>NW_023416368.1:86566978-95865217 GCF_014108235.1 Myotis myotis | reverse complement strand
AACGCCACTTAAAATAGCCGGAGTTGTTAATATTATCAGAATTCTCGTCATTTCAGAGCTTTCTACCTGTAATCTCGGTAATTGAACTCGGCATTAAATGTAGTTAGAATCTATTTACTTGTGTTTCAACTGTTTGTTACACGTTCATATTCATTTCCTGGAAAGATAATTGTGTATTTTAAGAGTTTTACCACATTTTGACAGTTCCTTTAGAAGTAAATAGTAGAACATTCAGGATATACACGGTTTCAGTCAAAAAACGTGAGTCCAATTAAGCCTCAGTTGGAAACATAAACAGTATTCTGCTCATTTAAAAGCTTTCTACACAAGTTCTGAGCTCTATAAACAGGAATTCTTAATGTTTGAAATCACATTTTAGTGAAAACGCCACTTAAGATAGCCGGACTTGTTAATATTATCAGAATTCTCATCATTTCAGAGCTTTCTACCTGTAATCTCGGTAATTGAACTCGGCATTAAATGTAGTTAGAATCTATTTACTTGTGTTTCAACTGTTTGTTACACGTTCATATTCATTTCCTGGAAAGATAATTGTGTATTTTAAGAGTTTGACCACATTTTGACAGTTTCCTTAGAAGTATATACTAGAACCTTCAGGATATACCGGGTTTCTGTCTAAAATCGCAAGGCCAATTAAGCCTCAATTGTAAACATAAACAGTATTCTCCTCATTTCAGAGCTGTATACTCAAGTTCTGAGCTGTATAAACAGGAATTCTTAATGTTTGAAATCACATTTTAGTGAAAACGCCACTTAAGATACCAGGACTTGTTAATATTATCAGAATTCTCCTCATTTCAGAGCTTTCTACCTGTAATCTCGGTAATGGAACTCGGCATTAAATGTGTTTAGAATCTATTTACTTGTATTTCAACTGCTTGTGACACATTCATATTCAATTCCTGGAAAGATAATTGTGTATTTTAAGAGTTTTACCACATTTTGACAGTTTCCTTAGAAGTATATACTAGAAACTTCAGGATATAAACTGTTTTAGTCAAAAAACTCCACGCCAATTCAGCCTCAATTATAAACAAAAACAGTATTCTCCTCATTTAAAAGCTTCATACAGTATTTCTGAGCTCTATAAACTGTAATTCTTAGTATTTGAAATCACAATTTTGTGAAAACGGCACTTAAAATATCCGGACTTGCTAATATTATCAGAATTCTCCTCATTTCAGAGCTCTCTAAGTATAATCTCGGTAACTGAACTCGGCATTAAATGTAGTTCGAATCTATTTTCTTGTATTTCAACTGTTTGTTACAAGTTCTTATTCATTTCCTGAAAAGATGATTGTGCATTTTAAGAGCTTTAAAACATTTTGACAGTTTCCTTAGAAGTACATACTAGAACCTTCAGGATAAACTGTTTCAGTCAAAAAACGCCATGCCAATTCAGCCTCAATTGTAAACATAAACAGTATTCTCATTTGAAAGCTTCATACTCAAGTTCTGAGCTTTATAAACAGGAATTCTTAATGTTTGGAATCACATTTTAGTGAAAACGCCACTTAAAATATCCGGACTGGTTAATATTATCAGAATTCTCATCATTTCAGAGCTTTCTACCTGTAATCTCGGTAACTGAACTCGGCATTTAATGTAGTTAGAATCTATTTACTTGTATTTCAACTGTTTGTTACACGTTCATATTCATTTCCTGAAATGATAATTGTGTATTTTAAGAGTTTTACCACATTTTGACAGTTTCCTTAGAAGTATATACTGGAATCTTCAGGATATAAACTGTTTCAGTCAAAAAACTCCACGCCTATTCAGCCTCAATTTTAAACATAAACAGTATTCTCCTCTATTCAAAGTTTCATACACAAGTTCTGAGCTCTATGAACAGGAAATCTTAATGTTTGAAATCACATTTAGTGAAAATGGCACTTAAAATAGCCGGACTGGTTAATATTATCAGAATTCTCGTCATTTCAGAGCTTTCTACCTGTAATCTCGGTAATTGAAATCGGCATTAAATGTGGTTAGAATCTATTTCCTTGTATTTCAACCGTTAGTTACACGTTCATATTCATTTCCTGGAAAGATGATTCTGTATTTTAAGAGTTTGACCACATTTTGACAGTTTCCTTAGAAGTATATACTAGAACCTTCAGGACATACACGGTTTCAGTCTAAAAACGTGAAACCAATTAAGCCTCAATTGTAAACATAAACAGTATTCTCCTCATTTCAAAGCACTATACACAAGTTCTGAGCTCTATTATCTAGAATTCCTAATGTTTGAAATCAAATTTTAGTAAAACCGCCACTTAAAATAGCCGGACTTGTTAATATTATCAGAATTCTCCTCCTTTCAGAGCTTTCTACCTGTAATCTCGGTAATTGAACTCGGCAGTAAATGTGGTTAGAATCTATTTACTTGTATTTCAACTGTTAGTTACACGTTCATATTCATTTCCTGGAAAGATAATTGTGTATTTTAAGAGTTTTACCACATTTTCAGAGTTTCCTTAGAAGTATATACTAGAACCTTCAGGATATACACGGTTTCAGTCAAAAATCGCAAGGCCAATTAAGCCACAATTGAAAACATAAACAGTATTCTCCTCATTAAATAGCTTTATAAACCAATTCTGAGCTTTATAAACTGAAATTCTTTACGTTTAACACACTTTCTTTGAAGACACCACCTAAAGTAGCCAGAATGGTAAATATTATCAGTATTCTCTTCATTTCACTGCTTTCTGCCTGTAATCTCTGTTATTGAACATGGAGGTAAAGATAGTAGTGCTCTATTTTCCTGAATTTCAGGTGTTTCTTAAACTTTCCTCCTAATTTTCTGTAACTGTCATTGTGTATTTTAAATGTTTTACCACAAATGGTCATAATTTTAGAAGCATATACATGCATCTTCAGGAGTAAACTGTTTCAATCAAAAATCACCAACCAGAATCCCAGCAACAACACAGCACTGGTAACTATTACGCAGCCAGCTCTGGGCAGTGAACTCCCACTGGACAGAGAGGCCCTATAGCCTCAGAGGCCAACCCCAGAGCACTGCCACCCAGAGGCTGACCCACAAACTGACTCTTTGCTAAACACAAAATAAGGCAGTCTGGGAAACAAATGCGGCTTGCTTTAAAATAAGGACTGTGGTTTACAACACAGAGAAACAGTGTATCGCAGGGAAACTCAACACCCTCCTGAATACCTGGCAGGTCTAAGGCGAGCCACACTGAAGAATAGAAGAACCGAAGGACCTTCACTACTGCAATATTTTTTTTTTCTTTTTTCACCTTTTAACTAAGAAACCAATTTTTTTTTATTTTTTTTTATTTTTTTTATTTTTTTTTATTTTTTTTCTTTTCTTCTTTTTTTTTCTCTTCTTTTTTCCATCACCTGATTTTACCCTTTTAATTACTACCTTCTTATTTTTAACCAGTATTATTACTGCTACCATTTTACCATTTTTTTTTTAAAGTGCCATTTTATTTTCTCTTTATTTTATTTTGGGATTAGTGTTCTCCATTCTATTTTCATCGTTATATTATTGGTTGTTTCTAGTTTGCATTCATCTCCAGGGAGCTGTTGCTGGAATTTGTTAGGATTAATGGCTGTTCTATAGGAGTATTCTCCTCATATAAAAAAGTCTCTTCCCCTCTTCCACTTCATTCTCTCTTTTCGCTCTTTTTTTTTCTTTTCTTTTCTTATCTCGCTTTTATTTTCCCCCCTCCTTTTTCCCAATTTCATTTTTGCACTCCTTTTTTTGGTCCCTACTTTTCTTTTCTTTTTTCTCTTTTAACTTTTTCTCTTCCTTCTTCCTTATCCCCTAATTCTCTTAATTCAGGTGGTCACCTTTATTTGGGGTCATTAATATAGTGAATATATTTGTGTATAGTGCCTGGTACGTGGTGCCTTGTTGTGTTGTTTTTTGTGCCTTTAAATCAACGCAGCAGATCCAAGCAACAGCAACCTCCTGAGCACCACACCCTCTGCTGAGGAACAGCAGCTGTACGTGAAACCTCGCCCCACCAGCCAGAAGAGCCACCACAGCTGTGAACAGCACCCACCAGAGGAGCTGCTGCCAACTGAAGAGCAGCTGCTACCGCAACCGCCCGAAGAGCAACCACAGACCAAGGAGTCACTGCCACCAAGGGAGCAGCCACTGAACGACTCAACGTCTAGATATGTCAGTGAGATCAAACATGGGTAGACAAAGAAACCCCCAAAGGAAAGAGAAGGAGGACTCTCCAGAAAAGCAGCTAAGTAATACAGAGGCATGCAACATGACAGATAAAGAATTCAGAATAAGGGTCCTAGAGTGCATAAACCGGATGGAGGAAAAAATCGACAACCTCTGCAAGAAGCAAGACGAAACAGATGAAAAAATCGATAACATATGGAAGAAGCTAGAAGAAACAGATGAAAAAATCAACAACTTAAGTAAGACCCAAGAAGAAATGAAGAGTGATATAGCTGCAATGAAAAACTCCATTGAAAGTATCAACAGTAGACTGGGTGAAGCGGAGGACCGAATTAGTGAATTAGAAGACAAGGAAGCAAAACACACACAAATTGTACTGCAATTGGAGAAAAAAAATGAAAAGACAGGAGGAGAGCCTAAGGGAGCTTTGGGACAACATGAAACGAAACAACATACGAATAATAGGGGTACCAGATCAACAGAAGGATGAACAAGGATTAGAAAACCTACTAGAAGAAATAATATCAGAAAACTTCCCTGAGGTGGGGAAGAAAAAAGTCACACAAGCCCAGAGAGTCCCAAACAAGGTGAACCCGAAAAGACCCACACCAAGACACATCATAATTACCATGGCAAATGTTCAGGACAAAGAGAGAATCTTACAGGCTGCAAGAGAGAGACGGAAAGTTACATACAAGGGATCTCCCATTAGATTGTCCAATGATTTCTCAACAGAAACACATCAGGCCAGAAAAGAATGGACGGAAATTTACAAAGTGATGCAAAGCAAAGGACTGAATCCAAGAATACTCTATCCAGCAAGGCTATCATTCAAACTTGAAGGGGAAATAAGAAGCTTCACAGACAAAAAAAGGCTAAGGGAGTTTATCACCACCAAGCCAGCAATGCAAGAAATGCTAAAGGGACTGGTATAAAAATAAGAAATAAAAAGCTCAGAAAGAAAACAGCCACACAAAAACAGAAATGCCTACAAACAAGTACCTTTCAATAATAACTTTAAACGTAAACGGACTAAATGCTCCAAACAAAAGACATCGAGTGGCTGAATGGATAAAAAAACATGACCCATACATCTGCTGTCTACAAGAAACCCACCTCATTAGAAGGGACTCACACAGACTGAAAGTGAAAGGATGGAAAAATATCTTTCAGGCAAATGGAAAGGAAAAGAAAGCTGGGGTAGCAATACTTATATCGGACAAAATAGACCTCAAAGTGAAGGCCATAACAAGAGATAAGGAAGGCCACTTCATAATACTAAAGGGATCAATACAACAAGAAGATATAACCCTGGTAAACATATATGCACCCAATGCAGGAGCACCCAAAGTCATAAAAAAACTCCTGGAAGATATCAAAGGAGAGATCGACAACAATACAATCATAGTAGGGGACTTTAATACACCACTAACAGCACTGGATAAGTCCTATAGACAAACAATCAGCAAAGATACAGCAATCCTAAATGACTCACTAGATCAGATGGATTTAATAGACATCTTCAGAACACTTCACCCCAAAGCCAGGGAATATACATTCTTCTCAAGTGCTCATGGGACATATTCAAAAATAGACCATATATTGGGTCACAAGCAAAGTATCCCCAAATTCAAGAAAATTGAAATCATAAAAAGCGTCTTCGCAGACCACGATGGCATAATATTAGAAATAAACTACAATAAAAACAACCCAAAATACTCAAACACCTGGAAGCTGAATAGCATGCTATTAAATATTGATTGGGTTACCAATGAAATCAAAGAAGAAATTCGAAACATCCTGGAAACTAATGACAATGAAAACACAACAATCCAAAACCTATGGGACACAACGAAAGCAGTCCTGAGAGGGAAGTTTATAGCTCTACAGGCCTATCTCAAAAAACAAGAAAAAATGGTAGTAAATCATCTAACTCTACAACTCAAAGAATTAGAAAGAGAGCAACAAGAAAACCCCAGAGTGAGCAGAAGGAAGGAGATAATAAGATTAGAGCAGAAATAAATGACATAGAGACCAAAAAAACAATACAGAAAATCAATGAAACCAAGAGCTGGTTCTTTGAAAGGATAAACAAGATTGACAAACCTCTAGCCAGACTCACCAAGAAGCAAAGAGAGAGGACCCAAATAAACAAAATCAGAAACGATAGAGGCGAAATAACAACAGACCCCACAGAAATACAAATGATTGTTAAAAAATACTATGGACAGCTCTACTCCAACAAACTAGACAACCTGGAGGAAATGGACAAATTCCTAGAAAAATACAACATTCCAAAACTCAATCAGGAAGAATCTAAAAATCTCAACAGGCCAATAACTATGGAAGAAATTGAAGCAGTCATCAAAAAGCTTCCATCAAACAAAAGCCCAGGACCAGACGGCTTCACAGGGGAGTTTTACCAAACATTCAAGGAAGAACTAAAACCTATCCTCCTCAGACTACTACAAAAAATTCAAGAGGAAGGAACACTTCCAAGCTCATTCTATGAAGCCAGCATCACCCTAATACCAAAACCAGGTAAAGACAACACAATGAAAGAGAATTACAGGCCAATATCCCTCATGAACATAGATGCCAAAATCCTCAACAAAATCTTAGCAAATCGGATCCAGCAGTACATCAGAAAGATCATACACCATGACCAAGTAGGATTTATCCCAGGGATGCAAGGATGGTACAATATCCGCAAATCAATAAACGTGATACATCACATAAACAAATTGAAAGAAAAAAACCACATGGTCATATCAATTGATGCAGAAAAAGCATTTGACAAAATTCAACACCCATTTTTGATAAAAGCTCTCAGCAAGGTGGGAGTAGAAGGATCATACCTCAACATAATAAAAGCCATATATGACAGGCCCACAGCCAACATCATACTCAATGGACAAAAACTAACACCATTTCCCCTAAGAACAGGAACAAGACAGGGATGCCCCCTCTCACCACTCCTGTTCAACATAGTACTGGAAGTGTTAGCCATTGCAATTCGGCAAGAAGAAGAAATAAAAGGCATCCAAATTGGAAAAGAGGAAGTAAAACTGTCCTTATTTGCAGACGACATGATATTATACATACAAAACCCTAGAGACTCCATCAAAAAGCTACTGGACTTAATACATGAATTTGGCAATGTAGCAGGATACAAAATTAACCCCAAGAAATCCGAGGCATTTCTATACACCAATAGTGAACTTTCAGAAAGAGAGATTATAAAAACAATCCCGTTTACCATCGCACCAAAAAAATTAAGCTACCTAGGAATAAACTTTACTAAAGAGGTAAAAGACCTCTACTCAGAAAACTACAGGACGTTGAAAAAAGATATAGAGGAAGACATAAACAGATGGAAGAACATACCGTGTTCATGGATTGGTAGAATCAACATCATTAAAATGTCCATACTACCCAAAGCAATCTATAAATTCAACGCACTTCCCATTAAAATACCAACGGCATACTTCAGAGATCTAGAACGAACTCTCCAAAAATTCATCTGGAATAAAAAAAGACCCCGAATAGCTGCAGCAATCCTGAAAAAGACCAAAGTAGGTGGGATCTCAATACCAGATATCAAGTTGTATTACAAAGCCACTGTTCTCAAAACTGCCTGGTACTGGCACAAGAATAGGCATATAGATCAATGGAATAGAATAGAGAGCCCAGAAATCGGCCCGAACCAATATGCTCAATTAATATTTGACAAAGGAGGCAAGAACATACAATGGAGCCAAGATAGTCTCTTCAATAAATGGTGTTGGGAAAATTGGACAGATATATGCAATAAAATGAAACTAGACCACCAACTTACACCATACACAAAAATAAACTCAAAATGGATAAAGGACTTAAACGTACGACAGGAAACCATAAAAATTTTAGAAGAATCCAAAGGCAACAAAATCTCAGACATATGCCGAAGCAATTTCTTCACTGATACAGCTCCTAGGGCACTTGAAACTAAAGAGAAAATGAACAAATGGGACTACATCAAAATAAAAAGCTTCTGCACAGCAAAAGAAACCATCAACAAAACAACGAGAAAACCCACTGTGTGGGAAAACATATTTGCCAATGTCATATCTGATAAGGGCCTAATCTCCAAAATTTATAGGGAACTCATACAACTTAACAAAAGGAAGATAAACAATCTAATAAAAAAATGGGCAAAGGACCTAAATAGACACCTTTCAAAAGAGGACATTCAGAAAGCCAAGAGACATATGAAAACATGCTCAAAGTCACTAATCATCTGAGAGATGCAAATCAAAACAACAATGAGGTACCATCTCACACCTGTCAGACTGGCTATCATCAACAAATCAACAAACAACAAGTGCTGGAGAGGATGTGGAGAAAAAGGAACACTTGTGCACTGCCGGTGGGAATGCAGACTGGTGCAGCCACTATGGAAGACAGTATGGAGTTTCCTTAAAAAACTGAAAATGGAACTCCCATTTGACCCTGTGATCCCACTTCTAGGAATATATCCCAAGAAACCAGAAACACCAATCAGAAAGGATATATGCACCCCCATGTTCATAGCAGCACAATTCACCATAGCTAAGATCTGGAAACAGCCTAAGTGCCCATCAGTAGATGAATGGATTAGAAAACTGTGGTACATCTACATGATGGAATACTATGCTGCTCTAAAAAGGAAGGAACTCTTACCATTTGCAACGTCATGGATGGAACTGGAGAGCATTATGCTAAGTGAAATAAGCCAGTCAATGAAGGAAAAATACCACATGATCTCACTCATTCATGGATAATAGAGACCATTATAAACTTTTGAACAATAATAGATACAGAGGCAGAGCTGCCTCAAACAGATTGTCAAACTGCAGCAGGAAGGCCGGGGAGGGTTGGGGGGCAGGAGGTAGGGGGGTAAGAGATCAACTAAAGGACTTGTATGCATGCATATAAGCATAACCAGTGGACATAAGACATTGGGGGATAGGGGAGGCTAGGGGACTGTCTAGGGCGGGGGGATAAAATGGACACATATGTAATACCCTTTGTAATACTTTAAGCAATAAAAAAAAAAGAAATAAAAAAAAATCACCAACCAATTCTGCTGCAATTGTAAGTATAAACAGTGTTCTCATCATTCAAAGGCTTTATACACAAATTCTGAGCTCTATAAACAGAAATTCATAATGTTTGAAAGCACATTCTTCTGAAAATGGCACGTAAAGTAGCCAGAGTTGCAAATATAATAAGTATTCTCAACATTTCACAGATTTCTACCTGTAATTTCGGTTACTGACCTCGCCATAAATGTAATAAGACTCTATTTACTTGTATTTCAAGTGTTTCTTACACGTTCTTCATCATTTCCCGTCACTATCATTGTGTATTTTAAGAGTATTAACACAATTAACACAGTTTTCTTAGAAATGTATACATAAACCTCCAGGATTTAAATGGTTTCACTCAAAAATTAACACAATTAACACAGTTTTCTTAGAAATGTATACATAAACCTCCAGGATTTAAACGGTTTCACTCAAAAATCACCCACCAATTCAGCCTCAAATATAAACATCAACAGTAGTCTCCTCAATTAAAGAATTTATACAAAAATTCTGAGATCTATAAACAGGAATTCTTAATGTTTGAAAGCACTTCCTTTGAATACACCACCTATAAACCTGGAGTTTTCAATATGATCAGTATTCTAATCATTTCACAGCCTTCTACAGGTAATCTCAGTTATTTCACAAGGATATAGATATATTATGGCTCTATTTCCTTGTATTTCAAGTGTTTCTTACACATTCCTAATCATTTCCCTTGACTATCACTGTGTATGTTAAGAGTTTTACCGCAATTATACAGTTTTCTTAGAAGTATATACATGAATCTTCAGGATTTAAACTGTTTCACTCTAAAAACTCCAAACCAATTTAGCCTCAAATGTAAATATAAACAGTATTCGCATCATTGAAAGTCTTTATACACAAATTCTGAGCTCTATAAAAAGGAATTCTTAACGTTTGAAAGCACTTTCTTCTGAAAACGCCACCCAAATAGTCTGAGTTGAAAATACGATCAGTATTCTCATCATTTCACACCTTTCTACCTGTTATCTAGGTTATTGAACACTGGGGTAAATGTAGTAAGACTATATTTACTTGTATTTCAAGTGTTTCGTACACATTCCTAATCATTTCCCGTGTCAATCACTGTGTATTTTTAAGAGTATTACCAAAATTAGACAGTTTTCCTACTAGCATATACATAAATGTGGAGGATTTATTCTGTTTAACTCAAGAAATGCCAAACCAATTCAGCCTCAAATGTAAATATAAACAGTATTCTCCTATTTTAAAGGCTTTATACACAAATTCTGAGCTCCATAAACATGAATTCCTAATGTTTAAAATCACTTTCTTCTGAAAACACAAACAAAAATATCTGGAATTTTAAACTTTATCAGTATTTTCATCATTTCAAAGCTTTCTACCTGTAATCCAGTTGATTGAATACGACCATGGATATGTTATAACTCTATTTATTTGTATTTCAAGTGTTTCTTACACGTTCATAATCATTCTCTGGGACCTTCAGTGTGCATTTTAAGAGTATTAACACAACTAGACAGTTTTATTAGTAGTATATACTTGCCTCTTCAGGATTTAAACTGTTTTATTCAAAAAACACAAAACAATTCAGCCTCAATTGTAAACAGAAACAGTAACAAATTCTCCTCATTCTGTAAACAGAAACAAATTCTCCTCATTTAAATGCTTTATTCACAAATTCTGAACTCTGTAAAAGGAATTCTTCATGTTTGTAAGCACTTTCTTCTGAAAACGCCACCTACAGTAGCCAGAATTGTAAATATTATCAGTATTCTAGTCATTTCACAGCTTTCTACCTGTAATCTCGGTTATTGAACATGTTGGTAAAGATAGTACAGCTCAATTTTCTTGAATTTCATGTGTTTCTTATACTTTCCTCATAATTTACTGGGACTATCATTGTGTATTTTAAGAGTTTTACCACAATTAGACAGTTTTCCTAAAAGTATATACATAAATATTTAGGATTTAAAATGATTCATTCTAAAAACGCCAACATTCAGCCTCAATTGTAAATATAAATAGTATTCTCCTCATTTAAAGGCTTTATACACAAATTCTGAGCTTTATAAACTCAAATTCTTAATGTTTGAAAGCACTTTTTACTCAAACACCACCTAAAGTAGCCAGAATTGTAAATATTATCAGTATTCTTGTCATTTCACAGCTTTCTACCTGTAATCTCAGTTATTGAACATGGTGATAAAAATAGTATGGCTCTATTTTCTTCAATTTCATGTGTTTCTTACACTTTCCTCATAATTTCCCGGAACTATCATTGTGTACTTTAAGAGTTTTATCACAATTAGACAGTTTTCTTAGAAGTATATATATGAATCTTCTGGAGTAAACTGTCTTATTCAAAAAACGCCAACCATTTCAGCCTCAGTTGTAAATATCAACAGTATTCTACTCATTTAATGGCTTTATATACAAATTCTGAGCTCCATAATCAGGAATCCTTAATGTTTGAAAGCACTGTCTTCTGAAAATGCCACCTCAAGTAGCTGGAATTCTCAATATTATCAGTATTCTCGTCATTTCACCGCTTTCTACATGTAGTCAAGTTCGTTGAATACAGCCATAGAGATATTTTTACTCAATTTAATTGTATATCAAGTGTTTCTTACATGTTCCTAATCACTTCCAGGGAATATTTTTGTGTATTTCAAGATTTTCCACAATTAGACTGTATCTTTATTACCCTGATATCATTTTTTCATTTCTTCTTGGTTCTTCTTCATTTCTTCTTGGTTCTTACACCTATTGTTTAATTTGTCTTCCAACCTTTTCAGTGACCTTATAACCTTTTATCTGAATTCTTTCTCTGATATTTTGCCTGCCTCCATTTCTTTTACTTCCTTTTCTGGTGATTCTTCCTTTTCTTTTCTATGCGGGCTGTTTCTTTGTCTCCCCATGATTGCTCCTCTCTGGATGTCTGGTTATGTAGCTCTCTCTTTTGCAGTGACTTAAAGGCACAAAATACATCACAACAATACACAGCACACAGGGCACCAAACAGAAATGTTTTAATAATACTAATAACCTCAAATAAAGGAGACCACTAGATTAAGAGAGATTTAGGGGATTAAAAAGCGTGCATAAATGATATTGAGAAAAACAAAAAATTTAAGAACATAAAGAAAGAGAATATAAAAGAAGGGGGTGAAAAATATATCTATATGTGGAGAAAGGTCCAATAAAACAACAAATATCCCAAAAATTGTGAACAACAAACACCCAGAGATGAGTGAAAACTACAAATAACATCTAATCCAAAATATGTAAACTGCAAACTCTCAAAGAACAAACATCCAGATGAATCGGAGGAAGAAGAGCTTATTTCTAGAAGGTAAGGTCAAGGAATTGAATGAATGGTGAAATAGCCACAATTCAGTATAGAGGAGGTAGGAAGAGAATGAGTGTATAACAAGATAGTAAAAAAAAAAAAACCCACTAAATACTAAAAAAGAGAATATATATATATATACATATATATGTATATATATATATATTAAAATAACATTAAAATAACATTAAAATAAATTTTTCCCCTTCCTAATCTATCTATGTATTCATTTACTATTGGTGAAGGAGAATAGATGGTAGCTAGGCCTGAGTTTGTGATTGTAATTAGTTAAACTATTAATAGAAGAGAACAAGTATAGAAAGGAATAACAGAAGCCAAAAAAAAAACAACAAGAACGAAAACAAACAACAAAATAAAAAAAATGAAAAAACAAATACAAACAAGCAATAAAACTCAAACTAATCAACAATTAAACATTAGCAAGACAGAAAGAAAGAAATAAGCAAATAATTTTTAAAAAGAAAAAAAACAAAAGGGAAGTAAAAGAAAATCTGGTTAGTGAAGAAAGGGAACAGAAAATTGTGTATGGGCTTGGAGCAGGGGAGCAGAAATTACATATATGAGTAAGATCAATTTTTACCAGGGAGTAAAAGGAAAGGATAGAGAAAAACTAAAGCAGGAACAGGGTAAGAGAAACATGGCAAACAGGGAAGGTGAGGAAGAGAGTGTTGGTATAAAGAAAAATTGAGATAGAGTAAAATAATGCTACAGGAAAAATAAAAATAGAATGTAGAACACTAATCCTAGCTAATAAAATAGTAATATGCAAATTAACCGTCACCCTGTCACTCTGCGACAAAGATGGCGGTGCCCATAGCCGCCGGGGCAGGACACTGGCGGTGTCACCCTGGCAATGTGAGCCCAGCAGTCAAGTTCGCCTGCAGGCAGCACCCAGTAGGGCCTGCTTGGCCGTCACCACAGCGACCTGCGAGCAGGCAAGCACAGCCCACAGGCAGCACCCAGTAGGGCTCGCTTGGCCATTGCCATGGTGACCTGCAAGCAGGCAAGCGGGGCCACAGACAGCACTCAGCAGGGCCTGCTTGGCCATCTCCATTGGTGTGGAGCAGGTAGGCCTTGCAGAGAGCAGAGAACCATGGGGAGCAGGCCCAAGCCGTCAGTTGGACATCCCCTGAGGGCTCCCAGATTGGAGAAGGTGCAGGTCGGGCTGAGGGACCCCACCCCTCCCCCCCACCACCACATGAATTTCATACACCAGGCCTCTAGTCCCAAAATAAAATAAAATAAAATAAAGAAAAAATAAAATAAAACTTTTTAAATAGGTAAAATAATAGTAGTAATAATATTAATTAAAAACAAAAATATAATTAAAAAGTAAAATCAGGTGAGAAAGAAAAAAATTAGTTTCTCAAGTAAAAGATAAAAAATAAAGATGTGTAGTAGTGAAGGTCATTCACTTCCTCTACTGTTCTGCTTGGCAGGTCTGTTTCCTGTCAGGTAGGCAACCCAGTATTGGAGTTCCCTGCGTTCCACAGCTACTCTGCGTCATAAACCACAATCCTTTTTTCAAGCAGTTGGGAGCTCTTTGTTTCTTAGTCTGCCTTTAGTTGCATTCACATAAGAGTCAATTTCTGATACAACCCCTGGGTGCCAGTGTTTCTGTATTGATATCCGGGACTAAAAGGCTCCTACCCTACCCAGTGTTTAGATGGCTTTTCCTGCCGCACGTAATGCTATGTTAGAGGGATGGACTGCCCTAGAGCTGGCTTCCTGTTCGTTTCTCCACACTCTGTTCTCCAGGTTCCACAAAAACAGCTTTCCCCTGCAGTCTCGGTGAGTGTCTTTTAATTGGAAGATCCTAAGTACTGGGCTTAGTAATCAGAAGCAAGGATTTTAAAAAGAAAAAGAAAAGAAAAAAAGGCCACAGGATACATGCAGACTCATGTCTTCCCCTGGCACTCCGCAGAGGGTGCACTGGCAGAACTCCAGACTTCCCTCCTGTGCCCAGCTCTGCCGTGGGTTAATTTCTATAGTCTCCTTCTGCCCACAGCCCTGTGGACCCCCTTCCACAATTGAGGGCTACACTTACCCCAACAGTGCATATTTTGTGGGGTGCAATCTTACTTTGAGACTCTAGTCCTGCTGCACGCGTTTCACACACGTTTCACGCACATCTCATGTGTTTCTCCCTTCAGCCTAGACCCCAAATCTCACCTCTTTCCAACTTTTTTAATAATAATAAAATAACCTAGATACTAAAAATAGACAAGAAAATTAGGAGTAAAGTAAATTATAAGTCAATCTACACCTGAACACAGATATGAAACCTTCTAAATAAAATATTAGCAAACTGAGTTCAAACAATATATATAAAAATAGGAATAGTTTGTGTCAAAATCTTAATGTTCCAGAAACTCAATGTTGATTTAACATTAAGAAGTCTAATGACTTTAAGCAGAGGGAGAAATTAGCAGATGATATTATCAATAGATGCAGAAAAATAATTTGATAAAATTCAAAAGTCACTCATGATTTAAAGAGAATGAAAACTCTTGAAAAATTAGGAATAGAAGGGTATATATACTAACAGTCTACAGCAAACATTCCCCTTTGAGAGGAGTTGATAGAGGTAGTCCTTAGCCAGTCAAAGAGGAGACAAGGTACCCAGTGCTGCTTCCATCCAGTATTGTCCCAGAGGTCTCCCATAGCCCAGGCAAAGAAAAAGAAATTCCATATCAGAATTAGTGAAAAGAAAACCAATTAGTAATCATTGTCCAATGATATGATTTTATAAATTGAACCCCACCCCCAAATTTACAGATATATGACAGGAATTAATAACATAGTTCAATTTGCTGGATATGTAATTAATAAACAAAAATTAATTGCCTTTCTATGTTCCAAAAAAACCCAAAAACAATGCACAAAATCAATTAACCAAAGCAACAAAAAATATGGGGTGCCTAACAATAAAGCCAGAAAAATTTTTGCAAGGGACTTCTAAACATCACAGTTTGAACAGCCTTGGGTCCAACTCAAAGAAGACAACAGAGGAGAGAAAAGATGTGCCCCAGACCTCCCACACAATCTCTGCTTCAGAATTTTCCTGTACAGCTTCAAGAATGAGTCATGTCTTCAGTTAAAGAGATTATTAAATGGAGTATGTAGAAAGCTCCCTAGGAGCAGCCCTAAAGCTGGCCACCTTGTCCTGCCTTTCCAAAACTACCATAAATCAGTGGCCTTGACCCAGCTGGGGTGCCTCTGACCAGCCCTGCCTGTCTCTCAGAATACTCACCTGCCTACACAGCCTCTCTGGACACACGTGCTGGGTCCCAGGGTAATAATGGGCCTTGGTGGCCAGTTGAGATGCTTCCACCACACTCTTTGGCACACATTCTTAAGATAAATTTTATTTTGTGAATAGGCAATAAATTTGAATTAATATCAAAACAAACACCTGGGTGACAGGTGACTGCATAGAGCAGGAAGCAGCATAATTGCACCAGAATTACCAGTGTCTCTGAGCCCTAGTCTAGTATCCCTCTCCTTTGCTGTCACCTCCTGCCCTATTCCTGGGCCTACCCTGACTCTGTGTTTCTTGGTGATCTCCTAGAGCAACGGTTCTCAACCTGTGGGTCTAGACCCCTTTGGGGGTCAAACAACTCTTTCACAGGGGTCGCCTAAGACCATCATAAAACACATATATAATTACATATTGTTTGTGTGATTAATCACTATGCTTTAATTATGTTCAATTTGTAACAATGAAAATACATCCTGCATATCAGATATTTACATTACGATTCATAACAGTAGCAAAATTACAGTTATGAAGTAGCAATGAAAATAATTTTATGGTTGGGGGTCACCACAACATGAGGAACTGTATTAAAGGGTCGAGGCATTAGGAAGGTTGAGAACCACTGTTCTAGAGGAATGAAAAAGTGCAAAGAAGGTGTTTCCTTGAATAGCCTCTCCACTTGGGAAGACCACCTCAGCTCTTCATGTCCTCTGGGCCCAATATGACCAAGATGCCTGTGGTGGGTTTTTCTAACCTCCAGGACAGGGACAGGCAATGGCAGACTACCTTTAAAGTCATTTTGATGAGGAGTGCTTGGCCTGGGCCTTCACTGACAGCAACACCACTTGCAGAATACTTACAGAGCATTCCTATCCTGGGTGTTCTCTTCTGCAGACCTGAAAAGGAAGGGGGAGCGGGTCTTGGGAACTTTCTGTTCTGTGGGTGACTGAAAGGCCAGGGATCCAGAAGAGGGATGCCTGAGAGGAGAGATATGACAGCAAGCCAGGAATGACCCCGGTTATTGGATTCTATTCAGGGATCCTGAGACCCTGGGTAGAGGTGCTGTCTAGTTGCTGTTGTGAGCTTGGGAATGAGCCTAGAGCAGAGCTGAAGGCTCTCCTGACCTGGTGTGGCCCAGTGAATTTCTGAACTGCATGCTGTGCAAATGCCAACTGGCCCACAAATAGTCCACAGCAAAAAGGTGGTTTATTGTTATCATAGCTTCCAAATTCAGGAGTGGACAATGTCCTTGGATTGATGGCCTTGCCATTCCAAGGACAGGGAGATAGATGGTTCCTCTGGGTGTTGATGGATTAATGACAAACCTTAGGAGTTTGGATGTCCTTGCCTTTCAAATCAAGCCCAACATAGAATTTAGCATTTTCATTCTGATTGGAATTTGTAGCTTATTACTGCTGCTCGCACCATGCCAGTGCTTCGCTGTGGCTTAAATGTCAAGATATATATTTTTAGGTGCACAAGACACCAAAGATCACAGCTGTCTGGAAAGTGAATTTTAATTAGAAAAAGGATCCTATAAAACCCCCCCAGCCCTTTGTTTAGCCCCGGTATTTATTACAGATTCAGATGGCTGGCGATAGTGTCCAAAAGCCCTCAAAGACTTCATTAGTGGGAACTGGTTTTCACTTTCAAACTGTATCTGTTAAGTGCCTTATGCCAAATACCTCTGGATAAGGAAAGAAGACTATATAAGGGCAGTTTAGGTGTAGCTAATAGTGTAGTGTTTCTCCCAGGGCCTTCCATGCACTGTGCTTCCTTACCAGTTAATTCACATGGTCTAGAAAGAATCATTACTCTATAGGAAGGCTCAGGAGGCCACTCACATTGGAAAGGAGCCCCTTATCAGTTCTTACCTTACTTTCTCTCATTTCTGCTTTCTCTACTCCCACTCTCTGCCTCCTAGGCTCTGCCAAAGAAAGCAGAGGCTACCACCTTCATTGATGCCAGCAGACTCATCCAGCTAGCCATGCCCTGGAGGCTGGGCACTCAGAAATGAGTGGTAAGGTCTTGACCTTTGGTGAGCTCGTAGCCTCCTGATATGTGAACAAGTAGGCTATGATACAGAGTGACAAGGTTCCCCAGTTACAGCATGACTGAGGTAGGCAGTGAATGCAGAACACTGGAGGAAGGTGTGTGTGTGTGTGTGTGTGTGTGTGTGTGTGTGTGTGTGTGTGAAGGTGGTGAACTCATTAAGTAATAGTTGGATTTCTGAAGATGAATAAGACTTTACTAGGCAAAAGAGGGGCAATTACTATCAACATTACAGATATAAAAACAATTATAAACAAATACTACAAACAACTATTTGCCAACAAATTAGATAAATTAAATGAAATGAACAAATTCCTAGGAGACCGACTGCTGAAACTGACTCAAGAAGAAATAGAAAATCTGAATAGACTTATAGCACACATACAGATTGAAACTAAAAGCATAAGGCAGCAAAGGGAAAAATAGATACATTGGATTTGGTCAAAATTAAGAACTTTTGTGTTGTGATGGACACCATCTAAAAAGTAAAAATGTTGAGTAAGACTCCCTCCATGTTCTGCATGGAGTAGGGTTCGGTATCTGAAAGAGGAGCCGCACAACAAATGAGAGAAAAAGACACGAGATAATTTTGCAATATTGGGGGACCAGGCGGTCAAGTCCCGAAGGACTTCCTCCTCTGCTCAGGCTGCTCCAATCTTTTATTGATCTGGAGTAGCCCTCAGGGTAAAGAGATTTCAATGACACAAAGATCAGCAGACAATTTCCAGGAATAGACAAAGTATCTGATTAACTCATTAATAGATTTCCAAGTATAGGCAGAGTATCTGATTAGCTCATCAATAGATTTCTGGGAGTATCTGATTAACAATAATCAACAAGGATCTACATATAAGTATCTAAGGAATTAAGGGAACTAAAGTGGGGATGCTTCAACTATTATTACCTAAATTAACTGAGTGGTTCCTAGGTTAACTGGGTGGTGCACAGCCCTGGCCTTTGCTAGGGCTTTCAAGCCCTGACCTTTACTAGGACTTTCAAGGGCTACTAGCTTTTGGGGGGTCTCTGTCTAAACTCAGCTAGTGAAGACAATGAATGGACTCCGGCATAAAAATATTGCCTTGGCAGGTGGCTAAGCCAACTGGAGCATTGCCCCATACACCAAAAGGTTGAAGGTTCAATTGTAGATCAGGGCATATACCTAGGTTGTGGGTTTGATATCTGGTTGAGATATGTATGGTAGGCAACCAAACAATGTTTCTCTCTCACATTGATGTTTCTCTATGTCTCTCTCTTTCTCTCCCTATTCTCTGTGTGTGTCTCTCTTTCCCCCTTCCCCTTTCTCTCAAGTCAATAAAAAAATATCCTTGGGTAAGGATTAAAAAACAAAACAAATAAAAATATTTACATATCTGATAAGGGATTTGAATTGAGAATATGAAAGGACTTTTACAATTCATTGACAAAAAATAATAACTAAAAAGTGGGCAAGTGATTGGAGTGCACATTCTTTCAATGAAGGTATACAAATGAATGACTAATAAGCCCATAAAAAGATGCTTGACATCATTAGCTATCATGGAAATGTAAATTACAACCGCAAGGAGAACCACTTCATACTCAGCAGAATGGAAAGAATAAAAAAGTTAAATAACAAGTGTTGATAAGAAAGTGTATTAGAGCCCTCATACACTTCTGGTGGGAATGTAAAATGGTGAAGACATTTAGGAAAACACTCTGGCAGTTCCTCAAAAAATTAAACATGGAGTTACCTTATGACCCAGTAATTTCACTTCTAGAGACGTACCCCCCAAAATGAAAGCATATATTCATACGAAAATTTGTACATAAATATTCATAGCAGCTTTATTCATAATAGGTCATAAGTGCAAACAAACCCAAATCTATGGACTAAGGAATGGAATACAATGTGGTTTATTCATATATTAGAATATATCTGTCATTAAAGAAACAAAGTACTGACACATGGCACCATAAGGCTAAACCTTGAAAACCACAAAGTAAATGAAGTCAGTAAGAAAAGACCACATATATGATTCCATTGTTATGAATGTCCACAAGAAGCATGTTTATAGTAACAAATAGTAGATACTGGGTCAGGGATGGGGGAAAATGGATGAAAGCTAATGGGTATGGATTTGGGGGCAGTGAGAGTAAATTAAAATCTTCTAAAATTGATTGTGGTGATGGTTGCACAATTCTCTGGATATACTAAAAACCATTGGATTTTACACCTTAAAAGGGTGAATTTTATTATGTGTGAATTATATCTCAATAAAGCTGTTGTTAAAGAAAAAGAATTCAGCCCAACTGGTGTGTCTCAGTGGTTGAGTGTTGGATTATGCACTGAGAGGTAGCTGGTTCAATTTCCAGTCAGGGCACATGCCCAGGCTGCAGGCTCGATCCCCTGTAGGGGGCATGCATGAGGCAGTCAGTTGATGATTCTTTCTTATCATTGATGCTTCCATCTCTCTCCCTCTCCCTTCCCTCTCTGAAATCAATAAAAGCATATTAAAAGAAAAATAATTCGCTAACCAGTGGGAAGTGCATGCTAGGTAGGGAACAGCATTGGAAAGGGTGCTTGGGGGAACTTGGAACTTTTGGTGTGATGGTGGCAGCAGTGTGTACAGGGGATGCAAGTTGGAAAACACAGGCTGGGTGCCTGGATTTTCTTTGAAGGCCATTGTAAGCCAGTGAAAAACAAGAACAGAAGAATTGCAAGCAGAAAAGAGATGGTTCCAGAATGGGGAGTGTGTAGCTGAAGCCAATGATGGACAGGGCAGTAGATGCCAGTCATGGTAGGGAAAAAGGGATTGGATTTGAAGGATCCATATTGGGGGGTGGGGAGAAGAGCCAAGGAGACACCCCTAGGGAACGCTGCAGAAGAAGAGAGGTCCTTTAATGAGAATGGCCTTAGTCCCCAACCTGGGATTGCTGATTACCTAATCAATGAATCCAACCTGTATGGCCCAGCTTCATGCCTGAAGCTAGGGATGCACTGTCTTGGACAGGACAGGTGACAGAGTGATGAGCTCAAGGGTGGTAGGAGGAATGGGAATTATTTCCTAGAGTGGAAGTCAGGTGCTAGTCCTCTGACAGATTTCTCATTGATTTTATTTCCATTGGAAAAGACAATGAAAAACTCAAAATGGAATTGAAAAACAAAGCATCAAATGCAATGCCTCTGAGCAGTCCTCATTACCTTCAGAGAAGGATTTTCTCTGATAGCTGTGCCTAGGGGTCATGGTCAAACTACTCAACTTGTTGATGCCTCAGTGTCCTAATTTGCAAAAGCTACTGACCTGAGAGCAATGGAATATTAAAAGTAATAATGCAGGGGAGTAATTTAGCACCAGACCTGGCCTAGAGGGCTAAATAAAGACCAACCAGAAGTCTAATTCTTGCCCACACATGTGGTCACTTCTTATATATTTGTAAGGATGAGATGGGTCTCACTCTGAATTCTTTTTTTTCATATTGCTACTTTGTGTGTGTGTTGAAATCTCGAGGAGGCTTTTTATTAGTGGGAAGTTATACAAAAGAGACTATTTGCTTAAGCATTAATATTCACTTATTTACTTATTCTTATTTTTGTTTCTTTGCATTGTCATTAAAAAGAGATGCAAATCTAACTTTTAATATTAATGTCTATTATTATTTACTAGAGGCCTGGTGCATGAAATTCATGCACGGGTGGGGTCCCTAGGCCTGGCCGGCAATCAGAGCCGATCAGGGCCTTCTGGTTGCCAACTGGGGCCTTCCTTCCAGCTGCTGGCCAGGGCCTCCCTTCTCAGGCTGCCCACCACGGCCTTACCTCATTCTGCACTGCCCTCTGGTTGTCAGCGCACGTCATAGTGAGCAATTGAACTCCTGGTCTCCTGATTGAACTCCCAAGGGGACAATTTGCATATTAGGCTTTTATATATAGATATCTTCTTCAATTTTTGCATTATGAGCATTGATGCTATCTTATTTGTTATACAGATCTCAATACCTATGTTGAGAATTACACCTTTGACTATAACCAACAGTCATTCTTTGTATTAATTAATGTTTTTACCCTAAATCCAACCCTCTCTGTATTTGTTTTACTGTATTTTCCCCATACAAGTTGTTCATATTTTTATATTTTATCCCTCTGAGTTCCTCTGTTTTAGTTATATGTCTTGTATGTGGGTGTTGCCTTTTAGAACATTTTTTATTGCCTTTTAATCCATGTACTATCTCATGTGACAGGCTCATCTACACTAATAAAAGACAAAGATGCTAATTGATTGTACCTTCACTACACCCACCAGCCAATCAGAAAAGTATGCAAATTAACCCAACAAAGATGGCCATTAAATTTGCATTCTGCAGGTGGGGAGGGCAGCGCCAGAAGCCACCCGGGGAGGCAGAGCCGGCGATTGCCCTGGCCAGAAGCCTGAGGCCTGAGCAGAGGTGGAGCCAGCAATCACACAGGGCTGGGGGTTCCCAGCCCAGGCCTAACACCCCGGCCAGAGGCCTGAGGCCTGGGCAGGGGTGTAGCAGGCCATTGGAGAAAGCTGGGGGTCCCCTGCCCAGGCCTAATGCCTGGCCAGAGGCGTGAGGCCTGGGAAGGGGCAGAGCCAGCAATCGCTCAGGGCTGGGTGTCCCCTGCCCAGGTCTAATGCCCCACCAGAAGCCTGAGGCCTGGGCAGGGGCAGAGCCTGTGATTGGAGCGGGCTGGGGGTCCCTTGCCCAGGCCTTAGGCCCGGGCCAGAGGTCTTAGGCCTAGGCAGGCGATCAGAGCGGCCTGGGGGTTCCCTACCCAGGCCTAACACCCCAGCCAGAGGCCTGAAACCTGGACAGGGGCAAAGCCTGCTATTGGAGCAGGCTAGGGGTCCCTGCCCAGGCCTAATGCCCCAGCCAGAGGCCTGAGGCATGGGTAGGAGACTGGAGCGGGCTGGGGGTCCCCTGCCCAGACCTAATGCCCCGGCCAGAGGCCTGAAGCCTGGGCAGAAGCGGAGCCTGCGATCAGAGTGGGCTGCACGTCCCCTGCCCAGGCCTAAGGCTCCAGCCAGAGGTCTTAGGTCTGGGCAGGCGATCGGAGCAGACTGGGGGTCCCCTGCCCAGGCCTAATGCCTGGCCTAAGGCCTTAGGCCTGGGCAGGTGCCGAGCCAGGGATCGGTGTGAACTACAGAGGAAACACCTTTTCTGACAACTCATTGGCTAAGCTCCCCGTATGGCACTGGTAATATTCTTAGTAACTTGGGTAATAAGAATCCAAGAAGGTGATGTAGGGTTTTTCCACCTCACTCCTGGAGAAAAAAAACGAAGGTTTGCTGCTGGAGGGGCTAAGAAATATCATATCCTTCCCTAGCCGGTTTGGCTCAGTAGATAATGCCTCGGCCTGCCTACCACAGGGTCTGAGTTCAATTCTGACCAAGGGCATGTACCTAGGTTGCAGGCTATTCCCTGGCTTGGGCCCAGGTCAGCGCTCATGCAGGAGGCAACCAATCAAAGTGTTCCTCTCACTTTGATGTTTCTCTCTGTCTTTACCTTTCTCTTCCACATTCTCTAAAAATCAATGGAAACATATCCTCAGGTGAGGATAAAAAAAAGTAATAAAGAAATGTCATATCCTATGAAAGACACATCTTGAAAATGCCTAAAGAAAGTTGTCATTTTTTCATGGTGAAGGGACTTGGAGTCCATGTTGATGAAAACACCTTGATGGCTGCAGTGACTGGCAGTGGCTGCAGCAGTGGGGTGATGGGGCTGGTGCCTTCCCCTGATCAGGCCAGTCTCCTCCCACAAAGGGAGGCCAGACTGCGGCTTAGGCCCACTCCCCAAGGGGAGCAGAGAGCAGGCCTAAGCCATCAGTAGGACATCCCCTGAGAGCTCCCAGTATATGAGAGGGGGCAGGCTGGGCTGAGGGACCACCCCTGACCAGTGCACGAATTTTGTGCACCGGGACCCTAGTTTTGTCATAATTGTCATATAATTTAGTTTTTAGGGCTTTAATAAAACTCCCTATAAGATCTGTTTTATTCATTTTTGTCTTTTTATGTGTATTTTTCTGACAATTCAAAAGGGTCTTAAAATTTATTTTTATTAAGATATAATTGATATATGACAATACTAGTTTTACTGTACAACATAATTATTTGATATGTGTGCTTCTTAGTCTATATATTTTTAAGGCCACATTCTGTCCTATTGTGCTTATGTATCAGCATTTTTTAAGTAAATCTTATATGATAAGCTGGAGCTGTTGCTAATATCACAAAGATTGAGCATCTCTGTGTTCAGTCTTCACTTTAGTCAGGATTCTGGTTACAGGGGACAGAGACAATTTGAGTAGCTGAGGGAAATTGGAGAACTAAAGGGTCCCTAGGCTTCTGGGGGTAGGCCCCTACCCAGTAGTTCCCTGTGTGAGCTGCGGAGTTTACTGTTCCATCACCAGCATCCAGCATCATTGGACTTTCCTATTCTTTGCTAATTTAGTGGGTGTAAAGTGAAACTTTAATATTGCTTTAAATTTAATATCAAGGGGTGCAAATGTCTATGAATTTTCTTGTTACAGACTATTTTCCTGCTGCATGGTGATAACTATGTTTATTCCTTAGCTCTTGCCCAGGGGGGCTGCTTCCTGGTTCTGTGGGGAATTGGGACACAGGGTTTGGCTTCCACATCATCTTTAAGAACAAGCACAATCTCCAACTGTGCAGCAAAGGCCTAGGTGTTCCGTCCCACCACGGGACCGCTCTGTTCCTGCAGGCTGCCTGAGAAGGTATGAGGAAGTGATAAATGAAAATCAATCACACCTTCTGGAACCATCTCAAAGGACCCACTGGGCTCTGGAACACCATCAGGACTCAATTCCATTTCAACAGAAGAAGGTCCTTTGAGGATGGCTTAAAAAAAGCCCAAGAACTAGAAGGTATCTGTGAAAGGGGAGAGAAGGAGAAGGGAATTTGGGTTTGCCTGAGTCTTTTACATCCTTATTTTGTGGGGTGTCTGTGCAATGACTGCAATCTGGTTGTTTTTTCCCTCTTTTGGGCAGAGCTCTGAGCTAAACATGGCAAATGGTGCTGGGTGTGGCAGGAGTACAAACCAGGGAGTTTCATATTGGTTTACAGTGTCTTGTACATGTGAGATATGTCCTATACATTACTTTTCTCGAATAAAAGCCTTTGGATTTTAGGAATTCCTGAGTTTGCTTCAGTTTTCTAAAGTTTTTGCAGATGAAAGATAGTTTATAAGATAAATAAACAATTTTACTTGATCAGTAATATCTTTCTTTGTTAGAATGTTGCATTTCATATTGAGAATCCTTATAAGTGTAACTGTGTGGGCACATCCCACAGTCTCAGGGACATCTGGGTGTTGGGTATCCCTTTGCAAAGAAGCACCAAGAGGTTCAGTGAGAAAAATAAATTCTTGCCCCAACATGGAATTTTCTTTGCTTTGATTTCTCTTGTAAGTCAGATCTCATTTGCTTTCTATTTTCCAGAAATTCCTCAAAGTATATGATTTACCAAGAACATCACCCCACCCCCCCAATACTCCCGGGAGGTTCTTCATATGAAAATGCTGGTTTATCTGCCATTGCTCAGCTATTTTGGAATAGGGGATATAATAGGAGCATGGCCTACCATCTTGAATTGAACATCTCTGAATCATTGGGTTTTAAAATTTTGGTCCATCAGGGTTTGATTTTAGTGAAAGGAATACAACTGTGACCTGCATCAATTTTTGTTAGTATTATCTTAACTGATCAGCTTCTCAGTTGTCTCAGTTCCTTTTATTGAATGATCTATGTTTGCCCACTGATTCAGTGTTTCTCCTCTGTCATGCATTAAACCCTGCCTATGCTTAGACTGTTTCTGAATGCCCTTTCATGCCCTGGCCCCTCACTCTTGGCAGTCATGTCACAGAGTTCGTCATGCCTGGGAGAAAATGTTAGCTCTGCTCTTACTTTTCACAAATTTACTGGATATAACTTTATTTTCATTCTGATAGACAGACTTTTAAATATCTTCCCCTTCCAAAAACAATGAGAAGAAAACATGAAACAAAATACTATCCTATTCTTTCCCTCCAAAACAAAACACCAAACCAAACCAAACCTCAAATCTTGTTAGGATTTTTATTTTGATTGAATTAAGCTTACAGTTGATGTGGAAGAGAATTGACATCTGTTTTAATTCCTAAGATTGCAATAACAAATGACCATAAACTATGTGGCTTAGAACAACAGAAATTTATTCTCTCATAGTTTTGGAGGCCAGAAATCAAAGGTTAAGATGTTGGCAGGCATGTTCTTTCTACAGGCTCTAGGAAGAAACCTGCTTCATGTCTCTCTTCTTAGCATCTGGTGTTGCTGTAAATCCTTGGCATTTCTTGACTTGTGGACACATCATCCTAGTCTCTGTCTCAGTTACTACATGGCATCCTCCCTGCGTCTCTCTGTCTCTTCCCTCCTCCTATAAGGATATCAGTCATTTTAGATTAAGGACTCACCTATCCTAGTAGGAACCCATCTTAACTAATTACATCTGCAATGACCCTATTTTCAATCAAGTCACATTATGAGGTTTTAGGAATGACATGAATTCTGTGGGGTTACTATCAAACCCAGTAGACCTTCTTTAAAATTTGTACCAATATTATATTCAAGAAGAAGGTGTGTCTATTTATTCAAGTCATTTTAATGTCATGTATATGTTTTTTCATAGAGTTTAGTCCTGGTTATTTTTTTTTCTTTTGTGAATGAAATAGTTTCTTTTGTTACATAATCTAGCTGGTATTATTTTGATTTCCTAGAAAAAAATATAAGATTATAGAAATCCATTTTCTTTTGGATATAAATTTTATAACTCACTGAATTATATTATTATTTTTAAACCTTTCAGTCAGTTCTTTGAGCTTTCCAGGTTTGTAATTATATCATCTGCAAATGATGATACTATTGCCAACTGTTTTTGAACATATAAATTTTGTATTTTGTTCTTATGTCTAATTTTAAGGTCTCATAGTTCTAGAACAATATTACATGATGATAATGATAGTGGCCATCATTCTGAGTCCTGACTTAATGGTTTCTGTTTTAGGGGACTGGTGGAGAGTAGAGTCTGGAGAATGTGTAGGAAGTACCCTGCTTTACAACTGAGGCTGGACTGGCTAAGGGGGTATTTTGTTATACATGTTGACCTCCTTGCATTACATCTCATCTAAACGAACCCTGTGGTGGCAAGAGGAGAGTTCAAGTTTTCTGGAAGAGCCAGGTCACTCCTCAGGTCAATCACTGTCAGTGCCAGGATCCAACAGGCTGCCTGGGAACTGTTCCTACAGCCCTGGCAGGCACTCGGTGGACAGCTGCTCATGCCTGTTCTGCATCCATGGCCCCTACTTTGGTAACAGACCTCACTCCTTTCCACCTGTGTCCATATAGTTTAGCCTGACTCCAGCTCTCCAGGTCTGGATAGTCACTGGGTTCCATTCCCTAGGAATGCCAGTTGGTTGGAGGCAGGGCTCAGGTTTTGCACCTAATTCAAGCCAAACCCAGGCAAGCTAATTTTGAAACTCTTTATTTTCATTTTTCAATTACATTTGACATTCAATTTTATATTAGTTTCAGGTGTGGAGCCTAGTGGTTAGACATTTATATGTTGTGAAGTGGTCCCCCAGATAAGTCTAGTACCCATGTGGTTCTCTACATAGTTACTATAATACTAGAGGCCTAATGCACGAAAATTCGTGCAAGAGTAGGCCTTTCATCCCCTGGCTTACGGCAGGCACCCAGGACCCAGGCTGCTTCCCTCCTCAGGCCGCCTGCAGGCAACTGGGACCCGGCTGGCTTCCCTCTGGCCCTGGCTTCATTAGGAAGACATCTGGAATGATGTCCAGAAGACATCCAGTCTAATTAGCATATTATCCATTTATTATTATAGATTATTGACTATATTCTCTATGCTGTACTTTATTTATTTTATTTTTTTAATTTTGTTTTTTGCTTAAAGTATTACAAAGAGTATTACATATGTCTCCTTCATCCCCTCCCCCCTTGAACTTCCCCCGGCCTCCCCTACCTCTCAGTGTCCTGTGTCCATTGGTTATGCTTATATGCATGATGCAAGTCCTTCAGTTGATGATTAGTTTGTAACTACCAATTTGTGCTTCTTAATCCCTTCATCTTTTTCACCCAATCCATCCCCCCTTCCATTTGCCAAACATCAAAATGTTCTCTATATCTATGGGACTGTTTCTGTTTTGTTTGTTTATTTGTTTGGAACTCTTTTTAAAGAATGGAGAGAGAATTGGCCTGAAAGTTTGGGGTCACACTTAAGAATAGCCTGTCTAGCCAGCAATAATGAGACAAGTCATGAGGGCAGCTCATGTGGATTTAGCCATGCCTACAACTAGCTACTCTTAGATTTTTATGTTATATGAACCAATAAAGACCTTTTTGGTTAAGTCATCTTGAGATCAGTTTCCACCTGCAACTAAAAGACACTTAAAAAATACCTACCCTATTAATCTCCATCTTATGTCAAACTTGAGAAGCTAGTTAGACCCAGAGCTGTTCTCACCTGGTGTTCAAAACAGAATGGTCATGGGGCATTTCATGTTTACCATTCTTAAAATATGTACTGAGCACCTGCAATGGACAACAGCTGTCAGGATACATCAGGGTCAACACAGACAGTAATCCTGCCCTCACAGAACTCACATTTCAGTGGGAAAGACAGGTATTAACCACTAAACATGATTACTGAGCAAATCACGTAAGATACTAGAATATGATCAGCACTCCAGAAGGAAAATAAGGGCAAAGGTCTGAAGAGGCAGATTTGGGTATTAAAAAGGGTGGTCAGGTTAGGCCTAGTTGAGAAGGTAAATTTTGGGCAGAGGTAGGTGGGATGTGAGGTCCTTCACTGGCATGTGCCTGCTGCTTCGGGCAGAGAGGAGGTGGTAGTGATGGAGCAGGGGTGGGTGTGCTGAGGACAACTAGGAGTAGAGCTGGCGGGACTGAGTGGTAGGCAGGACACTGGGAGGAGGACCAGGGAGAGTCTGAGAAACCCCCTAGGTCTGGACTGGTTGTAATATCGGGCAAGAATGAAGTAGGAACTCCTTTCCTGGGGCAAGAGCCATTTTTAGGATATCTGGAGAGGTCTGCCTCCCGAGGGTAGTCGCATGGACTTAGCCCTGGTGGTCCTATCCTTGGCCTCTTGGTTGTGGCTATGTGTGACCAGCTATATGCTAGATTGCTGGAGCTACTGGAGGTGGGTTTGGCCATTGTGGACCAGGCCTTGTGCCTGTCTAACTCATGGTGTCCTTGTGTTTGGCCTTGGATGTGGTGGCCCCAGAGGCCTCGGTTTCCCTCTTGGGCAGCCTGGGCAGGCAAAATCAAAACACCTGGGCTGGAAGTGCCCAGGGTGGTGGTCTCCCCAGCCCCTCTCTTTCTTCTTTCTCCTGTCAGCCAGTACCCTCAAAGTCCACTCTTTTGTTCATGTTTGTTGTTCACATTTTTCAGATGGTTTTATTTGCGCTCATTTGCATAAGAAATAACACACTCCCATCCTAATGAGCAGGCCCATCTGGCAGTGCAGTTCTCCTCTTGGCTGAGAGCCTATTAGGCTGTTTTCTTTCAGGGCCAAGGAAGGCCTGGCTGAACAGGCTCCTGACAGCCCCTGGTCCAGAGTTCTTCACAGTGGGCCAGAGCCAACTCCCAGGCTGCTGGCCTTCTCATCTGCCACCCATCTGTGTGGGCCGTCTGGGCCAGCCCTACCTCTCCCAGACTGTCCTTTGCAGTTCATAGTAATAATTGTAAAATCAAGCCTGGAGAAGTCCTGTGGCCACTTGGTTGAGCTTGTCTCAGGCTGAACAGACTCAAATCTTGTAATAAAGTGTCATGGAATCTATTTTCTGGAACCTCATCTCTAAGCAGTGCTTAGCTGGGCTACATTAGAGGTAACATCCCAGAAAATCGGTCCTGACCTCTCAGTTGTCACTGTGATGATCCCCACACTAACCTCTCAACCACCAACGAAGGTAAGCCCCTTTGTGCCAAGCAGGCTCTGCACTGGCCTCAGGAGAAGAGGTGAAGGCTCCCGCCTGTGGGGGTGGGGGTAGGGGTGGGGAAACCGAGGACATAAGCACTCCCCTGAGACTATACGACTGTTTGGCTGGATTGTGGCCATCCTGACTCTTCTCCTGTCTCACACTTACCCAAGAGTAATTCCTGCTTAGTGAGTATTTCTATCCTCAAGAAGCCTCAATTCAAGTAATAGGGAAAAAACCATGCTGCTCAATGGACAGTTTCCAGGAAGGGATGATGGAGCCCTCAGGTGTCCCAGGAGGGTGGAGGGAATGTTGGTTGCAGGGTCAATGACTCAGAAGGTATGGTGTCTTGGACTGCATTGTCCCTCCTTTTTGCTTTGCTACAGAAGGTTCAGGAGAAATAATAGGTCAAAGGGAAAATCTGCTAAGTTCTAAGCTAGCAGCTGGAGAAACACTGAAGGTGGCATGGATGTGCCAAGCTGCCCTGAGGATGGAAGGGCATGGAAAAGAGCTTGGCTCCCTGGGACTGAAGTCTGGGCATGAGAATGAAGATTCTGATACTGAAAAGAGCATGAGGAGCCTGCGTGGTGACTACTGAGAGCTAGTGAGGAACTTTGCTTGTGTGTTTTCTTCCAATTAAATTCTGTGTTTGTGTTTTTTTAAACATTGAATATGACATAACCAAGTGAATGAAGTTCACTGATATTAATCAAATCTCTACACATCTGTAGAGAAGCTTATCAGCCACACTCCAAAAATCTCCTGTATTAATCATGTTTTTCTTTAATTTTCTTTATTTTATGGTGCTTTGACATCTTCAAATGTTTTGCAGTCTGGGGGAGACTTCCCCTCCCAGGGGTAGCTAATTCTTAGAGACTGAAAACAATTTGCCAGCAAGTACAGCTTTTATATGCAAACCAACCAATTCAAAGTTGCACTCACGGTGGTCTCCTTTATCTAACTCTAAAACCAGGACAATATCCCCCTGCCTCAAATCACTCCAGGGCCAGGCACCAAACAACTAGAGACCACTGCCATAGTCTAGAGCAGTGGTTCTCAACCTTCCTAATACTGCGACCCTTTAATACAGTTCCTCATGTTGTGGTGACCCCCAACCATAAAATTATTTTCATTGCTACTTCATAACTGTAATTTTGTTACTGTTATGAATCGTAATGTAAATATCTGATAGGCAGGATGTATTTTCATTGTTACAAATTGAACATAATTAAAGCATAGTGATTAATCACAAAAACAATATGTAATTATATATATGTTTTATGATGGTCTTAGGCAACCCCTGTGAAAGGGTCGTTCGACCCCAAGGGGTCACGACCCACAAGTTGAGAACCGCTGGTCTAGAGCCTGCCAAAATTATTTAAGCTATCTAATTCTAAACTTGCCTCCCTGCTTCTATCATTTCTTCCCTTGTAAATTACAGTATGGGCTCTGGTCATGCTTTCTCTTGGCTCCTTCTGCCCTCTGACTGACTCTGGTCCTGTCCCATGTGGCCATGTGTGGCCTGGTATGCCTATTTATTTGGGAATTGGAACTAGCAAACTTTTATTTCAAAGGCAGTTGTCTCTGTGTCTGTCACCTTTTCAGATCTGATTAAAATAAAATCCCATTTCAATATGCCCCCCCATGTCCCTTGCTACTGTGTATCTCCTCCATCCCAAGGGGTAACCACTGTTTCTCTCTCTCTCTCTCTCTCTCTCTCTCTCTCTCTCTCTCTCTCTCTCTCTCTTTCTATCTCTCCTCTCCTCCTCTTCCCATAGTATTCCATTATATTTCACAATTTCTTTACCCATGCCTTTGTAGATGGGTTTTTTAGTTTAATTATTTGTTTAACTAAGTTCTCCCTTTCTGCACCTATTTCTCATAGAATAACACAGTTCATTGTCATTTGACTCTTTTGCATTTATGAAGTAAATTGCAAGTGTCTTACAAGTTGCAACTGTGTATGTTGTGTATCTCAGTCTCCTTGAGCCTGGTACCTTGTGACAGGTGTTCTCCAACTGATTTAGCAAATAGTTCTTGAGCCTAGGTTATTTCCTAGGTGCTGGATGGCAACCCACTAGAAGCTGCATTCTAGTGGTGATGCTAGCTGGAAAAGCATAGATAGCAAATAAGCAGGAAAGTAAATCATATAATTTCAAGAAATTATATACGCGCACAAAGGAGAAAATAAAGTAGGGTGAGGGCATATAGTGAATGTGTGGGAGCGGTTTCCAGAGGCCAGGTAATCAGAGCAGGACTCTCTGAGAAAGTGCTTTTTAAAATAGATTCCCTGAATGTGTAGGAGTGGAAGTATTCTATGGGAAGATCAGTCAGAACAGAAGGGAACATCATGTGCCCTGAGGCAGAAATGTAAGGTGCAGTACCTAGGAAGTAAAACTGTCATTATATGCAGATAACATCATATTGTACATAGAAAACTCTAAAGACCCCACCTTAAAAAAAAAAAAAAACTACTAGATTTAACAAATGAATTCAGCAATGTAGCAAGATACAAAATTAACACCCAGAAATAAATGACATTTTTATAGACCATTAATGAATTCTCAGAAAGAGAAACCAAACAAACAATCCCATTTACATAGTAACAAAAAAAATATTAAGATACCTAGGTATAAACTTAACCATGGAGGTAAAAGACTTATACTCAGAAAACTACAGGGTGTTGAAAAAGAGAGATAGAGGAAGATATGAACAATGAAAGAATATACTATGTTCATGGATTAGTAGAATTAACATCATTAAAATGTTCATACTGAAGCATAATAATCTGTTTTGTGAAACTGCTGTTTGAAAGTCTCTGCTATTTTTAGATAGTCCCTTATTCTATGAGTCAACTCTGTTATTTTTAGACAGTCCTTTATTCTGTAAATTAACTTTACTTTTTAGCTTATTTGAATAATAGGGAAGATAAACTTAGGTGTCTGACCTTGTAGGCTAGGGATTGATACTCCCATACTCTCATGCCAGATATTTAAGTTATCTGAATAGAACTGTGTCATACTCAAGGTTGCAGGCTTACAGCAAGATAGCTACCAAGCATACATAGGGCTCTTTGAAAACTTGCAAAGGGGACTGGAACCCCCATATTTGGCAGACAAAGATCTGGAAAGATAAAAAGGAGAGGGCTTCCTTCATGTTTTTGCTCAGAATTTGAGAGACATATTCCTATGAGCCTGCCGAGGTAATAAAGACTCCTAATTAATTGGCTCACTAAGGCGTCTTCTGTTAAGCTCGCTGATTTACAATATAACAATACTACCCAAAGCAATCTATAGATTCAATGAACTCCCTATCAAAATACGAATGGCATATGCCACAGATCTAGAGCAAATACTCCAAATATTTATATGGAACCAAAAAAGACCCCAAATAGCTGCAGCAATCTTAAGAAAGAAGAACAAAGTTGGAGAAATTACAGTATCAGATATCAAGTTATACTACAAAGGCACTGTAATAAAAACGGCCTGGTACAGGCACAATAACAGGCATACAGACCAAGAGAACAGAACAGAAAACCCAGACATCTACCCAAGCCATTATGCTCAATTAATATTTGACAAAGGAGGCAAGAGCATATAATGGAGTTAAGACAGTCTCTTCAATAAAAGGTATTGGGAAGCCAAAACCGGTTTGGCTCAGTGGATAGAGCGTCAGCCTGTGGACTGAGAGGTCCCGGGTTCGATTCCGGTCAAGGGCATGTACCTGGGTTGCGGGCACATCCCCGGTGGGGGATGTGCAAGAGGCAGCTGATCGATGTTTCTCTCTCATCGATGTTTCTAACTCTCTCTATCTCTCTCCCTTCCTCTCTGTGAAAAATCAATAAAATATATATTTTTTTAAAAAAGGTATTGGGAATCCTCTCTGTGAAAAATCAATAAAATATATTTTTTTAAAAAAAAAGGTATTGGGAAAATTGGGCAGATACATGCAAGAAAATGAAACTAGACCACCAACTTACATCATACACAGGAATAAATTCAAAATGGATAAAAGACTTAAATGTACGACGTGAAACCATAAAAATCCTAGAAGAAACCATAAGCAGCAAAAGCTCATACATCTCTCATAGCAATATATTTACAGATACATTTCCTAGGACAAAGGAAACTAAGGAGAAAATAAATAAATGGGACTACATCAAAATAAAAAGCTTCTGCACAACAAAAGAAACCATCAACAAAATGAAGTGGGAGCCCACTGTATGGAGTACATATTTTGCCATGATACATCTGATAAAGGGTTAATTTCCAAAATATATAAGGAACTCATACAACTTAACAAAAGGAAGACCAACAACCCAATTAAAAAATGGGCAAAGGACCTAAATAGACACTTCTCCAAAGCAGATATAACACATAGACACAGACAATGGTGAGGTGATAGTTAGAAGGAAGGGGAGAGGAGGTAGGTGGAGATGGCCAAATGGGGGAAATGGTGATGGAAAGAGATTTTGCTTGGAGCAATGGATGCATGAGGCAGTGTGCATATGATGTTTTATTGAGTTGTACACTTGAAACCTGTGTGGTTTTGTGAACCATCATCATTCTAATAAATTCAATTAATAAAACATTAAAAATAAAATCCCTTTTTAAAGGTTTAATCTCTTTAAAAATCAAACATTGATTGATATCACTCACAAAACAAAAACTATTTAGGGTTCTCAATAATTTTTAAGAGTATAAAGGAGCCTTGAGACCAAAAATTTGAGAAATGCTGGTTTCTATATTTAACAGTTATAAATCAAGCTAATATATTAATAAATAAAATACTCTTTGGCTCCAGTTTTTAAAAATATATCTTTAAAATGTCCTGGAAATGCAGATTAAATTTAGAATTCTTGGACTCCTAGTTCTATGCTGGAAAGTGGTGGAGAGGGCACCTGTAGCAAGCATGTCATTACCCTTTCTCTTCTCACCCAGGCTTCAGCCACCCTGAAAACAGATATTTCTTGGTCAGCCCTGAGTCCTATTGGTTATGTGGTCCACCCTCTAGGATGCATCCATGCAAGAGGTCTGCACTGGGTTCTACAATCGAGGTTGGGCTGTTTGTAAAGGTTCCTTCAGAGTCTGGGGGAACCAGAGCATGAGGGTGAGGGAGTGGGCTCTGGGTAGGCACCTCCTCTTGACCCTGTGGACACCTCATCTCATGAAGAGGGATACAGCTAGAAGAAGGTCTGGGAGAAAGGCAGAGAGTTGGTTCTGAGCACTCAGCACATAGTATAAAGGCTTGCTGATTGAATATAAGATTCCAGGTCAGTACTGGAGCCCTTGTTCTCTATATCTGCCCTTAGGGCCCTTTGTGACTCTGGCTGGCCACTTCCCTTCTCCTGTCCTCCATTTTCTTGCATGTAAGGTTAGAGGTGTTGAGAGATGTATCCCAGAGTGCTCTCCTGAGTGTCATGTTTGTTCCAAGAGTCAATGATTTCAAATTGCTGATGTGACCCTGATGACATTTATGTTGTGTGGGCTTAATTGGTTGGTTAGAGAAAATAGCTTTTTCTTTTATTGGTAAAATGAGTAGAAATATTTATGAAATTTCTTTCTTAAAGAGATAGATGTTGCTCTCTATTTAGCACAGGAACCAAGGGAATCAGGCTCATACTAAATAGAAAATACAACTATTTCTCTCCTGCTTAGATGTCTTATTATTATTCCCAAAGATTATATAAATGTAAATATTTTTAATCAGTTACATATTCAAAACATATTTTAAAGAGTATAACCATCTTACAGCAACTTTCAGAAAATAGCTTCTAAGTGTAACTTTTGGAGGCTGGCCATTACAAAATCACTCCCACTGATTTTACCCAATTTTCCTATGAATGTTACATGGTACATGTAGGGTTCTAAGGCAATAACCCTGTGAGAGCTGCCTGAACAGAGTTCATTACTGTTAAAAAATACATTGTAGAGTTGGAAGATGGCGGCTGGCAGGATGGAGGTGAGTGAGTAAAAAGGTGAAAGGAGAGTGTGTGGTTGTGTGTGATGTGTGTGAGAGTGAGTGAGGGACAGTTAAATCCGGCAGGAGTATCAGAGGCTGGCAGACCAGGTTCTCCTGAACAGAGAGCACCTACCACCACTGCGGGCACTTCCCGGACTGTGCGGCCCACACCATCTTGAAGGGGAGAGTGGCCTCTTCTAGGAACTCATCAGCACCACCACCCAGACTGGCCTTGGACACCGCCTGTGACCTTCAACCACTCCAGCCAAAATCCTGCTGCCCCGCCCGCAGACTGGCAGACTCTAGGACAGTGATGGCGAACCTATGACATGCGCGTCAGAGGTGACACTCGAACTCATTTTGGGTGACACTAATCGACAGAGACAAAAAATTGCATAATTCAAATATTTGTCTCTCGCAACGGCCAGAGTTGGGCATCACTCGAGTAATATTATTACTCACATTACTCATGACCAATAATGCAATTCTAACACCGGATGTAAACATGTACATCGGTTTTGCATAGCAAAGATACATAGTGAAAACATCCAAGATACATTGTTCCAATATTGACATTAATATAAAAAGGTTAAGGATTGCACTATAAAAAGATTAATCTTTACTCATGACAATTTATTTTTACTCGAGTGACAAAATGCCCAATTCTGGAAACAGCCTCATTTTTGTCAACATGTGCCTCAGGTAAGCTTCCCATGCATTCGGGTGCATTCAGCAAATGGATGCACTTGATCGCCATGTTTGTTAGGAGACAGGAGTGGGAGGGTTAGAAGAAAAAGATATATAGTACAACAGTGCTTGACGAGACATTCTGCATGTCGGATAATTGATTACAGCACCATATATTTGTTGGTTATACATACTATCTTTGAATTGTTTTGCACCAGGAGTCAGAGCAACAACACTGCAAAAAGTTAATAGGTAAGAAATGTATCAACCTTTTATAAAAAATGCCGTGATTTATATTTATTTATTTTTGCAGCCTTGTGATGGAGAATCAAAAAAATATAAAAGCAAGATTGAATGATAAAGGAAGTGGAAGTAGCAGTAGCAGACCCTTTCAAGACATATGGACCGAGATGTATGGGATTGTCGACAGAAACAACAGATCATTGTGCATACTGTGTAATGAAACGGTAGTAAGCAGAACGTGGAATGTAGAGAGACATTTTGAAACTAACCATTGTCAGCTCTTGATAAAAAGTATCGATGAAAGGAAGGAATACATTTCTAGGCAGCTACACCTCTATAAAAGTCAACCAAATTCCATCATTAAATTTGTAAGATGCTCTACAAATTTTTTTTTTTTTAGCAGAGTCCTGCCTAAAGCAGTCAACCCCTACCTGACTTGTAGACATATACATGATGATATATACTTGTTTGAGATAATAAATGTTTGTGGGTTTTGAGGTTATTTGTTATATAGCAATAGATAATTGATATAATTTTCTTTTATTTATTTATTTATTTATTTTTTATTTTTTAAATTTATTGCTCAAAGTATTACAAAGGGTATTACATATGTGTCCATTTTATCCCCCCGCCCTAGACAGTCCCCTAGCCTCCCCTGTCCCCCAGTGTCTTATGTCCATTGGTTATGCTTATATGCATGCATACAAGTCCTTTAGTTGATCTCTTACCCCCCTACCTCCTGCCCCCCAACCCTCCCCGGCCTTCCCGCTGCAGTTTGACAATCTGTTTGAGGCAGCTCTGCCTCTGTATCTATTATTGTTCAAAAGTTTATAATGGTCTCTATTATCCATGAATGAGTGAGATCATGTGGTATTTTTCCTTCATTGACTGGCTTATTTCACTTAAGATGCTCTACAAATTTAACATCAGAAAGTTACTGTATTGCTCACTCCATAGCTCAGCATGGAAAAGCCCTCAGTGATGGAGAATTTATTAAGGAAACATTTTTAAGATGTGCACCAGCTCTATTTCATGATATGAAAAATAAAGATGATATTATTAAAAGAATTTCTGAGTTACCACTCAGTAGAAATACTATCAAAGACAGAATAATAGATCTTAACAAAAACGTACAACATCAATTTAAAAAAGACTTAAATAGTTATAAATATTTTTCAATTTCTCTTGATGAAAGTACTGATGTCACATCAAATGCTCAGTTGGCCATTATTGCTAGATATTCTGATGGTCTCACAATAAGAGAAGAGTTGATAAAGTTAGAATCAGTGCCAATAAGTACACCAGGAAATGAAATATGTGAGGTTGTTATAAAAACATTCAGTGACCTAAACATTGATATCTCTAAAACTGTGTCAGTCACGACAGATGGGGCACCAAATATGGTGGGAAAAAAGGTGGGATTCCTGGAATTGTTTATGGAAGCTGACACCCACTTGTACCTTTTCATTGCATTATCCATCAGGAGGTGTTGTGTGCCAAATCGGGATTCTCAGAATTGAATGATATAAGGTCAGTTGTAACAAAAATTGTGAATTTTATAGCTTCTCGACCCCTTCACAAGCGAGAATTTTCTGCACTTTTACAGGAAGTTGATTCAACGTACAGTGGACTACTGATGTTCAATAATGTGAAATGGCTGAGTCGAGGTAAAGTACTTGAGCGATGTGTGGAGTGCTTTGAAGAAATTACGGTACTTATTAAGAACAAGGATCTGGAAAACTTTCCTCAGATCAATGATCATAAGTGGGTCAGCATTTTGATGTTTTTTACAGATCTCTCTGTTCATATGAATGAACTGAACTTAAAATTATAAGGTTTTGGCAAAAGTATCCTATCTAATAATTGACAAACATGGTAATTAACTGTACCTCCAACATGCTTCCCATTGGCTAATCAGGGCGATATGCAAATTAACTGCCAACCAAGATGGTGGCCCGTGGCCGGCAGCCAGGCAGCTGAACCAAACAGGAGACTTGCTTGCTCCAGTGATGGAGGAAGCCAAGGTTCCCTGCCTGCCGCTGCTGTGCTCTTAGGTGCACTCTAAGCAACTATGTTGCAATTATAGAAGCTAAACAAAGCCCATGCTTTCAGCCAGCCGGCCGAGCTAGAGTTGCAACAGTGTTTCAATTATAGAAGCCAAACAAACCAGATACCTGCTTTCAGCAGCCGAGGTCTCAGAGCTGGAGCCGAGTCTCAGAGCTAAAGCTGGCTCTCAGTTCCAGTGACAGCCATAGAAGGTAAATAAACCCCAGAATAAAAAAGAAAAAAGAAAAAAAGGAGAGGTTGGGAGCTTCAGTCACCCGCCAGCCTGAAAACAGCCCTCAGCCCCTCACCTAGACTGGCCAGGCACCCCAGTGGGGACCCCGACCCTGAAGGGGGTGTGACCAGCTGCAAACAGCCATCATCCCCTCATCCAGGCTGGCCAGGCACCCAAGCAGGACCCCCACCCTGATCCAGGACACCCTTCAGGGCAACCCAGCTGGCCCCCACCCGTGCACCAGGCCTCTATCCCATATAGTAAAAAGGTAATATGCCTCCCAGCACCGGGATCAGTGGAGCCTCCCAGCACCAGGATCAGTGGAGCAGTGAGGCCTCACTGTCCCTTTGTCAAGCGGAGCCATGAGGCCTCCTGGCCCCTGGAGCAGCATGACAGGGGGCAGCGCCCAAACCCCCTGATCGCCCTGTGGCTCTGTGTGTGATGGGGGCGGGGCCACAACCTCCTTATCTGCCCTGCTCTTTTCGTGACAGGGGAAGGTGCCCCAACCCCCTGATTGGCCCTGCTCTGTGCCTGATAGGGGAGAGCTCCCCAACCCCCTGATCGACCCTGCTCTGTGTGTGACAGGGTGCGGCGCCCCAACCCCCCCATGGGCCCTGCTCTGTGTGTGATGGAGTGGAGCCGCAACCTCCCCATCAGCCCTGCCCTGAGTGTGACAGGGGGGAGCTCCCCAACACCCTGATCAGCCCTGCTCTGTGCATGACAGAAGGTGGCACCCCAACTCCCCAATCGGCCCTGCTCTGAGCCCAACCAGGGGCTGCACCTAGGGATTGGGCCTGCCCTCTGCCACCCAGGAGCAGGCCTAAGCCAGCAGGTCGTTATCTCCCGAGGGGTCCCAGTCTGTGAGAGGGCACAAGTGGGGCTGAAGGACAACCCCCCACACACACCAGTGCACAGATTTTTGTGCACCGGACCTCTAGTTGATGTTATGTTTGGATACATCAAATCTTTTGAGAGTAAACTTAAAATTTTCAAGCGAGATATTGAAACTAAAACTTATAAGTATTTTCCTCGGATAAAAATGTATTTTGAGAAGGCCACTACAACAAGTGTAATGGAGTCCATACTTATGTACCAGAATATAGTAAACTCGTTATTTGAACAGTTGAAAGATTCGACCAATTTAGAAGCCTAGAACAGACCATTAAAATAATTAAGTATCCGATGTAGTTCTTTACAGTACTTTGGAATTAAAGGATTTCCAATGGATGCAAATTGACAATTTAGAGATGCAACTTGCAGATTTTCAAGGTAGCATTTGGACTCATGTGTTTGTCGACTTAAGGTTGAAACTTGAAAATCTGGAATGAAATTGTTTGAATAATGAAGAAGAGTGCAACTAGAAACAAGAAATGTTGAGTGCTTGGAACAGAGTACCTGACACTTTTAGTGACGTAAAAAATCTAGGCATGGCTTTGCTAACAATTTTTTTCATCAACGTATTTTTGTGAGACTTCGTTCTCAGCATTAAATAATTTTAAAACGAACAAAAAAAACCAGCTAACAGATGAAGTTAGTGGCACTTGGTTGGCCTTGAAGTGCACCAAGTATGAACCTGCAATTGAAGATTTAGCAGACAAACTTCAGCACCAAAAAAGTCACTAATTTCTAGTTTTCGTACCATTTGATTATCATTGTTTTTATTATTATTTTTTCCTAAATGTATATTGTTTTTCTGTTTTTGTTCATTTTATACATTTTTTTGGTTGATTTTTCTTTGTTAAGTGGCATTTAAATATATAAATAAATATCAAAAATATAAATCTTTTTTTACTATGGTTGCAAATATCAAAAAAAAATTATGAATATTTCTATATGTGACACGGCACCAGAGTTAAGTTAGGGTTTTTCAAAATGCTGACACGCCGAACTCAAAAGGTTCGCCATCACTGCCCTAGGACATCCACCTCCAAGAGTGCACAGCTCCTGCAGCAGTAAGAGCAACTTCCCCGTCCCTGGCTGCCAACTTCCAGGCAACTCAGTTGCACCTTCCCAGTGTTCAGGCCTTCTGAGCCCACTGCCCCACAGGTGACTCTTGGGTGCCTTGTGCGAATTTAACCAAGGGAGCAAGGCAGCAAAAATTGCAACTCCCCCCTTCTCGGCTGCTGACCTCTGGACTCCGCAATTGCACCTTTCCAGCATGCAGGCCTCCTGAGCCTACTGCCCCTATAGGTGGCTCCTGGGTGCCTCTTTGAGCCCCCGCTGGATGCACTTGCATCCAAACAAGGGTGCATGGCCCTGGAAGCAGAAATTCGGACTTCCCCCTTCCAAGCTTCCTGCCCACAGACACCATGGTTGCTTGGTTTCAGCACACAGGGCCTCTGAGTCCACTGTCCCAGCAGGCGACTTCCAGGTGCCTCTGTGAGTTTCCACTATGCACACTCATATCCAACCAAGGACGCAAGGCCTTGGGAGCAGAAACTCGAACTTCCCCCTCCTTGGCGGCTGACATCCAGTCACCGCAGTCGCACCGATCCAACATGCAAGTCCCCTGAACCCGCTGCCCTAGCAGGCAGCCCCAGGGTGCCTCTCTGAGCTGCTGCAAGGCACAACCCTGGCTGACAGCATCCAGTCCCTGGGGTAGTACCACTCCAGCACACAGGCCCCCAGAGACCACTGCCCCAGCAGACAGCTCCTAGGCACCTCTGTAAGCAACCACTGGGTTCATGGATCCAACCAAGGAAGCATATCTCCCAAATCAGAAACCAGGACTTCTCCCTCCATGAGGCTGGTGGCACACCACAATTGCTCTGATACAGCCTGTGGGCCCCATGAGCACACACCCTTGGAGATGGGTCCTGGGCCCTTCTGTGAGCTGCCACTGGGCATGTGCCTCTCCAACCAAGGACGCACAGCACCCTCAGCAGGATTCAGGACATCCCCCTCCTAGCTGCCTACCACTGGACACCTTGGTGAGTTACTGAGGACTCGCCTCCCTGGACAAGGTCACATTGTTTCAGCCACAGACTCTGAGATACACACATCCCCAGCTGCTGGTGCCTGAAATCCCTCGTGATTCATAGAGGGAAATCACTTTGGCCAGAGCCCCACTGCCTCAACCACAGACTATGAGACACCTGCCCCCTCAACTGTCACAGGCCCCAGGACCCTCATAGTGAGTTGCAGAGTGACGATACTCCAGCAAGAGTCACACAAAACTGGCCAAAGTCACAGTACCTGAGCCTCAGGCCCAGAGACTCCTTCCTCCCAGGCCATGGACTCTGGGAACCCACAGTGAGCACATACCAGTGAGACCTCAGGCAACCCTTTCCACAAGAGCTAGAACCACAATCACATCCAAAACAGTTTGCACAACGAAGCCGGGGGTGAGTCACATTGCGAATCCATGACAAGACCTCATCCATAAATAAGAAACTAACACTCAAGACCCCACTACATCAAGAGAACCCAAATAGTTCAAGTAGGGAGCTCTGCTAGATCACCAAGCCCAGGAGACCTAGAGACCACACCACTGTGTCCCAAAAATCACCAACTTCATAGCACCACCCCCAAAATAACCTGGGTAGCAAAGCAGTTGGATCTAAGACATAGAAACAATTAAAACATTACAGCAAAAAAGGGGGAGACAGGGAATCCAAGATGGCTGCCAATGGGACAGAGGCTTCAAGATAGTGTGTGAGTGAGACAGTGAAAGGAGAGTGCATGGACATGCAGGGAGTGTCTGTATTTGTGAGTGAGGAACAGCTATATTCCACAGGATTGATGGGGACTGACAGGCCAGGCTCCCCTGGCCGAGCAGCCTCTACTACTACTGAAATCTCTCCCAGAGCATCCTCCAGGTCTGCCGCAGAGACCATGATATCTTGAAGGGAAGAGTGGCTGTGATCAGAAACCCAGCCTCACCTTCAACCAGGGAGACCTTGGATACCTCCTGGGACCCTACAGCCAAAATGCCCATGGAACCCACATACCTCAGCTGTGAACCCACAAACACTGAGACTCCAGCCTCCCCAACCACAGGCACCTAAAATGTTCATTCCGGGGAAACAAAGTGGCGCCGAATACACAGATGGGCCCTGAGCCTTCTCATAGAGCAGATAGAAGGAACAGCTGAATCAAATAACATCCACCTGGAATTGGTGAATTAAACATAGCTGGTGAGGCTATCTGTGGACAGAAAGGTCGAAGATCACCTAGAGAGGCGAGATCTGGGATCCAGGCTGGAGGGAGAAACATGCACAGCAGGGACTAGAGCAGTGATGGCGAAACTTTTGAGCTCGGTGTGTCAGCATTTTGAAAAACCCTAACTTAACTCTGGTGCGGTGTCACATATAGAAATTTTTTTAATATTTTCAACCATAGTAAAACAAAGATTTATATTTTGATATGTATTTTATATATTTAAATGCCATTTAACAAAGAAAAATCAACCAAAAAATGTGTTCGCGTGTCACCTCTGACACGCGTATCATAGCTTCGCCATCACTGGACTAGAGTCTCAGAGGGAGACTCTGCTCCACCAAACCTGTGGTCCTTGGGGTCAGTGTAGCCCTCAAAAGTGGGAGGGGGTCCACAGGGCTGCTGGCAAAAGGGGACTCTAGTTATAAGACCACAGCTGTGGGAATCTGTGCCCAGAAAGGCAGCCTGAAGTTCTATACAAGCTGCGCAGTGCCAGGGGAAAAAGACACGAGTCAGTGTGGTTTCTTTGTCTTTATTTTTTTTCCTCCTTGCTTTTGCTTGCTAAGTCCAGTATATAGGATCTTTCAATTAAAAACACTCACTGAGACTGCAGGGGAAAGTTGTTTTTGTAGAAACTGGGGATCAGAATAAGGAGAGACAAGCAGGAAACCAGCTCTGGGTCAGTCCATCCCTCCAATCCAGTATTAAGTGTGGCAGGGGAAGAAGAATCTAAACACTGGGTAGAGGGGCCATTTAGTCCCAGAAATTAATACGGAAACATTGACACGTAGGAGTTGTGTCAGAAATTGACTCTTGTGTAAAAACAACTGAAGGCAGGCAGAGAAACAAAGTGAGCAGAGAGATCCTGCCTGCTTGAAAACAAAGTTGTGGCTTATGACACAGAGGAGTGGTGGCTTGCAGGGAATTTCAACACTGTGCTGACTATCTGACAGGAAACAGACATGCCAAGCAGAACAGTAGAGGAAGTGTACAACCTTTACTACTTCATTTTTTTTATTTTTATCTTCTACTAAAGAAACTAAATTTTTTTCTCACTTGATTTTACTTTTTTATTATTATATTTTTATTTTTAATTATTATTATTACTACTACTATTATTTTACCTTTTTGAGTTTTATTTTATTTGTTCCTTTATTTTATTTTGAGATTAGTGTTCTACATTCTATTTTTCTTTTTCTTTTAGCATTAATGTATTCTACTTCAATTTTTCCTTTATGCCAACACTCTCTTCTTCACTTTTCTCCTTTTCATCCTATTTATATTATCCTGTTCCTGCTTTAGTTTTTTTCTATCCTTTCTTTTTACTCCCTGTTAAAAATTGATCTTACTCATATATCTAATTTCCTCTCCCCTGCACCAAGTCCACGTACACTTCTCTCTTCTCTTTCTTCACTATCCAAATTTTTGTTCTTCCTTTTTTCCATTTTCTTTCTTTCTGTCTTCTTGTTGTTATTTGTTTGCTTGTTTGTTAGTTTGTTTTTTCTTTTTTTGCTTCTGTTTTTCCTCTCCTTGCTTGTTCTCTTCTTCTACTAATAGGCTAATTAATTCCAATCACCAACTCAGGCCTATCTACTCTCTATTCTCCTTTTCCAAAAATAGATGAATACATAGATAGATAGATTAAAGAAAGGGATATATATATATATATATATATATATATATATATATATATATATTATTTCATACATATGTGTGTGTGTGTGTGTGTGTATGTGTTTTAATTTTCTTCTTATACACTCATTCTCTTTCTACCTCCTCTATACTGAATTGTGGCAATTTCCCTATTAATTCAATTCCTTGACCTTACCTTCTGGAAATAAGCTCTGCCTCCTCAGATTCATCTGGGTGTTTGTTGTTTGAGTGTTTGTAGTTTGTATTTCTTTAATTAATTATTGTTTGTTGTTTGCATTCATCTCTAGGTGTTTGTTATTTGCATTTTTTGAATTAGTTGTTGGTTTTTTGGAGTTTTCTCCCCATATACATATATTTTTCCCCTTCTTTTTTCTTCTCTTTCTTTTCTCTCTCACATTTTTTTTCCTTTTCTCAATATCACTTTTGCACTCTTTTCTCTCCACCAAATCCCCTTTATTTGGGGTTATTAGTAGTGAATACATTTGTGTTTGATGCCTTGTACATTGTGTCTTGTTGTGTTGTATTTTGTGCCTTTAAATCAATGCAGGAGAGAGAGAGCTACATAACCAGACACCTAAGAGGAGCAATCATGGGGAGACAAAGAAACAGTCCACATATACAAAAGAAAAGGAGTAATCACTGGAAAAGGAAGTAAATGAAATGGAGGCAAGCAGTATGTCAGAGAAACAATTCAGAGCAATGGTCATAAGGATGCTGAAAAGGATGGAAGAAAAAATCAACAATACATGTAAGAACCAAGAGGAAATGAAGAAAAACCAAGAAGAAATGAAAAATGACATTGCTGCAATAAAGAAGTCAACAGAGGTTCTCTCTCCAGGGATCACACCCTTCCCTCTCCCTCCTTTCCCTCCCCCTTCCCACCCCCTCCCCAGGCACATTACCATAAAAAAGGAAATCAATAGAAAGCATCAACAGTAGAATAGAAGAAGTGGAGGACTGCATCAGTGAGCTAGAAGACAAGCTAGGAAAAAATACCCAAGCAGAGCAGCAACTAGAAAAAAACTTAAAAAACAGGAGAGCCTAAGAAACCTTTGGGACAACACGAAATGAAACAACATCTGCATAATAGGGGTGCCAGAAGGAGAGGAAACTGAGCAAGGAATAGAAAAACTGTTTGAAAAAATAATAACAGAATAATTCCCTGATATTGGGAAGAAGAAAAAACTCACATAAGAAGCTCACAGAGTCCCAAATAAGATGAACCAAAAAAAAAAAAAAAAAAAAAACCAACACAAAGACACATTATAATTAAATTGGCAAACACCAATGACAAAGTAAGAATTTTAAAGGCTGCCAGAGAGAGACTGAAAGTTACCTACAACATTTTTCCATCCCTTCACCATCAGTCTGTGTTCTTCGTTCTGTGGTGGATCTTCTGTAAGCAAGAAAAAAACCACACAATTTCAAGAAGCACATAGAGTCCCAAACAAGATGAACCCCAAAAGACTGACACTAAGACAATTCATAATTAAATTGGCAAACATCAACAACAAAGTAAGAATCTTAAAGGCTGCCAGAGAGAGACAGGAAGTTACCTAAAATGGATCTCCCATTAGAATATCAACTGATTTCTCAAGAGAAACACACCAGGCCAGAGGGGATGGAATGAAATATACAAAGTGATGCAAAGCAAGGGACTGAATCCAAGAATACTATACCTGGAAGGCTATAATTCAAAATTTAAGGTGGAATCAGGAGCTTCACAGACAAAAAAGGGCTGAGAGAGTTTATTACCACCAAGCCAGCAGTGTAATAAATGCTGCAAAAAGAAATAGAAAGGCGGGAGGAAAAATGGCGGCGGTATAAACGGACGTGTCCTGTGCCTTGTCCTGGAGCAGATAAGGGTGAGCAGCTGAAACGGGTAACATGCAGCCCGAATAGGCAGAGGATTTTCAGCTGAGAGACTGTCTGCAGCTAGGAAAGACCGAGAACCCCCAGGAAAAAAAGGACGGTTGGAGACTGCGGCTGAAGCCTCTCGTGGTGCGCCAGCTAAGCAGCGGAGACTGCGCCATCTTGGGTGGTTGTTGCCGGCATCCAGAGACCAGCTACTAACCTGGAAACAAGGGATCTCAAGCAGCGTGACTGCCTGAACTCAGACGAGCACTGCTTCTTCTCACGGAAAGGTTGGACATCCCCTAAAGGTGCGGTTTGCAGTTCGGGTTGGAGGGAGGACTGAGCTCGCGTGCGCGCGCAGGGCGGAATCTGCGCCCCACAGAGTCTGCAGCCGTTGGGACCAGCGTGACCCGCGAGTGGGGAAGGGGCCCCACAGGGCTGCTGGCAGAAGGGAACGCGAAAAATGAGCCCATAGCTGGACTGGATGTAAGGGAGCAGCCTTGGACTTTGCCAATCTGCTGGCTGCTTGGTGCCAGGGGCGAGTGAGCGTGCGGAGACTGCGCGCGGAGACTGTGCGCAGACCTGGAAGGTGGAGGCTTGCGAATTCGCACAACTATCAGGCTCTTGTTACAGTTCCCCTTAGATCCGTGCATTTGATTATTAAACCCAGTGCATGGGATTCCCCAGTTGGGGTCATTCACAGAGCCTGTAGGGGAAAGTTCTTTTTGGGGAGCCTGGGAAACAGCGGGCAGTGGCAAGGAACCAGCTCTGGGCAGTGGTCTTTCCTGAATCAGTTCCCAATACCATAGAGGAAAAAAAAAAACCCTACTGATAGAGAGGACTTATAGCCTCGGAGGTCAATCCAGACACACTGCCACCCAGAGGCAGAGCCACGAACTGTCTCTTCTGCGATCACAAATAAAGGCAGTCTGGTAAACAAATACAAGCTGCCTTAAAATCAGGTCTTTGGTTTACTGCACGGAGGGACAGTGTATCGCAGGGAAGGTCAACACTCCCCTGAATGCCTAGCAGGACTGAGGCATCCCAAAAAGAACAGTGGAAGATCTGAAGCACCTTCACTTCCGAATATTTTTATATATATATATATTTTTTTTTAATTCTTTTTTCACCATTTCATTAAGAACCTATTTTATTTTTTTTATTTTTTATTTTTTATTTTTTTCATCACTTGATTTTACCTTTTTAATTACTACATTTTTTTAACCAGTATTATTGCTATCCTTTTACCATTTTTTCAAGTGTCATTTTATTTTTTGTTATTTTTTTAATTTTTCTTTATTTTATTTTGGGATTAGTGTTATACACACTATTTTCATCATTCCTTTAGCATCATTTCTCTCTAGCTCACATTTACCCTTAAGCCAAAACTCTCTTCCTCACTTTTCCCCTTTTGTTGTTCTGTTTCTCTTACCCTATTCCTGCTTTGGATTTTACCTATTCCTTCTTTCTAACCACTGTCTAAATTTCACCCTACTTCTATATCTAATTTCCAATCCCTCGCTCTCCCCATACAAATAGCCACTTCCCCACCTCTATTTCATTCTCTTACTTTTTTTTTTTGTATTTTTTTTTTCTTCTCTCCCTTTTCCCAATCTCATTTCGGCACTCCTTTTTGTTTTTTATTTTTCTCTTTAATCTTTTTCTCTTTTTTCTTCTATATCCCCTAATTCTCTTCGCTCGGGGGGTCACCTTTATTTGGGGTTATTAATATCGTGAATGCATTTAGTTTGTTGCCTTGTACGTTGTGCCTTGTTGTGTTGTATTTTGTGCCTTTGAATCAGCGCAGCAGAGAGAGAACTACATAACCAAACACCTTGAGAAGAGAAATCATGGTGAAACAAAGAACCAACCCAAATATGAGAGAAAAACAGGCATCATCAGAAAAGGAAGTAAACGAAATGGAGGCAATGGAGGCAAGCAACCTGTCAGAGAAAGAATTCAGAGTAATGGTCATAAGGTGGATGAAAAAAATGGAAGACCAATTCAACAATATGTGTAGGAACCAAGAGGAAATGAAGAAGAACCAAGAGGAAATGAAGAGAAACCAAGAAGAAATGAAAAACGACATCACTGCCATAAAGAACTCAATAGAAAGCATCAACAGTAGACTAGAAGAAGCAGAGGACCGCATCAGCGAGCTAGAAGACAAGGTAGAAAAAAAATACCCAAACAGAACAGCTTCTAGAAAAAAAAATTAAAAAGCAGGAGGAGAGCCTAAGAGAACTCTGGGACAATGCTAAACGAAACAACATCCGAATAATAGGGGTGCCAGAAGGAGAGGAAACTGAACAAGGAATAGAAAACCTGTTTGAAAAAATAGTTACAGAAAATTTCCCTGATATAGGGAGGAAAAAACTCACACAAATCCAAGAAGCTCACAGAGTCCCAAACAAAATGAACCCGAAAAGACCGACACCAAGGCACATAATAATTAAATTGGCAAACACCAACGACAAAGCAAGAATCTTAAAAGCAGCCAGAGAGAGACAGAAAGTTACCTACAAAGGATCCCCCATCAGACTAGCGACCGATTTCTCAACAGAAACACATCAGGCAAGAAGGGAATGGAATGAAATATACAAAGTCATGCAAAGGAAGGGTCTGAATCCAAGAATACTATACCCAGCGAGGCTATCAATCAAAATTGAGGGTCAAATCAGGAGCTTCACAGACAAAAACGGTCTACGGGAGTTTATTACAACCAAACCAGCAATGCAAGAAATGCTACAGGGTCTGCTGTAAATAGAAAAAACAGGAAACAAAGAAGGAACGCAGCGGTAAAGAACAAAAATGGCGACTAACAAGTTTCTATCAATAATAACTTTAAATGTAAATGGATTAAATTCCCCAGTCAAAAGGCATAGGGTAAATGAGTGGATAAGAAAACATGACCCATATATCTGCTGTCTACAGGAAACCCACCTCACAAAAAAAGACGCACACAGACTGATGGTGAAGGGATGGAAAAAGGTTTTTCAGGCCAATGGAAGTGAAAAAAAAGCCGGGGTAGCAATACTTATATCTGACAAATTAGATCTCAAAGTGAAGGACATAAAAAGAGATCAAGAAGGCCACTTCATAATACTAAAGGGAGCAGTCCAACAAGAAGAAATAACTCTGGTAAATATATATGCACCCAATATAGGAGCACCCAAATACGTAAGAAATCTTCTGGAGAAGATCAGGGGAGAGATTGACAGCAATACAATCATAGTAGGGGATCTTAACACCCCATTATCTCCACTGGACAAATCCTCTAAACAGAAACTCAGCAAAGAAACATCAATCCTAAATGACTCACTAGATCAGATGGAATTAATTGACATCTTCAGAACATTTCACCCCAAAGTCACAGAATATACATTCTCCTCGGGTGCACATTTGTCATCTTCAAAGATAGACCATATATTGGGTCACAGACAAAGTCTCTTCAAATTCAAGAAAATTGAAATCATATCAAGTATCTTCTCAGATCGCAAAGGCATAAAACTGGAAATCAACTACAACAAAAACAATCCAAAAAAATCAAACACATGGAGACTAAATAGCATGCTATTAAACAACGACTGGGTCACCAGTGAGATCAAAGAAGAAATAAAAAACATCATGGCAACAAATGACAATGAAAACACAACAATCCAAAACCTATGGGACACAGCAAAAGCAGTCTTGAGAGGGAAGTTCATAGCTCTACAAGCCTACTGCAAGAAACAAGAAACAATGAGAATAAATGACCTAACTCTACAACTCGAAGAATTAGAAAGAGAGCAACAAAAAAAGCCCACTGTAAGCAGAAGGAAGGAAATAACAAAGATCAGAGCGGAGATAAACGACATAGAGACCAAAAAAACAATACAAAAGATCAACAAAACCAAGAGCTGGTTCTTTGAAAGGATAAACAAGATTGATACACCTCTAGCCAGGCTCACCAAGAAACAAAGAGAGAGGACCCAAATAAACAAAATCAGAAAAGAAAGAGGAGAAATAACAAAAGACCCCATAGAAACACAAAGGATTGTTAGAAAATACTATGAACAACTCTACTCCAACACACTAGACAACCTGGAGGAAATGGACATATTCCTAGATAAATACAACCTTCCAAAACTTAACCAGGAAGAATCTAAAAATCTCAATAGGCCAATAACTATGAAGGAAATCGAAGCAGTAATCAAAAAGCTTCCAGCAAACAAAAGCCCGGGGCCAGATGGCTTCACAGGGGAGTTTTACCAAACATTCAAGGAAGACCTAAAACCTATCCTCCTCAGACTATGTCAAAAGATCCAAGAGGAAGGAACACTTCCCAGCTCATTCTATGAAGCCAACATCACCCTAATCCCAAAACCAGATAAAGACAATACAATGAAAGAGAATTACAGGCCAATATCCCTCATGAACATAGATGCCAAAATCCTCAACAAAATCCTAGCAAATCGGATCCAGCAGCACATCAAAAAGATCATACACCATGACCAAGTAGGATTTATCCCAGGGATGCAAGGATGGTACAATATCCGCAAATCAATAAATGTGATACATCACATAAACAAATTGAGAGAGAAAAACCACATAGTCATATCAATTGATGCGGAAAAAGCATTTGACAAAATCCAACACCCTTTCTTGATAAAAACTCTCAGCAAGATAGGAATTGAGGGATCATACCTCAACATAATAAAAGCCATATATGACAAACCCACAGCCAACATCATAATCAATGGGCAAAAACTAAAACCATTCCCCCTAAAAACAGGAACAAGACAGGGATGCCCCCTCTCACCACTCCTGTTCAACATAGTACTGGAAGTACTAGCCATTGCGATCAGACACGAAGAAGAAATAAAAGGCATCCAGATTGGAAAAGAAGAAGTAAAACTGTCCTTATTTGCAGATGACATGATACTGTACATACAGAACCCTAAAGACTCCATCAAAAAATTATTAGACTTAATAAATGAATTCGGCAATGTAGCAGGATACAAAATTAATGCTAAGAAATCCATGGCATTTCTTTACACCAATAGTGAACTTACAGAAAGTGAAACTACAGAAGCAATCCCATTTACCATTGCACCAAAAAAAATTAAAATGCCTAGGAATAAACTTAACTAAGGAGGTAAAAGACTTATATGCTGAAAACTACAGGACACTGAAAAAAGAGATAGAGGAAGACATAAACAGATGGAAGAATATACCGTGTTCATGGATTGGTAGAATCAACGTCATCAAAATGTCCATACTACCCAAAGCAATTTATAGATTCAATGCAATCCCCATTAAATTACCAACAGCATATTTCACAGATCTAGAACGAACGTTCCAAAAATTCATCTGGAATAAAAAAAGACCCCGAATAGCTGCAACAATCCTCAGAAAGAACAAAGTAGGTGGGATCTCAATACCAGATATCAAACTGTATTACAAAGCCACTGTTCTTAAAACAGCTTGGTACTGGCACAAGAACAGACATATAGATCAATGGAATAGAATAGAGACCCCAGAAATCAACCCAAACCACTATGCCCAATTAATATTCGACAAAGGAGGCAAGAACATACAATGGAGTCAAGACAGTCTTTTCAATAAATGGTGTTGGGAAAATTGGACAGATATATGCAAAAGGATGAAACTAGATCACCAACTCACACCATACACAAAAATAAACTCAAAATGGATAAAAGACTTAAACGTAAGACGGGAAACCATAAAAATACTAGAGGAATCCACAGGCAGCGAAATCGCAAACATATGCCGAAGAAATTTCTTCTCTGATAATGCTCCTAGGGCAATGGAAACTAAAGAGAAAATAAACAAATGGGACTACATCAAAATAAAAAGCTTTTGCACAGCAAAGGAAACCATCAACAAAACAACAAGAAGACCCACTACATGGGAGAACATATTTGCCAATGATACCACCGATAAGGGTTTAATTTCCAACATTTACAGGGATCTCATGAAACTTAACAAAAGGAAGATAAACAATCCAATAAAAAAATGGGCAACGGACCTAGATAGACACTTTTCGAAAGAGGACATACAGAAGGCCGAAAGACATATGAAAACCTGCTCAAAGTCACTAATTATACGAGAGATGCAAATCAAAACGACGATGCGTTATCATCTCACACCTGTCAGAATGGCTATCATCAACAAATCAACAAACAACAAGTGTTGGAGAGGATGTGGAGAAAAAGGAACCCTTCTGCACTGCTGGTGGGAATGCAGACTGGTGCAGCCACTGTGGAGAACAGTATGGAGCTACCTCAGAAGACTAAAAATGGAACTCCCATTTGACCCAGTGATCCCACTACTAGGAATATATCCCAAGAAACCAGAAATGCCAATCAGAAAGGATATATGCACCCCTATGTTCATAGCAGCACAATTCACCATAGCTAAGATTTGGAAACAGCCTAAGTGCCCATCAGCAGATGAGTGGATTAGAAAACTGTGGTACATATACACAATGGAATACTATGCTGCGGTAAAAAAAAAGGAACTCTTGCCTTTTGCAACAGCATGGATGGAACTGGAGAGCATTATGCTAAGTGAAATAAGCCAGTCAGAGAAAGATAAATACCACATGATCTCACTCATTTGTGGATTATAGAGAACAACATAGACTGATGAAAAAGGACAGACTCAAAGACTGAGAAACAGCAATCAGGCTATCAATCCCCAGAAGGAAAGTAGGGGAGGGCGGGGGTAAGGGGAAGAGATCAACCGAAGGACTTGTATACATGTATATAAGCCATACCAATGGACATGGACAACAGGGGGATGGGAGCATGAGTGTGTGTGGGGGGGAGGTTGGGGGTTAATGGGGGGGATGAGGACACATTTGTAATACCTTAACTAATAATAATAAAAAAAAAAGAAATAGAAAGGCAAGAAGGAACATAAGCATAAAGAATAAAAATGGTGACAAACAAGTACTTATCAATACTAACATTAAACATAAATGGATTAATGCTCCAAACCAGGGGTCCTCAAACTTTTTAAACAGGGGACCAGTTCACTGTTCCTCAGACCATTAGAGGGCCGTACTATAGTTTAAAAAAAAAACTATGAACAAATTCCTATGCACACTGCACATATGCTATTTTGAAGTAAAAAAACAAACAAAATGGGAACAAATACAATATTTGTATTTGCATGTGGCCTGCGGGGCATAGTTTGAGGACCCCTGCTCCAAACAAAAGACCTAGGATAGCTGAATGGATCAGAAAACATAACCCATATATTTTCTGTCTGCAAGAGACTCATCTCAGAATAAAGGACTCACACAGACTGATAGTGAAGGGATGGAGACAAATTTTTTCAGGCAAATAGAAATGGAAAAAAAAAAAGCTTGGGTTGCAATATTTATTTCTGACAAAACAGACCTCAAAGGAAAGGTCATAATATGAGATAAGGAGGGCCACTTCATAATACTAAAGGGATCAATTCAACAAGAATATATAACTCTGGTAAACATATATGCACCCAATTGAGGAACACCCAAATACATAAAAAAAACTTCTGCAAGATATCAAGGGAGAGATAGACAGTAATACAATCATAGTAGGGGACTTTGATACCCCACTGATACCACTGGATAAATCCTCTAAACAAAAAAATCAACAAAGAAACATCAATCCTAAATGACTCACTAGATCAGATGGACTTAATTGGCATCATCAGAACATTTTACTCCAAACTCCAGAATATACATTCTTCTCAAGTGCACACAGGACATTTTCAAAGATAGACCACATATTAGGACATGGGAAAATTCTCTTCAAATTCAAGGAGATAGGAATCATACCAAGCATCTTCTCAGATCACAATGGCATAAACTTAGAAATAAACTACAATAAAAACAATGAAAAAAATCAAACATTTGGATGCTAAATAGCATGCTATTAAACAATGCATTGGGTTACCAAAGAAGAAATATATAGCATCCTGGAAACAAATGACAATGAAAACACAACAATCCGAAATCTATGGGACATAATGAAAGCAGTCCTGAGTGGGAAGTTCATAGCCTTGCAGGCCTACCTCAAAAAACAAGAAAATGGTAATAAGTTGTCCGACCTTGCAACTTAAATAATTAGAAAGAGAGCAACAACAAAAGGCCAGAGTAACCAGAAGGAAGGAAATAATAAAGATCAAAGCAGAAATAAATGTCATAGAGACCAAAAAAAGAAAAAAATACAAAAGATCAAGGAAATCAAGATCTGGTTCTTTGAAAAGATAAACAAGATCAATGAACCTCTAGCCAGGCTCACCACGAAACAAAGAGAGAGGTCCCAAATAAGCGAAATTGGAAATGAAAGAGATGAAGTAACAACCAACCTCACAGACATACAAAGGATTGTCAATAATACTATGAACAACTCTGGTCCAACAAACTGGACAACCTCGGTGAAATGGACATATTCCTAGAAAAATGCAAGCTTCCAAAACTCAATCAGGAAGAATAAAAAAATCTGAATAGGCCAATAACTACTGATGAAATGGAAACAATAATCAAAAAGCTTCTAGCAAACAAAAGTCCTGGACTGGATGGCTTTACAGGGGAATTATAACAAACATTCAAAGAAGAACTAAAACCAATCCTTCTCAAACTATTCCAAAAAATACAAGAGGAAAGAACTCTTCCAAGCTCTTTCTATGAAGCCAGCATTACCCTAATCCCAAAACCAGATAAAGACACTACAAAGAAAGAGATTTACAGGCCAGTACCCCTGATGAACATAGATGCTAAAATCCTCAACAAAATTGTAGCAAACCTGATTCAGCATTACATTAGAAAGATCATAAACCATGATCAAGTGGGATTCATTCCAGGGATGCAAGGATGGTACAATATCCATAAATCAATAAACATGATACATCACATAGACAAATTGAGAGACAAAAATCACATAATCATATCAATTGATGAACAAAAGCATTTGACAAAATCCAACACCCTTTTCTGATAAAAACTCTCAGCAAAGTGGGACTAGAGGGATCATACTTCAACATAATAAAAACCTTATATGACAAACCTATAGCCAACATCATACTCAATGGGCAAAAAATAAAACAATTTCCCCTAAGAACAAGAACAGGAACAAGACAGGAATGCCCTCTTTCACCACTCATGTCAATAAAGTACTGGAATTGCCAGCTATAGTGATCAGACAAGAAAAAGAAATAAAAGGCATCTAAATTGGAAAAGAAGAAGTAAAACTGCCCTTATTCACTGATGACATGACACTGTACATTAAAAATCCAAATACTCCATCCAAAAATGACTAGACTTAATAAATGAATTTGGCAATGTAGCAGGATACAAAATTAACACCCAGAAACCTATGGCTTTTTTATACACCAGTAATGAACTCAAAGAAAAAGAAACTTAAAAAAAAAAAATAATCCCATTTACCATTGCAACAAAAAAAATCAAGATACCTAAGAATAAATTTAACCAAGCAGGTAAAGGACCTGTACTAAGAAAATTACAGGACGCTGAAAAAAGAGATAGAGGTAGACATAAACAAATGGAAGAATATACCATATTCATGAATTGGTAGAATCAACATCATTAAAATGTCCATACTACCCAAAGCAATCTATAGATTAAAATACCAATGGCATATTTAACAGACCTAGAACAAACTCTTCAAAACTTCATCTGGAATAAAAAAAGACCCTGAATAGCCACAGCAATCCTGTTAAAGAAGAACAAAGTTGGAGGGATCACAATCCCAGATATCAAGCTATATTATCAAGCCATGGTTCTCAAAACTGCCTGGTACTGGCACAAGGACAGACATATAAACCAATGGAACAGAACAGAGAACCCAGAGTTCGATCCAAAACATTATGCTCAATAACTATTTGACAAAGGAGGCAAGAGCATACAATGGAGTCAAAACAGTCTCTTTAATAAATGGTGTTGGGAAAATTGGACAGATACTTGCAAAAAATGAAACTAGTACACCAACTTACACCATACACAAAAGTAAATTCAAAATGGATAAAGGACTTAAACATAAGATGGGAAACCATAAAAATCCTACAAGACTCCATAGGCAGCAAAATAGCAGACATATGTCGTAGCAATATCTTTAGCAATACAGCTCCTAGGGCAATGGAAACTAAGAATAAAATAAACAAATGGAACTACATCAAAATAAAAAGCTTCTGCACAGCAAAAGAAACCATCAACAAAACAACAAGGAAGGCCACTGCATGGGAGAACATATTTGCCAGTGTTATCTCCAATAAGGGTTTAATCTCCAAAGTTTATGGGGAACTCATACAACTTAACAAAAGGAAGATAAACAATCCAATAAAAATAATGGGCAAAGGACCTAAATAGTCACTTTTCAAAAGAGGACATACAGAAGGCCAAGAGGTATATACATGCTCAAAGTCACTAATCATCTGAGAGTTGCAAATCAAAACAAAATGGGGTACCATCTCACATTGTCAGAATGGCTATCATCAACAAATCAATAAACAATTGCTGGAGAGGATGCGGAGAAAAAGGAATCCTCTTGCACTGCTAGTGGAAATGCAGATTGGTGCAGCCACTGTAGAGAACAATATGGTATTTCCTCAAAAATTAAAAATGGAACTCCCATTTGACCCAGTAATTACACTTCTAGGAATATATCCCAAGAAACCAGAAACACCAATCAGAAAGGATATATGCACCCCTATGTATATAGCAGCACAATTCACAATAGCTAAGATTTTGAGACAGCCTAAGTGCCCATCAGCAGACGAGTGGATTAGAAAACTGTGATACATCTACACAATAGAATACTATGCTGCTATAAAAAGAAGGAATTCTTACCATTTGCAACAGCATGGATGGAACTGGAGAGCATTATGCTAAGTGAAATAAGCCAGTCAATGAAACAAAAATACCATATGATCTCATTCATTTATGGAATATAATGAACAACATAAACTGATGAACAAAAATAGAACCAGAGATATAGAAGCATCAAACAGACTATACAACTGATGAGAGAAGGTGGGGGCTGAGGGGTAAGAGATCAACCAAAGGACTTGTATGCATGCATATGAGCAAAACCAATGGACAAAGACAGTAGGGGGGTGAGGGCATGTGCTTGGGGGAGGGGGTGGTAGAGGTGTGGTCAATGGGGGGAAAAGGAGACTCATGTAATACTTTAAACAATAAAAAAGAGTAGTTTGAAAAAAATACATTGTAAAGCTTGTTTTGTGGAATTAACTGTGAGTGAAAACAAGGAAGTGAAAGCACAGACCTAACTTCAAAAAGTTTACTTTCTCCTGAGTAATATCCATTTATTTATCCATCCATCCATCCACCCATCCTTCCATTCATCTATCTCAATCATCCATCTCTCCATCCATTCAATCACACATCCATCTATTCATCTATTATTCCACTCATCTACCCAGCTATTTATCCATCCAGTATATATTTGGATGTTAGCTCCCTGAAAGGAGCCAGGTCTAATAGAGGTCATGTGGAGACAAAGGGGGTGGGGTCATTAGAAATTCAGTGGTATGGGAACAGGCTCTGCCCTGGCCCCTTTCAATGATAGTTTAGTGAAGCAAGTCACTGTAGCTTAATGCAGTAGACAAAGGTATGTCAACTCCCTTAGCCAAAGGAGCAATATGGTTGTTAGTTCACCGGGGGGGGGTGTCAATAATGGCTAGGAACAATATTAACTTCTCATAGAGACTTGATAATGGAGAGTGAATCTTCACTTTGCATCAAGGCTTGACTTTGGATATATTTGAGAGATCTGCATCCCAATGAGGAAGACCCCATGACCTTGCCAACAGGCCCAGAACTACCCCAACCCCGGAGCCAACAGATCATGAGGGGAACACTTCTCTGCTTCTCATAAGTCTGGGAGTTTCCAACAGTCACTAAACTTGGGTCCCTGACACTCACAGAAGAGGCAGTGCCAAATGTAAAGGAGATAGGTACGCAAATGGGCCAAACTTGAGACACAGCCACCTTGGGGCCAGGGAGATGGGTTCAAACCTCCAAACTTAAAGCCGTGACCAGAATTTCCATGTAATGGTTGAGTGGCCATCGCAAAGTAAGGGAAGCTGGGAGAGGACAGCACATGTTCACCCTTGGGCAGGAGTCCTGCCAGCAGAGCCACCATCTGGAATCTGTCCTTGGATCCACCATTGCTTCTCTCCAACTGCTAACAAGTGGGCATAGCTCATGCTATATGCTAGGATGGATTTTAGCACCAGCTGTTACCTCCCTACATAGGTTATACCCCAGAGGTCTGGCTCTGTCTCCTGTTCTGGGCCACCTCATGCAGCTGGAGAAAAGCCATGGCTTGCTCCCCCTGTCCCTGTGGGTGAGGGTCCTTTCAGACTCCCCATCCACTCATCTCTGCAGTAACATTGCCTCAGAGGAATACAGATCAATACGTGGCAGAACTGACTTCAGTTCTAGGCTGGGGTTTGTACCTACAGTCCCAGCATGCCTATTATTTACCGAGTAAAAGTCATTGCCCTGGAGACTTGGGGTTTATTGACACTGAGAGATAAAAACTGTCTGGCCTGCTGGTCTGTAGAGAAAGCCTCCTGTATTTCTGGGCAGAGTCTCAGGGAGAAGATGTCTGCAAAGGTCCAGGGTCTGACAAAGGGGGCATGGCCCTGTCCTGGCCGGAAGGGGGCCCAACAGGGCAGCTGGGAGTGGTTTAAGATGAGGAGGCATTTACACTTTGAATAGCACAGTGTCTGGGATGTATAGAGGTGATGCTCCCTGCAGGCTTGCCCTCAATACTTAGTCCTGGCTTCAGGGACTGCCTACCTCTAATTTCCCTTCCGTCTGAGACCAGCCTTCCTCCACCCACTATAAGGGCGGCTATAGGGACTCCCTGGTTTCATACCTAGGGTCTCTGCAATCAGGGTGGTTGGGAATCTGCAAGCCTGAACAGGACTTGAATGGGCCCTGGACACTATTTCTCTCCATGGGGCACTATCTGGCCTTGCACCCAATGTTTGGGGTTGACCGAATGTCTCAAGGAGCACCTGGACTCAGGTTGATGCTCATAAGATGCAGGCTCATTATATGTTGGCCCTGGTTCTGGGAAGGTGGCCTAGTGAGCAGATGGCTCCTGCTGGCCCATGTGGTCTTTCTTTAGTGAGAACATGTGAGGTTGGGCTGCCAGAATGGTGATGACATGCTGACTTAGGGTGACCCAAACAGTCACATAGACAGAGACACTACCCCCCGCCCTGGGCTGCATATCCTCATCTGCAGTAGCCCACAGCTGTTTACTGGGTACCAGTAAATGCCAAGCACCCCACCATCTTCCCTTGCTCTCTTGCCCCACTCCCTTTTTGCCAGCACAACCTCTGAACAGACTGTTGGTCTTCACTCCCCTTGACTGCTCTCTGCTTTTCTCTTCTCTGTGCCAAGCACTGAGGAATTGAGGGACTGGCCCATGTCTCTGTATGCCCATGTTCTGTGGGGGCCTGCATGGTCAGCAGTGGCCAGGTCTGGCATTCCCAGTCATCATGGACAGCCTGTACCAGACACTGGCTATCTTTGAGGACAGATTCAATGTGTGCAGAGAGCCCAGGAGTGGAAGCTTCGCATTGGTGACAGATGCTTTCTCCCAGACTTCAGATAAGGTTGCTTCTAAATTCCAGAATACAAGTATCCACTTCTCTGGGAAATGTCAGAAAGAATGCTGCCCTTTACTGAGCTGAACACTTGACAGGGTGCATCAGGGAGCCAAAGAGAGCAAGACACCTGCGAAGTGAGACTCTGGAGCCACCTTGCAGCTCAGGGAAGGGGAACAATGTGTGCCCCCACCCTGAGGCCCATCTCAAGGCTCATGATTGCCCAGTCTTGGAGGACAGAGAGGATAGCAGCATAACAGGAAGAGGCAGTGTGCTTGGGCTGACCAGCAGACCCTAAGACATGGATGAATGATTACTCCAACACAACAACGTTTGCTGTGAAAGAGAGGCTAAGGGACTGCCTGGCTAAAGGAACCAGACAGCCTCGATCGCCTGCCTCATTAGACTTTTATTGTAACAACAGTCTGAGATAAAATTTATCTTTTAGATACAATCAGTAGGGTAAGTAATTTTGGGAGGACACATGTGTTTGCAGTGTCCTTTAGGCAAGGACACCCAAAGATTAAGCATAATGATTCCAGTAAACACCCAGGGGTCTGCACGTGCACAGACTTGTTTGGAAAGGTCAAGGAATAATTAGGGGCAGCCACCTTCAGCACTCCCCTAAGTCAGAATTCCGATAAACAGGGTGTGCTGCCTTCAGCACTTCCATTTTCAGAATGTCCTCCTTACAAACTTTCCAACCAAGTCTCCCAAGCTTCCTAACACCTCCCCCTTTTTTGTTTTGCTGAATGTAGAAGGCAGGTGAGCTTCCTGCTTTGGAATGTCAGGGTCTGTGAAGCACATTTACTGCTCCAATTCTGATTTTACAGACTATAAGAAAAAGAGCAATGGTTAGTTATCTGGGATGCTTGGAGTGTGAGTACGCTCCAATAATTGCTCAGCCTCTGCCATTAGCCTCATCATTTGCCAGGTTATTACCGGGGCTATGTGGCCCAAGGAGGCACATTGTTCAGGGCTGCAAGGTCCCTAGGCTCAAATTCTTCATTTCTGGAAAAGGATTGGTCCCATGCCATGCCATGATAGGGTTTAATCCAGCAAGCCAGAATCCACAGCGGCCCTGTGGGGGTAGAAAGACATGTATATCATCCCCCTCCCCCCCGTTAATTCATTGAGCCGCATCCAGTTATTAGTGTCCACATCTCACCATAAGACTTGTGATTTCTGAGGTGGGGTTATTGAAGACTGAAAATGATCATTCAGGTTTTAAAAAATTAAGGGTAAAGAATGCTTTAAACAGTAGTATAGCAGGATTCTTGAGTCCCATATTCCCCTTTTTCATTTTACTAGCATACCCTTCAGGGTAACATGGGCAAGTTCTATGATGGCCTGCCCTTGTGGAATGTAAGAGATTCCTGTGGAATGCTGGATGAACCAAGTTCTGCAAAAGGCTGTGAAGCCAGGCTGCTATAAGCAGGCCCAATTTCAGTTTATCTTCGTCAATATAGCTACAATTGGAAACAGGTCTTATTGAATACATGCAAAGAAATGGATTGCCACTTATTAAGAATTGCCAAATACTGGAGGGACGGGTGGGAGGAATATATAATTTACAAAGTTGCTTTAAAAATGCTTCCTGAAAAACAAAAAGTTTAAGAATCAGCAATACTTGCAAACGATATGGAATCTTGCCCTTTCTGCAAAACACAATATTCCAGTATAACAATTAGAGCTATAAATGAAAGCATAATATAATTATTATTATTTGACAAAGCTTCCCATATACCTTAAGCAGAAAATGTTCCTTCATGAGAGAGAAAACAAATACTTGAGGCATCGCAGAGCCTATTGGAATGACCTAAAGCCAATTCTAGGTCAAGAAAATTTGTTTTAAAAACCCCAACACTGGAAGGATTGTCAAACTTATTTTACCAAAAGATCACATATCACAAGTGTATTAGTCACAAACATAGGCTAGTAAAATTCAGTTCCCATGATTAAAAGATGGCTTTAAAAAAAAAAAAAAAAAGCAAACTTGATTAATATGACATATAACCATTTTATAGAACTTTTGCTTCCTGGGTAGAAAACCAGGAAAAATCTTTTCCCTTTTAACAGACCAGAAAACGACTAAGCAAAATAAGGTTTATTCTCTAACTTCATTTGTCCTTGGGTGTGGTCAACAAATGACACTAATTGGATTTCTGATATCTGTCTCCCTGAGTACATTGAGATATGATATTTACCCTCTGGTTAGGGAGGCAAAATACAAATATTTACTCTTAAGTTTCCTTGGTTTAGGGAAGATAGGATTTACTAGATGGCTCCAAATTGCTGTTTAACCATCTTACTTCCCCTATTCTACTACTCCTGGTTTACTGGACTGTGTCAGTTATACAATTTCCTTTCAACATTTTTCTTTACAAAATTCTACAGCTTTCACAAACCTTTCTTCAAAACCTTACAACTTTCAGAAATAACCAGCTTTAAAATCCACTTTCTTTTCCCTTCAAAATGCATCTCCATGCCTCATGCCTTCTGTTACACCAAAGCCATACTTTCTTTCCAATTAGTTGGAATTCTTAAGCCTTAGAAACCTTAATTTTTAGGTGACAAGTAAATAAATAACATTCTTCAGATTAGCAATATGTTCAAATTTTAAGAGATATTTCAAATAAAATACAAGAGTTATTCATTAACAGATTCAAATCCATCCTTTAGATTCTACATACGAGGCAAATTCAGACTAATATTTCAGTATCCTGTTATTTCTAAATACCTAGATATTTAATAATTTTTATTTTTTAATTCAGCAAACTCCAAAGTTTTAAGTTACCAAAGACTTTGGAAAACTATGTTTAGGCATATATAATTACCACTGAAAAAGCTTTATCATACATCCTTCATTTTGGTTATATTTATTTTGCCTTAACAATTTTGAGATTTTAAAGCCAATTATTATTATCCAAGGCATTTTCTTGGTATATTTTGTAAAAGGGATAACTCACTGGCTTTAATGTTAAAGTACTATTATTTATTTATTTTTTTTACAAAAATGGGAGTGGCCCCCACACTGCTATTTCTGCAGCCTGCTGGAGGGCACTTCTACAGGTCTAATCCTCCTAGGAAAAAGACTTGGAGGGTTTAGAAGATTTCATTTTCCATATTTTTTCTTCCTGAGTAGATAACAATATGAAATCTTATATATAAGAAGAGATCTTAAAAACAGAAACAGAAAAAACCCTACAGTAAATAAATGAGTGGCCTGGGGCATTAGCCTTAGAATCTTATCTCACACTAACCCAGCACAGCCAATGGGTTCTGAATGGTGCAAAGCCCAAACATCAGAGGCAGAGGAATCCCTATGTTCATAAAATGGCAAAGAGCAGATAAGAAAGCAAGCAAAGAACATCAGTCAGTAACCAAGTTACATTACACACAGACAAGAACTTTCACTAGCTTTGAGTTTTCAGTGGCTGATGTCTTGAGAGGGAGAGCAGGAAGGGTCACCAAGATTAAGAATTCTTGGCAGCTGCTGGGAAATTCCTGCAATCCCTGCCAGGTGTTCAGCCTGCCACAAGTAGTTGGGGCCTCTAGCAAAGTGAAATATGCCTCATCCTTAAACAAACTAAACCAAACAACAAAGACACCATAAAACAGACACTCTTATATACGATATTTATGGGCGTGAATACCCACAGAGTCCTTTTCATGGATCTTTCAGAAGATGTCTTATAATGCCTGCAACTTACAGCCAGAATGCGGCCCATAGGGCTCCCAGGTGGGGTCGCCAGTGAACACCCACAAGCAGCCTGTTGTTCACAGATCTTATATTCTGCTCTCCATAGCAAATATTGACTGGTGTCCAAAGTTGTTTTGGCTAAAATCTGCCAGTCCCAAGGCATCATATGGTAATTTTCAGACAAAGCATTAAGGAGTCCTTTTGTAAATGGACTAGTAGCCCCATTTTCTCTAATACTTTTCCTTATTTCTTTAAAGGTATTAAGGGAGAGTAGTTATGTATCCTATTACCTTGCTCATCCTGCATAATTGGGCAAGCCAAAAGCTCTCCTTCTAACATAGCTTGCCTGACACATGATCCCATAACTGAGGATCTAGTTAATGAGCCTTCCCACAGTGGAGGCAGAGGATCAGGAAATATTTCCTCAAGTGGTGGGGCCTTAGGTATTACAGGCTTTGCAGGCTCTACTTCAGGCAGAGGGGGTGGTGATAAATCCTCCTGTCATTCTGTAGGCTTTTGATCCTTAATATGAAGTGGGCATAGCGCAGCTCAAACAAGAGCCCACATAGTTAAAGTGACAAAGGCACTCATTTTCCCTGGGCCTGATTTCTCTTTATTTTTTATTTTATTTTTTTTTTTTATCAAACAGAAAGTTTACGTGCTTTTTATTTTTTTATTTTTTAAAATAAATCTTTATTGTTCAGATTATTACAGTTGTTCCTTTTTTTCCCCCCATAGCTCCCCTCCACCCAGTTCCCACCCCACCCTCTGCCCTTACCCCCCTCCCCCGTCCTCATCCATAGGTGTACGATTTTTGTCCAGTCTCTTCCAACACACCCCACACCCCTTTCCCCCAACCCGAGAATTGTCACTCCACTCCCTTTCTATGCCCCTGATTCTATTATATTCACCAGTTTACCCTATTCATCAGAATTTTTATTCACTTTATTTTTAGATTCACTTGTTGATAGATATGTATTTGTTGTTCATAATTTTTATCTTTACCTTTTTCTTCTTCTTCTTCTTATAGAATACCTTTCAGCATTTCATATAATACTGGCTTGGTGGTATGAATTCCTTTAGCTTTCTCTTATCAGTGAAGCTCTTTATCTGACCTTCAATTCTGAATGATAGCTTTGCTGGATAAAGTAATCTTGGTTGTAGGTTCTTGGTATTCATCACTTTGATTTTTCTTGTCACTCCCTTCTGGCCTGCATAGTTTCTGTTGAGAAATCAGCTGACAATCGTATGGGTGCTCCCTTGTAGGTGACTGACTTTTTTTTCTCTTGCTGCTTTTAAGATTCTCTTTGTCTTTTGCTCTTGGCATTTTAATTATGATGTGTCTTGGTGTGGTCCTCTTTGGATTCCTTTTGTTTGGGGTTCTCTGCACTTCCTGGACTTGTAAGTCTATTTCTTTCACCAGATAGGGGAAGTTTTCTGTCATTATTTCTTCAAATAGGTTTTCAATATCTTGCTCTCTCTCTTCTTCTGGCACCTCTATAATTCGGATGTTAGTATGCTTGAAGTTGTCCCAGAGGCTTCTTACACTATCTTGATATTTTGGGATTCTTTTTTCTTTTTGCTTTTCTGGTTGGGTGTTTTTTACTTCTTCGTATTTCAAATCTTTGACTTGATTCTTGGGATCCTCTTGTCTGGTGTTGGATCTTTGTATATTATTCTTTATTTCAGTCAGTGTATGCTTAATTTCTAGTTGCTCCTTTTTCATATCCTCGAGGGCCTAAATTTATTGGTGGTTTCTAGAAAATTCTTGAAAAACCTTATAACCGTGGTTTTGAACTCTATATCCAGTAGTTCACTTTCCTCCATTTCTGTAATTTGTGATCTGTTTCTTTGTCTCCACATTTTTTATGCTTCCCTGTGTTGATAGAGTGGCTTTGTGTGCTAGGTGTCCTATAAGGCCCAGTGGCTCAGCCTCCACAATTACCTGGGGTGGACACTCTTGGTGCACCCCTTTGTGGGCTGTGTGCATAATCTTGTTGTAGTTAAGCCTTGATTGTTGTAAGTATCACTGGGAGGAATTTACCACCAGGCCAATTGGCTGTGAGAATCAGTGTGTCTACAGTGGGAGAACTTCTGTGCTGAAGACACCCTTCTGGGGCAAGACTTGCTTCAGTGGGGCTTTGGTGCTCACTGAGTCTGTCCCCTGAGTGTGTCCCTTATGGATGAGGAGTTGTAATCTGGATGGTCCCAATATAACCACTGGGTACACAATATAACCACTTGGATCTCTAAGGAGGTGTTAATTTAGCCTCTGCCTGAGGCTACCCAGCAGGAGCTATGGAGAGATCTGCAGGTTCCTCTTCCTTGTTTGGGTTTTGGAGGTGCACAGATGAGGCCCAGCTGTGAAGCAATGCAAGCTGCTGTGAGGCCTTGGGCCTTCTTTTGAATGTTCTGGGTCTTTCTGACCCAGCTGCAGTTTTTTAGGTAATTTTATTTATTTATTTTTTAAATATATATATATATATATATATATATATATATGTGTGTATATATATATATATATTATTGATTTTTTACTGAGAGGAAGGGAGAGGGATAGGGAGTCAGAAACATCGATGAGAGAGAAACATCGATCAGCCGCCTCCTGCACACTCCCCACTGGGGATGTGCCTGCAGCCAAGGTACATGCCCTTGACTGGAATCGAACCCAGGACCCTTGAGTCCGCAGGCCAATGCTCTATCCACTCCTGATTTCTCTTTAAATTCCTACCTACTTGTTCCCAGAGATCAAGATCTAATGTTCCAGCATCAGGTAACCGAGGATTATTAGTTATAACAGTCTGCAAAAAGCTGTTAATTGTTTCTTGGTAACCGAGGCACCATTCGCTTTTAGCATCTGTTTAAGCACTGTTATATATTGTTGTTTTATGGACGACTTCTGTCCCATTATGAAATCTTAGCTGAAAAACAATTCCCTCAAACTTGGAAATCCCAAGGTAACCAAGGATTATAAATTATAATAGTACAACAGGCTCTTTAATTGTTCTTCCATAACAGAGGCACCTTTTGCTTTTAATAACTTTTTAAGTAACAATGAGATCTGTTACTCGGTAGACAGCTGCTGTCCTACTGTGAAACCTTAGCTTAAAAACATACCCTTGAACTTGGAAATCCCAAGGAGGTTCCAATGACTTACTGTGCAGTTACTCTTCATTTTCTTACTCTTTTCTTTGAGGTTTCAACCACATCTCGTTGCATTCCTTGGTCTTCATATGGGGCACCACTTAGCTGGGGCTGACCAGCAGACCCTGAGTGATGGATGAATGGATTACTCCAACACATTTGCTGTTAAAGAGAAGCTAAAGGACTGCCTGACTAAAGGAACCAGGCAGCCTCAATCACCTGCCTCGTTAGGCTTTTATTGCAACAGCAGTTTGAGATAAAGTTTATCTTTTAGATACAGTCAGTAGGGTAAGTAATTTTGGGAGGACACATGTGTTTGCAGTGTCCTTTAGGCAAAGACACCCAAAGATTAAGCATAAGGATTCCAGTAAACACCCGGGGGTCTGCACGTGCACAAACTTGTTTGGAAAGGTCAAGGAATAATTAGGGGCAGCCGCCTTCAGCACTCCCCTAAGTTGAATGCCGATAAACAGGGTGTGCCGTCTTTAGCACTTCCCTTTTCAGAATGTCCTCCTTACAAACTTTCCAACAAGTCTCTTGTGCTTTACAATAGCAGTGCATATGCCAGACCTGGATGGAAGAACTGTTTTCCAGACATCAGCCATGGTGAGAAATTGCTAACTTTACAACCAACCCAGGTAGACAACAGCTGGCTCATGGATGGTGGGGTGATGGGGTGAGGGTGGGGGAAGCTGTCCATTGGAAGACTCAGTGCCCTGCAGCTTCCCAGTCCTGGGTCAACCTGCCTCCCTTCCTGCTGGCCTTCCTGGCCCCAGTGGGCATCCCAGCTAGGGTCCAATACTTGGATGTGAACCCACATCTTGGCCAGGTGGGTTTTAGATCAGCCTGGGGGTCTGCACGTACACATTCCTACCTTCATGCCTTCTCTCCAGAGGTCTCCCTTATAGAGTCCCATCCTTTACTTTTCTTCTAATTCTCACCATTTAACACAGCTCTGCTTGGTTCTAAGGCTATGAGAGGGGTCTGTCTCACCCCACTGCCAGCTCCCTCTGGCATCTCTTTATGCATTTTGGCCCCGGGGTTGGATTATGTGGAAGGCTTGCCACCTTCCAGAGTCTCCCAGATCTCAAAAGAATCTGGAAAACCTAAGATGCTAGGCAGGCTCCTTCCTGCCCAATGTCCTGACCTTGGGTGGTGCCCAGGGCAGCACATGCTTGTTACAAACTTCAGAGGTCAGGGAGCATCTTCCTGACAGCCTTCCTTGTGGATTTGTTGGGAAGTGCCAGGCACCCCTAGACTAAGTTCTGTGGGGGCTGGGCTTGCATGCTGTGTAACCCCAGGTGTCCAGGCAGAGTCAATGGGAGAAACTGCTACAGAAAGAGTTCCAATGCCTGTGTTAGTCTGCTCAAGCCAGGGTCTTAAGCAACAGAAATTTATTTTCTCACACTTCTAGAGGCTGAAAGTCCAAGGTCAAGGTATGGGCGGGGTTGTTGCCCCTCTGAGGCTCCTCTCCTCAGCTTATGAATGGCTACCTTCTTCTGCGTCCTCACAGGTCTTCCCTCTGTGAGAGTGCATGTTTCTGTCCTAATTTCCTCTTCATATGAGAATACCAGTCACACTAGATTAGACTCCATCCACGGGACCTCATTTTACCTCAATTACCTCCTGAAAGGCCCTATCTCCAAATATAGTCATTCTGGAGTAATGGGCGTTAGGGTTTCAATCTATGAGTCAGGGGCACAATTCAGCTAAGAACAGTTACTGAAAGCCAGCACTGGGATGGAGTCATCACCCTCAATTTTGCAGCTGAGGAGGCAGAGAGAGGCACTTGTCTTGCTCTGAGGAACAGGCAGTTTACCTGAGCAGTCCTTCCTCAGGTTTATCTCTGGGGTCCAGTTTTACTTCAAACAGGGCTGCAACCCTGCACCTGACAGTGGTACTGGGTGATCCCTCCTAGGAACTTCAAGCATGGAGCCTGGACCACAACTGGGCATGGCAGTGGGGTTTGGGAGTTCCAGATACAGCATCAGCACCCACTGTGCCTGGAGGATTCATGGTACACTTGGCAGGGAACTGGGGAAGCTGTTTGAGTGGCCAAGCACATCAGACTGTCATTGCTGGGGTCCTGCCCCAGCAGGTCCAGGGGTCCCCAAAGGTGTGGATGGAGTCGGCGAAGAAGGAATGACATGGAGGCAGCGTTCAGTTGATCAGCAGCCTAGCCAGGATCTCCAGCCAGGATCTCCAGCCAAGTTCTGGTCTGGATCTCCAGAGAGGTTCTGCTTCAGATCTCCAGCCAGGTTCAGTGTCCATGTTCTCTTGCTAGGTTCTCCAGGTTCTCCAGCCAGGTTCTGTAGCCATGTTCCCTCACTAGGTTCTCCAGCCAGGTTCAGTCACCAGGTTCTAGTCAGGTTCTCTTGCCAATTTCTGTAGTCAGGTTCAGTCCAGGATCTTTTGCCATGTTCTCTCCAGCGAAGTTCTTCTGTCTGTAGGTTCTGTGTAGGTTCTGTCTTCTTAGTTCTGTGTTCTAAGCTCTGTATTCTAAGTTCTGACTCTTGCTGTCTTATTACATCTGTATTTATACCAGTTGATTCAATCCTATTAATCTCTATTACAAAGGTTAGGGCGTTTCTTATCTCCATTCCAGGGAGTAAAGATTATGTAGCTTAAGCATGATTGTTCATAGTTAAAGTGATTAATTACCCGCCTGGCACTTAGTTAAGAGGTTTTATTCCCTCCCTAACTTCAGGGGAAAATCCCTACCTGGGGAAACAACCTTTCTCAGAGACCTTGGTTAAAACACATAGTGCCAAGAAGGTGAGCAAACATATTAAGAACAGTATGCCATATATGCCAGGTCCCTTGAAACAGCAAGCATGGACCGGCTCCCGGCATGTCATATGTAGGCAGCATCCACCACATTTGGCTCATAGTGACAGTTCAACAGATAGGCTACAGGTCTGGTGGGGCTGTCCTGGGTGGTTGGAATGGTGTAGACAGATGGCTTGTTCATGAGAACCCCTACCCTCAGGGGAGTTTACAGGGACCTAGAGATATTGCCTGAGCAGGTGGGAGCCACCAGCCACCAACACTGAGTTCACCCATGACCTTGCTTTGATGAGGTCAGCCCTGTCAGCATTCATGACAAGTGTTTGGGCAGCGTCTATGTCTCCATCATTTATCATTTCAAAATCCATGGAACTATGCAGACATTTGTGGGAAAATAGTAAACTCCATTCCCTTGAACTTTTAAGTGGATGTGTAGTTCATTTATCAGAAAGATGTCTTTCAGCCATCATATAAATGCATACATATATAAATACATTTTAGTCAATATAATGTGGAATGTTGAACTGACAAGCAAGGCAAGTGTTTTGGGTAAGGACTCCCTCCTTGCTTGAATGTCATTTCACTGAATGCACCAAACAGCTTCATGAGGCGGATTGCATTTTATGGACAAAGAAATTGAGGCCTGGCATGGCTGTGCACTTTCCTGAGGCGATATGGCTAAAGAGTGCCTGGGTGGTGCAGCCTCAGCCACCAAGCTGTCCTCTGAAGGGCAATGAGGATCAATGAGAGAGGCTGGGAGGTTTGCAACCACGATTTGGAACTTCATAGCAGAGCTTCCTCTAATATTTCAAGAGTGCAAATCTTGGACCTGGATTCTTATTTCAGGCTCTTAGCAGGCTCTCACAGGCGCTGGTGGTCATTGCAGAGTTTAAGCCAGCAGACAGCATTGATTAGATTTGATTTTATCCTTTGTTTTGAATTATTTATGCCTCCTCCCTAATTTCCCTAGGAATAATTTAATAATTCAGAGCAGCAGAAGGGCACCTGGGTGTGTGGCTCTGGGACATGCTGGCCCAGGACACTGTCAAGGCTGCTGGAACCATCTTTCCTTTAAAGCAAAACCTCCCTGAGTGCTCAGGACCTGGGAACTCTGCCTGGGCAGTTAGGGCTCTCATAGCCTTCACCCTCCTGTGTTGCAGGCCCCCTTGATGTCTGTTCCTGAGCTCTGGGTCTTGTAGCCCTGCAGAGCTCCTGTGTTCAGCACCTGGTTATGCTCCTGTACCCCAAAACTCTGCTCCCATCATCTCCATTCAGGCCATACTACCTACTACCACAGAGCATGTGGGATACACTCCCTGAGCCACAGCGCTCCCCTGTTTCAGACCCTCCCAGAGTACCTACCTGTTTCTCTGGGGAAAAGGTTCAAGCTTGTTAGCTAGACATTCCAGGCCCTGTGGCCCTGGCTTGCTGGGTCAGGCACATTCCCTTCATGCTCCCAACTGTGTGGAGCTGTTTGAAGGGCTGGAATATGTGCTGCCTGCCCCCCACAGCAGCCTTGCAAGTGCTTGTCTCCTACAGGGAAAGTGGGCCCAGTACACACATGCCCCAGTGGCCTGGCACTTCCCATACCACTTTCCAGTCACAGCTTAGTGAGGTGAGGGAAAGAGAGTTGTTTAGGGCCCTAGTTCTGGGCTCCTAGCCAGTTGCACCTGCCCCCACCCCAGCAAACACACCCTCTGTGTAATCTGCTGGGGCTTCAGCCACTTCCTCTCCTTGGGAGGAACACAGGGCCTGGAGGGCTGCTAGCTCTGAGGCTAATGCTAACCCTAGCCCTGGGCCATGTAGGGGTGGGCAGCTGGCCCAGGAGCTTGAAAGACACCCCCTCCCAAGTCAGACTTCCAGGTATCTCATGCTCCCGAGGGTCACAATGTTGGGCCATATCTCCCACCAGCATGGGAACAGATCAAGTGTCAGAGCTGGAATCAATACTTCTCCAAGGTCCTCTGAGGGAGTGGAGAGGCCCAGGGAGTAAAGGGGACAGCAAGAGGATCAAATCGAGGGTCTCTTCAGTGATTTCCATTTGCTGGGAGCTGAGGTGAAGGCTCTCCCATTGACTTGCAAGCTGTGAGATGGGTACTGCTACCACTCCTATTTTACAGAGGGGAAACTGAAGCACAGAGAGGATAGGTGACTCTCCCAGAATCATACAGCAACACAGAACTGTGGTGTGTCTGATTTCAAAATCTGCTCTTTTGGTGTTTACTTGGAGGTGGGGCTACGAGGGAGAGATGACTTTAGTGTTTTCACCTAGAACTGGAGAGGACTGGGCTACATGGTTTCATCCACTTACACCCTTTCTTGCTTCCTTCTTTGTTTTCTCCCTACCTCCCTTTCATCCTCCTTCCTTCTCTACAAAAATATTATTGGGCATTTACCACATAATGGCTACTGGAACCCAGAAATGAATTGGACCTAGTCTCTGCCTATGAGATCCCCAGGATGGACAGACAGAATAGACCCCACTCAGAGCTGGGGAGACACTGAGTGGTTCTGGGGTCATTGATATGGTCTCCCCTGAAGCAATGCAACAGCAGATCTGACTCTGACTTTCACTCTGGGGGGGTGCCGTGGAGTGAGCACTGGTCAGGCTGGGTCTGGCACATTGTCCTTCTTGCCTAGCCCTCCACATACACTCCCAACCCTGTGCTTGTTGACAGAACAAATCTCTTGTCTCTTTGTTTCTCACAGCCACATTGAGGTTCTCCAACAAGGCCCCACTGCCCTCTCCCAAAGGAGCAGTTGCTGAGGTCACCCACTACCTGTGCTGGACTCATTTGGAAGTGGTGTGTGCTGGGTTCAGTCAAGTTCACCGTGTCACTAGGTCACCAACACGTCCTGAGTCCTATGAGATCTCCAGCATCTCTGACTGCGCATTGGAGTCTAAGACTGGGTCTAAGACTGAGCTGGGCCTAGGGTTGAGGTAGAGTTCAGAAGGCTTAGGGGTCTCACATGAGTCCAGAGGTCCTAAGGGAAGGGGGGTCATGCTGGAGCCTTGGCACTGGAGATGGCAAGTGGAGGCAAGCTCTTTGTCTCAGGAGCCCCAGGGAAACAATCTGAGGATCATGATGGCATCTCCTCATTGGTATGGCCAATCCTCCATTGTACCCACCCTGCTTTCCTCTGTCCACCCCAGAGTTACTCCAAGAGTGCTCACACCAGGCCCAGCTCCTGGGAACCGGCAAAGGAACATGGTGGCTTATGGAGGTTGGCCTGGGAGATGCCTACAAGCTAACCTGAATGCTAGAGAAGGTTATGGAAGATAGGGATGGGGCACAGAGCCATCCTGAGTGGAGGATGGAGCCTGGTGATGAGATGTGATAGCAGGTCATTGGGGGATCCAGTCTGGTGCAAAGTCAGCACAAGGCAGGGTAACTTCAGGCCACAGGGCCATAGGGCATCTGACATGTCAGTCTTTATAGAACAGTGGCTTGTCCCAGGCTGTATGAACATGGTCATTGACATATGACTGATGAGGTGGGGAATAACTCCTTTCCACCCCTCCCAAGAATGGGTTATGACAGCTAAGTTTATACCACATGGTCCTGTCACCTTGGCCACATTTGATCTTAGCCAAGCTGATGCTTTCTCCTGGGAGTCTATAAATTGAAGAGGATTCTCATTGAGCCTGGGCTAGTTGATTAGCAGAGGTGCAGCGAACTCAGGCCCCTGTTCTACATCACACAATCAGAGAGGCACAGAAAGGAGGGACTGCCTGTGGCCCTCAAATACATTGGCATAAACTCATTCGTAATAATCTCTTATTGCTTTTGTGAAATTTTTTTATTGAGTCAAAAGTCACATAACATAAAATTCACTATTTTAAAGTATACAATTCTGTGGTTTGTAGTGTATTCACAATGTTGTGCAACCTTCACCACTAACGTTTTCTTCATCCCCAAATGAGTCTCCATCTCCATTACCAGTCACTTTCCATTTGCCCTCCTCCAGCTCCTAGAGACCATTCCTATACATTCTCTCCCTATAGGTTTACCTATCCCGAACATTTCATATAAAGGGATTCATGCACCCTGGCTGGTGTAGGTAAGTGGTTAGAGTGTTGGCCCATGCACCAAAGGGTCTCAGGTTCAATTCCTGGTCAAGGGCAGGTACCTGGGTTGCAAGTTTGATCCCCATCCTGGCCAGGGCATGTGTAAGAGACAATTAATCGATGTATCTCTCTCACATCGATGTTTCTCTCTCTCTCTCCATCCTCCTTCCCACTCTCTCTAAAAATCAATGGAAAAAATATTCTCAGATGAGGATTATCAAAAATAAATAAATAAATGGAGTCATGCAATGTGTGGCCGTTTGTGTCTGGTTTCTTCCACTGAGCATAATGTTTTCAAGCTTCATCCATGCTATAGCCTGTGTCAGTGATTCTTTCCTTTCTATGGCTGAATAATAACCCATTGTATGGATAGGCTGCATTTTGTTGATCCATTAGTCAGTTGGTAGACATTTGTGTCGTCCTCCCTTTTTTGGCTACCGTGACTGTGCTGCTATGAACAACCGTGTACAGATTTTGTGCAAAGGTGTTTTCAGTTCTTTTGGGCAGGTCCCGGGGAGTGGAATTGTGTCATATGGTAAAGCCATGTTTACCTTTTTATCCTCTTATCTCTTAAACATCTGTGAGATCTACAGCACTACCTACTTTTCCATTTCTAGCTATTTTCTTGCACCTTCTCCATCACTTTTCCACAATAAGACATGCATCTCAGTGCTAAGCTTTGCAGGGTTATTCAATTTTATTTAAAACACACACACACACACACACACACACACACACACACACACACACACAACAAGTTTTGGCTTAGCTGATCCTCTTAATTGGATGCCTTAAAATTAATTAACTTATGCTTATATTTTATCATTACTTTCTGTTTATTTTGCTGTCATTTTCAGCCTTATATTTTCTAAAAGTTGTGTTTAAAACTACATTTCCCAGTAAAAACAGCCTCATTTGCAATCTCACAAATCTTGATATGTGCTATTTTCATTATCATCAAGTTCAACATACTTTCTAACTTACACTGGAATTTTTTATTTTTCCCCTGGATTATTTCATTGTGTGTTTTTCAATTTCCCAGCAGCAGACCCTGGCCCAAATTCCCTGTCCTTGCACCTGCAAACCTTTCTGTGTCACTCAGGCTTGCAGTGGTGCCCTCAGGAAGCAGCAAGTGTATTTGTTTTCTATGTTGTGTAACAAATTACTATAAATTTAGTGGCTTGCAACAACACTGTTGTTTATTAGGTCACAAGTGTATAGGTCAGACGTCTACATTATAGGACTAGTTTCTTCTCAGGGTCTCACCAGGCTGCAATCAGCATGTCAGCCAGGCTGCATCTCCCCTGGAGCTCAGTCAGCTTTCAGGCTCATTCAGGTTATTGGCAGAATTCAGCTCCTGAGGTCCCTGTTTCTTTTCATGCTGTCAGCCAGTGGCTGCCCTCAGATCCAAGAGGCTGCCTGAATTTCTTGCTCAGTGGCCTCCTCCATCTTCCAAGCCAGCAACAGGGACTATTGCCCATCTTGATTCTTTCTCACGCATTGACTCTCCTTTGCCAGGAAATAACCTTGTTACTTGTAAGGGCTCACCTGATTTGGTCATGCCCACAAAGGATAATCTCCCTATGTTAAAGTCAATTGATTTGGGACCTTAATTACATTTGCAAAATATTTTCACAGAAGCACCAAGATGCATGTCTGATTGAATAAGCTGGAGAAGAGTGCAGAGATCTAGAAACTGTCTTAGAATTCTGGCTACCATATCCTCCAAAGATCTGGGTTATGTCCTGAGCCTCCATTCTCCCTCAGGTCCTGGCACAGGGATTATCTTGTTAACATTTTGATATTTTCAAACAGATATTTAAATTTTTGGTCTAGCTTTTCTTCTTTTCCTCAGTGTGACATTGGTACAAATTATATACCCACCATTACTGGAAGCAGACAACCTAGATCGTTAGGAACAAAAAAATATCATTAACTTAATAAAGAATGTCTGCCAGAACTCTAAAGCAACTATCACATTTAATGGTGAAATATTAGATGTATTCTTATTAAAGGTCAGGATTGAGATAAGTTCAAATTTTCTGTCACTGCTTTTGCTAAAAAGTGGAGGCCTGGCAATAAAAAGCTAAAATTGTCAAGGAAGAGAAAAAAAACTGTAATTATTTAAATAGCTATGACCCTCTATCTGAAAAAAACAACTGTAATTATGTAGATAGCTATGATCCTCTTTCTGAAAAATCCAAAAAATTCAATTACCTGTCAAATCACTAGAGTTAATTAGAGAGTTCGGCAAGACGGCAAAAAGAAAGATTAATGTAAAGCCAACAGCTCCAAACTGCAGCAATAACTAGTTAAAAGCATAATCGAAACAAGATGGCAATGGCAAGAGTCACAGAATCAAGGAAATGTCTGAGACTACCTCTCATGAGAAAGGGAGGCTTTGTATGTTGGAAATCATTAAACCTTATAGAGAATCTCAGTCAATGATGAGAAGTATCACATTCAATAATGGAAATATCAAATATCCTGAAGATTTCATTCTCTTCAATTAATGTAAGTTCAATAAAAATCTCAACCAAAATCTCAGTAAGGAGGATTTTTCATGAAACATCTCAAACTTATCCCAAAATTCATATGGGATACAACATGTGCAAGAAGAGTAATGTTTCTAAATAGAGTAGCGGTGGGGATGTGCCTGGTGTCTATGGAATGTTAGGATCTCTAGAACATGGAATAGTGTGGTGGCACAAGAGAGGCAACAGCCATGTGGCTATGAGAGAGGCGAAATGACTCACGAATTTATGGGAATTTACTGCAAGACAGAGGTGACAACTCCAATAAGTGGAAGAGCAATTTTTCTTTTCTCTTTTTTTAAAAAAAGTATATTTTATTGATTTTTTACAGAGAGGAAGGGAGAGGGATAGAGAGTTAGAAACATCAATGAGAGAGAAACATTGATCAGCTGCCTCCTGCACACCCCCTACTGGGGATGTGCCCATAACCAAGGTACATGCCCTTGACCAGAATCGAACCTGGGACCCTTCAGTCCGCAGGCCGACGCACTATCCACTGAGCCAAACTGGTTAGGGCTTTTCTTTTCTCTTTTAATAAATAGAATAGGGTCAAATGGCTCTTTGTATCAGCCCAAGAGGACATACTCAGGAAATGAAGAAAGTACTCAAAGTAGAAGGAACTCAATGTCGGAAACTGGTTACACAGGTGATAGAAGAGCAAAGAAACCAGCAGGGGACAGGGAGGCAGCCAGGCCCAGTCTAGGTTGGAGGACTAAGTGCATTGGGGTCAGATAGCAGAGGCTGGGAGCATAGCATTCTTCCTAAGGGAACAGATGAAATTCTTTCTGGAAAATTCACTTGGACAGAGTGGGCAGGGCTATCCTTTCCATCTGCTTTTCAATTTCTGTCCTGTGCCTTCTGTGGCCCAAGCCCAGCTGGAAGCCAGGTGACATGGTGGCAATGGGAAATGTAGCCTGTTTGGACAGAGCTGGAGGCCAAGAGGCCAAGAATGGTGAATCATTCTCAGGATGAAAAATAGTTAGATCCCTATATCATAGCTTCCAAATAATAAATTTCAGATCAATCAAAGTATTAAGGAAATAAAATAGAATATGGTTAAAGAACACACAAGTTAAAAATAAACAATAGAAACCAAAGAAAGGGCTAATACAGTTTGTGATATGAAACTGAAAATCTTTATGGCAACCAATGCCATTAAAAAAATGAGAAACACGACAGACAAGGAGACAATTTTCGCAACTTTTAAAAAGGACAACAGATTAATACTAGACTGTGTAAGCAGCTCTACAAATCGATGATAAAAAGGCAAACCAACGCAAAATGAAAACTGGCATCCAAGAAGAGAATATTCAAGAAATTCTAAGATAGGTAACTACAAATAGACAATAAAAATGAAGTGATGGCCGACTGCACTAGTTATTGGAAAAATGAAAATTAAAACAACAGTGAGATACCATTTTCAGATAAACAATTGTTGGTGGGGTGTGGGATGGAGACGGAAACATACCCCCATTACCTATGGCCCTTCATCCAATAGAGACCAGACCCCACATTTTTAGCTGGGCACAGGGCCTCCAAACTTCAGTCTCCTCTGAAATTAGAAGGTAGCCATGTGACCAGCTTTAGGCAATAACATCTAAGGAGAAGGAGAAAGGGGCAATTTCTGGAATCTTACTTGAAAGATAGTGGGTGGGTACCCTTGACCTTCTTCTATGCCAGCCGTGGGCAAACTGCTGGCCGGATCCAGCCCGTTTGAAATGAATAAAACTAAAAAAAAAAAAAAAAAAAAAAAAAAAAAAAAAAAAAAAGACTGTACCCTTTTATGTAATGATGTTTACTTTGAATTTATATTAGTTCACACAAACACTCCATCCATGCTTTTGTTCCGGCCCTCCGGTCCAGTTTAAGAACCCATTGTGGCCCTCGAGTCAAAAAGTTTGCCCACCCCTTTCCAACTTCCAAATGCTGCAAATGCAGCTGTGATGGCTGGAACCTCAGCATCAATCAGGAGACGTAGTGAATGGCAGACAGGTGTGAGGGAGCCACCAGCTGGTCTCTGGGGACTTCAAAGAGCAGAGCTGCTCAAAGCCCTCGCCTACCTCTAATGTGAGAGTGGCCTACAATCTTGTTTGTTTTCAGTTCCTATTACGCATAGCCAAATTGAGTCCTAATTGGGGCAGGATATAGGTGAGCACAGATACTCTTCTGAGCTGGATTGTGTCCCCCCAAATTCATATGTTGAAGTCTTAACTATAGTATCTCTGAGTATAATTGTATTAAGTTAAAATGACATCATATGAGTGGGTCCTAATCCAATATCATTAGTGTCCTTATTACAAGGGGAGATAGGACACAGCCACAGGGGCACTATGTGAGGACACAGCTGGAAGATGGCCATCTACAAGCCAAGGAAAGGGTCTCAGAAGCAAACAACCCTGCTCCCACCTTGATCTTGGACTTCTATCCTCCAGCGCTGCAAGCATATACACGTCTTCTCTTGAATTTCCCCAGTCTGTGGTGCTCTGCTGTGGTGGCCCAAGCAGACTGACATAGGCATGCTGGTGGGCATTAAGGCTGTTTATGATGGTTAAAGCAGTTCCTGTTCTAATGCTTCTTTATGTGCACAGGGGACTCTCGCTCAACACCTACAGCTGTGCCTGTAATGCCATAGTTCAGCCGTGGGCAAACTACAGCCCGCGGGCCGGATTCGGCCTATTTGAAATGAATAAAACTAAAAAAAAAAGACTGTACCCTTTTATGTAATGATGTTTACTTTGAATTTATATTAGTTCACACAAACACTCCATCCATGCTTTTGTTCCGGCCCTCCGGTCCAGTTTAAGAACCCACTGTGGCCCTCGAGTCAAAAAGTTTGCCTACCCCTGCCATAGTTACTGACAAAATAGTTGTTTTAATGTGTGAATCACGTACATGGATCTTGGCTGCAGTGTTTTCCACATGGTGTGTAAACATTTAGACAAACGTCCAGATACACATATAGAGCTCTGCAAAGGGAACACTGGGCTTGGGTTGCTTAAGGATACCTATGGTTTTATCTGTAATGTTTCAAATGGTTTGAGGATATCAAGTAACTAGGCACATTACAACTGTGCCTTTCTACTCAAACGCTTACTGAGATCAAATGCTGAAGGTAAGCACTAGAGCTGTGTCCATAGGGGTGGTGGGTTGTGTTCCCAGTGTGGACTGGGGTGGTGGGCTGTGTTCCCAGTGTGGACAAGGTGCTTGGAGATGCTCTCTGTGTGGAGTACAGAGGGAGGCAGTGGGCAGTACTCCTAGTGTTTAAGAAGGTTCTGCTCCAGGTGTGGAGGGGGTGCTGGGTGATGCTCCCAGTGTTGATGGCTAGTGTGGGCAGGTGCCTGTGACATATTAAGTACTGTGACCATCCCTGCCATGCTCACTTCAATAGGGGTCTTAAATTACTGTCACACTTACACAGAGAAAGTGGAAACAATCCTGAATCCCTTTCTAGCCACCAAAAATAGAATTAAGCAGAAAATAACAAATGGACTCATTATTTCCCTCTCCTGAGGGCCTGGAGGACAGGAAGTAAAGAGTGAATTGTTGGCTTCCTTTGTCCAGAAATCACTTCGGTAGCTTCATCCTGCCCCTCTCTGGTCCTGTGCTCCTGGGAAGGTGGAAGTCATAGCCTCAGGCAGGCAGCTGCACTCCTCACTTGTCTGTCCTGCAGTGTGAATGCACAGGAAGCTTATGCTGCTTCCTTTTCCAGATGCCCTGGTGTTCCCAGGGCCTGGGCCCCAGACAGCTGAGGCGGGAGGCTTCAGCTGGCTCTGTGGGAGGCAGAGCCTTGTCTGTACATGATGCCAGCATCCTGGGCATCTTGGATTGGAAGCAGCCCCATCACTGCCCTCAGGCTCCATACACAGGACCAGTCGCTTGTGTCCTGATAGCCTGCTAGTTTGCGCTGTGCCCCAGCTTGCTTGATGGTGCTTGGATCTGGTCACTCGCTGGGCCTTGCTCTAATGAGAATCACCAGGGCACCTTCCAGCCTTAATGGTGTCCCCCGCCCCCCGCACCCCCCAGTCTCACAACCTCCTGGGATCCAGCCCAGAACTCTGTTTTGTCTGAGACACCTGGGTGAGAGTCTCATCTCCTCACTAGCCTGAGCAGCAATTTAGGTTCAGTCTTGCCTGGTTGCCCTTTCTCCTTCCCACCAGCTGGAAGGGGCTGTACCCAAGCATGTGCCCTGCTGCCTAAGTGAGCTGTCGGGTTCGGGTGTGAGGCCAGGGTACTGGGCAGCATGGGAAGTCAGTGCAGGAGCCTACCTGAATCAGAGACAAGCTGGAGGCAGATTGGCTGTCCCTCAGCGTGACGAGAAGGGTAGCAACAGGGTAGCTGGTAGCTGGCCACCCAAAACTGTTCAGATGCGCAGCTCATCCAATAGGCAGTGAGTAGCAGGCTCCTGGTGAGCCAGGTGGCAAGGACAGGCAGGATGTGAGAGCTTGTTGCTGGTCCTAAGCACAGGGCAGACCCCAGGAAGGCTCTGCAGGGCCCAGGGAGGCTATAGACTCATCATAGATATGTGTCTGAGGCTGTGTACAGACTGCCTGCTGTAGCCTCCACTTTTCCATCTATGGAATGGGGACAGTAACATTTACATTGAGATGAGGCTATACATCAATAAGCTAAGAGCTATATTAGTAAGTGCCCAGCCTAGGTCTGGGGCCAAAAGAACTTGTCAGGTCTATGGAAGAGCAAGGAAAACTGTTGTTGGGCGAACTCCTCACAAAGACAATCTAGGTCCCACCCAGGCTAGCCCTTTCTGTCTGGTCTGTTGCTCCTGGCATTACTCCCTCTTCATATGAACATTTATTATTTGTGCAAAGGGCCTCATCTATGGTATCTCAGTCACTGCTCCCACAAACTTGGGAAGTGGGGGGCTAGAATGCCCTCCACTGTACAGATAAGACCCTGAATGCCAGGGAAGTTGGTGCCCTGCTTGTGATGATGCCTTGCAAAAGCAGAGAGATGAATTTGAAGGCTAGCCTAGTCCCCAGGTTCATAGTGACTATACCAGGGTCCCTTTGAGATATAGGCAGGATGCTCAGGAGGAACTTTCACTCAAGTATGGGTCAAAGGAGGGAGTTGACAAGGAAATGTATGCCTATGTGGAGCCCTGGAGAAACCCCTCCAAGGGGCTCAGAAATGATACTCAGAATGTTCTGCAGCATCTCTCCTATTAGGGTCCCCAGAGAGGTTCAGAGACTGGAAGTGATATTTTTCTTCAAAGATAATTACTAGTACTATGAGGAGATTCAGTGAATTAAGGTTTAGGGGATGCTTTAGTCCCAGGAGTGGAATTTGGGCATCTTTCCTTGTGTCTCCCTGCTGGTTCCTGTTTGCAGACTTGCAAGTGGAAGTCTTCTTCATCCCTTGTGAGCTCTCTGGCTTCCCCTACCCCCAAACCCCAAGGGCACCAGCTATTCTTAGGAAATCATCAGGTCCTACCCAGGTCCAGGTGCCCATGGCAGATCAGAGTTCTATCCAGCTGAGCAGGAGACCACTCCCTCCTCCAACTCACACCCACCCCTATCAACCTCCTGTGGTCCCTTTCAGGGACAGTTGCAGACTCTCTCTCTCCCTCATGCATCCTCATCTGACAGGTAACTACTATATCCTTCTGTTAGCATAGATAGTTAGATATTAATTTTTTTAAAAAGGGAGCAAAGAGACTCAGATATTAAGAAGCCTAATCTACTAGGGAGCTGAATTGGATAATAAGCCTGCCGCATTAGGAAGCTACAGCTTCACATACTTCCCAGGAGTCCACTGCATCCTCTACCCTCCAGACCTAATCCCCTAAGCAGACAGGAAGGATCCTTATTGCTCATTATCCAGAATTACCAAGGGAGAGATAAAACAATGAAGGGGACATTCCTCTGCTGGGTGCATGCACAGTAGGAGCCAAGATGGCAACCATAAAGGCCTGTAGCAGTCCTGCCTGGGAAGAGATTGGATTGGATAAGGTTCACAGAACCCCAGAAGATATAGGAAATGGATTGGTTAATTTGAAAGAGTGCCTATCCCTTTCCAAACTTGAGATAATATAATGAGAGTCTAACAAAGGAAAGCTCTCCCCTCGACCCCTCAACAGCCATTGTGGGCCTAACAGTTGCCTGGGCCCCAGCAGCTGTATGGTCTCCAAGTTCAGGCTCCAAGTGCAAGGCTGCGTAGGACAATGCAGCACCAGCCAGAGTACAGTGGGAAATAGAGATTATTTCCCACTGGAAATAATCTGGACAGGACAGGAACAAAGGCTTAACTAGACTAAGCTTTGACATGGACTGAACCAATGGCACAGAATTGGTGGACCCTGACATTTCCTCTGGGCTTGATGAGACAAGGCTGCACTTTTTCCACAGTGGGATGGACAGAGATGCGCAGGAAACCTTCTATTTCTATTCCAATAAACCTTACCACTCCCATATGTGGATCTCCTGAAATTCTTTTCTCAGGACTCTGTGAAAGGACCCTATTTCCACTAAAAACAATTCCAAAGTGATACCCAGAGCGGATCCTTGTCCTTTTCATAAATAGCTGCTGCCTCAGTTAGGGCTTGGCAGGAAACAGATGGCTTGCTCAGGTTGGGCAATTTGAAGAGCATTTACTAAAAGGCATTCTTTACAGAGGTGTGGGCAGGAGGCCCGAGGCCTGAGGGGCACAGGGAGAGGGGAAGAGATGGGACAACGAGCCCACCTGGCAAGAGTCATGACTGTTGGGCAAAGGGACGGTTGGCCTCAAGTGACCCTGCAGGAGGGAGTAAATAGCCTGTCTTTCTCCTCCCACTCCATCTCTGATGGCTGAACTAGACCTGAAGTTAGAGGGCAAGGGAGTGTCACACACAGCCTCCAGGGGCTCGAGCAGGGTAAAGGGTGAACAGTGATTCTGGACAGTCAAATGGAAGCCTCTAGGTCAGTGATGGCGAACCTTTTGAGCTCGGCGTGTCAGCATTTTGAAAAACCCTAACTTAACTCTGGTGCCGTGTCACATATAGAATTTTTTTAATATTTGCAACCATAGTAAAACAAAGATTTATATTTTTGATATGTATTTTATATATTTAAATGCCACTTAACAAAGAAAAATCAACCAAAAAAATGAGTTCGCGTGTCATAGGTTCGCCATCACTGCTCTAGGTGTTCACAGGGCCTGCCAGATATTGGTGTGCAGTATATGTTTGTTGTTGTTGTTTTTTCTTAAATGAGTGGTTTTACTTAGATTTCCAATCTGTTGCTCTTATACATGCAGGTATAGCTAAAAGCTAATTTCCCCAAAGCAAAATTGCTAGGTCAAACTAAATGCATTGGCTTTTGATAGTCTTGCTAAATTGGTTCATGGAGTTGGACCTCTTCCCATGGTAGTTTCACTAACAAGGGGTGCTGTCAAATTTGCATTTCTGCTAATCTGAAGTGAGAAGCCTCTGCAAAACTAATTTGTATTTCTCTTGCTCTGAGTGAGTTGGATATCTTCACACTTGTCTGAAGCCCCTTTGTGTTTCACTGTCTATGACTCATCATTTTTTGCTTATTGAATTTTTTATGTTTTACTTATTAGTACTAGCCCTCTGACCATGGTCTGAGTTGCAAGTATTTTTTCCAATTGAAGTCTTAACTTTGCTTATCAGTGGTTTTTGCTCTACAGAAGTTTTTAACCTTTGTTAAATTTTGAGTCATAGTTCAAAAAATTGGGATTCCAGCTTGTAAAACTTGCTTCTTCCCATACTTCTATGGTTTCATTTATACATTTAAATCTTTGATCCATTCAGATATTATTCTGATATACAGTGTGAGATGTAGATCTCACCTGGTCTTTTCTCATAAGACTGCCAATTTCTCCCTACATCACTTATTAAAGAAGTGGTTCCTTTTTACCAAATGAGACACTTTTGATTGACTAAACCTGTATGTGTCTGAGTCTGTATCTGCTCTCTTTGTCTGTCATAATTGTGTCAGACAAAGACATGAAGTGTGGGAGCTAAAAAAAATATTAATGCTTTTCTTTCCACCTTCTAAATTCTTCTGGCTGGGCTAATAACCAAACTAACAGAAACAGATTAACAGAAAAAAAAAAGTTGAATACATGTGCATGAGGAATTCACATAGACAAGATAATTCACATAGACAAGATAAATTCATGCATATTCCAAAAACAGTGAGGCAACATTAGGTATATAAGACATTTTGGACAAAGGAGAAAAGGGGAGTTATGGGGTATTAGATTTCAGAAGTACGAATGGGTGATTTACGGATCACTGAGGAAGAGCAGAACACACATGGCAGGAAATCCTTACTAGGTAACTCAGAAACAGTGGGACAAGGGGGTCTCTAGCCAACAGGCACCTTCCTGGAGCCCTTTTGTTTACCACACTTAATTCAAATCAGGCTAAGGGGAGCATCCTAAAATCTTCTTGAAGCTGTTTTCTCTGAATCTCTTGGGCATGAAAGAGGGGAGGGTTAGGGTTCTTTCTGAGTCTTTTGTTTCCTAATTAACAGCTTAAAATCAATATCTCAAAAAGCAGCCTCGGGGTGGCAGAATTTTGGTCCCTTAAGAAGGTTTAATATACGGTGGTTTCATCTCATTGCTTCTTTTCAGTGTTTCAGGTGCTTTTAAAACTTGCATTTGCAAACTGCAGGTTGAAAGCATATAAGTTCCACTTTCTTCGTTTACTTGGGCTTCCTCCCTTCCGTCCTCCAACAGGTGAACATCCAATGGCACTCTGGACATGCAGTGCCTTTATCTGGCAAGTTCACATTATTTTTCAGCTAGCCAGTGTTCAGAATTGGATAAGAAAGAATAAAATCATGTTTTTAGGCACCCATACTCATGATGTGAGATGTAAGCCAGCCACTCTATCTCTCTGTCTCTCTGATGCCTATCCTCGCTCACTCTGTTAAATTGTTAAATTTTGAGTCATAGTTCAAAAAACTGGGATTCCAGCTTGTAAAACTTGCTTCTTCCCATACTTCTATGGTTTCATTTATACATTTAAATCTTTTATCCATTCAGATATTATTCTGATATACAGTGTGAGATGTAGATCTCACCTGGTCTTTTCTCAGAAGACTGCCAATTTCTCCCTACCTCATTTATTAGTTTGGCTCTTTGGGGGCTGCTCGTGCCTCTGACACTCTTCCCCAGGAAACCACTGTTTTGGTCCCAGGGCCTCATCCCTCTCCTCCTCATCCTCTGATAGGCCTCTGCTCTTGAGGTCACTGTACTTTATCCATGTGATTATTAGAGAGCTGTCTTTCTCTTTGACTGTGGGGGCTCCCAAGGAGGTAGGTCCACATCTTAGTCCAGGGTGTAGCTAGGTGCAGGCATCAGGCATCCAGCAAGCCTGAGATAACATTCTGTACTCAAAGGAACCCACCCATCTTGCCTATTGGACATCACCATGTTCCACAAACACCTAAAACTCAATGTGCCCCAACTGAGCCTATTGACTTTCTTCCTACACTGTGTGACCAAACCTCACCAATTGTTCCTCCAAGGCCCTCATCTCCCACTGTGGCAGCACACACCACTGCCACTCTGCAACCCTTCTGTCTACTGCTCACTCCATGCTTAGTCCTCTCAATTCCCTTTATCTACATGGCACATTCCCAAATGGGCCACCTCCTCCTCCTTCTTGAATTGCAACAATGCTCCTTCTTGCTAGGGGTCTTTCTGGTCTGCTGTCCAGAGGCTGTCAACATGCTCTCTAGAATGCAAATCTGTTGGTGTCATTTCCCAGACACTAGCTTTCTTGAAATCTTCATGGGCAGAGAGGTGGATAGGCTCAGGCAAAGTTCATGTATTCCCCAACCCCACCATAATTTTTGCTTTTATTTTTGAATATTTATTTTTGTTTTAAAGTTTAAAAAGCCAAAAGGGGTAGAGTGAAAAATATGATTTCAAATTATGTCTTTTAGCCCATCAAAACTGTTGCCGGTGAAAATGGGGTTCTTCCACAGAATTGCAAGAAAAGCATTGCGGGAACCCACGTAAGAGGATGAGGTGCAGTGGTAAGGTTTATTGAAGCTGGAGCAAATGCAAAGGACTGTCTCCAGGTGCCCAGAGTCCTTATCTCATCCACAGACAGATGGTTCATCTTCATCCTGCTATGGAAGAAGTCCAGCCTGATCTTCAGCAAGCCCAGAAGAGACAGAGTCCAGAAATTCTGTCATCGGTTAGGTCCATGCCAAGGCTTAGTCCAGTTCAGTCTCTGTCCCATCTGGCTAGCTTAGTCTCTGTTCCTAGCTCACTCTGACTGGCACTGCACTGCTGTATCCAAGCCCATACTTGGGTCCCCGTGGCTGCTGGATCCACACTTGGAGCGACTCTTGGAGCCCACACTTGGGCCCACACAGCTGTAGGCCCATATGCCCTCTATGGAGAGAGAACGCAGCACAGGAATAAATGGGAAAACGCATTACCTAGCAAGAGGCCTTTGCTTATATTACCTCAGGATTTCAAACTGACCAATCACCTTCCCAATCCTTGGCAGGCTTTTCTAGACTCTCCCCCTAACCAATCTAGATTTTTCCCCCCAGATTAGACACCTCCCCCTTATGGTCACCGTCTTGGCTCCTACTGCTCATGTGCCCAGCAGAGGATTTTCTCTTACTGTTTTATTCCCCGCCCTCCCCTCCTCCACCAACCCTATCAGTAATCTGCAGGGAACAAGTGGTTCCCTGGGGAGATCGGAAAGCTAGTCTGGGGGGATGGTAATTCCCTTGGCAGGGCCATGTGGCTATCCCCTAAAATGTGTGCAGCTGTAGCTTCTTACCTAATTAAGCTTACCTATTTTGCTCTCTTCTTTTTTATTAATATCTACCTACCTATGCTAACAGAACCACCCAGTATTATTAGTTTCTTATGTAACCTTCCAGAGATTTTTTTATTTTAGAAATTTGATGAATATTCAGGCAATTTCATGTGTGTAATATCCCCCATGTGTTTTCACACAACTGGTAGCACATTGTATATGCTGCTCTGCATCTTTCTTTATACTTCATGGTATGACTTGATAATAATTGCATCCTGGTCCATGGAAAGTGTACTTTTTATAGCTGCATAATATTCCACTATATGAAAGCACCATCATTTATTTAACAACTAGAGGCCTGGTGCATGAATTTGTGCACTCAGGGTTGGGGGGCGGAAGAGGGAAGGTCCCCTCAGCCCAGCCTGTGCCCTCTTGCAGTCCAGGAGCCCTCAGGGGACGGCCGACTGCCAACTTAGGCCTGCTCCCCACCACTGCCTCTGCACTCACCAGCTGTAAGCCTGGCTTCTGGATAAATGGCTCTCCCCCTGTGGGAGCACACTGAACACCAGGGGGCAGCTCTTGCGTTGAGCAGGATGGGGCCAAAACTGGCTCTCCAACATCCCTCAAGGGATCCCAGATTGTGAGAGGGCACAGGACAGGCCAAGGGACACCACCAGTGCATGATCTGAGCTGGGGAGGGATGCAGGAGGTTGGCCGGCCAAGGAGGGACTGTGGAAAGACTCCAGTCCCGATCGGCCAGACCCCAGCAGCAAGCTTGCCTACTGGTCAAAGCGTCTTCCCCCTGGTGGTCAGTGCACATCATTGCGAGCAGTTGTGCAGCCTTAGCATATTATTAGCATATTATGCTTTGATTGGTTGAACAGCCGACTGGACGACACTTAGCATATTAGGCTTTTATTACATAGGATGGATGTTTAGGTATTTCCCCATATTTTGCTATTACAATAAAAAAGCTTTTGCACAAATAAACTTGCACGTGTGTGATGACATCAGAAGGATGAGATCTTAAAAAGTGGGCAAAGCTTTGTATCCTGGAAAATGAGGTTGAAATCACCAAAGTATCCTTCATGGAGGATGCACCAATTTAGAGCCCATAAACTATGCAGGAACACTCGTTTCTCTAATACCTTAACAACACAGTGAATTCTCAGACTTCCCAATCATTTTTTTTATTTAATGAACATCTTTTTTAAAAATATATTTTTATTGATTTCAGAGAGGACAGGAGAAGGAGAGAGAGATAGAAACATCAATGATGAGAGATAATCATTGATCGGCTGCCTCCTGCATGCCCCACACTGGGCACAACCCAGGCATGTGCCCTGACCGGAAATTGAACCCTGACCTCCTGGTTCATAGGTCAATACTCACCACTGAGCCACAGTGTCTGGGCCTGACTTCCCAACCTTTAAAAAATAATTTTAAATTGTTTTACCTATTATTAATGCGATTATCTTTTATATTCTTTTTTAAAATCATGAAGCATAGCAATATACCAAGTAGTTCATAACATGTTTATAAGGTAAAGTGAATAATTATGAGTTAAATTCTCAGAAAACCAATAAGCAGATCAGAAATTAAAACAGACCAGTACTCAGGACCCACCACTCGCACTGTGTACAACCTCTCCTGTCTTACCTCCCTCTTCTCCCATGGGTAGCCATTCTCCTGAATTCTATGATAGTTCTATTTTTTTAGGAGTCACCCTTAAAATCATTTTATGTCCTTAACTATCAATACCCTCATTTTCTTCCTAGATGACACAAAGACTATGGAACAATTAAATGTCATTTACTCCACTCCCAACTTATACATTAAATACTGTCATATACTTAACCATCTTCCTCACAATTTCTAGGATCTTTTTGTGTATTGGAAAATTTGAGTTGTAAACATTTTCCCCAGTTTGTCTATAGTTGTTTTGCCATTCAGAAGTTTCCAAAATGTGTATGTTTAATTAAAATAGATGAGAAAGTTGTACACCAAAATGAGAGCAGCCCTAATTACAATAAATGATAAAATTATGGCTAATTTTCATGTTGTTTGCATTTTTAAGTTTGGGGGTTTTTTTGTATAGAGGATATATTACTTTTGTAATCAGAAAAAAAATAGCATATGGCATAAAAACAGAGCTGTTCATCTTAGCAGGACTGCCCAATGCCTCAAGTGCCTGAGGTATCCGTGAAGTTGTTGCTGGTGGAAATAGGTATGGTGCAAGAAAAGCATGTCAGGGACCACACATGGGAGGATGAGGTGGGAGTGGTAAGATTTCTTGAAGTTGGAACAAACACAAAGGACTGTCCCCAGGAGCTCTTAGTCTGTGTCTCAACCACAGCCAGGTAGTTCAGCTCTGTCCCACTATGGAAGAAGTCCAACTTTATCTTCATCAAGCCCAAAGAAAGGACCAGGGTCCAAAAATTCTGTGCCATCAGTTCTGTCTATGCCAAAGCTTAGTCCAGATAAGTCTTTGTCCCCATATGGCTAGGAAAGTCCTTGTTCTTGGCTGTGCTCTGGCTAGTGTTGCATTGCTATATGTGCTAAATGCACATATAGCTGCATTTTGAACCCACCTGGATGCCAGGCTAGGACTTGAAGCTGCCCTTGGAGCCTGTGCATGGGCCCACATGGCTGCTAGACCTGCATGGTGCTAGGGAGAGAGGATGCATGAAGCTGAATGGGTGAACACATGCTATCCAATGAGAGGCCTTTGTTAAGCTTTGATTATATTACCTCAGGCTTTAAAACTGATTAATTGCTTCCCCAATCCTTATCGGGCTTGTTATAGGCCCTCCCCTTAATTAATTCAGTATTTTTCCTATATTAGACACCTCCCCCTTATGGTCACTATGTTGGCTCATACTGCACATGTGCCCAGCAGAGGGAGGGATTTCCCTGCTGTTTTACCCCATCCTCAGTTATCCAAGCTAATGACTAGTCCTATTGAAAAAGGAAATTTATTTTCTAATCATCCTACCCTGACCACATCCATGGATCCTGTAATCTCGCTTAATCATCAGTCAAACTGCCTAAACTGGAAAGCTCCCTAAACTTTCGAAAGCTTAGTCCATATTTGGGAGACAAAGGAGCTAGTGTGGATAAAAGACCAGGCCCCACTTCATTCGGGGCTCAGCCGCTGGAGGGGACTCTGCTGAGCCAGCACCAGTGCGAATAAAACAGTCCTTTTCTGAATTTCTGAGTGCCTTTGGTTTGTCGCTTCGCACCAGTCTGATTTCTGCCATAACACTACCCCAGGGTGATTGGAAAGTCACTCCTTCATCCCTACATGGGGCTGTGGGAGGGGGAGTTAGAGGGATGATAATCTCCTTCTGTAGGGTAATGCAGCTATCTACTGGAGTATGTGAAGCTGTAGCTTGGACCAAATTAAGCTCAGCCAGTTTTGCTTCCTTCTCTTTTATTAATATCTAGCTACCTATGCTAACAAAGTCACTTTGCATTAAACCCAACTGGGTTTGGCTCCCATCTCCTTCCCACCTGGCTACTGCAGACCCTAGGATCTTGACCTCATCCATTTTCTCCCTAGCTATTTCTGTATTCCAAAGGGTCTTCACCTTTCAGTCCACAATGTCCTGTGCTGCTGGCCTCTGCAATCTTGAACCTCTTTACCATGCTTCCCCTATGCCAGTGGTTCTCAACCTTCCTAATGCCGTGACCCTTAAATACAGTTCTTGTTGTGGTGACCCCCAATTTCATTGTTACAAATTGAACATAATTAAAGCATAGTATTAATCACAAAAACAATATGTAATTATATATGTGTTTTCCGATGGTCTTAGGCGACCCCTGTGAAAGGGTTGTTCGACCCCCAAAGGGGTCACGACCCACAGGTTGAGAACCGCTGCCCTATGCATTATACTGCCTCTGATCCTCAGGGAACCTCCTGAGACTTGAGTCATGAGAGCTGGCCAACTCCTTGACTCTGTGGCACTTCCTTTTTTTTTCCTTTTTTCGTTTTTTTTTTTTTCTTAAATCTTTATTGTTCAGATTATTACATTTGTTCCTCTTTGTCCCCCCTATAACTCCCCTCCTCCCAGTTCCCGCCCCACCCTCCGCCCTCACTCCCTACCCACTGTCCTCATCCATAGGTGCACGATTTTTGTCCAGTCTCTTCCCACATCTCCCACACCCCTTTCCCCCCGAAGAATAGTCAGTCCATTCCCTTTCTATGTCCCTGATTCTATTATAATCACCAGTTCATTCTGTTCATCAGATTATTTATTCACTTGATTCTTAGATTCACTTGTTGATAGATGCATATTTGTTGTTCATAATTTGTATCTTTACCTTTTTCTTCCTCTTCCTCTTCTTAAAGGATACCTTTCAGCATTTCATATAATCCTGGTTTGGTGGTGATGAACTCTTTTAGCTTTTCCTTACCTGTGAAGCTCTTTATCTGACCTTCAATTCTGAATGATAGCTTTGCTGGATAAAGTAATCTTGGTTGTAGGTTCTTGGTATTCATCACTTTGAATATTTCTTGCCACTCCCTTCTGGCCTGCAAAGTTTCTGTTGAGAAATCAGCTGACAGTCGTATGGGTATTCCCTTGTAGGTAACTGACTGTCTTTCTCTTGCTGCTTTTAAGATTCTCTCTTTGTCTTTTGCTCTTGGCATTTTAATTATGATGTGTCTTGGTGTGGTCCTCTTTGGATTCCTTTTGTTTGGGGTTCTCTGCACTTCTTGGACCTGTAAGTCTATTTCTTTCACCAGGTGGGGGAAGTTTTCTGTCATTATTTCTTCAAATAGGTTTTCAATATCTTGCTCTCTCTCATCTTCTGGCACCCCTATAATTCTGATGTTGGTACGCTTGAAGCTGTCCCAGAGGCTCCTTACACTATCTTCGTATTTTCGGATTCTTTTTTCATTTTGCTTTTCCGGTTGGGTGTTTTTTGCTTCTTCACATTTCAAATCTTTGACTTGATTCTTGCGCTCCTCTGGTCTGCTGTTGGGAGTCTGTATGGTATTCTTCATTTCAGTCAGTGTATGCTTAATTTCTAGTTGGTTCTTTATCACAACATTGAGGGTCTCATTAGATTTCTCGAGAATCTCATTAAGTTTATCGGCGGCTTCTAGACAGTTCTTGAGAGACCTTAAAAGTGTGGTTCTGAGCTCTATATCTTCCATTGACAATTTTGTCCTGTTTCTTTGTCTCCGCATTTTGTTATGCTTTCTTGGTGCACCCCCTAGTGGTCTTTGTGCGCAGTCTTGTAGTTAAGCCTTGATTGTTGTAGCTAATACTAGGGGGGATTTGACCTCCAGGCCAAGTGGCTGTGAGAATCAGCTGTGTCTGCAGTGAGAGAACTTCTGTCCTCTAGGGAGGTGCTAATCTGGCGTTTGCCTGAGGCTATCCGGCAAATGCCTCTGTGCAGGGCTTGGGCGGGGCGGGTGGGTCGCACTGGATCAAACAGAGCGGCCGGAGCAAGCAGTTATGGCTGCTCTCAGTTCTGTCCCTAGGGGCTCTGCCTCTCTGAGTCCCAGCAACCGCTGCAAACCTCAGAGAGAAAGCTGCACTCGCTCCGACCGAAGCCAGACAGTCCCGCTTCTCCCGTTTGAGTCTGGGTCCCTAAAGACTCGCCCGGATCTGGAGCTCAGAGTCTGCGACTCCCTCCCAATTGAAAACGCCAACCATGCCCTCAGCCACCAGCCCGCTCTGCATGCACTCCAACCTCAGTATTTGACTTCAGCACTGCGCCTCCTCCGAGTGTCAGTATGCGTTTCTCTTTCCTCCTAGTTGTAGGACTTCCACTCAGCCAGCGTTCCTGTGGTTCTGGGTGATGTCCGTTCTGTCTTTTAGTTTCACTTTTGAAGTGGTTGTTCGAGGCAGCAAACTCCGGCGTTAACCTATGCCGCCATCTTGGTTCTCCCGGCACTTCCTGAAAGGCTGAAATAGCTGCATGCAGTAAGTGCTTAGTAAATGCTTTTGGACTAAACATATGAGGGAGTGAAGAGTTGAGATCCAAAGCAGGAGTGAATGGGACTTGCTGAGTCCAGGGATGCTTTGAGCGGGCTGGCTAGAGTTACACTCAACCCAGAAGGAATGGTCCCTAAGACATAATCACTAGAGGGCTCTCCCCAAAGGGCAGTGTTATGGGTTCACTCAGCAAGATAGACCACCGACTCAGAATTTAAATTTAAGAGCCTTTATTAAGCTGGCCAATTGACTACAGTTACAGCACCCTGCCGAAGCAGAGGCTGAACTGCAGTGCCAACTTCCATGGCCAGCAACTACAGCTATAGCACCCTGCCAGAACAGAGGCCGAACTGCAGCCCAGACTAAGGAATTACAGAATTTTTATTTGCAAAAACCACAAAGTTACAAAGCCTTGTTTACATAATTAGTTCTCGACACAGTATAGCATCATACAGTGACTACTTTCCTATCTATGTGTTCTAGGAACAGAGAGTATAGCACGCCCCGTCTGGCCGAAGTGCCAGATATGCAGCCCAGTACAGCAGGATGCCATTCCAAGGGCAGGGGCAGGCTAGCTAGGGTGCCATCGCCAAGGTGTGGAAATGTAGAGTCTTCTCTTTGTCCAGGTGTGAGCAGCAGTGGGGCTAGAACCATTCCTGTCCCTGCTACTCATTCTCCATCCCTGATTTTCAAGCCCCCAGCCTGGAAGAAAGAACTTCCATTCCCCATCCTCCCATTGTCCTTGCCCCTGGGATACATACCATGGCATGTCTCCTCGGTAACCATGTGTACAACCACAGAGCTTCCAGCAGACAAGTTTGTTTTTGCCTTGAGTTGCTAAAAGTTTGGGGCCACATTTGTGGCTCACCTGCCCAGAACAAGCTTGGAGCTCAATCTGGCCTTTGTTTGCAGGTTAGCCTCCTTCCTTGCTCAGGGTTTTGTCCCTACCCTTGTTTTTTCTTTCTATTTGGGCTCTCTAATTTAATGTATGAAATCTTGTTATGGGTATCCTTGTGAGCATCTTAAGTCCTTTCCAGGAACATTGGTTAGAAATTCTAAATACCATTTCTATCTTCATCTGGAGTCTGAAGGTGAGTTAACATCTCAGTGACAGCCAGTGTAATTAACCCTTACCTAGCAGGCAGGACTCTGGCTCCTGAGAAGAATGGCCTGTGGGGTCCAGAAGCTTCCCTTACAAGCCCATGGAGAGGCTCTGAGGGAAGTAGAGGGAGAGTCACCTCTACTGAGAGTGGGAGACAGAAGGAGGCAGGACTGGGTATGAGCATTGCTGAGGGCTGCTGAGAACATTGCTGAGGTGTCTGTGGGGTGACTCTTTAGCAGCCTCAGCCCTCTAGATCAAGCATGTCAAACTCGCAACCCATGGGCTGCATGCAGCCCACTATGTATATTTTTGCAGACCAGCCAATATAATAGTATGTAAGAAACTGTTTAATAAAAATTTTGTAACTTAATTTTTACAATATCCTGTTATACATAATTATTAATAATGAACTACAACATTTGCTAATGACTGATTACTATAATCATGTTGCATTCATTTCCCTTATGTGCCTTACGTGCAGGTGCACCAGTTCTTTCCACTAACACTAGCAGCGAATATTTTAGCAGCCAATTGCCACATCATAAATCTTGTACTGACTTGTTTGGTGTGTACAACAGGAAATATTTCGCTTTCAGAGAACAAGAAAAATAGGTTTATTTGCGTTGTGCTTATTAATTTGTGCAGTTATTCAGTGTCTGATAAGTTAATGTTCAAGAAAAATATTAATTTTTATTTAAATGTTCTATTATTTTATGTTAATGATTACTCATTTATTTCAGCCCTTTGTATTCAGCACATCTCTATCAAAATAAACCTACATTTTTATGAAAATTGAAGCTTTTTTTTTTTGCGGCCCACATAAACTTAAACCTTGTTTATTTGGCCCTTGTTAGCCTTTGAGTTTGACATGCTTGCTCTAGATATTTGAGAAAAGGCAATTTCCACTGAGCTGGGATAGCAGTTCCTCTACACTTGTTTGGCAGAAGGTTGGAAGCAAAAGGTTGCTGTGGTGTTGGCAAGAGAGTAGCTGAGAGCTCCAGGCTGAGCAGGGAAAGATGAGAGGCTGGGGTCATGACAAGATCCAGGCTTAAGTGAGGAGAGTGCATGGGATCTCAGAGAAATTTCAGTGCAAATTTCAGGATCACTTCTCAAAGGTGGTTCTATCCTAGTGATGAGAAGATTGACAATGGGAGAGGTTGGCTGAAGTAGTGTAGCAGGAAGGCCACTAGTCTTATGTACAGGTCACTCCTATGAATGCTGACCCCTTCTTGGGGATAGCAGTGGCAGGGTGAGTCAGTGAGTAGGGTGTGGCAGTCTTCCTGGGCTGGTCCAAGGCATTGTGGTCATGTCTATAGACATTGCCATTCTTTTTCTAGGGACTGTGCTCAGATGCCTTTGGGAATCTGCCTCCCCTACCACTTTCATTCTCAGATTATATGGTTTCAGTAGGATGCCACCCCTTTTCCCATAGCTTCATTGTAAGAACAGATATGGTCACAGCCAACAGTTCATGGTAAGCCCATCCACCAAGTTGGAATGCTCTCTCTATCTCTATCTCTATCTCTATCTCTATCTCTATCTCTATCATCTCTATCTCTATCTATTTATCTCTCCCCGACCTCCCTCTCCCTCTCTCCTTCTTTCCTTCTCCCTCTCCCTCTCTTTTTTGAATTTGAATCTGGGAATATAAAGGCCTGGAAATACCGGCTACCATGTTGTCAGCATGAGGAGGCTGAAAGCAAAACCATCCAGATGTAAACATAAAACATTCAAACTTGTAAAGAATTTTTGTGAGTTTATTTGAGCCAAACCATTGACAATTGCCAGGAAGCAGAACTCAACAGATTGGGATAATGCTCTGGAGAATGGCAGTTTTTCATCTATTTTTATACATTGCAATCAAAGGAGGAGACACAAGTGGGTTACATGAAATTAGATTAGAGAGGCGAGAGAAAGCAAAGTGGGGAAACTTCTGAGATTGGATAAAAAGTAAATTTATATATATATATATATATATATATATATATATATATATATATATATATATATATATATATAATTAGTAGCCTGGTGCACGAAATTTGTGCACTGGGGTAGGAGGAAAGGGGCCCCTCAGTCTGGCCTTCACCCTCTCCAATCTGAGACCCCTCAGGGAATGTCCAACTACCTGTTTGTGCCCACACTTTTAACAGATAACAGCTCCATTGTTGTTTCTTTCTTATGCTTAAAACCATTGGAATTAGTAGGTATTCAAAATGTGTATACATTTTGGGGGGACACCCTGTATATCTCTAGTCAACGGTGAAAGAAACCAACAGCAGATTTGGAACCCCCAGACAGGGAACCTCGCTCACTCCCCACATGTCTCCCCACTTCACTTTCCATCTTCGTGGGCAGCAGGAGAATCAATGTTTTCTCTCATTAATTTGGAAAAGAACGTCCTGTCACCCACTGCCCGGCAGGAGTGCGCTAGGCCCCAAGCAAGCGAGGCTCAGTCAGGGCAGCCTTCACTCATGGGTGCTGGCACCCAAAGTGCACATTCCTCCTCTACAGTTGCCCCGACTATCCCACTGTTTCACTGAGAGGACAGAATTCCTCTCTGCCTCTGGGTTCTTGATCTTGAACACTGACCGAAGGCACCTCAGCGAGGGCCACCCATGCCCACCAGGTGTGTCTACCTGCACCTGCTCCCACCTCAGCACCTGCATTAACCCCCCAGAGGTGATCTCGTAGCTGCACTGGCCTCCATGGGAACAGGGCATCTCCACTCTGCCCTCTCACTGTCATCTCACAGGCGCCCACCCTCAGCACCCAGAACACCCAGACACTCTCCAAAGGACATGAGCATATCAGAGGGGATGTGTGCACATCCTGTGGGGATGTTAGGCATGCTGGGTTGATGGAAGTGCGGTGGAGAGGCGGGGGGAACATGTGCACACCTTGGTTTGTAACTGTTGCAGGCATGGGAGGGTGACAGTGTGCTGGGGGATGTTCGCACACCAGGGGGGGATATGCACACCGGAGGCCTCTGGCTTTGCAGATCTGCAAACCCCCATGGTGCGGCCAGGAGGACATTAGTATGGCCCTCCATGGTGGCTGTCCCTGTGATCCTGCACCTTCTGGGCCAGGAGGCAGATCTTGCGCAGCCACTCCTGGGCGCTGATGGCCTGCAGGCGCTACTTCAGCTCAGCCTTCAGGCTCCGCTTGGCGCGCTCACAGCTGTCACCACCACCATGTGGGGAGTACAGGCCGCCCTCTGCCGGCCTGCCTCCTCTGTCCAGAGGCTCTCTGCGCTGCTCACCTGCCCAGAGTGACTGGGGCTGGGCGGAAGCCAGGCATCTTGCCCTGCCCAACCCTGGCTGATCCGCTTCTGTGTGAGCTGCTGCCCTGCTGAGAAGGGTCATGGATCCGGGTCCCGGGACCGCAGACAGCCTCAAGCGCTGCCCCCTGCCCAGTCACAGATCCATGTCTTGGTCCCGTGGACAGCCTCAAGCACTGCCCCCCACCCAGCAGGTCACAGATCTGGGTCCCAGACCACAGACAGCCTCCCGCGGTGCCCCCCGCCCGCCAGGTCACAGATCCAGGTCCCAGACCACGGACAGCCTCAAGCACTTCCCTCCACCCAGCAGGGTCACAGATCCGTGTCTTGGTCCCGTGGACAGCCTCAAGCATTTCCCCCCGCCCAGCAGGTCACGGATCTGGGTCCCAGACTGCGGACAGCTTTGCCCACTGCCGCCCACCTTCAGTATGCAAATTAGCTGCCATCTTGTTGCTTCAGGGTGGGGGTCCCCACTGGGGTGCCTGGCCAGCCTGGATGAGGGGATGATGGCTGTTTGAAGGTGGTCACACCTCCTTCAGGGTGGGGGTCCCCACTGGGGTGCCTGGCCAGTCTGGGTGAGGGCCTGAGGGCCATTTTCAGGCTGGCGGGTGACTGAAGCTCCCAACCTCTCCTTTTTTTCTTTTATTCTGGGATTTATTTACCTTCTATGGCTGTCACTGGAACTGAGAGCGGGCTTTAGCTCTGAGGCTGGCTCCAGCTTGAGGCCTTGGCTGCTGAAAGCAGGTATCTGGGTTTGTTTGGGTTCTATAATTGCAACATTGTTTTGGTCCTGCTCACTCCAGCTCTGACGGCTGAAAGCAGGTTACTGGGGTTTTGTTTAGCTTCTATAATTACAACATTGTTTCTTAGACTGCAGCTCAGAGGCCTGCAGTGGCAGGTGGGGAACCTTGGCTTCCTCCTTCACTGGAGCAAGCAAGCCTCCTGTTTGCTTCAGCTGCCTAGCTGCCGGCCACCATCTTGGTTGGCAGTTAATTTGCATATCACCCTGATTAGCCAATGGGAAGCGTGTTGGAGGTATGGTTAATTACCATGTTTGTCTATTATTAAATAGGATATATAATTACATATGTGTCCTCATCCCCCCATTACTCCCCCAACGCCCCCCCCCACCTATGCCCTCACCCCCCTATTGTCTATATCCATTGGTTAGGCTTATATGCATGCATACAAGGCCTTTGGTTGATCTCTCCCCCTTACCCTCACCCTCCCCTACCTTCCCTCTGAGGTTTGACAGTCTGATCGATGCTTCTCTGTCTCTGGATCTGTTTTTGTTCATCAGTTTATGTTGTTCATTATATTCCATAAATGAGTGAGATCATGTGGTATTTATCTTTCTCTGACTGCTTTATTTCACTTAGCATAATGCTCTCCAGTTCCATCCATGTTGTTGCAAATAGTAAGAATTCCTTCTTTTTTACAGAAGCATAGTATTCCGTTGTGTAGATATACCACAGTTTTTTAATCCACCCATCTGCTGATGGGCACTTTGGCTGTTTCCAAATCTTAGCTATGGGGAATTGTGCTGCTATATACATAGAGGTGCATATATCATTTCTGATTGATGTTTCTAGTTTCTTGGGATATATTCTTAGAAGTGGGATCACTGGGTCAAATGGGAGTTCCATTTTTAGTTTTCTGAGGAAACTCCATACTGTTCTCCACAGTGGCTGCACCAGTCTGCATTCCCACCAGCAGTGCAAAAGGGTTCCTTTTTCTCCGCATCCTCACCAACACTTGTCATTTGTTGATTTGTTGATGATAGCCATTCTGACAGGTGTGAGATGATACCACAGTGTTGTTTTGATTTGCATCTATTGGATAATTAGTGACTTTGACCATGTTTTCATATGTCTCTTGACCTTTCTTCTGTCTTCTTTCAAAAAGTATCTATTTTGGTCCATTGCCCATTTTTTGATAAGGTTGTTTATCTTCCTTTTGTTGAGTTGTATGAGTTCCCTGTAAATATTAGAGATTAAACCCTTATCGGTGATAACATTGGAAAATATGTTCTCCCATGCAGTGGGCTTTCTTGTTGTTTTGACACATACTTCTTTTACTCAGGTGGGTGCAGGATAGTTAACAGTCAACAATTAGCATGATAATAACAATGAAGAAATTTATGGTCTCTGTTCTGGTGCTGAGGTGCATTTGGTTGTACCCTACGGGGTCTGGAAAAAAGGAAAGTTACAAGTTACCCTGACATTTCAAGGATATGTTATCATAGATGCAAAAAGACATATAGGCTCAGTTAAGGTAAAGGTTGACCTTGTCAGGGAAGATACCAGCCTAGAAGGTGACCACCTACCATTAACTGCTTTTAGTTAAAGTTTAATTTCAGACCATCATTTGTGGTTACTTTAGTCTTTGAGTTTGCATGACTGCAATGCAGGCCTTCCCTGAGCTTACCAGGTTAGCATGTGGCTCCTTTTGTCCACACAGAGTATGCTGGAGAAAAGAAATAGACAGAAATTAGGGACTGAAGATGTTGTTTTGAATCCCCAAATCCAGCTGCACTTGAAGATAATTTATTAATTCATATATTCAAAAATCTGTAGGAATGGTATGGACTTCCAGAGAGGCTTGATCAAGCACTTAATGATATCACTTCCTAAGGTATTGGCATCATCCTCAGGTTGGCTCTCTTCTTGGTGGTACAGTGGCTGCCAGTAATAACTAGAGCCAGGCTCTTTCTTACTAACAGAGAATGTTTTTCTCCAAAGTTCCTGTGGACTAGGAAAGCACTTTTCCTGGAACATCCGCAGCAAATATCTCATCCTGTCTCATTGGCCTGACTTGGGTCATGTGCCTACCCTTGGACCAATTCCTATGTCAGGGGACTGAGATGCCCTGACTAACCAGCACCAATAAGGAACCAACTTGAGCTGGAAATTTTGGGGTCATGTTAGGAAGGGTAGAATATCTGCTGGGGAAGCAGCCAACACCTTTGTACCTTATTCAGCCTTGGGGTGCTGAGCCCAGAGCAAATTTGGCTTCTAGTAAGGCTTGAAGTGACCACTGGTAGATTGCAACTCTTGGGTTCTAGTTCAGTGATTGTTGGGAGGTGTGCAGGGAGGCATCCATGGGGGGCCTGGTTGCCCTGGAAGGTAGGAGAGCCTTGGAGAGCAGAGGAGTAAGGCAGTGCAGGTCCACAGTGTATCTACTTTTCACAATTCATATTCTCTTCTATCCTTTCACAAACCCTCAGAGGATAGGCACCATAGTACCTCATTTCTTGGAGAATGGCCCCAGAATGTTCTGGAGGGAGCATACCATGAGCTCCTCTCCTGAACCCAACCAAGCACACAGACCAAAGCAGGCTCTACTCTGCTGGCCCCTATCTGTGAGGGCCTTCCCCACCCTGCTCCATTTTGGCTCCCAAGGCAGAGGCATTGGGGACTGGGTAGAAGTGAGCCAGTCCTCTTTATTTATTTATATTTGTATTTTGAAATTGTGCTGCAAGGCCCACTAAGAAGACCAGTGTTACCTGAGCCCCCTCCATGGAATTTATTTACTGACCTGACTCTGAGTTCCACCTCTGCCCCAGGCGCCAGAGAGACCAAGAGTCTGGCAGTGGGCACCAGGGCTGCAGAGCCAGCAGGAGGCCACAATGAAAACCTTACTAGTAAGTGTTGCTTGGGAAAGGGTATATAAGAAGGGCAGGCAGTGTGTGGCCTGGTCTCAGGCACTGCTGTCCTGCTTGGGATACGGCTTTGACCGACCAACAGATGAATGAGGCCCTGCCTTCATGGCATTATTGTCCAATCTGAAAGCAGATGCCCTCTGACCCAGCTAAATGGTCAACATTAGAAAGCCCTGGAGTGCCTGGTGTGGGGTAAAGAATCCTGGTGGCTCTCCTATGGGATGGGATGGAGACAGGCATAGCTCTCAGGAGAACAAAGGGATACTGCCAGTCAGATTGAGTGTGGCAAGTGTTCCTGCAATGTTGCTCTGGGTGACACTTGTCCTGACTTGCTTGGGAATCTTCTGTGGGGGTGTTTGTGCCACCTGGAGCTCTGCAACAGTGAGAAGTGGTGAATCCAGTGCTGTGGCTGGACCTTCACTTAGGGTCAAGTGGGAAAGTCAGAAACAGGAGATTATTCCATATGGAGTGTCAATAAGAGACCACCCAGCAGTGAGTTCCCCATATCACAAGGTCAAAGTGCAAAGTCATGGGATGCTGGCCAGAGTGGGCGGGATACCAAGGGACCCAGAGAGCAATAAAAGTAGGCAGGGGCCTGTGAATCCTCATGGGATGAAGGTCACAGACTGAGGAATCTGAACGTAACACCCTCCTTTTGGAAGCCCAAACATGGCAAACAAACAAGCAAGTAGCTGTAGATCTCATGATTGATACTACTCAAAAGAAAGCCATGCAGAGAAAGGACTTATGAGGTGACACTGAGGTCAGCAGATGGTCAAGGAGAGAAGAGTGTCAAGAAGCAGAGTTGGAGAGTTTAACATTGAAGCCCAGGAGAATGCAAAGGGCTGGAGCCAAGTATGCATGCATGTGGAGTTGGAAGCAGGTCTGTGGGTGGCCAGGTTAGGTAGGCATAGGAGCCACCAAAGCTGTGTGGACTCAGACTTGGTGGTGGCAGGCACTGAGGGCCCCTCTGTTTGGACCCTCCATGAGTCAAGCAGCTGGTGGCCGGCTCCCCTCATCTTGTGCACACCACTGATTCTCCAAACTCAAGTCCAAGTTGGAATTGTTATTTAATCCTATATGACTCCATAAACAGGGTATAGGCCCCATCGCAAACGCTGTTTATGCCTTTGGGTCTCAGGACTCCCTTTTGTCAAATTAGGGCAGTGGTTCTCAACCTTCTTAATGCTGCGACCCTTTAATACAGTTCCTCATGTTGTGGTGACCCCCAATTTCATTGTTACAAATTGAACATAATTAAAGCATAGTGATTAATCACAAAAACAATATGTAATTATTATGTTTTCCAATGATCTTAGGCTACCCAAAGGGGTCGCGAACCACAGGTTGAGAACTGCTGCATTAGGGCCAGGGCTCAGGCTGGAGTTCAGTATCCAGGAGGTGGCTGCGTCGTATGACTCTGCTCCTTGGAGCTGAGGATGTCTCTCTTGATTTGGTCCCTACCTTCCTGCTTTCCCAGAGCCATCCTCCTGCCTGCTGCTTTGGGGTTCTTGGGTTCAAGGTCATTTGGGAGTTACACAGCTTCTGATAGCTTCTATTCACAGCAGTGGAATAACACATCCTGGATGCTTTCATTTGTGCCATCACACTTGGGACCAACCCCAGCCTATGCATTAATGTCCCTGTTTTACAGATAAGAGAGCTGAGACTTAGAGGGCACTTGGGAAGGTCACCGAAGCCAGGGGGCAATGGTCAGACTGGGTGTGGGGCTCCTGCTGGCTCCCTCATTGAGGGCTTGTCAGTCCAAGGCTCCAGGTAAGGGCCTGGTGGGAAGGCTGCCAGCATCCTAGAGTATTAATGAAGCTGTGATGGAATACACTGAGCTCAGAGCCTCTAAAATTTAGAGTCTAAATGCTGGGGGCCAGCAAACTCAATAAACATGATGGTGATTGCAGACCTGGTGGAGTATCCTGTTCCTTCGTGTATTTTTTTCCCATTACAATTGAAACAACTTTATTCCTTCTTGCAGGGATGGGGCTGGCCTCTCCTGGCCTTACGCAGCTGAGCAGACCCCAGGGAAATTCTGACTCACTTGGGCTGCTGGGAAGTGTAGTGCTGTCACATCTTCAGCAGCTGTTCCTGACTCCTGAGGTGAGCTCAGGTGGGACCCTAAGTTCTGGTCTGGGTCTGGCTCTCTAATCCTGAAGCTTCTACCAGGGCCAGCTGTGGTCTCCACCTCCACCCTCGGCCACCCAGAGAGATTGTCCAGCCTATTTTGTCAATGTAAACTGTACCACCACCCTGGCTAGGTGACCTGGACCCAGGTAGCTTCCGTCTGGGCCTGTTCTGAGGCTGCTGGACCTGCCTGCTCTGTTGCTTTGTTTCTCTTTTTCTCTCTGTCCCAGCTCCTTTAGTTTGAGAAGAAGGCAACACCCCACCCCAGAAGAGAGGAGAGAGGCAGAGGGGCAGGCCTAGTCCAGTCCACACTGCAGAGCAATCTCAGGCCAGGTTTCCCCTCCAGAATGTGGGATAGGATGTGGGACATGAGCTCTCACTTCTGCCTGGCCCAGGTCAGTGGGGCTTTCATGGCAACAATAAGCATCTCCCCTCCCACTTAGCCTCAGTGCCACCTTTGAGGTCCTGATCCTTAGGCTCCCTGGGGAAAGCAGACTTGTGCTCAGTGTCAGACATAGAAGGCCCCTGAGTTTGGGGATAATAGGAAGGGGACATCCACCCAGCCTGGTTGGCTATGGCTCTGCCACCTGGAGCCTGTAAGGACCACACCACTCTTCTGAGTCAGCCAGCTCTTGTTACTGTAGGAAGCCATCAGTCAGAGCACAGTCCTGGCTGACCACTTCAGAGTGGTGGGCCGTGTGAGGGTTGCACATAGGATGTGGGTGCATCAGGATCCAGGGTTGCCCCATGGACTCCAACCAGCTCCCCCATATGTACGGGCTCATGTCCACTGTCGGGATGCAAGCTGAGGGCTATGGCATCTCCAGGCTTCCTGGTGGCAGGTCCTGCATTACCCCCTTCCCACTACCATAGACAGTCAGGGAATGTCAGGGAGTCTCACCCACTGGCCAAGATGGTGCAGGGGTAAGTTCTTACACCCAGGACACCAAAAACTATAAAGATGAATGGACCGGGCCAAAGCACACCAAAACCCAGAAAGATGAATGGACAAGGCCCAAGAGGGCTCAAAGTTAGCAAGATAACTGGATAGAAAAAAAAAAAAAAAAGCCCTCCTCTCCCTATCCCTATAAAAACCATGGGATAGAGCAGGAAGTGGGGCTGGTCTTTGAGATGGGAGTCCACCATTCTCTCAGGTCTTGGCACCTGAATAAAACCTCTTTCCTTTTGTACCAGCACTTGTCTTGGGAGTTTGGCTTTCATTGAGGCATGAAGCAAATGTGTGTTTTCAGTTACAGTTTTTGGTGACCCAGATGGGACAGTGTGGATCTTGGTAAGTCCCAGAGGTCCCAAGCTGGGATCCCAGCTTCTTGTGGCAGGCTGACCCCAGAGTGAGACTGTGGGGATTTCCCAGAAGTTGCCATGAGCTTTTCTCAGAGAATTTCCCCGCATTCCTTCTCAAGGCGTCAGCCACCTGAAACTCTTGGCTGGTAAATGGAAGCATGTTTCTAGCCGTCAGCTGCCAGAAATGGTTGGCTTGTGAAAAGAAACAAGTTTTTGGAGAGTATACAGACCTCAAGACTGGGTAACTCAAACCAACATGCACACTGAGGGTCCTCTATCCCTGCTGCTTGGGCTTTGTGCCACTGACAGCTTCTGGCAAAGTTTTGATGAGCCAGCCATGTGAAATTAAGGACTGGGACACTGCTAACTTCTGAAAATTGCTGCAGCTGAGAGATCATGGACAGCTGATGGCAAAGTTTTGATTAGCCAGCCATCTCTCCCTGCCATTAGGGCTTTGTGCCACTTGGGCATTGTGCCACTTGGGCATTGTGCCACTTGGGTCCAGTTAAGACCATTTGTGGTATAGGTTAGTAGTCTATTCTAGGCTATCCCTGCTACTTGGGTTTTGTGCCACTTGGACTTCATGCCATTTAGGTCCAGCCAAGACCACTTGCACTTTGCAGGAGATAAGATGCTAAGACTTACTTGTGAGTGCTTGTTTGGATTAATGGAATTATGGATCCAAATTTTATTCATATGTTACCACTTTATCTGCTTTGTTTCTGTGGTTATGGTTTTAGGTTTGTACTTTTGTGCCATCAGGGGTTACTCAGTTTTAACTCCCAAAGGGAGCCCACTGGGCTGAAATTTTAGCAGGTTGGTCTATGTATAGCTATGCTCCAAATGACTAAGAGAGAATTGGTTTTCTATTGTAACACTGCTTGGTCTATGTATGCTTTAAACTACTGGAGAAATGGCCTCTAAATTGTTCCCTAAATTACTACACCATCATGCAATGGGAATTTTTTTGCCAATGGTCAGGGAAATGAGATAAAATCCCCTGTGTCCTGAAGTTTATATCTTTACACAATAAGGATTCAGCAAAGAAAGGGGACAACCTAAGATCAAAGCAGAAATAAATTACATGGAGACCAAAACAAACAAACAAACAAATAAAACAAACAAATAAATTTAAAAAAAAAACAATAAAAAAAGATCAATGAAACCAAGAGCTGATTCTTTGAAAGGATAAACAAGATCGAAGAATCTCTAGCCAGGCTCACAAAGAAGCAAAGAGAGAAGACCCAAATAAACAAAATCAGATATAAAAGAGGCAAAATAACAACAGACCCCACAGAAACACAAAGGATTGTTAAAAAATACTATAAACAACTCTATTCCAACAAACTAGATAACCTAGAGGAAATGGACATATTCCTAGAAAAATACAACCTTCCAAAACTCAATCAGGAAGAATCTAAAAATCCCAATAGGCCAATAATTATGAGGGAAATTGAAGCAGTCATCAAAAATCTCCCAGCAAACAAAAGCCCGGGGGCAGACAGCTTCGCAGGGGAGTTTTACTACACATTCAAAAACCTAAAACTTGTCCTCCTCAGACTATTCCAAAAAATTTAAGAGGAAGGAACTCTTCCAAGCTGATTCTATGAAGCCAGCATTACCCTAATACCAAAACCAGACAAAACAACACAATGAAAGAGAATTACAAGCCAATATCCCTCATGAACATACATGCCAAAATCCACAACAAAATTCTAGCAAATCGGATCCAGCATTACATCAGAAAGATCATACACCATGACCAAGTAGGATTTATCTCAGGGATGCAATGATCGTATAATATCTGCAAAGCTATAAACATGATGCATCACATAAACAAATTGAGAGATAAAAATCACATAGTCATATAAATGGATGCAGAAAAAGCATTTGACAAATTCCAACACCCTTTATTGATAAACACCTTCAGCAAATTGGGAATAGAGGGACCATACCTCAACATAATTAAAGCCTTATATGACAAACCAACAGCCAACATCCTACTCAGTGGGCAAAAACTAAAACCATTTTACCTAAAAACAGGAATGAGACAGGGATGCCTACTTTCACCACTCCTGTTGACATAGTACTGGAAGTACTAGCCATATCAATTAGACAAGAAGAAGAAATAGAAGGCATCCAAATTGGAAAAGTAGACGTAAAACTGTCATTATTCACAGAGGAAATGATACTGTACATAGAAAACCCTAAAGACTACATCAAAAAATTATTAGACTTCATAAATGAATTCAGCAATGTAGCAGGATACAAAATTAATGCCAAGAAATCTATGGCATTTTTATACACAAATACTGAACTTACAGAAAGAGAGATTAAAAAAACAATCCCATTTACCATCACACACAAAAAATTAAGATACCTAGGTATAAACTTAACTAAGGAGGTAAAATACCTATACGTGGGAAACTACAGGACACTGAAAAAAAGGATAGAGGAAGCCATAAACAGATGGAAGAACATACTGTGTTCATGGATTGGTAGAATCAACATCATTAAAATGTCCATACTACCCAAAGCAATCTATAGAATCAATGCACTCCCCATTAAAATACCAATGGCATATTTCATAGCCCTAGAACGAACACTCCAAAAATTCATTTGGAATTAAATAAGACCCCAAATAGCTGCAGCAATCCTGAGAAAGAAGAACAAAGTAGGAGGGATCTCAATACCAGATATCAAGTTGTATTACAAAGCCACTGTTCTAAAAACAGTGGTACTGGCACAAGAACAGACATATAGATCAATGGAATAGAATACAGAACCCAGAAATTGACCCAAACCACTATGCTCAATTAATATTTGACAAAGGAGACAAAAACATACAATGGAATCAAGACAGCCTCTTCAATAAATGGAGTTGGGAAAATTGGACAGATACATGCAAAAAAATGAAACTAAACCACCAACTTATACCATACACAAAAATAAACTCAAAATGGATAAAGGACTTAAACGTAAGATGGGACACCATAAAAATACTAGAGGAATCCACAGGCAGCAAAATCTCAGACATATGCTGAAACAATATTTCACTAATACAGCTCCTAGGTCAATGGAAACTAAGGAGAAAATAAAGAAATGGAACTACATAAAAATAAAAAGCTTCTGTACAGCAAAAGAAACCATTAACAAAACAACAAGAAAGCTTGGGAGAACATATTTGCCAATGTTATCACCAATAAGGTTTAATCTCCAACATTTACAAGGAACTCATACAACTTAAGAAAAGGAAGATAAACAACCCAATCAAAAAATGGGCAATAGACCTAAGTAGATACTTTTCAAAAGAGGATATAAGGAAGGCCAAGAGACAAATGAAAACATGCTCAAAGTCACTAATCATCTGAGAGATGCAAATCAAAACAACAATGAGGTACCACCTCACACCTGTCAGAATGTCTATCACCAACAAATCAACAAATGACAAGTGCTGGTGAGGATGCAGAGAAAAAGTAACCCTTGTGCACTGCTGGTGGGAATGCAGACTGGTAAACAGTATGGAGTTTCTTCAAAAAAAACTAAAAATGGAACTCCCATTTGACCCAGTGATCCCACTTCTAGGAATATATCCCAAGAAACTAGAAACACCAATCAGAAAGGATATATGCACCCCTATGTTCATAGCAGCACAATTCCCCATAGCTAAGATTTGGAAACAGCCAAAGTGCCCATCAGCAGATGCGTGGATTAAAGAACTGTGGTACATGTACACAATGGAATAGTATGCTGCTGTCAAAAGAAAGGAATTCTTACCATTTTCAACAGCATGGATAGAACTGGAGAGCATTTTGCTAAGCAAAATAAGCAGTCAGAGAAAGATAAATATCACATGATCTCACTCATTTATGGAATATAATGAACAACATAAACTGATGAACAAAAACAGACCTAGATACAGAGAAGCATTGATCAGACTGTCAAACTTCAGAGGGAAGATAGGGGAGGGTGGTGGTAAGGGGGAAAGATCAACCAAAGGCCTTGTATGCATGCATATAAGTCTAACCAAAGGACACAGACACGAGGGTTGGGGGAGGGCATGAGTGGGGGTGTGTGGGAGCTATGGGGGGGGGGATAAGAACACATATGTAATACCTTAATTAATAAAGAAAATAATAAAAATAAATAAATAAAAGAAAGAGGACAACCTAATGATGCAAAGTAGGGAATTGGCTTCAAAACCCCTCCCTGACAATAAAGCACAGGAAAGAAAAGGAAATGAGGAGATGTGTCTCTAAAACCTGAACCCAGGAGAGAGACAAAATGGCAGCAGAATAGATGGACATGTCCCGACCCTTGTCCTGGAGCAAATAGAATCAGCAGCTGAAACGAATAACATCCAACCCGAACTGGCAAAGGAGACACAGCTGGGAGACAGTTTGCAACTGGGAAGGGCAGAGGATCCCTGGAAAAAGGTAAAATCAGGGATCTGGGCAGGAGAATCTGCCAGACCTCTGAGCCCAGAGTCAAAGGGAATCCGCACAGCACCCAGCTGCATCCCTTGGGACAGGCACAGTGTCTGACTGTGGAAGGGAGCTCTGCAGGACTGCTGGACGGCAGGGGATTCTAGATATGGGTCCATAGTCACAAAAGGCTGAACCCAGAGTGGGCAGCCTGAAGGGCTGACCAGACCACGCAATGCCAGCAGGAGAGGAGCTCGCAGATGGGCATCTCTTTCCCCTCTCTGTGGCCTGTGCCTTTCTTCTCTAAACCTAGTTCATAGGACCTTTTGGATACAGACACTTACCTGTGGCTGAGGTGTGGGAGAAGGTGTGGACTTGTGGAATCTGGGGAGAGGAGGGGTCCAGGAAAAGTGGCAGCAAGTCTGGCGCTGAGTCATACCTGAGCCCAGGACCTGGGCAGCCATTTTTTCCTGAAGAGATAGTCCCTCCCTCCAGTATCCAGGAAACCAATCAGCCACATCCAGATTCCACCCTGAATGGTAAAAAGGTTTTTAAAAAATCTAAATAGTCCCTGAGAGTCCAAAGGGACTGGCCTAAAGAGAGACCTTCAGTCCCAGCAACAGGAACCTAAAAAACAGTGCAATACAGAAGACTGGGATCTTAAGCCAGCCAAAGGAACACCACTTCACTTTTTGTTATCTCGTTTTTTCTTGTTTTTTCTTTGTTTTCCGGTTTTTGTTTGTTGCTTTATTTTCTATTTCTTTTCATATTATTTTTCCATCATTCTGTTTTATTTTATTTTTATTTTCTATTTTTTATTTTTTATACCATTTTTGAAATCAATTTTTTGTAAATTTATTATTATTATTATTATTATTATCATTATTATTATTATTATTTTATTCTCTTTCTCTTTCTTCTTATCCACCCATCCCCTTTCTACTTCCTCTATACCAGTGGTTCTCAACCTTCTGGCCCTTTAAATGCAGTTCCTTATGTTGTGACCCAACCATAAAATCATTTTCGTTGCTACTTCATAACTGTAATGTTTCTACTGTTATGAATCGTAATGTAAATATCTGATAATCAGGATGGTCTTAGGCGACCCCTGTGAAAGGGTCGTTAGATTGCCAAAGGGGTCGCGACCCACAGGTTGAGAACTGCTGCTCTATACTGAACTGAGGTCCTCTTCATAGTCATCCAATTCTTAACCTTATTTTCTGTATATAAGATCAGCCTCTACAGATTCTGCCCCCACAGTCTTTGCTGGAGGTTTGGTGCTTGTATTTTTTGTTTGTTTTTGTTTTGTTTAGCTATTGGTGGTATGGTTTTTTCATACATATATATATATATTTCTCCTTTTTCTTCCTTTTTCTTTTTATTCTTATCTTTTTCTTTCTCTTCAATATCATTTGTGCTCTCTTTTCTCTCCCCTAATTCTCTTTTCTCAGGTGGTCACTTATTGTGGAGTTATTGGTGTCAAGAGTACATACATGCTTTGTTCCCTTTGTGTTGTGTCTTGTTCAGGTGAATTTTATCCTGTCTGGCCAGGTGCTAGAGAGCAAGCCACATAACCAGACACCTGGAGAGGAAACTCCATCCACGAACGGGTCAATAATACCCCAGACCCAACTACAGAGGCAGGAAGAAGGCAGCAGTGAAGGAGAGAGCATGAGTGAGGGAGCAAAAGAGGAGTGTGTGGTCATGTGGGGTGTGTGTGTGTATGTGAGTGAGGCACAGTTAGATCCTGCAGGACCTTCGGGAGCAGGCTAACTTGGCTCGCCTAACTAGGCAGCCTCTGCTACCATTGTAAACAGTACTGAGAGGCTGGATCATCCTCAGAGGCCTAGCCTTTTTGAAGGGAAGATCTTCTGTAACTGGAAGCCCAGCCTTGCCTCCACGCAGGGTGCCCTCAGATAACACCTGGGACTCTACAGCCACCCCTTCCAGGGACCTGCTACCTCAGCTGTGGTCCCACAGTCAACGAGTCTGCAGCCACCCTGGGCACAGGCTCCTGTGAGTTCTGAAGCACGCTCCCCTCTGACCAGCCCAACACTTTAGCCCAGGGCACTGCAACCACGCATGCAGCAGACAAGTGAGCAGCCTGCTCCTGTCCAAGGAGTAGCAGCCCTGCAAGCAGCCTGCCTCAGGCCTAATAGCAGCAACCTGATGTGGCCTGCCCCTGTCCAAGGAGCAGCAGCCACACTCAGCCCAGCTGCATCCGAGGAGCAGCAGCCTCATGATCAGCAGGAACAGCAGCTGTGTGAGAAGAGCCTCCCCCAACAGCCAGAGGAGACACCATTGCTACGGATAGCACCCACCAGAGGAGCCACTGCTAACTAAGGAGCAGCCACTTCCGTGACCACCTGAGGAGCAACCACAGCCTGAGGAGCTACTGCCACCCAAGGAGCAGCCCCTGCATGACTCGACATCTAGATCAGTCAGTGAGACCAAAAATGGGTAGACAAAGAAACGCCCAAAGGAAAGAAAAGGACGCGCCAGAAAAGCAGCTAAGTGAAACAGAGGCATGGAATATGTCAGAAAAAGAATTAAGAATAAGGGTCATACAGTTAATAAACCAATGGATGAAAAAAATCAGCAACTTATGTAAGAATCAAGAAGAAATGGATGAAAAAATCAATAACTTATGTAGGAATCAAGAAGAAATGAAGAGTGATATAGCTGCAATTAAAAACACCATGGAAAATTTCAACAGTAGACGACAAGAAGCAGAGGACCAAATTAGTGAATTAGAAGACAGGGAAGCAAAACACACCCAAACGGGACTTCAATTGGAGAAAAAAATTAAAAGACAGGAGGAGAGCCTAAGGGAACTATGGGACAACATGAAACAAAGCAACATACGAATAATAGGGGTGCCAGAACAACAGGAAGAGTAACAAGGGTTAGAAAACGTATTTGAAGAAATAATGTCAGAAAACGTTCCTGATGTGGGGAAGAAAAATGTCACACAAGCACAAAGAATCCTAAATAAGATGAACCCGAAAAGACCCACACCAAGACACAGCATAATTATGATGGCAAATGTTCAGGACAAAGAGAATCTTAAAGGCTGCAAGAGAGAGACAGAAAGTTACATACAAGGATCTCCCATTAGATAATCAAATGATTTATCAACAGAAGCAAATCAGGCCAGAAAAGAATGGACGGAAATTTGCAAAGCAAGAGACTGAATCCAAGAATACTGTATCCAGCAATGCTATCATTCAAAATTGAAAGGAAATAAAGAGCTTCACAGACAAAAAAAAAAGGCTAAGGGAGTTTATCACCACCAAGCCAGCAATTCAAGAAATGCTAAAGGGACTGGTGTAAAAAGAGGAAATAAAAAGCTAAGAAAGAAAACAGGCACAAAAAATAAAAATGGCTACACACAAGTACCTTTCAATAATAACTTTAAATGTAAATGAACTAAATGCTCCAATCAAAAGACATCGAGTGGCTGAATGGATAAAAAAACATGACCCATATATATGCTGTCTACAAGAGACCCACTTCAGAATAAGTGACTCACACAGATGGAAAGTGAGGGGATGGAAAAATATCTTACAGGCAAATGGAAATGAAAAAAAAGCTGGGGTAGCAATACTTATACCTGACTAAATAGACCTCAAAGGGAAGGCCATAACAAGAGATAAGGAAGGCCACTTCATAATACTAAAGGGATCAATACAACAAAAGGATATAACCCTAATTAAACATATATGCACCCAATGCAAGAGTACCCAAATACATAAAAAAAAACTCCTGGAAGATATCAAGGAAGAGATCGACAACAATAAAATCATAGTAGGGGACTTTAATACACCACTGACATCACTGGATAAATCCTCTAGACAAAAATTCAGCAAAGAAACAGCATTCCTAAATGACTCACTAGATCAGATGGACTTAATTGACATCTCCAGAACATTTCATCCCAAAGCCACGGAATATATGTTCTTCTCAAGATCACATGGGACATTTTCAAAATAGACCACATATTGGGTCACAAAGTCTCCCCAAATTCAAGAAGATTGAAATCATATCAAGCATTTTCTCAGACAACAATGGCATAATATTAGAAAAAAACTACAATAAAAACAATCCAAAAAATTCAAAAACTTGGAAGCTGAAAAGCATACTATTAAACAATGATTGGGTTACCAAAGAGATCAAAGAAGAAATTAAAAACATCCTGGAAACTAATGACAATAAAAGCACAACAATCCAAAATCTATGGGACACAATGAAAGCAGTCCTGAGAGGGAAGTTCAAAGCTCTACAGGCTTACCTCAAAAAACAAGAAAAATGGTAATAAATCATCTAACACTAAAACTCAAAGAATTAGAAAGAACGCCACAAGAAAAGCCCAGAATGAGCAGAAGGAAGGAGATAATAAAGATCAGAGCAAAAATGAATAACATAGAGACCAAAAAAAAAAATACAAAAGATTAATAAAACCAAGAGCTGGTTCTGTGAAAGGGTAAACAAGACTGATAAGCCTCTAGCCAGGCTCACCAAGAAGCTAAGAGAGAGGACCCAAATAAACAAAATCAGAAAAACAGGGCAAAATAATAACAGACCCCACAGAAACACAGAGGGTTGTTAAAAAATACTATGAACAACCCTATTCTAACAAACTAGACAACCTGGAGGAAATGGACATATTCCTAGAAAAATATAATCTTCCAAAACTCAATCAGTAAGATTCCAAAAATCTCAATAGGCCAATAACTATGGAAGAAATTGAAGCAGTCATCAAAAAGCTTCCAGCAGACAAAAGCTCAGGGCCAGATGGCTTTACAGAGGGAGTTTTACCAAACATTCAAGGAAGAACTAAAACCTATTCTCCTCAGACTATTCCAAAAATTTCAAGAGGAAGGAACCCTTCCAAACTCATTGTATGAAGCCAGCATTATCCTAATACCAAAACCAGATAAAGATAACACAATGAAAGAGAATTGCAGGCTAATATCCCTCATGAACATACATGCCAAAATCCACAACAAACTTACAGAAAGAGAGATTAGTAAAGCAATCCCATTTACCATTGCACACAAAAAAATTAAGATACCTAGGAATATACTTAACTAAGGAGGTACAAGATCTATACACAGAAAACTACAAAACACTGAAAAAAGAGATAGAGGAAGACATAAACAGATGGAAGAACATACCGTGTTCATGGATTGGTAGAATCAACATCCTCAAAATGTCGATACTACTCAAAGCAATCTATAGATTCAATGCACTCCCCATTAAAATACCAAGAGCATATTTCACAGACCTAAAACAAACACTCCAAAAATTCATCTGGAATTAAATAAGACCCCAAATAGCCACAGCAATCCTGAGAAAGAAGAACAAAGTAGGTGGGATCTTAATACCAGATATCAAGTTGTATTACAAAGCCACTGTTCTAAAAACAGTGGTACTGGCACAAGAACAGACATATAGATCAATGGAATAGAATACAGAACCCAGAAGTTGACCCAAACCACTATGCTCAATTAATATTTGACAAAGGAGACAAAAACATACAATGGAATTAAGACAGCCTCTTCAATAAATGATGTTGGGAAAATCGGACAGATACATGCAAAAAAATGAAACTAGACCACCAACTTACACCATACACAAAAATAAACTCAAAATGGATAAAGGACTTAAACGTAAGATGGGAAACCATAAAAATACTAGTGGATTCCACAGGAAGCAAAATCTCAGACATATGCTGAAGCAATTTCTTCACTGATACTGCTCCTAGGGCAATGGAAACTAAAGAGAAAATAAAGAAATTGGACTACATCAAAATAGAAAGCTTTTGCACAGCAAAAGAAATCATCAACAAAACAATAAGAAAGCCCATTGCATGGGAGAATATATTTGCCAATGTTATCACCAATAAGGATTTAATCTCCAACATTTACAGGGAACTCATACAACTTAACAAAAGGAAGATAAACAACCCTATCAAAAAATGGGCAACAGGCCAAAATAGGTACTTTCATACTTTCGAAAGAAGACAGAAGAAAGGCTAAGAGACATATGAAAACATGGTCAGTCACTAATTATCCAATAGATGCAAGTCAAAACAACAATGAGGTACCACCTCACACCTGTCAGAATGGCTATCATCAACAAATCAATAAACAAGTGCTGGCGAGAATGCAGAGAAAAAGTAACCCTTGTGCACTGCTAGTGGGAATGCAGACTGGTGCAGCCACTGTGGAGAACAGTATGGAGTTTTCTCAAAACACTAAAAATGGAACTCCCATTTGACCCAGTGGTCCCACTTCTAGGAATATATCCCAAGAATCCAGAAACACCAATCAGAAAGGATATATGCACCCCTATGTTCATAGCAGCACAATTCACAATAGCTAAGATTTGGAAACAACCTAAGTGCCCATCAGTAGATGAGTGGATTAAAAAACCTGTGGTACATCTACACAATGGAATACTACGCTGCTGTAAAAAAGGAGTTCTTACCATTTGCAACAGCATGGATGGAACTGGAGAGCATTATGCTAAGTGAAATAAGGCAGTCAGAGAAAGATAAATATCACATGATCTCACTCATTTATGGAATATAATGAACAAAATACACTGATGAACAAAAACAAATCCACAGAGTGAGAAACATTGATCAGACTGTCAAACTTCAGAGGGAAGGTAGGGGAGGGTGGGGGTAAGGGGGAGAGATCAACCAAAGGATTTATGTGCATGAATATAGGCCTAACCAATAGACACAGACAACAGGGGGGTGATGGCATTAGTGGGGCGATGGGGATAATGTGGGGATAAGGACACATATGTAATAACTTAATCAATAGAGAAATTAAAATAAAAAAAAGTAAAACCTGAACCCAGGTGACCCAGAATTAGCAGCAGGAATATTTTCCCCATAATTACTCTTGCTGCTAGATACCCCTGACATAGGGACCAGAGAGATGATAGCCCCACCCGTGTATGATGAGGAATAGTCTTCCCATTGAAGTCCCAGCAGGACACCCAATTTGGCCAAAGGGCAGCATCCTTATTCAGATCAGGATACTTTCCTTTGAAGTAATAACCTATAGGCAGAATAAGCCAGGAAGGCCAGCCCACTGGCCACTACTGGCCCATACTTAATTTTCCGCTTCAAATGTACTGAATTGGAAGAATTCTAACCCCTCATATAGGGAGGATCCTCAAAAAATTACAGATCTTATTACCTCCATTGTTGCTATTCACTATACAAACTACACAGGTATACAGGCTTTCTTTAACATCCTGCTAAAAGCAGATGAAAGGTAGCTAGTTATAAACAAGGTCAGTGTTTCTAAGTAGTTAAAACATCAATCCCTGTACTGAAGGGTAGTGAATTTGATTCCTGGTCAAGTGCATGAACCTGGGTTGCAGGTTTGATCCACAGTCCCGGTTGGGGTGCATGCAGGAGTTAAACAATTGATGTGTCTCTCTCACATCAATGTTTCTCTCTCTCTCTCTCTCTCTCTCTCTCTCTCTCTCTCTCTCTCTCTCTCTCTCTCCTCTTCTCTCTTCTCCTCTTCCTCTCCTTCTCCCTCTCCCTCTCCCTATCCATTCCACTCTCTCAGAAAATCAATGGAAAAATATCCTTGGGTGAGGATTAACAAAAATAAAAAATAAATAAGGTTAATTAGGGGCTCATCAATGGGAACCCCAATTGGGGCAATTTCCTTGATGGAACCCAACTGGGACTCAAATAGCAGGGACTGAGCCATCCTAGAACTTTACAAAAGGTGCATATTGAAAGGGCTTAAGAAAGAGGTGGCTAAACAAAAGAGCCTAAATATGATACAGGCCATTCAACAGACACCAAACAAAGATCCTTCTGAATTTTTTAAAATGATCTATCAAGCATATTGGAAGTTCAATGATGCTAATCCACAGGGAGCAGAAAATGTCTGGGTGGTAAAAATGACTTTTATTAGTCTAAGTGCTCTGGATATCAGAAGGAAGCTCCAATGTTTAATCAGAGCATTGGGAATAAATCCCTCCCAGAGCCTTGACCAGGAAACAAGGAAATTAAAACATGCCATTTTCATAGAAATAGTGCAGGGAAACCAGGAGAGGCGGGAACCAAATGGAAAAGGAAAAGACCCACTAGGCATCAATTAATGCACCTATTGCAAAGAGAAAGGACATTGGAGAAAGAACTTCCCAGAACTCAAAAAGAAAAAGAAAAAGAAAAAGAAAAAGAAAAAGAAAAAGAAAAAGAAAAAGAAAAAGAAAAAGAAAAAGAAAAAGAAAAAGGATAGAAACACTCACTGAGAAATGTTAGAAAGGAATGAAGAATCCAATGACAAACAAGGAGGCCCAGGGGATCCCCTAGACACATTCTTCCTATTACTATTTTCCTACAGAAGCCCCAGCTATAATTGACAGTGAGGAACAAAATATGGGAACTACATACTCAGTGCTAAATACAAATCTAACCAGGAAAAGTTATCTTTCAAATAAACTAGATCACATGACAAAAATATGGCCTCCATGCCTCCAGGCAATAACAACTACCTGTGACATCTTATAGGAAGCAGAGAAATTCACTCTCTGGGGCAACCTACTGTGGTATTTCTACTACACCAGGTCCTAACCCTGGAACAGAAAGGAGGGTATTAGCTAATAGCAGGGCACATGGGAAAACATCAGGCCATTTTATTAGACAACCTAAATGTTACTTACAAACTACCACTACCTTAAACCCAGCCACCCTACTCCCAGACTCAGAGGGAAGCTCAGGCCTTCAATATGATTGCTTAGAAATCACTGGCAAAGTTTTATTCCAGCAGATCAGATCTGCCGGGAGCCGGTCCATGCTTGCTGTTTCAAGGGACCTGGCATATATGGCATACTGTTCTTAATATGTTTGCTCACCTTCTTGGCACTATGTGTTTTAACCAAGGTCTCTGAGAAAGGTTGTTGCCCCAGGTAGGGATTTTCCCCTGAAGTTAGGGAGGGAATAAAACCTCTTAACTAGTGCCAGGTGGGTAATTAATCACTTTAACTACGAACAATCATGCTTAAGCTACATAATCTTTACTCCCTGGAATGGAGATAAGAAACGCCCTAACCTTTGTAATAGAGATTGATAGGATTGAATCAACTGGTATAAATACAGATGTAATAAGACAGTAAGACACAGAACTTAGAATACGGAACCAAGAGAGACGGAACCTAGGCACAGAACCTACACAGAATGTTCTCTAGAGACAGAAGAACTTCGCTGGAGAGAACATGGCAAAAGATACTGGACAGAAACTGGCCTCAGAACCTAGAGACAGAACCTAGCAAGAGAACATGGCAAAAGATCCTGGACTGAACCTGACTACAGAAATTGGCAAGAGAACCTGACTAGAACCTGGTGACTGAACCTGGCTGGATAACCTGGACAGAACCTGGCTGGAGAACCTAGCGAGGGAACATGGCTACAGAACCTGGCTGGAGGACCTGGAGAACCTAGCAAGAGAACATGGACACATATCCTGGCTGGAGATCCTAAGCAGAACCTCTCTGGAGATCCTGACCAGAACGTGGCTAGAGAACCTTGCTATGATGATCATCTGAACGCCCTCTCCATGTCATTCCTTCTTCGCTGACTCCGTCCACACCTTTGGGGACCCCTGGACCTGCTGGGGTTGGACCCCGGCACAGATCTATTGGCCTAGCCTCCAACAGAACCTGGCTGGGAATTATATAGAAACTAGAGGCCCGGTGCACAAAAATTTGTGCACTCGGGTGGGTACCTCAGCCAGGCCTGTGCCCTCTCGCAATCTGGAGCCCCTTGGGGGCCCCTTCCCCTGGCTGCTGGCACCAGTTTTCCTCCGGTGCCCGGAACCCAGGCCTTCGCTCTTTGTTGGGAGGGGCCCGCGTGGTGGGCGAGGGGCTTAGCTCTTTTAAAAATACTTCTGAATGTTTGATAAATAACCCTGTAGGAATCTACTTTCTGAAACATGCTGGTTGTTAAGGGCTGATTTGGGTAATCAACAAAATGTATATTAAAATCCTAATCCCCAGAACCTCAGAATGTACCTGTATAAGGAGGTAAGATCTTTAAAGAGGGGATTACATTAAATTGAGGCAGTTCCAGTGGGACCCTTGGCCCATCTCACTGAAGTCCTTATAAGAAGAGGAATGTTGGGGTCCAGCCCCAGCAGGTTCAGGGGTTCCCAAAGTTGTGGACGGAGTTGGCGAAGAAAAGGCAGCGTTCAGGTGATCATCATAGCCAGGTTCTCTTTTTATTGTCCTATTACATCTATATTTATACTATTTGATCCTATAAGCATGCCTCTATAAGGTTTTTTTGTTTGTTTGTTTGTTTGTTTTTTTGCCGAGGAGAGCATGGGGTCTGTTTATTGGGGGGTCAGTCAAAGGGGGAGCTGGCTAGGGTGGGGTAGGGCAGCAGCTTGTCTGGCCCCTGAGAAACCCAACTTGAGTCCAGAGCCTCGACGGCTTCGAAGCCAAAGTCTTCCTCTACCTTTATCTTCATGGGGGCCAGCTCCAGAGTCAGCGGGGCTCCCGCCCGGCGCCCTTCCCATGGCACTAGCTGCCTTTTCCAACCACTGGGCCCCTCGCCAGAGGCTGGGCTGCTGGCTTCTGCGGCTGCTGGCGTCCTCCTGGGCGGGGACAGCCCCTCTTTCTCCAAAGGCTCGTTCTCAGTGTTGCCTGGGGTGGGGGCGTCTGTGCCCTGGCTGCCCTTGTCCTCCAGTAAGATGGTGAACTGGCTGGCCCGGTAGTCGTCACTGTAGGAGTCCAGCACCCTCATGAGGAACCTCCACTCCTGCTGGACTCTCTGTGTTATCCTCTGTATCTGATGGAGCCTGTTCAGGACCCGCTCATTCACCTGTTCGATCTCCCTGCAGCACCGACCCAGTGCCTGGTACTTCCTGCGATTGAGTTCCCGTTGGTACTGCCGCCGCCGGCCTTGGGCTGCCTCCTCCTCTTCGTCTTGCTCCTGGAGGCTAGAGCTGCCCAGACCCCCAGACACAAACTCCACTTCGGTCTCAAGCTCACTCTCCAGGATGTGACCACTGAACAGCAGAGGCAGTTCCAGCTCCAAGCCGGGAGGTGCTGAGAACTCCTCAAAGCCCACAGCTGCCATGGACCCCTCTCTCTGCTCCAGCTCCATTTCTCCCTGGCTCCCAGTGCAGAACTTCCAAACTTGCAAGCCTCTTCAAGTGCAAAACAACAGGCCCCATCCGATTTCATGGCCAGGCACCCAGGGCCCGGCCACTAAGCCTCCTGAGAGTTGTAGTTCTCTATTTCCCGCTTGCCTCCCTCACTCCACCCCGACCCCGAGTCCTGGCTGAAAGGCCCTGCTCGCTGGTCTAATGCCTCGGCCAGGCATCTGAGTCACCTCGGTCTTTATTCCTGTCCCGACACCGCACCATCTGACCACGGAGACTCTCCTCTTGGGAGGCCCCTGGGTCTCCTTCTGGGGCCTGGCTGCATTGCCCCTGGGGACCAGATCACATCACCAGGCAGCCACGCAGCCCGGCCTCTGGCCCCACCTCTGGGTGTTCTCCAATCACTGGTGATCAGTGATCTGAGAAGCCAGGCGGGGCAGGGAAGAGCCCAGTTCTCCAATCACAGAAGCCGGCAAAGGCACCCGGCTTCCCCAATCATAAAGGCGGCCCGGTTCTCTGGCTCTTGGCTGCCATCTGGGTTCCGTCAGCGGCAGGCAGCTTCTTCCATCCTTCCCCTTTCGCCTCCCATCATTGTGCCTATGTATGCAAATTAACCGCCATCTTTCTTGGCAGTTAATTTGCATATCGCCTTGATTAGCCAATGGGAAGTGTAGCGGAGGTATGGTTAATTACCCTTTCTGTCTTTTATTAGATTAGATGGGAGCAACTTCACGGGGAATGATCAACAATAAGCTGGGTATGTGGTGGTCACCATAGAAGCCCAAGGTAATAGAAGCCCAAGCCCTTGCCATAGGAACCTTGGCACAAAAGGCTGAACTGATAGCCCTCACCAGAGCCTTAGAATTATCCCAGGGAAATAATGTTGACATCTACACTGACTCTAAATATGCCTTCATGGCATTCCATGCCCCTGGGGCAATATGGAAGGAAAGAAAGCTCTTAAACTCTGGGAATAAGGACATTAAATATGTAAAAGAGATTTTAAAGTTGCTAGAGGCAGTGAATCTACCAAACCATATTGCTTAAAGCACTGCCCAGGACACTAGAAGGACAATTCCCAAACAAGCCAGGGAAACCAAACTGCTGACAAAGCAGCAAGACAAGCCTCCCATGGGTGACCACTTCTTGGGACTTTAATTCCCCACCTGGACTCTTCAGAATTTAAACCACATTACTCAGAATATGATGAGCAACGCGCCCATGAATGGGGATTCTCTAACACTAACTCTAATTCTATGTGGAAGATCTACACTCATGGTATGATCTTACTCCCTCTAGCTCTAGTATATCCCATCCTCAAACACCTACATGAAGGAACCCATTATGGAAGGGATGCTTTAATGGACCACATTAGACCACATTCGAAGGATTCTCATTTACAAAAGGCCATTCAGCAGATTATCTAATCCTGTCAGATATGTACTAAAAATATTCCTAAAACAGAATGTGCTCCAACAGGAAAAGAAATACAATATAAAGGGATATGCTCACTTGAGGAATAGCAAGTTAACTGACCTTACACAGATGTTTAAAACCATAAGAGTTCCTTCGATTTTACAGCAGCGTAGTAGTCCATTGTGTACCACGTTTTTAATCCACTCATCTGCTGGTGGGCACTTAGACTGTGTCCAAATCTTAGCTATTATAAATTGTGCTGCTATGAACATAAACAGATCCAGAGACAGAAAAGCATCGATCAGATGATCAAAGCTCAGAGGGAAGGTAGGGGAGGATGGGGGTAAGGGGGAGAGATCAGCCAAAGGACTTGTATGCATGCATATAAGCATAACCAATGGACACAGACACCAGGGCGGTGAGGGCATGAACGAGGGGCAGGCAATGGGGGGGGGGGGGGGATAGGACACATATGTAATACCTTAATCAAAAATAAATAAATAAATAAATAAATAAATAATAGTAACTAAAAAAAAAAAAAAAAAAAAAAACCATAGGAAACTTTAAATTTTTGTTAGTTTTTGCAGACACTTTTTCTGGATGGGTAGAGGCATACCCCACTACAACAGAGTAGGGAACTGAAGTATTAAACTTCTACTCAAAGAAATAATCCCTAGAACAGAAACTACAGATTCAATGGAAACTAGATGCATCCTGGAGACCCCAATCAATGAGGAAGACTGAGAAAATGAAGCATTCAATAAAAAATCCATTGGCAAAAATATGCCAGGAAATATTTGAAATGGGACCATATACCCCCTATTGCCTTGCTTCAGATTAGGGTAGTGCCCCCAAAAGGGCTTTAAATTAAGCCCTTTTGAAATAGTTTGTGGGAGATCCTTCAAAGTTTCAGTTTTAGAAACACCCCTTTTAGAATTAGAATATGAATAAAAAATCAAACACTATATACAACATTTAGGGCAAATGTTAACAACTTAGCACAAGTTTGCTCATTGTAGGTCCATCTACCTGTCTGACGAGCCCTGATACCCATTGCAGCCAGAAGACCAATTCGTAACAACCAGGAAGACTCAAGGTCCTGAACAGCAGTTAGCCAAGCAATGTACTGGCCCCTATGACATCCTACTGATAACACACTCTTTTGTAAAGCTCATAGGAAGCACCACACAGATAAAGTGGGTACCGCCTGAGAAGGATTCAGATCTTGCTGCTGCTGTTTATACTGCAAGGGAAAGCAGGACCTGCACTCTTGAAAAATATTTAAAATTCCTCTTTCAGAAAGGTACAGCGCCTCCCACAGCAAAGTGACTTTATTTTTTTTTTTTATCATTTTTTGGAAATTGCTATACTTTATATCCATGCTTGGACTGATAACGCCTTTGTCCAAATTTCCCAGATAGTGGCTTCCTGGTTAAACTTATCCTGCCACCCAAAGCCCTGCTCAGGATTAGATCATGGGGATCCTTTAGTCTCCCCAGTTTCTGATTTCACTACAATGCCCCCTACACTACTAGGCATATCTCTCACTAAACACTTGAACGTTTGTCTGCACAATAGGTTTTACTTTGGAAGCCCATAGACAACACCATCTCTTGAAATATGAAGCAATCTATCAGCTTTGTTCAGCAATGTCATCTTCTAAACACCGTGTATACTACCTTCCAAAAACAACAATACTTCTTCCCTCCATTCTTGACCCCTTCTTCCTTTAGTAGATATCAAGAATCTCTGGACTTGGGGATAGGTAAGACTATACTCTTTGACAACAAAAAGAAACTACAGAAGATGAGACCTCCATCCATTTGCCACTGTAAGATTACAAGGATCCAGAGTTTTAAAGAGGAGAATAGTTACCATATACTGCCATAAATTGGAGCTCACGTCTGCAGAGGGATGGGCCATGCAGGGGCTGCGCAAAGGATGCAGGTACACCAGGATCCAGGGATGCCCTTCAGACTCCAATTGGATTCCCTGGATGTGTGGATGCCATGTCCAGATCAGGAGGTGTTCTGAGGGTTGCAGCCTCTCTAGGCTTCCTGACGGCAGGTCCTACTGCAGACAGTCAGAGAGCACCGAAAAAGCTTCCTGTTGGCCATGATGGATAAGGACGAGGTTCTTACACCCAGAATGACAAAAGCTAGAAAGATTAATAGACAGGGCTGGAATGGGCCAAAAGCTAGCAAATAATTGGATAGATTAAAAAAGCCCTCTCCTCCTATTCCTATAAGAATCTTAGATTTGAGCAGGAAGGGGTGATAGTCTTTGAGATTGGAGTCCATCATTCTCCCAGGTCATGGCACCTGAATAAAATCTCTTTCCTTTTGTACCAGAACCTGTCTCAGGAGTTTGGCTTTCATTGAGGCAGGCAGCCAACCCTGCGTTTTTGGTTACATGCCTGCTGGAATGTTGTAAACCTGATGACCCATCAGACCTCTTTCAATGGGCAATTTGGAGTAGTCAGTCTTCTTGTAAGTCACAGGGTCCACTCAGTTGAAGCAAATGAAGGGAAGTGAATGAAGGCAACCATGGAGGTGTGTGTGGCGGGGGTGGGGGGCGGTCTAGGGAGCTGCAACATATGGAGCCATGCACGACCATTACAGGTTGGCAGGGCCAAGAGAGGAAGCAGAGTTGACAGGGCAACTTTGTTATTGTTGTTGTTGGTGATGGTGGTGGTGGTGGTGGTGTTAATCCTCACCAAGGATATTTTTCCATTGATTTTTAGAGAGTCAAAGGGAGTGGAGAAGAGAGAGAGAGAGAGAGAGAGAGAGAGAGAGAGAGAGAGAGAGAGAGAACATGGATGTGAGAGAAACACATTGATGGTTTGCCTTCCCCTCATGTGCCCAGCCGGGTCTGGGGATCGAGTCTGCAACCCAGGTGCCCTTGACTGAGAATCAAACTTACAACCCTTTGGTGCACAGGCTGACATTCTAACCACCGAGAAACACCAGCCAGGGCTGACTGGGCAAATTTTAATAACATGTACTTCCATCAAGTTTCGCAAATGGTTTTGCAGGGGTTTAGAAGCATCACCTGTGTGTGTGTGTGTGTGTGTGTGTGTGTGTGTGTGTGTGTGTGTGTGTGTGTATACAACAGTGTGTTTCCCTGGGACAGTCTTTTCAGGCCCCCACTTCTTCCACCAGTGGGGCCTGGCCTTGAATAAAGGGATCCCCACCCCACCCATCCTTAGTGTTGGATTGAGGGGCCCAATTGGGGTCATTGATTCCTCCCTACTTTCTCTGGGATCTTGCACCTCGTAGTTCATCCAAAAATCTCTGTGGAGTAAATGCTTTAATGAATAAATACATTAATAATTGCAGCAAAGAAGGAAAAGTATTTGTTGATATGTAAGAGAGAAAATAGAAAGGGAAAAGCCAATAAAAGCAGATAGAGAAACATAAAGGCATTGAAGTGTGGAGCTGGTCACAGCAGAGCCAAGTATGCTGTGCTGTTGGAAGGATCCGAGATAGTCTTGCTTACCAGAGGAGGTGGCCAGTTTGAAGTCTTGTGCCAGCTCCTTCTCTGCCTCCCCTGCCCCTTTTGTTCTAGCTCCCAGACACACTCATGTCTTCCCTTTGGTCTCAACATGCCAGTGGTTTCATGTCATTTGGCCCTTACTCATGCTCTTCCCTCTATGTGAAATATCCTGTCTTGTTGACCTTTACTAAGATCAAGCCTTCTCCTCATTCTCTCTGCTGGTTCCCACTGCAGCCACCCATGTACTTTCACTCACTTCCATGGTTTGACTTTGCATTCTCCTCTCCCATGGGCTCTTCCAGGATGGGAGCACTGACTAATTCTTCTTGTAGAAATTCAAAAAGTTTGTTGAATCAAATTGAAGATTAGATGTTTAAAGTTCTGGTGTCTCAGACAATTGACTATTGAGGGAGGTAACCCCTAAGGGTCCAATATCTTTGATGTTTTCTTTCAAATGTTTAAGACCTAAGACCCATAAATGCAGGGAACTGGCTTAGCTCATTTCAGAGGAATTTGTCCAATGTTATACCAAGATGCCTTATAGGAAAGAATTATGTGTCAACAGTAAAAACTTCTTGAGCCACTAAATTGAACATGCTGGAAGCCCAAGGCTACTCATGTCAATTGTTTTTTCTTTTTTCTCTCTCATTCCCTGACTGTAAAAAAAGTCAATTATTATCTTTTAATTTAAGATTAAAAGACAATTACGGCAATTAAGTTCAGCCTATATTTCCTGAACCTGTGCTCGAGTCAGGCCCATGCTGGGTGCTGAGCTTCCATTTGTGTGTTCAGAGGTTTCTGTTTCCAGTGTGAGACCTACTTCCAGCAATGGGGCTGCTCACCCTCTGGTGGGGGAAGTGGGAGTTGATGGTTTCAGGGTGTCCCAAAAGGCCAGGGTGCCTGGGCCAAGTCTAGGAGGCTGAGGATGGTTGCTGCCTGGAGGAGGCAGCATGGGCGTGTGCTGGACACAAAGCTCTCTGGCCTCAGAGAGACAAGGGTTCAAATCCTGGCTCTATCACCTGCTGGCTGGATGAAATAGCTGTTCCCCTCTCTGTACCTTGACTCTATCATCTGTAAAGAGGGTGAATGTAATGGAGTGCTTAGCATGAAGCCTCATATCATGTGGGACTGGGGACACAAGGCTGTGTTTATTATGAAGTTGTCTGGGATTATATCACTGAGTGGGCATGGATAGACTGTATATGGAGGCCACATGCTCAGCCTGTCTCTGTGACCTGTTCAGTATCTTCCTTTTCCACCATCATGTATGTCCCTCTTCATACAGGAGCCCAGCTCTGCTGCCAGACCTCTGTGGAAAGGAAAGCCTGGTGGGTCCAGAGTGTGGCCCTAAGGTGAAGGGCAGTGTCTGAGGCACATCCATCCTTTGAGCTTTCTGGTGCTTGGGTTTCAGGGGAGGCTGAGAGGCAATACAAATGGACCTCAAGGACAGTGAGGAAGAGGCCAGAGCTGGAGAGGTTTCTGGAGATAGTCTCACTGGTATGGCAAGGACTGCAACCAAGACATTCCCACCAAGGAGCCATCAGGATCCCAGGGCTCGGCTTCATCTTGACTACATCTACTCACAGGCCCTATCTCTACCCTCCCCAGAGTCCAAGCACAGCTCTGACCCAGCTGGGGAACCCTGCCGCCCTCTTCTGCCCCCAGGTCCTGGGATTCCTGTTGGTAGATCTTAAGCCATGCTGGCTACCAGGGTGGGTGTTGTGGCTGCTGCTGCTGTCCACACTGGGGCTCCAGGGACTGTGGCTTCCCAAGATAGGCCTCTGAGGGCAGCTGTTAGTTATGGAGAAACTTTGTTTACAGATAGAAGCACTAATTAAGACATTTGAAAGTCTTCTATATTTCTAATTCTTTCTTCTTTTCCTTTATATAACAGAAGTTCCTGCCCCGTTCATCACCAGCTGGTCTAGTAAACATCTAGACACTATAAGATTTTATTTTAATTGCTTGAGCCTCAGGATTGTGGAAGCAAGATAGTGGGGGAAAGGCTCTGAAATGAGACTGGAAAGAAATGGCTCTTGGAGAAAAAGTCACTTGGAAGCGAGTTGTCTAGTTACTTTGATTGTCTGAGCAGTTTAGAGTTTTTGACCCAGATCCAGGAAAGATTGAAACCAATTTAAAGGAACAGATGGGCGGAGCATAAGCCACCCGCCTGATGGGAAGGCAGGTTTGAGTCAGTCAATTAAACACATTTCTCCTTAATAAATGTGGTAAAACTGCATGAAAATATGTCTTATTTTCTAAGTTCCATGACTCAAAGACTGGCAAGAGGCTGGGGAGGCAGGAGCTGTTTGCTCTGTGACAACATGCACAGCTCCTGACTCCAGCTCCGGTCTAACTCACAGAGAGCACATGGTCTGCTTTCTAGAACAGGATGCTGACCAGTTGGAGAGCAAGGGCAAGCTGTGGGTGCTATCTGCATACTAGCAGAAGGGAAAGGTGCTAGCAGCAGCTGAGGTGTGGCCATCAGCAGACATGGAACCAGTTCAGCACTGTGGCACCCACCAGGGTGAGGACTTGTAGAGCCTGCCCTGAGCCCAGGACTTACCCTACAAATGAGCCTGAAGGCCCAACTTTCCCAGAGCAGACTGAGGTGGGTGCAGAGAGTCCCAGCAAGAAGGCTGAAGCTGGGCAGCTTCTCCTGTGGCCTCCTAGTGGGTGCTCTAGGCCTGACACCAGGGTGGAGGGGCCATGCCTGGTGGTAGCCTGCTCAGCCAACACTTGAGGGAGTGGGGGAACAAGACCATTCAGCTTTCCTGGGTTCAGTGGCAGGGCCCAACCCATGACTTGGCTCTTGGACAGTTCTGGTGCCTCAGCCAAAAAGTCTGGCATGTTCTGGAAGTGCACATCCCTGGGGATGTCACTGCCCAGTGGAGGGCAGGAGCAGTATGTCCTGGGGCCCTCCATGGGACCCCATCCTTCCTGCTGTGAGCACTTCCTGGAGAAACCCTTGGGCCTCCCATAAGGACTCTGTTTGGTCCTACAGCTCTAGGAGGGAGAGCTGGCTAGGCCTCTGTCCACATAGCCCTGGGATGGGTGCTGGATGCCATGGGAGCCAGGCTGGGAGCAGGGTGACAGGTGGGGCTGAAGAAGCAGTACAGAGAGAATGCTGCTGTGTGAGAGAAGCCAGTGGCATGGTGTCCTGTCCTGCTCAACGCCCACCCCTGCAGGTGGTATTTCTCTTGGCTCAGCTGGAAGAGTGCCTGCTAGGCTGTATTAAAAACTAGGATCCAGCCATGCTGGTGTGGCTCAGTTGGCTGGAAGGTCTCAGGTTCAATTCTTGGTCAGGGCACATACCCAGGTTGCAGGTTCAAACCCTTGTTGGGGTGAGTACTGGGGGCAAGTAATTGATGTTTGTTAGTTTGTTTTTTCTCTCTCTCCCTCTCACTTCCTCTTTCTCTAAAATCATTAAAAACATTTTCAGGTGAGGATTAAAAAAATTACTAGGATCCACCATAAATGCTATTTCCCTGTCGTACCCCACAGTATGTGCATTTATGGCCAAGTACTTCCTGGGTTGAGCCGCACAGGTTCATTGAAGGAGATCATATCTGTTCTGGTGTGTCTAATGAGATGTGAAGACCTCTCAGGATCAGAGAATTAGCAGAGATGGTGCCTTCAAATTTTCAGTGGAGAGTTTTCTGCCTAATTTTTGAGTCCATGGGACAAGACATTTCATGGAAAGGGACTAGCACATTAGGTTTCATCTTTTGAAAGCCTAAATTGAGTGTTGGGGACAAAATTCTCCCATGGAGGAGGTGTCAGTCCTTCTCCCCAAATTTTGTTTGGGAAAAGGCTGATGAGGTGGGTGAGATAGGGGCCAGGCTGTGGTGCTCAGTCATTAGGTCTATAGAACTTGAGTGGGGACATGGACAGTGGCTACCGGGAGTCCAGATGAAGCCTATCTGTTCAGAAGGATGTGAGGCCATGTAAGTTCATTCTCAGAGACCCATCCCTAGCAGGCTTAAGAAGGAAAGTGAGTCAGAAACAGCTGGGCCAAGGGCTCCCACACTGTTAGCAAGGGTTGGTCCTCCAGTCCTTTCTACATCTTCTTCCACAGGGACATGATCCCCAAGCAGGACCTCTGGAGCTCTGCCTCCTCTAGCTTACTCATCCCAGTGGGTAGACAAGGCTTGTTGCCTAGAACTTCCCAGGAAATGTCCCACCAATAAGATTCATCTCCTAACTGGGACCACTGGTCATGCTCATCCTGAGCTGGGGGATGGGGTCAATCACACTGGTGACACAACTATGGAAGTCAAGGGCCATGGGTACTAGTAGATCCAACGCAAAGTCATCCTTGAGCAGAGACACTCAAAGCCTCCAGAACTTCTGGTGCCCACTTCCAAAAGCTCACTGCAGGTCAGGCCTCAAGGGGCCCATAGGGCAACCAGGCATGCAGGGAGAGGGTGCCCTTTCTGGGAGACAGGAAGCCACTTTCTAAATGCTGGTGGCTCCCACCCCCCAGGACAATGTCAGCATGGTCAGGTATCTATGGATCGAGTGGCCTGAAGGCCATGTACTTTCCTGTACGTATGTGTGACAAGAGATGGAAGGTCTGAAACTCACAGACACATATGTACTCTCATTTCTCAGCTCACAGACCCTCCAAATAGTTTCTTTGTCTTGGCATTTTTTCTTCTTTTGAGATCCCTGACACAGCATCCTGCCATGTTTCTTTCTACTCTTATTGACTACTTTTTCTCAGACTCTCTTTCTGCCTCATCCTCCTTTATACAAGCCTTAAACTGGACCTCACTCCTTCTCTTTTTACTTCTCACTTTAAACCATCCCCAGACAAAGCTGTCCAGCATGGCTGTGAGACCATCTGTAAGCTAATAACCCTCAACTCTCCCTTGAGCTTTGGACTTGCCCACTTGACATCTCAGCAGATTCCAAACTTAAACTTGCTTTTCCCTCTCTCACTGCTTCTCCTCCTGTCTCCCTGAGGTAATCAAATCCACTAGTTGCTCCCTCTAGAAACCTCTCACAGGCCCACACCAACCACTTCTGTGACCTGCATGGGGATTACCACCTGGGGGCTCAGTGCTGTAGTGTTCCCAGATTTTGCATAGGCATAGCTCAAAGCATATTTGCCCTGGGATAGAGATAGCCAGGGTCACAACTCCTGGCTCTTATTATCTGTACCAGATAATAACCTCCAATAGGCACCAAGAAGAGGGATTCTGAGTGCATAGAGCTGAGACAGGAGAAAGGAATCCAAAGGATTTGGGGCTCCTTAGTACCCAAGCAAGGAGATATTAATATTGAAGTGCTGGCTCTTCCCCTTACCCTTATTACAGAGCCTGAGTGGGTAGACCAGGGAGTCTTCCTGGACACCTGCTTCTATAACTGCTCACACCCAAACAACCCCCATGTCCTGTTTATTTTACCTCTCAGGTAGATCTCCTCTTTAGTATGACCGTCTGGGTCAAGTCATCCTTCTCTCTCTACTGGACTCTGCAGTAGCCTCTATCTAATCTCCTGTATCCTCTTGAGTGTGTTTTCCACTCTGCAGTGAGCACAGTTATCATTTGTGTTGTGGAGGAACAGAGCTGTCTTGGTGTCCCAACAGGACCGAGTGGATGAGCTTTGCTTCTAGAGGCAGATTTCACGACACTGGATGGTGGAGATTATTGCTGCTATTTTTGGCTTACTGGTGTAAAAATAATAATAAACAGAGCTATTTTAAAATGAAGTCAGAGCTGCTATACCAGAGGAGCTGCCTTTCACTTATACCTCAAATTTTTGGCAAAAGAACCTTTAGATAGGGCCTAAGCAACATTGTGACCCAAATAACTGTTTGCAAGGATAACAAGAAAGCAGATATGACTATGATTGTATGCCTGAAAATTAAAAATATTGTTTGGCCTGGCTGGTGTGGCTCAGCGGTTGAGCATAGAGCCAGGAACCAAAAGGTCACCAGTTTGATTCCTAGTCAGGGCACATGCCTGGGTTGCAGGCTCAATCCCCAGAAGGGGGTGTGCAGAAGGCAGTCAATCAATGATGGATCATCGATGTTTTTATTTCTCTATCCCTCTCCCTATCTCTCTTTCTGAAAAAATCAATAAAAATTTTATTTAAAAAACAGAAAACATTGTTTAGAATTAACATCACTATTATGCTATCTACATCAATAGAAATGCCTTCCTTCTATTTCTGAAACTGTTCCCCTTCAGTTCTCATAAATAGCTTTTGCCTTTGTCTCCTAATCAGAACACTATTTGGGCTTCTGACTGAATCAGTGCATCCCAAATAGCTATCCTTTGATCTCAAATAAATGCTTTTGCCTCTCACCTTGAAAGTCCTTTTATGTTTAGGTTAACACTGGGGGGGGGGGGCAATAAACAACATCTTCTTGTTATTTAAACCAGAGAGGAGTTACTGGCTTGTCAAAGAAGGGGGAATCGACATGAGAACACCAGTGCGTCATCCACAGGGCAACCAAATGTGTAGTCCATGGTTAGAACTACCTCTGCATGTGTCATGTCCCGTACCTTTCTTTTAACTTTTAATTTTGAAATAATCACAGGAGGTTGCAAAAATTATACATTAATATCAAAGAGTGCCTTGTAGGCTTGCCCAGCTTCCCCCAGTGCTGACATCTTATGTAGCTACAGTATAATATTAAAGCTAGGAAACTGACACTGGTATACACTGTTCACTAGACTGCAGACCTTATTCAGTTTTCACCATGTTTAAACTTGCAGTCATCTGTGTGTGTGTGTGTGTGTGTGTGTGTGTGTGTGTGTGTAAAGTTCTATGCAATTTTATGCTGTGTACTAGAGGCCTGGTGCACAAAAATTGGTGCACTCGGTGGGGGGCGGGGGGGAGTTCCTCAGCCCAGCCTGTGCTCTCTCGCAGTCTGGGACCCCTTGGGAGATGACCACCTGCTGGCTTAGGCCTGCTCCCTAAGGGATAGGGCCTAGGCTGGCAGTCAGACATCCCTCTGGCAGCCCAGGAGCCCTTGGGGAATGTCCACTTGCCAGCGGGGAGCAGGCCTAAGCTGCTGTCGGACATCCTTAGCACTGCTGAGGAGGCAAGAGAGGCTCCCACCACCACTGCTGTACTGACAGCCGTTAGTCTGGCTTATGGCTGAGCAGGCCTCCCCCTGTGGGAGCACACAGACCACCAGGGGGCAGCTTCTGCATTGAGCGTCTGCCCCCTGGTGATCAGTGTGTGTCATAGTGACAAGTCATTCCCAGTCGTTCTGCTGTTAGGGTCAATTTGCATATTGCCCTTTTATTATATAGGATAGAGGCCTGGTGCACAGGTGGGGGCAGGCTGGTTTGCCCTGAAGGGTGTACTGGATCAGGGTGGGGGTCCAGCTAGGGCGCCTGGCCAGCCTGGGTGAGGGGCTGAGGGCCATTTTCAGGCTGGCCACACCTCCTTCAGGGAGGGGGGTCCTGCTGGGGTGCCTGGCCAGCCTGGATGAGGGGCTGATGGCTGTTTGCAGGCTGGCCAAGCCCCCCAGCGGGGACCCTCACCCCATGATGGTGTGGCAAGCCTTGGTGAGGGGCTGATGGCTGTTTGCAGGCTGACCAAGGCCCCTAGTGGGGATCATCACCCCATGAGGGTGTGGCCAGCCTTGGTGAGGGGCTGATGGCTGTTTGCAGGCTGGCTACAGCCCCTTCAGGGTGGGGGTCCCCGCTGGGTACCTGGCCAGCCTGGGTGAGGGGCTGATGGCTGTTTGCAAGCTTGCCACGGCCCCCAGCCACCCAAGCTCCCAGTGGAGGCTGGCTGGAAGCAGGTCTCTGGGATTTATTTATCTTCCACAATTGAAACTTTGTTGCCTTTAGTGGAGGCCTGCGTGAAGCTTGGCTTCCTCCATTGCCAGGGCAACCAAGCATCCTGCTTGCTCCAGTTCTGAGGCTTCCCACCGCCATCTTGGTTGGGTTAATTTGCATATAGTCGCTCTGACTGGCTAGTTGGCTTGGCTTGGGGCGTAGCAAAGTTATGGTCAATTTGCATGTTTCTCTTTTATTAGATTATATAGATCCAGTAATCACCACCATAATCAAGACATAGAACTGGCCCTGGCTGAGTAGGTCAGTTCGTTAGAACTTGTAACTCAGGTTACAAGTTCGACCCGCAATCAGAGTACATATAAAAATCAATCAATGAATGTATAAAGAAGTGGAACAACAAATGTTTTTTTCTCTCTCTTTTTCTCTCTAAAATCAATAAATAACTTAGAAAAAAGACAGAGCTGTGAGATGCCAGTGGCTGTATTCCTGGGCACATAAAAAATTCTTGGTATTAACAGTACCAAGAAATAACCACAAGCTACACAATTTATGCAAAATAAGACTAGTTCCTGTGGAAGACAGTCCATTATTAAATAACTAGGCACTCAGTGCATGAGATCCCTGGGGATCAGGCCTAAGCCAGCAGTCAGACATCCCTCTTGCAGTCCTGGGCTCTCACAGTCGGGGACCCCTCACTCCTTACTGCCTGCCTGCAGTGGAGGCTGGAGAGGCTCCCACCACCACCACAGTGCTCACCAGCCATGAGCCCAGCTTCTTGCTAAGTGGTGCTTCCCACCAGGGAGCAGCTCCTGTGTTGAGCATCTGCCCCTTGTGGTCAGTGCGTGTCATAGTGACCGGTTGTCCCACAGTTTGGTCAATTTGCATATTATGCTTTTATTATATAGGATTGCCAGGTTTGTCTAAGAATGTAATATTCAATTTTCATTTTGTTTTTCAGATTATATTTTTTACTTACATCATTTAATGTATTATGTGTGTATGAAGAACAAAGATGCATAATAAAATAGCTTTATTGTAATTATTGTAGGGGAAATACCCTATAAAATAAATAATAATACCAAATACCTAGTAGTGTTTATCATGTGTTCAGGCACAGCAAAGATTAAAATACAATCCATCCCCTCGCTGTGTCTGTCCCTTAGCAACTACTGATCTGTCTTCTAGCCCTGACATTCTGTCATTTTGAGAATGTTATATAAATGGAATGATATAATATGTACTCGTTGAGACTGGCTTTTTTCCCACTTGACATAATTCTCTTGGATTGTATCAGGTTTTATTCCTTTTCATTGCTGAACATTGTTCCACTGTATGGATATACCAGTTTGTTCAGCCATTACAAATAAAGATTCTACAAATATTTTATGTACAGGTTTTTGTGAGAGAATCGGTTTTCATTTCTCTGGGATAAGTATCCAAGTTTGAGGGCTGGGCTCTGTTCTAAGTGCATGTTTTGTTTTGTGAGAAACTGATGAAAAATTTTCCAGAGTGGCTGTACCATTTTACATTCTCCCCAGCAATGGATGAGAGATCCAATTTCTCTGCATTCTTGCTAGCATTTTGTGTTATCACTATTTTTTTTATACTTGTTTTAATACATGTGTAGTGATACCTTATTCTGGTTTTAATTTGCATTTCCTAATGGTGCTTAACACATTTTCATGGGCAACCTTAGGTGAAATATCTGCTCATATCTTTTGTCTATTTTATAATTATTCTTTTTAATGTTCAGGTTTTTTTAATTGTAGTAAAATATACATAACAAGAGCCACTAAACTTTTCCTTTATCTTTGATATATTTTGCAGTGATCAAAGTTCATACATGTCCAGAAGTCCGTGTAACATGCCCATACCAGGTAAAATGCTAAGTACTAAAAGCTGCTATAACAACTCCCAATTCTCAATAAACATTTATTTTGGGCTCACACAAACCCGGAAGTGTGTTGGGTGGTTCTTTCCAGCATCTTTTGCCAAGGAGTGGCTGTGGAATCTGGATACCTTCTGTCCAAAGGCTCGGGTGACATGGTCTCCAAAGTAGCTGTGGAGAGAAAAGAGGCAGAGAGGAAAACACAGGATATTTTTTATTATGACCAGTTCTAGAAGTGGTGCGCAGTCCTCTTGCCCACATGTTATTGGCCAAAATTTAGTCACATGGCCCCAACCCAACGTCAAGGGAGACTGGAATGTGGTCTTCCTATGTGTCCAGGAAGAAGTAGTAGATTGTGTGAGCAGTGACCACGTTTCTGTCATTATTGAGGAACTAGAGGCCCAGTGCACAAAAATTTGTGCACTCCGGGGTGTCCTTCAGCCCGGCCTGTGCCCTCTCGCAGTCTGGGACCCCTTGGGGGATGACCACCTGCTGGCTTAGGCCCGCTTCCCGGGGGATTGGGCCTAAGCTGGCAGTCAGACATCCCTCTGGCAGCCCGGGAGCCCTTGGGGATGTCCACTTGCCAGCAGGGAGCAGGCCTAAGCTGCAGTCGGACATCCTTAGCGCTACTGAAGAGTGGGAGAGGCTCCCACCACCACTGCTCTACTGGCAGCCATCAGCCTGGCTTGTGGCTGAGCAGAACTCCCTCTGTGGGAGCGCACTGACCACCAGGGGGCAGCTTCTGCATTGAACATCTGCCCCCTAGTGGTCAGTGTGTGTCATAGTGACAAGTCATTCCCAGTCATTCTGCTGTTAGGGTCAATTTGCATATTGCCCTTTTATTATATAGGATAGAGGCCTGGTGTATGAATGGGGGCCAGCTGGTTTGCCCTGAAGGGTGTCCTGGATCAGGGTGGGAGTCCCGCTGGGGCACCTGGCCAGCCTGGGTGAGGGGCTGAGGGCCATTTTAAGGCTGGCCACAGTCCCTTCAGGGTGGGGGTCCCCACTGGGGTGCCTGGCCAACCTGGGTGAGGGGCTGATGGCTGTTTGCAGTCTGGCCACTGCCCCTTCAGGGTAGGGGTCCCACCTGGAGTGCCTGGCCAGCCTGGGTGAGTGGCTGATGGCTGTTTGCAGGCTGGCCAAGTCCCCCAGTGGGGACCCTCACCCTATGGGGGTGTGGCCAGCCTGGGTGAGGGGCTGATGGCTGTTTGCAGGCTTGCCACAGCCCCCAGCCACCCAAGCTTCCAGTGGAGGCTGGCTGGAAGCAGGTCTCTGGGATTTATTTATCTTCTTTTGTTTCTTAAGGTGATGCCTGGCTACAAGCCTAGGTTCCTGGGGCGTCAACTTTGGGCAAAGGGGTTATTTTCACTGTATCTACTGCAGGAGACACTGGTCTCAAGGGGAAGACTCTGGGCTCTGAGAAGGGCCTTTATTTAATAGACCAAATAAAGAATTGTGACAGATGGTAATTGATGTCTTTGTTTCCTTCCTTCCTTTCTTCTTTCCTTCCTGCCTCTGCATTCAATAAGAGATCCTTAAAAATGGAGCTAACAACAGATCCTATATAATAAAAGCTTAATACGCTAAGTGTCTGGTCATCCAGTTGTCTATTCAACCAATCAAAGCATAATATGCTAATAATATGCTAAAGCCACTCAACCACTCGCTATGATGTGCACTGACCACAAGGAGGCAGACGCTCTGACTAGTCGGTTAGCTTGCTGTTGGGGTCCGACAAATCGGGACTGAGCAAGATGGGCCAGACATGCCCTGGAGACCTCCGGAGGTCCCTCCCTGGATGACCAACCTCCCACAACCCTCCCCAGCCCTGGTCATGCACTGGTGGGGTCCCTCAGCCTGGCCTGTGCCCTCTTGCAATCCAGAACCCCTTGGGGGATGTCAGAGAGCCGGTTTTGGCCCGAACCCGCAGGCCAGGTTGGGGGACCCCACTGGTGCACAAATTTGTGCACTGGGCCTCTAGTAATGCAATAATGACCCACATGTATGGAGTCAAGGGGTTGGGGAAGGCTGGTTCTTTCCCCATTTGATTCTCTAGCTCAGTTTGCAAACTAGTAACATATGCGTTATTTGACCTGTATGGTATTTCTAAAAAATCAAATGTATTCAGGTATAATTATATGTAAGTTTACAATTCAAAAAGTGTGTGTATATACATCAAAAACCAAGACATTTCAAAATTATAACCACCAAAAAATAGTACTTAAGGGTTTATTGTGCATATAAGAGCACTTTTCAAACTGGGAGCTCTCAGAGCAAGAGTGGAATGAGGCTCAGAGGTATATTGTGATAGGACAGCTTGTATAGTGAAAATGCAGAGGCTGTTTATTCTTCACAGTGACTGGTTATAGCTTTATAGTCTTCCTAGGGATAGGGGATTGGTTAAAAGTGGTTACCTCATGCCAATGGGGAGCAGTTTGCATTTTGTTTATCATTTTCAGAGAAATTTACAAGAATTGGTACAACTTAAGTTTTGCTTATTTTGCAAAATAAGCTAAATTGTTTCACTTATGTGGTTCAAATGATTTTGTTTGCTTAGGCAATTTTTAAGTTGGCCTCCATTTTGCATTTTACTTTAATAATATATATAAATGTAAACACACACACAAACACACACACACACATAATTGCTACCTCACTCAAGACAGAACATTTCTATCATCCTAGGAAGTTTCCTGGCACCACTTCCCAGATAAACCCAGTTAAACCCCCTTTTTCCAGGGGCAGTATGGTTCTCTCCTCTACCACAGACTAGCTTTGCTATCCCAGAGCTTCCCATCAGTGAATTGAGAAGTACTCTTATGCACCTGCCTTCTCTCACTCAGCACCCATGTTAGTGCATGTATAATACCAGTGTGTTTCATATTGTATGACTACACTACAATTTATCTGTTTACTTGATGGTAGACGTTTGATTGTTTCCAGTTTTTGGCTATTATGAATAAGGCTGGCATAAAAATTCTGGTGTAAGACATACACTTTCTTTTTTGTTTTGTTTTGTTAAATACCTGGGGGTAAAATGCTGGGTGATAGGGAAAGTACAAGTTCAATTTCCTGAGAAACTGTCAAACTGTTTCTCCAAGTGGTTGTCCCAATTTTCCATTCTCATCAGAAAAGTATGACAGTCCCAATTATTTTATATCCCTTCCAATATTTGAGATTGTCACTGTTTTTGGATTTAGCCATTCTAGTGAGTGTGTACTAACATTTCATTGTTATTTTATTTTGCATTTCATTGATGAGAATGTTGAGCAATCTTGTAATGTGCTTATTGGCAATTCATGTATGTTCTTTCATGGAATGTCCATTCAAATATTTTGCCCATTTAAGAATTGACAACCTTTGCAATTGTGTGTGTGTGTGTGTGCGTGTGTGTGTGTGTCTCATTATTAAGTTGCAAGAGTTCTGTGTATATTCTGGATACAAGACCTTTGTCAAGTATATGTATTTCAAATACTTTCTCCTTATTTGTGGCTTTCCTTTATATTTTATTAATAGTCATATTTGGAAAGGTTGTTTCTAATTTTTATAAATCAATTAAAAAATTTTATCTTTAGTGCTATTGTTTTCTACCTAGGAAATTTTTAATTATATTAAAGTCATGAAGATTCCTACCATTTTTCTCAAGAAGTTTTGTAGTCTCATTTTTCTTAATTGACAGCATTCAAAATTAATAATGATTTAATAAAAATTTTTGCAATCTACTAATGAAAGAAATGAAATTTTATTTTGGAGAGGATAATATTTGTACTTAATTTGGGTTTAAAGTTATGTTCCTTATCATCAAAATCCTGCAAATGCTGATCAGTAATGATATTTTATGTATTGCATTTTTTAACATGTCTTCTCACACACATAGGTATTGCTAAATAATGGTACAATTCACAAACACATTATTTTTTCCCATTTAGTTTTTTATTGAGATATAATTCACATAACATAAAGCTCGCTATTTTAAAGTATACAAGTCAGTGGTTTTTAGTATATTCACTACGCTATACCACTATCCCCACTATATAATTCTGGAACACTTTCATCACCCCCAAAGAGAAACCCTACTCTCATTAGCAGTCAATTCCAATGTTCCCCTCTGCTCATCCTTTGGCAACCACTAATCTACTTTCTTTTTCTATGAATTTGCTTATTCTGAACATTTCATATAAATGAAATCATACAGTATGTGGCTTCTTATGTCTGGATTTTTTCACTTAGGATAATGTTTTCAAAGTTCATTCCCTTGTAGCATGTAAAAATACTTAATTCTTTTTTACAGCTGAAAAAAATATTCCATTGTATGGTTATGCCATGTATCCATTCATCAGTTGCTGGGCATTTGATTTGTTTTCACTTTTGTCTATTAATCATTGTGCCGTTATGAATATTCATGTGCAAGTGTTTGTATAAACATGTTTTCAATTTTCATTAGTATAGTCCTAAGAATGGAAGGATGGAAGGACTGAGTTGAGTGGCAACTCTGTGCTTAACTGAGGAACTATCACACTGTTTTTCCACAACAGCTGAATCATTTTACAATCCCACCAGCAATGTACAGGGTTCCAATGTTTCTACATCCTCCCCCAACATTTGCTATTTATTTATTTATTTATTTATTTATTTATCTATTTCCTTCCATTTTTCTTCTTCCCTTCCTCCCTTCCTCCTTTCCTCCCTTTCTTCCTCTCTTTCTTCCTTTTAGCTTTTCTTTTATAGCCATCTTAGTGGCTGCTATATTGTATCTTGGTGGTTTGATTTGCATTTTCCTAATCACTAATGATGTTGAGCAACTTTTCATGTTTTTATCAACCATTTATATCTCTTTTATAATTTAACTAGAGGCCCAGTGCACAAAAATTTGTGCACTCGCCAGGGGAGGGGCTCCCTCAGCCTGGCCTGTGCCCTCTCACAGTCTGGGACCCCTCAGGGGATGACCACCTCCTGGCTTAGGCCTGCTCCCCGGGGAATTGGGCCTAAGCTGGCAATCAGACATTCCTCTGGCAGCCCGGCAGCCCTTGGGGGATGTCCACTTGCCAGCAGGGAGCAGACCTAAACTGCAGTCGGACATCCTTAGCGCTGCTGAGGAGGCAAGAGAGGCTCCCACCACCACCACTGTACTGGCAGCCATCAGTCTGGCTTGTGGCTGAACAGAGCTCCCCCATGTGGGAGTGCACTGACCATCAGAGGGCAGCTCCTGCATTGAGATCTGACCCCTTGTGGGCAGTGTGTGTCATAGTGACCAGTCATTCCCAGTCTTTCTGCTGTTAGGGTCAGTTTGCATATTACCCTTTTACTATATAGGTTAGAGGCCTGGTGCATGGGTGGGGGCCAGCTGGTTTGCCCTGAAGGGTGTCCTGGATCAGGGTGGGGGTCCCGCTTGGGTGCCTGGCCAGCCTGGGTGAGGGGCTGATGGCAATTTTCAGGCTGGCCACGGCCCCCAGTGACCCAAGCTCCCAGCCTCTCTGAAGCAGGTATCTGGGATTTATTTATCTTCTATAATTGAAACTTTGTAGCCTTGAGCAGAGCCCAGGGCTGGGCAGGGCAGGTGGGCAGCTTGGCTTCCTCCATCTCTGGGGGCAACCCAAGCTTCCTGCTCGCTCCAGCTCCATGGCCGCCGCCATCTTAGTTGGGTTAATTTGCATACTTGCTCCTGATTGGTTGGTGGGCATGGCTTGTGGGTGTAGCAGAGTGGTGGAGTGATGGTTAATTTGCATGTTTCTCTTTTATTAGTGTAGATATATATTGCCTCTTTGCATGCCCAGTTTTTTTTTAATTGGTTAAAGTATTACAAAGGGTATTACATATGTGTCCTTTTTTTCCCCCCGCCCTTGACAATCCCCTGGCCTCCCCTACCCCCTAGTGTCTTATGTCCATTGGTTATGCTTATTGCATGCCCAGTTATTTTTTACTGTACCCTAAATATTGTAAATTATACATTTTAAGTAATCTGGCTTATTTTTTCTTCTTCTAAAAAGTTTTGTTCTGGACGATATTTTTTCAACCACATGAGCATCAGCCCCGTGAGCAGCCTGCCTCGAGCCTAAGAGCAGCAGCCTCATTGGCCTTCCCCTGTCCAAGGAGCAGCAGCTGTGTAAGCAGCCCACTTCCCTGTCCGAAGAGCAGCAACCATGCAAGCAGTCCAACCTGTCCAAGGAGCAGCAGCCGCACGAGCAGTCTTCCTGTGCCTGAGGAGAGGCAGCCTTGTGCAGCCCACCCCCATCCGAGGAGCAGCAGCTGCACAAGCATCTTGCCCTTGCCCAAGCAGCAGCAGCCACACGAGCAGCCTGCCCAATCTGAGGAACAGCAGCTATGTGAGCAGCCTGCCCCCATCCGAGGAGCAGCAGTTCTGCGAGCGGCCTGACCCCATTCAAGGAGCAGTGGCGGCCAACACCGGTCTGAGGAGCAGCAACCACACAAGCAGACCGCCCACATCCGAGGAGTGGCAGCTCTACGCAGCACGCACCGGTCCGAGGAGCAGAGTCACAACAGCCTGCACTCGTCCAACGAGCCGCAGCCGGTCCTAGGAGTAGTAGCCCCACAAGCAGTCCACCACATCAGAGGAACAACAGCAGCATTCAGCCAGTCCCCATTCAAGGATCAGCAGCCACGTGAGCAGTCCACCCCAGTTCAAGGAGTAGCAGCTGCGTGTGTAGCCTGCCACATCCAAGGAACAGCAGCTTCGTGATCAGCACATCCGCTGTCTGAGGAATAGCATCTGTTTGTGAAGCCTCCCCCCACCCGCCAGAGGAGCCACTACAGTGGTGATCAGCACCCACCACAGGAGCTCCTGCCAACTGAGGAGCAGCTGCTACAACAACCACCAGGGGAACAACCACAGCCCGAGGAGCCACTGCCACCCAAGGAGCAGTCCCTGAACGACGCAAAAAATCTAAATATGTTGGTGAGATCAAACATGGGTAGACAAAGAAACCCCCAAAGGAAAGAATAGGAGGACTCGCCAGAAAAGCAGCTAAGTGAAACAGAGGCATGCAGCATGACAGAAAAAGAATTCAGATTAAGGGTCCTAGAATGCATAAACTGGATGGAGGAAAAAATCAACAACTTATTCAAGAAGCAAGAAGAAACAGATGAAAAAAATCAATAAATTCTGTAAGAACCAAGAAGAAATGAAGAGTGATATAGCTGCAATAAAAAACACTATTGAAAGTTTCAACAGTAGACTAGAAGAAGTGGAGGACCGAGTTAGCGAATTAGAAGACAGGGAAACAAGACACACCCAAACTGAACTGCAATTGAAGAAAAAAATTAAAATACAGGAGGAGAGCCTAAGGGAGCTATGGGACAACATGAAACAAAACAACATATGAATAATAGGGGTGCCAGAACAACAGAAAGGGGAAAAAGACCTAGAAAACCTATTTGAAGAAATAATATCAGAAAACTTCCCTGAGGTGGGGAAGAAAAAGTCACACAAGCACAGAGAGTTCCAAACAAGGTGAACCCAAAAAGACCCACACCAAGACACATCATAAAATTACCATGGCAAATGTTCAGGACAAAGAGAGAATCTTGAAGGCTGAAAGAGGGAGATGGAAAGTTACATACAAGGGATCTCCCATTAGATTATCAAATGATTTCTCAACAGAAACACATCAGGCCAGAAAAGAATGGACAGAAATTTACAAAGTGATGCAAAGCAAAGGACTGAATCCAAGAATACTCTATTCAGCAAGGCTATCATTCAAAATTGAAGGGGAAATAAAAAGCTTCACATACAAAAAAAAAAAGGTTAAAGGAGTTTATCACCACCAAGACAGCAATGCAAGAAATGCTAAAGGGACTGGTGTAAAAAGAGGAAATAAAAAGCTCAGAAAGAAAACAGCCACAAAAAACAGAAATGGCTATAAACAAGTACCTTTCAATAATAACTTTAAACGTAAATGGACTAAATGCTCCAATCAAAAGACATCGAGTGGCTGAATGGATAAAAAAAACATGACCCATACAGTTGCTGTCTACAAGAGACCCACCTCAGAAGAAGGGACTCATATAGACTGAAAGTGAAGAGATGGAAAAATATCTTTCAGGCAAATGGAAATGAAAAAAAAGCTGGGGTAGCAATACTTATATCGGACAAAATAGACATCAAAGGGAACGCCATAACAAGAGATAAGGAAGGCCACTTCATAATACTAAAGGGATCAATACAACAAGAGGATATAACCCTGATAAACATACATGCACCCAATGCAGGAGCACCCAAATACATAAAAAAAAAACTTCTGGAAGATATCAAGGGAGAGATCGACAACAATACAATCATAGTAGGGGACTTTAATACACCACTGACATCACTGGATAAATCCTCTAGACAAAAAAATCGGCAAAGAAACAGCAATCCTAAATGACTCACTAGATCAGATAGACTTAATTGACATCTTCAGAACATTTCACCCCAAAGCCACGAAATATACGTTCTTCTCAAGTGCTCATGGGACATATTCAAAAATAGACCACATATTGGGTAACAAACAAAGTCTCCCCAAATTCAAGAAGATTGAAATCATACCAAGCATCTTCTCAGACCACAGGGGCATAATATTAGAAATAAACTACAATAAAAACAACTCAAAACACTCAAACACTTGGAAGCTGAACAGCATGTTATTAAATATTGATTGGGTTACCAATGAGATCAAAGAAGAAATTAAAAACATCCTGGAAACCAATGACAATGAAAACACAACAATCCAAAACCTATGGGACAAAATGAAAGCAGTCCTGAGAGGGAAGTTTATAGCTCTACAGGCCTATCTCAACAAACAAGAAAAAATGGTAGTAAATCATCTAAATCTACATCTCAAAGAATTAGAAAGACAGCAACAATAAAATCCCAGAGTGAGAAGAAGGAAGGAGGTAAAAAAGATTAGAGCAGAAATAAATGACATAGAGACCAAAAAAAAAATACAGAGAATCAATGAAACCAAGAGGTGGTTCTTTGAAAGGATAAACAAGATTGATGAACCTCTAGCCAGGCTCACCAAGAAGCAAAGAGAGAGGACCCAAATAAACAAAATTAGAAATTAAAGAGGCAAAATAACAACAGACCCCACAGAAATACAAAGGATTGTTAAAAAATATTATGAACAACTCTATTCCAACAAACTAGACAACCTGGAGGAAATGGACATATTCCTAGAAAAATACAACTTTCCAAAATTCAATCAGGAAGAATGTAAAAATCTCAATAGGCCAATAACTATAGGAAAAATTGAAGCAGTCATCAAAAAGCTTCCAGTAAACAAAAGCCCAAGACCAGACGGTTTCACAGGGCAGTTTTACCAAACATTCAAGGAAGAACTAAAACCTACCCTCCTCAGACTACTACAGAAAATTCAAGAGGAAGGAACACTCCCAAGCTCATTCTATGAAGCCAGCATCACCCTAATACCAAAACCAGGTAAAGACAACACAATGAAAGAGAATTACAGGACAATATCCCTCATGAACATAGATGCCAAAATCCTCAACAAAATCTTAGCAAATCAGATCCAGCATCAGAAAGATCATACACCATGACCAAGTAGGATTTATCCCAGGGATGCAAGGATGGTACAATATCCGAAAATCAATAAACGTGATACATCACATAAACAAATTGAAAGAAAAAAACCACATAGTCATACCAATTGTTGCAGAAAAAGCATTTGACAAAATCCAACACCCATTTTTGATAAAAACTCTCAGCAAGGTGGGATTAGAAGGATCATACCTCAACATAATAAAAGCCATATATGACAAACCCACAGACAACATCACACTCAATGGACAAAAACTAAGACCATTTCCCCTAAGAACAGGAACAAGACAGGGATGCCCACTCTCACCACTCCTGTTTGACATAGTACTGGAAGTATCAGCCATTGCAATTAGACAAGAAGAAGAAATAAAAGGCATCCAAATTGGAAAAGAAGTAAAACTGTCCTCATTTGCAGATGACATGATATTATACATAAAAAACCCTAAAGACTCCATCAAAAAACTATTAGACTTAATAAATAAATTTGGCAATGTAGCAGGATACAAAATTAATGCCAAGAAATCTATGGCATTTCTATACACCAATAGTGAACTTACAGAAAGAGAGACTAAAAAAACAATCCCAATTACCATAGCACCAAAAAAAATTAGGCTACCTAGGAATAAACTTAACTAAGGGGGTAAAAGACCTCTACTCAGAAAACTACAGGATGTTGAAAAAAGAGATAGAGGAAGACATAAACAGATGGAAGAACATACCATGTTCTTGGATTGGTAGAATCAACATCATTAAAATGTCCATACTACCCAAAGCAATCTATAAATTCAACACACTTCCCATTAAAATACCAACGGCATATTTCACAGACCTAGAAGGAACTCTCCAAAAATTCATCTGAAATAAAAAAAAAAGACCCCGAATAGCTGCAGCGATCCTGTGAAAGAACAAAGTAGGTGGGATCTCAATACCAGATATTAAGCTGTATTACAAAGCCACTGTTCTCAAAACTGCCTGGTACTGGCACAAGAATAGACATACAGATCAATGGTATAGAATAGAGAGCCCAGAAATTAGCCCGAATCAATATGCTCAATTAATATTTGACAAAGAAGGCAAGAACATACAATGGAGTCAAGATAGTGTCTTCAATAAATGGTGTTGGGAAAATTGGACAGATACATGCAAGAAAATGAAACTAGACCACAATTTACACCATACACAAAAATAAACTCAAAATGGATAAAGGACTTAAATATACGATGGGAAACCATGAAAATACTAGAAGAATCCAAAGGCAACAAAATCTCAGACATATGCCGAAGCAATTTCTTCACTGATACAGCTCCTAGGACACTTGAAACTAAAAAGAAAATAAACAAATGGGACTGCATCAAAATAAAAAGCTTCTGCACAACAAAAGAAACCATCAACAAAACAATAAGAAAGCCCACTGCATGGGAGAACATATTTGCCAATGTTATCACTGACAGGGATTTAATCTCCAACATTTACAGGGAAATCATACAATTTTACAAAAGGAAGATAAACAATCCAATCAAAAAATGGGCAAAGGACCTAAATAGACACCTTTCAAAAGAGGACATTCAGAAAGCCAAGAGACATATGAAACATGCTCAAAGTCACTAATCATCCAAGAGATGCAAACCAAAACAACAATGAGGTACCATCTTACACCTGTCAGAATGGCTATCATCAGCAAATCAACAAATGACAAGTGCTGGAGAGGATGTGGAGAAAAAGGAACACTCATGCACTGCTGGTGGGAATACAGACTGGTGCAGCCACTATGGAAGACAGTATGGAGTTTCCTCAAAAAACTAAAAATGGAACTCCCATTTGACCCAGTGATCCCACTTCTAGGAATATATCCCAAGAAAACAGAAACACTAATCAGAAAGGGTATATGCACCCCTATGTTCATAGCAGCACAATTCACCATAGCTAAGATCTGAAAACAGCCTAAGTGCCCATCAGTAGATGAATGGATTAGAAAACTGTGGTACATCTACACGATGGAATACTATGCTGCTGTAAAAAAGAAGGAATTCTTACCATTTGCAATAGCATGTATGGAACTGGAGAGCATTATACTAAGTGAAATAAGCCAGTCAATGAAGGAAAAATACCACATGATCTCACTCATTCATGGATAATAAAGACCATTATAAACTTATGAACAAAAATAGATACAGAGGCAGAGCTGCCTCGAACAGACTGTCAAACTACAGCGGGAAGGCTGGGGAAGGTTGGGGGGCGGGGCGGGGTGGGGCGGTAAGAGATCAACCGAAGGACTTGTATGCATCCATATAAGCATAACCAATGGACATAAGACACTGGGGGGTAGGGGAGGCCATGGGATCGTCAAGGGCTGGGGGAAAAAGGAGACATATGTAATACTCTTTGTAATACTTTAAGCAGTAAAACAATAAAAAAATAAAAAGTTTTGTTCTGATAGATCATGACTTTATTGGCAGCTCTCTTTGATCCTGTCAAGATTTGGGTTTAGGCTTTGCTAGGGAAGTATTGTAGTTATCAACTGCTGTGTAACAAATTACTCCAAAACTTTGCACTTTAAAAGGATAAAATTTATTGTCAAACCATTTTTGAGGATCAGGATTCTGGGAGTGAATTGGCTTGGTGGTCTGGACTAGGTTCTTTCATGAGGCTACCGTCAAGCTGTCATTTGGAGATATAGTTATCTAAGGCTACACTTGGCTGTAAAATATGCTTTCAATTTCACTCATGTGCTTGTTGGCAGACCTATGCTCATTGCTGGCTATTAACAGAGGCCTCTATCTCTCTTCACTAGGGCTTCTCCTTGTGGGGACTGTACAGGGATATTAATAGGTGAAGATCATTGGGAACTAGAAGGTTGGCTACCAGCTGCTGCAGGAGGTCTAAAGTAGCATGTACTCTAGGGAGGGATTTCTCAACTATGACACTATTAACATTTTGGGCTGGAAATTCTTTGTTGTAGGAAACTTATGTATTATAGGATGTTTAGCATCTCTAGTCTCTACCCACTAGATGGCAGTAGTAGTTCCTGTCATGACAGCAAAAAAGGTATTCAAATTTTGCCAATTTGGGGGGTGGGCATGGGGGAATGGGCAAAATTACCCTTCCCTTCCAATTAAGAACCACTTATCTAGAATGTGGTTTTCACTCATGATATGTGGAATATATATTGTGTCTCTGATGAATATCTTAATGAGGTCTCCTTTATTCTGGTTGGGCCAGAACTCCAATGACTCCTAGCACTGTGTGACCTTTAACATCTTCTTTCAACTGTGTGTCATCTGCTTTCGGGTAGAGAAAGACCTTGCAGCCCAGCTCTTAGCCAGAAATCTGCAATACTCCTCCTCTATGCTACCTAGCTCAACATTTTAGGTGCTTCAACAGCCCCAAACTCTAATATATGTCTCAAGTCAGCATCTGTCCTCTCTCTGCTGGGTATGCTGGAACCATTTTTATTTTGGTCAGAAAATCGTGCTAGATCAAGAACCAGAGGGTACAAGGGACTCACTTGTGCTTCCTTCTCTCAGGAGCTGCAATCCTGATCTGGCTGTTGTCCAATGCCTGACATTTGCCTGATGTATTTTGTCTCATTCTATCTGTTTAAGGCAGAAGAACCAGTATGATGCCAATTACTCCATCATAGATGCAAGTAGACATTCCCTAACATAGTGAGGTGTTTTTGTTTTTTGTTGTTGTTTGTTTTAGTTTTTTTAAGGAACCGACATAAAAAAATCAGATGATTTCATTTAAAAACGAATCTCTCCACTACTCTTGAAAATCATATCTGTCAACCTGGGGTTGACAAACAGCAGTATTTGTTCAGATTGATAGTTGCCACTCATCTTCACACTTATACTGTTGTTTTTCTCATTTCTATGAACCCAAATCTTACAAAATAGAAAGATATACTGAGTTGACAGTGTGGTCTTTATCACACATGTCCAACCTCACTTGTCTTTGTCAATTTCAGTTGGTGACACTTTTCCAACTGAAATTTAGAGGCCTTGGGAGCAGATGAGACCCAGAGAAAAGAAATGTCTTAGTGTCCTCTGTCTTGTCCATAAATAAAGCCTGTTTGGTCTGAATCAACACATCCCCTGGGGAATCACTGAGCTGCATCAGCCACACAGCTATGACCAGGTAATTAAATGAACAGGCTCCCTGAGGGCTGACTCTGATGTAATTGCCTGAGCCCAGTCAGATGCTATTCACTTTCCAAAGGCTCTGGTAGGAAGACCCTTCAGTAACAAGTCACTGAAAGAAAACTCAAAGAGGAGCGGGACCCTTCTTCACACACATCAGAGTCATAATCTGATTCAGCTCCCACATCAGCCTGTCTAGGGGTTCTGAAAGAGAAGGAATATACTCTATCCTAAATAGAGATCATGTGGCTTATCCCCCAATGGGGCTCTATGCAGAAAACCAGACCAACCACTATTGGATCCGTAAAGGCATAAAAGTGCCATTTGCACACTCATATGCCCAGAGGGGCCAGATAATATGACAAATGAATCAGACCAGATGTTGAGCAAAAGGGAGCAAAAGGGGATGGCTACTATCAACCACATTCCCTGGGTGGGAAAGTGGTTTCCAGACGTTTAAAACATTGAGCTAGTCAAACAAAGCCACACTTGGGTTTGCCTGTGGACAGCCAATGTACATATTCTGCATATTCTGGCTGAAGGTCTTTATTAGTTCAATGAAAGACATCATTGACAGCTTTCCTGTGGGTGCATCAGTTATCTTGTCACAATGTGCACAGTGTAAAGGGGCCTAGTCTCTGTAGCTTGGCCATTCCTGGACAAAGAGCTCAGTGTAAGCTCTATGGTGTTGACATGATGGCTGGTCTGAACTGCCTCCTGCCCCTGCCCTCATGGACTGCCAGCCTATAGACTGTGCTCTTCTGAGAGCTTTTCTCTTTTTATTGGGAGTTGTCTGGTGCTCAGTGAATGCAGAGACTGTGGAGGGGAATGAAGGAAGCCCCAGGGTCATCTCTCAGCACTGACCTGACTCTTCCCCCATCCCTGCAGGTGGTACACACAGCTGCTACAGTTCTGGGTGTGAACAGGGAGAGATGGGGACAGGCAATGGTCTACCTGAGCCCATGGTGCCAAGAAAAAAGATCACACTGAATCCCTACCCCAATCCTTGACCACAATACACAGCCCTCCCCCACCCTGGCAGCTGTGTGCCTTCAACGTGCAGCCAGAGACACCCTCTCTTTCCTGCAGTCTTCATTTAGTTCTTCACATTCAGAGGCTTCTCATTTGGCAAGGGGTGCCCAATGGGGCTGGGGAGGAGCCAGTGGCCCAGGGGGTTCCTCATCCTCTTCACCTGATTGTTTACCTTACAGTGTCCTTTTGATTTCCTTGGGTTTTTCCAAGTGTTCATGAGAAAAATTTGGATGCTTGGTTTTTAAACATTATATTTTTAAGAATGTTGATTTTAATTCTCTTACTAGATTCAGAAAAACACAGCCCAGTGCTTACATATGATTTTTTTTTTAACTATCAAAAAACTAGGACTAGACAGAAACTTCCTTAGCTTTATAACAACTATATTTGAATAACCTGCAGCAAACAAGATACCAGGTGAAGATGTTTTGGACACCTCACTGTGAGCAGGACTGGGCAATCAGCCCCATTCCATCCACACTGTTAATATCATATTGGGTTTCAGGCAATGCTCTAAGGAATGGAAATGACACCAGGCCTGTCAGAATTAAAAAGAAAAAGATTATATGCTCAGTATATGCTGATGTTAACACATATGTTAAACTCAAATGAGTCAACAGAGAAAGGAACAGAACTACCAAGGAGCTGAAGCAAGGTTTCTATATTCATGATCAGCTTACAGACACAAGCAACCTCCCCCTGTATCAGCAACAACCAACTAAAAAATTGGTCACGCAGCTCCGTGAAAGTGCTAGGCAGGTGGTGCACCCACAGAGGAAGTTCTTTGTCTTTTCCCCATACCTTGCCTCATGCATCTTTCATTCAGCTGCTCCTGAGTTGTCCTTTATAAGAAGCCAGTAAACAGATTGAAGACCAAGCCTCTAAATACCTTTCTAAAAAATGGAGCTTTTTTAATTGATTCAATTTTAGAGTATAAAATACAGAAGACTCTTTGTCATACATGGTTTTGTAAGTGAAGTAATACTTACTTGAAATTCAAAATATTGAAGCAACAACAGAATTATCCTTGGACCACAAATTTACAGTGTTCTTTTAAACAATCTAAAAACAGCTCGCTAATATCCAAACTCTTTTTTGGTCTTATCAAATGATGAGGCATTGACAACCAAATAAATTAGCTTTCCTGGAAAATAAAATGAAGGATCATATATGTAGGAAATGTACTGTGAAAACGTTAAAATGTTGACATTCAAAAGTACCATAAAATGCTTTTTAAGAACAAATTCTTTATGAAAAGTAATGAAGAAATTGGGGGGAAAAAAGGTCACCATTTGCAATGGCAAAAAAAAAGCACACTGAAGTCAATCTAACAAATAATGCAAAAGACTGTTCTGTAGAAAAATTGAAACTTTAGTAAAAGACATAAAAGGAGACGTTGCTAAATGGGGAGATTATGTATGCATGGATAGATATCTTAATGTTACAAGTCCCCTAGTCTCCCAGATTCACATAGGTATTAAATGCAATCTGGATCAATAGTTCAGTGTGTGCGTGTGGGGGGGGCATGGAAATCAACAAGCTTATTGTGAAATTTCAGTGTGATGTGTCCTATACCAAGTCCCCATGTACATTGGGTCTGTTTTGAGCTTTCCATTGCATGCTATTGATATGTTAGTCTGCCCCTCCACCAAGACTACAACCTCCAATATGCCCTGACATCTGGTCCAGACTCAGCTAGTTGGAGTGTGGATAAGGGCAGTCATTCTGGGATGAACTGCATAGCTTTTGAGTGCATGCACCCTTTGACCCAGGAATGCTGGATAAACGTTCATAAGGATACCTGAGGGGATTTGTATACTTCTTCTGGCGCTGTTCTGATTGCAGAATGCTGGAGACAGGCTTTGGGGTCACTGCCACAGGAATGTTACAGGTTCCACAGGGCAGCTGCAAATGGCAGCCTACATGATGTAGCAGGAAGAATACCTGAGTGAGTTGTGCCCTCAGACAGTGTGAAGAGAGGAACGTGGGAACAGAATGGAGTCTGTAGCCCAACACAGTTTATGTGAGACAACAATCATGCACAGCACAGCCTGCATGCTTCATGGGAAGTGTGCAAGTTTGAGGCTGGACTGGCCATGTTAGAGAATGTGCCCATTGAGGGAAGCCATAAGAATGAGGAGATGGAAAGAAGGGAACAGTTAGGTGGAAAAAATAAGCCATGCATCTGTGTTAACAAAGCTGTGATCTGAAGAGCATGGCTTTAGCACAAATCTGTACAGCTGAGGTCCAAATAAACAAAGAAGTGAATAGTCAAGCAAAGTCCAGGTTTTAAAATAAATTCACAAAATCATTCGTTCCTCTACAGAGGAACCATCAAATAAATGTAGATAGTAAAATTGGATTTTAATCCAATTATATCCCACACATCATAATGAATTCCTCATCATTTGAAATACTGTCTAATTTTAAAAAGCAAAAATGAGCCCTATCCAGTGTGGCTCATCAGGTAGAGTGTTAGCCTGTGCACCGACAGATCACAGGTTTAATTCCTGGTCAGGTACCTGACTAGGTCCATCTGCCCCTATCAGGGCGTGTGTGGGAGGCAACTAATCATTGTATCTCTCTCACATTGATGTTTCTCTCTGTCTCTCTATCTCCCTCCCTTCCACTCTTTCTAAAATGAATGAAAAAATATATATACTTGGGTGAGGATTAGTAACAAAACAAAAAAAAAAGCGAAGTGGAAAAGTAGATCCATGTTGTCTGAACTCTGGAAGAAAGTGACTGGTGATAATATAGAAGTATAATTTTTATGTGTTAGGAGCTAGATACTGTGTAATAAATTTTACGTAGGTGATTCTCCTTACTGCTCATGGCCATCAGCAACTCTTTCCATTTTACAGGTGATGCTCTTGAACAGGGAGGTCAGGACCTTGTAGGAAAAAGTGGAAGCAAGATGGCTTGGAATTCAGGCCATCTGCCTGAGAATGTGGCCTTAACCCAGTGGTATGACAAAGGTTAAGAAGCAGCAAAACACAAGTGGCTTCATAAAATGAAATGGGACACAACCAAGACAAAAAGCAGCCACAGATAGAAAATAATGGGTTTTATAAAGATGGATTTTTAAAAGAGAGAGAAAGACCTCCATGAAGTTGATTTTATTTTATTTTTATTTTTCATTGAAATTCTTTTTTTATTAAGTTATTACATATGCGTCCTTATCCCCACGTTACCCCCCATCCTCCCCCCTCACTCATGCCCTCACCCCCCTGTTGTCTGTGTCCATTGGTTAGGCCTATATGCTTGCATATAAGTCCTTTGGTTGATCTCTCCCCCTTACCCCCACCCTCCCCTACCTTCCCTCTGAGGTTTGACGGTCTGATTGATGCTTCTCTGTCTCTACATCTGTTTTTCTTCATCAGTTTATGTTGTTCATTATATTCCATAAATGAGTGAGATCATGTGATAGTTATCTTTCTCTGACTGGCTTATTTCACTTAGCATAATGCTCTCTAGTTCCATCCATGCTGTTGCAAATGGTAAGAACTCCTTTTACCGCAGCATAGTATTCCATTGTGTAGATGTACCACAGTTTTTAAATCCTCTCATCTACTGATGGGCATTAAGGCTGTTTCCAAATCTTAGCTATGATGAATTGTGCTGCTATGAATATAGGGGTGCATATATCCTTTCTAATTGGTGTTTCTTGGGATATATTTCTATGAGCTTTGACAAATGTATATACCTTTGGACGAAAGAGGCCACATGCTGACCTGACAAGATCAGGGGAGGTCTGCATGGCAGTCTTACAAACTCAGAGACCTAAAGTAACCACAAAGGATGGTCTGAAGTTAAACTTTAATTAAAAGCAGTTATGGTTGGCAATTATGTCATAGGCCGGTTATCTTAACTGACAAGGTCAACCTTTACCTTAACTGAGTCTTTTTGCATCTATGATAACATACCCTTGAAATGTCTGAGTAACTTGTAACTTCCCTTTTTCTGGAGCCCCTGGGGCACAACCAAATGTGCTGGGTGCCAGGACAGATACCACAAATTCCTTCATTATCATGTTAATTGTCCCTGCACCCATCTAAGTATGTGTCCATCATTTTACTTTTTATCCAATCCCAGGGGTTTCCCCAGCTTTGCTTTATCCCACCTCCTTAATCTATTACCAATGAATTTCATGTAATCCACCTAAGTCCCTCCTTTGATTGCAGTGTATAAATACAAATGTAACCTGCCATTCTCCGGAGTATTATCTCAATTTGTTGAGGTCCTGCTTCCCGGCATATGTCGACAGTTTGGCTCAATAAACTCACAAAAATTCAAAAAAAATAAAATAAATAAAAGAGAGAGAAAGAACTCATTGACAAGGACCACAAAGTGGTGATTACAGGGGGTGAGGGGGGCGGAGGGGAGCGGGGGATGGGTGTAAGAGGGTATAGGGGGGATAAATAGTGATGGGGGAAATTAAGAAAAAACAATTATAAAGAAAATTAATATAAATATGAGGACTTATAACAACTCTAATTCTAGGGCAAGGTGTCTAAAGCAAGTGAAAGGGACTTTATTTAAAAGGGAACCAAAGCAATAAACCAATGTCTTAAGAAGTGTTTCACTTTGGAAGTCATTAAAGATATGCCAACCAGTAATGCATTATCATCTGACACAGTTGTTAAGTTATATTTTTAAAATGTGCATACCATAAAACTCCATGCTGATGAGAGTGTAGGAGAGAGAGACACTCATGCAAAGTGGGTGTTGAGTTGTCTCTCTCATGTAGGCTGTTTGATGGTTCTGGGGTTCTAGAAGGTTCCCTGTTGGCCTCTTGTCAGTCTCTGTGATCTTGGGTTCCTGGGATAGGAAGTCATTGCATGGATGCCTTAGGAATAAATAGTGCTCTTCTCCTAGAGGGGTTGTGTGGGGTGGGTGGTCAGTCCTGCTGCAGGTGTTCAGCAGGTGAACCACACCCTCTTCCTGGACAGCCCCTCCTGGTGTCCTCAGCTTCTGGTTAACTGCAGGTTCATTACATGAAGACTCCCCATGAGCCCCTCATCCTCTAGGGATAGGGGTTCAAGGCTCACTACATCTGGTCCCCAAGGGCATCCTACATCCTTAGCCATGGGAAACTTGGGGAGATAGGCCAATTACAGTGTAGCACCTCCCTCTCAATCTCTTTCACAACAATGATTCGGCTGGCACTGGCTCCCATAGAGAGATTAGTCCTCATTCTCAGTGTCCAAAGCCTCCAAGTTGCCCTTGAAAGCGCCTTCACTAAACTAGAAGTGAAGGAGACAGCTCCCCACACTCATCCTCCTCATTCATAGCATAGCAATGGCTCTTTTTCAATAAATGTACCCCTAAGTGTCCCTTCTTCAAACTCCTCTCTCAGCACCTTTATGTTCTCCTAGTTGGTAAGAGGCTCAGTAGAAACTGACATGCAGGCTGATTTTGGGGTGCTCACCTACTTTTGAATTCTCTCTGGGAGTGACCGAATTAATTTAGCGTATATGTTTGAGCACTAGAGTGTGTTGAGCACACCACAGGAAGGTTCTGAGTGTGCAAAGGTGCCCCTGATATGGCCTCTGTCTTGAGCATTCAAGGAAGCAGACAGAATGGTAGGGTGGGGTGGAATAAGGTGGCAAAGAAGGTATGTGCCCAATGACTCCAGAATAAGAGTCATGCAGTAGGTGCCCATTGACATTATGGGTTTCAGGCCCATGCCCAGGGGTAGGCTGCAGGGCCCACTAGGAATCTGCATTCTTTCTTTTAAAATGTTTTTATTGATTTTAGAGAGGAAAGGAGAGGGAGCGAGAGAGAGAGAAATATTAATGATGAAAGAGAATCATTGATAGGCTACTTATTGCACACCCCCAACTGGGGATCAAGCACACAACCCAGATATGTGCCCTCCTGGTTCATAGGTTGACACTCAACCACTGAGCCACCCCAGCCAGGGGGGATCTGCATTCTAAGTGGCAGAAAATTCCACTTATACTGACTTGAACTCTAAAGGGAATTTATCAGCTCATGTTACTGACAAGTCTAGAGATAACAGGCTTCAGGTTGATGCAACCATTCTATGGTGTTACTAAAAAACAGCTCGTCTTCTGGGATTATCTTGGCTCTGCTATTCTGAATGCCAATTCTTCCTTAGCTTAGCTCCAACCATTGCAGTAAATAGCTGAATAAGCTCCAAACCACCCACTTTTTCACCTCATTCTCCTGGAGGAGAGCACTATTTCTTCCTGAGGCATCCATGGGATAGAGGGACTTTCCAACCCTGAGGCACATTCTGATTTGACCCACTAACAACATTGGGCTAATTCCTGGGGCCAGAGACATGCATTGTGCTGTCCATCTTAGATCCCAGTTCCTGCTTTGTCCTGATGGAGGGATATTGGGGAAGGTGACCAGCAATGTGAAGAGCAGAGGAAGCAGTGGAAATCTCACCCATACTGCAGAAGTGTGATTTTATACAGCATCACATCACCTCCCCATTCTACAGGAAGGTAGGTAACTGCTTTGCTTAAGGCTGCACCAGGAGTTCGTGGATAGAGACCCATGTCTGAAGAACCTGCCACTCTACTGCTTCCTAATGGTTACACAATAGCCCACTCGCCTCTCAGGAACACAAAGGTCAGCAGACCATGGCACAACTATTCTAAGCTTGAAGAACAGGAGGGCATGTGGAGCTGGGGTTGGTGGTGCTCATAGGAAGGGTGGTCCAGGCAGGATAACAGGCCTTAAAGGTCAGGGTAAGGCAGTTGCTCTTTATCTTGTAGGACATGGGGAACGGTTAGCAGGTTTTCAACAAGGAAGTGAAGGGATCAGTTCCAGGTTTGGAGAGAATGTCAGGGCTCTGGGAGGGTGGATAAGAGATGGTGGGTGCTAAAGGTTCCAGGTAGGAAGATTATGGTGGCCCCTGGGAGTATGTCGCTGGTTTTGTCATGACCAGTGTCTCCAGTTTGCCTGAACTTGTTATGGAGGCAGAGCCTTTGCCCAGCTGGACTCAACATTGAGCTCTGTGGGCACATTCACATTTAGTCCCTGACATTTCACATGCTATCATGCTTGAAGCAATACATGTCCTCTGTTCCAGATTGGGAGGCATCCTGTGTCTGTTTCATGTCCTATGTCCTGGTCCTGCATCCTGTGTCCTGCAAACTGTTGTCAGTCTCCTCTGTGTACTGCTCACTAGCCTGCTAAGTGGATGAGAAAATTTTCCCAAACAATCATGTGAGGTCTAGGGTGTCCTTTCCTGGAACAATGGAGAATTTTGGTTAAATTCAGGACATTCAATTCTTCTCCTGAATTCCTGACAAAATCCTTCAGGTTAGCACTCAACCTTTTAGATTGTCTGAGGCCTTCCCCACCCACTTCACAGGCAAGTCTCTTGCTCTGTGTTGAAGGTCTCCCTCACTTATGTCAATGGGAAGGAGACATTTTCAAGGTTCTGGTACAGGACAATGCAGACAGATTTTCTGAGTGACTTTAAAAACCACCTGGCCCTTTGTAGACACAGTTGATCTTTGGAGAGAAAGGGAGTGCTGTATTAAATGAATATGAATGAGGGACTCTTCCCTCTTCCAACAAGGCTGCTTCTAGAAGAGCCTCTGCAGCCTGAGAGGAGGCCCTGTCTGGGAGCTCTGGTCTGGCCCCAGTTGGCTTTGCCTGAGTGAGCAGCCCCTCCTTCCCTGCAACCACAGGACAGCCAGCTGCCCCCTCATGATGGTGAGTGCTGAACTCCAATCCTCTTGCTGGAGAGTGAGGCACAGATGCTCCACCACCCACACCTCTGTGAGCTTTTGGGTAGGACCTGATAGTGTGGATACGACTAGTCTGGCTAGTAGCTGTCCTCAAGCAGCAAAGGTGAAGGGGGGTTGTCTTTCTGCAAGGACTACCCTCACCCTCTCCTCAGATTGGCCACCAGCTCAGTCTCCAGGGCTGAGAGTCTCCCCTTCCTCCCCTGCCCCAGCTGGGTTTCTCCTCTCCCTCCTTCCCTGCCCAACTGGGCTCCTCCTCTCATTCTTCCCCTGGACCTCACAGCACAATAAGAGGGGCTTAGAGTCTCAGAGTTGGGGCCTGAACTTCTGAACTCACTGGCTATCCCCTGGGCCTGACCTGAATGTTGAGTGTAATAGGCCTTGATGTGGAGGAACACCATGGACACTGTGTGAATAGGCTTTTTATAGCTACAGATGCTCACTCCTCAATGAAGCCCTCCCAGAGCTCTAACCATCCTTTAGAGCAGCCAGAAGCTTCTTTCAGATTCCAAAGGCGCTGGGATAAAATACCAAACTGGGACAGTGCTTGCTCTGGGAGCATGCCTATTGGTTGTGGGCCTGTGCCTGCCATTCCCAGGTTCTCCAGCCCACCCAGTTGCTCTTCTCCCATCCTGGGCTGGGTTAGGCTTACCTGGCTTACCTGACCCATCTCTGTGGCCTCTCCACTGATTTCTCACTTCAGCTTTGGGCACTGTGTACTGCACTATTCATACAGGAGCCAAAATGACATTTTAAAAATGTGAATCAGATTAGCTCACTGTCCTGCTGAAGATCCTCCAAAGGTTTTGCAACACCTCCCAGAATAAACCCCAAACACCTCACCATGTCCTACAGTGCCCTCTCCTGCAGCTAAATCCTCACCATTTATTTTTATTTTTTTAAAGATATATTTTATTGATTTTTTTACAGAGGAAGGGAGAGAGATAGAGAGTTAGAAACATCGATGAGAGAGAAACATTGATCAGCTGCCTCCTGCACACCTTCTACTGGGGATGTGCCCGCAACCAAGGTACATGCCCTTGACTGGAATCAAACCTGGGACCCTTCAGTCCGCAGGCCGATGGTCTAGCCACTGAGCCAAACCGGTCAGGGCTCCTCACCACTTTTTAAGAAAAATCCTCGCCTGAGAATTTTTTTTCCATTGAAATTCACAATAGAAAGGGAGAAAGTATGGAGGGGGTGGGGGAGAGAGAGATAAAGAGAGGGAGAGAAACATTGATGTGAGAGAGAAGCATCTCCCTTACTGGAGTCAGGGATGAGCCTGCAACCCAGGTAAATATCCTTGACCAGGAGTTGAACCCACAACCCTTCAGTGCGTGGGCTGACACTAACCGTTAGAGTGTCAGCCCACGCACTGAAGGATTGTGGGTTCAACGAGGGTTGTGGGTTCAACTAAGAGTCTAACCACTTAGCCATGCCAGCCATGGCTCCATCCTCACCTTCTGACTCACTCCCTACACTCACTTGTATGCAAAAGAGCCTTGTCAGGAGGCCCCCTCCTCAATACACCTTTCACTCATTCACTGAACAAATGAATAAGAGTCTTTTCTAGGTCCCAGATATTGTGCATACAGCAGTGAAAAGTGCAAGTCTGGCCTGCAGAAAAGATACATTCTGGTGGTGCAGACGGACAACAAGCAAAGACACAAATAAGTAGACTGTGAGGTGGTGCATGGGCTAAGAAAACATAGGCAGAGGGGAAGTTGGTTCTGCACTTACAGTGGGGTAGAAAGTGGTGATTTTTGTGTGAGATGGCCAGGCAAGGCCTCACTAAAAAGGTCACAATTGAAGTAATAATTGGAAAAAGGAAGAAGTGGTCATCTGGGTTTCTAATGGGAGAAGGTTTCAGGCAGAGAAGATGCGATGGGCAAGGCCTACTCAAGAAAGAGCAGAAAAACCAGAGGAACAGCAGGGTGGACCAGGAGAATGGCAGAGGCAGAGAGGGCTCATAAAGGCAGCTGCTGTTTAGGTAGGGTTGAACACTGTTGGAAAAACTTTGGCTTTTACTCAGAGTGAGACGGAGGGTCTTGAGCAGAAGACTGAGGATATCAGGCCTACATCTTAGCAGTTTTATTCTGGCTACTGGGCTGAATTGAGGCAATGTGGGTGGGAGTGGAGGTATTGCTTCAATCCAGCAAGTGGCAGTGGTGACCTGCACCAGTGTAGAGCAGTGCACATGGGAGATATGATTAGGGTCTAGATCAATTTTCAAGGTGGGGCTAACAAGCTTTGCTTAGTGGAATGGATGTTGGTGAGAGAGAGAGAGAAAGAGAGAGAGAGAGAGAGAGAGAGAGAGAGAGAGATGACTTCAGGGCTACTCACTGCCACGTGGTGTCACAGCTGAGGGTCTGGCTCATGAGGACATCGTGTAGAGGAAAAGCCCTGTGTAGAGGTGGCTGCCTTCTGGAGAATGCACATAGGTTTACTCCCCGACTAATTCCAGCTGGGATGGCAAGCTGGCAGCCTGTGGGACAGGGGGACAGAACAGTGATAAGGCCCTGGGCTGAGATCAGAACTTACAGGGAGGGGCCGCTGTAACTCTTATCTGTCCTCCAGGCAACTGGCCATGGTCTTCTCCTGAGGGCTGTTAAGTGGCATGAGGAAGGCAAGGCTCTAGCACCCTAAGCCAGGAAAGGGTCCTGGAGCTGCTGCCTGGCCCTGCCACACTCCATTTCCCAGGATGCCTCCCTCTCCCTGCAGCTGAGAGCCCTGCCCATCACCCCTGATTCAGGTCAAAGAGGAACATGACACTCTCTGCCCTTTAGAAGCCCCCATGCCACTATCCTGGTAGTGTGTTCAACTTGCCATGACTGTCCTCTGTGGTGATTTGAAGAGGACCCCAACATCCTCTATGACTTCCACCTTGCTGATGAGGCTGCCTGCTTTGACAGTGACTGGTTAGTTGAATGGTATGATGGCATTTCTGAACTGGGCAAAGAATCCCCTGATGGACTTGCTGCAGTCCTGGGCATGCATTGTCTCCTTCCTCCTTACCTCATGCTGACCACCAGCCATATACCTGACTGGGCTTCTCCCTCTATTTCCCAACCCTCTGCCTCTGTCCTCCCTCTTGGGGATTTGATTGGCCAGGGCTTGCTGTGAGGAAGGGCCCTCCCCTGGGTCATGAGGCTGATGATCTGATTGGGCATAGCTCTGGGAACTGCCCCCAACCCCAACCACACTCCTGCCATGTTTCTGGCTCTCATCTTCTGGGGGCTGAGACTCAGATGCTGTCCCTACTCAGGCCTGTGGCCCCTCCTCCTGGGGACCACCTGCCAGGTGTCCTCCATGTGCTCCGAAGGAGCCTGCCTGGTGAGGGGTGTGGAAACCACCCAGGGCTTCAGCCCATGAGCCAGTTCATAGAAGGTGCTCTCCTGGAGAAAGAAGCCAGTGTACCTGGAAGGTGGGTTCACCAATGTGGCCCCTGGGGTGACCCCAGAGTCTGCCTGAAGTGGGCAAGGGGCTTAGGTTATGGGAATTCATCTTTGGGGACCTAAAAGAGCTATAGGTTTTTGAGTTAAGATTCTTAGTTGCAAGTGTCAGAAAGCAGATCAAACCAGTTCAAAGGCTTTTAGAACCAAACTGGACTCTGGTCCTAGGATCAGCATGAGGTACCCTTCCCTCTCTGCCTTTCGGGGCTCCCCCAGCTCAACTTCTGCCCCTTTAAGCTCCTGACACCTGCAGTTATGTTTTACCATCTCTCCACCAGGGAGAAATAGCCTCTGGCCTTCCATCCTGTTAAAAAGCACTAGGATAGGATGCTTATTGGTCCATCTTGGGTGCCATGTCCACGCCTGCAGCAAGGGGTGTGGTGCTTTGTTTGACTAGCACCTCCCCTCCCAACCAGAGCAGGGCAGTTTCCCAGAAGGCAAAAAGTGGGCTGTGCTGTCCCAAACACCTGTGTCCAAGTTTCTCAGCTTGTGTCTGGGACTGCCCTCACAGCTTCGCAGATCCCATAACTGTGAAGGACACAAAAGAATCCCAGACTCCTGATGTCAGTTTAACCTCTACTGAGAGTGATTGGTTACCACAGTGGGCAGGCTCTGGGCCAGGTGATTTAAATTAGATAGTTGTCATTCTCATGATAACTCTATACAGGTTTGAATCTTCCCATTTGTATGACTGTTGCCTTTTTTCATATGAAAAAACGGAGGCTCTGAGACCTGAAGTGACCCTAAGAGGCCAGGTAAGCAGCCTCACCAGAGTGATAGCTAAGCCAGGGTCCACCAGGCTCTTTCCTCACAGACACTGCTGACCGTGGAAGAGGCCACATTGAAAAGGTTCTTAGAATTCAAACAATAAATTATAATAAAAGAATAGGAAAACAAATGAGCATGATGAAATGAGTTAACAGCTTCCAAAAGGCTGAGATAAAACAGGAAAAGAAAAATTAAGATTTTTTAAAGTTAAAAGTACAAAAGTAAACAGCTTTAGCTAGTGGAACAAACAAGACAGAAGAAATTGTATAACAGGGTAATTAAAAGTATGTGACTCAGGATGGACAGGATGGCAAGTGTTGGATGAACTCAGGAGGAACAAGGATCTCTGGCTACACACCTCCTCCCACAGGGGCTGGGGGCTGGTAGCCCCACCTGGCAGAGTGCCAAAGAAGGCCTCACTGCTGGCCAGGCTCCCTGTGCTTTGGAATTGGGTTGCTGACCACACAAGCTGATGCCTCACAGTAGCTATGATCAGACAGGGCAGGGACTGTCCGGACTCTCCAGTGGGTCTTGGTGATTTCTCAGGTCTGTAGCTGATCTCTAGGCAGGAGGATAATAGCTTCCTGATTTAAGTAGCTGCATATTCATAATGCATCCTGCTCATGCATCTATTTGCAGACTCCTGTCAAATCTTAGCAGCTCATATTTCACACAGGCCTCCCTGACATTTGCCCTGATCTTAGGAATTCACTGCCAAAAAATAGGTCCCTACCTGGTCAGGGTTCATGACCTGAATACCTTTCTCAGTCCCTCCCCTGGATGAGATGGGGTAGGTCTCCAGCTCAGGAGGTGAGGTCACAGAAGCCCCCAGGGGAGGCAGTGAACTCTGTAGCTTGAGCAAGGGACGGCTGGGCTCTGAGGTCTGAGAGTAGCATCTTCTCAGGAGCCTGCAGTTGAGGGGATGCACGTGTTGTTGCTGGGATACGGTGGAGCCCTGTGAAGCAAGGCCCAGCTGCTTGCCAGCCATAGCATTGATTTTTACCGAAGGGCTCTGAAGGCTCGTGTGTCTGGGAAGGCCTAGGGCCAAGGGAGCTGAGGCTGGATACCAGGGGGGCCCAGCTCCAAGCCAAGCTTTGAAAGATAAGCGCCTTGGGGGGCTGCAGTTCTTAAAGGGCAGGACCACATTACCAGAACATGCCCTCCTCTCTGGTCATCACTTCCTCATCCAGCACCTTCTCTGTGCCAGGCATCAGGGAGGAAGTAATCCACTTCTACTTTAGCAGGGTGACAGGCACACACAGTGCAGGTGCTGAGAGGAGAAGCAACTGCAGTGATGGGAGGCTGATAGCATGGTATGCTGGGTGATCTTGGACAATTGTCCTAACCTCTATAAGCCTCTGTTTTCTTATTTGTAACATGAAGATGATAAAAACAGTGTGCATCTCAGAGGGTTGTTGAGATAATTAAATGAGTTAAGAGATAAGGCACTTATAAATTGCCTCCTTCGTAAAAAGTGTGACAAGTGTTATGGGCTGAATTGTGTCACACACACCCTCCCAATTCATATTTGAAGTTCTAACCACATAGTACCTTAGAATATTTGGAGACAGGTGAAGAAATAGTGACGTTAAATAGAGTATTTGAAGAAATGGTGAAGTTAAAATTAGGTCAGTAGGGTGGGCCCTAAACTAGTGTGACTGGTGTCCTTGTAAAAAGAGTAGATTCACAGACACTCACAGAATAAAGACCATGTGAAAACAGAGTGAGAAGATGGCCATCCACAAGCCACAGAGAGGGGCCTCAGAAGAAACCAACCCTGCCAACACCTTCTAGAACCTTGAGGAAAGAGAGTTCTGTTGTTCAAGCCACACTGCCCCGCCCCCTTTCACCAGCCTCCTAGTCTGGTACTTTGTATGGCAGTACAGGTGAAATAATGCAAGTGTTAACTATTGTTGTTATCTCCATGCCCCAACATTCAGCCCAGGGACACACAGCAGGCACAAGGGGATTTGTGGTTGAAATCCGCAGAAGTAGATAACCCTATAAAGTGAGGCTTGTAGCAAGAGTGAACAGCACCCCAGGCAGTGAGTCAAGGGCCTCTGTGTTGAGAGAGTGGTGGGTTCCAATGGGTGTGGCCATGGAGCTGGGCCATGGAGGAGGAGGAGCAGGAGAAGCAGGAGGAAAATGAGCAAGAGGAGAAGGAGGTGGGGAAACAGAAGAAGGAAGAGGAGCATGAGGAGGAGTAGAAACAGGAGAAGGAGGAGAAACTAGAAGAGGAGAAAGAACAGGAAGAAGAAAAACAGGAAAGGTTGGAGGAGCAGAAGGAGGGGCAGGAGGAGGATCAGGATCAGGAGCAGAAAAAGGAGGCAGAGCAGTAAAAGGAGCAGAAGGTAGAGGAAGAGGAGAAAGAAAAGACAAAGGGGGGAGCAGGAGGTATGGGATGTGGAGGTGGGAAGGAGGGAGGAGAGGAAGAGAAGGAGGAGGAGGGAGAGGAGTGTGCTTTTGTTGTTATTGTCTGTTAATGGCATCACAGGTTTATAGCTCTGCCACTGGCATCCCTCACAGGGCAGCCCCAGCTGATTAATACAACCATTAAAATGGACAGTCCAAGTTATAAGAATTAACTTCTTTTGTGACTTAACAGGCATACTCTGAGTCAGAATTGTTAGGGTGGTCTATGGGACACTTACTGGTCTGTGGCCACTCATACCTCTCCCCGGTGGGTCATATAGCTGTGGGTGAAGCTGACCCAGGCCTGGATTTAAGGATGGATCAAACGGCTCCTCAGTAAATTTCATCATGGGTTGGGTTCAGGGGGTGGGCATTTAACCTTGCTTGGACCCATCAGATACCTAGGACTCAATCTGAGCTCTTGAGAACAGTAGTCTATTTTCCCCAGAAGCTTAAAGTTGTGAGAATGTGAAGTTGGAGCTGCAGCAGCCCCTTTGGCACCATGAAGAGACTTATTGTCTAAGAAGGGAGTAAACCAAAGGAAGGCAGGCAAGAAAGTTGGAGGGAAAGAAACAGTTCTGGGAACATTGTTGCAGATGTCCAAGGCCAATGTTTAATTTTGAGAAACAATAAATTCCCCTTTTGCCTAATTTAGCCCAAATCTGTTTCTGTCACCTGCCATATAATCATGATTGATCCACCCATTCTTTTCAACCTTTGAGCCTTCATGTGCCTGGGCAAGACCTCTCCCCTGTCCGGAGACAGGGTCCGATACAGAGTGGGCATGCCACTTATCCAGAGAATAGTTCTGGTCCCCCAGGTGTCTTCCTGACTTCTAGCCCAGAGCTGAAATGGGCCTACAGGCAACAATTGCATCCAATCTCCAAGACACCTGGTTGGGAGTGGGGGTGGGGTAGGGGGTAAGAACATTTCCCTCCAGAAAGGCAACCCGAGTATTGAGTCTCCGTGGCCCAACGTTAATTTAACTGATAATTTAAAAAATCAAAACCAATGTCAGGGGGCCTGCCTTCTTAGTTTAATTTCACAGGGATCATGTTATAGCTTTTGATAAAATGTTTCATTTTAAAGGACTGGTTTCATCAAAGTAGGTCTTTTTTTACAGGGTCAGCTATACCTATAAAAAACATATACATTAGGGAAAAGTGGTGCTTAGGTTCAGAGAACAGAAAGGAAATGCTTGCGCTCTTGAGGGATCCCTCCTGGTCCCTGAGGAGGCAATAGAGCTGACATCTGGAGTAATTTATTGAACACTAGAGGCCCAGTGTGTGAAATCACACAAGACACAGACCCAGCGTGCCGTGGGACCCAGCATCAAGTCCCGCTGGCACCACAAGATCTATCAATGCACATTTCCTGGCAACCCATCTTTGGTCATTACAGCGTTATGACCACTGGGTTTTTATTATATAGATAGATACCATGCATGCTCATTCCTCTCACCTGCGTTCATGCAGCTGTCTCGCCCTGGATGCCTTCCCTCTGCTTTTAGCAAGCAAGACCCCAATCTTACTGGCTTGCATCTAACCTATTCTGGGTGTGGTCTTGGCCAACTCCCATGTGTTTGCCAGGAATGATTGGTTGCAAAAATGTAAATTTGACCTGATTTGGCAAAAGGTCTGAGTAAATTGAAGACTTTGAGATGAGATTTTCCTGGTTTATCTGAGTGGACCTTAAATGCAACCACAAGGATCCTTATAAGAAGGAGACAGAAGGAGATCTGACACAAACAAACACAGAAGAAAAGGGGACAATGAGACCATGGAGGCAGAGACTAGAGGAATGTGACCACAAGCCAAGGGACACTGGCAGCCTCCAGAAGTGGGAAGAGGATGTAACAATAGGTAATTGTAACCCACTCCCACCATTGTTTCTGTGGATGATGAATCTGGTTGATGTGTGACTACAGATAGCCAGCATGTTTGTATAAGGTTTCTAGGAACTAACTTCAAAAGATACAAACTCTGACCTTCAGTCATCCAAGCTCTGGGAGATTTGCTCACTTTCAACTCTAAAATCAGGATTATGTAAAACCAGGATGACAAAAACCAGGATGATGCCCACTAGACCACCACTTGACCAGTTTTGAGGTCCTTATTGGAATAGACTGTGCTGGTCTGCACAGAGAGAACTTTTCAACAACCTCCCCTTGATCACTTTGTTCTGCTTTCCCTCTACCTTCTTATAAAAACCTCTACCTGTACTGAGATGTTGAGATGAGCTTTGGGATGAGAGTCCCACATCTTCTCAGGTTGCCAGCACTTGAATAAAACACTTTTCTTCTCATCGGCACCTGTCTCATGAGTTTGGCTTTTGTTGTTGCAAGCAGCCAAACCTGAGTTTTGTTTATAAGAGTGGAAAGAGCATTCTGTGTCCTACAGGTGGAAAGCAGGGCCAACTCCTACAGCTGGAGCTCCCCCTTCCCTGGGCATTCTCTGCTCCATTCTCTCATTCCAGAAAGACAAGTGGGAGGTTCTAAGTGAAGAGATACTTGCTTTTTCTTGGCTGGGAGTGTCCAGGTAGAATTTGCAGGCTTGAGTGGGTTCCTGATGCCTGTATTTCATAAAGAATTATAAAGAGGAGCCCAGCCAGCATGGCTCGGTGGTGGAGCATCAATCTATGAACCAGGAGGTCACAATTTGATTCCTGGTCAGGGAACATGCCCTGGTTGTGGGTTTGGTCCCCAGTGTGGGGTATGAAAGAGGCAGCCCATCAATGATGATCTCTCATCATTGATGTTTCTATCTCGCTCTCCTTCTCCCTTCCTCTCTGAAATCAATAAAAACATATTTTTTTAAAAAAATAATTATAAAGAGGCGATAGCTCAGGGACAACATGGCCAGATATCAGAAAGAATTGAGAAGAAAGGGAGAAAGCACAGAAAATCTGGAGCTTGCTGGGTTGAAAAATAAAACAATTTCTAATCTCCAGACTTGCCATTCAATAAAAGATTCTCAAATTAAAATGTAGCCTGAGAGAAAAGTCAAATCATGGGCATGGCTATAAAGATATAGCTTGGGAGCATAGAGCAAATAAGAGACATAGCTCTCACACCCCTCTGAAGATCTCTGGAAGAATTAAATGGTGTGTAGTAGTTACCAGAAAGATCAATGATCCTGCAATAGCCTGCGCTGCCCACAGTACCTGTAATTAAGCGCAGAGAGAGACATGTCTTAAAATGAATTGTAAATATAGCTTTTGGCCCAGGCAATCAAATACATAAGAAACCGTCAATTTTTGAGAAAGCTGTATTGGAAAAGCCCACACTATTGACTAAAAAAGACTGAGACTATTCAAAAAAGTCTCTGGGCCACTAATTTTTGATGGACAAAATGCAGGCTGAGAAAATCTTCAGCTGCTTAGAAAGGGCATAATTTCCAGTGTCATTTTCTGAAGTGACCAAGGAGAATAGTGTAGCAGAAAGGGTCTTCTAGAGATTAGAGCCAAAAGCCACTGACAATGAAGGACTGAGGGCCCAGCTCTCAGCAGTGGACTAGAGCCTAATCACAGAGCATTCCTACCCCAGGGTAGCAGTTCCTGGCAATGTTTCTCCAGCAGGACTTAAGAATTGCTGTGGACCAGGGGCTATTTGGGCCTTCTGTTCTCCAGAATGGCAATGTTTCTTAAGTGATCCTGTTCCTGCTTTACATGTGGGGGAGGAGTGTGATGGGGGAGGTGTGCAGACAGTTTCTGCTTTGTCCATAGGTCTCGATAGCAAGAGGAGCTGCATCCAGATTTGCCATAGAATACGAGATTCTGGACATGTCGCTTGATGCCCTAATTGGGTGTCTAGAGCATGGATGAGTATATTTTGCAAGTAGAAAAGTCTTCCATAATTGTGTCCAAGAAGGACACAATATGTATCATTGTGCCCAATTCCTCATCCATTCTATGATAGTTTCCTAGGGTTGTCAGTAGCAAATTATCACAAACTTGGATGACTTACAACAACAGCAATTTCTTGTGTGTGGATCTGGAGGCCACAAATACAAAATCAAGGTGTTGGCAAGATTAGTTTTCTCTCTGAGATAGAATCTGTTTTCTGCCTCTCTCCTGGCTTCTGGTAGTTGCCTGCAATCCTTGGCACTTCTTGACTTATAAACACATCCATCCAATCTCTGCTTCCATTGTCATGTGTTGCTTTCCCTGTGTGTCTCTGTTTCTGTGTCTCCATTTCTCTTCCTGTAAGGACACCAGTCACATTGGATTAGAGGCCCACTCTAATTCCATATCACCTCACTTAACTAATTACATCTGCAAAGGCCCCATTTTCAAATAAGACCCCTTTTTTGAGGTTCTAGGCATCCTTCATTTGGGTAAGAACACTATTCAATCCAGTACATGTCCCTGTATCCACACCTTGTGTGTCTTCAGTTTCTCTGTCCCTTCATGTGGGCTGGGACATATATCCCTTCTGATCAAGGGAAGGTGGCTGGAAGAGACAATGTGCCAGTTTGGAGCCCAGGTCTCAGAGGCATTGTGCTTTCATGCTCACCTTCTAGAAGCTTCTGGCTTCCTCCATGAGGTGAGCTTCTTCTGGGAGCTGGTGTCCCTGCACCTGGGAGGTGGGGGGTTGGGGACAGCAATGCTCCAGCCACTCCACACCTGCCCTGTCAGGAGAGCTGCCTAGGCCAATCTGCAGAGCTATGTATCTGGAGATAACTCTCATCTTACTCTACTAGGTTTTAGGGTGGTTCATGAAGCAAAAATTGGCTGTTATGAGTGAAGAAAGAACAGAAACCATGGGGACAGCCTCTTGTAAGCTCTGCTCCAGCTGCCATGCTGGATATGAACCCAGTGTTGCCAGGGTATTTTATTTTACCAAAAGGGGCCCAAAATCTAGATTTATAATCCAAAATCTCCTAATTGTATATGTATATATATATTATACAATTTTAAAATAAAGTTACTGTGTAGTCCCAACCAAACAGGCTTATGGGCAGGATCCTGCCTGCAAGCCCCTAGCTTGTGGCCTGGGGTAAAGACTAGCTGGTTCTGGAAGGTCCCTCTGCTCAGCTGTCCAGTCACAGGTGCCATCCTGGGAAGATCCTGGTTCCACGAAGAGAGGGTCACCCTTGTGAGGACAAGAAAAAAGCCTTTCTTTTTCTTTGCTGTGGCTTTCCATAATTTGTGAGAAGTACCTGCTAATTAAACCCCAATATTGTTGGCTCCTCTGATGCAAATTGTTGGTGCCTCTGTTCAAACTGCAAGACAAGGTAAGCTACTCTCAAGGTTACATTCTTGCATCCCCCTCCTCCTATTTTTACAACTCAGGGATAATTAGCACCAAAAGTCTCTATTAATAGAAAGTTCTCTTTTCCTTTCCCCTTCAAACAGGCCTCTTTTGAACTCTTCAGAACTTTTGCGCTAAGCATGTGTTATAGGTTTGGGGAAAATACCGACAAGACACCTTTCTAAGTACATCTGCCTGGATTGTCTTCTGAGAAACAAGCTACTTCAGCCTCAAATCTCCCTCCCTCCCATGTCACCTAGCAACAGCATCCATTGCCCTTTAAAAGGGGAAGCCACCTTTTATTTCTTGCGCCTGTATTGATTAGCAACGTACTGGCCTTTTCCTCCCATGGAAAGTAAAATAAACTCCCTCTCTCTTTGCACATATCTCTTCTCTCAGCTGTGAGTTCTTTCACAGCCCTGTCACTGGCAAAACCCAGAACACTCCCGTGAAATAAAGAACCCAGGCATGCCATCCAGGATTCCAACTCGAAGGAAGTGCAGCCGATGGTCCGCACAGAGGAAGAAGCAATGTGGGGGATTCGTCATCTCCATGCCTTTCTGCCCCTTACAAGGGCATCTTGGTTTATGCTGTTAAAAACACTTGGCAAGCCCTAGCTGGTTTGACTCAGTGGATAGAGCATCCACATGCGGACTAAACGTTTCTGAGTTTGATTCCAGTCAAGGGCACATGCCTAGGTTGCGGGCTCAATCCCAGGAGGGGGCATGCAAGAGGCAGCCAATCAATGATTCTCTCTCGTCATTGATGTTTCTATCTCTCTCTCCCTCTCCCTTCCTCTGAAATCAATATATATATATATATATATATATATATATATATATATATATATATATATATATTTAAAAATATATATTTGGCAAGAAAATGCCTATAGAATTTCTTTTTTATTTTTTAAGTGGTGGGGTTTTAGGGATTGTTCTTTAAGAAAAAAAAAAACTATTGGAGAAAAGGCCAAACACCACAAGTTGAAATTGATTTTACAGGACAAACACCTCACTTTAAATTTAAATTGAGTCCAAATTCATTTCGTCTCCCAGAGTTCTAGAAGTGTAAACATTCAGTATGTTTACACTTGTTTCATCTGCTTTTTTGCTAAGTCCTGGTCCCCCACCTCCTTTCCTTTACTTCTATTTGTCATTTCATACATATGCTCAACTTTGTATTTACATATGTCTAACATTTATAGATGGCCTCCTAAATATGCCAGATGAAGGATGAAACAATCCTGAAAACAGCTGGAAAATCGTGCAACAGTGGAGAAGTTGGGCACATGTACATTCTGCACTGTGAGGTTGCACAACAGACCAAGTTTGTTATAAGTGAGGCTGGAGGGTACCCCCCATGCCCTGAAGGATGACAGCTTGCTGGGTATAGCTGGCATCCTGCAGAAGGCATGCCCTCAGGAACCTCAGCCTCCTTGAGATGGGGAGGGCCAAGCTGGCACAGAGACTATAGCCAGGGGAGGAGGGCTCTGCTGAAGGGATGAGAGCCACACCCACAGTCCTGTGAGACCAAGGCTGGGGGGTCCAGTGAGGCTGAAATCCAGTGCCTACAAAGTGGAGGCCAGGGTCTAGTGAGGCCAAGGCCCAGTTTCTAGTGAGAAAAGATCGGCCTTTTGGAGGCATCCATTTCCCTGCTACCCTGTGTTGGGAGGTCCTGGCAGATAGAGAGCCTCTAATAGACCTTGAGCCACATTGTCCCCATTGCCTGCTTCTCTCAGAGCTCAGGATTTTTGTGTCTGTCCAGGACTACCCTAACTCTGCAATTCTCATATCTTTCTTGTGCTTTTGGAAGATTCAGGAGAGTAGGACCTGGACCTCCAGACCAGGGAGGGCTGGGTCATCCCTTGACCCTGCTCTCCCTCAGCTGTTCATCTCATTGTCTAATAGATTAGAAACAATAAAAGAAAACTGTGAAACCCGTAATCACATTTAAAATCTTCATTTTCAATTTCAGGGGTGGGGGAAGGCTTTACTATACTGCTATAAAAAAAATCTGATGGTCTCAGTTGACCTCAGGTATAATAGTATAACAGGGTAGCTAGCTGATAATGCAATTTGCCTGCTCAAAAAAATTAAAAACAACATTATGGCAAACAGTGGTCTTCCATCAGAGCTCTGTCAAAGATGCCATGTGGAATAGAGAGCCTGGATCCACATCAGAGGGCCTTCAGAATGGGTCAGGGGGAAGATGGACACCATAGCACAGACCCATGGGGGAGAGATCCTTTAGAAAGCTGCTGCCCAGCCTTTGGCATAGGATTCCAGGATGCTTGGAGGCATGTGGAAGGACCCCTGGGCTCAATAATGATGGTGAAAAGCTGGGACCCTGAGTGTTCCATGAAAACTTGTTGGAAGAGGATTGTCTCCACTGCTTCTACCTTTACTGTGACCCTCCTACCTTGACTGTAACCCCCCACGTGAGCCGGCTGCTCCTGTCCACAGCCTTCATGGTCAGGGCAGATGAGGACATGGCAGAGCCCACAGGTCAGCCAGACCAGACCAAGCTCTGCTTGGACCTTGCTGAGGATTGCTAAGGAGTCTGGGGCTCAGCCGAGAACTCAGGCTGCTCATTGCCTCGGTTGCTCAGATGGGAGATGGGAAATGGTCATGGGGAATAGCCGTGGCCTAAGTGTCATTTGAGTTCCTCTTTCTCATTTTCAGAAATGCAATTAGAGAGGCGTTGCATGGGCACTGGGGCGTTTTGGTGTGTCTGGGTCTGTGGGTGTTCGTGGGCTGGGTCAGCTGTGGGACCTGGTGTGTGTATGAGCATGAATGTGCAGATGAGTGCCCTTGCCTTCCACCTCCCAGCACAGCTTTCTGTCAAGTGCCCAGAATTGCTTCCTGCTTTCCATCCACATGTCAAGTCTCCCAACCTTGACATGGTAGTTCTCCTGTGGCATCCCCCTCTCCCACACCCTACATCCCCTCCACAGGCACTCCCAGTTGCCTGTGCTTTCAGACTCATGTTTGGAGGGCCCTGGAGCTATGTGGAGACCATGAAAAGGAGCATTTGGAAAGTTCCAACAATCTGAGACTAATAGAGGTCTTGTGTGAGAGAGCAGAGAAGCCTGGGGTTGGGGATGAGATGCAAAGGCGGGTTACGCTGGAGAGTTGCCCCCTCTACGGGCTGGGTGTGCCTCACAGGCTATGCAGGGGCCACCTGAGGGCAGAGGCCTGAGTCCCAGCCTCCCCATATGAAGAAGGCATCTGGTAGAGGACAGTGAGGGTTGGGGCAGCATCTGCAGGCCATGTTGCTCCTCTGCTGCAGTTTGTGTCAGGCCCAGTGTGGTCAGATGATGTGCTCTTCCATCCGTCCTCCCCCTGGCCAAGATAAGCCTATTCTCCCAAGACATGCATATTTTCATGGGAAATCTTTTTATTTTTAAAAATCTTAGCAAGTAATTTGAGTTCAAATATAAAACTCTGTGGACTATCAATTGGCAGCCTTCGTGTGTCAGTTATAATACTTGAGTTTATAAGCAATGACTCTGCGACTTTAGGCACAGAGTAGGGATTCTTCTATAACTGAATCCCAGAAAGCCAGGGTCTAGAGCAGGGGTGGGCAAACTTTTTGACTCGAGGGCCACAGTGGGTTCTTAAACTGGACCAGAGGGCCGGAACAAAAACATGGATGGAGTGTTTGTGTGAACTAATATAAATTCAAAGTAAACATCATTACATAAAATGGTACAGTCTTTTTTTTTTTAGTTTTATTCATTTCAAATGGGCTGGATCCGGCCTGCGGGCCATAGTTTGCCCATGGCTAGTCTAGAGGAATACTTGTGGGCAGTGAGTGCTTATGTTCTAGAGGCAGCTGGTGGGGACTCACCTGGCCCCAGCCCTCTGGTGACCACCATCCCAATGCATAAGCTTCAGCTTCTTCCTCTGATGTCATGAGGACCAAGTGTTAGATAGCATAAGGCTCTCAAGGTCTGAGCAATTCTAAATGTTATTACTCAATGTTATCCTTGCTAAATGTTAAAATGTATTTTGTAGACCAGCTGTAAACAGGATGAGCTTGACAAATTCAAAGGATAAATGTAGGCAATTGCAAAGACGAAATCAAAGTATAATGACCAGGAGATTTGAAGATGGTGGCATAGGTAAATGCCTGTACTCACCGCCTCCCACAACCACATCAAAATTACAACTAAAATACAGAACAACCATCATCCAGAACCACTGGAAAGCTGGCTAAATGGAAGTCCTACAACTAGAGAAGTAAAGAAGAAAGCACACTGAGACTGGTAGGAGGTATGGAGGTGTGGAACGGGCTAGTCCAGCACCCACCTGTGCCACCTTTTTAATCGGGAGGCAGATCGCCTCTGCAGAGGCCACCCAGAGGAGCAAGGGGTCCCAGCCCCACACCAGACGCCCAGCCCAGGGTCCCAGAGCTGGGAAAAGAAGTCCCTATAGGCAGTAAGAACTATGGGCTGTAAAAACCAGTGCAGATTGGGGCTGAGTGGCACAGAGGCTGCTCTTAAAAGGCCTGCACCAGGAAGGTCCCGCTTTCTCTGAGCTCCAGCACCAGGGCAAGGCTCTGAGGAACACAGGTACATATGAGGAGGAACTGGATTGTCTGGCATCGGGGCAGGAACCCTGGGGCGGCTTTCTCCCAGACAGAGGTGCTCACAGGGATCATTGTTCCTATGCTGGGACCTCTCCAGTTGCATGGCTAACTGGCAGCCATTTCTCTTTGCTCTGCCCTACCTCATCAAATTTACAACCCCACTCAAGCTGTGTGCAGTGGCTTTTGCATATGAATGGCCTGCCCTTGCTCAGGTTAAAATCTCTCAAACAAGCTGCAGCTGGGTCAAGGAGCCCCAAACCTATCAGTAAAAGGCAAAAGGCCCAAGACCTGGCACCAGCACCAGCCTTCCTTGCTTCATAGCTGGGCATCATCTGGGCACTTCCAAACCTGATACAAAGAGGAGGAATCTGCATATCTCTCTGTAACTCCTGCTGCGTGGCCCCAGGCAGTGGCTGACTTTGCACCTCCCTGGAGACCCAAGAGCCAGTGTACCCAGTGGTCATTGTCAGGCCATACCAGATTACAACTAGACACATTCATAAGAGACACACTCAAGGGGCAGACTCAGTGAGCACCAAAGCCCCACTGAAGCAAGTCCTGCTTCATAGGGGTGTCTCCTGCACAGCAGCTCTCCCACTGTAGTTGCACCTGGTTCTCACAGCCAATTGGCCTAGAGGTCAATTCCTCCCAGTGACACAACAGCAATTGAGTCTCAACTACAACAAGTCTGTGCACACAGCCCACAAAGGGGTGCACCTAAAGTGCCCAGCTTGGGTGACTGGGGAGGCTGAGCCACTGGGCCCTACAGGACACCTACTACACAAGGCCACTCTATTAACTCGAGAAGACATAGAAGCTCTACCCAATACATAAAAACAAACATGGAAAGCAACCAAAATGAGGAGACAAAGAAACATGTCACAAATGAAAGAAATGGAAGAAAGCAAACTACTGGATGTAGAGTTTAAAACCATGGTTATAAGGTTACTCAAGAATCTTCTAGATGCCTCCAAAAAAAATGGAAAAGGACCAGTCAGAAATTAAGCATACACTGACTGAAATAAAGAATAATATACAGGGATTCAACAGTAGAGTACAGGATTCTGAGAATCATATCAATGATTTGAAATATGAGGAAGCAAAAAACATCCAACCAGAAGAGCAAAAAGAATCCAAAAAATATGAAGATAGTGTAAGGAGCCTCTGGGACAACTTCAAGTGTACCAACGTTCACATTTTGGGGGTTCCAGAAGAAGAGAGAGAGCAAGATATTAAAAACTTATTTGAAGAAATAATGACAGAAAATTTTCCCTAACTGGTGAAAGAAATAGACTTACAAGTCCAGGAAGCACAGAGAGTTCCCAAAAAAGAGGAACCCAAAGAGGACCATACCAAGACACATCATAATTAAAATGCCAAGGCCTAAAGACAAAGAAAGAATCTTAAAAACAGCAAGAGAAAAGCAGTTAATTATCTACAAGGGAATGCCCATATGACTGTCAGCTGATTTCTCAACAGAAATTACATAGGCCAGAAGGGAGTGGCAAGAAATATTCAAAGTGATGAATAGCAAAGACCTACAACCAAGATTACTTTATCCAGCAAAGCTATCATTTAGACTTGAAGGTCATATAAAGAGCTTCACAGACAAGAAAAAGCTAAAGGAGTTCATCACCACCAAACCAATATTATAGGAAATGTTGAAGGATATTCTTTAAGAAGAGGCAGAAGAAGAAAAAGATCAAAAATATGAACAACAAATGGCAACAAATACATACCTATCAACAATTGAATCTAAAAATCAAAATAAACGAATAAGAAATCTAATAAACAGAATAAACTGATGAATAAAATAGAAGCAGAGGCATGGAAATGGAACAGAATGATGATTCTCAGAGGGAAGGCAGGGGGCAGGAAGAGATTAAACAAATATCTTGTATGCATATATGCATTACCTATGGACACAGACAATAGGGTGGTGAAGACCTGGGGCAGGGTGGGAACCGGGTGGAGGGGGGCAATGGAGGAGAATAAGAGGGATATTTGTAATAATCGCAACAATAAAGATTTTTTAAAAGTGTAATTGTCCAAATAGTGTTGACAAGCAATGTCTAAGCTTCTCTTTGGGGCAACAGAGCTTTGAATGTGAATCCTGTCTCCTTTACTTGCTACAAATAAATAAACCTACTTTGTGCCAAATGGACAACTGTGTCTCATTCTTGAATACAGCACTCCAAGAGGTAAACACCTTGAGTTTGGTAACACAAGGGAGATGATTTAACTAAGATCTTTGCTAATTCATGAGCAGAGCTGCCCCTTTGTCACACTGAGCCCAGGGTTTTACCATATCTTTCCACTCCAGGGCCTCAGCCAGGCCAGTCACCAGGGCATATGGGACTGGTCATCAGACATAGATGTGTGTGATCTTTCTCCTGAGAAGGGAGCCTGGAAATTCCTGATTAGTGTCCCAGTGGGGGCTCTCAGTTTCCAGAGCTGAACACAATCTTTCTTCATTCTCTTGTTTAAATTCTCCATTTAGAACAAAATGCAAGCACTGGCCAAAATCAACAAAGCCCTGGTTGCCTCTCTCACTGCACTCTTCCTTCTCTTCCTTCTTTACCACCCTATGGCTTTGCTGCTCTTCTTTCCCTGGAGCAGAGAAAAAGCTCTCCTAACCAGAGGCCTCTGCACATGTTGGTCTTTGTGTTTGAGATGCTTATCTTAAGTTGTGACTGCCCACTCCTGGTAACTTCTTTCCCATCAACTTTTAGCCTAAACCCTCACTCATCTCCCCTCCTTGTCCCATGCATTGTGAATCACTTATTTCTTTTTCTTTTCTTTTTTTAAATCCTCATCTGAGGATATGTTTATTGATTTTAGAGAGAGAGGAAGTGGGAGAGAAAGAGAAAGAGAGAGAAATATCAATGTGAGAGAGAAACATCAATCCATTGCCTCTGAAAGTGCTCTGACCAGGGATCAAACCCTCAACCTAGGTATGTGCCCTGACAAGAACTTGAACCTGCAACCTTTTGGTGTACAAGACAATGCTCCAACCAAATGTGCGACCTGGCCAGGGCTCTTTTTATTTTTTTTATAGAATTTATTTTTGGTAGTTATATTGCTGATTCATTTGGTAAATATATATATATGTATTGATTTCAGAGAGGAGGGGAGAGAGAAAGAGAGAGAAACATCAATGATGAGAGAGAATTATTGATTGGCTGCCTCCTGCACTCCCCCTGCTGGGGATCGAGCCCACAACCCAGGCATGTGCCCTTGACTGGAATTGAACTCAGAACCTTTTAGTCCACATGCCAATGCTCTATTCAATGGGCAAAACCAGCTAGGGCACAAATTTTTTTGAGCACCTACTATGTGCTACGCTATGCTTTGTTAACCACAATATTTTTTTGCAATCTTTCAGCAAGTTTGTTTATCAGGCCAAAATCCACCTTGGTATGGGTACCACCCAGGTCCTGCAATACAACTGGGTTTGGTTCTAAAGTCAGTGATGAAATGAAAAAAAGCATGTAGTCAGAATACTCTAGAAATTTTCCAGTGAACACAGTTTTGTGTCTACAGCCCAATACTGTACAATGTGTAGCTGGGTAAAGGCAGTGATGGAGAACAGTACTAGCTAAGATGTCCAGTTTTGAGCTTTCATATTTGTTACATCATTTAATTCTCAAAACCACCCTATGAAGTAGGTGATGTTGTTATGCCCATTATACAGTTTAAGAAACTGAGGCACAAGTGTTACTGAATAGGGACTGGGCCCAGGGCAGGTCTGCCTTGGGCCAACCAGTAGTGTGTGGGTTCTTGACTTCATGCAGGAAAGATTTCACAACACAAGTCCAGATGATTTTAAGAGTGTTTATTATTGAAACATACAGTGAAACAAGAAAGGACTTAGGATGGAAGAAGCAACAGGAGAGAGCCTAGGCAGGGCTGTTTGGGCTCACTGATAAATGAAAGTCACAGTAAAAGAAGATGTAAAAACAGGAAAAAAGTTTTTCTTTTTCTTTGCTGTGGCCTTGCACAATTTGTGAGAAGCACCTGGTAATTAACCCCCAAGATTGTTAGCTCCTCTGATTCAAACAATCCCTCTGTTCAAACTGCAGATAAGAAAAGCTACTCTCAAGGCTACAGTCTTACATTCTCCCTCCTTCCTGCTGTTTTCAGAATTCAGGGATAATACTCACCAAGGAGTCTCTAGTTAGTAGAAAATCCTTCCTTTCTCACCTTCAAACAAGCCTCTTTTGAACTGTTCATAAGTTTTGCTCTGCTAGGACATCTGCCAAACTGTCTCCTAGAAAGCAAGGAAACTGTAACTTTTCAAGATAGCTCCCCCTGGTATCTGATCAACTTCAACACAACACAAACCCTTCCCTTCCTTGTCACCTAGCAACACCAGCCATTACTCTTGAAAAGGGGAAGCCATTTTTTGTCCCCTGCTGTGTATTAATTGGCAGTAATTGGTCGTTTCCCTTCATGGAAAGTAGAATAAACTTCCTCTCTTCATCTCTTCTTTTAGTTGTGAATTCTTTCACAGTCCACACCACCAGTCAAACCCTAACAGAAGTGAGCCGAGGTGGGGCTGCTGTTGGCTCACTGGAAAGTCAGAGAAAAAGGAAGCCTTGGAGACAGGTTCATGGAATAAACTCAGGATGAGCTGTGGCTGCCCACTGTTCCCCTGGTTTCAAATCTTGTGAGGAGGCGTAGAGTTTAGGAGCAAGAGAGCAGAGATACAGACCTAAGAGTTACAAGACTTGGGCATGCTCTAGCAAGAGAAGAGTCCCCTGTCTTGAGGCTTTTTATCTTTCTTTAGCCTGAGGGAATCCCAGGAGAGATTTCAGGGGAGGGTCTCAACAGAATATTCATTAGCATTTCAGATGCGTTCTTCAATATGTTGGTTTACCAAAATGTATGTGTAGAGATATTAGCGTTATTTTCCGGTTAGTTTCATGTTTAAAGAATGTCATTGAAGCCCTGGCTGGTTTGGCTCATTGGATAGAGCATCGGCCTGGGGACTGAAGGGTCCCAGGTTCGATTCCAGTCAAGGGCATGTACTTTGGTTGCGAGCACATCCCCAGTAGGAGGTGTGCAGGAGGTGTGCTCTGAATGGGTAGCTCAGATGGTTAGAGCATTGTCCCAAAATGCCAAAGTTTCAGGTTTGATCCCCAGTCAGGGCAAGTATAGGATTCAACCAATGAATGCATGAATAAGTGAAACAACAAATCAATGTTTCTCTCTCACACATATTCCCTTCCTCTTCTTCTTCTTCTTCTTCTTCTTCTTCTCTCTCTCTCTCTCTCTCTCTCTCTCTCTCTCTCTCTCTCTCTCTCTCTCTCTCATATAAATTTTAAAAAGGTACAGGTATATCTTTCTTCTTCTTCTTCTTCTTCTTTTTTTTTTTGCTGGAATGATGATAAGGGGACACTATTTTGCAAGGAGCAGAGGTGACCACTTTCTCTATGAACTCCACTTTACATGTCCTGGGGGCTTCATATCAGATCTCAGTGTTACTACACAGGAGGAGGGACCATCTGGAGCTGCTGGAAGGGAACCAGCCAAAAAGCATCATCCTACTGGTGATGAACCCTCAAATGAAGGAAAGGCCTCCTGGCACCCCAGGAAGGAGCAATGGGGTCCCCAGGGAGTCCCCAGTGGCTGCAGTGATGGCCAAAGGCCTTCAACTCTGCATCCAGAGTTTCTTCCCATTGTGTCTCAGCCTTTATAATCCCATGGTTAGTGCCATTGCCAGACCCAGCCAGAAACTTTGGCCATTTTAAAACCCACACTTAGATACTGTAAACTGGGCAAGGTTGGGCCTCTCATGCAAACTGTACTTCAGAGAGAACCATGCACTGAACTTCCTGCCTGCACTGTGTTTCTGCCATCTGAGCCAGCCCTTATGAAGGACTTCCTAGAATCCTATATCAACCTATAGGACTGAGGCTTTCCCCACCCAATTGAAACGGCACAGCTCTGACCAACCAGAGAGGCTCTATTCTGATTAATCAAGACAAGTACCTTTTAGACCAATCCAACTGTGAGGATTTGGAGTCCTTGTTTGCATGAGGACAGACTAAACAGGGACCAGAGGCAGGGATATCTGTCCATATAAGCCAGATCCCCTCAGATTCTGAGAGTGCACTTTCCCTCTCCACCAAAGGTATCTCACTTGAGAAGGCCAGAGCAGACTGGCACAGGACAGAGCTGGAGAGAGGACTGATCCCGGGGCTGCCTCACAACTATGCTGTTTTACAGCTGTGCTGTATGACAATTGAGATGTTTTGCACTAAAGTTTCCTTCTTCACTGCACCCCAAATTGGGGGTTTCTGCTGGCCTTGAATTGGTGCTGAAAACCATTGGCTGACAGCAGGACTGGATGGAAGGAACATGACAGGAAGGGAGGGTGATCTAAAAAGAATAAAGCCCCAGAGGCCAGGGATCCTGGGGTCTAGCAAGGCCTTGGCCAGGGTCAGCAATGGATTATAAATGATGAAATACCCAGTCAGGCTTACAAAGGATTTGAACACAAAACCCTGCAATGTAACAGGATTGTGCCCGTCATAAACTACGTGCAGGATTTATATGTAAAGAAATCAATCCTCCATGCTCTACGGATGATGTCGTCTGGGAATGGGAGATAAACATAAAATCATGTGAGGACCAGGGCAGGGGTAACCTGGGACTGTGATACACTTATAAATGGGCACTGAGATTTCATTTGGAAATATAGGCAAATGAGGTGCTGGGACTGGGGCCATGGGGCTGAACCCTAACATTCATTGTGTCCCAGAGAGTTAATCCAGGTTTGTCTCAGTAATAGCTCTTGCCCCTAGTTAGCAGCTGGTTCAGCAATGATCATATGACCCAACTTTGGCCCATAGACAAGAGGGAGTCATTCAGCCCTTCTAGGAGAGGGCAGAAAACCTGTATGTGGTCTGGCTATTCTTCTACTTCAAGCATATCAAACTCGCTGACAGCGGGCCTCATGCTTCATTTATTTAAATAAGGCACTTGGCCCGCCGGCCATGAGTTTGACATGCTTGTCTAGTCCAGGTCACAGACCTAGGTGGCAGATTGAGCTCTGGAGTTGTCATACTTGCAGACCTGGTATGTGACATCATGCATTTTCTTATGTTTAAGGTGGCTGTGTTACTAGCAGCCAAGGTTATCTTAAGAGACCCACAGGCCTTTCTCAGATGGCCCTACTGACTTCTGTGAGAGGTTAGGCACAGGTGGACCCAGGGGCCTAGATCCAGATGCAAGTGGGCCCAGGACAGTACTCCCTGCTACACCCAGACAATCCCTTGAAAATTGGAGGGCCTCTCCCTCTCTGATAAGCTGAGCATAGGTGCAAATGGACAGTTACTTATAGCTTGTGTTGACTGCTCCTGGATCCCTTAGCCTCCAAACTGCAAGTACTTTGTCTTTTATTTCTAGGCAGAACTGATTCCAATGGTGGTAAGACAACTCTGTGTGAAACATGGCAATGAAAAAAATTGCTGCCTAGAAACACCTACGTTTTTCCTGTTTTGCCTGACACAGCTCCTTGTCAGGGTGTGTGTGTGGAGGGATGCTCAAAAAACAGCAAGAACCCCCGAAGTCCATCTGGCTGCCATGTTCTGTTCAATCAGCATTCCCCTGATATATTGCTTACCAAGGCCACTCCTGGCCAGGATTCTGTCAGTGCATCTGAGGAGGCCACTGTGACTGCTGTTTGCCAACAGTGGAGGAGGACAGAGTTGCTGTCTTTATAGGTCCCTTGACAAGGTCACTAAGACCTTACAGTTTCTTATCCTCTGAATCCAGGTCCCCAGGGGGCTGGAAGAGTCTAGGTCCATCCTCCAACTGCTCCTAGCTTGCTTGTCTAGAGGGAGGACAGTGAAACCTCACTGCCTCCATCTGGTCTGCTTATAGCATGCAGTGAGGGAAGGACCTGCCAAAGATTGTGACCTCATCAAAGGGCAGAAGGACTTCTGGTTTCTGTGTGGCCACCAGGGGCCGATGGCTCTGATGAAGCCTGTGCTGGCACATGTGGCCTGGAAACTAGGGGTGGAGCAGAGAGCCCTTCCCCTCCCTTCAGACTATGGCAGAGCTCCATTCCCAATGAGAGCTGGGGAGGGCATAGAGGAAAACATTGTTTTTTCTTAATGCCCCTGCTCTTAGGCATGCATGGTAATTTTTGACACCCAAGATGACCATGTTAGACCCCCATCTCTTTCTGTACCTCACATCCTTGGGAAGCTTTTTAGGGGGAAGAGGGCCCAAGCTCATCCTGAATTGCCCTCATCTCTCCCCCTCAACACGCAGCTGTTCTAGATTCGGGTTGTAACTCCAGGCCTTCAGGGACCATGCTAGTAACAAACCTGAGCAATAGGCAGATGGAGGACAATAAGGAGTGGTGGGGACTCTATCAAGCAAGAGAGTAGAAGCCAGACCTAAAGACATTTAAGTTCAAATCAAAGCAAACACACATAACACACACAAAGCAAGTGTTGGAGCTGAGTTGGCCTGTAGTCTTTGGGGTCTAGAATGAATAAACAGATGAGCAAGAAATGAGGAAGAGGTGGACCTGAGGGAGAGGCAAAGACAAGTGGCTGGAGCAGCATTTTCTAGAAAAGGAAGAGAGATATGAGCCATGGAGATGTGAAGAAGTAGGTGTCTATTTGTTGTTGCTGTTTGTAGTTGAGGTCAGGTGATCACAAAGCTGGGAGAAGCCCGTAAGGACTCCCTGCATGGAGGATTCAATCATACATTTTTATGGATGTTTGCCCAATTCATCCACTCCTCCATTCAGAGTGTCGTTGTGGGGACTAAAAGATGGGTTGGTCAAGAGCGGTGGTCCGCTTCCCACTCATGGGGAATCTCTATCTGGGTGGAGTCCCAGAAACCTGGGGGTGATGTGGGCAGGAACAGGTGCCAGGGGTGATGCATGTGTGTCAGGGAGACAAAGCCTCTTTACAAAAAATATCCTAGAACAGGTATTCCCAAGTGTGTAGATAATATCGTACATGGACCTATTAGGACAATTCATGTATCACCCAGTGAGTGTCACTCCTTCTCACTTTTCCTTTTGCCCCTCTCATTGCATCAAAGGGAAGGTCCCTGCTCTTGCTCATCTGTCTCATCACTTTCCCAACACTTGCTAATCAGTTTCAGCATCAGTGCCTTTTGCAGTGAGCAGTATCTAGAATTTGACATAAAACATTTTTTTCATTTTATTTATTTTTGACAGATACTTTTGACTTATGGAGAAATGTTGGCTTTTCATTCAATGATTTAAAGTATCCTTTAAAAATTTAAGTTCAGGATGAAGTACTGAATAAAGAAATAATGATGGTAGTGAGAAGAGGATTGAGGTAATGCCATCAGCCTGGCAGGGAAGTGTGTGAGATTATAGGGCATGACCCTTGAAGGCTGTGAGGCTGCTAGTTGGGTGTCATTCATCCTTCGAGGAGCACAAAAGCACAACCACCACCAAGAGGAATGAGTGGAAGAATGCCATAGGTTCTAAAACATTGCTGGACTCCCTTAGCCTTCAGGATTCAACCCATGCTGCTTCTTACAGAAGTCCTCCAGGATGGCTGCCTCTGGAGTGATCTCTTTCCATGCACCGATCACCATCCACCTTTCTCTGGAACCAGCTGTGTTTGCAGAGGTCACAATAGTAGATGCTTCTTGGGGATACAGCAAGCTGCAAGGCATATGCCACATTTAAGGATTAATAGCAGAAATGTGGGCCCAGTGTGACCACATGTTCCAATTTCTCAAGAAAAGTCAGATATCTAAGTTCTTATGTGAAATTTCACTATTTTTAATGTTCACAATAAATGTTCACCATGCCTGCCTCAGCACCATCAGATGACACAGAGGGAAGCGGGCAGGTGAAGATGGCCATCAAGTTGCAGTGCCCTCAAGCCCAGGTCCTGAAAATGAAGGAACTGAGGAGAGGAAACCATAGCTAAAGCAGGTTGTAAAAGTCATGCGTTTCCCTATAAGACCCGGCCCTCCTGGCTGGCAAGGGGGCCCTGAGGGACCAGAGCCAAATCCCAAGTCCTGGTTACACAGGCCTGGAGCACTGTGAATGAGATCCAAAGAGACAGGAATGGGGCAGAAATCTGGGCTCACACAGCAGAGATGTTCCAATAGACACATGCCTGGAAGGAGGTTCTCAGGCAGGACCTGGGAAGAAAGGTCACTGTGTTCGGGGCAGCAGGCTTGGTAGGAGAGTGACTCCAGGCTCAAAACCTTGCTGGAGAGGAGAGATTCCAACTGGCAATGGGCTTTGACGGTAGACTTGATCCAGGATGGAGACGTATGCCTGGTATTCTGAATTGGAAAAGGTGAGTAGAGAGTAGAAAGGTTATTTTAAGCGGGGCCTGGAGGAGAGGAAAGTCCAGGAGGCTAGATGCCCAGCTGGGATTCAGGACAGGTGAGGGCTGCAACTCTGCCAGTGCTCTAGGAAGGAGGGCCAGATCTGGCTGGAGGAGGCTGTGTTCTCAGGTTCCAAAGGAGGGGTTGGGAGGCAGATGGAGGGAGACAGAGACTTCAGGCAAAAAGAAGGTGGGGATTGAGGGTATCTTGCCTCTGTCTGGAAGGGTAAAAGTTGATCTTTGGGATAGCCCCTGCAGTGAGTACACCCTTAGGTAAAAGCATCTTCTGGCCTCTGAGGTCTCCATCTTAGGTCTTCCCCACCTTCCCCACCCCCATCCTGAACCCTGTCCTGCCCAGGGCGCAAAAATAGGGCTAGACTGTCTCTTGAGCCCCATGGCTCACTGGTGGGCCCCAAGAAGGATTCTCTGAATGGGGATGCTGGGGGCGGGGCGGGGGGGGGTGGGGGGCACGCTCCTTCCAGGCAGTGTGCCACAAGGGCGCGGGGCAAGCCCAGTGTGGCCAGCGGCTGGGCTCCCAGGTGCTACTCTGCCGCCGCCGCCGGGTGTCTCTGCTTCGCTGCGAGAGGGCGGCGGCGGCCCCGCCAAGAAGCGCCGGGTCACCGCAGGCTGAGGCGCCCGCCGTCCCCGCCCTCCCTGCGTTCTCCTTCTCCCTCCCGCCTGCCCGCCTCCCTCGCACGCTCCTTCCCTCTCCCCGCCTCTCCTCAGAGCTCCCCGCCCTCCCCTGCGCGCCTCGCCTCCTCCGCCCAGCGCCCTGCGGTGCTGCAGCTGCCGGCGGCTCCAGCTGCCCCAGATGTGGGCTGGGCAGAGCGCGGGGAACTTTCGCGCCGGCTGCGAGTGCGGGGCCCGGCTGCGGTCCGGCTGCCATGGATTCGCCAGCTGGCGCCGTTCGCTGCCTGCTCTGCCTTTCACCGCTCCTGCTGCTGCTGCTGCTGCTGCCGCCGCCACCGCCGCCGCCCGCCGCCGCCTGGCTCGCTGCTGCTGCGGACCCCCCAGGTAGGGGCGGCCCGCCCCCACCCCTACGACCCCCATTGGTCGGCCCCGCCCCGCCCCGCGCGCCTCCCCCCTCCCCCTCCCCCTTGTACCAGGAGCGTCCTGCTGGACTTGGGCAAACTCCGAGCGCCCCGTCAGGGGCCAAGTTGTCCAACTTCGGGCCGGATTGGTCGCGCAGGGGGCGCCCCTCGCGGCGCACCCGGACTCCCCGGGCGGTGGGGAGCTTGGAGCTCTCGCGGCGCTCCGGACGTTAAGCGTGGCGGTGGAGGGCCAGAAATGCCCCGCGGCGAAATCTCCTAGAGCCTGCCCCAGCGGGTCCTGGGGAGCCAGGGCCGGGCTGCTCCTGGGCTGGCGTCCGGGGATGCTCCGGAGGAGCCGAATGCCGACCGCGCCTGGGGCCCTGAGGATCGTTTGGGGCCCCTCAAAGGGGATCCCCGAAGATCCGAGGGACCCTGCTCCACCCCTCCGGGGACGGGATACTGTAATCAGAGGTCGCCTGTGCGAGGGGAGCCGAGTCCTCGCCGCCCCAGGGGCCACTGAAGGGTGGAGGCTCGCGGGTGGTGGGGGCGGGGAGGGGGGGCGGGTGGACGACAACCGGGAATGGCTTCGGAGCGGCCCACATCCTGCCAAGGACGGTAGGTTCACGGTGGCGGGGACGCTCTGAGGTGGCTGTCCCTTGGGGAACTGTGAGGAGCCCGCGGAGCCCCAACCCAGATGGGGCAAGGGAAATGATCTTGGCTTGCAGGGTCCCAGAGCGGGACCGCCGGGGCGGCGGTATTAACTACCCTTCCGGGTTGGCAGATGCAGGGGAGGTGCAGGCTAGTTTCTGAGGGTTGCCTGGAGGAATGTCCTTCCCTTCGCATTGGGGGCGGGCCTCGGGGTGATGCGGGCTCTGCCGATCTTGGGAGCTCCCAAGTCCCTGCGGTTCCAATGCTCCTTCCCATTGCAGGCGGACCCCTGGGGCACGGAGCCGAGCGCATCCTGGCGGTGCCCGTACGCACTGACGCCCAGGGCCGCTTGGTGTCTCGCGTGGTGTCGGTGACGACCGCCCAGGCCGGGGTTCGGGCCCGCAGGGCTGCCCCCGCCCAGACCCTGGGCTTCCCTGGAGGCAGTGAGGAGGACCCTGACCGCCGCCTATTCTACAACATCACTGTCTTCAGCCGAGACCTGCACCTGCGGCTGCAGCCCAACTCTCGCCTTGTGGCACCCGGGGCCACAGTGGAGTGGCAGGGTGAGTCAGGCACCACTCGCGTGGAGCCCCTGCTTGGAACCTGCCTCTACATTGGAGACGTGGCCGGCGTGAGTGAAGCCTCCTCCGTGGCGCTCAGCACCTGCGATGGGCTGGTGAGTAGACACTTCTCCACCCCTTTCTGTCCATGGCTCTTCTTGCCTGAGCTTCAGAAGCCTGTTACCTGGGTGTCCCCTGGGAGGGCAGGGCCTGCATTGAGGACCTTCTCTGCTTAGGGACCACAGGGCATACACTGAGGGGGTGGCTGGATTGAAGGGGTTGGCTGGAAGGCAAGTTATTTTGATTGACAGTTGAGGGGTGATTTATGCAGGAGAAGGCCCAGGGTCTCCAAAGGGCTGGTCAAGTAGCCATGTGTCTCCTTTAGGCCTGCAGGCACAGGTGTGTATATGTCTGTGAGTGTGTGCACATGTGTTTGGAATGTTAATGTGTACACGTGTCTGGACACCTGTGTGAACATATGAATGTGCCCTTGTGTGTCTTATGCACATGTGTATCTGTAGGTTTCTGCTCATTTGTGTGTCAGTTGAGTGTGTGCCCTGTGCATTTTAGTATGTGTCATATGTGTGGAGGGCACAGGTATTGGCAGTCAGTCTCCTTGTCTCTGTGTATGCAGGTGGTCCCAGCCCAGGGGGCAGGCAGTGATGCTGAAATGCCCAGTTATCCTCTGCCCCCTGGCTGACTGGCACCCACTGATTTTTATGCTGTGGGTTCCTGTGAACTTAAGCTGGCTATTTACAAAATGTTTTCTCTCTATATTAGAACCAAGGGGAACATTGGGAAATGCAGGCTCTGGTGCCCATGGGCAGCCCCTGAAGGACAGGAGAGAGGCTGGGGGAGGTCCTCTCCTGAGGCTGCCTGGGGGTTCCTGGAGCCCTGGAAAGTTCTCCTATTTTGGGGGGCCCAGAGGGACCATGGCTTGACATAAGAGCCTTGGAGGAAGCCTGGATCAATGCTCAGGGAGGAGGCTGACATTGGCAGTGTTCTGTCCCGCCACCCAGGGACCTGGCACTCAGCAGAAGCCACTGCAGTTTTCTATTTTGGATAGGATGTGTGGTGGTCAGGCTGGCTGTGCTAGCAAGTCATCTAGACCGCCCACCAAGGGTTCTGCTCTAATTGCAGCTCAGAAGACTCCTGCTCCAAGGGAGTGGCCGCTCTCCCAGCCCTGCAGCCCCTGTCCTCAGGTTCATCCTGTTAGCTACAGAGCCAGCAATTACTCCAGAGCCCCACAACCGCTGGTATTCTTTTTATGGAGACACAGGAAATGTCACTTGTTGCTTCAGAAAATCACTGCCTTTGGTTAGAACCTGGGCGTATTGCAGACAACTGTCAATGTCCTTGGAGGAGTTGGGTTAACATGGTGCAGCCCTCTATGTCCAGTTGTCTCTGAGGATGTCCTTGGGCTCACGGGTGTGCCTCATTTTACTCTAGAGGTGAATCACCTAAATTAGAGGAAATAGGTCCTGGGGACTTCAGGATGGGGTAGGTGGGCTGGGAAGAGTGACATGGATGCATTTGTTGGTGAACCAACTTCTGTGTACTGGTTAATTCTCAATGGAAAGCATTTTAGGGATGCTTTTTTTTTAGGGATCATTCATTCATCTGGTCAGTGATTCATTTCTTCAACCAGCACCTCTAGTACTCTAGTGTGTTTTTCCATTGTGCTGGTCAGAAATAGGTCTGGCCTGGTGTCCCTCTGGGTCTCACACACTCAGGGCAGTTGATAGGCTGAGGAGCACTCTTGCTGGGGCCTGAAAACATACTCCTGGAGGCTACCTGAAGAATGCTTTGTCGGTAGGCAGCCACACGGGTTGGCAATCCTAGCAGAGAGAAGAGGTACCAGGTGTGCCTTGGCCCAATCAGGATAGGCAGATGTCCTGGACATGCTTGCAGGGCTGAAACGAAGACTGGAGTTGGAAGAGGGGCTGGGGCCTCCCAGAATGGCCATGAATGCGGTCAGTGAAATGGCCTGGAGATAGTGGGGCAGCATCATGACTTCTTTTCTTTTTCTTTCTCTTTGCTGTGTGCAACTGTTCTGATTTTATACCAATTAATTTCTTAACCTTTAAAGTCTCTCTGTGCATCAATGATAGGCTCATATGCTAAGGGCTTCATGCATCAAGTGTCTGGTCCTCAACAGTGACCCTGCAGGAGAAAGGTCTTCATGCCTGGTTTACAGCTGGGCAGCTGAGGCTCAGCCCTTGATGGCAGGAGTCTGGCTTGGTTCTCTCCAGCTCTTCTTCCATGGTGCTCCCAAGTCTGGTGGGTGAAAGACACTGATATATGATCCAAGGTGTACTTCCTGTGCACGCTCCTCAGTAGGTCTTCTACGGCTAAGTGCACAGCATCCTTCCAGCAGCCCTGGCTCTAAACCAACATGCCTCATGTAGCCCCTTCCTGGGCAGCTCTTGCTCTTCCTTCATTGGTAGTGAAACATGCCCAAGCAAGTGTGGTGCAGATCACACTTGTTAAAATACAGATTCTGATTCAGCACCCATGCACCCTCCCTACTTTCCTTCTTTTTCCCCACCTCCCAGGTTCTGAGCTTCTCATGAGCTCCCTGGTTGATGCTCCTTGGCCTCAGACTACACTTTCAGAAGCAAGGCTCTACAGCCCAAATTCTGCAAGAGAGCTCTGTGGGTTTACACCTTAAGTTGCTCTGAGCAAATAGGGTTCAGTGGACCACCAGTGTGGGAAATACTGGGCCTTGCATTCACCTGGGAGATTCAAGGGGCCCATGGGACTCTTGGAGAATTTCTGTAATAAAGAAACATTTTGAACTCTGTGAATTCAGCACTCTCACACAGATGGAACCAGGGAACCCTGCTCTGCAGAACATGTTGAACTAGCTTTCCTAGGAGACATGGAAAAACCATGGAGCAGGGCTCAGCGAGCAGCTGTGGTCTCACAGTTTAAGTTTAGATACTTAGGGGAGCCACAGAACTTTTTAGGCCTTTTGTTCTTCCCCTGGATTGGACACACATCTACTTGCCTGTTCCCCTGAGTTTGTTTCTCTACTTTAAAAGAAGGCAGTAGTAGCTTTGTTTACCACAGACAGCAGTCTCCTAATTTATTTAGTACAAATGGATTCTTATGTCACTGTATATGTCAGGCTCCTCTTAGTTACAAGTGACAGAAAACTCAAGTCAGATTAGTTTAAACAGAAATGGGAAGTTATTAGCTCACATAATGGTAAGCCTTCAGGCATGACTGGATCCAGGTGCTCCCACCAGGTTATGAAGACCCTTGCTGTCTCTTGCCTCTACATTCCTTTGTATTTGTTGGCTTTGTTCTCAGATGGAATCCTCTGTGGCAAGTCAAGGGGCTTCAACAGTACCAGACTGACATCATTTTCTAGTTATTCCAGCTGAGTCCTGAAATGTCAGTCTGGCCAACCTGGCATCAGATGCTCCAATGAGAATCAGGACATGGGGTCTGCAGAACCCCATAGATGGAGAGTGTAAGAGGTGTTGCTCCCCCAAGTGGTATGAGGTTGGGACCCTGGGCCTGCCAATATGCAAATTCTATTGTAGTCAGGTGGAGATGGAGACTCAAGAAATCCCAGATGGCCGAAGCCGGTTTGGCTCAGTGGATAGAGCGTCGGCCTGCGGACTGAAAGGTCCCAGGTTCGATTCCGGTCAAGGGCATGTACCTGGGTTGCGGGCACATCCCCAGTAGGGGGTGTGCAGGAGGCAGCTGATCGATGTTTCTCTCTCATCGATGTTTCTAACTCTCTATCTCTCTCCCTTCCTCTCTGTAAAAAATCAATAAAATATATTTAAAAAAAAAAAAAAAAAAAAAAAAAAAGAAATCCCAGATGGCCCAGCCAGTGTGGCTCAGTGGTTGTGCGTCGACCCAGAACCAGGAGGTCACGATTTGTTCCTGGTCAGGGCACATGCCTCGGTTGCAGGCTTGATTCCCAGTAGGAGGCAGCCTATCAGTAATTTACTTCATCATTGATGTTTCTATATCTCTCTGAAATCAATAAAAACATTTATTTTAAAGAGAAATGCCAGATGAAGACTCGCTTCATAAGACATTGAGCCCTTTATTTTCAGAGAGGCTGAGAAATGGAAAGTGCCCAGGTTCTTTCATAGCCACTGTACAGACGTTGTTCATAATATTTACAGGAAAAGGTTAAAGTTTGCCTTTTCATGATGCCTGAGGAAATACTGCTTAACACAGGGTTCCTGTACATCATGTTGCTATGGAAGACTTTTCTTGCACTTCTTGGGCCACAGGACAGGTGTACTGATCTCACATCATCCTAATATGCTCATTAAACACCCAATGAGAAGGCTGTTGGCATGAAAAGTAATAATAGTATATCACAGGTCACAAGCCCCAACTCTGCACCATGCTCCCAGCTGAGCACCGTATGCAGTTTAATCCTCAGCACCCATGGCTAGTGTCTGATATGATCTCCATTCTACAGATGAATAAACTAAGGCTCCAAAGCCAAGACAGCTTGCTCCAAGCTTTGTAGCCACTATTTGGATGCTTGTCTGTCTGACTCCAAGATCATGTTCACCACATTTTATTACCTTTGTTTGCGGACCAACAAAAAGGATAAAAATGAGAGATGCATTTCTTTGAAACATTCCTACCCTTCTTCTTTGACTCCTGGAGGTCTTCTGAGTCAGGGGTGTTGACCATTGTCAGTGAGTGAGTGGGAGCTGGGAGCAGGCCTAGTGGTCAAGTGGCCTACTGATAAGCTACTGACCTGCTCTGCACTCCCTTCAGGCAGCCTGAGTTTTCATGGCTCAGTAATGGCAGTGGGAACACCAGTAGAATAGAAGCACCCTGTCCTCCCTCTGTCCCCTGTCAGTGCAGCTCTGAGGACCACTCCAGCCTGGCATCTCTGACCAGCCAGGGCCAGTGATGGAAACCTCCAAGGGTTGAGTAGTGGGAAGTATATAACCTCTGAAACCTTTTCCCATTTTGGAGCCTGAGGAGGGCAGTGTACACCCCCTGTGATTCTGTGATGCAGTGTCCCCTTGTATAGCTTAGATTCAGAGAGGCTGCTGTCTTGTGGGCTGGGACTATCCTGCTGGACTGCCATCTTTGCCAGGCACCCTCTCTGTTTAGTCTTGCTGGACAATAAGAGTCACTAAGGCTACGGAGAGAAGTCATTCGCTGGCCTAAGAGACCAAGATGAGTTTTATTTTTCATAACAAGGCTGCTGCCTTTGTGACCACATACTCGGCTCCAGCTGGCTCAGATGCTAGAGTGGGGTTGACAGGTGTGGCAGGCTTAGGCTGTGGGGCTGGGGATGCAAAGTGTCTGGGACTTGCAGGGTCTTCCTTCTCCCATCCTCCCTTGGCACTAGCTGGAGGGAAGTGGGAGGGTCTCAGGCACACCAAAGAAGGGCTGTGGGAACTTCCTGGTTCCCTGGGTGTTGGAATTCCTCAGGTCAGAGGAGCAGAGGCACCTGCTTAGTCCCTGCTCTTAGCAATCCACACAGTTGCCCAGGGTAGTCACAGTTTCCTCCATGGCTTATTACATTCCTTTTTTAAAACTCATTCATTTTAAGTGACAGAAAATCAGCTTACAATGGATGAAACAAGCAGGGGACATTATAGGGATCCTATCCTTGGGATCCCTAGGAGGGCCAGCTTTAGGCATGGTTGGATCCAGGGGCTTGGGGATGGTTTCAGAACATGCTCTCTCTGCCTTTCAGGTCTATGACTCTCTGTGTTTATTTCAGGATGGCCCTCTTTATGTAGGGGCACCAGCAGTTCCGGCTTAATTTGTTTTCTATGGTAGAAATCTCTCAGAAATGGAGAGTTCTCCTTTATGGGTGGTTCCTGCTACAGTCCTGGGGACTGCTCTGATGGATTTTGTGTAGGGTACAGACCCATCTTTAAACCAATCACTGTGATGTGGGCCTGGTCCAAGTCTTTTGCTCACTTTTGGGGTTGAGAGTGAGGGACAGATCCCCAAATTTTGGAATTGGTTGGGGTTTTATCATAAAAGCAAGAAGGACAGTATGCCAGGCAGATGAAAATGGTTGTTGCCACACTCCACCTGGGCTCTAGACTCCCATGTCTGGCCCAGATCTCCTCCAGACTTGTCTACCCAGCTATCTCTAAGGCTTCTTCCCTTGGTGACCCTATGCTTCTGAGATGGAATGTGGGTCTCTCTCCTTTCCTCCAGATATCACCCTTTACTTGGACTGGAATCCTAGAATCCTAGATGTCTCTGGACTTTATCCCAGTCCCCAACTCTCCACCATGCCAGACCCTAAGCCCTGTCTTTAGCTCCTGTGTTCCTCAGCTTTTCATAACTGCCCTTTCCCCAGCTACTCTTTTGCTACACAGCAGCCAGGTTTTTATAAACCACACATTAAATCATGTCACTCCTTTGCTTAAGACTTTTCAATGGATTTTATTAACCTTAACCACACACACACACACACACACACGCAATCCTGGCACCGCCCCCCACCCCCCCAAAAAATCCAAACCACTGACCAAGCATTCAAGGTCCTCCATGACCTAGCCCAGTGGTCTCCAGCCTTATTTGTCACTATGTACCCCTCATGCCTGTGCTACAGTCACACTATACACTCCAGCTCAGCACCTGTGCATAGGCTGTGCCCTCACCTGGAACACTCTCATCCTTCTCTCTTCGCCTGGTTCACTCTGTAGGTTTCAGCTAAATGGCACTTCATCCAGGAAGCCTCCAGACATTCACATGCCATGTTGCACTCTGTGGTTCTTGGTAACTTGTGCATGGGAAACTTGTACCTGGCTATGTCCACAAGACCCAGCTCCAGCGGGGCAAAGCTCAGCTGGGGGCCATGAAATGTGAGTGCCTGGGAGGCAGGGCCAGAGGCCAGTGCAGGGACTTGAAGGAGAATCACCAGGAGACTCTGTACCCCCAGTGCCTAGAGCTGGCCCACCTATCCCTGTCTGCTCTGCTGCAGACCCCAGAATGTCCATATTCAGTGGGGCAGGCCCCCTTGGAGAATGGCCAAAAGTTCTGTCTCCTTTTCCATAGGAAAGCACTTGTGTACACATGTGGTTTTACACGTTTTTTGTCTTCCTCATCCCTTTGTGGTCTCTGAAACTCAAGTTGAAAACACCTGGTTTAAATCAAACTAAATAAGGGAGGGAAAGCATCCCTGTGCCTGTATGGAGAAGTGTTGGGTTGGGCTGAGGAGACCTTGGACTCGGCTCTGGCAAGTTACCATGTAACCCTGGGCAAATACTGCCATCAGCCTCAGTTTGTCCAGGTGGAAAGTGGAGGCTGGAGCCAACCATTTCTAGGTCCTATCCAGGCAATTCCAGGTGTCTTAGGGGCCATATGGGGAGCAGACACAAGTGAGGGGACACAGTTAGCAGAGGGAACTCTGGTGAGTCCATGTCCTGAGTTTCTTCTTCTCTTCTTCTTTTCTTAACCCTCACCCAAGGACATGTTTATATTGATTTTAGAGAGAGAAAGGAAGGAAGGGAAGGAGGGAGGGAGGGAGGGAAGGAAGGAAGGAAGAAGGGCAGGAGGGAGGGAGGGAAGGAAGGGGAGAGAGAGGAAGAGAGAGAGAGAGATAGAGAGAGAGAAACATCGATCAGTTGCCTCCCATACACATCCCAAATGGGGACCTAATTGCCCTGAGTAGAAATTGAACCTGAAAGCTTTTGGTACAAGGGACAATGCTCCAACTGACTTAGCTACCCAGTCAGGGCTGTCCTGCCTTTCTTGATAGATTGTTGTGCCTAGGGAGTGTGGGCTCCTTGCTGCCTCCAATGTTTCTTCAGAGAAGCTGCATTTCTGAGTCTGTTGGCATGTGAAGAACCTGAATGGGCTTTGAGGTCCCCTGAAGGGGCCTTTGCAGGTCAATGTGGAATTATTGGGAGCTGTGCTGATAGCAGGATGGTTAGGTGGGCCATGCAAGCAGGGACTATACTGGGGAAATGTCAACTGAAGGCTGTGGTTACCATTCAATGCCAACGGGGTCCCTGATTTGGGGTGCAGTGAGGTGGGGGAGACTATTTGGTGAAAACAGCTCAGTTGTGAAACTATTTGGTGAAATCAGATCAGTTGTGAAACAGCTCAGTTGTGAAACATCAATTGTGATATGGCTCAGCTGTGGAACAGCTCAGTTAAAGCGACCCAGGTGAAGCAACTCAGGCAAAGTGGTTTCCATATCACAGGTAAACATAGTCTTTAATGGCAACTGAAAGTGTACTCTGTTGAGGCAGAGGTGAAGCTGGCTTATAGAGAAGAATGCTCACCTCTAGTCCCAGATTGGTCTATTTCTATGCAAATAAAGAACTCCAAATAAGCACAGTTTGATTGGCTCAGATAGCACTGTCCTGATTGACCAGAATGGACCTGCTTTGATTGATCAACAAAGATGCAAATGAGGCTATAGCTGTGAAGCCCTGATTGGCCAGGGTAGGTCTTTGGCCCATTAACTGATTTAGGACCCTAGGAGCTCCTTTGTAAGGAAGGGTGTGCTCAGATGGTAGGAACACTGGGCAAGATGCAGACTGCTCAATGCAGCTTTTCAGTGAAGCACAGGGAGCAATGATTGTTAGACTCTGTTTATAAATTTGAGCCCAACTAACCATCAGGAGTCCTTAACAGGCACATTCATTCTCAGCATTGACAGGAGCTTGCTGAGAATCCAGCCTTCATCATGGCCACCCCATGCACCTGTCCCCAGGGTATTCGTATCCTTCTGTCTGGCCTCACCATCACTTCTTCTAGGGCAGCGGTTCTCAACCTGTGGGTCGCGACCCCTTTGGGGGTCGAATGACCCTTTCACAGGGGTTGCCTAAGACCATCGGAAAACACATATAATTATATATTGTTTTTGTGATTAATCACTATGCTTTAATTATGTTCAATTTGTAACAATGAAAATACATCCTGCATATCAGATATTTACATTACAATTCATAACAGTAGCAAAATTACAGTTATGAAGTAGCAATGAAAATTATTTTATGGTTGGGGGTCACCACAACATGAGGAACTGTATTAAAGGGTCATGGCATTAGGAAGGTTGAGCACCACTGCTCTAGGGGTTGACTTGGTGGAAGGGAAGGGGCTTTCCAGGCACTCTTGCCTGGCAGGGCGGGGAAATGATGTGCACTGGCCAGTGGTTGCCATGGTGGAGGTTGACTTGTCAGAGGTTTGTGCTCCAGGTGGCAGAGCAGCAGCCTGTAGCCCCTACCTGTCTCATGGCAGCCATTCAGAATGGTGTAAATGCGTTTGTGGTCTAAAACCCAGACTCATTTCTTCAGTGAGTAAGGCATGTGAAGGCACTTAGAGAAGTCAAAAATCATAGAGAAAAGCAGTAGAGTGGTGGGTGCAGGGGCCTGGGAATGGGGAATTAGTGTTTAATAGGCATAGAGTTTCAGGTTTCCAAGGAGAAAAGAGTTCTGGAGATGGATGGTGGCAATGATTGGACAATATTATGAATATATTTAATAACATTGAACTGTACAATTTAAAAATGATAAAGATGGTAAATTTTATATGTATTTTACCACAATTTAAAAAGACATCCGAGGATTCCTGGGATTGAGTAGGTAATTAAGGGATGGGGTGGTATCCCTTGAACCTTGTTGGCCCAGCTTTTCCTCCCCTGTGTAACCTTTTTCTTTGGGTGATCAGTGCCTATGGTGACTCCATACCATTCTTGCCCCCAGAGACAGCCTGGTGGCATTGGAAGCAGTCTATTCTTTGAAGGTCCCTGCCACATTTCTGAGCTTCACTCTGATTGGACAGGCATAAGTCATGGAACCTTTCCATAGTCACTCACTGTGCCCAGGGATGTGATGTCCTGGTTGGTTGTGGCTTGCGTCACATGCTCCATCCCTACCCAGGAAAGAGATACTATGGCTCCTCACCTCCAGGCTGCTTTGCCAGTGAGGGTCCTGCAGAGAGGTGCCTGAGGACTCATGGAAGCCACTGCTATTCCTCTAGAAGGGGCCAAAAAAGGGTCATCGTGTACACTTTCTACCTCTGCTCGCAACATGTGCCCTATCCCTGCAGTTGTCTTGGAAGCCAACCCCTGTTTTCCTCATTTTACAGATGAGGAAACCCAGGGCTCTCAGATACTCAGATCTACAAGGCTTTCACAGTGTGGGGGGTCACCTTCCCCTTGGAATCCTTTAGGGTAGAGCATAGTGAAGTCTGACTTGGCCTCTCAGGAAGGCCAGCCTTGTTGGTTGCTGGTTTCCAAGCCTGAGCCCAGGGCAGCCACCTCTTCAGAGGCCATCCCCTGTCACTTGTTGCCCTCTACTCTGATTCCCTTACAGGGCCCTGTGTTTCTAGCACTGATTGCTGAGTGTAATGAAGCTGCTCATTCAGATGTTGGCAGGTTCCAGGTTCCTCCTGCCCTATGGCCAGCCTTGGCTGCCCATTCCTCAGTGTCCCTGGCACTTAGCAGGTGAAGACCCTCACCCAGGATTAGCTGGGATGTGGGGAAGGCTGGGTCCCACCCATTCCTGCTGTGAGGACCGAAGCACATCAGGTAGCACCACAACAAAGGAGTCATTGAGGGGCTCATTTGACCTGAGCAACTGGGACGCTCAGCATGGAGGCTGGCTTTGTACATAATGGTCTTAGCTGTGGCTGGGGTCTCCTGCTCTGGTCTCTGAGATCTACAGGGGCAGTTGTGTGTGGGGGGCCTCTCTTAGGATGCTGGGTCTGTACTGGCAGGCAGACATGTCATTGTCTCCACTGCCCTCCTCGGCTCAGTCAGCTGAAGGTGGGGAGGTTTCTGTGCTGCTGTCAGAACATACAAGGCTGCAGGGCATATGTGAACACGTGTGCATGTTTGTGCATCTGTACATGGGAGTGCATATGTGTATGTGAAAATGTGTGCATGCAGGCGAATGTGTACACATAAATGTGTGTGTACTTGCATATCTATATGTGGGACATGTGAGCCTGTGCGTGTGTGTGTCTTGAGTAGGTGTATATGTGTGTGCATTTGAGTGAGTCTGTACATTCTTGTGTGAGTGTGCATGTGTGTGTTCTTGGCAGGGTTTCCTGCAGGGGATGGAACTGAGGTGGAGTGGAGGTACTGAGAGGAGAGGAAGACCTCAGTCCTCTGAATTTTGGTACCACCTTAAACTACTCATGGCAGGCACTCTGGAATGAGAGGGCTCAGTTAGGAGCCTCTGGCTTTGCTGTATATGCTTCATATTAAATGTCAGCTGTCCATGGGGTCTGTGGTGCTGTCATTAATATGGAGAAGTTATTATTGAGCCTGGAGCCAGCTCCTTGGACTCATCCATGAATTTTAATTACACTGCACGTCTACTCCAGGGCCTGTGGATTGAGGCACTTTTGCTTGGAGGCAGAAGAAACTCTAGCATCCAGGACTCTAGGCCCAAGCAGTGCCAAGAGACCAGGAAGGCTTGGTGCTGCCTACCTGGTTCTGCACACTTCAGTAATGAGCAGTGGACTTAGTGTGGGCTGGAGACTGGAATGTCACACTGTCAGCTCTGCCCCATGCAGCTGGGTGACCTGGACCAGGGCAGCATCTCCCACTGAACCAAAAGCAAAGAGGTATCCATCCACACCCACCTCTTGGGGTGCTTGGAAGGATGAGTGCATGACAAGCCCTTAGCCCAGGCCAGGGTTTGGGAAATGTTGGCTGTTTCTGTATTTTTGGGGGTCTAAGGTGCCATCAGGGATTGGATATATCAAGAAAGAGGAGATACACCCAGCACCTTAGCCACAGTCCCACCAGGTGTTGGCACTAGCCACCCTGCCCCTAGTTGCTATAAGCTGTGGCTTGTTTCGCCCACCTCATTCGCTTTGCTTGCTTAGTGCATGACTGGCTTCATCCACTTCTGGGTGCCTTCCTCTCTCTAGTAAAGTAGGAGGTCACCAGGAACATTCCTCACCAAAACCAAACAGACTGCTATCTCTGTGCCTTCCTATACATGCCTTTTTCTATACACACTGTGACATTTTAAAGACATCTGAGTGGTAAGGGTCTCAAAACAAGAAGTGCTGACCCCACATATGACTCAGGTGCAGGATAGCAGTACAAAATGCCATGGCCAAATTAGTTGCCTACCAGCCAGTGACAGCCAGCATATGTGGCTGCTAGCAGAGATAAGACTCACTAATTTTATTCCAAGTTCAGATGATAAATGTGGCATATGTGTGTCTTAGAACCTGAACATTCAGTTTTATGATGGTGATGATGATGATGATGATGATGATGATGATGATGATACAAATGACTTTGGTGCTGAGATTTGACATAAAACTCCCAGGCTGGGGAAACAGGGCAGTGGCAGAAGCCAGCCATTCACACCAAAGGAGCAAGCCCTTGCCCACTGTGGGAGCAGAACATTCAAGCATTCATTTTGAACCAGGGCATTTCTCCTTTGATAGCAGCGATTGAGACCACATGGCAAATAAGATGTATTTTTGTTTCATGCAAGGTTGGTCTAAGGCTCAGTAGTGGCCAGTCCAACTGGGACAGAGCTTCTGAAGGTATAAGAAAAAGTGGTTCAAAGCTGTTAACAATAGGAATATACAGTTGACTCTTTTTTAATAAATTTATTGATTTTAGAGAGAGAGGAAGGAGGAGAGAGAGAGAGAGGAAGAGAGAGAGAGAGAGAAACATCGATTTGTTGTTCCACTTATTTATGTATTGATTGGTTGATTCTTATATAGGCCCTGATGGGGGGATGGAACCACAACCTGAGTGTATTGGGACAATGCTCTAACCAATTGAGTTACCCAGCCAGGACCTATAGTTGACTCTTGAACACCTGGTGATTGGGGTGCCCACTGCCCATGCAGTGGAAAAATCTTTGTATGCCTTAAGTTGGCTCTCCACATACACAGATTTCCAACTACCAGTTCACCCTTGAATGATGCAGGTTTGAGCTGTGCAGTTCTGAACTGTGCAGGTCAATTGAAAAAATTCCATGGACCCACACAGTTCAAATCCATGTTGTTCAAGGATCAATTGTATATATAAAATGTATTATGCAACATATCATCTCTAGTCAGTTGCAAAGGCAACCTCAGGTTAAGTGATATCACATATAAACTTTATTTTTCTGTCTGTTTGTTTTTGTACCTGCTTTAAAGCTCTCATGTGTTCATCATGAGAGCTTTAAAGCTCTAATATCTAAAGTGTCAGCTTCTTTACAGGTGTGCTGTGGTAGTAGCTATGAACTATGTGAGGCTACTGACTACCTGAAATGTGGCTGGTCTGAGCTGAGAGGTGCTCTGAGAGTAAAATACACAACAGATTTCAAGGAGTTAGTACCAAAAAAAAAAAAAAGGATATCAAATATTTCATTGGTCATTTTACAGTGTTAATTACAGGCTAAAATGATAATACTTTGGATATATTGGGTTAAATAAGATATATTGCTGAAATAATTTCGCCTGTTGTTGTTTTTTTTTTTTTTTTAACCTGGCAGCATATGAAGTTCACATTCCATTTCTGTGGGGCAGAGCTGCTTTGAAACATCTGGCTGAATACGCCCCTTTTGCTGTTATTCTTTTGCAAAATTTTGTTGACTGGTCACATCTGTTTATTCTTCCAATTGAATTTTAGAATTGTTCTGTCAGCTTGAAAAGATCCCCAGTGAATTTGATTGACATTAAATTAAACTTAGAAACCAATTAAAGCAGGTATTGACATAATTTATAATATTTGACAGGAACATGGTGTTTTTCAATTCTGTTTTGATGCTGCTCAGTGAAGTATTATGCACTTTTTATACAGGTTTCCCATTGTTTTTAATCAGGGTCATTTCAAGGATATTTTTTCTTTTTGCCATTGTGAATTGAATCGTTTCCATCTATTGCTGGTATACAGGAAGGCTATTGATTTTTATATAATTATCTTTTATCAAGCAGCTTGATTGAACTCAGTAATTCCAATATGTCTTTGTGGATTCCGTTGGGGTTTCTAGGTATACAGTTGTACTGTCTGAGACAACGATAATTTTGGAGGTTCATTTCCAATCTGCTAGAACCTGCAGGGTAATGTTAAGTAACAGTAGTGGCTTTGCATATCTGCATCTGCACCCAATTCTGGTAGGAACACCCTGGAGTTTCTCTGTTTAATAAAATGCTTGCTTATGGACTAAAATGGATTTCGAGTTTGTAAGATCCTCTGAATTCTAGTTTTCTAAGATCCCATTTTTATTAGCAAAGGAGGTGAAATCTAGATAAGTCTAATACCCCACACCAACATCACTGTCCCCCAAAAGCCAAAGACCTTGTAATTCCCAGGAGCTGTGTCTCCTGCTGACCTAAGCCTTGGAGTTCCCCCACTTGTCTTCTTGTTGGCCCCCAAATGCAAGCCAGCCCCCCATTTACAGGTGTTGGACCCCACATACAGGAAACATTTGGGGGGGAGGAGGAGCTTTGTTTAGGAAGGTAGAGGAGGCTGCCCTGGCAGCTGTTTAGGTGGCTTCCATAGAACGAGGTCTGACTTGGGAGGGCACTGGCACTTTGATGAGCCAGGTTCTCCTCTCTGTGGGTATTCTCCCAAGGGGCAGACCTCCTGAGTCCCCTTCTGAATCATTCAAAGACTGTGTCCCCTCATTGAGGCCTAGGACATGTCCACACAGTGTTCCACTGTTACCTTTACTTCCACAGACTTCCAGAAGGTCTTTTCCCAAACAAAGACCATTGATGCCTTAAAGGAAATCTGTGGCCCGTCCTGCAGCAGATCTGTCTGCCAGTAGACAGGCATGGGATTGGGACAGCTTTGAATAATGCCTGTGCCTAGTCCTTGCCTCATGAGATTCTGATTTCTCATACCTGATGGGACATGGGGGTGGTCTGTATTTTTCAAGAGCCACATGGGAGAGTCTTATGCATGACAGATAGACACCCACTGACCTAGAGAAAGATCATGAGGCATGAGGTCAGACAGAACCAGGTTCAGGGCCTGGCTCCCCTCTTGCTGGCCTGTGACCCTCAGTTTCCCTAATTGTAATACTGCCTGCCTCAAAGGGTGTGTCCTTGAGGAAATGGAGAAGAATAAAGCTGGCTGGCCTCAGCCCAAAAGAATATCATGGGAAGATGAGAGTGGAATTAGATGCTGGCCCAGAGGAATGGTCAGGCCTCCAGGCAGCCTGGGACCAGGGAAGCTAATACTGACCCTTTCTGCCCTCTAATTCCTCACCTGCAAATTCAGACCTGGCAGAGGGAGGGTAACCCCCTTGCATCGTCATCCCTGAGGCTGGCTATTCACAAAGCAGGTGCCTGGAACTCAGTGGTCATTGTGCATTGATTCTGTAGACCCTGCCTGGCAGGGTAGGGGCAGGGGCCACATCCTCCTGGGTGCTCCTTGGTACCCCCAGCCAGATTCCGGGCATTGTTCTGGGCTTACTAGTCCTGAGCAGAGGCCTGTGCTCCTGGTGAGCACAGAACACTCAGGGTGAGAAGAGGTCCCCAGCTAGGGCTCAGCTCAGCTCAGCTGACAGGGAAGTCCTGTGTTTCCTGAGCAGCCCCCAAATGCAGCTCCAGGGACAGCTGTCACAGGGAGGGCTGGGAGGTTGTTGGGGTAGTGCTGGATCCTGGCTTAGAGCCCTCCCTTTCCTTCCCTCTGATGGCCTTCCTTCTCTTCCTCTCTCTTCCCTTCTCCCTGCTTCCCCTATTCCCTCTCTCTCTCCCTTGTTCTCTTCTCTCTTCTCTCCCTTCCCTCCCTCTCCTCCTCTTTCCGCTTTTCTTTTCTCTCTTCATCCTCCTCCTTTCTCTTTTTCTCCTCCCTTCCCCCTTGCTCTCCCCTGTCTGTCCTCCCTTCTTTCCTAGTATGAGTGGACCCCCACCTCTTTGTCCTCCAAGACTCTTCAGTGATCCTTCCTGGGCAGTTGGCTCTTCATTGCTGGCCACACACTCTGCCCAAGCTGTGCCTGCATGTCCCTATTTACACATCACCTCCTTTGACACTCACAAGCACTCACTGCACTCTGGGAATAAGTAGCATCATCCCACAGTATAGGAGGAAATCTGGGCTGGGAGAGAGGGTGTGACCTACCCCAGGTCACACAGAGCTCAGATCCTGGACTCCTTCCACTGCAGCTTGAGCTCCACACAAAACCTTTGCTGTCCTCAGTGGTGCACATCAGCCCCCACTCACATTAGCAGGGTTAATTACTATAGGGGAAGGGGAGTTTCTCCTCTCCTTGGGGACTGAGTTCTTGGTGCACTTCCCAGCCACCAAGGGCAAGGCTTGCACCACTGTCCTACCAGAGTAGTCTCCACCTCAGATGGGGTAGCCTGGCCTTTGGGTGCTGTTTTTGATGTTGGGGTGCCCAGGACCTCTCTGGCTGTCCTTACTGGGAAGGCTGGTAGGACCAGGCTGTGCCGTGCCATGGAGGTTGTACAAGTGGTATCCTGCACAAGGGCACCTGGGCAGAGGGTGAATGAGGCCAGCCTCTGTTCAGTGTCTGGGAGTTGATGGAGTAGAGGGCAGAGTGGCCAAAGCTGAGTGGATGGATACAGGAGGGCGTGAAGGGTGTGCCAGGCATTTGCCCCACCGTCAAGATCACGTTGCTGCATTCATTTCTTTGAAAAACCTCCTGGATACTCAGGACTTGTAGCACAAGAACAAAAGCCAAGGGAAGCTGCAGGGAAGCTGCTGGTTGTGGAGGGTGGCTCTGGTGGCCTGGGTGATTATACTGGGACTGGGCATGATCAGGGAGGTCAGACAGTAGTCTGGCTCTGTCCTAGTGTTGGCCTGTCCTAATTGGCCCCTGGGGCCAGGGGCCTTGTAGCCCTCTCCTAGGGGCCTGCAAGGTCCCCTGGTTCCTGTGGACCTGGGTCCCAAGAGTGCAGGAGGCTGCTTCGGCTGGTCTGGCATGGAGCCCTCATCATGAGCATTCACTTTGGGCTAATGATACGGGGAGGGTACAATCTCATGGCTGTTGAAACTCAGTCCTACCAAGTTTCTGTGATAACTGATGGTTGTTCTCTCCAACTCTCACCCCAGATGACAGGCCTTCCATGGGCCTAGACCTTAACCCTTTGTTAGCTTGGGTGGATTTATATTCTGAGTTCCCATTGCAGTTTACCTTGCTGTCAGGCCTCTCATGTTGGTTCCTTCTGTTTACTTAGGCTCTAGAAAATAATGAGCCTTTCAAAGTACTTCATTATATGTTTTAACTTTTTTTTCAGATTTGACTTTTTAAAATATTTAACTCCTTTAATACAAGTGAAATGTGTTTCCTGTACTGTGTAAGATGTTGGTTTTACGTATATAATTTTTTCTAAATTGCTACTCTGTTGTGTCAGCACCATTCTTTTACTAATTCACCCTTTCCTTGGACTTTGGGACATGTATTCCCTCATCTATGAAGTTCATGAAGGTGATCTGGTTTCTTTTTACCCTCTCTGTTGATGTTTTGTGTTTTGTTTTGTTTTTTTATACCAACAATAAGCTTTTTAATCTTTGTTGCTTAATGATATGGCAAATATCACATTGTGACTTAAATGTTTTGGCTATTTTTGCCCATTTTCCAAATGGATTTGGGGTTTGTTTTCTTATGATCTTAAACAAAACCACAAGAGGTCCCTTATTTTGGATGATATGAATGGCCCAGTGGTGTCTAGGATACAGCAGACCTCAGCAAACCTTTGCTGAACAAGAGAATGACAACTTCCTGATGTTCAATTTTCTCAGGGAAATAAGAACATTGGTTTAAATCTTTCAAAATATATTCCAGTAGGCTTATTAGTAAGAACTTTAGAATTTTATTGCCATCACAAATAGGACCTTTTCCATTATGTTATTAGAGATATGTAGGAACACTTAATCTAAATAGTTTTTTTAATTGATTTCAGAGAGAGGAAAGAGAGCTAGAGATAGAAACATCAACAATGAGAGAGAATCATTGATCAGTTGCCTCCTGCTCGCCCCCTACCTGGGCATGTTTCTTGACTGGGAATTGAACCTCGACCTCCTGGTTCATAGGCGGACGCTCAACCACTTAGCCACACCAGCCGGGCAATACTTAATTTAGATACAGCAGGTGACCATTTACTCAGAATACCTTCAACCCACTTAGTCAAGATTAACAATATACTCAGAGATTAGGTTCTTTCATTCCCAAAGAGCAAGAGGGCAAAGAACAGCATGTTAATACAATTTATATATGCACCTGTACCACTCCAGGTAAACACTGACAACCATCATTGACCCAGCAAACCCGAGCCCCACTCAGGCTCCACTTATTTCTCTTTCTTTGCTCTCAGTGATACCCATCCTCCTCTTTGCTTTAGCAAAGTCTGTTATTACAGTGGCATGCATGCAAACCATGGATGATTGCAAAAAATCCTTCTAAAATAAATCTCTCTTGGATGTTTCCCATGTTTGCATTCCCAGATATGCCAGTTTCTATATTTATTTTGCATCTAGGCATTTCATGAACTTCCTTATTATTTTTCCCTTTATTGTGGATTTTTTTTGGGGGGGACTTTTGGAATATACAATTATCTTCTGCAATTCCTAATATTTGTGTATCTTCTTTTTCGATATTTATTTATTTTGTGTCATTACATTGGTGACAGTGTAAAATTGAATTTTAGTGATTTTGTGCGAGAGCCACACCATGTATTCCAAGCATCTGGACCACAGCCATGGAAGGGAAACGAGAACCAGGTCCTGCTTCTCTCTCTGTGAGTGGTGCTGGCAGACAAGTCTTGGCCACGGTGGCTCTCTGGACTTCACTCATCCACGTGGGGCAGCTTTTCTCTCCCTGCTCTGTTGCATCAGGTGGAGCTGACACAAGGCAGCTGTGGTGTTTTGTAGGGAGTGGGTAGCAGTGACTGGCAGGCATCCATTAGGTCAGGGAGCCTCATTCATCCCTGTGGACTGCTAGATGTTCCCTGTCTCAGGAAAGCAATGTACCTGGCCACCAGGTCTTCCAGAGATCGCCCTGAGTTTCAGCAGGAACAGGGTTCAGTGAGACACTTGCAGGAGGAGACTGGCAGTCAGCTGGATCCATTTGTATAACATGAAGCCCTGAATGAATGTCGATTTGAGAGAACCATTGGAGTCCCAGCCTTGCCCCTCACCAGTGAAATCATTTCTGGATGTGTGTTCTCCTTATGCAGGGTGGAGTCTGCAAACTGGTGGGCTGGGTGCCATATCCACCCACACATGAGTTTTGTTTGGCCATCCCAGTGTTTGACAAATTTCTCACGAAGGTCTAGAGGTTTCCCTTGAGAACCTGGGAGAGCTGTGAGGCCTGTCTCATCAGCAGGGACAGAAGACCCCAGAAGGTTCTCACTGTTCCTTGTGATCACCCTGGCCCACCTCATGAGCTCTCATTTCCTGTGTGGTCCCTGTGACCTTACCTGCGACTTGCTCTTATGCTGAGGTGGGTGCCTCTTGTATCTCATCTGTGAAAGGTGAAAGTGGATGGCAGTGACTACACTGGTGGGTTGGTGGGTTTTGGTGAGGATTAAATGAAGGCTTGTGGCTGGTACTTGGTAGCAAATAGTCCTTCTTATTAAGAGGTAATATTTCCCTCATGTCCCTGCTAGGAGGAGACGAAGTGTGTGAGTCACTGGAGACGTATGAAGTGCTTTGCAGATATGAATTACTGTGGACTACTCCCCAGGCTGCACTGGGGCTGTGGTTGGGTACCGGAGTAGGGAGGCAGGACTAGGGAGGGCAGGCCCTGGGGAGCCTATAACCGACCTGGGATGCGTTGCCAGATGAGGCTGTGACTGTTCTGAAATGGAATGCCTGGGTCAGAATAAGGAGAACAGATGTTGACTAGATGAAGCCAAGAGTTGCTGACATCACTGGGAGCCGGTCAGGACACAGGGTGCTGAGGCCGAGGGTCCTCTGTCCTTTTTTCTGAGGCAGCATTACTGAGGCAGATTCAAGGGCTGGGGGTGTACACACACACACACACATGCACACACACATGCACACATGCACACACACACTTTTTCTTCCACCAGATTTCCCCACCTGAACATAATTAGCCAGGATGTAGAAAAGATTTACAGCCTGGAAGGAGAGAAGAGAGTCTTGTTGGCAGGCAGGCCAGGGAAGAGAGATGCACACCTGGATGGCAAGTGGACTCTGCAAGACAGAGGAGCAGCTTTGATGGAGAACTGTCTGGAGCTGCTGGCCAGGGAAGGGTGAAGCACATGGTCCTTCCTCTATCATCTGTGGATAGGGAGCCTGTCCCCTAATTTCTCCCTTGACTGTGAATCTGGAGGGTACAACCAAGAGGCTGTGGGGGACTTGCTCCTGGTCAACACCTGTGTAATTGGTACCTGCTGCCCTGTCCCTCCTGGGATTCTGTCCCTATGTCCAGTCTCCCGCCACTGTAAAGGACAGGAAACCCATTGCAAACTGGCTTGAGTCAAAAGGGGATGCTCAGGCATCCTGCCCTGTTCCATCTCTGCCTCCCTCCCCTGGCCTGGCTTCAAAAGGTTCTTCCCTGTGAGAAGCCACAGGCTCACAAACTACCAGCCCGGCAGAAAGACCTTCCTTTTCTCTTGGGGTTTCAGCAAGTCTCAGAGCTGGTTCTCATTGGGTCAGGCTGGGTCACATGTCAATCTTTGAGTGAATCACTGTGGCCAGGGCAGCAAGCAGGACTTCTATGAGCCAGGTCTGGTCACATGACCACTAGCTTCAGGGGAAGAGTCTGTGGTCTGAAATGGGGGGGGGACCCAGAGGAGAATGGATGGGGGCCCAGTGGAAAGCCAGACTGCTGTGTCAGGGGAGCAGTGGACACTGCTGCCTTCTCTGCCTCCCAGACCTCTGCTGCCTTCTGCCTTTCCCCTGGCCTGCCTGCCTTGTCCCCTTTCCAAGTGCTTCCACCTCTGGGTAAGCTCAGACCTTGAGACCAGCATTCAAGGCCCCTCCTGACCAGTCAGCATTTCCGGCTTCTTCTACAGACCTTATTCTCCCTGCCCCTTCATTCTGTGGGCCCTGGGAAGGAGCTCTGAAAGACATAAGTTCCTGTCCAGTGTCCGCTCTGCCTACGCTGAGAACAGTCCTGTCGCAGGACTAGGAGGGGACTGGTTGTCTTAGCTGCAACTGAACCTAAAACCTCTCTGGGGATGTGAGTACACCAGGGCCTAAAATATCAAAGGTGTGATGAGGGAGCTTGCAGGAGCAGCACAGACAGACTGGGGCTTCCTGGAGGCCTCTGGGTCTTTGAAGTGCTGGGAACCCCATATGCCTGGTTACCTACTGTCACCATCCTCTTCTAGGAAGCCCTTTTTGTCCTCCTCCTCAAGGCACATAACACAGCTGCACTGCAGCACCCATTTGCTGGTCTGCCTCCCCTCATCCCTTCTGCGGCATGAACCCTCTTGGCAGTCTGGTAAGGCCCATGGGCCCCTTATCACAATAATGTTTCTGATGCATAATATAAAATATATAAAGGACACAAATTCTGTTTATATGAAGCTACCAACACTGAAAAAATTTACAACACAACAACACATGTGGTTTTCAATTTTTTATAGTCATCTATGCCTTTTTGTTTGGTGACAGCTTGAGATATAATTGACGTACCATATATTTTACCCATTTAAAATGTAAAATTCAGTGGCTTTAGTATATTTACAGAGTTGTACAACCCAGTCAGTTTTAGAATATGTTTGCCCCCAAAAGATACCCCATACCCACTGGCTATCAGTACCCATTGCTCAGCCTTTGGCAACAACTAATCTGCTACTTTCTGTCTCTAAAGATTTCCCTATTTTGGACATTTTATGTAAATGGAATCACACAATATTTTCCCTTTTGTGTCTGACTTTTTTCAGTTAATGTGATGATTTCGAGTTTCCTCTAGGTTGCAGCATGTGTCAGAACATTACATTTTATGGACAAATAATATTTCATTACATGGATATACCACAACTTTAAAAATCCATTTATCAGTCGATGAGTATTTGGGTGGTTTTCACATTTTCACTCTTATAAATAATGCCACTAGGAACATTTGTGTACCAGTTTTTCATGTGTTTTTCCATTAATGTGTGAAATAGCAGGACCTAGCAGCACATGTCACAACCTCTGGCATTTGAGTCATGCTGAGTGTAAATGCCACTTGGTCTTATCTGTACCAGAGGCAGTGAGAGATGCAAGTCCCTGTCATGTCTGTGGCGATGGGCACAGGTGCTGATCATTTGCTGGGCTGGATGTTTCCATCTAGCTTGGAAAAAATGGATAGTGAGGGTGACATGATTTCTCTCCTAGGTCATAGAGCCCCCAGGTTAAGGGCCTTCCAGGTAGGGAGTGCCGTGAGGGCAGTGGCAGGCTCTTGCTATGGGTGCTCGAGACCCTGGTGAGTGCTGTGGCGGAACAAGGGGTCTAGAGCAAAGTGGTGGCTGGCCTGCTCTGTTCTCAGTCACAATGTGCTGCCCATTTTGAGGGTGGTGTTCTCCCTTTTTCTCTCCCAGCCATCTATGTCCCTAGCTTGGGAGGCCTGTAGTTTGAGGGTGTGGGCCCTCTACTGGACTGCTAGGACCCCCTCTCCACATTGTTTCCCTCTTGCCAGGCCATTTTCCTTCACAGCTACAGTGGGGCCTTGACTTACAAGTTTAATTCATTCAGAGACTGAGCTCGTTAAGGAGCTCGTTAACTCAAATTACTCTATCAATTCAATGCAAAAAATCAGCCAAGAGACAGCTGGTATCTCAAAAAACTCACGTAAGTCAAGGCCTCACTGTACTTAAAAGGGAATACAGCCAAAGGCCTGTAAGCAGGGGCCACCATGGACTTTACCTCAGACGCAGACCTGGCCCCCTGCCACCAGCTGGGTCCCTGCTGGGTTCCTTGGTTGTGTAGAGGCTAGGTTTCTGTCTCCATTATGGTCTTGCCCGAGGAGGCTTGGGTCCTCCTGCCTGCTGTCCATCTCTGTCTAGGGACAGGATCCAATCCTCCTGGCCCCATGTGGGCACTTGGGAGAGAGAGCACCCATAGCCGGGTGATCCCTTGACAGGTTCTCTTCTGTGGGGACACCTGCAGTTAAGGGCTGGACTTCAACCTGTGTGTGAGAAACCAAGTCTCCCTGGAGCTCCCTCCGAGGCCCCCACTGGGAGCAACCGCAGCCTTTCCAGCTCTCTTGCCTGCTGCACTTGGGTTATTGTTGTATGGCCTGGGCCCTACCTGCCCGTGAAGCTGCCAAAGTCCTTGTAGGGTGCCCTCCCAGAGGGGCCTCTTGTCTTGCTTCTTGTATTTCAGAGGCAGCCAGAGGCTGTCCTGACTTTGTGGCTGGCAGTGGCTTTGCCAAGCCATCTATAATTGGCTACTGGCCTCTTCCTGTCTCTGGGGAGTCTTATATGACAGTGCAGCTCATTTCAGGGCCTGCCGGAGCACTCAGGGTTACCCTGAATCGAGGGGTGGATCACAGCCTGTGGTGGGGGCCTGTTGATGGAGGGAGACATGGACTTTGTGCTCCTCCTCTGTGACCTTGGGCAATTACTTCACTTCTCAGAGCCTAGGGCAGGGGTGGGCAAACTTTTTGAACTTGAGGGCCACAATGGGTTCTTAAACTGGACTGGAGGGCCGGAACAAAAGCATGGATGGAGTGTTTGTGTGAACTAATATAAATTCAAAGTAAACATCATTACATAAAAGGGTATGGTCTTTTTTTTTTTTTTTTCGTTTTATTCATTTCAAACGGGCCTGATCCGGCCAGCAGTTTGCCCACGGCTGGCCTAGGGCCTCAACCATGAGGTTTCCAGTAGGGACCAATCTGAGGAAGGAATAGGGTGGAGGCACAGCTGCAGGTCATCTCTCCAGTTCTGGGTCCTGTCAGATCCTGGGATGCCCGGCACCAGCAGTCCTGGAATAGATTACAATGCTTTACAATGTTTTTTTGTGGTTTTCTAAATCCAAGACTGCCTATCTAACCAAATGCAGAAATAAACTGAAGGAAGAAGATTGCAATCCCCTGTAGTCCCACCAACATTCGAGTGCATGTCTTTCACATATGTGCATGTGTGCAAAAACACACTTTAAAAGACTAGGCATACCATACTTTCTCTTTGACCTGCCTTTGTTTGCTGTGTATATAACAGACATATTTCTAGGTCATTTAATGTTCTACCTAACGTCTTTGACCAGAGGCAGCAGGATCTACTGAGGAAATGTGAAGAGACCAGGATCACTGGACACTAGGTGTTCATGGGCCTGGGAACAAGGGTGCCAGCACCTACTCTTCCCATCTACCCAAGTGAGAGGCCTAGGGTGTTCCTCCTTGGTCTCACTCTTGAAGGCCCATGGAGACAGGTGGGTCACTGGGCAGTCTCTGGGAGGGGTCCCAAGGCAAGTTCTGTGTGCAGGAACAGGGCCTGAGTGGAGCTCAAGTTGGGGGATTGTGTGTACCATCTCCTGGAGAGGAGGACTAGTGAGGTGAGTGGCCAAGGGAAGAGATAGGCAGAAGGAAAAGTGCTCACTGGTCCCCTACCACATAGAAGACGAGTGAAGATCTGACTGGAGCTACTCCTGTGCTAATAGATAAGAGACTGAGGGGGTGACAGTTTGTGGGGGGCCAATATCAGAGAGGGGGCTCTGCTACCATCAGGCCCAGGGCTCTGGGGAGTGGGTGTGCACTGGACTAATGAGGTGAGTGGCCAGTGAGAAGCAAGGACATGGAAGAAAGAAGGTGCATATGGGACAGACCCTGTAGCAGGGGCAGATCCCTGGTTAAAGAGGACTTTTCCTCCTGGGGAGATTTGAGTGAACACTTATGCATGTAGTATTTATGTGTGCACATATGTAGATGTGTGTTTGAGCTCTGCCTCTTTGCACAGAGTATTTTTGGTGACTCAAGTGTGTTCATAGACTGAAGATGAGGATCTAGGGGAGAGGCAAAGTTGAAGATATGTAAGAGACAGTGTATTAATCAGGAGTTATTCTGCAAGTATCAGAAACCAAAATGAAACTGGTTTAAACCAAAAAAAAATTTATCTATAATAAAAGTGTAATATGCCTATTAGACCAGACAGCTGAACAACCTTCCAAAGGTCCTTCTGGATGACCTTCTGGATGAAGCTGGGGCTGCGAGGGCCGAGGCAAGCCAACTCAGCTACGAGAGCTGAGGCAAGCCGCTGCGGCTGCGAGGGCCGAGCCCCGTGCGTGAATTTTGTGCGTCGGGCCTCTAGTTGGTTTATAAACCTGAAAAAAATTCAAGGCTATCTAGCTTCAGGTATGACTGGATGTAGATGCAAGTATATTTACAGTCTCTGTTTTACTTTCTCTATCTCTTGGCTCCACACTCCTATGTGTTAATTTTACTCATGCTCTTCCCACAAGAAGGAAAATGACAGCCCACAGCTGCCACCTCACATCCTCAGTTTAGCAGCCACAAGAGAAACAACATTTCTTTTCTAATGGTTTCAGCAATAATTTCTGGATTTAACCTGATGAACTAAGTTGTAGGAAATCCTTGTCCATGAATTGTGTTCACTGTGATAAAATTTGTCTGGTCTGGTTCATGTACCCTTTTCCCCTCAATGTGACCCGAGGGAGGTGGAGTGACTACTGAGGAAGACAGGGGGTGTATTATACAGAAGGCCTGAACTTGGACCAGGCAGGCCCCATGTCCCTGGGGAAGAGGGCAGGCAAGTATTAGGAGCTCTGGGTGGCTGGAGGAGACAATGCTGTCCTGCAAGACAAAAGGAATCGGGATAAATGTAGAGGCAGATATGGGGCAGGGCAGGATGAAGTTCCCTCTGTGGTGTCCCCCAGCTCACTGGGTACAGCAGAGAACCTGAGGTTGCTGAGCAGGCTCTGTAGTTCTCCTGGGAGTTGGCTGCCCCTAAAAGGAAAGCATCAGCCTGATGGAGGTTGACTGATCACTGGCAGCCTTGGGAATCCTCAGGCCAGGCTGAAGGAGTGTCCTGAAAGCAGACAAGCAAATGTGGGCCAGGCAGGGCAGTCCTCCTATCTCCAGAGCCAACCAGAGGTGCAGCACACTGGGCAGGACCATGCTGGCCAGCAGAGAGCCAGGTGAGAGCACCAGGGAGCCACTCTGCCCAGGAGAGGATAACTGAATCCAGCCTGTGGACATGCTTTATGTAGTCTGCAAACATGTGTGGCCTCTGGTGAAAAGAGGATCAGCCCTGCCTAGCAGAGGGTGGGAGTTCTGTTCTATTGGATGAAGGTGGGTAGAGTAGGATGGTGGAGATGGAAAGAAACATTTCCGATAGTTGTAAGAACCATGAAAGTAAGTAAACAGATAACAAGGCCAAGAACAGTTCATAGGTGAGTATGCATGCAAATACAAGGAGGTGCACTTGTGACACATGTATGAACAGCATGCACATGTGTGGGTATACTGGCACATGATGGTGTGTGCACATGTGTATAATGTGCACGTGGGTGCACAAGATGCATTTGCACAAGTGATGCATGTGCATACAATGTATGTGTGTAAGTGTATGCCTGGTGCATATGGGTGTATATATGATGCATGTGGAGTACACATGAGTGTGTGTGTGTGTGCAAGGGCTTGTGTGAGTGCATGCATGTGGTGAACGTGGCACATGTGTATAACAAGGGCATAGCTGCTGGGAACAACTTGTCGTCTTTCACAAGCCCTCACATCTAGAGGAAAAAGGAGAGAAATAATATGCATGGGAAAAGCAAAGTCAATATGGCAAGCGGTGCCCCTGTCCTTCAAATGCCTGGTTGAAGAGGGTTTTTTGCCCAGAAGCTGGCCCTGTCTGTGACCTGGATGGCCCTTCAGGCCTTACTCCTAAGAGGCCAGGCTTCCCCATCTCGGACAAAGAGAGTCACCTCAGCAGTCTCACTTTGGGCCAAGGTGGGTTTTGGTTCTGTCCCACCTGGGTCCAGGGCTGGAGCTGTCCTGTGCCACATAGGGACTAACAGCAGCTGCTAGCCTGTGCCCTTGTCTTTCACCATCAAGATTTCAAAAAGAGGAGGCCCAGCATCAGCAAGAGCACTCACTGTGGGGGTTTTGTCTATTCCCACTTTCCACCCTTGTTGACAAAGGGCTTGAAGCAGCTAGAGCAGTGGTCGGCAAACTGCGGCCCCTTGAGTGTGGCTCTTCCACAAAATACCACGTGCGGGCGCGCACGTACAGTGCGATTGAAACTTCGTGGCCACACTCAAGGGACCAAAGAGCCTCATGTGGCTCGAGAGCCACGGTTTGCCAACCACGGAGCTAGAGCATGCACAATCTCCAAACACCATTTGCAGTAAGGCTGGTCACCCTGACAGGACCACCATGGTCCTCTCTCCTCCTCCTTTGTCTCACCCACCTACTCATCCCCTTCTCTCCCCATCTCATGTCTGGCTCGCACTCTACCTCTCCTCCTGCTTGCTTCAGTCTCATCTGATTTAATGAGGGCCTGGCCTCCTGTGTGCACTGCTCAGCAGCACTGCATTTAATTAATAATCTCACACTGCGGTTTTTCAGAGTCGATGCTGCCATTTTATTCCTTACTAATTGGAAGAGGCTAGTTAAGTTCTGAGATGAATGGCCCTTTCTGCTGGCAATGTCTTGGCCTGAGTTTCAGTTGGGATCTTTGTGTTGGGCCAGGTGCTGGGCTGGAAGGGCAGAAGAGCTGGCCTGACTTCACCTCGGCCAGGGAGGGCCCATTTGCCGGTAGCAGGGCAGCTGTCTGTCCCAGGCTCAATCTGCCCTGACCTGGGGAGGGCTTGCAGGTGAGAATCCTGCTGAGGGCAGGGCCTTGGACTCACTATTGCCCATTACTCAAATCTCAGCTCTGTGCCAGTCCTGGGTTGGGCTTCCAGGGAGCCTAGAATCTTCCCCCAGCCCAGACCACATCTGCCTCCCTGACTCATGTACCCAGCCCCATCTCCACCCTAATGCCTGCACCACTCTCCTTACCTGCTCAGGTACTCTGACAAGTCCTAACCACACAATGGGTTTTTCCTCCCTGTGTACAGGTTTCTTGATGACCAGAGTCACTACTTCCCTGGACCCCCACATGTTTGTGTCTCTCTACCTCTATGTGAAGCTGTGCTGCAGGCTTCTGGGCTCTTCATGCTCCTTCCCTGTTGTGCTGGTGACAGAATTGGGGTCTGAAGTGTTCCAGCCAAGCAGGCTGGCCTCCCAGTGTGATATCAGCTGCTCTGTCAGCTGAGCCAGTCTTCAGGGACAAGGGCTACTCTAGGCAGAGTTCAAGCACAGATTCCTGAGGCATTACCAGGAAGCCATCAGGATAAAGATACCAAAGTGCTAGGAGAAAGGGATGCCCTAAGGAGTTGGCCCTGCTGCGGGCTTTGGACTGGCTCCAGGGTTCACAAGTGGCCTGGGCAGAGCTGGCAGGAAGGCTGAGGCCATGGAATCACAGCAGCCACAGGGCTGGGGCTGTGTCCCAGAATTCCAACGCTGTGTGGTGCCTAGAATTAGCTGAAATGTCTTTCTTCTTTTCCTTTCTTGGTTTCTTCCTTCCATCTTTCCTTCTCACCTTTCTTCCCTCCCTTCCTCTTTCTCCCTTCTTTCTCTTTTCTTCCTTTGTCCTCACTCCTTCATTCAATGACATTTCTCTATCCTTCTCTGCTCAGGCTGTGTGGAGACACAGACAAGCCAGAGCCCAGTCCTGTTCTCCAGGAGCACATGGCTTCCTGGAGAGATACACAAGGAGGATTTCAGATGCCATCCAGAGAGAAAGGGGTACTCTGTGGGGTGGGGAGCCTCTAAAGGACTTAGGCTGGAGCCTGATATGCCTACAATGGTATGAGCCCCCGATACCATTGGCTAGGGCACCCCACAAGTCCCTCTACCCCAGCTGTATAAGTACCCCCCAAGGTGCTGCCCAGCTGAGTTGCTGGGTTTCTTCTGTTCCGGTATGGCCCCCACCGCTGACCACCTTAGTTGGGGACTCAGATGTCCTCTGCTGTCAGCTGCTGTCACTCTGGCCTCAGGAAAAGGGCAATCTCTCCCCCCGAGGCTAGATTCTTTTCTAGAATTCTTTGCAAATATGACTTCCTGATGCTCTTGTCTCTTATCTGCTGTTCTGGTGCTGTTTCCTGACCCTGGAGTTAGATGACCATCTCAGTTTTCTTTGTAGTGATCTGCTTGCTCTCTCTGTCTGGGACCTATCAGAGCTTTCTCTTCGTCTTTAATTGCTCTTGGGTTTCATGATATGTGTCTAGGGGAGGGTTTTTTTCTTAAATATATTTTGATCAGCTCTCTATGGATCAATTTTTTTGTTAGTCCTCACCTGAGGATATTTTTCCATTGATTTTTAGAGAGAGTGGAAGGGAGGGGAAGAAACAGAGAGAAACATTGCTGCGAGAGAGACACATGGATTGGTTGCCTTCGGTATGCACCCCAACTGGGGCTGGCGATTGAGCCTGCAACTGAGGTATGTGCCCTTGACCGGAATCGAACCCACAAACCCTCAGTCCAAGGGCCAAGGCTGTATCCACTGAGCCAATTGATTCATAGGGCTGTATGAATCAATTTTTAAATTGATTTCAGAGAAAGGAGGAGAGAGAGAGAGAGACATGAATGGGTTGCCTCCCTTATGCACCCTGACCAGGGATTAAACCTACAAGTAGGGTATGTGCCCTGACTGGGAATTGAACCCAGCACCTCTCAATGTATGGAATGATACTCCAACCAATGGAGCCACTGGTGAGGGTTCTATGAATCAATTTGAGTTGAAATCTTCCATCTAATTTTGGGAAATTCTTGGCCATTATTTCTTTTCTCCCCCGCCTCTTTTCTATTTTTGGGCTTTATCTACGTAGCTTCACTTTTCACTCATGCCTTCTCTCTGCATCCCTGGGCATCCAGAGTAAGAGCTCCAACCAAATCTCTCAGCATCTGTGTTGGTTGTTTGGCTCTTTTGTTCTGCTCTTCAGTTCAGTAGCTGCATCCTTTTCCCAGTTACAAGTGCTTGTCCTAAGCAGTTCTGCTTTGTAGCTGTTCATTCCTGCTCCCCGATCCCAATGTTTTCTTCACCTCTTTGAGAATACATATTATGGTTACTTCAGTTTTCCCTCCTCTGCAATAGGCTATTCTGAGTGTGATCTTTCTTTTATAACACAAGTGCCACTCAGATGTGAACTGTTTTTTGTTTGTTTGTTTGTTTAAATATATTTTATTGATTTTTTACAGAGAGGAAGGGAGAGAGATAGAGAGTTAGAAACATTGATGAGAGAGAAACATCAATCAGCTGCCTCCTGTACATCTCCTACTGGGGATGTGCCCGCAACCCAGGTACATGCCCTTGACTGGAATCGAACCTGGGACCTTTCAGTCTGCAGGCCGACGCTCTATCCACTGAGCCAAACCGGTTTCGGCCAGATGTGAACTGTTATTCCCCAGGGAGTGTAAGTGGCTGTGGCCAGTTATGTGGGGTGGGTGGCTCATGCCCCACCTAGTGAGCAGGACAAAGGGAGTGGGGAGGAAAGTCTTGGAGCTGGCTTTTCTCTCACCCCTTTGTGCATCTACCAACCCCATCTCCCATTTCCTGACCCAGGATTCTGCCTTCCTGAGTTAATGATGGTGGGGAACAAATGTGCATTGGAGACACCCCAACTTCACCAACAGGGGTGCAGATGACTGGCCCCAGGACTTTGACATGACCCTCAGACAGTGATCTTCTCTCAGTGCATCCCAGAAGGCAGGTATTTAGTCTTGTTCCTGGTCTTCTCGGGGTGCATATCTTAGGAAAAGCTCCCTGGGTTAGGGTAAAGGCTGTGCTAGAGGGGAGGGCCTGCATCAGGGACCCCGGGAAGAATAGAAGAGAGAGATGTGAAGCCTGTGCCAAGTCAGGGACAGGGGAAGGAGTGGTGGGGAGGCGAGAGGGCCGTGAGATATAATTAGGAAGTGGGAGTCCGAGGCTTGGGGAGGTTAGTGGGAGGGAGGAGAAAGGCAGGATGACCTCCAGGCTTCTGGCCTGCATGACCAGGAAGAGGTGTGTGGCTGCCTGTGATTAGGTTCTTGGAGAGAGAAGAGCAGGGAGGAGAAGAATGAGTTCCTGCATGGACCTGCTGGGCTCGAGGTTCCCAGGGCCCTGCTGAGGGGGCATTCCTGTGTCCCTTCAGCTCTTGACCATGATGTAGGGAGGTGTGGGGACCCCTGCCCATGGCATTGAGGATGAGGCAGGACACATCTGGGTGCATGGAGACCATGAGGGCTGGGAGGAAAAGGGCTATCCCCCAAACCAAGGGGTTTGTGTTCTGGCTGGGACCACCCCTGATGGGCTCTGTGACCTGGCAGGTGCATTCGTCTCTGCTAGCCTCATTTCCCTCGTATGTGAAATAGGAGCATAGTCCAGTGGGGATGTAGCAGTGTACATGCCCAGTAGAGGAAGAACATGGCCCCAAGGCTGCAGAAGGGTGAACAGGCAGGAGTGGCGGGCAGTGGGCTCTGAGCAAAGCATCGTGGCTATATTATTCTTGTTTCAAAAACTGTGGGACATTTACACAGTGGAATACAATGCAGCTATAAAAAAAGAGGGATCTCTTACCCTTTGGGACAGCATGGATGAACCTGGAGAATATTATGGTAAGTTAAATAAGCCAATCTGAGAAAGACAAATATCAAATGATCTCACTTATTTCTGGAATCTAATAAACAAAATGAATTGACCAACAAAATAAGACCCAAAGCAGGGAGGCATGGAATAGACTGACATACCTCGATGTGGAGTTGGTGAGACGAGAAGAGATAAACCAAAGAACTTATGTAGTTATATGCATACTCCATGCACATGGGCAAGTAGGGGGGTGAAGACCTGGGGGTGGGAGGGTAGCTAGAGGCTGGGAGGAGGTGGACAAGGAGGGGTAAACAGGAGACATCTGGAAAACTATCAACAATAAAATATATATATGTTTAAAAAAAAGGAAAGGGGAAAACAGCATCTGTTCTGGCCACAGTGTGGGTGGGGAAGAGCTCTGTCCCTACTCAGATCCCTGTACCCTCTTCCATTCCCTCCTTGCACTCACTTAGCTCAGAGCTGGCATCTGCCCAACTCTGAATGAGATGTGGCAGCAGGAGGTGGAGGCCCAGCCAAGCCCCAAATGGCTGGTGGAGGTGGAGGTGCTTCCCCAGAGGAGGAGAGCAAGACAAGGACAGGGTGGGGAGGGTACAGGAAGGGGCTGGGAGTGCCCTCTCTGGCCCTGGCTCTGGCACAGCCCTGCCTCTGCTTTAAGGCTTCATCTCATCAGAGGCCTCCGAGTGGGTAAAGGAACATAAGGCTTGACTTGTGGGCCACGGTGTCAGTGTATGTGTGGAGTGTGGGAATTCCCCATCAGGTTCTGGCTGGGAATCCCTGGTCCCAGAGCTGACACTGAATTTAGCCAGATCCTCCCTGCTCTCTCCCTCTGATTACGTGTGAGTGTGTACATGTGCATGAGTGTGTGTATGTGTGAATATGGATGTGAGGATACATGTAAGTGTGAGAATGCATTTTGAATGTATGACTATGAGAGTTTGCATGTATGTGAATTTGAAAGTGCACAGTAAACTCATATGAGTGCTTGAGAGTGTGTTTGTATATGTCTGAGTGTATGTGAGAATGTGTGCATGTGTGTGAGGGTGTATGAGAGTGTGTGCATGTTTGTGAGTGCAAATGTGGGTGTGAATGTGCATAAATATGAGGCTGTACACCAGTGTAAGCATGTGAGTGAGCATGAGCATGAGCATGTATGTGAATTTGTGTGTGAGATGTGCATGCATGAGTGTATGAATGTGGTGATGCACAGGAATGTGTGCATGAGTGTGCAAGAGCGTGCACACACATGACTGTGCATGTGTGGGTGTGGGAATGTTTGTGCATGTGCGAGTGAAAGCATGTGTGTGTATGAATGTGTGTCTGTGTGTGAGTGTGCACATACATGCATCTTTCTCACAGGCTATTCCCAGGAAGGGAGCCTATGCAGGGTTTAGGCCATTGGTTTCTGGCAGCTTCCATTTTGTCCTCAAATACTGTCCTAGCTCCACTTCTTGATGTGCCAGGTTTTGCCATTATCTTTTGACTTCCTGTTAGGGAAGGTGAGGATGTGAAGTAGCTCCCTGATGCTCTCCATGTCCCAGTCTTCTGGAATAGCTCTGTCACTGTTCTAGTCCATATTGTGGTTCCTATCATCAATCTCCTGTGGCTGGTATAACAACTTACCACAAATTTATTGGCTTAAATAAGAGAAACATTTTGCTCCTGGTTGGTTCTGGAGGCAGAAGTCAAGGTGTCATAGGCTCAGGCTCCTTCCAGCGGTTCCAGGGGGAGAATAATGTCCTTGCCTCTGCCAGCTTCTGGCTGCTCCTGGTGTGCCTGGGCTTGTGGCTGCATCACTCTGGTCTTTTAGGTTGCCATCTTCAGTCTGCCTGCCATCTTTGTCTGCATGTGGACTTTTTTCTGTCTAACCTCTCTGCCTCTCTCTTACAAGGATATTGGCATGTGATTGTGTTAAGGCCCACTCACTCTGATAATTCAGGATCACCTGCCATCTCTGGACCCTTAATCTCTTCTACAAGCTCCTTTTTTTTTTTTTTTTAACAACAGAAGTCCACATTTACAGATTCAAGGGATTAGAACCAGGACATATCTCTGGAGGCCACATTTTAGCTGACTACACCCCATGGACCTTTAAATATCATATTTTCACATTTTCTGCTTCTACCATGAGAATTGTGTCTGTAGACCTGCCTCTGTGTGGTGAGGTCCCAGTATCCCTACTCTACCCTCTCCACTTCCATCACCTCTACTCTCCCTTCTGCATGGCAAAGTGTCTGCTGTTCACATTCTTAGTGGTGGCTAACCTGTGCCATCAGATTTCCTTTACTCTGGTTCTTTGGGTGCTGCTCACAGCTAGCAAACCATGGCCAATCCCTGTGTCTCTAACCCTCATTGCCCTACACAAAGATATGAGAGAACACACAGGAGGTACTGGCAGCTCTGGACAGCTTGGAAAGCCAGGCTTTCCTCTCGGACGGCTGGGAAGGACCAGCATCTGAGTAAACATCTGTTGAACATGTGCATCTTTCTCTCTTATAATCTAGTTTGGAAAGTGGTTTAGAAAAAGTATTTCATGTTGTTGTTGAGATGTTGGTGATGGCAAGCCTTGGTCCTTCCCTCAGGGGTCCTTGGCCTATCCTGAGGTGGCAGAGAAGGGCTGAGGACTCAGAGGAATGAGCCTGTAAGTGGGAGGCCACACCATCCTGTGCTGTACAGTGGAGTGGGCAGCCTGACTGGTCAAGGTCTCCCTGAGTTTACAGTGTGGCTGCAGTGTTGTGTAATGACCTTCTCACTGTCACGGGAGCAGGGAGACTACCAAGGCCCTGGAGGCTCCATTCCCCAAGGGCTTCCCAGCCTCCTGGTCTTAGTCCTCCCAATGCCTTTGCCAAACTGAGCTATTTCTCCTATTTTATAGCCCAGAAAGTGAGGAGGCTTGGCTAGCAGGAAGAGTTTAACTACCCAAACCATACAGTGTGTGTAGCAGGGCCCTGGAGGGTTTAGAGGAAGTCCCAGACTTATTTTAAATTAACTTCCACTTTTAAAAATAAAAATTGTATATATTTAAGGTATACAACATGATGATTTGATATTTAAATAATTCTTACATTGTCCATGGAGGGATGGATGGAGAAAGACTTGTGGTATGTACAGGGTGTCCCCCAAATTATATACACACTTTAACAGTTGATAGCTCAATTTTGAAAATGAAGTGTATTTTAATAAACACTGCCTTTGTAATTATTCAAACTGTGTGTATACATTTTTGGGACACTCTATATATACAGCAGAATATTATTTGATTTAAAAATATGGAAGAGATCCTGCCATTTGTGACAATAGAGATGAACCTGGAGGACATTGTGCTCAGTGGAATAAGCCAGACACAGAAAGACAAATACTGCATGATATCACTGATATGTGGAACTTAAAAAAGTCAAAATCAAGGAAGCAAAGAATAGAAAGAACAGTGATGACTAGGGGCATAGAGGTGGGGTTGGGAAGATGGGCAGAGGTATAAACTAAGAGTTATATAGGATGAATGTGACTGGAGATCTTATGTACACTGTGTACATTGTAGTTAATCATGCTGTATTGAGTACAGGAAATTGGCTAAAAGAATAGATTTCGAGTATCCTCACCTCTCTCTCTCTCTCTCTCTCTCTCTCTCTCTCTCTCTCTCTCTCTCTCTCACACACACACACACACACACACACACACACACACGAAACTATACCCCAGACTTGAACCAGCATCAGATCACCTGGGAACTTGCAAAAATGCAGGTTTTCTTTCTCAGATATGGATAGAACTAGATTCTGCATTTCACACAAACTCCCAAGTGACGCACGTGGTCTGGAACTGCTCAGAAGGAGGCACTTCTCTGGAAGGGTTTGGGCATTACCCCCAATCCCTATCTGTCCTGTGCACATGGATGTTATTTTGGAAGAATTTATTCTATGAGTGCAGTTAAAAAAGAAATTTCTCCCAAAGTATTTGTCTAGGAAAAGAAAATGAGGTGAAATATTGCAAGGGGCCTGCAGGGCTAATTATCACCTTTAAGGGGGTTCCTGCAGCCCCTTGCCCACTGTACCCTTGTTCTGAGAGCAGTGGCAGCCACCTATGCCTACCTTCTGCCAGCCCATGGGGCTATGCAGCTCCTCTTTCAGCTGGCATTTCAAGTGCACTCTCCTTGGCAGCTGAGTTCTGTGCATCCCCAAGGTGGTCATTTGTCAGGCAACCCTGTAGCCTCCAAAGATTTTTGAGAGTCTCCGACTCCTAAGACAGACCGTGTCAGAAAGCTTCCCATCTCTAAACTAGCAACCCAAGTGGTTTATAAACCAGATAGAAATCAGAGCACCAGAATTCTCAATATAAACACTTCTTTTACACTTCCTTTTGTACATATCTGCTCACACCAGAAGGCAGTGAACTTGGCCCATGTGTGAGATAGCGACCTTGTGAAGGAATGAGGTATGAGAAGTCTCAGTGTATTTTGTGTGTGTCCATGTGAGTGTTTGTATTTGAGTGGAGTCTGTGTATGTGTGTTTGTGTGTATGTGTGATCATGTGTGTGGATTATGTATATGTGCTTGTGAATATGTATGCATGTGTGTGTTCAAAGCCACCAGGCTGGCTCACTGCCAGACAACTCCAGTTGTGCCCAGGGGACTGGGGTGGGGCCCAGCACTGAGCTGTCCTCACTCCTGGGCTGGCATGGTCCCATGGCAGATAAGGGCAAGGACTGCAGTCCTGAGTGTGCACACTGCCCTCACCCTAGGCCCCTGGCCACCAAGGTCAGCCTTGGAAATTTCACAGCAGGGTCTTCTCTTTTGAAAAATATTCTAATTTCAGTGAATTCATCTGCTTTCATTATCTATACTAATAAAAGGGTAATATGCTAATTAGACTGGATAGACCGGATGTCTTCCAGACATCATTCCGAATGTCCTTCTGACAAAGCGGGGGGCATGACTAGCCTGCAAACCACCCGTAGCCCCTTGCCCAGGCCGGCCCCACCCCCAGCAGGGACCCCCCCACCTGATCCAGGGTCCTCTTCAGGGCAGGTCAGCCGGTCCCCACCCATGCACCAGGCCTCTATTCTATATAATAAAAAGGTAATATGCAAATTGACCCTAATGGCAGAATGACCGCTGGACCAGTCACTATGAGGCACACTGACCACCTCTTGGTCCCTTTCCCTGGCCAGCAGGCTCCATTCGCCTGATGCCACTCACAGCGGAGGCAGGGCCAGCGAGCTGGCAGGAACAGCCGACCTCTTGGTTCCTTCTCCCGGCCGCCAGGCACTGATCACACAATGGTGAATGGGGAACCAGGGATGGGTGGTTCAGGGGATGAGGCCGGCTGTGGGCAGCTGGGGAAGATGGCTCTGATCGCAGGCCAGGCCTAGGAACTGTACCTGTGCACGAATTTCATGCGCCGGGGCTCTAGTGTGTGTGTGTGTGTGTGTGTGTGTGTGTGTGTGTGTGTGTATATATATATATATATATATATATATATATATATATATATATATATATAATTTTTTTCATCCTCACTCGATATTTTTCCATTGATTTTTAGAGAGAGGGAAAGACAGAGAGAAATATCGATGTGAGAGAAACACATTGATTGGTTGCCTCCTGCACACTGCACACGCCTCGACCAGAGCCTGGGCCAGGGAGGAGCCTGCAACCAAGGTACATGCCCTTGACTGGAATCAAACTTGGGACCCTTTGGTCAGCAGGCCGAAGCTCTATCTACTGAGCCAAACTGGTTATGGCTGCTTTCATTGTATTTTAGCCATTTAAGTCTTTTGAATATGTTCTTGTAAAACCTACAGCCCTGTGGATTCGACAGAAGGCCTGGCTGGCCCTGCTCTGGATCTCTTTGCCACCACCCCTCTGAAGTAATGGGATCTTCAGAAAAATACTCTTCTAGACCTTTTTCTGTGTGTTTGCATGTACCTAAATGTATTATGAGAAAATATATAGAATTGTTTGTGTATTTCTCTTCTTCCTTTAAAAAATATCACATATATATTTAAAACACATTATATAATTGCTATTCTATAATTAGCATTTTTCACTCAAAAATACATAATAGGGACCCAGCCATATTGATGTGCTGAGATTGAGCTCTTTTTATAACCCCTTAACCAGCATTCTATCACACTAGTGGCCCAGTGCACGAAATTTGTGCGGGGGGGGGGGGGGGCAGTCCCTCAGCCCAGCCTGCACCCTCTCTAATCGGGGACCCCTTGGGGGATGCCCGACTGCCTGGGATTGGGCCTAAACTAGCAGTTGGACATCCCTCTCGCAATCTGGGACCACTGGCTCCTAACGGCTCACCTGCCTGCCTGCCTGATCACCCCTAACTGCCCTCCCCGGCAGGCCTGATCTTGCCTCTAACTGCTCTCCTCTGCTGGCATGATCACCCCTAACTGCCTCTGCCTGCCTGTTCTCCCCTAATTGCCCTCCTCTGCTGGCCTGCTCTCACCCCCAACTGCCCTCCCCTATCGGCCTAATTGCCCCTAACCCCCTGCCGGCCTGATCTCGCCCCCAACTGCCCTCCCCTGCCAGCTTGATCACCCCTAACTGCCTCTGCTTCGGCCCCCACTACCATGGCTTTATCCAGAAGGAAGTCGGACATCCAGAAGATGGCCGGTTGACCCAATCTAATTAGCATATTACCCTTTTATTAGTATAGATTATTAGTATAGATAGATTATATAGGATAAGATTGCTTAAATGGGTGGAGGGGGAGAAAGCCTTTTTTAGCAGGAGGAGATGCTTTTTGCAGACAAAAATACATAATCTCTATATCTGGACTGATAGCCAGCCATATGCATTATACTGTCAAACTGGTTATTAAAAAATTGACCCACTTTCTTAAACCTTACACCAAACAGCTGTTGTTCTTAAAACCCCTCCTCAGCCCCTACCTTAGGTTCTGCCTTCACAGTTCACCCAGATTAGGTTCTGGTCGGTCTGTTTCTATGCCAGTCAGCATCAAAAGCTCTTCCTCCTAGGCAGCCATTGGCTCCTTGCAGTTCACCCAGATTTTGTTCTGATTGGTCAGTTTCTATGCCCGTCAGTGTCAAAAGCTCCGCCTCCTAGGCAGCCATCTTGTGAGGGCGTGTGCGTTAATTTTCATATTACTTCTTTATTATATAGGATGAATATCTCACAGAATATTTAATGGCTGCTTTGATTGGGTACTTGGGTTATCTCCAACTTCTCAGGCTTATTCCAAATCAGTCAGCACCACCCTCCTGGTGTCACACCTTTCACTATCAGCTGCACCACCTTGGGGGTTGTGCTTTGGGCTGAGGTACATGGTTGGAGTTTTCTGGGAATACAAACCTAAGCCCTGGTCATATTTTCTGTCTGCAGAGCCCTCGTCACCCTAGCTACATTGTTCTATGTGTTTATCCTTTAGCCAGCACCTCACTGTCTTGATTGCTATAGCTTATATTGGGCTTCCATATTGGGCAGAATGATGGTCTCCACTTTATGCTTCTTTTTCAAAATTTTCACAGCTAATTTTAATTTCTTTGCCTTTCCATATAAATGTTAGAATAACCTTGTCTATATCTATGAAAATTCCTGCACAAAATTTGAATGGGATTTCCTTAAAGCTATGGATCCATTGATGGAGAATTGACATCTTTACTATGTTTAGTTTTTCAATCCATGAACATAATATATCTCTCCATTTATTTGGGCCTTTAAAAATTACTTTTTCTCAGCATTTCTTAGTTTTCAGGATACAAATCCTGCATATGTTTTTAAGATTTAAAAGGTATATCTAAGTATTTTGCTTTTGTTTAAGTGTTGTAAATGACTTACTTCTAAATTTTTTTGGTTTCTAAGAGTTTATTGCCAGAATATAGAAATATGATTGGCTTATTGTGTTTTGAACTTGTATCCTGTGACCTTATTAAACTCATTTATTATTTTGGGAAGTTTCTTTTATAGATTCCTGGGGAATTTTTACGTAGACCATTATGTTGTCTGGACAGTGTATTTCTTCCTTCCAAATCTGTAGGCCTTGCATTTACATTTCTTGCCTTATTGCTCTGTCTCGGACATCCACTAAAATGTTGAATAGGAGTAGTAAGAATGTTCCCTTAGGTGGGTGGAACATTCGGTCTTTCATGATTATCACGTTAGCTTTAGGTTTCTTGTAGATGATCTTTACCGAGTTAAGAAAGTTCCTTTCTATATTAGTTAGCTTAGAGTTTTTATTTTTACTCATAAATATATGTTGAATTTTATTGAATGCTTTTTCTGCATCAGTTGATATGATCATGTGTTTTTTCTTATCTAGTCTGTTAATATGGTAGGTTACATTGGCTTTTAAATATTGTGCCAGCCTTCATTCCAGAATAAGTTCCACTTGTTTGTAGTGTATTAAACTTTTTATGCATTGCTGGATTACATTTGTCAATATTTGGTTGAGGATTTGTGTATCTGTGTTCTATTATATTCTATAATATTTTTCCCTTGAAATATCTTTGTCTAGTTTTAGTACCAGGGTAATGTCAGCTTTTGTAAAATGAGTTAGAAATGTGTTACCCCCTCTTATATTTTCTAAAAGAGATTGTGTAGAATTGGTATCATTTCTTCTATAAATTTTTAGTAGAATTTTCCAGTAAAACAACCTGGGTCTGGAAATTTCTTTTTTAAACAATGAATTAAATGTCTTTCATAGTTACAGGACTTTTCGGGTTATCTCTTTCATCTTGGGGTGAGTTTCAGTAGTTTGTAGTTTTTGAGGAAAGCATGCATTTCTTCAAAGATGAACTTATGTTCATAGAGTTGTTTGTAGTATTCTTTAGTTGTTTGTGAATTCTTTAGTGATATTTTTTAAAATTTCTAATATTATTAATTAGTATTTTCTTTTTTTAATGTCAGTATTGATAGAAATTTAGGAATTTTATTGATCTTTGTAAAGAACCAGAATTTGGTTTAATTGATTTCTCTATTACGTTTTTGTATTCAGGTTCATTGGTTTTTATTCTATTTCTTTCTATTTTTAAATTTCCTTCCTTCTGCTTCCTTTGGGTTTATTTTGCTCTTGCGTTTCAAACTTTTGAATATTTTTTAGTATCTAATTTTCTTTTTTAGTTAATCCTCACTGAAGGATATTTTTTCATTGATTTTTAGAGAGAGAGGGAGGGAGAGAGAGAGAGAGAGAGAGAGAGAGAGAGAGAGAGAGAGAGAGAGAGAAAAATCAATATGAGAGAGACACATGATTGGTTGCCTCCTGCACATGCCCTGTGGGGTGGGGCTGGGAGGTGGGGCTGGGAATTGAACCTGTGACCCTTCGGTCTAGGTCAACACTCTAACTACTGAGCCAAGCCGTCCAGGGCTAGTATCTCATTTTAATTTATCTGGGTGTTTGACTGAGTGGTTCCTCTAGGAATTACAATAATCATATCTAGCTTTTCACTATATATTTAGAATTAATATTTTTACAACTCAATTTGAATCACATGAGTTTCTTTATAATTAACAAAATGATCCCTGATAAGTCTGTACCCACCTGGTACCATAAGTAGTTATTACAGTGCTAATGACAATATTCCCTATGCTTTACTTTACATCCCCCTAACTATTTTGTAACTGCCAATTTGTACTTCTTAATCCCTTCACCATTTTTTTACCCAGCCCCCCAACTCCCTTCCCATCTGGTAACCATCAATTTGTTCTCTGTATCAATGAGTTTGCTTCTGTTTCGTTTGTTCTTTATTTTGTTTTCATATAAGTGAAATCATATTGTATCTGTCTTTCTCTGTCTGACTTATTTCATTTAGCATAATACCTTCTAGATTCATCCAAGTTGTCACAAATGGTAAGATTTTATTCTTTTTATGACCAAGTAATATTCCATTGTATATATGTACCATATATTCTTTATTCAGTTGTCTGTTAATGGGCACTTAGGTTGTCTTGGCTATTGTAAATAATGCTGCAATGAACATAAGGATGCATATATTTTTTTAAATTAGTGTTTTGGATATCGGATAAATGTCTAGAAGTGAGATTCTTAAGGTCATATAGGAGTTCTATTTACAGTTTTTTTGAGAAGCATCCCTACTATTTTCCATAGTGGTTGTACCAATTTGCAATCCCACCAACAATGTTAAAGAGTTCCCTTTTCTTTACATCCTAGCCAAGATTTGTTGTTTGTTGATTTATTGATGATAATCATTCTGGCAGGTGTGAGGTGATACCTCATTGTGGTTTTAATATGTTTCTTTCTGATGACTAGTGAATTGAGCATCTTCTCATATGTCTATTGGCCATCTATATGTCCTTTTTGGAGAAATGTCTATTCAGGTCCTCTGCCTATTTTTAAATTGGATTGTTTGTCTTTTTGGTGTGAAGTTCTGTGAGTGCCTTATGTATTTTAGATACTAACCCCCCAATGGATGTTATCATTAGCAAATATCTTCACCCATTCAGTAGGTTGTTTTTGTTTTGTTAATGGTCCTTTGCTATGTAAAATCTTTTTAGTTTGGTGTAGTCCATTTGTTTATTTTTTTCTCATTTCCCTTGACCAAGGAAACATCCAAAAAGAAATATTACCAAGACCAATGTCAGAGAGTTAGTGCCCATGTTTTTTTCTAGGAGTTTTATAGTTCCAGGTCTTACATTTTAATCTTTAATCTATTTTGGGTTTATTCTTGTATATGGTGTGAGAAGGTGGTCTAATTTTAATTTTTCCCATGTATCTGTCCAGTTTTCTGAACACTATTTGTTGAAGAGACTGTGTGTATGTCTTTTTATGCTACTAACATGCTGTTTTGATTGCTATAGTCTTGTAGTATAGTTTGATATCAGAACTTTGTTCTTCTTCCTCAAGATTGTTGCAGTTATTTGGGGTTATTGTGGTTTTATATAAATTTTAGTATTATTTGTCCAAGTTCTGTGAAAACTGGCATTGATATTATTTTTAATTTCAATTCCTTATTGTTTAAAGTATTATATATGTCTCCATTTTCCCCCATTGACCTCTCCCTAGCCACTCCCACCCCCCAACACATGCCATCACCCCCTACTGTCTGTGCCCATTGCTTATGCTCATATGCATGCATACAAGACCTTTGGTTGATCTCTTTCCCCCTCCCCTGCCTTCCCTCTGAGGTTGGACATGCTGTTTGTCCAACCTTCTATGTCTCTGGATCTATTTTTGTTCATCAGTTTATGTTGTTCATTATATTCCACAAATGAGTGAGATCATGTGATACTTATCTTTCTCCAACTGGCTTATTTCACTTAGCATAATACTCTCCAGATCCATCCGTGCTGTTGCGAATGGTAAGAGTTCTTTCTTTTTACAGCAGCATAGTATTCCATTGTGTAGATGTACCATAGTTTTTTTATCCATTCATCTGCTGATGGACATTTAGGCTGTTTACAAATCTTAGTTATTGTAAATAGGGCTGCTATGAACATAGGGGTACATATATACTTTCTGACTGATGTTTCTGATTCCTTGGGATATATTCCTAGAAGTGGGATTACTGAGTCAAATGGAATCTCCAGTTTTAATTTTTTGAGGAAACTCCATACTGTTTTCAAGAGCGGCTTCACCAGTCTGCATCCCACCAGCAGTGCATGAGTGTTCCTTTTTTTCCACAAGTGCTTGCCAGCAGTTGTCGTTCATTGATTTGTTGATGATAGCCATTCCAACAGGTGTGAGATGGTACCTCTCTCGGATGATTAGTGACTTTGAGCATGTTTTCATATGTCTCTTGGCCTTCTGTATGTCCACTTTTCAAAAGTGTTTATTTAAGTCCTTTGCCCATTTTTTTAATTGAATTGTTTATCTTTTTTTTTTTTTATTGATTTTCCACAGAGAGGAAGGGAGAGAGATAGAGAGTTAGAAACATCAATGAGAGAGAAACATCGATCAGCTGCCTCCTGCACATCTCCCACTGGGGGTGTGCCCGCAACCCAGGTACATGCCCTTGACCGGAATCGAACCTGGGACCCTCTAGTCCGCAGGCCAATGCTCTATCCACTGAGCCAAACCGGTTTTGGCTGAATTGTTTATCTTCCTTTTGTTAAGTTGTATGAGCTCCCTAAAATTTTGGAGATTATATCCTTATTGGATATAATATTGGCAAATATGTTCTCCCATGCAGTGGGCTTCCTTGTTGTTTTGTTGATGGTTTCTTTTGCTGTGCAGAAGCTTTTTATCTTGATGTAGTCCCATTTGCTTATTTTCTCCTTAGTTTCCATTGTCCTAGGAGCTGTATCAGTAAAGATATTGCTACGACATACGTCTGATATTTTGCTGCCTATGGATTCTTCTAAAATTTTTATGGTTTCCCATCTTACATTTAATTCCTTTATCCATTTTGAGTTTATTTGTGTGTATGGTATAAGATGGTGATGTAGTTTCATTTTTTTGTATGTATCTGTCCAATATTCCCAACTCCATTTATTGAAGAGACTGTCTTGATTCTCTTGTATGCTCTTGCCTCCTTTGTCAAATATTAATTGAGCATAAAGGCTTAGGTCAATTTTTGGGTTCTCCGTTCTGTTCCATTGGTCTATGTTTGCTCTTCTGCCAATACCAGGCAGTTCTGAGAACAGTGGTTTTGTAATATAGCTTGATATCTGGTATTGTGATCCCTCCAACTTTGTTCTTCTTTCTCAGGATTGCTGTGGCTATTCAGTGTCTTTTTTTATTCCAGATGAATTTTTGAAGAGTTTGTTCTAGATCTGTAAAATATGCTGTTGGTATTTTAATGAGGATTGCATTGAATCTATAGATTGCTCTGGGTAGTATGGACATTCTAATGATGTTGATTCTACCAATCCATGAACATGGTATGTTTTTCCATTTGTTTATGTCTTCCTCTACCTCTTTTTCCAATGTCCTGTAGTTTTCAAAGTGCAGGTCTTTTACCTCCTTAGTTAAGTTTATTTCTAGGTATCTTAATTTTTTTGTTGCAATGGTAAATGGGATTGTTTTTAGTTTTTTTGTTTTTAGTTTTTCTTTCTGTGAGTTCATCATTGGTGTATAAAAAGGCCATAGGTTTCTGGGTGTTAATTTTGTATACTGCTGCATTGTGAAATTCATTTATTAAGTCTAGCAGTTTTTTGATGGAGTCTTTAGGGTTTCCTACATATAATATGTCATTTGCTAATAACAACAGTTTTACTTCTTCTTATCAAATTTGGATGCCTTTTATTTCTTCTTCTTGTCTGAGCGCTGTGACTAGCACTTCCAGTACTATGTGGGACGGGAGTGGTGAAAGTGGGCATCCCTGTCTTCTTCCTGTTCTTAGGGGAAATGGTTTTAGTTTTTTTCCTGTTGAATATGATGTTTGCTATAAGTTTGTCATATAATGCTTTTATTTTGTTGAGGTATGATCCCTCTATTCCCACTTTGCTGAGAGTTTTAATAAAAAAACGGTGTTGGATATTGTCAAATGCTTTTTCTGCATCAATTTATATGATTATGTGATTTTTGTCTCTCAGTTTGTTTGTGTGATGCATCATGTTTATTGATTTGCGGATGTCGTACCATCCTTGCATCCCTGGAATAAATCCCACTTGGTCATGGTGTATGATCTTCCAGCAAATGCTGGATCCTATTTGCTAATATTTTGTTGAGGATTTTAGCATCTATGTTCATCAGGGATATTGGCCTGGAATTGTCTTTCTTTGTAGTGTCTTTCTCTGGTTTTGGGATTAGGGTAATCCTGGCTTCATAGAAAGAGCTTTGAAGTGTTCCTTCCTCTTGAATTTTTTGGAATACTCTGAGGAGGATCAGTGTTAGTTCTTCTTTGAATGTTTGATAAAATTCCCCGGGAAGCCTTCCAGACCAGGACTTTTGTTTGTTAGAAATTTTTTGATTACTGCTTCTATTTCATCAGTAGTTATCAGCCTATACAGGTTTATTAATTATTCCTGATTGAATTTTGGAAGATTGTATTTTTCTAGGAATATGTCTATTTCATCTTGATTGTTCAGTTTTCTGGAGTAGTGTTGTTTGTGGTATTTTTTTTTTTTTTTTACAATCCTTTGTATGTCTGTGGAGTTGGTTGTTACTTCACTTCTTTCATTTCTGATTTTGTTTATATGGGTCCTCTCCCTTTGTTTCTTGGTGAGCCTGGCTAGAGGTTCATCAATCTTGTTTATCCTTTCAAAGAACCAGCTCTTGGTTTTAGTAATCTTTTATATGTTTCTCTCTCTCTCTCTCTCTCTCTCTCTCTCTCTCTCTCTCTCTCTCTCTCTTTTGGTCTCTGTGTCATTCATTTCCACCCTGATCTTTATTATTTCTTTCCTTCTGCTTAACCTGGGCTTTTCTTGTTGATCTCTTTCTAGTCATTTAAGTTGTAGCATTAGATAATTTATTACCAGTTTTCCTTGTGTTTTTTTTAATTGTTGTTTGTTTGTATGTTTGTTTGTTTGTTTGTTTTGAGGTAGGCCTGTAATGCTATGAATTCTCAGGACTGCTTTTACTGTGTCCCATAGATTTTGGATTATTGTGTTTTCATTGTCATTTGTTTCCAAGATGCTTTTTATTTCTTCTTTGATCTCTTTGGTTACCCAATCATTGTTTAATAGCGTGCTATTTAGCCTCCAAGTATTTGATTTTTTTATTGTTTTTGTAGTTGATTTCTAATTTTATACTATTGTGATCTGAGAAGATGCTTGATATTATTTCCATCTTCTTGAATTTGAAGAGACTTAGCCTGTGTCCTAATATGTGGTCTGTCTTTGAAAATGTCCCATGTGCACTCTAGAAGAATGTATATTCCATCGCTTTGGGGTGAAATGTTCTGAAGATGTCAATTAGTTCCGTCTGATCTAGTGAGTCATTTAGGATTGCTGATTCTTTGTTTGATTTTTTGTCTAGATTTTTCCAGTGATGTCACAGGGTATTGAAGTCCCCTACTATGATTGTATTGCTATTGATCTCTCCCTTGATATCTTCCAAAAGTTCTTCTATGTATTTGGGTGCTCCTCTATTGGGTGCATGAATATTTACCAGAGTTATATCCTCTTGTTGTATTGATCCCTTTAGTATTATGAAGTGGCCTTCCTTATCTCTTATTATGGTCTTCACTTTGAGGTCTATTTTGTCAGATAAAGTAATGCCACCCCAGTATTTTTTTTATTTTTTCATTTCTGTTTGCCTGAAAAAAATTTTTTGTCATCCCTTCACTTCCAGTCTGTGTGAGTCCTTTGTTCTGAGGGGGGTCTCTTGTAGAGAGCATATATAAGAGTCATGTTTTCTTATCCATTCAGTCACCTTATGTCTTTTGATTGGAGCATTTAATCCAATTTACATTTAAGGTTATTATTGATAGGTACTTGTTTGTTGCCATTTTTATTCTTTATGCCTGTCTTCCTTCTTCCCTTTCTATTTTGTCTTTTTACAAAATCCCTTTAGCATTTCTTGCATTGCTGGCTTGGTGGAAATAAACTCCCCTAGCAATTTTTTGTCCTGGAAGCTGCTGATTTCACCTTCAAATTTGATTGATAGCCTTGCTGGACAGAGTATTCTTGGATTCAGTCCCTTGCTTTGCATCACTTTGTATACTTCATTCCATTCCTATCTGGCCTAATGTGTTTCTGTTGAGAAATCATTTGATAGTAATGGGAAATCCCTTGTAGGTAACTCTCAGTCTCTCTCTTGCACCCCTTAAGATTCTGTTTTTGTCATTAACATTTGCCATTATAATTATGACGTGCCTTGGTGTGGGTCTTTTTGGGTTCATCTTGCTTGGACTCTCTCTGCTTGTGTGACTTTTTTCTTCCCTAAGGCAGGGAAGTTTTCTTAATTATTTCTTCAAATAGGTTTTCTATTCCTTGATCCTCTTCTTGACCCTCTGGTACCCCTATTATGTGGATGTTGCTTCATTTCATGTGGTCCCAGAGCTCCTTTAAACTCTTCTCCTGCTTTTAATTTTTATTTTTCAATTGCTGTTTAGATTGGTTGTTTATTTCTAACCTGTCTTCTAACTTGTTGATTCGGTCCTCTGCTTCTTCTAGTCTACTGTTTAAACCTTTTATTGTGGGATGTTGTATTTTTGTTTGTTTGTTTGTTTTCAGCTTTATCATTCTTCATTTCCTCTTGATTCTCACATGTGTTGTTGATTGTCTCATCTAGCCGGTTTAGGAACTTTATGAACCTTACTCTGAATTCTTTCTCTGACATATTGCTTGCCTCCATTTCATTTCATTCCTTTTCTGGTGATTCCTTCTTTTCTTTCCTTTGGTGGTTTGTTCTTTGTCTCCCCATTTTTGCTCCCTCTTTCTGGCCCTGGGCACCCTGCTTGGGTTTTGAGAGGTTGAAGACCCTATCAGTCCAATGATCTGGAAATCGTTAGCCCAGAGGCTGTGTCTGCCTTGAGTCTCACACCTTTACTGTCTTTGCTCTGAGTTATATCCTCTTCTTTCAAGGATCTGGTCCCTCAGTTGTCTGCTTCAGATGCTCAGGGTGGCGGGAGCACGTGCTCAGTTCCTCTGTGTGCAATTCCCTGTAAGGACCCAGAGCCCTCTGGAATGCAAATTGCTGAGTGGCCCTGGCACCCTTGGCAAGGTGGCTCCCTAGTTCCCTCTGGCAGTGCACTTACAGGGTGGTCCTGTGACCCCTGGCTGGGCATACCAGATTGCTCCGATTTGCCCCAGCAACGCTCTCCTCTGGCTCAGAGTGGGGAGCATGCTGGGTTGCTCCAGGTTGCCTTGGCAGTAAGTCTCTGGGCTTGAGTTGGAGTGGGCATGGGTTGCTCTGGGTTATATATTTCTTGCTTTCCCGTGGCCCAGGGTAGGGTGCACACAGCAGGTCCCAGAGCTCAGAGTGGAGCAGGCACCAAGTGGCTCTGGGTCAGGCTGGTAGCATGGTTCTAGGTCCTGGGGCAGGGGTGGAGCACAGCCCCCCACCCCCAGCCCCCGGCTTGCACTCACTTCAGGATCCTGGAGCTAGATCCTGTGATGCATGGTCCTGATGGGCTGGTGAAAAAGCCTGGTCAGGGACGTCATTCTGGCAAGCGCTCATTGCAGACATCTGGGAGCCTTCCAGGAGGTACTGTGCCACTCACTGCCAGGGTACGTTGGTGGTTCCATGCAGGTTATTGCTGGAAGGTGGTGTTCTCTAGGTGTACTCTGTCCTTACTTATTGAAAATTGTCTCCTCAGCTGTGTCTAATTTGTTAATTCTGGTGGATGTTCTCCAAGTTAGTTGCTTTTCTGGCCTGGCCCCAGGAGGAGGTGCATGGCACTTCTGCCTATTCGGCCACCATTTTCTTCCCCCTTGGCATTGATATTTTTATAGGATTTGCATTGAATATACTTTGGGTAGTATGGACATTTAACTATGTTAATTCTTCCAATCTTTGAGCATGGTATATGCTTCCATTTATTTGTATTTTCTTCAATTTGTTTCTTTTTCACTTTCTTATAGTATTCCAAGTACAGGTCTTTTACCTCCTGGTTAAATTTATTCCTGGGTATCTTATTTTTTGATGCAATTGTAAATGGAATTGTTTTCTTAATTATTTCTGATAGTTTGTTATTGGTGTACAAAAATGCAACTAATATTGAATATTAATTTTGCATCCTGCTACTCTATTGAATTTAGAGGATGCCTGCATTTCAAGCAGCTCTCTATCTCATCTGGACAACATCTGTGTTGATTTTCACAGCCAGATGTTGTGGGGAGTTTTCTTTCTGGCACTGGTACTTCAGGCTGGGAAGCCTGATGTGTACCTGAGATTCCTCACTCTTCCTGGGGGACTTCTGAAGCTGAGCTATTCCTCCTGATTCTCAACTGCCATAGTGGATGTGGGACCACCTTATTTCCCATCTCCTCCCCTCCTATCAGTCTTTATGTTTCTTCTTCTTCATATTCTTCATTGTAGGATTTATGTTCAGCTAGACCTCAAGTGGTTCTCAAGGATGGTTGCTCTATAATTTAGTTGTAATTTTGATGTGGTCATGGGAGAAGGCAAGCACAGCATTTATCTTTCTCCATCATTATTGAAGAATATTTTTGCTGAAAATAAAATTCTGGATTGGGCCCTGTGCTGGAAGCCGGTCCATCCTTGCTGCTTGACACAGTCGCTGCAGGAAAGAAACATCTGCACAGCATATGTTTCAAGGAACCTGATGTATATGGCATACTGTTCTTAATATGTTTGCTAACCTTCTTGGTGCTATGTGTTTTAACCAAGGTCACCTCTCCGAGAAAGGTTGTTTCCCCAGGTAGGGATTTTCCCCTAAAGTTAGGGAGGGAATAAAACCCCTTAAGTGCCAGGCGGGTAGTTAATCACTTTAACTACGAACAATCATGCTTAAGCTACATAATCTTTACTCCCTGGAATTGAGATAAGAAACACCCTAACCTGTGGAATAGAGATTGATAGGATTGGAATCAACTGGTATAAATACAGATGTAACAAGACAACAATACACAGAACCTAGAGACAGAACCTAGCAAGAGAACATGGCAAAAGATCCTGGACAGAACCTGGCTACAGAATCTGGCGACTGAACCTGGCTGGAGAACCTGGAGAACCTGGCTGGAGAATCTAGTGAGAGAACCAAACCAGAACTTTGCTGGAGATCCTGACCGGAACTTGGCTAGAGATCCTGGCTAGGCTGCTGATCAACTGAACTCTGTCTCGGTGTCATTCCTTCTTCGCCGACTCCATCCACACCTTTGGGGACCCCTGGACCTGCTGGGGTTGGACCCCAGCATCTGGCGCCCGAACAGGGACCCCTAAGTAAGTGCCCCGCACTTGGTCCGGATAGGACTCCACCGTAGGAAGAGGGTGGATAGTCTTCACCGACTCTGTCCACACCTTTAAGGTAGCTCATTTGATTGGAGCATTGTCCTTATACACTAAGGTTGCAGGTTCAAGACCCAGTCAGGTCACATACAAGAGGCAACCAATGAATGCATAAATAAGTGGAACAACAATGGAACAGCAAATCGATGTTTCTCTTTCTCTTCCTTCCTCTCACTCTCTAAAAAAAAGTCAATCATTAAAAAAAAAAATTCTGGGTTGGTAGTTCTTTTCTTTGAGCATATTAACATTATGCTCACTTCTTTTGAAAGCCATGATTTTGATGATAAATCTGTAGTCATTTGATTCATTTTTACCCCTTAGAAGTAATGCACCATTCTTTTCTCGCTGCTTCAATTATTTTACTTTTGTCTGAAGATTTCAGCAGTGTGATTATAACATGTGTGGGAATAGATTTCTTTGGATTTAATCTGTTTGAGATTTCCTATGCTTTTAATTTGTAGGTTTGTATCTTTCACCAAATTTGGCAAATTTTCAGCCATTATTTCTTCATTATTTTTTCATTACTGCACTCTTTTTCCTCTCCTTCTGGAACAGTGATGACATCAATGTTACATCTTTTGGTATTTTCCCATTGGTCTCTAAGGCTCTTTGTATTATTAAAATAATTTTTTCTCTCTGCTTTTCAAATTGGATAATTTTTATGGATCTATCTTCACATTCACTGACTCACTCCTCTGTTATCTTCATTCTGTCATTGAGTATATTCAGTGGTTGTATTTGTTTGATTTTTTTAGTTATTTTATTTTTCAGTTCTAAAGTTTTGGTTTGGTTCTTTTTAAATATTTTCTATTTATTGCTACCACTGTCTTTCCACTAGTTGAAAAAGTTTTTGCCCTTTGTAGAGTATTTTTATAATAGTTACTTTAAAATCCTGTCAAATAATTCCAACATATGTTTCATCTTAGTCTTTATATTTGTTGATTGTATTTTTCCATGGGAGATGAGATTTTTTCTGTTTTTTCCCCCATATGCCAAGTAATTTTGAATTGTATCCTGGACATTTTGATACTATGCTATGAGACTTTGGGTCTTCTTTAAATGCTTATTTAAACCCTATGGACAAGATTGATATTTTTATTTTTTCAGATAATTTCCCTAGTTGAGTTCAGGTTACAAGTTGCAACCTGCCTTCTACAAATTGTGGTTTCAATGTCAAGTTCACTTTCAAAGCCTTTGCATTACTTTACAGTTCAGTCCTTTTTATGCACCCCCTGTGGGACCAGGGCATTAGTCTATCTCATCACTCCATTCCCACAGTTTATACATGCACAGCTTGGGGGTGAGCCCAGGAGATTATAAACAACTGTATGACATCAGTTCCCCAAGCTTCACTGTGCCCATTATCTCTCAAGTATTTTCCAGTTCTGAGTCTCCATAATACTCTCTGGCCAGAAAGTTGGAGCTCTGTTTATCATGTTCTGTTGCATATTTCGTGCAACTGCATGAAAGGGCACAGAGAAAAAAGCAACAGGGGTTTGCTCCAGCTTCCCGGGATCACAGCTGTTCCAATCGGAGAGTAAGGCTCCTTTCCCTCAGAGTTTGAGGTGCCTGTGAGCTGCCATAGACTGGAGTGTGAGAGGATGGAGAAAAGAAAAAGGAAATAAATAGAAATGGGTTTTCCGTCTATTCTCTGTGTATTAGAACATTCTTTCTTTGTCTGCAATCTAGTGCCTCCTTCTGGGATTTGAACTGCCTGGTATCCAGGCTGAGGGATACTGGAAGATAAAAATTAGTAAACTTATTAGCGCTGGTTTGGTGGTACTTCAAATTCTGGTCTTCTTCCCTCAGAGGGTATTCAGGGATGGTGTAGCTAGGTTGTGTCCCTGTTCTTTCTGAGGTTTCTTCCTAGGATGCAGGGACAGGTGCATGTGAGGCCCCTCAGAGCCTCAGCCCAGGTCACAGTGGGGCATTCTTGCAATGGGACCAGCTTGTGCTTTTTGGCCAGGGTGAGCAGCTGGGTGTTCGCCAATGCAGGTCTCAGCCAGTGTTCGGGGCTTGTGCTTTGTGGGGCCTCCCTGGCTTTTAGCATCTCTCTCTGGCTTTGCACAGAGAAAGGCTTTTTTTCTAGGGTTGGAGCATTAATGCTGTATCTTTCTGCTGGCTGGCCTTTCCCAGATCATTCCTGAGTTAAGTTTATGTATGAGGACTTTTCAGTCATATCTTGTGTTTATTTGGATTTTGGCTTGAAAGTACATTTTTGAATGTTCACATCATTCCCCCAGACCAAGGAAGTTCAAGAAACATTAGTTTCAGCCTGCTGTGCTAAAAGGCATGTGTTCAGTGCTAGGGACACAGAAGGGAAAGGGTCCTGTCCTGTCCTCTCCTGTCCTGTGGGCACAGTCAGGGGAGAAAGACAAAAGACTGGTTAAAAATGGCGTTACAACATCAATGGGGCCTGCAAGAGGGATGCTATTCTTTTTTATTCTCTTTTGGTTTTCTGTTACGTTTACAATTAACATTTATTTTTTTAGCATATAAAATATATGTTCTTTGTAAACCACAACATCCAATGGTGCCGAAAAGTATAAGGAAGAAAATGAAAACCATGAAAATCTACCACTCTCACCCAGCCACTGCAAGAGACAAAAACCTGGCCTCCAAAGAGTCCTTGTCCAAATTCCCAGGGTCTGTGGACACATTCTGTTACTTGGCAAAGGAGAATTAAAGTTGCAGGTAGAACTAAGGTTCTAGTCAGCTGAATTTACCACACAGAGACTACCCTGGATTATCCAGTGCCCCAGGTAGAAGAGATCAGAGAGAGGTTTGAAGATGTTACACTGCAGGCTTTAGAGATGGAGGAAGGGGCCCTGGCCAGCATGGCTCAGTAGTTAGAGCCTTGGCCTGTGCACCAGAGTTGTGGTTTGATTCCTGGTCCAGAACATGTACCTGGGTTGCATGTCTGATCCCTGTGTCCAGTCGGGGCATGTGTGGGGCAACCAGTCGATGTGTCTCTGCTACATTGATGTTCCTCTCTCTCTTCTCCTCCCCCCTCTCTTCCACTTTATCTAAAAAATCAATAGAAAAAATATCCTCAGTCCTTGGGTGAGGATTAAAAAAGAAAAAAGATGGAGGAAGGGGTCACAAGTCAAGGAATGCAGTGCCTCTAGAAGCTGGAAGAGACAAGGAAACACATGCTCTCCTAAAGCTTCTGGAAGGAACTTAGCCCTGCTAACACTCACATTTTAGCCCAGTGAGACCCATATTGGACCTCTAGAACAGTAAAACACTGTGCCTGCAGTAACTGGTTACACTAGTCATAAAAACAAAGCAGCCACCCCTGATATTTTGGGGACCATTTTTCATCTTTTTAACTACATGTATTATTTTATAAATGGGATCATACTGTACACACTATTTTTATTACTTAATGGGGGGGGGCTCTCTTCTGCCTTCTTCAGTGCTCACTTTATTTTCATTCTGTTGTGTAATTATGGAGCATATAAGGCTGTGAATTTGCTTCTGGTGCCAGCTTTGGTCTCAACATCCAAAAGTCTTAATGCATTGAATTCTCATTGTTCATTTTAAAAAGTATTTGTGCTTTTTATTCCAATAACCTAACTTATTTAGAGGAAAGTTTAAAATGTTTTAGAGTGGTTGGGTGTTAGGTTGTTCCTTTGGTGTTAATTCCTAGTACAACCCAAATGTTTTCAGCAGGGTTAAATCACCCACACCTCTAATCACCCCAGACTTGGTTTTCTGCAAAGCCTGCTTTGCCTTCCTTCAATCCCACCCCCTCAAACATTTCTTGGCATCTCCAGTTCTATCTCAGTTACAGAGAGTCCATCTGTACCCTCTTGTCAGGTATGTCTTCTGGGCATCCATCAACTCCCGCCCAGTCCCCCAGGGCTCTGCGGAACTTCAGGCACTTTCCACAGTTGCCAGGAGGAAGGAGAAGAGCAGTCTCCATGGAGATTTGGTACAGATGTCAGGTCCAGGCCAGACATTGAGTTGCGAGATGACAGACGACCTGGATGCTCTGAGCCTTGGGGAATTTTTGAAATTGTTTTTGTCTTCAGGTGTTTGCTCAGCTTTGTAATTGTTAGGGGACGGGGGGGGCTTTTGAAGGGAATGAGTGTTCTGTGTCAATAAGGCCAGTGAAGTATGAGCCTCTGGTGCCATGGAAACCAGAGTCGGCCAGAGAGAAGCTGAAAGAGGATGGTGTGAAGGTCCCTGATGGCTCAGGGGAAGTGGGGTTGGGGCCATGGTGCTGGGTGCCAGGGACAGGAAACATAGGTAGAGGGCAGTGCAAGCCAACCTGATGGGAGAGGTAGGTGTGAAGGGTAACAGAGGTTTTGGTGGTAAGTGGAGGGTCTTCTTGCTTAGAATTGGAAAGAGACTCAGGTGAGATGCTAGGCAGAGAAAAAGAAGTCCTGGAGAGGAAGTAGCTGAAGATGTAGGTGGGGGAAAGGACAAGGGACACAATGAGATTCTTGAGTAAGTGGGGGCGAGGGGAAGAAATGTGGATTGGAGCTTTTCCTCATCTGAGATTGCAGGAAAGAGGGTCAGGGGGGTCAAATCACCAGCAGTATCAGTTAGGAGGTGGAGAGTTGGGCATGATGTCCCCTTGATGCTGGAGCCTAAGTGAAGCCAGGGCTCTTGGTGGTGGTGGTGGGGGGGGGGCGCGGTGGCTAGAAACCATCCAGGCTCTAAATGTTGGGGCCTGGGTGTGAGGAGAACATAGTCAAGAGACAGACATGGTAGGCTTTGCTGGGGTATTCTGGCCAGAGAATGTGGGCAGGGCAGGGGACTAGTGAGGTCCCCCCCACACACACATACCTCTTAAGAAGCAGCATCTGACAGGGTTCTGGAGTGTGGTTTTGCTGGTAGGGGGCAGGAGGCTGAGAGTGGGGGGCTTAAGGGACCAGGGAGACAGATCAGGGCATTCAGGCTGGACTAGCAGGAGAGGCCAAGATAAATGTTCCATTGTACTTTCAGTTATCAGCTGTCACGTCCACCCATAAATCAGCCCTGCTTGTTTCATTATGAAAACAACTTATGCCCTAGTGCTTCAATCAGGAGACCTGTAGTCAGCTGCAAGAAGCCTGGAAAGTCTCCCTCCAACACCGCCTTTTTGTCACTCTCTCCCCTTATTTCTGTAACAGTGGCAGATGCTGTGTTACTTGGTTTGCAAACTGTGTGACTGTGTATTTTCACCATGAATTGTCAATAAACAGGGTCTCTTACAGTCCTTTCAAACTTTTTGATCTGAATTTCCTTCTTTTTTTTTTTTAATATATTTTATTGATTTTTTACAGAGAGGAAGGGAGAGAGATAGAAAGTTAGAAACATCGATGAGAGAGAAGCATCGATCAGCTGCCTCCTGCACATCTCCCACTGGGGATGTGCCCGCAACCCAGGTACATGCCCTTGACCGGAATCAAACCCGGGACCCTTCAGTCCGCAGGCCGACGCTCTATCCACTGAGCCAAACCGGTTTTGGCTGAATTTCCTTCTTATGATATTAAAGACCTGTTTTTTTCAAGTGCATTGTTGGGGGCACTTTAACTTATCTTTAAAACAGCATGGCATTTATTCTTTTAAACTCAAACTATTTCGTTATAAGAAAAAAACTGTTTTTGTATCTATATGAGGTGACGGGTGTTAAGTTATTGTGGGAATAGTTTTGTAATATGTCAGTCAAATCATGATACTGCACACCTTAATCTTGCTCAGTGCTGCACTTCAATTATATCTTAATAAAACCAAGTAAAAACAACAACCATGAACTGATTGATCTTTAACCGCACACTTAACCTCATTGCTAATTATCAATGATGCACATGGTCCTGATGTTATCATTTCTTGGTCTGCCTCTCTGTATGACTTGTCACCCCCTACCCAAACCCCCCATGTCCAGCTGCCCTCCCTCAGGGACACACAGGGGAGCTGGTCCTATGAGGCACTGCACCCTGACCATCACTCTGAAGCCAGCCCTCCTGCTCTCCATCCTGCCCCCTTGCTCAGGCTGCCCCCTGTAGACTCAGCCTGCCCAACCCCATCTCCACCCACCCTGCCTTCTAGGCCTTCCTCATCAAATTAGGACACCACAGACCATCTTCATATTTCAACTTCCCAGTTCCTATCTTCATTACTGAATCCTTTGCCAAACCCCACCCAGTCATCCTCTTACTTTCCTGCCTCCAAGCAGGAGAAAGTCCCCAACCTAGCTGAAGGATCTACCTTTAAATTCCTAAATGCGGGCTCCAGCTTGTTCACGTCCCCTCTCCCTGCTCCAGGCCTACCTGCCCAAATACTGCTCCGTAGCTCTCTGCGGAGACCATGGCCCTCCTCACTGCATGCCAGACCCTGGTGCTGTCCCTGAACCATGGCCCTGCATGTCCCTGAAGCTACAGCACACTCCCACATTTCTCAGAAGTGTTGCTTCTGTCCTCTATTTCCTTCACTGCCCCCTGTTGTCAATGAAAGTGTCCTCGCAAGGTCCCTCTGACATTGGGGTGTCATCATTCATTGACCTCACATGCTTCCTCTCTATTTTCCTGGTTTTTGTCTCCCTCCACTGTGTCTTTTTCTACCCACCTGGACATGATGGAAGTCCAGGAACCTTGATGACCATCCAGCTCTTGATGGCTTGGCAGCCTTTCCCTGTGATCTAGACTTGTCTTTCAGCCCACTCCTGACTGTCTCAAAGCCAACAACTCCATCCAGCTCTTGACTCCCACCCAGCCCCCAAATCAAAACCAAACAGGACCTCAGTTCTGCCTCCAAGCTTGGAGCTTTCATCATCTTGATAAAGGGTATCCCTCATGCAGGGCAGTGCTCTAGGGAGCTTGGCCCTGGTCTTGATCTCCACCCTCCTTGCCCCTCCTGGTCCTTTGCAAGTCTCCTCATGCTGCCTCAGAAGGGTTTCTTGAAGCAGGGTCAGACCACTCCCTCCTCTCCTCAAAGCACTCTGGTGGCTGCCATCACTCAGAGGACCACCCATCAGCCCTCCCACCACTCCCCACTTCCTGAAGACTTCACACCTCTGACTTCTTCCTTCCATCTCAACAAAAACCTGCTTAATTAATAATTTAAAGAAATTTTCTTGTATTTTGCTACCTAGACTGTTTTCTACATGTGTTTTTTTCCCTGCAGTAATTTAGAAGATGTACTCTATTTTTATCTTGTTAGCTATTACCTTTCAGTTTTAAAACTTGTTTCTTTAAGAATCAGCCAGAAAACAACCAATATCCATGGACCACGTCTATTCAAGAGGATTGGAGCATCTTACGCTCAATCATATATACACCAAACAGAATTTTTTTTTGTTAATACTCATCTGAGGATATTTTTTTCCATTGACTTTTAGAGAGAGTGGAAAAAGAGAGAGAGAGGAGGGAAAAAGTGAGAGAGGCACATTAATTGCTTGACTCCCGCATGTGTCCCAACTATGGCTGGGGATCAAACCTGTAACCCAACTACGAGCCCTTGACTGGGAGAACCTGGAACCCTTTGGTGTGTGGGCTGACACTCTAACCACTTAGCCACATAGGCCAGGGCTATACCTAACAGATTTTATTGTGATAGAATTCAGGCTTCTTATCACTTGTTATCACTACTATATTTTTAAAAATGTCGTCTTTTTCAAGAGCTGGCTTTGATTTTTCTATTAAGTTTCATAACCATGTTCAGGATGACTTAGACCTAACTGGTCCAGGGCAGCTGTTTGCTGTCATTACTCTGGCCTGAGCCTTCCTTGTCTATATTCTCCTCATTCTCTTTCCTCCCCCAGCTGGTAGGGGCCTTCCCAGTGGTGAGGTACCAGCTTGCATAGTAAGGCCAGCAACCTTCTCTGCCTGGTATAATACCCTTAGCAGAGGGGGCCTCAGTAGGCCTGTGGTATACATGCATATGGTAGTCCCTACACTGGCCCAGAGGGTATTCCCTCCCAGATGGGGTTTCCTGGGTTGGAGGGTCTTACCCCCTACATGGCAGCCTGTTTCCAAGGTCTGTGGCCTATATATCCCCTCATTCACAACATAGACCGATAGACTTGTTTCAGTTGGAAGGGAAGTTAGGGTGTATCTCAGTGAACTGTTCCTAAAGTCCTTCCAGAACATCCTGCCTACTGTCTACATTGACTCTTTACTCCTGTTCAGGATGGCCAACTGCAGTAAGAGGAGCTTGTGTACCTGGCTCAGAATGTTCTAGGCAGGTCTTGGATTTTGTCTGCCTGAGAGGTGGTTAGAGCAAGCTAACCCTGTGGGCTACAGAGTGAGAATTAGACTGGAGTGTGGAGGTCTCATCCAAGACCCAACAGATGGGATCATCACCATGAAGTTGGGCACTGCTCAGTGGACAACCCCCATCAATCAGAGACCTGGAGGACCCAGGGTCCATTTGGATATTCCATTGGAAGGGAGTGGAATGAAGACATGTCTTATTTTGAAAAAAAAATATATTTTATTGATTTTTTACAGAGAGGAAGGGAGAGGGATAGAGAATTAGAAACATCGATGAGAGAGAAACATCGACCAGCTGCCTCCTGCACCCTGCCCCCCACCCCAATAGGGATGTGCCCGCAACCAAGGTGCATGCCCTTGACTGGAATTGAACCCGGGACCCCCCAGTCCGCAGGCCAACGCTCTATCCACTGAGCCAAACCGGTCAGGGCTAAGGCATGTCTTATTAAGATGCATGCAGGATAAGGGAACCCACGGGGGTGGGTGGGACTTGGGGACAACCCCTGGAAAAGCCTCTCTCTCTCTGCAGCCTCTGACTTCTTGTTGGTGCCTCCCTTTGCTGAGAGCCAGGGAGGGGCTGCCAGTCCAGCCAGCCTCTGGTGCAAGGCAGAACAGAGGTGAAGGGGACTGGAAAGCAACCAGCACTGAGTGTCATCCGGAAGGGAGAGAGCAGAGGCTGCAATTATCTGTGTCTTTTCAAAGCCAGTGTTCCTTCCCAAACCTGAGTCTATTTATTCAACTCTTGTACATGCTGGGCCTTGTGCTGGGTCTTGTCAAATCATGAGGGTGACTCAACCAGCAGCCTCCAAGAGGGTGCTAGGGGCCTAGTTATGGAGCCGAAACCAATGGGCTGTGCAGCAGGAGTCTTCCAGGCTGCCCACTCCTGCCCCACTTGCACAGGAGGCAACAGTGATAGGAAGACAGAAAGTTTCTCAGCACTGATGTTTGCATGTGGGCATTTTGTTCTTCCTTCTTTAGACCACCTTGCTGGGCCTCCACATTTGGTGTGGAAAAGAGTTATGGTATTAGATGTCCACAAAACCCATAGCTACTCGACTTGATAGAGAAATGAGGGATTTTCAGGCATAATCTTGACATTTCCTGCAGACTCTAGCTGGCCCTTTCCCACTTGGCCCTGGAGCTGGAATGTTATGCAGAGGCCATGCTGTGCGTTTGATGGAGCCCTGCAGCAATGCTTTGGGTGTGGACAGAGCCAGGGTCTGAGGAAGCCTGCCACTTCCCAGAGCATGTGGTACTGAAGGTGGGGATCTCAAGGTCACCACTCCTGACTCCACAGATGTACACCCAAGACCATGCTGAGGCCGTGCCTGGGACTGCTTGGCAGCCCCTAGGTCAGGCTAGGCTCAGCACCAAGCATGGGCCTGCTGAGACAGCACTCAGTATCCAGATGGAGCATCTAGCCACAGGCTCATGTCATCCCTGTTCGTGGGATCAAATTTCTAAGGAAAGGGCATCAGTTTAAATTAATTGACTGTTAGCTCTGGCTGCAGGCTACCAGGTCCCAGGCATTAACCTGAGAGATCAGGATGCACCAAAAATAACAAAACAAAGACCACCTTAGAAGGCCAATTCCAGAGCATGTCCTGGCCTGGATCCTATCAGGTCACGAGTGCTTTGTTGATGATGACCACGAGATCATGCAGATCTGTATGCAGAAAACTGTGAGCCACGGTTCATCTCTAGTCATGTTAAGTTGACTGTTTAGAACTTTTTGGTGTTAGTGAAGAATAACACACCTTCCAGCTATATTTTTTGCAGTCCTTAGACTGTACTCCTAGAACAGCCATGGGCAAACTATGGCCCGCGGGCCGAATCCGGCCCGTTTGAAATGAATAAAACTAAAAAAAAAAAGACCGTACCCTTTTATGTAATGATGTTTACTTTGAATTTATATTAGTTCATACAAACACTCCATCCATGCTTTTGTCCCGGTCCTCCGGTCCAGTTTAAGAACCCATTGTGGCCCTTGAGTCAAAAAGTTTGCCCATCACTGTCCTAGAACATGATCTCCTCCTGCCTTCACACTACCACCTGCAGGCAGGTGAGAGGAGTGGCTCCATTTGTGCCATCTCTCAGTAGACCAGCCTGGAGAAACATGACATTTAGCATTGCTTGGAGGCAAAAGAGAACAGAGCAACATTTCTGAGAAAACCTTCAGAGCTAAGGGGTACCCTTTGGTGGCCTGGAGCCTTGAGTGTATGGGTGGGGCCACTGCCCTGGGTGCAAAGGACAAAGCAGTCCTGCTCTCATCCGCTCAGCACCGAGTGTTGTAGTCAGGGTGGCACTGCACTTGGAGCATGGGAGAACACGAGCCAACTCACAGGCGTACACATGCCCGTCAAGCTCAAGACCCAGCTGTGGGCATCAGAGCCCAGGGCTTGAACTCATTCTGTCAGATGTGAGTGAGAGTCCCCCAAAACCAAGGTGTCACCATAGCTTTGGTGGCTTAATTCCATGCATGTCCACAAAAGAAAACATCCCTTCGGCCAGCAGGAATGGCTTGCTTGCCCAGGACCCTGGAACAACCTCATAGCATGAGTCCTGGAGCCCTCGGGCACCTGTTGGTCTGTAGTGCAGTGTGGAGGGTTAGAGAATGTCCAGAAGGCAGCAACAGGGCTCACATGGTCTGGTCAGGCCTGGCCTCTGCCTAAGATTGCTGCCTTGGCCACACTACTTCCCTTGGTGTTTCTGGAATTTTCTGGACTCACTTCCTCCTCTGGCCTTCGTACTTGCTGCTATATCCCCTAGAACTCCTGTTCATTCAGGGCTGACCCTAGACATGGGGATGCCCCCAAAAAATCCTGTTCATTGCGTTTGTTCCAGGAGAAGGCAGCCAACCCATGCCCAGCAGGGAACCAGTGCACGGTGAAGAATAAACTGGCCAGAGGGTGCCAAGAGCAGCCTGGGGTGAAGTTTTAATCTTGTATGTTTAAACTTTTTATCTTAAAATAACTTTAGACCTAGAGTAAAGTTGTAAGAACAACATAGAGATTTCCTGTACACCCCTCACTCAGCTTCTGCTGGTATTAACATCCTGTGTAACTTGGAGCAGTGATTGACATTAGGAGAGTCGCCTTAGACTCCAGACTGCATCTAAATTTTGCCCATTTTCCAACTCCTGTCATTTTTTCTGATTCAGGATCCCATGCAGGCTCCAACATGGCATTTAATTGTTGTGTCTATTCAGTGTCCTCCAGTCAGAGAGAAGCTCCTCAGTCTGTCTTTCCAGGCATATATATATATATATATATATATATATATATATATATATATATATATATTCTAATTCATAAATGTCTTGGGAGACACTTTCAGATTATGCAAGCATTCTGTTTCTTGTCATACTTTTGCCCACTGGTTTTATATTCCATAGATGAGCCTTATCTGCTATAATCCTTACTGTGATATTTATCTTGGCAGTTTTCACTTTCCATCATTTCTTCTACACATATCAACTGAAACCCACTTTGAGGAAGAGCTGTTCCTACTGCCCCATTTATTATTCTACTAGAGGCCCAATGCACGAAATTCATGCAAGAGTAGGCCTTCCTTCCCCTGGCTGCTGGCACTGGCTTCCCTCTGGCACCTGGAATCCAGGCTTCCCTCTGGCTGCTGGTAGGCATCCAGGACCTGGGCTTCCTTCCGGCTGCCAGCAGGCACCCAGGACTGGGCTTCTCGGGCTTCCCTCACAACCCTGGCTTTGTCCAGAAGGTCGTCTGGAAGGGCGTCCGGAACAAAGTCTGGTCCAATTAACATATTATGCTTTTATTATTATAGTTTATGTATTTATACCAGTGCACATTCTGTATATTTACTTAATCTATGGGTTATAATCCCTTATTATCATTATTTATTATTTTGTTCAAATTATCCCAGATTTGGCCAACAAGGACACATTCAAGTTAAATGCTTTGCTTGAATGTTTATTAAAAATTTATCTTTAATTGTGGTAAATATATTTTACATAAAATTTACCATCTTACCCATTTCTGAGTGAACAGTTCAGTGGTATTGAATACATTCACATCATTGTTCAACCATCACCAGCATCCATCCTGAAAATTCTTTTCATCTTATAAAACTGACACTCTGTACCCATTAAACACCAACTCCCCCTCTTACTCCACCAGTCCCTGGGAACCTTCATTATACTTTGTGTCTTCATGAATTTGACTACTCTAGTTACCTCATATAAGTGGAATTATGCAGTATTTCTCCTTTTGTGACTGACTTATGACACCCACAGAATTTTCTTTCTTTTTAAGGCTGAATGATATTCCATTATATGATATACCACATTTTGCTCATCCATTTATTTGCTGATAGACACTTGGGTTACTTCCATGCTATTGTGAATAATTCTACTGTGAACAGGAGTGTACAAATATCTCTTTGAGACCCTGCTTTCAGTTCTTTGGGGTATATACCCAAAAATGGAATTGCTGGGTCATATGGGAATTCTGGTTTTAATTTTTGAGGAACCTCCACACTGTTTTTCCAGAATGGCAGCTCCATTTCACATGGTGTGGTAAGGTAAGCTGCCTCGGAGGAGGGTGCATTGCTTGCAAGGGAGTTTTAAAGGAGAGAGGCAGTCCATGGTGGTGAGAGCCAGCATAGAAGTAGCCTCTCTCAGGGATAGCCTAGGTGCATGGGGTTGGTAGTTGCTTGGCTTCCAGTCTCAGCACTGTTGGCGAGTGCACTGTGTTGCCATGCATGGATGCCATGCTGTGCCTTGGATGTCTGTGGGGGCATTTGGAGTATGGAAGCGTGCTGGACATCTGCCTGATGTCACTTTCCTCACCCTGAGACTCTGGCACTGTCTCCCAGTGTGATGCCTGGTGACCCAGTCTCTTGTAGGAAGCCAGATTTGAAGGATCCCGAGGGGGAGGGGAGCACCAGAATTCCCTGCAGTGTCTGGTGACTATGGACCCACTGAGCCTACATTTATTCTGTGCTTTTAGTTATTGCTGGCCTTGCTTCTCGGGCTCCCTGTCTGGGCTCTGATGGCTCATACAGGGGCCCAGGGCTATGTGGGCTGCCATCCCATTTCTAGAATTAATAACCATTCCAAGGTCATTGGCGCTGGGGCCCAGCCCCTCACCCTGGATCAATGCTCGACAAGTGAGGACACAGCAGGGGCAGTGTCTGAAGGCCTGTGGAGCAGCCTGGCCAAGGCCCAGAGAACCTGGCCCTTAATGCTCTCTCTTCCCAAAAATAAACTAGACGAGATCCTTTGTCAGATGGTGTGGCCTGATTTTTGTTTAGGAAATCTGGATAAGAAGGGGCAGCAGAGGGCCTTGGGCCCTGGCATGGCTGCCTGCTGGGCAGAGGACAATCGGCGGTCAGCCTGCCCCGGATACTACAGAGGGCCCCAGAGATCGGAGCAGAAAAAGAAGCCAGATTTGAAAGAAAACAAAGTAAGGCAGGGCAGCTTAGCCTGAGCTGCTGAGAGTGGAGTGGTGGCCCAGGGACCCAGGGCAGTGAGGCCCATGGTAAGAGGTGAAAGCCAGGCTCCTTTGCCTTGAAATTTCCAGACCTGAGCCCAGCACATGCAGACATGGAACACCCTCCCCTTCCCCCGTGCCCACCCATAGTCCCCCAAGTCTTAACCTCCCAATACATCATTCTGCCTTTGGTGAAACTAAGGCTTAGGGAGAGGAAGGCTGAGCCAGTGTTGCACAGGGAATCACAGAACTTGCACTGGCATGGTCTGCGTGGTGTCCCCCATCAGGATGTTTGTTTCTGCCATGCCTCTGAAGGACATATCCACTGGGCAGAACACCTTCCCTTCACAGCTGTCAGCATGGCCTGGCATCCCCATTTTTTTAAAATATATTTTTATTGATTTCAGAGAAGAAGGGAGAGGAAGAAAGGGATAGAAACATCAATGATGAGAGAGAACATCCATTGACTGCCTCCTGCATGCCCACTACTGGGGATCAGGCCTACAACCCAGGCATGTGCTCTTGACTGAAATCAAATTGGGGACCCTTCAGTTCACAGACCAATGCTCTATCTACTGAGCCAAACCGGCCAGGGCTCTGATGTCACTTTTCTCACCAGGGTTCCAATGTCGCTTTCTGCTGTGGCCTTTGATTGTCCTTGCCCTGTCCCTATATTGAACAGGCCTGGGTTAAGGGTGTTCCAGGTCAAGTTGCTCCTCAGCTCTCTGGTTAGCAATCCTGCCCACCTGTCCTGGTTGAGCTGGTGTCTCCCCTCTGGCCTTCTGTGCTGTCCTGGAGGAACATCCCACGTGGGGAGCAGGACACGGCCTCCTGGGCATCCAGACCAGGCTTTGTTTCGGGATAGGGCGGTTGTAGAATTGCAACTCCTGTTTTCCAGCAGCTGTAGAGGCTCAGCCTTAGGATCCCCAGAAAATTCTAGGATGTTGTGGGCATGTGGGGAGCCCTTGGCAGGAGCCCTAACTGATCTCGATTATATATCCAGTCTCTCCCTAGGAGTGGAGGAATGACATAAGCCTGGAGCAGCCACCGGTGGGGCTCTGGAGCGGGGCTCCCCTTGGTCCCCAGACAGGGGTTTCAGTTGGAAGGCAGGTCCTCATGCCTGCTCCTCATTGGCTGCTGTGCAGCATTTTTATCTCCTGCACTCATTGCTGTCCTAAGAGTGGGAATGCCCACTGTAGAATCAGGGAGCATGGAGAGTCCCACATGCCAGCCTGGGTTTGCTCCATTATTGGAGTCCCAACCTTTCTCCTGCCTAATTCTAGCCTGCTAAGTTCCCCTCCTTCCTATAGTCCAGAGATGCTCTCTCCACAGCAGCCTCACCCAGTTCTATCATTCTGGGCCCAAGGACCATCTGGCACTCTGCTGTAGGCAGCTCCAAATCCAGGTGATGTAGAAGCACAGTGGCTGTTCTGGCGTAAATTATGCCTTCTCCATGTATATGTCCAAATCCTGTCTCTTAGTACCTCCAAATGGGACTGTATTTGGAGGTGGGTCTTTCCAGAGGTTAGCTTAAAATGAGGTCATAAGAGTGAGACACTAATCCACTGTGACTGATGCCCTTATAAGAAGAGATTAAAACTTAGACATGTAAGAGGGGTGGACCATGTGAGGACACAGAATGTGGCCTCTCCAAGCTGAGAAGAGAGGCCTCAGAAGGAACCAACTTTGTCGATGCCTTGATCTAGAACCTCCGATCTCCAGGACTGCAAGGAAATAATTGTGTATTGGTGAAGCCCCCAGTCTGTGGAACTTTGTTATGATGACTCAGTGGACTAGGACAGGCCTGGAGAAGGCACTGGCCCAGCCTCGTGTGGGTAGATGTTTTGGCAGCTTCCTCTCGAAGCATCAAAGCCAGCAGAAGTGGGGTAAAGCTGTGTGAATGCTGAGGGAAGGCATGGAGTCTCCAGGCCTGTGGGCCTCGCAGCAGGACACTGGGGACTTTGTCACTAGTGTGAGTCTCCTGGGGCTCTGGGGTGGCTAAGTGGCAATGTCTATGAGACCTGGGGCTTTGCGGTGCAGGTGACTGGTGACACCTTGACCCAAGGACCCTGATACAAATGACATTGGTTATGGGGGTATTATCCCCTCATAATTGTCCTCAGCACCTCAAATAACACACATCGAGGGGAAAAGCATACACGGCACTCCTAGATTAGTGCCCCTGCCACACCAGCCCCCTGACCAAATTATACATGTTCTGTCTGGACAGGCTAATGTGGTGTAGCTCAGGCACGCTGGCCTAGCCACATCAGACGATGGGAGGAAGGGCGGGGTGTGCATGGCCTCTGGCAGGCAGGGTGGCCTGCTGGGAATAGAGCACAAAGGTTTTGGGTTCCAGCTGGCATGTGTGCTCTGCAGGCTGGGCTGCCCCAGGGCTGAGTGCCAGCCCAGGGAAGGGGCTGTCAGTAGGACCTTGAATGAGAAACTTGGACTTTATTCTCTGATCTCTCCTCTACCTCACATCTCAAGGCCACAGTATGCTGGCACCCAGCTAGTGAGATTTAGGAGCTCAGAAACAAAAATTCCATTTTTTGCCATTTTGGCAAGTGTTCCTGCAATAAGAGTCATTTTTCTTCTTTAGTGGAGATCGCCCTGTTATTTATGTGAATGTTAATTTGTGACTGGGGACATTCACCAACGCAGTCTTTGTGCGGAGCAAGCCCTGGAAAATGTCAGCAGGCACATGTGATAGGAGTGAGTGTCAGTTTTTGTGACAGATGAGCAGGCTCATCATGGCCTCAGGGTCTGGGCCTGACCTGCTGACCCCTCTGTCCTGGCTGAGAGGCTAGCTGTATTTCCTGGAGGACTTCCCAGTGCTGGGGTGCTCAGGGGCTGAGCATAGGACAGGCTGAAGAGGCTAACTCCTGCAAGAGCCACCCTGGTGCTGCCCAACTTAGTGGGAGGACTGTCAGCCCAGCCCCTACATAACCCCCAAGGCACTCTTGTGGGAACCTGGTTTATTTCATTTTCCTCTCTTTATTCTTCTCTTTCTTCCCATAACCCCTTCCCTGGTCTACTAGTCTCTTCTCCAAATTGTCTGTTTTGATTGATATATTGCCCTTTGCAAAAATCTCAGAAATACAGAAAACACTAACAAAGCAACTCACCCAAACTTTACCTCTATTAACTCTTTCTATTGAATTTATTGTGGTGGCATAGTTTAATAAAATTATACAGGTTTCAGGTATACAATTCTACAATACATTATCTGGATGTTGTATTATGTGTTTACCACCCCAAGTCAAGTCTCCTTCCATCACTATGTATCCCCCCTTTACCATCTTCTACCTCCTTCCATGCACCCTTCCTCTGGCAATCACCATACTGTTGTCTGTGTCCATGAGTCTTTCTTTTTTTTATTTGCTTAATCCCTACACCCTTCTCACCCAGCTCCCAACCCCCACCCCCGACAGCTATCAGTCTATTCTCTATATTTATGAGTCTGGCTCCACTTTGTTTATTAGTTTATTTTGTTCATTACATTCTACATAGGAGTGAAATCATATGGTCTTTGTCTTTCTCTGACTGGTTCATTTAACATAATACTCTCCAGGTGGATAGCCATGCTGTCACAAAAGGTAAGATTTCCTTCTTTTTTAAAACCGTATAGTATTCCATCGTGTAAATGGAACCACCACTTTTTTATCTTTTATTATCGTGTAAATGTACCACCACTCATCTACTGATGGGCACTTGGGTTGCTTCCAGATCTTGCCTATTATAAATAACACTGCAATGAACATAGGGGTGCATATATTCTTTAGAATTAGTGTTTCGGGTTTCTTTGGATATATTCCCAAAAGTGGGTTTGCTGGGTCAAATGGCAGTTCCATTTGTAATTTTTTGAGGTAACTCCATACTGTTTTCCACAGTGGCTGCACCAGTCTGCATTCCCACCAGCAGTGTACTAGGGTTCTCTTTTTTCCACATCCTTGCCAGCACTTATTGTTTGTTGATTTATTGGTGGTAGCCACTCTGACAGGTGTGAGGTAGTATCTCATTGTGATTTTAACTTGCATTGTTCTGATAATTAGGGATGATGAGTATCTTTTCATATGTCTATTGGCCATCTATATGTCCTCTTTGGAGAAGTGTCAATTCAGGTCCTTTATCCATTCCTTAATTGGATTGTTTGTTTTTTGATATTGAGTTTTATAAGTTACTTATACATTTTAGATATTAGATGTATCATTGGCGAATATGTTCTCCCTTCCAGTGTATTCTTGATGTCTAATATGGTATTCTTTATTTATGTCCGGTTCTTTTTTATGTGTTTTTTAATCTCCTTTTTCATTTTGTTTCACTAAGTTCCTTGAGCATCATTATAACCGTTACTTTTAATTCTATATCTGATAAATTGATTATCTTCATTTTCTTTAGCTATTTTCTGGAAATTTCTCCTGTCTTTCATTTGAGGCCTGTTTCTTTGTCTCCTCATTTTGGCTGCTTCTTTGTGTTTGTTTCTATGTATTAAATAGATTGGCTCTGACTCCCAGTCTTTGTGAGGTGGCCTTATGCAGTAGGCGTCCTGTGGTACCCAGTGGCACAGTCTCCTTGATCACCTGAGCTGAGTGCTCTGGGAATGTCCTTTGTGTGGGTTATGTGGGCCCTCCTGTTGTGAGTCTTGATTACTATTGGCCTATTCATGCATGGGATCAACCTTCAGGCTGACTGTGAGGCTCAACTCTGACCACGGAGTGCTAGCTACTATGCAGATGCTGACACACGAAGCAGAATTCCCTTCAGCAGGCTTTAGTGCCTGCTGAGAGTTCCCTTTGTGTATGCTGTTTGTGAAACTTATTGGATCCTGCTCTGATGTTGTCTGAACGTGGCCACTGGGTGCATTGGTTCTCAGTCTCTTGGGAGGGACTCTAGTGCAGCGCAATGTCAGATACTCTCTGTGCCTGGCCCTCGGCAACCTGTTTGGAGCTACAAGCAATCAACAGTCTGTGGCTGCCTCTGCTGTGCTTGGGTGCACCTGGGCAGAACCAAGCTACACACAAAGGCCAGCTTTAATTAGCCCTGGGGCTGGGTACAGGTCAGCAAAAGTCCAAGGCACCTTGAAATCTGCCTTTGCCTGCAAGCTCCCTGTGAGGCTCAGTCGCTGAAAGAGCCTCTAAAAAAGTTGGGATGATGGGGCTAGTGGATCTTCTGTGAGGGAGAGGTGCTGTTTAGGCTGGGTGTGTCCCTGCCACAGAGCCACACAACTCAGACTGTCATGGTTTTGACTCTGTTTGGCAGGGCCTCCAGGGCCTGGAGGTTGGGTCCTTTGGAAGCTCGGGGCAATTGTCCTATCAGATCTTCTGTGAGGGGGAAGTGCCAGTCCGATTCACTAGAAAATGGGGTAAATGGTCCCTGCCCCAAAGCCAAAAATCTTAGTCACTGACACCTCCTGAGTTTTTCTAGAACTCTATGCCCTGGCCAAGGCAGCTGACTCCTCAGCATGGCATCAGCTCCCCAAGGTGATGCAAGAATGTGGGGCAATTGCTTTCCCTCATACAGATGCCAAAAGGAGGGGAGTGTTCCACCCGATAAAGATGGTAACTGCAATATCAGAGAATGACTCAGCACAGGCATCCTGGTGGCTATCCCACCATCTTCCTCCCCAGATCCACAAACCCCTGTCCCTTCTCACGCAATCCTAGTTCACTCCATCTTCCTTTCACCAGAGTCCAGGATGAGTGATTGTGAATGAAATTTTGTGTGTTGGCCCTTTAAGGGGGTGCCTTTGTCCCCAGTGGACTCCATCTCTCCATGGTGGACACAAATCCTACTGCTTTTCACAACTGGATGTTATATGGGCACCCCTTCCTGGCTCTGGTGCTCTGGGCTGGGGAGCCTGGCTTGGGGTTTGGGCACCACACTTCTCAGGGGAAACTCCCACAGCTGAGATATCTGTCCAGAACCTCAGCCGCCACTTGTGGGAGCAGAGCCAGCCCTTTGCATCCCCTCTCTTTTTTCAATCTTGATGTGGCTTCTTCTGTAAATCCTTGGTTATAAGACTCCTCTTCAACTAGTCTTCAGTTGTTTATTCAGGATGATTGTTTTTTAATTTGGTTGTAATTCCAAGTGAGGGTAGCTTTCTCCTACTCTGCCTCCATCTTGAAACCGTCTGTTAACTGTTTATTACAGATGTTTCTAGATAAGCCGCATTTCATGTTACTAATAATGATACTGATAATAACGACCTAGTTTATTAGAAATGATTCCAGGTGCTTGAAAATGTTTAAACCTCACAATAACTATGCACATGCTGTTCTCATCCTCATTTAACACAGGAACAGAGAGTCCACACAGCCGGTGCTCAGAGTGACAACAGAAGCAGAGTAACCTGGGGGCCATGCTATTAATGGCTAGGCTCTGTTGACATTTGGCACAGAGACATACATCACTTTACATCAGGGCATCATACTGGGGCTAGGCCTACCTTCCTTAGTCTGTAATGTTGTGGACATGTTTTTTCCTTAAATAATGGAAAGTCTTGTCTATAAAATTCTTCTGGCCTTGCAAAAATTTCAACATTTGTTTCCAAGTCATAGAAATATTTGAAAACAATCTGACCATTTGTTTTTTGTTATATTTATTGTTACTTCTGTCATCTTATTTATGTTTGTTTTTATCCTTTTTTGCTGTTTTTCTAGTCTTCCATATTTACTATATGGTCTATCCACCTTCAGTTATTTGGAAAGTATATATTACTTTTATTAGTTCTGGCTTTTATAAATTCAAATAGTATTCTTAAACTTATATCTATCAACTTTAGCAGCTTATCAAAAACTGCTGTCCTTCTATGGAAGATTAAGAAATGAATACAGTTAAACTACTTATTTTGTTCTTCCTCTATCCTCTCTTTAATTTTTATTAACAATTTTGCCCCAATTTATTAGAGTTTAGTTATGAATTATTTTTACATTGCATAGCTTTCCTTTCTAGAATATATGGCAAATGGCTTTGTTAGTAATTATAATGATCACAATGGAATGGATACAGAGGTCAATTCTGGTACTTTCAATTTTTTATTTCCCCACTTGTGGGGATTTGGTTTTGAAATCAGATCTGGGCTACATAAATGGCAGGTGGGGAATGATGGAGAGAGACATGAAGCAGAACTGAGGCAGGTGCTGTTGAAAGGATTCCCTTTAGCAGCAGAGCTGGATACCGTGCCTCTCTGCTTCTCCACTCTTCAAGGCTCTGACTTGCTCAAGGTCACACACCTGGTTATGCAGTCTGGGCTCTCATTCTAATCTCTTGTTCCCTGAGGGTTGGCATAAAAGGTAACTTAGTATGGCACCAAACATTGCATTAAAACATTGGATCCTAAAAAAATCCCAGCTGGCTTTATTGGCAAAAACCGACAAGCTGATTTTAAAATTTATATGGAAATAAAAGAGACCCATAATAGACAAAGCAATATTGAAAAAAGAAGAACCAAATTAGAGAACTCACACCTTCTGATTTCAAGGCTTAATCCAAAGGTACAGAAATCGTATTGTGTGTACTGACAGAAGGACAGACAGATAGATCAACGAAACAGAACTCAGGATCCAGAAATAAGTCCTTACACTGATTTTTTACAAGAATGCTAAAACAATTCAATAGAGGAAAGAACAGTCTTTTCAACAAATGGTGCTGGACAACTAGATATCCACATGTAAAAGAATGATGTTGGACCCTTTCCTCACACCAGATAAAATATTAACTCAATGTGGATAATATATCTGAATATAAGTACTAAAACTCTAACACTATTTAAAAATATAGGGGTTACTTTGGGTTAGGCAAAGCCTTAGATATGACACCAAAAGTACAAATGGCAAAAACAAAAATAGAAAGTTTTTTATAACATCAAAGAACACCATCAAGAAAGTGAAAAGGCAGCCTACAGAATGAGAGAAATTGTTTGCAATTCAAATATCTAATATGACTTATATCTAGAATACATAAAGAACTCTTACAACTCAGTAAAAATGAAAATAATGTAATTAAAAGTGAGCAACGAGTTTGAATAGTCATTTTCCAAAGAAGAGAAATGATAAATGAGCATGTGAAAAGATGCTCAACATCCTTAGTCATCAGAGAAATTAAAACAAAACCACAATGCAATACCACTCAACATACATGAAGATGGCTAGAAGAAAAAAGATAAGCATTGGTGAGAATGTGGAGAAACTTTCCACACAGAAATTGCAACTCTCACACACAATATTGGCGGGAACATAAAATGATGCAGCTGCTCTGGGAAAGTCTGGCATTGGGTTAACTTAGGAACCAGCAATTTTACTCCTAGGGAGGTACCCAATAGAAATGAAGACATATATGTTCACACACAAAAAAATTGTGCATGAATCTTCAAAGCAGCATTATTCATAAGATATTATTCATAAATGTCTATTAAGCAGTGAATGGATAAATAAAAAGTGGTATATCTGTTCAATGAAATATTATTTGACAACAAAAAAGGAATTTGGGTACTGACATATTCTACAACATAAGCATCTTGAAAACACTTTACTAGGTTAATGAAATCAGTCATAAAAGATTACATACTGTATGATTCTATCTATGAAATGTCCAGAATAAGCAAATCCATGAAAACAGAAAGATGATTGGTGGTTTCCAAGGGCTGGTATGTATGTAGGCGGTTGGGAGGAAATGAGGAGGACTGCTAATGTCTATGGGTTTCATTTCGGGGTGATGATGTTTTAAGGTTGATTTTGGTAATGAGTGAACTGTACACTGTGACACTGTGAGTGGGTGAATTGTATGATATGTGAATTATAGCTCAGATAAGCTATTAGCCATTAAAAAAAAAACACATGAATCTCATAGTGAGAAAACTATTTTCCTTTTGATCCTATTTTAAACTTTCTGACTGAGTCAAGGAGTCTCAATTTGATGCTAATAGATCTTTAATACCTGTATAATTTTTTATAACAGAGAGGTTAGGAATCAGGTACAGCATCTTAGCAGACAGGAGTATCCAACTAGAATTTACCAAAACTACATAAGGCAAAACTGTGATAGTGGTGAAGAAGTGCTGGAGTTGGTTACCCCATGCTGAATCTCCTGGGGGCCGGTGTCAGGGTTATAGGGGTTGGGAAGGGCTATATTCCTAAGCCTTCTACTGTCTGCTGAAAAATCTGAGCTATTAGCTTAACTTCTTTGTGCCTTAAAGTCTGGAGATGGAGAATTCTGCCGTGTAGAATTTTGAGGGAATTTGAATTTGAAGCCCCATACATCACACCTAGCTAAAAATGGGGACTCAAACCTGGGGCTTCTTCAGGTGCCACAGGTCTCTTAGGAATGAAGTCCAGATGCTATGGGAGATGTGCAAAGGGAGCTGGATGCAGACAGTGGGATGCTGTGGCCCCAAGGAGACCTTGGCCTTTATTTTGCAGGCAGAGACGATGGTCTAGGAGAGGAACAGATTTCTTGCTTGTAGTTTGCTCTCAGGCCCCTCCCTGTAAAACTTCCAGGGTTGATCCTATTGGAATTACAGAAGGATAACTGGTACCTAATTCATAGGTTACCTGCCTAACTCCTCACTTCTCAGGTGAGGGAACGGGGCTGCAAAGGGAACAGGACTGGCCCAAGACCAGAACTTGAAACCAGGCCTTTTGTCTCTGCATCCAAGCTTGTTCCCTCTGAGGTCTCTTTATCCACCTGCTCATCAAAGTGGGGTCCAGCTTTCTTTAGCACATGGCTCGGCATGGGGCTCAGCACTGGGGGCACATGTCCATTGGGGCATCGTGGTCTCAAGCCTCAGAAATTGACTCTGGATAGCTTAGGGCAAAAAGGGGACTTTTTGAAGCAAAGGACCTAGAGGGCCTGAAACCAGGCCCAAGTAGGGGCAGGGCCTGCGAGGTGAACTCATGGGGGCTCTATGGTACTCAGAGACAACCCTGTCTATGGTCCCTCAGTTCTGGCCACAGCCTCCCCTCTGATCTGGGAGGACAAGCTTTGCATACCAGTGGGAGAGGCAGCTCCCCAAGAAAAAGGACGGGTGTGGATGGCACATGAAGACAACCTGTGTCCACCTGAATGAGGCAGAGATTAAGGGAGACAGGGACTCTGCCATAAGGTGTCCACAGAGAGACCCCTCCAAAAGAGAGTATTCTGGAAATCATGGAGCAGAAGCAGATGGAGATGCAGGGGAGAGAACAGATGCTTCCTAACCCACAGGATTGTTCTCATTTGCTGGTGGCCAGTTTCCCCACTGAAGGTTGCTGTTCCTTTTGGAAAAGTGGAAAAAGCAACATGCAAAACATCCTCTGTGATTGATGCTGAGCTGTGAAGGAGCCTGGTTAGGACAAATTGGCTTCAATCTGAAGAGACTTTAGTTCTTACACCTGTGACTTAAGCGATTGGATCAGGCTCCTCCCTGTAAAACTTCCAGGGTTGCCTTGGTCTCCCCAGGCTGTTGGGAGATGCTCTTAAGTGGCAGACCTGGTTTTGGCAATGCACCCACTAAACCAGCGATTGCCAACCTTTCGGACCTCACGGACCACCAGTGGTCCTCGGACCACCAGTTGGCGACCACTGTACTAGACCATCATTAGACCAGGCCAGGGCAGGCTGATGCCTTTGCCCTGTAGCCCAACGGAATCTTACAGATCCTTTTCCAAAAGGAAGAAGGGATGGCTTTCTCTTCTGATCCCAGGCATTTCAGGAGCCACAGGCTTTGGTGCAGACATGGCCAAGTACAATAACCACACCACACACAACTAGTCCCAAAAATGGCACAAAGATGGCATCAAGAAACCCAGATCACAAAGATACAAATCTCTTAAGGGGGTGGACCCAAAGTTCCTGAGAAACATGCGCTTTCCCAAGAAACAATAAGAAAGGTCTAAAAAAGGTGCTGGCCAACAATGCCAAGGCCATGAAAGCATGTGCTGAGGCTATCAAGGCCCACGCAAAGCCCAAGGAGGTCAAGCCCAATCCCAAGGGGTGGCAGCCACAAGCTTGACCAACTTCCCTACATCACTCACTCCAAGCTTGGGAAATGTGCTGATGCCCACATCACCAAGGATGTCAGGCTCTGTGGGACCAAGTCCAAGACCCAGGCTGCACTACAGCTCCGGGGCTCAGGCTACACCTCAGGCTCCGGCTCCCAAAGTTGCCCAGGCCCTCATGAAGGCTCTAGAGTAGAGGCCTTTGTCTGCTGATGTGAGGACGGAAGGACTGGTGTGACCCGGGGCTGCTATCTGCATGTGGCTGGTGTCCTCCTGTGCTATTTGTACAAATAAACCTGAGGCAGGATCTGTAAAATAAAAAAAAAAGAAGGGATGAAAGGATACATTGCTCTCAGAGCTAAATAGCTCAAGGAACTGGAATTTTACCAGATGCCAGCATGTTTGGGGATTCCTGTGGCAAGTGCACGTGTGTGTTTCAGAGCAAGGTCAAGTTTGGAGACAGTGAGCTAATGCAGATGCATGCTACTGTCCTCTGTCAAAGTCTGGATCCTTCTGTTTTTGGATCAGCTTCCTGTTTTCTTTTTATTCTGATTGTTACCACTGCTACCTTGACAGGCACCTCACAGTCTTAGTGCCAGAGGTTGCAAAAATGACAACACTGAGTGACAGATCTGGTGCGGGTTATGAACTAGTGGGAGGCTGCCACATGCTGTAGCCTGTGGCTTCCATGGAAGAAGCCAGTGAGCTCAGCAAACTGGGCACCTACAGATGGGGGCAGAATGCTCACTTGCTTTCCTGTGACACACCAACTCTGAGAGTGTCAATGTTTTGAACACTTTAAAATTCAAAGTAACAGAATAGCTGTTAAGCCTTTGGATTTTTAAAAAAAATTTTAACTTTTTATTTCCACTTCTAGTGACTATTTCATCCTAAACCAAACAGCAAAAGGACAGGGCACAATAGAAGAGAGGTAGATAGGTATCTTATAATTTACCAAGATCTGAAACTGGTGATTTGATCTGATGACCAGAGAACTACCAGGTTCTGAGCCCCTGCAGTGGCTACAGAAGATCAGGGACAACCTCTCTATACTCCCTGAGCCTCTCTTCTTGTGGGGTTGGGCAGACAGTCACAGAGTCCCCCTCCACGGAGCACCAGGCTGTTCAGCACTCTTGACTGAATCCCTTTAGAACAGTGTACTTCAGGGATTTCTTTAATATTTATAGAGTTGGGAGAGGAAACTGGTTCTTATTAATAAAAATTATATGCACAAACAGATACACATGCTGCTGGTAGCAGGAAAATAAGATTCCTAGAAAAAAAAGTCAGCAAAACATAGCCCACAATCTATGCCTTGTTTTCTTGTCAAAAAAAATTTTTTTTCAGATTTTTAGACAGATTATTCCTGGGATGCTTACTAAAATAATTGAAAATCAAAAGACAAAATGAACCCCTCTTTCCTTGTAGAGAGCTCCTCACCACGCACAGCTCTGGTCTTTTAAAAGCTCCTGAGTGAGGTCATCAAGTTTGCAGAGTAGAAGAGCCTGTCCCTCAGCAAGGATCAACAATTAGGCAGCTACCCATAAACAAAACAGCTCTGGAGAGCTCAGGAGTCCAGCAATGCAGTGGAACAAAATACCTGAGAATAATCTCACAAACAGGAAGGAAGAACAACTCCATTTTGCCAGCATCATCCCAGCCCCCAGAATGATACTGCTCAACATCAAGAGGGAGCTCCCTGTCCAGAAAGCGTTCTCACTGAGAAAGGAAGAGAGTGGGGTGAGTTACCAGCTTTCCCAGACTTTTGGGGCACCACACAAAGGACCTGCTTCAGTTTCACTCCACTCAGGAATAGGCAAAGCTGAGATGTATAGAGATGGTTGGGAACAAGGAACGAGGGGATGGGCCGCCAGTATCAGACACACAGAGGGTATGACTGTGCTTTCCCATGATCTGTTCTTACAGAGGACCCTAGCAGCTTTTACTGCTAAAAACCCCATTGACCATCACAGCCACCACAATCCTAAAGATTTCATTGCTGAGGTTTTCTTCTCATAGATTTTCATATTCATAGATACCAGATGCCTGAATTCCTCTTCCTCCATCCCTTGTCCTCACTTCCTGACCTCTGTGACTGTGTGAGTACATAATACTAGCTTAGACCCCTGTAGCTGAACCCTACCACTGTGCAAGTGCTCAGAGCTCGCTTCTCCAGCTGTGCACAGGTGCCACCAACCTGACTCCTGTCATCAGCCTCCACTGCCATGTGCATACCTATTGTGAGACCTTGCCCCCCTGGGAGTACACACTGACAGCCACAGCCCTGTGACCACTTGTGTACCCACAGTTGGTCCGAGTTCTGACTGCTGACCCTGTTCCTCCTCACTACATCAATATTAGCAACCGGTCCCTGCCACCACACAGGCACCTGCAGCAAGTGTATTACACCACTAGGTCTGGCCACCACTACTGCTTGCCTTGGTACTTAGCCACTGGATCTGGAAATATTGCTAAAGGCCCAAACAGCCCTTGTAGCCACTGTGGAACTCCTATAGCAACCTACAAGGACCATGGAGTTATTAATATCATAGACCCTACCAGCCTGAGCCAATAAACCATCATGTTTCTCCTCAACCCAGACCCAGAGCTGCCACACACCCCACACTTGGTACCCTACACCACTAGATCCAGGTCACAGCATTCACTCCACTGGCAGGTGAGGGTCTTTTCTTACTGAAGTTAGTAAATGTGCAGACATCTACTCAAGACTACCAGGATCATGAAGAATCAGGGGAACATGACACCACTAAAGGAACATAGTAAACTTTCAGAACAACTCCAAAGAAATGGAAATACATTAATTGCCTGACAAAGAATTCAAAATAATTATTCCAAAGATGCCGAGAGAGCTAGAATTTAACAAAATCAGGAAAAGTATAAAATGTTCAACAGAGATAGAAAATAAAAAAGAACCAAACAAAATTTGGAGCTAAAGAATACAATGACTGAAATAAAGACTTCAATAGAGATCTTCAACAGCAAACTGGACCAAGCAGAATAAATCAATGAACTCAAAGACATAATTTGAAATTATGCAGTAAGAGGAATAAAAAGAATGAAAAAGAGTGAAGAAAGTCCATGGAACTTATAAGACAGCGTTAAAGAGAAATAATCTATGCATTATTTTTGGAATCCCAGGAGAAGAAAGGGAGAAAGAAGCAGAGAGCATATTTAAAGAAATAATGGTTGAGAATTTCTCAAACCTGGGAGAGATTTTAACATCCAAGTTTATGAAGCCAATAGATTACCCCCAGATATTAATCCAATGATCTTCTCTAAGACACATAATAAAACTATCTAAAATTAAAGCAAAGAGATAATTTAAAAATCAGTAAAAAGAATACATTTTTCTTATACGAGGGAAAGAATATCTGTCTTTTTCTCAGCAGAAACCTTGTAAGCTAGGAGAGTGAAATGATTTATTCAAAGTCTGAAGAAAAAATTACTAACCAAGAATACTTTACCTGGCAAAATTTTCCTTCAGAAATGAGAATGAGATAAGGAATTTTCCAAACAAACAAAAGCTGAGAGTTCATCACCATTAGAACTGCCTTACAAGAATTGATAAAATGGGTTCTTCATGCTGAGACATAAAAATGCTAATCAGTAACATGAAAATGTGAAATATACAAAACACTGTAAAGGTAAGTACATGGTCAAGTTCAGAATATTTGAATATTGTAACATTGTGTGTTAACCACTTAACTCTAGTATACAAGTTAAAGACAAAAGTATAAAAATAGCTATTGCTACAATAATATGTTAATGGCTACACAAAATAAAAAGATGTGATTGTGCCTGACCAGTGTGGCTGAGTGGTTGAGCATCAACCCAGGAAACCAAGAGGTCACTGTTCAATTTCTGATCAGGACACACGCTCAGGTTGTGGGCTTGATCCCCAGTGGGGGATGTGCAGGAGGCAGCTGATCGATGATGTTTTTTTCTCATCGATGTTTCTCTCTATCCCTCTCTCTTCCTCTCTCTCTAAAAATCAATAAAAACATATTTTTAAAAAATATATGATTGTGACATCAAAAACATAAAATGTGTGAGAATAAAAGGATAAAGTTTTTGTATGAGATCATAGTTAAGTTGTTATCAACTAAAAACAGATTGTTATATCTATAATATAGTTCAAGTTAGCCTCAAGGTACCACCAAAAAAAAATCTATTGTATATAGATACATACAAGATAAAGAGAAGGGAATTGTATTATGCCACTGTAGAAAATCATCAAGAGAAAAATAAAGGAGCAAAGGAACTATCAAATAGTCATAAAACAACACAATGGCATAAGTAAGTCCTTACCAATGCAATTGCTTTAAATGTAAATGGGTTAAATTTTTCAGTCAAAGGTATAGAATGACTGAATGAATAAAAACACAAGCTCTAACTATATGCTGCATATAAGACATTCACTTCAGCTTTAAGGATACACATGGACTCAACGTGAAGGGATGGAAAAAGTATTCCACCTAAATGGGAACCAAAAGAGAATAGGGGTAGCTAAACTTATGTCAAACAAAATTAACTTTAAGTCAAAATCTGTAGCAAGATGCCATAAAGTCATTATGCAATCATAAAGAGGTCAATTAATAAAGAGAATAGTAACAATTGTAAATATATATGCACCCAACATCAGAGCACCTAAATACATTAATCAAATACTAACAGACCTGAAGAGAGAAACAAGAATACAATAACAGTGGGAGACTTCAGTGCCCCACTTTTAACAGTAGATAGATCATTCAGATAGATAATCAATAAGGAAACATTGGATTTGAACTGAGCTTTACCCCAAATTACCCTAAAAGAGTATTCCATCTAATAGCAGCAGAATACACATTCTCCTCAAGTGTATATGGTAAGTAAAAAAAAAAAAGTAGTAGCAAATGTAAAAGAATAAAATCATACCAGTTATCTTTTTTTACTACAATGGTATGAAATTAGAAATCAATAGCAGGAGGAAAACCAAAAATTTACAAATATGTGGAAATTAACACACTCCTAAACAACCTATGGGCCAAAGAAGAAATCAAAAGGGAAATAAAAAATATCTTAAAACAAACTAAAATTGAAACAGTACACCAAAACTTATGAGATACTGCAAAAGCAATTCTAACAGAAAAATTTATAGTGATAAATGTCTACAATTAAAAAGAGATATTTCAAATAAACAATCTAACATTACACCTAAAGAAGCTAGAAAAAAGAATAGATTATGTGCAAAATTAGAAGATGGAGGGAGATAACAAAAATCAGAGCAGAAATAAATGAAATAGAAACCAGAAAGACAAAAGATCAATGATATTAAGAGCTGGGTATTTTTTAAAGGTAAACAAAATTGACAAATCATTTAGTAGACTTACCAAGAAGAGAGAGGACTCAAATAAAATTATAAATCAAAAAGGAGATACTGTACTTGAAATCACAGAAATACAAAGGATCGTAAGAAACTACTATAACAATTATACACTAACAAATTGGACAACCTAGAAGAAATGGGTAAATTCTTGAATCATGCAACCTACCAAGACTAAATCTTGAAGAAATAGAAAAGCCGAATAGACCAATAACAAGTAAGGGAATTAAATCAGTAATCAGTCTCCTAACAAAGAAAAGCCCAGGAGCAGATGGCTTTACTAGTGAATTTTATGAAACATTTAAAGAAGAATTAACTCCTATCCTCCTCAAACTCTTCCAAATAATTGAAGAGGAGGGAACCCTTCCAAATTCATTCTACAAGGCCAGCATTACCCTGATACCAAAGCCAGATAAGGATACACGAAATGAAAACTAAGGCCCACATCCTTGATGGATATAGATGCAAATATTCCAATAAAAATGACCAAATTTAATCCAACAGTACAGTGGGGCCTTGACTTACGAGTTTAATTCATTCTGTGACGGAGCTCGTAACTCAAATTACTCGTATGTCAAATCAAAAAGTGAATGAGTGAGACATGTGATGCTGGGCTGATGTTGTGGTGTTCACTGTGACGTTCGCTGCGCCAACTAGCAGTGGGGTATCTGAAGCTGGCTCGTAACCCGAATTTTATCTCGCAACTCAAAGCAAAAAATCGGCTGAGAGATGGTTCGTATCTCGGAAAATCTCGTTAGTCGGGACACTCGTAAGTCAAGGCCCCACTGTACATAAAAGAGATCATACACTATGATCAAGAGGGATTTACCCTTTGGATCCAAGGATGAGTCAACACATGCAAATTAATAAGTGTGATACATTTCATTAATAGAATGAAAGATAAAAATCATATGATAATCTCAATAGATGCAGAAAAGTATTTGATAAATTCAACCTCCTTTCATAATAATAACTCTCAACAAATTGGATATAGAAAGAACATACCTCATGATAATAAAATCCATACATGATAATCCCACAGCTAACATCATACTTAATGGTGAAAGGTTGAAAACTTTCCCCCTAAGATCAGGAACAAGCCAAGTGTGCCCACCCTCACCACTCTTATTCAACACTAGAGGCCCAGTGCATGAATTTGTGCACAGGTGGGGTCTGGCTGGCCTGCCCCAATCAATCGGGGCTGATCTGACAGGGCCGGCTGGGGGGAAGGGCCACAAGACAGTTGGCCAGCTGTCCCCACTCCCTGGTCAAACTCCTGGTTGAGGAGGGGACAATTTGCATATTAGCCTTTTATTATATAGGATAGTATTGGAAGTCCTAGCCAGAGCAATCAGGCAAGAAAAAGAAATGAAAGGCATCAGAATTGGAAAGGAAGAAATAAAATTGTCTCTGTTTCCCGATGACAGATCTGGTATATAAAAAGTCCAAAAGAATCCAAAATCAACATACAGAAATCAGTTACATTTCTGTAAACTATCTGAAAAAGAAATAATGAAAACAAGCTCATTTATAATTGCATCTAAAATACTAAAATACTTAGCAATTAATTTATCCAAGGAATTGAAATATTTCAATTATAAGATATTGGTGAAAGAAATTAAAGAAAGCACAAATAAATAGAAAGATATACTTTGTTCATGGAATAGAGGAGATAATATTATTCAAATGTTCATACTACCCAAAGCCATCTATAGACTCAATGCAATCCAAAAGAATAAAAAACAATCCTAACATATTTAAGACCATGAATAGCCTAAGCAATCTTGAGAGAGAACAAATCTGGAGACATCACACATTTTAATTTTAATTATGTTACAAAGCTATATTAATCAAAACAGTAAGGTACTGAAATAAAAACAGACATTTACTGAAACAGAATTGAGAGCCCAGAAATAAACCCATGCACATATGTGGTCACTGTGTATTTTATAAGGGAGCCAAGAATACTTAAAGAGGAAAGGGTAGTTTTTGGAAGGGACAGGAGTGGGGAGGAGGGGCATCAATGGGGAAATAAAAGGGACATCTGTAATATTTTCAACAATAAAGATACATTTTAAAAAATATTTGGTGTTGGATAAACTGAACATTCACATGCAGAAGAATGAAATTGGACCCCTATTCTGTACCTCATGAAATTTCACTTGAATTGGATTAAGGTCTTAAAATAAGGCCTGAAACCATTAAACCAATTGCACAGGCAACAAAAACAAAAATCAACAAATGGGACTATATTAAATTTAAAAGTTTCTGCACAGCAAAAGAAATAAAATTAAAAGGAAACCTATAGATTGGAAGAAATAATTTCAAGACATATACTGGACAAGTAGTTAATATTCAAAATCTTTAAAAAACTCATTCAACTCAATAGCTGATAAAACAAATAATTAGATTTAGAATGGGCAAAAGATATGAATAGACATTTTTTCCAAAGGCATATGAATGGCTCAATGTCACTAATCATCAGGGAAATGCAAATCAAAACCACAACGAGATGTCAGTTCACACCTGTTAGAATGGCCATTATCATAAAGTTAACAATGTTGGCAAGGATGAGGAGATAAGGGAACGCTTGTGCACTGTTGGTAGAAATGTGAATTGGTTAAGTCACTATGGAAAATAGTATGGAAGTTCCTTAAAAAATTAAAAATAGAGCTACCATATGACTCAGCAGTCCTCCTGGGTTTATAGCCAAAGAAAATGAAAGAGATCAAAGAGATACTTGCATTCTCATGTTCATTTTAGCATTTTTCACAATGGACATGGAAGCAACCTACATGTACATCTTTGGACAACTAATTGATAAAGAAATATGGTACATATGTACAATGGAATATTATTCAGACTTTACAAAAAAGGAATTCCTATCATTTGTGACAAAATGGAGGAAACTGAGGAACATTATGCTAAGTGAAATAAGCCAGACACAGAAAGACAAATACAGCATGACCTCACTTATCCTATCTAATAAAAGAGAAACATGGTAATTGGCGTACGACCGCTACCCTTCCCATTGGCTAATCAGTGAGATATGCAAATTAACTGCCAGCCAAGATGGCGGCCGGCAGCCAGGCAGCTTGAAACTAACATGAGGCTTGCTTGCTTCAGTGACAGAGGACTCCAACGTTCCCCGCCTGCCTTGCTGGCCTCTGAGCCTGCAGTTTAAGAAACATTGTAATGAATATAGAAGCTAAACAAAACCCCAGAAACCTGCTTTCAGCGAGCCGGGATCTCGGAGCTGGAGTTATACAATGTTTTGATTATAGAACCGAAACAAACCAGATACCTGCTTTCAGCAGCGGAATCCTCAGAGCTGAAGCCAGAGCTAAACTTGGCCCAGAATAAAAAAGAAAAAAAAAAAGAAAAAAAGGAACAGTTGGAATCAGCCTGAAAACAGCCCTCAGCCCCTCACCCAGACTGGCCAGGCACCCCAGTGGGGACTCCCACCATGAAGGGTGTGTGACCAGCTGCAAACAGCCATCATCCCCTCACCCAGGCTGGACAGGCAGCCCAGTGGGGACCCCCACCCTGATCCAGGACACCCTTCAGGGCAAACCAGCCAGCCTCAACCATGCACCAGGCCTCTATCCTATATAGTAAAAGGGTAATATGCCTCCCAGCACCGGGATCAGCAGAGCCGCGAGGCCTCCAAGCACCGGGATCAGAGGAGCCGCGAGGCCTCCCGGCACCAGGATCAGCATGACAGGGGGCAGCGCCCAAACCCCCTGATCGCCCTGCGGCTCTGTGTGTGACAGGGGGCAGGGCCACAACCTCCCTATCCGCCCTGCTCTGTTCGTGACAGGGGAAGGGGCCCCAACCCCCTGATCGGCCCTGCTCTGTGCCTGATATGGGGGAGCTCCCCAACCCCCTGATTGCCCTGCGGCTCTGTGTGTGACAGGGTGTGGCGCCCCAACCCCCTGATCGGCCCTGCTCTGTGTGTCACAGGGTGCAGCGCATAACCCCCACCACCACGGGCCCTGCTCTGTGTGTGACGGGGTCGAGCCATAACCTCCCCATCGGCCCTGCCCTGAGTGTGACAGTGGTGGTGCCCAAACCACCTGATCGGCCCTGCTCTGTGGGTGATAGAGGGCAGCGCCCCAACCCCCTGATCCGCCCTGCCCTGAGTGTGACAGGGGGCGGTGCCCCAACTCCCCTATCGGCCCTACTCTGTGAGTGACAGGGGGGAGCTCCTCAACCCCCTGATGGTCCCTGCTCTGTGCATGACAGGGGGGAGCTCCCCAACCCCCTGATTGACCCTGCTCTGTGCGTGACAGGGGGGAGCTATCCTACCCCCTGATCGGCCCTGCTCTGTGTGTGACAGGGGGCAGCACCCCAACCCCCTGATGGGCCCTGCTCTGTGCGTGACAGGGTGGCGCTGCAACCTCCCCATCGAACCTGCCTTGAGTGTGACAGGGGGCGGTGCCCCAACTCCCCAATCAGCCCTACCCTGAGCGTGACTGAGGGTGGCATCACAACTTCCAATCTGCCCTGCTCTGAGCCTGACCAGGGGCTGCACCTAGGGTTTGGGCCTGCCCTCTGCCACCCGGGAGCAGGCCTAAGCCAGCAGGTCGTTATCTCCTGAGGGGTTGCAGACTGCGAGAGGGCACAGGCCAGGCTGAGGGACCCCTCTCCCCCCCGAGTGCACAAATTTTTGTGCACCGGGCCTCTAGTCCTATATAATAAAAGCCTAATATGTTAAGTGTCTGGTTGACCGGTCAGCTGTTCAACCAATCAAAGCATAATATGCTAATGATATGCTAAGGCCGCTCAACCACTCGCTATGATGTGCACTGACCACCAGGGGGCAGATGCTCTGACCAGTAAGTTAGCTTGCTGCTGGGGTCCGGCCAATTGGGACTGAGCAAGAAGGGCCAGACTCACCCTGGAGCCCTCCCACAGTCCCTCCCTGGCTGGCCAACCTCCCGCATCCCTCCCTGGCCCTGATCGTGCACCGGTGGGGTCCCTCAGCCTGTCCCACACCCTCTTGCAATCCAGGACCCCTTGGGGTATGTCGGAGAGCCAGTTTCAGCCCAATCCCGCAGGCCAGGCTGAGGCACCCCACTGGTGCACAAACTTGTGCACCGGACCTCTAATATATATATATATGTAAATAACTAGAGGCCCGGTGCACAAAAATTTGTGCACTGGCGGGGGGAGTGTCCCTCAGCCCCACTTGTGCCCTCTCACAGTCTGGGACCCCTCGGGAGATAACAACCTGCTGGCTTAGGCCCTCTCCCGGGTGGCAGAGGGCAGGCCCAATCCCTAGGTGCCTGCCCCACAGCTCCTGGTTGGGCTCAGAGCAGGGCCGATTGGGGAGTTGGGGCGCCGCCCCCTGTCATGCACAGAGCAGGGGGGATCAGGAGGTTGTGATGCCACCTTCAGTCACGCTCAGGGTAGGTCTGATTGGGGGGTTGGGGCGATACCCCGTCACACTCAAGGCAGGGTCGATGGGGAGGTTGTGGCGCCATCCCCTGTCACGCAAAGAGCAGGGCCCATCAGGGGTTTGTGGTGCCACCCCTGTCACATACAGAGCCAGCTGATCAGGGGGTTGGGGCACTGCCCCCTGTCACGCACAGAGCAGGGCCGATCAGGGGGTCGGGGTGCTGCCCCCTGTCACTCACAAAGAAGGGCCCATCAGGGGGGTTCGGGCTCCGTACCCTGTCACGCACAGAGCAGGGTCGATCAGAGGGTTGGGGAGCTCCCCCCTGTCACGCACAGAGCAGGGCCGATCTGGGGGTTGAGGAGCTCCCCCTGTCACTCACAGAGTACGGCCGATAGGCGAGTTGGGGCACTGCCCCCTGTCACACACAGAGCAGGGCAGATCAGGGGGTTGGGGTGCTGCCACTGTCACACTCAGGGCAGGGCCGATGGGGAGGTTATGGCTCGACCCCGTCACACACAGAGCAGAGCCCGTGGGGGGGGTTGGGGCGCCGCACCCTGTTACACACAGAGCAGGGCCGATCAGGGGGTTGGGGTGCCGCACCCTGTAACACACAGAGCCGCAGGGCGATCAGAGGGTTGGGGAGCTCCCCCCATCAGGCACAGAGCAGGGCTGATCAGGGGGTTGGGGCGCCTTCCCCTGTCACGAACAGAGCAGGGTGGATAGGGAGGTTGTGGCCCCGCCCCCTGTCACACACAGAGCTGCAGGGCGATCAGGGCGTTTGGGCACTGCCCTCTGTCACACTGATCCCGGTGCTGGGAGGCCTCGTGGCTCCGCTGATCCCGGTGCTGGGAGGCATAGTACCCTTTTACTATATAGGATAGAGGCCTGGTGCACGGGTGGGGGCCGGCTGGTTTGCCCTGAAGGGTGTCCTGGATCAGGGTGGGGGTCCCCACTGGGCTGCCTGGCCAGTCTGGGTGAGGGGCTGAGGGCTGTTTTCAGGCTGGCGGGTAACTGAAGCTCCTAACTGCTCCTTTTTTCTTTTCTTTTTTATTCTGGGCCAGCTTTAGCTCTGAGGCTTGGCTCCAGCTCTTAGACCTCGGCTGCTGAAAGCAGGTATCTGGTTTGTTTTGGTTCTATAATCGAAACACTGTTTCAACTCCAGCTCTGAGATCCCGGGCTGGCTGAAAGCAGGTTTCTAGGGTTTTGTTTTGCTTCTATATTTGTAACAGTGTTTCAAACTGCAAGCTCAGAGGCCGGCAGCAGTAGGCGGGAATGTTGGAGTCCTCCATCACTGAAGCAAGCAAGCCTCATGTTCGCTTCAAGCTGCCTGGCTGCCGGCCGCCATCTTGGCTGGCAGTTAATTTGCATATCGCCCTGATTAGCCAATGGGAAGGGTAGCGGAGGTACAGCTAATTACCATGTTTCTCTTTTATTAGATAGGATACTAGAGGCCCGGTGCACAAAATTTGTGCACTGGGAGGTGGGAGGGTGTCCCTCAGCCCAGCCTGTGCCCTCTCCAATCTGGGACCCCTCAGAGGATGTCTGACTGCCGGTTTAGGATCCCTGTGGGATCGGGCCTAAATCAGCAGTTAGACATCCCTCTCACAATCTGGGACTGCTGGCTCCCAACCGCTCGCCTGCCTGCCTGCGTGATTGCCCCTAACCGCTTCTGCCTGCCAGCCTGATCACCCCCGAACCACTCCCCTGCCAGCCTGATGGATGCCTAACTGCTCCCCTGCCGGCCCGATCACCCCAATTGCCCCCTCCTGTCAGCCTGATCACCCCAACTTCCCTCCCCTGCCAGCCTGGTTGCCCCTCACTGCCCTCCCCTGCAGGCTGGGTCCCCCCCAACTGTCCTCTCCTGCTGCCCTGGTTACCCCTAATTGCCCTCCCCTGCCGGCCTGGTCGCCCCCTAACTGCCATCCCCTGTAGGCCTGGTCACCCCTAACTGCCCTCCCTGCCAGCCTGGTCACCCCTAACTGCCCTCCCCCCCAATCCTGGTTGGGGTGTGTGCAGGAGGCAACCAATCTCTCTCTCTCTCTCTGCCTCCCTCCCTGCCTTCCTTCCACTCTCTAAAAAGCAATGGAAAAAATTTCCTTGGGTGAAGATTTTTTTTAATGGTAATAATAAAGGGGATGGGAGGAAACTTTGAGATGTAATAGACATGCTTTTGATTGTGGTGATGGTTTCACAAGTGTATACTGATTCCCAAATTCATGGAATTATATACATTAAACATGTGCAGCTTTTCACATGTTGATAATACCTCAATAAAGTAGTTTTTAAACAGCGAAATACATCCCTGAATGAGTCTTAGGTATGTGATCTAAAGGAAATATATCTGCAGGTTGACACAGTGGGGTCCCCAGTGTGAAACCACTGGTTTATAGATACTGGAGCAAAAAACCAAAGTGTGGGAGCTGGACGATGGGGCTGTGACCACGCATGGTCAAGGGAAGGGAAGGGCCATATGGAGGTGGTAGTTGGGGGGGTCCTGAGCCAGTTATTGAGGGGAGAATCAGAGTTTACCTGATAGCCAAGCTGAGGGTTAGGTCAATTCAGGGGCAGGGAGGCCTGGCTGTGCACCCCATGTAGGAAGGCCAGGCTGTCCCAGAGTCTGGTGTAACATGTGTGAGCTGGGGCCAGGGAAGGCAGGCAGAGAGCCTTGGATGTCGGAGTGCAGTGCAGCTTGAATTCTGATGGAGACGGGTTCAGAAAGAAGCACCGGGGTGGTCCTATAAAGAGGCAGCAGTTCAGCCAAAACCGGTTTGGCTCAGTGGATAGAGCATCGGCCTGCGGACTGAAAGGTCCCAGGTTCGATTCTGGTCAAGGGCATGTACCTGGGTTGCGGGCACATCCCCAGTAGGAGATGTGCCGGAGGCAGCTGATCGATGTTTCTCTCTCATCGATGTTTCTAACTCTCTATCTCTCTCCCTTCCTCTCTGTAAAAAATCAATAAAATATATTTAAAAAAAAAAAAGGAGGCAGCAGTTCAGTTGGGCTGGTGACCAATGTGGATAAAGGATGCAGGGGTACAGGTTCCATCTATGGTACCCCTGCCAGGCAATGTGAAGCCCACTGTGGTTTGAGCATGCATTTTCCAAGGAAAGCTGAAATTCCAATTTTGAAACATGAAATCTGATCATTTTGAGTATTGGGTTCACAACTTGAAAACACTGTTTGGGGTAAACTGAGCATTTCTGTGGGCAGATTCAGCCCTGGCTGACAGTTTTTATCTTTGCCCTGGACTTAGGACTCCTGAGGGTGGGGTGACATTGGTCCATATTTGGTGTATCTTGGTGTCCCCCTGGGGGCCACACAGACGCTCAGTGTACTTCAGTTCCTTCAGGCTATTTTCGACAGTTTGGCCTCACAAGCCCCGGGTTGGAAGATGGGGGTGGGAATGACAGGCAGAGTCCCTTCCCTAGCCAGGGCTCAGCATAGTCCAGCGGCTCTGGCCTTAGTGACTAGAATTGAAGACTCTGGGCAGATGGTGCCCCGAAGGCCCGTCCATGACCTTTCAGCCCAGCACCTCGCTCTGCCAAGTGGGAGATTCTGCCCTCTGGGACCCTCCTCACTGCTCCCTCACCTTGTCTGTTGTGCTCTGGGCATCTGAACCATCTCATCTTTGCCCTGCAGGCTGGCCTGATTCGTATGGAGGAGGAGGAGTTCTTTATCGAGCCCCTGGAGAAGGGGCTGGCAGCGAAGGAAGCTGAGCAGGGTCGTGTGCATGTGGTATATCGCCGGCCATCTAACTCCAGGCTCCCTTCTCTCGGGGTGCCACAGGCCCTGGACACAGGTAAGGCTGCTGCAGGTGGGCAGGCTGTGTGGTAAGCCCTGGATGTCCACCCTGTGGGACCCAAGGCACCCCTTCTGCAGGCCTGGTCCTAGGCTGAGCCTGAGCCCTGCCCTTGTGGACGACATAGCACAGTGTGGGTACAGGGGAAGGGGCCACTGCTCTGGGTGTATGTGGGCCACAACCTGCAAGTCTGGGGCCTCCATAGAGGACAGTAAAAGCTGCCTCAGAGTCCTCCTTTCTCTGCCCAAGGGCTTGCATGTGTCGGGAAGCAAAGGAGGCCCAAGTCCTGAACCCATGTCTGTGACCCTGTGCCTCTGAAGATGCCTGCTGCCCCCAAACAGCCTCTGTCCCCCACCTGTTTGCTGCCCCCTTTCCCTGCCAGGGTGACTGCTCCTCTTGGCTGGTTTCAGAGAAAGCCCCTGAGTACTCTGAGAGGAGAAGGAAGTGCACCACGAAGGCCCGGGGCTTCTCCCAGCAGCCTCAACAGCCTGTGCAGATTTACATCGTTTTGTCTTTTTCAACTTAGAACCAAAGTGCCTTCTGGGCCCAGGAGTGTGGAAGGAACTGTGGGACGGCATGATGACAGCCCCTCAGAGCCTTCCAGGAGGCCAGACTCACTGACCATCCCAAACCTCTCCAGCATTTTCATGATCTCAGGTCGTGGATTACAGTGAGGCCAGGCCTCAGCCTGAGGTCCTAGATCCCTGGCTAGTGGCAGGTGGCAGCAGGCACAGAGGCCTGGGCCTTGGGTCAGGCACATCTGCATGTTTAAGTGAGCCCCAGAGGCCCCACTGGGCTAGCCCACCTGGGCTGTGATTTGCAGAGACTCTCTCCTCACCCTGAGCAATCCTGGCTCATTTATCTTAGATCTGTGACATCCCAGCTTGACAGATAAATTGGGTGCAGCCTGGCAGGGCACCATTCTAATTTCAAGGAGCGGTGTCACATATCTTTACAAAGGAATTGCTCCCTCAGGAAGCCTAGCACTGTCTGGAGCTGATCAGTACTCTGGTGGTCCCTTGGTCCAGGTGATAAATTGCTGTCTGCCTGGGCTGTGAACAGCAGTGCCTCGCTGCCCCACTTCCCCCAGCCTCAGCCCCTCCTGCCTCTTTCCCACCCTTGAGCTTCTCTGCAGGGGAAGGAATGAAGGGTAACCCCATAGGGTGTGGCTGTGAGTGATAATGGGGCAGGGGAAGTACCTCAGACCAAGACCCTGGCCTTGTTCCTTGATGGCCTGTTGCTCTTGGGCAAGTTTGGGCCTCTGTCCTCTCATCTGTCCAGTGGGGCTAGAAAAGCCTGTATCTCAAAGAACTGAGGGCCTGGAACTTTGTGCTTTGGACCTGGGGCTTCTGGGCTAGCCTCTACTGGTGGTGCCTGGAGTCTGGCTTATGCTGGGTGAGGGGCTGCCAGATACCTTAGGTGAGTTTCCAATCCCACATTCCATGTGGTGCTTGTCCTAAACATGACAGCCCTCCACCATGGCCTGGCTGGCCTTGCATTATTAGCTGTGCTTCTGTTAGTCTTTGGGCATCTTCTGTTAAATCTTCCCCTTTCCCTCTCCCTTATCCACCTACTTTGGTGAGAGCTTGGAATTCAGAACTTAAGAAATTTCAAACTCAGACTAAGCCCAGAAACCACTGGCTTCGAAGATACTGGGAAAGGCCAATTACACCATTTGGGGGCTGAGGCTATGCTGGAAGAGGGAAAGGGGAGCCTGTCCCAGGCTGAGCTCTGGGCCTCAGCCCTGGGCTGTGAGTGTGTAGGATCTAGGCCACAGGTCTAGGGCCAAGTCCCCTTTCCTTTATGGGCCTGCCCAGTGTCAGCACGACCCTGTGTGGGTGACTTCACTCACAGAAAGCATATTTCTTCCTGAATGTGCTTAATTGTTCACACTTGGCCTAGAGCTGAGGCCTATTCACTGGCTGGAGGAGTTCAGATGCACGTTATATTGGGCTAGGCTAAGAGCCCAAGGTGACATCAGATGGTTTGGACCCATTCACCATCAGCCTGGGCCCAGTTAGGGCCCACAGTACAGCTGGGACAAATGGGAAAGTAGTGTCTTTGGCTGGGTACATTTGCTCCTTGCCCTTTCCTGCAAGAGAATATGGAGCCCAGGACCTCTGTGTACGTGCGTGGTAGGGGATCCTTTTTCCTGGTGAATTCTGATGGGGACCCTGACATCAATGTAGCTCTGGCTAAAGCAGGCAGGAAGCTTCCAACCTCCCCCGTCCCCATTCCTCTTACCTACTCCTGGAAGCACATTTGAACGCTGCCCTCAGCCATTTATTTATGGGCAGTGAGTGTGATGGGTCCCTTGCCCTGCTGGTCTGGCTGGAGGTGGGGTGGGGTGGGTATGTTTCCCATGGCTACTCCAGCATGCTGAGATACATTTCCCTGTTTGCCCTGAGCAGCCAGCAGGCTTCCTGGAGTGTCTCAAGGCCTTACTAATAGTCTCCATCACCTGAGGTTAGTTGCAGGGTTTCGGATTGCCCACAGAAACAGGTGGAAAATGAAGGTTTTAACATATCTTCAAGGACTCGGCCAACACCGAGTGTGCACTTAGCAGCTTAGTGCCACCAGTGTCATTTTGGGGGCCTGAAAGGTAGGGTATAGGGTGAACAGGGAAAGGGAAAGGACTCCTCCCTCCTCACTGGCCTTGCAGGTGTGGCAAAAGCTGCTCTGCTATACTCTGCTGAGTCCAGGAGCCTAGCCAGGGTAGGAGGGCAGAACTCGGAGGCTAGGGAGCTAGGGTGGCCTTTAGGGGAGAGGCCTCTCTCAGGCACCGAAAGTCCCATTCTCTGTCTCCCCTAGAACCAGCCCTGTGCCCCCAGGGCAGTATGTTGGGGATACGGGTACTGTGTGATAGTGGCATCTCTGGTGTGTGTGTGTGTGTGTGTGTGTGTGTGTGTGTGTGTGTGTGTATGTGTTTGCACCTGCCCACATACTTGCACAGGGCCCCACTCCAAGTTCTGCGCTCTTGCCTGAGCCCTGCCCCAGTTGCCATCTGTCAACCCATTGTCTGAGGTTTTTGAAGGGAAGCCATGGGCTGGTAGGTGGGAAGAGAAACCCTAGCCTATTGATCCTGGCATATCACTCCCCTCCTAGTCTCAGGCTACTTCAACATACCACCACCAACTGGGTAGTTCCAAACAACATCAGTTTATTCTCTCACAGTTCTGAAGGGCAGAAGTTTGAAATGAATATTACTGGGCTGAAATCAAGGTGTTGGCAGGGCCATGCTCCTTCCAGAGGCCCTGTGGAGGAATCCATTCCTCACCATTCCCAGCTCCTGGTGGCTGCTGGCATCCCTTGGCTTGTGGCCACATCACCCTGATCTCTGTCTCTGTGGCCACATTGCCTCCTCCTCTTTTCTGTGTGTGTGAGTCTCCCTGCTGTCAGAATGCATGTGATTGCATCCACCCAGATCATACATGGCGATATCCCCCATCACAAGATCCATAATCTAATTATATCTTCAAAGTCCTTTTTTGTCATATATGGTAACATTCATAGGTCCCAAGACTTAGGACCCTGTATCTTGGAGGGCCACCATTCAGCTTATACAGGGAGTGAATCAGTACTCCCCTGTAGGGTGGCTATGCAGTGAAGGGTTCACATCTGTCAGGAGTGATGCTTGAGGCCTCGCTCACTTCTCGGGATAATGTTCAGGCATAGCCCAGGCAAGCCCCTTAACCTTCTGCCTCTGCTGGACCCTCATCCAGGCTGTGGGGCCCTGAGAGGCTGGGCTGTGCTGTGACTGGGTTGTGCTGTGGTTAGGCTGATCTCAAGGCCAAGTGCACAGAGTAGAGTGTTCCTCCAAATGCCTGGCTGTTAAGTGGGAGGGGCTTTGAACTCGGGGAGGGAAAGATCCCTGGGTTCTGTGCTGGGCATGTGGTCTCTCTGTCAGGTACACAGTGACTTTCTGGAAAATCTTGCCATCCCAAGACAAGGGCTGCAAGTTCAGAAGCCTGCAGGGCCCAGCAGGCAGTGCCAATGAGGATGGCCCCAGGGGCCAAAAAAATAATTACACCACCCTTGGCCTGGATTTTGTTTCCCTGCTTTTGACATAGATGTGGACACAGAATATGTCTCTGCTAAAAGAGGAACAGAAATGGGAATGCAGCAGCACATGGCCTCTGCCCGGCCTCACTGAGGGTGCAGGGCAGAGCAGAGACCCTTACTTGGCTTCTGAGGGTGACCTGGTGGGAGTGTGGGCTTGGGGCAGTGATCCTCTTACTGCCAAGAGAATCTAGACATTAAAATTTTATGTGAACTCTCCAGATTTTCAAATGTTGCTTCAAATTTATGAAAAGTATCATATGGGCCCAATAAAACACAGCCCCCCATTGGACACCTGTGCTTGTGAGATACTGCAGCAAAGTGTCCTCTGAACCCCCTGGGGTTGCTCTTCTGAGCCTTGGAACAGAGGAGGGGCTGTCAGCTCCTTCTAGACAGGTGGCTATGGGTTCCTAGAACTGACTCTGGGCCACTGTACCCTCCCACTCCACCTTACCCTGAGCTCTGGCTGAAGGAAGAGCAGTCAGACAGCTCAGTGCCCTTGACCTTGGCTGACTCCTCCTGGAAGCAGCCAGTGCCAAGCCTCTGCCCACTGCCATCAGACTGTGGCGTCCTCCCTGGTGGGCAGAGTTGGAATGTCACCTGCCCTGAGGAGTGCTTTCCCTGCCACTGCCAAGGAAAGCCTGTGAGAGAGAGAGAGAACAGCGTTAGCACTGGAGTTTTCACCCAGCAGCCCCCAGTTCTTCCTCCCCTGCTCACCTGCTGCAGGTTTTCCAGGTTTCTGAGGTGCTGCCTTGGGAGTGAAGCTTGTGGTAGGTGAGCAAGGCCAGGAACCAGATGACTGGAGCTAATAATGCTGGTGGCTCCCAGGGGCTACCTCCTGGAATGTTAGAGCCGAGACAGGATGGCTTCCTGCAGGCAGTGAGCAGCCTCCAAGAGAAAGGGGCCTGGCAGCTAGGGCTGCATTATAGCCAGCTGCTCTGGTCCAGGCTGGAGGCAAGGAGGCCAGAGCTGTGGGTGGGAGAGAATGGAGCCCTGTAAGGACAGACAAATCATTAGGCTTCAGAGATGCAGTGATGTAATGGGTGACAAAGGGGGCCCTGCCAAGGCCTGGTAGGGGTGAGGGGGCAATCATGGAGTATGTGTGGAGTAGGCCAGGTCAGGGAAGCTCTTGGCCCTGAAGCAGTTGATGTCAGTTTGTTGGCCCCTGTAACAAGTTGCCACAAACTTAGTGGCTTTAAATAACTCAGGTTTGTTCTTTTAGAGTTCTGGAGGTTGGAAATCCAAAATGGATCTTAAGAGGCTAAATTTAAGGTATCAGTAGAGCTGGTTTCCCCTGGAGGCTCAAGGGAAGAATCCCTTCCTCACCTCTCTCAGCTTCTGGTGGCTACTGGAGTCCCTTGGCTCATGGCCATGTCACTCTGACCTCTGCTTTGTGTTCACATGACTCACTTTCCTCCCCAGTCAAGCCTCCTTCTGGCCCCTTCTTACAAGGATCCTTATGATTACATTTTCCTTTCTGGGATAATCAGCATAATTTTCCATCTCAGCATTCTTAACTTACAGCTGCAAAGTTGCTTTTGCCTTGTAAGATAACACAGGTCCTGGGGATGAGGCCATGGACGTTCTGGGGCCATGATTCAGCCTGCCCGTTATCTAATGGTTGAAGCCTGAGGACCTGGAGTCGGGGAGAGAGAAGCGCTTGGCTGCCTTTGCACACAGAGCCCCAAGCCTGGCCAGTGTCTCAGAGCAGGGACCTCTCTCTGTGTCCTTAGCCCAGGCATTTCTGAGCCTCTCAGTGAAGCTCTGGGGCCTGGCCTGGCCCACTCGGGTGGTGACTGGGGCTCTTGCACTAGATTTGGCCAGTGTCCTGCCCAGCCCAGCACAGCTGGCAGCTGCCAGCTCACTGAGTTTCAGCTAAAGGCCTGGGTGCCTCAGGGTTTGATTCCCTGGGTGCTCTCAGCTCCTCCTCCTCATTTTGCCTGGTGCCTGCAGCTTGGGACCAGAGGAATCCCATGGAGAAGCATTTGTGAAACCTGAGGCTGCTGGCTGGCTCCGGAGGCCTGTTTCAAACTGTGTGCACCCTTGGCAGGGGCCTCAGTGCTCCACCACTCTTTGGCTGGCCACCTAGACAGTGGTTGGAGATGCCAGTGTGGTGACGTGGGCTCATTTGGGAGGGTCCCCTGCCCATTCTCTGAGGCCCAGAGTTATCAGGTCTGACTTGGCATGGCTCTCTCTTCTACAGACAGTTAACCTAATGCTCTGTCTTTCCTTCCCTTGGACTTGTGCTGTGAATGTACCCCAAAGAGCTTTCTGTTGGCATGCAGTACCCACACATGTCTTCAGGTAACATGTGGTACTTTGGTGCTTCTGATGTTTAATTAGCAAGAGCAGTGTGCCTGGTTGCCTTGTTGGCCATGGGCTCCAAGTACTGCTCTTTGGGGTTCCCCAGCACAACAGACTGGGATGTTTCTGGGAGAGATATGCAGCAAACAGGGGCTGCTTAACACATCTGTGGCATTTGTGCTTCACATGTGTCAGCTGGCCTGTCAGGGCAGGAGCAGCTGGCCTGCATATCCATGGGGACTCCATGAACCCTGCCTCCACAACCCAGGCATCCTCTGAATGCTGTGTCTACATGATGGATCAGAAGGACAGATTTCCCACAGCCCGTACCCACACAGAGGCCTCCTGAGGATGCAGAGTGTCCTGATGGCAGGTGAGAAGTGCAGGGTCCCAGCCTCAGAGGAATGGAGCTCCCGAGACAGCTCCAAGGACGTCTGAAGGAGACAAAAGGCTCTTCTTCAGAAGCAGAAACTGGATTTAGGCCTGAGGTTCAGACTCTGCCAATTTGTACTAGGTAGAGGCCCCATCTCCTCTCAGAATGTTCTGCAGGTCAGCAAACACTTCAGCTAGATCCAAGCCTGGAGCGTTTTCTATGAAAATTTCCAATTTTCCTTGACCCATTTTTCTTTGAAATTAATACCAAGCAGCGCTGTGCACTTGGCCCTGCAGGAATGCTCAGCTGGGTAAAGGTGCCACATTAAGTGGAAATGTTAGTGTCTGCTCACTCTTTCTCTGGCTCTCAGGCTTTTTATCTCCCTCCATTTCTCTCTCTCAATCTCTCTCTCTCTCTCTCTCTCTCTCTCTCTCTCTCTCTCTCTCTCTCTCTCTATATCTCTCTCTCTCTCACACACACACATACACACACACACACACGAGCATGTGCACATTCTGAGTTGCTGTGTCTCTCTCAGAGCTCTGGACGTGTCCACATTGGCCTGGGCTGTGGGTTGGCCCTAGGCAAAGCCTCGGGGAATATGTCTGGATTTGATGAGAGAACCTGGCACTGGGGTCCAGCTGGAGTGCCTCTCAAAAGATGTCCAGGCAGGGAGATGGTGCACTTGAGACCAGATCAGGGCTCAGGGGAGAACTTTCAGGACAGCAGGGATCTGAGGTGTCTGGAGTTGGGACCTGGCAGAGGAGGTGGCCTGGGAGCTGGTCCTGTGTAGGGTGGGGGATGGTGCTGATCTGGGCTGGAAGGGACCAGGTGCCTGGTGATGCTCCCCAATAATGGGGGAGTAATACAAATAACCATTGTATGCTGAGATGGGACACAGGCTCAGAGTGAGCACCTTTCTTCTCTCATTCATTCGTTCTATCATTCATTTATTCAACACATTCTTCCTATGTGTCCACCTTTGCCTTGGGCTGGATTGGGTTGGGGATACAACAGGGAATGAGCCAGATGGAATCTTTCAGAGCTCACTGGCAACTGGTGGAGACACATGAGCAGATGCTGCAGAGAGGGGTAAATACATGAACAAAGCAAAGGCTGGGAAAAGGGTGGAGTGAGAAATCAAGTAAAGGAGGAGCTGCTTCAGGTTGGAAATGATATGAATCTAGCTTGTGGGAAGACCCAGACCTGGGAAATGTGCTCCAGATCGAGGGGACGGCCGCTGGGCCAGAGAGATGGGAAAACCTAGTTCACATGGAGTTCTTGTGTGAGGCAGGGTGTTGTTCTTCCAGCAGTGGGAGGACTCTCAGTGGAAGGAGTAGAAGCAGGGAGGCCATGAAGGACCCTAGTGGTCTTAGTAGGTGGGTTCATATGTATTTGGAGGTGGAGCTCCCAGGACATGGGTGTGAGGAAAGGAATCAAGGATGGCTCCTGGCTTTTGAAAGGCCTGAGCACCTGGGAATATGGTGGATGGCTGCGACGAAGACTGAGGGAAGGATGCTGGTGGAGGCCAGGTAGCCTGACCAAGTACCAAAGCCAGAATTGGGGTCTTTCTTCTGGCTTCAGAGCTCAGCCCTTCCCCTGTTCCTTGCTACCCTGGCTCAGAGGACAGGATTTCCCAGGAGAGATTGTGTTGGCCCCAGCAAGCCCATTGGCTTCCAGACTCTTGGGATGGAGGGCACAGACTTCAGACATGGCCTCCCAGGTAAACAGGCTCTAGGGTGCACTGCAGTTCCTCTCGCCCTGAGAGACAGAGGCCCTGCTCTGTGAGTCAGAGTTTTTGGGGACAGTATGACGTGCAGTGTGACATCCAGGGTTCCTGCAGACATGGATATGTCCATGCCTCTCTGACAGGCCAGGTCCTCCTTCCCCAGTCACTTTGGGGAGGGGCCCAAACCTGGTAGAATGGATGGAAACTTGTGATAGCATGCAGGGTGTGGGCTGTCCACCTCTAGTGCAGCCTCTCTTGGAATTTGGGCTTGGGGATCTCCTGGCAGGAGACCTTGGGTTCTTCTTCTGGTGTTGACCTTGCAGGCCTTGGCCTGAGCCAGCCCTGGAGCCTCATGTCTGAGCAGCTGCAAGGGAGCACTTCCTGAGAGAATAGGAGAATGTTGGGATCCCAGTGCAGGACAAACATCTCTGGGCCAGAGCCAGACCAGCTTTGCACTGGAGCTCCCAGAGTCTTCAAATCCTCACCAGCAAGGGGGTTTGCCAGCTGATATTTAGCTGTTCCTGCAGTGGAGCATTGCTACTTTTTGCTTTAATTTGTGCTTCTTTGATTGCTGAAGAGAATAAATGATCTGCCAGCATTTGATTACTTTGTATATCTCCTCTCCCCATTTAAGTCCTTTGCCCATTCATCTCCTGGTGTCTCATATATTGAGATAAGCCCTTTATCTGTTTTAGATATTGACTTTCTGTCATGTTTCATGCCAGCCTTTCCCCAGGCTATAGTTCCCCTTTCCTTTTCAGTTTTGTTCATTTTTGTTGCATAAAAGCCAGCCTTTCTGTAGCCCAGTCTGTGGATGATTCTTCTCCTGCCCCTGGAGCTGCTCAGGGACAGCACGTTTAGTGAGGGTCTACACAAGGACGGTATCTGCCTCCATGTGTCCTTTAATCAGCCTGCAGAGAATCTTGGCCTCAGAGCACTGCTGCCCAGGCAGTCCTGAGAGTGCATGGAAGAGAGAGCAGCACTGGAGGAGAGCTCACCCCGCAGGCACTCCCCAGAGCATGGCAGGCACACCACCCTTGAGTTCTTGTAGGAACCCCATGGACATGGTTGGTGCTATCATTGTGCCCACTTTATAGATGAGGAAACTGAGGTGCAGGTGGGCGCACAGCCTGTAAGTTGTAGAGCCACAACTGAAGCCACCAACCCTTATTGAGGCAGGAAGGAGCAAGCTAGAACACAGGGTGAACAGCCTCCTGTGCAGAGCTGACTGTCCATGCCCACAGCCTGGGCTGACGAGGCTAGCAGTCTTGGACCCTCCTATAGGCTGCCGGTCCTTAGAACACAGGGGACCTCCTAAGCATCGAGGTTCTGCTTACTAGATTCAGAAACTGAGGCCCAGCAAGGGTGTGAGGAAGAGTCTCAAGTCACTCAGCACACCAGCTGTAGAGAAAATCTTTTGCTATGGAATTGCCAGCATTGGGTACAGTGCCTGGCCACAGTTGGTACTTACTAGTAAATATCCATGAAAAGAAAGAATGAATGCTGCTTACCTAGGAAGCCTAGCCAGATGGACCTCCTTCCTGGAGAAGCAGTTGTTTTTGGTAGGTGTTGGAGGGCTTACCACCGAAGCCCACTTTTATTGTTGCAATAGCTCCTACACTGCTGGCTGCAATTCTTGGGTTTCATGCAGATGGGACATGGGACGTTGCTGGGTCCATGGCCCCCTGGGGCCTTTATAGCTGAAGTGGGGGGACAGTCTAGGCAGCAGTCACCGGAAACTAGGAAGACCAGCCTAACTGCTCCCAATGCCCTCTCACTGCTGGTCACTGAGCATTATCTTTGAATATAAAATGCCCTTGAAAACTATACCCTTTGTTCACTTAGTTCTTGTTTTATCAAATCCTTCACCAGATGTTCACCTATTGCCTACAGAGGTCCCTGCACGGGGCCAAGCTTTGCAACCCCGGAAACAAGACAGACATAGCACCCCAACCTTGTATAGCTCATGGTAACTGTAGGCCCACAAGTACCTGCAGTTAGAATTGTGAAAAATGCTACTAAGTAAGCACAGTAACTGAAGGTCGAAGTGGAGATCTGAACTATGGATTGCAGTTCATTTGGAGAGAGGACGAGCTGGGAGCAACAGGAAGGAGAATCCTGAGAGGAATAGACTTGGTCTGTTTGGGGGTCCAGCAAGAGGGGCCCAAAGGGCAGATCAAAGTGGGTACGGTGGTCTCAGTCTTAGGACTGGGCCAGCACCCTGCTGTAAGTGGAGAAGCAGCAATGTGGCCTGGTTTTCGTGGAGCGGGTATAGAGGGTCAGAGGCAGGGATACAGGATGAGGGCGCTAGCATGTCCAAGATCAGGTGTCCAAGATCAGATTCTTAGTAGAGAAAAATGCTGCCTGGGGCTTGGAGCCTTTCTTTGAACAACTTCAGGGACTCTGGGGTGTGTCACAGGGGCTGGTATCATCCTCTTTATTCTCAGTGCTTTGACAGTTATGAGCCAGGGTTGGGCTGGGATGGCCAAACTTGTGGGGACAAGTAAGCTAAGCAGGTGATTGAGTCACCTTAGCTGAACAGAGTTGAGGCGCCAGGCAAGTCTGACCAGGTGATGTTCAACAAGGTGAAGGAACAAGGGCCACCCAAGATCCCAAGACCACAGGCTCGAGCACACAGTGGGCTGTAGGGAGTGGGATTCAGGGGGCTGAGTGACCAAAGTTCAGTACAGGTAGTTTGATTTGAGGATTCCAGGGGTCTCAGACTGAGGACAAAGGCAATGATGGCCTGATTGACCTTGCCCACCCAACCCAGATCCACAATTGTCGGTGGCCACAGGCTGGAGGGTGTGCATAAGTGGGCCTGTGCCCAGTGCCCAGGCTCAGGAGAGATCCCTGATGGGTTAGAGCCCCAAAGGATGGGAGCTTGTATCTGTGTAACCTTGCCCAGAGCCTGATGGTCAGGTGTCCATGGAGGGCAGTGAGGGGCACATCTCTGCAAGGTGTCTGATGCCATCATCTGTGGGATGCAGGCCAACGTGGGGTCAGTGGCAGGAAGACTTCTGATTTCTCAAGAGAAGCTGGAAATTGTTATTTTAAGTAAAACCTCTTCATTTTCAAATGTTGGTAGCTAATTCAATTTTTTCAAAAACCACATATGGGCCAAGCAGACCCTGGGTGGCAGTGAGAGTGAGAGGGTCATAGGTGGCTCCACTGCCCAGGAGAAACACAATGGCCAGACAAGCCTCTGGATGTGGCCAGCACTGCCTGGAGTGGAAATGTACTTCAGAGGAATTTTTATTTTCATTTCGGGAATATCACAGAGAGCTTCCCAGCAGCTTCGTTTTTGTGAGGAGAGATCTGTGGTGATCATGTTTTTCTTGGAAGCCAGTGGGGAAGCGCATCTGTAGAGCATTAGCAGGACAGGGTGGGGGGAGGCTCTTTCCAGGCCTCCAGACATAACCTGGGTGGGGTGGCTGTTTGGGTGGGATTAGCCCCTAGACCCCTGGAAATGGCCCCCTGCCCACAAACCACTGGGATGGCCCCACCTCATTGTCCAGGCCGGACAGGCTGAATTGTGCAGAACCTGTAGCTGTTGTGTCTGGCACCAGGTGCCAGGGCCTTGAGGCTCTGCTTCCCTGGCATACTCTGCCATTTTCAGAGTCCCTGCAGCTTAGGGAGAAAATGATCAAATGTAGGTGCAAGAGGAACTGGTCAGATAGCTGAGCTCCTTTATCTAAGTGATGCCTCAGGAGCTACTTACATTCTTGGCCTTCATCATCAGTAGGACAAAATGGGGCACGTATTGTTCTGAGACATGGGCTGGGAGGGGCACAGGGTCTTCACATGTGGAGAAGAGGCCAGCCCTGCAGGACCATCTTGGGCCACTTCTGAAAACTCAGTTTGGGCACTTAGTGATGGAGACTCCAGGGCTCACATCTCTCTCTCTCGGTGTCCTTGGTGCCTGGAAAGTGTGGGTGCTCCCTAAGGACTAGGTAGCCCAGGAAAGGGCAAGGGAGCTGGGGTCTTTGCATGACCCTGGCTTGCTGGTCCCTGCTCTGGCCTCAGTTTCCCCATTTGTAAAAGTGAGGGTGTTGGACTAAAGCCAGGCCTTACCCAGTGATTCCCAGGCTGTGTCCCCACAACCACCCCACACATGTTTTATTTGACTTGCACCATGTCTTCCAAAACTGTGAATTTACAATTAAGAATCACAAGGTTTCACATTAAAATTTCAATTTTCAGTTTCTCAGAAATATCAGAAGGGCCTGTTCCTGCAAGCAATATTTAGTGGGAGGTACCACGCCTCTTCTAGATGGGCATCCACAGGCCCTCTCCTCACTGTTTCTCATCTGGTCACCCACTCACTCTGTTCCTGCTGGCCCCGCTTGGCCATGGAGGGAGTCTCTGGGCCAAAGATTACCTCCGGAGATAGTTACTAATGTTCTCTGCCTCTGTTTCTGTCTCTCTCACACGTGCACACACATGTACACATGCATATGTGTTACAGAGCAGGCATATTTACATCTTCTTGGAATGAGCTGTGGGATCCTGAGGCATTTCCCCTAGCTGAGCAAAGCTCTGAACAGGCTTTTGATAGTCCTGCCTCTGGGCCTTGGTTCATAGACCCTCTGACACTGTGGTCTTTATCAGTAGGTACCAGGACCCTTCCCCTTTGGGAACCTGTTGTCCAAGTGAGGAGTCACAAGACCAGACACCTGGGACCTGGGCGAGAGGCACTTCTTCTCCCACCTGCAGGGGTCTCAGGGCCACAGTGCTCTGGGGAAGAAGACAGCTTCAGAGAGCACTCACCATGCTGTGGGGGAGACTGGGGGACAGTGGATAAAAAGCTGGTGGACAACTTGCCAAAGCCCAGGTGCAGGGTAGAGGCAGCACCCAGAACCCAGATTGACTGATGGAATAGGAGCCAGTTCCCAGACCTGCCTCATCTGTGCAAAGGGGCTCAGTGGGGCAGTTACCTGGCAGGTGGAAAATGAGTGTGCTCATTCATTCCACGGCTGCATTCTGCATCCAGGCCCTGGCAGCCTGTCCCCACATCCACTCCTATAGAACCCTACAGATGCTGATAACAGGACCGATGGAGCATTTGTATCAAGTGTGTCTCCAACAGTGGCTGAGGACCAATCCTGGGGGAACATGGTGGTTTTCCTACCTGGTGCCCCTCAAAAGGAGGTGGGGTAAGCTCCAGTGCCAAAGTCTTGGGAGTTGGCCTTTCCTCCAGCCTTGCTGATGCATCTTTAAGCCAGGCACTAACTGGCTCTCAGGAGATGAAACAGACATGGTGGGGACCCAGAGGCTGAATGGTGGGAAGTGTCTGACCTCACTGGTGAAGGGACAGAAGGAAGATGGGGGCTATAAATCCAGTCCATTGTCCTGCCCTGTCCCCTCCCCCCAGCTTCAGTCCCACTCCCTGACACCCTCCTGGAGGATTTCACAGGTGTCAGGAGTACTCTAACCTTGGGTCAGACACCCCATCTCAATCCAAACCCTGATTCTGAGCCATTGAATAGTCCCCTGCTCCCTCCTCAGGCTGTGGTGGTGGCCTGCCTTGCTGCTGTGAGTTGCTGTGGATTCAAATTCAGGGAGAGAGGGGTCTTCAGGGCTGCTATAGAGTGGATACCAGCCAGCTTAATTCAAGTTTTAATCCCCTCCCTTATAGGTGAGCTTCTGTCCTGCTTTAGTGACTGGCCTTAGTTTTAAAATCCTTGAAGTGTATGGCACAGAAATCTGGGCTGTTACGTTCAGCTCTCCTTCACTCTCTCAAGCTCATCTGTGGACAAGTCTGACCAATTCTACCCCTAAATTACCTAGAGAAGGCATTGCCACCATTCTCGTCCCTAACTTTTTTGCCTGGCTCAGTTGCCATGTACATGATGGATTCACTGTCCAGTGTCAGGGTCCATTCATTAATTCATTCATTATTTCATTCATTCATTCATCCATCCATCCATCCAACAAGTGTTTGCAAGGCTTGTTCTGGGTGTTGAGCATGCACATTGTGGTCTCTGCCACTGAGGAATCCTGGTTGGGGGGAGATACAGATAAGGGGACTGACAGTAACACATGCGGCTAACACCCTAGAAAGGACTGAGGCAGCTGACATTGCCCTGGTCAAGATGAACTCCAGGAGGCTCATCACAATGGCGTTGCCAGGTCCCAAGGCTGAGTGGCTGTGGGGGAACTCCAGGGACAAGGCCAGAGTGTACTGGCTCCAAGCACACATTCTGAGGTGTTGGCTTCTCCCTCACTCTTTGTGCCTCTGTTTCCTCATCAGAAAAATGGAGATAAGGAATTTCCACCTGGTAGGGTTGTGGGGAGGATTAGGCCTCATCAGACTTATGAAGAGCCCACTGTGGGCCTGGTGTGTGCTAAGTAACACAGTGGTGTCCTGAGCACAAGTGTGGAAAGCCCACCTTCAGCTACTGCTACTAGACAGTCAGGCTCCTTCCCACAGGTTGCTGCCCACATCACTCTTCTTCAGCAGATGTTTGTTGGGCTACTGTTGGTGCTCATCTCAGATGGTCTCAGGATGGGGCAGTTGTGGACCAGACCAGTGTGCCCTCCTGCCTTGCCAGGTCCAGCATGGGAAGCGAGTATAGCATGGGTGATAGGGCCTGAGGTAGCGGGGCAATAAGGACCTGCAGGAACCCTGGGGGTCATCAACTCAGCCTGGTGAACCAAGACAGGCATCCTGGAAAGAGTGGTACTGGGTGGTCCTGAGAGACAGGGGTACAGAGCCACCTCACAGAGGCTACTGTGTATCTGGGACTTGCATAAGCTGAGTGGAAGATCAGAACTACCAGACAGAGGCTTTGTCAGACACCGTGATATGTTGCTTTTCCACACACTATTGCAGAACAAATTGAGCTAATACTTAAGAGGATTTATAGCTCTGTGAGAAATCGGAACCTCTGGTAGCTCTGAGACCTATAGGGCCTCCTTGGGTGGATTCCAAGGGGCCCTGAGTAGGGTACATGCATTCCTTCCCAGTCCCACCATCTCCACTGACCCCCCAGCCTGAGATCCTTCATTGTTGTGCTCTGTTGTCTTTCTTTCAGCCGAAATATATTTCTCTGTGTTCTTGACACTATCACCAGCTGATACAGGACAGCCAGGCAGAGAGGGCCTTTGAGAGGGAGAATATGTGTGACCTGGTGGCATAGAGTATTCTTAGCATTTAATTTGAAACCCCTCACTGGCATCACTCATTTGTCTCCCCATGGTTCCTATAAGCATTTGAGGTGCTACCCTTGGCCCACTTTTTTTTTACATATAGTTCATTTAACATAAGATTTGCCATTTTAACCATTTAAAAATGTATAATCCAGTGGTTCTAGAATAGTATTCACAATGCTGTTGCAACCATCAGTACAGTTTAGTCCTGGAACACTTCATCCTCTCAAACAGAAACTGTACCTTTAGCAGTCACTCCCATTCTCCCTCCCCAGCCCCTGGCAGCTAGTAATCTACTTCCTATCTCCATGGTTCTGCCTGTTCTGGATATTTATTAGAAATGGGATCTTACACTATGTGGCCTTCTGGATCTGGCTTTGCCCCTGATCTTTTAAGGTGATCTTTCTTGCTGGTGTGCAGGCTCATGGTTCCGCATACAGTTCCCCCATGCCCATGCCAGCCCCATCTTGTCCTCTGAGACTCTCTCCTGTGCTCTCACTCTGTGGAGCTCTGGCCTTGTTGTGCATGCCTGTGCCACTGGCCATTCTTCAGACTCCTGGCAGGGGCCATGGCCTTGTCTCCTGACCTCCTGGCCTCCTCTTCCGACTTGTCTGTGACCATGGCCACTTCTCTACTAGCTTTAGGTCCCCTCCAGAAACAGGGATGAAGAGGCTTTTATTCATCTTTTCATTTCACATGCTTAAAATAGGCAGCAACTTGCTTTTGTGAAGCCCAGGGGCATAATACAATAGGGAGCAGTGGGGACTGTGGTACAAAACATCTAGCACATTCTCCCACCAAAGGGGTACTCTTCACTCCTGAAATGAGCTCAGTGTTGACTGAGATGGCACTTCAGGTTCCCCCAAGGTGGCATGCTATCCTGGGTGTTGACCAACTCTGGAGGAGCTCTAAAATTAAAATGTGGAATATGAGAAGTAACACATACCTCCACCTTACCGCCACTCCAAAAGGAAAAAGCAAAACCATGAGAACCACCTGCAGAAACTGACCTAGTGCTTATGTGCAGATCTGGAACTGGTGTGGCTGTGCGTGTCTGTGTGAACACATGTGTGCACATGTCCATGGGCAGCAGCTGGGGCCAGGTTGGCCAGCAGAGCCATGAGAAGATGTGTTATAAGAAAAGTTAGAAAGAGAACAGTGAAACCAAAATTAAAATAATAGAGTAAGATGGGAGAGGAAAAACTCACCAGTGGACAGTTGTTGTCATAGTAGATTAACCAAATCAAACCTAAATCCAAAATCCAGCTATGTGCTATTTCCAGATATACAACCAAAGTGTAAAGATAAGAGAAGGTTGAAAGGAAAAGTATGGAAACAGAAATACCAGGCAGCCAAAGGCAGCTGCTGTTTGTATCAATCTCAAATTCAATAGACTCCAGGTCTTGCCAGGGAAAGATGGATCACCATCTAATGAGAGCAGGTCATTTTCCCAGATGACAGAGCAGTTCCAAAAAGTTCCATTTACTCAATAAAGCAGCCTCAATGTATTTGATGTAAACTTTGTTAGAAATAGAGAAACTGACAAATCTATCATCATTTTGGGAAGATTTCAGCTATTCTTTTTCAGTTAGTGTTAGATTAAGTAGATGAAGAAATCAGCAAGAAAGGGAAGTTCAGAATAACATAAATAATGGGCTTCATGTAATAGTTGTAGATAAATTTTGTTTTGACAGTTAGAGGTCCCTCATTCTTCTCAAGCACGTATGTGATGCTCATGGAAAAAATGTATCAATTTAGTGCAAGTTTCACAAAAATTAAAAGAATAGTTATGATGCAGATCCTATTCCTGCACCATCATGCCTTTAAGGTAGAAATTAATAATACCCAAAATAAATATTCCCATTATTTGAAAATTTAAAAAAAACTTTTAAGTAATTTATAAAATGAAACTTTAAAAATACTTAAAAGTGAATGATAATAAAATCACTAAATACCAAAACTTGGGTGGAAATTTATATTAGAAAAGAAAAAGACTGTGTAGTAAATAAATTTCTAAAGGTCAGAAAAAGCAAAATTCCCCTAAGGATGTAAAAGAAAAGAAAAAGATAATAAAAATAAGATCTGAAATCAATGAAACTGAAAACCTCTCAGTTCTGATCACTGTTGCTCTTAAGATTTTCAAGCGAAGTCAGAAATTTGTAATTCCACAAAGAATTTTTGCATGAAAAAAAATGCGATGTGGGAAACAAAATGTGTGTTGGCTGAATTTGGCCTGTGCTTGTCTTTATGGAGGTATGCCTTCTCTTAACAGCTGACACAGTGCTCACCTCCCAATGTAACTGGGGTGACAGGAGGAAAATGGCTGCTTTGCTCCCAGTGCTGCTTCTGGGATGTGACTTCTCCATGAGCATCCACATATGTGTTTTTTTATGGACATGTGGTTTCATTAAGTATGCAACTAGAAGAATTGATGGGTCACATGGTAACTCTATGTTTAACCTTTTGAAGAAATACCACACTGTCCTGAGCATGGTGTCCACTACCCCTGGATGGTTACCATCACAGAACAGTCCCAGCTCTGTGGATGTCTTGTGTGCAACTAGCTGTGAGTTCTCACACTCCATCCTCAGGCTCCAGTGCAACACCGAAGAAGGCCTGCTGCTTGTCGTCATGAGCAAGAACTGGCCTCTTGCTGTGTGTGTAGCGGGATGGGGGAGAGTCCTGCTGGTTTCTGTCTCTCAACTGAGGACTCCATGTTCTTAGGCCCCTACTTTTGGTTTTATCCAGAAAATGAAGAGGTAGTGGAAGGGGAGTTGAGCTCTGCTTCTTTTGACTAGAGAATGATCTCTACATTAGGTCTTTGCTAGAGTGCATCCCTCCTTGACAGAAATACAATCCCTGTGGCTTTTCTGGGGTAGCAAGCTCAAACCCCCTCTGGCCACTGAGCCTTTTCACAGATTTACGTTCAGTGTCATGTGGATGTCATTCTCACATACAGATATTCTCACAAGGGCCTAGAGGGGTGGAAAGAGCCCCATTGATGGATCAAAAGTGGAAAGCCCAAAGATGGCAAAATTAGAAAATGAAGGAGCTGAGACTCAAACTCTGGCCTGTCTGATGCAGGATGTGGGCTCTTCCTGCTACTTGAGCTTCAGGTGCTTCCTAAGCCCCCATGGAATGAACAAGAGGACAAGCTGATAAAGCCTTTGCTCCTGCCCCTGGGGGAACAGTCAGCCAGGACCCGGCTGGCAGAGGCTACCTCAGAGGGCAGAGTGGAAGGCACTCAGGGGCTGATTTTTGTGGCTATTGGCCACAATAGAGTTAGTGGAGCAAGGATGAGTATACTTGTCCCTCACCAGGGGAGTCACTCCCCTTCTTTATGAGAACACCACTAACCCAGTGGTCTTGCAGGGCCTTGCACTCTGCCACACTGGCAGCCACAAAGCAGGACCAAGAGGCCCTGTTAACTGGCGCTTAAAGTGTGACATTCATGTGGGTTACCACCAAGTGTCACCTGGGAACTGGCCTGGCTGGGAATGGCTCTGAGAAATGTGAAGTCAAGGTCAGATCATTCTTTTTTTTTTCTTTATAATAGATTGATTGAGATATCATTCATATGATCTAATTTACCCATTCTAAGTACACAGTTCTAGTTTTATAATACAGTCACAGAGTTGGGCAACCATCATCATAATCAACTCTGAACATTTTCATCGGCCCAAAGAGAAACCTCATGCTCATGAGCGCTCATTCCTCATTCCCCTCAAGAGATTTACTGTTTCCTTTCCAGTTTGATGCCTTTTATTTCCTTTTCTTGCCTAATTGCTCTGGCTAGAAATTCCAGTATTATGTTGAGCAACACTGGCAAAAGCAGGCTTCCTTGTCTTGTTCGTGATCTTGGAGGAAAAGATTTCTGTCATTCACATGGAGTATGACATTACAGTGGGTTTTTCAGAAAAACCTTTTATCATGTTGAGGAAGTTCCCTTCTATTCCTAGTCTATTGAGTGCTTTTATCAAGAAGGGTGTTGGATTTTGCCAAATGCTTTTTCTGTATCAGTTGAGATGATCACGTGGTTTATTTTCCTTCATTCTGTTAATGTGTTGTATTATATTGATTGATTTTCAAAGGTTGGACCATCTGGAATACATCTTACCTGGTCATTGTGTACAGGCTTTTAATCTGCTGCTGAGTTTGGTTTGCTAGTATATTGTTGAGAATTTTTGTGTCTACATTTATAAGCAGTATTGATCTATAGTTTTCTTAATGTGCCTTTGTCTAGCTTTGGTATCAGGGTAATGTGAGCCTCATAGAATGAGCTAAGAAGTGTCCTCTCCTCTTTACATTTTTGGAAGAGTTTGAGAAGAATAGATATGTTTGGTAGAATTTAGTAGTAAAGGCATCTGGTCCTTGGTTTTTCTTTACTTGGAGATTTTGATTACTGATTTAATCTCTTTACTTATTATAGGTCTGTTCAAATGTTCTATTAATCCTTGACTAAATTTTGGAAGTTTGTCTGTTTCCAAGATTTTTGTCTGTTTCCGGGATTTTTTTTCATTTCATCTAGATGATCTAATTTGTTAGCATATAATTGTTCATAGTATTATCGTCCTTTTTTATTTCTGTAAACTCAATCCTAATTTCCCACTTTTGTTTCTGATTTTAGTAATTTGAACCTTCTTTCTTTTTATCTTGGTCAGTCTAGCTAAGTGTTTGTCCGTTTTGTTGATCTTATAAAGAACCAACTTTTGGTTTTGTTGACTTTCCCTATTTTCTTTTCTCTGTTTTGTTTATCTGCACTAATCTCTATTATATCCTTTCTTCTGCTAGCTTTGGGTATTGTTTCTCTTCTTCTAGATTCCAAAGATGTAAGTTGGATTATTGATTTGAGAGCTTTCTTCTTTTTTAATGTAGGGGTTAACAGCTATAAATTTTTCTTTGAGCCCTGCTTTTGCTACATCCCATAGCTTTGGGTATGCTGTGTTTTAGCTTTCATTTCTTTCAAGAAATTTTCTAATTTTTCTTGTAATTTCTTCTTTGACCTGTTGATTATTTAAGGCTATGTTATTTAGTATTCACATATTTATGAATTTCCTAAAAACTACTAGAACTGATAAAAGTAGCAGGATGCCAAATAAATGTCCAGAAATCAGTTGCATTTATATACACCAATAATGAACCACCAGAAAGTATAAGACAACAATCTAATTTACAATTGCATCAAAAATAAAATACTAATCTGGCTGGTGCTGCTCAGTGGCTAGAGTGTTGGCCAATGCACCAAAAGATCACAGGTTCGATTCCTGGTCAAGGGCACCTACCTGGGTTGCAGGTTTGATCCCAGGCCTCAGTCAGAGTGCAAGCTGAAGTCAACCAGTTGATGTGTCTCTCTCACATCGATGTCTCTCTCTCTCTCTCTCTCTCTCTCTCTCTCTCTCTCTCTCTCTCTCTCTCTCTCTCTCTCTTTCTCTCCCCCCAACCCCAATCCCCTGCCCTGTCTCCCACTACCTCTAAAAATCATTGGGAAAAAATATCCTCAGGTCAAGATTAACAAAAAAAAATTATTTATTTATGTATGTATGTATGTATGTATGTATGTATGTATGTATATACCTAGGAATAAACGACCTGTACTTAGAAAATGATAGGATATTGAAGAAAGAAATGAAAGAAGATACAATAAATGAAATTATATACCATGCTCATGGATACGAAGAATTAACATTGCTAAAATGTCCATACTACCCAAAGCAATCTATAGATATTCAATGCAATTTCTATCAAAATAGCAATGGCATACTTCACAGAACTAGAACAAATAATCCAAAAATTTATATGGAACCGCAAAAGACCCCAAATAGCCACAGCAATCTTGAGAAAGAATAACAAAGTTGGAAATATCACACTACCTAATATCAAACTATACTACAAGGCTATAGCAATAAAAAAAAATGCATAGTACTGGCATGAAAGTGGACATATAGGTCAGTGGAACAGAATAGAGCGCCCAGAATAAATCCACAGGATAGTCATTAATATTTGACAAAGGAAGCAAAAATATATGATGGGGTAAAGACAGTCTATAAATGGTGTTGGGATAATTGGACAGATACCTGCAATAAAATAAAACTAGACCACGTTTTTACACCATATACAAGAATAAACTCAAAATGGTTTAAAGACTTAAATGTAAGACTCGAAACCATAAAAATTATAGAAGAAATAATAGGCAGGAAAATCTCAGACATTTCTCTTAGTAATATATTCTTCTGGTTTATCTTCTTGGGCAAGGGAAACAAAGGAAAAATAAACAAATGAGACCACATCAAACTAAAAGAGTTTTTGCACAGCAAAGGAAATCATCAACAAAATGAAAAGATAATCTACTAAATGGGAGAACATATTCACTAATGATGTATCTGGTAAGGGGTTAATATCCAAAATTTATAAAGAACTCATAAAACTCAACACCAAAAAACACAACAGTCCAATTTTAAAATGGTCAAAGGACCTGAATAGACACTTCTTCAAAGAAGACATACAGATGGCCAATAGATATGTGAGAAGTTGCTCAACATCACTGAATACCAGAGAAATGCAAAGTAAACCACAGTGATATATCAACATACCCATCAGAATGGCTATCATCAATAAATCAACAAACAACCAGTGTTGGTGAGGATGTGGAGAAAAGGGAACCATCATGTACTCTTGGTATGAATGCATATTGGTGCAGCCACTGTGGAAAACAGTATGAGTTACCTCAAAAAATTAAAAAATGGCCTTGGTTGGAGTTGCTAAGTGCATCATCCAGCAAACTGAAGGGTCTCAGGTTCAATTCCTGGTCAAGGGCACGTACCTAGGTTGCAGGGTCAATCCCAGGCCCCAGATGGGGTTCATGCAGGAGGCAACCAATTGATGTGTCTGTCTCACATCAATGTTTCTCTCTTTCTCTTCCCCTCCTCTCTCCCTCCACTCCCTCTAAAAAAAATATTTAATGAAAAAAAAATCCTTCAGTGAGGATTAACAAACAAAACAAGGTAAAAATGTAACTGCCTTATGACCCAGTGATTTCACTTCAGAATATATATCTGAAGGAACTCAGAACACTAATTCAAAAGAATGTATTCATCATAGCATTATTTACAATAGCCAAGATATGGAAGCAATACAAGTACCCATAAACAGGAGAATAGATAAAGCTGTGGTACACATATACAATGGAATATTACTTGGTCATAAAAACAAATGTAATCTTACCATTTGTGACAGGGTGGATGGACCTAGAGCAGTGATGGCAAACCTTTTGAGCTCGGCGTGTCAGCATTTTTAAAAACCCTAACTTAACTCTGGTGCCGTGTCACATATAGAAATTTTTTGATATTTGCAACCATAGTAAAACAAAGACTTATATTTTTGATATTTATTTTATATATTTAAATGCTATTTAACAAAGAAAAATCAACCAAAAAAATGAGTTCGCGTGTCACCTCTGACAGCGTGTCATAGGTTCGCCATCACTGACCTAGAGGGTATTTTGCTAAGTGAAAGAAGTCCATCAGAAAAAGACAACTACCATATGATTTCACTTACTTGTGGAACCTAAAGAACAATATAAATGAACAAAGGAAACAGAAACAAATTCATAGAGAGCAGACTGGTGGTTGCCATAGGAGAGGGGGGTTGGTGGATGGAGTGAAAAAGGTGAAGGTATTAAGAAGTACAGATTGGTAGTTACAAAATTGCCATGGTGATGTAAAAGTACAGCACTGGAAATGTAGTCAATAAATATTGTAATAACTATGTATGGTTCCAGGTGGTTACAGGAAATATTGGGGGGGGAAGTGTTGAGCACTTTGTAAAGCATGTGATTGTCTAACCACTATGCTGTACACCTGAAACTGATAAAAAAATAATATTGAATGTAAACTGTAATTGAAAAAAATTTATAAGACGGTCGTTTAGTTTCCACATATTTGTAAATATTCCAGTTTTTTTCTGATATTGATTCTAGTTTTAGTCTATTGTGATTAGAGAAGAAATTTCTTTTAATTTCAGTCTTTCAGACTTTATTGAGACTCGTTTCTAGCCTAATATATGGTCTACCTTAGAGAATGTTTCATTGTACATGAGAAAAATGTACATTCTGTTGTTTTGGGGTGGGGTGTCCTATATATGTCTGTTAAATCTAGTTACTTTAGATGGTATTCAAGTTCTCTGCTTCCTTATTGATTTCTTGGCTGGTTGATCTATCTATTATTGAAAGTGGAGTATTGAAGTTTCCCACTATTATTTTAGAACTCTATTTCTCCCTTCAATTGTGTTTTTGCTTTAAATATTTTGGGACTCTCTAATAGGTCCATATATATATGTTTATAATTGTTATATCTTCTTAATGACTCTTCAATGTATAATGTTTCTCTGTTATAATTTTTTTAGTTAAACTCTTTTGTCTGATATTAGTATGACTATTAGAGATCTCTTTTGCTTACTCTTTGCACAGAATTTCTTTTTACATCCTTTTACTTTCAACCCAGTTGTGTTTGGGGATCTAATTGGGTCTCTTATAGACAGTATAGAGTTGGATCATGTGTTTTTGAAAAATCCATTCTGCCAATCTCTGCTTTTCAATTTAATCCATTTACACTTAAAGTAATTATTGATAAGAAAGAACTTACTTCTGCCACTTGCCATTTGTTTTCTATGTCATATATTTTTTACTCAATTCCTCCAATACTGCCTTCTTTTGTGTTTGGGTTTTTTTTCTAATGTATTGTTTTGATTATTTTCTTATCTCTTTATCTGTATATTTTAAGTCCTTAAGTCTTACCTCTTCTGGTGGTCTTGTCAAGAAAGGGGCATAGAACTAGGAGTTGGACTCTCCTGGCAGAGCTGAATGAACCTCCCGGAGGACAACTTTGATGAGCTCAGCCAGTCAGGAGAGGATCTTGGGGGTTGGTAAGAGAGGAGGGGACCCAACTCTCAGGAAAATTTGATGGAAGGCTTTAGCTTGAGTTTTGATTTCACTGATGGGTTTAGCCTCATGGATGAGGTAAACCCAGGCCCCTTGTGGAAGCTGGTGGAGAACAGTGGTGTCCTTTGGCTGAGAAAAAACTGCAGTGTGAGAAGAGAGGGGTGAACTTTTCAGAGCCGGGGCCAGGCCCCTGTAGGCAGGGCTGAGCAATGAAGTCACGTCTCTATGTCAGCCAAGACAGTGTGCAAACACCTGGAAACCCCGCAGGACAGGTGGACACTCCCCTGTCTCAGGCAGCCTTTCTATGTGACCCTGATCCAAGGTGGACAGGGATGTCTGTGCAGCCCCTATGCATAGGGCAGAGGCTCTACCCAGGTGCAGCCAAGTTGGATAGGGATGGAGAGATAGAGCCTGGGCAGCTGCATCTGTACCAAAACATTTTTTTTGGGGGGGGGATTAATTAGGTTTGTGTCTCCATCTCTTATAATTTGAAGTACCCTGACAGATACAGGGTCCTCTACCTTTGTCACTGCTATGGCCCTACAGTAAGTTTTAAAATGGCCTGCCCCTGCCTGGCCAGAGTGGCTCGGTTATTTAAGCGTCATCTTAATGTACTGAAAGGTTGCCAGTTTGATTCTGGATCAAGGGCACATGGCATGGGTTGTGGGTTCCATCCCCAGTCAGGAAGCATATATAAGACAACTGATTGCTGTTTCTCTCATCTCTCTCTCTCTCTCTCTCTCTCTCTCTCTCTCTCTCTCTCTCTCAGCATGTCCTCAGGTGAGGATTAAAAAATAAAAAATAAATAAAATGACCTGTCCCAAGAGATTCACTTCTGGAATGGTGGCATGAGGAACCCCATGGGCCCATTCTCCAGCAAAACAACCAAAACTAGTGAAAGTAATTAAGAGAAAACCAACAACAATAATTCAGTCTGTGGAAATTGTCCTAAGGGCATACAGCAAATGAAGAAGCATAATTTATTCAAAAATAAAATCTACTAAATCTTGATTTAAAAAAAAGTAAGATCAACGAGAGTCTGAGGCACTTAAACCATAACTTGCTTCTCCATCCCCACCCCATTCCTACCAGTTCAAAGAGGGGTGGGTGTAGCCAAGAAAATGAGGGCTCCCTCTCCAATCAAGGGACACAGGATCTCTCTGGGATAGGCTTACTGTCAGCACTTATCCTCTCCAACTCCAAGTTGCAGAGGGAAACTCCTGATGACTGACAAGTCAGTGGCCCCTTCCTCCACCCAGCCCCCATGCATAGGGCAGAGGCTCTACCCCAGGTGCAGCAAGGTGAGACTACTGGGGTGAGACAATCACACTCACTCCAGCCTATTTACAGAAAAAGGGTTCCAGGCTAGGAAAGGCAAGCCAAAAAGATCAGAGGCTCCCTTCCCTGCCCAGGACTTACAGCAGTGGCTCAGATTTTTCCTATGGAGAGAAGCAATCCCTAAGAACAGAGAATGATGAAACACTTCCCAAAAGATTGATTTTTTGAGTCAGGATGTGGACAAGTTCAAGCCTAAGCATGCTCTCAAAACCAATAAAGGTTTCGATGGTAAGCATTTACCAAGAGGCTGGTGGCTCTCTGAGAGCAACAAGCTATAGAGCTAGGCCAGCTAATTTACTAGTCAGAGCCAGGAAAATAGACAGTTATGAAGTCTCCTCCTCTGGGTAGAACAAATCTCAGGCTGGCCTCAAAAATTATCTTTGCAGAAATTCAGTTGGATCAGACTATGTAGCAATTTATGCTCCATGGCATTGTTAAAAATTAAAGATCAATCAGCCATGAATTAATAGAGATTAACAGCTGGGTGTGATACCAAAGAAGCAGATAGCTTAAAGATCAGAGTGTCTGTGCACATGCCCAAGGCTGTGCCCTCTGAAGATGAGTATCAGAGGCTTCATACTGCTGGGGAAATAAGCCTCACTGTAGTGGTTTAGCCAGGTGGCAGTGGCTCAGGTTTCTCCATGTGCATAGCCAAGGGCTTGAGTTACCACTGTCTCCTCTCTTTCTCTCAGACTGCATGCAGACTGTCAGAATATCTGCAGGCTTCACTTTCAAAATTCACCAGAACCTGACTAACTTTCACTACTTCCAATGGCCCTAACTTGGGCCAAGACCCCTCCTCTGCTTGGATGGCTGCAGTAGCCTCTTCAGGATCTCCCTGCACGCCAAATTAGCCTCAGTGCAGCATCAGGGACAGCTTAATTGAGATTGAATTCACACATCATACAATTCACCCTTTAAGTGTATGATTCAGTGGCTTTTGGAATATTCAAAGTGGCTTTGAAATATCCACAGAGTTGCAACTATGAGCACAATCAATTTAGAATACTCCATCATATCCAGAAGACCCCACACTCCTTAAGTGTCAACCTCATTTCTCCTTCTCCCATCTCTAGGCATCAGCCAATTTTCTCCTGTCTGTGTGTTTGCCCATTCTGAGCATTTTGTGTAAATGGAATCTGACACTGTGTGGTCCTCATTCATGATTCTTTAATGTCTTCAGTGAAATCATGTCTATCCTCTGCTCAGAACCCCACAGTGGACACCACTGCACTCAGCCTAAGAGGCAGCATCCCTACAGTCTAGAGACCCTCCCTGGCCCTTTACCTGCTGCTTGTTGTTTCTGCCTAATCACTCTGACCTCCTGGTTCTGCATGGGCCCTTTCTGCTGCCTGATGCTCTCTCCTCACCTGGTCTCTCCAGGACCCCCTCCACCATCTCATTCAAGTCTTTGCTCATATGTTTCCTTTCAGCAAGATCTTCAGTAGCTGGGGGTGCACAGTAGCAGGTAAAAGCCAGGACTCGGCTCCAGAAAGAAGTGCCAGTTGTTCACCTGCTGTTTAGAGAACAGCCGCAGCTCCCCTTCTGCTTCAGGAGGCGCCTCCCTGCCCCAGAGATGATGAAACTTCTTGTGTCTTCCGAGCCAATGAGCAGCTTGGTTGTTTCCAGAACCGACAGCTTCACCAAGGACTGTCTGTTGTAGGATGTTCAAGGCTTTCATTGGGAAACAGCTCCAAGTTTTGATTAAGTAACCATCTTTTATCATCAACACTCTCATGATAGCAGCCACCTTTGTCAACACCTTGCAGGATGAGATGCACTGGGCTCTTGTGTCCTGATGCATTCAGGTAGGAGGCAAAACCAGGGGACACCCCTGCTCTGAGATGCCTCCTTTCCTTAACATTTTGCAAATCAAATCAGACCCACAGGACAGAGGGAGAGGCCCAGAAGCCCCTTATCACGTTCCATCTTCTTCAAGTCCATTAGCAGGATATGCATGCAACTCAGATGTTCTAATGGGGTGGCTTATGATCGTCCATCGCTGGGCCTCACACAGCAGCACCCACATTGCCCTACTCTTGTGAGGCAACACTTCACTGACATAACTGGGTACAGATGTAGGAAGACTTTCTTCAAGGTAACTGATGGATCTCCAAAAGGGAAAGCCTTTTTTGCAAAGCCTTATGTCAGAGGTCTTTGAAGGCCCTTCTATTGTTTCCACTGACACCTCACATTTTGTCTCTATATTTCTTGTTGGGGTCACAGGGCCTAGAGGTTGGTTTTGGTTAGACCCTGTTTTTGTCCCTGGGGGCCAGCTGGATCCATCAGGCATGATGTCCCTCTTCCCTGAGTCCAATGAGATAATGTTTTCTCTTTCTGTGCTCAAAGAGGGGCAGCGTTTGTGGTTCTTGGTTGTGATGACTGATGAGTGTCAGAGGCTCCAAACCCACACAGAGAGTAGATGCCTGTCTCCTACCCTGGGGCAGCCCCTACCCTACCAGGGGATCCACAACAGTGGGCAGAGGGCTGGGCAGGATGCAGTCACCTGACAGGTCAACATCTTTCAGCAAGCAGGGATGTGGCAGGGGACTGTGCAGCTGAGCCCTGTTTCAGGGCCAGGACAGCTGAAACAGGAGGGTATCTGGGACCAAGACTAAGCCCAGTGAACACAGGGGGGGCCGGAGGCAGGGTGGAACTAAAAGATGTCTAAGCCAGATAAGGGGGCAACCTATGCCCTGGAGTTAGGGGAGGGATGTTGGAGCAACCCTAGTCAAAGGTTTCCCCCAAGACCCACTAAGAGTTATGTGTTGGGCTCATGTGGAGGCCTCCCAACAAAGAGGACCAAATTGGTGGGTGTCTGTATAGGATACTATCTTTGGTCTGGGAAGAGGCCCTCTCCTTCCCACCTGCCACCTCTCTCCCTTTCCTCTCCCATGAACCCTTTCTCTGGCCCCGTCCAGATGCCTGGGGCCAGAATGGGAACAAGGCCCTCTCCCCATTATTTGAACTTTTCTGTAGCACCGACTCCTAGAACCTGAGACAAAGGGGTCATGTGAGTGTTGTTTTTTTTTATCTGTGCCTGAAAATATGTATTACTGGTTTTAGAGAAAGAGGGAGGGAGAGGGAGAGAGAAACAGCGATGTATGAGAAAAATTGATCGGTTGCCTCCCTTACATGCCCCCACTGGGGATAGAACCCACAACCTAGGTATGTGCCCTGACGGAATGGAACCAGTAACCTATCCATGCATAGAATGATGCTTCAACCAACTGAGCCATACCGGCCAGGCCAGTGTGTGTCTTTAAGCCTCCCCAGCTTACTCTCTTTGGGGTCCACCTGACTTCTGCTTCATCTGGCCAGTTGAAGTTGGCAGAACTCAGACTTACATAGATAATTGTGCACGGGGTTCCATAGATGCAAAAGATGTTATCTGAGCATTTTGTGGTATCCCTGGATCCCATCATCATAAGCCTTCACTGAGATCCTCCGCTCTGCCAGGACTGTTGGCCTAGAGATGAATCCAAAACATCCTTTGGAAACTTGTGTATTTACAATTCTATAAAATGTATTTTAACAGAAGAAGGTGCAGGGTGCTATGAAAGTCACACCTAACAATGTGACTCAGGGCAGCCAGAATTTTTGCAGAATAAGGATCAAGCCCTGTAGTGCCTGGGCCTGGGATGGTGATGTCCCTGGGTGCCTGTGGGGGTTGCCCTGTGTCAGGGAGGGCCTGTGCTAGTAGATAGCATGAGTGGAGCCTGGCTGCCCTAAACCAGGGCAAAGTAACTGGGAGAAGAGTAGACATCCACAGAGCTTCGGGGAAGGCAGAGGCCGGTCTGGGGAAGGACCTGGAAGCCAGGTCTCTAGGGGTTCTGGCAGCAGGAAGGGCTAGACAGCTGTGAATGTATTGATGACCCACAGCCTTTCCCTCTCCTGACTGCCTGGCTCAAGACTTGTGTTTGGTGAGGGAGGGGCTGATTGGCTAGAGTAGAGAGGGTAGTGTGGACATCTATCTTTGGGGTCCCTACAGGAGGCTTAGGCCCAACTTGCCTCAACATGCCCCACTGGACTCCCCTCCTCCAGGGGATCACAACCAAGGTCCCCCTATAGCAAGGGGCTTCCTGGGTAGAGGGTGGCCCAGCTCAGCTTCCACTCCCTGCATCACATCACAACTATGATGCTGCTCTTCAGCCCTCTGTGTGATTGTCACTTGCTGCATTGGGCACACCTGCCACCCCATCCCACCTCCTCAAAGAAACTGGGGCTGCTTGAGAACATACTAGGCCAGGCTGTTGCCTCTGCCCTCCTCAGCGCTCTGTATCACACCCTGCTTACATTTCTCACCACACCCTGATAGACTTCTACCCACACGTGCCCTGACCAGTACATTTTCATGTTTATAATCTAATACAGGTATTTCTTTTATTAAGGGGAAAATCAAGCATCTTTTCATATATTAGTTGTTTGATTTTTCTTTTCTGAAAACTGTCCATTATACCAGTTTCCCTACTTTTTTTTCTGATTGCTGGGTTGTATCTTATTGATTTGAAGGAGGCTTTGCATATTGACGGAACAACCATCTGTGTATAACTGCACAGATGTTGGGTGAGCCCCTTGGCAGCATGTGGGGCTAAGTAGAGACTCCTGAGAGAGAAGAAGCCTGGAGCACACTGAGTGTGGTGGTGTGGATAACCAGCAGGCATTCACTGGGGTCTCATGTATGCTAGCTTCAGAAGAAAGGGAGTCAGTAAACAGTGGGCATGAGCTTCAGTCAGGAAAGGTTCAGCCATTGTGGGGCTGCAGGCTATGAGGCAGCTCTCCCTTGTTCCTGAGAACCTGCCATTCCACAGGTTCCCCCATGGGTCGGAAGAGGGCGTCAGGACAATGAGTAGAGTGGTATGGCACTGAGGCAGACTGACCCAGGAGCTCACCTTTGGCTCGTTCCCTCAGGAAGCACTGTGTTTACATTATTTAAAGATTGCTTTCTGATATCTAAAGATCAGAGACCTCACATGCAATCCAGATTTCAGACTTCTTTGCAAAGATAAGGCCCCGCCACATGGGCCTGTCCACCCTCCACATCACTGCTGCCCACCTTAGGCTCCAGCTCTCCCTGGTAACCCCTAGCCCCCCAACCCACTTCCATATGACTTTTCTTATGGGAGAAAACTATTTCTCAGTTAAGAGTAAAAAATAAAAGATAAGCCAAGAGTAGCCCATGTTTCAAGGAAAAATGAGAGAGCATATTTCTTTTTGAAAATACCATTTTTCTGTGTTTAATAGTAAACAAGGTGTGTTTGGGTCAAAGAAAGAAAAGGGGTCATGGTGAAACATATCCTGTCAACTACACACCAGCCCTGCAGGCACTGAATCCTGTGGCTGGCATAGCAGGGAACCCAAGGATCAGGGATACCCTCATGAGGGTCACTTTAGCATGATGATGTATAGCCTGTGGCTTGGGCCAGCAGCATGTTGTCAGGCGGTATCTGCAGATTGCCAGGATGTGCTGGGAGCCATGGCAACGGCTCTTCCAGGAGGAGGGAGAAGGTCAGTAGCAGAAAGAAGCACCCACCACACGCCAGGCTGGCACGAATGTGCAATACCCACCTGCCCCACCCTCACAGCCACCTGGGCTTGGCTGCCCCATCCTCCACCCCCTAGACAACAGCCTGGAAAGAAGCACATGCACCTCCACATGCTGCTCAGGACTGTTTATGCCCAGCAAGTGTTCACTGTGGCTGCTTCCACACCGGCAGCCGCTCCCTGCCCTCCCAACCTCGGTTTGCTCATAAGTACCCTGAGGGTAACAGTGGTGTCCATACATCCCGGAGGCAGTTTTGGCCCCAGTTTACTGATTTATTTTTGCCAAGGCCCTCACAGGTGTCTTGGGCACCTGGAGAGGCTTAAAAGGGACCTCCATCTTTCATGAATTCACTGCTGAGTGTGTGTGTGAATAAGCATGTGTGCATGTATATGAGCATGTGTGTGAGTGGGGGAACTTGTGTATATGTGAGTGGTAAGCATGTATGCGCTTGTACATGTATGTGTGTGAGTGTTTTTGTGCATGCACGTGGGAGTGTGTGTGGTGGGGGGGGACAAATTAGAGCAAATCAGCAAATGTGTGACGGTGCTATAATGGAGATTGTGTTGTATGGGGTTTGGAAGAGAGTAGGTACTGGAAAATTTGACTAATGGAAGAACAAATGAAGTGAAGGTTTTGGGAGCCCAGGAAGGAGTCACAAACTTGGCCTGGTGAAGGTCTTGGGGAGGCAGGTGGCCAGGCAGACAGCAGTAGCCAGGTCGGGCACCCTGAGTAGTGTGTTCCTACCTCGAGGAGCTGCCTGTGTGAGCTTCAGGGCTGGAACAAGTCAGCAGGCAAGGTGGGCAGTGAGCAAGGCTGGGGCATGCAGGGCCTTCCCACCCCATTTGGCACTGCGGGAGCTGGGCGCAGCAGTCCCCAAAGTCCTTGAGGTGCCTCTGAGTGAGTCCTGCTGTATGATCCACAACACTCATTGCGCTGGTGGCCTGGCACCCTTGCAGGGCCAAGGCAGGAGCACTGTAGTCCAGGAGCTGATGAGCAGAGACCTACCTGACTAGGGTGCATCTACTTCTAACCAGGAATGAAACCCAGGCCTTTAAAGGAGAGTATGATATGAAGCTTATAGTCTCTGCCCAATCAGCTACCCGTCCTGTCCCCTGGAGCCCTTGCAGTGTCCAGGGCAGCTAGGGGCCTGGGGACCTGGCCCTGCACCATCCTTTCTGCAAGGACTGCCCTTGGTGGCCAAGAGATCCAAGTGTGGAGTGCATTTCTCGCCCCACAACCACCCCATCCTGATAGGAAAAGCCCGTGTGATGTGGCCTCTTGGATTAAATTTATAAGAATTCAGCATTTGCTCTGATTTTTCATTTCCTCCCTTCTCAAAATGGAGCTGATCCAATTAAACCCCATCAGCACCATGGTCTGACAGGAGGCTGGATGCTGTGTGGGGAGCACAGCGTGTCTGTCTCGGTGACCGCTGTGGAAGCCTGGCTGCTCCAGTCTCTCGAGAGCAGGAGGTCCCCTCACTTCCTCTTCAGTGACTGCAGGTGTGGTCTTTCTAAGGCAGGAAACATCATGAAGAGGGATTGTGAGGTCCATCAGGGCTAATCAGTGCTCCCCGCCCTCCCTCCTCCCTTCCCCCACAGCTTCTGAAGCCACTGAGCTCACACCAGAAGATAAGCCATGCCTTCAGGACTGGATGCTATGGCCATGGCCTCCCAGCACTGCCCCCATCTGCACTGTGGGCTTTAACCCTAGGAGAGGTGGGTCTGAGAGGAGAAGCTCAGCATACACTCCTGTGCCCGACAGGAAGGACCTGGGAGGGTCAGCGTGTTTCTGACACTTGTCAAGTTCCTGGGCCAGCAGGACTCAAGTAAGAGGACCTGGGAAGGGACAAGCATGTGGAGCTGTTCTCTGGGCTCATCTAAGGTGCCTGCCCCTCCAGATGTCTCCCACCCACCCCAGAGGCAGTGGGGCATATGAGAGTCCCATGGGTGTCCCCAACTGTCAGTCAAAAGACTCCAGTGCCCCAGGGTCACCCCTCTGCCCTTCTGATCCCAGGCATGGGGGATAGGGACAGTCCTGGTCACTTCTGCTCCTTGGTCTGGCTTTGGACAGGGATAGACACAAAGAACAGTAGGCAATGGGGCATCTGTCCTGTCAGAGCTCTCTTCCCCTCAGAACTTTGGGATATTCCTATCCTCCTGCAAGGTCCACAGCACGGTTTGAGGTGGAAGGGCCCATGCATGTGTACCCCCAGAGCATGCATGTACTTGCAGAGGCCATGTGAAGGTCACCCCATCCCTGGAGCTATGCAGGGCAACGTGGTGCACAGTGACCCTGAAAATGGCCCCTGAGGTCCCCCTCCTATAGTGCAGCACACATGCCATTTAGAGCATCTGAAAAGTCCAGTTCATAGCAAGCCACCAACAATACAAGTCAAGAGGCCCTTCAGGGTGCCAAGAAGCTCAGGCTTCTTAATGCTGCCACAAACTCTTCCTGCTTCTCCTCTCTGTCCTTGCCCTAGCTCAGTGGTCGGCAAACTCATTAGTCAACAGAGCCAAATATCAACAGTATGACTGAAATTTATTTTGAGAGCCAAATTTTTTAAAATTAAACTATTTAGGTAGGTACATTATTATTAACTTAATTAGGGTACTCCTAAGGCTTAGGAAGAGCCACACTCAAGGGGCCAAAGAGCCACATGTGGCTCGCGAGCCACAGTTTGCCAACCACGGCCTTAGCTTGTTGGAGACTCAGGGGCTCAGGTGCATTAGGCACAGCTGGGTTCCAGAGGCAGACACCTTACTGCCTGGCTGCTGGGAAGACCTGGGCAGAGAGGGACCTTCTGGGGCTCATCTCTCCATCTGCATTAGGGGGAGTCCATTCCTGTTCCCTGGGAAATCTGTAAAGCCCCACACCCCATGTTGCCAAGGTCATCTTTATTGTCAACAGAGGGTGCTTTTTCCTCTCTTGCTGGTAAGGAGGAGGTCTAGAATTCTCCCTTCAGGGAAGGCGGCTTGGTAGGACAGTGTTGCCTGTGCTACAGTGCCACTCTGAGTCCCAGCATCAGCCCAGAGGAGACATGTGTCCTGGCTCCAGCACCTCTGTGTCCAGGCTCTGGGTGGCGTCGGAAAGGATGCAGGAAGTTTGGGGGAAACTGGGGACAGTCCAGCTCTAGGCTAGGGTTGGGAGCGCAGGCAGGCTGCTGAGCATCTGTACGTCTTGTATGGCCTAGCAAGGGAGGGCCTTGTGCAGGGCTGAGCAGCATCCCCTACCTCCTGCATTTATTAGCATTAGCCCAAAGCACAGGACCCATATCCTACAGTGCTCTTGCCCACCTGGTATGCTGCACTGCTCAACATCTGAGAACATGAAGGGCCAATAGGTGAAACTGAGGCTGGAAACTGGAGAGAAATACCTTGGAATGTGGATTCATAGGATCTGGTTTCTGGTGGAGCTTGATCTAGGGCAGTGATGGTGAACCTTTTGAGCTCGGCGTGTCAGCATTTTGAAAAACCCTAACTTAACTTTGGTGCTGTGTCGCATAGAGAAATTTTTTGATATTTGCAACCATAGTAAAACAAAGACTTATATTTTTGATATTTATTTTATATATTTAAATGCCATTTAACAAAGAAAAATCAACCAAAAATATGAGTTCGCGTGTCACCTCTGACACGCATGTCATAGGTTCGCCATCACTGATCTAGGGCAAAGGCAGAGAGGATGGGGGACAGGTTCAGAGACCCTAATGGTGAGGGGCATGCCGACATTGTGGTTGGGGGAGAAGCAGGCCCTACTCCTGGGGTGGACACAGATGCCAGGCCCCAAGATGGATGGTATAGTTGTAGGTTTAGGCTTGGGCAGAGGAGACATTCAGTCCTTAATTCTGACTATGGGGTGCCTGAGGGCCTTCCACATCAACTCAGTGGGGACCAATGCTAAGGAGGCTGCTGGATGTCCAAATCTAGGGCTCCAGTGTGTGTTCAGGGTTGGTGATGGGAATCCTGGCCTGGCATGCAGGTACCACCTGTGCATGGACGTTAGCTGTCATTACCCAGTGGCAGCTTCCCACGTCTCCTACCTCCAAAATGAAATCCTAGGGAATCCTACCTTCTGTTGGGACCATTAGGTGTCTGTGTTTTGTTGTGAAGTTCACAGTAAATATTTGCATTAAACAATCTGCCAGTCTCACATTGTATCCAGCCATCTGGCTGCTGCGTGCTGGGGAGCAGCAGTGAGGAGGTAACTGGAGACCAGCACATCTTTCCTGCTGATGGCCACAGAGGTGCCTTGCAGGCTGCCTGGCCTCAGTCACCTGCCCTGCATTGGCTAGGAGTTTGCCTGAGCCAGACTCACCTCTTGGGGTAGGTTCCTGGGCCAGCAGGACTCAGGTAAGAGGACCTGGGAAGGGACAAGCATGTGGAGCTGTTCTCTGGGCTCATCTAAGGTGCCTGCCCCTCCAGATATCTCCGGCCCACCCCAGAGGCACTCTGCACTATGGTGCCCTGCATAGCTCCAGGGATGGGGTGACCTTCACATGGCCTCTGCAAGTACATGCATGCTCTGGGGGTACACATGCATGGGCCCTTCCACCTCAAACTGTGCTGTGGACCTTGCAGGAGGATAGGAAGTTCTGAGGGGAAGAGAGCTCTGACAGGACAGATGGCCCATTGCCTACTGTTCTTTGTGTCTAAACCCCCCTGTCCAAACCCCAAGAGACCTGGTTGCTGAAGGAGCTCTTCCTGGGGTGGTCTTCAGAAGCCAGCAGAGGGGGTATAAGGAGTTGGGGAGAGTGGAAAGGTGGAGAGGATTCTAGGCCATTTGGCTGCTGTCGGAGGGCAGGGCAGCAGGGTAGGGTGTTGGGATGCTGTGTAAGGGCTGCGGACTACCGGTTCCAAACCCTGATGCATGGAGCCCAGGAGAGACCATGAGAACCCTGGTTATTCAGCACGGCCCAGCTGCCTGGGCCCAATGTCAGTGACCTCAACACCTGCTGGGCCACAGTGGCATCACATAGATCCCCTTACTTCCCAGGGATGTGTCTGGGGTTGTGAGAATATCAGAGCCCGAAGTGCTGGAATAATAAGCAGGCTTGGGAATCAAGGTAATATGGCCTCCCTAGCTCTTGTCTGAGATTCAGTACAACTGTTACATATGTGGCCCAAAGAGCCCTCTCCCAATTCCCTCACTCCACTCCCACACTGGATGAGCTATGCCTGTCTGCACTGTAAAAAGTAATTCCAATTCTATAATAAAGTTATAAAGGGCTAAATGAAATAAACCTAATGAGCTTCTTTTAATAAAGCTCACCAAAGGGGCCTGTGGTGATGGCCCCCACGGGGCTGAGTCTGCTTTCTGTTTCCCAGAGCCTAAGAGCCTGCCTGCCTCCAAAAAGGGCTTCTGCCATGTCCTGATTATGCTTTTACATAAACATATTTTATCTTAATGATCATCTTTAGGGGAATTTGCAGTCACAGAGGGATTGTCTCCTGGTCGTTAACAAATGGAGGGATGGCTTTCCTCCAGATTACCTCCCCAGTCTGGGGGTGCAGCATGCTCCTCAAGGCTTCTGGCGCCTAGGATTTAGGTCTCCCTGGCGCTTCTGTTAAATGGATAATACACCTGAGGTATGGCCTGCTACTTTGCAAGGGCCTGCAGAGGTTGTAGGAGAGCTTGACTGGTGCTCTTTCCTCATGGCCTCAGTCTAGTTCCCTGAGTCTCACGCTCCCTTCTGCACAGAGTGGTTATAGGGATTTAAGCTTTTGAGTCTGAGCATGGGGGGGAGAGGGGACGATGTGTGGTCATCCACATGCTTGATGGCAGGGGGGCAGCAGATCATAGCTCTTGCAGAATGAAACACTGGCAGGGAGTAGTTATGGGGGCTTGTGGGGGGGGGGGGAGCAGAAGGTACATTGGCCTTGAAGTCCAAAGCCTGCCCAACACTGCGATCATAAAAAAGCACTTATATGATTTCATTTCATCATCCCAGGCCCCCAATGTACCTAGAATTTGTTTTTGCTTAAGATGTGAGACAGGATTTGATCATTGCCTTCTCCATCTAAGCAGTTGACCTACACCATTAAAAGAAGAAACCACTTGCCATGGCCAGGGTGGCTCGGTTGGTTGGATCATCATCCTGTACATCAAAGAGTCATGAGTTCAATTCCCAGTGAGGGCACATACCCAGGTTGGGGGTTCCATCCCCGGGAGATCCCCAGTCGGGGCATCTATGGAAGGAAAATGATTGATGTTTCTCTCTAACATAGATGTTTTTCTCTCTCTCCCTCTCCCTTCCTCTCTCTAAAATCAATTAAAACATATCCTTGGGTGAGTATTACCAAAAAGAAGAAGAAACCACTTAATCTCTACCACCCACTTTCTCTCCTCCCCTTTCTCCTGCAGTGAATAACCATTTTGAGGTGTATCCTTTTATCAGTGTATATTTTTGCAAAACCAGCATTGCTTCTTGAGTGTGTGTTTTTAATTGACATAACCTGTGCTGCATTTTATATCTCATGATGTTTCTTACTTTTTGTACTCAGCACTCTGTTTTTAAGATCCACTCATCTATGTGTGTGTCACCCTTTTAACCTCTTCCTAACATTGTGTGGCATGCACCCACCGAATTTAGCCTCTCTGCTCCCCTACTAATGACACCCAGGTTACCTCCAGCTCCCTCAACCTATCCAAGCCATGCTGCCATAAGCAGCAGCTGCTTTGAGACCTGTAGGAGCATACCCATCTGCACACCCCATCCAGAGGAGCAGAAATGGCTCACAAAGCAAGGTCGGTTTGAGGAGGAGACTAGGAGAGCTTATAAGCATCCTATGTCTTTAGGACCTAGATCCAAAAGTGGAAATGCTGGGCTATCATGTGCTCCTGCACATAATTAAGTACTGTCAGCTCACCCCAATGTCCATACCTGCTCCACTTCTACTATTCGCCAAATCGCCCGATTTTGAATTGCTACCTTATCATTTACCAACTTTATTTACTATTTTTATTATTTGATCAGCTATTTAAAATCCTATATAATAAAAGGTTAATATGCAAAGACTGGGAATGACTGGTCACTATGACACACACTGACCACCAGGGGGCAGATGCTCAATGCAGGAGCTGCCCCCTGGTGGTCAGTGCGCTCCCACAGGGGGAGCTCTGCTCAGCCATAAGCCAGGCTGACAGCTGCCAGTACAGCGGTGGCAGTGGTGTTGGGAGCCTCTCCCGCCTCCTCAGCAGCGCTAAGGATGTCCGACTGCAACTTAGGTCTGCTCCCCGCTGGCAAGTGGACATCCCCCGAGGGCTGCCAGAGGGATGTCTGATTGCCAGCTTAGGCACAATCCCCTGGGGAGCGGGACTAAGCCAGCAGGTGGTCATCCCCTGAGGGGTACCAGACTTCGAGAGGGCACAGGCCCGGCTCAGGGACCCCCCGCCCCAGTGCACAAATTTTAGTGCACCGGCCCTCTAGTTTACATATAAATTAATATCAAAGGACATTAATATTAAAACAGAGGGCAGGCACACACCAGCAGTGCAAGGAGAGGGCAGCACTGTTCCCACTGGACAGAAGCTACAGGAGGAGGTGAGCGGAGTTGTAGTCCGCTTCCACTTCTCTGGGAAGTGACAAGCCACATCTGGGGAAGTCGTGAGCAAGGTCATGAGTGAGTCTTGGGGAACACGTTTCTCCATCATCGGGCACATAGCCATGTGGACCAGGCACTTGACATGCAGCAGGAGGGTCGTCAGAGGGAGTGGGCTTCTCTGTACTCCCTGCTCCTGCACCTACACTGGCCCAGCTCCCAGGGAGAGTTGAGAACTTCTGTGAGTGACGTGTGTCCTCAGCACAGCACAAGGAGAGAGACTCTTGTCAGCACATGATCACAAACCAAGTACTGCTGAGAATCAGGGCCAGGTTCTCCTGGGCATCTGTCCTCAGGTTGAGAAGCTGACCCAATGGAAGTGGGGGTTCTGGTGGTGATGGTCTATCTCTGAGGTAACACTGCTGCAGTGTGGTCAGTTGCCCTCCAATCTGGTGCAGGGCTGAAATCCTGGGTTCACCTTTCACCCTCCACCAAGGGGTCCTCCTCCACTCATGTTGGTCTCCTGCTTTCTGTCTCTCTGTTCTTCTACTTTCTTGGTTGCCTCTTTTGTTTTGAAGGTGTACATCCTTCAGTAGCTTCTTCAGAAACAGTGCTAGACAGGTAAAACTTTTGAGAACTTTTATGTCTGTCAATGTCTTTATTCCACTTTCATACTTGACTGAAACTTTGTTGGGATATAGCTTTCCAATTGAGAAAGTTTTCCTTTAGAATTTTGAGGTCTTTTTTGGGGAAGTCTGAAGCATGCTGACTCTAATCCAGCGGTTCTAAACCTGTGGGTTGCGACCCCTTTGGCAGTCAAACGACCCTTTAACAGTGGTCGCCTAAGATCATCCTGCATATCAGATATTTACATTATGATTCATAACAGTAGCAACATTACAGTTATGAAGTAGCAACGAAAATAATTTTATGGTTGGTTCACAACATGAGGAACTGTATTTAAAGGGCCAGAAGGTAGAGAATCACTGCTAATCCTTTGTGACCTTTTCAGTAACTGCCTTCCTCAGCCCCATCTTATTCTCTGTGAAAGTCTATAGAATATTCTCTGTGTTTTGAAATTTCATGATGATGTGCCATGGTGTGGGTCTGTTTTTATCTACTATATAGGGTACTAGCTGGGCCATTTAGTCTGGGAACACTTTCCAGTTGTGTGAAACTTTTCGGAATTATTTTATTAATTCCTTTCTGTTTTTTTCTTCCTGTCTTTATGGAGCTTCTATTAAATGGATGATACACCTCGGATCTGATCTTCTAATTTTCTTATCTTCTTTCCTGATTGTTCAGGTCTTTGTCTTACTTTTTACTTTCTGGGGTTTTTTTCCTCTTTATCATCCCAGTCCTTCCACTGAGTTTACCATTTCTACTGGAGCTCTTCTAGTTTCCAAGCAGCCTTTTCATTGTCCTCATTCTGCTCTTGTTTAATGGATGTAATACTTTCAGAGCTTACTAATGACAGGTTTCCGCCACCTTCCTGTGCACTTGATTTCTTCCATTTTCCTCTTTTTAGCTATTTTGCTTTAACTTGTTCTCCATATGCCAAGCCTGGGGCTCCCCCCTGAAAGTTGGTGATGCTTGATGGGCTGCTCATGCATAATGTTGGGCAGCAGAAAAGGTGCCTCTTGTCGGTTGGGGAACCATGGACGCTGATACTGCCTTTTGGTCTTTGGTTAGTCAGATTCACTAGACAAGACCCTTCCCAACCTCCTGTCTGAGGGGTAAAGGCCTGAGGACCAGCATTGTGGGGGTTGAATGGTGGAAGCAGACTAGTGTCTCAGCCTTCTTTCAGTCCTCCTGTTTGTAGCATTGTACCTATGCTCTCAACTACAACTGGTGCCTGAGAGACTCCCCTGTGTGGGCATGCTCGTACAGGTCTCTAAGCAGCCCAGAGATTCCTCTCTCTCACATTTTCAAGAGAGAATGAGCTTCCAGAACAATCCAGTGTTATTATTGCGGCTGTCACTGGGGCACAGGATATGTGTGGTGGGGGGATAGCTATCAACTAGTCTTACTTATGCCAATCTTCCCTTCACTCCCACTTGCAGAACTTGGTGCTTTTTTAAAAAAATATATATTTTATTGATTTTTTACAGAGAAGAAGGGAGAGGGATAGAGAGCCAGAAACATCAATGAGAGAGATCGATCAGCTGCCTCCTGCACACCCTCCAGTGGGGATGTGCCCGCAACCAAGGAACATGCCCTTGACCGGAATCGAACCTGGGACCCCTGAGTCTACAGGCCTATGCTCTATCCACTGAGCCAAACCGGTTTGGCAGAACTTGGTGCTTTTTTGAGGATTCTACTGTGTAAAGTCCTGGCTCTGTTCATGGCCAGGTTGGGGTCCAACTTTCTCAGATATATGAAGTCTATGGCCACATGGTCATGTGCTGTCCAACCTCTAACTGTCATTTTCTTCTCTTGATTTCTATGTCCTTGTAGGCTTGTGATTTTTTTTTAAAATCCCTTTACTAAAGGTGTCATAGGGTGCCAAGAGGGAGCGGAATTGGATGTCTGTGTTCAATCTAATCATTTGTACTCAGAAGCTTCTCTTATGCTTAAACTTTGTTTTTGGACTTTGCATTCAGTTCCATTGCCCTGTCTTCCATGGCACAGTGCCACTAGTTTCTAATTAATGTTATTTTGTAATATGTTCTGTTTGCAAGGTAAGTACCCCCTCATCTCTGTCCTTTTTCAGTATATCTCTGGCTATTGTATTATATGTCGTCCTCCTGTTGAATTTTGGAATTACTTTTTTAGGTTTCAGCAGTTCTTTGATGAAGATTGTGTTAAATGTATAGATTAATTTGGAGGAGAATCAGCTTGTGATCCAGCAGAGTGTGTGTGTCTCCATGTGTGTTTTTTGGAGAGTTTTAGCCTGTGCTATGTTACTCTTTGTGTGGTCTTTGTACTTTCATTCATTTTGTTTCTTTCTAGATATTTTGTGGGCTTTGTTGCTATAATTGATAAGCCCTTTTTTCCATTTTGTTTCCTAGATGGTTATTGCTATATACATGAAAATATATACCAGGAAATGTTGTGTGTATGATGAGAAATGTTGATTCCTTGTGGCTTTAGAAAAACTCTCCCATAAAACCTGGGCTTTTTTTTTTTTTTTTTTTTTTTTTTTTTACTACTTTTGGAATTTCTTCTGAGGTTTATTCAGGTTTTGTACTTGAGCCAATGATTAGAATTTATATTTTCTATTTATTTGGTCTAGGCTTGTTAGAAGTCTGTTTTTAATTTATGTTGTTTAGGGTTTGAGGGCTTTCCTTCTTTTCTCTGATTTTGTCCTGGTAGTGACTGAAGATACAATTCTTAAGTTTTCTTTTTGTCCTAATGTGTAGAACTTGGGGCTTTTTTCCGTGTGTACTTGAAAAGGGCATGTTTTCTGATTGTTGGGCTTAAACATTAATTAATTTTAGTAATTCATATCCTCTCCAGCCCCACCTCATCTTTCATCTAATTGATCTGTTGTTTTCTGGAATAGATGTATTAAAATGCACATAGAACTCTGGCATGTCTATTTCTCCTTGTATCAGATTGATGCTCCACCAGGTGCATTGTTTTGTAATTTTTACATCTTCTCAATGAATTATTTATCAGTTGGTCCCTTTAATACCTTGGATTATATTTTATCTTATAAATGTTGTTACACCTGGTTTTCTTTTTATTGGCAGTTAATGGTATCTCTCATCACACCATTTGTGTTAACTCCTCCTGCATCATTTTCTTTTAGTTATGTCTGTGAGTGACCTTTTTAAAATATATATATTTATTGATTTCAGAGAGGAAGGGAGAGGGAGAGAGAGATAGAAACATCAATGATGAGAGAGCATCATGGATCGGCTGCCTCCTACACACTCCCCACAGGGGATCGAGCCCACAACACAGAAATATGCCCCTGACTGGAATCGAATCCAAGACTCTTCAGTCCAAAGGCCAATGCTCTATCCTCTGAGCCAAACCAGACAGGGCTTTAGTTATGTCTGTGAGTGACTTACAGCTGGCTTTGGCGCTGGCTTCTGCTCTTCTTCCAGTTACCTCAGGTTAGCTTCTGCTCTCCCACCCAGTGGCCCTGCTCACCTACCTCTCCTTCCAGCCCAGCTCTCAGCTCCCAAGGGGACAACCTGACTCTCCTTGCTGGGTTCTGTGTTTTCTCTTATTGCCTCTTTACCTGGCTCCTCATAGCCCTGCAGTTAATTATCTGTGAGGCACTGAGGAAACTGAGGCATGCAAGACCCCATCCAAAGTGGGAAAGAGAGCCCGGCTGGTGTGGCTCAGTGGTTGAGCATCAACCTATGAACCAGGAGGTCATGGTTCGATTCCTGGTCAGGGCATAGCCTGGGTTGCATATGCAACCAGATAATGAGCTGTCAGTGTTGCCCATCTCTTGTTGTGGGGTGTGTGCAGGAGGCAGTCGATCAATGATTCTCTCTCATCATTGATGTTTCTATCTCTCTCTCCCTCTCACTTCCTCTCTAAAATCAATAAAAATATATTTTAAAAATATATTTTAAAAAAACAAAGAGGGAAAGATAGTTAATACTGAAACACTTTCAGAGGTGAGACTAGAACTTAAGATGGTGGTATATTCCATGAAGGAAGAAAATGGGTTGCTGTCAAGGAGACACTGGGAGAGGGAGAGCCTGTTTTAATTTAGGGTGAAATAGGCAAGTTTCCTGAGGAGATGACTTTTCAGCTGACACCTGAAGGATGAGAGGGAAGTAGTTCCTTGGACCAGGGACAGCAGTCTCCCCCTGCGACTGCACAGTGGCTTCTCAAGGCTATATGTACCCCTTCCCCAGGTGTGCAGCTGACTCTATGGGGGAGACAAACAAGGACCAGAGTTGCCTCTAAATTCAGTGCAGGAGGCAGTGGCACACCAAGGATTGTGGAGTCCCTTCCTTCTGGGCCTTTTGGGAGGCTCCTGCTGGGCCTGGTAGGGGTGTTAAATCTGGGCAGGAACAGCAGCAGCAGCAGAAAAGGCACCGTAGGTGAAGAGGCCAGCCCAGTAAAGGCCTGGACATACAGTTTGCATGGGGTTAGCAAACCTGGTGGCCTGAACCCTGAAGACTCAGAACAGCAGGGTTTCTCTTCTTCAGGCTAAACATGCTGTTTCTACCAGTTTAGGTTTTTTTCAAACTCTATCTCGGTGCTGGTGTACAGGACCCGCTTGGCCATGTTAACACTTTTGGATCCCAGGACCCAGCCTGGGTCCCTGCTTCTCCTCTGCCATGTGACTTGTCCCAGTCACTTAACCTTCCTGCTGCTGGGGTTCCCTGATGCTAAAATGGGGTCAGATGGCTACTGGGGGTGACAGAGCTTTGTTATTGTGAAGGGCTATGCACATGCCCTACCAACCCCAGATGCAGGGGAACAGGGCAAGCAGAGCGCTCTGCTCCAGGGGCTGTGGATGAACTTGTCCACTGTGACCTGCTCATTCCCCTAGAGCCGTGGTCAGCAAACCGTGGCTCTCGAGCCACATGCGGCTCTTTGGCCCCTTCAGTGTGGCTCTTCCACAAAATACCACGTGCAGGTGCGCACATAAACTGCAATTGAAACTTCGTGGCCCATGTGCAGAAGTCAGTATTTTGTGGAAGAGCCAGTATTTTGTGGAAGAGCCACACTCAAGGGGCCAAAGAGCCGCATGTGGCTCACGAGCCGCAGTTTGCCAAGCCTCAGTTTGCCAAGCCTCAGTTTGCCGACCACTGCGGACCCGCTGTAGCTTCCCTTAACACAGTTCTACTCCCTCATCCCATTCTCTCTACCATGTCAATCGACTCTTTGAGGACGCTGTTCGATTTCTAGAGAGTACAACCGGGGACAGCCCTAGCCGGTTTGGCTCAGTGGGGTTTGGCTCAGTGGATAGAGCATCGGCCTGGGACTGAAGGGTCTCGGGTTCAATTCCGGTCAAGGGCTCATGCCTGAGTTTCGGGCTCAATCCCCAGTGTGGGGGGCGTGCAGGAAGCAGACAATTAATGATAATCTCTCGTCATTGATGTTTCTATATCTCTCTCCCTCTCCCTTCCTCACTGAAATAAATTTTTAAAAATATATATTTAAAAAAAAAAAAAAAAAAACAGGGACTGCCTCCTGACACATGAGGAAAAATAGTTTCAGCTGCCTATCAGGAGGGTCACTCAAAACAGGGAATGCCAGGAAATTAAATCCCATGGTTACCCACTGGAAAGGTAGGGGAGCCTCTGCTCAGGGGCCAAGTCTTCTCCATCTGCCTCGAACGGCTGGAAGGACTAGTGACTTCTCCTCATGGCAGGGGGAGGCTATGCACAGGGACAACAAGAGATGGGCAATACTGACAGCTTATTATCTGGGCCTGGGCCAGTAATGAGGGCTGGAGTCAAAGGGCTGGGTGAGCGCATGCCACCTGCTTAGCAGGCTGCCTATGAGCTACAGGAGCTACAGGGAGGAGGGAAGAGTGGATGAGAGCCCTCCCCGGGCCCCCAGGGACCAGGAGGAGCAGAGGCCTTTAGATCAGGTAGGCTATCAGTACAGGTAGGTGGCCTCGAAGGACGGAGTTGGTGTCAGGGAATCCCATGGTCTCCCACCCAGGCCTGGGCAGGAGCCTGCCCCTGGCTCAAGTTCCTTGCAGTAGGACTCAGCTTGAGGGACAGGCCTCCTAGGATCAGGGTGTGGTTGGGATCTCTGCATGGCTTAAGCTTCAGGATCAATCCCACGATAGGGAAACTAAAGAGGCATTCAAGATTGACAGCTGATGGGTTCCATCAGTGCTCCCGTGGCCGTTCGCTTGGCAGACATTAATCACATTGGGACTACTCCCTATACCCTTCCAGGTCTGCATACCACTGGGGCTTCCAGGGACTGGGTGGCAGGACGGGGTTATCACTTGTCAGGAGGCCTGAGGGACCCTGTCTTCCTTTCCTGGTCTGTACCTTGACCTCCACTTTGAGGCATCTCTACAGGGGCTGGGCCTTTGGGGATTGGAGTGTTCTAGAACACTAGGTTCAATTTACCCCCCAAATAATCATTACTAAAATAATAATTTAACATCTAATGAATATTTAGAAAGCATTGTTTTTTATTGAACTGTAACATAATTAAAAACCGTACTTGCTTGGCAAAAGCAGCTATAAGGTCTGGCCCAGACAGCTCTGCCCCAATGGCAGCCCCATTGCCCACCCCCTCGACCCCCTCCCCCAGCGGTCACTGACCTATATGTGACTCTTTGGGTTAGGGGACCAGGAGGGCATCAAGCCAGGTGGCCTGGAGACATGGTCCTGTGTGTCCTGTCTCCAGGTGTGATCATCACTCCACAGCCTAGTGTTGACATGATAACCACCCACATATCCCATGATCCCATCTTCTAATTCCCCAGAGAAACTGGCTATATTTTGTTTAACAATATGTTTCCCAATTTTTAAATACTGTCAACAAAGTAAGGTATTTTTAAAATACTGCATGGCCCTAACAAGTGCCTTTCTGGGCTGGTTTTGCCCAAGGACCACCCATCAGTGACCCCTGGCTCCTCAGGGGCAGACGATATCTAGCCTCTTCCCCAGGGAAGAGTTTCATGGATTATTACTATTTTTGTGCTTACCAAGGTGGTTCTGAAGGTGAGCTGTCCCTGCTTGTTAGAAATGCAAAGAAATAAATGTGTAAAAATAGAATAGCAATTCCTCAAACCCCCATCAGATTTAAGTCACCGATCTGTCCTCTGGGAGCAACAAGGATGTTCCTGAATCATCTCCAAGAAGCCCAGCAGGGCACTGGCTCTTCAGGGGATGCTGCACACCTGCCTCCCCAGAGCTGCCCTGGCCGCATGCACGTGTGTGCACACATACTCAGTGCGCAGGGGACTGCAGGGCGGGGAGGGGGAACACAAGAACCCCAGGACATACAGGAATGCAAGATGCTACTCAGTCCTGACCCAACTGATTCCTCTTCTCTGTTTCTCCACACTCTGCTTCTCCTGTAACTCCCACATCCCACTTTTTCTTAGAGCACCATGGAGTCTACTTTCTCTGCTTGGTCTCTGTGCTGTGACCTAGTTGCAGATTTGCGCCTCAAAGCTAACAGACAGCAGGTGTAAAGGAGAAAGCTCCTGGCTACGAGTCAGCCATGCTGGGGGTTCCATCAGTCCTCCTGTCTATAAAATGGGGACAATTATGCACACCAAAAATGCCTGTTGCCTGTACTGTGTGAGTGACATCTGTGCAGGGCTGAGTGGTGGAGCAGGACCCACCCAGTGGCAGGCTGCCCAACCTGTCCATGAGTGGCCATACTGTTTTCAGAAGCCCTGTCATGCAGCACTGTGACATGCGGGGAGTCCTGTCCCCGCATGGAGGAGGCAGCAGACGAAAGGCTTTGGGGCGAAGTGAGAAGACTTTGCTGGAAGACTCTTAAGAGGGGTGCTATTCAGAGGTACTGAAAGCTGATCTGGGTTCTCAGCACCACCTTCACCTTCATGGGCCACAGGGCCTGGACACCACCCCCTTGGTTGTTGATGTCACGATGACCTGAGGTCCAAGGTCCTTCCAAAGGCAGGAGTCTCTGAAAACGCTTCCCTCACACTCAGGGAATGCCAAGAAGCAGGACCCTGGGGTCAGGGAACAGTCCAGGGCGGATCCGAGCCCAGTGGGAAAGGAGAAGGGAACTTGCCGGAGACCAATTCCAGCATGACAACAGGGCTGCATCTGGGAATGGCTAAAGGCATTTCCCCAAACCTGAATAGGATACATTAAATTGATTTATTGGCTGCCAGACAGCTGAAAGGCATCTTAATCTACATGTTATTGCCTCCTACTGTCCAAACACCTGAACAGCCGTAGGCTAATTCCCCCATTCTAACAATGTTTCTGTACACCCTTTGAAGTGTATATCTCTGCCTTACCTCAGGACAAGTTGTGTTAAAAAAAAGCATGGGGTCCTGGGGCAAAGGAGAACCTAAGACCTGAGAACCTAAGACCTTAGACATAAGACCTTAGAACTTAGCTCCTTTAGCTAAACTCCTCTGACCCCCAAATGCCTTTCAAAATTATATCTCGTCTCCGGACTCTTATTTAACATCTACGCACAGCCTTCTCTAGATTCCTGAACCCTTCTTGATGATGGGACAAGAGCACCAACATAGGAACTGAGGTGGCAGCTACAGCTGTTCAGATGCTGAAATAACATTCTGGGGCCCTGGACCTCTCAGCTGAGGCCCCTTAGGCCCTACTCCCCCAACCCAGGCCAGGTGTCAAACCTGTGGGGGCTGGAGGCGAGACCTTGGCCCAGAAGACTGTGAGGGAGCTGTCATGAGGTCTTGTCCTGGTCCCTGCACAGTTCATTCAGGCAACCACCCCTCTACTTGGCTTGGGACCAGCCATACACTGTTCACCTGGGGAAGGTGCTTATGGGAGGTCTTGACCATGGAGTGGGATGGGTAGACCTGGCCCAGAGTGAGGGGCCTTGCTTCAGTGGAGGACTGAGCAGGCAGTTCTGAAAGGGAGCTTCCTGAGAAGATACTGTGAACATACACCACCTGGACTGGGCCTCAGTTTCTCCAGGGGGGCCTTGCCCAGCCAGTGTGGCTCAATGGTTGAGGGTTAGCCCATGAACCAAGAGGTCACTAGTTCGATTCCAGGTTGAGCACATGCCCGGGTTAGGGTTTAATCCCTAGTAGGGGGGTGTGCAGGAGGCAGCTCACCAATGACTCTCTCTCATCATTGATGTTTCTAGCTCTCTCCTTCTCATCTTCCTCTCTCTAAAATCAATAAAACATATTTTAAAAAATAACAAGGGTGGCCACACTTGGGAGACCAGTCCTTTGGCACCTGGGCAACCCTTCTCAAGTTTTGAGTGTGTGAATGGGTGAAAGAATCTGGCTCTGCCACCCTGAACCTACTCCTGGCTGGGCAGCCCAGCTTCCTGGCCTCTGTTTGTCACTGGGTGCCAGACCAGGGCTATGCAATGGCCAAGGAGTAGATTTGTACACTGCTGGGTTTGAGCTGACTTGGCACACATACTGCTATCTCTGAAATGCAGTTTGTGATTTTGTAAAATGGGACAAGAATGTAAGTTTGCAACATGGTGATGGCCAAGCTGGTGCCGGGCTGGTGCCGAGTTTGTCCTGCTGCTGATGTGTCCCTGGTGAGCCCGGCTGCAGCTGCACACTATGCCCTCTGTTTTTCAGGGGCCTCCCTTGGCAGCCTGGACAGCCTCAGCCATACCCTGGGCATCCTGGAGGAACGGATCAACAGTTCAAGGCGCAGGGCACGCAGACATGCTGCCGATGACGACTACAACATTGAGGTCCTGCTGGGTGTGGATGATTCTGTGGTCCAGTTCCACGGGAAGGAACACGTGCAGAAGTACCTGCTCACACTCATGAACATTGTAAGTGGGGCGGGGTGAAGGAGGTGCAGGTGGGCACCTGTGCTTTCTGTGGTTTCCTAGTGGATCTAGGGATGAGTTATGTGGCTACAGGGAAGTTCTCTGGGTCCACAGGTGAGAAAATGTAAACTTCCCATCAGCCAAACTGAACCTGAGTTTTCTCATCTGTAAATGGGGCATATTCTGACTTGGCAAGGCTGTTTACACACTGAGGCCATTTCCCCAAACTCCAGTCATTTGTCTCAGTTTTCTTTATTTTTGCCATACTGTATTGTGCCTGGACTGTGTATTTTCCTATAAATGAACTGACTTTTTAAAACTTAAAATTATTTACAAAGGAAAGCTCACTTTACATAAAGGTAACCTAAAAGTAAAACGTAACGCAATAAAAAAGAGATATTGGTGTGTGTCCCCCAAGGGGACAGACAGACTAACACCCATCCAGGCTTCTCCTGGAGTAGGCAGAGGAATGGAAGCTTGAAGAGGGGATCCATTTCTCCCTGCGAAGCTGTGCTATGTAATGGGGTATTTGTGTGCCACACGTGCCTTCTCGGGCATGATGAGGCACTTGCCCCTTGTCTACCCAATGCGGAGAGATTAAGGTGTCACCCCCTTGTTTACCCAACAGGAGAGATTAAGGAGTTGTCTCCACATTACAGTCCCCACACCCCACCCCAGGAGGCATGGGGATGCTGCCTAATTGGCCAGCAGAGGGCGCAGTCCTACCTCTTCCCTGTGTGGTATGGAGAGCCTTCCCCCTCATTGCTTGATGCTTGGTCAGGGTCACCTTGAGGATGTGAGGCATCCAGTATCCAAAGTGCAAGCACTAGGGGCAGCGTTAAGCTCAGCTGAGCCCAGTCCTGAGAGCTAGGGTGGGAGGGAGGAGCAGGGTTCATCCTGTGTGTAGGACCTTGGTGGGAAGTACAGATTTGTGAAAGGAGTAGGCCTTTGCAGGGGGGAGGTGGGCAGGGAAGCCCAAAGCTGGGGAATTGGAAAGCAGTGGGGCTGTGTACCCCAGTCTTATGAGCCTTGGTTTTCTCATCTTTAAAATGGATTGATAGCCCTAGCTGGTTTGGCTCAGTGGATAGAGCATCGGCCTGTGGACTGAAGGGTCCCAGGTTCTATTCCGGCCAAGGGCATGTACCTTGGTTGCGGGCACATCCCCAGTAGGAGGTGTGCAAGAGGCAGCTGATCAATGTTTCTCTCTCATCGATGTTTCTAACTCTCTATCCCTCTCTCTTCCTCTCTGTAAAAAATCAATAAAATATATATTTTTTAAAAAATGGATTGATAATTTCCATTTCAGAGTGAAGATTAAATGGGAGGTGAACAGTTCAGCTACTAAATAAAATGTGGTTTTGCTATCATGATGGTAACAGTACTTAATTCATCAGCAGCACATCTGGAATTATCCTTGAGAAGTATGCCAAGGACTTGGAAGTTGGGAGTATCCCAGATGAAATCTTCCTGAGGCTGGTGGAACGAATTCGCCTTGGTGTAGTGGGTCCCTCTGTCACATACACCTGCTGCAGCAGAAGCCTGTAGGAGGAAGTCTAGAACTTTCTCTTGGTTTTGCCAGTTAACTTCAGTTTATTTATTTACTGATCCAACTGTACCTCATGATCCAACTGTACCTCAATTTTAAATAATGGGATGGTTGGGTTCATTTCTTGAAAAGCATAAGAAATGTAAAAATTCTTAAATTGAAACAAATTTTATCATAACAAAAAAGGATTTTAGGAGATAATTCAAGGAGCTATAAGAAAGAGTAGTTGGGCTGTGTCTTTTTCCCTGTTTCAAGTGTCCATTGGACACATGCTTGTCCAAGGCACAGGGCAATGGAGGGATCTGAGCTCTGCCTCCCACCTTGAGTGCAGTATGGTGGAAGGAGATGAGATGGGTTCTTGAGGCATGTGTTACCCTGACAATTAATACCCTCTGGGCTCTGTATCCTCATTTAGGGCTGCTCACCCAGGAGAGAGTCCTGTGGGTTGATCTAAGACACACAGAGTCCTCTTGGGGAGGAGGGGATAGAGGAAAAGTGAATATGTGAGAAAGGACCTTCCAGAGCAAGACTGTCTAATAGAGCTTTCTGCAGTCCAGGAGATGCTCTAATTCTGCCATCCATTCAACAGCCACCAGCGACCCCCACCCTTGAACACTTGAAATGTGGTTGGTGTGATGGCAGAATTGAAATATTAAATTTTTTTCAATAGAATTTTTTTTAATTTAAAGTTTTTTAAAATTCTGGTAAAATACATGTAACATAAACCTTACTATCTTCACCATTTTTAAGTATACACAGTTTAGTGGTGTTTAGTACATTTATATTGTTATGCAACCATCACCACCATCCATGCCCAGGACTCTTTTCATCTTGCAAAACTGAAATTCTGTCCCCATTCTCTTCTCCCCCAAGTCCCTAGGAAACACTACTCTGCTGCCTGTCTCTATGAATTTTACTGCTCTAGGGACCCCATATAAGTGGAACATATTATACAGTATATGTCCTTTTGTGACTGGCTTCTTTCACTTAGCACGTGTCTTCAAGGTTCATGCGTATTGTAGTAGGTGTCAGGATTTCTGTCCTTTTTAAGGCTGAATAAGATTCCATTGTTTAGACAGACCACATTCTGTGTACCCATTTATCTATTGATGGACACTTGGATTGCTTCTACCTTCTGGCTGTTGTAAATATGCTGCTGTGCACCTGGGTGTACAGTGTCTGTCTGTTCTTGTTCCTGCTTTTAGTTCTTTTGTGTCTATACCCAAAAGTGGAATTGCTGGAACATAAAGCAATTCTGTTTTTAATTTTTTGAGGACCCTCTATACTTTTTTCCACAGTACCTGCATCATTTTACATTCCTACCAATAGGGCCCAAGTGTTCCCACATCTCCACATTCCCACCAACACTTGTTATCTGTGATAACAGCCATCCTAATGGGTAAGTTAATATTTGTAATTAATTTGAATTAGCATTTAAATCACCCATGTGGCTAGAGGCTTCCATATGCAGACTGGTGATTTAATGCAATCCCAAAAGAGTTGTGCACAAGGGGACTGCCTGCTGTCCCCTTCCTCTGAACTTGACCAGGCCTATGGTGCTAAACAGCAGTGTGGGAAGCCTCCGTGTGGGGCCTGGACCCATGAAGGTGCTGGCTCACCTGAGGCTGCAACCAGAGTCCTGAGTAACTTGAGGAGGCCTGGCCAGGGCACATCTCCCTCTTCTTATAAGTGAGCTGGTTACTGGGCTGTGTTGGATCCAAAGTCAATGACATGGGGGACAGATGTGGTAGCAGCCAGCCCATACTGCATTCCAAGTGAGGCATTTGGTCAGCTGTGAGGACAGCCAAGGCCAGGGCAAAGTGCTCCCAGCATCAAGACTGTGGGACCAGGCCTGGGTGGACCCAGTTTGTCCCCTGAGAAAGGCCATGGAGGCCCACCCTGGGAGTAGGATGCCGTGGTATGGATCCCTATGGTAGGGGCCCCTAGGGTAAGGGATCTAGGAATGGATGGTGCAAAGAGGAGGAAAGGCCCAAGTGAGCTGGACACAGGTGTGGCTGGACCTTGGCAGCTCTCAGTTCCTTTGGTTTCTTCTGTCGCTCAAGGTGCTCCTTCCTATAAGGCTCCCATTGGGATCTCTCTGTGGCAGAGCCCAGGCTGCAATGTGTGTCTTCATGTGACATAGACATTTTAGGTTCATCAAATATCCATGTGCTCCCCTTTTCCCTTCTGTTTCCCAGCCTACTGTGCACTTAATTTGGGGCTGTGTGCCAGGAATTGACATGTGTCACCTTCTGGCCGAGGCAGTTAAGAACCGGCATATCCTCTCCTCCTCTTCCTTTACTTTTTCCTTAAGCTGAATTTCAAAAGTTCAATCCCTGGTTAACAATATGTGCATTTTAAAGCTCTCAGTGCTAGAATGTTCTCTGTTATTTCACCTATTCATGCTCCTTGGATCCATTGCCTAACTCCTAACTGCTCATAGCACCAAGTCCTTCTTAACTGTGGTACATTGAGAGCCACAACCAGGATAGGCTTTTGTTGTAAGTTATATTTATTTGATAGTAATGAGGTTGCACTTAAAAAAATATGTATATTTTAAAACAGTGATTATCTTATAGTTTTATGATTGGCTAACTTATGTCCTTTATTTTACTGGGAGTTGAATTTCTTTCTTGTTACTTTGAAGAAGTTTTATATTTAAACTAGAGGCCCAGTGCATGGATTCGTGCACCAGTGGGGTCCCGCGGCCTGACCGGGCCAAAACCGGCTCTCCAACATCCCCCGAGGGGTCCCGAATTGCAAGAGGGCACAGGGCACAGGCACAATCAGGGCCAGAAAGGGACTGCAGGAGGGCTCCAGGGCGTGTCCGGCACATCTCACCCAGTCCCAATCGGCTGGACCCCAGAAGCAAGCTACACTACCAGTCGGAGCATCTACCCCCTGGTGGTCAGTGCACGTCATAGCGACTGGTCGAATGGTCGAACAGTCAGACACATATCATGTTAGGCTTTTATTATATTGGACTAAAGGCCCAGTGCACAAAATTCGTGCATGGGGGGGGGGGCAGTCCCTCAGCCTAGCCTGCATCCTCTCCAATCCGGGACCCCTCAGGGGATGTCCGACTGCCAGTTTAGGCCTAATCCCACAGGGGTCGGGTCTAAACCCGCAGTCGGACATCCCTCTCACAATCCAGGACTGCTGGCTCCTAACCACTCACCTGCCTGCCTGCCTGATCACCCCTAACCACTCTACCTGCCTGCCTGATCGCCCCCTAACTGGTCCCCTGCCAGCCTGGTCTCTCCTGATCTAAACCCTAACTGCTTGCACCCCTGCTGGCCTGATTGCCCCTAACCACCTCTGCCTTGGCCCCTGCCACCATGCCTAACTGCCTCTGCCTCACCCCCTACCACCGTGGCTTTGTGAGGGAGGAAGTCGGACGTCCAGAAGACATCCAGTCAATCTGGTCTAATTAGCATATTACCCTTTTATTAGTATAGATAGCTTAACTTTTTGGCTGTTGCCTGGGTGGGAAATAGTCTTCCCAGTTTTGTGGTTTGCCATTGTTTTGTTTTGTGTGGGATTGTTTTTTGATGGCTCGCATATTTGTGTGTAGTCATGTTCTGAGGCCTTGGGCTCCCCAGTTTTACTTTGGGTGCTGTGTTCGGCACTCCATGCCTCCCTGGAACTCAATCTTCTGGGATTTTACTCTGGTCGCCCCAACAGTGACCTCCCTTCCCCTCCCTCCCCCCTTCCCCCCTTCCCCCCTTCCCCCCAGGCCTATTGTCAGCAGCATCATTCCCCAAACAAACCTCAGCCCTCACAGACTACCTGGCCATTCTTGTCACACTGGCCAGCCCCAGCAGAACCACACCCAGAAGGTCTCCTGGCACAAAACTTCAGGGCCAAAATGAAAATGTGATTCTCTTATTCAAAAAGCAGGAAAGAGTACCATAAAATGTACATATTAAATCCTTTTTCTTTTTCCTGCAGTCTCTCTCTCAACTTGTCAAGATTTTAAAGTTTTCTCTTTATTGACTGTAAGTAAAGAACAATTAGAATGTTAAATTATTAGCATGAATTTTACCATTTATCTTTATACAAAGTCTGTTTTAAATGCACATATTAGAGTATTTAACTTGTATGGAGAATCATCAAAGTATTTTGTGGTTAATGGCAGAGGGTGCCTCAAGGTGGCCAGAACTTCAGGCAAAGCACAAGCCAGACTCAGGAAGTGGAAGGAAGAAGATGGGAGCCCCAGGGACAGAGCCCACAGAGGGAGTGCTCCCCTGGGCACAGATTCCCACATGGGCCTTGGGCAGTTTCGGGACTCCTGGGACCTGACAGCTGTCCTGTCTGGGTTGACAGGCACCACTGGAGGAACCCATGGCTCTGTGCCCTGCCCAGAGGGTCTGGGGACAGTGAGCCTGCCAGCTCCCCTTCCCATGGGCCCAGTGCTTCAATCCAGGGCAGATGGCCAAGGCTCTTCACACCTCAGCACCTGGATCTCACTTCCTCTGAGACTTGTGTGGGGTTGCTGCCAAGGCTGAGATGGCCACAGCCATGCCCTGGCTTGAAATGCTATGTGGCACATGCACCCACCTTGACCCTTTGGGCAACTGCATCCAGGCCCCTGCCAGGGGCAGAGGTCAGCAGTGGTTACAGGGTAGAGAGCAGGTAGCCAAGAACCTGTCCTAGGCATATGAGCCAAGGCTTTCCTGTCCCATCCACCTTGACTTACTTCAAAGTGTAAAATGAAGAATTTCAAGACTGGCAAGTGCCCAGTATTAAGTCCTAAAAGTGGGGTCCTTCTGAGCACAGGCTGGCTTATTTCCCATAAACCCAGGACCATCAGTCCTGCACTGGACCCTGCCATCAACTCCAGCACCACATTCCCTGCACTATCTGCCTAAGGCCCATTCTCCAGGGCTCTTTCCCATCCTTGCCCATCCAGAGACTCCTCTTAAAGCTGCCCCCACTCTGAGCTTGGTCCCCTTGGCCCAGGGGCCCTTAACCTGCTCAAAGAGGCTAGGACTCCAGGGAAGGCTGCCAGATAGCCTCAACCACCTGTTTGATGTGTAATCCATCCAGCCCTGCTGGATCTCCAGGCCTGGCCCCCACACTTGTTCTGGGCTTCTCTTGGACTCCCTGCTCCCACATGGCTCTGCATAGCTGGCTTCCTTCTGCTGTCACCCTGCGCCTGCTCCTCCCAACCTTCCACAGTCTCTTCTGGCCTCCATCAGGCCTAGCCCTAAGGACCAGGAGCTCACCTCTGCCTGGCTCCTCTGTGTGCTGGGAGCCACTGTCCTGTTTCACTGTTCCTCCTTGGAAAAATGCTCACTGCTGTGTATGGTCTTCCTAGGATAGGATGCAGCCAACACTCCTGAACACACCTGCTGCTGACCTATGCTTAGGGAATTACCATTTTTCAGACTTTCTGTGCCAGCACCTGAGCTGCCGTCTGCTCACGAGCTCTCTGCTGTGGCAGCTCCCAAGAAGGTTGGCTGAGATGCATCCCCTGTGCTCGTGGCATCTCTGGTTACCTTGGATGATCAGGCATGGATGGTGGCTCTGCTCCCCCAGCTCAGGTTCCTGTGAAGCCAGGTATGGATACATGCTCTAGGGCAGTGGTTCTCAACCTTCCTAAGGCCGCGACCCCTTAATACAGTTCCTCATGTTGTGGTGACCCCCAATTTCATTGTTACAAATTGAACATAATTAAAGCATAGTGATTAATCACAAAAGCAATATGTAATTATATATGTGTTTTCTGATGGTCTTAGGCAACCCCTGTGAAAGTTGTTCAACTCCCAAAGGGGTCACGACCCACAGGTTGAGAACCGCTGCTCTAGGGGAAACCGGAGCAATTATTTTTAAATCTTTATTGTTTAAAGTATTACGTATGCCTCCTGTTTCCCCCGTTGACCTCTACCCAGACTCCAACCCTTCACTACATGCCCTTACCCACCCCTACTGACTGTGTCCATTGGTTATGCTTATGTGCATGCATACAAGTCCTTCGGTTGATCTCTTACCACCCCTCCTACCCTCTCATGCCTTCCCTCTGAGGTTGGATGGTCTTTTTGATGCTTCTCTGTCTCTGGATCTATTTTTATTCAGAAGTTTATCTTGTTCATTATATTACACAAATAAGTGAGGTCGTGTGATATTTATCTTTCTTCGACTGGCTTATTTCGCTTAGCATAATACTCTCCAGATCCATCTATGCTGTTAAGAGTTCCTTCTTTTTTATAGCAGCGTAGTATTCCATTGTGTAGATATACCACAGGTTTTTAATTCATTCATCTGCTGATGGATACTTAGGCTGTTTCCAAATCTTAGCTATTGTAAATTGTGTAGCTATGAACATAGGGGTGTGTATATCCTTTCTGATTGGTGTTTCTGATTTCTTGGGATATATACCTAGAAGTGGGATTACTAGGTCACTTGGGAGTTCCATGCACCAGTCTGCATTCCCACCAGCGGTGCACAAGGGTTCCTTTTTCTCCACATCCTCGCCAGCACTTGTCGATTGTTGATTTGTTGATGATAGCCATTCTGACATGTGTGAGATGGTACCTAATTGTCGTTTTGATTTGCATCTCTCAGATGATTAGTGACTTTATTTTTTTAATTGTTTTATTGCTTAAAGTATTACAAAGAGTATTACATATATCTCCTTATTTTCTCGCCCTTGACAATCTCCTGGCCTCCCCTACCCCCCAGTGTCTATGTCCATTGGTTATGCTTATATGCATGCATACAAGTCCTTCGATTGATCTCTTACCCTCCCCTCCTGCCCCCCAACCCTCCCCGGCCTTCCCACTGTAGTTTGACAGCCTGTTCGAGGCTGCTCTGCCTCTGTATCTATTTTTGTTTATAAGTTTACTAGAGGCCTGATGCACAAAAATTTGTGCACTCGGGGGGTAGGGGGGCGGTCCCTCAGCCTGGCCTGTGCCCTCGCGCAGTCTGGGACCCCTTGGGAGATAACGACCTGCTGGCTTAGGTCTGCTCCCTGGTGGCAGAGGGCAGGCCTAATCCCTGGGTGCAGCCCCTGGTCGGGCTCAGAGCAGGGCTGACTGGGGAGTTGGGGCGCCGCCCCCTGTCATGCACAGAGCAGGGCGGATTGGGAGGTTGCGATGCCACCCTCAGTCACGCTCAGGGTAGGGCCGATTGGGGGGTTGGGGCACCGCCCCCTGTCACACTCAAGGCAGGGTTGATGGGGAGGTTGCAGCACCACCCCCTGTCACACACAGAGCAGGGGCAATCAGGGGGTTGGGGTGCTGCCCCCTGTCACGCACAGAGCAGGGCCGATCAGGGGGTTGGGGAGCTCCCCCCTGTCATGCACAGAGCAGGGTCAATCAGGGGGTTGGGGAGCTCCCCCCATCATGCACAGAGCAGGGACCATCAGGGGGTTGAGGAGCTCCCCCCTGTCACTCACAGAGTAGGGCCGATAGGGGAGTTGGGGCACCGCCCCCTGTCACACACAGAGCAGGGCCAATCAGGGGGTTGGGGCGCTGTCACTGTCACACTCAGGGCAGGGTCGATGGGGAGGTTATGGCTCTACCCTGTCACACACAGAGCAGGGCCCATGGGGAAGGGGGGTTGGGGCGCCGCACCCTGTCACACTCAGAGCAGGGCCCGTGGAGGAGGGGGGGGGGGCACCGCACCCTGTCACACACAGAGTCGCAGGGCGATCAGAGGGTTGGGGAGCTCCCCTCTATCAGGTACAGAGCAGGGCCGATCAGGGGGTTGGGGCGCCTTCCCCTGTCAGGAACAGAGCAGGGCCGATAGGGAGGTTGTGGCCCCGCCCCCTGTCACACACAGAGCCACAGGGCGATCAGGGGGTTTGAACGCTGCCCCCGTCATGCTGATCCCGGTGCCGGTGCCAGGAAACCTCGCGGCTCCACTGATCCCGGTGCTGGGAGGCATATTACCCTTTTACTATATAGAATAGAGGCCTGGTGCATGGGTGGGGGCTGGCTGGTTTGCCCTAAAGGGTGCCCTGGATCAGAGTGGGGGTCCCCCTGGGGTGCCTGGCCAGCCTGGATGAGAGGATGATGGCTGTTTGCAGCTGGTCACACACCCTTCAGCGTGGGGGTCCCCACTGGGGTGCCTGGCCAGTCTGGGTGAGGGGCTGAGGGCTGTTTTCAGGCTGGGACTGAAGCTCCCAACTGCTCCTTTTTTTCTTTTTTCTTTTTTCTTTTTTATTCTGGGCCAGCTTTAGTTCTGGCTCCAGCTCTGAGGCCTCTGCTGCTGAAAGAAGGTATCTGGTTTGTTTAGGTTCTATAATCGAAACAATGTATAACTCCAGCTCTGAGATCCCAGCTTGCTGAAAGCTGGTTTCTGGGGTTTTGTTTAGCTTCTATATTTGTTACAGTGTTTCTTAAACTGCAGGCTCAGAGGCCAGCAAGGCAGGCGGGGAATGTTGGAGTCCTCCGTCACTGAAGCAAGCAAGCCTCATGTTAGTTTCAAGCTGCCTGGCTGCCGGCCGCCATCTTGGCTGGCAGTTAATTTGCATATCTCACTGATTAGCCAATAGGAAGGGTAGCGGCCGTACGCCAATTACCATGTTTCTCTTTTATTAGATAGGATAATGGTCTTTATTATCCATAAATGAGTGAGATCATATGGTATTTTTCCTTCACTGACTGGCTTATTTCGCTTAGCATAATGCTCTCCAGCTCCATCCATGCTGTTGCAAATGGTAAGAGTTCCTTCTTTTTTACAGCAGCATAGTATTCCATCGTGTAGATGTACCACAGTTTTCTAATCCATTCATCTATGATGGGCACTTAGGCTGTTTCCAGATCTTAGCTATGGTGAATTGTGCTGCTATGAACATAGGGGTGCATATATCCTTTCTGATTGGTATTTCTGGTTTCTTGGGATATAGTCCTAGAAGTGGGATCATGGGGTCAAATGGGATTTCCATTTTTAGTTTTTTGAGGAAACTCCATACTGTCTTCCATAGTGGCTGCACCAATGCATTCCCACCAGCAGTGCACGAGTGTTCCTTTTTCTCCACATCCTCTCCAGCACTTGTCATTTGTTGATTTGTTGATGATAGCCATTCTGACAGGTGTGAGATGGTACCTCATTGTTATTTTGATTTGCATCTCTCAGATGATTAGTGACTTTGAGCATGTTTTCATATGTCTCTTGGCTTTCTGAATGTCCTCTTTTGAAAGGTGTCTATTTAGGTCCTTTGCCCATTTTTTGATTGGATTGTTTATCTTCCTTTTGTTAAGTTGTATGAGTTCCTTATAAATGTTGGAGATTAAAGCCTTATCGGTGATAACATTGGCAAATATGTTCTCCCATGCAGTGGGCTTTCTTGTTATTCTGTTGATGGTTTCTTTTGCTGTGCAGAAGCTTTTTATTTTGATGTAGTCCCATTTGTTTATTTTCTCCTTAGTTTCCATTGTCCTAGGAGCTCTATTGGTAAAGATATTGCTATGACATATGTCTGATATTTTGCTGCCTATGGATTCTCCTAAGATTTTTATGTTTTCCGTCTTACATTTAAGTCCTTTATACATTTTGAGTTTATTTTTGTATATGGTGTAAGTTGGTGGTCTAGTTTCTTTTCTTTTTTTTTTTTTTTTGCATTTATCTCTCCAATTTTCCCAACACCATTTATTGAAGAGACTGTCTTGACTGCATTGTATGCTCTTGCCTCTGTTGTCAAATATTAATTGAGCATAATGGCTTGGGTCGATTTCTGGGATCTCTGTTCTGTTCCATTTATCTATATATCTGTCCTTGTGCCAGTACCAGGCAGTTTTGAGAAAAGTGGCTTTGTAAAATAGCTTGATATCTCGTATTGTGGTTCCCTGCAATTTTGTTCTTCTTTCTCAGAATTGCTGCAGCTATTCAGGGTCTTTTTTTATTCCACACTAGGGGCGCAGTGTACGAATTCATGCACCTTGAAAGGAACTCTGGGCCACAAGGCTGCAATGAGCACATAGGCGGGTCTCGGTCCATCCTCCGCACCCTGCCTGGCCACTCCCACCACCGCCCCTGGCCCCCTGTCTGCTAGCAGCCCCTCTCCCACCACTGCTGCTCCCATGCAATGACAGTGCTGGCCCCGCTCCCATCCACTGATGGCATGGAGCAATTGGGCCTGGTGCCAGCAGCGGGTGGGAGCGGGGCTGCTGGCGCTCAGTGGTGGCTGCAGGTGTGAGCTGCAGCTCTGGTGCCAGCAGCAGATGCAAGCGCCGGGCAGGACCGCAGTGCGCGGGAGCTAAGAATTTTCAGTAACCACCAGAAACTTGCCCCAATGACAGCAACCGGCTCCCTGCCTTGATCTGGCGTCCAGGCTCACCTGCTCCACCATTCTGCTGCAGCTGATACCTGCCATGTTTTGCGCTCTGCCGCCTGCTGCTGATGCCACCATGTTCCGTGCACATCCCCTGGTGGTTAGCACACGTCATAGTGGCCGGTTGTTCGGTTGTTCCGCCATTTGTTCTATTTGCATATTAGCCTTTTACTATATAGGATGAATTTTTAGAGAGTTTGTTCTAGGTCTGTGAAATATGCCATTGGTATTTTAAAAGGGCTTGCATTGAATCTATAGATTGCTTTGGGGAGTATAGACATTTTAATGATGTTGATTCTACCAATCCATGAGCACAGTATATTCTTCCATTTGTTTATGTCTTCCTCTATCTCTTTTTTTCAACGTCCTGTAGTTTTCCAAGTATAGGTTGTTTACCTCCTAAGTTAAGTTTATTCCTAGGTATCTTAATTTTTTGTTGCAATGATAAATGGGATTGTTATTTTAGTTTCTTTTTCTGTGAGTTTATTATTGATGTAGGAAAAAAGCCATAGATTTCTGAGTGTTAATTTTCTACCCTGCTACATTGCCAAATTCATTTATTAAGTTTAGTAGTTTTTTGATGGAGTCTTTAGGGTTTTCTATGTGCAATATCATGTCATCTGCAAATAACAACGGTTTTACTTCTTCTTTTCCAATTTGGATGCCTTTTACTTCTTTTTCTTGACTGATAACTATGGCTAGCTCTTCCAGTACTATGTCAAACAGGAGTGGTGAAAGTGGGCATTCTTATCTTGTTCCTGTTCTTAGGGGAAATTGTTTTAGTTTTTGCCCATTGAGTATGATGTTGGCTGTAGGCATGTCATATATGGCCTTTATCGTGTTGAGGTATAAACCCTCTGTTCCCACTTTGATGAGAGTTTTTATCAGGCAAGGGTGTTGGATTTTGTCAAATGCTTTTTCTGCATCAATTGATATGATTATGTGATTTTTGTCTCAATTTGTTTATGTGATGTATCACGTTTATTAATTTGCAGATATCATATCACCCTTGCATCCCCAGAATAAATTCCACTTGGTCATGATGTATGATCTTTCTAATGTAATGCTGGATCCTATTTGCTAATATTTTGTTGAAGATTTTAGCATCTATGTTCATCAGGGATACTGGCCTGTAATTCTCTTTCTTTGTAGTGCCTTTATCTGGTTTGGAGATTAGGGTAATGCTGGCTTCATAGAAAAAGCTTTGAAGTGTTCCTTCCTCTTGAATTTTTTGGAATATTCTGAGGAGGATAGGTTTTAAATCTCCTTTGAATGTTTGGTAAAACTCCCCTGTGAAGCCATCCAGTGCAGGACTTTTGTTGACTAGAAGTATTTTTTATTACTGCATCAATTTCCTCTATAATTATCGACCTATTCAGATTTTTTTATTCTTCCTGTTTGAGTTTTGGAAGATTGTATTTTTCTAGGAATATATCCATTTCATCTAGCTTGTTCAGTTTGTTGGAATAGCATTGTTCATAGTATTTTTTTACAAAGTAAGTTTATAGTGGTTGTTACTTCACCTTTTTCATTTCTGATTTTGTTTATTTGGGTCCTCTCTGATTCTTGGTGAGCCTGGCTAGAGGTTCATCAATCTTGTTTAACTTTTCAAAGTACCAGCTCTTGATTTTTTGATCTTTTGGACTGTTTTCTTTTTTTGGTTTCTATGTCATTTTTTTCTGCTCGGATCTTTATTATTTCCTTCCTTCTGCTCTCTCTGGGCTTTTTTTGTTGCTCTCTTTCTAATTTTTAAGTTGCAGGGTTAAATAATTTATTACCAATTTTTCTTGGTGTTTTTTTAAGTAGGCCTATAAACTTCCCTCTAGGACTGCTTTCACTGTGTCCCATTGATCTGGGATTGTTGTGTTTTTATTGTCATTCATTTCCAGGATGTTTTTTATTTCTTCTTTGATCTCTCTGGTAACCCAGTCACTGTTTAATAGCATGCTATTTAGCCTCCAAGTGTTTGATTTTTTTTGTTTTTATTGCAGTTGATTTCTAATTCTATGCCATTGTGATCTGAGAAGATGCTTGGTAGTCTTTTAATCTTCTTGAATTTATCAACTTAGCCTGTGTCCTAATATGTGGTCTAACTTTGAAAATGTCCCCTGTGCACCTCAGAAGAATGTACATTCTGTAGCTTTGGGGTGAAATGTTCTGAAGATGTCAATTAATTCCATCTGATCTAGTGAGTCATTTAAGATTGCTGTTTCTTTGATTTTTTGTCTAGAGGATTTATCCAGTGATATCAATGGGGTAACAAAGTCTCCTACTATGATTTTATTGCTGTTAATCTCTCCCTTGATATCTTCCAGCAGTTTTTTATGTATTTGGGTGCTCCTACATTTGGTGCATATACGTTTACCAGAGTTATATCCTCTTGTTGTATTGATCACTTTAGTATCATGAAGTGGCCTTCATTATCTCTTGTTATGGCCTTCACTTTGAGGTCTATTTTGTCAGATATAAATATTGCCACCCCAGCTTTTTCTTCATTTCCTTCTGCCTGAAAAAAAAACATTTTTTTTAATCCCTTCGCTTTCATCTGTGTGAGTCCCTTGTTCTGAGGTGGGTCTCTTGTAAACAGCATATATATGGGTCATGTTTTCTTATCTATTCAGCCACCTGATGTCTTTTGATTGGAGCATTTAGTCCATTTATGATTAAGGTTATTATTGATAAGTACCCATTTATAGCCATTTTTATTCTTTATGCCTGTATTCCTTCTTCCCTTTCTATTTCTTCTTTTTATTACAGTCCCTTTAGCACAGTAGTTCTCAACCTGTGGGTCACGACCCCTTTGGCGGTCAAACGACCCTTTCACAGGGGTCGCCTAAGACCATCCTGCATATCAGATATTTACATTACGATTCATAACAGTAGCAACATTACAGTTATGAAGTAGCAACGAAAATAATTTTATGGTTGGGTCACAACATGAGGAACTGTATTTAAAGGGCCAGAAGGTTAAGAACCACTGCTTTAGCATTTCTTGTATTACTGGCTTGGTAGCAATAAACCCCCTTAGCCTCTTTTTGTCTGTGAAGCTCCTTATTTCCCCTTCAATTTTGAATAATAGCCTTCTAGACAGAGTATTCTTGGATTCAGTCCCTTGCTTTGCATCACTTTGTATATTTCATTCCATTCTCTTCTGGCCTGATTTGTTTCTGTTGAGAAATCATTTGATAATCTAATGGTAGAGCCTTTGTAAGTAACTCTCTGTCTCTCTCTTGCAGCCTTTAAGATTCTCTCTTTGTCGTTAATGTTTGCCATTGTTATTATGACATGTCTTATTGTGCATCTTTTGGTTCATCTTGTTTGGGACTCCCTGTTTGTGTGACTTTTTTCTTCCCCAAGGCAGGGAAATTTTCTGTCATTATTTCTTATATAGGTTTTCTAATCCTTGCTCCTCTTCTTGTCCTTCTGGAACCCCTATTATACAGATATTACTTCGTTTCATGTTATCCCAAAGCTCCCTTGAGCTCTTCTCCTGCTTTCTCATTTTTTTTCTCAATTGCTGTTCAGATTAGGTGTTTTTCTACCCTGTCTTCTAACTAGCTGATTTGGTCCTTTGCTTCTTCTAGTCTACTGTTGGAACATTCCATTGTGTTTTTTATTGTAGCTATATCATTCTTAATTTCCTCTTCTTATATATGTTGGTGCTTGTAGACGGAAGCCCACCCTTGAAGGTGGCCTGTGATTGTCCTTTGCTCCTTGGATCTCATACTCTCAGGAGGCGTGCTAGAGGCCACTGAGGTCAAAGAACAGAGATGAGGTGCCTTCCTCAAAGTGCCACTCCTTTTAGACAGCAAGCATTTTAAAACATCAATGTTATAGTAAAGTAAACTTGGACATGTCACTATCCACATGTATTTTTCCAGATACACTGGAGATTTGAAAACAGGGTCGCCAAAACTACAGCCCAAGGGCGAAATCTGGCCCACCACCTGTTTGCATAAATAAACTTTTATTGGCATGCAGCCACGCCCACTCATTCATGTCTTAGCTCATTCATGTGGGGTGGAATGGAATGGCTGGGACAGGAACAATGTGGCCAATAAAGCTAAAAGTAGTCACTACCTGATGTTAAAGAAATATTTGCTATCAGGCTCTGAAGATATCTACTTGCTTAGTGTCCTCCTTGAATTGCATTTCATCCCATTTCATCAGTGCCCTTGGGTATTCATGTTAAGAGAGCACTGGGCATAGCTTGAGGACCAGCTTTAAAGTCAGAAGCAGCTAATCTTGGCTTTTACCCACCTGGCAAAGTTCCTGCCTTGCCCTGAACTTGGCTTCCTCAATACCTCCCAAACACTCTGAGGGTCCATAAAGGCTGGCATAGTCCCTGACAAGAGGTGGTCCCAGGAAACAAGCTTCCTTTTGCCTCTTCAGCTCTTCCCAGCCCCTGCAGCTGGAGCAGCCCTTCCTCAGGCCATTTCAGGGACCTTGCACCTGAGCCAAGCTTCACCCTCTCCCTGCTCAGACCCCAGCCCAACCCACCTCCACCTCAGCCTTACCAACTTAGTGCACATGTGAGGTCACTTTGAGGATTCTTTTCAAAGCAATTGAATGAGCTGATCTTAATATCCATTTTTAAACAATGGAACAGGAGAAGCAGATTTCTGGGCAGGAGAGCTCTCTCTCCCAGCTGTGTTAACCCCCGAGCCCCCAAGACATTTCTCCTGCTGAGGGTAGATGCTCCTTAGGCCCATGAAGAACATGGGATCCCAAGAGCCTGAGTTTTCGGAATCGAGGCTATACCCTCAGACTCCTCTGAGCATGGAAACAGTCCTCTGTACAGTATGTTCTTAAACAGTGTTTGTTGAATGAATGGTTTCTCTCTGTGCCAGTATTCAGATTTTTTTCCTCTTTTCTTTTCCAATTTAATCCAGCAGTTGGCCTGGGTTTACCAAAGCTTTGCCAGAGTTTGCAAACAATCAGAGACATATGGGCTCCATTTCTCGCCAGCTTCCAGGAATGTTGGGGCCATGTGGTGATGGTGGAGAGCAGCCAGGGTGGGGGTGGGGAGCAGGAATGTTTTCTGCTGGTCCTGGGGAGGGGCATATCTCGGAAATGGCCACAGAGCTCCAAACAAGCCAGAGGGAGGCACAATCCCAAGTCCTATTCACGTGTCTCTGCCTCTGGATCTTGGTAAAGAGAAAACATCTCTGAATCTGGACACTAACCCTTGGTTCCCTTAAGTTGAAGGGAATCAGACAAAGCTCCTGGACAAGGGGACATACTTGAGTTTGGGCCTGGCCACGGCACAGGAGGAGAGGACAGGGAGCAGAAGTTCCATTGCCACACACAGTGCCCCAGGTCCCAGGGTCTGCTGGTACCATGGTCCCTAACAAGGTGTGCTAGCACTGTCCCTGCTCCTTGTGCCTGTCCCTGTGTGCCACCAGGAGATAGGGCTGGCAAGGCCAGAGTGTGAGATTGCTACACTGCTTATAAAAGGGGAGCACTCTCAGATCTTGGTGGGAATCAGGCAGGAGGCATAGTCAGGGGCCAGGGTGGCTGTGGGCAATACAGAGTGATGGGGGTTGGGGTGACTGGAGACACTATGTCTGGAGATCCCTTCCTGTGTCCCACTCACTTACGTAGGAACTAGAGGCCCAGTGCACAAAATTTGTGCACTTGGAGGGGTCCCTCAACCCTGCCTATGCCCTCTCGCAGTCTGGGAGCCCTCGCGGGATGTCCAGCTGATAGCAGGGAGCAGGCCTAAGCCATCAGTCGGACATCCTTAGCACTGCTGCAGAGGTAGGACAGTCTCACGCCACCACTGCTGTGCTCACCAGCCGTGAGCCCGGCTTCTGGCTGAGTGGTGCTCCCCCTGTGGGAGCACACTGACCACCAGGGGGCAGCTCCTGCATTGAATGTCTGCCCCTTGGTGCTGAGTGCACGTCATAGCGAGTGGTTGAGTGGCCTTAGCATATCATTAGCATATTACGCTTTGATTGGTTGAACGGATGACTGGATGACCAGACACTTAGCATATTAGGCTTTTATTATATAGGATAAGCAGGCCCCATGTTGTCAGCTCTTTTTCCCATGGGAGGCTGGAAATCCAACTTTTATAGGAAATCTAATTATTTGTTAATGTCAGGTAATTGAAATTAAGGCCTCACACTATACAAGTGAATCAGAACACAACTGTAGGCAAGTCTGGCCAGTCAGTGAGTGGCTTAGGAGAAAGGAGGCAATTGCCTGCCTAGCTGTGTCCTGTGATGGGGCAATTATGTACCCCCCAGGGCTGTTGTGAGCATGACTCAAGTTAAACAGCAGAAAAAATGCTAACCAGAATGCTGGGCGCATGTGGGGTGTCCCACAAATGTGGGCCATCCCTGCTCACATATCAGTTCATGAGCGCACTCTGAATACCTGGTCTAAATTGGCCCCATTCGGGACTCTGGGTATAGAACTGAACAGTCGTGTCTCTGTGCTCAGAGAGCTTGGAGCATGGGAGGATTGGGGAGCAGGGCAAGGAGTGAGTAATTATACCCTGGTTAACACGCATACTAATCACAATAAATATAGGGCACTACGGGGTGACAGGGAAGAGTGCCCCTAACATAGAGGCAGGGGCTAGCCTGGGGAAGAGCTTGGAGTGTGTTGGTGCTGCTGCAGGTGGAAGAACGGCACGTGCAAAGGCCCAGTGGCATCACTACATCACTGGGCATGCTTGACCCCTGCTGGAGTGTAGGGTGCTAGAGGAAAGGCAGGACATGAGATTGACAAAGCCTTCTGTGCCAGACTAAGGGGCCTAGGATCCACTGCAATATTACAAGGGAGTGATAAGGTTGGTTTTGCATCTCAGAAGAGAAACATCTGTCTTTAGGAGTTTGGGGTTTATGCCTTCTATTATCAGAAATGCCTCTGCCCAGAGCCTGAGGGGCCTGAGTTCACACATGCTGGCTCTGTGCAAGGAGGCATTTGTGTGATGTATCTATGTTGTCCCAGTAGCCCCACGAGAGTCCCTTTCCTGCACAAGATCATCGAGGCTCAGAGAGGGTGATGGCATGACTCGGGCATGGTAGTTGGAATTTCTGTCCCTGTGGAAAGGCAGATCCTCCTCAGGGACCTGGCCCAGGTGACATCCTCTCCCCACTGGTCCAGCCTGAAGAACAAGCACCCCTGAATCCCTGCGGAAGCCTGCTCTAAAGTGTGTTCTCACCTTAACCTCTCTGACCTCCCCAACAGCATTTGATGACACTGGCCCACATCCCAGTTTCCTTTCTAGCTGGTTCTATGACTCTTCTGGTTTTCTCCTTGGCTTATCCACCCATGCTGTCTTCCCGTTCTAAGGTTTACTCACCCACTCTGTCCCTTGTTCATTCAGCATATGTCTATAGAGCACTTACTACGTGCTAGACAGTATATAGGTGCTAGAAATGTGGTGGTGAGTGAGCCTAGGGTCCTGCCTGAATGCAGCCCATTCCAGTAGTGATAGGGTCAACCATAACCCACCATTGATGACAATGAAGATGGAGAAGGTCCTGAGGTGGGTGCCAGGGCTGTGCTTGTCTCTGCCTCTACCTCCCTCCATTCCCCCCACCTCCCTGCCCCCTGGGGGAGGCCTCCTGATAAGGAAGCCTCAGAGCAGCCTGTCCTTGGATTCCCTGGGGGATCTGTTGGCTGTCAAAGTATTTGTTACAAAGTATTTGGACCAGGAGGGCGAGGTGTCCACACTCCTCAGTGACAGCTTGAGGCAGCTGCAGAGCTTGTCTCATGCAGACTCCAGCAAGGCAGTGACAGCTGATCCAGAAAAGCAGAGAGTGTGTCACAGCCCGGGGCTGTAGTCTGGGCTGGTGTGGGCTGTCACTCCTCCTGCACCCAGTGCTCAGGTGCAATCCAGCAACCTGGGGTCCTGCTCCCCTGCTGGAGGGGGGGGGGGCTTGCCAGTGTGTCTTGGAAGGGTTAGGGATTCACACAAGGAGCCCCAAGTTCAATGTGAGGTTCTAGGAGTCCACTTAGCTGATATGCATGTTTACTACCTGGCCAAAGGCCCAGCACATAGTAGGTATTGATTAAACATCTTTTGAATGAATAAGTGAGTAAATTAATTCCCATAAAGTGATATGGCCCCAGAGACTGCCATGAAAAAATAGACTCCACCTGCCCATGGAAAAGAAGTCCCAGAAGCCTGAGTGTCCCTTTTCCTTTCTTTCTTATGCCCAAGGCTTTTCTGCATCACAGATGCTGGATGTTTGAAAAGCTGAGTCACAGGGCAAATGACTGTAATCTCAGCTGGTTTCCCAAATTGCCTTCGAAAGCCTTTGTCCCGATTTCCACTCATGCTCATATGAGCAAGCTTCTCAATTCTACTGAGTCAGGTTTCCTCACTGGTGAAACAGGTGTCATAATGCTCCCTGGCAGGATGTAGGAGGTGACAGTTAAAGACATGGGGAGATGCCTGGCACAGGTCTGGCAAGGTCGGATTGACTGGTGATGTGCTACAGTCATTCCTTTGTGTCTGTGACATTTGCCCAGTCAGCCAGCTCTTGGACCGAGAAGCATGGCTCTCATGAGGACACATTTGCCTGCCTTAGGGCAGCAAGGATAAGAGCTGTAGTAGCCCCGTGGCCATTGCCTATGCTGGGCGGGGAGCAGGTGACAGCAGAGGCGAGCCCAAGCTGGTTTTGACAGCAGACTTGGTGCCATTCCATGCAGAGCTGTCACACCCTCAGCAGGTCCCTGGAGTGGGAGGCCTGGAGTGTGGCAGGCTCATGGATTTGGGGCAGGGAGACCTCTGAGGGACCAGGCTGACCAGATGGGGTGAGTGGGTGGGGTGCTTTGGGGGCCAGCCAGAGTCTCGGCACTGAGGATGCAGAAAGGCCCTAGTTCACAGGAGCACAGGTGTGGTGGAAGGAGGGGCAGGTAACAATCTAACAAATGAAAAGACTTGAGACTGGCTGGCATGGCAGAGGGATGGCCTGGAGGGAGCAGCATCTGTGTTAGCATAGTGAGTCCCTGAGAATGTCCCCATACTCAGGACACAGCAGCCTGGTTCTGACGAGGGCCTATGGGCTCCCTGTGGCTTTTCATACCCAGAAATGATCTGCAGGAGTCTTGTGCCTCCATGAGCTCAGCCCCTCTCCCTTTGGTCTGGGCTCCCTTTGCAGCAGTACGCTCGCCCATCTTCTCCTCTGCATTTGTCCCCTTGCTCCACACTTCAGATGCCTGTTCTGAGCTGGTCACGTGGCTGGTATGGAAGGACTAACCCATTTTCTACTGTGTCCACTACATGCTTTCACTCCGGAAGGGATATGCTCACAGCAGAGTCTGGGTAGTGAGCTGCAAGTAGGGCTGCACAGAGGCTTCTGAATTTTGCTGGGAGCCCCGAATTGAGCCTCCTGCCTGTGCGAGGGCACAAGTAACAATCTGTCATGGTTTCCTCATTCTTTTCGGGGCATACACCTTCTGGGCAGGGTCTCCTCATCATTTGGGGACCCCTGGGGCCCTGGTGGCAAGTGGGATGGCTGGCCTGAATCCTCACCATTTTTGCAAGGGGTGGAGGTAAGCAGGTCTAGCTTCAGCTCTTTTCCTGGGCTGCTCAGGTGTGCTGGCTGGTCCAAGTTCAGGTCTAGTGCCATGGCTATCTGTCCACAGCCTCACCCTGTCCCAGGCTAGTTACCTCCACCCCCAACCAGTACAGCTGGTAGCTTCTGGACCCCACCCCACCCAACCCCTCTGGGCCTGGGAGCCTGGCTGCTACTGGGTCTGTTCACTGACAGGAGCCCATCCCTTTCTCACCTCCACATAGCGCTACATAGGGAGTGGACCCTGCTCTTGATGTGTAGTCTCATCTTAGGGTCCAAGTGGGAAGCAGGGCCCATAGCCCTCGGGGTCTGTTTGACCTTAATGGTGTGTGGGGAGCAACAGCAGGGGTGGGGGCCATAACTCTGGGTCTAACTTCCTGCCTCTGCTCTGCCACCTCCTCAGACCTCCTTGGTCAACCAGGATGTTTTCTCTACCCTACTCCTGTCCCTGGGGACTTCTCATGAGCCATGGCTCCCGCCATCATGATGTCATTGCCTGTCTCTCTTTCCTTGGGTGGAAATGGTAGTAGGACAGAAGAAAAATAAGAATTACAAGAGGAATGAAAAATCACTTTTTTCAATGACATCGTTGTGTCCTGTTGGACACAGGTGACAGATCATCTCTCAGGGGTGGAGATCGTGCCCACAGGCTCTGAGACTGGTGGGGGAGAGGAGAATGCCTGTGGTCTCCCTGGGAGGGGCCTCCCTCCAAGCTGGGTCCAGAGCTCTGGTCAGGGAGCCAGGGCTGACAGCTGCCCAGGGTATAACTCTTCCACAAAGAAGGCAAACTTTCACATTGTCATGCAGAGCCAGTCCTTCCTTATTGCTTATTCCAGAACAGAAACTGGGCTGTGTCTTTCAATAAGCAAAAGGTGCATTACAATGTATTTTCCCCAACAAGAGAGTCTTTGGCCTCTCTCCATGCAGAGAAAGGCTGCCGCTTTGAACATTTTCCCCCAATGTTTAAAGATTCCTGGATCAATTTCTCAGACAGGACTCAAGGACATGTTCCAGCTTCCCTGCCCCCTGCGCTCTGGGCTGAGGAGAACCTAGCACAGGGGCCTCAAGGAAGGCAGGGTGGGGGTGGGCATTTGGGCACTTACTTGAGGCCTATGTCACTACAGGGCATCATGGGCTCATTGCTGTCACACATTCTACCCATCTCCTATTAGTCTACATTCTCTAAAGTTATCTGCTCATTCATTTATTTAACACTCTTTACTGCCCACTCACTATGTGCTTGATTCTACTGGGGAAAGAGCAGTGAGCAAGGAAGAAAGGTGTCTCCTGTATCAAATAATACAGGAGAGCAACTACTTTAGCGGGTGTTTTAGGGGCTTGCTTTGAGCAGGAGACAGTTAGTGCTGGGGAAAGAACATGAAAAGCCAGAGGGCACAGCAAGTGCCACGGCTCTGAGGTGGGGTTGAGCTTCCTGTGCAAGAAACCTAGGCCAGACCGGGCCAATCTGAGAAGAGGCATCAGGGTTTGACTTCATTCCAGTTGCAATGGGAGGGCCTTGGGTTCGGGGTATGAGGTTAAACAGGGGAGTAACTGCCCCGCTCCTTTGAAATGCATTTATTACTTTGACTTTGTTTCTTTAAATGCTCTTCAGATATTTCAAGAATTCAGGGGCTGGAGGAGAGGGGAAGGAATTCCAGGCCTGAGCATTTGCACAAGCAGCAGGAGAGGCAGCCAGGCTTCAAGAAGGCAGAGCTATTGGGACTGAGAGTTGATGGAATAAGGTAGCTGAAGTGGATCACAGAGAAGCCAGCCAGGCCAGCCTAGCAGGGGCCCTCAAGAGCCTGTTCCTGGAGGCACTGGGGAGCCCTTGAGGGTTTCAGGCAGAGAAAGGAGGTCAAATCTGCTCTAAGTGGTGACTGAGTGGTGAAGAATGGTGTGTGGGTGATGTGAGCAAGACAGGAGGTTGGAAGGCACTCCGGAGCCCTGCCACCTGCATGCCTATCTTGGAGATTAGGTGGAGGTACAGGGAGGAGGAAAGATGTGAAAGAGCTGTTTGGAGACCAACCCCTGTCTTTGGTTTCTCCTTTTGCCATATCTATCAGCTCTTTGCTCAGCAGAAATGTTGTAGCTGTGTCCCTATTAAGGATGTGAGTGTTTTACTGAGGATTTTACACATTATTCCCAGTGGTACATGCCCACTTGGGCACCACAGGCTTCCTGCTTCACAACAGCATCTCAGCAGCATCCTGTGGGGGGAGGGAGTCGGCTGGCAATTTCACAGCCCCCTAGAAAGTTGGCATGGCTCTGGCGGTCAGGGCAGAGCCATGCCTCAGGCCAGTGAAGGACAAGGGTGGTGGGCCCTCTACTTAGCACAGTGTGGGGACTGGGAGTTAGCACCAAAAGGGAACCTCTTTGCCAGTTTGGGGCCTCTGTCACAACACACCAATGAGCAAGAACTCTGCCCAGGCCAGTGGTCACTATGGGGGTCCCACTCTCTGGGAGGGGGCTGCTGGGGCCTGACCTCAGGGGCCACATGGATATCAGGTTGGGGGCCACCCCAAAGGCCCAGCAGCCACTGGGAATGTCACAGAGTGAGGCCAAGGCATAGCTGGCTGTGTCCCCATGTAGAAGAGACAGAGGCTTCCTATGGCAGAAATCAATGAAAGGAGCCCCACAGTGCAGTCCTACCTGGGTGGGCAGGGCTGAGGGGGTCTTGAGAGCAGGCTTGGCTGCCAGCCTGACCTAGGCCTGGCCTCCCTGGTTTTCTGCTGGACACTCTGAATGTGCCCTATCTAGCTCCTCGGCAGCCCAAGGAGGCCCAGTTCATCTCCAAGGTCAGAGTCAGGGCACCCAGCTCAGCTGATGGGAACTGGCATCTGATGGGCAGCCCTAAAGACAGAGCCTCCCAGGCTGGACCCTCACTCAACAGCCTGACTCCTTGGGCTCTGGTGACCTTGCCCCACCTCCAGCTGGATGTGGGTCTCTGCCCTCAGGAGCTTTAAACTGAACAGGGGGTTCCTAGGGTTCTGGTTACCTCCTGCTCTGAGTCAGGAGTCAGGGTCAGACCTGCCCAGTGTCCAAGAAGGACGTGAGATGAGAGTGGCCACCCTAAGGCTCAGTGGCAGGGCCAGGAGAATAGGAGGGTCCTAGGCCCTGATGGGCAGGGTCTGTCTGGACCAAGAACTAGAAGGGCCAGCCCTACATCTCCTCCCTCCCTGTGGGGACCAGCCTCAGCTTCTCCATCACTCAGGTGGGCTGACCACCTCTACTCCTGGCCTCGAGGGCTGTTGAGAGCATAACATGAGATAATTCCAGACACTCAACCCTGGATTCCTTCCAGATAACAAAGCGGGCTTTCTGTCTTCCAGAGGGATTGTGAACATGGGCTCAGAGCCTCATCGTGCATACCAGGGGCAGGAGCCCTCAAGGTTCACCCCAGACTAGCTCTGATAAGTATAGTCAGAGCATGGGCTTCAGAGTGCTGTCAGGGTGTTGAAGGAACCCCAAGCCCCTCATTTTCTGGGGAGGCTCTGAGCGATAACACCAGGACCTTTCTCCCTCCCCCGCTCCATGCAAAACAAAGGTGAACTGCCTCGCTTTTTCAGTGAGGTGACAGGGCTGAGTGTACCCTGAGTATCACAGGGCTGTGGGGGAGGTGCCTCCCCCATTCCAATCCAAGTTACTCCTCATGTCTGTCCCTTCTCTCCACTAATCCCAAATCCAACCCCACACTCCTACATCTCAACCGTGGCACTGGGCACTTCAATCTACTTTCCATAAAGGAGCCAGAGTAATCTTTGTAAAATGCAGTGTCTTGGCCCCGGTATTGTCCATTGCTCCTTGAGTAGAGTTGGAAACCTCCTGAATGGCCTAGGAGCCTTCTCCCACCTTCTCTCCTGGGTCTCTTCCCCTACTAGTCCCCTCTGCTAGCAACACCTTCACTGCTTCTGACCCAGGACATTTGCACATACTGTTCCCTCTGTCAGGAGCACCATCCCTGCTTTGCTGAGCTTACTCATTTTTATTTCTCAGCTCTGAAATGAAATGCCATGTCCCTAGGAGGCCCAAAAATCTCACCCACAGGGCAGAGTCCCCATTAATATACCTTCTAGTTCTCCACCTTTTCCTTGTAGCCCTCAATGTCATCATGCTCATGGAGCTGTTTTTGTTACTTTCAAGTTTTCCTTTCCACCTACTGACAGAGGGCCATGCTGATTCACTGCTGAATCCTCAGTGGTAACACTGTGCCAGGCATACAGCAGGGCCAACAGCTCTCTGCTTGCCAAGGACTGTGGAGAAGGGGAGGCCAGGCCATGCAATTCTGGACCCCGGTGGATGAGCTCTGAGAGAGACGCCATGTGTACTTAAGTTTGAGACTTCCACTAAGAACCTATGACAGGCCTGTCATTGGGCTGGGCGGTTATGTGTATGGTGGGATGGACATTTACACACCAAAGCTCAAACATGTGGAAAAGTGCAACTTTCTTTAGTTCTTGTGACTGATGCTGCCCTCATCATAGGATAGAAAGAAAAGTGTAACCTAGCCTGTGAGAGATGGCTTAGGCTTTTCCTATTTAAAAGCTGTTAGGGGTATGACTCAGATCAGAAATGAAGCTTCGACTCTGTGCTTGTCATAGTCAGCTCTGACCACTGTAACAAAATACCATAGACTGAGTGGCTTAACCAACACCCAATTACATCATACAGTTTGGAGTTTGAAAGCCAACTAATTCAGTTCCTGGTGAGAGCGCTCATCCTGGCTTGCAGACATTGCAGAGAGAGAAAAAGGAAGAGAGACAGCTTTCTAGCATCTCTTCTTATAATGGCACTAATCCTGTTAGTGGAGGTAATTAAATATTAATAAAGGAAGGAAGCAAAGGGAATCCAACATTGTTAAGCCTAATAAACTGGGGAGCTAAATGGGATATGGAGCCTGCTTGCTCCACTAGGAAGCTACAGCTTCACAGACTTCTCAGGGGACCTCTAAGTCCCAGATTACCAAGGGAGGAATGAAAAACAGCAGGAGAAGTCAAAATGGCACAGGGGGAGATGCTTCTACTCTGAGGCATGTGTGGTAGAACCCAAGATGTAGACCATAAAGGCCTATTAATCTAGCCTGGGAAAGGGATCAAATTGGATAAGGGACACGAAACCTTGGAAGAGCTAGGAAATGGATTTGTTAGAGGGAAGGCCCAGTGCAAGCCTGCAAAAGCTTGGAAAGTTGATTGGTTATTTTTAAAAAGTGGTCCTTCCCAGGTCTGAGATAATCAGCCTAACGAAGAATATTCTCTCTCTCTCTCTCTCTCTCTCTCTCTCTCTCTCTCTCTCTCTCTCTCTCCTACATGTGTGCCCCATTCATTAGCATGTTCTTTCTGCAAAGCAGCCATGTGGCCCTAGCAGCCACCTGAGGCCTGTGGCCCCATCAGGTGGCTCACAACTGAAAGCAGACTATGCTAGCCAAATGGGGGCAGACATGGACTGAACAAATGGCACAAAAATCTCTGGGCATTGGCCCTATTTCTGGGGCTGACGAAGACAAGATTGGACTTTTTCCCTGGTGGGGCAGACAGGGAACTCAGGGGCAGTCCTTTGATTTTGCTTCTACAATAAGTCTCACCATGAAGCCTCAACCTCCTAGATGTGGGTTTCCCGGAGTGCTTTCCTTGCAAACCCTTGAAAGAGCCCCATTTTCACTGCCAAAGTCCCATCATAGGAGTCCTCCCCCTCATGACCTCATTTAATCCTAATCACCTCCAAAAGGCCCCATTTCCTCACACCATTACATTGGGGTTGGGTTTCAACTATGAGTTCATCACTTGTCTCTCCTCCCTCTGGGAAGGTGTGTGTGCATGGCATGGCTGCCCTGCATCTGCACACATCTGTCCCAGCATGCTCTGCTCTGGGCAGTGGCCCTCCAGGCTTCACACCTCAGAGTTTATTCTCTCTCTGCAAGGAGGTCTATCCTCCCCTCCTACAATCCAGCACCCTGGGCTCTCTTTGAGGCCTAGCTGTGTCCCCCAGGTATTCTGCTCACTGTCCCTGGATCCCCTGCACATATCTGGGAGCTTGGCTGCCCTTGCAGGCTTCTTGCTGCTGAAGTTGCTCATTACTCCATTTCTGCTCTCTGAAGCCACCCCAAAATTTGAACCTGTCCTCCAGATTCCAGCCAGCAGGCAGGGACGGAGGTTCAAGCTCTTCCTCCTATCATTTCCTCAACTATCAAGGCTGTTTTTATACCATCCTGACCTCTCCCTACCCCCACCCCCTTTCTGTCCCTCCAGCTGCAGAGGGACCTCCCTGTATCACTGCCTTCTATATTTTTACACCACGCCTCTCAGTCTAACTCTAGGAGCCAAATTGGCCAGTTTTGCTGGTAATGGATAAAGCAACTGCTTTGAAGAAGAAGAAAAAAAAACAAAAAACATTTTCTCTCTTAAGAAAAACTTGGCTTTTAGGGCTATTGTCTTTCTATGGACTGAAATATCTAGTTTGACCCTCTATGCTGGGCAAGGATGTCTGTGTTTTAGGGCTGTGTACCCTGCCTCTGAACCTCGGGGGTCCTGCAGGGCAATATGAGCTACCGGCAGTGACAAAACAGCAGTTTTCCATTTTCACAATCATTTCTTCTCTCATGTGTGGAAATGCAGTCCTCAGAAGCTCTGTGAGGTAGGGACTCTTACCCTTGTTTTACAGAGGTGATGACAAAGTGTGGATGAGTTGGCAGAGCCTACAGGGCTCTACCTACCAAGCCACCCTCTCCAGACTCGTGTTCTGGTGACATATATTCTCCTGCAGGTCTATCAGTTGCCCTTTCCCTGAAGGAAAGTATTTGATCCATTAGTATTTGATTTTCCTTGTTAACTCTCAGATTTCTCAAAGGATTTTTCTACTCATAGGTAGCAATTATCATTGCTCAGATAGAGACTGTAAAAGTTGGGGTTCAGAGCCAGTATAGTGCTGGCCTGAGACGGTGGAGTAGATCTGCCCTCACAGAGGGCCATCAGCAGCCCCTGGGCTTGTAGTGCACCCAGAGAGGGGTATACCGCCAGGTCATGCCCTTCCACTGAGTGACGGCCTGAATGGATTGACTCCTTCACAGTTCTGAGCACCTGCTGTGTGCTGCTGGGGACATGCAGGGAAAATAAAGGTTCCTGTGCAGCTCACAGCTGTGGGGGACACAGAGCTCAAGAAGTAATGGACATGGGTGTGGGGCGTGGCCACAGTGTTTTGGATAGGTTCAAGCCTTGGACTGATGAGAAGGCACAGCCCTCTCGTGGCCATGTGCAAGTCCCAGCTTGGAGGGTAGAGCCCTCCCTCCCAGCACAATTATAGCCAAGAGCTATAGTTGTAAGCTTGAACCTATAGTCTGAACACATGGCCCCACGTGCCTGAGTGATACAGTTCAGGTGCATGTAGTTGAGTAGGATTGAAACCCATGAGAATGTTGTAAACATCTTGATCACACCCTTACGTTGCCTCGTGGCATCTGCTATAAAATAAAGACACAGGTTGTGGGTGTTGGTGCTGTCTCTCCATCAGAGAAGCAGCGTCCCACCAAGACCCAGCTTTCATTCTCTTGTCTGTCATTTCTAAGTCCTTTGTGGCCCTCTCTCAGGGTCATTGAACCAGGCTGAGCTGGCATGGCACATAAGGCACCCTGGGCTGAGTATGCCATGGCCATGCCAGCTCGCCACATATGGCACCCGACCAGAAACTGAGTTCTGCAACCAGGGACTGAGTTCTGGGACTGGGGGCTGAGTTATGAGAACTAGGACCTGAGTTTGGGGGAACTGCAGTGGTCAGGTGAAAGGAGGCTCCCTTGAGGCGTGTGCAGAAAGTAAGGTAGGGAACCGAGGTGTGGTAATAGCTCGGTGTAAAACTTGGGAAATTCAGGATCCTAGGAAGGGAATCCCTAAAAACAATGCTTACTGAAGCATTTTTAAATTTCTTAAGGAGAAAATAAGCAGAAAATGGAATATAGAAAATAGAAAATAAGATAGATACAGATTAAGTGGAAAACAAGAAGTAGAAGATAGTACAAGTAAGATTTTCCTTATTTGCTCATAGGCACTGGACCTCGTGGGGTTTTGCGGGTTCAGTTAAGATGTGGAATTTATGGGGGTTGTAACCCAGGAAGGTTTGGGCAGGGGAAGCCAAGCCTACCTATAGTTCACAGATAGAGGTAGAAAATAAGTAGAAATAAGCAGTAGAATAGAGAAGTAAGCGGTAGAAAGTAAGCGGTAGACATTAGAAACTAAGTGATAGGAAATAAGCTGTAGAAATAGAGAAATAAGAAGAAATAAGCAGTAGGAAATAAGCGGTAGAAATAAGCGGTAGAAAACAAGTGGTAGAAAGTGGTAGAAATAGTAGGTAGAAAGAAGTAAATACATACAAATAAGGTAGAAATCTCCTAGGGTTTGTTTAAGCCACTATAAAGCAAAAAATGGCTGTGGTTGATATTAAGGAAGTAACTTTTATTTCTGACCTAGACTGTAAACTCTTGCAGCAGTTGCATTGTTTCTGGGCTTTGGTTATCTTTGCTTGTGTGACCTGATAGCTCCCTGGGACTTTGGGTCTGTGTGAGACCCCAGACTCAGAGTTGGAGGTCTCCAGCTCTGCAAGACCGAGGGCTGCTCGTTTCCATGCAGCTGCGTCTAAAGAAAGAAGCTGAGAAGGGACCAAACTTCCACTGGTGCGGACGGGGCTGATTTGACTAGGACTGGTGCTGACTCAGTGTCAAGGCCAACCATCCAGACAGCCTGATCCAGGGGACTAGTTTTGCATCAACGACATCTTTGCATCGGCGGCATCTTACTACGCAAGTGACCAAGGTATCAACATGGAGTCAGCTGAAGAAGATGGCGACTGAGCCCAAGCAGGTGTTAGAAAAGCAAGTGGAAGCTATGCTAGCGTTGGTGAACTGCCAGTTTTCTGTAAAATCTTGAGGAGCTAAATCTAAGGACTCTGAATAAGATATCCTGAAAACGTTAACATGTTTGTAGTTTAGTTTTGCATTGGCAATATTTTGTTATTGTGTTATTAATAGCCAGAGTTTTGTTCTCTTGTTGCTGTATTGACATTGCTGTGTTTATGATTTTGTTAATAGCCAGATGTTTGTTTTGATGTTTTGATTATGCTGAATAATTTGTTTAGAGTTTTTGATAATGTAAATAGATGTGTTTAAAAACAAAAGAAAAGGGGGATATGTGGGGCACAGATACATGTTTTGGACAGGTTCAAGTCTTAGACTGATGAGAAGGCACAGTCCTCTCGTGGCCACATGCAAGTCCCAGTTTGGAGGGCAGAGCCCTCCCAGCACAATTATAGCCAACAGCTATAGTTGTAAGCTTGAACCTATGGTCTGAACACATGGCCCCATGTGCCTAAGTGATACAGTTCAGGTGCATGTAGTTGAGTAGGATTGAAACCCATGAGAATGTTGTAAACATCTTGATCACACCCTTATGTTGCTTCATGGCATCTGCTGTAAAAAAAAAAAGACACGGCTTGTGGTTGTTGGCGCTGTCTCTCCATCCAGGAGCAGTGTCCCATCGAGACCCAGCTTTCATTCTCTTGTCTGTCATTTCTAAGTCCTTCACCGCCCCCTCTCAGGGTCACTAAACGAGGCTGAGCTGGCATGGCACATAAGGTGCCCTGGGGCTGAGTATGCCATGGCTGTGCTGGCTTGCCACACATGTGTACTTGCTGAGAAGCAGATCAGACCCGGGGAGGCCCTTCTGAGAGAAAGTGACCAGGGGTTGGGCTGCCTGGAGGAGAGGGTTTGTTCAGCCAGCAAAAGAGGTGGCAGTGAGGAGCCATTTCAGGCATAATATTGAGAGTGTGTGGGGTGGGGCCAAGGGGAAGGAAGGCTCTGTCAGCTCTGAACCTGGGATAACCTGATTAGCATTTCCAGAAGGTCATACTCACTGTGCTGTGGGGAGTGGGATCCCCTCACCTTCTTGTGCCATCTGGTGAAGCCCATGGGCACCTGTTTGGAGTAATGTTTTTAAATGCAAAAAAACAAAATGTGAATAAACCAGTGATAAAATACAAAAGAAGCCAATGATATGAGCCACTGGTATCAAAACAGAGCACAAAAAGTGGTGGTAGTGGTGGGAATCAGGCTCTTCCCCAGATCACAAGAAAAGCATTGCAAGGATCCATGCACAGGTGATTGAGGTGTGGCTGGGTTTATTCGTGATGCAAATCAAAGGAGTGCCCCTCCAGGTGTTAATGTAAGAAACATTCAAACCTGTGAAGAATTTTTGTGAGTTTATTTGAGCCAAACTGTTGACAATTGCTGGGAAACAGAATCTTGATGGATTGAGATAATGCTCCGGAGAATGGCAGTTTTGCACCTTGGTTTATACGGTACAATCAAAAGAGGAGACATAAGTGGGTTAAATGAAATTCATTGGTGATAGATTAGGGAGGTGGGAGAAAACAAAGTGGGAAAACCTCTGGAATTGGATAAAAAGTAAAATTATAGACACATACTTTTTCACTTAGGTGGGTGCAGGGTAGTTAACAGTCAACAGTTAACTCCGTGACAATGAGGGAATTTGTGATTTTTGCAGCATGGTGCCTGTGAAAGGGTCTGGAAAAAGGAAAATTACTTTGACATTCCAAGGATATGTTATCATAGATGCAAAAGTCAATAGGCAGGGTCGGTTAAGGTAAAGATTAACCTTTGTCAGGGAAGATACCAGCCTAAGACATGACTACTCACCATAAACTGTTTTTAGTTAAAGTTTTAATTTCAGACCATCCTTTGTGGTCTGAGTTTGCAAGGCTGCCACACAGGCCTTCCCTGAGCTAGTCAAGTTAGCATGTGGCCCCATTTCATCCACTGGATATTCAATATCCCATTCTCCTCCACTCCGCCATGGAGAAGTCCAATCTTGTCTTCAGCAAGACAAAGGCCAGTGTCCAGAGTTTCTGCTTCATATTCCTCTGGAGACTGTGCAGTCTTCTATGGGTCCCAAGTGACCACTAGATCTGCATGGTTGCATGGTTCTGGAGGGAGAGAATGAATGAAAGGGGGGAGTGTGAGTTGTAAAGAGTGAGAGAAAGGGAGGGAGGGAAGGAGATTCTTCACCTGAGATTATGTATTCACAGAACCAGGAGCTTTGTCAAAATAACCAATCAACTTCCCAAGCTTTCACAGACTTCTGATGGGTCTACCCCTAGTCAATGATCCCTTTCCCAGATTAGACTGACAGTCCTCTTGGTCAAGTTCTTCCGCCCGCACCTTTTGACTTCTATTGTGATTATCCTTATCTCCTTTTGCTTCCCAGACAATCCAGTACTAATACCAGAAGAGGGAAAGGGGGGTGTTAATCCTTGGGGAGCAATGCTGGGATCCCCTGCAGTGTGTGTGAGGCTGTAGCTTCCTGGTGAAGCAGACAGGCTCAGTGTCCCCTGCTGACTGTTCTTAACAATGTCTGACTTACCTTGCTCTCTTCCTTCTTATTACTATTTAGCTAACTATGGCAATAAAGCACCTTTGTAACAGGGTAGTGTCTGTTCTTTATCAACACATTAAATAAGACCAGGTGAATGGTCTACACTGACCCCCTTCCAAATAGTGATGAACACAGAGGACTTTTCATAACCAGCAGCAGCAACTGTAGAGTGATTTCTACTGGTGACAGCCCTGGCACTGTCCATGCCTCTGGAGTTTGTAGCCTATGGTCACCCTTGAAGGAAAGGCCACATGCAGTTAGAGGCTAGTGCGAATAGAGGGGTCAGTGCCCAAGTTCAGGCTCCAGGAGGAGAATGCCTGTGCTGGCAGGAGGAAGCACTGAGGAGGGGGTGGCCACAATCCAGGTAGGGACAGTGGCTGCAAGGCATGTGGCACAGAAGGAAGGGCTGGATTCAGAGTTGAGGTGATGCTGGGGTATAAACTGTGGGAAAGAGAAAGGAGTGTGGCGGGTACACATGTTCTGGCCTGGGGGCTGGTGTTGTCATTTGCAAAGCCAGGGCTTGTCCTTGGGCCTGAGATGCGTGCTGATGACATCTCCCTGGTTGTCTTTCAGGTCAATGAAATCTACCATGACGAGTCCTTGGGGGCCCACATCAATGTGGTTCTGGTGCGGATAATCCTGCTCAGCTATGGGAAGGTAAGTGAGCACCCAGGCCAGAACCCCATGTGCTGGGGGATGGTGGGCTCCCCAGTGAGACACGGGCTTCTTTAAAAGTGTATATGTCTGCCCAACAAGTCTGCCTCTCCTGGCTGCCCTGTACTTTCTGTAAGAAACAAGGAGCTTGTGAGCCATCCCATTGTCCTGCTCCCCTTTCACCCTCACCCCTCATTTTCAAATGTAGGTTTTGTTATTATTCTAGTGTGGTGACTGCCATGGAAAAGATGGTTTATTACCCACAGACCCCGCCATGCAGGGTCACACAGGGAAGCACCTGGGTCAGTCAGGAGGTAGGTGGAGGGAGGGAAAAACATGGATGAGAGCCTTCACTGGTTTCTGTAGGAAGGAATGGGCGAGTCAGGTATAGGATTGACTGATTTGAATAATTTCATCAAGCTGTGCAGTATAGGGCTGTTTCTATTTGTGTGGTTCCTCACCCTGGGTTGATCAGGGCCGGGGATAGTGGCCCAGAATGTGAAACCCTGAGGAGGAGGTGCTTGGGCTGGACCCTGGATTGCTTGCTTGGTTTGCATTTGAGAAGCACACTCCATAGTGAGTCCTTGATTATCTCTAGGACATGGCTCACCCTAGGAGGGCAGTTCCACCAGGGTCAGCAAGGCCCTGATATCAGAGCATCAGAAACACAGTTAACACATAACTCATTTTGATGCCTATCCATATCTTCAACATGTGCCCTCCTCTTCTCATACTGCACACCCTATGCCCCAATTGGGCTGTCCTGCCCTCTCTACCTCCTCTCACTGTAAAACTTGGATCTACTTTTCCCAGCAATGTGCATGGGTCTATGCATGTGTTGTGCATTGGAAGAGAAAGCCCCACCGCAGATAGCTGAGATGGAAGATAAGGAGAGATGTGAGGAAAGAAAGTGCCTGTAGTGCCTGCCAGCTGGGACTGAGCATGAGCCTACACCAGGCATCTCAGAAACACTTTATACACGTTAACTCAATGCCAGGACAGATGGGAGCGGGAGCTATGATGATCCCCATTTCACAGAGAAGCACACTGAGGCTTAATGCAGTACAGTGATGTGCCAGGTGAGTGGCCAAAGGCATTTGACTCCTGGGAAGTTGGGCTTCCGATTCTGGCAACTGAATTCTGGAGTCCCTTGTCAACCTTACTCAGTGTGTTGAAAATAAAATTGTAATAAGATCAGGCTCCTCAGGTGTAGTCATTAGGTGAAGGGTTGTTAACTCCTCCACTTGAAGACAGAGAGTCTCTGCCTCAAAAAATAAAATTCCACTTCACACAACTTACAAGGTGATCAGTATCAAAATGACAATGAAGGGCTCATTTGGTGTAGTGAATTCCAGAAATAGGGCACTTGAACCCACCCTCCTTACCCTGGGAAGCATGTTTCTCTAAAGTGAGGGAAGTAGACACTGTAAGGACACCAGCCACAGACCCACAGAGAGCATAGAATCTGCCAGAGCATCCATCAAAACAAGGATATTGGTGAAAACCTACCTGCAGTCTTCTTTCATGCCTTATCAAGACCTTTAACACGTTACATTTTAATAAGCATAAAAGTTTCAAGTGATAGAATGAATAAAGTTAAATTAGTAGTTATATAATTTTCCTTTGCCCTACAGAAAGAAGCTGTGCTGTTTTTTTGAGGTATCATAGGACACTTTAAAATTACAAAAGTACTTTAGGTCATAAAGAAAATTTTGGCAACTTTTATATAGCAAAAAACTGCCTGCCTCTAGACTCTGACTCAATGCCCCAAAATGAGGAAGAAGAATGGTGCATAAATGGAAGATTCAACTCCTTTGAAAATCAAAACAGCTCTTAGGAAGAAGAATGAGAGTATTTGGAGAAAGAAGAACCATGCACTACAGATCACAGGCACCTGCATAGGTGCTTTCCAAGATGAACAGGAGAGAAGGAATGCAAGGTAAGTTTGAACACATGTGAACAACCCAAACCACAACCTAAAGAAAGCAAAACCAAAGACATCATTCAGAAAAAGCAGGTATCAATAAATTAGAAAATAGAAATAAATTATAGAATCAATCAAGAAGAGAGCCTTGTGGATCACTCAGTCTTGGAGAAGCCAGCTGCCATGCTGTGAGGACCATTAAGCAGCTCTATGGGGAGGTCCATAATCAAGGAACCACAGCCTCCTTCCAGTAGCTAGGTAAGGAAGCAATTTTGGAGGTGGATATTCTAGCCCCAATCAGGCCTTCAGATGACTAAAGCCTGAGCTGATATCTGGACTGCAATCTCATGAAATTGAACAAGAATCAGCTGAGCTTCTCCTGAACTCCTGACCCAAAGAAACTATGGAGAAAATGGCAGTGGAATAGACAGATGTCTCCCGAGCCTTATCCCAGAACAGATAGAATGAGCAGCTGAAACGAGTAACATCCACCCTGAATTGGTGAAGGAGACTCAGCTGGTGAGACAATTTGCAACCAGGAAGGGCAGAGGACACCTGGAGAAAGCCCAGGGCACTGCGACCACGTGAGCAGCCCGCCCCGTCTGAGGAGCAGCAGCCACAAGCAGGCAGCCCCCATCCAAGGAGCAGCAGCCACATGAGCAGTCCAACCCCATCTGAGGAGCAGCAGCCACATGAGCAGCCCACCCCTGTCCAAGAAGCAGCACCTGCACACAACCCAATCCCATCCGAGGAGCAGAAGCCTCGTGATCAGTGCACCTCAATCTGAGGAGCAGCAGCTGTGCGAGCAGCCTCCCCCCACAGCCAGAGGAGCCACCACTGCTGCGAACAGCACCCAACAGAGGATCCACTGCCAAATGAGGAGCAGCTGCTGCCGTGACCGCCCAAGTAGCAACCGCACCCTGAGGAGCCACTGCCACCCAAGGAGCATCCCCTGCATGACTCAACATCTAGATTCCTCAGTGAGATAAAAAATGGGTAGACAACAAAACCCCCAAAGAAAATAAAAGGAGGAATTGCCAGAAAAGCGGCTAAAGTGAAACAGAGGCATGCAATATGTCAGAAAAACAATTCAGAATAAGGGTCATACAGTTCATAAACCAGATGGATGAAAAAATCAACAACTTATGTAAGAATCAAGAACAAATAAAGAATGATATAGCTGCAATAAAAAACACCATGGAAAGTTTCAACAGTAGACTAGAAGAAGTGGAGGACTGAATTAGCGAATTAGAAGACAGGGAAGCAAAACACACCCAAACTGAACTGCAATTGGAGAAAAAATTAAAAGACAGGAGGAGAGCTTAAGGGAGCTATGGGACAACATGAAACAAAGGAACATACAAATAATAGGGGTGCCAGAACAACAGGAAGAGGAGCAAGGGTTAGAAAACCTATTTGAAAAAATAATGTCAGAAAACTTCCCTGATGTGGGGAAGAAAAAAGTCACACAAGCACAGAGAGTCCCAAATAAGATGAACCCGAAAAGACCCACACCAAGACACATCATAATTACATTGGCAAATATTCAGGACAAAAAGAGAATCTTAAAAGCTACAAGAGAGAGACAGAAAGTTATGTACAAGGGATCTTCCATTAGATTAGCAAGTGATTTCTCAACAGAAACACATCAGGCCAGAAGAGAATGGAAGGAAATTTACAAAGTTATGCAAAGCAAGGGACTGCATCCAAGAATACTCTGTCTAGCAAGGCTATCATTCAAAATTAAAGAGGAAATAAGGAGCTTCACAGACAAAAAAAGGCTAAGGGAGTTTATCACTACCAAGCCAGCAATGCAAGAAATGCTAAGAGACTGGTGTAAAAAGAAGAAATGAAAAGGTAAGAAGGAACAAAGGCACAAAAATTGAAAATGGCTACAAACAAGTACCTATCCTATATAATAAAGAGGTGATATGCAAATTAACCCTCACACCCTCACAAGATGGGTGCCTATGACCAGACCGGCAGGGGGATTAGTGAGAGACAACCAAATGACTAAACAAGCAGGCTGCATGGGGCAACCAGGCCAGCGGGGGGGCCATGAGGGGAGACCAGGCCAGGAGGGGAGGCAGTTGGGAGTGACCAGGCCAGTGGCGGGGGAGCGGGGAGTTGGAGGCAACCAGGCTGTCAGGGATGGGGCAGTTGTGGGCAAATTGGCTGGCAGCAGGGTGGCAGTTAGGGGCATTCAGGCAGACACGCAGAAACAGTGAGAGACAACCAGGCAGGCAGGCAGGTAAGCGATTAGGAGGCAGCAGTCCAGAATTGTGAGTGGTCATGGAGATGGCGCCTAAAACAGTAGTCAGACATCCCCCAAGGGGTCCCAGATTGAAGAGGATGCAGGCTGAACTGAGGGTACCGCCCCACCCCCGTGCACAAATTTTGTGAACTGGGACTCTAATAAATAATAACTTTAAACATAAATGGACTAAATGCTCCAATAAAAAGATATCAAGTGGCTGAATGGATGAAAAAACATGACCCATATATATGCTGTCTATAAGAGACCCACCTCAGAACAAGGGATTCACACAGACTGAAAGTGAAGGGATGGAAAAATCTTTCAGACAAATGGAAATGAAAAAAGGCTGGAGTAGCAATACTTAAACCTGACAAAATAGACCTCAAAGTGAAGGCCATAGCAAGAGATAAGGAAAGCCACTTCATACTACTAAAGGGATCGAAACAACAAGAGGATATAACACTGATAAACATATATGCACCCAATGCTGGAACACCCAAACACATAAAAAAATAAATAAATAAATAAAATAAAACACTCCTGGAAGATATCAAGAGAGAGATTGACAACAATACAATCATAGTAGGGGACTTTAATACACCACTGACATCACTGGATAAATCCTATAGACAAAAAAATCAGGAAAGAAACAGCAATCCTAAATGTCTCACTAGATCAGATGGACTTAACTGACATCTTCAGAACATTTCACCCCAAAGCCATGGAATATACGTTCTTCTCAAGTGCACATGGGACATTTTCAAAAATAGACCACATTTTGGGTCACAAGCAAAGTCTCCCCAAATTCAAGAAGATTGAAATCATATCAAGCATCTTCTCAGACCACAATGGCATAATATTAGAAATAAACTATAATAAAAACAATCCAAAAAATTCAAACACTTGGAAGCAGAATAGCATGCTATTAAACAATGATTGTGTTACCAAAGAGATCAAAAAAGAAATTAAAAACATCCTGAAAAATAATAAAAATAAAAACACAACAATCCAAAATCTATGGGACACAATGAAAGCAGTCCTGAGAGGGAAGTTTATAGCTCTACAGGCCTACCTCAAAAAAACAAGAAAAAATGGTACTAAATCATCTAACTCTACAACTTAAAGAATTAGAAAGAGAGCAACAAGAAAACCCCAGAGTGATCAGAAGGAAGGAGATAATAAAGATTAGAGCAGAAATAAATAGAGACCAAAAAAACAATACAGAAAATCAATGAAACCAAGAGCTGGTTCTTTGAAAGGATAAACAAGATTGACAAACCTCTAGCCAGACTCACCAAGAAGCAAAGAGAGAGGACCCAAATAAACAAAATCAGAAATGATAGAAGCGAAATAACAACAGACCCCACAGAAATACAAATGATTGTTAAAAAATACTATGGACAGCTCTACCCCAACAAACTAGACAACATGGAGGAAATGGACAAATTCCTAGAAAAATACAACATTCCAAAACTCAATCAGGAAGAATCTAAAAATCTCAACAGGCCAATAACTATGGAAGAAATTGAAGCAGTCATCAAAAAGCTTCCATCAAACAAAAGCCCAGGACCAGACGGCTTCACAGGGGAGTTTTACCAAACATTCAAGGAAGAACTAAAACCTATCCTCCTCAGACTACTACAAAAAATTCAAGAGGAAGGAACACTTCCAAGCTCATTCTATGAAGCCAGCATCACCCTAATACCAAAACCAGGTAAAGACAACACAATGAAAGAGAATTACAGACCAATATCCCTCATGAACATAGATGCCAAAATCCTCAACAAAATCTTAGCAAATCGGATCCAGCAGTACATCAGAAAGATCATACACCATGACCAAGTAGGATTTATCCCAGGGATGCAAGGATGGTACAATATCCGAAAATCAATAAACATGATACATCACATAAACAAATTGAAAGAAAAAAACCACATGGTCATATCAATTGATGCAGAAAAAGCATTTGACAAAATTCAACACCCATTTTTGATAAAAACTCTCAGTAAGGCGGGAGTAGAAGTATCATACCTCAACATAATAAAAGCCATATATGACAGGCCCACAGCCAACATCATACTCAATGGACAAAAACTAACACCATTTCCCCTAAGAACAGGAACAAGACAGGGATGCCCCCTCTCACCACTCCTGTTCAACATAGTACTGGAAGTGTTAGCCATTGCAATTCGGCAAGAAGAAGAAATAAAAGGCATCCAAATTGGAAAAGAGGAAGTAAAACTGTCCTTATTTGCAGACGACATGATATTATACATACAAAACCCTAGAGACTCCATCAAAAAGCTACTAGACTTAATACATGAATTTGGCAATGTAGCAGGATACAAAATTAACCCCAAGAAATCTGAGGCATTTCTATACACCAATAGTGAACTTTCAGAAAGAGAGATTATAAAAACAATCCCGTTTACCATCGCACCAAAAAAATTAAGCTACCTAGGAATAAACTTAACTAAAGAGGTAAAAGACCTCTACTCAGAAAACTACAGGACGTTGAAAAAAGATATAGAGGAAGACATAAACAGATGGAAGAACATACCGTGTTCATGGATTGGTAGACTCAACATCATTAAAATGTCCATACTACCCAAAGCAATCTATAAATTCAACACACTTCCCATTAAAATACCAATGGCATACTTCACAGAATGAACTCTCCAAAAATTCATCTGGAATAAAAAAAGACCCTGAATAGCTGCAGCAATCCTGAAAAAAAAACAAAGTAGGTGGGATCTCAATACCAGATATCAAGTTGTATTACAAAGCCACTGTTCTCAAAACTGCCTGGTACTGGCACAAGAATAGGCATATAGATCAATGGAATAGAATAGAGAGCCCAGAAATCGGCCCGAACCAATATGCTCAGTTAATATTTGACAAAGGAGGCACGAACATACAATGGAGCCAAGATAGTCTCTTCAATAAATGGTGTTGGGAAAATTGGACAGATATATGCAAGAAAATGAAACTAGACCACCAACTTACACCATACACAAAAATAAACTCAAAATGGATAAAGGACTTAAAGGTATGACAGGAAACCATAAAAATTCTAGAAGAATCCAAAAGCAACAAAATCTCAGACATATGCCGAAGCAATTTCTTCACTGATACAGCTCCTAGGGCACTTGAAACTAAAGAAAAAATGAACAAATGGGACTACATCAAAATAAAAAGCTTCTGCACAGCAAAAGAAACCATCAACAAAACAACAAGAAAACCCACTGTGTGGGAAAACATATTTGCCAATGTCATATCTGATAAGGGCCTAATCTCCAAAATTTATAGGGAACTCATACAACTTAACAAAAGGAACATAAACAATCCAATCAAAAAATGGGCAAAGGACCTAAATAGACACCTTTCAAAAGAAGACATTCAGAAAGCCAAGAGACATATGAAAACATGCTCAAAGTCACTAATCATCCGAGAGATGCAAATCAAAACAACAATGAGGTACCATCTCACACCTGTCAGACTGGCTATCATCAACAAATCAACAAACGACAAGTGCTGGAGAGGATGTGGAGAAAAAGGAACACTTGTGCACTGCTGGTGGGAATGCAGACTGGTGCAGCCACTATGGAAGACAGTATGGAGTTTCCTTAAAAAACTGAAAATGGAACTCCCATTTGACCCTGTGATCCCACTTCTAGGAATATATCCCAAGAAACCAGAAATACCAATCAGAAAGGATATATGCACCCCTATGTTTCTAGCAGCACAATTCACCATAGCTAAGATCTGGAAACAGCCTAAGTTCCCATCAGTAGATGAATGGATTGGAAAACTGTGGTACATCTGCACGATGGAATACTATGCTGCTCTAAAAAGGAAGGAACTCTTACCATTTGCAACGTCATGGATGGAACTGGAGAGCATTATGCTAAGTGAAATAAGCCAGTCAATGAAGGAAAAATACCACATGATCTCACTCATTCATGGATAATAGAGACCATTATAAACTTTTGAACAATAATAGATACAGAGGCAGAGCTGCCTCAAACAGATTGTCAAACTGCAGCGGGAAGGCCGGGGAGGGTTGCGGGGCATGAGGTAGGGGGGTTAGAGTTCAACTAAAGGACTTGTGTGCATGCATATAAGCATAACCAATGGACATAAGACACTGGGGGATAGGGGAGGCTAGGGGACTGTCTAGGGTGGGGGGGAAAATGGACACATATGTAATACCCTTTGTAATACTTTAAGCAATAAAAAAAAAAAAAAAAAAAAAAAAGCTTCCAGCAAACAAAAGCCGGGGGCCAGATGGCTTCACGGGGGAGTTTTACCAAACATTCAAGGAAGAACTAAAACCTATCCTCCTCAAACTATTCCAAAAAATTCAAGAGGAAGGAACACTTCCAAGCTCATTCTGTGAAGCCAGCATCACCCTAATACCAAAACCAGATAAATACAACACAATGAAAGAGAATTATAGGCCAATATCCCTCATGAACATAGATGCCAAAATCCTCCACAAAATCTTAGCAAATTGGATCCAGCAGTACATCAGAAAGATCATACACCATGACCAAGTAGGATTTATCCTGGAGATGCAAGGATGGTACAATATCCGCATCACATAAACAAATTGAGAGATAAAAATTAGTGTCATGTCAACTGATGCATAAAAAACATTTGACAAAATCCAACACCCTTTCTTGATAAAAACTCTCAGCAAAGTGGGAATAAAAGCCATATATAGCAAACCCACAGCCAACATCATACTCAATGGGAAAAAAACTTAAACCATTTCCCCTAAGAACGGGAACAAGACAAGGATGCCCACTCTCACCACTCCTGTTCGATATAGTACTGGAAATACTAGCCATTGCGATTAGACAAGAAGAAGAAATAAAAGGCATCCAAATTGGAAAAGAAGTAAAACTGTCCTTATTCACCCTAACCGATTTGGCTCAGTGGATAGAGCGTCGGCCTACAGACTGAAAGGTCCTGGGTTCGATTCCAGTCAAGGGCATGTACCTTGGTTGCAGGCACATACCCAGCAGGGGGTGTGCAGGAGGCAGCTGATTGATGTTTCTCTCTCATCGATGTTTCTAACTATTCCTGTCCCGTCCTCTCTGTAAAAAAATCAATAAAATATAAAAAACTGTCCTTATTCATAGATGACATGATACTGTACATAGAAAACCCTAAAGACTCCACCAAAAAACTATTAGACTTAATAAATGAATTCGGCAATGTAGCAGGATCCAAAATTAACACCAAGAAATCTATGTCGTTTCTATACACCAATAGTAAACTTACAGAAAGAGAGACTAAAAAGCAATCCCATTTACCATTGCACCAAAAAAATTAAGATACCTAGGAATAAACTTAACTAAGGAGATAAAAGACCTATACACGGAAAACTACAGGACACTGAAAAAAGAGATAGAGGAAGACATAAACAGATGGAAGAACATACCGTGTTCATGGATTGGTAGAATCAACATCATTAAAATGTCCATACTAGCCCTAAACGGTTTGGCTCAGATTCCGGTCAGGGGCAGGTACTTTGGTTGCGGGCACATTCCCAATAAGGGGTGTGCAGGAGGCAGCTGATCAATATTCCTCTCTCATCGATATTTCTAACTCTCTATTCCTCTCCCTTCTTCTCTGTAAAAAAAAAATCAATACAATATATTTTTAAAAAGTAAAATAAATAAGTAAGTAAATAAATAAATAAATAAATAAAATGTCCATACTACCCAAAGCAACCTACAGATTCAATGCACTCCCCATTAAAATACCAATGGCATATTACACAGACCTAGAATGAACTTTCCAAAAATTCATCTGGAATAAAAAAAGACCCCAAATAGCTGCAGCAATCCTGAGAAAGAAGAACAAAGTAGGTGGGATCTCAATACCAGATATCAAGCTGTATTACAAAGCCACTGTTCTCAAAACAGCCTGGTACTGGCACAAGAAGAGACATATCAATCAATGGAATAGAATAGAGAACCCAGAAATCGACCCAAACCACTATGCTCAATTAATATTTGACAAAGGAGGCAAGAGCATACAATGGAGCCAAGACAGTCTCTTCAATACATGGTATTGGAAAAATTGGACAGATACATGCAAAAAAAAAAATGAATTAGACCACCCACTTACACCATACACAAAAATAAACTCAAAATGGATAAAAGATTTAAACATAAGACAGGAAATCATAAAAATACTAGAGGAATCCACACGCAGCAAAATCTCAGACATATGCCAAAGCAATTTCCTCACCTATACTGCTCCTAGGGCAATGGAAACTAAAGAGAAAATAAACAAATGGGACTACATCAAAACAAAAAGCTTTTGCACAACAAAGGAAACTATCAACAAAACAACAAGAAAGCCCACTGCATGGGAGAACATATTTGCCAACGTTATCACCAATAAGGGTTTACTCTCCAACATTTACAGGGAACTCATACAACTTAACAAAAGGAACATAAACAACCCAATAAAAAAATGGGCAACAGACCTAAATAGATACTTTTCAAAGGAAGACAGAAGGAAGGCCAAGAGACATATGAAAACATGCTCAAAGTCACTATCTGAGAGATGCAAATCAAAACGACAATATGGTACCATCTCACACCTGTCAGAATGGCTATCATCAACAAATCAACAAACGACAAGTGCTGGTGAGGATGCAGAGAAAAAGGAACCCTCTCATGCACTGCTGGTGGAAATCCAGAATGGTGCAGGCACTGTGGAGAACAGTATGGAGTTTCCTCAAAAAACTAAAAATGGAACTCCCATTTGACCCAGTGATCCCACTTCTAGGAATATATCCTAAGAAATCAGAAACACCAATCAGAAAGGATATATGCACCCCTATGTTCATAGTAGCACAATTCACCATAGCTAAGATTTGGAAATAGCCTAAGTGCCCATCAGCAGATGAATGGATTAAAAAACTGTGGTACATCTACACAATGAAATACTACACTGCGATAAAAAAGGAGGAATTCTTACCATTTGCAACAGCATGGATGGAACTGGAGAGCATTATACTAAGTGAAATAAGCCAGTCAGAGAAAGATAAATATCATATGATCTCATTTATAGAATATAATGAACAACATAAACTGATGAACATAAACAGATCCAGAGTCAGAGAAGCAATGATCACACCATCAAACCTCAGAGGGAAGGTAGGAAAGGGTGGGGGTAAAGGGGAGAGATCAACCAAAGAACTTATATGCATGCATATAAGCCTAACCAATGGGCAGAGACAACAGGGGAGTGAGGGCATGAGTGTGGGATGGGGGGGGGGGCGCGCAATGGGAGGATAAGGGCACATTTGGAATACCTTAATCAATAAAGAAATTTTAAAAAAATAAAAGAAAATGCAATAATAATAATAATACCCAGTTAGTAGGCTGTGAGGTTTGTATGTTACTGAAAAAAAAAATAGAGAGCCTTGTGAAAAACAAACCTCTAGCATATTTAATCTAGAAACAAAAGAGAGGAAGCCAAGCTAAGTGTGTGTGTTATCATGTAACCTGCACCTGGGTGCTTTTGTGGGCAGAAGAGGAAGCACAGGAGCTATGGGCACGGGCAGCTCTGAGAGAGCTCCACCTGGCTCTTCTCCCACCTGGTCACTATGAAGCCCATTAGGGACTAGTTGGGGACGTTGTGCACACCTTCCTTCACCAGTTGACTGGCCAGGAGAGCTGCTACAGGTACTCAGCCTGGTATTAAGGCCAGTGGCTGTGTACTCTAGACACACAGATTCAGGGAAGGGAAGCCTGGGGAGGCCCATGCCTGGCAATCCAGTCTAGCCTCTATTCACAGGCAGGGGTCTTTGGAATGTCCTTCTGGACTTTCCCTTATCCCTTGTGGAGTAGCCATCAACATGTTCCCTCTTCCCCTGATTCCTTCCTCTCCCCAGGTCTGGTCCTTCCATCCCTTCCAGCCTGGGGCCCCTCCCCACAACCCTCCTGTGTCTGAGGAATTCTCTGGATTTTAGAATGAGGGATTGGCATAGTTCTATCCCCTCCCTATTTCTTTCTACCACTGGAGACAAAAAATGGGAAACTTGGGGTCCTGGGAGTAGAAAGGGGAGAAGAAGCATTCATTGGTGTGGGCACTGGTGACAGATGATGTTTCCCAGGTTGCTCCCATATTGATGTAAGAGAGAACCTGGGAATTGCACAAGGCTCCTTGCTAACTGTACTGGCATTGTGTTGGCTCTTACTCGGCTTGAAAGTGTCTGAGTCCTTCACAGTATTGGTCACAAAGCCTCGCTATTTTAACATCTCCCTTCTGGTAGCCATCCCTTTGGTCTCTGTATGAGTCTCTTTTTGTTTGGTTTTGGTTTTTGTTGTTTTTTATATTCCATATAAATGAAACCATACAGTGTCTTTCTCTGTCTGACTTATCTCAGTATAATATGGTGAGGATGCTGAGAAAAGGGAGTCCCTGTGCACTGTTGTGGGACTGCAGACTGGTGCAGCCACTGTGGAAAACAGAAGGGAAATTCCTCAAAAAACTAAAAATAGAATTACCATATGACCCAGCAATCCCATTTCTGCATATTTATCTGGGGGCGGGGGAGACAAAAACCACTAATTTGTAAAAATATATGCACCCTGATTTGCATTTCTCCTGTGTTCAGAACTGGTAGGTGGGGGGCTGTGGCTTAGGAGAGTATGGGCACCATTGAAAGGAGGACTATGGTGGCCTGTGCTGGGACCATGGCCACAGGGATGGAGAAGGAGGGCAGACAAAAGAGAACTTCGGGGGCAAAATCAGAGAAGTGTGGGTGGTAAGTGGATGAAAGTGGAGAGGCACTGAGTCTCTGCCTTGGGCCACCAAGTAGATGGTGATGCGGACCATGAGAAACAGGGTGCGGGGAAGAAGGCGAGTTCAGCTGGAAATGGTTGGGTGCCATCCCAGGGGGGATGGCTAGGAGAGGCTGACATAGGGGTCTGCAGCCCTGTGTCAGAGGTGAGCGCTGTTTTCGAAGACATTGGAGTACTGTAAGGGAGGCATGCCAAGTGGGGGGAGTCTGAGATAGCCCTGGGCACAGAAGGCACAGGCAGAGCAAGGGGCCTGAATGCTCAATAGGAGCTAAGAAGGTATCTCTTGATTTTTTAAAAATCTGAAAACTAGTCGCTATGAAGCCCATTAGGGACTAGTTGGGGACTTTGTGCACAGATGGTAACAGATGGTAACATGACAACCAAGATGTTTAAAGGTAGAAAAAGAATCAAATGTCTCTAAAAATGTTCTGCATAGCTCATTCTTAGATGTTCATAGATATTAACACAGGAAATAGAGGGGTTCCATGATCAATTGCTTACATCTGAAAAATGTTTGCAAAACAAAGTAAAACAGGTATTCCTGGCAGCAAAATTTCTCAGAGACTTCACTATGGAAATGTGCACGGTGAAGCTCCAAGAACTGGATCAGCACGCAGTTTCTCAAACCTATTTCTCAACAGAACCCTTTTTCTCATATAATCAGCTTTCTACATAACTTGCTTTGGGAAATGCTGCCCTTGAGGCAGTCACAGTAAAATTGGAAGCAATAGAGAGACACATAACTTTGTTACTGATGTTTTGGAAATTCTAGACAATGTCAAATGACATGAAACCAATGTTGGAAAAGAGCAGATAAAATTACAATTATTTGCTGATAATTATGTGCCTGGAAAACCCAAAGGAATCCATTGTAAAGTTTTTAGAGTTAATAAAGGATTTTTGTGGCATGGTCAAATATAAGACAATTATACAAAAATTAGTAATTTCTGTCTAAGCCCACAATGCCCTGGTAGTAGGGGTAATAGGGAAAGTAAAGTTCCCTTTACCATAGTAACCAAAATATAAAATACCTAGAATTGACCTAATAAGATAGACACAGGGCCCATGGGATGAAAATTTCACATTGTTGATAGGGAAAAAATAAAAGTAAAGGAAGAGACATCTGCTATTCCTTCCAGGAAGACTGGCAACATAGTAGAGATGTGGATTTTTTCCAGATTAATAATTGGAAATTTGATGAAATAACTCTAAGGTTCACCTAGAAACAGTCAAGAATGGCTGAGAAAGCCTTGAAAGCCAATCAAATAAAAAGGGATTTGCTTCAAAAGCTTTGTAAAGTGAAAATATTTAAAAGCATACTGTGAGGGCTTGCCCAGGGTGGTAATGGCTGGGGGGAGAGGGGGGTCAATTGGGGAAAAAGGAAACATATGTAAAACTTTAGACAATAAAAATAAATAAATAAATAAATAAATAAATAAATAAATAAATAAAAATTAAAGCATACTGTATTTGGATAAGTATTAACAGATCAATTGAATAAAATATATAGCTCTCAAAACACCCTTCATATGAATAACTTAACATGTGATAAATATAAATAGTATAGTTAAGGCTTATAAATAAATATATCATCAATATAAATTTCACATATAGTGAATTAAATATGTCATATAAATATAGGCTAAGAGAAAAAAACAACTATTTAAACCATACAATCCAAGAAAGTAGTATTGGTTATCAAGGGCTTCTTAAGCATAAATACAGTAGAAGGGAATTTTAAAGAGGAGATAACTATATTTAAGTACTTAAAATATACAACTTCTGTCAAAAAACACAATGGAAAGACAAACCTAAGCAGGAAAAACATTTGCAATATGGTGAAAATATCTTAATATATGAAGAGCTCTTCTAAATTATAGGAAAACATAATTGGCAATGGAAATAAACAGGTAGCAGAAGAAAAAATACAAGTGGCCTAAAAAGGGAAAAATACTTAACTTCACTGTTAATCAAGGAAATAAGACAATTGACCATTTGAAAAGTGTTAACTGTATTAAGATTAAGAAGCGGGATTTACTGCTGTTTGGGTGAATAAGACAGTATGCTCTTTGGCCTGAGGATAAATGTGTACACATTTCTAGAAGGAACTGTGACAGTATTTGTCACTGTCCTCCAAGGTCCTTCATGATTTCATTCATTTCTCCACCTCTATCCCAAAGCAGTTATCAGAGCTGTGGATGAAGTTTTAGCACCAAATCAGTGGTCACGTTGTTTGATGCTAAAGTATAAACAACTGGGCCCTAGCTGGTTTGGTTCAGTAGATAGAGAGCATCGGCCTGCGGACTGAAGGGTCCCAGGTTCCATTCCAGTCAAGGGCACATGCCCGGGTGACGGGCTTGATCCCCCAGTGGGGGGCATGCAGGAGGCAGCCGATCAATGATTCTCTCTCATCATTGATGTTTCTATCTCTCTCCCTCTCCCTAACTCTCTGAAATTAATAAATATATGTTTTTAAAAAATAAAAATAAAGTATAAGCAATTGGAAATGATCCAGATTGGCCCATGGTGGAGTCTAGTTAGGTCAGTACAGTGCATCTGTGGGAGACTCGGTGACCAGCAGGACCCATTTCAAAGTCTGTTGAAGGGCACTGGGAAAGGATTACAACATATGGCAAGTGAGTTTGTTCATGGTTATTGTTGTTTTTTAAAAAAAGGATACAAATTACAGTGTGATCTTAATTTTACATACAAATATATTTATTGAGGGACTGGCATAAAATAAAACAGTAGGAAGTAGGTCATTGATTTTTAATTTATTTATTCTTTATTGACTTTCCTTAATTTATCATGATAAGCATGTTTCTTTTATAACAAAACAGTGTATTTTTAATTATGAAGAATAGTTTAAATTAAAAAAAAAAACTTTTAAAAATGGTGGAGTTCAAGTAATGCTGTTTAACTTAATGACAGCACCTAAAGAGGGTCTCCAGTGGCAGGCCACCCGGCTCTGTCATGACCAACATTTTATTTCTCACTTGAAGGAGGACACAGAAGGGACTTCATGCTTTCTCCTGGCACCTCATCTCTGTGGAAGTTTGGGAATGGATGGGGAGGGGTTCTTCTGCCCTGCAGGCACCGTCTTACCTTTCCTGTGTCCCAGCCTGGAGACTCTGGCACCTGTATGCATGGGGAACATTTGATCAAAGTGAGGCCGCATCATCCAGGTGTGCAGGTACATCCCTCACAGCCATGGCCATGGTACTGTCCCTATGTGCTCTTCTTGGGGAAGGGTTGTGCTTTCTATGGGCCACATTTGTACCCTACCCCAAGTTACCTATAGAGAGTGGGGAAGAGGGGAGTGAGCATGGACCGTTTTGTCAGGGTACAGCCTACTCCCCGGGAGTTGGAGACAGTATGGGGACCTGCACGACCATGGGGCTGCCTGGAGCCCATAGTCAGCAAGGAGGTGGCCAAGGGCACTTGGGCAGTGGGATAGCTTCGGTGAGAGCAGGACCAGTACAGTGAGAAATGAGTGGGCAGAAAGGGACCAACATCCTCCTCACCTCTCTGTCTTCCCACTGGGAGAGATTTGGAAATCTATGATGGCAAGGAGACTGAAAGGGAAAACGGGCTAGATGAATGCTTCCAGGGCTAAATCCAGACAGTGCCCACTGCACCCCAGGCAGACCTCTGCTGATGGCCTCGGAGGAATCAGAATAGAAGATGTACCAGACTGTGGGTATGCCGGCCCCATGTCATCCCTGGTCTCTTCAACCTGGCCAGAAGGGACATCATGCTGCTGGCCCCTCTGCCAGCCCTGGGGATACAGCCGGCTGACTGATCTCTTGTAGCAAAGTTCATTCCCTGCTCTGCCCACTTTCTCCTGGAAGCCCATGGCCCATGTCAGGCCCCATGAGGCCGTGGTAGGTCCCTGGGGAAGTCTGACACCCATCAGGCCTCTTTGTCCCAGGAGATTCTAGAACGTTATAGGGCCAGACTGATGCTCTGTTCTCCTTTGCAGAGTCACTGAATTGTGAAGGCGAGGTGAAATCCTGGGTGTGTGTCAGTTTCCTTAAGGAAGGCAGGCTGCAGAAGTGTAAACAGAGGATACTAGAGTTAGGAGGTCTGCAAAAAACCCAGCCTTGACTTTTTATTATTAAATTCCATAAAGCCTCCCCATCAAATTGCTAGAAACGTTTCTTATTGTCTGTTTGTATTGTTGTGGGCTGTAACAGTTTTTGTCCACCGGCCACAGACTCCACTTTGCACAGCACCCAGGCAAAGCCCTGTGTACAGGTCTCTGAGGGACCTATGTCCTGGGAAGCAGGAGGAGATGTGTCCCAAGCACCTGCTCCAGGCCCATCCAGACTGATCCTGGGACCTACCTGCTCCCCAGGAGTGGAGCACAAGGCCCTGTGAAGTCACGAGTAAACAAGATAATTTCAGAGTAGGCACCAGGAAGGAAACAGAGCTGGTGAGGGTGACCTGGTGGAGTGGGTCACCCAGGCAGGTGCAGCCCAGCCGGGCTCTGAGGGGCTAGGCAGGGGTCCTCAAACTACGGCCCGTGGGCCACATGCAAATACAAATATTGTATTTGTTCCCGTTTTGTTTTTTTACTTCAAAATAAGATATGTGCAGTGTGCATAGGAATTTGTTCATAGTTTTTTTTTTTAAACTATAGTCTGGCCCTCCAACGGTCTGAGGGACAGTGAACTGGCCCCCTGTTTAAAAAGTTTGAGGACCCCTGGGCTAGAGGCACAGCAATGGAGGTCTGTGAAAATGTATTCTGTTCAGAGCAGATGCCTCCATCCTGAAAGGGTTTAAACTTGGTAAAGCCAAGGAGACTGTAGCCAGGACCCCGATGAGGAGAGGTGCCTGCACTGCATCCTCCCAAGGTCCATGGGGACTATGGGTTGCTGTGAGGCTGAGACCCAGACTTGGAGCAGAAAGTGACTCAGGTGTTCAGAATATCCCATTATTCATTCCAATTCGTAACAGAAACAGACCATCTCCCCCATGCCTATCCCCAGTCCAGTCCCCACTCAACCCACCCACCAGCTCCAGTGGAGATAAAATTGGTAGCACTTTTGTCTAAGACATGTTTGTCTTCCAGCTTATGAGAAGCTCGTGAGTTATCTCAAGTTTTTCCTAAAACAACGTTTTTCTTCATTTCTTAAAAAAAAAAAAAAAAAAAAGCAGAAGAAAAACATAAGCTTATTTTATACAATATGCCATCAGCCAGGGAGCAGAACATCCACACTTGAGGGTTGCATAGCAACTGCTTTTCGATTGATTTTTTGAGAAGTCACCAAAGTACTGAACTGTTCTCACTTTAAATATTTCCTAGGATGATGAAAATCAAAGCAAATGGGAACTAGAGACTTGGGGACAATCAGAGAACAACAGGTTTCCTGCCATGAAAGACCAGGTCAAGACGAACACTCCTAGGAAATTTTCAGCATTGGAAAGGAAAGGTCGAATAAATTCTTTCTGAGTCTCTTGGTGGAAGGCAAGAGAACAGAGTTCTGGGGGTGAGGACTCGGCATGCCCAGAGCCACAGTGTCCAAGGGCTCAGTGCCACTGTCCTCGTACTGTGTCCTGACCACCACCCGCCTGCTCTGGACCTCCACTTCTTTACCTGTGTGAGGGGCAGTGTAGGATTTCAGAGCAACCCCGGGATAGCCCCCTGTTCTCCCCAGAGTCTGGGCCCAACCCCCAACCTGCTGGTGGGAGGCCCTGGTCATGCCAGCTCCCTGGTGAGCTGGACCTGCCAGGGTGCAGAGAGGGATGAGGGCATATTGCACTGGACCCTACTCTGGGAGGCCAGCTGTGGCTAAGCCTGGGAAGGGTCTTGCTGAGACCCCTGTGCTTGGCTGTCTCTGGCAATAGACTCCCAGCCTTGGGAAAGAAGGATTTCTAAAACATGCCCTAATGACATGGAGTCCCAGCAGAGAAATGAGGAGCTCACCTTCTGGTGTCACTTGATATCTGAGCTCCCAGAAGCTGGAGCTGCAGGGAGAAGACCCCCAGCCTCAGGGGAGCCCACGCTGCCCCAGCAGGGTTGCAGTGTGATTTTTGCCCATGTTGATCCTTCAGCAAGTTATGTACCACCATTGAGCGTAAGTGTAAGTAAGATGAGCACATACTAGCAACTATAGCAGCAAGGAGGAGGTTCATGTGAGTTGCTGTCTGCAGTGTCCCCTTGGGGGAAGGCCCTGTCTGTTACCCCTTAGGTGACTTCATTTCCCAAAACATCAGCTCTATGGGATAGTCACACCATCAGGCCCACCTGACAGTGAGGACTCTGGCACCAAGAGGCAGAGTGACCTGCCAGAGTCACCCATTAGCAAGCCACTTTGCTCTGGGAAGGAGGGGCCAGACACGGTTACTCCAAAGGCTGGGGAGAGTGAGCTCCAGGCTGCTTGTGCCTTGTTCCCCTTAAGAGTTCCTGCATGCTGGTGGTCCCCACGGAGGGCAGTTTTGCTACCTCCCAAAGGGGATGCTAATGGCATCTGATAGGTAGAGACTGGAATGCTGTTTCACACCCTAGAGTGCACAGGATAATCCGCCCAACAGAGAAGTCCTGGCCCAGCTGTCAGCAGAGCAGAGGTGGGGTAGCCTCTGCTTTCCTGAACTCAGTGAGCCCTCCCTGTTACCAGGCCTGGGCTCTGTGCAAGCTGTCTCATTTCCTGTGTGTTTTAGAGGGTAGGGCCAGAGCAGTTGAAAGGCTTTGGCAGACTGAAGCCAACCCTCTAGGGCAGTGGTTCTCAACCTGTGGGTCACGACTTCTTTGGCGGTTGAACGACCCTTTCACAGAGGTCTCCTAAGACCATCCTGCAGATCAGATATTTACATTACGATTCATAACAGTAGTAACATTACAGTTATGAAGTAGCAACGAAAATAATGTTATGGTTGGGTCACAACATGAGGAACTGTATTTAAAGGGCCAGAAGGTTGAGAACCACTGGTCTAGGGCATGAGCCTCCAGAGCTTCAGGCGACCCCTTTGGGTACACTGGCTCCTCCAGGGACTGGAATCATACCTCCATCTTTATCATCATTTTGTCATGACAGTGACAGGACAAGGAATATTTGTAGGCATTGATGGTTATGGTCAGAAGCCACTATACTCCTGCCTCTGCACTGGATTGTATCCATTTTTCAGATGGCAAGCTCGGGACAGTGAGGTAACTTGTCTAAGAACATGAAGCAGATAAAGGATGAGCAAGTCTCACATCCCAGTGCTCTCATGCTACCCAGATGAGCCCCCACCTGTCACCTGCGGGTGCCCTGGTGAACTGCTGGAAGGGCTTAGGGACTCTTAGGCAGAGCTGTCCCTGGCCTGGAGCAGGTGGGGGCGGAGACTGCAGGTTTGTCTCCATCTCCTGGACTGAAGGAGGGAAGAGCTTAAATAACTCAGCTCAGTCTGGAGCAAACAATGGAAATGTCAGAGTGCAGTGATTGCAACAGAGCATTTAGGGCAGGTTTTAATTGGCTTTTCCAGTGTGGGACCCCAGAGGCTGTCTCCAGCTTCTGAAGTTCCCGCTGCTGGGTGCCAACTAGGCTCAGAGCTGCAGCCCAAGCCTGGGGCTCCACGGCCAGCCCAGCCTGGCCTTGCAGACTTAGGCAGCAGCGCCACCTTGTGACTGCCTTAGGGCTGCCCTGCCTCTCCTGTGACCCACTATCTACCCCTTTCTAGTGGTTGGGCGGGGCAGTTCAATTGTCTGAGACATGGTTCCTCATCCTGAAAACAGGAAAATGACAGCACCTATATATTATGACAGTTTTATGGTTTAAATTAGAGGATGCATGTAAACTTGGAACCCTGTAATCAGCTCATAGTGACCCTGGTACAGGACCCCACAGCCGCCCCCAGCCCAGGATGCAGACATATCCCATCCACTGGACAGCTGTGCCTTGGCTCCCTCTGGGGAGGGCTGGTGGTCTATGAGTTCCATGATGATTCCTTGGCCATCCCCTTGCTGAGCTCACACATGGTCCCCAGCCCAGCACAAGTGGGAATAGGCTCAGTCTCTCAGAGAAGCTTTCTTAGAGCCCATGTAGAGTAGAGAGGAGCAAGCAGCCAGAAGACAGAGGCCATTGGGCAAAGATAAATGCAGCTGCCACAAGCAGATCCCTCAGCCTCTCTGTCATTTCTGAAGGAGAAATAGATGAGTCTCCTATCCTGGCTCAGAGGAGAGCCACTGCTCATATGCTGTGATACCTGGCAAGGGCACAGAATGGCAGGACCTGAGGTACCCCAGAGAGGGTGGCCCATCTGAGGGCTGCATGGGCGCAAGCAGGTCGCAGAAGAACTTGAAGAAGGTTGGGTCGGGGCACTATAGCCCAAGTGACCCATGTAGTTTAGACCTCCCTCCTGGGCCCCAGGCCTGCCCGGCTGCCCCCTGTCTCTGGACACCTCTGTGAGGAGCCTTTGAAGCATGTGAGAAGATCAGGGAGTGGTGTTCCGGAAGTGGGACAAGTAGGTCAAAGAAAAGTAGGGCCTGGGCTACAGGAGGCAGGATCTCATGGGTTTTTGTTTGGGGACTGCCACCAGGCTAGGCAAAGCTACTTGAGCCTTTTGAACCTCTGCTCCACTGACCTAACTTGAGTCTCAGGCCAGCTCTGAGAAGGAGTGGACAGAGCACCTGGACTGATCACCCATAAGCTGCCTCCCGAGAAGTGGGAGAGCTCCACAAAATAAAGCTCCTCCTGAGCGAGCAAGCTGGGCCCAAAAAGACCATCCCATTACTGTGTCCCTCGGCACTGCAAACCCCATACCTACCCTGCTAGTTTTCGGTCCTCCCCCCATGCCTCCCGCAAAGACCCCATTGCCAGAAAACTTCCTTCTTGTTCTTGCACTACTCCGGTCAGTGACTTACTTCACTAGGATCTAATATAGCTTTTTATAACAGTTTCATCTCCAGGCACATTTGGCTCTGTGCATGGGACCTGGGAACTGTTCTGCCATCTTGTAAGTCACTGACTTAGATGACACATGAGATTCCTGGCAATGACCAGCCCCTCCCTGGCCCTGGATTGTTCTTTCTTCTGTGAAACATCCTGACTTATCAGCAATACCCTAGGCCTCATCCACACAAGGAGAGATGTGTGGCTATGCTTGATGGACATATTTATGGGAGAAAAGAAACAGAATGCCAGCACATGTCCAGCAAGGAGTGCATATCACTCTACTTTACAGACAGATGTATTTAAAGAGAGATGAAGCAGCCCTGGCCAAATAGCTCACTTGGTTAGAACTTTGTCCCAGGACGCCAAGGTTGTGGGTTTGATACATGGCCAGCGCACATATAAGAAGCAACCAATGAATGCATAAATAAGTGGAACAACAAACCAACGTTTCTCTCTCCCTCTTCCCCCTTCCCTCTCTCTAAAATCAATCAACAAATCTTTTTTAAAAAGAAGAGGAAAAGAACATGTCCAGGACTCTTCTCTTGGAGGAAAGCACTGTGGTGATGGGAGTGTGTGGTGGAAGCAGAAACGGAAATGCCATGAGGACTGAGAGAGCAAGGGCAGCATGCTGCCTGTAGTAGCCTCCCTTCTGAGAGGCTGTGCATTTTTCTTAGGGAAGCAGTCTAGGCCAGGGGATTGAACACAGACTTTGGATTTAGGCTTCCTGGGTTGGGATCTCAACTCTGCTTTCTAGCTGTGTGACCTGAGGGAAGTTACTTGACTTCTCCCAGCCGCAGTTTCCTCTTCTCAGGCTGACTGTGAAGCCTGAATGGCAATGCCACCGTGCAGAGTGTGGCTAGCCATGGGCACCACATAAACGGCATGTGACTGCTCTTCTCTGTGGCTCCTAAGGGAATCGGCTCTGTGCCCCTGTTCTTTATGGGGCTCCTTTGCTGTAATCTGCTGTAGCTTTCCCCCTCTATTGTGTCATTTTCTGTAAATGTCTTCAAACATAGGGTTCTCTCCCCTTCTATGGGCTGGCACACCACATTGGAATTCCTTTCCCCCCTACCCTGAACCCTTCCCAAGTTGACCTCCTGTCCAAGGCCTGCACACAGTTCGTGCCTGATAGAATGCAGGGAGCTCTGTAAATGGGGTGGGCTGAATGGACCTATTTGAGGCCCTGAAAACTCACATCTCACCTGAAAACTGCACAGTGACTTTGTGTGGAAACTCACTGGGGAGCCAAGAATTGAATCAAGTGGAAAGCAAGTCCTGAGAGGACTGGGCAGGGACCACTGTGCCACCTGGACCAGACCCCCAATGGAAGGAGTCTGTCAACACTATGGCCTTCCCAGCCCCCCAGTTAGTCCACAAAACACTAACCCCTCTTTCATCTCTCCTTCCCTACAGTCCATGAGCCTTATTGAGATTGGAAACCCTTCTCAAAGCCTGGAGAATGTCTGCCGGTGGGCTTACCTCCAGCAGAAGCCGGACACAGACCACGATGAATACCATGATCACGCCATCTTCCTCACACGGCAAGACTTTGGGCCTTCAGGCATGCAAGGTGAGGTTTCTCGTACAATGGTTCAGAAAGGAAGGAGGCTGAGTATGAGCCACTGGCCCTACAGGGGTCCTGGAAGCCTTGGCCAGGCCAGGAAAGGGTGTCAGGGCAGGGGGCTGTGGCCACTTCTTCCCTAGAAGAACATAGGTCAGGGCTGATGAGCCCTGGCTCTCAAAAACCACCAGGGCCTCTGCCATTTCCCCCCAGGAAACCTCATGCCCAGGGGAAACACTGAAGATCAGAGTTGGTGAAGTGGGCAGAGTCTAGGGCTGGCACCTGAGACATCAGGTAGGATCTGAGACTGAGTTTCAGAGTTGTTGGTTGCCCCCATTTAAAAAAAAAATTTTTTGAATAAGATTTCAACCATTGCAATTTTACAGATTTTACTTTAAAATTCAAACTATGTAAAACTGACAGATCTAAAAGAAGAAATTGACAAGTCTACCATCATAGTCAAAGATTTTAATGTATTTTACTTAGTAATAGAAAAAACAACAGATAAGAAAATTACTAAGGATACAGAAGATTTGAATTAAAAAAGTGGACCTAGTTGATATATATATAGAAAACTGCACCAAACTACTTGAGAATACCCAATCTGTATGAGCACACATGAAAACAGATCCAAACAGGCTATGCTGGGTCATAGGACAGTCTCAACAAAATGCAAAAGATCGAAATCACACAGAATATGTTCCCTGATGAGACTGGAAAAGAAAGATAACTTGAAAACTTATGCATGCCTGGAAATTAAATAACATACTCATAAATAATTCATAGTTCAAAGAAGTAACGGTAGAAATTAGAATATATTTTTAAACTGAATGGTAATGACAATCTGACATGAAAACTTGTGGATGTAACTAACAATTATTAGATTGATGTTTGTAGCCTTAAGGAGTTTATTAGAAGAAAAAGGCTGAAAAATTAATCATAGAAATATTTATATCAAGAAATTTGAAAAAGAACATCAAGCTAAACTCCACAAATTATAAAGAGTTAAAATTAAAAACAATAGTGCAGTAGAGAAAATAAATAAAACCAAAATTTGCTTCTTTGAAAAGCATGGATTAAAACAGACGAGCCCTTGCAGCCACTGTGGAGAACAGTATGGAGTTTCCTCAAAAAATTAAAAATGGGACTTCCATTTGACCCAGTGATCCCACTTCTAGGAATACATCCCAAGAAACCAGAAACACCAATCAGAAAGGATATATGCACCCCTATGTTCACAGCAGCACAATTTACAATAGCTAAGATTTGGAATCAGCCTAAGTGCCCATCAGCAGATGAATGGATTAAAAAACTTTGGCACATCTACACAATGGAATACTATGCTGCTGTAAAAAGGAAGGAACTCCTACCATTTGCAACAGCATGGATGGAGCTGGAGAGCATTATGCTAAGTGAAATAAGCCAGTCAGAGAAAGATAAATATCACATGCTCTCACTTATTTGTGGATTATAATGAACAACGTAAACCAATGAACCAAAACAGATGTAGAGAAAGAGAAGCATCGATCAGATGCTCAAAACTTGGAGGGAAAGCTGGGGAGAGTGGGGGTAAGGGGGAGAGATCAACCAAAGGACTTGTATGCATGCATATAAGCATAAGTGATGGATGTGGACAACAGGGGGTGAGGGTGAGGGCAGGATTGGGGGGATGAGGGGACATTGGGGGGATAAGGACACATTTGTAATATCTTATTCAATAAAGGGAAAAAATTCTTATTTAAAAAAAAAACAGAAGAGCCTTTATCAATACTAATTTTTAAAAAGAAAAAAATTAAAATTTACTAAAATCACAAATGTAAAAGGACAGCATTATAAATTTTACTTTAAAAAGATAATGAGAAGGTATTTTGAACAGCTTTGTATCAATAAATTTGTCAATTTAGATAAATGGTACAAATTACTTGACAAAAAAAATCTGAGAAAAAAAATAGAAAATATGAATACTCATGTCAATTAAAGATGTTAACTCCTGGATTTGATAGCTTGACCCAAGAATTCTTTATAAGTTCTAATGAAGAATCATACCAATCATATACAAACTCCCACACAATGAAAAAAGAAGGTGCATTGTTCCAACTTCTAGGAGGCCTGCTAACACTGAAACCAAAATCTAAGGACATTCTAAGAACAAAAGTATAGGTCAGTCTCTCTCATGAATATAGATACAAAATCTCAAACAAAATATTAGCAAAACAAATTTGGTGCTATATTTTAAAAAAGTTGTATGTTACAAATTTCAATGTATTCTAGAAATGTAATGTTGGTTTAACATTTGAAAATCAATCATTGTAATTTATCACATTAACAGAATAAAGGAGAAAAATTTATAGGATAATCTCAATTGATCCAGAAAAAGTATTTGACAAAAATAAAGATCCATTTATGATCAAATGTCCTTTTGAATTAGGACTAGAAGAACTTTCTTAATGTGGTAATGGATATTCCCCCCTCAAAAAAAAATTATAATAAGCATCATATATAATGGTGACATGTTGAAAACATTTTTCCTAGATTGAGAAAGGTCAAGAATGCCTGCTATCACCACTTTTCTTCAACGTTGTAGTGGAGGTCCAAAGCACTGAAATAAGACAATGAAAAAAATAAAAATATCAGTGTCAGAAAGGAAAAAAATCACAGACTCTTATTTGAAAATAATATACTTGTGTGCACAGAAATTCCAAAAGAATATACAAATAAATTATTAAAATTATTAACTAATTTTTGTAACATCCTATCTAATAAAAGAGTAATATGCAAATTGACCATCACTCCAACACACAAGATGGCCGCCCCATGTGGTCAAAGATGGCTGCCCCCATATGGACACAAGATGGTCAACCCAAGATGGCCAGCAGGGGAAAGCAGTTGGGGGTGACCAGGCCAACAGGGGAGGCCAGTTAGAGGCAATCGGGCCTGCAGGGGAGGCCAGTTAGGGGCAATTGGGCCAGCAAGGGAGGGAAGTTAAGGCTGACCAGGCCGGCAAGGGAGGGCAGTTGGGGGCAACCAGTCCAGCAGGGGAGGGCAGTTAGCGGCAATTGGGCTGGAAGGGGAGCAGGTAGGCATCTATCAGGCTGGCAGGGGAGTGGTTAGGGGGTGATCAGGCTGGCAGGCAGAAGCAGTTAGGGGCAATCAGGCAGACAGGTGAGCAGTTGGGAGCCTGCAGTCCTGGATTGTGAGAGGGATGTCCGACTGCCCATTTAGGCCCGATCCCAGAGGGGTCCCAGATTGGAGAGGGTGCAGGCTGGGCTGAGTGACACACACCCCCGTGCACAAATTTCGTGCACCGGGCCTCTAGTGTCACTATATAAAAATCAATTGAATGTCTGTATTCTAACAACAAACAAATTAAAAGTTAGTACCACTTACAATAGAATAAAAGCAGCAAATACCTAGGATTATGTCTTAAGAAAATATGTCCAAGACCTCGACCATAAAACTGAAAGACATGTTGACAGATATTATAAAAGATTAAATCAATAAAGGGGTATACCGTGCTTATGGATGGGGAGACTCACTATTGTACAGATATGAATTTCTCCAAATTGCTCTATAGGTTGATGCTGCTGTGCTCAGTTCCAGCAGGATATTTTGAGGGTATTGAAAAGTTGATTCTTGTGTTCATACAGAAATGCAGTGGGTCGAGAACAATTGAAGAAGATGATCAAAGTACTCAATACTTATAAGAATAAATTAGTTAAAGACTGTAAGTTTGATGCAAGGATTGACAAATATGTCATTAGAACAGAACAGAGTGGAGAGTTGAACTTAAGCACAAACACTTGCTTTATTGCAAAGGTGGCACTGCAAGGTAGATGAGAATGATGGTCTTTTAACAAATGGTATTAGGTCAATTGACTATCCAAATTGGAGGAAAAATTAAGCTGACACACCTTCTTTGTATACAAACATCATATTTGTGGATATTCTAGATCTTAGTGGATTTTAGATCTACATATGAAAGGTGAAATAATAATACTTATAGAAAATAATATAGAATATTTCCATATTTTTGGAGTAAGAGCAGATTTCTTTAAAAAGAGATAAAAAAGCACCAAACACAATGGAATATATAACTAGTACCACATTAACATTAAAAACTTTAGTTCATTAAAGATATCATTAAAGATACCTAGGAATAAACTTAACTAAGGAAGTAAAAGACCTGTACTCAGAAAACTACAGGAAATTGAAAAAAGAGATAGAGGAAGATATAGACAAATGGAAGAATATACCGTGTTCATGGATTGATAGAATCAACATCATTAAAATGTCCACACTACCCAAAGCAATCTATAGATTCAGTGCAATACCCATTAAGATGCCAATGGAATATTTCACAGACCTAGAATGAACTCTCCAAAAGTTCATATGGAATTTTTTTTAAAAGACCCCAAATAGTCACAGCAATCTTGAGAAAGAAGAACAAAGTTGGAGGGATCACAATACCAGATATTAAGCTATATTACAAAGCCACTGTTCTCAAAACTGCCTTGTACTGCCATAAGAACGGGCATATAGACCAATAGAACAAAACAGAGATCCCAGAAATTGACCCCAGCCATTATGCTCAATTAATATTTGACAAAGGAGGCAAGAGCATACAATGCAGTCAAGAAAGACTCTTCAATAAATGGTGTTGGGAAAATTGGACACATACTTGCAAAAAAAAAATGAAACTAGACCACCAACTTACACCATACACAAAAATAAATTCAAAATGGATAAAGGACTTAAATGTAAGATGGGAAACCATAAAATCTTAGGAGCATCCACAGGCAGCAAAATATCAGACGTATGTCATAGCGATAGTTTACCGATACAGCTCCTATGATAATGGAAACTAAGGAGAAAATAAACAAATGGGACTACATCAAAATAGAAAGCTTCTGCACAGCAAAAGAAACAATCAACAAAAGAACAAGAAAGCCCACTGCATGGAAAAACACATTTGCCAATGTTATAATCTCCAAAATTCATAGGTAACTCATACATCTTACCGAAACGAAGATAAACAATCCAATCAAAAAATGGGCAAAGGATGTAAATAGACACCTTGCAAAAGTTTACATACAGAAGGGCAAGAGATATATGAAAACATGCTCTAAGTCACTAATCATCCAAGAGATGCAAATCAAAATGACAATGAGATACCATCTCACACCTTCAGAATGGCTGTCATCAACAAATCAATAAATGGCAAGTGCTGGTGAGGAAGCAGAGAAAAAGGAACCCTCTTGCAAAGCTGGTGGGAATTCAGAATGGTGCAGCCATGGTGGAAAACAGTATGGAGGTTCCTTAAAAAAAACTAAAAATGGAACTTCCACTTGACCCAGTAATCCCACTTCTAGGAATATATCCCAAGAGATCAGAAACACCAATCAGAAAGGACATATGCACCCGTATGTTCATAGCAGCACAATTTACAATAGCTAAGATTTGGAAACAACCTAAGTGCCCATCAGTAGATGAGTGGATTAAAAAACTGTGGTACGAGAGAAACCAAGATGGCGGCATAGGTAAACACCGGAAATTGCTGCCTCGTACAACCACTTCAAAAATACAACTAAAAGACAAAATGGACATCATCCACAACCACAGGAAGGCTGGCAGAGTGGAAATTCTACAACTGGAAGGAAAGGGAAAAGCACACTGAGATTCAGAGGAGGTGCGGAAATAAAGTGCAGAGGTACGGAGGTGCACGCAGAAAGGGCTGTCAACTGGGGACGCGGTTTTTTTTTTCTGAACTCCAGTTCTGGGTGAGTCTCTGGGGACACAGACTCATACGGGGAGAAATTGGACTGTCTGGCATCCAGGGGAACTCGAGGACAGCTTTCTCTCAGAGGTGCTTGCAGCGATTACCACAGGACACTGAGACCCAGGACCTCTTAGGGCAGGACTGAGGATCAACCATAGCTGTTTGCTCTGCCCTATTGATTCCCTGAGACCCCGCCCCACCCAAGCTGTGTGCAGAGGCTTTTGCATATGAATGGCCTGGCCCTTTGCAACCTAAAATTACCTAACAAACTGCAGCTGGGTCAGAGACACCCAGAACATACAAAAGAAGGCTCAAGGCCCCACAGCGGCTTGTATTGCTTCACAGCTGGGCCTCATCTGGGCACCTCCAAACCCCAAACAAAGAAGAGGAATCTGCAGATCTCTCCGTAACTCTTGCTGGGTAGCCTCAGGCAGAGGCTAAATTAGCACCTCCTTAGAGATCCAAGTGCCAGTGTACCCAGTGGTCAGAGTGGGACCATCCAGATTACAACTCCTCAGATCCATAAGGGACAGACTCAGGGGCAGACTCAGTTGAGCACCAAAGCCCCACTGAAGCAAGTCTTGCCCCATAAGGGTGTCTCCAGCACAGAAGTTCTTCTACCATAGACACAGCTGATTCACACAGCCAATTGGCCTGGAGGTCAATTCCTCCCAGTGATACCTACAACAATCAAGGCTTAATTACAACAGTACTGTGCACAAAGCCCACAAAGGGGTGCACCAAGAGTGTCCACCTCAGGTAATTGGAGAGGCTGAGCCACTGGGCCCTATAGGACACCTAGCACAGAAAGCCACTCTATCAACACAGGGAAGCAGCCAAAATGCAGAGACAAAGAAACAGGTCACAAATGACAGAAATGGAGGAAAGCAAACTACTGGATATAGAGTTCAAAACCACGGTTATAAGGTTTTTCAAGAATTTTCTAGAAACCGCCGATAAATTTAGTGAGACCCTCGATAAATCTAGTGAGACCCTCGAGGATATGAACAAGGACCAACTAGAAATTAGGCATACACTGACTGAAATAAAGAATATTATACAGAGATCCAACAGCAGACTAGAGGATCGCAAGAATCAGGTCAAAGATTTGAAATACGAAGAAGCAAAAAACACCCAACTAGAAAAGCAAAAAGAAAAAAGAATCCAAGAATATGAAGATAGTGTAAGGAGCCTCTGGGACAACTTCAAGCGTATCAACATCTGAATTATGGGGCTAAGAAATAATGACAGAAAACTTCCCCTACCTGGTGAAAGAAATAGACTTACAAGTCCAGGAAGTGCAGAGAGACTCAAACAAAAGGAATCCAAAGAGGACCACACCAAGACACATCATAATTAAAATGCCAAGAGCAAAAGACAAAGAGAGAATCTTAAAAGCAGCAAGAGAAAAACAGTCAGTTACCTACAAGGGAGTACCCATACGACTGTCAGCTGATTTCTCAACAGAAACTATGTAGGCCAGAAGGGAGTGGCAAGAAATATTCAAAGTGATGAATACCAAGAACCTACAACCAAGATTACTTTACCCAGCAAAGCTATCATTCAGAATTGAAGGTCAGATAAAGAGCTTCACAGATAAGAAAAAGCTAAAGGAGTTCATCACCACCAAACCAATATTATATGAAATGCTGAAAGGTGTTCTTTAAGAAGAGGAAGAAGAAGAAAAAGGTAAAGATACAAATTATGAACAACAAATACATATCTATCAACAAGTGAATCTAAAAATCAAGTGAATAAAAAATCTGATGAACAGAATAAACTGGTGAATATAATAGAATCAGGGGTATAGAAAGGGAGTGGACTGACAATTCTCGGGGGAAAGGGGTGTGGGGCTGCAGGAAGAGACTTGACAAAAATCGTACACCTATGGATGAGGACAGTGGAGGGGGGGTAAGGGCAGAGGGTGGGGTGGGAACCAGGTGGAGGGGAGCTATGGGGGGGGAGGGGAAAGAGGGACAACTGTAATAATCTGAACAATAAAGATTTAATTAAAAAAATTAAAACATAAAAATAAATATATAATGAAATAAAAAACCAAGTAGTTATTGATATGTGTTAGTTTGGCAAAATAAAATTTCACCTTTGTATTAAAAAAAACTATGGTACATCTACACAATGGAATACTATGCTGCTGTTAAAAAGAAAGAACTTTTACCATTCCCAACAGCATGGATGGACCTGGAGAGCATTATGCTAAGCAAAATAAGCCAGTCAGAGAAAGATAAATATCACATGATCTCATTCATTTGCAGAATATAATGAACATCATAAACTGATGAACAAAAATAGATACAGAGACAGAGAAGCATTGAACAGACTTTCAAACTTCAGTGGGAAGGTGCGGGCGGGGATTTAGAGATCAACCAAAGGACTTGTATGCATGCACATAAGCATAACTAATGGACACAGACACTAAGGGGGTGAGGGCATGTGCTGGGAGGTGGAGGTGACTGGGGGGAAGTCAATGGGAGGAAAAAGAGACATATGTAATACTATATGTAATACTTTAAACAATAAAAAAATAATAATAAATAAAATTTTAAAAAAAAATTAAAAACCTACTACACAAGCAACCTATGGGGTGCTTCTGTTGCCCAAAGATACCCTGGCTGTCTCTGACTCTCACTGCTCCATGGCACCTTTTCCAGCCACACACAACCATAAAGGTCTCCTGTGAGAGGGAGCAACCTCAAGGCTCTGGCATCACCCCAGTCCTATGCAGACAGCCACCAGGCTGCTGGGTGAATTGCTCATGTGCTCATGCATCTGGCCATTGGAAGTCACAGCTACAAGCAGACTCTTTCTTCTTCACTTTTAGTCACTAACTCTCTGGCTTTGTCCTCTCTTCTCCTGCTGGCAAGAAAGTTATGAATGGAATGTACGAATTCCAGTCCATGTGTGCGTTCAAGAATAAAAATTAAATAAAAATTAAATAAATAAATAAAATACAAATGAATCTCTACACTAAAAAAATGACATCATTAATCTATTGAGGGAAAATATTCATAATACATATCCTGTATCTAATAAAGAACTTATATCTGAAATATATGAACTCTGACAAATCAATAAGACAATGTCAATGATAATAATAATCAAACAACCTAGTGGAACATTGGCAAGAGACTTTCTCAGGCTCTTAACAGAACATGAATGATTCATAAATATATGAAAAGATGTTCAGCCTCAGTTAACATTAGGGAAATTCAATCAAAACCACAATCAAAATCCAGACCACGCCTAATAGAATGGCTAAAATAAAAAAGACTGAAAACCCCTCATCTTGCTGAGGATGGGGATATGCATTTTCATACTCCTCTGGTAGGAATATAAATTGGTACAGCTACTTTGGAAAACTGTTCAGCAGTATTATTTAAAGCTGAACAAAAACCCACCCTGCAGTGACACTCCCAGATATGCTCCCACCAGAAGTGCACACACATGTGCACCGAAAGATGATGCAGGAACATTCAGGGCAGCATTACTTACAATAATTCTTAAACACAGAGTTACTTAAATCCATCAACAGGGAGCAGATGAAGATATATTAACACAGTAATCAGAACTACAGGTACATACCACACTGGAGATGAATCTCACACATGGAATGCTGAGTGAAAAGCTTGACAGAGAAGAATATATACTTAGGATTCCATTTACTTCGGCTTTGTAAGTGAGCAAAACTGATCTGTGTTGTTAAAAGTTAGGGAAGGAGGGGAGTCCCAAGAAGGGGCTTCTGCATTGTAAGTACAGTTTTATTTCATGACCAGGTAGGTGTCCATGTGGGTGTGATCACTTTGTGATAATTCTCTAGTTGTATCCTTATTACTTGTGCATTTTTATGGACATTTGTTGCACTTCAAAAGAAAGAACTTGAGCAATCTATATAGAAACTAGAGGCCCAGTGCATAAATTTGTGCACCAGTGGGGTCCCTTGTCCTGGCCTGCAGGATCAGGCCAAAACTGGCTCTCCAACATCCCCAAGGGGTCCCGGATTACAAGAGGGCACAGGCCAGGTCAAGGGACCCCACTGGAGCATGGTCGGGGCCAGGGAGGGATGCAGGAGGTTAGCCATCCAGCGAGGGACCGCAGGAGGGCTCCAGGGCGTGTCCAGGCCCCAGCAACAAGCTAACCTACTGGTCAGAGAGTCTGTTTCCTGGTGGTCAGTGCATGTCATAGCGACTGCTCAACCGGTAGACTGTCTGGCCCCTGGTGGTCAGTGCACATCATAGCAAGTGGTTGAGCGGCCTTAGCATATCACTAGCATATTACACTTTGATTGGTTGAATGACCGACCAGTTGACCAGACACTTAGCATATTAGGCTTTTATTATATAGGATAATTATTCAGAGGAGTGGACTCCTTTCACCCACCTCATCCTCTATGGATAGTCATTTTTATTAGTTTCTGGTTGATCATTCCAGTAATCCTTCTTATAAACACAAGCATATTTATACTTATTCCTCTCACCACTTTCTTCCCTGAATTATTACATGCACTTCTCTGCTTCTCATTCCACTCTCTGTGCTGACCACTTGCCCATATTTGCATTACTAGGGAGACTTCTCCAGTGATGCTGGTCAGGCTAAGATTCATTTATGTTAATAAACTATCTCTGACACTAGAGTGGCTCCCTTTCAGCACCACAATGGGACGCAGGTTGGAACAGGGAATGTGACTCCAGCCCATTCAGCACAGATCAAAGGGTTGCTCTCACCCCTTCAAGGTCTACAGCTGACTAATAGAGCACTCTGTCAGTCTTGTTGTCCAGGCAAGAGCGCTAATGGGAAGCAGAACTGTTCCACAGGAGAGGAAACTGTCCCATAGAAGAGGAAGCTTTTATATTAAGTGACCTCATCCTTCATTTAAAAATATGAAAGAAGCCCTAGATGGTTTGGTTCAGTGGATAGAGTGTTGGCCTGCGGACTGAAGGGTCCTCGGTTCGATTCCAGTCAAGGGCACATATCTCGGTTGCAGTATCCTGGCCCTGGTAGGGGCATGCAGGAGGCAACCAATTGGTGTCTCTCTCTCACATCAATGTTTCTCTCTGTCTCTCCCTTTCTCTTCCACTCTTTCTAAAAATCAATAGAAAAAATATCCTTGGATGAGGATAAAAAAAAAAGTGAAAGGAGCCCAGCTGGTGTGGCTCAGTGGTTGAGCATCAACCTATGAACCAGGAGGTCACAGTTAGATTCCTGAGGGCTTGATCTCCTTCTCCCTTTCTTTCTGAAATCAATAAAAATATATTTTAAAAATAAAATAAATATGTGAAAGGATCAACAGTTTGGAGTGACTAAAGGAAGTGGAGGGTCAGTTTGTCTGAACAACATCTGAGAAGCACATAAAGGACTTATAAGCAGGCTGGTCTTTACAAAGCAAACCTTTTCCTTCTCTTCCCTTCACCCTCTATGGGAAGCCATAAACATCTGTAGCCAGAACCCCACCACCCACCCACCCCCCACCCCAGAAGATTCTGTATGTGTTTTTATTTTCATTTGTTTTAATAATTATCATACAATAAAATTAGTCCCCCAAATAAATAAATAAATAAATAAATAAATAAATAAATAAATAAATAAAAAATGTGAAAGGACAGCTAAGGATTATTAGACATTAAAAAAAATGGACCACATTGAAAAACAAAATCAGAAAACTGACTCCAGAGGAAACAGACAATTTAGAAAATGAAAAAGAACTTTTTAAAAAGTAATATTTCAAGAATGTTTAGAAAAATTTGCCCATAAGCCCAGAACAGGTTGCTAAGAAGAATTAGAAAATGAAGAAGAGTTTTTATGAAATTAAAGATGTGATGGGTAAAATAGAAAATTCAAAAGCTGAAGTAAAAAGTCAAGAGCATCCAAAAATATTAAAATATGAGAGAAAAGTTAGGAGATGTAGATAATTCAGGATGTCCAATATGTATCTAAGATTTCCAGAAAGAGAGAACAGCAGCTAAATAAAATAAAAGGGAAGAATATAAAGATAAAGATACTTTTTCAAATCTCCAGATCATAAAGACTCACATAATGCTAAGCAGGGTGAGTGAGAAATACTTGCACAAGGCACATTCATAGGCAAGGTTTGTATACAAAGGACAGAGGGAAGATCTCCCAAGTTTTGCTCTGGCACCCTGATTCAAGAACAATCATCTCAAAATCCACAGAGCAAAAAATACTTGAAGATACAGATTTTCTTGTTTATTCCAAGTGAAAAAGATTTCTGTACTTGTACAGACAAGTTTAAAATCACACTTTTTCTCCTTCTTCTCAACTTTTCTCTTTGGAAAACTTGTCCTGGTATCTCCCCATGGGAGTTAGGGGAGTGAGACTAGATCGGGGCTCCTAGAGCTGGGGCCCCTGGCTTTGTGGGCCTCTCAAACCCCCAGGTATCATAGCAGAGGCCCCACTTGGCACAGGCAGCTCTGCATGCACTTCTTTATCTTGCCCAGGGCCAAATGGCAGGTCCCATTTTCTGGTTTTGCTGTTTTAGATGGGGTAGGGCGTCCCACCCACCCCCTTCCTGTCAGTGGTTGTGCAGTTGGTTCTGGAGGCTTCCCTGGGACTTCTGAAGAAACCCAGTGATTAGGCTCAACCCAGCAGGGCTCAGTCCTCCTCTGCAGGCTTTCCCACCCTCCTTGTTCCTCAGCCCTGCCTTGCTTTCTGTGGGTCTCCACAGGGCCACACAGTGTCAATAGACTGGCAAAATGCACTGCATCTCCTCCCTGTTTTCTGTGAATTCAGTGTCTTTCAAAGCCGTTTGACTGGGTGGGGTGGCTGGAGGGTCACTGTGCATCAATGTCAGGGGGGGATGTGCCCTGCTACCACCACCCCTCCTACTCTCTGCCTTCCATCTCTGGGTGCACCTTTCCCTTAAACTCCTGATGGAAGAGACCCTTTGGTAGGAATGTGGCTCAGAATCTTCTCAGCCAAAGCTCAGAGTTAGCTGAGTAATAGCTGCGTGCCCTCAGACTACTTGGCTCATCCCCTCTGTGGCCAGCAGGGCAGGGTGGAACATTAATTAGTATTCATTGCCTGGCTCTGCCTCTGAGCAGCTTTGAGGACCACCCTCGCCGCAGCCCTCTGTGTCTTATGAAAGTAGGTCTAGCTGGAGTCTTACAGGTCACCCAGCAGAGTTGGGAGGTGGGAGGTTGTGTGCAAGAGAATGGCAAGTGGGAGGGTGCCCAGGTGGCAGATAGTTCTCCCAGGTGAGATCTGGGCTTGGGAAACTGAGGGGCAGAACTGAGGCCTGCTGCCTAGGGTGAGAGTCTTCTGAGCTGTGCCAGCCTGGAGCAGTCAACTCTGCTCATTTGGGGATGGTGAGGTCACTGGGAGCTGGAGCCACCCTTTGTCTCCTCCTAGGCTATGCTCCTGTCACCGGGATGTGCCACCCTGTTCGCAGTTGCACCCTGAACCATGAGGACGGCTTCTCCTCGGCATTTGTGGTAGCCCACGAGACCGGCCACGTGTAAGTGGCCTCACAGTCCTGGTTGTCTGGAGAAGGTTGGGGTTTGAGGGACCCCACTTCTCTGAACCCTGAGAGGCACAGACCCATATGAAAAAGATATGATGGCCTGTCCTCCCAGCACTGCATAGGGCAGACCCAAGGTTCACTTTCTATTGAGGAAGCATAACAAAGAAAGAGCCAAGTGGGTGCTGGGGATCTTCCCTGGATTACCCCACTTTACAGATGAGTAACTGAGGCTTTGAGGGACCCTGGCCCTGGAACATGCCCCAGGCACCACCTAAATCTCCAGGCTGGACAGATACTGATGGGAAGCACCACAGGGCCGCTGGGCCTGTGTGGGGAGTGTGCCAAGAAGATACCTGAAGAGCTGGGCTCCACTGCAATCTCATGTCACAGCCCCCTGCCTTGGGGACAGGACACTGAGAGGCATGCTGCTGGATGCCATCTCCCCAGTGTGCCCCTGCCTTTCAGATTCTACCAATGGAAATTTGGTATCACCTGGCTTAGGGCAGACCAAAACAGCAAAGGTCCAGGAGGGCCCAGTGGAGGGAGGTTGGGGGGCCCTCCCAACATTTGGGTGGGGTAGAGCTGACAGGTTAGTAAAGCCAGGTGAGGGTCCAGTGAGGCTGTCTTGGCTCCCTGAACAGGCTAGGCATGGAGCACGATGGGCAGGGCAACCGCTGTGGCGACGAGGTACGGCTGGGCAGCATCATGGCACCCCTGGTGCAGGCAGCCTTCCACCGCTTCCACTGGTCCCGCTGCAGCCAGCAAGAGCTGAGCCGCTACCTGCAGTGAGTACCACCCATGTCCCCCAAGGACAACCTGAAACCCTGGGGTGCGTGTCCCAGTGTTCCTGGGCCCAATGCAAATCCCCAGACCTTGGGTCCTCCAATTTGAGGTACAGGGGAGGTGAGAGGGAAAGAGCAGTGCAGGTCAGTGTGGGGGATCCCACTGTTGGGGAGCACCTTTAAAGGACACTTGGGATCTGGGCAAATCAGGTCCTGGGTAGTTCACACAAAGAAACAGAGATGCAGCAGGGAAACTGAGGCAGCCCAGCTGAGAGCTGGGGTGTGCAGACAGGCCCATCATCACAGCTCCAGAAGGGGCCTCAGCAGCCCCACAGACTGGATGGCCAGTCCGGCTGAAGGCAGCTTGCAGTGCCCACGTGTCCCCTCACAGCTCCTATGACTGCCTGCGGGATGACCCCTTCGCCCACGACTGGCCGGCGCTGCCCCAGCTTCCTGGGCTGCACTACTCCATGAACGAGCAGTGCCGCTTCGACTTCGGCCTGGGCTACATGATGTGCACCGCGGTGAGTGTCGGAGCCGGCACCTGGGGCAGCATCTCCCTCTGCACCCAGTCACACAGTGCCCACCCTGCCCATCTAGACTTGGTCCTGGGCAGGGAGCACACAGCTGACAAGGGCTGTAATCTGGGGAGCATCAAGGGATGGTGTGGGCATGGTGTGGCCCCTGCGTGGTCTGCAGAATTCAAGAGGGCTTCCCTAGGAAGAAGCAAGGTGTAAAGGTTGAATGGGAGGACAGGGCATTCCAGAAGGCAGAAATTATGGCCTCAGAATCACATGGTACTCAGGGCACCCACTGGCCACACAAGCCTATCACAGGCAGTCAAGCTGTGCCAGTTGCACAGCTGTCCAAGAGGTCTCTGGGCAATAGGGTCCCCACAGTGGGAAGCACCCTGACCAGTGGCTGGTGTTCTCTTCCAGTTCCGGACCTTCGATCCCTGCAAGCAGCTGTGGTGCAGCCACCCTGACAATCCCTACTTTTGCAAGACCAAGAAGGGCCCCCCACTGGATGGGACCATGTGTGCACCTGGCAAGGTGAGTCAGGGCAGACGGCAGGCCCCATGACACTCTCAGATATCCAGGGACAGTCCCTTCAGAGCCCTTGGGGTGGAGCTGGGGGCTTTTCCTGCCTCCTTTCTAATAATCCCCACTCTCCAAGCTTCTGCCCTTGTGCTTCCCACACACTGTTTTTTATTTTCAGAGCAAACCTGATGTCTCAGAGCACCTGTCTATGCTTCAACCCTCTGCCTAGAGAACTCCCTCCTCTGAGGAGCAGCTGGGGGATTCCAGCAGACTCAGTCCCCCCTGCACACTGTGCGTGACTGGGTCACTTCACCTTGAGGCCAACAGTGGAGTCAGGTGGCTGCTGGGTCCCCAGGCCTAGCTTCAGGCTTAGACTCTAGAATTTGGTGTTTGCCCCTTAGAGGGCCAACTTGTCCCTTGAGGTTGCTCAGTAGTCACCCACCATCACCTGCCATCCTCCCAGGCTAGGGGTGGGCAAACTTTTTGACTCGAGGTCCACAATGGGTTCTTAAACTGGACCAGAGGGCCAGAACAAAAGCATGGATGGAGTGTTTGAGTGAACTAATATAAATTCAAAGTAAACATCATTACATAAAAGGGTACAGTCTTTTTTTTTTTTTTTAGTTTTATTCATTTCAAACGGGCCATAGTTTGCCCATGGCTATCCCAGGCCCACTTCTCACCTCCAGCAAATTGCCAGAAAAACAAGCTTTTCTCTCCCAGTACTTTTCTCCTAACCCCCAGCCTAATTTTCATCGGCTCCGATGAAGTCTCATACCTACCTCTCAGCCAGTAACTTGCAACGGGGCTGGCTTTTGCAGATGTGCCTAAACCTGGGTCACAGCCCCCCAGGGCTCAACCCACTGAGGCTGTGTATACCTACTCTGTGGGGGAGGGTCGTGGACTCCAATGCAGGTTCCCCCAACCCAGGCCTGAAAAGTCCCCAGATAGACTGGGCCTGAGGTTCTTCCAGGTGGGTCTTAAATTCTGCTTAATTTTATTTTGTTTGTGGTGGAGCTTCTTAAATCTACAGATTCTCAGGCCCACCCCTCTGCAGGTTTTGGTTTGCAATAAGGATCGGGAATTGTTTTTGCTATTTTTTAAATTATGGTGAAATCTAAGTAACATAAAACGTGCTGTTTTAACCACTTTAAAGTATACAATTCAGAGATGTTTAGTTACATCACTACTTTAGAGTTCCAGAACTTTTTCACCACCCCAAAAGAAGACCCCATTAAGCATTGAGTCTCCATTTCCTTCCTCTCTCCAGCCCCTGGCAACCACTGATATACTCTCAGTCTCTGTGTATTTGCCTGTTCTGGAATTTCCTATAACTGGAATCATATATTATGTGGCCTTTTACTAGTATATACGTCGTCTTTCACTCAGCATAACGTGTCCAAGGTTCCATGTTGTGGCCTGTGTCAGTGCTTCATAACTTGTTGTGGCTGTGTAATGTCCCACTGTCTAAATGGACCACATTCTGTGGATGTTTGTCCATTAGTGAGCATTTGCGTTGATTCCATCTTCTGGCATTTGTGAATGTGCTGCTGTGGACATTCACGAGCATATTTTGTTTGAAGACCTAGGACAGTGATGGCGAACCCATGACACGCGTGTCAGAGGTGACACGTGAACTCATTTTTTTGGTTGATTTTTCTTTGTTAAATGGCATTTAAATATATAAAATAAATATCAAAAATATACATCTTTGTTTTACTATGGTTGCAAATATAAAAAAATTTCTATATGTGACACAGCACCAGAGTTAAGTTAGGGTTTTTCAAAATGCTGACACGCCGAGCTCAAAAGGTTCGCCATCACTGACCTAGGACTTGGTATTTTTAAGAGATGCCCAGGTGATTTGGCTGTGCCCCCAGACTTAATGAATTCTTAGAAGTTGGAGGTGGGATATCCTATATAATAAAAGCCTAATATGCTAAGTGTCCAGTAGGCCAGTGGGCCGTTCAACCAATCAAAGCATAATATGCTAATGATAATCTAAGGCCGCTCAACCGCTCGCTATGATGTGTACTAACCACCAGGGGGCAGACACTCTGACCGGTAGGTTACCTTGCTGCTGGGATCCAGCCAATTGACACTGAGCAATACAGGCTGGACATGCCCTGGAGCCCTCCTATGGTCCCCTCCCTTGCTGGCCAACTTCCTGTGTCCCCCTCCGGACCCGATCATGCACCAGTGGGGTCCCTCGGCCTGGCCTGCACCCTCTCGAAGTCTGGGACCCCTCAGGGGATGCCGAAGAGCTGGTTTCAGCCCAATCCCAAAGGCCAGGCCAAGGGACCCCACTGGTGCACGAATTTATGCACTGGGCCGCTAGTTGGTAATAAATGCCAGGAACCTAATGATATCAGTACTAACCACATAGCCCTCTAACCCCACAGGAGCTTGACAAAGGGAACAGGGCCCTGAAGCATTTGCCATTACCCCAGTGAGGGCCTCAGTACACTCTGAGCTGGAGGATGAGACTACCTCAGCATGGCTTCCTCCCCCAGCCACCCTTCCCAATCCACAGTGGGCAGAGAGACGGTGGATAGAGCAGGAGGCAAGCCCTTCCCAGGTGTGCTCACCTGGAGTGTGTGGCTGGTCTTCACCCACAGTCACCTGGCCACTGGGAGAATGTGGGTCAAAGGATGCTTACACCCCCAACTGATTGGCTCCCTTCTCCTGTGGGATGGTGGAGTATGGTGAGGAAGATGGGCAGATGTGGCCAAAAAGCCCCATCCTCACAGAAACGACTGACCCAGCCATGGCCCTTCACTCATTTTGGTAGTAGGACCCTTTGTTAATTTAGCCCAGTAAATAAAATTGTCATTTTGTATTAAAAAACAAAACAAAAACAGAGCTATGCTGATTGAAGGGCCAGAGTTGGGGCTCAACTCAGCCTGCATGGTTCACAAGAGCAAAGTTTGAAATCTGACCTAAACCAGGGATTCTTGTTGTGTGGGGTGAGGCTGGAGGAGCAAAGGGAGAGAGGAGGGGGGTGGGCACCTCCTGGGGCCTATCAGAATCCTCCACCTGTGTGCATTTATAAGTTCAATACTTTAATTGTTATTGCAATGTAATTTTATATTTGGAAGTTAGTCACTTCTTACCTTCAAGAAAAGCCACCAGGGCAAGAAGAAAGGGAGTGGGGAGGAAGCAGGGGTGAAGTCTGGCCAGGATGGAGAAATAGCAGATCATCTTGGGCTGTCCCTCCTGTCCCTCTTTGTTCCACCCTTCCCTCAAGCTCCTCAGCAAGGGTCACCCAGCATTCAGGCTCTGGTCACTGCCTGGGATGGGATCCTCATTGTCCAAATTCCCCAGTGGACCATCCCAAGCACATTCTCCCCTCTCAACCTTCACTGTCACATTATACCCCTGCTCACACAGTTCTGTGTGTTCACCATTACTAAGAAACAGAACACTCTCTGTTCTCTACATAGATTTGATCTGTAGAGAAGCAGCAGATAAGCCTTTAGTTTCATGGTCCACTCATTGTTTGCCCCGAGTTGCACACTGTGGTGGTTCAGAACCATGTGCTTAGGCAGGTAAGGCTGAAAGGGTCAGGTGCTTAGGAACCAGGGCCAGTGGGTGTGCAGCTTTCTCATGGGTGGGCAGGTGTGGATAGAAGGGAGATATGAACATGTTGCCCTTGGACAAGGAAGTGGACAATGCACCTGAGGATTAGGCTGAAGAAGCTAGATGTCCCTCAACTCCATATACACCCATCCATTTATTAATTCATTCGCTCATTCATTCCATGTATCAGGCCTGCTCCACCTCCATGGTACCTGTTGTCTGTGGGCATCGGCCATGAATATGAAGAAGCAGTGGTGACATGATAGTGAAGACAGGGATGAGGAGGGGCCTGTCAGGGAGCTCAGAGAGACACTCAGTCAGTGACCCCCGCTGAAGCCCAAGGGTGTAGAGAAGTGGGAGCAGCACTCCAGGCAGAGAGCGTGTGTTTAGTGGACTGTGCTGAGGAGAGCATGGCAGATAAGAAGAGCATGGTATTTGAAAGTTAGTATATTAATTGAAAACTCAGGTAGAGGAAAGCCAGCAGGAGATGATTGTTATTGAAAAAGGAGTTTTTCCTCACAGATCTCAAAAGGAGTGTCCCACCCCCATCCCCTAGCGTGCCACACAGGGAAGAGGGGGAAGACACCAGAAAGCAGCAGGGTGGGTCAGGAAGCAGAGGGACGTGGGAACTGTGGTTTCCACAGGAAGAAACAGTGGACACTGAAGCCGGGTAAGCAGGCTTAGGATTGGCTAGTGTGAACATGTCAATGGGCACTGGGGCATAGGAGCTGCCCGTAGCCCTCTGGCACTTGTCTCTGGGTGATAAGGACAAGTGGTCCAGAGTGTGAGAGCCTGCAGAGGAGGTGGTTGGGGTGGGAGCTCTGGATTAGGTGGTTTGCATATGAAGGCATGTTCTCAGGTTAGTAGTTCACTATCTCTAGGAACTAGCCAACCCCAGGAGGGACAGCCCCTCCAGAATCAGCAAGACCCCAGATGTCACAGTATCAGAAGCCTATCTAATAATAGACAAACATGGTAATTGACCATACCTTTGCCATGCCTCCCATTGGCTAATCAGCACAATATGCAAATTAACTGCCAATAAAGATGGCGGCTAATTTGCATACTGCAGGCAGGGTGGGCCAGTGCGAGCCGCCATCCGGGCCCCTGTGTGCCGCCTAAACCCCACCGCCAGCTGGGACCCCCGTGTGCGGCGAGCCGCCTAAGCTCGCGGGACCCCCATGAGCAGCCCTGGGCAGCGGGGCCTGGCAGAGCGAATGAGCCACCTAAGCCCCATGGGACCCCCATGAGCGGCCCTGGGCAGCGGGGCTTGGCAGTGCGATCGGCCCGCGGAAGCCCTATTATTGTAGGAATCCTCCTGCAATGGGCTTCTAGTCCAGAAAATAAAAGGCATGGTTAACACATGTGGCTCCCAGGAAGGTTGGGTGATTGTGGGAGAGAGGGAAGGACTAACTGATCTAAGTGTTTCCTGTGCCTGCTTGGTGTGCTGCCCTGTCCAGTGTACTGGAGACCTGGCTCAGATCTGCTCTCTGATGGGCTTGGCTTTCAGCCATGAAGCATATATGCATGTACTGGGGAGGCAAGGCCAGGCCAAAGTACAAAGGGTCCTCCCAGGTGGATATGCCCCACAGGCCAGGCTGGTGGCTTCACCTTGCCCTCCCTGCCAGAGCCAGGGTCAAGGCAACAGGAGGAAGACAGGCCCAGCCAGGTGCTTCTGCCTCAGTGTGTCTCGGCAGGAAAGGGTCCTTCCTCTATGTGCTCTTGTGTCCACATGAAGCACCCTGGGGAAGCATCAGCCACCCTAATTTTCATGAACTTCTGAGGACTGTTTCAGAGATACATGCCTGATGCAAAGGCCTCATGATGCTTCTGTATTGTGCTTATGTTTCCTGTATAGCTGAGAATTGGCAGACAGGCATAGTGACAGGGATACCCAGAGTTCAAGCCCTGGGTCCCTCCTTCCTCGCCATGTGACCTGGTGCCATTCTTTCCTAGGGCGAGTCAGCTAAGTGCCCAACTTGCTTATCCTCACATCCCAAGCTCCTGGCACATGGTATCCACTGGGGACATGCTGATGGATGAAGAATGGAGACCTAGGGCCTCAACAGTTCAGAAATGCTAAATAATCCCTTCCTGAAACAGAAAGCCTGCCATTCAGGCTTCCAGACCCACCAGGCAGTGTTCCTGGCCTGCTAGGTATGTCAGCGCTGTCCGGAGTACCTAGAACCGTGGTCGGCAAACCACAGCTCACGAGCCACATGCGGCTCTTTGGCCCCTTCAGTGTGGCTCTTCCACAAAATACCACGTGCGGGCGCACACGTACAGTGAGATTGAAACTTTGTGACCCATGCACAGAAGTCGGTATTTTGTGGAAGAGCTGCACTGAAGGGGTCAAAGAGCCGCCTGTGACTCGCAAGCCTCAGTTTGCCAAGCCGCAGTTTGCTGACCACTGACCTAGCCCATGACACAGCCCAGTCAGGTTGTCCCGGGGTTCTGTGATAAGCTCCAAATTCACTCAGGACATGTGAAATTGTGCTTTTAAATATTTAACTATCTCTACTGGATGAAATATTTGTAAGCATTTAAACATGTTATATAGCCTTTTAATAACATTAAACTCTTTCTCCCATAATAGCACTGAGGTATCAAAGTAGAAGCATGTTCATTCAGGGTAACTTCCCTCTGTTTAGTACTCATAGTCGTCCAGGAGGAAATAAACCAAAAGTGTAGAGGAGCAGGTTCTGTGTGGTGGAGTCATGGTGTTTTCCTTTCTTTCTCAACTTTTGCTGAGTTGTCATTTTTCTGTTTGATGCACCTGCATTGCCTCTGGTCATTTGGACCCAGGTCTACAGGGAGCTGGTCCATTGAACTATGGGACTGGGTGGTATCCTGAGTTTTGTGGGGCCCAGTTCCCCATTTACATGCTGGCACCAATGTGTCCAGTGGGAACAAGGGGACCACTGTGTAGCCTCTTCCATTGTCTTGGCCTTTGATTCCCGTGGCCACCAGTAACTTAGAGGCCCAACCACAGTCATAGCCTTCAGAGGTACCAGGAGTACTCCCTCACTTCGTCTGCGTTGGCTTGGTCTATTCTAACAAAAATGCTGGGGTTTAAAACAACACATATCTCCTCACAGTTCTGGAGGCTTGAAGCCTGACATCAGGGTGCCCACATAGTCAGGCTCTGGTGAAGGTTGCAGGCTGCCATTGTCTTTCTGTCTTCTCACATTTTGGAAAGAAAAGGCATCTCTCTAATGTCTTATTATAAACGCATTAATATCATTCCTAAGGGCTTCACCCTCATGCATTAATCACCTTCCAAAGGCCCACATTCTAATATCATCTCAGTGGGGATCAGTCTCCAACATATGCATTATGGGATGATACAAATATTCAGTTCACAGCCTTCCCCTACCTGGGCTCTCTCTCTTGCCTGCCAGCTTCACCCTGCTCCCTCAGCTGAGGAGGACACCAGCCAGCATTTCTGTGGGATCTTCCCTTCCCTTCCATGGTTGAGTGAGCGATGAGGTCCCCAATGTACAGGAAGAACATGTCCAGCATCACTGGTGGCCTGCAGTTAAGCCTGCCTGACCCCAGATTGTTTGTGACTATGCTTGCTGGCCATGTGCCCAGATGGAGCCCTTGAGCACTTATCTGGAGTCTGGGGAGGAGAACCCTGAGAGTGGCAGCTTCTGCAGGGCCTTCAATGGGCACAGTCTGTCAGGCAGGCTTGGAAGTGCTACTGTGTCAGGAAGGAAGAGGAGAGATGGCCTCCATGCAGACATGTGCTCAAAAGTAGGGAGTCAAGGAAGGGCCTGCCTGAGAGATAAGAACCAGGAGGGATGCCTGGGGATGACTTGGGCATGGAGAAGGCAGCACAGCTCTCCTGGAAATCGACTCTGAGACAGAGATCCACAGGCAGGGACTTTCCTGGGGACAATGTGGATCAACACCTGCAGGAGAGTGAGACATTGAACAGCCATGTGGTCATAACATGGGGCTCAGCTGACACCAGGAGCCCTGGGCTGGGCTGGGCTGGCCTTTCAGAGTTGTTCCCAAACTTGATGAGTCATTGGCCATGACTGTCCCCAGGAAAGGGACATGACCCTGGGCTAGGCAGCCCTCTGACTGAGGGCATGTCCAGAAGAGTGATGATTCAACTGCCATCCACCAGCAACCAACACACTTGGCCGCTGGAAGAGAAAGAGCCTTGACCTGTGCAAGGGTCTCATCACAGCATCCACTTCAGCAAGGGTGGGGGAAGGAAGTGGAGCTCAGGATGTCTCCTGAGGAAAGGCACTCAGAGGGAGGGAGAAAAGAAATGGCAGTCTGCCAGTGCCTGGCCTGGTGGTGGGAGGTAGAGCAAGTCATGCAGAGCCTTTACCTGTGGCCCAGGGTTTAATCTTCATTCTGCAGCAGGGGAGCCCACAGAAGGGTTGAGGAGAACAGAACTGGATTTACGGTGAAGCTTGTGATAAGCTTTGGGGCACCTCACTTGCCTGGGCCCCTTTCAAGGTCCTGGGAGGGGCCTCACAATATGTTCACATGGTTGTATATTTTCATAAATTCGAAGGTAAGATATTTTAAACATAATCAATTAAGATCACTTCTATTTTCACTCTACCTTCCTCTCTGAAACACTTCTATGCGGCCTGGCATATGGGTGCCTTGTGGGTTTGGCTCAGGATAAATTAGATTGGGATGTATTTATTGGCTTATTTACATGGTCCTCAGTATCTCTCAAGTGTCATTAAATTACTATATCTGTCCAGATGTAAGAATAACTTCCAGAAAAACTATGGCCATTATGCCAACTCACCCACGGCTATTGCAGGATACATGCCGTGTGCAGCCCATTCTCCTCAACTCAATGGAGAAAAGCTGCCTCAACTGTACCTGAGGTTGTGACTGCTTCTATATTTGCAACAGTTTTTGTTTACTTTTGGAGTTTGTCTTGTAGATGGGACATTTTAAACACAGACCCAACTTGGATATTTCTTTAGAAAGGTGTAACAAGATGCTGCACCTGTCTCAAAGCTGTCAAGCATTCATACCTGTTACAAAAAAAATAAGGGAAACCTGAATGCATGTGAAATGTAAAAAGTTTATTCAAAATGTTGATAAAGCTTTAACACACTAGTTTCACTACCATTTTGAAAGTTGTTTTGGAATGCTATAATAAAGTAAAGAAACTACAAACTTCTAATATATATTATATATATATGTGTGTGTGTGTGTGTGTATATATATATATATATATATATCCTCTTTCATCATTTTTATTAGCTGATGGATATATATATATATATATATATATATATATACACACACACACACACCCTCTTTTAACATTTTCTTAATTTATGTATTAAAAATTTCAGATAAAATTTAAGGGAAAATTTTAAAAGGTGACAAATGAGTAAAGAAGTCGATAGAAATATCTGACTTAACAAATTTAATTATAACAGAAAAAGGTTTCAGATCAAAAGCAGTCATTCATTAGGAGGAAGATGAGGTAATTATGGGAGGAAAGTAACATACAGGCTCTTAAAACACTTGACAATCCAGTTATTGAAGAGGAGTGAATCTGGTGATCACATTGGAAAAGCATTTAAATGTCTTAACTGAAATGTTGACATCGGAAGATTTAAAAAAGCAGCAGAGTAAGTGGAAGCTCACAGATATGCTCCCAGGACCAAACTGGAATTACAACTAAGGTACAAAACAACCACCCTGAATAATCAACTAAAGACTAGCTAGAGAGAACCCTGATAACCAGTGACAGAAAGTAGAGAGTGCATAGAGACTGGTAGGAAGGGCGGAGGCACAAAAGGGCTGGCTAGGCTCCCACATATAGCAGCTGAAGTTCTAGAGGGATATCTCAGCTCTTCAGCGGGTATGGGGGGCCATTGAGAACTCTGGGATCTAGTCACCAAGCTGAGGCCCAGCAAAGAGTATGAGAACTGAGAAAGGTGCCCACATAACATTTGGCTGTGAAAAGTAGCAGGTTTGCTGTCTGCCAGGGAGAGATGGCTGGAAATGCAGGCACCCTCTTCAAGGGCCAATACATAAAATTTCAAGTGCAGCCACTCACCTTGGGCTCTGGCAAAGGGAGGGCAGAGTTGACTGGAGCTGTATAAGCATAAGCAAGGGTTGGGGGGATCTGGGGTTAGATCTCAGAAGGAAGACGCCCCTGTTTCCTGTGCCAAGTCATTCTCTCGCATTGCAGAGGTCATCTTACTCAGGCAAATCTTTGCTATCCAGGCAGTTTTTGCCTGGAGGGAATATAGTTGACCCACCATATTGGAAAAGCCCTTAACCCACCCTATGGAGTTTCTAAGGCCCATTAAGAGATTGAGAGTAACAGCCTCCAGGCAGAAGCAATTGCCCCACCCTGTTAGAAAACCTCTCACTCCACCTCTGGATGATTGCTTGAGGCTATTCCAGACTGAATCCAATCAGTCTTCAGGCAGAAGTGGGTCTCTGGAGGCTTTGAGTATTTGCCTGCTCTAATTAGTCAGAAACAGCAGTTTGGGTCTCAAGAACACATTGGAAGATATTAAAAATAGATTGAATGCAACAGAGGATCGAATCAGTGATTTGTAAGACAAGGTAAAAATAAATAACCAATTAAAGCAGCCAATAGAAAAAAGAATTAAAAATCAGAAAGATAGCTTAAAGGAACTCTGGAATAACATGAAACATAACAACATCTGCATTACAGGAATACCAGAAGGAGAAGAGGGTGAGCAAGGAACAGAGAACCTGTTTAAAGAAATAGTGACAGAAAACTTCCCCATCCTGGTTAAGGAAAATGTCACACAAGTTCAGGAGGTACAGAAGGTCTCAATCAAGAGGACCACAAAGAGACCCACACCTAGATACATTATAATTAAAATGGCAAATACTAAAGACTAAGAAAGAATCTTAAAGGCAGCAAGAGAGAAATAGAAAATTACCTACAAAGGAGTTCCCATTAGAATGTCAGTTGACTTTTCAATAAAAATACTTCAGGCCAGAAGGGTGTGGCATGAAGTACTTGAAGTAATGAAAAGCTAGGGCCTAAATCCAAGATTACCATATCCAGCAAGGCTATCATTTAAAATTGAAGGTGAAATAAAGCTTTCCAGACCAAAAAAAAAGGGTTAAAGGAGTTCATTACCACCAAACCAGAAATGCAAGAAATGTTAAAGAGACTAAGAAGAAGAAAAGGAGAGGAGGAACCAAGATGGTGGTGTAGGTAAACACCTGTACTCACCGCCTCCCATAACCATATCAAAATTGGTTAAACAGCTCAAATACAGAAAAACCATCATTCAGAACCACCTTAAAGCTGACTGAATGGAAGTTCAAAATTATAGAAGTAAAGAAGAAAGCACATTGAGACTGGTAGAAGGGGCAGAGGTGCAGAATGGGCTGGGCTAGCACCCACATGTACTGCCTTTTTAATCAGGAGGGAGATCGTCCCTGCAGAGGCTGCCCATTTGAAAAAAGGGGTCCCAGCCCCACATCAGACACCCAGCCCAGGGTTCCAGAGCTGGGAAAAGAAATCCCCATAACTACGGGCTTTAAAAACCAGAGATGCAAGGCTGGTACAATATTTGCAAATCAATAAATGTGATGCATCACATAAACAAATTGAAAAATAAAAACTGCATGATCATATCAATTGATGCAGAAAAGGCATTTGACAAAATCCATAACCCTTTTTTGATAAAAACCTCTCAGTACAGCAGAAAAGAGGGATCATACTTCAGCACAATAAAGGCCACATATGACAAACCTACAGTCAACATAATACTAAATGGGCAAAAGCAATGGGCACAGCAATCAGACAAGAAGAGTGGAGAGCATTATGCTAAGTGTATTAAGCCAGTCAAGAAAGAAAAACACCACATGATCTCACTTATTTATGGATAATAAAGAACATTATAAACTGATGAACAAAAATAGATACAGAGGCAGAGAAGCATCGAACAGACTGACAAACGACAGCAGGAAGGCTGGGGAGGGTTGGGGGGCAGGAAGAGGTAAGAGATCAACCAAAGGACTTATATGCATGTATATAAGCATAACCAATGGACACAAGACACTGGGAGGGGGGTGAAGGCATGTTCCAGGGTGTAGGGGAGGCTGGGGGAAGGTTAATTGGGGAAAAAAGGAGACATATGTACTACTATTTGTAATACTTTAAACAATAAAAAAAGAAAAATGTACACACACATACACTTTTATTAATGGGAATATGTTTGTAATCAGTGGAAACTTTTTGGCCAATGTACAATATAGATTTTTTTTTCATCTACTTAAAGGATATTTTACTGATTAAAGACTGCCTACCAATGTCACTCTCTCTTCTTTATCCAACCTCAGTTTTTAAACCTCACACTAAGAATATATCTTCTTGGGATGTCTTTCTGTACTATTTGCCAAAATAAACATAATTTTTTTACAGGTAATGTCCTAAAAAAAAAAAAAAAAAAAAAAAAAGGCATCTAAATAGGAAAGGAGGAAGTAAAACTGTCAATCACAGATGACATGATTTTGTACATAAAAAACCACCAGGAAACTACTAGACTTAAGTGAATTCAGCAAGGTAGCAGTATCCACATCCAGAAATCAATGGCATTTTTATACACCAATAATGAACTTTCAGAAACAGAAACTAAAAAAACAATCTCATTTACCATTACAACAACAACAAAAATAGGATAACTAGGAATAAATTTAACCAAGGAGGTAAAAGACCTGTACTTGGAAAACTATAGGACATTGAAAAAAGAAATAGAGAAAGATACAAACAAATGAAAGTATATATCATGTACATGGATTGGAAGAAGGAACATCATTAAAATGTCTATACTACCCAAAGCAATCTACAGATCCAAGGCAATCCCTATTAAAATACCAATAGCATACTTCACAGAGCTAGAACAAATACTCCAAAACTGCATATAGACCCATAAAAGACCCTGAATAGCTGCAGCAATCTTGAGAGAGAACAAAGTAGGAGGGAATCACAATACTGGATATCAAACTATACTACAAACCCATTATAACCAAAACAGCCTGGTACTGGCACAAAAACAGGCATATAGACCAGTGAATCAGAACAGAGATCCCAGAAATTGAACCACACCATTATAGTCAATTAATATCTGACAAAGGAGGCATGAACATACAATGGAGTAAAGACAATCTCTTCAACAAAAGATGCTGGGGAAACTGGACAGACACAAGCAAAAAGATGAAACTAGACTACCAACTTATACCATACACAAGAATAAACTCAAGGTGGATAAAAGACTTAAATGAAAGTCATAAAACTATAAAAATCTTAGAGGAAAACATAGGTAGTAAAATCTCAGGCATCTCACGTAGCAATATGTGTATGGATACATCTCCTTGGACAAAGGAAACTAAGAAGAAAATAAACAAATGGGACTACATCAATATAAAAAACTTCTGCCCAGCAAAAGAAACCACCATCATAATGAAAAGGAAATCCACTGTATGGGAGAACATATTAGCTAATGATACATCTGATATTGTATTACCATCACAGCCATCAAATTTTAGAACATTTTTGTCACTCCAATTTTGAGAGGGGTTGCATTGAATCTATAGATTGCTTTGGGTAATATAGACATTTTAATCATGTTCATTCTTCCTATACATGAGCATGGAATGTGCTTCCATTTTTTGTATCTTCAATTTCTTTCTTCAGTGTCTTAATTTTTCTAGTATGGGTCTTCCACCTCCTTTGTTAAATTTATTCCTAGATATTCTTTATGCAATTGTAACTGGGATTTTTTAAAATTTTTCTTTCTGATAGTTTCCTATTGGTGTATAAAAATGCTATTGATTTCTTTTTTAAAATCTTTTTATTGATTTTATTTAGAGAGAAAGGAAGGGAGAGGGAGAGAGAGAAAAACATCGATGTGAGAGTAGGAGGATACTGCATGGGCATGCTCCCAGGAGCAAGCTGGAATTACAACTGAAATATGGAAAAGCTTCCTGAATAATCAATGGAAACCTCACAGGAAAGAACCCTGATACCCAAGGAGGACCGAAGGTGGAGACCGCATAGAGACTGGTAGGAGGAGCAGAGGCATGAAAGGGCTGGCCAGGCACCCACAGATGGTGAATGAGAAACCAGGGGTGCATGTCAGTGGGATACAGGGCCAGCTGCGGGCAGCCGGGGAAGATGGTCCTGATCACAGGCCACACCTAGGGACCATACCCGCACATGAATTTCATGCATCGAGCCTCTAGTATTAGAATAGTAGGTGTGCCAGAAGAGGCAGAAAGGGAGAAAGGAATAAGGTAGGTGTTTGAAGAAATAATGGTAGAAAACTTCCTTAACCTGGTAAATGAAAAAGTCACACAAGTTTAGGAGGCACAGAGAACCCCAAACAAGAAGAACCCAAACAGACCCTTGCCCAGATACATCATAATTAAAATGCAAAAAAATTGAAGATAAAGAGAGAATCTTAAAGGCAGCAAGAGAAAAGAAAACTGTTACCTACAAAGGAGTTTCCATAAGGCTGACACCTGATTTCTCATCAGGAACTCTACAGGCCAGAAGGGAATGGCATGAAGTACTCAAGGTAATTGAAAGCAAGGATCTGAGACCAAGATTACTATATCCAGCAAGGCTATCATTCAAAATAGATGGTCAAATAAAGAACTTCCCAGACCAAAAAAAGGAGTTTATCACCACCATACCAGCATTACAAGAAATGCTAAAGGGATTGCTGTAAGGGATTGCTGAGAAGAAGAAACAGAGAGAGAAACCTAGCCATACAGAATTAAAATGGCTATAAATTAGTACCTCTCAATAATAACCCTAAAGGTAATGGATTAAATGCTTCAATCAAAAGGTGTAGGGTAGCTGAATGGATACAAAAACATAACCCAACTATATGTTGTCTACAAGAGACCCACCTCAAAACAAAAGACACACACAGGATGAAAGTGAAGGGATGGAAAAAAAATTTCCATGCAAATGGAAAAGAAAAAAAAACTGGAGTGGCAATACTCATATTCAACAAAATAGACTTTAAAAGTATCATGCTAAGTGAAATAAGCAAGTCAGAGAAAGATAAATATCATATGATCTCACTCTTTTGTGGAATATAATGAATAACATAAAACTGATAAACAAAAATAAGCCAGAGGAAAATAAATATTCTAGAATATAATAGAAGTAATCCTGTTATTTGCAGATTATTAATATTTCCTACAACTATGTTAATACAGTTTTGGTAATATTATTATACTTAAAATCCTTTTATTCTTGAAATATTAATTTTTATTGCATGTAATGTTATTATATGTAAGGTCATTTTTCTTGAATAATTGCTGTTTATTGCATGTAACATTATCATATTTAAAATTGTTTCTCTTGAAATAAAATTTAAAAAACAGAGAAAAGGAGAAACCAAGATGGCGGCATAGGTAAACACCTGAAATTGCTGCCTCGCACAACCACTTCAAAAATACAACTAAAAGACAAAATGGACATCATCCACAACCACAGGAAGGCTGGCTGAGTGGAAATTCTACAACTAGAATGAAATAAAAAGCACACTGAGACTCAGAGGAGGTGCAGAAGTAAAGTGCAGAGGTATGGAGGCCCACGCAGAAAGGGCTGGCAACAGAGGGCGTGGTTATCTTTTTCAATCGGGAGGGAGACACAAACTCCCGCTCTGAACTCCAACTCCGGGCAAGTCTCTGAGGACCCAGACTCGTAAGGGGAGAAACTGGACTGTCTGGCAGTGGGCGGAACTCGAGGGCGGCTTTCTCTCAGAGGTGCTTGCAGTGATTACCGCAGGACACTGACACCCGGGGACTCTTAGGGCAGGACTAAGGATCAGCCATAGTTGTTTGCTCACCCTGTTGATTCCCTGAGACCACGCTCCACCCAAGCTGTGTGCAGAGGCTTTTGCATATGAATGGCCTGGCCCTTTGCAATCTAAAATTACCTAACAAACTGCAGCTGGGTGAGAAACACCCAGAACATCCAAAAGAAGGCCCAAGGCCCCACAGCAGCTTGCAGTGCTTCACAGCTGGGCCTCATCTGGGCACCTCCAAACCCCAAACAAAGAAGAGGAATCTGCAGATCTCTCCGTAGCTCCTGCTGGGTAGCCTCAGGCAGAGGCTAAATTAGCACCTCCTTAGAGATCCAAGTGCCAGTGTACCCAGTGGTCAGAGTGGGACCATCCAGATTACAACTCCTCAGACCCATAAGGGACACACTCAGGGGGCAGACTCAGTGAGCACCAAAGCCCCACTGAAGCAAGTCTTGCCCCATAAGGGTGTCTCCAGCACAGAAGTTCTTCTACCATAGACACAGCTGATTCACACAGCCAATTGGCCTGGAGGTCAATTCCTCTCAGTGATACCAACTATAATCAAGGCTTAACTACAACAAGACTGTGCACACATCCCACAAAGGAGTGCGCCAAGAGTGTCCACCTCAGGTAATTGGAGAGGCTGAGCCACTGGGCCCTATAGGACACCTAGCACAGAAAGCCACTCTATCAACACAGGGAAGCAGCCAAAATGCAGAGACAAAGAAACAGGTCACAAATGACAGAAATAGAGGAAAGCAAACTACTGGATATAGAGTTCAAAACCATGGTTATAAGGTTTTTCAAGAATTTTCTAGTAACCATTGATAAATTTAGTGAAACCCTCAATAAATCTAGTGAGACCCTCGAGGTTATGAAAAAGGACCAACTAGAAATTAAGCATACACTGACTGAAATAAAAAATATTATACAGAGATCCAACAGCAGACTAGAGGATTGCAAGAATCAAGTCAAAGATTTGAAATACGAATAAGTAAAAAACACCCAACCGGAAAAGCAAAAAAAAAAAAAGAATCCAAAAATATGAAGATAGTGTAAGGAGCCTCTGGGACAACTTCAAGCATATCTGAATTATAGGGGTGCCAGAAGAAGAGAGAGAGCAAGATACTGAAAACCTATTTGAAGAAATAATGACAGAAAACTTCCCCCCACCTGGTGAAAGAAATAGACTTACAAGTCCAGGAAGCGCAGAGAATCCCAAACAAGAGGAATCCAAAGAGGACCACACCAAGACACATCATAATTAAAATGCCAAGAGCAAAAGACAAAGAGAGAATCTTAAAAGCAAGAGAAAGAAAGTCAGTTACCTACAAGGGAGTACCCATACTACTGTCAGCTGATTTCTCAACAGAAACTATGTAGGCCAGAAGGGAGTGGCAAGAAATATTCAAAGTGATGAATACCAAGAACCTACAACCAAGATTACTTTACCCAGCAAAGCTATCATTCAGAATTGAAGGTCAGATAAAGAGCTTCACAGATAAGGAAAAGCTAAAGGGGTTCATCACCACCAAACCAGTATTATATGAAATGCTGAAAGGTAACCTTTAAGCCAAAACCGGTTTGGCTCAGTGGATAGAGCGTCGGCCTGCGGACTGAAAGGTCTTAGGTTCGATTCCGGTCAAGGGCATGTACCTGGGTTGCAGGCACATCCCCAGTAGGAGGTGTGCAGGAGGCAGCTGATCGATGTTTCTCTCTCATCGATGTTTCTAACTCTCTGTCTCTCTCCCTTCCTCTCTGTAAAAAATCAATAAAATATATTTAAAAAAAAAAAAAAAGAAAGGTAACCTTTAAGAAGAGGAAGAAGAAGAAAAAGGTAAAGATACAAATTATGAACAACAAATACATATCTATCAACAAGTGAATCTAAAAATCAAGTGAATAAAAAATCTGATGAACAGAATAAACTGGTGAATATAATAGAATCAGGGGCATAGAAAGGGAGTGGACTGACTGTTCTCGGGGGGAAGGGGTGTGGGGGTGTGGGAAGAGACTGGAAAAAAATCATACACCTATGGGTGAGGACAGTGGTGGGGGGGCGGTAAGGGCAGAGGGTGGGGTGGGAACGTGGTGGAGGGGAGCTAGGGGGGAAAAAGAGGAACAACTGTAATAATCTGAACAATAAAGATTTAATTTTAAAAAAAACTGAGAAAAAAAATACAAGGAAGGAACTAAGATTTCCAGTAGTTTGGCTTGAGAAGTTGTGTAAAAAGTCTTACCACCCATCCACAGATACCAGCACTATAGAGACTCTTGTTTATTCAGAGAAATAAAAGATTATTTGGAAATTACATTATGCAACCTGTGACACAGCCAGCCAAAATAATAATAATAATAATAATAATAATAATGATAATAATAATAATAATTCAATGGCAACAAGATAACAACGACCTACTGGTTCTCTCTATATATATTATAGGAGCTTGTCTAGATTTCAAAAAGAAGCCAGAAATTACTATGAGATTATGAAAAACGAAAAAGGAATCTACTTAGAAAATTTACATAAGCTTCCTGTTTTGTATTTAAATACACCAAGAATTATATATGAACAGTTTCTTTCTAGATTGCCAATATTCTCAGATACTCTTAAGAAATATAGTATTAATGCATATGATTGGGAAAGGAAGTTGGAATAAAAGAGCACAGTAGTTCAGAAAAGAAAAGAAAAACATCAATGTAAGAGTCAAACATTGACCGGCTTCCCCCTGCAAGCCCCCCTACCAGGGATCAAGCCCACAACCTGGGCATGTGCTCTGACCTGGAATCAAACTGGCAATCTTCTGGTGCATTCAACATTCAACCAACTGAGCCACACCGGCCAGGGCTGCAATCGATTTCTGAATATTAATTTTGTATCCTGCTATTTTACTGAACTCATTTATCATTTCTAATAGTTGTTTGGTGAATTCTTTAGGGTTCTCTCTATATAAAATTACATCATCTGCAAGTAATGACAGTTTTACTTCTTCCTTTCTAATCAGGATGACTTTAATTTCTATTTCCTGTCTGATTGTTGTGAGTAGGACTTCAGTGAAAGTAAACAACCTTCTCTTATTCCTGATTTTAAGAAAATGCTTTTAGCTGTTTTCCATTGATTATGACAGTTGCTATGGGTTTGTCATATATATATATATATATATATGTCTTTTTATTATGTTGAGGTATATACCCTCTATTCTCACATTGTTGAGAGTTTTTATCATTATGCTGGATTTTGTCACATGCTTCTTCTGTATCTATTAATATTACCACATGTTTTTTATCCTTCATATTGTTTATGTGGTCTAACATGTTAATTGATTTGCAGATATTGAACTAACCTTGCATCCCAGGAATAAACCCCACTTGATCATGGTGTGTGACCTTTTTCATGTATGGCTGAATTTGGTTTGCTAATATTTTGTTGAGGATAGTTGCATCTATGTAATCATGGATATTTGCCTATAATTTTCTTTTTCATAATATATTTGTTGGTTTTGGAATCAGCATTATGCTGGTCTCATAAAATGAACTTGCGAGTCTTCTCTCCTCTTGAATTTTTTGGAATAATTTGAGGAGAGGTATTATTTCTTTTTATAATACTTAAATTTACCTGTGAAGCTATCCGGTCCAGGACACTTACTGATTCGATTTCATTGGCAGTAATTGGTCTGAACCAATTTTCTGTTTCTTCTTGATTTGGTCTTAAAAGATTGTTTCTAGGAATTTATCCATTTCTTCCAGCTTGTCCAATTTGCTAGAGTATAATTTTTTATATGTTTTCTTATAATCCTTTGTATTTCTGTGGTGTCAGTTATCACTTCTCCTCTTTCATTTCTGATTTTCTTTATTTGGGTCCTCTCTGTTTTTTTCTTGATGAGTCTGGTTAACAGTTTGTCAATCTTGTTAGTCTTTTCAAAGAGTGCTTGGTTTCTTTGATCTTTTGTATTGTTCTTAGATTGTATCTCATTTACTTCTGCTCTGATCTTTATTATTTCCTTCTTTCTACTTACTTTTGGTTGTGATATTAGTCAGTTTTTCAATTTTTAATTTTTTGTGATGTATTTTCTTATTCTAATTTAATATTTCATTTTATACCTAATTTAGTATTTTTAACTTTAAAATTTTTTCCTTAAAATGGGCCCCTAGATTGTGTAAGCTTCCTCCCATGGGAGGAGGTGGGATAGTGTGATCAGATTCAAGTTATGGAACTGTGTTCCCTGCTTGCCAGTGTATCCTGACTATATTCATAAATTTTTATCACATCAGCATACCACCTGACCTGCTTCCATATTTTCTTTAAATTGGCTTTTTAAAAATTTAAGCAGTAGATCTTATATGTCTCTGGAATCCCAGGCTTGATGAGCTACTTGCATTTTTTTAGTGTTTCCTGTGTGGGCATGCCAGTGGCTTCACCCTAGGGACATGGTGTAGGGCAGACTCTGACTAGACAAGGTGCTGAGGATGGTAGGAGGGCAGGGCAATAGTGGGGGAAGCTGGGTGGGCCAACATCTCACTAGGTCTCCTGCGGGGCTTCGAGCTTCTATGAGTGAGTAGGTCTGCCTCCCCATTTGCCTCCAGGGCTAGGCAGTCCTCACGGACACAGCAAGTTGAAGGGAGGGCAGGAGGCCATGGGTCAAGGGAATGACCTGTCTTTCAGCACTGCTTTAAAGGACACTGCATCTGGCTGACGCCTGACATCCTCAAACGAGATGGCAACTGGGGCACCTGGAGTCCATTTGGCTCCTGCTCGCGCACCTGTGGTACAGGTGTTAAGTTCAGGACCCGCCAGTGCGACAACCCACAGTAAGTTGACCCTGATGTTTCCCAGCTCTCCTGGGTGGCAGCTGTGGTTCCTGAGGCCCCTTCCTATCCTGCACGGTCCCTATTGCTGCATGCCAGTTCTGGAGAGGGTGCAAGGGCTGGCATCCTGTTCGCTGGGAGGAAGGTGAGACTCAGAGAGGGAAGCCTCATGGCCCTGGTTGCGCAGCCTGCTGGGAGCAGAGCCAGCCCTGGAGCCCTGAAAACCTGGTCTCCTGGCCTGCTATCCATCCCCCCACAGGCTTTGACCCTCCTCTAGACACTGGCTTGCTCTCTCCTTCTTGGTCAAGTGTATCAAGGACATAAGGTGGGACAGAGAACAGGAATTAAGAATAAGAAGGAGGAGGGCTCTCTTGGTCCCCAGGATGCTAGGAACCTGAGCAGGGGGAGCAACTATTTGTAGTCAGGCAAGGGGCAGGGCCAGCAACATGCTGCCTGAACCCAGCTACCCAGGAAAGAGATAACCTGGAGAGTCTGCCCCCATGCCCACTGGACTCCTATTGCCAACCATGCTTCCCTTCCTGCTTCCCAGGTTTGGGGCCTGCTGTGCTGTCCTCCCTAGCCCCTCCCCGTCCCTCTCATCCCCCCACCCACTCCACCTTATAAAAGGCTTTCTGGTGCATGCCCCCTCCTCGGCCCATAGCTACTTACTTATTCATGCCCAGGCCACTCTTCCTGTCTGAACCCTTAGCCTGGGCCTCCACCAGGGCAGTGCCCATGGAAAGAGCCATGTGGAGCCAGAATGCCTGGGTCCCGGGCCCCTGCAGCCCCATGTAAGTCAGGGTGGGTCACTTAGGCCCCTCCCCCTGGGCCTCAGGCAGCCTGCTCATGGAGTGATTGTTAGTGCACATACAGTAATGTGAACAGGACCTGGGTGCAGGAAAACTCCCCACAGATGTCAACTCACTGGTCTTCCACCTGCCCATTAGCAGCCCTCAGCTCCTGGGAGACATGTGGCTTCTGTCTTTCTCTCTTTGGCCAGAGTTTTAAAGATTTTAATTTACATGAAAATGTTAAAAATTTGGAATTTCACATAAAGAAAACAGATTTCTAGTTTCCAAATTGGGCACCATAGCAATACAGGTTAATGGGCAACTCAGGTTGCCCCCCCCCCTCCCCACAGCCATCTTCACTCACCTCCTCTGCCCACCTGAACCCCTAGATATTTGAGTTGGGGTGCCTAGACCCTAAGCCTCATCACCCTTCTTTGGACCCTGCTATGGCCTCATCCAAAATTGTATTATGACTTTCTGTGTATGAACATTTTTCTGGGGGAGCAGGTCTCTAGCTTCACATCAACTTCTCAGAGGAATCTGTGCCCCCAAATTTAAGCCCACCCACATCTCTGCCTTTGCAGCAGCTCCCCTGTTCTGCTCGGCCAGGCTGCTGCATTTTCTCTGGCCATGCCCTGAACTAGCCACCAGGGAACCAAAGGGGCTCAGCAGTAATAGCTCTGGGTAGAGGAATCAAGTCCATGTTGGCCAAGAAGGGACGGGTGTCCTGGGCTGCAGCAGTGGGAGAGCCTGTCCCTCAAGGTCACTTGTGCCTCGGGCTGGTCACCCCAGCTCCTGCTGGGGCCTTCTCCTCCAATTTCTGACTACCTCCTGCCCGGGGCTCTAGGCTTCCATCCTGACTAGGAGCAGAGGCAGGAAGGGGCCCAAAGTGCCCTGCCCCTGACTCCCCTCATGCAACCCTGGGATGCTTGCCTCAGGATGAGATTGACCAGACAGGAAGTTAGAACTGCAGAGGCCATGGAATTCTGGGTAAGGACTGTGGGGTTCCCGGCTTGTGGTGCATGCCTGGCATGCAGCAAGCACTCAATAAATGTCTCAGCTGCCCCCTTCACATGCTGATGGAGTAACTTGGGCCCAGAGTGCAGTTGAGAGAGCAGGTTCGGCCTGACTTCCCCACTCTCCATGGGCATCCAGGCCCTGATTCCTCCTGCCTGATGCTGGGTTCTCGGGCTCCAGCAGACTCACCCCCTGGCCTGGTTCAGTGGAGAAGAGGAACACATTCTGACCTTTTTCACTCGCACACTCTAGGAATTTACCCCTCGGGCTTGCCCAGATTCCTTGATGGCAGCAGGGGACAAGGGCAAGTGATGGGAGCAAAGCTGTCAGGACAGCCTGTGAGCCCATCTGTTCTTGAAAGCCATCAGTCCCAGAGAATAGCCAAGCCCTGCCCAATGCCTGCATTCCCTGTCAGACAGCATGCAGCTATGGCGACTGTTTATTTACGCGGGCCTCACGCACATCTGTGGGAGACACGCACAGCTGCAGCCCAGAGCATTTCTGAGCTCAAGGGCTCCACACAGCCTCTTTGTCAGAAATGTAAAACGTGCCACCCTTTCATTCATTGTCCAGGGGACAACTGCTGGACTTCATGCTGCCCAGTTTAGTTATTATACTCCCTGTGTGAGTCCCCAGTTCTTCCTATGACACTGGGACTAGTGTGAAGACTCCCATGCAGCTCTGCTAGACCCTGCTTGCAGGATTGAGTTCCCACTGTTCTCGCTGCTCATACCCTTGTGATTATAAAACTGCAAACAATCCAGTCTCTAGTATTTCACTTGCTTTTCCACTCCCCAAATTCTCTAGCTCACTCTATTTTGGAGTCAATATGGATTTCAGTTCCAATCACTATGCCTCCTGCCTGGGCTGGCCAGGGATTCCAGCAACAGCAGACCCTTCCTGCTTCCCCCACGGTTGCTGCTGCCGCCCTGGCTTCCCACACCTACAACCAGGCCTGTACCCCCTTCTCCTGGTGACAACCTTGTTGGTATTGTCATTGGTCTATGATATTATCAGTGACTCTGGCATCAATCTCAGAGTTATCCTTTCTTTCAATCTCCTATCGAACACTGAGGCCTCTTGGTTCATCCACAAGTTTTTCTGATATTATTCCCACTGACCCCCTGGAGAACACAGTGCCATGGGAGCGGCCTCACAGAGGCAGCTCTTTCTTGTCCACTTTACTGTGCTACATGGCATTCACCCTTCTTGTTGCACGCAGAGCATGACTTGCTCAAGTCTCAGGTGAGGCCTTGGGTTCTGTCTGGCTCTACCATAATTGGCATATGGCAGCACTATTGCCCCCCAGTTCCTCCCAGTTTCTGGCCTGCCGCAGCCCATCCTTCACCTTACAGAAGCACCTGCCAACCAGAGCCAGTGCCTTTTCTGTGGGGCTAGTTTGCTGTGGATTGTTCTCAGTGAAGTGAGGGAATTACAGAAACAGCCCAAATTCGCTGAGGTGGAGGAAGGTGGGTGGAGTGTCCACTGTGTGCCCCACACTTGGGAAGAACCTGTGCAGTGGGATTCTGCTATTTCAGAACTGCTCTTTGAGTGCCCACCCTGTGTCAGGCACAGGCACAGACCTCAATGTAGAGGAGACACCACAGGGCCCTAAGGGAGGATTACCAGCCCTCTATATCTGATGCTCTGGGGCCTGGGAGGCTGTGGTTCTGCCTTGGTGTTGTATCCAGGACAGGACAGGGCAGGCCTGGGTCCCGTCAGTCAGCAGAGCTAACCCTACACCTGAGACTCAAGGATCCCCCAAATTCTACAAGTGGAGCGCTAAGTACTGGCATCTTCCTGGTGGCACCGAGCTGCAAGTCCTTTGCTTTCTCTTCCAGCCCAGCCAACGGGGGCCGCACCTGTTCAGGTCTTGGCTACGATTTTCAGCTCTGCAACTCCCAGGATTGTCCTGACACACTGGCCGACTTCCGTGAGGAACAGTGCCGGCAGTGGGACCTGTACTTCGAGCATGGTGATGCCCAGCACCACTGGCTACCCCATGAGCACCGGGATGGTGAGGCTCTGAGTGGAGGGCAGAGTGAGGCTCAGGACAGATCAGGGTGGGTAGACTGGAGACCGCGCTTCCTGTGAGTCTGTGTGAGCAAGGCTGTCAGCCATGGGCTACTGGGGCCCACTCCACAACTGAGGCTGGGGCTTGAGGCAGGACTACAGTCCCAGAGGGGCCAGAACACTGGGCCTGGCCCAGGATGCACGGGAGAGACCAGGAGGCTCAGCAAGTGCCAGGCTCTGCTGCCTCCATCCGTTGGAGGATGCTGTAGGTGTGTTATTAAACCCACTCAGGGATGGAGGTGGGGAAGGAGCTGAGTGGACCTTGCCAAGGAGCCAGGCTACCTCTAGCCTTCTCATATTTCAGATGACAGTCAGAACTCAGTCAAGTGTCAGAAAAGGTAACATGAACTACTTTATGTGCTCAAAGGTATTTATTGGCTCCTAGGAACTAAAATGCCTGCCAGCTTCAGGCATGATCCTGTTTGTATTCTGTTTGGTTCCCCTACCTCATGGTGGAATTTTAAACATGCAGTTTTTGTTCCTTCCAGGCATTGGGCAGGGGCAGGCTCCCAGAATGGGCCCATCTCCATCATCCTGCCTGTGATATACCAGCAGAGTGCCCTGGAGGCAGGGGAGCCAGCACAGACACAGGCCCCCTGGAGGTGGGCTGCAGCCTGGCAGGCAGGGTGGATAGCCATCAAATAACGACCCAGTGTTTTAGTGACTTCTGAGAGAAATACTGAGAAGGGAAGATGCCAGGGACCCAAGACTGAATCAAGTGGTGTCTAGCCTTATTTGGGGTTTTAGAGAAGGTTAATTGAAGAGGGTCTTCAGTTGAAAAGCTGGCAAATAGCCATTTATCTTCCCCTGGGTGTCAGGGCCTTAGGGGCCTGAGGCCTGGGCTGCTCCAACAACATCCTGGTTCATCTGGGAAAAGCTCTTCCCAAGTCCCTGAGACAGAAACTCAAAGGGGGTTGCAGTCTCCTGGCCCCTTTCCTTTTCCTGCCCCAGGGCAGGTGCATGGGGGGGGGGGGGCAGGGGGAGGAGGGAAGGAGGAGGGAAGGAGGAGGGTGCAGGAGGGGAGTAAGTCTTAAGAAGACCCTCATGGGAATTTCTCATGAGTGGACTTGGGAAAGAAGGTGAACAGAGCAGCCCACACTTTTCCCTAACACCCCTCTTCCCTTTCAGCCAAAGAGAGGTGCCACCTCTACTGTGAGTCCAAGGAAACCGGGGAGGTAGTGTCCATGAAGCGCATGGTGCATGATGGGACACGATGCTCCTACAAGGATGCCTTCAGCCTCTGTGTGCGAGGGGACTGCAGGGTGAGTGCCCCGGTGCCAGCGTGGAGTTCAGGATCTCTGCTTCAGGGAGTTTTGAGAGGACTCATGCAGAGTGTTAGACACAGCACTTGGAGCAGGGCAGACCCCCAGCAAATGAGGGCCTGCCCCTCCTCTGTGCTGGAGGCTCTCAGCATTTAGTATGCCTCAGAGCAACATGGGGAACTTGAGGCTCCTCCTGAGAGATTCTAATTCCTAGGTTGAGGCTGGGACCCAAAAGCAGCATTTTTATGAGCCTCCAAGTGATTTCAACACACACAGTCCTTAGTGACCCTGCCACATCCTGGCACTCTGATGGGCACTGGACAGCTTTCTCTTGACTAGGGTGGCCCACCAGGGTTCTCATTGTTTGGTTCTTTGTGGAAATGCCTGCTGTGTTTTCTGTTGTCATTATTATGTCTTTGGCTTCAATCATAGGCTGACACAGGAAACCACTGCGGGGTAACCTCAGCATACAGTAATAATTGAACTCAGACTTGCCTCCTGCCAGATTCCCTGAAACAACTGGAAGACTCTGTAGTTTGTGTAGACAGGACTGAGTGTATGTGCCATGCAGACTGACTCTCCTAAGGAGTCTCTCAGAAAAACTGCCAGAATGCTGTCACCCCTAGCGGAGGGAATGAGGCTGGAAGCACAAGGTGGGGATGTTGGTCAGCCCCTCCACTCAGGTAGGACCATGGCCTGAGCTGCGTCCTCTAGGATAGGAGGAGGCTGGCTGAGTCTGAACCTTGCAGGGAGACCAGGCCACACGGTCTGCTCAGACAGTGGAACCAAATCCTCAGCGATGAAGGCAGCAGTGTCTCCTCTGTACCTACAGGGCTTTGATTTATGGAGGTGACAGTGAGGACACAGAGAGGCCAATGCCATTGAAAGAAGAATTTATTACTTACATTTTCCAAGAGAAGGGCGTGCCATGCCTTGCAGGTCCACATGGGGAAGCACCAGGTGTTTGGGGGGCAGAAAGGGGCAGAAGACTAGGCCAGAGCTTTCATTGGGGTTCCTGGTGGAAAGGGGAGCAGGACAGGGGAAGCAGGTTATAACTGGCCAGTCTGAGGAACTCTAGCAGGCTTCAGCTCTAGGGCTGGTCTCTATTTGCCTGCTGCCTAGCCCTGGGACAATTTGGGGCAGGGAAAATATTGTTCTGATCTGTGACAGATAAGGCAGATTTGCATCTTAAAGGTGTGCTCCCCAGCCCTTACCATCTCTAAGAATGGCTAGTCCTAGGACATCATAAGACACATAAAATTAAAAATACATATACGTGACTGATACAGGCAGTAAGCATGGGAAAGATTTAGTAGAAGAAGCTTTGAATGGCAGCTTCTAAATGCTTGCAAAAATAACGGAGAAGTCAGAGCATTAACTTACCATCTTAGTGGGAGCAGCCAGCTTCACTCCTGACATTGACAATTTAAGAAGAGGTTAAGTATTTCATTAATTAATGGTGGTTTTAAATGGTAACAGCAAGCTGATAATTTTTACATAATTAGAACAAGCATATACTTACATTTATATAAGCTCATATTGCAAAATTTAGAAAGCAGAGGAGATAAAAAGGAAAGATTGAAAACACAAAAGACATGGGGTAGTAGTAAGATGAACTATATAACTCCTAACACTACAGGTGAATGTGAGATTCTTATTTTAAAAGAATCTAATTCTAGGTCAAAAAATATTATCCAATGGATGTTGTCAATTAGAGAATATCAAAACACAATGACTTGGGAAGGTTAAAAGTGAAATGACATTAAAAGAGGGTTCCAGAGAATGAAAGATATGTGCACCTGTAGCATACATACACCGCAAGGAATCAAAAGAGAACGAATAAAATGAATCTCATAGGGGCATTTTGTTTTGATAAAGGGCACCATCCACTACCTTGATAAAGTAATAACATGCTATCAAATATATCACTTAAAAACTGCTATGAAAAAGGAGAAACTGAAATAAGCTGGCATATATCTGATATGATAGCTCACTGATAGGATTTCCTAACAGATGGGAAGGGAGGAAAGCAGCTCCTTTTAGTTCTGTGCCCCTTGCCATGTGACAGACACCCACTATCACTACCAGCAGCTCCCCCCTTGGCTGGAACTGAAATGGAATCAAGCTGTGAGCCTCCCCTGGTCACAGCAGCCATGCAGAGCAAATCAGGGACACATGGCCATCCCCAACCTGAGCTATCATTGGCCCCATTAACCCTTTAGAATCTAAAGTGAGATTTCAGGCCAGTAGAAGGACCCTGTGCTTCACTGGCCTCTTGTACTTGGTTAGTCATTTCCACCTAGTTCAGTTCAGACCACTATGTCTCCTGAAGGTCTGTAGACACTTACCAAAGACAAATAGGTGTTCCCTGAGCCAGGTGCTTGCCTGCACCTGGATGGTCACACCACCTGAGATGAGCTGGCCAGCAGCTGCCCAGGCAAGAATCTGCTGAGTCACTCTTCTAGGTAGCAGGGAGGGTCCTTTTGACTGTGATTATTAGACATCCTGATTTCAGAAACAATAAAAGGTGAAATGAAATGTGTCTTAGAACGGAGGAGAAATTATGACAGGATATTTTAATATCTCTCAAAGTTTGACAGATCAAGTCGTTCATTCACTCTGGGGTTTTTTTGTTAATCATCTGTGATTCACAGAACAAAAGCTCAGAGCAACTGTTCTCAAACATCATGCTGCTTCATTTTCTCTTGTCCAGATACCCTTCTTCTCATCCAACCAGGTGGGACTTCCACATACTGTCTTTGTACATGGGCTGCAAGCCTTTTTAGAGGGAACACAGGAGTCCATGGAGAACTCCTAAGAGCTGCTCTCACCGAAGGCATGCAATCTCTGTTGGTGGCTCCTGTCAGTCAGGCTTCAGAGTCTGAGACGGTGCCCTCCTGATGCCATGTCCTTCACTGGTCTCTGTGCACATCTGCGTTGGCATCCACTTGCCTCTACAGCTCTGAGTCTTTTCACTTCTAGTTATTCTGTAAGAAACCTAAGCATTGATCCCCCTCAAATGAGAGGCTGGAGCAACCCTTCCAGGGAATACACTGCTAACTTTCCGCACCCAATTCCAGTGTGGGGGCTTTTCCCTATACCAGCAAGCAATTCTCTGACAACAGCTGGGTGTCCTACAATTCAACTTAGTTCTGACACTATCTTCCTGAAGATAATGTCAGATCCCACAGGTTAAGGGCTCAGTCTTACAATACCACCCCCACCCCTTCAGACTGCCATCAAAAGTTCAGTTGTCACCTGTGCTTCTGACCAACTGGCTATAGATTGGAGATTCCCACAACCCCCTCTTTGGGTTTGATTAATTTGGTAAAGTGCCTCACAGAACTCATAGAATTATTTCACTTACTTGATCACTAGTTTATGATAAAAGGATATAACTCAGGAACAGCCAAATGGAAGAGAAACATAGGACCAGGTATGGGGAAGAGGCAAGGAGCTTCCATGCCCTGTCCAGGTGCACCACTCTCCAAAACTTCACCTGTTCACTAACCCACAAACTCTCCAAGCCTCACCCTTTGGGGTTGTTGTGGAGGTTGCATTTACATAGGTATTGTTAACCTATAGATAAAATACCTTCCAAAGTGAGAGGCAACAAGCGTTTATTTGAGATCAAAGCATAACTATTCAGGAATAACTGATTCAGACAGAAACCCAAATAGTGTTCTGACAAAGGCAACGGGTATTTATGAGAAGGGGAAAGGGAAGAATTACATCCATAAAAGGAAGGCATTTCTTTGATGCCAGTAACATAACATAATGATGTTAATTCTAAACAACTTTTTAATTTTCAGTCCAGTGGTCGTAATAACTGCTTTCTTATTATCTTTGCAAACAGTTCTTGGGGCACAGTGTTGCTTTAGGCCCAGTCCCAAGGTGATTCTGCCCTGTTCTAGCATTCCAAGGTTTGAGGCATAAGATGTGCAAGGCAGTTCCTGTGGGGTAGCAGCTCCAGCTGCATTTTAAAGTGGCTCCTTATTTTTGTTACATTTTTCCCATTTTGATGAATATTATTCCTTGAAAACATCACTGATCAATTACCAGAAAGCAGCACTGATAAGTTATTAAAAGCAATGGTCCTCCATTGTCAGGAAGGTTCATTATCAGTATATCATGCCATTGCCAGTCCCTTGTCACCAGGAAAGCTCATTCCCAGTATGTCATGTCCTGCGTAGAAGGGAAAGTGGTTTCTTTTTCCTAAAGGAACACTGGGCCACATTTGAGCAGCAAGAGCACTGGAACAGGGGAAGGCTGTACCATGATGTTTCTCTAAAGGCAACATCTGGAGGTTTCTCATCTAAGACTTCATCTCAAAATGTTGAGCAACCATTATTGGGGTGGTATCATTTTAACACTGAGCTATGCAAAACAAAGTTTTATAACAGCAAAATTTCCTATAATAACAAACAAAATACCAAGTCCAATTTGAAGAATAAATCTGAACCAGGATTTATACCCTCAGTAAAGCTGTGAGTAGTCAGGTGTTAAAGAACCAAGATATTCAAGAACCATGAGCTGTCAGTGGACACTATATTGAATCATTTGGTTTATGCCCTGATTCTATCTAGTTTTGTCTCTATTTTACCACAGGTGTCTTATCAAAGTGTAAGAGGTATTAACAACAGAGCAAACCACCTTGCTTAACTAGGATATGGTCAAAAGGAATTTTATTTTCTAATATAACTCATGCAAAGGAATTTAAAGATTTGTCTGATTGGCTATTGCCATGGTGGTTATTGCAATAGTTGCCCAAGGAAAAAGGGGTTTTCCAAATCTGGTAACTTCCCTAAGGTTGACATCACGGGCATGAATATCCTTGACTATGTGTGTGACTAGTTGCATGTTTTGACATGAAAAATAGGTTTAAAGATGATGCCCATCTTTTTTCAGGCCGGCAGCCATAGGGGCACATTGAAGGGGGAGGGTGTTGCCACTCCTGGGTGGTGGCGGGTGGGGGAATGCTACCGGAGGACCCTAGATGCTTCTCTAGATCATGAGCTTGGGCAAAAGCGCCTGGTAAAACCGCTTCTCTGGGAGACCTACCAATCTTCCCACCTCAGACATCATCACCAGGACCAGAATGGAAACGACCTTTGGCCTGCCTTTTCAGCTGTCACCATTATCACCAAAGCGGATGGGACCAGCACATACAAACAGCACCGCAGGACACCTCCTCCTCCAGCACCCTTGCCTACTCCCCTCAGGATGAGAAGGACAACATGCCCCCCATGAGCACCCCACACCACTCTGGCTTGGCCATATCCATTCGCTCCCTGCACTCCATTCACTACTATGGTCCATGTTCTCGCTGCCTGAGGAGAATGAGGAGCTGGAGCCACTGGTCTTTGCTGAGCAGCTCTCAGTGAAGCTGTGCTGCCAGCTCTGCTACAGTGTGTTTAAGGACTCTGTGATCACCATGTGTGGGCATACATTCTGTCGAAGATGTGCCTTGAAGTCAGAGAAGTGTCCTGTGAACAATGCCAAGCTGCAGTGGTGGTGAACAACATTGCCATGGCCAAGCAACCCTGGGGAGCTCTCCATCCACTGCAAGCATGCTGTCAGGCAGCAGGGATCGGGAAGCCCATCATCTTTGAGGTGGACCCCCAAGGGTGCCCCTTCATTATTAAGCTCAGTGCCTGGAAGGACCATGAGAACAGCTGTGACTACAGGCCTGTGCAGTGTCCCAACAACCCCAACTGCCCGCTCCTTCTCAAGATGAACCTGGAGAGCCACCTCAAGGAGTGTGAGCACATCAAGTGTCCCCATTCCAAGTACACATGCACGTTCATTGGGAACCACAACATGTATGAGACCCATCTGGAGACCTGCCACTTTGAGGGCCTGAAGGAGTTCCTCCAGGAGATGGATGACTGCTTCCATGAGATGCACGTGGTGTGGGCCCAGAAGGACCAGGAGATCACCTTCCTGTGCTCCATGCTGGGCAAGCTCTCAGAGAAGATTGACCAGCTGGAGAAGAGCCTAGAGTTCAAGTTCAATGTCCTGGATGAAAACCAGAGCAAGTTGAGCAAGGACCTCATGGAGTTCCGGAGGGACACATCCATGTTGAACAATGATTTATCCCACATCAATTCATGGCTGGACATGGGCATCCTAGGATCCTATGACCCACAGCAGATCTTCAAGTACAAAGGAAACTTTGGGGCCACCAGGGCCCCATCTGATGTCTCTGTGTCTACTCCAGTGGCTCCTCTGACAAGAACATCAAGGTATGGGACACGTGTACTACATACAAGTGCCAGAAGACACTGGAGGGCCATGATGGCATTGTGCTGTCAGTCTGCATCCAGGGGTGCAAGCTCTACAGCAGCTCAGCGACTGCACCATCATTGTGTGAGATATCCAGTAGCTGCATAAGGTGAACACAATCCGGGCCCATGACAACCATGTGCACACTGGTCTCCTCGCACAACATGCTCTTTAGTGGCTCCCTGAAAGCCATCAAGGTCTGGGACCTTGGGCACTGATCTGAAGCTGAAGAAGAAGCTAACAGGCCTAAACCACTGGGTGCAGGCCTTGGTGGCTGCCCAGAGCTACTTGTACAGTGATTCCTACCAAATAATCAAGATCTGGGATATCCAGACCCTCAACTGCATCCATGTCCTATAGACATCTGGTGGCAGTGCGTACTCTATTGCCATGACAAATCACCACATTGTCTGTGGCACCTATGAGAACCTCATACATGTGTGAGACATCGAGTCCAAGGAGCAGGTACAGACCCTGACAGGCCATGTTGGCACCATGTATGCCCTAGCGGTCATCTCAACACCAGACCAGACCAGTCTTCAGCGTGTCCTATGATCAGTCTCCCAGGGTCTGGAGTATGGACAACATGATCTGCACACAGATCCTGGTGTGTCACCAGAGCGGTATAACTACACTGGCTGTGCCCCAGGGCCGGCTCTTCTCAGGGCCTGTGGACAGCACTGTGAAGGTTTGGACTTGTTGACAGAATCCAGGCCAGGTCTTGGCTTCTTCTGGGCCCACCCTAGGCCTATCCAAGACAGGTTGGTCTCAGGGTCTTTGCCTGCCCTTTTGGGGATAGGTGGGCAGGCTCACCAGGCCAGGCATGCCCTCCTGATCCTGCACCCAACAGGTCTCTCTCTGTCTGGTTCTGTCATCATTGCTGCCAGGATAGTGCCCATACCCTCTCTCTACACTCCAGGTATAATGCTTGCCCAGTCCATCTTCCATCCCCCTTCCAGAAGGACTACAGGGCCTTTTTACTCATCTTTTTGCTATTTTTAGACTGTACATAGATTTGATTACTTCTGATTGAAATAAAAGTTGCACAGACTGTGGGGCGGGGGGGTGGGGAGGGTGATGATGTCCAATGTTGAGTTATCTTCCCAGATAGATATTAAGGGGGGAAAAGAAAACAATAATTATTGTAGTGAGTGTTTGGTCTCGCATATTATTTGTGAGATTTGAAGGAACTAAAAAACAAGTGGAACAACACCAAAAAAAGAAGACTTGAAATTTTGAAGGGATTTGTGGGAAGGAAAAGATAAATGATGTTTTAATTTTGCTTATAAAGGTAAAAGTTACCAAATTGCTATAGGACATATGTGGCAAGGGAAAAAATTCTTATATCTGAAGAATAAGGATAAAAAAATGAGTATCTCATATCAAAAGTCATAAAAATTATAATCATCCTTAGCAATTCACTCATTCCCATGTTATTAATCAATCCTTACTGATCTTGATCCTCCTGTGAGCAGTTTTAGGAATCCAGTTTTTCCTTAGAGTTCTGTAAATCTCCTTCCAGTTCAGTGTTACATTTTCAGTTATAATCTCTTTGAAGATGAAACACATTGGTAGGAATATTTTTTTGCCAAAACATCAGAGTAAAACAGTAATTGTATGCAAATGGCAAAAGGCTTAAAAAGGGCCTGGGTTAAAGATCTGGTTAGTTCACATACATACATGTAAAGAATGTAATTGATTAGTTATATATTCTAATCTTAGATTGACTATATATAAACTTCTCTCAAGATCCCTCTTCCACAAACCTTCTGCAACATCCCAGTTTACATTCCACCCTTTTCTTTAGACAATCATTTTATTTTAGGACAAAGTTTCTTTTTTCTTTTTCTTTCTTTGCCATAAAAAATACCCATGTTCTTTATAGTCTTCCTTATCCAAAAAACACATTTTATTCTCCTTTTCATCAACAAAAGTGCATCTCCATGCTTTATACCTTCTACTGAAAACATGTCTTGTTTTCTATATACAGTCATTTTATCCTTATTCTTTTTTAGTAGTTTTGTAAAATAAATAACCACAGCTCTTTTATAAATTAATTTTGGCATGGTAATTTACACAGCGGTTTGTGCTTTTAAAGGGCCATTTCTTTTCTCTTCAGTGTCTATAGGCAATTTCTGGGTTAGCTCCTGAATGTTTACATTTTAAATATATTTTTTTTTGTTGATTTCAGAAAGGAAAGGAGAGGGAGAGATAGAAACATCAATGATGAGAGAGAATCATTGATTGACTGCTTCCTGCACACCCGCTACTGGGGATCGAGCCTGAAACCCAGGCATGTGCCCTGACCAGGAATTGAGCCATGACCTCCTGGTTCATAGGTCAATGCTCAACCACTAAGCCACACTGGCCAGGCATGAATGTTTACATTTTAAAGACATGATAAGAGACATAACTTTACCAGGATATGTTAGCATTTTAAGAATTTTACATAATTTTTATAACTTATTACTAATATATCTAAGTAAGTATAATGAAATGTTTAGCATTATCTATTTCACAATGCTTCCCATATAATTTGACATACCAAATAAGCCTAATTAGTTTAACATTTTCCTTTATAAAGAGAGAGAACAAATCTCTGAAGTGCTCAAGGGCCCTCTGGAATAGTACTCCCAGGTCAAAAGATTTAATTTAGAATCTGATCTTGGAAAGTTTGTCAAACATAGCAACAATTTAAAAACATTTGGTCAAATAGGATCATAGGCTATTGTAGAACAATACTTAAGTTACTAATCTAATCATGGCAACAAAAGCTTTGCAGGCAAATACAGAAAGTTAAATAGTTATAAGCAAATTTAGCTCTTTTAATATTAAGAAGTCTCAATTTACTTAAGCAATTAAAGACCTGATGATACAGAGTCCAGGAAACCATCTAAATAAAATAGAAAATCTTTGTTTTCCTTTATAATTTCTTACTAACAGCATACCAATAATATAGGAAAATTTTGTTCTTTTAGTAGAGAAATAACATTAAATTTTAGCTTTACATAAGCATACCAATGATATTAAAGCTTAGTTAATCTTTTAAAAACCTTTATAATAACAACTTAACATTAGCCAGTTTAATTATAAGAGTTAAAAATCTTTCTCTTTTTCCATTCTGAAATAAACAGGACAAAATTACTTTCCTTTTCCTTAATGAAAACATATCTCCATACCTTATACCACCTTTTATTGAAAACACATATTAATTTCTTCTACATTATTTAGAATCTTTAACCCTTAGAAATCTTAATTTTAGTGACAACTAATAAGCAATTATTATTCATTAGATTAGCAAATTTATGAATACATTTTAAAATCTCTAGAAATACAGATTCTTTCACTAGTAAATATATTTTATAATTTTTAGAAACATGTTTCCTTAACCTAGCAAAAATAATTTTATTAAATGACCCAAATATCTTTAGTTTTTCTGTATTAGGAAGCCAAAAGTACATAAATTTAAATTCATTTAGCAATTAATGTTTCAGTATTTTACTTAATTTGGAAATGATCTATATATTCAATCACTTTGTTACCAGACAGGGACAGGCCCAGAGCGGGTCTGCCTTGGGCCGGCCTGTAGTGTGTGGGGCCTTGACTTCGTGTTGGAAGGATTTCACAAGAGGGGTCCAGAGGGTTTGAGAGTGTGTTTAGTGAAGCTGGGGAAGGGAAACAAAGGAAGCACTTAGTGTGGGAGCAGCAGCAGGGGAAGCCTCAGTGGGGCTCTGCTTTGGCTCCCTGGAACGTTATAGGAAAGCAGGCAGCCAAGGCGGGGCTGCTGTTAGCCCACTGGGAAGGGAAGGTCACAGTCACAGAAGTAGCCAAGGCGGGGCTGCTTGGCTCACTGGGAGGTCAGAGAAAAAGGGGACCTTGGAGACAGGATCAGGGAGTGAGCCCAGGTCAAGCTGCCCTGCCCACTGCTCCCCCGGCTGCAAGTCTCGTGGGGACCCTTAGAGTTTAGAAAGAAGAAGAAAAATTCATGTTTGGGAAGGAGCATGGGTGTGCTCTAGAGTGAACCCACGCTAATATCCTTAGTTTGGGGGGTTTATCTCTCTTCTGCAGGTGAAAATCTTAGGGGAGAGTTTCAGCAAAATATTCATCAGCTTTCCAGATGCAATTTTTAATATGCTGATGTGTTTTAATATTTGATCTGCTTTACTGTTTTACTTTTATCTAAGGTCTGTCTAGCTTTTAACGAGGTTTTGCTATTGTTTCCTGACTTCATCTGTCCTTGGGTTAGCAGGCACAAATGACATTAGTTGGGTCTTTGTTCTCTATTTTCCCAGGCCAAGGTGATTCAAGCTATGCATTCTCTGGTTAGGGAGGAGAAGTATAAAACACTCTCTCTTGAGTGTCCTTGGTTTATGGGCAATAAAGTCTTGGGATTCACCAGCTGGCTGTAAAACAGTTCAAATTGTTTGGCCTTGTTTAATTTCCTTGTCTCAGTTTCCCCATTCTACTTGCCCAGGGATTTTCCTAACTTCTCACATTCTGTCTCAATTTCGCCTTTTAATTTTTTTAATCCTTATTCGAGGAAATGTTTTTCATTGATTTTAGAGAGGAATAGAGGAGAGGAGATGGAGAGAGAGAAACATTGATGTGAGAGAGAAACATTGATCGGTTGCCTTATGCACACACTCTGACCAGGGATCAAACCCACAACCCAGGTATGTGCTCTGACTCAGAATAAAATCTGAAATTCTTCAGTGCATGGGAGGATGCTCTAACCACTGAGTGATACTGGCCAGGGCCAATTATTTGTATCTTTTAATTTAACTTAATAGAAATGTAAAGTTTCAAGTTACCAAAAGATTTTGGGTAACAATTTTTAAGTACATATACCATAAAGCAATTATTGAAAAGTTTCACCAAAAAAACTTTTATTTACATCTATTTAATTTACTAAATTTAAATAATTATATTTAGATTAGTCAAACATTTTATGAGACATTAGATACACTTAATTATTATCCCAAACTATTTTCCTGTTGACTAACCCTATAACAGATAGCGTGAACTTATTTTTTAGTAAACCCAGATAAAATATAATTTTATATTAAACATTGCTAACTTTAATAACATTGTTGTTTTAATTAAACCAACAAACTTAAATCTATTTTGATATTAAATCTTTTCCCAAATCACGTGATCCTGAAAAGCTTTGTTAGTTTCTGTTATATTTAATTTATATAAGTGGTTAAGCTCTTTAAGCCAATTAAACAAAGCTTTTTATATAAACCAATTTTTATTAATGTCCTCTACATACACATATATACATAGACATAATCAGAGATCTGATCACTTCATTTAAAAAAAGTTTTTAACCATGAGACAGGTATAGTAAATACCATCTACATATATAAAAGCCTAAGCAACCATTATGACAAATGACCCAAATGACTGGAACAATAGGTCAACCAGTCGACCAGTCGCTATGACGTGCACTAACCACCAGGGGGAAGACGCTCAACGCAGGAGCTGTCCCCTGGTGGTCAGTGCACTCCCACAGCCAACTTCCCGTGGCCAGCCAACCACCCACAGTCCCTCCCCCTGGCCAGCCAGCCCCCATTGCCCCTGGTGCTAAACCATTCATAGATGACCTGCTTCTGGGTCAGAGTTTTGTACATAGCAGAGCAGCTCCCTCGCTGCAATCTATTGAAAGTCAGCCCTTGACACAAGGGTTTGTCTCACTCCCATCTTCTCCCTTCCCCAGGGGCTGCCCACCCACTGCAGTGATGGTGCAGTGGTGAAGGAAGGAGGAAGGGGGAGGTGGGGAACCGTGTGGTGGCAGGGCGCCAACAGCGGCATCAGCATCTAGCATCTGTCCCTTCCATGCCCAGCCCAGCAACTGTCGCCTCCTCTCCCAACCCCACTGGGGCCTTCGGGCCCCGAGGGTGGGTGGCAGTGGATGCGGCCCCTTTCCCAGGGGGGCCAGGGGGCCAGCTCCCTCCTCGGGGCTGACAGCCAACCTCCCATAGTCCCTCCCCACTCCTCTCCCCCAGGCCAGCAGGCCCCAATCAGTCTGGCCCTGATTGGCCTGGCCCCAATTGGCCCTGATTGCTGGCCAGACCTAGAATTCATGCACTGGGCCTCTAGTTAATTTATAATAGTTGGAATAAGTTCTTTGTTCATTCAAATGGCTAAAGCTTTAAGATTTGATTACAGTTTTTAAAGAATGGGGCTGCTTAGCAAAGGAGCCCATATAGCTACTTGTGGGGGTTTTTTATTGTTGACAGATTTTCTTGTATTACAGATGTCTCCATTTTCCTACCTTTTACCACCCTCCACCCAGCCCCTGCCCCAACCCAGGCCTTCCCCATACTATTATCTGTGTCCATGGATTATGTATTAACCCTTTTCAGTCCAATGTTGAGGCTGACTCAACAGACCAGGCACTAGTAGCAGATCCAACGTCGAGGCTGACTCGACAGGCCAGGTGCTAGGAGCAGGTCCAATGTCGAGGCTGAGGTCAACACCGCAAACCGGTTCAACATTCAATCCTGTCAATTAATTTGGACCAGACTGTTTGAATTCCAAAAATAAAATTGGACACAAAGGGTTAATAAATATATATATATATAATCTCCTATCTAATAAAAGAGAAACATGGTAATTGGCGTACAACTGCTACCCTTCCCATTGGCTAATTAGCGAGATATACAAATTAACTGCCAGCCAAGATGGCAGCCGGCAGCCAGGCAGCTTGAAACTAACATGAGGATTGCTTGCTTCAGTGATGGAGGACTACAACATTCCCCGCCTGCCTTGCCGGCCTCTGAGCTTGCAGCTTAAGAAACATTGTAACAAATATAGAAGCTAAACAAAACCCCAGAAACCTTCTTTCAGTGAGCCCGGGATCTCAGAGCTGGAGTTATACATTGTTTCGATTATAGAACTGAAACAAACCAGAGGCCTCAGAGCTGGAGCCTCAGAGCTGGAGCCAGAGCTAAAGCTGGCCCAGAATAAAAAAAAAGAAAAAAAGGAGCAGTTGGGAGCTTCAGTCGGCCTAAAAACAGCCCTCATCCCCTCACCCAGGCTGGCCAGGCACCCCATTGGGGACCCCCACCCTGATCCAGGACACCCTTCAGGGCAAACCAGCCAGCCCCACCCATGCACCAGGCCTCTATCCTATATAGTAAAAGGGTAATATGCCTCCCAGCACCGGGATCAGCGGAGCCGCAAGGCCTCCCGGCACCGGGATCAGCGTGACAGGGGGCAGCGCCCAAACCCCCTGATCGCCCTGCGGCTCTGTGTGTGACAGGGGGTGGGGCCACAACCTCCCTATCGGCCCTGCTCTGTTCATGACAGGGGAAGGAGCCCCAACCCCCTAATCAGCCCTGCTCTGTGCCTGATAGGGGGGAGCTCCCCAACCCCCTGATCGCCCTGCTTTGTGTGTGACAGGGTAGAGCCACAACCTCCCCATCGGCCCTGCCCTGAGTGTGAGAGTGGCGGTGCCCCAACCACCTGATCGGCCCTGCTCTGTGGGTGATAGAGGGCAGCGCCCCAACCCCCCCCCACCCCACGGGCCCTGCTCTGTGTGTGATGGGGTAGAGCCGTAACCTCCCCATCGGCCCTGCCCTGAGTGTGACAGTGGGGGTGCCCCAACCCTCTGATCGGCCCTGCTCTGTGGGTGATAGAGGGCGGTGCCCCAACCCCCTGATCCACCCTGCCCTGAGTGTGACAGGGGGCGGTGCCCCAACTCCCCTATCGGCCCTACTCTGAAAGTGACAGGGGGGAGCTCCTCAACCCCCTGATCGGCCCTGCTCTGTGCGTGACAGGGGGGAGCTCCCCAACCCCCCGATAGGCCCTGCTCTGTGCGTGACAGGGGGTGGTGCCGCAACCTCCCCATCGACCCTGCCTTGAGTGTGACAGGGGGCGGTGCCCCAACCCCCCAATCAGCCCTACCCTGAGTGTGACTGAGGGTGGCATTGCAACCTCCCAATCTGCCCTGCTCTGTGCATGACAGGGGAAGGCGCCCCAACTCCCCAGTCGGCCCTGCTCTGAGCCCGACCAGGGGCTGCACCTAGGGATTGGGCCTGCCCTCTGCCACCCAGGAGCAGGCCTAAGCCAGCAGGGCGTTATCTCCCAAGGGGTCCCAGACTGCGAGATGGCACAGGCCCAGCTGAGCGACTGCCCCCTCCCCACTGAGTGCACAAATTTTTGTGCACCAGGCCTCTAGTATATATATATCCCTAATATGCAAATAGAATGAACAACGGAAGGACTGAAAAACCAGTTGCTATGACGTGCACTGACCACCAGAGGGCAGGCATGGAACATGGCAGGTGTTGGCAGCAGGCAACAGAGCACAGAACATGGTGGACATTGGCCTTGGCAGGATGGTGGAGCAGGTGAGCGAGGATGCCAGACCAAGGCAGGGCACCAGTCACTGTCATTGGGGCGAGCCTCTGGTAGTTACTGAAAACTCTTTGCTCCCACGTGCCACGGTCCCACCAGGCACTCACACCTGCTGCCAGTGCTGGCCCCGCTTGCACCCACTGCCAGCACCAGAGCCGCCACTCGCACCCATCAGCAGGTGCGAGCAGCAGCTGCCGGCCCCGATTGACCCTCAGGGCTTCTCTACCTCCCCCTGCTCCTGAGGGGTGATCGGGGCTGGCAGCCACCTCTTGCAGCTGCTGCTGGCAATGGCCCCGCTCATACCCGCAGCTGGCACCAGAGCCGCCGCTCATACCTGCTGCCGGCACCCGGCACTGGTCCCAATCACTCAGCACTGTCAGTGGGTGTGAGCAGAGGCTGCCGGCCCTGATCGCCCCTGAGGGCTTCTTCACCTCCCCCTGCTCCTAAGGGGTGATCGGGGCAGCAGCCACCACTTGCACCCACTGCTGGCGCCAGCCCCACTCACACCTGCTACTGGCGCCGGCCCCAATCGCTCCACGCCATCAGCGGGTACAAGCCCGTGTCAGCATGTGGTAGCAGCAGCGGTGGGAGCAGGGCTGCCGGCAGACAGGGGACCGGGGGCTGTGGCAGGAGGGGGTGGGCTGGGGTGCAGAGGATTGCTGAGACCTGCCCCTGTGCCCACCAAAGCCTCATGGCCCACATTTCCTTTCAAGGTGCACGATTCATACACTGGGCCCCTAGGATTCATATATATTCTTTGGTTAATCTCTTCTCATCACCCCCAACCTTCCCCCACTGAGATCTGTCATTCTATTCCATGCATCCATGCTTCTAGACTTATTTTGTTTGTCATTTTATTTTGTTTATTAGATTCCACATATAAGTGAGATCATGTGATATTTGTCTTTCGATAACTGGCTTATTTCACTTAACAATAATCTCCAGGTCCATCCATGCTGTTGCAAAGGGTAAGATCTCCCTTTTTACAGTCACATAATATTCCATTGTGCAAATATACCACAGCTTTTTAAAAAAAATATTTTATTGATTTTTTACAGAGAGGAAGGGAGAGGGATAGAGAGTTAGAAACATTGATGGGAAAGAAACATCGGTCAGCTGCCTCCTGCATACCTCCTACTGGGGATGTGCCCACAACCAAGGTACATGCCCTTGACCAGAATCGAACCTGGGACCCTTCAGTCTGCAGGCCGACGCTCTATCCACTGAGCCAAACTGGCTAGGGCATACCACACCTTTTTTATCCACTCATCTACTAATGAGCACTTGGGCTCTTTCCAGATCTTAGTTATTGTAAACTAGAGGCCCAGTGCACAGATTCATGCCCGTGTGGGGGTCCCTCGGCTTGGCTGGTGATCAAGGCCTATTAGGGGGCCAGATGGCCAGGGGAAGGGACCCTGGGAGGTTGGCTGGCCAGCAGGGGGGAGGGACTATCAAAGGTTGGCCAGCCAGCCAGGGAGAGGGACCATTGGAGGCTGGCCGGCAGGAGGCAGGGGCCACGGGAGGTTGGCCAGCCAACTTCCCCATCAGGGCTGCAGGAGGTTGGCTGTGGGAGCACACTGACCACCAGGGGGCAGCTCCTGCATTGAGCTGTTACAGCCAAAGGTGGTCCTGAGGGGAGGGGGGGGGGGTGAAAGGATTGAGAAAAGACAGACAAGAGAATGAAAGCTGGGTCTCGGTGGGACACTGCTCCCTGATGAGGAGACAGCGCCAGCGCCCAAAAGCCATGTCTTTGTTTTATAGCAAATGCCACGAGGCAAATAGGGGCGTGATCAAGTTGTTTACAGCATTCTCGTGATTTTCAACCCTACTCAACTACATGCACCTGAACTCTAGCACAAGGCACGTGAGGCCACGTGTTCGGACCATAGGTTCAAGCTTACAACCACAGCCGTTGGCTATGATTGTCCTGGGAGGGCCCTGCCCTTCCAGCTGGGACTTGCATGTGGCAATGAGAGGACCCTGTCCTTTCATTAGTCCGAGGCTTGAACCTGGCCAAAACACTGTAGCCATGCCCCACGTCTGCCCCCTGGTGGTCAGTGAGCATCATAGCGATTGGTCAACAGGTCATTGAAGTCATTCTGGTCATTTGGTCGTAAAGGTTGCTTAGGGTTTTATATCTGTACTAGAGGCCCGGTGCACAAAACTTTGTGCACTCAGGGGGGGGTCCCTCAGCCCAGGCTGTGCCCTCTCTCAGTCTGGGACCCCTCAAGGGATGACCACCTGCTGGCTTAGGCCCACTCCCTGGGAGGAATGGACCTAAGCTGGCAGTCAGACATCCCTCTGGCAGTCCGGGAGCCCTCGGGGGATGTCCACTTGCCAGCAGGAAGCAGGCCTAAGCTGCAGTTGGACATCCTTAGTGCTGATGAGGAGGCAGGAGAGGCTCCCACCACCACTGCTGTACTGGCAGCCGGCAGCCTGGCTTGTGGCTGAGCAAAGCTCCCCCTGTGGGAGCGCTCTGACCACCAGGGGGCAGCTCCTGCATTGAGCATTTGCCATCTGGTGGTCAGTGTGTGTCATAGTGACCAGTCATTCCCAGTCTTTCTGCTGTTAGGGTCAATTTGCATATTACCCTTTTATTATATAGGAGTGCCTGTCCAGCCTGGGTGAGGGGCTGATGGCTGTTTGCAGGCTGGCCACAGCCCCTTCAGGGTGGGGGTCCCCCCTGGAGTGCCTAGCCATCCTGGGTGAGGGGCTGAGGGCCATTTGCAGGTTGGCCACAGCCCCTACAGGGTGGAGGGTCTTGCTGGGGTGCCTGACCAGTCTGGGTGAGGGGCTGAGGGCCGTTTTCAGGCTGGCTAAGCCCCCCAGCGGGGACTCTCACCCCACGAGGGTGTGGCCATCCTGGGTTAGGGGCTGATGGCTATTTGCAGGCTGGCCACAACCCCCAACCACCCAAGCTCCCAGTGGAGGCTGGCTGGAAGCAGGTACCTGGGATTTATTTATCTTCTATAATTGAAACTTTGTTGCATTAGCAGAGGCCACAGCCGGCTCAGAGCAGGTGGGAAGCTTGGCTTTCTCCATTGCCCAGGCAACCAAGCCTCCTGCTTGCTCCAGCTCCATGGCTACCAGCTGCCATCTTGGTTGGGTAAATTTGCATACAGTCACTCTGATTGGCTGGTGGGCGTGGCTTAGGGCATAGTGAAGGTATGGTCAATTAGCATCTTTGCCTTTTATTAGTGTGGATAAAACCCTAATATGCAAATCAACCAAACAGCTGGTTGCTATGATGTGCACTGACCACCAGGGGGAAGACACTCAACACAGGAGCTGCCCCCAACCCACAACCCCAACCAGCGGCAGATGGGGGTGGGGCCAGCAAGTGGGTGACATCAGGCCAGCCAAGGCAGGTGCATGTGGGGGCCCCCTGATCGCCCCACCGGTGATCCCACAGATTGGTCCTGATTGCCAGCCAGGCCTAGGGACCTACCCATGCATGAATTTTGTGCACCTGGCCACTAGTATATAGATAATGCTGCAACGAACATAGGGCTGCATATATTCTTTCTGATTGATGTTTAAGGACCCTTAGGATGTATTCCAAGAAGTGGTATTGCTGGGTCAAATGCCAGTTTCATTTTTCATTTTTTGAGGAAACTCTATTCTGTTTTCCACAGTGGCTGTACCAGTCTACATTCCCACCAGCATTGCACTAGAGTTCCCTTTTCTCCATATCCTCACCAGCACTTGCTATGTATTAATTTATTGAAGGTAGCCATTCTGGCACCTGTTAGGTGATACTTCATTGTAGTTTTAATTTGTATCTCTAGCGATAGTGAGCATTTTTTTCATATGTCTATTGGCCATCTGTAAGTCCTCTTTGTAGAAATATCTGTTCAGGTCCTTTGCCCATTTTTTAATTGGATTGTTTGTCTTCCTGCTGTTGAATTGTATGAGTGCTTCATATATTTTGAAAATTAACCGATTATCACATGTATCATTGGCAAATATGTTCTCCCATTCAGTGGGACCCCTTTTATTTTGTTGATGGTTTATTTTGCTGTGCAGAAACTTTTTAGTTTGATGTAGTCCCATTTGTTTAATTTTTCCTTTGCTTCCCTTGCCTTAGGAGGTGTATCTGCGAAAATACTGCTGTGAGATGTCTAAGATTTTACTGCCTGTTTTCTTCGATGATTTTTATTGTTTTGTGATTTACATTTAAGTCTTTTATCCATTTTAAGTTTATTCTTGTGTATGTTGTAAGCTGGTCGTCTAGTTTCTTTATTTTTTTTTTGCATGTACCTTCCCAATTATCCCAACACAATCTATTGAAGAGACTGTCTTTACTCCATTGTATATTCTTGCCTCCTTTATCAAATATTAATTGACCATAAGGGTGTGTGTTCATTCCTGGGCTCTCTGTTCTATCCTATTAATCTATATGACTGTTCTGGTGCCAGTACCAGGCTGTTTTGATTATAATGGCTTTATAATATATTTTGATATCTGGTATTGTGATCCTTCCAAGCTTGTTCTTCTTTCTCAAGATTGCTGAAGCTATTTGGGGTCTTTTTGGTTCCATATAAATTTTTGGAATATTTGTTCTAGATCTGTGAAATATGCCGTTGATATTTATTTATTTATTTATTTTATTGCTTAAAATATTACAAAGAGTAGCACATTTGTCTCCTTCCCCCAGCTCCCCTACCCCCCAGTGTCTTGTGTCTGTTGGTTATGCTTATATGCATGCATACAAGTCCTTTGGTTGATAGGAATTGCATTGAATCTATAGATTGCTTTGGGTAGTGAGGACAGTTTAAGGATGTTAATTCTTCCAGTCCATGAACACAGTATATGCTTCACTTGTTGGTATCTTCCTCTATTTCCTTTTTCAATGTCCTACAGTTTTCCAGTACAGGTCTTTTTCCTCCTTGGTTAAGTTTATTCTCAGCTATCTAATTACTTTTTGTTGCAATGGTAAATGGATTGTGTGGGGTTTTTTAGTTTTTCTTTCTGAGAGTTCATTATTGGTATATAAAAATGCCATTAATTTTTAGATGTTGATTTTGTATTCTGCTACTTAGGCAAATTAACTTATTAAACATAGCAGTTTTTGGTAAAGGCTTTAGGATTATCTGTGTACAGTATCATGTGATCTACGACAGTTTTACTTCCTCCTTCTTAATTTGGATGCCTTTTTTTTCTTTTCTGATCACTGTGGCTAGGATTTCCAGTACTATGTTGAGTAAGAGTGGTGAAAGCAGACATACATGTCTTAAAGGAAACACTTTTAGTTTTTGCCCATTTAGTATGATGTGGCTATAGGTTTTTTCATATATGGCCTTTATTATGTTGAATTATGATCCCTCTATTCCCACCTTGCTGAAAGTTTTTATCATAAAAGGGTACTGGATTTTGTCAAATGCTTTTTCTGCATCTATTGTTAATGATCATGTAATTTTATCCTTTATTTTGTTTATGTGAAGTATCACATTTATTGATTTGGGAATATTGAACCAACCTTTGATCCCTGGTATAAATCTGGCTTGGTCATGATGTATGATCTTTTTAATGTATTGTTGGATACAATTTGCAATATTTTGTTGAGGATTTTAGCATCTATATTCATCAGGGATATTTGCCTGTAATTTTCTTTCTTTGTAGTGTCTTTATCTGGTTTTGGAATGAGGATAATGCTAGCTTTGTAAAAAGAGCTTGAAAGACTTCCTTCCACTTGAATTTTTTCTAATAGTTTGAGGAGGTTAGGTTAGTTTTTCTTTGAATGTTTGGTAAAACTCATCAGTGAAGTCAATTGGTCCAGGTCTTTTATTTGTTGGTAGGTTTGTGGTTTTTTTACTGCTTCTATTTCATTAGTTTTTATCAGTCTTTTCAGGTTTCCTGATTCTTCCTGATTGACTTTTGGAAAATTGCATGTTTCCAGGAATTTTTCCATTTCACCCAGATTGTCCAGTTTGTTAGCATATCGTTGTTCATAGTATTTGCTTACAATCCTTTGTATTTCTGTAATTCAGTTGTTACTTTGCCTCTTTCATTTCAGATTTTATTTATTTTTTTTATCTTTGTTTCTTGATAAGTCTGGGAAAAGGCTCATTAATCTTGTTTAGCTTCTCAAAGGACAGATCTTGGTTTCTTTGATCTTTTGTATTTTTTTGTGTGGTTTTGGTGTTTTCTTTTGTTTTGTTTTTTGTTTTTTGTCGCTATTTCATTTATTTTTTTCTCTGATCTTTATTATTTATTTCCTTCTATTTACTCTGGGATCTTCATGCTCCTCTATTGCTAATTCTTTTAGTTGTAGGGTTAGATTGTTTATTTGAGATTTTTTTTATTTCTTGATGTAGGCCTGTAATGCTATGAACTTCCCTCTCAGGACTGCTTTTGCTGTATCCCATAGATTTGGAGTTGTTGTGTGTTCATTTTCATTTGTTTCCAGATAGTGTTTGATTGCTTCCTTGATCTCATTGGTAACCCATTCATTGCTTATTTAATAATATGCTAGTTGTATTCCATGTGTTTGAATATTTTTGTATTTTTTTAATGTATTTGATTTCTAGTGTCAAGCAATTGTGATTTGAGAAGATGCTTGATATGATTTCAATCTTCTTGAATTTTTTAAGACTTACTTGTGTCCTAACATGTGGTCTGTCTTTGAGAATGCTCCATGTGCACTTGAGAAGAATGTACATTCTGCCGCTTTGGAATAAAATGTTCATTAATATCAATTAAAATAATCTGATCCTAGTGTGCCATTTAAGATCACTGTTTCCTTGTTGATTTTTTGTCAGGAGGCTCTTTCCAGTGCTATGAGTGGGGTTTTTTGTTTGTTTGTTTCTTTTCTAAATATATATTTTATTGATTTTTTACAGAGAGGAAGGGAGAGGGACAGAGAGTTAGAAACATCGATGAGAGGGAGAGAGACATTGATCAGCTGCCTCCTGCACACCTCCCACTGGGGATGTGCCCGCAACCAAGGTACACGCCCCTGACCAGAATCGAACCTGGGACCTTTCAGTCCGCAGCCGATGCTCTATCCACTGAACCAAACCGGTTAGGGCTATGAGTGGGGTTTTGAACTCCCCTACTATGACTGCATTGCTATTGATCTCTCCCTTAAAGTCTTGCTTGAGTTTTTTTTATATATTTTGGTATTTCAATGTTGGTGCATATATGTTTACAAAGATTACATTTCTTGTTGTATGGATCCCTTTAGTATTATATAGTGACCTTCTTTGTCTCTTGTTTTGAAGTCTATTTTGTCAGATATGACTATTACTACCCCAGCTTTTTTAAAAAATATATATTTTATTGATTTTTTTTACAGAGAGGAAGGGAGAGGAATAGAGGGTTAGAAACATTGATGAATGAGAAACATCGATCAGCTGCCTCCTGCACACTCCCTACTGGAGATGTGCCCACAACCAAGGTACATGCCCTTGACTGGGATCAAACCTGGGACCCTTCAGTCAGCAGGACGACGCTCTATCCACTGAGCCAAACCGGTTAGACCTACCCCAGCTTTTTTAAGATATCCATTTGCATGTAATATTTTTTCCATCCCTTCACTTTCAGTCTGTGTGAGTCTTTTGTTCTGAGGTAGGTCCCTTGCAAACACTATATATATATAAGTGTCATGTTTTCTTATCCATTCAGCTACTCTATGTCTTTAGGTTGGAGCACTTAGTCCATTTACATTTAATGTTATTATTGATAGGTGTTTATTTATTGCCATATTTTTCTTTATACCTATGTTCCTCTCTCTAATTCTCTTTCTTCTTAAAGCAGTCCCTTTAACATTTCTTGCAATGTTTGTTTGGTGGTAATGTAGTCTTTTAGCCTTTTTTGTCTGGGGAGCTCTTTATTTCACCTTCAATTATAAATGAGTAGTCTTTTATTCAGGTCCTTGCTTTTGAGTACTTTATGCCAATCCCTCTGGCCTTAAGTGTTTCTGTTGAGAAACTAGCTGACAGATTAATGGGATCTCCCTTGTAGGTAACTTTCTGTCTCTCTCTTGCTACCTTTAAGATCCTTTCTTGTCTTTAACCTTTGCCATTATAATTATGATGTCTTAGAGTGGTTCTCTTTCAGTTCATCTTTATTGGGACTCTTCTGTGCTTCCTGAACTTGTGTGACTTTTTTCTTCTCTTTCTGGCACCCCTATGATGCAGATGTCATCCCAAAGTTCCCTTAAACTATCCTTCTGCTTTTTAATTTTCTTTTTGCTTCTCTAATTGGGGGGGAGGGGGGGTTCTTCCTTGTCTTTCAAATCACTGATATGATCCTGTGCTTCAGTGAATCTACTTTTAATTCCTTCCAATGTATTCTTTTTTGTTGTTGTTCATCTTCACCAGAGGATATTTTTTCCATTGATTTTGAGAAAGAGTGGAATAGAGGGAAGGAGAGAGAGAAAGGGAGTGAGGGTGGGATGGAGGGAGGGAGGGAAGGAGATAAAGGAAGGGAGGGAGGGTGGTATGGAGGGAGGGAGGGAGGGAGGAGTTGTGAGAGAGACACAGCAACCGGTTGCTTCCTGAACTCACCTCACCTGGGGCAGGGAGTTGAACCTGCAACCCAGGTATATGCCCTTGTTTGGGAATTGAACCTGCAATCTTTTGGTGTTTGTGCTGATGTCCTAACCACTGATCAACACCAGCCAAAGCTTCTTCCAGTGTATACTTAATTTCAGGTATGATAGTCTTCATTTCTGACTGGTTCTTATTTATGGTTTCTATTTTTTATGCTGTTGTGGTTCCTACTTTGTTCCCTATAATTCTCACTAAGTTCTTTGAGCATCCTTATAACCATTATTTTGAACTCTATATCTGATCAATTGCTTGCCTCCATTTCAGTTAGCTCTTTTTCTGGAGTTTTTTCCTTTTCTTTCATTTGGGGTTGTTTCTTGTCTCAATATTTTTGCTATCCTTTTGTATTTGTTTCTATGTATTAGCTAGATCTGCTATGCCTCCCAGCCTTCATGGGTGGCCTTATGCAGTAAGTGTCCTGTGGGACCCAGTGGTGCAATCTCTTTGATCTCTTGAACTGGATGCTCTAGGAATGTCCCTTGTGTGTGTTATTTGGGCTTTCCTGTTGTAACTGGGTCTTGATTGCTGTTGTCCCATTCATGAGTGGGATCTCCCCTCAGGCTGGCTGACTGTAAGGCTCAACCCTAACCACATTGTGCGACCTGTTATACAAGTGCTGACAGAACAAAACAAAATAAAACACAACAAAACAGAAACATACAAAAAGACCCCTACAACAAATAAAACAACCACAAAAGAAAAGAGAACAGAATAATAAAGAAAAGAAAATTTAAAATATGAGAAGAAAAAAGAGTAGAAGAAAAAGAAATATGAAAGGAAAGAATGGAGAGAAAAAATAAGAATGAAGAATAGGAAAATAGTATGAAAGAAAAGAGGGTGGAAAAATTGTGAATGAAAAGGAAAAAAGAAGAGAAAGAAGAAAGAAAAAAAACAATGAAAGGAATAAAGAGCAAAAAGGAGAAAGAAGAAAAAAGAGTTAGAAAAGGAAAGAGAAAAATAAGAGATATGAAAGAAAAGGGAGAAACAAAAATAATAACAAAGCAATAAAAAAAATAAATGCAAAAAAAAGAAAGTGAAGTGGAGTCTGTCTCAGCAGAGTTTAGTGCCTCCTGGTAGCTCCCTTGGGAGCTTGTTCTTATGCTGACTGAGGCTGTTTTTGTCTGATGTTTCTGTGCCTCCCAGGTGGTACTTTGGTGCTAGCCACTGTCAGAAGCTGTCCAGGCTCTCAGCAACCTGTTCAAAGCTTCAAGTGATCCACAGTTCATGGAAGTCCCCACAGGGCTTAGCTGAACATGGGGCCAAGTTGCATTCTAGGGCTGGATTAGCAGTATAGGGTCCAGGGATGGGTCAGCAAACATCCCAAGGCTCCTTGGGCTCTGCCTCCATCCACCTCTGCCTTCCAGTCACTGTAAAGGCTGTTTCTGAAAGGCTTTTGGTGGAATCTAGAGTATGAGACCTCTGGCTCTCTCATGAGGGGGAGGTGCCATTCACATTTCTCATAGTCACTCATCTGAGACTGTTCCAGAATAGTTCTCTGACCTTGGCAGGGTGGAGCCCCTCATATGCAGTCCAGTGGGCCTGCTGGAAGCCAGGAATTTCTATTAGCTCTCCAGTGATAGTGGGGGAAATGGCCCCACCCCAAAACCAATCACTGATGCCCCCTGAGTCTTTTCAAACCCATAGGCTTGGCTGTTGCTGCTGTCTCCTCCACAGGGTCAAGATGCAAGGTGGGGCAAGTGGGAGTCCTGAGGGTGGGGTGAGCGGCATCCCAAGGGTAGGGTATCTGCCCTTTCCCAAGATGTTGCTGGCTGGGAGGAGCCTGCTCCTCTCAGAAAAATGGCTGTTGTGGTATAGGGTGGGGGACAACCAATTGCAGGTCTCCGGGCTGCTGCTTTTTCACATCTCCCCACAATGCTTCCCATCCCAGCCTCTCCTCAGGCAACTCTAGTCCTCACTGCCCTCCCTCCGCCAAAGCCTTAAATGAAAATCCCGTGTTCTGGGATTTTTATTTAATTTTTTTAAGGAAGAAAAAAAAATGAGGCTTTATCTCCCACCTGCTCTGGTCTCCCTGGTGACCAGAAGCCTTGCTGCCTTTTACGGCTGGATGTTACGTGGGCTGCTGTTCTCGGCTCTGGTGTTCTGGACTGGCAAGCCTGCCTGGGATCTGGGCCTGGACCCCAGGGATATCTCCGCAGCCGAGAGATCCCTCCTCACCCTTGGTCCATTGCCATGGAAGCTGGGCCAGCCCTTCTCGCAACCCTTCCCTTCCTGCTAGTCCAGGTGGTTTTTGCCCTTCCTTATTAAAGTCTCCTCTTCAGCTAGTCCATAGTTGGTAATTCCAGGTGAATGTTCCCCAATTTAGTTTTATTTCCAGTTTGGCCCTCGGAGGAGTTTTAAGAAAGATTCACCTACTACACCACCATCTTGAAAACCTAGCTTCTTGTGTTTTTAAAAGCTCTCTTTCCCATTTTTTCCCCTTTGGTTTGTTTAGTTTCAGGCAGTTGTAGGCTGTGTTTACGTTTCTGATATCGGCAGGAAGACTTTGGAAGTTACTGAGAAGACTTCAAAAAAATTCTATTAGGCTCTAATTTTGCCAAATTTCTGATCATAAAGTTATTAGATTCTTTGAACTATCTTTTCAGATTTTAGGCAGGACAAACAATAAGAAAATTTAAAGTATCTGCTCAGATGGCAAAAGTTTCTTTTATGATTCACTTAGAAGTTATTTAGACAGTTTTACTTATTAATTAACTAAATGTATTTCACTTATTAATTAACTAAATGTATTTCACTGTCCCAGAGTGGTTAGTATTCCTCTTCTTTTAGGAAATTCTGGAGGCCCAGTGCACGAAATTCGTGCACTGGAGGGGAGGGATCCCTCAGCCTGACCTGCACATTCTCGCAGTCCAGGGCCCCTCAGGGGATGTCCGGGACCCCTCGCTCCTTACCACCTGCCTGCTCACTGCTCCTTACCACTTGGCTCGCTGCTCCTTAGTGCTGCCATGGAGGTGGGAGAGGCTCCCGCCACGCCACTGTGCTCACCAGCCATGTACCGTCTTCTGACTGAGTGGCGCTCCCCCTGTGGGAGTGCACTGACCACCAGGGGGCAGCTCCTGCATTGAGCATCTGCCCCCTGGTGGTCAGTGTGCATCATAATGACCAGTCATACTGGTCGTTCTGCCCTAATGGTTACTTAGGCTTTTATTATATAGACTAGAGGCCCAGTGCACGAATTTGTGCACAGGTTAGGTCCAGCCTGCCCACCACAATCTGGGCTGATCTGGCTAGGCTGGCCGGGGGGAGGCGCCACAGGCAGTTGGCCAGCTGGCCCTGGCCCCTGGTCAAACTCCTGGTTGAACTCCTAGTCAAACTCCCGGTCAAGGGAGAAATTTGCATATTAGCCTTTTATTATATAGGATTGTTCTTATGACAAACAACATAACAAACAGAGACAAGAAAAGGAAACAGGGGAGAACAATTAAATGATGCCAATGTATTGAGGGAAACAGCATCCCTTTACTCCTGAGGTATCACACCACATGCCAGTACCTGGGGCTATCACCTCCACCCTTGAAGGAAAAACCTTGTCTCAGAGAAAGACATTTGACCTCAACCAAAAAACAAGGGCGGTCTGAACCTAAGAAGGCTTCACAGTCCAAGGAAGCAGTGAGCCCAAAAGAGACTTTGTTGGTATCGTACTTGGTTCTAGGTATGCTGGATCACGCAGGTGAGACCTATTTTAATCCTGTTTGTGATTCCAGATATGCTAACCTAAAAATAAAAAGTCTTTCAATGTAAGAGGCAATAAGCATCAAGAAATAGCTATTCTGGAATCACTGATTCAAGCAGAAACCCAATAGTGTTTCAATTAGAAGACAAAGGCAAAGGGTATTTATGAGATAAGGAGGGGGAACAATTGCACCAATAGAAGGAAGACATTTATATTAATACAGATAACATAATAGTGATGTTAATTCTAAACAGTGCTTTTAATTTTCAGTCTAATAGTCATCAGTCTGGTAGTCATAATAATTGCTTTCTTGTTAGCTTTGCGAGCAGTTCTCTGGGACACAGTTATTCTGCCCTATGTTAACATTCCAGAGATTTGAGGAAGAAGACCTACAAGACAGTATCCATGGAGTGGCAGCTGTAGCTCCATTTTAAAATAGCTCCATTTATTATATTTTTAAAATATGGTTGATTATATCATTGGCCATTGGTGATTGGTTCAATCTCCAGCTCCTCCCTGCAGGTCAGGAGTGGGAATGAAACTTACATCCCCCATCACATGATTGGTTCTCTGAGTAGCTGGCTCCCCATCCTCAAATGGGCCAAAAGCCACCTCATTAACATAACAAACCGCACCTTTGAAGCTCTCAGCACAGGGAATTCCTAGCAGTTTAGCTCTGTGCCAGAAATGGCTAAAGACCAAATATGTATTTATTATAAACTAGTGGCCTGGTGCACAAAATTTGGGGGGGGGGGGGCGGGTGTCCCTCAGCCTGGCCTGCAACCTCTCCAATCTGGGACCCCTCGAGGGATGTCCAACTGCTGGTTTAAGCCCAATCCCTCTCAAAATCCAGGACTGCTGGCTCCTAACTGCTCACCTGCCTGCCTGCCTGATTGCCCCTAACCACTTCTGCCTACCAGCCTGATCGCCCCTAACTGCTCCCCTGCTGGCTTGTCTGCCCCTAACCACCTCTGCCTTGGCCCCAAACCCAGGACCCAGGATTTTCTCCTCCAGCCGGCCGCAGGCACCCGGGCTTCCCTCCCTCTGGCCAGCCATAGGCACTGGGACCCAGGCCGGCTTCTCCCGGGCTGGCTGCAGCCACAGGGGATGGTGGGCAGGTGATTTTGCCCAGGCTGCAGGTGCTGGTGCTGGGACCATGGGGCGGGCAGCTTCTCCGGCTGGCTGTGGCCTGGGACCATAGGGCGGACAGCTTCTCTGTCTCTCAGGCGCAACCAGCTGCAGGTGCTGGCACCTGAGACTGTGGGGTGAGCAGCTTCTCCATCACCCAGGCCACAGCCAGCCACAGGCACTGGTGCCCGGGACCACCGGCAGGCGGCTTCGCCTGGGCCTGGCTTTGTCAGGAAGGATGTGCAGGTGGTCGTCCGGAAGATGGCAGATCTAATTAGCATATTACCCTTTTATTAGTATCATGGTGTGTTTTTTCTCACCATCATTAACCATAGTAACTGTTGCTTATGTATTAAAGTTCTATTCCTATTAAGTCTAGAAGCAGCCTCAGAATCCTTCTCACCATTCATCTTAAGTCTGATGCTTAGTTGATCAGAATTAATACCTGAGCCGGGCGCGGTGGCGCGCGCCTGTAGTCCCAGCTACTCAGGAGGCTGAGGCTGGAGGATCGCTTGAGCCCAGGAGTTCTGGGCTGTAGTGCGCTATGCCGATCGGGTGTCTGCACTAAGTTCGGCATCAATATGGTGACCTCCCGGGAGTGGGGGGCCACCAGGTTGCCTAAGGAGGGGTGAACCGGCCCAGGTCGGAGACGGAGCAGGTCAAAGCTCCCGTGCTGATCAGTAGTGTGATCGCGCCCGTGAATAGCCACTGCACTCCAGCCTGGGCAACAATGCGAGACCCCGTCTCTTAAAAAAAAAAAAGGAATTAATACCTGAGGTGAAGCCTCTTACTGCAAATGTATCCCAGAATGTATGGCATCCTCTCTGCTTTATGATCCAGCTAATAATACATTGCCTCAATCATGTTGATTGAGGTCATTTTTCCCCTTGCAGTTTCTAGTAGTAGATTACCATCTATTGTCTAGGAAGCAAAATTGATTGTCTCCATGTAGATCACAAAATAAGATATTTTTCTCATCAATAAAATTTCATTCTTTCAGCATGAGTAGAGTAATTTTGTCAATGTATTGAGGTAGTAACAGTTTATAACAAATTGAGTGAATTATTATTTCAGGTACTGTGCTGTGTCATACACAGATTTCATTTTATCTTTGCAACAACTCCATACAGTAGGTACTATAATGACACAGATGAGAACACTGAGGTATAGAGAGATCAGGTAACTTGACCAGTAAAACCTGAAAGTGGCTGAGTCTCATTTCAAATCCATGAGTCATGCCATTTAACCATTACGCTCCACTCAGTATTGTGCTAGAGCCTGCTCTTACTGGCTCACAAATTTTCAGGAATGTTGCAAGCTGGTTGTTAAACATGGTCATTATTAAAAATTAAATTATGTAATCTTAAAAGTGAATAAATTACATTAAAACCAAAGGTAATACATACTCTAAATTCATCATGCCTTAATTATTTACTATACTTTACTGTTCTGACTCTTGACATTATTTATATATTTTGGGTCTTTCTGGTGGAATATAATAATGTATTACTGCATGTTTCTCCTCAGCTCTGCATTTAGTGGCATCACATTAGCAGCCAAAATCAGCCATGGAAGGAGAATTTATGCCACAGAAATTGGCCGATACTATAAATCAGGGTTTTGTTTTCTTTGATTGAGAGCAGTTGTTAAACATTTACCAGCACAACACTGACCACATTGGTGGTGGTGGTCTTGTCAGAATGTGTTATATGATGCAGATGAAATTCTATTTAAACAGACTTGATATAGATACTTTCAAAGATGGAAGAATTGTCCCTGTCAACTATTTTAGTTGATTCATATCTTCACTGATTGTCATCATTGCAAAGTTTTCAGTCCCCACATGGATTGCTGGGATATAATATGTCTTGCCCTGTCCTTGTCCCCTCCCTTTCTAGCCTTTGTTACCTTAAGGACTCTGGCTTTCCATTTATATGTTTAAGTACCAACCTTACCTGCTTAAAAATGTAAGCTTTTTAACATTGCTCTCTCTGTTCCTCATCCTTCAGATGAAAAGTGGAGTTGGGTCGGGGCAGCAGAGAGAAATTCAAAGGGGAATGTTGGAGTAATGACTGCAGTGGGGGAAGAGGGAACCTATCTCCTGGGCCGCAGGTGCTGGCGCCCTAGACCACAGGTCTGGTGGCTTCTCCAGCTGGCTGCGGCCTGGGACCTCGGGGCAGGTGGCTTCTCCATCTCCCTGGCCACAGCCAGCCGCAGGCGCTGGCACCCAGGACCGCTGGAGGGTGGCTTCGCCTGGCCGGCTTTGTCAGGAAGGACATCTGGATGGTCGTCCAGAAGACATCCGGTCTAATTAGCATACTACTCTTTTATTAGTATAGATCACAATGTCACAACTGCCCTAGCCTGAACAGGGGTTTTCTCCCATCCTCCTCCTCTCCATTGTCCCCCTCAGCATCACCTCCATCCCTTACTGAGGTCATACTCTGAGCCAGGCACCATATGACTGTTTACAAGAATTATCTCCTCTCACCCTGACAATATCCCTGACAGGGTGGGCTGCTCTGACTCCATGCTACAGATGTGAAAACAAACTCAGAGTTCCTCTAAGACTGCATAGCCAGGAAGTGACAGATCTAATGGTTTCAGCTCAGACTTCTATGCCTTAAAACAGTGGTTCTCAACCTTCCTAATGCCGCGACACTTTAATACAGTTCCTCATGTTGTGGTGACCCCCAATTTCATTGTTACAAATTGTACATAATTAAAGCATAGTGATTAATAACAAAAACTATGTAATTATATATGTGTTTTCCAATGGTCTTAGGTGACCCCTGTGAAAGGGTCATTCGACCCTCAAAGGGGTCGCGACCCACAGGTTGAGAACTGCTGCCTTAAAAGATCAATTTCCCCCCCCCCCAATTTATCCTGTTCCCTTCCTTTGTTAATTTTTTCCCTCATAAATCATTAAAATGAAAATAAGCATGTTCGTTTTATTTATTTGTTTTCACCTTGCTCACTTCCAAAATTAATTCAAAAGGCTTATGATCATATAAATCAATAAAACCAAAACTTGTTAAGTTCTATTCAGATGCATGAACCGCTGCTCTGTAGCCCCTTTATGGGTTAGAGTCCCTGTCCTCAAAGGTCCTTGTGAGACAAAAGTCAGAAATGGAAGACCAAAGCTGGAGGAAGAGGGTCTCTTCAGAGGTGGTGGTAGAGGAGAATTGGCTCCGAGCTTCCTGGCAACCAGGGAAAACATGCAATGCTATGGCACACTCTAGGTCATTGTCCCTGCTAAGCTAGAAAAGCTGTGGATGTGGATATTGGTATAAAAATGGTGTCAAGCCATGAACATGCAAGGGCTGCTCCTTTTCTAGCTTCTGTGGAATGGTGTGCTGCCAGGGCTTTAGAGAGTAAAAGAACCTGAATTTATTACTGCCTCTACCAGGTGACCCTGAGAAAAGGAAGGTCCCCACTCAGTGTGAAATAATTTTTGCCACTGGAGTGAGCAGTGTTGAGAGTATTTGTTGAGTTACCACATGAGGTCTGGACCTGGAGCAGGTCTGCCTCAGGCCTGCTGATAGTGTATGGGTTCTTGACTTCCTATGGGAAAGATTTCAGAACATGAGTCCAGGTGTTTTCAAAAGTATGTTTATTAAAACTGGGGACAATGAAACAAAGGCTTAAGGTAGGAGAAGCAACAGGAGAAAGTCAGAGAAAAAGGGGGCCTTGGAGACAGATTCAGGGAGTAAGCCTGGGATGAGCTGCTGCTGCCCACAACTACCCTGGTTGCAAGTCTCACGAGGTCCCTTAGAGCAGTGGTTCTCAACATGTGGGTCGCGACCCCTTTGGGGTCGAATGACCCTTTCACAGGGGTCACCTAAGACCATCTGAAAACACATATGTAATTACATATTGTTTTTGTGATTAATCACTATGCTTTAATTATGTACAATTTGTAACAATGAAATTGGGGGTCACCACAACATGAGGAACTGTATTAAAGGGTCGCAGCATTACGAAGGTTGAGAACCACTGCCTTAGAGTTTAGGAGAAAAGGAACAGAGGTACAAGGTGTGGGTGACTCTGATTCCTTTGTCTTGAGACGTCTTATCTTCCTTTAGTTGGCTGTAATCCTAGGGGAGGGTCTTAACAGAATATTCATTAGCTTTTCAGATGTGTCCTTGAATGTGTTCATTCATCACAATGTATGTATAGAGGGGTCAGGGTTATCTAGTTAGTTTTAAAGAACATCATTGGAGAGGAACCAGGACTAAGGCTGTTCTGTCCCAGGATAGTCTAGAATGTGTAAACCATTGTTCTTAAGTGTCTTTGATTAGGGAAGATAAAACATGTGATTCATTAGCTGGCTATAAATTGCTCAAATCATTTGGCCTTATTTAATTATTTTGTCTCAATTTCCCTTATTCCACTTGCCAAGGAATTTCCCTAGCTTCTTACTCTCCTGCCACAAGAGAATGAAGGCAAAAGTTTTCTTACCAACTTTTGTCACCTCCTGTCTAGACACCTGAAGATAGACTAAAGAGTGCATTGTGTTCCTGTGGGCAATGTGAAGGCTGGGGCATCCAGGCCTAAGCTGTGGTTGGGTGCCCTGGAGTGGCTGCTGGAGGGCCTTGCTGTGTGGCCCTGGGCAAGGGACAGAGACCAGGTCTGAGTTATAGCCCTCAGGGCAGGAATGTTTATTTTGAGGCCAGCTTGCCAAATCAGGACAGTCTCAGGATGTGGCCTTATTTAGGCTGTGCCAAGCCCTCTGAAGTCATACTGTCTAGATGAGTGAATGAGTGAGAGGAAAGGACTGTTCCTCAGGTGGGCACATGGGGTCTGTCTTTCTCCAAAGCCCTGTCTCCTTCCTCTGCATTGGGAACTGCTAAAAAGAGGATACCCAGGGAACAGGTGTTAATGCCCAGGGGGCACAGTCAAGCCAGAGCCCAAGTGGGGAGGGCCTTGGTGTACACTGCAACCCCCCTTCCCCCTCACAGAAGGTGGGTTGTGATGGAGTGATCGGCTCCAACAAGCAAGAGGACAAGTGCGGTGTGTGTGGAGGGGACAACAGCCATTGCAAAGTGGTCAAAGGCATGTTCACACGCTCACCTAAGAAGCTGGGTGAGTGAGCCCCTCCCTCTGGCCCTGGGGCCTGAATGTCTACAGCACCTGCTCAGTGGACATGGGATGCTTGTCCTTGGGGCTCTGTCTGGGTTCATGACTCTTCTGGAAGGGTGAGGTGGTGGGAGAACCTAAACAGGACAGCTTGAGCCAAGTTCCAGGGTGGGTGGGGGCCCAGGTGAGGGTTCAGGGCAGAAGATGCCAAAATATAGGTACATACGGTGGGTCTCAGATGTCTATTTGAGGGCAGGGGCTTGCTGAGGCCACCCCTCTCCTGCCTTTTAGGGCTGTGAGGCAGCTGTGGGTCCCTTGCTCCCTGTCCCTTAGCTGCCTTTCTGGGTGGACAGTCAAAACACTGGGGCCTCTGGAACTATCTTTGAGGGCAAGGCCCTCCGTGCCTTGTCTGCACCCCAGTGATTCCTCTCCTTTCATTTGTCTTTGTCTCCCCACATCCCAACAAAGGTTACATTAAGATGTTTGAGATCCCCACAGGAGCCAGGCACCTGCTCATCCAGGAGGCATACATTACCAGCCATCACCTGGGTGAGTCCCACAGCCCAGGAAGGCAGCATATCTACAGCTGGCTTTACCGGGTATGGGCAGAGCCCCTGGGGTGGGAAACTCGATTGGAGAGACTCCCTGTCCCTGGCTCAGCCCATGTCGTGGACCTTTTCTGGATTCACCTTTTGGTAGAGAAACAGTGTGTTTGGATCAGAGGGCTCCTGGCAGCAGCTGTGGAGGGATATGTGTCACACACCCCCAGCCCACAATAATGACTCCCCATCTCAAGGCTAATGGGAGCTGCTCCCCACCCACTGGAAGGCAGGCAGGTCTCCAAGCAGGAGAGTCCTGAGTAGCCTCCCCACACACACTACCCAGAGCGTCTGAGCTGGAGGATGGCCTCCCACAGTGTATTTGCATATTTTTCCATTAGTGTACTTTTAAATTCCTGAGATTCTATCTAGAGTAGAGATCTCTGGCCACTCTTGAAATGTCAGATGTTCCAACAACTCTGGATGCCCCTTCCCACGTGACAACCCTTGCGGGAGGGACTCTGCTCACTGAAGCTGCCTGGGACTCTTCGCTGGGGCTCCACCCATCCTCACCCACTCCCCAGAAAGGCATCTGTGCCCAACCTCCTGGGTAGTCATGAGGCCCAAAAGTGATGCAGGGGGCCCCTGGGAGATCCTGGACAAGTTCCCCCAATTTGGGGCCCACCTTCTTCCGTGTCCCGCAGGATCAGATTGGTTCAGGGCCTCACCATCCAGCATCCCTGCTAAGACATGACAGAGTCCATTTTCTTTTAATAGTCATTTTTTTTCTGTTGTTACTTTAAGAAGAAAATTTATATTGTTACCCAAAATGCAAAACTAGTACCACTTGCCTTAAACAGAAGGCAGATATAAAAGTCAGTGCCCCCCCCCCCCCTGCCAAAAGAGACTGCTAAAGACTCCAGGTCCCAGGTCCTCTGTCTCTGCAGGAGAGAAGACAGAGTTAGTGACAAGTTGAGGACCCATAACAACTACTGAGGTTCACTTTGTGATGTAGACAGAGAGTTATAAGAGACTTGTGTACGGAGTTATTTCCTCACTCTGTGCTCTGTCTGGGCTCCCTAAAGTTACCCAGCAGCTCCCCAGTACTCCTTCCACACTATGCGAAGTGTGAGGCTTCCTGGCCAGCTGAGTCCTCAGCTCCTAGACATTTTTGCAATGGCTTGAGTGGTCCCCTAGTCAGGGCAAGCCTCTTCAGGAGGTATGGGGAACTGGTGGGACCCCAGGCAGGGCCACTATTACAAATGGGGTGGGGAGACCCTGATTTTCAGCTGGACATATGCTCACCCCATGGCAGGAAGCCCCACCATTGTGCCCTAGTGTCCAGCAGATACCCTGCACCCTGGGGGTTGAGGCGGCAGGCGGGGGCTCTGAGTGCCTGCTGACTGTAGGGAGCGAGCCTTTCCACTTCTGGGCAGAGCCCCTGCTCACCCAGGGTCTGTGGGGGCAGGTCCGAGAAAAGACCCTGGGCCTGGCAGAAAGGCATCAGTTCTGGCCAAGTGGCAAAGGAGGAGCCAGGCTCTCAGGTGATTGGGCTGTCTGGCAAGGACACTCCCTGCACCTGCCCAAACTAGTGTGCCCCACACCACCCCACCCCCATCTCGGCCTCCCTTCAGCGTGCCTGGATCTTGCCCCTGATAATCTTGGTGGGGGCTCCCCTTTTGCTGTTTTCAGCTGTCAAGAACTTAGAGACAGGCAAGTTCATTTTAAATGAAGAGAACGACATAGATCCCAATTCCAAATCATTCATCGCCATGGGTGTGGAGTGGGAGTACCGGGATGAAGATGGCCGTGAGACGCTGCAGACCATGGGCCCCCTTCATGGCACCATCGCTGTGCTGGTAAGTCCCCAGGCCAGGGGGCAAGTGGCCACTGGGTAAGGGATGGAGCCTCCTGCATCCTTCAGGCCATGCTTGGAATGGCCTCTCTGGCCAGTCCATCCTTGTGTCAGAGTGGGGGACAAGCATGGAGCTGCCAGGTGGGGCTCTGGGCCCTACATCGCACCCAGTGACCTCAGGCACTCTCCCTTATAAGGGTTTTGGTTTCCCTGCTGAATGACATCTATAGCCACCTTTAGTCATGCTCCTTCATGTCTGCCATCAAATCCCAGTTGTACCACACCTGGGAGTACCGGACAGGGCTCAGGATGTTACACCACCAGACCACTGGACTTTGTCCCTGAGCATTACTGGACCCCAGGTCTCCTGAGTTCATGAGCGTGGACCGCTCCTGGTTATGGGAGTACAGAGGAGGGGCTTGATTTTCTAATCACTTTTTTAAAATCAATTTTAATTATGTAAGTATTATATTCTATCTGTAAAAACAATCAAACCACTACAGATAAAGCTAAGGTGAGTTCACTGTGGTGGGGGGTAGGTACCCAGACCCCAGCACCTCATCCCTGGGCATACCCTCTGATTGCTTCCCCTACAGGGACTTTCACCCCCAGATGCTGTTGGGGACCCGCCTGCCAGTGCAGGTGCAGGCAGGCCTCGGGACCTGCAGTTTCTGCGTTGATAAATTCATCTACTTGCTAAAATGTATCTGTAATCCCCAAATAAAAACTCAGCGTGATTTCCACAGACATCTACAGACAAATGCAGAGCAATGACATGCATGTTCCAGCTGAGGGGGAGCCAGGTGACCCCCTGCTTCTTGTTTTAGCTCCTACTATAAACCAGTGTCCTTTTCACAGTGTATTTAGTGCCACATTTTCCACATTTTTGTGCTTTAATGGGATGATTTCACTGTTTAAAATGGCCCCCAGGCATAGTGCTGAAGGGCTCTGTGCAGTTCCCCAAGGTGAGCAGCTGTGGGGTGCCCCATGGAGCCCATGCAGCATAGGGGAGCTTCTTGCAGGCCTGCATTACAGAGCGCTGGCCCGGAGTCAGATGGCAGGGAATTAGCAACATATATTAAGTACAGGTCCTTAAATAGAAAACGCGTAAAATATAAGGTTACATGTTGATAGTAGATGAGAATGCCATGGCCAGAATCTCGCAGGACCCTAACTCCCTGTGAGCAGTGGTTCAGTGTTGGGGACTTTGTAGACCATAATGACCTGCAGCGAATACCAAGACTGGGCTATAAGTTACCTCGACTGACATTTCTAAACTGGTTTCGAGGAGGTAGAGAGCTGGGCAGACACATTCATGGCCGTGTGGGGGCACAGGTCATCCCGCAGGGAGACACCCGGATCTCGCTGACGTACAAGTACATGATCCATGAGGACTCGCTCAATGTGGATGACAACCAGGTCCTGGAAGAGGACTCGGTGGGCTACGAGTGGGCCTTGAAGAAGTGGTCCCTGTGCTCCAAGCCCTGCGGTGGAGGTGAGAGGCTTCTCAGGGTGGGGCCCCGAGAAAGCCGGGGCCTGAATAAGAAGGGTCTTCTAGGGGAGGGGCTTCTGGAACCCCCAGTGCCCTGCTGACTGCCAGGCCAGAGGCATGTGCCAGGCATGAGAAGACGGGTCCCAAGGAGGTTGAGGCAGTGATCTGTGTCTGGGTGACAAGGGCCTAGCCCTTCCTGGGAGGGAGCAGAGGGTGAGCAGGAGGGAGGTGTTCAGGGCAGCAGCCAGAGGGCATGTGTGGGGTCTGGTCGATGCCAACATGAACCTAAATCAGTGCGGGAGGCAGAAGCTGGCCTGGCGGGAGTTGTTGTGAGAGTGGGTTGGATGGGCTATTATGGCATCACGAGGCAGGGCACAGGGGAGATGTAGGCTGTGCTGGAGATAGGTAGAAAGGCCCCTCTGCAGGGGTCTCTCCCTGTGTTCATTCAGAAAAGCCTCCCAGACCTTCCCCAGCAGTGCTGGGTGCAGAGGGGTCCCTCCTGCCCCATACCTCAAGGAGCCCACAGTTGGGTAGGACATGCAGGCATACAGGAAGTTCTGATTTGCCCAGAGTGGTCAATGTTTCTGGGGGGTGAACAAGATCAGAAGCAGGAGATGACAGCTCAGCCTGCAGAAGCAGGGCCAGGACAGATTGCCCTCAGATGCCAAAAGGGTGTTTGCTGAGGGGCTCGTCACCCACTCCCTGTCACTGACAGATAAAAGGTTTCTCTTCCCAGTGCTTCCACCTGGGTAATGGTGTCCCCAGCCTCCCCAACCCCTGTGGATTTCCTCTGCGTGTCCTGTTGATTCTTGCTTCTACATATCTCTCAGACCCATCTGCTATTCCCATCTTCCAAGCCCTGGCACCCCCTCGCTCCCTCCCTGGCCCTGTGTGTTCACTTGCCCCCAGAGTAACCTATTAAAGAGGCAGATCAGACCATGTCCCTCCTGGTGTCATAGCCTTCAGCAGCTCCCTCTGCTCTGAGGATAAAAAACAATTCTCCTCATGGCTCCTGAGGTCCAGGCAGCTTGCAAACCTCTCCACTGCTCACCCTGGCTTTAGATGCTTCTCCTGGACATGCCATGCTCCTGCCTCAGTCCCTTTGCACAGGCTGTCTCCTCCCCTGGGAGCCCCTCCCCTTCCTTCCTCCTCTACTTCCTGTGATATATCCAGATGCCCAGACTGGATCAGGCTGCCCCACCATATTCCCTCATGTCTTGCCCACTAAGCTGGAGTTCTGTGACCGTGGCACTGCTGATACCTGTCTCTATAATTCTTTATTGTGAAGGCTGTCCTATGCATTGTAGGATGTTGAGCAACACTCCCCCAGTTGTAACAACTAAGTATTCCAGACATTTCCAGATGTTCTCATGTGCAAAATCAGCCCCATTTGAGAACTGCTGCACTAGACTGTGGTGGGAGGAGACTCTAGGACATGTTCCCATGTTTAGCCAACTCCTGGTTCATGCCAGGTCCTCGGTGCATATTAATTTAATGTGGAGCAAATGGCTAAGCAACGGGAGAGGAAATGAATCCTTCCCTCTTGTCTTGGCTATCAAGGGGCCAGGGAGAAGGTGGTCGCTCTCCCAGGCCTCTCACCCTCACTTGCCCAAGGGCAGTGGTCAGCAAACTCATTAGTCAACAGAGCCAAATATCAACAGTACAAGGATTGAAATTTCTTTTGAGAGCCAAATTTTTAAACTTAAACTATATAGGTAGGTACATTGTTATTAACTTAATTAGAGTACTCCTAAGGCTTAGGAAGAGCCACACTCAAGGGGCCAAAAAGCTGCATGTGGCTCGCGAGCCTCCATTTGCCGACCACGCCTAGGGTGCTGGGAGGACACCAGGCTAGACATCTCCAAGGCCTGGCTCAGGCACACTACCCCACCCCGTCAGAAAGTTGGGAAGAACAGCTGAAGATGCAGGTGAATCTGCCCCTTTGCACCCCATAGAGGGGCCACACTGCCCCATTGAGCCTCCTTGAGCTCTCATCTTCAGGGTCCCAGTTCACCAAGTATGGCTGCCGCCGGAGGCTGGACCTCAAGATGGTGCACCGCAGTTTCTGCGACGCCCTCCCGAAGCCCAAAGCCATCCGCCGGGCTTGCAACCCACAGGAGTGCTCCCAGCCCGTGTGAGTGCCTGGGGTTGCCCAACTCCCTGGCTGCAGTCTCTGGGTCCCACTAGAGGGAGTAGAGGACAGATCCCCCCCAACTCCCTCGCACCCCCACCCCCCCGCCCCGGGGCTGCAGTGGAGGGAGGTATGGGATCTGTGTCCATGGGAGGGGGGGGCGGGAGGGGGAATGGGGGGTAGTCTGGACTTCATATTTCCTGAGGTGTGTATGGGTTCATTGTCACTCACCATGTTTTGTGGAGTCTAAGAGGCTGCACCTGCTTCAGATTTGCAAAGCTAAAACACTACTGTGCGTCTTAGAGATGGCAAGTGGTAATGCTCAGGTGGGGGAAACAGGCTCAGGGAGATGTTTCCAAGGCAGCCCATAGCAGTGGTTGCAACCTTGACCTCCAGGCCCAGGGTCTGGCAGGGCTTCATATCTGGGTCCTGAGCAGGGAAGACAGTTGGTACTAGGTGAGGGCATGTGGGGTTGGGTGCTAAGAGCCTTGCTACTGCTTCCAGAAGGGTCAGTGATGTCAGCAGAAGCTGAAGTCGAAGGGCAGAGCCAGAGCCACAGAAGGGACAAAGACTGACAGGGTCCTTCAGGCCTGGGCGATCCATGGCCACCCACACCAGGGCTCCCATCAGTGGGCATGTGTGGGGTTCATTATTTGCAAGACCTCGGGCAAGGGTGCAGCAAACTTAATGGGGCACCTTTGTGGGACTAAGGAAGGCCATACCTCAGAGAGCAGGAGGCCTTCCCTCTATCCACCATGGCCACAGGGGACTGACCATGTGCCACTCTGCCCTCGCAGATGGGTCATGGGCGAATGGGAGCCGTGCAGTCAGAGCTGTGGGCGGACAGGCATGCAGGTCCGCTCCGTGCGCTGCATTCAGCCACTGCACAACAACACCACTCGCACCGTGCACACCAAGCACTGCAATGATGCACGGCCCGAGGGCCGCCGGGCCTGCAATCGTGAGCTCTGTCCTGGACAGTGGCGGGCCGGACCCTGGTCCCAGGTAAGTAGGTCTCCTGGCCCTGTCCTGGGTTCTCAATTCCCAAACCAAGCTTGGGCAGGACTGAGGTGGCTGGGGCATACCACCTTTGTCTGGACTCAGTTCATGCCCTGGGCCACATCCCATAGGTCTCAGGATACCAGTGGTGCCATGTAATCAGTGCTCTGTTCAGAAACCCAGTGGAATGTGTGTCTTCAGGGCAGCCTGGGCTCCCAGGAGGCTGAGGGCAGCCTGGGCTCCAGGTTCTTATCTCTGAAGGTGGATGTGTGGTCTAGAAGGTCAGCTAAGCTGGCAGGAGGGCACACAAACCAAGGAGGGCTTACACTTGGGCTGCAAAGAGTAATACGGATGGTCTTGGGGACTGAGGAGCAGTTCTGAGGGCAGAGCTGATGTAAGCACTGACCTCCAGCTCTCAGCCAAGATCAGCCTCAAGGTCCATAATTCACAAGGAGGATCACAGGACTCAGAGGTTGGTGCACTCATGGTTATGGGTTATTACAAGGAATGCTCAGAGCACAATTCGGGAAGGGAAGAAGGGATGGCCAAAGCCTGAGGAAACCAGCACATGCCTCTAGGTGTTTCTTCCAGTGGATTCACCACGGATGCACCTAATTCTCCTAGCAGTGACATGCAGCAACACACACAAAGTACTGCCAATCAGGCAACCCACCCAAGCCTGGGTGCCCAGGGTTTTCACTAGGGAGTAGTCACATAAGCAAACGGTGCCTGTGTGTGTGATCATATCAATTACCGAAGCTCTAGACCCCAGCAGCAAAGTGGGTGCTCAGCAGAAATCACATTGTTGGTGCAGTGCTATTCAAGGCCTCAGGCATGCAAAACACTCACTAGACAGAGCATTCCATGGACTTGGTTCCCTGGAGCTGCCCATGGGCCAGTCCCTGCAAATGGCCTTTCTTAGGACTGTGTAGGGTTTAAGCAACCATGTCTGCTGAGTCAACCCTTTCTCACACACAGGGCAAGGACTTGAGAATTATCCTTGCTCACGGCTGGGCCAGCTGTGAGCCGAGCCAGGAGGCTGGATGTGACTGCTCCTGCTAGCCCCTCCCATGGAGAAGGCAGAAGGGGACAGGGGCTGGAGGGGCCATTGAGGGTGCTGGTAGTATAGAGCCTGGGGGCGCCTGGGGGGAGAAAGGTCAGGGGGATGGTCCTCTGCCAAAACCTCCAGGACTCAGAGCTTTCCCAGTGGTCCCCAGTGCATAGCAGGTTTTTCTGGGTCTTGGGTATCCCATAGCCAGAGTATCCCTATGCCAGGGTATCCCTATGCCAGGCCCTGCATAGTCGCTCTCTTTAACTCATAATAACTTGAGACATAAGTATGTGTGTCCCCTCTTACGAGCCCAACAAGACTGAGGCAGCCACCCGAGGCTGGGGTGAGACAGGGCCAGTCTCTAGTCCACACTCTCCCGCTGCCCCTCACCACCTCAAACGAGTTATGGGGTCACATGCGTGAGGGGCTCTTCCGGACCGCAGCATGGGAGGTGGCCCCTGACTGGTGATTCTCCACCTACAGTGCTCTGTGACCTGTGGCAATGGCACCCAGGAGCGGCCGGTACTCTGCCGGACAGCAGACGACAGCTTTGGGATCTGCCGGGAGGAGCGACCTGAGACAGCAAGGACCTGCAGGCTGGGCCCCTGCCCAAGTAAGCCCTCTGTTGCACTGTTCCCTGGGCCCCAGTGTGCAAGCCCCAAGGCCAGGGGGTTGGTCCAGGCAAATGCTCTTCCCACAAGTGGCCTGTACTCAGTGTCCCTGACCTTAAAATAGAAGTTGAGGCCTCCCAGGCTAGGGCTGGGCCCTTTCCATAGTGGGCAATATAAGGAACAGCTCATCTTCAGGCCAGGCCAGACCCTGACGAAGGATGGAACCGACTCAGCCCATTCCTGCCTTCCTGACACTCCCTATTGGTCTGGGAAATAGAACCAGACTCACAGTGACTACACAGCAGGGCTCAACAAGACAAATGCCCTGTACCTTGCACAGACAACAACCAGAATACCGGCTACTTACAGACACATTGGCAAATGCTCGACATGGGACCTCTTTTGGTCCCTGAAACAGCTCAAGATGTAGACCCTATACAAGTTCTGTCTACAGAGAAGGGAGCTCAGGGGGGTCAGGTGTGCCCACCCCAGCTGGGGGCAAAGGTGGTAGATCCTGATTCACTGGGTCCCTGCATTCCTGAAGCACGCAGTTTGTGCTCAGCTGGGGAGCAGGACTGGGTGTGGAGGAGCAGTACACAGGTCAGGAGGCCAGCAGTGCCTGTGTGCTATAGCTACTCCATAGCTGAGACCAGGATGCAAGGGCGTTGGGGAGAGAGACACAGTCCCATCTGTTATAAGGGTATGCCTTGAATGCCCTCATTGCCCTTCCCAAGGATGCCAGGGTCTATGGAGCAGGGGGCTGGGAAGCCCTGGCTGGTGCCCCAGCAGCCACAGTCCCTTTCTCTTCCCTCTAGGAAACATCTCTGACCCCTCTAAGAAGAGCTATGTGGTTCAGTGGCTGTCCCGACCGGACCCCGACTCGCAGGTCCAGAAGTCTTCGTCAAGTAACCGGCCCGTTTATAACTCTGCCTCTGCCCTCCAGTGCATGCCCTGCGCCTTGTGGAGCTTGCCGTGGGCTCCCCTCCTCTCTTTCTATGGAAAACTCCCCTGACTCTTGCTGAGTGCTCTCGGTTGACTCTGTTTTCTCCTGGGCCTCTGTGCTCGACCATCTCCTTCAGAGCTGCTGGCCACCTGGCCGGGAGGGCCAGCCTTACAGAGGCAAGGCCCTGGCACTGGCCTCTTGTGGAGGGGTCCGGGACCTGGTTGGTGATGGCTTGTAAAGGGTCAAAGATCTGTCATGGTGCTGGTGGGGCCAGCAGCCAAAGTGAGAATGTGACCACTAAGTGACCACGTCGTGGGGCCACATCCTCCAAGCTGGAGCTGTAGGTGGGAAGTCAAGGGGAAGCCTGCCCGTCCCCTTTCAAATGCACCCACCACCCAGAGACTGGGGCTCTTGAGGTCTGCAGTTTGTGCTGCCATGCTGGGTAGCCCGGCCCTAAGGGTCTAGTGTTATACTGGGGGCTTCCCGGCTGCCTCTTCTGCTGCTGCTGCTGCTGCTGCTGCTGCTGCTGCTGCTGCTGCTGACCCTGTGCTGAGTGTGTCCTCCTGACTCATGTGACTGTGGCCTGTTTCCTGTGGCCTTTGTGTCCAACTCACACAGCCCTTGCCCCCATGCCCTGTCTCCTCAGGCAGGTTCAGGTCAAACGGAGGAGGCCTGGTATGTGTCCCTCCAGTGGGACATAGGGACACACTGCCACTCCCATTCTTGGTCCATTAGCTCCAATGGCCTTTCCTTATCATGCACACATGGCCCCATCAGGGGTGAGAGCATGAGAGAGTGAGAGACTGATGCGGATGCGGCCACCTGCCAGTGTGAACAACTACAGAATTACCTCAATTTTTATTGCTTTTTTGCTTAGACAAAACTATGTAGAAAATGCCTTAAAGTTGAAAGGTAACAGAATTGGCTGCTAACTCCAGCTTCAGAGGGGGACATGATCCAGGTAGGAGGCAGGTCCAGCGGGAGGTGGTCTAAGTTATCCATCTTTGGCCAAGAATAAGGTTTCTTAATCAGGTGGCCTGGCTCTCTGTTCCCCTTGGCCTGTGCAGGGACCCACGCACTCTCAGGCCACCTGTATAGGAAGGACACCCACTGGCCAGTGGCGCCGACTGTTGCTGGAGCCCTGTGGGCACTCCCACAGCTCTGCCTTACTCCAGAGGGCAACATTCTTGGCCCTTCAAGTAACCCGTGTAGCATTCCTGCCATCACTCCCACTGCACACCCCAGCGCTGTCCCCCTGTGAATATAATAGCATCCCCACCAACACCAGCCTCCTGGCACTGGTTACTGTTATGTAAATACTCGGTGTGTACTAATTCTCACGACTGTTAACTTCCAACTTTGACTAGGCCATGCGAGTGACACGAGTGACTCTGGGAAGGTGCCGTACACTCCTGGGCATTGTTCTCTCTGTCTACATGCACTTTGGTTTATCAGGGATATTTTACTAGTGTTTTGTATGTATTTATGGCATATTATATAGGTTCCATTGTCGTTGCTTTCCAGTGTTTTTTTTTCTTTAATGAGACCATGTGAGTGTGTGCCAAAGTGACTGTGAAAATGACCTTTTATTCTTACTAACGCTGGAAGGACTTCCTGTCATGCAGCCCACAAATAAACTCAATAAAAATTTCAGTGAAACTGGGTACTTGGGTTCGGCACACTGTTGGCTGGCTCCTTCTCGTCCTCTCCATGGCTGACGGCACATGGAGCTGTGAGTGCCCTTCTGTCCCATTAGTTCCTTGGTTTCTGATTCAATGGACTTTACTGACCTTTCCTTTGCCAAATGAGGTGTTTAAGTTTCCTCTACTGTGGAGACACACCCCTCCCCTGTGAAGATACACCACTGTGACTTTGAGTTCTGAGTCATTCGTGCTAAACAAGCACCTCCAGTAACACCTGTGTTCTCCTCCTGGTTGGCGCTCTTACAGTCCCCACTTGGAGGGGATCGGAGCCATGCAGTGAAAATGTGAGGTCAGGATCCAAGACAGTGCTGGTCCACCATCAGGCCACCACTCTGGCCCCCAGGGCAGCTTTCATCTCTCAGCTCTCTGTTCAGGAAAGGAGAGGTGCCCATCGGGCCCAGGAGAGTCTGAGTCAGGAGAAGGGCAAGGTAGTGGTGGCTCTAGACATCTGGCCTATAATAGTCACGATTGTGTGTGCTCAGCCACGCCTGCCCTTAGAAGCCACAGGGCCTGTGCATTTATTCAGCTTGCTAACAAGGACCAGACAGAAGGGTAGGGTCTCACAGGGACCTCGCATCTGGGGCCTGAGTGGTGCCCTGGCTGTGGGTAGGTATCTCTCTTCTCCCTTTCCTATGAAGGGTCCCAGGCAGGGAGGAGGAAAACAATGAGAAAGTTTGATGTGGGGTTACCGTAAGTCATGGATATGGGCTTTCAGGGCACAGTGCCAAGCCCCAGGTGTCAATTTGCAGGGTGGGGGTCATGGTAGTTGTGGCTTGAGTCCTGCCTGCCCAGTGCTCTGGCCATGGAAAGGAATTCCAGCTCAAGAGAGACAAGGAGATCAAGGCAACTCTGTCTAACAGAACTGCATTCACTCAGTCTGCTTTCCGGACAAATCGGGAGAAACCCCCAGAGTGCTGTATGCTTGGGGACAGCCAAGGTGATGGAGGTGTGGGCAGACGAGGGATGCCTGCCACTTCTTTAATTTGTCACACAATCTTTTGAAAGGTGAAATGGTGCAGAGAAAAGAAAACAAAGCTTTTTCCACCCCAGGCTTTTCCCAAGTGTGGGGGACAAAGGTGATTCGGGTTGCCTGTAAATGTGGCCTGAGTACACGCGCAGCGTCCTCATTGTCCTCCACGACCACCTCGGGGACATCTCTCACGCTTGCTCATTTCTTTCCAACTCAGGCCACACAGCAATGCCCTCTCCTGTCACCTGAGCCTTTGCCTTCACTTATAACAGGGTTGGTCAATCTCTCCCTGGAATTTGAAGAATTAAAAATTAGACTTATACATTGACTTAAGAAGACCTAAAACTTCTCTTTGTACCTTATTTACCACAATAGTTTGACATGAATAGTAGTGTAAAATTTTCTTCTAAAATAAAATTTAAGTTGAAAAATGAGGTAATTTAAAGGAGAAAACTACTAAGCAAATAATCACACAGGTTATTAATTCAGATACAGCCAAGGCTGTGGGAATGGCACACAGACTTCAACTTGTGACAATGGGTTTATTCTCACCAGTTTGTTCACTGGAAGGCAGTAGGTCTTGCCGTGCATTGCTGCTGCTGGAAATGGCTGAGGATGGAGTGTTGGGAAACTGAAGTTATAATCCTGGGCCAGTCAGTGCCTCAGTACATGTCGCTCAGCCTTCGGTGGTATAATTTCCTCTTCTTCGTCTCAGTGCTCAGAGATGCTACTTAAAAATCCACAACCATTCATATCCTTTTAAGGGTGATGGGTAATGATTCTTTTGAAATTAATCTAGGCTGATATTAGCATAGCCAAGCTCTTGGCCAGTAGCTTTCTCAATTATTTATACATTCATTGACTTATTTTAATTTTTAAAAACTTAAAGCAATGCAGCCAAGTATTCAAAGGAAATCAGACCCAGAAGTCCAATATGTAAGCCAGGTAGAAGGGGGGCACCCTGGGGGGAGCCTGGCCCCTGCTGTCATCAGCCTATTTGTGTCAGGGAAATGGACGGCTCATCCCAATGTGTCCATTCACTCAGCAACAGTTGCCAAGTGCTTTCTGTGTCAAGCTCTGACCCGGACACTAAGGACACTGCCAAGCACTTGACCAGAAGTCAGCAAACTTTTACTCTAAATGGCCAGATAACATTGGGGGACATGTGGTCTCCCCCACAACTACTCAACTCTGCCTTTGAAGTGAGAAAGCAGCTGTAGATAATAAGTGAATGGCATGCCTATTCCAGTAAAACCTTATTTACCAAACCAATTGGAGGGACTGACTTGGCCCAAGGATGTAGTTAGCCAACCCCTGGCTTAGACTGATGTGATGCCTGCTTCTTAGGATTCCAGCCTAGTGGGAGACAAGTGAGGGAAGATGCTTAATACCAACCTTGCTAGGAGTGAAGAAAAAGGCTCTAGTGACAGGAGAAGGCATGTTGTGTGGCAGGAGTGGCCCCACTCCCAGCAGTGCTGCCAGGCCAGGCTCCCTCCTCATCAGTGCCTCTGCCCCTCCCCAGTCCCCAGCTGACCACTGGGTCTCCCTGAGGCCTGTGACCAGTGTTTTTCACACAGTTCACCTGCCAAAAAGGGGCAGTGGCCAGGGAGGGGGAAGGAAGGGAGAGGGACTCTGAGCCCCTCCCATCCAGTGGGTTTCAAACAAGACTACTCTGATTTCATCTGTCTCATATTTTGGACATCTGTGTACGATTTCATCTATCAATTTTAAAACCTGAAAGCAACATCTCTGGATCTTCTAACTTGATTTCTGGAATCAACCCTCGGCCCTCAACCACCTGTCTGTCTTTCCCCCTCCACGTTGTGAGCCTGTTGCTCAATCTCAAGGTTAGGAAGACCAGGGCTGTTCTTGACCAGCCGATCTGTGTTTATCTCTTCACACTGTGGGTCCTGAAGCCAGTCATGCTTCCTCCCTAGTTTGGCCACTTAGATGCTCAGGACCCAAATTGGTTCCACCTCTGGTTAGTAGGTGCCTCTATGTGTTCTTGCCTGTAAAGTTGCTATTATAAAATGCATAAATTTCCTGTTCTGGACTTCCTCCGTTATTCACATTTGTATTGCTTACATTTGTACCTTTACTCCTTCTTTCATTCACTCTTCTAGGCTCTGGGATAAAAGGGGCATTCAACTATAGCTTGGGCCTCTGCCATTTGGTGCTTACAGGATAATGAACAAGTCACACATTAGTCACTTTACCTGACAATTAAATGTGAGCTTACCAACTGGGATGAAGTGCTGGGAAGGGGAGACTTGTGGCACCAGGAGACCGCACACAAGTGGGATTTAACCTCCTAAGGGAGGTAGGCGATACTTGTCTGAGGAAGATGTGTTTCATCTGAGACTAGAGGAGAAGAAGAGGGCAGCTGGAGGCGAGAGGCTCAGTATGTGCAAAGGCTTTGTGGCCAGAAGGAGCCCCAAACAGAGAAGGAGGTCCAAGGCCTGAGGGAAACCAGAGAGGTGTTGGGGACAGCTCTTCACTCAGAAAACAAGGGGCAAAGCAGGGGCTTCACTCAGGACAATGACATTGTCACATTTGCAGTTGAAAAACATTCTGATTGTAGATAAGCAGGCAGAAAGGTGTCTCTAACCACAGTGTGGCCACAGTGTGTGGAGGTGAGAGGGGAGAGAGCATGCACATATCCGAGAGGGTGTAGGAGGAAATGCTGATGAACTTGGAAATGGCTGGATGGGGTGTGTGCCTGAAAGACATTCTCTGAGACAGATGGCACCAGCAAAGGCTGTGGGTTTGGGCTGCATGTGTGAATTCTCAGGCAGCTTAGGGACTGTTGGGGTTAGGGGATGTCTAGTAGGAAGTTGTATCCATGAATCTAAACCTTGGAGAGTTTGGGGTTAGTGTCCAACTAAGTGGTCACCACCTATAGGGAAAATTACAGGCTTGAGCAGTGGCCACACAGCAGGTGAATGTCAGAACCAGGAGTCCTGAATGGAGGGGCCTGCCTGTCTGCTATGGCAGAAAGTTTGGATGGGCTGGCATAGCTGCAGATATAGGTGTAGATAATCTGTATATTGGTGCACAGAGTGAAACTGTAGATGTGGTTCCCATCCCATGGCTGCCCTTCCTGGCCTCCTTCCTCCCTCTCAGTAGGAGATGAGGTCAACTAAGGAGAGTGAGGGAAGAGAGGTCACAGCAGAGGTTTGTATGGGAAAGGTTGGGGGCCTCACTGTGGAAAGCAGAGTGTCTGAGCAGAGAAACAAGTAGGCATAGTGGGGCCCATTGAAGTTAGTAATCAAGAATTTATAAGATCAAATGCCCCCTGTGATATTACTCATTCCTTCATATTGAATGAATTTTTGTAAATCATCTTAGTATTTGTGTTGTATGTGAAATGCAGTGGTAGGGGGAAAGGAAGAGAAATGGGAATTTAGAAAGAACACAGAGAGTGAGGGAGGCATGAAAACAAGAGGAGTTGGATGGGTTGACTTAATCTAGGTGCAGACAGAGTTGGAGCTAGGCTAGGGAGAAGGCAGCCGCATGGGGAAAGAGAGACAACGTGGCCTCCGAGGAAAGGGTCAGGCTCCCCATGCAAGCTGGACTATGGATGACCAGTGTCCTGGCAGGAAGGACAGGGAAGGATGTACTGGGCAGAAGGATTTGCATATGTGGAGGCATCAAGTTATGGACCCGGTTGCTTGAGAAATGGCTAGAAATGCAGTGCAGCAGGGCAATGGGGTGGATGGAGCAGGACACGAAGCTCTCAGGTAAGTTAAAGCAAATGGAAGAAAAACCACATTTTAAATTTCCCTTTAGGCACTTTTCAGAAACAATGATCATCTGGGGAGTTTGGTGAGGATTGGAACAAATGTGAGGAGTGTGGTGAGGTTACAGCCAAGGCTCTGGGTTTGCTCTATCAGGTTTTAGAATTGGTTCTTTGGGGTTTAATTTTGTTATAGTTACTGAATATAGATTATTGTAGAGTCAACCATTACCACAGGGATGTCACATGTAAAGATCTGGTGTAGGGGCGTTGGTGGTATAGTGGTTAACATAGCTGCTTTCCAAGATCTGGTGAAGTCCCACTCTTTAAAATGAGTTGGAATCACTCCACCCGCCCCCTAAGAACAGACAGGTCTCATTTTTGTCTCAAACTCTAAGGGATAGTGAAAAATATAGACTCAGCTGGGGCCTGCTTGGAGGAGGGGACCATTGCTCACAGCATGTTGGCTGCACTCCAGGGCAGGGCAGGCACTCCTCTGACATGGAAACCACATAGACTTTCCTTGTGAGCTCTCTTGCCTGTGCACTGTCTCTGGGCTCTTTCAAATGTCTCCTGCAGCAAGCTGCTCCCTATAGGAACACAACATTTCCCTTATCTTGTCCTTCGGTTATTTGTCCCACTTTTCTCTTTCAGAGGGCCACTGCCAAGGCGACAAGTCAATGTTCTGTAGGATGGAAGTTCTGTCTCGTTATTGCTCCATCCCAGGCTACAACAAGCTGTGCTGCAAGTCCTGTAACCTGCATGACAACCTCACTGATGTGGATGACAGGGCAAGGCCACCGCCTGGGAAGCATAATGACATTGAGGAGCTCATGCCCACCCTTCCAGTCCCCACTCTAGTCATGGAGGTGCAGCCTGCGCCAGGCACGCCCTTGGAGGTGCCTCTCAATGCCTCCAGCACCAATGCCACTAAGGATCACCCAGAAACCAATGCTGTTGACGTGCCCTACAAAATCAATGGTCTGAACAATGAAGTCCAGCCACCCAACCTAATCCCTCGACGGCCAAGTCCATATGAGAAGACCAGAAACCAAAGGATCCAAGAGCTCATTGATGAGATGAGGAAGAAAGAGATCCTCGGATAGTTCTAATAAAATGGAAAGGTAGCATCAATAGCATTTTTTTTCTTGCTTATAGAGATATTCCATGGGATGGCAAATCCTGTGTCATGGTGATTAAGTCACAATTCCTGAGTCCCAAAAGTTTTGAGGTAACAGAGGGAGAATCACATAAAAATAGATATGTGTGTATTATATATATGGTTGTGAACATGTGGCAACAAGGAGAGCACATGGGTGTCCCAGCCCCAGAATGTTCCAAATCCTGAACTATGGGACTGGGGTAGAGAGGAATGTGGAGCCTACAGCCTTTGTCAGTGAGGGAGGATAACTTGGAGAAAGAAGACATTTGCCTCAAGTTTCTGAGCAGTAACCAGTAGTGACAACCCTTCTAGAAACACAGGACATGTCCTTCTAATCCCCAGGCCTAGACACAAGCCCCATGGGGACTCTTAGGAAACAATGATTTATTCACTAACTTCCCAGTTACTAAGATGAGCACATTGAGGTTGAGGCTGTGGACTCCAGTGCCTTCAATGCCAGGCAGGTGGTAAGGATGAGTGTGGTGGCAGCTGGGGACCAGGACCAACCTGAGAGCTGCTGAGTGTCTAGCATTACTGCCTCTGTGAGAACTGGCCTGCTGCCAGATAGCATGCTTTTTCACTAGAAGTCTAGATTTCATGTGAAAATTCTGTCTGAAGATCAGCTCAAAATACTCTGAGGAGGCTAGGAGTCTGTCAGGGTGTAGGGCCGCCAGGCTGCAGCCTCTGGTCTCAGGCATGGCCTGACATAGCCTGGCCAATTAAGGACTTAGGGGAAGCCATCTGACCCACTTGGTGCTCACCAGCTGTGCTATCTCAGCTATTTCTGAGCTGTGACACTGCCCATTTCTTCCTGGGAAAGTCCCAGGAATCCTTTAACTCTGGCTTGAGGATTGATCTAAAATGGGGGTCACGTTTTCTGCGAGATAGGCCAGTGGGGTGCACTCCCAGGTCTCTCTCCTCTCCATGAACCCTGGCCTTGCTTATCCCATCTGGCCACCCTGGCCTCGGCCCTGCAGCTCAGAGGGGCTCTCCCCTTCCACAAGAGTTGGGAAGGCTGATAGGCATGCACTGTGCTGGGAAGTCCAGTGAGTGGTCAAGGCTGTCTCTCTCCCAGAGGGGTGGGAGTGCCTGAGGGACCTACAATGGACTTTTTAGTCTTGGGTATGCTTCTGAACACCAGTCTTGTTTGTGGGGGATAAGCCTGCCCTATTGGAGCCTTCCAGCCCCCCAGCCCTGCCCCCACTTTCATCCCTTAGAAGTTTCAATAAGGAACTGCCAGATCTGTCCTCTGATGGGAGGCATTGGGTGGGAGGTGGGGAGAGCCCGATGTATCTTTTGCTCTTTCCAAACAGTAACAGTTTTTATTTCGGCAGAATGGTGCTTTGTGAGCAAGATGTGAATGAGCGAGAAATAAGAAGGGAGTGGGTGAGGATGGGTGGGACAACAATGGCTAATTTTTACCTCTCCCTGCATAGATATTAACATGCAGCTTAAATTTCCCAAAATTATAAGACCTGGGGGGCACATTAGCTCCTTAGCTGGGCCTCCTTTAACACATAATTCTTAGGCTTTTCATACCCACAAGAGTTCTAGAGCCTTTTTATTCCTGCCAGTCAGGTCTTAGAGAACTCTTTTTTGTTTAAGTCCCCATTATATGGACAATAATACTGAGGCTCAAGAAAGCACCATGACAGCAACTTTATATTGAGTTTTGAGGTGCTCAGTCTGTGTGTGTGAATCTGTGCATGTGTGTGAGTGTGTCTGTGTGGGTAGCCTAAGGGACAAAGAAAGGGTATAGGACATGGTGAGAACCGTATCTGGGATGATACTTAATTGTCCAACTGAGTGATGACCAGCCTTTTCGTCCCCTGGCATAGCTGCCCTCTCTTTCTGCCACCATGCCCCACACATGCTCAGACACTGTGCAATGTCTAAAGGAGTTTGCTGACTCCTAAGAACTAAACTGGAGAAAACGTTTTGAACATCTTTCATAGTATCACTTCTTCTTTAGTAAGGTGTGGTATACAGTACTTTCACAATCCTGTCATTATAATTAGGAAATGGGTCCCTCTGCTTTCTCTCATGGCAGCTGGTATTAGTCACGGCCTGAAAGACTGGGCAGTTCTTGCTTGGGTCTGTCTTGGAATGATGTAAAGAAAGTTTGGGGTGATTAACCCTGTCCAGAGAGTATTACTCAGTTTACCCAGCCTGGGGCCTCAGAATCAGAACGGTCTACTCCCAGATCCTGGCAAAGTGGGACTACATATCTTGGGGCTGGAAGTCTTTGGAGAGCCCCTAGCTGGGACATTGCCATGGTACCTATCTTTGGCTAGCGGGAGAGAGATGTGCTCTGGAAGCTGTATGCCAGCAAGGCTATGTCCTAACATGCCATACTCAGTGCCTTGGACCATATATCCGGAGTTCTCCAGAAGTAAGCAGTCCTCAGAGGTCTCTCCCCAAGGAATGCAGTCCATGCAGCTCTGAAAAACTGAAAATCACTGAGCTTGGGACAGTTGGAGAGCAGGCTTAGCAACAGTGCTGAGTTTCCAGAGCCAGTGTCCGGCTGGCCGGCCGGCCGGCCAGCCGGCCAGCCCTGTGTTCAAAGCTCCTGCCTCGTGGGGAAGGCCACACAGCTATTCTAGCTGAGTTTCATAACACCATAGGTGATTCAGATGTTCTCTGTCCACAATTCTAAAAAAACCAGCTGAGGGACTCGAGGATCACTTTATGTTCACAGGGAGACTTGTGCTAGCATTTTGGGACCTGGCTCTCTGATATATTGCTTTTGGAAAACCCATGGAATTTCACATATAAGCATTTCATTTGTATTTTAAGTTTTGTTTTTTGTTTTTGTTTTTTTGCTTGTTTCTTTGTTTGGAGTGTATTGGTGCTCAATAGTAAAGTCTATCAGGTGACTGTGTACTCCTGTGTGACAGGCAGCCAGCACAAAAAAATCATCACGGTGCTGAACTCCAATCATATTTTATCTTACTGATCACAGCAAACAATACATCTGTTTTCTGTATAGTAAAATTTGGTTCTTTGATTTTATAACTTATTAAAGTCAAAACGTCTGTGTTTTTGCACACCGTGCTTGTGTTGTTTCTTACCTCGATGACACTTGTCCCCATTCCCAGCTTGGACTTGAGCAGATGGAAGGATGTGCTGCCCTCAAAAAGCCAAGAGGTGAGGAGGGGACCAGTGAAGGGTGAGAGGCAGCCAGAGGGACCCATCCCTCTCCCAGCTGTGCATGGAGGCAGCTCTCCAGGTGACTTGAGTAAGCCCACAGCTCCCAAGGAATCCTTTAGTTCAAAGAGGAGATGAAGACTCTCCAGACACTTCCTCCTCCCCAATTATATCGTCTTCTCTGCTATAGTTAGGGCTTCCTGGAAAAATACTAGATGTTGTGTTAAACTTGAATTTCAGAGAATAACAAATAATGTTTAGTATATGTTCCATTTTTATACTAGAAATTTTTTGTTGTTTCTCTGAAATTCAAATTTAACTGAGAATCCTGTGTTGTAATTTGGTAACCCTACCTATAAAAGACAAGTCCATTCGCTCTGGCCCTCTTTGATACAGGTGTTGGGGAGAAGGAAGACTGAAGGGTGCAAAATTCCCCAGCCAAGGAGGAGGCCAACGACATGTACCAAGAAATCATACTAGTTTGGACAGGGGCTGCAGGTGGCTTTGGGATGCACAAGATTTCTCATCTTGTTCATTGTAATTTGTTTGGACTCTGTTTTCATAGTACAGTTGTCCTTTACACCAGGGAACAGGAAGTGTGTGTGTGTGTGTGTGTGTGTGTGTGTGTGTGTGTATTCGGAGTAGGGGAGGAAGGTCAGTTGAGTAAGCAGAAGTGGCTGAGATGAAATGTTTACAAAGGTTATTCATAACCAGATAGCTCAGAGAAGTTCTTTTAGAAAACAGGTCTGGGTTACACAGGAAGTGGTAAGGAAAACCCAATCTGTGCTTTCTGAAGATGTGGACAGATGGTTAAGAGGAGCTAAATTATTTGATTGCAGAAGTTCTGGCCACCACCCCCTCCTCTGTGCACTGTGTAAGTCCCTGACTCACAGGCACAGAGCAGCTAAGCCTTAGAGGCCACGTGGCCAGTAACTTACCCTCTATACCTCATGGTTCCACAGAGTTCTTTCTTCAGTCTTGTGATATTACTCATAATCCATACTCCCATGATTTTATATCCAAATATTTGTATGCACACCCCAAATTATACATGTCCTAGACCAGCAGTTCTCAACCTGTGGGTCGCGACCCCTCTGGGGGTCGAACGACCCTTTCACAGGGGTCACCTAAGACCATAGGAAAACATATATATATAATTACATATTGTTTTGTGATTAATCACTATGCTTTAATTATGTTCAATTTGTAACAATGAAATTGGGGGTCACCACAACATGAGGAATTGTATTAAAGGGTCGCGGCATTAGGAAGGTTGAGAACCACTGTCCTAGGCGGTCTTTGCTTACCTCCTCAACTCTCCTATGTATAAGCTTTCACATCCATTCATGACCAAGTGGAGACTATACAGGCAGGGTCCAGGGCCTGTCAGAGTGAGACTTCCACACTGTGTCATGTGGAGGCTGCCCCAAGACAGTCCAACCTCAAGTACACATAAAAATATACCAAGACAGGGTGTGACTGCCCCACAGTGCATGAAAGTTACCAATGCTTTAGTTCAGCTAACATTCTTCTAGTATCTTTAAATGAACACTTAGATTACTGATTTTCAACCTTTCTTTTTAATTCTATGCATTTATAGCTATAAATTTCCCTGTAAGCACTGCTTAAGCTGTACCCCTAAAATTTTGATATTTCATACATTTATTACCATTCCATTCCAAATATTTTATTACTTTTGTTGTGACTTCCTTTTAGGCCTAGTGTTATTTTAAAGCATGTTGCTTACTTTCCAAACATTGGGAAATTGTCTAGTTATGGAATATTACAAATTTCTAGCTTATTTTCTTGTGGTCAGAAAACATTTTCTGAAAGGTTTCTACCCTTTGAAATTTGTTGAAGCTGGCTTTATGTCCCAGGATATGGTCAATTGTTGTAACTATTGTACTTTGTTCAAAAAGAATATGTAATTGACAATTGTTGGATATAGTATCTTACATATGTCCATTATGTCAAATTTGTTATATTTTTATTCATATCTTTTATATCTTGATTTTGTTGTCTTCTTGGTCTATGAATTTGATAGAAAGTAGTTTTGTGTTTTTTTAAATCCTCACCTAAGGATATTTTTTCCATTGATTTCTAGAGAGAGTAGAAGGGAGGGAAGAGGGGGAGAAAGAGAGAGAGAGAGAGAGAAACATCATCGTGAGAGAAACACTTCAATTAGTTGCCTCCCACACACACGCCCTACTGGGACTGGGAACCTGCAACCAAGGAATGTGCCCTTGACCAGAAATCAAACACACAACCCTTCAGTCCATGGGCCAACACTATAACCACTGAGCCAAATCAACCAGGATGGTAGAAAGTAGTTTTAATACCTCGCATCGATTGTATATGTTTCTATTTCTCCTTGCAGTTTTATCGTATTTTGCCTATCGTTTTACTATTTTGAGGCCACATTAATGGGAATACACAAATTTCTAATTATTTCATTCTTGGTAACATTATCTCTTTATCTAAATTAATTGATCAATGTTATTTCCATAAATAATGTCAGTCTTGAAACATCTCCCCCATTAATATAGCTATATCAGCTTCCTTTTGTTTAGTAGCTGCATAATATAATTCTATTCTTTTACTTTCAAAATTTTCTATATCCTATGTGCTCTATTTTTACTTTGTAAACATATTTTAATATGGCCTAACATGTATAAAATTTTGATTAGACTATTTAGTCCTTTACATTTACTGCCATCACTGACACCAGTGTTCTTGTGTGCTATTTGTCTTGACTAGTTTGTGTGTTTTTTCCTTGCCTTTTTTTGGATTGAGTGTTTTTTCACTGTTCCATTTTAGCCCTTGGTTAGTTTTCAAGATATATACTGCTTTTTCTTTTTTTAATGATTATTCAAGAAATTTCAACATGCATTTTTTTTTTTAATTCTCACCTGAGGACATGCTAAGAGAGAGAGAGAGAGAGAGAGAGAGAGAGAGAGAGAGAGAGAGAGAGACCCATGTGAAAGAGAAACACTGATCAGTTGCCTTCCCTATGTGCCCCAACAGGGGATCAAACCCACAACCCAGGCATGTGCCCTGACCAGGAGTCAAATCAGCCACCCTTTAGTGTACAGGACGATGCTCAACCAATTGAGCCACTCCAGCTCGGCAACATGCATTTATTTTTTTTTTTTTACTACATGCATTTTTAACTTATCAAATCTACAGGGCATCCCCCCAAAAAATGTATATACACTTTAAATGATTATAAAGTCAGTATTTATTAACATATAGTTCATTTTCAAAATTAAGTGAGATATCAGCTGTTAAGTATGTATATATTTTGGGGGGACACCCTATATTATGACTCCATCTTTTCACCAATGCAAATCCTTAGAACAGTGCTCACAAAAGATAAAATTTTAATGTTTTTATTTCACTGTGGACTAATAAAATATAAAGGAATAGAAAATTAAATCAAAAAGCAAAGATACAAAATACACACTCAATTTTAAAAATAGTTTTAAGGTATAACTGACATACAATAAACTGCACATATGTAAGTGCAAAATTTGGCATGTTTGAAATATGTATATATTTATATACACACTAGAGGCCCCATGCACGAATCCGTGTGCTCCCTCGGCCTGGCCTGTGGGGATCGGGCTGAAACCAGCTCTCCAACATCCCCTGAGGGGTCCCGGATTGCGAGAGGGCAGTTCTCGGGTGATGAACCCCGGAATCAGGCTCTCTTCTCTCTGGTTCTGAGTGTGTCACTGGAGAACTGACAATGCCAAGTGACCACAGCTCAGCAGCGCCTACGTTGAGCGTCTGCCCCCTGGTGGTCAGCGCATGTCATAGCTACTGGCCAGTTGACCAGTCAGCTGGTCGCTTAGGCTTTTATATATAGATAGATTGTATATGTATATACACCGTACATGTTATAATGATCAACTCAACAGGGTATGTAACCCTTGTAAACATTTACACACCCAACGTAGGAGCACCTAAATATATAAAGCAAATACTGATGAACATTAAGGGAGTGATTGACAATAATACCATCATAGTAGGGGACTTTAACAACCCATTGACCACAAAAGACAGCATACCCAGACATAAATTCAACAAGGAAGCAGTGGCCTTAAATGATACATTAGATCAAATGGATTTAATTGATATTTTTAGAATCTTTCATCCAAGGTAGCAGAATATACATTCTTTTCAAGTGCATATGGATCATTTGCCAGGATAGATCACATGTTAGGCCACAAAACAAGTCTCAATCAGTTTAAGAAGACTGAAATCACATCAAGCATCTTCTCTGATCCCAATGGTAAAAACTAGAAATCAACTGCAGGAATAAAACTGAAACACACAAAACATGGAGGCTAAATAACCACAGAGGCTACTAAACCCTTAATGGGTTAACAATGAGATTAAGGGGAAAAAAATCAAACAATACCTTGAGACAAATGATAATGAAAATACAATGACTCCAAATTTATAGGATGCAGCAAAGATAGGTCTAAGAGGGAAGGAATTTCATAGCAACATAAGGCGTATCTCAAGAAATAAGAAAATTCTCAATCTACCTTTACACCTGAAGTATAAAAAGAAGCACAAACAAAGTCCAAAGTGAGTAGAAAGAAGGTAATGATAAAGATCAGAGAAGAAATAAAATAGTCTTTAAAAAAAAAAATACCGGTCAGTCCCCTCAGCCTCTGCCGCCGCTGCCCCTCTGCCAGCGCTCCCGCGCCACTCGGGCAGGTGGTCTCCGCGGGAGGGAGCGAGGCGGCGGGCGGCCAGGTGGGCTGCTGACTGGGGCCGCCGGCGGTCCTGCGCGCGAGGCGGCTCCATGGGGTCGGCGTGAGGCGTCCGGCGCTCCGAGGCATTCCCACTGCTGCACAGAGAGGACCCGTGTCCAGTGGACTGGGAGTTCCTGGAGAGCCGCCTCTGAACAGCTGGCGATAACTTCCTAAGTCCCGTCTCTTCATTTTCCTTTGTGTTGCGTTTCGGAACATCCAGAAACCATGAACATGAACAACGTTAGTGATGAAGAGTTTGACTGCCATTTCCTCGATGAGGGCTTTACTGCCAAGGACATCCTGGACCAGAAAATTAATGAAGTCTCTTCTTCAGACGACAAGGATGCCTCTATGTTGCGGACCTGGGAGACATTCTAAAGAAACATCTGCGGTGGCTAAAAGCTCTTCTTCGGGTTACCCTCTTTTATGCAGTCAAATGCAATGACAGCAGGACCATAGTGAAGACCCTGGCTGCCATCGGGACGGGGTTTGACTGCGCCAGCAAGACTGAAATACAGTTGGTGCAGAGTCTTGGGGTTCCTCCAGAGAGGATCATCTATGCAAACCCTTGTAAACAAGTGTCTCAGATTAAATACGCTGCCAATAATGGAGTCCAGATGATGACTTTCGATAGCGAAGTCGAGCTGATGAAAGTTGCCAGGGCACATCCAAAGGCAAAGCTGGTGTTGCGCATTGCCACCGATGACTCCAAAGCAGTCTGTCGTCTCAGTGTTAAATTTGGTGCCACACTCAAGACCAGCAGGCTGCTTTTGGAGCGGGCCAGGGAGCTCAACATCGATGACATCGGTGTCAGCTTTCACGTGGGCCGTGGCTGTACTGACACTGAGACCTTTGTGCAAGCCATCTCTGATGCCCGCTGTGTCTTAGACATGGGGGCTGAGGTTGGTTTCAACATGTACCTGCTGGACATTGGCGGTGGCTTTCCTGGATCTGAGGATGCAAAGCTTAAATTTGAGGAGATCACCAGTGTCATCAACCCAGCCCTGGACAAGTATTTTCCATCAGACTCGGGAGTGACACTCATAGCTGAGCCGGGCAGATACTATGTTGCATCGGCTTTCACACTTGCGGTTAATATCATTGCCAAAAAGCTGGTCTTGAAGGGACAAACGGGCTCTGAACGACGGAGTGTACGGGTCATTTAACTGCATCCTCTACGATCATGCCCACGTGAAGCCCCTGCTGTAGAAGAGGCCCAAACCAGATGAGAAGTACTACTCATCCAGCATCTGGGACCGACCTGTGACGGCCTCGATCGCATCGTGGAGCGCTGCGGCTTGCCCGAGATGCACGTGGGGGACTGGATGCTCTTTGAAAACATGGGTGCTTATACCGTGGCTGCTGCTTCTACTTTCAATGGGTTCCAGAGGCCAACGATCTATTACGTGATGTCAGGGCCGACATGGCAACTGATGCAGCAAATCCAGAACCGCAACTTCCCACCCGAGGCGGAGGAGGACGCTGGCGCCCTGCCTGTGTCCTGTGCCTGGGAGAGCGGGGTGGAGCTCTTCCCAGCAGCCTGCTCATCAGCCCGAGTGAACGTGTAGACGCCATTCCTGAAGCTGTTACGCGAGTGTAGCTTGACTTAAGGGATTTGGGGGGACCACTTAACTTAATGATTGCTAGTTTGGAATGTCTTTGTAAGTGGGGGTGGCACAGATGGAACAAGGTGGAAGGCCTAGGCGACGGGGTCACACTTACGTGTTCCTATGGAAACTATTTGAATATTTATTTTATATGGATTTTTATTCAATTCTCAAACATGCTACCGCAGATCGCCCCTCAGCTGCCAAGCAAGCATTTGTAGCTTGTGTGTTGGCAGAACCAGCCCGAGGCTTAGTGTTGTGACCTTTTTAACAATAAAGTACCTTGGAAATTAAAATTTAAAAAATAAATTAATTAATTAAAAAAAATACCAAAGATCAATGAAAGCAAGACCTGGGACTTTGGAAAGATAAACAAAATTGATAAAATTTTAACCAGAGTTATCAAGAAAAAAATAGAGAAGACCCAAGTAAATAAAATCAGAAATGAAAGTGGAAAAGTGACAACACCATATATTTGCAAAAGATTCTAAGAAAATACTATAGAGACCAAAACATGGCGGCCGAATAGGCAGACCTGTCGTTCGCCTCGTCCCGGAGCCACACTGGAAATACAACTAAATTGGAAAACATTCACCTGGAATTACCAACTGAGGTCCAGCTGAGGGGGAGAATTATATCAAGGAAGGACAGAAAACACTTGGAGACCACAAAGAAGGGTGAGGTCATGAGAGGAGCTGACCCAGCAACCAGGGGCGGCAGGCCAGTGGGATGAGAGGGAGGAGGGAACTCCTCACTACAGGAGAGTCTCTTTCCTCAGAAGATAGAGGCCAGGAACCCAGGCTGGGCTCCACAGCCCAAAGCACCAAAGCCAAGACTCGCAGCACCCTTATCATCTAGCCATGAAAGGCAGCAGGGCTGCTGGCTGCAGCAGAGCCTGGAGCCTATAGACTGGAGCCAGTTGGAGAGAAAGTGGCAGTTTTGGGTTTTTATGTGTGTGTTTTTTTTCTTTTTTCCACGTCTAAACCCAGAGACCAGGAGTTTTCATTTGCAACTACTCACCTGAAGCTATGATGCAGGGAGGAAGAAGTGGACTCAAAAGGCCTGGGAAGCATCGTGGGAGACTCAGTGGAACATCAGCCAGGAACATCTATGTATATAAAAGCCTAAGCGACTAAATGACCAGTTGATCAGTTGCTATGACGTGCACTGACCACCAGAGGGCAAACGCTCAATGCAGGAGCTACTCCCTGGTGGTCAGTACACTCCAACAGCCAACCGCCCATGGCCAGCCAACCTCCAGCAGTCCCTCCACCTGGCCAGCTAGCCCTCCCGATCAGTCCCAACTGCCAGCCAGGCCGAGGGACCCCACCTGTGCATGATTTCATGCATCAGGCCTCTAGTTAGGTCATAGGCCCCAAACCAAAATAGCCATTTTTCTTGAGAGGAACTAGCCTCTCCCAGCAGCCAGAGGGCAGGTAAAAGAAAAAAAAACTGCCATAGGTGATACAGCCTACCCTACCCACAGGTGCCCTGAATGCCACACCCTGCATTTTGAGCTTTTCTGAAGAAACAAAAGCAGAGGCCAAGCTTATGGGTTTAAACAGTCTCCAGGAGCCCTCAGTGACTGGATTGGGGGAGGGGCCAACTGTCCCAATATCCTGGGAACCAGACTGATGTTTTCCCCACTCAGGAGTACTAAAAAACTTCAGGTTTCCAGCCGATCTCCTTGGTATCTGTCCAGCCAAGGGCAGAGTAATATTTTGGGCCACTTGCAGAGGAATAGCTCTGGCACATGGAAACACACCCACCATATTTCCTGAAAGCTAAATAACACCTCCCCCTCTAAAGCACTTTCAGAAACAGACTATTGAGTATGATTGATAGCTGGCTAGCAGGCAAAGGTGGAAAGAGACAGAGCCTGGAGAACCACGGGAAGTGTGCTGACACAGCCCTGGGCTCCTTGCTGCTAACAAACCTACTCTAAGGGCAGATTCGCCCTTCCTGCTTTCAACAAAGGACTATAGAGAAAAACATATATGGTGGAGTTGGTGCATTTCTTGGAGATTCAAGCAGGTTGCTGAAAGCCAAAAGATAGTGCCTAACAGTGGTTAGCATCTAAATACTTAATAGGGAGCCCAGAATTGACAGACAGAAGAGTGGGAGCCAAAGCAAGCTCCCCTGGGATACTAAACTCAGCTGAAACAAACACCACTTCACTTTTGTTTTTACTTTTCTTTTCTTTTTCTCCATTTTTTTTATTTTTTTAATCTTTATTGTTCAGATTATTATAGTTGTTCCTCTTTTATCCCCCATAGCTCCCCTCAACCCAGTTCCAACTCCACCCTCTGCCCTTACCCCCCCCCACTGTCTTCATCCATAGATGTACCATTTTTGTCAAGTCTCTTCCCGCACCCCCACACCCCTTTCCCACCGAGAATTGTCAGTCCACTCCCTTTCTATACCCCCGATTCTATTATATTCACCAGTTTATTCTGTTCATCAGATTTTTTATTCACTTGATTTTTAGATTCACTTGTTCATAGATATGTATTTGTTGCTCATAATTTTTATCTTTACCTTTTTCTTCTTCTTCCTCTTCTTAAAGAACACCTTTCAGCATTTCATATAATACTGGTTTGGTGGTGATGAACTCCTTTAGCTTTTCCTTATCTGTGAAGCTCTTTATCTGACCTTCAATTCTGAGTGATAGCTTTGCTAGGTAAAGCAATCTTGGTTGTAGGTTCTTGCTATTCATCACTTTGAATATTTCTTGCCACTCCCTACTGGCTTGCATAGTTTCTGTTGAGAAATCAACTGACAATCATATGGGTACTCCCTTGTAGGTAACTAACTGTTTTTCTCTTGCTGCTTTTAAGATTCTCTCTTTGTCTTTTGCTCTTGGCATTTTAATTATGATGTGTCTTGGTGTGGTCCTCTTTGGATTCCTTTTGTTTGGGGTTCTCTGTGCTTCCAGGACTTGTAAGTCTATTTCTTTCACCAGGTAGGGGAAGTTTTCTGTCATTATTTCTTCAACTAGGTTTTCAATATCTTGCTCTCTCTCTTCTTCTGGCACCCCCATAATTCAGATGTTGGTACACTTGAAGTTGTCCCAGAGACTCCTTACACTATACTCATATTTTTGGATTCTTTTTTCTTTTTGCTTTTCCGGTTGGGTGTTTTTTCCTTCTTTGTACTTCAAATCTTTGACTTGATTCTTCGATCCTCTAGTCTGCTGTTGGATCTCTGTATAATATTCTTTATTTCAGTCAGTGTATGCTTAATTTCTAGTTTGTCCTTTTTCATATCCTTGAGGGTCTCACTAGACTTATTGAGGGTCTTACTAAATTTATCGGCGGTTTCTAGAAAATTCTTGAAAAACCTTATAACCATGGTTTTGAACTCTATATCCAGTAGTTTGCTTTCCTCTATTTCTGTCATTTGTGACCTGTTTCTTTGTCTCCGCATTTTTTATGCTTCCCTGTGTTGATAGAGTGGCTTTCTATGCCAGATGTCCTAAAGGGCCCGTGGCTCAGCCTCCCCAATTACCTGAGGTGGACACTCTTTTTTTATTTTTTTTAAATATATTTTATTGATTTTTTACAGAGAGGAAGGGAGAGGGATAGAGAGTCAGAAACATCGATGAGAGAGAAACATTGACCAGCTGCCTCCTGCACACCTCCTACTGGGGATGTGTCAGCAACCAAGGTACATGTCCTTGACTGGAATCGAACCCGGGACCCTTCAGTCCGCAGGCCAATGCTCTATCCACTGAGCCAAACTGGTTTGGCTGAGGTGGACACTCTTGGTGCACCCCTTTGTGGGTTGTGTTCACAATGTTGTGATAGTTAAGCCTTGATTGTTGTTGGTGTCACTGAGAGGAATTGACCTCCAGGACAATTGGCTGTGTGAATCAGCTGTGTCTTGCTTCAGTGGGGCTTTGGTGCTCACTGAGTCTGCCCCCTAAGTGTGTCCCTTATGGGTCTGAGGAGTGGTAATCTGGATGGTTCCACTCTGACCACTGGGTACACTGGCACTTGGATCTCTAAGGAGGTGCTAATTTAGCCTCTGCCTGAGGCTACCCAGCAGGAGCCACGGAGAGATCTGCAGATTCCTCTTCTTTGTTTGGGGTTTGGAGGTGCCCAGATGAGGCCCAGCTGTGAAGCACTGCAAGCTGCTGTGGGGCCTTGGGCTTTCTTTTGGATGTTCTGGGTGTCTCTGAGCCAGCTGCAGTTTGTTAGGTAATTTTAGATTGCAAAGAGCCAGGTCATTCATATGCAAAAGCCTCTGTGCACAGCTTGGGTAGGGCGGGTTCTCAGGGAACCAACAGGGTGGAGCAAACAGCTATGGCTGATCCTCAGTCCTGCCTTAAGAGGTCCTGGGTCTCAGTGTCCCACGGTATTCGCTGCCAGCACCTCTGAGAGAAAGCCGCCCTCGAGTTCCAACCACTGCCAGACAGTCCAGTTTCTCCCCATATGAGTCTGGGTCCCCAGAGACTTGCCCGGAACTGGAGACAGGGCTGTCGGGAACTTGTGTCTCCCTCCCAATTGAAAAAGACAACCGAGTCCTCAGTTGTCAGCCCTTTTCGCGTGTGCCTCCGTACCTCTGCACTTTACTTCTGCACCTCCTCTGAGACTCAGTGTGCTTTTCTCTTTTCTTCTATTTGTACAATTTCCACTCAGCTAGCCTTCCTGTAGTTCTGTATGATGTCCATTTTGTCTTTTAGTTGTATTTTTGAAGTGGTTGTGTGAGGCAGCAATTTCAGGTGTTTACCTATGCCGCCATCTTGGTTTCTCCCTTTTCTCCATTTTTTCTTCTCTTTTTTCTCTTTTCTTTTTCTTACCTTTTTAAATTTATCTTCTTTATCTGCTTTATTAAATTATTATTATTATGGTCTCTGTTGTTTCATAACTAATTTTCCTCTTTCATTTTCCTACTCATTTTTTTTCTTTTTTACACTACCCAGTTTTTTCTCTTTTCTTTTAATCCTGATTTCTCATATTTTTTATTTTCCTTATTTTAAGTCTATCTGCTTTCTCCTCTATTTTCCTTTTCAATTTGTTTCTTATCTTTTCAATTATTTTCTCCCTCCTTTATTTTAAACCATTTTCCTTCCCATATTCTTCTAATTCTTCATTCTTATTTTCTTTAATTCAGCTCTGTATCTACATATGCTTCCCTCCGTTTCTTGTTGTCTTTTGTGTTTTTTGTTTGTTTTGTTTTCTTTTCTCCTCATATTTTTTCTTTCTTTTTTTTCTATCATTCTTGCTCTCTTTTTTCTTTCCTTATTCTTTCTCCTCTTGTGGTTCTTTTTTGTTGGTGCTGTATGATCTTGTGTACATTTTGGTTTTGTTTCTTCTGTTTAGTGTTTTGTTTTGTTATATTTTGTTCTATTCGGTCAGCTCTCCACAACAGCTCACATGACGTAGTCAGTGGTGAGTCATATAGTCGGCCTGAGAGGAGATTCCACCCAAAATAGAACAATAACATTCAAGACCGAACTATAGCAATAGAACACAAATAACTCAAGTAAGGGACTCTGCTAGAGCACCCAGCTCAGGAGATCTATAAGACTGCACCACTGGGTCCCACAAAACACCTACTATATAATACCACCCTTCAAAAAATCTGGGAGGCATGGCAGTTTGATCTAATACAGAGAGACAAAAAAACAAAGGGACAGCAAAAAGGGGGAGACAAAGAAACAACCCCCAAATGAAAGAAAAGGAGGAACCACCAGAAAATGAACTAAATGAAATGGAGGTAAACAATTTGTCAGATAAAGAATACAGAGTAATGGTAATAAGGGTGCTCAAAAAATTCAGTGAGAACTACAAGCAACCTAATGAGAATTATAAGAGTCTCAATGAGAGCTACACCAACATGAAAAGAGATCTTGAAACAAAAAACGAGAATCAATTGGAAATGAGACAAGGTAGAAAAAACACCCAATCAGAGCAACACATGGAAAAAAATTTTAAACCAGGGGGCAAGTTTAAGGGAGCTTTCAGACAACATGAAACGTAACAACATTCACATTATAGGTGTTCCAGAAGGAGCAGAATCTGAGAAAGAAATAGAAAACCAGTTTAAAGAAATAATAGCAGAAAATTTTCCAAACCTGATGAAGGAAAAGTCACTCAAATTCAGGAAATACAGAAAGTCCCAATTAAAATGAACCCCAAAAGACCCACACCTAGGCACATATTAATTAAATGGCAAACATTAAAGACAAAGAAAGAATCTTAAAGGCTGCAAGACGGAGATAGAAGTTACCTACAAGGGAGCTTCCATTAGACTGTCAGCTGACTTCACAATAAAAACACTTCAGGCCAGAAGGGAATGGCATGAAGAATGCAAGGAAATGAAAACCAAGGGACTGAACCCAGACTACTCTATCCAGTAAGGCTATCATTCAAAATTAAAGGTGAAATAAAGAGCTTTGCAGACAAAAAAAAAAGTCTAAAAGAATTTATTACCACAAAACTAGCACTGCAAGAAATGCTAAAGGGACTGATGTAAGAAGAATAAATAGAAAGAGAAGAACACAGGCATAAAGAATAAGAATGGCAATAAATAAGTACCTATTAATAATAACCCTAAATATAAACAGATTAAATGCACCAATCAAAAGACATAGGGTAGCTGAATGGATAAGAAAACATGACCCACATATATGCTGTGTACAGACCCACCTCAGAACAAAGGATTCACACAGAATGAAAGTAAAGGGATAGAAAAAAATTTCCAGGAAAATGGGAATGAAAAAAAAGCTTGGGTAGCAATACTTATATCTGACAAAATAGAACTCAAAGTGAAGGTCATAACAAGAATAAGGAGGGCCACTTCTTAATACTATAGGGATGGATACAAGAGGATATAACTCTGGTAAACCTATATGTACTCAATACAGGAGCATCTAAGTATATGTAAAAAAAAACTTCTAGAGGATTTTAAGGGAAAGATCAACAGCAATACAATCATAGTATGGAATTTTAACACCCTACTGACATCACTGGATAGACCATCTAGACAAAAAGAAATCACCAAAGAAACAGAAATCCTAAACAACAGACTAGATCAGATGGAATTGACATTTTCAGAATATTTCACCCCAAAGCTACAGATTATATATTCTTCTCAAGTGCACAAGAAACATTTTCAAAGGTAGACTACATGTTAGGACACAAAACAAGTTCTAAAAGTTCAAGAAGATTGAAATCATACCAAGCATCTTCTCAGATCACAATTAAATGAAATTAGAAAACAATTACAATAAAAACACTCAAAAATATTCAAACACATGGAGACTAAATAGCATGCTATTAAACAATGAATGGGTTACCAAAGAGATCAAAGAAGAAATTTTAAAAAATCATCCTGAAAACAGGTGAAAATGAACATGCAACAACCCAAAATTATGGGACACTGCTCAGTGAAAGCAGTCCTAAGAAGGAAGTTCATAGCACTATAGGCCTACCTCAAAAACCAAGAAAAACTTTTCATAAGTTGTCTTACCCTACAACTTAACGAATTAGAAAGAGAACAAGAAAAATCCAGAGCAAGGAGAATGAAGGAAATAATAAAGATCAGAGTGGAAATAAATGACATAGAGACAGAAAAAATCAATAAAACCAAGAGCTGGTTCTTTGAAAAGATAAACAAGATTGATGAACATCTAGCCAGACTCATCAAGAAACAAAGAAGAGAGGACCCAAATAAACAAAATCAGAAACAAAAGAGGTGAAGTAATAAATGACCCCATAGAAATATGAAGTATCATTAAAAAGTACTCTGAACAACTATATTCCAACAAACTGGACAACCTGGATGAAATGGACATGTTCCTAGAAAAATACAATCTTGCAAACCAATTAGGAAGAATCAGAAAACCTGAATAGGCAGATAACTACTGAAGAAATTGAACCAGTAATAATAATAATAATAAAAAACTTCCAGTAAACAAAAGCCTTGGTTTAGACAACTTGACAGGGGAGTTTTATGAAAGATTCAAAGAAGAACTAACAACTATCCTCCTCAAACTATTCCAAAAAATCCAAGAGGAAGGGACCCTTCCAAGCTCATTCTTAGGATTACCCTAATTCCAAAACCAGATAAAGATGCTACAAAAAAAGAGAGAATTAAAGGCCAATATCCCTGATGAACAAAGATGCTGAAATCCTCAACAAAATATTAGCAACTCAGATCCAGCAATATATTAAAAAGATCATACACTATGACCAAGTGGGATTCATTCCAGGGATGCAAGGCTGGTACAATATTTTCAAATCAATAAATGTGATACATTATATAAGTAGATTGCAAGACAAAGATCACATGATCATATCAATAGATGCAGGAAAATAATTTGACAAAAATCCAACACCCATTTTTTTATAAAAACTCTCAGCAAAGTGGGAATAGAGGGATTATACCTCAACATAATAAAGCCTTATATGACAAACCTACAGCCAACATCATACTCAATGGGAGTGTACTAAAACCATTTCCCCTAAGACCAGCAACAAGACAGGCACCACTTGCACCACTCTTGTTCAACATAGTATTGAAATTTCTAGCCATAGTAATCAGACAAGAAAAAAAATAAATAAAAGGCATACAAATTGGAAATGAGGAAGTAAAATTGTCATTATTTGCAGATGACATGATATTGTACATAGAAACCCATAAGACTCCATCAAAAAACCACTAGATTTAATAAATGAATTCGGAAACGTAGCAGGATACACAATTAACACCCAGAAATCTATGGCATTTTTATATACCAATAATGAACTCTCAGAAAGAGAAATTTTCTTTAAAAATTCCATTTACCATTCCAACAAAAAAATTAACATACTTAGAAATAAACTTATCCAAGGAGGTAAAAGACCCACATTCCGAAAACTACAGGACTTTGAAAAAAGAGATAGAGGAAGATATAAACAATTGGAAGAATATACCATGTTCATGGATTAGTAGATTTAACATCATTTAGCAATCTATAGATTCAACGCAATCCCTATTAAAATACGAATGGCATATTTCACAGATCTAAAACAAACACTCAAAAATTTCTAGGGAACCAAAAACAAACAAACTAACAACAACAACAAAAAAAAAATGAATAGTTGCAGCAATCTTGAGAAAGAACAAAGTTGGAGGAATCAGATTACAATCTATCAAGTTATACTACAAAGCCACCGTATTCAGAACAACCTGGTACTGGCACAAGAACAGGCATATAGATCATGGGACAGAAGAGAAAACCCAGAAACAGACAAGGAGCCATTATGCTCAATTAGTATCTGACAAAGGAGGCAAGAGCATACAATGGAGTAAAGACAATCTCTTCAATAAATGGTGTTAGGAAAATTGGGCAGGAACATGCAAAAAAAATGAACCTAGACCACCAACTTACACCATACACAAAATAAACTCAAAGTGGATAAAAGACTTAAATGTAAGCCGAGAAACCATAAAAATCTTAGAAGAAACTATAGGCAGCAAAATCTCACACATCTCTCATAGCAATATGTTTACCAATACATCTCCTAGAGCAAAGGAAACTATGGAGAAAAGTAAACAAATGAGACTACACCAAAATCAAAAGCATCTGCATGGCAAAAGAAACCATCAACAAAATGAAAAGGTAGCATGGGAGAACATATTTGCCAATTACTCATCCGATAAGGGGTTAATTTCCTAAATACTAGTATATAGGGAACTCATGCAACTTAACAAAAGGGAGAGAAAAAAATCCAATTAAAATATGGGCAAAGGACCTAAATAGACACTCTCCAAAGTGGACATGTTAAAAAGAGACATATAAAAAAAATTCAGTCATGTCTGAGACATGCAAATTAAAACTACAATGAGGTATCATCCTAAACTTGTTGGAATGGCTATCATCAACAAATGACAAGTGTTGGTGAAGATGAAGAGAAAAGGGAATCCTAGTACACTGCTTGTGGGAATGCAGACTGGTGCAGCCTGTGGAAAACAGTATGGAGTTTTCTCAAAAAATTAAAAATGGAATTCCTATTTGACCCAGTAATCCTACTCTTGGGAATATATCCTAAGAATCCTGAAACACCAATCAGAAAGAATATATGCACCCCTATGTTCACAGTAGCACAATTTGTAATAGCTAAGATTTGGAAACAGACCAAATGTCCATCAGCAGATGAGCAGATTAAAAAGCTGTGTTACATTTACATAATGGAATACTATGTGCTGTGAAAAAAAAAAAATTCTTACTATTTGCAACAGCATAGATGGGCCTGGAGAATATTATGCTAAGCAAAATAAGTCAGTCAGAGACAGATAAGTATCACATGATCTCACTCATAAGTGGAATCTAATGAACAAAATAAACTGATGAACAAAATAGATACAAAGGCATAAAAGCATGGAACAGACTATCAAATTTCAGAGGGAAGGCGGGGAGGGTGGGTGGGTGGGAAACAATCAACCAAAGAACTTGTATGCATATGTGCATAACTCATGTACAAAGAGAATAGGGTGGTGAAAGCCTGGAGTAGTGGGCAGGCTAGAAGAGGTCAATGGGGAATAAAGGGGAACATATGTCATACTTTTAACAATAAAGATTAAAATAAATAAATAAATAAATAAATAAATAAATAAATAAATAAATAAATAAATAAAAGTGTCTCTGCCATATGTGGGTTATTTTGAGGCTAAAAACAATAGAGACCCTGTGGGCTCAAGAGAAACATTTGCCTCCTCCCCTTTAACTATGTAGAAAAATTTAAATTAGGGTTTTTGCCCATAATAAAAAGAAATCAGATCTAACCTTTTTTTACCTATCTATATGGCAGGCAAATTACTAATTACTGAACATCTGCTCTTCTTATTGTCCTGAAATAACCTTTCTCCCTCTAAAGCCCTCAAGCCTCATCTTTAGCTCAGAACGCCATATATACCTCATTTTCCCTGTTTGTCTCTGAATCTCTCATGTTTGCAGCATCTCTGACTTTCTCATGTATGTGGGTTTCCATGCACATGCAATTTAATTTGATTTTCTCAGGCGGGGGCGGATGGCACAACTTGAGGTCCCCCATCAAGCCCTACCGGGTGGGGGACACGGCCTGAGATGCCCTGTCAAGCCCTGCTGGGTGGGGGGCGCAGCCTCAGGTCCCCTGGCCTGGTGCTGGGAGGGGGCACAGCCTCAGGTCCCCCGTCAAGCCCCACTGGGTGGGGGGTGTGACCTGAGGTCCCCTGTCAAACCCCACCAGGTGGGGAGCACAGCCTTAGGTCCCCCGGCCCAGCGCCAGGGCAGGGGGTGTGGCCTCAGGTTCCCTGGCCGGGTGCTGGGGCAGGGGGCTCGGCCTGAGGTCTCCTGGCCTGGCACCGGGGCAGGGGGAGCAGCCTGAGGTCGCCCTGCCCATCACTGGGGCAGGGGGCACACCATGAGGTACCCCGTCAAGCCCTGCTGTGCGGGGGGGCGTAGCCTCAGGTCCCCTGGCCCGGTGCCGGGGTGGGGGACGTGGCCTGAGGTCCCCTGTCAAGCCCCACTGGGTGGGAGGCACAGCCTGAGGTCCCCTAGCCTGGTGCCAATGCAGGCAGTGTGGCCTAAGGTCCCTTGTCAAGCCCCATGGGGGGGGGGGGGCGGTGTGCAGCCTCAGGTCCCTGCTGATTGCTTGTTAAGGCCCGTTACAGGAACTCGGCCTCTACTATGGGTGCAGCCATCTTGTGTTATGTAAACCCCCTGCCTCCGCTGTAGGCGCCACCATCTTGTGGCGGAGTGATGGGCAATTTGCATATTCCCTCTTTATTATATAGGATAACCAATGAGATAACAGCCCAAATCACCTGAAGAGATAAATATACAAAATATACATTTCAAATAACTTAATGACTTTGAAATACTGTAAATATATCAGACACATAGCCCATCTATATCTTTATAGATAAAAGCCTTCTATACACATAAAAGCCTAAATGACCTTTATGACTGGACAACTGGCCGGTAGCTATGACACACACTGACCACCAGGGGGCAGACAGTCAATGCAGGAGCTGCCCCCTGGTGGTCAGTGCACTCCCACAGCCAACCTCCCATGGCTAGCCAACCTCTCATGGTTCCTCTCCCTGGCCAGCAGGCCTGATTGGCCCCAATAGGCCCTGATTGCCAGGTAGGCCAAGGGAGTCCATCCATGCATGAATTCCTGCACCGGGCCTCTAGTCTACACTAATAAAAGAGAAATCTGCAAATTAACCATCACTCCGTCACTCCGTCACTCCGCCACTCCACTACACACACCAGCCAATCAAAGCGACTATACAAATTAACCCAACAAAGATGGCGGTTAATTTGCACACACAGGCGCTGAGCGAAGACTGAAGACTGAAGACAGTGGCGGCCATGGAACTGGAGTGAGCAGGAGGCTTGGGTTGCTCCCTGCCACAGAGGGAGCCAAGCTTCCCACCGGCCCTGGACTCTGTTCAAGGAGTGACTGGAAGCCTGCCCTGGTCTCCGCTCAAGGAGGGGCTTAGGGCTTGGGTCGCCGGGGGCAACCCAGGCTTCCAGCCCGCCCTGGCCTCCGCTCAAGGAGCTGGGAAAAAAAAGGAGGGGCTATGGTGGTGCCCAAAGCCACAAGATGGCGGCACCCCGTCCCCTCAGCCCCGCTGGAGTCCCCCGGTCCTGTCAACCCTGCCTATCAGCGGTCCTGTCAGCGGCCTTGCAGAGACCAGACAGTAGGGCCCATTTGCCTGCTCGCCTGGTCACCGCGGCAACCTGCAAGCAGGTCCTGCTGTTTGCTCTCTGTGGGGCACGCTTGCCAGCTCGCCACACTTCCCTCAGTCCCATCGGCCCTGAGGCACCCTCCCTGACCTGTTTCTGGAGAGGCCTCTGTGAAGATCCCACCCTCCGAGCGCACCTGGCTCTGGAGGAAGCGGGCGGCACCACAGGCTTCAAGGCAGGCAGACCAGCTCCCTGTGTGCTGAGGGCCTGGGAGGACCCCACCAACAGAGTTAGCACCTGCCTAGCGACCACTGGCCCTGCCCTATCCCAGCTGGGAAAGAGGAAAAGGGAGGCAGGGAGGGAGGCCTGGAGGACTGCTGAGAAAAACAAAGAGAGACAGAGACTGGGATGGAGAGATGAAAACAAAACAGACTGGGCCTGAAGAGGCCTGGATGGAAGGGAGGGCAAGCAGAGGGTGGAGTGGCCCCCACTGGCCCCACCCCCTCCCAGCCAGGAAAGAGGAAGAGGGAGACAGGGAGGCAGGGAGGCCTGGAGGACTGCTGAGAAAAACAAAGAGAGACAGAGACTGGGTGAGATCAGGCCGGCAGGGCAGGGCAGTTGGGGGTGAGATCAGGCTGGCAGGGGAGGGCAGTTAAGGGTGATCAGACAGGCAGAGGCAGTTGGGGGCGAGATCAGGCTATCAGGGGAGAACACTTGGGGGCGATCAGGCAGGCAGGCAGAGGCAGTTAGGGGAGATCAGGCAGGCAGGCAGAGAGGTTAGGGGCAATTAGGCAGGAAGGCAGAGGGGTTGGGGCAATCAGGCAGAGGCAGTTAGGGGTGATCAGGCAGGCAGGCAGGTGAGCAGTTAGGAGCCAATGGCCCCAGATTGCGAAAGGGATGTCCCCAATTGGAGAGGGTGCAGGCTGGACTGAGGGGACCCCCCCGCCCCTGTGCACAAATTTTGTGCACCGGGCCACTAGTATTATAAGTTAAATTATATTTTTCTTTTTCATGTTGCTTTGAAAATGGACTATTAAGAAACTATGAAAATGTACATCTTCCTCTTTTGCCTAGATTCTGAACAAGTCTCTTTGAAAATAAGAGAAATTAGACAAAGAAAATCTGTTAACAACTTAATGATTGTTACATCTTTGTCTACTTTGTCTACTTTCTCTTATGATACACATATTTTGGTTTCGTGTTTCCTTACTTGTGATGGGAGCCAAAAGTCTCTTCCTCTGGTGATCTAGGGAGATGAATGGGAAGAGCAAGTGTAGACAGAAGAGAGAAGTGCTTAAAGCTGCAACCAGCATGGCTAAGGTTCAAGGTCTGGAGAAAGGGCTGATGCACATATGGATACACTAGACAAGAAATATAAATTTAGAAGGCATGGGGAGCCAGGTGGATAACTTCCCTCTAGCAGAGAAGCTTGCTGAAACCCCAGACCCATCATCTTTTATTTACTTGAATACACATTTGCCCTTTAGGAATGCAAACAGACATATCAAAGGTAAAGTTTGGTAAACAGTAAAAGGATTATCAGATTAGGGCCATGGTCGGCAAACCACGGCTCGCAAGCCACCTGTGGCTCTTGGCCCCTTGAGTGTGGCTCTTCTACAAAATACCACATGGGGGTGCGCACATACAGTGCAATTAAAACTTCATGACCCATGCACAGAAGTCGGTATTTTGTGGAAGAGCCACACTCAAGGGGCCAAAGAGCTGCATGTGGCTGGAGAGCCGTGGTTTGCTGAGCCGCAGTTTGCCAACCACTGGGTTAGGGGATTGCCTTCAGCCATTCAGCCAACAACAGGATAATATAATGCTGATTTTTCAGTTGAATATCAAAGTCCAATAGCCTTCCAGCGGACTTCTCCATTTATATGTTAACTACTGTTCTTTTTTGCCTCCAGCATTTCCCCCTTTTTGTTTTCTTAATAAATTTAGAAAGGTGTATGCCATTTACAGGGCTTGAGTCCTTTTAAGACTTTTCATTCCATATCTGCAGACTAGAAATATTCAATGAAAAGGATTGAGTTCTTTCATGTCCTTTTAAATTGCTGTCAGGCATTTAAGGAATTAGTTTGTAGTAGGCTCCTTTCTGGGCCATCAGTTCTTTGAGTCCCCTTCCCAATCACTGTCCCCTGTGACATGACTGCAATGATATTCGAGTTCTGGATGATGGACAAACAGTTGGCAATAGCATGCAGGTCTGACTTTCTTTGGCTTTGTCCAGGGCAACCTGCATCAACGCACAGCTGATGACTGGTAACATGGCAAGGAGTCTTTACCATCCCCCATCTCTGGACTGTTTCTCCTCTGTCTCGTCAGTGTGTTGCTTGGGGCTACTGCTATCTGTGGTTGGAGTAGTCTGGTCAGTTCCTCTCTCGGATCCATTGTTGAAGTTTTCACATGGGCTTGGAGTTTTCTGGAAATACACAAGTATATCCTCAATCAAAGGTTAATAAAAAGGACCCTTCCATAACCCAGACTCAGGATCTTTCCATTTAACCAGACCATTTTCCTTTGGCTTATTCTGACACCAGTGTGATTCCATTGGTGTCTTGCCATCAGCATTACAAGTGAAAAATTTTAAAGTAATTAAAGCTTGATGTAGTTTACTTACAGGAGATTTCTCTACTATTCCCCCTTTTTTGTTTTTCAAGTTGGGATTTTACAGGCCCTTGAGGCAGATGTAACATACAAGGGGGACATTTTTTTTTTTTTTTGATAATTTGTTTTGCCTGCTGTACAATATTTTGGTAGGCTGATGTAAAAGCTGATGCGATTCTGTGGCCTGTTTTAATAAAGTCATTTCCTTTTGTTAAAGGACCAGGACTTGTTTAAATAGTATAAATAGACTTTGTTCACTGAGCCATTTTAATTGAGCAGTTGTAATTCTGTTTACCAGGCCAGCAGCATAAATCGTGCAGCGCAGCCTGATAGCTTCTAATTCGATTTTTTGTATAAAAGTGTGACTAGTATGGATGACTTGGTGTGAATCCATTATATGATAAGCAGCTTTGCCATTAAAGAAGCCATCAGTAAAAAATAGCTAATGCTCCAGGAATAGGTTCCTGCCTAGTACAAATATGTTCCCCTGAATATTCACTTATTTCAATTGGCCAATTTAAATCAGTCTAAAATAAGGCTTATTTTCTAACTTCATTTGTCCTTGGGTGTGGACAGTTAATGACACAAATTGGATTCCTGCTATCAGTCCTTGAGAATATTGACATAAGCTTTGTTTAAAGAAGCAAAATGTAAATTATTTACTTTTCTTTTTGAGGCCTAATACATTGATTTTTAATTACAGTTTTCTAGATATATAAAGGGAATCTCCTGTTTTTTCTCCCAGAGTAACTTCTAGGCCACACTTAGGGAGTTTCTTTTAAAAACCTTTTTCTTTCTTTTATACAGACCAATAAACTTGGTTGCTTTTCAGAAATACCAATAGGAGAGAGGTATGCATACATATCAAGTAAAAGTAACTCTCTTTTACTTATGGTGTCTTATTTTGGTGAGATTTAATGCTTGAATAATAACTTTTAGTTTATTTTGTAAACATTAGTGGGAAAGATTTTAAAATTTCTCCTTTTTATTAAGCTTTAAATTTACTTTTAAACAGCATTATTTTTGGCTAGTGCTCATTTGCATATGTATGCAAATTTTTACTTTGGATTTTGGTAGAATCAATTGCTTATAAAATATTGGCTTCTCATATAACTGAGTTTATATGAGACATTGATTATATTGTAAAAAGCTAATTTAAGTAACTAAAGTAGGCATCTTTATTGAAAAAGCAAAGTAAGCAAACTTATACATTTGACCTATGAAGTACAGATGCTGCCCCATCCCCCTAGCCTATTTGAAGAGCAGGCTGTCTGAGGCTTCTTATTTTAAAATTCTGTTGCCAAATAATCTGGTTTGGGTTAAGAGGTATTCAGCAACTTTGTCCTGCCTCCCCTTAGAGGTTGAGACTTTTATAACATTTTAAATATCTACACTAATAAAAGCCTAGGTGGCCCTCATGCACAACATCATCATAAGATGGCCACCACAAGATGGCCACCACAAGAAGGCCATGTGCACAGCCGAGGCGGGGCCCAACAGCCGCTCCACGCAGTGAGGCCTGGGGGTCCCGTGGCTCCTTATTGCGCGGAGGAGGCCAGTCATGGCGTCTCCGCCACCTCGCGCAGAGGAGGCGCGTTCCAACAGAGGCGGTGGGTCACGGCAGGGGAGGGCAATTGTGTGCGATCAGGCCAGCAGGAGAGAGCAGTTGTGGGTGATCAGGCCAGCAGGGGAGCAGTTAGGCATCAATCAGGCTGGCAGGGGAGTGGTTAGGGGGCGATCAGGCTGGCAGGCAGAAGCGGTTAAGGGCAATCAGGCAGGCAGGCAGGTGAGTGGTTAGGAGCCAGCGGTCCCAGATTGTGAGAGGGTGTAGGCTGGGCTGAGGGAATTTCTTGCCCCGGGCCTCTAGTATGTATATAAACAAAATACAGTTATTAATTTTTATTTGATAAAGCTTCCCACGTGATTTCAAGTATATTAGATTGGCCTAATTTAGTTCAAAGATATTTCTTTTAAGAAGAGAGTAAATCCTTGAATCATTTCAGGGCCCTTGAAAAGTCCCAAAACTATTTTTTGGTTAAAGTCTTGAAATTTAACTTGGAAAGACTATCAAACATATATAACCCAAAAATTATATTATACACTTTTTGTAATTATTCTAAAAGATATTAAATTTAAACTGGTTTTTATATTAAAAATTTGGTTTAGACTATAGAATTAATCCTCTTTTTTAATCAGGCCATATAAAATATTATATTCTAGGTTGTAATTTTACCACACATAGTACACATAAGTACTACAATATATTTTGAACTATTAATTTCTCCAGAGAAAACACAAGAATTGTTTTTCTTGAAAATGAATTTCTAAACTTTATGCATTTTATTATTGTAACTATATAATCTTTCCCAATTCAATTTGAACTTTTAACTTTTAGAAGCCTTAGATTTTAGGTGGCAAGTTAAATACTTAACATTTCTTAGATCAGTAATACCTTCACATTTTTAAGGAGATCCTATATAATAATAAACATGCAAATTAGCCATCCCTCTGCTATGCTAAGCCATGCCCACCAGCCACACCCACCAGCCAATCCAGAGTGATATGCACATTAACCCAACAAAGATGGCGGAGGGCAGAGCTGGGATACTTGCTTGCAGCCACAGCTACCATGCAAACATCCTGGCTCTGGCCCCTCCAGGCCTGTTGGAGACGCAAAAGTCAGGGGAGACAGAGAAGTCCGGCTCTAGCGCCTGAGGCTAGCTTTGGCCTGGGAGATGAAGAAGCTGCCTACCCCATGATCCCAGGCCACAGCCAGCCAAAGCCATCCACACTGCATCCCAGGGGAGACAGAGAACCTGGACCCAGTGCCTGAGACTGGCTGTGGCCTGGGAGACGAAGAAGCCGCCTGCCCCAGGATCTCAGACCACAGCAAGCTGGAGAAGCTGCCTGCCCCACATCCGCCCACCCCATGTCCTCTGGAAGACTGAGCAACTGGGCCCCAGCACCTGAGGCTGACTGCAGCCTAGGAGACAAAGAAGCTGCCTGCCCCTTAAGCCCAGGCTGCAGCCAGCCGGAGAAGCTGCCCGTGATCTCAGGCTCCAGCCAGCCGGAGAAGCTGCCCACACTGCATCACAGGGGACACAGAGAAGCCGCCCACCTGCGGTCCAGGTGCCAGCGCCTGTGGTTGACTGCGGCCCAGGAGACAGACAAGCCACCTGCCCCCAGGTCCCAGGCTGTAGCCACCTGGAAGAGCTGCCAGCCCTGTAGTCCAGGGCGCCAGCGCCTGTGGCCCGAGAAATAAGTTCCCTCTTCTCCTACTGCAGTCATTACTTCAATACTCCCCTTCTCTCCTGTGCTGCAACCCAACTCCACTTTTCATCTGAAGGATACAGAACAGAGAGAGCAGTCTTAAAAGCTTACATTTTTATGCCAGTAAGGTTGGTACTTAAACATATAAATAGAAAACTAGAGTCCGTAAGGTAACAAGGGCTACAAAGGGAGGGGACAGGGACAGGGCATGACATATTATATCCAGCAATCCATATGGGGACTAAAAACTTTGCAATGATGACAATTAGTGAAGATATGAATCAACTAAAATAGTTGACAGGGACAATTCTTCCATCTTTGAAAATATCTACATCAAGTCTGTTTAAATAGATTTTCATCTGCATTATATTACACATTCTGACAAGACCACCGCCACCAATGTGGTCAGTGTTGTGCCAATAAATGTTTAACAACTGGCTCTCAATCAAAGAAAACAAAACCCTGATTTATAGTATCGGCCAATTTCTGTGGCATAAATTCTCCTTCCATGGCTGATTTTGGCTGCTAATATGATGCCACTAAATGCAGAGCTGAGGAGAAAAATGCAGTAATACACTATTATATTCTACCAGAAAGACCCAAAATATATAAATAATGTCAAGAGTCAGAACAGTAAAGTATAGTAAATAATTAAGGCGTGATGAATTTAGAGTATGTATTACCTTTGGTTTTAATGTAATTTATTCACTTTTAAGATTACATAATTTAATTTTTAATAATGACCATGTTTAACAACCAGCTTGCAACATTCCTGAAAATTTGTGAGCCAGTAAGAGCAGGCTCTAGCACAATACTGAGTGGAGCGTAATGGTTAAATGGCATGGCTCATGGATTTGAAATGAGACTCAGCCACTTTCAGGTTTTACTGGTCAAGTTACCTGATCTCTCTATACCTCAGTGTTCTCATCTGTGTCATTATAGTACCTACTGTATGGAGTTGTTGCAAAGATAAAATGAAATCTGTGTATGACACAGCACAGTACCTGAAACAATAATTCATTCAATTTGTTATAAACTGTTACTGCCTCAAAACGTTGTTGACAAAATTACTCATGCTGAAAGAATGAAATTTTATTGATGGGAAAAATGCCTTATTTTGTGATCTACATGGAGACAGTCAATTTTACTTCCTAGGTAGTAGATGGTAATCTACTACTAGAAACTGCAAGGGGAAAAATGACCTCAATCAACATGATTGAGGCAATGTATTATTAGCTGGATCATAAAGCAGAGAGGATGCCATATATTCTGGGATACATTTACAGTAAGAGGCTTCACCTCAGGTATTAATTCTGATCAACTAAGCATCAGACTTAAGATGAATGGTGAGAAGGATTCTGAGGCTGTTTCTAGACTTAGCAGGAACAGAACTTTAATACATAAGCAACAGTTACTATGGTTAATGATGGCAAGAAAAAACACATCATAATCTATTCTAATAAAAGGGTAATATGCTAATTAGACCACATGTCTTCTGGACGACCACCCGCACATCCTTCCTGACAAAGCCGGGCCCAGGCGAAGCTGCCTGCCAGCAGTCCCGGGCACCAGTGCCTGTGGATGGCTGCGGCCTGGGAGACAGAGAAGCCGCCCACCCTGTGGTCCCAGGTGCCAGCACCTGCAGCTGCAGCCCGGGCGAAGCCACCAGCCCACCATCCCCTGCGCCTGCAACCAGGGGGCAAACCCAGCCAGGGTCCTGTGTGCCTATGGTTGACCAGAAGGAGGGAAGCCCAGATTCCAGGTGCCTATAGTCAGCTGGAGGAGGGAATCCTGGGTCCCGGGTGCTGGGCTGAGGCAGAGATGGTTAGGGGCAATCAAGCCAGCAGGGGATCAGTTAGGGATGATCAGGCTGGCAAGCAGAAGCAATTAGGGGCAATCCAGGCTACGGCATTAGAAAATGGAACCTTTGGGAGGTGATTATCATGAGGGTGGAGCCTCATAAATGTGATTAGTGTCCTTTTAAGAGGTCCCCCATTATCCCTTCCATCATGTGTTAACACAAGGCACTAGCTTTAAAGCTGATAGAGGGTCTCCATCAGAACACAACCATGCTAGTGCCTTGATCTTGGACCTGGCAGCCTTCAACAGTGAGAATAAATTTGTTTATAAGCCACCCAGTCTGTGATATTTCATTACAGAAATTCAAACAGACTAACACAGGGAAGTTATATTTTCCTAGAAATTTCCTCAAGAATTAGAGAATTGAAATGAATGGTTGTGGGAAAAGGTGCAGGTGGAGCATTAAATGACTCAGAAAAGTTTGTTCCTCACAAGTCTAAAACAATGATATTCAATAGTCCCAGGAGGCAAAGAGTGAATTCAATGATTTTTGCTTTGCTTAGACTCTACCCCCAATAGCTTTCCTGTGTGTGTTTTTTTTTTTTTTTTTTTTTTTTTGGAATAGTTAGCCAACTTTATTCTTATCACTACTGATAACATTCAAATCCAATTTACATGACAGCAGTTCTATAAAATAATGTATTCTATTGCAATTTCCTGTAGAAGGAAGATCCCTTCCTGACCTTTCTCCACCACCTTTCAGCGCCCATAACAGCTTCCACCCCAATGCAGGAGCGCTTCACTTGGCCCTGCAGGTCAGGGGAAACTCATCAGGAAGAAGTTTCAATCACCTCGTTGTGATTTTCTGCAATTTTCATTTCTTTATAGCCGGTAATCTTCAGGTGGAGTCCACAATCTTGGGAAAGCCTCTATTTCTTCTTGTGTGTACTCATCTAGACGTTTGGGTACTTTTCGTGGTTGTGGAAGCTCTTCCACTAAATTCTTAAGAATATCTTCTGGTATATCCTCATCTGGGAAAAGATGCAGTCTCTGCATCATGGTCCTCCTGTGAAGGTTTTTTGGGAGCATGCCATAAATAGCTAGTTTTACAATTGCCACTGGATCCTTTCGGTGAAGTTGTGCAGCTGTTACTTGTGTGAATCCACCTGGGTAGCCAGTATGTGAGGAGTATACTTTTTGTTCCCATTTGTTTCCAGAAAATGCTATGTGCCTTGTGTTCATTATGACAACATGATCACCACAGTCACTCAGTTGATGATACACAGGTTTATGCAATCCTTGAAGTTTAATTGATGCCACAGCAGCAAGTTTGCCAGGGGGCTGCATTTTCCCATCTAAGAGATACCAAACTCGAGCAAAAGTGGCCCATTGCTGGGGCGCCCTAGAGAAACTCGACATGCTACCCGACTCGCAGGGCCGTCCTCCAGTCTCCTGTGTGTGTTTTTTAAACAAATGGACATTTCAGTCCTTGAGTGCTTCCTATTCCTGATAAACTGGGAAAAACTAGATAATGTTGGCCTCCGTCAAGTTCAATAATTCTAGTCTGTTGGGACATAACTGCTCAAATTACTAACATTTCAGAAATGCTTAAGTATACTAACTTATTGAAGGATATAATAGTCCATTTTTGTAGAAAGAAGCATCTGACCTTAGAGCCTGATTTTTTCAAGTGGCCTGCAGAGCACAGTGAGTGAGTACCATGTGATGGGGTAAAAGTAACTTTGTTCACTTTAACTTCAGGGAGGATAAGCCTAGTCCCAGTGGCTGGTGATCAGAGAGCTCAGGAAACAGGCACAGCCTGGGGGGGGGGGAGGCAAGAGTTGTAAATTAACTTGCAAAAGCAGTAGTTGGAGAGAGGAAGATGGTGACCAGCAGGAAGGTAGGGAGGGAGAGAGTGTGAGAGCGCGAGGGAGTGATAGAGGAGTGTGTGGACGTGTGTGGTGTGTGTGTGTGTATGAGCTAGGGACAGCTAGATTCTGCAGGTCTTCTAAGGGCTGCTAAACAGGGCAGTCTTAGACAGCGGAGCCCCGCTCCTAGCATGGACAATCCTGGGGGGCCAGCGCGGGCACAGAGACCACGCCTTCTTGAGAAACAGGGCTGCTTGAGACTAGGATCCTGGCCTCAGCACCACCCGGTCTGGTCTCAGACGCAAACCAGGACCCTGCAGCCACTGGGGACAGAGACCTGCAACCATAGCTACAGACCTAGAGACACCAAGAATCCAGACATACCCGCGGCAGATCTCTGTGAGTAACAGAGCCCATCCCCCTCCCCGCAGGCTCAAGGGCAGCTCCATAGTAACTGATAGACCCACCCCTTGCCTGGGCCTCAGTGCTGCTATAGGAGCCTTGGCCTGGGAGCTTACGCGCACGTGAATACAGGGAACTTGTCCTGCACAGCAGGGGCTGCAGGAGCCTTGGCCTGGGAGCTAACGCATGAACACCAGGAACTTGTCCTGCGCAGCACAGACCCCGGGACCCTGATTAAGTGGGCAGGAGGCAGCACCAAGCACCAGTGACTTGACTGTGTTTCTTATCACCTGCGCCTGGGATCCCTGATTCCCTGTGCATTCACACTAAGAGCCAGTGACTCCAATTCTTGGTGCAATGCACACAGGGACCCTGATTCTCAATGCGAGGCCACACGAAGCAACAGAGACTCTGATACTGTATTTTTGGGGAACTCTGACTCCTGGCGCACACTAGGGTGCTCTGATGTTCAACACACTCCAGGGGGGTCTCTGTTCCAGCACAGTGCAGGCAGGGTCCCTGATTCTAAGTGCACACATGAGGCCACATTGAGCACTGGTAACTCTGACTCTGAGCGAGCCTGGTTTCCACCAACCCACGACAACCGCACATCTTAGTGTCAAAACTCTCCAGTGACACTAGGGTGGTGCGAAGCTCCCACTGCACATGGTCCACGCCCATGCAACTCAATGTTTGAACCATCTGGAGATAGTCAGAATGGTGAGACAACACAACTCCAAGAGGAAAGAAAATGAGGAGTCGCCAAGAAAGGAAATTAATGAAATTGAAGCATGCAACATGACAGAAAAAGAATTCAGAGAAATGGTTGTATAATTCATTCACCGGATGGATGAGAAAATCAACAACCTATGCAAGAATCAGGAAGAAATAAAAAGTGATATAGCTACAATCAAAAACACCATGGAAGGTTTCAACAGTAGACTAGAAGAAGCAGAGGACTGGATTAGTGAGTTAGAAGATAAGGTAGAGAAACAAGCTCAATCTGAACAGCAACTGGAGAAAAAAATTAAAAAGCAGGAGGAGAGCCTAAGGAGCATTGGGACAACATGAAACAAAGTAACATACGCATAATAGGGCTGCCAGAAGGACAAGAAGAGCAGCAAAGATTAGAAAATCTATTTGAAGAAATAATGACAGAAAACTTCCCAAATATGGGGAAGAAAAAAGTTACACAAGTACAGAGAGTCCCAAGCAAGATGAACCCCAAAAGACCCACACCAAGACACGTCATAATAACTATGGCAAATGTACATGACAAAGAGAGTACATAACAAATCTTAAAGGGTGCAGAGAGAGACAGAGAGTTACCTACAAAGGATCCCACATCAGATTATCAAATGATTTCTCAACAGAAACACATCAAGCTAGAAGGGAATGGAAGGAAATATACAAAGTGTTGCAAAGCAAAGGACTGAATCCAAGAATACTCTATCCAGCAAGACAATCAATCAAAATTGAAGGGGAAATCAGGAGTTTGTAAACAAAAAAAGGCTAAGGGAGTTTATCACTACCAAGCCAGCAATGCAAGAAATGCTAAAGGGAATGCTGTAAAAAGAAGAAATAAAAAGGTAAGAAAGAACACAGGCACAAAAAATAGAAATGACTACAGATAAGTACCTTTCAATAATAACTTGATGTAAACGGACTAAATGCTCCAATCAAAAGACATCGAGTGGCTGAGTGGATAAACGGACATGACCCATATATATTCTGTCTACAAGAGACCCACTTCAGAACAAGGGACTCACACAGACTGAAAGTGATGGGATGGAAAAATCTCTTTCAGGAAATGGAAATGAAAACAAGCTGGGGTAGCAATACTTATATCCGACAAGATAGACCTCAAAGTGAAGGCATGACAAGAGATAAGGAAGCCCACTTCATAATACAAAAGGGATCGATACAACAAGAGGATATAACCCTGATAAACATGTATGCACCCAATGCAGAAGCACCCAAATATGTAAAAAACATCATGGAAAAAAACAAGGGAGAGTTCAGCAACAACAAAATCATAGTAGGGGACTTAAACACACCACTGACAGCACTGGATAAATTCTCTAGAAAAAAAATCAGCAAAGAAACAGCAAGCCTAAATGACTCACTAGATCAGATGGACTTAATTGACATCCTCAGAACATTTCACCCCAAAGCCATGGAATATATGTTCTTCTCAAGTGCACATGGGACATTTTCAAAAATAGACCACATATTGGGTCATAAGCAAAGTATCGCCAAATTCAAGAAGATTGAAATCATACCAAGCATCTTCTCAGACCACATAGCATAATATTAGAAATAAACTACAATAAAAACAATCCAAAAAACTCAAATACTTGGAAGCTGAATAGCATGCTACTAAATAATGATTGGGTTACCAATGAGATCAAAGAAGAAATTAAAAACACCCTGGAAGCTAATGACAATGGAAACAAAACAATCCAAAATCTATGGGACACAATGAAAGCAGTCCTGAGAGGGAAGTTTATAGCACTACAGGCCTACCTCAAAAAAACAAGAAAAAATGATAGTAAATCATCTAACTCTACAACTCAAAGAATTAGAAAGAGAGCAACAAGAAAAGCCCAGAGTGAGCAGAAGGGAGGGGATAATAAAGATCAGAGCAGAAATAAACGACATAGAGACCAAAAACACAATACAAAAGATCAATGAAACCAAGAGCTGGTTCTTTGAAAGGATAAACAAGATTGATGAACCTCTAGCCAGGCTCACCAAGAAGCAAAGAGAGAGGACTCAAATAAACAAAATCAGAAATGAAAGGGGCGAAATAACAACAGACTCCACAAAAATTCAAAGAATTGTTAAAAAATACTATAAACAACTCTACTCTAACAAACTAGACAACCTAGAGGAAATGGACATATTCCTAGAAAAATACAACCTTCCAAAACTCAATCCGGAAGATTCTAAAAATCTCAATAGGCCAATAACTATGGAAGAAATTGAAGCAGTCATCCAAAAGCTCCCAGCAAACAAAAGCCTGGGGCAAAACGGCTTCACAGGGGAGTTTTACCAAACATTCAAGAAAGAACTAAAACCTATCTTCCTCAGACTATTCCAAACAATTCAAGAGGAAGAACACTTCCCAGCTCATTCTATGAAGCCAGCACCACCCTAATACCAAAACCAGGTAAAGACAACACAATGAAAGAGAATTATAGGCGAATATCCCTCATGAACACAGATGCCAAAATCCTCAACAAAATCCTAGCAAATCAGAGCCAGCAGTACATCAGAAATATCATACACCACGACCAAGTAGGATTCATCCCAGGGATGCAAGGATGGTACAATATCCGCAAATCAATAAACGTGATACATCACATAAACAAATTGAAAGAAAAAAACCACATAGTCATATCAATAGATGCAGAAAAAGCGTTTGACAAAATCCAACACCCATTTTTGATAAAAACTCTAAGCAAGGTGGGAATTGAAGGATCATACCTCAACATAATAAAAGCCATATATGGCAGGCCCACAGCCAACATCATACTCAACGGACAAAAACTAACACCATTTCCCCTAAGAACAGGAACAAGACAGGGATGCCCACTCTCACCAGTCCTGTTCGACATAGTACTGGAAGTATTAGCCATTGCAATTAGATAAGAAGAAGAAATAAAAAGCATCCAAATTGGAAAAGAAGAAGTAAAACTGTCCTTATTTGAAGATGACATGATACTATACTTAAAAAACCCTAAAGACTCCATCAATAAACTATTAGACTTAATAAAAGAATTCGGCAATGTAGCAGGATACAAAATTAACGCCAAGAAATCTATGGCATTTCTATACACCAATAGTGAATGTGCAGAAAGAGAGACTAAAAAAGCAATCCCATTTACCATCGCACCAAAAAAATTAACCTACCTAGGAATAAACTTAACTAAAGACGTAAAAGACCTCTTCTCAGAAAACTACAGGACATTGAAAAAAGAGATAGAGGAAGACATAAAGAAATGGAAGAACATACCATGTTCTTGGATTGGTAGAATCAACATCATTAAAATGTCCATACTGACCAAAGCAATCTATAAATTCAACGCACTTCCCATTAAAATACCAATGGCATATTTCACAGACCTAGAACGTACTCTCCAAAAATTCATCTGGAATAAAAAAAGACCCCAAATATCTGCAGTGATCCTGAGAAAGAACAAAGTAGGTGGGATCTCAATACCAGATATCAAGCTGTATTACAAAGGCACTGTTCTCAAAACAGCCTGGTACTGGCACAAGAACAGACATATAGATCAATGGAATAGAATAGAGACCCCAGAAATCAGCCCAAAACAATATGCTCAATTAATATTTGACAAAGGAGGCAAGAACATACAATGGAGTAAAGATAGTGTCTTCAACAAAAGATGCTGGGGAAACTGGACAGATACATCCAAGAAAATGAAACTAGACCACCAACTTACACCATACACAAAAATAAACTCAAAATGGATAAAGGACTTAAATATACGACGGGAAACCATACAAATACTAGAAGAATCCAAAGGCAACAAAATCTCAGACATATGCCGAAGCAATTTCTTCACCGATACAGCTCCTAGGGCATTGGAAACTAAAGAGAAAATAAACAAATGGAACTACATCAAAATAAAAAGCTTCTGCACAGCAAAAGAAACCATCAACAAAACAACAAGAAAACCCACTGCATGGGAAAACATATTTGCCAGTGTCATATCTGATAAGGGCCTAATCTAAACAATTTATAGGGAACTCATACAACTTAACAAAAGGAAGATAAACAATCCAATCAAGAAATGGGCAAAGGATCTAAATAGACACCTTTCAAAAGAGGACATTCAGAAAGCCAAGAGACATATGAAAACATGCTCAAAGTCACTAATCATCCGAGAGATGCAAATCAAAACAACAATGAGGTACCATCTCACACCTGTCAGAATGGCTATCATCAACAAATCAACAAACGACAAGTGCTGGAGAGGATGTGGAGAAAAAGGAACACTTGTGCACTGCTGGTGGGAATGCAGACTGGTGCAGCCACTATGGAAGACAGTATGGAGTTTCCTCAAAAAACTACAAATGGAACTCCCATTTGACCCTGTGATCCCACTTCTAGGAATATATCCCAGGAAACCAGAAACACCAATAAGAAAGGATATATGCACCCATATGTTCATAGCAGCACTATTCACCATAGCTAAGTTCTGGAAACAGCCTAAGTGCCCATCAACAGATGAATGGATTAGAAAACTGTGGTACATCTACATGATGAAATACTATGCTGCTATAAAAAAGAAGGAACTCGTACCATTTGCAACAGCATGGATGGAACTGGAGAGCTTTATGCTAAGTGAAATAAGCCAGACAATAAAGGAAAAATACCACATGATGTAACTCATTTCTGGATAATGAAGACCATTATAAACTTATGAACAAAAATAGATACAGAGGCAGAGCTGCCTCGAACAGACTGTCAAACTACAGCAGGAAGGCCGGGGAGGGTGGGAGGGCAGGAGGGGGGTGGGTAAGAGATCAACCAAAGGACTTGTATGCATGCATATAAGCATAACCAATGGACATAAGACACTGGGGGGTAGGGGAGGCCAGGGGATTGTCAAGGGCGGAGGGGATAAAAAAGGAGACATATGTAATACTCTTTGTAATACTTTAAGCAATAAAAAAAAAAAAGCAATCCCATTTACCATCACACCAAAAAAAGTAAGATACCTAGGAATAAACTTAACTAAAGAGGTAAAAGACCTCTACTCAGAAAACTAAAGGACGTTGAAAAAAGAGCTAGAGGAAGACATAAACAGATGGAAGAACATACCATGTTCATGGAATGGTAGAATCAACATCATTAAAATGTCCATACTACCCAAAGCAATCTATAAATTCAACGCACTCCCCATTAAAATACCAACGACATATTTCACAGACCTAGAAGGAACTCTCCAAAAATTCATCTGGAATAAAAAAAGACCCCAAATAGCTGCAGCGATCCTGAGAAAGAGGAACAAAGTAGGTGGGATCTCAATACCAGATATCAAGCTGTATTACAAAGGCACTGTTCTCAAAACAGCCTGGTACTGGCACAAGAACAGACATATAGATCAATGGAATAGAATAGAGAACTCAAAAATCGACCCGAACCAATATGCTCAATTAATATTTGACAAAGGAGGCAAGAACATACAATGGAGTCAAGACAGTCTCTTCAATAAATGGTGCTGGGAAAATTGGACAGATACATGCAAAAAAATGAAACTAGACCACCCACTTACACCATACACAAAAATAAACTCAGAATGGATAAAGGACTTAAATGTAAGATGGGAAACCATAAAAATACTAGAGGAATCCAAAGGCAACAAAATCTCATTCATATGCTGAAGCAATTTCTTCACCGATACAGCTCCTAGGGCATTGGAAACTAAAGAGAAAATAAACAAATGGAACTACATCAAAATAAAAAGCTTCTGCACAGCAAAAGAAATCATCAACAAAACAACGAGAAAACCCACTGCATAGGAGAACATATTTGCGAATGTTATCACCGATAAAGGTTTAATCCCCAACATTTATAGGGAACTCATACAACTTAACAAAAGGAAGATAAACAATCCAATCAAAAAATGGGCAACGGATCTAAATAGACACTTTTTAAAAGAGGACACTCAGAAAGCCAAGAGCATGAAAACATGCTCCAAGTCACTAATCATCCGAGAGATGCAAATCAAAACAACAATGAGGTACCATCTCACACCTGTCAGAATAGCTATCATCAACAAATCAACAAACAACAAGTGCTGGAGAGGATTCGGAGAAAAAGGAACACTCGTGCACTGCTGGTGGGAATGCAGACTGGTGCAGCCACTATGGAAGACAGTGTGGAGTTTCCTCAAAAAGTTAAAAATGGAACTCCCATTTGACCCAGTGATCCCACTGCTAGGAACATATCCCAAGAAACCAGAAAACACCAATCAGAAAGGATATATGCATCCCTATGTTCATAGCAGCACAATTTACCAATGCTAAGATTTGGAAACATCCAGTCCATCAACAGATGAATGGATTAGAAAACTGTGGTACATATACACAATGGAATACTATGCTGCTCCAAAAAGAAGGAATTCTTACCATTTGCAACAGCATGCATGGAACTAGAGAGCATTATGCTAAGTGAAATAAGCCAGTCAGTGAAAGAAAAATACCACATGATCTCACTCATTTATTGATAATAAAGGGCATTATAAACTGATGAACAAAAATAGATACAGAGACAGAGCAACATTAACCAGACTGTCAAACTATAGCAGGAAGGTTGGGGAGGGTTGGGGAGGGAGGGGATAAGAGATCAACCAAAGGACTTGTATGCATGTATGCATATAAGCATAACCAATAGACACAAGACACTGGCGGATAGGGGAGGCTGGGGGAAAGTCAAGGGGGAAAAAAAAGGAGACAAATGTACTATTCTTTGTAATTGAAAGGGCGAGGGCTACGCCCTCCATCTTGCCCCAGGGTAAGGGCTACGCCCTCCATCTTACCTTGGCCTTGTGCTCGGCAAGGCTTCTTCCCAGAAGCCCAAGCCTCTGCTAGCCACACCCAGGACTTCTTTAAACTAACCAATGACAATCAAGAAATCAAGAGAGGTGCGCACCATAGATATGACCACATCCTGTGTAACAAGACCCGACTTGCACCTGGACTTGCACCTGGCCAATCGGCAGGGCCCACAGTCACCTCTCCTCCCCTTACTCCACCCCCCTATAAAACTCCTCTTCCCACCGGGCTAGCTCTCTCTCTCTGCCACTTGCTGCTGTGTCAGTAAGGAGGGTAGGGGAGCCAGACCCAGGTTTGAAATAATAAAGACTCTGCTTTTGCACTGGACTCGGCTGGCTCCCTGTTGGTCTATTGGGGATCTTGAAATCTGGGCATAACAGTAATATTTTAAGCAATAAAAAAATGAAAAAAAAAGAATTTACTACAAAGTCATTTTGAAGAAAATAAATATAAGAAAGGGAAAAAAAAAGAGATCAACCGAAGGACTTGTATGCATTCATATAAACATAACCAATGGACACAAGACACTGGGGGGTAGTGGAGGCCGGGGGAAGGTCAAGGGGGGAAAAAAAGGGAGACATATGTAATACTCTTTGTAATTCTTTAAGCAATAAAACAAAATTTAAAATAAATAAATAAATAAATAAATAAATAAATTAAAAAAAAATAAAGAGAAATTTCAAAGAGAGAGAAAAGAAAAAAAAAAAGACTCGGATCATGGTGGCTCAAAAATTAGAAATGATCCAGAATACTTTTTAACAAGGACCATGTAGACCTGACTGCCTCCCATTTACCTGCCTCTTATTTGAATAACAATTTGACTTTGAATGCCATCTAAGGTTATGGTCTTACCCCATCCCCAGTGGTCCACTCTATTCAGCAAGACAAATGCTGACATTGAGTCATCCTAGGAATAAGCCTTCCTAGCACCGTGGGACTCCAGACTCCATTATAAACCAAAAGGTTGGTCATCAATGCATCATTTAAGTTAATTTATGACCAGAAGGGACAAGTGTGGATGAGGAAAAAAAAAGACACAAGCTAACCTGACAAGCTCAGGGAAGGCCTGCATGGCAGTCTTGCAAACTTAAAGACCTAAAGTAACCACAAAGGATGGTCTGAAATTAAAACTTTAACTAAAAGCAGTTATGGTGGGTAGTCATGTCCTAGGCCAGTGGTTGGCAAACTCATTAGTCAACAAAGCCAAATATTAACAGTACAAAGATTGAAATTTCTTTTGAGAGCCAAATTTTTTAAACTTAAACTATATAGGTAGGTACGTTGTTATTAACTTAATTAGGGTACTCCTAAGGTGGCCTTTGCTAAAAACGTCCTCAATCTGATTGAGGTACGTTCGCTGAGGTCGACCCCTTCCAACTCTCCCATCCACACTCATCTTGTATACTTGTTTCATCTATCTCCTTTGTTCATCCTCTCTATATGTCCACACCATCTCAACATACCTTTCTCAAACCTCGACACTACATCTTCTTTCACTCCACAACGTTCCCTAAAATTAACTTAATAAACTTAAAGTTTTAAGTCAACTTTGCACTGTATGTGTGTGCCAGCACGTGGTATTTCGTGGAAGAGCCACACTCAAGGGGCCAAAGAGCCACATGTGGCTCGCGAGCCGCAGTTTGCCAACCACTGTCCTAGGCCGATATTTTCCCTGACGAGGTCAATTTTTACCTTGACTGAGCCTATTGTTTTTTTGCATCTATGATAATATATCCTTGAAATGTCTGGGTAACTTGTAACTTTCCTTTTTCCAGACCCCTTGGGGCACAACCTAATGTGCCTGGGCACCAGGACAGATACCACAAATTCCTTCACTGTTAGCATGTTAATTGTTGACTGTTGGCTATCCTGCACCCACCTAAGTATGTATCTATCATTTTACTTTTTATCCAATCAGAGGTCTCCCCACTTTGCTTTCTCCCACTTCTCTAATCTATCAGCAATGGATTTCACGTAACCCACCTAGGTCCCCTCCTTTATACATTGATTGCAATGTATAAAAACAAATGAAGAAACCGCCATTCTCTGGAGCATTATCCCAACCTGTTGAGATACTGCTTCCCGGCAATTGTCTACTCAAACTCACAAAAATTCTTTACAGGTTTGGTTCAAATAAACTCACAAAAATTCTTTACAGGTTTAAATGTTTTTACGTTAACAGTTATGACCTCTTTTCCTTTCACCATCTAAATGAGCCCAGTATTGCTTGTCAGTCCAAAATCGCCCAATACTAAGGAATATCCCTGACCATACCTGCTGACTCAGAGGTCTTCTTTCCCAAATCTTCCTAGAAAATCACCTGGACCCTTACTATATACTGCTAGAGTTGACTGGAAAGGCAAATGCCATGCCTTTTCTCTGTGAATCCCTGGTGTTGTGAAGGAATTATCTGACTCTTCCATGTCTTCTCCCTCCATAGAGCAAAACACCCTGGGTCCCTCACAAAACTCTGGGTGTGACAGTGGCATGGGACTGAGGGCCCATTCAATTCCTAGTCAACAAGTAACTGTTAAGTGCAGAATTCACAATGCGACTGGCCCTGCGACAAGGAAAACACCTGCCTTCCACAATTCCTCACCTGCCAGGCCCTCTGATCCCTCTGTGGGCTTACTGCCTCGGTAAGCTCAACAATGAATGAAGCAGGTTCTTGAACCTCTGAATCCAAAAAGTGTTCAAGAACCTTCCTCACCTGATCCTGAGCTGATAACAACACCGTGGCCATTTCTCCTTACCTGCTGCCCCTCTTGGAGAAGGCACCTGAAATAAAATAAAATAAAAGCTGTGACATCTCTCCATCCTGTCAGCACTCCCACCCTCATTAGGCCAGACCAGGTTACAAACTCCACACTGAGCACCCTGCAGAGGGAGCCTGGCATAGCCCAGGCAAACTCAAATGAGAAGGCCCCTCAGCTTGGTCACCAAACCAGGAGTGGGCAGCAAGCATACTTCCAGTCACTGGGCCTGCTACTGTTCAGCCAGTGCTTTATGAATAAAGATGAATCAAATTAAGGGATTAGAACTATCTGAAGTGCATTAACAGAGTAAAGGGCAGTCACACTGAGCTCACAATTAATGAAAAATGATAAATATTCCACATATCTGCACTTTGATATTTTGATCTATAATAATTATGAAAATAAAAAGAGGGCTACATAGACCTGACAAGTCCAGTGACCAAAAGTAACCAAAGAGAATAGTCTGAATATTAACTCCTAACTGGGTAGATCATGGTGAGTAGCATGTCCCAGAACTATGGCTTCCTTCATAAAAGGTTAATCTCATGTTAAGGGAGCCCTGTCTATTGTTCTTGCATATCTAGCAGAACCTGTGTTTGGCATGTCAGTAATTTTTGCTTCCAGACTCTTCAAAAGGACCCACTAGCAGCAGAGTACAACACTGAAACTCCCTGTTGTCACCCTGTTGCCCACATAACATCTCTCTTCCCTGTAACTGTTAAATGTTAACTATCTTGTGCCCACTGTAGTAAAAGCAGTATGTATCACTCCATTTCCTTTTGTTGTTTTTTTAAATGTTTTTATTGATTAGAGAGAGGAGAGGGATAGAGAGAAATATGGATCAGAGAGAAACGTCCTTAGGCTGCCTCCTGCATGCCCCCTCCTGGGGATCCAGCAGGAAACCCGGGCATGTGCCCCGATGGGGAATAGAACCAGTGACCTCTTGGTGCATGGGTCAATGCTCAACCACTGAGCACACTAGCTGGGATGCATCTCTCCATTTCACTTTTTACCCAATCCTTCCTGGAGATTTCCCCACTTTGCTTTCTCCCACCTCCTTAATCTAGTACCTTCCTTACATGTTCTCCTTTGATTCTAAATATATAAAAAGAGCCCTAAGACTGCCATTCTCCAAGGCATTTTCCCCAATCCACTGAGATCTTGCTTCCAGGCTTGTGCTCAAAATCTTGGCTCAAATAAATTCTTAAGGCTTTGAAGTTTCTTTCGATAATTATATTAACTCTTCAAATGTCAATTGAAGAACTAGCTAAGCACAAATTCCTCTTTCCACTCCCTTTGGGAAGCTGTGCTTCCTTTATGAAGAAGAGTTATCATAGCTCCTTAAATGTAAAAGGAACCATTGCTTATCCACCTTCCCTTCCCCACCCCGAAAAATACAAGACAGAAGGAATAGCGTCACTGCCTATAAATGAACGTTTAAAAAGAGAAAAAAAGGAAGTAATTTAACAAGGGGACAAAATTACTTTAAACAAAAATAATAATAATGTAGTTAAATCACTCTAGTCTAGAAAAAAAACGATGCCAACGTTGATAACTCTGGGGGAGTGGCAGAACCAACAAAGGCTCCAAGCGGAAAACCACCACAGGGTTCACGAACCCTGAAACAAGACAGCTTTCTGCAATCCCTCCACTGAGGCCATTTCCCCGGAGCCCGGCTCAGGCTGAGGGCCCGAGGCCGGGCTGCAGCTCCGACTTCCGGCCCCCGCGGGGGACCGCTCCGGGCAACGCCCCCTCCGCGGGCGCCGCGGGGGCTCGGACGCCCCGGGCGGGCGCTCGCGGTCCGGGCCGCGGCAGGAGGGGCACCCCGGGGCCTGTCTCACGGGCAGTCAGTACCCGGCCCACCGCGAAGGACACGCGAAGCAGCGGACCTCACCGCAGGCAAGCGGAACACCTAGTGTAGAAACATCAACAGCCGCCAGGCCGCCGGGCGTAATCGTGCCTGCGCCGCGGAGAGCCGTGGGCCGCCCTCTCCTCTCCTCTCCCCCGCAGCGCAGTGCTTTCCCTTTGGAACTCTGCCTCCCTGACGTCGCCGCGGCAGGTACCGCTACAGTGGCCGAGAAGGGCCAGTAGCGAGAGGTTGAGAACGCTCCTTGCTAGGAGCCAAAGAAGGTTGAACCTCCTTTGAACATCAGCTCTAATCCCTTATCATCCTCTCGTGCACTCTTTTTATTCGTAATTATAATGGCAATGATAATAAGAGGGAAAAGTGATAATGTATTTTAAAGTGTGGAAAATTAGGTGCTCCCTGATGGCTTATTCTTGGTTGGTAAGAGAAGTGTTACAATCTGTTACAAATTTTTGTCTAAATTATGTCCAAGTTTTGTAACCTATTAAAGATATATTATATCGGACATTCACATGTTTAGGTAAAAACAAAAACCCAGTAATTCCTTTTCATGACACTCATTCTTTTAAAATGGTTCATTGTAATCATAAAGCTTGTCTTCCATCATTAATTATAGTTCCCTTCTTCAAATTGTATCCGCTGTGACTGGCACCGTACGTACTGAATAATATGTTCTCAATACTGTTGAATAAAGGGCACTTGAAGGTAGAAAATAAAGAGATTAACTAAATAGGTCAGAAAAATAATTTGAAAAAGAAATCTGGGATCACAATGTTGCAGTAAGACATCATTTCAGAGTAAAAATAATTAAATTGGACACGAGGTGTTTTGTATTGATAAAAGCTACACATTACTAACCATTAGAGAAATGCAAATCAAAATCACAATAGGATATCAGTTCACACCTATTAGTGTGGTTGCTGTGAAAACAAATCAATGCAATACAGAAAACAAGTGTTGGTGAAGACCTGCAGAAATTGAAATCCTTGTGCCTTGCTGGTGGGAATATAAAATGATGCAACCAATCACTTCTCAGCCTTTTGGCTAAAATCTAGTGTAAAATGATGCAGCCACTGTGGAAAATAGTATGGTGGCTTCTCAAAAAATTAAAAATAGAATTACTATGTGACTCAGCAATTCCACTTATGGGTATATTCCCAGAAGAATTGAATGCAGGTGCTTAAACATAGTGGCATTATTCACAATAGCCCAAAGGTGGAAATAACCCGTGTCAATGAAGAGATGAATGGATAAACAAAATATGGTCTGTACTATTATTTAGCCATATAAAGAAGGAAGTTCTCAAACATGCTACAAATATGGATGAATCTTGAAGACATGCTAAGTAAAAAAAGCAGACTCAAAAAAGACAAATATTATATAATTCCACTTATTTGAGGTATCTAAAATAGTCAGATTTATAGACAAAAAATAGAATAATGGTTACCAGGAACTCAAGGAAGAGGAAAATGATGATTTTTTGTTTAATGGGTACAAAGTTGCAGTTTGAAATAATGAAAAAGGCCCAAACCGGTTTGGCCCAGTGGATAGAGCATCAACCTACAGTCTGAAGGGTCCTGGGTTTGATTCCAGTCAAGGGCACATGCCCAAGTTGTGGGCTGCATCCCCAGTGGGGGGCATGCAGGAGGCAGCTAATCAATGATTCTCTCTCACCATTCATGTTTCTCTCTCTCTCCCTCTTCCTTCCTCTCTGAAATAAATAAAAATATATTTTTTTTAAAAAAGAAATAATGAAAAAGTTCTGGAGATGGATGGTGGTTGCACAATGTGTATGTTCTTAATGCAACTGAACTGTACACTTAAAATGGTTAAAATGGTAAATTCTATGTCACATGAATTTTATCACGATAAAATAACAAAACAAAATAAAGATATAAAAAATTACAAACCATTATTGACAAAAAAAACATAGCGTTGGGATTTAGGAAGTAAAAATGAGGTAGCAGACTAAATACATGATCACCTCCCTTTTTCTCTTAATATTCCTTAAAATAACAATAACAAATACATATATAATTTTCTAAGAAGTAAATTGAAAATACCTATAAAAAAATAATCAAAACACCAGAAATTGAGAAAAAATATCGGAAGGCGTGTAGCATTGTGCCCTAATATCCAAAATCCATCTAATATAAAGATTCTGAAGAAGAAAAGAGAAGATGAAGAGGAGAAAAGAATTACAAATGGATTATATTGAGATCTGGATAGAGATACAGCAGAAAACATATTCAAGCTGAAGAATATCTGGGTCTTCAGATTAAATAGAATACAAAGTGTTGAGCATAATAACTGGGGGTGGGAAAGTTCTACAAAAAAAAAATCCCTTCTCCCAGTGATTTGTGGGAAAGGGGCCAGTGGTTCCCTAGGGACTGAGTGAAGTTGTGACTTCCTAGCAAAGCAAGCAGGCTTATGCTTCTTAGTTTATTATGCTTAATAATGTCTGATTCCCTTTGCTCTCTTTCTTTGTTAATATCTAGCTACCTACCTTGCCCTGACCGGTTTTGCTCAGTGGATAGAGCGTCAGCCTGTGGACTCAAGGGTCCCAGGTTCGATTCCAGTCAAGGGCATGTATCTTGGTTGTGGGCACATCCTTGATAGGGGGCATGCAGGAGGCAGCTGATCGATGTTTCTCTCTCATCGATGTTTCTAACTCTCTATCCCTCCCCCTTCCTCTCTGTAAAAAAATCAATAAAGTATATATTTTTTTTTTTTTTTTTTTATTGCTTAAAGTATTACAAAGGGTATTACATATGTGTCCATTTTATCCCCCCGCCCTAGACAGTCCCCTAGCCTCCCCTATCCCCCAATGTCTTATGTCCACTGGTTATGCTTCTATGCATGCATACAAGTCCTTTAGTTGATCTCTTACCCCCCTACCTCCTGCCCCGCAACCCTCCCCGGCCTTCCTGCTGCAGTTTGACAATCTGTTCGAGGCAGCTCTGCCTCTGTATCTATTATTGTTCAAAAGTTTATAATGGTCTCTATTATCCATGAATGAGTGAGATCATGTGGTATTTTTCCTTCATTGACTGGCTTATTTCACTTAGCATAATGCTCTCCAGTTCCATCCATGACGTTGCAAATGGTAAGAGTTCCTTCCTTTTTAGAGCAGCATAGTATTCCATCGTGTAGATGTACCACAGTTTTCTAATCCATTCATCTACTGATGGGCACTTAGGCTGTTTCCAGATCTTAGCTATGGTGAATTGTGCTGCTATGAACATAGGGGTGCATATATCCTTTCTGATTGGTGTTTCTGGTTTCTTGGGATATATTCCTAGAAGTGGGATCACAGGGTCAAATGGGAGTTCCATTTTCAGTTTTTTAAGGAAACTCCATACTGTCTTCCATAGTGGCTGCACCAGTCTGCATTCCCACCAGCAGTGCACAAGTGTTCCTTTTTCTCCACATCCTCTCCAGCACTTGTCGTTTGTTGATTTGTTGATGATAGCCAGTCTGACAGGTGTGAGATGGTACCTCATTGTTGTTTTGATTTGCATCTCTCGGATGATTAGTGACTTTGAGCATGTTTTCATATGTCTCTTGGCTTTCTGAATGTCCTCTTTTGAAAGGTGTCTATTTAGGTCCTTTGCCCATTTTTTGATTGGATTGTTTATCTTCCTTTTGTTAAGTTGTATGAGTTCCCTATAAATTTTGGAGATTAGGCCCTTATCGGATATGACATTGGCAAATATGTTTTCCCACACAGTGGGTTTTCTCGTTGTTTTGTTGATGGTTTCTTTTGCTGTGCAGAAGCTTTTTATTTTGATGTAGTCCCATTTGTTCATTTTCTCTTTCGTTTCAAGTGCCCTAGGAGCTGTATCAGTGAAGAAATTGCTTCGGCATATGTCTGAGATTTTGTTGCCTTTGGATTCTTCTAGAATTTTTATAGTTTCCTGTCGTACATTTAAGTCCTTTATCCATTTTGAGTTTATTTTTGTGTATGGTGTAAGTTGGTGGTCTAGTTTCATTTTCTTGCATATATCTGTCCAATTTTCCCAGCACCATTTATTGAAGAGACTATCTTGGCTCCATTGTATGTTCTTGCCTCCTTTGTCAAATATTAATTGAGCATATTGGTTCGGGCCGATTTCTGGGCTCTCTATTCTATTCCATTGATCTATATGCCTATTCTTGTGCCAGTACCAGGCAGTTTTGAGAACAGTGGCTTTGTAATACATCTTGATATCTGGTATTGAGATCCCACCTACTTTGGTCTTTTTCAGGATTGCTGCAGCTATTCGAGGTCTTTTTTTATTCCAGATGAATTTTTGGAGAGTTCGTTCTAGATCTCTGAAGTATGCCGTTGGTATTTTAATGGGAAGTGCGTTGAATTTATAGATTGCTTTGGGTAGTATGGACATTTTAATGATGTTGATTCTACCAATCCATGAACACGGTATGTTCTTCCATCTGTTTATGTCTTCCTCTATATCTTTTTTCAACGTCCTGTAGTTTTCTGAGTAGAGGTCTTTTACCTCTTTAGTTAAGTTTATTCCTAGGTAGCTTAATTTTTTTGGTGCGATGGTAAACGGGATTGTTTTTATAATCTCTCTTTCTGAAAGTTCACTATTGGTGTATAGAAATGCCTCGGATTTCTTGGGGTTAATTTTGTATCCTGCTACATTGCCAAATTCATGTATTAAGTCCAGTAGCTTTTGGATGGAGTCTCTAGGGTTTTGTATGTATAATATCATGTCGTCTGCAAATAAGGACAGTTTTACTTCCTCTTTTCCAATTTGGATGCCTTTTATTTCTTCTTCTTGCCGAATTGCAATGGCTAACACTTCCAGTACTATGTTGAACAGGAGTGGTGAGAGGGGGCATCCCTGTCTTGTTCCTGTTCTTAGGGGAAATGGTGTTAGTTTTTGTCCATTGAGTATGATGTTGGCTGTGGGCCTGTCATATATGGCTTTTATTATGTTGAGGTATGATCCTTCTACTCCCACCTTGCTGAGAGCTTTTATCAAAAATGGGTGTTGAATTTTGTCAAATGCTTTTTCTGCATCAATTGATATGACCATGTGGTTTTTTTCTTTCAATTTGTTTATGTGATGTATCACGTTTATTGATTTGCGGATATTGTACCATCCTTGCATCCCTGGGATAAATCCTACTTGGTCATGGTGTATGATCTTTCTGATGTACTGCTGGATCCGATTTGCTAAGATTTTGTTGAGGATTTTGGCATCTATGTTCATGAGGGATATTGGCCTGTAATTCTCTTTCATTGTGTTGTCTTTACCTGATTTTGGTATTAGGGTGATGCTGGCTTCATAGAATGAGCTTGGAAGTGTTCCTTCCTCTTGAATTTTTTGTAGTAGTCTGAGGAGGATAGGTTTTAGTTCTTCCTTGAATGTTTGGTAAAACTCCCCTGTGAAGCCGTCTGGTCCTGGGCTTTTGTTTGCTGGAAGCTTTTTGATGACTGCTTCAATTTCTTCCATAGTTATTGGCCTGTTGAGATTTTTAGATTCTTCCTGATTGAGTTTTGGAATGTTGTATTTTTCTAGGAATTTGTCCATTTCCTCCAGGTTGTCTAGTTTGTTGGAGTAGAGCTGTCCATAGTATTTTTTAACAATCATTTGTATTTCTGTGGGGTCTGTTGTTATTTCGCCTCTATCGTTTCTGATTTTGTTTATTTGGGTCCTCTCTCTTTGCTTCTTGGTGAGTCTGGCTAGAGGTTTGTCAATCTTGTTTATCCTTTCAAAGAACCAGCTCTTGGTTTCATTGATTTTCTGTATTGTTTTTTTGGTCTCTATGTCATTTATTTCTGCTCTAATCTTTATTATCTCCTTCCTTCTGCTCACTCTGGGGTTTTCTTGTTGCTCTCTTTCTAATTCTTTGAGTTGTAGAGTTAGATGATTTACTACCATTTTTTCTTGTTTTTTGAGATAGGCCTGTAGAGCTATAAACTTCCCTCTCAGGACTGCTTTCATTGTGTCCCATAGGTTTTGGATTGTTGTGTTTTCATTGTCATTAGTTTCCAGGATGTTTCGAATTTCTTCTTTGATTTCATTGGTAACCCAATCAATATTTAATAGCATGCTATTCAGCTTCCAGGTGTTTGAGTATTTTGGGTTGTTTTTATTGTAGTTTATTTCTAATATTATGCCATCGTGGTCTGCGAAGACGCTTTTTATGATTTCAATTTTCTTGAATTTGGGGATACTTTGCTTGTGACCCAATATATGGTCTATTTTTGAATATGTCCTATGAGCATTTGAGTAGAATGTATATTCCCTGGCTTTCGGGTGAAGTGTTCTGAAGATGTCTATTAAGTCCATCTGATCTAGTGAGTCATTTAGGATTGCTGTATCTTTGCTGATTATTTGTCTAGAGGACTTATCCAGTGCTGTCAGTGGTGTATTAAAGTCCCCTACTATGATTGTATTGTTGTCGATGTCTCCTTTGATATCTTCCAGGAGTTTTTTTATGAATTTGGGTGCTCCTGCATTGGGTGCATATATGTTTACCAGGATTATATCTTCTTGTTGTATTGATCCCTTTAGTATTATGAAGTGGCCTTCCTTATCTCTTGTTATGGCCTTCACTTTGAGGTCTATTTTGTCCGATATAAGTATTGCTACCCCAGCTTTCTTTTCCTTTCCATTTGCCTGAAAGATATTTTTCCATCCTTTCACTTTCAGTCTGTGTGAGTCCCTTCTAATGAGGTGGGTTTCTTGTAGACAGCAGATGTATGGGTCATGTTTTTTTATCCATTCAGCCACTCGATGTCTTTTGTTTGGAGCATTTAGTCCGTTTACGTTTAAAGTTATTATTGAAAGGTACTTGTTTGTAGGCATTTCTGTTTTTGTGTGGCTGTTTTCTTTCTGAGCTTTTTATTTCTTATTTTTATACCAGTCCCTTTAGCATTCCTTGCATTGCTGGCTTGGTGGTGATAAACTCCCTTAGCCTTTTTTTGTCTGTGAAGCTTCTTATTTCCCCTTCAAGTTTGAATGATAGCCTTGCTGGATAGAGTATTCTTGGATTCAGTCCTTTGCTTTGCATCACTTTGTAAATTTCCGTCCATTCTTTTCTGGCCTGATGTGTTTCTGTTGAGAAATCATTTGACAATCTAATGGGAGATCCCTTGTATGTAACTTTCCGTCTCTCTCTTGCAGCCTGTAAGATTCTCTCTTTGTCCTGAACATTTGCCATGGTAATTATGATGTGTCTTGGTGTGGGTCTTTTTGGGTTCACCTTGTTTGGGACTCTCTGGGCTTGTGTGACTTTTTTCTTCCCCACCTCAGGGAAGTTTTCTGATATTATTTCTTCTAATAGGTTTTCTAATCCTTGTTCATCCTTCTGTTGTTCTGGTACCCCTATTATTCGTATGTTGTTTCGTTTCATGTTGTCCCAAAGCTCCCTTAGGCTCTCCTCCTGTCTTTTCATTTTTTTCTCCAATTGCAGTACATTTTGGGTGTGTTTTGCTTCCTTGTCTTCTAAATCACTAATTCGGTCCTCCGCTTCTCCTAGTCTACTGTTGATACTTTCAATGGAGTTTTTCATTGCAGCTATATCGCTCTTCATATCTTCTTGGGTCTTACTTAAGTTGTTGATTTTTTCATCTGTTTCTTCTAGCTTCTTCCATATGTTATCGATTTTTTCATCTGTTTCTTCTAGCTTCTTCCATATGTTATCGATTTTTTCATCTGTTTCTTCTTGCTTCTTGCTGAGGTTGTCGATTTTTTCCTCCATCCGGTTTATGCACTCTAGGACCCTTATTCTGAATTCTTTTTCTGTCATGTTGCATGCCTCTGTATTACTTAGCTGCTTTTCTGGAGAGTCCTCCTTCTCTTTCCTTTGGGGGTTTCTTTGTCTACCCATGTTTGATCTCACTGACATATCTAGACATTGAGTCGTTCAGTGGCTGCTCCCTTGGTGGCAGTGACTCCTTGGTCTGCGGTTGCTCTTCGGGCGGTTGCGGTAGCAGCTCCTCTTCAGTTGGCAGCAACTCCTCTGGTGGGTGCTGTTCACAGCTGTGGTGGCTCTTCTGGCTGGTGGGGCGAGGTTTCACGTACAGCTGCTGTTCCTCAGCAGAGGGTGTGGTGCTCAGGAGGTTGCTGTTGCTTGGATCTGCTGTGTTGATTTAAAGGCACAAAATACAACACAACAAGGCACCACGTACCAGGCACTATACACAAATATATTCACGATATTAATAACCCCAAATAAAGGTGACCACCTGAATTAAGAGAATTAGGGGATAAGGAAGAAGGAAGAGAAAAAGAGAAAAGAGAAAAAAGAAAAGAAAATTAGGGACCAAAAAAAGGAGTGCAAAAATGAAAGTGGGAAAAAGGAGGGGGGAAAGTAAAAGCGAGAAAAGAAAGGAAAAGAAAAAAAAGAGCGAAAAGAGAGAATGAAGTGGAAGAGGGGAAGAGACTTTTTATATGAGGAGAATGCTCCTATAGAACAGCCATTAATCCCAACAAATTCCAGCAACAGCTCCCTGGAGATAAATGCAAACTAGAAACAACCAATAATATAACGATGAAAATAGAATGGAGAACACTAATCCCAAAATAAAATAAAGAGAAAATAAAATGGCACTTTAAAAAAAATGGTAAAATGGTAGCAGTAATAATACTGGTTAAAAATAAGAAGGTAGTAATTAAAAGGGTAAAATCAGGTGATGGAAAAAAGAAGAAAAAAAAAAAAAGAAGAAGAGGAAAAGAAAAAAAAAAAAGAAAAAAAAAAAAAAAAAATTGGTTTCTTAGTTAAAAGGTGAAAAAAGAAAAAAAAAAAATATTGCAGTAGTGAAGGTCCTTCGGTTCTTCTATTCTTCAGTGTGGCTCGCCTTAGACCTGCCCGGTATTCAGGAGAGTGTTGAGTTTCCCTGCGATACACTGTTCCTCTGTGTTGTAAACCACAGTCCTTATTTTAAAGCAAGCCGCATTTGTTTCCCAGACTGCCTTATTTTGTGTTTAGCAAAGAGTCAGTTTGTGGGTCAGCCTCTGGGTGGCAGTGTTCTGGGGTTGGCCTCTGAGGCTACAGGGCCTCTCTGTCCAGTGGAAGTTCACTGCCCAGAGCTGGCTGCGTAAGAGTTACCAGTGCTGTGTTGTTGCTGGGATTGAAAATCCCTCTATAGGCCAGACCCTGTTAACTCCCAGGGACTGATCAGGTTATTTTAATCCTTGATCTCCTACAGGGTGGAATCTGGGTGTGGCTGTGCTCCTTGCCTGGGGGCTGGGGGGAGGAGTCTCACTCTCCGGAGAGAATGGCTGCGTCAGACGTGGGCTGCCACCTCAATTCGCTGCCACCTCTCCCGGCCCCCCTTCTCTCCTCAGTCTCTCCCCAGATTCCACTCCTCCGCACACTCTCCCTCTCTTCAGCACAGGTGAGTGTCTGTATCCGAAATGTCCCATGAACAGGATTCAGTGAAAACAAACAAACAAACGCCGGCCGCGGAAACGGGGAAGGCTTGGTTTCTGTAAGCTTCTTCTCTTACCGGGACTGCATGGTCTGATCAGCTCTTCAGGCTGCCCCCTTTAGGCTCAGTCCTCTGTGATCACAGACCGAGCTCTCAATTCCCCCGGCAGCGCCAGGAATCCTGCGGTTCTCCTTTCCCCTGTTAGGGGCTGTGCCTGTCCCAAGGGACGCGGCTGTCTGCCACGCGGTCTCCCTCCGACTCTCTGGGCTCAGAGGTCTGGCAAACTTTCCTGCCCAAATCCCTGGTTTTTTTACCTTTCCAGGGGAGTTCTGCTCTTCCCGGATGTAAACCGTCTCGCCAGCTGAGGAATTTCGCCAATTCGGGGTGGATGTTACTAGTTTCAGCTGCTCACTCCATTTGCTCAGGGACACGACCTGGGACGCGTCTGCCTATACCGCCGCCATCTTCCTGAATCTGCAATAAAGTATATATTTTTTAAAATATCTAGCTACCTATGATAACAATTGGAATCTGTAGTTGGTCAAAAGCACAGGTAACAACCTGGACTTATAATTGGTATTTGAGTGAAGGTGGCAGAGTCTTGTAAGAGTGAGTGCTTAACTATGGGGTCTGAGCCTATCTCCAGGTAGGTAGCATCAGAATTGACTCGAATTGTAGGACATCCAGCTGGTGTCAGAGAATTACTAGGTGTGGGGAAAGAACTCACATACTGGAAATGGAATAAGAATCATTAGGGTTTTAATCATATTTAACAAATCCTTCACTATACTTAGAGCAAGAACCTGTTTTCATAGATTACATTCAAACATTTGTAAAGTTTTATTTTAATACTAGTGGCCCAGTGCATGAAATTTGTGCACTTTAAAAGGGAATTAATTAGAGGAAATATTTTAATATTGCTATTTGCTCTTTCTCTATAATAGAAGTGTCAGAGATGAAAGAAAATTAATAAAATGTATATGAAAATCTCTCTCCTGTCAGAGTCTGTGGCGCACCACGAGACCCAGAGTCAAATCCTCATCCACCCGCACCTCGAATATGGAAATATATGTGGATTTCCTTATGTGAATTTTCCACATATATATAACATTTTAAGGACTCTTTATTCCATGTAGCTCACCTATTAATCTATAGTTGTACCATTATCGTTCCTTAATTATCATAGCTTTGTGATATATTGATAGGTCACCTTGTTTTATCCCACAAAGAGGCACTTGATTATTCTTAGCCCTTTGACTTACTACATAAATTTTAGAATCCATTTGTTGAAGTCAATATAAATCCTTTTGTGATATTGTTTGAGATTACATTGAATCTGTACATCAATTTGAGGAACACTGGGATCTTTACAGTATTGAGTCTTCCTATCCATAAACATTTTCTATCACCCAATTTATTTAGTTCTTTATGGTTGTTTTTTAAATAAAGTGTCATAATAGACTCATTAAAGGTTTTGTTTGGCTTTGGTTAGATAATTTCTAGTTATTCTATATATTTTTCTATTTATTATAAATAGTATTGTTAGCCCTAGCCGGCTTGGTTCAGTGGATAGAGCGTCAGCCTTTGAACTGCAGAGTTCTGGTTTGATTCCAGACAAGGGCCTATGCCTGGGTTATGGGCTCGATCCCCAGTAGGGGGCATGCAGGAGGCAGCCAATCAATGATTCTCTCTCATCATTGATGTTTCTCTCTCTCTCTCCCTCTCCCTTCCTCTCTGAAATCAATAAAAATATTTAATAAATAAATACTAATGACAATGAAAACACAACAATCCAAAACCTATGGGACACAATGAAAGCAGTCCTGAGAGGGAAGTTTATAGCTCTACAGGCCGATCTCAAAAAACAAGAAAAAATGGTAGTAAATCATCTAACTTTACAACTCAAAGAATTAGAAAGAGAGCAACAAGAAAACCCCAGAGTGAGCAGAAGGAAGGAGATAATAAAGATTAGAGCAGAAATAAATGACATAGAGAACAAAAAAAAACAATACAGAAAATCAATGAAACCAAGAGCTGGTTCTTTGAAAGGATAAACAAGATTGATGAACATCTAGCCAGGCTCACCAAGAAGCAAAGAGAGAGGTCCCAAATGAACAAAATCAGAAACGATAGAGGCGAAATAACAACAGACCCCACAGAAATACAAATGATTGTTAAAAAATACTATGGACAGCTCTACTCCAACAAACTAGACAACCTGGAGGAAATGGACATATTCCTAGAAAAATACAACCTTCCAAAACTCAATCAGGAAGAATCTAAAAATCTCAATAGGCCAATAACTATGGAAGAAATTGAAGCAGTCATCAAAAAGCTTCCAGCAAACAAAAGCCCAGGACCAGATGGCTTCACAGGGGGGTTTTACCAAACATTCAAGGAAGAACTAAAACCTATCCTCCTCAGACTATTCCAAAAAAATTCAAGAGGAAGGAACACTTCCAACCTCATTTTATGAAGCCAGCATCACCCTAATACCAAAACCAGGTAAAGACAACACAATGAAAGAGAATTACAGGCCAATATCCCTCATGAATATAGATGCCAAAATCCTCAACAAAATCTTAACAAATCGGATCCAGCAGTACATCAGAAAGATCATACACCAGGACCAAGTAGGATTTATCCCAGGGATGCAAGGATGGTACAATATGTGCAAATCAATAAACGTGATACAACACATAAATTGAAAGAAAAAAACCACATGGTCATATCAATTGATGCAGAAAAAGCATTTGACAAAATCCAACACCCATTTTTGATAAAAACTCTCAGCAAGATGGGAGTAGAAGGATCATACCTCAACATAATAAAAGCCATATATGACAGGCCCACAGCCAACATCATACTCAATGGACAAAAAATAACACCATTTCTCCTAAGAACAGGAACAAGACAGGGATGCCCACTCTCACCACAACTGTTCAACATAGTTCTGAAAGTATTAGCCAATGCAATTAGACAAGAAGAAGAAATAAAAGGCATCCAAATTGGAAAAGAGGAAGTAAAACTGTCCTTATTTGCAGACGACATCAAAAAACTACTAGACTTAATACATGAATTTGGCAATGTAGCAGGATACAAAATTAACCTCAAGAAATCTGAGGCATTTCTATACACCAATAGTGAACTTTCAGAAAGAGAGATTATAAAAACAATCCCATTTACCATCGCACCATAAAAATTAAGCTACCTAGGAATAAACTTAACTAAAGAGGTAAAAGACCTCTACTCAGAAAACTACAGAACGTTGAAAAAAGAGATAGAGGAAGACATAAACAGATGGAAGAACATACCGTGTTCATGGATTGGTAGAATCAACATCATTAAAATGTCCATACTACCCAAAGCAATCTATAAATTCAACACACTTCCCATTAAAATACCAACGGCATACTTCAGAGATCTAGAATGAACTCTCCAAAAATTCATCTGGAATAAAAAAAGACCCCGAATAGCTGCAGCAATCCTGAAAAAAAACAAAGTAGGTGGGATCTCAATACCAGATATCAAGTTGTATTACAAATCCACTGTTCTCAAAACTACCTGGTACTGGCACAAGAACAGACATATAGATCAATGGAATAGAATAGAGAGCCCAGAAATCGGCCCGAACCCATATGCTCAATTAATATTTGACAAAGGAGGCAAGAACATACAATGGAGCCAAGATAGTCTCTTCAATAAATGGTGTTGGGAAAATTGGACAGATATATGCAAGAAAATGAAACTAGACCACCAACTTACACCATACACAAAAATAAACTCAAAATGGATAAAGGACTTAAATGTTCGATGGTAAACCATATAAAAATTCTAGAAAAATCCAAAGGCAACAAAATCTCAGACATATGCTGAAGCAATTTCTTCACTGATACAGCTCCTAGGGCACTTGAAACTAAAGAGAAAATGAACAAATGGGACTACACCAAAATAAAAAGCTTCTGCACAGCAAAAGAAACCATCAACAAAACAACCCACTGCGTGGGAAAACATATTTGCCAATGTCATATCTGATAAGGGCTTAACCTCCACAATTTATAGGGAACTCATACAACTTAACAAAAGGAAGATAAACAATCCAATCAAAACATGGGCAAAGGACCTAAATAGACACCTTTCAAAAGAGGACATTCAGAAAGCCAACAGACATATGAAAACATATTCAAAGTCACTAATCATCCGAGAGATGCAAATCAAAACAACAATGAGGTACCATCTCACACCTGTCAGATTGGCTATCATCAACAAATCAACAAATGACAAGTACTGGAGAGGATGGGGAGGAAAAGGAACCCTTCTGCACTGCTGGTGGGAATGCAGACTGGTGCAGCCACTATGGAAGACAGTATGGAGTATCCTCAAAAAACTAAAAATGGAACTCTCATTTGATCCTGTGATCCCACTTCTAGGAATATAGCCTAAGAAACCAGAAACACCAATCAGAAAGGATATATGCACCCATATGTTCATAGCAGCACTATTCACCATAGCTAAGATCTGGAAACAGCCTAAGTGCCCATCAACAGATGAATGGATTAGAAAACTGTGGTACATCTACAGGATGGAATACTATGCTGCTGTAAAAAAGAAGGAACTCTTACCATTTGCAACAGCATGGATGGAACTGGAGAGCTTTATGCTAAGTGAAATAAGCCAGTCAATGAAGGAAAAATACCACATGATCTCACTCATTCATGGGTAATAGAGACCATTATAAACTTTTGAACAATAATAGATACAGAGGCAGAGCTGCCTCAAACAGATTGTCAAACTGCAGCGGGAGGTTTGGGGAGTAGGAGGGAGGGGGGTAAGAGATCAACCGAAGTACTTGTATGTATGCATATAAGCATAACCAATGGACATAAGACACTGGGGGGTAGGGGAGGCCAGGGGATTGTCAAGGGTCGGGGGGGGGGGGCGGGAGGGGGGGGAAGGACACATATGTAATACCCTTTGTAATACTTTAAGCAATAAAAAAAATAAAAATAAAATATTTAATAAATAAATAAATGGTATTGTCAGCATAGGTAGCTAGATATTAACAAAGGAAGAGAGCAAGGGAATCAGACATTGTTAAACATAATAAACTAAGGAGCATAAGCCTGCTTGCTTTACTAAGAAGTTACAGCTTCACACACTACCCAGGGTACCCTCCTCCCTCAGGACCTAGTCCCCTGAAGCAGGCATATTAGGGGAGGAATAAAAACAATAAAGGGGAAATTCCTCTGCTGAGTGCACGCCCAGTAGAAGTCAAGATGGCACAAGGGGAGGTTCTTCCACTTTACGGCATGAACAATAGAAGCGAAAATGGTGACCATACAGCCTGTCTAGTCTGGGGAAAGGATCAGATTGGATAAGGGACACAGAATCCCAGAAGATCTAGAAAATAGATTGGTTAGGGGGTGAACGTATCAGAAGCATGCGAAAGATTGAGAAGTTGATTGGTTCATTTGAAAGGGCACCTGGTCCTTCTCAAGCCCGAGGTCATATAATCAACTTAAAAAAGAACTCTCTCTCAGTAACAAATGTTCACCCTGTTTGTTTATGCATTCTCTCTCCATCAGCCATGTGGCCTTAACAGCTGCCTGGGGCCCACAGCAAAGAGTGGGCACACTGCCAGCCAGGATGCAGCTGGGGACAGACTATGCTAGCCAAATGGAGACAAATGGCTAAAATCTCTGAACAATGGCCCTATTTCTGGGCCTGATGAAGAAAAGATTGGATTGGATTTTTTTCATGGCAGGGATAGAAATGGGACACTGGGAACCTGGGGGCAGGCTTCTAATTCCATCTAAATAAATCATACAGTTAAACCACATCCTCCCATATGTGGGTCTCTTGGAATGCTTTCCTTGTGACTGTGAAAGAACCCAATTTCCACCAGCTAGAGTGTCTCTTTTAAAGTTACATATGCCAACTATTTGTGCCTAATGTGTAGAAATGCAAATGATTTTTGAAATGCTTTTATGTAAGTGTCACAGTTAATTTGTATGTGTGGACAAAAAAAGGGGCCATATTCTAAACCTGACAAGCTCAGGGGAGGCCTACGTGGTGACTTTACAAACTTAGAGACCTATAGCAACTACATAGGCCCCAGCCAGGTGATTCAGTCAGTTGGAGCATCATCCCATGCACCAAAAATGTTGTAGGCTCAATTCCTGGTCAGGGCATATACCTAGGTTGCAGGTTCAATCCCCAGTGGAGGCATGTACAGGAGGGAGTTGAACCGTGTTTCTATCTCACGTTGATGTTTCTCTCTCTTTTTCTCTCCCTTCCTCTCTCTCTAAAAAATCAGTAAAAACTCAGGCAAGGATTATAAATAAATAAATAAATGATAGATAGATAGATAGATAGATAGATAGATAGATAGATAGATAGATAGATAATAGATAAGATGGTCTGAAATTCAAACTTTCTAACTTATGGCAGTTCCTGGCAGGTAGTCATGTCCTAAGGTGGTAGTTTTCCTTAACAAAAGTCAATCTTCACCTTAACTGAGCCTGTCTAATGTCTTTTTTTTGAGTCTACAATAATACATCAAAGTAATTTCTTTTTTTCTGAACCCCTCAAAGCATAACCAACACCAGAGCAAAGACCACAAGTCCCCTCATTGTTATTATTATCATGTTACTTGTTGACTGCTAACTATCCTATACCCACAAATGTAAAAGAAGTATGTATCGGTTTTATTTTTTATCCAATCCCATAGTTTTCTCCACTTTGTTTTCTCCTGCCTCCCTAATCTCTCAGCAATGAATTTCATGTAACCCCTTTACACTCCTCCTTGGATTGTAATGTATAAAATAAGGTTCATAACTGCCATTCTCTGGCGCATTTTCCCGGCAACTGTCATCAGTTTGGTTCAAATAAACTCATAAGAATTCTTACCGGTTTGGACGTTTCTTATGTTGATGTGTTAATTTGACATGTCATAGGATACCCAGACATTTGGTCAAATACTATTCTAAGTGTATCTCTGAGGGTGTTTCTGGAGGAGATTAACATCTTAATGGATTACCTGAGTAAAGCAGATTTTCCTCCCTAATGTGAGTGGGCCTCATCCAATCAATTGAAGGCCTAAATCAGGGGTCCTCAAACTTTTTAAACAGGGGGCCAGTTCACTGTCCCTCAGACCATTGGAGGGCCAGACTATAGTTTAAAAAAAACTATGAACAAATTCCTATGCACACTGCACATATCTTATTTTGAAGTAAAGAAACAAAACTTCAAAAAAAAAAAAAAAGGCTCTCCTAACTTCAAAAAAAAAAAAAAAAATAGACCTCCTAACATGAAAAAAAAAAAAAAAAATCCTAACTTGTTCTTACCTCGGTCCTCAGGCAGCAGCAGGTTCTGCACAGGCAAGCTTGTGATTTGTCCGAACCCGAAACTGAGAGGAGGAGTTGAGAGACAGAGAGAAGGAGGGGAGTCGGAGAGTGCAGCGCACAATCCACACATGCGCACTGTGGCAAGGGGGGAGTCGGCTGCTAAGCAACCGGCAGTGGTGGCAAAAACATCCAGTGGGCCGGATAAATGTTTTCGGCGGGCCGCATGTGGCCCTCGGGCTGGGCCGTAGTTTGAGGACTCCTGGCCTAAATAAAACAGAGAGTAATAACCCCTCTGTCAATTCCCAGACTTAAGCCAGTTTACAGGCATAGAATCCCTTGAATAAAAGAGAGGCTAAGTCCCCTTGAGGAAGGACCCTAATACACTACCAAAAATGTATACTGTTAATCTTTCCCTAGGCTATATTATGCATTGAAGAAAAACAATCAGTCATTTGGGGAACTACTGTACACTGACTCTGAACTAATATTAATTCCAGAATACTCAAAATATCATTGTGGTCCATTGTCAGGTGACCAATGGATTTTTAGCTCAGGTCTACCTCACAATGGGTCCAGTAGGTTTCTGATACTGGACTGTACCCCAGGAGGCCAAGGGAGACCTCAACCCAATCCATGTTCTTGTCACAGAACAAAAAGGAATTCTAGAGCAAAACAGAAAGATTTAGCAATGCACAGTAACTTTATTAAAGTAACTAGAGACCCGGTGCATGAAATTTGTGCACAGAGGGGAATCCCTCAGCACAGCCTACACCCAGGACCCCTCAGGGGATGTCCGACTGCCAGTTTAGGCCCGATCCCACTCTCTGTTTTATTTAGGCCAGTCAGACATCCCTCTCACAACCCAGGACCACTGGCTCCTAACCACTCTGCCTGCCTGCCTCATTGCCCCTAACCACTCGCCTGCCTGCCTGATCGCCCCTAACCTCCTTTGCCTCAGTCCCCGCCACAGTGGCTTTGTCTGGAAGGATGTCTGGAATGATGCCCAGAAGGTCATTTGGCTGTCCGGTCTATTTAGCATATTTAGCATATTATACTAATAATATATATTATTATATATAGTGTATACTCAAGAAGTGAGAGCAGGCAACCTCAGAGAATGAGATGCACCAATGGGATCTGGTAGAAAGTTTTCATTAAACATGGGGTGTGGGATAGGATGGTCCTCAGCTTCTGACGCTGGTGGGGTGACTATCGATGAGGTTCGTCCTTGTCCAGGACTTTCTTTCTTTCTTTCTTTCTTTCTTTCTTTCTTTCTTTCTTCCTTCCACCCTTCCTCCCTCCCTTCCTTCCTCCCTTTCTTTCTTTCTCCTCTCAATTACAGGAAATGGGAGAGGAAAGGGAGGAAAGCAGGTGGTCAGGAAAGGTCACATGGCATTGATCCAGCCAAGAGAAAAAAGTGCAGGGGTAGAGCTTGAGGCCTTTGTTCCCTATTCTAACTTTCTTGCCTCATCTCAACTCATCTTGTGGTTATTTTCCAAGTTCCAGAATGCATAATGGGAATACATACTCCAGCTAGCTGACAGACTCCCTACATTAGTTCCTCAACTTGTGGAGTTATTATAGTGGGAAAGGCCATATGAAAGCCACTAGGCTTGCTTCTAGTAAACCAGAAGAAATACTACATTGATCCTTGGCCTTAACTGTACTCTGGCAAGTATTGAAGTATTGATGCCACCCCCCCTCCCCCTCTAAGATTTCGATGCAGTTGGTATGGGATAAAGACCCAGCATAAATAACTTCACAAAATTACTCAAGTACCTCTTAATGTGTGGTCAGAATTGAGAACCCCTGGATCAGTTTATACTGCAGTAATTTGACTATGGCTAAAACATTAAAAAATCCTCCAGAATGTAGGCCCGAACTGCAGGAAGACTTTTCAATCAATGATCAAATTCACAATGATTTAATTAATGGAAAATTTAAAGATATGGAGCAAGGGATCAAATTGTTCCTAGGCGTTCTTCACTCTGATGCTCCGCTATCATTATACAAATAATTTCCATATATTTTCTTTGCGGGTTAATTGGCACTGTCTTGTGCTATTTTTAAGGCTGATTAGCTGGGCCTATCATTCTCCTGAAGGAGGAGCCCTAGTTAGTAGTTTCCAACTCAGGCCACTTCACGGCCACTAATTAGCCATCCATGGTGCTTAGGGAGGGTGGTGAGATCATGTGTCACCAAGCATGAATATAGAAGCCCACTGAAGGAAGTTATGGGCACATGAGCCTTATAGTAGGAAAGAGTCTTGAGTGGTCCATTACCATGCAGGTATCCCCATCAGCAAGAGCTCATTAAACAGCTGAAATATCAACATTCAACCTTTCTGGGTTGTTTGTGTAGCTACTACTCAAAGTCCCCACTAGAGAGCAGGAAACTTTAAGATGATGGATTTTTTTTTTACGTGAATAAACCAATTAATTATAATCATATTTTGAATAATAAATTATTATAGATAACTTTTTTCATTTTTAAATATATTTTTATTACAGATATCTCCCATTTCTCCCCCTCCTTCCCTCCCCTCCTTCCAGCCCCCACCCACCCCCAGGTCTTCACTACCCTATGGCCTGTGTCCATGGACTATGCATATCCTATACTAGGGGCCCAGTGCACAAATTCGTGCACCTTGAAAGGAACTGTGGGCCGCGAGGCTGTGGTGGGCACAAGGATGGGTCTTGGCCCATCCTCCATGCCCCCACCCAGCCCCTCCTGCCACGGCCCCAGGTCCCATCTGCCAGCAGCCCCGCTCCCACCGTCACCACTCCCAAGCACAGATGGTGGTGGCCCCGCTCACACTTTCTAATGGCGAGGAGCGATTGGGGCTGGCTCCAGCAGCAGGTGTGAGCAGGGCTGGTGCCGTCAGCAGGTGCGAGTGGCATCTGCTTCCCTGATCGCCCCTCAGGATTAGGGGGAGGTGGAGAAGCCTTCAGGGGTGATCAGGGCCAGCAGCCACCACTCACCTGCTGACAGCACCGAGTGATCATGGCTGGAGCCAAGTACCAGCAGTGGGTGCCAAGCTAGACTGCGGCGCACAGGAGCAAAGAATTTTCAGTAACCACTAGAGGCTTTCCCCAATGATAGCGACCAGTGCCCTTCCTTGGTCTGGCACCCCCGCTGTGGCCGACACCCCACCATGTTCCGCATGCTCCCCCTAGTGGTCAGCACACATCATAGCAACCAGTTGTTCAGTTGTTCCACCATTCGGTCTATTTGCATATTAGCCTTTTATTATATAGGATAATAAAACCCTAATATGCAAATTGACTGAACAGCAGAACAACCTGTGGAATGACTGGTTGCTATGATCCGCACTGACCATCGGGGGCAGATGCTTCACGCAGGAGCTGCCCCCTGGTGCTCAGCCAAAAGCCTAAGGAGCATCGAGCTGAAGGGTAAGGAGCAGAGAGCAGGCGGGTGGTAAGGATCGAGAGAAGACTGCAAGAGGGATGTCTGACTGCTGGACATTCCCCAAGGGGTCCTGGACTGCAAGAGGGTGCAGGCCAGGCTAAGGGAAGTCCCCCTCCCATGCAGGAATTTCATGCACTGGGCCTCTAGTAAGTATATAAGTTCTTTGGTTTATCTCTTCTTATCTCCCAAACCCCACATTGAGGTATGTCAGTTTGTTCCATGCCCCACTGCTTCATATCTTATTTTGTTGGTCAATTCATTTTTTCATTATATTCCACAAGTAAGTGAGATCATGTGATATTTGTCTTTCTCAGTTTGGCTTATTTCACTTAGCATAATATTTTCCAGGTCTATCCATGCTGCCCCAAAGGGTAAGAGTTCCCTCTTTTTTTACAGATGCATAATATTGCATATGTAAATGTCCCACAGCTTTTATATATTAATACATTCATGTACTGATGGGAACTTGGGCTGTTTCCAAATCTTAGCTATTGTAAATAACACTGCTATGAACATAAGGGTGCATATATTCTTTCTGATTGATGTTTTGAAGTTTTTAGTATACATTCCCAGAAATGGGATCACTGGGTCAAATGGAAGTTCCATTTTTAAATTTTGAGGAAACTCCATACTGTTTTCCATAGTGGCTGCATCAATCTGCATTCCCACCAGCAGTGAATTAGGGTTCCCTTTTATCCATATCCTTGCCAGCACTGGTTGTTTGTTGATTTTTTTATGACAGCCATTCTGACAGGTGTGAGGTGGTTTAAATTTGTATTTCTCTGATGATTAGTGACTTTTTCATGTGTCTCTTGGCCATTTGTATATCCTCTTTGGAGAAATGTCTATTCAGGTCTTTTGCCTGTTTTTTAATTGGATTGTTTGTCCTCTTTTTGTTGAGTTGTATGAGTACTTTATATATTTTCAATATTAACCCCTTCTCAGATGTATCATTGACAAGTAGGTTCTCCCATTCAGTGGGTTCTCTTTTCAATTTGATGATGGTTTCTTTTGCTGTGCAGAAGCTTTTTATTTTGATGTAGTCCCATTTGTTTATTTTCTCCTTAGTTTCCACTGCCCTAGGAGATGTATCCATAAATGTATTTCTACATGAGATGTTTGAGATTTTACTGCCTGTGTTCTCCTCTAAGATTTGTATGGTTTCGTGCCTTGCTTTTGAGCCTTTTATCCACCTTGAGTTTATTCTTGTATATCATGTAAATTGGTGGTCTAGGTTTATCTTTTTGCATGTGAGTGTCCAGTTTTCCCAGTACCATTTGTTAAAAAGACTATCTTTACTACATTGTATATTCTTGCCTCCTTTGTCAAATATTAATTGACTATAATGGCGTTGGTCAATTTCTGGGGTCTCTGTTTTGATCCAGTGATCTATAATATAGACTCTATATGCCTGTTCTTGTGCCAGGATCAGACTGTTTGGGTTACAATAGCTTTGTAGTATAGTTTTATATCTGTTATTGTGATTCCTCCTACTTCATTCTTCTTTCTCAAGATTGCTGCAGCTATTCAGGGTCTTACATGGTTCCATATAAATTTTTGGAGTGTTTGTTCTAGCTCTGTGAAGTTATGCCATTGGTATTTTAATAGGGATTATATTGAATCTATAGATTGCTTTGGGTAGTATAGATATTGTAATGATGTTAATTCTTCTAATCCATGAACATGATATATGCTTCCATTTGTATCTTCTGCTATTTCATTTTTTTAATGTCCTATAGTTTTCCAAGTACAGGTCTTTTACCTCCTTAGTTAATTTTATTCCTAGGTATCTTATTTGTGTTGTTGTTGCAATGGTAAATGGGATTGCTTTTTGGTTTCTCTTTGTGAGAGTTCATTATCTATAATAATAAAAGCATAATATGCTAATTAGACTGGACATCCTTCCATACGACCTTCCGGATGAAGCTGGGGCTGTGAGGGAAGCCGGTGTCAGCAGCCAGGGGAAGGAAGGCCTACTCTTGCATGAATTTTGTGCATTAGACCTCAAGTTGGTGTATAAAAATGTCATCAATTTGTGGATGTTGATTTTGTATCCGCCTACCTTACCGAATTCATTTAGTAAGTCTAATAGTTTCCTGGTGGAGTCTTTAGGGTTTCCTATGTACAATATCATGTCATCTGCGAATAATGACAGTTTTACTTCCTCTGTTCCAATTTGGATTCCTTTTATCTCTTCTTTTTGTCTGATTGATGTGTCTATGACTTCCAGTACTATGTTGAATAAGAGTGGTGAAAGCAGGCATCAGTGTCTTCTACCTGTTCTTAAGGGAAACGCTTTTAGTTTTTGTCCATTGAGTTTTTGTCCATATAGCACTACAAGCCTACCTCAAGAAACAAGAAAAGTGACTAACAAACTAACTGATCCTGTAACTAAATGAATTAAAGAGAAAAGAGTAAGAAAATCCCAAAGAAAGTAGAAGGAAGGAAATAATAAAGATCAGAATGGAAATAAATGACATAGAGACAAACAAACAAACAAACACAGTACAAAACATTTTCTTCTTTCTTGAGGTAGGCATGTAATGCTATATTCTCTTCACCTAGCTTCACCTTTATTATGGCTGTAGGCTTGTCATATATGGCCTTTATTATGTCAAGGTATGATCCCTCTATTCACACTTTACTGAGAGTTTTTATCAAAAAAGAGTGCTGGGTTTTGTTGAATGCTTTTTCTACATCTATTTATATGATCATGTGATTTTTAGCCTTCATTTTGTTTATGTGATGTATCACATTTATTGATTTGCAAATACTGTATCATCCTTGCATCCCTGGAATAAATCCCACATGGTCATGGTGTATTAGCTTTTTAATATGTTGCTGGATCTGATTTGCTAATATTTTGTTGAGTATTTTAGCATCTGCGTTCATCGGAGATATTGGCCTGTAATTTTCTTTCTCTGTAGTTCCTTCATCTGGTTTTGGAATTAGGATAATGCTGGCTTTATATAAAAAGCTTGGAAGTGTTCCTTTCTCTTGAATCTTTTGAAATAGTTTGAGGAGATTTTAGTTCTTCTTTGAATGTTTGGTAAAATTCACCTGTAGGAGGAAGATGGCTGCTGACGGGAAGGCAGACTGCAAGATAGTGCATGAGTGAGAGAATGAAGGGAGAGTGTGTGGTCGCACATGGAGTGTTTGTTTATGAGTTGAGGGACAGCTATACTCCAGGGGACTGTGGGGGGTTGCCAGAGAGGGTTCCCCTGACTGGGCAGCCTCCGCTGCTGCTGGGATCCCTCCTAGAATGACCAGCTCCGATGTGGAGATTATGCCATCTTGAAGGGGAGAGTGCATGTTGTTGAAAGCCTGAAAATCCCAGGAATCTACAGCAACAACATCCAGTGAATAGCTGCGAACTCAGGAACACCGGTCCCCAAGCAGTGTGAGCACACGGATTCAGAGGAGCTTGCACCCCCTCACAGAAATGAGAGAGAGAACTACATAACCAGACACCTGAAGAAGAGAGATCATGGGGAGGCAAAGAAACAACCCGCATATGAAAGAAAAGCAGGCATCACCAGAAAAGGAAGTAAATGAAATGGAGGCAAGCAACCTATCAGAGAAAGAATTCAGAGAAATGGTCATAAGGTAGATGAAAAGAATGGAAGAAAAATTCAACAATATGTGTAAGAACCAAGAGGAAATGAAGAAGAACCAAGAAGAAATGAAAAATGACATCACTGCTATAAAGAACTCAATAGAAAGCATCAGCAGTAGACCAGAAGAAGCAGAGGACCACATCAGTGAGCTAGAAGACAAGGTAGGGAAAAATACCCAAACAGAGCAGCTTCTAGAAAAAAAAACTAAAAAGCAGGAGGAGAGCCTAAGAGAATTTTGGGACAACACAAAACAAAACAACATCCGCATAATAGGGGTGCCAGAAGGAGAGGAAACTGAGCAAGGAATAGAAAACCTGTTTGAAGAACTAATGACAGAAAACTTCCCTGATATAGGGAAGAAAAAACTCACACAACTCCAAGAAGCTCACAGATTCCCAAACTAAATGAACCCCAAAAGACCGAAGTCAAGGTACATTATAATTAAATTGGCAAACACCAACAACAAAGCAAGAATCTTAAAAGCGACCAGAGAGAGACAGAAAGTTACCTACAAAGGATCCCCCATCAGACTAGTGACTGATTTCTCAACAGAAACACTTCAGGCAAGAAGGGAATGGAATGAAATATACAAAGTCATGCAAAGGAAGGGTCTGAATCCAAGAATACTGTACCCAGCAAGGCTATCAATCAAAATTGAGGGTGAAATCAGGAGCATCACAGACAAAAAAGGACTAAGGGAGTTTATTACCACCAAACCAGCAATGTAAGAAATGCTAAAAGGCCTGCTGTAAAAAGAAGAAACAGGAAACAAAGAAATAAACAGGGGTAAAGAATAAAAATAGCAACAAACAAGTACCTATCAATAATAACTTTAAATGTAAATGGATTAAATGCCCCAATCAAAAGACATGGGGTAACTGAGTGGATAAGAAAACATGCCCATATATCTACAGGAAACCCACCTCAGAAAAAAAGACACACACAGACTGATGGTGAAGAGATGGAAAAGGGTTTTTCAGGCGAATGAAAATGAAAAAAAAAGCTGGGGGAGGTAGCAATACTTATATCTGACAAATTATATCTCAAAGTGAAGGACATAAAAAGAGATAAGGATGGCCACTTCATAATACTAAAGGGAGCAACCTAACAAGAAGAAATAACTCTGGTAAACATATACACACCCAATACAGAAGCACCCAAATACATAAAAAAAAAACCTTCCAGAGGAGATCAAGGGAGAGATTGACAGCAATACAATCATAGTAGGGGACTTTAATACCCCACTAACACCACTGGACAAATCCTCTAAACAAAAAATCAGCAAAGAAACATCAATCCTAAATGAATCACTAGATCAGATGGAATTAATTGACATTTTCAGAACATTTCACCTCAAAGCCACAGAATATACATTCTCCTAAAGGGTCAATTTCAAAGATAGACCATATATTGGGACACAGGCAAAGTCTCTTTAAATTCAAAAAGATGGAAATCATACATCTTCTCATTTCACAATGGCATAAAACTGGAAATCAACTACAATAAAAACAATCCAAAAAACTCAAACACAAGGAGACGAAATAGCATGCTATTAAAAAATAACTGGGATACCAGAGAGATCAAAGAATAAATAAAAAACATCATGGCAACAAACGACAATGAAAACACAACAATCCAAAATCTATGGGACACAGTGAAAGCAGTCTTGAGAGGGAAGTTCAGAGCTCTACAAGCCTACTGCAAAAATCAAGAAACAATGGTAATAAACTACCTAACCCTACCACTCAAAGAATTAGAAAGAGAGCAACAAGAAAAGCCCAATGTAAGCAGAAGGAAGGAAATAATAAAGATCAGAGCGGAGACAAATGACATAGAGACAAAAAAAAAACAATACAAAAGATCAACAAAACCTAGAGCTGGTTCTTTGAAAGGATAAAAAGATTTATGAACCTCTAGCCAGGCTCACCAAGAAGCAAAGAGAGAGGACCCTAATAAACAAAATCAGAAATGAAAGAGGCTAAATAACAACAGACCCCACAGAAATACAAAGAATTGTTAAAAAAAAATACTATGAACAACTCTACTCCAACAAACTAGAAAACCTGAAGGAAATGGACATATTCCTAGAAAAATACAACCTTCCAAAACTCAATCAGGAAGATTCTAAAAATCTCAATAGGCCAATAACTATGGAAGTAATTGAAGCAGTAATCAAAAAGCTTCCAGCAAACAAAAGCCCGGGACCAGACAGCTTCACAGGGGAGTTTTACCAAACAGTCTAGGAAGAACTAAAACCTGTCATCCTCAGACTATTCCAAAAAATTCAAGAGGAAGGAACACTTCCAAGCACATTCTATGAAGCCAGCATCACCCTAATACCAAAACCAGGTAAAGACAACACAATGAAAGAGAATTACAGGCCAATATCCCTCATGAACATAGATGCCAAAATACTCAACCAAATTCTAGCAAATCGGATCCAGCAATACATCAGAAAGATCATACACCATTATCCCAGGGATGCAAGGATGGTACAATATCTGCAAATCAATAAACGTGATACATCACATAAACAAATTGAGAGATAAAAATCACAGTCATATCAATTGATGCAGAAAAAAACATTTGACAAAATTCAACACACTTCCTTGATAAAAAAAAAAAATAAAAAAATAAAAAAATAAAAACCTCTCAGCAAGGTAGGAATAGAAGGATCATACCTCAACATAATAAAGGCCATATATGACAAACCCACAGCCAACATCATACTGAACAGTCAAAAACTAAAACCATTTCCCCTAAGAACATAAACAAGACAGGGATACCCACTTTCACCACTCCTGTTTGACATAGTACTGGAAGTACTAGCCATTGCGATCAGACAAGAAGAAGAAATAAAAGTCATCCAAATTGGAAAAGGAGAAGTAAAACTGTCCTTATTTGCAGATGACATGATACTGTACATACAGAACCCTAAAGACTCCATCAAAAAATTATTAGACTTAATAAATGAATTTGGCAATGTTGCAGGATACAAAATTAATACCAAAAACTCTATGGCATTTCTTTACACCAACAGTGAACTTACAGAAAGAGAAACTAAAAAAGCAATCCCATTTACCATCACACCAAAAAAAATTAAGATACCTAGGAAAAAACTTAACTAAGGAGGTAAAAGACCTATATGCGGAAAACTATAGGAAACTGAAAAAAGAGATAGAAGAAGACATTAACAGATGGAAGAACATACCGTGTTCATGGAGTGGTAGAATCAACATCATCAAAACATCCATACTACCCAAAGCAATCTATCGATTCAATGCAATCCCCATTAAAATACTAACGGCATATTTCACAGATCTAGAATGAACATTCCAAAAATTCATCTGGAATAAAAAAAGACCCCGAATAGCTGCAGCAATCCTGAGAAAGAAGAACAAAGTAGAAGAGATCTCAATAGCAGATATCAAGCTGTATTACAAAGCCACTGTTCTTAAAACAGCCTGGTACTGGCATAAGAACAGACATATAGATCAATGGAATATAATAGAGACCCCAGAAATTGACCCAAACCATTATGCCCAATTAATATTCAACAAAGGAGGCAAGAGCACACAATGGAGTCAAGACAGTCTCCTCAATAAACGGTGTTGGGAAAATTGGACAGATACATGCAAAAAGATGAAACTAGACACCAATTCACACCATACACGAAAATAAACTCAAAATGGATAAAGGACTTAAACATAAGATGGGAAACCATAAAAATGCTAGAGGAATCCACAGGCAGCAAAATAGCAAACATATGCAGAATAAATTTCTTCACTGATACCGCTCCTAGGGCAATGGAAACTAAAGAGAAAATAAACAAATGGGACTACATCAAAATAAAAAGCTTTTGCATAGCAAAAGAAACCATCAACAAAACAACAAGAAAGCCCACTGCATGGGAGAACATATTTGCCAATGTTATCACCAATAAGGGTTTAATCTCCAACATTTACAGGGAACTCATACAACTTAACAAAAGGAAGATAAACAATCGAATCAAAAAATGGGCAAAGGACCTAAATAGACACGTTTCAAAAGAGGACATACAGAAGGCTGAAAGACATGAAAATATGCTCAAAGTCACTAATCATCCGAGAGATGCAAATCAAAATGACAATGCGGTATCATCTCACACCTGCCAGAATGGCTATCATCAACGAATCAACAAACGACAAGTGCTGGTGAGGATGCAGAGAAAAAGGAACCCTCGTGCACTGCTGGTGGGAATCCAGAATGGTGCAGGCACTGTGGAGAACAGTATGGAGTTTCCTCAAAAAACTAAAAATGGAACTCCCATTTGACCCAGTGATCTCACTTCTAGGAATATATCCCAAGAAGCTAGAAACACCAATCAGAAAAGATATATGCACCCCTATGTTCATAGCAGCATAATTCACCATAGCTAAGATTTGGAAACAGCCTAAGTGCCCATCAGCAGATGAGTGGATTGAAAAACTGTGATACATCTACACAATGGAATACTACGCTGAGGTAAAAAAGAAGGAATTCTTGCCATTTGCAACAGCATGAATGGAACTAGAGAGCATTATGCTAAGTGAAATAAGCCAGGTAATGAAAGAAAAATACCACATGATCTCACTCATTTTTGGAAAATAAAGAACATTATAACCTGATGAAAATAAAAATAGATACAGAGGCAGTAAAGCATTGAACAGACTGTCAAATTACAGCGGAAAGGCTGGGAAGTGTTGGGGAGGAGGGGAAAGAGATCAACCGAAGGATTTGTCAGCATGCATATAAGCACAACCAATGGACACAGGACACTGTGGGGGTGGGATGAGGGCATGCGACAGGGGGTAGGGGAGTTTGGGTGAAGGTCAATGGGGAAAAAAAAGGAGATATATGTACTACTATTTGTAATACTTTAAACAATAATAAAAAAAATTCACCTGTTGTTTGCTGGAAGTTTTTAAATTATGCTTCAATATTATGAGTTGTTACTGGCCTACTCAGGTTTTCTGATTCTTCCTGATTGAGTTCTGGAAGATTGTATATTTCTAGGAATTTGTCCATTTCACCCAGGTTGGCCAGTTTGTTCATAATATTTGCTTAAAATCTATGGCATTTCCTTTGTATTTTTGTGGTGTCCATTATTATATCACTTCTTTCATTTCTAATTTTATTTACTTGGTTCCTTTCTCTTTGTTTCTTGATGAACTTGGCTAGGGGTTCACCAGTCTTGTTTATCTTTTCAAAGAACAGCTCTTGGAATTATTGATCTTTTGTACTGTGTGGGTTTTTTTAGTCTCTATGTCATTTATTTCCTTTGATCTTTATTATTTCCTTCCTTCTACTTTCTCTGGGCTTTTCTTACTGCTTTCTCTTTAATTCATTTAGTTATAGGGTTAGATAGTTTAGTAGTCCTTTTTCTTGTTTCTTGATTTAGGCCTGTAGCGCTATGAACTTCCCTCTCAGGACTGCTTTCGCTGTGTCCCATAGGTTTTGGGTGGTTGTGTGTTCATTTTCATTTATTTCTAGGAAGTTTTTTATTTCTTCCTTGATCTCATTGGTAACCCATTCATTGTTTAATAACATGCCATCTAGTTTCCATGTATTTGAGTGTTTTTGAGTTTTTTTTATTGTACTTGAATTCTAACTTCATGCCATTGTAATCTGAGAAGATGCTTGTTTTTATATCAATCTTCTTGATTTTGTATAAACTTGTTTTGTGCCCTAACATGTGGTCTATCTTTGAGACTATTCCATGTGCACTTGAGGATATAGATAACTTTTACTGAACATTTTCTAAAGGCCAGGAACTCCCCTAAATACTTTCTATTATTTAATGTATTAATTGTATTCTCTTCACCTAGCTCATATCACAAATTGTAATTTAATTTGTTTTTCACTTCTGTCCCATCATTGGACTGGAAGTTACATAAAGATAGCATCTGTTTTATTTATTATTCTATACTAAGTAGTGAGTCTGGATCATTGTAGTAACTGAATAATTACTAAAATGTTATTTTCAAATAATACAGTTATTTTCAAGTAAATAAATATGAGTGAATTGAATCTTAATCTCAAAACCAAAATGGAGCTGTTAAGACACATTACGTTTTCTTATTAGCATAATTGTTTTAAAATGTGTGATATCTGTTTTTAGGTATTTGAAATTAATTATTGAGTATTGTCTCAGAGTGTTTTTGAGTGTTTTTAATAGCTTCCATATGTTTTATTTTGGAGGAAATTATTCTTTTGTAAAGAGTAATGGGAATTGTCAAAGCTAAAGTCAGTAAGATCTCCCCTACAGTGGTTCTCAACCTTCCTAATGCCATGACCCTTTAATACAGTTCCTCATGTTGTGGTGACCCCCAACCATAAAATTATTTTCGTTGCTACTTCATAACTGTAATTTTGCTACTGTTATGAATCATAATGTAAATATCTGATATGCAGGATGTATTTTCATTGTTTGCGACCCACAGGTTGAGAACCTCTGCTTTAGAAGAACTTGTACCAATAAGTAATGTTGATTAAAGTTATTGTAATTATTTTGGAGAAAAAGAAATACCACATTCCTGAAGGCATTGCAGAGGTAAGTGCCAACATCAAGAATATGAAAGCTCTAGACTAAAGGGGGTCAAATATATAGTGACATAAAATGATTTGACTTTGTTGGTGAGCACACAATACAATATGAAGATCATATATCACAGAAATGTACATTTGAAATCTATATAATCTTATTAACCAATGTCACCCCAATAAATCTAATAAAAAGGAAAAATGGAACATGAAGAGTTGGAGGGGTGATGATTCCCACCACATCCCTATTTAACTCACCTATGTGGCCTGTGAAGAAGTCAGGTGGGCCTTGAAGAATAACAGTGGATTATTGTGGGCTTATTCAGGTGGTGGCTCTAACTGCAGCCTCTATACCAGGTTTGGTTTCATTGCTTGAGCAAACTAACCCATCCCCTGGTACCTCATATGCAGCTACTGATATGGCAAATGCCATTTACTCCATCCCTGTCAATAAGACCCACCAGAAGCAGTTTGCTTTCAGTTGGCAAGCCCAGAGTACACCTTCACTGTTGTAGCTCCGGCTTAAAGCCCTATATCATCATTTACTTTGGAAGGACCTTGATTACTTTTTCCTTCCACAAGATATCACACTGCTCCATTACATTGATGACATTATGCTATTAGGGAGCAAGAAGTATTGGTGAGATATTTGTGTGTAATGAATGGCAAATAAATCTGACAAAAATTCAAGGACCTTCTACTTTCTAGAAGTTCAGTGATAGGGGAGATATAAATATATATTCCTAAAAAATATATACACCCACTTTGAATAGTTATAAAGGCAGTGTTTATTAAACTACATTTCCTTTTCAAAATTGAGCTATCAGCTGTTAAAGTATGTATACATTTTGGGGGGACACCCTGTATATATCCCTTCTATGTTGAGAATAACTTGTTGCATCTGGCCTTTCCTACAACCAAAAAAAAAAAAGATGTACAATGTATAGTGACCATTTACCAAGTGACCAGAAAAGTTGCTGGCTTTGAGTGAAGCCCAGAACAAGAGAAGGCTGTTCCACTACCTGGGCCAGTAGAGTAGATCCAAGAGTGCTTGAAGTGCCAGTTGCAGATAGAGATGCTGATTTTAAAGGAAATAAATACTTGAAATGACTCATCAGTGAATATAATATTTTTTGTAGGCTTTAGTAGATGACTTTATCAGATTAAAGAAGATCCCTAGATTGAATGGACATTCAATGTCATCAAATGTTTTTCTGCATCCATTTAGATAATCATGTCTTCCTTTAATCTGTTAATGCGGTGAATTAAATTACATTCATAAATCTTCTAAGTCATTCATCTGCTAAAGTGCATTTCTGGGACAAACCAGGCTTAATCATAATGTTTTTATGTAATTCATTTTGCAAATGTTTTACCATAATTTTTGGATCTATGTTTCTTAGTTTGGCTAAAATTTTGTTTCTTGTTCTAGGTATGTATTTAGCCTCATAAAATGCATTGCTAAAAGTATTCTTTTTCCTATTCTGAAGTTTTTTGCGAAAAAATATGTTCTGCTACAACACATACTTCTGTATTGTGGATTAATTCCATCTTATCTGGGAGATTTCATGGTTTTTATAAGATTTTCCCCACCACCTTAAATTTTACACTCCATATAAAAGGGTCTTAAAGCAGATGAGCCCACACAGCTGAGAGCAGTACAACTGGCGAAAATAGGACTGTTCCTGACACCCCTTCAACTCTCACAATCTCTCTCTTAACTTAGCGTGGCCACCTGCTTTGCGCAGGACACTTCTGTGTGGTCTTCATAACTCAGTGGCATCAATCCTTCATCACAGTCTCTTTTTCCAAGGTACTTTCACCTTTATTAATAGGTGATGTTATCTCTATCTCTTTCTTTCTCTTGGGTTTGTATTTATGTATCTAATGATTTACCACATCTTTTTAATTATGCCATTATTTTTTAATAGAAAGTGGTTTTTATTAGTTTTCTGGTACCAAACATGCTATGATTTAAGTGGTCTATTCAAACACTATTCTTCCCATAATAACAGTTATTTTGTTGTTATTGTTAATCCTCACCCAAGGATATTTTCCATTGATTATTAGAAAGAGTAAAAGGAGGGGGAGAGACACAGAGGGAGAAACATTAATGTTAGAGAGACACATCAATTGGTTGCTTCCTGCACATGCCCCGACCAGGGCTGGGGATCAAGCATGCTACCAAGGTTTGTGTCCTTGACCGGAATTGAACCTGGGATCCTTCCAGTCTTCCAGTGATGCTCTAACCACTGAGAAAAACCAACTAGGGCTACACCTGGTAATTTTTGTTGGTGTTTTTACTCAACACAAAAATTTTCAGGGATAAATATACAGTAGTCCAGCAGAAACACTTGTATTCATTCATTGATTAATTTGTGCCACTTCTCTGTACATAAAGTCTTCAATTGCTGACCCCTCTGCCTGGTAAATATCAACATTACTTTATCACACTTTTCGGTCAGGTCTCTGTCCAAATATTACCTACCATATAGGTTTTCTATATATCCAAGTGGTATCCATGTGAAAGGTATGAATTTGGACCCCCACCACACATCATATACAAAAATTAACAACACGGATCAAAAGCCTAAATGTGAAATCTAAAACTATTAGAATTTGACAATAAAACCTAGATATAAATGTTCATGATCTCAGATTTGGCAATAGATTCTTAGAAATGATACCAAAAACACAAGAAATATCAGGAAATATATAATTTTGATTTTATCAAAATTGAAAAACCTTTGTGCACCAAAGGACATTTTCAAAAGAGTGAAAGAAAACTTACTAAATGGGACAAAATATTTGCAAATTATGTATATAACTAAAAGCCCAGCACGTGAAATAGCACAGCACCGCCCACCTGCGCAGGTCTTTGGTTGTTACGATGTTAGGGCCACAGGCCTTTTATAATATAGACTAGTGGCCCAGTGCATGAAATTCATGCACTGGGGAGGGGGTGTCCCTCAGCCCAGCCTGCACCCTCTCCAATCTGGGACCCCTCGGGGGATGTCTGACTACTGCTTTAGGCCACAGGGATCGGGCCTAAACCCCCTCACAATCTGGGACCACTGGCTCCTAACTGCTCACCTGCCTACAGCCTGATCATCCCTAACCACTCTGCATGCCAGCCTGCTTGCTCCCAACTTCCCCCCGCCACCGGCCTTCTCACCCCCAACTGCCCCCCTCCCGACAGCCTGCTCACCCTCAACTGGCCCCCCTGTCGACCTGCTCAACCCCAATTGCCCCCCACACACACACCCACACACCAGCCTGATCGCTCCCAACTGCCCTCCCTTCCTGGCCTGATCGCCCCTAACTGCCTCTGCCTCAGCCCTGCCACCATGCCTTTGTCTGGAAGGATGTCCAGAAGGTGTCCCAGAAGGTCTCCCAATCTAATTAGTATATTACCCTTTTACTAGTATAAATGAGAACATAGTATCCAGAAGATGTAAAGAGCTCTTACAATTCAACCATAGGCAAAAGCCCAATTTACAAAGTTTCAAAGTACTTGAATAGTCATTTCTTTAAAGAAGATATGCAAATGGGAAAAAGCACATGAAAAAAATGCTCAACACATCACTAGTTATTAGGGAAATTCAAATGAAAACCACACTAATATAGCACTTTACACACAATAGGAAGGAGATATTTTTTTAAAATGGGAAATAAGTGTTGGTGAGGATGTGGAGAAATTGGAACCCTTGTGCATTGCTGGTAGGAGTGTGAAATGGTTCAAACACTGTAGAAAAGTTTTACAGTTCCTTAAAAAGTTAAATATAGAATTATCATGTGCTCTAACAAATCTACTCCTAGGTATATACCCAAGAAAATGGAAAACATATTGTATTAGTCAGGGTTCTCCGAGAAACAGAACAGAGAGAGAGAGAGAGAGAGAGAGAGAGAGAGAGAGAGAGAGATCGGAAACAGAGAGAGATTTTAATGAATTGGCTCATACAATTATGGAGACTGGCAAGTCCAAAATCTGCAAGGTGGGCCAGCAGGCTGGATATCCAGGGAGAGTAAATGTTGCAGTTTAAATGTGAAGGTGGTTTGCTGGCAGAATTCTCTCTTTCTCAGATAAGGTCAGTCTTTTGTTCTATTCAGTTGAGTGAATAAAGCTCACCCACATTATGGAGGACAATTTGTTTTATTCAATTTGAATATTAATCTTATTCAAAAACATCTTCACAGTAACATCCAGAATAATGTTGAACAAATATCTGGCATCATGGTATAGACAAGTTGACATTATCCATATGTATCTTCTTAAATCATACTTAATCTCCAAGTAAAGACAATAACAAGGTCATACTTCACCTAACATGATACAACTATCCTGCATACAATTTAAAATGTGTTAATCTCTTCGCCAGAAGAGGTAAAGTCCTTATGTGATGTTTACCCTTCTCTTTGATTTCAATTTAAATACAATGATGTAAAGTAAAAAAAAACTTAAGTACTCTAAAGTCAATACATCTTATATTGCATGATAAGGGTATAAAAGATAAAAGAAAATAACAATATAAACAAACATGTTCATAACAAAGAAATAAAATCATGATCATTTCAGTCCTCATTGCTGTAACTGATCACATGGGCATAGCATAGCTGATATCCTATCTAATAAAAGAGAAACATGCAAATTGACCATAACCCGACACCCTTCCCATTGGCTAATCAGCAGGATATGCAAATTAACTGCCAACCAAGATGGCAGCTGGCAGCCACGCAGCTGAAGCGAACAGGAGGCTTGCTTGCTCCAGTGACAGAGGAAGCCAACGTTCCCGGCCTGCCGCTGCTGGGCTCTGAGCTGCACTCTAAGCAACTATGTTGCAATTATAGAAGCTAAACAAGCTTCAGAGACCTGCTTTCAGCCAGCCGGGCCTCAGAGCTTAGAGCTGCAGTGATGGCAACAGAGTTTCAATTACAGAAGCCAAACAAACCTAGAAACCTGCTTTCAGCCAGCTTCAGCCTCAGAGCTTAGAGCTGCTGTGATGGCAACAGAGTTTCACTATAGAAACCAAACAGACCCAGAACCTGCTTTCAGCCCTCAGAGCTGGAGCCAGCTCTCAGCTCCAGTGACAGCCATAGAAGGTAAATAAATCCCAGAATTAAAAAAAAGAAAAAAAGGAGAGGCTGGGTGCTTAAGTTGCCCTCCAGCCTGAAAACAGCTCTCAGGCCCTCACCCAGACTGGCAAGGCACCCCAGTGGGGACCCCCACCCTGAAGGGGGTGTGACCAGCTGCAAATAGCCATCATCCCCTCATCCAGGCTGGCCAGGCGCCCAAGCGGGACCCCCCACCCTGATCCAGGACACCCTTCAGGGCAAACCAGCCGGCCCCCACCCATGCACCAGGCCTCTATCCTATAATACAGGCAGGGCAGGACAGCATGAGCTGCCATCCGGGCCCCATGTGCAGCCCTGGGCAGCGGGGCATAAGCCCCGCCCCCAGTCGGGACCCCTGTGTGCCATCTGAGCCCCCAGCCAGGACACCCATGCCGCCTAAGCCCCACACTGCTAAGCCCCGCCCCCAGCCGGGACCCTATGACTATTGGAGAGCAGGAAAGTGCCACTGGGCCCTGGGTCGCTGTGATGATCTGGCCATCGGTAAGTAGAAAAGTGCAGCCTGTAGGCAGCCCCCAGCTGGGCCTGATCCGGGAGCAGGAAAGCAAGCCTGGCCTGTGGGCAGCCCCAAACTTTGCCTGCTCCCCAGGTGCCATGGTGATTCGGGAGCAGGAAAGCAAGCCTGGCCTGTGGGCAGCCCCAAGCTGGGCCTGAAACGGGAGCAGGAAAGCCTGGCCTGCGGCAGTCCCCAGCTGGGCCTGCTCCCCGGTTGCCATGGGGATCCGGGAGCAGGAGAGCAAGCCCAGCCTGTGGGCAGCTCCAAGCTGGGCCTGCTCCCCAGTCGCCATGGAGATCCGGGAGCAAGAAAGCCCAGCTTGCAAGCAGCACCCCCATCCTGGCCATAACTCAAGGGAGAGTACAACATGCAGTGGAGGCCAGGAGCCTGAGAGATCAACACAGAGGGGCTCCTGTTCCAAGCCTCCATGGTGTGGCTGGGGGCAGGCCCCCAGCAGACACACACACACACACACACACACACACAGTGCCTGCTCTGAGCCTCCAATGTGGCTGGGGGCAGACCCCCAGTGGGGACACACACACACACACACACACACACACACACACAGGATGCCTGCTCTGATTTTTAGAGAGAAAGGAAGAGAGAGGGAGAAAGAGAGTTGTTGTTCCACTTATTTATGCATTCATTGGTTGATTCTTGTATGTGCCCTGGCCAGGGATTGAACCCACAGCCTTGGCATATCTAGATAATGCTCTACCAATTGAGCTACCTGGCCAGGTCTACTCAGAATTATTTTTTAATTCTTTTTTTTAGATTATTCATTGTTAGTGTATAGAAACACAACTGGTTTTTTGTGTGTATTGATTTTTATTTTGAATATTTGATAAATTCACCTGTTAGCTCTACTATGTTTTTTTGTACATTCTTTAAGATTTATTAGATTGGATCATGTCTTCTGTGAATAGAGATGATTTTACTTTTCTCTTTCCAATTTGCAAGTCTAGTTCTTTTTGTTACCTAATTGCTCTGGCTAGAACTTCTAGTACAATTTCCAATAGCAGTGGTTAAAGCAGGCATACATATATTACTTTTGATTTTATTGGAAAAAAATTCATTTTTCACTATTGAGTATAATGTTAGGTGAATATTTTAGTTTCTTTGAGTAAATACCCAGAAGTGGGATTGCTGGGTCATAAGGTAGTTCTATTTATAATTTTTTGAAGAACCTCCATACTGTTTTCCATAGTGGCTGCACCAGTCTGCAGTCCCACCAACGGTACACAGGGCTTTCCCTTTCTCCACATCCTCATCAGCATTGTTTGTTGATCTATTGATAGCCATTCTGACAGGTGTGAGGTGATATTTCATGGTGGTTTTAATTTGCATTTTTCTGATGATTAGTAATATTGAGCATCTTTTCATATATCTACTAGAGGCCCGGTGCATGAAATTTGTGCATTGGGGTGGGGGAAGGAGGGGTCCCCTCAGCCCAGCCTGCACCCTCTCCAATCTGGGACACCTTGGGGGATGTCCAACTGCTGGTTTAGGTCCAATCCCAGGGATCAGGCCTAAACCAGCAGTCAGACATCCCTCTCACAATCCTAGACCACTCGCTCCTAATCGCTCACCTGCCTGCCTGTCTGGTCACCCCTAACTTCCCCTCCCCCCCGCTGGCCTGACCACCCCTAACTGCCCCCCACTGCCAGCCAGGTCGCCCCCAACTGTCCCCTCCCTGCCAGCCTGGTCATTCCTAACTGCCCCCCCTCACCAGCCTGGTCACCCCCAACTTCCCCCCACCAGCCTAGTCACCCCTCACTGCCCCCCCTGCCAGCCTAATTGCTCCTAACTGTCCCCCTGCCAGCCTGGTTGCCCCCAACTACACCCCACCCCGCCGGCCTGGTTACCCCCAACTGCCCCTCCTGCTGGCCTGGTCACCCCTAACTGCTGGTCTGGTCATCCCCAACTGCCCCCCCCCCGCTAACCTAGTTGCCCCTCACTGCCCCCCTGCCAGCCTAATCACCCCCAACTGCACCCCCCGCTGCCAGCCTGGTTACCCTAACTGCCCCCCCCACCAGCCTGGTCACCTCTTACTGCCCCCTGCTGGCCTGGTCACCCCCAACTGCCCCCCTGCTATCCTGGTCGCCCCCAACTTTCCCCCAACCCCCCACACCCCCGCCGGACTGTAGCCCCACACAGCCTGCTGTTCGGTCGTTTGGTCATCCCTCACTAACCCCCGCTGCCAGCCTGGTTGTAGGCAGCCGTCTTGTGAGGGCATGAGGGTTAATTTGCATATTACCTCTTTATTATATAGGATTGGCCACTTGCATGTCCTCTTTAGAGAAACATCTAGTCAAGTCCTCTGCCCATTTTAATTAGATTGTTTATTTTTTGGTGTGAAGTTGTAAGATTTTCTTATATATTTTGAATATTTATCCCTTATCTGATGTATCATTGATGAATATCTTCTCTCATTGAATAGGTTGTCTTTTCATTTTGTTGATAGCTTTCTTTATTATACAAAACCTTTTTAGTTTGATGTAGTCCCATTTGTTTATTTTTTGTTTCCCTTGCCCAAGGAGATACGTTCAAAAAAATACTGCTACAAACAATGTCAGAGAGTTTACTGTCTATGTTTTTCCCCAGAGCTTTATGGTTTCAGGTTTTACATAAAGCTGGATTGTAAAACATAATGTATCACATTAACTGATTTGCAGATATTGAACTAGACATGCAAATTGGAAAGAAAAAAGTAAAACTATCTCTATTCATAGAAGACATGATCCTTTATAATAAATCTTAAAGAATGTACAAATTTAATCCATTTTGTGTTTATTCATGTGTACAGTGTAAGAAAATAGTCTAGGAGAAACCAAGATGGCGGCATAGGTAAACACCTGACATTGCTGCCTTGCACAACCACTTCAAAAATACAACTAAAAGACAAAACGAACATCATCCACAACCACAGGAAGGCTGGCTGAGTGGAAATTCTACAACTAGAAAGAAAGAGAAAAGCACACTGAGACCAGAGGATGTATGGAAGTAAAGTGCAGAGGTACACAGGCGCACGCGGAAAGGACTGGCAACCGAGGACGCAGTTATCGTTTTCAATCGGGAGGGAGACACAAGCTCCTGCTCTAAACTCCAGTTCCGAGCTAGTCTCTGGGGACCCAGACTAATACGGGGAGAAACTGGACTGTCTGGCATCTGGCGGAACTCGAGGGTGGCTTTCTCTCAGAGGTGCTTACGGCGATTACCACAGGACACTGACACCCGGGGCCTCTTAGGGCAGGACTGAGGATCAGCAATAGCTGTTTGTTCCACCCTGTTGATTCCCTGAGAACCCGCCCCACCCAAGCTGGGCACAGAGGCTTTTGCATATGAATGACCTGGCTCTTTGCACTCTAAAATTACCTAACAAACTGCAGCTGGCTCAGAGAGACCCAGAACATCCAAAGGACAATCCAGATTACAACTCCTCAGATCCATAAGGGACACACTCAGGGGGCAGACTCAGTGAGCACCAAAGCCTCACTGAAGCAAGTCTTGCCCCATAAAGGTGCCTCCAGCACAGAAGTTCTCTCACTGTAGACACAGCTGACTCTCACAGCCAATTGGCCTGGAGGTCAATTCCTCCCAGTGATACCTACAACAATCAATCCTTAACTACAACAAGACTGTGTATAAAGCCCACAAAAGGGATTCACCAAGAGTGTCTACCTCAGGTAATTGGGGAGGCTGAGCCACTGGGCCCTATAGGACACCTAGCACAGAAAGCCACTCTATCAACACAGGGAAATCAAAATGCGGAGACAAAGAAACAGGTCACAAATGAAAGAAATGGAGGAAAGCAAACTACTGGATATGGAGTTCAAAACCATGGTTATAAGGTTTTTCAAGAATTTTCTAGAAACTGCCGATAAATTTAGTGAGACCCTCGAGGATATGAAAAAGGACCAACTAGAAATTAAGTATACACTGACTGAAATAAAGAATATTATACAGAGATCCAACAGCAGACTAGAGGATCGCAAGAATCAAGTCAAAGATTTGAAATACGAAGAAGCAAAAAAACACCCAACCGGAAAAGCAAAAAGAAAAAAGAATCCAAAAATATGAGGATAGTGTAAAGAGCCTCTGGGACAACTTCAAGCGTACCAACATCTGAATTATGGGGGTTCCAGAAGAAGAGAGAGAGCAAGATATTGAAAACCTATTTGAAGAAATAATGACAGAAAACTTCCCCCACCTGGTGAAAGAAGCAAGTCCAAGTCCAAGAAGCACAGAGAACCCCAAACAAAAGGAATCCAAAGAAGACCACACCAAGACACATCATAATTAAAATGCCAAGAGCAAAAGACAAAGAGAGAATCTTAAAAGCAGCAAGAGAAAAACAGTTAGTTACCTACAAGGGAGTACCCATAAGATTTTCAGCTGATTTCTCAATAGAAACTATGCAGGACAGAAGGGAGTGGCAAGAAATATTCAAAGTCCAATTTTCCCAACACCATTTATTGAAGAGACTATCTTGGCTCCATTGTATGTTCTTGCCTCCTTTGTCAAATATTAATTGAGCATATGGGTTCGGGCCGATTTCTGGGCTCTCTATTCTATTCCATTGATCTATATGTCTGTTCTTGTGCCAGTACCAGGCAGTTTTGAGAATAGTGGCTTTGTAATACAGCTTGATATCTGGTATTGAGATCCCACCTACTTTGTTCTTTCTCAGGATTGCTGCAGCTATTCGGGGTCTTTTTTTATTTCAGATGAATTTTTGGAGAGTTCGTTCTAGATCTCTGAAGTATGCCGTTGGTATTTTAATGGGAAGTGTGTTGAATTTATAGATTGCTTTGGGTAGTATGGACATTTTAATGATGTTGATTCTACCAATCCATGAACACGGTATGTTCTTCCATCTGTTTAATTCTTCCTCTACCTCTTTTTTCAACGTTCTGTAGTTTTCTGAGTAGAGGTCTTTTACCTCTTTAGTTAAGTTTATTCCTAGGTAGCTTAATTTTTTTGGTGCGATGGTAAATGGGATTGTTTTTATAATCTCTCTTTCTGAAAGTTCACTATTGGTGTATAGAAATGCCTCCGATTTCTTGGGGTTAATTTTATATCCTGCTACATTGCCAAATTCATTTAATAAGTCTAGTAGTTTTTTGATGGAGTCTCTAGGGTTTTGTATGTATAATATCATGTCGTCTGCAAATAAGGACAGTTTTACTTCCTCTTTTCCAATTTGGATGCCTTTTATTTCTTCTTCTTGTCTACTTGCAATGGCTAATGCTTCCAGGACTATGTTGAACAGGAGTGGTGAGAGTGGGCATCCCTGTCTTGTTCCTGTTCTTAGGGGAAATGGTGTTAGTTTTTGTCCGTTGAGTATGATGTTGGCTGTGGGCCTGCCATATATGGCTTTTATTATGTTGAGGTATGATCCTTCTATTCCCACCTTGATGAGAGTTTTTATCAAAAATGGGTGTTGGATTTTGTCAAATGCTTTTTCTGCATCAATTGATATGACCATGTGGTTTTTTTCTTTCAATTTGTTTATGTGATGTTTCACGTTTATTGATTTGCGGACACTGTACCATCCTTGCATCCCTGGGATAAATCCTACTTGGTCATGGTGTATGATCTTTCTGATGTACTGCTGGATCCGATTTGTTAAGATTTTGTTGAGGATTTTGGCATCTATGTTCATGAGGGATATTGGCCTGTAATTCTCTTTCATTCTGTTGTCTTTACCTGGTTTTGGTATTAGGGTGATGCTGGCTTCATAGAATGTGCTTGGAAGTGTTCCTTCCTCTTGAATTTGTTGGAATAGTCTGAGGAGGATAGGTTTTAGTTCTTCCTTGAATGTTTGTAAAACTCCCCTGTGAAGCCATATGGCCCCGGGCTTTTATTTGTTGGAAGCTTTTTGATGACTGCTTCAATTTCTTCCATAGTTATTGATCATTGAAATATTGTATTCTTAATTTCTGACTGGTTCTTTTTCATGGTTTTTATTTCTTTGTGTAAGTTCTCACTAAGTTCATCTATTCTTCCTTTAAGTTCATTGAGCATCCTTATGACCAGTGTTTTTAACTCTGCATTTGATAGATTTATTGCATCCTTTTCTTTTTCTTTTTTTAGTTATCTTTTTTTGGAGCTTTATCCTGTTCTTTCATTTGGTCAATGTGTCTTTATCCCTTCTTTTTAGCTGCCTCCCTGTGTTTGCTTCTACATTTTAGGCCACCTTGGCAGGGTGGCCTTATATAGTAGATTTTCTGTGGGGCCCAGTGGCTTAGTCTCCCTGAGATGCATACTCCAGGGGTATCCCTCATGTAAGCACTACTGAATAGCCATTGGCACAACAGTGGCTGAGGTTGATCCTCAAGCTGACTGGCTGTGAAGACTGGCCATGACTATAGCAGACTATCTGTTGTTTGGGAACTGACCCCACAAAATGGGATTCACCTTAGTGGAGCTCTAGTGCTTGCTGAATCTACCCTTATGTAGCTGGTATTGGGTCTCTTGCTAGGGACTCTAGTGCAGGCCCAGGTTAGCTGCTGCCTGTGCTCAGCCCTGGGATATCTGGTAGAAGTCACAAAGTGATCTGTACTTGGTAGCTGCCTGTGCTGATCGTGGAGGTACCTGGGAGAGGCCATACTATGAAATGAGCCTAGTTGCCATTAGTGCCAGGCTGGGGCCACTAGCAAGAGTACAGGGCACGTTGAAGCCATCCACTGCCTCCCTGTAATTTTCTTTTAGACATTTTAGGGAGGTCCACAGTGTGAGCTGAGGCTGGTTGCTTATGTGTAATAGCTGCTGAAAGAGCCTGTGCAGAAGTTTGGTGAGGTGGGTTCTTAGGGAATCATCAGGGTAGGGCAGGTTTGATGGAAACACTAATTTGGCAGCTGCCTGTGCCTGCAGGCTGGATGGGGGAGGAGGTCAACAAAGGAACAATAGTGCCAGGCAGCACTTCTGTCTTGGCCAGAGTGGCCCCTCCAGCCCTTCCCCTAAAGCCAGACAATTTATTTCCTCCTCTTATGTTCTCCTCTTTTCAAGCTGCTACCCTAGTGCTGGAGCTCAGAGCCAGTAAGTTCATCAGTAAGTAAGTCCATGCACAGGCCCTTTAAAAAGAATTCCCGAGACTCCAGTAGTCTTTTGTCTCACCGGATGGAATCTTCACTGATTTTTACAGCCAGATGTTTGGGGGACTGCTCTTCTCAGCACTGGTGGTCCAGGTTGGGGAGCCTCATGTGGGTCTGGGACTCCTCAAAAAAAGATCTCTGCAACTGAGATATTCCTCCCAAATTTTTTATTGATGAGAGAGAGAGAGAGAGAGAGAGAGAGAGAGAGAGAGAGAGAGAGAGATCTGTTGTTCCACTTATTCGTGCATTAATTGGTTGATTCTTGTATGTGCCAGTTTGAGGATCGAACCTACAACCTTAGCATATTGAGATGATGCTCTAACCAACTGAGCTATATGTGTGGATATAGGACCAGTTTGTTTTGTGTCTCCATCCCCTTACCAGTCTCAACATGGCTTCTTCTTCATATATTAGTTATAGGAATTCTGATCACCTAGTCTTCAAGGGTGGTGGTTCTATAATTTAGTTGTTATTTTGACGTGGTCATGGGAGGAGCCAAGCACAGAATATACCTACTTTGCCATTTTGATCAGAAGTCTTGTCTTCTTCTTAAATTGTTATTTATAACAATAAGTTTTACCCTAAGCACTACTTTTTCTGCATCTCATAAGTTTGGTATGTGGTATTTTCATTTATCTTACATGTTGGTCTACTTCATGGTACACAAATCTCTAGAGCTCTATTCATTTTTCTCTTTTTCTTCATATTGGGTAATCTCAATGGTCCTATCTGAAAGTTTATTGATTCTTTTTTTCTACTTCTTTAACTCTGCTCTTGAGTCCCTCTAGTGAATATTTTCTTTTCATTATTGTACATTCCAGCTCCAGATTTTGTATTTATTTCCTTTTTTATAATTTTGATCTCTCTATTGGCATTCTTTGTTTAATGAGACAGTCATTGTCATGTTTGCCTTTAGTTTTTATATATGGTTTATTTTAGCTCTTTTAACATATTTGAAATAACTGAGAAAGTTTTTGTCTAGAAATTTCAGTATCTGTGCTTCTCAGAAACAGATTCAGTCAATTGCTTTTATTTTTCTCTTGTAACTGGGCCATTTCTTGTTTCTTTGCATGCCTCATGATTTTTTGTTAAAAATTTGATATTTAACATATTATAATTTGGAATTAGATTTTTCTCCTTCCTAAATGTTTTTGTTTGTGTTTGTTTATTTAATAACTATTTTTTACTAATTCTATGCAGTCTTTATTCTTTGTTGTGTGTTGGCCAGCATAGTGGCCAGCTGATGATGATTGGATATTTAGAGGCTTTGAACTGATAAATCTTCCAGTCCTTGCCAAGGGGCATGACTTCAACACTCAGTTAGGCAGTTGACAACTGTGCCATTCCCTTTACTTCCTACTTCTATAGAGCCTAAAGGTCAGCCAGAGTGAGAGAGGGCTTTCTTGTATCTTTTCTGAGTATAAGCACAAGCTATGCATGTGTCTAGCCTTCTAGAGTCCACGGAGTTTGTCAAAGCCTTTCAAAACTTCAGTGGATATCTCATTTGTCAGCTTTTTCTTTCAAGTTTTTGCAGTTGTCTATTTTTTTCTACCAACTGTTATCCATCCCCTTAGTCAGCTTACAGATTTTTTTACAAATGCCCTCCGGGGAGGGACTTTTAGTACTAGTTAAGCACTAAATCAGGTAAAATAAAGGAAATTCTTTCAAGTGGGGTCTTCCAAGAAATCACAAGATAGGTCAAATAATGACAGCTTTGTACCCTTATATTTATGTGTGTCTCTTATAAGCATCTTAAAACTGGACTTTGTTTTACCCAAACTGAAAAATTTGTCTTTTAACTGAAGCATTTAGTCCAATTACATTTATTTTAATTACTAACATATTCCAATTTAGATCTCATGTCTTACTTTTGCTAATTGTTCTACCTTTTTCATGTTTTAAAATATTTTAATTGTGAAAAATAGCACATACATTTTTGTTGTTGTTAATCCTCACCTGAGGATATTTTTTCCCTTGATTTCCAGAGAGAGTGGAACGGTGGAAGGGAGTAAGAGAGAGAGGGGGGGAGTAAGAGAGAAACATTGATGTGAGAGAGACACATTAATTGGTTGCCTCTCACACATACCCCAACCAGGGCCAGTAACTGAACCTGCAACCCAGGTGTATACCCTTGACTAGGAATTGAACTTGAGACCCTTTGGTGCATAAGCCAAAGCTCCAACCATTAAGCAACACAATCTAGGGCATAACACGTACATTTTTAAAATGCAAGATCATAAATATGAAGTTTAATGCATTAGTATAAATCAAACACTGGTATAATTCCAACAACCCATAAGCATCCTAACAAACCACTTCCCTAAGACAATTTTTTCTTGCATTTCTTTGTGGTTTTACCACTGAAGTATACATGTATACACACTAAGATTTACTTTGCCTGTTTATGGGTACTGTATAAAATGAAATCACAGTGTCAACAATATGTACGATTACTCTGTGTCATTATGTATGTTTTTGGTTCACTCACTTTTTCGTATAATATTCCATTCCAATGCATAAATATACAAGTATACCAAAAGTTATTTACTCATTCTACTGTTAATGCACTTTTGATTTGTTTTAATTTTCTCTCTCTAATGAATAATGGAACTTTAAATATTCTTGTGCATACATCTATGCATTTACTTCTCCATGGAATATATTTATTGAGAAATACTGTGTGTATATCTTCAATATTATACATAATGCAAGTTTCAGTTCTAATGCAAAACTATGTTCTTGAGCAGGGGTTCTCAACCTGTGGGTCACGAACAATGAAAATACATCCTGCATATCAGATATTTACATTACGATTCATAACAGTAGCAAAATTACAGTTATGAAGTAGCAACAAAAATAATTTTATGGTTGGGGGTCACCATAACATGAGGAACTGTATTAAAGGGTTGCGGCATTAGGAAGGTTGAGAACCACTGTGAGGATTATACCAATTTATCCCTTCTACTAGTCATGTGGAATTCCTATTATTCCCCATCTGCTTTAACATATGGAATCTTCGGATACCAGTGAAACTTCACTGCTCATTATGATTTTAATTTAAATTTCCTTAATTTTTAATGAGATTGACTATATTTTCATATGATAATTAATATTTTGATATCTTGTTTTGTGAAATGATTATCAAATATTTTTGCTCATTTCTCTAATGTGTAATTTGTCTTTTTATTATTGATTCATAGAGGTACTGTCTACCTTCTAGGAACTAGTTCTTTGTTGTTTATATGAGTTATACATATCTTCTCCCACTCTGTGGCTTGCCTTTTCACTTTCTTTTTGTTATTATCTCCTCTTGTTTTATTTTCTGGAGAAAATAATATAAAAACTATCATCTTGCTTCAATAATCATCAATACTTTATTCTTGTTATCTTTTTTCCTTTCATAATTGAGATTTATTGCTTGTTTTGAGGATATGTACACAGAGATTTCAATTCCTAACATACATATCAAAAATATAGTCATGTAGTTGTGATTCTTTTCTAAACCGTTATTCCAGTGACTTTCCAGCTTAAAATTTGGAGACTAATTTTCCTTCATAGAGTAGTAAGTACTTCAAATGTTGATATGCTGTTACATCAGCCCCACTAATTCACAATTTAATGTCATATATGCTACATAATCAAATTTTCAGTCTTTCCCTGCACGTAAAGTTACTAGAAAAACTGGTCTACCACACCAAAGATGTCACAGATGCAAAAAATTCTGACAGGGAAAGCCAAGATCAAGGAGTGGTTTTCTTTAGGAAACACTTCTACCAAAAACATGGGAATAGAAGTAATTTAAAATGTTCAAGACATGTTAAATACACGACTGACTCCAAATTGCCATTTAGTATGCTTTGTATTATAGGATATAAAAACTACCCACATCTGTGGAATGAATATCAAACTGATACCCAGGACAATCAACACTTCCCATATTCAATATCCCACTATTTTCTGGTTGTACCAAAAAATAAACAACCAGCAAATGATTTCAGCTCTTTAGAAAAAGAATTTACCCTTTAAAAAAAAAAAATGGGATGAGGTGGAATTTCCTCATTCTTAAAAATGTTTCTAGAGCTACTAAAATTTTAGCATGTACAAAATAGTTGATAAAAATATTCCTCTGGATTGTACAAAAAGGGAGACAAGGACCACTGGTAAGACATGGCATATGACATTAATCAGACTTGGCTTCTCTTTCTCCTGCTTCATCTGAAGCTGGACTCTCCTCATTTTTAATTTCTCCATTTTCTGCAGGTAGATCTTCTTTAGATTCCTGGTTGGCCACTTTGGCCTGTTCGTCCTTTGTTCCCCTTTTCCCTTCTGTTTGCACCTCTTTGTCTGCAGGTTTATCCTTTTCTTGCACCTTCTTTTGGCTTCATTCCCATTTTGCAGGAACAGGTTTAGCTGACAGTCTCCTCTTGGGCTCCTCTTTTACGACCCCCTTGTGCAAGCTGACCTCCTTGGGCATCTGGTGCCTGCGGGCCATGGGGCACCAACAGCCTTTGTGAACCTGGGCTGCCTGACCTGCTTCTCCCACCCTCTTATCTTGTGATAAAGCTCTTAATTTTAAAGTTGTCAAATTATAGTTCTTTCTTTTATTGTTAGTGTTTTTGTGTTCATCTTTTCAAATTTTTTAAAATATATTTTATTGGTTTTTTACAGAGAGGAAGGGAGAGGGATAGAGAGTTAGAAACATTAATGAGAGAGAAACATCGATCAGCTGCCTCCTGCACACTCTCTACTGGGTATGTGCCCGCAACCAAGGTACATGCCCTTGACTGGAATCGAACCTTGCGTCCACAGGCTGATGCTCTATCCACTGAGCCAAACTGATTAGGGCCATCTTTTCAAATTTTTTTATTGATTTCAGAGAGGAAGGGAGAGAAAGATAGAACTGCCTTCTGCATGTCCCCTACTAAGGATTGACCTCGCAAACCTCTCCCTCCCCGGACATGTGCCCCAACCAGAATGAACTGTGACCTCCTGGTTCATAGGTGGACGCTCAACCACTGAGCCCTGCTGGCTGGGCATCATCTTAACACATCTTTCCCTAAGGTGATGAAATAGTCTCATTTATAATCTTTTACCCATTTTATTGGTCTGAATTTCCCATGTAGGCCAATAATGCATCTAGAATTGGTTTTGGCATATGGAATCAGTAGAGTTCAGGTTCCATTCATTTTTGTATGGACAACCAATTTTCCCACATCATTTATTGAAAAAATTGTCTTTTACCCACAGCCCTGCCATGCCAGTTTTCTCCGCCCCACCCCCTCAGTTTTGCAGAGGTTTCAGCATGCCCTCCAGGCCCCAATTTAGGTGTAGTAGTTGGGGTTCCTGACCTAAGTTAATACTAAGAATGGAAATCCCACTCACACAACCCACCTGTGGCTTGTTTCAATTCCTCTACGACCCTGAGTCTGGCCCTGGAGGTTGTCTGTGAACGTTTTCATGTCACAGCAGCAGAGTTAAATAGTTACAACTGACACTATAAGGTCTGCAAAGCCTAATATGTTACTGCCTGGCCTGTATTCGCTTTTTACTACTGGTATAGCAAATTGCCACCAACTTAGTTTAGAACAACACACATTTATTCTCTTACAAAGTTCTGAAATCAGTTTCACTGGGGACAGTGCCCCCTTAGGAGACTCTAGAAGACTCTAGAAGCCATTTCCCTGTCTCTTCCAGGTTTTAGAGTGGTATTCCTTGACTTGTGGCTCCTTTCTGCATCTTCAAAACCAGAATTTAACATATTCACATCACCTTCTCTCTTATAAGGACCCTTATGATTCCATGGGCCCACCAGGACATTCAGGGTCATTTATTGATCCCAAAAGCCTTTTTTTAAAAATCCTCACCAGATTGGAGATGTAATCAAATTTACTTTAAGTTTTTCCTTTTGAAAATACTCCCTCTCCACTTACATAATGTCACAAATAGGCAAAACTGTACCATGTGTAATTTAGGAAGAGGACATTTTTAAAAAAATACGCATAAAGGATATGTTTATTGATTTTTTTTTAGAGAGAGAGATACTGGGACACACACACACACACACACACACACACACACACACACACACATCAATGTGAGAGAGAAACTTCAATTGGTTGCCTGCACATCCCAGGCATCCTGACTGGGGATCAAACCTGCAACCTAGGTATGTGCCCTGAACTGGAATTGAACCTGCAACATTTTGGACGATGTTCCAACCAACTGAGCCACTCAGCCAGGGCAGGAAGAGAGACATATTTTAATACAAGTTCCAAAGATTTCTATGTGTCACTTACTTAACCAAATATGAACGTCAGGATTTTGCAATAGTTGCTTTCAATTATACTTCATATTTCAATCTCAACAATGCTTTGCATTTGGTGGTCAGTGGAGAGGAATAGGCCCTACCTATTCAGGTTGTTCTGGTGGTGCCAGAGTTTCCAGGGTCAGACTGTTGGCTCAAGCTAGACTGGAGTGGACTGAGTGCACACTCAGTGTTTGCTCTGACCTCTGTCACCTCATACCATGACCAGTTATTATGGTAACATAGCAGTCTTGGGCAAAAGCTCACTGGCTTTTATGTGGTGTTATAGGCTGGTTTGTGTGTTGAAGTGCTGACCTGTAAGACCTCCGAATGTGACCTTATTTGGAGATAGGGTCTTTACAGAGATAATCAGGGTAAGATTACATCATTAGGGTGGACCTGAATCCAATATGACTAGTGTCCATATAAGGAGACTTGGACACAGACAAGTACAGAGAGGGAAACCATATGGAGACACAGGGAGAAAACAGTCATCTACAAGTTAAGGAGAGAGATCTGGACTAAATTCTTTTTTTATTATTATTGTCTAAAGTTTTACATATGTCTTCTTTTTCCCCAATTGACTGCCATCCCCCACCAGCCATTCCCACCCCAGGCAAGCCCCCACTGCCCCAGTGCCTGTGTCCACTGGATATGCTAATATGCATGCATACAAGTCCTTTGGTTGCTTTCTAACCCCCCGCCTCCTACCATTTGTCTCTGTGTCTATTCTTGTTCATCAAATTATGTTGATCATTATATCCCACATATGAGTGAGATCATGTGATATTTATCTTTCTCCAGCTTATTTCGCTTAGCATAATGCTCTCCATGATGTCGCAAATGGTAAAAGTTTCTTCTTTTTTATAGTGGCATAGTATTCCATTGAGTAGATGTACCACAGTTTTCTAATCCACTCTTCTGCTGATGGGCACTTAGGCTGTTTCCAAATCTTAGCTATTGTAAATTGTGCTGCTATGAACATAGCGATGTTCTGGTTTCTTGGGATATAGTCCTAGAAGTGGGATTACTGGGTCAAATGGGAGTTCCATTTTTAGTTTTTTGAGGAAACTCCATACTGTTTTCCACAGTGGCTGCACCAGTCTGCATTCCCACCAGCAGTGCAGGAGGGTTCCTTTTTCTCCACATCCTCGCCAGCATTTGTTTGTTGATTTGTTGATGGTAGCCATTCTGATAGGTGTGAGATGGTATCTCATTGTTGTTTTGATTTGCATCTCTGGGATGATTAGTGACTTTGAGTATGTTTTCATATGTCTCTGGGACTTCTGTATCGGACTAAATTCTTTTTTCACAGGAGTTCTAACTCTGCCAGCATGTTGATTCCCATCTTCTAGGCTCCAGAACTGTGAAACAATAAATGTCTGTGTTTAAGCTTCCCAGTCTGTGACACTTGATTATGGCAGTGGAGCTGACTCATATACGTGCTGAAAGACACTTGCTTCCAAAGGAATTCAGAGTTGGTATCCTTAGGAGCTCAAAAACTACAAGTTCAAAATAAGCAAGTTGCAGGTTTCTAGTGACTGCTTGGTGAGACACACTGGCCCATGGAGGAGAGAAGCTATCCCTTGGGGTCAGAGACAAACAGGAAGCATGGAGGGAGGTGATGTTGGGGCTTGGGGACAGTCTTCTCCCTCTGGTGCATCCTGTTGCTGTGGAGACCTTGGGATCAGCAGAGGGTGTGTTGGTGTGTTCCTGGAGTGTGTGTGTGTGTGTGTGTGTGTGTGTGTGTGTGTGTGCAGGGGTGGGCAAACTTTTTGACTAGAGGGCCACAATGGGTTCTTAAACTGGACCAGATGGCCGGAACAAAAGCATGGATGGAGTGTTTGTGTGAACTAATATAAATTCAAAGTAAACATCATTACATAAAATGGTACGGTCTTTTTTTTTTTTAGTTTTATTCATTTCAAACGGGCCGGATCCGGCCCGCTGGCCGTAGTTTGCCCACGGCTGGTGTAGGGGGTGGTTAGGTGAAGGCGCCAGTGAGAACCAGGTGTGGCAGGGCAGCAAGAGGGTGGCAGGCTTCTTAAGTCACCCATGCCTTGCATTTGTCCAAAAGGCAGGACATTCAGGGAGGGGTGAGAGACATTCTCGGGTACTGATACCATGCTTTTGAACATCATTGTGCCAGAAACCATGCCACGTGCACCATTCTCTCACAAAACTGTCCCAGACTCTAAACAAGAGTAGGTGGAATGTATATAACAACCCAATCCAGGGCCCAGGAGTTTGGAAACTCACCATTAAATAAACGCAAGAACATGTGGTTTTCAGTTAATTGTTGCCTGGGCAGACCAGCAGCCCCTGAATAATGGATGAACAGATTACTCGGACATAGTTTCACTGTGAAAGAGAAGGCTTAGGGATGGCCTGATTGCCTGCCTCCTTAGCCTTTTATTGGAATTTTTATCTTTAGATACAATCAGTAGGTGAGTAATCTTGGGAGGACACATGTGTTTACATTTTCCTCTAGGCAAGGGCATCCAGGGGTTAAGCATAAGGATTCCAGTAAACACCCGGGGTCTGCCTATGCACAGGCTTGTTTGGAAAGGTCAAGGAATAATTAGGGGCGCCGCTTTCAACACTCCCCTAAATCTCCCCTAAGTCAGAATTCTGATAAACAGGGCAGGCGGCCTTCCACACACTTCCCTTTTCGCAGAATGTCCTCCTTACAACTTTCCAACCAAGTCTTTTGTGCTCCCCAACAAATTGTGTAATAAAAATCATGTGGCTGTTAAATTGGAGGCTAGTCTAAAAATATATATTTAACATCCAGCTCTGGGATTAGAAATGTGGAAAGCATACAGCAGGCAGCAGCCCTGGGCTTTTAATTTAATTGAATCTTGGCCATTGAAATAGCTAGAGCCGAAATCATAGACTCAGCAGTGAAGGTTATTGAGGGTTTTGGTTTTTTTTAACCTCAGGTTGTCTGAGCAGTCCCATGCCCCTTGTGCTGTGTGGCCTTGGGGGAGTGGCCACACCTCTCTGCCTCAGTTGTCTCATCTGCGTGAGGTGAACAATGATCATTTGCTACTGCATGGGGCTGAATTAATTGTGATAAATTTCCTCCCTTCCTCAATCCTGTTTTTTGGCCACTGTGCCGCTCACTCTCCATCGGAGCTCTACCTCCTTGGCCACCCCTTCCAGTAGCCACTCTTTGTTCAAACTCCTGGTTGAGACTTGGGATGCCTGGAGCTCCATCCTCACCCTCTGTCCACACCCTCTGTACAGGTGAGCTTATTCATCCCAACACTTTAACTCCCACACACTCACTGTTGCTACTTCAGCTTTATCTCCCACCCTGGCCTCTTCCCTCAGTTCCAGACTCATAACTCCAACCATAGGCTTAACATATCCCTTCAAATCTCAAATAAGATTCTAGGCTTTCCTGTGTCCAAAATAAAACTCTTGGTTTCTGCTCTTCATGGTTCTGCCCTGTCCAGGTCCTGGTCCCCACATTCTCAGGGATGCTGCCCCTTCTCCCAGGTGCTGAACTATGGTGCCTTCTTCTCCCTCGCCTCATAGCTACTTCTTCCCATGCCAGGAACCCACTTACTTCTCTTTCTTTTACCTCCAGCATACTGGTCAGATCCTCTCAACCTCTTCTTGCACTATTGTGAAGGATTCTGCCCCTGCTTGCTCCATCTTCACTCAGGAGCCACAGGGATGTTCTGATCCTGTGAGTTCGGAACGTGCTCTGTGATGTCAGCTGTGGCCCTGTCTGAAAAGTCCTGAGCCAGGAAAAGCTATAAAGGACTGTGCGAGCCCAGCTGCCAACCCATACACCTCAAACACCAGATTTGTACAGTAAATGCCCCATCCTTCCCAACTTTTAAAATATGTAAAGCCACACTTGATCTGGGCCTCCAGGGAGAGGTGCCAGGACAGCTCTGGAAACAGATACTATATGTGTTGGGGGAAGAGAGAAGGGTGACATGGCTTTTGCTTGCTCCCACTGCCAGCTTTGACCAAATCCCTGTGGCCGCCCTAATCCACACTGTCTAATGGAACCCGAGCCAGCTCAGGCCCTGCAGGATGAGCCCGCTAATCTCTGGGGCTGAGAGCTCACCACCTGTCTCCAGGATGCTTTGCCCTCTTGGCCTCAGAGAGCCAAATCTGGGACCTCAGACAGGGATGATGGTACAAGTATCTTTTGACCAAGCCCTCTCACCTTTGGCCCTCAAAGATGAGATGGGGAAACTCAAGTTCATATGGTGTGAGTCACTGCTCCCAGAGACAGGAAGGCTTTATAAATGACAGAACAACTCCTTAGGGCTCCCTTATCAGCTGCAAAAGGTGGAGTGTGAGCTGCAGGGCAAGCTGGCCTGTCCCCTTCTTCCATCAGAGGCTTGCAGGCTGGTGGTTTCACACTAAGCTGGGTGCAAATCCTGCTGCTGACACACCCCAACCGTGTGACCTTGCGCAGGTCACTTAATTTTTTCAGGTCTCTATTTTCTCATCTGCAAAATGGGGCTAATGGTAAAAGTCTCTTCTTTGCAAGGTTGTTGAGGGTATGTTAAGCAGAGTCCCTGCTAATATTAAAGATTGGCTTGTACCCAGCTGGTGTGGCTCAGTGGTTGAGTGTCAACCCATGAACCAGATTCCAGGTCAGGGCACATGTCTGGGTTGTGGGCTCCATCCCTGGTAGGGGGTGTGCAGGTAGCAGCCACTCAATGATTCTTTCTCATCACTGATGTTTCTATATCTCTCTCTCCCTCTCCCTTCCTCTCTGTGAAATCAATAAAAACATAATTTAAAAATATTAAAGGTTGGCTTGCTCATGGCTTCTTCCTGCCCAGCTCTATTCTCCCTCTTTCTGTGCAGGTCCACTCAGCTCACTGTGCTCCTTTCTTCTACTCCTGAGTTTACTGCAGGGTTTTGCAAGGAGAAAGTTGGGGAGTACCTTAGGCAGCTGGAGTCAAAAGACTGGTGGTCAGGAAAGAAAGGGAGAAAGAGATAGAAAAAAGGATAAGAGACAGAGAGAGACAAAGAAAGATACAGAAAAATTGGCAGAGAGACGGAAAGGGAAAAGAGAATGGGAGAGACAGAAAAGTAGAGACCAAAATAGAGAAGCAACGAGACCAGAGACAGAGGACAGTGTGTGTCAGAGACAGCCGGAGAGAAAGACAGTCAGAGAGTCAGGTAGACAACACACATCCAAAGACAGGAAAGAAACAGACCCAGGGAATAGGAGAGGGAGGGAAAGATGTGGAGAGATCCAGTTCTTCGCACATCCCTGCTCAGGACGGGTCTCTGCCCTCAGAACAGCCTCTCATCCCTTCCCCACAATCCTTAAATATTCTCTCTCTCTCTCTCTCTCTCTCTCTCTCTCTCTCTCTCTCTCTCTCTCTCCTCCACATCTGCCACAGCTGCGTTCTGACCCGGCAGAGGCTGGCACAGGTGAGTGTGGCTACAGAGGCGGCGGGCCTGGGGGTGCGCTGGGGATGGGCCCCAGGAAGAGTGGCCCAGGGCTATCGGGAAGGGGAAGGATTTGCGCGCTGGAGATAATGGTCGGGCAGGGGCCCCTGTGATAAGGTTCAGACTCACTGGTGTTGAGAGCAGCGGGGGCGGGGCTGGGACAGTGCCGAATTGATATCCCACCTCTTCTCTGATAGGCTCGGCCAAGATTTATTGGGCGCCTCCCTCTCCCTAGCTCCCGGGGCTCCCCAGTTCTCCCCGGCCAGGCAGGCACTCGGAGCATTCTTCGATTCCGTGTTCTCCCCGTCCATCCGGTCTCCTCCCGCAGCGGGGGAACCAATGGCCGGGCCCCGGAGCATCCTGGATCCACCGCTGCAGGCGCTGCTGCCACCGATCCTGGTGCTGATGCTGGCGCAGGCGGGCTCGGCTGCTGCGGCGGGCTCGGTGCGCCTGGCGGGCGGCCTCACGCTGGGCGGCTTGTTCCCGGTGCACGCGCGGGGTGCGGCGGGCAGGGCGTGTGGGCCGCTGAAGAAGGAGCAGGGCATTCATCGGCTGGAGGCCATGCTGTACGCGCTGGACCGCATCAACGCAGACCCCGAGCTGCTGCCAGGTGTGCGTCTGGGGGCGCGGCTGCTCGACACTTGCTCCCGGGACACGTACGCGCTGGAGCAGGCACTGAGCTTCCTGCAGGCGCTGATCCGTGGCCGCAGCGACGGCGGGGAGGCAGCCGTGCGCTGCCCTGGCGGCGTCCCCCCGCTGCGCGCCGCGCCCCCCGAGCGCGTGGTGGCTGTTGTGGGAGCTTCGGCCAGCTCAGTCTCCATCATGGTCGCCAACGTGCTGCGTCTGTTTGCGGTGAGGGCCGCTGGCCGCGTTCGGTATCCAGCCCCTCCGTCCAATCCTTTCCCTTGGGGTGGCGGAGGTGTAGTCTCCTTGCAGAAGTCACTCCAATTCACAAAGACAAACAACTGCTTCAAAAGAAGCCTATGGGTCCAGCCAGACACAGCCTGAGCCAGGTCCCCACCACTTCAACCTCCCTTGTCTGCTCTGGCGCCCTCCAGCGGCTGCCGCCCCCACACAGCCCGCTGTGTGAATAAGGAAACCAACCCCCTAGCTGACAGCAGGGCGCCCTGGACTTTAGACCCCACTTCACCGCTGGTGTCCTAGTTTGGGGCATACGCTGCACAACCATACATGGAGGTCCTGACCCTGGACCCTGGTGGAGAGCTCTGGGTGACAAGGAGCAAGTTTTTCCCGGAATTAGGGCCCTCCTAACGGTGTGGCAAGCCGCACAAGTTCCTGGCTGCTCTGGGGGTGGGTAGGTCTGTAAGGACCTGTACTTGGATCCTCTACTCTGATCATCATTTAAATTCAATATCAAAATGGCTGTCTCTAAAGGTCTCTTAAGGGGCCTCTGAAAGGGGCCACAGAGGACTCTCCTTTCGTCTGCAGTGCCCTGTCCTGTAGGAGAAGCTTGGGCAGGCCCCGCCCTGCCCTCATCTCTTGCTAACCGTCTTCTGTGGGAGGCAGCACCTTCCTTGCAATCTGAGGGTCAGTGACTTGGGGAGCCATAGGGATCAGGGATTGGGGGGCCTTTACAGTAGAGTTGGTGATTTTCTGTACATTCACTTGGGGGTAGGGCTTCTGGGACAGTTTTACTGGGGTTCCATGAGGGGGGTTATCTCTGACCTTTTATCTTTCTGAGAAAAGAGGAAGGCTTTGCTTCCATCTGGCTAGGCAGGGGCCCTCTGTTTCTTGAGTTTCTCTGAGTCTCCATGACACTAGGTGGAGGTTTTCTCAGGGACCCTTCCATCGTCTGCACCCACTTAATCCCTCATACCTCAGTTTCTGCTGGATGGCAATGTTGGTGCAGAGCATACAGATGCACCTTCTACATGGCACCAAGGGAGGTTGTGTGGCTGCCGAGAGAGAGAGAGAGAGAGAGAGAGAGAGAGAGAGAGAGAGAGAGAAAGAGAGAGTGTTGTGGGGGGGGGGGGGGAGGTGTCTTTGTCTCACCAGTTCATGTATGTTCACATTTGTGGGCAGGCTCTGTCTCCTTCCCTGCCTGCAGCTCTGGTTTCTGTCTCTCCTTCTAGGTCAGGTGCAGCATCTCAAACTCAAGGGCCTTCAGGGTCCAAGTGAGAACTGTAGCTGAATGAGCAGGACCCTGTGAGCCCAGGGCCCAATGCTGCCAGCTCAGCCCAGAACTGAGGTGGTGCTGAAACCACAGATTTTAGACACTAGCCCTGAATCAAGTGTCCCTCACTAGCTCTCTTGTCTGTTCTGACCCCTCCTGGGGCTGCCCCCACCCACACAGACCACCCCTTAGTGTGAAGTAGGAAAACTTGTCTCCTCTGGGACTGATAAAGATGTCCTTCTCCAGGGCAGACACAGCCTGTGCCTAGAGGCGAGATTGGCTGCAGGCTGGGCTTGAGCACCCACCACTCCTTTGCTCAGACACACCCTGCACAACTGGATGTGGTGGCCCTTGCCCACTCCCCTAGACCCTCATACCTCCCCTATTTCATCTGACCTATTCACAAGATGCAGGTCTTTCCCCACACCTTCTGCCACTCCCAGTGGTTCTTAGCTCCCTACCCCAAACCTTCTGTGCCCCCACCTGCATCCTGAGTCCCCATTGCCCTCCCTTCCTGCGGTCACTGAACCTCTCTCCACAGCCTAGGTGTTCTTTCCCCCTCCAGATTCCCCAGATCAGCTATGCCTCCACAGCCCCTGAGCTCAGCGACTCCACACGCTACGACTTCTTCTCCCGTGTGGTGCCTCCTGATTCCTACCAGGCCCAGGCCATGGTGGACATCGTGCGGGCATTGGGATGGAACTATGTATCCACACTGGCCTCTGAGGGCAACTATGGAGAGAGTGGGGTTGAAGCTTTTGTGCAGATCTCCCGAGAGGCAGGTGAGTTGGGACAGGAGAGCCAGAGGCACCAAGGAACCTACAGAGGGGAGAACCAGGGGCTGTGAAATAGGGGCACTGGGGCCATAGTGGGGAGCCTGGATGTGTCTTCTATCAGCGCCCCTTTCCTTTGGAAGACTCAATCCTGCCTCATGGCCTGGTAGATGGGGCATAGGCTAGGCTTTACCCCTGAAGAACCCTGGCCCAGACTCCTGAGTGATCACACTGCAGAGTCATGTACTCTGGCAGCCCCAGTGAGTGGTGGGATGGATGAAAGCTGACTTTGACATCCTGGACACTCAGGGGGAGTCTGTATTGCCCAGTCCATCAAGATTCCTAGAGAACCGAAGCCAGGAGAATTCAACAAGGTTATCAGACGACTCATGGAGACTCCCAACGCTCGGGGCATCATCATCTTTGCCAACGAGGATGACATCAGGTGGGATGGATGGAACCTCAGTCACTATTCTTTGGATACTCTCCTTGAAGGCCCTGCCTTGTCTTCTCACTCATCCCCACATGCACATCCTCTCTTCCTCCCTTTCCTTCTTTCTTGTGCCCCCCCACCCCCACCCCCCGACACACACACACACACACACACACACACACACACACACACACACACTTTTCCTGCTGCAATCTCTGCCTGGTCTGTTCTAAGAGGAGATGCTCTAAGTCTAGCCAGGAAAACACACAAGAATACATGCCTGTTTTTATAATTCATAGTGGGGAAACCTGTGGGCAGATCTAAGTGCAGAAAATGAGCAAAAGGGAAGGAGCCCTGGGGCAGGGCCAGCAGGAGGCTCTGTAAGAGAAAGGTGGCCCTACTTCCAGGCAGTGTGAAGTGCATCATAGTGCATGGAGCAAGAGGGCAAGCCCAGACCAGGGCCTGGTTGGACCCCTGACCACCTCAGAAGCCCAGGGCAAGTGTTCTAAACACTCTATGCTCCATTTTCCTGATCATTGAGGATATGATGAGTGATGTGGAATGAGATAGATGGAGAGAGAAGAATGAGAACTGACTAGAGGTAAGTTGAAGGAAGATCTCAGAACTTTATTCACCCTCAGCCGTGTTTATACCAGGAGGGTCCTCGAGGCTGCACGCCAGGCCAACCTGACTGGCCATTTCCTGTGGGTTGGCTCAGACAGCTGGGGAGCCAAGATCTCACCCATCCTGAACCTGGAGGACGTAGCAGTGGGGGCTATCACTATCCTGCCCAAAAGAGCTTCCATTGATGGTGAGTGTAGGGATGACCTCCTCCACTTTGTCCCCTACCCCCACCCCATCCTTTTCCACCATCCCTCTTGAGGCACTCATTTACCCCATTGGTAAAATTATACTGTGATCCAGGTCCCTTCTAAGATTCCCAAGTTCTATGATTCTGAGATTCTGTAAATACATCCCTCCCAGTAGTGTTTGAATGAGTTGGCAAATAAGGAAAAGCACAGCCACCATACAGGGTAAAAAAATTGTTTTTTAGTTTGTGTTTTTTGTTTTGTTTTATTTTTTAATTCAACACCTGTATTCCTCATTCTGTCGAAGGCATTATGATTTTAGGGTGCGGGTGGGAGAGAAACCAAGGAGATGGGACTTACTGTCCTGTTGCTCAAAGTAATGAGGCCGCCCCTCCCTTTTTCCTTCCCACTATCCCATCTGTGAATATCTGGAAGAATCTAGCAGGGATGTCCACTTTACAACAGTATTGCTCATTTTCCCAAAGGCTGAATGAACTGCAGATAACTTGATGAGAGACTTCAGGGCTATATGTAAAGTGTGGACCCTCATAACACTGAGCCCTGCCTCCCACACTAATACCTCTTGGGGTATATATTCACCCTCACATCCTTTCCGCAGGCGTTTTTTTAGAATGCATTCAGTTGCAAGTGGCAAACTAGACTCTTTACCAGAAGAGTCTCAGCAATGAAAGCATTTCATCACAAGACTTCAGGTTTGGGGCAGTGAGTCAATGATGTTCTCAAAGCCCTGAGCTCTGTCCTCCCTTCTGTTTCACCACCCTCTGTGGCTTCATGCTTGTGGCATCATATTTACAAAGTGGCTGCTGAAGCTCCACCCACTACATGTTCACAGCAGCATCCTAACCAGGAAAGAATGTGCAGCATAAAAGTATTTCATGTAGTGAGGCTCAGGTTTACATCAGGATGCAAATTTTATCCTGGAGTCCCCAGATGTCTTTGAACTCACAGGCCAGAAGTTGGTTCAATGGCGCTTCCTAGCTGCAAAATGAGCAATTGGTGAAGGGACACAGGGTGACTGTGCTGGCTATGGTTACCACCCTTCTCCCCCTCCCTCTCAGGATTTGACCAGTACTTCATGACACGCTCCCTGGAGAACAACCGCCGGAACATCTGGTTTGCAGAGTTCTGGGAAGAGAATTTTAACTGCAAACTGACCAGCTCAGGTACCCAGTCAGACAAATCCACCCGCAAATGCACAGGTGAGAGTGTGGCAAGGAAGGTGATGGAAAAGGTGGGAGGCCAGTTTAGGTATCTGGGGGCCAGGCGCATTTCCTCTGGGCATCCCTAGGACAGGTGAGGAACGCATCGGCCGGGACTCTACCTACGAACAGGAGGGGAAGGTGCAGTTTGTGATCGACGCAGTGTACGCCATTGCCCATGCCCTACACAGCATGCACCAGGCGCTCTGTCCTGGGCATACAGGCCTGTGCCCAGCAATGGAGCCCACCGATGGGCGGACACTGTTGCAGTATATTCGGGCAGTCCGCTTCAATGGTGAGTGGATGCCAGAACTCCTATGTGAGAGAGGGGAAGTCCCTGAGATGGATTTCTCTGTGGGACGTGGATGAGTGGGGAGCAAAGGGATGGGAGAGGCAGCATGGTATAGGGAGCACCTGCACCTTTGAGCTGGGGACTTGAGCCAAGTTATGAGGACCTCTTTTTAACACTCCTCCTTTCTCAGGCTTCAGCACCCCCTTTCCCAACTTGAAAAATGTTGGTGTTGGTGAATTTCTCTGTGATTCCTTCTGCCTGAAACCCTCAGCAGGTCACACACAACTCTCCCCTTCACTGCACAGAGCTTGAAGGCATCTGGTCTCTCAGGGCACAGTGCATACAGTGAAGAGGCACTGCCTATGACACGGACATGCTGCTCACTGTGAGTCTCGAGCTTCCAAATGCTGCCCCAATTAGCTCCTGCACTGCCTGAGCACTGGGAACCAGTCTGATGTTTCCCCTTGTACCAGCAGAGGGCCTGGCACATGGTCATGGCTCTGAAAAGGCCCAATGGACATGGCTGTGCTTGTGGTTTGTGGGGAGAGATACAATTCTTGTACAATAACTGTCCTTTAGAAAATTAAAACTATTCGTCCACCTGATATTGAGAATCTTCTCTTTGCCACGCTCTCTGCTAAATAGCACAGCTGAATTTCACTCCAGACCAACCTTACAAGCTAACAGAACAAGCCTCTGAGAGAATTAAAGCTGACCAAATTAGTACAAACTTTATGTCAACACTCAGACCTTTATTCAAGTCTGAACTCATCCTTTCACCTGAACAGTTAAGATTTCTATTTTCTTTTATAATTGTGGTAACATACATATAGCTTAATATAGTATATTTACCATCTTAACTACTTTTAAGTGTACAGTGTAGTCATATACATTGTTATGCAACCAATCTCCAAAACTCTTTTCATTTTGCAAAACAGAAACTGTTATCCTGTTAAACAACTTTCCAGTTCCCCCTCCCATGGCAACCACCATTCTACTTTCTGTCTCTATTAATTTGACTGTTCTAGATACCTCATATTGGTGGAATCATGCAGGATTTGTCTTTTTGTGACTGGCTTATTTCACTTAGCACAATGTCCTCAAGGTTCATTCATGTTGTACATGTGTCTGAATTTCCTTTTTTAAGGCTGACTAATATTCCATTGTATGGATAAACACTTTTTGTTTATCCATTCAACTCCCAATGACGCATGGTCGCTTCCACCTTTGGGCTGTTGTGAATAATGCTGCTATGAACATGAGTATTCAAGTGTCTCTTTGAGTTCCTGTGTTTAGTTCCTTTGTGTTTATACCTAGAAGTGGAATTGCTGGGTCATGTGGTAATTCTACCATACTGTTTGAGATCCACCAAACTGTTTTCCACCTGACTGCACAAGGTTCCTACCAGCAACACATAAGGTTCCAGTTTCTCTGTGTCCTGGCTGATCCTTGGTATTTTCTAATATTTGGGCAGGGGGTGGTATCTCACTGTAGTTTTGCTCGGCATTTCCCTGATGTTGAGCATCTTTGCGTGTGCATGTTGAGCTCTTCCTTTATCCTGGCGGGGCCTTTGGCCTCTCCAGGAGGCTGGCTGGGATGGGCTGGAGAACCACTGAGGATGCCAGGCTCTCCCTCCAGGCAGTGCAGGAACCCCAGTAATGTTCAATGAGAACGGAGATGCACCCGGGAGATATGACATCTTCCAGTACCAGGCGTCCAACGGCAGTGCAGGCAGTGGCGGATACCAGAGCGTGGGCCAGTGGGCGGAGACGCTCAGGCTGGACGTGAGTGACCTCGGGGTGTGGGAGGCGGGCCCGCCAGTCCTGGCAGCGGAGGGCAAAGGCCCTGTGTCCCATGTTGCAGATGGACGCCCTGCAGTGGTCAGGAGACCCATGGGAAGTGCCGGCATCTCAGTGCAGCCTCCCCTGTAGGCCTGGGGAGCGGAAGAAGATGGTGAAGGGCGTGCCCTGCTGTTGGCACTGCGAGGCCTGCGACGGGTACCATTTCCAGGTGGATGAGTTCACCTGCGAGGTCTGCCCAGGGGACATGCGGCCCCTTCGCAACCACACCGGCTGCCGCCCCACACCGGTGGTGCGCCTCACCTGGGCCTCTCCCTGGGCCGCCCCACCGCTCCTCCTGGCGGTGCTGGGCATCACGGCCACCACCGCAGTGGTGGCCACCTTCGTAAGGCACAACAACACACCCATTGTCCGCGCCTCGGGCCGCGAGCTCAGCTACGTGCTGCTCACCGGCATCTTCCTCATCTATGCCATCACCTTCCTCATGGTGGCCGAGCCTGGGGCGGCCGTCTGCGCTGCTCGGAGGCTCTTCCTCGGCCTGGGCACCACCCTCAGCTACTCTGCCCTGTTCACCAAGACCAACCGCATCTACCGTATCTTCGAACAGGGGAAGCGCTCTGTCACGCCCCCGCCCTTCATCAGCCCCACCTCGCAGCTGGTCATCACCTTCGGCCTCACCTCCGTGCAGGTTGGTCCCCAGACTCCAGATGGGGAGGCGCTGACCTCTACTCAGAGAGTCACTCTTCTGTTTTGGAAAAACATTTAGCCTTGGGAGAGAGGGCCCTGCCCTTCTCCTATGAGGAGAACTCAGTTAAGAGCAGCCATTCCTCCACTTCATCCTGGAAGGAAAATGGGTTCCCATATAAAAAATAAAGCAAAGAAATATCTGATACATTTTCCACAAGCAAAGAATCTGTTTCCATAAAGGGAGTTACTGCTGCCCAGTCCCTGGTGACAGGCTCAGGGCCTCAGTAATGTACCTAACTGTGGAGTGGAGCATCTTGTTCCATAAATGGCCAAATTTCATGATGTATGGGCAGCAAAAGCAGAGTTCCTATGGGTCTTTCCACAGCTTTGAAAATGATTCTGTGGCTGGGAAAGCCCTGGATGTTTTCTGTGCAAAGGGTACTAAGAGAAAAGTACTAAGAGAAAGGTGTGTATGACATTGTGTGACACTGTAGAGCTAGCCCAGTTCTCAGGGCCAGGTGGACAGCATGCTCTCCATTCCAAGTGAGCCCTTCTCCCTACCCAACCATGCATGTATCATGTTCATTCCTACCCACAGGCCTCGGTCCATGCAGTTCGCAGCTGGAAGACACTTCCTGCACATGCAGGGCTTGAGCCTCCTCTACCAGGCAGGGCCAAAATCTCAGTGCCCAGCTCATCCTGAAAAGGCATCTCACTGCCTCTCTGCCTGAAAACCCCATGACACAAGACAAAGATGCTTATTAGAATACATCAGTGCCTCCAGCTCACCCAGGGGCTCCCCACATTATGCCATCATTTCCAGAAACCCTGGACCCTTTCCAAGAGGCATACTTTCAGTTTTACTAGGTTATATACCAAAATGATGGATGTCCAATGGTATCTCACTGTTGTTTCAATTTGCCTCACTTCGTTGCTAGTACAATGGCCTTTGCAGTGTTCTCTTCTGTGGCATGCCTATTCCTATACTTTGATCATTTTCTGTAATTTTGTAGGAGTTAGTTACATGTGTTGGATCCTAATTCTTTATCAATTACGGGGATGCAAAATCAGTGAGCTACATTTTGCTTGCTACTCCTGCGTATCACAGGCCTTGAGTATTAGTTACTCATGGGAAACATTTGTCCCCCACCTGGAGTCTTGCTCTAAGAAAAGCCTCCATGCTGCCTTTTGAACAGTGGATGACATTTTATTAGTCTCTTGTTCATGAAGCTGCTGCCTTTGGGAGGATCACAAAAAAGATGTTCCTTCTGGTTGTACAAATTATTATAAAGCATCCCCTCCTCCAGGATCACACAGCCCTGCTCCAGGTGCACAGACCTACCTCACCTCCCTATACCCTCCCCCTAAATCAGACACACTTGTGCAGGGAATGAACGTATGGGCAGCCCTTTCAGGGTCCTGACTTTATGCAGGTGTTTTATTTCCTGCTCCCCAGCTGCCCTTAGCTCAAAGTTATATCTCCTGTCATTGAGGAAATTGAAGCTCCATTTCCTCATTGTTAGGACCGGTGTCTTACTCTGGTAACCTCCCAGCTGCCCAGCATCAACTCCTAACATCCTTACAATTCTCCATTAAGGGCCTCTTCAATTTAGGCTGCATTGTGCATTCACACATTATTTCATTACATCCTGTTCAACAGTTCTCTGGATCTGGAGAAGAAAGGGGGTCCTCAGGAAATAGGTTTGCCATGCTGCTATATAGAAACAAGCTAGTGTTTCACATTTACAGACTGAAGGTGATACTGCCTACTGGATGGTTGTGAGGAGAGAACATCTCTGCTGGGTCTAGCCCTTAACCAGTGGTACATACACCATTCCCCCTCCAAGCTGGCATCATTTTCTTAAAACAGATTATGATGATTCCCATTCTATAGATAGAGAAGACATTCAGGATCAAAATTCCACAGATTCTGTCTGCAGTTACTGCACCTTGCAGGGATCAGTAAATGACATTGGTAATGGCTGGAATATAGGAAGAGGATGTCCAGGGGCCCCTTACCCAACCAGCCCTGACATTGTTAGCACATACCTCCACTGCAGCCCCTTCTCTCTACTGGACCATGTCACAGGCCTGAGTATTCCCCTCCTGGAAGGCCCTCTTCTCTCCATAGTGGTTCTCTCAGACCCAAGCATCCCCTCACAGTAGGTCAGGAGCCTCCAGGGGACCCTAACCTGCCAGAGTCCTCAGTAGGTGGCGAGTTTTAGTGTGTCCCTGATATGATGTTGTCTCCTGTAGGTGGTGGGAGTGATGGCATGGCTAGGGGCCCAGCCTCCACACAGCGTGATCGACTATGAGGAGCAGCGGACGGTGGACCCAGAGCAAGCCAGAGGGGTGCTCAAGTGCGACATGTCAGATCTATCTCTCATCGGCTGCCTGGGTTACAGCCTCCTACTCATGGTCACATGCACAGTGTATGCCATCAAGGCCCGTGGTGTGCCTGAGACCTTCAACGAGGCCAAGCCCATTGGCTTCACCATGTACACCACCTGCATCATCTGGCTGGCTTTTGTGCCTATCTTCTTTGGCACTGCACAGTCAGCTGAAAAGGTAATTTGGGGTCTTTTCTTGGTTTCTCTACCTCATTTGTTTCCTACCTTCTGCCACAGAAGGAAGGGCTCAATTGTCCCAAGAGCTGGGTTACACATATGAACCCGGCTTCGTTGGTTGATTTATTCCTGTAATTAAATACATGTTCAATTGCCCTCTGCTTGTTCATTCAGCCATTCATTCATCCATACTTCTAACCATTGATTAATCTTTCATTTAATTATTACTTCATATACTTTCTATCTACTGATCCATTGATCTATTTGTTTGATCATTATTCACTCATCTATTCATTTGTATAGAACATTTGTTTATTCATCTATATGTTTGCTCACTTTTACCTTTATTCAATCTCAGTTTGTTCATTCATTTGTACATTTGAAACCATGTCCATTCATTCATTAATATCTTCTAGACTTTTTTAGCCATATGGACCATTTCCCCAGGTGTCACTTTCTGTGAATAAAACTGTCTTCCCTCAGAAGCTGGTCCACTCAGTGCCATGTCACTCACCCTCCATCCTGCCTACACTGGAGCCACACTGTGACTATCCCTTCTTCATGCCACAGGGCCTTTGCTTATGCAGTTGTCCTTTTCTAAGTGCTCATTCCACGGCTATGTGGAGGTGGGGGTAAGAGAAAACAGGGCTGAGTCCCACCTGGTCCCTTTTTCCATGTCTCAGATATACATTCAAACCACCACACTGACTGTGTCCCTGAGCCTGAGCGCATCGGTGTCCCTCGGCATGCTCTATGCACCCAAAACCTATGTCATCTTGTTCCACCCGGAGCAGAACGTACAGAAGCGGAAGCGGAGTCTCAAAGCAACCTCCACAGCAGCATCCCCACCCAAGGGTGAGGACACAGAGGCCCCCAAGTAGTGAGAAGCCTTCTTTTCTTTCCCTTGCTTCACAGTGGGAATTGTGAGGAGTCTAGGCATGCAGTGAATCAGAGAAGGGGTCCACGGAGGCTATGCCCAGCAGGACCTATCTTGAGGCTGGCCTCCAGAAAGACCTGCCCACATTCCAATGTTATCCCTTTTTTTCTGTGCATGTTGGCATATTTCCTCACTGCAGACTAGACTTTCTACCCATGGTGGGAAATGGCCATGGCAAGGCTTCTATTTCTAGAGAGAGACTCAACTTACACTCTCTGGTTTGAAGTTGAGAGATCACAATGACTTCCTGGGTTTGGCCATTGTGAGTGATATTTCCACTCCTTCTTCAACCACTAGAACATAGGGACTGGGCCCTGTGTGAGAATGTGCAGGCCCCAGAGTGAAATACTGGGTTGGAGTTGGGGAGGAACAGTTTCCACAAAACCAGATCTGTGGATCTGTATACTAGACTGAGCAACCTGGGTTTGGCACAGGCAGATGGAGCCTTGGGTGAGATCCCTGTGAGAGAGGATGGGCCTGCAGAGACAGGGAGGTGAGCAGAGGTACCAGGTGCACCCCATGAAGTTACTTGTGTGAGGGCATTTTCCTTGGAATCTTGTCCCCTGGGATCTGAGGGGTGTCACACTCAGAGTACAGTTTTTTTCCTTTCCCATCTGTACTTCCTTAAATGACCTCTAATAGATGCACTTATGTGGTGTGAGTGGTGTGAGAATAAACTAACAAGGATGGCATTTGCCCTCCTCTGATGCCTGAGGGATTGTTTTCAGGAGTTCCAGGGTGGGACCAGTGACAAAAAGAGTTGTATACATAGTGAAGATTAATTCCAAGTGGATAATGTAGAATGAATATAAAATGCTTCTTTTCCAACACTCACTGGGAAGTCCCCTTTGAAAGGCAAGCATAGGCATGGGGAGGAAGATGCTTGCACTACAGATGCATGGGTGTTTATTTCTCAGTAATTTTTTTTTAGGAAAAGGGTGGTTTAAGTGATTTAATTTATTTCCTTGGGGTAGAATTTAAATTTAAAATTGACTCTTTTTGTTAGTGTGAATTCTCTAGTATCTAATGTCTGGAAATGATTTGAAGATCAACCACACTTCATATGACATAGAGACTATTTCCTATACATACTCTCTGGTGCATATAAGTTTTGACTAGGTGTTTCTGCATTCTTTAAATTAATAGGGTGTCGCCTCAGAGTAACATACAAAGCATACAGATTCTCCTTTCTCACACATGTTGCATTCCCAGGGTTTGTTTCTCTGCATTGTTAATTATGAAGTTTTATATATTACTGAATGATTTCCCAAATTTATTATTTCATAGGGTTACTTCCCTGTGTGGGTTTTCTTTTGTATAATGAATTGTGTTTTCTTGCTGAAGGTTTTTCCATAGTAGTGCTTTTATAGTTTTTTTTTCTCCTATATGACCTTGTAGAGAGTCAATGAGTTCTGATCTCCAAATGAAGGTCTTCCTGCATGTACTATTTTCTTGGTGTTTCTCCCAGTCTGAATTCTCTAGTGTGCTATAAATCTTGATTTCTAGTTGAAAATTTTTCCACATTTGTTACATTTTTTTGTGTCAGAGAATGGTTTTCCCCATTCTGAACTCTATGACTCAAGAGTTCAGATGATTTCTTAGTAAAAGCTTTACCACATTTGAAGGAATTCTCCCTATATAATCTATGATGTGAAGTAGAGTCCTGGCTTCCTGCTGAAAACTTCCACACTCCCCACATTCATTACTACCTGTCTCTGACATAAATTCCCTGATGCACAGTGAGTTCTGTCTTCTTCTATGCAACCTTCTCACATTAATCCACTGTCCATGATTCAACAGCATGAGCCATTCTGTGTGCAGTGGACATCCTCTATTCCTAAAGGCATTATCACATTTAGTACACTTATGTGGTCCCTTTCTGAATTCTCCAATGTATTCAAAGGTTTGACTTCTGGAAGAGGGCTTTCCCACATTCCATGTCTACATAAGTTCTCTCCCTTTGATCATTTCTTTGATGCTCAGTGGAATTCACAATTCCCTGAAGGTTTTCCCCTATGTACAATGTATGGTATCCAATCAATCAATTTGAACTCCTAAATAAAGATTTTTCAAATTTTTAGAATTTATAAGTATTCTACCTGCATAGTTTCTTTTATGTTGAATAAAAGCTAAGCTATACTTGTAGGCCCTCTCACATTCATTGGCTTCTAATGATTTCTCCCCAGTATGAATTATATGTTCCAGTGGAAATAGGATCTGGATTGAAGACTTTTCTACACTATAATCACAGTATTTCTCTCCAATATGAGTTCTTTGAGGATAAGATTCCATTTTGGCTTTTACTCACCCATTTGTAAGGCAATGTTTTTGTGACTTCTATAGGGGGCACATTTTAATACTAATTATATTCTTATGCCTTTTCATTAGTGTGAATCTTTGACACATTTATCACATTTATTACATTCTGTGTTCTTTAGAAATTTCCCCCAAATTTGTTACACTCATTGCCTCTCACTTTATTCAATGATTCTTATTAAATAAACTAATGGCCCAGTGCACAAAATTTGTGCACGGGGAAGGGGGTGTTCCTCAGCCTGGCCTGCACCCTCTCCAATCTGAGACCCCTCGAAGGATGTCCTACTGCCAGTTTACAGGGATCGGGCCTAAACGCAGTCAGACATCCCTCTTGCAATCCGGGACTGCTGGCTCCTAACTGCTCACCTGCCTGCCTGCCTGCCTGATTGCCCCTAACCACTCTGCCTGCTGACCTGCTCACCCCCAACTGCCCCCCGTTGCCAGCCTCCTTGCCCCCACCTTCCATCCCCACTACTCTGCTTGCCCCCAGCTGCCACCCTGCTGGCCTGCTCACTTGAAACTGCCCGCCCCCCCGCTGTCCTGATAACCTCCAACTGACCCCCACTAATGGCCTGCTTGCCCCCAACTGGCCCCCCTGCTGGTCTGCTTACCCACAACAGCCCTGCCCCGCAACAACCTGATCACCCACAACTGCCCTCCCCTCTTGGCCTCTAACCGCCTCTATCTTGGCCCCACCACCATGACTTTGTCCAGAAGAATGTCCAGAAGGTCTCCTGGAAGGTCTCCCAGTCTAATTAGCATATTACCGTTTTATTAATATAGATAGAGGCCTGGTGCATGAGTGGGGGCTGCCTGGTTTTCCCTGAAGGGTGTCCCAGATCAGGGTGGGGGTTCCCTTGGGGCATGGGGTAGCCTGGGCGAGGGGCTTGTGGTAGTTTGCAGACCAACCACGCCCCCATGGGGTGAGGGTCCCCACTGCGGGGGGCGTGGCCAGCCTGGGTGAGGGGCTAATGGCTGTTTGCATGCTGGCCTCACCCCTTTCAGGGTGGGGGTCCCCACTGGGGTGCCTGGCCAGGCTTGGTGAGGGGCTGCAGGCTGTTTGTAGGCTGGCCAAGCCCCCCAATGGGGACCCTCACCCCATGAGGGTGTGGCCAGCCTGGGTGTGGGGCTGATGGCTGTTTTCAGGCTGGCCACACCCCCGTCAGGGTGGGGATCCCTGCTTGGGTGCCTGGCCAGCCTGGGTGAGGGGCTGAGGGCTGTTTGCAGGCTGGCCACACTCCATTCAGGGTGGGTGTCCCCACTAGGGTGAGAGGCTGATGGCTGCTTGTAGGCTGGCCAAGCCCTCCAGCGGGGACCCTCACCCCATGGGGATATGGCCAGCCTGGGTGAGGGGCTGAGGGCCATTTTCAGGCTAGCCACACCCTCTCAGGGTAGGGGTTCCCACTGGGGGGCATGGCAAGCCTCGGTGAGAGGCTGATGGCTGTTTGCTGGCTGGCCACGGCCCCAGGAAACTCAGGCTCCCCAGCCCCTCCTTGAGCAGAGGCCACAGCAGCTGGAAGCAGGTATTTGGTATTTATTTATCTTCTATAATTGAAACTTTGTAACCTTGAGCAGAGCCCATGGCCAGCCAGGGCAGGTGGGAAGCTTGGCTTCCTCCATCATCAGGGGCAACCCAAGCCTCCTGTTCACTCCAGCTCTATGGCCACCACCATCTTGGTTGGGTTTATTTGCATACTCGCTCCTGATTGGCTTGTGGGCATGGCTTGTGGGTGTCACAGAGGTACAGTTGATTTGCATGTTTCTCTTTTATTAAATAAGCTGTAAATTTCCCCAAAAGTTAGACTTGGGATTTCTGTTGTTTTTTAAAATATAGTTTTCAATTTGCAAGACTCCGAAAATGGAATAAATGCACAATTCTAAGCAAATCTTTCCACCATCATTTTATAGAATGAAACCTCATCAGGAATATTCTGTTATAGTGACACCTTTGTTTCCAAATATGAAAATTTTCCAAGTGTAAATATTTCCCATCTCTTGGGCTTTGAAAGGGAAACTCTGCTTCAGTATAAACAGACAGAGCAGGGTACTGACCGCGATGACAAATAGATTGGGTGTTTCAGAGATGATCTTTCAACCTGTGGCATAAAGGGAAGGAACCAAAATGGGATAAAGCTCTGAAAGGGAAGTGAGTGAGTGGGATCACTGGATGCAAAAGGAAGACAAGGGTGTAGAGAGAGAGATTTGTCAAGGAACTGGATTTGGACATTTTAAGCTTCATTGCTTCATTTATGGATCACCATGGCAGAATACTAACTGGTTATACTGTTTCCTATATATTTCCCCTTTCATCCTACACACCAATATCAAAAGTATCATTACAGGGCACCAGTTCCCCACATTTAAAGGAACATTGCTATGGGCCATGCCCTGTCCCAGCACCTGCATCTGGCTGTGATTTACTCTCATATTTACCTGCAAACTCAGAAACAAATAGCAGGAAGGGTACATCAGTCTAGAGTATTATGGCCCCACATGCTGTTCCCTGGTATAATCTGGCAAATTAAGTATCATTAGGTTATTTTACCAGAGCTATTGAATATTGAACTGACTCACAGTATCAATTTCTGAATTCTTTTTCCTATTCTGATTTGCAGACAGGGAAATTTTCCAGGATCCAGAGACTTTGTCTTGCCCCTGACACTGTATACTTTTGTCATTCAGTTTTCACATTATGAAATTGTACAATGTTGAGGTTAAGACTTCTTAAAATCAATTCCAGCTCTGCCACTTGCTATATGGGTGACCTTGGGCAAGATAATTAGCCTCTCTTACAGTTACTGACAGCCAGAGTCTCCTTAATGATCCCCACAGAGATGCCCAAAGCATTGATGCCATTTACCTACAACTGATCCTCCCAGTCCTACCAATTACTGCCATGCAGACCCCATTCATTCAGCTAAACTCTCAGCTGATCAATCCCAAGACACCATCTCAGACCCATGGGCTCCCTATGTACTGACTCTCCTCCCCCATGGACTCCTCATTCACTCTTGTTCCAACAAGTACCATTGGAAGTTTTCTCTGTGCTGAGTACCTGGGATACATCAGTCTACACAACAGACAAGAATTGTTTCCTTCACGGGACTTACATCCTAGTGGTGGATACAAACAATAAATAATATATAACACAAAAATACATTACTTAGTATGTTAGAAGAGGACAAGTACTGTGGAAAAAGAAAATATTAGAGTTGAATAAAGAAAAAAGGGGAAGGTCAGAGGATATGGGCTGCAATTTTAAATATAGGGGTTCAGTGTAGGTGTATGACTGACAAGGTGGCATTTGAAGGAGGTTGGGAGTGACCCATGGGGTTATCTGAGGATAGAGGGCCCAGCAGATAGAGCAGCCAGTGCAGAAGCCCTAGAACAGGGGCATTCCTGGTATATTTGAAGACCCACTAATGAGGTTTGTGTGGTTGGAGTAGGGTGAGGGAAAGAAACCACATGAGAAAGGGAGACAAGGTGTATCAGTCAAGGTTCTCTGCAGAAACAGCATCAACAGGACATATTGGTTTCTCTGGAAACTCCCAATCATAGATAGATAGATAGATAGATAGATAGATAGATAGATAGATAGATGATAGATAGATCTTCTATCAGATATTATCTATACTAATAATAGCCTAGGGCCGTCACGACCTAAATGACTAGATGGACGACCGGTCACCAGGAAGTGCATGGAGCACCTCTCGGTCCCTCCCCCACGGCCCACAGGCTCCTATCACAGCAAGGCTGGTGGCAGGTGGGTGGGCAGGGCAGCAGGTGCAGGGGGTGAGATGGGCACAGTGAGGTCATTAACCTCCAGCCTGGGGCCTGGCCGGAGGCCTAACGACCTTGCCATTGCCGTGGCTGCTGCGGATCAGACCCAGAGAGAGGCCCAGAGAGAGAGGCAGGTCCTGATCACCAGCTGCCGTGGAAACTGCAGATAAGGCCTGGAGATAGGCCCAGAGAGAGAGACAGCTGTCAGTGGAGCCATTCTGGATTTCCCAGAAAAGCCAATGGTTGCCTAGGAGGCAGAGCTTTTGAGGCTAACAGGCATAGAAACCGACCAATCAGAACCAAATCTGGTGAACTGCAAAGGCAGAACCTAAGGTGGGGGCTGAGGAGGGGTTTTAAGGGCAACAGCTATTTGGTGTAAGGTGTAAGAAAGCAGTTCAATTTTTTAATAACTGGTTTGGTAGTATAGGGCATGTAGCTGGCTATCAGTCCAGATATAGAGATTATGTATTTTTGTCTGCAAAGAGCATCTCCTCCTGCTGAAAAAGGCTTCCCCCCACCCCAATTTAAGCAATCCTATTCTATATAATCTATCTATACTAATAAAAGGGTAATATGCTAATTGGACCAGGTCAACCAGCCATCATCCGGACGTCCGACTTCCTTCCAAACAAAGCAATGGTGGTGGGGGCTGAGGCAGAGGCAGTCAGGGGTGATCAGTCTGGCAGGGGAGGGCAGTTGGGGGTGAGATCAGGCCAGCAGGGGATTAAGGGCAATCAGGCCAGCAAGGGAGGGCAGTTGGGGGCAACCAGGCCAGCAGGGGAAGGGAGTTGGGGGCAAGATCAGTCCAGCAGGGGAGAGCAGTTGGGGACGAGATCAGTCTGGCAGGGGAGGGGAGTTGGGGGCAAGATCAGGCAGGCAAGGGAGGGCCTTTGGGAGCAACCAGGCAGGCAAGGGAGCGCCACTGGGGGCAACCAGATCGGCAGGGGAAGGCAGTTGGGGGTGACCAGGCTGGCAGGGGAGGGCAGTTAGGGGAGACCAGGCTGGCGGGGGGTGGGAGGAGTTGGGGGCGACCAGGCCAGTGGGGGGGGGGGCGTTAGGGGTGATCATGTTGGCAGGGGAGAGCAGTTAGGGGCAATCAGTTCAGCAGGGGAAAGCAGTTGGGAGCAATATGGCTGGCAGGGGAGCAGTTAGGAGTGATCAAGCTGGCAGGCAGAGGTGGTTAGGGGCAATCAGGCAGGCAGGCAGAGGCAGTTAGGGGCGATCCGGCAGATAGGAAGAGAGGTTAGGAGCAATCAGGCAGGCAGGCAGGTGAGCGGTTAGGAGCCAGTGGTCCCAGATTGCAAGAGGGATGTCCGACTGCCGGATTAGGCCTGGCAGTCGGACATCCCCCAAGGGGTCCCCAGTTGAAGAGAGTATAGGCTGGGCTGAGGGAACCCTCCCCCCCTGCACAAATGTCATGCACCAGGCCTCTAGTCCTATATAATAAAAGGGTAATATGCAAATTGACCCTAATGGTGGAACAACCAGATCGACCACTGGACCAGTCACTATGAGGCGCACTGACCACCTCTCAGTCTCTTCCCCCAGCCAGCAGGCTCCCATTGCCCAATGAAGAATGAGGAACCAGGGGTGGATGGTGGGGAACGTGGATGGCATTAGGCCAAGGCCCCCACCCTGCCAGTCACCCCACACACTGAGGGAAACCCATGGTGGGTGTGGGGCCACCAAGCGGGCGGGAATGACCAACCTCTCAGTCCCTCCCCCTGGCCGGCAGGCTCCAATTGCCCGATGGTGAATGAAGAACGGGGGTGGGTGGCAGTGGGGGGGGGGGGGGAGCTGCCGGAAGCTGGGGAAGATGGCTCTGATCACAGGCCAGGCCTGGAGACTGTACCCATTCATGAATTCATGCGCCGGGTCTCTAGTACATATATAATATATATACAGGGTGTCCCAAAAAAATGTATACACACTTTACAGCTGATAGCTCAATTAATGTTTCTTTCTTTTCTGATTTAACCCATTGGAATTAATAATTATTCAAACTATGTATACATTTTTGGGATGTCTTGTATATAATATATTAAACAAAGGCAGACAGAAAATGATAGATAATCTATATAATATCTACCTGTCCTACACCCAACAGGAAAGATGATAGATAGAGATAGAGATAGAGATAGAGATAGAGATAGAGATAGAGATAGAGATAGATAGAGATAGAGATAGAGATAGAGAAAGATATATGTAGATATGATAAAGATATAGATATATTTAAGGGATATATTTTAAGAAATTGGCTCCCATGATACTGTGAGCCGGCAAGTCTAGAATCTGTAAGTCAGGTGGCAGGCTGGAAGCTCAGGTAAGAGTTGATGCTATAGTCTTGAGGCAGAATTACTTCTCTTTTGGGACACCTGGATTTTTGCTCCTGAGGCCTTGGATGAGGCCCACCCACATTATTGAGGATAATTACTTCTCTTTACTTGAAGTCAACTGATTGTACTGCTAACCATATCTAAAAAATACCTTTATAGCAACACATTGGTTAGTGGTTGATTGAATAACTACAGACTACGGTCTGGCTAAGAAAATACAAGAAACTATAACATGAAATAACAGGGGTATATCATATGGAGCCCCACAGACCATTATTCTAGGTGAGATAAGGAGACATTGGAGGGTTACACTGGAGGACTTTAAGAGAACAGTGAGATAGTCTGACAAGTTTAAAAAGACCACTCTGGTAACTGTATTGAGAATATTGTGAAAATAAATAAAGGAAACCTCATTTAAAATGAAGAAGGGGGCTGGCTGGTATTATTCAGTGGTTGAGTGCAACCTATGAACCAGGAGGTCATGGTTCAATTCCCAGTCAGGACACATGCCCAGGTTGTGGGCTTGATCTCCAGTGGGAGAGTGGAGGGTTGTGCAGGAGGCAGCCAATCAATGATTCTTTCTCACCATTGATGTTTATATCTCTCCCTCTCCCTTCCTCTCTGAAATCAATAAAAATTTATTTAAAAAAAAAAAAAGAAAATGAAGGAGGGAACGCACACACTATCACTCAGACACCAAACAGGAGGATGTTTACTTTACATACTCAAGAAGAAGAAAGAACTTCCCTTTGCCCAGCAACAGCCCAGCCAATAAGAGGCCATTACCACACTGAACTCTTCAAAATGATCCTTCCCAGGTTCCTCCTTGCCTCTCTTCTGTTCTTCAGACTTGCCTATGGCCCATCATAATTTGCTTGTTCCAAATTGCAATTCCTTTGCTTTTCCTGAATAAATGCATATTGTGGGTAAAATAAATAGTTCTTTTATTTATTACAGTCAACAATATCTTAGAAATATCTTATGTGCGTGTGTTTGTTTTCAGTGTTTTACATGCAGGATAGTGTGATGAACACATTCATTCATTGAAATAATATTGCTCTTAATCATAGGTGCGCCAGCATTCTCAGAAACACCTTTTGGTGCTGCCTTATGTTTTGGGAGGAGAATAAAAAGAGAGAGAAGAGGCGAGTGAAAACTCTGGCATCCAGGGTGACCAGTTCTCTAAGGCCCAAGGCAGGATGGCTTAGTACTTAAGGACTTGGTTTCTAGAAACAGAAATTCCTTTTTTTACTCCAAGTCACAGATACATCATCTATAAAGTGAGTACATCTAGCTGATAGGTAATCATCCACCCCTACAAACCTGGGGTTTTTGTCTAAATTTCAAGGCATAAAGTAGGTAAAGTGCACAGTGCCTGGCTGATAGTAAGTGCTCATGATATTACCTATGATGTGAACATATCTAGTATGCTATGATGATTGGAATAAAAACCACTAAAACGAGTAAGAAAAGTTGATGATTACCATGACTTCCCAAGGAATAATTGTAACCATCAAAACTAGCTAGTTATTACTGTTAATTAACAGGTAGGAAGCAAAGGGAAGGCCAGACATTATAAGCATGTTCATCTAGGCAGCTTCACCAGGAAGCTGCAACTTTACACTCCCCAGGGAACCACTGGTCCATTCCCTGCAAATCTCTGGGGTAAGGGGTCCAACGAAGAGGGAGATGGATGCCCATGCCGTAAAGTTGGGATGATGGAAGGAAGGTGCTTGCTGGTCAGTTGAACCTGGGAAAAAGATAATTGGCTGGGGGGGGGGGGGGTGTGCTATTGCAAGTTCTCAAAACGCTGAAGGATTCATTGGATAAGCTCCTAATTAAAATCCCCATTGAATTCTCTCCCTCTTGTTCCTCTTGGCTCTTTTGCTCCTGTTTCTCGCTTGCTCTGTGACCCCTGTGCTAGCCTGCCATGTGATTTTAAAGAGCCTCATGGCCCATGGTCGTGCAGACCCCACACACAATGGACTGCAGCTGGGAACACATGCTAAGCTAGCTGGACTGGACTGTGATAGATCCTCCCTTCCCCCAACTGGTGGGCCGAGTGTGACATAACCTGCAGCCCGGAAATACCTGAGTGACTAACCATGTACCTTCTATGGACTATACATTGAGCCACCAATCAACACCTGCCAAATACCCTAAGCCCTTGTTCCTATATGGACCATACATTAAGCCACCAATCAGCGCGAGCCGAGTACACTAAACCCCAATACCTTCCCATTCTTCCCCTCAAAAGACGTGCTCACCTCTGCACCGGTTGCTGTTCTCCCATTGCGAGACAGCCTGGCAGGTCTCTTTCCCCTAATAAAGCCTGTAATCCTGGTTTTCAGCTCCCGACTGGTCTCTCAGACTGTGCTTTTGTGAGGAGTGGCAACTCTGGCAGTAGCTTTAATCCTACCTCTGCTGAAGAAAACATTGGATTTTTTCATGGCGGGATGGAGGGAGATGGTATTTTGGAAGGGAAGTCTCTTAATGTTACCTCATCCATAAAGCTTTCAATGATAACTGATCCTCTGATGTGGGCCTCAGGAAATTATTGTTCCAGTGGCACCCCAAGAAGCCCACTTCCACCAGTAACAGTGGGGGACATAGAGGACACCACACCAATAACGGATTGCAACTCAGCTGGGAATTCAATAGGAGAAGAAATGGCTCTAGAAAGCTGGAAAGCATCCCTTCTCATAATCTCTGAAGCTGCAGTACTCAGACGGAGAAACAGCAGAAGGAAATCCTGGCCTGTATTATGGTGAGAAATGGAACCTTACCATCCTATGCTGGGAGTTTTATAATTCGTTTCTGTCTCTCTCTCCATTCCTGGTTCCTGTGTGGGCTTTTCACTTCCTTTTTTCTGCCCTCAGTCACCTCAATCACTGCCCCTTCAGACTCGGGACCAGGACTAACGTCGTGGGTGTAGGGTGTACAGCTGTGCCCCAGGCCAGGGCTGCGGCTGCAGATGCCTGCGGCCTGGCAAGCAGTGGAGTCAGAGCCGGTGCTCCCTCAGTGCCACTGCCTGGGCAGATGAGGCTGTGGTTTCCCGCTGGGCGGGAGGGAAGTGTACGTGCTCCCCGTACTAATTTCGTGGGTCCTATATCTGGTGCGAAAGACATTGGCGCGGGGGCGGGGGGGGAAGGGGGGGCTCCTCGGACTCCTTTCTCTATTCACAGCGACTGCACTCAGAAGCAGAAACCTATTTCAGCTGCGGAGCCCAGCCGCTTCCCTTCTGCAACTCCTCACCTCCATCCTGCCAGTTTTTTCACAGCTTCCCGGGTGCAGCGGGCCACAGACACACACTGCTAAAGCCCAGCGGGGAGAGGGGTGGGGGAATACTTAGGGCATGGTTCGAGCCCAGCACCAAGGGTCCCCAAACTCTCACTTCCCTCTGCCTCTACCCTGGCGGTACTCCTGCCTCTGCAGCCTGAAACCGGCAGAGCACCAGCGGAGAGCAGGTGCACCCTCAGTGCTGCTTGGATTTTACTACAGTGCCTTTCCCTGCTCTTCACCTTCCTGTGACTAAGACCTCACTCAGAAGGCTTGGAAATTTGCCCCCTTCGGGCATTCCTGCGTGGGGCGCCCCAGCCCTGCGGGTTTAGGGCATGAGGCTGGGACCTTGTGGTTGTGTGCTGGGGAGGGGGACAGGCACCGGTTAGCTGCCAGCTCCCCGGGATAATTCTCTTGGCAACCACTCATGTTGCTAGGGGGTGGGAACCACAACTGCCACTCCCCGTAACCTCATTGCTAGAGGGCGGAGCCACAGAAACCACAGCCAAAGCCCCATCTGATGCTCACAGCTGCTGCTGTGATTTTGACTCATGCAGACACGGCCACGGCCTGTTAATGCTTCCACAGGTATAAGTAATACAGAAAAGCTTCAAATGTACAGGTGCTCAGAAAAATGAAAAGTTTTTGGTGACTAATCTTGGAGACTGACTAAATATTTATTACTATCCCTACAAAAAGACTAACAATTTAACCACAGGGCCCAGGTGTTAAATCTGTTTTGCCAAGTTAACAGGAAATGCTCTCTCTTCTTCTCACTTTGTTAGGCCTCTTGAAAGTCTGAGTCTCATGAAATACAAGAGGAAAGAAACAGGTTACTAGCCCAGCTATTAGAGGCCAGAGTTTTTCTACCTGACAGTGGAGGGTGGAAACCTCCAGTAAGGTCAGAGGCCATCAAAATCTCTCACATAAAGTTTTGTGAACCCAACTATCAGGGTCAATAACACTACCTGGATAATTGTGTCACCACTTCCAGTTAGGGAAGACCCGTCGTGGGAAGAGACTTTGAGCTGTGGACAAATTCCACAGCCAGCTTAGGCAAGGTTGCCATAGGATGTCTTGGGGGCTAAGGGGTCATAGGCAATCCCAAATTATACTGTGATAGAGCTAGGGAATAATAGGGATGCTCATTCTCCCTCATCTCCCTCTGATTAAGAGGATAAAAGGTTTTTAGGTTTTTCTCCCTGAAGATAATAGGTAATACAATCCTCATTCACTGCACCTCAAAAGAAACTCCTTTGGGTGAATACTCAGCTGGCAAAAAGCTTACTCTAGATTTTTTTTTTTTTTCAATAAAAGGGCTGTCTGCCTTTAAAGTGCTAATACCTGCTCCCCAAGAACCCGCATCTGAGCCATCTCTAGGAATGCAGATTTCTGGAAGGAGCTATCTAAGCCAATCAATTTAACTTAGTTCACCTGTGACTTGCTACACCAGTGACTTTTGTTACATGATATGTTTCTAGAAGTTAAGGAATGTGTTTGCCAATCTAGGAAATGCTAATTGCTTACTTTTAGTTTTTCTCCCTACCTTATCACTCCAGAATTTGGCAGTTCTTAATGAGTGAATCCTGGCAATATGTTTCTTTGCATAAATTCAATAAGAACAGTCTTCACTTGTGGTATATTAATTAAGACTTTAACTAAAATGCTATGTCTGAGATAGACGTGCATGGACTCTGGATGTCAGCAGAAAGTTTAAGGGATTGAGATTGACTTCCAAAGCCCCCACAGCAGAAATGGTCCATTACCTTCCTTGGTCACGTGATTTCCAGGTAAGAAACAAAGGTTGCTTCCCTGAAAGATGGCAAGAAAGGAACCTCAAGACATTTTTGGAACCTCAAGGACTTGAGGAATTTACACAGACCTACAGGTATCGCAGACAAAACCTGATGGTAACTGTAGCGTGGCTTCTTTGTCCTGAGGAACTGATTAAAGGTCAATCTAAAGATTCCTTGTGAAAAATCCCAGCAAAGCAGACTTGAAAGAGCATGTGTGATTGATTTGATCAATTACTATTCTTATTGTCACTTCTGCTCCAGTCTGGTTAGTCTTCAGCAAAGGGAAATGCAGTCTTCATTTTCTGTGAAAAGGGAAAGTGCACACACAAACCAAAGGGGAGCTGACATATAGAGAGAAGTCCCCTCCCCTAGTCCATTATATGGGAAGCTGCCTATTGTCTTCTCTAGCAGAAAGGGTGGACAAAGGAGCCTGGAATGCTGGTGACCCTTGAAGCCCTGGCAAAGGTCAGGGCTATGCACCCACTGTTTAGTCGAGACAATGATAGCTGAAGCAACTTCCCCACCAGATAGTCATGTAAATCCTTACTGATAAGATTTTCTGTTACTGGAACTTTCCTGCCTAAGGGCTTTGGGTGTATCCCAAACTCAATAAAATGATGGCAAGGCCTGAGCACAAGCGGAGTCCATCCTCTTAGGATGGGCTCTCGCCTGGCCCCCCAATTTCCAAATTATCTCATCTCTTTCATTTGTGTGCGGCTCCTCTGCCAGATCCTGAACCCTGAACCACGCAGGATGTGGGGGAACATACACATCTACACACGATTGGACTGTTCTCATGTAAATGCGAACTCCAAATCCTCACAATTTGATTGGTCCAAAAAGCACTGATTGGCCAAAACAGAGTTGCTCTAATTGGTTGGTGAAGATGCTAATGAGGATATAGCTGCACAGGTCCAACTGGATAGGTAGTCTATTGGTTGAAATAGGATTCCAGGAACTCCTTTGTAAGAGTTGGCTCACCTCACAGGAACACAATGCAGATCAATAGCTTAGTGCCAGAGGCAAGTAGTGTAGCGCAGGCTTCTCCCTTAAGTGTGGCTTGCATGAAAGGCCCCTTTTAGCAACAGCTGCCAGTCTGTTTATAAATTTGAGCCCAGTTAGCCATTAGGAGCCCTTTTCAACAGGTACATTTATTTTCCGAGTCAACAAAACCTTCCTTAAACCTTCAAGAGGGGATGATAGAAACAGCCTCATATAAATTGTGAGGATTAAGTGACTCACTATACATGTTACAGAAGAGCAAAGAAATACCAAGCACACTTCCTGGAGAAAGGGAGGAACCCATTTATTAACACTAGTGGACTCCGGGAATAATTTCCAAATTAGAGTGAAGTAACACGCAGAGGCTTCGCTTTTTATAACTCTCTGGGGTCACTGTCTTGCAGATGTGGTTCTGCCCCCTTTCGTGGCTTACAGGAAGGCCCCCAGGTGTCGATGATCTGTCCTGAGGCCAGTGATAATGACACCCCCGGCCCCTCCCCCCCCCCCCCCCCCCCCCCCGCCTGCCGCTGGGCAATGCATTGTTCACAGTTTTTATGGCCTGACACGCTTTGCAAGACCAGTTTCCTCCTCATACACAGGGTGCTTACAACAGTACCTGGCACAAGGTATGCCCTTAAATGTTAACTGTTCTCCCCAGCAATGTAGCTGGAACACTATGGTTTCTGTGCTCAGGTAGGTTTGGATGTCCATGTGTGGACCTAGGTACAGATTGGTCATAACAATATAAAAACACTTGGAAGCACAAGTCTGGCATGTTTTAGTTAGATCTGATTAGGTAAGCAGGCAGCACAAATGCAACTTGTACATCTTAGAACACTGTGTACTTTTCTCATTATTTTCAGAAAGACACACTGAAAAATACTTTTTATGGCAACAATTTTTAAGAATAGTGATATGTGGTGTACAGGGTAGCACATAAAACAGGGAGGATATGTCTGCATGACCAAATCCTGGAACTTGCGGAGAAGGGCCATTTGCACAACTGAGAAGTTATTGAGTGATGGGGAAAATCAAGCTTTGTATTTCTTTTCCCTTCACAAACTGGTATAAAAATATTAAAAGTAAAAATATTACTGCAAATATATTTAGCAGGAGTTGAGATCAGCCAAGAAACTGGGAACCCTCCCACTACAGGTGAGAGAATTTTGTTTCCATACTGTCCTACTGGCTAATCCAGTGCTTTAAGGGAGGGAAGCACCAAGTGCAAAGGAAAAGAGGAAAGGAGAATTAGGCAGCTAGAGGCTACCTATTCTTAAATTCATGTTTAAGGGAATTGTCTTCTTAACTTAAGGCATGCATGCAGTTTGGGGCTATTTTATTTCAAGACTCTGGGGCTCAAGCACAGTAACCTGTGAAACCAAGCCTGATGCAAGGTCAGGGTGCTATTTTAAAAGCAGTTGCTGAATATGAAGGAAGGTAACATCTTAGAGAGATTCCACTGTCAAAGTTAGGCAAACTCAGGTGGACAGGGAGAACCTAGGTGCAAACTCAGTCAGCTGGAGATGAGTTAAGACCTAACAAGAGAGAAGGATTAAAGGAATTTAAAAGGGGAAACTTGGAGTAATTTTTTTTTCTCCTTGAGAGCAGGCAATTTCAGTGGCTGTTCATGGGAGTCCATAGTCACTGAAGAATGTAATAAAGTCTAGATGCTATTTCTCTACTCAAATGGTTACCCAGGCCGAATGCAATTTGCACTTCCAATGGGTTTGCCCACTTGGCAACTTCAAAGTACATGAGGAGAGTACTGTAAGAGGTGGACCAAGGTCCATTTCTCTGGCTCATAGCTTAGCTACAGTCTAGGTGATGGGGTGTGGAGATTGGCTCACATATAAGTCCAGCACTTCCTCTGCCACATGCACATATTCATCATCTGGAAATGGCATAGTCGCGGGTGTGCTGGGAAGTCTTCTGAACTATGTGGGGCCGGAAGTAGTGGGGGATAGGCTGGATGTACTGAGAACTGCACACCACCAGCCCAGACTCAGTAACCCCGAAGGGTGGGTCCCAGTGGTCCCCACCTTTGTCCATCAGAGTCTATGTGGCCAGTCAGCAAGGCTAGAAAAGTGAGGTACAGAATGAACTGTCCTTAGGAATCTCTAATGTGTAGGGAGTAACCCTACGGTAAAGTCCTTCTCAATAATTGCTGAAATCTTGTCTAACACTTTGCAAATCAGTTGGTAGAGAAGGTAACTGAGTAACTCTACCTCAAAGTTCTTGAAAATGCATTTCTAGGGATGAGCCAAAAAGTGATGCTTGGGTAGGTCAGACTGCCCAGGCAGAGCCATACTACTTAGAATTCAAAAAGTACAGAAGAGCAGTTCAATATTCTAGTTGTAACAAACTCTAATGCAAGGGCCACTGAGCACTGTTCAGCTGAAGGAAAGAGAGTGGGTCAGAGCATTTTGAGAAATGGCTGTGGGGCTCCAACTTCTCATGTAGGTTGCACATCAGGAAATGACAAGTCACAGAAGTGGAGGTAAACTAAAATACCACCAGGTGGTTGGTATTTGTCACACCTGAGGTTAAGCATGCCCTGCCTGCTGTGTGTAGAGTAACTGCAGTACAAACAATTGGAGAATGTTTACAAAGACTAAGCCCATACTTTAGGTATCACCCCAGGGTCAGAGTCAAACTGAGGCCCAGAGGAACTGGGTAACACAAGAATCTTTATTAATCTCTGAAACCCCAGGCATAACTTCTAAGTTCTAAGTTCTGAAAGCTGAATTTGGGTGCAATATTCAGAATCATGGACTGTGTGTGAGGTTAGATCACTATACTCCCCAAGAACAAATGGGGCTGGTAATAAGTGGCATGATGTTACCAGTTAGGGGTTGCTAAATCAAAAGAGGGACACGCCATTCAAATGAACTGTCCAGGAAAGAAAAGACAGATAGACAGTTAGTGGACACACAGACCAGGGAGATCAGATAAAAGATGGTTTGAAGCAAGAGGTGGGGAGCACAGTTTAAGTAAGTCCTGGGCTGATGCATGAGTAGTAGTAAATACACTTTCTTTACTCTAGGTGTCTCTTATATGAGAGAATCAAATAGAGGGAAATGCTAGCAGACCATTTTCTTACCTTTTTGTTCCTTTGCTTTTTAAACTTAACTTTTACAATTTTATAATTTCTTTTAATAATGAAAATGTAAATTTGATCAACAAATTTCTATGTTGTTAATGAAGCTCCATTTTGCTTCTGATACTTGGTAATTCAGACTAATTACACAGTACTACTATTCCACTGAGGCAGTTCTTGAACCATGAGGAGTATTTGACATCCTAAAACTATCAAAACCCACAATACCGTAAAGCAGTGGTTCTCAACCTTCTGGCCCTTTAAATACAGTTCCTCGTGTTGTGACCCAACCATAAAATTATTTTTGTTGCTACTTCATAACTGTAGAGTTGCTACTGATATGAATTGTAATGTAAATATCTGATATGCAGGATGGTCTTAGATGACCCCTGTGAAAGGGTCGTTCGACCGCCAAAGGGGTCGTGACCCACAGGTTGAGAACTGCTGCTGTAAAGCTTGACTCTCAGTAAATAAAATGACTATCTTAATATAAGCTTTCATGATTATTTTCTAGAATGGATCCTCTTAAATTCAATTATTCATATACTCAGTCTCAAAGCCCTTCCTCATAAACTTCAATCATATCACTTTTCTCCAAAATGATGTTTCTGATGCTGAATGAGATTTGCAGTCTGGTTGAAGGCTTTCCCACATTTATTACATTTGTAGGGTTTCTCTCCTGTGTGAATCCTCTGATGTTGAGTAAGGTGTGTGCTTCGGATAAAGGCTTTCCCACAGATTTTACATTTGTAAGGTTTTTCCCTAGTATGAATTCTCTTATGTTGAGTAAGGGCTGAATGGTCACTGAAGGCTTTCTCACATATATTACATGTATATGGTTTTTCCCCAGTATGAATTCTCTGATGTTGAGCTAGGGCTGATTGGTCCCTAAAGGCTTTCTCACACAATCCACATCTATAAGGTTTTTCTCCAGTATGAATTTTCCGATGTCGAGCAAAGGATGAATTATCTCTGAAAGCTTTCCCACATTCATTACACTTATAAGGTTTCTCTCCAGTATGAATTCTCTGATGTTCAGTAAGGGAAGAGTTCACCCTGAAGGCCTTTCCACATTCATTACATTCAAAGGGCTTCTCTCCAGTGTGAATTCTCTGATGCTGAAGAAAACTTGTACTCTGGTTGAAGGCTTTCCCACATTCATTACATTTATAGGGTTTCTCTCCACTATGAATATTCTGATGTTTGGTAAGATGTGCCCTGCACACAAAGGCTTTGTCACATATATTACATTTAAAAGGTTTCTCTCCTGTATGTATTCTATGATGGTGGGCTAGGTGTATATTTCGGATAAAAGCTTTTCCACATAAGTTGCATTCAAAAGGTTTCTCTCCAGTGTGAATTTTCTGATGATAAGTAAGTGAGGAGCTCACTGAGAAGGCCTTGCCACATTCCTTACATTCATATGGTTTCTCACCAGTGTGAATTCTTTGGTGATGGATAAGGTGTGTACTCTGGTGAAAGGCTTTCCCACATTCTCTACATTTGTACCGTTTCTCTTTAATAAGAGTTTTTGGATTTGAATTAAGTTTTTCAGTATGAATTTTCTGATGTTCATTAAGAGTTGAACTCTTAGTGAAAACTTTTCCACACTCACTACATTCAAAGGCTTTTTTGCTAGACTGAAATACCTGACTTTGAACAAAAGATGAGGTCATGATGCAGCAATTCCCAGATCTCTCACATTCCTGGTCACTACCCACAGATGAGATTTTCTGGTGAGTGAGTACCATTTTCTGCAACTTTATCTCCTGGGCTCCATGCTGCCATTCCAATAGGCTATCATATTTCCAGTGACTATTGCTAGTGAATCTTTCCTTTATCATCCACTGATCCAATTCTTCTTCAGGAATATCTGCCTTGAGAGTAGATTTCTTATTCACAGGGAGAGTTATCCAGTCTGAAAGACATCAAAAATAAAACTGTCTGTTTTATCCTAGTGAAACATCTAGTTGGGGTAAGATGATGAGCCTGTTTATAATGCTAATAAAAAGGTTTCAGGTTTGAAGATTTCCAGAAGAAAGGAAAGAGGAGGAGAGGTGAACAGAGGACAAAGCAGAAAGGGGTTGATCTAATGTATAATGCATTGAGCAGGAGACCTTGGGAGCTTGACTTCAGAAGTCACAGGTTTGGGTGGGGACCTTGAGTATGTTATTTTATTTGTGATTACAGAGAAGTTACCAGACTTTCTGAGCCACAGAAAAACCTGTACAGACCAAACTATGCCAACAGATAAGAATAAATGTAGACCCCAGAACACTGCCACCCAGAGGCTGAGCCACAAACTGACTCTTTGCTAAACACAAAATAAAGCAGTCTGGGAAACAAATACGGCCTGCTTGAAAATAAGGACTGTGGTTTACAACACAGAGGAACAGTGTATCGCAGGGAAATTCAACACTCTCCTGAATACCTGGCAGGACTAAGTTCATGGTACGTGGTGCCTTCTTGTGTTGTATTTTGTGCCTTTAAATCAACGCAGCAGATCCAAGCAACAGCAGCCTCCTGAGCACCACACCCTCTGTCTGAGGAACAGCAGCTGTACGTGAAACCTCCCCCCACCAGACAGAAGAGCCACCACAGCTGTGAACAGCACCCACGAGAGGAGCTGCTACCAACTGAGGAGCAGCTGCTACCGCAACAGCCCTAAGAGCAACCACAGCCCAAGGAGTCACTGCCACCCAGGGAGCAGCCACTGAACGACTCAACGTCTAGATATGTCAGTGAGATCAAACATGGGTAGACAAAGAAACCCCCAAAGTAAAGAAAAAGAGGACTCGCCAGAAAAGCAGCTAAGTGAGACAGAGGCATGCAACATGACAGAAAAAGAATTCAGAATAAAGGTCCTAGAGTGCATAGACCAGACGGAGGAAAAAATCAATAACATATGCAAGAAGCTAGAAGAAACAGATGAAAAAATCAACAACTTAAGTAAGACCCAAGAAGAAATGAAGAGTGATATAGCTGCAATAAAAAACACCATTGAACATATCAACAGTAGACTAGGAGAAGCGGAGGACCAAATTAGTGAATTAGAAGACAAGGAAGCAAAACACAACCAAACTGTACTGCAATTGGAGAAAAAAATGAAAAGACAGAAGGAGAGCCTTAGGGAGCTTTGGGACAACATGAAACGAAACAACATACGAATAACAGGGGTGCCAGAACAACAGAAAGATGAACAAGGATTAGAAAACCTACTCAAAGAAATAATATCAGAAAACTTCCCTGAGGTGGGGAAGAAAAAAGTCACACAAGCCCAGAGAGTCCCAAACAAGGTGAACCCGAAAATTCCCACACCAAGACACATCATAATTACCATGGCAAATGTTCAGGACAAAGAGAGAATCTTACAGGCTGCAAGAGAGAGACGGAAAGTTATATACAAGGGATCTCCCATTAGATTATCAAATGATTTCTCAACAGAAACACATCAGGCCAGAAAAGAATGGACGGAAATTTACAAAGTGATGCAAAGCAAAGGACTGAATCCAAGAATACTCTACCCAGCAAGGCTATCATTCAAAACTGAAGGGGAAATAAGAAGCTTCACAGACAAAAAAAGGCTAAGGGAGTTTATCACCACCAAGCCAGCAATGCAAGGAATGCTAAAGGGACTGGTGTAAAAAGAAGAAATAAAAAGTTCAGAAAGAAAAAAGCCACACAAAAAAAAGAAATGGCTACAAACAAATACCTTTCAATAATAACTTTAAATGTAAACAGACTAAATGCTCCAACCAAAAGACATCGAGTGGCTGAATGGATGAAAAAAAACATGACCCACACATCTGCTGTCTACAAGAGACCCAACTCATTAGAAGGGACTCACACAGACTGAAAGTGAAGGGATGGAAAAATATCTTTCAGGCAAATGGAAAGGAAAAGAATGCTGGGGTAGCAATACTTATATCGGACAAAATAGACCTCAAAGTGAAGGCCATAACAAGAGATAAGGAATGCCACTTCATAATACTAAAGGGATTAATACAACAAAAAGATATAACTCTGGTAAACATATATGCACCCAATGCAGGAGCACCCAAATTCATAAAAAAACTCCTGGAAGATATCAAAGGAGAGATCAACAACAATACAATCATAGTAGGGGACTTTAATACACCACTAACAGCACTGGATAAGTCCTCTAGACAATCAGCAAAGAAACAGCAATCCTAAATGACTCACTAGATCAGATGGACTTAATAGACAGCTTCAGAACACTTCACCCCAAAGCCACGGAACGTACATTCCACTCTGATGCTCATGGGACATATTCAAAAATAGACCACATATTGGGTCACAAGTGAAGTCTCCCAAAATTCAAGAAGATTGAAATCATAAAAAGCATCTTCTCAGACCATGATGGCATAATATTAGAAATAAACTACAATAAAAACAACCCCAAATACTCAAACACTTTGAAGCTGAATAGCATGCTATTAAATATTGATTGGGTTACCAATGAGATCAAAGAAGAAATCAAAAACATCCTGGAAACTAATGACAATGAAAACACAACAATCCAAAACCTATGGGACACAATGAAAGCAGTCCTGAGAGGGAAGTTTATAGCTCTACAGGCCTATCTCAAAAAACAAGAAAAAATGGTAGTAAATCATCTAACTCTACAACTCAAAGAATTAGAAAGACAGCAACAAGAAAACCCCAGAGTGAGCAGAAGGAAGGAGATAATAAAGATTAGAGCAGAAATAAATGACATAGAGACCAAAAAAAAATACAGAAAATCAATGAAACCAAGAGCTGGTTCTTTGAAAGGATAAACAAGATTGAAAAACCTCTAGCCAGACTCACCAAGAAGCAAAGAGAGAGGACCCAAATAAACAAAATCAGAAACAATAGAGGCGAAATAACAACAGACCCCACAGAAATACAAATGATTGTTAAAAAATACTATGGACAGCTCTACTCCAACAAACTAGACAACCTGGAGGAAATGGACAAATTCCTAGAAAAATACAACATTCCAAAACTCAATCAGGAAGAATCTAAAAATCTCAATAGGCCAATTACTATGGAAGAAATTGAAGCAGTCATCAAAAAGCTTCCAGCAAACAAAAGCCCAGGACCAGATGGCTTCACGGGGGAGTTTTACCAAACATTCAAGGAAGAACTAAAACATATCCTCCTCAGACTACTACAAAAAATTTCAAGAGGAAGGAACACTTCCAAGCTCATTCTATAAAGCCAGCATCACCCTAATACCAAAACCAGGTAAAGACAACACAATGAAAGAGAATTACAGGCCAATATCCCTCATGAACATACATGCCAAAATCCTCAACAAAATCTTAGCAAATCGGATCCAGCAGTACATCAGAAAGATCATACACCATGACCAAGTAGGATTTATCCCAGGGATGCAAGGATGGTACAATATCCACAAATCAATAAACGTGATACATCACATAAACAAATTGAAAGAAAAAAACCACATGGTCATATCAATTGATGCAGAAAAAGCATTTGACAAAATCCAACACCCATTTTTGATAAAAACTCTCAGTAAGGCGGGAGTAGAAGGATCATACCTCAACATAATAAAAGCCATATATGACAGGCCCACAGCCGACATCATACTCAATGGACAAAAACTAACACCATTTCCCCTAAGAACAGGAACAAGACAGGGATGCCCACTCTCACCACTCCAGTTCAACATGGTACTGGAAGTATTAGCCATCGCAATTAGGCAAGAAGAAGAAATAAAAGGCATCCAAATTGGAAAAGAGGAAGTAAAACTGTCCTTATTTGCAGACGACATGATATTATACATACAAAACCCTAGAGACTCCATCAAAAAGCTACTAGACTTAATACATGAATTTGGCAATGTAGCAGGATACAAAATTAACCCCAAGAAATCGGAGGCATTTCTATACACCAATAGTGAACTTTCAGAAAGAGAGATTATTAAAATAATCCCATTCGCCATCGCACCAAAAAAATTAAGCTACCTAGGAATAAACTTAACTAAAGAGGTAAAAGACCTCTACTCAGAAAACTACAGGACGTTGAAAAAAGAGATACAGGAAGACATAAACAGATGGAAGAACATACCGTGTTCATGGATTGGTAGAATCAACATCATTAAAATGTCCATACTACCCAAAGCAATCTGTAAATTCAACGCACTTCCCATTAAAATACCAACGGCATACTTCAGAGATCTAGAACGAACTCTCCAAAAATTCATCTGGAATAAAAAAAGACCCCGAATAGCTGCAGCAATCCTGAGAAAGAACAAAGTAGGTGGGATCTCAATACCAGATATCAAGCTGTATTACAAATCCACTGTTCTCAAAACTGCCTGATACTGGCACAAGAACAGGCATATAGATAAATGGAATAGAATAGAGAGCCCAGAAATAGGCCCGAACCAATATGCTCAATTAATATTTGACAAAGGAGGCAAGAACATACAATGGAGCCAGGATAGTCTCTTCAATAAATGGTGTTGGGAAAATTGGACAGATATATGCAAGAAAATGAAACTAGATCACCAACTTACACCATACACAAAAATAAACTCAAAATGGATAAAGGACTTAAATGTACAACAGGAAACCATAAAAATTCTAGAAGAATCCAAAGGCAACAAAATCTCAGACATATGCCGAAGCAATTTCTTCACTGATACAGCTCCTAGGGCACTTGAAACTTAAGAGAAAATGAACAAATGGGACTACATCAAAATAAAAAGCTTCTGCACAGCAAAAGAAACCATCAACAAAACAACGAGAAAACCCACTGCATGGGAAAACATATTTGCCAATGTCATATCTGATAAGGGCCTAACCTCCACAATTTATAGGGAACTCATACAACTTAACAAAAGGAAGATAAACAATCCAATCAAAAAATGGGCAAAGGACCTAAATAGACACCTTTCAAAAGAGGACATTCAGAAAGCCAAGAGACATATGAAAACATGCTCAAAGTCACTAATCATCCGAGAGATGCAAATCAAAACAACAATGAGGTACCATCTCACACCTGTCAGATTGGCTATCATCAACAAATCAACAAACGACAAGTGCTGGAGAGGATGTGGAGAAAAAGGAACACTCGTGCACTGCTGGTGGGAATGCAGACTGGTGCAGCCACTATGGAAGACAGTATGGAGTTTCCTCAAAAAACTGAAAATGGAACTCCCATTTGACCCTGTGATCCCACTTCTAGGAATATATCCCAGGAAACCAGAAATACCAATCAGAAAGGATATATGCACCCCTATGTTCATAGCAGCACAATTCACCATAGCTAGGATCTGGAAACAGCTTAAGTGCCCATCAGTAGATGAATGGATTAGAAAACTGTGGTACATCTACATGATGGAATACTATGCTGCTGTAAAAAAGAAGAAACTCTTACCATTTGCAACGGCATGGATGGAACTGGAGAGCATTATGCTAAGTGAAATAAGCCAGTCAATGAAGGAAAAATACCACATGATCTCACTCATTCATGGATAATAGAGACCATTATAAACTTTTGAACAATAATAGATACAGAGGCAGAGCAGCCTCAAACAGATTGTCAAACTGCAGAGGAAAGGCCGGGGAGGGTTGGGCGGCAGGAGGGAGGGGGTTAAGAGATCAACCAAAGGACTTGTATGCATGCATATAAGCATAACCAATGGACCTAAGACACTGGGGGGTAGGGGAGGCCAGGGGATTGTCAAGGTCATTGGAAAAAAAGGGACACATATGTAATACCCTTTGTAATACTGTAAGCAATAAAAAAAAAAGTAAAAAAAAAAAAGAAAGAAAAAAAAGAATAAATGTACCTTGTTTATTTTAGTGATATGGTCTTTAATTAATACAGATGTAAACTTAAGAAACCATTGAAACTAAACAGAAAAAATTCAACTCCAGAGTAACTACTAAAATCAATATTTTACTGTTTTATACACTCATTTTAGCATTCAGATGGATAATAAAAAGGGTATGATTAAGGCTGTGTGAAGGACCTCCTACTACTGGTGAGGAAGCAATGTCTTCAAACTTATATGAACAATGTAACATCTATATGAAAACCAGGAACAAACCTGCAAATCTTCCAGAATATACCCACTAAATCTCTAACGGCAAGGCCCTGAATCCAGGGAAGGGGGAATACTAGTCACTAGAATGAAAATCTGCTACTGGGATAGGAGCCATGGTCCCATGAATTATCTGACAAAGTAATTCCTCTCCAAATACAAACTTCCTAATTATACTGTATCACTTGCTTTCATTCATGGGTTCCTTGGTATTTATAGAGTTCTGAATGGAATATTAGTTTTGCATATGTTTTGGTGAATATCTGTCTTTCATGTTAAGTTTATTTAAAACTCTGTGCTAAGATATGCAATAATAAGGACTAGCTACTAAACACACATGATGCAGATTACTGGGAAGTGCTATTAAGAACAAGCCTCCCTCATTACTTTTTTTCCCCTACTTAATCCAGAAAATCTACAAAGAGCTATAATATAAATAAATAAATAAATAAATAAATAAATAAATAAATAAATTCTTTGAAACTTATCTGAAAAAGAAAGTTAAATAGATCCACTTTATGACTAAATATCCGGGTGAGCTCAGAATAATGTATCCTTGTTCAAAACAAAGAATGGTCAAAGTTAAACACCAACATTGCCAAATTTCAAAATCTTAAGGACTGACTTGCACCTCAGGATCTGATAGAGTAACCTGGGACAGACCAATATTCCTTAGAAAACTACTGGAAAATCTGAAATGAAAATAAAAACTTATGTCTAAAGGCATAATATGTCACTTGAGGCCAACTTGATAGTCTAATTTTGTGGAGAGAAGGGAAATACAGAGATGTGATACCAAAACTTAGTGCAGTGGTTCTCAACCTGTGGGTCATGACCCCTTTGGTGGTCAAACGACCTTTCACAGAGGTCGCCTAAGGCCATCCTGCATATCAGATATTTACATTACGATTCATAACAGTAGCAACATTACCGTTATGAAGTAGCAACGAAAATAATTTTATGGTTGGGTCACAACATGAGGAACTGTATTTAAAGTGCCAGAAGGTTGAGAACTACTAACTTAGTGGTTTTTATCTCACAGAATGTGCTGAATTCTTATGCTTCTCAGGGCAAGAGACTAATGTTAAACAGAGATTAAGAATTTCCTATAGAGAAACCAAGATGGCGGCATAGGTAAACACTGGAGATTGCTGCCTCACACAACCACTTCAAAAATAAAACTAAAAGACAGAACGGACATCATCCAGAACCACAGGAAGGCTGGCTGAGTGGAAATTCTACAACTATAAGGAAAGAGAAAAGCATACCGAGACTCAGAGGAGGTGTGGTGCGGAAGTAAAATACAAAGGTGCGGAGGTGCATGCGGAGAGGGCTGGCGGCTGAGGACACGGTTGTCTTTTTCAATCGGGAAGGAGTCTCAAGCTCTGAGCTCCAGTTCCGGGCGAGTCTCTGGGGCCCAGACTCATACGGGAGTAACAGGACTGTCTGGCATCAGTCAGAACTCGAAAGCAGCTTTCTCTCGGAGGTGCTCGCAGCATTGCCTGGACACTGAAAAGCGGGGCCTCTGTGGGCAGGACTGAGAGCAGCCATAACTGCTCGCTCCACCCTGTTGATCCCCTGGGACCCTGCTCCGCCCAAGCCGTGCAGAGAGACTTTTGCATGTGAAAGGCCCAGCCCTTTGCAATCTGAAAGTTACTTAACAAACTGCAGCTGGCCCAAGGCCCCAAGGCAACTTGCATTCTTTCACAGCTGGCTTCTGCTGGGTAGCCTCAGGCAGAGGCTAGATTAGCACCTCCTTAGAGATCCATTCTCCTACTGCAGAAACAGCTGATTCTCACAGCCAATTGGCCTGGAGGTCAATCCTTCCCAGTGTTACCTACAACAATCAAGGCGTAACTACAACAAGACTGTGCACAAAGCCCACAAGGGGGTGCACCAAGAGTGTCTACCTTAGGTAATTGGGGAGGCTGAGCCACTGGGCCCTAGAGGACACTTGGCACAGAAAGTCACTCTATCAAAACAGCAAAGAATAAAAGATGCTGAGACAAAGAAACAGGACACAAATGACAGAAATGGAGGGAAGCAAACTACTGGATATAGAGTTCAAAACCACACTTTTAAGGTTTTTCAAGAATTTTCTAGAAACCTCCGATAAACTTAATGAGACCATCAAGAAAGCTAATGAGACCCTTAAGGTTGTGATAAAGAGCCAACTAGAAATAAAGCATATACTGACTGAAATAAAGAATATTATACAGACTCCCAATAGCAGACCAGAGGATCGCAAGAACCAAGTCAAAGATTTGAAATATGAATAAGCAAAAAACACGCAACCGGAAAAGCAAAATGAAAAAATAATACAAAATTACAAAGATAGTGTAAGGAGCCTCTGGGACAGCTTCAAGCGTACCAACATCCAAATTATAGGGGTGCCAGAAGGAGAGAGAGAGCAAGGTATTGAAAACCTATTTGAAGAAATAATGACAGAAAACTTCCCCTACCTGGTGAAAGAAATAGACTTACAAGTCCAGGAAGTGCAGAGAATCCCAAACAAAAGGAATCCAAAGAGGATCACACCAAGACACATCATAATTAAAATGCCAAGAGCAAAAGACAAAGAGAGAATCTTAAAAGCAGCAAGAGAAAGACAGTCAGTTACCTACAAGGGAGTACCCATACGACTGTCAGCTGATTACTCTACAGAAACTTTGCAGGCCAGAAGGGAGTGGCAAGAAATATTCAAAGTGATGAATGCCAAGAACCTACAACCAAGATTACTTTATCCAGCAAAGCTATCATTCAGAATTGAAGGTCAGATAAAGAGCTTCACAGATAAGGAAAAGCTAAAGGAGTTCATCACCAGCAAACCAGTATTATATGAAATGCTGAAAGGTATCCTTTAAAAAGAGGAAGAAGAAGAAAAAGGTAAAGATACAAATTATGAACAACAAATACACATCTATCAACAACTGAATCTAAAAATCAAGTGAATAAATAATCTGATGAACAGAATAAACTGATGATTATAATAGAATCAGGGGGATAGAAAGGGAGTGGACTGACTATTCCTGGGGGGGGGGGGGGGGAGCGGTGTGGGGGATGTGGGAAGAGACTGGACAAAACTCGTGCACCTATGAATGAGGACAGTGGGGGGGGGAGTGAGGGTGGAGGGTGGGAGGGGAACCGGGTAGCAGGGAGCTATGGGGGGAAAAAAGAGGAACAACTGTAATAATCTGAACAATAAATATTTAATTTAAAAAAAAAGAATTTCCTATAGTATTATAGTACTGTGAAGCCAAAAATTGGAGTTCAGGAACTTTAAAGGAAGGGAGGAAAGGCATAGTTAACATGTGAGGCTCTCATTTGGGACTCAAACATTTGCATTATAGGGATACCAGAAGGAGAAAAAAAGGAATTGAAAATTTATTTAAAAAAACAATAGCTGAAGACTTTCCCAAATTGGGAAAGGAAACTTATATCCAGGAAGCACAAAGTTCCAAACAAGATGAACCCAAAATGATCCAGACCAAGGCATACTATAATTACAACTGCAAAAGTTAAAAATAAAGAGACAATCTTAAAGGAAGCAAAAGGAAAGCATCAAGTTACACACAAAGGACATATCATAAGGCTGCCAGCTGATTTATCAGCAGCAACTTTACAGGCCAGAAGAAGTGGCAGGCCATCTTTAAAGTGCTGAAAGAAAGGGACCTACAACCTAGAATACTATATCTGGCAAGCTTATCATTCAGAATTGATGAACAGTTAAAGAGTTTCCCAGACAAGCAAAAACTAAAGAAGTTCATCACCATAAAACTAGCTTTACAGGAAATGTTAAAGGCATTTCTTTAAGCAGAAAAGGAAAGGCCATAACCAGAAATAAGAAAACAAGAGAAAGGGAAAAAATCTCACAGTAAAACCAAATCTATACTAATAATAGAGGAATATGCAAATTGTCTAGGATGCTGTCAGAATAACAGTAATGACCAAACAGCAGGCTGCATGGGGCAACCAGGCCAGCAGGGGGGGTTAGTGAGGGAAGACAAAATGACTGAACAGCAGGCTGCATGGGGCAACAAAGCTGGCAGGGGGGGCAGTTAGGGGCGACTAGGCTGGAAGAGGGGGACAGCTGGGGGCGACCAGGCCAGCAGGGGAGCAGTTAGGGGTGACCAGGTTGGCAGGGGCATAGTTAGGGGCGATCAAGCCAGCAGGCAGAGGTGGTTAAAGGTGATCAGGCTGGCGGGGGGAGGGGGGGCAGTTAGGGATGATCAGGCAGGCAGGCAGGTGAGCAGTTAGGTGCCAGCAGTCCCAGATTGTGAGAGGGATGTCCGATTGCTGGTTTAGGCCCAATCCCCGACATCCCCTGAGGGGTCCCGGATTGAAGAGGGTGCAGGCTGGGCTGAGGGGATACCCCGGGCACGAATTTTGTGCACCAGGCCTCTAGTATTTAATAAATACAGTGAATCAGATATTTATGAGACCACTGTTCTAACTCTTGACCTACAGAGCCTTAGCTGTGAGTCAGATATTTAAAAAGCTACTATGATGGTCAAAAGAAAAAAGTATCAAACTCAACTGAAATGGCAATAAGTAGTTAGGAGATATACCATACCAAAAAAAAAAAAATTAATACATGGCATCAATAACATAAAGCAAGGAGAAGGCAGTTAAACTATAATTCTCATAGAATATATTTGAACTTAAATGCCTATCAGTTTAGAACAGACTGCTATAGATATACAATGATATACATAAACCTCATGGTAGCCACAAACAAAAAACTACAGAAGATATACAAAGAATAAGGGGAAAAAAACCCACTAAACAAAACCAGCAAACCACAAAGGAAGAGATCAAGAGAAAAGGAAAGGAAAAGGAAAATAATAAAAACAATTAACAAAATGACAGTAAGTATATACTTATCAATAATTTCTTTAAATATAAGTGAATTAACTGCTCTAATAAAAAGACATAGGGTGAGCCCTGGTCTGTCTGGCTCAGTGGGTAGAGCTTCAGCTATGAACTGAAGGGTCACATGTTCAATTCCCAGTCACGGGTGCATATCTCAGTTTCAGGCTTGATCCCCAGTCCTGGCGGGACACCTGTGGGAGGCAACCAATCGATGTGTCTCTCTCATGTCAATGTTTCTCTCTTTATCATTATCCCTCCAAACTTCCCTCCACTCTCTCTAAAAATACCAATGGAGGATCAGAAGCCTAGCCTTACCTTCTGAAGAACTCGGATACCTCCCACAACCCTACAACCACAACACCCAGGCACCAGCTGCAAACCCACAAACACCAGGTCTCAAACAGTGTGAATACATGGATGCGGGCAAGCCCTGCACCTTCTCACAGAAAGGTCAAATATTGCCTAGAGAAAGTCAACACAGGAGAGAGTGAGAGCTACGTAACCAGACACCCGGAGAAGAGATCATGGGGAGACAAAGAAACAACCCACATATGAAGGAAAAGGAGGCATCACCAGAAAAGGAAGTAAATGAAATGATGGCAAGCAATAGGTTAGAGAAATAATTCAGAAAAATGGTCATAAGGTTGCTGAAAAGGTTGGAAGACAAATTCAAACAATATGTGTAAGAACCAAGAGGAAATGAAGAAGAACCAGGAAAAAATGAAAAATGACATTGCTGCAATAAAGAATTCAATAGAAAGCATCAACAGTAGACCAGACGAAGCAGAGGATCATATCAGTAAGCTAGAAGACAAGGTAGGAAAAAATACACAAGCAGAGCAGCATCTAGAAAAAAAACTTTAAAAACAGGAGGAGAGTCTAAGGGAACTTTGGGACAACACAAAACAAAACAACATCCGCATAATAGGGGTGCCAGAAGGAGAGGAAACTGAGCAAGGAATAGAAAACCTGTTTGAAGAACTAATGACAGAAAACTTCCCTGATATAGGGAAGTAAAAACTCACACAACTCCAAGAAACTCAAGGAGTCCCAAACAAAATGAACCCAAAAAGACAGATGCCAAGGCACATTATAATTAAATTGGTAAACACCAACGACAAAGTAAGAATCTTAAAAGCGGCCAAAGAGAGAAAGTTACCTACAAAGTATTCCCCATCAGACTAGTGACTGATTTCTCAACAGAAACACATCAGGCCAGAAGGGAATGGAATGAAATATACAAAGTCATGCAAAGCAAGGGTCTGAGTCCAAGAATACTGTACCCAGCAAGGCTATAAATCAAAATTGAGGGTGAAATCAGGAGCTTCACAGACCAAAAAAAAAAAAAAAAAGACTAAGGTAGTTTATTACCACCAAATCAGCAATGCAAGAAATGCTAAAGGGTCAGCTGTAAAAAGAAGAAATAGGAAGTGAAGAAGAAGCACAGGGGTAAAGAATAAAAATGGTGGCAAGCAAGTACCTATCAATAACTTTAAATGTAGGTGGATTAAATGCCCCAATCAAAAGACTGAGCTGAGTGGATAAGAAAATACGACCCATATATCTGCTGTCTACAGTAAACCCACCTCAGAGCAAAGGACTCACACATACTGATGGTGAAGGGATGGAAAAAGGTTTTTCAGGCAAATGGAAATGAAAAAAAAAAAAACTGGGGTAGCAATACTCATATCTGACAAATTAGACCTCAAAGTGAAGGCCATAACAAGAGATAAGAAAGGCCACTTCATAATACTAAACGGAGCAATTCAACAAGAAGATATAACTCTGGTAAACATATATGCACCCAATACAGGAGCACCCAAATACATAAAAAACTTCTGGAGGATATCAAATGAGAGATTGACAGCAATACAATCATAGTAGGGGACTTTAATACCCCACTAATACCATCGGACAAATCCTCTAAACAAGAAATCAGCAAAGAAACATCAATCCTAAATGACTTACTAGATCAGATGGAATTGACATCTTCAGAACATTTCACCCCAAAGCCACAGAATATACATTCTTCTCAAGTGCACAAGGGACATTTTCAAAGATAGACCATATATTAGGACACAGGCAAAGTCTATTCAAATTCAAGAAGATAGAAATCATATCAAGCATCATCTCAGATCACAATGGCATAAAACTAGAAATCAACTACAATAAAAACAATTTTAAAAAATCAAACACCTGTAGCCTAAAAGCATGCTATTAAACAATGACTGGGTTACCAAAGAAATCAAAGTAGAACTAAAAAGCATCATGGCAACAAACGACAATGAAAACACAATAATCCAAAATCTATGGGATACAGTGAAAGCAGTCTTGAGAGGGAAGTTCATAGCTCTACAGGCCTACCTCAAAAAACAAAAAAAAACAAGAAACAGAAGAACCAAGATGGTGGCATAGGTGAACACCAGTACTTGCTGCCTCTCACAACCACATCAAAACTGCAACTAAAAGACAGAACACACATCATCCAGAACCAAGAGAGGGCTGGCTAAGTGGAAGTTCTGCAACTAGAAGGAAAGAAAAAAGCGCATTGAGACTGGTGGGAGGTGCAGAAGTGCAGAGGTACAGAGGTGCACATGAAACAGGCTAACAAGTCGGTGTGCTATTGTTTTTATTTGAATCGGGAGGGAGATACAAGCTCCGGATTGCTCTGAACTCCAGTTCTGGATGAGACTCTGGGGAACCAGACTCATACAGGGAGAAACTGGACTGTCTGGCATCGGGACAGGAACACGAGGGTGGCTTTCTCTCAGAGGTGCTCACAGCGATCATTGTTCCTGCATGGGGGTGTGGGACATGGAGACATGGAGACACAGGAACCTCCCCAGTGCAGGGCTGACTGGCAGCCATTGCTGTTTGCTCCGCCCTGGTGATTCCCTGAGATCCCTGCCCCACCCAGTTTACAACCCCACCCAAGCTCTGTGCAGCAGCTTTTGCTTATAAATGGCCTGTCCTTTTGCAGCCTAACCTAACAAACTGCAGCTAGGTCAGAGAGCTCTAAAGCTTCCAAAAGAAGGCCCAAGGTTCGGCAGTAGCAGCCTGCCTTGCTTCACAGCTGGGCCTCATCTGGGCACTTCCAAACCCCACACAAAGAGGAGGAATCTGCAGACTTTGCTGTAGCTCCTGCTGGGTGGCCTCAGGCAGTGGCTGACTTTGTACCTCCTTGGAGATGCAAGAGCCAGTGTACCCAGTGGTCAGTGTGAGACCACACCAGATTACAACTCTTCACATCCATAAGCGACAAACTCAAGGGGCAGACTCAGTGAGCACCAAAGCCCCACTGAAGCAAGTCCTGCCACATAAAGGTGTCTCTAGCACAGCAGTTCTTCCATTGTAGACACAGCTGGTCTTCACAGCCAATTGGCCTGAAGGTCAATTCCTCCCAGTGATACCAACTGCAATCAAGGCTTAACTATAACAAGACTGTGCACACAGCCCACAAAAGGGTGCACCAAGACTGTCCACCTAAGGTGATTGGGGAGGCTGAGCCACTGGTCCATATAGCACAAAAGGCCACTCTATTAACACAGGAAAGCAGCGAAAATGCAGAGATAAAGAAACAGGTCACAAATGAAAGAAATGGAGGAAAGTAAACTACTGGATATAGAGTTCAAAACCACGGTTATAAAGTTACTCAAGAATTTTCTAGAAAACGCCAAGAAATTTAGTGAGACCTGCCGGAGTCCATTCATTGTCTTCACTAGCTGAGTTTAGACAGAGACCCCCAAAAGCTAGTAACCTTTGAAGTCCTAGCAAAGGTCAGAACTGTGCACCACCCAGTTAATCTAGGAACCACCCAGTTAATTTAGGTAATAATAGTTGAAGCATCCCCACCTTAGTTCACTTAATTCCTTAGATACTTATGTAGATCCTTGTTGATTATTGTTAATCAGATACTCTGCCTATTCCTGGAAATCTATTGATGAGCTAATCAGATACTTTGTCTATTCCTGGAAATTGTCTGTTGATCTGTGTGTCATTGAAACTTCCTTACCCTAAGGACTACTCCAAAAGATTGGAGTGGCCTGAGCATTGGTGGAATCCTTCGGGACTTGCCCGCCTGGTCCCCCAATATTGCAAAATTATCTCGTGTCTTTTTCTCTCATTTGTTGTGCGGCTCCTCTTTCAGATACCAAACCCTACTCCGCAGAACATGGAGGGAGTCTTACTCGACAGAGACCCTCAAGGATATGAAAAAGGAACAATTAGAAATTAAGCACACACTGACTGATATAAAGAATAATGTACAGAGATCCAACAGCAGATGAGAGGATCCCAAGAATCAAGTCAAAGATTTGAAATATGAAGAAGCAAAAAAAAACACCCAACCTGAAAAGCAAAAATTAAAAAGAATCCAAAAATATGAAGATAGAGTAAGGAGCCTCTGGGACAACTTCAACCATACCAACATCCAAATTATGGGGGTGCCAGAAGAAGAGAGAAAGCAAGACATTGAAAACCTATTTGAAGAAATAATGACAGAAAACTTCCCTTACCTGGTGAAAGAAATAGACTTACAAGTCCAGAAAGCACAGAGAACCCCAAAGAAGAGGAAGCCAAAGAGGACCACACCAAGACACATCATAATTAAAATGCCAAGAGCAAAAGACAAAGAGAGAATCTTAAAAGCAGCAAGAGAAAAACAGTTAGTTACCTACAAGGGAGTACCCATACGACTGTAAGCTGATTTCTCAACAGAAACTTTGCAGGCCAGAAGGCAGTGGGAAGAGATATTCAAAGTGATGAATAGCAAAAACTTACAACCAAGATTACTCTACCCAGCAAAGTTTTCATTTAAAATTGAAGGTCAGATAAAGAGCTTCACAAATAAGAAAAAGCTAAAGGAGTTCATCACCACCAAACCAGTATTATATGAAACTAGTGGCCCAGTGCATGAAATTCGTGCACAGGGGAGGGGGTGTTCCTCAGCCCGGCCTGCACCTGCTCCAATCTGGGACCACTCGAAGGATGTCCTACTGCCAGTTTACAGGGATTGGGCCTAAACCGGCAGTCAGACATCCCTCTCGCAATCCGGGACTGCTGGCTCCTAACCGCTCACCTGCCTGCCTGCCTGCCTGATTGTTCCTAACCACTCTGCCTGCCGGGCAGCTCACCTCCAAATACCCCCCACCACTGGCCTGCTTGCCACCAAATACCTCTTTCACCAGCCTGATCACCTCCAACTGCCCCCTTGTTGGCCTGCTCGCCCCCACCTTTCCTCCCCACTATTCTGCTCGCCCCCAACTGCCCCATGCTGGCCTGCTCACTCCAAACTGCTGCACCCCACTGTCCTGATCACCTCCAACTGACCCCCATTGATGGCCTGCTTGCCCCCAACTGGCCCCCCTGCTGTTCTTTTTACCCCCTACGGCCCCAGCCCCACCAGCCTGATCACCCACAATTGCCCTCCCCTCTTGGCCTCTAACCACCTCTACTTTGGCCCCGCCACCATGGCTTTGTCCAGAAGAATGCCCGGAAGGTCTCCTGGAAGGTATCCCAGTATAATTAGCGTATTACCCTTTTATTAGTATAGATAGAGGCATGGTGCACGGGTGGAGGCCAGATGGTTTGCCCTGAAGGGTGTCCCGGATCAGGGTGGGGTTCCCTTGGGGTGTGGGGCAACTGAGGCGAGGGACCTGTGGTGGTTTCCAGGCCGGCCACGCCCTCATGGGGTGAGGGTCCCTGCTGGCATGCCAGGCCAGCCTGGGTGAGGGGCTGAGGGCTGTTTTCAAGCTGGCCACACCCCCTTCAGGGTGGGGGTCCTCACTGGGGTGCCTGACCAGGCTGGGTGAGGGGCTGATGGCTGTTTACATGCTGGCCACACCTGCTTCAGGATGGGGAGTCCCGCTGGGGTGGCTGGCCAGGCTTGGTGAGGAGCTGATGGCTGTTTGCAGGCTGGCCAAGCCCCCAAGCGGGGACCCTCACCCCATGGGGGTATGGCCAGCCTGGGTGAGGGGCTGAGGGCTGTTTTCAGGCTGGCCACATCCCCTTCATGGTGGGGGGATCCTGCTGGGGTGCCTGGCCAGTCTGGGTGAGGGGCTGATGGCTGTTTGCAGGCTGGCCACAGCCCCGGGCAACCCAGGCTCCCAGTCCCTCCTTTAGCAGAGACCACAGAGGCTGGAAGCTGGAACTGGCATTTATTTATCTTCTATTATTGAAACTTTGTAGCCTTGAACGGAGCCAACTGCCGGCCAGGGCAGGCGGGAAGCTTGGCTTCCTCCATCGCCAGGGGCAATCTAAGCCTCCTGTTTGCTCCAGCTTCGTGGCCGCCACCATCTTGGTTGGGTTTATTTGCATACGTGCTCCTGATTGGCTTGTGGGCATGGCTTGTGGGTGTAGTGGAAGTATGGTCAATTTCCATGTTTCTCTTTTATTAGATAAGATGCTGAACAGTATTCTTTGAGAAGAGGAAGAAGAGAAAGGTAAAGATAAAAATTATGAACAAAGACAACAAATACATACCTATCAAACAAGTGAATCTAAAAATCAAGTGAATAAAAAAATCTGATGAACAGAATAAACTGGTGAATATAATAGAATAAGGGGCATAGAAAGGGAGTGGACTGACAATTCTCAGGGTAATGGGGTGTGGGGAGTGAGGGAAGAGATTGGACAAAAATCGTACACCTATGGATGAGGACAGTGAGGGGGCATAAGGGCATGGGGTGGGGTGGGAATGGTGTGGGGGAAAAAAAAGGAACAACTGTAATAATATGAATACTAAAGACTTATTTAAAAAAAAAACAAGAAACAATGGTAATGAATTATCTAAACCTACAACTCAAAGAGTTAGAAAGAGAGCAACAAGAAAAGTACAGCATAAGCAGAAGGAATGAAATAATAAAGATCAGAGAGGAGATAAACGACATAGAGCCAAAAAACAAAACAAAACACTACAAAAGATCAACAAAACCAAGAGCTGGTTCTTTGAAAGGATAAATAAGATTGATGAACCTCTAGCCAGGCTCACCAAGAAGGAAAGAGAGAGGACCCAAATACACAAAATCAGAAATGAAAGAGGTGAAGTAACAACCAATCCCACAGAAATACGATTATGAAAAAATACTATGAATAACTCTATTCCAACAAAATGGACAACATAGATGAAAAGAACATATTCTTAGAAAATACAAGCTCCAAAAACTCAACCAAGAAGAATCAAAAAACCTGAATAGGCCAATAACTACTGAAGAAATTGAAACAGCGATCAAAAATTTTCCAGCAAACAAAAGCCTTGGTCCGAACAGTTTTACAGGGGAATTCTACCAAGCATTCAAAGAAGAATGAAAACCTACCCTCCTCAGACTTTTCCAAAAAATTCAAGAGAAAGGCATACTTCCACCTCTTTCTATGAAGCTACCATTACCTTAATCCCAAAACCAGATAAAGACACCACAAAAAAAGAGAACTACAGGCTAATGTCCTTGATGAACATAGTTGCTAAAATCTTCAACAAAATTCTAGCAAATTGGATTCAGCAATACATCAGAAAGATCATAAACCATGACCAAGTTGGATTTATTCCAGGGATGCAAGGATGGTACAATTTCCGCAATTCAATAAATGTGATACATCACATAAACAAAAATCACATAACCACATCATATCAATTGATGCAGAAAAAGTATTTGACAAAATCCAACACCCTTTCTTGATAAAAACTCTCAGCAAAGTGGGAATAGAGGGATCATACCTCAACATAATAAAAGCTCTGTATGACAAACCTACAGCCAACATCATACTCAATGGGCAAAACTAAACTCATTTCCCCTAAGAACAGGAACAAGACAATGATGCCAACTTTCACCACTACTGTTGGACACAGTTCTAGAAGTACTAGCCATAGTGATCAGACAAGAAGAAATAAAAGGCATCCAAATTGGAAAAGACGAAGTAAAACTGTCCTTATTCATAGATGACATGATACTATACATAGAAAACCCCAAAGAATCCATCAAAAAACTAGTAGACATAATAAATGAATTTGGCAATGTAGCAGGATACAAAATTAACACCCAGAAATCAATGGCCTTTTTGTACACCATTAATTAACTCACAGAAAGAGAAATGAAAAAAACAATCCCATTTACCATTGCACCAAAAAAATTAAGATACCTAGGACTAAAGTTAAGTAAGGACGTAAAACATCTGTACTCGGAAAACTACAGGACATTGAAAAAAGAGATAGAGAAAGACATAAACAAATGGAAGAACATATCATGTTCGTGGATTGGTAGAATCAACATCATTAAAATGTCCATTCTACTTAAAGCAATCTATAGATTCAATGCAATACCTATTAAAATACCAATGGCACATTTCAAAGATCTAGCACAAACTCTCCAAAATTTCATCTGGAATAAAAAAAGACCCCGAATAGCTGCAGCAATCCTGAGAAAGAACAAAGTAGGTGGGATCTCAATACCAGATATCAAGCTATATTACCAAGCTATGGTTCTCAAAACTGCCTGGTACTGGCACAAAAACAGACATATAAACCAATGGAACAGAATAGACAACCCAGAAATTGACCCAAGCTATTATACTCAATTAATATTTGACAAAGGAGGCAAGAACATACAATGGAGTCAAAATAGTCTCTTTAATAAATGGTGCTGGGAACTTTGGTCAGATACATGCAAAAAAAATGAAACTAGATCACCATCTTACACCATACACAAAAACACTCTCAAAATTGCTTAAGGACTTGAATGTAAGATGGGAAACCATAAAAATCCTAGAAGACTCCATAGGCAGCAAAATTGTAGACATATGTCATAGCAATATCTTTATAGACACAGATCCTAGGGCAAGAGAGACTAAGGAGAAAATACATAAATGGGACTATCCTATATAATAAAATGGTAATATGAAAATTGACCCTAACAGCAGAATGACTGGGAATGACTGGTCACTATGGCACACACTGACCACCAGGGGGCCGATGCTCAATGCAGGAGCTGCCCTCTAGTGGTCAGTGCACTCCCATGGGGGGAGCTCTGCTCAGCCACAAGCCAGGCTGACGGCTGCCAGCACAGCAGTGGTGGTGGGAGCCCCTCCCGCCTCCTCAGCAGTGCTAAGGATGTCCAATTGCAGCTTAGGCCTGCACCCCGCTGGCAAGTGGACATCCCCCGAGGGCTCCAGGGCTGCCAGAGGGATGTCTGACTGCCAGCTTAGGCCCAATCCCCCAGGGAGCAAGCCTAAGCCAGCAGGTGGGCATCCCCTGAGGGGTCCCAGACTGCGAGAGGGCACAGGCCGGGCTGAGGGACTCCCCTGAGTGCACAAATTTTTGTGCACCGGGCCTCTAGTATCAAAATAAAAAGCTTATGCACAGCAAAAGAAACCAACAAAAGAACAAGGAAGCCCACTGCATGGGAGAACATATTTTCCAATGATATCTCTGATAAGGGTTTATTCTCCAACATTTACAGGGAACTCATACAACTTAACAAAAGGAAGATAAACAATCCAATCAAAAAATGGGCAAAGGACCTAAATAGACACTTTTCGAAAGAGGACATTCAGAAAGCCAAGAGACATATGAAAACATGCTCAAAGTCACTAATCATCCGAGAGATGCAAATCAAAACAACAATGAGGTACCACCTCACACCTGTCAGAATGGCTATCATCAACAAATCAACAAACGACAAGTGCTGGAGAGGATGCAGAGAAAAAGGAACCCTCCTTCACTGCTGGTGGGAATGCAGACTGGTGCAGCCATTGTGGAAAACAGTATGGAGTTTCCTCAAAAAAACTAAAAATGGAACTCCCATTTGACCTAGTAATCCCACTTCTAGGAATATATCCCAAGAAAACAAACACCAATCAGAAAGGATATATGCACCCCTATGTTCATAGCAGCACAATTTTCAATAGCTAGGATTTGGAAACAGCCTAAATGCCCATCAGCAGATGAGTGGAATAGAAAACTATGGTACATCTACACAATGGAATACTACACTGATATAAAAAAGAAGGAATTCTTACCATTTGCAGCAGCATGGATGGAACTGGAGAGCATTATGCTAAGTGAAATAAGCCAGTCAGTTAAAGAAAAATACCATATGATCTCACTCATTTATGGATAATAAAGAACATTATAACCTGATGAACAAAAAGATAGATACAGAGGTAGTAAAGCATCGAACAGACTGTCAAATTACAGTGGGAAGGCTAGGGAGGGTTGGGGAGGAGGTAAGAGATCAACCGAAGGACTTGTATGCATGCATATAAGCATAACCAAGGGACACAAGACACTGGGGGGGGTGGGGGGGGGGGGCGGGTTGAGGGCATGTGCCAGGGGGTAGGGGAGGCCAGGGGAAGGTCAATGGAGAAAAAAGGAGACATATGTACTATTATTTGTAATACTTTAAACAATAAAATTAAATTTAAAAAAATAAAAGTAAAAATACCAATGGAAAAAATATCCTTGGGTAAGGATTTTTTAAAAAGACAAAGAGAGGCATTTAAAAAAAAACACAACAAAGTCATCTATATGTTGTATACAAGATATTCACTTAAGATCGAAAGACACCCAGCCAATATTGCTCAGTGGTTGGGCATCGACTTATGAACCACGAAGTCACCTTTTGCTTCCTATTCAGGGTACATGCCCAGGTTGTGGGCTCAATCCCCAGTGGGGGACATGCAGGAAGCAGCCAATCGATGATTCTCTCTCATCATTGATATCTCATCTCTTTTCCCCTCTCCCTTCCTCTCTGAAATCAATAAAAATATTTTTTTAAAAAATCAAAAGACACACACAGAATGAAAGTGAAAGGATGGAAAAAGACATTCCATGAAAATAGAAATAAAATAAAAGCTGGTTCAGCAAGACTCATATCAAACAAAATAGACTTTAAAACACAAATTTTTTAAAAAGATAAAGAAGGATATGGCATAATTATAAAGGGGTACATCCAAGAAGAGGCTATAACAATCATAAGTACCTATGTACCTAACATAGGAGCACTGAAGTATAAAAAGCAATTATTAATGAATATAAAAGGAGAAAACCACAGTAATATAATAAAAATAGGAGATTTATTTTCTTTTTAAAAAATATTTAACAAGTAATATTTTTAAAAAATTTAAATTGTTTTAAGTATTACATAAGTCTCCTTTTCCCCCCATTAACCTCTTCCCAGCAACCCCCACCCCCCAACACATGCCCTCACCCGCCCCTCCCCCAGTCTGTGGCTATTGGTTAGGGGCTCATATGCATGCATACAAGTCCTTTGGTTGATCTCTTACCCCCTCACTGACCCCTGCCTTCCCTCACAGGTTGGACAGTCTGTTCGATCCTTCTATGACTCTGGTTCTGTTTTTGTTCATCAGTTTATATTGTTCATTATATTCCACAAATGAGTGAGATCATGTGATATTTATCTTTCTCTTACTGGCTTATTTCGCTTAGCATAATGCTCTCCAATTCCATCCATGCTGTCGCAAATGGTAAAAATTCCTTCTTTTTTACAGCAGCATAGTATTCCATTGTATAGATGTACCACGGTTTTTTAATCCACTCATCTGTTGATGGGCACTTGGGCTGTTTCCAAATCTTAGCAATGGTAAATTGTGCTGCTATGAACCTAGCGGTGCATATATCCTTTCTGATTGGTGTTTCTGTTTTCTTGGGATATAGTCCTAGAAGTGGGATTACTAGGTCAAATGAGAGTTCCATTTTTAATTTTTTGAGAAAATGCCATACTGTTTTCCAAAATGGCTGCACTAGTCTGCATTCCCACCAGCAGTGCACGAGAGTTCCTTTTTCTCCCCATCCTCTCCAGCACTACTTATTTTTTATTTATTTATTTATTTTGGTTAATCCTCACCCAAGGATATTTTTCCATTCATTTTTTAGAGAGAGTGGAAGAGAGAGGGATAGACAGAGAGAGAGAAACATCGATGTGAGAGACACATCAGTTGGTTGCCTCCCGCACACACCCCAACCAGGGTCAGGGATCAAGCCTGCAACCGAGGTACATGCCCTTGACTGGAATCGAACCCAGGACCCTCAGTCCACAGACGCTCTATCTACTGAGTCAAATTGACTAGGGCAAAAGTAGGGGATTTTAACATGCTACTCACATCAATGGGTAGATCAATTATCTAGACAGAAAATTAATAAGGAAATAATAGCCTTAAATGACATGTTAGATCAGATTCACCTGACATAGTATATTCCAGAGTATTTCATCCAAAAACTACAAAATACATATTGTTTTTAAGTACACATATAACATTCTCCAGAACAGATCACATATCACAAAACAAGCTTCAATAAAGTCAAGAAGATTGAAATCATATCAAGCATCTTTTCTGACCACAGTAGCATGAAAACTAGAAATCAACTACAGGGGGGAAAAAAAAGAAAAAAAAAACAGGAAAAAAAAATACAAGTATGTGGAGATTAAACAATATGCCACTCAACAACCAATGGATCAAAAAAGAAATCAAACAGTAAATCAAAACCTATCTTGAAACAAATGAAAATACGACTATTTGAAGTATATGGGAGGCAGCAAAAGCACTTTAAAGAGAGAATTTCATAGCTATACAGGCCTACCTTAAGAAACAGGAAAAATCCCAAGTAAACATCTACCTGTACACCTAAAGCAGTGGTTCTCAACCTTCTGGCCCTTTAAATACAGTTCCTCATGTTGTGACCCAACCATAGAATTATTTTCGTTGCTACTTCATAACTGTCATGTTGCTACTGTCATGAATCATAATGTAAATATCTGATATGCAGGATGGTCTTAGGCGACCCCTGTGAAAGGGTCGTTCAACCGCCAAAGGGATCGCGACCCACAGGTTGAGAACCGCTGACCTAAAGGAACAAAAGAAAGAACAAACAAAACCCAAAGAAAACAAAAGGAAGGAAGTAGTTAAGATCAGAATGGAAATAAAAATAGAAATAAAAGAATAGAAAAGGTCAATAAAACTAAGAACTGGTTCTTTAAAAAGATAAATTAGAAAAACCTTTAGCCAAACTCATCATGGACCAAAAAATATCCCAAATAAGTAAATCATAAATGAAAAAGAAGTTACAACTGACAGCACAGAAATATAAGGAATTATTAAAGAATATTATGAAGGGATCAACGTAAGAAGAGGATATAACAATCATAAGTATCTATGCACCCAACATAGGAGTACTGAAATATTCAAAGCAATTACATGTCAATAAATTCAGTAACCTAGAAGAAATGTTATGGTAAATTTCTATAAGTATCTAACCTTCCAAGACTGAGCCACACAGAAATACATATCTAAACAGACTTATTACCAGCAATGCAACTGAAGTGGTAATCAAAAAATTCCCAACAAATAAAAATCCAGAGCCAGTCAGCTTCACAGCTGAATTCTATGCAACATTCAAAGAAGAAATAATACCTACTCTTCTTAAATTATTTCAAAAAATTAAATAGGAAGAAATGCTTCTAAGCTCATTCTCTGAATTCAGCATTTCTAAGATACCAAAATCAAACAATGACATTACAAAAAATAGGAAATTAAAAGCCAATATTCTTAAGGAACATAGATGCAAAAATTCTCAACAGAATATTAGCAAACTGGATTCAACAATATATTAAAAGGATTATGTACCATAACCAAATGGGTTTCATCCCAGAGATTCAAGAATGGTTCAACATCCATAAATCAATCAATGTGATACATCACATTAACAAAATAAAGGATAAAAACCATATGAACATCTGACTAGATGAAGAAAAGCATTTAACAAAATTCAACATCCATTTATGATTAAAAACTCTTTAAAAAGTGGATATAAAAGGAACTTAAACCAAAATGATAAAGGCTACATATGACAAACGCAAAGTTAACATCACATTCAACTGTGAAAAGCCAAAACTTTTTCCTCTAAGATCAGGAACAAGACAAGGATCCCCACTTTCACCATTATTATTCAGTACTAGAGGCCCGGTGCACAAAAATTTGTGCACTCGAGGGGGTCCCTCAGCCCAGCCTGTGCCCTCTCGCAGTTTGGGTCCCCTTGGGGGATGTCCACCTGCTGGCTTAGGCCCGCTCCCTGGGGGAACGGGCCTAAGCTGGCAGTCAGACATCCCTCTGGCAGCCCTGGAGCCCTCGGGGGATGTCCACTTGCCAGCGGGGAGCAGGCCTAAGCTGCAATCCTTAGCATTACTGAGGAGGCAGGAGAGACTCCAACCACCACCGCTGTGCTGGCAACTGGCAGCCTGGCTTGTGGCTGAGCAGAGCTCCCCCTGTGGGAGTGCACTAACCACCAGGGGGCAGCTCCTGCATTGAGCATCGGCCCCTGGTGGTCAGTGTGTGTCATAGTGACCAGTCATTCCCAGTCATTCTGCTGTTAGGGTCAATTTGTATATTACCCATTTATTATATGCCTGGTGCAAGGGTGGGGGCTGGCTGGTGTTCCCTGAAGGATGTCCCAGATCAGGGTGGGGGTCCGCTGGGGTGCCTGGCCAGCCTGGGTGAGTGGCTGAGGGCCGTTTTCAGACTGACCAAACCCCCTTCAGGGAAGGGGGGTCCTGCTGGGGTGCCTGGCCAGCCTGGGTGAGGGGCTGATGGATGTCTGCAGGCTGGCCACAGCCCCTTCAGGGTGGGGGTCCCCGCTGGGGTGCCTGGCCAGCCTGGGTGAGGGGCTGATGGCTGTTTTCAAGCTGGCCACAGCCCCCAGCCACCCAAGCTCCCAGTGGAGGCTGGCTGGAAGCAGGTATCTGGGATTTATTTATCTTCTATAATTGAAACTTTGTTGCCTTTAGCGAAGGCCACAGCAGGCCAGGGCAGGCGGGAAGCTTGGCTTCCTCCATTGCTGGAGCAACCAAGCCTCCTGCTTGCTCCAGCACCATGGCTGCCGGCCGCCATCTTGGTTGGGTTAATTTGCATATAGTCACTCTGACTGGCTGGTGGGCGTGGCTTGGGGCATAGCGAAGGTACAGTCAATTTGCATGTTTCTCTTATATTAGATTAGATAGTAATGGAACTCCTAACCACAGCAAGAAGATGAGAAAAAGAAATAAAAGGCATCCAAATTGGAAAACAAAAAGTAAAACTGTCATTTATTTGCAGATGACATGATACATGAAAACCCTAATGAATCTGTCAAAAGACTATTAGAACCGCCGAAACCGGTTTGGCTCAGTGGAAAGAGCGTCAGCCTGCAGACTGAAGGGTCCCAGGTTCGATTCCGGTCAAGGGCATGTACCTGGGTTGCGGGCACATCCCCAGTAGGAGATGTGCAGGAGGCGGCTGATCGATGTTTCTCTCCCATTGATGTTTCTAACTATCTCTCTCCATTCCTCTCTGTAAAAAAATCAATAAAATATATTTTTAAAAAAAGACTATTAGAACTAATAAATGAATTCAGTAAAGTTGCAGGGGTTTTTGCATTTCTATATATCAACAACAAATTATCAGAAGGGGAACTTAAGAAAACAATCCCATTTATAATTGCATCAAAATGTATAAAATGCCTAGGAATAAATTTAACCAAGAAAGTAAAGAGTGTCCCAAAATTCACGCAAGAAGTAATTTTGATAGAAAACACAGGTTTATAATTAAAAATTGTAAATTTTTTATTGATTCTTAAAGTATACAGTATAGGGTTATGTATGGAATAGCATATCAGGTAAATGGCCTCCACGGCTTTGCTGGCACATACACACTCTTTTGTTGAAATTTTCCATGACCGTTTTGCATAAATGTGGCTGAATTTCGATAAGGCTCATTTTCATCTTGATGGCTTGGTTAATCAACAAAATTGTCACATTTGGGGTTCAGAAAATCCACGAGTGATTGTTGAGAAACAAATGCATCCACAACGTGTCACTGTTTGTTGCAGATTTTGGGCTGGAGGCATCATCAGACCATTCTTCTTCGAAAATGCGGCTGCTCAGGCAATAACAAAAGAGTGCGTATGTGCCAGCAAAGCTGTGGAGGCCATTTACCTGATATGCTATTCCATACATAACCCTATACTGTATACTTTAAGAATCAATAAAACATTTACAATTTTTAATTATAAACCTGTGTTTTCTATCAAAATTACTTCTTGCATAAATTTTGGGACACCCTTTAAAAGACATATACTCTGAAAACAATAAGAAATTGAAGAGGATACAAATAAATGGAAGGATATACCTTGCTCATAAATTGGAAAGATTAATATTGTTAAAATATCCTTATTACCTAAAGCAATATATAGATTCAATGCAATCTCTGTTAAAATACCAATGGCATTCTTGCAATTAGTACAACTAATTCTAAAACCTATATGGAACCACAATAAACACTGACTAGTGAAAGAAATCCTGAAGAAGAACAAAGTGGGAGGTATCACACTACCTGATATCAAACTACATTACAAGGCTACAATAATCAAAACAGTATAATATTGGCATAAAAACAAATAGTACATAGTTCAATGGAATAGAAAGCCCAGAAATAGATCCTCTCTTGTATGGTCTAAATCTATAACAAAGGAGTCAAGAATATACAGTGGGGTAAAGACAGTCTCTTCAATAAGTGGCATTGGGAAAACTGAACAGATATAGAAAACAATTGGATAATTTTCTTATACCATATACAAAAAAATAAATTCAAAATATATTAAAGACTTACATGTAAAACCTGAAACCATAAAAATCCTTGAAGAAAACACAGGCAGTAAACTCTTTGACATATCTTAGCAATGTCTTTTTTACTATGCTTCCTTGGGCAAGGGCAACAAAAGGAAAAATAAATAAATGGGTCTACATCAAACTGAAAAGGTTTTGCACAGCAAAAGAAACCATCAACAAAACAAAAAGACAACCAGCTGAATGGGAGAAGATATCTGCCAATGATACATCTAATAAAGGATTAATATCCAAAATATATAAGGAACTCATACAATTTAACACCAAAAAAACAAACAATCTGATTAAAAAATGAGCAAAGGACCTGAATAGACATTTCTCCAATGAGGACATTCAGATGGCCAACATACATATGAAAAGATGCTCAATATCACTACTCATCAGGGAAATGCAAATTAGAACCACAATGAGATATCACCTCACACCTGCTAAAATGGCTATTATAAAAATGACAAGAAATAAGTGTCTGAGAGGATGTGGAGAAAAGGGAACCCTCATACACTGTTGATAGAAATGTAAATTAGTGCAGCCACTATGGAAAAGAGTATGGAGGTCCCTTTAAAAATTAAGAATAGTACTATCATATGATCCAGCAATTCCTCTTCTGGGTATTTACCCAAAAAATATGAAAACACTTATTTGTAAGAATACACGTGCCCCTATGTTCACTGCAGCATTATTCATGATAGCCAAGACATGGGCACAACCTAAGTGTTCACTGACCAATGAGTGGTTAAAGAGGTAGTACATATACACAATGGACGACTACTCAGTCATGAAAACGATGAAATATTGCCATTGCAACAACAGATATGAAATAAGTTAAATGGAAAAGGACAAAGAATGTATGATTTTACTCATATGTGGAATATAAAACAAAAAGTAACAAAACTAACAAAACAAATGCATAGCTACAGACAATAGAATGGAGGTTACCACTAGGGTAGGAGGACAGGGGGAGGGCAAGAGGGTAAAGGGGGTCAAATATATGGTGACAGGTGGTGAGCATGGAACTGAGTACACAGAGATCAAATTATAATATTGTACACCTGAAAATTATGTAATATTATTAAACAATGTTACTTCAATATATTTAATAGAAAACCATATTTAAAATGGGCAAAACCAAAGCTATGGTTAGGGTAATAGTTACCTTTAGGACAAAAGGACAAAAGAAACAGAAGGGCTGGGGTTGGGGGTTCTGGTGTGCTAGCAACATTCTATTTCCTGATATAGGTGCTAATTACACAGATGTATTTATACTGTAAAAATTTGTTGTTTTATACTTATGGTTTGTGTACTTTTCTGTGCTAGTATTACTGCAGAAAAACATTACTTTAAAAAATCTGGGAAATAGATTTCAAAAATAATAATTTGGCTCAACAAAACTAACTGCTAGCTTCCTTTTCTAGCAGCTTTGGATAGCTGTATCTATTAAAACCTGTTCCTGCCCTAACTGGTTTGGCTCAGTGGATAGAGCATCAGCCTGCGGACTGAAAGGTTTCAGGTTCGATTCCGGTCAAGGGCGTGTACCTTGGTTGCGGGCACATCCCCAGTGGGAGGTGTGTAGGAGGCAGCTGATCGATGTTTCTCTCTCATCGATGTTTCTAACTCTCTATCCCTCTCCCTTCCTCTCTGTAAAAAATCAATAAAAATATATTTTAAAAAAAAACAAACAAAAAAAACCTGTTCCTGATTGTGGGAATAAAAACACACCCTCTGTATATATAAGAATATTTAGAAAGATGGCGGCTGGGTGAGGGATAGGAAGTGAGTGAGTGAGGGGATGAATGGAGAGTGTATGGATGTGTGTGGTGTGTGTGAGTGAATGGGGGACAGTTAAATCCGGCAGGAGCAGTAGAAGCTGACAGTCCAGGCTCTCTGGGACACGGAGAGACTACCACCGCTGCGGCACTCCCCAGACTGCGGGACTCGGGCACAGAACCCACGCCATCTTAAAGGGGAGAGCGGCCTCTTCCAGGAACTCAGCAGCACCACCACCCAGACAGGCCTTGGACACTGCCCGAGACCTGGCAGCCACTCCAGCCAAAATCCTGCAGCCACACCGGCAGACTCGTGGACCCTGGGACTTCCACCGCCAAAGGAGCACAGCACTGCCGCAGCAGTAAGTGCAGCCTCCCCCTCCTCAGCGGCAGACCTCCGAGGCACACCACTCCATAGACTTCTCTTAGGAGTCACTGGGAGCCTCAGCTGGGTGTGATTTTATACAGACACAGGCGCACTGCCACCCAGTAGAAATTCTGAATTCCCTCTGCCTGAATAACTGCCCACACACACCCAGCTGCGCAACTTAAGCGCCAGGGCCCTTCAGCGCCAGGGTCCCTCAGAGTGCGTCAGAGCTCAGCGCCGGTGAGCTGCCCTGCCACAGTTGCTCACTCCCCCTGAGCCCATCTATCCACAGGGCACTTTGGGGAAGCCGAGGTGAGCCTCTGCTGGGTCCAATCTTGGACTAATAGGGACGCACTCCCCTGGGCAGTAGAAATTCTCAATTCACCCATCCTGGATACCTGCCCAAAGCATGCCAGGGCCCTTCAGAGTGCTTCAGTGCACCTGCGCTGGCAAACTCACTGCGGGTGCTCCTGTGTGCCGCCACAGGGAACACAAGCCTATCCACCACAGGTGTATCAGCAAAATCTGAGTTTCCCCACCCCACAGTTGCAGAACTCTGGACACTACAGTTGCATGCTTTTCCAGCGTGCAGGTCTCCCAAGACCACCGCTCCACAGGCAGCCCTGGGGCCCCGCTGCGAGCCCTGCTGGTCGAGCACTTAAACAAACAAGGGTGCACTGCTGGGCTGTAGAAACGCTGAATTCCTTTGTCTGGGATACCTGCCCCAGATACTATAATTCAGTGGCTTCAGTACCAGGGCCCTTCAGAGTGTGTCAGTACACCCTGCTGGCAAACACACCACAGGTGCCTCTGTAAGCTGCCACTGGAATCGCGTGTATCCAACCATGGAGGCAGCAGCAAAAGCTGAGTCTACCCACCCCACAACTACAGAACTCTGTACACCACAGTCATGCTTTGCCAGAACGCAGGCTTCCTGAGCCCCACCACCCCAATAGACGGTTCCTGGGTGCCACTGTGAGTCCCTGCGGGGCACACGTGATTTCAACCAAGGGCATAAGACAGCAAAAATTGGAACACCCCCTCCACGGCTGCTGACTTCTAGACACCTCAGTTGCACCTTTCCAGCTCACAGGCCTACATCAAGAGAACCCAAATAGCCCAAGTAGGGAGCTACACTAGACTACCAAACCCAGGAGACCTGAGAGGTCACACCAGTAGCACCATACCCTAAAGAAACTGGGTAGCAAAGCAATTGGAGCTACAATTAAAACATTACAGCAAAACATGGGAAGACAAAAAGCAATCCACAAAGGAAAGAAAAAGAGGAATCACGAGAAAGGGAGTTAAATGAAATTGAGGCTACTAACTTATCAGAGAAAGAATTCAGAGTAATGGTTATAAGGATGCTCAAACCGCTGGATGACCAATACACACAACTCAATGAAAATTATAAGGAGCTGAATGAGAATGTCACCAACATGAAAAGGAACCAAGAGGAAATGAAGAACAACATAGCTGCAATAAAGAACACAATGGAAGGCTTAAACAGCAGACTAGAAGAGGCTGAGGACCACATGAGCGAATTAGAAGACAAGGTAGGAAAAAACACACAAACACAGGAGCAAACTGGAAAAAAAAAAACTTAAAAAGCAAGAGGAGAGCCTAAGAGATCTTTGGGACAATGCAAAACGAAACAACATTCGCTTAATAGGGGTACCAGAAGGAGAGAAGGAGAAGCAAGGAATAGAAAACCGGTTTGAAGAAATTAATGACAGAAAACTTCCCTGATACTGGCAAGAAAAAAACTACACAAGTCCAAGAAGCACATAGAGTGCCAAACAAGATGAACCCCAAAAGACCAACACCAAGACACATCATAATTAAACTGGCAAACACCAACGACAAAGTAAGAATCTTAAAGACTGACAGAGAGACAGAAAGTTACATACAAGGGATCTCCTATTAGAATATCAGCTGACTTCTCAACAGAAACACACCAGGCAAGAAGGGAATGGAATGAAATATACAAAGTGATGCAAAGCAAGGGAATGAACCCAAGAATACTATAGCCAGCAAGGCTATCATTCAAAATTGAAGGTGGAATCAGGAGCGTCACAGACAAAAAAGGGCTAAGAGAGTTTATTACCACCAAACCAGCAATGCAAGAAATGCTAAAGGGACTGCTATAAAAAGAAGAAACAGAAAAACAAGAAGAAACACAAACATTAAGAATATAAATGACCACAAACAAGTACTTTTCAATAATAATATTAAATGTAAATGGATTAAATGCTCCAATCAAAAGACACAGGGTAGCTGAATGAATAAGAAAACATGACCAGAAGACTTTGCTAGTTCTACCAAACATTTAATAAAGAAATGACACATTTTCACAGAAAATAGAAGAAATGGGGAAAATTCAAAATTCATTTTATAATGCTAACATTCTGATAGCAAAGGAAAGAAAATTACAAACTAATATTACTCATGAATCTTGATGCAAACATTCTTAAAATGTTAGCACATTAAATCTAGCACTATCTAAAAAGGATAATATATCAAGACTAACTTGGATTTATTCCAGGAATGCCAAATTTGATTTGACATTTTAAAACCAATCAATGTAATTCACTATATCAATCACAACATCATCTTAAGGATTCAGAAAAGGATTGGACTTTTAAAAATTCAGTATCTGTTTATGGTAAAACTCCCATTAAACCAGAAATAGTTATAAACTCCCTTAACCTGATAAAGAGCACCTATTAAAACCTCAGGAGTGAAAGACTGAAATTTTCCACCTGAAACAGGGAACAAGCTGCTCTCATAGCTGCTGCTTGGCACTGCACTGGAGTAGCAGGTCCAGAAACCCCAGGACCTTGCATACATTGCCATGGGAATGCAAAATGGACCTGTCACTTTGATAACAGTTCCACAATCCTATCTAATAAAAGAGAAACATGGTAATTAGCCGTACCTCCGCTACCCTTCCCATTGGCTAATCAGGGCAATATGCAAATTAACTGCCAAGCAAGATGGCGGCCAGCAGCCAGGCAGCTTGAAGCGAACACGAGGCTTGCTTGTTTCAGTGATGGAGGATTCCAACGTTCCCCGCCTGCCGCTGCCGGCCTCTGAGCTTGCAGTTTGAAACATTGTTGTAAATATAGAAGCTAAACAAAACCCCAGAAACCTGCTTTCAGCCAGCCAGGATCTCAGAGCTGGAGTTGAAACAGTGTTTCGATTATAGACCCCAAACAAACCAGATACCTGCTTTCAGCAGCGGAGGCCTAAGAGCTGGGGCCAAGCCTCAAAGCTAAAGCTGGCCCAGAATAAAAATTAAAAAAAAGAAAAAAAGGAGCGGTTGGGAGCTTCAGTCACCTGCCAGCCTGAAAACAGCCCTCAGCCCCTCACCCAGACTGGCCAGGCAACCCAGTGGGGTCCCCCACCCTGAAGGGTGTGTGACCAGCTGCAAACAGCCATCATCCCCTCATCCAGGCTAGCCAGGCACCCCAGTGGGGACCCCCCACCCTTATCCAGGACACCCTTCAGGGCAAACCAGCCAGCCCCCACCCGTGCACCAGGCCTCTATCCTATATAGTAAAAGGGTAATATGCCTCCCAGCACCGGGATTAGCAGAGCCACGAGGCCTCCGGGCACCGGGATCAGCATGACAGGGGGCAGCGCCCAAACCCCCTGATCGCCCTGCGGCTCTGTGTGTGACAGGGGGCGGGGCCACAACCTCCCTATCCGCCCTGCTCTGTTAGTGACAGGGGAAGGCACCCCAAACCCCTGATGGGCCCTGCTCTGTGTGTGACAGGGTACGGAGCCCCAGCCCCCCTGATGGGCCCTGCTCTGTGTGTGACAGGGGGCAGCGCCCCAACCCCCTAATTGGCCCAGCTCTGTGCATGACAGGGGGTGGCACCGCAACCTCCTCATCGACCCTGCCTTGAGTGTGACAGGGGGCGGTGCCCCAACCCCCCAACGGCCCTATCCTGAGCGTGACTGAGGGTGGCATCGCAACCTCCCAATCCGCCCTGCTCTGAGCCCGACCAGGGGCTGCACCTAGGGATTGGGCCTGCCCTCTGCCACCAGGAAGCAGGCCTAAGCCAGCAGGTCGTTATCTCCCGAGGGGTCCCAGACTGGGAGAGGGCACAGGCCGGGCTGAGGGACCCCCCCCCCCCCGAGTGCACAAATTTTTGTGCACCAGGCCTCTAGTTTATTATAAAGCTACATACACATTTAGTATAAAACCCAGCAACCCTACTTCTAGACATTTATCTCAATCAAAACATATGGCCAGAAAAAGCATAGGAACTAAAAATATGCCCACCCAAAAACTCGTATCAGAATGTTCAGAGAAACTTTAGGCAAATACTGAAAACAACCCAAATGTTCATTAATGAATGGACAGACAAATTAGTTGTCCAGCCACACACCACAGGATGCTACTCAGCAAAGCAAGGGACTATGACAGCCGTGGGCAAACTACGCCCTGCGGGCCGAATCCGGCCCGTTCAGCTGTTCTATCCGGCCCCCGGAGCCGAAAGAGCAGAGGGTTCTCTTGCTCTCCCCTCCGCTCCTTCACCAGCAGCAGTGTTAACATGGCAACGTCGGGAAACACGGCGGCAGCTCCTTCTTCTGAGTGGGCAGATTTATATCCGCCCATTCAGTAGAAGGAACAACCTCTCAATCTTCCAGAGGCTCCTTGTAATGCCCGCGGACGCGTCTCCCAACATCACCCTGGGAATGTGTAGACACATTATCGTGGTGATGTAGGGAGACACGCCCCTGGAGAGCACAGTATCAGAGCCTTTCTGAGGTAAGATTAAGAGCTCTACTCAAACACAATTTTTTCCTGTTCCCACATTCTGTACATCACAATGACTTGTTAATAAAACAACAAAGACTTTCAGCTGTAAAAATGCGTGCTACAGGGCATTTGTGTTAACATGCACCACTGCACATTAGCATCAATGCAAACATGATGGAAACCTGTGTACCCTGCATTAACCCTAGCTGCGCTGCATTGCAGTCCTGCACCACACTGCAACGGCAGCACGGCTAGTGTGAACGAACCCTAATTCAGTGGGTTGAACAAAAAGATTGTATAGAAATGTGATGAACTAAAGATTTTATTACAAAATCGCTTTGCCATCTTCAATATAAGGTATGTTATTGTGCTATGATTCCTCCATTTTTTGAAGTTTCAAATTACAATAATTAGTGTTTACATTCTTCTTCTTAAAATGTTTGAAATGAATAAAACTATTGAAATAAAAAAGAAAAAGACTGTACCCTTTTATGTAATGAATGATGTTTACTTTGAATTTATATTAGTTCACACAAACACTCCATCCATGCTTTTGTTCCGTCCCTCCGGTCCAGTTTAAGAACCCATTATGGCCCTCGAGTCAAAAAGTTTGCCCACCCCTGGACTATGACATGTGAAACCGTAAGGATAAGTCTCAAAGATATTATATTAAGTAAAAGAAGTCAGACGCAAAAGAGCACATGCCATGTAATTCAATTTGCAGGAGAGCCTGGAAACATAAATTTGTCATGGAAACAGATCAGTGGCAGCCAGGAGAGCAACTGCAAAGAGGTAAAGGAATTTTTAGGGGTGACTGGAATGTTATTTTTCTTGATTTGTGATGGTTACACAACTGTATGATTGATCAAGTACTACACTTTAAACTGGTTAATTTTATTGCATGTGTATTATACTTTAATGAAGCTGATTAAAAATATTTTTAAAACTTCAATAGAAGAACTGGAGGATAAAATTATAAATTCTGTCAAAAAGTAGAACAAAAAAGCATAAAGATGAAAATTTTAATAAAAATAAAATTAGAAGACCAGTCCAGGAGGTATTGGGCATTCCATGAGGATAAGAAAAAACTGAAGGTGGAAATTAAACAATAATAAAAGAAAATGTCTCCTACTATAATTAAAGAACCAAAGGGTGGGCATTTTGTTTTTTCAAGGGACAGTAACATATTGTTTATTGATTTAAACTGGTAACAATTCAATAAATTCTGAGTGCATATTAGGTACAATGCTAATAAAAGTCCATAAAAATGGATTAGCTCAACAAAAGAATAGTGTCCAACAACAGAGTGTGAATTAAAACATTCCTTTGAGAATAAAAATATTTGCACTGTCTTCGAATTCTAAGTTCTCCAATAACATCAAATCTAATGCCAAACTATTTCTAACCAAATACCTAGAAATCTGACAGTGGTAAAGAATGAATAGAGACTTTACCCATACCATTACACACACACACACACACACACACACACACACACACACACACACACACACTACAGAAAAACCCATCAGCTAAAATATAAATGTGCTGTTCTTTTTTAAAAAAGTATAAACTGTCAACATGAATCTGGAAGAATTAAGGTATAAGATAATATCGAAAAAGTTCACTTAAATTTTATTGAATGTTTAGAGGCATTTTTAAAAATGTACTGTTAAAACCAGTAGGGGTAAGTAAGTTCAACTTCTGGTCATGGTGGATGACTGGTCACACAAAATGCAAAGGGCAGGCATTTTAGATGGAAAGGTCTCACCAAACACTCAACCAAAGGCTCATGGATGCCCAGTGGATAAAAACAGAACCACACCAGGGTATATCACTTGGAAACTTCAGAACACTGGTGTAAAGCAGGAACTTTACTTCAAAAGTAAACCTTTTGCAAGGTTTTGAAGAAGAAGAAAAGTCACAACTGATGAAGATTTAGAATGATTTTGTATTTCACAAGAGCAGACTGTAATCCAGAAACAATGGAGCAATGTCTTCAAAATTCTGAAGGAAAAGATTTCCAGTGCTGAATTCCATGTAGTCAAACTACCCAGAAAGTGTCAGGGCAGAAAATAGACATTTACAGACATGACAGGCTATAAAAAAAATAAACTCTTTCTTAGGAAGCTATTGAAAGATGTATGCCACCAAAGAAGGGAGCAAACTAAGCAGGAAGATGACAGGAGACATGCAGCCAGGAGGGGCTTCACAGGAAGACAAGAGCTAGGCACCAGCCACTCTAGAATGGAGCAGGTCACACGTTCCAGAAAAGGCTTTTCCAGGAACATGAAGCTGTCACATTGTCTGATGAATCTGAAAGTCTTGAGACAAGATTCAGACAACTGGAAAAGGGCTGAGATTAAATTAAATTAAATGGAGCTATGGGCCAATGAATGCTGGGAATAAGATTGTCAAGCAAAAGTTGTCATAATTCACTACATGGATTAGTTTTGTGAATAGTTCTTAAGGATGTAAACACTGATTATTATTCAGATCAAAAGGATCCTACAGCTCTACTGAGAACACAGGGAATGAAAGGCTAGATGACTAGTTGGGGCAGTGAGTTTCATCCTCACTTTTTATAGAAAGAATTCAATAAATAATGTCTAGACCTAGCTGGTTTGGCTCAGTGGATAGAGCATTGGCCTGTGGACTGAAGGGTCCCAGGTTTGATTCTAGTCAAGGGTACATGCCCAGGGTTGTGGACTCGATCCCCAATAGGGGGCGTGCAGGAGGCAGCCAATCAATGATTCTCTCTCATCATTGATGTTTCTAGCTCTCTCTCCCTCTCCCTTTCTTTTTGAAATCAATATAAATATATTTTTAAATAAATAAATAATGTCTAAAACTGAAAAGTTAAAGAGGTAGTAATACAAACATGTTACTTGGAGACATGAAAACAAATAGATCAAATAATCAACTAAAAGAAGAGAAAGTGGAAGAGGGGCCACTGTTTTTCATAATAAATATTGTAGTTTCATTAAACTAAATGTATGTACTCAATCCTGGCCAGGAAACTCAGGTGGTTAGAGCATTGTCCTGATACACTAAGATTGTGGGTTTGATCCCCGGTCAGGACACATACAAAAATCAACCAATGAATGCATACATAAGTGGAACAACAAATCAATGTTTCTCTCTCTCTCTCTCTCTCTCTCTCTCTCTCTCTCTCAAAGTAAATAAACTTTAAATGAATGTATTACTTCGAGAAAATTTAAGTCTACAAATAAAAAAGAACAGAATAAACTCCAAAATGTCAAAGGAAAGAAATAATGAAAAGCAAAAATTAATGAACTGGGAACCAAGATGGCAGAATAGGTAAACACCGGTATCACTGCCTCCCACAACCACATCAAAATTACAACTAAAATACAGAACACCCATCATTCAAACTGCCTGGAATCTGGCTGAATGGAAGTCCTACAACCAGAGAAGTAAAGAATAAAGCACATTGAGACTAGTAGGAGGAGCGGAGGCATGGAACTAGTCCAACACCTATGTGTGGTGTTTCTTTTTCAATCGGGAGGGATATCTAGGCTGCAGAGGCCTCCCCTGAAAAACAGGAGGTCCCAGTCTCACACCAGCCCAGGGTTCCAGAGCTGGGAAGAGAAGTCCCCATAACTTCGGGGATTGTGGTTAAGTGACACAGAGACTGCTGGAGACCCAGCAGTTCCTCTTAAAGGGCTGGTGTAGGAACTTACATGGTCCTGCTTCCTCTGAGCTCTGGCACCAGGCAGCAGCTTTGGGGTATCCAGGGACATACTGAGAGGAACAAGGTTGTCTGGCATCAGGGCAGGGACTCAAGGGCAGCTTTCTGACAGACAGGGGTGCTCACAAGGGGTCATTGTTCCTGTGCTGGAACCTCCCCCAACCCAGAGGTGACTGGCAGCTATATCTGAGTTTTATCACCATGAACCACATTGTTTGCTCTGCCTTGGTGATTTCCTGAGACTCTGCTCTATTCAATTTGCAGCCTAAACCAAGCTATTTGCAGCAGCTTTTCCATATGAATGCCCTGTCGCAGCTCAGGCATCAGAATTTTCTAATATCTCTCATATAAGCAGCAGCTGGTGTCAGTGTGCCCAATATCTATCAATAAGAGGCCCAAGACCTGGCACTAGCACCAATCTGCCTTGTTTCACAGCTGGGCCTTGCCTGGCGACTTTCAAGCCCAATGCAAATAGCAGCCATCTGCAGATCTCTTTGTAGCTCCTGCTAGGTGACCCCAGGCAGTGGCTAACTTTGCACCTCCCAGGAGGCTCCAAGCCAGTGCACCTTGTGGACAGCTTCAGACCATACCAGATTACAACTCTACACATCCACAAGCAACACACTCAAGGGCCAGACTCAGCGACCACCAAAGCCTCACTAAAGCAAGTCCTGCTCCATAGGGGTGTGTCCTGCATAGCAGCTCTTCCACTATAGTTACAGCTGGTCCTCTCAGCCAATTGGTCTGGAGGTCAATTCCTCCCAGTGACACCAATAGCAATGAAGGCTCAACTATAACAAAACTGTACACACAGCCCACACATGGGTGCACCTAGAAGGCCCAGCTCAGGTGACTGGGAAGGCTGAGCCACTGGGTCCTACCAGACACCTACTACACAAGGCCACTCTACTAAGTCCGGGAGACATAGCAGTTCTACCTAATACATAGAAACAAACACAGGGAAGCAGCCAAAATGGGGAGACAAAGAAAGAAACATGTCACAAATGAAAGAAATGGAAGCAAGCAAACTACTGGATACAGAGTTCAAAGCAATGGTTATAAAGTTGCTCAAGGATCTTAATGAGCTTCAAGGGAGTTAATGAGAGTTTCAAGGGACTTAGCGAGACAAGAACCTTAGTGAGAATTTCAAAGACATGAAAAAGGACCAATCAGAAATTAAGCCTACACTAACTGAAATACAGAATAATTTACTGGGATTCAACAGTAGAGTATAGGATTCTGAGAATCAAATCAACAACTTGGAATATGGGGAAGCAAAAAACACCCAATCAGAATAGCAAAAAGAAAAATGAATTAAAAAAATATGAAGATAGTGTAAGGAGCCTCTGGGACAACTTCAAGCGCACCAATATTCACATTATGAGGGTACCAGAAAAAGAAGAGAGAGAGCAAGATATTGAAAACCTATTTGAAGAAATCATGACAGAAAACTCCCCCTACCTGGTGAAAGAAATAGACTTACAAGTCCCGGAAATACAAAGAGTCCCAAACAAGAGGAATCCAAAAAGACCCACACCAAGACACATAATAATTCAAATGCCAAGAGTTAAAGACAAAGAGAAAATCTTAAAAGCAGCAAGAGAAAAGCAGTTAGTTACCTACAAGGGAGTGCCCATATAACTGTCAGCTGATTTCTCAACAGAAACTTTGCAGGCCAGAAGGGAGTGGCAAGAAATATTCAAGATGATGAATAGCAAAGAACCTACAACCAAGATTACTCTACCCAGAAAAGTTATCAAGAATTCAAGGTTGATAAAAAGCTTCATGGACAAGAAAAAGCTAAAGGAGTTCATCACCATCAAACCAGTATTACATGAAATGTTGAAGGGTATTCTTTAAGAAGAGGAAGAAAAAGGAGGAAAAAAAAAGATAAAAAATATGAACAATAAAATGGCAATGAATACATATCTATCAACAAATCTAAAAAATAGAATCAGAGGCATAGAAACATGGAACAGACTGATGAATCTCAGAGGAAAGGTGGCTGGAAGGAGCAGGAAGAGATTAACCAAAGATCTCATATGCATATATGTATTACCTATGGACACAGACAATAGGGTGGTGAAGGCCTGGGGCGGTGTTGGAACCAAGTGAAGGGGGTATTGGAGGGGGAGGAAGGGGACATCTGTAATGCTTTCTACAATAAAGGTTTAAATTAAAAAAACAAATATTAATGAACTAGATCAATATAAAATAGAAAGGATTAGCTAAGTCAAACACTTATTCATTAAAAAGTCTATTGTAAAAACAAACCTCAGATAAGACTTATACAGAAAAAAGACAAAAGTAAATATTAGAAATTTATGCTTTCACTCAACAACTACATACTGGGACCTGGTGTCCTGGGGACACAAGATCAAACAAGACCAAATCCTTCCCTCATGGATCCGGGCACAGAAAGGATTATTTAAACAGGACACACAAAAAGAAATAGATCATAAAGATAAAGACTGGGAGGGAAAATGGCGGCGGTATAAACGGACGTGTCCTGTGCCTTGTCCTGGAGCAGATAAGGGTGAGCAGCTGAAACGGGTAACATGCAACCCGAATAGGCAGAGGATTTTCAGCTGAGAGACTGTCTGCAGCTAGGAAAGACCGAGAACCCCCAGGAAAAAAAAGGACGGTTGGAGACTGCGGCTGAAGCCTCTCGTGGTGCGCCAGCTAAGCAGCGGAGACTGCGCCATCTTGGGTGGTTGTTGCCGGCATCCAGAGACCAGCTACTAACCTGGAAACAAGGGATCTCAAGCAGCATGACTGCCTGAACTCAGACGAGCACTGCTTCTTCTCACGGAAAGGTTGGACATCCCCTAAAGGTGCGGTTTGCAGTTCGGGTTGGAGGGAGGACCGAGCTCGCGCGCGCGGGGCGGAATCTGCGCCCCACAGAGTCTGCAGCCATTGGGACCAGCGTGACCCGCGAGTGGGGAAGGGGCCCCACAGGGCTGCTGGCAGAAGGGAACACGAAAAATGAGCCCATAGCTGGACTGGATGTTAAGGAGCAGCCTTGGACTTTGCCAATCTGCTGGCTGCTTGGTGCCAGGGGTGAGTGGGCACGCGGAGACTGCGCGCGGAGACTGTGCGCAGACCTGGAAGGTGGAGGCTTGCAAATTCGCACAACTATCAGGCTCTTGTTACAGTTCCCCTTAGATCCGTGCATTTGATTATTAAACTCAGTGCATGGGATTCCCCAGTTGGGGTCATTCGCAGAGCCTGTAGGGGAAAGTTCTTTTTGGGGAGCCTGGGAAACAGCGGGCAGTGGCAAGGAACCAGCTCTGGGCAGTGGTCTTTTCTGAATCAGTTCCAAATACCATAGAGGAAAAAAAAAAAAAACAAAACCCTACTGATAGAGAGGACTTATAGCCTCGGAGGTCAATCCAGACACACTGCCACCCAGAGGCAGAGCCACGAACTGTCTCTTCTGTGATCACAAATAAAGGCAGTCTGGTAAACAAATACAAGCTGCCTTAAAATCAGGTCTGTGGTTTACTGCACGGAGGGACAGTGTATCGCAGGGAAGTTCAACACTCCCCTGAATGCCTGGCAGGACTGAGGCATGCCAAAAAGAAGAGTGGAAGATCTGAAGCACCTACACTTCCGAATATTTATATATATATATATATATATATTTTTTTTTAATTCTTTTTTCACCATTTCATTAAGAACCTATTTTAGGGAGAACCAAGATGGCGGCATAGGTTAACGCCGGAGTTTGCTGCTTTGAACAACTACTTCAAAAGTGAAACCAAAAAACGGAAGGGACATCACCCAGAACCACAGGAACGCTGGCTGAGTGGAAGTCCTACAACTAGGAGGAAAGAGAAACGCATATGGACACTCAGAGGAGGCGCAGTGCTGAAGTCAAATTCTGAGGTGCGGAGTGCGCGAGCGGGCTGGCGGCGGAGGGCGAGGTTGGCGTTTTCAATCGGGAGGGAGTCGCAGACTCTGAGCTCCAGATACGGGCGAGTCTCTAGGGTCCCAGACTCAAACGGGAGAAGCGGGACTGTCTGGCTTCGGTCAGAGCGAGTGCAGCTTTCTCTCCGAGCTTTGCAGCGGGTGCTGGGACTCAGAGAGGCAGAGCCCCTGGGGACAGGACTGAGAATCGCCATAACTGCTCTCTCCGGCCCACCCTGTTGATCCTGTGCGACCCGCCCCGCCCAAGCCCTGCACAAAGGCATTTGCCGGATAGCCTCAGGCAAAGGCTAGATTAGCACCTCCCTAGAGGACAGAAGTTCTCTCACTGCTGACACAGCTGATTCTCATAGCCACTTGGCCTGGAGGTCAAACCCTCCCTGGTATTAGCTACAACAAGGTTTAACTATAAGACTGCGAACAAAGACCACGAGGGGGTGCACCAAGGAAGCATAACAAAATGCGGAGACAAAAAAACAGGACAAAATTGTCAATGGAAGATATAGAGTTCAGAACCACACTTTTAAGATCTCTCAAGAACTGTTTAGAAGCCGCCGATAAACTTAATGAGATCTACAAGAAAACTAATGAGACCCTCGATCTTATATTGGGGAACCAACTAGAAATTAAGCATACACGGACTGAAATAACGAATATTATACAGACTCCCGACAGCAGACCAGAGGAGCCCAAGAATCAAGTCAATGATTTGAAATGCGAGGAAGCAAAAAACACCCAACCGGAAAAGCAAAATGAAAAAAGAATCCAAAAATGCGAGGATAGTGTAAGGAGCCTCTGGGACAGCTTCAAGCGTACCAACATCAGAATTATAGGGGTGCCAGAAGATGAGAGAGAGCAAGATATTGAAAACCTATTTGAAGAAATAATGACAGAAAACTTCCCCCACCTGGTGAAAGAAATGGACTTACAGGTCCAAGAAGCACGGAGAACCCCAAACAAAAGGAATCCAAAGAGGACCACACCAAGACACATCATAATTAAAATGCCAAGAGCAAAAGACAAAGAGAGAATCTTAAAAACAGCAAGAGAAAGAAACTCAGTTACCTACAAGGGAATACCCATACGACTGTCAGTTGATTTCTCAACAGAAACTTTGCAGGCCAGAAGGGAGTGGCAAGAAATATTCAAAGTGATGAATACCAAGAACCTACAACCAAGATTACTTTATCCAGCAAATCTATCATTCAGAATTGAAGGTCAGATAAAGAGCTTCACAGACAAGGAAAAGCTAAAGGAGTTCATCACCACCAAACCAGGATTATATGAAATGCTGAAAGGTATCCTTTAAGAAGAGGAAGAGGAAGAAAAAGGTAAAGATACAAATTATGAACAACAAATATGCATCTATCAACAAGTGAATCTAAGAATCAAGTGAATAAATAATCTGATGAACAGAATGAACTGTTGATTATAATAGAATCAGGGACATAGAAAGGGAATGGACTGACTATTCCTGGGGGGGGAAAGGGGTGTGGGAGATGCGGGAAGAGACTGGACAAAAATCGTGCACCTATGGATGAGGACAGTGGGTGGGGAGTGAGGGCGGAGGGTGGGGCGGGAACTGGGATGAGGGGAGTTATTGGGGGGAAAAAAAAGAGGAACAAATGTAATAATCTGAACAATAAAGATTTAAAAAAAAAAAAAGAACCTATTTTATTTATTTTTTTTATTTTTTATTTTTTTCATCACTTGATTTTACCTTTTTAATTACTACATTTTTTAACCAGTATTATTGCTATCCTTTTACCATTTTTTCAAGTGTCATTTTATTTTTTATTATTTTTTTTTCTTTATTTTATTTTGGGATTAGTGTTATACACACTATTTTCATCGTTCCTTTAGCATCATTTCTCTCTAGCTCACATTTACCCTTAAGCCAAAACTCTCTTCCTCACTTTTCCCCTTTTGTTGTCCTGTTTCTCTTACCCTATTCCTGCTTTGGATTTTACCTATTCCTTCTTTCTACCCACTGTCTAAATTTCACCCTACTTATATATCTAATCTCCAATCCCTCGCTCTCCCCACACAAATAGCCTCTTCCCCACCTCTATTTCATTCTCTTACTTTTTTTTTTTGTCTTTTTGTTTTTTTCTTCTCTCCCTTTTCCCAATCTCATTTCAGCACTCCTTTTTGTTTTTTATTTTTCTCTTTAATCTTTTTCTCTTTTTTCTTCTTTATCCCCTAATTCTCTTCGCTCAGGGGGGTCACCTTTATTTGGGGTTATTAATATCGTGAATGCATTTAGTTTGTTGCCTTGTACGTTGTGCCTTGTTGTGTTGTATTTTGTGCCTTTGAATCAGTGCAGCAGAGAGAGAACTACATAACCAAACACCTTGAGAAATCATGGTGAAACAAAGAACCAACCCAAATATGAAAGAAAAACAGGCATCAGCAGAAAAGGAAGTAAACGAAATGGAGGCAATGGAGGCAAGCAACCTGTCAGAGAAAGAATTCAGAGTAATAGCCATAAGGTGGATGAAAGAATGGAAGACCAATTCAATAATATGTGTAGGAACCAAGAGGAAATGAAGAAGAACCAAGAGGAAATGAAGAGAAACCAAGAAGAAATGAAAAACGACATCACTGCCATAAAGAACTCAATAGAAAGCATCAACAGTAGACTAGAAGAAGCAGAGGAACAGATCAGTGAGCTAGAAGACAAGGTAGAAAAAAATACCCAAACAGAACAGCTTCTAGAAAAAAAAATTAAAAACCAGGAAGAGAGCCTAAGAGAACTATGGGACAATGCTAAACGAAACAACATCCGAATAATAGGGGTGCCAGAAGGAGAAGAAACTGAGCAAGGAATAGAAAAACTGTTTGAAAAAATAGTAACAGAAAATTTCCCTGATATAGGGAGGAAAAAACTTACACAAATCCAAGAAGCTCACAGAGTCCCAAACAAAATGAACGCAAAAAGACCGACACCAAGGCACATAATAATTAAATTGGCAAACACCAACGACAAAGCAAGAATCTTAAAAGCAGCCAGAGAGAGACAGAAAGTTACCTACAAAGGATCCCACATCAGACTAGCGACCGATTTCTCAACAGAAACACATCAGGCAAGAAGGGAATGGAATGAAATATACAAAGTCATGCAAAGGAAGGGTCTGAATCCAAGAATACTATACCCAGCGAGGCTATCAATCAAAATTGAGGGTCAAATCAGGAGCTTCACAGACAAAAACGGTCTACGGGAGTTTATTACAACCAAACCAGCAATGCAAGAAATGCTAAAGGGTCTGCTGTAAATAGAAAAAACAGGAAACAAAGAAGGAACGCAGCGGTAAAGAACAAAAATGGCGACTAACAAGTTTCTATCAATAATAACTTTAAATGTAAATGGATTAAATTCCCCAGTCAAAAGGCATAGGGTAAATGAGTGGATAAGAAAACATGACCCATATATCTGCTGTCTACAGGAAACCCACCTCAGAAAAAAAGACGCACACAGACTGATGGTGAAGGGATGGAAAAAGGTTTTTCAGGCCAATGGAAGTGAAAAAAAAGCCGGGGTAGCAATACTTATATCTGACAAATTAGATCTCAAAGTGAAGGACATAAAAAGAGATCAAGAAGGCCACTTCATAATACTAAAGGGAGCAGTCCAACAAGAAGAAATAACTCTGGTAAATATATATGCACCCAATATAGGAGCACCCAAATACGTAAGAAATCTTCTGGAGAAGATCAAGGGAGAGATTGACAGCAATACAATCATAGTAGGGGATCTCAACACCCCATTATCTCCACTGGACAAATCCTCTAAACAGAAACTCAGCAAAGAAACATCAATCCTAAATGACTCACTAGATCAGATGGAATTAATTGACATCTTCAGAACATTTCACCCCAAAGTCACAGAATATACATTCTCCTCGGGTGCACATTTGTCATCTTCAAAGATAGACCATATATTGGGTCACAGACAAAGTCTCTTCAAATTCAAGAAAATTGAAATCATATCAAGTATCTTCTCAGACCACAAAGGCATAAAACTGGAAATCAACTACAACAAAAACAATCCAAAAAAATCAAACACATGGAGACTAAATAGCATGCTATTAAACAACGACTGGGTCACCAGTGAGATCAAAGAAGAAATAAAAAACATCATGGCAACAAATGACAATGAAAACACAACAATCCAAAACCTATGGGACACAGCAAAAGCAGTCTTGAGAGGGAAGTTCATAGCTCTACAAGCCTACTGCAAGAAACAAGAAACAATGAGAATAAATGACCTAACTCTACAACTTGAAGAATTAGAAAGAGAGCAACAAAAAAAGCCCACTGTAAGCAGAAGGAAGGAAATAACAAAGATCAGAGCGGAGATAAACGACATAGAGACCAAAAAAACAATACAAAAGATCAACAAAACCAAGAGCTGGTTCTTTGAAACGATAAACAAGATTGATACACCTCTAGCCAGGCTCACCAAGAAACAAAGAGAGAGGACCCAAATAAACAAAATCAGAAATGAAAGAGGAGAAATAACAACAGACCCCATAGAAATACAAAGGATTGTTAGAAAATACTATGAACAACTCTACTCCAACACACTAGACAACCTGGAGGAAATGGACATATTCCTAGATAAATACAACCTTCCAAAACTTAACCAGGAAGAATCTAAAAATCTCAATAGGCCAATAACTATGGAGGAAATCAAAGCAGTAATCAAAAAGCTTCCAGCAAACAAAAGCCCGGGACAAGATGGCTTCACAGGGGAGTTTTACCAAACATTCAAGGAAGACCTAAAACCTATCCTCCTCAGACTATGTCAAAAGATCCAAGAGGAAGGAGCACTTCCCAGCTCATTCTATGAAGCCAACATCACCCTAATCCCAAAACCAGATAAAGACAATACAATGAAAGAGAATTATAGGCCAATATCCCTCATGAACATAGATGCCAAAATCCTCAACAAAATCCTAGCAAATCGGATCCAGCAGTACATCAAAAAGATCATACACCATGACCAAGTAGGATTTATCCCAGGGATGCAAGGATGGTACAATATCCGCAAATCAATAAATGTGATACATCACATAAACAAATTGAGAGAGAAAAACCACATAGTCATATCAATTGATGCGGAAAAAGCATTTGACAAAATCCAACACCCTTTCTTGATAAAAACTCTCAGCAAGATAGGAATTGAAGGATCATACCTCAACATAATAAAAGCCATATATGACAAACCCACAGCGAACATCATAATCAATGGGCAAAAACTAAAACCATTCCCCCTAAAAACAGGAACAAGACAGGGATGCCCCCTCTCACCACTCCTGTTCAACATAGTACTGGAAGTACTAGCCACTGCAATCAGACACGAAGAAGAAATAAAAGGCATCCAGATTGGAAAAGAAGAAGTTAAACTGTCCTTATTTGCAGATGACATGATACTGTACATACAGAACCCTAAAGACTCCATCAAAAAATTATTAGACTTAATAAATGAATTCGGCAATGTAGCAGGATACAAAATTAATGCTAAGAAATCCATGGCATTTCTTTACACCAATAGTGAACTTACAGAAAGTGAAACTACAGAAGCAATCCCATTTACCATTGCACCAAAAAAATTAAAATACCTAGGAATAAACTTAACTAAGGAGGTAAAAGACTTATATGCTGAAAACTACAGGACACTGAAAAAAGAGATAGAGGAAGACATAAACAGATGGAAGAATATACCGTGTTCATGGATTGGTAGAATCAACATCATCAAAATGTCCATACTACCCAAAGCAATTTATAGATTTAATGCAATCCCCATTAAATTACCAACAGCATATTTCACAGATCTAGAACGAACGTTCCAAAAATTCATCTGGAATAAAAACAGACCCCGAATAGCTGCAGCAATCCTGAGAAAGAACAAAGTAGGTGGGATCTCAATACCAGATATCAAACTGTATTACAAAGCCACTGTTCTTAAAACAGCTTGGTACTGGCACAAGAACAGACATATAGATCAATGGAATAGAATAGAGACCCCAGAAATCAACCCAAACCACTATGCCCAATTAATATTCGACAAAGGAGGCAAGAGCGTACAATGGAGTCAAGACAGTCTTTTCAATAAATGGTGTTGGGAAAATTGGACAGATACATGCAAAAGGATGAAACTAGATCACCAACTCACACCATACACAAAAATAAACTCAAAATGGATAAAAGACTTAAACATAAGACGGGAAACCATAAAAATACTAGAGGAATCCACAGGCAGCAAAATAGCAAACATATGCCGAAGAAATTTCTTCTCTGATAATGCTCCTAGGGCAATGGAAACTAAAGAGAAAATAAACAAATGGGACTACATCAAAATAAAAAGGTTTTGCACAGCAAAGGAAACCATCAACAAAACAACAAGAAGACCCACTACATGGGAGAACATATTTGCCAATGATACCACCGATAAGGGTTTAATTTCCAACATTTACAGGGATCTCATGAAACTTAACAAAAGGAAGATAAACAATCCAATAAAAAAATGGGCAACGGACCTAGATAGACACTTTTCGAAAGAGAACATACAGAAGGCCGAAAGACATATGAAAACCTGCTCAAAGTCACTAATTATACGAGAGATGCAAATCAAAACGACAATGCGTTATCATCTCACACCTGTCAGAATGGCTATCATCAACAAATCAACAAACAACAAGTGTTGGAGAGGATGTGGAGAAAAAGGAACCCTTCTGCACTGCTGGTGGGAATGCAGACTGGTGCAGCCACTGTGGAGAACAGTATGGAGCTACCTCAGAAGACTAAAAATGGAACTCCCATTTGACCCAGTGATCCCACTACTAGGAATATATCCCAAGAAACCAGAAACGCCAATCAGAAAGGATATATGCACCCCTATGTTCATAGCAGCACAATTCACCATAGCTAAGATTTGGAAACAGCCTAAGTGCCCATCAGCAGATGAGTGGATTAGAAAACTGTGGTACATATACACAATGGAATACTATGCTGCGGTAAACAAAAAAGGAACTCTTGCCTTTTGCAACAGCATGGATGGAACTGGAGAGCATTATGCTAAGTGAAATAAGCCAGTCAGAGAAAGATAAATACCACATGATCTCACTCATTTGTGGATTATAGAGAACAACATAGACTGATGAAAAGGGACAGACCCAAAGACTGAGAAACAGCAATCAGACTATCAATCCCCAGAAGGAAAGTAGGGGAGGGCGGGGGTAAGGGGAAGAGATCAACCGAAGGACTTGTATACATGTATATAAGCCAAACCAATGGACATGGACAACAGGGGGATGGGAGCATGAGTTTGAGTGTGTGGGGGAGGTTGGGGGTTAATGGGGGGGATGAGGACACATTTGTAATACCTTAACTAATAATAATAATAATAAATAAATAAATAAAAATAAATGTTTGATGGAGGAAAAAAAAAAAAAGATAAAGACTGATCTATTCTAGTTCATTAATTAAGAATTTCTGTTAATAAAGAGAAAAGATAAGTTATAGACTGAAATACATATTAACTAATAAAGTATTAAATTCCTGAATATATACAAAACTCCCAGAAATTAGTAAGAAAAAATAATAGAAAATTGGGCAAAGAACATAAATATGTAAGTTATAGGAAACAAATAATCAACATATAAAAAGATATTCAACTTCACCAGCAAACAAGGAAATGTAATTTATTACCACAATGAGATACCATTTCTCAAGAATGGAACTAGGAGAATTTTTTAAAAGTCTGAAAGTTCCAGAGAGCATCATGCTAAGCGAAATAAGCCAGTCAGAGAAAGATAAATATCACATGATCTCACTCATTTGTGGAATATAATGAACAACATAAACATGAGTAGGCTCAAAGTTTAGGGTGTCCAGGCAATGCACAAATAAGAAGTGCTGGATCTGAGGGCTGTGAAAGGCATCTGGGAAGAAATGAATCACAACCACCAGGTTTTTCAAGTCATTCCCACACCTGACTATAGAGCAGGGGTCCTCAAACTTTTTAAACAGGGGGCCAGTTCACTGTCCCTCAGACCGTTGGAGGGCCGGACTATAGTTTAAAAAAAAACTATGAACAAATTCCTATGCACACTGCACATATCTTATTTTGAAGTAAAAAAACAAAACGGGAACAAATACAATATTTGTATTTGCATGTGGCCCGCAGGCCGTAGTTTGAGGACCCCTGCTATAGAGTCCCTTATCGGCATCAAAGTCCTTCTTCATGTTCTTGTTCCCCGCACACCAGTGCAATAAAGAGCTAGTGTTAGTGACGAGTAAATGGAAGAATGCATTCATGATACTGGAGTGGTAGGACAGTGAATGAATTTGTATAATCCCCCCCCCTTGTCTGTAATAACACTGCTTGTTTAATACAGAATGAAATATTAAGATGCCTTAGTTTGTTTGTAATAAAACATACAAATTCAGAATGCTATTGAGGTAAAAAATGTTTTTGATAACTGTTTTGGAGTTCATACATTTAAATTCCATAACAGATTGTGTCCTAGACATCACAGGTATATAGTTTTTTAATGTAAGATATAAATTCCTGCCTACTTCACTGGACTACTGTGAAACATCAGTAAGGTTTTCAAATATATATATATATATATATATATATATATATATATATACACACACACACACACACACACACACACACACATATATAAAAAGATGTAATATGCAAATTAGGCTGGGACACCCGCCCTAATGGGTCACAACCAGACAGGAGGAGGTTGCGTGTGCAGGTGAGGCCCTGAGTGGAGACAGAGACAGGGGGGTCGAAGCAGACACGGACAGGGACATGGGGGCCAGCCTGAGCCGCCTCGGCCGAGCGCAGGCTGGGAGAGGAGAGGGCGAGCCTGCCTGCAGCTTCCTTGGCCGATCGCAGGCCCAGAGAGGAAAGGGCGGGCCGCCGGCAACCTCTCTGGCTCATTGCAGGCCCTGAGAGGAAAGGGCGGCCAGCCCACAGCCTCACTGCCAATGCAGGCCAAGGGAGGACAGGGCGGCCCGCCCGCAGCCTCCCAGGCCGATCGCAGGCCAAAAGAGGAAAGGGCTCCCGGACTGTAAGAGGGGGCAGGGTGGGCTGAGGGAACATCCTCCCAGTACACGAATTTTCATGCACCGGGCCTCTAGTGTGTGTGTGTATGTGTATTTTATAGCCTGCAAGTGTGAGAGTAAAAGTGAAATGTTGTAATGTAGTCCTGGATAAGGCAATAAGCTCTCTAGAACAGCGGTCACCAACCTTTTAGACCTCACAGACCACTAGTAGTCCATGGACCACTGGTTGGCGACTGCTGCTCCAAAGGTTTCCCACTGCTTTAGCACATTCAGGGGTAGGAGAGGCACCCCTGTTCCTGCTCTTAAGCTACCAGATCCAATGGGCTCCTCAAGACAAGTAACAACCACTAAACTATCATGTTCTCTGTATCCCTAAGCAACAAGTCTATGCCACCCACCCAGATGCCACGCATTTGGATGCTGGATGTGAGTGATACAGCAAAGTATAATTTAATAAGTGCGCTACTGCAGAAAGTGGAAAGTAACTGAATGCTGGCTGAATACATGTACATGTATCTGGACAAACAGGAAAGCAGTTGAAGAAATGTGCAATGTTTAGTTAGAAGAGTAGCCTCAGGATGAGCATGGTTACTGGCCCATAACTATGAAGAAGCCACCCTACTGTGTGTGACCCAGCGTGGCTCCTCCTCACTGGAGAAGTAGGAACAGAGACTGCACTGTCAAGTGTTGAATGGGATGATGGAACCTGGTGGGGGAGCTGCCCAGATTACATGTGAGGTGTTTTCCAAACCAGAGATGATTAATCTATACCAGATAGGGAGAGAAGAAAAATCCCAGAGAGGAGGATTTAGGGAAGCACAAATGGCCAAAAGAAAGGAGTGACATATGCATGCAGGGACAAAGGTGACAATAAAGTATTGAGGTGAACAAAAGGGAGAAGATGCTCATTTCTAGGTCCACAAGCCTGTCGCATTTGCTGAGTTTCTCTCCAGGCCTCCCACACACAGGGTCTTACCCAGACAGAAGCCTCGGGAGGCGTCTTCTGGTGTCCATTCTTCCCCTTTTCCAAGCTGGGCAAACAGATCTGGTTTGGGTCCTAAGAGCCCTGTTTTTAAGGGGGAAAAAATGGACCACATCTGTTCATGCTATAGAAAAAATCATTGCAAGGAAGAGATCTGGTCCTCAGAACTTCCTGGAAAAGGTGATTGATGGGAAGGTCCAAGATAGAGATGAGTTCCCAGAGAACAAAAAGATGGCTCAGGTCTGCTACACAACCTATGCCCATGCCCTTCTCTCTGACAAAGGGAGGGAGGATTCAACCCCCACTCACTCTATGCTCCAAAAGAGTCCTGTGTCTGGGACACCAAGGTAGGCGTGTCATAGACTTAAAAATAACATCTTTAATCAGCCCATGCCAGCTCTCTGCTACCAGTTTAAGGTCCCAAGAGATGTCCACGTGTTAAGGTAAGCCTTTAGAGGCTCCCCACTTACCCAGTGAGACCAGGTGGCTGTAGTTCTCCAGCATCACATCCCTGTACAAGGCCCTCTGAGAAGGACTCAGCTGTGCCCACTCATCCTGGGTGAAGAGCACGGCCACATCCTTGAAGGTCACAGATTCCTGTAACAACAAGCCCATCCCTGTTGACTGGCAGCTACCCCTTCACATGGCAAACCAATTAAGACAGGGTGTAAACACAAGATAATTGCATAACACCAACAATGAATTTGAGAAAATGGTCATGGAAGAGAAGGACCACAGTGCACTGGCACCATGGAGACCAGTTGCACAGAAAAAGTGGTGCATCAGATGGGTCCTAAAGGACAACTCGGAAACTAGGAGCTGCTCATCCCTTTCAATGATTTCCACCACGGATTCCTACCCTAGACAGGCTTAAATGTGAAGGAGTTAGAACAATTTTGCCAAACTCATTGGAATTTATACACTCAAATGAATGGTATCTCCCTCATAGTGTAGTCCATATCCTTATTCTCTAGAGGTTGGCTCTGCTCAAAGCCTTTTAGTAAATTATTAAAATTGAAAGCATAATCTTTTTTAAAATTTTTATGATTATAGTTGCCATACAATATTACATAATAATTAGATATTTATATAACTTATGAAGTGATTCCCCCGTAAGTTTAGTACTTACCTGGCACCATACATAGTTATCACAATCCTAGAGGCCTGGTGAAATTTGTACACGGGGGGGAGGGGGGAGGGCCTCAGCCCAGCCTGCACTCTCTCCAATCTGGGACCCTTCTGGGACGCCGGCAGTCGGACATCCCTCTCACAATCTGGGACTGCTGGCTCCCAACCGCTCGCCTGCCTTCCAGCCTGATTGCCCTTAACCACTCTGCCTGCCTGCCTGATCACCCCCTAACCACTCACCTGCTAGCCTGATCTACGCCTAACTGCTCCCCTGCCATCCCGATCGCCCCCAACTGCCCTCCCCTGATGACCTGATCACCCCCACCTCCTCAAGAAAGTGTTCCCGTCTCTCCTCTCAACTCCTGCCTTAGGCACTGCTTTTATCACTTTAGATCCCTTGTCTTACTTGCTAGTAGAAAGAGTGCAGGTTTCTATTTTGGACCAACCTGGATTCCAGTTCCAGTTGTCACTTTTGTGACCTTTAACAAGTCCTTTAGCTTGGATGACACCCACTAGGATGAGCCTGACATGGTGGGGGAGGGAGAATGTAGTGACTGCATCAGTCCTCTGAATAGAGACTGAACTGGGAGAAAAACCTCTGGTCAGGGAAAAGAAACATGCCCACACTCTCCAAACCTCTATATTCAAATCTAAGGCAATTCAGTGTGTGGAAGAGTGCTCCACAACAACCCCCACTCACCTGGACCATGTTTGGCAGGTGCCTGAAAGCCATTTCTTCTCTAATGAGCTGTTTTAGGAACAAGCAGAGTAGGACTCCTCAGGCAGAAACTTCTACACACCTGTTATGAGGAGAGGATTGCATCAGAAGAAAGCACACAGCGGTCCAGGTGAGGCTGTGAACATTTACATCCTGGGAGCCCTCCAATTCTTAGTCCCTATTTGCTCCCAATTCTCCCTCCTTCTGAGAGCATTTCTGCTGGTCCCCACAGTAAAAGGAATCACTCGCCATTCTGCTACCCCCGCACACACATTTCCCCTAGCATCCCCCTTCCGTATCATACATACATTGACTTCTCTTTGCAGAAAGCTCTCTCCAGCCCCAGCTCTCACGCTTTCTACCCGCTCCCAGGCCTTTGCCCTTAAGTCACTCCGAGAGGTCTCTCTAAAGAAGCCTTTCCTCGCTGGACAGCTGCCTACTTCTGGGAGTGGAGTGAGGAAGTGCAGGAGAGTCGACTTCTTTCTCCTTCAAAAGGAAGCAAAGAAGGGTAGATCTCCTCCCCTCTCCCTCACCCCCTTCATTGCCGAGGCTCTCAAGCCAAGCACTTCCCTGATCTCAGGCCTGTCCTCTTCCGGGGCCCAGTTTGGGTCACCTGGCATGAAAGGTAGATAAGCAGGTATTTGGGTAAAATGGGGGAGGCAGCAAGTGGGAGAGGGTTAGGAATCTTCACACAACCCTTCGCCCTCTGCTCTGCTGCCGTCTCGGAGGGCTCCACATATAGTGTCACAACTCCATTGGGAGCACCATCTACCCCGCTGGGCGTAATCGGGCTTCCGGGGGTCGGCTCTAAGATGCACGCCAGAAGCCCTGCCCGCGTCCTCCTGAGGGCACTCGCAGATTCGAGCCCGAAATCCAAGAACCCATACCTGGTCGTCCCTTTTCTCTTTGGAATCAAACCTTAGCCATACATCCTGGGAAGTTTGCGGCATCACATCGGCGTCCTCCAGAACGGAGCATGACCCGGACCTACTGGGCTTTCATCTCCGTTCTTCTCCCCGGGCGCAACCACGCCCGGCCACTCCAGCTCTCCCGACGAGACTGGTTACCCTGGGTTGCCGAGGAGACTCTGCCAGCAGTGAGAGATCTCCATCGCCACTTCGCCGCAGAACAAAGAGTTGGAGTCTGCAGCCTGGGTCTGAACTGCGCTTGCGCATTGCCCTGGGAACCGCAAGGACGAATCTCCCCAAATTCGAAGGCTGAGCCGTTCTGCTCCCCAGGCCACTTCCCATCTGGCAAATCCACCGTGGCGCGCGGAAGAAAATATTGCGTTCCCAAGCAGACAGCCTCCTACTTCCTACCTCCCCTCCGCCCGCTCCTCGTCTCCCCTGTGCCAGGTCCCGAGGCTTTCTACACTGAAACTACATTTCCCAGAGGCTTCGGCGGGGCGTCGCGGTCCAGCTTGCAGATAACTCCCGGCGTGCTCACTGGGAGTTGCGGCTTTGATTCCGCTCTGATCAGATTGGGACTCGGTCTCTGCCTTGAAACACGCCCAAGCTAGAGACCAGCGAGAAGTTGGGATAAGGCAGGTCAGTCTGGTGGAGCGGCGCCAGGTCCGCTGAGGCGTGCGGCTCAGGAACGGTCCCGGAGGACGGAGTAGCCGAAAGGCGCGCGCCAGACCAAACACCGAGACTGTGCATCGGCCGGGACGCAACCGACACTGACAGTGTGGCCGGCTGTCGGGCCTGGAGTGGTTAAGCGAGAAATGGGATGCGGAGGCAGGAGGACGAGGGCGGAAGGATGGCAGATGGGTGAGGAGGCTGCCGCGGAGGTTCGGGACCTGGGCGGTGGCGTCGGGCATGGTGCCTGAGAAGCATAGAGCAGGTGGAAGAGCTGGCTCTTGGCGATTTATCAGGATTTTCAGGAAGATGAGAGGGTTTCAATTTTGTAGGTGGTGAAAAATTCAAGTATGTGACCTGAGGTTTGTCAGGGAACTCATCCGTTGGCTACCTCTTAGGGAGCAGTATCAGTTACTTTCATGTGACACTACAGCATTGTTTGGGGTTTTATTGAAGGTTTCTATAGATACCTACTTGGAGCACTTATGTGTGAGGCATTGTTCTAGGGCAGGGGTGGGCAAACTTTTTGACTGGAAGGCCACAATGGGTTCTTAAACTGGACCGGAGGGCCGGAACAAAAGCATGGAAGGAGTGTTTGTGTGAACTAATATAAATTCAAAGTAAACATCATTACATAAAAGGGTATGGTCTTTTTTTTTTTTTTTTTTTTTTTTTTTTTTTTAGTTTTATTCATTTCAAACGGGCCGGATCCGGCCCACGGGCCGTAGTTTGCCCACGGCTGTCCTAGGGGCTGAAAACCCTGCACTTATTCAGTTGTAATTCTATTCGGGGAGGAAGTCAATAAACAAAATATCAGATACTGCTGACAGTAAAGCTGGGTTAAATTTCAGAGTGTGACAGAGGTTCGGGATTATTTTAAGTAGCGTTTTAGGAAGTTCTCAGAAAATATTGAGCAGACACTGGAATACAGTGGGGGAGGAAATCATGTGACTCTCTGGGGGGAAACCTTCTATGTCGGAGGGAACAGGCATGCTGTCCACAGAAGAGTACCTGGTGAGTTTGAGGCTTAGAAGTCCAGTATGACTGGAGAGAGCCTGGTGAACCAGGGAGAGGGGGAGATGAGTTCAAAGGATAACTAGAACCCTTGAAGACCATTGCAGGACTTAATCTGTTTGTGATGGGAAACCATTACAGGTGTTTGAGCAAAATAGTGACATGGCTGAGCATACTTGGACAGAATCACTGGTCAGTTGTGTGGAGAACACGCTATGGTGGGGCTAGAAGGAATACAGGGAAACCAGTTAGTAAGCTATTACAGCAGGCTGGGGCGGAACTGACTCCCAGTTTTATAAACCTTTTACAAGGTATGTTTTGAGAGCATAGTCATTCTAAGATAATTAAGGTTTCTGGACGCCATGCTATGGAGTTTGGATATTGTTTTCAGGTACATGAGGGTGATAACATTTGTTGGGTACTAACTACACGCTGGACATTTTTATAAGCACTTTATGTTAGTTACCTAATGCAACCTACTAGTAAAGCTGTGAGGTTTGCACTATTAACAAATGAGAAAAGGGAGGCAGCAAGGTTAAGTGCCTTGCCCAAGGTGTCATGTCTAATGCATGGAACCAGGAGTCCTGCACCTGTTGATAGAGGAAAGGTACAAAGTCCTCATTACTTGTTGCCCAAGATGGCTGAGAACTCACATACAGGGTCTAAGACTTCCAAAACTCCTGAAAAAGTAGTGAAACCTCCATTTATCTGGGTCATGTATCCTGGTGCTCCCTCCATGGGTTAATATTTTATTGATTTTGAGTTACTTCATCCATCTTAGGCTTCAATAACTTCATTCTTCTTCCCCTTATCCTGTGCCTTCCTTTTGAGCCTTTAATGTGCTGCTGTCTTAATCACTTTCTTCTATTTTCTACCCATTTCTTTACTGCCTTTCCTCCCATCTACTTGTATTCTTGAGATGGAATGAGGTATAAGAAAAATAGGTGAAGGGAAAGGAGGAAACTGGGTGAAATGGAGAAAAATTTAAAATCTGTTTCTGAAGATACAGTTTAGTGTTCCATTCCTCCTTTGTCTTTGATGTTCTAACTCCATGAATTAAAACTGCCCAAAGTCCAAACACTGAGAATCCACAGGGAACCTCTTCCATTGTCACCCACAAACATCTGCACCCATCACTGATTACCACCTCTTCCAGTGGAAAGTGTCCTTCTTCCCAGTGAAAAAGATTCCTGCATTCTTTACCTGTGCTCCAAATCTTATTTTCCCACTTTGAGATGCACACCCCCTCCTTTATGCACCTTTAGAGTCTCCACACCTCTTTTATTATTTTAAAAAATATGAAATTAAAAAAAGGACACATATGTAATACCCTTTGTAATACTTTAAGCAATAAAAAAAAATATGAAATTGATTTCAGAGAAGGGAGAGGAAGAGAAAGATAAAGACATCAATGATGACGGAGAATCATTGATCAGCTGCCTCCTGCACACCCCCTACTGGGGATTGAGCCTGCAACTCAGGCATGTGCCATGATTGGGAATTAAACCCTGACCTTCTAGTTCATACGTCGATGCTCAACCACTGAGCCACACCGGCTGGACTCCACACCTCTTTTAGGAGATAAACATGCTCAATTCTTCTACCTTAAGTCATGCAAACACATTTTCAGCAGATTGTGGGCTAAGTCAACACCTTTATCAAACCACCTTTTCTTTGTCTACCTACTATAGAGGCTCCAAGAGCAAATGATTATTTTCTCAGTCTCCTTTGCTACTAGTCTCCATGTAACACAGCTGCGGTCAAGGAGATGTAAGCAGTAGTCTGCTGAAGGATGTCTGGGAAAACCTTTTCTGATAAAAGGTAATGACGTTGCTAGTGCTACACACTCCATTTCTTCTTGCATTGAATGCAGATATTTTACCTGAAGCTGTGGCAGCCATGTGCCCATGATGGAAAAGCCATGAAACTCAAGGCATTGAATTATTTTTTCTCTGAACAATCCCACCCACCTCCAGATTTATTATATGAGGAAATAAATCCTTACTTGCTCGTAAGCCATTGTTAACTGGGCTTTCTATTGACGTAGCCAAAAGCTCTTCTGATAGAGGTTCTTTCAACCCCAATCTCCCTCTAGTTATCTTTCTAAACTCCTTTTCTAGTCAAGCTACTAAGTCCTTTTCAACCTTTGACTCACTCTTTAACCTACTAAAATTTACATAGATTATCAACCAAACTAAGGGCAATATTTATATTTTTATCTTACTTTAACCCTCTGTAGCATTTGAAAATATTAACTACTAGAGGCCCAGTGCATGAAAACTCATGCACTGGAGGGGGAGTCCCTCAGCCTGGCCTGCTCCTTCTCACAGTCCAGGAGCCCTCAGGGGTGGGAGGTGACCTGGAGATCAGGGGAAGGCGACGCCCCCATCACACCTCTGCTGCTGCCACTGCCAGCAGCACAAGCCTCAGCTGGCCCTGGTTACCTGAGCCTCGGGTGGCCCTGGGCGGCTTGGCAGCCACCATCCAAGGCTTGCCTGTGCCTCAGGCCAGTCCTGGGCGGCTGGGTAGTCGCCATCCGAGGCTTGCCTGCACCTCAGGCTGCCCTTGGGGGCTGAGGGGACTGGGGGACTCTGGAGGCAGGCACCCCAGTGGGGCTAAGGGGACTGGGCACCTCCATTTTGTGGCTGTGGGTGCCACCATCTTTGAGGGTGTGGCATTCAATTAGCATATTCTCTCATTATTCGCTGTAGGCATCGCCATCTTTGAGGGTGTGGCAATTAGCATATGCCCTCCTTATTGGCTGTGGGCAGCATTATCTTTGAGGGTGGGACAGTCAATTAGCATATTACCTCCTTATTGGCTGTGGGTGCCACCATCTTTGAGGGCAGAGCAGTCAATTAGCATATTCCCTCCTTATTGGCTGTGAGCAATGTCATCTTTGAGGGCAGGGCAGTCAATTAGCATATTCCCTCCTTATTCGCTGTGGGCGCCACCATCTTTGCAATGGCATGAGGGTAAATTAGCATATTCCCTCTTTATTAGATAGGATTTCTATCCCTTAAAGTTCTCCTTTTACTTCTGTTCTAAAATGTTCTCCTTATTTTTCTGTTTTTTGTGTTTCTCTTAACTGTTGTTTCCAAGGTATGTTCCAAGACCTCCAGTGGATGCCTAAAACAATAAGTTGTACTGAAATATATATATACACACACACACACACACACACACACGCTATGTTTTTTCCCATAAATACATACTTAAGATAAAGTTTAATTTACAAATTAGGTACAGTAAAAGATTAACAGTAACTATTGAGAACAATTTTAACAAGATACTGTAATAAGTTACATGAATGTGGTCTCTCAAAATATCTCATTGTACTGTACTCACCCTTCTTGTGATGACATGACATGATACAGTGGCTATGTGATGAGATCACAAAGAAGTGAGGTAGCATGGGAATTCAGCATGCTACTCAGAATGGTGCGCAATTTAAAACATGAATTGTGGGGGTTCTTTTGGAATTTTCCATTTAATATTTTTGGATCCAAGGCTGACTGTGGGTAACAAACTGAAAAGCAAAACCATGAATTGGGGCTTGGGGAACTATTATATTCCCAGAGAACCCTCGAATCAATGCCCTACTACTTAGTGTATAGTCTATTATGAATCTTCACTTGGATATCCACATACTCATCAAAATGCCCCAGACTGAACTCATCATTGCCCCACAAATTGGTCAACTTTATATTTTTAGTTATGGCATCCCTATACATCCAAATAAATTCAAGCACTCACATTGAATCAGTTACCACATTATCTAGATCAGTGGTTCTCAACCTTGGCTGCACATTAGAATCACCTGGGAATCTTTTTAAAATCCTGATTTCTGGGCCTCACCCTCGGAAATTCTGTTTCTTTGTTACTAATGTTGTGACCCCACCCCATAACAAAGAAACAGAATTTCTGGAGGATGAGGCCCAGAAATCAGGATTTTAAAAAGATTCCCAGGTGATTCTAATGTGCAGCCAAGATTGAGAACCACTGATCTAGATTGTCTCATTTTTGCCTGAATTCTTCCTCTCCCATCTCACTGTCACTTTCTCAGTTTAAACCTTGGAAAACAAGAATGTATCATATTTATTTTGATTTTCTAATCATGCCTACCACATGTTTATAGCATGTATTAAATGTGTGTGAAATAAAATTCTTTACTATAGGTCTATAAAATCTCCATGATTGTTTTGCATATGTTTGAATTACAAAGATTTTGTTAATGTGAGATTTTTATTTCTATTAGTGTTCAGCCTAGCTTCCTTTTCACTCGATTGTCAGTATGATACAAAGATATGTATTTGAGTCCTAGGAAAAGACTGTAAGTTATATTATTTTCTAAGTAATTAGCTTATTTAACAACAATTTAATGACTGTTAATTGAGGACTCAAAACAGCATACCATTGCATTAAGATTTGTACTATTATTCCATCACCTGTTTGCAACCAGCCTATGTTTAGAAGAGAAAATAATGCAAGGAGAAAGGGGTAGGCATGGGAGAATAATAGGATTTGGTAGAGATAGAGAATTTTAACTCACAACATCCAGGGAAACCAGACTGCAAAATAGTAGCATATAATAACATATATAACGTGGTAAAAGATTAAGGATGTCCCAACATTCATTATGTTTACAGATTTGTTGCTTTATAGAGCTAAAAGGGATCCTGGAGATCTTCTAAATCCAAAATCCCTCATTTATCAAATAAGGGCACTGTGACCTGGTGAAAGTTGGTGACTTGTCCAAGTTAGTGACAGATCAGAGTACATACCAGGTCTTTGGGCTGTCCAGTTAAGCACTCTCACATATTCTCTCTGATGTGAAATCTCTGACATCCAAAGGAAAATCTGCAGTATGACATGACAGAACTTATCTTCAGCATGAATCCTCATTGTTTAAAATATCAGATACTTAAGCCTTCAGATGCAAAGTTTTACTTTCTAATTCAATCAAGATTTTCCACTTTTATATGGTTCCTCTCCAGTGGTCTGTATCATCGGATATGGTATAATATACTTCAACTAAAAGATTTCTAAAATCATTACATTTATTGGTTTCTACATGACATGATATATCTAATTATCACTGAAGAGTTCATCATAACGAGCCCAGTGAAAACTTTCCTCATGTATGAGTTCTCTGATGTCGTGTAAGGTTTGTACTCCGACTAAAGGCTTTCCCACATTCACTACACCGATAGGGTTTCTCTCCTGTATGAGTTCTCTGATGCACTACAAGGGATGAATTCTTAATGAAGGCTTTACCACACTGATCACATTCATAGGGTTTCTCACCAGTATGAATTCTTTGATGCTCAATAAGGTATGCACTCTGGCTGAAGGCCTTTCCACATTCATTGCATTCATAAGGTTTCTCTCCAGTGTGAATAACCCGATGTACAGTAAGCGATGATCGTCCAGTAAAATGCTTTCCACAAATGATACACTCATAAGGCTTCTCCCCAGTATGAATCCTCCGATGCTGAGTAAGAGATGAATTCTTACTGAAAGCTTTTCCACACTGATTACATTCAAAAGGTTTTACTCCAGAATGAAGTCTCTGATGTTCTATAAGGTATGTACTTTGGCTAAAGGATTTCCCACATTTGTTACATTTGTAGGGTTTTTCTCCAGTGTGATTTCGTTGATGCAGGGTAAGAGTTGAGCTCTTACTGAAGGCTTTTCCACATTCACTACACTCATAGGGTTTCTCTCCTGTATGACTTCTCTGATGTACAATAAGGTGCATACTTTGACTGAAAGACTTCCCACATTCATTACATTCATAGGGTTTTTCTCCTGTATGAGTTCTTTGATGCACTGTGAGATTCATACTTTGGGTAAAAGCTTTCCCACATTCATTACATTTGTAGGGTTTCTCACCAGTATGAATCCTTTCATGTTGAATAAGGGATGAATTCTTTCGGAAAGCTTTTCCACACTCTTTACACTGATAGGGTTTTTCTCCAGTATGAGTTCTTTGATGAACAGTAAGGTTCATGCTTTGACTGAAGGTTTTGCCACATTCATTACATTTGTAGGGTTTCTCTCCAGTATGAATTCTTTGATGTACAGTAAGAGAGGAACGTTCAGTGAAGTGCTTCCCACATACATTGCACTTATAGGGCTTCTCCCCAGTATGAATCCTCTGGTGCTTAAGAAGGGATGAGCTCTGGCTGAAGGCTTTCCTGCATTCATTACATTCATACATTTTCTTCCCTACAAACATTCTTTGAATCTTAATTAATTCAGAATTTTGTTTATCTTTTCCATGTGAATTCTGATAACAGGGCCTTTTCCCCATAGGAGTACTTTGTTGTATATCAATGATTGAACCCTGATTGGAACATCTTTCAAATTCATTACCTCTACATACCCTCCTCTCCGTGTGATTTCCCTTATGGGTAACTGCCACTTGACCCAGATGTCTATCCTGGTTTTTCTGTTGGCCCTCTAATCAATTATCAGGTGCCCAGGTTTCCCTTAAAGAAGAATGCCAGAGACCTTCCTTTTCCATTATTACCCAATAGGATAAATCTTCAGTAATGATGGGCTCTGGAGTTGACTCTTTGGATTCAAGTCTTGCCTCCCAGTCTGTAAAAAAATAAAAAATTCAAATGCACATTGGTTTCTATGTTGGGAGACTGAAAACTGTATAAAGTGGGAATGAGAATAAAATTGAGAATACATGGCACATTTGGAGAGCTTTTAAAGATGTCCCTACAATTAGGAAGAGAATTGAAAAGAAAGGAAAAAACAGAGAACCAGTCCACAAATAAGAGAACTAGAAACAGGGTAAGCAGAGAAAAGAGTGAGCCTATGCAGAAGGAATAGACATTGAAGTCACTGACCACTAGACAAGGCTAGATAATGAAGATGGAACTAAAGAAAAATATACAGTAGACCGGGGATTGCAAGAGGAAGATCAGAAAGCCCTGCCATGTTGTACCAACTGTTCTTACCAGCCATTTCTTCCTACCTATAATTCTAATACTAAATCTTCAAAAAGATCACAGAGTGACACAATGAAGACTGTCAACCCTGAATCAGACAACTGGTTCAACACTTACCATCTTAACTAGCTACTTGTTTCTCTAGGTCTAAGTTTTCACAGTTATAAAATGAGGATAAAAATAATCTGATAAGGATAATGTATATAACCTACGCTTTGGGAACATATTTGTCTGGAACATATTTGAAATTCAAACTCTTAAGGGAGGATAACACAATCTAAAAGCTTCCCCTCCCCACACACAAATTTCAAGCAGGCTGTAATTTTCTCACAAAGGTTAAGAGAGTCCTAAAGGGCCCTACACTTTCCTAAATACCCATTTCTTAAAGATGAGAACTGGTGGTGGGGGCAGACAAGGAAGAATCTGTTGAACTGCTTCAGAAGGAGCTGAAAGAAGGACCACTCAGACTCTATTTTCTGATCCCATTTCTTATTCCAGACAAAATGGCCTAGTGGCAATGAGAGGCAGAGGACAGGAAACTATAATCTGCGAATCTGTTAGCTTGATCAGATTCAACAGAGCAGAGATAAACACTGAAGCAACAAATTTTGGCATGTGAGCAGGAGGCTTTACTGTGAAGCAAGGGTTATGCATTAACTGGACCTCCTCCTTACAACCTGACCTGCTTACATAAAAGATAAAAAGTGGACATCCTAGTGGAATCCACCTCCAAAACACACAATCAAGTAACCACAGAAAGGACCTATCCAATCAAGTATGAAAATAACAGGCAACACATGAATTAGAGATGGCCACTTGCCCCACCTCACTATCATATCCAGCTATCCAACTAAAATTCTTTGAGAACATTTAAAATGCCACCCAGGCAAACATAAAGAGCAAAAGGGGGTTTCATCCTGTTAGACAAAGTCCAGATAGAACTACCTCCATTCAAAGATAATGATACACAGAAAATACCAAGTTTGGAAACTACATAGAGCATTAAGAAATAAAGTTTTAAAATAATGTAAACAATGAGAAGGAAAAAGCATAAAAATCAAAAGGGAAAACAAATATTGGAAGAATAATTACATGCTTCCAGCCATCCAAAGACATCATAAAGTTTTTTTTAAAAGTTGCATACTGGGGAAAGATATCTATAACAATAACCCACAAAGAACTAGAACCTAGACTTGGAAAACAATATCTATGGAACACTAAACCTACTAGAAAAACCAGCAAGACTTGAACAGGCACATAAGTGGAAATCTGAATGAATAGTTTAGCAAGTCCACTATCAGGCACACACACATAGGTAAATCTAATTTACAAAGGTATACCATTCATAATTTTAAAAGTAGCAGTGCACAACAGCAAAAAAAAAAATGGAAGCAACACAAGTATCAATAATAGGATAAATACCTAAATTGTCAAATATATATACAATGGAATAATTGACAACAGTGAATGTTTGTGTCTCCCCAAAATTCCTATGTTGAAGCTAAATTCCCAATGGTATTATATTAGGTGGGATTTGGGGGAGGTCAAAGGTCATGAGGGCAGAGGGGTGATGGGAGTAGTGCCCTTATAAGGAGAGATGAAAGAGCTTGTTTCCTGTCTTTCCACTCTCTAGCAGGAAGGAGTTGTCTCTAAACCAGGATGAGGGCCCTTACCAACAACCCAACCACACTGGCATTCTGATCTCAGACTTACAGCCTCTGGAACAGTGAGAAATAGTTATTTGACTTTTAAGCTACCTGTATAGTGTACCCTGTTATAGCAGCCTGAATTAAGACTAGTTAAAATTAATAAACTATAGCTATACATATCAATATGAATGAATGATTTAAAGTCACAGAAAAATATATATAGCAAGAGTCCACTTAAAGTTTAAAAACAGATTAAAACTAAATATGCTGTTTATAGGTTCATTTATGGATGGCAATACTTAAAGAAAAGGGAAGAGAATTATCACAAAAGTGAGAACAGTCATTATGTCCCAGAGAGAGGTTAAGAGTGTGTGAATGAGGAGCACACAAATCATGGCAAGGATACCAGTAATTTTCTGTTTCTTACTCTAGGTTCTGGTGCCTAGGTGTTTGCTTTATTATTCATTAATCTTTACCATTATTAACTATAAAAAGATGTAGCATGGCATAATGGCTAAGACAACAACTCTGGAGCCATACTACCTGGCTCAAATTTGAGTTCCACTACAGTTAGCTGTGTGACCTTGAGCAGGTTACTTAACATGTCTATATTCTTTTTCTCACCTGTTAAATGGTCCCTATCTCACAGTGTTGGTGTAAGAATGTTAGTTAATAGTTATAGTATTTATATTAGAAGAGTATGTCAGTTTTGTTAAATAATATATATTTTACACATTCTTCTGTATATATAAATTTCAAAAAATCAGAACAAAATACTATTTTAGAAAATACTAATGAAAGTTTAAAAATCATTATGTATTGCAGAAAACTTAACAGTAAGATTCATTTTATCTCTATGGAATTTAGACACTTCATTTAAAAGTTTTCCTGGCCTGGCCATTGGGGCTCAGTTGGTTGGGCATTGTCCCTTGACCAAAGAGTTGCCAGTTCGATTCCTGGTCAGGGTACATGCCTGGGTTGCGGGAAGCAGCTGATCGATGTCTCTCTCCCATCAATGTTTCTCTCTCTAAAAACCAATTAAATAAATAAGTACTTTTATTTATTTATTTATTTATTTATTTATTTATTTATTTATTCTGAAGACTTGCTCCCTAAAAAAAAATTGATTACCTACAAATTTTTAAAATACTGACAGATGTGACTCAAGAATTCAACTTGGCCAGTACTCTATTAAAGAAAAACAAAACACATTCTTCAATATGACAGACTCAGTAATCACAGCACTTCTAAAGCATTCCTGAAATATTACATGAAATATGCAATTACACAAAGGATTTACCCAGGAATTCCAGAACGTTCACTCCTAGGAATCTATTAATATCATACTAGGTCATAGAAAAAGGACACATGATCAACAGATAGATGCTTCAAAAAAGTATTTGATAATATCCAACATCCAATCCTGATTCAACACCAAAAATCGTAGCACTGTCAAGCATAAAAATAAAACACTGTAAAAATTCACATTAATAACAGAATCAAGAAAAGGGTGTTTATCATTACTGCTATTTAATATTGTTGCAAAAGTATGACAAATAAAATTAGACAACTGAGAAGGGAGGAAACTTTATTTTTCTGATTACATGACTATCTGGAAAACAAAACTGTTAGGGTGGCTTTACGAAGAATCAGTGAAATATTGTGGGCTTGGAACTTGAGTACTAAGGGTAAAAAAACTAACTCTTCCAAGACTGGGAAGCATTTCTTGCTATTTTGCTATTTTATTAAATAAAAACTCCGTTTTGCACATAGCACTATGCTTGGCCATGATAAGGTTTAATGATTGTTAACAATTAATATTACCATTATTTTATGTTACACAATAGATACCTCTTTCTTCCTTTCCTTTTTCCTAAACAGGACTTTCAAGTGGCCCATACTCCCTTCTTGTATTAAAAATGCCTAGTTAAAGAATGGGAGTTTTATATTCTTTTGGTACTTGTCAGGTCATGAACAGGAGTCCTCAGGACTGTTGGGGTCTGGGAAAGCATAGGTCTTTCAGTATTTATGGCTGGGATGGCCATAGTAGAGGCTGAGAGCCTGCAAAGTAGTGGAGTGGGTATGGGGCTTGGGCAGTATTGCCCACTCTTCCTAGGACAAGTTTGTTTATTTTCCCTTTTTATATTTTTCCATCCCCTGTGTAATATTTCAGCTACTCCTCCCACACAACCAGACAATTTCAATACTCACATGACTGAACTTCTGGCTTACACTCTTGCTACCCTATAATGCAGTCTCCATGCAGCAGCCAAACTGCTCTTCTGAATATGACCAATCATTCATTCAATAAATGTACATTGAGCCAGGCACTGTTCCAAGTGCTAAGGCTATAGCAATGAATAAAATACATTTCTGCCCTTAGGGAACTTATATTTTAGTGAGAGGAAGGGCAGTCAACATAATAAACAAGTATAATACTTAGTATTTAAGTGGTATGCCTTATGGATAAAATAAAAGCCATAAAATGGAAATGCTATATAATAAAAGCATAGTATGCAAATTGTCCCCTCAATCAGAGTTCTTCCGGGAGTTTGACCAGGGGGCAGGGGCAGAGCCAACTGGGGGAAGGGAGAGAGGCCCCAGCCAGCGGCAGCAAGCGGCCAGGGGAAGTGAGGGAGTACCCAGTTGGCAGCCAGCAGCCACTAGGGACCCTACCAGTACACGAATTTCGTACACTGAGCTTCTAGTCCTATATAATAAAAGCCTAATATGCTAAGTGTCCAACAATTGGTTCAACCATTTGACCAGTCGCTATGACGCACACTGACCACCAGGGAACAGACGCTCTGACTGGTAGGTTAGCTTGCTGCTGGGGTCCAGCCAATAGGGACTGGGAAAGACGGGCCAGACATGCCCTGGAGCCTTCCCAGGGTCCCTCCCCAGCCCTGATAATGCACCAGTGGGGTCATGCAGAAGGCAGCCAATTAATTATTAACTCTCATCATTGATGTTCCTATCTCTCTCTCCCTCGCCCTTCCTTTCTCTAAAATAAATAAAAATATATATTTTTAAAAAGAATATTAGGCCAGGATATAGAAGTTCTATTTTCACTAAATATACTAGGAAACAAAAACTCACAGCAAGGCAAGGCAAGAAAATAATGAATTTTATTTTATTTTATTTTATTTTTTTTAGAATTAGCATTAAACTCTAAGACAAAAACAAACAAAACAAAAAACCTGTGTTTAAATTCTAGCATGTCATTTCACCTCTCTGAGTTTATTCTTCCACTATGAAAGGGGCTAATGATATCTACCCTGTGGGATTGTTAGGATGAGCACATCAGATGATAGCCAGGGAAGAGCCAAGCACAGCACTCAAGCAATGCTTTTTTGTCTTGATTTTGGTCAGGACAATAAGACTAAATGGTAGTTTAATTTGGCATCAACACTGAAGAAAACCTGCAAAGACCTGGAGTTTTCACATCATCATGTTTCCTAGGCTCCATGCTCTCCCTCCACTTTTAATTTCTCCTTTCTAACAGATATCTCTGCTCTTGTAAATTCATTCAAGTCTCTTACTTGGTAAAAACCAAATCGGAGGCACTCTACCTCTGAATTCTTTCAGTTCTTGTCCTTTCTTCTTTTTCCTCAAAGTTAACCTTGTTGAAATGACAGTCTATACTTAAGTCTTTAATTGTTTACATTCCAAACCACAATGCGTTTCCCTCACACCAGAAACACTCTCCGCTGGATCACAGACCACTTTTACCTTCTTGGCACTATTGCACTCACCTTCTACTTTTCTCTCTTCCTTTAGCTCTCCCTAAATTCTCTCCTCCTTCTTTGACCACTCTTTGTCTCCTTTGCTAGAGTATCTTTGGCTCCCAGTCAAACATTATTGTTTTTTGTTTTGTTTTTTTTAATATTTTATTGATTTTTTACAGAGAAGGGAGAGGGACAGAGAGCCAGAAACATTGATGAGAGAGATCGGTCAGCTGCCTCCTGCACGCCCCCCACTGGGGATGTGCTCACAACCAAGGTACATGCCCTTGACCGGAATAGAACCTGGAACCCTTCAGTCTGCAGGCCGACGCTCTATCCACTGAGCCAAACCGGTTCAGAAAATATTATTGTTCTTTAGGGCAGTGGTTCTCAACCTTCCTAATGCCACGACCCTTTAATACAGGTCCTCATGTTGTGGTGACCCCCAACCATAAAATTATTTTTGTTGCTACTTCATAACTGTAATCTTGCTACTGTTATGAATCATAATGTAAATATCTGATATGCAGGATGTATTTTCATTGTTACAAATTGAACATAATTAAAACATAGTGATTAATCACAAAAACAATATGTAATTATATATGTGTTTTCCGATGGTGTTAGGCAACCCCTGTGAAAGGGTCGTTCGACCCACAGGTTGAGAACCGCTGCTTTAGGGTTTCATCCTTGCTGCTTTACCTTTATCGTTCATTCTTCCTAATAAGACAAATTGATATGAATGTCACACATATAACTCTCCAAATCTGTCTTTAACCTGATTTCTAAAAATTCTACTTGATGTCAGTCAATATTCAACTCAACAAACATATATTAAATACCTCTCTGGCAGGCATTGTGCTAGGCAAAGAATATAAAGAAAACTAAGCTCAATCATGACAATTCAGTGAACCTACATACTAGTGGCTAGACAGACGTTCAAAGAGACGAAAACAGTGTGAAATGCAGTTATAAACAAGTGAAGAATCTTTTTTTTTTAAACCTACAACACCGGTAACAAGTGAGGAATTTTTAGGATCCAGTCCGGTGGAGAAGTCTGAAGATAGATAAAGAAATTAGAGAAGACAACAAAGTATCAAGAATACATGTGTTTGCTTCTGCTGCCTCCAGAAAGCCCACCAGAATGACAGTGGGGTAATGACAAAGACCCACTGGAATAATCTAGGGAACAGGGGGGAAATGATACACATGCATACAAAAAAATAATAATAATTTAAATATCCTCATACAGACAAGAGAAGTTAAGGCATGCATTAAAATAGCAATTAAAAAGGAAGGAACATGCAGAGAATGAGAAGGCTCACAGAAATTTTAAAAACAAAAATGATAGTAGAAACAAATTTTTTCAAAGAACTAAAGATAAAGTTTAAGAAAATCTTCACATCTCCTTGCAATCTTCCCTTCAAACATGCCAGCACCTCCTGTCCCCTGTGCCCAGAGTGTCCCCCGTGCAGCCCATCATGGTTAGTAGCTACTCAACAGTCACCTCAGAGGAAAGGCCCTCCCTGACTGCCCCTGTAAAAGTCCGCGGTTAACTCTTCTAGTTCCCGATGCCACTATTTCTCCACACAGCACTATGACATTGTGATACTCATTCCCTCCCTCCTTCCTTCCACTTCTGTCCCTTCTCCCTCCCTTCTCCCTCCCTGTCTCCTTTCTTTAGTAATTTATTGTCCCTTTCACTAGACTATAAGCTCCATGGGGAAACTGCTTATTTACGTTATTGCTGTATCTGCAGTGCTAGGAACAGAGCCTAGTGCTTCCAAACCATCTGTTGAACAGAGAGGTTATTTACGTAAAAATAAATACTAATACAAATAGCAAGAGTGATCAAATCCACACAAATTTGCAATTAAAGCCATTAAGGGATCATTTTATACCTAATAAGTTAGTATTAAAAACATAAAATAATATCCAAGTTTGTGCAGTATGTATCAAGAGCCATAAAAATGTTTGTATCCTTTGACCCAGTGATACTTCTAGAATCCCATACTTTAAAAAGCTTATGAAAATCAGCAACGATGTTCATCAAATCATTCTTTCATATCAAAATGTTCTTTCACTCATTTATTTTATTGCGTTATATATCCACTATAGGCCTGGTACACGAAAATCGTGTACTAGGGGGGAGGGGATCCCTCAGCCCAACCTGTGCCCTCTTGCAGTCCAGGACCCCTCAGGGGATGTCCACCTAAGCCCTCAGTCGGACATCCCTCTCTCAGTCCGGGACTCCTCGGGGGATGTTGCCTGCTGGTTTTCTTCTGACTACTTTTAAGATGTTCTCTGCCTTTGTTTGTTTTGGGGTTTTTTTGTAGTTTCCCTCTAATGCACCCAGGTATTAATTTTTTTTCTCCTTGCAGTCCTCGCAGTCCGGGACCGACCCCTCGCTCCTTACCACCCTCCTGCTCGCTCCTTACCGCTCAGCTCACTGCTCCTTAGCAGCAGGCTCCTTACTGCTCAGCTTGCTGCTCCTTAGCACTGCCGCGGAGGTGGGAGAGGCTCCTGCCACCGCTGGCTCACCAGCCGTGAGCCCAGCTTCTGGCTGAGCAGCGCTCCCGCTGTCAGAGCGCACTGACCACCAGGGGGCAGCTCCTGCATTGAGCATCTGCCCCCTGGTGGTCAGTGCGCCTCATAGCTGTAATGGTCGCTTAGGATATTATATATATAAATAGGTTTAAACTAGAGATCAAAAATTACTTGCCTATTTCACACAATTTTTAAAAAGTATGCAAAGAAGTGTATGAACAACACTTTCACACTGAGCAGAGAAATAGCCTATATAATAAAAGCCTAATATGAAAATTGTCCCCTCGGGCAGTTGTTCAACCAGGAGACCGGGAGTTCAACCGCTCGTTCTGACATGCGCTGACCACCAGGGGGCAGCATGGAACATGGCAGGCATTGGCAGTGGAGTGCTGCTGGCCCCAATAGGCCCCGACGAGAGCGGGACCGCAGTGGGATGGTGGAGCAAGTGAGTGGGAGGTGCCAGGCCAAGGCGGGTGCGAGTGGGGGCCCAGGTGTTTCCCAGGGCCCACTGGTCAGCTAGGACCTGCCCTTCCATGCCAGACACTCACGCTTCCATCGCCGGCCAGGCCTAGGGACTGCACCCATGCACGAATTTTGTGCACCAGGCCTCTAGTAAAGGTATAAAACACATGTTTTCGGAGAAAAGTTGCTAATAATATCTAAAAAAGAAATTTCAATTGTGATGTGGATTAGAAACCAAGTAATAAAGATTAAAAAGCATTGTTTTCACAGGAGAATGGGACTGAATAGGCAGTCAATGCAGATTACAAACTTAGAAATGAGAAAGGAACTATAGAAAATGTAAGGTTACTAGTAACACAGCTGAAGTCATTTCCATTTATTTTTAAATGAAGACTATAAAACGACGCAGCGAAGAGAAAGGTTACCTTTTTAAAAACTGACAAATGTTTAAGGGAATAAAGGAAAGGAAACTGTAGATATAGGTTATGGCTAAAAAGAAAGGCCAATGACAGGGAATAAAGAGAATAAGGAGAGAGAAAAGCATGGGTTCAAAGTATAGACAAAGAGGAAATAATCACTAACTTTACTGCATTTTCTGTGCATCCCAGACAACACAGTAACCCGTTTACACAGTGTGTCACTAAGGCGAGGACATGCGACACTGGAGAGAAGGAGAGGCATTGATCATGGGAGACATCTGAGAGGACATATATCAAATGTGCAGATGTACCCAAGAGACCCAGCGATTTCTGAAGTGACTTCTTGCCCAGGTGGCACACTCATTTAATAAGTCCTGACACTTTACCTGCAGAGATATACCCTGGAAGTTCTTTTGGCATCAAGCTCAGTCCTTCTCGTTTCAGCTAAGAAGTCACATTTGGTTCGGAAAGCTGATTCCCTGCTCAGAGGAAAGACATTAAACTTGTGTACTATACTCAGTATAAAAGCTACTTCCAGCACAAGTCTTTTCCCTTCCCCTTCAGGGCTTCTTAAAGGGACACAGGGCTTCTTTAGTTTCCCATTTTCCAATTCTCTACAGAAGAGACCTTTCACGTGGAAAGAAAGGACACCATGCAATTACCCTAAAACAATGCCATAAAATATCCAGGATTTCATGTCCAAATTCATGAATTCCAGAGGTTGTACAAGATGTCAATAGGTGAGGAAAGGTGAGTTACAAGGGGAAGTCCTTACCCAGTGAGACCAAGTTCCTGTAGTTCTCTAGCATCATGTTCCCACACAACTTCCTTGGAGTAGAATCTAGATGAATCCATTCTTCCCACGTGAAATCCAGACACATCCTAGAGTGTCACTGATTCCTGAAACTATAAATTCCTGCTCGACAAAGATTACGCCAATAAAACCCTCTGAGGGAAGTGGAAAAACAAGGAGCCTTAGAAGGGACAGGATAAAGAGACCTCTGTGAGAAAAATGTGTCATTCCCAAAACAAAGCATCTACAACATTATTGACACTAGAGGCCCAGTGCAAGAAATCATGCACAGGTGGGGTCCGGACAGCCCGCCCCAATGGGGGCCAATCGGGCCAGGCCGGGGGGGTGAGGGGACACAGAAAGTTGGCTGGCCAGCCCCGCCCCTGATCCGGCCGGGGGCAGCTGGAGGGAGGGGCTGCCTCCCTCCCCCCCGATTGGGCCGGTTAGCCGGCCACAGTGTGCATCATAGTGACCAGTTGTTCTGGTCATTCCGATCGTTCAGGAGTTCTGGTTGCTTGGCTTTTATATATATAGATAATCAGAAATAAACATAAAACAAAGTGCTCTGGCATATAAGGACAAGGAGCAGAGGCACAAGGGAGCAATGGGGACAGTAATGAAGTCTACTCTGGATTATCACTGTTCTGATCACCTCCTATCCACACCACTGGTGAAGGAGGGATTCCCACCTCAAATAGCACAAGATGACCCAACACACCATACCTGGCCCTGGGCAGAGGAGACTCCTCACGACCTGGGGGAGGAGGACACACAAGCCATGCAGTTGCTCTCAGGAACTGCGAACCAACAGGAGCTGTGAGAGGCAGACTGTGCAATGACAAGCTGGTGAGGTGATCTTTTGTTTATTTGAACAATTCCGTGGATGGTAGGGAGGTGAAACCCATTAGATTGAGACCTGGGAAGGGTGTAACTGATGGGGCTAACAAGGGAATTAGCTGGGTAGGGAGTCTTTCCAGCTGGATGGGGCATATTGGGCAAGGGGAACTCATGGTAGGTCTGTGCAGCTCTGTGAGGCTCAAAGTTGCCAAGGCAGCACATGGAATTACAGGCCTTTCAATACAGGTGGAAATCCATTACTGGGAGAAAAGCAAGTATAAACGGGACAAATCTAAACTGTGAGTGAGAACCAATAAAACATCCAGCTTGACCTGATTGGCATTTCAGATGTGTAAGTCTATTTCTGCCTTTTCTGTAGCCCTTAAGACTAGGAAATAAAGCACTGTAAGCATTCAGTATCTGTTTACTAAGTGTGGTGGTTAATTTTATGTCAACTTGATGAGGCTAAGGCATGCCCAGATAGCTGGTAAAGTAGTATCTGTAGTGTTTCTATGAGGGAGCTCGAATTTGAATGGGTAGACTGAGTAAAGATCAGCCCTCACCAATGAGGGTGGGCATCATCCAGTCTGCTGAGAGCTGGAATAGAACAAAAAGGCAGGGAAGGGTGAATTTGCTCTTTGCTTGAGTGGAGAGAGCTATCTTCTCCTGCCTCAGACATCAGTGTTCCTAGTTTGTGAAACTTCAGGCTCGAACCAGGACTTACCATTGGTCCCCAGGCCTCCGGCTTCCAGGTTTGGAGTGGAACTACAGTACTGGCTTTCCTGAATCTGAAGATGGCAGCTCATGGGAACAGCTCAGCTTCCATCACTGCATGAGCCAACTCCCCATATCTCTTTCTACATATTCACATATATCTTTTTGGTTCCGTTTCTCTGGAGAATCTTGACTAATACAAGGAGGAAACACTAACTGAATCATCATTTTATAGATGAGGAATCTGATCAAAAGGTTAAATAACCTCTCCAAGATCACATAGCTGGACTTAAAACCAAGGCTACCCAACTCCCAGTGTTGTGAGATGAGAAGAAAGCCAAGAAAAGAACACTAGCAACCCCAGGAGACAAGAGAGAGCAAGACAGAAAGGAAGATGGATGGAGACTCAGGATTGACAGTTGGGGAACGAGAGTTTCAAGAAGAAGGGAGTGGTCAACACTCTCAGAAGCTGGAGTGGGTCAAACAGAATGATGATTGAAAGGGGAGCTGCTGATTTGAAAATTAGGTAATTCCAGCAGAATGGTGAAGGCAGGAGTCACCTTGCAGTAGACTAAAGAATAAATGGAAGATAAGAAATCAGAAGCAACCAGGTGAAGTTACTTTAAACTTTTTGTGGAAAAGAAGAGTAATAGGACTATATAGAAAGTAAGGAATAGGTAATGTAAATAAAGAAATAGAAAAGGTTTTCATTTAAGGACAGAGAATGTAATATGTAAATAGACAAAAGGGATAAATTTAGTGAGGAGAAAGGACTAAAGAGACCAGAGATAGGATGAAACCAATTCCAAGAAATTTCTGTATTTGCCATTCTATTTGCTATGAACTCCAGAAAAAGTGTCACAAACTTAACTAAAGAGGTAAAAGACCTCTACTCAGAAAACTACAGGACTTTGAAAAAAGAGATAGAGGAAGACATAAACAGATGGAAGAACATACCGTGTTCATGGATTGGTAGAATCAACATCATTAAAATGTCCATACTACCCAAAGCAATCTATAAATTCAACGCACTTCCCATTAAAATACCAATGGCATACTTCACAGACCTAAAACGAACTCTCCAAAAATTCATCCAGAAAACGTGTCAGCACTGAGGCACAAAGTTCATTATCTTTCTTCCTATCTCATTATTTTCTCCTAATATTTATTTAAACAATATATCAAAATAACAAAAAAAATGTTAAAAATCACTCACAAATATTATCAGGCAAAGGTAGCTACTAGGATATAAATACACTAGAGGCCCGGTGCACAAAAATTTGTGCACTCAGGGGGTCCCTCAGCCCAGCCTATGCCCTCTTGCAGTGTGGGACCCCTCGGAGGATGTCCACCCCAGTGGGAACCCTCACCCCATGGAGGTTTGGCCAGCCTGCGTGAGGGGCTGATGGCTGTTTTCAGGCTGGCCACACCCCCTTTAGGGTGGGGGGTCCCCACTGGGGTGCCTGGCCAGTCTGGGTGCGGGGCTGAGGGCCCTTTTCAGGCTGGCCAAGCACCCTGGCAACGTAAGCTCCCAGCCTCTCCTTTTTTTTCTTTTTTATTCTGGGATTTATTTACCTTCTATAATTGAAACTTTGTTGCCTTTAGCGGAGGCCTGTGGAAAGCTTGGCTTCCTCCATTGCCAGGGGCAACCCAGTCCTGCTCGCTCCAGCTCCGTGGCCACGGCTGGCTGAAAGCAGGTATCTGGGGTTTGTTTACCATCTATAATTGAAACTTTGTTGCTTTCAGTGGAGCTCAGAGCCGGGCCACGGCAGGCGGGGAACCTTGGCTTCCTCCATCACTGGAGCAAGCAAGCCTCCTGTTCACTCCAGCTCTGTGGCTGCCGGCCGCCATCTTGGTTGGGTTAATTTGCATATAGTCGCTCTGACTGGCTGGTGGGCGTGGCTTAAGGTGTAGTAAAAGTACAGTCAGTTTGTATGTTTGTCTTTTATTAGTATAGGATTATATTTCCACTTTATGGAAGGTAAGAAGGAGCCAAGAAAAGTCATCAGTTCAACAAATGTAAAGAAAGGAGAAGGTGATGTGAAGAAAATAAAATGAAATTAGCATTGCTAAGATTGTCACTTAAAACGATTTTGGAGGCCTATACACAGCTCATGGACAAATCTTGGAACTACTGTTAAGTTGCTGACCTGTTGCTGCACTCAGATGAAGGGCGAACAACAAACATCCTGGATGCATGCTTCACCTTGAAAGGAACCCAGCCATTGATATGATCAGCCTGACAATGCCACTGACCTCGCCAACACTCTTCATCTACTCAAAGGCTTTAATGAGAGCAACTCTGCTAGTTCTGCCCTTTACAAACCCTGCCTTCCCTTGTTCCCTTTATGTTGGTACCTGAATCAGTGCCATGGATTGCAATCCCTCTTTTGCTCCCATAAACACTGTATTCTTTATTATAGCCTAAACCTATCATTAACAAAAGGAAACAAGAAAGCATAATAACCATAAACATTAAAAAACCTGATACATAAATGGGTTGACTTTCTCTATTAAAAGTCAAAAACTCTAAAATTGGTTGAAAATCCAATTATATGGCACATATAAGAGATAGATCTAAAACACAAACAAAAAGTTAAAATAAAAGGGCGTGGAGGCGGGGAGACAAGAGCTAGCAAGCAAAAGCAAATAAAAAGTAAGCAGGGAGAACACAGAAATATCATCTAAGGTAGAATATATGTGGAAACATAATAGAAACTCCTAATTTGTGAGAAAAGATGTGGCATTCTCTTTCCAAAAATTAATCCACTTTTTTCAATAAATTGACTTGTTAGCTGAAAAACCCAAATTCAGACTCAAATGAACTATATGGTCTTCCCCACTTCCCTAGTCTCTCATCCCCTTATTGCGTAGACCTCAGAGTGCCCCAAAGCTTATCTCTCATCATGAAATGTCGTGTGGATTCCTGTGCTGGCCATGGGCTCAGGAAACACTGATTTAGTTAAGCACAGAAAGGCATTTTAAAAGGTAAAAGTACAACAGTATCATTCACAAAACATATATATTGTTAATCCTTTATTGTTCATAAAATGTATTCCTTGTTAACCCATGAAGACGTGTTTTTGTTTCCTTTCTCTCCTTTTCCACTTAGTCTGGGTCCTTTTCTCTCAGCACTACATGAAGCACAGGATGACTCACGGTGTTGGAAAAAAGTAGCTTCATAGACTTATGTCATTCATGTAACCTAAAAACACTGGCCTTTTGATATTGTTATTCTTTGAAAAGGTGGAGTGCAAGTGAAATAAATAGGGATACATTAAATGATGGAAGTGTGATTTATAGAGAAGATACGATCGTGATGAAGTTGAGGCACCACAACAGCAAAATGTCTTCAGATAGAATTCTTAGCAATCTTTTTTCTTTCTACAAAATCCCAATCATGGTTAAATCACAATCACAATAGCAACAAAAAAATGAAACATGGCAAAATACACTTAATAGAAATATGCAAGATCCTCATGATCAAAGTTAACAGAAGCCATAATGAAAGATCTGAATAACATGAAGGGTAATTCTTTTACTCAATAGGAAAAATAAACATTGTAAATATGGTATCCTTCCTCAAATTAATATAGATTTAATGAAATACAAATCAAAATTGCATATTTTTCTTTTTAACTATTACCTTTTAGAACTTGATAAAGTTAATAAAACTGGATAGTTATTAAAATTCAATTATAAGGATAAATGCATAAGAACAATACAGTAACCAAAACTTTGAAAAGAAAAATTAGGGGGATTTGCTTTGTGAAATAATAAATTCTAAATAAATAGAATGTCTGTGGTACTACAGCAGAAACTGTGGCGCCACTCCGGCTGTCTAACCAGTCTCCATCCTTCCCATGTCAAAGTTGACCATACCAACCTGCTGTGTGTCCAGCACACCTTAGCAATGTCTTCAGTAATGTCTCTTCTCCATTGCTGCCTCCCCTTTTCAGAAGATAAGATCTAGAAGAAAAGGACTTTGCCTGGCTCATTCACTGTTATCTTCCCAGCATTCGAAACACAGCTTAGCATATGATAGGCAGGTGCTAACTATCTGTTTAATGAATGGATGGATGATAATGAAATTATACCTGAATAAGTTATCTATATATATATAAGCGTAAGTGACTGTTACAACCGGTCGACCAAACGACCAGTTGACCCGTCACTATGACATGCACTGACCACCAGGGGGCAGACACTCAACACAGGAGCTGCCCCCTGGTTGTCAGTGCACTCCCACAGCTAACCTCCTGCAGTCCCTACCCCCAGCCAGCCAACCTCCCGCAGTCCCTACCCCTGGACTGAGTGAGAGGGCCCTGATGACCCCGATGGCCCCAATCGCCAACCAGGCCAAAGGACCCCACCTGTGTACAAACTCATGCACCAGGCCTCTAGTTTTATATAAATTATACCTGCCTCACCTCACCATGTTAAATGAAGTTAGCTTGCAACCTCATATAATGTACAGTAAGTAAATTCCAGATAGCTAGGATTTAAAATTAAAATGATAAAACAAATAGAAAACATAGAAATATATTTATATGAAATCTTAGGGTACAGAAAGTTTTTCACAGCATGATTCCAAAGCCAAACAAAGAAAAAGGAAAGTTAACTGAATAAAACTTCAAAACTTATTTGTAACAAAAGATGTTATAAACAAATTTAAAAGAAAAATGACAGGGAACAGTATTGGCAACTTATGGCAAAGGATTAATATTCACATTACAGGAAAGGCTTTTTTTACATATAAACAACCCAATATTAAAATTGGCAAAAGATGTGAGAGATATTTTAAAAATTTATATCCATAGTTATTTTTGAGGGTTTGAAACTTGGGAGTATACATTATAGCTTCAGAATTTTTTTTTCTTCAGAAATTTTTTTACAATTATATGCCCAATATTTATATTCAGAAAAAAAAGATACTTGGCAACTCAGAGTCATGTCACTGGCTGATAAATAGGAGGAAAGATGAAGAAAGGAAAATAGCTCTAATGCTGTACCAATGCATCCCAAATCAGTCACTGTATTCTTCAAAAGTATCAAAGTCACCAAAAACAAAGACTTGAGGAACTGTTCTAGATCAAGGGAGACTAAGGAGATAGGACAGCTAAGTTTCAGTTGTGATCTGGATTAGATCTGACCAGATAAAGGACATCTGTGGCAAAATATGAGTAAGATTTGTAGATTAGGTAACAGTACTATATCATTGTAAGTTTCATCCTTTTGATCTTTGTATTTTGGTATGTAAAACCAGTGGATGCCTGCGATGGGGAATGTGGACTAGAAGGAGGTAAGAACACCTGGAGTGATGAAAATGTTCTACAACTTCACTGAAGTGGTGCATATATTTGGCAAAACTCAATTAATTATAAGCTCAAAATAGGTTATTTTTTATAAATTATACCTGAAAAGAATGCTGACTTAAAAACTTAATTAACACTATTTTAAATAAAACTAATCAAGGCTAGTGACAACCAAACCACAACCTACATCAACCAAAATCTTCTGAATGCTCCCTCTTCAAACCTTCCCCTCTTCTAGAAACTCCCTTTCTATAATAACTATGAGTTATGCTGATTTTTAGAACTAAGCTTGATAATATCAAGGTGAGGAAGTAGTACAAACAGAAATCATAACAGTTATACTTGTCTTCATGAAGTCTTCTTAAAACTGGTTCCTTTGGGTCCTGGCGGGTGTGGCTCAGTTGATTGGAGCATCATCCCGTACACCAGAAAGTGGTGGGCTCCAGGCAACCAATGGATGTTTCTCCTTCCCTACCTCTCTCTAAAATCAATTTTAAAAAAACTAGCGCCTTTGCTAAATAAACAAGTGACACATTTAAGAGAAGCCTAACGCATGATCTAATGAATGAGGAAAACACCGCAAGTCCTTCAGGACTATAAAGTTATGTAAGCCTAACCTTAAAAAAGAAAAATATAAAACAAAACTTAGTGCTTCCTGAGCCAAGTCTGCCTGATGTCTTATATCCTTTTCCAGAGAAGCAATAACTCCAGGTTCTAGTAAAAACTAGCAGCTTCCATTTTATTTTATTTTATTTTTAAACCTCACTAGAGAAGTGAGGATATTTTTTCCATTGATTTTTTTCAGAGAGTAGAAGGCAGGGGGGAGAAGGGAGAGAGAAACACTGATGTGCGAGAGACACATTGATTGGTTGCCTTCCACATGCTCTCCAACTAGGGACGGGGATCAAAACAACAACCCAGGTACATGCTCTTGACTGGGAATTGAACCCATGACCTTCAGTGAGCAGGCCAATGCTGTAACCACTGAGCTTGCTGGCCAGGGCACAGCTTCCATTTAAAGTAATCAGTGCAAAAAAAACCAAGGCTCCTCATTCACTGTTTTTGTCCCATGATTTCCTCTAGCTGACGGACAGTGCTTCTTTCTAGAAAAATTCGTATGCCAACTCCTTTATCAAAACTTCTGTGACTCCTCCTCCACCCCCATGCCTACCACCTCACCAACACACAAACTCCTTGTTCCTGGCACTTGACCCCAAACTTTGTAACTAACTCCTCACTACCAGTCAATGCTACATTCTGCTCTACCTCTAAACTCTACTAGAAAATACCAAGCACTTGACTGGAATGGTACAGAGGGTGCCTACACTTACCTAGTGCCTTTAACATCTCAGGAACAATGTTGGGCACTTTTTTTTTACATTACTTCATTTGAACTTTCAACAAACCTATGAAATAGGTATTATTAAATGGAATAAGCCACGTGAAATTGTTACCAAAGTCAAGTATGTGGCAAACACTTGGTTAATGCTGTTATTTCTATCATGACCATGAGGAACTAATGCTTCAGGGAACTCAAGTCACCTACCCAAGACAACACAGATATTAAATGGTCAAGTTTGGATTTAGTGGTAAACTTGGGACATTCTGACTCCATTACAGCAAATCCTCTCCCATTATCCCTATCCAACCCTACTTCTCCTGGCTGCCACACTGATCTTCTCCTTCTCCAGGTCTTAGAACACTGACAATCTGGGTACCTAACCATACTCATTCTTATTATCAGACTCATGTACAATCATCGTGACTGTATCTTGTAGAGATGTAACTTTTTATGTGCCCTGAGAGTCCATAGCCCTGTAAGCACCAGGACCTTCTCTCATATAATGTTTGTTCCTTTTCTGACCCTTGAACAGCACCAAGAGCTCAGTAGGCCAGCTGAATGAGGAAGTGACAGCTGAGAACAGAACTGAGGGAAACTGAAGGTAGCTTTGTGAAAAATATCCAACATTCAGAGATCTCAATAGCCCTGTCCTCTGCAGTGAAACCCATATACAGTATAGGAATAAGGGGTAAAGGAGAGGTTTGAAATTGAAAAACCTCACCTGAGTTCCCAATGGTAGAGGCCCAGTATCCACTTCCTTCTCCTTCCTTCCTGTGGGGTCCTTCCTAGGAGATGGGTGGGAGAGGAGGCAGCGCTGATAGGAGGAAAAGAAGCCATGAGAAAGGAGACTTCCACAACAACAAAAACTAAAATACCTATAGATAAAGCAAATACAACGTGTTCACACAATTTACATAAAACTATGATTTTTATTGTTTATTTTACTAAGCTTATTTGACTTATATATGAAGAAAGATGAACAGTGAGAGACATACCGTATTCTGGATAGGATGTCATAATAATTTGTCACTTCTTTTAAATTAATTTATAAAGTTAACACATTCCAAATCAAATTATACCAAATTAATAATATTTTAAAGTTAATTATGAAAAAGATTATTTTTTTAAAAGTTAACTATGTTGTACTGGAATAGCAACAGCCAGGAAATTTCTGAAAGAGAATGGTAATGAGCAAAAACTTGCCCACCAGATACTATGAAGCTATGATAATCTATATATATAAAACCCTAATATGCAAATAGACCGAACAGCGGAACAACTGAACAACCAGTTGCTATGACGTGCACTAACCACCAGGGGGCACGCACGGAACATGGCAGGTATTGGCAGCAGGCAGCAGTGCATGGAACATGGCGGGCATGGGTCGCGGCAGTATGGTGGAGCAGGTGAGCGGGGGCACCAGACCAAGGCAGGGCACCAGTCGCTGTCATCGAGGCGAGCCTCTGGTGGTTACCAAAAATTCTTTGCTCCCGCATGCCACGATCCCACTGGGCACTCGCACCTGCTGCCGGCGCTGGCCCCGCTTGCACCGCTGTCGGTGCCACAGCCGGAGTCCAGTGCCAGCCCCAATCACTCAGCACTGTCAGCGGGTGCAAGTGGGGGCTGCCAGCCCCGATTGCCCCTGAGGGCTTCTCCATCTTCCCCTGCATCTGAGGGGCGATTGGGCCAGTAGCCACCGCTTGCACCCACTGCAGGCGCTGGCCTCAATCGCTCCGTGCCGTCAGCAGGTGTGAGCAGGGCTGGCGCCATCAGCACATGGGAGTGGCAGGGGCAGGGCCCCCAGCAGACAGGGGACTAGGGGCACAGCGTGGGCCAGGTGGGAGCGCAGAGGATGGGCCGAGACCCGCCTCTGTGCCCACCACAGCCTCACTGCCCACAGTTCCTTTCAAGGTCCACAAATTCGTGCACTGGGGCCCTAGTAGAATATAATGTTACTGAATGTCAGAATCACTCATTCACTAAATACATTGTTGACCAGGCACCATTCCTGTGTCTATGTATATATGTGTGGAGGAGAAGAGAGGAGAATACAGTTGCAAACAAAATAGAAATCTCTCTGCTCTCCTGGATGTTATAATTTAACTAGTAGCCTGATGCACGAAGATTCATGCAAGAATGGTTCTTCCTTCCCCTGGCTGCCAGCACTGCCTTCGCTCCAGCCAGAGCTGCCTTTCCACCTTTGCCCGGAGCCAGAGCCACCTTTCTGCCTTCCCATGCTGCCCAGAGGCCCGGAGCGGCTGGGGCAGTGCAGAATGCCGGCGTCCTGCCCTGCCCCCAGCTGCTCAGGGCCTGATATGCAAATTAACCCGCCATCTTTGTTGGGTTAATTTGCATACTCACTCCTGATGGGCTGTTGGGCATTGTGAAGGTATGGTCAATTTGCATCTTTCTCTTTTATTAGTGCAGATAGGGGAAAAGAGTAAATGGAACAAATAGAAATCCTGCCAACATAAATAATTCAGAAAAAAAATTACATATAAGAATTCAGGATAAGAAAAAAGTGAAATTCAGGTCAGTGAAGAAAGGATGGATTATTCAATAACTTGGAATAAGGGCTTAACATTTGGAAAAGAATAAAAATTTGCACATAAAATGCAACTAAAGAACTAGGAGACAATGCAGGTGAGCATTTTTGTGATGATAAAGGACTAGGAGGCCTAATGATGCCAAAGGCCCAAATGTGAAGGGAAGGTCTTTTTGTCTGACCACATGAAAATATGGCATTTGTGCATAGTAAAGAAACACTTGTGCATCAGACAGAAAATTTTAAGACAAAAAGCAAATTGCATAAAATAATCATTAATATTCAAAATGCAAATTTAAACAACCCTATCATTTGCACCTCTCCAAAAGTTAGATCATAGTTAAGTAATACCCAGGTTTGGGGTGGATCATTCTGGCTCAATTACATTGCAAATTTTTTAAACTGCTACTTTTCTGGAGAAAATAAGACAGGAGGTAACAAAAACCCTAGGCAGCATGCCTCAGTGGTGGAACGTAGACCCATGAACCAGGAGGGGTCACAGTTCAATTCCCAGTCAGGGCACATGACTGTACTGCGGGCTCCATCCCCAGTAGGGGGCATGCAGGAGGCAGCTGATCAATGATTCTCTCTCATCACTGATGTTTCCATCTCTCTCTCTTCTCCCTTCCTCTCTAAAATCAATTAAAATATATATAAATACATATATATTATAAAGGCCCAGAAATTTCACTTTAAGGGATTTATAGAATGAGACAAGAATGCAAATATGTAGCCAGGTGGCCCGTGTTGTTTATAATACTGAAACAAAACAAAACCTAATAACAGAAAGGCCTAAAGGAAGGATTAAGTATGGCACAGACATACTTTTCCTCACACTCATTAAAATGACAGCTTAGCTGTTTTTAAAAATTGGTATAAGTAATGTTTTCAGTATTCACTTCTTTTAAAATTTATTCTCCATGTTGATTGAGTGGTACTTACATGAACAAAATATAAAAGCCATGGAGCTTAAGATTTGTACATTTTAAATCCCACACCAAATGTATTTCACGACTCATGGAGAAAAGGATATTAATAGCCATAGCTTTAAGAACAGAGTTTCTATGTTCAAACACATATATACGTCGACATGCAAATTTTGACAGTTTGCAAATAATTTTTCCCTTTTGCTCCTCTGCGTTTTCTGGTTGTGAATATTTGTTTTTCTTTGTAAGATTTAAAAAAAAAATGCTTAAATAAAAATGAAAGAGAAAAGGATTCTCTGAGGTAAAGAACCTGCACAGGGTTGGCCGCCGGTTCTTAGAAGAAACCGGTCCAAGAGAGAGCACGCTGCGCTCCTCGAATCGGAAATCAGTGGGCGCGCACTGAGGTGCGGTTTACACAAAGGGCCGATGCTGGAGCCTGGAGCCCCCGCAAGAGGGCAGCATCCCCCCAACTGCCGAGCGGGTCCCGGGGAAAGCCGAGGCGGGAGGAACGCAGGCAGGGACCCGGACTGGCCCTCGGACCGTGGCCGCCGCGCCACGCCCGCACTCGCCGCTCCTGAGACAGGTGGGGAAGGGCCGCTCGGCTGGGTGCCCCCCACTCCCAGCCCGGCTCGGCTCCCGGGGCGAGATGGGGCGCACCTGGAACCAGCGGCCGGCGCTGCGCAAAGACCCGCAAGAAGCGGCCCAGCCCATCCGCCCCGACCTCACTTGGCGCGACGTCCAGGGCTCGTCCCATCCGGGCCTCCGCCCAGCGCCCGCCACCCGGCCAGACTCGGCGCGTGCAGCCGCTGCCCCGCACTCACCCTCACCCTCACCCAGCTTGAGTGGGAGCTGCCTCTGCCGAACGCCGTCCCGCCCGCCGCCTCCCCGGGACGCCGAACTACATTTCCCACAAGGCAGCTGGGCAGTGGACGGCATCGGAGTGCGCCAAGCGCAGGCCCGAGGGTGGAGCGGAAGGGAAGGGGCGGTTCCAGCCGATGGAGGCACTGAGGGCGGCGTTGGTTCCCACGATGGGATTGCGGCTCGCCTAGCCTGGAGAGGTCTGTATCGAGACCGTATCCCGACTCCCAAAAGGACCCCTTCGTTAGAGCCGGCGGGTTTCTAATCCCTGGGAGGGGAGAAGGAGACAGCCTTGGCTAAGCCTCACTTTCCTCCTCTGCAGTAAGGGGAGCCCAGAAGAGTCTCTTGCAGTTGTCAGAAGAATGAGAAGAGGTAGTAACGTCTGGAGTAATAGTGGGCACTCCATGAATGGTGGTCACTGTGCCCCCTCCCCCAGCCTGCTCTAAGGGCTTCAAAATTATCACTGTGCACAATGCAGACAAAATCTTCAATTAAATATGTGGCCAGAGTTAGTTTCAGCTAATTCTGCTGCTGGAACTTGGAGAAGTACATGACTTTGGGGGCAGATCAATATGATAGAGTGTAATACTTGGTTTTCTAAAAATAACCTCTGCCTGTTTCTGTTGCTGTGACAAAGACGCTACCCTTTGACCAAACTTTAGACAGGTTCCTCTGAGCCCTCTTTTCTACTAGCCCTGGTTTTTGGGCCCTGTCCTTGGCCTGTGGAGCTCAGTTTTAGCAAGAATCCTGCTAAATGAGCCTCGGTAGAATCCCCATTCTTAATATCTAATCCAATTCCCATTCCCCTACTCTTGATGTCTAAGTCCTTAGATTCCCTTTATTTAGCAAAAATCCCCCCAAACTTGATACTTTTGGTAGTTTCCATCCACTGACCCTCTTAATTTGTTCGTTTGCTATAAATCCCCATCTATCTTTGTTGTTTTGGGAGTTGAGTTTGATTTTACTGAAGCTTCTCTCCTCTGTTGGCAATAGTACTGAATAAAATATGCTTTCTCATCTCTATTTCTCTTTGAGAACTGTCTGAACTATTTAAAAATATTGAAAAATATGAAACTCTTCACAATTCATTTAAAAGTTTAGGTAACCCAGATACCAAATAAACTATATAAAAAAAATATATCACTGCACTACAGCAAATACCTTGAACCAAACAATTTTTCCAGAATTACAAGGGCATTCTTACAATAGAAGTTATATCCTATCTAATAAAAGACAAAAAGGGTGATTAACCTTACCTCCGCTACACTTCCCATTGGCAAATCAGGGCGATATGCAAATTAACTGCCAACAAAGATGGCGGTTAATTTGCATGTGTGCAATGATGGGAGGCGAAAGGGGAAGGACGGAAGAACGGTGATCGGAAACCCAGGCAGCAGGAAAGAGCTGGGGGGCGCTCAAGGACCATTTCTCTACCAAAACAACTCATTATAGTTATTATATAATTATGTAGATACTAGTGGCCCGGTGCATGAAATTCGTGCATGGGGGAGGGTGTGTTCCTCAGCCTGGCCTGCACCCTCTCCAATTTGGGACCCCTCGAAAAATGTCCTGCCAGTTTACAGGGATCAGGCCTAAACCAGCAGTCAGACATCCCTCTTGTAATTCGGGACTGCTGGCTCCTAACCGCTCACCTGCCTGCCTGCCTGCCTGATTGCCTCTAACCACTCTGCCTGCCGGCCTGCTGACATGCAAAGGTCAGGGATGAAATGACTTTTCCCAGCCACATCTGCAAGTATCCTGGGAAAGGCATCACTGAAGAGTTCACAACTCTCTTATTTGGCAAGGAAGAAAAAAGTTGGCAACGGAAACAATCCCTTACATCAAAGTTAAGGTCCCTCTGGGTAAAAAAGAATATTTCCAATGTAAAGGAGGGAGCAGGCAAAAATAATAGATTCTCATGACTTCCACTGAAGATTGAGCATATGACAGAGTCAAAACCAACATACAAATTAAAACAGACAGTGGACATTCAAATGACCCGAATCAACTGTCACTGTTTGTCCCAACAGCAGCCATGCTTATGTGATAATATAGTTCAACAAACATACAAAACAAGTCACATGATAAGAGGTTCGGCTTCTAAAGTAAATTGAATATGTTCTTTAAAAATTCTCATGTCCTCCCCTCTGACTATAATTCTTAATTTTCCAATCAGAAAATTACCCAGGTGATCCAGTAACATGTAGAACTCCAGTAACCTTATTTAAAAACAAACATCCAAACCATTTTTAAAATATTTAAATTGATATTTTAGGGTTAAAATTATAGAAGATATTTAGATCCAAATATATTTTCTGGATAGAAAATATTTCAGTTTTTGATTTTAAAAAAAATAAACATAAAAAAATATATAAGTGACACATTTTCCTAAGGAATTCTGAATTAGTACCTTTCCCTCTAACTTTCTTCAAATTAAGAGAATCTATGGAGTTCCCTATACTGCACAAGTTTTAATGAAAGAAAATAAGACTTTCTAAGAGCATCAAATACATGTTTTCTTATTTACAAACATATATACTCCTCTCTCCTCTCTCTCTCTCTCTCTCTCTCTCTCTCTCTCTCTCACTCACCTCTCTCTCTTTCTCTCTCTCTCCCCCCCTTTAAAATATATTCTTACTGATTCAGAGAGGAAGGGAGAGGGAGAGAGATAGAAACATCAATGATGAGAGAGAATCATTGATCGGCTGCCTCCTACATGCCCCGTACTGGGGATAAAGCCCACAACCTGGGCATGTGGCCTGACCTGGAATCAAACTGTGACTTCCTGGTTCATAGGTCAATGCTAAACCACTGAGTCACACCCACCGGGCTCAATTCTTATTTATAAATTCATTCCAAGGACATATACAGCTTGAAAAGCTTTGGAAGCAGTTTCAAAAAAAAAACAAAAAAAAAACAAACAACAAAAAAAAAACACTAGCTTTTAAGTAATAAGAAAACAGTTATAGAAGAAAGTTTAAATTAAAAGAAAAAAATTGTTTTAATTTATTCAAAAGTGGGAACATCCTCCATGAAAATGTGTACCTGACTGTGGATGGCTGGGTGGCCTTATCACACCTTAGGAATTCAAATGCTTTTTACAATGACAAGAAAGAGTTTCATCTCATTTCTCTCTCAGGGTAGATGTCTGTCAACAGAAGGTAGACATCAATAAAAGGAGGGGCTTGCACAATCAATCCAGAAAGTCAGCAATCTATGAATAATCCAGAACTGAGTATTTATCTCCTCTGCCACACACCCTCCCTCCCAGCCAGTGAGCAAGATAATTACTCTCAAGTCAAGCTAAGTGCCCCCCAGTCACAGTGGCCCAATGCTGACATACAAAGCATACAAATAATTCTCACTCTGGCATAAAAGTGACAACTTTCTTGGAAGAAAAGCAGATACTGTAAATTTCTCAAAGTCTTCCTGAAACATTTTTTAAAGTAATTTTTACTTCTTTAGAAAAAATGCATACATGGCAAACCATCCGTAATAAAAGGCCCATTCTATAACATTTTACCTGGTCCTACTCATATCTGCAATCATAATCATATTTACAGACAAATATATCTATACTAATATATTTGAGTAATATGCTAATTAGACTGGGAGACCTTCCAGATGTTCTTCTGGACAAAGCCATGGTAGCGGGGCCAAGGAAGAGGCGGTTAGAGGCCAAGAGGGGAGGGCAGTTGTGGGTGATCAGGCTGGTGGGGGATGGGGCCGTTGGGGGTAAGCAGACCAGCAGGGGGGCCAGTTGGGGGCAAGCAGGCCATCAGTGGGGGTCAGTTGGAGGTGATCAGGACAGTGGGAGGGGGGGCAGTTTGGAGTGAGCAGGCCAGCAGGGGGACAGTTTGGGATGAGCAGGCCAGTGGGGAGGGAAGGTAGGGGCGAGCAGGCCACCAGGGGGGCAGTGTGGGGTGATCAGGCTGGCGGGGGGGGCACTTGGGGGGCAAGCAAGCCGGCAGCGGGGGTGGGGGGGAAGTTGGGGGCTAGCAGGCCGGCAGGCAGAGTGGTTAGAGGCAATCAGGCAGGCAGGCAGGCAGGCAGGTGAGCGGTTAGGAGCCAGCAGTCCCAAATTACAAGAGGGATGTCTGACTGCTGGTTTAGGCCCGATCCCTGTAAACTGGCAGGGCATTTTTTGAGGGGTCCCAAATTGGAGAGGGTGCAGGCCAGGCTGAGGAACACACCCTCCCCCATGCACGAATTTCATGCACCAGGCCACTAGTATCTATATAATTATATAATAACTATAATGAGTTGTTTGGTAGAGAAATGGTCCTTGATAACACTCACAACAAGTAGGCAGAAAGTAGGGAAAGGGAAGAAGGAAACAAATTAACAAACAAATAAAAAACCCAACAACCCAGAAACAACAATTCAGACAAATAAAAAGTACATAATAAAATGTTGGCAATAAATCAAAGTCTATCAGTAATCACTACATATACACACGGACTGAACTTTCCAAATAAAAGAAAAATACTGTCCAACTAGATTTCTTAAAAATCTGGCTATATGCTAAAACATAAGGATATACAAATCTTGAAATTAGAAAGTTGGATATATTTCTGATATTAACCACAGAAAATTTATTATAGTGATATTTAGATTTTAAAAAGTTAAGACAAAAAATATTGTTAGATGTAGAGAAGGTAATTTAAAAATGACCTCATGCGGCATTCTCTCTCCAGCATGTTTGCGCCTTTCCTCCCCCTTTCTTCCCTAAAAGCTTTCTTTCTCTTAAACTTTTTCTTTTTCTTTGGCCTCTATAACTTGTTTCCTAAGCCCATGCAACCCAGCTAGCTCACTTCTACCTCTGTGACTTTTAAAATATATATATATATTTTATTGATTTCAGAGAGGAAGGGAGAGGGAGAGAGAATAGAAACATCAATGATGAGAATCATTGTTCAGCTGCCTCCTGCACACCCCCTACTGGGGGTCCAGCCCACAACCCAACCCAGGCATTTGCCCTGACAGGATTGGCATAAACCCACAGTGTAACAGTGCTGCTTTATTGGGGTGAGGTTGGGAGGGGAGACACAATGGTGAGGAGCAAAATCAATGAAAGGAATACATGCTCAGGAAGTAATAATGTTAAAATAGTTGTACACAAAATGGTTAACTGCAATCACTTTCTTAAGAGGACTCAACTCATGGAAGAAAAATTTTAATTTTCATTGCAAAATACACCTGTAGGAAGTAGAAATTGGTTTCAGTAACATTAGTAGAGAATACATTCTAGAAATTGTAACATCCTGGCAGCAATTTAATAGAACAGTCCCAGATGGTTAGGCTGAAGCCAACTCCTAATGAGAACGAAAGCTTTTTCTGTGAGGAACTTTGGAGAAATACTACACTGTGCATAACCAAATTGAATTGTTGTCACTAGTGTAAAGTTTCATATAGTAAATGTTTTTTTTTTTTTCTATATCCACTTCAATTTCACAGCAAGAGTGGCACAGGACCCCTAAACACAGAAGAGAGCAAGATATCTAACTCCTTCATATAATAATGCATGCAATTCAAAATGATTACACTATCATTACATCTGGGGCTTTCTGCAACTACAAGGTGGTGGTTATGGTAAGCATGGCCCCTGGTATCAATATCTAAAAAGGAGCCACCACCTTCTTTTACATGTTTCCTTTTTGCATTTTTTCTTAATTCTGCTGTAGTTGCTGCTTCTTGGGAAAACTGGTAAAAACAAAGTTGTAATCATTGAACATTGACACAGTCTGGCTATCAAGAGTTTAAACCTGCCCTAATCAGTTTGGCTCAGTAGATAGAGCGTCGGCCTGCGGACTCAAGGGTCCCAGGTTTGATTCCGGTCAAGGGCATGTACCTCGGTTGTGGGCACATCCCCAATGGGGAGTATGCAGGAGGCAGCTGATCGATGTTTCTCTCTCATCAATGTTTCTGACTCTCTCTATCCCTCTCCCTTCCTCTCTGTAAAAAAATCAATAAAATATATATATTTTTAAAAGAGTTTAAAACCTTCAATCTTCTAGGGCGAAGAAAGCACTGTATGACATTTAGAACTCTGGTTTACAAACAAGGTGGTCACACATTTTCCTGGCTGGAAAACTTCCACAACTTTCCTGATCATCATCATAGGAGGTCTGATTTAAGTTTGTTACAAATAACGTAAGAAAATTCTGGTTCTGGAGTGATGTGATGGTCCAATAAGTTCCATCTGATTACATGCCATTCGTTGAATACCCATAAGGATTGAACACTGTGACGCCAATGACAGGACCTGGTATCAGGTCATGAATTCCACTCTCACGAGTGACATTCTTTGCAGTAACACCATCTTTCATGTGAACTGGTCCATAACTGCTGAGTCAAACTCACTCATCAGAATTTCCAGGGTTTGATCTGGCTGACAGATTACTCTCTGGGAAATCCAACATATACAAGTACCAACAGTCAGAATTCATACATTTCATACAATATGCTGCAACTGCATTAAGAAACTCTATTTCTTCCTGGAAATTTCGATGTGGGTACCCTTGGTGAGAAGGCTTTATGACATTCTTAAAAGAATAAAAGAAGCTTTGAATTCAGTCAAACCCACTGTAACCCCAGCAAGTTTCAACAGGGGAACCAGTGCTTTCACCAAGAGGGTGGTACCACATGAAACCTCTCCTAGAGACAAACTTGCTAGTCTCACTGAGTACATAAGCTTCCTGCTTGTAATTTTTATTATACTTATGGTTGAACATTGAACATCCTTCAAAAGTATGTCCCAATTGGATCTTGAGATGGTGAGATTTGCATTGGGTTGCTGCTTGTAGAACCAAACCTCTAGTAACTTTTCGGTCCCTTCAAAAAAATGTACAACCTCCATCACTGTGAGACTAGCAAACAGCCAATAATCACAGAAAGTCAACTAAATTAAATCTCTTTTCCTGCCACTGTTGCAGATTTTTCCAGCTGTTTCAGGTTCCCTCCTTTTTGGGGAGGTTGGGGAGGGGTTAGTATTATTTTACATTCACTTTTTTTTATAAAAAATTAATAAAATTTCCCTGGCTTGTGTGTGTGTGTGTGTGTGTGTGTGTGTGTGTGTGTGTGTGTGTGTAAGTGAAGATTGAACATGAGTCTGTTGGAAATAGAGACTGGTCATACTGTGGAAGCCTCTGAACCATTTTTCAACTAGGCCTTGACTTTTGGATTCCTGGATTCATTTCAACATTATCCAATTTTAACAAGAATCCTGCTAAGTCATTTTAGCCAGAATCACATATCCTCCATTCCCCAGGTGATCACCCTGGCTTTACTTCAGCAAGAATTCTCAGCTGAAAGCAAATAATCAAGCAATCCTGTTGCTGAGGACTACTCAAGCTAGAGAATCTAAACACATTTGTTGAGCTCAAATAACTCTAGCAGCTGAAATTGCGATTCTGTTATCTGTTCTGGCTATATTATCCATCATTATATTTAACTGAACTGTGCCACAGCCCCAATAAAGTAGTTGTTTTTATATTAATCTCAAAATTCTATCCATTCTTATCTTGGAATGATCAAGATTTGGCTACTCTAAGAAAGGGTAAGATGAATGAGACTGAAGGAAATCAGGACTACAACTAATAGTCTCATATGCTTGCCATGTTTTCTACTGATGCAATTAAAAATTATACAACTCCAGATTTAAAATGGCAGTAGACTAAGTGGATGCTGCACGGACATGCTCCCAGGAACAAACTGGAATTACAATTAAAATACAGAAAAGCTTCCTGAATAATCAGCAGAAGACTCACTGGAGAGAACCCTGATAACCAAGGACTGAAGGTGGAGACCTCATAAACTGGTAGGACAAACAGAGGTGGGAAAGGGCTGGCCGGGAACCCACAAACAGCAACTGAAGTTCTGGAGAGATATCTCAGCTGTGGGGTTGCCAATGAGAACCTTGGGATATAATCCTCAGCTGGGTCTCCCAGCAGAGAGCACCAGAACTGAGAAGGGTGCCCACATAACATCTGGCTGTGAAAAGCAGCAGAGTTGCTAGCTGTCAAGGGAGAGATGGCTGGACATTCAGGCACCCTCTTAAAGGGCTAACACACAAAATTCCCTGTGGAACCACCTGAACTGGAGCTGTGCAAGCAGAAGCCAGGACCAAGGACTCAGGGGTTAGAGCTCAGAAGGCAGACACCCCTGGTTTCCTGTGCTGAGTCATTCCCTCATGCAGCAGAGGACAGAATACCACGACTCAGAGGAGGCACAGTGCGGAAAATACAAAGGTGCGGAGGTGCGCGCGGAGCGGGCTGGTGGCTGAGGGCGCGGTTGTCGGTTTCAATCGGGAGGGAGGCTCAGGCCCTGATCTCCAGTCTGGGCGAGTCTCTAGGGACCCAGACTCAAACGGGAGAAGCGGGACTGTCTGACAGAGGGCAGCTTTCTCTCCAAGGTTTGCAGTGGTTGCTGGGACTCTGAGAGGTAGAGCCTCTGGGGACGGGACTGAGAGCAGCCATAACTGCTCCCTCCCCCCCGCCCTGTTGATCCCGTGCGACCCGCCCCGCCCAAGCCCTGCACAGAGCCATTTACTGGATAGCCTCAGGCAAAGGCTAGATTAGCACCTCCCCAGAGGACAGAAGTTTTCCCACTGCAGACACAGCTGACTCTCACAGCCAGTTGGCCTGGAGGTCAAATCCCCCCCAGTGTTACCTACAACAATCAAGGCTTAACTACAACAAGACTGCGCACAAAGACCACTAGGTGGTGCACCAAGAAAGCATAAAAAATGCGGAGACAAAGAAACAGGACAAAATTGTCAATGGAAGATATAGAGTTCAGAACCACACTTTTAAGGTCTCTCAAGAACTGTCGCCCTAGCCAGTTTGGCTCAGTGGATAGAGCTTCAGCCTATGGACTGAAGGGTCCCGGGTTCGATTCCGACCAAGGGCATGTACCTTGGTTTCGGGCACATCCCCAGTGGGGGGTGTGCAGGAGGCAGCTGATGGGTGTTTCTCTCTCATTGATGTTTCTAACTCTCTGTCCCTCTCCCTTCCTCTCTGTAAAATATCAATAAAATATATTTAAAAAAAAAAGAACTGTCTAGAAGCCGCCGATAAACTTAATGAGATCTAAAAGAAATCTAATGAGACCCTCAATGTTATGATAAAGAACCAACTAGAAATTAAGCATACACTGACTGAAATAAAGAATATTATACAGACAGATGGGATAAGGAAGATGGCGGTGATATAGGCAGACGCGACCCAGGTCGTGTCCTGGAGCAAATGGAGTGAGCAGCTGAAACTAATAACACCCACCCCAAATTGGCGAAATTGCTCAGCTGGTGAGACCGTTTGCAGCTGGGAAGGGCAGAACTCCCCTGGAAAGGTAAAAAAAAAAAAAACAGGGATTTGGGCAGGAAAGTTTGCCAGACCTCTGAGCCCAGAGGGTCAGAGGGTCAGAGGGAGACCGCATGGCAGACAGCCGAGCCCCTTGGGACAGGCACAGCCCCTGACTAGGGAAAGGAGATCCTCGGGATTCCTGGCACTGCTGGGGGATTTGAGAGCTGGGTTCTGTGATCACGGAGGACTGAGCCTAAAGGGGGCAGCCTGAAGAGCTGACCAGACCATGCAGTGCCGATAAGAGAAGAGCTTACAGAAACCAAGCCTTCCCCGTTTCCGCGGCCGGCATTTGTTTGTTTGTTTTCACTGAATCCTGTTCATGGGACATTTCGGATACAGACACTCACCTGTGCTGAAGAGAGGGCGAGGGTGCGGAGGAGTGGAATCTGGGGAGAGACTGAGGAGAGAAGGGGGGCCGGGAGAGGTGGCAGCGAATTGAGCGCTGAGACACTCCTGAGCCCAGGACTGGGGCAGCCATTCTCTCCGGAGAGTGAGACTCCTCTCCCCAACCCCCAGGGAAGGAGCACAGCCACACCCAGACTCCACCCTGAACGAGATCAAGGATTAAAATAATCTGATCAGTCCCTGGGAGTTAACAGGGTCTGGCCTATAGAGGGATTTTCAATCCCAGCAACAACACAGAGCGGGTAACTATTAAGGAACCAGCTCTGGATAGTTGACCTCTCCAAATCAGTTTTAAATGCGATAGAGAAGCTGTATAGCCTCAGAGGCCAACCCCAGAACACTGCCACCCAGAGGCTGAGCCACAAACTGACTCTTTGCTAAACACAAAATAAGGCAGTCTGGGAAACAAATACGACCTGCTTTAAAATAAGGACTGTGGTTTACAACACAGAGGAACAGTGTATCACAGGGAAACTCAACACTCTCCTGAATACCTGGCAGGACTAAAGGCGAGCCAGACTGAAGAATAGAAGAACCGAAGGACCTTCACCACTGCAAATTTTTTTTTCTTTTTTCACCTTTTACTTAAGAAACCAATTTTTTTTCTTTTTTTTTCTTCTTTTTCCATCACCTGATTTTACCCTTCTAATTACTACCTTCTTATTTTTAACCAGTATTATTACTGCTACCATTTTACCATTTTTTAAAGTGCCATTTTATTTTTTCTTTATTTTATTTTGGGATTAGTGTCCTCCATTCTATTTTCATCATTATATTATTAGTTGTTTCTAGTTTGCATCCATCTCCGGGGAGCTGTTGCTGGAATTTGTTGGGATTAGTGGCGGTTCTATAGGAGTATTCTCCTCATATAAAAAGTCTCTTCCCCTCTTCCACTTCATTCTCTCTTTTCGCTCTTTTCTTTTCTTTTCTTTTCTTTTCTCGCTTTTATTTTCCCCCCTCTTTTTTCCCAATTTCAATTTTGCACTCCTTTTTTTGGTCCCTACTTTTCTTTTCCTTTTTCTCTTTTATCTTTTTCTCTTCCTTCTTCCTTATCCCCTGATTCTCTTAATTCGGGTGGTCACCTTTATTTGGGGTTATTAATATTGTGAATATATTTGTGTTTAGTGCCTGGTACGTGGTGCCTTGGTGTGTTGTATTTAGTGCCTTTAAATCAACGCAGCAGATCCAAGCAACAGCAGCCTCCTGAGCACCACACCTGCTGCTGAGGAACAGCAGCTGTATGTGAAGCCTCCCCCGACCAGCCAGAAGAGCCACCACAGCTGTGAACAGCACCCACAAGAGGAGCTGCTGCCAACTGAGGAGCAGCTGCTACCGCAACCGCACGAAGAACAACCACAGACCAAGGAGTCACTGCCACCCAGGGAGCAGCCACTGAACAACTCAACGTCTAGATATGTCAGTGAGATCAAACATGGGTAGACAAAGAAACCCCCAAAGGAAAGAGAAGGAGGACTCTCCAGAAAAGCAGCTAAGTAATGCAGAGGCATGCAACATGACAGAAAAGGAATTCAGAATAAGGGTCCTAGAGTGCATAAACTGGATGGAGGAAAAAACAACAACTTCTACAAGAAGCAAGAAGAAACAGATGAAAAAGTCAACTACCTATGGAAGAAGCAAGAAGAAACAGATGAAAAAATCAACAACTTAAGTAAGACCCAAGAAGAAATGAAGAGTGATAGAGCTGCAATAAAAAACACCATTGAACGTATCAACACTAGACTAGGAGAAGCAGAGGACTGAATTAGTGAATTAGAAGACAAGGAAGCAAAACACACCCAAAATGTACTGCAATTGGAGAAAAAAATTAAAAGACAGGAGGAGAGCCTAAGGGAGCTTTGGGACAACATGAAACGAAACAACATACGAATAATAGGGGTGCCAGAACAACAGAAAGATGAACAAGGATTAGAAAACCTATTCAAAGAAATAATATCAGAAAACTTCCCTGAGGTGGGGAAGAAAAAAGTCACACAAGCCCAGAGAGTCCCAAACAAGGTGAACCCGAAAAGACCCACACCAAGACACATCATAATTACCATGGCAAATGTTCAGGACAAAGAGAGAATCTTACAGGCTGCAAGAGAGAGACGGAAAGTTACATACAAGGGATCTCCTATTAGATTATCAAATGATTTCTCAACAGAAAAACATCAGGCCAGAAAAGAATGGACGGAAATTTACAAAGTGATGCAAAGCAAAAGACTGAATCCAAGAATACTCTATCCAGCAAGGCTATCATTCAAACTTGAATGGGAAATAAGAAGCTTCTCAGACAAAAAAAGGCTAAGGGAGTTTATCACCACCAAGCCAGCAATGCAAGGAATGCTAAAGGGACTGGTATAAAAAGAAGAAATAAAAAGCTCAGAAAGAAAACAGCCACACAAAAAAAGAAATGGCTACAAACAAGTACCTTTCAATAATAACTTTAAACGTAAACGGACTAAATGCTCCAACCAAAAGACATCAAGTGGCTGAATAGATAAAAAAGCATGACCCATACATCTGCTATCTACAAGAAACCCACCTCATTAGAAGGGACTCACACAGACTGAAAGTGAAAGGATGGAAAAATATCTTTCAGGCAAATGGAAAGGAAAAGAAAGCTGGGATAGCAATACTTATATCGGACAAAATAGACCTCAAAGTGAAGGTCATAACAAGAGATAAGGAAGGCCACTTCATAATACTAAAGGGATCAATACAACAAGAAGATATAACCCTGGTAAACATATATGCACCCAATGCAGGAGCACCCAAATTCATAAAAAAACTCCTGGAAGATATCAAAGGAGAGATCAACAACAATACAATCATAGTAGGGGACTTTAATACACCACTGACAGCACTGGATAAGTCCTCTAGACAAACAATCAGCAAAAATACAGCAATCCTAAATGACTCACTAGATCAGATGGACTTAATAGACATCTTCAGAACACTTCACCCCAAAGCCAGGGAATATACATTCTACTCATGTGCTCATAAGACATATTCAAAAATAGACCATATATTGGGTCACAAGCAAAGTATCCCCAAATTCAAGAAGATTGAAATCATAAAAAGCATCTTTGCAGACCACGATGGCATAATATTAGAAATAAACTACAATAAAAACAACCCAAAATGCTCAAACACCTGGAAGCTGAATAGCATGCTATTAAATATTGATTGGGTTACCAATGAGATCAAAGATGAAATTAAAAACATCCTGGAAACTAATGACAATGAAAACACAACAATCCAAAACCTATGGGACACAATGAAAGCAGTCCTGAGAGGGAAGTTTATAGCTCTACAGGCCTATATCAAAAAACAAGAAAAAATGGTAGTAAATCATCTAACTCTACAACTCAAAGAATTAGAAAGACAGCAACAAGAAAACCCCAGAGTGAGCCGAAGGAAGGAGATAATAAAGATTAGAGCAGAAATAAATGACATAGAGACCAAAAAAACAATACAGAAAATCAATGAAACCAAGAGCTGGTTCTTTGAAAGGATAAACAAGATTGACAAACCTCTAGCCAGACTCACCAAGAAGCAAAGAGAGAGGCCCCAAATAAACAAAATCAGAAACGATAGAGGCAAAATAACAACAGACCCCACAGAAATACAAATGATTGTTAAAAAAAATACTATGGACAGCTCTACTCCAACAAACTAGACAACCTGGAGGAAATGGACATATTCCTAGAAAAATACAACATTCCAAAACTCAATCAGGAAGAATCTAAAAATCTCAACAGGCCAATAACTATGGAAGAAATTGAAGTAGTCATCAAAAAGCTTCCATCAAACAAAAGCCCAGGGCCAGACGGCTTCACAGGGGAGTTTTACCAAACATTCAAGGAAGAACTAAAACCTATCCTCCTCAGACTACTACAAAAAATTCAAGAGGAAGGAACACTTCCAAGCTCATTCTATGAAGCCAGCATCACCCTAATACCAAAACCAGGTAAAGACAACAGAATGAAAGAGAGTTACAGGCCAATATCCCTCATGAACATAGATGCCAAAATCCTCAACAAAATCTTAGCAAATCGGATCCAGCAGTACATCAGAAAGATCATACACCATGACCAAGTAGGATTTATCCCAGGAATGCAAGGATGGTACAATATCTGCAAATCAATAAACGTGATATATCACATAAACAAATTGAAAGAAAAAAAAACCACATGGTCATATCAATTGATGCAGAAAAAGCATTTGACAAAATTCAACACCCATTTTTGATAAAAACTCTCAGTAAGGCGGGAGTAGAAGGATCGTACCTCAACATAATAAAAGCCATATATGACAGGCCCACAGCCAACATCATACTCAATGGACAAAAACTAACACCATTTCCCCTAAGAACAGGAACAAGACAGGGATGCCCCCTCTCACCACTCCTGTTCAACATAGTACTGGAAGTGTTAGCCATTGCAATTCGGCAAGAAGAAGAAATAAAAGGCATCCAAATTGGAAAAGAGGAAGTAAAACTGTCCTTATTTGCAGATGACATGATATTATACATACAAAACCCTAGAGACTCCATCAAAAAGCTACTAGACTTAATACATGAATTTGGCAATGTAGCAGGATACAAAATTAACCCCAAGAAATCCGAGGCATTTCTATACACCAATAGTGAACTTTCAGAAAGAGAGATTATAAAAACAATCCCGTTTACCATCGCACCAAAAAAATTAAGCTACCTAGGAATAAACTTAACTAAAGAGGTAAAAGACCTCTACTCAGAAAACTACAGGACGTTGAAAAAAGATATAGAGGAAGACATAAACAGATGGAAGAACATACCGTGTTCATGGATTGGTAGAATCAACATCATTAAAATGTCCATACTACCCAAAGCAATCTATAAATTCAACACACTTCCCATTAAAATACCAACAGCATACTTCATAGATCTAGAACAAACTCTCCAAAAATTCAACTGGAATAAAAAAAAGACCCCGAATAGCTGCAGCAATCTTGAAAAAGAACAAAGTAGGTGGGATCTCAATACCAGATATCAAGATGTATTACAAAGCCACTGTTCTCAAAACTGCCTGGTACTGGCACAAGAATAGGCATATAGATCAATGGAATAGAATAGAGAGCCCAGAAATAGGCCCAAACCAATATGCTCAATTAATATTTGACAAAGGAGGCAAGAACATACAATGGAGCCAAGATAGTCTCTTCAATAAATGGTGTTGGGAAAATTGGACAGATATATGCAAGAAAATGAAACTAGACCACCAACTTACACCATACACAAAAATAAACTCAAAATGGATAAAAGACTTAAATGTATGACAGGAAACCATAAAAATTCTAGAAGAATTCAAAGGCAACAAAATCTCAGACATATGCCGAAGCAATTTCTTCACTGATACAGCTCCTAGGGCACTTGAAACTTAAGAGAAAATGAACAAATGGGACTACATCAAAATAAAAAGCTTCTGCACAGCAAAAGAAACCATCAACAAAACAACGAGAAAACCCCCTGTGTGAGAAAACATATTTGCCAATGTCATATCTGATAAGGGCCTAATCTCCAAAATTTATAGGGAACTAATACAACTTAACAAAAAGAAGATAAACAATCCAATCAAAAAATGGGCAAAGGATCTAAATAGACACCTTTCAAAAGAGGACATTCAGAAAGCCAACAGACATATGAAAACATGCTCAAAGTCACTAATCATCCAAGAGATGCAAATCAAAACAACAATGAGGTACCATCTCACACCTGTCAGACTGGCTATCATCAACAAATCAACAAACGACAAGTGCTGGAGAGGATGTGGAGAAAAAGGAACACTTGTGCACTGCTGGTGGGAATGCAGACTGGTGCAGCCACTATGGAAGACAGTATGGAGTTTCCTCAAAAAACTACAAATGGAACTCCCATTTGACCCTGTGATCCCACTTCTAGGAATATATCCCAGGAAACCAGAAACACCAATCAGAACGGATATATGCACCCCTATGTTCATAGCAGCACAATTCACCATAGCTAAGATCTGGAAACAGCCTAAGTGCCCATCAGTAGATGAATGGATTAGAAAACTGTGGTACATCTACACGATGGATACTATGCTGCTCTAAAAAGGAAGGAACTCTTACCATTTGTAACGGCATGGATGGAACTGGAGAGCATTATGCTAAGTGAAATAAGCCAGTCAATAAAGGAAAAATACCACATGATCTCACTCATTCATGGATAATAGAGACCATTATAAACTTTTGAACAATAATAGATACAGAGGCAGAGCTGCCTCAAACAGATTGTCAAACTGCAGCGGGAAGGCCGGGGAGGGTTGGGGGGCAGGAGGTAGGGGGGTAAGAGATCAACCAAAGGATTTGTATGCATGCATATAAGCATAACCAATGGACATAAGACACTGGGGAATAGGGGAGGCTAGGGGACTGTCTAGGGCGGGGGGGGGGGGAATGGACATATATATAATACCCTTCGTATTACATTATGCAATAAAATAAAAAAAATGATAAAAATAAAAAAAGAATATTATACAGACTCCCAACAGCTGACCAGAGGAGCGCAAGAATCAAGTCAAAGTTTTGAAATGCAAAGAAGCAAAAAACACCCAACTGGAAAAGCAAAATGAAAAAAGAATCCGAAAATATGAAGATAGTGTAAGGAGCCGCTGGGACAGCTTCAAGCGTACCAACATCAGAATTATAGGGGTGCCAGAAGATGAGAGAGAACAAGACATTGAAAACCTATTTGAAGAAATAATGACAGAAAACTTCCCCTACCTGGTGAAAGAAATAGACTTACAACTCTAGGAAGCACAGAGAACCCCAAACAAAAGGAATCCAAAGAGGACCACACCAAGACACATCATAATTAAAATGCCAAGAGCAAAAGACAAAGAGAGAATCTTAAAAGCAGCAAGAGAAAGAAACTCAGTTACCTACAAGGGAGTACTCATACGACTGTCAGCTGATTTCTCAACAGAAACTTTGCAGTCCAGAAGGGAGTGGCAAGAAATATTCAAAGTGATGAATACCAAGAACCTACAACCAAGATTACTTTATCCAGCAAAGCTATCATTCAGAATTGAAGGTCAGATAAAGAGCTTCACAGATAAGGAAAAGCTAAAGGAGTTCATCACCAGCAAACCAGTATTATATGAAATGCTGAAAGGTATCCTTTAAGAAGAGGAAGAAGAAGAAAAAGGTAAAGATACAAATTATGAACAACAAATACACATCTATCAACAACTGAATCTAAAAATCAAGTGAATAAATAATCTGATGAACAGAATGAACTGGTGATTATAATAGAATCAGGGACATAGAAAGGGAATGGACTGACTATTCTTGGGGGGGAAAGGGGCGTGGGAGATGGGGGAAGAGACTGGACAAAAATCGTGCACCTATGGATGAGGACAGTGGTTGGGGAGTAAGGCGGAGGGTGGGATGGGAACTGGAAGGAGGGGAGTTATGGGGGGGGGGGGAAGAGGAACAAATGTAATAATCTGAACAATAAAGATGTAATAAAAAAAATAAAAAATAAAAAAGAAGAAAAAGCCCTGACTGGTTTGGCTCAGTGGATAGAATGTTGGCCTTCAAACTGAAGTGTCTCAGGTTCGATTTCGGTCAAGGGCATGTACTTTGGTTGCGGGCACATTCCCAGTGTGGGGTGTGCAGGAAGCAGCTGATCGATGTTTCTCTCTCATCGATGTTTCTAACTCTCTATCCCTCTCCCTTCTCCTCTGTAAAAAATCAATATTTTAAAAAAACAAGAAAAATCAGCAACCCCCTGATCATCCCCGCTCTATGCGTGACAGGGGGGAGCTCCCCAACCCCCTGATTGGCCCTGCTCTGTGTGTGACAGGGTACAGAGCCCCAACCCCCCTGATGGGCCCTGCTTTGTGCGTGACAGGGGGCAGCACCCCAACCCCCTGATCGGCCGGCTCTGTATGTGACAGGGGTGTCACCACAACCCCCTGATCCGCCCTGCTCTGTGCGTGACAGGGGGTGGCGCCACAACCTCCCCATCGACCCTGCCTTGAGTGTGACAGGGGGCGGCGCCCCAACCTTCCAATCAGCCCTACCCTGAGCGTGACTGAGGGTGGCATCGCAACCTCTTGATCCGCCCTGCTCTGTGCATGACAGGGGGCGGCGCCCCAACTCCCCAATCCGCCCTGCTCTAAGCCCGACCAGGAGCTGCAGGGCAGGCACCTAGGGATTGGGCCTGCCCTCTGCCACGCAGGAGTGGGCCTAAGCCAGCAGGTCATTATCTCCCAAGGGGTCCCAGACTGTGAGAGGGCACAAGTGGGGCTGAGGGACACCTTCCCCCCCCTCCCCGCCAGTGCACAAATTTTTGTGCACTGGGCCTCTAGTCTATATAATAAAAGCCTAAGCGAGCATTATGGCAGAACTACCAGAACGACCTGTCCCTATGATGCGCACTGACCACTGGGGGCAGACAATCAACGCTGGTGCTGCCTCCTGGTGGTCAGTGCGCTCCCACAGGGGGAGTGCCGCTCAGCCAGAAGCCGGGCTCATGGCTGGTGAGTGCAGCAGTGGTGGTGGAAGCCTCTCCTGCCTCTGCAGCAGTGCTAAGGAGCAGCGAGCAGGCAGGTGGTAAGGAGCGAGGGCTCCCAGACTGTGTGAGGACACAAGCCGGGCTGAGGAAATGCCCCCCGCCCCCCACCTCCATGCACAAATTTCATGCACCAGGCCTCTATTACTTTCAATAATAAAGAATTATGAAGGAAGGAAGGAAGGAAGGAAGGAAGGAAGGAAGGAAGGAAGGAAGGAAGGAAGGAAGGAAGGGAGGAAGGGAGGAAGGGAGGAAGGAAAAAAAAAAAAAAAAAAAACAGCTCCCTTGCCCTAGAAACCAGGAGGTCACTGTTCGATTCCCGGTCAGGGCACATGCCTGGGTTGCGGGCTCAGTCCCCAGTGTGGGGCATGCATAAGGAAACCAATCAATGATTCTCCCTCATCCTGATGTTTCTATCTTTCTCTCCCTCTCTCTTCCTCTCTTAAATCAATAAAAGAAAAATATTTTTTAAAAAACCAGCTCCCTTGGCCCATCACTAGTCCCCATCCCCACACTATTGCATTTAGCCTTCTTCAGAGTCCCATGGGATCTGGCCATATGCCAGAAAGGGGGAATGGGCAGGGGGCATTGTAGGAGAGCAGACTTAGAAGATAAAACACCTGATTAACTAAATAAAGATTATTGATTGTGTGCCAAACACTTTGAGACCTCTATGATCTGTAGAACTATACATTTTGCAGAGGCATCAGAAAATTAAATAGTCCTGGACGGTTGCTCAGTGTTTAGAGCGTCTGCCTGTGGGCCTAAGGGTCTCAGGTTCAATTACCAGTCAAGGTCACGTATCTGAGTTTCAGGTTCAATCCTGGGCCCCACCAGTTGGGGCACTTGTGGGAGACAACCAATGTTTCTCACATCAATGTTCCTCTCTCTCCCCCCACTCTCTCCTTCCCTTCCACCCTCTCTAAAATCAATGGGGAAAAATATCCTCAGGTGAGGGTTAACAAAAACAAAAGAAAGAAAAAAAACTAAAGAATAATTGAATTACTTTATTTCTCAAAATTAATTGAAGCAGATACTTGTGACTTCATAAGGAGAGTCCACATAAGACAATACCAACAATACTTGATCTTACCAGTCATTTGAACAATCCACATAGTGACACAGAAAATAAAAGAACTGAGTGAAGATGAAATCAGGACACTAAACAGAAAAAAATTTCTGAAAAGGAATAATAACATTAAAAAAATCAACAACAGCAATGCTCAGAACCCATTGCAATGCAGAAGGAGGGGTTGGAGCAGTGGTTCTCAACCTTCTGGCCCTTTAAATACAGTTCCTCATGTTGTGACCCAACCATAAAATTATTTTCGTTGCTACTTCATAACTGTAATGTTGCTACTGTTATGAATTGTAATGTAAATATCTGATATGCAGGATGGTCTTAGGCGACCCCTGCCAAAGGCGGCGTGACCCACAGGTTGAGAACCGCTGAGTTGGAGAGTAGAATGGAGACATTTTACCTTTAACCTTTGACAGGAAAGAAAGCAAAGAATATTTAAATCTTCATTTGAAATTTTGATTATTATAGGAAAACAAACCGTTGAACTCCAGCGTGTAAGTGGATGGACAGGAAGCTGATCAAATGCCAGAGGTCTCTTCACTCCTGATAACTGTCAAGAATTGCTTGAGCGCCCTTTAAGTTCTGCTGAAGAAGTTTTGAGAAAGCAATTGGAAACAGCATTGTTGCCTTCAGAAAACAGCAGAAACCGATGGGAGTTGCATCGGGGAAGAAACCCTCAGGGAAGTGAGACTCTCAATTATTTTTCATTATCACTGAGGAGACAGTGGACAGAGCAGAGGAAGAGCTCCTGCTGTGTTGGTGAGGTTTGTTGATGAAGCTCACAACCTGGGAGAGGAATTTGTAGGCTTCCTGCCTTAGGGGGCTGATGCTGATATAGAATTTCACACTATGATAACTGAGAAGTGTGGACTAAACACGGAGTATTGTCATGGCCAGGCTTACACTGTGTCCCGTGGATTTTCTTCCAAAATACAGGTTGGTAATTTAGACTTTTAGAGAAATATCCCCAAGCTATCTGCACACCTGCCTTAAACACATGGTTGGCAAAATCCGTGACTGTATGGGAGTATCTGTTGCATTAGGAACAATTGAGGAAGTTGTCCATCGATCACCACAACAGCCTTTAGAGGTTGACAGAGTAACCTCTGTCCTTTTTCAGAACAATAAACAAGGGGTTAAAGAACTAAAGGAGCCCGGCCAGTGTGGCACAGTGGTTGAGCGTCAATCTATGAACCGGGAGATCACAGTTTGATTCCTGGTCAGGGCACATGCCCAGGTTTCATGTTTCAGGCTGGATCCCCAGTAGGGGGCGTGCAGGAGGCAGCCAATTGATGATTCTCATCATTGATGCTTCCATCTGTCTCTCCCTCTCCCTTCCTAGGGAGGGAAGGAGGGAGGGGATGGAAAATTGCTATTCTCGGTGGACAGGCAGGCATGATGTTTTCTAAAATTTTAGTAACCTACAAGCATTGGTCTTATGTTTTGATGGTATAAATAGTGACACAACTATGGGATGGAATAACTGTATAGCAGGAGGACCATTTGTACTCTGTAGTGCAGTAACCGAGTTTGATTTCATTGTTGCTATTGTTCTTAAATATGCTCTACCTTTTACAAGAGCTTTTGGGAAAATCTCCAGGGGCAAACCTCTTATATGTCTTCTTTGCAGCCAGTAGCTTGATTGCAGTGCTGCATTCACTGAGTGAAAATGATGGAAAATATTGAAGTTTGTCATGAATTTTGATTTCAAGAAACCACCAATTTGGCAACCAAACTTGATATTCAGATGGAGCTCCCTGGGAAATTTCACAGAGCACAGCAAGGTAACCTGGGATCTCAGCTAACCTCTGAGAGTTCCTGCTAAGAAGCTCTAAGTGTTCCAACAGCGGAACACGTTATTCAGGAACTGAAAAATATATTCCCAGAACAGCACCTCAGAGCTCTTCAATGCTGATCTCTGGTACCTTCTGTCATGGGACAGCTCAAATTCAGTACACTGGATGAACACCATATTGATGTGCACAGAGGCGACATACCCAGTCCTGACACACTCTCAGCTCAGCTGCATTGTTGGAGAATCAAGTGGAAACACAGAGGGAAAGATACAGAGCTTCCACCCAACATTTATGAAGCACTCCACCTGCCAGACATCAAGTTTTGTCCTAATGTTGATGCATTGATGAAGGTCCTATGTGTTCCTCCTGTGATGAAGGTAGGAATAAGCTCTATGAAAATAGTGAAAGTATCTCAAAGCATACCTGAGGAATGGAACACCAAAGGTCAAGGTCAAGTAGCTTAGCTTTGTTTAACATAAATTTTGATTAAAAACATGATTTTGAAAGTATGAAAATAGTAAAACATTGTTCAAATGTCTTATCTAACTAACAACATGATTTTGATTTAATGGTAGACACATGTATCTAACTCTATACAATTAAGTCAGAGCTTCCTACAAATAATTAAAAAACCATGAAAAATATCTAAGAGACTTTTAAAATGGGCTTCCTTTTATATTTGACTAGTGTCTCGGTGCACGGATTCATGCACATTGAAAGGAAATTAATTAGAAGAAATATTTTAATATCACTATTTGCATCTTGCTAATGAAAAGAAAATAGGATTCCACTGAGTCTCCTATCTACCTACTCCAGGATTTCTGTAAGGATCAAATGAGATAAGGCACGTGAAAACACTTCACAAACATTTGGTTAAATTGTAAAATGTTTGCACCTGGCTATAAAGCAAGTGGTGTTCCTGGGCTGAAGAAACTTCAAGGAGGCTAGTCACTAAGGAGAGGAAGCCAGGCATTGCTATGTGACATCATTACCCGGCACACACAGTGACCGTTTCCAGGCTGGGCTGGACTGTGGGCTGCATTTTGTGCCATGGGGTCTTGGCAGCATTTGCTGCGATTTGGTGAGGTGTTGCTCCAGGTCAGTGGTGGGGGCTTGTGTCCCACTTGGGGGAAACCAAGTGTTGCTTTGTCAGCACCAGGTCCATGGTGCTGTTTCTTTGTAAATGGCCAGTGCATGTCATGGCTGCTCCTGTGTTGAATGTCTGCCCCCTGGTGGTCAGTGCATGTCACAGCGACTGGTCAGTTGGAGGGACACTTTATAGCCCGGTGCACAAAAATTTGTGCACTCGGGTGGGGAAGGGGTCCCTCAGCCCATCCTGTGCCCTCTCGCAGTCTGGGACCCCTCGGGGGATGACCATCTGCTGGCTTAGGCCTGCTCCCTGGGGGATTGGGCCTAAGCTGGCAATCAGACATCTCTCTGACAGCCCGGCAGCCCTCAGGGGATGTCCACTGGCCAGCGGGGAGCAGACCTAAGCTGCAGTCGGACATCCTTAGCGCTGCTGAGGAGGCAGGAGAGGCTCCCACCACCACCGCTGTACTGGCAGCCATCAGCCTGGCTTGTGGCTGAGCAGAGCTCCCCCATGTGGGAGCGCACTGACCACCAGAGGGCAGCTCCTGCATTGAGGGTCTGCTCCCTGGTGATCAGTGTGTGTCATAGTGACCAGTCATTCCCAGTCTTTCTGCTGTTAGGGTCAGTTTGCATATTACCCTTTTACTATATAGGATAGAGGCATGGTGCACGGGTGGGGGCCAGCTGGTTTGCCCTGAAGGGTGTCCCAGATCAGGGTGTGGGTCCCACTTGGGTGCCTGGCCAGCCTGGGTGAGGGGCTGATGGCTGTTTGCAGCTGGTCACACCCCCTTCAGGGTGAGGGTCCCCACTGGGGTGCCTGGTCAGTCTGGGTGAGGGGCTGAGGGCTGTGTTCAGGCTGGCTGGCAACTGAAGCTCCCAGCCTCTCCTTTCTTTCTTTTTTTTTTATTCTGGGATTTATTTACCTTCTATAATTGAAACTTTGTTTCCATCACTGGTGCTCCCAGCTCTGAGGCCACGGCTGGCTGAAAGCAGGTATCTGGGGTTTGTTTGGCTTCTATAATTGAAACTTTGTTGCTTTTGGAGCTGTTGCTTTCAGAGCTTAGAGCAGGTCACGGCAGGTGGGGAACCTTGCCTCCATCACTGGAGCAAGCAAGCAAGCCTCCTGCTCGCTTCAGCTGCGTGGCTGCCAGCCACCATCTTTGTTGGCAGTTAATTTGCATATCTCGCTGATTAGCCAATGGGAAGTGTAGCGGAGGTATGGTTAATTACCCTTTTGTCTTTTATTAGATAGGATAGATATTTGAAAATTATCTAAGAAATTTGAAAACATCTAGAAAAGCTATAAGATGTATACAGGCCATTTTATCACTGACCTATAGGCCTCCCTTTGAGTACATTAGCCACTGATAATCTGTTTAATTGGCCCTTGTCTGACTCGCATGCTTGGGAGACCTGACTGTTCTTTCAGAAGATAGCACTGAAAGTGCTGTTACCCTTCTGCATGGTCTCTGATGATGGCACTTTGTTTTAGTTAAGTCATTTTTTAATATGTTTTTATTGATTTTAGAGAGACATAAAGGGGGAACGAAAGAAAGAGAGAAACATCAATGTGAGAACACCCATCGGCTGCTTCCTGCAAGTCCCCTACTGGGGATCAAGTCTGCAGCCAGGGTATGTGCCCTGACCGGGAATCAGCAGGTAGCCTCTTGGTGCATGGGTCAACGCTCAATCCACTGAGCCACACCAGCCAGGCTAGTTAAGTCATTTTTTTACATGACACCTATTATCACTGTGGATCTAGTATTAAGTTAGTTCTTGGAAGAAATAAATTTTGAGAAGGTTTGGGAAGAAGGAATGCATTTTATAAAATATTACAATGTAGCAGGAGTTTTAAGATGTTGTTAAATGGACAGTTCAAGGAATTACCACATGTGAGCTTGCCAAACAAGAATGTCAGTGTAAATTTTGTCTGTATTCAACGATCTTAACGAAACAAGTTACAACTTGAGTAGAAGAGCCTGCCATTTTTCCACAGCTGGTTGTTGCTGTTCACATTCCTTTATTGAGCCTCTATCTTCATATGCTTCTTAGCAGGTATGTGTTTAACACTTTTAAGTGTCATGGATCAGAGGCCATGAATACTAACAATTGGTTTGTCTGTTCTAGTCTGTCTGTCTTTGTCCATGACTATACCTACTACCTCATCTTGATTTATAAGCAAAGCCTGGAAAACCTACAAAAGTGTGTTTTGTGGTTTACCCAGGAATAATACAGAAAATATTGCTGTTATTTTTGGTGAAGAAAATCAATTTTGTATAGTTTATATCAACCTAAATAAAATGTGAATTTAAAAAAAATAGCAAAATGAAAAGATGCTATGGCCCAGTGTAAAGTAAAACAACATACAGTTCTAGTATTCCTACAAATATGTGAGGACTTACTTTCTCCCCTCCCATGAAGCTAGTGTTGGTGGGAGGGGAGGTCCAGATTCCTTTAAACTGGGACAAGGTTACACTCTAGTGGGAAAGCCCTGGGAAGGCCTTGAGGAGCCCCCAGATTTGCAACTGGGTTCTGGGCTGCCCAGGTCATCTCAGGGTCTGCACCCACTCTTATCTCATACTGCCTCTGGCTGTTGCTGGCCTGGTGCACCTGCCCCTGTTCAGGGAGACAGAGAAGTTGTCCCCATCCACCAGCTTCTCTCTGGTCTCCTGGGTAGAGCTCTGCAAAGAGAGTGTCTGGTATCCAGGCTAGAAAACATCAGGGACCTGCCTGGGCACCACCACGGGGGAACGCATAAATTCTGCTCTCCTGATCAGAAACAGAGGGGCATCTGATCCAGACAGAGAGGGAAAAAAATGACACCTGGAAGGCCTAGGATAAACAAATGGGTCAATGAGCTTGGTCCCCAGCACTCACCTTATCCTGCTAGCCATGACCTGGGGTGTACACTTCACAGACTCACCAGGCTTCCAACACCTAACAACCTGCTCCACCCAGGAAGGCCCCCCACTCCCTACCTTTCGCCCACCTCACCACACGCATGAGAAGGGGCAGGGGGACTGCCCCATGGATCACAGTTGTGGCCTGACCTGGACTAGCCTGCCCTGATCTGTCCTGAGTTATCTGAGGGAACACCTTGCTGAATGGCCTGCAGTATGGAAGGTGAAGCTGGAGTCACCGTCTCCAGCATGTGAAAATGCTTTCATTGTTGGCTCTCCAGCAGCAGCACTCTCTCAGACTCGCAAGACAACTAGAAAACATCCTCCTCTCACAGCTGTCTCAAGTCGTGTGAGCTGTCAAGGGACCTGGTGACCAGAGCAACTTCTGTTGTGTTGTCACAGAGGAAGTGAGGTCACTTCATCAGGGTCCCATGACCTCGGCCCCTTCCTTAATCACCCACCCCAAAGCCCCCCTGAGCAGGTCACTGCTCACCTCCTCACCCATGTCACCTCCATAACTGTACACAGATGTCCAACACAGCCCTCCCCACAGCTCCCTGGGAATGGAACCAGGGGCCCAACTTGGCAGAGACAGAGCTGAATTCAGACCTGCTTTCTTCTGACCAGTTTTGTGTCCTGGAAAAGCCATTGTGTCTCTGTGGGCCTTTTCAGTCTCCCAAGATGCAATGGGGATCATGCTAGAAACTACTTCATAGAGACATTATCAGGTGCATATGACATAAAACCTACACCTGTGGGATGGTGTCACATGTGTCTGATGCAAAAGCTCAAAGATGGAAGAATTTCAAAACAGGGTGGGATGGAGCATGGGATACTACTTAAAACAGGCCTGGGTTTCACCATGTTAGCTTGGGAATGTCAGACCTCTCTGAGACACGTTTTAATGTCTGCACATTTGGTAAGAGTTTGAAATGAAGGAAGTTTAGATGTTGTCATCTACACTAATAAAAGAGAAACATGTAAATTAACCATCACTCTGTCATTCTGCCACTCCTCTACACCCACCAGCCAATCAGCGTGACTATGCAAATTAACCCAACAAATATGGCGGTTAATTTGCATATGCAAGCACAGAGCGAAGACTGAAGACGACTGAAGATGGTGGCAGCCACAGAGCTGGAGTGAGCAGGAGGCTTGGGTTGCTCCTGGTGACAGAGGAAGCCAAGCTTCCTGCCGGCCCCTGTACTCCACTCAAGGAGTGGCTGGGGGCCTGGGCTCCACTCAAGGAGCTGAAAAATAAAAAAGGAGGGGCTGGGAGAAGCTGGAGCAGAAAAGCCAAGCCTTGCTGCTGCGGCCAGACCAAAGGCCTGGCTCCTGGGTCCCGGAGGAAAACCGGTGCCGGCGGCCAGGGGAAGAAAGGCCTATTGCGTGAATCTAGGCCTATTGCAATGGGCCACTAGTTTACCGCAATAAAACCTTCCGTGGTCTCCCATTAGATTTGGAATCAGACCCTGTGCCTCCTGTTGCCTCCCTGGTGTGCAGCCTCCACAGTGACTTCCAGGGCCCTGCCTCCTGCTATGCACACCCTAATGTCACCACTAAGTGGTTAGTAACTCATGTCTGACCACATAATAAAGTCAAAGTGATGGGATGTCATGTTCAAGTTTTATTTACAAAAAGTCTGTCACTTCCCTCCTACTTTCTTGAGTCCCCTCTTTCTCTGTCTCTGTGTTCTAATCTTTCTTTCTCTCTCTCTCTCTCTTGCTCTCTCTCTCTCTCTTACTCTCATCTATCTCTATCTCTCCATCTCACTCCTCTTATTTATCTGGAAATCCTATATAATAAAACCCTAATATGCAAATTGACCAAATGGTGAAATGACTGGTCGCTATGAACTGACCACCAGGGGGCAGATGCTCAACGTAGGAGCTGCCCCCTGGTGGTTCATGTGCTCCAACAGGGGGAGTGCTGCCCTAACTGGTTTGGCTCAGTGGATGGAGCATCAGCCTGCAGACTAAAAGGTCCCAGGTTCGATTCCGGTCAAGGGCACGTACCTTGGTTGTGGGCACATCCCCAGTAGGAGGTGTGTAGGAGGCAGCTGATCGATATTTCTCCCTCATCAATGTTTCTAACTCTCTATCCCTCTCCCTTCCTCTCTGTAAAAAATCAATAAAATATATTTTACAAAAAAAAAAAAAATACAGGGGGAGCGCTGCTCAGCCAGGAGTTGGGCTCACAGCTGGCAAGTGCAGCGGTGGTGGCAGGAGCCTCTGCGGCAGCACTAAGGAGCAGCAAGCTGAGAGGTAGGGAGCAGCAAACAGGCGGGCAGTAAGGAGCGAGGGGTCCCAAACTGTAAGAGGACACAAGCCAGCCTGAGGGACCCCCACCCCCTCCCCCAGTGCACAAATTTCATGCACTGGGCCTCTAGTGAGAGAATAAGCACCATTGTTTTGAGCTCCATGTAGAGGCCCCACAGAAGAGAACCCAGGGAGTGCCCAGTCTAAAAGACAGAATGAAACTCTGTCTCTCAGTCTCAACTGAATCCTGACAATACCCATGTGAGTGAGTGGGAGTGAACCTGCCTCCAATCAAGCCTCAGTTGAGACCTCAACACCAACCTGTGAGACACGTTGAGATAGAAGTACTCAACTAAATCTGCCTGGATTCCTGGCTCAATGAAACTGAGAGATGTTAAATATTTTTACTCTCTAGGTGCAAGAGTTTAGATCAGGGGTGGGCAAACTTTTTGACTCGAGGGCCACAATGGGTTCTTAAACTGGACTGGAGGGCCGGAACAAAAGCATGGATGGAGTGTTTGTGTGAACTAATATAAATTCAAAGTAAACATCATTACATAAAAGGGTACGGTCTTTTTTTTTTTTTTAGTTTTATTCATTTCAAACGGGCCAGATCTGGCCCGCGGGCCGTAGTTTGCCCATGGCTGGTTTAGAGCAATGTTGCCAGAAAGAAACAAAGTATCACAGTTACCAGACACCAGGATCTGGCCCTCCCATCCTCCCCTCTACCCTGCCCTCCCTTCCCAGGCTCCTCCCAGCCACACTGAAAGCCTTTCTAATCGCATTTCCTCGTGAGTCTGCACCAGTGGCACCTTCTTTCTGACACTGTTCTGGACACATGCACAGTGGCTTACACTTGCCATTCTGGTGACAGTAAATGTCACCTCAGTGTGTCCTTTCAGAGTCTCTACGCTCAAGGATCTCAGCTGTGGACGAGCATGAAATTATTTCCTGCTTCTTGGGGTCCTATTTAGACAAAGTGAGTCCATGAGAATTGGCTGTCTACTTGGTCTGGTGCAGTCTTCCAGGCTGAATTTTTCTCACCACAAGTCCACTGCGAAGGGATTCCTTATTCCTTCTCTTTCCTGGGTCTGGTTTTTCTCTCTCCCTGTACTGCAGTGCCAGCCCCAGACCCACAGCCAGAAAATTAGCACCCAAGTTGAAACACCATGATATCCTGAATTCACTTGCTGCTGAGACCCTCCCATCCTTTTTGTAATTCGATGTAACTCCTGGATTAATAGGAATAAGAGGAGAGGATTAAGGTTAGGGTGTTATGCCCAGATTTCGAAATCCCCCAAGACAGACCACTAGGGAGCTGAGTCCTATGCAAAAGCATAGAGTCTTTTATTCAAGCCAGGGACTTGGTGTTCCCCCCTCCCCCCCCCCCCCGCCTCCATTACTGGATGCAAGAGAGAGCCCCAAGTCCCAAGAGAACAAAGAATTTATAGGGCTGGGGGCGGGGGCACACTCTGACCACTGATTTGGCCGATTCCGGTTGGTTGAGTGAGGGCGGGGGGGGGGGGGCTAGTGACGCAAGGGCAGGGTGAGGGTCTGGTTACACAAAGACAGGGGGGTGGCTAACATACTCTTGGCCTTGGGCTAGTTTCCCCCACTTTCCCATTGCCTGATATAAGGGCAGGCTGAGTAACTGATACATTCTGCGGCTTTTTCTTGGAAGAGGGGTTAAGGACACAGCTATCAGTCCTGTCCTATCCTTTCAAGGGTATGGTGATCTGGCATCACTTCTGATACTGAAAAGCCGGTATCTATTTTATGAGTGTTTGAGTAAGAACTGGAAATCAGGAATTTGTGGTGGGTAAATGTTTTCTGAATTAATCTTTGCATATGAATGACCATTTAGGTTGATGGTCCTCACTGAAGCCCCATCCCCACTCTTGCCCAGTCTTTAGAATGGGCAGAGATGATTCCAGAAGATGATCTGGGTATCCCACAACTCATCTGCAATTGCTGGTGACTGAGAACGATATCAGGAATCAAGAAAGGAAAGGAAAATGGCAAGAGAGAGATTGGTGATAGCATTGATCTAAGACTTGCGGTGAAGAAGAGAAAGTGAGGGATCAGCAAAGACATCCTAAAACATACTGTGAAAACAAAGAGAAGATAGTTCAGATGAAATGGAGTTTGACACTTTATTAATGTCTTTGAAGTGTCCTTAATGTTGTCTTTCTTTGAGCTCTTAAAACTAAAATATACCAACACTTTTCTTTTATTGAATTCCTGAGTGTGACAGAGAAAATATCAACAGAGGTTGGGTTTCAGGTAAGGAAAAAAGAACCTCTTTCCCTGTCATGCTGTTCTCTCGTTTTCAGTAAATATTTACATTATTAATTTGTAATAAACTCAAAATGAAAAAAAAGACTTAAATGTAAGTCCCAAAACCATAAAAATCCTAGAAGAAACCATAGGCAGCAAAATCTCTGACATCTCATGTATCGATAGTCTTGCTGATATATCTCCTAGGGCAAGAGAAAAAAGGAAAAAATAAAAAAGTGGGACTACAACAAAATAAAAAGCTTCTGCAGAGCAAAAGAAACCATCCTCAAAATGAAAAGAAAATATGTGGGAGAAAATATTTGCCAATGATACATCTGATAAGGGGTTAATTTCCAAAACATATAAACTTATACAACTCACCAGGAAGACAAATAACCCAATTTAAAAAATGGCAAAGGACCCGGCCAGTGTGGCTCAGTGGTTGAGCATCAACCTATGAACCAGGAGTTCATGGTTCAGCTCCTGGTCAGGGCACATGCCTCGGTTGTGGGCTCGATCCCCAGTGTGGGGTGTGCAGGAGGCAGCCGATCAGTGATTCTCTCTCATCATTGATGTTTCTATCTCTCCCTCTCCCTTCCTCTCTGAAATCAATAAAAATTTGTTTTTTTTAAATGGGCAAAAGACCTCAACAGAAACTTCTCCAAAGAGGACATACAGATGGACAATAAGACCTATGAAAAAATGTTCAACATCACTAATCATCAGAGAGATGCAAATCAAAACCACAATGAGATAGCACCTCACACTTTCCAGAATGGCTACCATCAATAAATCAAGAAACAACAAGTGCTAGCAAGGATATGGAGAAAAGAGAACCCTAGTGCAGTGTTGATAGGAATGAAGACTGGTGCAGCCTGTGGAAAGCAGTATAGAGTTTCCACAAAAAAATTAAAAATGAAACTGCCTTTTGACCCAGCAATCGCAATTCTGGGCATATATCCTAAGAATCCCAAAACGCAGACTCTCATAGCCAGTTAGCCTGGAGGTCAAATCACCCCCGGTATTGCCGACAAAAATCAAGGCTTAACTACAACAAGACTGCGCACAAAGACCATTAGGGGGTGCACCAAGAAAGCATAAAAAATGCGGAGACAAAGAAACAGGACAAAACTGTCAATGGAGGATATTGAGTTCAGAACCACACTTTTAAGGTCTCTTAAGAACTGTCTAGAAGCCGCCGATAAATGTAGTGAGATCCTCAAGAAATCTAATGAGACCCTCGATGTTATGATAAAGAACCAACTAGAAATTAAGCATACACGGACTGAAATAACGAATACTATACAGACTCCCAAAAGCAGACCAGAGGAGCGCAAGAATCAAGTCAATGATTTGAAATGCGAAGAAGCAAAAAACACCCAACCGGAAAAGCAAAATGAAAAAAGAATCCGAAAATATGAAGATAGTGTAAGGAGCCTCTGGGAGAGCTTCAAGCGTACCAACATCAGAATTATAGGGGTGCCAGAAGATGAGAGAGAGAAAGATATTGAAAACCTATTTGAAGAAATAATGACAGAAAACTTCCCCCACCTGGTGAAAGAAATAGACTTACAGGTCCAGGAAGTGCAGAGAACCCCAAACAAAAGGAATCCAAAGAGGACCATACCAAGACACATCATAATTAAAATGCCAAGAGCAAAAGACAAAGAGAGAATCTTAAAAGCAGCAAGAGAAAGAAACTCAGTTACCTACAAGGGAATACCCATACGACTGTCAGCTGATTTCTCAACAGAAACTTTGCAGTCCAGAAGGGAATGGCAAGAAATATTCAAAGTGATGAATACCAAGAACCGACAACCAAGATTACTTTATCCAGCAAAGCTATCATTCAGAATTGAAGGTCAGATAAAGAGCTTCACAGATAAGGAAAGGCTAAAGGAGTTCATCACCACCAAACCAGTATTATATGAAATGCTGGAAGGTAACCTTTAAGAAGAGGAAGAAGAAGAAAAAGGTAAAGATACAAATTATGAACAACAAACATGCATCTATCAACAAGTGAATCTAAGAATCAAGTGAATAAATAATCTGATGAACAGAATGAACTGGTGATTATAATAGAATCAGGGACATAGAAAGGGAATGGACTGACTATTCTTGGGGGGGGGGGGAAGGGGTGTGGGAGATGCGGGAAGAGACTGGACAAAAATCATGCACCTATGGATGAGGACAGTGGGTGGGGAGTGAGGGCGGAGGGTGGGATGGGAACTGGGAGGAGGGGAGTTATGGGGGGGAAAAAGAGGAACAAATGTAATAATCTGAACAATAAAGATTTAATTTAAAAAAAAAGAATCCCAAAACACTAATCAGAAAGCATATATGTATCCATATGTACCCCTATATTATTTACAATATCCAAATCTGGAAACAGCCCAAATGCCCATCAGTAAATGAGTGGATAAAAAAGCTGTGTTACTTTTACAAAATGAAATACTATGCTGCCATAAAAAAGAAGGAACTCTTACCTTGTGCCACAGCATGGATGAACCTGGAGATTACTACGCTAAGTAAAATATGCCAGTTGGAGAAACACAAATACCATATGATTTCACTTATATATGGAATCTAATGAACAAAATAAACCAAAGAACGAAAATAGAACCAGAAACATGGATACATGGAACAGACTCACAGCTGATAGAGGGGAGAGGGGAGGAGGGACTGGATGAAAGAAGGGAAGGAATTAGCCAAAGGACATGTATATGCATAAGCCATAGACACAGATAACAGAAGCATGGATGCATGGAACAGACTGACAGCTGTCAGAGAGAAGGGGAGTGGGGACTGGATGAGGTGGTCAAAGGGGGGTATGGGGACATCTGTAATAGTGTCAACAATAAAAATAAAGTTACAAAATAATAAAATAACAGGGGCCTGTGGGGCAAGATGGAGTTGCTTCAGGTCTTGAGGCAAGGACTGCAGCAGGTCAGCGGCCACCACGGCCTCTGAGGCTATCTGTCTATGAATGCTCTTCAGGGCAAATGACATGAGGGTTGGTACATTAGGGGGGGAAGACAAATATGGAAACAAATGCTATGAAGACAACAGCAGTTTTTTGGCCGTCACCGATGGGTTATATATACTACTGAAATGAATGACAAAAAGACATACTGGGATGTGGATGGAAGCATGAATGGTTGCTGAAATAATACCATTTGTTTGGTATACAATAAATTGGGGAGATCCTTTCTAGTTCAGAAAATTTTGCTAAAAAATTTAAAGCACCGTTGACTTCACTATATGACTGATGATTCTCCAACAACAAAACCACCTACTGCTTGTAAATTGATTTGGACCAACCATAAATTCAACCTGAGTGGCACTCCAAAGCAATATGTACCTTATTCTACCACTAGAAAGAAGATTCAGTAGTGGGTTCCACCTTCAACACCTTACAAGTAAAGACAATAAACAATTTAAACATGTAAAATATGAGGCTTTTCATGTAATTGTACTTTTACTGCTTACTGTTAACTTAAAATTATTTGATTAAACAATGAAAATCTATATATATAAAACCCTAATATGCAAATAGACCAAAGAGCAGAACAGCCAAACAACTGGTCGCTATGACATATGCTGACCACCAGGGGGCGTGTGCAGAACATGGCCGGCGTAGGCCATAGCAGGATAGGGGAGCAGGTAAGAGGGGATGCCAGACCAAGGCGGGGCACCGGTTGCTGTCATCAGGGCAAGCCTCTGGTGGTTACTGAAAATTCTTTGCTCCTGTATACTGAGGTCCCGCCAGGCGCTCGCACCTGCTGCCAGCACTGGAGCCACTGCTCGCACCCGCTGTCGGTGCCCAGCACCAGGCCCAATCTTTTGGCGCTGTCAGTGGGTGCGAGCAGTGGCTGCCAGCCCCGATCGCCCCTCAGGGCTTCTCCACCTTCCCCTGCTCCTGAGGGGTGATTGGGGCCGGCAGCCGCCTCTTGCACCCCCTGCCCGCGACGGCTCCACTCGCACCCATTGCTGGCGCCAGAGCCACCATCTTACCCACTGCCAGTGCCAGCCCCACTCACACCCACAGCCAGCGCCGGAGCCACTGCTTGTACCCACTGCCAGCGCCTGGCACTGGCTCCAATCACACGGCACCATCAGTGGATGTGAGCAGCGGCTGCTGGCCCCAATCGCCCCTGAGGGCTTCTCCACCTCCCCCTGCTCCTGAGAGGTGATCGCGACAGCAGCTGCTGCCCACACCCCCTGATGGCACCGGCCCGTTCACACCTGCTGCTAGAGCCAACCCCAGTCTCTCCACACTGTCAGCAGTGCGAGCAGGGGCCTGTGCCATCAGCATTTGGGAGGGCAGCAGCAGGAGCAGGGCTGCCAGCAGACAGGGTACTGGGAGCTGCAGCGGGAGGGGCCAGGCAGGGGAGCAGAGGATGGGCTGAGACCTGCCCTGTGCCCACCGCAGCCTCACGGCCCACAGCTCCATTCAAGGTGCACGAATTCATGCACTGGGCCCCTAGTAATAATAATAATAAAATAACAAAACACCTGTCAGACTAGCAAATATCAGAGTTTGGTGATTTCCTTTTTGTGATGGTATAGAGAAATGACCATTCACATACATTGTCTTTAGGGGCTTTTAGGCAAAATATGTGTCAAGATTGAAAATGCATATTTCAGTTAATCTATTAATGCCCATATCTAGGAATTTCTCCTACAAACACTTTTATATCTGTATACAGGGCATGTACAGTACATTATCTAGAATATATTTTACCATCACCAACGATAACAAAGGATCCAAGATAACTCAAGTGTCCATTAAGGGAATAGCAGTGAATTAGACTGTGTAATAACCATGTGCTAGAGTAGAATGAGGCAGATCTATAAATATTCATTTGGAATAATTTCCAAATTTTATGGTCAGGTGAAAAAAGGGATGTGCATGTAACAGTACCAACAACAAAAATAATTTTTTTAAATTTACCTTTATTGTTGAAAGTATTGCAAATGTTCCCTTTTTCCCCACATTGATCCCCCACCCACTCCTGTCCCCCTACCAGGCCTTCACAAGACTTTTATCTGTGTCCATGGGTTATGCATATAAGGTCTTTGGTTAGTCTCTACCCACCCACTCATCCCCTCCTTCCCTCTGATATTCATCAGTCTGTTCCATGCTTCCATGTCTTTGGATCTATTTTGTTCATCAGTTTATTTTGTTAATTAAATTCCACATATGAGTGAGATCATGTGACACTTATCTTTCTCTGACTGGCTTATGTCACTTAGCATAATACCCTCCAAGTCCCTCCATGCTGTCTCAAAGGCAACAGATTCTTTTTTTATTGCTGCATAGTATTCCATTGTGTATATGTACCTCAGGTTTTTTTAAAATTCTTTATTGTTTAAAACTAGCTTGGAACTAAGGAACTGTTGTTTAAAGTATTACATATGTCTTCTTTTTCCCCCATGAACCTCTCCCCAGATGTTCCCACGCCCCAGCACATGCTCTCACCCCTCTACTGTCTGTGTCCATGGATTATGTCTATATGCATGCATACAAGTCCTTTGGTTGATCTCTTACCCACCCCCCCCTTCCCTGCCTTCCCACTGAGGTTGGATGGTCTGTTCAATTCTTCTATGTCTCTGGATCTATTTTTGTTCATCAGTTTATGTTGTTCATTATATTCCATCTTGGGGACCAGATGTAAGCTGGCAAGGTCCTTGCACCTGAAGGGGCTAGCAAGGCTGGAACCCTTACCCACACAGTTTTCCCAGACTTGTTTGGATGGTGATTATCAGTAGAATGAGAGCAACATTTGTAGAATGAGAACAGCCTTTCATAGCTTACCAAAAAGTCTGTAACTATTTACTGAGATATGCTGTACTGAGAACTTGTCCTTCTGCTGTGTCTCTCCCTTAGAGATTAAGAGGAACAAAGAATACATTCCTCTTGACAGACCTCCTATTCAGTGTGTTATGTATAAATAGGATTGTGTGGCTAATAAAGTTACTTCAGTTCATCGAGAGAGCTGGAGTCCTCCCGAGCCCGCTTTCCTGTCTTTCTTTCTTTTCTCAATTCCCACCTCCCTACCTCAGCCCGGCTCAGTCTGTGAGGCTGGCCCTGACAAACTGACGCCCGAGACCAGGGACTGAGGAGGGAAGCAGACAGTGAGGAACTCCTCCGAAGAAAGAGTGCACTCATTAAGGTAAGGGAGGAGCAATTTTTGGGTAATCGGGAGTAAAGCATGGGGCAATTAGAATCTAGAGAAAATGCCCTTTATGGGCAAATGTTAAAGTTTATACTCAACAGTAAAGGAACTAAGGTTAATGACAAGCAAGTAGAAAATTTTTTTAAAATTCATTCAAGAGGTCTGCCCTTGGTTTCCTGAGGAAGGACCCGTTAACTTAGACATGTGGCAGAAAGTTGGAGGACAAATGCGCAATCATTATAAAGCCCTTGGGCCAAGTAAGACCCCGGTTGATGCATTTTCCTTATGGAATTTAATACGGGATTGTTTAGATCCCAGGCATGACCATAATCAACCGTCTCTTAAGCCATAAAAAAAGGAGAAGCAGTGTGATAGCACAAAACAGGGGTCTAAAAAAGAAAATTTATTAAAATTTACATTATTAAAAAGAAATAATGTAACTTTTAAAGACAATTTAACTCCTCAAGATGAGGAGGATTTTGAGGAAGCTGCTGCTCTTTGTCATAATGATAATACAGGTATTGTTCAGGCAAAAGAGGAGGAAGAATATTCTTCTGCTAGAACTGAAGAGGGCAGTGATATAGAAGATGTACTGGAATGCTTTTTAGAAACATTAAAGCTTCTTGGCAAGAAAAAGAGAAGCCGCGGGGGTCATTCCCGCTGCTCTCCGCTGCCTTGTGCGGCACCAGTTCCAAGGAAAAGTCAAACACACAAGTGTTTTACTTGTGGAGGAACAGGACACATGGCAAAACAGTGTCCTTCTAATAAAGGGATTAATAAAGGAAATGGCAGAGGTCCCAAACAACCTGGACTATGCCCTAAATGTAAAAAAGGAAAACATTGGGCAAATGAGTGTAAATCTAAGACAGATGTCCAGGGAAATTCTTTGCCTCAACACCAGTCGGGAAACTACCAAAAGGGGCCAGCCCAGCCACGGCAAATAACAGGGGCATTGTCTATTTACCCTCCTGTCCCTGTGCTGTCTCAAGGCCAGCAGGCTACACAGTACCCAGCCTGCCCCAGAGAGCAAAATAGATACAAAGAGCTATTCCGAGCAACCCCCGGAAGTGCCGGGCTGGACCTTGGATCCATAGGAATAAGACATTCTGTCTGTCCTGGATGCTGCCCTTGCCTACTGAAATAAACAAAATATCATTAGATTTAAAACCTCCCACATAGAGAAGAAATAATGATTTCCTTGCATTTCCGATACAGCTATAGCAAATGCCACCGGATCTGAAATTTAAAAAATATGTCTGGGATTTCTGTGCATGTGTAAAGAGAAAACTAGCTTGGAACTAAGGTGCGCATTGTCCGATTTGGACATTTAGATAGAGTTTTGAGCTGAAATCTCTTTACAAATATACAAAATAAAACCCAAGACTGATTATTTCCTAAGAAAAATAGAAAATTTAACCCAAAGGAAAAAAGATGCTGGCTGGATTCTAGCAGCAGGATTGGCATTTCCATAATAAAGAATAGTTTTTAAATACTAATAAAGAATATTAAAAAGTTAATTTCAAGGCTGAAAAGGAAATTCAGTAAAATTGTCTCTGTTACAAAAATTTGCTAAAGAATATGCCTTAAAATAATAAATTGGATTTAAATCTCAAGAATTATTGAAATATACTAATTATAAAAATCTAAGTAGCCCAGGTAAAAGACGGCTATGCCCTTTAATTAAGGCTGGCTTCCCAAAGCAATTTGTAATAGAGGAAGGGCTAGCCTCCCTTCCCCCAACAGAGCAGGTAGGCCAAAAATTTCCTGCCAGTGACAACTTTTAAAGAGAGGCTTGCTTCTCAGTTTCCCATCCTTAGTAGAAAGAATGTAACTAATTTGCATTTTAATGGTTACCTGTTTCCAGTCAATAGCAGCCCAAGGCTTTGAGAGTTTACTAAATTAAATTAGATATTCTAAAATAACAAAATGCTAAAATATTCATCTAAATTTCCCTCACGGAAAAATCTAAAGGACAGAATTAAATCTATTGATTATGTCATGTATTTTTAAAGTTTATTTTTAAAAATGTTACTGATTGAGAAATGCTAAATATTTAACTTGCCAGCTAAAAGTTTAAAGTTCTGGTTAAATAAATTAGGAGAAATCATCCTATCTAATAAAAGAGAAACATGGTAATTGGCGGATGACCGCTACCCTTCCCATTGGCTAATCAGCGAGATATGCAAATTAACTGCCAGCCAAGATGGCGGCCGGCAGCCAGGCAGCTTAAAACTAACATGAGGCTTGCTTGCTTCAGTGACAGAGGACTCCAACGTTCCCCGCCTGCCTTGCCAGCCTCTGAGCCTGCAGTTTAGGAAACATCGTAACAAATATAGAAGCTAAACAAAACCCCAGAAACCAGCTTTCAGCGAGCTGGGATCTCAGAGCTGGAGTTATACATTGTTTCGATTATAGAACCTAAACAAACCAGATACCTTCTTTCAGAAGCAGAGGCCTCAGAGCTGGAGACAGAGCTAAAGCTGGCCCAGAATTAAAAAGAAAAAAAAAAAAGAAAAAAAGGAGCAGTTGGGAGCTTCAGTCCCAGCCTGAAAACAGCCCTCAGCCCCTCACCCAGACTGGCCAGGCACCCCAGTGGGGATCCCCACCCTGAAGGGTGTGTGACCAGCTGCAAACAGCCATCATCCCCTCATCCAGGCTGTCCAGGAACCCCAGTGGGGACCCCCACCCTGAAGGGTGTGTGACCAGCTGCAAACAGCCATCATCCCCTCATCCAGGCTGGCCAGGCACCCCAGTGGGGACCCCCACCCTGATCCAGGACACCCTTCAGGGCAAACCAGCCGGCCCCCACCCATGCACCAGGCCTCTAATCTATATAGTAAAAGGGTAATATGCCTCTCAGCACCAGGATTAGCGGAGCCGCGAGGCCTCCAGGAACCGGGATCAGTGTGACAGGGGCAGCGCCCAAACCCCCTGGTCGCCCTGCGGCTCTGTGTGTGACAGGGGGTGGGGCCACACCTCCCTATCGGCCCTGCTCTGTTCGTGACAGGGGAAGGCGCCCCACCCCCTGATCGGCCCTGCTCTATGCCTGATAGGGGGGAGCTCCCCAACCCCCTGATCACCCTGCGGCTTTGTGTGTGACAGGGTGCGGCGCCCCAACCCCCCCACCCCACGGGCCCTGCTCTGTGTGTGACAGGGTGCGGCGCCCCAACCCACCCCACCCCCAACGGGCCCTGCTCTGTGTGTGACAGGGTAGAGCCATAACCTCCCCATCGGCCCTGCCCTGAGTGTGAGAGTGGCAGCGCCCCAACCCCCTGTCGGCCCTGCTCTGTGGGTGATAGAGGGTGGCGCCCCAACTCCCCTATCGGCCCTACTCTGTGAGTGACAGGGGGGAGCTCCCCAACCCCCTGATCGACCCTGCTCTGTGCATGACAGGGGGCAGCGCCCCAACCCCCTGATTGGCCCTGCTCTGTGCGTGACGGGGGTGGCGCCGCAACCTCCCCATCGACCCTGCCTTGAGTGTGACAGGGGGCAGTGCCCCAACCCCCCAATCGGCCCTACCCTGAGCGTGACTGAGGGTGGCATCGCAACCTCCCAATCCGCCCTGCTCTGTGCATGACAGGGGGCGGTGCACCAACTCCCCAATCGGCCCTGCTCTGAGCCTGACCAGGGGCTGCACCTAGGGATTGGGTCTGCCCTCTGCCACCTGGGAACAGGCCTAAGCCAGCAAGTCGTTACCTCCTGAGGGGTCCCAGACTGCGAGAGGGCACAGGCCAGGCTGAGGGACCCCCCTCTCCTCCCCAAGTGCACAAATTTTTGTGCACTGGGCCTCTAGTATAATTATAATAAAATTTCAACATTTATCTAATTGAAAAAAAGAGGATAATTTCTATTATCCCAACCAAAATTTTTAAATACAAAGATCAGTTTTAATTTAATTGATATCTCTTAATAATTATAAAAGGTATATAATCTTTAAATTATATATACACATATATATTTAATAGTCTTTTAAGTTAGATTTCAAAACTATAATCAAGGAATGACTTTAGGACATTTCATGGGCCCTGAAATGTTTTCAAAAGTTTATTCTCTCTTCTTAAAGGATTTTTTAATAAAGCCAATTTAATATACTTGAAATCACATAGAAAGCTTTATCAAATAAATATTAATAAATATATATTTTAAGTTTTTGCCTCTAAGAAAGGGCAAAACAAGTTATTTTATTTAATTATTTCTTAAAATACAGCAATAGAATTTTAAGATGTAATTTAAAATAACAAAAGTTCCTCGCTGCTACATTTTAAATTAGGCTAGAGATAGGCAGCGTTTACACCTCATAAACCAGACATAAAACTTTACTAACTTTATTAATAAAAGTACCTACCATAAGAAGCCAATATCTTTATAAGCAATTAAATCCTAGTAAAGTAAATTCTTATAAAACAGTTACTGAAGACTTCCCATAATTCCTCTGTATATACAAATAAGCCAAAAAGGAATGTTATTTAAAAATATTATCTTAAATTTAATAAAAAGAAGAAATTTTAAAATTTTGACGTATATTCCACTAATATTTATAAGATAATCTAATGATTTGCTATTAAAATGCCAAATCTAAAAATAAGTACAAACACCATAAATATTTAATAACTTTGACTTAATATACATAGCCTTACGGCACTATCAGTCCACATCCAAGAAGTAACCTGTAGATTACCTAGTATAAAAGAAAAAGATTTTTTTTTTAATTTAAGTTTTCCAAGTATAACCCAGCAGGAGGAAGATGAGCCAGACAACAAACAGCCTGGAGACCACCTAAGACATGGTAAAGAAGATGCCTGACGCCTGAAAACATCTTTCTTGCCATGCTATCAGTAATCATCTGTATGGTAATATTACCTAGGGCAAATATAGAAGTATTTCAGACTTATGCTCCTGACCCTTCATAAGTAAAAACACTTATGTGGGCTGATCCCCTGCCTAATATAGTATCCAGTAGGAACATAAATAGGGCAAGGAAATAGGGGACTGTCACTACTTGCTCCTAGGAGAGGTACAGAAAATATAACTAAGAGCTTGTCTATACAAAAAGAAATTGATAGCCAGTTTAAAATTAAATTGCCATGGCGTAGAGCAAAGAATATCCTTACATGATATTATTCTATAAAAGCTCATTACTAATTTTTAATATTTTACAACAGCATATTGTATATTTATCCCAAAACAAACTTAAAAATTCTTTAAATATTTTGTAGCAATTTAATAAGAACATAAAAGGATTTTATCCCTTCCACTGTGTGGAGGGCCCCCTGGGAAGGCACTTAAGCATTCTATATTGACCTCTCTTGACCCTTTTTACCAAAGGGGTCTCTCTTCCAATTGCCCACAGCTGTTACCTAAGCTCTCTGTTCATACTGAGGTTAAAGCCTCATGGTGGCTGGTATCATGGATCTGTCTCTTGCCCAATGGCGTAAGCTGGGCCCTCTCTGGAGAAGAAACCTGGGTTCCCCATGATCAATGCCGGGGCCCTGCCAGCAGGCGAGGGGATCCAAAGGCAGTTACTAGGCATGGAGGCCACAGGGGCATACGCTATCAAGGAGATAGAACTAAACCTCACATCACCCTGCTTGGCCCCGGAGGATGGCTGGTTAGTCAATGACGGGTAAGACCCCTCCAGGAGGGGCGACCTAAGACAGGCACAGTCGCAGGGGGCCTCAGGAGAGAACTTTGGGGTCAACAGAGGTGGGGCAGAGATCCTCACCCCCCCCAACTATGCAGGGGCTTGAACACTCGCCCCTTCTGAGGGAGGTCTCCTGCCCCCATGGCTGCTTCCCAATTCCCATGCCCAGCTCAAATCGGGACCCAGATAACAGAAAGAGACTTAACCCAGCCGAGATTGATACCCGGATAACAGAGACTTAGCTAACAGCAGCTACCCTATATCTAAATCCAGCTTAACACCAGGAATGCTCAGGGCCTTCTCAAGGATGCAAAATAATCCTTTCCATTAATATTTACAGTATAAACTAAGATTGTTATTAAAGTATTAAATTTGAAAGTAAAATAATAGTCAAGTTTTCAGATTAATTAAAACTAGTTCAAGAAGTATTAACCAAAATTTTCATTTCATAGATAAATTGCTTAACATACTATAAACCTAAAGCAGTCATATTTTTATACAAAAAAATAAAATTAAAAGTTATCAAGACTACACTAAAAAATTTCCAAAAACCTCCTAATATTAATAAATAAAAAGGGGGATAGTAGAATAATAACCTTTTAAGTAAATGCCTTAATTGCTTTAATATTTTTACTTGAAACTTAATTTTTTCATTTATAATGCTAATAGCAAGACACCCATGAAAAACATACATGGTGTCAAAATAAGCCAAAGGAAAATCGTCTGGACAAAAATTAAAAGAATCCCAAGTCTAAATTATAGATATGATTCCTTTATTAACCTTTGGTTGAGAATACATTTGTATATTTTCAGAAAACAACTCCATGGCCATGTAGATTCCTGCAACAGAGAGGAATTATCAGGACTGCTCCAGCCACAGAATAGCAGTGGCCCCATGAGACAACAAGAAGAGAAGCAGTCCAGAAATGAAGACAGTGACAACGCTTTATCATGCTAGCAGTCAGCAGCTGTGCATCACTGCAGGTTGCCCAGGACCAAACCAGAGAGGGTCGGACCTGCATTGCCACCATTTGTCCACCATCCAGAACTGAAATATTACTGCTGACATGTACACATAAGAAACTGTGGGACACTGAAACATGAACTTCACCTAAAAAACAAAGAAGGGGGATCTGTTGGGGGCCAGATGTAAGCTGGCAAGGTCCTTGCACCTGAAGGGGCTAGCAAGGCTGGAACCCTTACCCACACAGTTTTCCCAGACTTGTTTGGATGGTGATTATCAGTAGAATGAGAGCAACATTTGTAGAATGAGAACAGCCTTTCATAGCTTACCAAAAAGTCTGTAACTATTTACTGAGATATGCTGTACTGAGAACTTGTCCTTCTGCTGTGTCTCTCCCTTAGAGATTAAGAGGAACAAAGAATACATTCCTCTTGACAGACCTCCTATTCAGTGTGTTATGTATAAATAGGATTGTGTGGCTAATAAAGTTACTTCAGTTCATTGAGAGAGCTGGAGTCCTCCCGAGCCCGCTTTCCCATCTTTCTTTCTTTTTTCAATTCCCACCTCCCTACCTCAGCCCGGCTCAACCTGTCAGGCTGGCCCTGACAATTCCACAAATGAGTGAGATCATGTGATATTTATCTTTCTCCAACTGGCTTATTTCGCTTAGCATAATGCTCTCCATCCATGCTTTTTATAGCAGTGTAGTATTCCATTGTGTAGATGTACCACATTTTTTAAAATTTATTTTTATTTAAGTACAGTTGGTATACAATCTTTTATTTTTTTAAAATATATTTTATTGATTTTTTTTACAGAGAAGAAGGGAGAGGGATAGAGAGTTAGAAACATCGATGAGAGAGAAAATCAATCAGCTGTCTCCTGCACACCCCTACTGGCGATGTGCCCACAACCAAGGTACATGCCCTTGACCGGAATCAAACCTAGGACCCTTCAGTCCACAAGCTGATGCTCTATCCACTGAGCCAAACCGGTGAGGGCATACCACAGTTTTTTAATCCACTCACCTGCTGATGGGTACTTGGGCTGTTTCCAAATCTAAGCTATTTTAAATTGTGCTGCTATGAACATAAGGGTGCATATATCCTTTCTGATTGGTGTTTCTGATTTCTTGGAATATATTCCTAGAAGTGGTATTACTGGGTCAAATGGGAGTTCCATTTTTAATTTTTTGAGGAAACTTCATACTGTTTTCCACCATGGCTGCACCATTCTGCGTTCTACCAGTGGTGTACTAGGGATCCCTTTTGTCTACATCCTCACCATCACTTGTCATTTGTCGATTTGTTAATGGTAACTATTCTGGTGGGTGTAAGGTCTCATTGTCATTTTAATTAGCATCTTTCTGATGATTAGTGACTTTGAGCATTTTTTCATATGTCTCTTGGCCATCTGTATGTCCACTTTGGAGATCTATTTAGTTCCTTTGCCCACTTTTTAATTGGATTGTTTGTCTTCCTTTCATTAAGTTGTATGAGTTCCTTATATATTTTGGATATTAACACCTTATCAGATATCATTGGCAAATATGATATGTTCTCCCATACAATGGGTTCCCTTTTTATTTTATTGACTAGAGGCCCGGTGCACGAATTCGTGCACAGGTAGAGTCCCTCGGGGTAGCCAGCAGGGATTGGGCCCCAGCTTGCGCCCCCATCCCTGCAGCCCCACAGCCCTGCCTGGCACCCCACTGTGGCCTGGTGCGGCCCCCTCACCATCCTGCCTGTGGGACAATTGATCGGAGCCAGAACCCCCCAACCCCCGCCCGGCTCCCTCAGTGCCTGGGAGCTGGGTGGTGGCCTTGCCCCCCACTGGTCATCGTCTGCAGGATGATCAGCCCCCCACTTGCACCTGCCTTGGCCTGGCACTACCCGCTCACCTGCTCCACCATCCTGCCACGGTCCTGCTCTCGTCGAGGCCCATCAGGGCTGGCAGCGCCTCTACTGCCACCCACTGCCAGTGCTGCATCTCTAATGCCCGCCATGTTCCGCACAGCCCCCTGGTGGTCAGCACACATCATAGCAAGCGATCAAACTCCCCGTCAAACAATTTGCATATTAGGCTTTTATTATATAGAACTAGTGGCCCGGTACATGAAATTCATGCATGGGGGAGGGGGGTGTTCCTCAGCCCGGCCTGCACCCTCTCCAATCTGGGACCCCTCAAAGGATGTCCTACAGCCAGTTTACAGGGATCAGACCTAAACCGGCAGTTGGACATCCCTCTCTCAATCCGGGACTGCTGGCTCCTAACTGCTCATCTGCCTGCCTGTCTGGCTGCCTGATTGCCCCTAACCACTCTGCCTGCCAGCCTGATCACCCCCAACTGCCCCTGTGCCATTGTGCTTGCCCCCAACTGCCTCCCCTGTTGGTCAGCTCACCCCCACCTTCCCTCCCCACTACTCTGCTTTCCCCCACTGCCCCCCTGCTGGCCTGCTCACTCCAAACTGCCAGCCCCCGCTGTCCTGATCACCTCCAACTGACCCCTACTGACAGCCTGCTTGCCCCCAACTGGCCCCCCTGCTGGTTTGCTTACCCCCAATGGCCCTGCCCCCCACCAGCCTAATCACCCACAACTTCCCTCCCCTTTTGGCCTCTACCTCAGCCCAGCCACCATGGCTTTGTCCAGAAGAACGTCTGGAAGGTCTCCTGGAAGGTTTCCCAGTCTAATTACCATATTACCCTTTTATTAGTATAGATAGAGGCCTGGTGCATGGGTAGGGGCCGGCTGGTTTGCCCTGAAGGGTGTCCCGGATCAGGGTGGGGATTCTCTTGGGGCATGGGGCAGCCTGGGCAAGGGGCCTATGGTGGTTTTCAGGCCAGCTACGGCCCCATGGTGTGAGGGTTCCCACTCGGGAGGGGTGTGGCCAGCCTGGGTGAGTGGCTGAGGGCTGTTTTCAAGCTGGCCACACCCCTTCAGGGTGGGGGTCCCCACTGGGGTTCCTGGCCAGCTTGGGTGAGGAGCATATGGCTGTTTGCAGGCTGGCCACGGCCCCTGGTGACCCAAGCTCCAGGCCCCTCCTTTTTTTCTTTTTTTTTTCAGCACCTCCTTGAGTGGAGGGAAGCAGATATCTGGGATTTATTTATCTTCTATAATTGAAACTTTGTAGCCTCAAGTGGAGCCCAGGGCCGACCAGGGCAGGCAGGATGTTTGGCTTCCTCCACCACCGGGGGCAACCTAAGCCTCCTGCTCCCTCCAGCTCCATGGCCGCCACCATCTTGGTTGGGATAACTTGCATGCTCGCTCCTGATTGGCTGGTGAGCATGATTTGTGGGTGTAGAGGAGTGACGGAGTGATGGTTAATTTGCATGTTTCTCTTTTATTAGTGTAGATGTTTTTGTTTGCTGTGCAAAAGTTTTTTATTTTGTTGTAGTCCATTTGTTTATTTTCTTCTTAGTTTCCTTTGCCCTAGAACAGTGGTCAGCAAACTGCAGCTTGGCAAACCACGGCTCGCAAGCCACATGTGGCTCTTTGGCCTCTTGAGTGTGGCTCTTCCACAAAATACTGGCTTTTCCACAAAATACCAACTTCTGTGCATGGGCCACGAAGTTTCTATCGCACTGTACATGCGCACCCTCACATGGTATTTTGTGGAAGAGCCACACTCAAGGGGCCAAAGGGCCCCGTGTGGCTTGCGAGCCGCGGTTTGCCAACCACAGCGGCCCTAGGAGATGTATTAGCAAACATATTGCTACCTGAGATGTCTGATATTTTGCTGCCTATGGTTTCTTCTTGTATTTTTATGGTTTCATGATTTACACTTAAGTCTTTTAAACATTTTGAGTTTATTCTTTTGTATAGTGTAAGTTGGTGGTCTAGTTTCTTTTTCTTTTCTTTTTTCATGTACCTGTCCAATTTTCCCAACACCATTTATTTTTTTTAATTAAATCTTTATTATTCAGATTATTACATTTGTTCCTCTTTTTTCCCCCCATAACTCCCCTCCTCCCAGTTCCCATCCCACCCTCCGCCCTCACTCCCCACCCACTGTCCTCATCCATAGGTGCATGATTTTTGTCCAGTCTCTTCCCGCATCCCCCTCACCCCTTCCCCCCCCCCAAGAATAGTCAGCCCATTCCCTTTCTATGTCCCTGATTCTATTATAATCACCAGTTCATTCTGTTCATCAGATGATTTATTCACTTGATTCTTAGATTCACTTGTTGATAGATGCGTATTTGTTGTTCATAATTTGTATCTTTACCTTTTTCTTCTTCTTCCTCTTCTTAAAGGTTACCTTTCAGCATTTCATATAATACTGGTTTGGTGGTGATGAACCCCTTTAGCTTTTCCTTATCTGTGAAGCTCTTTATCTGACCTTCAATTCTGAATGATAGCTTTGCTGGATAAAGTAATCTTGGTTGTAGGTTCTTGGTATTCATCACTTTGAATATTTCTTGCCACTCCCTTCTGGCCTACAAAGTTTCTGTTGAGAAATCAGCTGACAGTCGTATGGGTACTCCCTTGTAGGTAACTGAGTTTCTTTTTCTTGCTGCTTTTAAGATTCTCTCTTTGTCTTTTGCTCTTGGCATTTTAATTATGATGTGTCTTGGTGTGGTCCTCTTTGGATTCCTTTTGTTTGGGGTTCTCTGCACTTCCTGGACCTGTAAGTCTATTTCTTTCACCAGATAGGGGAAGTTTTCTGTCATTATGTCTTCAAATAGGTTTTCAATATCTTGGTCTCTCTCTTCTTCTGGCACCCCTATAATTCTGATGTTGGTACGCTTGAAGCTGTCTCAGAGGCTCCTTACACTATCTTCGTATTTTTGGATTCATTTTTCATTTTGCTTTTCTGGTTGGGTGTTTTTTGCTTCTTCGCATTTCAAATCTTTGACTTGATTCTTGCGCTCCTCTGGTCTGCTGTTGGGAGTCTGTATAATATTCTTTATTTCAGTCAGTGTATGCTTAATTTCTAGTTGGTCCTTTATCACAACATCAAGGGTCTCATTAGATTTCTTGAGGATCTCACTATATTTATCGTCAGTCTCACCAGTCTTTTCGAGGGCCTTACTAAATTTATCGGCAGCTTCTAGACAGTTCTTAAGAGACCTTAAAAGTGTGGTTTTGAGCTCTATATCCGGCATTTTGCTTTCCTCCATTTCTTTCCTGTTTCTTTGTCTCCGCATTTTTTATGCTTTCTTGGTGCACCCCCTAGTGGTCTTTGTGCGCCGTCTTGTTGTAGTTAAGCCTTGATTGTTGTAGGTAACACTGGGGGGGATTTGACCTCCAGGCCAACTGGCTGTGAGAATCAGCTGTGTCTGCAGTGGGAGAACTTCTGTCCTCTGGGGGGGTGCTAATCTAGCCTTTGCCTGAGGCTAATTAGCAAATGCCTCTGTGCAGGGCTTGGGCAGGGCGGGTCCCAGGGGATCAACAGGGCGGGCCGAGCGAGCAGTTATGGCTGCTCTCAGTCCTGTCCCCAGAGGCTCTGCCTCTCCGTGTCCCAGCAAGTACCTTGGAGAGAAAGCTTCCCTCGAGTTCTGACCGATGCCAGGCAGTCCTGCTTCTCCCGTTTGAGTCTGGGTCCCCAGAGACTCGCCTAGAACTGGAGCCCAGAGCCTGAGACTCCCTCCCGATTGAAAATGACAACCACGACCTCAACTGCCATCCCACTTTGCACACACCTCCGCACCTTAGTATTTTACTTCCGCACTGCACCTCCTCTGAGTCTCGATATGCTTTTCTCTTCCCTTCTAGTTGTAGAATTTCCCCTCAGTCAGCTTTCCTGTGGTTCTGGGTGATGTCCGTTCCATCTTTTAGTTGTATTTTTTAAGTGGTTGTGCGAGGCAGCATTCTCCGATGTTTACCTATGCCTGTTTCTCTCCCAATACCATTTAAGAAACTGTCTTTTGCCGAACCGGTTTGGCTCAGTGGATAGAGCATCGGCCTGCGGACTCAAGGGTCCCAGGTTCGATTCCGGTCAAGGGCATGTACCTTGGTTGCGGGCACATCCCCAGTGGGGGCGTGCAGGAGGCAGCTGATCGATCTCTCTCATCGATGTTTCTAACTCTCTATCCCTCTCCCTTCTTCTCTGCAAAAAAATCAATAAAATATATTTTAAAAAAAAGAAGAAACTGTCTTTCTTCCATTGAATGCCCTTGCCTCCTTCATAAAATATTAATTGAGCATAATGGCTTGGGTCTATTTCTCAGTTCTCTGTTCTGTTCCATTAATATATAGGCCTTTCCTTATGCTAGTATGAGGCTGTTTTGGTTATAGTGGCTTTGCAGTATAACTTGATATCCCTCCAACTTTGTTCTTCTTTCTCAGGACTGCTGTGGCTATTTGGGATCTTTTTTGGTTCCATACAAATTTTTGGAGTATTTGTTCTAGATCTGTGAAATATGCCATTGGTATTTTAATAGGGATTGCATCAAATCTATAGATTGCTTTGGGTAGTATGGACATTTTAATTATCTTAATTTTAGCAATCCATGAACATGGTATATTCTTCAACTTTTTTTTAGCTTCCTTTATCTCTTTTTTCAATGTCCTCTAGTTTTCTGAGTACAGGTCTTTTTTCCTCCTTAGTAAAGTCTCCTAGGTATCTAAATTTTTTGTTGCAGTGGTAAGTGGAATTTTTTTATAGTTTCTCTTTCTGAGAATTCATTATTGAGGTATAAAAATACAACCTATTTCAGAATATTAATTTTGTATCCTACTACTTTGCCAAATTCAATTATTAGATATAGTAGTTTTTGGTAAAATATTTAGGATTTCCTATGTACAATATCATGTCATCTGCATATAATGACAGTTTTATCTCCTCCTTGCCAATTTGGATGCATTTTGTGTTTTCTTCATGTATGATTTGCTGTGGCTAGGATTTCCAGTACAATTTGAATAAGAGTGCTGAAAGTAGACATCCTTGTCTTGTTCCTAAGGGAAATGGCTTTAGTTTTTGCCCTTTGAGTATAATGTTAACTGTAGGTTTGTCATATATAGCTTTTGTTATGTTGAGTTATGATCCCGCTATTCCCACTTTACTAAGAGTTTTTGTCAAAAGTTGCCTTGCCCCGAGGCCATTTAAGCAATTAAAAATAACAATTAGCCTCCAGGCAGAAGCAAATGTCCAACCCTGTTGAAAAAAACTCTCACCACACCTGAGGATGATTGCCTGGGTGAATTCAAGTCAGAATCCTATCAGTCTGTAGGCAGAGGCAGTCTCTACAGGCTTTGAGTCTTTGCCTGATCTAAATAGTCAGAAACAGCTTTTAACACAGTCCTGCACTAGAGATTTAGAGGCATAGCAGATCTACCTAATACATAGTCACAAACTCAAAAAGACAGCCAAATAAGGAGACAAATAACCCACAAATGCAATAACTAGAATTCTCCTGATGAAGAGATAAATGAAGCAGAGATCAAAAATTTATCTGAAACAGAGTTCAGAGTAATGATGGTAAAGATGTCAACACCATGAAAAAAAAGATAATAGTAACTATGAAAAAATCATAATCTGAGATAAAGAATGACATAACACAAATAAAGAACACATTGGAAGGAATACACAGCGGATTAGGGGAAGCTGAGGATCAAATCAATGAATTAGAAGACAGAGTTGAAAATATCACTCAATCAAAAACCAAAAAGAAAAAAACAATTAAAAAACATGAGGACAGCTTAAGGGAGCTGTGGGACAGTGTGAAACATAACAATATTAGAATAGCAGGTGTTCCAGAAGAGGCAGAAAGGGAGAAAGGAATAGTGAAAGTGTTTGAAGAAATAGTGACAGAAAACTTCCTTAATCTGGTAAAGGAAATAGTCCCACAAGTTCAAGAGGCACAGAGAACCCCAAGCAATAAGAACCCAAACAGACCCACACCCAGACACATCATAATTAAAATGCCAAAAATTAAAGACAAAGAGAGAATCTTAAAGGCTGCAAGAGAAAAGAAAACTGTTACCTACAAAGGAACTCCCATAAGGCTGACACCTGATTTCTACAGGCCAGAAGAGAATGGCATGAAGTACTCAAGGTAATGGAAAGCAAGGATCTGACACCAAGCTTACTATATCCAGCAAGGCTCTCATTCAAAATAGACTGTCAAATAAAGAGTTTCCCAGTAAAAAAAAAAAAAAAAAAAAAAACTAAAGGAGTTCATCACCGCCAAGCCAGCATTACAAGAAATACTGAGGACGGAAGATGGCGGCGGTATAGGCAGACGCGTCCCAGGTCGTGTCCCGGAGCAAATGGAGTGAGCAGCTGAAACTAGTAACGTCCACCCCGAATTGGCGAAATTGCTCAGCTGGTGAGACGGTTTGCAGCCGGGAAGAGCAGAACTCCCCTGGAAAGGTAAAAAAAACCAGGGATTTGGGCAGGAAAGTTTGCCAGACCTCTGAGCCCAGAGAGTCGGAGGGAGACCGCGTGGCAGACAGCCGCGTCCCTTGGGACAGGCACAGCTCCTGACGGGGGGGAAAGGAGAACCGCGGGATTCCTGGCGCCACCGGGGGAATTGCGAGCTGGGTTCTGTGATCACGGAGGACTGAGCCTAAAGGGGGCAGCCTGAAGAGCTGACCAGACCATGCAGTCCGGGTAAGAGAAGAAGCTTACAGAAACCAAGCCTTCCCCGTTTCCGCGGCCGGCATTTGTTTGTTTGTTTTCACTGAATCCTGTTCATGGGACATTTCGGATACAGACACTCAACTGTGCTGAAGAGAGGAAGAGGGTGTGGAGGAGTGGAATCTGGGGAGAGACTGAGGAGAGAAGGGGGGCCGGGAGAGGTGGCAGCGAATTGAGTGCTGAGACACCCCTGAACCCAGGACTGGGGCAGCCATTCTCTCCGGAGAGTGAGACTCCTCCCCCCAGCCCCCAGGCAAGGAGCACAGCCACACCCAGATTCCACCCTGTAGGAGATCAAGGATTAAAATAACCTGATCAGCCCCTGGGAGTTAACAGGGTCTGGCCTATAGAGGGATTTTCAATCCCAGCAACAACACAGCACTGGTAACTATTACGCAGCCAGCTCTGGGCAGTGAACTTCCACTGGACAGAGAGGCCCTATAGCCTCAGAGGCCAACCCCAGAGCACTGCCACCCAGAGGCTGAGCCACAAACTGACTCTTTGCTAAACACAAAATAAGGCAGTCTGGGAAACAAATGCGGCTTGCTTTAAAATAAGGACTGTGGTTTACAACACAGAGGAACAGTGTATCGCAGGGAAACTCAACACTCTCCTGAATACCTGGCAGGTCTAAGGAGGGCCACACTGAAGAATAGAATAACCGAAGGACCTTCACTACTGCAATATTTTTTTTTTCTTTTTTCACCTTTTAACTAAGAAACCAATTTTTTTTCTTTTTTTTCTTTTTTTTTTCTTTTCTTCTTTTTTTTCTTCTTTTTTCCATCACCTGATTTTACCCTTTTAATTACTACCTTCTTATTTTTAACCAGTATTATTACTGCTACCATTTTACCGTTTTTTTTTTTAAAGTGCCATTTTATTTTCTCTTTATTTTATTTTGGGATTAGTGTTCTCCATTCTATTTTCATCGTTATATTATTGGTTGTTTCTAGTTTGCATTCATCTCCAGGGAGCTGTTGCTGGAATTTGTTGGGATTAATGGCTGTTCTATAGGAGTATTCTCCTCATATAAAAAAGTCTCTTCCCCTCTTCCACTTCATTCTCTCTTTTCGCTCTTTTTTTTTCTTTTCTTGCTTTTATTTTCCCCCCTCCTTTTTCCCAATTTCATTTTTGCACTCCTTTTTTTGGTCCCTACTTTTCTTTTCTTTTTTCTCTTTTATCTTTTTCTCTTCCTTCTTCCTTATCCCCTAATTCTCTTAATTCAGGTGGTCACCTTTATTTGGGGTTATTAATATCGTGAATATATTTGTGTATAGTGCCTGGTACGTGGTGCCTTGTTGTGTTGTATTTTGTGCCTTTAAATCAACGCAGCAGATCCAAGCAACAGCAACCTCCTGAGCACCACACCCTCTGCTGAGGAACAGCAGCTGTACGTGAAACCTCGCCCCACCAGCCAGAAGAGCCACCACAGCTGTGAGCAGCACCCACCAGAGGAGCTGCTGCCAACTGAAGAGCAGCTTCTACCGCAACCGCCCGAAGAGCAACCGCAGACCAAGGAGTCACTGCCACCAAGGGAGCAGCCACTGAACGACTCAACGTCTAGATATGTCAGTGAGATCAAACATGGGTAGACAAAGAAACCCCCAAAGGAAAGAGAAGGAGGACTCTCCAGAAAAGCAGCTAAGTAATACAGAGGCATGCAACATGACAGAAAAAGAATTCAGAATAAGGGTCCTAGAGTGCATAAACCGGATGGAGGAAAAAATCGACAACCTCAACAAGAAGCAAGAAGAAACAGATGAAAAAATCGATAACATATGGAAGAAGCTAGAAGAAACATATGAAAAAATCAACAACTTAAGTAAGACCCAAGAAGAAATGAAGAGTGATATAGCTGCAATGAAAAACTCCATTGAAAGTATCAACAGTAGACTAGGAGAAGCGGAGGACCGAATTAGCGATTTAGAAGACAAGGAAGCAAAACACACCCAAAACGTACTGCAATTGGAGAAAAAAATGAAAAGACAGGAGGAGAGCCTAAGGGAGCTTTGGGACAACATGAAATGAAACAACATACGAATAATAGGGGTACCAGAACAACAGAAGGATGAACAAGGATTAGAAAACCTATTAGAAGAAATAATATCAGAAAACTTCCCTGAGGTGGGGAAGAAAAAAGCCACACAAGCCCAGAGAGTCCCAAACAAGGTGAACCCAAAAAGACCCACACCAAGACACATCATAATTACCATGGCAAATGTTCAGGACAAAGAGAGAATCTTACAGGCTGCAAGAGAGAGACGGAAAGTTACATACAAGGGATCTCCCATTAGATTGTCAAATGATTTCTCAACAGAAACACATCAGGCCAGAAAAGAATGGACAGAAATTTACAAAGTGATGCAAAGCAAAGGACTGAATCCAAGAATACTCTATCCAGCAAGGCTATCATTCAAACTTGAAGGGGAAATAAGAAGCTTCACAGACAAAAAAAGGCTAAGGGAGTTTATCACCACCAAGCCAGCAATGCAAGGAATGCTAAAGGGACTGGTATGAAAATAAGAAATAAAAAGCTCAGAAAGAAAACAGCCACACAAAAACAGAAATGCCTACAAACAAGTACCTTTCAATAATAACTTTAAACGTAAACGGACTAAATGCTCCAAACAAAAGACATCGAGTGGCTGAATGGATAAAAAAACATGACCCATACATCTGCTGTCTACAAGAAACCCACCTCATTAGAAGGGACTCACACAGACTGAAAGTGAAAGGATGGAAAAATATCTTTCAGGCAAATGGAAAGGAAAAGAAAGCTGGGGTAGCAATACTTATATCGGACAAAATAGACCTCAAAGTGAAGGCCATAACAAGAGATAAGGAAGGCCACTTCATAATACTAAAGGGATCAATACAACAAGAAGATATAACCCTGGTAAACATATATGCACCCAATGCAGGAGCACCCAAATTCATAAAAAAACTCCTGGAAGATATCAAAGGAGAGATCGACAACAATACAATCATAGTAGGGGACTTTAATACACCACTGACAGCACTGGATAAGTCCGCTAGACAAACAATCAGCAAAGATACAGCAATCCTAAATGACTCACTAGATCAGATGGACTTAATAGACATCTTCAGAACACTTCATCCCAAAGCCAGGGAATATACATTCTACTCAAATGCTCATAAGACATACTCAAAAATAGACCATATATTGGGTCACAAGCAAAGTATCCCCAAATTCAAGAAAATTGAGATCATAAAAAGTGTCTTCGCAGACCACGATGGCATAATATTAGAAATAAACTACAATAAAAACAACCCAAAATACTCAAACACCTGGAAACTGAATAGCATGCTATTAAATATTGATTGGGTTACCAATGAAATCAAAAAAGAAATTCGAAACATTCTGGAAACTAATGACAATGAAAACACAACAATCCAAAACCTATGGGACACAATGAAAGCAGTCCTGAGAGGGAAGTTTATAGCTCTACAGGCCTATATCAAAAAGCAAGAAAAAATGGTAGTAAATCATCTAACTCTACAACTCAAAGAATTAGAAAGACAGCAACAAGAAAACCCCAGAGTGAGCCGAAGGAAGGAGATAATAAAGATTAGAGCAGAAATAAATGACATAGAGACCAAAAAAACAATACAGAAAATCAATGAAACCAAGAGCTGGTTCTTTGAAAGGATAAACAAGATTGACAAACCTCTAGCCAGACTCACCAAGAAGCAAAGAGAGAGGACCCAAATAAACAAAATCAGAAACAATAGAGGCGAAATAACAACAGACCCCACAGAAATACAAATGATTGTTAAAAAATACTATGGACAGCTCTACTCCAACAAACTAGACAACCTGGAGGAAATGGACAAATTCCTAGAAAAATACAACATTCCAAAACTCAATCAGGAAGAATCTAAAAATCTCAACAGGCCAATAACTATGGAAGAAATTGAAGCAGTCATCAAAAAGCTTCCAGCAAACAAAAGCCCAGGACCAGACGGCTTCACAGGGGAGTTTTACCAAACATTCAAGGAAGAACTAAAACCTATCCTCCTCAGACTACTACAAAAAATTCAAGAGGAAGGAACACTTCCAAGCTCATTCTATGAAGCCAGCATCACCCTAATACCAAAACCAGGTAAAGACAACACAATGAAAGAGAATTACAGGCCAATATCCCTCATGAACATAGATGCCAAAATCCTCAACAAAATCTTAGCAAATCGGATCCAGCAGTACATCAGAAAGATCATACACCATGACCAAGTAGGATTTATCCCAGGGATGCAAGGATGGTACAATATCCACAAATCAATAAACGTGATACATCACATAAACAAATTGAAAGAAAAAAACCACATGGTCATATCAATTGATGCAGAAAAAGCATTTGACAAAATTCAACACCCATTTTTGATAAAAGCTCTCAGCAAGGTGGGAGTAGAAGGATCATACCTCAACATAATAAAAGCCATATATGACAGGCCCACAGCCAACATCATACTCAATGGACAAAAACTAACACCATTTCCCCTAAGAACAGGAACAAGACAGGGATGCCCCCTCTCACCACTCCTGTTCAACATAGTACTGGAAGTGTTAGCCATTGCAATTCGGCAAGAAGAAGAAATAAAAGGCATCCAAATTGGAAAAGAGGAAGTAAAACTGTCCTTATTTGCAGACGACATGATATTATACATACAAAACCCTAGAGACTCCATCAAAAAGCTACTGGACTTAATACATGAATTTGGCAATGTAGCAGGATACAAAATTAACCCCAAGAAATCCGAGGCATTTCTATACACCAATAGTGAACTTTCAGAAAGAGAGATTATAAAAACAATCCCGTTTACCATCGCACCAAAAAAATTAAGCTACCTAGGAATAAACTTAACTAAAGAGGTAAAAGACCTCTACTCAGAAAACTACAGGACGTTGAAAAAAGATATAGAGGAAGACATAAACAGATGGAAGAACATACCGTGTTCATGGATTGGTAGAATCAACATCATTAAAATGTCCATACTACCCAAAGCAATCTATAAATTCAACGCACTTCCCATTAAAATACCAACGGCATACTTCAGAGATCTAGAACGAACTCTCCAAAAATTCATCTGGAATAAAAAAAGACCCTGAATAGCTGCAGCAATCCTGAAAAAGACCAAAGTAGGTGGGATCTCAATACCAGATATCAAGTTGTATTACAAAGCCACTGTTCTCAAAACTGCCTGGTACTGGCACAAGAATAGGCATATAGATCAATGGAATAGAATAGAGAGCCCAGAAATAGGCCCGAACCAATATGCTCAATTAATATTTGACAAAGGAGGCAAGAACATACAATGGAGCCAAGATAGTCTCTTCAATAAATGGTGTTGGGAAAATTGGACAGATATATGCAAGAAAATGAAACTAGACCACCAACTTACACCATACACAAAAATAAACTCAAAATGGATAAAGGACTTAAATGTACGACAGGAAACCATAAAAATTCTAGAAGAATCCAAAGGCAACAAAATCTCAGACATATGCCGAAGCAATTTCTTCACTGATACAGCTCCTAGGGCACTTGAAACTAAAGAAAAAATGAACAAATGGGACTACATCAAAATAAAAAGCTTCTGCACAGCAAAAGAAACCATCAACAAAACAACGAGAAAACCCACTGTGTGGGAAAACATATTTGCCAATGTCATATCTGATAAGGGCCTAATCTCCAAAATTTATAGGGTACTCATACAACTTAACAAAAGGAAGATAAACAATCCAATCAAAAAATGGGCAAAGGACCTAAATAGACACCTTTCAAAAGAGGACATTCAGAAAGCCAAGAGACATATGAAAACATGCTCAAAGTCACTAATCATCCGAGAGATGCAAATCAAAACAACAATGAGGTACCATCTCACACCTGTCAGACTGGCTATCATCAACAAATCAACAAACGACAAGTGCTGGAGAGGATGTGGAGAAAAAGGAACACTTGTGCACTGCTGGTGGGAATGCAGACTGGTGCAGCCACTATGGAAGACAGTATGGAGTTTCCTCAAAAAACTGAAAATGGAACTCCCATTTGACCCTGTGATCCCACTTCTAGGAATATATCCCAAGAAACCAGAAACACCAATCAGAAAGGATATATGCACCCCTATGTTCATAGCAGCACAATTCACCATAGCTAAGATCTGGAAACAGCCTAAGTGCCCATCAGTAGATGAATGGATTAGAAAACTGTGGTACATCTACACGATGGAATACTATGCTGCTCTAAAAAGGAAGGAACTCTTACCATTTGCAACATCATGGATGGAACTGGAGAGCATTATGCTAAGTGAAGTAAGCCAGTCAATGAAGAAAAAATACCACATGATCTCACTCATTCATGGATAATAGAGACCATTATAAACTTTTGAACAATAATAGATACAGAGGCAGAGCTGCCTCAAACAGATTGTCAAACTGCAGGAGGAAGGGGGAGCAACTAAGATGGCGGCATAGGTAAACACCGGGAAATTATTGCCTCACACAACAATTGAAAATTACCACAAAGGACTGAGCAAACATCATCCAGAACAACAGGAAGGCTGGCTGAGTGTAAATTCCACAACTAGAAGGAAAGAAAAGCACGCTGAGAGCCAGAGGCGCTGCGGAGGTGAAGTGCAGAGGTACGGCGGCGCGCGCGCGCGCGAGGAAAGGGGGTGGCGCCTGAGGATGCGGCTGTCTTTTTGAATCACAAACTCCCGACGGCTCTGAACTCCGGTTCCGGGAAGTCTCTGGGGACCCAGGTCTCATACGGGGAGAAGCTGGTCTGTCCGGCAGCGAGCGAACTTGAGGGCGGCTTTCCCTCAGAGGTGCTTGCAGCCGTTACCGGAACACTGAGACGCGCGACTCGGCCATGGCCGCTTTCTCCGCCCTCTGACTCCCTGAGACCCCGCCCCACCCAGGCTGCGGCAGAGGCTTTTGCATGTGAATGTACCTAACTGCAGCCAAACCAGGCAGACCTGGAACTTCCAAGAGAAGGCCCAAGGCCCCGCAGCGGCTTGCATTGCTTCACAGCTGAGCCTCTTCGTGGCTCCTGCTGTGTGGCCTCAGGCAGAGGCTGAATTAGCACCTCCTTAGATCCAGGAGCCACTGTACCCAGTGGTCAGAGAGGGTCCAACCAGACTGCAACTCCTCAGATCCATAAGGGACGCACTCAGGGAGCAGACTCAGTGAGCACCAAAGCCCCACTGAAGCAAGTCTTGCCCCAGAAGGGTGTCTTCAGCACAGAAGTTCTCCCACTTTAGACACAGCTGATTCTCACAGCCAATTGGCCTGGAGGTCAATTCCTCCCAGTGATTCTACAACAACCAAGGCACCAAGAGTGCACCAAGAGTGTCCACACCAGGTAACTGGGGAGGCTGAGCTACTGGGCCCTACAGGACACCTGGCGCACAGGGCCACTCTATCAACACAGGGAAGCTGCCAAAATGCGGAGACAAAGAAACAGGTCACAAATGGCAGAAATGGAGGAAAGCAAACAATTGGATATAGAGTTTAAGGCCACGGTTATAAGGTTTTTCAAGAATTTTATGGAAACCGCCGATAAATTTAATGAATCCCTCAATAAGTATAGGGAGACCATGGAGGACATGAAAAAGGACCAACTAGAAATTAAGCATACACTGACTGAAATAAAGAATAATTTACAGAGATCCAGCAGCAGAAAAGAGGATCCCAAGAATCAAGTCAAAGATTTGAAATACAAAGAAACAAAAAATACCCAACCGAAAAAGAAAAAAGAAAAGAGATTCCAAAAATATGAAGATAGTGTAAGGAACCTCTGGGACAACTTCAAGCGTACCAACATCAGAATTATAGGGGTACCAGAAGGAGAGAGAGGGCAAGATATTGAAAACCTTTTTGAAGAAATAATGACAGAAAACTTCCCCTACCTGGTGAAAGAAATGGACTTACAAGTCCAGGAAGCGCAGAGAACCCCAAACAAAAGGAATCCAAGGAGGACCACACCAAGACACATCATAATTAAAATGCCAAGAGCAAAAGATAAAGAGAGAATCTTAAAAGCAGCAAGAGAAAGACAGTCAGTTACCTACAAGGGAGTACCCATACGACTGTCAGCTGATTTCTCAACAGAAACCATGCAGGCCAGAAGAGACTGGCAAGAAATATTCAAAGTGATGAATAGCAAGAACCTGCAACCAAGATTACTTTATCCAGCAAAGCTATCATTCAGAATAGAAGGTCAGATAAAGAGCTTCACGGATAAGAAAAAGCTAAAGGAGTTCATCACCACCAAACCAGCATTATATGAAATGCTGAAAGGTATTCTTTAAGAAGAGGAAGAAGAAAAAGGAACTCTTACCATTTGCCACAGCATGGATGGAACTTGAGAGCGGATAAATACCACAGGATCTCACTCATTTGTGGAATATAATGAACAACATAAGCTGATGAACAAGGACTGACCCAGAGACGGAGAGGCATTGATTGGACTGTCGGGACTTGGAGGGAAGGTAGGGGAGGGTGGGGGTAAGGGGGAAAGATCAACCAAAGGACTTATATGCAAGCATATAGGCCTAACCAATGGACATGGACAATGGGGGGGTGAGGGCATGAGCGGGGGTGGGGGGGTGGGGGGTAGAGGGTAACGTGGGGACAAGGACACATATGTAATATCTTAATCAATAAAAAATATATTTAAAAAAATAATAATAATAATAAAAAAAAAAACTGCAGCAGGAAGGCCGGGGAGGGTTGGGGGGCAGGAGGTAGGGGGGTAAGAGATCAACTAAAGGACTTGTATGCATGCATATAAGCATAACCAGTGGACATAAGACATTGGGGGATAGGGGAGGCTAGGGGACTGTCTAGGGTGGGGGGATAAAATGGACACATATGTAATACCCTTTGTAATACTTTAAGCAATAAAAAAAAAAAGAAATACTAAAGGGACTGCTGTAGTGAGAAGAAGAAACAGAGAGAGAAACCTAGGCATACAGAATTAAAATGGCAATAAGTAAGTACCTATCAATAATAACCCTAAATGTAAATTGATTACTAAATCCTCCAATCAAAACCCATAGGGTAGCTGAATGGATACAAAAACATGACCCAGCTATATTCTGTCTATAAGAGACCCACCTCAAAACAAAAGACACACAGTGGATGAGAGTGGAGGGATGGAAAAAAATTTCCCATGCAAATGAAAAAGAAAAAAAAGCTGGAGTAGCAATACTCATATCCAACAAAATAGACTTTAAAATGAAGGCCATCACAAAGATCACTACATAATACTAAAGGGATTGATCCAACAAGAGGATATAACCCTGGTAAACATATATGCATCCAACATAGGAGCACCTAAATATATTTAAAGAAAAAGTCTAGATTTTAACAAAGTGATTGACAACAATACAGTCATAGTAGGGGACTTGAACACCCCTCTGACTTCACTGGATAGATCTTCCAGACAAAAACTTAACAAGAAAACAGAGATTCTAAATGATACACTGGATCAGCTGGATTTAATTGACATTTATAGACCATTTCACCCCAAAGCAGCAGAATATATATTCTTCCCACGTGCACATGGATCATTCACAAAGATAGACCACATGTTAGGACACAAAACAAGTCTCTACAAGTTCAAGAAGATTGAAATCATATCAAGCATCTTCTCAGATCACAGTGGAGTGAATTAGAAATCAACTACTTTAAAAAACACCCAAAACATTCAAACACATGGAGAACAAATAGCATGCTATTAAACACTAGAAGCTCAGTGCACGAATTCATGCATGGGTGGAGTCCCTTGGGGTGACCTGCAGGGATTGGGCCCCACTGTGCACCCCAGGCTTGCAGCCCCTCCTTGCGCCTCCTGCCTTGCAGCCCCACACCCCTGCTTGGCACCCCACCATGGCCTGGCGCTACCCCCTCACCTGCTCCACCATCCCATCTGTAGGGCAATCAAGCGGGGCCGGGCTCCTTGCCTGGCTTCCTCAGCACCTGGGAGCCAGAGGCAGCCCCACCCCCTGCCACTGGTCGCCATCTGCTGGGTGATCAGGCCCCTGCTTGCATCCAACTTAGCCTGTTGCCGCCCACTCACCTGCTCCACCAATCCGCTGTGGTCCCGCTGTCGTTGGGACCCATCAGAGCCAGCAGCACTTTCGCTGCTGCCCACTGCCAGTGAGACATCACCAACGCCCACCATGTTCCGTGTCACCCCCTGTTGGTCAGTGCATGTCATAGCGAGTGATCAAAAGACCACCTGAGGGGACAATTTGCATATTAGGCTTTTATTAAATAGGATTGAATGGGTTACCAAGGAGATAAAGAAAGAAATCAAAAACTTCCTTAGAAACAAACAAAAATGAACACACAACAACCAAAAATCCCTGGGACACAACAAAAGCAATCCTGAGAAGAAAGTTCATAGCACTACAGGAATACCTCAAAACACAAGAAAAATCAGCAATATACTATTTAACTCTACAACTTAAAGAACTAGAAAGAGAACAACAAGAAAATCCCAGAATAAGTAGAGGGAAGGAAATAATAAAAATTAGAGCAGAAATAAATAACATAGAGACTAAAAAGTATACAAAAAAAAATCAATGAAACCAAGAGCTGGTTCTTTGAAAGTATAAATAAAATCGATAAACCGTCAGCCAGACTCATCAAGAAACAAAGAGAGCCCTAGCTGGTTTGGCTCAGTGGATAGAGCGTTGGCCTGTGGACTGAAGGGTCCCAGGTTCGATTTTCATCAAAGGCACATGCCTGGGTTGTAGGCTTAATCCCCATTAGGGGGCATGCAGGAGACAGCCAATCAATGATTCTCTTTCATTGATGTTCCTATCTCTCTCCCTCTCCCTTCCCCTCTGAAATAAATAAATATATATATATATATATTTCTTTTTTTTAAAAGAAACAAAGAGAGAGTGTTACAGAAAAACCGGAGAAGAACCAAGCAACACTCAGAGAGTTTGGAGTTACACTTTATTCACCGCGGTGGGCTTAGAGAAAATGAATTCAAATTCTAAGCAGAGCTACAAGCAGAACTTCCCTTTTTATGAAAGAGCCAGCCCTATGTGCACTTAGTGGTTATCTCACTGGTGGCCTTGAAAACTACACAATTCTATCCAATTAAAAAATGCACCTGGCATGGCATTGGGCGTATCTAGTCTCTGGCCTACAAGGTCAGACAGCTAAGTTTATCTTCCTCATTATTCAACTGCTGGGGTCCAACCCCAGCAGGTGCAGGGGTCCCCAAAGGTGTGGACGGAGTCAGCAAAGAAGGAATGACACGGAGACAGCGTTCAGTTGATCAGCAGCCTCGCCAGGTTCTCTAGTCAGGTTCTCCAGCCAGGCTCTCTAGCTTCTCCAGCCAGGTTTGGTTGCCAGATTCTGTAGCCAGGTTCTGTCTATGTTCTCCAGCCAAGTTCTGTAGCCAGGTTCTGTCCAGGATCTTTTGCCATGTTCTCTTGCTAGGTTTGTCTCTAGGTTCTGTGTCCTGTTGTCTTGTTACATCTGTATTTATACCAGTTGATTCCAATCCTATGAATCTCTATTCCAAAGGTTAGGGCGTTTCTTATCTCCATTCCAGGGAGTAAAGATTATGTAGCTTAAGCATGATTGTTCGTAGCTAAAGTGATTAACTACCCGCCTGGCACTTAGTTAAGGGGTTTTATTCCCTCCCTAACTTCAGGGGAAAATTCCTACCTGGGGAAACAACCTTTCTCGGAGAGGTGACTTGGTTAAAACACATAGCGCCAAGAAGGTGAGCAAACATATTAAGAACAGTATGCCATATACGCCAGGTCCCTTGAAACATATGCTGTGCAGATGTTTCTTCCCTGCAGCAAGGATGGACCGGCTCCCGGCATTCAAGCAGACTAAAGCAGGCTAGAAAGCAAAGTTATTTTTTAGAATAAGAGGCCATCTAAAGAATAGCAGAGAATTCCAAACAGTAGTTTTACAAAATAGGGGTTAGCCTTCTCAAGAGGACCCAAATAAATAAAATCAGAAACAAAGTGGAGAAGTAACCACTGACACCACAGAAATACAAATGATTGTAAGAAAATACTATGAACAACTATATGCCAACAAGCTGGACAATGTGGGTGAAATAGACAAATTCCTAGAAAAATATAATCTCCCAAAACTGTATCAGGAGGAATCAGAAAACCTGAATAAGCCAATAACAACTGATGAAATAGAAGCAGTAACCAAAAAAACTCCCACCAAACAAAAGCCCAGGTCCAGAAGGCTTCACAGGGGAATTTTATCAAACAAGAACTAACACCTATACTCCTCAAACTATTACAGAAAATCCAAGAAAAAGGAACACTTCTAAGTTCTTTTTATGAGGCCAGCATGATCCTAATTCCAAAACCAGATAAAGATACTACAAAGAAAGAGAATTACAGGCCAATATCCCTGATGAACATAGATGCAAAAATCCTCAAGAAAATATTAGCAAATCACATCCAGCAATATATTTAAAAGATCATACACCATGATCAAGTGGGATTTATTCCCAGAATGCAAGGCTGGTACAATATTTGCAAATCAATAAACGTGATACATCACATAAATAAATTGAAAGACAAAAATCACATGATCATATCAATAGATGCAGAGAAAGCATTCGACAAAATCCAATACTCATTTTTGATAAAAACTCTCAGCAAAACGGGAATAGAGGGAGCATATCTTAACATGATAAAGGCCATATATGACACACCTACAGCAAACATCATACTCAATGTACAAAAATCTAAAAGCATTTCCCCTAAGAACAAGAACAAGACAGGGATGTCTGCTTTCACTACTCTTATTCAACAGAGCACTGAAAGTCCTAGCCACAGCAATCAGACAAGAAGAAGAAATTAAAGGCATCCAAATTGGAAAGGAGGAAGTAAAACTTTCATTATTCACAGATGTCATGATATTGTACATAGAAAACCCTAAAGACTCCACCAAAAACTACTAGATTTAATAAATGAATTTGGCAATGTAGCAGGATACAAAATCAGCACCCAAAATCTATGACTTTTTTATACACCAATAATAAATTTTCAGTGAGAAACTAAACAAACAATCCCATTTACCATTGCAACAAAAAATTAAGATACTTAGGAATAAACTTAATGAAGGAAGTAAAAGACTTGTATGCAGAAAACTACAGGACAGTGAAAAAAGTGATTAAGCCAGGCTGGCATGGTTCAGTGGTTGAGCATCAAACTATGAACCTGGAGATCACAATTCAATTCCCAGCCAGGGCACATGCCCGAGTTGTGGGCTCAATCTCTAGTGTGGAGAATGCAGGAGGCAGCCAATCAATGATTCTCTCTCATCATTGATGTTTCTCTCTCTCTCGCTCCCTTCCTCTCTGAAATCAATAAAAATATTTTTTTAAAGGTTAAAAAAATAGAGGAAGATATAAACAGGTAAAAAAATATACCAAGTGTAATGGATTGGTAGGATTAACATCATTAAAATGTCCATACTACCGAGACAATCTACAGATCCAACACAATCCATATTAAAATACCAATGGCATATTTCACAGAGCTAGAACAAATACTCCAAAAATCTGTATGGAATCAAAAAAGACCCGGAATAGCTGCAGCAATCTTGAAAAAGAAGAACAAAGTTGGAGAAATCAAAATGCCAGATATCAAGTTATACTACAAAGCCACCATAATCAAAACAGCCTGATACTGGCACAAGAACAGGCATATAGATCAATGGAACAGAACAGAGACCACAGAAATCAACCCAAGCCAATACGCTCAATTAATATTTGACAAAGGAGGCAAGAGCATACAATGGAGTCAAGAGAGTGTCTCTTCAATAAATGGTGTTGGAAAAATTGGACCAAAAAAATGGAACTAGATCACCAACTTACACCATACACAAAATAAACTCAAAATGGGTAAAAGGCTTAAATATATCTTTTTAATATATTGCTGGATTCAAACAGCAAAATCTCAGACATCTCTTGTAGCAATATGTTTATGGATACATCCCCTCGGGCCATGGTCGGCGAACCGCGGCTCGGGAGCCACATGCGGCTCTTTGGCCCTTTGAGTGTGGCTATGAAGTTTCAATCTCACTGTCCTTGCTTGCCCGCACGTGGTATTTTGTGGAAGAGCCACACTCAAGGGGCCGCAGTTTGCCGACCACTGCCCTAGGGCAAAGGAAACTAAGGAGAAAATAAACAAATGGACTACATCAAAATAAAATGCTTCGGCATAGAAAAAAATAAAAAGCCATCAACAAAAAAAAAAAAAGGGAGCCCATTATATGGGAGAACATATTTGGCAATGATACATTTGATAAAGGGTTAATATCCAAAATATATAAGAAACTCATACAACTTAACAAAAGGAAGAACAATCCAATTTAAAAAATGGGTAAAGGACCTAAATAGACACTTCTCCAAAGAGGACATACAGATGGCCAAGAGATGTATGAAAAAATGCTCAAAGTCATTGATCATCAGAGAGACGCAAATTAAAACTACAATGAGATATCACTTCACACCAGTCAGAATGGCTACCGTCAACAAACCAACAAATGACAAGTGCTGGTGAGGATGTGGAGAAAAGGGAACCCTAGTACACTGCTGGTGGGGATGCAGACTGGTGCAGCCACTGTTGAAATAATTTTTGGAGTTTCCTCAAAAAATTAAATATGGAACTGCCATTTGACCCAATGATCTCACTTCTAGGAATATATCATAAGAAACCCAAAACACCAATCAGAAAGAATGTATGCACCCCTATGTTCATAGCAGCACAGTTTACAATGGCTAAGATCTGGAAACAGTCCATGTGCCCATCAGTAGATGAGTGGATAAAAAAGTTATGGTACATTTATACCATGGAATACTTTGCAGCAATAAAAAAGAAGATTCTCTTGCCCTTTGAGACAGCATGGAGGGACCTGGAAAGTATCATGATAAGTGAAATAGGTCAGTTGAAGAAAGACAAGTATCACATGATCACACTCATATGTGAAATCTAAGTAACAAAATAAACTGATGAATGGAGTGGGTCCAGAGACATGGAAGCATGAAACAGAGTGCAGAATCTTGGAAGGAAAGTAGGGGAGGATGGGCAGATGGGAGGTACTCAACCAAAGACCTTGTATGCATATATGCATAGCCCATGGACACAGACAATAGGGTGCCAAAGGCTTGGGAGGGTGCAGGGCAGGATGGAGAGGATCAATGGTTGCGGGAGGGGACATGTGTAAAGAAAAATACAAAACAAAAATTTTAAAAATGTGTGTTGGATTTTGTCTAATGCTTTTTCTATGTTTATTGATATGATCATGTGATTTTTGTCTTTCAATTTGTTTATGTGATGTATCACATTTATTGGTTTGAATATTGCACCAGCCTTGCATCCCCGGAATAAAGCCCACTTGGTCATGATGTATGATCTTTTTAATATATTTCTGGATTCAATTTGCTAGTATTTTGTTGAGGATTTTAGCATTTATGTTCATCAGGATATTGGCCTGTAATTCTCTTTCTTTGTAGTGTCTTTATCTGGTTTTGGAACTGGGATCATGCTGGCCTCATTAAAAGAACTTGGAAGTGTTCCTTCCTCTTGGATTTTTTGGAGAAGGTGCGGGGGGGGGGGGGGGGGGAACGCAAGGCAGTTATATATATATATATTTTTTTTACTCCGTTAACAAATAAGCCAGCCGTCTCAAAGTGCTTCTCATTAATTCTGGGAAGGCCAAAACAAAGTAAAAAGGGAACTTGAGAATTAATCTATACCAAGATAGTCAACAGGGGAATTTTGATACCTATAGACAGGAGGGTATATAACGCCTTGAACCCCCACCCAACTCGCTCCTCAAATTAGCTGAATGATACCTATCTACACTCCAAGCCAGATGAAATGAAATAGATTCACTTGCCTTCCCTCTTTAGTAAATTGCTTGCTTTAATAAGTTGGCATTATCACAGCGCAATCAGAGTCTATTATTTAAATTCATTTATTCAAGAAGACAACAACGGGAAGGGGATAGCCCTCTCTCTCTGACTCAGGCGGCTGTCCAGTGACACCTTTTCTAGGGTCTCTGAGCTGCCTGTAATAAAGCCATCCTATTGGTTACTTTAGGTCATTGAGTTTGTAAGGCCGCCATACAGGCCTCCCTTGAGCTTGTCAAGTTTAGTATGTGGCCACACTATCTTGCACCCAAGTAACTGCTGTTGTTCCAGAACTTCAGGAGGAGGTCATGGAGAAGAGAGTACAAGAAAATGATTAGTCACTCTTAAATGTCCCAATCTGGGCCCCAGTCACTGAGCCACTGCTGAGAACTCCGCAACCTTCCTCTGCGCCCCCCTTGCATTCTGCCTGCTCCTTCACACACACACACACACACACACACACACACACACACCCTCTGCTGCAGCCTTCCACCAGCTGTTTCTACCAAGGAAAAGGAATCATGTCATATGTCCGCTATGCAGAACCTCCACTCTTTCAACCCCTTTGCTGATGCAAGTAGGGCGATACACCCAAGTTACTGCTTTTGTTCCAGAACTTCCAGCTAGCCCTGAAGATTATACTCATTCAAGAATTCAACAGAGAAATTGCAGAAGACCCTTACTATTGTCCAAGGGCTCAATGATGATTACAATAAAAAGAAACTAGTTGAGACATTTAAGAAGAAAATTGCCTTCAATGGTACTGTAATTGAGCATATAGAATATGGAGAAGTAATTCAGCTACAGGGTGACCAGTGTAAGAACATATGCCAGTTCCTCATGGAGACTGGACTGGCTAAGGACACCAGCTGAAGGTTCCTGGGTTTTAAGTGCTTTTGGCTCACTGAAGCTTAAGTGAAGGTTTCCTTGCAATGAGTAGCATTTCCCTTCTGTCCCTTGTCAAAAGTTTAAAAACTCACAGTTTGTATAATGTAACCATTTTGGGTCTGCTTTTAACTTGGACTAGTGTAACTTCTTCATGCAATAAGCTAAAAAGAGCCATAAAGATAGATAGATGATAAATCAGTGATGGCGAACCTTTTGAGCTCTTCGTGTCAGCATTTTGAAAAACCCTAACTTAACTCTGGTGCCATGTCACATATAGAAATGTTTTGATATTTTCAACCATAGTAAAACAAAGATTTATATTTTTGATATTTATTTTATATATTTAAATGCCATTTAACAAAGAAAAATCAACCAAAAAAATGAGTTCATGTGTCACCTCTGACACGCTTGTCATAGGTTCACCATCACTGTGATAGATGATAGATAATAGAAGATAGATAGATGATAGATAGATAGATAGATAGATAGATAGATAGATAGATGATAGATAGATGATAGATAGATAGATAGATAGATAGATAGATAGATAGATAGATAGATAGATAGATAGACAGATAGATATCCCAGTCTGGAAATGACATGGTTCATCCAGTCTCTGCCCATCCATTCATCAGGCGTGGTTCTAACCCACCATTCAGAATAAACACATGAACACAACCTGAATTTACTTCAGTTCCCCTGGATACTGAAGACAAGGATTTCAATGCAAGCAGTATCATCCTCAGACAACACCAGGAGGGAAGTAGGAAAGTGACACGGGGAAGAGAAGGACACCATAAGAAAGAATTGGCATTATTGAGCAGGTGACTGCTAAAGGCATCTGGGGCAATCATGTGGAACATGCCTCGGAGTTTTCTAGGTCAAGAGCAGAGAGTGTTGGGTTCTTGTCCCCTAATTCACATCTGTCATTGAGATGTATCCCATTCAGCACAACAATAATAACACAATATGGTAAGCAGAATAATGTTCCCCTAAAAATGCCCATGTCCTAATCCCCAGAACCTGTGGATGTGTTAGCGACATGGAAAAATGAGAGTGAAGGTTGCAGATAGTGTTATACTATAAATCAGAAGATGCCTTAATCAATAAGCCAAATTTATTTGGAGTCCTATTCAGTTTTGCTAGCCTTAGCAGGCCCAGAGGAACTCTTGCTTCTCAAATTCTGGGGCCCAGTATAGTGGAAGTCTTTTCCATTTATATGTTTTTCAGCTCTTTGTTTTCCAAATTTGGAATGAGACTTCCGGACCTTCTGAGAAAAAGTCCTGTTTGCTGGGACAGAGCTGTGAGACCATATCTCAGGGCCTGGCCTGGCGACAGCACTGACAACTCTGTCTGGGGCATATTTTATGGCCTCTCTGGAGTGGGGAGTAGTCTTATTTTACCTATTATTTAAGTAATCAAATGTTTACAGAGTAGCAGGGTTAAAATTTTAAACAGCAATTTTTACCCAAGGTGGAGGTGACTATACTTCAATAGAATTAGGGTTCCTAATCCACTGACCTTAAAATAGTAAGGTCATATGAAATTATCCAGTGGCCCCAATGTAATAGCAAAGGTCCCTTAAATGTGGACGAGGAGGCAAAGGGTCAGTGTTTGAGCAGTGCAAAGTAGGAAAGATCCATGTCGTTGTGGACTTTGAAGGTGTTGGAAGGGGCCACCAGCCAAGTAGTGCAGGCCGCCTCAAGCAGCTGGGAAAAGCAAGAAAACAAATTGTCCCCCAGAACCTCCAGAAAGAAACACAGCCCTGTCAACACCTTGATTTCAACATTATGAGACTCGTTTGGGTCTGACTTCCAGAACTATAAGATAATGAATTTGAATTGTCTTATGTCAGTAAGTTTGTAGTGATTTGGTACAGTATCAATTGAAAACGAATGCACATACCTGAAATAATGTTTTTTCAAAATGCATACAAAGAAAATCATAAAATTTTGCTGAAGAATATTTTAAAGGTACCTGAATAAATAACTGGTTCGTGAATGAATGAGTAAATAGACAGACAGACATATACACACACATGTATATTCCCTAACCAAAATTACAAACTGATTCAGAATTGTATCTAGGAAATAAAATGCGCAGTAGTAGAAAGAAACATTGAGAGAAGACAATGTCGTGGTGTAAATCAACTATATTATAGAACTGTAGTAACTAAAACATTGGCAAGTAAGTTCAATGCAGGCATAATGCAGTGTGTGACTTTATTAAGAGGATGTCGTGGGGGCTGACTTAGGGCCCTAAGACTATCAATAGAAGAGAGATCGTCTACAGCCTTTGGAGGGAGAAAGGGTTCTCAGAATCTCGAGATCTCAAAGATTTCAGTTCAGGAGGAATAAAAACAAAAGTGGGTGGGACCAGAGAGGACCTAGCAAAGGGTATGGCCAAATTGCCTGATCCTGGAGACTGAACAGGGGCCAGGGGTGAGAGTGGGGGACAGTGGCCCTCAGAGGCCTGGGCACAGAGCTGAGGGCTTCTCGCAGATCCAGAAGTGTTCTTCACTACATTTGTTATCATTCCAGCCATCACCGGACAGTTCCGCACAGTCCTCCTCTCCTTGATTGTTAGGTTCCCCTTCTTTCCAGAAGCTGTGAACACCATCAAAGCTATGAGTTCCCTCCCCAACCCAAAGCCAACTCCCCAACCCACCCTTGGACCAGCTGGTCCATGGCCTTTGGTAACAAATTTCTAAGGATCAGCTAGAGAGGATGGTGAATTCAGAGACAGGGTTTTCAAAATGTGGGTTCAAATACCACCTCCCTCAATCAGTGCTAGCAAAATAAAAACACAGATTCCTGGGCCCATACATAGACTTAGAGAATCAAATCCCCCACCCCACCATGGTGGACTCAGGACTCTGCATCTCAACCCACTTTTTTGGGTGATACTTTCCAACCCCAGAGTCTGAGCAACCCTGGCTTTAGGTGTAGGTCTCTTCCCTACCCTCCCACTCCAAGGCCATTGTCGCTGGCAAGTCACCTGAGATGCAAGTGGGTGTTGTCCACCCATTGCCAGGACCCTTCATTGTGTTTGTCACTGAGGCCGATCCAGGTGCTTTTATCATTTCTGATATCCCAAGATTTCAGGAATTTCTGGGGGTGAGGGAGGGATGGGGTATCAAGAGGAAGATTAGTGAAGGCCACCCATCCCATGTCTGCCCACATTCTCATGGTCCCCTGCCTCCCACAGAAGTCTTTCTGTGTCCTAGACTTTATCCCCTACTTAAGTTGTATGCATTCACATGTGCATTAATGCTGTGGATGTGTGGGAATGTATTAATTTATGTCTCAATTCACTTATGTGTCAAGGGAGAAATTACTCTGAGTTTCCTTTATTTACATACATAGACAGCACTTTTACATGACCTTCCCAAGTCCATCATGGTTTCTCCTCCAGGAAGCCTTCCCTGACTGCATCACCCCCAAACCTCCATCTCTCAAAGGGCAGAAGAGAGTGGCAGAAGGCTTTTTGTTGACCTGGCCCAGCCCCAGACAGGACCCTTGCCTGGCATACCTGCTCCTCAGCATTGTTAATGACCACTAGCTGGGCCCTCATGTCCTCACAGGCAGAGACAGAAGCATCCCAGGTGCTCTGAATCTTGGAGAAGATATAACAGCTTCCCTGGAAGAAGTCCCAATTCCAGGGGCAGCGACGGCACAGGCCAGCTGGGGAGCAGGGACGAGGTTGGGACAGTTGGGGAGACAGGTTGCTAGGCTCCCAGGCCCCCAACACGGCATCAGATATGGGAAATCCAGGGCCAGGCCCCTTTGTCCAGCTATCAGCTCAGTCTCCAAGAAACCCATGAGAAAGATCCCATTCTTCCTTGACATTTTCAGAATGGCAGCCATGGGAGGTGAGCCTCAGCCCCACCTATAACCCCCCAACTCCCTCCTGACCTTGATGTCTGAACCTTACTCAGGGTGGCATTCATCTTGCTCAGCTGATGGAGGATCTCCTCCAGGTCTGATTGCAAAACAACCACTGAAAGAAGAAGACTTCTGTTATTAAGCACCTACTGTGTGCTTGGTGCAGAGAGGGCCCCATGATTTCTGCATCTCATGGTAACCGCAACAGCCCATTATACAAACAAGAAAAGTGAGACTTAGGCAGTGACTTGCCCAACATCCTGGCCCCCCGGACCGCACACAGGGATCCAATCTCCTCCCCCACTCCTGCCTGCCCTCTACCTCACAGCGGTGGCTCGTCCAAGGTCACGCAGCTCAGAGCCCTTCCCATTCCAGAACCCAGCCTCCAACCCCTCACCCGGGCTGTGGCTCTCCTGATCATCCACCTCTCTTGGCAGGGATTGTTGGATCCTGGAGACTACAAAAGAGCAGAGAATTCCCCTTAACTGAGTGCCTACAGTATGTCTGATCCTGTGACACCTTTGGTTTCAAGATCTGAGAACCTAACCCTCGCTCCATAAACCCACCTGGAGGAAAATGGGCTGCATTTCACAGATAAGGAAAAGGGCTCAGAGAGAGGTAGTAACCAGCCCACAGTCACACAGGAGATGACAAAGAGTCCAAATATCCCAGCCCTAGTGGTTTTGAGGACTGTGGAAAAGGGAAAAGACCAACCCAGAGGGAAAACCCCAAGAGGCTCAGGACTCCCAGCCCCTAGCCCCAAACTCACCTTGAATCAGGGTGATCAGCATGAGCATGAAGAGACCCAAAGAGATGAGAAGCAGTATCAGAAGCAGAGGGGCCCGGGTTAGACACTCTGTTACAGAATGGGCAGAGCTGGGATCTAGGGACAGAACATGCCTCAACCCACCCATGCTGGAGGTGGCCTCCCAGCTGCCCCCTTCCCCAAGTGCTTGCTCCTGAACCACCCATCCCAGTACCTGGCAAACTTCTTGAGATCCTCGACAGCCCAAGGTCTTTCTCAGGTGATCTCTGGCCTTGAAATATCTCCCTCTCCTCTGAACAGGACAGAATGTATTCATCTGAGCTTCAAAGCCCTAATGGAGACCGTACCCTCTTCCCTCCTTGCAGGCTGGAGGCCAGACCTGGACTCCCCCAGGACCCTGGAGCCTTGGCCTCCCCACCATTACCCCATAATGGGGGCTCAGCCTCATCAGGGCCACCTGGTTCCTTGGGGACACACATCTCTGCCATCCTCTTCTCCCCTCTGTTCTTCTGTCCACCTCCTCCCTGGACTATGGTTTTTATAACCTCATGAATTTCCTCAGCAGCCCCTCCAGGGGCTATTCCTCCCAAAGTCAGGAAGAAGAATGAGGAACTATGTGGGGACACCACTTCCTCTTGGAAAAGTTGGGGGTAGAGATGAAATGCCTGACACAGCTATGATAGAAGTCATTTAGGGTGGGGCAGAAGCTTGAGGTCAATGCAAGTGTCAAAAGACACTGCTCCAACCCCCACCTAATCCTGGGAACTTCGGCCCTACCTTATCAAAGCCTCAGTTTCCTCATCTGTAAAATGGGACAATTACTCTGCTTCATACTGTTAATGTGAAGTCTAATACAGTGCACTAGTAATGGTTATAAATTTCCTATCTCAATGATAAATACTCAGTAGTAATGGCACTTAGCACATACACATCCCAGAACCCTGTGCTGTGCATTCTACCTTGCTGCAACAAATAAGAAACCACAGGTGTGCTCCTGGTGGTCTTTGGCTGAGGAGCACTGACAGAAAAAGGTCGTTATTGTCCTGCTTTAGAGATGAGGACAGAAATAGAGAGGGCAGAAACTGCCTGAGGTCGCACAGCCTGTAAATGATGGGCTGGGAGTTAGAACCAGGCAGGTGGACCTCTGAGTCCCTGCTTAACCACTGCACGAAGCAGGTACCCTTTCCATTTTGTAATTACTATCTTGTAGAGTTTCTTTGAAACTATGTGTATCAAGTTTTGAATTTATTTATGTATGAACTCCTGATTTCCTATCAGATTCTGTCAGTTTTATGTTACTATCTTTAATTTTTTAAATATACTTTTATTATTGATTTCAGAGAGGAAGGGAGAGGGAGATAGAAATATCAAGGATGAGGGGAGAACCAAGATGGCGGCATAGGTTAACGCCGGAGTTTGCTGCTTTGAACAACTACTTCAAAAGTGAAACTAAAAGACGGAAGGGACATCACCCAGAACCACAGGAACGCTGGCTGAGTGGAAGTCCTACAACTAGGAGGAAAGAGAAACGCATACGGACACTCAAAGGAGGCGCAGTGCTGAAGTCAAATTCTGAGGTGCGGAGTGCGCGGAGAGGGCTGGCGGCGGAGGGCGCGGTTGGCGTTTTCAATCGGGAGGGAGTCGCAGACTCTGAGCTCCAGATACAGGCGAGTCTTTAGGGACCCAGACTCAAACGGGAGAAGCGGGACTATCTGGCTTCGGTCAGAGCGAGTGCAGCTTTCTCTCCGAGGTTTGCAGTGGGTGCTGGGACTCAGAGAGGCAGAGCCCCTGGGGACAGGACTGAGAGCCACCATAACTGCTCTCTCCGGCCCACCCTGTTGATCCTGTGCGCACCCACCCTGCCCAAGCCCTTCACAGAGGCATTTGCCGGATAGCCTCAGGCAAAGGCTAGATTAGCACCTCCCTAGAGGACAGAAGTTCTCTCACTGCTGACACAGCTGATTCTCATAGCCACTTGGCCTGGAGGTCAAACCCTCCCTGGTATTAGCTACAACAATCAAGGTTTAACTATAAGACTGCGCACAAAGACCACTAAGGGGTGCACCAAGGAAGCATAACAAAATGTGGAGACAAAGAAACAGGACAAAATTGTCAATGGAAGATATAAAGTTCAGAACCACACTTTTAAGGTCTCTCAAGAACTGTTTAGAAGCCGCCGATAAACTTAATGAGATCTACAAGAAAACTAATGAGACCCTCGATGTTATATTGGGGAACCAACTAGAAATTAAGCATACACGGACTGAAATAACGAATATTATACAGACTCCCGACAGCAGACCAGAGGAGCGCAAGAATCAAGTCAATGATTTGAAATGCGAGGAAGCAAAAAACACCCAACCAGAGGGGTGGAATGAAAAAAGAATCCAAAAATGCGAGGATAGTGTAAGGATCCTCTGGGAGAGCTTCAAGCGTACCAACATCAGAATTATAGGGGTGCCAGAAGATGAGAGAGACCAAGATATTGAAAACCTATTTGAAGAAATAATGACAGAAAACTTCCCCCACCTGGTGAAAGAAATGGACTTACAGGTCCAGGAAGTGCAAAGAACCCCAAACAAAAGGAATCCAAAGAGGACCACACCAAGACACATCATAATTAAAATGCCAAGAGCAAAAGATAAAGAGAGAATCTTAAAAACAGCAAGAGAAAGAAACTCAGTTACCTACAAGGGAATACCCATACGACTGTCAGCTGATTTCTCAACAGAAACTTTGCAGGCCAGAAGGGAGTGGCAAGAAATATTCAAAGTGATGAATACCAAGAACCTACAACAAAGATTACTTTATCCAGCAAAGCTATCATTCAGAATTGAAGGTCAGATAAAGAGCTTCACAGATAAGGAAAAGCTAAAGGAGTTCATCACCACCAAACCAGGATTATATGAAATGCTGAAAGGTATCCTTTAAGAAGAGGAAGAGGAAGAAAAAGGTAAAGATACGAATTATGAACAACAAATATGCATCTATCAACAAGTGAATCTAAGAATCAAGTGAATAAATAATCTGATGAACAGAATGAACTGGTGATTATAATAGAATCAGGGACATAGAAAGGGAATGGACTCACTATTCTTGGGGGGGAAAGGGGTGTGGGAGATTCGGGAAGAGACTGGACAAAAGTCATGCACCTATGGATGAGGACAGTGGGTGGGGAGTGAGGGCGGAGGGTGGGGCGGGAACTGGGAGGAGGGGAGTTATGGGGGGGAAAAAAGAGGAACAAATGTAATAATCTGAACAATAAAGATTTAATTAAAAAAAAAGAAAGAAAGAAAGAAATATCAAGGATGAGAGAGTATCATTGATAAGCTACCTCCTGCATGCCCCACACTGGGGATCAAGCCCACAATCCAGGCATGTGCCTTGAGGAATCATGACCTCCAGGTTCATAGGTTGATGCTCAACCATTGAGTCACATCAGATGGACACTATCTTTAATTTTAATCTAAAGTGAATTTCTTTGTCCAATAGTGGGGCAAAGGTGTAATGGCTACTATAAGGAGAAGTTCTCTTCAGACCAAAGAACAAAGCAGGCAACTCCATAGAAATAACAATTTATTATAGGATTATTTACTTACAGGAAGATTAGGCTGGAGCAGAGCAGACAATCCAGCAGTCTGTGCAAATTATTCTTTATGTCCTAACCGGTTTGGCTCAGTGGATAGAGTGTCGGCCTGCGGACTGAAAGGTCCCAGGTTCGATTCCGGTCAAGGGCATGTACCTTAGTTGCGAGCACATCCCCAGTAGGAGGTGTGCAGGAGGCAGCTGATTGGTGTTTCTCTCTCATTGATGTTTCTAACTCTCTATCCCTCTCCCGTCCTCTCTGTAAAAAAATCAATAAAATATATATATATTTTTAAATTAATCTTTACTACCAGACCCCTGTCACAGTACATTTTTATAGTATAACTCAGGTACTCATGATTGACAAGACAAAGGGACAAAGAATGCAGTAGTGCCATACCTCCTGATGGTCTTGTGACAGATGATTTCTTTTTTTTTTTTTTCTTTTTTTTCAACTTGTAAAACTTTTATTTTTTATTTTTTTTTAATTAAATTTTTATTGTTCAGATTATTACATTTGTTGCTCTTTTTTTCCCCCCATAACTCCCCTCCTCCCAGTTCCCGCCCCACCCTCCGCCCTCACTCCCCACCCACTGTCCTCATCCATAGGTGCACGATTTTTGTCCAGTCTCTTCCCGCATCTCCCACACCCCTTTCCCCCCCAGGAATAGTCAGTCCATTCCCTTTCTATGTCCCTGATTCTATTATAATCACCAGTTCATTCTGTTCATCAGATTATTTATTCACTTGATTCTTAGATTCACTTGTTGATAGACGCATATTTGTTGTTCATAATTTGTATCTTTACCTTTTTCTTCCTCTTCCTCTTCTTAAAGGATACCTTTCAGCATTTCATATAATCCTGGTTTGGTGGTGATGAACTCCTTTAGCTTTTCCTTATCTGTGAAGCTCTTTATCTGACCTTCAATTCTGAATGATAGCTTTGCTGGATAAAGTAATCTTTGTTGTAGGTTCTTGGTATTCATCACTTTGAATATTTCTTGCCACTCCCTTCTGGCCTGCAAAGTTTCTGTTGAGAAATCAGCTGACAGTCGTATGGGTATTCCCTTGTAGGTAACTGAGTTTCTTTCTCTTGCTGTTTTTAAGATTCTCTCTTTATCTTTTGCTCTTGGCATTTTAATGATGATGTGTCTTGGTGTGGTCCTCTTTGGATTCCTTTTGTTTGGGGTTCTCCGCGCTTCTTGGACCTGTAAGTCCATTTCTTTCACCAGGTGGGGGAAGTTTTCTGTCATTATTTCTTCAAATAGGTTTTCAATATCTTGCTCTCTCTCATCTTCTGGCACCCCTATAATTCTGATGTTGGTACGCTTGAAGCTCTCCCAGAGGCTCCTTACACTATCCTCGCATTTTTGGATTCTTTTTTCATTTTGCTTTTCCGGTTGGGTGTTTTTTGCTTCCTCGCATTTCAAATCATTGACTTGATTCTTGCGCTCCTCTGGTCTGCTGTCGGGAGTCTGTATAATATTCGTTATTTCAGTCCGTGTATGCTTAATTTCTAGTTGGTTCCCCAATATAAGATCGAGGGTCTCATTAGATTTCTTGAGGATCTCACTACATTTATCGGCGGCTTCTAGACAGTTCTTAAGAGACCTTAAAAGTGTGGTTCTGAACTCTATATCTTCCATTGACAATTTTGTCCTGTTTCTTTGTCTCCGCATTTTGTTATGCTTCCTTGGTGCACCTCCTAGTGGTCTTTGTTTGCAGTCTTATAGTTAAATCTTGATTGTTGTAGCTAATTCCAGGGAGGGTTTGACCTCTAGGCCAAGTGGCTATGAGAATCAGCTGTGTCAGTAGTGAGAGAACTTCTGTCCTCTAGGGAGGTGCTAGTCTAGCCTTTGCCTGAGGCTATCCGGCAAATGCCTGTGTGCAGGGCTTGGGCGGGGCGGGTAGAACAGGATCAACAGGGTGGGCCGGAGAGAGCAGTTATGGCAGCTCTCAGTCCTGTCCCCAGGGGCTCTGCCTCTCTGAGTCCCAGCACCCGCTGCAAAGCTCAGAGAGAAAGCTGCACTCGCTCTGACCGAAGCCAGACAGTCCTGCTTCTCCCGTTTGAGTCTGGGTCCCTAAAGACTCGCCCGGATCTGGAGCTCAGAGTCTGCGACTCCCTCCCGATTGAAAACGCCAACCGCGCCCTCCGCCGCCAGCCCTCTCCGCGCACTCCGCACCTCAGATTTTGACTTCAGCACTGCGCCTCCTCTGAGTGTCCGTATGCGTTTCTCTTTCCTCCTAGTTGTAGGACTTCCACTCAGCCAGCGTTCCTGTGGTTCTGGGTGATGTCCCTTCCGTTTTTTGGTTTCACTTTTGAAGTAGTTGTTCAAAGCAGCAAACTCCGGCGTTAACCTATGCCGCCAGACAGATGATTTCTTAAATCAGTACTATCACCAGTTTGATATTTATCTGTTGTCATGACATTGTGGCCACTACTAACAAAATTTTATGGCTACATTTTAAAGAACACATATAGCCGAAACCAATTTGGCTCAGTGGATAGAGCGCTGGCCTGCAGACCGAAAGGTCCCAGGTTTGATTCCAGTCAAGGACATATACCTGGGTTGCAGGCACATCCCCAGTGGGGGATGTGCAGGAGGCGGCTGATCGATGTTTCTCTCTCATTGATGTTTCTGACTCTCTATCTCTCTCCCTTCCTCTCTGTAAAAAATCAATAAAATATATTTAAAAAATAAAAAATAAAGAACACATATAATCATCAACTAGAAGGCTTTGATGTGCTTGTTAAGGATAGTGAAGTTGATCACAGCATAAAACTTAAAAATAAAATGAAAGCTGGATGCAGAGATGGAGTTGGTTTGGCTCACATCTAAATCTATGTACTCTATAGACAGCATATAATTAGGTCATTTTTATCCATTCTGTCAATCTCTGCCTTTGAATTGGAGAGTTTAATCCATTTATATTTAATGTAATTACTGACAAGGAAAGGTTTATATCTGCCATTTTGCTATTTGGCTTTTATATCCCCTACTAGAGGTCCAGTGCATGAAATTCGTGCATGGGTAAGGTCCTAGGCCTGGCCAGCGATCAGAGGCGATTGAGGCCTTCTGGCTGCCAGCTGCTGGCCCGGGCTTTCCTTTCTTCTATGCCATCCCCTAGTGGTCAGTGCAAGTCATAGTGAGTGATCGAACTCCTAGTCTCCCGGTCAAATTCCCAAGGGGACAATTTGCATATTAGGCTTTTATGTATATAGATATCTTTTTCTTCTTCAGTTCCTCCATTACTATCTTCTTTTGTATTAAATAGATATTTTCTAGTGTGTCATTTAAATTCTCTTGTTTGTTTTACTATATATTTTTTAATTATTTCCTTAGTGTTTGTCCTGGGATTACTTTTAACATATAACAATCTAGTTAATATTAATAACAACTTACTTTTAATAGTATGCAAAACTTTGCTCCTATATAGTTTCATTTCTCCCGCCCTTTATGCTGCTTTTATCACAAATTACATCCTTATACATGTGTGCTCATCAACTTTGGTTTCTAATTATTGCATTATACAGTTGTCTTTTAAATCATATGGGGGAGGAAGGAATAACAAACAAAAATGTTTTATATTTACCTGTGTAGTTACCTTTATTGGTACTTTATATTTCTTCATGTAGATTCACATTATTGTCTAGATTCATATTTCATCCTGAAAGACTCCATTCATTTCTTTTATTGGTAAAATACACATAACATAAAACTTACCATTTAAACTATACACTTCAATAGCATTTAGTACATTCATATGGTTGTAAATGCTGTGCAGCCATCATTAGCTAGTTCCAGAACATTTTCTTTCTTTTTTAAAAAATTTATTTATTTATTCATTTATTTTTATTATTAATTAAAGCTTTATTGTTCAGATTATTACATTTGTTCCTCTTTCCCCCCCCCCAAACTTCCCTCCACCCAGTTCCCACCCCACCCTCCTCCCTCACTCCCCACCCACTGTCCTCATCCATAGGTGCACGATTTTTGTCCAGTCTCTTCCTGAATCCCCCTCACCCCTTCCCCCCCCCCCAAGAATAGCCAGTCCACTCTCTTTCTATGCCCCTGAATTCTTTTATAATCACCAGTTCATTCTGTTCATCAGATTATTCACTTGATTTTCAGGTTCACTTGTTGATAGATGTGTATTTGTTGTTCATAATTTGTATCTTTACCTTTTTCTTCTTCTTCCTCTTCTTAAAGGATACCTTTCAGCATTTCATATAATACTGGTTTGCTGGTGATGAACTCCTTTAGCTTTTTCTTATCTGTGAAGCTCTTTATCTGACCTTCAATTCTGAATGATAGCTTTGCTGGATAAAGTAATCTTGGTTGTAGGTTCTTGGCATTCATCACTTTGAATATTTCTTGCCACTCCCTTCTGGCCTGCAAAGTTTCTGTTGAGAAATCAGCTGACAGTCGTATGGGTACTCCCTTGTAGGTAACTGAGTTTCTTTCTCTTGCTGCTTTTAAGATTCTCTCTTTGTCTTTTGCTCTTGGCATTTTAATCATGATGTGTCTTGGCGTGGTCCTCTTTGGATTCCTTTTGTTTGGGGTTCTCTGCACTTCCTGGACTTTTAAGTCTATTTCTTTCACCAGGTAGGGGAAGTTTTCTGTCATTATTTCTTCAAATAGGTTTTCAATGTCTTGCTCTCTCTCTTCTTCTGGCACCCCTATAATTCGGATGTTGGTATGCTTGAAGCTGTCCCAGAGGCTCCTTACACTATCTTCATATTTTCGGATTCTTTTTTCATTTTGCTTTTCTGGTTGGGTGTTTTTTGCTTCTTCGCATTTCAAATCTTTGACTTGATTCTTGCGCTCCTCTGGTCTGCTGTTGGGAGTCTGTATAATATTCTTTATTTCAATCAGTGTATGCTTAATTTCTAGTTGGTCCTTTATCACAACCTTGAGGGTCTCATTAGATTTCTTGTAGATCTCATTAAGTTTATCGGTGGCTTCTAGAAAGTTCTTGAAAAACCTTAAAAGTGTGGTTTTGAACTCTATATCCAGTAGTTTGCTTTCCTCCATTTCTGTCATTTGTGTCCTTTTTCTTTGTCTCCTCATTTTTTATGCTTCCCTGTGTTGATAAAGTGGTTTTCTGTGCTAAGTGTCCTCTAGGGCCCAGAGGTTCAGCCTCCCCAATTACCTGAGGAGGACACTCTTGGTGCACCCCCTTGTGGTCTTTGTGCACAGTCTTGTTGTAGTTAAGCCTTGATTGTTGTAGGTATCACTGAGAGGAATTGACCTCCAGGCCAATTGACTGTGAGAATCAGCTGTGTCTGCAGTGGGAGAACTTCTGTCCTGGAGACACCCCTCTGGGGCAAGACTTGCTTCACTGGGGCTTTGGTGCTCACTGAGTCTGCCCCCTGAGTGTGTCTTTTATGGTTCCACAGAGCTGCAAACTGGATGGTCCCACTCTGACCTCTGGGTTTCCTGGCTCCTGGATCTCTAGGGAGGTGCTAATCTAGCCTTTGCCTGAGGCTATCCAGAAAAAGCCTCCCTGCAGGGCTTGGGCGGGGAGGTCCCATGGGATCAACAGGGCAGGGCTAGCAGTTATGGTGTCTCGGCTTCTCAGTATCCTGGAAATCCCTGCCAGCCCCTCCGAGAGAAAGCTGCTCTTGAGTTCCAACTGATGCCAGACAGTCCCGCTTCTCTCGTATAAGTCTGGGTCCCTAGAGACTCGCCCAGAACTGGAGCTCAGAGCCTGAAAATAACAACCGCGCCCTCAGCTGCCAGCCCACTCCGCACGCACCTCCGCACCTTAGTATTTTACTTCCGCACTGAGCCTCCTCTGAGTCTTGGTATGCTTTTCTCTTTCCTGAGTAAAATTTCCACTCAGCCAGCCTTCCTGTGGTTCTGGATGATATCCGTTCCGTCTTTTAGTTGTATTTTTGAAATGGTTGTTCGAGGCAGCAAATTCTGGTGTTTACCTATGCCGCCATCTTGGTTTTCTCTTGTTGCCCTTTCCAGAACATTTTCATCACCCCAAAAGGTAACCTCATATCATTTAAGCAGTTGCTCCACATTCCCACCTTCCTCCAGAGTCTAAAAACCTAATCTGTGTTTTGTTTCTATCAATTGACTTGTTTTGTATATTTCATACAAATGGAATCATACAATACCCTTTGTGTCTGGCTTCTTTCATTTAGCATAGTGTCTCCAAGGTTCATCAATGTTGTCACAGTACTGTATTCCTTTCTATGGCTGAATAATGTCATTTTTCTGGATATGGAATTATTGCTTGACAGTTTTTTTCTTTCAGCATTTCACATATGTCTTCCCACTGCCTTCTGGCCTCTGAGCCCTACTGGAGACCAGACCCTCTTCCCACCTTGCAGGCTGGAGGCCAGACCTGGACTCCCCCAGGACTCTGGAGCCCTGCCATCCCCATTACCCCAGAATGAGGGCTCAGCCTCGTCAGAGCTACCTGGTTCCTTGTGTGAGAATAAACAAGTGATCTTTTCTGTCAAAGAAGTTTAGACAGCTGCCATTTTGGTTGAGGGTCTCATTAGATTTCTTGAGGATCTCACTATATTTATCGGCAGTCTCACCAGTCTTTTCGAGGGCCTTACTAAATTTATTGGTGGCTTCTAGACAGTTCTTGAGAGACCTTAAAAGTGTGGTTTTGAACTCTATATCCAGCATTTTGCTTTCCTCCATTTCTGTCATTTGTGTCCTGTTTCTTTGTCTCCGCATTTTTTATGCTTTCTTGGTGCACCCCCTAGTGGTCTTTGTGCACAGTCTTGTTGTGTAGTTAAGCCTTGATTGTTGTAGGTAGCACTGGGGGGGATTTGACCTCCAGGCCAACTGGGTGTGAGAATCAGCTGTGTCTGCAGTGGGAGAACTTCTGTCCTCTAGGGAGGTGCTAATCTAGCCTTTGCCTGAGGCTAACTAGCAAATGGCTCTGTGCAGGGCTTGGGCAGGGCGGGTCCAGGGGATCAACAGAGCAGGCTGAGTGAGCAGTTATGGCTGCTCTCAGTCCCATCCCCAGAGGCTCTGCCTCTCAGTGTCCCAGCAACCGCGGCAAGTACCTCGGAGAGAAAGCTGCCCTCGAGTTCTGACCGATGCCAGACAGTCCTGCTTCTCCCGTTTGAGTCTGGGTCCCCAGAGACTCGCCTGGAACTGGAGCCCAGAGACTGAGACTCCCTCCCAATTGAAACAAACAACCGCTCCCTCAGCCGCCAGCCCCCTCCACACACACCTCCACACCTTAGTATTTTACTTCCGCACCGCGCCTCCTCTGAGTCTCGGTATGCTTTTCTCTTTCCTTCTAGTTGTAGAATTTCCCCTCAGCCAGCCTTCCTGTGGTTCTAGGTGATGTCTGTTCCATCTTTTAGTTGTATTTTTGAAGTGGTTGTGCAGGGCAGCAATCTCCAGTGTTTACCTATGCCGCCATCTTGGTTTCCCTATTCCCAACACCCTTTCTTGATAAAAACTCTCAGCAAGGTAGGAATAGAAGGATCATACCTCAACATAATAAAAGCCATATATGACAAACCCACAGCCAACATCATAATCAATGGGCAAAAACTAAAACCATTCCCCCTAATAACAGGAACAAGACAGGGATGCCCCCTCTCACCACTCCTGTTCAACATAGTACTGGAAGTACTAGCCATTGCGATCAGACAAGAAGAAGAAATAAAAGGCATCCAAATTGGAAAAGAGGAAGTAAAACTGTCCTTATTTACAGATGACATGATACTGTACATAGAGAACCCTAAAGACTCCATCAAAAAATTATTAGACTTAATAAGTGAATTTGGCAGTGTAGCAGGATACAAAATTAATACCAAGAAATCTATGGCATTTCTTTACACCAATAGTGAACTTACAGAAAGTGAGACTAAGAAAGCAATCCCATTTACCATCGCATCAAAAAAAATTAAGATACCTAGGAATAAACTTAACTAAGGAGGTAAAAGACTTATATGAGAAAAACTACAGGACACTGATAAAAGAGATAGAGGAAGATATAAACAGATGGAAGAACATACCGTGCTCATGGATTGGTAGAATCAACATCATCAAATGTCCATAATATCCAAAGCAATCTATAGATTCAATGCAATCCCCCATCAAATTACCAATGGCATATTTCACAGATCTAGAACGAACGTTCCAAAAATTCACCTGGAATAAAAAAACACCTCGAATAGCTGCAGCAATACTGAGAAAGAAGAACAAAGTAGGTGGGATCAATACCAGATATCAAGCTGTATTACAAAGCCACTGTTCTTAAAACAGCTTGGTACTGGCACAAGAACAGACATATAGATCAATGGAACAGAATAGAGAACCCAGAAATTGATCCAAACCACTCTGCCCAATTAATATTCAACTAGGAGGCAAGAACATACAATGGAGACAAGACAGTCTCTTCAATAAATGGTGTTGGGAAAATTGGACAGATACATGCAAAAAGATGAAACTAGACCACCAACTCACACCATACACAAAAATAAACTCAAAATGGATAAAAGACTTAAATGTAAGACTGGAAACTATAAAAATACTAGAGGAATCCACAGGCAGCGAAATAGCAAACATATGCCAAAGGAATTTCTTCTCTGATACTGCACCTAGGGCAATGAAAAGTAAAGAGAAAATAAATAAATGGGACTACATCAAAATAAAAAGCTTTTGCACAGCAAAGGAAACCATCAACAAAACAACAAGAAGGCCCACTGCATGGGAGAACATATTTGCCAATGATATCACCAATAAGGGTTTAATCTCCAACATTTACAGGGAACTTATGCAACTTAACAATAGGAAGATAAACAATCCAATCAAAAAATGGGCAATGGACCTAGATAGACACTTTTTGAAAGGGAACATACAGAAGGCTGAAAGACATATGAAAACATGCTCAAGCCCCTATGTTCATAGCAGCACAATTCACCATAGCTAAGATTTGGAAACAGCCTAAGTGCCCATCAGCAGATGAGTGGATTAGAAAACTGTGGTACATATACACAATGGAATACTATGCTGCAGTAAAAAAAAAAGGGAACTCTTGCCTTTTGCAACAGCATGGATGGAACTGGAGAGCATTATGCTAAGTGAAATAAGCCAGTCAGAGAAAGATAAATACCACATGATCTCACTCATTTGTGGATTATAGAGAACAACATAGACTGATGAAAAGGGACAGACCCAAAGACTGAGAAACAGTGATCAGGCCATCAATCCCCAGAAGGAAAGTAGGGGAGGGCGGGGGTAAGGGGAAGAGATCAACCGAAGGACTTGTATACATGTATATAAGCCAAACCAATGGACATGGACAACAGGGGGATGGGAGCATGAGTGGGGGGGGGGGAGGTTGGGGGTTAATGGGGGGGATGAGGACATATTCGTAATACCTTAACTAATAATAATAAAAAAAAAGAAAACATGCTCAAAGTCATTAATTATACCAGAGATGCAAATCAAAACGACAATGCGGTATCATCTCACACCTGTCAGAATAGCTATCATCAACAAATCAATAAACAACAAGTGTTGGAGAGGATGTGGAGAAAAAGGAACCCTTCTACACTGCTGGTGGGAATGCAGATTGGTGCAGCCACTGTGGAGAACAGTATGGAGTTTCCTCAAAAAACTAAAAATGGAACTCCCATTTGACCCAATGATCCCACTTCTAGGAATATATCCCAAGAAACCAGAAACACCAATCATAAAGGATATATGCACCCCTATGTTCATAGCAGTACAATTCACCATAGCTAAGATTTGGAAACAGCCTAAGTGCCCATCAGCAGATGAGTGAATTAAAAAACCATGGTACATCCACACAATTGAATACTATGCTGCGGTAAAAAAGAAGGAACTCTTGCCATTTGCAACAGAATGGATGGAACTGGAGAGCATTATGCTAAGTGAAATAAGCCAGTCAGAGAAAGATAAATACCACATGATCTCACTCATTTGTGGAATATAGAGAACAACATAGACTGATAAATAGGGACAGATCCAAAGACAGAGAAACATCGATCAGACTATCAATCCCCAGAGAGAAAGTAGGGGAGGGTGGGGGTAATGGGAAGAGATCAACCAAAGGACTTGTATGCATACATATAAGCCAAACCAATGGACATGAACAACAGGGGGATGAGAGCATTGAGTGCGGGAGGCGGAGGGGGGAGGTTGGGAGTTAATGGGAGGGGATGAGGACACACTTGTAATACCTTAACCAATAAAGAAATTAAAGATTAAATAAATAAATAAATAAATAAAAATAAATTTAAAAAATTTTACTGGTTCTTTCTTCCGCCTCACAAATCTATTGGACTCTAGTAAAATTTTTATTTCAGTTATTGTACTTTACAACTCCAGAATTTCTATATGGTTTATTTTTATAATTTCTCTCTTTATTGATATTCTCTATTTGGTGACATTGTTCTCAGACTTTTCTTTAATTCTTTAGAAAAGATTTCCTTTAAGGCCCTGAGCAGCCCCACCACCACTGCTGACCTAGTAACCATCACACCCTTGGAGAAGCCACAGCTGTTGCAGCTGGCCCCAGTCACCATCACCACAACCATGAGCAGCAAGACCAATATCCAACAGCTGCTTACCACCCCGACCCTCAGTGCTGCCAACACCAGCCCAGCACCACAGGCAGCAGCACAGAGAGCGGTGGCCTGGGAGACCTCACATCAGCACACCTGTTGACAGGGACAAAAGGGTCATCACAAAGAAGTTTTGAGGAACAGTAAAATGGTTTAATGTAAGAAACAGATGTGGTTTCATCAACAGGAATGACACCAAGGAAGATGTATTTGTGTACCAGACTGCCATAAAGAAGAATGAACCCAGGAATTACCATTGCAGTGTAGAAGATGTAGAGGATTTGTTGAAGGAGAAAAGGTTATGGAGGCAGCAAATGTTACAAGCCCTGGTGGAGTTCCAGTGCAAGGCAATAAATACGCAGCAGACTGTAACCATTATAGATGCTGTCCATGTTGCAGGGGTCCTCCACGCAATTACAAGCAGAATTACCAGAATAGTGAGAGTGGGAAAAGAATGAGGGATCAGGGCTGAGTTCCCTCCCCCTTTGCTGCCAGTCCACAGACCCTGGCCTGGCCTGGCGGGGCAACGCTGGGTGAGCGTTAGGGCCTGCGGGGCGCACTGACCAGGAGCTGAGAGCAGCAGCCACGCCGGTGTGAGTGGCTGGCAGAGGCAGAGGGCGCGTGGGGGTGGCCCTCCTTGCTCAGCATTATGGAGCCAAGCCTTTTGAGAGAACAGGAGCTGTTCAAAAAAACAAGCACTTTCCACTTTTGTAGTATGTTCAGTATCTTGAGTCATCAACATCATCATCATCAAAGAAGAAGAAAGCAAAACTAGAACATGGAGGGATATCAGGCTCTGAACTGATCTGTCTCGCTGGGACCAGTGATACCTAAATAATAATAAACACACTGAACATCCAGGTCTTGGTTTCTGAATTCCATACTATACTTAAAACCAACCAGGGTATGTGGTGTGATCGTGATTTAATTCATTTTTTCCATATAGATCTACCACTGTCCCAGCAACATTTATTGAATTGTTTAACTGCTCCACAATGATCTGCTGTGTCAAGTCTGCAAGAAATAAAATTTCCAGTATGCTTGGATTTGTTTAAAAAAAAAAAAAAAAACACCAACCAGGCTAGGCCTAGAAAAGCAGCAAAACCAGGTGGGTGACACCAAGACCAGCTGCAATGACTAACGACCCCACCAATCAGTGGAGACCACAACCCTGAAGGAGCACACCTAGAAAACTGATGAATGTTCTGCTGAAACCCTCACCTAAGGCCTCCCCTAAGATTCCTGCCTGCAAGAGACATAAAAACCTCAAGACAGCTGAAGCCGGTTTGGCTCAGTGGATGGAGCGTCGGCCTGCAGACTGAAAGGTCCCGGGTTCGATTCTGGTCAAGGGCATGTGCCTGGGTTGCGGGCACATCCCCAGTGGGGAGTGTGCAGGAGGCAGCTGGTCGATGTTTCTCTCTCATCGATGTTTCTGACTCTCTCTCTCCTTTCCTCTCTGTAAAAACTCACTAAAATATATTTTTTAAAAAACAAACAAACAAACAAACAAAAAAAAAACCTCAAGACAAAGGACCTAGTTGTGCTCTCCTTCCAGGAGCACGCCCACACCTCCTCCCACCCCATCTTCCCCCACAGGTATGCATCTCCTAAACTCTAAGGGACCCCACAGGGTTTGTAACCTGGGCAGCAGTGGGAAACAGCAGTTCATCCCAGATAAACCCCCTGAACCTGTCCCCAAGGCCCCTTTTCTCTGACTTCCCAGAGAGCCAAGCAGATCAGTCTAGCCTCATTTCCCCAGCCCTTTCTTGTTTCACTGTCACCAGCTTTAATAAACGTCCTCTAAAATTCACCTGGACTCATGAAATTTTTCCTGCACCAAGTCAAGAACCCACACACTACAGGCTGGCCCTAGGTAGACCCATTCAGGAGCAGATTCCCTTTCCAGTAACACCAGGACCTCTCATAGATAAATGGGAACACACAGACACACACACAAATATTTCTCTATAGTTTTTTTCTAGCATATTTTATTTATTTTTATTGTTGAGTGTGTTAGGTCTGATCGAATAATTGAAGGGACACACCCTCCCCTGGGAACTGACCTTTATATCACTTCACAACTGACATTCCCTTTTGCTTAGCACTTGCTAAGACCACATTCCACTTGCTAAGACCATTATCTTTCCCCTCAGGACCTGCCCAGAGAATTCTCCACCCAGAAAAAGCCTGCCTAGAGTCCTTTAAAATCTGAGTCCCCATCCTTGGGTGCTGGGGCCATTTTGGGGCTCAGCCCATCAGGCTTTCCAGAGGACCTAATAAATTCATAATTCTTTATCCCTTTTGGCCTCATGCGTTCCTCCTTCAGTGACCCTAACAGAGAGTATTACAAATGTCCCCTATTTTCTCCCCTTTGCCCTCCTCCACCTGGTTCCTGTCCCACCCAAGCCTTCATAACACTATTGTCTGTGTCCATGGGCTATGCATATAAATTCTTTGGTTAATCTCTCCCCATCCACCCATCCACATCCACCTGCCCTCTGAAATTCATCAGTCTGGTCCATGTTTCTATATCTCTGGATCTATTTTATTTTGTTTATTATACTCCACAGATGAGTGAGATTATATGACACTTATCTTTCTCTGACTGGCTTATTTCACTTAGCATAATACTCTCCAGGTCCCTCCATGCTGTCTCAAAGGATGAGATCCATCTTTTTGCAGCTACATAGTATTCCATTGTGTAAATGTAACACAGGTTTTTTTTATCCACTCATCTACTGATGGGCACTAGGGCTGTTTCCAGATCTTAGCTATTGTAAATAACGCTGCTAGGAACATAGGGGTACATATATTCTTTCTAATTGGTGTTTTGGGATTTTTAGGATATATTCCCAGAAGTGGGATCACTAGATCAAACAGCAGTTCTATATTTAATTTTTTGAGGAATCTCCATACTGTTTCCATAGTGGCTGCACCAGTCTGTGTTTCTACCAGAAGTGTACTAGGGTTCCCTTTTCCCCATATCCTCATCAGCATTTTGTTGTTGTTGATGATTTATTGATTGTAGCCATTCTGGCTGGTGTGAGGTGATATCTTATTGTGGTTTTGATTTGTATCTTTCTGATGATTAGTGATGTTGAACGTTGTTTCATGTCTATTGGCCATCTCTATGTCCTCTTCGGAGAAGTATCTATTCAAGCCCTTTATTCATTTTTTAAATTGTCTCCCTGGTGTTGAGTTGTATGAGTTCTGTTTACTTTGGAAATTAACCCCTTATTAGATGTATCATTGGCAAATATGTTCCCCCATACAGTGGGTCCCCTTTTCATTTTGAGGATGGTTTATTTTGCTGTGCAGAGGCTTTTTATTTTGATATATTCCCATTTGTTTATTTTTTCCTTTGTTTCTCTTGCTTTAGGAGATATATCGGTGAAAATTCTGCTACATGAGATGTCTGAGATTTTATTGCCTATTTTTCTTCTAGGTTTTTTATAGTTTTGCAACTTACATTTGTCTTTAATACATTTTGCATTTATTCTTGTGTATGGTGTAAGTTGGTGGTCTAATTTCATTTTTTTTTCTTTTGCATGCACCTGTCCAACTTTTCCAACACCATATATTGAAGAAACTATCTTTATTCCATTGTTTGCTCTTGCCTCCTTTGTCAAATATTGACCGTAGTGGCAGGGGTCAATTTCTGGGGTCTTTGTTCTGTGCTAGTAGCAGGCTGTTTTCATTAGAATGTCTTTGCAGTAGAGTTTGAGATCTGTATTGTGATCCCTCCAACCTTATTCTTCATTATCAAGGCTGCTGTTGCTATTTGGGGTCTTTTTTGGTTTCATATAAATTTTTGGAGTATTTGTCTAGATCTGTGAAGTATGCTGATGATATTTTAGATTATAGATTGCATTCAATCTATAGGTTGCTTTGGGTAGTGTGGACATTTTAACGATATTAATTTTTCCAATCCATGAACACGGTATATGCTTCCATTTGTTTATATCTTCCTCTATTTATTTTTTCAATTTCCTATAGTTTTCCAAGTACAGGTCTTTTATCTACGTGGCTAAGTTTATTTCTAGGTATCTTTTTGTTGTTGTTGCAATGGTAAGTGGGATTTGTTTTGTTTTTAGTTTCTATTTCTGAGAGTTATTGGTGTATAAAAATAACCTATTTCTGAATATTAATTATGTATCCTGCTACTTTGTCAAATTCAATTATTAGATCTAGTAGGGTATTTTTTTTTTTTTTGGTGGAGTCTTTAGGGTTTCCTACGTACAATATCAGTTTTACTTCCTTCTTTTCAATTTGGATGCCTTTTATGTTTTTTTCTTATATGATCACTGTGGCTAGAACATCCAGTACTATGTTGAATAAGAGTGATGAAAGTGAACATTCCTCTCTTGTTCCTGTTCTTAGTGGTAATTGTTTTAGTTTTTGCCCATTGAGTATGATGTTGGCTGTAGGTTTGTCATTATGTTGATCCCTCTGTTTCCACGTGGCTGAAAGTTTTTATAAAAAATGGGTATTGGATTTTGTCAAATGCTTTTTCTACATCTATTGATATTATTGTGTGACTTTTATCCTTCATTTTGTTTATGTGATGTATCACATTTATTGATTTGTGAATATTGCACCAGCCTTGCATTCTCAGAATAAATCCCACTTGGTCATGGTATATGATCTTTTTCATATATTGCTGGATGTGATTTGCTAATATTTTGTTGAGGATTTTAGCATCTATGTTCATCAGGGATATTGGTCTGTAATTCTCTTTGTAGTATCTTCATCTGGTTTTGGAATTAGGATAATGCTGGCCTCCTAAAAAGAGCTTGGATTTTTTAATAGTTTGAGGAAGATAGGTGTTAGCTCTTCTTTGAATGTTTGGTAAAACTTGCCTGTAAATCCATCTGATACAGAACTTTTGTTTGCTGGGAGTTTTTTTATTACTGCTTCAATTTCATTAGTTATCTCTATATATATGTTTAAGAGCATGAGTTTACACCAACACTTTCAATTAAATACAATAGAGTTCATTGTAATTTTTTCTCTATTCATCTTTGTAACATCCTTCTCTGATGTTGAAAATCCTGAATCAATCCCCCTGTATATAACCAATCTCCTTTTTCATCACCATCCCCTACCTTGTGTGGATACCACCTCACTGTGCTTGGACATTGAGCTCTCCCACTAGGCAGACGACCCCCATACTATTCTCCTTCTTACCTCATTTGTGATCTCACAGCCCATAGTAGTAGGCCATCCTCTCATGTGGATGCTCTCCTCACAAGAACTGGACTCCAATACCACTGTGAACACTTATTTACTCTCACCCTAATGGGCTCTCCATCCATGCAAGCCCACCCATACTCAGAGCCAGAGTCTGCCTGTTTCTTGGTATGGAAGCTGCCACTGTTCTTGGCTCATTTTATCTCTGAAATCCATCTCATTAAGGCTTCCTTGCATTCATCATCTTAACTAGCCCTGATGTAAAGCATGGATTTTCCTCTGTTTTTTTCTACTTGTCACCATGGAAGTGAGGGTCTTTGGGGTCCTTCTACATTCTAACCAGAGGCAGAAATCCTACCAGCATTCCTAGAGCACTTCTTTTGTGCTGAATGTTTTTTGGACATGATTTCAGTTAATCCCCATAACACAGCTATTAGTGTCCTCATTGTACCTATGAGCAAACAGGCTCAAAGATTACTTCACCTGCCCATGGTCCCTGCTACAGATGGATTCAAACCATGAAAGCACATTGTTTTTCATTCACCTCTCTGCCCCCAACTCAGACCAGCTCAAAATAAAGTGGGGGTAGAGGCTGATAGTATTGCCTCTCATATTTGGGAAGTCCAAGAAAGAGAGGGAAGGGCCCAAATTCAGGTTTAAAATTTATCTGTTTACTATCTGTCCCCCACAGTGCAACCGTCTAGACCCGTGGGGGTCTAGACGAGCCACATGCGGCTCTTTAGCCCCTTAAGCGTGGCTCTTCCTAAGCCTTAGGAGTACCCTAATTAAGTTAATAACAATGTACCTACCTATATAGTTTAAGTTTAAAAAAATTTGGCTCTCAAAACAAATTTCAATCGTTGTACTGTTGATATTTGGCTCTGTTGACTAATGAGTTTGCCGACCACTGGTCTAAACCAAGAGTTGACAAACATTTTCTGAAAAGTACCAGATAACAAATATTTTTTGGCCTTGTGGGCCATACAGTTTCTGTCACATCTACTCAACTCTGCCACTATAACATGAAAACACCACGGATGATATATCAGTGAATGAACAGGGGTATGTTTCACTAAATTACAGTTGGCCCTTGAATAATTCGGGTTTGACTGCATGGGTCCACTTACACATGGATTTTTTTTTCAATAAATACCTGTACTGTTTTTAATCAACAGTTGGGAGTTCACAGGGGCAGAGGAATGACAGTATGCAATGATCTATGCCATTATTTTTATTAGGTCATTTTTTAATTGATTTTAGAGAGAGGAATGAAGAGAGAGAGAGAGAGAGAGAGAGAGAGAGAGAGAGAGAGAGAGAGAATCAATTGAAGAATGAGCCCTGAAAGAACTGACTCCGTCCCATCCCCTTGCCCTCTATCTAAACCATTAACATTCCATTTTATTCCCATAAATTTTGTTAGGACTGACTTTCAGGCACAGATGGTCCATTAACCTGTTAATTCCAGGGTATAACTAAATCAGGTAAGTAACTAAGCTGTTTCTAGCTTCTGTAAATATGCTTGCTTGAATAATGGGAAAATAAAAGGGAGGGGGGCTGGAAATCTGAGCCTGTGGTGGGAATCTGGTGTACATTCTTATCAGTTTATGGTCTGCTCACTGCTCCCTCTTAAATTGTCTATATTGGAGGACCTGTTTGCTTAACCATATTGAAAAGGCCATAAGCTAAAATTCTCCCAGACAGAGTTGTCAGGGCTGGCACCAGGCCAGGCCTTGAGATAGGATCTCACAGCACAAATCCTAGAGTTTTTTTCCTCGTTTTGCTTTTATAAGCTTACCCCTAACTTCTGTTTGGGACCGCGAGGTTTAGAGTGGCAAAAAGCCCTTTGTGGTCCCGGTGTGTCAGTTTTGAAATAAAAGCTCCCAAATTTGACCCTCTGGCTGTGGCATCTTGCTGAATTTCAATACAATACAATCAGTTGCCTCCCAAATGTGCCCTGACCAGGGATTGAATCCAAAACCTGGATATGTGCCCTAACCAGGAACCAAACCTACCACCTTTTGGTGAATCAGGTAATGCTCCCACAAACTAAGCCACACTGGCCAGGGTGATCTATGTCATCTACCCTAATAAAAGAGAAAGATGCAAATTGACCGTACCTTCATGATGCCCACCAGCCAATCAGGAGTGAGTATGCAAATTAACCTCATCGCCTCTGTGGAGACTGACAGCAGGGAGGAGGCAGCTCCCAGCACTGCACTGCCTGCTTGGCCGTCGCTGCAGCCCACAGCCTGCTTGGCCATTGCTGTGGTGGCCTGGGAGCAGGCAAGCACCGACTGCAGGCAGCACCCAGCATGGCCTGCTTGGCAGTCGCTGTGGTGTGGAGCAGACAGGCCCTGCAGAGAGCAGAGAACCACTGGGAGCAGGCCTAAGCCATCAGTAGGACATCCCCTGAGGGCTCCCAGATTGGACAGGGTGCAGGTCAGGCTGGGACACACACACAGACACACACACACACACACACACACACACACACACACACACACCTGTGCACAAATTTCATGCACTGGGCCTCTAGTTTTATATAAGAGACTAGAGGATCTGTGGATTTTGGTATCCACAAAGGATCTTGAAACCAACCCCATGGATATCTAGGTGCAACTTAGAAGTTTTGGGAAAGTCAAAGTTACCCGTGGATTTTGACTATGTAGGGTGTCAGCACCCTTAACCTCTGTGTTGTTCAAGGATCAACTGTTTTTATAAAAAGAGCTGGGGACTGGCTGTTCAGAAGGAAGAGACTGAGTCTATTTTCTTCACTGCTATACCCCCAATGTAAAGAACACTGCCCACCACATAGTAGGCGCTCCGTCAGTGTTTGTTAAATGAATAAACGAATTACTTTTGTTTGTATGTTCTTGGTGGAGAAGAGGTGGCATGACCAGAGTGAGTGGTGCTGGTGGATTTGTTGAACAGACAGTGCAAGATCCAACTTGGAAATATGTTACAGGTCTTCTGGAGGAGTTTTATTCCTTTAAGAAGAGGGAAAGAAACAATTTTTATTTGGCATCTGTTTGGTGCTAAGGACCTGTTCTTTCTCATGACAGCCCTGTGAGGTAGTTTTATACCAAAGACTAAATGTTTGTGTCCTCCCAGAATTCCTATGATGAAACCTAATCCCCAATGTGATAGTATTTGGGGGTGGGGCATTTGGAAGTGACTAGGTCATGAATGAGATGGCTGTCTATGAACCAGGAAGAGGATTCTCACCACAAATGGAATCTGCCAGTGCCTTAATCTCAGACTTGCAACCTCCAAAACTGTAAAGACTAAATGTTGGTTATTTAAGCCACCTAGTCTATGGTATTTTGTTATAGCAGCCTGAATGGATTAAGACAGTCTGTGTCCCATATCACATTGGGGAAACTAAGGCTCAGAGAGTTGGGAAGACCTGCTCCTGGCTGCATGGCTTGAGGCAGAGCTAGAGTCCCCAGCCAGGTCTGCCTGATTTGGCATACTCTTTGTGCTTGGCTGAACTTCCTAAGGTGGTGGTGGCTTTTCTATCTCCAGAGGCACATCAGCAAAACTGGAACATCAATCCCTCAGGAAGGCCAAAGATGATACTCTCTCTTGGGTGTACTATTCCTACCAAATTCATTATTAACCCTTCTGCCTGGTATTCCATACCTTGTAATTAGATCCCAAACTAGCCATCTAGTTTTTCTTCCTAAGGCCCTAGAGTCCTGCTGAAAACTTTCAGTTCCTCTAGGGAGTCACATTCTCTTTCATTTCCTAATCTTTGCAGGTGCTGACCACTCTAACAGAAACACTCCTTCCTCCACCCCATTTCAACACTTCATTCTTCAGAATGTAACCCTTACCCTAGAATGTAACCTTCTGGAAGTTCTGGCATGTTTTCCTATATCACCAAGCAATTCTAAAATTCTCAGCCATCACTGACTGGATGTCCTACAAATTTAAGTCAATTCTGACATTATCAACCTGGTTATAGCATCAGAGCTATTTTAAAAATTCAACTGAGCCCTAGCCGGTTTGGCTCAGTGGATAGAGTGTCAACCTGTGGACTGAAGGACACCAGGTTCGATTCTGGTCAAGGGCATGTACCTTGGTTGCAGGCTTCTCCATGGCCTGGGTCCTGGTCAGGGCACATGCAGGAGGCAACCAATCGATGTGTTTCTTCCACATCAATATTTCTCTCTGTCTTTTCCTCTCCCACTCTCTCTAAAAATCAATGGAAAAACATCCTCGGGTGAGGATTAAAAAAAAAAAAAAAGTTCCACTGAGTGAATTTTAATGATCTTATTAGCTTTATTCAATGATTTGTGAATCAAATGGATCTAATCTAGCAGTTAGCGCTCTGAAGAGCTATGCAAAGCAAGAGATTTTAGAGAGAGGGGAACAGAAACAAGGAAGTTGTACAATGCAGAAAAAGTGGGTTGGTTATTGCAAGGTTACTTTCCCTACAGGGGATGGCTAGTGCTGATCAGGCGATTCTTGGTTAAGATTCCATTTCTGGGAGTGACGAAACTGTCATTAACTTAAGTCTCAGTTTGGTGACATAGAGCTTAGCATAAGCGATTCCATTTGGGGTCTGTTGTCTTGTTTTTAACAGATCCCTCAGTCCCACAAGACTGTCCCCAATTTCAGACACCAATTGAAAGTCCAGGCCACCCATATTTCCGATGGACTGACTATAAATCAGAGGTTGTCATGTCACCCTCCTCAGTCCAATAATTTGTTAGGACAACTCATAAAACTCCAGGAAACATTAACTAAACTTATGTTTACTAGGGGTTTTTTTTTTAATGTTTTTAATTGATTTTTAGGTAGCGAGGAAGGGAGAGGGAGAGATAGAAACATCAATGAGAGATAAACATCCATCCTGCATGTCCCCTACTGGGGCTTGAGCCCTAAACCCCGGCACGTGCCCTGACCCAGAATCAAACCAGTGATCTCTTGGTGCGTGGGATGACCAAGTGCAATCCACTGAACCACATCGGCTGGGCAAATAATTGGTCTTACTTCTTTTGTTTTTTAATGTATTTTTATTTATTTCAGAGAGGAAGGAAGAGAGCTAGAAACATCAATGAGAGAAAATCATTGCTTGACTGCCTCACCACACTCCCTACTGGGGATTGAGTCCAAAACCCCGGCACGCGTCCTGACTGGGAATCGAAACATGACTTCCTGGTTCATAGGTCAACACTCAACCACTGAGCCACACCAGCCAGGCTTACTAGTTTATTACAAAGGACATGCTAAAGAATACAGATAAACAGCCAGATGAAGAGGTACATAGGATGAGGTCCAGAAGGATCCCAAGCACAAGAGCTCTGTGTCTGTGGAACTGGGATGCCTCACCAGCCAGCTCATCAACTCATATTTCAAGAGTTTTTGTAGAGCTTAATCTCCAACCCTGTAATCACTTGACCAACCTAAGACTATAAAGTGGCCCTACTCTGAGTTATCTCATTAGCATAAGCTCTGGTGTGATCAAAAGAGACTTCTTATGCCCAGTCAGTGTGGCTCAGTGGTTGAATGTCAACCTATAAACCAGGTCACAGTTTGATTCCTGGTCAGGGCACATGCCCAGATTGCGGGCTTAATTCCCAGTGTGGGTTGTGCAGGAGGCAATCGGTCAACGATTCTCTCTCATCATTGATGTTTCTATCTTTCTCTCCCTCTCACTTCCTCTCTGAAATCAATAAAAATATATTTTTTAAAAAAAGAACGAAACCCCATGCTTTACATCTATCTATCTCCCCCTCTAGACTGTGAGTTCCACGTGGAGAGACTGAGTTCAACAAATGTCTAGTGAACAAATGAAGTGAGTGAGCAAATGTTGGCTCATTCCACTGTCCAGTTAATTTCTACATTATATACAGACACATCTTTTTTTAATTTTTTTATTTATTGATTTGAGAGAGAGAGAGAGAAAGGGAAAAAATCAAATTTTTTGTTGTTCCACTTATTTATGCATCCATTGATTGATTCTTGCATGTGCACGGACCAAGGATCAAACCAACTGGGCTACCTGGATCAATACCACCTCCTCCAGAAAGGCTTCCTTCCCTATCCACTTGGAGTTCTTTTCCAAACTAGTTGAGCTGCACAGACTCTGTCACACCCTGTAAACTTTGATTGGCAGCAGGAGTTTTTCCCCAAGTCAAACTGTTAAGGGCAGAAATAGACTATTGGGAACTAACTATAATTATAAGAAATATTAATCATGCTCTATTAACCATGATGGTTCTGCTCTGATTAAGGAAAGCACATTCTCACCTGGTTGAGAGTTGTACGCCCTGGGACATGGGAGCTAACATCAGAATACAGTCCATCCTCCTGTCCCAAGAACTGCCTATCATTATGGAGAGACTTACAATCTCATGGCTGAAACAGTCTAGTCCAGGGGTGGGCAAACTTTTTGACTCGAGGGCCACAATGGGTTCTTAAACTGGACCGGAGGGCCGGAACAAAAGCATGGATGGAGTGTTTGTGTGAACTAATATAAATTCAAAGTAAACATCATTACATAAAAGGGTACGGTCTTCTTTTTTTTTTTTTTTAGTTTTATTCATTTCAAACGGGCCGGATCCTGCCCGTGGGCCGTAGTTTGCCCATGGCTGGTTTAGTCCCAGAGGTGCCTGCCCTCTGCAACCCCCACCAGCCCACATGGCTTGTTACCTGTAATGATTATACTGTGCCTACTTTCCCATGCCTGTAATTCCTACTTTCCTGTGTAATCATTGTACTTCTACCCAATATAACCATCTGGCTTACAGGGAGAGGCAGAGCAGATTTTTGTGGATGACCTGCTGCTCTCCCATACTGCCAGCATTATTGGAATAAACGCTCATATATCATTCAACCCTGACTCTGCGTAATTGGCTCAAGTAGTGACAGGCAGTCTGAACTCCTCGGTTATCTGGTTACAAGACCCCACTTAACTCCTCAATTCTTAGACACAAGCCACCTGCTCCTTTAGAGATATGTCTCTCCTTCTTTGAAATGTGAGCCAAGCTGGGCTGGCCTCTCAGAAACTTGCCCACAATGGAATTACAGAACCTCAGCTAACAACCACTGATCAGAAAGAGACCCCCATGGGGCTGTGCACAGGAATCAAAAAACAGGACAGCAGCGGTGCCAGCCCTTTCACAGTGGCAGCCATTGAGGAGCAGAAGCCATGGCTTTGTGCTACCCAATGGCCTTGGGCCTCAACAAAGGCCACATGGTGACCAAAAACATGAGCAAGCTGAGGCACAGCAGAGGCTCAGCCACCACTGCACGCACCTCACCAAACACACCAAGTTGGTGCAGGAAATGATCCAAGAGGTGTGTATGTGTGACTTTGCCCCCCATGATAGGCACGCTATGGAGCTGCTCAAGGTTAAGGACAAGAGAGCCCTGAAATGTGTCAAGAAAAGGGGACACATGCCCTACAGGCAAAGCTCACTGGTTGAGCATCGACCTATGAACCAGGAGATCAAGGTTCAATTCCCAGTCAGGGCATATGCCCTGATTGCGGGCTCAATCCCCAGTGGGGCGTGCAGGCGGCATCCGATCAATGATTCTTTCTCATCAATGAGGTTTCTTCTCTCTCTCCCTCTCCCTTCCTCTCTGAAATAAAATTTAAAAAAAAAGAAAGAAAGAAAAGGGGACACACATCTATGTCAAGAGGAAGAGAGGAGCTGAGCAATGTCCTTGCCATGAGGAAAGCAGCAACCAAGAAGGACTGAGCCCCATCCCCGCTGTGTGTAATAAAACCTGTTCAGGAAAAATAAATTTAAAAACAGGCAGCCTGTTCGGTGTCTCGCCAGGCTAGACAGCGCCACCCAGAGGTTTGAGGTGGCTTCAACACATGTTTACAGAACAGATACCAAACTTTCCTACCTCCTTGCCTTAGCTCTGGCTAGAGTCTGCTAGAACCTCTGCCTGGCATGCCGCCCTTCCCCCACCTCTCCGACATTTTACCTGTTCTTGAGAGTTCACGGTCCTCCAGATTTGCTCATTTCCCTCACCTTGCTCCTTAGCCCCTCCTGGTCACTGTTGCCCTGGAGAGCCCTGGGAAGGAGGGTATGCCCAGACACCTGCCCTGCAGTAGTTGGCTCCTGGGTCAGCTGCTGTTTTCAGCCCCAAAGGCTCCATTCCTGGTGTTGCAGATGCATTGTGCCCCGCATACTGGAACAAGGAGACTTCTAGGAACTTGGTTATGCTTCTCTCATCTTTGAGGAAAAACCTCCTGAGTCCTCTAGGTGTCACCAAACATCTCAGAAAAGGGTTGTCCTCATTCCTGCCATCACCTCCTCTCTCTTTCCTTCTCCTGGCTGCTTTACCTCCCACCACCCTCCAAAAATGACCAATGACAGAATTTACCTTCCCCCTGAGCAAACCAACAGATCCATTTTTGTCTTGGTCCTACCCTGATAGGGATGGCCATTCCCTTCTCCTTGCGTGAGCCCTCCTCTCACCTAGGACTCTTCCTACCTTCCAGGCTGCTCCCGCTCCACCTCTTTCACAGGCTCTTCTGCCTGAACAGCTAACATCATATTTCTTAAAAAAAGAAAAACAAAGTCAGAGAACTCACACTTTCCAATTTCAAGAAAAAAAAATATATACATACATATATATATATATATATATATATAGAGAGAGAGAGAGAGAGAGAGAGAGAGAGAGAGAGAGAGAGAGAGGAAGGGAGAGAGAGTAAAATCTTGGACATTTCTTATAGCAATATTTTTTCTGATATATCTTCCTGGTCAAGTGAAACAAGAGAAAACATGAAAAAAATGAGACTACATCAAACTAAGAAGTTTTGGCACAGCAAAGGAAACTATCAACAAAATGAAGAGACAACCAACCCACTGACTGGGAGAACATATTTGCCAATGATACATCTGATAAAGGATTACTATCCACAATTTATAAAGAACTTATAAAACTCAACACCAAAAAAACAAACAATCCAATTTTTAAAATGGGCAAAGGAACTAAATAGACACTTCTCCAAAGAGGACATGCAGATGGCCAATAAATATATGAAAAGATGTTCAATGTCCCTAATCATCAGAGAAATGCAAATCAAAACCACAATAATATCACCCCACACCTGTCAGAACGACTATTATCAATAAATTAACAAATAACAAGTGTTGTCCAGGACATGGAGAAAGGGGAACTGTCTTGGTGGGAATGTAGATTGATACAGCCACTGTGGAAAGCAATATGGAATTATCTCAAAAAATTAAAAATGGCCTGGCCAGCGTGGCTCAGTGGTTGAGCATCGACCTATGAACCAGGAGGTCACAGTTCGATTATCAGTCAGGGCATATGCAGGGGCTATGGGCTTGATCCCCAATAGAAGGTGTGAGGGAAGCAGCTGATCAATGATTCTCTGTCATCATTGATGTTTCTCTCTCGCTCTCTCTCTCTCTCTCTTTCTCTCTCTCCCTTCCTCTCTGAAATCAATAAATATATATTTTTTAAATTATAGCCTAATTTGCTCTCTATGCGACAAGTATGAGGTGCAACTCACATTAATCAATATTTACAACAAATGAATTTTGAGTCCAGAAAGTTTAATACAGAAAAAATTTTTGATTGTGCTAAAGTTTGTTATGGCTGAATACTGAGAGAGAGAGAAAGTATTTCAATAAATTTAAATATGCAAAACTTGACTCTGAAGAAATGACAATTACACAAAAAATCACAGTGATAGAATCAACAGTTGGTAAAAATTGGACAAAGGAGACTGTTTGATGAATCAAATGTTTACTAAAAAAATCACATGAAAAATATGTTCCTCATAAAATTATTTCAATCAAGTAAAAATGAACTTTGAGAAAAATTTGGGAAGGGTTTAACTGCACTGAAGAGAAAAGTGATCTAGGAATCTAATTGGCTAAGTGCAATTTATGATTCAAAAGTATTTTCCAACAAAAATTTGTTGGATTTTTTTTTCCATTATGCTTATAAAACTGGAATCAAATTGTCCCCAGAATTAAACTATCCTTTGTGTGGAAATGGCAGTATAAAAATGGGAGGGTTAAATATCCTGTGCATCTTCCTGGTGTTCAACTTTTCAAAATATATTTTTATTGATTTCAGAGAGAAAGAGAGAGATAGAAACATCCATGATGAGAGAGATTCATTGATGGGCTGCCTCCTGCACACCCATGGGGATTGAGAACACAACCCGGGTAACCCCACCAGAAATCGAACTGTGACCTCCTGTTTCATAGGTTGACACTCAACCATTGAGCCACACCAGCCAGGCTGGTGTTTGATTTTATCTCCTAGCCACTAGATGTCCCTATCTCCCAGGCAAGGCCCCAGAACAAACTGGTTATGATCTCTTTCTGGGGGGGCCCTTGTACCTCTGTAGCTCCCACATCTTGGCTACCAGTCCAGGTTTCTCTGTTCCTCTGAAGTTGTGTCTCATACCAAACTGTTCTTTCCTGAGAGACAACCTTTGGGAACAAGGGCAAACCCTGAGTCTTTGGCCCTCATGATGGCTCCTCAGTCTTCCACGCTCAGGGATTGTCCTTCCCTAGTTACTTGGCCCCCACCACATCCTGATGTCACCCTTGCCCTCCTGACTCAACACCCTTGTCCCATCTCCAAACCATGTCCATGGGGATCTGTGACCCCCTCTCCTAGGCCCACCCAGAAATCAGGAGACAGTGTCCATAAATTCATTTCAACTTCAAACTCATTAAATCCAAAGTCACCTTGTAACTGTCAGGACTATAGAATGCCCAACACAAAAGCTGACTTTTGAAGGAAGGAGGTAAAGATTTGTTCTTTCGGGGGGGGGGGGGGGGAGGAAGAAGAAGAAAGAAAATGAGGGAGGGAGCTATGGGCTTATGAGGGAGACAGAATGCATATTTATTTTTATTTTTACCACCTGAGTTTTTAGAAATATGTTTTGGGGCTTTTCTTAACAGTTCCAGAATTTTCATAGATACAATGTAGGTAGTAAGAGAGAGGGAGACAGGAAAGGTATAAAGAGGCAAAGGGAGAGTAGAGACAGCAGCAGAGAAAGTGTAGACAGAAACAAAATGTAGATGGGACAGAGTGTAGAAAGATGGCCAGGGACAGGGAGCAAAGGATGTCAGTCATTGCTCCCCAAACCAGACAGAACTTCCTACTATTTAGAAGGTTGAGATCTAGACCTTAGAAGGTCCTGGTCCCAGTCCTCCTGTTTCCAATTATCAGTCTCCATTCTGAATTTATGATGTCACCCTCTTGTGACAGGGTCATTCCCTGCCTCACCCTTGCAAGGCCCATCCCTGCATCTTGGGATGAAAAATATGTCCTTTTTGCTAAGTCTTGCCTTCTGCCAGTGACTGTCCCTACATATCCTCCCCAGCTGAGTGATCCCTTCCACCCCCACCCCACCCCCACCCCACCCCCGCTCTTCCCTTCCCTGTTAAAGAGTCTTGGGACCACTATTCATTTAATCATTCATTCATCAAACATTTATAAGCAGTTCCCATGTGCCAGGCCCCTGCTCAACAGTGAGACCTGACTTAGGCCCTACATGTCCCCTAATCGCCACCCCCCCAACCCCCGCAGCCGTCAGACTGGGGAGGGTGGGGGATGGGAGGAGTGCAGCAGTGATAGCACAGCCTGGGGGAACACAAGGCAGTGTGAGCCTCAGAGAAGATACTTGACCCGGCCAAAATAGACTAGGGCAGGGGACCAGCCTGAATCTTTCGTGTGACCCACCCCCTACCGCCCCGCCCCCAGCACAGAGTCGGGCTCGGAAGATGCGTCCCATCATCTCCCCTTCAGGGATTTCGGGCAACGCCTCTCCTCAGACGCAGCCCATTAGCCTCTCCCTTATCTGGCCCCGCCCCATCGCTGTCTAGGCCACGCCCTCAAGACCCTCCCCTATGTCATTCAATGTAGGTTTCAAGTCCCACCGCCCAGAGGTTAACCGCACACCAATCTCACGATCCCATTGGCCACAGAGTGTTACTTCATCGCCCTCCTTCAGTTGTCAATCTTCTTTATATAGTCCCAACAGTTACCAAGGCTTGGTTTGAGGGACAGACGATAATGGACATATCAGGGCGTCTCTTTATTGGGCGAAAGCCGGTTATGGGCGGGGCTTAGTGCCAAAAGCTTGACTGCCTCAGTAGGGGGTTCCTCAGGGCCACAGCCTTCTCTCAGAGACACACCCCTCTTTCCTCACTATTGGCCACGACAGGTGTTGATCAACAGGATTACACATTCCGATAGGCAAAAGCACCCATCCTTCACTACTTCCCTAATTTCGATTCGCTTCTCTCCTCAGAGGCGGCAACCTTCTGGCCGTAGTCAGGGCCTTCCTTACGGAATGGCCAAATATCCCGTCACTCCAGGCCTGTGGGAGGAGCCATGGTAACTGGGGGCGGTGAATTGGTTGACTGGGCTTTAGGGGCGGGGCAGCGGCTCCTGTCAGCGGGTGAAATGGCAGCGGCTAGCCGGCCGGGGCAGCGGTCCCGGGGGGCGGCTAAGGGAGCTGGGCCAGGGCTGCGGGGCTGGCAGCTGTGGGGCTAACGGGACGGCAAGGCTCGGCACGGCGATGGCGGCGCGCTCGGCGCAGGTAGGGAGGCGGCGTGGCCCGGGCCTCCCGGGCCCCTTCACAGGCAAGTGGCTTCTCGCTGCGGCCCGCCGGGGCCAGGCAAGACCGGGAGTCGGGCTGCCTCGCCCCGGAAGCCGCGCTGGGAACCCTCTGCACTCCCAGCACGGACCCTGGCTGTCAGCCTTGGGCCGGACCTCCACCCACTCTCGTTCCCGACGCTTCCCGACTTCTCAGGGCCCTTCCTCGGACCCTTTCGGGCGCCTCCCACTTCCACCCGCCCCGCCCAGGGAGTGCCCCTCAGGCCCGTGACCCCCGCCCACCCTCCTTACTGACCTTCAGGACCCCTCCCAGGACCTCGCAGGGCCTCCCCAGCCCCGACCCCGCAGACCTTCCCCCTGCGCGCCCAGGACACCACCCACCCCTTCGGATCTCTCCCATCTGCAGGCCCCTTACCACCCTGTCCCTCCTCTCACTTCCTATCCTCTCTCTGGGCCTAGACCTACCCCCATCCTCAGGGACACCAGCCTCAGAGTCCTCCCTGCCCTTCCCTTCTGACCCTTAACTAGCCTCTGTAAATTAGGATTCCTGCCCACAGGCCTCACCTCAGCCTGCTGGCCATCTCCTACTCTCAGCAGTCCTGGGGTCCTCCCCGCACACTCCAGGAGCTCCACACATACCCCTGATCTTGACTCGTCTTGATCCCTGTTTCCTGGACGTCCACCCTCATCTCATGCTCAGCACTACCCCCCAGTTGTTCTGAGAGCCCTGCACAGCACACACATACTGCCAACAGTTCCCAAACAGAGAATTCCCGTGAAACCCCTCCCACCCACCCCCCAAAAAACATTCAGGCACACATCAGACACTTGGATCCCCAACACACACAGAGAAACTCAGACCTCCAACACAGGCCAGGCAATTGGTACCACACACACACACGCTCTCACACACACACACACACACACACGCTCTCACACAGGGCTCTTCAACACCCCTTCTCGGACCTTACCTTCGCAGGTCCTCCTGGAGTCCCCAGTGCTCCCAGGTCTGGCAGAGACTCAGATGTGTGAGCTGACTGCCCTGCCCCAGGCAGCCAGTCTGTCCAGCCACACCAGCCTACCTGAGGCAGCATCCCCACTGGAACCCTGGAGGTGGTTGGGTGACCCAGAATCTCCCAACCCAGTGGACACCTGCTGCAGGCTTCTTCCCCTTTATCTACCTCTCCCCACTTTGCCCTTCTTCCAAGGAAAGGACACTCACACTCTCCTACACCCGTCCCCCTAAAAGAACCGCTGCCTGGCCCCTAATTTATGCCCCTCCACCCCCTGGCGAGGAAGAGGAGTTCAGACTGCTCCTGGCCCTGGTCCTGAAGTCTGACCAGACTGGTAGGACCAGCATGCTGACCCCATCACACCCACCTACTCAGATGGCAGGGCCAGTGCTGGTGCCCAGGGGCAGCCCAGCCCCTCACAGTCCCTGTGAGTTCTTTCACCCACAGAACCCCAGGAGTGCTGAGAGTAGGAGATGGACAGTCCCTGTGAGTTCTTTCACCCACAACCAGTATGTTATGCCAAAATGAAACAGCTTCCTCCTCTCCTGGCATCTGGGACCCCGCGTGTCTGGTTTGGGCCTGTCAGAATCAGACAGCTCTTTGTTAAGGAATATTTTCAGAAGGGGAAAAATGGGCTCTTTTTTCCCTCAGCTAGGCTGTGATGGAGCTGAAAGCCCCTGTGCCTGTGTCTTTCTGGGTTGTATTGTCTCTTCCTGTCTGTTCTGCCACCCCACCACCCTTGCCCTTGGGTCCAACCTGTGGGTTCCCCTGAGCTTCTGTGGTTAACTGCTGGTGGTTTGAAAAAACTGCAGGTGGCTTGGCCCTGGCACAAGAATGAGGTGAGATAGAGAAGACAGGAGATTACAGAACTGGCAAGCTGGCATGGCCAGACTGCAGGGAGTAAGGAGGAGACCCGGGCCTCACCCCATGCAGATTTCCAGATCAGTCCAGCCCTAGCATTGCCCATCTAGGCTCCTTCAAGCTACATAAGCATTCCTAGACAATCCCAAGTAAACAGGACGAGGCTTCTTTGTGGGTGTTCACCAGTGTATTCTGGATGGCCTAGAAAAAAGCACATCTTGGCTTGGGACTTCAACTTCTCCACCTGGAAAACGGGGGGATAAATCCTTAGAACAGTAGTTTGTACTGCATGGGAGCCAGTGAGGTTAGGATGTGGCGTTGACTGTCTCTGGGCGCGGTGTGGAAGGAGTCAATGGAGTTCAGGAGGGCAGTCACCCATCTATGGGTGCTAGCAGAAGCACTAGCCACCCTGGTTTCCTGGTTGTAATTAGTTGATGCCTCACTAATGAATATCTCTGTGGCCATGCTGCCCCTCAGGAAGCCAGCTTGAATCTGGGCTGAGAAATAGTCTACTGTGTGGGGGACAGAGGGCAGTAGGAGGCCTGCTTGCTGGCAGTGCCCACCCCCACCCCCCACTCCCTGATGCTGGGTAGGGAGAGGTTTGTTCTACCTACTTGCTGAAGGGAGAAAGTGAATGAAAAGACAGCTGAAGGTCATGAGGTACACAAGAAATGAACCCCACAGGCTCCCCAAGGTGGGACCTTGTGTGGAGGCAGTGAGGTCAGAAGGCTCCCAGGGAGGGCTTGTGGACAATAGCAATGCACTTTTACCCTAGACTGGAATACACATCTATGTTTTTGTGTATGTGCTTTGATGGGTACAGGGGCCAAGGGGGAACATGATCTCAACTTTCTTGTACAGAATATAGATACTGATCATTCTGGGGGAAGCCCCATCCTGGAAGTTGAGTCAGATATTGGGGTCTGAAGGAATGTCAAAGGTGTCCCTGCTCTGCATCTAAAGACCCTCTCTACATCTCAAGACAAGAGGTAGAACCACTAGTGCACACTGATCACGCCCATGCCATGTCCTAGGCCAGTGATGGCGAACCTATGACACGCGTGTCAGAGGTGACACGCGTGTCAGAGGTGACACGCGTGTCAGAGGTGACACGCGAACTTATTTTTTTGGTTGATTTTTCTTTGTTAAATGGCATTTAAATATATAAAATAAATATCAAAAATATAAGTCTTTGTTTTACTATGGTTGCAAATATCAAAAAATTTCTATATGCGACACGGCACCAGAGTTAAGTTAGGGTTTTTCAAAATGCTGACACGCCGAGCTCAAAAGGTTCGCCATCACTGGCCTAGGCCCTGTGCCAAGCGCCATTTACATAGTATCTCATTTAATCTTCCAGGCAACCTGGAGAAACTGGGATTCCGGCACTATGCCCTTAACATCACATCCTGCTATCTCCAGTGTGGAAACTTGAGACAGAATTATGTACGGCGTGCTGCTGGGGGAGTGCAGAAAAGGGCCCTGCGCATTTCTGGGGTGTTAGGGAAGGTGGAGCAAGTATGATGTATGGAGCATTCTAGGCAGCCAGAGTGCTTGGACAGAGGCCCAGGAAGCAGGAGCAAACATGATGCATTCAGGGAAGCGTACCTCGTTTGGTGGGCCTCATCCTATAAGCCTTCATGTTTCAAAGGTGATCCATGAGACACACACTATGGAAACTCCCTGATCAGAGCAATCGTAGTTGGAAGAATCGGAAAGGCAGCAAAATCCACCTGCCTGGGGGAGCCTGCAGTACACATGCTCTAGAAGCCAAACGAAGACAGTGGAAGGAAGGAGGTTTAGATAGGAGAACTAACCCACCAGAGCTAGGAAGAGATTGAACCCTACTGGGAAGATTTCCAAGGCCCTGTTGGCATGACTCACTACACTTTTCTTCCACTTTACAGTGCACCACGTATGTTTGTGAGATTGTTTCATCTGTGTCTGTCTCCCATACCAGCCCATGAGCCCCACAAGAGCAGGGCTCGTATTTGCTCACAGTTGAGTTCCAGGTGATTCTAGGGCACATAGCAGATACTCAGTAAGTGACTGGTTGGTTTAGAGCTGTCATTCTTCTACTCACTTGCTTTTGAATTCCAGCTACTCTCCATGTCACCTAGGGGGGCAGCTGGCCCATCAGTTGCCTACTCCTTGCCAAGGAATAGGACCTGAGACACCAGGACATTTTCCCCAAAGTTAGAGCCAGGCAGGGCCATGATGGTCTGCTGGACAAATGGAGTCAGCTGTCATCTTTCAAGGCTTCAGATTCAGAAATGATTTTGTGTCCCCATAATCATTAGAGGTGGAGGATCAGAAGCCAGGGGGAAAGGAAAAGGGAGCCAAAATTAAAGGACACTTGAGGCCTTTATCCTGCCTCTGAAAATACCAACCTCTGAAAGATGGCGCATACACACTCAGTAGCTTTCCCTGTTAAAAAGTAGTGACTGCGGCCCTGGCCAGTTTGGCTCAGTAGATAGAAGATCGACCTGTGGACTGAAGGGTTCCAGGTTCGATTCCAGACAAGGGCACATGCCCAGGTTGCGGTCTCCAACCCCAGTAGGGGGTGTGCAGGAGGTAGCCAATCCATGATTCTCTCTCATCATTTCTCTCCCTCTGTCTCTCTTTCTCTTTCTCTCTCTCTCCCTCTCCCTCCCTCTCTGAAATCAATAAAAAGAAAGAAAGATTGAATCTTTAAAAAAAGATCCTGGGTTCAATTCCAGTCAAAGGCATGTATTCTTGGTTGCAGGTTCCTCCCTGGCCAGGGCCCTGGTTGGGGCGTATGCAGGAGGCAACCAGTTGATGTGTTTCTCTCACATCGATGTTTCTCTCTGTTTTTCCCTCTCTCTTCCACTCTCCCTAAAAATCAATGAAAATATCCTCGGGTGAGGATTAACAAAACCAGTAATCCTATATAATAAAAGGCCAGCCATCAAAAGCATAACAACCAGAATGACCAGAGACCAGACCCACTACGGCCCCTCGGCCTCTCTCGCAAGGCTGGCCCGCCCCCAACAAGCAGTTAGGGGCAATCAGGTAGGCAGACATCCCCTTGTAGGGCTGGCCCCGCCCCCCAGCAAAGAAAGAGGGAGGCCCAGGCCACCAGTGGCAGCAACTGTGGCAGGTGTGCGGCTGGTCAGCGATCGATTGCCCGGCAGAAGGAGGCCCAGGCCAGGCAAGCCATCACACCCCTTGCCTGTGGCTTGCAGAGGGGGGCCACCAGTGGCAGGGGAGGGGGGAGCAGCGCTGCACAGATGGCAAGCAGTGACAGTGGCGGGGGTGGGGCCAGCTGCCTGCAGCCGGGGGGGGGGGGGGGGGGGGGGGGGCGGGGGGGGGGGAGGAAAGCTCTGATAGGCCCTGATCTCAGGCCAGGCCTAGGGACCCTACCCAAGGAGTCCCGGATTGTGAGAGGGTGCAGGCCAGGCTAAGGGACTCCTGAGTGCACGAATTTTCATGCGCCGGGCCTGTAGTAGTAATAATAATTACTGCCATTCACTGAGTGCCCACTACACTCAGTGTTTCATGTATATTATTTCTAAAGTAAAAGAATGCGGAGAGATTGGCAGCACAGCAGATCAATATAGGGCAGAGGCTCGGGAGTCAGAAATCCAAGTGTGAATTTTTCTTCCCCTACAGCCTAGTTAAGGGACCTTTTGAGTGACCTTCTGCTCAAGGTGACACCTCTCATGTATTAGACCTGTCCTTTACTTTTCTGTCTACACTGGTATATAGTCACTTCTTTATCTTTAAAATAGACTTTATATTTTAGAACAGTTTAAGATTTAAAGAAAAGTCAGAAGATAGTCCAGAGAGTTCCTGAAGACTCCATACCCAGTTTCCCCTATTAGTGACATCCCAGGTTAGTCTGGTACCTTTGTTATAATTAATGGACCAATATTGATTCATTATCATTAACTATACCCCACACTTTATTCAGATCTCCTTAGTTTTTTCCTAATATCCTTTTTCTGTTCCAGAACCCTATCCTGGATCCCACACATTTCATCATCATATCTTAGACTTCTCCTGGCTGGAACACTTTCTCAGACTTCCCTTGTTTTTTATGACCTTGAAAATTTTGAGGACTAGTTAGAATTTTCTAAAATGTCCCCTAATCAGGATATGCCATCAGTTTTTCTCATAGTTAAATTGGGTGATGTTTTCTGGGGAGAAAGACAGGGGTGAAGTGCCCTTCTCATCTCATTATATCAAGGGTACATGTTCTTAACATGACTTATTACTGTTGATGTTGACCTTGATCTCCTGCCTGAACAGCACAGATATTTTTATCTTCATTTATTCAGCAGACCTTTATTGAGCACCTAACTAAATGTCAGTTGCTGCATTGTGGGCTTGGAGTAGAAAATTAAGAAAACAGGCCTTATACTCAGAATGACCCAGTAGAGCAGGCAGGCATATATAGAAGTAATTGCCATAGAATATGTCTTGGGCTGGGGTGTAGGGAGTAGGTATTTTCAGGGCGAGAAAAGAGAGAAATGAACCAGGACACTAGAGGTGGGGTGTTGGCAGGAAATATTTCACAGAAAAAAAACCTCAAACCAAGTCTTGGAGAATTCCTTTCCAGTCAAAGGGAACAGCATGTGCAAAGACAGGCAGGAAGAAGTAGGTGCTCCTTGTGGGTTAAGTGTGTGGAGGGACTGCGATATGGGAGGAGGTGAGGTTGGCAGGGGTGTGTGCACCATGCAAAAATGTTGGGATTCCAAGATTCCAAGTCATAGTAGGGAGTGGCTAAAGGGTTTAGAGCAAGCACCAGGAGGGTAGTACCAGGCCTTGCCTGAGCCAGTGGGTGGCAGCATCAGGGACCCAGGTAGGCCAACCTGCAGCAGGAGGAGGGGCTGGCTTTAGTCAGGAGAGAGTTGGCTTGGAGGAGCATCTTCACACTGCAGGTCAGGAGAGATTTCCTAAAGTGCAAACCCAGTCAGGTTGCTGCCTTGGCCCACAATGCCCTGTGGGGTTCTGGCCCCTGCCTAGTCCCTTCTTGAGTTGCACCCACCCCTCTCCCACTGCTTCTGCACTAGGTCCCTCTGCCAGCCCACCCCATCCCTTACCTTCTCTTAACTGGAGTATAATTCACATATCATAAAATGCACCCTTTTAAAATGAATAATTCAATGGATCTTAGTATATTCACAAAGTTGTGCAACCTCTACCACTAATTCTAGAACACTTCATTACCCCCAAAAAAGTCCCATAAACAGTTTCTTCCCCACCCCATTCCTCCCACTCCTGGGCTCTAGTTCCTGGCAACCACTAATTGACTTTCTGTCTCTAAGGATTTACCTATTCTGGACATTTAATATAAATGGCATCATGTCACTTGTGATCTTTTGTGTCTGACTTCTTTCACTCTGCATCATGTCTTTGATGTTCATACGTATCAGAGCTTCCTTTCTTTTAATATTCCATTATATGGATGGACCACATTTTATATATCCATTCATCTGCCAATGGACACTTGGATTATTTCCACTTGTTGGCTATTATGAATAATGCTGCTATGAATAGTCATGGACAAGTTCACATGTGGATGTGTGTCTAGGAGTAGAATTGCTGGGTCATGTGGTAACTCTTGTTGAACTTTTTGAGGAACTGCCAGACTGTTTTCCAGTCTACCTTATCTTTTATTCCAAGCATTTGTCTCCATCTGTAGTAGGAAGTTTGGGTGACCGTTTCTTAGTCTCTTCCCCTGTATGCTCTGGCAGGGGCTGTGTCTCTTTGCCCACCAGCCTTCAGTCCTCAGCATAGTACCTAGCACCTGGTAGACATCCAGTAAATATTGGTGGTTGAGCAGGTTGGTTCTTCAATTCCTCAAATATTTATCAACTCTTAGGTTGTGCCACGTCCAGCAGGGGACACTGCAGTAGCAGGGACCCAGACAATGACAATTCCTGCCCTGGCCAGGGGTCTGATGGAGATGTTCAGAAGTCATTTGGCAATCTGGCTGGTTCTCAAGAGAAAGGAAAATCTTGGAATGGAGGTGTCACAATCACTGACATATATATATTCAGTCATTTAAGCCGTAAGAGTGAGATCACCAACAACATGAAGGGACAAGGGCCCAGGCAGAGCCTATGGAGGAAGAGGCACCATGTGGGAGGCTAAAACGGGCAAAGAAGCAGGAGACCCAGGAGCCCAGCCTCTGGGAAACTAGATGGGAGAGGACTTCAAGAAGGAAGAGGCATGACTGACAGTGTCCAAAATTCCCTAAGAGGGAGAGAGAAAAGAAGGTGGGAGATGTCTGGCATCTGGACTTCTCTGTCCCCACGCTCCCTGCCCAGCTCACCAGCAGAGTCTTCTTCCCACCCCTCTTGCTTGGCTCAGCTTTCTAAGCCATGGGAGCGAGGTGGATGGTGGTGCCAGCAGGAGCAGGGTTAGGTGGCTCATTGCCTACTCTGCAGGAGCCAGGATCCCCCTTCAGGTGGCTGAGTTAGAGTAGGGGCAAATGGCATTGAAGTTGGGACCCCAGACCTAGAGGGAACCTGTGTGTGGATTTTAGAGGTATGGCCCCTTGGCCCTAGAGGGGACCTGCCTTGTCTCTGCATCTCCGAGCGCATTTAGCAAGGTAGAAATGGCTGCATACTGTAGAGTTGTATTCTCGTCACCTTGTTCCACTCAATGCCTAGAATAGCGCCTGGCCCTCAGTAAGTGCCAGGAAAGGAATGGCTGAAACAGTAAGAGTCATGGCACTCTGGGGAGGGAGGTGAAGTTGCTCACAAAGCTAAGATGGCAGCAAGCCAGTGTCCATCTGAATCTACTCAGTTCCAAGGGTTGCAAGGTCTTGTCAGTGCAGAAAGCATGCACGCCTGTGTGCATGCAAGAGTATGCATGGGGCCGAACCGGTTTGGCTCAGTGGATAGAGCTTCGGCCTGCGGACTCAAGGGTCCCAGGTTCGATTCCGGTCAAGGGCATGTACGTTGGTTGCGGGCACATCCCCAGTAGGGGGTGTGCAGGAGGCAGCTGATCAATCTCTCTCATTGATGTTTCTGACTTTCTATCCCTCTCCCTTCTTCTCTGTAAAAAATCAATAAAATATATTAAAAAAAAAAAAGAGTATGCATGGGTATGAGATAGTGTGTGCATGTGAAAGTGAATGTGTATGAGTGTGTGTCTACCTGTATATCAAGTGTGAGTTACATATAAGTGTGAAATTGTGTGTGAGTGTGTATATCTGCCTGTATGAGTATGTGTCTGAGTGTATGTATGTACATTCACCAGGAGATGGCTTCCAGGGCAAAGCAGTGTTTAGAGAGTCCAGGGATTAGTCAAAAGAAAGTTCCTGAGGGATCATTAGTTTCTACCTTTCGGACTGCAAATTTCAGCCCTATGCATTGAGTCAACTTTATTTTCTGAATGAAATACACATTACTATATGATAAATTGCTGAACACACTCTCCTAGTGGATGGTTCCTGGTGTGGTTTTTATTTTTTAACGGAAACTCAGATCTGAATCATTTTCTCAGGCTCTTTAGGGGAGAGGGTGGGCCAACTATGCTCTGGGCTCAGCAAGGAAGAGGCATGACTGAGAGAGTGTCCCAGATTATGACCCTAGCTACATGTAGTCTCTTTCTTTGTGGCCCCCACTGCTCCTTAAATCCAGGTGTGCTTTTGAGGCTCCTCCCTATCTCCCAACTCTGAAGCTGGGAAACCCATGCAGCCTTCCCAGCCCCTTCCTTCACAGAGAGATCCTTCTAGGTCAGCACTTCTTGTACACAGACTTTGACTCTGCAGGAGGCCTTGGTGCAGCCCCCACTGTTCCTCTGTCAGGAATGATTAACTCCTAGCTAAGTGGTGCATGTTGCTTGATCTTTGGAACAGGTGGTCCCTGGCCAGCCGGTTCTACCAGGACCTTCTACCAGACCAAATAGAGTTCATACCACTCACCAAAAGCCAGAGCCCTTAGTACCCAACAGACTAGGAGAGCTCTCAGGAACCAGAGGCAGAACCAGTGGCCCTGGGGAGTCTCAGAGTCCTGGGGAGGGAGGGTTCTTGCCCACCCCCTTAAGGTGAAAGCAGAATAGTACCCCCGTGACAGGGCAGCATGAGGGAAGGCAGCCAGAATCAAGTGCATGGCTAGGATTAAGTCCAGCCAACCCCTGAGCCCTTGGGTGTTGGCTGGGGGCTAAGCTTAGGCTGCAGGAAGGTGCCCAGTGACCTGAGGTGGCCAGGCAGGTGTGATAGTTCATTCTGTCACTATCCCCCTGCTGCCTAGGGGACCAGTTCCCACCTCTCCAGAGACCAGGCAAGGGCCCCTATGCAGGCAGAGCTGTCAGAGCCAGGTCAGGTGGGGTCCAAGAGCACATAGTGGACTCCTGGTACAGAGCATGCAGGAGAATGGGTGGGCATGAAGGGACTGCCCACAGTGGCAGTAGGGGAGCAGGATTTTCTTCCTGCCACCATGACCCTGGGGATCACTCTCTTCTTAGACCCTTTGAGCTAACCTGGGCTCACCAGAAGCAGAATGACTGAGTAGAAGGAACACTATCCCTGCTCCTAGCAGCCTTCCCTTTCCTAGCCATTCCTGATGACTAGAACTTCCTACAAGGTGATGCCAACCCCCACAGATGTCCCACAACAGGCATAGCGGAACCCCGAAGCCCTGGTTCCCAGCTAGCCCTCCACCTTGGCCCAAGGATAGATAATAATAGAATGTTTATGGAATGATCACTAAGTATCAGGCACTGTTCTCACACACCACGTGCATAGCATACTCAGTTCTCACAGTCACCCTCTGAGGCCTATGAGACTCAGAGACGCCTACACAGCTGGTTAAGAGGGTGCCACGCTTTAGGCACAGGTCTATCTGAGTCTGGAGCCATAGCTTTGGGTATGGTGCTGAGCTGTCTCTCATGACACTGGCAGAAGGTGAGAGGCCAATGTCCTTGGACACCCCCCAGGAGGGTGGGGCCAGACCATCCCCAGGAAAAATAGGAGAGATGACCTGACACCTGCATGGCACACGGCAAGCCAAGATCAGGATACCCATCAGAACTTACGGCTCTCACTCTGTATCCACCACAGCACAGACTCCCAGAACTTTGATGCATCCCTGGCTTCCCAGCCCAAGTGTAGTTAACTCTTCTGGCAATTGGCAGCACCAGACAATTAACAGTAAAGAATAATTGCTTCTGGCTGTGCTAGCAGACCACTTTGGTTGATGAGACAGGGAAGATCAGATGCTGAGGCAGGCCTCCCAGGGCAGACCACAGCAGGAGACAAGGACCAAGGCTATCAGAAAGGGCCACCAAAGTAGGGGCTTCTGCACCTCAAGGTCCCAGCAGGGGTCTTGAGTGACGGAAGTCTTGGCCTCAGGCTCTGCTGAAGACTCTGGGGTGTGGAGATGAGCCTTGGCCTTCATGCCCATGGACAACAGGACAGCTTGGGCCCTGCTGTCGTCCTATTGTATCTGTCCAGGCATCTGGAGCACACTGGCAGGGATCCTGGTAGTCAGCATCTGGAATAGAAGGTGCTGGCATGGCCATCACCTGAGCTGGGGTGCATGGGGATGAGGGGTACACCAAGTGTACAGAGCAGAAGTGGGAGCCCAGAGTGAGGAAATGTGCACAGGTGAACAGCAGGCTCAGCTGACTCAGAGCTGGCAGAATGAGGTGGAAACCCAACCCAATGCTAACCATGTGTGTCTCCGGCCCCCAGACAGAGCTGTGACCTGGCCCTGCTTGCAGTTGATGAGCCTGCCCACCATGGCAAGCCCCACTCTGAGCCCTGACTCCTCATCCCAGGAGGCCCTGTCAGCCCCCACCTGCTCCCCCACCTCTGACTCTGAGAACCTCAGCCCCAATGAGCTGGAGCTACTAGCCAAGCTGGAAGAGCAGAACCGGTGAGTTGGGGCCTGGCGTAGGAGGAGGGTGTGCAGGGTACAGCTTGGGCCCCAAACAGAAGCTCCTGGATGCTCCCTCACACTCATGCCTGAGTCTGGTCCTGGGCAAAGTAATAGCTCCCACCAGAGGCAATGTCATCCTCCTAACCCTGAGTGAACAGACAGTTCCCCATTCAGATGAGAAGACCAAGGATTCTAGAAGCAGAGTGAATCTTGGAACCTGGCTGTGTTTCTCAAGCCATTGTTAGACAGAAGAGTAAAGCCTCTGACTCTGGAGTCAGGCCTTCCCACCTTTTTTTTCTGGCCCTCCCCTTGTTTAAAATGTAGGTTTATTCCCTACTAATTGGAAAGAATATATACACCCCTATGTTCATTGCATGGTTATTTACAATAGCCAAAATATGGAAGCAACTCAAGTGCCCATCAATAGACAAGTGGATAAAAAAGCTGCGATACATGTTTCAGCCGGTTTGGCTTAGTGGATAGAGCATCGGCCTGCGGACTGAAGGGTCCTGGGTTCGATTCTGGTCAAGGGCACATACCCAGGTTGCGGGCTCTATCCCCAGTAGGGGGCGTGCAGGAGGCAGCCGATCAATGATTCTCTCTCATTGATGTTTCTATCTCTCTCTCCCTCTCCATTCCTCTATGAAAATATATATTTTTAAAAAGCTGTGATACATATAAAAAGAATGAAACCTTACCATTTTCAATAGCATGGATGGACCTAGAGGGTATTATGCTAAGTGAAATTAAAGTTAATCAGAAAAAGACAAATACCATATGATTTCACTTATATGTGGAATCTGAAGAACAATGTAAACAAACAAAACAGAAACAGACTCATAGATACAGAAAACAGACTGATGGTTACTACAGGGAGGGGAATGGGGACTGGGTGAAAAAGGTAAAAGGATTGAGAAGCACAGATTGATCGTTACCAAATAGTCATGGGGATGTAAAGTATAGCATAAGGATTTGGGTCAATAATCCTATATTATAAAAGAGAAACATGTAAATTGAGCATCCCTCCACGACACTCACCAGCCAATCAGGAGTGGGTATGCAAATTAACCTGACAAAGATGACAGGTTAATTTGCATACACAGGCACCGGGTGGAGAGCAGAGCGAGAGAGCCGGCGGAGAGTGGAGCCACTTGGGGAAATTGGCTCCCCAAGCTGCCAGACAGAGAGCAGAGAGGGAGAGCTTGGCAGAGTGGGAGGCCATGGGACCGAGACAGAGCAGGAAGGGAAAACCAAGATTGCGGGGAGCACCAGGAATTCTGGGAATAGTAGTTTTGGTGGCAGCCCCAGGACCAAAAGCGGAAGCCCAGAACATGGGGAACACCAGGAATGCTGGGAATCATAGTTCTGGTGGCAGATGGATCCCCTAAACACTAGAGCAGTGGTTCTCAACCTTCCTAATGCCACGACCCTTTAATACAGTTCCTCATGTTGTGGTGACCCCCAACCATAAAATTATTTTCGTTGCTACTTCATAACTGTAATTTTGCTACTGTTATGAATCGTAATATAAATGTCTGATATGCAGGATGTATTTTCATTGTTACAAATTGAACATAATTAAAGCATAGTGATTAATCACAAAAACAATATGTAATTATATATGTGTTTTCCGATGGTCTTAGTCGACCCCTGTGAAAGGGTCGTTCGATCCCCAAAGGGGTCGCGACCCACAGGTTGAGAACCACTGCACTAGAGCAAAGTGAGCCTGGAGCAAGTTACTATTGTGGTGGGGATGGAGGAAAAGCAAAGGTGAGAGACATAAGTAAAATCAGAGTGTCTAGGAAAAATTAAAGGGAAGCTATCCTAAAACTTCCAGGAAATCTCCACCAATGAAGCAAAGGAAAAAAACATGCCTCTATTATTCTGTGAGCAACAAACCAAACTGAGTTGGGGTCTCAGACAATTCTCATATGATTGCAAAGACAGACAGAAACTCCCGGATTGGAGAGGGCTCCCCTGAGGGCTCCCAGATTGGAGAGGGTGCAGGTTCGGACTGAGGGACCCCCACAACCCCCAGTGCACGAATGTCGTGCACCAGGCCTCTAGTATTGTAATAACTATGTATGGTACCAGGTGGGTACTGGAAATATTGGTGGGAACACTCTTTTTAAAAAAAAAAAACTATTGGGGGGGTAATGGGGGGATAAAGACACATATGTAATACCTTAATAAAGAAAAAAATTAAAAATAAATAAACTCATTTTTAAATACGTTTTTATTGATTTTTAGAGAGAGAGGAAGGGAGAGGGATAGAGAGATAGAAACATCAATGAGAGAGGAACATCTTCAATCAGCTGCCTCCTACATGGCTCCTACTGGGGACTGAGCCCACAACCCGGGTATGTGCCCTGACCAGGAATCTAACCGGTGACCTCTTGGTTCCTAGGTCAATTCTCAACTGCTGAGCCACACCAGCCATACACTTTCTAAAGTATATGATTGTCTAATCACTATGCTGTACACCTGAAATTAATATAAAATAATGTTGAATATAAACTGTAATTGAAAAAATAAAAATTTTTTAAAAAGGGAGTCAAATTGATGCTTAGCAGACAAGTACTCCTTGAAGCCCTTTAAATCTGCTCTGGCTTTCCTCCTTTGACATGTAAGTACTTTTAATTTTCCATAGAGTTGTAGAAGAAGAATAATTACATTCATGAGTATGAGTATTTATTAAATGAAAGGTGACTAAAAATAGTAACACTTTCTCAGTGTGTGCTTAGTGAACTTTTCTGGAACAGAGGCAACAATTGAAACTACTTTTAAATAATGGTTCTTGAGCTTTTGAAGTGAACCTGTTATATTACTTCTTTTTTAAGATTTTTTTATTGATTTTTAGAGAGAGAAACATCAATATGACAGTAAAACATCAATCAGCTGCCTCCTGCATGCCCCCTCCCTGGGATCAAGCCCACAACCTGGGTATGTGCCCTGATCGAGAATTGAGCCAGCAACCTTTTGGTCCATAGGACAACATCCAACCAACTGAGCCACATTGGCCAGGGCTGACCTCTCCTTTTTCATAAACGATGTCTTTTTTGTTGTTGCTGTTAACCCTTACCAGAGGATATTTCTTCCATTGATTTTTAGAGTGTGGAAGGGAGGGAATGAGAGAGGGAGGAGAGAGAGAGAGAGAAACATCGATGGGAGAGAAACATATCGATTGGTTGCCTCCTGCATGAGCCCTGACCCAGCCAGGGATCAAACCTACAACCCAAGTATGTGCCTTTGACTGGGAATTGAACAAAAGACCCTTTAGTTCACAGACTAACGCTATAATCACTGAGCCCAAATCAGCCAGGGCAACAATGTTTTATAACAAGATAAGTTTGTAAAAAAGTTACTGTATTAATTTAATTGTGATTGAAATTTTAATCAGTTATGTTTTCTTATTTTTAAAGCTTACCCCTTTTTTCCAGAAGTATAACTTTGAATTTTAAAAAAATATTTTTCAAATATTATTAAAAAATAAAATGTAGATTTATTATCATTCAGCTATGACAAAGCCAACAGATCAGGAGAGGACTGCCACTGAGAAGACAGAAGCAGGAGGCAGGGCACACCATGCAGGGCCACTCAGGGAGGCACGAGGGTCAGTCAGGAGGCAGAGGGAGCCAGGGGGAAATGCAGGCAAGTACTTCTACTGTGGTTTCTGAAAGAAGGACTGGGCAAGGCAGGGTAGGCAGGCCTGTGTTGGGCTAGTTTGAATAATTTCAGCCTGCTTTGGGGCATAGGGGTGGCCTGTGGTGATCAGGACACATAGTACCCTGAGTGTGAGAGCCTGGTAATGGAGAGGTGGTGGGTTTGTGGGTTCTGGATTCATTGATTTGCACATGAAAGATGCACTAACAGGTGAGTCCTTCACTATCTCTAGGAATTAGCTAGGCCTGGGAGGGACAGGCCCTCTAGAGTCAGCCAGGACCTCGCTGTCAAAGCATCAGAAACCCAGGTTTCATAAAGCTTCTCATTGGCTGAGTACTCCCAGCCACCTGCTCACCCTCTCTGACCCTCATCCATAAAACATGATTCTTCACAAAACCTGCCCTTCATGGGTGGTACAAGACTCAGTGAGCTAATCCATATGCTTCTCAGCCCAGTACAGGGCACAGATTGAGACAAACAAATGCAGCCTCTGCAGTGACCCAGGGAGATGGACCATAGCTCAGAGAGGTTAGGGCTCTGGCCGAGGTCACTCAGCAAGAACAATTAGACCAAATCCCCTGGTGGCCTCTGGAATCCCTGAGAAGAGGTGCCAGGCTCCTCAGCAGCTACCTGTTCCCAAGGAGTCACTGAAGCCCAGGGACCAGGGTGGGCAATGCCTGCAGCCCAGAACCGCCTCTACCTGCCCTCCCTACCTAGGCTCCTGGAAGCCGACTCCAAATCAATGCGCTCCATGAATGGCTCCCGGCGGAACAGCGGCTCCTCTCTCGTATCCAGCTCCTCCGCCTCCTCTAACTTGAGCCACCTGGAGGAGGACACATGGATCCTATGGGGCCGAATCGCCAATGAGTGGGAAGAGTGGCGGCGTAGGAAGGAAAAGCTGCTTAAGGTGGCAGGGATGGTGGAGGTGGGTGGGCAGTGGGAGGGCCAGCAGGGACAGACAGCAGGTCACACTCCACCAGCACCAGGGCCCCAGCACGGGCAAAGGGACAGAAGTGTAGTTGTGCAGGCACTTTCAGGGGGCCTTGCCAGGGCAGGGGGAGGGAGGGAAGAGAGTGTGAATGGGGCTGGCCAGGTAAGTAGCTGTCACACTGACGTCTCAGGCACCTATTTGTTTCCTGCCCCACTATGTTCTGTGACAAACTGGGGAAAGTACATTAAGCAGTGTGGACTCCGTCTGCAGTGCAAAGGCTCTGCAGTGCTCTGAGCCACATGCATGGCATAGGCAAGCCCCATCTTGGGGGCTAGACTAGGTAACCCTGGGGAGACTGCACTGGGACAGCATCCAGTCTGGCCTCCTGCTGCCCACCCTGTCCCCAGGAGCTTATCCACAAGGGCATCCCGCACCACTTCCGGGCCATTGTGTGGCAGCTCCTGTGCAGTGCTACAAACATGCCAGTCAAGAACCAGTACTCAGAGCTGCTCAAGATGTCCTCGCCATGCGAGAAGCTGATCCGCAGGGACATCGCCCGCACCTACCCAGAGCACGAATTCTTCAAGGGCCAGGACAGCCTAGGCCAGGAGGTCCTCTTCAATGTCATGAAGGTGAGGCCCTCACTGCTGAGGACCCCCCAACCCTACATGAAGAAGCACTGTCCACATTGGCCTGCTGTCACTGAGCCTGGCAGGACCCTGCCCTGACACTCACATTCCCTTACAGGCATACTCTCTGGTGGACCGAGAGGTGGGCTACTGCCAGGGCAGTGCCTTCATCGTGGGCCTGCTCCTGATGCAGGTAGGTGGCCTGGGGCCAGGCTATGGCAGGACCCAGCCCATCTAAGCTGTGCTTCCAGGAGGTGGACAAAGCAGAATGTAACCCCCTATCCAGTGCTCCACTGTCAGAGCCTACCCCTGCGTCCCACTGTGACCTCTGACAGTCCCCAGGCCAAGCCCCAGTGGGTGAGCACAGAGGGGCTGGCTGCCTGTTCTGTCCACTGTACTGTCCAGGGTCTAGAGGGCAGGCCATCCTCCTCGGTCACCTCCCAGGGTTGGACAGGGAATCCCAACAGGGAGCTTAAGTTAGCCAGTGTGAAGTTCGTGGGGCTGGGGTTTTGTCCAGAGAATTCAGCAGGCTTAGGAAGAGGAGAACAGAGACACTGAGAGTGGACCAGCTGGTGTCCCAACCATGGGCTCTGGAGGTGGCCAGACCTGGGGATCAAGTACCTGCCAGGTGGCCTTTGGTAGGTGACTTCAGCCTCAGGAGATTTTCCATCAGTAAACATGAGTGACCAGAGGTTCATTGTGAGAGTTCAGACAACCCACACAGTCCACGTTCATTAAACTTAAATAGAGCAGAAACAGGCCTAGCACAGTATTCCAGGTCCAAAAGAAGAGCAGGAAGCGTCCCCTTCCCACCCTGCCCACACTCAGCCCCTGCCCACCTGCCCATCCCTCAGATGCCGGAGGAAGAGGCTTTCTGTGTGTTTGTGCGGCTGATGCAGGAGTATCGCCTTCGGGAGCTCTTCAAGCCCAGCATGGCTGAGCTGGGGCTCTGCATCTACCAGTTTGAGTACATGCTGCAGGTGAGTGGGGCCGGGGTGGCCCATCACCACCCACTCCTCTGCAGCCCACAGCCATCCCAGTGGGTCTATTTAACTGAAAATTCCAGGGCTGAGAAATCATATCCAGAGGTCCCAGCTCAGAAAGGGGCTCTAGTCCCCAGGGAGCCATGTGGCATTGCCCCCAAGCACACTTCCAGGGATAGGACAGAGCCAGGCATTTATAGTGGGGGCTCCTGAGAGCTCTGGGCTTCCAGAGTCCAAGGGCAGAGGGGTCAAGGTGGCTTTTGCCAGACACACCCATAACGCCCTCACTGTCTGTTCCCAGCGTGATATGGCAGAAGGAGGGAAAGTGTTGTCTGCCTGCCTTTGCTGATTACAGGAGAGCCACAGACCTTTCTGTTTATAAATAGCAGTCCCCACAGGGCACAGAGGCCACTCTTGGCTGGCAGACACTTTCCCTGTGCATGCAAGGGAAGAACACACACACACACACACACACACACACACACACACACACACACACACACACACACGGCCTGCTCCAGAAGTCTGTCACAGGTGGGGCTGTGAAACTGCACAGCAGGTGGGGGTGAGGGTTGAAGGGGAAATGGGAGGTAGGCTCTGGGATAAGCCTGGTCATAAAAGCCCCATTCCTCAGGCCCGGAAAACCGGGAGGTGCTGTTGGTCAAGGGGGCCTGGTAGTGCCAACAAGCAGGGGGCCAGGGCCTGCAGAGAAGTGGCCCTGCCCAGGCTGGGTAGCTGAGAGCCCCTACAGCAGAGTAGCCGGACAGTGCCAGGGAGCTCCTGGGTCTGCAAGGAAGCCTAGGGCAGGTTGCGGGAAGGGGCACCAGAGGCCCTTCTTCCAGTAAATGACATCAAGGGGGTCCTAATACTTTCTCCAGCTTATTTCCCCAGTTTCTGTCACTTTTCAGCAATCTGAAGTTCAGGCCAATCAGACCGGCATCCCCTGAGCATTGCTGGGCACAGAGCATCATGAGGGGGCAGCGGGGAGACACAACGACTTGCAAGTCAAGGAATACAGGTTGACCAGCAGTAGGTTTACACTGCGCCCCACCGCTCACTCTCTGAGTGACCGTGAGCAGTTAAGTAAACCCACCCCAAGCCTCAGAAGCTCTCTGTCAGGCTGATCATGAGGATCCTATGAGCAAAAAGGAGAGCAGTTGGGCCACTTCCTACCCAAGGTGCACATCCTGCACCCATGAGCTGCTGCTATTCCTGTCACCCCTGCCTGTGTCCCCACCTCATGCTACTCAGAGTTCTGGAATATTTCAGCCTTACCCAAACACAGTGCTGAGGGCACACAGAGGAAGGGACCCAAGGGCAAACCAGAGAAGGCTTCCTGGAGGCAGAAGCACCGAGACTCAGCACTTCCAGGTGGAAGGAGCCTGTGGGCATGGACAGCTGTGCCTGGTGCCCACAGGCTCCTTCTCAGTGCTGGGCCTCCTCCTCTGACCCCTCAGGAGCAGCTCCCGGACCTGAACACTCACTTCCGCTCCCAGAGCTTCCACACGTCCATGTACGCCTCGTCCTGGTTCCTCACACTCTTCCTGACCACCTTCCCACTGCCTGTCGCCACTCGTGTCTTCGACATTTTCATGTATGAGGTCAGGACCTCTTCACCCTCTTGCTCTCCCAGAGGCCCCACACTGGAAATAAATTTCAACCAAGGAAGGGCCAGGGTTTGGGGAGGGATCTGAGAAGCACTGTCCCCACTGCCTTTGCAGGGCCTGGAGATCGTGTTCCGGGTAGGCCTCGCCCTGCTGCAGGTGAACCAGGTGGAGCTGATGCAGCTGGACATGGAGGGCATGTCCCAGGTGGGCCAGGGGCCCAGGAAGGGTGGGATTGCCCCCCACCCAGGGTAGGTGAAGTGAGACGCTTGGAGTTCCTGAGCAGCCTGATCCTTTTCTATCCCCTGTGACCCCTGAGGCCTCCCTAGAGAACCAGGCTGGGCACTAAGGAGCTCCAGGCTCTGCCAGACAACGTACAGGGCCAGCAGCTTGACAGTGGGGAGAGAGGAAGGCCCAGGCCCTGACTCTGGGAGGTTTCACACCCCCCCCTTTCTCTTGCCCCCAGCTTTGTGTCCCCCAAAATCTTTGTGGTAAATAATTATACTAGCCAAACCATGGGGCCTTGGGTGTGGTTTTTGGCCTAGGAACTGGGCCAGGTGAGGACAAAGGAGGGAGTGAGGGTTCTGGGCAGCCTCACTGGCCTATCCAACCCTGGCTTCCCTGCTTCTCACTGCCATGTCCCCACCATGCAGGCCCCTGCCCCCTCCCAGTGTCCTCCAGCTGGTACTTCAGAGAAGAATACACAAAGGCCACAGTTGTGTCCACAGACACGAATGTTCATTGTCTGCAGCTGCTAGAGCGGGCCAGCTGGGCTGGGGAGCAGGAGCCAGCATGGCCCCAGCCAATAGCAAGCTGTGTCCACCAGTGGCTCACTCTTAACCCTTTATAGAGGCCCCAGGCGAGCAGACCCACTGAGGGGTCTTCCCTCCAGGTTGCTCCTGGCTGTCCCAATTCTACAACCTTTTCAGTATCCTCTCACCGCCCTGGGTGCAGCACGCCTCCCCCTTCCTCTAAGAAGGTGCCCTGTGCTCAGACCCTACCTCAACCCACCCCCAGGCCTTTGCCCTCAGGAGCTCCTGCAGCCTGCTTTCCCCCTGCAAACTGAAGTCCTGGCTGCTGGCAGCTTCTCTCCAGATGCCTTCTCACACTCACTCACTTGCTCCACAGTGATGGAGCACCCACAACAGGCAGGCCAGGCACTGCACAGGGTACATGGTGACATCCCAGGCAGATCTGCTTCTGCCCTCCCTCCCTCCTCCAGGGCAATGAGCACAGCAGGCACAGAGGGGCTCAGGCACCCCCCTACACACCCTTATAATCAGTGACTGCCTGTGTTCCCACAGTACTTCCAAAAGGTGATACCCCATCAGTTCGACAGCTGCCCAGATAAGCTGATCCTCAAGGCTTACCAGGTCAAGTACAACCCTAAGAAGATGAAGAGGTCAGTACCCAGCAGCCAGGGCGCTGGTGGAAAAGAGGTCCCTGGTGGTGGGATAGTGACCGTGTCAGCCTTCTCCTCTGCAGGCTCGAAAAGGAATATGCAGCCATGAAGAGTAAAGAGATGGAGGAGCAGATCGAAATCAAAGTGAGTTCCTGGGGAAGGGGGACAGAAACCAGAGGCCCTTGGGAGCTTCCATCCCAAGGCAAGAAGTGGGTGGCCACTAGGGGGCAGCCCTGCCCAGCACATGAGGCACACCAGACTGCCCTTAGGCTCTGAGGGGTTGACTCTGTGTGAGCGAGGGCTCACCTGGTGCTGGGGACACAGAGGTGGACAAGGTGGACCTGGCCTTATGGGGCTCCTATTGCAATGAGAAGACAGTCAGTGAACCAATAAGTATAGAGTATGAACTCTAGAAAGAACTCTGGATAAAATGTGTAGGGGAGATTGCTGCAGGTCCAGGGAACTGAGTGCTAAAGGCCCAAGCAGCCGCAGGCCTGAGGGGCTAGAGGAACATCAGGAATGCTGCCCTCAGTGGTGGGAGCCCCGAGGTCAGGAGTAAGAGGGAGCCCCGAGGTAGGCGGGGGCCATATGCAGGGAGGATAGGCCAGTGTACTGCACTCATGGCCCCTGGCTCCCCCTGGTGCCTGGCCAGCCAGCCCTACTAGGTTTAGGGGTACAATTCTGTCACCAACTCCAATATGTGGGGTTATTCCCCACACCACCAAGCAATTTTCCAAAGCCAGCTGGGTGTCCTACAATTCAGCTCAATTCTGACACCAACTACTTGGAGATGATGTCAGATCCTACAGGTTAAGGGCATTGTCTCACAAGACTGCCACTCCCCCCTTCAGAAGCCAGTCTCAAGTCCAGATTGTCACCTATGCTTCTGGCCAGCTGGCTGTAGTTCACAGGTTCCTGTGATTCCCTTCTCGGGTTCGATTAATTTGCTAGAGTGGCTCACAGAATTCAGAGAAATATTACTACTAGATCACTGGTTTGTTATAAAGGATTTAGCTCAAGAACAGCCAGATGGAAGAGATGCATAGGAACAGGTTTGGGGACAGGGCACAGAGCTCCCTGCCCTTTCCATTTATACCACACTCACAGAACCTACAACCATTCATCAACCTGGAAGCTCTCCAAACCCCATACTGTGGGGTTTTATGGGATTTCATTACACAGGCATGATTGATTACATCATTTGCCATCAGCAATTTATTCAACCTCCAACCCATCTCTTCTCCCTAGAGATCTGGGGATAGGACTGAAAGTTCCAACTCTCTGACACATGGTTGGGTTCCCTGGGAACCAGCCCCCATCCTTAGGTGGCCAAGGGACTTTCCAAAAGTCCTCATTAACATAACAAAAGACACCTGTATCTCTCTCCTCACTTAGAAAATTCCCAGGGTTTTAGATGCTCTGTGCCAGGACTGGATGGAAGACCAAATATATATTTTTTACTATAAATCATATCACAAGGGGTTTTTTGAGTGTGCAGAGTCTCTGAACCCAGTCTTCCCTCCTCTCCCCCTGCTTTCATCCCTCCACACGTGATTTTAGTTATTCATTCAACAAAAATTTATTGAGCACCTACTTTGTGCCAATCACAGCAGAGAGTGAGGGTCCTCAGTCCAGTGGGGGTAGGGGGACAGACATAAACACAAACCCCAACACAGCCTGGCTCTGTCCTCTGTCTATAGACTGGCAGACTACCACAGTGGCTGAGACTGGAGTCCCGCAGACCAGGGTTCAAATGCCAGCTCTACCACAGACCAGCTGTGTGACCCAGCAAAATGAATTCACCTCTCTGATCCTCTCAGTGTCCCCTTCTGCAAAATGGAAATGATACTTACTCTATTGTTCAATTTATTATTATCACCACCACCACCACTATCATCATCATCCCCTCATCCCCACGTCCTCTAGAAAGGCAAAGGCAAAACCTAGATTAGAATCCAGTCCTGCCACCCATTCCTGAGTGGGAAAGAGAGCATCATTGTTCTGTCCCTGGTTGTAGGATTTCCAGAAATAGTTTTGTGTCTTGAATTTTTTAGCATCTCTGTTTCTCAGAAGTGGCACCCTGACTGATGCACTAGTCCAAGCTGTGTGTGTGTGTGTGTGTGTGTGTGTGTGTGTGGTGTCTTACTCATATACAGACAAGGCCTGCTCCCATCTGGTGACTATGAGGGCTCAGCATTAGGTAGGTATACAGCAGACCATTGGACCACATGTTCAGCTTGGAAATTTCCCATGAGAGGAGGTCTTAAAGGATTCAGGCAGGTGCCTTCTCCCTTAGCCCTGTCTTTTGCTCTTTCACCTTTAGCCTGTTTTAAAATATACCTGGGATTTGTTTTAACTGCCTTTGAAAGAAGAGTTTATTACAGTTTCAAAGAGGCAGGGCACACCAGGCCATGAAAGGCCATATGGGGAAGCATCAGAGTTGGTCAGGAGGCAGAGAGATCAAGGGGGAAAATAGGGGCCAGAGCCTTTATTGTGGTTTTCAAGCAAAGGAATGGGCAAAGCAGGGTGGGCAAGTTTGAGCAAGTTTAGGATTGACTAGTTTGAATAATTTCAGGGGCTATAGGAGTGGTCCCTAGCTGTCCTGTGACAATTTCAGAAGGGAAATATTGGCTTATATGTGAGAATTAGATAAGAAAGGTGTGTGTTTGGAGGGGTGGGAAGGGGCACACTGTGGAATGGCTGGTTTGCCCTGCTTGACAAGGCAATCTGTAGGAATTAGCTAAATCCTGGGAGGGGCAGTCTCTCCAGGATTAGCAAGGCCTCAGGATGTCCAAGCATCAAAAATACAGAAAAAAAATGTTACGCTCTTACTAGTACATAGCCCCCCAAGTTTTTGCTCGCTCTCTCTCTCTCTCTCTCTCTCTCTCTCTCTCTCTCACACACACACACACACACACACACACACACACACATACTTTCCCTTTGGAGTAAGCAGGAGAGAGGTGAGTTGTCTGCAGGGCACATTCAGCTCCTCCAAGGATGGCTGTGTTTATGCCAAAGAAATCCAAAGGTCATGGGTCAAGACTCTGGGTTCCAGATCACTTTGAGGGACAGAGACCTGCCCTCTGAAACAGCTTGGGAGGCTCAGGCAAAACACTGCCTCATTCCAACTCAGTTTCCCCATCCATGATATAAATCAAAGGTCATCAATCAAGTCTGCCATCTCTCCGAGCAGTTGCTTCATAGGAAAACCTAAAACCACAAATATCTAACCAGAATCCATGAGCACAGGATGGAAGACAAAAGCAAAGGAGATGGCCTCCCCCTGGCTGGGGGCAAGTAACGATTGTTGGGCACAGCTAGCTGGCTGTCAGTGGGTCACAAAGATGTAGTTGCCGAGCCGAAGGAAGTATGCGTGTTCAGCAAGACCTCCTACCCTGGACCCAAATTCTGAGAGGAGTTTGTCAACTGAAAATTGAACTCTGAGGCTGGAGGCAAACTAGTGAAGGATGGGGCCTGTCTGACAGCAGCTTCCCCCAAAATGCAGAAGCCTTTGCCCTGTGGGAAGTGGACGGGCCCGAGCATGGAGTACTAGCAGATTCCCAAGGAGGGCATGGGTACAGACCACCCAGCTCACACACATTGTTTATCCACAGAAGTGCTCGCATTATTTTTACTGAACTAAGGCTTATTTAAAAAAAAAAAATCTGCCCAACTGGCATGGCTCAGTGGTTGAGCATCGACCTATGAACCAGGAGGTTACAGTTCGATTCCCAGTTAGGGCATATGCCCAGGTTGTGGACTCAATCCCCATTGCGGGAGCGTGCAGGAGACAGCCGATCAGTGATTCTCTCTCATCATTGATGTTTCTATCTCTCTCTCCCTCTCCCTTTCTGAATCAGTAAAAATATATTTTTTTAAAAATTTAATGGGCCGTTCTGAATGGGAATTGGCCCTGTTTTTGGGGATCACTGACCCAAAATGTAAGCCTCTAGGAGTTGGCCTAGCCCCTTGGGGGATAGACCTCTGTATAGAAGTGGAAGGCAGGATCTGATATGCTCTCCCCTCTCCCCACATAGAGGCTTCGAACAGAGAACCGACTTCTGAAACAGCGGATTGAGACCCTGGAGAAGGTGAGGGGTATGCCACCTGCCTGTCAGACACTGAACTCTCCAGGGTCCAAGCAGGACTCAACAGCCAGAGGGCCAGCAAGCCTCCTGCCCTAGGCCTTACCATGAACCCCACTGATATTTGGGCTGCCATATAATCTGACCGTGGGGAAAATTAGCTTGGAGCTGGAGGTTGAGTGATAACCTAGTTAAGTGCAATCACCACAACCCATTTGTGTCCGGTGCCCTCCAGGGCTGTCTGGGTGGAGAGGAGGAGGTAGAACTGCTACTTTGACTGAGGTGCCTGGAACTAGGCCACAAGACACCCCACCCTGTAATTTGAAAGCCTTGCCCTCAAAAGGAAGGAGATGGGAGTAAAGGAATAGGGGGTGGTCTTGCCACTGGATCCATGATGGGGTGCCACAACCTTGACCATGGCCCCAATCTTGTTTTTAAAAATGAAAGTAGAGTTGGAGGCCCCTCTTTCTGCTCTACCCTCATTTTCACTTGTCCCTGCATGGACCACAGGTTGTCCACAGGACTTTATTGCCCTTGCCCCAAAGCCTCCATTCTTGTTCAGCCTCCAAATCAAAGTTGCTGAGTTTTCCCAGTTGGCCTTAGTTGGCCCCAGTCGTGAGCCCAGCTGACTTCCCACTCAGCTCACACATAGACCCCTCTCCTGGAAGGAACTGGCTCTGGCTTTGGTCTTCCTCCAGGTCCTGTCATGCTGGTTTTCTGGTTCTCAGGTTTCACTCCTGTCTCCCCTGCTTCTAGACATAGTTCACTGCATTAGTGACAAGTGGTTCTTGTCTGTCTCTCCCCCTCTCCTGTCCCCGCACCTTCTGCTCTGCCTCCTCCCCCTGTTGCTGGGAACTCCCTCGCCGGGTAGGAGAGTGCTGCTCTGGCTGATAGGTTAATCCAGGTACTGTAGCTTTTCTTCTGACTCTCCTGTTTCCATCCTAGTCTCTACACATGACAGCCAATACTGCCTCCTCCCTGGTTGCTGCCATGGGTGAGGGGGACAGGCCTGGCACGATGCATGGGGGTGGCTGGGGACTGCTTCTCAGGAAAACAGAGGTTCCATCTAGAGGAGGTGGCTGTGCGTGTGCAAACGTGGCAACTGAGGGTATGTCTCTGTGTCTGTGAGTGTGTGTACACACACAGGGACACAAAGTTTCCTCCCTCCAGGAGATACAGGTGGGGACCTAGGAGGGCTCAGGGAGCCTGAGGGTGCATCAACAGCAGGCCTTAGTGTGTGCATTGCTGAGCCTCCCCCACCCACACATATACCCCATCCCTTCTGGCATTTCACACTCTCTGCTTCCACCTGCAAGGCCTGCCATCTTCTCTCATTCACCTGCTTCTGCTGCTGCCTTATCTTGAATGGCTTTATCTGGAAGCTTCCGCCTGCCACCTGGTGGCTCCAAGCATGGAATGAGGGGGGACCCACATTGGATGGGGTGAGGGGATGAGGCTGGGTGGGGTAGATCAGAACTGAGGAAGGCCAGGGGAGAGGCATATTCCACCTCCCAACCCTGCCCTGCGGAGCCAGGCCTCAGCTGCCCCACCCTCACCAGCAGAGCCTGAACTCTGGTGTGCCATCACCCGGGGTAAGGACTTGCTTCTCCTCCCCTGGGACAGAGGTCAACAGCCAGAAGTCAGGAGGGGACAAAGCTGTCAGCAGCCCCAGCCTGTGGCTCCGTCTTCATTTAAGCGCCACAGAGCTTGGACCCCGGGGTTGAGAACCGGTGTCTTCCTCCAGGCTCCTCCTGGTGTCCTGTACCTGCCTACCCCTCACCCTTGTTCCAAGGTCCCGTGGGCGCCCCATCCCAGACTCTGAGTGAAGGAGGCCTCACCCCTCTCCCACTACTCCTCTGCCCTCCTTGGGACTCCCTCTAAGGTGGGCCTGAGGCAGGGCCTGGCGTGTGAGCAGAGGGTCATGCCCTATCCTCCATCGGCTCAGGGACAGGTGACACGGGCGCAGGAGGCTGAGGAAAATTATGTCATCAAGCGGGAGCTGGCGGTGGTGCGGCAGCAGTGCAGCTCAGCAGCAGAAGACCTGCAGAAAGCGCAGAGCACCATCCGGCAGCTGCAGGAGCAGCAGGTACCAGCAGGCCACCGTGGTGAGGCCACACTCCAACCCCCCGCTTGGGTGGGGAGAGCACCCAGAGCTCAGTGCATACTCTCCCCCAGCCCCACCCTCAACAATCAACCCCTGACCCGAGGGAGAATACGGTTTCCATGTTCCACCACCCTTGGGGGTGCTTGGCAGGGCCCTCTTCCTGGCATAGGCATTCAACCTTGACTGATGGGCCTGTGATTCCTTGGTGTCTCCCCAAGGTCTTTGGAGATATTGGGCTTCCCCAGGGGTCAACCATGAAGGGTAGGAGCTAGGATGAGGGACAAGGGAGGGGGCTCCCTTCTCCAGTACCCAGGACTTTGCCCTCTCAGAGGAGAGTCTGGTCTATGCCCACTACGCTGAACTGGCAGGGTTGGCATGAGTGGGCAGTGCAAGTCTGTTATGGGGTCTTGAACTCAGTGGTGGGAAGGACTCACAGGCTAGAGCACTGTGCAAAGATCTGCAGAACCTTCCTTCAGATTTACCCAGCAGGCTTCTTCCTTATCTATTGACCTGCCAACGGCTGCAGCCCCCAAGTTCAGAATGCACATGTGCACACATGCCCTGGACAGACAGAGAAAGATGCTGTAGGTTCCCTGGGCCCCTACACTACAATCCAGACCTGATCCCAACAAAGCCTGGCAGTGAAGTGGGCTCCCTGATTTGGAGAAACCTCAGGTGTCAAGAAACAATGGATGGAGAGAAGGAAGGGTAGTTCCCTGGGAGGACCTCTCACCCAGGCCTAGAGACCTTGGCTCAGGCTTTAGTTCAGGAATTTAAGTTGATTCTTTGTCCCTGGAGACAGGGACAAGGAGCTTCGCCATTTCTCACCTGTGTCCACCTCCCACCCCTCACCTGCCAGTGCTGTGGCCCCCAACTTGCTCTGAAGCAGCTGGGCCAATGGGGAAACTGGGGCTGGACTCATCCCACCACTGGCATGATGCCCTCTTTCAGGCTAAAGAGACACCTGCCACTCCTGAACTCTGTCCTTTAGGGGATGCAGAAATGGGTGAGGCAGGTAGTGCCATAGACACTGGCCCTCGAGCACAATCTCCTTGGGTGTGAGCAGAGGGTCAGCCTGGCAGGGCTGGAGCTTGGTATGAGGCCTAAAGCCCACCTGGGCCAAGGGAGGGCCACTGGTACCCTTGGATGTCAGAGGCCCAAAGTGGTCGAGGGCAGCAAGCAGGCCTGGGTAGCTGGACAGGAGGCCAGTGGAGGGGGGGGTGGTAGTAGAGGGCAGGGGCCACCTTCCAGAGAATGCCCTGCCAGGCCACCAGGGCAGTGAAATGGGGACCCAGCAAACTCTTTTCCCATCCTTTCTCATTTAGATATGGGGGAAGAGAGAGGAGAGAGGTGAAGAAAGAGGGCCCAGAGTGCCATAGCCCTGAGCCCCACCCTCTCCACACCCACCCCAGCAATCCTGGGAACCAGCCATTAGCATCCCTCCGGGAGTATCCTGAGACCATGGGAGGTCCCCTTCAGTAGGTTCCCTCTGTGTGACTTTCTCAGGAAGGACACTAGGCCTGGTCATCAGGGTCCCCATGATGGGGTTCCACTCTCCTCCCATGAAGGCAGAAGGCACAGGAAGAGGATCCAGTTTTTCTCCTGATTCCTCACTTTACCCACAGCCTGAGCCCCCTCCCAGCCCTGGGGCTCTGGAGAGTAGGAGGCAAGTCCTGAGCTCACAGCCAGCTGGCAGGAAGGCTGCCCACCCTCCAGCTGCAGCCTGGGAACTGATGCAGCTCTCCATCTGTCCCCAGGGTAACCCTCGCCTCACCGAGGACTTTGTGGCCCACCTGGAGACTGAGCTGGAACAGTCAAGGCTGCGGGAGATGGAGACACTAGGGGCCCTACGGGAGATGCAGGACAAGGTTCTAGACATGGAGAAGGTGCAGCTGGGCAATCCGGTGTTTGGGAGACTCTTGGGGAGGGAAGGTGGGGTGATGCATGCCCTTAAGGAGGTACATAATCAGTCCTGAACAAGGAAAAGGGGCTGCCAGGGGAACCATGGGGGAGTGTCCTGGGATCAGATCCTCCTGCTTCAGTAGTCCCAGGGAACCCAAGATTGCTTCCCCCATGGTCTCTACGGGAGGGTCTGGGCAGATAGGAAGTGGACCGCTCACCCCTAGGACCTTCCCAAGTCCTAAAGACACACACACACACACACACACATACATCAGGGCACATCCACCATCATGCACCAGGTAGAGAAAGCAGTGTACTGGCTTTCATGGGCTTCCTGGACAGTCTGTCCTACCTGTGTGTCTCTCCACCTCGCCCCCGCTGCCCCCCCACCCACCCCGCCAGGCTCTAGGTTCCAGGAGGGAAGGAAAGGAAGGGAAATCCCAGGTCCAGCAGAGCTGCTCACCCCACCTGAACCTCCATGGAGACTTCACCAAGGGGGAAATTAGGGGCCACCCTCTCCTGCCTGCAGCCCTAAAGGGGAACCCAGACCTCCTGGGTCAATCCCCAGCTGCTTTCACACTGACTATTGACTCAGCTTCTACAAAGCTGCCAAAAGAGGGCAGGCAGCAGGACAGTCACTCTGGCAGAAGCCGCCCACCCACCTGGAGCCTGCACTACTCTGGTGCCTCCCAGGTGTCTCTGCCACAGCCTTCAATCCCCATCAGCTATCCAAGAGCTGGGCTTCCCTCCACATTGGAGGGAAATGTGTACCCAGTAGATCCTGGCTCTCTCCCCCGATTCTGACCCAAACAAGGGTCAGTGAGGTCCCAGGGTGGCAAACTGGATTTTGTTCCCAAAGGCCAGAACACAAATCTCTCATCCCTGACCCTTGGGAAGCCAAGACAGGGCCTGGGCTGACCCTAAGTGGGTTCCCAGGAAGAGGGGCTACCTGGGAAGGAGTAGGTACAAGGTGCCAAAGTCCAGTCTTCTCAGCTTCTGCTGGGGCAGGTCCTGGCTCTGGCCCCATAGGAGTGGATCTCAGATTCCCAGGTGGGAAGGCACTGGTCCCAAACCCAGCCTGCCTGGTGTCCTCAGCAGTAAGATTTATGGTGTTGCCCTAAGCCAGTCCTGTGAGAGAACAGGTACTGTTTTTATAGCCATTTTATTTTTATTGATTTTAGAGAGAGGAAGGTGGGGAGAGAGAGACAAACATTGACATAAGAGAAAAATCTATGAGGGGTGCAGGGTGGAGGGAGTCAATGAGGAAAAAAGGGGGAACATCTGTAACACTTTTAAAAAAGAAAGATCAATCTGTTGCATGTACCCCAACTGGGGTTGGATCTGCAACATGGGTATGTGCCCTGACCAGGAATCGAACCCACCACCTTTTGGTGTACGGGATGATGCTCCAACCAAATGAGCCACACCGGCCAGGGCTCTGGCAGCCATTTTATAGGTGAGAATCTACAGCTGGGGCCACAGAGGTGGATCTGTTCCCATGGGCCTCTCCCAGCTGGGCTACCCCAAGTAGAGCCCACAAGAAATAAGGGAAGGCATCTTGGCCTACAGGAAGGGGATGCATGGCTACCAGCTGCCCTAGGCTCTGACACTCCTGTCCCCCTCAGAGGAACAGTTCACTGCCTGATGAGAACAACGTGGCCCAGCTACAGGAGGAGCTAAAGGCACTCAAGGTGCGGGAGGGCCAGGCAGTGGCCTCTGCAAGGGAGCTGAAGCTGCAGCTGCAGGAGCTCTCGGACACCTGGCAGGTGAGGCCCTCGCCAATGGACAGGAAACTGCGGTACAACCAGGAGGTCGGCCACCCTCCATGCTTAAGAGTCCCTGGCTGACCACCGGCCTCTCTTGGCAGGCCCATCTGTCCCGCGGGGGCCGCTGGAAGGAGTCCCCACGGAAGCTGGTCCTGGGCGAGCTGCAGGACGAACTGATGAGCGTGCGTCTGCGCGAGGCCCAGGCTCTGGCCGAGGGCCGAGAGCTGCGGCAGCGCGTGGTGGAACTCGAGACGCAGGTGGGCCGCAGCCGCCCTCTCAGGGTCTTGGTGTTCACGGCTCTTCCTTGGGTAGGCCATGACCCCCGCCCGCATGACCCCCTCCTCCAGGACCACATCCACCGCAACCTTCTGAACCGCGTAGAGGCAGAACGCGCGGCGCTGCAAGAGAAGCTGCAGTATTTGGCTGCGCAGAACAAGGGGCTGCAGACACAGCTGAGTGAAAGCCGCCGCAAGCAGGCAGAGGCCGAGTGCAAGGTGCCCCCTTCCCGGATCCCGCCTTCCCACCCCAACCCCTGCCTGCCTCGCTCTTGACCAGCCTTCTTCCCACTGCCCTCAGAGCAAGGAGGAGGTGATGGCGGTGCGCCTGCGAGAGGCGGACAGCATGGCTGCGGTGGCTGAAATGCGGCAACGCATTGCAGAGCTGGAGATCCAGGTGAGGGGGTGGGGTAGGGTGAAGCGTGCTCCAGGCCTGGATGCTGCCTGACCCCCTGTAACCTGGCTCACCCACAGAGGGAGGAGGGCCGCATCCAGGGCCAGCTGAACCACTCAGACTCTTCGCAGTACATCCGGGAGCTCAAGGACCAGATAGAGGAGCTGAAGGCCGAGGTGAGCGCGGGAGGGACCTGAGAGCCCTGCGTGTCCTCATTTGGTGTCCAGCCAGAAGTCAGTGTCTGCCTGGGGTGCGGGAGAGGAGGGTGCCCAGGGACAGGTGGGTCCACACATCCAGTTGCCGTCCTGCCCCAGGTGCGACTACTGAAGGGCCCGCCATCCTTCGAGGACCCACTGGCCTTTGACGGGCTACATCTGGCCCGGCACCTGGATGAGGACTCACTGCCATCGTCCGATGAGGAGCTGCTGGGCATGGGCGTGGGCGCAGCACTGCAGGATACACTCTACCCGCTGTCCCCCCAAGACGCTCGCTTCCTCCGCAGTCTGGAGCGGCCAGCCAAGGACAGTGAAGGCAGCTCAGACAGCGATGCCGAGGAGCTGGCCACACCCTACAGTCAGGGCCTGGACAACTGAGGCCCTGCCCTTGAGCCTAGAGCTGGGGGTGGGGGAGGGCCTCCAGGGCCACACTTAAACTCCAAACCCACTCCAAGGGACACAGCAGGATGCAGAGGGTAGAGCTGGAGCCTGAGGATCCTCAGGGTACCTGTCATACCCACCCTCCCCAGCACTGTTTAACCATCTTGGTCAGTACCCCTCTAGGCCCAGTTGCCTGGAAATCTGCCCCTCTTAACAGAAAGGGCACGAGAGGACACAGAGGTCCCAGGACTGGTAACAGAAAGCTCCCTCCTCCCACCAGGCCTGGGTAACAGGAGGGTAGCCCTGCTGGGAAGGGCCAACGAGCTTGAGGAGGCCTGAGGAAGAAGGGGCCACTCTGGGCTGGATGTCAACACCTCACAATGTTCCTGGGGATCCCTGGCTTCCAGGGACAGATGGCCAAGCTGGGCTTTCCTGCCTGATGCAGGCCTCATGGCCCAAGCAGAAACCAAAGTCCCCCTTACTGTGTACAGGGTCACCTGGGGTGTGCACAGCCAGAGGAACCAGGCCAGGGCAGTGCCTGTCCCTGCTTCTTGGGAGGAGGGGGGCCAGAGCAGCTGAAAAGATGTCATGAGACCCAGGTCCCCAGTACCCCTACATCTTCCTCTGTGAAGCACCTCATCACCCCATCTTGACCAGTGATGGAAGGGCTCCGCCATCCAGACTAGCCTCCTCTCCAGGGGTCCCCAGCCTCCACTTCCCTTTCTTCCCTGGGTTCCCCAGCCCCACCCTTTTGCCAGGGCCAAGCCCCAGGAGAGGAGGCTGCCCAGAGGAGTGGCATCCCCATGCCTCCTTCCTCATGGTGGTCCTGTGGTCTCTGCAGTCAGAGCCAAGAATGGTGCCAAAGTCCAACAATGCTCCCCCAGACCCCTTCCCTTTCAGGGCCTTTTGACTCTTGGGGCTCCTGGAGCCTGAAGTGGCCTCCTCAGCACCTCCTGGAATGGGGATTCATGCTCAGCCCCTCACCCCTTCCCACTTGCCCACTTCTCAGTGTTACAAAGCCTGGGGACCAGGGTGGGCATCGCGGGGCTCTTCCATGTGCCTCTCACACTGCCCACCACCATTTTGCACACTGCCTGTTCACACTCCACATGTCGCCCAGGTGGGGATAGAAAATAAAGTGTATTTACACAGTCACAAACAAGGGACACTGAGTAAGGGGACTGCAAACAGCCTCAGGGCCACAACCCCTTGCCCAGCTTAAAACAATAGGGAGAGGAGCAGGCTATCCTTGTCCTTGGGAGCCTCCCAGAAAGGTAGAGGTTATAGCAGGATAGCAGGGGTGCCAAAGAAGTGCCCAGGTTGGGGTGCAGCATGAAGAGGAAGGAGCATGTTCTGGTTCAGAGTGAGCAACTGTGTGAGGTTTGGGAGAGATGGTTAGTATGGGGGAACAGGTCACAGAGAACTTGGATGTCAGGCTCACAGATGGACCCTGATAGCCTGATATTTTCACAAGGGTGGCTCGAGATGGTGAGGACAAGGGGCATGATTTCTCTCCTGGGTGACCCAGCTTGGGCCTCCCCTGAGAGATGTGGAGCAATTTGGGGTCTCAGAATCTGATTGTGTTCATTAAGCCATACTTCCTGAGGCCCTCCTGGTGCTCTGCCCCGTGTCTGGCTCTAAGGGATCCCCAGGGTAGTGGAGGTGACAAACACTGGTGTGGAAGAAGGATTTGAGCCTTCATGCTGATGTGACAAGTGATCAGTAGATGAATGAGCAGGAAGATCAGGGAAGGCTTAAGCATAAAGGCAAGACATGGCAGGGACCAGCAGGAAGCACATGATAGAAGGAACAGGAGAGAGTTGGCATGGCCAGGCCAGGATGTGGTTTCTCTAGTCAGAAGCCAAGTTTGCTATTTGAACTGAGGGCAGTGGGGAGCTATGGAGAGCTTAGGTGAGGGGAACACCATCAGGTGGACCATAGTGTTGGGGTTCAGTGAGGAGGCCAGGACAAAGACCAAACTGAGCCGGGCAGTGGGGAGAGAGAATATGAGCTCCCCTCAAGGAACCAGGACTGCTGAGCAGCAGAGCAGGATGCTGTGATGCACTGGGACAGCCAAGTTCCGTATATTGTCCCATCACTTAACAAACAGCTCCTGTGGGCCCATGCACCATTCCCAACATACAGAATTAACACTGAGACCCCCAACAGTTACTCTGTTTCCTGCTTTCATAGGGCAATTCCACCCCACTGGCTTCCCGGGTGGGGTAGGGCCCCAGGGGAAACTGAGGTTCTGCCCTGCTCCCTCTTGGGGCTGGCCCTGAGGTCCTGACTGCACAGTAGGTAAGCCAGCACCCACCTTTGGGTTTGTCTCACACTCTGGAAGGAAAGACTCATGGGTCCTTGCCAGGGCTCAGCTAGAAAGAGAACCTCTGTTTTGCCATGGAACTCGACCTTGAATGAGGGAGCATGCTGTGTGCCCTCAACACATTGACTCTCAGGGGTGGAGGTGGTAGGGTCCTGCTGGGATAGGGCCAATTTCTCCTCAGACCCTAGGTTGGGAGGTCACCATATCTGGGGTGGGGACAGGCAGAACTGGGTGATCTGTGTCTGACAGGAGCCTAGCTGCAGGGTGGACTATGAGGACTGGGTCTATGGGCACAAAAAGGGCTGAGGACCCAACGAGTCCTGCTCTGTCCTTTTACCTGCCCTGGGGATTGTGGTCCTTTCCAGGCCTCCATCATTCTTGGTGTGAAGCAGGAAACCCTTATGGAGGGAGGAAAGGCCTGGGAGTGTTTCCTGAAGGAGCACTTAGGAAAGAAGGGCCTGGGCTGGGGCTTGAGGAATCCAGGGTCAGGGTGACTGGGTTATGGGAGGAAGGGCAAGGAATTATGATCAGGGGAGACAAATGAAGATATTGGTTGGCTCTAGTGAGGACCCCTGGTTTGGGGAGAATACCCTAAGTTGGGAGGGTAAGTGAGGTCCCTGGGTTGTGAGCCATAAAGGGGCATGGTGAAGACTCCCTGATCTCCTACCCAGCGTTGGAAGAAGTTGCCCTACAGGCACCTCCCCATACTGTCCCAGGAGGGTCCTGCTCCCTATAGGAGGTCCTTTTGAGGAGGTCCCTACACTGCAGCCTCCTGGGTAAGCAGAGGGCAGTGTGCCCTGAGTAGGGAGTCTCCAAAGGAAACAGAGCAATCCCCCTCTCCCTCCAACACACCGGGGCATGCAAGGTAAGGGGGTGCACACTGGGAGGAGGGGCCCTCCGACCCCCAGCGAGCCCCTCCCACGTGTCTTCTCCCTCTCCCAGGAGTTGCTGGCTCCCCTGGCCCAGTGTGGGAAGAGCTTGAACGCACTAGTTCACCCACTGGGACCCTCCTAAAGTTTCCAACATTAGTCAGATGGGGAAAAAACCTACATTCACGCACATGGGTGGGTGTGCCTGGCTAGACCACGCTTGGCATCGCCCAGTCCCACCGCAGCCTCAGCCTCGTCCCCCCCACCCTCCCGCAAAGACAAAGACGCACAGGCGGCAGTGTCCTGGCTTTATTGCAAACTATACACATGGGATGGGGGCAAGGCTGAGGGAGGAAGCGGGGCTCCTGGGGAGCGTGTCCCAGGCCAAAGGGGCGAAGCTCGAGGGGAGGGCCTTGACAAAAGGTGTGGGTGGGTCGCGAATTTGGGCCAAAATTCTACGGAGACCTGGATTCCAGAAGGAGGAGACCAGGGACCAAGAGGTGTAACGGGAGGATCGGATGCTAAGGCGGGGGTGGAGTGTGGTGGGCGGAGTTAGAAGAATCTGACTCAGTGGAAGGTCTCCACCTCCACGACGGTCCAGTCACCCTGCGGGGAAGCCACGTCGTCCGGGGAGAAGCTGGTGACAGAAGTGATACTGGCGCGGGACTCGTCCAGAGGAGACAACAGTTCGGCCCAGCGACCCAGTTCAGCATCGCTGAGCGCAGTCCGGGCGCCGCCCGCGCTGCCACCACCCCCAGCGCTCCCGGGGCCACAGCCGCTGTCGCCAGGGGCACCTTCCGTCGCCGCTAACAGCAGCGTCCGGCTCAGCAGGTGCTGCACGACGCTCGCCTGCAGAGCTCCCAGTGGCAGCTCGCCCAGGCGCGCTGGCTTCACGCCGCGCGAGGCCACCCGCGTCCCTGTCCCGGCCGCCACCTTCCCACCACCCGCGCCGGGTCCGGGCCCGGGATCCAGCGCTCCTTGGGCGGCGGTCGCCGGCTCAGGCCTTTCAGCCTCGTAGATTGTGCACAGGCCGTCAGCAGAGCCAGGCCCAGCAGCTGGAGGCCAAGGCAGGGGCACTCCTGCAGCGAGAAGAGCCAAACTAGCCAGGAGCGATAAGCCCCGCCCCGCCCCGCCCCGTCCCGTCCCTCAGCTCCGCCCCGAGCGGCGAAGCCTCGCCTTCCACCCGTCCGTCTACATTCCAGCGCCTTGCCCCGCCCACAGCTCCGCCAGGTCCCAGAGGCTGCTCACCCGGGGTGCGGCGGGCGGCCAGCGGCGGAGCGGGCCCTCGGCTCCAGGCGGCCGGATGGCAGGCGGCGAGCTCCGCGTCGGCGGGTGGGGAGGCTGCGGCGCCCTCCGGCCCGCTGTCGTAGCCGCGCAGCTCCTCCGGGGTGCTCGTGGCGCTGCTGCTGTGGCCCGCCAGGTCCGGGCCGCTCAGAGTACTGGACGGGCTGCGCGAGGGCGGTGGCGGCGGGGCCGAGGCCAGCGCCAGGGTCAACCGTGGGCCCGGGATCGGGGCATCGGGACCCGGGGTTGGGGGGCGGCGTGGAGTCTGAAGAGGGGGTGAAGCAGGGGGAGAGGGAAGGGCCTGCAGAGGGGACAAAACTAGAGAAGGTGGAGCCGGAGGAGGGGGCGTGGCCATTGGAGGGGGAGGGTCTTGCAGAGAAGGCAAGGCCAGAGTTTGGGTTTGCACAGGGTCCATAGCCAGGAAAGGATTGGACGGAACAGGAGTAGCCTGCAAAGGTGGTGAGGCCAGAGAAAGTGAGACCTGTAGAGGGGACAGGGTCTGAGAAGAGGGAGAGACCTGTAGAGAAAGTGTGTCCAGAGAAGATGGACTCTGTGGAGGGGGCGTGTCCAGGGGAGGGGCTTGCAAAGCTGGTGAGGCCAGAAAATGTGGGGCCCGTAGAAGAGGCAGGACCAAAGAGGGAGCGGCCTGAAGAGGGGGCGTGACCAGAGGTGGGGTCTGCATTGGGGGCGTGGCCAGCGAAGGAGGAGCCTGCGGAGGGGCTATGGCTAGAAGAGGGTCCTGCGTGGGAGGTAAGGCCATTGTATAGGCCGAGGGCTGAAGATGGGGCGGAGACAGAGGACTGGCCAGTGCGGGGGGAGTGGTCAGCGCAGAAAAGTCCTGCAGAGGGGCTGTGGCTAAGGGAGAGGGTAAGTTCCGCAGAGACCTTGACTGAGAAAGAGGGACTCGTGGAGGGGGCGTGGCTGGTGGCAGACCAGCTGACGAAAGTGGTGTGGTCAAGGGAGAGGGGAGAGTCGGAAGAGAGGGCAAAGCCGGAGAAACCTGGGTAGGGGACGTACTCTGCAGAGGAGGTGAACCTGAAGGAGAGACTGGAGCTAGAAGAGTGGCCGTGGGAGAGGTGGGTGCCTCTGGAAAGGATGTACTCAGGTGTATGAGTGGAGTTTGCAAAGGGAGTGTGGCTGGCGGAGAGGGGAGGTTCTGCAGAGAGAGTGAAGCAGAGGGAGGAGGAGCTAGTGGAAAGGACGTGGCCAGAGGACCCGTAAGGGCCTGCGAAGGAGGCGTGGCGGGTGGAGATGTAAGGGGTGTGTCCCGCAGAGTAGTGGCTGTGATAAGGACAGGCGGTGCCAGTTGTGCGGTCTGAATCCGTGGACATGAAGTGGCCAAAGGGGGAGAAAGGCTCTGCAGGATGGCTGCGCCCTTCCTTGAGGGTGCGGCCTGTGGGGGGCGCAGAGCCTGCAGCCCTTTCGACTTGGCCTGCGAGGAGTGCCCCAGAGCCCGGGGTGTTCCACCCAGCGAGGCCGGGGAGCGGGCTGGGGAGGACAAAGGGGTGACGCTAGAGGCCAGGAGGCGTGAGGCTGGCCTCTGGAGGCCCCCGCAGGAGCTGGGTCGTCTCCTGGCAGCAGGGCTCGGCTCCACGGTGCTGCGCTCCGGGGCATTGCTCACTGATTTCCTGGGGGCTTCCGCCAGGGGTCGTGGCCGGGCATTGGAAGCTGCCCGAGGGAGTCCCACATCAGCACCCCCACCCCGAGACCGATGGGAGATGGCTGGGAAAGGAGCGCCTGGGGTGGGACGGGAAGAGTCTAGGGACAAAGCAGAAGGCAAAGGGGTCATCGATACTTACAGGCTGGGCCCCCTCACTGCCCAGGAGCCCCACTCCTCCCCAGATCACGAACCTCTCCGTGTCTCCACACTCAGAGCACTCATTCTGGGAGTTTCTGGGGTTTTTCCTCTGCCCCTAGGTTCCTCAGCTGGGAGCCGGAGTCCTTTCTGCCCAAGAGGGCCTAGCCTGAGGGTGGGGAGGGCATGCTCAGGGCAGAGCCCACCTCCCCACCCCATGCTCCCCCTTTCCTTTTTGACCTCCAAAGTTCACATTTTCTTCTTCATCTGTGAAATGGGACACATGGACCCTTTGCAGCCTTAGAATGGCTTTCACCCAATTTGCACCCAGTCATCTGCAAGTGTTCCCACATCCCAATTCATATGTAAAATGATTCCAGAGAGTGACACTGACCCTTACCTAGGGAGGCAAGGAGGGGGGGAGGAGGAGGGGTCGGTGGATCGGGGAGTTACCTGGTGGTACCGCTGGCTCGTCCAGGGTGAGAGATAGAGCCTGGGCCAGGGATCTTGGCAGGGGTCCGCTCCCCTCTCCCCGCCGCTGGGAGCCTCGTGGCTGCCCGGAGAAGGCCTAGTTAACAGCGCGCCCCGGGAAGTAGAGGAAGTCTGATAACTCAGAAGGAAAGAGGTACAGGGAGATGGGATCGAACTCGGAGAAAGAGGCTAGGATACCTGGGTTGCTGGGGCTTGTCCCGGTGCTCCGCGTGGGTTCCACCGCGGAAGTAGCTTCAGAAAGTGCGGCTGGCCGGGCGCCGGCCCCTCGCTCGGCCAGGGGCCCTCGCCCCGCAGCTCCCCCTGCTCCCAGAACTCTGAGGGCCGTGGGGATTACTGGTGGAGGGGGTCGAGGAGACGCTGGGGGTCTGGGGGTTTTCCGACGTCCCGGAGGGTGAGAAGCCGTCGTCCGCGCAGCGGCCCCTGCCCTGGCCTTGTCTCTCTTGTCCATCCCGCACCTGATGAAAAGACGGCGTCCCGGTCTTGGACCATTATGCAGCCTGCAGGAACCTAGCTTCTGGCACCTCGTTGACCCTTCCCCAGCGTCGCCACCCACGGCCTCGATCCACTTCCCTCCCACCCAACCACCCACTCACCAGCCCAGCTGCTCAAGGTTGCCCCCAAGTCCCACCCCCATCACCCTCCTCCAGGCCCTGCCTACCCCAGCCCATCCCCCTTGTCCTGTCTCGGCTCCCTTTCAGAACCCGAGATCCACGCCCCTACCCCTCGCTCCCTAGGGACCCAGACGACCAGCCTCTGGGACAGGGGAATCCCACAGGCTCCAGATGGGGTGGGGGGACGGGAGCGCACACCCGGGTCCCCTCGCCAGCCTCGAGGGACGCCAGCACCTGCCGGGAGGAGGAGCGGCCCCAGCCGCCCGCGCACCAGCTCGGAGAGACAAAGAACCGCGTCCGGAGCGAGATGCCCTCACCCAGCCAGGCTGAGTCCGCGCCGCCCACTCCACCTGCTAGTGCCGCACTCACCTCCGACTCGGCCTCCCGCACATCCACGCAGGGTCGCCTGGGGTGGGGTTGTATGGCAGCGAGGAAAGGGGGCTGCGGGGCGGTGGCGCCCGGAGCCGGGCCCGCCCCTCGACCGCGGGCTCAGAAGACGAGGGGCGCACGCGCCAGATCCAGCCCAGGAAGGTGGCGGGAGCGCGCCGAGGGTTAGGGAGAGGCGCGCATTGGAGGGAGGGGAGGCTACTCCGCGCGGCGCAGGAGCACGCGAGACCGAACCCGAGGGGATGGGGAAGGGAGGCGGGAATCCCTCGAGGTCACGCATCTGGCCTCCCCACCACAACATGCACAAGGCCCTGGCAACCAGGGGGCCGGACCGCACCTCCGGCCCCATGGACCAATCCGGCAGTTCAGTGTCCCTGGTCTCTGTCCTGGCCCTTGGGACCTACGAGGCAAGGCCCCCCTGGGTCCCTAGAGGCATCTGCCCCTGTCATATCCAAAGGCTTTCCCAGACCCCAGGAAAATCCCTACCTAGTGGTGGAGAGGACTATTGGGAGAATGCAGCCCTGGGAATTTAGGGACAAATCCTGAATTTGGGGGAAGAAAGGAAGGGAGGTCAAGAGGGAGAGAGAAACTGAATATGGTGAGAGGTGGCCCAGCCTTCTGCAGGACAAGGCACCCCCAACCTCCACACCCACCTAAATCACATGAAGCGGTGAGGTCAGGAAAGGCTTCCTGACAGAGATAGGATTTGGGGGGTGGGGTGGGGGTGGGTCAAGATTATGTATGGGAGGTTATAAGGTGTCAAAACAAGTACATGAAGGAGGTGAGAAAATCCTGTCCAAGGTTGCCCAGCTGGTAGGAGGTGTCATTCTGGTGACTTCATCAACTCGTGCAAGTGGTCTCAGTAGAGGAACTTGGTAGGGGACTGTGGCATGGAAGGCATAGGAGTATGAAGAGGGAGATGGCCGTCCTCAGGTGTCCTGTGCTGCCCAACTGATGCCATGTGCCCTCCACACCTCTGTGTTCCCCCCACATCCTGTGCTTTCTCCCCCTTGCCCCATCCCAAAGAACCAGCTCCCTCGGCTCCATTCCTTTCCCCATCACATGCAAGTGCGCCCCCCCCCCCCCCACCCACACACACACACACTGATTACAGAAGCAGCTCATACTTGCCTGGGACTTAGGAGGCTTCCAAGCACAGGACCAAGAAGGGTGGCACTTGACACCAGGGTGAACCTGTCATGGGGGGAGGGGAAGATGATGTATGTGAGCCATGAAAGTTGGGTTTTTAAATTTTTTGTAATGCAAGGGCCTGATTAAACTTTCATTGTAGAGGCAGCCACCTCAAGGATGGCCATCTCCAATAAACACACTGCCAGCCACACAAGTAGATGAAGAGCCAGGCTGTCTTCCCCACTAAGGGTCCTTTGGTTTAGAGATTTTGGTTGACCATTTGAGCCATTTTTTTTCCTTTCCATGCTTTAAATTCACCAATAAAGAGTGAGCTCATGAAACCCTAGGCACCACCCTCTACCCCAATAAAAAGAACCCCAGGCCTGCCCTGGCTGGTGTAGCTCAGTTGGTTGAACGTTGTCCAATGCACTGAGATTGCAGATTTGATTCTGGGCCAAGGCATATGCTCAGGTTGTGGGCTTGATACCCAGTAGAGGGCATGCAGGAGACAGCCTATGGATGTTTCTCTCGTCGATATTTCTTGCTTTTTAAATGTTTTTTATTAATTTCATAGAGAAGCAGGGAGAGGGAAAGAGGGATAGAAACATAAATAATGTGAGAGAATCATTGATCGGCCACCTCCTACACGACCCCTGTTGGGGATCAAGCCCACAACCTGCGTATGTGCCCTGACTGGGAATGGAACCCCAACCTCCTGGCTCATAGGTTGACGCTCAACCACTGAGTCACACCCGCGGAGCTCTCATTATTGTTTTTCTCTCTCTTCTTCCCTCCTTTTCTCTCTAAAATCAATAAAAACATATTTAGCCTGGTCAGAAGCAGAGGCTTGCATTTTCTTGCTTCAGTAGTTGTGTCCACAGTTGAGGTTCAGGAAATGGAAGAAAAAAGAGAGAAGCCAGGCTCAGAACTGAATACCCTGCTTTGGCTGGTGAAAGCCTATCTTCAGAACCCATCCTTGCAATGAACCCTCCCTTCAGCCTGGAGAGGTGCTCCTCAAACACCCCTCCTCATCACTCCCTCCCGCCCCCCCCCCCGGCCCCCAGGGCACTGCCCTCTGGATTGGATCATTCTAGGCCTCTCTTCATCCCCAGGTCTATTGAGGATCACTTGTGTGAATGAATACTTTCCGGCAGTACAGCAGCCTGGTTCCCCTGCCTGCCTTATTATCCATTCACCAGCAGTGCCCTCCTGAGTCATAGCTGCCTGCCCAGAGCCCTGCTCTGCTGTCTTCTTTGGTGCAAGGGTCCCTCCAAGGCTAAACTGACTCCATCCTGCATCTAATTGAGATCTGGATTCTGCCCTCATATAAGACCATTCCCCAAATTTGGTCCATCGACAAGGGGATGGATTACACAAACCAAAGCATACCCTGCAATCACTACAATGGAATACTCTTCAGCAATAAAACAAACAAAACAAAAAACAAAAAACTACCAGGACACTCAAAATAGAGGCAAATCTCAAAAACATTCTGCTGACCAAAAGAAGCCACACACACAGACTTCACTGTATGATTCCATTTACAGAACATTCTAAAAAATGAAAGCTAATCTATAGTGACAGAAAACAAAACAGTAGTTGCTGGGAGCTGGTGGGGGAGGGAGACTGTTGGACCACCCCATGTAGCCACTCTCAGATTCCTGACCCTCAGAAACTGCAAGACAGTGAATGCTTGTTTTAAGCTGCTAGGTTTTGGGGGGTAATTTGTTATGCAGAACTAGCTAACTACCTCAGGTTCACAAAACCTTAGAAGCTGGGTATTAAGTACAAGTGTTGGTGAAAATGTGGAGAAATGGGCAATCATGTGTACTGTTGGTGGGAATGGGAAATGATGCAGCTGTTGTGAAAGACAATATGGATGGTCCTCAAAAAAGTAAACAGAGAATTTCCATATAATCCACCAATTCCACCCAAAAGAACTGAAAGCAGGAACTCCAAGAGATATTTACACACTTGTGTGTAATTACTCACAATGGGCAAAAGATGGAAGCAACCCAAGGGTTTCTTTTTTTTTTTTTTTTAAATATATATTTTATTGATTTTTTACAGAGAGGAAGGGAGAGGGATAGAGAGCTAGAAACATCAATGAGAGAGAAACATTGATCAGCTGCCTCCTGCACACCCCCCACTGGGGATGTGCCCACAACCAAGGTACATGCTCTTGACCAGAATCGAACCCGGGACCCTTCAGTCTGCAGGCTGACGCTCTATCCACTGAGCCAAACTGGTCAGGGCCCAAGGGTTTCTTGATGGTGAATGGTTAAACAAAATGTGGTCCATCCATACAATGGAAGATTATTTAGCCATAAAAAGGAAGGATATTCTGACACAGACTAAGATATGGATGTAACTTGAAGATATTATGCTCAGTGAAATAAGCCAGTCACAAAAGAACAAGTACTGTGTGACTCCACTTATATGAGGTCCCTAGAGGAGTCAGATCCACAGAAACAGAAAGCAGATCCTGGGTGCCAGGGCCTGGGGGAGGGGGAAGAGGAGTAAATGTTTAATGGGGACAGAGTGTCAGTTTGGGAGAGTTTTAGAAATGGATGGTGAGGATATTTGCAGAACACTGCGAATGTACTTAATGCCACTGAACTGTACACTTAAAAATAGTTAAGATGGTAAATTCTTTTATCACCTTTCTTTAAAAGTTGGATGTTATTGATGTGGGAAAATTTCACCCATTCTCAATGGGAACATAAAGTGAGTAGTCTTTCTGGAGAACAACTGGAAAGATTGTATGTGTGTCCTATGACCCATCCATCCCACTCAAGCGTCAATCCATGCAGCAGGTGCCTAAAGCCCCCTCCATATCTCCTGAGCACCCATGGTTCCCACATGCTAGGAAAGTCAAAAGTACCAGGGAATTAATGCCCCTCCATTTCCCTTCTGCAGAGCAGCCCTCAGCCAAGACAAACAGGATCTGATATATTAGTACTTCAACTTCAACAACTGGGTGTCTTCCACAATCTCCCAGAGTCCCCCAGAAGAATGGAGCCATGGTTGCCCAGTGTCAACCTGCTCATTCATCCTCATTGATGTACCCTCATTAAAGCTACTGGCTTCCCTCCCTTCCCATTTTCATCTCCCCACTGTCTCACCATTAGTGCTTGTTGGGATCACTTCTCAGATAAGCTATTTACATCCAATTCCTTGTCTCACAGTCTGCAACTAGAAGAGCCCGAATTAAGGTAACAGCTCAATCATCCACCCACTCATCATTAACTGAATGCACACCACTGTGTGCCTGGCACCATTCCAAGTGCTGGAGACACTGAAGGGAGCAGCAGAGACCCCTGCCTGGAGCTAATGGGGCTTCCAGCCCAGTGACCTCAGACCCTTGCATAAGTGTGCCAAGCTGGATGCTTATTCCAGAACAAAGTTGGGAGCAAACCCCAGGGCATAGATATCAAGGAGCTTCTCAGGAGGCAGGAAAAGGCCACTGAGGAAGAGGGAGAAAGTGCTTAGTTTCAAATGGCTCCTCAGAGGCAGCCCAAGACTTAACAGAGGTGGAGTACCAGAGGGTGGAATGCATTATAGGGTTTCACAGAGGAATCTAAGCTATGGGAGTCCCAACCTTCAAGGTTTCAGGGTCTCAGGAAGCCTAACATGGTGAACTCTGGGGCTTCTTTGTCCCAAGTTAGACCACTCCCCATTCTAGTCTAGATTCCCTTGGGTTTTTTTTAAAAATATATATTTTATTGATATTTTACAGAGAGGAAGGGAGAGGGATAGAGAGGCAGAAACATCGATGAGAGAGAAACATTGATCAGCTGCCTCCTGCACACCCCCAACTGGGGATATGCCCGAAACCAAGGTACATGCCCTTGACCGGAATCGAACCTGGGACCCTTCAGTCCACTGGCCGACGCTCTATCCACTGAGCCAAACCGGCCAGGGCCCCTTGGTTGTTTTTGTAGTCAAAGCAGATCAAGGTTCAACTGCCTATACCCCCAGGCTGAATTGGGCAATTGGCTAGTCCAGTGGTCGGCAAACTTATTAGTCAACAGAGCCAAATATCAACAGTACAACAATTGAAATTTCTTTTGAGAGCCAAATTTTTTAAACTTAAACTATACAGGTAGGTACATTGTTATTAACTTAATTAGGGTACTCCTAAGGCTTAGGAAGAGCCACACTCAAGGGGCCAAAGAGCTGCATGTGGCTCGAGAGCCGCAGTTTGCCGACTACCGGGCTAGTCTAAGACCCAACCCAGGCCTCCCTGTGGGAAGGAAAGGGTGGGCATGGGGAGACAGAGTCATCCTAGAAGCTGGCCTCCCAGGCTGGACTCTAGCCCCAGCTCCCAACGCCCTCTGACCCCCCCTGCACCTATCCACGGACCACCCAAGGACCTGGCAGCAGTGTGCTCCCTGTCTTACCCCAGTGGAGGGCCAACCTCAAGGCTGGGCAGGGTCAAACATGTAAGCACCCCCATTCTACTCAGCTCCTTGACTGGATGGTCAGAGCAGGAAGTGGGAGCCCCCTTTCTCTTCTCTGGACCTTGATCACTGGTTCCTTGGTTGGGCCTCAAAGCCAGGTGGCTGCACCTTGCGGTGGGCGAAGGAGGAGACCCTTTCTCTCTTTCTGACTCCATCTGTACAGTTTGGTTCCAAGGAGAGCGCCCCCGCGGGTGCGCAATGCCTCGATCCTCATCAGTATGCCCCAGGCCAGGTCCAAGCCAATGGCAGCCGAGCCCAGAGGTCAGGGCCCCTGCTCCTAAGGCCGGCCGCTGGACCACCTTGGGGAGAGCAGGTCACCCTTTTCTGCGATCCCGGGCGCCAGGAGTCAGGGGCCACCTGGAAGCACCCGGAGGGAGGCAGGGCTGAGACGTCAGGTGGGCGGGGCGGGGCGGCTCCTGGTTACGGTCCCGCCCGCCCTGATTCACCCAGCCTGGCCCGGGAACTAACTCTGCCGGAGCAGGGACCCAGGAGTTGGGCCCAGCTCCACCCTGAGCGGTGAGTAGGTGGCTCTCTCCACCGCTGGGAACCAGGTTGCTGGGTGGGGGTCGGGCCCACAGGAGGACTGCCCCAAATATGGCTGGCACAGTGGCCTGAGCCCACCGCCACCGCCTGGGGCACAGGGCAGCTGAGGAAAGGTGGGGGCAGAAAGAGGGTAGGCCCTGCTCAGGCCAAGGGTGCAGGGCAGGCAGACCTGGCCAAGGACAGAGTGAAGATCAACAGGCTGTGGGCGACCTAGGGTGGGGGTGGAGGGGGAGGGGAGAAGGGGTCTTCATGATGTTTCCTCCTTCTTGGCCTCTGAGACAACAGCAACAACTCATCTCTGAGCTCCATAAGGCCCCAGAACCACCACTTGGGTTCTTCACCAGGCTACCCTCTCTGGGACTCTTGAACCTAGACCCCCAAGTCCTGGCAGGGCACCTTGGAAAAGTGCTAGGTTGGGAGTTCCCAGGTGTGACACCCCCCCCACCACCACCACCCATCTGCTACTAAGTCCCATCCTCCCCCACCAAGGCCTCAGTTTCTCCCTTATGTAAAAGTCAAAAAGTTGGACCTTGTGCCCTCCAAGGCCTGTTCCAACAGGTGCTGACAACTGCTGCTGTGTTTTTCTTTACTCTTAGCATGACTGTGGGTGGGGATAGGGGCTAGATCAGGAGTCCTCACCACCACGTGTTTTGGAGGCAGGTTAGAGGATTGGGGAGGGCCTAAGAGAGGAGAAGCCTAAGGGTCAAGTGTGGATGGGTGGAGCTAAGACTGGGTAGGGGGCATGTACCTATCCTAGGCTGACAGAGACCCCTTCTTCAATCTGGCATGCAGAGCAGCCATCCCACCATCTCACCTCCATATTACCCTACTGAAGTTCTTTTGGCAAAGATACTAGTCTCTGCCAGAGGTTTTCTCTCAAAATAGAACAGAATGGATGCAATCAGGCATTTGAGGTTCCACCTCAAATGCCATTTGTAGCTGTGAAAACTTGCGCAAATTATTTCTCTCCCTTTGAGGCTGGAAAAAGAGTTTCAACACCCATGCTCTCTGAGATATGGTGGCTGTAAGTTGTGTGTGTGGCCCCATTGTTGTTTTTCTTAGGGTTTCCCCCATCCCGAAAGTCCTCTTCTCTGGACCCTCCCACTAGCCCTGCTCAGACAAAGGGGGGGCATTGTGTCTGTGGAAGCTTAATGGCAGGTTCCAACAATCAAGTCTGAGTCATGGAGACACATAATGATAACCCCTCGTGTCTGCCTCTGATGGTGTTGTATATGCACCTTGTTCCATGGGAACCACTGAGCAATCTGCTGGGGACCTTAGGGGTCTCTTTTTGCCTGATTGTGGACCCCAGAAGTGAACTTCTGCCATTGTGAGATGGATCCTGAAATGTGGCAGGAACTCAGGTAGGAAGTCCCCTGCTGCAGCCCCCAGAGTTCCTATTTTTAAGTTAAGCAACTGAGCAGTGTCTCTTACAGGGACAGGTAGCCAGGGCAGGGGGAACCATAAGTGGCAGGGACTGGAAAAGGATGTGTGGTGTCTCCCTGGTCCTAGGTCTCCCCTCAGTTCAATGTTTGTACACTTAGGCCCACATGCACAAATGTGCACACTTCAAAATGCCCCCAAGTGACCCTTTTGGTGGCTGCAATGTACTTTTGGGTGCTTGGGGCTGTTAAGATGCCCTGGGTATGTTTCTATCAGATCCCCTGGTGACCAAGACTGACTGGGATGCACCGGGACATTTTTACTTGGCTTTTTGTTTAGGATAGTATAAAACTGAGTATGAGGAATGAGCTATTGCATAAGGGATCTTGTGTTCTTTGTGCACCTTCTTGCGTGTGCCTGGTGCTGGGTGAGTCAGGGCCTGAGTCAGGGAGCCCAAGAGTCTGGGTGTGAGCAGACATGTACCCATCTTGCTAGCCTATCCCCATCTTGGTACAGTGGTGGGAACCTCTGATGGGATTAAGTGGGTGGGGCCTGTATCCTCTATCTCCACCCACTAAATCCCCAAGGCTTTCAAGGGATGAGGGGATGGGAAAGGGAGGTGTCAAAGCCTTTGGTGCAGGTGTGGGACTGGGTCAGGTTCCCCCTGAAGATGGGTGAAGGGCTGGAGGACCAGCTGGTGGCCCAGATGCTACCTTCCTTGCCCAGCCTGCACCAGTGAAGCTATCAGGATGAGGAGAGCAGGCTCCAGGAACCCACTGGGAGAAAATGAGGCCTATATATTGGGAACCATGGATGCTGGGAGAGGTGGGTGGCCTAGGATCCCCTTCAGAGGCAGTGGTGGCCTTGCTACCTCCCTCTCCTCCCACCTCCAGCCTCAGGGAGAGAAGAGGGGGGCTCCTGGTCCAGGCTTGTGGCTTTTGTGTGACTTGCACCTGGCCATCTGTATCTGGAATAAGGATACCTTGGTCTAAAATGAAACCCAGGGACAGGCAGTGGGCTGGCCGCCCAGTCCTGTCTCAGTCATAGATGTCACACTGGCTCTCTCCCCAAATTTTTCATTTCCTGATTCTCTGCCACAGCCTCACTCACCCTGGCACCCCCTGCCCTACACTCTCAGCGCCTAAGTGTCTTTTTCTGCCTCAGGTTCTGGGTACATTCCCTCTATAAACCCAGGTGTCCTAGCCACACACCCCAAGGGCTGACCAGCCTTCAGTGTTGCCACTCCCTGTCCCTGGGGCCTGTAATCGGAGCCAGGCTCCAGCCGGCTTTTCCGGTTGGAGTTTGGAGGTGGTGCCCCGAGCTCCCCTCAAGGGGGTGGCAGGGCCCACGCCCCGGAAGTCCTGTGCCTTGAGCCATCCTCTCGTCCAGTGGTGGAGAGCCAGTCCTGACACTCAGACACCCAGGGTCTGGAGTCAAAAGAGCAGCAGAGGGACTTTTGCCTGGCTCATAGTTAAGGGCAGGAGACGCCCTGGTTCTGAAAGAAGGACACACAGGCTAGCTGGGGGACAGTGGTGCCGGGGGCGGCCCTCCTGAGCCCTGAAAGGGCAGGCAGGTTCGGATTGGTGCAGAGGTCCCAGGGAGCAGAAGTAGTGAGAGCACTAGTTGCTTGACTCCAGGAAGGAGGTGAGGTCTGGGGGAGAGGGAAAGGGGACGCACAGCTCCTGGGTTCTGCCAGATTTCGGCAGGGTAGAGTGCAGATCCGGAGCAGCGTCTGGCTCCTAGGGGGAGCCAGCAGCAGATGCCACTGCCTGAGGTCTCCGCACCACACCTCCTCCTCTCTCATAGGCAGGATGATTCCAGTGGCCGAGTTCAAGCAGTTCTCAGAGCAGCAGCCTGCCTTCAAGTTGCTCAAACCCTGGTGGGACGTACTGGCCGAATACCTCACAGTGGCTATGCTCATGATCGGGGTCTTTGGCTGCACCCTCCAGGTAAGGGAAGGGGCAGGGCGGGGCCTGAATGAGGGGGTAGGAGAGGAGTCTATATAGGGGCGGGGCTCTAGAGCAGTGGTTCTCAACCTTCTGGCCTTTTAAATACAGTTCTTCATGTTGTGACCCCACCATAAAATTATTTTCGTTGCTGCTTCATAACTGTAATGTTGCTACTGTCATGAATCGTAATGTAAATATCTGATATGCAGGATGGTCTTAGGCGACCCCTGTGAAAGGGTCGTTCGACCGCCAAAGGGGTCGCGACCCACAGGTTGAGAACCGGTGCTCTAGAGGGTGTGGCCTGGGGAATTTCGGAAATCTTCCTCTTATCCAAGGAAGGGGAAACCAGAGCCCCCTATACTTACAGACCAATTCTGAAGCCTTCCCATTTTCTCCATCACTGGCAGCAGCACCAAAGTCCTGCCCATAGCTATGGTAGTCCATATTTTTATAATACTTTGTCCCTAGAACCTAGTAAGAACTGCAGTTACCTTATTACTTTGCTAGGGCTGTCATAACAAACTATCATGAACTGGGTAGCTTAAACAGAAAATTTTTATCTTACAGTTCTTAAGACTAGAAGTCTGAAATCAAAGTGTCAACATGGTTGGTTTCTTCCCAGGGCTGTCACAGAGAATATGTCCCATGCCTCTTTCCTAGGTTCTGGGGGCTTGATTTATAGATGATATTCTCCCTATATCTTCATAGCATCTTCCCTCTACGTGTGTGTGTCTATGTCCAGATTCCCCCTTTTTAAAAGGACACAGTCACCCCGGCTGGCATGGCTCAGTGGTTGAGCATCAACCTACAAACCAGGAGGTCACGGTTTGATTCCCAGTCAGGGCACATGCCCAGGTTGTAGGCCCAATCCCCAGTGTGAGGCATACAGGAGGCAGACAATCAAATTCTCTCTCAAAATTGATATTTCTATCTCTCTCTTCCTCTTTGAAATCAATAAAAGTATATATATATATATTTTAAAATATATTTTTATTGATTTTTTACAGAGAGGAAGGGAGAGGGATAGAGAGTTAGAAACATCGATGAGAGAGAAACATCGATCAGCTGCCTCCTGCACACTCCCCACCAGGGGGTTGTGCCCACAACCAAGGTACATGCCCTTGACCGGAATTGAACCTGGGACCCTTCAGTCTGCAGGCCAACTCTCTATCCACCGAGCCAAACCGGTTAGGGCTAAAAGTATATTTTTAATAAATCAATCAATCAATAAATAAAGGCAGTCATATTGGTGTAGGGCCCACCCTAATGACCTCATCTTGACTCCATCTGCTCTGGAAACACTGCCACATTCATGGGTATTGAGGATTAGGACTCCAACATCTTTTTGGGGGACACAATTCAACCTAACTCTTTTTTTCAGACAAAGACTGATACTCAGGTTTACTGACTCTTCTAAAGTCATCAGAGCCAGCTGGGGACAGTTGGGGACCAGGGCCTTCCACCTCAGCCTACTTCTCTCCCGATTCCCCAGATCCCTCACCCTCTTTCACCCTCTTCCCTAATCCATAGGTGACACAGGACAAGATCATCTGTCTGCCCAGTCATGAACCCCGGGAGAACTTATCTGAGGCCCCGTGTCAGCAACTGTTGTTGCAGGGGGTCCCTGAACAGATGGAGGGTCTCCAGGAAGTGAGCGGCCTCAAAAATAACCTGGACCTGCAGCAGTACAGCTTCATTAACCAGCTCTGCTATGAGAAGGCCCTTCATTGGTACCCCAAGTACTTTCCCTACCTGGTTGTCATTCACACACTCATCTTTATGGTCTGCACTAGCTTCTGGTTCAAGTTCCCTGGCACAAGCTCCAAGATCGAACACTTCACCTCTATCCTGGGCAAGTGTTTCGATTCACCATGGACCACACGGGCTCTGTCTGAGGTCTCGGGGGAGAACCGTAAGGGCCATGCCACTGGACAGGCAACAGCAACTGTGGCTGCTGAGGCAGGGCCAGGGAAGGTGGGGGAGGGTGAAACAGAGAAGGTGCTGACAGAGCCCGAGAAGGTGGTGACTGAGCCACCAGCTGTTACCCTGCTGGACAAGAAGGAGGGGGAACAGGCCAAAGCCCTGTTTGAGAAGGTCAAGAAGTTCCGTGTGCACGTGGAAGAGGGGGACATTTTATACACCATGTACATCAGGCAGATGGTGCTCAAAGTCTGCAAGTTCTTTGCCATCCTGGTCTACAACCTCATCTATGTGGAGAAGATAAGCTTTGTGGTGGCCTGCACAGTGGAGACTTCAAGGTTCACGGGCTATGCCAGCTTCTGCTGCAACCACACCAAGGCCCACCTCTTCTCCAAGCTGGCTTTCTGCTACATCTCCTTTGTGTGTGTCTATGGGATCACCTGCCTCTATACACTCTATTGGCTCTTCCACCGACCCCTCAAGGAATACTCCTTCCGCTCTGTTCGGGAGGAGACCGGCATGGGTGACATTCCCGATGTCAAGAATGACTTTGCCTTTATGCTGCACCTCATCGACCAGTATGACCCACTGTACTCCAAGCGCTTCGCTGTCTTCCTCTCCGAGGTCAGCGAGAGCCGCCTGAAGCAGCTCAACCTCAACCATGAGTGGACACCTGAGAAACTTCGGCAGAAGCTGCAGCACAACACCAAGGGCCGGCTGGAGCTGGCGCTCTGCATGCTCCCAGGACTGCCTGATACCGTCTTTGAGCTCCGCGAGGTCGAGGCACTCCGCCTGGAGGCCATCTCTGATATCACTTTCCCCCCAGGCCTGTCACAGCTGGTGCACCTGCAGGAACTCAGCCTGATCCACTCTCCTGCCAGGCTACCCTTTTCCTTGCAGATCTTTCTGCGGGACCGCCTGAAGGTCATCCGTATCAAGTGTGAGGAGCTCCGCGAGGTGCCTCTCTGGGTGTTTGGGCTGCGTGGCCTGGAAGAGCTGCACCTTGAGGGGCTCTTTCCCCCAGAGCTGGCTCAGGCAGCTACCCTTGAGAGCCTCCGAGAGCTGAAGCAGCTCAAGGTGCTATCTCTTTGGAGCAATGCCGGCAAGGTCCCTGCCAGCGTGACTGATGTGGCTGGTCACCTGCAGCGGCTTAGCCTGCACAATGATGGGGCCCGCCTGCTGGCCCTTAATAGCCTCAAGAAGCTGACGGTGCTACGGGAGCTGGAGCTAGTGGCCTGTGGGCTGGAGCGCATCCCCCATGCAGTCTTTAGCCTAGGCGCACTGCAGGAACTTGACCTTAAGGACAACCACCTGCGGTCCATTGAGGAGATCCTCAGCTTCCAGCACTGTCGCAAGCTGATCACGCTCAGGCTATGGCACAACCAGATTGCCTACGTCCCCGAACATGTACGTAAGCTGCGGGTCCTTGAGCAGCTCTACCTCAGCCACAACAAGCTGGAGGCCCTGCCCACCCAACTGGGCATGTGCTCTGGCCTCCGCCTGCTGGATGTTACCCACAATGGGTTACACTCCCTGCCACCTGAGCTGGGTCTCCTGCAGAACCTGCAACACCTGGCTCTCTCCTACAATGCCCTGGAGACCCTGCCTGATGAGCTCTTCTTCTGCTGTAAGCTTCGGACGTTACTCCTGGGCTACAATCAGCTGACTCAGCTGTCTCCCCAGGTGGGGGCCCTCAGGTCCCTCATCCGCCTGGAGCTCAAGGGCAACAGGTTGGAGGCTCTGCCAGAAGAACTGGGCAACTGTAGAGGGCTTAAGAAGGCTGGGCTTCTGGTGGAGAACAGCCTTTATGAGGGCCTGCCAGCAGAGGTTCGAGAGAAGATGGAAGAGGAGTAAAGCCAGGGAGGGGCAGGTTGCAGTAGAGGCTTTCTGGATGCTTCTATCCCAAAATCTCTACTACTGTCTTTGCCACTGAGGTGGCCAGGTGAGCCCAGGCCAGGAGAGGAGAGAAGGAGCCGACATGTCAGCCCATGGGGCCCAGGCAAGATCTTGGGACTGGTTTATCTGGGGAGATGGGAAGTTGTGGATTTGGGGTGGAATGGCATGGAGAGATTAACTCAGTCATAGATTCTCAGAACAAAACCACATCTGTGTCTTGGCTGGCTGGCCTGCCTCAGCCCTGGGCCAGAACTTCTGCCCTCCCCTTGGACATTCTAGCTCAGTCAGTGCCACAAAAGGGGGTAAGGACACAACCCGATAGGATTTCAATCTTCTCCCCCCTACCAAAGCTTACATCTGGGGTTCTCTCCCAAGGTGTCACAGACACAAGGGACCAGCACACACTGCCCTGACTTGATGTTATTTCTCTTATTTGGCAATGCATCAAAATCAACATTCCCAGAAAACATCACAGGTCCCACCCCTGAAAGTCTGACTCAGGAGCTTTGTCTCGAGGCCAGGAACTTGCCTGTCAATAAGTGCTCCAGGTAACCCTGCTGCCTGTGGTCCTAGACATTTATGTTGGGAAATGCTGACCTACAGAGGAGGTATCTAGAGCAGGAATTCTGAACCCTTTTTAGGTCCCCAAACCCTTTGAGAATCTGATGAAAGCTGGGCACCTCTTTCCTCAAGAAAATGCCTGTGTACACAGACATACACAATTCTGTAAACAATTCCAGGCAGTCAACTCCCCAAGGACTATTCATGGGTGTCCTAAGGATTGCAGACCCCAGGTTAAGAACACCTGCTGTGGAGGGTACATTTTTAAAAATAAATAATACTAATTATCAGAACTATCATTCTGATTTCCTGTGTCCACCCCTCTTGTCTAAGCCATTTCATGAGAACAATTATAGGCAGGTAGCCACAGTGCCACAATAAAGGGTATGTGTCTCTGTCCTGGAGACCTCAGGTAATCAGGAGAAATTAGGTGGCATCTCCTGATTAGCTTTTTTCTTGGAAAACCCATCTTCTTATACCTTCCCTGTTATTCTCCTGACTCTATACTTTTTTAAAATTTTTATTTATTGATTTAAGAAAGAGAAACATCACTTTTGCTGTTTCACCCTTTTATGCATCCATTGGTTGCTTCTTGTATGTGCCCTGACTGGAGATCGAACCCACAACCTTGGTGTATCAGGAAGATGCTCTAACCAACTGAGCTACTCCGCCAGGGCTGACTCTATACTTTTGTATCTGCTTCACCTGTCAGTCATCATCAGAGGGGTCCCCTTGGCTGGACCAGCAGGGCACTTGGCTCAGTCTGCCTGACCCTGACCTCCTGGGCTCCACCACCTCCTAGGTGTCCGCTAAATGCAATTTTCCTCCTGGCTCCTAGAACAAAGGCAAGCTACTCTCCAGGGACCCATAATTTCAGATGGGGACATTTTCCCAGCACCTTCAGACGAGTTAAAGGAATTTTTAGGCAGCAAGGACACCAGGCAGAGGCATCTAACCCCAGGCCAGTCTTCTGCATTGTCAAGGAGTAGGGCTCACATTCTGGGGGCCGGACAGATGGGGGGAAGTCTTAAAACGTCCCAGGCTAGTCTGACCTGGCACTCTAGCCTTGACCTTGGCCCCATCGCTGAGGTCAGGGGTCACGCCGCTGGGTTCCCAGGGCCCCCATCTCTTCCTACCCCCGCTTCTTCCTCCTGCCCTGGGCTTGCTGAAATGGAAGGGGCTTCCCACGGCTGCCTAATTATGAGGAGGCAGCAATTATGCATAACGGATCATAATGAAATCTGCCCGAAGTGAGAACGGAGTTCTGAGAGGGCATGGGTGCCAGAAATGTCCCAGCCAGAAACAGCGTAGACTAAGGACACAGCCGTGGTGACCACCCACGACAGCGCCAGAGCCAGAGCCTACACAGCGGACCTCGTCTCCCCTGGTGTGCGCTCGCGCGTCTCCCCCGGAACTCCCCCGCGCCCCCATTCGCTCTTGCAGAACGCGGAATGTCGTTTCCATACAGCGCGGCTCACCAGGGCGCTCGGAATTCGCACCAGAGCTTCTTGGCGGGAGGTTTGCACATTGCCAGCCTCAAGCTCTAGGTGGCGTCATCTCTTTGGCTGCGACGCCGCACGCACGCACGCGCGGAGCTCCGCACCAGGGAACCGCGGGCATGCGCTAAGCGGGAGGAGACGGCGGCTCGGCGGGGTCACCCAGACGCAGGCGCAGTGCGGTGTTTGTCTGCCGGGCTGTCGGGCGGCCGGGCGGCCGGCGGTGCGCGGCAGCGGCGGCGGGGAAGATGGCGGCGTCCTCCCTGGAGCAGAAGTTGTCCCGCCTGGAAGCAAAACTGAAGCAGGAGAACCGCGAGGCCCGTCGGAGGATCGACCTCAACCTGGATATCAGCCCCCAGCGGCCCAGGCCCAGTAAGCACGGCGGCGTGGGGGAGGGGGCGGGCGGGGGCGGGGCGCGCTCTGCGGGAGGCCCCGCCCACGTCTCTAGGCCCCGCCTCCTCTTTCCGTAGCGCGCTCGCTTCTCCTCACTGCCTCCGCCAGCTGTCTGCTCGCGTGGAGCGGGTCACGGTGACCCCGCGCCTAGGGGCTGGCGGGCTCCCGGACGGTCTTCCCCCAGCCTGGGGAATGCACCTCTATGGGGCCTGAGAGGCTAGGTACCCGGCTCCAGGTGATGTTACCCCACCGGATGACCTGCCCCCATCACCGTGATCTGCGGAGCCTCTGTCACCTGCTGAGAGCCGTGCTTCCTCTACCCCATGCGACTGTGACGACATCCAGGTCCCCAGCAAACTCGCACTCGTCCCTTCTGACCAGATGGTTCCACTCCCTCCATCTCAGTGACTGTTCAGAGAGCCCTACCCCCACGCCACTCCTGGGTCCCTGTCATCAGCTTCAAGGGGTGATCCACTCACATACTCACACCTGGCCTGGGGACACCTGAGGTCACTTGATCACAGATAACCCCCCTTTTTCCTCTGACCTGATGGTTCTCCCACTCCCTCCCTGTGACTGGGGATCCCTTCTCCCCAGTTGGACTTTGTCATTGGGCTCAGCAGCCCCCTTCCACACTATACACATACACCAGGCCCCTGCATACTCCTCTGACCAGTTTCACTACCACCATCTTGGTGACTGTGTCTAGCCCCCAAAATACACACCCAGCCTCCAGTCTGAGGACTTGGTCATTTGGGCTCAATGACTTCTTCCCCACACACCAATACTGACGTGGCCTGGGGACACCTGAGGCCAGTGTGGTTATATCTAGCATCCCAGCACTCATATACCTCTACTCTGATCCCACCATCTCAGTGCCTACCTTCCTGGCATCTTGTCATCTGGAATCAAGAGTTGTCCCTCTAATACCCCCACCTGCCCTGGGATCACCATGGTTACATTTAGTCTTGTTATGTCCCACAGAACCCCTCCTCAAATCCTCTCGCAGCTGGAGGGCATCAGATTTCCCTCTTCACACAGACCTAATGAACAGCACCCCACAACGCTTTCTGTGTCTTTCTTGTCGTCTTTAATGTCCTCTCTGATATGACCCTTGTAGCTTATGTAGCTCCCATGTCATCATCCTGACAGAAAGAGGAAGACACCCTATATCCGGGTACTCCCAGCTACCCGCTACTCACCCAGCCTGACCTTCACAGCCTGAAACCCACCCCAGTCCCTGTGTAGGGCCCACTCCCCATCCCTCCCTTCCTGGGTCAGCTTGGGTTCCTCCATGAGAAGGTCTCCTGGGGGCCCAGAGAAAGCCTTGAAGCGGCCATGCTGGCATTAGACACTCCTGGCGTGGGGCAGGAAGCCCAGCCAGGACTGGAGGGTCCATGCTGGGCTCTGCAGTGCTGCACGGTCCCCTCCCCCGCACCCCCCCTCCGACCCCTCAGCATGAACAAGACAGAGTTGGGTATGGGGCCTGAGGTGCCTTATGGGGGTGGCTATCCCAGTTGCAGAATGACGCACAGTGAGGCCCAAGGCGGGCAGGCCCTTGAGGAGCCTCACTCTAGGCATCTGTGTCTGTGTCAGCTCCATCCCATCCTTCCAGTCCGCCCATCTGTCAGTTTCTACCCATCTCTGCAGTTTGGTGCCTTGCACCTCCCCCTCCTCCTCATTATGATTTGATTTCTTTTCTTTTGGACAAATCGGTTGTTTCTGTTGTGATTTATCGTCGTGTTTTTTTTTTCTTCCTTCTCCCCATCCAGTTATTGTGATCACTCTAAGCCCTGCTCCTGCCCCGTCCCAACGAGCAGGTACCAGCCTTTTTATCATCGCTGCTTGGACATCTGCACCATTGACTTAACTGCTGCCCCAGCTGCAGAATCCCGTCCCTCATCCCCCCATGCCGTGTGTGTGTGTGTGTGTGTGTGTGTGCATGTGTGTGTTTGTGTGTGTGCATGCACATACTAGCACACACCTTCTTGAACTCTCTCATTCTCAGTCTTTCTCCCTCCATGAGATCCACATCAGGCCCATTCCACCTCTTCCTCTGTGTTCTCTCACCTGCCTCCCCCACTTCCCTTTCTCTCAGAGGCAGGTTTGAACTCCCTGGAGGAGGAACTGGGCTCCCTCACCAACGAAGTATATCACTTGTGAGGGAGTCACACGTGTGTGTGCAAGTGTGTGTGTATCAGTGAAAAGGAGAGGAAGTGAGACCAATGGGTCAGCTGTGCCCATGTATCTACTTCAACAATTCAGGGAACATGTTTTGGCCCCTGTGTGCTATGTCTCTTCTAGGTTCCAGGAGCACAGCAGTTAATAAAATGGACCAAGTCCCTCTCCTTGTGCAGCTGATACTCCACTAGAGATGGGGTGGAGTATGAACAATGAGCAAACTCTTAGTCAGGGAGAGCAGGAGAAAGCTATGAACTGTGGAGAAAAGGCAGAGTCGAGTAGGGATGAGGGTTCTGCAGCAGGGTGGTTGAGGAAAGCCTCTGGAAAAGGTAGGATTTTTTTAACAATTAAAAAACACACACCTGTATTATAAGTTCAAAGCATGCTCACCCTGGCAGGTGTGGCTCAGCTGGTTGGGCATCGTCCCATGCACCAGGAAGTTGCTGGTTCCATTCCTAGTCAAGGGCACATGCCTGAGTTGTGGACTGCATCCTGGTAGAGAGCATGCAGGAAGCAGCTGATCGATGTGCTCTCACGTAGATGTTCCTCTCCCTCTCCCTTCCTTTCTCTCTAAAATTAACAATTTTTAAAATATATTTTATTGATTTTTTACAGAGAGGAAGGAGAGGGATAGAGAGTTAGAAACATCGATGAGAGAGAAACATCGATCAGCTGCCTCCTGCACACCTCCTACTGGGAATGTGCCCGAAACCAAGGTACATGCCCTTGACCAGAATCGAACCCGAGACCCTTCAGTCCGCAGGCTGACGCTCCATCCACTGAGCCAAACCAGTTAGGGCAATAACAATTTTTTTTTTTTTAAATGATCAGAAAAGTAAGTTCCACCAGCACAGGATTATAGATGACAAGCCCCACCAAGTCATGGAGGATTTCTCTGTTCCTGGATACATGATGATAAACAAAACCACTTCTATTTTACTCAATGAAAATGCATGGAGAGCCTCAGGTTATACTTTGGTGGCGAGCTGTCCATTATTTTTGGTGTCTTGTGCATGGTTCCAACTGCCCGTCACTTGGGGAGACTGTAAAATGATTTGTTCTGGAAACAAAGTCTTGTGGGAGGTGGGGGGAGCAGCTGAATGGAGGTAGAATGGCTCTGCCAAGGCCTTAGTGTAGGTGCCAGTGGGTCTGGGACTGGATGTGGATAGCACAGGCCCGGTGTGGGTGTGGGTGTGGGTGTGGGTGAGAGACCAGGCTGGAGGCCTGTCCTGTTGGCCCTTGTGAGTAAGTGGGACTAGGGTAGGCAGTTGTATGTGTACCACCTCCTGTGTATGTGTGTATGTGTGTGTGGGGGGGAGTCTCTGTTGCATTGTCTGCTTGTCTGCATGTGTGTGTGGGTTTGTGCCATGCCGTGTGTGTGTGTGTGTGTGTGTGTGTGTGTGTGTACACGTGCGTGCGTGAGCACTGGCTGACAGCCTGGTACATCTATGATTCCTGACAGCCGCATGCCCCCATGGTCTCTTATTCTCTCTAATTCATTCATGTCTCTCTCTCTCTCTCTCTCTCAATTTCATGATCTCCCTCTGTCCTCCTGACCTGCTTCATGGCTCATCATCACCTCAGAGCTCACTGACCACTCTGGGACTTTATGTAGCTCCCCCTCCCCACCACCACTTGAGATCCTCCTGTGCTTCAGTTTGCAGGGCTGGTGGAAGCCTCTGTTTCCTGAGGCTCTGGGGCAGCTCAAAGACCCAGTGGCCTATGTGAGGGAGGGGCCTCATGGGGCACCAAAAAAGTGGAGAGGGCAGAGATGTGGTCCTCTCCGCAGAGAGCTGACAGTGCAGGGCAGAAAAAGGATCCAGGTACTTCTCCGGGGATGAGAACCTGACACTGTCTCGGGAGACTCCATGTGCAGGGGGAGTACAAAGCGAGGTTGTTGAGCCAGAGAGGGAAGGCTTACGACCCTGGTTCAGGCCATGGCAGAGCAGAGGTATAAGGATGCTACAAAGCTGGGGCAGGATGGGGGGCATGGAAGTTGAGGGTTCTGGGCTTGACTATGTCTCCGGAGTCTCCAGAACTCTATCTCTATTCCTGCCAGGGCCTAGCAGGACCTGTACCCCTTCTAGAACTGCAGGCCAGGGTCACATACTTGTTCCCTCACTCTGGCTCCCTCACAGCAGGGTCCTGGGTCAACAGGGCAAGGAAAGTGCTCGGACACCAGCAACTCAAACATATCCATTGGTCACTGGGCCCGGGTTACTAGATGCTCACAGAGCTGTGGGAAGAAAAAGTGGGCTTCAGTAGGAGGTGTGGAGAGAGGAGGGACATCAGCTGGAAGCAGACCCCATGGGAAGGTGAACCTGGGAGGATGCTTGTAGCCAGTGCCCTCCCAAGCCAAGGAGCCCCTCCCAGAGTGCCAGGGCCTCTCAGGTATAAGGGTTCAATGGAGGATTGTGTGTCTCTTCCGGGGGCCACAACAGCCTCTGTTCCTCCAACCTGTTGCCAACCCAGCCAGGGGAGGCTCCCACCCCCTCAGCGAACCTACTCTCCTGTCCAGGCCCCTCTCTGGCCTGTCTCTGCAGCACCCCAACTCTTGGGTAGCTGGGCTCCGGTCTTGGCTCCCGTCTGTCTCCTGCCCTCCCATCCCCTAACGCTGCCTGCCTGTCCTGGGCTGTCCGCTGCCTGTCCGCTGCCTGCCTGCCTGCAGCATGTTCAAAGCCATCTGCATGCAGGCTGCTGGAAAGAACCAAACCCCTGCCTGGCCTAGCACCCCCTCCAAATCCCACCAGTCCTGTAGGGGCTGTGCCAGCCGGAACCCCTCATCAGCAGGACACAGGCCCAGCTGGGGTCCTGCCCCTGCTACTGTCCCTGTTGGCCCCAGCTGTGCAAGCCAGGCTGGGAGGCTCACAGATGAGCCTGCTGGCCAGAGGGTGGCTTTTCCTTACTCTGAAACAGAACACGGGGTGGGGGAACCCTGGGTCCCTCGCCCACTGTCTCCCCAGGATGGCCTGCCTCACTCTTGTTAGACCAAGTTCATTGCAGCCCACAGGACCAGAGCGCAGGCTGATCCTGGCTGGCAGTCCTTCTGAACATGGTCCTGAGCATGGGTGCTGTGGCCCTGGGCCTGCTTCCTGGGTAGACGTGGGGAGGAAAGGGACATGCCAGGCAGGACACCTGTCTGAGGGATGCCATCAGCCTCCAGGACTCATTTTTCTGACAGCATTGACTTGGGGATGAACCGTTGGCCTCTGGGGACCACGATTCCCAGCCAGCCCTCTCCATCTCCTTCCAGGGGAGGGAGATGGGAGAGGTACCCTGAAAGTGGTTCCATGGGTGAGGCGCCAGCTCCTCCCACCCAGCAGGTCAGGCAGCTGTGCTAGCCTATGTGAGGATTCCTGGGAGGGGAAATCATTGTCCCTAGCCCCCAGATGCCAGCATTGGAGGTGGGACCAGCTGCATGCCAACCCTCTCCATGCCCCTGCCTCTCACCCCCCCCTCCTCCCAGCCCTCCAGCTCCCACTGGCCAACGATGGCGGTAGCCGTTCACCATCTTCTGAGAGTTCCCCGCAGCAACCCACGCCCCCTGCCCGGCCCCGTCACATGCTGGGGCTCCCATCCACCTTGTTCATACCCCGGAGCATGGAGAGGTGAGCCTTCAGAATGGGGCCCCTGACCTTTGGGAGGTCAGCTTGGAGGGCTGCTGGGCTAGCCCCAGGGAGGAGGTGGTGAAATATGTGTGTTGGGAGCTGGGGTGGTCTCAGGTTGGTCAGGACCCCCCTCCACTCACATCCTCACCCTGTTCCTCCAGTATCGAGATTGACCAGAAGCTGCAGGAAATCATGAAGCAGACAGGCTACCTGACTATTGGGGGCCAGGTACTACCCTTCCCCCAGCCCCTGGGCGGTGGGGGAGGACACAGTGGGGCTAGGTCTACATGGTAGGGCAGAGGCCGTGCAGATCCTCAGTCCTGATTCTCTTCACCAGCGCTACCAGGCAGAAATCAATGACCTGGAGAATCTGGGGGAGATGGGCAGTGGCACTTGCGGCCAGGTATGGAAGATGCGCTTCCGGAAGACAGGCCACGTTATCGCTGTCAAGGTGAGCACCCGCCCCGCCCAGGTGTGTCCCATGCCTCTCAGCTCTGGTGCTAAGGATCTCCTCTCCTCTCCTCCCCGCACTGTCCTGTGCAGCAAATGCGACGCTCGGGGAACAAGGAAGAGAATAAGCGGATCCTCATGGACCTGGATGTGGTACTCAAGAGTCATGACTGCCCCTACATCGTGCAGTGCTTCGGGACCTTCATCACCAATGTGAGCCTGACCGCCTAGCCCCTTCTTTTCTGCCCACTCCCTTGAGTCTCTCTTGCCGCTCTCTGAGTGTGCCCCCCAGCCCCTCTTTTCTTTCCCTGATTGGGGTGGGCAAGAGGGTACGGCCGCCCCCAAGCCATGCCTGCTGCCCTTGCAGACGGATGTCTTCATTGCCATGGAGCTCATGGGCACCTGTGCTGAGAAGCTGAAGAAGCGGATGCAGGGTCCCATCCCTGAGCGGATCCTGGGCAAGATGACGGTAGCGGTGAGTGGCCAGGCTGGGGCAAAAGGCCCAGGCCCATCTCCCCCCTGCCAGTCACAGTGCTCCTCTTTCCTCGCAGATTGTGAAGGCACTCTACTACCTGAAGGAGAAGCATGGTGTGATCCACCGGGACGTCAAACCCTCCAACATCCTGCTGGACGAGCGGGGCCAGATCAAGCTCTGCGACTTCGGCATCAGTGGCCGCCTTGTCGACTCCAAGGCCAAAACACGGAGCGCTGGCTGCGCTGCCTACATGGCAGTAAGTGGGGGCCCGGGTGGCCTGGGCAGTGAGCCTGCTCCAGCCACAAGGGTCCATTCTCCCCTTTCCCTGTCTACTCTTCCCCCACCTCTTCCTACAGCCTGAGCGCATTGACCCCCCGGACCCCACAAAGCCAGACTATGACATCCGGGCTGACGTGTGGAGCCTGGGTATCTCTCTGGTGAGTTGGGGCCCCTCCTCCTGAGGGCTGGGGTGACCCATTTCTGGGGTATGGGAGGACAGGAGTCTGTTTTCAGCCACTCCAGCCCATGTCTTCTCAGGTGGAACTGGCAACAGGACAGTTTCCCTACAAGAACTGTAAGACGGACTTCGAGGTCCTCACCAAGGTCCTGCAGGAAGAGCCCCCGCTCCTGCCCAGTCACATGGACTTCTCGGGGGACTTTCAGTCATTCGTCAAAGACTGGTGAGGAGCCCCTACCTAGGCCTTCCAGGAGGGGGGCAGATCAGGTGTGGCCCCAAGCTCAAGGCAGCCAGGGACGTTTGGGGTGGGAGGATGGAAAGCCTGCCCTCATGGGGATGGGACAGCTGTGTGTCAGAAGGGGCTCAGGGAGGAGTCAGAGCCTTGGAGCCATGACTTGGGTTTGGACTGGGCCGGAGGTGACAGCTGGCCCCAGGGCATTTGGCTGGGTGGCCTGGGGCTTCACCTCAGGAAGTTTTAAACAAGCAGAGGGGAGAGGGCTATGAGCATCCTGCACCAACAAGCAGAATTATGCAGGCAGGATGTTTATGTTGGATTCTCCCTCAGGAAAACCCCTCCTACTGGCGCCTTACAACATGGTTCAGGCCCCTGTCCTACGTGGGTGCAGGCCTTGCGTCCTCTGAGGTATCCCAGTTGGTGACACAGGGCAGGGAAGATGCAGTAGCTCTTCCCCACAGGTTTTGCAGACCGCTGGCTGAGCAGGTAGGCCAGCGGAGCCCCTCCAGGCTCTCACTTCCCTTTCCTCCCTTCTTCCTCCAGCCTTACTAAAGATCACAGGAAGAGACCAAAGTATAATAAGCTACTTGTGAGTACCTGAGGCCCTCCCTACCCACACACCCTACCGCCTACTCGTCTGGACATCCAGGGCCTGGGTGAGGCCAGCAGCTGCCCATGTTCTAAGCTCTCCCCTCCGGCCCTGCAGGAACACAGCTTCATTAAGCATTACGAGACGCTGGAGGTGGACGTGGCGTCCTGGTTCAAGGATGTCATGGCGAAGACCGAGTCACCGAGGACTAGTGGAGTCCCAAGCCAACACCACCTGCCCTTCTTCAGGTAGCTGCGTGGCGGTGGCCAGCCCCACTCGGGGGGGGGGCCAGAGAAGTGGCCACAGGTCCCCTCTTCCCTACTCAGCCACCCAGCTGCCCACCACGGGAGACCTGGGAACTGGATGTCCGCCGAGGGCTGAGGACAGAAAGTAGGGGATGCCAACCCAACCCCGACTCCCTACCCAGCAGCCATGGACAGATGGGCCCACCAGGCCCTAGCCCTTCCAGTCCTGGGGTCAGCCGGCTGTACAAGTCCCCCCAACAGACACTGTGAACAGAAGACAGCAGCAGGCCATGAGCAGACTTGCTATTTATTCAGTTGTAACCCCTGGGCTGGGGTGGCCACCAGGGGCCAGGAGAGAGTCACCCTTCTTGTATCCTCCCCATGCTGTCCCTTCCACCTTTGTAGTACACATGCTCCCTGTCTCTACCTGCCTCTGTCACCTCCCTTGATGCCTCTCTGGTTTTCCCTGTCTCCCTTCCTGTATCTGCCTCTCTCCTGGCCCAAGCCCAGGCTCTGTTACCCACAGCAGGACTCCTCGGTCCACTTAGGTCTGTGGTGAGCAGTGAGTCCTTTGGCTGGCATCCTCGTCCCAGGAAGGCAGGCTGGGCATTATGACTGCAGCTGACCAGGCTGTGGGGGCTCTGGCGCTTGTGTGCGCGGCTCTCGCTCTCTCTCTCTCTCTCTCTCTCTCTCTCTCTCTCTCTTTGATCTCAGGGGGTCCTTTTTGGAACTTACTGTATTTTATTGTACTCGGTGGGGTGTTTGGGGGATGGGGGAGGAAGAAGAGCTTGTTCTCATGGGATTGGTCAGTACCTTCAGAAACTTTTACCAAAGTCATGTTTAGCTGCTGTGGTATAGCCCTCAACCTCCTGTGGGCATTGGGGGGTTGGAGCCAGGTAGGGGCCTGGGCCACTGTGCCTTGTCAGCCTGTTCTGGAGAGACTATTCCCAAAGGTGGGGGCTGGGGGTGGGGCTCCTCCCTTGGGGCTGGAGACTGGCCACAACTTGGGGTGAATTGAGGACCCCAGGCTGTGTGGAGGAGCCCACAGGGCTGTGGCCACACAGGGTGGCCTTCAGGGAAGGTGGGTATGGGGCATGGTGGGAGGCAGTAAATGCTGCTATGGCAGGAGAAGGGAGTGAATGACAGTAGTGGGGGTCATAAGGCCCAAGGAGGCAGGGATTGAGTGTATAGGGAATGGATGTGGGGGTTTGAGGATGTGTGATAGGGACAGAAGTGGAGCGGGCCTAAGGCTGGGCTGGGGGTGTGAAGGCAGTCATGCCCTCACAGTGCCCCTGAGCATCCCTCAACTTCCCCAGAGCTGGCCAGTCCCCAGCCCACCTTGAGGATAGGCCATGGGGCCCCTCGCCCCCCCACACCCCTCAGCAGCAGTCAGAGCAGGAAGGGGGGTGTTTCCTTTTTTGTTGGTGATGCATGCAAATCAGTAGACAAACATACACACACCAACCAACCAACGCCAAAGGTGATGAACTCCCTGGATGTAGCTGGAGCAATGTAGACTCAGCATAGGCATCACTGTAACCTCTCTCTATCCTATTGACTCTTGTTACTCTTAACATAGTCACAAAAGGCCGCATGTTTAAAAAGTACTCTTTGTCTTCTCTCTGCTCCCCCCAGGGGGTTGGGGTGACCACCTTTCTTGCCCAAATCCCCCTTGTGACTGGATGGGGCAAGGTAGAGGTAGGTGGGCAATAGGCCTGGCTCCACCCTCGGAGGGGTCCCAGGCACGGGGGCTTTTGCCCATAACCAGAAGGTCAAGTGGCTCGTTCCAGGGCCAGCAAAGGTCAGAAGCCGGCTGCCCGGTTTATTTTATTTAACTTAATTTTGTTTATGAGTGTGTGTCTGCCTGTCCCTCCCCTTCAGTGTTAAGTGGGAGCCCTGAGGGAGCCTCTCCTCCCCCCACCCGCCTCTCCCTGTTTCCTCCCTCTATCTCCAGTCACCAGCCGTCCTTCTGGACCAGGCAGAGGGTTGAGCGGGCAGGCAGGAGCCTGGGGCGACTTGGCCCAGCCCACCAGCCCATGACCCCTTCTCAGGCCACCAGTATTGCCCCTTCCCTTTTTAAAATGAAACACCCTTGTTTGTAAATCCTTAGATGCTTGAGAATAAAACCCCTCCCTTTTCTTCCACTGAGTCTGTGGTGTGACCTGAGCCTTGGCAGGATATGGCATGAGATGTGGGAAGGGTCTGTAAGCCCTGACCTTGTGGTTGGAGGGCTGGGAAGTGGTGAATTCTGGTGGATAAGGTCTCTGCATCAAAAGGGAAACTGAGGCAGGGTTGTAGCTGGGAGGGTGGTCTTTGTAGTGATTTGCCCAACATCAAGCAGGCAGTATGGAGGGACACCCGACCCCCAATAGCCAGAGCTCCTGCTGGAGAAGAGCTCTTAATCCCTGGCAGGCCTTGGGGAAGGGCTCTGGTGTCAGCCCGTCAGTCTGCCACCCCCGCTCTTTGCTTCCCGGAGTGGCTGCCCAGCCAAGGACAGGGACACCTGATTACCTGCTGGGCCTGGGTGCTGCCTGGACTGGTGCCTCTGCCTCTGGCCCCCACACACTTACCGCAGCCAGTCCAGCATGCTGGGTACCATGGTCCTACTGCTGGCCCTGCTCCCAGGGATCTCCACCTTGCCCAGCGGGCCACCTGGTATGTAGGGATTGGGAAATATATATGCCTTCATGCTCCCATTCCTCCGCCACCCTTTCTGAACCTCCATCTATCTTGCCTTGGGAAATGTGTGGGTGGGCAGTGGGGTCTACCCCTGTCCCCCATTTCCAGGTTCTCTGGGATCCCCAACTTCAAAGTTCCCAGCAGCCACGTGAGGCCAAGTACTGTGGGAGGGGAGGGGTCTGGGCAGATACTTTTAGGGAATGTGTATGTGGGCCATCATGAAGCAGACATGTATGCACTGCATGTGCATGTCCTCTCTGATTAGGAGACCCCTGTTGGTGTTCCTGGTGCCTCTACCTTTATTGCGATGCCCTCAACCTGAGAGGAGTCTGGACAAACGGAAAGCCTGGTGGCCTGGCCGGGCTTGGGCTGTGCCAGAAGGGCTGTGGGAGAGCACCCCTCTTTCCTTTCCCCCCTTCCTTTGATGACAGCACCTGTCTCCTCTTAGAAAGGGAAGGGTGGGGGCCCCACACTCCTGGCCCTGCTGCAGCTCCTGGGCTCCTCAGCCCCTTCCCAGTCTGGAATTCCCTCGCTCATTGTGGGGAAGGAAAGCAAAGCCAGGAAGGGGAGCCCCTCAACCAGGGGCACACAGCTTTGTGCACAGCCTCGCTGCTGGGTTGTGATGCCCCATGGGTCTCCAGGGAATACATCATAGCTGGTGTCCCACCTGCCTGAACGATTAGCCTAGCGTGAGTGAATTCACGCAACATTTTCCAGAGGCGGCTAGGAGATTGAATCATTTGCTTGAGGGCCTAAGGGGGAGCCCACACTCCCTCTGTGCCACTCTTTCTGCCCCGCCAGCGCCCCCCTTTCCAGTGGCGCCCGGGTCGTGGCTGCGTCGACCCGTTTTCAGTCTAGAGCTGTCAGACGCACAGGACGCGTTCCACCGCCGCGCAGGGCCGCTCGAGGTCCCAGCGGACAGCCGCGTGTTCGTGCAGGTGCGGACAGACATGGGGCAAGCCGGGCCGGCGGGCAGGTGGGCGCAGCTGGATCCTGAAGGCGACACTCCACCCCCAGGCGGCCCTGGCCCGGTCCTCCCCGCGCTGGAGCCTGGCCCTGCACCGCTGCTGGGTGACGCCCTCCTCACGTCCGGCCCCAGGACCCACCCTGGCGCTACTGCGAGGGGGCTGCCCCGTTGATTCCTCGGTCACCTTCCTGCCACCACGCCCTGGGGCCGCCCGCTTCAGCTTCCGTCTGCGCCCGGTCTTCAATGCCTCTGTGCAGTTCTTGCACTGCCAGCTGAGCCGCTGCCGCCTCCGGGGAACCCACCGGACTCCTGAACCTCTGACGCTGCCGCCCCAGTCGCCGGTGTGCGGGCGCAGAACAGGGAGTCTGGGCTCCTGAGGCCGGTGTGGGGTGGGCAGGATCACCTCCAGCATTGGAAGGAGGAGCCTCTTGGGTTTGGGGAATCTTGGGGTCAGGGCGCTTTGGAGCCTGGGGCACGGGTCCCTTGGAGCTGGGGGTAGGTACTGGGTCTCTCCCAGGCCAGGCACAGGGGCCTTGAGGGGCCCCAGGGGCTCCGCACAAGGGTTCCTCAGTGAACAGGGAGTGTAGGCACTGAATTCCTTCATGGCCATAGCACCAGAACCCCCTTGGGTGGACCTCTGCGGTCCCTCCAAGGATGGGTGGTTGGATAAAAGGCACTAAGGGGCCAAATCTCTGGGTGCCTAAAGTTAGAATCCACGATTAGGTGCTCAGAGAGCCGGGTCGTGTGACTTCCTTGAGGGGCTGAAATTTGGAGTCTGGGAGCTGTGGGGCTGGCTGCTTGTATATCTAATGGGCTGGGCTTGGGGACCCCCAAGGGGTCGGATTCACAGGGATCTGGTGGTGGGACTCCTGGTTGCAAAGAGATCTCTCGGGAGCCCTGGGGAGGAGCTCCTGGATCCTGGGCCCTCACATCCCTGTCCCTTCCCTCTCCCCCCCACCCCCACCCCTACCCCGCTGCAGTGTCTGCCTCAGGAAGAGGCGTGCGCCAGCAGTGGCGGCGGCGAGAGTCTGGGTGCCAACGGCCCCCACCTGCACACACTGACGCAGCCCATCGTGGTCACGGTGCCACGGCCGCCCCTCAGTGAGCGCGAAAGTCCTCTGCGGGGGTCCCTGGGGCAGGAAAATTGGGGTGGGAGGACTTCTGGGGCCTGGGCCTAGTCTCCGCGTTGTGCTCCCCACAGGGCCACCTAAGGGCGTCCCCGGCATAGCCGTACGCCCTGAGCCTCCTGCGCCGGCCCCGGTGGCCCTGGAGCTCGCACCGTTGGTGGCGCTGGTGGTGGCCGCCTTCTTGTTGGGCGCCGCGCTGGTCGCCGGGCTCGGCCTCGTGTGCGCGCATTCAGGTACCAAGCTTGGCCCGCTCAGATCTTCGCTTCGCCCCCAGAATATTCCAGTGCCTTGGGGTCGGGGTCTCTGCGTTCCCAGCTTGCGTAGCCTGACCATCCTTAGATCTGCCCCCGTTATGCCCGTAGCAGCCCCCAGGGGGCGCCCTTGCACCGGGCCAGCGTTCAGCAACCCCTACTGCTCCGGAGCCTGCCTCTCACTTCCAGCGCCCCCATCTCCCAGCCCACCCCCGAGAGCCTTGCCTAGTGATCCGCAGCCCAGAAGACCCCAGTGAGGCAGGTAAGTGTGTGTGTGTGTGTGTGTGTGTGTGTGTGTGTGTGTGTGTAACATAGGGCCCATAGGAGAGCTGGAGGAGGGAGGTGATGATAATGACTCTTCATAGAGCTTTCTCTGTGCCAGGCAGCCTTCTAAATGTTTGCTAATTTAATTCTCATAAAAACCTTTTGGTAGATACTATTAAAATCCCCATTTTAGAGAAGAGAAAAGTGAGGCACTCTCTGAAGTTAAGTAATTTGTCAAAGGTCACAAAATTTGGTGGAGCTGGGATTCAAACTCAGGCAGTGGGTCACCCGTGGTAGCCTGCGGGCTCTGTGTCTGACGGCACCATCCTCACCCCCTCACACAGACTGAGGGAAGCCATCATCAGCTGAGAGGGAGGTAGCTTTCCTGGTGTCCTCTCCCTAGGGTGGCATGGGTCGCCCCTTCAAGGGAAGGCGCACCCCCAGCAGAGTCCAGGGACGCACCCGCCAGGCTTATGTCGGAGCAGACTCACCAGTCTGGACCGCAGCCTTCGACCTCGGACCCCACGGGACCACGATCCCTGCACCCCACCCCCTCACTCCTCCCACCTGGACTCAAAATAAACATCTGGTTTGACATGCAGAGCTCTGAAGTATGCTGTGCGCAGGGTTGGGGGTGTGGAGCAGGAAGCGGAGGCTTGGTATCTGGACTTGGGAGGGCTCTGGGCTGGCAGAGGCCCAGACTGGAGAGGTAGAGCTTGGCGGCGGGCTCATACACCCATATGCTTGAGTGCAGAAAAGGGTCAGGGGAGACCCAAGGGCGTTTTGTCCCAGACAGAAAGGGGCACCCGACCCCCACAGGTTGTTTTAAATCCCGCTTTCTTCCTCCACCCCAGCACCGGACCACCTGCCTCTTTAGCTCTTCCCAGATCCAGGCCTTCTCCGCTCTCCACTCGCACCGCCCGGACCCTGCCCTCGCTAGGACCCCGGCCTCTGCTCCTGTCTCCTCTCCCTTCTGGTCTAGAGCTCCCTAAATCCTTCCTGCCCGAGCTTCGAGCTCCCCTGGGCATTGACAAGTGCGAAACGACTAGCTCCATTTTACAGATGAGGAAACGGAGGCTGGGTACAGCTAAATCAGTTGCTCAAGGTCCCCAGGGTTGGGCGACCCCACAGCCCAGGGTCTTGGCTACGACTGGGCGGGCAGCTGCCCTTCCGGCCTCTTGGAGAAGCAAATCACACCGCAGGAGTTTCACAAGACTTAGTCCAGAAATGGCGGGAGGGCACGAGACCTAAGTGGCTCCAGTGTACAAATGGGATAAATGCGGACCGGGTCCGCGTTCGCCACCGCCAGTTCGTATGCTGGCCTCCCTCACGTCGCAGCCACACCCCGCCCTCTACCGCCCAGCGCAGACCACGCCCCCGTCGGCGTCCGCTTCCGCGCGTGCTTTGCGGCCCCAGCGGCCTCCGTAACCCCGCCCCCAGGGGCGGGGCCCGCCACCTCCGCCGTCGCCGGCATGAAGCCTCCACCGAGGCGACGAGCTGCCCCGGCGCGCTATCGGGGCGAGGTGGCCGGCGGCGCCGTCTGGAGCGCCCTCGAGAAGCGGCAGCTGCTCCGACTCCTGCAGGCGCGGCGGGGCCAGCCGGAGCCGGACGTCGCCGAGCTGGCCGGGGAGCTGCCGGGCCGGAGCGAGGCCGAGGTGACGGGATCCCGGAAGGGAGAAGGCTGGACGCGGACCTGAGATGTGTCCGGGGAGAGGGGGCACCGCGAGTAGGACTAGTGGCGTGACGTGGGCAGGGGCCAGCGCGAGCCTGGGGGCGGGGCAGGGGCGGGGCGGAGGCAAAATCGAGGGGCGGGACGCACTGCGAGTGGATTGAACGGAGACCCAGACTGGGCTCACGTGGCCCACTGTGCAGCGGCGCTAGGCGGGAATGAGGTTGAAATAAGAATCAGGAAATGGGGTGCAGTGGACGAAACGGAGGTGAATAGGGTAGGACTGCAGGGAGGAGCCAGATGGGCCTGGACTTTACATTTTTATGAGGTCACCCCTGGGTCTGGGCTCCAGACCCCAGGCAGAGTCGCTGTAACCCTTAACGTTGGGCTTTGGCCTCTCCACCCAAGCCTTGGGTTTGTAGAAAGCCCATTTGGTCTCCTTTCTCTTCCCCAGATTCGGGATTTCCTCCAGCAGCTCAAGAACCGGGTGGCCCGGGAAGCCATTCAGAAGGTGCATCCAGGTGGCCTAAAGGGTCAAAGGCGTCGGGAAACACAGCCCCCAGCTCCCATCGAGGTGAGGCAGGGCCAGGCTCCCTGGAAGATGGGTGCGAGTTGGGAGGATAACTTGGTCAGAGGATCCTCAGTAAGCGGGGGACTCCTAAGAGTTGATCCCTAGGCTGACCATGTACTTTCTGGTTGCCCTACAAAGGTGTGGATGGATCTGGCTAAGAAGATAACAGGCCCACTGGAGGAAGCTCTGACTGTGGCTTTCTCACAGGTACAACCATCCCCTAGGGAGGCCAAGGGTGTCCCTAGGGACAAGTCATACACACACACACACACACACACACACACACACACACACACAGCGTAAGTAAGGTATGGATGGATCTGTGTCCTGGGCCCTTCCTCTTGCTAGCTCTGGCCAATCACTGGACACCTTGAGCCTCAGTACCCCTCCTCTGAGGCCATCTTCTGTATGTGACACCTTCCTTGGGTGAGCGGGTGGAGAGCTCAGCACAGTTAGCAGGGCGGGGGTGGTGACTGAAGGGAGGACTTATGCTTTCCCCTTCCTGATCTGTCTGCCTGTCAGGCGCTCACCATCATGGCCGTGGAGCCCGTCAGCCTCCTGTACTCCAAGCCGTCCAAGCCTACGCAGGCACATGGAAAACTACTGCCCCTTAACACCCCTAGCAGACAAGAAAACCCGAGCCCTGAGGCTGCTGGCCCCACCCCTGAAGCAGCTGCTGGCCCCTCTGCTGAGGGAGACCTCGAAGTGGATTTTGAAAAGATCTACAAGTACCTGTCATCCATCTCCCACAGCTGCCATGGCCCTGAGCTTTCCCCCGCTGGTGAGAATAAAGGGGGAGGGAGCTATGGTGGTGGGGTCCAGGCAGCAAGTCCTGACCTCCTCTTACCCTTCCCCTCGCCATCCACCACCAGAGTCAGCTGTGGTCCTTGACCTGCTCATGTCACTTCCTGAGGAGCTGTCTCACCTGCCCTGTGCAGCTCTGGTTGAGCATATGATGGATACATACCTACATCTGATGGCCCCCCAGTCTGCCCCCAGCGGTGGGAACCTGGGACCAGGAGCTGAGGTTTGTGGGACTGGCTCTAGGGGGCAAGAGGAGTCCAGTCAGGCCACCCCCCAGGCCCCTGAGAATGCCAGGCCTAGCAAACCGAGATCTGCCTGGCAAGTAGTTGGCGTTTGCCCCCTGAACCCATTTCTGGTGCCCCTGGAGCTTCTGGGCCGGGTAGCTACCCCTGCAAAGTGAGGGTCCCAGCAGACAGAGCACACACCAGACATCTGTGAGCTCCTGGCCTTCAATTCTGCTTGGGCTGGCACTGGGTATTCATGAGGATCTGGTCATGGTGGAAAGCCCCTCACTCAGTGTGCAGTGCCAAGTGGCCTTTAGGACATTCCAAACAGCAGGGGTTTCAGAAATTGAAGCCCATTTGTACAGGAGTTCAGCCACAGATCTTAAGTGGGGGCAGCCAGATGGCTGGGATAAAACCACCATCAAATACTGCCTCTCCTCCTCTCCTGCATTCTGTTGCTTATGCCCTATAACTGAATAAAGTTGTCAATCTGTCTCTTTTTTTTAAAGTTGATTTTAGATAGGGAGAGAAACATCGATTTGTTGTTCCACTTATTTATGCATTCATTGGTTGATTCTTGTATGTTCCCTGACTGGGGATCGAACCCGCAATCTTGGCATATTGGGATGACACTCTAACCAACTGAGCTACCCAGCAAGGGTTGTCGCACTCTTTTTTCTGTGACTTAAAGGTAGCAGAGCCCTGGCTGGTGTTCTCAGTGGTTAGAGTGTCGACCCATGCATCTAAGAGTCATGGGTTTGATTTCTGGTCAAGAGTGCATACCTGGGTTGCAGGTTCGATCCCAGGCCCTGGTTGGGGCACGTGCAGGAGGCAACCAATTAATGTCTCTTTCCCTTTCTCCCTTCCACTCTCTCTAAAAGTCAATAGATAAAATATCCTCAGGTGAGAATTAATAGCAACAAAAAAGTGGCAGTGGTGGCTCAGAGTACAGAGGGAGATGTTGGAGGTAGGAGGGAGCTTAGGGTCCTGGGGACCGAGGGGCATGCCAAGGAGAAGGGTGCAATCACCAAACGCTACCACTGCCAGGCTTGCTCCAAAGCTGCTTAGAGTGACCTCAGTTTGACTGAGGGGACCCGTGGTGATTATATAGAAGGTCAAGACAAGCCTTAGCTTGACAGGTGTCAGGGGAAGGTTTTCTGAGAAGGGTGACCTTATATCATACAGATGGAAGGTAGGGAGGGCACCAGCAGAGTGAGGTGAGGGTGTGTTAGGCAAAATGAATCTTTGTACTTAACCCAAACAGTCACCAGGACCACCAGTTCACCCCAGAAGGGGTGGGCCCATATCACCTGAAAGGAATGTTCTTGCATCACAAGTGGGTCTGTTGCCACTTGGCTATCTATATCACACTTCCCTCCCCTGCTGGTGTGAGCCACTTCTGTCCATAAGTTCCTTTATAAACTCTTTAAAAAATATATATTGATTTCAGAGAGGAAGGGAGGAGAAATAGAAACATAAGCATAACCAATGGACATAGACACCAGGGGGGTGAGGGCATAAACGGGAGTGGGGTGGGGGGCAATGGGGGGATAAGGACACATATGTAATACCTTAAATCAATAAAAAAAAATAACAATAATTGCTGGGCCTCGGCCAGGCCGGTTCCTCGGCCAGGAACCCAGAAGTCACCTGTTCGATTTCCTCATCAGGGCACATGCCCAGGTTGTGGGCTTGTTCCCCAGTAGGGGGTATGCAGGAGGCAGCTGATCGATGATGTTTCTCTCTCATCGACGTTTCTATATCTCTATCCCTCTCCCTCTAAATCAATAAAAACATTAAAAAAACACCTCAATGATGAGAATCATTGATCAGCTGCCTCCTGCACACCCACTACTGGGGATGAAGACTGCAACCAGGCATGTGCCTTTGACCGGAGTCCTTCAGTCCACATGCCAACGCTGTGTCCACTGAGCCAAACCAGCTAGGCCCTTAGTAAACTCGTGATGTTGCCCAAGGCTGAGGGACCCCAGGGTTAGGGTGTGCTCTCCCATGTTGCAGGTTAGAGAGAGGGTCTTCTGAGGTAGCCTTGGGGAAGCAAAGGGAGGAGGAGCAGAGCTGGGTAGAGTAGGGAGCTGGAGTCCCACCTGTTGTCAAAGGCCCCACATTCCTGGAGGTGCTTTTGGGTTTCCTTGCAAGGGGGTCCCCCCTCTACAGCCTCCAAGGGTGTGGGTTCAGGGGAGGGCAGGACAGGAACCAGTGTCCTTCCATGGAATGGCATATCCCCAGGCTTAACTAGTCCTCTGAGAGCCCAAAATTTTCTGTTCCAAGAGTCTGTGCATTCACTCAGCCTTCCTTTTATAGAAACCCTCACTTCTCCCCACACACATTGCACACGGCTCTCCTGGGACACATAGCACATTTCCTAGGTGGGTTGTGGAATCAGCCCACTCCATGATCAGGACCCCCCCCCCCCCCACACACACACACACCAGACCCACGGGTTCCCAAGGGCACATGATGATCGGAAGGAGGGACCAATATCAGAGGGGTTTGGAGCTGAAGATGTAATCATCGCAGCAGGAGGCCATGTCAGTTCTTGTAGGGCTGGCTGAGGGCACCCCATCCCCACTGCACTCAGCTAAGTCCATTCCCCAGAGTCTCCCTAAGTCAAGGGAAAGAGGAGGGTGTCTTGGCTGTGCCTGGAGCCAGGGGTATTGAGGTGGTAACACACCAGTCCCCCAAAGTATGGGTCTAAATGTCTGCAGCACTGCAGGAATGCTAACTCAGCTTTCTGCTTGGCTCAAGTAAGCACTCAATAGCTTTTATTATCACCATCTACTCAGAGACAGGAAGAGGAAGAAGGCATGAGGAGGGCATTGTGGGGGAGGGGGCAGGGAGATGGTATGGGGCATGGCAGGAGGGATCAGGGGTAGGTGTCAGTATTGCCAGTGACTGGCATACGGAGGTGGTGACCGAGGGAGGGGTGTGCAGATTACTAACAGGCCTGGGCGGGGGGTGGAAGTGAGTCTGCCAGGCTTTGCCCCCACGGAAGGTGCCAAACATCCTGGACACAGCAGCCATTGTTGCTCTTCAGGCTCGGTGTCAGGGCAGGCAGCACTGGGCATATTCTACCCCAAGGAGGGGTTCAACATGGGGGAGGGGCGGGGGATGGAGTAGTGGGATGGCCAGACGACATGGGAGGGGAGAGAGGGGTCCCCGCATCCAGGAACGCACATACCATTTATGCTGGAGGCTGGACAACAGCAAAGCCACCTACACGCTAGGCGGGGTGGCGGGTGGGTGGGTGTCAGTGAGTTTGGGGGCGAGGACAGGGCGGGATAAAGGCACCAAGTGGGGCTCGGGCTTGTCCGGGAGGGATGATGGGAGAGGCCTGCGAGTATGGAAGGTGTCTGGGCAGGGAGGGGCGGGACTTCTCATGCACTCCTCCTTTGGCTGGGCTCTGGGGTGGGATCCCGAGCGCGGTCAGGCCGACAAAGGGCCACCCAAGGGTGCCGTGGCTCAGACCAGCGCGTAGTCGAATTGGCCACGCTCGAGCGCCTCCTTGTGGTCGGTCCAGGACGAGGCGGGCATGCGGCTGTAGGGGTCGAGTAGGATGCGCACGCAGCGCACCATCAGCAGCACCAGCACCACGAGCAGGCAGAGCACGAAGGCGAACACTGTGCGCTGCTCAGCGTCCAGGCCCACGCCCGCCGGGGGCCCCGTCGACGGCGGCAGCGGCTCGGGGGACAGCGTCCAGGTCGTGCTCATGGCTCACATCCCCGCGAGTCCTGCGGACAAGAAGTCGGCCCTGGGCGCGGGGATGAGGCTGTGCCTTCCCACATCGCCCTCCTCCACCCACCTTGCCCGTCCCCCCTCTCCGGTCTCCAGGCAATGCCCATGCCCCACCAGTAGACATATCACCACGCGGGGACCCAACTCCGCACAGGTTGGGGAGCTGAGAGCGGAGATGGAGCCCCGACCTGGCCAGCCAGCACACAACAGGTGCAATCGCGCAGCCCCGGGACGCGGCATGGGATCCTTCCCCGTGCCCTGCTCGCTGTCATTGTTCTCGGCAGCCCGGGGACTCCGTTGCCCCACCACCCCTGCCGTTCCCCTCACCCTGGCCTCGACCGCAATGGGGACCGAGCGCCTGGCAGCCGTGTTCTCCTCCGGGACCCGCGCCGACTCTGCTCTCGGCCTCTCCCAGGCGGTGGTGACGGCAGTGGCGGTCGGGACTCAGCCCAACCCACCCGCTCCAGAAGCGGCAGAGACCGAGGCGGGCGAGGCGCGAGTGAGCCTGGCGCCGCTGCTGTTTCCATAGCGACGGGGGCGGAGGCTGCGCAGGGAGCGGCGCACGGCAGCGACCCCGCCCCGGCCTCAGGATCACTTCTCAGGCCCAGCTCAGCTGCAGGCAGCCAGGATCCCCACCCCTACAAGTACCCCAGATGCTCCGCCCAGATCTTAGCCCCTGCACTCCCTCAGCCCTAGGGACCCCAACCCCCAGACAGTTAGTTCATGGAAAAACTCCCTCGCTTTTCTTCTCACTGGTACCCCCACCCCCACCCCCAGGAGTGCAGGGTCCTAACCAGACAAGGTCCTTCTAGGTCCACAGTTTCTTCAGTGACCTTGACTGCTTCCCGTGACCATCTTGCCCACTCAGCCACACCAGTGACAGACATCTCAGACCACTCAAGTTGCTCTCCTGCACTTTGGTGTTTTATTATCACTTCCAAATCTCAGTCATACAGGTTAATAAGGGCACTGTTAAATTTTTATTTTTTTAAATGAAGCTAAAACGGCCCCGATGATATGGCCAGTGGGCCCCACCACCTGTCCCCAGGAGTCCCTGGGCCAGAGCCTCTTCCTCTTGGCATTGTCTGGCCAGTGCGCCGTGTTGACTCCCTGCCAGCAGCCCGAGCAGCAGAGGGGGTCAGGGGCTGGCACTGTGGGGAGCAGCCCTCTACAGCTGCTGGCCATTCCCGGTCCAGCTGGTTCTACAACCACCCTAGCAGAGAGCAGTCCAGAGCTGACAGTCGTCCCCAGAGGTCTACTGCCACAGGTGGACATTGCCACCCTGTGCAGCTGCCCTGCGATGTACAGCCTGGAACCTCCGGTCGTGGCTGCCAAGCTCAGAGGACCTGCTCTGTACTGGAAGCGGAGATGTCCAGGAGCCGCCAGGCCGCATATGGGTTGAGCTCATCCTGGTCCCGGCACAGTGCCCACACGTACAGCATGCGTAACACCTTGTCCTGCAGGAGTGGGAATGGGTATGGGCCTGGAGGCAGAGAGCAGCACAGCAGAATGAAGCTGCCAGGTCAGGACATGGGGGACCAGGGAGAGGTGTTGGAGTGTGGGTCTGGGGTCCAGAACAGAGGCTGGGACAGAGGCTAAAACTCAGGACTTGGTAAAACTGGACAAGTCAGTCGCCTTCTGACCTCTACCAGACCCAAAACAGGCCCTGGGACTTCTCAAGGTGCCATCCTGCTGTCCCCTCCCAGCCACAGAACTTCCTGGCTCTGAACTGCCACCTGTGTAGGTGGCTGGCCACTGCCATCCAACTGGTCCTGGGCTGGCTGTCTGCCCTGTCTAGCCCCCTCCCTCACTCACTCACCGGGTTGCCCTCGACCACCTCGCCTTTGGCGTTCTTGATCACCATCACCAGCTGGGCGTGGAAAGTGACAATCAGCACGGGGCCCTGCTCCATCATCTTGCCCATGGCCAGCTGTGGGGGGAGCCAATGGGGTGGATGGGTATCACTGAACAGTCCCCCACCAATTCCCTGTTGCTCCCCTTGATATGGAGACCCCCGTGTCCTGGGATGCTGCCAGGAGGAGCAGGGCACCTCAACATTTCAACTCATCACCCTGGCGGGACTCCGAGGAGCCACCCCAATCAGTACTCCAAGCCTGTCACCTCCTGCTGGCCTGTTTCTGTGTAGGCATTTCCCAGGAAACCCTTCCCATGGACAAATCCAAACCCTCTACTGTGAGATGGAGTCTGAACTTCTGAGAACCCATGAGGGCTCCCAACACCCTGGCAGCCTCTTGGTCCCCAGACTGGGGCTGTGCCGGGTGGGGGGGTGGGAGGGCAGCACACGCAAAAGGACCTCAGAGTTGGGTACCTCATACACAGGTCGGGGGAGGGAGGTTGGCGCTGGCATGCTTTTAGCCCAGAACAGGGAGGAAATGGGGGTGATTGTGGCAGAGCAGGTCTTTGGCAGCTGAGAAGTCCTGACAAAGCCCCCACCCTTCCTAGAAGGTGCAGGCATACCATCACCTTGGGGGACTCTGGGACCCTGATATCTGGGCAGCAGTAGCCCTTATGCCTACCACTTTCCTGAGAATATTCCAACCATAGGACCATGTAAAACTTTCACTGCAAGGGACCCTTGAGATCATTTAATCAAAGTGCCCACCTGTGATGGAACTCCTCCAGGGATGGGGAGCTCACTCCTCATGCTGATCAGTATGCCTTCCCAATCCCAGGGGACACCCAGCCCACCTGGAAAGTCACTTACGTCGACATTGTCAATGTCCAAGATACGGGAGTGGAACTGGAGGCCCAGCGCCTTGGCCTGCTGGATTGGGTGAGCCAGCTGGCTGTAGGTCTGCAACAAGAGGCCAACGTGCCCATCTGAGGACCACCCAAGACCAAGCCACACCAAGGCGCCACACCACAAGAGAGGGCTGGTGCACCGCTAATGCCTGCCCACCTTGGGCAGGTGCCAGCATCCCAGAACATGCTTCCTGCAGGCGGCTCACGAACAGAATTTCCTGATTTCAGCTCTTGCACCTTCCAGAAATGGCCACAGTACCTGGGTGTGCTACACCAGGGGCAGCAGATGCCAGGAGCATGGGTCCAAGTACAGAGGCTGGAGCCACCCATTGCTGGCCCAAGTCACACACTTCCTTCTTATTATAAAGACAGAGCTGTCAGGACCACCAAATGAAAGTGGTATTAATCAGCGCAGTAGGTAACTCCTCTGGAAAGCCACCTGAAATGCACTCCAGGGTTAAGTAGAGGCCTGCTTGGCTGATCTTAAATGCTCCCACATTTATCTCACTCCAAGTCTTGGCCTGGAATCAAACGCTTCTAGGATTTGCCCTAACCCATGGGTGGCTTTGAAACTAACTGCCTTGTTCTCACTGACCAGCCCTTTGTAGGTAGCTGACCATCGCAGGCGGCCTGTTCTCCCTACGGGGACAGTGGCGCCCAAAGTGACACTCTTAATCCCCTCGTGCCTATTCCCACACCCAAAACACAGCCTCTGGGACATGTGCAGCCTCATATCACAACAGGCAACCACAACAGAAGACATTCCAATAGAGAGAAAAATATGGGGTTCTTAAAGATGACATTTAAAAAACACCTCTGTGAGCAGCTATAATCTCAGCTGTGTTCCCAGGGGCACCAGCAGCTCTCTGGCAAAGAGAATCTGCCATGCCATAATGGTTCCAAAGCAAAAACAAAAAAACAAATAAATAAACAAACAAAAAAACACACCTTGTACTGACTACTGGATTAGTCACCATGCAGGGGTGTGTTTAAAAAGAAAATCTAACAATTTCTCTGCTTTTTCCAAGTTATTTTTGAGCTGGTACAGATCAGAATCGACCAAAAAAAGCCTCTGGATTGCTTAATACAAAGAAAATGGAAGCAAACACCCCATGAAGACACAGGTCAGGAAGTGAGCAGGGTAAGGCAAGGTGGCAGGAGAAGATGGAAACCCTGAGGAGATGAGGCGGTTGCCAGGAACAGGGCAGACAGTGTAACACCTGACCCACCTCCTCATAGCCTAGCACTGCCTGTGGCCCTGGGACCCCATCAGGACCCATGGCTCCTCCCCAGGCAAGAAATTTTATCAATGTCTATTTTGATCTGTGTTCTGGGATCTTGAAGCAAGAATAGCTAATGAACTCATCTGGTGCTTTGTGTACCCTGGAACACTGCTTCTGTGTTCAAGCTGTACCCCATGGAACGGGGACAACGGTGTGACTCTGGCTCAGGAAAGGAGGTGACGGAGGCCATTGGGGCCTCCAAATGCTCTTTCTCCAGCACCCACTGGCTCCAGGGGAACATCTAATGCAGCTCAGAGTTATTCATTGTCCATTTCCACCTGAACCCCGGGCCCCCAGCCTATACCCCAGGCCATCCTGGCCATGAGACCTTGCTTCCTGTCACTTAGGGCCACCTAAAACAGGGCAGATAGGCCACACTGAAAACTCACCTTACTCAGATGCTTCTCTTATCATCACCTTTCTCTCCTATGAGCCTTCTTAAACCAGAATTAGGATGGAGGAAGGGTTCTGGATGACAAGGCAGGAGGGCTGCCCTAGTCCCAGGCCATCCTTTAGGCCAAGTAAGGGAAGAAAGAGCAAGCTGGAAGGACCATTCCTGACTAGTTTACTCTAGAACAGTGGTTTCTCAACCTTCTGGCCCTTTAAATACAGTTCCTCATGTTGTGACCCAACCATAAAATTATTTTCGTTGCTACTTCATAACTGTAATGTTGCTGTTATAAATCGTAATGTAAATATCTGATATGCAGGATGGTCTTAGGCGACCCCTGTGAAAGGGTTGTTCTACCGCCAAAGGGGTCACGACCCACAGGTTGAGAATCGCTGCTCTAGAAGGACCAGCCACCAGGCCCTCGGTGAGTCTTGCAGGTTATGTGGTATGATGTGCATAAGGGACAGAAGGATCTGTGCCTCTGAGCATGTCAGACATAAGAACCTCCCTTTAGCCAGGACACCAGGTCCTGCCATGCCTTTTCCAGACCAGCTGCTTAGCAGATCTCCTCCAAACTTGATTTCTGTTTAGGCCTAAATAGAGAAAAAGAAAAGTACTCACAGCTTCATAGCACCAGTCTTTGAGAATGTCAAGCTCTCCAGAAATCATGGCCTAAAAAGGAAAAGACAAAAAAAAAGTAAGAGAATGAGAGTGGGCTTTTGAGGCAGGAGAATATTGAAGGATGTTCTCCAATGAGATCCTTTCCTCAGCAGACCCCTTTGTGGTGGGGTCTGGTTGAGGAAGGATGGGGAAGTTGAGTCAGGCTGCAGCAAGGAGTGCCATCTCCCCAGGCCCTTGGGAGCAGAGCCTCTGCATGTGGCCCAGGGTGGGTCTCCAAAGACCTGGTAGAAGGAAGAGGAAGGTGGCAGTATGCCAGGCTCTCACCCTGGCAGGGAAATTGAACCAAGGAGGTGAGAAGCTGCTTTCTGCTTCCCCTGGGGATAAAGCTTTGGATGGTGAGGCTCATATAGGGAGGGGGGAGTAGGGGCTGCTTCCACAGGAACCTGGAATCAGGGCTGGGAGGAGCCCAGAAAAGGAAAGGGAGGGCCAGGTGCCTGTGGGAAACTGTAGGTAGGCCGAGTGCTGAGCCACCCTTACTGTGGAAGAAGCTGCCTGAGCTTGGACTGCTGCTTTCAGGAATCACCCCACTCCCATCTCTGCCAAGCCCAGCCCAGCCCAGCCCAGCCCAAAGTGGCATGAGGGACCTGGGCAATCAGAGGAGGGAGAGGGGACCACATGGAGGCTGGTGGGAGGAGGTGACAGGCAGAGAGGACAGGCATCCACATGAAGTGAGGACTTTTCTTTCATCCTACTAGGGACCTCCCAAAGGCCTGGTTTGGCTGGGCTAGAGGTTGGGGGCTGTAAATAGGTAGAGAAAAGGCAGCCGACAGGGTCAGGGGCCTCATGGAGGGTGGGACTTTGAGCAAGCCACCCCATCCTCACTTCTGAGGCAAAAGGAGGTGCAAGGGGAGCAGAAAATGGGATTCAGGATTCCTAGGGAGACCTACAGGAAGAGGGAAGAGAGCCCCCTGCTGCCACAGTAGCCCTGGTCTGGCCTCCATGTCTTGAGGATCTGGTTGGAGCTCACATGCATCCCCCCAAGCCCTCCTCATGGCTCACCCCAAGAGCCAGCAGCCAGCTTCTCCCTGACTCCTGAAAGGCCTCTAGCATCTGGAAGACAAACACCTGACCCCTGACAGCCACAAGGAATAGCTTCAGGCAGAGAACACGAGGGAAACGAAATGGAAAGGGAGACTGAATCCTAGAGGCAGACACACACCGTGGGTCAGGGCCACCACCACTAGGACCAGAGGGGGCTATGGGCAACAGATGCCTTCTCAGAGGTATTTGATGGACAAGGCCTGGGAGTGGGGTGCTCAGGCTCTGAAGACTGAAGCCTCATCTCTGCTGAGAAAACACTCTCCTTAGCTAAACATCCCTGGGGGAACTTTCTGATCTGGTCTCAGGTTGGTGGTACACCAAAGGCAGGGCAGTGAGGACAGGACACCTGAGCACCGGCCTTCAGGGTTGGGCACCCACCTCCAGGACATTGGGGATGATGTCATTCTCGCACTGCTGCAGGAACCGCTCCTTGTCAAAGGCCGGATCCACACGTAGGATCTCCGTGAGCACCTCGGACATCTCTGTCTTCGAAAACAGACCTCCTGGGGGCAGCCAAGCCTGGAGTAAGTAGGGGTGCTGGGAACCCCTCCCTGCTGTCAGCCCTGCGGTGTGAGGATGGGGCAAGATGGTCCTGAAGCCACCCACTCACCCAGCAAGTCTGTGACCTTATCTGTCAGTGCACGGGAGGCCCGGATGAGTGTGTTGTCACTCTCGTCATACCTCATCTTCATCTCGAAGAACCCTGAGGAGATGGGTCAGGGGTCAGGGCTCCCTTCCAGAAACATATGCCTCGGCCTGACTTCTGGGAGCTCCTCGTGGTCTGTGTGACTGCTCCAGGCACAGGCGGGGTAAATGAGAAGACCACTCTGAGCTTGCTTCCTCAGCTATGCAGACTGGGCAGCCAACCTACCTCAGGGGCTGCAGACCACTCAGCTGTGGGCCTGGGGGTGGGGGTGGCGGATGCAAACAAGGAAACACGGCCTCTAGGATGGTGTGGCCCCACTATGTCAGCATCTGGGAAGCTCCATGCGCCAGCAAGAGCAGATAACTCCAGGGCCCCGAGTAGGCTTGGGCTCTATCTGCACCAGGGTCCCTGGCCTTTTGGCCTTCCTAATGATGAAGTGTCTCTCAGTATCCACAGCTACATCATCAGGGAGGACATTGTGCCTAGTCACCTTGCTCTGACAATGGCCAAAAGGGTGACCCAGCTCTAATGGCGATGTCCCTGCCCACTGGCCACCTTGAGGCCAGTGCCCCACTGCTCATTCACTGAGTAACCCTGCAGAAATCAGTGGTCCTCTCTGACTCCAGTCTCCTCCTCTGTAAAATGGGGGTCAGCTGTGCCAAGCCTGAGGAGTGCTGTCCCGTCACAGCCTTGCTGTCAGCCATGTGTTGGTGACATGAACACTCACGGTTGAACACCACATTGTTGTCCCTGAAGTCCTTCCACTGCTGATACCACTTGGAGTCCTTGTGCAGCACGACTCCCAGGGCATCCCTGGAGAAGATGGGGTGGTTGGTGAGCAGTTGCTGGGGAGTCACTGGGCCCAGGCCCATTGCTGTGGGGAGGAGGGCCCAAGCTCAGGGGCTTTGGTGACCCCATCCTCATCCCTCAGCTTCCTGTCTTCTCCATTCCCCTTCCCACCTCCTACCCTCCCACAAATTCTCTCAAGGGAGCCAGAGAACCTGGAGTAGAAAACAACTCAATAACTGACTCGTGTGGAACTTTTGTGAGCCTGAAGGGGAGGCAGTGAGGAGAATCCCGGGCCAGGCGGCCTGGTACCTACTCATTGGGCTCAAACACTTTCTCTTCCTTGAACTTCTCTCCAGCAAACTCCTTCCTTTTCCTGAGCCGTTCGGGCCTGCGGTAGGGCCCGGTCTGGCCCAGGACACTTTCATCGATCTCCTTTTTCACTGACTCCACCCCCTGGAGGAGAGTAAAGCTTGGGGTGGGTACTGGGGACCTTCCTGACACCCACAGATCAGTCTCAGTCGGTGCACAGTTGTGTCTAAAGTCAGGGAGTATATGCTGTGAACCCCAACCTCAGGCCCGATGGTACCCTGGGGCCTCCCCTTCCCCAGGTCTTTTGGTCACCTGGCCCACATCATCCACCTGGCCTAACAACAACACGCCTGAGACTCCAAGGGCTGACTTCTGCCCCCTCCCCTTCCAGGAGCAGCAGACACGCCTTCCCCTGCACCCAGATGACCCTCAGATTCTGAGACCCATACCCCACTCTCCCTGGAACCAGGCGGGCATCCTAAGTTCTGCCTCTGCCCCACTCTCCCGATTCAAGCAGACCCAAAGTCTGTGGGTCCACCTCCCCAAATCTCTCGAACCCATTTCCCCTCCCTCCACCCCAAGGGCAGCTCCATCAAGGCCTCCCAAGACACTCTCAGGACTCCTCTGTGCCGGTACCAGAGTCCAGACTGGAAAGCTGTGCCTCTTCCACACCCAATAGACATACTTCAGTTTATTGCACTTCACACATATTGTTTTTTTATAAATTAAAGGTAAGACCCTCTACCAGTAAAAAGATTACAACTTGCTGAAGGCTCAGATAATGGTATTTCTTTTAGCAATAAAAAATTAAGGTCTATACATTGTGATTTGAGACACAATGCTATAGCACATGTAACAGATTACAGTACAGTGTAACGTAACTTTTGAATGCGCTGGGAAACCACATCACTTCTATGGTTGGCTTTATTGTAATATTCACTTTAGTCAATGGTCTAGAACCAATCCTACACTATCTATGAGGTCTACCTATATCCTTCTTTGGTTCCTTGTCACTTTCTGGAGAAAACCTCAAGTCCTCTGGGTGGCCTGCAGGACCGTTCCAATGGTCTCTGCTTTCCCTTGGCCTCCCTCTGAGACCCCTGCATTTGCTCTGACTATGCCAGGTGGCGAGGGATATACCAAGCAGACTGTACTTGCACCCCTCCACAGGACCTGCTCCCTCTGTCTACAACCTTCCCTGTGTGTTTCTCTGTCACATGTCACTCAGGAACTGCCTGTCCCCTTTTCTGTCCCCCCAAACCCTTTGAGAGTCGGAACTCGGACTTTGTCTTCTGTGGCTCCCGTGGCCAGCAGAGGCCCTGGCATGTGGTTCAATAACTGTTACTGGAATGAATTCAGGACCTCAGTCACCCCCAGTGCAACAGAACTCTGGGTTATGGACATTGCTTAGGGTGTAGCAATTAACTCTCAGTTAATGCAGCTGAGAGTGTGCGAGAGGCTCTCTCAGTGCATTAACCTGCAGCTCCATAGGGGCTGTGACTTGCCGAAGGTCACCCAGCCAGGAGGCAGCAGGGCCTAAAACCTCAAGTGGGCTCTCCTCACCAATCCCACTGCACTCCCTTCAGTGCAGCCAGCCTTTTCTGGGATTGAGCTCTGAGGTGGGAACCCTGGCTCTCAGCTTCAGAGAGGGCCAGAGCCCACGCAGGCCCCAGCATCTAACTCACCTGGGAGAGGGCTTTGAAGGCCCCACCCTTGGACACCGACTCGGCAGACTGCTTGGCAGTCTTGGCTGCTTCCTCCACACCCTCCTTGATTTTCCGGCCAAGGTCACTTTTACTGACTTCGTCAAGACTCTACTGAGACAGAAAAGGGAGAGGGTGTCAGCGCAGTACCCTTGGAGACCCACAGGGGTGCCCCTGGAACCAAGGCCAGTCCTTAACCTCCAAAGGGTGGGTGGGAACAGGCACTCTGAACTCATCTGGCTCCTCAGCACCAAGACTTAGGCACACACATCTGAGAACACTGCCTACAATTCCTGGGGTGCTGTTCCCTTGGGTCAACTGGCCTTTTCCCAGAATGGGAAGGAGCCCCAAGTCTTCATAGAATGCCACAAGAGCAGCAGTCCAGGGAGAGGGAGTGAGAAAGAAAGTGAGGGTGTGCCCAGTATTGGGCCTATAACCTGCAAAGTCCTGCCTCCCCTATCCTGCCCACAACAGAACCAGTAAGAAGAAAGACCCCACACCGTGGGGGGGGAAGGCAGGGAATCTCAACCTGGTATCTACTCTCCCCTGGAGGTGAACTATCCCCTCCCCTTCTGTTTTTAGGCAGGCAGAATAAAACCTTTATTTTACCCTCATGTGCTAGCTGGTGGACCATTCACTTCTAACTTAAGTAGTAAACTGCCTGGCAGGTGGGCAAGTGTGACTTCCCTTCCTTCCTGAGGGGTGTTGTGTATTTGAACTCTGGAAGCCACCATGCCAGGCTGGCTCCCCCCTTATTAGCTGCCCAGCTCCCGAGTCATGTCTGCATGACCCCATGGTGAGGCACAGATGGGCCACGGGGGCTGTGGCAGGAAACTGGGGGACCCAGAGGCCATTACCTCCTTCACAGTGCCGGTGATAGCCCCCAACTTCTTCTTGATCACCTCACTTGTCCGCACGGTTTCGGATTCAATGGTTTTCTATAGAAAGGATGTTGTTTCCTTTAATTACTATATAGCAGTTACCAGAGAGCCAAAAGACCAAAGAAACATTTTCTTAGCAGCCCCCACCTTCCCCAAACTTCACCTCTCCATCCGCCTCTAACCCACCCCACTGCCTGGTCCGTGGGTCTCAGCAGCTGAAGGCCAACTGGGACCCTCATGAGCACAGGAGGCCTTGGTCATGAATCTTTCTCTGGGTGGCAGGGGCTGGTCTTGCCTGTCAGCTTGTCAGTATTCTCCTTCCCCACTTTGCCCCCCACCCAGTCACCAGTCACTGCAGCATTTCCCACACCCCAGCCACCCCACCCAACCTTAGCCTGCTCTGCCCCCAAAGGACTCCTCAGCCCAACCCCGACTTTAATGAAAAGGGTGTTCTTCCCTTGGGTTGAGTCCCCACACAGGTAGTCACATCTATTTGCGAGATTTGGGGGGACACTCAGAGGGAACAGGGCTTGTACATGGCCTGGGAGGGGGCCTGGGGCAGTGCACCCCCACTCAGTGCAGCTACTTGTTAAGAGGTGGAAATGGTAATTAGTAATTATACAAGCACCCTGAGGCACATTCTATCCATTTCACTCAGAGGACGTATGATCAGGAGGCTCTTAGGAGCAGCACACCTCAAACCCAGTGCTTGAGGGGTCACAAGGGGTCTTTGGAGCTGGAGATTCTAACCCAGCAGGTAGAGAGGGCCCTGCATTTCTCACCAGCTCCCAGAAGCCAATGCTGTACTATGTCACTACAGAACTGGAAAGCTGGATGATCCATTCTTGTCCCCTAGGCAGCTATCATCACTGAGGTGAACTCAGCTCCACAAAAGCTGCTCTTCCCCCAATCACACCTGCACTGAGCTCCATGCACTGTCTGGGACCAGGAAAATCCTGGCTCTGAAAGTAAGTGCCCACTGAGGGAGACACAAGCAAAGGGACTCACATATTTCCTTCTGGCTTCCTGGAGCGCATCTGACTCTTCCAACTTCCGGGCCTCATCTCGGAATTTTTTTATACTTTCTTTCATTTCTTTGTTTTTGGCTAACTCTTGTTTGATATTATCTAGCAAGCCGGAGAGAAAGCCTTTTCGGTTTCCAGAAGAATAGGATTTGAACTGGAAAGATGTAAAAGGAATAAAGGATTTTTAATTTTCTCCTTTTTGTTTATGCAGGTTTAACAATACAAGACAAATTTAAAAAGTCCAGACATCCAGACAACAAAGTATTATCCTATATAATAAAAGCCTAGTATGCAAATCGAACAGCAGAATGACTGGCAGAACGACCGGTCACTATGACACGCACCGACCACCAAGGGGCAGATGCTCAATGCAGGAGCTGCCCCCAGCCTGCTGGCCCCGACCAGCCATGGTGGTGTGGGCAGGCCAGGCCAGCCAAGGTGGGTGCCAGCGGGGGACCCTACCCATGCACGAATTTCATGCACCGGGCCTCTAGTTTAGCAACAAAAAGAAGTGAGCTATCAAGCCATAAAAAGACCTAAAGGAAACTTAAAAGCATCTTATTAAATTAAAGAAGCCAGTCTGATTCCAACTCTATGAAATTCTGGAAAAGGCAAAACTTTGGGTTTGGGATAAACAGACAGGACACAGGATTATTAGGGCAGTAGAAATTATTCTGTATAATACTATAATGATGAATACAAATGATTATATTTGCCAAAACTCATAGAATGTAAAACACAGAGTGATCCTAATGTAATCTATAGACTTCAGTTAATAATAATGTATCCATATCAGCTCACCAGTTGTAACAAATGTCCCACCCTGATACAAGATGTGAATAACAGGGAAACTGTGCAGAGTGGGAGAGGAGGTATATGTGAACTCTCTGTACTTCCTGCTCAATTTTTCTGTGAATCTAAAACTGTTTAAAAAAAAAAAAAGTCTATTAAAAATAAAACATAATGCCAGGCTCCTTCTCCAACAGAGGAAACACTGGAAAAGAAAAAGGAGCAGCTTGGAATCCTCCTGGGGATTCAAACATGCTCACCCAAGGCCAAGGTCAACACCAAAGGGGCTCATGACCCAAAACTGAATTTGAAGAATTCTGTGGCCCCTAGTCTCAAAGGCGGCTGGCACAGGGCCCTGCTCTCTGGGCTTTTGGGGCCACTCCCAAGTTCCCATTTGGGACTTACATGTCACCCAAAGGCCTGCACACTGGTCCAAATCTCCCTCTCTTGGCCCACAGGATCACAGTCACCGAGAGCTCAAGCTCAAAATTCTCCTCCACCCAACACACCCAGAGGCCAGACTCTAAAAGAGGCCCTGCTCCAGGAACAAGCCACAGTGTTGTACACTGCTTAAGACACAGGGTCAGACAGAACCAGGTTTAAATCCCTGCTTTGGCACTTATGTAACTAAGAGCACGCTCAGAAAAGAGAATGCTTAAAGAATGATTGTGAGAGAGTCAAATCATAGTGAAGTGGCTGAGCGTGCTCAGCTGCTCCTACCACTTCCACAATGTGTTGGGTATGCTGCCATGGTTGGGGGCTCACTTTACCGATTTCAAGAGCAACTGCCTCCCCGGCCCATCAAGCCCCAGGGAAAGTTTTGACAAGCTCAGGGCTACTCCACAGGAAAGGCGGCCTGGCCTTGTCTAGATGTACCCTGGCAGGCTGCTGTCTTGTCTAGATGCACCCTGATCAGCCTTTCTCTCCACAGGACTCCAAGTTCTAAAAACATCAGGGACTATGCCACCTTGCAGCAGCCCTGACACTCGCTCAGGGGCTACAAACTGCAGTTGGGATTGGACAAGTAAAGGGAAGGGCCACAGGGGTCCCATGCCTGTAACAGCACCAGGAGAGGATCAGGGAGATAAAGCCTGAGCAAGGCAGACGCAGGAAACAAGCTGTCTGCATGGAAACAGCTGAGATGAGCCTGGAAAGCAGAATGGGCTGCCCAATGCAGACTGGGGTAGAATGTCAGGTTTGGGGCTTTGCTCCCTGGCCGTGAGGCACCAACAGAAGCGTGGTTGAAGGGGAGTGACAGGGAGGGCAAAGCTCTAGAAAATGCTAATGTGAAGAACAACATAAAGGATGGGGGAGATGTAGCCTAGAGAAACTAAGCCCCAGGATATGATGGTTGACACTCTGGATTTGCTCAAATGCTTATAAGGCTGTCACCTAGAAACGGAATAGCCTTGCACAGTGAAGGACCCACTGGTAGAAACCACAAAGAACGTCTTTCTAGCCATCAGTTGACACATTGTGCTACTTTGTGAGGCAGGGTTCTAGCCCTGACAATGTTGAGCACTTCTAGGGATATGGAGAAGACTAGGCATTTAGGCTCTGTAACTCCCAAGGCTTTAGATATGGAATGCCTGGCAATATGGGCAACATCCTGGAGCCCTCTTTGTTGTCAACCAGCTCTGATTTTTCAGGCCTCCCCTTCTGTCTGCTTGATCTGAGTTACTCACCAGGGGCAGCTCTCCATTTGGCCTGCGTATCTGATAGGTACCACGGGGTAGTGGCACTAGATTGTGGCTGGACAGAAACTGGACACCACTGCCGAGGCATCTCTAATTGGGGGAGAAAAGAGAAAGATCCATTCAGATAAGGGTAACTAGGAAGTAAGTAGGCCACACTAAAAAAGCAGGAGTTGCCTGAGACTCATTTGCCAATTTTTTAAAAAATATGTATTTTTATTGATTTCAGAAAGGAAGAGAAACATCAATAATGAAAATCACCAATCAGCCACCTCCTGCACGCCCCCCAGTGGGGATCGAGCCCGCAACCCAGGCATATGCCCTTGACCGGAATCAAACCAGGGACCCTTCAGTCTGCAGGATAATGCTCTAGCCACTGAGCTAAACCAGCTAGGGCTCCTTCTCCAATTTTTATCCCATGACTGCCACTTGCTAAACGCTCCACAATCTTCCCAAATTCTGAGAAGCCAGTGGAATCTGTTGGGAAGAGAAAACACTGGATCTCCATCACCAGGGGCCATATCTACTTTCCCACCTCTGAACCTAGGGGAAACCAGTTTGGTCCTAGGACAGCCGTGGGCAAACTATGGCCTGTGGGCCGGATCTGGCCCGTTTGAAATTAATAAAACTAAAAAAAAAAGACCGTACCCTTTTATGTAATGATGTTTACTTTGAATTTATATTAGTTCACACAAACACTCCATCCATGCTTTTGTTCCGGCCCTTCGGTCCAGTTTAAGAACCCACTGTGGCCCTCGAGTCAAAAAGTTTGCCCACCCCTGTCCTAGGAAATGTCAATTTATGGTGGAACAAGGCTAAATCCCCAACTTAATCCCTTAGTCTGACAATAAGCAGGCTGAGTCTCAATGCTGATGGCAAGCAGTCTTTTCTCACAAGCCCACCCACTTCTGCTGGCCTTGTAAGACCAGAGACCTGGGCATTAAGAGGTAAACACTGATAGCCCTGGCTAAGTAGCTCAGGTGGTTAGAAGAACATTGTCCCAATATGCCAGAGTTGTAGGTTTGATCCCTAGTCAGGGCATATACAAGAATCAACCAATGAATGCATAAAATAAGTGGAACAACAAATAGATGTTTCTCTCTCTAAAATAAATTTTTAAAAAGAGCTAAACACTGATAACTTACTGTACCAGGCACAACCCTGGAATAAACCTACCATGTCCTGGTCCAGGATCAGGCTATAAGCAGGGCAACTTAGGGAGTCACTTTGGCAAAGATGCTGCTAACCTAAGGGCTTATGCAGGTCCTGTTCAGTGTTGTATCCCAGAACCCAGCATGGAGCCGGGCACATTGATATCAATAGCCCGATAGAACCAAACTTTCTTCTTTGTTTTTTTTTTTTTTTAATAAATCTTTATTGTTGAAAGTATTACTTATGTTCCCTTTTTCCCCCCATTGCCCCCCTCCAGCCCACCCCTGTCCCCAACCCCAGGCCTTCACCACCCTATTATCTGTGTCCATGGGTTATGCATATATATGCATACAAGGTCTTTGGTTGATTACCTCTCACCCACCTACCCACCCACCCACCCATCTCCTGCCTTCCCTCCAAGATTCCGCATTCTGTTCCATACTTCCATGTCTCTGAATCCACTCCGTTCATCAGTTTATTTTATTAATCAGACTCCACATGAGTGAAATCATGTGATACTTATCTTTCTCTGACTGACTTATTTCACTTAGTACAATACTCTCCAGGGCCACTGCTCTAAACCCTGATTCAAAAGACAAAGCCAATGAAAAAAATCAGTCCAAGACAACTTCTTTCTCCGGCACTCAGATTCCAATGGAATATTTTCCTTTCTCCAGAATCTGGCTCTGGAGTCAGAATGACCTCGGCTTTATGTTATAGCATAGTAAAAGCTAGGAAAATTCCAGGAGAAGCAGAATAGGGAAACTGAGACAGTTAAACAGCAGTTTGTGTCCATCTAGTACAGTGGTTCTCAACCTTCCTAATGCTGCGACCCTTTAATACAGTTCCTCACGTTGTGGTGACCCCCCAACCATAAAATTACTTTCGTTGCTACTTCATAACTGTAATTTTGCTACTGTTATGAATCGTAATGTAAATATCTGATATGCAGGATGTGTTTTCATTGTTACAAATTGAACATAACTAAAGCATAGTGATTAATCACAAAAACAATATGTAATTATATATGTGTTTTCCGATGGTCTCAGGCGACCACTGTGAGAGGGTCGTTCGATCGCCAAAGGGGTTTCGACCCACAGGTTGAGAACCGCTGATCTAGTAAATCCTATCTCCTAAAACTAGGACACGTAAGAGTAAACAGTTTACACTTCTCTTCCCCAACCAGAGGGTAAATAGCTTAAATCACCTTACTAGAAATCCAATTAAGTGCCATTTGCCAACCACACCCAAGGACAGATAAATTAAGAGAATAAATCTCATTTTGGTATATCAGCAAAAGCTGATGAATATTTTACTGATCTACCTCTAAAACCTCCCCTAAAGGCCCAGCCTTTAAAACCCCTGCCAATGAAAGTCCAGGAAGCACCCCAGTGCCACTCATTCCCTTCCCCTTCCCCTTCAGCACCCCTCACACACACCCCCCGCTCATGTATCCCCTCACCTCTAAGGGACTTCATGGGCTGCGGCGGCTCCTCCACGGCTCCCTCTCCCCCTCTTTTCTCTGACTTCCCAGGGAGCCAGAGCAGCCCAGCCTCGGCTCTCCTATTACTTCTTCTGTACCCTTCCCTGTTGCACACTCGTAAGTATATTTTTGCTGCGGTCAATAAACTTTTGCTTGCTTTTCTATACTTTGCCTCATTTTGTTTTGTTTTTTAATCCTCACCCGAGGATATTTTTCCATTGATTTTTAGAGAGTGGAAGAGAGAGGGAAAGACAGAGAGAAACATCCATGGGAGAGAAACACATCGATTGGTTGCCTCCTGCACTACCAGCAACTGAGGTCTGAGCCCTTGTCTCTCTCAGCTGGCTGGCTCCTCACTGCTCTCTTGGAGTGTATCTTCAAGAAATCCCACTTGGCTTTACTTTCATTTTTGTTGACCTTAAAATCTTTTCTGCGTGGACGGAAGGACGAGAACCGCGGTCCCACCGGGAAGCCCAATTGGTCGCACTTGGACGGGGTCAGCCCCACTAGCTCAGACTGAGGGCAGGCTGCTTAGCCAGGCTGCCCCCAGTGTCCTAACCCGTAAAACAGCGGTAAGCAACAGCATCATCAAGTTCTATTTTCTGAGTGGGTTTTACACGCGCTGACCCCACCGCAACTCCTGGGACAAAGTTCTTAGCAAGGCCAAGCTCCTCCTTGCACTCGGACGGCCAGGCGGCACTGCAGGAGGTGCCCTCGGTGGAGGCCCTGGCATGTAAACGTGAGGCACACAGCCACGGGCTTTTGCCTTCTCGCGGCTTCTCTCCTAGGCGCCAACCCCGTGGGGGCTGACCAGGAGGCGAGGACGGGGATCCGCTCCCGCCCCAGCCCCGCGCAGCGCCGTTCCCGCCCCGCACGCCCGGCGCCCGCACTCAGGCCCAGCTCCGGGTTCCCTGCCCCGGCCTCAGCTGACCCACGATCCAACCCCACGCCTCTCGCGGAGACCAGGGAAAGGCCGAGGGGGCCAAAGGCCCGAAGAGAAGGGGACCCTAGAGGTCGTGGGCCGGGAGCTTCCTAAGATCAGCCATCCTCCAGCTCCCTCTCCCCCAGGCCCCACAGGTCTGCTCACCCGCGGGCAGCGGCACCAGCCTCTCCGCAGCGTCGCCGCCGCCATATTGGAGGACCCCGTGTGACCTTCTCTCCGCGCGGCTTGATAGTGTCATCCGTCGCGTCAGCCTGGAACGCCTAGGGCCTGGGACAAGCGGCCTGAGAGCGATGCTGAGGCGAGAAAATGACTCTGATTGGATAGAACGCCAGGGAGGCGGGCCTTGGAGGTAGGTCTCCGACAGGGGCGAGGCCTAACAGGGGCGGGGAATTCCTGAAGAGTGAGGCCTCTGTTCCGACAGGATTTCGGAAGAGCGGGGCCTGCCGCTGGGTGTGGTCCGGGGGCGGGAGCTCCTGGAGGCTAAGACCTACGGGTGGGTAAGACTACGAAGGGGCGGAGCCTGAGGCTGGGATTCTGTCCGGCGCAGGTTCCCCCTAAACTCGCTGGGTTCCAGCGGCCGGAAGGACACAGGGGCCGAATGACCTACTACAAGCACAGATTCCGTTGGAATCTGACTGATTGGCCAGCGAACCAGCCAGATAGGGATTGACTGGCTCTCACTGGTAATGACTGGTTGACTGACGGTGACGCCAGATGGGCAATTGAGTTGCTCCAAGAGCAAGAGCGAATGAGCCCACTTTTGTATAGCACTTTGGGAAGGCTCCTGGCGATTTTGGCCAGAACAGACGAGACCAGGCTGGTGTGGGTCACCCCTCCATCGATTCAGTGTGAACTGAGACACCTTGCCCTGAAGAAGCTCAAGCCAGCTGCTATTTCCCATTGAGAGAATGCCGCCACCAAGCTATTTGAGGCTGGGGAGAGAGAGGCAGGGAGGGTGTCTTGGGGAGTTAATGTATGCTGCGTTTGTCCTATTTGAAGCTTTTTGCATAATTAAATAGTGATAAGGTGTATGGAACTTGAAAGAGCGCACATACACTCCCTGCTTCAGGGTTGGACTGACCTGTATTGGCTGTCCCTCAGGAGCCCCACCTAGGGGTGGGAGCAAGAGATATGTGTGCGCCACTCTGGCTTTGAAATGTTTTCATTCCAAGAGGAGCAGACTTGCTAAGAAGAAGGTTTGCGCTTTTAGCTGGATTGGGGACCATGGAGCCGGACAAGGGCACACAAGGAGAATGTGTCAAACAGGCATATCCAAGGCCTAAAGGTAAAATGGAGGAAGAAGAGCCCTTATAGGAGACAGGGCAGGACTGCTCAACAGGTAGGAAGAGAACCTGGGGGGCCTTGGAGAAGGCAGATGGGGTAAGCAGTGGAGAATGCAGGCAAAGCAGACCAGGCCAGAACTCTATCCATCATCCTTTAACTTTTACAATATGGAGGTCCTTGGTGAATTGAGCAAGAGGGTTTTGGTTAAATGGTGGCTGTGGAAACCAGAGTTCAGTGGGTTGAGTTTGTTGTTGTTTTTTACAGGGGTGTGCTGAAGCCAGTGTGTACTGGCTGGTGAGAGCCAACTGTCACATTTTTAGAAATTTTGGCTCAGTTTGTGTGGCTCAGTGGTTGAGTATCAATCCAGGAACCAAGAGGTCACTGGTTTGATTCCTGGTCAGAGCACATGCCCCGCTTGTGGGCTTGATCCCCAGTGGGGGGTGTCCAGGAGACAGCCAATCGATGATGTTTCTCTCATCGATATTTGTATCTCTCTATCCCTCTCCCTTCCTCTAAAAATCAATAAAGGAAAAAAAAATTTGGAGCCAATTGCTAAACACAGCCATTATTTTTAAATTGAATATGTAAACTTATGATCAAATGGGTTATATTAAGACAAAGATAAGAAATATTCAAAACTCAACACTTCCTAATTATTTTACTACATGTTACTATCTGTGCTGCTGAGGTTATTTATATATATCACATCTGCGTGCTGGAAACACTATGCGATGTGTGCTGCTGCACTGCTTACCAATTCTGTGTCTAATGACACCACATTAGTAGTTCGAAATTGGCCATGGTGGGAGTATTTACACCATAGGAATTAACAGAGACTACAGATCAGAAACCTTTTGGTTTGTTTGCAGGGCCAGTTATTAAACATTTAATCAGCATATGGAGTGTGCATATACTCCTTTGAAGAATCTTTGCTGTGAGTAGAAGATTAAATGATGACAGCTTGAGAAACATATATGGAGGCATGAGAGTGGTTTGTTTTTCCCACCTTTTTATTTTGAAAAGTTTATAAGCTACAAAAAAGTTGCAAGAATAATATAATACACATTCATATATCTTCACCTAGATTCATTTAACCACGCGTGCTTTAGCATTCTTTATTATACATATATATACAAATAGATATATTTATAGAAATATATACAGGCAGTTCCTGACTTATGATGGTTCAACTTATAATTTTTTGACTTTATGATGGTGCAAAAGCGATATGCATACTTTGAAAAAAATTTTTTTTATATACTTTGAATTTTGAATTTGATCTTGTCCCGGGCTAGTGATATTCTCCCGTGGTGCTGGGCAGTGGCAGCGAGAGGATCTTGTCCACCAGAGGCTAATGTAAGTGTTCTGAGCATGGTCACAGTGGGCTGGGCTAAGCAGTGATGTTAGGTATGTTAGGTTATATTAAGTTCATTTTTGACTTATGATATTTTTAATTTATGATGGATTTACCAGAACATTAACCCCATCATAAATCGAGGAACATCTATACAAAAAATGTTTGTTTTGCTAAACCATTTGGAAGAGAGTTGTGGACATCATAATTCTTCCCCTCCAATATTTAAGCATGTATCACCTAAGGGCATCCTCTACAAGACCACAATGCCATTATCACCCCAAGACAGTTATTATCATTAATTAAATAATTCACATTCAATCAGATAAAACCATTATCCATTCCCCAATTTTCTCTTTATAACTTTTTAAAACAAAATGTAGACTTCAATCAAGCTTTACTTGTTACATTTGGTTATCATCTCTCTTTCAGTTTACTTTACTCTAGAAAAGTCTCCTTTATTTTTATTGGGAGAATGGGTAGTCTTGCAAGACTGATGATTTTGAAGTCCTGTTGTCTTGTAAAACTATCCCACATTCTGAAGTTGACTGATTGGTAGAGCATAATTAGTTTCAAATTTTGCCAAAAATGTTCCATAAGTGATGTTCAATAGGCATAAGTTTCAGATATGCAAGATGAATCAGTTCTAGAGCTCTGTTGTGCAACATAGTGCCCATAGTTAATAACACTGCATTGTGCACTTGGATATGGTTAAGAGGGTAGATCTTCTGTTAGGTCTTCTTTACCCCTCCTTACCGCCCCCCGCAAAAAATCCAAGAAACAAAGGGATAGGAGGAAATTTTGGAGGTGATATGTTTATTACCTTGATTATGGCATATGTCCAAATTCATCAAATTGTATATGTTTAAATATATACCTTAAATTGTATACAATAGTATACATTAAATATGCATACAAATGTATTAAATGCAGTTTTTGTATATCAATTATACCTCAATAAACCTCACATGGTGGAAGAGGCAAGGGATCTATTTGGGGCACTTGGAGCACTTTTGTAAGTAGCATCCAGGCTTGGCCTGTGTGGCTCCATGGTTGAGCGTTGACTTATGAACCAGGAGGTCAGAGTTTGATTCCTGGTCAGGGCACATGCCCAGGTTGTGAGCTTGATCCCCAGTAGGGGGTATGCAGGAGGCAGCCCATCAATGATTCTCATCATTGATGTTTTGATCTCTTTCTCCTCCCTTCCTCTCTGAAATATATATATATATATATATATATATATATATATATATATTTCTTTAAAAAAGTATCCAGAAAACATAATCGTTTAAAATAAGTATGTGTGTTCTCCTACTTTCTGTATGTCAGGAATCTGGGTGCCATCCAGCTGGTCCTCTGGTTCATGGTGTCCTACAAGTTTGCAATCAAGGTGTCAAGTGAGGTTGTAATTTTCTCAAGGTCCAACTGGGGGAGGTTCTGTTCCATGATCACTCACTTGACCATTACAGTATTCAGTTCCTTGCTGGTTGTTGCACGAAGGCCTCATTTTCTCATTGACTATTAGCCAGTGGCCCTCCTCAGTCTTTGCCACACGGGCATCCAGCAGCTTCCAACATGGCAGCTGGCTTCCATTAGGGGTGCAAGAGGCGGCCAGCAAGACAGAGTCAGTCTTCTGTAATCTAATCTCAGATGTGACAACCTATCACAATGGTCATATTTTGTTAGTTAAAATGGACTCACTAGGTGTGTTTGTGTGTGTGTGTGTGTGTGTGTGTGTGTGTGTGTATAAAATTGATTTTGGAGCAAAAGGCAAAGGAAGAGAGAGAGATAGAAACATCAATGATGAGAGAGAATCATTGATGGGCTGTCTCCTGCACACCCCATACTGGGTATGAAGCCCGCAACCCAGGCATGTGCCCTGACCAGGAATTGAACCCTGACCTCCTGGTTCATAGGTCTACACTCAATTACTGAGCCATGCTGGCAGGGCTGGACTCACTAGGCCTTGACTACACTCAAGGATACAGGATCAGACAAGAGCATGAATATAGGAGTGGGGGCTGACCCCCACTCATACTCTTTTGTTGTTGTTGTTGTTAATCCTCACCCAAGGATATTTTTTCCATTGATTTTTAGAGAGAGTGGAAGAGAGGGGGAGAGACAGAAAAAGAAAAACATCAACGTGAAAGGGACACATCAACTGGTTGCTCCCCGTCCGGGATCAAGCCTGCAACTGAGGTATATGCCCTTGACCAGGATCAAACCCAGGACCCTTCAGTCCTCAGGCCAATGCACTGTTCACTGAGCTAAACCTGCCAGGGCCCCCCTCACACTCTTCATAAGTGTTAGAGTGATTTGATTATACGGTCCGGGGCTTGTGAAACTCGGGACTCAGGGATAACTCCAGGTTTATTTATTACTAGAGGCCTGGTGCACAAATTTGTGCACCAGTGGGGTCCCGAGGCCTGGCTGGTGATTGGGACTGATCAGGGCCATCTCACCCAGTCCTGATTAGGGCTGACTGGGGCAGGCTGGCTGGGGGGAGGGATTGCAGGAGGTTGGCCAGTGCAGGAGGTTTGCTGTGGGAGCGCACTGATCACCAGAGGGCAGCTCCTGCGTTGAACATCTGCCCCCTGGTGGTCAGTGCGCATCATAGTGATGGGTTGACCGGTCAGTCAGTCACTTAAGCATCTGCTTATATAAAAACCCTGGGTGTAACATCACTGCCAGAAGCGCGACCAAGTGGAAGGAAGTCAGTCCTGCAGGGGTTGTCTTGGAAACGGCTGCGCCCTCCCCTGAGCTGTTTCCTGTAAGGGTGGGGTTTGAGGCAGGAACCTGCCCTCAGAGCGTGGAGGCATATCTTTATAAAGTGTGCCTCGCCAGCACGACCAAGGGTGAACCTGAGTGGGGGCAGCTGAAAGGCTTAGAAAAGACAGACAAGAGAATGAAATGTGGGTCTTGGTGGGACACTGCTTCTTTAAGAGACAGCGACCACCCCCATAGCCATGCCTTTATTTTATAGAAGATGCTAAGAGGCAAAGTAAGGGCATGACCAAGATGTTTACAACATTCTCCTGGGTTTCAATCCTACTCAACTACATGAACTGAACTCTATCAAGCCCACATCACTCAGGCACATGGGGCCACGTGTTCCCACCATAGGTTCAAGCTTACAACTATAGCTGTTGGCTATAATTGTGCTGGGAGGGCCCTGCCCTCCAAGCTGGGACTTACACATGGCAATGAGAGGACTGTGCCCTCTCATCAGTCCAAGGCTTGAACCTGTCCAAAACACTATAGCAGCTCCCCACAATAAAGTTTTAATACATTATATTAGAGGTTGTGGTGGTACTGTTTTACCCACAGCATCTACAGGAATTGCTGCAAATTTACTTCTCGGTGGAAGAACCTTTCATTCTCAATATAAATGACCAATTCCATTAAATGAAACTTCAATTTCTAGACTCGATATAAACAGTGAAGTTGCTAAAACTATTAAAAAGGCCCAACTTCTCATTGATGAATGCATCATGGCATCCAGTCATGCTATAAATGCCATAGACAGATTACTAATTATGAATTCAGAGAAATTATGAATTTGAATGTTGTATTTGGTAGGAAAGTTCTCCTTCTTGGAGAGGATTTTCGACAATGTCTCAGTATTGTACCGCATGCTATGGGATCGGCCATAGTGCAAACGAGTTTAAAGTACTGTAATGTTTGGGGATGTTTCAATAAATTGTCTCTTAAAACAAATATGAGATCAGAGGATTCTGCTTATAGTGAATAGTTAGTAAAAGTTGGAGATGGCAAACTTGATAGCAGTTTTCATTTAGGAATGGATATTATTGAAATCCCCTGTGAAATGATTTGTAATGGATCTATCATTGAAGCTACCTTTGGAAATAGTATATCTATAGATAATATTAAAAATATATCTAACATATGTAATACCCTTTGTAATACTTTAAGCAATAAAAGAAAAAAAAATATATCTAAACATGAAATTCTTTGTCCAAAAAAAAAATGAGCACATTCAAAAATTAAATGAAGACATTTTGGATATACTCGATGGAGATTTTCACACATATTTGAGTGATGATACCATTGATTCCACAGATGATGCTGAAAAGGAAAATTTTGCCATCGAATTTCTTAATATTATTACTCCTTCAGGAATGCTGTGTCATAAATTAAAATTGAAAGTGGTGCAATCATCATGCTATTGAGAAATATTAATAGTAAATGGGGTCTTCGTAATGGTACCAGATTTATTATCAAAAGATTACGACCTAACATGTTTGTAATTTTTCTGTAAATCTAACTGCTCTAAAATAAAAAGTTTATTTATTTTTTAAAATGTTTTTATTGATTTTAGAGAGGAAGGAGAGAGAGAGAGAGAGAGAGAAACATCCTTCTGAGAGAGAAACACCAGCTGCTTGGGGATCAAGCTGCAAGCCAGGCATGTGCCTGATGGGAATCAAACTGGCGACCCCTTGGCACATGAGTTGATATTCAACCAACTGAGCCGCACTGGCCAGGCAAAAGTTTATTTTTTAAAAGACCTACTTATTATTTGTAAGGTATAACTTTTGGTATACAAATTAATCATTTCATTAATGATAACATTTACATCTTTGTGTCATGATTTTTTATGAATAGACTAGAGGCCTGGTGAATGAAATTCATGCGCGGGTAGGGTCCCTAGGCCTGGCCAGTGATCAGGGCTGATCTGTGGGGCAACTGGCAGGGTGATCAGGGCCCCTGCTTGCACCTACCTTGGCCTGGCACCGCCCACTCACTGGCTCCGTCCCCCACTGCCACCGCTGGTCGCTGTCTGTGGGGCGACCAGCGGGGTAATCAGGGCCCATGCTCACACCCACCTTGGCCTGGCGCTGCCCGCTCATCAGCCCCGCTCCCCGCTGCTGGTTGCCTTCTGTGGGCGACCAGCGGGGCCATCAGGGCCTCTGCTTGAACCTGCCTTGGCCTGGCACTGCCCGCTCACCTGCTCCACCATCCTGCTGCGGTCCTGTTCTCATCCGTGCCCAACGGGCCGGCAGTGCCTCCACTGCCGCCTGCTGCCATCGTTGCATCGCCGACACCTGCCATGTTTCGCACCACCCCCTGATGGTCAGTGCACATCTAACTCCTGGTCAGTCAAACTCCCACTCATGGGGACAATTTGCTTATTAGCCTTTTATTATATAGGATGCATAAATTTAATGTATTCATCTTACTAAACAGTTTTGGATTCTCAATATAGGCATTAATGTAAAAAGCAATTAGTGACTATTCTTTTTTTAATATAAAAGTTTATTTTTTAGAAAAGTTTTAGGTTCACAGTCGTAAAGTACAGAGATTTCTGATATGTCCCTTGCCCCTTCCCCGCTAGCCTCCCCCACTATCAACACAGCACCAGTGTTGTACATTTGTTATAATGAGGGAACCTAAGTTGACATGTCATTATCAGCCCAAGTCCATAGTTTACACTAGGGGTCAACCTTGAGGTTGCACATTCTATGGGGTTTGACTAATGTTTAATGACATGCCCATCATACAGAGTAGTTTTACTGCCCTAAAAATTCTCTGAGCTTTACCTGTTCATCCTTCTCTACCATCCAGTCCCTGGCAACAACTGATCTTTTCACTGTCTTCATTATTTTGCCTTTTCCAGAATGTCAGAGATAGAGTTGGAATCATCCTATACTAATAAAAGACAAACATGCAAATTGACCGTACTATCGCTATGCCTTGAGCCACACCCACCAGCCAATCAGAGCGACTATATGCAAATTAACCCAACCAAGATGGCGGCTGGCAGCCACGGAGCTAGAGCGAGCAGGAGGCTTGCTTGCTCCAGTGATGGAGGAAGCCAAGGTTCCCCGCCTGCCGTGGCCCGGCTCTGAGCTCCACTGAAAGCAACAAAGTTTCAATATAGAAGATAAATAAACCCCAGATACCTGCTTTCAGCCAGCTGTGGCCACGGATCTGGAGCGAGCAGGAGTGGGTTGCCCCTGGCGATGGAGGAAGCCAAGCTTTCCGCAGGCCTCCGCTAAAGGTAACAAAGTTTCAATTATAGAAGGTAAATAAATCCCAGAATAAAAAAAGAAAAAGAAAAAAAGGAGAGGCTGGGAGCTTATGTCACCAGGGTGCTTGGCCAGTCTGAAAACAGCCCTCAGCCCCTCACCCAGACTGGCCAGGCACCCCAGTGGGGACCCCCCACCCTAAAGGGGGTGTAGCCAGCCTGAAAACAGCCATCAGCCCTCACCCAGGCTGGCCAAACCTCCAAGGGGTGAGGGTCCCCACTGGGGTGGACATCCTCCGAGGGGTCCCACACTGCAAGAGGGCATAGGCCGGACTGAGGGACCCCCGAGTGCACAAATTTTTGTGCACTGGGCCTCTAGTATAATATGATTTTCAGATTGGCTTCTTTCACTTAGTAATGTCATTTAAGTTTCTTCTATGTCTTTTCATGGCTGACAGCTAATTTCTTTTTTGCACTAAATGATATTTCATTGTTTGGATGTTCCACAGTTTATTTATCCACTCAACTGTTGAAGAATATTTTGGTTGCTTCCAAGTTTTGGTAATTATGAATAAAGCTTGTATAAGCATCCGTGTGCAGGTTTTTTGTGTAAGTTTTCACTTCATTTAAGTACCAAGTACCAAGAAGTGTGATTGCTGGATCAATTATTTCTTTTTTATGCACTCAGTATGCTATAGGATAACATTCAATTCTTAGTGTAATTATGTTTCTGTCAATTTGATATATTCCAAAATTTTTTCATTTGGTTATTAAATTTTTTAAAAATATATTTTATTGATTTTTCACAGAGAGGAAGGGAGAGGGATAGAGAGTCAGAAACATCGATGAGAGAGAAACATCGATCAGCTGCCTCCTGCACACCCCCTACTGCGGATGTGCCCGCAAGCAAGGTACATGCCCTAGACCGGAATCGAACCTGGGACCCTTCAGTCCGCAGGCCAACGCTCTATCCACTGAGCCAAACCAGTTAGGGCTGGTTATTAAATTTTATGAAGCATATAGGTTTAATCAAGCCACATCAAATTTTATTGTAATGTTTATCATTATATAATCAGGTTCCTCTTCTGTTTGGCCAAAATTATATATTTTTTCTAGTATTAATATTGCCAACCAAATAATCTTGTTTTATTTTGTTAATCCTCACCTGAGGATATTTTTTCTATTGATTTTTAGAGACTGGAAGCAGGAGGAAGGAGGAGAGAGAGAGAGAGAGAGAGAGAGAGAGAAACATCAATGTGAGAGAGACACATCCATCGGTTGGTTGCCTCCAGCACATGCCCAATGCAGGTACATGCTCTTAATCGGGAATCGAACACATGACTTTTCGGTACATAGGCCGATGCTCTAACCATTGGGAACACCAGCCAGGGCCAACCAAATACTCTTTTTTAAAAATTTTTTAAATTTTTTTATTGATTTCAGAGAGGAAGGGAGAGGGAGAGAGAATTAGAAACATCAGTGATGAGAGAGAATCATTGATCGGCTGTCTCCTGCACACCCCCTACTGGGGATTGATCCTGCAACCGGGGCATGTGCCCTTGACTGGAATCAAACCTGGGACCCTTGAGTCTACAGGCTAACACTCTATCCACTGAGCCAAACCAGCTAGGGCCCAAATACTTTTTATAACAATAATAGCTACAATTTATTTAGCTTTTACTAGGCCAGGCAGTGTACCAAGTGCTTCACATACTGGTTTAGTTAGGCCCTTTGTAACAGCTATAACAAAAAACCTGAATGACAGAGATGGGCATCTAACTTTGCAGCTAGGCCTCATGGGCAGAACTGGATGGTCCCTCCAGCCTCATGGAGACTGGATCAAGACACAGCTACATCTTTAGCAAAAGAAGTCTGTTGCGCCCTAGCCAGTGTGGCTCAATTGGTTGAGCATTGTCTGTGCACTAGAGGGCCACTGGTTTGATTTCCCTCCAGGGCACATGCCTGGGTTGCGGGCTAGATGTCCGGTGTAGGAGGCCAACAATCAATGTTTCTCTCTCTCTCTTTCTCACTCTCTCCCTCTTCCTCTTTTCTCCCTCTCCCTCTCACCCCCCCTCCCTTCCTCTCTCTCTAAAATCAATAAAAACATTTTTTTAAAAAAAGAAGTCTGTTGCCTCCAGTGTAATGCTCTTCCTGCTCCCCTTTTTACAAGGCCACCCTCAATAGCTGAATGGTGTCTCCCTAAATTCATGTGTTGAAGCCCTAACCCCCAGCACCTCAGAATGTGACTGTATTTGGAGATAGGGTATTTAAAGAGATAATCAAGTTAATAAGATCAGGGTAATCCAGTCTGACTGGTGTCCTTATAAGAAGAGGAGATTAAGACACAGACACACAGAGGGAAGACCATGTGAGGACATGGGGAGAAGATGGCCATCCACAAGCCAAGGAGAGAGGCCTCAGAAGAAACCATCCTGCCAACACCTTGATCTTATACTTCTAGCCTCCAGAGCTGTGAAAGAATCCATATCCATTGTGTAAGCTGCCCAGTCAGTTAGAGCAGCCCCTGCAAACTCATATCACAGGTCCTCTGCCTCTCCCCGCAGGTTCAGAGGCCCTGTCCACTCCAGCTTCTGTTGCCCATAGGCCTCGCCATCTGTCTGCCTTCTGTGTGGCTTCCCACTCTGCTCCCTCTTCTCCTGGGTTGTCTCTCCTCCATCTTCTGCTCTCCCTCTGGAGGTATAATAATACCGGCTAGCACTAGTGTTAACACCTCCTCTGTTCCAGACTGGAGCTCTCGGGGCCCCAGGAAGCGGTATGCTATTTAGCACCATCCCACACGCCTTTGAGGTGGATGTTATTATTAGCCTCATACAGAGATGCACTCAGAGCTGGCAGAGGGGAAGGAAATTGTTCACAACCACACAGCTAGTGACAAAAAGAGAATCTGGGTGGCCCTGGCTAGGGCAGAACCTTGGTCCCAGGTGATAGCACAGACCCCTAGCCTATAGGCTGTGTGTGGGCAGGATGGTATGGAAGCAGAGGTTATACATATGGCAGGCATGGGATTCTTAAAATCTGTGAAGTCAGCAGCATTATTCCCCATTTTCTAGGCAAGGAGGTGAGGGCCTCCAAGGGCTAAGCCATTCAAATGCTGCAATGGGGGAAATCAAAGTGTCTGAGACACTCTAAGGGCAGCTAGACTCTCCAAGGCTTTATGCAGGAAGGAAGAGCTCAAACAGGGTGAGCGGGAGGAATGTTCTTGTGCTTACAGGCTCTTAAGACAATCTGAACTTTCAAGGAACCATGATATAACAGAATGAAATGCTTCCTCTCTCTAATGGCCTGCAGGCTAATCACTCCTGCTGTAGATATGTAATTAACTAGAGCAAGCATGTCAAACTCGGGGCCCGTGGGCCGCATGTGACCCACAAAGAATATTTTTGTGGCCCAGCCAATATAACGGTATGTAAGAAATGTTTTAATTAAAATTTTGTAACTTAATTTTTACAATATCCTGTTATACATAGTTATTAATAACAAACTACAACATTCACTAATGACTGATTACTATAATCGTGTTGCATTCATTTCCCTTACGCACAGGTACACCATTTCTCTCCACTAATACTAACAGTGAATATTTTAGCAGCTGATTGCCACGTCATTAGTCTTGTACTGACTTGTTTGGTGTGCGCAACAGGAAATATTTCACTTTTGGAGAACAAGAAAAATAGGTTTATTTGCGTTAAATTTATTAATTTGTGTAGTTATTCAGTGTCTGGTAAGTTAATGTTCAAGAAAAAATATTAATTTTTATTAAAATGTTCTATTATTTTACATTAACGATTACTCATTTATTTCAGCCCTTTGTATTCAGCATGTCTCTATAGAAATAAACCTACATTTCTATGAAAATTGAACCTTTTGTTTTTTTGTGGCCACATAAACTTAAACCTTGTTTATTTGGCCTGTGTTACCATTTGACTTTGACATGCTTGAACTAGAGGAATTCTGTTTGTGGCTTGAGCAGCCCCTTTGTAAGCAAAGAGGTGGGGGACTGCCTACAAAGTAATGACTGTTTCTCAGAGATTCACAGTAGTCTCCATAATTGGACACAGATCACCAGGGGTCAGCAGACCAACCAGGAGGGAACAAAGGGATTGAGAAACTTCACACTCCTCTTTGGATCCCTTTCAAAACCTACCTGTCTATGGCCAGCACCCACCTTTTGCCTTGACCCTCCTCCCTTCCCTTAAATAAAAGATACCTGGATTCCAGACTCTTTTAAGATGAATTTGATTAGTCCTTCTGTTAGGTAGAATAGATAGCTACTAGGGAAGGGGGAAAGAAGGTGGAGTTTATTTCACCCACTTAACAAAGAAGTCAACCATCTTAAGACTTGCCAAACAAGATGACCTGATGCATGAACAAACATTCCAAGATAAGCCACAACAATGTAGAAGGGGATTTTGAAACCTAGTCTGCTAGCTAAGATATCTGGCAGGGGACCTTAAAACCTAAAGGGGGAAAGTATATAAAACACCTTGAACCCCCACTAGGTGGGGGCACTCAGACTAGCTGAGTTTTCCATTTGTGCTTTACACCACGTACACTTTTTAAATTTTTTTATTATTTAATTTAAATCTTCATTGTTGAAAGTATTACATATGTCTCCTTTTCCCCCCATTGACCTCTCCCTGACCAATCCCGCCCCCAGCACATGCCCTCACCCCCCTACTCTCTGTGCCAAGTACACTCTTAATAAATTCTTGCTTTCCTTCCTTAATAAATATTTGCTTGCATTGTTTCAACACTGTTCTGTCATTCGTCTGAATTCCTTCTCACAATATTTTTAAAATGTATTTTTATTGTTGATAGTATTACAGATGTCTCCCATTCCCCCCCTTCACCTCCCTATCACCTGTGTCCATGGGCTATGCATATCTATATATGTAAAAGCCAAGCGGCCAGCCCTAACCGGTTTGGCTCAGTGGATAGAGCATCAGCCTGCAGACTGAAAGGTCCCAGGTTTGATTCCGGTCAAGGGCATGTACCTTGGTTGTGGGCACATCCCCAGTAGGGGGTGTGCAGGAAGCAGCTGATTGATGTTTCTAACTCTCTATCCCCTCTCCCTTCCTCTCTGTAAAAAATCAATAAAACATATATATTTTTAAAAATCTAAAAAAAAAAAAAAAAGCCAAGTGACCAGAACGACGGAACAACTGGAACAACTGGTCACTAAGACGTGCACTGCAGTGGCCAACCGGCCCAACAGGGGCCCCGATCGGCCCCCCCCAACCTCCTGCGGCCCCCACTGCTGGCCCCGCCCCCTTTGGATCCATTTGGATCCCATCGGATCACATCGGAGTGGGGGCTGGCCAACCTCCTGCAGCCCCTCCCCCTGGCTGGCCCAGCCCCCATTGGCCCCCATCGGCCCCCATTAGGGTGGGCCTGCTGGACCCTACCTGTGCACGAATTCGTGCACCGGGCCTCTAGTAAGTATATAAGTTCTTTGGTTTACCTCTTCTTGACTCCCCAACCCCACATCAAAGTATGTCAGTCTGTTCCATGCCCCCTGCTTCAGATCTTATTTTGTTGGTCAATTCGTTTTGTTCATTAGATTCCACAAATAAATGAGATCTTGTGATATTTGTCTTTCTCAGCTTGTCTTATTTCACTTAGCATAATATTTTCCAAGTCTATTCCATGCTGTCTCAAAGGGTAAGAGATCCCCCCCCTTTTTTTTACAGCTGCATAGTATTCCATAGCGTAAATGTCCCACAGCTTTTTTTATCCATTCCTTTACTGATGGGCACTTGGGCTGTTTCCAAATCTTAGGTATTATAAATAATACTGCTATGAACACAAGGGTGAATATATTCTTTCTGATTGATGTTTTGGGATTTTTCAGGATAAATTCCCAGAAGTGGGATCACTGGGTCAAATGGAAGTTCCATTTTGAGTAAACTCCGTACTGTTTTCCATAGTGGCTGCATCAGTGAACTAGTATTCCCTTTTCTCCACATCCTTGCCAGCACTTGTTGTTTGTTGATTTTTTTTATGATAGCCATTCTGACAGGTGTGTCAGAATGTGATCTCATTGTGATTTTAATTTGATTTTGCTGATTATTAGTGACTTTGAGCATTTTTTTATATGTCTCTTGGCCATTTGTATGTCCTCTTTGGAGAAATGTCTATTTAGGTCTTCTGCCCATTTTTTTAATTGGATTTTTTGTCGAGTTGAATGAGTACTTTATATATTTTGGATATTAATCCCTTATCAGATGTATCATTGGCAAATATGTTCTCCCATACAGTGGGTTCTATTTTCATTATGATGGTGGTTTCTTTTACTATGGAGAAGCTTTTTATTTTGATGTAGTCTAGTTTGTTTATTTTCTCCTTAGTTTCCTTTTTCCTAGGAGATGTATCCATAAACATATTGCTACATGAGATGTCTGAGATTTTACTGCCTATGTTCTCCTCTAAGATTTTTATGGTCTCATGCCTTACATTTATGTCTTTTATCCACCTTGAGTTTATTCTTGTGTATGGTGTAAGTTGGTGGTCTAGTTTCATCTTTTTGCTTGTATCTGTCCAGTTTTCCCAGCACCATTTGTTGAAAAGACTGTCTTTACTCTATTTTATGTTCTTGCCTCCTTTGTTAAATATTAATTGAGCATAATGGCTTGGGTTGATTTCTGGGGTCTCTGTTCTGATCCAATGGTCTATATGCCTGTTCTTGTGCCAGTACCAGGCTGTTTTGATTATAATGGCTTTGTAGTATAATTTGATATCTGGTATTGTGATCCTTCCTACTTCATTCTTCTTTCTCAACATTGCTGCGTCTATTCGGGGTCTGTTATGGTTCCATATAAGTTTTTGGAGTATTTGTTCTAGCTCTGTGAAGTATGCCATTGGAATTTTAATAGGGATTTTGTTGAACCTGTAGATTGTTTTGGGTAGTATAGACATTTTAATGATCTTCCTTCTTCCAATCCATGAACATGGTATACACTTTCACTTGTTTGTATCTTCCTCTAATTCTTTTACCAATGTCCTATAGTTTTCCAAGTACAGGTCTTTTACCATCTTGGTTAAGTTTATTCCTAGGTATCTTTCTGTTGTTGTTGCAATGTAAATGGAATTGTTTTTGTTTCTCTTTTTTTTTTTGTTTTTTTTTAATTAAATCTTTATTGTTCAGATTATTACATTTGTTCCTCTTTTTCCCCCCCCATAACTCCCCTCCTCCCAGTTCCCACCCCACCCTCCGCCCTCACTCCCCACCCACTGTCCTCATCCATAGGTGCACGATTTTTGTCCAGTCTCTTCCCGCATCTCCCACACCCCTTTCCCTCCCAAGAATAGTCAGTCCATTCCCTTTCTATGTCCCTGAATCGATTATAATCACCAGTTCATTCTGTTCATCAGATTATTTATTCGCTTGATTCTTAGATTCACTTGTTGATAGATGCATATTTGTTGTTCATAATTTGTATCTTTACCTTTTTCTTCCTCTTCTTCTTCTTAAAGGATACCTTTCAGCATTTCATATAATACTGGTTTGGTGGTGATGAACTCCTTTAGCTTTTCCTTATCTGTGAAGCTCTTTATCTGACCTTCAATTCTGAATGATAGCTTTGCTGGATAAAGTAATCTTGGTTGTAGGTTCTTGCTATTCATCACTTTCAATATTTCTTGCCACTCCCTTCTGGCCTGCAAAGTTTCTGTTGAGAAATCAGCTGACAGTCGTATGGGTATTCCCTTGTAGGTAACTGAGTTCCTTTCTCTTGCTGTTTTTAAGATTCTCTCTTTATCTTTTGCTCTTGGCATTTTAATTATGATGTGTCTTGGTGTGGTCCTCTTTGGATTCCTTTTGTTTGGGGTTCTCCTCGCTTCTTGGACCTGTAAGTCCATTTCTTTCACCAGGTGGGGGAAGTTTTCTGTCATTATTTCTTCAAATAGGTTTTCAATATCTTGCTCTCTCTCATCTTCTGGCACCCCTATAATTCTGATGTTGGTACGCTTGAAGCTGTCCCAGAGGCTCCTTACACTATCCTCGCATTTTTGGATTCTTTTTTCATTTTGCTTTTCCGGTTGGGTGTTTTTTGCTTCCTCACATTTGAAATCATTGACTTGATTCTTGCGCTCCTCTGGTCTGCTGTCGGGAGTCTGTATAATATTTGTTATTTCAGTCCGTGTATGCTTAATTTCTAGTTGGTTCCCCAATATAACATCGAGGGTCTCATTAGTTTTCTTGTAGATCTCATTAAGTTTATCGGCGGCTTCTAAACAGTTCTTGAGAGACCTTAAAAGTGTGGTTCTGAACTCTATATCTTCCATTGACAATTTTGTCCTGTTTCTTTGTCTCTGCATTTTGTTATGCTTCCTTGGTGCACCCCCTAGTAGTCTTTGTGCGCAGTCTTATAGTTAAACCTTGATTGTTGTAGCTAATACCAGGGAGGGTTTGACCTCCAGGCCAAGTGGCTATGAGAATCGGCTGTGTCTGCAGTGAGAGAACTTCTGTCCTCTAGGGAGGTGCTAATCTGGCGTTTGCCTGAGGCTATCTGGCAAATGCCTGTGTGCAGGGCTTGGGCAGGGCGGGTCTCACAGGATCAACAGGGTGGGCCGGAGAGAGCAGTTATGGCGGCTCTCAGTCCTGTCCCCAGGGGCTCTGCCTCTCTGAGTCCCAGCACCCGCTGCAAACCTTGGAGAGAAAGCTGCACTCGCTCTGACCGAAGCCAGACAGTCCCACTTCTCCCTTTTGAGTCTGGGTCCCTAAAGACTCGCCTGTATCTGGAGCTCAGAGTCTGCTACTCCCTCCCGATTGAAAACGCCAACCGCGCCTTCCGCCGACAGCCTGCTCCGCGCACTCCGCACCTCAGAATTTGACTTCAGCACTGCGCCTCCTCTGAGTGTCCGTATGCGTTTCTCTTTCCTCCTAGTTGTAGGACTTCCAGTCAGCCAGCGTTCCTGTGGTTCAGGGTGATGTCCGTTCAGTTTTTTAGTTTCACTTTTGAAGTAGTTGTTCAAGGCAGCAAACTCCGGCGTTAACCTATGCCGCCATCTTGGTTCTCTCTCTCCTGTTTCTCTTTTTGAGAGTTCATTATTGGTATATAAAAATGCCATCGAGCCCTGGCCAGTTTGGCTCAGTGGATAGAGCGTCAGCCTGTGAACTGAAGGGTCCGAGGTTCGATTCCGGTCAGTGGCATGTACCTTGGTTGCGGGCACATCCCCAGTAGGGAGTTTGCAGGAGGCAGCTGATCGATGTTTCTCTCTCATTGATGTTTCTAGTTCTCTCTCCCTCTCCCTTCCTCTCTGTAAAAAATCAATAAAATATATTTGTAAAAAATGCCGATTTGTGGATGTTGATTTTGTGTCCTGCTGCCTTGCCGAATTCATTATTAAGTCTAGTAGTTTCCTGGTGGCGTATTTAGGGTTTTCTATGAACAATATCATGTCATCTTCAAATAACGACAGTTTTACTTCCTCCTTTCCAATTTGGATGCCTCTTATTTCTTCTTTTTGTCTGACTGCATTGGCTAGGATTTCCAGTACTAGTGGCAAAAATGGACATCCTTGTCTTGTTCCTGTTCTTAAGGGAAATGCTTTTAGTTTTGTGTTGGCTGTAGATTTGTCATATATGGCCTTTATCATTTTGAGATATGCTCCCTCTATTCCAACTTTGCTTTTTATCAAAAACTAGAGGCCCAGTGCATGAAAATTCATGCATTGGAGGGAGGGTCCCTCAGCCCAGCCTGCCCACTCTCACAGTCTGGGAGCCCTCAGGGGCAGGTGGGGAACCTGCGATCAGGGGAAGGCGACGCCCCATCACACCTCTGCTGCTGCCACTGCTGGCAGCGCAAGCCTCGGCCGGCTCTGCTTACCTGAGCCTTAGGTGGCTGGGCAGCTGCCATCCTAGTCTTGCCTGTGCCTTGGGCTGGCCCTGGGCAGTTGGGAGGCTGAGGAGACTGAGGGACTCCAGAGGCAGGTGTGCAGAGTGGCCGGTGTGCTCCAGGGGGCTGAGGGGACTGGGCGCTGCCATCTTGTGGCTGTGGGTGCTGCCATCTTTGAGGGCGGGACAGTCAATTAGCATATTCCCTCCTTATTGGCTATGGGTGCCACCATATTTGTGCCAGTGTGAGGGTCAATTAGCACATTCCCTCTTTATTAGATAGGATGGGTGTTTTTTGTCGAATGTTTTCTTTGTAGTGTCTTTTTTTAAAAATTAAATCTTTGTGGTTCAGATTATTACAGTTGTTCCTCTTTTTCCCCCCATAGTGCCCCTTCACCCGGTTCCCACCCCACCCTCTGCCCTTACCCATCCCCACTGTCCACATCCATAGGTGTATGATTTTTGTCCAGTCTCTTCCCACACCTCCCACACCCCTTCCCTCCTGAGGATTGTCAGTCCACTCCCTTTCTATGCCCCTGATTCTATTATATTCACCAGTTTATTCTGTTCATCAAATTATTTATTCACTTGATTTTTAGATTCACTTTTTGATAGATATGTATTTGTTGTTCAATTTTTTAAAAATATATTGATTTTTTACAGAGAGGAAGGGAGAGGGATAGAGAGTCAGAAACATCGATGAGAGAGAAACATCGACCAGCTGCCTCCTGCACACCCCCCACTGGGGTTGTGCCCGCAACCAAGGTACATGCCCTTGACTGGAATCGAACCTGGGACCTTTCAGCCTGCAGGCTGATGCTCTATCCACTGAGCCAAACTGGTTATGGCTGTTGTTCAATTTTTATCTTTACCTTTTTCTTCTTCCTCTTCTTAAAGGATACCTTTCAGCATTTCATATAATACTGGTTTGGTGGTGATGAACTCCTTTAGCTTTTTCTTATCTGTGAAGCTCTTTATCTGACCTTCAATTCTGAATGATAGCGTTGCTGGATAAAGTAATCTTGGTTGTAGGTTCTTGCTATTCATCACTTTCAATATTTCTTGCCACTCCCTTCTGGCCTGCATAGTTTCTATTGAGAAATCAGCTGATAGTCGTATGGGTACTCCCTTGCAGGTAACTAACTGTTTTTCTCTTGCTGCTTTTAAGATTCTCTTTGTCTTTTGCCCTTGGCATTTTAATTATGATGTGTCCTAGTGTGGTCTTCTTTGGATTCCTTTTATTTGGGGGTCTCTGTGCTTCCTGGACTTGTAAGTCTATTTATTTCACCAGGTAGGGGAAGTTTTCTGTCATTATTTCTTCAAATAGGTTTTCAATATCTTGCTCTCTCTCATCTTCTGGCACCCCCATAATTCAGATGTTGGTATGCTTGAAATTGTCCCAGAGGCTCCTTACACTATCTTCATATTTTTGGATTCTTTTTTCTTTTGGTTTTTCCAGTTGGGTGTTTTTTGCTTCTTCGTATTTCAAATCTTTGACTTGATTCTTGGGATCCTCTCATCTGCTGTTGGATCTCTGTATATTATTCTTTATTTCAGTCAGTGTATGCTTAATTTCTGCTTGGTCCTTTTTCATATCCTTGAGGGTCTCACTATATTTCTTGGAGGTTTCTAGAAGATTCTTGAGTACCCTTATAAGTGTGGTTTTGAACTCTATATCCAGTAGTTTGCTTTCCTCCATTTCTTTCATTTGTGACCTGTTTCTTTGTCTCTGCATTTTGGCTTCTTCCCTGTGTTGATAGAGTGACTCTGTGTGCTAGGTGTCCTATAGGGCCCAGTGGCTCAGCCTCCCTAATTACCTGAGGTGGACACTCTTGGTGCATCCCTTTGTGGGCTGTGTGCACAGTCTTGTTTTAGTTAAGCCTTGATTGCTGTTGGTATCACTGGGAGGAATTGACCTTCAGGTCAGTTGGCTGTGAGGACCAGTTGTGTCTATAATAGGAGAACTTCTGTGCTGGAGACACCTTATGGAGCAGGACTTGCTTCAGTGGGGTTTTGGCGCTCACTGAGTCTGCCCCCTGAGTGTGTCTCTTATGGATGTGAAGAGGTGTAATCTGGATGGTCTCACTCTGACTACTGGGTAGACTGGCTCTTGGATTTCCAAGTAGGTACAAAGTCAGCCACTGCCTGAGGCCACCCAGCAGGAGCTACAGAGAGATCTTCAGATTCCTCCTATTTGTTTGGGGTGTGCAGATGAGGCTCAGCTGTGAAGTAATCCAGGCTGCTAATGAGCCTTGGGTCTTCTTTTGGAAGCTCTGGGGTTCTCTAACCCAGCTACAGTTTGACAGGTTTTTAGGCAGAGAAAAGCCAAGCCATTTGTATGCAAAGGCCGGGCCATTCGTATGCAAAAGCCTCTGAGCACTGCTTGGGTGGGGTTGTAAATTGGGTGGGGTGGGGTCTCGGGGAATCACCAGGGTGGAGCAAACAGCAATGGCTGCCAGCCTGCTCTGCCTTGGAGCGGTCCCAGGGTCTGTGTCCCACGCCACATGCAGGACCAGTGAATGCTGCAAGCCCCTCTGCGAGAAAGCTGCCCTCACATTCCGTCCCAATGCTAGACAGTCGAGTTTCTTTCAGTATGAGTCTGAGTCCCCAAATTCTCACCTGGAACTGGAGTTCAGAGCAGTCGGGAGCTTGTATCTCCCACCTGATTGAAAAAGACAACAGCATACCCAGCTGCCAGTACCTTTCGCGCGCGCCTCTGTACCTCCACACTTCCGCACCTCTGTACCTCCTACCGGACTCAATGCACTTTTCTCTTTTCCTTCTAGTTGTAGAATTTCCACAGAGCCAGCCTTCCTGTGGTTCTGGATAATATTCGTTTTGTCTTTTAGTTGTAGTTTTAATGTGGTTGTGCGAGGCCGCAAGTTCGGGTGTTTACCTATGCCACCATCTTGGTTGTCGTTCACCTTCAATTTTAAATGATAGTCTCACTGGATACAGTAGTCTTGGATTTAGGCCTTTGCTTTTCATTACCTTGAGTACTTCATGCCACTCCCTTCTGGACTAAAATGTTTCTATTGAAAAGTCAGCTGAAATTCAAATGGGAACTCCTTTGTAGGTAATATCCTGTCTCTTTCTTGTTGCCTTTAAGAGTCTTCCATTGTCTTTAACATTTGCCTTTTTATTTATTTATTTTTTAAATATATTTTTATTGATTTCAGAGAGGAAGGCAGAAAGAGATAGAGACATCAACGAGGAGAGAGAATCATTGATCGGCTGCTTCCTGCATGCCCCCTACTGTGGACTGAGCCCACAACCTGGGCATGTGCCCTGACCAGGGATTGAACTGTGACCTACTGGTTCATAGGTTGATGCTCAACCACTGAGCCACGTTGGTTGGGCAATATTTGCCATTTTTAAAAAAAAATATATATTTTATTGATTTTTTACAGAGAGAAGGGAGAGAGATAGAGAGTTAGAAACATCGATGAGAGAGAAACATCGATCAGCTGCCTCCTGCACATCCCCCACTGGGGAAGTGCCCGCAACCCAGGTACATGCCCTTGACCAGAATCGAACCCGGGACCCTTCAGTCCGCAGGCCGACGCTCTAGCCACTGAGCCAAACCGGTTTCGGCAATATTTGCCATTTTAATTATGATGTGTCTAGGTGTCGGTCTCTTTGAGTTCATCTTGATTGGGACTCTCTTGTGTCTCCTGAACTTCTGTGATATTATCCTTCCCCAGGTTGGGAAATTTTCTGTAATTATTTCTTTAAACAGGTTCGCTGTTTCTTGCTCACTCTCTTCCCCTTTTGGTATTCCTATAATGTGGATGTTGTTATGTTTCATGTTGTCCCAGAGGTCCTTTAAGCTATTTCCTGTTTTTTAATTCTTTTTTTCTATTTGCTGCTCTAATTGGGTATTTATTTCTACTTTGTCTTCCAAATCACTGATTCAATCCTCTGTTTCATCCAATCTACTGTTAACAACTTCCAGTGCTCTTGATGTCAGATATATCATTCTTCATTTCTGGCTGGTTCTTTGTTTATGGCCTCTATTTCTCTTTTCATGCTGTTGTAATTTGCACTAAGTTCTTTAAGCATCTTTATTACCATTGCTTTGAAGTCTATGTCTGATAGGTTGCTTGCTTCTATCTTATTTAGTTCTTTTTCTGGAGATTCCTTCTTTTCTCTCATTTGGGGTTGTTTCTTTGTCTCCCCAATTTAGCAGTCTCTTTGTATTTGCTTCTATGTATTAGATAGAACTGCTATGCCTCCCAGTATTTGTGGGATGGCCTTATGTAGAAAGTGTCTTGAAGGGTCCAGTGGTGTAGTCTCCTTGTTCACTTGAGCTGGATGCTCTAGGAATGCCCCTTTTGTGTGTTGTTTGGACTCTCCTGTTGTAATTGGGACTTGATTGTTGATGTCCCATTCATGGGAGGGTTCTTCCCTCCAACTTACTACGAGTGAGGCTCAACCCCAATGACCTCATAACAGCTGTTATACAGTTGCTTTGGGTCCACCATTTGTAGAGTTTGCTCAATTTTGTTCGGATATTGGTAAATCTGGTCCTTTGGTGTGTCTATCCTGGGCCGCCTGGGAGCTTCTCTAGTGCAGTGAATGTGAGTCCCTTTCTGGCCCTGGGCAACCTGACTGAGGTCTGAGAAATTGAATCCCCTAAAGTCCAGTGGTTGGGGATTCCTTAGCCCAGAGGCTGGGTCTGCCTTGAGTCTCACACCAATTGTCCCTGTTCTCAGCTGTACTCCATTCCCCTATGGAGCTGGTCCTTCAGGTGTCAGCTGCAGGCACTTGGAGTCATGCTGGCTTTTGTCTTACTGAGCATCTGAGATGGTGTCTGCAGTGACCCAAACTGCTTTTTCTGACTAATTAGATCAGGTGAAGACTCAAAGGCTCCAGATACCCTCCTCTGCATGCAGACTGATTGGATTCTGTCTGGAGTAGCCTTAAGCAATCATCCTCAGGTGGATTTTCCAATAGGGTGGGTCAACTGTCTTCCCCCAAGGCAAAAACTGCCTGGATAGCAAAGGTTTTCCTGAGAATGATGACCTCTGCAGCATGAGGGTATGACTCAGCACAAGAACCCGAGGTCTGCCTTCTGACCTCTAATCCCAAGTCCCCCAACCCTTGCTTATTCTTACACAGCTCCAGTCCATGTTGCCCTCCCTCTGCCAGAGCCCAAGGTGAGTGGCTGCACTCAAAATTTTGTGTGTTAGCCCTTTAAGGGGGTGCCTGCATTTCCAGCTGTCTCTCCCTAGCAGACAGCAACCCTGCTGTTTTTCAAGCCATATATTATGTGGGGACCTTTCTCAGTTCTGGTGCTCTCTGCTGGGGGGCCCAGCTTGAGGATTAGACCCCAGAGTTCTCAGTGGCAACCCCCCACAGCTGAAATATCTTTCCAGAACTTCAGCAGCTATCTATGGGAGCCCAGCCTTTTGTAACTCCACTCTTCCCACCAGTCTCTATGAGGTCTCTACTTTCCATCCTTGGATACCAGGGTTCTCTCCAGCTAGTCTTCAGTTAATTATTCAGGGTGTTTTTGTATTTTAATTATAATTCCAGTTTGGTCCTGGGAGTGTGTCTGTGAACTTCCACCTACTCCGTCATTTTGTCATAATATTTTCTTATTGATCTCAGAGAGGAAGGGAGAGGGAGGGAGAGAAAGAAACATCAATAATGACAATCATTGATTGCTTCCTGCATACCCTTACTGGGGATGGAGTCTACAACCTGGGCATATGCCTGACTGGGAATCAAACTGGCAACCTCTTGGTTCCTGGGCCAATGCTCAACTGCTAAGCCACACCCGCTAGACTCTCTTTGTCTTTAACCTTTGGCATTTTAATTATGATGTGTCTTAGTGTGAGCCTCTTGGGTTCATCTTATTTGAGACTCTCTGTGCTTCCTGGATTTGTATGTCTATTTCTTTCACCAGGCAAGGGAAGTTTTCTGTCATTATTTTTTCAAATAGGTTTCTTTTTTAAAAAATTCAATTCGTTATTATTTAAAATATTACACGAGTCTCCTTTTCCCCCCATTGATCTCTCCTTGGCCACTCCCACCCCACAGCACATGCCCTCAACCCCCTACTGTCTGTGTCCATTGGTTAGGCTTATATGCATGCATACAAATCCTTTGGTTGATCTCTTACTCCCTCACTCCCCTGCCTTCCCTCATAGGTTGGACAGTCTGTTCAATGCTTCTATATCTCTGGTTCTATTTTTGTTCATCAGTTTATGTTATTCATTATATCCCACAAATGAGTGAGATCATGTGATATTTATCTTTCTCTGACTGGCTTATTTCACTTAGCATAATGCTCTCCAGTTCCATCCATGCTGTTGCAAATGGTAAGAATTCCTTCTTTTTCACAACAGCGTAGTATTCCATTGTGTAGCTGTACCACAGTTTTCTAATCCACTCATCTGATGACAGGCATTTAGGCTGTTTCCAAATCTTAGCTATTGTAAATTGTGCTGCTATGAACATAGGGGTGCATATATCCTTTCTGATTGGTGTTTCTGGTTTCTTGGGATATATTCCTAGAAGTGGGATTACTGGGTCAAATGGAAGTTACAGTTTTAATTTTTTGAGGAAACTCCATACTGTTTTCCACATTGGATGCACCAGTCTGCATTCACCAGCAGTGCAAGAGGGTTCCTTTTCCCCTGCATCCTCACCAGCACTTGGCATTTGTTGATTTGTTGATGATAGCCATTCTGACAGGTGTGAGATGATACCTCATTGCTGTTTTTCAAATAGGTTTGCATTTTCTTGCTTCCTCTCTTCTCTTTCAGGCACCTTCATGATGCGAATGTTGGCATGCTTGAAGTTGTCCCAAGGACTACTTACACTATCTTCATATTTTTGGATTCTTTTTTCTTTTTGCTGTTCTGGTTGGGTATTTTTTGCTTCCTTATGTTCCAAATAGCTTATTTGATTCATGGTCCTCTATTCCAGCGGTCGCCAACTGGTGGTGCACAGACCACTGGTGGTCCATGAGGTCCGAAAGGTTGGTAACCACTGGTTTAAGGAAATCTTTGGGGAAACTGGTGGTCCACGGATGACTGGTGGTCTGTGAGGTTTGAAAGGTTGGCGACCGCTGGTCTAGTCTACTTTATTTTTAAAATATATTTTTTTATTGATTTCAGAGAGGAAGGGAAAGGGAAACATCAATGATGAGAGAGAATTATTGATCAGCTGCCTCCTGCATCCCCCTGTTGGGGATCAAGCCCACAACCCAGGCATGTGCCCTTGACTGGAATTGAACCAGAAACCCTTAAGTCCATAGGCCAATGCTGAGCCAAACTGTATCCACTGAGCCAAACTGGCTAGGACTCTACTTTTGATTCCTTGTAAATTATTTCATTTAGTGTATCCTTCATTTTATACTGGTTCTTTTTTATGGTTCCTGTCCTTTTTCGGGCTGTTGAAGTTCTCACTAAGTTCAGTGAGCATCCTTATAACCATTGTTTTGAACTCTGCATCTGGTAGTTTGTTTGCTTCCATTTTATCTAGTTCTTTTTCTGGAGATTTCTCCTGGTTTTTCATTTGGAATATGTTTATTTACCTCCGTAATTTGGCTGCTAACATGTGTTTGTTTCTATGTATTAGGTAGAGCTGCTATGTCTCCTGGTCTTGGTAGAGTGGCCTTAGTGTAATAGGTATTCTGTAGCACCAGTGGTACAGCCTCCCCAGTCACCTGAGCTGGGCGCTCCAGGTGTGCCCCTGTGTAGGCTGTGTGCACTGTCCTCTTATAGATGAGCCTTGACTGCTGTTGGCATCATTGGGAGGGATTGGCCCCCAGGCCAATTGGCTGTGAAGACCAGTTGCGACTACAGTGGAAGAGCTGCTTTGCAGGGGTTGACCCTATGGAACAGGATTTGATTCAGTGGGTTTTTTTGTGCTCATTGAGTCCAGCCCTTGAGTGTGTTATTGGTGGAGGTGGTAGGGTTGTAATCTGACATGGTCTGAAGCTGTCCACTGGGTGCACTGGCTCTGGGACCTCCTGGGAGATGTAAAGCCAGCCTCCCTGGGGTCACCTAGCAGAAGCTACAGAGATATCTGAAGATGACTGCCACTTGCGTTGGGCTTGGAGGTGCCAGGAGAAGCCAAATGTGAACCAAGGCGGGCTGCTGCTAGTGCTGGGCCTGGGGCCACTTATGGAGAGGTATAAGGCATGCTAAAGCCAGATGCTGCTTGTTTGAGATACTTTAGGAAAACCCAGAGGCAATAGAGGCCAGTTGTATGGAAAAGCCACTGGGGACTTAGATGAGCCCGAAAGTTGGGTGGGGCTAGGTCTCAGGGAATCACCAGGGTGGGGCAAACAGTGTGAGTCAGGTTGATGGAGACTTAGATATGGCACCCACTTGTTGTCTCTCTGTGGGGAAGAGCTCAGCAAAGGAACAATGGCCTCTCCCAGCACTTTTGTCTAGGAAAAAGCTGCCTCCCAGCTCTTGCCCTGATGCAAGACAAGTTAGTTCTTCCCCAAATGTCCCAGGTTCCTTTCAGGCTGTTGCCTCAAGCTGGAGCTCAGCGGGAGTGAGTTCGAGTAAGTCCATGTGTGGGCCCTTTAAGAGGAACTGGCTGCAACCCTACCAGCCCTCCATCTCTTTCAGCCTCAATCCACGCTGGTTTTTACAGCCCACGGTTATGGGCTTTCTCTTCCCAGCACTGAAACCCTGGGCTAAAGGGTCTGGTATCGAGGTGGGACCACTTGCTCCTCAGGGGGGACCTCCACAGCCAAGGTATCCCTCTTGATTAAAAATGTCTACATGTGGGTGTGGGACCAGCCTGTGCCTTGCCTCTACCCCTCCTACAAGTCTGAATGTGGCTTCTTCAATTCCCTAGTTGTAGGACTCCCATTCATCTAGATTTCAAGAGGTTTTGACTGATGGTTATTCTGAAGATTAGTTGTATTTTTGATGTGGTTGTGAGAGTATTTGAGTACCGTGTTTACCTACACTGCCATCTTGACTGGAAGCCCTTGGGAACGAAGTTCTGATACATGTTACAACATGGATGAACCTGAAAACATTTGCTAAGTGAAATAAACCAACAATTAACTTCTTTCTTTCTTTCTTTCTTTCTTTCTTTCTTTCTTTCTTTCTTTCTTTCTTTCTTTCTTTCTCTCTCTCTCTCTCTCTCTCTCTCTCTCTCTCTCTCTCTCTCTCTCTCTCTTTCTTTCTTCTTTCCTTCCTTCTTTCTTTCTAATTTCTTTCTTTTTTTGGTTAATCCTTACCCAAGTATATTTTTTTCCATTGATTTTTTTAGAGAGAGTGAAAGGGAGGGGGAGAAACACAGAGAGAGAAACATCAATGTGAGAAAGACACATAGATTGATTGCCTTCCACACATGCCCAGACTGGGGCAGGGGATTGAGTCTGCAATCAAGGTACATGCCCTTAACCAGAATTGAACCCAGAACCCTTCAGTCCAAGGGCCGTCACTCTATCTACTGAGCCAACTGGCCAGGGCAACAATTTCTTTTAAAAAATTTAATTGATTTTAAATAAAGCTGTTAAAAACAAAAATTGATTTTAGAGAGAGAAGGGAGAGAAACATCATTTTTTTTTGTTCCACTTATTTATGCATTCATTGATTGCTTCTTGTATGTGCCCTTACGAGGGATCAAACCCGCAACATTGGTTATCGAGATGATGCTCTAATCAATTGAGCTACTTGGCGAGGGCCAAACCAATAATTTCATTTCTGAAATGCATGAAGCTCTATGTACAGAAAGCCTTTCTCCTCTTAGCATCTGGGTGGGCTTTAAACACAGATCTGAAGGCCTCATTCCCTTTATGATATAGACTAGTAGATTTACTTGAATGACAGTGTATTTCTGGAGGGACATACATAGGCAGCATGAGGGAGGAGAGCTGGGTGGATAGGAAACCAGAGAGAGGGGAAGCCTGGCTCATGTGAATAGTTTCAGCATACTCTGGGGCACAGGTTCTGTCTCTGGTTGTCTAGCACCTGGCCCTGGGGTGATCAAGGCCAAGGAATGGTGTGTGAGTCTGATGACAGAGGTGGTTGGGAGGATCAGCTCTGGATTGGTTGGTCTGCACATGAAAGGCCTGCTACTTGGCATGTCTCTAGGAACTGGGCAGCAAGACGCCAGATATCAAAGCATCAGAATATAGAAAATGAAAGATACGATTAACGAGCAAAGAGAAGGAGCAGCATTGCCAAGGCTCAGACAAGAAAGCTGGAACAGGACTGGGGGCTGGAAGTCACCATCCCAGTGGGAAATGGCAGATTTTAAGATACAAATCAGGTAGGAGGTTGAGGAACCACCTTGTATCTCTTTCATGCCCTCTGCCTTTGAGCCTTGTCTGGAGTGGAGGGGTTGAGGGAATTGTCAAGACTCAGCTTGGGGTTCAGGCCAATAGTGCCACACTGCTAGGGCTCTGTCTCTGGCTTGTCCTCCTGGCTGGTACATTCAGTTATTAATGGACATCTAACTTTTCCACAAGACCTTCTCTAACAGTTTGTAGTGAAGGATCAGGTTTTAGGTTTTGCCTCTTTTTAAAATTTCTAATCTGGTGGCCTGGCTAGGTAGTTCAATTTGTTAAAGCATCATCCCAGCCCTAACCGGTTTGGCTCAGTGGATAGAGCATCGGCCTGTGGACTCAAGGGTCTCAGGTTCGATTCCGGTCAAGGGCATGTACCTTGGTTGCGGGCACATCCCCAGTAGAAGGTGTGCAGGAGGCAGCTCAATGTTTCTCTCCCATCGATGTTTCTGACTCTATTACTCTCCCTTCCTCTCTATAAAAAAATCAATAAAATATATTTTTTAAAAAGCGTCATCCCAATACCCCAAGTTGTGAGTTCGATCTCTGGTCAGGACACATACAAAAATCAACCAATGAATGCATAAATAAGTGGAAAACAAACAGATGTTTCTCTCTCTTTCCCTTCTCCCCTCTCTAAAAAAAAATCAATCAATAAAAAAAAAAATTCTAGGGAGAAATCAAGATGGCGGCATAGGTAATCACCTATACTTGCTGCCTCCCACAACCACATCAAAATTACAACTAAACAACAGAACAACTACCACTCAGAACCACGGGAAAGCTGGCTGAGTGGTAATTCTACAACTAGAGAGGTGAAGAAAGCTCATTGAGACCGGTAAGAGGTGTGGAGGCACGGAAAGTGCTGGTACCTGGATGTGCCGTTCTTTAAACTGGGAGGGAGATATAAGCTCCCACTTGCTCTGAGTTCCAGTTACGGGCAAGTCTCTGGGGGACCCAGACATATACGGGGAGAAACTGGATTGTCTGGCATTGGGACAGGAATGTGAGGGTGGCTTACTCTTAGAGGTGCTCGCAGCATTCATTGTTCCTGCATGGGTGCGCAGGACGCAGAGAACCAGGGAGTTCTCCGGTTCAGGGAAGCAATTGCTGTTTGCTCCACCCTGGTGATTCCCAGAGACGCCACCCCCACCCAATTTACAACCCCACCCAAGCTGTGGGCATCGGCTTTTGCATATGAATGGCCTGTCCTTTTGCCTAAAACAAACTGCAGCTGGGTCAGAGAGCTCCAGAGGTTCCAAAAGAAGGTCCACTACCTGGCAGCAGCAGCAGCCTTGCTTCACAGCTGGGCCTCCTCTGGGCACTTCCAAACCCCATACAAAGAGGAGGAATCTACAGATGTCTCTGTAGCTCCTTCTGGGCAGCCCCAGACAGTGGCTGACCTTAACCTCCTTGGAGATAATAACAGATTACAACTCTTCACATCCATAAGAGACACACTCAAGGGGAAGACTCAGTGAGCACCAAAGCCCTACTGAAGCAAGTCATGCCCCATAAGGGTGTCTGCTGCGCAACAGATCTTCCAGTGTAGACACAGCTGGTCACCACAGCCATTTGGCCTGGAGATCAATTCCTCCCAGTGATACCAACAGCAATCAAGGGTTAACTACAACAAGACTGTGAAAACATCCCACAGAGGGGTGCACCAAGAACATCCACCTCAGGTGACTGGGGAGGCTGAGCCACTGGGCCCTATAGGACACTAACCACACAAGTCCACTTTATCAACTCAAGGAGACTTAGCAGCTACCCAGTACATAGAAACAAACAAGGAAGCAGCCAAAATGCAGAGACAAAGAAACAAGTCACAAATGAAAGAAATGGAAGAAAGCAAACTACTGGATATAGAATTCAAAACCACACTTATAAGGGTACTCAAGAATCTTTTAGAAACCTCTGAGAAATATAGTGAGACCCTCAAGGATATGAAAAAGGACCAAGCAGAAATTAAGCATACACTGACTGAAATAAAGAATAATATACAGAGATCCAACAGCAGATGAGAGGATCCCAAGAATCAAGTCAAAGATTTGAAATACGAAGAAGCAAAAAACACCCAACTGGAAAAACCAAAAGAAAAAAGAATCCAAAAATATGAAGATAGTGTAAGGAGCCTCTGGGACAACGTACCAACATCCGAATTATGGGGGTTCCAGAAGAAGAGAGAGAGCAAGATATTGAAAACATATTTGAAGAAATATTGACAGAAAGCTTCCCCTACCTGGTGAAAAAAATAGACTTATAAGTCCAAGAAACACAGAGAACCCCAAACAAGAGGAATCCAAAGAGGACCACACCAAGACACATCATAATTAAAATGCCAAGGGCAAAAGACAACGAGAAAATCTTAAAAGCAGCAAGAGAAAAACAGTCAGTTACCTACAAGGGAGTACCCATACAACTGTCAGCTGATTTCTCAACAGAAATCATGCAGGCAGAAGAGAGTGGCAAGAAATATTGAAAGTGATGAATAGCAAGAACCTACAACCAAGATTACTCTACTCAGCAAAGCTATCATTTAGAACTGAAGGTCAGATAAAGAGCTTCACAGACAAGAAAAAGCTAAAGGAGTTCATCACCACCAAACCAGTATTATATGAAATGCTGAAGGGTATTCTCTAAGAAGAGGAAGGAAAAGGTAAAGATAAAAATTATAAATAACAAAGTGACAATAAATACATTTCTATCAACAAGTGAATCTAAAAATCAAGTGAATAAAAAATCTGACGAACAGAATAAACTGGTGAATATAATAGAATCAGGGGCATAGAAAGGGAGTGGCCTGACAATTCTTGGGGGGGGGGAGAAGATGTGGGGAGTACAGGAAGAGATTGGACAAAAATCTTACACCTATGGACAAGGACAATGGAGGGGGGAGGAATAAGGGCATGGGGTGGGGTGGAAACTGGGTGAAGGAGAGCTATGGGGAGAGGGGGAGAGAAAAGAGGAAAAACTGTAATAATCTGAACAATAAAGACTTATTCAAAAAAAATTCTAACCTGTTGAGAAGTAATACAGAATTTATACACCAAATAACTCAGACAACAGCCTGATTGGTTTAGACCCTGGGCAAGGAGATGAGTCAATTGAGAATGGACTTGGATGTAGAGACAATGTCAAATTGCTTTATAACTTTCTAAACACTTCTGCTTGAAGCCTGTGCCTCTCTTATTGTAGACAACCTTGAGTGGGTAGCAGTATGAGGAGAGAGATGGTGTCATTTTGGCTACTCTCAGAGCTGGCACACAGGAGATTATTATGGGTTGATTTGAGTCCTCAAAAGTTTATATGTTACTAGGGGTTTAGTGCACGAATTCGTGCACCTTGAAAGGAACCATGGGCCACAAGGCTGCAGTGGGCACAGGGGCAGGTCTAGTCCCATTCTCTGTGCCCCTGCCCAGCCCTTCCCGCCACGGCCCCGTCTACCGGAAGCCCCACTCACACCTGCTGATGGCGCGGAGTGATTGGGGCCTGCACCAGCAGTGGGTGGGAGTGGGGCTGGTGCCATCAGTGGGTGCGAGTGGCAGTTGCTGCTCTGATCACCCCTCAGGAGCAGGGGGAGGTGGAGAAGCCCTCAGGGGCAGTCGGGGCCAGCAACTGCTGCTCGCCCCTGCTGACAGTGTTAAGTGATTGGGACTGGTGCCAGGTGCTGGCAGCAGGTGCAAGCAGTGGCTCTGGCACTGGTTGCAGGTGCAAGCAGTGCTGGCACTGGCAGTGGGTGCAAGCGGGGCTGTCGCCAGCAGCGGGTGCAAGCAGTAGTTGCCATCCCCGATTGCCCCTCAGGAGCAGGGGGAGGTGGACAAGCCCTGAGGGGTGGTTGGGGCTGGCAGCCGCCACTCGCACCTGCTGACAGCACCAAGTGATCAAGGCCGGTGCCGGGCACCGGCAGCAGATGCAAACAGCAGCTCTGGTGCTGGCAGTGGGTGTGAGCGCCCGGTGGGACTGGGGCACACAGGAGCAAAGAATTTTCAGTACCACCTGAGGCTCGCTCCACCTGAGGCCCGCTCACCTGCTCCACCATCCTGCCATGGCCAATGCCCGCCATGCTCTGTGCTCTGCCACCTGCTGCTGATGCCCGCCATGTTCCATGCGCGCCCCCTGGTGGCCAGCGCACGTCATAGCGACTGGTTGTTTGGTTGTTCAGCCGTTTGGTCTATTTGCATATTAGGGTTTTATACATATAGATCGTCCTAACCCCCAGTGCCTCAGAATGTGAGCCTATTAAGGAATAGATTCATTGCAGATGTAATTAGTTTAAAAAGTCACATTGGAGTAGGGAGGGCCTTAAATCCAATATGAGTGGTGTTCTTATAAAAAGGGGAAATTTGGACATAGACATCCACAGAGGGAAGATGTCATCTGCAGATGAAGGCAGAGATCTCAGTGAGGCAACCAGAACTGTGAGATCCTAAATTTCCATTGTTGACGTCACCCTGGCAAACTAATACATAGACTTTCTGTTGAAAGAGTGCAGACATTCAACATTCCCATGTAAGCTGGCCCACTTGGCAGGACTGAGTGCTGAAGGGAGATATCATAAACACTGAGCACTCAAGACTCGGCCAACTGGTCTACTGTGCATGTCAAACTTTTGGCAGTTAAGCCCCTAAGATGACTTTTGTTTTTTAAATTTTTAAAAGATTAACTTTAGAGGGAGAGAGGAAAGGAGGGAGGGAGGTAAAGACAGAGAGAGAGACATCAATTTTGTTGTTCCATTTATTTATGCATTCATTGGTTGATTTTTTTTTGTTTTATCCTCACCTCAGGATATTTTTCCATTGATTTTTAGGGAGAATGGAAGAGAAAGGGGAAGACAGAGAGAAATATTGATGTAAGAGAAACACATCAATTGGTTGCCTACTGCATGCGCCCTGAACAAGGCCTGGGCTGGGGAGAAGCCTGCAACCGAGGTATATATGCCGTTGACTGGAATCAAACCCAGGATACTTCAGTCCGCAGGCCAACACTCTATCCACTGAGCCAAACCGGCCAGGGCCATTGATTGATTCTTGTATGTGACTTGACCAGCGATCAAACCCACAACCTTGGTGTGTCAGGACAATGCTCTAACCAACAGAGCTACTCAGCCATAGCATGATTTTTGTTTTTTAATTGAGATGAAATTCACATAACAGAAAATTCATCTATCTATCTATTTATTTATTTCTACCTACCTCACCTGAGGACATGCTTAGAGAGAGGAAGGGAGAGAAAGAGAGAGGAAAAACATGGATGTGAGAGTGCAACATCCAAGGGCTGCCTCTTGCATGCCCCCAACTAGTGATCGAGCCTACAACTGGGCGTGTGCCCTTGACTGGGAATCGAACCGACAACCTCCGGGTATATGGGACAGCGTCCAACCAAGCCACACCGGCCAGGGCTGTCTTGAAATTCTTAATAATTTTTTTAAACTTTATTTTCAATTGTGGTAAAATACCCATAACATTTACCATTTTTAACTAAACAGTTCAGGGGCATTAAGTACATTCACATTGTTGTGCAACCATCACCGCCATCATCTCCAGAACTTCCTCATCTTCCCAAACTGAAACTCTGTCCCCATTAAACACTTACTTCTCTTCCCCCTCCCCCAGCCCCTGGCACCCACCATCTACTTTCTGTCTCTATGGATCTTACTCCTCTAGGAACCTCATGTAAGTGGAATCATACAATATTTATCCTTTTGTGACTGCTTATTTCACTGAGCATAATGTCCTCAAGATTCATCCAGTTGTAGCACTGTCAGAATTTCCTTCTTTTCTAAGGCTGAATAATATTCCATTGTATGAATGGACCACATTTTGCTTATCTGAAATTCTTTATTTTGAACATTTTATCTTTGCACCAGGCCTCACAAAGTATGTAGCCTGACCTGCTGGCTTCTATCACACTAAATCAAACAGTGTACACATATATCCTTCTACTTGCCTGCTTGGAGCACACCTAGGAGTGACTTGGGAGGTCTTGGCCTCCTCCTTCCCCCTGTTCCCTGCCTCTATTGTCCTCCTTGACATGCTGCCCACACCTTCCAGTCTGTCGGATTTTAAGGCTATAACCTGCATGAAGGAGGGGGAAGGGGGGCTTAAAGGGCTTGAAAAGGGTGCAGGAGAGGGAAGGGGGTGCTTTATACACATCATCTCTCTAAATTAAAAATGTTTAAGACGGCAGTTTTAAACTGAAGGGTTTAAAAATAACTTGCAAACCCCTGCACTTTTTGCCCTAACCAGTTTGGCTCAGTGGATAGAGCACTGGCCTGCGGACTCAAGGGTCCCAGGTTCGATTCCGGTCAAGGGCATGTACCTTGGTTGCAGCCACATCCCCAGTGGGGAGTGTGCAGGAGGCAGCTGATCGATGTTTCTCTCTCATCGATGTTTCTAACTCTCTATCCCTCTTCCTTCCTCTCTGTAAAAAATCAATAAAATATATTTAAAAAAACCCAAAAAACAACACTGCACTTTTATTTCCTAAGTCACAGAAGCAGATGAGTGAAATGTTTTAGGATTTAAAAATTTACCAAAATATGAGGAAACCAAGATGGCGGCATAGATAAACACCGGAGATTGCTGCCTCGCACAACCACTTCAAAAATACAACTAAAAGATGGAATGGACATCACCCAGAACCACAGGAAGGCTGGCTGAGGGGGAAATTCTACAATTAGAAGGAAAGAGAAAAGCATACCGAGACTCAGAGGAGGTGCGGTGTGGAAGTAAAATACAAAGGTGCGGAGGTGCATGCGGAGCGGGCTGGCGGCTGAGGGCGCGGTTGTCTTTTTCAATCGGGAGGAAGTCTCAGGCTCTGGGCTCCAGTTCTGGATGAGTCTCTGGGGACCCAGACTCAAACGGGAGAAGTGGGACTGTCTGGCATCAGTCGGAACTTGAGGGCAGCTTTCTCTCCGAGGGGCTTGCAGAGGTGGCTGGGACACTGAGAAGCAGAGCCTCTGGGGACGGGACTGAGAGCAGCCATAACTGCTCGCTCTGCCTGCCCTGTTGATCCCCTGGGACCCGCCCTGCCCAAGCCCTGCACAGAGGCATTTGCTGGATAGCCTCAGGCAAAGGCTAGATTAGCACCTCCCTAGAGGACAGAAGTTCTCCCACTGCAGACACAGCTGATTCTCACAGCCAGTTGGCCTGGAGGTCAAATCCCCCCCAGTGCTACCTAGAACAATCAAGGCTTAACTACAACAAGACTGTGCACAAAGACCACTAGGGGGTGCACCAAGAAAGCATAAAAAATGTGGAGACAAAGAAACAGGACACAAATGACAGAAATGGAGGAAAGCAAAATGCTGGATATAGAGTTCAAAACCACACTTTTAAGGTCTCTCAAGAACTGTCTAGAAGCCACCAATAAATTTAGTAAGGCCCTCGAAAAGACTGGTGAGACCGCTGATAAATATTGTGAGATCCTCAAGAAATCTAATGAGACCCTCGATGTTGTGATAAAAGACGAACTAGAAATTAAGCATACACTGACTGAAATAAAGAATATTATACAGACTCCCAACAACAGACCAGAGGAGTGCAAGAATCAAGTCAAAGATTTGAAATGCGAAGAAGCAAAAAACACCCAACCCGAAAAGCAAAATGAAAAAAGAATCCGAAAATACGAAGATAGTGTAAGGAGCCTCTGGGACAGCTTCAAGCGTACCAACATCCGAATTATAGGGGTGCCAGAAGAAGAGAGAGAGCAAGATATTGAAAACCTATTTGAAGAAATAATGACAGAAAACTTCCCCTACCTGGTGAAAGAAATAGACTTCCAAGTCCAGGAAGTGCAGAGAACCCCAAACAAAAGGAATCCTGCCCTAACCGGCTTGGCTCAGTGGATAGAGCATCAGCCTGCGGACTCAAGGGTCCCAGGTTCGATTCTGGTCAAGGGCATGTACCTGGGTTGCGGGCACATCCCCAGTAGGGGGTGTGCAAGAGGCAGCTGATCGATGTTTCTCTCTCATCGATGTTTCTGACTCTCTATCCCTCTCCCTTCCTCTCTGTAAAAAATCAATAAAATATATATATATTCCAAAGAGGACCACACCAAGACACATCATAATTAAAATGCCAAAAGCAAAAGATAAAGAGAGACTCTTAAAAGCAGCAAGAGAAAGAAACTAAGTTACCTACAAGGGAATACCCATACGACTGTCAGCTGATTTCTCAACAGAAACTGCAGGCCAGAAGGGAGTGGCAAGAAATATTCAAAGTGATGAATGCCAAGAACCTACAACCAAGATTACTTTATCCAGCAAAGCTATCATTCAGAATTGAAGGTCAGATAAAGAGCTTCACAGATAAGGAAAAGCTAAAGGAGTTCATCACCACCAAACCAGTATTATACGAAATGCTGAAAGGTATCCTTTAAGAAGAGGAAGAAAAAGAAAAAGGTAAAGATACAAATTATGAACAACAAATATGCATCTATCAACAAGTGAATCTAAGAATCAAGTGAATAAATCATCTGATGAACATAGTGAACTGGTGATTATAATAGAATCAGGGACATAGAAAGAGAATGGACTGACTATTCTTGGGGGGGAAAGGGGTGTGGGGGGATGCGGGAAGAGACTGGACAAAAATCGTGCACCTATGGATGAGGACAGTGGGTGGGGAGTGAGGGCGGAGGGTGGGGTGGGAACTGGGAGGAGGGGAGTTATGGGGGGGAAAAAGAGGAACAAATGTAATAATATGAACAATAAAGATTTAATTTAAAAAATAAATAAATAAAAATTTACCAAAATAAAATCAGAAAGCCTATTTACAAAGGTTTATGTTTATTTTTCTGAGGGTCTGGGCCCCAGGTGCCTTCACAACTTATTTTATCTTCCACCTTATTTTATCTTCACTCTCCATGCAATGCGCAGACCTTGCTACCCTCCATCTTTGACACATCCCTTTCTAAGTTTCCCTTATTTATTCATTTTTAATTATCAACTTTAAATAGTTGCACTGTTGTCATTTTGCTCATCACCCCCACCCCTGCCTTCTCCAGCAGGACACATATCATTACCAGATACCCTGTAAAAACGCTTTAAATGTCATTGCCCCCCTCCTGGCCCCAGCCCAGTCCACACAACCAATGAGAGATGGCAGCCCAGTGGGTGAAATTTAAGCAGAGGGAATGATCAAGGTGCAAAGCCACTCCCAGCAGGGACAACAGCACTGACAAGGGTCTGGCATCCAAAGAAATGAAGACTAGTTCCCCTTCACCTCTGGTGTGACCTTGGCTTTCAAGGCCTCCCACTGCATTCCTCAGCCCAGCCTGTTGGGGGGATTTGTACATCTTTGAGAGACACATATTCCACTGCCTCCCTCCCTGGGAAAGGCCTACACATATACACCTGCCTTCAGAGCATCTGCCCTGAGATTCTGGTTCCAGCATCCATGGCTCTTTTTAGAAAGCCTGTGGCCTGCATGCAGGCACTCTGACTCTCTGAGGGGTCCCCATGTGAATTTCCTGGTTGCCATATATTCTGTGTCAAGGCAGACCATCCCCATCACTCAATGTTCCTGTTTTCCTGGGATACAGCCATTTTATTTACTTGCATGCAGGAGAAAACTTACATTTATTTGTAAGTAAAAACTGGCTTGGGCCCTGGCTAGGTAGTTCAGTGGGTTAGAGCTTCGTCCAGATACCCCAAGGTTGTGGATTTGATCCCAAGTTAGGGGACATACAACAGTCAACCAATAAATGAATAAATAAGCAGAACAACAAATAGATGTTTTTTCTCTCTCTCTCAAAAAAAAAAAAAAAAAAGAAAAGAACGAGGCTGGGATTCCTTGAGATCTTAAAAACAACAACTGCTTTAGCTAGGGCTATATGCTCTGGACTCCACCCCTCAACTCCAAAGTCTCTTCTGAGGGGCCCCTGGTGGTTTTGGGGCTCCAGTCCCTGCACAGACTGTTTCTGGGGCCTCACTCTCCCCATACCGTATGCCCTTTCCAGTGGCCATCTCTTTGGTGTAGGCCTGGGGTGGGTGTTTTACACTGTTGCCCAGCAAGGCCTCTCTATGGGGCTTCACCTGACAGAGAGAGAAAAGGGTCTTTATGCCTGTGCCACCAGAGCAGCTCCCTGCTGTTCTGTCCCCACCCCCATCTCTTGTTCTGGATTCCTCCAACTGAAAAGGACCTTTCAGCGGTCTATCCCAGTCCGGCCACCCCCTCCCATCAGCAGTGGCCCTCTAAGCTGCAGTTTCCTCTGACACCCAGGCCCCAGATGCTGCCACACTGAGTTTTTAGGCCTTGCATCAACTCCTTCAACTTGAGAAAACCAACTGGACAGAATGTAGTCCTTGGAATAAAGGTAAAAGGTAAATTTAAAAATTCCATAGTCTCCAAGAAGCCCCAAGGCAACTTGAAAACTTCTGAATAGAGACAGGTGGCAGGCAGAGTTGGTGTTGTGGGCATGCTACCCATGCAGGCACATAGGATTCCACACTCAGAGGGCCCTGTGCTCAGCTTAATGCTCTGGTGTTGCTGTTTTGAAATTCTTAATGCTTTTCTTTAAAGCGAATATATATATATATAGAGTGGCCAGATTATTATGACCACCTGACGTTTATAGGCAAATTAGCCATAAACTGCACCATATGGGATATGGAAGCTGAAGGCCTGTTCGAACACCTTTGCTGTCTGCAGTTACCAAGATAAAACGTCTCCAAGTTGCACAGTAACACAAGGATTGGACAGTCAAGCATTGGAAAAAAGTCATGTGGTCCGATGAATCACATTTCCAGTTGCATCATGCAGATGGCAGAGTGAGAATTTGGCGGAAACAGCATGAAAGCATGCGCCCCACATGCATGAGTACAACCCTTCAAGCTGGTGGGGGCAGTGTAATGTTTTGGGGCATGTTTTCCTGGCATGATTTAGGCCCTTTAATTCGTGTGGAACAATGTCTGAATAGCACAACATACCCAAGTATCGTTGCTGATCAAGTTCATCCTATCATGTTGATGGCGTATCCAATGGAGAGGGCTTCTTCCAACAAGACAATGCGCCATGCCACGGTGCTCGTATTGTGCAGGAGTGGTTTCAAGAACATGAGAGAGACTTTACCTTGCTTAGGTGGCCCCCACAATCACCAGATCTCAATCCAATTGAGCATTTGTGGGATGAAGTTAAAAGAGCCATCAGGAAGCTGGTTCCACAACCATCAAATCTCACAGAACTGGACAGTGCTATTCATCAGGCATGGTGTCAGATTCCTCGCATCACCTTTCAACATCTTGTGGAGTCAATGCCAAGAAGAATCGCCACAGTATTGAAAGCAAAACGTGGCCCAACGAAGTACTGATGGGGTGGTCATAATAATCTGGCCACTCAGTGTATGTATGTGTGTGTATGTGTATGTGTGTGTGTGTGTGTGTGTGTGTGTGTGTATATATATATATATATCCCACGTTCAAAGGCTGTTAAATCGCGTTGTTTACCCATATCGTCAGAAAAAAATAACTTCTGTTGTGGTAAACAACCTGCTTCCCTATTTATAATGGGTCTGGTCCTCTAGCAACTTCAGCGTGAAATTATAGCTAATTTGCCTACAAACATCAGGTGGTCATAATAATCTGGCCACTCAGAATGTATGTGTGTGTGTGTATGTTTTTATTGATTTTTTTTTGAGAGGAAAAAAGTCAATGGGCTGCTTCCTGCACACTCTGTACTGGGGGTTGAGTCCCCAACCTGGGCACGTACCCTAACGGGCAACTGAACTGACGACCTTTTGGTGCATGGAACAACGCTCAACCAACTGAGCCACACTGGCCAGGGCATTCTTTTTTTTTTTTTTTTTTTTTTTTTACTTTTAGTATTTTTACTGATTTCAGAGAGAAAGGGAGAGGGAGATAGAAACATCAATGATGAGAGAGAATCATTGACTGGCTGCCTCCTGTACGCCCTGTACTGGGGATGGAGCCTGCCAACCCTGACATGTGCCCTGACCAAGAATCGAGCAGTAACCTGATTCATAGGTCAATGCTCAACACTGAGCCACACTGGCCATGGCGTTCTTAATGCTTTCTGAACAAGAGGCCCTGCACATTCTGTGCCAGTTCTGCTGGCAGGTTATGAGACGCCTTCAGAGGACACTGTCCCAGGAGGTCCCAGCGGGTAGGAGCTGGCTAACTACTCAAGAGGTGGCCTCAATTGCTCTGGGGTGGCGTAAAGACCCAGGGAGAACTTGGGGTCAGCTCCGGGCCATGGCATGTACCTTCAGGCATTTGAGCCCCTTCTCATCCCTGTTTGGTCATGCCTGCAGGAACCACCAAACCTCCTCTGCATTCAAACTTTCCATCACAAACTGAACCCCAAAATGTGCAGTTCATAGGCACAAAACTAAAAGGGAGCCCAAACCCAGGATGTTCTATACCTGGGGGTAAAAGCAACAGCACTAAGTAGCCTGTTTTCCAGCGGACTAAGCTTTGGCATATCATTTGTAAAGTGGGTATATGAACAACAGTAACAGTGACACATTCCTCATAGGGCTGACACACCTGTAATGTGAGAAAAGTACTTTGTAAAGAGCAAAGCACAGCTCACAGCTAACAGCACCTTTCCCACCACTATCTCTAGCTCCTTTAACTCTCTCCTGTTAAACCCTGACAATGCCAGCCCCTGGGACACCCTGCTTCCCCACCCCCTCCTCAGCAGTACCCACACATGGGGTAAGGGGTCTTTGGTCTGTTCCCTTGGACCCCTGTGTGCAATAAAATGTACTAACCATCGCCAGATGAGGCAGGTGGGCAAAGCAGCCCCTGACTTGGAACAGATGCTCCCTGGCTAACTTTAGTTCTGCTGCAGGACTTCTGTGTGGCTTCCTGGAGCTGATGGGGTGGGAAGTCCAGGCTGCCACTTGTCAGAGGATGGCAATCCCACGCCACCACTCCTGTCCTGCTCATTGGGGGCACCAGGCTAAGAGGACAAGGGATATGTTCACCGTGCCCCTCCTCCCTCCACCACCCCAGTAAACACTCACATTGCAGCTTGGTCCTGTTTATTACTAAACACAAACAGGTTCTCTGGGAAAACACTGGTGACTATGATTTTCTCCCTGCTCTTCCTGAAATCCTCTTAAATTGTGCTAAGAAGTTATTGAAGTTAAACCAATAAAAAAAACCCTAAGGACATAGGGATGTAGATGTTAGGCCGTCAGAGCCTTGAACATGAAAACAGCCTGTGCTGGGCAGTCAGTCTGGTGGCAAGAACTCTCCTGTCTTGCACATGGGTTCGGCCTCACAGGGCTCTGAATTCTGGGTGAGAGGGAATCAGTTTTCTTGGCACCAGAGTGGAGATGGGGCCAGCAAGATTTTGTTAAAACATACCCCCACTTAAGGCACCTTCTTAAACCTCTTGCTTCTCAAAGTTGGTTCCTGGACTGTGAGCATCACCTGGGCTTGTTAGGAATGCACAATCTCAGGCTTACCCCACACCTGCTGATGGTGAATATGCTTTTAAACAGGGCCCCTGGGGAAGGAGGATGCACTCCAGGCCAAGAAGCTCTACTCTCTGATGCACTGGAAAGGGCTGACACCCAGGACCCTTCTCGTCAGTGCACAGTGCAGACGCCTGGAACAGTCCATCCAAGGAGCCCTGCTGGAGGCCCTGCACTGGCCTCTGGTCTGAGCATGCAGGGGACACCCTGAACCACCTCCTGCTGGAGTGTGCTCCTTCTTCCCCAGATGCCCTCCTATGGCAGACAGGGGCTGGATATTCTGAGGTATTTTCAGAAGTGATGGGACTGTTTAGCCACATCTAGAAAAGAGGAAGATGAACACAGAACTCCAAGACACACACACACACACACAAACACACACACACACACACACACACACACACACACACACACGAAAAATCAGAGACTTTAGAAGAGGCCCATCTGTAGGTTGCAGTGGAGCCCACTGACTGTTGGGCAGCATGGGGGCTTGCTCTTCTCTGCTGACACCATCCTCAATTCTGATGCTTTCTGGATTCAGAACAGCTGTGGTAAGTGCAGTACCTATTTGATCTATTTCTCTTTTCTAAGAATCCTATGGGGTGAGTGTTATGGATCCCATTTCACAGATGGGGACACTGAAGCTTGGAAAGTCAGTGTCTTGCCCCCAATGCACACTGGGGAGAGGGCCAAGCCAGGATTCAAACCTAAGATCCTTGTGCTCCATCCTGCCTCTCAGTCAGAATTTGCTTTCCCATCACCAAGGATATTAATGTCAGGACACTTAGAATGGCCACAGGGCTCAGGAGTGAGGAGCAGACGGGCAGGAAATACTCAGGGACAACGCAGAAAGCCCAAGATCATTGAACCTGGAGAAGAGGGGCCTCTGAGTCTCTGAGGGGAGGGAACTGGCTTGCGTGTCCAGGGGAGGGGGCAAAATCTGTGTAGCAGAGGGTTGTGGGAGATCTGGTCACAGAGCACATCCTGGTGCCTTTCCCTCAATACCCCAAGCTGGCTGTCCGAGGGTCTCCTACCTCCTCACATGGGTCAAGGCCATCCCTGGCTTATAGGGAGAGCTTGTATACAAGAGGGCAGCCCAAGTATAACTAGGAGGAAGTCACCTGCAACCCCAGCTGGCGCTTTGGCAGTGTTCACTGCTTATAAGTTACACACCATCACCCTACACCACCACATCTCAATGATCCCACTTCATTTATTACCAAAATATCACAGAATTCCAGTCATAGTTCACATACAGTGTTTAACACAAACCTGATACCTGTGGAAAGAACTAAGTATTTGGACAATCAAATGTTTGGAATCATATCCCAAACTGTTATCACTCCGTACTCCAAAAATACGCTTTGAGAGCTTTGGAAACTGAATTAAAATGTCTACACAGCTATGAACAATTGTTTAATAAAACTTTTTCATGTTTCCATTACATGTAAATATATCAATTTGGCATCTCTATAAAAACTCTGAAAATGGTGCAAAAGTTTCATTCTCTTTGAGAAAGCCATTGACAAAAAATATTCATACTTCACTAAAATTTTGAAAAATGGTCTTCTTTCAAAGCTTCTTTATTAATCTGAAATCTTCTGTATTATCAAAATCTAGGTTTGCTTTTTCCTCTTAAAACACTAAAGAACATTTATTCACAAGGATAAAAAGGGAAATAGGAAGATGGAATACTGAGGGCTTTTTTCCCCCTTGAAAATTAATAATAATAATAATAATAATAATAAGCTAGTTACATAAGCATCCTCAAAATAACACAATGGGATTCATTTTATTGTTGACTTTGGACAGCAGTGTCATACTTTATTGAAAACAAACCCATGTAAAAACAAAGTTAAAATGAAAAATGGTATCTGAAAAATAAATTATTTTATATAAAACAAATCAGTAACTTAAAACACTAATATACAAAATGTCTACTCATCTACTGTACAACAAGGGGACCGGTCGGGAAAGTCCCCCTCCCCCAGAGCAAGTCACTATAAACAGAACATTACATGGTAACGAGGTGGTCCCAACCAATGGACAAGCTTTCTCTTCTGGGGGTAGGGGGAAGTGAAATATAGTCCTCTCAAAATCACTGCTCAGACCACTGGTTAGCCTAACATAGGTCCTGGTGGTGACTTACAAGTAAATTTTCTTCTTTTGAAAACAACCAAGCAGAAAACTGAACTATGTCACCAAAAGGTTGTGGGAAAATATACAATACAATCATTAGAAGTCAGAGGCAAATCAAAAGGTTTAGAACCTTGAACCCCACTGAAGATCTGGGATTCAAGTTCTACTGCTATTGTAAGAAAGGGTCAATTATCAATGCCACTCAACACAAAGCACTTGCAACCTTAGTTGGTGGCTGGCCTGGAAATCTGATGAATGGGAGGGAAGTAGGTGCCTTAGGTCTTGGGAAGATGGGAAGAATTTCTGGTGGAGGACTTGGGTAGGGGGTGAGGGTGGGGCAGCTTATTCTTATTCTTTTTTATCCAACACAGGAAGGCTGCAATAAGTAGAGAGAGAAAAATCAGGCTGCATCAGATGTAAAATGGAACAGCTAGCTGGGTGATGCTAACTTTGATTTTCAAGCCCAACAGTGGACTCAGGTCAGTCAATGGCCCTACAATGGCCCTAGTTTGGAGGCCAACCAGAATAAGTTATTGCCAATAACTTTCATAGGATTCTTCTACTTGTCTGATCCAGTAGGGACCGCTCAGTTGCCAGCTCAGAGGCACCAACTCCTGCAGCAGCCTGGTGCAGACCCCGGATGCTGGGTTTCTAGCATTAACACCAAGTGCAGACTCTCCAAGGTTAAGTCAGCTGCCTTTGGCAAGGGAAAAACTCACCTTCTGAACAAAGATGACAGACCAACCCAGCCCTACCTGCTGGTAAGAGGCATAGTGGCGCAGAAGATCATGGCCTAGCATATTCCACTGAAAAGCTCCAGAAGTCAAGGGTTAAAAATAAAGAACTCAACTGGAATCAGGTCCACAAGTTGGGAGCTGTTTAGCAAACAATTGTTAAGGTAGTTACACAGGACAAAAGAGAATTCAACCAAGGCTTCTTTGGTATTTATGTACCAAACCAAACTTGTGATAAATTAACTTTATCTACTCTTATTTTTCCCATCAAAATTCCCAAATAAGATCACCCATTTTGCAAAATACAAATATAAATAAAAATGTAAATTTTGAAAAATGGTTTCTTTTGGATTGTGACTTTTAAAAAATAAATCTTCCTTTTGCAAACAAGCCTAGAGATGTAACGAACTTTATAGACACGGGGCCAGCATCTGGTACCTGGATGGGAGTGACAATTGCTTTTCAGGAGGAATATGTCAAAAATAGAATCGTTCCACACACCTGTACATCAAAACTCCCAAAGAAACACATTGGGGTTTTTAGTTAGAAGGCTATTCAAAGAGGGGTGAGGCGACCATGTAACAGGAGAATTTTAATGACCTGAGAAACTCAACCTTCAAAGGCTCATATGTACTCTACATCTCCTCTTCATCTGACCTAACATCAGAACAATCAGTCTGGTTCAAATAAAAGGGAGGGGAGGAAAGAAGTTGCAGTGCTGGGTGCCAGCCCACCATCATCTCGTTTGCATTTATATTATCCTTGTAATAAAATGAGCACGAGTGAGGGCTGACAGGAATGTGTGTCAAAGAGATTTAAGGGGTGGTTTTAGAATTGGGAATCTTATCTCTGAGAAAATGTTGGCCCAAGGTTGCACCACCTGAAAGGCTTATTTTTCCAGAAAAACATGCCAGTCCCAGGGTGAAGAGCACTCTGGGGCAACAGAGCGGGGACAATCTCTATGTTTGGGGTTCTAGGAGGCACGCAAGCTGGCTTTGACTTAGGATCTGGGAAATTCTGCTGGAGGGAGGAGGCCCTCCATGGCAATTTATGAGACAAGGCCTCAAGGTATGAACTTGGCCTTGTATGGGAAAAGAACATGGCAACATCTTAAATTTGGGAGAATAATGTAAGCAGCTGGTAGCCCCTCACGAAAGTATGAGAGTAATAGCCTCAAAATTTTTCATGGGCTTCTCAGAACACTGATCTTTTTTTGAGAGAAGGCTGTGCCCATCGGCCTTTCCCCTCCCCCACGTAAATAAATAAATAGACTAATAGATAAATAATGCTGCAATTCCATGATCTCAATAACTAAAAAACAGCCTATTATTACGTTTAGTCTTGTGTCAAAGTTAAAAACTGCTGGTACTAAGTTATTCTGTTTTTTATTCTCACTGTACACTAGATATTTATAAAAATCGGATCATGCTCCTTAGGAATTGTCCGGAGATCTAGTCCTGGCTACTTCGCAGGCCCTGTCAGATTCTCCCTACTGGCTCCCCATTTTAAAAACACACCATCTGTGACTGCACATTCCTATACGACAGATTTGTAAATGCTTTGTCTTGAGGCAAGTATTTGTTCCTTAAGCTCTTATATATCCTCCCTGAATGCTGGGCCGTCTGTATCTTGCCTAGCCAAAAAGAAAGAAAAGGTAAAATAAAAAACAAAACAAAATTTGAGCAAAACAAAATCAAATTTAATGGTCTTAAATGCAAAAGTAAAAACAAACAAAAAACACAAAAAAGCAAAAGAAAATTAACAGAACAACCCAAAATGTCAAAGCAATAATGAAGAGAACTTTTTTGAGGGTTAATCTTTAAAACTACAAATCAAAGGTTTTCTTTTTTTCGTTAATAGATAATTGGCAAGAAGTAAGTACTTTCCTGCTGAGTGTTCATATGAAAGCAAAGTTTCAAAACAAAATCCGACTAAAGTAGAAAAAAGTCTAGCACTCACAAGGGATATGAGAAATATAATGCTCAAATGTTCATGTTATTAAAAATAGAGCTATCTTATGCATTCGAGCTATGTTAAATGCTTTTGGAAACTGGAGAAATGGCTAGAACAACAATATCTGATGTGTGGGGCACTGTGCATGCAATGTGTGGACAGGAACTCAGAATGTCAGAGTAGCTACACATCTTCAGGAGTGCCTGGGGCTTAGATCTGATTCAGGAATATATGGAGTTTCCCTGAAACTCTTTGGTCCGTTCCCATTGACGTCTGGGCTTAGAAAACATTGTGTCCTCCTTTAGAGGGCCTGACCCAGCTTGTGCCCTGTCCCCAGTGGTGGCCCTTGGCCACTGTCAGGACTACTTGGCAGAACCCAGGACTGAGTGACCAGAAGGTGGCAATGGGACCTGCTTGGGGAAGCAATTTCATGTCAACCAAAGCAGAAACTGCTTAAAATGTTGAAGCAGTTGAGAAAACGCACACTCAGCATCTGTCTAACATCTTTAGTTTAAAAACGAAAATTAAAAGGTCATTTTTTTTATCCAGTTTGTGGAGACACCGAATGAAGTGGGTGTTAGACAGTCTTAGAAGTTAAAGCATGCTTCAGTTTCACCACCATCCCGAGGGACTGGTTAGTCAATGCAGTCTACTTAGATTTCTGTTTAATATATATTTTAAAGGAAATAACTTAAGAAACTTAAAGTTGGTCTAACATTGTGGGATTTCAAACATTTGAACATGTTGGTTGCATCTCAGAGTATAAAAACCTTTTCACTTCTCATTTAGACTAAGACAAACACTTGTGAAAATTGGCGCAAAATGAGTTGTACACTAACAAAAAAGTTTCAACTTCTTCACTCTGAATTATCTATTCCGTACAAAAAAGCATGAGTGAGTTATTTGTGGGACTTGTTGGTTTTGAAGGAAACCTGTAAGATTTTGTCCCCCAGGCGGTAGCCGTTCAGACTTGCTATGGCCATCGCGGCTTCTTCATAGTTTGTCATGGTCACAAAACCAAAGCCTTTGCACTTGTTGGTGTTGAAGTCGCGAATCACTTTCACATTGGTGACTGCGCCAAAGGGGCCAAACATCTGCCAGAGGATTCCCTCATCGGCATCTTGACCAAGGTTGTAGATGAAGATGCACCAGCCTGAAGACGCGTTTCCTGGGACATTGACACCAGAAAGCCCACTCATGTGATCTACACCCATAGGGGAGAACCTAGCAAACAGAGAGCACAGCATTCAGGTCAAGGTCAAGGTCAGTGTTGGCAAGCATGCCAACACTATTGGGGGAACAGGCGGGATTGGCTCAGGCCCTTCCCTCTCCCATCAGCCAGGGGTGGAGTTCTCAAGGCTGCCACACCCCACCAGTCACAAGCAAGATTTTTTTTTTTTAACTGAGAGGAATTCAATATGGTGGCAGAGGAAGGGAGTTGCCCCTGAGACACTTGTTGCCTGAGGAAGTTCAGAGCCTCAACTGATTTCTCTCAGAATGATGGTCTGTTAGTGGCTGACCAACCACTTCCTCCACTCTTCCCACTGTGTGTGTGTGGTTCCTGTTCGCCATTTCTGTGCTTCTCACATTTTAAATGATGGAAGCCTCTCCACATCCTCTGAGGTGCTCTTACACCCTCAAATTGCCCTGGAGGAAACGCTTTCCTCATACTGCATGTATGTCTTTTGGGAAGGCCTGTACTTTTTTCTTCTTTTTCTAAATTTTGTACCTTCCCCTGGTCATGACCTGCCATCTCTAAGGATCCACAACCAAGCGGTGACCAGGTTACACATGCTCCGGTGAAGGGCCACTGCTGGCACAAGGGAACTCCTTCCCAAAGCTCTGGGTAACCTTCCGTTGCTGGCTCATAACATCCCAAAAGGGCCAGAGGCCATACTGCAGGGTCACTGAACTGTACCAAAAATGTGGAACATTTTGATGTAATTAAAAGTGTCACTTTTAATTACATCAAAACTAAGCCTTCTACCAATGTGTAGCCATTGCAAAAAGGATTAAGGGAGATAATAGAGTTGTAACTGAAGCCATGTGGCCCTCTAGATGGTTCACAAATTAAAAAGTCATGGTTTCAGGTCAATTTAAAAAGATCTGACTGTGATACAATATCCGTGAAGCCACACCATGCAAATGGAGAAGTATTATATTTCCAAAATAAAATCGGGCTTCGAGCTGTGGGGCTGACAGAGAGGTAGGTGGGTGCCTTCAAGGGGCCATTAAACAAATTCACTTTCTCGACAGACATGACCCCAGGCAGGGTGACCAGCCCCCGAGGTATAGGCCACTGATCCAAGGATTGTATTCAACACAGGTATGGAAGAATCCAGACACATTATTGGCCATGGCTTTGACTTCTCAAGAATAATTTTAAACAGCCTACATCAGAACACCTGAGTTGGTTACATGACTTGTGGTTTGTCAGTGATCTTGAGTCTGTTGGGATGACAGTGAGACCACAACAGCATTGAAATGGGGGTGAGAAAAGGCACCCAGCTGGTTCTCAATGAGAACTGGAAAGGGATTCCCACTTTTAAAAGGACCCCTTAAAAGGACCTACTTTTCTCCAAGTTTTATAGGTACCCAATATGGACATGACTTATTATAGTTAACCTTCTTATGTAGCTATTATACTACAAATAATCTGAAGAAATACTTTACTGCCTTTTATTGACATAATTCTCATTCTTATGAATTATTGTTAAGGTTTTTCTCCTGCCAATTGGAGCTGGTTTCTTTCATCCTGACAGTCAGGAAACTCACCCCTAACTCCTTTCTCTTATGGCACAAAAGGAGAGCTGACCCTCCTTTCCCCAATGTGGTAACAACAGAGGCACTTTCTTCTCTTCCGGGTCTTTCTCTTATTCTTATCTTAGTCTGCCTTCTGGTGGTAAATCTTTCCTCCTGTCTCTCCCACTCACTACTTCCTTCCATCTTTTTGCTGTGTTCCTCTGGCCATCATGTTCCTTTCCCCGCCTAACCAGCTGTTTGGTCGCCACTTTCTTTTCTACTTCTTGTTGCTGTGAGCAAGGCCCCCTTCTCCTCCTCCAGCCGTCCCTGGTTTTCCAGTTACCATAACTCAGTGAACACTGCCATCCACTCATCCTGATCAGTAGTGAGGTGATCTATGTTATCTGACTTCCACACTGGATTTACTTCCCTACTTGCTTCTGTCTGAAGGCACTTCCCCTTGCCTTTGTCTAGTAACTAGGAGAGCCTGCCTTTGTCTAGTAACTAGGAGAGCCAGCTTTAGAACCTGACATGGTTGAGAACTTTGGACAGGGCTTTTCAACAGAAGGCATTTAGTATTTAGATATCAAAATAACTCCACAGGTATGTGAGAAAGGGTTGCCTTAGGCCTAATGACCAAATGTCTAAAACCTGTTTAAAAACTCAGGAAGGAGAACAGCTCTCACTGAACATACCTACAGCTGCATCCTTTTCTTACGGAGTTGAATGATGCATATTTTTAGAGTATTTTCTTTTTTGTAAAAAAAATTGAATTTATTGGGGTGACATTGGTTCACAAAACCATACAGGTTTCAAGTGTACAACTCAATAAAAGATCATCTACACACTGCATCCATGCGCCCATCGTCCCAAGCAATGTCTCTTTCCTTCCTCATTTCCCCCTCGTTGCCCACCTACAGCTAGCTCCCACCCCCCTTTCCCTCTGGCTATTACCACATAATTGTCTGTGTCTATGTGTTATATATACATTGTTTTTTTGGAATGATCTTTTAAACTCACAGCTATACTCTCATCTCTCTAGAAACTATATACTGGAGTGCTATCACCCGTTCTCTCAGTACCTGTTTGGAACTGGCATCATCTTTTTAATTCTAATTAAAGACAACACTCAATTGGAAAGAGATGGCTTTCATACAGACACTTTTATAATGGAGGTGGGACATGGAGACATGAAATGATTCTGAGTACAACCTTCTGATGTGAGCAGCCTGGCATGCCCAGTGCTTCCCACTATATGTGGTTACCCAACAAGTGAGGCTCTAACAGCCTTCAAAGCACTGCCAGCCATGATGGGAAGAGACTGGGTAGGTAGATGAGAGCACTGCCCTCCTGACCCACCTGAATCTCTGTGCCTGGTGATGCACGGGGCCTCCAAACCGTCTAGCTGGCGAGTGGTACAGCTGGGAGAGCAGCGCCACATTTTTGTTCTGGTTGGGATTGGCTGCGAACTTCACTGTAATGGGTTCAGAGGAACCTGGGGGTTTATGACCATTGAAACTGGTAATTGCCTCTTCTGCTTCCGACCGTTTGTCAAACCGGATAAACGCAACCCCTCTGGACAAACCTTTTTAACAAACCAACAAAAATGGAGTTAGGGGAAAAAAATGCAAGGATTTTTTAAAACTGAAAAACAAAAATCAAGCAAGTCAGTCTACTGTGCTTCAAATTGGATGCTTACTTAATGAGATAAACAAAAATTAAACCTAAATATGCTCAAGCCACCTGGGTCAAGGTTTCATTATTCTGTGTGAAGTGAATTTGGAAATGCTAAACATGTTTAAATTAAGAATAAAGGGACAACACAGCCGGAGTGGTTCAGTTGGTTGAGCATGGTCCTGTGCACAGCAATGTTGCCGGTTCAATTCCTGGTGAGAACACATACCTGGGTTGCGAGTTCGAGCCCTCATCAAAATATATATGGAAAGCAGCTGATCGATGTCCCTCCCTCGCTCCCTCCCTCTCTTTCCTCCTCTCTTCCTCTTTCTAAGTATGTCCTTGGGTGAGGATAAAAAAAAAGAAAAAAGAATGAAGGGGCATTTATAATCCAATTAAAAATAGTTCTATGATTATCTAAAAAAAAAGAATTAAAAAAACCCAACAATGACTAATAAAATATTAAGGTTTCAGACTTTCTTCTGAGTTACTCAGTGCCAAAAGATATTTTGGTGACAGACAGCCACATTAGAAGCAATCACACCCCCTACCTCCCATCACTATTTTGACACCAGGTACCCACTGTGGTGTGGGTGCTGGATGGGCTGGGGTGGGAAGGCAACCGATTGGCAGGGCTGGGTCTAAGAAGTCTCCCTGGGCTCTGGACCCGCCTCCCCCCCCCCCCCCCCTCATTCCATGCCTGCCCTATCCTCCCAATGTGCCTGAGGAGCAGTGGTGCCTCTGAGGGCCTATAGTGAATAAGGAGCAACCTGGCCGCATAGCCCGGACAGGCTTTTGCAGCCTGCTGCCTTTCTAGTGGGCCCAACAGAATCCCTGATTACTAGGTGCCCAGCTCAGCCTTCTCCTTCATCGCTGAAGGGCGCGGAGTCCCAGTAACTAAACCTCACCCTAACAGCACTTTCCTGCTGCCATCAGCTCATTCACTACTTGAAAGTCCTGGGACCTCCTGTGGACCCCAATCTGCCCTCAGAATCAAGTGATGCCACTCACTTTTTCCCCCTAAACTGACCAGGCACACACAACAGTGCTGACAGTCCCCCATAGACCGCCTGGTAGGTTAAGAGACCCTGCCTTAGGCCTACTCCATACCTGGTCTTGTTCCCAGGAGCCCCTCATCTCTCCCTGCATGGGATGGGCCAGGGACCCCGTCGTGGCCTCCATCTGCCTCGAGGTGGGTATCTTCTCTTGCTACCTAGACTGAGGCCCCTGTAGGTAAGCTGAGTCCCTCAACAGAGCAGGAACGCAATACAGGACCAGGCTGCCTGAGATCTAAGGCCCAACTGCTATAGGCAGTGTCTGGTCAGTTGGCATGAGTGTGAGACCTGAGCAAACCAGATAGCAGAGGGTTCAGCTGCCCCCAAACCCTGTCTATCCACATTCTGGGTCTGGGGGGATGATGAGGAGATCTTGGCCCTTGAAGAACTCAAGGAATGGGGTGGGGCTGGGGTGAGGGAATTTGGAGTCACAGAAGAGCCTGGCTCCTTCTCCTGAGAAGAAACAGTGTCAAAAACAAAACAAAACATACACAGTGAAGGTTCAAGTGTAGTGGAGAGGTGACAGCAAGGGCCAGTCTGAGGGTGACATTGCTGGGCTGGAGTCACAGGTGTAACTGGTGGGATGACTGTGGTCAATAGCCCTATCCTAGACACTGTCATATTGCCTGCCATTCATAGGGCCACCAGCTAACTGAACACACCAGATGTCCCCCCATTCAGCTCCCATTTTCCAGTACCTTTCCTTACCATTTCCCACAGGGTCCCTCCTACTAACTGCCTCCCCCATGGTGGGCATGGGGCATGAGTCTCCCTGGCTGGTCCTGAGGCCCTGGAGGGGCAGAGAGAGACTCAGGCACATCAGATGACAAGTGTCACTGCAAGGCATGGTTGACAACTCTCTGTGTCTAGAATTCCATGTTGAGGCCTGACTTGGATGTGATACTGTGGGCCCCACTGAAGCACACAATGAATAGTCAGGGACCCTCAGGCCAAGGATTCTTTGTTTACAACTGTAACATATTGTGGACAACCCATGCTGGGTCTTAAAGCACACAACACTCCAACTAGGAAGCTCCCTGTCCCAGCTTACCCCTTTCCCCTGCACAGTGCCCTGGGAGATCATACAGAAGCTCCTAGCGGCCTGAAAGCTGTCCCCACGTTGGCTTCATGACTCTTTAAAATTCACACAGCCAGAGACACTCACTGAATTAGTGAGATCAGACCTAGCAATCACATGTATGCCCCAGAAAAATCTAGAACCTGAGCTTATTTTTTTATTTCAGTTCAAAAGAACACCTGAAAGTATTGTTTTTATTCACTCTTAAAAGGCATGAATAATAGCTTAGACAGATGGAAACCTGAACAAAATCTAACTTTAGATAAATAATGCTGAGCTGGCAAGCTCCTATAGGAAGCTGCTTTCTGGGAGATGGTTTTATTCTATTTATAAAGACCTTAAGATCAAGCAGAGAGAGTGTGTATGCAAGTGGGATTTCCTGTTTGATTTTGTAAAATGACTTTCAAATGAAAATTTCCCGATGCAATGAACAAAACCCGAGAAAGAAAATGTTATTTAGTGCAAGAAAACGTTAATTCACTAATGTGATAAATCTACACTTTAATGTGATAAATCTACACTAGAGGGAAAAAATAGAGCTATCTTCTAAAAAATTCCCTCTAGTGTTTTTTATTTTATGTACTAGAGGCCTGGTGCACGATATTCATGCACAGTGTGTGTGTGTGTGTGTGTGTGTGTGTCCCTCAGCCCAGCCTACACCCTCTCCAATCTGGGATCCCTCTCACAATCCAGGACTACTGGCTCCCAACCGCTCGCCTGCCTGCCTGATCACCCCCTAACCACTCCCCTGCCAGCCTGATCGACGCCTAACTGTTCCCCTGATGGCCTGATTGCCCCTAACTGCCCTCTCCTGCAGGGCTGGTCACCCCTAACTGCCCCCCCCTGCAGGCCTGGTCACCCCTAACTGCCCTCCCCTGCAGGCCTGATCGCCTCCAAGTGCCCTCCCTTTCAGGCCTGGTCCCTCCCAACTGCCCTCTCCTGCTGGCCATCTTGTGTCCACATGGGGGCGGCCAGCTTGTGTGTTGGAGTGATGGTCAATTTGCATATTACCTCATTATTAGATAGGATTTATTTTTTTAAAATGTAATTAAATCTTTATTGTTAAAAGTATTTCATATGTCCCCCCTTTTCCTTCACTGCCCCTTCCAACCTGCTCCCACCCCTGACCCAGGCTTTTACCACCCTATTGTCTGTGTCCATGGGTTATGCACATATGCATGCAAGTTCTTTGGTTGATCACTCCCCCCACCCCCACTTTCCCTCTGAGATTCCACAGTCTGTTCTATGCTATGTCTCTGGATCTATTTTGTTCATCAGTTTATTTTGATCATTATATCCCACATATGAGTGAGATCATGTGATACTTGTCTTTCTCTGACTGGCTTATTTCACTTAGCATAATACTCGCCAGGTCCCTCCATGCTGTCTCAAAGGGTAAGAGATCCTTCTTTTCTACTAGTGTTTTTTAGAATTAAGAGCAGAGACCAATAAATGGCACAATCTCCAAATGAGTAAATTATAAAGTTTACAATTAAAATGGATAAAGAAGCAAAGAAAAATTAAAAAATTAAGTTCTGTTAGTTCAGGATGCAAAGGTTTCTTAAGAGAGCTTCCTATTTCTTCAACACTAAAAAGCATATCACATGAAGTCAAACCTGTCTGCCATGCCGTTCTCTGCCTCATTTCCTTGTGGGCTCCATGGGATCCCAGTAGAGGGGCCCTGGGTGGGTAGCCTCCACTAGAGCAAGGGGAAGAAGGGAGCCCTCAGCCCCTGGGGACTCACATTTTTGCTAATTCTAGCCCCAGGTCAGGAAGCAGGGCTGGGAGAGGGAGTCCAGGAGCCCCTCATCTCTCCCTTCCCTCCTGTCCTCTTGCAAGGACACCGTAACAGAAAAGGTGTGGGGTGGGGGCCCCAGTTCCTTCCTTGAAGTAGCTGGCAGGGAGGCCTGAGGGAGAGTGAGGGTCTAGTACACCACCCTAAGGTCACAGCTGAGCCTGGGGGCAACCCTGAGGGGCCCCCAACACTAGGAGATAAAAGCCTTGCAGACAGAAAGGAGGCAAAATCCCCTGCAAAGGGCTGAGGAAGCTATCTACAGAAGTGAAACAAATGCTACATGGCCAGGGGTATGTTCTCAAGGTCGCTGGGCTCCAGAGAGCAAGACCCCATTCAGCAGTGCTGGACAGAGATCAGCTGAGGCAAAGCAGTCATTGTGCAATCTAGAAAAGCAGGGCCATGGAAGCAGGAAGGTGGGTCCCCAGGCAGCCCATTCAGACACTCCTATGCAGGTGGAGCTGGGAATAAATACATGCACTGACCAGCTGACTGCATTGTTTTCTCTCAATGGGGGCTTTAGGAAACTAATCTGGTACAGGCCAGGGGGTTTTGTCCCAAATAAATGGCATCCTCACCCTATGCCCACCCCCTACCCTCCAGCAAAGGGTCAGATGGGGTCACTCCAGCATAACCTGGTGTCTGTGCCAGACTAGGTGTATACCCAGAGCTCCCATGAAACGCCAGTGACCTGAGCCTGCAGACTATACTCCACAAGCCACTTCTCCTCCTCAGGCCCCAGGGCAATCAAGCTGCCCACTCCTCTCAAGGCCAGGCTCCAGCAGGCACCAATCTCAGCTTCCACAGTTGGGGCTAGAGAAAGGAGAGCAGGGGACAAGGCCAGATGCCCCAAAGCACACAGCTTGGGGGGAACGTGAAAAAATGTGTGTGACCCCACCTACCTGCTCTCCAGGGTTTTCTCTGCAAAGGGGAGGTCATCTCAGAGCTATGACTTCCTGTGCCCTAATTACCCAATATTAGTTTTAATACCACAGCCAAGGGCGTGGTGAATACTCTGTGTAGGAAGAACATAAAAATCAAATGGAGACAATTCTACTGGCTTCACTAAGCTCCGGAGGCAAGAAGCGTCCTTTTTAGTTTGTCAGCAGATTCCCACTCCTGGCAGGAACAGTTCTGAGGGGTCGAAAAGAAGGCATGGCCCAAGCTTTCTGCTCCCCAGCTGGAGGCATGCATAGGAGTTGGCGAGGGATATCCTGATCCCAGTTCCCAGGCCAGCAGGGGATGAGAGCCACAGTCAGGGCCAGAACCCAGCTTCCTGCCAGTCTGTCTGCCCAAGGCTGATTCAGCAACGCCCAGAGCCCAAGCAGCTAATGTCCTGAACTGAGATGACCTGAGAGGGGCCGGGATAATCAGCGAGAAAATTCACTGCTGAGTTCTGTGGGTGAAGCATCTAAATCATCAGAAACAGTCACCCTTGTAGCTTTGGGGCAGAAAGGCCTGGACCAAGAGTAAAGATGGTCACATCACACATTGTATGCCTGCAATAAGAATAGCAGCAAATCTTTGTAACCCATCCATAGGCCAGGCTGGGACATTTGGGTGCCTAAGGGAAGTTATGTCTTGGTGCCCCAATGTCTTGGTGTTTTCACCATAAAATGCCAGCCTGACTCAGGGGCTCTTTCATGCCACTTTATCTCCCCAGTCTCACAAACAAATGCCAATGTCATCTCATTTTGATTCTGTTTTCATTGGTGGAACAACTAATGACATTTAAAATCAAACATGATCTGTCTTCCCTAGAAAACCCAGCCCCTGGCCTAGAGGAAAACCTCACCGTGCATCCCAGGCCACCTCCGTACCTGTCGTCTGGTCCACAAGGACTCGGGAGTTGATGATTCGCCCGAATCGAGAGAACATGTCCTCCACATCCTTCTGGGTCATGGTCCTGGGGAGCCCGCTGATGTACAAGTTAGCGTCTTTGATGACCTCTGAGCTTGGGCGAGCATATGACACCTTGAAAATAAAACCACTTTCGGGGGTTAGGACAGGTGTGTGGCCAAAGCATCAAGGAAGGGTGTTAAATTTTGGGGTGAGAAAAAGCCAAGCTATGGTGGGAGAACACGCAAACACTCATCACCTGAGGCAGCTCCCCATTGACCAGGCAATGAGCTGATAGCTGGCAGCATTTTCACATTTCAATGAAGGGAACATTCCTGTTTTATAAAGTAAGTAACTGAAGATCCCCAATTTGTTGGTGGCAGAGCAGGGACTGAACCCTGTTACCTGTGCACTTACCAAGGCCTTATCCCTCTCTGGATGATGAGCTGGGCTGGGAACAAGACCTGCCTATGAGGAGTGGTGGGCAAGAAAGCTGGGTGCTGCTGGGAATGCAACATTCACCTGCCAATAGGCAAGCTCACCACAGGAGCCCAGATGGGGACGTGAGTGCTAGGGGAGCCCTGAGTTCCACACACAACTGTTCAATATTAAATGACTCTAGGCATTTTGGGCTTATGTTTTGCAAACTTGAAGAAAGCCTAAAAGGAACTCTTGTAGTGGCTTAGAGAAAATGGCATGTATGTACTAGAGGTGGTGAGAGGCTGCAGGGGCTGATGGTAAGAAAAGGTCTTTGATCCTTTCTTCAAAGAAAAGGTTACTGAAGAAAAAGTGACAGCTGTGTGGACCCTGCAGGACACAAGGGGGACCAAGGTCTTACTGGAAAAGGGCAGCTTGGAGGAAGGCTTCTGCCCACAAAGGGGCAATCTAGGGAAATGGGACTCAGTCACACCCAACATAGTCAGAACTGAGTGAGGAGGCTGAGAGACAGAGACGGAAGGGGAGGAAACAAGAGAACCGTGTGTTCCAGAAGGTGGGGAATGTGCAGAACTTTCTGAGGGTCACAAAATTGATGTGATGAGGAGCCTGAAACCATAACACAGGAGCAAATATGAACTCTTTTTTTTTTAATTTCAAGTATAAACTCTTGTGTCACTGGGCAGCATGAGGGCATGGACAACAGGTGTGTTCTTACCAGAATGCTCAGTCCTGCTAGGAAGGGCAGGAGTGTAGTTCTATGTGCCAAGAACACTCCCCTCCCAGCTCTATGAGGGCATGTTTGTCTGATTTGTTCAACATAGTAGGTGTTCAATAAACATGTGCTAAGTGAATGTCGAATGAAGTGGCTGTGATGGGGCTGGAAGGGTGACAATGCTGTGCCACTACAGTATGCCAGGAGTGGGGAAAGCAGGGCATGAAAATGGGGGTGCACAAGAATAGGAATGTCACAGCCAGACATGAGACAGGCAGGGGAGGCCTGGGCCGAGAAGGGGGCTCCCCTCTCTACATGCTCTTCATGGGGAACCTCCTTTTACTGGTGGGGCGAGGATGCCATGAGCCACGGCATGAGGCCTGGAATGGTCACCACTCAACACACATGTGAGATGCCAATACCTCAATTTGGGGCAGTCAGGAGGCTCCCCAGAGGCCCTGGAAGAACCAGGTTTCTGAGATGCTAATGGTGCTCTTGACAGTGATGGTGAGGTAAGTCAGGTTTGGCACAGATTCCAGCCCAGGACAGGAATGAATGAGGTGGTGCTCACCACTCTTTACCTTAATGGTTTTGGATTGGAGCCGCAGGCCATTCAGTGTGTTTATTGCTTTCTCCGCGTCCTTTGCAGTCACATAGTTCACAAAGCCATAGCCCAAGCTGTGTCCTGTGGGAGAACATGTGCACACTGGTAAACCAACCAAGAGAGACCAAGAGGATGAAAAGGACTATGCCCTCCTATGTCTGGCTGGGCTCAAAAGAATAAGATCAGAGAAAAGACAAAAAACACAGGAACCTTAAGAGCCAGGGTCTGTAGGAAATGTGTTTATAATTTATATTAATGGTTTATTTATTACTGTTTTTTAATATATATTTTATTGATTTCAGAGAGGAAGGGAGAGGGGAGAGATAGACAGAAACATCCATGATGAGAGATAATCATTGACTGGCTGCTTCCTGTGCAACCCCCACCAGGGATCAAGCCCACAACCCGGGCATGTGTCCTGACCAGGAATCGAACCATTACCTCCTGGTTCATAGGTTGATGCTTAACCACTGAGCCACGCTGGCCCGCCCGGCAATATTAATGGTTTATTTGGTACACTTCTTTGGCAAACTTATACATTTTCTGCAAAGAACAAATGTTACTTCTGGAATTTAAAAAAGTTATTTAAAAAGAAAAACTGTGCTACTGACTACATCCTGGGGAACCCATCACTAAAGCAATGACAATGATTGGTCCCACTAGTGATCACTACTCTGTGGGGTTCTGAGGGGCCTGGGTCTGAGAAGGGGAGAAGGACGGTTACAGGCAGCAGATAGGTGGACAGGCATTTCTCTACCACTTCATACCCCAAAGCAGGGAAAGCTTGCTGGGCTCTGGTGCCACCCAGTGTCAGTTCTCTTACTTTCCCAAATCTGCAACCCAGTGGGAAGCACAGGGAGAAGACAGCACTTAGAGAAGTTCCAGCCCTGCTGGGCAGCCCCTGTACCACCTTCACAGCCTTGGCCAAGCTTGCAGGGCCCCAAGAACCTGAGTTCTTTCCAAAGAGATCCAAGGTTACAGGTAACATGTTCCAGCTCTTTATGAAACTTTTAGAAGTGGGAGTGACCACCAATTGGATACCCACAGGGACTCAGCATAGAAGGCGAGGCTCTGTGGGTTCCCAGGAAGCCAGAGAGGAGCAAAGGCTGAGGGTCAGAGGTGGAAGGAGCCTTACACCTTCACAACAGGGGGAGCAGGAGGATACGCAAGGAAGAGAACCACCAATGTGCCCACATCTGACCCATGCACATGCCACATTAGGGGGCACCCACTACACACAGGCACTGCCCTGAGCAAAAATGGAGCTGTGTGTAAGACCAAGGACCACCTTCATTGAGTTTTGTTCCATTCCTCCAGTTGGCAGAGGGTTACAATGAGCAGGTAAAAAATACAACCAGGGCGCCCGACTGGCCGGAGTGGCTAAGTTGATTGAACATCATCCTGTGCACCAAAAGGTTATGGGTTTGATTCCCATTCAGGGTACCTACCTAGGTTGTGGGTTTGATTCCCAGTTGGGGAATATACAGAAGGCAACTGATCACCCGGTCAGCATGGCTCAATGGTTGAGCATCGACCTATGAACCAGGAGGTCACAGTTTGATTCCCGGTCAGGGCATATGCCTGGATTGTGGACTCAATCCCCAGCGTGGAATGTGCAGAAGGCAGCCGATCAATGATTCTGTCTCATCATTGATGTTTCTGTTTCTCCCTTTCCCTTCCTCTCTAAAATAAATAAAAATATATATATTTTAAAAAGCAACTGATCGATGTTTCTCTTTCTTTCCCTCCCTCCCTTCCTCTTTCTAAGCATGCCCTCAGGTGAGGATTAAAAAAATTAAAAAATGAAAAATACAACCAGGCCCTGAGCCACACAGAGATGGAGATCCACATTGCAGCTATGCTGACTCAACCTGAGATGCCACAGGAACCCAGGCCCATTTCTGTGATAATGAGACTTGGAACCCAGAGGACAGCTTAACTCAGTTTTGCCACTTAAAAAAAAAATAATTATTTTTTAAATTTAAAGAAAAATTACAAAGATAACGTAGAATTCCCATATACCCCACACCCAGTTTCCCATTAGTAACAACTTATAGTAGAATGGATAGAACACTTGTTTACAAGTAATAAACCAGCAGTGATACATTATTTTTTAAAAACTATATTTGTATTGATTTCAGAGAGTGAGGATGGAGAGGGAGAGAGCGATAGAACCATCAATGATGAGAGAGAATCACTATCAGCTGCCTCCTGCATGCCCCCTATGGGGATCGAGCCTGCAACCCTGGCATGTGCCCTTGACCAGAATCAAACCCGGGACCCTTCAGTCGGCAGGCTGATACTCTACCCACTGAGCCAAACCGGCCAGACGATACATTATTATTAACTGCAGTCCATATTTGATTTCCATAGTATTTGTCTTTCCCTAATGTTCTTTTCTGTTCCAGGATGCCATTCGGAATTCCCCGTAACATTTAGTTATTATGTCTCCTTAGGCTCCTCTTGGCTGAGACAATTTCTCAGACCTTCCTTGCTTGTGATGACCTTGACAGTTTTGAGGAGGGCTGGTCAGGAACGTTGTAGAATCCCTCTCAATCTGGGCTTGTCAGATGCTTTTTCTCATGGTTAGGTTGGCATGATGGGTTTTGGGGAGGAAGATCACATAGTGCAATGAATGTCCTTCTCATGACATCAGGGGCGCATGCTGTCAATGTGACTTATCACAGATGATGTTGACCTTCATCTCCCGGCAGAGCAGTCCGTTTGGCAGGATTCTTCTCCACTGTAAGGTCATCCCCCAACCCCAAACAATAGGCTTTGGAAGGAAGTCATGGCACAGCCCACACTTAGGGAATACCTTGTGGAATTCCACTCTGCCTCCTTCAGGGTAGAGTAGCTATATAAATTATTTACACAGCCGCTTTCCTTTTTAAAGAAACAAAAACAAAATCTGACCCTCCAGACCCATATTTTTAACAAAACCCCATGGACCTCAGAGACTCAGCTCCTGAGCCTGAACAGTGAGGACCCTGGAGAGGAGGGCTGTGGGGTCCAGGCCCATCTAGCAGGAGAGTCATAGCACAACTCAGAAAACTACAATCAGCTCCAGATCAGGGACTTAGGGTCCCTGCAAACATTCCAGACCACAAATGTGAGAGCTGAGGATGCAGAGGAGGTCTGTGGTAGATTCCCAACCAAACAGCAGCCTGCCTGGGATTTTTATGCCCAAAAGCTTGCTCTTCAACCTCACTCTGTCAGTCTCTCACTGTAGCCAGGCCAAGAGTCTGTCCTTTCTGACACAGCCTTGGACAGGCTCCTCCACTCCTCCCTGATCAGCAGCACCTGCACACCAGTTTCCTTGTCTTTCTGCTCCTCCCACAAGGCCAATTCCACCCAGTATCACCAGTCTTCTTCCCTACTGGTGCCTCAAGTGGTCTAAGCAATGCTGGAGAAACCAAACACCAGTGAAGACTCACCCAGGCCCTGTTCCTGTGTCTTCAACTACAGCGGCTCCTCTCAGCATATAAACATGGGCCTTGCCCCACCTCAGTGCTTGGTGGCCCTGGCTGGCTCCCTAGAGTGGTCACTGCTGACTGCAAGCACTACCCTTACCAAGGCTGTCCATGGCCCTTGGATGCTGCCCATGGATAGTTTCAGGACCCAGCTCCCTGAGCTCTCAGCTTGAAGTGCCACCTCCTCCAGGATGTGACAACAGTGCCAAGTTTTCTTTCTCTCCAGCTGTCCCTCTTCGGGTTCTTCCTCTGCCAATTTCATCAAGATGGTCCCCAAGGCTCTGCCTTTGGTCCTTTATCTCCATCAGTCTTCCTGGGTGACCTCTCTGACCACCTGTGTGCCTGTACCTTCTAATGTCACCTAGGAAGTTGCACAGCCTTAGATGGCCACTGCCTCCCTTTCCTGTTCCTACACCCACTCCAGTTTTCCTGAATGAGTCCACCAATAATAACTGAGCACCTAGTATGTGCCAGATTCCAGGCCAGGTTGGCTGGGTGGGATGGGGTTTTGATGATGATCAGAAAGGAGGAAGCTTCTACCTTTATAAAACTCATATCCCAGTGGGCAAATTGGACAACAAACCAGCAAGAAACAAACCACTGCAGAGGTGCTAGGAGGAGAATCTTTCTGGTGGTGAGAGGCTGACAGGATGGGCCCTCAGTAGACAGGGTGGACAGGAGCACCCTTTGAAGAGGTGATATCTGAAGCAAGATCTCCGGATAGCTGAGGACAAGCATTCCAGACAGAAGAGCAAGGTCCAAGTCTCTGAGGTAGAGACAATGAGTATGTTCCAGGAAATGGGGGAATGGACCAGAGGTGGCTGCTGGTTGGAAAGCAGATGCAGTAGGTCAAGCTAGGATTCTGTGGAGTCTGTGAGCTTGAGCAGTATGCACCAGAGAGGGGGCAGCAGAAGGAAGACCCACAGAGAAGACCTGCAGATAGGCTGATGCCGGAGAGAGCTTCAGAGGAGCCTAAAGTGCCAGCACTCATGGGATGGGCTGAGCCTTCTGGGGCCAGGTGGGGAGGGATCTCTGCATACCCATCCCCAGGGCTGGCTCTGTCCCCTCAATCTGTTCTACCCTCTGTGGTGGGCACCTGTGTGCAGCAAGAAGAAAGGCGGTGGAGGAACAAATGGGAGTCCCTGGCTTTCACCCAATTGATGATGCTGTAGAGCAGTGATGGTGAATCTATGACACGCGAACTCATTTTTTTGGTTGATTTTTCTTTGTTAAATGGCATTTAAATATATAAAATATCAAAAATATAAATCTTTGTTTTACTATGGTTGCAAATATCAAAAAATTTCTATATGTGACACGGCACCAGAGTTAAGTTAGGGTTTTTCAAAATGCTGACACGCCGAGCTCAAAAGGTTCGCCATCACTGCTGTAGAGCAAAGTGCTTAACACAGTGCTGAGCACCAACCTCCACTCTTACCTTCACCATGAACCAATCACTTTCATCTTTGGCTTCTCATTAGAATCACCAGGGAAGCTTCTAAAAGATGATCACTACCCAAGCCATATCCCAGAGCAATGAAATTGGAATGGGAGTGGAGTGGAGCAGGAGTGGGGTGGCTTCAGTAGGATTCCAACACGCACAGGTTGAGAGCTGATGCTTGAAGTGCAGGTGGGGAGCCCCAGAGAGCAGGATTTCTCATGGTTATACAGAGGAATCCCAGGCACCTGGGGGAAGACCCTCACTTCCCAAAGCAGTCTCTAAGTTACTGTTTCTCTAATAGGGTCCACAAGTCATGCAGGTAATGATGCAGCTCCCTAGAAGCCTTCAGAGTCCGGGGACCCAGGATGTCAGGCAGGCATGGGAATCTATGCTTCTCAGCTCCTTACAGATGATTCTCCTCCTCCTAGAGACAGTGAGCCTGCTAGACTCAGTGCCATCAAGGCCTATTTGCCCTTCAGGATGATGGAAGACCAGCCCCAAGTGAGAGAATTCTGAGATCTGGCTGGAGGAGCAGGGATGCTCAGTGTCAGAGCTTGGGTAGGGCAAGGATCCTACATAGGGTGCTTAGGGCTTGAGAAGAACAGGGCCTGCCTGGACTTTGGGCTGGGGATGAGGGCCACCAGAGCCCTGGAGGGGAGATGTGGTGGACAGGGGAGGGGGGCAGAAGATGAGGGAAAGAAAGAGAAGAGGGAGAAGGGACAGGGATAAAGCATAAATAAACCTTGGGTCTGAGGTCAAAGGATGTCCTAGAGTTCAGCACTCCTCCCATCTCTCACTTCCCATGTTGTAGGAAAAGTGCCACCAACAGGCCCAGTGCTTCTGAGTTCTGGCTTTCTTTTTCTGTTTGTTAATTCTCACCAGAGGATACTTTTTTCCATTGATCCTTCAGAGACAGTGGAAGGGAGCAGGGGGAGAAACAGAGAGAAACATCAATGTGAGAGACACATTGATTAGCTGCCTCCCACACGAGCCTAGACCAGGCTGAGGAACAAGCCTGCAACCCAGGTATGTGCTCCTGACGGGAAGCAACCAAGATCTTTCAGTACTTGGGCTGACACTCTAACCACTGAGCCAAACCAGCTTGGGCTCAGCTCTGGTTTTCAGATTTGCCATGGCCCTAGCATTGCTCTCCCTCCAGGAAGGTTAAATGTCAGATGTTCAAATACCAAGTCTGGCTGATTCAGTGCATCTGGGTGGGGCCAGAGGCTGGGGTCCATGTCCAACCCTCTCTTCCTTGACATCATGTTCTGCTGCTGGTCAGGATCCAGTGCTCCAAGAGCCATTGCCTGTAGAAAAGCAAGCCTACTTGCCTCCTCATGGAGCACTCTTCATGCCCTGTCAGACTACCTTGGGCAAGTGCTTTTCCATTTCCAAACATACTTCCTCTCTCTTTGGGCAAGGGTTAAAACTAATAGATAATTACAGAGCATTTCATCTTCTATTTGCAGACAAGAGCAGCCAGATTTATTTTAATCCCCTAGTGTTTCTCAAATTGACCTGGAGTCCATGGCTGAGGTAGGTGAGCGCCCTGTGGACGAGGCCTTCCCTGCAACATCAGAGTGCAGGAGCAGTCAAGTCCTCCTTAAAACTTCCATGGGGGCTCAAAGGAAGACTTCACTGAAGGAGAGACTGGGTCTTGGGGGGATGAGTGAACTAAGCAGGCAATAAATAAACAACAAATGCCCCCAAAGAAAGAAAGCAGTCAAAGGATAAGAAAGGTATTTTATAAGAGTACAAACAGCCAGTAAGTACAGGAAAACAGATAAATTTTCCTAGAAATGCAAATTACCACCAGGATTAGATGCCATTCTTCACTTAGGCTGGCTGACAAAGATGAGAAACCCTGCCACATCAGGGGGTGGAAGGGCTGGTGGGGGAAGGGAGTGTAAACTGGAGGGCAAGCTGGCAATATGGGTCAAGGGGTTTTAGAAAGTACAGTAATCCTCCCTTATCCTCAGGGTATTACCTCCAAGACCCCCAGTGGATGCTGGAAACCCAGCACAGCACTGAACCCTACATATATTATGTTTCTTTTTATACATACATACCCTTCACTTAAAGGAAGCATTTACGGCTCCTTTTTGGCATGTCCGAGCTGCCAGCATCACTACTCTTATGCTTTAGGACCATTATGAAGTAAAATAGGGTCAACTGAACACAAGCACTGAGATACCACAACAGCTGATCTGATAACCGCCACAGCTACTAAGTCACTCACTGGCAAGGAGCACATGAGTCGTGGAGATGCTGGACAAAGGAATGTCACATTCCCGGTGGGACACAGGGGGATAAGAGATTTTATCACGCTACTCAGGACAATGTGCAATCTGAAACTTATTATTTCCAAAATTTTCCATTTAATATTTTTGGACAGTGGTTGACCATGGGTAACTGAAACCATGGAAAGCAAAACCACAGACAAGGGGGACGACTATATACGCTATCGCATCTGTTGGTTCACTTCTAAAAAGACTTCCTATGGAAATAACCAGAGAGCAAAGATTTGTGCCAGGATATTTATCTCAGTGAGGTTAATAAATAGAGAAAAACAGCTACAGTAACCTGTTGTATAAACTCAGAACCTCCATACAGCAGAATACTATGTAACCATTATGATGAGGAGATAGCTATGTTCAATGGCAGAGAAAAATCTCCACAAATATCAGAAGAAAAGTTTCCATAGTTTGGGTGGTGCAAGCCCATTTTGTAAAAGAACACAATTGCTTACAACAAGGAATAAAGAAATAAGTCTAGAACAGTGGTTTTCAACCTTCCTAATGCCGCGACCCTTTAATATAGTTCCTCATGTTGTCGTGACCCCCAACCATAAAATTATTTTCGTTGCTACTTCATAACTGTAATTTTGCTACTGTTATGAATTGTAATGTAAATATCTGATATGCAGGATGTATTTTCATTGTTACAAATTGAACATAATTAAAGCATAGTGATTAATCACAAAAACAGTATGTAATTTTATATGTGTTTTCCGATGGTCTTAGGTAACCCCTGTGAAAGGGTCGTTCGACCCCCAAAGGGGTCGCGACCCACAGGTTGAGAAGGACATGAATCACAATTGTGAGATTATGGGTAATTTAAACTTTTCTTATCTCACGTGAAATCTTTTTCTATAAGGAACAAAGATTATTTTGCATTAAGGAGAAAAAAAGTGATCAGGCTGACTAGATGTGTAAGAACATTCCTGCTGAGGGAACAGTCTTTATGAAATCACAAGTGTGCAATTGTGGGCATGTCTAGGGAATGACAAGTAGCTCATTCCAATCTGAGAGGAAAGTGTGTGTGGGGTGCAGTGACTGGGATGAGGGGAGAGGTCCCCGGGAGACTTGTGAGCTGCAGGCAGGGGTAAGGGCTTTATCCTGACCAGAGGTGCACAGCAATAAGACAGAAGCTGAGCAAAACTGAACTAGAGGCTGAAGACCAAGTGGCCAGTATGACAAACAGTCCAGGAGGATAGAGGCTGGTTCCTGGTCCCCCATGGGCCATATGGCATCTGCAGAAGGACCAAACACCAGAACAGAGAGCAGGGCAGGGCTGCACAGTAAGGCTAGCTGGTGACTGTGGATGGAACAAGCAACAACAAATGCATGTCCCCTTGTGGGGCTGGAGCCTGGCTGGCCAGAAATATTTTGAATGTTGAGGTCACTAAGTGAAACATTCTCGGATCCCAGTGACCACCCCGTCCCTCATTCCTCCTGTCATCAGGGCCTGGCCCATGGTCAGCACTCAATAAATATTTGCAGGGTGAATGAATGTCCATGCTGATACGCATTCTCCTCCAATCTCCAGACCCTTTTATTTATTCATTCCTTCAACAGACTATGACTACCTCCAGGGATACAGAGATGAATAGGGTCCCTGCTTCCAAGAACTATATGGACCTAATGGACAATAAAGTTCCAACTTCAGTGTAGTGTGGAAACCCATGTTGCAGGTCTGCCCCGATGTTATGGGAACCCAGAAGTGAGGCATCTAAAACTGACCGGGTTGGGCCAGGGAAAGCATCCTAAAGGAAATGGGAGGGGTTTTAAAGAAACTGAGTGACAGAGTAAGATATGGAGTGTTAAAGAGATTCCTTTGCTGCAGTGGGAATGGTCTAGAGGGAGCATGGGTGACCAGTTAAGAGGCAAGAGCACTAATGTAGGCAGAGGATGATGTGGCCTGGTCTAGTATGAAGGCAGGGGAGATGGAAGAAAAGAGATGGAAGCATCCAAAGGGAAAAGGCAGGGATACATGTCAAAGGTCATGTTTATATTTCTGAGCAGAGCCAATGAGTGGACAGTGGTGCCATCGGTTACAATGGGTGGTGCACTTTCCTTGGCTTGCAGGAAAGTCAAGTTCAATTTGGAAAACACTGAATTTGAGCAGTTGAGGGGTCTGAAGCTTAGAGGAGCTTTGTGGCTGAAAGAGAAGTGGCAAACTAAAGGGGAAGCTAAGCTGCAGGTGCATCCACTTACCACCATACAGAGGCTTGGGAGTAACCCTGAGGACCGCTGAAGTTAATAGCTCAGAAGGGGCTGCAAGGGAGGCAGAGCAAGGCCTCAGGGTTGGAAGAGAACCAGGGTGGTGGTTCACAGAAGCCAAGGGAAGAGGCTTCTAGAAGGAAGAGGAGACAGTAATTCGCTGTGTCTGTGAACAGGAGAAGAACAATAGCTAGAATAGTGGTTTTCAATTGTGAGTGATTCTACCCCCTCGGAAATATTTGGCAATGCCTGCCTGGGGACATTTTTTTGGTTATCACAATTCTGAAACTGCCACTGGTATCTAGTGGGTGAAGATCAGGGGTGCTGTTCAACATCCTACAACACACAGGATGCCCCACCCCAAGAATTATCTAGTCCCCAATAGCGATAGTGCTCAAGTTGAGAAAACCTGAGCTACAGGAAGTTGGCGAATTTTAGCAAGGATTTTCTTTTTACTCCTCACCCAAGGATATGTTTTTCATTGATTCTAGAGAGGCAGGCAGAGGGAGAGGGAGAGAAACATTGATTGGTTGCTTCCTATTCATCCCAACCAGGGATCAAACCTGCAACCTGGGTATGTGTCCTGTCTGGGAATTGAACCTGTGACCCTTTATGGGACACACTCTAACCCAGCGGTTGCCAACCTTTCAGATCTCACGGACCACCAATGGCGACTGCTGCTCTAACCAACTGAGTCACACTGGCCAGGGCTAGCAAGGATTTTTTAAAAGAGCAGAGACTGCTGGCCGGTGTGGCTCAGTGATTAAGCGTCAACCCATCTCTGAGATTAAGCGTCTCAGATCACGGTTCCATTCCCAGTCAGGGCATGTGCCTGTGTTGCGGGCTCAATCCCCAGTAGGGGGAGTACAGGAGGCAGGCGATCATTGATTCTCTCTCATCATTGATGTTTCTAACTCTCTCTCCCTCTCCCATCCTCTCTGAAATCAATAAAAATATATTTAAAAAATAAATTAATTAATTAAAAATACTTTGAGTTCCAAGCCCTCCTCTGACAAACCAATTCCTTATATGGGTCAGCCAGCCTCTCCAGGAGTTATCCAGTCATGGGCATCATCCCATCTCTCGCAAATGCTGAGAGTTGACAATGGGTACATGTGGTTCAATATCTTACTCTACTGTTATGAAAAAAAAAAATTTTTAAGTCCTCACCCAAGGACATGCTTAGAGAGGAAGGGGAAGGGGGAGAAGGAGAAACATTGATGTATCAGAGAATGCATCGATTGGTTGCCTTCCATAAATGCCCCCTCTGGGGAGATTGAACCTGCAACCCAGGTATGTGCCCTAAGAATCAAACCAGCAACTTTTTGGTGCACAGGAGGACGCTCAACCAACTGAGCCACTTTGGCTAGGCTACTGTCATGTAAATTTAAATATTATTGTATTTCTATAATAAAAATACTGTTTTACTTTAAAAAATATATTTTTTTATTAAAACTTAGAGAAAAAGGGAGAGAAAGAGAAAGTGGAACATCGATCAGCTGCCTCCTGTACGCTCCACATTGGGGATTGAGCCCACAATCTGGGTATTGAACCAGCACCCTTTTGGTGCATGGGATGATACCCAATCAACTGAACCACACTGGCCAGGGCTGTTTTACTTTAAAATTAGTTTCAGTGTAGGGAATCATACATAGTCCCACAACCCAGGTGGCAGCCAAAGCCAGCCTGGGAAGACTATCCATTCCTCAGCTCACCAGAGCAGAGAGGAGGAAGGGGAGAGGGAGGAGAAGAAGGATGAAGAGGAGGAAGAAGAGAGGGGAAAGGAGAAAGAGGAAAAGGTGGGGGAGAAAGATGTGGAGGATGAGGAAGAGAGGAGGAGAAGAGGAAGGAGGGAGAAGAAGAGGAAGAAGAGGAGGAGGGCAAAGAGGGGGAGAGCTCTCTAAAACAGTGTTCTTCCCTGGGGAGAAAAGAATCCTAGTACCTGGTCTTTCCATATTTTTCTCCAGAGTCCTTGAAACCATGCTCTCAGAATGACAACCTTACCAGGTACTACTGGGCCTTCCTCAAACCCTTATGAGGTAGGTAACATCAGGAGGTAGGCACCACCATACCTATATTATGAATGGAGACACTGAGGCTTACAAGTCATACTATGAGGGAGTGGAGAGCAGGGCTTTGAACCAGCCTACCAACCTCACATCCAGCCTGTTGAACCACTGCCATGCTCCCATTCCCACACAGAGGTCAAGTTCAGTGTGTTTCAGACGTTCAGGTGATGGAGTGACAACAGTCAAGGTCACCCAAACCTAATGAGAAGCCACTCATTGGGGACTCAGTGGGTCTGACCCACTGAGTGGGAGCCTGGGAAGATGAATGGGCCTGCCTAGAGCAGGGCGCTGGTCAGAGTCCCTTCCATAGTTGAGCCCACAGCAGGCCAGGCTGTCCTTCTTTGGCACCTTCCAGCTCTTAAGAGCAGACCTAGTTTCTGGTGTCTCCTCATTTTTCCTCCCCTTCCACCATCTTATTTTGGACATGCTCTCTGTCTGATCTTGATTTTTACCTCTTTTGGGAACCTATATCCAATCTTATACCACGGCGGTGGCAGAGTAGAGTCTGAGATAAAAATGAAACTTTAAAAGTATCATTGCAAGGCTGCAGCTCTTCTACACTGAGGAATGCTGCAGAGTCACAGGTAAAAAAGACAGTGCTTAACAGGACAGCCAAAAGCAGTCCCTCTACAAAAACGTCTTGGTTTCTTTACCTGCAACTTTATCCCGAATAAGTTTTGCAGACTCGACTTCACCAATACTGCTGAACAGACTTCGCAACTCATCCTGGGTCATGTTCTGAGGGAGGTAGTTGACTATTAAATTTGTTCTCCCGATGTCATCCCTGCAGTCTTCGGCCATGTGGTCTTCATAACCATTAGACATTGTATTTTTTAAAAATCTGCAGGGGAAAAAAAAAATCAAGTAAATTCCTAATGTTCATATTGCAGAATGTGAAACAAAACTAATGACTGCATTAGCACTTAGTTTTCTCTTCAACATATGTCCACACAAAAACCTGCACATGGATGTTTACAGCAGCCCCCAAACTGGGAGAAACCACGATGCCCTTCAGTAGGTAAATGGAGAAAAAAACATCTACACAAGGGAGTATTATTCAGGAATAAAAAGAAATGAGCTATGAAGCCATAGAGACATGGAGGAACCTTAAATGCACACCGCTAAGTGAAAGAAAACAGCTTGAAAGGCTACATATTATATGATTCCAATTATACAACACTGTGGAAAAGGTAAAACAATGGAGACAATAAAAAGATGAGAGGTTGCTGGAATTTTGGGAGAGGGATGAATAGACGAAGCACAGAGGATATTTTAGGGCAGTGAAGCTATTCTGTGTGATACTATAATGGTGGATACATGTCTTTCTACATTTGTCCAAACCCATGGAATGTACACCACCAAGAGGGAACCCTAAAGCAATTACGGGCTTCAGATAATATGTATCAGTAATGGTTCATACTAATGTGAGATGCTAATAATAGGGGAAACTTTGTGTTCAAGGAGAGGTATATGGAAACTCACTTTGTACTTTCTTTGCAATCTTTCTGTAAACCTAAAACTACTCTAAAAAAGTCTGTTAAAACAAAACAATTCCAAGTTCAACCATTTCCACTTACTAAGAGGGCTTCAAAAAAGACACATACAATTTCAGCACCCATCATTTAAGTTCCATATACAATGTGCAACATTAGTCCAATCTCCCAGCATTTCTTTTACTTATTTGCAAATGTTCTGTTCCCTGCTCTTTATAAAGTAGTTTGGCATCAAAAGCCAAAAAAAGAGATTAGAAAGTTAGACTTCATAAGGTTCAAAACTTTGCATGCCAAAAGGCATCAGAAACAGACAAGCAGGAGACTGGGAGAAAATACAGCTGACCTTAACACAGAATTGAAAGCATGCAGGCTTTGGAATGCCTTTAGTGGACCCACATAGTTCAAATCTGTTGTTCATAGGTCAACTGCACTTTTTTAAAAATATACTTTATTGATTTTTTTACAGAGAGGAAGGGATAGGGATAGAGAGTTAGAAATATCGATGAGAGAGAAACATCGATCAGCTGCCTCCTACACACCCCCTACTGGGGATGTGCCCACAACCAAGGTACATGCCCTTGACTGGAATTGAACCTGGGACCCTTCAGTCCGCAGGCCAATACTCTACCCACTGAGCCAAACCGGTCAGGGCCAACTGCATTTTTATAAGGTAGATTTAAAAAAAAAAAAAAGAATATATACATATTTATTGATTTCAGAGAGGGAGGGAGAGGGAGAGATAGAAACATCAACGATGAGAAAGAATCATTGATTGGCTGCCTCCTGCACGCCACCTACTGGGGATCGAGCCTGCAACCCAGGCATGTGTCCTTGGCTGGAATCGAACCTGGGACCCTTTAGTCTCCAGGCTTAAGCTCTATCTACTGAGCCAAACCAGCTAGGGCTATAAGGTGGATTTTTGATTACACAGGGCAGGGGTCCTCAAACTTTTTAAACAGGGGGCCAGTTCACTGTCCCTCAGACCGTTGGAGGGCCGGACTATAGTTTAAAAAAAAACTATGAACAAATTCCTATGCACACTGCACATATCTTATTTTGAAGTAAAAAAACAAAACGGGAACAAATACAATATTTGTATTTGCATGTGGCCTGCGGGCCATAGTTTGAGGACCCCTAACATAGGGTATCAGCACCTTTAATCCCCATGTTGTTCAAGGGTCAACTGTATTTGCTACCTATTATATTACTTAGATTGGTGGTTCTCACCTGGGTGATTCTGCCCCCAGGGGATATTGGGCAATGTCTGGAGACAATTCTGATTATCACAACTGGGGGGTGGGGTGTGTGTGTGCACGTGCCACTGGCATTTAGTGGGCAGAGGCCAGGGATGCTGCTGAACATTCCACAAGGCACAGGACAGTCCCTACCAAGATCTATCCAGCCCCCAAATGTCAATACTGCCGTGGCTGAGAAAAGTCCATTTAGAACATCTACAAATTAATTAAAAAATATATATATATATATCACTAACAGACAAGTGATCAAAGGATATTAACTGCAACTAATAGATGCCAGCAATTCAAATGGCTAGGAAACTATGGAAAGAAGCTCAAGTTCGAGAATAATGAAGGAGATGTGAAATAAGAGATGCTACCTTTTGCTTGTTAGAGGGAATAAATCCAGTTTAAAGATAAAGGGGAAATACCCTTATAGACTGTTGATATGAGTGTGACATGGTACCACCTTTTTTTTTTTTTTTTTAAATATATTTTATTGATTTTTTACAGAGAGGAAGGGAGAGGGATAGAGAGTTAGAAACATCGATGAGAGAGAAACATCGATCAGCCGCCTCCTGCACATCTCCTACTGGGGATGTGCCCGCAACCCAGGTACATGCCCTTGACCGGAATCGAACCCGGGACCCTTCAGTCCGCAGGCCGACGCTCTATCCACTGAGCCAAACCGGTTTCGGCGGTACCACCTTTTTAAAGGATAACTTGGTAGTGCCTACCAAGATTTTTTATGTGAATACTACCCTCCAACTCAGAACTGTAGGAGTCTGTTCTAGGGAAATAAACACACATGTGTAGGGGAACATGCATAAGAACACATAACCCCCTGGCTGGTAAAAGTAAAATACTGAATATAATTTAAATATGCATTATTGGGGAATGGTTAGATAATACCAACAATCAGTAAAAAGCACAGGATACGTTTAATTATGAAAAACTCTACAAACCCGTTAAACTGTTTGTGAGCAGGAGACTTTGAGATCATTAGCTCAAAAGCAAACAAAAACATCTGCTGAAACCTGAACCAAAGTGCAAGGGTAAACTCTAAGAAATTAAAATACACTCTGAAAAAATTTTTTTTTAAAGATAAAGATAAAAAAACACACTTAAGTTTGCTCCAAATGGGATTCTAACATTTTTCTTCTTTCCTCTTTTTTCTTTATCACTCCCTCTCTTCATTCTTGTTTTGTGTTAGGCATCTACTCCTCTGCCTTCTCCTTCAGCCTGCCTTCATGGATGAACAATAATTACTCATTCTCATTATCCAGAGAGGTGTGGTGTATTTTCTACCCCTGGTAAAAGTTAACTTTCTAAAACAGTGGTCGGCAAACTATGACCTGGGGGCCAAATTTGACCCACTGCCTGTTTTTATAAATAAAGTTTTATTGGCACACAGCTACTCTAATTTGTTTATGTATTGTCTGGGCTGCTTTTGCCCTATAGCTACGTAGTTGAGTAATTGTGACAAAGCTGAAAATATTTACCATCTAGCTCTTTACAGAAAAAGTGTGCTGACCTCTATTCCAAAATGTAAAAACAGAACATTTCTAGGAGAAAATCTTTGTGACATTAGATGAGGCAAAGATTTCTTAGACACCACACCAAAAGCCCAATCCATATAAAAGAAATTGATAAACTGGATTGAAACTGGAAATTGATAAACTGGAAATTGAAACTAGATACTACCAAATGTTAAAACTTTTGCTCTGTGAAAAGACGCTGCTAGGAAAATTACAATCCATAGGCTGGAAGAAAATATTTGCAAATCACATATTTGCAAAAGTACTTGTATCTAGAACATATATTTTTTAAAACTGTCCAAACTTAACAACCCAATTTAAAAAATGGCAAAAGAAGATATATGGATGGCAAATAAACATGTGAAAAGATGCTCAATGTCATTAATTAGGGAAATGCAAATTAAAACCTCTCCGCATTTAGGGTGAGAATCGAGATACTATTACCCATTTAGAAAGGCTAAAACAAAATAAAACAAAAGCAAATTATCCCTGAAACTAATATAATATTGTACGTCAACTATCCTATCTAATAATAAAGAGAAACATGGTAATTGGCGTACAACCGCTACCCTTCCCATTGGCTAATCAGGGCAATATGCAAATTAACTGCCAGCCAAGATGGCGGCTGGCAGCCAGGCAGCTTGAAACTAACATGAGGCTTGCTTGCTTCAGTGACAGAGGACTCCAACGTTCCCCGCCTGCCGCTGCAGGCCTCTGAGCTGCAAGCAACTATGTAACAAACATAGAAGCTAAACAAAACCCCAGAAACCTGCCGGGCTTCAGCCAGCAGGATCGCAACATTGTAAGCAAAGGCCAGAAACCTACTTTCAGCAGCGGAGGCCTAAGAGCTGGAGCCAAGCCTCAAAGCTAAAGTTGGCCCAGAATAAAAAAAAGAAAAGAAGAAAAAAAGGAGCGGTTGGGAGCTTCAGTCACCCCCAGCCTGAAAACAGCCTTCAGCTCCTCATTCAGACTGGCCAGGCACCCCAGTGGGGACCCCCACCCTGAAGGATGTGTGACCAGCTGCAAACAGCCATCATCCCCTCACCCAGGCTGGCCAGGCACCCCAGTGGGGACCCCCACCCTGATCCAGGACACCCTTCAGGACAAACCAGCTGGCACCCACCCATGCACCAGGCCTCTACCCTATATAGTAAAAGGGTAATATGCCTCCCAGCACCGGGATCAGCGGAGCCGCAAGGCCTCCTGGCACCGGGATCAGCGTGACAGGGGGCAGCGCCCAAACGCCCTGATCGCCCTGTGGCTCTGTGTGTGACAGGGTGCGGGGCCCCAACCACCACCCCCCCCCCCCCCCGCCCCACGGGCCCTGCTCTGTGTGTGACGGGGTAGAGCCATAACCTCCCCATCGGCCCTGCCCTGAGTGTGAGAGTGGTGGCGCCCCAACCCCCTGATCGGCCCTGCTCTGTGGGTGATAGAGGGCGGCGCCCCAACCCCCTGATGGGCCCTGCTCTGTGCGTGACAGGGGGCTGCGCCCCAACCCCCTGATTGGCCCTGTCTGTGCGTGACAGGGTACAGAGCCCCAACCCCCCTGATGGGCCCTGCTCTGTGAGTGACAGGGGGAAATGCCCCAATCCCCTGATTGGCCCTGCTCTGTGCATGACAGGGGGTGGCGTCGCAACCTCCCCATCGACCCTGCCCTGAGTGTGACAGGGGGCGGTGCTCCAAACCCCCAATCGGCCCTACCCTGAGCATGACTGAGGGTGGCATCACAACTTCCCGATCGCCCTGCGCTGTGCATGACAGGGGGTGGTGCCCCAACTCCCCAATCGGCCCTGCTCTGAGCCCAACCAGGGGCTGCACCTAGGGATTGGGCCTGCCCTCTGCCACCCGGGAGCAGGCCTAAGCCAGCAGGTCGTTATCTCCGGAGGGGTCCCAGACTGCAAGAGGGCACAGGCCAGGCTGAGGGACCCGCCTCCCCCACGAGTGCACAAATTTTTGTGCACCGGGCCTCTAGTATTTTTAATAAAACACACACACACACAAAAGCAAGCAAACAACAAAACAGACAATATCAACTTCTGGTGAAGATGTGGAGAAACCAAAACTTTCATACATTGCTGGTGGAAATGTAAAAATGCTACAGCCACTTTGGAAAACAGACTAGCAGTTCCTATTCCTAATCTTCATACAAGAGAAATGAAAGTGATCTATATATATATAAAAAGCCAGTGACTGGACCGCTGGAATGACCAGAATGACCAGTCGGTTGCTATGATGCCCACTGTGGCCAGCGAACCGGCAGGATCCGGGGTTGGGGCTTCCGGCCAACCTCCCAAGGCCCGCGCCCCCCCCCCCCCCCCCCGCTGGCCCTACCTCTGATCCCCCCTCACCCCAATAGGGGGTAGGGCCAGCTGGTCAACCTCATGCAGCCCCTTCCCCTGACCAGCCCCCCACCATCCTGATCAGCCTGCAGCCCCTCCCCCCTGGCCAGCTCCTGATGGCCCCCCCACCCCAATAGGGGGTGGGGCCAGCCAACCTCCTGCAGTCCCTCCTCCTGGCCGCCCCGCCCCCAATGGGCCCCTACTGCCCCAATAGGGTACAGGGCCAGCTGGCCAACCTCCTGCAGCCCCTCCTCCCACCTGGCCCCATCCCCGATGGGCCCCCACCACCCTGATCGGCCTGCGGCCCCTTCCCACAGCCAGACTCCCCACTCCCATCAGGGGCAGGGCCGGTTGGCCAACCATCCATGGCCCCTCCTTGAGGCTGCTGGCCCCCAATCGCCCCCCCCCCCCCCCCAATCAGGAGCAGGGCCCACTGGCCAACCTCCCGCCATATCCTCCTCCTGACAGGCCCAGCACCGATTCGCCCCGATTTGGGCTGGTCTGGCTGGACCCTACCCGTGCACGAATTTGTGCACTGGGCCTCTAGTGTTCATATAAACACCTATACACAAGTGTTTATAGCAGCTTTATTCATAACCACCAAAAACTGGAACCCAAATGTCCTTCAAGCTGTTAGTGGATAAACTACCACACAATGGAATACTGCTCAGCAATAAAAAGGTGCTACTAATTCATGCAACTTGTATGTATCTCAAAAACATTTTGCTGAGTGTTTTTGCTGTACGATTTTGAGACACGTACATGATTTCATTCTGGAAAAGGCAAAATCAGGGTGTTAGATCAGTGGCTGCCAGGGGCAGAAAGCAGAAGAAGAGCTGACTACACAGGGGGAACACTGAGGAATAAGTATTTTTGATCCACAGTTGGAAATCCACGTATACGTAGGGCCCACTTTAGTTACAGGAGGATTTGATTGCACAAGTGGTTGGTACACCCGACCCCCTCATTGTCAACTGTGTTTCTGTTTCTTGGATGACGGAACTTTTTAAAAAATATATATTTTATTGATTTTTTTATAGAGAGGAAGGGAGAGGGATAGAGAGTTACAAACATCGATGAGAGAGACACATCGATCAGCTGCCTCCTGCACACTCCCATTGGGGATGTGCCCACAACCAAGGTACATGCCCTTGACCAGAATTGAACCTGGGACCCTTCAGCCCGCAGGCCGACGCTTTATCCTCTGAGCCAAACCGGTCAGGGCAAGATGACGGAACTTTTTGATATCTTGATCATGGTGGTAGTCACTTGACTCTACATTTGTCAAAACTCAAAAAACTACACCAAAGAGAGTGAATTAAAAATAAAATTTCAAGGTTTAAAAAGTGCATCTTCTGCCCTGCTTGGTTTGGCTTAGTAGATAGAGAGTTGGCCTGTGGACTGAAGGGTCCTTGGTTCGATTCCAGTCAAGGGCACATGCCCGGGTTGCAGGCTCGATCCCCAGTAGTGGGCATGCAGGAGGCAGCCAATTAATGAGTCTCTCTCATCATGGATGTTTCTATCTTGCTCCCCTCTCCCTTCCCCTCTGAAATAGATTAAAAATACATAAATAAATAAATAAATAAATATATATATGTAAGTAAATCCCCACTGTGTGTGTTTTATTAAAATATAAATAAATAAATATAAATAAATAAATTTATATATATAAAAAATATATAAATTTATATATAAATATATAAAAATGAAATATATATATATATATAAAAGCGCACTCTGCTTTGCAGCCCTGTTCCCCAGCATGCTAGCTCTTTCTGATGCCCAGTTGGGACTGAGCAGCTCCCACCAGGCCTAGTTCTTGGTCAGTTGGCAACAAGGTAGACAGTAAAATCCCAAGAGTACAATTCAGGGGTGGGCAAACTTTTGACTCGAGGGCCACAATGGGTTCTTAAACTGGACCGGAGGGCCGGAACAAAAGCATGGATGGAGTGTTTGTGTGAACTAATATAAATTCAAAGTAAACATCATTACATAAAAGGGTATGGTCTTTTTTTTTTTTTAGTTTTATTCATTTCAAACGAGCCGGATCCGGCCCGCAGACCGTAGTTTGCCCACGGCTGGCACAATTCCTTAGTGCTTTGTGGCCACTCCATCCTGCTCTCTGGGTCCCTTCCCCTAACCTGTTCCAAACCAGCTTCTGTCCCCACAATCTCCAACCACAACCGGCCTTCATTTCAACCTGACAATCAATGACTTCCAAGTTGTGACCATCTCTGGCTGTCTCAGCTCACCTGACCCTGTCTCTTCTCACTTAGTGTGTCTCTCCATGCAGATGTCCTGGAGACCCCTCCAAGTCAGCACGTTCAGCCTCACCAAGCTAGCCCTTCCCCTCCATGGTGTCAACACTCACCGAGGCTCAGAGATTTCACTGCTTGTGGTCAGGCATCACACTGTTACAAAGTGGCAGAGTCAGGTCTCAAGCTTGTCACAGAGCAAGGATGAAACATAAGGCCCTTCATCTTGGGGCTGGCCTGTGGCTCCAGTCCTTACTTCCCTCATTAGCTTCTCCCCCAGGATATCACAGACCTTCATAGCCCCATGTCTCTATCATAGCTGCTCCCTTTGCAGATTGTATACCTCTCCATCATCTCCTCATTTATCTTTAAAAAAATCCCCCAGGACAATAGATTGCTCTTGTTCTGTACCCATACACCACTGGTGTAAACCTTTATCACTGCATGAATCACTGACTTATATTGTTTTTCACTTATATCATTGGTGAAAGTCTTGGGGGCCAGGCTACATCACTATCACCTAAGGATCGCCAAGCAAACCCAGGGTACTTAGCAAACTATAGGTCCATCACACAGGTACACACAGTAGCAGAGGTGGGACAGACACTGGGTCTCAATTCACCCAGGAATCATGTACATTTGGTGCATTCTTTTATATTAAAGAAGGGCAGTTGGCAATTGTCCTGAAAGCTTGTTAACACATTCAGTATCTTTTTTAGGATTATCAATAAGTACCGTCCTATCCCACAGCATCAAAGTCAATTGCAAGGAACAAAAAATAAATTTTGAGTTTATCAAAATGACTTCTGCTGACTTAAAAACATTTCCATAAACTGAATGTATCCAGAAGATGTTCTCTTGAGATAATCTGAGGGTTTTCAGCCCCATTGAGTATTTTAAACAGTCTTGGTTGTCTGTGTGACTTCAGCAATGTTGTTCACATCAGTAGTATACCTACTGCATGTATAAGGGAGAGATATGTATAGAAATGACATCAAAATATACATAGGTGGTACATACATAAAGCAGTAAGACTGGTTTCTGCTGGGTACCCCTTAGAATCTGTCTCATTTTATGGTTACAGAGCAGACTTTCTAAGCTACTTAAGAAGAAAACTAGAGCCGAAACCAGTTTGGCTCAGTGGATAGAGCATCGGCCTGCGGACTGAAGGGTCCCAGGTTCGATTCCGGTCGGGGGCATGTACCTGGGTTGCGGGCATATCCCCAGTGGGAGATGTGCAGGAGGCAGCTAATCGATGTTTCTCTCTCATCGATGTTTCTGGCTCTCTATCTCTCTCCCTTCCTCTCTGTAAAAAATCAATAAAAATATATTAAAAAAAAAAGAAGAAGAAGAAAACTAGAACAATCAAATATATCTGCAGGCTCAATCTCGATACTTCATATATCATGTAGAGAGACCTGGAATCAATTATTCCTGCTGTAAAATTCGGAGTTCTTCAGGGTAAAAGTCTTAGGAATATAAGGTCCCCCAGGAAATACTCTGGTGCCAGAAAAGGAAAAAAAAAAACCCCAAAACCCTGAATGTATCTCCTGCCCCAATTAAAACTGGTATGCGAGATAAAGGCTTAAGTGGACACAGTACATGTTTTCTTACTCTACTCTTCCCACAGCTCATAGAGGGGAAAGTCGCCTGGCTGGGGTGGCACCAGCTAAGTCATGGCAAATCTATATCTGCCAGGCTGAGATGCCTGGGACATAAGCAGATCAGGTGTAACGCTAACCTTCAAGTTCAGGCCATTACCAGGCCACCTCAGTACTGCAAAAGCCTCTTGACCAGTCAATCCATCCTTATCTCTTCCCTAGAAAAGCAATATTCCAAGATCACCTCGACTGTGCCTCTATCACCAGACCTTGGCATGCTTTTCCAGATTTATCTCCAAGCTCACCTTCTGAACCTCTGCCTGCCCAAACCAGTCCACTTGAGCTTCTGAACCTCCTTGTACTCTCCTTTCTTATTCACTCAGTCCTCTGGCTGCACTTGGAAACTCCTGCCAACAACTCTCTAATCACAAGTCACAGTTTGGACACCAATGCTTTCATCAAAACCTAAAACCAAAAAAAGGCAATCATTTCTTTCCACACTTTCTCAATACTGTCATGACCTGCTGCTTCAACTTTTCGTTGTTGAATTTCACACACTCTACTTTTCCTAGCTCAGGTTGTTAAGTTGTTGTTGTTTTGTGTGTGTTTTTTTAAATATATTTTTATTTCACAGAGTGAGGGAGAAGGAGAGATAGGAACACCAATAAGAGAGAATTATTGATCGGCTGCCTCCTGCACACCCGCTTCTGGGGATCGAGCCCACAACCTGGGCACGTGCCCTTGACTGGAATTGAAGCTGGACCCTTCAGTCCACAGGCTGATGCTCTATCCACTGAGCCAAACTGGGTAGGGCAGGTTCTAAGTTTCTTGAGGAGGCAAATTCTTCCACTTCTCCCCATTCCCTGTGACATTGGACAGTTATGCTTCATGTTTTCAGGCTATAAAAGTGTGATCATGAACTTGGCCAATATACCAGTACATGGAGGCTCTCTAGGTTGAGTGGGGATGGACAATGATCATCTAAGTGAATCCCCCCAACACCTAGGAACAAAGAGACTGTTTTCTGCTACCTTTGTTTCACTGTCTGTGTACCCATGCACACACACGCATTCTACCTGAGTGATTTGCTTTCCCTTTGATGTCCACATTCTAAACAGCTACTCCCGCTTTCTCTCTTTTCCTCTGTTCATCTACCGGTCACTCAGGCAGAGACCCGGAATCATTCATCTCTTGCTCATGTCCCACATCTAAATACCCACTGAGTTCTGTATCTTTTAGCTCCTAATCACATCTCAAACCCACCCCCTCTTTTTTTCCTATTACTACATTCCAGGGTCATATTACTACATTCCAGGGTCATATTCCCAATTTTCCTTATCGAAGGGAAAGGAATCACTTTCTCACTGGGTTGCTGACCTTCAGCATTATCCCCCTCCAACTCTTCCTCCTCTGTACAGATCTGACTCCCTTACCTTGTAGACTAAAACTGCCTAATAGCCACGCTGGCAGCTACAGGACAACACCCAAAGCCTCTGCACACCAGCCATGTGAGTTCTTTGGCCACTACTCACTTCACCTTTCTTGCCCCTGAAGTACCAGACCCCATGTGGTTCCCTGAACAAACCTAAATGTTTCCACCTCTGTACCCTTGCCAATACTGTTCCTGCATCCTGCAAAGACCTTCCCCAGATCTTTACCTGGATAATTCCTCCCCAGCACAAATTTACCTTCTTCAGGAAACACTCTGTCATTGGTTACAGTGTCCTCTTTGGTGCTTTCACAGCAACCATTTACAATCATCAATGCACTAACCAGAGTGGGCCAAAACGATCTACGCACAGGATATAACCACCACTGCTTCCCCAGAGCCTTGCTCAGGCCCTGGGACACAGCAGGGAGAGTTGGTTAAAGGAGGGAAGCAAGACTCAATTCCCTTCCTAGGCTGGCTTCCTCCCATCTTTCCCTGACCCAAAGCCAGAGGTCGGCCTGGCTGCTTCATATTGCCACCTAGGGGAGAAGACAGTAACTGCACCTCTCACCATTCACCATTTACTGGTAATTTGATTCAATATATTGAATGGATAGGGAGGACACAAACTAGGAACAGTTGATTCTGGCAGGCAGTCAGAGGCTTCAAGTGGTGAATGAGCTCTGGTCTGGGCCACACAGCAAGAGGAGAACAGCATTCCAGGCAGTGGGGCAACAGGCAGAGAGAGGGTTGGAGTTTGTGCAGGTGAAATCACAAAGGAAGGGTTAGAATATGCAAGATCTGGAATCCCAAACTTTAGCGTTTAAGCCACCTAAAGAGGTTTAAAAAATTAATTTTTTTTTATCTGCCCAAAGACTTTAAATCAGGAGTGACATCATCAGATCTGTGTTTACGACAACTTTTTTTTTTTAAATCCTCACCCAAGGATATTTTTCCATTGATTTTTAGAGAGAGTGGAAAAGGGAAAGACAGACAGAAATATCAATGTGAGAGAAACACAATGATTGGTTGTCTCCTGCATGAGCCCTGACCAGGGCCTGGGCTGGGGAGGAGCCTGCAACTGAGGTATGTGCCCTTGACCAGAATTGAACCCAAGACTCCACTGAGCCATACCGACTAGGGCTGTTTACGACAACTCTTGCTAGAGTGAGGAAAAAGGATAAAAAATGGGAGGCAGCCCTGGCCGGCATGGCTCAGTGGTTAGAGCATCAATCTGCGTGCCAAAGGGTCTCAGATTTGATTCCCAATCAAGGGCATGTACCTGGGTTGCATCCCTGGCCCCAGTTGGGACAGGTGCTGGAGGCAACTAATCAGTGTGTCTCTTTCACATCGATGTTTCTCTGTTTTTCTCCCTTCTTCCACTCTCTAAAAATCAATGGAAAAAAGATCCTTGGGTGAGGATTAACAAACAAACAAAATGGGAGGCAGGGATTAAGGGAAGCAACAAAGCAAGCATTAGGAAGATGCTATTTTCATAATTCTGCCCCGTCAAAACCAGTGTTTCAACATAAACATTTATGTCCACATTTTGAGATGTTCATATATTTCAGGATCTTGAAGTTGCAGAGTTTTATAATAGATCTCAGCATATGGCTTTGCACACAGAGATGCTCAATGGCAACTGAATGGAATTCCTCAGGGGTCTCCTGGACTTTTGAAATGATAAGAGCAGTAGAACCCTGTGGTTAAGAGCAATAAGGACTCTGAGTAAGAGGGTCTGAGTTCAAATCCTGCTCCAGCCACTTTATGGTGTGATGCTGGTCATATCAAGTGACCCATCGAAGCCTCAGTTTCTTTGTCCTTAAAATTAACATTGTAGCCCTAGCCAGTTTGGCTCGGTGGATAGAACATCGGCCTGCGGATCAAAGGGTCCCAGATTCTATTCCAGTCAAGGGCATGTACCTCGGTTGCATGCTCCTCTCCTGCCTGGGCCCTGGTTGGGGGCACGTTCAGGAGGCAACCAATCAGTGTGTTTCTCTCACATAGACATTTCTCTCTGTCTTTCCCTCTCTCTTCCACTCTCTCTAAAAATAAATGGAAAAATATCCTCGGGTGAGGACTAAAAATAATGAAACAAACAAATAAATAAAATAAAATGAACACTGTAACAGTACCTACCTCAAGGGCTAGAGATAAATGTCTGTTAAGTGTCAAGCATAAAATAAATCCTCAATAAAAACTGTTGACACTTTATAACATCAGTTATTCAGTGCCGGCCATTCACAGGCCATGCACAATGCTAGGGGCTTCCCACACTCTTAAATCTGCACAGCAATATTGCTGTCAATCCTAGTTTACATATAAGAAAATCTAAGGCCCCCCCACAGATGAGTTTGTTGAAGGTCTTTGGGGCCTTAGATCTCAAGGTGTCAGAGATAGGGCTGGAGGAATCTTTAGTGTAAGATTATTTAGTCCAGTGGCGGCTCTCACACGTGAGTGAGTGAATGAGTGAGTGTGAGTGTGTGTGTGTGTGTGTGTGTGTGTGTGTGAGAGAGAGAGAGAGAGAGAGAGAGAGAGAGAGAGAGAGAGACAGAAAGACAGATTTTTAGCAATGTGAGACATTTTTTATATTCACAAGGGGGGGTGTCCTCATCTAGTGGGTAGAGGCCAGGAATGCTATTCAACATTCTACAATGCACAGGACAGCCGAAACCAAGAATGATCAGGCCCAAAATGTTAGCAATGCCAAGGCTGAGAACCCTTCTCCCGTGTAATCATCCTCCCCATCTTCCCACTTCTGGAGCACTGGCCATCTGGATCCCACATGGACACTTTGGGTAAAGGGGTTCTACTCTCGCCCCTGCGGCAGCGCAAGCAGTTCTTCCCCACCTGCTGTGCACAGAGTAGGTTTTAAATGAGCCTCGCAGAAAGGACTCCAAAAAAGAAAGGAAGAGTATCCATCCCCCATTGTTCAACTGCCTGCAGTTTGTCTTTTCAACACACACACACACACACACACACACACACACACACACACACACACACACTTTACAAATCCAAATGTCCCCCGCCCCCTAAAGAGCCTTGTTAGAGATGGCGTTCAAAAAACATATACTTTCTAGGGCTCCCATTTGTACTGAAGGGTTTGCACACTTCTCAAAGGACCTCAGGTTAGCCGCGGTCATCTGACAACGACCACAAAAGAACCTGCGGGATTTCCAGGGACGGAGCCCGTGGGCCGTAACCTCTGGGTGCTGAAGGCGCTGACCCCACTACCTCGCCTCTGGCTTCGATCTCCTGCCCCCGGATCCCTGGCTTCCAAGACTGCCCAGGCCCGAGTCGTGGAGCCCGCCTGGCAGGCGCGTGCCCACGCTGGGTCCCCTTCGCCCGCTCCTCGCGGCGGCCGAGGAATCCGGTCCGGGGCCTGTCGCCCGCGCCCTCACCGGCCAGCACCCGCCCGCCAGCCGCGGACGCGCGCGTCTCCGACCGGCTCTGCGCGGCCTGGGCCTCGGCCGGTGCAGGCCCGCGGACGCCCGCGGCCCGGCGAGGCGAGCTCTGGCCTGCCGCGGCCTACCTAGTCCAGCACCACCGAAGGCCCCAGCCTCACCTGGACACGGGCGGGCGGGCCCAGGGCTGCTCCGAGGTGGGCGAGGGGCGGCGGCGCGGCGCTAACGGCTCCGCTCGGCCTCGCTAGCGGTGGCGGCGGCACCGGCAGCGGCTACGGCGACGGAGGCGGCGGCAGCTCCTCCTCGGCGCGCACGACTCGCTCCGGCCCGCGGCCCGGACACGCCCCCTCGGCGCGCGCACCCATTGGCCGGCGTTCGCCACGGCGCGCTTCTCATTGGCCAGTGTGGCTGTCGCGGCGTCCTGAGGCGCGCGGTGGAGGAGGGATTTCCGTCTGGCGCTGCCTACGAAGGGCTAGATGGCAGGTGAGACCCGGGTGGCCAGCGATGGCTGCGGTATGGTCCAGGTGGTGTCCGGATCACGGAGGCCAACTGAAGGCGGTGGTGGAAGAGCCATGCACCTTGTGGAGCGCATGTTGTGTGCCCGCCCCTGTCTGTCATGTCCCCGGCGTCCACCGCCCTATGAGGTAGGAACGGTCAGCGCGTCTGGGCTATGGGGACAGAACCCGTGTTCGAATCCTGGCCCCGACGTTTCCGCACTACGCGCGGTTGGACAAGGCCTGATGTCATCATCTCGATGGCCCTCAGTTTCCTTATCTGGTGTGGTGTGGAGGCGGGACATGGACGTGTCAGCATTTCAACAGTGTTGACTATTATAGCTCTTGGGTTCCAATTAGCTCAGCCCAACATTCATTCATTAGAATGTTATTGAGCATCTACTATATGCCAGGCACTGAATAGACAAAAATATCTGCCCTTACTGGGCTCACATTTTAGACCAGCGCTTTCCAGTAGAAATAAATGTAAGCAAGTTACAAATGTTGGCCACATGCATAATTTAAATTTTCTAGTAGCCATGTTAAAGGGAAAAAGTAAAATGAAACAAGTGATGTTAATTTTAATAATGTGTTTTATTTAACCCAATTTATGTCCAAAATGTTATTTTAACGTGTAACCGATATAAAAAGTTATGATGCCTGGCCACTGTGGTGCAGTGGTTAGAGCGTCAGCCTGCCCACCAAAGGATCGGGGGTTCGATTCCTGGTCAAGGGCACGTACCTGGGGTTGCAGGTTCATCCCCCGCCTCAGTCCGGGCGCATGCAGGAGGCCACCAATTGATGTGTCTTCTCTCGCATTGATTATTTCTTTCTCTCCCTCTTTCTTTCCTTCCCTTCTCTCTCTAAAAATTAATGGAAAAAATATTCTCAGGTAAGGATTAAAAAAAAGGTTATGAGATCTTTTACTTTTTTTTTCCCTTCACACATTCTTTGAACACTCACAGCCCATTTACAGTTGGATTGGCTACTTTTTAAGGGCTCAACAGCCACATGTTGCCAGTGCTACTGTGTTTGACCTTGCAGTGCTATATAGGGGAGGCAGAAAAGAAATCAAGGGGGTTCCACATCAAGGGGTGAAAAGTGGTAAAGAGAAAAATAAATTGGGGAAGGGCAGGGGAAATGTGGGGGTAGCAATTTGAAAGATAGTGGTCAGGATGGTTGAGAAGATGGCATTTGCACAAGGACTGGAAGGAGTTGAAAAGACTGAACAAAGAACTATGGTATTCATTGTTTAGTGCAGTGTTGGTCCAGTAGAACTTTCTATGCTGATGGGCATGTGTTTTATCAGCACGAATTTAGTAGCTACTAGCTCCATGTGGTTTTTGGGCATTTGACATGTAGCTGGTTACAAATTTTTGCCCTGACTGATTTGGCTCAGTGGACAGAGCATTGGCCTGCAGACTAAAAGGTCCCAGGTTCAATTCCGGTTAAGGGCATGTTAAAAAAAAAAAAGAACTGAATTTTTAATATATTTAATTTTTACTTAATTGAAATTTAAATAATCACAATAGGGCCAATGGCTTCCATAGCAGATGACATAGATTTATGAGAATGGTGGTAAGTGCTCTGAATTGAGAATGTACTGTGTGCTAAATGCTTTTGCAGGTTCTCCCGTATAATTCTTGAAACATCTCTGTGAGAAGGGAGCAATGATCATTGTCACCATGAAGAATGAAGTCCTTCATTTATTCATCTATACTTTATTGTTGGTATTAATAAACTATCTTTTAGAACAGTTTTAGATTTATGGAACTATTACAAAGAAAGTACAGAGCTACCATTTTCCCCACACCCAGTTTCCCCTATTACATCTCTTATTAGTATGATACATTTGTTATAACTAATGAACCAAAATTGATACAGCATTATCAACCAAAGTTCATAGTTAATTTAATTTCCTTTGTTTTTACACAATATTCTTTTTCTCTTCCAGAATCCCATCCAGGATATCATATTACATTTAGTTATTCTCCCCTCCCCCATCTTTCTCTTTTTAAAAAAAATATTTGACATATAACATTATATTAGTTTTAGCTGTGCAACATAATGATTTGATATATCTATATATTGCAAAATAGTCACCACAATGAATTTAACATACTAACATCCATCACCACACTTAGTTATAATTTTTTTGTTCTTGTGATGAGAATTTTTAAAAATTTTATTTGTATTAAAGTATTATAGATGTCCCATTTTTCCCTCATTGACCCTCCCTTCTTCCCCATTCCCATCCCCTCCCCAGGCCTTTACCCTACTATTGTCTGTGTCCATGGGTTATGCATATCTACTAGTACAGTGGTCGGCAAACTAATTAGTCAACAGAGCTAAATATCAACAGTACAACGATTGACATTTCTTTGGAGAGCCAAATTTTTTAAACTTAAACTATATAGGTAGGTACATTGTTATTAACTTAATTAGGGTACTCCTAAGGCTTAGGAAGAGCCACATTCAAGGGGCCAAAGAGCTGCATGTGGCATGCAAGCCACAGTTTGCCGACCACGGTACTAGTCTACACTAATAAAAGAGAAACATGGTAATTAGCGTACGACCGCTACCCTTTTCATTGGCTAATCAGCGAGATATGCAAATTAACTGTCAGCCAAGATAGCGGCCGGCAGCCAGGCAGCTTGAAACTAACATGAGGCTTGCTTGCTTCAGTGACGGAGGACTCCAATGTTCCCCACCTGCCGCTGCAGGCCTCTGAGCCTGCAGTTTAAGAAACTCTGTAACAAACACCACCGGACTTCAGCCAGCAGATTCGCAACATTGTAAGCAAAGGCCAGAAACCTACTTTCAGCCCCGGAGGCCTAAGAGCTGGAGCCAAGCCTCAAAGCTAAAGCTGGCCCAGAATTAAAAAAAAAAAAGAAAAAAAGGAGCGGTTGGGAGCTTCAGTCACCCCCAGCCTGAAAACAGCCCTCAGCCCCTCACTCAGACTGGCCAGACACCCCAGTGGGGACCCCTACCCTGAATGGTGTGTGACCAGCCGCAAACAGCCATCATCCCCTCACCCAGGCTGGCCAGGCACCCCAGTGGGGACCCCCACCCTGATCCAGGACACCCTTCAGGGCAAACCAGCCGGCCCCACCTGTGCACCAGGCCTCTACCCTATATAGTAAAAGGGTAATATGCCTCCCAGCACCGGGATCAGCGGAGCCATGAGGCCTCCCGGCACCGGGATCAGCATGACAGGGGGCAGCGCCCAAACGCCCTGATCGCCCTGTGGCTCTGTGTGTGACAGAGGGCGGGGCCACAACCTCCCTATCCATTCTGCTCTGTTCGTGACAGGGGAAGGTGCCCCAACCCCCTGATCAGCCCTGCTCTGTGCCTGATAGGGGGTAGCTCCCCAACCACCACCCCCCCACGGGCCCTGCTCTGTGTGTGACGGGGTAGAGCCATAACCTCCCCATCGGCCCTGCCCTGAGTGTGAGAGTGGCGGCGCCCCAACCCCCTGATTGCCCCTGCTCTGTGGGTGATAGAGGGCGGCACCCCAACCCCCTGATGGGCCCTGCTCTGTGTGTGACCAGGGCAGTGCCCCAACCCCCTGATGGGCCCTGCTCTGTGTGTGACGGGGGCAGTGCCCCAACCCCCTGATGGGCCCTGCTCTGTGCATGACCGAGGGTGGCGCCGCAACCTCCCCATCGACCCTGCCTTGAGTGTTACAGGGGATGGTGCCCCAACCCCCCAATCGGCCCTACCCTGATCGTGACTGAGGGTGGCATCACAACCTCCCAATCTCCCTGCTCTGTGCATGACAGGGCAGTGCCCCAACTCCCTAATCGGCCCTGCTCTGAGCCCGACCAGGGGCTGCACCTAGGGATTGGGCCTGCCCTCTGCCACCCGGGAGCAGGCCTAAGCCAGCAGGTCATTATCTCCCGAGGGGTCCCAGACTGCGAGAGGGCACAGGCTGGGCTGAGGGACCCCTCCCTCCCCCCCGAGTGCACAAATTTTTGTGCACCGGGCCTCTAGTATATAATAAAAGCCTAAGCAACCATTATGACAGAACGACCAATTGCTGTGATGCACACTGACCACCAGGGGGTAGACACTCAATGCAGGAGCTGCCCCCTGATAGTCAGTGCTCTCCCACAGGGGGAGCGCTGCTCAGCCAGAAGCCGGGCTCACGGCTGGTGAGCACAGCGGTGGTGGCAGGAGCCTCTCCCGCCTCTGCGGCAGTGCTAAGGAGCAGCAAGCAGGCGGGCAATAAGGAGCAAGGGGTACCGGACTGTTAGAGGGCGTAGGCCAGACTGAGGGACCCCCTCCCAGTGCAAGAATTTCATGCACTGGGTCTCTAGTCTATATATATAAAAGCCCAGCGACCATTAAGGTGGAACGACCAGAACAACTGGAACTACTGGTGGCCATGACGTGCATTGCAGCAGCCAACCAGTCTGATCCAGCCCTGATTGGCATCCCCCAACCTCCTGCAGCCCCACCTAACCTCCCTCGGCCCCTCCCGTCTGCTGGCCTCACCCCCGTTCAGGCCCCCCTCCGCCACCTGCTGGTCGTGGGCACAGGGAACACGCGATTGAGCTATTGGCACCCCTTCTGAGGGGAGATGCCCGCCAGGTATACAGAAGGTATACGGAAGGCGCTCAGTGAGGAGTCTGCATGGATTGTGTTCACACCTTCATGCTGTCCCCCCCCCACCACCACAATGCTGAGGTAGCCTGATTCAGGACCCCCGTGCTGACCACCCACACAGAGAAACTGTGTGATAAACATCATGTCCCGCAGATGCCTGAATCTGCCTCAAGAATAAGACACTACAGACCCAGAGCAGGCCGATCGGGACTAAGACAGAAGGTCTGGGAAAAGCAGGGCTGCAGATGGCCATGTTCTGCGTTTGCTGCCCGACTCTGCTCCCCGGCCCTGCTCCCTGGCCCCCTCTGTGTGCAAAGCGCCTGTATCGTTGCCCTTGGATGGAGGCCTGTGAGTGAGTGAAGAACTGTGGCTGTGCCTGTGGCTGCACTCGGCTTCTTGCCCTTATGGATAAGCAGGAAACATTTACGTGCCAGAATCTAAACACCTCTTTATCGGTAATAGCACAAATAATGCAAGACTCACACTTGTTTCTAAACAGGACTCTGTCCGGCTGCGTGTGAACCCAGATCGAAGGTGTGCTCTCTGCCAAGGAGGCTGCAAAGGCTGCTCCTCTCTCGAACGCCCACAGTCTGGAGAGGTTTAAAGGGAAAAGGAGATAAAAAATAAAACAAAATAGCAACAAGCTCTGAAGCCCCTGCCGAAGCTGTCAAATCCTCCACTGGCACCTGCTAGGTCGCCGGGCACCACGCGGCCACTTTCAACCTCTTGCCAGCTCCTGGAGGCGGGTGGGCTTACGGATGGAGGCTTCAGTGTTAAAGTAACCCTGTTAGTGTAGCACAGACACATGTGGGCTTTTTGATGAGAGAGAACCCATGACATCCCCTCCCAAATGTGTTTTTAACTGTTCTGAGATCACGCTCTCAGCTTTGGCGACTCTCAAATAGGCCTCAGCAATTCCACTTGCCCAATGCAAAGACTGACCCGGGTTTCATGGAGACCGAACCCTCGCCCCTAGAGAAGCTGTGTCCTTTCAAAAGGAAGGTCACCCTGGTTGCGGGTCCTTGCTCTTCGGCACTTTGAATATTTCTTGCCACGCCCTTCTCTACCCAGCAAAGCTCATTTAGAATTGAAGGCCACATAAAGAGCTTCACAGACAAGAAAAAGCTAAAGGAGTTCATCACCCCAATTGGGGGCGGGGCTGGCTGGCCAACCTCCTGTGTCCCCTCCCCCTGGCCCACCCTGCCTGATCGGGGCCACGGGCCAGACCCTACCCATGCACGAATTCATGCACTGGGCCTCTAGTATGCATATAAGTTCTTTGGTTGATCTCTTCTCCCTGCCCCCTTCTCTCTCTCTTTTGTATCACCCAAGGATATTTTTCCATTGATTTTTAGGGAGGGTGGGAGAGAGAGAGAGAGAGAGAGAGAGAGAGAGAGAGAAACATTGATGTGAGAGAACCACATTGATTGGTTGCCTCCTGCATGAACCCTGACCAGGGCCTGGGCTGGAGAGGAGCCAGCAACCAAGGTCTGTGCCCTTGACTGGACCGGCTAGGGCTGTCCCGTCTCTTTAGGCTTCTCTTGGTTGTGGCAGATTCTCAGACTTTCCGTGTTTTTGATCACCTTGGCGGTTTTGAGAACTGGTCAGATATTTCGTAGGATGTCCCTCTGTTGGAATTTGTCTGATGTTTTCCTCATGATAAGACTGGGATGATGGGTTTAGGGGAGGAAGACCACAGAGGTAAAGTGGTCATCCCACCACATCCTGTCAAGGGCACATTATCTATGCCTGTTGATGTTGGCCTTGAACACCTGGCTTCATTGCAACCCCCCCCCCCCGCCCCCATACTTTGGAAGGAAGTCACTATGTGCCCACATTTGAAGAGCAGAGAGTTATATTCCTCCTCCTTAAGGATGGAAAACTACTTAAATTATTTAGAATTCTGCATGGGAGGTTTCTCTTTTCTCCCCCATTTATAAGTTTATCTAGTCATTTAATTATATCTCTATGGCCTCCTGCATATTTTATACTCTGGGTTTTAACTTTATTTCTTTATTTCTTTTATTGCTCAAGTTGTTCTGACTTTAGCCATTGGGGTCTCTTCCAGTTGGCTCCTGTGGCCCTTGGACACCCCCCCCCCCCCATCTATGTATTTTGGCTTTTTTCATTTTGTTTTCTTTGGAGCACTTCCTTTTCTATGGTACTATAAGATATCAGGCTCGTCTCATATATTTCCTCCCCAGTCTTAAAGTCAGCCATTTCTTTGAGACTGGTTCCTTTTATTAGACAACTAGAAGCCCAGTGTGCGAAATCGTGTGGCCTCACCCACCCGCTCACGCCCCATCCACCTGCACTGGTCTTTGGTCATTAAGGCGTTAGGGCCACAGGCCTTTTATAATATAGATGGTGTTGGAAACTAAGATGTGAGCACTAGGAGTGCTTGTTGTTTCTTTTAGGTCATCAATCCTTTTTAATTGCCCACAACACACCCAGTTCAGGTGTTCGGCCCTGTGGATTCAATAGTGACCATGCCAGTTGTGTATCTGCCCCCACGGAAGTTACAGTTTATGGGGACCAGTTTAAGAGGGCAGCTCCACAATGACTAGCCCTTTTCAGAAAGTGTAGGCTGGTCCTCCTGTGGTGGACAGAATAACAGCAGCCCAAAGATGTCCATGTCCTAATCTCTCGGAACCTGTGATTATGTTACCTTACTTAGCAGAAGGACTTTGCAGATCAGATATGTTAAGTATCAAGATGGGGAGATTATCCTGGATTACCTGCATGAGGCCAGTGGTCACAAGGGTTTTTATAAGACTGAGGCAGGAAGGTCAGAGTCAGAGAAGGAGATGTGACAATGAAAGCAGAGGTCAGTAATGCCATTGCTGGCTTTGACGATGGAGGAAAGCGCCACCAGCCACAGATGGCAGGCAGTCTAGAACAGACGTGGGCAAACTACGGCCCGCGGGCCGAATCCGGCCCGTTTGAAATGAATAAAACTAAAAAAAAAACAAACAAAACAAACCGTACCCTTTTATGTAATGATGTTTACTTTGAATTTATATTAGTTCACACAAACACTCCATCCATGCTTTTGTTCCGGCCCTCCGGTCCAGTTTAAGAACCCATTGTGGCCCTCGAGTCAAAAAGTTTGCCCACCCCTGGTCTAGAAGCTTGAAAAGGCAAGGAAACATTCTCTCCTAGAGCCTCCAACAAGGACTGTAGCCATGCTGACATCTGATGTGGTGGAAAGCCATGATATCTGAACCATTTACGGGGCTTCATATGTGGGTGGGTTTATTTTGTGGACATAAGAAATGGGTTTAAGTCCCTAACAGAGCTGAGGCATCAAAGTGGAACCCTCATTCTGAGAACAGAAGCTGGGCAGGCCCAAACAAGCCAAAAGAATCTTCTGGCACTCGAGTGTTTTGGGGACCCTACTTCAGTCTGATTCCACCTCAAGTGCCAAGTATGTCAGTCACATAGAAAACCAGGAAGCTTTATTTTTTCTTAGGCAGCTGAGTTTATTTTCAGGTTAGCAACAGTTTGGAATTCATGCCCCTGATTAGTTCAGAATTGGAGCTATAACAGTAGTGGCTCCTTCAGGGCAGGGGTCACCTATGGTTCCTATTTCTGACCCAGAAAGCCCGGCCCTGGAGGGGCACAGCAGTGCAAGGCTGCCCTCCAGGAACTGCTGTGCTAATAACTTTCTTGAATCTCTGCAAAGTTTTGCTTGTTTGCAAAAGGCATGTGGCACTACCACCTTGGGAACATGAGTAAAGCAGGCACTGAGCAGAACATCTAACACGTCAGGATTACCATTGTATCAATAGGCCCATAAAGAAAGTTCTGTGGTTAATGCCCCAGAGAGCGGGAAGGGCTCTGCTTCTTGTCTTAGAATCACGGCTACCTGAACACCTCGTGAGATAACATGGAGCACTGGCCTGAACGAGTTTGGCAAGTTTTGTTTTCCAGAATTATCTTCCTGGATCTGACCCATTACCCTTTGATTCCAGTATCTTTCTGGCAAGAACAGCAGTGGGCATTTTATCTCCCATAGGGTCAAAGATCAGACGAGGCTTCACAACTCTGATTCCCAGGGTCACAGAGTGGCCTGGTTGCTCCTTTTGTCCCAGAGCAATATGGATGGTGACCACTTTCCCTTCCAGGTGTTGTCTGTCACTTTGTCACCCTCCTCATTCCTACCAGTGACTCATAGTAGCCAGTATCACTTTTTTTTAAAGATTTGTTTTTTTATCCAACTGTTCTTTTTCATGCCATACACATTCTCTTTTCTGCTTTGTCTCTAAATATTTTACATGTATTTGTTGGGCTTTTTGCAATACTTTAAAAAAATTTTAAAGCAGAAATTCAGCCCTAGCTGGTTGCCCAGTGGTTAGAGTCGGCCTGTGGACTGAAGGGTCTTGGGTTCAATTCCTGGTCAAGGGCATGTACCTGGACTGCAGGTTCACTCTCCACCACCAGTTGGGGCATGTGCCAGAGGCAACATTGATGTCTCTCTCACATCAATGTTTCTCTCTCTCCTCACCCCTCCTTTCCACTCTCTCTGAAAAACAGTGGAAAAAATATCCTCAGGTGAGGATTAACAAACAAACAAAAAAGTTTTAAGCAGAAATTCAGTGGTTTCTAGTATATTTACAAAGTTGTACAAACATCAGCACTATATCATTCCAGAACATTTTTATCACCCCCAAAATAAACCCCGTGCTCATAAGTAGTCACATGCTTGCCCCTGGGAATTTCGAATCTTTCTGACTCCATGGATATGTTTCTTCTTATTGCTTTATAGAAGTGGGATCTTACAATATGTGGCCCTTTGTTTCTGGCTTCTTTCACTGAGTATAGCTGATCACTGTTCCCACAATATTTTCTTTATGAATGAGATAGAGGTTTCATGCTTATTGAAGGCAGGTGGTCAATTTACTGTGACAATTCTCCAGCCTTGCTCCTGGTCCAGCATCCTATGGGAAACAGGCCAGAGGCCTACAGATTTGCCAGCTCTCCCTGTGAGGTGCCTCTCACTTGTCCACCATGTGCTAGGATAGGAGCACCAAGGATGGGTGTTCCCAATCCCAGCTTCTGCCTGATCCTGGCAACTCCCATGACTCCCTGTGTTACAAAACCCTCAAACCTCCCAGCCTCCCAGACTGAAGATCCAAAATCACACTCAGCAGCATTACTCAGAGCCTCCAGGCATACTAAACTCTGATCATGTGCTGTGAATTTCCTGAGATGAACAAGTCAGTTGTTATCTACTAAAAGCTCACACAAATTGATAAAGAACCAAAGGGGAAAAGATCGGAAATAGACACTTCACAGGATGGGGAAGAGAGTCAACAAACATCAGTGTCTGCACAGAGTTATAACAGTGAGGCCATGGGCAGGGGCTGGTCAAGGTGAAGATTATCGCAGTGCTGCCAGGACCCCAACATCAGCTTTCCTCAGGGGTGGGGTCATATTCATCTGAAAGACCCTGTGGAAGATACTTGCCAGCATATGAAAGGGCTCATAGTCTGACCTTGTGGTTATACCACTGAATATTATCCTGCATCACCCAGGGAAGGTCTATCCAAAGTAAGACATTCCTTACAATTTTTAATAAGGTACCCTTGGGTTGGCAACAATCCAAACACCCAGCGATGAACCTGACTTGGTGAATTGTTCAAGCACTAAAAATGACAGTAGGAGGCCCCTAACCATATAGAGTAAGAGTAGCTCCCTAGGCTGAGCTCTGGGGATGCAGTTTAATCTTCATGGTGAGCCTGTGAGTTGGGTCCTATTAGCCTCATTTTATAGAAGGATCAAGTGGGCCCAAGGTCACACACTCCTAGAAGAGGGGCAGAAAGGGGCCAAGGGCCAGGATCAATGGAACGCAGAATTCATGCATGGAACCTTGATGCTAAAGTGCTCATGATTTAAGAGATAAGTGTAGGGTATAGAGTTGTACCTATCCTCTGAGGGTCTTCCACCTATGGCTGGACAGGTGTGGGGGGACAGAGAAAGGGAAGAGATGGGCCAGCCAGTGCTGAGGGAGGCCCAGCCCTAGGGCCAATGGGCAGGAGAAAGGACTAAGCAGTATTTGGATAAGAGGTGGTGGGGGCCTGGGAGAGAGGAGGGGTTGGTGGGAGCGGGAAGGAGATTTACATGGACCACTCAGAAGGAAGGCACAGCCTGGTGGGAGTCTTTTGTCTGTGGTGGCATCTGTGGGTGTTATTTCCACTCCCCCACCTAACCAGCGCCCAGTGGCTTAAGATGCTTGAGTTTGAGGGAAGGTGATGCCTCAGTGGTGCAGTTCAAGTGATGGCTTCAGATCCACATGGGGGAGAGAAAATACGAAGGCTGTGGAGAAAGGTTTGCCTTCATCTTTGTACCTTCCCACTTCCAGATGTGCTGCCGTCTTACTCAGGTGTATCCTGGGTATATGAATTCACTAGGGCTGCCATAGCAAATCATAGACTGGGTGACTTATGAACAACAGAAATTTAGTCTCACAGTTCTGGAGGTGAGAAGTCCAAGATCAAGATGTTGGCAGGGTTGGTTCCTTCTATGGCCCCCTTCCTTGGCCATCTTTTCCATGTCCTCACATGATCTTCCCTCTGTGTGTGTGTGTGTCCTAATTTCCCCTTATTATAAGAACACCAGTCAGGTTGGATCAGGGCCCACCCTAATGACCTAATTTTAACTTGACTACCTCTTAAAGGCCCGATTTCTAAATACAGTGAAGCCTTGACTTACGAGTGTCCCGACTAACGAGTTTTTCAAGATACAAGCCGTCTCTTGGCCGATTTTTTGCTTTGAGTTGCGAGCTAAAATGTACAGTCATGTTCTGAGGTCCTGGGGTTTAGGACTTCAACATACAAATTTGGGGAGGACACAATGCAGCCCATATATAACACCGGGGGAATATGTGATTCTGCTGCAGCCCACTGGGTATCAGCAGGGCTGAGTAGAGGAGCTCAGGGTACTGCCTGGCCTTCCATAGGTCAAGGAGCCAGGATTCTGAGGTTTGGACACCCCATTCTCTGGCACCTAGGGCTGACATTGGACCCCAACAGGAGGACAGTACCATACACCAAGGGCTTGGACTTAGTGAGGGGCTTCCTGGGAATGCACAGAGGCTAGCCAAGCAGCTACAACCAGCACAGGGGCAGTGAGGGAGCAATTCAGGAGCCTGTAGTAGTCAGGATAGGCCATCTCCCCAGACCAGCCCTCCCACTCCCAGGAGCAGGGTTTTTCCTGGGCTTACCCCAGGGAAGTCCCACTGGACACATGTTCACCTTCCTCCTCCTCTCTGAGTTGCATTAGGGCTTTCTCTACCCATACCCCTGCTGCCCTCTTTCCGACCCTTACCCCCATTGCTTCCTCCAGAAATGTAGCTGTTCTGCTCCTACTTAGAGATGAGGCACACCCAATACAGGGGCTGGTTCTTGGTTAAACAGTCAGCCATCATGAGCCCTGCTTTCCCCAGTCGCAGTGAGTTCCTAGAGGGGACAGCTGGTCCTGTCCATCTTTGCATCCCCAGCGCAAAGCATGGAGCCTATAGGCGTCAATAGTTTGCTGACCAAATAGACAAGCAGCAGAACCTTCTTGCAGGGACCAACAGCAGTAAGACACTAGCTGGGATTTATCACATCCTGACAGAGCCTACCCTGTTCCCCACTACATACACTGGGTCAGGCCACCCAGGCTGGGGTACCTTCCATTGTGGGTGAGGTGGGAACCCCACTCCTGCCCTGGGCCAAGGAGAACATGTCTAACTGCAGGGACACCACTAACAGGAGCACTGTGGGAATGAGCTGAAAGGGAATGCCCCAACCCAGTCACGTCCTCCTGCTGTCAGGGGCCCTGCCACCTGCTTCCCAGTGAATTTGAGTTCCCCAAACTTTCCCCACCCAGTGATTGGCACAGTCTCAACAGGTGTCAGCACACCATCTGCCTCACTCACCTGCCCAGTGCAGGGACACAGAGGTCAGAGCTGGTCAGGCCCAGGGCAGGGATGGTGGGGAGGAAACACTATTCTTAGATCCATCTTCATGGGGCCCATGTCAGCCCAGCCTTCACACTCCAGACGTAGGAGCTATCAACCTCCACAAAGGCAGGCCAAGGATCACTAGAAACAGCTTTTGCCAAGAAAGGCAGAATGGGGGCAGAAAGGCTAAAGGTCACTGAGCAGAAACCCTCCATGAAGGAGTGGGGAAGTCCCTCTGGGTCTGGAGAGACAGCCAGAAAGTGACTATAAGCAGGGCTTCTCACTCTCAATGCCACTGACCTTTGGGCAGGAGGATTCTTTGTGGTGAGGACAATATTATGCATTGTAGGTTATTTAGCAGCATCTCTGGCCACCCCTCCCCAGCTATGACAGCCAAATATGTCTTCACACTTTGCCAGGTGTCCCCTGGGGGCAAAAGTGACCCATGGAAGAACCCCCACTTTGCAGAACCGAGCCTGGAAAGAGCAGGTTCTCCCTTGCAATGGTCCTTGTGCTGAGGTTAATAGCCTTCAGGTCACATCCATTCAGGTATTCATTTTCTGTCCCCTAACCCAAAGCCCCACCTGCCATCTTCCAGAACCAAGCCCACACATTGCTCCTCCCAAAGGGCTCCCATATAAGGAACGTGGCCTCATTGGTGCTGTGGCAGGCTGAATAATGCATGTCCCCCCGCACACAAGATGTCCATGTTCTGACCCAAGAACTTGGGAGTGTGACCTTGCAGGTGTGGTTAAGTTAAGGCAGTGGAGATGGGGATATTTTCCTGGATTTTCTAGGTGGGCCCAGTATTATCACAAGAGTCTTTATGAGATGGAGGCAGGAGGGTTCAGGTTAGAGGAGATGTGAGGATGGAAGCAGAGTCAGACGAAGAAGTTAGAAGATGTTACACTGTTCACTTTGAAGATGGAGAAAAAGGCTGTGAGCCAAGGCATGCTGATGGCCTCTAGAAGCTGGAAAAGGCATGGACATGGATTGCCCCTTGCAGCGGTTCTCAACCTGTGGGTCGCGACCCCTGAAAATACATCCTGCATACCAGATGTTTACATTACGATTCATAACAGTAGCAAAATTACAGTTATGAAGTAGCAACGAAAATAATTTTATGGTTGGGGGTCACCACAACATGAGGAACTGTTTTAAAGGGTCGCGGCATCAGGAAGGTTGAGAACCACTGCTTAGAGCCTCCAGAAGGAAGATAGCACTGCCAATACCTCAATTATAGGACTTATGCCCTCCGGGACTGTAAGATAATAAGTTTGTGGTGTTTTAAACTACTAAAGTGTGGTAATTTGTTACAGCAAATGCAGGGAATTCATACAGGTATCTACTCTGAAACTGAGTCAGGGAGGGCTGCTAGGTGGTCAGGATGGACTTGCCTCTCTTGGCATGAGCTACGGTGCACAGCGGTGCTGTCTGTCCCCACTAGGTGGGGAGGACTCAATGTCTAAAGGTTGAAGGTCAGGATTTGAGTGAACCAGACTTCCTAGGCTTAGAAAGAGAAGCAATTTTTTAAAGTTATGCTTATAAAAACCAAAAAGCCCCAATTGTTGCTTCACATAGATGACTTTGAAGCTTCCCACATTCAACATGCCCTGGGCCAATTACCTCCCTCCCCCAAGAGAAGATATCTTTGATTTTTATAGCCAACGTTAAAGGGAAAATGAGTTTTTTGTTGCAGAAATTCACTGTCAAATGGATACAATATATGAAGCATCTTCAAACCTTTCACCAGTGGCTAAAATACCACAGGAGGTTTTGTGTGGTCTCTGCCTGATCCAAGAGAAAGGGATGAGGAACTGAACCTTGAAAAAATGTCCTTGTCTCACAGATGATGAAAAGTGTGTGTGTAGAGGGAACAGGACAGAAAGGGGCTGTATCTCTGAAACAGTGGAGGAGAGAGCCTAATGGAAGGAATGCTAGGGAGGCTGAGGTGATGGGCCTCTGTTAGGTTTCAATCTGGAGCCAGTGCAGGAGTTCAGGAGTGGGAGGTGACAGGGAAAGAGGGGCGGGAAGTAAGGCAAGAAGGGGTCAGAGATGCTGGGTTTCTTGGGGTTGGGGAGACTTGAGAGCTGTTCTTGGCATTTATCCATTGCCAGAAGGGGTGACTGTGGAAACAGGGAAAAGAGATGCGTGGTGAGAGAAGACTGCTGATGAGCATATTAATCATGTTTGTGTCTTTGTAATGTGTGTGTGTGTGTGTGTGTGTGTGTGTGTGTTTAGAAAGAGCACACTTTAATGAGAAGAGAGCACTGCATGATGGGCATTCTACACATCATGCTGAGAAAGGTACATAGTATACAGGATATTTTGCTAATGATCAACAGTAACTTTGGTTCCTCTGGGCAACTTCCCCACCCTTATTCTCCAACCTCCAAGGGGTCAAAGCGCTCCCAACCATTTCCTTGAAGGCAACTGTGGTTTGCTAGAGATAGAGCCCCTCAGGGGTTCTTGTTTTTTATACAGAACATTTTCTTTAGATTTTTTTGAAGTCTTCATTTGTTACTTTTATTCTATGTCTTTCAAGGCCATCAGACCAGCTTTTGTACAGATTGCCTTGATGTCAGCACCAGAGAAGTTGTATTTAGCCATGATGAAGTTGTCCAGTGTTACATCATCAGCCAGCATCATTCTGCCTGTTCAGATCTAAAAGATGCGCTTCTTGTTCTTTTCATTGGGCGGGGGAACTCGATCTTCCTGTCAATATGGCCTGGTCTGATAAGTGCTGGATCAAAAGTTTTTATTTGGTTTGTGGCCATGAAAACTTTTACATCTCCCCTTAAATCAAATCCACCCAACTCTCCAACAGTTCCAACTATTCCAACACTGTATGCTGAATTTCTCTCTCACCACTAGAATTTGAGTCATAGCTTTTTGTCCCAGTGGCATCAATTTCATCAATAAACAACAGTGGATGGTGCATTCAGCAACTCGAAACAATTTCAAAATGAGTTAGGCCCATTGTCTACATAGTTCTAAATAAGTTCAGAGCCAGCCTCACTCAAGAAAGTGGCTGAGATTTGGTTTGCTACTGCTTTGGCTAATAAGGTTTTGCCTGTGCCAGGTGGACCATAGAGAATGATCCCCGAAGGGGGCTTTAACCCCATCTCTTCATAATATTCAGGGTGAGTGAAAGGAAGTTCCAGATTTCTTAATTTCCTGGATTTGGTTGTCCAACCAGATGTCATCATAAGGGCCTTTTCCACCTTCATCACTGTGACCAAGGGATCTGTGTGATCCATCAGCACCCCTATCATGGCAGGCACCTTGTGGTTCAACAAGACAGAGCAGCCCGGTTTCAGCAGATCCTTCTCTACAAATGGAAGAATGTTAATGTAGTGTTCTGAGCCCACAGATGTAGACAGTATGGTGTGATTGTCATCTATGATCTCTTCTAAAGTTCCAACTGACATTGGGGTCCCCCTCAGATCATCTATCTTTGCTCTTTCCTCCTTTTGCTTTTCTTCTAAATGCTTCCTTTGTTCTTGATTTCTAGTGAATTCTTCCTCCATGAGAAGATGTGTTTAATTCTAACTTAAATAATTTTAACCAGCACTGAATGTGAGGTATCACCAGTGGCAGTTTGCTGGCAGCATCTGGGCCCTTTGTTTTCTTCTTTTACCCTACGAGTTGGTACGGGAGGTTATTATTTTTTAAATCTTCACTGGAAGATATGCTCATTGATTTTAGAGAGAGGGGAAAGGAGAGAGAGAGAGAGAGAGAGAGAGAGAGAGAGAGAGAGAGAGAGAGAGAGAGAGGGAGAGAGAACATCAATTGGTTGACTTCCATATGTGCCCCAACTGGGGATCAAATCTGCAACTTCTTGGTATACAGGACGGTGCTCCAATCAACTGAGCCACACCAGCCAGGGCAGGAGGTTCATGTTTGTTTTTATTGTCCTGTCATCTTTCTTGCCACCTCGAAGACCATGACCATCACTCTGACGTTGGTCCATCTTGACTCAGCTGCTCAATCATGTTTTTTACTTTCAGTATTTTATGTTTCTTCAACATCTTGAGGCCTTGCTGATCTGGGACTGACGGCCCCTCACAAGGCTAGTTAATTCCTAGAGATAGCAAATGACTCTCCTGGGACTGGGCTTTTCAAACAACCAATCCAGAGCTCACACTCTAGAACTCACACTCCAACTACCTTCTTTATTAGGCTCTCACACTCCAGGAGGCAATATCCCCTTGCCCTAATCACCCCAGGGCCAGGTATCAGGCAATTAGGGATAGCACCTGTGCCCCAGAGCCTGCTAAAATTATTCACACTAGCCAATTTCAAATATGCTTACCTTGCAGTAAAGTCAATTAAAATTATCCAATTTGAGAAGTCAAAAGAAAAACATGAAGATACATGCCAGAACATGAGACTCCTTTGGGATACTATCAAGTGTAAAACATACAGGTAATGGGAGTCCCAGAGGAATAAGAGGCAAAGAGAAAAACTATTTGGAAAAAATAATAGCTGAAAACTTCCCAGATAACAGTCATGGGTCTACATCCAAGAAGCTCAACAAACTCTAAGCAGGATAACTCAAAGAAACATTATAATCAGATTGTAAGATAAAGACAATCTTAAAAGCAGCAAGAGAGAAGTAACTCATCACAAACAAGAGATCTCCAAAAAGATTAACAGCCAATTTTTTATCAGATATCATGGAGGCCAGCAAACACTGAATGATATTTAAAGTGCTGAAAGAAAAAAACAGTCAACCAGGAGTTCTGTATCTGGTAAAACAGATGTGCAAAAATGAAGCTTAGATATTCTCAGATAAATGAAAGTTAAGAGAGTTTGTGGCTAGTAGACCTGCCCTACAAGAAATGCTAAGAGGTGTCTTTCTTTTTTTTAGGAGAAATGAAAGGATACTAGATAGCAACTCAAAGCCATATGAAGAAATAAAGAACACTGGTAAAGGTAACTACATAAGTAAGTATAAAAGACAGTATTATTGTATTGTTGGTTTGTAACTCTTTTTTCCCTATATGATTGAAAAGACAAGGCATGGAACAATAATTATAAAGCTATTTTAATGGTAATACACATATAAAGATGTAATTTGTGATAACACAAAGAAGAAGGAATGAAGCTGTATATGAGCAGAGTTTATATACTATTGAAGTTAAGTAGGTATTAATTCAAACTAGATTGTTACAAATTGAAGATATTAACTGTAATCCCCAGGTAACCAGTAAGAAAATAACTAAAAATATACAGAAAAGGAAACAGTAAGGGGATCAAATAGTACACTAAAAAATCAAACGGCCCGGCCAGTGTGGCTCAGTAGTTGAGCACCGACCCATGAACCAAGAGATTGCTGGTTCAATTCCCAGTCAGGGCACATGCACGGGTTGCAAGCTCAATCCCTAGTAGAGGATGTGCAAGAGGCAACCCACAGATGTTTCTCTCTCATCGATGTTTCTATCTCTCTAGCCCTCTCCCTTCCTCTCTCTAAAATCAATAAAAACATATATTTTTTAAAAAATCAAGTAAACACAAAAGAAGGTGGTAGTGGACAAATTGAGAAACAATAAAGGTATAAGATATTCCTTTAAAACAAGTAGTAAGAAGTAAGTTTTTCCTTATCATAATTACTTTAAGTGTAAAAGGATTAAACTCTCCAAATAAGTTTAAAACAGAGACTGACAGAATGGGTAAAAAATGTGACAACTATATGCTGTCTAAAAGGAACTTATCCTATCTAATAAAAGAGAAACATGCAAATTGACCATACCCCTGACACACTTCCTATTGGCTAATCAGCAGGATATGCAAATTAACTGCCAACCAAGATGGCAGCCGGCAGCCAAGCAGCTGAAGCAAACAGGAGGCTTGCTTGCTCCAGTGATGGAGGAAGCCAACGTTCCGGCCTGCCGGCCTGCTCTAAGCTACACTCTAAGAAACAATGTTTCAATTATAGAAGCTAAACAAGCTCCAGAGACCTGCTTTCAGCCGCTTCGGCCTTAGAGCTTAGAGCTGCTGTGATGGCAACAGAGTTTCAATTATGGAAGCCAAATAGACCCAGAAACCTGCTTTCAGCCCTCAGAGCTGGAGCTGGCTCTCAGCTCTAGTGACAGCTATAGAAGGTAAATAAATCCCAGAATAAAAAAAAAAAAAAAAAGGAGAGGCTGGGAGCTTCAGTCACCCTCTAGCCTGAAAACGGCCCTCAGGCCCTCACCCAGACTGGCCAGGCACCCCAGTGGGGACCCCCACCCTGAAGGGGGTGTGACCAGCTGCAAACAGCCATCATCCCGTCATCCAGGCTGGCCAGGCACCCAAGCGGGACCCCCACCCTGATCCGGAACACCCTTCAGGGCAAACAAGCCGTCACCCACCCGTGCACCAGGCCTCTATCCTATATAGTAAAAGGGTAATATGCAAACTGACCCTAACAGCAGAAGGACTGGGAATGACTGGTCACTATGACACACACTGACCACCAGGGGGCATACGCTTAATGCAGGAGCTGCCCTCTGGTGGTCAGGGCACTCTCACATGGGAGGAGCTCTGCTCAGCCACAAGCCAGGCTGATGGCTGCCAGTACAGCGGTGGTGGTGGGAGCCTCTCCTGCCTCCTCAGCAGTGCTAAGGATGTCCGACTGCAGTTTTGCCTGTTCCCCACTGGCAAGTGGATATCCCCCGAGGGCTGCCGGGCTGCCAGAAGGATGTCTGATTGCCATCTTAGGCCCAATTCCCTGGGGAGCAGGTCTAAGCCAGCAAGTGGTCATCCCCTGAGGGGTCCCAGACTGTGAGAGGGCACAGGCCGGGCTGAGGGATTCCCCCCGCCCGAGTGCACAAATTTTTGTGCACCGGGCCTCTAGTTTTATTAATAATTCTTTATTATTGAAAGTATTACATATGTCCCCTTTTTCCCCCCATTGACCCCCTTCAGCTCACCCCTAACCCCCCACCCTAGGCCTTCACCACCCTATTGTCTATGTCCATGGGTTATACATATATGCATACAAGGTCTTTGGTTGATTACCTCCCACTCACCCATCTTCCCCTGCCTTCCCTCCAAGATTCCGCACTCTGTTCCATGCTTCCATGTCTCTGGATCGACTCCATTAATCAGTTTATTTTATTACTTAGATTCCATATATGAGTGAGATCATGTGATACTTGTCTTTCTCTGACTGACTTATTTCACTTAGCATGATACTCTCCAAGTCTAAAAGGGACTCATTTTAGATCCAAAAAGTTTGAAACGAAAGAGTGGGAAAAGAATATCTTTTTATTGTTGACACTATTACAGATGTCCTCCATTTCCCCCCCACCTTTGCCTACCTCTACCCATCCCCTGCTCCCCTCCCCTGGCAGGAAAATATATTCTATGCAAATATTAACCAAAAAAGAGCTGGAATAGCTATACTAATATCAGACAAAAAAAGATTTAAAGTTAAAAGTTGTTAAAAGAAACAATGAAGGATAAAGGGTCAATCTATCTAGAGGATATACTAATTATAAACATATATGTACTAAATAAACTACAGAGCCCCAAAATATGTAAATCAAACACTGGCATAATTGAAGAGAGAAATAGACAGTTCTACAATATAGTTGGAGACTTTAATATTCCACTTTCAATATTGCTGTAACTTAACTGATATTAAAAAAAAATTTACCCAATAACAGTAGAATCCACACTTTTCTCAAATGCATATAATACATTCCCCAGTATAGACCACATGCTAGGCCACAGAACAAATCTCAATAGATTTCAAAAGATTGAAATCATGTAAGGTATCTTCTCTGAACAAAATGGAATGAAGCTATAAATCAATCACAGAGGGAAAACTGGAAAACAGCATACTCTTAAATAACCAATGGATGTATGGGTCAAAGAAGAAATCAAAAAGGAAATTTTAAAATACTTTGAGATGAATACAAACAAAAACACAACATATAAAAATCTATGGGATGCAGCAAAAGTAGTGTTCAGAGAGAAATTTATAGTTGTAAATGCCTACATTATAAAAGAAGGAAGATCTACCTTAAGGAACTAAACAAAGAAGAGTAAGCTAAACCTAAAGCTAGCACCAAGAAGGAAATAATAAAAATTTTAGTGGAAATAAGTGGAATAGAGAATAGAAAAATAATACAGAGCATCAACAAAACCAACAGTTGGTTTTTTGAAGGTTAATAAAATTGACAGCTTTACCCAAACTGAGAAAGAAAAAACCAATACCTTACAGAAATACAAAGGTTTATAAGAGTAACTATGAACAATTGTATGGCAACAAATTAGATAACCTATATGAAGTTAACAAATTCATAGAAACAAACTACCAAGACTGATTCAAGAAGAAAATAGAAAAATCCAAGTTCTATGGTTTTACTTTTCTCTCTAAACAGACGGTTTTCAAAGTATTTTCAGAGGCCCAAGGGTTTCCACATATCTGGAGTGGATGGGGATGATGAGATGGGAGTGCTTTCAAGCCCCCAGGTCCTGGTTGAACCACACAGCTCTATTTACAGTTTACCCTTGAACAATGGGTTTGAACTGTGTGGGTCCACTTATGTGGTTTTCGTTCAATAAATATACAATTAGTCCTCCGTATCCCTGGGTTTCACATTCGCTGATTCAACCAACTGCACATTAAAAACAGTAGTTTTGATCCACAGTGGGGAATCCATGGATGCAGAGAGCCAACTGTATACATTGTTCTATGCCATTTTATATGAGGGACTTAAGCATGAGAGGATTTTGGTATCTGAGGGGTGTCCTAGAACCAATCCTCTGTGGATACTGAGGGGTCACTGCAGTTAAATTTTGGTGGAGTCAAAAATTACATGCAGATTTTGTTGTTAATCCTCACATGAGGATATTTTTTAGAGAGAGAGGAAGGGAGGAAGGGAAGAGAGAAACAGCGATGTGAGAGAGACACATCTATTGGTTGCCTCTTGCATATGGGGATCAAAAGAGATCAAACTGTTAGGTTAGGTGGCTCAGGAGGCAGCGCAAGAAATAGAGAGTCCAGTGAATCAGAAAAGAAAGGAAAGGAAAAGGTTTATTTCTGCGTCCCCCGGAGACCCACGTACCCCAAGGACAGGGCACGTGGATTCACACCAACAGGGAGGGGGGCGCTTTTTTTATACTGCAGTTGGGTAAGGGGCGGGGACATGAGCTGAGGTATTCAGTTGAGGAAGTTTCAGCTTCAGGGGTCAGCCAGGTATTCAGGAATGAGTCAGTATCTGTGTGGGGGTCGTTGTGGATTCAGGGAGAAGAAGCCGGTATCTGTGTCTGGTGCATTCATCTGTGAGAAATTCCAGGGGAAGTCCATTGTCTCATCATATGTCTGCATGTGTCTGATCCTGGGCTCTCTCCGACCTAACACAAACCTGCACCCCAGGTATGTGCCCTTGACTGGGAATCAAAGCCACGACCCTTTGATTCAAGGGCTGAGGCTCTCTTCACCGAGCAACACTGGCCAGGGCTATATGCAAATTTTTTACTGCATCAGCGGGGGAGGGGAGTTTCCACCCTAACCCCTATGTTATTCAAAGGTCAACTATATTTTCATTTGTTTTCTGTTGCGGGGTATGAAAGATTCTGCACAGAATTTCTTTTTCTTTTTTTTCTTTCAGAATTTCTTAAAGAGTTGAATACCCTTGGATTTGACCTTGATAATCCTGTGAAGAAGAATCTGGTGAGGTGGAGACATGAGGACTCGGGCTGATTGAGTGAGGGGCAGTGCCTGGCTGGGCCTGCTTTGAGGGAGGACATATCCAATTGTGGCAGCCAGAGGGAGCTGCTGTTTCTGACAAAAGCCCTGCCCGGCTGGGCAGGCCTTCACTGTGGCTCTGAAGGAGGAAAAGGGCTGGTCCCACTCTTAGTTAGCATGGGCTCCTGTTTGATTGGCTATTGAGGGGTCCCTGTAAGTTTATATGAATTTTAGGATCTGCATTTCCATTTCTGCAAAAAAGGTAATTGGTATTCTGATAGGAATTTCATTGAATCAATCTATAGATCACTTTGGGGAATATTACCATCTTTTTTTAAAAAATGTGTTTTTATTGATTTGAGAGAGAGGAAGGGGAAGGGAGGGAGAGAGAGAGAGGGAGAGAGGGAAAGAGAGAGAGAGAGAGAGAGAGAGAGAGAGAGAGAGAGAGAGAGAGAGAGAGGTGGATTGGTGTCTCAAACCCACAACCTGGGTAGGTGTCCTGACCTGGAATCAAACTGGCAACCTTTCGGTGCATGGAACAACGCTCAACCAACTGAACCACACCAGCCAGGGCAGTATTGCGGTCTTACCAATGTTAAGTCTTCCAATCTATTAACATGGATTGCCTTTCCATTTATTTACTTTTCTTGAATTCTTTCCAGCAATGTTTTATAGTTTTTAGTCTGTAAGTTTTACATTTCCTTAGTTAACATTTATTACTATGTACTTTATTATTGTTTTTTTTTATTTTTTGTTTTTAACTTATTTTATTTTTTCCATCACTATTTATCCCTGCTATACCCTCTTCCACCTCCACCCTCCCAATCACCACATTGTTGTCCATGTCTATGAGTTCTATCTCTCTCTCTCTCTTTTTTTCTTTTTTACTCAATCTCCTCCCCTGCACCACCCCTCCAACAAGCCCACCACCACTAGCGCTGTCTGCCTGCTCTCTGAGTCTGTCTCTATTTTGCTTGGTAGTTCAATTTGTTCAATAAATTCCACATATGAGTGAAATCATATGGTGCTTGTCTTTCTTTGACTGTCTTATTTCACTTAGCATAATGTTCTCCAGGTCCATCCATGCTGTTGCAAAGGGTAAAATTTTCTTCCTTTTTACAGCAGAACGGTATCCATTGTATAAATGTACCACAGCTTTTGTATCCACTCGTCTACTGATGGACACTTGGGCTGCTTCCAGATCTTGGTTATTGCAAATATCATTGCAATGAACATAGGGATACATATATTCTTTTAAATTAGTGTTTCAGGTTTCTTTGGATAAATTCCCAGGTGGAATCGCTGGGTCATAAGGCAGTTCCATGTTAATTTTTTGAGGTAACTCCATACTGTTTCCCACAGTGGCCACACCAATCTGCATTCCCACCAATACTGCAAAAGGGTTCCCTTTTCTCCACATCCTCACTAATGCTTGTTAATTTATTGATGATAACCATTCTGACAGGTGTGATGTGATGTGATATCTAATTGTGGTTTTGATTTGTATTTAATGATTAGTGAGCATCTTTTCATATGTCTATTGGCCATCTGTATGTCCTCTTTGGAGAAGTGTCTATTCATGTCCTTTGTCCATTTTTTAATTGCATTGTTTGAGTTTTTTGGTGTTGTGTTTTGTAAGTTCTTTATGAATTTTGGATATTAACCCCTTATCAGACGTATCATTCAGTGGGTTGTCTTTCAATTTCGTTGATGATTTCCTTTGCTGTGCAGAAACTCTTTAGTTTTATGAGTCCCATTTTTACATTTTTTATTTTGTTTCCCTGGCCTGAGGAGATATATCAGAAAATACTGCTACAGAAAATGTCCGAGATTTTACTGCATTTTCTTCTAGGATTTTTATGAGTTTATTCTTGTGTGCAATGTAAGACGATGGTCTACTTTCATTTTTTTGCATGTATCTGTCCAGTTTCCCCCACACCATTTATTGAAGAGACTGTCTTTAGTCCATTGTATGTTTTTGCCCCCTCTATCTAATATTAATGGACTGTAAAGGCGTGGTTTATTTCTGGGCTCTCTAGTCTGTTCCTTGGTCTATATGTCTGTTTTTATGCCAGTACCATGCTGTTTTGATTACTATGTCCTTGTAGTATAGTTTGATATCAGGCAGCATGATTCCTCCAACTTTGTTCGTCTTTCTCAAGACTGCTGTTGGTGCCTGGCCAGTGTTGCTCAGTCGCTGAGCATTACCCATGAACCAAGAGGTCCCTGGTTCAATTCCCTGTCAGGGCACATGCCCTGGTTGCAAGCTCTATCCTCAGTGCAGGGTGCACAGGATATGTCTCTCTCTCTCATTGATGTTTCTATCTATCCCTCTTCCTTCCTCTCTCTCTAAAATCAATAAAAACATATATTTTTTAAAAAGGACTGCTGTTGCGATTTGGGGTCTTTTGTGGTTACATGTAAATTTTTGAAAGATCTGTTCTAGTTCTGTGAAATATGACATTGGTACCTTGATATGAATTGTGTTGATTATGTAGATTGCTTTGAATAGTATGGACATTTTAATGTTAATTCTTCCTATCCATGAACACCGTATATGTTTCCACTTATTTGTGCCTTACTCAGTTTCTTTCTTCAGTGTCTTATAATTTTCTAAGAACATTTTTTTACATCATTGGTTAAATTCATTCCTAGGTATTTTCATTCTTTTTGAAACAATTGTAAATGGGATTGTGTATTTTTTTTTTAGTTTCTCTTTTTTAGTTTCTCATTATTCGTGTGTAAAAATGCAACTGAGCCCTCGATGATTTGGCTCAGTGGATAGAACATTGGCCTGCGGACTGAAGGGTCCTGGGTTCGATTTCAGTTAAGGGCATGTACCTTGGTTGCAGGCTCCTCCCCATATCGGGCCCTGGTTAGGGCTCATGCAGAAGGCAACCAATTTATGTGTTTCTCTCTCATCAGTATTTCTCTCTGTCTTCCACTCTCTATGAAAATCAGTGGAAAAATAGCCTCGGGTGAGGATTTTTTTTAAAAGTGCATCTGATTTCTGGATATTTATTTTGTGTTCTGTACTTGACTGAATTCATTTATCAGTTCTAGTAGTTTTTGGTGGATTCTTTAGGGTTCTCTATATACAATATCATGTCATCTGCAAATATGACCATTTTTACTTCTTCCTTTCCAATTTGAATGCCTTTTATTTCTTCTTTTTGTCCAATTGCTGTGGCTAGGACTCCCAGTACTATGTTGAATAAGAGTGGTGAAAGCAGACATCCCTGTCTTATTCCTAGTCTTAAGGGGGGCACTTGTAGTTTTTGCCCATTGAGTATGATGTTGGCTGTGGATTTGTCATATATGGCCTTTATTACATTGAGGTATGTTCCCTCTAGTCCAGTGGTTCTCAACCTTCCTAATGCCTCGACCCTTTAATACAGTTCCTCATGTTGTGGTGATCCCCAACCATAAAATTATTTTCGTTGCTACTTCATAACTGTAATTTTGCTACTGTTATGAATCGTCATGTAAATATCTGATATGCAGGATGTATTTAGGTAACCCCTGTGAAAGAGTCGTTCGACCCCCAAAGGGGTCGCGACCCACAAGTTGAGAACCGCTGCTCTAGTCCCACATTGCTGAGAGTTTTTATCATAAATATGTGCTGGATTTTATCAAATGCTTTTTCTGATTCTATTGATAATGATCATGTAGTTTTAATCCCTCAACTTGTTTATGTGATATATCACGTTTATTGTTTTGCAGATATTGTACCAACCTTGCACCCCCAGAATAAACCCCACTTGATCATGGTGTGTGATCTTTTTAATATATTGCTGGATTCAGTTTGGTAATATTTTGTTGAGGATTTTAGCATCTATGTTCATCAGGGATATTGGCCTATAATTTTCTTTCTTTGTAGTGTCTTTGTCTGGTTTTGGAATTAGGATAATGCTGAACTCATAAAATGAGCTTTGGTGTCTTTCCTCCTCTTGAATTTTTTGGAATCGTTTGAGAAGAATAGGTGTTAGTTCTTTTAAGTTTGGTAAAATTCACCTGTGAAGCCATCTGGTGCAGGGCTTTTGTTTGTAGAAGGTTTTTTAAAAAAAATTTATTATTGCTTCAATCTAGTTGTAATATGTGTATTCAGATGCTCTGATTCTTCCTCATTTAGTTTTGGAAGGTTGTATGTTTCTAGGAATTTATCCATTTCTTCCAGATTGTCCAATTTGTTGGAATGTAATTGTTCGTAATATTTTCTTACAATGCTTTGTATTTTATTTTATTTTATTGTATCAGTTCCGTCTCCTCTTTCATTTCTGATTTTTTTAAAAAATATACTTTATTGATTTTTCACAGAGAGGAAGGGAGAGAGATAGAGAGCCAGAAACATCGATGAGAGAGAAACATCGATCAGCTGCCTCCTGCACATCTCCCACTGGGGATATGCCCGCAACCCAGGTACATGCCCTTGACCGGAATCGAACCTGGGACCCTTCAGTCCGCAGGCCGACGCTCTATCCACTGAGCCAAACCGGCCTCGGCTTTCATTTCTGATTTTATTTATATGTGTCCTCTCTCTTTTTTTCTTGATGAGTCTGGTCGAAAGTTTGTCAATCTTGTTTATTTTTGCAAAGAAACAGCTCTTGGTTTCATTGATTTTTTTGTATTTTTTTTAGACTCCATTTCATTTATTTCTGCTCTGATCTTTATTATGTCCTTCCTTCTACTCACTTTGGACTTTGTTGTTCTTTTTCAAGTTCCTTTCAGTGTAAAGTTAGATTGTTTACTTGAGCTTTTTCTTGTTTCTTGGGATAGAACTGTAATGCTCTGAATTTCCTTCTTAGGAATGTTTTTTCTGTGTCCCACAGATTTTGGATTGTTGTGTTCTCAAGATATCTTTCTATTTCTTCCTTGATCTCATTGTTAACCCATTCATTGTTTAGCACCATGTTATTTAGCATGCATATGTATCATTATCATTTAAAATTTTTAAATTGTTTTTAAGAGAGGAAGGAGGAGGAGGAAAAGGAGGAGGAGGAGAAGGAAGAGGAGTTGGAGAGAGAGATATCCCAACCAGGGATTGAACCTGCAACCTGAGTATGTGCCCTGACCTGGAATTGAGCCTGACACCTATTGGTGCATGGGATGATGCTAAACCAACTGATCCACATTGGCCAGGGCTGTATTTTATTATTTTTGATGCTATTGTAAATGGAATTGTTTTTAAATTTCCTTTTTAGATTGCTCATTGCTGTTTTATGGAAATGCAACTATTTTTTGTGTGATCGTATATAGTAAAACTGCTGATTTCATAAGCTCTAATAGTGTGTGTGTGTGTGTGTGTGTGTGTGTGTGTGTGTGTGTAAGTGTCTGGCTTTGGTATCAGAATAATGCTGACCTCCTAGAAAGAATGAGCTAAGATGTGTTCCATCTCTTCTATATTTTTATTGGAAGAGTTTGAGAAGAATTGGCATTAATTTTTCTTTAAATGTTTGATAATGAAGCCATCTGATTCTGGTCTTTTCTTTGTTGTACGATTTTTGATTACTGCTTCAATCTCCTTATGTATCATAGGTCTTTTTGGATTTTCTATTTCTTCTCCAGTCAGTTTTGATAGCTTGTTTCTAGCAATTTGCCCCTTTCATATAGATTATCTGATTTGTTAGCATAAAATTGTTCACAATATTCTCTTAAAATCCTTTTTATTTATTTCTATAAGGACGGTAGTTATGTTCCCACTTTGATTTCTAATCTTAGTTATTTTTTTATCTCTCTTCTAGGTCTCTGTTTTCTGTCTTCTCAGCATTCATCAGTTGCTACTATAACCCCTTTGTTAGAAAAATAAAAATGGCTACCCAACCTGGCATATAGTAGACCTCAGTAAATATTTCCTGAATTATTTCTCGCTGATGTAGGGCTGGAAAAGAACTGGGAAAGGGACTTCCCTGTAGTCCTCCGGGGAAGAGAGACTGTTGATTGTTGAATGTTCTTTTGCCTGAGCTGATGGCCCTCCAGTGCATCTTCCACATGACCTTGGCAGAGCTATAACATAGACCTGACTACTTCTCTCCCTTGGCTAAATCCTTCAGCAGCTCCCCAGTGCCCTTGATAAAGGTCACCCTTCTTAGTTCCACATGTGAGGCCCTGGGTAACCTGTTCCCCTTCCATCTTTCAGTATCCCACCTCGGCCATCCTGTAGGTCCCTTGGACATCCTCAGCTGATCTGGCCTCTGACTGACACCTGCATGTCTTTCAGGTCTTCAGTGGTTGTTTCCTCCAGAGACCTGGTGAGGTGCCCTTTGTACCCCACAGCCTCTGTATAGATGTTCCTCTAGAACACTGACCATGCAGTCTTGCAACATCCTATGAATATCGCCTCCCCCCCACACACACTGGTTTCAAGCCCCATTGTGAAGCGGGGCCGGGGTCGCGGCCAGGTTGGGGCAGGGGCTGAGGCCACAGAGCTCATGGAAACAAGGCCGAGAACAAGGCCGAGGACAAGGAGTGGATCCCCATCACCAAGCTGGGCCGTCTGGTCAAGGACATGACGATCACATCCCTAGAGGAAATCTATCTATTCTCCTTGCCCATCAAGGAATCTGAGATCATTGACTTTTTCTTGGGGGCATCCCTCAAGGATGAGGTCTTGAAGATTATGCCTGTGCAAAAGCAGACACGTGCTGGCTAGAGGACCTGGTTCAAGGCATTTGTCGCCATTGGGGACTACAATGGACATGTTGGTCTGGGTGTTAAGTGCTCAAAGGAAGTAGCCACTGCCATCTGTGGCGCCATTATCCTGGCCAAGCTCTCTATTGTTCCCGAGAAACAAGATCAGCAAGCCCCACACTGTTCCTGCAAGGTGACTGGCCACTGTCATCTCATCCCTGCCCCCAGGGGTACTGGCATTGTCTCAGCCCCTGTGCCTAAGAAGTTGCTGATGATGGCTGGTATTGACGACTGCTATACCTTGGCCAGGGGCTGCACTGCCACCCTGGGCAACTTTGCCAAGGCCACCTTCGATGCCATCTCTAAGATCTATAGCTATCTCACCCCAGATCTCTGGAAAGAGAGACTATGTTCACCAAGTCTCCCTATCAGGAATTCACTAAACATCTTGTAAAGACCCACACCAGAGTTTCTGTGCAGAGGGCCCAGGCTCCAGCTGTGGCCACCACATAATTTTATACAAGAAAAATAAAGTGAATTAAGCCTGCTAAAATCCTATCTAATAATAGACAAACATGGTAATTGACCATACCTTCACTACGCCTCCCATTGGCTAATCAGCATGATATGCAAATTAACCGACAACAAAGATGGCGGCTAATTTGCATACTGCAGGCAGGGCAGGACAGCACAGCTGCCAATGTGAGAGCCGCCATCCAGGCCCCCGTGTGCAACCCCAGAAGCTGCCTGCCTGCCGCCCGTTGGGCCGCAGGCTGGCCCCAGAAGCCCCAGAAGCCGGTGATCGGGAGGGAGATGGGGGTCCCCTGCCCAGGCCTGACACCTCTGGCAGAGGCGTCAGGCCTGGGCAAGGGGCTGATTCAGCAATCGGAGGGTAATGGAGGTCGACGCCTCTGGCAGAGGCGTCAGGCCTGGGCGGGGGGCGGAGCCGGCAATTGGAGGGGTCTGGGGGTCCCCTGCCCAGGCCTGACACCTGGGCCAGAGGCATCATGCCTGGGCGGGGGCGGAGCCAGTGATCAAGGGAAGAAGGGGGTCCCCTGCCCGGGCAAGGGGCCGATCAGGCGATCAGAGGGTGATGGGGGTCGACGCCCTGGCCGAGGCATCAGGCCTGGGCGAGGGCAGAGCCAGTGATCGGGGGGATATGGGGGGCCCCTGCCCAGGCCTAAAGCCTGGGCCAGAGGTGTCAGGCCTGGGCCTGGGGGGCAAACTGGCGATTGGTGTGAACTACAGAGGAAACACCTTTTCTGACCGCTCATTGGCTAAGCTCCCTGTATGCCACTGGCAATATTCTTAGTAACTTGGGTAATAAGAATCCAATAAAGGTGATCTAGGGTTTTTCACCACACTCCTGGTGAAAAAAACGAGGGTCCGCTGCTGGAGGGCTAAGAAATGTCATATCCTGCCCTAGCCGGTTTGACTCAGTGGATAATGCCTTGGCCTGCCGATGGCAGGGTCTGGGTTCAATTCTGACGAAGGGCATGTACCTAGGTTGCAGGCTCCTCCCTGGCCGGGACCCAGGTCAGGGCTCATGCAGGAGGCAACCAATCAAAGTGTTACTCTCACTTTGATGTTTCTCTCTTTCTTTCCCTTTCTCTTCCACATTCTCTAAAAATCAATGGAAACATATCCTCAGGTGAGGATAAAAAAATAATAATAAAGAAATTATTATTATATGAAAGACACATCTTGAAAATGCCTAAATAAAGTTGTCATTCTTTTGTGGTGAAGGGACTGGAGTCCGTGTTGATGAAAAAACCTTGCTGGCTGCGGTGACGGGCAGTGGCTGCAGCAGCGGGGTGATGGGGCTGGTGCCTTCCCTTGATTAGCCCAGTCACCTCCCACAAAGGGAGGCCAGACTGCGGCTTAGGCCCGCTCCCCAAGGAGAGCAAGGAGCGGGCCTAAGCCGTCACTAGGACATTCCCTGAGGGCTCCCAGTATGTGAGAGGGGGCAGGCTGGGCTGAGGGACACCCCCCCCCCAGTGCACAAATTTCGTGCACTGGGCCCCTAGAGTGTGTGTGTGTGGGGGGGGTATTTTATTATGATGCAAGTATGGTGAAGTCAACCTATCGGGAGATGGTTGCCCTTAAAAAGACATTTTGCTGCTCTGGCCAATGTGGCTCAGTTGTTTGAGTGTCGTCCCATGTACCAAAAAGTCACCAGTTCAATTCCAGGTCAAGACACATGCCTGGATTTCAGGCTTGATCCCTGGTAGGGAGCATGCAGGAGGCAGCCAATCAATGATTCTCTCTCATCGATGTTTCTATCTCTCTCTCTCCCTCTTTGAATTCCATAAAATATATTTTTAAAAAAGACATGTTGGAGCACAGAGTTTATAGGGCAGTGAAATAACGATGGGTACACATACTGTACACAGAATGTACAACACCAGGAGTGACCTGTAATGTAAACGATAGACTCTGGGTGATGATGATGTGTCAGTGTAGGTTTATCAGTGGCAACAAATATACCCTCTGGTGGGGATGTTGACAATGGGGAAGGCTGTGTAAGTGTAGGAGATGGGGTATATGAAAACTCTGTCCTTCCCCTCAATTTTGCTGGGAAAATAAAACAAACAAACAAACAAAAAAACCAAACAGTTGCCCAGCTGGCGTGGCTCAGTGGTTGAGCATCAGCCTATGAAGCAGGAGGTCATGGTTCGATTCCTGGTCAGGGCACATTCCTGATCAGGGCCCATGCCCAGGTTGTGGGCTTGATCCCCAGTGTGGGCTATGCAGGAGGCAGTCAATCAATGATTCTCTCTCATCACTCATGTTTCTATCTCTCTCTCCCTCTCCTTCCCCTATGAAATCAATAAAAATATATTTTAAAAATAATAAAAAACAGTCTTTCAGTGGCAGGTATGACTCAGTTGGTTGAGCATTGTCCCTCATACTGAAAGGATCACCAGTTGACTCCTGGTTGGGGCACATGCCCAGGTTGCAGGCTCATGGTGCATGCAGGAGGCAGCCTATTGATGTTTCTCACATCAAAGGGTCTCCCTCCCTCTCCCTCTCTCTAAAATTAATAAAACCATATTTTAAAAAACAGTCAGTAAAAAAGGAACAACAAAAAATTATGAGCTGACCATTATCTGTGGCTAGAACTGCACTGTTCAGTAAGGTGAACACCAGCCACATGTGGCTATTTGGCACTTGAAATGAGTTGCAGGTGTACCAAAAACCACGTTTTGAAGACTTACTATGCAAAAAGGAAAATATCTCAGTCATTTTTATTTGGTTACATGTTGAAATGATAATACGGGGGGGGGGGCAAAAGTAGGTTAGTAATACATAATAAATAAATTAATAATAATAATACAAGAAAAAAGTGTTGCATACTCACAACTATAGCCTACTTTTACCCACCCCTGCATTATAATTTCAACATGATAGATAGGGTTAAACAAAATACATTATTTAAAAAATTTTAAAGAATTTAAGAAATTGATTTTTAGGGAGAGAGGAAGGGGGGAGAGAGAGAGAAACACTGATGCCAGAGTGAAATATTGATCAGCTGCCTCCTGCATGCTCTCCATGGGGGATGAAGCCCGCAACCCAGGCATCTGCCCTGACCTGGAATCAAATCGGCAAACTTTGGGTGCACAGACAACACCCAACCAACTGAGCCACATTGGCCAGGGCTACATTATTAAGATTTTTTAAAGGACATGTTTAATACAGCACTCAATAGTATGTACATGTGGAATGAAGCAGTCAGACCTAAGCTTGGAATCTGGACCCCACTTACTTGGTCAGGCAACTTAACTTCTCTGGGCCTCAGTTGATTGTTTTTTTCCTATAACATGGGGATAAATAGCAATCCTCTAGGGCAGTGGTCAGCAAACTCATTAGTCAACAGAGCCAATATCAACAGTACAAGGATTGAAATTTCTTTTGAGAGCCAAATTTTTTAAACTTAAACTATATAGGTAGGTACATTGTTATTAACTTAATTAGGGTACTCCTAAGCTGGCCTTTGCTAAAAACGTCCTCAATCTGATTGAGGTACGTTCACTGAGGTCGATCCCTTCCAACTCTCCCATCCACACTCGTCTTGTATGCTTGTTTCAGATAGACGAGTGTGGATGGGAGAGTTGGAAGGGGTCGACCTCAGCAAACGCTCCTCAAAACAATGTACCCCCCCCCCCCCCCCCCCCCCCCCCCGTGCTGCGTCTCCCCGTGGCCCGCCTGCGCCGTGTCTCCCATCACCAGACCGACACCCCCCACTCCTTCTAACGAACTTCTTCAAAATAGACTCGCCCAGGCCGAAAACCAACTTCTGCACATGGGCCACGAGGTTTCAATCGCACCGTATGTGCGCGCCCGCACGTGGTATTTTGTGGAAGAGCTACACTCAAGGGGGCAAAGAGCCGCATGTGGCTCGTGAGCCGCGGTTTGCCGACCACTGCTCTAGGGTTATTGTTAATTCAAACCGCTCTCTTTAAAGAAATTCAGCTTGGTGGGATTGGCGGGGGCACCTCCCTCCAACATAAAATGTGGATCATGGCTGTGATTCCATGCCCCAATGGCCACGGCTTTTTGGGCAGATCCAGGATTCTGCCCTTGGCCCTAGGGTGTTTCTCTTTGAATGTCTATAGTTTCCCCACTCTTAGCAGGTCTAAAGTGGGTCTGTTTTTCTTCTCCCTTTCCTCAGCTCCCCGCCAATTACACAAAATAAAAGCTGGCCCTGTCTCTCGATCTGCAGCCAGCTTCCAATTACACCTGAGAAGGGAAAGGACGGGAAGGGGAGGAGAGGGGAGGGAAGGGGAGGAGAGGGGAGGGGAGGGGAGGGAAGTTCATCCCTAGCATCTCCCTATTACTCAGGATTAGAGGCAGTGATTCTAACCTCACAGCATCTTGCTTCATTTTTGTTTTTTTAAATATATTTTTATTGATTTCAGGGAGGAAGGGAGAGGGAGAGAGATAGATAGAAACAACAATGATGAGAGAATTATTGATCGGCTGCCTCCTGCACACCCCCTACTGGTGATCAAGCCCACAACTTGGGCATGTGCCCTTGGCTGGAATCGAACCCAGGACCCTTCAGTCCTAGTTTGTTGCTTTGTTGTTTTGCTGCTTGTCTTGTCTGCTCTACACTGGGACTGTCTGTCTTTTTCACTGCTTGACCCAGCAACAAGCTCAGTGCCTGGCATATAGAAAGTGCTGCTTGCTCAGTGAAGAATGATTGAGATAGCAAGTGGCCCCAACATAGGTGTCCAGTGAGGATCAGTGACATCCTTGTCATCTTTCATGTTAGGGACATATATGCTTCCTTACTGCCATCGCCCCAGGGGCTGGTATGTAAGAGGTACCCAGAAAAATTGTGTGGAAGGGGTGAATAGAGCTTAGCAGCTTCTAGAGGTTTTTGGGATAGGATAAGATCCTCTCCTCAGGACCCACCACTCTCCCTTCTGAAGCCACCACTACCCCAGCCCCAGCCTCAACTGGCCCCCACAAATGCAGTAAGAGCAGGAGAAGCATAAGAACTGAAGCCAAGACTGAGACCAGTGCCAGTAGCCTGAGTTCCCTCACCCTGGCCATCAGTGTGGCTGCCCTCTGGAACACAAAGGTAGCTGGTTAGCCTGGGGATGGAAGCCCCTCAAAGCTGGACTTGCAGAAGGGACCAGGGCCAACCATATTGGGAACACACAGGACAATCTGTAAACCAAGTCCCTGGAAGTCAGTCAGGTCAGGCTGGCAAGACATCTTCCCCTCCCTCCTCCCAACCTACCTGTAGTTGCTTGGCAACCATTGTGGCTCTGGACCAGAGCAAGAGGCAACTCGGCATAACAGGAGTCCAGGCCCAGCAGACAGGACACCCGTCTCCCCAAGAGCTGCATGACCTGGGGAGGAGGAGAGAGAATGGTCCCTAGCTGCTTCTCTCGGAGGCCACCTGAACTGGTGGGACCTTGAGGCACCAGAGGTTCAGAAAACTGTAGGCAGCACCTGGGGATGAGGGGGATTTGATATGCAAAAGCAACTGCAGAAGGACCCCCACTTCAGCTGGCGATACTTCTCCAGTATCTTTCCTGATGACCCCTAGGCCTCTGCTCAATGGCTCTCTGCCATTAGGGAGGGGATTGTCCCCCGTTCCTTCAAAGTATTTAAGAAAAGTTAATTTTCCTGGCCAAAAAGAGGCAAATGACAGGCCTCCTAGACCCTCCATCACCTCCTCTATAAAGTGGGCCAATGTTGAGCCCCTGGGAAGATCCTCCAGCAGAGAAGTAAGAATTACTCAGCCTCAGGAGGAGTTCGCTCCAAAGGGAGCAGCTGGTATTTCATCTCACAGACCCACTGCCCACCCAGCTCTGCAGTGGGGCCGCCTGTGTATACCCACTAGGTGCTTTTCACAGGGGCCCTGCCCACCACCCTTGTACTGCAGCCTACCCTGCAGGCCCTGGGGCGTAATCAGTCCCCGAGTTTGGCTCAGCTCCAGGCTGGAGACACCCCATCGGCTTCCATTGTCAGAACTGGTGACCAGGAAGCAGGAGGATGCTTTTGTCACCGCAGCTGCACTCATTTCACACCTGATGAGGAAGAAGGTCTCTGTACAACGGAAGAGGCCTCTCCTCCCCCGGTTGAGCCTTGACCTGAACGTGTGGTCCTCCTCACATTCAGCAGCTGTGGTCCTTAGAACTGGGGGTTTTCATTCAGGGCTTCCGAACATCTTGTCTCCTGCCCAGACACCTGGGTCCTGAGCCAAGTCCAAGAACGCGCAAATCCCTGTCTGATAGGCTTTCTGGGTCCTCAGCTTCTCCGCCCTCCTGTGAAGGCTGCGCTGGAACAAACTGAGAGTGGGCGGGAAGAGGGATCGCTCGCCCGGGACCTGGGCTAAGTCTGGAAAACTACACGTCTTGGCCGCTGCCCACGAGCGGGGAAGGCAGGGGCAGTGGGCCGGAGGCTGGCCCGGGCTCGCCACGCCGCGTCCCCACGCCCGCAGCCACGCGGGAACCGCGGCGGGGCCCAGCCTCACCCACCCGGGACTGCGGCACCGGGGATGGGACGGGGCAGGGCTGTAGGCTCCGCCCTGAGGTGTAAGCCCCGCCCAGAAAGCTCTGCCCCTAGTCCAGCGCCTTCATCAAGGCCCGCCCCACGCCAAGCCCCAACCAGCCAGCTTCGACTCAGCTAGGGCAGGGGCGAGGAGCTGCCCGACCACGGGCTCCCGAGGAGCAGGAGAAATGAAAAAGGGGTGCAGGCTGTTATAAATACTCAGAGTGGTCTACAGCTAATAATGCCGGAAACTAAAAGTTAAAAGCAGCCGGGCCTTGTGGCTCAGTGGTTAAGCATCGACCCATGCACCAAGAGGTCATCGGGTTGATTCCCTGTCAGGGCACATGCCCGGATTGCGGGTTTGATCCCTGGCAGGGGGCATTCAGGAGGCAGCCAATTCATGTTTCTCTCTCATGTTGATGTTTCTCTCTCATTGATGTTTCTATTTCTTTTTCTCTCTAAAATCAATAAAAACATTTTTTAAAAAGTTAAAAGCGATCAGTTGTGAGTGCTCTGCAGAGCTCCCTTTCCCCTACCTGCACCCCATCTTCCCTCCCCCACCCGCATCCCTATTTCAGCTGGGCCATAGAACCCAGGGAAAGAAGAGATGCCTACTGAGAAGGCTAAAGGCTAATGCTCTCTATAATATATTAACCTCTATTTGTAAAAACTGCTGTTTGAATTTTCCACTTTGCATAAATAGTCTTGTTCTATGAATTCAACTGTCTGACCTTGCAAGCCGCTCTGCTGCTGTTTCTACCCACCCCCATACCAGGTGCCTGTTAGTTATCTACTAAGTTGCGCTGTGCTCAAGATTACAAGCTGCCTGCAAAAATAACTTACATAGAGCTCTTTGTAAAGTCTGCAGAAGGTCTGGAAAAACTCTTATTTGGGAGACAAAGGGCTGGAAAGATATAAAAAGGTAAAGCTTCCTCCATGTTTTTGGCTCAGGCATAGTAAAGCAGTGTAACTCCATTTCTTAGGCATTGCTTGGTTTTCCCGGTCTTCTGTAACACTGCTAGTGTGGCGTTTACTCCTGGTGGTGTGGCTACATGGGGTCCTGACTTTTCTTCCAAAACCAGAACACCTATTTGTTGTAGTTAATAGTTTTATTGAGATTATTTTCAAGAATATTCGATAAAATTCACATATGTATGTTGCACCATTGCAAGTGGCCCATTCTGTAATGTTTACTGTATTCTCAGCGTCGCTGGATGCTCACCACTATCTAATTTCAGAACAAACAAAGAAAACAACACACCACCAACAACCCGTTGGCAGTCACTCAGTCTCCCCTCCTCCCAGCCCATGGCAACCACTAATTTTACTTTCTGTTTCTATAGATTTTCCTGTTCTCAACACCAGATCATTTCTGTGACATAAGTCACCCCATTGTGTGGAAGGAGAGAAAAGCCATGTGAAGTCAGGGTCCCAAGAGAACAGGTGGCTTGGGAGTGGGGAGCAGAGGTGAAGTCTGTTTCCTGGGCTCTAGGCAGCCTGACACCTGTCCACAAGAAGCCACCCAGGTGTTTGAGAGGAGAGGGAATAGGAGGAGGAGAAAGGGTCCTTCGGGGAGAAAGCAGGGTGCTGGCTGAGAGGCCTGGGATAGGGAAGGAAGTCATGGGGGGGGGGGTCACAGGGTAGCCAGCTTTCAAGTGGCCTGGCAGGGCTGGGCTGTCCATCTGCATGCATCTTCAGCCTCTTATTGCCAAGGAAGCCAAACCTCTGTCGGTTCCACCTCTGAGTAGTTAGTTGAGGGAGCCATTGTTTCCTGATTTGGATCCTCTCATCCCCAGTTGCCCCCAACTCCCTCCATATGTGTCCTGACCTCGGAGAAAGGAGCTAGAAAGAGAAACAGAAGAGAGGAGGGCGGGGCAAGAGAGAGAAGCCTGGAGGTGGAGGGGGAGAACAGGTGAGGAGGAGGAAGAGGGTGGAGGGTGGGGCTCCATCTATAAAGCGAGAACGCCTGCTGGCTAGTGGGCAGGAGAGCTTGCCACATACTCCAGAGGCACCAGGAGCCCCGTAGGCTTTGGTAAGTGTCCCCTCGCTGCAACCGAGACCAGCAGCTGATCTCCCAGGAACCACTTGGCCTGATCCTGTGCTGCCTGCCTCCCTTGCAGAGGGTCCTGGCTTGAGATGGGAGGGGGGTGTGATCCCAGTGCCTGCTGCTGTCCATTTGGTGTCCTTCTTACCCCCCTCCCACCTCCCCTGTTATCCCTCAAGGATCAGGAGGAGGAGAACAAATCTGCACCATGAACTTGTGGCTCCTGGCCTGCCTAATGACCTGCTTCATAGGCACCTGGGCCCCTGCTGTCCAAGCTCAAGGTACTGTCTGGGGCCATACCTACTCTCCTCCCCACAGGTTCCCCCCTTCCCATCCATCCTTCTGTCTGCCTCCCCTCTTCCTTTTGCCTATCCCCTCCTCTAAAAGTCTGAGCTGATTTCCACCATCAGATTCTCTGACAGCTACCCCATCCCCAGGCATGTGGAAACTCCTGGCATCTGTGCAGTCCCTGTAGTGCCTCCACCAAAGCCCATGACCCAAGTCTTTCCTGCAGGGACTCCAGTCAGCCCAGGGAATGTGGGAAGCAGAGGGTGGCTCCCATAGTGGCCTAGCCCCTTGTCACCAGGGACACACTGCAGTGATCTCATCCTGTAGGGCCCCAGAGACTAGCAGGAAAGGGTCCTCTTCCCAGCTTCCCCCAACCCGGGCTAACTGGGTGGTCAGGCTGAGGGTCACTACTCAGCCTTTATGGGCCTCAGTTTCCTCATGTGCAAAGTGGGGCTCCAAATTCCCCCTGTAGAGAGAGGGGCCATGAAGATCCAACGGACTAATGCCTGCAAAACGCTTGGCCCAGTGCCTGCAGCACCAACAGTAATTACTGTTATTATTGGGAAATATCTTCCCTCCTCTCCCTAGATTAGGCACTTGAGGATTTTGGTGACTAAAAGCCAGTTCTGGGCATGCAATACCCCAGGAGAGGAGCCCCACCACGGTGCCCTCCATCGCAGTGGGCCCAGGGGAGGCAACTGAACCCCAGCAGCTGGCAGGGCAGGGTCGAGGTCCACCTGCCCCACCCACCCCTTACTAGTCCCCCAGCAGATCTTAGCCTTTGCCCCAGAGGGGGCTGGGCTTAGTTTCCATTGCCCTGGTATCAGAGGTCTATTCCAGCAGGCAGGCAAGCCCAGGCCCTTTGATCCTGGCCCCCAGCCTGAGGAACTGCTTGCCTGACACTGTGCCCCAGGATCCATTTGACTCCACTGCCCCTTGCTCTCTGGGACCATTCTTGCCCTCTCCTTTACCCCTCCTTCTGGCTTCACTCTGCCAGGGCTTAGTCATGGTCACTCCAAGGGCCAGTAGAGGGACAGATCCCTTGAAGGCCTCTGTACCATCTTTTGCATCAATTCATCCTTTGCTTCCAGACCCTCTGGCACCAGCACCTCCTCCTCTGAGTGCCTCCCCTTCTGAACTTCCCCCTCCCAGCATAGATCAATTTCCTGGTCTTCCTGCTAGGCCAGAACATCCCCGATGACAACACTAGGTCCAATTCCCTTCTGTTTATCCAGGCATTTGGCCCTGAGTAGGAACTCTAAATGCTTTTATTCAACTAAAGGGTAAATGAACAGAGACCTCCCGTTTCTGGTCAGGTGACTCAGAAAGGTGACTCTGATGGGAACAGAGAGGAGGTACCTGAGGTAGACCGAGGTGCGGAAAGGCCAATCTGGAGCAGGAACCAGGACATCAGGAACAGCAGGCCAGCCCACTCATTTTAGGAGGAGGGACCCAGAAGGCAGTGGTGGCCCCTGGCCCCTCCTCAGGGTACTGCATCTGCCCTCCTTGCCCTCTGTCCCAGAGCAGGAGTAGAAATGGCCTTGGTCTCCCATTCATTTTGAGGTCCTGGGCCCTTCCTAGCCAGGGTCTCAGGCCCTCTCCAACCCCTGCCAGCTGTCCCCATATCAAGGACCAAAGGTGAGCCTAATGGCTTCCTTATCACCTGGGCTGTCCCTCAGCCTCCATAGGGCCTGGGACAGTCATGATATGTTTGAGGGCGCCTACATCGGTGGCTGTGCCTGCACACCCAGTGCAAATGCAGCCACACAGATACATAGAAAACTGAGCCTGGCCATGGCTGTGTCACTCAATGGCCTGTGAACCAATTTCAGGTCAAGGGCACATACCTGGGTTGCAGGCACATGCGGGAAAGCAACCAATGTCTCTCAACTTGATGTTTCTCTCCTTGCTTCCTCCCACCCTTCCTCCCTTCCTCCCTCTCCAAAAATCAATGGAAAAAATATCCTCAGGTGGGGATTAACAACAAAAATAAAAATACAAAAAAGAAAAGTGAGCCTGGGTGACTGTGTGATTGCAGGTGTCTTTGAGGACTGCTGCCTGGCTTACCATCCCTACATCAAGCAGACTGTGCTCCGGCGGGCCCATAGTTACCATCACCAGGATGTGAGTGGGAGCTGTAACCTACCCGCTGTGATGTGAGTGGGACAATGGGGGCTACGGTGGGTGGGAGCTCACACATAACTTTGCTTCCCACTTACACATTAACCTTGCACTCCACTCCCACTTGCACAGATTCCACTTCCCTCGCAAGATGGTGTGTGGGAACCCAAAGGCCAAGTGGGTACAAAATGGGATGAGGTTACTGAATCATCGGAAAAAGCATCACCAAGGCACCTCGGGAAACTTCCAAGGTGGGTGAGACCCCAGCCCAGCTGCAGGCTACTGAGCTTCTCAACCCCCAAAGGAGGGGATTGCAGCCTAGTACGCTGACAGCTGCCCACACCCCAAAGAAAGCCAGTTGCTGGGGAGTGGGAGACTGAGTGAATGAGCAATTCTTTTAGTCAAAACACTTTCAATTGCCAGAGTTGGGAAAGTCAAGCAAATGGGAAACTCATCAGTTCAAATGACCAGCTAATGGCTTCAGGCTTGGCTGGATCCAGGTGTTCAAAGGGTATTGATGAATCTATTATCTGTTTCTATTTCCATCTTTCTGACAGGCTCTCACACTATTGGGAAGAAGCTGAGCTCTGGAACCTACAGGGTTCCACACTCCTTGTTTAGAGGTGGCATTGGAAGCAGCAAGAGGAATGCCTCCCTCCCAACAATAGCTAATCCAGGTAAGGACTTGGATCATGTTACCATCTCTGGGCTCATCATGATGAGAGCTCATGATGAGGCCAGATTGGGTCAAGGACTCATCAGCAGGACCAAGGAGGGTTGGTTCGGTGGTCAGCCCCACAGGTTCACATGAGAGTGTCCTAGGTGTCCACAACTGACCCAGCCCAGGAAACTTCAGCTCCATTCCACTCTCTGTCACCTGCCATCCTCTCCAGTCCTCTCCAATCTCTCCTGCAGGACTGTGAGACTGCACATCTCCAGGATCAATCAACTCAAGATGGGCTGGAGTTTCTCCACCGTGACTGTTGCCTTGCAGCACCCCAATTGCTCTATCCTTCAAGCCAACTCTCCAAGCTGTACCCAAGTCTGCATTGGTCTCTCACCCCGCCACCTCCTGCTCCTTAGGCAGCTGTAAGGAGGGAGCCCTTTGTTTTCTTTGAGAACCAGAGCCAGCCCTGGCCAATGGTTCTGATGGACAATCATCAAGGATCACCACCCATTTGCAGTCTTTTGTCACCTACTCTGGGCCACACCTGCCTATGTCCCTCTGGGCCCTTGCAAAGCTCTAGTCCATTCATGGACACCCCTCTTGAGCTGTGCTTTTAAAAATAAACCTTTGGTGGAACATCATTCCTGTCTCTGTCACGTTTCATTATGGAGTGCCAGTCCCAACCTGTGCTGAATTCCACATGATCCCCTCTCACTCCAGGATAGCAGACATCTCTGGGGGGGGGGGGGGGGGGGGCGAGCACTGGATTGCTAGATATAGGACCGGGTGCATGTTCAGCTGGTGACCTTGAGCAAACCGCGCCTCTCTCTTGCTGCCTCCTTCCTGGTTTGTAAAGTGGGGTCACATGCTTGCTTTGCCCAGGTCCCTGGGTTGTCATAACCGGCTCATGGATGAAGCCTCTGTAAGCACTGATGGCTGCCCAGAAGCTCCTGAGAGTTTGGGTGAACCAGACCCCAGCTAGGACAGAGTTCAGGGACTGCTCTGCAGGAGGAGGAAGGGGCAAATTTCAGGGTCCAGGTCACCACTCAAACTCAATGTAACCAAATGTGCTGTCCTCAGGCAGCCATATCCATGACAAAGAATGTTCTGAATGAAAGCAAATGTACCATCTTTAGAGGAGAAGAGGTAGTTTGGGGCCAGGAGCCAGACTTGGAGGAAACTGGGTCACATCCAGGCCTCACTATGCTATTGTGATCCAGGCAGATTCCACAAACTCTCTAAACCTCAGTCCCCCACCCCACCCCATCTATAAAATGTAGTGATAGCACTGCCTGCCTCATACAAGTTTGTGGGGACTAAATATATTCCTATCTGTGTTGTAGACACACACATACTGACTACATGTTAACAGGATGAGAATCTCAGCCATCAAACTCGGTAGATCTGGCCCAACCTAGGGCCAGGCAGGTAGCGGCACAGCTGTCTGACTTTGAACCCAGTTCTGCTGCCTCCAACCTGGAGTCACCTTAGTAAGTTGCTTAACCTCCCCGAGCTTCAGCTTTTCAATCTGCAATATGATTGAAAGGACGAGGATAGCAGTCTCTATTCCATGAGGCTGTAGTAACAAATGGGTCAATAATTGGAAAATATTTAGAATGGTGTCTGATATGTAGTATGTGGTCTGGAAATGTGAGCCATTTTCATCAATATTTTAAAAAATATATTTTTATTGATTTCAGAGAGGAAGGGAGAGAGAGAGAGAGAGAGAGAGAGAGAGAGAGAGAGAGAGAAACATCAATGATGAGAGAGAATCATTGATAGGCTGCCCAGCCATGTGCCCTGACTGGGAATCAAACCCCAACCTCCTGGTTCATAGGTTAATGCTCAACCATGGAGCCACGACAGCCAGGCCATTTTTATCAGTATGGAGTGAACCCATGAGGGCTGAGTTGATGCCAAACACACAAGCCTGAGAATTGGCAGAGCCTATATGTACCCCAGGACTGTGTCTCCAGCCCCAGGTGGAAGGTGTCTCCACCCACCTCTCACCTATATACTTTCTGCTCAGAGCCCTGCACTGTAGCTCACCCCCCACCCCATAGCTTCCGCCCTCCTAGGGTCTCCGATTCTTCATGTAGCCCTTCAGTGTCTACTTACCTCAAGAACGTGCTAAGGAGGCAGACGTAACCCGAAAATAACTATTGTTTTTCCACTTCTGATATAAAGCATCCTTGGAACCTTAGGGGGCATGAACATGGCTGTGTAACACCAGCTCTGGCTGGGGCCCTGTGGGCCCTTCTGCTTGGAGGGATGAGCCCTATGCCCACCTCTGGTGCAGTGCAGAAGTTTAGCCTGAGATTGACCAGATACAGTGAATCACAGGGCCCTGCTTGACCCTAATGTGGGAGGTGGAGGTGCAGGCCACAACTTCCAGTTGTCTCCAGGAAAGACTGCTGGGGAGAGACTCATCTCGCCTGAGGTAATAACGTAGCATGTCACTCTTCCTGAGTTTCGGGGTTCCACCTGGTCAGCCATTGCAACCAGGGATGGATTCTCAACAGTTCCAAAATATCCTGTCTCTGGAGAGGAGGAGGCATGGAGGCCTTAGTAAGGCCCCAGCTCGTCACCAGGGTCTCCCTGCAGTGTGTAGCGAGCAGAGTTTCATCAGTTTTCCCCAAAACCCACAGAATGAGGCTGGGGCTGGGTGGTGCCCAGGCGGCGAGTGTGGACAGGGGGCTGCAGGAGGGGCCTGGGACCAGGCTATAGTAGCTGTAGCCAAACCTTCAGCCGCAAGGCCTGGACCCTTGGCCCTGGCTGTCCCTCTGCCCAAATGCACCAGGGGCCTGCCATGCTCACCACCTCCAGCTGGTAGGTTCCAGGCTCTCGCCTCTGACGCCGCAGCTGCAGGGACCTGCGACCACAGAGGTGATGCATGCGGAAGAAGCTGATTATTGCTGGGGACAATAACATAGTGGACCTGGCCTCTTAAACTCTCCATCACTGGCTGCAGCTCCAGGATGTGCTCGGCCCAGCCTAGGCATGAGAGGTTCAAGTCCAAGGTCAGCAGGATCTCCACAGCAAAGCTGGCTAGGCTCACCTGGGGAGAAAAAACCAAGTGGATGATGGTTAGAGGCTGGCAGAACAGGAATGCGGTAAATAGGGGACCATGGAGTCATGGCCAAGGGTAGATTTTAGCCAATCTCTAAGGAGGAAGAAAACACAGAACAGCCTCTGTCCTAGCCCTCCATCCACAAGGTCAATGGACAGCACATGGGCTATAGATGGAGGCTTGAAATAAGAGGCTGGTTCTCAGATGGAAAGCAAAGAGGGAAGGTAGGCAACCAATTTTACACACTTACTCCAGACCCCGAATCTCAGTAGAGGGGCTTTCGTGAGATTCCTGCCAGTCTGGCAGAGGGGATTGAGGATATGACCTAAGAGTCCTATATAAGACTCAGACAGCATCAGATCCCAAAGGTGGATGGGGTGGCTGGAATTATGACCAAGGGCCTTGTAGCAGAAGCCAGCCTAAGAGAGGATGCCAGACCCAACACAGTGAGAGAAACACAAGATCTGGCTGGACTAGAGAGGAGTTGCCAGATAGCTTTCCGGTTCCTGGAGGCCCGCTGCACTTTCTGCATCTGGGCTTTTTGAGAGCCCTCTGTGTGCAGATGACAAACTCTGCTTTATCTGAGCTCCTGTGAGTGTGTTCCTGGTCCTGGCAGCCAGATAGGGCTCTGAGTAAGTCAGCCAGCCGCAATGGCAGACTAACCAGGGCTGAATGCCATATCCAATCACACAGGAGGTTAACTGTTTTCTTCTCCTTTGCTCTGGGCAATGCTGTGTTTGTTTTGCCTAATTGATATGCTGCTGGGGTGTTTTGCTGTTGCATTAAAAGTGAAAGCTGTTCCTGTTTCCTAACCCCTGAGTTCTGGAGATTTCAGTCCTTCCCATTAAGTGTTGCAGACATGTGCTCCTACCAGCACCTACTGGCAGTCTGTGGGTATTGCAGGCAAAGTCACAGAACCCAAACACCCTTCTGAGAGGATCAAGGGCTGATGACACAGTGGCAAACCCTACAGACACATGGCCCTGCCCTTGCAAAGCTTACAGAAAATAATGGTAACAATGGGATAACATATACAGTTGCTTTTTTTTCCAGCAAGAGGTTAAAAAAAAACAAAAGGGAAAAAACAGGGCAAAATAATCCACTCATATTTAATCTAATATTAAAAGCCCCTCAGATCCAATTCCTATCCTAGTTCTGCCTTCATTGTTTTCCCCGCATTTATCATGTATCATAATTTATCATGTGTTATACAATACAATGTTTTACTTGTTTCTTATCTGTCTCCCTATTTTTAGAGTATCAGCCCCATGGGGGCAGAGACTTTTTTTGCTGTTTACTGTTGCTCCATTACAGTTCCCAGTGCACAGTAAGTGTTCAGAAAAATCTTTGGAGTGAAGAAGTTTGGTCCCAGATGTGGGTAATGGCCTCTGTGCTCAATGATTTTTTGAAATAACATAAAGTGATGGTCTCAGAGGGTAGTGACTGCAGAGGGGCCTAGGATGCCTGGTCGTGAAGACCAAGGCTGCTTGTAAAGAAAAGGCCATGTGATATTGCTCTGGAATCCCCTGCTCTGCCACTGTTAGGTTCTGCAATGTGAGCAGATCTGCAATGTGACCTAACTTCTTTGTGCCTCAGTTTCCTCATTGGTAAAATGGGGATAGTGGCATCTCCACCTCTCAAGACTGTTGTAAACATTGAGAGGCCATGAATGCAGAGTGCTTGGAGTAGTGTGTGCATCCAGCAGGCACTTAATAAATGTTTAGCTTCAGATCCTTTGGGGGATGGTGGCAAGGCTGGCCAGCAGTGGCCTCAGGGACAAAAATCACTGTTCTACACAACCTGGGATCGGGGTTATGGCTGGAGTGGCCCCAGAGGACAAGAGGGACAAAGCTACAGGTGCTCTGCTGTCCCTGAGAGTATGGGGATGATTTCTAGAGCTGAGGTGGGCTCAAGAGTCCCAAGCATCAAAGATGCAGGAAAGAGGTACAGAGGAGGAGGGTCTGAAGGGGGAGAGGAGAGGAGTGATGGAGGACCACTAGCCTATGAATGAACAAAGGGATTAAGCTGGTTACTCTGGGCCCCATTGGTGCTAAATTCAGAGGAGCTCTGAGGGAAGGTTTTGCCAGCAAAGAGGTGAGGGGTGACAAGTTCTGGGGTGCAAATAAGGTTGGGGGGCATCCAAGTGCCATGGAAGGGATCATGAGGGGCAACACGCCTGGCCAGAGTCTATGTGGGAGGTACCTGACTCATTACCAAGAGTGAAGTGGGGTGCTTGTGGGGCTTGTTTACCCCAGAGAGCCCAAGGGAAATCCAGGAGCTGAGGAAGTGCAGGAAGGCCTAGGCAGGTACCACAACGCTGGGACAAGCTGGACAGTCTGGTGTTTCCACCTTTGGCACATCCTCCGACTGTCCCCGCCACTGACTGTACTGCCACACCTAGTGCATTCTCCATGGCACCTGGTGGTCCCTGTGCATGCTGTGCTATGGCTGGGGAGGCCCTTGATCTTACACTCAGAGCAGGCTTAGGTGAGAGCAGCTCTCCTCATCCAGAGTGTCCTGAGATCTGGGGCTGAAGCTCAGGCTGAAGACACAGTGCCTACGCCAGGATGGAGGTGGAGGCAGCAGGCCTCCCCTGCCACCCCCATAATTCATCTGTAGCCATACCGTCCCTGGGCGCAAGTGGTGTCATGCAAATGTGTCAGTGTGGCTATGTGTGAACCTCTCCAGGCATGCACGTGTGTGTGTGTGTGTGTGTGTGTGTGCATGCATGGGAACATGCATCGTTGGCTTAACTGGGCGGAGACATGTGAACCTGCATGCACTCAGAGTATATGAATGTACCTGAATGTACCCAGGGGCGAGTGCATGTGCAAGTCTGCATGCATGCTGGGATGTCAACGTGTGCTTGCACACATGCATGTTGGATATATGAATGCACAAGGGTGCCTGGGCTTGTGGGCATAGGTGTGAGCTGTGCTCATGCGCACATGTCATCAAAGAAGTGTGCATCCATCCCTATGGATGTGCAATCATGCAGGAGTGCCATGAGTACAATTATACCACAGTGCATGTGAGCATGTGTGTACACGTACAGTTGCTGCTGGGGCTTTGTGCCCATTCTCTGTGCACGTGTATATACATGTGTGCACAGGCCTACTCATGTGCAGACACCCCAGGGTTTGAGAGTTTGGTTACATCCCACTCAAATCCCTCACCCTTGCCCAGTCTGGAAGTAGCCTGGGGGGCAGCCACACAGGAAGCCGCCAGGGGTATTGTAGCAACTGTAGCTACAGGGTTCCCCGTGTCACATACTCGTCCACATCCTGGCAGCACCCCAAGGTCTGGTCAAAGACAAAGCCAGAGTGACAGACACAGTGGAAGCCACTCAGCGTGTTGTGGCAGGAGGCACTGCCACAGGCCATGGGTAACAGGACACATTCATTCTCATCTGAGGGTGGGGAGGGAGAGAGGACGTGGGGGCAGGGGCCAGCCTTTACACCCCCAAAAGCTTTTCACCAGTAACGTTCTCCCTCCCACTCCCGCTCCTCTTTCAGAGCCCAAGGCCAATGTCAAAATCTCCATCAGCCTCCCCATAAGCCCCCAGCCCTATAATTCTCCTCAAAATCATTTCTCAAAACTTTCCAGAAATCCTCGCAAGGTCTTTTGCCTTTGGCATTGCTGACATGTGTGACCAGGTCATTCTTGTGTGTGTGTTGGGAGGGGGGGGAGGTGTCCTGGGCACAGGAGAGTGTTGAGTAGCATTTCTGGCCGCCCCCACACTTTATGCCAGAAGCACCCACTGCCTAGTTGTGACAACTATAAATGTCTTTAAGATGTGCCCCAAGGGACAAAACAGTCCCAGTTGAGGACCACTGGCCTAATTAATCTCTGGTTCCCTGGTAAGACTGGACTAGAGGGCAGGGATGAGATCTGTTGCTCAGCTCATGTCTGTATCCAGAGGTCCTGGTGCCAGGTGGGTCCTGGGCAAACCATGGCTGAAGGAATGAATGAGTAGAAAGAGGAGGAGACAGACTAAGAAAAAGGAATTGATAGCAGCCGTGATGGTCTGAGTGGTCCCCAGGGCCAAATGCCAGAGGTCAGATAGAGACCCACCATAAAGGGCGGGCGGGGTGGGGTGGGGGGAAGGAGCTGGAGAAAAGGCAGTACTGGTAAGATGGGAGGAGAGTGGGGACAGCTGCATCACAGGCCAAGAAAGGAGACATAACTAATCAGTCACAGCGCTCTTTCCCAGTGATCACAGGCACCATTTCAGAATCTTTCTCAGTTGAGCCCTCCAGGTCACCACTCCCTAAGAATGAACTTGAACTCTGTCATGCTGGCTCTGCAGCCCAGACTCCCTGGCAGTAGGAACACACTACTCCAGGCTGTGCCTTCTGACCTCTAGGTAGTTGTAGTTAGCATGATATCCTGCAGGGAGGTGGTTCCTACTTGCCCTCTCCAGACAGGTGGCAGCCTGGCTTCCTCCCAGCCTCCACCACTCACCATCATACTGGCTCCACTGAGAGGGTTGGGTGGAAACCATGGGAGCAGCTACAGTGGCAGCCCCCAGCTAGTTCTGACAGCCATACTGGCAGCAATAGAGCCCAGCACATTTATCTCTCTGTCTTTAAGACAGAGAAAGATAAAGGGGATAAACCAAGATGGCGGCATAGGTAAACACCTGAAATTGCTGCCTCACACAACCACTTCAAAAATACAACTAACCGAGAGAACAGACATCATCCAGAACCACAGGATGGCTGGCTGAATGGAAATTCTACAACTGGAAGGAAAGAGAAAAACACACTGAGACTCAGAGGAGGTGCGGAAATAAAGTGCAGAGGTATGGAGGCGCACGTGGAAAGGGCTGGCAACTGAGGACATGGTTGTCTTTTTCAATCGGGAGGGAGTCTCAAGCTCCTGACTGCTCTGAACTCCAGTTCTGGGCGAGTCTCTGGGGACCCAGACTCATACGGGGAGAAACTGGACTGTCTGGCATCGGTCGGAACTCGAGGGCGGCTTTCTCTCAGAGGTGCTTGCAGCGATTACCATGGGACACTGAGACCCGAGGCCTCTTAGGGCAGGGCTGAGGATCAGCTATAGCTGTTTGTTCTGCCCTGTTGATTCCCTGAGACCCTGCCCCACCCAGAGGCTTTTGCATATGAATGGCCTGGCCTTTTGCAATCTGAAAATTACCTAACAAACTGCAGCTGGGTCAGAGAGACCCAGAACCTCCAAAAGAAGGCCCAAGCCCCCACAGCAGCTTGCATTGCTTCACAGCTGGGCCTCATCTGGGCGCCTCCAAACACCAAACAAAGAAGAGGAATCTGAAGATCTCTCCCTAGCTCCTGCTGGGTAACCTCAGGCAGAGGCTAAATTAGCACCTCCTTAGAGATCCAAGAGCCTGTGTACCCAGTGATCAGAGGGGGACCATCAGATTACAACGCCTCAGATCCATAAGGGACACACTCAGGGGGCAGACTCAGTGAGCACCAAAGCCCCACTGAAGCAAGTCTTGCCCCAGAAGGGTGTCTCCAGCACAGAAGTTCTCCTGGAGAAACCAAGTGGCGGCATAGGTTAACGCCGGAGATTGCTGCCTCGAACAACCACTTCAGAGATATAACTAAAGGACAGAACAGGAATCATCCAGAGCCACAGGAAGGCTGTCATTTTCAATCGGGAGGGAGTTTCAGACTCTGAGTTCCAGATCCGGGCGAGTCTCTGGGGACCCAGACTCAAACGGGAGAAGCGGGACTGTCTGGCTTTGGTCGGAACTCGAAGGCAGCTTTCTCTCTGAGGTTTGCAGCAGTTGCCGGGACTCTGAGAGGCAGAGCCCTTAGGGACGGAACTGAGAGCAGCCATAACTGCTCGCTCCCCCCGCCCTGTAGATCCCCGGGAATCCGCCCCGCCCAAGCCCAGCGCAGAACCATTTGCCGGATAGCCTCAGGCAAAGGCTAGATTAGCACCGCCCTAGAGATCCAGCACAGAAGCTCTCCCACTGCAGACACAGCGGACTCTCATAGCCAGTTAGCCTGGAGGTCAAATCACCCCTGGTATTACCGACAACAATCAAGGCTTAACTACAAGACTGCGCACAAAGACCACTAGGGGGTGCACCAAGAAAGCATAAAAAATGCGGAGACAAAGAAACAGGACGCAAATGTCAGAAATGGAAGATATAGAGCTCAAAACCACACTTGTAAGGTCTCTCAAGAACTGTCTAGAAGCTGCCGATAAACTTAGTAAGGCCCTCAAAAAGACTGGTGAGACCACCGATAAATGTAGTGAGATCCTCAAGAAATCTAATGAGACCCTCGATGTTGTGATAAAGAACCAACTAGAAATTAAGCATACACTGACTAAAGAATATTATACAGACACCCAACAGCAGACCAGAGGAGCGCAAGAATCAAGTCAAAGATTCAAAATGCGAAGAAGCAAAAAACACCCAACTGGAAAAGCAAAATGAAAAAAGAATCTGAAAATATGAAGATAGTGTAAGGAGCCTCTGGGACAGCTTCAAGCGTACCAACATCAGAATTATAGGGGTGCCAGAAGATGAGAGAGAGCAAGACATTGAAAACCTATTTGAAGAAATAATGACAGAAAACTTCCCCTACCTGGTGAAAGAAATAGACTTACAAGTCCAGGAAGTGCAGAGAACCCCAAACAAAAGGAATCCAAAGAGGACCACACCAAGACACATCATAATTAAAATGCCAAGAGCAAAAGACAAAGAGAGAATCTTAAAAGCAGCAAGAGAAAGAAACTCAGTTACCTACAAAGGAATACCCATACGACTGTCAGCTGATTTCTCAACAGAAACTTTGCAGGCCAGAAGGGAGTGGCAAGAAATATTCAAAGTGATGAAGATCAAGAACCTACAACCAAGATTACTTTATCCAGCAAAGCTATCATTCAGAATTGAAGGTCAGATAAAGAGCTTCACAGATAAGGAAAAGCTAAAGGAGTTCATCACCACCAAACCAGTATTATATGAAATGCTGAAAGGTATCCTTTAAGAAGAGGAAGAAGAAGAAAAAGGTAAAGATACAAATTATGAACAACAAATATGCATCTATCAACAAGTGAATCTAAGAATCAAGTGAATAAATAATCTGGTGATCATAATAGAATCAGGGACATAGAAAGGGAATGGACTGACTATTCTTGGGGGGGAAAGGGGTGTGGGAGATGTGGAAAGAGACTGGACAAAAATCGTGCACCTATGGATGATGACAGTGGGTGGGGAGTGAGGGCGTAGGGTGGGGTGGGAACTGGGAGGAGGGGAGTTATGGGGGGAAAAAAGAGGAACAAATGTAATAATCTGAACAATAAAGATTAATTAAAAAAAATAAAAAAATAAAAATAAAAAAAAAGAAGTTCTCCCATTGTAGACACAGCTGATTCTCATAGCCAATTGGCCTGGAGGTCAATTCCTCCCAGTGATACCAACAACAATCAAGGCTTAACTACAACAAGACTGTACACAAAGCCCACAAAGGGGTGCACCATGAGTGTCCGCCTCAGGTAATTGGGGAGGCTGAGCCACTGGGCCCTATAGGACACCTAGCACACAAAGCCACTCTATCAACACAGGGAAGCATAAAAAATGCAGAGACATCCCTGATCTGTTTGGCTCAGTGGATAGAGCGTCTGCCTGCGGACAAAAGGGTCCCGGGTTCGATTCCGGTCAAGGGCATGTACCTTGGTTGCGGGCACATCCTCGGTGCGGGGTGTGCAGGAGGCAGCTGATTGATGTTCCTCTCTCATCGACGTTTCTAACTCTCTATCATTCTCCCTTCCTCTCTGTAAAAAATCAATAAAATATATTTTTAAAAAATGCAGAGACAAAGAAACAGGTCACAAATGACAGAAATGGAGGAAAGAAAACTACTGGATATAGAGTTCAAAACCACGGTTATAAGATTTTTTAAGAATTTTCTAGAAACCGCCAATAAATTTAGTGAGACCCTCAAGAAATCTGGTGAGACCCTCGATGTTGTGATAAAGGACCAACTAGAAATTGAACATACACTGACCGAAATAAAGAATATTATACAGAGATCCAACAGCAGACTAGAGGATCGCAAGAATCAAGTCAAAGATTTGAAATGCGAAGAAGCAAAAAACACCCAACCGGAAAAACAAAAAGAAAAAAGAATCCAAAAATATGAAGATTGTGTAAGGAGCCTCTGGGACAACTTCAAGCGTACCAACATCCGAATTATGGGGGTGCCAGAAGAAGAGAGAGAGCAAGATATTGAAAACCTATTTGAAGAAATAATGACAGAAAACTTCCCCTACCTGGTGAAAGAAATAGACTTACAAGTCCAGGAAGTGCAGAGAACCCCAAATAAAAGGAATCCAAAGAGGACCACACCAAGACACATCATAATTAAAATGCCAAGAGCAAAAGACAGAAAATCTTAAAAGCTGCAAGAGAAAAACAGTCAGTTACCTACAAGGGAATACCCATACGACTGTCAGCTGATTTCTCAACAGAAACTATGCAGGCCAGAAGGGAGTGGCAAGAAATATTCAAAGTGAAGAATAGCAAGAACCTACAACCAAGATTACTTTACCCAGCAAAGCTATCATTCAGAATTGAAGGTCAGATAAAGAGCTTCACAGATAAGAAAAAGCTAAAGGAGTTAATCACCAGCAAACCAGTATTATATGAAATGCTGAAAGGTATCCTTTAAGAAGAGGAGGAAGAAGAAAAAGGAAAGATACAAATTATGAACAACAAATACACATCTATCAACAAGTGAATCTAAAAATCAAGTGAATAAATAATCTGATGAACAGAATAAACTGGTGAATATAATAGAATCAGAGGCATAGAAAGGGAGTGGACTGACTATTCTCGGGGGGCGGGGTAAGGGGTGTGGGGGGTGCGGGAAGAGACTGGACAAAAATCATACACCTATGGATGAGGACAATGGGGGTGGGTGGGTAAGGGCAGAGGGTGGGGTGGGAACCGGGTGAAGGGGAGCTATGGGGCGGGGGGGGGGGGAGAGGAACAACTGTAATAATCTGAACAATAAAGATTTAATTTAAAAAAAAGATAAAGGGCTCACCCAGCGTTCTTCAGAATCACCTCCCAGGCCTAGACTCCACCCAAAGCCCAGCTCTACCCTCACAACCTGGGCTGTCCAGGGTGAAACCTTGATAGCACTCACAGCCGAAGCTGCCTGGAGCATTGTGGCAGCATCCACAGGTGTCATAAAGGCCAGGCTGGGCCAAGCATTCATCATTACCTGCAGAGAACAGAGGACAAACAGGGCCACCTGGGGGTGAGGGGAAACATGTCAGGCACCATGTCGCTGAGGCTACCACCTGATCAAAGGTATAGCTTATCCTCTCTGTGCCTCAGTTTACCCCTCTGTGAAATGAGATCTGGAACAGTTCCTAACTCGCAGAATTGCCACAAACATTTGAGATCACACACATATAGAACTTCATTTGAATCTCATTTGAATCTGCACCACCTCAAACCTGTGTGGCCTGACTTACCCTCCTGCTCTTTGCCCAGTTTCCTTAGCTATAGCATGCAGATTATGATACCCACTCATTTTGAATTAAATTAACCTAATCATGTAAAGAGCTTAGGGCAGTGCTTGACAGGGGAGTAAAAGAATAATAAAATTCCTTTTCCTTTCCATGGGAAAGTGACTCAGGATAACTGTTGTACTCTGTTCTCATGGAAACCTGACAATCATAGAATGTCAGCCAGTGTTACAGACTGAATGTTTGCGACTCCCCTAAATTTGTATGCTGAACCCCTACTGGAGATGGGGCCTTTAGGAGGTGCTTAGGATTAGATGAGGTCATGGGGGATGTGTGGCTATGATGGTATTAGCTTGCTTTCTCTCTATCCTGTGAATGCCCATGAGAAGACAGTCGCCCATCTATTGGCCAGGAAGAGAGTCTTCAGAAACTGACCCTGCTGGGCCCTGGCCGGTTTTTCTCAGTGGTTAGAGCATCAGCCCTTGGCTGAAGGGTCTCAGGTTCGATTCCTGTCAAGGACATGTACCTGGGTTGCATGTTTGATCCCTGACCCAGATCAGGGTGCATGTGGGAGGCAACCAATTGATGTGTCTCTCTCACATCAATGTTTCTCTTTCTTTCTCCCCTGCCTCTTGCTCTTGTGCATGTGCCTTCACTCTCTCTAAAAATCAATAGAAAAAATATCTTTGGGTGAGGATTAACAACAACAACAAAAAACAACTAACATAGAAGAACTAAATGTAAGAGCTAAAACCCTCAGAAGAAAACATAGGGGTAAATCTTAAAGACCTTGTATTTAGCAATGGATTCTTAGATATGACTCCAAAAGCACAAGCTAAAAAAACAAACACAAACCAGATAAATTGGACTTCATCAAAATTAAAACCAGTGTGCATCAAAGGACATTACCAAGAAAGTAAAAAGACAACCACAGAATGGGAGAAACTATTTGCAAATCACATATGACAAGAGTTTTATATCCATAATATATTCAAAAAAACACTCAAAACTCAACAACTAAAAGACAAACAACCCTGTTTAAAAATGGGCAAAAAACTTGAATGGACATTTCTCTAAAAGATATGCAAGTGGTTAGTAAGCACATGAAAAAATGCTCAACTTCATTAGTTATTATGGAACTACAAATCAGTACAATGAGATACCACTTCATACCCACTAGGATGGTATAGTTTTAAACAATGGAAAATAAGTACAGGTGAGCAGGGGGAGAAACTGGAACCCTTGTATGTTGCTGGCGGGAATGTAAAATGGTGCAGTCACTGGGGAACACAATTTGGCAATTCCTCAAAAAGTCTACATACTATTAGCATATGACTCAGTGATTCCAAGAGTGAGACAAACTCTTTGACAAGGACTGGAGACAGAATTTGCTCAGTACAAAAGGGCTTCCTTGCTCAAAAAATATGAAAAAATGTAAAGATGGAGATGGTAAAGAATTAATAGCTGGGCCCTTTGGAGTACAGGGCCCTTGAGTCTGACTGCTGGAAAGCGCTTGTGCTTTTGGAGTCATATCTGAGTCATATCAATTGCACAAACTGACCCTACAAGGTTATGCTGGGATGTGCTGCAAGTTCACACAGTTCATACAGGACTGCACCCCCGCCCCTGCACACACAAATGTCTTTCGTCCAAGGTCAGCATTCAGGTTAAAGCCTCCCATCCCTGTGACATTCAAGAAACGTGGCACACTGTCATATTTGTTGATGTCGATTCTCTTTTTTCCTTGATATTCTATGGGATAAGGGTGGCAGGAAGGGAAGAGATATTTTTTAAGCATTTTGGGCTATGAATCTTGATTGACAGCTCCCACCTCCACATACAGAGGAAATAGATGTTTTGATCTTAATCTCTCCCTTCCTTCACCATTTCTTTGAGTTTCTAAACAGTGCTGCTCAGAGCAAAATGTATGCTATCCTTGTGTGTTCATGTTGGTGTCTGGCTGCATGTACATGCTCAGCTAATATTGTTGAAAGAAAAAGAATGGACTGATGGGTGAATAAATGAATTTGGTACACTGCATTGAAAGAGTTCAGGCTCAAGGATCAGAATGGTTGGACTAAAAGCCAGTTTCCATCACTTATTAGCTGGTACCTCTCAACAAGCCACTTAAGCTCCTTGAGCCTTGGTTGCTACATCTGAAAAATGGGATCGTAATAGGAATATCTCTGTTCTGATGAATGTATGAATGAATGACAAATATGAGTGCTCACGACAGTGGTAATGCACAGTCACAGACACCAGTTAACTGTTGATAGTTACTATGATGCTCAAATGAGAACAATAAGACAAGTGAAGTGATGCTTGAAGGAAAGGTGGAACTGTTCCTTCTGTGTCTTTGCCTTCTCACTTTTAGCTCTGGGCCTCTGTCATCTTTGGCCCAAAGGGAGAAGGGCATGACTTCTGTATAAAGCCAGGCCAGTTCTGAGTCGGAATAAGTCCAGAGTCAGGCAGCCGGGAGGAGGAGGCAGCAGAACAGAGTATGGATGGGTATTCTGTTGCAGCTTTCCCCACACATCCAATGGGCCTCAGCAGCAAGGCAGGTGAACAGGCTCTTAGGGCATTTCAGGCCCCAGAACCTGAGATGAGGCTTTATGAGAAGGCAGGGTGGGCAGAGAGGATCCAGGCTAACTCTAACACATGCAGCCCCCATGGCTGCTCTCTTGGGCCCCTCCTGCCCTCCTGCCCCTCTCAGATCTCACCTTCACAGGAGAAGCAGTCCCCAGCAAAGCCCAGGTGGCAGGCACGGTGGTAGGAGATGGGGGCATTGAGGCAGGTGGTGCTCAGACTGCACTGGTGCTCCTGGAAGGTGCATTCATGCAGATTTGCAGGATACAGGACCCACAACCCCCTGGATGTGTGCATTAGGGGGTTGCAGGAGGCAGACCCCTAATCTCAGCCTTGAACATTGCCCACCGGCACCCCTGAGTCCTGCTCCCAACCTAACTCAGCTTCTCTGCCCAAACCTCCTGCCCCCAGACACTCACTGTGGAATTCAAAGCCATTGCTACCCAGCCTGGCTGGCACCTGCAGCTGAAACTCCAGAGGAAGTAGAGGCAGGAGGTATGGCCATCACAGCTATGTCATCCAAGCTCACATTCGCCCACATCTGAGAGGACAGGGACCCAATTACAGTAGGGGCAGGACCGAGAGAAGGACACAGCACCCCCACAAGGCCTGTGCCTTGTAGAAATAGGGCTTTGAGTGTAGGGGAAAGAATAAAGGACAGGGCTGAGCAGGTATGTCCGCCCATCAATCCAGGAACTTCCACCAAGAGGGAAACCCCCAAACCTAACAGGCATGACTCCCAGCACCCCTTAGAAATAATCTAAAATGGCAGCATGAGAGACTTAAAGTAGACATTATGAGTAACTGTCCTACACCTGAAATGAATATAATGTTGTATATTAACTGTACTAGTAATTGAAAAATAAAAAAGTTTAAAAAGAGTAATTGTCCTAAGGTACATGTTACCTCTTTAAAGCCTTCTGAACCAGCAATTCTGCATCACCTTTATATTCTCTGCAACACTCATACACCATCTAAGTGAGCTACTGTTTACTGAATGTTTCTTTACACTGCTCCCATTTTCACTTACGTAAATATATTTTCAAAGAAAATTTTATGTCAACATCAAGTCTCTAAGAAGTCATGGATTTGATGCTTTCACATAATGTTTGAGCTTGATATGTGTTAAAATAATTGTATAATTGTAACAGATAGGCCCTATGTTCACCCATAAGATACGTTTACTAGTAAGTCCTCTCTTCTGGAACCTGGGAATAGGACCTTATTTGGAAATGAGTTCTTTGTAGATGTGACTAAGTTAAATGAGGTCATGCTAGATGACAGTGGGCCCAACAACTGGTATCCTTTGAAAGGAGAAATATTTGGAGACAGAAAGAGAGAATACCATGTGATGATAGACATAGAGATTGGAATGATGCATCTATAAGCCAAGGGGCACAAAGAACTGAAGACCATCATCAGAAACCAGGAGAGAGGCATGGGACAGATTCTCCCTCGGAGCCCCTAAGAAGGAGCCAACCCACCAACACCTTGGTTTCAGACTTCTGGCCTGCAGAGCTGTTGTTCTGGATAAAGAATAAGTCCTGGTGGTCCTCGGCCACCAGGATTGCGGTAGTTGGTTATAGCAACCTACGAAGCTAAAACAGTAGGTGCTAAAATGCTGACGTGTTGGTCCCTGTATCACGGAAAATCATCAGGCTTGCATGCTTTGGGGAAGGTTGCTGTGGACACTTTGGGGCTCCAGGGCTTCCCCATGGAGCTATTTGTTAAGGGGAGCCCCAGGGACTCTCAGTTGGGTCCTGTTCCTGCTTGAACATGAACCTCACCAGCAGAAATCTGTAAGAATGAGGGCAGCCATGCTCTGCCTGCCTCAAGGGACAGGGCAGACCCGATGACTCCTGAGCTGGTCCCTCAGAGCCCCCTCCACCTGCACTCTGACCACCAGCTCCCTGGAGCAGCCTGTATCTCCCTTTCTGACGACATAACCCAGCTGGCAGTGACAGACAAAGGAACACTTTGTGTTCTCACAGAGTCCGTGGAGGCAGATGTGGGGGTTCAGGTCACACTCGTTCACATTTGCGGGATGATGGGAGAGGAAGCAGGTGAGCACAGAGGGATTGCATCAGCACTGCTGAGTGCCCTGCCACACGGATACCCTTTGTCCATCTCCAGGGATGGGGAGCTCCCATCGGTTCCACCATCAGGGAGCTGTGAGTGTTACCTCAGTGGTTTATAGAGCACAGTGGACATGCATTTCCAAAAGGATTTTATGGCCAAATACATATAAAGAATACTGAATTAAACAAAACTAACCAGATTTGCTACTGCAGACCTTTTCAGAGCCTTTATGCCAATGTGGATCTGCAAGATAAGAATGAAGTGGACAGCATTCCCTGAATATCTTTGGTCCCAAGGCCTTTTTCTTAAGTGCTTCCTAAAGACTCCTGTGATCTGGAATTCTTTAAGCTGCACTGGGCTGGGCATGTCTTCTTGGGAGGCAATTACTATATATTTTCTTCCTGGAAATTCCCCCACTTGGCCCTCAGCTCTGTCCTGGTAGGGCACCCAGTACACATCACTCCCTAGTCTAGTGACTTCCAACCAGGAGAAAACAGTCATTGCAGCCCAAATAGCCCAGGGTCTCCACACAGGGCTCAGAGAACATAATTCTGAGCGTCTTTCCATCTTGCACACCATCCTCTGCATAAACCCCTAGTCAAACCTGGATTGAATGTCATCCCATGCACCAAGAGTTCTCTGGTTGATTTCCAGTCAGGGCACATGCCTGGGTTGCAGGCTCGATCCCCAGCAGGGGGCTTGCAGGAGGCAGCTGATCAATGGTTCTCTTTCATCGGTGTTTCTATCTCTCTCTCCTTTCCTTTCTTTCTAAAATCAATAAAAACATATTTAAACAAACAAAAAACCTCAGTCAGTGGCAATTGTAAAATATGGCTCTTGGCCCTGGTTTAGTGGCTCAGTTGGTTAGAGCATTGTCCTGACACACCAAGGTTGCGGGTTCAATCCCCAGTCAAGGCACATACAAGAATCAACCAATGAATGTATAAATAAGTGAAACAACAAATCAATGTCTCCTGTCTCTCTCTCTCTCTCTCTCTCTCTCTCTCTCTCTCTCTCTCTCTCTCTCTCTCATCTAAAAAGTCAATAAATAAAAACTTAAAGAAATATTCCTCAAATAAATAAATAAAATACAGCCCTTGGAACAGGGTGTGAGCCTCTGATATGTGTTGTCTATACAGTGAGTGTTCAACAAATGTACTTCAAAGGAACAAGGTTTGGGGGTTCTGCTGCTATGACAGACATCCCACGAGCTTTGGTGCAGGCTCAGGGCACTGGGGCCACGAGCAGTCCACCAAGCGCTGCTGAAAAGCCTGCTCTTTATGTGTGACAGGAATGGGACCTGGTCTCTGTCTCACCCTCCTTGAGGAAGGTCTGTTGTGTGAGTTTTGACACTACCTCTTCCACCTGGCAGTCCCAGCTCCTCACCAACACATGTCCTCATGTCCAGTGTGGCCATGAAGCCATCATAGCACAAACAATGCTGACCCCCTGGGAGGTTGGTGCACTATCCGCCATCACAGATGTCCAGGTTCTCTTCACACTCGTTCATGTCTGGGGCAGCAGGATAGGGGCAGGGCTACAGGCAAGCAGTGATGAAGGGGGAACCCAGAAACCTTCCCACAGGGTCGGTGGCCTGTCCCTTGTCTAGCTAGCTTCGCTTTGGCTCTCCCATCCCAGATAGTAGGACAGGACTGCACCCCCGCCCCTGCACACACCCTCCCATTGGGCATCAGCGAGAAGCCATGCCCACAGCCACATTGGTAACTGCCCTCAGTGTTAACACAGTGCATGGCACACCCACAAGCACACCCATCATTCCCAGTGAGGCATCCATTGATGTCTGCAGGGGTCAAGGCCAAAGGGGAGGGACAGGGCCTGGAGAAGGTCAAGCATATGACTGATCTGGGGGCTGGAGGAGGTCAGGAGGTTGAGGTTGGGACCAGGGACTGGCAGGGTGATATCCATGTGTGGCAGGCGGATGCAGTCTCAGTCCTGCAGCCTGGTGGTCAAATGTGCTCCAGAAGCCGGCATGGCAGGAGCACTGCAAGGTGCCAATGATGTTGATGCACTGGCCATGGGGACACAGCCCATTATTCAGGGTGCACTCATCAACATCCACGTAGCACGTGGCTGGCTAGGACCCAATGTGCACAGGTGGGCGGGGGGCTCTCTCTGCCATCTGCACAACTCTGAGACACTCAGACACACATACATGCTGATGAGCTCCTGCTACAGGCATCCACACACCCAGGGATGCAAGTCCACACACAGACACACCCTCACACACTCAGGGATGCAAGTTCACACACAGATACATCCTCACACACAAACACACCCACTCTTGTACAAGCACACCCACATCCAGATACACATGTACATCCTCTTGTACACTCAGAAGACACAAACACTCTCACATATTCATACACTCACCCTCAGCAGCCACACATCCACACCCAGATGTATCCACATGCACGTTCACACAGGCTCACACACAAACACACCTCACACCCACTCATAGGCAAACATGTTTGCCCTTGTGTAAATACACAGATAAACACTTATGTAGACACACACACACACACACACACATACACACACACACACACATTGACCCATACTTGCATACTTGCTTTTCCACTTTCTCTTTCACAGACATATATATGAATATATACTCCTACTATCTTATGCACGCAACACTCAGATGCACTGATACACACATGCACACTGACAATAAGTACATACTCAGAGAGACACACATATACACATTCCCAATATCTCAATCAAACCACTCACACTCACTCCCCCACTTGCACACCTGATTGCACACCCACTCTCACAGGAAGTACCCTTAGCTGTCAACACATGTCCAAGGGGGCAATGACAGGTGTAGTTCCTGTCTGTGTTGGTGCAGGTGCCTCCCTAACACAGCAGTGGGTCCCATACACACTCATCCACGTCTGGATACATGGAAGGAGACAGAAAGTGTGAAGATGCAGGCATGGGAGGGTGTGATGTGGCTCTCGAAGCTTCTCCCTATGGCTCTCCAACCCCATCACCCAGGGAGCATGGAGGAGCAGGGAGGTTTGGGGTGCCAATGACCCAGGGAATGGAGTTTGAGCTGGGAGGAGCAGTGACAAGTCAGATGGTGAGGGAAGTGGAAATCTTAGGAGAATCAGGGCCATGAGGCTGACACTCCAGGAGTGAAAAACACTCTCTGACTGAGAATAACAATTAGCCTCCAGGTAGAAGCAACTTCCCTACTCTGTTAAAAAAAATACTCTTGCCACACCTGTGGACAATTGCCTGAGGGTAAGACAAGACAAAATCCTATCCGTCTGTAGACAGAGGCGGTCTCTGGAGGCTTTGAATCTTTGCCTGATCTAATTAGTCAGAAACAGTGATTGACACTGTCCTGCACTAGAGATTGAAAGGTGTAGCAGACCTACCTAATACATAGTCATAAAGCCAAAATGAGGAGACAAAGAAACAACCCCCAAATAAAAAAACAAGAGAATTCTCCAGAAGAAGAGCTAAATGAAATGGAGATAAGAAATTTCTCTCATACAGAGTTTAGAATAATGATGGTAAAGATGCCCAACAGCATGAGAAAGATATAGTAACTATAAAAACAGAAATAAAGAATGCCATAGCACAAATAAAGAACACATTGGAAGGAATACACAGCAGATTAGGGGAAGCTGAAGACTGAATCAGTGAATTAGAAGACAGGGTTGAAAAAAATCACTCAATCAGAGAACCATAAAGACAATGTGAAATGTAACAATATTCACATAGCAGGTGTGCCAGAAGAGGCAGAAAAGGAGGAAGAAATAGAGAACATTTTTTTGAAGAAATAATGGCAGAACACTTCCCTAACCTGGTAAAGAAAAAAGTTACACAAGTCTGAGAGGCACAGAGAACCCCAAGTAAGAAGAACCCAAACAAACCCATGCCCAGACACATCAGATTTAAAATGCCAAAAATTAAAGACAAAGAGAGAATGTTAAAGGCAGCAAGAGAAAAGAAAACTCTTACCTACAAAGGAGCTCCAATAAGGTTGACAACTGATTTCTCATCAGAAACCCTACAGGCCAGAAGGGAATGGCATGAAGTACTCAAGGTAATGGAAAGCAAGGATCTGAAACCAAAATTACTATATCCAGCAAGGCTATCATTCAAAATAGACAGTCAAATAAAGAGCTTCCTGTACAAAAATAAAAAATAAAAGGCTAAAGGAGTATGCTACCACCAAGCCAGCATTACTAAATGCTAAAGGGATAGCTGTAATGAGAAGAAGAAATAGAGAGAGAAACCAAGGCATACAGAATTAAAATGTCAATAAATAAGTACCTATCAATAATAAACCTTAAAAGTAAGTAGATTAAATGATTTAATCAAAATGCATAAGGTAATTGAATGGATACAAAAACATGACCAACTATATGCTGTCTACAAGAGACCCACCTCAGAACAAAAGAAACACACAGGTTGAGAGTGAAGGGATGGAAAATAATTTTCCATGTAAATGGAAAAGGAAAAAAAGCTGGAGTAGCAATACTCATATCTGACAAAATAGACTTCAAAATGAAGGCCATCACAAGAGACAACAAAGGTCACTACATAATACTAAAGAGATCAATCCGGGTAAGAGATCAACCAAAGGACTTGTATGCATGCATATAAGCATAACCAATGGACATAAGACACTGGGGGGTAGGGAAGGCCAGGGGATTGTCAAGGGCGGGGGAATAAAAAGGACACATATGTAATACCCTTTGTAATACTTTAAGCAATAAAAAAAAAAGAAATCAATCCAACAAGAGGATATAACCCTGGCAAACATATATGCACCCAATATAGGAGCACCTAAATATGTAAAAACAAACTTCCTAGAGCACTTTAAGGGAGAGATCGACAATAATACAGTCATAGTAGGGGACTTAAACACCTGCTCACTTCACTGGATAGATCTTTCAGACAAAAATTTAACAAGAAAACAGTGACTCTAAAGACACACTGGATCAGATGGATTTATTTGACATTTATAGAACATTTCACTCCAAAGCTGCAGAATATACATTCTTCTACAAGTGCACAGGGATCATTCACAAAGATAGACCATATATTAGGATACAAAACAAAGCTCTACAAGTTCAAGAAAGTTGAAATCATATCAAGCATCTTCTCAGATCATAGTGGAATGAAATTAGAAATCAACTACAGTAAAAACACTCCACAACATTCAAACACATGGAGGCTAAATAGCATGTTAATAACAATGAAGGGTTTATCAATGTGATCAGGAAAGAAATAATAATAATAATAATAAAAACTTCCTGGAAACAAATGAACATACAACAATCCCAAATCTCTGGGACCCAGCAAAAGTAGTCCTGAGAGAGAAGTTCATAGTACTACAGGCATATCTCGAAAAACAAGAAAACTCAACAATAAACTATTTAACCCTACAACTTAAAAGAACTAGAAAGAGAACAATAAGAAAAGCCCAGATTAAGTAGAAGGAAGGAAATAATACAGATTAGAGCAGAAATAAATGACATAGAGACTAAAGATATATATGAAACCAATGAAACCACGAGCTGATTCTTTGAAATGATAACAAGATTGATGAACCATTAGCCACACTCATCAAGAAGCGAAGAGAATGGCCCCAAATAAATAAAATCAGCAATGAACTTGGAGAAATAACCACTGACACCACAGAAATACAAAGGATTATAAGAAAATACTATGAACAACTATATTCCAACAAGCTGGACAATGTGGATGAAATGAACAAATTCCTTTAAAAATTCAATCTCCTTCCATAACTGGTTTGGTTCAGTGGATAGAGCATCGGCCTGTGGACTCAGGGGTCCCAGGTTCGATTCCGGTCAAGGGCGTGTACCTTGGTTGCGGGCACATACCCAGTGGGGAGTGTGCAGGAGGCAGCTGATCGATGTTTCTCTCTCATTGATATTTCTAACTCTTTATCCCTCTCCCTTCCTTTCTGTAAAAAATCAATAACATATATTTTTTTAAAAATTCAATCTCCCAAAACTGAATCAGGAAGAAGCAGAAAATTTGAATAGGCCAATAACAACTGATGAAATAGAAGCAGTAATCAAAACACTCACAGCAAACAAAAGCCAGGGTCTGGATGGCTTCACAGGGGAGTTTTACCAAATATTCAAAGAAGAGCTAACATCTATACTCCTCAAACTATTACAAAAAATCCAAGAGGAAGGAACACTTCCAAGCTCTTTTTATGAGCCAGCATTACTATAATTCCAAAAGCAGATAAAGACACTACAACTAAAGAGAATTACAGGCCAATATCTCTGATGAACATAGATTCTAAAATCCTTGACAAAATATTAGCAAATTGGATCCAGCAATATATTAAAAAGATTCATGACCAAGTGGGATTTATTCCAGGGATACAAGGCTGGTACAATATTTGCAATCAATAAACGTTATACATCACATAAACAAACTGAAAAACAAAATTCACATGATCATATCAATAGACGAAGAAAAAGCATTCAACAAAATCCAACACTCATTTTCTATAAAAGTTCTCAGCAAAGTGGGACAGAGGGAGCATGTCTCAAAATGATAATGGCCATATATGACAAACCTACAGTCAATATCATACTCAATGGGCAAAAACTAAAACCATTTCCCCTAAGAACAGGAACAAGACAGGGATGCCCACTTTCACTACTCTTATTCAACATAGTACTGGAAATGCTAGCCATAGTGATCAGATAAGAAGAAGAAATAAAAGGCATCCAAATTGTAAAGAAGGAAGTAAAATTCTCCTTATTCGTAGATGACATGATATTGTACATAGCAAACCCTAAAGACTCCACTAAAAATCTACTGGGTTCAATAAATGAATTTGGCAATGTAGCAGGATACAAAGTCAACACCCCAAAATCATGGCTTTTTTATACACCAATAATGAATTCTCAGAAAGAGAAACTAAACAAACAATCCCATTCACCATTGCAGCAAAAAAATTAAGATACTTAGGAATAAACTTACCCAAGGAGGTAAAAGACCTATACTCAGAAAACTACAGGACATTGAAAAAAGATATAGAGGAAGATATAAACAAGTGGAAGAATATACTGTGTTCATGGATTGGTAGATTCAACATCATTAAAATGTGATACTATCCAAGGCAATCTACAGATTCAATGCAATTTGTATTAAAATACCAATAGCATATTTCACAGACCAAGAACAAATATTCCAAAAATTTATATGAAACCAAAAAAGACCCAGAATAGCTGCAGCAATCTTGAGAAAGAAGAAAAAAGTTGCAGGAATCACAATACCAGATATCAAGTTATACTACAAAGCCACCATAATCAAAACAGCCTGGTACTGGAACAAGAACAGGCATATAGATCAATGGAACAGAACAGAGACCCCAGAAATTGACCCAAGCCATTATGCTCAATTAATATTTGACAAAGGAGGCAAGAGCATACAATGGAGTCAAGACAGTCTCTTCAATAAATGGCATTGGGGAAATTGGACAGATACATGAAAAAAGAAAAAAAAAGAAAATAGATCACCAACTTACACCATATGCAAGAATAAACTCAAAATGGATAAAAGACTTAAGTGTAAGTTGTGAAACCGTAAAAATCCTAGAAGAAACCTTAGGCAGTGCCGAGGCTGACCGGCAGACCCTGAGCATGGGATGAATGATTACTCTGACACATTTCTGTGAAAGAGAGGGCTAAGGGATTGCTTGGCTTGAGAAACCAAACAGCCCTATTCACCTGTCTCCTTAGGCTTTTATTGTAACAAGAGCTTGAACTAAAATTAACTATTAGATACTATCAGTAGGATAAGCATCCTTGAGAAGACACCTGCGTCTGTAGTGTCCTTTAAGCAAGAACATCTAAAGACTAAACATAAAGATTCCAGTAAACACCCAGGGGCTCAGACTTATTTGGAAAAGTCAAGGCAGGCAGCGGCGGGGTGTGTGTGTGTCTGTGTGTATGTGTGTGTGTGTGTGGGGGGCGCTTTTGGCCAACTCCTGTCCCATGCCTCCCCATATCTCCCACTATTTTGTTTTGCTGGCTGCAGAAGACAGAGGGAGGTGGCAAACTTTCTGCTTTGGAATGTTGGGGTCCATGAAGCTTGTTCACTGCATTCCAATTTTACAAACTATAAGAAAAACAAAGAGAATTATAATGACAGTAGTGGTTAGTCCAATTAAGAAGACAGGGCACTTACAAGCATCAAATCCTGCCTTCTAGTAAAGTGTAGGGAACAGGACTCTAAAAAGAAAAGGGAAAGATGAGGAATGTAGCTGCATGCAGGCCTGGGGTCTACAGACATCAGCTATTGTAATCCTCAGGTGATGAGATGATGTTGATGAGATGATGTTTTGACTCCTGATGGGTTTGTCTGACCATGCTTATGGGTTCTGCTTGCTGGATTCACAACTGAGTCACCTCCCCAATTGCTTCACAGGACTTGAAAATTAAACTTTAAGAAAAAATTAACTTCCTATTCACATATGAGAAACTTAACCCCATTCACATAAGTGTATGTGTTCTAAGATTTAAAGGGATATGATTATTTTTCAGATTAATACAGGTGCTCTATCTATTAGATTATAGGTCCCCCTTATTATTCCCCCTCTGATTAGGTAGATTGGTTGATATCTATCAATCTTATACTATAGTAGTAAATTTCTTTTAAGATTTCTCTTTATAACTCTTCTATGACTTTTATAAACATTTTTATAACTTCAACTTACTTTCTTTTCCTTTAAAATGTATCTCTGTTCTTTATGCCTTCTATTAAGTATTCCTACTCTAATATCCTTTCTTCCTGTTATATTCCTTTCTTTATATCACTTCTTACTATTTTTACTTCCTGAACTCTAATACTTTATAGATCCTCTGTAACTTACACAAACCCTTACATTTATTAATTTACTTTTTTCTTCATCTCCAAATCTTCTATTACATCAAAACTATAAATTTTTTCCAATTACTTAATAGAATAGGTGTCCTAACTCTTACAAAGCAAAATGTAAAGGTCAGTTTTATACCGGTTCCTCTATTGCCAGCTTCAGAACAGTTGGAGTGTTGAAAAGTACATCTCAGGGTTTCATCTATTTCTCCTCCAGTTGGCCCATCGTCCTTGCTCTGCTCGTGTCTGTCTAACTGCCCACCACACCCCCTCAAGGATCTTGGCTCTGAATTCTTTCAGGGAAAGGGGACGCCAGTTTCCTTCTAAAACTGCTTCTTGCTGATGAGGGGTCAAAAGTTTCTCTCAGAGCCAAGAGATCCTTGCTCTCTGTCAGAGGGACGATGATGCTTGGACACAAAAGGGATAGCACTGGTGGTATTCTCCAGGTGTGAGTAGGGCTCCTTACCTGATGGAGAAAAATTGTGCTATAAAATTTATTAATTGTTGGCCAAAAGTTAGAACAGCAAGAATTATGACAAATGGTCTGGTGAAAGAAAAAGCATTTTAGTTCTAATAATTTCCTGTTGAAATAATTTTTCTTCCTAAAATCACCCTTATTTTTTTTAAAGAGCCAAATTAAGACTAATCTGCTTACTGTATTAAGTCTAGTTATAATTTGGCCCGTTTGCATGAACACAACAAGAATAATAGTTGAGGGAACAAGGGGGAGAAACCAAGATGGCGGCATAGGTAAACACCAGAGATTGCTGCCTCACACAACCACTTCAAAAATACAACTAAAAGATGAACGGACATCATCCAGAACCACAGGAAGGCTGGCTGAGTGGAAATTCTACAACTAGAAGGAAAGAGAAAAGCATACCGAGACTCAGAGGAGGTGCGGTGCGGAAGTAAAATACAAAGGTGCAGAGGTGCATGCGGAGAGGGCTGGCGGCTGAGGTCACGATTGTCTTTTTCAATTGGGAGGGAGTCTCAGGCTCTGAGCTCCAGTTCTGGGCAAGTCTCTCGGGACCCAGATTCATACGGGAGAAACGGACTGTCTGGCATCGGTCGGAACTCGAGGCCAGCTTTCTCTCAGAGGCACACACAGCAATTGCTGGGGCCTCTGAGGACAAGACTGAGAGCAGCCATACTGCTCGCTCTGCCCGCCCAGTTGATCCCCTGGGGCTCCGCCCCGCCCAAGCCGTGCAGGAGGCTTTTGCATATGAAAGGCCCAGCCCTTTGTAATCTGAAAATTACTTAACAAACTGCAGCTGCCCAAGGCCCCAGGGCAACTTGCATTGCTTTACAGCTGGCTTCTGCAGGGTAGCCTCAGGCAGAGGCTAGATTAGCACCTCCTTAGACCCAAGAGCCAGTGTACCCAGTGGTCAGAGTGGGGCCATCCAATTATAACTCTGCAGATCCATAAGGGACACACTCAGGGGGCAGACTCAGTGAGCACCAAAGCCCCACTGAAGCAAGTCTTGCCCCAGAAGGGTGTCTTCAGCACAGAAGTTCTCCCACCATAGACACAGCTGATTCTCACAGCCAATTGGCCTGAGGTCAAATCCTCCCAGTGCTACCTATACCAATCAAAGCTTAACTACAACAAAACTGTGCACAAAGCCCACAAGGGGGTGCACCAAGAGTGTCCACCTCAGGTAATTGGGGAGGCTGAGCCACCGGGCCCTATAGGACACTTAGCACAGAAAGCCACTCTATCAACACAGCGAAGCATAAAAAATGCCGAGACAAAGAAACAGGACACAAATGACAGAAATGGAGGAAAGCAAACTACTGGATATAGAATTCAAAACCACACTTTTAAGGTTTTTCAAGAACTTTCTAGAAACCACCAATAAATTTGGTGAGAGCCTCAAGAAATCTAGTGAGACCCTCGATGTTGTGATAAAGGACCAACTAGAAATTAAGCATACACTGACTGAAATAAAGAATATTATACAGACTCCCAACAGCAGACCAGAGGAGCGCAAGAATCAAGTCAAAGATTTGAAATGCGAAGAAGCAAAAAACACCCAACCAGAAAAGCAAAATGAAAAAAGAATCCGAAAATATGAAGATAGTGTAAGGAGCCTCTGGGACAGCTTCAAACATACCAACATCTGAATTATAGGAGTGCCAGAATATGAGAGAGAGCAAGATATTGAAAACCTATTTGAAGAAATAATGACAGAAAACTTCCCCTACCTGGTGAAAGAAATAGACTTACAAGTCCAGGAAGTGCAGAGAACCCCAAACAAAAGGAATCCAAAGAGGACCACACCAAGACACATCATAATTAAAATGCCAAGAGCAAAAGACAAAGAGAGAATCTTAAAAGCAGCAAGAGAAAGAAACTCAGTTACCTACAAAGGAATACCCATACGACTGTCAGCTGATTTCTCAACAGAAACTTTGCAGGCCAGAAGGGAGTGGCAAGAAATATTCAAAGTGATGAAGATCAAGAACCTACAACCAAGATTACTTTAGCCAGCAAAGCTATCATTCAGAACTGAAGGTCAGATAAAGAGCTTCACAGATAAGAAAAAGCTAAAGGAGTTAATCACCAGCAAACCAGTATTATATGAAATGCTAAAAGGCATCCTTTAAGAAGAGGAAGAAGAAGAAAAAGGTAAAGATACAAATTATGAACGACAAATACACATCTATCAACAAGTGAATCTAAAAATCAAGTGAATAAATAATCTGATGAACAGAATGAACTGGTGATTATAATAGAATCAGGGACATAGAAAGGGAATGGACTGACTATTCTTAGGGGGGGGAAGGGGTGTGGGAGATGCGGGAAGAGACTGGACAAAAATCGTGCAGCTATGGATGAGGACAGTGGGTGGGGAGTGAGGGTGGAGGGTGGGGTGGGAACTGGGAGGAGGGGAGTTATGGGGGGGGGAAAGAGGAGCAAATGAAATAATATGAACAATAAAGATTTAATTAAAAAAAGAATAATAATTGAATACATAGATTATTTTTAAAAAATATGCTTTGCTGGAATCTCATGAGAAAGTTTACTCCTAGGGCAAGAAGCCTAGCCACACAGTTGTCATTAGGCTTTGCCTGAAATACCTACAGAATTGGGGTGCATTCCTCAAGTTGAATCCCCCACAGATTTCTTGAGGTTTCTTTCATGTCATTTCTCAGGAAAGCAACCTTCGAGCCTTACTTGGAAAGACCACCATGAGCCATGTGACCAAGCAAGGTTCCAGGCTATTTATCCAAGGGGCTTATAGGCTTCAAAGTCAGTCTTCATTCCTTAGAGCTTTCTGGTGACATCTAGAGTCTTGGCATGTCTCTCTTTCAGACATGACACTCCAGTAAAGTTTTGGTTAATAAAACCACAATTGGAAACTGACTTATGTCTTGTTATGAAGAAGTCAGATTCTTATTGGATTCATGCAAACAAACACATTGCTATGTGAACAATAAGTACAAAAACTGTAATTATTTTTAGTTCATTCAGTCCTATAATCAAATTCTGTTTCTACTGATTTTTCTTGCCAATATTTCTATAAATCCCGATACTCTATAGAGTTCTAATAATTTTCATCTAATTTGAGGGGATGATCTGAAAATGTCAGAGTCCTTTTCCATGGTCCCTCAGAAGATGTAATATTTGTTTTCAAATGCATCATAACAAGACAGTGACTGTCTCCAAATGAGAAGAAATTTAAAATGACATGGTTATTGATTTGATTATAATGCAAATGACATGGAATCTTGTCCTTTCTGCAAAATAAAATATTCCACAAAATTATAACTAATAACAATTAGCTATAAATGAAAGCATATTAGAATCTAATATCTCTCTATATAAAAGCCTAAGTGACCATTATGACCGAATGAATAGGACAACCAGCCGACTAGTTGCTATAATGCGCACTGACCACCAGGGGGCAGACACTCAATGCAGGAGCTGCCCCCTGGTGGTCAGTGTGCTCCCACAGCCAATCTCTCGCAGCCCCTCCCCCTGGTCAGCCAACCTCCTGTGGCCCCTCCTCCCGGCCGTTCAACCTCCCACAGTCCCTCCTCCCTGTTGGCCTGCCCCTCCCATAGACCCCCATTGGGAGGCTGCCCGGCCAACCTCCCGTGGTCCCTCCCCCTGGCCGGCCAGCCCCTTGATAGGCCTGGATCACCAGCCAGACTGAGAACCCCACTTGTGCACTGGGTCTTTAGTGTATATATAAATAGAATATAATTATTATTTCCTTATTTGACAGAGCTTCCCATATACCTTAAGTATACAATTTTCCTTCTTAAGGAGAGAAAGCAAATCCTTGAGTCATTTCAGAGCCCATTGGAATGACCCAAAGCCAATTCTAAGTCAAGGAAAGTTTCTTACAATTCAAACCTTGGGAATGTAGTCAAATACATTAAACTAAAAGATTATATGTTGTTGTTGTTGTTGTTGTTATTATTAAACAGTATTAAGTAATCTATTCATTTAATAAAGTAATCAACTTCCTGATGAACAAAACTATTTACATAATATATATAAAACCTTTGCTTCCTAGGCAAATATAAGAAAGAGGTTTTTTCTTACTTTCAGAAATAGACTTATTTTTCCAATGGAAAATACACTTACATTCTTAAGAAGCATAACAGAGATAGTAAATTCCTTAGCTGAGAAATAATTCCCTCGAACTTGGAAATCCCAAGAGGGCTCCAATGACTTACTGCACAGTTTTTTTCATTTTCAAGGTTTCCGCCGCATTTTGTTGCATTCCTCCTCACACTGGGCACCACCTGCCTGGGCTGACCAGCAGACCCTGAGCAATAAATGAATGATTACTCTGACAGACGTTTTTGTGAAAGAGAGGGCTAAGGGACTGCTTGGCTCGAGAAACCAAACAGCCCCGTTTGCCTGCCTCCTTAGGCTTTTATTGTAACAACAGCTTGAACTAAAATAACTATTAGAGTTAGAGAACCAAGATGGCGGCATAGGTTAACGCCGGAGTTTACTGCTTTGAACAACTACTTCAAAAGTGAAACCAAAAAACGGAAGGGACATCACCCAGAACCACAGGAACGCTGGCTGAGTGGAAGTCCTACAACTAGGAGGAAAGAGAAACGCATACGGACACTCAGAGGAGGCGCAGTGCTGAAGTCAAATTCTGAGGTGCGGAGTGCGAGGAGCGGGCTGGCAGCGGAGGGCGCGGTTGGCGTTTTCAATCGGGAGGGAGTCGCAGACTCTGAGCTCCAGATCCGGGCGAGTCTTTAGGGACCCAGACTCAAACGGGAGAAGCGGGACTGTCTGGCTTCGGTCAGAGCGAGTGCAGCTTTCTCTCTGAGCTTTGCAGCGGGTGCTGGGACTCAGAGAGGCAGAGCCCCTGGGGACAGGACTGAGAGCCGCCATAACTGCTCTCTCCGGCCCACCCTGTTGATCCTGTTCTACCCGCCCCGCCCAAGCCCTGCACACAGGCATTAGCCGGATAGCCTCAGGCAAAGGCTAGATTAGCACCTCCCTAGAGGACAGAAGTTCTCTCACTACTGACACAGCTGATTCTCATAGCCACTTGGCCTAGAGGTCAAACCCTCCCTGGAATTAGCTACAACAATCAAGATTTAACTATAAGACTGCAAACAAAGACCACTAGGAGGTGCACCAAGGAAGCATAACAAAATGCGGAGACAAAGAAACAGGACAAAATTGTCAATGGAAGATATAGAGTTCAGAACCACACTTTTAAGGTTTCTTAAGAACTGTCTAGAAGCCACCGATAAATGTAGTGAGATCCTCAAGAAATCTAATGAGACCCTCGATCTTATATTGGGGAACCAACTAGAAATTAAGCATACACGGACTGAAATAACGAATATTATACAGACTCCCGACAGCAGACCAGAGGAGCGCAAGAATCAAGTCAATGATTTGAAATGCGAGGAAGCAAAAAACACCCAACCGGAAAAGCAAAATGAAAAAAGAATCCAAAAATGCGAGGATAGTGTAAGGAGCCTCTGGGACAGCTTCAAGCGTACCAACATCAGAATTATAGGGGTGCCAGAAGATGAGAGAGAGCAAGATATTGAAAACCTATTTGAAGAAATAATGACAGAAAACTTCCCCCACCTGGTGAAAGAAATGGACTTACAGGTCCAAGAAGCGCGGAGAACCCCAAACAAAAGGAATCCAAAGAGGACCACACCAAGACACATCATCATTAAAATGCCAAGAGCAAAAGATAAAGAGAGAATCTTAAAAACAGCAAGAGAAAGAAACTCAGTTACCTACAAGGGAATACCCATACGACTGTCAGCTGATTTCTCAACAGAAACTTTGCAGGCCAGAAGGGAGTGGCAAGAAATATTCAAAGTGATGAATGCCAAGAACCTACAACCAAGATTACTTTATCCAGCAAAGCTATCATTCAGAATTGAAGGTCAGATAAAGAGCTTCACAGATAAGGAAAAGCTAAAGGAGTTCATCACCACCAAACCAGGATTATATGAAATGCTGAAAGGTATCCTTTAAGAAGAGGAAGAGGAAGAAAAAGGTAAAGATACAAATTATGAACAACAAATATGCGTCATCAACAAGTGAATCTAAGAATCAAGTGAATAAATAATCTGATGAACAGAATGAACTGTTGATTATAATAGAATCAGGGACATAGAAAGGGAATGGACTGACTATTCCTGGGGGGGAAAGGGGTGTGGGAGATGCGGGAAGAGACTGGACAAAAATCGTGCACCTATGGATGAGGACAGTGGGTGGGGAGTGAGGGCGGAGGGTGGGGCGGGAACTGGGAGGAGGGGAGTTATGGGGGGAAAAAAAGAGCAACAAATGTAATAATCTGAACAATAAAGATTTAATTAAAAAAAAATAACTATTAGATACTATCAGCAGCATAAGCATCCTTGAGAAGACACTGCCTCTGCAGTGTCCTTTAAGCAAGGACATCTAAAGACTAACCATAAAGATTCCAGTAAACACCAGGGGCTCAGACTTATTTGAAAAAGTCAAGGCGGAGGTGGGGGATGTTTTCGTCCAACTCGTGTTCCATGCCTTCCCTTAAGACAGCAAAATCTCAGACATCTCTCATAGCAATATGTTTACAGATACATCCCATAGGGCAAAGGAAACTAAGGAGAAAATAAACAAATGAGATTACATCAAAATAAAAAGCTTCTGCACAGCAAAAGAAACCATCAACAAAACCAAAAGGGAGCCCACTGTATGGGAGAACATATTTGGCAATGATACATCTGATAAAGTGTTATCTAAAATATATAATGAACTCATACAACTTAATAAAAAGAAGACAAACAATCCAATTTAAAAATGAGCAAAGGACTTAAGTAGACACTTCTCCAAAAAGGACATACTGATGGCTAAGAGACATATGAAAAAATGCTCAAAGTCACTGATCATCAGAGAGATGAAAATTAAAATGACAATGAGGTACTATCTCACACCAGTCAGAATGACTCCCATCAACAAATCAACAAATGACAAGTGCGGGTGAGGATGTGGAGAAAAGGGAACCCTAGTACACTGCTGGTGGGAATGCAGACTGGTGCAGCCATTATGGAAACCAGTATGGAGTTTCCTCAAAAAATGAAATATGGAACTGCCATTTGATCCAGTGATCCCACTTCTAGGAAGCCCAAAATACCAATCAGAAAGAATATATGCACACTTATTTTTATAGCAGCACAATTGACAATAGCTAAGATCTGTAAACAGCCCAAGTTCCCATCAGTAGATGAGTGGATAAAAAAGTTGTGGTACATTTTGTACCACAGAATAGTATGCAACAGTAAAAAAGAAGAATCTCTTACCCTTTGAGACAGCATCAAAGGACCTAGAGAATATCATGCTAAGAGAAGTAGTCAATCAGAGAAAAACAAGTATCACATGATCTCACTCATATGTGGAATCTAAGTAACAAAATAAACTGATGATCGGAGTGGATCCAGAGACATGGAAGCACGGAACAGAGTGCAGAATCTCAGAAGGAAGGTGGGGGAGGGTGGGTGGGTGGGTGGGAAGCAATCAAGCAAGGACCTTGTATACATATATGCATGGCCTGTGGACACAGACAATGCTGCTGTGAGGGCCTGGGGCAGTGAGTGGGGGCGGGCTGGAGGGGGTCAATGTGGGGGAAAGGAGGACATATGTAATACTTTTAACAATAAAGAATTATTTAAACAACAACAGCAACACCCTCTAGAGGACACAGAGGGAAGGCAAGGGCCCTGCCTGGCCAAGTGTCAGTGCAGGGAACAGGCACCCAGACACCCACCTCCCCACCTTCCCCAAGCTCCAGTCTCACATGCTACGTTCTCTCCCTCAGGCCCACCCAGAGCTTTGGCATGTGCTGCTCTTTCTCCAGGCCTCTCTCAGCCACTCTTTATTTCATTTACTTCTACTCTCTCAGCCATAACCTCAAGCCCTGCAGAATGGACATGTCCCCCAGCTCCATGCCCCCACTGCACCATGTGGCCTTTTCCAGCCCTTCCTAAAGTGGCCATTTTGCATTTCTCTGGGGATTTATTTTATTATTAACACCTGTCTCTCCATTAGGCCAGGAGGCCAAGAATATGACTTTCTGCTGCCGAGTTTTCGGCAGTCCCTGATAGAAGCACATGCAGAAGTGAAGGAAGGAGGCAAGCAGCTCTTCCCTTCTGGGCCCTCTCTTCTCACACTTCACCACCCTGGGGAAACTCCTGGAAGGTTGGTCCCCTGGCCTCAATTCTGCAAGCCAGACCTGATGTCACACTTGCTGTGTCCCAGCTGGATCACAGCTATCCCCACCTGACCCTCTACCCACGTCCATCACAGCAGTATCCCCACCATCCTTCTGCTTGGCCCTAAACCCTGCAGGCATTGTCCTGCCCAGGCATCTCCTACCCAGGCATCTCCTCACCAACATGAAGCCACTTTCATGGCCATGGAAACACTCGCACTGGAAGCTGCCCAGGATGTTGGCACAGGCACCCTGGCCGCAGAGGTCGGGGGAGTTACAGCACTCATCGATGTCTGGAGATGGAGGGTTCGGGCTGGGCCTCCACATCTATAGACACACAGGGCTACCCAGCAGCCCCAGCTGCCAAACTGAACTGAGTGGGAGAATGGGAATGCTGTGATTGCACACTAGACAGGACAAGAATTTCCACCTAACCAGGAGGCCCCTGGAGGTCACCTTTACCAGCCTCTTGTTTTATAGTCAAGGTCTCTGAGGCCCAGAGAGGGTGGTGACCTGCACTGAGTCACACAGCAGGCAGGCAGGCATGACAAGAGGTGCCTAAACATAGATGCCTTGATTCCAACTCTGATTCATGGCCCCATCCCTGCAGGTGCCTCCCCAAGAGGCAGAGGGGGGCATGTACCTGTGCAGTTCCTCTCCTGGGCTTGTAGGGTGAAGCCCCCCGCACAGGAGCAGAGGAAGCTGCCCACTGTGTTATGCCAAGTGCCCTGACCCGTGGCTCAAGTCCTGAGCTTTCCCACCTCCAGGCCTTTGCCTGTGTTGTGGCCTCTCCCAATCATCCAGCCTCCACACACCTTTATAGAAGGGCTGGCCTGACAGGAAGTCCCTGCTGGCAAAGCCCAGCCCCTGGGGTCACAGGCCAGTGAATGCCAGGGACTCGGGCTCAGAGACACATGGTCCCCCATGCAACCCCCACGGGGCAGCAGCAGACGTCCATCCAGTATTTGCGGGGCAGGTCGGCCCCACAGTCATCCTTGTCCCAGCACAGGAAACACAGTTCCAGGCATACAACTGCAGGAGGGACAGTCACCGATCCAGGCCCTGCCACACTGTGCCTGCCACCAGAAAAGAGGTACAACCTCACTCAGCAGCACCCATCTGAAACCTCCCAACAGTGAAAGTGAAAGGGGTAATGGGCTCACACTGCAATTCAATGTCATCCAACAGTTTCATTTTAATAACAATAACTCCCACCACTAGGGCGCTTGCTATGTGGACACTGTTTTAAACTCATCTATCCATTTAATCCTCAAATAACATCAAGATGAAATCTTATCATGCCCATTTTAGAGGCAAGAAAACTGAGGCACCAAAGGATAAATAGCTTGTCTGAGGCCAGGTAGTTAGTAAAAGGTAAAGCCAAGTTCAAATTAGGCCACCTGACTCCAGAGGCTGAGTGCTTAATCTGTAAAACTCCAAGAACAATCTGACAGCAGACGCCTTCCTCAACACCAGATATTACATGAATGTCTAAGACATGGGCCAGCTAACTGTGGCCCTGGGGTAGCCAGCCACCTGTTTATGTAAATAAAGTTTTATTGACACACAGTCACATTCATTTGTTTCCATACTGTCTGTGGCTGCTTTGGGGCTACATGGCAGAGCTGAGATAGTTGCAACAGAGACTGTGTAGCCCACAAAGTTGAATATGTTCCTTCTCTGGCTCTTTTTAGAAAACGTTTGCTGACTACTCATCAAGACAACATTTCTCTATTGACAACAGGGACATATGTTAAAGCCAATTTGAGGATGAGCCCTGTAGAATTTCTATAAAACATCCTGAAGTGCTGCAACATATACAGAGCCCCTTAACTTCTCCTGCACCCAGTGCCTTGGTCCAAGGCTCCTGGTTACGCCTGACCAGACGTCCCCATTTCACCTGGCCCTGAATTCAGCACAGGGTACCCCTGTTTCCCTTTACTCAGTTACTTTCTTTCCTTGCACATTTTGGGTGTCAATGAAAAGACCTGCTGCCACCTGAAACTCAGATCAGAAGGAAATCACAGTTGAGAAGGGTCACCAGGCCATCTGCATTACAGCTGACTGGGCCCCCGGGTGCCCAGGAGAAGGCTATTAATGGGTTGATGGGACTACAGGAGAAAAAAACTATAGAACGCAGAACCCTATCTGCTGGCCAGCAGATGCCTGAGGCCAAGAAATGCCTGGCTCAAGGTGTTGCTATGGGGCAAAGTTAAGGAATCCTCATTCAGGGGGAAAGTATCTCAGAGCCTTTGAAGCTGATGGGGAGCCATTTAGGGTGAATGTGTGAACCCTGGATGCTGAGGGTGCTTCACACTCAGTTCTCCAAGTCAGTCTTCTCTGGTCAAGGAAAACAATAAACAAACCCACAGATGTCATTTCACATGGTTTTACTATTTGCCATGAGCTTCATTAAAGGGACATCAAAGGGAAGATCTGGGTGCCAAGGAGCGGGTGTCTGTCTTAATCTCAAACACTTCAGCCCTCATAACATGCAGCTGCCCGAGTGCGGCTGCGGTGGGGGTGACCCCAGAGGGGCAGGAAGTTAGTTACCTTCGCAGGTGAGCCCCTTCATGGGGGGAAAGCCATGGGCACAGGCAGGGTCTGTGGATGGGAGAACCAGAGTGTGGACAGGGTTACTCTCTCCACCCAAACTCGAGTCATCTGTTCTACATCAGTTCTCTCAATGGACACCCAGGCAGGCCCAGTGGCCACACCTGCGAGGCCTCCAGAAACCCACCCTAGGGCTGTTCCCAGGGTGTTACCCATCTTGCAGTGTTCGCAGAGGCCCCCGCAGGCATCCCCTGGAGTGGCACAACGCTCAGACCACAGAGTGGCTCCATGAAGGTTCACCTTGCAGCAGCTATCCTGGACTTCCAGCCAGCAGGTGCCTTTGGTGCTGCCTGCAGAAGGGTCACCTGTCTGACCTGCCGAGTCCACACCTGCACACTGACCACAGAGGCCCAAACTCCCCCCAACCCTGGTAGGATACAGGGTCAGAAGGAAAGGTTCCTGGAACTCGTGGGACTGTGGCCTCTCCCCTATGCACACAGTGCCCAAGGACCTTAGCAGGCTGCCAGGGGCACATTCACAGGTGTATGAGCCAGCCAGGTTCCAGCACGCACCATTCACACACGAGTTGGACAGGCACTCGTCGATGTCTGTGAGGACAGCCCCCATCAGGCCCTAAGCTGTAGGAAGGAGAGTCCCACCTCGGCAGAGCACCCTCCTCTCCAGGGGCTGCCAAAGTCCAGCAGCATGGGGTACACCCAGGTCCATGCATGTGGCTGAACAGACAAGGCATATGCATGTGGGCAGAGTGTAGTCATGTATTTGCACTGAATCTTGTGCACCCAGGCAAGCATGCTGGCATGCAGGGTCCTGATTGTGTGCATGTGTGAAAAGTGCAGAGACAGAGTGGGGAATGGTGACCTTCAAGGGGGTCATGGCACAAGAGAAAACAAGAGTGAGGCGAGGTGGAAGTGAGGTGGGCACTGTGGGAAGTTTTTTGTAAGGGCAGAAGAAGGCACAGAGTTTGGGGAGAGGTGGGGGCAGGCGAAAGGCGCACGTGCGTGTGTGTGTGTGTGTGTGTGTGTGTATGCGTGAGTGCACACACATACACATTTCTGTGAATATTGGGGGCCTGTGGGACAGGCAAACAAGGTCATCACCACAAAGCATGTGGGGGCAACAATGGGTATGCATGCTTAAGCGTGTATGAGTATGATTGTGAGTGAGGATGGGCACATATTCCTGGGGGGGTGGGGGGTAGGAGGGTTGTGTAAATACACGTGTGTGTTACTGTGAACCTAAATGTGTGAAAGTGTGAGCAAGTGTACGTACACATCTGTCTTTGAGTATGTGCACATGAATGGGTGTAGCTGTGGGAGTGTCTGTGTGAATATGGATATGTGCCTGTGTTTTGAGCGAGTCCTCACGTATAAATGAGTCTTTAATTATATGCACACGTGTGTGAATATATGAGTGTCTGAATGCATACATAGTGCAGCCTTTGAAGGTGTAACTGTGTGTGGCTGTGAATACAAATGTGTAAAGTATGAGAATAAGTGAGTGTGTAGATGTGGGTATATGTGTGTTTGAGTGTATGTCCATGAGTGTATATGAGACTGAATGTAAATATATTTATATGTCTTTGAGTGTATATGAGTGTAAATGTGTGGGTGACTGTGGGTATGCTTGTGCCTTTGAGCATGAGTGTGTATACACACAGCATGCATGTGCGTGTCTGTGCATGTATATGCCCTGTGCAGCATGCCTGGGATCCTGTACCTTTGCAAGTCTCTGTGCCCAGCCAGAAGCTGAAACCCTGGGGGCAGAAGCAGCTGTAGCCAGGGCTGTTCTGGCACCACCTGTTGTCATACAGGAGGCTGTTGAGGTCACACTCATCCACATCTGCAGGGTGGGACGAGAGAGCTTGGTGAGGGCTGTGCAGTGGGGAGGCCCACCCACCACCTGCCCAGCATCATGGGCACACACACTGGTGCACTCCCCACTGGCAGTGCCTGCTTCATAGCCCAGGTGGCAGATGCACCAGTAGCTGCCTGGCAGGTTCTCACACACACCATTGGCACAGATGTCAGGGTCAAGGGTATATTTGTTGATGTCCGCAGCAAGAGGAGCCTGTCACCAGGGTATCCAAAAGCTAGGGCCAGAGCTCCAGCCCACACCCTGCCTCACTGCCCTCAAAACCAGGGTTTCTCAGCACTGTAGACATTGGATGGTGGATCATTTGCTGTGCAGGCCATCCTGTGCATTATCATAGGATGCTGAGCAGCAGACCTGGCCTCTATTGATGAGATGCCAGTAGCTCCCTCCCCAATATTTTTCCAGAGTTTGCCAAATATCCTCTGGGGGGCATAAATTGTCCCCAGTTTGGAATCTATGGAACACTTTATACAGCCGCAACACACACACACAAAAGGATCATAAACATAATATTATAGGGTGTTTGCTAGTTTGTGTCAAGAATATTAACTCATTTGATCCTTGCAACAGCCCTAAAATGGGTCCTATTATTAACCCCACTTTACAGAAAAGGAAACTGAGGTACAGAGGAGGTAAGTCATTTGCCCAGGGTTATTCAATCAGTAAATAGTAGTGCTAGGATTTGTACCCAGGTATCTGGTGCCATAATCTGTGCCTTTAACTGGAGTGACGGGGAGGGGTAAGTAGGGTGGGACATTTGTTCAGCCCCAATGGCCCAACAGCGGATGGAAAACTCAATCATCTCTGCCCAGCCGGTATGGCTCAGTGGTCACAGTTCGATTCCTAGTCAAGGCATATGTTGATCAATGATTCTCTCTCATCATTGATGTTTCTATCTCCCTCTCCCTCTCCCTTCCTCTCTCTCTAAAAAAATCAATGAAAACATATTTACAAAAAAGAAAGGAAGGAAGGAAGGAAGGAAGGAAGGAAGGAAGGAAGGAAGGAAGGAAGGAAGGAAGGAAGCTTGGCCATCTCCTAAGTTCTTTTCTTTCCTTTCCTTTTCTTTTCTTTTCTTTTCTTTTCTTTTCTTTTCTTTTCTTTTCTTTTCTTTTCTTCTCTTCTCTTCTCTTCTCTTCTCTTCTCTTCTCTTCTCTTCTCTCTTTCCTTCTCCTTCTCCTCCTCCTCCTCCTCCTCCTCCTCCTCCTCCTCCTCCTCCTCCTCCTCCTTCTTCTTCTTCTTCTTCTTCTTCTTCTTCTTCTTCTTCTTCTTCTTCTTCTTCTTCTTCTTCTTCTTCTTCTTCTTCTTCATTGTTGTTGCTGCTGCTGCTGTTGTTGATTTTGTGGGGGAGGCTCATGGACCCAGGTTACATTCCTGCCCAGGTCCCTTCCTTCTAACATTAATCATAATCTTTCCGGTGCTCAGGGGAGTTGTAAATGAGACATTTTTCTTCTAGCTTTATGAGGATCTTAAAGGAAAAACCATGCTTTGCTTACCCCCCATGCACCTATAGCATGATGTTGCACTTATAGCATGATGTTCTTTGCTATACTCTGTAGGTCCTTTTTGTTGTTGTTGCATACTGTGTACACTGTAGGTTCTTTTTGTTATTGTTGTTGTTAACCCTCACCTGAGGATATTTTTCCATTGATGTTTAGAGAGAATGGAAAGGAGGGGGAGAGACAGAAAGAAACATCAGTGTGAGAGAGAGACAATGATTGGTTGCATTCTGCACCCTCCCTGGGCAGGGGCAGGGATGGAGCCTGCAACCAAAGTAAGTGCCCTTGACTGTAACCAAACCCAGGATCCTTCAATTGGCAGACTGATGCTCTATCCACTGAGCCAAACCAGCTAGGGGCTCTATAGGTTCTTGAAAAACATTCAATGTACAGAGAAGTTGGACTGATTGGATGATGGCTATAGATTCCTGTTTAATAATTATATAATTAATCAACCACAGGCTTTTTAGCAGCTCTGATTCATGTTAGCTTTTCAATTTGTTCCCTTTCCCTCTGATTTTTAGAGAGAGAGGAAGGGAGAAGGAGATTGAGAGAAGCTATCTATGTGAGAAGGAAACACCATTTGGCTGCCTCCTGCATGCCTCCTACGAGGGATCAGGCCAGAATCCCAGGCATGCACCCTGATTGAGAATCTAATCGGCAACTCTTTGGTGCACAGGACTGATGCCCAACCAACTGAGCCACACTGGCCAGTGCCAATTTGTTTCTTTATTTCTTTTATACTGGGGAGTTAAATTGTGACCTGGCCAAGAAACAGAATCGAGAAGTGGTTTTCAGATTTGTGTGTCTGCCAAAAGTCTCAGGGTAATTGTGGGGCATCTGTGGCAGAGGCTGAAACACCAATTGGATTTTTTATTTGACTGGGCTAAATCCGTGATATCCGTCTGCCCTCACTCTTCTTGACCCAATAGTGCAGCAAACATTAGACCTGCCAGGGTAAATAACATCCTATAGGCACTCTGGGGTGCCGACTGGGCTCTCAACAGTATTTTATTTTATTTTTTATTTATTTTTAATAATTCTTTATTGTTGAAAGTATTGCATATGTCCCCTTTTCCCCCCATTGACCTTCTCCAGCCTGCCCTCACCACCACCCTGACCCCCCTGCCCTAGGCCTTTACCACCCTATTGTCTGTGTCCATAGGTTATGCATATATGCATACAAGGTCTTTGGTTGATTACATCCCACCCACCCACCCTCCCCTGCCTTCCCTCTGAGATTTCTCACTCTGTTCCATGCTTCCATGTCTCTGGACCCACTCTGCTCATCAGTTTATTTTATTACTAGAGGCCCGGTGCACGAAATTCATGTGGGGCCGGGGGGGGGGGGCACTGTCCCTCAGCCCAACCTGCACCCTCTCCAATCTGGGACCCCCCAGGGGATGCCTGACTGCCAGTTTAGGCCCCATACCCTGCCGGCCTGATCACCCCCTTACTGCTCCCCTGCTGGACTGACTGTCCCCAATTGTCTTCCCCTGCTGGCTTGATCGCCCCCTAAAGCTCTCCCCTGCCTGCCTGATTGCCCCTAACTGCCTCTGCCTCAGCTCCCGCCACTGTGGCTTTGTCCAGAAAATGTCCGGTCTAATTAGCATATTAGCCTTTTATTAGTATAGATGCTAAGCAACATAAGCCAGTTGGAGAAAGATAAATATTACATCATCTCACTCATTTATGGAATATAATGAACAACATAAACTGATGAACAAAAATAGATCTACAGACCATCAAACCTCAGAGGGAAGACAGGGGAGGGCGGGGTAGGGGGGGTAAGAGATCAACCAGTGGACTTGTATGCATGCATATGAGCATAACCAATGGACACAGACAATAGGGGGGTGGGGGCATGTGCTGGGGGGCAGGAGCTGGCTGGGAGAGGTCAATGGGGGGAAAAGGAGACATATGTAGTACTTTAAACAATAAATAATTTAAATTAAAAATTAATTAATTAATAAAATTAAAATTTATAAAAATACAAATGGCCCTGGCCAGTGCTCAATGGTTAGAGATCAGCCCTCGACCTCAAGCGTCCCGGGTTGGATTCGGTCCAGGGCACCTACCTTTGCAAGTCTAATGGTTGGCACATGTGTGGGAGGCAACCAATTGATGTGGCTCTCTCTAAAATCAATAGAAAAGTAGCCTCCAGTGAGGATTGGCCAAAAAAGCCCCCCCAAACCCCACAAATCTTGGGAGGTAGTTCCACCAGCTGGGAGGGCCCCTGACCTGGGCCAGGCTGAGAAAACAGGCAATCTTTCCACCTCCCCTGCTATACCCCAGACACCTGGTGACCCTCCCAGGGGCAGTGTGGGAGTGGGAGCTGTGCACTTCCAGCACCATCCCAGGTCCTCAAGGGGGGCTGGGCCTGCCCAGACAGGGCAGGTCAACACTCATTCAGGGTCACACAGTAGCTAAAGAGGAAGCGGGGAATGGGAACCCAGATCCCTGAACCCCAAGGGGTCTGACCAAGCAGCTGCCACTCAAGTAGGGAAGACAGATAGAACATAAGAATTTTAATGAAAAAGATGCTGCCGCTGCTTATTAAGCACCCACTGTGGTCAGGCTCTGCTAAGCGGTCACAACCCCAACATCACTGCTTTCCCATCTCTGTAAACGTGTACTGAGAGTTCACTATATCCATCCCTGGGCAAATCACTCCACAAATTATATTTCATCTTCTCAATGACTCCATGTGGTAGATACTGACATTATTCCCATTTTACAGAGGAGGAAGTTGAGGCACAGAGGTTAAGTCACTTGCCCAAGGTCACAGAATTGTGAGCAGCTCAGGTGGTAGTTGGAACCCAGAACTGAACCCCAAGCCATGTTCAGAGGCAAACCTGACCTTGGTTCAAATCTAGGTTCTGCTATTTGGTAGCTGGGATAGGCCCTAAGTCCAGGGGACGTGATCCAATGTATCCTGCATGCCAGCCATGATGGTCCCCAGAGGAGGAATAGAAGATCTGAGGTTGGCCACAGCACACTGACAGAACTCCAAACAATATTCCAGGCTGCAGGGGCCTTGGGTGCTGGGGAAGTGCCAAGCCCTGCCTCCCTCCCCAAATCAGGATTCTGCCCATCCCCCACTACAAGTATCCATAGTCCTGGCCCACCCTGTTGGCCACCAGAAGCTTCTAAGGTGTGCTGACCAGCTCATCAAAACAGCAGGACGGACTGAGAGGCCAAGCCCCCCTGCCTAGCAGGCTGTCTGTAGAGGAGCATAGGAAGATGGGCATCCAGGGGAGGCAAAGCCCAGATCCCACCCTGGCTGGGAGGTTGAGAGCTGGTGTGGGCTACTGCTCTGGATTTATTGAGTTGACTCAAGCAAACCCCTCTCTGGACCTCAGTTTCCCTACCTCAAACATTGTGTGGGGGAAGATGGGGTGCTCTTAAAAAGTTTTTGAAAATGGAAAGAGGGACATAGAGACAGAAGGCCAGAGAGATTGATGGACAGAAGGGCAGTTGGAGGCTAGAGGACCAGAGGGCATAGAGATGAAAGTAGAGAGCAGCACTGGGGAGGGGGGAGGGAAGAGGACCAGATAGGGGACCAGAGAGCTAAAGGACATAGAGATGGAGGGCCAAGGGGGGGGTTGCTGACTAAGGCCCAAGAGCATAAAGCCTAATAGGTAGGGAGCCAGAATGCCAGAGGGGATGGAATCCAGGGTCCAAAAAGACAGGACATAGAGATTGGAGGAGTAGAGGAGTCCAAGGCCAGAGGATTGCAGAGAGCAAGGGGCTTGTCTCTACCTGCCTTGGTTCCCTCCATCCCCTTAGGCCCCAGCTCACCCAAGTAGTGGGTGCCATCCAGGCTGCTGCTAAAACTATAGGGACAGGTGCATGCGTAGTTCCCGCCTGTGCTGGTGCACTCGCCTCCGGAACAGAGGTCTAGCACACCAAGACACTCATTCATACCTGTGTAGACAAACATCGGTGAGACCTGGCCCTCAGCAGCCCTAGGCCACTCCCTCCACCTCCCCACAGGGGAGCCTGAGTGGCCCAGAGCACAGTGGAGGTCCCCTTCTCCGCATCCCACCTTCACACATGGCACTATTCTCACTGAGCTGGCGTCCAGTCAGGCAATGATACTCAAAGGAGCCCAAGTGTTGATGCAGCTGCCCCTGGCTCAGACCTGGGAGAGACGGCACTCACTCACACTGGTGAGGGATGAGAGATCCAGCAGAGGCAGGAACCAAGGCTGCAAGGGCTCCCACTCATGCCGGAGACCAATTCCAGCATGACAGCAGGGTTGTATCTGGGAATGGCTGAGGGCATTTCCCCAAACCTGAAAAGGGCTTATTGCTTGGCTGCCAGACAGCTAAAAGGCATCTTAATCTACATGTGATTGCCTCCTACTGGCCAGACACCTGAACAACCATAGGCTAATTCCCATTCTGACAATGGACTCTGTACCAAACCCTGACCCGTTGATGTATATATCTCTGCCTCGCCTCAGGACAAGTGGTGTTAATAAAAAGCATGGGGTCCTGGGGACGAGGAGAACCTAAGACCTGAGAACGTAAGGCCTTAGACTTAAGACCTTAGAACTTAGCTCTTTTAGCTAAGCTCCTCTGACCCCCAAATGCCTTTCAAAATTATATCTCATCTAATAGTCTCTGGGCTCTTATTTAACATCTACACACAGCCTTCTCCAGATTCCTGAACTCTTCTTGATGCTGGGACAAGAACCCCGGCATACTCAGCCCTGGCTCCCAAGATCTCCTTCCCCTCTTGCTAATCTTACTCACCTTGGCAGGACCCCTTACGGATATTGGTAATGAAGCCACAGGGGCAGGAGTGTGGCTGTGCGGGGCAGAGCTCACATGAGAGGCCCCAGGCACGGCCCACAATGGCACAGCAGAGTGCCTTGGTGCAGACAAGACCTGGCAGCTGATGCTGGCACTCTTCGGAAACCACTTGGCCAAAGCACAGCCCCATCTGGTATCTCTGGGACAAGGATGCTGGCAGCTGGCCTCAGGCTGCCCCCAACCTTCTGCATCTCCCTCCCTGCAGCCCCAGCTCAGGCTTCTACCTCTCACCTGGACCACTGCTGCAGCCACCTTCCCAGCCTCCCTACACCAACACACCAGGCTTTTTCCTGACCATGTCTTTAATCACACTGTTCCCTTCCTTACCTGATGAACTACTATTCACCCTTCTAAACCCTTTCTCCCAAAACATCCCCCAACCAACTTCCAAGAACGAGGCTTGGACCTCCAAGCCCACAAAGCCAGGGCATGTCTGGAGACTCCCAATACTCCCTCTGGCCCAGGCTGCAGGGGCCTCGGGTGCTGGGGAACTGCCAAGCCCTGCAGGCCTGGGCAAGGACCCATGGATGCCCAGTTGGAGTGCCTGTCTTGTCCCTGAGCACATGGCTGGCCCTGCTAAATCTCCCAGACTTTGGGAGGTACCCAGAGTCTGTCCGAATGCTCCGGACCCACAATACCACATCCCTGACCCCTGCACCCAGGTGAAGGTGGTCCCATCACTGCCCCCACCACCATGCATAGGTCCAGATGGGACTTCCTGGCTCTATCCTCTATATGGTTCCAGTCAAGGGGCTGTCACTGGCTCAAGCCCCTCCCAGAGGAAAAGCCAAAGCCAGCTCCCTCTTAGGCCCTGTATGCAGGAGGGGCTTCACAGAGGCCCCTGATGGTCCTGACTCCCTAAGCCAGTGATGGTGAACCTATGACACGTGAACTCAGTTTTTTGGTTGATTTTTCTTTGTTAAATGGCATTTAAATATATAAAATATATATCAAAAATATACATCTTTGTTTTACTATGGTTGCAAATATCAAAAAATTTCTATATGAGCCCTGACCAGTTTGGCTCAGTGGATAGAGCGCCGGCCTGCGGACTGAAGGGTCCCGGGTTCGATTCTGGTTAAGGGCACCAAAAAAAAAAAAAAATTCTATATGTGACACGGCACCAGAGTTAAGTTAGGGTTTTTCAAAATGCTGACACACCGAGCTCAAAAGGTTCGCCATCACTGCCCTAAGCCAATGCACTGTTCCCAAAATCTCGTCTGATTCATCCAGAAGCTTGGAACCCCACTTGTACCTGCTAGGCCTACAGCCCTGCCTCTCTCTGGGGCCTTCAGTGTCTACTACCCACACCAGACCTCTCCTCTCTCTCCTCTCCACTGAATTCCAATTCCATTTCTGATCAAATGCAGTTCCCAAAAGCCCACCCTCAAACCCTGGTAACCCCCCAGACCAGTGATGGCGAACCTTTTGAGCTCGGCATGTCAGCATTTTGAAAAACCCTAACTTAACTCTGGTGCAGTGTCACATATAGAAATTTTTTTATATTTGCAACCATACTAAAACAAAGATTTATATTTTTGATATTTATTTTATATATTTAAATGCCATTTAGCAAAGAAAAATCAACCAAAAAAATGAGTTTGCGTGTCACCTCTGACACGTGTGTCATAGGTTCGCCATCACTGCCCCAGCCCCTCCAGCTTCCCAATCATCACTACACCCTCTCCACCTCAGCTGCAGTCACAGATGTGCCTCCTCCTTCAGCAACAACCCCTCCAGACTGGCTTAAGTCCCAGGGCCCTGCCCATCTTCACTGTCCTGGGCTCATTGGCCATGCCGGGCACTCTGATGGCTCCTGCAGCTGAAAAACAGCCTAGGCACCCCCAACGCAACCCACGCCTATTCACTTACTCCTTCTCAGCCTCCCCCCCCCCCCCCCCCCCCCCGCAGTTTTCAGATCAGACATGGGATTCGTGTTTGCCTCCAGCCCCCTTCTCAGCCCCCATGGCCAACTATTTTTTTTTAAGACTGCTTTTATTTACTTTTTATTTTAAAAAGATCTATTTGTATTGATTTCAGAGAGGAAAGAAGAGGGAGAGATAGAAACATCAATGATGAAGAGAATCATTGATTGGCTGCCTCCTGCACGCCCTCTACTGGGGATTGAACCTGCAACCCGAGCATGTGCCCTTGACTGGAATCAAACCCTGGAGCCTTCAGTCCACAGGTCAATGCTCTACCCACTGAGCCAAACCAGCTAGAGCCCCCATGTCCAACTTTTAACAAAATATCCTTGCTTCCACTGTCTTAGTTGTGGCAACAGCCTCCCAACAGGTGATGCCCGAGGGATCCATTGGCTTGTCCATCTCATGAACTTGTCCTTTCCTCCAGGCCCTCCCTTATTCCCCTTCATGGAATAGAGGATTTCTCTGTCCTTCACAGCAGCATGGGAGGAAGGATGGAGGCCAGCTGGATCCTCCAGGCCCTAGCCATGTCTCAGGAGCTGCCAGTAAGCCCCGTTTCTTCCGCTGAGCCCCCTTCTGCACACCTAGCTTGGTACCTCTCTCACACTGAGGCCCCATGAGGCCATACACACCAGTGCAGCGGTTCAGTCCAATGCAGCGGCACCCATTGTGACAGCCGGATTGCAGAGGGCTACAGAGGGAGAGTGGGGAGTGGCCTGAGGTCCCCCAGCTGTGGAAGGAGCTGGGCCCCCAGCAAGCCTATCTTGACCCGAGAATTCCCATGATCTAGCCCAGACCCAGATGGTAAGACTATGACAATGAATGTGTCCCCTTCAATCCCTGGCCCCAGAAGAGTAATCATGGGCAGTGGGCAGGTGACAGCAGAGACCCACCCTCTGGGATCCCAGGTCCAGATGTGCATGAGGCGCTCTGCTGCCCACATACAGTGCGTGTGGCCCCTCTGGCACAGGCAGGACTACTTTCAGCATCTGCTCCCATTCACGCAGCTCACACTGGACCCTGACCCTAAGAACGAGGAGGAGGGACACAGTAAGCTGGTGGCAGACCCCCAAGACACACATGCAAGGCAGCAGGCTCAGCATACCCAACTGGCTCTGATCCTTCAGCAAAACCAGTCTGGGCTCCCAGAGGCATCCAGAAGCCTCAAACCTTCTCCTCCCACCCCTAGGGACCACTCCTGCTCGCTTACCTTGGCTCACACCGCTATCCTCGGCTCACCAGGTAGCTGGGAGCCAGCTTCCCAGCCTGGGTCAGGAGCAGAAGCCCTCACCACAGGTGTGCCTACAGACGGATGGCAGGGCAGAGAGGACGGCAGTCAGAACCCAAATCCTGTGCTATCCCCACCCCATCAGTGCCAGGCTGAGGCTCTGGGTTTCTGCTGGAACCTTTGGGAGAGGTGCTCTTTGGGTCAGAACCACTAAGGGGTAGAGGTGGAGGTATGTGTGTGAGGGGAGGGGAGACACGGGGAGCAGGGCACTCCCAGAAGGTGGAGTCAAGTTCTAGAGACTGGGACAGGCTGAGAGAGAGAGACAGAGAGGGAAGTAGAAAGATAGGGAGAGAGAGAGAGAGAGAGAGAGAGAGAGAGAGAGAGAGAGAGAGAGAGATTGAAAATGAGAGAGACAGAGAAAGAGAGAGGTGAGACTGGGAGAGAAAGAATGAGAAGGAAAGAGACAGAGAGAGACAAACAGGCAGACAGACACAAGGAGGTTGTAAACCAAAGCAAATCAACTTGGGAGGGTGGCCTGGGAGCCTGAGGACATCGCCAAAGGCCATTTCTTGGGTTCAGCCATACACCCTTGGCCAAGACCACATGTACAGAGGACTGGACTTGCCAGCAGGTAGGAGAGCTGCACCAGTGTCCCCTGCCTGTGCCACCACCTACCCAGGTCAGCAGCACTAACACATGACACTCTGGTTCCTGCTGGGCAGCGCCTTCCAGCCAGGACAGCAGTAGGCGTTGAAGCGGGAGCCACCACATTCGGCCTTGGAGAGAACACGGCATGGCTGGTGAGTCTGTGCTCAGCTGGATGTCCCCCGGGCCTTGTCCCCTTCCACCCAAGGACATCCCAACCCAGCCCCCACACACTGGGGCCTCCCAGCATCCTGGGTATCATGCAAGATGCCTGGGCTGCCATGCCTGCGCACACAGCCAGAACCTGCAGGCGCTATGGCCCATCCCAGTGGCCCTGGACACCCATCATGCATGAGAGGGCCCAGACCAGCAGGAGCAGCTGGGGGCCCCAGGCCATGATGAGGGCACCGGCTCCTCTCCCTGCAAGGCACAGACACTCCAGAACCATGACGTGTCAGAGGCCGTAGACAGGAAACAGAGTTAACCCAGTAGAAGCCCTTGGCCTGGGGCACCAGGAGAACCAGGAACAGTGGGGACAGCTACCTGGGGCCTGCAGGAGCCCAGGTTGGGATCCAACCCTGTGCCAGGAGGTGAATAGTCCGAGGAGGCTTCATGGAGGAGGTGTGATGGCTCAGAGATAGTTCGCCAAGAGAAAGGTGCTGGGCCAGGGCGTTCACAGTGAGAACCGAGACGAGAAGGGCATGGAGCACTGAGTGTAGGAAAGAGAGGGATTAGCAGGCCAGTGTTACAAGAGTGTACAGCTGTGTGATGGAGCTTCCACGTGTAGAGTAAGAACAATGGAGAGCCCTTGAAGGGCTTTCAGTGGGAGGAACAAGGGCAGACATGGGTGTTGGATGGAGAATTCTGGCTGGGAAGGCCAAGGGGATGGTAAGTCTATGGGAGGCAGCTGTACCTTCTGGGTAGGGGCACCAGGCAGAGGTGGGAACTTCCCAGTGAAGAGCCCACCCCTCCACACAACAAGGAAGGGTCAGCTTTTGTGCCCACTTCACAGATGAGCAAACTAAGGCCATCACACAGTTAGCGAGGCGCTAAGCAGGGGCTGAAACTCAGGCAGAAGGGAGGGAGAAGCAGATCAGGGGCACCCTCCCCCAGGAGGCGGCTGGCTCTCTCCAGGTCCTGAAAGGAGGGGAAGGCCAGGAGGACAGGGCTACTCCTGGTGGAGAGGATGAGTAGGCAAAGGCTGGGGGATGGAGCCTGAACACTGAGGGGAAAGAAGCCAGATCTAGTGGCCCTGGGGGCAGGAGGCCTTCAGGTCCCGCTTTCAGGACCAGAAACAGAGGAATGGGACCTGGTGGCGAATGGGTGGGGAGTGCGCTGTGTGCACTGTCAGTGGCTTCTCCTTTCTGGGCCTCGTGATGACACAAGAGCCCAACCAGTGGTCCCAAGGTTCTCAGAGGAGGGAGAGAGAGCCTTGTCAGCTTTGGCTGCGGGGGGCAGGGGGCGAGCACCCCCTCTTGCTCCCAAGGTGTCCAGGCCCATCTGCACTCCAAGATGCCTTCTCCAGGGTGTTTCAGGCCTGGTCTGACAGGGTCCCGCATCAAATAAATGAGCAGGGATGGCGCAGGCGGCCCAGGCCGGAAGCGTGGAGGGGTGGGTGCCCCGGAGCCCGCGGGCCCCGTATTCCTGTGGGCAGGGCCGAGCACCAAGCTGGGCTCCGTCCTCACCAGAGGGTCTGAGCCCAGCGTGCAGCCCGTGCTGTGCTCCTCCTACCAGCGCGTGTCCCAAGACCTGTGCCCAACTCAGAGAGGGAAGGGGCTGGGCCCCGAGCAGCGGGTTGCAAACCAGGGAATCAACCCTCTGTTCCTCCCGTCCGGCTCCCCCAGCCTTCTCTAGGGGCCCTACCAGCGGGCGCCAGGGACTGGAGCTGGAACCGAATCGAGAGGCCAAGCCCACCGCGTTCCCAGAGCTGCCACTCGGGGAGCTCGGCGGCAGGAGTTGGGGGAGGGCACGTTTGCTCCTCCAAGTTTCCGGGGCTTATCCAGGCTGGGAGAGGGGCTGGAGCTGGGGGGGGGGGGGTGGCCTGGGGCTCTGGGGGGCTTGGCTGGAGAAAGGGGAGAGAGCACAAAGCCAGGGCAGGGGCTGAGACTTGGGGGGGAGGGAGGGGGGGCTACCGACGCTTGGAGCGAGGCGCTGAGGGGACAGCATCTTCAGAGAGAAGTTGAGTGGGACGTGGCCCTGAGGTTGGGCTCGGATTTGGGGTGGCCTGGAGGAGAGCCAAACCTGAAGGCCCTGGCTCTCACCCAGGTGAGGCCCTTCTAGTCGCTCTCCTACATATAGCAAGGACAATGGGCCAGTTACAGAAGGTCACCAGGGCAGAACGTCCTGGACACCTAGCAATGGAAAAAACTGGTAGAGCAAGTACTGGAGATAAGTATTGTTAATCAGGACCTTGCCCCTAAGGCCCCCACTCCATCCTAGAAAGCCCCCAGCCCTGCAGGTCGTATTCTCCCCGGCATGTGGTGAAACCATGTAATAGACTGCCACCCTAAGAGGAACACAAGGGGGCTGGAGGAAGCCCCATCTAATTTCCGTACAAGGACAGAAGATGACTGGGTGGCCCTGATATGATACATCAGTTTGAAGAAGAAAGTAATTGATTCCCCCTCTGAGGTGTTAAAAGGAGCCCTAGCCCACACCCCAGGGCAGCTCGCCTGCTAGACATTTCTCTCCAAGTGTACTTTCTCTTTGTTTGCCCAATAAATCTTCTCTAATGAGTTGGAGTCTTGGCTCTGAACTATTTCTTTTTTTAAAAAATATATATATATTTTATTGATTTTTTATTAAATCTTTATTGTTCAGATTATTACATTTGCTCCTCTTTTTTCCCCCCATAACTCCCCTCCTCCCAGTTCCCGCCCCACCCTCCGCCCTCACTCCCCACCCACTGTCCTCATCCATAGGTGCACGATTTTTGTCCAGTCTCTTCCCGCATCTCCCACACCCCATTCCCCCCCAAGAATAGTCAGTCCATTCCCTTTCTATGTCCCTGATTCTATTATAATCACCAGTTCATTCTGTTCATCAGATTATTTATTCACTTGATTCTTAGATTCACTTATTGATAGATGCATGTTTGTTGTTCATAATTTGTATCTTTACCTTTTTCTTCTTCTTCCTCTTCTTAAAGGATACCTTTCACCATTTCATATAATACTGGTTTGGTGGTAATGAACTCCTTTAGCTTTTCCTTATCTGTGAAGCTCTTTATCTGACCTTCAATTCTGAATGATAGCTTTGCTGGCTAAAGTAATCTTGGTTGTAGGTTCTTGCTATTCATCACTTTCAATATTTCTTGCCACTCCCTTCTGGCCTGCAAAGTTTCTGTTGAGAAATCAGCTGACAGTCGTATGGGTATTCCCTTGTAGGTAACTGAGTTTCTTTCTCTTGCTGCTTTTAAGATTCTCTCTTTGTCTTTTGCTCTTGGCATTTTAATTATGATGTGTCTTGGTGTGGTCCTCTTTGGATTCCTTTTGTTTGGGGTTCTCTGCACTTCCTGGACCTGTAAGTCTATTTCTTTCACCAGGTGGGGGAAGTTTTCTGTCATTATTTCTTCAAATAGGTTTTCAATATCTTGCTCTCTCTCTTCTTCTGGCACCCCTATAATTCTGATGTTGGTACGCTTGAAGCTGTCCCAGAGGGTCCTTACACTATCTTCGTATTTTCGGATTCTTTTTTCATTTTGCTTTTCTGGTTGGGTGTTTTTTGCTTCTTCGCATTTCAAATCTTTGACTTTCTGAACTATTTCTTAGCCAGAACTCAAATACCAGTGTTGCTGAACCCAGGTCTGGTCTGACCTCACTGGTCCAGACACCTGGTGTCTCTCCCCCCTCCCCCCATCCCCTGCTCTCCCCACACCCCCTGCCTAAAACAAAAGGACCCCATTTCCATCTGCAGCAGCTCCAGGCAGGTCATTTAACTCTTCAATGCAGACTCGGTTCTTACTCATCCTAAAATGAGAATTGCAGCACCTATTTCCTAGATCTAAATGTGATGAGCGTTTTAATCCACATAAAGGAGAAAGACTACCACAGTGTGGTGCTTTTATGAGAGCATCCTAACCTGCTTCCTTCCATTTGACAGCCATACATTTTGTGGAAGGGCCACTGTTTTTATTTAACTGGCCCACAATGGACATACAAATGATGCAGCCCGGAATCAACTCACATGAATTTATTTGCATGTGCAAGTTTGTCTGCAGAATACATCTCCCCAAAATGGAATGGCCAACCCCAAGGACATGCGCATTTCACAACTAGACACTGTTGGCCTCCTGTGAGGTTGTTTCCAGGCTGGGATACACCTGCAATGACTGTGTGTCTCTCAAACTTTGATCTTTGCCCATCTAATACCAGAAAGACAAAGAGGGGATATGACCTTGAAGTAGACAGAAGCAGAGGCACCAGCCTGGGGACAGGTGAGGGTCAGTGGGCTAGGGAAGCAGGGGGTCTACATGCGTGGTACTTGGTGCTTAAGACCACCACCATCATCATCATTAGGCCAGAGAGCCCAAAGGGCTTTGTGTCTCCAGCCAAGATGTGTGAACTCTCTTAAGGGGAACAAGGAAGCCCCAGGATTCTTTTTTTATTTTTAATGTTTTTTTTTTTCTATTGATTTCAGAAAGGAAGGGGGAGGGAGAGGGAGAGAGATAGAAATACCAATGATGAGGATCATTAATCTGCTGCCTCCTGCACACCCCCTACAGGGATCAAGCCCGAAACTCAGGCAGGTGCCCTGAGCAGGAATCGAACCATGACCTCCTGTTTTATAGGTCGATGATGCTCAACCACTGAGCCATGACAGCCAGGCAGTGAAGCTTCAGGATTCTGAGCAAGGATATGCAATGCCATCCTGTCTGTTTCAGAACCATTTATCTTGCCCTAAGTGGTTTGGCTCAGTGGATAGAGCGTCAGCCTGCGGACTGAAAGGTCCCGGGTTCGATTTCGGTCAAGGGCATGTACCTTAGTTGCAGGTACATCCCCAATAGGGGGGTGTGCAGGAGGCAGCTGATCGATGTTTCTCTCTCATCGATGTTTCTAACTCTCTATCCTTCTCCCTTCCTCTCTGTAAAAAATCATTAAAATATATTTAAAAAAAAGAAGACGAAGAAGAACCATTTATCTGGCTGCTGGTGGCAGGTGGAAATCGAGGTAGGCTGAACCAAGAGGCCCAGGTAGAGAGCTGATTCAAAACTAGAAACAGATGTGAAGTGTCTGGATCCCAGGGACTGTGAGCTCTGGGATAGGGACTGTGTATGTTCTGGCCACTGCATTGGCCCCAAGAACATGGCCTAAGGCAAGGATGGCGAACCTTTTGAGCTCGGTGTGTCAGCATTTTGAAAAACCTTAACTCTGGTGCCATGTCACATATAGAAACTTTTTGATATTTGCAACCATAGTAAAACAAAGACTTATATTTTTTATATTTATTTTATATATTTAAATGCCATTTAACAAAGAAAAATCAACCAAAAAATATGAGTTCGTGTGTCACCTCTGACATGCGTGTCATAGGTTCGCCATCACTGGCCTAAGGCCTGGTGAATGGAGGGACCGATAATCATTTGTTGATGAAATGAAGACATGCAACAGTAGGGGTGGCCCAAAGAGGGGGCTTTTGAGAAATACTGAGGTAACGCCATCAGAGCTGGATAGTAAACCTGTGTCTGGTTTCCATGGCTAGGTCCTATGTCTGGGTTCCATGGTGGGGTTCTGTGGTTGGGTCCTGTGGCTGGGTTCCATGGTAGGGTCCTGTGGTTGGGTTCCATGGATGCAGGGCATGAGGGGGAAGGTGGCATCTGGGGTGATACTCAATTCATACGTGGATGGGTGTATTAGAAATAAGGCAAGCCCCCAAATTCAGGGGTCCTGGTAGAACACAAAGCATACTCAGAAGCCAGGCAGCAAGGCAAATATTTTTACTTCTGCAGAAGGGTGCACACAAACATGGCCTGGAAGCACACTCACACTGAGCGGGCGATCTGCTCGTCTCTTTTATCCTGATGCACGTGGCCTGTTCCTCATTCTTGATTGGAGCTCAGACACACAGTCTTTCGAGATTGGCTAATCAAAGGAAGGGGTTGACTTTGCCATTTCACGATGGTGGCCCCCAGGGGAGCTGCAAGTCATGGGGGCCAAAATGGTGGCTGCCTAAACTGTTCTTTGACAGAAAAGATTGCTTGTTTATTCTCACAGGTGGACAATGTTGAGCTGCCATAAGAGGTCAGGGCAGCCGAGAGTGGCTTGTGACTGTAGGAGCTGAGGGTTCCCACTGAGACAGATGGACTGGCGGTGGCATGTGGAGGCAGAATGTCCTCTCTGACTGGGAAATGAGCGCAGGGTTAACTGCAAAATGGAAGAAGCCTGTGGGCAGCTGAAGGGATACCAGCTTAAAGAAGCATTTTTGCTTTGGGGCAGTGGAAGAGATGGTGAAGGATTGTGAGAGCATAGTAAGTTTTGGGGAGAACACTGGGGTGAGCAAAGGGGAGAGGAGCTGATGAGGGAGAGGGCTGAGGGCTCAGCTGACTTGCACTGTGCCCCTTGGAACAGGCATAGGATTGTTGACTGAATGAATGCAGGAGTAGAGGCACCATTGGCAGCATGCAGGTAAGGTGTGGCTGGAAGGGGTGGGCAGAGGGGTCAAAGGTGGTGGGGAAGAGGGGTTATGGCAGGCCCTGAGGTTGAACTGGCCAATGGGGAGATATCAGTGCAGTCAGGGAGCTGGAGGTGGGAGAGTAAGAACACAAAGGTTGTGGACAGAGAGGTGATGATGATTATGATGATGGTACTCATACTGATGGTAATAGTGGTGCTGGTGCTAATGGTGGTGATGGTGATGACAGTGGTGATGATGGTAATGATGATGATGATAATGATGGTGGTGATGATGATGGTGGTGTTGACAGTGGCAGTGGTCATGGTAGCTAATCTTCACCAAAACCCTGTTCTGTATCAAGCTATAAATTTATAATGCCATATAGGACAGCTGCATAATTTGCGGGGGCTCTTGCTTGAAGAAGGAGAAGAAGAAGGAGGAGAAGGAGAAGGAGAAGGTGAAGAAGAAGAAGGAGGAGGAGGAGGAGGAGGAGGAGAAGGAGGAGGAGGAGAAAAAGAAGAGAAAGGTGGAGGAGGAGGAGGAGGAGGAGGAGGAGGAGGAGGAGGAGGAGGAGGAGGGGAAAAAGAAGAGGAAGGTGGAGGAGGAGGAGGAGGAGGAGAAAAAGAAGAGAAAGGTGGAGGAGGAGGAGGAGGAGGAGGAGGAGAAAAAGAAGAGAAAGGTGGAGGAGGAGGAGGAGGAGGAGGAGGAAATTTAAAGCTTTTCCCTTAAAATTTTTTTTTATTGATTTCAGAGAGAAAGGGAGAGGGAGAGATAGAGAGATACATCAATGATGAGAATCATTGATTCGCTGCCTCCTGCACGCCCCTTACTGGGAATGGAGCCCAAACCCAGGCATGTGCCCTCACCTGGAATCGAACCATGACCTCCTGGTTCATAGGTCAATGCTCAACCACTGAACCACACCGGCCAGGCTAAAGAGAAAGCCTTAATGGTATATGAATAAACTTACTTAAGAAGAAAAAACAGGAAGAGTCACAAAAAAAACCCCTTCCTTTAGGATAAATAGTGGCTAGGTTCCATGGTTGGATTCTATGGTTGGTTTTGTGTTGAGTTCTGTGGTTGGGTTCCATGGTTGGGTCCTGTGTCTGGGTTCCATGGCTGGGTCCTGTGGCTGAGTTTCACGCTTGGGTGCTGTGACTGGATTTCATATTGGGTTCTGTGGCTGAGTTTTATGACTAGTTTCTCTGGCTGTGATTCATGGTTGGGTTTGTGCCTGGATTCCACAGCTGGATTCTGTGGCTGAGTTTTGTGTTGGATTCCATGGTTAGGTTTTGTGGCTATGTTCAACAACCTCTACACCTTCTGCTATCTTGGTTAGGGAAGTTTCTAGTTCAGGTGAAAAGACACTGCAAAGATATTTTGCCATAGTTTGAAGCAATAAATTAATGAAAATACCCACATGCTAGATCTGATTTGAATTGGGTTAAAAATGACCTCTCTTAGAGTGAATGCCTTCATCTCAAAGAAGGAGGCAGGTGCTCTGAGTTTGAGCCTGGAGAAGAGGGAATGGCACAGATACCAGGAGAAGTTACCTGGGGTAGGGGTTTGACCAGGAGGCCAACAGGTTTTGTTAGTGCTTTGGGTAAAAAATGCAGTAGGTTTTGTTGTTCTGCCCTCAATCCTGTTTCCCCCCAATTATATTTGTTACTAGAGGCCCAGTGCATGAAATTTGTGCATGGGTAGGGTCCCTAGTGGCTGCCGGCTGCTGGCTGGGGCCCCCTCGTGGTCAGCACACATCATAACGAGTGATCAAACTCCTGGTTGGTTGAACTCCCAAGGGGACACTTTGCCTATATATAAAATAGAGAGATAATTAATATTCTGCTATAATTTAAGTTTTGTTTATATTATAATGTGTATCAGTATATGAATAATATCCTGTTATTTTTAGAGTGTGAGTTTTCAGAATACAGGATTTTTCAGGAATGTTTTATAGAAGCACCTGGTATGTTGGTTACCTACTCTGTGCCAGGCACTGTTGGGGACACAGCAGTGAGCAACCTGAATGAGAACCCTGCAGTGGAGATGGAGCAAATTGAATTCTGCAAAAACAGCTGAAATACTACCCCTTGTCCCACTGTCTCTTCTTCAGTGTGAACTTGATACCCCTGCACGAGAGCTGAGGTCTAGACCAGGCAGACCTTTGTGTCTACCTCCTAACCAATATGGTGTGGTGGAAGTGACATAATGCATATAGGTCCTAAATGGTGTGCGGCTCTTTCCTGGCTCTCTCGGATCACTCCCCCTTGGAACCAGCCGCCATGATGGGAGGAAGCCCAAACCACATGGAGTGGCCACACATAGGTATTGCAGTTGACAGCCCAGCTGAGCTTCTAGAGGGCAGCCAGCATCAGCCGCTAGACAGGGGAGCCATGAAGTCTGCAATAGTTCCCATTCCAGCCTGACTGGAACCACATGAAAAACCATGATCAAGGGTCCACTCAGCCAAGTCCAGTAACCCCCAAAACTGTGAAAGCTAAGTTTTGGAGGATGACATTACACAGCAGTAGATAACCAGAATCAGGTAAACAAACAAAAGAATTTCATTCAGTGGTATGGAAATACAAAAGTGGAGTGATGTGTCTAAAGGGGGTTGCTTTAGTTGGGGACATCAAAGAGGCCTCTTGGAGACGATATTTGAACTGAGACCTGAAGGACAAGAAGGAGTCAGCTATGATAAGAACTAGGAGACAGTGTCCCAGGCAGCAGAAACTGCAAGTGCAAAGGCCCTGAGGTAGGAATGAATAGCAGGAAGGCCAGTGAGGTTGGAGGAGAGAGGGCAAAGGGGCGAGTAGCAGGAAGGTGATGGGACCTCGTTGGCTGTGGTAACGATTTTTGCAGTTGTGTTTTATTATGCTGGGAGGCTGCAGGAGGTTTTTGAGCAGGGGCAGTATGAGACCCAATCTCTCTCACAGGGTGAGGGTGACAGGTGGGGCTGGGTTTTCCTGGGAGAGCATCAGGACTGCTTGAGTGGACCCTTGGCACTGTGCCCCCTCTTCCATTTAAAAAAAAAGTAGTAATTCTATTCTGAATTGCATTGGTATAAGAATGAATACAATTCAGACTGGATTCATGATTACATATTCACTCATTTTTATTCACTTTTTTCTTCTGACCTTAAATTAAATTCACAACATCTTTATGGGTCCTTAAAAGTATCATGGGCCCTGGACACAAGGCCTAAAGTATGAATCACCTCTGCAGAGCCACTTGGGTGATTGAGATCTAGGTGATGCCAGGGTCTGTGCCCTTGGAGTAACCACAGCAGGACATAGAACTGGACCTGGGGCAGTCAGCTGACAGATCAGCAACTGCAAATCAGCCAAGCGCCACGCTCTAGGGCAGTGGTCCTCAACCTTCCTAATGCCGCGACCCTTTAAGACAGTTCCTCGTGTTGTGGTGACCCCTAACCATAAAATTATTTTTGTTGCTACTGTTATGAATCGTAATGTAAATATTTGATATGCAGGATGTATTTAGGCGACCCCTGTGAAAGGGTCGTTCGATCCCCAAAGGGATCTCGACCCACATGTTGAGAACAGCTGCTCTAGGGGGGTCCCCACTGATGGATGGATAAATGAAATGATTTAGACTCATCCAAACTGAGAGAGGATGGTGGTGGCAGACTGTTGAAAAAAGGTTCTAGGAAAATGGGGAAGTCATTGACCTCTGTGATGCTCAGAGAGAGGAGACTGGTTGCTGCCATCTGAACTTTTAATTCCAGGAAGGAAGAATTTTGTCAATACCATTCACTGCTGAATTCCCAGCGGGGCCCCTTGCACACAGTAGCTGCTCAATTAATATCTGTTGATGCACTAAATGAATGGACTTACTGTTCCCTGTTCAGGGCCTTGGGCAAAGCTGGTATGAAGATAAAAGGGACAGATAAGTGAGGGAACTATAAACATGTTAGTGGTTATAGGTCACAGGAAATGCAATTCTAGACTTGAGTGAAGCCTTCTTCCCCTGGGGTCTCTGTAGGGGTGAAGACCTGGCAATTGCACCCCAATTAACAGGTGATTGCTTTGTGGGCCCTGACATTTTCCTCTGAATTCCTTTCTATGGTTGTTTGGGAGTGCTGGCCACTGCCTCATCTGCCTTAGTTTCCCTCTGGGAAGCCAGAGACACAGGGGTGGGGGGAAGGCATAAAGCAGGGGTTTCGTGGACACCTCCCAGTGAGAGTTTACACTTTCCAGTAACTTGCCGAGGCTGTTTGGCACCCCTTGAATTGACTCTAGGTGGGAAGAGTGACTTCCTGGTGTATTGACATGACAAAGAGGAGGCAGGATTATGTAGGAGTTAAAACAGTCCTTGCAATTGGGTATTTAAGTTTGAATTACATCTCTAGTCTTTTTTTAAAATATATTTTTATTGATTTTAGAGAGGAAGGGAGAGGGGGAGAGAGACAGAAACATCAATGATCAAAAAGAATCATTGACTGGCTGCCCTCTGCACCCGCACGCCCCCCCCCCAAACCCCCCCCCCCCCCGCCCCGCCGCCCCACTGGGGATCGAGCCTGCAATCCAGGCATGTACCCTGACCAGGAATCGAACCATGACCTCCTGGTTTAAAGGTCAATGATCAACCACTGAACCACGCTGGCCAGGCAAGAGCCCTTCTTACCTCATCTGTAAAGGAGGACTGTGTAAATTAAATGAGATCCTTGGTTTGGGATCTCACATGATCCAGGGTGGTCCCTGTAAATAGTCTAGAAAATAAAAGTAGGGGGAAAAAAAAAAAAGTAGGGATAAAAAGCAACAGCTGACCTTAACCAAACAACATAAAAACTTGTCCTTAAATACCAGACTCTGATTGAAGATACTGTGGGAGACAGGTGGGGGATTGACAAATCAACTCACAAGTTCATAGAGAAGAATAAAGAGGTGAAGATAACTGAGGTAAAATTAAGAGGAAGAAGGAGGTCTTACTGGACATGAGAACACATCATGGAGTTAGAATAATGCAAACAACATTGCTCTAGCAATGAGATTTGATACAGAATTTGTAGACCCAAAAGTCACGTGTATGCACGTGTATGTGATTTCCACATAATGAAGGTGGTATTACAGATCAGCAAATGGTGATCAGACAATTAGTTAACTATTTAGGAGAAGAAAAAGATGCTTTTCTCATACTACTTTAGAACACTTTGGGATTGAATTTGACTATTTATGAAAAAGTATTTAACAGTGACTGAATCAGGGAAGGAGCAGCATTGCTATTGCTCATATAACATTATATCTATACTAGAGGCCCGGTGCACAAAAATTTGTGCACTCGGGGGGAAGGGGGTGTCCCTCAGCCCGGCCTGTGCCCTCTCGCAGTCTGGGACCCCTCGGGAGATAACGACCTGCTGGCTTAGGCCTGCTCCCGGGTGGCAGAGGGCAGGCCCAATCCCTAGGTGCAGCCCCTGGTCAGGCTCAGAGCAGGGCGGATAGGGAGGTTGTGATGCCACCCTCAGTCACACTCAGGGTAGGGCCGATTGGGGGGTTGGGGCACCGCCCCCTGTCACACTCAAGGCAGGGTCGATGGGGAGGTTACGGCACCACCCCCTGTCATGCACAGAGCAGGGCCCATCAGGGGGTTGCGGAGCTCCCCCCTGTCACGCACAGAGCAGAGCCCATCAGGGGGTTGGGGAGCTCCCCCCTGTCACTCACAGAGTAGGGCCAATAAGGGAGTTGGGGCACCGCTCCCTGTCACCCACAGAGCAGGGCCGATCAGGGGGTTGTGGCGCCGCCACTCTCACACTCAGGGCAGGGCCGATGGGGAGGTTATGGCTCTACCCTGTCACACACAGAGCAGGGCCTGCAGGAGGTGGGGGGGTTGGGGCGCCACACCCTGTCACACACAGAGCCGCAGGGCGATCAGGGGGTTGGGGAGCTCCCCCGTATCAGGCACAGAGCAGGGCTGATCAGGAGGTTGGCGCACCTTCCCCTGTCATGAACAGAGCAGGGCCGATAGGGAGGTTGTGGCCCCGCCCCCTGTCACACACAGATCCGCAGGGCGATCAGGGAGTTGGGGAGCTCCCCCTGTCATGCTGATCCCGGTGCTGGGAGGCATATTACCCTTTTACTATATAGGATAGAGGCCTGGTGCATGGGTGGGGCTGGCTGGTTTGCCCTGAAGGGTGTCCTGGATCAGGTTGGGGGTCCCCACTGGATTGCCTGGCCAGCCTAGGTGAGGGGATGATGACTGTTTGCAGCTGGTCACACACCCTTCAGGGTGGGGGTCCCCACTGGGGTGCCTGGCCAGTCTGGGTGAGGGGCTGAGGGCTGTTTTCAGGCTGGCAGGTGACGAAAGCTCCCAACCGCTCCTTTTTTTTTTTTTTTTTTTTTATTCTGGGCCAGCTTTAGCTCTGAGGCTCCAGCTCTTAGGCCTCCACTCCTGAAAGCAGGTATCTGGTTTGTTTCGGTTCTATAATCGAAACAATATATAACTCCAACTCTGAGATCCCGGCTCGCTGAAAGCAGGTTTCTGGAGTTTTGTTTAGCTTCTATATTCGTTACAATGTTTCTTAAACTGCAAGCTCAGAGGCCGGCAAGGCAGGCGGGGAACGTTGGAGTCCTCCGTCACTGAAGCAAGCAAGCCTCATGTTACTTTCAAGCTGCCTGGCTGCCGGCCGCCATCTTGGCTGGCAGTTAATTTGCATATCTCGCTGATTAGCCAATGGGAAGGGTAGCGGTCATATGCCAATTACCATGTTTCTCTTTTATTAGATAGGATATCCTATCTAATAAAAGAGTGATATGCAAATTAGCCATGACTCCATGACATAGATGGCAGCGGCTGGGCCAAGACGCTTGCATCGTTGCCATGGCGATGACGCAGGTGTTCTGCCCCAACCCACTGGCGGAGGGCCTCTGGGCCTGCTTGGTCACCGCTGCTACCGGGGTGGAGGAGCTGAGACACAGCCCGCAGGGGGGCCGGCACCCAGCAACCCCAAACCCCGAGGCCGAGGAGGCACTGGGGCCACTGGGACCTCAGCAGAGACACAAACACACAGGAAACCTGTGGAAAGGGAGATAAACTATCATAACTTTTTTTTTTAATTAAATCTTTATTGTTCAGATTATTACATTTGTTCCTCTTTTTTTTCCCCCCATAACTCCCCTCCTCCCAGTTCCCGCCCCACCCTCCGCCCTCACTCCCCACCCACTGTCCTCATCCATAGGTGCACGATTTTTGTCCAGTCTCTTCCCGCATCTCCCACACCCCTTTCCCCCCCAGGAATAGTCAGTCCATTCCCTTTCTATGTCCCTGATTCTATTATAATCAACAGTTCATTCTGCTCATCAGATTATTTATTCACTTGATTCTTAGATTCACTTGTTGATAGATGCATATTTGTTGTTCATAATTTGTATCTTTACCTTTTTCTTCCTCTTCCTCTTCCTCTTCTTAAAGGATACCTTTCAGCATTTCATATAATCCTGGTTTGGTGGTGATGAACTCCTTTAGCTTTTCCTTATCTGTGAAGCTCTTTATCTGACCTTCAATTCTGAATGATAGCTTTGCTGGCTAAAGTAATCTTGGTTGTAGGTTCTTGCTATTCATCACTTTGAATATTTCTTGCCACTCCCTTCTGGCCTGCAAAGTTTCTGTTGAGAAATCAGCTGACAGTCGTATGGGTATTCCCTTGTAGGTAACTGAGTTTCTTTCTCTTGCTGTTTTTAAGATTCTCTCTTTATCTTTTGCTCTTGGCATTTTAATTATGATGTGTCTTGGTGTGGTCCTCTTTGGATTCCTTTTGTTTGGGGTTCTCCGCGCTTCTTGGACCTGTAAGTCCATTTCTTTTACCAGGTGGGGGAAGTTTTCTGTCATTATTTCTTCAAATAGGTTTTCAATATCTTGCTCTCTCTCATCTTCTGGCACCCCTATAATTCTGATGTTGGTACGCTTGAAGCTGTCCCAGAGGCTCCTTACACTATCCTCGCATTTTTGGATTCTTTTTTCATTTTGCTTTTCCGGTTGGGTGTTTTTTGCTTCCTCGCATTTCAAATCATTGACTTGATTCTTGCGCTCCTCTGGTCTGCTGTTGGGAGTCTGTATAATATGCGTTATTTCAGTCCGTGTATGCTTAATTTCTAGTTGGTTCCCCAATATAAGATCGAGGGTCTCATTAGTTTTCTTGTAGATCTCATTAAGTTTATCGGCGGCTTCTAAACAGTTCTTGAGAGACCTTAAAAGTGTGGTTCTGAACTCTATATCTTCCATTGACAATTTTGTCCTGTTTCTTTGTCTCCGCATTTTGTTATGCTTCCTTGGTGCACCCCCTAGTGGTCTTTGTTCCCAGTCTTATAGTTAAACCTTGATTGTTGTAGCTAATTCCAGGGAGGGTTTGACCTCCAGGCCAAGTGGCTATGAGAATCAGCTGTGTCAGCAGTGAGAGAACTTCTGTCCTCTAGGGAGGTGCTAATCTAGCCTTTGCCTGAGGCTATCCGGCAAATGCCTGTGTGCAGGGCTTGGGCGGGGTGGGTCGCACAGGATCAACAGGGTGGGCCGGAGAGTTATGGCGGCTCTCAGTCCTGTCCCCAGGGGCTCTGCCTCTCAGCACCCGCTGCAAAGCTCAGAGAGAAAGCTGCACTCGCTCTGACCGAAGCCAGACAGTCCCGCTTCTCCCGTTTGAGTCTGGGTCCCTAAAGACTCGCCCGGATCTGGAGCTCAGAGTCTGCGACTCCCTCCCGATTGAAAACGCCAACCGCGCCCTCCGCCGCCAGCCCGCTCCGCGCACTCCGCACCTCAGAATTTGACTTCAGCACTGCGCCTCCTCTGAGTGTCCGTATGCATTTCTCTTTCCTCCTAGTTGTAGGACTTCCACTCAGCCAGCGTTCCTGTGGTTCTGGGTGATGTCCCTTCCGTTTTTTGGTTTCACTTTTGAAGTAGTTGTTCAAAGCAGCAAACTCCGGCGTTAACCTATGCCGCCATCTTGGTTCTCAACTATCATAACTTTATCTCCCTTTCCACAAGATGAGAAAACTGACCCTGATTTATTTTGTGATATGGCCCACACCTTTCTACAAGCACAGGGTATGTTAGTACCACTCCCAGGAAGGTCTGGTCAGAATACTGTCTCCAGGGAATAACACTACTGTGGCAAATCATCTAAGAGAGGAAACAAGCTTTTGGAGTTATTTTGAAGGTCAGAGAACATGCCACCCCAACATATGCCGTGTTGTTATATTGATGATCTTGAGCTGCAGGTGCTTGAAAAACAGCAAATGCAAGGAGAGGCTTTCACTGAAGTCTCCTGATCTGCCTAAAATCGGATCCCCCCAAAAGGAGCTTAAATGTCATAGGTCCCCTCGATGGGAAAAGTGTCATCAGCGAGTAAAGACTGACTCCTGTCACAGGACAGGAGACTAGAAGTTGACAGCACACCCAAACTTTGTTACAAACTATCTCCCCAACGCCCAATCATCTTTCCTAAAAATCATGTACTCTCCTCTAAGAGGCCTACATATCCCGTCCTCTTTCCCTAGGAAGAAGATATTTAAATCTGGATTCTAAGCCACCTGGGGGAGTTATTCATTTTTCCCTGGGATCTCCCACATATACACGAGGTGCACATGTTAATGAACTTTTGTTTTTCTCTTGGTAATCTGTCTTTCATTACAAGGGCCTCCACTAAGAACTCAGAAGGATAGAGGAAAACTATTTTTCCTCCTCCATAATTCTATCTCGAGAAATCAAGTCCTGGGCTGAACAGTGAGTTTGGCTTAAGTGCCAAGAAGTCCCAGCTGAGGGGAGGGAAGCTTCTAGGGGGAAATCAATGATATTGGCATCAAAGTAGGACAGAGGGCACACACATGGTTGCTGGTGGGAGTTTAAAGTGGTTCCACATTTTTGGAGGATGATTTGGCAAAATCAATAGAAATGTTCAAGGTACATCCAAGAGTCTTCTTCTAGGAATCTCACCTGCTGAGATAAAGCACCAGTGCATAAGCCCTGGTCAGAACCCAGGTTGCTACTGCGGGCTCCCCTTCCATGATAGGAAAACCTGCTAACAACCTGCATTTTTAGGACAAGGTGACGTCTATACTAATAAAAGGGTAATATGCTAATTAGACTGAACCTGTTCCGGACGACCTTCTGGATGTCCTTCCAGACAAAGCCATGTGGCAGGGCTGAGGCAGAGGCAGTTAGAGGCGATCAGGCAGGCAGGGGGAGCAGTTAGGAGGATCAGGCCAGCAGGGGAGAGCAGTTAGGAGGATCAGACCATCAGGGGAGAGCAGTTAGGGGGATCAGGCCAGCAGGGGAGAGCAGTTAGGGGGATCAGGCCGGGAGGCAGGTGAGCGGTGAGAAGCCAGCAGCCCTGAGGGTCCCGGATTGGAGAGGGTGTGGGCCAAGCTGAGGGACCCCCCGCTCCCGTGCATGAATTTCGTGCACTCAGTGGGGGTCCCTCAGCCCGGCCTGTGCCCTCTCGCAGTCTGGGACCCCTCGGGGATGACCACCTGCTGGCTTAGGCCCGCTCCCCGGGGGACTGGACCTAAGCTGGCAGTCAGACATCCCTCTGGCAGCCAGGGAGCCCTCGGGGGATGTCCACTTGCCAGCGGGGAGCAGGCCTAAGCTGCAGTTGGACATCCTTAGCGCTGATGAGGAGACGGGAGAGGCTCCCACCACCACCACTGTACTGGCAGCCGTCAGCCTGGCTTCTGGCTGAGCAGAGCTCCCCTATGGGAGCACACTGACCACCAGGGGGCAGCTCCTGCATTGAGCGTCTGCCTCCTGGTGGCCAGTGTGTGTCATAGTGACCAGTCATTCCCAGTCGTTCTGCTGTTAGGGTCAAATTGCATATTGCCCTTTTATTATATAGGATAGAGGCCTGGTGCATGGGTGGGGGCCAGCTGGTTTGCCCTGAAGGGTGTCCTGGGTCAGGTTGGGGGTCCTGCTGGGGTGCCTGGCCAGCCTGGGTGAGGGGCTGAGGGCCGTTTTCAGCTGGCCACAGCCCCTTCAGGGTGGGGGTCCCTGCTGGGGTGCCTGGCCAGCTTGGGTGAGGGTCTGATGGCTGTTTGCAGGCTGGCCACAGCCCCTTCAGGGTAGGGGTCCCCCCTGGGGTGCCTGACCAGCCTGGATGAGAGTCTGATGGCTGTTTGCAGGCTGGCCACAGCTCCTTCAGGGTAGGGGGCCCCCCTGGGGTGCCTGGCCAGCCTGGGTGAGGGGCTGAGGGCTGTTTTCAGCCTGGCCAAGCCCCCCAGTGGGGACCTTCACCCCATGAGGGTGTGGCCAGCCATGGTGAGGGGCTGATGGCTGTTTGCAGGCTGGCCATGGACCCCAGCCACCCAAGCTCCCATTGGAGGCTGGCTGGAAGCAGGTATCTGGGATTTATTAATCTTCTATAATTGAAACTTTGTTGCCTTGAGCGCAGGCCTCAACTGGCCAGGGCAGGCAGGAAGCTTGGCTTCCTCCTTCGCTGGGGCAACCAAGCCTCCAGCTTGCTCCAGCTCCGTGGCTGCTGGTCACCATTTTGGTTGGGTTAATTTGCATATAGTCACTCTGATTGGCTGGTGGGTGTGGCTTGGGGCATAGCAGAGGTGCAGTCAATTTGCATGTTTCTCTTTTATTAGATTAGATATATATTCCAAGCAGCCAGAATGACCAGAACAACCAGAACAACTGGAATGACCAGTCACTATTATGCACACTGCGGCCAGCCATCCTTCTGTGGCACCTCCCCCACCCTGCCAGCCCAGCCCTGAAGGGGCCCCGATCGGGGGCGAGGCTGGCCAGCCAACCTCCCTCATCCCCTTCCCCTGGCTGGCCGGCCATGATGGCCCCTATTGGGGCAGGCTGGACAGACCCCATCTGTGCACGAATTCATGCACCAAGCCTCTACTCTAGAAATAAAGAGCCTGGTGCTGAGGCTACATGCTGCCTGCTAGGACCTAGGGTCATTCCAACTTTTTGCATCACTATCCTTAGCCATGTGACTTTTGTCGTCATGTCTCAAGATGTCTGCAGTGCTTCCAGGCATCATGATCATTTTCCAGGCAGCAAGAAAGGGGAAGGATTATGTTTAAAAAAGAAAAAAGGAGAGATTAAAAATGGCAGCAGAGTAAGTGGATGCTGCATGGACATGCTCCCAGGACCAAACTGGAATTACAACTAAAATACAGAAAACTTCCTGAATAATCAACTAAAGACTCACTGAAGAGAACCCTGATAACTGAGGACAGAAAGTGGAGATTGCATAGAGACTGGTAGGAGATGCAGAGGCACAAAAGGGCTGACCAGGCTCCCACAGACAGCAGCTGATGTTTGGGAGAGATATCTCAGCTGCAGGGGGTTGCGACTGAGAACTCTGGGTCTAATCCTGAAGCTGGGCCTCCCATCAGAGAGCATCAGAACTGAGAAGGATACTCACATAACATCTGGCTGTGAAAAGCAGCAAGGTTGCTATCTGCCAGGGAGAGACAGCTGGAAATGCAGGCACCCTCTCAAAGGGCCAACACACAAAATTCCCTGTGCAGACATTCACCTTGTGCTCTGGCAGAGGGACAGCAGAGTGGACTGAAGCTGTGTGAGCAGAAGCTTGGGTTGGGGGCTTGGAGTTAGAGGTCAGAAGGCAGACACCCTGGTTTCCTGTACTGAGTCATTCCCTCATGCTGTGGAGGTAATCTTTCTCACACAGACAATTGGTATCTAGGTGGTTTTGCCTTGGGGGAAGACAGTTGACCCACCCTATTGGAAAACACCTTGCCCAGGGTATAGAGTTGCGAAGGCCCACCCATTAAGAGACTGAGAAAAACAAAACTTCAGGCAGAAGCAATTGCCCCACCCTGACGGGAAAAACTCTCACCACACCTGTGGAGATTGCCTAAGGCAGTGGTTCTCAACCTTCTGGCCCTTTAAATACAGTTCCTCATGTTGTGACCCAACCATAAAATTATTTTCATTGCTACTTCATAACTGTAATGTTGCTGCTGTTATGAATTATAATGTAAATATCTGATATGCAGGATGGTCTTAGGCAACCCCTGTGAAAGGGTCATTTGACCATCAAAGGGGTCGCGACCCACAGGTTGAGAACCACTGGCTAAGGGCTATTCAAGAATAAATCCATGCCCTAACCCAGTGTTTGGCAAACTGCGGCTCGGCAAACTGCAGCTCGCGAGTCACACGTGGCTCTTTGGCCCCTCGAGTGTGGCTCTTCCACAAAATACCGACTTCTGTGTATGGGCCACGAAGTTTCAATTGCACTGTATGTGCGTGCCCACATGTGGTATTTTGTGGAAGAGCCACACTCAAGGGGCCAAACAGCCACATTTGGCTCATGAGCCCCACTTTGCCGACCACGGCCCTAACCAGTTTGGCTCAGTGGATAGAATGTCAGCCTGCAGACTGAAGGGTCCCAGGTTCAATTCTGGTCAAGGGCATGTACCTTGGTTATAGGCACATCCCAAGTAAGGAGTGTGCAGGAGGCAGCTGATTGACGTTTCTCTCTCATCAATGTTTCTAACTCTTTATTCCTCTCCCTTCCTCTCTGAAAAAAATCAATAAAATATATATATTTTTAAAAAGAAAAAATCCAATCAGTCTGCTAGCAGAGGTGGTCTCTGGAGGCTTTGAGTCTTTGCCTAATCTAATTTGTCAGAAAGTGTTTGACACTGTCCTGCACTAGAGATTGAGAGGCATAGCAGATCTACCTAATACATAGACACAAACCCAAACAGGCATCCAAAATGAATAGACATAGAAACAACCCCCAAGTGAAAGAATAAGAGAATTCTCCAGAAGAAGAAATAAATGAAATAGAGATAAGAAATTTATCTAATACAGAGTTCAGAATAATGATGATAAAGGTGCTCAACAGAAGGAGAAAAGATATAGTAACTAGGAAAAAATAGCAGTCAGAAATAAAGAATGACATTGCACAAATAAAAAACACATTGGAAGGAATACACAACAGATTAAGGTAAGCTGAGGATCAAATCACTGAGTTAGAAGACAGGGTTGAAAAAAAATCACTCAACCACAGAACCATAAATAAAAAACAATTAAAAAACATGAGAACAGTTTAAGGGAGCTGTGGAACAATGTAAAACAACAATATTCACATAGCAGCCAGAAGAGGCAGAAAAAGAATAGGGGATAGAGAATGCTTTTGAAGAAATAATGCAGAAAACTTTCTTAATCTGGTGAAGGAAAAAGTCACACAAGTTCAGGATACACAGAAAGCCCCAAGATAGAAGAGCTCAAAAGGGCCCACACCCAGACACATCATAATTAAAATGTCAAAAACTAAAGACAAAGAGAGAATATTAAAGGCAGCAAGAGAAAAGCAAATGGTTAATTACAAAAGAGCTTCCATAGGCTGACACTGGATTTCTCATCAGAAACTCTACAGGCCAGAAGGGAATGGCATGAAGTATTCAAGGTAACGGAAAGCAAGGGTCTGAGACCAAGATTACTATATCTAGCAAGGCTATCATTCAAATAGACAGTGAAATAAAGATCTTCCCAGACAAAATAAAAGGCTAAAGAAGTTTATTACAACCAAGCCAGCATTACAAGAAATGCTAAAGGGACTACTGTAATGAGAAGAAGAAATAAAGAGGAAAATGTAGGCATACGGAATTAAAATGGCAATAAATAAGTACTTATCACTAATAACCTTAAGTGTAAATGGATTAAATGTTCCAATCAAAAGGCAAAGGGTAGCTGAATGGATACAAAAACATGACCCAACTATATGCTATCTACAAGAGACCCAACTCAAAACAAAAGACACACACAGGATGAAAGTAAAGGGATAGAAAATTTTTCCATGCAAATGGAAACGGAAAAAAAGCTGGAGTAGCAATACCCATATCCAACAAAATAGACTTCAAAATGAAGGCCATCACAAGAGACAACAAAGGTCACTACATAATACTAAAGGGATCGATCCAACAAGAGGATATACTAGTCACCCTGGTAAACTATATGCACACAATATAAGAGCACCTAAATATATATATATATTTTAAAAATTTCTAGAGTATTTTAAGGGAGAGACAACGCAGTCATAGTAGGGGACTTAAACACCTGCTGACTTCACTGGATAGATCTCCCAGACTAAAATTTAACAAGGAAACAATGACTCTAAAGGACACACTGGATTAGATGGATTTAATTGACAATTATAGAACATTTCACCCCAAAGTTGCAGAATATACATTCTTCTCAAGTGCACATGGGTCATTCTCAAATATAGACCAAATGTTAGGACACAAAACAAGTCTCTATAAGTTCAAGAAGATTGAAATCATATCAAGCATCTTCTCAGATCACAGTGGAATGAAATTAGAAATCTACTACAATAAAGACACCCCAAAACATTCAAACACATGGAGGCTAAATAGCATGTTATTAAACAATGAATGGGTTACCAATGAGATCAAGAAAGAAATAAAAAACTTCCTGGAAAAAAATGAAATTAAACACACAATAACACAAAATCTCTGGGACACAATAAAAGCAGTCCTGAGAGGGAAGTTCATAGCACTACAGGCCTACCTCAAAAAACAAGAAAAATTAATAATAAACTATTTAACCTTACAATATAAAGAACTAGAAAGAAAACAACAAGAAAAGCACAAAGTAGAAGAAAGAAATAGTATAGATTAGAGCAGAAATAGATGATATAGAGACCAAAACAAAACAAAACAAAAAAATCTATGAAACCAAAAGCTGGTTCTTTGAAAGGATAAACAAGATTGATGAACCTTTGTCCAGACTCATCAAGAAACAAAGTGAGAGGACCCAAATAAATAAAATCAGAAATGAAAGTGGAGAAGTAACCACCAACACCACAGAAATACAAAGGATTGTAAGAAGATACTATGAAAAACTATATGCCAACAAGTTGAACAATGTGGATGAAATGGACAAATTCTTAGAAAAATACAATCTCCCAAAACGGAATCAGGATGAATCAGAAACCCTGAATAAGCCAATAACAACTGAGGAAATAGAAGCAGTGATTTTAAAAAAAAAAAAAATTCCAACAAATAAAAGCCAGAGTTCAGATGGCTTCACAGAGGAGTTTTACCAAACATTCAAAGAAGAACTAACACCCATACTCCTCAAACTATTAGAAAAAATCCAAGAAGGAATACTCCCAAGCTCTTTTTATGAGGCCAGCATTATCCTAATTCCAAAACCAGATAAAGACACTACAAAGAAAGAGAATTACAAGCCAATATCCCTGATAAACATAGATGCTAAAATCCTCAACAAAGTATTAGCAAATCACAGCCAGCAATATATTAAAAAGACTAGTGGCCCAGTGCACGAAATTCGTGCGGGGGGGGGGGGGTCCCTCAGACCAGCCTGCACCCTCTCCAATCTGGGATGCCTCGGGGGATTTCCGACTGCCGGTTTAGGCCCTAACCTGCAGCGATTCCTGCAGGATCGGGCCTAAACCAGCAGTTGGACATTGCCCTCACAATCCAGGACCACTGGCTCCTACCGCTCGCCTACCTGCCTGCCTGATTGCCCCTAACCACTTCTGCCTGCCAGCCTGATCACCCCCTAACTGCTCCCATGCCAACCCGATCGCCCCCAACTGCCCTTCCCTGCCAGCCCAATCACCCCCAACTGCCCTCCCCTGCTGGCCTAATCGCCCACAACTGCCCTACCCTGCCAGCCTGATTGCCCACAACTACCCTCCCCTGCCAGCTCAATCACCCACAACTGTCCTCCCCTGCTTGTCCAATCACCCACAACTGCCCTCCCATGCTGCAACCTGCCTCCTCCGCGGGACCCGCCTCCTCTGCGAGAGGCAGCAGAGATGCCAGGACTGGCCTCCTCTGCGCGAGGCAGCAAAGATGCCAGGACCGGCCTCCTCTGCACCACGCAGATCTGTGGGACCCCCAGGCCCCACCACGTGGAGTGGCCACCAGGCCCCACCTCCGTTGTGCATGTGGCCATCTTGTAGTGGCCATCTTGTGACAGCCATCTTGTGACAACGTCACACGCAGGGTCCACCTAGGCTTTTATTAGTATAGATCATTCACCATGTCCAAGTGGGATTTATTCCAGGGAAGCAAGGTTGGTACAATATTCGTAAATCAATAAACATAATATATCACATAAACAAACTGAAAGACAAAATTCACATAATCATATCAATAGACGGAAAAAAAAGCATTCGACAAAATCCAACACCCATTTTTGATAAAAAAAAAAAAACTCTCAGGAAAGTTGGAGGAGAAGGAGCATATCTCAAAATGATAAAGGCCATATATGACAAACCTACAGCCAACATCATACTCAATGGGCAAAAACTAAAACCATTTCCCCTAAGAACAGGAACAAGACAGAGATGTCTGTTTTCACCACTCTTATTCAACACAGTACTGGAGTCCTAGCCACAATGATCAGACAAGAAGAAATAAAAGGCATCCAAGTTGGAAAGGAGGAAGTAAAACTCTCATTATTCTCAGATGGCATGATATTGTACATGGAAAACTCTAAAGACTCTACCAAAAAACTACTAGATTTAATAAATGAATTTGGCAAGGTAGCAAAATCAACACCCCAAAATCATGTCTTTTTTATACATCAATAATGAATTCTCAGAAAGAGAAACTAAACAAACAATCCCATTTGCCATTGCAACAAAAAAAAATTAAGATACTTAGGAATAAACTTAACCATGGAGAGAAAAGATTTGTACTCGGAAAACTGCAGGACGTTGAAAAAAGTGATAGAGGAAGATATAAACAAGAAGAAGAATATACCATGTTCATAGATTGGTACAATCAACATCATTAAAATGTCCATACTATCCAAGGCAATCTACAGATTCATTGTAATACCTATTAAAATACTAATAGCATATTTCACAGACCTAGAACAAATACTCCAAAAATTTATAAGGCACCAAAAATGACCCCAAATAGCAGCAACAATCTTAAGAATAACAAAGTTGCAGGAATCACAATACCAGATATCAAGTTATACTACAAAGTCACTCTAAGCAAAACAGCTTGATACTGGCACAAGAACAGGCATATAGATCAATGGAACAGAACAGAGACCCCAGAAATCAACCCAAGCCAATACGCTCAATTAATATTTGACAAAGGAGGCAAGAGCATACAATGGAGTCAAGACAGTCTCTTCAATAAATGGCAGTGGGGAAAATGGACATGAAACTAGACCACCAACTTACACCATATACAAGAATAAACTCAAAATGGATAGAAGACTTAAGTGTAAGTCGGGAAAACATAAAAATCCTAGAAGAAACCATAGGCAGCAAAATCTTAGACATCTCTCATAGCAGTATGCTTACGGATACATATCCTATGGCAAAGGAAACTAAGGAGAAAATATACAAATGGGACTACATTAAAATAAAAGGCTTCTGCACAGCAAAAGAAACCAACAAAATGAAAAGGGGGCCCACTGAACATGTTTGGCAATGATATATCTGATAAAGGGTTAATATCCAAAATATATAAGGAACTCATATAACTTAACAAAAAGAAGATAGACAATCCAATTTTTAAATGAGCAAAGGACCTAAATAGACACTTCTCCAAAGAGGACATACAGATGGCCAAGAGACATGAAAATGCTCAAAGTCACTGATCATCAGAGAGATGCAAATTAAAACGACAAATGAGATGTCACTTAACACCTGTTAGAATGACTCCCATCAACAAATCAACAAATGACAAGTGCTGGCGAGGATGTGGAGAATAGGGAACCCTAGTACACTGCTGGTGGGGATGCAGACTGGTGCAGCCATTATGGAAATCAGTATGGAATTTCCTCAAAAAATGAAATATGGAACTGCCATTTGACCCAGTGATCCCACTTCTAGGAATATACCCTAAGATACACCAATCAGAACTAATGTGTGCATGCCTATGTTCATAGCAGCACAATGTACAATAGCTAAGATCTGTAAACAGCCCAAGTTCCCATCAGTAGATGAGTGGATAAAAAAGCTGCGGGACATTTACACAATGGAATACCATGCAGCAGTAAAAAAGAAGAATCTCTTACCCTTTGAGACAGCATGGGGAGACCTGGAGATTATCATGCTAAGTGAAATAAGTTAGTCAGAGAAAGACAAGTATCACATGATCTCACCCATATGTGGAATCTAGTTAACAAAATAAACTGATGAACAGAGAGGATCCAGAGACATGGAAGCATGAAACACAGTGTGGAATCTCAGAGGGAAGGCAGGGGAGGGTGGGTGGGTGGGAGGTAATCAACCAAAGATCTTGTACTAGTATGTATATATGCATAACCATGACCATGGACAATTAGGTGGTGAAAGCCTGGGGTGGGGGGCTGGGGGCGCTGGAGAGGTCAATGGGGGGGAAATGGGGACATATGTAATACTTTCAACAATAACATTTTTTTTTAAAGGCAGGGATGGAGAGTTTTTACTTTTAATTAGGAAAACAATAGTTTTCATAAGCCCTAACGTCACTTACATCTCATTAGTCACAAATGCGTCACATGACTACTTCTAGCTACAAGGGAATCTGGGGACATTTGTATTTTAAATGGAGCATATTACTACCTGGCCAGTGTGTGGCTCAGTGGTTGAGTGTCGACCCATGCACCAAAAGGTCACGGGTTTGATTCACTTTCAGGGCACATGCCCAGGTTCCAGCTTGACCCCTAGTAAGGGGCATGCAGGAGACAACCAATCGGTGTTTCTCTCGCATCAATGTTTCTAGCTCCCCTTCCCTTCCTCTCTCTAAAATCAATAAAAAACATGTTTTTAGAAAAATAAATGAATAAATAAAGCATAGTGCTGCCCCATACAAAATCAATGTTTTTAGTAACGAAGAAGGAAAATGAATATGGGGCAGGCAGCTAAGCATCTTTGCAAAGATACCTGCAAACAAATTTCTGAGGTGGCAGTAAGCCTCCATGCTGGCCCCTGTGATCCTCACCTTCTGGTATTCAAGTCGCCTCCCATATGAAGTTAGAGGTGGGGTGATCTGTGTGACTAATGGCGTTCTGTAGGACAGTATGTGACTTCCAAGGCTAGGTCATAAATAGCATGGTAATTTCTGCCTTGGCAATACAAATATTTTCTGTAAAGGACTAGATAGTAAATATTTTGTGCTTTACAGGCCATACAATCTTTGTTTTAATGGCTTAACTTGCTGTTTGCAGTGCAAATGCAATCACAGGCAACTTGTAAACAAATGAGCATGTGTTCCAGTAGAAGTTTATAAAAACAGGCAGTGGGTCAGACTTGATCCATAGCCTTTAATTTTCAGCAATTAAATCTTGAGGTAACTTGTTACTCAGCAATAGCTAATGAATACAAGGTGATCTAAAGAGTTAAATATCTAGCTCAGCTGGTATGCCTCAGTGGTTGAGTGTCGACCCATGCACCAAAAGGTCACCAGTTCAATTCTTTTTTTTAAAAAAATAAATCTTTATTGTTCAGATTATTACAGTTGTTCCTCTTTTTCCCCCCATAGCTCCCCTCCACCCAGTTCCCACCCCACCCTCTGCCCTTACTCCCCCCCCACTGTTCTCATCCATAGGTGTACGATTTTTGTCCAGTCTCTTTCCACACCCCCCACACCTCTTCCCCCGCCCCCCGAGAATTGTCAGTCCACTGCCTTTCTATGCCCCTGATTCTATTATATTCACCAGTTTACTCTGTTCATCAGATTTTTTTATTCACTTGATTTTTAGATTTACTTGTTGATAGATGTGTATTTGTTGTTCATAATTTGTATCTTTACCTTTTTCTTCTTCTTCCTCTTCTTAAAGGATACCTTTCACCATTTCATATAATACTGGTTTGCTGGTGATTAACTCCTTTAGCTTTTTCTTATCAGTGAAGCTCTTTATCTGACCTTCAATTCTGAATGATAGCTTTGCTGGCTAAAGTAATCTTGGTTGTAGGTTCTCGGTATTCATCACTTTGAATATTTCTTGCCACTCCCTTCTGGCCTGCATAGTTTCTGTTGAGAAATCAGCTGACAGTCATATGGGTATTCCCTTGTAGGTAACTGACTTTTTTTCTCTTGCTGCTTTTAAGATTTTCTCTTTATCTTTTGCCCTTGGCATTTTAATTATGATGTGTCTTGGTGTGGTCCTCTTTGGATGCCTTTTGTTTGGGTTTCTCTGCGCTTCCTGGACTTGTAAGTCTATTTCTTTCACCAGACAGGGGAAGTTTTCTGTCATTATTTCTTCAAATAGGTTTTCAATATCTTGCTCTCTCTCATCTTCTGGCACCCCTATAATTCAGATGTTGGTACGCTTGAAGTTGTCCCAGAGGCTCCTTACACTATCTTCATATTTTTGGATTCTTTTTTCTTTTCCGGTTGGGTGCTTTTTACTTCTTCATATTTCAAATCTTTGACTTGATTCTTGGGATCCTCTTGTCTGCTGTTGGATCTCTGTATATTGTTCTTTATTTCAGTCAGTGTATGCTTAATTTCTAGTTGGTCCTTTTTCATATCCTCGAGGGTCTCACTAAATTTATCGGCGGTTTCTAGAAAATACTTGAAAAACCTTATAACCATGGTTTTGAACTCTATATCCAGTAGTTTGCTTTCCTCCATTTCTGTCATTTGTGATCTGTTTCTTTGTCTCCACATTTTTTTTGCTTCCCTGTGTTGATAGAGTGGCTTTGTGTGCTAGGTGTCCTATAGGGCCCAGTGGCTCAGCCTCCCCAATTATTTGAGGTGGGCACTCTTGGTGCACCCCTTTGTGGGCTGTGTGCACAGTCTTGTTGTAGTTAAGCCTTAATTGTTGTAGGTATCACTGGGAGGAATTGACCTCCAGGCCAATTGGCTGTGAGAATCAGCTGTGTCTACAGTGGGAGAACTTCTGTGCTGGAGACACCCTTCTGGGGCAAGACTTGCTTCAGTGGGGCTTTGGTGCTCACTGAGTCTGCCCCCTGAGTGTGTCCCTTATGGATCTGAGGAGTTGTAATCTGGATGGTCCCAATCTGACCACTGGGTACACAGGCTCTTGGATCTGTAAGGAGGTGCTAATTTAGCCTCTGCCTGAGGCTACCCAGCAGGAGCTATGGAGAGATCTGCAGGTTCCTCTTCCTTGTTTGGGTTTTGGAGGTGCCCAGATGAGGCCCAGCTGTGAAGCAATGCAAGCTGCTGTGGGGCCTTGGGCCTTCTTTTGGAGGTTCTTGGTCTTTCTGACCCAGCTGCAGTTTGTTAGGTAATTTTAGATCTCAAAGGGCCAGCCCATTCATATGCAAAAACCTCTGCGCACAGCTTGGGTGGGGCAGGGTCTCATTAACAGGGCTGAGCAAACAGCTATGGCTGATCCTCAGTCCTGCCCTAAGAGGTCCCGGGTCTCAGTGTCCTGGTAATCGCTGCAAGCACCTCTGAGAGAAAGCCGCCCTCGAGTTCCGACCGATGCCAGACAGCACAGTTTCTCCCCATATGAGTCTGGGTCCCCAGAGACTCGCCCGGAACTGGAGTCAGGGCTGTCAGGAGCTTGTGCCTCCCTCCCGATTGCAAAAGACCGGCATCCTCTGTCGCCAGCCCCTTTCCGCGCGCGCCTCTATACCTCTGCACTTTACTTCTGCACCTCCTCTGAGTCTCAGTGTGCTTTTCTCTTTCCTTCTAGTTGTATAATTTCCACTCAGCCAGCCTTCCTGTGGTTCTGGATGATGTCTGTTTTGTCTTTTAGTTGTATTTTTGAAGTGCTTGTGCGAGGCAGCAATTTCAGGTGTTTACCTATGCCACCATCTTGGTTTCTCCACCAGTTCAATTCTTGATCAGGGCACATGCCCAGGTTGTGGTTTCAACCCCCCAGTTGAGGCCATGCAGGAGGCAGCCAGTTGGTATTGATGTTTCTCCCTCATCAATGTTTCTACCTCTCTCTCTAAAAAGAAAAAAAAATCAATAAAAACATGTTTTTTTAAAAAATAGTTGAATATCTACAAATCAAACCACACACTTCCATGTGACTAGTAGGAAATGGATTCAAAGCTCTTTCTAGGCTTAATCACAGTGGGAGAAATGGGCAAGAAATGTACTGGGTTATTTCTCTTTAAAACTTAAAGAGCCTATATGAATTGATTGAAATGAATATTGCAACCAAGATATAGAAAAGCCCATGAACAGAGAAATCACAAATATCCAGGTGAAAAAAGCAAACCAATGGTGCTGATCCATCCGGGAAAGATGTTCAACCTCACAAGCACTCAAAGATACTAATTGCTAATTTAAAATGAGATATCTTTTTGTCTATTTTAATAGTGACTTTTTAAAAATTACAAAATTTGGCTCAGCCAGCATGGCACAGTGGTTGAGCATTGACCTATGAACCAGGAGGTCGAGGTCTGATTCCTGGTTGGGAAACATGCGCAGTTTGCAGCCTCAATCCCCAGTGGGGGATGTGCACAAGGCAGCCAGTCAATGATTCTCTCTCATCATTGATGTTTCCATCTCTCTCTCCCTCTCCCTTCCTCTCTGAAATCAATAAAAATATATATTTTAAAAAATTACAAAATTTTGCTTTGGCTTGCTGCTTTCAGTATAAAGTGCAGCCTTCGGGAGAGCATTTGGCACCATATGCCAAGAATCATAAAATGTTTATCTTCTGCAAGCCAGTATTTCCACTTCTGAGAATTCATTCTGAAGAAATATGAGAAGTAGGCAAATATATACACATAACAATACTCATGGAGCATTATTTTAATGTTCAATTAGCACACAGACTAAGTGGCATTTTTTAATATGTGGAGATTTTTCTAATGACATGAACAGATTTTTTTCAACAGTGTGGAAAGTGTTTTCATATAATATTTTAAGAAAAAAGCTGCATACAGGTGGAATCAAATTTTTTTTCTAGATTTCTCTGTGACTAAAAATCTTGCTGCATAGAGAATGATGAAGAAGGTAACGGAGTGTAAAGTTGTGGTGATGGAAGGAGCCTAGACTTCAGGCGGTGAGCTCACAGTAGAATACACAGATGTCATATTATAATACTGTACACCTGAAATTTATATAGTGTTATTAACCAATGCTTCCCCAAGAAATTTAATTTTAAAAATTAAATTAAATTTTTTAAATTCTGGGTAAATTCTGAGGCTCTACTGTACAACATGGTGTTATAGTTAATACTGTATTATAGATTTGAAGTTGCCAGACTTGAAGAGTTGGGGTTTTTTTTGTGTTTGTTTGTTTTTTAATCCTCATTCGAGAATATTTTTCCATTGATTTTTAGAGAAAGTGGAAGGGAGAGAGAGAGAGAGAAACATAAATGTGAGAGAGACACATCAATTGGTTGCCTCCTGCGTGTATCCTGACCAGAGCCGGGGAACCTGCAACCAAGATACATGCCCTTGACCGGAATCGAACACTCTATCTGCTGAGCCAAACCTGCTAGGATGAAAAGTGGATCTTCACGTTCTCCACAGAAAGGAAATGGTAATGATGTAAAGTGTTAGCCAGCTCTATCTCAGTCATCAATTTCAGTATATTCGTGTATCAAATCCATCAACATCTTGTACACTTTAAACTCACATAATCACACAAAATGTTCTATGTCAATTATATCACAATAAATCTGGAAAAATAAATAAATAAAAGGAGATCCTCCTCTGCCCCCAAAAGAAATAATGTTCATAAAATTATTTTATATACAACAAAGATCTCTAATAAAATTAGCTGGTACTAAAATCCTGTTGCCTGTAGAGCAACAGAAACACTCATTCATTGATGGTGGGAAAAAATGGTGCAGCCACTTGGAAGGTAGTTCGGTGGTTTCTTACAAAACTAAACATAGTCACCATATGACCCAGCAACCATGCTCCTCGCATTTACCCAAGTGAGTTGAAATCTATGTCTACATAAAAACCTGCTTGTGGATGTTTATAGCAACTTTACTCATAATTACCAAAACCACCAAGATGCCTTTCAGCAGTTGAATGGATAAACAAACTGTGTTCATCCAGACAATGGGATATTATACATCGTGAAAAAGAAATGAGGTGTCAGCCATGAAAAGATATGGAGGAAGCTTAAACGTATGTTACTAAGTAAAAGAAGCCAGTCTGAAAGGCTACAAGCTGCATGATTCCAACACGATGACATTCTGGAGAAGATGAAACTATGGAGACAGCAAAAGGATCAGTGGCTGCCAGGGTCTGGGAGGGGGAGGGATGAATAGGTGGGGCACAAAGGTTTTGTAGGGCTGTGAAAATATTCTGTGTGATACTGTAATGATGGATGCATATTGTAATACATTGTTCAAACCTATAGAATGTTCAATATCAGGATGAACCCCAATGTAAATTATGAACTTGAGGTGATCCCGGATGCTGGGCAGCACCCAGGGAGGCCAAGGGAGGCCTCAACCTGATCCACGTCCTTGTCATGGGACAAGAAGGAATTCAAGAGTGTGACAGAAAGATTTAACAAAGCACACTAAATTTATTAAAGAGATGGTGCGCACTTGAGAAGTGAGCATGGGCAATCTTGGGGAACAAGACACGCGGATAGAGTCTGGGTGTAAGGTTTTTATTAAAGACTGGAGGCTGGTGCATGAAAATCCATGCACTGGAGGGGGGTCCAGCCGCCCGGCCTGCCCCCCTCACAGTCCGGGAGCCCTCAGGGGCTGGAGGCGACCTGGAAATCAGGGGAAGGCGACGCCCCATCACACCTCTGTTGCTGCCACTGCCGGCAGCGCAGACTTGGCCAGGCCTGGTTACCTGAGCCTCAGGCGCCTCCGGGAGGGCTGGAGGGCTGAGGGAACTGGGGGTCTCTAAGGCCTGGGAGTGGGCCCAGCCTTGCCACATGCCTGCCGCCCTGGCGGGGCTGAGGGGACTGGGCACCACCATCTTGTGGCTGTGGGCGCTGCCATCTTTGAGGGCAGGGCAGTCAATTCGCATATTCCCTCCTTATTGGCTGTGGGCACCGCCATCTTTGCAATGGCGTGAGGGTCAATTAGCATATTCCCTCTTTATTAGATAGGACTAGAGGCCCAGGTGGGGTCCTGGTGCCCGGCCCCAATCAGTGGATCGCGACCGGGTCTGTAGGGAGGAGACGGTGGCAGGTTGCCCTGCCCGCCCTGATCAGCTGATCAGGGCTGGGCTGGCTGGGGGGAGGGGCTGTGGGTGATTGGCCAGCAGCCCCACTCCTGATTGGGGTGGGAGGGCCAATTGGGGGTGGCCTGATTATGGGGAGGGGCTATGGGTGGTGGGCTGATGGCCCTGCCCCCGAATGGGGTAGGGGGGCCGTTTGGGAGTCAGTGGCCATGGGAGGGGCTGTGGGAGGTTGGCCATCTGGCCCTGCCCCTGATTGGAGTGGGGTAGCCGATCAGGGGCGAAGTTGGCTTGGGGGAGGGGCAAGCCGGCCAATGGGGTGGTGGGGGCCCATCAGGGGCAGGGCTGACTGGGATAAGGGGAAGGGCTGCAGGAGGTTGGCCACGGGGGGAGAGGGCCCTCCATTGGCTGATTTGGTGGCCTCAGTGGGGGGCATAGCGACTGGTCATTACGGTGTTTGGGTTGCTGGCTTTTTATATATACACAGAGGCCCAGTGCACGAAATTTGTGCATGGAGGGGGTGTCCCCACAGCCCAGCCTGCACCCTCTCCAATCTGGGGCCACTGGGCGATGTTTGATTGCCAGTTTAAACTAGCAGTCATACATCCCTTTCACAATCCTGGACTACTGGCTCCTAATTGCTCACCTGCCTGCCTGCCTGCCTGGTTGCCCCTAACTGCCCCCCTGCTGGCCTGGTCACCCCCAGCTGCCCCCCCCTGCTGGCCTGGCCGCCCCCAACTTCCTCCCTGCTGGCCTTGTCGCCCCTCATGCCCCCCCCCCCCACACCAGCCTGATCGCCCCATGAAGCCTGCTGTTCAGTCGTTTGGTCATCCTTCACTAACCCCCCTGCCAGCAGGGTCACCCCACACAGCCTGCTGTTCAGTCGTTTGGTCGTCCCTCACTAAACCCCCTGCTGGCCTGGTCGCCCCACGCAGCCTGTTCCATTGTTTCAGTTGCGACGGTCGCTTAGGCTTTCATGTATACAGATAGAGAGGGTGGTCCTCTGCTTCTGATGCTGGTGGGCTGGTGGAGTGACCCCTCCCCCCCATGCTGCTCGTCCTTGTCCCCACTCTCCAGGTAACTATGTTTTGGGTGCTATTAATTATAGGAAATTGGGGAGGGGAAGCAGGGGAACGGGTGGTCAGTGAAGGTGGAGTCTGCGATGTTCCAGCCAAGACAGAAAAGGCAGGGGTAGAGCTTGAGTCCTTCATTCTCTATTCTAACTTTCCTGCTTCAATAACAATGTGTCAATGTAGGGTCAGGGATTGTAACAAATGCACCACTCTGGTGGCGATGTGGTTAGTGGGGAGGCTGTTGTACTGGTAGGGCAGGAGGGGTATGAGAAATCTCAGTACTTTCTGCTCAGCTTTGCTGTGAACCTACAACTGCTCTAATAAAGTCTATTGAAAAAGTAAAATCCTGTTGCCCTTATGCTGAATGAGGCTACACACTGTGTGATTCCATTTATGCGACAGTCTCAGAAAGACTAGACCAGTGGTCGGCAAACCGCGGCTCGCAAGCCACCTGCGGCTCTTTGGCCCCTTGAGTGTGGCTCTTCCACAAAATACCACGTGCGGGCGCGCACATACAGTGCGATTGAAACTTCGTGGCCCATGCGCAGAAGTCGGTTTTCGGCCTGGGCGAGTCTATTTTGAAGAAGTGGCGTTAGAAGGAATGGGGGGTGTCGGTCGGTCGGTCGGTCGATGGGAGACTCGGCGCAGGCGGGCCGCGGGATGCGCAGTGCGGGGTCAGGGGAGGGGGTACATTGTTTTGAGGTACGTTCGCTGAGGTCAACCCCTTCCAACTCTCCCATCCACACTCGTCTATCTGAAACAAGCATACAAGATGAGTGTGGATGGGAGAGTTGGAAGGGATCGACCTCAGCGAACGTACCTCAATCAGATTGAGGACGTTTTTAGCAAAGGCCAGCTTAGGAGTACCCTAATTAAGTTAATAACAATGTACCTACCTATATAGTATAAGTTTAAAAAATTTGGCTCTCAAAAGAAATTTCAATCGTTGTACTGTTGATATTTGGCTCTGTTGACTAATGAGTTTGCCGACCACTGGACTAGAGTCCAGAGACAGAGGACAGAGTTGCCAGGGGAGGGAGTGGGGTGAGATGATAAAGGTGTAGTGTGAGGGAGTTTTGGGGGGGTTGATGGAACTGTTCTATATCCATTGTCATGATTACATGAATCTATGCATATGTTAAAACTCACAGAGCTACATAACAAAGGTAAAATGTTAATTTTATTTTATGATATACTTTTTTTGGAGGGGGAGGGGAGTAATTCTCGCCCGAGGATATTTTCTCCATTGATTATTTTAGGGAGAGTGGAAGGGAGGGAGGAAAGAGCGAGAGACATTGATGTGAGAGAGACACATTGATTGGTTGCTTCCTGCACATGCCCCGACCTGGGCTGGGGATCAAACCTGCAACCCAGGTACATACCCTTGACTGGGAATCGAACCTGCAACCCTTCGGTCCAGGGGTCTACACTCTAACCACTGAGCCAAACCGGCCATGGCGGATATACTTTTTAAAATTTTAATGTAAAAAAGAAAATTCTGTTGCCAGATCCTCAGCTAGTCCACAGGACCCTGTTGGGTTTTGTGCTCTGAATCAAGGATTGGCATGTCTGGACCTGCAGTAAGCTGCAGATGCTCAGAACACACACACAAAGTTGCACATCTTGCCAACGATGTCTGGGGTCTTCAGACCACCCAGGCGCCCTTCCCTACAAGCCCTACTTTGTCCTTGGCACCCCAGGACAAATTCTAGTGACTCCTCAGATCCACCAGCACCTCCCTCATCTGCAGGCCCTCCCATGATCCCACCAGAGCATGGCCCCATCAGTCACCTGGCACGTAGAATCATTCTCCAGTCCTTCCTCTCTCTCTCCTCCAGTCAGTCACCCAAGTCTGCTGACCTTACCTCCTGAATACCTCCCCAGATCTCTTCCAAAAGGTCTTCTATAGAAATCTCTGGCAAAAGACTTTGCCCAGCATATATAAGGAGTTCCTACAAATCAAAAAGAAAAAGGCAGAAACCCCACAGAAAAAAAAATGGGCTTTTTATAAAAAGAGATCTCCAAATGGCCATTAAATGAAAATGCTTGATATCATGACTCATTGTGGAAACTCAAATTAAAACCAAAATGCCATGGCACTCTACACCTACCAGAATGGCTAACAGGAGAACAACAATATCAAGTCATGCTGTGCTGCTGGTAGAAGTGAAAAATGGCACATTGCTTTTGAAAACTGTTTGCAGTATTCATAAAGTTGAACAAACACCTACACTATGACTCTGAGGAATAAACTAAAAGGAAATGCATATTTATGTTCATAAAAATTCTACAAGAATTTTCATAACACCTCTCCTTGTAATACCCCAAAATTGGAAACAATTTAAATACCCGACAAAAAAGATGGGTCAATAAGTGCAGTGACATCACAAAATGGAATACTTTATAGCAGTGATTCTCAACCAGGGGTGATTCCCAACCTAAGGGGACATTTGTGGGTGTCATAATGTGGAGGGTGTACTACTGTCATCTCATGGGGACAATGCTTAACATCTTACAATGCATAGGACAGACACACAAAGAATTATCCAGCCCCAGATGTCATTAGTGATTGAGCAGCCCTGCTGTACAACAATGACAAAAAACACTTATCCACTCTAGAACAATTTGGATAATGCTCACCAGCCTAATGCTGTGCAAAGGAAGCCAGACATGAAAGAGAAAATGATTCTATGCTGTTGAAAGTCAAGTTAGTGGTTCCCATGGGTGGAAATGAATGAAAGGAGGCACAGTGGAGACTTCCGGGGGCTGGTGATGGTATGTCGTTGTCCTGGGTGCTGGCCACACAAGCATGCTCACATTGTGAAAACTTTGTACTGTACCGTTGTGACTTGTGCGCTTTTTCTGTTTGCGTGCTATATTTGAATAAAATGTTCTAAAGTTAAAAACTCTCCCCCTTCCCTCCACCCCTTTGCCCTGTTCGGGCCTTATCAACTTTGCACTGAGCAACTGCCCTCACCTCTCCCCTGCTTGTCCTCCAGACAGCAGCCAGGGGATCTCTAGGATCCCTTCCTGCTCTAAAACCTTTCATGGCTCCCTATTGCCCCCAAGATCGGATCCAAGTCTTTAAAGACTTCCTTGGTGCTTCTTTTGCAGTTTCATCTCTACCTACCCTCTCTGCTCCTTGCACCATGAAATTAACCTTCATCCCAGAACACACTGCTTGAAACCTCCAGTCCTTTGCACCTGCTGTCCTCTTTGCCTGACTGCCCAGACACACTCTTGCCCTTTTAGGTTCAGCTCCAGTGTCCCTGCGCTGGAACTCACCTGCCCACCTTTCCTCTGCCCCAGCTCAGATCTCCAGACAAGAAGCTTTGGGATCATAACTGATTTTCTTATAGTCAACACTCTCTCTCTCTCTCTCTCTCTCTCTCTCTCTCTCTCTCTCTCTCTCTCTCTCTCTCTTGCAAAATGCAAGAGAAAGTATTGAGTAATATGCAAAAGTTTAGCCACTCACCCTAGGATCCTTTCCTTCAGGACCCCCACCACCACCACCACCACCAGCCTCTGCCTAAAGACTGCGCCCTACCCCAGTCGGGGAGGACAAGGCAGAGATTCCAAAGGTCCTGAGCTTGAACACTGCCCCTCTGCTTTCCTGGCAGGCCCTTCCTGTGTCCCCCAACCCCACATCTCCAGGCCCCTCCCCCAGCTCTGCCTATCCATCCCTGGCTACCTCCTCCCACCTCTCGAATTCCAGAGAATTCTCCCCCTTCTCCCCCCACCTCCCCAGCTTGCAGCTGTTGCTAACGGGGAAGTGGTTGGGAAGGAGGTTCCAGGGAAGTGGGGTTAGGTTGGTCCCCCCTCCAGCTCACACCCCCAGTGACAGGCTTCAATCAGAGCCAAACTTTGCCCAGAAAATGGGCTCCATCAGTCCACCTGCCACTGACTCACTGCCAGTAGAGCAGAAACATAGCCCAGGGATTCACTTCCAGCTCAGCTGCTCTGTGACCTTGGGACAGTGCCCTAACCTCTCTATGTGTCTGGTCCCTCAGCTAAAAAAAAAAAAAAAAAATACCCACCTCACAGGGCTATTGAGAGATTGTATTTAAAATAGTGTCTGGATGCTCCCAGGAACAAGCTGGAATTACAAATGAAATATGGAAAGGCTTCCTGAATAATCAATGGAAAACGCACAGGAGAGAACCCTGATACCCAAGGACCGAAGATGGAAACAGCATTGAGACTGGGAAGAGGGGCAGAGGTGTGAAAGGGCTGGCAAGGTGCCCACAGATGGCAACTGAAGTCCTGGAGAGATATCTCAGCTGTTGGGGGTGGGGGGTGCCACTGAGAACTCTGGGATCTAATACCCAAGCTAGGCTCCCCAGCAGAGAACACTAAATCTGAGGAGGGTACCCACATAACATCTAGCTGTGAAAAGCAGTGGGGTGCTATCTGCTAGGGAGTGGCAGCTGAAAGTTCAGACACCCTCTTGAAGGGCCAATGCACAAAAATTCCCCGTGGAACCACCCACCATGTGCTCTGGCAGAGGGAGGGTGAAGTAGACTGGAGCTGTGAGAGCAGAACCCAGGACTGGGGACTCGGGGCATAGAGTTCAGAAGGTAGATACCCCAAGTTTCCTGGGATAAGTCATTCCCTCACGCAGCAAAGGACATCTTTCCCACATAGACATTTGCCCTGCCTGGGGAGAAGACAGTCAGCACACCCTATTGGAAAACACCTTGCCTGGAGGCCACTTAAGAGATTAAAAGTAACAATTAGCCTCCAGGCAGAAGCAACTGCCCCACCCTGTTGAAAAAACTCTCACTACACCTGAGGATGACTGCTTGGGGGGCAATTTAAGTCAGAATCATATTACTCTGCAGACAGAGGTGGTCTCTGGAGGCTTTGAGTCTTTGCCTGATCCAATTAGTCAGAAACAGCCTTTAAAACCATCCCACACTAGAGATTGAGAGGTGTAGAGGACCTACCTAAAACATAGTCACAAACCCAAACAGACAACCAAAATGAGAAGACAAAGAAACAACCCCCATGTGGGAAACCGTTTATTGTCTTCACTAGCTGATAAGCATAGACAGAGAACCCCCCCCCCCCCCCAAGGCTGGGTGCCTTTGAAGCCCTAGCAAAGGTCGGAGCTAGGTGCCACCTCGGTTTGTCCAGACAGTGGTAGCTGAAGCAACGTCCCCATTTATTATTATGTAAATCCTTGCTGATGGGCTAGTCTTCCTGTTGCCAGGGGTTGCATGCCTAAGGGCTATGCTATGGGTGTATCCCAGATCAATAAAAGCTTGGTGAGGCCTGAGCACCTGGGGAAGTCCTTCCTCCTGAGTTGGACTTACTCGCCTGGTCCCCCAATATTTCCAAATTATCTCGTGTCTTTTCTCTTTCATTTGTGTGCGGCTCCACTTCCAGGTTCTGAACCCTGATCCACGCGAGATGTGGGAAGGAAACACGCAACACCCCCAAATGAAAGAACAAGAGAATTCTCCAGAAGAGATAAATGAAGCAGAGACAAGAAATTTATCTGAGCCCTGGCTGGTTTTGCTCAGTGGATAGAGCATCGGCCTGCAGACTGAAAGGCCCCAGGTTCGATTCCAGTCAAGGGTATGTACCATGGTTGCAGGCACATCCCCAGTAGGGAGTGTGCAGGAGGCAGCTGATCGATGTTTCTCTCTCATTGATGTTTCTAACTCTCTATCCCTCTCCCTTCCTCTCTGTAAAATATCAATAAAAATATATTTTTAAAAAAAAGAAATTAAAAAAAAAAGAAATTTATCTGAAACAGAGTTCAGAGTAATGATGGTAAAAATGCTCAACAGTATGAAAAAAGATATAGTAACTATGAAAAAAGAATAGTCTGAGATAAAGAATGACATAACACAAATAAAGAACACATTGGAAGAAACACAGCAGATTAGGGGAAGCTGAGGATTGAATCAGTGAATTAGAAGACAGAGTTGAAAATATCACTCAATCAGAGAACCAAAAAGAAAAAAACAATTAAAAAACAGAAGGACTTAATGGAGCTGTGGGACAACGTGAAACATAACAATATTAGAATAGCAGGTGTGCCGGAAGAGGCAGAAAGGGAGAAAGAAATAGAGAAAGTGTTTGAAGAAATAATGGCAGAAAACTTCCCTAACCTGGTAAAGGAAAAAGTCACACAGTTCAGGAGGCACAGAGAACCCTAAACAAGAACCACGCCTACATACATCATAATTAAAATGCCAAAAATTAAAGACAAAGAGAGAATCTTAAAGGCAGCAAGAGAAAAGAAAACTGTTACCTACAAAGGAGCACCATAAGGCTGACACTGGATTTCTCATCAGAAACTCTACAGGCCAGAAGAGAATGCATGAAGTACTCAAGGTAATGGAAAGCAAGGATCTGAGACCAAGCTTACTATATCCAGCAAGGCTCTCATTCAAAATAGATGGTCAAATAAAGAGTTTCCCAGACAAAAAAAAAAAAAAAAAAAAAAAAAAAAAAAAAAAAAAAAGCTAAAGGAATTCATCACCACCAAGCCGGCATTACAAGCAATGCTAAAGGGATTGCTGTAAGGGATTGCTGAGAAGAAACAGAGAGAGAAACCTAGCCATACAGGATTAAAATGGCTATAAATAAGTACCTCTCAATAATAACCCTAAATGTAAATGGATTAAATGCTCCAATCAAAAGGCAAAGGGTAGCTGAATGGATACAAAAACATGACCCAACTATATGCTATGTACAAGAGACCCACCTCAAAACAAAAGACACACACAGGATGAAAGTAAAGGGATGGAAAAATATTTTCCATGCAAATGGAAAACAAAAAAAAAAATCTGGAGTAGCAATACTCATATCCGACAAAATAGACTTCAAAATGAAGGCCATCATAAGAGACAACAAAGGTCACTACATAATACTAAAGGGATTGATCCAACAAGAGGATATAACCCTGGTAAGCATATATGCACCCAATATACTGGTAGGTGCACCTAAATATATTTTAAAACTTCTAGAGGACTTTAATGGAGAGATTGACAACAATACAGTCATAGTAGGGGACTTTAACACCTCTCTGACTTCACTGGATAGATATTCCAGACAAAAACTTAACAAGAAAACAGAGACTCTAAAGGATACACTGGACCAGATGGACTTAATAGACATTTAGAGAACATTTCACCCCAAAGTTGCAGAATATACATTCTTCTCAAGTGCACATGGGTCATTCTCAAAGATAGACCACATATTAGGACACAACACAAGTCTCTACAAGTTTAAGAAGACTGAAATCATATCAAGCATCTTCTCAGATCACAGTGGAATGAAATTAGAAATCAACTACAGTAAAAACACCCCAAAATATTCAAACACATGGAGGCTAAATAGCATGTTATTAAACAATGAATGGGTTACCAATGAGATCAAGAAAGAAATAAAAAACTTCCTGGAAACAAATGAAAATGAACACACAACAACCCCAAATCCCTGGGACAAACTTACAGCCAACACCATACTCAATTGGCAAAAACTAAAACCATTTCCCCTGAGAACAGGAACAAGACAGGGATGCCTACTTTCACCACTCCTGTTCGACATAGTACTGGACGTGCTAGCCATAGTGATCAGACAACAAGAAGAAATAATAGGCACCCAAATTGGAAAAGAATAAGTAAAACTGTCATTATTCGCAGATGACATGATATTGTACATAGAAAACTCCAAAGATTCCATCAAAAAACTACTAGACTTGCCCTAGCCGGTTTGGCTCAGTGGTAGAGCATTGACCTGTGGACCAAAGGGTCCCAGGTTCGATTACGGTCAAGGGCACATGCCCGGGTTGCGGGCTTGGTCCCCAGTGGGGAGCATGTAGGAGGCAGCCGATCGATGATTCTCTCTCATCATTGATGTTTCTATCTCTCTCTCCCTCTTCCATCCTCTCTGAAATAATAAAAAAAAAAATACTACTAGACTTAATAAATGAATTTGGCAATGTAGCAGGATACAAAATTAACACCCAGAAATCTGGGGCTTTTTTATACACCAATAATGAACTCACAGAAAGAGAAACAAACAAACAAACAAAAAACAACAACAAAAAAACCCAAAACAATCCCATTAACCATTGCACCAAAAAAATTAAGATACCTAGGAATAAACTTAACTAAGAAGGTAAAAGACCTGTACTCAGAAAACGACAGGACATTGAAAAAAACAGATAGAGGAAGACATAAATAAATGGAAGAATATACCATGTTCATGGATTGGTAGAATCAACATCATTAAAATGTCCATATTACCCAAACCAATCTATAGATTCAATGTAATCCCCATTAAGACTAAGACACCAATGGAATATTCACAGACCTAGAACAAACTCTCCAAAAATTCATCTGGAAAAAAAAGACCCCGAATAGCTGCAGCAATCCTGAGAAAGAAGAACAAAGTTGGAGGGATCACAATACCAGATATCAAGCTATATTAAAAAGCCACTGTTCTCAAAACGGCCTGGTATTGGCTCAAGAACAGACATATAGACCAATGGGACAGAACAGAGAACCCAAAAATTGACCCAAGCCATTATGCTCAATTGTTATTTGACAAAGGAGGTATGAGCATACAATGGAGTCAAGATAGTCTCTTCAATAAATGATGTTGGGAAAATTGGACAGATACATGCAAAAAAAAATGAAGTTAGACTACCAACTTACACCATACACAAGAAAAACTCAAAGTGCATAAAGGACTTAAACGTAAGACAGAAAATCATAAAAATCTTAGAAAAAGCCATAGGCAGCAAAATATCAGATATATGTCATAGCAATATCTTTACCGATACAGCTCCTAGGGCAATGGAAACTAAAGAGAAAATAAACAAATGGGACTACATCAAAATAAAAAGCTGCACAGCAAAAGAAACCATCAATAAAACAAAAAAAAAAACAAAACACTGCACGGGAGAACATATTTGCCAATGTTATCTCTGATAAGGATTTAATCTCCAAAATTTACAGGGAACTCAAACAACTTAACAAAAGGAAGATAAACAATCCAATCAAAAAAAGGGCAAAGGACTTAGACACTTTTCGAAAGAGGACATACAGAAGGTCAAGAGACATATGAAAACATGCTCAAAGTCACTAATCATCCGAGAGATGCAAATCAAAACGACAATGAGGTACCATCTCACACCTGTCAGACTGGCTATCATCAACAAATCGACAAATGACAAGTGCTGGCGAGGATGCGGGGAAAAGGGAACCCTTCTGCACTGCTGGTGGGAATGCAAACTGGTGCAGCCACTGTGGCGAACAGTATGGAGTTTCCTCAAAAACTAAAAATGGAACTCCCATTTGACCCAGTGATCCCACTTTTAGGAATATATCCCAAGAAATCAGAAACCCCAAGCAGGAGGAATATATGCACCCCTATGTTCATAGCAGCACAATTTACAATAGCTAAGATTTGGAAACAGCCTAAGTGCCCATCAGCAAATGAGTGAATTAAAAAACTGTGGTGCATCTACACAATGGAATACTATGCTGCTGTACAAAAGGAGTTCTTACCATTTGCAACAGCATGAATAGAACTGGAGAGCATTATGCTAAGTGAAATAAGCCAGTCAGAGAAAGATAAATATCACATGATCTCACTCACTTGTGGAATATAATGAACAACATAAACTGATGAACAAAAGTAGAGCCAGGAGAAAAAAAATATTTTAGACTATAATAGAAGTAATCCTGTTATTTGCAGATTTTTAATATTTCCTAAAACTTTTGTGATATCATACTATGTTAGTACAGTTTTGGTAATATTATTATACTTAAAATCCTTTTTTTCTTGAAATATTAATGTTTATTGCATGTAATATTATTATATTTAAAATAGTTTTTCTTGAGATATTAATGTTTATTGCATGTAACATTATATTTAAAGTCGTTTTTCTTGAAATATTAATGTTTTTTCCATGTAACTTTATTATATTTAAAGTCATTTTTCTTGAAATATAAAAATAAAATAGTGTCTGGCACATGAGCACCCTGTGACAATTGTCACTGTTGTTATTTTTACTGGGCAAGAGGTTAGGATACGCCCTGTGTTTGGTAAATGGTCAGTAAATGCAATAAGTGCTACTTCCCCCCATCCTGCTCCTCCTTTCTGATTGTCTCCATGCAGCTCCTGCCCCATGGTGGTCTGGAGTTCCAAGTTCAAGGTCTTGAAACCAGGCAACCATGGGATCCGGGTTGCCTGTCACTACCAGAGCCAATTAAGCAGAGACAGAGTTGAATCACATAGGAGCATTTACTCCAATAATGCTGGCAGTTCTGCCTCTCCCCATAAACTAGCTGCTTATATTGTGTAGAAGGAAAAAGATTACACAGGAAAGTAGGAATTACAGGCATGGGGAAGTAGGTCCGGTATACTGGCTACAGGTTACAGGCAATGTGGGTTGGGGGGTGGGTCGCAGAGGGTGCCTCCAAGGCCAGACTGTTTCAGCAATGAGGTTGTTAATCTTTCCGTGAAGACAGGCAGTTCTCGGAAAAGGAGAAGGGACTGCATTCCAGGGTTAACTCCCATGTCCCAGGGCGTACAACTCTCAGCCAAGTTAGAATGTGCTTTCTTTGATCAGAACAGAATAAGCATGGTTAACGGAGCATAATTAATATTTCTTATAACTATAGCTAGTTCCCATTATTCTATTTCTGCCCCTAACAGTCTGGATTGGTCTTCCAGTCTCATCTGCCCAGCAAAGCTGCTGGGTGGCCTCCTCTGCCTGGATGCTGAGGGTGGCCATGCAGCTGGCATGAGGAGGACGTGGGGACAAGCACCAGCCAGACGTCCCCCTTGCAGTTAGGCCGAACCTCCCCCATACTCCTTCCTCTTGGCCTCGCCCACAGAGGCTGTCACCCATGGGCACTGCATTTCCAGCTCAAACAGACACAGTGGGCTTCAAGCTCATGTCTTCCAGGACATCTGGACCCCTCCCATCCAGCCTAGCACCTCCCTCCAAATCTGCTGGCACCCTGTGCTGCCCACCAGTCAGCACAGCCAGAGAGGGACATCGTGCTAAGTGCACAGTCCAGCCGCGCACGTGAGACCTCCCACCCATCTCCCTCTCCTCCTTCCCCTGGTCCTACCAGTGCCAAGGGCCCTCGTTGTGGAGACAGGGCTTGGGCCTTTCTGTTCCCCCTGACACCTCCCACAATGTGGCCCTGTGACCCCTGTGATTGCAAACCAGAGCATGGCACTCTCTGTAAAAACCTGATAGTGGTCCCATGAAGTCTGAGCCTGGATCCCACAGGCCTGAGTGGACAGTCTGCTTCACACGGCCCTCAGGTCACACTGGGCTTTCTGCTTCAATGGAGCCCTGTCTCCCTGGCACGCCCATCCCTGCCCAACTGCCCCTTCAGCTGAGGGACATTCCATCCTTGAGAAGGTCACCCCTACCTCATATCCACGTCCTGAACATTCTGTTCCCCACACCCCCCATCACTCACCCAGCAGCACACTGACATGGACTGACAAACGGGCCTCCTCATGACCTTTGGATCACTGGTCGCAGAGAAAAGGCCCTCCAAAACACAGGCACCAAAACCCAGAGGAGAAAATGAGAGGGTCGGTTGGAAGGAGCTATGTCTTTCAAAAACAGTGTCCAAATTATGCCAAAGAATTCATTCTGCTTTATAGTGAACAAGATGAAGGCTATAATGGAAATTACAGGCTAATTCTCTAAACAAAAAAGGAAATGAATTCACTGGGTTTTTTGGAGGGGGCATTTTTGCCCCTAAAATTTCATATTTAATTATTCACATGCTATATTTCAATAGGGTTCTGACAGCACACAGTCATTTAGGGGGAGAGGAACAGATGCACAAACACAAAGAAAATAAACAAACAGTGCTTGGAAGGTATTTTAGATCAAATCATGTCCCCTCGAAAGATCAGTTAAAGTCCTGACGCCTAGTATTTGGAAATGTGATCATATTTGGAAATACAGCAGGTCCTTGAATAAAGTCGTGTCAGTCATTTTGTTATAACCTTGATGAGAATGGAACTCTTGCTTATAGCAATTAACTTTTGATAAAATTAGTTTTGTTATAAATCATTTTGCTTAAAGTCATAGAACTTATTGCATTGAGGAGTTTACTATAGGGTCTTTGCAGATGAAAGCAAGTTAAGATGAGGTCCCCTGGAGTAGAATGGGCCCTAACCGAATGGCTGGTAACCTTATAAGATAAATTTGGACACAGAGACGGAAGATGGCCATGTGGGTATAGACCTAGAAATGGGAGGGGTGTGTTTTAGAAGCCAAAGAATGCCAAGGAGTGCCAGCAGCACCAGAAGCTGGAAAGGGGCAGGAAAGTCTTCCCTAGAGCCTTTGGAGGGAGCATGGACCTGCCAACTCCTTGATTTTGAATTTTGAACTCTCAGAACTGGGAGAGAATAAATTTCTGTTGTTAAGCCACCCAATTTGTGGGACTTGGTTCTGGTGGCTCCGGAAACCATACATATGTCCTGGTCTGACTCATGTGATGTTCTGGTCTCTCCTCCTGGAGCACCCCCTCCTTCTTCACCAGTGGCCATTCTCCCCATGATCAATTATTCTTTGGACTGACCACCAAGTCTTCCTTTGTCAATAACTCATAGGCATTTTCGTTTCCTCTCCACAGTCACTTCCTTCCACCACATAAAATCCCACCAAGTTGCAAGATTTGTCCTATCATTGTGTCAACATTATTTTTATGGATTATCTACAGCATCCCACAACCAGAGAACAGCTGATTTAAAAAAAATCGCATGCCGGGGGTGCAGTTGGCACTGTAAAACTTGGAGGACTGTTCTTCTTAATCATCACTGTAGTAGTAAGCAGTTTCCATGTTGTAAAACCCTAATTTCCCTCCACACTCAGAACTACCCTCCTTGCAGCTGTGACATCCCTAGGGACCTTCCCAAAACTGCACATCAAAAAGATGAATGATGCAATAAATGCTTTTGGGACAACTAGGGAAGTAAAAGGGAAATCCATAGCTCACAATTGATCTCAGTATAAATTTCTGACAGATCAAAGTATCACATGTGCAAAATAAAATCATAAAAGTGCTAGGGGGAAAAAACCACATGGGGGCCTTTTAAAAATAACAATTGAGCCCTGACCAATGTGGCTCCGTTAGTTGAAGTGTTGTCCCATGCACCGAAGGATCAAGGGTTCGATTCCCAGTCAGGGCACATATCCAGGCTGTGGGTTAGATCTCCCGTGGGGAGCATATAGGGGGCAACTGATCAATGTTTCTCTCTCCCTTTCCCTTCCTCTCTCTACACTCAATTTTTTTAAAAAGAGCTTCTCTGTGTATTTTACCATCGTTTTTTAAAAAGAGCCTCTATAAATAAATTTTGAGAAGTCTGACAGCTAAAAAAAATTTCCCAGGAAAATAATAGCGATCCATCTTTTTTTAAAGAGTGAGAGATGCTCAGCTTCATCCTGTTGTGCAAAGAGCCAAGGTCCAGAAGGCTTCAGTGTATAGTGGAACCTCGGTTCTCAAACTTAATTCGTTTGGAAGGCTGTTCAAAAACCAAATCACTTTTCCCCATTAGAAATAATATACATTCAATTAATCCTTTCCAGACCCTCGAATGATTCCCTGTTCTAACCCTTCTTATGCATGGTACATGTCTAATGTACTGTTTAATCTGTAAATAAACAATTTAACAAAAAGGATGTGAAATGAAATTTTAACAAAAAGGAAATGAAATATATGGTAAAAAATGAAAATTTAATAATAATAAGCAGCAACCAAAGCAAAAAAAACCACAAAAATATTCACAGCACAATTTTCTGATGTTAACAATGTGGGGTTTAGTGGTAAACTAACTCATACTGGCACATTCTCTCCTTTGTTCGTTGCCTGAGAGACACATGACTGGTCATACAGGTATCAGCATAAAAGGGTTGTCGGGTTGAGAAGTGAATTGTTCAAGATGGGAGACAGTAGAGAACTGAGGTTTGACTGTTATTTCTTGCTGATAAAAAAACAAAAAAAACCCAAACAAACAAACAAAAAAAAACCCTCCGAGGACTGGCTGCGAAAGACATGAGTTTATTAGGACCTACATGTGCAGGAGGGGAGGGGAGGGCAGCCTACTGGTGAAGTCTCTGCAACACAGACTTTCTCGCTACAGGATTATATAGAGTACAAAAAACAAAGTGACCAGAGTAATAATGTTTACAATCCAGGCTCACATCCAGAAACAGTTTCTTTCTGGTGATTTCTTGAATGAGGAGCTGGCCAGGGTCCCAAGGTTCCACAGGACACTCACAGATGGCCTTCATTATTCAGCATGCCCAAAGGGTGAGCGGGGGAGTTGGAACCTGGGAAGGGGCCTATGTTCTCACATATTCACATATCACACACTCCACCCCAGCATGGGTACCATTCTTCTCCACTCCATATAATCTGCCCATTACCTCTTCCACAAACCTTGGAGAGGGACAAAAATGGGTGAGGCATTGTATCTATATACCACAGCAACAATATACAGTAAAAGAATAACAGAATTATACATATCAGTATCAGAGTATATAAAGCTGATCATCAGCCCCAAAACAAGTTTCCAAACCATGCTGAGATAGGATCACTGACTGGATTTGTTTTCCAAAACAGCCCAGCAGTAGAAGAGGGGGGAATCTCCAAATATACCCAAAAATCCAAAACATTGGACCAGAGATCCACTTCTTCAACCCATCTCACAAAGCTGTCAGCCTGCACTAAACTAAGGGGAATAAGACAAATGTTTAGCAGGCATCAGCAGAGGCATATCAGCACCAGGTGGTCTCCCTGGTCTCCTATACCCTAACTTTTACTGGTGACATCCCCTGGCCTAGAGTGTGAGCTGTGAGAGGAAAAGTCTGAATCTGCCAGATGGAAATAATTAAGGTACCGACTCAAATAAGTTTCTTAGGGTTATTTACTTGAATAGTAGTTAGCCATTTACCAGTTACGGTAGGTTGTATAAGCAAGTCCTGGGGAAGACTCTCCCCCCATGGGGCTGCGAGAGTGCACCAAAGGGTACAAGTTTGAGTTTCCCAAGGCCAGGCTAATACATTAGCTCCATAGTGTATGTCCTGGGTGCTGGCACAACAGGTTATTCTTCATTCCCCAGGAAGGTCTTACCTCAGGATCCATTATTCAAACTTGCACTTTCAGTAGAGATGCCCATGTCTACTGCAGCATCTGGAATGCTACAGGTCAATCTGGTAGGGCCTTTTTATTTACTTATGTTAATCCTCACCCAAGGATATTTTCCCATTGATTTTTAGAGAGACTGATAGGGAGGGGGAGAGACAGAGAGAAAAAAACATTGATGTGAGAGAGACACATCAACTGGTGGGTGGCCTCATGCATGCTCCGTGACCAGGGCTGAGGACCAAGGTTGAGATTTGAGCCTGCAACCAAGGTACACCGTGGAGGTCATTTCTCTCAGGCAGACAATTGCTATCCTGGTGGTATTTGGCTTGGGATAAGACAGTTGACCCACCCTATTGGAAAACACCTTGCACCTTGGTGTGGAGTTGGTGAGGCCCATTAAGAGACTGATAATAACAATTAGCCTCCAGGCAGAAGCAACTGCCCCACCCTATTCAAAAAACTCTCGCCACACCTGTGGAAAATTACCTGAAGGCTATTCAAGACCAAATCCAGCTCAGCCCACATGGCACAGTGGTTGAGCATCAACCCCTGAACCAGGAGATCATGGTTCAATTCCCAGTTAAGGAACATGCCTGGGTTGTGGGCTCGTCCACAGTGTGGGGCATACAAGTGGCAGCTGATCAGTGCTTCTCTCTCATCATTGGTGTTTCTATCTCTCCCTCTTCCTTCCTTTTTGATATCAATAACAATTTATTTAAAAAAAAAAAAAAAGACTGAATCCAACCAGTCTTCAGGCAGAGGCAGGTCTCTGGACACTTGGAGTCTTTGCCTGATCTAATTAGTCCAAAACATCTTTTGACACTATCCTGCACTAGATATTGAGAGGTGCAGATCTACCTAATACATAGTCACAAACCCTAACAGGCAGCCAAAATGAGGAGACAAAAAAAATCCCCAAATGAAAGAACAAGAGAATTCTCCAGAAGAGAAGATAAATGAAATTGAGATAAGAAATTTATCTGATATAGCATTCAGAATAATGATAGTAAACATGTGCAACAGCATGAGAAAAGGTATAGTAACTATGAAAACAGAACAGTCAAAAATAAAGAATTACATAGCACAAATAAAGTAATACATAGCAGATTATGAGATTAAAGGATTTAATCAGTGACTTAGAAGACAGGGTAGAAAAAAATTAGTTGATCATAGAACCATAAAGAAAAACCAATTAAAAAACAGAATGACAGGTTAAGAAAGTTGTGGGACAACATGAAATATAACAATATTTGCATAGTAAGTGTACCAGAAGAGGAAGAAAGGTAGAAAGAGATAGAGAAAGTTTTTGAAGAAATCATTGCAGAAAACTTCCCTAACCTGATGAAGGAAAACGTCACACAAGTTCAGGATGTACAGAGAACCCCAAGCAAGATGAACCTAAAGAGGCCCACTCCCACACACATCATAATTAAAATGCCAAAAATTAAAGACAAAGAAAGAATCTTAAAGGAAGCAAGAGAAAAGCAAATCGTTAATTACATAGGAGCTTCCATAAGGCTGACACAGGATTTCTCATCAGAAACTCAAAAAGCCAGAATGGAATGGCATGAAGTATTTAAGGTAATGGAAAGCAAGGATATGAGACCAAGATTACTACAAGAAGCAAGGCTGTCATTCAAAATAGACAGTGAAATAAGACAGTAAAAAAAAGGCTAAAGAAGTTCATCACTTGAGAGCATGAGTGGGGGGGAGGCGTTATGGGGGGATGAAGTCACATATGTAATACCTTAATCAATAAAGAAATTAAAGATTGGAAAAAAAAAGAAGTTCATCACCGCCAAGCCAGTACTACAAGAAATGCTAAAGGGAATGCTGTAATGAGAAGAAAAAATAGAGAAAAAATGTAGGCATACAGAATTAAAATGGCAATAAACAAGTACCTATCAATAATAACCTTAAATGTAAATGGATTAAATGCTCTAATCAATAGACATAGGGTAGCTGAATGGATACAAAAACATGACCCAACTATATGCTGTCTACAAGAGACCCACCTCAGAACAAAAGACACACACAGGATGAGAGTGAAAGGGTAGAAAATGTTTCCATGTAAATGGAAAAGAAAAAAAAGCTGGGGTAGCAATACTCATATCCGACAAAATAGGCCATCACAAGAGACAACAAAGGTCACTACATAAAGGGATCAATCCAACAAGAGGCTACCACCCTGGTAAACATATATGCACCCAATATAGGAGCACCTAAGTATATAAAAAATACTTCGAGTGACTTTAAGAGAGAGATTGACAACAATACAGTCATAGTAGGGGACTTTAACACCCTGCTAATTGCACTGGATAGATCTTCCAGACAAAAATTTAACAAGTAAACTGTGACTCTAAGAGACACACTGATATTTGCCAATGATACCACCGATAAGGGTTTAATTTCCAACATTTACAGGGATCTCATGAAACTTAACAAAAGGAAGATAAACAATCCAATAAAAAAAATGGGCAACGGACCTAGATAGACACTTTTCAAAAGAGGACATACAGAATGCCAAAAGACATATGAAAACCTGCTCAAAGTCACTAATTATACGAGAGATGCAAATCAAAACGACAATGCGTTATCATCTCACACCTGTCAGAATGGCTATCATCAACAAATCAACAAACAACAAGTGTTGGAGAGGATGTGGAGAAAAAGGAACCCTTCTGCACTGCTGGTGGGAATGCAGACTGGTGCAGCCACTGTGGAGAACAGTATGGAGCTACCTCAGAAGACTAAAAATGGAACTCCCATTTGACCCAGTGATCCCACTACTAGGAATATATCCCAAGAAACCAGAAACGCCAATCAGAAAGGATATATGCACCCCTATGTTCATAGCCGCACAATTCACCATAGCTAAGATTTGGAAACAGCCTAAGTGCCCATCAGCAGATGAGTGGATTAGAAAACTGTGGTACATATACACAATGGAATACTATGCTGCGGTAAAAAAAAGGAACTCTTGCCTTTTGCAACAGCATGGATGGAACTGGAGAGCATTATGCTAAGTGAAATAAGCCAGTCAGAGAAAGATAAATACCACATGATCTCACTCATTTATGGATTATAGAGAACAACATAGACTGATGAAAATGGACAGACCCAAAGACTGAGAAACAGCGATCAGGCTGTCAATCCCCAGAGGGAAAGTAGGGGAGGGTGGGGGTAAGGGGAGGGGATCAACCAGGGGACTTGTATACATGTATATAGGCCAAGCCGATGGACATGGACAACAGGGGGATGGGAGCATGAGTTTGTGTGTGTGTGGGGGGGGAGGTTGGGGGTTAGTAGGGGGGGATGAGGACACATTTGTAATACCTTAACTAATAAAAAAAAAAAAGGTAAAAAAAAAAAAAAGACACACTGGATTAAATGGATTTAATTGACATTTATAGAACATTTCACCCCAAAGCTGCAGAATATACATTCTTCTCAAGTGCACATGGGTCATTCTCAAAAATAGATCACATGTTAGGACACAAAACAAGTCTCTACAAATTCAAGAAAATTGAAATCATATCAAACATCTTCTCAAATCACAGTAGAATGAAATTAGAAATCAACTACAGTAAAAAAACACCCAAAAACATTAAAATACCTGGAAGCAAAATAGCATGTCATTACTGGTAAACAATGAATGGGTTACCAATGAGATCAAGAAAGAAATAAAAAAAACTTCCTAGAAACAAATGAACACACAACAACCTCAAATCTCTGGGACACAGCAAAAGCAGTCCTGAGAGGGAAGTTCATAGCACTATAGGCATACCTCAAAAAACAAGAAAAATTAATAATGAACTATTTAACCTTACAACTTAAAGAATTAGAAAGAGAACAATAAGAAAAGCCCAGCGTAAGTAGAAGGAAGGAAATAAAGATTACAGCAGAAATAAATGACAGAGACTTAAAAAAATACAATAAAATAAAGTAAATGAAACTAAGAGCTGGTTTTTTGAAAGGATAAACAAGATTGATGAACCATTAGCCACACTCATCAAGAGTGACTCGTCAACAAGTATGTGGAGCAGCCTCCCCTGCAGACAGAGATGCAGATCTTTGTGAAGACCCTGACTAGCAAGACCATCACCCTTGAGGTTGAGCTTAGTGACACCATTGAGAATGTCAGCGCTAAAATCAAAGACAAGGATGGCATCCTGGCTGACCAATACCATCTGATTTTTGTGAGCAAACAGCTAGAGGATGGCCACACTCTCTCAGACTACAATATTCAGAAAGAGTCCATCCTGCACTAGGTGCTTCATCTGAGGGGTGGCATCATCAAACCCTCCCTCCACCAGCTCACACAAAAGTACAACTGCAACAAGATGATCTGCCACAAGTGTTACACCCACCTGCACCCCCACACTGTCAACTGCCTCAAGAAGAAGTGTGGCCACACCAACAACTTGCACCCCAAGAAGAAGGTTAAATAAAGCCCCTCCACTAACTCCTTGGGTCCACAGGGCAGCCTGAACCTATCTGAACCTTGTGACCCTGGGGCCTCAATAAAGTTTCTCTTTTGTTGACTGGAGCAGTAAAAGAAGAAGAAGAAGAAGAAGAAGAAGAAGAAGAAGAAGAAGAAGGAGGAGGAGGAGGAGGAGGAGGAGGAGGAGGAGGAGGAGGAGGAGGAGGAGGAGGAGGAGGAGGAGGAGAAGAAGAATTAGAAGAAGAAGAAAAAAAGAAACAAAGTGAGAGGACCCAAATAAATAAAATAAGAAATGAAGGCAGAGAAGTAACCACTGACACCACAAAAATATAAAGGATTGTAAGAAAATACTATGAAAAACTATATGCCAACAAGCTGGACAATGTGGATAAAATGGACAAATTCCTAGAAAAATACAATCTCCCAAAACTAAATCAGGAAGGATCAGAAAACCTGAATAAGCTTATAACAACTGTGGAAATAGAAGCAGTGACTAAAAAAAAAACAAAACAAACAAAAACAAAACAAAACAAACAAAAAAATACCTCCCAGCAAACAAAAGCTCGGGTCTGAATGGCTTCACAGGGGAGTTTTACCAAACATTCAAAGAAGAACTAACACCTATATCCTCAAACTATTACAAAAAATCCAAGAGGAAAGAACACTTCTAAGTTCTTTTTATGAGGCCAGCATTATCTTAATTCCAAAACCAGATATAGACACTACAAAGAAAGAGAATTACAGGCCAATATCCCTGATGAACATAGTTGCTAAAATCCTCAACAAAATATTAGCAAATCACATCCAGCAATATATTGAAAGGATGGTTCACCATGTCCAAGTGAGATTTATTCCAGGCTCATGGCTGGTGAACACAGTGGCAGTGTCAGGAGCCTCTCCCACCTCAGCAGTAGCAGCGCTAAGGATGTCCACCTACCGGCTTATGCCATCAGTTAGACATCCCCCAAGGGCTCCCGAACTAGGAGAGGGCACAGGCCAGGCTGAGGAACCCTCCCCCCAGTGCCTGAATTTCGTGCACCAGGCCTCTAGTATCAAAATTAAAAGCTTCTGCACAACAACAACAAAAATCAACAAAATGAAAAAGAATGCCACTAAATGGGAGAACATATTTGGCAATGATACATCTGATAAGGGGTTAATAACCAAAATATATAAGACTAGAGGCCCGGTGCATGAAATTTGTGCAGGGGGGGCTGTCCCTCAGCCCAGCCTGCACCCTCTCTAATCTGGGACCCCTCAAGGGATATCTGACTGCCCATTTACTCTCACAGTCCAGGACTGCTGGCTCCCAACCACTTGCCTGTCTGCCTGATCACCACCTAACCACTCCCCTGCCAGCCTGATCAATGCCTAACTGCCCCCCTGTTGGCCCGATTGCCCCTAACTGCCCTTCCCTGCTGGCCTTGCCACCCCTAACTGCCCTCCCATGCCAGCCTGGTTGTCCCTAACTGTTCTCCCCTTCAGGCCTGGTCCCCCCCAACTGCCCTCCCCTGCCAGCCTGGTCACCCCCCAACTGCCCTCCCCTGCAGGCCTGGGTCCCCCCCCCCCCAACTGCCCTCCCCTGCTGGTCTGATTGCCCACAACTGTGCTCCCCTACTGACCATCTTGTGTCCACATGGGAGCGGCCATCTTGTGTGTTAGAATGATGGTCAATTTGCATATTACCTCTTTATTATATAGAATACTCATACAACTTAACAAAAGGAAGACAAACAATCCAATCAAAAAATGGGCAAAAGGCCCTGGCCGGTTTGGCTCAGTGGATAGAGCATCGGCCTGTGGACTCAAGGGTCCCAGGTTCGATTCCAGTCAAGGTCATGTACCTTGGTTGCGGGCACATCCCCAGTGGGGAGTGTGCAGGAGGTGGCTGATCGATGTTTCTCTCTCATCGATGTTTCTAACTCTCTATCGCTCTCCCTTCCTCTCTGTAAAAAAATCAATAAAATATATTTTTTTTAAAAAATGGGCAAAAGACCTAAATAGATACCTCTCCAAAGTGGACATACAGATGGCCAAGAGACATGAAAAAATGCTCAAAGTCATTGATCATCAGAGAGATGCAAATTAAAATGATAATGAGGTATCACTTCACACCTATCAGAATGGCTACCATAAATAAATCAACAAATGACAAGTGCTGGTGAGGATGTGGAGAAAAGGGAACCCTAGTACACTGCTGGTGGGAATGCAGACTGGTGCAGTTATTATGGGAAACAGTATGGAGTTTCCTAAAAAAACTAAATATGAAACTGCCATTTGACCCCATGATCATACTTCTAGGAATATCTCCTAAGAAACCCAACACATCAATCAGAATGAATGTATGCACCCCTATGTTCATAGCAGCATGATTGACAATAGCTAAGATCTGGAAACAGCCCAAGTGCCCATCAGTAGATGAGTGAATAAAAGAGCTGTGGTACATTTATACCAAGGAATACTATGCAGCAGTAAAAGTTAACAATTTGTTACCCTTTGAGACAGCATGGAGGGACCTGGAGAGTATCATGCTAAGTGAAATAAGTCAGTCAAGCAAGACAAGTATTACATGATCACACTCATATGTGGAATCTAATTAACAAAATAAACTGATGATGGGAGTGGATCCAGAGACATGGATGCATGGAACAGAATGAGGAATCTCAGAGGGAAGGCAGGGAAGGAAAGGTGGGAGGGAGGGTATCAACCAAAGAACTTGTATGCATATATGTGTAACCCACAGACAATAAGGGTGGTGAAGGTCTGAGGCTGAGGGGGAGGAGTGCAGGAGCAGGCTAGAGGGGGTTATTGGGGGGGAGCGGGGAAGAGGACATATGTAATACTTTCAACAATAAAGATTTTTTAAAAAAAAGAACAGAGACATGAGCTGAACCAATGGTGCAAAATATCTGGACACTAGTCCTATTTCTGGGCCTGATGAAGACAAGATAGGACTCTTGTCACATTGGCGAGAGACAGACCAACAAACACACAAAGAAAAGAGATACCCTAATCCCGTGGTCGGAAAACTGCGGCTCTCGAGCCACATGCAGCTTTTTGGCCCCTTGAGTGTGGCTCTTCCTAAGCCTTAGGAGTACCCTAATTAAGTTAATAACAATGTACCTACCTATATAGTTTAAGTTTAAAAAATTTGGCTCTCAAAAGAAATTTCAATCGTTGTACTGTTGATATTTGGCTTTGTTGACTAATGAGTTTGCCGACCACTGCCCTAACCGGTTTGGCTCACTGATAGAGCGTTGGCCTGCAGACGGAAGGGTTCCAGGTTTGATTCCAGTCAAGAGCATGTACCTTGGTTGCGGGCACATCCCCAGTAGGGGGTGTGCAGGAGGCAGCTGATCGATGTTTCTCTCTCATCAATGTTTCTAACTCTCTATCCCTCTCCTTTCCTCTCTGTAAAAAAATCAATAAAATATATTTTTTAAAAAAGAAAAAGAAAAGAAGAGGCATACAGACAGACACACAGGGATACTCCAGAGTCAGGCAGACACTTCCATACACAGGCACACATACACCTAGAATAGATACACACCCAGACAATTACAGAGACATAAAGACACAGAATACAGAGAAACACACAGAGACCCAGCAGGCAGACAGACACATAGACACTCAGCAAGCCCTCTTTCTGAAACCTTTTTCCAACAATCCCTATTTCTTGTCTTGTCTATCTCATCGTCTCTGCCCCTAATAGATATTTACGAAGCACCCACTGTGCAGTGGGCCCTGTTCTAGGTGCTAGCATCACAGGCAATCAAAGCAGAGTCCCTGCCCTTGGGGGACAGACACTGTCCAGGGAGGCTGCCAGTGCAAGGATCAATACTGAGCAAGAGGGTCCTGGCCAGGTTTGCTCAGTGGTTACAGTTGCGGGTTCAATTCCTGGTTAAGGGCATATACCTGGGTTGCAGGTTTGATCCCTGACCCAGGTTGGGGACGCATGTGGATGGCAACCAATCAACGTGTCTCTCTCACATCGATGTTTCTCTCTCTCTCTCTCTCTCTCTCTCTCTCTCTCTCTCTCTCTCCCTCCCTTCTACTCTCTCTAAATAAATCAATAGGAAAAATATCCTCATGTGAGGGTTAGGGTTAAGTAAACAAATTTTAAAAAATACTGAACAAGAGGCAGGAGGACTGGGGAGCCATCATGGGGATGGCAGGATGGAGGAGCTGGGGGCCTTTGACTAAAGGCCCAAGGAAGTGAGTGAGGGGACTTTGCAGGCATGCAGGAAGAGCGTTCCAGGCCGAGGGAACAGCCAGTGCCAAGGCCTTTCCAGTCCCCATTTTTCCCCTCTAATCCCCTCCCCTAGTTTCTACTCAGGCCACTTAGAAGGGGAAGGGACAGGACAGGCAAATGGAGAAAGTGATCCCTCCAGGTGTCAGCCCCCTGGTGGGCCTGGTCACCTTCCATTCCACAGATGGAACACCACAGGCTCAGAGAGGCTGTGTGACACACTTGAGGTCACAGCACAAATGGGGCCCAGGTCTATCCGAACTGGGGGCCTCTGACTTCAGGGAGTAGATTCACCCCTATTGAGGGCAGGAATTTTTTTTTCCAATTACAGTTGACATTCAATATTATATTAGTTTCAGGTGTACATCATAGTGGTTAGACATTTACATAACTTACAAAGTGATCCCCCAATAAGTCTAGTACCCACCTGGCACCATAAATAGTTATTATGATATTATTGACTATATTTCCTATGCTATATATTATATTCCTATGAGTATTTTTAACTACTAATTTGTACTCTTTAATCTCTTTACCTTTTTCACCCAGTCCCCAGTCCCCCACCCATCTGGCAACCATCAAACTGTTTTCTGTATCTGTGAGTTTGTTTCTGTTTTGTTTGTTCATTTATTTTACTCTTTAGATTCCAAGGGCAGGAATCTTGATTGGCAAAGTCTGGGATAGACAGGATAGTCAGGCCATGGGACAGCAGACACTTGCCCTGCATGATGCACTGGAGTGTGAGTTACTTAACTGGATAGATACTGCAGGGCCCAGAGAGGCAGTAACAGACAGACATTCAGGGCTTCAGTCCCCAACCCTCCAGAACGGGAGAGCATCAGCCCTGGAGAGGGGGCCAGCCCAGAGCGGTGATAATTTGGAAAATGAGTCAACTTGGGAAGGGAGGGGGGTCTGATAGTAGAAGCAGGACTGTGAATAGGGGCCTCAGATTCTGTATGAGTCTCCTATGGCTACAGTAACAATCATCACAATGTGTTATCTGATAGTTCTAGAGATCAGAGGTTCAACAGGGGTCTCACTGAGATAAAAATCAAGCTGTCTGCAGGCTTTGGTCCTTCTGGCGGCTTGAGGGGAGAACGGTCTGTGCCTCTTGCAGCTTCTAGAGCAGTGGTTCTCAACCTTCCTAATGCCGCGGCCCTTTCAAACAGTTCCTCATGTTGTGACCCAACCATAAAATTATTTTCATTGCTACTTCATAACTGTAATTTTTGCTACTGTTATGAATTGTAATGTAAATATCTGATATGCAGGATGTATTTTCATTGTTACAAATTGAACATAATTAAAGCATAGTGTTTAATCACAAAAACAATATGTAATTATATATGTGTCTTTCAATGGTCTTAGGTGACCCCTGTGAAAGGGTCGTTCGACCCCCCATAGGGGTCTCGACCCACAGGTTGAGAACCGCTGTTCTAGAGGCTTCCTGCATGCCGTGGCTCATGGTCCCTTCCTTCATTTTCAAAGTCAGCAGCATAGCATCTTCTAGTCTCTCTAACCCTCCTGCCTCTCTGTCATAGGACATGGGCCCATCTGGATAATCCAAGATCATCTCCCCATCTCCAGATCCTTAAAATCAAATCTGCAAAGACCCTTTTGCCATATAAGGTCACATAGTCACAGGTTCCAGGCATTAGGACTCATGGACATCACTGGGTAGCTATTTTCCACCTATCATAGCGTCGGAGTCCACGGTCCAGCTTCCAGGCCTGGCCATGATGGCCCCAGGGTCTGAAAATGGACCATGTGGCTGGGACAAGCGGACTGACAAGCAGTAGGGACAAGGAGATCTTCTGGGAGTCACCTGGATCCAGGCCATCAGCCTCCTCCATCCCCCCTCCTTGTTCCTGTGAAGCCCTGGGAGGGAGGAAGAGGAGGCAAGGAGCTCCTTCTCTCCCCTCAGGTCTGAGCTCTGGGCTTTCCTAGGTCCCCTCCCACAACACCCCACACTGAGCTGGCCGGGCCAGCTTAGAAACAGCCCCATTTCCCCATTCCCACTAACCAGGCCCTGGCCTTCCCTGAATTCCCCCAAACCCTGACCATTTTATCTTTAAATCCCTCTGGCGTCCCTCCTTTCATTCCGTCTGCAACCTCCATATCAGGCCCCAGCTGCTCTCACTGCCCACTCATTTTAAATCTGACCTGCCTGAGTCTAATTTTAAATTGTGCCTCGCCCTAGCCAATTTGACTCAGCGGTTCTCAACCTGTGGGTCGCGAACAATGAAAATACATCCTGCATATCAGATATTTACATTACGATTCATAACAGTAGCAAAATTACAGTTATGAAGTAGCAACAAAAATAATTTTATGGTTGGGGGTCACCACAACATGAGGAACTGTATTAAAGGGTCGCGGCATTAGGAAGGTTGAGAACCACTGACCCTCCAATCCAGCTTCTCTCAGAGCATCGGCCTGCGGACTGAGCCTGGGTTGCAAGCTTGATCCCCAGTAGGGGGCGTGCAGGAGGCAGCCAGTCAATGGTTCTCTCTCATCATTGATGTTTCTATCTTTATCTCCCTGTCCCTTCCTCTCTGAAATCAATAAAAATATGTTAAATAAATAAATAAATAAATTGTGCCTCTCCAGAGAGAGCCTTTGAGGGCCTTTCAACACTGGCCCCACCCTACTGTCCTCTCCTCATTCACTTCCAGACCCTGACTCAGCTTAATCCCTACCTACTCATTTCTCTGAGGTCACCTCCTCCTCCAGGAAGCATGCTCATGGAAGGGGGATGGGGGACCAGGAAAAGGAGAGTACCTCCCACCTGAAATCTTCCCCTGGCTCTGGCTCACCCCATCCTCTTTGGAGGGCCTCTCGCTGCACTTCACCCAGAATCTGCCACTTGTCCCCATTCAGGGGGAGTCATACACATGACTGTCCTGTTCTGAGCAGCCCTGTGCAAGGCATGTGATACAAGACAGTTCCTAGTGGCCACAACTGAGAACAGTTTCTTTGCAAAGAAGTTCTTGGCTGGAGGGGAATAGAATGAGTGCAAGTGGAGGGTGGGGCAGAAGTGGAGGTGGGGTGTCTTTGGAGGGGACTGAGGCCTGAGGGGGATAGTGAAGGGGGCAGCAAATGCAAGGCCAGAAGCTGGATTGGAGGGCCAGGTTCTTCCAAGGCCTCTGCACCACTCCCTTCCACTTTCTATGTGTGGAAATCAAATATCAGCGACCCAAAGCAACTTGCCTAGGGGCCCCACAGCCCAGAAAATGAGGACTCCCCCCCCCCCCCCACCTCCCTGGATCTGCTTCAGGGAGAGGCTTTTGTCCAAAGGTGAGGCTACTTCCCCAGATAACGCCGGCTGGCCAGCGGCTCTGGAAACCCCTGGCCTCCAACTGGCAACAGCTGGACCCTGAGTGCCAGGTGAGCCTCAGGTGTGCAGAGAAAACTGGATTGTCCTCCATTCACACTTTAGCTTCCAGCTGCCAAGAGGGGGCCCAGCACCTTCCTCTGTTGCCCTCTGCTGGGCTACCTGACCCTTACACCCCACCCATCCGCAGACCTTTTATTTTTTTCTCAAACTTCTTAAATTTATTGAGACTTGTTTTGTGTCCTAACATGTGGTCTATCCTAGAAAATGTTCCGTGTGCACTTGAAAAGAATGTATATTCTCCTGCTTTGGGGTGGAATGCTCTGCCGATATCAGTTTAGTCCATCTGATCTAGTGTGTTATTTAAGGCTGCTGGTTCCTTGCTGAGTTTATGTCTGGAAGATCTATCCACTGAGGTCAATGGGGTGTTCACATCTCCTACTGTGACTCCAACCCGTAGACTTTGCCCGGCTGCCCTCCACGCCTCCCAGCCTCTAGAATGGCCTCTGGGCGCGCCTGGGCCCCACGCACCACGAACTGGACCCGCATGGCCGGCGAGCTGGGACAGGACCCTAGACTCCAGGTACCGAGGCGGCCTGAGGCCGGAGGCGGTGTCTGGGCCTCCTCTGCAACGCCCAGTCGTGCGCTTCGGCAGATCAGGGCGCCTCCGAGTGTTGGCAGGTGCACGGGTCAGAGCCGGGCCAGAGCGGGCTCCGCGGGGGCCGGGGTACGAGCGGCGAACGCAGGAGAAGCAGGGGGCCAGACTGAGCGCGCGGCGTACTGGGCCGTATTCAGAGGCGAGCGGCAGGTTCCGGCGAGAAATCTGAGGCTGGATCGCAGCCAAGAAAGCCTCGGGGCGGGGCCGGCGGCGGGGAGGGTCTGCGGCCGCCCGCGGGCGGGAGGGGAGTGGCCGGTTGCCGAGAGGGAGCCGAGCGCCGCCAGGATCCAGCGTCCCGCCGCCCCCGCCCCCAGCCCCGCCCTTCCAGGCCCCGCCCCGCACCCCCTCCAGCCTTTTCCCGCGGCCCCAGCCGGCGCCGTGCCGAGTCCGGCTACCTGGTGCTCCCTGCGTGTTTCTCTGTTTGGCGTGCAGACCCCAACCCGGTGAGCTCGGCCGCCCGCCCCCCAGGTAAGCGAACCTCCCGCGCCCAGAACGCCGTCCCAAACGCCACCCTCGCGGCCAGCGCCCGCCCCTCCTCCACAGCCATGGCGGCCCCGGCCCGGCCCCCACGTGACTCAGTTCGGCCCCCCAGCGCCCTGCCCGGACGGCCTCTTGGGGCTTCCCATCTGGTCCCAGGCCCGGGCTGCCTCCCCGAGAGAGCCCTGCTCCCTGGAGGGCCCCGGCGCCGCGCGCTCCCGGGGATGCGGCTGCGACGCGGGCGGGAAGGACTGGGGCAGCCTGGCACCGTGACGCCAGGGAATCGCTGTGGACGCGGGGAGCGCTGCGCGAGTGTCGGTCCCTCACCCGCGAACCCATCCGGAGCGACTCCCGGGTGCCCCCGACGTGCCCGAGTTGGGGGTGCAGCCGGGGCCGCAGAGGCTGCTAGGAGCCGCGTAAACAGAAACCGACCGTTCCAGCCCCTGCTGAGTGCGGGGAAGACTACGCATCAGGCGATGGGGTAAGTCAAGTCAGGGAGGGCTTCTCGGAGCAGGTACCGTCCGGGCCGGAGTAACCAGCCACGAGGGCTTCTTAGGCCCAGGAAACGGCAAGATTCAGAGGTAGGGCCCAGCCTGGTGTGTCTGCAGGGCGGAACAGAGCCAGCGTGGCTGAAGCGCGGGGATTGGAAGTGGGAGAGGTTGGCCCGGGCCTCGAAGATGGGTGGCAGGAGTGTGTGGTTTCCATTTTCAAGCCTGTGGGGTCCCCAGAAGGCTTAGAACAAAGTGGGTGCGGTAGTCTTAAGAAGATCCAGCAGCTGCTGTGGGCAGAACAGAGGGGAGGAGGCTGCTGCTTGCGGCCGGGCTGGCAGGGGTGGTGGAAACTAGGTGAATTGGGGGTTAATTTTGTCTGAACATCATTATCTCCTCCCTGCTCAGAAGTGGGGCATGAAGGAAAGTGCCCAGAGGAGATTGCTGGCTTGGGCAGCTGGGAGTGTGGAGGGGCCTTTCATGGCAGGGATAGGGAAACTGAGGGAAAAACGTGTGTGGGGGGTGGAGGAGGGGCCTGTTTTGGCCAAGGCTGATTTGCAAAACCTATGAGAATGCCACCTGATGGGAGAGCCCAGGCAAGGTCCCAAGCAACTGAGCCCCAGCTGGCCCCATGGAGGCGGCCTGGATCTGTTGCATGGGATCGATCATCTGAGTTAGAAATTCTGGAGGATGGGGCTGTCTTTGAAGCTCCTTGCATCCCCACCTCAACTCAGTCCCCTTCCAAGAGCAGCTGCTGTGAATAAACCAGTGAGTGCCCTAGAGCCTTACTCAGCACACCTGGGTCCCACAGGCCTGGCCAGACTGCAGGGAGGAGGCTCTCAGGACCTTCCTTGCCTGCCCTCCTAGCTCCCAGCAAAGACGTCTTAGTGGAGAGGGAAGAGGCAGTGAAAATAAGCTGGGAGCCTTGGTCCTTGAACTGGCCTTTTGGCCACAGGGAAAGTTTCTGAGCTTCAGTTTGCCCATCTGCAAAATGGGTCAGCAGTTCCTATCCCTGGGAGTGTCGGAGGTCAAAGGAAGCCTTGGCTAGGAAAGGGCTTGGCCATCCCAGTGGCAGCCTCCTGACTAGGTGGAGATGGGGAAGACTCCAGTGCCAGTGGGAGTTCACAGCCCTATGAGCCTCCATTTCTTGTTCCGAGAAATGGGAGTTCGAGTTCGTAACTGCACCCATCTCCAGACCCAGGGCCATTTGCAGATTGAGTCAGGCATGCAAAGTGTTTAGTTGGCCCAGTGCCTGGCATGGAGTGAACACTGGCACAGGAGCTGCTAGGATGACTGTAGTTGGTGGGGGTGGGGGGATGGGGGAGCAGGCCTTGGTTCACTCCTCCCACCTCCCACTACCCCTGGGACACCCACAGGAAAGCAGGCATGGGGTGGCGAGGCAAGGTTCTCTCTTATCCAGGCATTGCAGGCTGTCCCCTTTCCTGCTGTGGTTGTCTGGAAGTTGCCACAGACCAGGTCCTGCCAGTTTGAGGTCAATGCCCTCAGGCTAGTGACTTCACTTCCTTTGTGCTTCAGTTTCTTCCTTGCAAAATGGGAATAATAACAATCATCACTTCAGAGATGAGCACATTGTCCAGCTCATAGGCCATAAGCATCTGATAAAATAGAATGCCTGGGGGTAGGGGACCAGAGGAGTGAGCTGATTCAGCCTGGGGAGGGGTCAGGAAAGGCTTCTTGGAGGAGGTGGCTGTTGGACTCATTAGTAAGGATGATTAAGAGTTAATGGGAAGAGGGAGAGAAAAAAAAAGAAGAGTTAATGGGCAGAGACCAGTGAGCTAAGTTGTGGAGGGGAGGAACTGCAGGGTACATGGGAGTTGCTGCTTGCAGGAGCCAGCATGGAGGCAGGCACGCTGCACTGGTCCAGATCATGATGGAGCTGGACCAGGTGGAAGCGTGGCTGTGTGAGAAGTAAGTGGGTGGGTCCAGGGCAGATTTGCAGTTGGATAGGATGCAGAAGCTGCTGCGTGGGAAGCAGGTTCAGGTACAAGTTAGCAATCTGTTTCTGTGGTGCTACTGGCGGTCCAGGTGGAGGTGAGGTGCGGCTGGGTGCAGGGCAGGCTTTGGAGAAGCAAGCCTGGAGCTTGGGACACATACCCACCTTGGGTGGGGGGGTGGAATTTGGAGAGAGGGTGGAAGGAAACCAGGAGTGGGTGACAAGTCAAAAGCCAAAGGAGCCCTCGCTGGTTTGGCTCAGTGGATAGAGCGTCAGCCTGTGGGCACATGCCCGGGGTGCGGGCTCGATCCTCAGTAGGGGCCTGCAGCAGGCAGCCAATCAATGATTCTCTCTCATCACTGATGTTTCTATCTATCTATCTATCTATCTATCTCTCTCCCTTCTTCTCTGAAATCAATAAAAATATATTTAAAAAATAAAGCCGAAGGAGCAAGGGCTTCAAAAAGGAGAACGAGCCGGCCGGTGTGGCTCAGTGGTTGAGCATTGAGTAGTTCACAGTTGGATTCCCGGTTAGGGCACGTACCGGGTTTTCTGGCTGGATCCAGTGGGGGCGTGTGGGAGGCAGCCGATTAGTGATTTCATCATTGCTGTTTCTCTCTCTCTCTCTCCCTTCCTCTCTCTGAAATCACTAAAAAAAAAAATTTTTTAAAGGACGAAGCCATGTTTCTCAATCCCCTGCTTCTAATCCCTCCCTTGGCAGGGTCTTACTCCCTTATTTGTTTGCCTTTTCTACCCCCCCGCCCCCCCCCCCCCCCCGAAGCCTTTCAGAATGGGCTTTTTATTGCCACCCTTGAAGCTGCACCTGTATCTGCACCTCAGACCCAATTTGTCTCTGGCCGCAGTGGCAAAGAGGAGGCCTTGCTCCTCCCTATCTTGATTTTATACCCTTGTTATATGATGCCCTCACACCAGTTCCCCGCACTGAACCAGCAGGAGTTTGGCTTTCTCCCCGCCCTCCTGGGCTTTCAAAACCATATTTTGGCCCAAGTCCTAGTATGTGTATCTGAGTACGGGTCCCCTGCCAGCCATGCCTGGCTTTATCTCCCTTCCACCTTCATTCAGCCTATACTTCGAAAGTCCCTGCACTGGGAGACAGTGGAGACTAGTAGTGAACAAAGTAAAATCTCCCCCCTCCCATGGAACTGATGTTCTGGGAGGATGGAAGGAGGAAGATGATAAGAAGAGACCTGAAGGATGAGAAGGAGCCAGTCAGATTGGGGATGGGTGGGCATCTGAAGGAAGAGCATTCAGGCAGAGGGACCAGCATGGTCAAAGTTCCGAGGCAGGACCAGGCCTGGCATGTTAGAGGTAGTGAGGGGGCTGGTGTGGCCGGAGCGGAGTGAGCGAGGGGGAGAGTGGAGCAGATGAAGAGACAGGCTCTCGGGTGCAACAGCAGACCCTGGAGTGTCCTTGCTCCAGAACTGCTTTGCGGTTTGCAGGGAGGGGGTATTGCTTTGGTACTTTGTCCCTTGTGTGCACTGGTCATTCTGCTCTGAAGTCCTGGAACCCTGAAGGCTGAGGGGACTGACAGGAGGGAAGCCCACCCCCTTCTCCCTGCACTTGTGGGGCTCAGCTGACCTGGGAGACCCTGGAGGGGCTAGAGGGAGTGGAGGAAAGTAGCCAGGGGAGGGTAATGATGGGGGACGTGGGGGGCTGGGGCGCCGGCACTGGTGGCTGGCCTACAGGCCAGGCGGGTTGTACAGGGCTCAGAGCTGGGTGTTAAGGTAGGATGCTCTCAAAAAGGTGATCGGAGCCCTAAGGGACACAGGGATGACAGGCTGGGGTCTGACTGCGCCTTGAGGACAAGCAGCAAAAACCGAGGCAGGCCCTGAGGATGGCCCTGCCACCAGCCCAGTCACTCCCTTTCCAGGTTGAGGAAAAAGGCACCCCTCCCCCCCTCAACCCACACTCACACACAGACCCTATGAAAGGCCTGGTCATCTGGGCCTGGTGACCCTCCACACTCCCATCCCTCACCCAGATATTCCCCAAACCCCTCCGGCTTCAGAGGCTTTGGACACGTGGACCCTGGAACCTTAATCGGAGCCAAGACACACCATGGTTGGGACTATTCCCTCCACCACCCCCATCACCCTCCAAAATGGGGATGGGTGCACCTAAGAGCAGCTCCCTTGGGCCCTGGCTCAGCCATGGCAGTGATCCTGGCAGGTGCCATGGTACCACAGTTGGGGCAAGGAGGTCAGGCTAAACTATTGAGATGGCAGGGTACAGGGAGCTTGAGTGACAGGAGAGAGCAGGCAGGACAAGCTCTGGAGATGTCTGCCTCTGAGTCTCATTTCTCCGTCTGAGATATTGCTTAGATATTGGCTGTCACTTCCCTACCCTCACCTCGCCTCTTCCCCTTCTCTCCTCTGTTCCAGCCCCATCACTCAGGGCCTTTGCACAAGCTGTTCTAGCTGCCTAGAATGTTCTGTCCCCGTGGCTTCCTTCCTCGCCTCTTTCGTTCAAATATCTTGTCAGAGAGGCCTTCCTGGCCTTCCTGACCTTCCTGTTTAAAATTGCAGCCCTTACTGATCAACTCCTGGTCCTTTTTCCTTCCTTATTTTTCTCTCTACTACCTGACATCATGAAACAAATTAATAAAATATATGTTGTTTGCCATCTCCACTCCCACCCTTTAGAGCTGAGGTTCTGGATGTGGTGGGAATCCTGTGGTAGTCAGTACCCTGCTGGCCCCCCAGTGTACAGCCAGCACCTGGCACACAGTCCGCACCCAATACATGTTTGTGAAAGGATGACAGGCCTCCCAGGTACCTCCTGAGAGGCTTGGCTTGGAAGGGGAGGGACTCGGGGGAGGGTGCGTAGGGTGTCAGGCTCTGGAGACAGGTGGGCTTAGATTCAAATCCCAGCTTTCCACTTTCCAGCCTGTGTCTCAGTTTCCCCATCTGCAAAATACACACTACAGAAACTCCTGGCACTGGACACCTGCTGTAGCTCTCTGGGTTCCTGGCTGGAGATTGGAAAAAGCTGGGGGCAAGTCAGACCAGGGAGAGGACACTTAATAATAACATTCCCACATAGTCCTAGGATTTTCAAGACATGTGTTGAGAGTAGAGGGGGTTACTTTAGGTGGTCTGAGCCTCTCTGAGGAGGTCATATATATGTTGTTGTTTTCTCTTCATAGATTGTTTATCTTTTGCTTTCGGATACAAAGGAAACGTTTCATAGACCATTTTCCAGGACAGATGCCATGGGCCTTTAGGATGTGAGATAGCAGTACCATTTTCCAAATGGCTTATTTCTGATGATCAAGTCCAATTTCCCCTCCACTGTGGAGTGCCAGGTTTTCTCAAGATCATATGGTGGTTCTTGGAGGAGGGGTCAGGCTGCTCACACACATGCCTCCTCAGTGTAGTTCTTCTCGTTGCCAAAGTAGCCATTCTGAATTTTGAAACTTGCCCTTTTTCACACCACAAAATTCACATGACTCTATAGAAGTATTCAGATTGGAGAAGTAGTATGTGTTTATTGGATCTAAGAGCCTTATCTCAGTAACACAGAAAAAGACCTCTTCCTTGCGGCCTGAGTTGTTCCTGGATTTAAAGCTGGCTCTGAAGGTTCAGGGTTTCCAGAACATTCTCCAGGGATACAGGAAGAGTATTGATGCAATAAGAGAGATGCTTGCAGTGACGTCTGCATTGAGACAGGAGTGAGACAGAAGGGCTGTAACTGTTCACCTGGGTCAACCATATTCATCCAGGACTCAAGTGAGCATAGCCCATTAAAATTTTAGAAATAGGTATAAAAACTATGCCTCAGGACCTTCAGAATTTGGCCAGGAATGAATGTCATCATGTTTTCACTATGTTTTATGCCCACTGTCTGCACATGACACTACGGCTGGCTTTCTCTTAGCGTGTGGGGGGCAATCTGAAAATGAATGTACTTGAAGAAAAAAGTGACCCTTTGGGGCCCTGGCTGGTGTACTCAGTGGTTAGAGCATCAGGCCATGAACCAAAGGGTTGCAGGTTCAATTTCCGGTCAAGAGCACGTGCCTGGGTTGCGGGTTCAACCCCCTATCCCAGTCAGAGTGTGTGGGAGGCAACCAATCGATGTGTCTCTCCCCTCTCCCTCTCCACTCTCTCTAAAAACAAATGGAATTAGGGAGAAAAAGTGAGCCTTTGGAAGGAGATTGGTGGGTGTGTAATCACACAGGTGGGGCAGGGATGGGAGAAGTGGGGAGGATTGAGACGAGCTAAGTTGCGTTCCAAGGCCCGGGTGTCTGCAACCAATCAGCGTCTCAGCTTAGCCTTTTTTCTTTCAGTCTTTGGTGGCCAGCTTCTGGGCACCTGTCCTGTGTCAGGTGCTGGGGACATGGAGAGGTCAGGCCCCATCACCAGGCTACTGGGGAAGAGACAGAGTTGCCCCAAAATTTCTGAGAAAGGTGGTAGGAGAAGCCACGGTAAGGGCCCCTAGCCCAGTGTGAGGGCATCTGGCAGGCTTCCTAGAAGAAGTGTGTATGTAGAACATTCTTGAAGAACCAGAGGGATTTGGTGGGCAGAAAGGGAGGGCATTATTGGTGGGGGAGATGGGAACCCATACTACTCCACCAATCTGAGTACTCCTATAGAGTCATGTGAATTTTGTGGTGTAAAAAAGGCAACAGTTTCAAAATTCAGAATGACGACTTTGGCAACTAGAAGAACTACATTCATTCATGCAAAGGCCTAAAGATGTGCCTGAGTGCATAAAGCCAGGTCGGTGGGAGCACTTACAGGGTTTAAAGCTGAGGGGGGTCTGGTATGCATGGTAGAAGGATGGCGTGGATGCTGATGGAGGGTGGTGGCCGAGGCAAAACCCTAGTCAGGGAGAGCTGGGCAGAGGCCACGGTGATTGCGATGGAGAGATGAGGCCTCAGCAGAGCAGGGACTTCCTCAACAGTGACTAGGGACATGGGTACAATTGCAGGACTCGTTGAGTAGCTGAGTGTCCGGGGTGTGGAGGGGTCTGGGGGGGAAGGTGGGATCTTGGCCAAGAAGCCTCAGGGGAAAGAAAGCATGTTCAGTGGGTGGGGTCGACTTGAGTGTGACAGAGCTAAAAGCCCACACGCAACTTTATTTCAAATATTGTATTTTTCAGTTTTAGAATTTCTGTTGGTTCATTTTTATAGTTTCTGCTTCTCTGCTGAGGTGTCTTATTTGCTCATTCATTAGGAGGTCATTTTTCTTCACATCCTTGACTATACTAAGTATAATAGCTGCTTCGAAGTCCTTATTTGCTCATTACAACATCTGGGTTACCTCAGGGTCAGTCCCCGTTGATTTTCTTCTTTCTTGAGTATGGATCATGTTTTCCTGTTTCTTCATGTGGCAAGGATTTTGGATTGTATTCTGGACATTGTGAAAGATATGTTGCTGAGACTCTGGATTCTGTTGTTCCTCTGAAGACCATTGATTTTTTTTTTTTTAATTTTATCAGGCAATTAACCTATCTGGATTCAAGCTCCAAAGTCTGTTTTGACACGGTGGTGACAGGTGAAATTTCACCCTTTCTTTTTAGCCTCAGTTGAGCTGGTTGGAGTCTGCCCGGTACATGTATGGTTCAGGTTTTACAGTTTTTGTATAGAACCTGGAGCTGCTTTTTTTTTTTTTTGTCTCATTTTTTTTACATATTCCATCTGTTGTTGAGCTGTCATGGTCTCTGTGGGCTCTGTCTTCTCATTTTTCAAGCCAGTTTCTATTTCCAGTAAATAACAATAAAAAATAGGAAACTCATCCCATACTGTTCCCTTGTTCCAGGTATGGACTCCCATCCACCTTCTCCGTTAATGGTGAGCAGTGCTGCTCAGTAGGATTGTGTGCACAATGAGAATGTTCCGTTTGCACTGCCCATGGAGTAGACATGTTTCTGGTGCAACTGAGGAACTGAATTTTAAATTATATTTAATTTTTAATTTTAATTAATTGAAATGTAAATAGTCACATATTAAGGCTAGTGGCTCCCACATTGGACATTGCAGCACCAGAGCATTCGGGTACAGTAAGTCCTCACTTAACATTGATCGGTTCTGTGACTTTAAGTGAAATGACGAATACCAAAGCCAATTTACCAAAGCCTAATTGATGTAAACAGAGTTAAGTTCCTACAGCATTTCATCAACATTATACTGAAATGACGTTATTTGAGGACTTGCTATCGTTGCTTTTTAATATTTAGTCCAGCATTTGTCATCTCTAAGAGGACTGACTGGTCTGATGTGGCTAACGCCACTGTTACCAGAAGCAGAAGTCTTGGTGGTTGTCCATTTCATAATCTACGTGTCAGGCCATCAGTGTGTCTCTGCTTTTATTTTTTTAGTTCGATGATCCTCCCAAGTCAGTGAACATAGCTTGTCCTCTTCTTTCCCCCTCCCTTGATAATTTTTTTAAATTACAAAATGTTTTTAATTGTGGTAAAAAAAATATAACAAAAATTGACCATCTTGGCCATGTTTAAGTGCACAGTTCAGTATTGTTGAGATGTTCACATTGTTATGCAACCTATCTCCACAACTTTTTTATCTTGCAAAACTGAAACTCTTATCACATTAAACAATAACTTCCCATTGCTTTGATTCCCCTAAGGACCTCCTGTATGGTGTCCTGTAGTATTTGTCGTTTTGTGATTGGCGTATTGTCCTCAAGGTTCATAATGTCCTCAAGGTTCATCCATGTCTCTTCCCTCTTTTAAACGCATACCTAATATTTCATCGTGTGGAATGCTGAGGCTCCTGATTCCCAAATGTTGGACATCAAAGTTCCTTCCATTTTTCACTGGAAGGGCAGGACGGAGGCCTCTGAAGGGGCACAAGGAAACTTAGGAAGTGATGGTGACCCTTGAACAATACAGAGTCAGGGACCCTAACCCCATTTGACAATATGTCTTTTATATATATATATAAATTGATTTCAGAGAGGAATGGGGGAGAGGGAGAGAGAGACAGAAACATCAATGATGAGAATCATTGATCAGATGCCTCCTGCATGCCCCCTACTGGGGATCAAGCCTGCAACCCGGCCATGTGCCCTTGACAGGAATTGAACCTGGGATCCTTCCATCCACAGGCTGATGCTCTATCCCAGTGATTCTCAATCTTCTGGCCCTTTAAATACAGTTCCTCACGTTGTGACCCAACCATAAAATTATTTTCATTGCTACTTCATAACTGTAATGTTGCTACTGTTATGAATTGTAATGTAAATATCTGATATGCAGGATTGTCTTAGGCGACCCTTGTGAAAGGGTCATTCAACCGCCAAAGGGGTCGCAACCCACAGGTTGAGAACCGCTGCATTGAGCCAAACCAGCTATGGCTGTCTTTAACTTTTGACTTCCCCAAAACTTAACTACTAATAGCCTACTATTGACTGGAAATCTTTCTGATAACATAAACAGTCGACAAATGCATACTGTGTTTTTACAGTAAACTAAACTAACTAAAAGATAATGTTATGAAGAAAATCATTAAGAAGAGAATGCATTTTTAGTACTCTATATGTTTATCAATATGTAAGCTTGTCATCTGTTTACAAGATTTGAAAAATCTGCATATAGTGTGGACCAACGTAGATCAAACCCGTATTGTTTAAGGGTCAGTTGTATTCAATATCTTGATTGAAGTGATGATTTCATGGTTGTGCGTATATGTCAAAATACATTGGATCACATGCTTTAAACATGCCATTTCTTACATGTCAATGATACCTCAATGAAGCTATGTTGTTATTTTAATTGTAGTCCTATAGGGCTGCCTTATACCCTCACCTGTATTCCTGACCCAACCCTGGGCAGGTATCCATCAGATCCTGCTGCCCCACCTCTGCCTGCCTTTGAGGCTGGGGACTGCTCATTTCCCCCCTCAAACCTCCAGAGACCTGATCCTCCCTCAGTCCTTGAAAGCTCCCTGACTGACCTCCAACACATACCCACACTAGGTGATGCTGGGGACCCCAGACGTCTCTTTCCCTGTTGCTCACTGTTGAGGGAGACTCAGAGCTACCTAGCTCTCTAAGCTCCATGGGGTCTGGCCAGGGCCAAAACACAGCTCTTAAGAAAGGCTTGAGGCCCTAGTGCAGTGGTTCTCAACCTTCCTAATGCCGCGGCCCTTTAATACAGTTCCTCATGTTGTGGTGACCCCCAACCATAAAATTATTTTCGTTGCTACTTCATAACTGTAATTTTGCTACTGTTATGAATCGTAATGTGAATATCTGATATGCAGGATGTATTTTCATTGTTACAAATTGAACATAATTAAAGCATAGTGATTAATCACAAAAACAATATGTAATTATATATGTGTTTTCCGATGGTCTTAGGCGACCTCTGTGAAAGGGTTGTTCAACCCCCAAAGGGGTCGCGACCCACAGGCTGAGAACCGCTGCCCTAGTGGGTTTGGCTCAGTGGCTAGAGCATCGGCCTGTGGACCCAAAGGTCCGGGCCGGGGTTTGATTCCGGTCAAGGGCACGTACCTCAGTCGCCGGCTCCTCCCTGGCCTGGGCCCTAATTGGGGCTTGTACAGGAGGCAATCAAGTGGTTTTCTCACATCGAGGTTTCTCTCGTCTTTCCCTCTCTCCGCCACTCTCTCTAAAAATCAATGGGAAAATATCCTCAGGTGAGGATTGAAAAAAAGAAAGAAAGAAAGAGAGAGAGAGAGAGAGAGAGAGAGAGAGAGAGAGAGAGAGAGAGAGAGAAGAAAAAAGAAAGAAAGAAAGAAAGAAAGAAAGAAAGAAAGAAAGAAAGAAAGAAAGAAAGAAAGAAAGAAAAGGCTTGAGGAGGGGGTTCTGCTGAGAGTGGGAAGGGCAGAGAAGGGAAGTTAATCTGATCGGGGTCTTGAAAGGCTAGCAGGAACTGGCCCAGTGAAAGGGGTGGAGGCATTTCTGGCAAAAGGCTCATAAAGACCCTGGAGGCAGGAACACCAGGGGAAGCTCTTGAGCATCCTAGGACCTGGGTGTTGTTGGGGGGTGGGGTACTGGAATGGAGCTGTTGGAGGGAGGGAGCAGTGCTAGGAGAGCAGGGCTGCCAGGCAGCTGTAGAGCAGCAACTTTATGGTCCCACTGTTGGTTGTTTGATTGGGGGGGTGGGGGGCCACCAGGGGTGTGGGTGGGATGGATGAGGTCATGAAGGGTGGCTAGTGGGCTGGGGATACCAGGGTACCTGACTCAGCTCACCCAGGCCCCCGAGCTTGCCAAGAAACCTTGATAAGCAGAAGCAGGACTGTAGAGGCCTCCACAGGGTCCTGTGAGTCCTGATCCCCCTGAGGGAGTTTCCAACCCTGGCTTCCTCCTTTGCTGGCTGGGTGACCTATTTCTAGTAGCTTCTGGCTTTGAGCCTCAGGCTTCCCAGTTTATAGGGAGACAGTACACCTGCTTAGTGGGGATCAAGCTGACCTTGCCTGTTATAGAAAGTGGCATATTTTTCTAGGAAGTTTGACCACCTGACCTGAAGTCTTCATGTCCACCCACTTGTCAATGTGTCTGTTCTATCCACTCATTCATCTACTCATTAGATGGTACCTAATGTGCCAGGCCCTTTCTGAGGAAAATGCAGTGACTAAAACAACATCCATGCCTTCATGAGGCTTATGCCTTGTATTGAGGCAGACAAACAAGTGAATAAAAAAACAGATCAACTGAGATGACGGGGCTAAAGGAACGAAACAGGGTAAAGAGATGGACTAATAACGTAGCTTTGTTGGTAGCCTGAGAAGGCTTCTCTGAGGAGGTGATGGGTGAGCTGAGAAGAATGATGGATGAAGGCAGCCCTGGCTGGTGTCGCTCAGTTGGTTGGGCATCATTCTGGGCACCGAAAGGTTTTGCTCAGGTTGTGGGCTCAATCCCCGGTAGGGGGCGTGTAGGATGCAGCTGATAGATGTTCTACTCACACATCCATGTTTCCCTTTCTCCTTCTCCCTTCCTCTCTCTCTAAAAGGCAATAAAAATATTTTTTAAAAATAAAATAGGCTGGGGCAATGTAGAACCCTGGACTTGGGGGCCCTTCTTTAGATCTTTGCAGGGAGCAATATGGTAGTGTCGCCTGGACTGGCTGCATCATTGGTTATTAGCACCCCTCGGGCACCCTGTTCAGAGAGGTCCAGAGTCGGGGAGCCAGGGCCATCTGGAGGGCACAGCCAGGGCCCAGTACAGGGGCAACTGTAGTTATCGACAAACAATCCCCACTTAGCACATCATGTGTTCTTTGCCAGGGCCTCCAGCTGCAGGAGTCAGGTGACTCCAGGCAGCAGGCCAGGCTATAGGGGCTGGGTGATTGTGTGTGTGTGCGTGTCTGTGTCTGTCTGTCGTGTGTCTGTCTTTCCCTGGGCTGGACCTGGATATCTGGAGTCTGAATTGATTTCCTATTTCAATTAGAAAACTCAGGCTGGTCCTATTTCCAGTCAGATTGAAAATAAGACAAACTTGTGTGCACAGTCCTGCTCTGGTGGGACATTTGAGGGTTCAGGGGAATAATAGGACCAGGCGAGGTCTTTCAGACCCCTGAGGCAGACCAGGGATCCTCTGCTCTCCTGCCCCCTCCTCATGTCAGCGCAAGCCCTAATCTCTCTCCCCGTCCCCCAATCTGGGGATATTTTTAGCCACTAAGAAGGATTATCAGAGTCTAGCTCCAGGTGGCAGAGGCAGGGCTGGGAATAAGGCCAAAGAGGCTTCAAAATGCAGCCGGACTGATGGTGATGGAGATGAAGGCTCAGGCTGGCCCCGCCACCCACATGGTCATTCTCCAAATGACCCCTCTGTGGCCCTGGCTGAGCCCAGCCTGAGTTCATTAGGTACAGCTTTAAGGTCAGAGCCTGTTCTGGAAGAACCACCTAGAACCTGCCACCCCTCCTTTCCAGAACATTCTCCAGCCCACCCCTCTCTACTGCTGACAATTGTGCCCACTCCTCTCCTGGTGTCTTTCCAGCTACCTCATGTGGAAGGGCCTGTGGTTACTCCATTTTATAGATGAGGAAATGGAGGCATAGAGCAGCCAGGTCAGTAGCCCGAGGAAATGGGTGAGGCAGGAGCGCAGTGTGTGGCAATACGGGCATGCAGGGTGTGTGGTAAAGCAGGAGACCTGACTGTACGCATTTCTCAGACAGGGTAGCGGATGCCCAAGGAGGCAGAGGGTCACAGTGCAGGCGTCCAAAAGAGGAAAGGTGAAGACTGAGGAGGAGTGCCACCCAGAACCCCACTTCCTCCCGTCCTTGGGGAAGAGGGCATCTGGCGGGGGATCGGGAGTGAAAGAGAAGTTCAGGCCTTGCTCACTATAGATGCTTGTTCACAGCCGCCCCTGAGCCCACCCTGTGTGTCAGGCACCTGACCCACCAAAGGTGGGTGAAGAAATGGAGGCCCCTGGACTGGGAGCATTGGACCTGGGACTTGGCCACTTTGCTGGGCTCCGGACCCTGTTCTCTTCCCAAACTGATGTCTCTTCTTTATCGAGAGGGTGAGGGAGGGGGGTGGGGGGACGACAGACATTGAGGTTAGAGAGAGGTAGGACTTCCAGGGCCAAGACCTCTGCAGTCAGGGTAGGGTATGAAGCCACCTTGGAGGGCTCTCTGGTTTGGAACGTACTTTTTCAAAATGACTCTGGGGCCAGAAAGGGCTGGGCCTGCTTCACCTGAGGGGATGGGTTTAAGGCTGGTTCTCCTTCTTCACCTCTCACCGCCTCTGAAAGACTGCCTGGCTAGCTCCCAACACCACAGTGAGCCAGGCAGGGCTTGGCGAGGTTCTTTAAGTGGATCCAAGGTTGGGGTAGTCGGGCGGTGCCTCCAGGAGGAAGTGACAACTAAACAACCTGCAAGGACAGAGACCTTGCCCTCTTTCCCCACCATTTTATGTCCTCAGCACCCAGCCTGGGGCAATAAACATTCTATGGGCCTTCCAGGCAGAGGGCAGCATTTGTAAAGCTGGGTGTGTGGAATTTTACAGTGTGATGGGAGCAAAGGGTCAGGCAGTGAGTGGTGGACTTTGAGGCTGCACACATCAGCAGAGGCCTGAGGTTATGAGATGCCCTTGTTGTGTGCTTTCCCTTATCTCTGAAGCACCCTGGCTTCAGTGGACCCCATCTGGCCCCCTTGGGTGGGGGAAGAACATGGGGCTAGGGACCTGGACTCCTAGCCCACTCCCATCTGCTCTTGGTGGGGGGTGTCTTATCGGATGGTTGTGACAGCTCCTGAGGAAGAGGCTGGAGATGTCCTGCGGTGGATGTGTGAGGCCAGGAAGTCCAGGAAGGGCGTGTGCCCTGTGCCCCAGTGGGTACATGGGATCAGCCAGCTTTCCTGCTAGTGAAGATGGTTTCTTTGCTAGAGATCAACCACCTGGACCAGGGGTCCTCAAACTACAGCCCGCGGGCCACATGCAAATACAAATATTGTATATGTTCCGTTTTGTTTTTTTACTTCAAAATAAGATATGTGCAGTGTGCATAGGAATTTGTTCATAGTTTTTTTTTAAACTATAGTCCGGCCCTCCAACGGTCTGAGGGACAGTGAACTGGCCCCCTGTTTAAAAAGTTTGAGGACCCCTGACCTGGACAAAAGTCCTTGCAGGTGCCTTTCCGTCTGTCTGTCCTGTCTGGATTATCTGAGGCTCGTGGGTCGCAACTGTCACTGCGCCCAGTGGTGTGGCTCAGTGACTGAGCATCGACCTATGAACCAGGAAGTCGTGGTTCGATTCCATGCCCAGGTTGTGGGCTCGATCCCCAGTAGGGGTCGTGCAGGAGGCAGCCAACCATTGATTCTCATCATTGATGTTTCTCACTCTCCCTCTCCCTTCCTCTCTGAAATAAAAAATATATTAAAAATAAAAAAATAATAAATAAAATGCAAGTTTCAGGAAGGTAATTCTAAAAAATAATAGTAAAAAAATAAACTAGTCAGTGCCCCACATCCTTGGTTGTTTCCCAGGCTACTGCCTTCTGGCACCCCTCCCCCACCAGAGTGTCCAGTGGCAGTGGTCACTGCTAATCCCTCGCTGAAGACTGAATGCTGGGTGCCTCGGTGTGGTCGGGGCTGCTCCTTATCCACACCCCGTCTCACACACGTGCAATTCCATCCATGCCCATAGATTTAAACATCGGCCACACACTCATGAGTCCTGCCTGGCCTTCTCCCACCCCTACCCAGCTTGTCTTCGCACTGAACCCAACTACTCCCAAATCCTCTCACCCATCCTGGTTCACTCATTTCCTCAGTCTCTTAAGAATTTTTATTTTTTCTGTATTTCACTTGTGAGACTGTGATTAATAATAATAAATACAAATTTGGTCTTTGTCACCAGTCCTGGCACAGAGCTCCTAACACTGTGGGAATTGACATGGATAAAGTTATCTTATTATGTTAACGAGGTGACTTTTGGAAAGCCCCTTAGTCACCTAAGGATGGGGGCTGGTTGTCAGGGGACCCAACTATGTGTCAGTCCCACCCCAGGACCTCCCAGGAGGGGAGAGAGGCTAAAGGTTAAATCAATCACCAATAGCCAATGAGTTAATCAATCATGCCTGTGTAGTAAAGATTCCATTAAAAAAAAAAAAATAGGACAGGGTTCAGAGAGCTTCCAGGCTGTGAACACATGGAGATTTGGGGGTGGTGATGCCTGGAGGGGGCATGGAACTCTGTGCCCTTTCCCCATACCTGGCCCCACACATCTCTTCCATCTGGCTGCTCCTGAGCTATATCCTTTACAAACCAGTGATCTAGCAAGTAAACTGTCTCTCCGAGTTCTGTGAGCCATTCTAGCAAATACATCAAACCCGAGAATGGGATGGTGGCAACCTCTGATATGTAGTCCCTTGTCAGTCAGAAGCCCAGGTGAAGTCAGGAGAGGCAGTCTTGCAGGACAGAGTCCATACCTGTGGGATCTGACATTGTCTCCAGTTAGGTGGTATCAGATTTGCTTGCTGGTGGGGGTAGAAAACCCACATGTCAGACCTAAAATCAGATTTGTAGACTTTTTAAATATATCTACACTAATAAAAGACAAAGACGCTAATTGACCGTACTTTCGCTACACCCAAGCCACATCCACCAGCCAATCAGAGCAACTATATGCAAATTAACCCAACCAAAATGGCGGCCGGCAGCCACGGAGCTAGAACAAGCTGGAGGCTTGGTTGCCCTGGCGATGGAGGAAGCCAAGCTTCCTGCCTGCCCTGACCGGCTGAGGCCTCCGCTCAAGGCAACAAAGTTTCAATTATAGAAGATAAATAAATACCAGAGACCGGCTTCCAGCCAGCCTCCACTGGGAGCTTGGGTGGCTGGGGGCTGTGGCCAGCCTGCAAACAGCCATCAGCCCCTCACCCAGGATGGTCACACCCTCATGGGGTGAGGGTCCCTGTTAGGGGGCTTGGCCAGCCTGCAAACAGCCATCAGCCCCTCACCCAGGCTGGCCAGGCACCCCAGCAGGACCACACCCCCCCCCCCCCCACTCCCTGAAGGGGGTGTGGCCAGTCTGAAAACGGCCCTTAGCCCCTCACCCAGGCTGGCCAGGCACCCCAGCAGGACCCCCACCCTGATCTGGGACACCCTTCAGGGCAAACCAGCTGGCCCCCACCCATGCACCAGGCCTCTATCCTATATAATAAAGGGGTAATATGCAAATTGACCCTACCAGCAGATCGACTGGGAATCACTGGTCACTATGACACACACTGGCCACCAGGGGCAGACGCTCAATGCAGGAGCTGCCCCCTGGTGGTCAGTGTGCTCCCATAGGGCAAGCTCTGCTCAGCCAGAAGCCAGGCTGATGGCTGCCAGTGCAGCGGTGGTGGTGGGAGCCTCTCCTGCCTCCTCAGCAGTGCTAAGGATGTCCGATTGCAGCTAGGCCTGCTCCCTGCTGGCAAGTGGACATCCCCCGAGGGCTCCCTGGCTGCTAGAGGGATGTCTGACTGCCAGCTTAGACCCAATCCCCCAGGGAGCAGGCCTAAGCCAGCAGGTGGTCATCCCCCCGAGGGGTCCCAGACTGCAAGAGGGCACAGGCCAGGCTGAGGGACCCTCCCGAGTGCACAAATTTTTGTGCACCGGGCCTTTAGTGTATATATAATTTTTTATTTCAGAGATGAAGGGATAGGGAGAAAAAGATAGAAACATCAATGATGAGAGAGAATCATTGACTGGCTGCCTCCCATACACCCCCTACTGGGGATCAAACCCGCAACCTGGGCATGTGCCCTGGCTGGAAATCAAACCATGACCTCCTGGTTCATAGGTTGACTCTCAACCATTGAGCCACGCCAGGTGGGCAGAACTGTATGGACTTTTTAAATACAAGTGTTTTCATTTGCACAGAGAAAAGGGCCGACATCATACACGCACAGCTCAGTGAATTTTCTTAACTGAGGGCTGAACCTTCCAGCCCTCTGCAGGCCCCTCCGGTCACTACCTGTCCCTAAGAGCCACCACTCTCCTGATGGCCGGCTATGTGGCTGGCAGAACAGCACCCCTTGAAGATGTCCATGTCCTAATCCCTAGACCTGGGAGCATGTTACCTCACATAGCAAAGGGGAGTAAGTTTGCAGAAGGAATTAAGGTTACTAACAGGCTAACCTTGAGATGAGAGATGACCCTGGACTCCCTATGGGTCCCAAAGTAACCTCAGGGGTCCTTACAAGAGGGAGGCAGGAGGATCTTGAGAAAGGGAGAAACTGTGAGCTATTCAAGATGGCGGGGTTTGCAGATGGGGCTGGTCCCGTGATAGCCCCTGGTGGAAAGCTGACTCACCTTAGTTACTGCTCCGTTACCCAGGAAGCTCGGTCTTGCTGTTGGTTCTCTCACCCAGCTGCCACCGTGGTTTGGGATAGCGAATGAGACAGTGACATTCATACCTCATGGGCAGTCCACATTGGGAAGGGAAGCCAGCGAGGGACTTACAGATTTCCTTAAATTTTTGGTGTTTGGGCTGCATCCAAAACCACTTTTCCGGGCATTTGACAGCATGAGGTCGTGACCCTACTTCCTTAACTTCTGGCCATCATCGTCTTGTCTGTCAAGTGCAGAATAATAACTGCTGTCATGAGCCGTGTTGTTAAAGGTCAGGAGGCGCCAGGCTGAGCACTTTGTGTACCTAACCAGGCCCAGCTGAGAGGTGGGTATTACTGTCCCTGTTTTACAGATGAACTTGAGGTTCAGAGAGATCGAGTCATTTGTCTGAAGACGCACAGACCAAGTTTCTCCTAACACTGGCTGTAATAAACTCCGGACTGCAGGTGCTGGGGGCGTGAGGGCCGGGTGATGGGCCTTCCAGCTTCACCCACCCTACCGGTGAGCTCCCCCTAACCTACCGTCTGTCCGCAGGATGTGGTCTAGTCTGAACGAGTGGCTGTGGCAGGACCGCTTCTGGCTACCTCCCAATAACTCATGGGCTGACCTAGAGGACCGGGATGGCCTGGTCTATGCCCACCCCCAGGACTTGCTGGCAGCCTTGCCCCTGGCACTGGTCCTGGTAGTCATGCGCTTCGCCTTCGAGAGGTGAGTGTCTTGTGGTCCTGTGCTACCACCCTGTGCGGGGCTTTGTCCTGAAGTGTCTCTGGCTTTGAACCAAATTGCCCCTTACTCCATCCTGCCCCTAGCTGCCACCACGTTTCTTCTGGTCTCTGATGGCTGTTTTGTCGCAACACTGACTGCAGCTCTAGTCTGGCTATGCCAGCATCTTCAGAAAACGGGTGGGCATATGCCCAACTTGCTGACCAAGGACACGTCTGCAGAGGCCAGTCAGTCAGAGAAACTCCTGTCCACTCCCTCCTCCTCTTCCTCTGTAGGCAAGCCAGTCCCTCACCCTGACCACTTCTCTCTGGTTCCCCATTGCTCCTTCTATCACCCCTCCCCCTACTCCCCTTTTTAGCCAAAGGAAGGAGCGTGGGCCTCCCCTGGCCTCCCCTTTGGGATTCCCTCCACTCACCCCCAGTCTCCTGCAGCCGGCACTAGCCCCTCCCGGTTGCCAAACCCTGTAGATTTTCAGTCATTTCTCAGATGACCCAGACGCTGCTCAGAATTGGGTTTCTTCCTCTTTCCCTGGGTGTCCTTCTCCTGGGCTCCCTCCCCCTGTCCCAGGTAGTCCCGCCCTTTCCCGTGTGACCAGTGCTGTGATCACAACTAGACCTGCCTTGCCAGGGGATGGTCCCTCTCTCCCCTTTCTCCACATGCACTTCCTCCACTTCTCACACCCATTCCTGGTTTGCACACACCCCTTTGCAGTTCCTTTAAGGCTGGGTCCCAAGGAAGTCTGCCCTGCCCCTCCCACCACAGAGCCCTAACTCCCTTGAGCCACTCTGGTCTCCACCTCTGTCTAGCCCTGACCACAGGGACATGGAGGCATCCTGCATCTCGCTTTCTCTCTTCTACGCATAAGGAGCTTCCTGGATACGGGCTTCTTGGACACGGGGGACCCACTGATGCATTTATCTTACAGGCACCCTTTGAGCACTTACTCTGTGCCAACCGCTGCTCTAAGCAGTTGTGTCTTAACCCACTTTGCCCTCAATGCAGCCCTGAGAGGTGGTACTATTATTATCATCCCCATCTTACAGAAGAAATGGAGGCACAGAGAGGTCAGGTGACCTGCTTGAGGTCACACAGTGGGTTGGCCAGTGGAGACTGAGGCTTCACCTGAGGGATTCTGGGAGGCACAATTAGCCAGTCCTTGATGGGTGGTCTGCTTTCCCACAGGGGTGGGAAGTGCCAGAGGGGTGTGCCCAGGTTCGCTACTGGACCCCAAGGGAGGTTTGCATATTTAACTGAGGGCCCCAACTGAGGTGAAAGTGTTATCCCGGTCCCAAAGGCGTCAATTGCTGCCAAAGGGCAGTGGGAGTGGGGGGGAGGCAGGCTTCTCCCCTTCAGTAAGGGAAGGTGAGCCCTGGATTTGAATTCCAGGTGTTCCACCCACTGTGTCACTTCGGCACATTTCCAACCTCTCTGAGCCTTTGTCCATCAGGACAGAGGATGACGACAATAGGGTTAAGTGCATGTGCTTGGCAGATCGTAAGCACTCAGCACATGTCAGCCCTTGCAGGGCTGCTCTGAGCCTGTTTCCTCAATAAAGCCTCGATATTAGAATGATAGGTATGAAATTCAGTCCCGACTCCTGGCTTAGGAGCCCCTTTGTGGGCAATGTGATGATTGATGAGAGTCCAGCTCCTCCAAGTGTCCACCCTGGAGTGGGAGAGGGGGGATAGCCCCAGCCTGGTGGGGGCCAGACCAGGATGAGGCCACCATGAGACAGGCAGTGAGGGGACTCTGACCCCTGGTTTGGGGTTAGATTGAATGAAGGTGATTTGGTACCCCCAAAATTGACCACACCCCAATTCTGAAGACCAGTCCAGCTACTTTTCTTATGTTCAGTTTAATGCAGCAGCCAAGCTATCCTCCAGGGTCCCAGGGTATGACCTGCCCCTTCTGAGCCTCAGTTTCCCTGCCTGTAGCATGTATATCCCTTCTCACCTGGACTGACAAGCCCTGTGTCCCCTGCACCCAGACTCATCGGCCTGCCCTTGAGCCGGTGGCTGGGTGTGCGGCATCAGGCCAGGAGGCCAGTAGAACCCAACGCCACACTGGAGAAACACTTCCTCATGGAAGGATGGAGACCCGACAAGGTGAGGACTCCTGATACCCTCTTCCGTCTCCATCTGCCTGTGTGGCTGCAGTGTGGATGGGGCTAGGAATGGTATGTAGCCCACTTCTTGGGGACAGAAAGCCCAGGGCAGCCCCGCCCGCCCCCCCACCCCAGTGCCTCACCTACTCCCACTCCATCCGGTCCCTTATCAGTGAGCTCAGCTGACCAGTGGGCAGCTCCTGGGCCTGGAGAGGGTGAGGGGAGGGGAGTTTCTCTCTTATTCTGGGGAAGAGTGGAAGGGCTGACTGTTCTGGGGGTTCTGCAGTCATGACTCTTCCTCAGTTCCTGCCCATGGCATAGCTGCCCCCTGGACAGGGTCTGGGCTGGGTCCTGAGGGGGAAGAGGGAAGGGAGAGGTCTTCCTACCCTGGGGGGAGGAGGGGGTTCAGCTCCTGCAGAATAGAGAGCCTTGTGACCCCAGCCCCCCTCTGCACGTAGGGGTCAGGACTAGGTCTTAACTGCCCGCCTGGAGTAGGGCTGAGAACGCTCTCTTCTATAGGGAGGGGTACAGGAAAACCTCTGTGGAGAGCTGCTCTCATACCCCAGCCCCTTCCTTAATCCCAGTCCCCATCCGTCATCTGCCTGTCCTGTGAGCAGGGCTGGGTTCTCATAGGCCTGACTGTTTGGGGGGCCCTACCCCATACCCCACAACTCCCCTATCTCCATAGGTAGACAGCCCCACAGGTGAGGTCTGGAGCTGCAGGGGAGGGAGTAGCAAAGCTGGGTCCCACCTTTCCTGGGACAGGAATGGGACGCCATCTCTCTGACCCTGGCCCCCATCACCCCTTTCCCAGCCTCGGATGGCTGTCCTGGCCACGCAGTGTGGCCTCACGCTTCGGCAGACCCAACGCTGGTTCCGAAAACGCCGAAACCAGGACCGGCCTTGCCTGACCAAGAAGTTCTGTGAAGCCAGGTCAGCCCGGGGTAGGGCTTGGGGGGTTTGGGGGAGGGGGAGGGTCTGCTGTGTCAGCAGCTGCCTCAGGGGCTTCCTGTCTGTCTGCAGCTGGAGGTTTCTCTTCTATCTGTGCTCCTTCATTGGTGGCCTCTCCGTCCTCTACCACGTGAGTGTTCTGACTGCTTCCTGTCCCTCCACCTGTCCCACAAGCACCTACTGTGCACTGGGCCTGGCTTGGGGGTGAGGGGGTGTGGAGGGGTGTGAGCAGTGGGGAAGGCTTGTGCACAGGAGAGGGAGGGAGAACTTGGCTCACATCATGGTAGATGTTCCCTCAACAGGAGCCTGTTGGGACCTACTGTGGTTGGGGCTGGGCTCCGGCAGTGAGTGAGGCCCTGGCTTAGAGTGAGAGCGGAGAGGTAGCCAGGTGGGAAAGGTCAGAGCTGAGTAGCCTGGCTGGGGTTGCTCATTGGTTGGGCATCGTTCCATGCACCAAGGGTTTGTTGGTTTGACTCCGGTCAGGGCACATGCCTAGGTTGCAGGCTCAATTCCCTGCAGGAGGTGTGTGTGCAGGAAGCAGCCAGCCAACCCCATGTTCCACTTTCACATCAATGTTTCTCTTTCTCTTCCCCCTCTTGTCTCTAAAAGTCAGTAAAAGTATTTTTTTAAAAAGAAAAAAAGATCAGAGCTGAGTGACAGCAGCATCTCAAGGGCCAAGGAGGTCCCAGGCCTGGGTGGTGAGCTGGGGTCTGATCTTTGGGCAGCTTCAGACGTCTGTGTGTGTGTCTCTCCCCACCCCCACCCGCCCCCTTCCCCACCTCCCAGGAGTCATGGCTGTGGAGGCCAGCAATGTGCTGGGACAATTACCCAAACCAGGTGAGTGGCAGGGGTGCCTGGGGGCTGGAGAGGGGATTGGGGTAGTCAGAGTCCCTGTGGCCAAAGGCAGCAGAACCACACCTGGACACGACAGTATGCTCCCCCTCCAAGCCTGTCTGTCTATTTCTGCCTCCCCTGCAGAATGCAGAGGGGCTAGGAGGCAGGAAACTTGGAGCAGGAGGTGCCCTTGGTTATCTCCAGGGATACGGATCTCACACCTCTTCGATTATTGGGATTCAAGGGTCCTGGTTTTGAGCAAATTGGGGAGGGCCCTGAGGGAGTTCTCCCTCAGCTAACCCTGTCCCACTCACCCTGTCTCAGCCCCTGAAGCCAGCCCTGTACTGTTGGTACCTCCTCGAGCTGAGTTTCTACATCTCACTGCTGATGACATTGCCCTTCGACATCAGGCGCAAGGTGAGGGCCGGCCAAGATTCCCGCTGGGGAAGCAAAGTCCTGGGGGAATCGGGATCCAGCTCAGTTGGAGGGATGGCCTCCCCCGACCTGGAGACCCTCTGGTACCTCAGGCAGGAAGCATGGTGCCAACCAGTCCCCTAGAGGGCCCTCTGGCCACCCAGCCTTGTCCCAGGGTCACCCACTGTCTCTCGTAGGATTTCAAGGAACAGGTGGCGCACCACCTCGTGACCATCATCCTCATCACCTTCTCCTACAGCGCAAACCTGCTGCGCATTGGCTCTCTGGTGCTGCTGCTGCATGACTCCGCAGACTACCTGCTGGAGGTGGGCCCAGCCCACCCCTCTCAGCAGTCCTTCCCCACCCTCCCAGGTGCCCCTGGAGATGGGGCCCTGCCCCTCAGTCTTCCGGTGAGGTGAGGCCCCGCCCCCTCAGCTTTCCGGGGAGAGGAGACCCCGCCCTATCCAGGCTTCCTAGGAATCGTGTCCCTGACCCTCTTTGTCTTCCTAGGAGGTGAGGGCCACCCCCTAAGATTCCTGGAAGGTGAGGCCCCACCCTCTTTCAGGTAGTTGAAGCTTCTCGCTCAGAGACCCACTCTGTACCTTTCTAGGCAGTTCCTGGAGATAAGGCTCTGCCCCACGGCACCTTTTCCTTGAGAAGAGGCCTCACCCCTTCCTACCTGGCTCCCCTCCCTACCACCCGCCTGAGTCCTCTCTGCTGTCTCCCCAGGCCTGTAAGATGTTCAACTACACGCACCAGCGGCGAGTGTGCAACACTCTCTTCCTCATCTTCTCCTTGGTCTTCTTCTACACTCGCCTCGTGCTCTTCCCCACCCAGTGAGTCAGACCTCTAGTGGGGGGCTGGGGAGGTGGGTGGGCGCAGCCGGGATCCAGGCCTGCCTCACCCCCGTCCAGACCCAGGGAGCAGGGGGTGTTGGCAGGGAGACTTCCCTGAGGAGACAAAGAAGGGTGTTGTGTTCCCAGCCCCAGGCACAGCACGTGCTAAGGGCCAGAGGCAAAAGAGACCGAACACTGGGCTCAGTCCTCATCCCCTGTGTGCCTGGAACATGGAACAGATGGCAGGGTCTGTCACCAGCTCACTCAAGTCTGCCCAGTGTATTTGCTGAGCCTCTCCCCGCAGAGGGAGCAATCTAAAGATCTCTGCTCACGTGGAGCTGACTTTGGGGGAAAAAATAAAGAAGGCAAACCAGTAGACAAGAAAGAGAAAGTAAAGTCAGGCACGGAAGTGTGTGGGTCGTTGGACGGTCAGGGGGTCACTGGCAGCGCTCATGCAGGAAGACTGGAGGGAGGGAGGGAGGGAGCGGCCGTGCTGACCACAGCAGAAGAGCGCTCCAGGCAGTGGGAACAACACAGGCAGAAGCCCTGAGGCTGGACTGGGCCTGAGCAGCAAGGAGGCCCATGTGACAGGAGCAGAGTGAGCTAGACACCGAGAGGGAGGTTGTGAGGGCAGGTAGGGGACTAGACAGGTTGTGCAGGGCCTTATGGGCCACTGGGAAAGACGGGTTTTATCCCAAGTGAAATGAAGGATTCTGAGTAGAGGAGGGAGGGGACCTGACTCAGATGCTCACAGGCACCCTCTGGTGGCTGCGGAGAGAACAGCTGTTGAGAGCCCCGGAACCAACACCCTGACCCCTACCCCCCATCCCAATCCTGGCCCAGGAGCCTGGGAGCCAGGGCAAAGGCCACTGCCCTGATCCAAGTGAGCGATGATGGGACCGGACCAGCGCAGGTGAAGTGGGTGGACTCAGGGATGACTCGGGGTCATGAGATGGTTATGAGCTCAGAGTTGTCATGTCAGGATTAGGAGTTCAGCTCTGGCTGTGTTGGGGTTGAGGGGCCTCCAAGGACCCCCAGAAAAGACATGAGGAAACAGTGGGCACACCAACTGGGAGAGAGATGAATATTCAGTGTTTGCCCCCATGAGACTGGACAGGGTCATCCAGGGACCAGGTATGGACAGAGAGTCCCAATGCTGGAGCCCCTGGTGTTTGCCAGTCAAGGGGAGCCTTGGCGGTGGGTGAAAGCCTGGGGACGGGGGGCGGGAAGTGGGGGGAAGGGGCCTGAGAAGAGAAGGAAAGGTGTGCAAAGACCACCAGCAGAGCAGTGGGAATACAAAGTGCTGCTCCCTTGGGGCTCATGGTTGTGCACAGGCCAGTTGGTAAACTTGTGTGACCTGCTCACAACCAAGTGAGGGGGGGCATTTAAATGCCCTGGGGACAACGGGGAACCATCAAAGGTTCTGGAGTAGGGAAGGTCACACAAGTTAGAGCTTCTCCCTCCTGCCTGCCTACCTGCCTGCCCCAGGATCCTCTATACCACATACTACGAGTCCATTGCCAACTCGGGCCCCTTCTTCGGCTATTACTTCTTCAACTCGCTTCTGGTGATACTGCAGCTGCTGCATGTGTTCTGGTCTTGCCTCATCCTTCGTATGATCCACAGCTTCATAAAGAAAGGCCAGGTAGGGCCGAGCAAGGGTGGGCTCCTGTATGCCACCCTGGAGCCCCAGCCGAGCCTTGTGCCCACTCCTTGTTCCCTAGATGGAGAAGGACATTCGCAGTGATGTGGAGGAGTCGGCCTCAAGCGAAGGGGAGGAGCTTCCGCAGCTCAAGAATGGAGCAGCTCAAGGCCCCCATGCAGTCCCCACTGATGGCCCTCGGAGCCGGGCAGCGGGGCGGCTGGTCAATGGGCACATGTTGGCCTCATAGCTGGCTGAGGATTGGCTGTGAGGGCTGCCCCAGTGCCTTGGATTTGTGGGGTGCCTGGACTGGTGGCCTTTGGGCCAGCTCTGTGGAGACAGAGAGGGCCCCACCCCAGGGTGGGAGGAGGGCTGATGATCTGTCTCCAGCCCCTTCCTTCTGCCTCCCCTCCCGCCTCCCCTCGGGCCACTAGACAGAGCTGGGGGTGGGCAGCGGCAGGGTGCTGCAGCCCACCAGAGCCATCCCCAGGCAGTAAGGGGTACAATAAAACTTGAACAGAGCCAAATCCTCTGCCTCAGAGTTTGTGTCCCTGTCACAGCTCCTCAAAGGCCTGAGGAAGCCAGGACTCTGTTTACATACTCCACTGACAGGACACTCGCTGCCACCTCAAGACACACGCCCAGTCCCACGAGACCCAGACAACAGGCAGCTTGTGAGCGGAAGCCACCTCCTGCCACCAGAGCAGCCCTCAGCTAGCTGCTCGCCCAGCTTACAGCTGGAGGTCACAGAGGTCAGAGGCCAAGCTAAAGGGCGAAGGGGAGGTTCATCCCTATCCTTGCAGCTCTTGCTCAGTGCTGGCAGAACCCCACCCTCATGGTCCTCTGGGCCTCCTTGGAGACAGGAAAATAGGGCCCGTGAGTGGGGCTTCCCCAGGGTTAACCTGGGTGAGGTCACTTTCTCTTCCAGAGCTCTGCAGGAAGGTGCCCCGTCTTCCCCAGCGGAGGCAGGCTGACTGTCCCAGACCCCGAAATCATAGCCAGCCCGGCCCCATGCAGGACCAGAACACGCTGCCCTCGGGAGAACAACAAAAAGGAAGAGTTGTAGAAACTAAAGTAGGAAATGGCAGAGGAGGGCACTGCGTGGGGACAAGGGGGAGAGGAAACGGTTAGAGACGGAGGGCACGTCATTGAGGGGAAGCAGAGAGGAGCAGATCTGAGAGAAGAAATGGCTAGGAGAGGTGGCCGTGGAAGAGGGACAGAAGAGGCAAGAGAAGACACCCTGTGAAGACGGCCGAGGGACTGGAGTGGGAAGGCAGAAGAGAGGAGGCATGCAGGTCTTCTGTGCAGACCAGCAGGCGAGAATGGAGGGGGGACAGACACATGGCAGAGCAGGAAGGTCTCTGCTTTGTCTCCACTGAGAGAGGGTGGAGGGAGAGGAAAGAGATTCAAGAGAAAGGGTGTTTAGGATGCTGGAAAGGGGCTAGAAAGATGGGAGGGGGAAGAACAGAGAGGAGCGGGGCAGGTAGTAGGGGAACAAGGGACATTGGGGTAATGGGTGGGAAAGGCCCTGGTGAGAGTGGGCTGACAGCAGAGGCAGCTGGCCTGGAGCTCAGAGGATGAAGTGTCAGATCTGTGAGGTGGAAGGACCTTGTGGGGGAAGGGAGAGAAGACTAAGAAATGGCAAAGGGGGAAAACGGAGTATAAAAGGGTTATCAAATAGGAATGTTACAGTAAATACTGAGAGAGAAAAGCAGATCCTCAGAGGAGGGAGCCATGGGAAGATGAACAGGTTACTCAGGGGAAAGGTGCAATTTGGCCTTGAAGCAAATAAAAAAGATGCTCAACATGTTTTTAAGTGCAAATGAAAATGACAAATTGTTTCTCACCAGCTATCCTGGCAAAAGTGCCGGTGACGGCGCCCTCTGGTGGTGGTGTTTGCAGGGAAGGGGAGCTGCTGTGGCACAGGCCGTGAGGGGCGCTGGGCTTTCACTGGCAGGACGGGTGATTTCATCTTTGTCTCTAGAGACGTCCAGCGCTCCCTAGTACGCCTACAAGTCAGTAAAGAAAGCAGAACCCTAAAGAGAGAATAGGGGAAAAGACACAATGCACACTTACAGAAGAGAAGACATTTATGACCAATAAACACATGAAGACACACTCAATCTCATTCATAATCGGGATAATGCCAAGCAAGACAGATACCATTTTAGACCCATTCAGTTGGCAAAAATAAATACATTGGACAAAGCAAGTGGGATCAATAAGAATCAGGTATTACTGGGGACAGTGTAAACTGGTACAATTTTTTGGAAAAACATCATGTAAAATTGTTGACAATTTTATAAAGTTCAGAGCATCTCAAAATGATGTATTGTTTAGGCATAAATTTCTGTCTAGTAGAACTACAGTAGTTCCCCCTTATACAAGATCCTCAGCAGATGGCCTGAAGCCACCGATTGTACCAAATCCTATGTTTATGGTGTTCCCCCAAAACATATACACTTTGAATATTTATAAAGGCTGTGTTTATTAAAATGCGTTTCATTTTCAAAATTGAGCTATCAGCTGTTAGTGTGTATACATTTTGGGGGAATACCCTGTATACTATGTTTTGTTTATTTCTGGAGTTTTACATTTAATATTTTTGTGCAGCAGTTGACCACAGGTAACAGACCTCAGAAAGCGTGGCTAGGGAGACACTACTGCATTTATTTAGTAAGCAAAATATAGACAGAAAATTCAGAAGACTGATACGTTACCTTTGATCTGGTGAAGCAGAGGAATGGGATTCAGGTAGATATAAATTACTGTCACTATTCTAGTTTTTGAAGTTGTGAGGTGTGATGACAGATATATTATTAATAAATACAATTTGAAAGGGATATGCAGACTTCATTCGTGTGGGATCTAAAACTGAAAGCATCTGCCCTAGCTGGTTTGGCTCAGTGGATAGAGCGTCAGCCTGTGGACTGAAGGGTCCTGGGTTCGATTCTGGTCAAGGGCACATGCCTGGGTTGTGGACTCGATCCCCAGTAGGGGGCATGCAGGAGGCAGCAAATCAGTGATTATCATCATTGACGTTTCCCTTCCTCTCTGAAATAAAAAATATATATGTATATTTAAAAAATAAAATTGAAAGCATCAAATGAACTAATAAAACTCATAGACACAACAGTATGGTGGTTACCAGAAGGAAAGAGAGCTGAGCGGGTGGTGAAGGGTAGAGGGGGTGGGGTGTATGGTGGCAGAAGGAGACTTGACTTTGGGTGGTGGACATAATGCAATACACAGATGATGTATCATAGAATTATACACTTGAAATCTATACAGTTGTATTAACCAATTAAACCCCAATAAATTTAATTTTTAAAAAGTATTTTAAAGGCGATATGCAAAAAGACAACATGCAACCCGGGAGAAAGTATTTGCAAGCCATATATCTGAAAAAGGCCCAGTATCCAGAATATGTAAAGAACTCTTACAGTTCAAGAACAACAAAAAGGATAGGCAAGGGACTTGACATTTCTCCAAAGAAGATATACAAATAGTTAACAAGCACATAAAAAGATGTCCAACAAATCAAATGATGTTCAATGTAAATCAAAACCACAAGATACCACTTCACATCCATAAGGATGGATGTGGCAAAAAATAAAATAGCCAGTGTTGGTGAAGATGGGGAAAAACTGGAACAACCTCATACATTGCTGGGAACATAAGATGGTTAACATTGGAGCACAATTTGGCAGCTCCTCAAAAAGTTAAATAGTTACATATGACTCCGTTGAAAACAGGGACTCAAAATATTTTGCATGAATGTTCACAGCAGTACCCTTCATAATAGCCAAAAGATGGAAACCACCCCAAGGTCCATCAACAGGTGAAGACAGATTGTGGTCCATCCACACAATGGAGTATTATTCAGCCATAAGAAAGAGATACAGCCCTGACCTAGTGGCTCGGTTGGTTGGAATGTCACCCCATACACCTAAAGTTTTCAGGTTGGATCCCAGGTCGGGGTGCCTATGGGAGGAAATGATTCTCTCTCTCTCTCTCTCTCTCTCTCTCTCTCTCTCTCTCTCTCTCTCTCTCTCTCTCTCTCTCTCTTCTTTCTCTCCCTCTCTATTAAAAAAAAACAAACAAACACAAAAGCACCACATGCTACTACATGGAATAACTGTTTAATGGGTAGGGAGATTTTTGGGAGTGAGCCTTAAGAAAGAACTCCCATACTCGCTTTGGCAGCACCTACTAAAATTGGAATACAGAGAAGATTGGTGTGGTCCCTGCAAAAGGATGACACGCAAATTTGCAAAGCATTCCATTACAAAATGAAACAAAAAAACCCTCCCAAGTATGAGCAAGAAAAAGAGCCAACCAAAAGTAAAGGGACAAACAGGATACGAACGGGCAAGTTACAGGAATGAAATTTTAAGAAGAGTTAAATACAATGGAATTAATCAGTCTTAAAAAGGAAGGAAATTCTGACACAGGCTATGACTTAGATAAATTTTGAGGACATTATGCTAAATGAAATAAGCCAGACACAAAAAGACGAATATTGTGTGATTGCACTTATATGAGGTCCCTACAGGACTCAAGTTTGTAGAAACAGAAAATAGAATGGTGGGTGCCTGGGGCTGGAGGAGGAAGAAATGGAAAGTTATTTAATTGTTTCAGTTTTGCAAAATGAAGAGTTCTGGAGATTGATTACACAGCAATGTGAATATTCTTAACCCTACTAAAATGTACACTTAAAAATAGGTTGGTGCCTGCTTGGTGTGGTTTAGTTGGTTGAGCATTGTCCCATGCTCAGGATGTCATGGTTCGATTCCCAGTCAGGGCACATGCCTGGGTTTGGGGCTTGATCCCCAGTAGAGGGCATGTAGGAGGCAGCTGATTGATGTTTCTCACTGATGTTTCTCCCTCTCCCTTTCTCTCTCTGAAATCAATGAAAACATATTTTAAAAATTAGTTAAGATGGTAATTTTGTGTTATGTGTATTTTTGCTACAATTTAAAAAAATGGGAAAAGTCAGTAAATTAGATACAGAGGTGAACTTCCTCAGCTTGATAAAGAACATCTACCCCACACTCGACAGCTGGCATCGTACTTAATGGCGAGAAACTCAGACTTCCCACTAGGATCAGAAACAAGGCAAGAAGTCCCCTCTCACCTCTCCTTTCCAGTTCCTACTTAAGGTCTAGACAGGAAAAGGGAAAGAATACAGATTTAGAAGGAAGAAATAAAACTTTGCTCCTAGATGATATGATTGTCTATGTAGAAAATTCAAAAAATTTTTGACCAAAAGAACCTGTTGGAATTAATAAACCATTATAGCAACATTGCAAGAAACAAGGTTAATATATAAAAGTCCATCACTTTCCTATGTACCAGCAATTAAAAAGTGGAATTTGAAATTAAAAACACAATACCAGTTGCATTAGCATCCCTCCCCCAAATTAAATACTTTGTATAAATCTAATAAAATATGTACAAGTTCTACATCAGGAAAACTATAAACTCGGATGAAAGAAGTAAAAAAAAAAACACTAAATAAATGGAGACATATTCTGCCCTGGCCTAATAGCTCAGCTGGTTAGAGCATAGTCCCCACACACCAAGGTTTCGGGTTCATCCCAGGGCAGGGCACATACAAGAATCAGCTGATGAATACATAAATAAGTGAAATGACAAATCAATGTTTTTATCTCTCTCCCTTCCTCTCTCTCTAAAATCAATTTTTTAAAAAAAAAAATTAAAGAAATATTCAGCCCGGCAATGTGACTCAATGGTTGAGCATCACCCCATGAATCAGAAGGTCATCAGTTCAACTCCTGGTCAGGGCGCATGCCCAGGCTTAGGGTTCTATCCCCAGGGACGGGGTGGGGGTGGGGGGGTAGCAGGGGAAGGGAGTGGTGGTGGTGCAGGAGGCAGTCGATCGATGATGTTTCTCTCTCATCGATGTTTCTATCTTTCTATCCTCTCCCTCTCTCTCTAAAAATCAATAAAAAACATATTTTGTGTGTATGTTTTTGTTGTTGTTAATCCTCACTGGAGGATATTTTTCCATTGATTTTTAGAGAGAGTGGAAGGGAGGGAGAGAAACAGAGAGAGAGAAACATCAATGTGAGAGAGACACTGATTGGTTGCCTCCTGCATGCACCTCAACCGTGGTCAGGGATCGAGCCTGCAATCCAGGTACATGCCCTTGACAGGAACTGAACCCATGACCTTTCGATTCTCAGGCTGATGGTCTATCCACTGAGCCAAATCAGCTAGGGCAATAAAACGTGTTTGTTTTTCTTTAATTTTTGAAGAAATATTCCATGTTCATGGATAAGGCTTGATACTGACAAGATGTTAGTTCTTCCCAACGTGATCTATAGATCTAATGCAATTCCAATCAAAATCCCTAAAACTTATTTTGTGGATATTAGCAAACTGATTCTCAAGTTTATAAGGAGAGACAATGACCCTAAATAGCTAACACAATATTGAAGGAAAAGAACAAAGTTGGACTGACAGTATACAATTTCAAGACTTATTATAGAATGATGATGAGGGAGAACCAAGATGGCGGCATAGGTTAACGCCGGAGTTTGCTGCTTTGAACAACTACTTCAAAACTGAAACCAAAAAACGGAAGGGACATCACCCAGAACCACAGGAACGCTGGCTGACTGGAAGTCCTACAACTAGGAGGAAAGAGAAACGCATACGGACACTCAGAGGAGGCACAGTGCTGAAGTCAAATTCTGAGGTGCGGAGTGCGCGGAGCGGGCTGGCAGTGGAGGGCGCGGTTGGCGTTTTCAATCGGGAGGGAGTCGCAGACTCTGAGCTCCAGATCCGGGCGAGTCTCTAGGGACCCAGACTCAAACGGGAGAAGCGGGACTGTCTGGCTTCGGTCAGAGCGAGTGCAGCTTTCTCTCCAAGCTTTGCAGCGGGTGCTGGGACTCAGAGAGGCAGAGCCCCTGGGGACAGGACTGAGAGCCGCCATAACTGCTCTCTCCGGCCCACCCTGTTGATCCTGTGCGACCCGCCCCGCCCAAGCCCTGCACACAGGCATTTACCGGATAGCCTCAGGCAAAGGCTAGATTAGCACCTCCCTAGAGGACAGAAGTTCTCTCACTGCAGACACAGCTGATTCTCATAGCCACTTGGCCTGGAGGTCAAACCCTCCCTGGTATTAGCTACAACAAGGTTTAACTATAAGACTGCAAACAAAGACCACTAGGGGGTGCACCAAGGAAGCATAACAAAATGCGGAGACAAAAAAACAGGACAAAATTGTCAATGGAAGATATAGAGTTCAGAACCACACTTTTAAGGTCTCTCAAGAACTGTTTAGAAGCCGCCGATAAACTTAATGAGATCTACAAGAAAACTAATGAGACCCTCGATCTTATATTGGGGAACCAACTAGAAATTAAGCATACACGGACTGAAATAACGAATATTATACAGACTCCCGACAGCAGACCAGAGGAGCGCAAGAATCAAGTCAATGATTTGAAATGCAAGGAAGCAAAAAACACCCAACCGGAAAAGCAAAATGAAAAAAGAATCCAAAAATGCGAGGATAGTGTAAGGAGCCTCTGGGACAGCTTCAAGCGTACCAACATCAGAATTATAGGGGTGCCAGAAGATGAGAGAGAGCAAGATATTGAAAACCTATTTGAAGAAATAATGACAGAAAACTTCCCCCACCTGGTGAAAGAAATGGACTTACAGGTCCAAGAAGCGAGGAGAACCCCAAACAAAAGGAATCCAAAGAGGACCACACCAAGACACATCATAATTAAAATGCCAAGAGCAAAAGATAAAGAGAGAATCTTAAAAACAGCAAGAGAAAGAAACTCAGTTACCTACAAGGGAATACCCATACGACTGTCAGCTGATTTCTCAACAGAAACTTTGCAGGCCAGAAGGGAGTGGCAAGAAATATTCAAAGTGATGAATAGCAAGAACCTACAACCAAGATTACTTTATCCAGCAAAGCTATCATTCAGAACTGAAGGTCAGATAAAGAGCTTCACAGATAAGGAAAAGCTAAAGGAGTTCATCACCACCAAACCAGGATTATATGAAATGCTGAAAGGTATCCTTTAAGAAGAGAAAGAGGAAGAAAAAGGTAAAGATACAAATTATGAACAACAAATATGCATCTATCAACAAGTGAATCTAAGAATCAAGTGAATAAATAATCTGATGAACAGAATGAACTGGTGATTATAATAGAATCAGGGACATAGAAAGGGAATGGACTGACTATTCTTGGGGGGGAAAGGGGTGTGGGAGATGCGGGAAGAGACTGGACAAAAATCATGCACCTATGGATGAGGACAGTGGGTGGGGAGTGAGGGCGGAGGGTGGGGTGGGAACTGGGATGAGGGGAGTTATGGGGGGAAAAAAAGAGGAACAAATGTAATAATCTGAACAATAAAGATTTAAATAAATAAAAAAAAGACTTATTATAAAGCTACAGTAATCAAGACAGTGTGATACTGGCAAATGTACAGACAAATAGATCAATGGTACTGAGAGAGCACCAAGAAACAGACAGATGTAATTATAATCAACTGATCTGTGACAAAGGATCAAAGACAACACAATGGGGGGAAAATAGTTTTTTCAACAAATGGTACTAGAACAACTGGGCATCCACAGGCCAAAAAAAAATTAAAAAATGAATCTAGATACAGACCTTACACCCTGCACAAATGAACTCAAAATGGACCACAAACCTAAATGCAAAACTCAAAACTGTAAAACTCCAAGAAGATAACAGAGAAGAAAATATAGATGAACTTGAGTTTGGCAATGACTTTTTAGATATAACACCAAAGGCACAATCCATGAGAGAAAGAATTGATAGCTCTACTTTATTAATATTAATTTTTTCTGCTCTGTGAAAGACATTATCCAGAGAGAGGGAGAGAAGAAGAGAGAAAAGATAATAGAAGTTTCAAACTAGGAGAAAAATTTGCAAAACACATTGATAAAGGACTGTTATCTAAGATATACTGGTACAAAGAACTCTTAAAACTCAACAATAAGAAAACAAACAACCCAACTGGAACATGGGCCAAAGATCATTAAAGATATGCAGATTGCAAATAAGCATTTGAAAACACATATGTCATCACACATCATATGCCATTAGGGAAATAAATGTAAATTAAAAACCAGGAGGTCACAGTTCAATTCCCAGGCAGGGCACATGAGCTCTGGGGGATGGAGCTCCACCAGGTTGCGGGCTCCATCCCCAGTGGAGGGCATGCAAGAGGCAGCTGATCAATGATTCTCTCTCATCATTGATGTTTCTCTCCCTCTCCCTTCCTCTCTGAAATCAATAAAAATATTTTTAAGAAACAAGCAATGATATGCCTCTACACACCTATCAGAATAGCTCAAAATCCAGAACACTGACAACACCAAATGCTGGCAAAGATGTAGAGCAAACATGTCAAACTCACGGCCCTTAGGCAGCATGCGGCCCACAACGAATATTTTTGTGGCCCAGCCAATATAACGGTATGTAAGAGACGTTTTAATAAAAATGTCATAACTTAATTTTTACAATATCCTGTTATACATAACTAGAGGCCTGATGCACAAAATTTGTGCAAGAGTAGGCCTTCCTTCCCCCAGCTGCCGACACCAGCTTCCCTCTGGCACCCAGGATCCTGGCTTCATCTGGAAGGTCTTGGGAAGGACATCAGTCTAATTAGCATATTACACTTTTATTATTATAGACTAGAAGACCGTTGTGCAAAGATTCGTTCAATAGGCCTTCCTTCCCCTGGCTGCTGGCAACGGTTTTCCTCCAGCACCCAGGACCCAGGCCTTTGGTCCGGCCGCAGCGAGGCTTGGCAGCCGCAGCTGAGAAGCCAAGCCTCTTCAGTCTTCAGTCTTCAGTCTTCGCTCTGTGCCTGGGTATGCAAATTAACCCCATCTTTGTTGGGTTAATTTGCATAGTAGCTCTGATTGGCTGATGGGCGTAGCAGAGTGACACCAATTTGCATGTTTCTCTTTTATTAGTGTAGATTATTAATAACAAACTACAACATTCGCTAATGACATTACTATAATCATATTGCATTCATTTCCCTTACATACCTTATGCAAAGGCACACCATTTCTCTCCACTAATATGAGCAGCAAATATTTTAGCAGCCAAATGCCACGTCATTAGTCTTGTACTGACTTGGTTGGTGTGCACAACAGGAAATATTTCACTTTCGGAGAACAAGAAAAATAAGTTTATTTGTGTTACACTTATTAATTTGTGCAGTTATTCAGTTTCTGATAAGTTAATGTTCAAGGAAAAATATTCATTTTTATTAAAATGTTCTATTATTTTGTGTTAACGATTACTCATTTATTTCAGCTCTTTGTATTCAGCATGTCTCCATTGAAATAAACCTACGTTTCTATGAAAATTGAAGTTTTGTGTTGTTGTTTTTTTGAGGCCACATAAACTTAAACCTTGCTTATTCGGCCTGTGTTAGCCTTTGAGTTTGACATGCTCGATGTAGAGCAACAGGACCTCTCACTCATTGGGTGGGAACGCACAATGCCATAGCCATTCTGGGAGGTCGTCTGGTGATTTCTTTCTTTTTAAAAAAAAAAAATCTTTTTTTTTTTAGTCCCCCCCCCCCCCATTGAATCTAGAGAGGAGCAGGGAGAGGAAAGAAAGAAAGAAGAAAGAAAGAAAGAAAGAAAGAAAGAAAGAAGAAAGAAAGAAAGAAAGAAAGAAAGAAAGAAAGAAAGAAAGAAAGAAAGAAAGAAAGAAAGAAAGAAAGAAAGAAAGAAAGAAGAAAGAAGAAAGAAGAAAGAAAGAAGAAAGAAGAAAGAAAGAAGAAAGAAAGAAGAAAGAAGAAGAAAGAGGAGGAAGAAGGAAGAAAGGAGGGAGGGAGGGGAAGAGGGAGGGAGGAAGGGGGAGGAGAGGGAGAAGGAAGGAGGAAGAGGAAGGAAAGAAAGAAGAGAAGGAAGAAAGGAAGGAAGAAGGAAGAAGGAAGGAGGGAGGGAGGTAGTGGGGAGGGAGGGAGGGAGGGGAGAAGAAGGAAGGAAGGAAAGGAAGGGAGGGAGGAAGGGAGGGAGGAAGAGAAAGAGAGAAACATTGATTTGTTGTTCCACTTACTTACACATTTATTGGTTGATTCTTATATGTGCCTGACCAGGGACTGAACTCACAACCTTGGCATATTAGGATGAAGTTCTAACCAACTGAGCTACCAAGCCAGGCCTAGTTTGGTGTTTTCTTACAAAATTAAACATACTCTTATGATATGATCCAACAGCTAAGCTCCTTGGCATTTACCCAAAGGAGTTGAAAATTTACATCCACACTAAAACCTGTGCATGAATGTTTATGGCAACTTTAGTAATAATTTTCTAAAGAAATGAGCTATCTAGCCATGAAAAGACACAGAGGAAAGTTAAATGACTATTATTTAATGAAAGAAGCCCATTTGAAAAGCCTACATAATGGATGGTTCCAACTGTATGACATTCTGAAAAAGGTAAAACTATGGAAACAATAAAAAGATCCATGATTCTTTTCAGCTGGAACTGCCATCTTCCAGTAGGCCCTGCACATGGCTCTCAGTGACCGTGGTTCAACAGGCTAATTCGCCAAAATGACTAACACAAAGGGAAAGAGGAGAGGCACCCACTATATGTTCTCTAAGCTTTTTAGAAAATATAGAGTTGTTCCTTTGGCCACATACATGAGAATCCACAAGAAAGGTGATATTGTGGACATGGAGGGAATGGGCACTGTTCAATACGGAATGCCCCACAGATGTTACCGTGGCAAAACAGGAAGAGTCACCCAGCATGCTGGGGGCATTGTTGTGAACAAGCAAGGTAAGTGCAAGATTCTTGCCAAGAGAATGAATGTACGTATTGAGCATATTAAGCTCTCTAAGAGCTGAGATCGCTTCTCATGTGAAGGAAACGTGTGAAGGACAATGATCAGAGAAAGAAGGAGCCAAAGAAAAAGGTACCTGGTTCAACTGAAGCGTCAGCCTGCTCCACCCAGCGAAGCACAGTGAGAACCTAAGGAGAGGAGCCTGAGCTGCTGGAACCCATTCCCTATGATTCAGGGCAAGATAAGTGGGGAAAACAAAAATACTTCTGTGCTGATAAGAATGTTTCTCTTAATTGAGTGGAAGTGTGGCGTCCCTTCCCCCCAAAGAATAACTAAAGAAAACTTTGTGTCCTAAAAAATAAAAAAGTAAATGGTTTATACTTCTTCCCAACCGGAGTAGCTTAAATCACCCTACTCGGGGAAATAGCAGAAAACCAGTTAGTGCCATTTGCCAACCACACCCAAGGACAGCTGAAGCTGAGGGATTAAATCTCATTTTGGCATGTCAGCATAAAACTAATGCATATTCTATTGAGATCCTCCCCCAAATCACCCCTAAAACCCCAGCCTTTACAAACACTCAAAAAACAGGTCCCTGAGTGCATGGTCTCCTTCCCAGGAGCACCCCTCCCCTTTCCCTTCCTCCTCTTCTCCCCCCACAGGCGTGCGTCTCCTAAACTCTAAGGGACCCCATGAAGTTTACAATCAGGGAGCAATGGACAGCAGCAGCTCATCCCGGGCTAACCCCCTGACCTTGTCCCCAAAACCCCCTTTTCTCGGACACCTTCGTGATGGGGGGGGGGGGCTCATAATCTAATAGATAGAGCACCTGAGTTAATCTAAAAGATAATCATAAAAGATGATCTGAAATACGTGTGGGAACAGAGGATTAAGGTTTTTTTCTTCTAAGTTTCATTTCTCAGGCCAGTACACCTGCGCACTCCCTTGGATCCTGAACAACGTGATGGAGGAGGTGATTCAACTGCGGACAATGTATACTGTACCCAACAGGCAAGCAGAACTGCTAAGCATGACCAGGCAGACCCCACCAGGAGCCAAGCCGTCATCTCATTGCCTGACAACCAAGAACAATGGTTGATGTCTGCTGACATCCAGGATTGCATGCAATTGCATTCTGTCCCCAACCTCACCCCAGCCCATGTTTCCTATATAATCCTGTCCCCTGCACTTTACTGTCAAGACAGGTTTTGGATGCTTGTAAGCTCCCTGTCTTCTTGGTTGGCTGGCCTTCTCAATAAACGCCTTATATGATTCAACCCTGCCTTTGTTATTGAACATTGCGACAGGCAGGCTGAGCCTGGCGCCCCCACCTCCCGGGGGGGGTTCCCCCCCCCCCCCCGCCCGTAACATTAGTGAGCCACACAGCCCCGCCTCGGCTCATTCCCCTCCTAGTCCCTCTTCTCTTCTAGGCCCTTCCTTCTTGCACTGTCCCGTTTTAATAAACGTCCTTTAAAAATTACCTGGACTCGTTTTGTGAAATCTTTCCTGCACAAAGTCAATAACCTACAAACTACTGGCTAGCCATAGGCAGACTCGCTCAGGGCCAGGTCCCCTTTCCAGCAACAGTGTGGGGGCAGGGGGACATGAGAACAGTTTGCTGTGAACCCAAAACTGCACTAGAAAATAAAATCTATTTAACATTTTTAAAAAGAGTTTCCTAGTAATCAAGAAAATGCCCACTGAAATATTCACAAGATTTATTTTCCAACCATTAGGTTGGGAAAAAAAAAATTAAGTTTGATAATATCAAATGTTAATGAGATTGTGGGAAAAATTCTATCCTCCTTGGGCGGGGAGGGGGCGGGGGGAGAGGGTATGGCATGGGCATTGACACAAATAATTTTGGAACACACTAGGCACTAACTGAAAAAAGGGAAAACACGCTGACCCCACACACAGCATGCCTGTGGATGCAGAGGCGTGTTCTAGTAGGAAAAAGGGAAAACTGCCCCAAAAGCCATTCATATGGACATGTACTAATAAAATGCACGTTCAATACTACATATCACTATGAATGACATTCATATTATCAATATGAATAGAACCAAAAACATTGTTTCTTTAAAATCTATTTTTATTGATTTCAGAGAGAAAGGGAGAAAGAGATAAAAACTTCAATGATGAGAGAGAATCATCAATTGGCTGCCTCCTGCATGCCCCAGGCTCCTAGAATGGAGCCTGTAACCCGGGCATGTGCCCCAACCAGGAATTGAACCTGACCTCCTGATTCTTGGGCCCATGCTCAACCACTGAGCCACACCAAAAACATTGAGTAAAAAGCATTGTCATGAGCTCTGGTCAGGGAGTGTGCAGGAGACAATCATTGTGTCTCACATCATATTCTCTCTCTCTCTCTTTCTCTCTTTCTCTTTCCCCCCTCCCTCCTCCCTCCCTCCCACTCTCTCTAAAAATCAATGGAGAAAATATCCTCGGGTAAGGATTAACAAAAAACAAAACAAAAACCTAGAGGATTTAACCATCAAGTTTTATCAGATTCTCAAGTAGCAGATAATTCCTGTTTTATTCAGGTTGACACCAAGAATAGAAAAAAGGGATTGAGATTCAGAGAACACCCAACTTCTTTGAAAGGGATAGTATATAACCTACAAACCAAAACCAGATAGGATTACAACAAGGATGAGCCTTGAAAACAGATTCTTAACCAAAGAAGCCAGACACACAAGGCCACACAGTGTAAAATTCGGTTTTCCACAGACAGGAAGATTAAGAGTTACCAGGGGTGGGGTAGGAGTTATGGGAGCAATGCTTAATGAATCGGGAGGGGGTGGGTTCCTTTAGGGGTGAGGAAATGTTTTGGAATGAGAGGGTGGTGGTTGCACAGCACTGTGAATGTTCTAAATGGCACTGAATTGTTCACTTTCAAATGGTTCATTTCATTATGTAAATTTCACCTCAATAAAAACAAAAATAGATAAAGAGCATGAAGCAAGATAGAAAAATTTAGGCCAATTTGCAACAATGTCCATAGACACAAAAGTCCTAAATAAAGTGCTGCCACCCAAATCTTGCAGATTGGGGTGATTCCATCATGACCAAGCACAACTGGGCCAGAAAAGCACAGAAGAGTCAACCTCAGAAAATCAGGGAATCTGCTGACGGGATTCCTTCTGATATAGGCACTTGTTGCCACGATCAGACCTGAGAAAGGGGTTCGTCCAGATACATGGCAGGGGCAGCCACTCAAAACCCGTGCCGTCTGTAAGCAGAGCACCAACAAAAGCAGAAAAGAGCTTGAGAAAATACTAGCACGTTTCTCTTATGTGCAAATAATAAATATGGGAATAGGAATTCACCTTTAAAAATAGAAGTTCAGCCCTGGCCGGTTTGGCTCAGTGGATAGAGCGTTGGCCTGCGGACCAAAAGGTCCCCGGTTCAATTCTGGTCAAGGGCATGTACCTTGGTTGCGGGCACATCCCCAGTAGGAGGTGTGCAGGAGGCAGCTGATGGATGTTTCTTTCTCATCGATGTTTCTAACTCTCTATTCCTCTCCCTTTCTCTCTGTAAAAAAACAATAAAATATATTTTTAAAAAAATAAAAATAGAAGTTCAGCCCAGCCGGGTGTAGCTCAGCGGTTGAGTATCGATCCAGAAACCAAGAGGTCACCGGTTCGATTCTCTGTCCCGACCCGCGGGACAACAACAGGGGAACGAAGAGACACCATAGGAGAATGAGACAAACAAGGGACACGAAAGAATGGAGGCAAGACAGTGTTCTGATCAAGCCTCAAATTTTATTCTTACAGCGGCAGGATATATACTGTTTTAGGGACGGGGGGTGGGTAAAGGGGTCTATGGGCAGTAACCTATCACTAGAGATTTAGTAGGCTCCGGATGGCTGTGTGCTTATCAGTGGAGATGTGTGATTTAGCGGCTGTGTGAGGGTAGTTTATCTTTTAACTGCTGGCCAAATTGCAAGACACAGGTGGTTTCTGGTAATTAGGAGTTTCTGGAGGAACCAGAAACTTATAGTTCTTAAGATGGCTTTGTCTAAGCCAATATCTCTAATGGCTCCCAACAATTCTCGATCAGGGCACATGCTGGGTTGTGGGCTCGATCCCCAGTGTGGGGTGTGCAGGAGGCAGCCAATCAATGATTCTCTCTCATCATTGATGTTTCTATCTCTCCCTCCCTCTCCCTTCCTCTCTGAAATCAATAAGAATATATATATTTTTTAAAAAATAGAAGTTCATCTCATAACACTACACATACCCTAGTCACTCACTTAAAATGTGCAAAGAGCCCACCAGCGTGGCTCAGTGATTGAGCATCAACCTAGGAACCAGAAGGTTACGGTTTGATTCTTGGTCAGGGCATATACCCGGTTGCGGGCTTGATCCCCAGTGTGGGGCATGCAGGAGGCAGCCAATCAATGATTCTCTCTCATCATCGATATTTCTATCTCCCCCCCTCTCTCTCCCTTCCTTTTTGAAATTAATAAAATTATCCCTAGCCAGTTTTCTCAATGGGTAGAGAGTTGGCCTGTGGACTGAAGAGTCTTGGGTTCAATTCCAGTCAAGAGCACATGCCCAGGTTGCGGGCTCAATTCCCAGTATGGGGTGTGCAAGAGGCAGCGGATCAATGATTCTCTCTCATCACTGATGTTTCTATCTCTCTCTCCCTCTCCCTCTTTCCTCTCTGAAATCAATAAAAACATATTTAAAAATAAAATAAAAATATATTTAAAAAATAAAATGTACGGCGAGTGTTTAGTATATTCATAGATAGTACAACCATCACCTTGATCAATTTTAGAGCATTTTCATCACCACACAGAGAAACCTGCATCCTTTAGCTATTACTGCCTATCCTGCTATTTCCCCCAGAACCTAAGCAATCTATAATCTTTCTGTCTCTACACATTTACCTATTCTGGACATTTCATATACATGAAATCATATAGTATCTGACCTTTGCTTCTTTCATTTAGATGATGTTTTCAAGTCTCACCTGCATTGTAGCAGGCATCATACCATTACTCTTTTCAATGGCCAAATTATATCCCAGTGTATGGATGGACCATATTTTGTTTATCCATTCATCCTGTTGATGGACCTTCAGGTGGTTCTATGTTTGGGTCATTACAATGTTCTGAACATTCATGCATAACAAATATACTTTGAAGAAAAAAATAAATATTTTTAATATGCTTTTATTGATTTTTAGAGAGAGAAGGATAGAGAGGTAAAACATCGATGAGAGAGAAACATCAATAGGTTGCCTCCTGCACACCCCCTAATGGGGATAGAGACCATAACCCAGGCATGTGCCCTGACCAGGAATTGAACTGGTGACCTCTTGGTTCATGGATTGGCGCTCAACCACTGAGCCACACAGGCCAGGCTAAGGAATATTTAATAACCCAAAGAACTGCATAAAAGTGGAAATTTCAGACTGCAGTAAGACAGTAAGAGAAAGTGTCCGAAAGTCCCCTTTTTCCAAGTATTTTTATACGCTGCTTTATTTCTGTAAGGCTCTGCTGACATGAAAGATGAGATAATAGCTAATGACAAAAGGTAGAAATGAGGCATCAGCTTCTCTAACCACACAAGAAGGGCATTCATTACATGTTCATTTGGTATCATCTCATTCTACTGTAATATAACAATGTAGATAGAATACAGTGAGTAGGGGATACTGCATCTCAGGAAAGCACTACTTGGACATCTGCCTGTGAGGCTGGTGACGCCCCATTCCCCCCGAGATCCAGCTAAGCTCATCAGGAACCATCCTAGGGATCACAGGAGAAGGGGCCTTGGCAGGCCTCTGACACAGCGACGAACAGTAGACGGCTACTCGGTTATAAGGGCTTCGACTTGCTGCTGTGTGGAAGTGTCACATCGGTGTCAGTGACAGTCCTGGCACTGCTCAGCTGCCCCTCTAGAGTGTTATGGCTACTTCTGTAGGGTGATCCAAGACTGCAGGAACATTTAAGGCGGCTAAGGTATTTTATGCAAGTATCCATTCATAAACTATGTTGCTATTAATTAAAACAAAATATTATTAATTAAAAAAAGGAAAGTGGGCCCAGCCAGTGTGGCTCAGTGGGTGAGCGTTCACCCACGAACCAGGAGGTCACCAGTTCAATTCCCAGTCAGGCACATGTCCAGGTTTCAGGCTTCATCCTCAGTAAGGGGTATGCAGGAGGCAGCCATTCAATGTTTCTCTCATCGATAGTTCTATCTCTCACTCTCTCTAAAAATCAATAAAAACATCTTTTTTAAAAAGGAAAGCTGCAGCTGGGTTAGTTTGTTAAACTTCCAGAAGTATTCACTATAACAATAGTCCTCTGAAACAGGCTTGTTCTCCCAGATCTGCCTGTACTTTCCACATCCCCGCATGTTCCATGTTTGAAAGTAGGTACGTTCAGAAAACACAGCACATAGGGAACTCAAACATTAGTTCAGGTAAAAAGTCAGTTTAAAATCACAGCTAAGTTCAAATGTTAATTTTCTAGAAATTCATATTAATCAACTGAAAGAACACAAAAAAACTTTTATTTATTGATTGATTTTAAAGGGAAGGAGGGAGGGAGAAAGAAGAGAGAGAGAGCATCAATTTGTTGTTCCACTTATTTATGCATTCATTTTTTGATTCTTGCATATGCCCTGGCCAGGGATCGACCTGCAACCTTGGTGAATTGGGATGATGTTCTAACCAACTGAGTTACCTGACCAGGGCCCAGAAGGTGTCAGGCCCTCAAGGGGTGGTTTTGATGAGGAAGTTAAACCATGCGTTTCGGTAAGTTATCTTTCTGCTCACAGAACATAGGCTGAGCAAGTTGGAGCAGCCACTGCAACTCTCTGTGTCGTGTGATTACTCAGTGGGTCCCAGCTGAGTCATGAAGAGCATCTCAGTGGAAGCTTTATCTCAGGCTTTTGCTTACATCACTAAGCAGCTAGTTACCACTTTTCTGCTCTATGATAACATGAAGAAGACTTAATCTACCTGGGTGCTCATTTTTTAACTGTAGCCATTGCAAAATTCACTTTGCTTTGGAGCTGCTTTTTGCTAAATCTACTATTTACTAATATTGTAAAATGGGAGAAAAGGTAGAAGGAACAACTTTGAAGAATGCTCTTCCCCTATGGGTGGTGTAGGGCAGAGGGTGAGGACACAAAGAACAAGACTCAATTCCATTTTATAGGATAGGAGCCCCTGTCACTTCACAGCTTTTTGGCACAAGCGGAGCAATGCACTTGGTTCTGGTGGGAAACAAAGTGCCCGTTGGCCAGATTCATGAGCATTGTTTGCAGTGGAAGCAGCCGTCGTGCCAGGGTTGTCCTTCAGAGGCCTGTACCAAGCACAGTGACGGGGTTCTACATCCAGCTCTTCTTGGCCACAAAGTTTGTGCAGCGACCCCGCAGGAATGCTGGTCCTCCGCTGCCCAGCCACCTTCTCACAGCAGGCGACACACAAAGCGCTGGGTGGTTTCAGTGTGCCTCTTCAAGAAATGGGTCTCCACCTGGCCCCCCAGTGCCTCCTAAATTCATATTTCTTTTTCTTTTCTTTTTTTAAATATATATTTTATTGATTTTTTTACAGAGAGGAAGGGAGAGAGAGAGTTAGAAACATCAATGAGAGAGAATCATCGATCAGCTGCCTCCTGCACACCTCCTATTGGGGATATGCCCGCAACCCAGGTACATGCCCTTGACCGGAATTGAACCTGGGACCTTTCAGTCCGCAGGCCGACGCTCTATCCACTGAGCCAAACCGGTTTCGGCCTAAATTCATATTTCTTGTCTAGTGTTTCCATTTGTGCGTCATCCCCTTCTTCAGATCCTGAACCCTAACCGTGCAGGTCACGGCGTTCTGGCGCCTCGAACAGGATACTGGAGGAGATTTGCCAGAGCAGAAAACGAAGTGAAAAAGGAAAAGTGGAAATTCACCGGAAAGGTGGGAACTTCACCGCACACAAAGCCCGTGCCAGCTTCGGAGCTGCGAACATAAGGGGACAAGAACGTCTTCATTCGGCCAGGTTATAATGGGGCAGAATTTGAGTAAAGGGGGAAAATATTATTGTAGACTTTTTTTTTTTTTAATATATTTTATTGGTTTTTTTTTTAGAGAGGAAGGGAGAGGGATAGAGAGTTAGAAACATCGATGAGAGAGAAACATCGATCAGCTGCCTCCTGCACACTCCCTACTGGGGATATGCCCGCAACCCAGGTACATGCCCTTGACCGGAATCGAACCTGGGACCCTTCAGTCCGCAGGCTGACGCTCCATCCACTGAGCCAAACCGGTTTCGGCTTATTGTAGACTTTTGGCTTGCATGCTCAAGCATAAAGGAATTAAGGTGTCAGAAGGTCTTTTCTTACAGGTTTTGCATATTATAGAACATAATCCTTGGTTTCCTGACGAGGGTACATTAGATGTTGAATGTTGGGAAGAGTAGGTCAGAGCTTGAATAAAGCTCATCAGCAGGGAAACACTTGCCTCCGTGCTGTTTCTCCTTGTGGAGCGCGGTATTGCACTTGCTAGAACCTTTTAGAGAGGCTAAAGAGGATAAACCTCCTCCCCTTGCACCCTCCACTCCTCAAGAGGAGCAGAAAGAAAAATTGGAGGAGTGCCCTTCCTGCCCCCCTCCACCTCCGTGTTCTGATCCTGAAATATTTAATTCGCCGCTAATACAATCAACTGTGCAAGGATTAAAGGACATGAAGATGGAGGAGAGACTTGCTTTTCCTATTATACCCACATTACCCAAATCAAATAATAAGATAGCGTGACAAATTTGACTTTAAGATGATAAAGGCCTTGCATGAGAGCATCATACAAAATGGTCCTACCACTCTGTTTACCGGAGAAGTTATGACCAACATTTCTGAAGCATTCCTACCTCCTTTTGATGGGTGCTGTTTAGCTCGTGCAGCCCTGGATGGAGGAGATTACTTACTATGGAAGGGAGAATTTTTAGAGAGATGTCAAGAGCAGGCGCATACTAATTGCGGGCAGAATGTTCAAAAAACTTTTGAAACGTTAGCAGGACAAGGACAATACAATCAGCTATAGTGTGTGCAACAAGCTTATGAGCAGATTAGACTTTGTGGGAGAAAAGCCTGGTGGGCTTTACCAGCTAAAGGGGATCCTGAGGGAGCTTTCAGTAAGTGTATGCAGGGACCACGGAATCATTTTCTGATTTCGTGGCTCGCCTCACTCAAGCAGTGAGATGACAAATACAACATGAAACAGCAGGAGACAGCCCTAACCGGTTTGGCTCAGTGGATAGAGCATTGGCCTGTGGCCTGTGGACTTAAGGGTCCCAGGTTCGATTCCGGTCAAGGGCATGGACCTTGGTTGCAGGCACATACCCAGTAGGGAGTGTGCAGGAGGCAGCTGATTGATGTTTCTCTCTCATCGATGTTTCTAACTCTCTATCCCTCTCCCTTCCTCTCTGTAAAAAATCAATAAAATATATATATATTTTAAAAACACAGCAGGAGACATTTTAATTCAACAATTAGCCTAGGACAGTGGTCGGCAAACTGCAGCCCCTTGAGTGTGGCTCTTCCACAAAATACCACGTGCGGGCACGCACGTACAGTGCGATTGAAACTTCATGGCCACACTCAAGGGGCCAAAGAGCCGCATTTGGCTCGCGAGCCACAGTTTGCCGACCACTGGCCTAGGAAAATGCCAATGCTGATTGCAAGAAATGTCTGATGCCGCTAAGAAAAAATGGTACCATTACAGAAATAATTCGAGCATGTCAGGATGTGGGATCAGGCATTGTTCAAGCAAACTTACTAGCTGCCGCTGTAACAGTGGGGAGTAAAAAAATGTTTTAATTGTGGAAAGCCAGGACATTTCAAAAGAGAATGTATGCAACCAAAAAGGATTCAGGGTGGCGCCCAAGGGAAAGGAGTGAGCATTCCGTCTCCCAATTCAACCAACACAGATTCAAGCTCTTTATGGCCTAGATGTCAAAAAGGAAATCACTGGACTAGTCAGTGTAGATCTAAATTTAATAGAAATGGGCAGCCATTAAATTGAGACATAGGGAATGGCCAGCTGCAGGGAAACGGCCAGAGGGGCTTCCTCCAGCCCCATAAACAACAAGGGGTTTACGCCCTGTGAGGCCCACAGTGGATTCCCTCATCTGGGCCACTCCAGGGAGTGCAGACCTAGATCTCAACAGCACGTAGGGGTCACTCTGACCCGATATGGCTCTGCAAGCTGTTCCTACAGGAATTTTGAGGCCTGTACCACTGGGAATGTTAGGATTAGTCTTAGGAAGAAGTGCAAACACTCTGAAAGGACTAACTGTTTTGCCTGGAGTCATAGATTCAGACTATGAGGGAGAAATCAAGGTCATAGTAGAATACAAACATATTATGCAAATTACTCCAGGACAAAGACTTGCTCAGCTCCTACTTCTACCTTATATTCAGCAGGGTGAAGCTATAAACAGGAAAAGAGGAACACAGGGATTTGGAAGCTCAGATATCTATTGGATACATGAAATTAGCAAAACCCGTCCTATGATCAATTTAAGAATAGAGGAACAACTGTTTAAGGGTTTAGTAGACACTGAAGCGGATGTCAGTGTTATTAGTAAAGAATTCTGGCCTCCAAGTTGGTCCATGGTAGAAGCTATGGGCTCTAGTATGGGGGTTGGAGTTCCTGATAATATGCAACCTAGTGCTGCAGTGTTAAAGTGGCAAGATGAGGCCCTAACTGGTTTGGCTCAGTGGATAGAGCGTCAGCCTGCGGACTGAAAGGTCCCAGGTTCGATTCTAGTCAAGGGCATGTACCTTGGTTGCGGGCACATCCCCAGTAGGAGGTGTGCAGGAGGCAGCTGATCGATGTTTCTCTCTCATCAATGTTTCTAACTCTCTATTCCTCTCCCTTCCACTCTGTAAAAAATCAATAAAATATATTTTAAAAAATTAAAAATAAAGTGGCAAGATGAGGAAGGACAAACAGGATGGTTTCAGCCCTACATAGTCTCTGGAATTGCAGTCAACTTATGGGGCCAGGATTTTTTAAAAGGTTTATTAGCTTGTATTATTACCAGCAAGGGACAGCAGTTAATAACTCAGATGGGATATCAAGCTGGTCAAGGCTTAGGGAAAAATAAACAGGGAATTAAAGAACCCATTCAAGCCAAAGGAAACCCAAGAAGATGAGGATTAGGATACTAGCCATTTTAGGAATGGTCACTGCTCAGTCTCCTCGCCCCCATGCTGATCCTATACAATGGAAAGATGGTAGACCTATATGGGTGGATCAGTGGCCCTTAACCAAGGAGAAATTAGGTCATATTCATGAATTAATACAGGAACAAGTAGAGGCTGGCCACATGAAGCCTGCCAATACTCCTTGGATTACTCCTATATTTACAATACCTAAGAAGACGATAGGAAAGTGGCAACTGTTGCATGATCTTAGAGCGGTTAACGCTACTATGCATACCGTGGGAGCTTTACAGCCCGGACTCCCAGCACCTTCACAAATACCTCTAGATTGGTCTCTTATTGTAGTAGATCTCAAGGATTGTTTCTTCACCATTCCCTTGGCACCTCAAGATAAACAAAGATTTGCCTTTTCAGTGCCATCTATTAATAATATAGAGCCTATGAAAACATATCAATGTTTTGCCTCAAGGAATGGCCCATAGCCCCACCTTATGTCAAAAATATGTAGCTCAAGCTATTCAATCTTTAAGGGACAAATATTCCTAATATTACATTATCCATTGCATGGATGACTTGCTCCTAGCGAGTCCACGGGAAGAGCAGACTTTAGCAATGTCTTCCCAATTAGAAAATGAACTCCCTAAATGGGGCTTAAGGATTGCTCCAGAAAAGGTACAGAGAGAAACGCCCTTCAAATATCTAGGAACCATAATTGAAAACCAGTGTATTAGGCCTCAAAAGGTGGAAATACAAAAGGATTGCCTTAAGACCTTAAATGACTTTTAGAAATTATTAGAGGACATTAATTAGTTAAGACCTTATCTAAAAATCTCTATGGGAGAAATGACAAATTTATTCAATATACTTAGGGGTGACTCTAATCTTTTCTCTCCCCAAACATTAACAGATGAAGCTAGGAAGGAGTTACTAAGAATTGAGCAGGCAATCTCCTCAGTCCAAGTAGCACAAGTACAGCCTGAATTACCTTTATTAGGGCAGATTAATCCTATTTCAAATAGTCCTGCTGGAGTCATCTTCCAAAATAAAAACTCTCCTACTATTATTGAGTGGGTCCACCTAGGGCCGTGGTTGGCAAACCGCGGCTCACGAGCCACATGTGGCTCTTTGGCCCCTTGAGTGTGGCTCTTCCACAAAATACCACGTGCGGGCACGCACATACAGTGCAATTGAAACTTCGTGGCCCATGCGCAGAAGTCGGTATTTTGTGGAAGAGCCGGTATTTTGTGGAAGAGCCACACTCAAGGGGCCAAAGAGCCACATGTGGCTTGCGAGCTGCGGTTTGCCGAGCCACAGTTTGCCGACCACTGACCTAGGGCATCGATCCTCTAAAACTGGTTACATGTATAGAACTCATGGCTCAGTTAATATCTCAACTCAGAAAGCACTGCAGGCAGCTTAGAGGAGAAGAACCCCAATGCATCTATCTTCCCCTTACTGGGAAGCAATTAGAAATGTTATTTCAGACTGATTTGAATTGGCAAAATGGACTAAGTGGATATTCAGGGGAGGTTAGTTGTCACCTACTAAAAAACAAATTCCTACAATTTTTATATTACACCCCTATTATTATACCAAAAAATACTAGGCAGGAACCTATTCCTGGAGCATTAACTGTTTTTACTGATGGTTCATCTAATGGTAAAGCTGCTTATCATGCAATGAATTCAGACTGAGTCATCCAGACCAGTCATACTTCTGTGAAAAGAATTGAATTAGAAGCTATCAAGGCTGCATTGCAGGATTTCCAAGAGCCTCTTAATATTATTTCTGATTCTGCCTATGTTGCTGGCCTGGTAAATAGAATTGAGACTGCTCGATTAAAATGGCTCAGTAACCAAAGTCTATTTATACTATATAAACAGGTCCAGCAAATTGTACAGCAAAGACAATATCCCTTTTATATTACTCATATCAGGGCTCATACTACCCTGCCTGGTACTTTAACAAAAGGAAATACATATGCCAATCAATTGGTTGCTTTATTAAAACAGGGCACAAAATCTCATCAGCTTTTATATCAGCCTGCCAAAATGTTGTCTAAACAATTCTCAATCACTTGACAGCAGGCAAAACAAATTATCAAGGAATGTCCCACTTATATTTTACATCTGCCTCAAAGGCTTAATACAGGAATTAACCCTGGAGGATTAATAAGGGACCATATCTGGCAAATGGATGTAACACATTATACTCCTTTTGGACGCCATTGGGCTTTGCATGTCTCTGTAGACACTTTTTCAAAGATCATATGGGCCACTGCATCTACAGGGGAAACAGTGAAACAGGTCATTAATCATTGACTAGCTACTTTTGCCATCAGGGGAATTCCAAAAATTATTAAAACTGATAATGGACCTGTATACACAAGCTGTCATTTCCAGCAATTTTGTAAAAAGTGGAAAATTCAGCACATTATGGGAATACCATACCATTCCCAAGGACAGGCAATTATAGAACACCAATATTAGCAGCTAAAATCCCAACTTGAAAAACAAAAAGGGGGAATAGTGGTGAAATCTCCTGTAAGTAGACTACACCAAGCCTTAATTACTTTAAATTTTTTCACTTGTAACCCTGATGGCACAACACCTATGGAATTACACTGGTGTCAGAATAAGCCAAAGGAAAATGGTTTGGTTAACTATAAAAGGCTAAGTTGATTTGCACATGCGCGAGACATATAAAGCTCTCACTGGCGCCAATCACACGTGTGTGTTTCCATCTGTCATTGTTGATCGTGAATTTGGTTGACACTTCTATTATAGAGAAAGGGCGAATAGTGATATTAAAATATTTCTTCTAATTAATTTCCTTTCTTTGTGCACAAATTCGTGCACCGGGTCACTAGTTTAATATAAAAAGAGTGACCCATCTTTCCCCAACCCAGCATGCCCTTCCCTCCTACTTTGATTTTGGTCCCTGGAATTTAGCACCATCTGACCAGTTTATTAGCTGGTCATCTGCCTCCTCTCCCCCTCCACATCATGGGGGAGGGGCTTTGTTGTCTTTCAGGCACCATCTCTAACACTTACAGCAATGCCTGGCACACAGTCTATGCTCAATGAATGTTTGTGCTCCTCTACAAATTAACTTACAAACACAATGCAATCCCAATCAAAGTCCCAACTTGATCTTTTGTGGAATGCAACAAACTCATTAAAAGATTCTTGTACTCCTACAGATGGAGGTTGCACAACATTATGAATGTACTAGATGCCATTGAATTGTCACTTTAAAATGGTTAATTTTCGCCTGGCCGGTGTGGCTCAGAGATTGAGTGTTGACCTGTGAACCAGGAGGTCATGGTTTGATTCCTGGACATAAGCCCAGCTTGCAGGCTCCATCCCCAGCAGGGGGGTGCAGGAGGTAGCAGACCAATGATTCTTTCTCAACATTGATGTTTCTATCTCTTTCCCTCTCCCTTCCTTTTTGAAATCAATAAAAATATTTTTTAAAATAGAATGGTTAATTTTCTGTTATGTGAATTTAATTTTTTTAAAAACAGTATAATAAAGAAAAAATAAAAATAAATAAAATAAAAAACAGTATAATACCATTACACATCTATTAGAATAACTAAAATTGCAAAGACTGACGATAGCAGGTGATGCAGGGTATGAGGGAATGAGAACATTTACATTGTTGGGAGAGGAAAAGAGTACAACCACTTTGGAAAACATTTTGAAATTCCTTTAAAATTAAATATATACTTCCCATCTGAGGCAAGCATTCCACTCCTGGGAATTTACCCCCAAAAAATAAAAGCATAAATGTTCATAGCATCTCTGTCTGTAATAATAAAAAACTGGAAACAACCCAAGTATCTATCAACAGATGCATTGGCAAATGAATTGTGGGCTAGCTATACAATGGATTACAGCTCAGCAATAAAAATGAGTTAACTTTTAAGTCATGCAACAATATGGATATGTCTTAAAATAATTGTGTTAGGTAAAAACGGCCAGACAAAAAAGGGTATATACTATATGATTCTAGAAATGCAAATAGTCTATAGTGTCAGAAGCCAACCCGTAGTTATTTGGGTAATGGGGGCGGGGAGTTGTCATAAAATGGGAAATGAGGAAACTTTGGGGGAAGAACCTTGAAAACATGAGCTCAGTGAGAGAAGCCAGACTCAAGGCCACAGTGTGTGATTCAATTTATATGAACTGTCAGAACAGGCAAGCCTACAGAGACAAGATGTGGATTAGTGTTGGGGCTGGGAGGGTGTGGGGGGCGGACAGAGGGGAGGGGGAAGTGACTGCTGATGGGGAGGGGTTCCCTTTTGAGACAATGAAGATGTCCTGAAAATAGATGGAGGTGGGGGTTGCACAGCATTTCAGATGTGAACTATCCACTTTAAAATGATTAATGGTTAATTTTATGTTATATGAATGTTCCTTGATAAAAAAAAAAAAAAAATAGAATGAATGGTGAGAGTTGGACAAAACACACATATGCCCATCCACCCCCTTCCCCATGTTTAACACTTCTCCCTCCAGGCTACCTTCTCTGGCCCACCAGAATTTCACCAGGTACTGGGACTTATACCTACCCTGTCCACACACCCCTCCTAGTGGGCCCCCAAACACCCCTCCCTTTTATGCCTGCACTCCCCTGGAGGTTCACTGGGCTTGCTGCACAGGTTCACTGGCTGGCAGTCAGAAGGAGCCCTGCTTGAAGGAACAAAGAGTTGACACCTTTGTTAATGAACAAAGAGCATGCTCACAGGGCGAGGAGGTGGAGGGAGTGGACCCTGTGACTGCCTTAGTGTACAGATGACAAAGCTATCTGCCCAGGGCTCATCAGCTGGCTCACTGGATGGAAAGTTCCTCTCCCCCCACCCGGGTCTGCCCCTTTGTGACAGCTGGTCTGCAAGGATAGCCCCACAAACTGGGCCCTCCCAGTGTTCGTGCCCCCTCTAGCCCACCTCCCCTCCCCGACTCCTCCTCCCCTCCCGTCCCCCCCACCCCCGTCCCCCCGCACCATACACACACACACACATCCACTGAACCAGCAGAATGGGGCAGAAAGTGATGCTGGCCCAGTTCCTGGAGGGTCTGAGCTTTTGAAGTTTCAGCTGCTTCAGCTCTGTACTTAGGGGAGCCTTGAGTTGCCATGAAAGGCAAGTGGCCATCTGCTTAGGTGGCCATGTGGAAAGGCTATTCGGAGAGGCACGTGGAGAGGGGGAGGCCCATTATCCCAGCTGTCCCCCTAAGGCACCAGACATGACAGAGACATTCCTGATGGTAATGTCAAGCTAGCCCAGCCCCCAAAGGACAGCAGCCACCATCAAGTGGAACAAAGAGCTGGTAGCCATACTGGCATACAGACACCTAGATCAATGGAACAGAATAGAGAGCCCAGAAATAAACCTACACCTTTATGGTCAATTGATTAATGACAAAGGAGGAAAGAACATATAATGGGGTAAAGATAACCTATTCAATAAATGGTGTTGGGAAAACTGGACAGGTTCATAGAAAAAAATGAAACTAGGCCACTTTCTTACACTATGTTGAAGAATAAGCTCAAAATTGATTAAAAACTTAAATGTAAAACCTGAAATCATAAAACTCCTAAAAGAAAATATCAACAGTAAAATCTCTGGCATAGCTCTTAGTAATATATTTTTTTAGATATGTCCCCTCAGGCAAGGGAAACAAAAGAAAAAATTAAACAAATGGGACTACATCAAACTAAAAAGGTTTTGCACAGCAAAAGAAACCATCAACAAAATGAAAGGCAATATACTGAATGGGTGAAGATACCAATGATACATTTGATAAAGAGTTAATATACAAAATATATAAGAAACTCATACAACTTAACACCCAAAACAAGCAATTTATTTAAAAATGGGCAGAGGACCTGAATAGTATTTCTCCAAGGAAGACATATAAAAAAGATTATCAACATCACTAATCATCAGAGAAATGCAAATTAAAACCACAAGGAGATACCACCTCACACCTATCAAAATGGCTATCATCAAGAAATCAATAAACAACAAGTGGTGTGAGAATGTGAAGGAAAGGGAAGCCTTATTTATGCATTGTTGGCAGGAATGCAGACTGGTGCAGCCATTATGGAAAACAGTATGGAGGGTCCTCAAAAAATTAAAATAGAACTATTATATGACCCAGTAATCCCACTTCTAGGAATTTATCTGAAGAAAACAAAAACACTAATTTGAACCAGAGACATGGAAACATGGAACAAACTGACAAATCTCAGAGGGAAGGGGGATGGAGAGAGATTAACTAAAGATCTTATATGCATACATGCATTACCTATAGACACAGACAATAAGGTGGTGAAGACCTGGGGTGGGGCAGGAACCAGGTGAAGGAGGACAATGGGGGAAATAGGAGAACATCTATAATACTCTCAACAATAAAGATTTAAAAAATTTTAAAAAACATATTAAAACTTAAAAAACAAAAACACTAATTTGAAAAGATATATGAACCCTATGTTTACTGTAACATTATTTACAATAGCCAACATATGGAAGCAACCTAGGTGCCCATTGATAGATGAGTAGATTAAAAAACTGTGTTACGGCCGGAACCGGTTTGGCTCAGTGGATAGAGCGTCGGCCTGCGGACTGAAAGGTCCCGGGTTCGATTCCGGTCAAGGGCATGCACCTTGGTTGCGGGCACATCCCCAGTGGGGAGTGTGCAGGAGGCAGCTAATCGATGTTTCTCTCTCATCGATGTTTCTAACTCTCTATCCCTCTCCCTTCTTCTCTATAAAAAATCAATAAAAGCCGAAACCGGTTTGGCTCAGTGGATAGAGCGTCGGCCTGCGAACTGAAGGGTCCCAAGTTCGATTCCGGTCAAGAGCATGTACCTGGGTTGCGGGCATATCCCCAGTGGGAGATGTGCAGGAGGCAGCTGATCGATGTTTCTCTCTCATCGATGTTTCTGACTCTCTATCTCTCTCCCTTCCTCTCTGTAGAAAATCAATAAAATATATAAAAAAAAATCAATAAAATATATAAAATAAAAAAAACCTGTGTTATGGAGGAATCACAATACCAGATTTCAAGTTATACTACAAAGCTACCATAACCAAAACAGCTGGTACTGGCACAAGAACAGGCATATAGACCAATGGAACAGAACTGAGACCCCAGAAATCGACCAAGTCATAATGCTCACTTAATATTTTATAAAGGAGGCAAAAGCATACAATGGAGTCAAGACAGTCTCTTCAGTAATGGTGTTGGGAAAACTGGACAGATACATGCAAAAAAATGAAACTAGACCACCAACTTACACCACACAAAAATAAACTCAAAATGGATAAAGGACTTAAATGTAAGACATGAAACCATAAAAATCCTAGAAGAAACCATTGGCAGCAAAATCTCAGACATTTCTTGTAGGAACATGTTTACAGATACATCTCCTAGGACAATGGAATTAAGGAGAAAATAAACAAATGGGACTACATCAAAATAAAGAGCTTCTGCACAGCAAAAGAAACCATCAATAAAATAACAAGAATGCCCACTCCATGGGAGAACATATTTCCCAATGATAGTTCGATAAGGGGTTAACCTCCAAAATCTATAGGGAATTCATACAACTTAATAAAAGGAAAATAAACAATCCAATAAAAAATGGGCAAAGGATCTCAATAGACACTTCTCCAAAATGGACATACAGAAGGCCAAAAGGCATATGAAAAAGTGCTCAAAGTTACTGATCATCCAAGAAATGCAAATCAAAACAACAATGAGGTACCACCTCACACCTGTAAGAATGGCTATCATTAATAAATCAACAAACGACAAGTGCTGGTGAGGATGTGGAGAAAAGGGAACCCTCATGCACTGCTGGTGGGAATGCAGACTGGTGCAGTCACTGTGGTAAACAGTACGGAGTTTCCTCAAAAAATTTAAAATGGAACTCCCATTTGACCCAGTGATCTCACTTCTAGGAATATAACCCAAGAACTCAGAGACACCCATCAGAAAGGATATATGCATCCCTCTGTTCATAGCAGCACAATTTACAATAGCTAAGATTTGGGAACAGCCTAAGTGCCCATCAACATATGAGTGGATTAAAAACCTGTGGTACATCTACACAATGGAATACTATACTGCTTTAAAGACTCTTACAATTTGCAACAGCATGGATGGACTGGAGAGCATTATGCTAAGTGAAATAAGCCAGTTGGAGAAAGATAAATATCACATGATCTCACTCATATGTGGAATCTAATGACCAACATAAACTGATGAACAAAAATAGACCCAGAGACATAGAAACAATGAACAGACTGTCAAACCTCAGAGGTAAGGCAGGGGAGGGTGGAGCGGGGAAAGAGATCAACCAATAAACTCATATGTATATATGCATAATCCAAGGACACAGACAGTGGGTGGTGAAGGCTTGGGAGGAGGGGGGTGGGAGAGGACAATGGGGGGAAAAGGGGACAATGTAATACTTTCAACAATAAAGATTTATTTAAAAAATTTTAAATAAAATAAACTGTGGTACATATGTACAATGGAATATACTCAGCCATAGAAAGGAATGAAACTTTGCCATTTGCAGTAACATGGATGGACCTAAAGAGTAATAAGCTCAGTGAAAAAAGTCAGGCAGAGAGACAAATTCCATATGATTTCACTTATATGTGGAATCTAAAAACAAAATAAATGAACAAACAAAATAGAAACAAACTCACTGATAGAGAACAACTGATGATTGCCAGATGGGAAGGGGTTGGGGAATGAGTAAAAAAGGGAAAATAGATTAAGAAGTAAAAATTGCAGTTATAAAGTAATCACAGGGATGTAAGTATGGCATAGGGAATATATGGTAGTCAATTGTATGGTATCAGGTGGGTCCCAGACTTATGGGGGGACTGCTTCATAAGTTATATAAATGTCTGACACCTGAAACTAATATAATATTGAATGTCAACTGTAATTGAAAAATGTTTCTAAACTTGAAAAAAATAAAATGATAGTAACATTAAAAAGGGGGGGACCCCCTGCAGCAACCTCCCCCTCGTCCCACCCATTCCATTGCTACTTCTACCCCTTCACTCCTTGCTATGGGCGCCCACGAGACAAATACGTCAACCTCTTCAAAGTTGTCCTTATCAGAGATTCCAGTGTTGGAAAGAATAATCTCTTGTCTCAATTTACTTGAAACAAGTTTAATCTTGAAAGCAAGAGCACCACTGGAGTAGAGTTTGCAACATGAAGCATCCAGGTTGATGGGAAAACAATAAAGGCACCGATATGGGACACAGCTGGGCAAGAGCGATTTTGAGCTATCACATCAGCATACTGTCATGTTGCAGGCTGTAGGTGCCTTAATGGTTGGTGACATTGCTAAACATCTCACATATGAAAATGTAGAGCGATGGCTGGAAGAACTGAGAGATCATACTGATAGTAACACTGTCATCATGCGTGTGGGCAATAAGAGTGATGTGCGTCATCTCAGGGCAGTTCCTACGCATGAAACAAGAATTTTTGCCGAAAAGAATGGTTTGTCATTCATTGGGACATCAGCTCTAGACTCTGCAAATGTAGAAGCTGCTTTTCAGAGAGTTCTGGCAGAGATATACCGCACTGTTTCCCAGAAGCAAATGTCAGACGTGAAAATAACGTCTCCACGCAACAATGTGGTTCCTATTCATGTTCCACCAACCACTGAAAATAAGCCGTAGGTGCAGTGCTGTCAGAACACGTAAGGAGTTTCTCTTCTCCAGAGAAGGCTGTGAACAGTCCATTTCCCAGGTCTGCGATTTAAACATATTTTTAATTATTGTGGTCACTTTGTGTTTTATTATTTAATCATACTTAATGAATTTTCCATGTTTTAAGTCTTTTGATTTTAACTTTATAAAATCATCCATTTGTCTCAAATGACTGTAGCTTTTCTTTCCTTTTTCTCCAAAATATATTTTTATTTATTTCAGAGAGGAAGAGAGAAATAGAAACATCAATGATGAGAGAGAATCATCGATCGGCTTCCTCCTGCATGCCCCCCACTGGTATATGCCCTTGACCGGAATTGAACCCAGGACCTTTCAGTCCACAGGCCAACGTTCTATCCACTGAGCCAAACTAGCTAGGGCGACTGCAGCTTTTCTTCATGCTATGGCTTCACCAGGCTTAGTTAAATAAACTGAATATTTGGATTCCTCAAAAAACAAAACAAAACAAAACAAAAAATGGGGGAGCAGCCAGCTTAGTGAACCCAGAACCATGAGAGTATATCGACGATTGTGGGGAGCTCCTAGGCGTGCAGTGATTGGCTTCCCTGATAACTGAAAACCCAAGTGACATCTCAGAAAGATCCAAATCCTAGGCCTCTGCTTAGGCAGCGTGTGACACGTGCAGCCAGCCTCATAGCCCCTGGCCCACTGCAGCTGACCATGCCTGAGCAAAGGAGAAAACCCCAGAACCTAAAAACAAGAAAACCCTGCTCTCAGTCCTGGCCAGGTAGTTCAGTTGGTTAGAGTGTCCCCCTGAAACACCAAGGTTGTGGGTTTGATCCCTGGTCAGGGCACATACAAGAATCAACCAAGGAATGCATAAATAAATGGAACAACAAATCGATGTTCCTCTCTCTCCCTTACTCTCTCTCTCTCTCTCTCTCTCTCTCTCTCTCTCTAATCAAAGAATTTAAAAAAGAAAACACTTCTGTGATAACTCCTTCCTGTCAACTACCATGGTTCCGTCTCTTTGACAGGACGTCTTGGCCAGCTCGGGTGCACCCACAGGGTGCAGAGGGAAGGCCTTGTACCCCAGAAGGTAGGGCACCCTCTGCTCCACTGTCAGTCAAGGCCCCCCTATCCTGGCAGCAGCCCACCTCCCAAGCCTCAACCCCCTCTGCCCCACAGAGAACTCAGCCCCCAACATGCTGCCTAAGGCCTAGACTCCAAAACCCCCCTCAACCACTTTCTCCCAGTGGGGGCAGGGTCCCAAAACCAAGCTTTACCACCTCCTGGAAGCCCTCTTGGTGCACCCACCCGCTTCATCCCCTCCAAACATCTTATATCAGGAGCCAGCTTCCTGCCAGCCAGACATGGGAGCCCCGAGACCCTGTATAGGACCCTGCATGGGGCCCTGGTATTGCCCAGCACTGGGTGGCATGGAGCCAGCTGATGACGAATATCCAGACCACCTACAAGGATGTCAGTGATGTCAGTGAGGTCACTGCCCCACAAAGAGGCTATCAGGGCCCTGGCCACCCCATTCAGTGATGAGGAAAGAGGGTCAGAGAAGAGCCTTGTCCTCCTCACCTAGCAGTTAGGATGTATATTAATTATATTTTCTGTATTCTTTTTTTAAAAATATATTTTTATTGATTTCAGAGAATGGGGAGGGAGACAGAAACATCCATGATGATGAGATTCATTGATCAGCTGCCTCCTGCACACCCCACACTGGGGATTGAGCCTGAAACCCAGGCATATGCCCTGACCTTGAATCAAACTGTGACCTCCTGGTTCATAGGTCAATGCTCAACCACAGAGCCACACCAGCTGGTCTATATTTTCTGCATTCTTGATGCTCTGGCAACTGGGGTCTCCCTAACCAGGGAGGGACTGTTCCTCAGGGTTAGCCAATTCCTGGAGATAGCAAACAACTCAACTTTAATGAGCAAACCAACCAATCCAGAGCCATTATGCCCTTGCCCTGATCACCCCAGGACCAGGTGCCAAGTAGGGACAATATAGTGTAAGTGCCTGACAATAAGCTTTTGATGGCTGAGGCATCCATTTCAAAAGACATCCAGCTTGAATAAACATAATGCCAGTCTACCAGCAAGACAACCCAGATAGGAATCACGCTGCTCCCACACATAAAGGACCCTCTTTCAGAAAGCCCGGGTGACCTAGATAACTGGCCACTTGAGTGACCTTGCTCCTCCCTCCCGCGCCCTCATTCCTGCTCTTATGCTTTAAACTTTTTTTTCTTTTTCTTTTTTTAAAAATATATTTTATTGATTTTTTACAGAGAGGAAGGGAGAGGGATAGAGAGTTAGAAACATCGATGAGAGAGAATCATCGATCAGCTGCCTCCTGCACATCCCCCACTGGGGAAGCGCCCGCAACCAAGGTACATGCCCTTGACCGGAATCGAACCTGGGACCTTTCAGTCCGCAGGCCGACGCTCTATCCACTGAGTGCTCTTATGCTTTAAATATACCAACAGAGAACCCAGGCAACCCTAGATGACTCACCCTCCGTCCCTAATAAAGGCAGAACCCCAGGTCCGTGCCATCCCTCACTCCCCAATCACGCCGAGTGGCCCTGAGCCTGCCATGTAAGCTCCAGGACCCATGAGTAATAAATCTTGTTCCTTGAAGTTCCCTGGTGGTTGCTGCTGAGGTGCATCCTGGGATCATACTAAGAACAAGGGCCCGGCAAGCCACAACGCTGGCTCTGGTCAGGGAAATGTGATGAGATAGCACACAAGACCCAGGTGTGTCTCAGGCCTTCCTAGCTTGTGCGTCACTGTCAACAGGCTGACGCAAAATAGACAGTGCCTGTGCCGAGCCCACTGAAACTATTCAAACTAGCAGTCCAAGCCTGCTAACCCTGCCTCACCCATTCCTCTGGTGGGAACCACCGTCAAGGCTTTGGCCCCTTTCTCTCCTACCCTCTGCCTCCTGACTGCAGAGGTGGGCCCCTCCTTTTAGGGAGTTCTATTTCTTTTCTTTGTTAATCCTCACTCAAGGGTATTTTTTCCACTGATTTTTGGAGAGTGGAAGGGAGGGGGAGAGAGGGAGAAACATCAATGTGAAAGAGACATATCGATTGGTTGCCTCCTGCTCTACCCTGACCAGGGCCAAGGATTGAACCTGTAACCCAGGTATGTGACCTTGACCGAGAATCAAACCCACAACCTTTTGGTGTACGGTCCAATGCTCTAACCACTGGTAAAACAGTGGCCAGGACACAATGTGTCTTTTCTTTTTTTATTGATTTCAGAGAGGAAAAAAGAGATAGAAACCTCAATGAGAGATAACCATTGATCAGCCACCTCCTGCATGTCCCCTACTGGGGATTGAGCCTGCAACCTGGGCATGTGCCAACTGGGAATCAAACCGTGATCTCCTGATTCATACGTCAATGCTCAACCTCTGAGCCACACCAGCCAAGGACAACGTGTCCTCTCCTGATCTGTTGGCCTCATCATACCTGGATAATAAAACCTACATTTTAAAATGCGTTGGAGCAGAAACCAGCCTCCATTTCAAAGAGGCAGCCATGATAGACAGGGATCCTCTGGACTCCAGGAGGCAATGCCCAAGCTCTGCTCTCCTTGAAGAAGCCCGTGGGTAATGCAGACTGCCCAACCGCCCCTGCTCTGGGTCCCAGGAAGCAAGAAGCAGAATGGCCACAGAGGTGGGCTGCTGCCCAGACTGCCCGGGCAGAGGGAGACAGAGGCCCAGAAGCAGGCAGATGATGCAAAATAACTTTAATCACCACCCTCAGACGGGGCAGGGCAGGAGCAGTGTCTATGCACAGGCCACCCTGGAGCGGCCTGGGGCCAACCCGAGGGGGGGCATGTTCCGATCCAGGCTCCCCACATTCAGGGGCTGGGTCAGGCACATCCAGTCTCCAGGGTCAAGTCCACAGGAACTCAGGTCTGCAGGACTATAGTCAGAAGAACCTACATCTGAGGCCTGGTGTGCCAGCAGCCACATGCATGTCCCCACAGCTGCCACACTCAGGGCCCCAGCAACATGATGGCAAGAGCTCATCCTCAGAGCGGTGAGGTCTTCCTCTCTGGCAGCAGTAGGGACTCCTTCATGACCACCAGCAGCCCTGGCGGGTACAGGAGCCGGGACAACACAAGTAGAGTGGCGGCAACCAAACCTGCACTTAGCACCACTGTGGGGAACAGAAAGATGGATTGAGTGAGGGAGTGCAAGGAGCCCCCACACCCACAAACATCCTAAAGCATGGGGACTGGGGTCTGCAGCCTGTCCCCTCCCCAAGCCCCAGCTCCTAGGAGCAGCTGCCCCAGGCCCAGGGAAGTAGAAGTGGGAGGGCCTATGCATCATACCAGCAGCTGCAATAATCCCATAGGCACTTCGATTTCCAGACTGGACTGAGTCCTGGTTCCTGTCAAAGGTGGCTGTGGCATTCCCGAAATAGGTGACACTCTCCAGGGTCACAGGGGTCACAGACATGCCTTCCTGGAGGGTCTCAGTTCCTGCAATAAATCCAGGCATTCATTAGCTGGGGAAGGGGTGTGTTGGGGTGTGAACAGGTGTTCCATGTGCCTGAGGGAGACCTTGAGGCTCATCCTCCATCCCAGACTGAGTGAGGTTGGTGAGCACTGGTGCTAGGAGTGACCTCTCACTGCCCCCACAGGTATGCAGACAAGAGCAAATGCACAAGCCCACACTCGCAGCCTGGTCACAAACGGAAGGTGTCAGACATCCTCCTCTAACGACCAGCCCTCCCCACTGCTACAACCATGATGAGGTCCCATGGCACATACCACAGCCAAGCTCATCACTGGAGTCAGGACAGTCTGGGTGGCCATCACAGAGCCAGGTATGTGGGATACAGGTGCTGCCCAGCAGGCAGTGGAGCTCCCCTGCCGGGCAGGGCTGGCGGCTACAGTTGAGAAGGATCTTGTCGATGCCATCGGGGCAGTCATCGATGCTGTCACAAGAGCAAAGGCTGCCCTCGGGCGGTGAGCACTGCCCATCCTGGGTGCACGGCTCTATCTCTGGAGTACAGAGTCAGTCAGGTCCCTAACGCCCCCACAACAGGGCCCAGGTACTCCCCACAGCCCATCCTCTTGCAAGCCTCCGGGTCCAAGACCACACTAACTCCACCTCCCTGTAAACTCACCTCTTCTCTTACAGCGCCCCCACCCACAGGCCCTATCCCACTGTGGCCCCTGAAAGCCACAGCCCTTCCACAAACATCACCTTCTGTGGCCCCATCCCTGCAAGCCCCACCCCAAGGTGCGACCACTCACTGCACTCCTCCTCATCGCTGCCATCAGGGCAGTCCTCTTCACCATCGCAATGCCAGAGGAGGGGCACATAGTGGCCGCTGATGCGGCACTGGAAGCCTGTGGGTGAGCCTGCAAGATGAACACAAGTGAGGCCTGGGAGGCCTGGGAGGCCTGGACCCTCTCCAGAAGTCTACTAGTCACAGGCTGCGAACACCAGGGGACAGGCCAGGTCCCAGGGCGCTGGAACTATATTGGTGGTCACCCTTTGCTGAGGACCCACTATATGTGGGGCTTGAAGCCAAAGAGTTCGCAGCCTCACCACAAGCCCTACTGGGCAGGTTCTACTGCGATCCCCATTCTAAAGAAAACGCTAAGGAGATGTAAGGCCAGAAGCAGCAGAACTGGTGGCAGAGTCAGGGCTGGAACCCAGGTCTCCCTGATACTGGAGTCATTACCAAGCTCCAAATGGTCAGATGGGCTCCCCAGGACTCTCTCCAAACCGCATGGTTAAACAGACTTGGGGAGGCGCCATCTCTGAACCTGCCCTGGATCAGGCCCATGGTCAGGGTCAGCAGGGTCCATGACATCCCACCTACTTAAGAAAGGGGTAAACGATCAGCTTAGTCACCAAGCTCTGTCATCTCAGCTCCTAAATTCCTCCAGATCTGACCACGTTTCTATCCTGAATGTGCTACCTCGCCAGGCCCCCAACCTCATCTCCATTTGGACACTGGAGGCCCCTCAGAGTCCCATCATTTGGTAACCCACTTCACCTGTCCTCTGCTCAAAGCCATCTCCTGGCCCACCAAGCCTCTCACAACCGAATCCTACCTCCTCCATGTGACCCACAAGGCCTAGCTCAGCCCTGAACCCTTCCTGGAACCTGGCTTCCTCCCACGTTTTCCTCTTCACAAAGCTCCCTCTGTCATGGCCTCCTCACTGCTTCACCAAGAAGCCTGGCTTGTTCCACCTCAGTGCCTTGTCTGTGCTGTTTCTTGGCCCAGTATGCCCTTTCCTCCCTCCACTCTGTACCTGGAGATTGCCTCCTCAGCCCTCAGATCTCAATCTATTTCCTGGGAGGGGTCTCCTGTCCCTCTCAGAGACTCCTGAGGTTCTGCATCCCACTTACAACAACCCTGACAGGGTTAAACTGACAGGGACTAGACTGGACACTCAGTGTGCCAGGACCATGACCTTGTGACCGAAAGCCCAGGGGGTGCCTGACAATAAGTGAACACAGGTCACACCCCGGTGAGATCTGAGCCTTCCTGGACCCCTGACAGCAGGGTTGGGCTGTATGCTGATCAGGAGGAGCACAAAAGGAACTGGAACCTGAGTTTGAGGGACAGAGCAAGAGAGAGACTTTCAGGGCTTCCTCCTAGATGTAGCAAGATGGGTGGCAAATCCCTGGCTTGGCCCCAGCCTAGCCCCATTTGATGCTGGTCCACTTGCCCCTTCCATTTTTACTCACAGGGGCCTGAGCCTCCAAACACCCCCCTCTCCACAGCTGGCTCCTCTGCAGCCCTCCAGGCCCAACGGCAGCTGTCGGCCACACAGTCCTTGGACTCGGTGAGGCGGGGAAGAGCTGTAGACAACCTGGAGCTGGCTTCCTTCCCTGCCCGTGGGGGACTGTCGGCATCCCGCCCGGCTTCCTCCCGGGCCTAGCCCGTCTTGGTCTGGACAAGCAACAACACCTCTCCCTGGCCTGCTGGAGTGTGTGTCCCCATGTAAAGTGGGCAGCAGAGCAGAGCTGACCCACCTCATTAGGTTGGGGGACCAGACCAGTGACTCCGCCCAGCCGTGGTTTTCTTACCTGTAAATGGGGCAGTTAGGAGTCCCTGCCTCAGTGTCCTGGGGAGACTGCTTGTATGTAAAGGTTTGGGACTTGGTTAACATGAGTCCTGCCTTCCTTAAGGAACCTTTAGCCTGGACAGGCAGGGACTTTGGGTTGAGGTAGAGGACCAGATCAGAGGGGAGCCCACGTGTGAACTGGAGCTCACAGCTGAAAGTCAGGGGCACCTTCGCACACACGGAGGCCACCCTAACCCTCCCAGCTGCCTCTGGGAACCTGAGACCGCCGCCAACATCACATCGGCCGGGGCCACGGGAGGGAGGCCTTTCGTTCTCTAAGGCTAGAGGAGAAAAGTGCAGAGATTGGGTGCGAGGATGGCCACCGAGGAAACAGCCACAAGGCCTCAGCTCAGGCGGGAGGGTTTGGAAGGCGCTGCTGCTGCTGCGGAAGGTACCAGGTACCAGGTGACCGGCCCCGCAGCGTTAGAGGTCGGACAACCAGGGCCTGCGGCGAGCCCGCGCTGGGCTGAAGGGCTGAAGGACGGACGGCTTGGAGGTAACAATGGGTGACGATAAAGCAGAGCAGGTGCGGGGTGTGAGCAGGGCCAGAGCACGGTAGTTAAAGGCAGGCAGTGAACTCTTCATTGGTGAGGACTCGCACAATTTCCCAGCTAAGAGTCAAGAGCCACATGCAGGAGGAGTGTCCGGACGGAGTGCGGCGCAGCCAATGGCGAGGCGGTGCCGGCAGGGACGAAGCTAGGCGGCTGGCCAGGCGGGCGCACGGGCAGCGCGGAGCTCACTCACCTATGGTCTGGGCCCGGGACCGGGTCGGGGCTGCCTCCAGGCCCAGCACGAAGCCGAGCAGCAGCTGCAGCGTCAGGCCCAGAGCCGCGGTCCGCTGCGCTCCTCCCAGTGCCATCCAACCGCTCAACGCGCCACCACGCCCGGCGCCCGCCCGCGCGGTCTGGCTCTGGAGGAGCTCAGATTCCCGCGCACGCGCGCACCCGCCGGGGGCGGGGCCGAGCACAGAGGTCTGGCCGCTAAGCCTACCGTAAATGTCCGAATGCGAGGGGACCCGCCATTTGACTCTTTCGCACTTTTTCCTGCGATAAGGTACAGCGAAAGGTACGGAGGGATGGAAACCAACTTGTTGACGTCTACTTACAACATGTAACGTTCGAGTACATGCCGCAGTGTATGTACTACCTATCGTATTTAATATGGCAACCACTCCCCTCAGACACGCCCCATCCTCGCCTTCTAACCTTTTGTGCACCTGACACCCTCTTTATTGTATTTCTTTCGTGCACCCGACACATTATATATTTACTTATTTTGGTTTAGTGTCTGATTCCCAACTGAAATGTCAGGCCTAGGAGCTCAGGAATGCTGTTCTTGCGTCCCCAGTGCCTACCACCTAGTGGGCTTTTAAAGATAAACATCCTGGCCCTAACCGGTTTGGCTCAGTGGATAGAGCGGCGGCCTGCGGACCCAAGGGTCTCAGGTTCAATTCCAGTCAAGGGCATGTACCTTGGTTGCGGGCACATCCCCACTAGGGAATGTGCAGGAGGCAGCTGATCGATGTTTCTAACTCTCTATCCCTCTCCTTTCCTCTCTGTAAAAAATCAGTAAAATATATTTGAAAAAATAAATATAAACATCATGGCTGGTGCCATTTGGGGGCTCAGCCCATCTGGTTATCTAGATGACCTAATAAACTTATAATTCCTTAAGAAAATAAATATAAACATCCTGTCCCTGGCACCTGGGTGCGCTCATGCTGTCTCATTTAGTCCTCATGTACCCAATAGGGAAGTATTATTCTTCACTTCTGGAACAAGATCTGTGAAGGCAATCCTTGGGTGTTCACTTCTCACACTCACCCAGAAGGCACATAACAAGCCTTCTGCAAGCTTTCTAGCATATCTGGTTTCTGTGTTCTCTTCTAGAAAATATTTTCACCTACAGCTCTGTCTTCAGAAGCAGCAAGTCCCACTGCCAGCAAGACCTCATCCAAGCAAATCCCTGTCCTTCAGCATTACGCCGGATATGCAAATATTGACCTCCCTGTTTCCTGTGAAGCTACACTATAGCATACAGATTTTCACAGAAAGGGTTCTATTTGCCAGTTGAGGGCACACTTCACTATTTGAAAATGTCAGAGGTTATAGCTGCTTTTGGAGTAGTTATACTTTCTGATAATAATCTCCCAGGGGAAATGGGTAAGAAGCAAAGATGCAAGGGTGCAGAAGCAGGTGGACTGGTAGCAAATAGGACTGGGGGTGGGGAGAGGAGAGGGGTAGGAGTGCCTGGCTTTAAAGGCTGTTGGAGGCTTGACAACAGTGGTGACCTCACAGGATCAAAGGAGCTGAGATCATGGATAGGAAGCATTCAGAACTGTACCTAGCACACAGAAAGAGCTCAGGTGTCAGACCTTCCCTATTTTACTCCCTTGCCAAATCTCAAGTCTGGGTCATAAAACTATTCTGAAACCTTCAATGGCGCATCTTGCCTGGGGTCTTCTGAAGCCCTCCGGGGTTGCCCTCCTTGTAGCTTCCACATACCCTGTTCAGCCTTCCTTTCCCTCCTGACCTTCCTGAATCTGATCTATCATTTACCCCAACCAAAACCCCACCTCCTCCAGGAAGTCTTCCCAGGTTTTTCAGCCTGTGGGGCTCCCTACCTCTAACGAGCTTTTAGCATTTGAGATGACCACACTGAGCCACTTATACCTCCTGCCTGGAACTGTGACCCTTTCCTGCTTCCTGCCTTGCTCTCCACTTCCACTCCCCTGGCACACAGCTGATCTTAAGCTTTGGAAAGGCTGTAGGGTTCTTTCATGGGGCAGCCATGCCACTCCCCCACTTGAGGTCACTGTGTTGCTCCCCGTCACTCCTGCAGCCAGACTGGGGCCACTTTGTCTTGGCTTTTACTCTCCTGCTCATTCCTCCACAGGTACAAGCCCCTTACTCCCCTTGGCTGACTCTGCCTCACCCCCTGTACCCCAACGCCCTGAGCAGAAAGGCTTCTGGCTCAGGGAGGCCTTTCCTCATCTGTCCTGGGTGAGCTTTACCTGTGAGCCACCTTGCTGTCCTCTGCCTTCCCTGCTGAGCTGCAAGGTGGTCAAAGTAAGGCAGGGGCCACAGTGGGAGGGTACCAGCCAATGTCCACATGAGCAATGGCTTGGGAAGCTCCTGAGAGAGGTAAGTGAGCAGTATGTCTTTGGCCCTGCTGTCTTCTCAGTCAGAGCCTCCCCAACCCCCACATGCCCTGGAATCCAGCCCACCACTCTCAGGGATAGAGCCAGGCCCTGGGAGAAGGGATGGGATATCTCTGGGCCCCTGTACCATGTCATCTATGTCTGTGACATCACCCTGGAGCCCGAGAACTACTATTCCTCTCTGTCCCTGGAGCACTGATAGAGTTAAGAGATTTGGCACCAACTTCACCCCAAAATCCAAGTAAACCCAGTGTCACTTTACTTTTTTAAAAATATATTTATTTTTTTTTTTTACAGAAAGGGAGAGGGATAGAGTTAGAAACATCGATGAGCTGCCTCCTGCACACCCCCTACTGGGGATGTGCCCGCAACCAAGGTACATGCCCTTAACCGCAATCGAACCTGGGACCTTTCAGTCTGCAGGCCGACGCTCTATCCACTGAGCCAAACCGGTTACGGCTTTATTTTTTTTTTAATATATTTTTTTATTGATTTTTTTTACAGAGAGAAAGTGAGAGGGATAGAGAGTTAGAAACATTGATGAGAGAGAAACATCAATCAGCAGTGTCACTTTAAAAGTAAAAATGGCCCAGCCGGCATGGCTCAGTGATTGAGTGTTGACCTATGAAACAGGTCACGGCATATAAGCATAACCAATGGACACAAGACACTGGGGGATAGGGGAGGCCAGGGGACTGCCAAGGGCGGGGGGGGAAAAAAGGACACATATGTAATACCCTTTGTAATACTTTAAGCAATACATAAATAAATAAATAAATAAATACATAAATAAAAACAAAAAAAACAGGTCACGGTTCAATTCCCGGTCAGGGCACATACCCAGGTTGTACACTTGTACACTTGGTCCCCAGTAGGGGGCATGCAGGAGGTAGCCAATCATCATCGATGTTTCTATCTCTCCCTTTCCTTTCTTCTCTGAAATCAATACACACACACACACACACACTTTTTTTTTTTTTAAGTAAAAATGAAGTGATACTAGAGAGCACAATATAATATATTTGTCATAAGTCAGGTCACGTTCTCCCAGAATGGAAGACAAGGAGGGCACAGTCAGGTGGCCCAGAGCAGTATCACAGATAAGGCTGGTCCTGGGACAGCTCCCACTTCTGTATGGGAGGAGCTGGTGTCACCGCCTTCTTCTCAGTGGCTGCCAAAGCTGAGCTGGAAGAGGAATGATATCTTACCATTTGCAACAACATGGATGGACCTGGGCTAGAAGGTATTAAGCTCAGTAAAATAAGTCAGACAGAGAAAGACAAGTACCATATGACCTCACTTATATGTGGAATCTAAAAAACAAACAATAAAAGGTACAAACTTCTATTTATAAAATAAGTAAGTCCTGGGGGTGTAATCTACAACATGGTGACTATCCTAGATAATAAAAGCCTAATATGCAAATTGTCCCCTCCACTGGGAGTTGGACTAGGGGACGGGACCGGCTGGCCAACCAACCACCCACGGCCCCTCCCACCAGCCAGCCCCACCCCTGATCCCCCCACCCTGATTGGAGGCAGGGCTGGCGGGACCCCATCCATGCACGAATTCGTGCACCAGGCCTCTAGTAGTTAATACTGTATTGTATATTAGAAAGTTGCTAAGAGAGAAGATGTTAAAAGTTCTCATTACAGCCCTAACTGGTTTGGCTCAGTGAATAGAGCGTTGACCTACAGACTGAAAGGTCCCAGGTTCAATTCAGGTCAAGGACATGTACTTTGGTTACGGGCACATCCCCAGTAGGAGGTGTGCAGGATGCAGCTGGTTGATGTTTCTAACTATCTCTCTCCTTCTCCCTCTCCCTTACTCTCTGTAAAAAAATCAATAAAATACAGTGGAGCCTTGACTTATGAGTTTAATTCATTCCGTGATGGAGCACATAACTCAAATTACTCTTATGTCAAATCTTAAAGTGAACGAGTGAGACATGTGATGCTGGGCTGATGTTGTGGCGTTCACTGTGACGTTCGCTGTGCCAACTAGCAGTGGGGAATTTGAAGCTGGCTCGTAACCCGAATTTTAGCTCACAACTCAAAGCAAAAAATCAGCCGAGAGACGGCTCGTATCTCGAATAACTCGTTAGTCGGGACACTCGTAAGTCAAGGCCCCACTGTATATATATTTTTAAAAAGTTCTCATTACAAAAAAAATTTGTAATTACGTAAAATGACGAACACTAACATTTGCAATCTATACAGATATCAAATCATTATACTGTACACCTGAAACTAAAGGACCCTGGAACTTTATCTGATTTGCAGGAAACCCACCCCTGCCTTCGGCCCTAACCCCTACACTGGGATAGGTGGGGATTAAATGCGTTTGCAGATGAAAAGCTCCTGGCCGCATGGTTCCAACACAGCTGACACTAGGTACATGGGACCTTGAAAAGCAGAAGCGAGAGAACAGGCTGGCTGTAGGAGTGTGTGGCATCCTCACCTTTCTGCTGGCTTGCCTGACACCAGCGCCTTCTGTGAGGACATGACAATGGAAGGTGGCGTGGCTTCCCTGCGGCCGTCACGAGTACAGTAGTAATTGTTGGAGAGCTTGTGGCTGGGGCCCACAGGGAGCTTGGGAGGAGGCTGAGTTCTGAGGAAAAAGGACATCAGCATTAAAGCAAAGCCACAGTGCTCTCACTGCCTGGCTGGGCAGGGCTGGTCACCTGTGTCACTGGGACAGGCTGCAGGCCAGGGGTATCCCTTGGTACACTGTCATGGAGGGACATGCCTGGAAAGGGTCCAGAGCTTAGAAGCAGGTGGCAGCCCAGGCTTTGGATGTGAGAGCTGAGTCTGCTCCATTGCAGGTCCCCTCCCTGCCCCAAATGGATGAATGACCTTTTGTGAAACCCATGGAAGGGGTAGGCCCAGTCTAAACACCTGGGACTGTTCCCACCCTCCCCATGACCCAGAGCTTGGCATCTGGCCTCACTTCTACCTGAAGATGCTCAGGAAATGAAGAAGCCAGGTTGTGAGGCTCTGCCCACTACCTATCCAGTAGTTAATTAGTAAAAGCTTGGGCAACAAGCTCCAAACATAGCTCATTCTGAGGGGCTTCCTTCCCAAAGGCCAGACTACACAACTAGGTTCCTGCTATTTCAGGAACCCTCTGGAGCAATGGTTGCCAACCAGTGGTCCGTGAGGTCCGAAAGGTTGGCGACCGCTGCTCTGGAGAACCCTGCTGGGATCAAGGCTTGTAACTCAAAGAGCACCTTGTATTCCAAGCCTCCCAGGCCTCTGCATTTCCTGTCACCTCATGGTGGCTGCAGCCAGAAAGGGGGGTGAACAGAGCTCTGTTCTGGGCCTGAGGTGAATTTACAAAGAAGCTGGAAGCCTGAAAAGGAAACCCTAACCTCAAGAGGAGCTTCCCTAGGAAATACAGCAGAGAGGGAGGGCAAAATGATAGGAAAAATCTTTTAAAACTGGGCTTTCATTCAACCATGTTTTTAAATAAACTTTTTGTCTGGTAATCATTTTGCCAGGATTTAAATTTTTTCTTAATACAAGTGATAGTCATTGTGTATTTTTTTTAAAATAAATACAGATAAATAAATTTTAAAAATTTAACATTCAAAATAATGTCCTGTGTGGAAGTTAGAATTTGCTCAGGCCCTGGAGTAGAGATGATCTCTGTAGGAATGGCCATAGTTTTCTGCAACCTAACACAGAAAAAATATAACCAGTGCTGGCCCTAGCTGCTGTGGCTCAGTGGATAGAGCGTCGGCCTACAGACTGAAAGGTCCTGGGTTCGATTCTGACCAATGATTCTCTCCATTGATGTTTCTTTCTTCCTCTTTATTTTTTTAAAATTGATTTCAGAGAGCAAGGGAGGAGAGGACGATAGAAACATCAATGATGAGAGAGAATCACTGATCGGCTGCCTCCTGCACTCCCCTCACTGGGGATTGAGCCCACAACCCGGGGATGTGCCCTGACTGGAAATCGAACGGTGACTTCCTGGTTCATACTGAGCCACGCGAGCCGGGCTCATAGATGTTTCTCTCTCTTCCTCTCCTTTCCTCTCTGAAATAAAAAAAAACCAAAAACACAGTGCTGAAAGGAAAATCCCAAATGGATCACTAGGGGGCGCCATTACCCTAAAGACACTGAAAATTTTACAAGTTTCCTCAATTAGCCCAAACCCTGGATGGAAAAGCAATTTAAACTTTTGATATTAGCAATTAATCACACCATTTAGGAATTTACATAAATTTGGTTACTTTAATGCTATTTTTTCTTCCTTCACAGCCAACCCTCCAAGACTGCCTTACCTTTGCCTGCCACTGACTTCATTTTATACCGCTATCCCCCTTTCCTACCTGTGTCTGTCACACTGGCCTCCTTCCTACTTCTGGCTCGGTTGGGCCTTACAGTCTTGGTGCTTACTGTTCTCTCTGCCCAGGTTTCTTCAATAATTATCCTTTGGCTCTTTCTCATCATTTAGGTCAGTGGTTCTCAACCTTGGCTGCACATTAGAATCACCTGGGAATCTTTTTAAAATCCTAATTTCTGGGCCTCGTCCTCCGGAATTTGTTTCTTTGTTATGGGGTGGGGCCACAACATTAGTAACAAAGAAACAGAATTTCCGGAGGATGAGGCCCAGAAATCAGGATTTTAAAAAGATTCCCAGGTGATTCTAATGTGCAGCCAAGGTTGAGAACCGCAGATTTAGGTGAATCAAATGTCAATCCCTGAAAAGAAACTTTTCCTGACCCACATGACCCAAGGTAGTAACCCTCCAGATTACTCTCATTTATCCTTGGAGCATTCCAGAATAACGGTTTTTTTTGCCTGCTGTGTTTTTTCTCTTCCTAGGATATGAAGGAATGAGGACCAGAACTTTCCTTGTTTGCACTGGTCTCCCCAAGGCTGAGGACACACAAGGGCTTGTAAGTACCAAGCATTTTTTGGACATCAATGAGTTGAAATCAAGACACGTCTGGGTTCAAGTCCCAGGCGTCACTTCCTAGCTTCTGAATGGCTTTAAGCAAATGATTTAGTCTCTCCACACCTCAGTTTTGTTTCCCCCCATCGATTGCTTGGGAATGATACCACCAGCAGGCAACTGAGGACTGCAAATCACAATGATCCCCAACCAGAATTCACGCCCAATCGGCTGTTTCCAAGAGCAAGTATACGGCATAGTCCGGCAAGTTTAAAAGCAAACGTGTCTTCACCTGTCAGGAAGCTAGAGGCAGGATTTTGGCCAGGGCTTCAGGGTCTAAAGCAGTGGTTCTCAACCTTCCTAATGCCGCGACCCTTTAATACAGCTCCTCATGTTGTGGTGACCCCCCACCATAAAATTATTTTGTTGCTACTTCATAACTGTAATTTTGCTACTGTTATGAATCGTAATGTAAATATCTGATATGCAGGATGTATTTTCATTGTTACAAATTGAACATAATTAAAGCATAGTGATTAATCACAAAAACAATATGTAATTATGTGTTTTCCGATGGTCTTAGGCAACCCCTGTGAAAGGGTCGTTCGACCCCAAAAGGGGTCGCGACCCACAGGTTGAGAACCGCTGGTCTAAAGGAACACGGTTTTGTTTTTGGTGGAAGGACAGAACAGGGCGGGGGCTTGAGCAGCGAGCGGGGCCTGCTCACCGCTTGGCGATCTCCTGGTAGCGCAGCTGCAGCTTCGCCTGCAGGTCTTGCTGTGGGAGGAGGAAAGGAAGGTCAGCCAGCAGGGCACGCCGGGAGGGGAGAGGGACGGCCAGGGACGGACATGAAGGGAAGGCGAGAGACGGGCCTGTGGAGACAGGGGTGTGGGCCCTGTGGAAGGGAAGGTCGGGCCGGCCCACCCGACCAAGGCTAACGCGGTCAGGAACTAGGGAGACGCAGGTCTCCGGCCAAAGGGGGGAGTGGAGGTGGGTGTGTCCCCGGCTCCGGCCTCACGGGGTCCCGGGCGGAGCGCGGGCCTGGCCCCGGGAGACCTTGGCACCGAGGCTGCCGGACCCAGGGCACAGGAGAGGGCCGGAGCGGCCCCGGGCGCACGGAGCGCGCAGCCCCACCCCCCCCCAGCGCGGCCCCCCGCCCGCGCACCCCGGAGGCCCAGTTCCGCAGCGACTGGATGAGCCGGGTGGCCGACGCCATCTCCCCTCCGCGCTGAAGGACGCCGGCAGCAGCGCTGCGGCGGGGGCTGTTGGGAAATATGTGTGTAATCTCGCGAGAGGGGGGGGGCGGGGCTAGGACGGCGTATAAAGACGCTCCCCCAAAGACGTGACTCCTTTCCGCCCGACTGTTGCCGCCATCATGGACACGAGTCGTGTGCAGCCTATCAAGCTAGCCCGGGTGAGCAGGGCGCCGGCGGGGCCGAAGGGAGGCCGGTGGGGTTGGGCTCCGGGCCCGGCGGTGCTGACCCAGCTTCTCTCCACCAGGTCACCAAGGTGCTGGGCAGGACCGGTTCCCAGGGACAGTGCACGCAGGTGAGGCGTGGGGACGCCCCGGGATCGGAACTGCCCCTCGTGGAATCCGAGAACCCTTTGTCCCAGGTTCCTGGAGGTCCAAACCCTTCCCCCCCCGAAAGCCCTGCCAGCGGGTCTGAGCTCCAGGCAACCTCTTCCTCTTGGCTCAGCGGGCTCAGCGGGCCCTGTGTGGCTTCACGCCCTGCCGAGTGTGGACCCGTCCGCAACGGGCCCAGAGCGGCAGCCTCCCCCCATGGTGGCAGCTTCTGGCGCTCGGGAGCTTTGTTCGCCAGTCTCCGCCTTTTTGGTTTTCCTCCCGGCCCAGACCTACCTGCCAGCGAGCCCCATCCCCCTTTCTGTTTCCCTGGGCCGGCCCCTTCACGCCCCCTAAATCTAGATCTGCCCACCCCCGTGGGTCCCGTAGGTCCGCGTGGAGTTCATGGACGACACGAGCCGCTCCATCATCCGCAACGTGAAAGGCCCTGTGCGCGAGGGCGACGTGCTCACTCTGCTGGAGTCGGAGCGAGAGGCTCGGAGGCTTCGATGAACTGGTGCCTGGTGAGTGCAGTACCGGGATGGGGGCACTGAGCCGGCCCGTGAACTCCCCCGGCTGGTGGAGGGCGGCTTTGGCAAGCCCTGGGTGAGGGCTCTTGGAGGAGGATGTAGAAACGGGCTGCAAGGCTGGGGAGGGAGTTTGCCAGTTGCTGGGAGGCCTGTCAGCATCTCATGCTTGTGTCTTTTTACAGGGTCCTGGCTGTCTGGGTGAACCACATAGCCCATGGGGAAGATGCTCCACTGTTAATAAAGCGTTTATGTAAATTCGGGTTCTTGTCTGGGGTCACTAGGCTTACAATACCTTCTGGTGGGTCACTGGCCCCTTTGCATTCTGGAAACCTGAGGGAGGGAGGGAGGCTCTACCCCAACAAGGCATTTTCTTTTTGAAGAAAGGAAACCAAGTGTCTATATGTGCTCCTAAAAAATGATACAAGTTCAGTAGAAATGTTTTATTTGTTAGGAAAGGTCAACCCTTCGCCACCCTGCCCCTATCCAGGTCCCTGGTGCGAGGCCGCTCACTGAGGCTGGGGGTCCTCTCCATTATCATTGCTTCCTCTTCGACCTGGCGTGGCCGTGGGAGAGTCAGGGGGTGACTGGTGAGAAAGGTGGTGGAGGTCATGTCACAGTCTCTTGTGGACTTCAGATGCCACAGACTCAAGGATGCTTAACTTAGTGGAAGTCTTGTTCCTCTCCATTATGGTCATGTCTGAGGAAAAAACCCCTTCACAGGAGCCAGGCTGCCTAGGTTTGAATCCTGCCTTTACCCCATCTGACCTGGAAGAGGCACTTAACCATGCCCCCTTTCCCACATCTCTATTGGAAAGAGAGGATGGGCGAGCTGATTGAGCTTTGAGTGTTACCTCTCTCCCCTTGGAGGGACACACTGGGTGTTCCCTACCTGCCGGCTGCTGGCAAACTGATCTAGTCTCCGGTTCTGAAGCTCCTTGCAGGGGGCCTGCATCCTCTTCCCCAACCAGGCTTAACTACAAAGGGTCCTAAATTCCTTTGCTATGAGCCTCTTTGAGGGCAATAACTGACAAACTCTACCAGGCCTCCTCTGATCATAGATCAGGTCCCTTTCCCTTTGCAGGCCTCAGTCTCAATCTATAAACTGGAGGAAGTGTCCCACCCACATAGGAGATGAAGCCCCCAGATCCCCATCCCACTATTTTGAGGGAGTAGGAAGGGGAGACCTTCCTAGAGCATGCTGGGTATCCTTGCACAGTGTGCAGCTGTAAAGTTTTGTTGCTTGAGGTTAGAGCTACACTCACCAAGGGACCAGGCTGTCCTGAACTCAGGTGGGCATGCAGCAGAGCAGCCACCTCATCCTGCTCAGCCTCCAGAGCCATGGCCAGGGCACTGGTGCCCTCCTGAAGAAAAACGGACAGTTAGGTCACTGAACCAAGGCATGGGTACCTGCCTGCCCAACCAGCCCATCCACAGTAGCTCACATTATCCAGGAGGGCAGGATCGCAGCCTGGCTGGGCCAGTAGCAGCCGGACAGTTTCCAGGTGCCCGTACTCGCTGGCAAACATCAGTGCTGTGGCTCCATCCACATCTTGCACATTGACATCTGCCCCACATGCTAGCAGGGCTGCTACCATGTCCTGTCGGCCATGGCTGATGGCCAGCATGAGGGCTGTCTGTCCTGTCTGTGGAGTGGGGAAGACAGGACTGGGTGGGCTTTAGGGGAAGGGAGGTAAAAATCAGGGTTGGTTCCTGAATTGTAAGTATCCACGCACCTGGCTAGCCTTGGCATTGATGTTGCCCATTTGGAAGAGTCTTTGGACCACAGGGATGTCCTCATGCCCAACAGAGGTGAGTGCAGCTAACATAAGGGCTGAGTAGCCTGCTTGATTCTGGCAGTCAACCTTGCAGACTCCTAAGAGTAAGGAGGGGATCAGTCAACTAAGCTACACCCTAGCCCAACCTGGTTCACTCACCTCTCCCAGTCTCGGGTTCATCTATGTTACAGGTGGCCCCCATGGGTCATGAATTGACTCCCCTTTGCCTACAAGGTTCTACCAAGAACCATGTGGCTCCTCTCACGTTCAGTGTTCTGCCCTCTACCTTGCACTCAATACGGGATGTTTATTTTTATGGCTACAAGCACCATCATTGTTCCCCCAGAGAACTGTGCCAACTATTTCACCTTGATCCAAGTCCCCCCTCGTTTCCTTCCAGCAGCCAGGAGTAGATCAAAGGAATTTGGTCCAGTCTATTTAAAACCTTCCTGTTTAACTCCTGGAATAAATGCTATTGTCCACCATGACCTATGAAGCTGTTAACTTATGTTCTCTGGAATCCTCCCCTTCCCCAAGCCTGTTACAAATTGTGTCCTCCAAAACATGTTGAAGAACCATAAATGTGACCTTACTTGGAAACAGGCTCTTTGCAGATGTAACAAAATGAGGTCATTATGGTAGGCCCTAATCCTGTATAACTGGTATCCAAGGAGATGGGTTGGGGACCATTGATAATGGTCCCCTAAGATTGAGGATTGTTAAGAGTTAAGGAATGGGAGAGGAAGCTGAGACCTCAGGGAGGTGAAAGTTGAGAAGAAGGGGTTAGGGAGTAAGGTTATGGAGGAGGTGACATCAGGGTTTTAAGGTGACCTTTCAAGTGTAAGGCTGATACATCAAGGTGAAGGGAGAGGAGCAGGTCAAGGAACTGAGAAGGCAAGTTGGAGGGATGAAAGGAAAGCAACCCCTATATGAGGTTCATTGAGGGCTCAGGGTCCTGGAGGAGGTTGGACCAGGCTGACATGACCACAAGTGGGTAGGGTATGGGGGATATTGGCAATGACTGATAGGGAGTTGGCTGAATCGGGTTCAATACAGGGTAAAAGGGTCCAAGGAGCCTTGGGTCTCACGAATGACAGCCAATCCCTTTTAAGGTAGAGGATGCCCAGAAAATAATGTATCACCCCCTCCACAAAGCCCCAGCCTGGTAACCAGCCCAGAGTAGCTGTGACCTTCCTTTGGTCACCAAGACCTGCAGGCCCCCAGAGGTTACTGGTCTTGAGGGAGGGTAGTCAGAAGGGCTCTTGGGCAGTTGGTCCCATGGGCAAAGCAGCATGTCTGGGTTCTGTAACACCTGGGACCATCTCTGTTCCTGAGGCAGGGGATGGAAATGTAGGAAGTGGAATTGGAGGATAGGGACAGTCCCAGACCAGGATGGTAGTCTGACCAGTGAGTATCTTCCCTCAAGAGTGGAAAAAGGCAGCTGGCTGGACATGTGGACTTAGGAAGCACCAGGGCTGGAGCTTCATCCTGCATGCCTGATGCTTCTACAGGTGTTCTAGCTGTCCAGGTAGGGAGATGATGCATCCCCATTTCACAGTTAAGGAAGCGAAGAGATAAAATAACCCCCTAAATTTAGGACAACATAATTCAAAAGCCTGGCCAAAACCGGTTTGGCTCAGTGGATAGAGCGTCGGCCTGCGGACTGAAAGTTCCCAGGTTCGATTCTGGTCAAGGGCATGTACCTGGGTTGCGGGCACATCCCCAGTAGGAGATGTGCAGGAGGTGGCTGATCGATATCGATGTTTCTAACTATCTCTCTCCCTTCCTCTCTGTAAAAAATCAATAAAATATATTTTTAAAAGAATAATTCAAAAGCCTGGAAAGTGAGTTGGGTCAGGGCAGAGCTCAGGTCAGTCCATGTTGGATCTTGAAACACCCAGTGAAGGACCGGTGGTGCCATCTGCCTGGCCAGCCTGTCTCTACATTTCTTCAGGTTTTCCCAGCTAAGAACTGCCCAGGCCTTTACCTGTCCACCCCATTGCCTAGTACCCTGCCCAACCCTCCTCCATGCTGACCAGTATCCAGCAGCAAACTGGAGATGGCAAGGTTCCCATGGGACACGCTGTAGTGCAGGGCTGTGTTCCCGTTGCCGTCAGCCAGGTTCACCACGTGGGCCAGCAGCTCCTGTCCCAGGCATGCTACCGCCCGCAGGACCCCGGCTACAAGCTCAGCCTGCGAACGGCGCTGGCTGGACACTCGAAACCACTCCAGGGCCACCAGGCGCGCAGCGCCCTGCCGGGGCAGGGAAAAGCATCAGCGAAGGTCCCGGTGCCATGGCAGGGAGGGTGCAGAGTTGGGGCTGGGAGTCCAGGCAGGGGAAGGATGGTCACTACTTGTCTGAGGAGGGCCGTAGGGACCCATGGGGCCGCACCCCTTTGGAAGAGGGAGTACATTGGGCCCCGAAGGTGGTGAGCGCTTGTCTGGGGAGTCCGAGAGTGGGCCTGGGGCTTGGGGCGGGATCCCTTTAGGGAACCAGGTAAGGATCAGCGCAGTCCTGGGAGATTCCTTTAGAGAGCCTGGGATCGGTGGAGGTCCCTGCGCTAGACGGAACTCCAGACCCTCCCCCAACTCTAGACCACAGGGGAGGTCCTTGGCGGACCCCACGACTTCCTCTGTAAAGGGCTGTCTCCTCGCGCACTCACGCTGTCACGGGCGACTCCACGGGGCTGGCTCAGCTGCCGCTGCAGCGCTGTGCACGCCTCCCTCAATCGCGGGCTCAGTTCGCACCTACAGAAGAGGTCGGGAGAGGCTCAGGATTGGTGGGGGTGGGGGCGCGGAAACTGGAAAGAAAACAACAGTCCCCACTCCAGCGTCCTGGCGCAGCTCACCTCCCCTGCGCACCCGGCTGAGGCTCTGCCTCTGGCTCCGGCTCGGGGTCCCGAACGACTCCGCTGCTGGGCGGGCCGGGGGTGCCCGAGTCAGACCCCTGGCCGCTGTCCTCCCCAGAGCCACAGGAGCTGCTCCTCAGGGGATCGCTGGCACCGTCTTCGCTGTCACTGTCTTCCTCGCTGGATGAGCTCTCGTACCTGGGGGCAGTTAGGGAGGCGTCTGCTGAACCTCCCCTGTGGGCTCGTTCCGGAGTCCTGACAGGTGGGATTGGCTATCCCCATTTCCCAGACGAGGAAGCTGAGGGGCAGAGCTGGAATTCAAACCCCAGCCCATGTTCCCGTAGATGCTGTCACGAGGAGGGGGAAAATGCTCACTCTCCGTTGGTGACCCCAACAAACTGCAGGCTCTTGGGTCCGGGGCTGGGTTGGGCGCCAGGTGTTCCGTCTCTCCTCTTCATGATGGATTTGAGGATGCCTGCCAGGGATCAGATAAGGACACTGAATTCGAGACCAGTGGTCATCAAGCCAGGGCTCCGGGAGAGGTTGGGACTCACCCGCGGGCGCTATGGCCCTGTCCCCATCTGTGAGTCCAGACGGGCTCCGCGTCAGGTAAGGGACCTCCGCGGAAGGCTCGGTCTGCGTGGACTTCTCAACACAACCCCATGGGGTCTGGGTTGCAGCCTCGCGCGACTGAGACTGGGCCGCTGCCTCCTCCGTAGCCTCTCGGGCCTCCTCCAACTCTCGCAGCCGGCTCCGCAGGAGCTCGCTCACCCCGCACTGGTGCTCCAGGCTGGTGCGCAGCAGCTCCAGCTCGCGCTCGGCGGCAGCGGGCAGTCCCAGCAGCGCCTCGGTCACCCACGCGTCCGCCTCAAGGGTCTTGGAGACCGCCTGCACGCCGGCTTCCCGGGTCTCCGGCACTGCCTGGGCTTCTGCCTCTTGGGTCCCCAGCACGGCCTGGATTCCAGGCTCCTGCGTCTGGGGAGCCCGGCCGGGGGTCCCCGCCGCCCAGTCAAGGACCTGGAGTGCGCCCTCGCTGCGCCTCAGAGCCTCCTCGTCCAGGCCGTCCGCCCGGGGGCTGGCCCTGGCGCGAACGCCGCGCTCGGAAGTCGCCAGGCGTTCGGTGAGCCGCCGCAGCTGTGCGAGCTTGTCCGGGCGCGCCTCGGCCTCCAGGTCGTCTTCTGGCTGCCGGCGCCCGGCCAGTAGCCTCGCCTTCTCCGCACGCAGCACGCGCACCTGCTCCTGCAGCTGGGGCAACGCGCGCGCCTGGTCCTCGAGCTCGCGCAGGCGCCGCAGCGCCAGGGCCATTTGCTCACGCACCATCTGCAGTTGCACTGGGCCTGGCGAGGCAGGGGCGGGATTGGGGGCGGAACCTGGGGCTGGGCTGCTGCGGCCGGAACCACGCGGGCTGCGCTCGCGCTCATGCGCCTGCGCCAGCTCCAGACGTCTGCTGGTCTCCAGGAGCATGTCCTCCACGTGCGGGTTACGCACCGGCACGCGTGGCGACAGCGGCGGCAGCAGGAACCAAGTGGGTGCGCCCGGAGAGAGTGCACCCGACGCTCCCCCTTCATCACTAGCCAGGGACTCGCTGGATGTCCAGGCCCCTGGGCTACGCGCGCCCGTGATGCCGACCCGGGGCCCGCGGGGACGGCGTGCCAGCTGGGCGCTGGTGGCGCGACGGGCGACAGGGCCACGCTCCAGCTCCTCCACGTATTTGAGGAAATCCAGGTCCAAGTGGAAGCCATAGGGCGTCTCTACCGTGTAGGACGAACTCGGGCTGCGGGAGCCCCTAATCGGGCCGTGGCACAGGTGAGAGCCGCCCAGGTCTGCAGGCATGACAGGGGCGTGAGGGGTGTCAGGCCAGGGGTACCCCTCCCCACCACAACACACCAGCAGGGCTCCACCTGCACCAAGTTCTGCACCAAGCCATTACACACCCAAAGCTCAATGCCTATATGCACCCAAATAGTCATGCAAACACACGTTTATTGAGCTCCTACTACATGTCAAGCACTTTTCTGAGGACAAAGCATCGAACTAGACAAACATCTCTGCCCTCTTGTAGGAGACAGATAGACACAAACATTACAAATAGTGCTTAAGGCAATAATAAGATGAAGTAGAGTATAACTGGAGGAGGCATTACTTGGGCTCTGGTTGTCAGGGCCAAGTGATGAGGAGGAATCAGCTGGGGACAGAAGGTTCCTAAAAGAAAACAGCCCATGCAAAGGTCCTGGAAGGGGAGGGGGGTGAGCACGGTGGGCTGGAATAAAGGGTGAGTTGAGGGTGTCCAGAGCAGAGTAATGGAAGAGATGGGGAGAAGAGTAGGAGAGGTGAACTGAAGCCAGAGAGAGGGGGTCTCCCGGGCCATCATGAGATGTTAGATTACATTCCACATGTGACAGGGCAGCACAGAGGCCCCTCTGGCCACTATGCAAAGAAGGGAACTGCAGGGTTGTGTCCACACACCAGCACCAAGTGTGGACCTGTGCACACTCACCATTTCGTACACTTACCAGACACGTTCTGATTCAGGGCAAACTTGGCCATGTTTCCTGGAGTAGCCACCAAACACACCCTGAAAAAGTCCCCCAGAGGGGGTAAGGGTGGAGTCAGGCCCTATCCTTCTGGCTATGACTCTAGGGTCAGCCTGGATTCTGAGTGAGTAAACAGACCCAAGAGTTCCTCTCCAGCAACCCACCCCCACACACCAGTGCCCTTTCCTCCATCCTCCCTCAAGAGGCCTTCAAACTTTGGAATGAATGAATGTGGGAACACCCAGGTGCCAGGCCTCAGCCTGCTGGGCAGGAGGAGAAAGGAAGAGCATCAAAAGGAGAGAGGAAAGTAATTCAGAAAACAAGAGAAGCCCAGCTAGTGTGGCTCAGTGGTTGAGCATTGACCTGTGAACCAGGAGGTCATGGTTCCAATCCCCATTAGGGGGCATGCAGGAGGCAGCTGATCAGTGATTGTCATCATTGATGTTTCTCTCTCTCCCTTCCTCTCTAAAACAAATAAAAAATACATTTTAAAAAGAAAAGATGTCCAGTTGGCATGGCTCAGTGGTTGAACCAGGAGGTCACAGTTTGAGTCCTGTTCAGGGCACACGCCCGTGTTGCAGGCTCATTCCCCAATGTGGGGAGTGCAGGAGGCAGCCGATCGGTGATTCTCTCTCATCACTGATGTTTCTATCCCTCTCTCCCTCTCCCTTCCTCTCTCTGAAATCAACAAAAAGAAAACAAGAGTAGCTGGAGGTGGGAGTGGGTATGGGTGTCATTCCAGATCTGAGTTTTCTGTCAGTAGCTGGGGAAAATCAGAAATTAATCATCACAGGGGTGGAATGTGAACCTTCCGAAGAGGAAGGCAAGAATTGGAAGTCCTCATGGGCTCATTAAGAACTCATCTGGTCAGATTCTGCAGATTAAAAAACAACAAAAATACAGAATCACTTAAATGTTTCCCTTAGAGTCTAAATGCAAACCAGATACAACTGTGCATATGAATTTTTACCAAGGTCACTTGTGAGACCTCTTTAGGAAAGACAGAGTTGGGGGCCAGCTGCACAAAGGATGCAAATCAATGGATACCTGTACCCCTGGAATACCCCTAGTGGAGTGCCACAGGGCTTATAAGAGGTTGTAATGGAACCACAAGCACCCAGGTTGTCAGAGCTGAAACTATGCCTGGGATGGAGGGAGAGTAAGTCAGGGTGTCATGATGGAGGCTCTAAGAAACTGAGGGAGATTGAGACCCATCTAATAATGTGATATTTTACAAGGACAAATATTGAGTCCAGAACTTGGATTCAGAAAGCACAGGGTGAGAAAGATGGGGCTTTAAAGAGCTCACATGAAAAGCCTCAGGGAAGGGCAAGCAAGCTGCCAGTATCAAGTGCCTACTGTATTCCCTGCTTGATCAGATGTAATCCTGTGCAATCCTGCAAGGTAGATATCCACATTTTACAGATGGGGAAACTGAGGTACAAAGCAATTAAGCCAATTGTGGGAAACACCCTCTGCTCATCTTCTGGAGACCCTTGCCTATCAGACCCATGTGACCGCTCCCTAACCCACAGCTCATTTGTGCTAAACTAACTGTCTTTCCACTTCCCGCCTTTGTCCAGCCTGGGTCCCTGACCTCCCCCATCCAGAACCTTTTCCTGTCCCAAAGCAGCTGTTTCCTGCCCCTTATAGCAGTTGCCAGGGGTGGACCAGCAGGACAGCTGGTCATCACACAGGACATCCAGTGCCTCTCAGGACTTGTTTTTAGAAAACTGCCAGAGAGAAGCTTGGCCATGGAAAAGGCCTGGGTGGGGGGTTGGAAGTCTGGGCCTTTTCACACACGCTCCAAGTGGGACTGAGCTGGGATCAGCCCCCTCCTCCAGGGACATCTGAGGTGCTGGGAACTCGAAGAATAGCTGTGGGCCATCCCTAAGACCCAAACCCCCTCCGCAGCTGGACCCAGAGGCTGGGTGGGGAAATGGGTGAATTCGCCAAGAATGGTAAAGAATGATAAAAACACTCTTTCCATTTTCAATGGACCAGCTTCAATTCTAGGCGATCTGTAGGGATTAACTAAAAAATCCTAGCTAAGCCCTCTAGGGTAGGTTTTCTTACTGTCTTTCTCCTTTATCCAGGGGAAGAAACACAGATTATGTGATGCTCCCAAGGTCACATTCAGGCAGAGGCAGATTTAAACCTAGGCGGCTTTGCCACTGTTTCTGCATTGGCCATTCCACTTGATGGTCTTCTAGAAACGGACCGTCCCTCCCCGAGGACCCTCATGCCTGCCCCGCGTGTGTCCCCGATGGCAGGGAGTGGGTTCACCCCCCACCACCACCACCACCCCCGTGGCTCCAGGGGCTGCAGCCTCACCGGAGTTGGGGAGTGGGGCGTGCAGCTGCCCTCCTCTCTCCTCTGCTCCCGCCTGAGCTGTCAGCTAGATTCGGGTCCTCTGCCTGAGGCCCCCTCATTAGGCCGTCAGAGCTGATGCCAGACGCCCCCACTCCAGCCCCAGGGACTATTTCTGGACTCGGTGCTGTGATCACCAAATACCGCAGGCAGTGCAGCTCCTGGTCCTGGGGAGGGGACTCTCCCCCCAGCCCCTCCCCTCGCTTGAGGTCGTGTGGTGGCACCCCCTAAAGTTGGACCGGAACTTGCACACCCCCGAGGTAGGGGTGTTGGATGATGATGGTGTTGGGGGGGAGGTACTCGGGTCAGCACCGACCACTCCCTCACCGCCGCCCCCCCCAGCCCCCCAGACAGCCTCGCAGGGACAGAGCCGTTTCCTAGAGGAAACGCTGCCGGGCGGTTCCATCCGCTACCCATTGTCTGCCGGCGGGGGCCGTCCGCCCCTCCCCAACACCGTTTCCGTCACACCCCCACGCACACCCAGGTCCAGCGCGAGGGGCTCGACCCGGTCCCCAAGCTGTCCGGGGAGACGCGGGGAAAGGCTGGGGAGTCGGCTGGGGAGCTAGGGGGCGAACAAGCCCCGACTTGGCTCCTGAAGGGCGGGAGGAGGGCGATCTCACGAATCCGGAGCTTCCCATTCTGCGCGCTGCCCACTGGGGGCTCTCAGGGTGGGAGGGGTCGCAGCCGGAGGACACGGCGCCCGCCCCGTCGCAGCGCGCGGCCCGCGGAGGGGCTGCAGGCGCAGCGCCACTTCCCGGGGCGCCCCCTTATCCCGCCCCAGATCCGCTTCGGTGGCCCGCAAGCCGGCGATTTACCTGATGCCGCAGCCACATCCGCGCCCGCACCCGAGCCCGCCCCCTCGAAGCTCGAGAACAGGTTATCAATGCCTTGACGCTAATTGACGGTCGCTCCAGCCAACCAACGCCCGACACCCTCTGAACTGCCCAATAGTGAGGTGGAGTGGGCGGCGCCGCGAAGGTGGGAGAGCCTGGGGGCGGGGCCTGGAATGACTATCCCCGAGGGACAGCAGGACGGAGCCTTGTGGCCAAGTGCTGCCCAGCGAAGGGCTAAGGACCTTGGGTTTGATCCACTGGACATGGGGGCTCTGAGCAGGAGGTTCACTGGGGGGATTTGTGTGTTTGGAACATCCGTTGGGTGGAAGCTGGAAGGACTGATGCTCAGATCCCAGTGGGTGAGGTATCGGACCCTGGATCTTTCCCACCACAGGGTCTTTGCACATGCTGTTCCACCTTCCTGAACTGTCTTCCCTGCACATATCTGTCCCACTAATGTCAGCACCATAAGGACAGGGAATTGATTTATTTTAGCCACTGCTTTATCCAATGCCCCTGGCAATAAATGTTTGTTGAACATTTAAAATTACATTTAACATTTTAATCCATTTGGAATATATTATTATCTAAAGCGACTGTACACATTGGTTTTTTCCCTGATTATTTTAGTATTTTTGAGCACCTACTATTTTTGAGTACCTGGCACTGTGTAGGTCCCTAAGGTGACACAATCCCTGTCATCCTGCACCTCAAAGCTGAGAGGCAGAGGCAGACTCAAGCTAAAGTTTATGGTAAGGGGGTGATGAGTGGGAGCTGGGGTCTATGGGAGGAGAAAATAGGGGCAAAACCCTGACCTGGAGGGTCCTGTGAGGCAGTCTGGAGGTGTGCCATTTAATGAAGGGTGCTCCAAATAGGAGAAAGTGCACGTGCAAAGGGAGGAAGGATGCTCCCTATATCAGGACTTTGACTAGGTCAGTGTGTTGGTAGGAGGGTAACTGAAGGGACCGGCAGAAAAGCACATCTGAAGCTTTCAGACTTTATCTGATGAGTGGATCCCTGGAGGCGAGTTATTTATTCCAGATTCCTCTAAGATGTTGCCTCGGTGCTACTCCACTTCAACTACTGTAGCTTTAGAATGTATTTCAATATCAGGCATTCTTCCTTTTAGAAAATTCCTGGGCTATTTCCACTGTCTTTTTTTCATGCACATAAACTGTTTGTAGAATTCTGTCAAATTTTCCCATGAACACTTCATTGGAATTTAAAGAATATTTTTATTGTAAAATAAAATGTACACACATAGAAGCAAACTCAATAAGCGACATAAGCCCTGGCCTGTGTGGCTCAGTTGGTTGGGCGTCATCTAGTGCACTCAGGTGTTCCCTGTTTGATTCCAGGGTTCCAGGTTAGGGCACATGCCCGGGTTGCAAGTTCAATTCCGGATTCCTGGTAGGTGTGCAGGAGTCAGTCAATACCTCACTTTCACATTAATGTTTCTCTCTCTCCCTCTCCTTTCCTCTCTCTCTAAAAATCAATAAAGAACCTTTGAAAAAAATAAAGAAACCACATAAAATAAATGTATAGCTTAAGGAATACTGAAGGGAGGTTCTCAACCAAGGTGATTTTTAAAATATATATTTTTATTGATTTCAGAGAGGAAGGGAGAGGGAGAGAGATGGAAACATCAATGATGAGAGAGAATCATTGAACTGCTGCCCCCTGCAGACCCCCTATTAGGGATTGAACCTGCATCCCAAGCTGCCGGGGTGTTTCTCAGCATCTAGAAGAGTTCAGGAATCTGGAGAAGGTCTGCAAGTATATTAATAAAGAAACTGGACATGAAATATAAAACCCTGACCTGGAGGGTCCTGTGAGGCAGCCTGGAGGCATTTTGGAAGGCATTTTGGGGAGCCAGAGGAGACCTAGCTTCAGTAACCAAGTTCTCTGAATCTCTGGACCCCTAGCTTTTTTATTAACACAAATTGCCCTAAAGCAAAGCAGATATACATGTCAAAGGGGAAGTTTGGTATACAGTAGGCATTGTCAGGGTGGGGGAACTGCCCTCAGGCAGCAGGCAACAATATATGCAAATTTTTAGGTTTGGGGAAATGCTTTCAGCTATTCCAGCAGGCAATAACATGATTCAGCCCTGCTGAATATAGAAGCCCATCAACCTTTTGAGGACTTCTTGCTTTTTATTATGCCCTGCTGGAATTAGCTTCCAGCACCAGGCATTGAACCATGACCTCCTGTCTCATAGATTGACACTCAACCACTGAGCCATACCAGCAGGGCCCAGGGTGATTTTATTTTATTTTTATTTGGCGGGGGGGGGGGGGGGGGACGGGGACGGGACTCCTCCGGGATATGAACCCAGGGTGATTTTAATTGTCATAATGAAGAAGAGGAAAGGATCTAGTGGGTGGAAGCCAGGGATGCTGCTGAACACCCTACAGTGCACAGAGTAGCCCCCACAACAAAGGATTATATAGCCTGAATGTCAATAGTGTTGAGTTTGAGAACCCCAGCTGGGAAGTGAACATAATTATAACCCCCACCCAGGTCAACATGTCTCCAGCTACCTCAGAAGGCCCTCCATTCACCACGTTCCCATCACAGCTGCCTTCTTACTTTGCAAAGTAACCACTGTTGTGACTTTTGTAGTAATCACTGCCTTCCATTCCTGAATAGTTTATCACCCGAATATGAATCTCCAGACACTGTAGTTTTAGTCTTGCCTGTTTGGAGACTATGAAACCTCTGTTCTTGTCTTCTTGAAGGAAAGATTTCAATCACAAGACAAAGCGTAGCAAAGTAAGTAAGAATTTATTGGCCGCAGCAAAAATATACTTAGGACAGTGAAATAAGGAAGGGCACAGAAGAAGCAATAAGAGAGCCTAGGCTGGGCTGCTTTGCCTCGCTGAGAAGTCAGGGAAAAGAGGGGCTTGGAGACAGGGTCAGGGGGTTAGCCCAGGACAAGCTGCTACTTGCAACCATTGCTCCCCTGGTTGCAAGTCTTGCAGGGACCCTTAGGGGAAAGATTGGAGAAGGGAATGGCAGCGGCATGCTCCAGTGGGCAAGAGTTTGAGATGGGTCCTTCATGCTGAGCATATTTATCTCTCTCCTGCAGGGAGAAATCTTAGGTCTCATGGAAGGGTCTCAATAGAATATTTATCAGTTTTCTAGGTGTGCTCTCTCAGGTTCATGCTCTCCACTGATTGGTCAATGCCAGGGCAGGGGTCATTAGTCAATGTAGCTGGTCCTGAGGCAGCTACAGCATCACTTGTCTGGTTTTGCTGCTTTTCTGGGCCTGGAGCTAAAATACAACTGAGGCCCAGATGGTATCTTTAGGGAGGAAAGGTTAGGGGGTCTAAACTGCTTGACTAGCGATATGCTAGGGGAGGATACGTTACCCTAGGGATGAGATTCTTGTTTTCTCAGTTTTGCCCCTTTCTAGGTATCCCAAGCTTTTTGCCCTTGTGAGTTTCAGTACCTGGCCCATCGTCCTTGCTCTGGTCATGTCTGTCTAACTGCCTGTAACATTGCCCATTCCAAAAGAAAATATGTCTTTTCAATCTCTGTTAACTCACAGGCCCCCTACATCCCCTTTCTTCCCTTAAGATAAATCCAATATACAACTCAGGCTCTTTGTCCTGAGGTGTTTCCTACAGTTGGGGTGTTGTTGATTGCACACTCATGATGCAGTCCAGTATGTTGCTTTGTCTTCCCCACACCCTGTGAATTGGTGGTTTGTTCCAGAACTGGGTTCAGACTGGGGTTTAATTCCTTGGCACAACCATGGGTGGTGTTGTGTCCTTTCACCAGGAGGCTCATACTCTTTCACGGTCTCTCCTTACATGAGGTCAGCGGCCATTGAGGTTGTAAAACAGTGACCTTCCTCCAGCATTTCTTTCCTATTTATTAGTTAGGATTCTTCCCTTGCCAGATGTTTCCTTCCCCTTACTTTCTACGTGATCACCCAGTGAAACTTCCTATTGAAAAGGCAAGACAAAAGCTGGCTTCGTTCACTTTATATACCAGTGTTCAAAATAATGAATGATTCCCCACAATCCTCTAAGTGATGAATTAGGTTTTATTGTTGTTAAGTCATTATGAGCTTATGGAGAAACACACCTTGCTTCAGTCCCTGGCACTTATCCTCCCTGCTGGGAACACCTGGCTGAGGAAGCTTTTGTGGGTTGGAACTTTCAGAAGTGACTCTGGTAATCTTTGATAGTTTTCTTACTCTCTCATAGGACCAGATGTCCCAGGTTCATCTGGGACATATTCTGTGGCATCAGCCAGAAACTACTTGAAATTCTGGTTTCTGTTAGTGGGAAATATAGTAGTTTGTGTGCTAGGAATTCTCATTTGCTATTGTGTCTAGACTTTTTTCAGTGAGCAAAGCTAAGTAGGGAGGATGTATATATAATACCTATATATACATACTTAACTAATAATAGACAAACATGTAAATTGACTGTCCCTCTGCTACGCTCATCCGCCAATCAGGAGAGTATACAAGTTAGCGCAACAAAGATGGCAGTTAATTTGCATATGTAGGCACAAAGCAGCGGAGAGAAGATGGAAGGCACTGGGCTGGAGCGAAGGCCTGGGTCCCGGGTGCCAGAGGAAAACTGGTGCCAGCAGCCAGGGGAAGGGAAGGCCTATTGCATGAATCTCTTCATGCAACGGGCCTCTAGTAATACATATACATATATATTTTTATAACATTTATGATTATGACATATGCCATAATGCTATAACATCATGTATAATAGAATTATAATATCTATAATAATAAAAATGCAATATGCTAATTAGACTGGTCATCCTTCTGGATGACCTTCTGGACGAAGCTGGGGCTGCGAGGGAAGCCCAGGTCCCAGGTGCCTTCCAGGTGCCAGAGGGAAGCCAGTGTCAGCAGCTGGGGGAAGGAAGGCCTATTCTTGCATGAATTTCATGCATCAGGCCTCTAGTATTATATAGTCCCGCCCTGCACCAGCCACGGGCCCTGCCTCTGCGGTGGGAGATGCAGGCCCTGCCTCCACAGTGCCAGCCCCATCGACCCCCTGAGCAAGCCCTGCCTCGCAGTGTGAGCCTCGAGTCCTGGCCGCAAGAGGTGCTCCATGCACCTCCTGATGACTAGTTGTTTGGTCATTCCGCCATTACGGTGTCATGACCACAGGCCTTTTATGATATAGGTAATAAATAATATATAGATATACTTATATGTAAGTATATACATATATGCATTTATGTTATATAAAATGCTTTATAAGTTCACTTTGATATTTCCAATTCAATTTCAGGACTACATGATGTTTACTCAACCTCTTGGTAGTAGGGAGAATAACATTCCACCAAAGATGTCCACATGCTAATCTCAGGAACCTATGAATATGTTACCTTACATGGCAAAAGAGACTTGCAGATGTGATTATGTTAAAGATTTTTTTTTAAATATTTTTTTATTGATTTCAGAGAGGAAGGAAGAGGAAGAGAGATAGAAACATCCATGATGAGCCCTAACTGGTTTGGCTCAGTGGATAGAGCGTCGGCCTGAGGACTGAGGGTCCCAGGTTCGATTCCGGTCAAGGGCATGTACCTTGGTTGCGGGCACATCTCCAGGAGGAGGTGTGCAGGAGGCAGCTGATTGATGTTTCTCTCTCATTGATGTTTCTAACTCTCTATCCCTCTCCCTTCCTCTCTGTAAAAAATCAATAAAATATATTAAAAAACAAACAAACAAACCCTAGCCGGTTTGGCTTAGTGGATCCAGTGTCGGCCTGCGGATTGGAGGGTCCCAGGTTCGATTCCAGTCAAGGGCACATGCCCAGGTGGCGGGCTCGATCCCCGGTGGGGGGCATGCAGGAGGCGGCCAATCAATGGTTCTCTCTCATTGACGTTTCTATCTCTCCCTCCCTCTCCCTTCCTTTCTGAAATAAAGAAAAAATTAAAAAAAGAAAAAAGAAACATCCATGATGAGAGAGAATCATGAATCAGCTGCCTCCTGCACGCCCCCCACTGGGGATCGAGCCCGCACCCAGGCATGAGCCCTTGACCGGAATTGAACTTGGGACCTCTCAGTTCGCAGGCTGGTGCTCTATCCACTGAGCCAAACTGGCTAGGGCATGTGAAAGATTTTGAGTTGGTGATATGATCCTGGATTATCTGGGTGGGTCCAATGTCATTGTAAGGGTCCTTATAAGAGTTGGCAGGAGGGTCAGAGTCAGAGAAGTAGATGTGAGGATGGAAGCAGAGGTCAGAGTGTTGTGATTGCTGGAAGGGGCGCCACCAGCTCAGGAATGTATATGCCTCCAGAAGCTGGCAAAAGCAAGGAGATGGATTCTTTTCCTGGAGCATTCAGAAGAGTCAAGTCCTGAAGACATCTTGGTTTAAGCCCAGTGAGACCCATGTTTTACTTCTGACCTCAGAACTGTAAGAAAATAAATTTATGTTGCTTTAAGCCACTAAGATTGTGGTAATTTGTTACAGCAGCCATAGGAAACTAATATTAAGACTTATGCTATCTCCTTTCTTCCATAAAAACCCTGGCTCTCAAGGACACAGAAGACAACATAATTAGAATATCACGTAATTTTGCTTTAATCAAAATGGCTCACATAACAGTCTAAAAGTAACTTGCCAATATTAACACCAATATGTTACTAAAAACACTTTATGAGTATCTTTTGCATATATTTTCCTGATTCTCCTTCCTTTTTCTGATTGTTGTACCGCACCTACACTGTAAGCACATCTTGTCGTTCCATACAAGACTCTTTCTTTTTTATCTCCCTTCAGTCTTAGTTTTGCAAGCAACTGTATGTTTCACACTCTCTGCCAGTCTTATATTCATGTCTTTTGAATCATTTGTTTGTCTGGAAACTATATACCCTTAGTTCTTACATGTCATCCTTTATATTTGAAAATCAGTTTTGCTATATACAAAATCCTTGGCTCATATTTTCTTTCCTAGATGATCTTTAAACATGTTACTCCATTTTCTTTTTTTTTAAATTTTATATATTTTATTGATTTTTTACAGAGAAGAAGGGAGAGGGATAGAGAGTTAGAAACATCCATGAGAGAGATCGATCAGCTGCCTCCTGCACGCCCCCCACTGGGGACGTGCCCGCAACCAGGGTACATGCCCTTGACTGGAATCGAACCTGGGACCCCTGAGTCCGCAGGCCGACGCTCTATCCACTGAGCCAAACCAGTTCGGCCCATTTTCTTCTTGTATAAAGCATTGCTCTCAAAAGTCTGTTGAGAAGCTAATTTTCTCTTTCTTATAAGTCATTTTCTCTTTTTTCCTAGATGACAAAAGGATTATTCTTTTCTTTTAAAGTTCAGTACTTTGATTAAAATACTAGAGGCCCACGGCACAGATTCATGCACCGGCGGGGTCCCTTGGCGTGGCCTGCGGGGATCAGTGGACCTCTGCACCGCCACAGCCTGGCCTTACCTGCCAGCTCATGGGGCTCCAGCCTGCTACCCACGTGTAGTGCGCAAAGTGGCAGGCGGCGGGGGAGGAGCCAGAGCCATTCGGGCTGCCATTCAGTAGGCTTGCTGCCACACTACTGCAGTCTCCTTGTGCCCATCCTAGGGCGATACCAGCGTGCTCATGACCTTGCAGCTGTTGCTTGTCATCACAGCTGAGCAGCGCTCCCACTATGGGAGCACACTGACCACCAAGAGGCAGCTTGTGCGTTGAGTGTCTGCCCCTGGTGGTCAGTGCATGTCATAGCTACCAGCCAGTAGTCCAGTCAGCCAGTCGCTTAGGCTTTTATATATATTAGTATAGATGCCTTGGCATGGTTTAATATTCTGAATATTAATCTCTTATCAGGTATATGGTTTGTGAAATTTTTATTATGGTAAAATATATGTAACAAAATTGATCATTTCAACCATTTTTATTATATTTAACTTTTTGAGGACCTGCCAAACTGTTTTCCACAGTGGCTATATTACTTTGCATTTTCACCAGCAGTGGACAAGTGTTCCAGTGTGATCACATCTTTGCCAACACCTATTTTCCATTTAAAATTTTTAATGAGATTATCTAAGCCAAACTGACCATTAAAAAAAATAGCTCTCTGATGTGATTCAGTGATTGAGCGTTGACCCATGCACCAAGAGAATGCTGGTTCTATCCCCGGTCAGGTTACATCCCCAAGTTGTGGGCTCTATCACCAGTAAGGGGTATGCAGGAGGCAGCCAATCAATGTTTCTATCTCTCCCTTCCTCTCTCTTTAAAAATCAATAAAAACATATTAAAAATTAATAATAGACATCCTAGTGGATGTGAAGTGATAACTCATTGTAGTTTTGATTTGCATTTCCCTGATGGCTAGTGATACTGAGCATCTTTTCGTGTTTATTAGCCACTTGTATATCTTCTTTGGAGAAATGTCTGTTCAAGTCCTTTGCTTATTTTTTTATTAGACTGCTTTGTTGTTGTTGTTGAGTTTTTGGAGTTCTTCATATATTCTGAATATTAATCCATTATCAGATATATGGTTTGTGAAAAATTTTCTCCCATTTTGTGGGTTGTCTTTTTACTCTGTTGATAGTGTCCTGTGATGCATGAAAGTTTTTTATATTGATAAAGTCCAATGTATTTAATAGTGTCAAATCCAAGAAATCATCACCAAATTCAATTCATGTTTCTACTAAGAGGTTGTTTCAGAGAGAGAGAGAGAGAGAGAGAGAGAGAGAGAGAGAGAGAGAGACTGAGACTTGTGGTTCCACTTATTTATGTATTCATCGTTTGTTTCTTGTATGTTCCCTGACCAGAGATTGAACCTGCAACCTTGGTGTCTCTGGACGATGCTCTAAGCAACTTAGCTACCTGACCAGAGCAACTTCTAAGAGTCTTATAGTCTTGGCTCTTAACTCTAGTTCTTTGATCCATTTTTAGTCCATTGAATTTATAAAAATAGAAATTGCAATAAACACATTAATTTGGCAAGAATTGGCATTAAAAAATAAGATCAGTCCTAGCTGGTTTGGCTCAGTGGATAGAGCATTGGCCTGCAGACCAAAGGGTCCCAGGTTCAATTCCAGTCAAGGACACGTATCTTGGTTGTAGGCTCCTCCCTTTCCCAGGCCCTGGTCAGGGCTCATGCAGGAAGCAACCAATCAATGTGTTTCGCTCACATTGATATTTCTGTCTCTCCCTCTCTCTTCGGCTCTCTCTAAAAATCACTGGAAAAATATCCTCAGGTGAGGATTAAAAGAAAAAATAAATAAGATCAGACATTTCATCCATAAACATGACACGTCTGTTAATTAATCCAAGTCTATGTTAATTCTTAATACAATTTTGTAGTTTTCTTCAAATAGGCCACATCCTCCTCCTTAAAGTTAATTCTCCTTTGGGGGAGAGATGGCTCTTTGGTAGACAGAACTCTGTTCCCTATATTTTCCTAACTGGCTACTTTTGCCATATTGGAATGCCATTGGTATTATTGCTTATTTTTGTTCATTTGTTGTGTACTATCTGTGAACCCTGAGGAAAAAAGACATCTACTAAAAAAGGCTCCTAGTGGTTAACTGCGCTCACATTTTTAAAAAGAAGAAAGAAAGAAAAAGAAAGAAAGGAAGGAAGGAAGGAAGGAAGGAAGGAAGGAAGGAAGGAAGGAAGGAAGGAAGGAAGGAAGGAAGGGAGAAAGAAAGAAAGAAAGAAAGAAAGAAAGAAAGAAAGAAAGAAAGAAAGAAAGAAAGAAAGAAAGGAAGAAAGAGAGAGAAGGGAGGGAGGGAGGGAGGGCCTAGCAGCCATTTCTGCAACAGAGGTCTTTCACACAAACTGCATTTCACGGAGAAGCCTGCACTGAGCCAGCCCTTATGAAGGAGTTTCTGGAGTCCTATTCAACCAATAGGACTGAGGCTTTCCCCATCCAACCCAGCTGTGTAGCTCCAACCAACCGAGCAGTTCTATTCAGATCAGTTAGGACAGTGCCTTTTGGACCAAACTGCAAGGATTTGGAGTCGTCATCTGCATAAAGACAGACCATTCAGGGGTCAGGGATGGGGACTTCTGTCCATATGAGTCAGCTCCCCTCTGGCTCTGAGAGTGCACTTTCCCTCTCCACCAAAGGCTTTCTCCCTGGCTGAACTGAAACACCACAGATGTCTCAGGAGAGTGGAGCAGAGCAGACCATGGCAGACAGAGCAGAGCAGAGCAGACTGGACAGAGAGGGCGCTAGGGCTTCCTCACAGCTGTCTTGTTTTCAGCCACATCACTCACAATTGAGCTGTTTTGCACTGAATAAAGTTTCCTTCTTCACTATCCCCCAAAGTGGGGATATCTATTGGCATTAAATTGGCCCAACAACCATGGGTTGACATATCTTTTCCAGAAACACTGAATGGGATAATAATGGGGATGTGAGAGAGAGAGGCGAAGGTGGAAGGGGAGCAAGATGGAGGGGAGGAAGATAGGGCTTCAGTGTAGGTGAAGGTGGAACCAGTCTCACAAATGAAGGAGGGACCAGTTTGGGGACAAAGTTATTGTCCTTTCTCCATTCATACCCTTTGATGTCTCCCACCTGATTAATGTAAGAACCAAACTATTTACAGTGGCCCACAAGGCCCAGGGGGACCTTTACCCCTCTCTCCTCCCTCTCTCCTCCCTCTTTCCTCCCGCTCTCCTCCCAACTCATTCTGTTCCACCAGGCACAGTCCTGCCCCCAGGCCTTTTCATCTGCCTAAATCCTCTTCCTGAATGGCTTCCTCTTCACCTCTTTTTTATTTTTTTAATATATTTTTATTTGTTTCAGAGAGGAAGGGAGATGGAGAGAGAGATAGAAACATCAATGATGAGAGAGAATCATTGATTGGCTGCCTCCTGCACACCCACTACTGGGGATCGAGCTCACAACCCCGGCATGTGTCCCTGACCGCAATCAAACCCGGGACCATTCAGAGCACAGGCTCAATCCACTGAGCCAAACCGGCTAGGGCCCTCCTCACCTCTTTTGATCTTTGCTCAAGTGTCACTGAGGCTGCCCTGACTGCCTTTTCCCCTTTCTCCACTCAAGACCCCCTTAACCTGCGCTATTTTCTTCTTAGCACTTTCTTACACATGTCTCTCATTTCCTCACTATAATGTTAGTCCCATATGGGCAATACTTTTTTTTTAAAAAAATACATTTTTATTGATATTTTACAGAGAGGAAGAGAGAGGGGTAGAGAGTTAGAAACACTGATGAGAGAAACACCAATCAGTTGCCTCCTGCACGCCCCCTACTGGGGATCACTCCCGCAACCAAGGTACATGCCCTTGACCCAAATTGAACCTGGGACCCTTCAGTCCACAGGCCAACGCTCTATCCACTGAGCCATACTGGTTAGGGCAGTCTTCTTCACTTCTTGGTCCCCATGATAGGTGGGGACATATAACAGAAATAGAATCACTGTTTAATAGCTACTCCCTATCAAGAAGAGATTTTCTTACAGACCTTGGGAAACTGAAGGACCTGCTGCAAGAGGAAGGACAGGCCCTAGAGACAGCAGTGTCCTCCTGATTAGCCCCAGAACCTAGATGAGCCTGTCAGTCAAAAAAAATACATTTTAAGTGCAGATCAGGGACAGACCTATCTGAAGGCAGAAAGTGTTCTGGGCTAATCTTTTCTGGGGCTAATCTTCAAGGACAATGATAGAAGGCAGACCCTGGCAACTCACTAACTTTGGATTTTTTCCCCACCCACTAACCCTATATTTTTTCCCCACCCACTAACCCTTGTTTGAAATGAAGTGTCAGAGCCATCTTTTCAGGGTGTTACACCTGTTACTCTCTCAGATTGCTGGCTATCCTATCCAATAAAGAGGGAATATGCAAATTGACCATCACACTATCACAAATATGGTGGCGCCCACAGCCGAGGCGGGGTTTCCGTAACACAAGATGGCTGCACCCACAGCAGAGGCTGAGTTCCTGTGACGAGCCTTAACGAGCAATCAACAGGGACCTGAGGCTGCATGGCACTGGGCTGGGGCAGGAGACCTGAGGCTGCACCCCCTGCCTGGTGGGGCTTCACAAGGGACCTCAGACCGCACCCCGCCCCAGTGCCAGGCCAGGGGACCTCAGGCCGTGCCCCCCACCTGGCAGGGCTTGGCGGGGACCTGAGGCTGTGTCCCCCGCCTGGCAGGGCTTAACAGGGGACCTCAGGCCATGGCCCTTGCCTGGCAGGGCTTGACAGGGGCCTCAAGGTGCGCCCCTTGCCCTAGAGCTGAGCCAAGGGACCTCAGGCTGTGCCCCCCACCCTGCACCAGGCTGGGGGAACTGAGGCTGTGCCCCTCACCAGGCGGGGCTTGATGGGAGACCTCAAGGCATGCCCCCGGCCCTGGCCCAGGCTGGGGGACCTCAGGCAGTGCCCCCCGCCCAATGGGGCTTGACGGGGGACCTCAGGCCATGCCACCCGCCCTGGCGCCAGGCCGAGGGACCTCAGGCCACACCCCCTCCCCCGCCCCAATGCCGGGCCAGGGGACCTGAGGGTGCGCTGGGGGACCTATGGGGCTTGACAAGGGTGGGACCGGCTGAGTCTGGATCTCGCCCAATGGGTGTGGGTCTCGGCTGAGTCTGGGTCTCGCATGATTTTGAGGTGCCACGGGTGGACGGGGACTTTACTCTGGGTCCTACGGTGCACCCCAGACTCTGACAGGAGAAAGATTTTCATATACATTTTACTAATTTTCTTTCATCTCTGACACTTCTATTATAGATAAAGGGCAAATAGCAATGTTAAAATATTTCCTTTAATTAATCTCTTTTTAATGTGCACAAATTTCATGCCCCTGGCCACTAGTCTGGTTAATAAAACACACCTCATCTCTACTTATTTGATTCCAATTGTGACGGACAGCTGGGACCCTTTGGCATCCAGTATTACCCAGAACCTCAAACAATGTTTGGCACACAGAGGTGCTCAACAAATATTTGTTCACTGAATGAAAGGTAACTTTGAGCTTCACGCAGACCAAGGATTTCCAAGGGGTCCTGAAAGAGCATCCCTGCTTAGCCTGCCATTGTGAAAACCTGGACCAGGGAGAAGGAAGTGTGATTGGATGGGTGAGGGAAAGAGATGCAATTATCTTAGACCTCTTAAATAACTGTTTTTCCCCCCAATTCTTAACACTGTTTATGGTAGAAAATGTTATTATTTTCTATCACACTCTCTCCCAGACTGAGGCATGAGCCAGAGGTAAAGAGAGGGAGGCTCTGCCCTAGCCAGTTTGGCTCAGTGGATAGAGCGTCAGCCCGGGTTCAATTCCGGTCAAGGGCATGTACCTTGGTTGCGGGCACATCCCCAGTAGGGGGTGTGCAGGAGGCAGCTGATCGATGTTTCTCTCTCATCAATGTTTCTAACTCTCTATACCTCTCCCTTCCTCTCTGTAAAAAATCAATAAAATATAGTTAAAAAAAAAAAAAGAGAGGGAGGCTCCTGGCCACTCCAGGGCCCACATGAACCCATTGGGAGCCAGCTTCAGAGCCTTAGCCGGTTCAAGATCCTCCTGGAAACTCTGGAGCAGCCCCACCCTGGTCTGGAATGCCCAGCTGCCCCTCAACACTCACACATTTGACCTTGACTGCCCAGGTTGGGGGCTGGGATGGGCAGCATCTCCTTCCACCCAGTATCCAGCTGCATGCTCCACCCTCCTTCCCAGGCTCCAGATCCAGCTGATCTACATCCTGTCAGTTCCACCACCTGAGGCAGCTCTGGAAATCATCCCTGTCTCCACATTTGGGTAACCCAAGACCACACCTCCCAGGCTCTCTCTGCTGCCCTCCTGGCACCCCTCCTACCCCCTCTCCCTCAGCCCCCCCCCCCGCCCCCCGCCCCCAGTTTTAAACAATTTTTATCTATCTTCAGGCAGGAGTCTGGGGGAGTTTCACACATCCTCAGGTGTTTCTCAACCTAGTTGAACTTTGCATGGACACGTGTTTTATTGTTACTATTTACACCTCACACTTTTATTAAAAGCAGCCTTTTGTCTTAACAAGAGAAAAATTCTGAGATGTTCTAATTAAATTACAGCAGCCAGAGAGTGAAAGAGACAGGATAGTTGACCAGTTAATAGCTGGGGCCAACTGACAAAAGAGCTCACATTCCTGAGTATATGTTGGAGCTCTGAATCAACCTCCAGGGGTTTATCAGCCAATAGACCTGCATCCGCCTGTGCATTAATTTTTAGGACTGTTGCTTATGACCAACCCATCAAAGGTAATAATTATTTCTTTCTTATGGACCGTGTTCCCATCAAAGAACTGCCCCACTTCACTTTTTCCTGCACCCCCCTCCCTTAATCTGTAACCAATGTAAAGTCTCTCGTCTTTCTTCTGCGAACATACTGTATAAGAGCATCCCTGGACTCCAGGACGATGGAGTCCCACCTGGCCCTGCAGCCGGGGGCTCAGACCCAATGCCCAGGTCCTTTTTCTGGCTAACAAATGGCTCAATTAAACCCTTTCTTTCAGAAAAGCTTTCGGCTGTGGAAGTGCTTTTGTTTGTTTGCTTGTTTGTTTACTTAATGTCCTTGTTCAGTATTTATTTTTAAAAATTACTAAACGCAACCCATCAGGACACTGATTCAGGCAGGAATCGTCAGTGATGCTGAAACTAGCAGGTGGAAGTTTCATGACAAACAGGACACTTGGGTAGCTTCAGTGTATCTGCCACATACTCATTACGAAGGGGAACAGTAACCTTACAGAGGAGAGACAGACAGGTTTTTAGCCAAGGGATCATAGTGAAAATTACCAGGAGTGAGGCACATGGGTATCATGTCCCTCCTGGGAGAAGGCAGAATGAAAGACGCACCATCACAGTGGTGGTGCTCCCTCTGAAGATGTGTAACCTGCATCTAATCGTGAGGAAAAGCCAGACAAATCCAAACAGGGCCATTCTACAAAATGGCTAGCCTAGCCGGCCAGTGTGGCTCAGTGGTTGAGCATCAACACAAGAACCAAGAGGTTACTGGTCCAATTCCCTGGTCAGGGCACATGCCTGGGTTTCGGGCTCAACCCCCAATAGGGGGCATGCAGGAGGCAGCCGATGAATGATTCTCTCATCATTGATTTTTCTGTCTCTTTCTCCCTCTCCCCTCCTCTCTCTGAAATGAATAAAAACATTTTTCATAAAAATGACTAGCCTATAACCTTCAAAAATGTCAGTGCCATGAAAGACAAAGAAAGGAAAAAAAATATTCCAAGTTAAAAAAGAATGATATCTAAATGCAATACATGATCCTAGATTGGACCAGGGACCTGAAATTAAAAACTGCTGTAAAAGACATCATTGGATGACTGATAAAACTTGAATGAGGTATGTAGTTTAGATAGCAATATTGCATCAATATTAGAGTTTCTGGTTGTAACCCTTACACTGTGGTTATATAAGCAATGGTCTTCAACTGGGGGCAGTTCTGTTATCCAGGGGACATCCAACAATGTCTGAAGACATTGTTAGTTGTTAGTACTGGGAGTGTGTGCTGCTGACATCTAGTGGGTACAGGCCAGAGATGCTAAAATTTGTACCCTGCCCAGGGCAGCCCCCCACAGCAAAAATCATCCCGCCCAAATGTCAACAAAGACAAGATAGAGAAACCCCCTATAAGAGAATATCCTTTTTCTCAGGAAATATAAATGGAAGTATTTAGGAATATAAAGGAGTCATGAGATTGGTTCTCAAAAGGCTCAAAAAAAAAAAAAAAAAAAAAAAGCAAAGCACATGTATCTATCTCTTCTCTTCCCTTCTCTTCCCTTCTCTTCCCTTCTCGTCTCTTCTCTTCTCTTCTCTTCTCTTCTCTTCTCTTCTCTTCTCTTCTCTTCTCTTCTCTCTCTCTCTATCTCTCTCTCTCTCTCATTCCCCATGGGCATTCTTAATGTTTCCCAAACACATTAGGCACATTCCTGCCTCAGAGCCTTTGCACTCTCTATTCCCTCTGCCTGGGATGTTCTTCTCCCAGATATCTGCCTGACTTACCCCTTCACTTCCTTCATCAAACTTTTTCCTCTTCTGTTTTCTTTCCTTTTCTTTTTTTCATTCTTTTTTTTTTTGAGAATTTTTATGATTTTATTTGAGCCAAACTGATGATATATGCCAGGAAGCAAGACCTCAAATGCTCCTCAAACTCCCTTTTCTATTTTTTCTTTAAATATATTGATATTGATTTCAGAGGGAAGAGAGAGAGAGAAAGAGATAGAAACATCAATGATGAGAGAGAATTATTGATCGGCTACCTCTTGGTGCCCCATACTGGGGATCAAGCCAGCAACCCAGGCATGTGCTCTGACCAAGAATCAAACCAAGGTTGATGCTCAACCACTGAGCCACGCTGGCCGGGCTCAAACTCCCTTTTCCTAGTGAAACCTTATCTAACCACTCTATTTAAAATTACAAGCATACCCCATTCGGTATCTCCCTTCTTGGGTTTATTTCCCCCCTATCTCCAAGTACTTGCCACCACATAACACACTGTGTATTTTCTTGTTTATTGTGTGTCCCTCAGACAGTAATTGTGTCAGCTCCATTAGGGCAAGGACTTTTATCCCTAGTACTTGGAACAGGGCCTGGCACACAGTAGGTGATCAATAAATGTTTGATGGAGGAATGAGTGACTTGCTGTTAAATGAGATGGACTAAAAAAAGAAAGTGGAGGAGGAGGGAAGTTGCAGTTCATCATCTCTACATTTCCCCTTTGGCTTCTCCTCTGAATCTCTCATCTAGGACAAGACCTCTAGGCCACTTCGGGTGCCACCTCCTCGCTCAGGAGTCGCCCAAGAGGGGGCATAGCCCCCAAGAGCATTTTCCTTCCCGGAGCCCAGGACCGCGGTAAAGGAACGAGAAAGGTAGTTCTCATATCCGCCACGAGGGAGCGCTTCTCCTACGGCCAAAGCGCTTGCCCGCAGAACACCTGTGAAGAAATTGTTCTGAAAAACGATGCCACCTTCAGCTTTTTCTTATTGTTATTTTTAAATTTTTCTAAAAATTGCCCTGGCCAGGTAGCTCAATTGGTGAAGTCGTCCCTATAAACCCAGGTTTTGGGTTTGATCTCCAGTCAGGGCACATGCAAGAAACAACCAATGAATGCATAAATAAGTGGAAAAACAAATAGATGTATCTCTCTCTCTCTCTCTCTCTCTCTCTCTCTCTCTCTCTCTCTCTCTCTCAACAAATCAACAAAATTTTTTTAATCTCTAAAAATTAGTATATTAATTATAGAATTTTAAGAAACTAAAGGGATAAATGAAAATCACTGCACTAGCCCACCTAGGAACTCAATTTATCTACATGTTTTATTTTATCACCATTTACTCATTCACACAATTTTTATTTCAACCTTTTATTTTGGACAATTTTTAACAAAAAAGGTAGAGAAATATACTAATGCCACTAAACTGTACACTAGAAAATAGTTAAAATTATAAACTTCAGACCTAGCCTATTTGGCTCAGTGGATAGAGCCTCAGCCTGGCAATGAAGAGTTTTGGGTTTGATTCTGGTCAAGGGCACATACCTCAGTTGCAGGCTCGATCCCTCGCCCTGGTCCTGCGTGTATGGGAAACAATTGATGTGTTTCTCTCACATCTCACAGCGCTGTTTCTTTGTCTTTCCTCTGCCCTTCCACTCTTTCTAAAAATCAATGGAAAAATATACTCAGGTAAGGATTAACCAAAAAAAGATAAGTTTTATATGATGTGTATTTTCCACAATGAACAAAAATAGTAGATTATAAATATAGACAATTGCTAAGTCAATCCTGTTTCATCTCTTCCTGTGTTCCCACTTCCTTGCCAATTAGATTGTTTTGAAGCATTTGCTTTAAAGCAGATGTTCTATCATCTATAAATATTTTTTAAATGTATTTTTATTTATTTTAGGGAGGAAGGGAGAGAAAAAGAGAGATAGAAATATCAATGATGAGAATCATTGATCAGCTGCCTCCTGCACGCCCCCTACAAGGGATGGAGCCCGAAACCTGAGCATGTGCCCTGACGGGGAATGAAACCACAACCTCTTGGTTTATAGGTCGACGCTCAACCGCTGAGCCACATCTGTAAATATTTTGAATATGTATGCATTCTAGGAGATAAGGACTCTTTATTTTTAAAATACCCATAATGGCATTATTGCACTTTAAAAACTTAAAATCATCAAATGTCCAGTAAGTGATCAAACTTTTAATTGTCTCAGAAATGTTATAATTTGTTTTGTTTTATTATTTTAGTAAATTAAGACCCCAAGATGTCCATACATTGCATTTGATTAAAATGGTTTTTTTTAATATATTTTATTGATTTTTTACAGAGAGGAAGGGAGAGAGAGATAGTCAGAAACATCGATGGGAGAGAAACACCGATCAGCCGCCTCCTGCACATCTCCCACTGGGGATGTGCCCGCAACCCAGGCACATGCCCTTGACCGGAATCGAACCTGGGACCCTTCAGTCCGCAGGCCGACGCTCCATCCACTGAGCCAAACTGGTCTAGGCTAAAATGTTTTTTAAATATTCTTTGATCTAAAAAATTTTCTCACCCCCCCCACCCCCCCAATTTATTTGTCAAAGAAAACAGATTTGTCCTGTTGCATCTTCTAGAATTTGGATTTCCTTGCATCCCTGTAGTTTCATTGGTGATGTTCTCCTGTTCTTTGTATTTCCTAAACATTGGAAGACAACTCTAGGCCAGTGTTGAAAGGAAAAACATACTGTGAGCCACAAATGCGAGTCACATGTGTATGTTTAAATTTTCTAGTAGGCACTTTAAAAAGGTAAATAAAAAAGATGAAATTTATTTTAATCATTTAATTTTAAACCAACACATCCAACATTTAATTATTTCAACATGCAATCAATAGTTTATAGAATTAGTCAAGTAGTTTGCATTTTTTTCCCCAAGTCTTCCAAATCTGGTGCATGGTTTTCGTTTAGAGAACATCTCAATATGGACTGGCCACATTTCAAGTGTTTGACAGTCACACGTGACTCATAGCTACTGTTTAGTACATTTTTTGGAGATTGAACCTTCTAGACATTTTATCTGATTCAGGTTTTGTTTTTGTTTTGTTTTTTTCAGCAAGGCAACTTCATCAGTGGTGATGTGCACTTCCCTGAAGAGATGCATAGCTGCCACTCTTTCGTGATAGAAGCATCAACAAATATATTTTAAATATATATTTATATTTTTTATATATTTATATATATATTTATATTTTAAATATATATATATATTTTCTTGATTTCAGAGAAGAATGTAAAGGGAGAGAGAGAGAGAGAGAGAAACATCAATGATGAGAGAGATTGATTGGCTGCCTTCTGCATGCCCCCTAATGGGGATCAAGCCCACAGCCTGGGCATGTGCCCTTGACCAGAATCGAACCAGGGACCCTTCAGTCCGCAGGCTGATGCTCTATCCACTGAGCAAAACCAGCTAGGGCAACAAATACCTTCATGAATGAATGGATGTGCCCAAGGAAACTCAGCCTGAGATTACTCACCAGCCTTTTTCTCATAAACACATTTAGAAAGAAAATTGGAATGCCACTGGATACATAGTTGGATTTCTGTATTTCTAATTCCACACACCCTATATACTTTCCCAGGTCACCAAATGCTTCCTTAAAATAATTTGCAGTTTGAAAGTGTGTTACATCGTATGGCTGTTCCTTACAGTTGAACCGCTTATGTTGTTTCTAGAGCGTCACTATTACAAGTTATTGGTTAGGGAGACGGCCCAGCTGGTTCATTAAGATACTGTGATTTGAATCAAATAATGAAGCATGAAAATGAAACCACATATGTCCCTGGCCAGTGTTTTCCCATGGCTAGAGCATCGACCCTCACATGGAAGGGTTGCAGGTTCCATCCTGGGTCACGGGCACATGCCTGGGTTTTGGGCTGGATCCACGGTAGGGGGCGTGCAGGAGGCAGCTGATGAATGATTCTCTCATTGATGTTTTTCTCATCAGTGATGTTTCTATCTCTCTTTCTCCCTTCCTCTCTGAATCAATAAAAATATATTTTTCAAAATTTGCACATGGATGTCCATAGCTTTATTTGTAATAACAAAAAACTGGAAACAACCCAAATGTCCTTCAATAGGTAAATAAAGAAACTGTGGTGTATCCCTATCATCATAAAATAAATATGCTGTAGATAATCCAGCAGGGATAGTCTCAAAATAATTGTGCTGAGTGAAAGAAGCTAGAAAAAAAAAAGAGTATATTCTATGTGATTCTATTTACATTAAGTTCTGGAAAACACAACCTAATCTTTAGTGATGGAAAGCAAGTGATGATTAATTACATGAGGACGGCGGAGAGGACAGTGGAAGGGGTTCCCGAGAGGCACAAAGAAGCTCTTGGGTGGGATACATTGCCTTGTCTGTGGTGATAGTTTCACAGGCATATGCATATGTCAGTTTATTAAATCATGAGCTTGAGATATGTGCAGATCATGGTATGTCACTTAGACTTCCACTTGCTGCTGAAGTGTTTTCCCCACCATTTTTATGTTAGTCAGCTGGGGCCACTGTAACAAAATACCACAGGCTGGGTCCTAAACCACAGACATGTATTTCTCACCATCCTGGAGGCTGGAAAGTCCCAGGTCAAGGTGCAGGCGGTTTCTGGTGAGAGCTTTCCTCCTGGCTTGCAAACAGCAAACCTCTCTGTGCCCTCACCTGGCAGAGAGAGGAAGAGGGTGTCTCTCTTTTTATAAAGCACCAGTCCCATCAAGAGGGCCCATCCTCCCAAAGGCCCCGCCTCCAAACACATCACATTGGAGGGTTAGGGCTTCAACACAGGACTTTAGGGGGACACAGTCAGCCCATAACAATTTTTTTTCTTTTCTTTTTTTTTAGATTTTTTTTAAATTTCAGATTTGCTGGGAGGGGGGGTTGTCTCTCTCTCTCTCTCTCTCTCTCTTTTTATTAATTTCAGAGAGCAAGGGAGAGGGAGAGAGAGATAGAAACATCAATGATGAGAGAGAATCATGGATTGGCTGCCTCCTGCATGCCCCCTAGTGGGGATCAAGCCCGCAACCCAGGCCTGTGCCCTTGAACGGAATCAAACCCATGACCCTTCAGTCCGCAGGCCGAAGCTCTATCCACTGAGCCAAACTAGGTAGGGCTAAGTTTTTGTGGGGTTTTTTTTGTGGATGCAAAGTTTATTGAGAGAAGCCAGTCCTGGGCACAAGGGAGCACATCCCCCAGAATCCTAGCATGGGGGAGAGGGAGAGGGAGAGGGAGAGGGAGAGGGAGAGGGAGAGGGAGAGGGAGAGGGAGAGGGAGAGGGAGAGGGAGAGAGAGAGAGAGAGAGAGAGAGAGAGAGAGAGAAGACGGAGAGAGAAAGGGAGCTAAGATTTTTTAAATTGATTTTTAGAGAGGGAGGAAGGGAGAGGGAGAGAGAAAGAGAGAAACATCGATGTGAGAGCGCATTATCAACCAGCTGCCTCTTGCATGCCCCCCCCCCCCCCAGGGCTTGAGCTGGAAACCCCAGCACGTGCCCTGAGAGGGCATCAAATCAGCAAACTTAAGGTGAATGGGATGATACCCAACCAACTGAATCACACCGGCCAAGGCTATAATTTTTTTCTTTTTTTAAGATATATTTTTATTGATTTCAGAGAGAAAGGGAGACAGAGAGATAGAAACATCATTGAAGAGAATCACTGATGGACAGCCTCCTGCATACCCTCTACTGTGGATTGAACCCACAACCTGGGAATCTAACAGTGATCTCTTGGTTCATAGGTCAATGCTCAACCATTGAGCCACGCCTGCTGGGCCATAACAATTTCTAAAATGAAAATCTTCAAACATACAAAAAACCCTCACAAGTGATTATGAATAAATCTGGATAAACATTCTTTTTTAAAAAATATATTTTTATTTTCTTTATTGATTAAAGTATTACATATGTGTCCTTATTCCCCCATTGTCTCCCCACTCCCCTGCTATACCCTCATCCCCCTGATGTCTGTGTCCATTGGTTCTGCTGATATGCATGCATACAAGTCCTTTGGTTGATCTCTCCCTTTTATCCCCACCTTCCCCCACCTTCCCTCTGAGGTTTGACGGTCTGATCAATGCTTCTCTGTCTCTGGATCTGTTTTTGTTCATCAGTTTATGTTGCTTATTATATTCCACAAATGAGTGAGATTGTGTGATATTTATCTTTCTCTGACTGGCTTATTTCGCTTAGCATAATGCTCTTCAGGTCCATCCATGCTGTTGCAAATGGAGTTCCTTCCTTTTTACAGCAGCGTAGTATTCCATTGTGTAGATGTACCAGTTTTGTAATCCACTCATCTGCTGATGGGCACTTAAGCTGTTTCCAAATCTTAGTATTATAAATTGTGCTGCTATGAACGTATGGGTGCATATATCCTTTATGATTGGCGTTTCTAATTTCTTGGGATATATTCCTAGAAGTGGGATTACTGGGTCAAATGGGAGTTCCATTTTTAACGTAGGGGTGCATATATCTTTTCTGATTGGTGTTTCTAATTTCTTGGGATATATTCCTAGAAGTGGGATTACTGGGTCAAATGGGAGTTCCATTTTTAGTTTTTTGAGGAAACTCCATACTGTTTTCCACAGTGGCTGCACCAGTCTGCATTCCCACCAGCAGTGAAGGAAGGTTTCTTTTTCTCCACATCCTCACCAGCACTTGTCATTTGTTGATTTGTTAATGATAGCCATTCTGACAGGTGTGAGATGGTACCTCATTATCATTTTGATTTGCATCTCTTGGATGATTAGTGACTTTGAGCATGTTTTCATATGTCTCTTGGCCTTCCTTATGTCCTCTTTCAAAAAGTATCTACTTAGGTCTGTTGTCCATTTTTTGATTGGGTTGTTTATCTTTCTTTTGTTAAGTTGTATGAGTTCCCTGTAAATGTTGGAGATTAAACCCTTATTGGAGATAAAAAAAATATTTTTTTTATTGAGTTCAGAGAGGAAGGAAGAGGGAGAGAGAAATAGAAACATCAATGATGAGAGAGAATTATTGATTGGCTGCCTCCTGTATGCCCCACATTGGAGATCGAGCCCTCAACCCTCGCATGTGCCCTGACCGGGAATCAAACCATGACCTCCTGGTTCATAGGTCAACACTCAACCACTGAGCCATGCCAGCTGGGCTGGATAAACATTCTTGAACAAAGTTTGTGTGGACACGTGAGTAGGGAATGGTGCCTTCTCCAGCTATGCTGTTTAAACGTTTTGGGTTTGGGGCAATGGAAATACATTATCCATTCAAAACAAAAAATTCAGTGGTTTGGACCTGGAGAGAGAACTAGGTTCAAATCTTGGCCCTTGAAAGCTGTGCAACTTTGGCAAAGTGTCTAAACATCTCAGAATTTCAAATTCCCTAGTTCAAAAGGGAAAGGAGTGTTCTCCTATCCAAGGCCGATTTGAGGATGTGAGATGGAGCATGCGCATGCTTGATGTTATAAGGGTGAGAGCTATAAATGTGCACTTAGATTTATTACTCTTTTCTTAGTGAGTTCAGGGCTGTTTGCCCTGGGAGCAAAGGCTGCCAGGTTCAGGCACACATACGCTCCCAGGCTGGGAAGACTTTACAGTGCAGATAGGGAGGGCGTTTCAGTAGCAGCCACTTTGTTCCCTTCTGAAGCCTCAACCCAGAATCTGAGTCATCTCTGCCCAAGCCTCTGAGGCTCCTGCCCTAGGGTGACCTTTCCTGGTGACCTGAATGTGACCAAAGGCTGGCAGAAAAGGTCATGCTCAGCTGCTGGTATGGTGGGGCCATTCTTTGGACAGAGGCACAGCAGCCTCTCTTGGGGTGTCCACATACTTAGCCCCAATGTCACTGGGCTCATCAAGGAAGAATTAGGCACTCCCCAGGCTATAGTGCATTTTTCAGGCTCCTCCCCAATCTGGATCATCCATTCCTTACTCTCTTTGTCTGGATAATCTTGGTACCCCTCAGCCTCTAGCCCCTGCCCCAGGAAACCTTGCCTGAGGGGATTGGCCCCTTCTCTGAGCTCTTATAGCTCCTGTGCTTCTCCCAGGATAGCACTGATCACCCAGTATTCAAGTTAAGTGGTTAAAACAGGGGTCCTCAAACTACAGCCCGCGGGCCACATGCAAATACAAATATTGTATTTGTTCCTGTTTCGTTTTTTTTACTTCAAAATAAGATATGTGCAGTATGCATAGGAATTTGTTCATAGTTTTTTTTTTAAACTATAGTCCGGCCCTCCAACGGTCTGAGGGACAGTGAACTGGCCCCATGTTTAAAAAGTTTGAGGACCCCTGGGTTAAAAGAATCACATTAGGTTAAGAGTTACAAACTTCCAGTTATAAAATAAACTAGAGGCCTGGTGCGCGAATTCGTGCACGGGTAGGGTTCCTAGGCCTGGCTGGCGATCAGGGCAATCAGGGCAGTCTTGCCCAGTCCCGATCGGGGCGATGGGGGGCTGGCAGGCCTGAGAGGGACTGTGGGAGGGCTCCAGGGCGTGTCTGGCCCCTCTTGCCCAGTCCTGATCAGCTAGACCCCAGCAGCAAACTAACCTACCAGTTGGAGTATCTGCCCCCTGGTGGTCAGTGCATTATAGCAACTGGCGGAACAGTTGAACGAACAGTCAAATGAATGGTTGGACACTTAGCATATTACACTTTTACTATATAAAATAAATAAGTCATGAGGATGTAATATAAAAGTGACTGTATACATATTTTGTATTTATTTTAAAATTATGATTATTTTAATCCTAGCCCGTGGATGTGCTTTTATTGATTTGAAAGAGAGAGGAAGGGCTGTGAGCCCCGTGGCCCCAGTGCCATCTCCAGTGCGGTGGGTGCATGCTGCCTGCGGACTGGGCCATGGCACCTGTCTGGGGAGCAGGGTGTCCCCTGCCCGGGAGCGCCAACACTGTGGCCAAGTTCTTCTCCTTTGGCATCAACAGGATTTTGCATCAGCATGGCAATTATCCTGAAACCTTTACTCGAGTGCAGAAATATGGACTCCCCTTGCTTGTAACCCCTGACCCTGAGCTTATGAAACCCCTAAACAAGGTGGTGGAACAACGGAAAGTTTGGTTGTACAAGTGCTCAGCGCAGAAGCTGGGGGTGGTCATATCGAATATGGAAAGTGGGGAGGTCCTTGAAAGGTGGCAGTCAGGCCTGAGTGTGACAAGGAGGCCAGAGATGACAGTGCACCCAGAGAGGAGTCTCAGAAAGCCATCAAGGTGAGATCCACTCAGTGATCAGACCAATCACAGCCAGTGACATTCCTGCCGCTGCTGGGAGTCTCCTGTTCATTTGGTCTGCTGATCTATACAGATGTCATTTTTTGCACACTGTTGGAAGGAAACCAGCAGATTATATCAGCACTGTAATTAAATTCCTTTGAAGGTGGTAACTGGAGATGGAAAAATTTGCTATAAAGCTAAATGCCTTCCTAAATCAGACCTTTTTGTCAAGTAGCTTGACTCAGAGTATAGGTAAATATGAAACAGCAAAAGAAGTCTCAATATTCAGAGTCTTTGCTTAGTCCTAAAGTAACTGATAATCCACAGTGACAATATTCCTAGAAGGTCCTTTTGCTATTTATTTCATTTGTATAGTTTCCATATTGGAAAAAACCTCCAATTATTTGACTTTAATGTATATAATTTACACTTACAATGCTGTGGGTATTTTTCCTGTTTAAATTCCGGTAACACAAACTCTTAATATCTTTTTGTTTTATAAATCAAACTTTAAATGACATTGATAAATAAAGTTAAATGTGTATGTTAAAAAAAAAAAAAGAGCCCTAGCCGGTTTGGCTCAGTGGATAGAGTGTCGGCCTAAGGAATGAAGCATCCCAAGTTCCACTCTGGTCCAGGGCACATAGGTTGGTTGCAGTCTTAATCCCTGGCTTTAATTCGGGCACGTGGGGGAGGCAACCAATCAATGTGTCTCTCTCATTGATGTTTCTCTCTCTGTCTCTCCCCTTCCCTCCTACTCTATCTAAAAATCAATGGGAAAATATCCTTGGGTGAGGATTAACAAAGAGAGAGAGAGAGAGAGAGAGAGAGAGAGAGAGAGAGAGAGAGAGAGAGAAACATCAATCAGCTGCCACCTGTACGCGCCCTGACTGGGATAGAACCCGAAACCTGGGGTTCTCTCCCAAATCAATGAACATATCCTTGGGTGAGAATTTTTAAAATGCTGATGTGAAGAACAAAGGAGCAAGGAACAGTTCCAGATTAGGAGAGACACAACAATGCAAGACAGTGTGTGGTTCTGGATGGGACCTCCCAGGAAAAACGTGGCTATGAAGGACATGATGGTTACAGTTGAAGGAACTGGAATATGGACTGCAGATTAGATAACTAATAAGTCAGGGTTGGCTTTCTTAAAGTTGCTAACTGTACTTTGATTATGTAAGAGAATGTCTTTGTTCTTAGTAAAAGGCAAAGTCATACATTACGTCTGCAACATATGGTTCAGAAAAAATGTGTGTGTGTTTTCTTTCTCTTTCTCTGTATTTTATATATATTTTTAAATATATTTTATTGATTTTTTACAGAGAGGAAGGGAGAGAGATAGAGAGTTAGAAACATCGATGAGAGAGAAACATCGATCAGCTGCCTCCTGCACACCTCCCACTGGGGATGTGCCCGCAACCAAGGTACATGCCCTTGACCGGAATCGAACCTGGGACCTTTCAGTCCGCAGGCAGATGCTCTATCCACTGAGCCAAACCGGTTATGGCTGTATTTTATATTTGTGTGTGTATTATACATAGGTGTATGTTTATTATATGTGTGTACATACCAGTATTATATATGTGTGTGTGTCTCTATATAAATGTGGCTCACCCTTATATGCATATCTATACTAATAAAAGGGTAATATGCTAATTAGACCGGGTCGACCAGACATATTCCAGTCATCCAGTCCTCCTTCCAGACAAAGCCACAGTGGCAGGAGCCAAGGCAGAGGCAGTTAGGGACGATCAGGCAGGCAGGCAGAGTGGTTATGGGAGATCAGGCAGGCAGACAGGTGCACGGTTAGGAGCCAGGAGTCCAGGATTGTGAGAGGGATGTCCGACTGCCAGTTTAGGCCCAATCCCACAGGGGGGTCCCAGATTGGAGAGGGTGCAGGACGGGCTAAGGGACCCCTCCCGTGCACGAATTTCGTGTACCGGGCCTGTAGTCTATAATAATAAAAGTGTAATATGCAAATCTACCAAACAGCTGAACAGAGGAACAACCACGCTATGACACCCACTGGCACCAGGCCAGCCAAGGCTGGTGCGATGCAATTGGTCGGTTGGCCCTGCCATTGCCCCATGATCGCCCTGCAGGGGGAGGCCCAGGCCACTGGCCAGCAGGGTGATTAATCGGGGAACTCTGCAATCGCCCCAAAGAGGGTGGCCCAGGCCACTGACCGGGGGGCTGCAGTGGATAGGCAGGGCCTCCCTCTGCAGGGGCAATCCATCACAGAGCCCTGGCCGGGTGGGCAGGGCCTTCCTCTTTGGGGCGATAGATTGCAGAGCCCCAAGATCGATTGTCCCAAAGAGGGAGGCCCAGGCTACCCTGTGGCAGTGCTGCTGTGGGTGGGCGGGGCCTCCATGTGTGGGGTAATCGGTTTCAGGGCTCCAGGACTGCGAGAGGGCACAGGCTGGGCTGAGGGATATCCACCAGTGTATGAATTTTGTACACACCGGGTCTCTAGTGTATATTATATATGTCTCTGTGTGTAGTAATACATCTCTACAGGTATATGTATTATTTATTTCTATACATATTGTATTCTGTTTCTGTGGGTGTTATATATTCACCTATGTATAAATGTTTGTATTATACATGTCTCTCTCAATAAATGTTTTATATATCAATATATTTGTGTGTATGTTACAGATGCATCTATGCCGATATGTGTTTCATTTTCAAGAGAGAGAGATTGAGAGAATAATAAAGCGAATAGAACAAGTTAACAATTGGGGAATTTCCATGAAGAGTATACAGGTGGTCTTTATACTCTTGTTGCAAATTTTCTGTAAGTTGAAATTATTTTAAAATTTAAAATTACTCCCACAAAAGGAAAGAAATCACAGGGTTACATGGTTTATCTTCCTCCCCAGGGCAAACTTTTCCACAAAGAAGTGTAAGGACTTTTCAAGCCCCTACAAAAATGTTTGAGACTTGAAAACAATGCATATCTTCTCACAAATTAGGAAATAACAAATAGTCTGCATTATTAAAGTTAATAAATGTTTAATTAAATATCTACAAAATGTCACTTGAGCCCTGGCCTGTGTTGCTCATTTGTTAGAGTGATGGCCCATGTACCAAAGGGTGGAGGGTTCCATTTCCGGTTAGGGGCACTTACCTGGGTTGCAGGTTTGCTCCCCATCCCTGATCAGGGAGGCAATCAGTCGATGTAGCTCTCTCCCATCAATGCTTTCCTCTCTTTCTCTTTCCCCCTCCCTCCCTTCCACTCTCTCTGAAAAAGCAATGGAAAGAATATCCTTAGGTGAGGATTTTAAAAAAAAGTTACTTGACATCAATCTAACTGAACTCCATGTAGATAATTCATCTCAGAGCCCTAGACTCCCCAGTACTTGAGGACAGGACTGTGTCTACCTGCCTATGGCTGTACCCCTAGTGTATGGTACACAGTAGATGTATAAGTAACACTTGCAAAATGAACTGAGTGTGCTGGTCTGACCCCCCAGGGCTGGGATCTCCTTGAGGAAAATGACAGGAGGATATCCTGATCTACACTGAATCCCTGGTGAAATAGAGAAATTCACACCAATGTTTGCAGGGTGTGTGTCAAGAGTGCAAATGAAGGTCCATGTACTATGTCTAAATATTTAGAGTCCTACATTAAACTAACTGTGATAAGCTGCTCACTTCAAGCTTCATGCCAACTGGTATCCACATTATTATGTAGCTTTGGCCATTGGGATGTTAGCTAATGTGATGTAAGCAAAGGCTGAATACATCTTGGTTCTTGGGTCTCATCCTCTTGGAACACTACCATCACCATGGGAGAAACTCAGGTGATCCTGCTGGAGAGGCTAGTCACCAGACTTTAAGTGTCTGCCTTGGAATATCTATTCCAAGTTGAGTTCCAGGTGACTATAGTTACATGAGTAACCCAAGGGAAAGGAACAACCCAGCTGAGTCCTCTAGCTGTGGTTATTAGCCACTAAGTTCTGGGAATGTTTGTTACACAGCAATAGAAAACTGGTGCACTAACTAACCCCTGTTAACAATAAAATATGTTCTATCCTCTGACTTTATTCAATATACCTTCAAAACAATATGGAAGGCCAGCCTTGGTAGGTGTTTTTCAGTTGTTAGAGCATTGGTCTGTGTACAAAAGGGTGTCAGTTTTGATTCCAGGTCAAGGACATGTACCTGGATTGCAGGCTCGATCCCTGGCCCTGGTCAGGGTGTGCATATGGGGGGCAACCAATGTTTTCTCATTCATTCATTCATTCTCTCTCTCTCTCTCTCTCTCTCTCTCTCTCTCTCTCTCTCTCTCCTTCTCTCTTTCTCTCTCTTCTCCTCCCCTCCCCTCTCCTCTTCTCTCTTTCCCTTCCACTTTCTCTAAAAATCAATGGAGGAGAACCCAGATGGTGGCATAGGTAAACGCCTATACTCACCACCTCCCACAACCACATCAAAATTACAACTAAAATACAGAACAACCATCATTTAGAACTACCTGAAATCTGGATGAATGGAAGTCCTACAATTAGAGAAGTAAAGAAGAAAGCACACAGACACTGGTAGGAGGGGTGGAGGCACAGAACAGGCTGGTCCCACATTCACATGCAGTGTTTTTTTAACTGGGAGAGAGATCGTCTTTGTGGAGGCCACCCATGAAGAGAGGAATCCCAGCCGCACACCAGACCCTCAGACCAGGGTTTCAGAGCTAGAAGATAAGTACCCATAACTTCGGGCTATAAAAACCAGCGGGGAGCCGAGACCGGTTTGGCTCAGTGGATAGAGCATCGGCCTGCGGACTGAGGGGTCCCGGGTTCGATTCCAGTCAGGGGCATGTACCTGGGTTGCGGGCACTTCCCCAGTGGGGGATGTGCAGGAGGCAGCTGATCGATGTTTCTCTCTCATCGATGTTTCTAGCTCTCTATCTCTCTCCCTTCTCTCTGTAAAAAATCAATAAAATATATTTAAAAAACAAAAAAACAGCGGGGATTGTGGCTGATTGACACAGGCTACTGGAGTCCAAGGTGTTCCTCTTTTTAAAAAAATATATTTTTTTTATTGTTTCAGAGAGGAAGGGAGAGGGAGAGAGAGATAGAAACATCAATGATGAGAGAGAATCAGTGATCAGCTGCTTCCACACCCCACACTGAGGATCAAACCCACAACCCAGCATGTGCCCTGACTGGGAATCGAACTGTGACCTCCTGGTTCATAGGTCGATTCTTAACCACTGAGCCACGCCAGCTGGGCCTTATGTGTTCCTCTTAAGAGGCCTGCACTTCCTTGGCTTCTTCTGAGCTCCAGCATCTGTGAGCTGCGACTTTGGGTGAATTCAGGAACATACTGGGAGAAACTGGACTGTCTGGCATCAGGCAGGAACTTGAGGGCAGCTTTCTCCCACACAGGGGTGCCCAAAGGAGTCATTGCTCCTGTCCTGAGACCTCCCCCATCACAGAGCTTACAGCCACATCTGAGTTTCCATCAGTGTGGCCCACACTGTTAGACCCTGCCCCATCCAATTTGCAGACCCACCCAAGCTGTTTGTAGCTGCTTTTCCATATGAATGGCCTGTCTGGCTCAGGCTTCAGACTTTGCTAAAATCTCTTAAACAAGCAGCAGCTGGAGTCAGTGTGCTCCAAACCATCAATAAAAGCCCCAAGACCTGGCACTAGCACCAGCCTGCCTTGCTTCACAGTTGGGCCTCACCTGGGCACTTTCTTGGACAATACAAGTAGCAGCCATCTGCAGAACTCTCTGTAGCTCCAGCCAGGTGGCCCCAGGCAGTGGCTGAATTTGTACTTCCTGGGAGACTCCAGAGCCAGTGCACCCAGTGGACAGCTTACAGCTCTACACATCCACAAACAACACTACTCAAGGGGCAGACTCAATGAGCACCAAAGCCCATTAAGTCAAGTCCTGCTCTATAGGAGTGTCTTCTGCACAGCAACTCTTTCATTGTAGACACAGCTGGTCTTCATAGCCAATTTGTCTGGAGGTCAATTCCTTCCAGTGACACCACAGCAATCAAGGTTCAACTGCAATAAGACTGTGCACAAAGCTCACACGGGGGTTCACCTAGAGTGCCCAGATCAGGTGTCTGGGGATGCTGAGCCACTGGGCATATAGGACACCTACTACACAAGGCCACTCTACCAATTCCAGGAGACATAGCAGCTCTACCTAATACATAGAAACAAACACAGGGAAGCAGCCAAAATGCAGAGACAAAGAAACATGTTACAAATGAAAGAAATGGAAGCAAGCAAACTACTGAATACAGAATTCAAAACAACGGTTATCAGGTTACTCAATGATTTTTTTTCTTCAAGGATCTTAATGAGAGCTTCAAGGGACTTAATGAGAGCATCAAGTGACTTAGTGAGACTTTCAAGGACCTTAGTGAGAATGTCAAAGACATGAAAAAGAATCAGTCAGAAATTAAGCACACACTAACTGAAATAAAGAATAATTTACAGGGATTCAGCACTAGAGGATTCCAACAATAAAATCAATGATTTGGAATATGAAGAAGCAAGAAACACCCAATCAGGAAAACAAAAAGAAAAAATAATGCAAGAATATGAAGATAGTGTAAGGAACTTCTGTAACAACTTCAAACATAACATTTGCATTATGGGGGTTCCAGAAGAAGAAGAGAGAGCAAGATATTAAAAACCTATTTGAAGAAGTAATGACAGAAAACTTCCCCTACCTGGTGAAAGAAATCCTATATAATAAAAGCCTAATATGCTAAATGTCCAGCAGTCGGTCATCCGTTCAACCAATCAAAGCATAATATGCTAATAATATGCTACGGCCACTCAACCACTCGCTATGATGTACACTGACCACTAGGGGGCAGATGCTCCAACCAGTAGGTTAGCTTACTGCTGGGGTCCGGCCAATTTGGACTGAGCAAGGCAGGTTGGACATGACCTGGAGCCCTCCCGCAGTCCCTCCCCAGCTGGCCAACCTCCTGCATGTCTCCCTGGCCCTGATGGTGCACTGGTGGGATCCTTTGGCCTGGCCTGCACCCTCTCACAATCCGGGACCCTTCAGGGGATGTCAGAGAGCCAGTTCCAGCCAGATCCTGCAGGCCAGGCCGAGGGACCCCACTGGTGCACAAATTTGTGCACTGGGCCTCTAGTAAACTTATAAGTCTAGGAAGCACAGAGAGTCACTAACAAGGGGAACCCAAAGAGGCCTACACATTGTAATTAAAATGCCAAGGGTTAAAGACAAAGAGAGAATCTTAAAAGCAGCAAGAGAAAAGCAGTTAGTTACCTACAAGGGGTCACCCATAATCTGTCTGCTGATTTCTCAACAGAAACTTTGCAGGCTAGAAGGGAGTGGCAAGAAATATTCCAAGTGATGAATAGCAAGGACCTACAACCAAGATTACTCTACCCAGCAAAGCTATCATTTAGAATTGAAGGTCAGATAAAGAGTTTCATAGATAAGAAAAAGCTAAAGAAGTTCATCACCACCAAACCAGTATTACATGAAATGTTGAAGGATATTCTTTAAGAAGAGTAAGAAGAAGAAGAAGAAATAAAAAAATACAAACAACAAAATGGCAATAAATATCTATCAACAATTGAATTTAAAAATCTAAATAATTGAATAAGAAACCTAATGAACAAAATAAACTGGTGAATAAAATAGAATCAGAAGCATGGAAACATGGAACAGACTGAAAAATCTCAGAGGGAAGGAAGATTGGGTAGGGGGAAGGAAGAGATTAACCAAAGATCTTATATGCATACTAGTGGCCTGGTGCATGAAATTCGTGCTGGTCGACCCAGTCTAATTAGCATATTACCCTTTTATTAGTATAGATAGATGATATAGGATAGGATTGCTTAAATGGGGAAGGGGAAAGCCTTTTTCAGCAGGAGGAGATGCTCTTGGCAGACAAAAATACAAAATCCCTATATCTGGACTGATAGCCAGCCATATGCATTATACTGCCAAACTGGTCATTAAAAAATTGAACCGGAGAAACCAAGATGGCGGCATAGGTTAACGCCGGAGATTGCTGCCTCAAACAACCACTTCAGAGATATAACTAAAGGACAGAACGGACATCATCCAGAACCACAGGAAGGCTGGCTGAGTGGAAATTCTACAACTAGGAGGAAAGAGAATATCATACCCAGACTCAGAGGAGGCACAGTGCTGAAGTGAAATACTCAGGTGCGGAGTGCACGTGCGGAGTAGGCTGGCAGCGAGGGCGCGGTTGTTGTTTTCAGTCGGGAGGGAGTTTCAGACTCTGAGCTCCAGATCCCGGCGAGTCTCTGGGGACCCAGACTCAAACAGGAGAAGCGGGACTGTCTGGCTTCGGTTGGAACTCGAAGGCAGCTTTCTCTTCGAGGTTTGCAGCGGTTGCTGGGACTCTGAGAGGCAGAGCCCCTAGGGACAGAACTGAGAGCAGCCATAACTTCTTGCTCCGCCAGCCTTGTAGATCCCCAGGGACCCGCCTCGCCCAAGCCCTGTGCAGAACCATTTGCCAGATAGCCTCAGGCAAACGCTAGATTAGCACCGCCCTAGAGATCCAGCACAGAAGCTCTCCCACTGCAGACACAGCTGACTCTCATAGCCAGTTAGCCTGGAGGTCAAATCACCCCTGGTATTGCCGACAATCAAGGCTTAACTACAACAAGACTGCGCACAAAGACCACTAGGGGGTGCACCAAGAAAATATACAAAAATGTGGAGACAAAGAAACAGGACGCAAATGTCAGAAATGGAAGATATAGAGCTCAAAACCACACTTTTAAGGTCTCTCAAGAACTGTCTAGAAGCTGCCGATAAACTTAGTAAGGCCCTCGAAAAGACTGGTGAGACCGCCGATAAATGTAGTGAGATCCTCAAGAAATCTAATGAGACCCTCGATGTTGTGATAAAGAACCAACTAGAAATTAAGCATACACGGACTGAAATAAAGAATATTATACAGACACCCAACAGCAGACCAGAGGAGCGCAAGAATCCAGCCAAAGATTCGAAACGCGAAGAAGCAAAAAACACCCAACTGGAAAAGCAAAATGAAAAAAGAATCCGAAAATACGAAGATAGTGTAAGGAGCCTCTGGGACAGCTTCAAACGTACCAACATCAGAATTATAGGGGTGCCAGAGGATGAGAGAGACCAAGATATTGAAAACCTATTTGAAGAAATAATGACAGAAAACTTCCCCCATCTGGTGAAAGAAATAGATTTACAAGTCCAGGAAGTGCAGAGAACCCCAAACAAAAGGAATCCAAAGAGGATCACACCAAGACACATCATAATTAAAATGCCAAGAGCAAAAGACAAAGAGAGAATCCTAAAAGCAGCAAGAGAAAGAAACTCAGTTACCTACAAGGGAATACCCATACGACTGTCAGCTGATTTCTCAACAGAAACTTTGCAGGCCAGGAGGGAGTGGCAAGAAATATTCAAAGTGATGAATACCAAGAACCTACAACCAAGATTACTTTATCCAGCAAAGCTATCATTCAGAACTGAAGGTCAGATAAAGAGCTTCACAGATAAGGAAAAGCTAAAGGAGTTCATCACCACCAAACCAGTATTATATGAAATGCTGAAAGGTATCCTTTAAGAAGAGGAAGAAGAAGAAAAAGGTAAAGATACAAATTATGAACAACAAACATGCATCTATCAACAAGTGAATCTAAGAATCAAGTGAATAAATAATCTGGTGATCATAATAGAATCAGGGACATAGAAAGGGAATGGACTGACTATTCTTGTGGGGGAAAGGGGTGTGGGAGATGCGGGAAGAGACTGGACAAAAATCGTGCACCTATGGATGAGGACAGGGGGTGGGGAGTGAGGGCGGAGAGTGGGGTGGGAACTGGGAGGAGGGGAGTTATGGGGGGAAAAAAGAGGAAGAAATGTAATAATCTGAACAATAAAGATTTAATTAAAAAAAAAATTGAACTGCTTTCTTACACCTTACACCAAATAGCTGTTGCCCTTAAAACCCCTCAACAAACTGCCTTTGCAGTTCACCCAGATTAGGTTCTGATTGGTTGGTTTCTATACCAGCTTCAAAGCTCCGCCTCCTAGACAGCTGTTGGCTCCTCGCAGTTCACCCAGATTTGGTTCTGATTGGTCGGTTTCTATGCCAGTCAGCATCTCAGGACCTGATCAGAGAGGCGGGGATGATCAGCAGCCGCCACCCCCACCCCTCCCCGCTGGATGCTGGCAAGGCCCAGAGAGAAAGAGAGGCACAGCTGCTGGCGAGGCCCGGAGAGAAAGAGAGAGGCAAGGGCCGATCAACAGCTGCCACGAAGGCTGTGGATCAGACGCTGCTTCTCTCTCCAGGCCTGATCCACAGTCTCCTCAGCAGTCAGTGCTGGGTCGCTGTGCCCACAGTGGCAGCAGTCAGTGCTGGGTTGCCGCGGCAACCCAGCACTGACTGCAGGACTGACTTCTGGTGTTCGGTCATCCGTTCAGTCGTTCTGGATGTTACAGACCATGGCTCTTTATATAGATAGATAGATAGATAGATAGATAGATAGATAGATAGATAGATAGATATGTATTACTTATGGACATAGATAATTGGGTGGTGAAGGCCTGGGGCAGGGTGGAAACCAGGTGGAGAGGAACAATGGGCGGAGGGCAAGGGGGACATCTGTTATATTCTCAACAATAAAGTTTTCTTTAATAAAAAATAAAAATCAATGGCAAAAATATCCTTGGGTGAGGATTATTAATAAAAAATCCCACAAACTGCCCTGGCCGGTTTTGCTCAGTGGATAGAGCTTCGGCCTGTGGACTGAAGGGTCCCAGGTTCGATTCCGGTCAAGGGCATGTACCTTAGTTGTGGGCACATCCCCAGTAGGGGGTGTGCAGGAGGCAGCTGATCGATGTTTCTCTATCATTGATGTTTATGACTCTCTATCTCTCTCCCTTCCTCTCTGTAAAAAAATCAATAATATATACATATATATATATATATATATATATATATATATATATATAATCCCACAAACAAACAATATGTTAAGTTGGCAGACACTAAACTCTTGGAGGTTCACTTCCTCCTGATACAAACCAAATGGCTGCATGAAATAACTTTTTCAAACAACAATTATTTTTCTTACTTGAAGCCCAGTGCACGAAATTTGTGCACCGGGGAGGGGTGTGGTGTCCCTCAGCCCAGCCTGCACCCTCTCCAATCTGGGACCCCTCGAGGGATGTCGGACTGCCCATTTAGGCCCGATCCCGGTGGGACATCCCTCTCACAATCCAGGACTGCTGGCTCCCAACCTCTCGCCTGCTTGCCTTTTTGATCGCCCCTAACCGCTTTTGCCTGCCATCCTGATCACCCCCTAACCATTCCTCTGGCAGCCTGATTGACGCCTATCTGCTCCTCTGCCAGCCTGATTGCCCCTAACAGCCCTCCCCTGCCAGCCTGGTCACCCCTAACTGCCCTCCCCTGTAGGCCTGGTTGGCCTTAACTGTCCTCCCTTGCTGGCCTGATCGCCCACAACTGCCCTCCCCTGCTGGCCTGGTCACCCCTAACTGCCCTCCCCTGCAGGCCTGGCCACCCCCAACTGCCCTCCCCTGCCAGCCTGGTCACTCCCAACTGCCCTCCCCTGCTGGCCATCTTGTGTCCACATGGGGGCAGCCATCTTGTGTGTTGGAGTGATGGTCATTTTGCATATTACCTCTTTATTCTATAGGATGTTCAGGGTTAAAATGTATAAAATAATGTTATGTGTAATTAATCTATAATGCAATACATGATAATGAGAGAGAGAGAGAGAGAGAGAGAGAGAGAGAGAGAGAGAGAGAGACATCAATTTGTTGCCTCCTGCATGTTCTCTGACCAGGGGTGGGGAGTGAATCCAAAACCCAGGTACCTGCCCTGGACTGGGAATCAAACCCAAGACCCTTGTGTGTGTGAGAGAGGGGGGAGACTGGTGCTCTAACCATTGAACCACCAGCGAGGGCTTCCACTACTTTTATTATTAGCAGCTCTTCCTGTCCCACCCAGGAGAAGTCCCAAGGATTGGAAATTAAAGAGGGACTGAGGCCCCCAGTAACTGAAGTCTTGGAGATACAGATGGAAAGACATTGTTCATTAGATGGAGTCCTGCCTCAGATTGAAAACTACCAAAGGTCTGACTATTCTTGGGGGGGAAAGGGGTGTGGGGATGTGGGAAGAGACTGGACAAAAATCGTGTGCACCTATGGATGAGGACAGTTGGGGGGGGTGAGGGCGGAGGGGGGGTGGGAACCGGGTGGAGGGGAGCTATGGGGGGAAAAAAGAGGAACAACTGTAATAATCTGAACAATAAAGATTTAATTTAAAAAAAAAGAAAATACAAAGATAAAAAAAAAGAAAACTACCAAAGGCAGGGACTTCATTCAGCTCCTACAGACAAGCAGAAATAGTCTATTTCACTGCTTCTCCTTCTGATGAGAGATTCCAGCCGACATGTCATCTTTCTGTGCCACTTACCTTAACCAGAGCGGTCTATGCGGGGCCTGTGGTGTCGTGCCCACCGTTACGGCCCACTGGAACTGGAGCACTCAAGAAGTAATTGAAAAAAAAAGAAGAAGAAGAAGAAGTAATTGATTGCCCAGATGTGGTTCAGCAATTGACCCAGGAACCAAGAGGTCACAGGTTCGATTCCGGGTTGGGGCTGGAGTTGTGGGTTCAATCCCTGGAATGGGCTGTGCAAGATGATTCTCTCTCATCACTAATGTTTCTATTTCTCTCTCCCTCTCCCTTCCTCTCTAAAATCAATAAAAAATATATTTTTAAAAGAAGAAACAATGGAGACCTAGCTGGTTTGGCTCAGTGGATAGAGAGTCTGCCGGTGGGCCACAGGGTCCTGGGTTCGATTCTGGTCAAGGACTCGCACCTCAATTGCAGGCTCTTTCCTCCACGGCCCATGCCCTGGTCAGGGCATGTGCAGGAGGCAACCAATATATATGTTTCTCTCACATCAATATTTTTCTCCATATTTCCCTCTCTCCCTAAAAATAATAATAATAATAATAATAATAATGGAAAAATATCCTTGGATGAGGATAAAAAATAAAAAGTACAAAAAATAAAAAGAAACAACTGACTGGGGTGACCATGTCATTGCTGGGGCACAGGGCACATTCCACAGAGCACTTTTTAGGATGCAATCAAGAGCCAAGCTCCTGGAGAAATACTTCTGTGCCTTGTTCAGGGCACTTGCCTCTGAGAGAGGGCCTTTGGTGTTTTGTGCCCTCTGAAACACGGCATTGAGAAAGAAGCCGCTAAAAAATGGATCGCGAAAAGGCCATCAGGTTGGGAAAGTAACTGATCATTTATCTCAGCGCAGGAAGCCAGGGGTGAAAGAACACGCTCTGGGATAGCAATGCCACCCACTCAGACGGAGGCCATGGGCTTCGGGCGTGGACAGGCTGGCTGCCAGGGCAGATGATGACTGTCCAGGTCTACTCCTTGTGGAGATTTTCCTCCCTGCCCTTCCCATCTGCCTGGCACGGCTGCCAAGATCTGTGATCCTGGGATCTGGGCCGGCCAAATGTGAATGGTGAGCTGCACATCAGGCCGGAGGCATGCAGTTTCAGATTACAGAGGCTGAACTGGCTCCAAGCCCTGCTGAGTCAACTCTGTTCTTGCCAGAACTTGGAACTAACCTGCCCCCGGGTTTTTCCTGGCAGATGGATGTTTCTGTGCCAGCCTCTTTCCTGACAGGGTGTAGGGGGGTTGGTAGGGGATGGCGGGGGGAGACTTTAGTGAAAGTTTGTTGGATAAATGTTTACCCTTGTGGAATGGACATGGTGCAGCCTCACAGCTGCATTCAGCTCTTCCTCTGTCCTAGCCTTGCTCACTCCCTAGTCTCAGAGTATTGGGGTCTCTCTGCCACCAACTTGGGAACTCCATATAGGAGAGTAGCTGACTGCCCAATGAATGAATGAATGAATGAATGAATGAATGAATGAATGGGTTGGCCTTCCTTCCAAGTATCCCCTCTTTCTGTTCTGAGGTTTCTGCTTTGATGCAGGCAAGACTCAGACACTGCAGACCCTGGTGGTAGAGAGTGTGGGAAGTGAGACCCTGAGCTGGAGACTTAACAGGACAGACACGGGCCCTGCCAACAGGGCACTAGGACTCAGGGGTGGGCAAACTTTTTGACTCCAGGGCCACAATGGGTTCTTAAACTGGACCGGAGGGCCGGAACAAAAGCATAGATGGAGTGTTTGTGTGAACTAATATAAATTCAAAGTAAACATCATTACATAAAAGAGTACGGTCTTTTTTTTTTTTTTTAGTTTTATTCATCTCAAACGGGCTGGCCCGCGGGCCGTAGTTTGCCCACGGCTGCTAGGTTGTGGGGAAGGGTGATGATGAGGGACGTTAAAGAATCCACAGACGCCTCTGCTATGACGAATCCTTGAGCGGGAAGGAGCATGGAGCTTGGAGACGTCTGGGTGGTAGTGGAGGGGGGGGGGGGGCGGCCGGCCTGGTCTTGGGAAGCTCTCCCACAGACATCCTGGGCTCCCCTCCCGGTCCTACGGGACTCAGCGCACCAGGGCCTTTCCTCATATGTCACTTTCCCGCCCTCTCCCCAGCTTTTGACTTGAGGAGGGCACGAGGAATGCCAGTCGCCCAGCCTTCCGGTATGCCAGCGCCCTTTTTGAGTGCAAAGGGGCGTGGGGGCGGGATGAGGGGGGGGGGGAAGGACTCGGAATTTCGGCGCAGGAAAGAGGATCACGGGAAGGGGGACAGTCAGGTCTCCCACGGTCTGCAGAGAAGCCGCGTCAGAGCCAGGTAGGGAGGAGTCTGAGTTTTGCAATCTTAGGGCGCCCTGCACCCCGCTGCTAATGCACAGAACCCCACCCCGGATTGTACACCCCGCCCCTGGCACGTGCGCTCCGCCTTCGAAGCTGCTCCGCCCCATCTCGCACCCGCCTTATAAAAAGGCTGTCGCAGGAACACGCCAAACGAAGGGCGGGAGGCTTGGACCTGATCCTTGTTCTTTGGGGCTTCTGCACCCGTCCGAGGCTCCGCCAGGGTCGGCGCGTGTTTAGAACCCGCTTCCACCTAGAGCCCGCGCGCCCCTCTGTCTGAGTCCCTACGTCCCCGCGCCCAGGCCACAGGGAAGGATGCGCTGTGCGCCGACGGCTGGAGCAGCCCTGGTGCTGTGCGCAGCTACCGCCGGGCTGCTGAGCGCGCAGGGCCGCCCCGCGCCGGCAGAGCCGCCGCCGCGCTTCGCGTCCTGGGACGAGGTGAACGTTCTGGCTCACGGGCTCCTACAGCTCGGGCACGGGCTGCGCGAACACGCGGAGCGCACCCGGGGGCAGTTGGGCGCGCTGGAGCGGCGTCTGAGCGCGTGCGGAGCCGCCTGCAAGGAGCCGGGAACAGCCGCCGCGCCCCCGCACGTCCCCGCAAGTCCGGTCTCCCGGGGCGAGGCCGTCCCTGAGACCCTCCGCAGTCTGCAGGTACGTGCTACCCAAGTGACTGTCCGCACTCGTACTACTCTCTTGCGAGCCTGGAAGGGCGTGGACGGAAGTGGTGCGCTTCCAGGGCTCCCTGAGCTCTCCTGCCCAGGAGTCAAATGATGGAGAGTTGGAAGGACAGAGGAGCGGGTGAATGGAGAGGTTGGCGGCAGAAGGCTAGGTCCTCACCAGGTTTTCACACTCTCTCCAGACTCAACTCAAGGCTCAGAACAGCAGGATCGAGCTCCTCTTCCAAAAGGTGGCCCAACAGCAGCGCCACCTGGAGAAGCAGCACCTGAGAATCCAGAACCTGCAGAGCCAGGTACCAGATGCTTGCACCAGGAGGGCAGGGAGGTCCAAGCTGAACCTGTGAGTCTGGATGTGAACCAGTCATATCTGACATTCTCTTCCCGTCCTTCCCCAGGTGGGCCTCCTGGGCCCCACGCACCTGGGCCGCGGGGTGGCCACGCCTGCCAGGAGGAAGAGGCTACCCAAGATGTCCCAGCTTGTTGGCTCCACTCACAATATAACCCACCTACACAGTGAGTGTCCAGCCCTTTGCTGTCCTCTGGCAGCTCCACCTCCACACACAGCATACACTGTGCCATTCCTGTCCCCCACCTTGTCATGTCCATCTTACTTGAGGAGAGAGTCTTGGCCCTGGGTCCCTCTGGGCTCTGGTGAAGGGCTAATGGGGCACCTTCTTCAGCTCTGTCCCTAACTGCCCCACCCTTCTTCCCAGTGGGCCAGTGGGTTTTCCCCAAAGACTTGCTGGCCACTAATAGAGCAAGGGTTGGGAAAGAGGGTCCAAGTCTAAAAGGGATTTGGGCTGCAGGAGTGTGGGGAAGGGGAGGGGTGCAGGGACACTTCCATGGAGGTTGGAACTTTCTAGGAGGGCACATGGTGGACAAGAGGGTGCCAGCTGGGGAGTCTGGAGTCCTTATTGGGTGAACAGCAAATGCCTGTGAGAAGGGTTCTAAGACTTGGAATGTGGATCTAGGACAGTGATGGCGAACCTTTTGAGCTCGGCGTGTCAGCATTTTGAAAAACCCTAACTTAACTCTGGTGCCGTGTCACCTATAGAAATTTTTTGATATTTGCAACCATAGTAAAACAAAGACTTATATTTTTGATATTTATTTTATATATTTAAATGCCATTTTTTTAAAAATATATTTTATTGATTTTTCACAGAGAGGAAGGGAGAGAGACAGAGAGTTAGAAACATCGATCAGCTGCCTCCTGCACATCTCCCACTGGGGATATGCCTGCAACCCAGGTACATGCCCTTGACCGGAATCGAACCTGGGACCTTTCAGTCCACAGGCTGACGCTCTATCCACTGAGCCAAACCAGTTTCGGCATATTTAAATGCCATTTAACAAAGAAAAATCAACCAAAAAAATTGAGTTCGCGTGTCACCTCTGACACGCGTGTCATAGGTTCGCCATCACTGATCTAGGAGGTAGACCAAGGGCAGGGACCCTATCTCCCTAGCCAGACGCATTCACTCTTGCATCTCTGACAAATCCAGGGCTGCTGATCTGAGCACCTGGTCCCTCACCCCATTCTTGGCCCCAAAGTACCTGATTACCCCCATTTCCCATTCCCCTACTTCCACAGAGAGCTAGCCATTGCCACCTCTGCAGTTCTGGGTCCTGTTTGAATGTATGCCTGAAATTGCCCCAATTTTCCAACCACATGTCTGTGTATGTCAACACAGGCTCCCAGCTTCCTGTCTCTGCCCCACCTTAAGTTCATGGCCCCAGAGCCAGCCGACTTCCCTCTGGTCCTCCTACCCCATCACCTGGCCTGGCATCTATGTCTGTAGCCAACTGGGTAAAAGTTCAGATTCTCCCCTTCACACCCTCAGACTGATTGCTGGCTTCCAGCCCTCTCTTTTGAGGGCTTCCCCCTCCCCCACCCCCACCCCCACACGGCTCCCCCCGGCCCCCACTCGTATCAGAAAGGGTCCAGTACACCCTCCCAAATTTCTGTCCTGGGATGAGGGGCTTCTGGGATGGACTAGGAGGTATAAGTCCAGGCTGAGGGATGTGGAGGGGATTGGAGGGGGGAACTCATGGATTTGGGAACTCCCAGACTCCAGCTCAGTCCTGCCAAGTAGGGGAAAGTTCAGAGCTGGAGAGAGAAACAGCTGGTGCTAATGGAAGCCACATTGGTGGTTTGGCCAGGTGCCTGTCCTGATTGGAAGAAAGGAAAGTAGGGGAAAGGGGAGCTGCCCCAGGGGCCAGAAAGTGTCTGCAGTCTCTCTGGGCTGGCCCCCACCCTGGCAACGTTAGGACACACTCACCCCTTGTCCTGGGCCCTCACTCCCCCTTTCCCTCCAGCGACCTTTCCCCTACTTTCTTTGCTGGGCTGGGGGCAGGGCTTCCCACCAGCTGTAGACATCCCTCCTTTCTACTTCCTCCCTCCCTCCCCCTCCTCCTCTCTCCCTGCCTCCCTCCCTCCCTGCCTCCCTGCCTCCCTCCCTCCCTTCCTCTCTCCCTTCCTCCTCAATCATTTAACTCCCCACCCTGGGACCCTGGGCAGAGTCTCTGTCCAGGCAAATCCCATCCAGACCTGATCTGAATCCCCCACTAGACAAAGCAAAGCCTGTCCAGTTCAGCTCAGCTCTTGCCTCCCCTGCCCAACCCCCCATTCAGCTCCTGCAAATATTCATTTATCAATCATTCAGTCATTGTGTCTTTATTAAACACCTGCTGTGGACTAGGATCAGTCCAAGAACATTCCCTATCCCTGGCCTCATAGAGGCCTCATTCAGGGGAGGGAGTTGGGGAGAGGACACCAGATGACCCTAGTGTTGCCAGTGGGAAGGCCTTGATGCTCCTTTCTGGGAGTCTGGTCTGGTCTGAGGGTCAGGAATTTCTTCCAGAACCTGGGACCCTTACATTGAAGCATAAAAAGGCATGAGGGAAGAGCATTCTAGGCAGAGGGACCAGCGTGTACAAAGGACCTGTGGCAGGAAGATGTGTGGGACAAGGAAGGCTCTGTGGCCAGAAGGTGGGCATGCAGTGTGGGAAGAGGGAGGATGGGGGCAGAGGCCAATCCTGGAGCATCTTGTGGTCCGTATTAAGGAAGGTCAAAGGGAACCATGGAAGACTTTATGCAAGTGAAGGGGAGGGTGTCCTGAACTCAGGATTGCCCTCTAATATCCCTGTTGCCCACTGCCCAGATTCTACATGCACCTGTTTCCTGAGACCCCCAGGACTGGTCTCTGACTCAATCTCCCTGTCTCTCTTTGCCCTATAGGGCTGCCCAGGGACTGCCAAGAGCTGTTTGAAAAGGGAGAACGGCAAAGTGGACTATTCCAGATCCAGCCTCAGGGGTCCCTGCCTTTCCTGGTGAACTGCAAGATGACCTCAGGTAGGATGCAGTAGTCCAACAGGGAACTGTTGTCATTCTGTCAAATGCAGCCCACCTCCCTCACACCCACTCCCTCTTTCCCTGCTGAGTCCTGGGGACAAAGACCTAGGCTGAGCCTCCCGCCTGCTGGCCAGTCCACAGTATTCCTTCCTTTGACCACCTTCCTCCAGTCCTGCTGGGATGAATGAGGGGAGTATTGATTGGGTTTGGAGGTGGCTTGGAGTTTTGGAGCCAAATGCAGGAATTGGATTCTCCTGTGACAAGGGTGCTCCTAGTGACCTTGTACCTGTCTGCAGATGGAGGCTGGACCATAATTCAGAGGCGCCAGAATGGCTCCGTGGATTTCAATCAGCCCTGGGAAGCCTATAAGACTGGCTTTGGAGATCCCCAAGGTGGGTGTTTCTAAAAGCCAGAGGCACAGGGAGAGGAGGGGGCTGTGGTGGTGGGTCCCTGTCTCACTGATGACCTTTCCCACTGTAGGAGAGTTCTGGCTGGGCCTAGAGAAGATGCACCTGATCTTGGGCGACCATGGCAGCCACCTGGCTGTGCAGCTGCAGGACTGGGAAGGCAATGCCAAGTCATTTCAGTTTCCCATCCGCCTGGGTGGTGAGGACACAGCCTACAGCCTGCAGCTAACAGCACCTATGGCCAGCGAGCTGGGTGCCACCACTGTGTCACCCAGTAGCCTCTCCCTTCCCTTCTCCACTTGGGACCAGGACCACGACCTCCGTGGGGACAAGAACTGTGCAAAGAGCCTCTCTGGTGAGTAAGCTCTGTCCCTCCTGGTCTTGCCTGCGGGGCCTCCCCTCCCTGCTTTTCTGCTTCCCTGCCCTGCCTTCAACACAAGTCCATCCATTACCCTCTTTTCCTTACTGGCTGTGTACTGTTGGGCAACTGACTTAACCTCTCCCATCGTCAGTTGCCCCATCTTTAAAATGGGTATAATCACAGTGCCTACTCCATAGGATTATTATGAATATTCAATGAGATGACATTGTAGCAGAGCCACCAAGACAAACTCCGTCTTGTTCTAATGAAATCTAAGGCAGAGTCTAGGCCTTGTGAAGTGAAACATCAAACTCCCTTTTGGTGGGTCAAAAAATGATGGAGCAGCTGGGTGTGGCTCAGTTGGTTGGAGTGTCATCCCATGCACTGAAAGGCTGTGGGTTTGATCCCTGGTCAGGGCACATACCCAGGTTGTGGGTTCAATCCCCTGGTTGGGTTGCATAAGGAAGGCAACCCATCCATGTTTCTCTTTCTCTCTCTCTCTCTCTCTCTCTCTCTCTCTCTCTCTCTCAAATCGATAAAAACATCCTGAGGTAAAGATTAAAAAATAACAAAAGCCTGGCAAGTGTTGCTCAGTGGTTGAGCATTGACCCATGGACCAAGACATCACCAGTTCAATTCCCAGTCAGGGCACATGCCCAACTTGTGGGCTCGATCTGTGTGTGTGTGTGTGTGTGGGGGGGGGGGTGGTGCAAGAGTCAGTCAATCAATGTCTCTCTCATTGATGTTTCTATCTCTCTCTCCCTCTTCTTTCCTTTCTCTCTAAAAAAATCAATTAAAAAACATTTAAAAGGGTGACTTTATAAATAAATAAAAAATACATCAAAAAGTGATGGAATACTGGTAATTTTTTTATGGTTCAATCTAATATAAATTGATGAGACAGACGACAATCATAGAAAGTCTTTAATGAATGTCAGGGGCAGGGAAGTAACTTGCCATGATCACAGATGTGAGAGCTGTGGTTATTGGGTTGGGGATCCCTGAGTCCCTGAGGCTCCTCTGTTACAACCTGTGGTTCTTCAGGATACAATTTGACAACCACTGCCAAAGCCCTCCCATCGAAAGTGTGTAAGTCCAATGCCTAGCCGCATCGCTATCCCAGCCCCAGTGGTTAGGCCCCGCTTAACCATGCCCCCTTTTTTCTGACAGGAGGCTGGTGGTTTGGTACTTGCAGCCACTCGAACCTTAATGGCCAGTACTTCCACTCCATTCCTCGGCATCGGCAGCAGCGCAAGAAGGGCATCTTCTGGAAGACCTGGCGGGGCCGCTACTACCCATTGCAGGCCACCACCATGCTGATTCAGCCCAGAATGGATGAAGCAGCCTCTTAGCCTCCTTGCTGGGGCCTGGTCCCAGGCTCCTAGAGGACAGTGATTGTGATTCTGGCCCAGCATGTGGCCACACTCTGCCTGGGCAGGGGCTCTGGGCAGGGGCCATTTGGAGCAATGTGGACAGAGAAGCAGCCTATGACTGAAGAGGCCCCCTTTCTTAGTAGGGTGGCTATAGGTGACGTACCCTCTGAGGACAGTACAGGGCACAGACCACAGAAGTGTGGGACCAACGGGCATTGAGGCCTGCTCTTTGCCTACCCAAGGAGTGGGAGATGCAAAGGGACCACTCGGGGGCAACCAGGCAGCCCTCAATGGTAGATTCAGTCATGTTGACTGGCCAGGGGATGAGGGCACCCTCACGGTGCTGTTGTATGTGGGTGCTGTGGGACAAGCCCATGCCACTGGTGTCTGGGTGGAGCTCACAGAATTCTTGAAATAAAAGCAGCTTCAGATTATTTTATTCTTCTTTGTCCTTAAGTTTGTTAAAAGTGGACAGTTTCAAAATCCAGGTAAACATGTTCTCAAGGTGGAGGTGAACACTCCCTGGTCTGTTAAGGACAAAAATGGTTATTCCTGCCACCTCTGCCAACTGATTTTTATTTCCTTCATTTATTATTTTATGATGTGTATGTTACTTTTATTTTCAAAATTAGAAAACAAAAGCCCCCATTCATTCCTTCTAGAAGCAGGTAAAGAGAAAATTAGAACACCCTCCTGATCATATTTATGCATGTGAATCACCATTAACCTCTCAGTGTCCCAACAACTGATAAAAATTTTTTTTAAAAGAAGTAAAAAGAAACAGGTGAAATGAATTTTACAAATATATTTTATTGAATCCAATATATCAAAAATATTACTATTTCAATATGTGATCAACATAGAAGTTATTTTTTTAAAATAAATCTTTATTGTTCATATTATTACAGTTGTTCCTCTTTTTCCCCCCCATAGCTCCCCTCCACCCGGTTCCTACGTACGCACTCCCCCCCCCCCCCCCGCCACCCTTATACCCCACCCCACTGTCCTCGTCCATAGGTGTATGATTTTTGGCCAGACTCTTCCTGCACCCCCCACACTCCCTTCCCACCGAGAATTGTCAGTCCATTCCTTTTCTATGCCCTTGATTCTATTCTATTTACCAGTTTATTCTGTTCATCAGATTTTTTATTCACTTGATTTTTAGATTCACTTGTTGATAGATATGTATTTGTTGTCACTTTGTTGTTCATAACTTTTATCTTTACCTTTTTCTTCTTCTTCCTCTTCTTCTTAAAGAATATCCTTCAGCATTTCATCTAATGCTGGTTTGGTGGAGATGAGCTCCTTTAGCTTTTTCTTATCTGTGTAGCTCTTTATCTGACCTTCAGTTCTAAATGATAGCTTTGTTGGGTAGAGTAATCTTGGTTGTAGGTTCTTGCTATTAATCACTTTGAATATTTCTTGCCACTCCCTTCTGGCCTGCATAGTTTCTGTTGAGAAATCAGCTGACAGTCGTATGGGTACTCCCTTGTAGGTAACTAACTGTTTTTCTCTTGCTGCTTTTAATATTCTCTTTGTCTTTTGCCCTTGGCATTTTAATTATGATGTGTCTTGGTGTGGTCCTCTTTGGATTCCGTTTGTTTGGGGTTCTCTGCATTTCCTGGACTTGTAAGTCTATTTATTTCACCAGGTAGGGGAAGTTTTCTGTCATTATTCAAATAAGTTTTCAATATCTTTTTCTCTCTCTTCTTCTGGCACCCCTATACTTTGGATGTTGGTATGCTTGAAGTTGTCCCAGAGGCTTCTTACACTATCTTCGTATTTTTGGATTCTTTTTTCCTTTTGCTTTTCCGGTTGGGTGTTTTTTTGCTTCTTTGTATTTCAAATCTTTGCCTTGGTTCTTGGGATCCTCTAGTCTGCTGTTGGATCTCTGTATATCATTCTTTTTTTAAAAAAAAAATAAATCTTTATTGTTCAGATTATTACAGTTGTTCCCTTTTTTCCTCCCATAGCTCCCATCCACCCAGTTCCCACCCCACCCTCTGCCCTTACCCCCCCACTGTCCTAATCCATAGGTGTACGATTTTTGTCGCCGGGTCAAAGGTCATACACAGGGAAACTGTAGCTATTTCCATCCACAATGTGTCCCTGTGCTCAGAAAGGTCTCTCATGACTTGTTCACGCTCTACTCAGAAACGGTGCGGAGCCACATTGTGGCTTTTTAAAATAATGTGTCCGCTTATGTTTAAAATGAGGATTTCACTACCAAAAGTGAGGAGAAAGCAACACTACAGCTGCTCTTGCCCCTCTCGCCCTTCAGGTGATAGTTGTGCGTGGGGCTGCAAGCTGGTTCGCGGGCCATTGACGAAGCCGTCTGGGCACCTCGCGCGGTTCCGCCGGCTTCCCAGGGGCCATTGCAGCCTCGCAGGGGCCATCGCAGCCTCGCAGGGGCCATCTCAGCCTCGCAGGGGCCGTCGCAGCCTTGCAGGGGCTGTTGCAGCCTCACAGGGGCCATCTCAGCCTCGCAGGGGCCGTCGCAGCCTCGCAGGGGCCATCGCAGCCTCACAGGGGCCATCTCAGCTTCGCAGGGGCCGTCGCAGCCTCACAGGGGCCATCTCAGCCTCGCAGGGGCCGTCGCAGCCTTGCAGGGGCTGTTGCAGCCTCACAGGGGCCATCTCAGCCTCGCAGGGGCCGTCGCAGCCTCGCAGGGGCCATCACAGCCTCACAGGGGCCATCTCAGCCTCGCAGGGGCCGTCGCAGCCTCGCAGGTGCCGTCACAGCCTCACGCAGCCTCGCAGGAGGCGTTGCAGCCTTGCAGGGGCTGTCGCAGCCTCACAGGGGCTGTCACAGCCTCGCAGGTGCTGTCGCAGCCTCACGCAGCCTCGCAGGGGGCGTCGCAGCCTCACGCAACCTCGCAGGTGCTGTCGCAGCCTCATGCAGCCTCTCAGGGGGTGTGGAGCCTTGCAGAGGCCGTCGCAGCCTCACGCAGCCTCACGCAGCCTCGCAGGGGGCGTCGCAGCCTCACAGGGGCTGTTGCAGCCTCATGCAGCCTCGCAGGGGGCGTCACAGCCTCACAGGGGCTGTTGCAGCCTCATGCAGCCTCGCAGGGGGCGTCACAGCCTCACAGGGGCCGTCGCAGCCTCACGCAGCCTCGCAGGGGGCGTCACAGCCTCGCTGGGGCCATCGCAGCCTCATGCAGCCTCTCAGGGGGTGTCGCAGCCTCGCAGGGGCCGTCGAAGCCTCACGCAGCTTCGCAGGGGCCTTCGCAGCCTCACAGGGGCCTTCTCAGCCTCGCAGGGACCATCGCAGCCTCACGCAGCCTTGCAGGGGCCGTCGCAGCCTCGCAGGGCCTTCTCAGCCTCGCAGGGACCATCGCAGCCTCACAGCCTCGCAGGGGCCTTCGCAGCCTCGCAGGGGCCTTCGCAGCCTCGCAGGGGCCGTTGCAGCCTCACGCAGCCTCACAGGGGGTGTCACAGCCTCACAGGGGGCGCCGCATCCCATGTTGGGGGTGAAGGTGCAAGACAGAAGCTCCTCTCACTGTCTCTCCTGCTGCTCCCTTGCATATCGCCAATGCTAGAAGTTTCTGAGAGCAGTCTGCACGTGCTGGACATCATACTTTAACTGGTCAACACAAAGTTTGGCATTCTGTCTTTTGTTGGGAGGTTCCTTGCTGGACAAAATCTCCAGGTGTTCTAGCTGGCTGAATATCTGGTATGCTTGCTTGGATTTCGTTTTCTACTAAGTGCACAGACTGCTTGTCTGCCGTCTCCCGGCATCCCATGTGAGACTGGATCTGGTGGGCCTGCTTGTGCGTTTGCTGGTACAGCGGTTCCATGTCGCCGGCCCAGCCGGATCCGGCTCCGGCTTCCTCCGAACCTGAGTCTGCTTCTTGAGTGTGTCCCTTATGGATGCGAGGAGTTGAAATCAGCAGTTTGTTGGGTTAGGCTGCAAAAGCACAGGTGGTTCCTTTTGTGCCACTGGCACAGGTTAGGTGGGGATGTAAATTGAGTAGGGCGGGGTCTCAGAGAATCACCAGGGCAGAGCAAACAGCAATGGTTGTCGTCAGCGTCTCCGTGACTCCTCGCCTCTCCACGATTCCGCATCCCCGCGTTCCCGAGTGCCGTGCCTCCGCAGCAACAATGATCCCTGCGAGCAGCTCCGTGAGAAAGCCACCCTCTTTTAATAAAAAAAAAAAAAAAAAAAAAAGAAAGCCACCCTCGCTCTTCAACCTGCTGTGAGACAGTCCAGCCTCTCCCTGTAGGGGTCTGGGACCTCAGAATCCCACCCCAAACAGGCTCAGTGGATTTGAGAGCTTGTATCCCCTTCCGATTGAAAAAAAACACGCATCCAGTTGCAGCCCGCCTGGCGCACACCTCTGTACCTCTGTTCTTGGCACCTCTGCACCTCCTGCTCAGTCGCAATGTGCCTCTTTCTTTTCTTCCAGTTGTAGAACTTCCACTGGGCCATCTTTCCTGTGGTTCTGGATGACAGCTACTTTGTCTTATAGTTGGTAGTTTCAATGTTGTTGTGGGAGGCAGCACGCACAGGTCTATACCTTATGCCGCCATCTTGGTTCCTCCTGTATATTATTCTTTATTTCAGTGTATGCTTAATTTCTAATTGGTCCTTTTTCATATACTTGAGGGTCTCACTATATTTGTCAGAGGTTTCTAGAAGATTCTTGAGTAGCCTTATAACCATGATTTTGAACTCTATATCCAGTAGTTTGCTTTTCTCCATTTCTTTCATTTGTGACCTGTTTCTTTCTCTCTGCATTTTGGCTGCTTCCCTGTGTTGACAGAGTGGCTTTGTGTGCTAGGTGTCGTATAGGGCCCAGTGGCTCAGCCTCCCCAATTACCTGAGGTGGACACTCTTGGTGCACCCCTTTGTGGGCTGTGTGCACAGTCTTGTTGTAGTTAAGCCTTGATTGCTGTTGGTATCACTGATAGGAATTGACCTCCAGGTCAATGTGTCTATAATGGGAGAACTTCTGTGCTGGAGACACCCTTATGGGCAGGACTTCCTTCAGTGGGGCTTTGTTGCTCACTGAGCCTGCCCCCTGAGTGTGTCTCTTATGGATGTGAAGAGTTGTAATCTGGATGGTCTCACTCTGACCACTGGGTAGACTGGCTCTTGGATCTCCAAGGGGGTGCAAAGTCACCTACTGCCTGAGGCCACCCAGCAGAAGCTACAGAGAGATCTGCAGATTCCTTCTCTTTGTTTGGGGTTTGGAGGTGCCCAGATGAGGCGCAGCTGTGAAGTAATGCAGACTGCTGACGAGCCTTAGGCCTTCTTTTGGAACCTCTGGGTTTCTCACACCCAGCTGCGGTTTGACAAGTTTTTAGGCAGGGAAAGACCAGGCCTTTAGTATGCAAAAGCCTCTGTGCACAGCTTGGGTGGGGTTGTAAATTGGGTGGGGCGTGGTCTCAGGGAGTCACAGGGCAAACAGCAATGGTTGCCTTCGACCCTCCCCCATAGGTCCCTGGGTCTCTATGTCCCTTGCCCCATGCAGGAACAATGGACGCTGTAAGCACCTCTGCGAGAAAGCTGCCCTCACACTCCGGCCTGATGCCAGACAGTACAGTTTCTCTCCGTATAAATCCAGATTCTCGCCCAGAACTGGATTTCAGAGCAGTTGGGAGCTTGTATCTCCCTCCCAGTTGAAAAAGACAACAGCATAATTGCTGCCAGCCCCTTTCACATGCGCCTCTGTACCTCCACACTTCCACAGCTCTGCACCTCCTACCGGACTCAATGTGCTTTTCTTTTTCCTTCTGGTTGTAGAATTTCCACTCAGTCAGCCTTCCCGTGGTTCTGGATGGTATTCGTTTTGTCTTTTAGTTGTAGTGTTTTAATGTAGTTGTACGTGGCAGCTAGTTCAGGTGTTTACCTATGCTGCCATCTTGTTTGTCTCTTCATAGAAGTTATTAATGAAATACTTGACATTGCTTTTATGTACTAAACTAGAGGCCCAATGCACGAAATTTGTGCAAGGGGCTTGGCCCTTACAGCCGCGGCAGCTTGCCTTGGCCCTCACAGCCATGACTGCCTGCCTCTGCCCTCACAGCCCCAGCTTTGTCTGGAAGGTCCTCTGGAAGGACGTCCGGAAGGTCATTCAGCTGTCTGGTTAGTTAGCATATTATGCTTTTATTATTATAGACTAGTGGCCTGGTGCACAAATTCGTGCACATTGAAAGGGAATCAATTAGAAGAAATATTTTAATATCACTATTTGCCAATTCCCGGGTGAGGGTATCCGGCTTCCTCCTCTCTCCTGTCAGAATCTGTGATGGTGCCCGCAGGTACGCCGCGTCAAAGCCGGCACCCTGTGGGGCCAGTGCCCCAGGGGACACCGGGCTGGTGAGGGAGATGAGAGTGGTGGCCTGGCTCTAAGAAAACCGTCCTGGACCTCCCTGGGTTACCTCTGGGTTCCCCTGTGAAAAGGGCCAGAGGAGTCAGGGCTGAGTGCGGAGCCAGCAGCAGCAGCGGTGGAAGAAGCTGTGATGGCTGGCTCTTTGCCTATCACGGCAGCGGGACTGCGGCAAACAGCACAACATGCCTTGGTGGGAATATCTCTATCAAATGAGCTGGGTAGGGGCTGTTTTAGAACGTGGCTGCCTGGTAACCAGGGTTCCACGTTCTGTTGGGCTCCATAGACAGGAAGTGAGGTCACTGCTCTTGTCAGGAAATGAAATCACTGCTCTTGTGTAAGGAGAACCTCAGGGTAGGGGACCAGGCAGTGACCAGGGAAATTTTCTGTCATGTTCATACCCCAGGTCAAGGCTGGAGAGTGGACGTGGAGTGTGGGCAACTCCTGCTACCCCAGGTTTATCCCAACACTGGAGCTGAATCTCATTCCCCCCCCCCCCCGGGGTGGAGGTGAAGTGGGGGTGGTGCCCTTTCCCCTGATGTTTAGCCTGTGGGGCTGGTGCTCTGCACGGCTGAGGGACCTCCCCAAGTCCTGGAGTCCCGGAGCCCTACAGGGCAACTCCCCCGAGTCCCGGAGTCCCACAGCCCCATGGGGGACTCCCCCAAGTCCTGGAGTCCCACAGCCCCATGGGCCACTCCCCCGAGTCCCAGAGTCCTGCCCCGTGGCTGGGCCCCACGGGATTCCGCCCCCCACCCATGCACCTCCTGGTCAACTTCCCTCCAGTACCCTTGCGCATGCAGCATCAAGCCCCGCCCCACCCACCTGCGCACGCCTGCTGTGCATGCAGCCATCTTGTGATGGCACGAGGGCATCATGGTGTGATGGCATGAGGACCACCTAGGCTTTTATTAGTAAGACTAGAGGCTCGATGCATGAAATTCATGCAAGGGGCTTGGCACTTGCAGCCATGGTGGCTTGCCTCAGCCCTCACAGCCCCGGCTTCATCTGGAAGGTCATCTGGAAGGATGTCTGGAAGGTTGTTCAGCTGTTCGGTCTAACTTGCATATTATGCTTTTATTATTATAGATATTTGGAATCTGGCATGTATTTTACATTTGTGGCACATCTGAATTTGGACCAACCATATTTTAAGTACTTAACAGTCACAGAGGCCAATGGCCACCATATTTGGACAGCACAGCTCTAATGTGTACGTTAATGCAGTGTTTGGGGTAAATTCACATTTTTTTGGTCACGTCTGTATGTTTTCCTTTAAATTGGCTTTAAAAAATGTATATATAAATTCAACTAGTATTGACCAAGCACCTGCTACATGCTAAAACCCTGTACTAAGTGCTTGGGATACTGTAGTGAAAGGGGAGTCCCTGCTAGTACCAAGCCCCTCCCATTACAGACCTATAACTGATGGTCCAAACTGAGACGCTTTTTGAAAGTGAAAGGGGGTATGCTGTTAATAATTAAGCTAAATGACAAACAAAGCAGCTCACTCCCAGGCATATCAGGATTTATTGACTCCATTTTTATTTATTTTTAAACAATGATTTAGCCTGGCTGGTGTGGCTCAGTAGTTGAGCATCAACCTATGGACCAGGAGGTCACAGTTTGATTCCAGTCAAGGGCATATGCCTGGGTTGTGGGCTGGATCCCCAAGGGAGGGCATGCAGGAGGCAGCTGATCAATGATTTTCTCTTGTCATTGATGTTTCTATCTCTCTCTCCCTTTACCTTCCTCTCTGAAATCAATAAAATACATTTTTTAAAATAAATATTTATTTTTTTAAAATTATTGATTGATTCATTTTTAGAAAGAGAGGAACATTGATTTGTTATTTCACTTATTTATGTACTTACTAGAGGCCCAGTGCACGAAATTCATGCACAAGCGCGCGGGGGGGAGGGGGGGAGCGGGTTCCCTCAGCCCAGCCTGCACCCTCTCTAATCCAGACACCTTGGAGGATGTCCAACTGCCAGTTTAGGCCCGATCTAACTGGCAGTCGGACATACCTCTCGCAATCCGGAACCGCTGGCTCCTAACCGCTCACCTGCCTGCCTGCCTGATCACCCCTAACTGTCCTGCCCTGCCTGCCTGATCGCCCCTAACCGCTCTCCCCTGATGGCCTGAACGCTACTAACCGCCTCTGCCTAGGTTCCCCATCACTGTGGCTTTGTCCAGAAGGAGGACCAGACCCGGTCTAATTAGCATATTACCCTTTTATTAGTATAGACTAGGGGCCCGGTGCACGAAATTCATGCACTGGGTGTGTGTGGGGGGGAGTGTCCCTCAGCCCAGCCTGCCCCCTCTCACATACTGGGAGCCCTCAGGTGTTGACCCCCATCACCCTCCAATCGCAGGATCGGCCCCTTGCCCAGGCCTGACGCCTCTGACAGAGGCGTCAGGCCTGGGCAGGGGACCCTCATTTCCCCCCATCACTGGTTCTGCCCCCAGCCCAGGCCTGATGCCTCTGGCCCAGGCGTCAGGCCTGGGCAGGGGACCCCCAGACCCCTCCGATTGCTGGCTCTGCCCCTTGCCCAGGCCTGATGCCTCGGCCAGAGGTGTAGACCCCCATCACCCTCTGATCGCCTGATCGGCCCCTTGCCCAGGCCTGACGCCTCCGCCAGAGGTGTCAGGCTTGGACAGGGGACCCCCATCTTCCCCTGATCACTGGCTCTGACCCCCGCCCAGGCCTGAGGCCTCTGGCCCAGGAATCATGCCTGGGCAGGGGACCCCCATCTCCCTCTGATCGCTTGCTCCACCCCCCGCCCAAGCCTGACGCCTCTGACCCAGGCTTCAGGCCTGGGCAAGGGGACCATAATATCCCTCCAATCCCCAGCTCCGCCCCCCACCCATGCCTGATGCCTCTGGCCCAGGCATCAGGCCTGGGCAGGGGACCCCCAGCCCCCCGCCCAGGCCTGATGCCTCGGCCAGAGGAGTTGACCCTCATCACCCTCCAATCACCAATCACCAAATTGGTCCCTTGACCAGGCCTGAGGCCTCCGGCAGAGGTGTCCCCAGCTCCCCGCGGTTGCAGGCTCCGCCCCTGCCCAGGCCTAACGCCTCTGGCCTAGGCGTCTGGCCCAGGCAGTGGGGACCCGCAGTCGCAGCGGGGGGGCGCTGCGATCGCGCGGGCTCCGCCCCTGTCCCTGCAGGACGCCTCTGGCTGAGGCATCCGGCCCCAGGCAGCGGGGACCCGCAGCTGCAGCGGCCCCGCGATTGTGGGCTCCACTTTAGGCCCAGGCAAGGGACCCCTAGCTCCTGGGACTGCCAGCTTCGACCATGCCCAGCTCCCATCGCTGGCTCCACCCCTACTTGCTGCTATCACTGGCCAGGGCGGCAAAGGCGCCTGATTCTCCGATCATGGCTGGGCCCCAGGGCCGCCTTTGCCCTGTGCCCCAGCTCTTAGCTCCCCCCTGGGTTTCCGATCACTGTCAGTGGCAGGGGGCTTCTTCCTGCTTTCCCTTTCGCCTCCCTGCATTGTGCCTACATATGCAAATTAGCCGCCATCTTTGTTGGCAGTTAACTGCCATCTTAGTTGGCAGTTAATTTGCATATAGCCCTGATTAGCCAATGAAAAGGGTAGCGCCGTACGCCAATTACCATTTTTCTCTTTTATTAGTGTAGACTGGTTGATTTTTTTAAACAAATTTTTAAAAGATTTTTTAGCCCTGGCCGGTGTGGCTCAGTGGATAGAGCGTCGGCCTGCGGGGTGTGCAGGAGGCAGCCAATCAATGATTCTCTCTCATCATTGATGTTTCTATATCCCTCTCCCTTCCTCTCTAAAATAAAGGGTCCCAGGTTCAATTCCAGTCAAGGGCATGTACCTGGGTTACGGGCACATCCCCAGTGGGGGGCGTGCAGGAGGCAGCTGATCGATGTTTCTCTCTCATTGAAGTTTCTAACTCTCTATCCCTCACCCTTCCTCTCTGTAAAAAATCAATAAAATATATTTTTTAAAAAAGATTTTTTAATTTGATTTTTAGAGAGTAAGGGAGAGAGAGAAAGAAACATCAATATGAGAATGCAACATTGATCGGCTGCCTCCTGCATGCCCCCTACTGGAGATTGAGCCTGCAGCCTAGGCATGTGCTCTGACTGGGACTCAACCAGCCACCTTTCAGTGCACTGGACGATGCCCAGCCAACTGAGCCACAGTGGCTAGGGCTATTGAGTGATTCTTTTTTGTTTTTTTAATATATTTTTATTGATTTTTTACAGAGAGGAAGGGAGGGGGATAGATAGTTAGAAACATCGATGAGAGAGAATCATCAATCAGTTGCCTCCTGCACACTCCCTACTGGGTATGTGCCCGCAACCAAGGTACATGCCCCTGACCGGAATCAAACCTGGGACCCTTCAGTCCGCAGACTGACGCTCTATCCACTGAGCCAAACCAGTTAGGGCTTGAGTGATTCTTGTATGTGTCCTGACCAGAAAACCCATAACCTTGGTGTATCAGGATGATGCTCTACCAGTGGTCGGCAAACTCATTAGTCAACAGAGCCAAATATCAACAGTGCAACGACTGAAATTTCTTTCAAGAGCCAAATTTTTTAAACTTAAACTATATAGGTAGGTACATTGTTATTAACTTAATTAGGGTACTCCTAAGGCTTAGGAAGAGCCACACTCAAGGGGCCAAAGAGCCGCATGTGGCTCGCGAGCCGCAGTTTGCCGACCATGGCTCTAACCAACTGAACTAACTGGCTAGGGCCTTGACTCTGTTTTTAAAAATGTAAACACAAAACAAATAAATAAAACAAATAAATAAAAAAGATAAGAAAAAAATGTAAACACATATCTCTACTACATATGGAAAGCCAATATCACCTGCTATAAATAGATTAGTAAAACTAAAGTGAATGAAAATAAAACAATGCCAATGCTTTAAAATTCCAGCTAGAGCCCTAGCCGGTTTGGCTCAGTGGAGAGAGCGTCAGCCTGCAGACTGAAGGGTCCCGGGTTTGCTTCCAGTCAAGGGCACATGCCAAGGTTGCAGGCTCGATCCCCAGTGGGGGGTGTGCAGGAGGCAGCCAATCAATGATTCTCTCTCATCATTGATGTTTCTATATCCCTCTCCCTTCCTCTCTAAAATAAATAGAAAATATATTTTTTAAAAAGGTAAGATGATGGACAGATGGATAGAAAGATAGATCTGTGATAAAGCTTACTAACAGTGGGATCCGGGGAGTAGGGCTATGAGTACAGAGATATTCTCTGTACAATTCTTTCCATTTTTCTAAATGTTTAAAAATTTCACAATAAAATGTAAGGAAGAAAATCCTAGCCAGATTCTGTTGCTTTCTGCAGACTCTCAGTCTATGTCCCAACTGTGTTGGTGGAGGGGTGGTCCCCCCAGCTCTTAAATGAGAAAGATGAGGGTTAGAAAATTGTTCAAGAGATATTAGCCACAGAGAGCAAGCCTCTCTCCTTGTTAGGTAATAAAGGATTTTAAGGATTGAAAAAAGGAAAAAAGAATGTGGTTCAATGTTATTTAATGTACCACCTAAAATTATCACCCAGATCATATTGTATCGTGGAGTTTGGTAAGCAGACTCTCCTTGTGGGTTCTTGTCTTATGAAGTTTGAAGAATAAAATTTGTGGATTAAAAGTACTTGTTAGTAGAAGTGTAGAAATTTATTGGAAGCAAATACAAACTCTCACCTAGGAAAGGGCTCCCAAGGGGATAACCAACTAAGTCCCTTTGTGTAAGGCAGTGGTTTTCAACCTTGGCTAGACATTAGAATCACCTGGGAATCTTTTTAAAATCCTGATTTCTGGGCCTCATCCTCCGGAAATTCTGTTTCTTTGTTACTAATATTGTGGCCTCACCCCATAACCACCAGAGGCTTGCCCCGATGACATCAACCGGTGCCCCCAACTCTGTTTCTTTGTTATGGGGTGGGGCCACAACATTAGTAACAAAGCAACAGAATTTCCAAGGATGAGGCCCAGAAATCAGGATTTTAAAACAATTCCCAGGTGATTCTAATGTGCAGCCAAGGTTGAGAACCACTGACCTAAGGGTTTTAAGGGTGGAGATTTTAGGGGCAGTCCCAGGGGAAGCTCTCAATAGATTTTAGCAGTTTTCCAGGTGTGTCCTTTCAGGGTTGTGGTCTCCACTGATTGATTGGCCAGCACCAGGGCAGGGGGTTATTATTCAATGCAGCTGGTCAATGAGGCTGATTTTTTTTTTTTTTTTTTTTTTTTTTTAAATATACTTTATTGATTTTTTACAGAGAGGAAGGGAGAGAGATAGAGAGTTAGAAACATCGATGAGAGAGAAACATCGATCAGCCGCCTCCTGCACATCCCCCACCGGGGAAGTGCCCGCAACCCAGGTACATGCCCTTGACCGGAATCGAACCCGGGACCCTTCAGTCCGCAGGCCGACGCTCTATCCGCTGAGCCAAACCGGCTTTGGCCAATGAGGCTGATTTTGTTGCTTATCTGAACCTGGAGGAGAAATCCACTGAGGCCTAGATGTTATCTCTAGGGAGGAAAGGTCAGGGGGTCCAAACCACATCCAAAAGTCACCCTGGGTGAGGTCCCACCCTGCAATTGGTTGCCCATTGCTGGGAATTTGGGGCTTTCCATCACAGTGACCTTCTGTACTTGGCCCATCACCCTTGCTCTCCTCAGGTCTAACTGCCTACCACATTCAGTCATGCTGGGTGTAGGGCAGAGAAGGGGCATGATCAAAGCAGGAGAAAAGGCTTCATTTGGTGAACAAGGCCTTTGAGTCAGTTTTCAAATTAGGATAATTTGAAAGATGGTGGGGGGTGGGGGTGGGATGTCATTCTAGAAAGAGGTCACTGTGAGAGCAAAAGCCTAGTGGTCTGGGGGGAAGTGCACAGCCCCATCTGGCTACAGCATGGAGCAGGAAGCTGGATGGTGAACTGGGTAAGGTAGGGAGGGGATTTGGTCTGCATGTGAGGGTTTCAAGCCAGCTGCCCAGGAGCTTGCTGACAAAGGCTTTCTTCCAGCCTCGCCTTTTACCTAATCTCACCTCTGGCCCCTGGAACTCACTCTCCAGCCACCATGTCCTCCTGGCTTTCAGACTCATCAGGTTCTCTCTTTCACTTGCTGTTGCATCCACCATCTCCTCCCTCACCTTAGGACTCAGTGCACTGCCACCTGCCTCAAGATACCTTCCCTGACTCCCTAACGAAGGAGCTCCACTATCACATAACTGTGGGGACCCTGTTTAGAGTGCATCGGATGGTCAAGGTCATGCTGAGCCTGGGACTCAAAATCAGAATGTTCAAGGCTAAGATACCAAACACAGGTCCACGGACTGTGTGCAGGTACACAGCACATACAGCAATCTCACGGTCACTGTGCCCTTCTGTAGCCAAACTGATCGATGTCATTGTTGGCAACTGGCCTTGTCTAAGGAGTATAATACATGTAATTAACCAGCCAGTGTGCTGGGAGAGAAGCTCAGAGGCAGTTACAGAGGCCAGCCAGCGTAATGGACAGAGGAGTGGGCTGGAGAAGCTGAGGTGGGCACAGAGGATTATAGCTACTGTGCAAGACGGAAGAGGCTGGAGAAGCGGCTGAGGCAGAGAGCTCAGGTGCTGTTACTATGTGAGGTGGTGAGTCTAGGGGGCAGCATGCAGCTGCTCGGATAATAACTGTGGATACAGAGACTGCTATACTGTGTGGGAAAAATATGTGTTTACCAGCCAGTGTGTGGCTGCCTATATGGGGTTGCTGTGAAGGACTGTTTTGTCTGATGGCTTATATGGCCACAGCTTCTGCAATAAAGACTCATTCTTACATACCCACAACTTCTCATGGCTTCTCTGTCTACCAACCGGCAGCCAACAAGGTCCAGACCCTGGCAAAGGGGCTCTGCCCCAACAGTTAGTACAATGGGCAGGATTTGAGAAGGAAGCTGGCCTGGTACTTGGCATAGCTGAGGAGAATTCAGAAGAAAATACGGACTCAGAGCAGCAGTGCTGTGCAGAGCTCTTGCTGCTCCTGAAAATAACCCAGGTTATTTTCCTCATTGCATGCCTCCCATGGAGGGACCTGGAGATTATAATACTAAGCAAAATAAGCCAGTCAGAGAAAGACAAATGCGGTGTGTGTTGTTTACTTGCTTCTTGTCTCCCTGTCCCCACTGAACTGTCAGCTCCATGAGGATTGGGACTATCTTATTCAATGATGTGTCCCCAGCACTAGAGCGCTGCCTGGCACTTAGTAGGTGCTGGGTAAGTACTTATTAAGGAAAGGACTAAAATGATTCTTAAACAGCGGAGCGAGGAAATCTGACTCATGTTTTAAGACTCCCTCTGACTGCTGTGGCAAGAACAGCATGTGCATGTGTGGGCAGAGCAGGGAGATCTGGAAGGTCCAGGGAGTGATGATGGGGCAAGAATCAGGGTGGTGGCAGTGGAGGGGCAGTGGAGAAGTAGTCAGAGTATATGAGGAAGGAGGGACATGAAAAGGCAATTAAGAGAGGGGTAAGGAGGCAGGGCCAGGGGAGTAAGGATGAGAAAGGAGAGAAAAGTACATGACCTCTGGTTTTGATCATGGAGTGGGGGTGGGAAGAACGAAGACACAGGAGGAGGAGGAAAAAGGCCAAATTAATATCTAGGTTGCCTGATGGACATAGCAGGGATGATGTCCAGGAGGCAATAATAATTATAGTTATATAAAAAGTAATTATAGTTATAGTTATAACTAGTACATGAGATCTATGCTTACATTATCCATCACATATTCCAAATATTTATTGAGAACAACAGTGATTACGACAGACACATCTATGCCATCACGAGGCTGATAATATTATTGACTAGAGACAGAAACTAAACAGATTAATGGACCAAGAAAGAAATACAGTAGGTCCTCGGGTTATGTCGGAGATCCGTTCCTACAGTGTGACATAACACGATTTTCACTGTAAGTCGGAACCCACCTACATAAGCCCCTACGTCACTCAGATGGAGCACATACACAGCAGTAATGAAGTGAAACAGTAAAAAAAATTAAAAGAAACATAACAATTCCTGACCTTTACTTGTGGTAAAAAAATAATAATAAAAACATAAAGCATATATGTACATACGTCGAAATTACGGAACTTTTTTATATATATAAATAAATGGGAAATGGTGATGTAACCACAAAATGACATACGTCGAGTCCGACGTAACCCGACTGTATATACTTTAAGGTTAGGTAGTGAGAAATCCTGGGGTGGGGAGTGTGTGTGTGTGTGTGTGTGTGTGTGTGTGTGTAATGAAATAGGGTAAGGGACAGAGAGGAGAGATTATGTTGGACAGAGTCTGATGTCCAGTAAAGATTATATTTGGCCCTAGCCGGTTTGGCTCAGTGGATAGAGCGTGGGCCTGCAGGCTGAAGGGTTAGATTCCGCTCAAGGGCACATTCCCAGGTTGCAAACTTGATCCCCAGTAGGGGGTGTGCAGGAGGCAGCCGAGCAATGATTCTTTCTCTCTCCTTATTGATGTTTCTATTTCTCTCCCTCTTTGAAATCAATAAAAAAAATATTTTTTAAAAAGACAAGAATCCTAAAACACCAATCAGAAAGAATACATGTACCCCTATATTCAATCCCAAAACACCAATCAGAAAGAATACATATACCCTATGTTCACAGCAGTGTTATTTACAATAGCTAAGATCTGGAAACAGCCCAAGTGCCCATCAGTAGATGAGTGGATAAAAATGCTGTGGTACATTTACACAATGGAATACTATGCGGTTATAAATAAGAACTCTCACCATTTGACAGCATGGATGGACCTGGAGATTATAATGCTAAGCAAAATAAGCCAGTCATAGAAAGACAAATACGGTATGATCTCACTTATACGTGGAATCCAATGAACAAAATAAACTGATGAACAAAATAGAACCAGAGTTATGGATACACTAGAGGCCTGGTGCACGAGATTCATGCATGGGGGGGGGGTGAACGGGTCCCTCAGCCCAGCCTGTGCCCTCTCACAGTCTGGGACTCCTGGCTCCTTACTGCCCACCTGCAGTGTAGGTGGGAGAGGTTTCTGCCACCACCGCTGTGCTATCCAGCCCTCAGCTTGGCTTCTGGCTGAGTGGCACTCCCCCTGTGGGAGCACACTGACCACCAGGGGGCAGCTCCTGCATTGAGTGTCTGCCCCCTGGTGGTCAGTGCACATCATAGTCGTTCCCCCAACTGATGAATTGCATATTATGCTTTTATTATATACTAGGGACCAGTGCACGAATTCATGCACCTTGAAAGGAACTGTGGGCTGCGAGGCTGTGGTAGGCACAGGAGTGAGTTTCAGCTCATCCTCTGTGCCCCTGCCCAGCCCCTCCCACTGCGCTCCCAGTCCCCTGTTTGCCGGCAGCCTTGCTCCTGCTACCGCCACTCCCACGCACTGATGGCACCAGCCCAGCTCGCCCCTCAGGAGCAGGGGGAGGTGGAGAAGCCCTCAGGGGCCATCAGGGCCAGCAGCCGCAGTCGAGTGATTGGGACTGTGGCACACGGGAGCAAAGAATTTTCGGTAACCACCAGACGCTTGCCCCGATGACAACAACCAGTGCCTCACCTTGGTCTGGTGCCCCCACTGACCTGCTCCATTATCTCACTGCAGACAACGCCCGCCATGTTCTGCACATGCCCCCTGGTGGTCAGCACACGTCATAGTGACCAGTTGTTTGGTTGTTCCAGCGTTTGGTCTATTTGCATATTAGCCTTTTATTATATAGGACTAGAGGCCCGGTGCACAAAAATTTGTGCACTCGGGGGGGGGGGGGTCCCTCAGCCCGGCCTGTGCCCTCTCGCAGTCTGGGACCCCTCGGGAGATAACGACCTGCTGGCGTAGGCCTGCTCCCGGGTGGCAGAGGGCAGGCCCAATCCCTAGGTGCAGCCCCTGGTCGGGCTCAAGGCAGGGCCGATTGGGGAATTGGGGCGCTGCCCCCTGTCATGCACAGAGCAGGGCGGATCGGGAGGTTGCGGTGCCACCCCCTGTCACACTCAAGGCAGGGTCGATAGGGAGGTTGCGGCACCACCCCCGTCACGCACAGAGCAGGGCCGATCAGGGGGTTGGGGCGCTGCCCCCTATCACACACAGAGCAGGGCCCATCAGGGGGTTGAGGAGCTCCCCCCTGTCACGCACAGATCAGGGCCCATCAGGGGGTTGGGGAGCTCCCCCCTGTCACACACAGAGCAGGGCCCTTCAGGGGGTTGGGGGAGCTCCCCCCTGTCACGCACAGAGCAGGGCCGATCAGGGGGTTGGGGCGCTGCCCCCTATCACGCACAGAGCAGGGCCCATCAGGGGGTTGAGGAGCTCCCCCCTGTCACGCACAGATCAGGGACCATCAGGGGGTTGGGGAGCTCCCCCTTGTCACACACAGAGCAGGGCCCATCAGAGGGTTGGGGCGCTGCACCCTGTCACACACAGAGCCGCAGGGCGATCAGGGGGTTGGGGAGCTCCCCCTGTCACGCACAGAGCAGAGCTGATCAGGGGGTTGAGGAGCTACCCGCTGTCACGAACAGAGCAGGGTGGATAGGGAGGTTGTGGCCCCACCCCCTGTCACACACAGAGCCGCAGGGCGATCAGGGGGTTTGGGCGCTGCCCCCTGCTCCGCTGATCCTGGTGCTGGGAGGCATATTACCCTTTTACTATATAGGATAGAAGCCTGGTGCATGGGTGGGGGCTAGCTGGTTTGCCCTGAAGGGTGTCCTGGATCAGGGTGGGGGTCCCGCTTGGGTGCCTGGCCAGCCTGGGTGAGGGGCTGAGGGCCGTTTTCAAGCTAGCGGGTGACTGAAGCTCCCAACCTGTCCTTTTTTCCTTTTTTTAAAAATTCTGGGCCAGCTTTAGCTCTGAGGCTCGGCTTCAGCTATGAGACCTCCGCTGCTGAAAGCAGGTTTCTGGCCTTTGTTTACCTTCTGTATTTGAAACAATGTTGCAGTCCTGCTGGCTGAAGCCTGGGGTTTTGTTCAGCTTCTATATTTGTTACAATGTTGCTTAGAGTGCAGCTGAGAGGCTGGCAAGGCAGGCGGGGAAGCTTGGCTTCCTCCATCACTGAAGCAAGCAAGCCTCCCTGTTCGCGTCAGCTGCCTGGCTGCCAGCCGCCATCTTGGCTGGCAGTTAATTTGCATATTGCCCTGATTAGCCAATGGGAAGGGTAGTGGTCGTATGCTAATTACCATGTTTCTCTTTTATTAGATAGGATGATGATAATATTATTATATAGGATGGTACAGACTAACCTAACAGGTATCAGAGGGGAGTGGGGGGGGGGGCGGTTGCTGAGGGAAAGAAGAGAATAGACAAAGAACATATATGCATACCCCATGGACACAGACAACAATGTGGTTACAGCCAGAGGGAGAGGAGGTCGGGGTCTGGGTGGAGGGGCGCAAAGGGAGAGAATGGGGGGGCAACCATAATGTCAACAATTAAAAAAAACCTTAATGACAGAAAGTGGGTGGTTAATTTAGTACATGTTTAGGGAAAAGATCTAGATTATCTTCAAAAGTTTCCATGAGGTGGGTTTCTTTCCTGTTATACAGAAAGGGAAACTGAGGCAGAGGGTTAACGTTATGAGTCGCCAATGTAAGGACGAAAACTGCAACCGAGAGAGAAAGGACCTCAAGGTGGAAAAGACCTCGCGCAGAGGCCTCGGGAAACGGTCATTAATGGGGGCGGAGCCGGTGGGCCCATACATTGACCTATGATGTCATCCGGACGTTGGATAGCGTAACATTACCTGGGCGTAGTCCCATTTTCCTTCCCGGAGAGTTCCGCTGTTGGTCAGGCACGGTCTGTATCAAGTCTCTCATTGGCTACTCGCTCCGTCAATCCGTTTAATTATTCCAGCTTTCCGCCCCGCCTTCCCGTTCCAGTCTCTGAGAGGTTGCCGGGGCTGTCACTTCAGAAAGGTCCGCATTCCTTCCGCCTTTCTACAGCCGACCGGAGGCGAGGAAGGTGGATCCCAGGCGGCGCCCACCCCCGAGGCTCTGCTTCCGCCTCTGATTGGCTGCTCTGGGTGCCCGTCGCTACGCCACCCGGTGCTGATTGACTATCCTGCCGCCGCTCTGCGCGGCGCCGGCCCCGCCCCCGTCGGGTGTTTGTGGTGGGGCTGCGGCGTCGTGGATCCCGCCGGAAGCGCCAGGACAATGGGGACCCGGGACGACGAGTACGACTACCTATTCAAAGGTACGGCCGGTGGGGCACAAATGGACGAGGTGCCGGCGGCCAACAGGCGGGCCGAAGTTCCGTCTAGGCCGCTGGGCCCAGGTCGGAGCCCAGGACTTGGGGTCCGGCGGGACAGGCAGTTGAGAAGGCCGGGGCAGGCTGATCTCGACAGCTTTGGGCCGGCGTATGCGACCCTGCAGACTCGGCTGACCTGAAGGGCCTGAGGTTCCCTGGATGCGCCCAGGCAGGGCTCGAGCCCAGAGGAGGTGGGGCCCCCAGCGGTGGGAGAGGCCGTTGGGGGCGAGGCCTCGGGAGGGGACGGGACCGCCCCACCTTTTGAGGGCCGGTCTGGGTGGAAAGCTCCATTGGGGTGGGGGTGGGGGTGGAACCATTGGAGGCGGGGCTAGGATGTTGTGGGCGTGTCCAAGAAGAGGGCGGACGGATGGGGCGGTACTCTTCACAGGGTGGGCGTGGTTAGACTTGGTAGGAGCACCTTTAGAGGCGTGGCCAAGAAGGGAGGCGTGGACTCTGCGGATTGAGTTGTGTGTTGGGGGTCACCAGATTGCGTGGAGGAGTGCCTGGCGTGGGAGTGGGGGACTGTGTGTTGGGCCCAGGCCTGGTGGTTAATAGCAAGTTATCTCTCTTACCTCTTAGAACTCTTTTTTTTCAAGAGGTATATAAATCGCTTAATGATTACTCATAATAGTGGATGATACACAAAAAATTCCCATCTATAATTTTATCTGGCACATAAGGCTTCATGAATTTGCGTATCATCCTTTCTCATGGGGCCTTGCTAATCTCTATCATTCCAATTTTAGTGTATGTGCTGCGGGAGCAAGCACACACTTAGAACTCTTAATAGCACCACCCAGTACCTGCACTTTTCTAAGCTCTTTACACACAAAAATTCATTGAAATCCTCACCACAACCCTGGGAGGTCAGTATTATCCAGTGTCTTCTTTTATGGACTTGGAAACAGGCCCAAGGAGATAAGGACATAGTGAATAAGTGTTAGAGCAGAATTTGAAACCAGGCCATTTGTTGGCTTTGCCACTTAGGGAGTGTATTTGGGGGAGCTTATGGCCAGGATCTGGGACTAAGGTACCAGACAGCCTCCTTCAACACAGCACGATGATGGCTTGGGTCTGGGCCAACCTTCTGGAGGATTTTCCCAGCCGGAGGGACATAGGGCTTTGTGAGCCTCAAGTATGGCCTATGTAGGTCAGGCAGCCATAGCTGGCCTGCAGCCAGTTGGGGAACTCCTTCACCCCGCCCCAAGCCGAAGAGACTTGCTACATGTTGCTAGAGTCCTTCATTTCTCAGCTCAGCTGGTTTAGGGGTCACTGGCTTTATAGTGCCTTCTGTGCCAAGCTGGACTTTGGCCAGGCCTTCTGCTGTCCCTGCTGGCTGTTAGTGGCTGCCCTTGAGAGCTAACTCCTGGGCCCACACAGGGTACTTTTTAAAAAAATCCTCACCTGAGGATATTTTTCACATTGCCTTTTTTTTTTTAGAGAGAGAGAGGAGGGTAGGGAGGAAGGGTGGGGAGAGAAAAGAAAGATAGAGACAGAGAGAGAAACATTGAAGTGAGAGAGACACATTGATTGGTTGCCAGGGCCAGGGATAAAACCTGCAACTGAGGTATGTGCCCTTGACGGGAATTGAACCCACAGCCCTTCGGTCCACAGGCTGATACTATAACTACTGAGTCAAATTGGCCAGGTCCACATGGGGTACATTTGCTCTGCTGCCTGCTGTGTGAGGGTCTGCCTGCCACACTAGCTGTTGGAATCTTTCCTTATTGGGTGACCATCCAGCATCTTGGGGCACGCGACCAGCAAACTTTAGAGGTGTGGAGAGTGGACGGAGCACTCCTTACCTGCGTGGGGGAGTGCCCATTGCAGAGCCCAGAGTCTTCACCCAGCACCGTGGGCTCTGGGAGGTGCCTGCAGGCTAATATGTCACTGGCAGTTGAGGCCGTGTGGTCAGCAGGCATGTGGTCAAGGCCCTGGTGCAGACTAAGCCTTGTGGTTGGTCTCACCTTAGAGGCAGGGGAAGTTCTGTTAGGGTTTTGGGGACTGATGACAGGTGGTCTGGATTCCAATCTTGCTACCCAGTCTGCCCTTAGGTGGCTGCTCCTGGATCAAGGTGGGGCATACACCTGGCCCTGGCATTGCCAGGGCAGGGAGCATTCCCCCTATCACCCCTTCCATGTTTCTGTGGTCATTTGCTTGTTATTTTCAATTGTTTGCTGATATAAGTAAGTAATTCCAAGTGTTTGCACAAATCATCTTTTGCCCTTTGGGTTATTTCCTTGAAGTATGTTCTCAGAAGTTCAGTTACTGGGTCAGGGGCAATGGAGCAGCTGTGTACTTCCCAGGATTGGTCTCTAGTCCACTTCCTGGAAACACTAATTCCACTTCTGTAGCACCTGGCATGGGGGGATGGTGCCCGCCTGCCCTGCCTCCTTCCCCCACTGACCTCCTTTTCTGAGTCCATACGGTCAGGGCTCTCCAAACTGTGGTCATCTGAGACCTCCTTGTTGGAGGACCCCCCCCCCCCACCTTTATCCTTTAACCCTTTGCGTTCCAATGTTATTTTTGGAATTCAAATAGTCTGGTCCAAATTAATTGACGGGATTGAATGTTGAACTTTTTAATGTTCTTATTGTTTGACGTTGGACCTGCTCCTAGCACCTGGTCTGTCGAGTCAGCCTCGAGGTTGGACCGAAAAGGGTTAACGTTTGTCTTTGAATTTACCCAGGTTTTCATTCTTTTAAATGGGAAAAGGAAAGTCTATTTGGCTCTGGCAAATAAAGAAGGGAGGAGGGAAGCCGGCAGGCATACCACAACCCCCACATAAATATGGCGAGTAGACAGATACATAAATATTCTGTACGCCCTCCCGTCCCAGCCCTTCCTGAGACCCCATGGCCTGCAAAGAGTCAGGCCTGGGCATTAGAAAGGCACCCAAGACATGACTGCATCAGAAGAGTTGACCAGGGCCAGCTTTCTCCTTGACCCTGCCACCTGGTAAAGGCCACCCTTTAGCAGAAAAGGGGACAGTCATCCTCCCACCCCACCCCCACCCTGTGCCCAGCCTTCCTCAGGCTTCTGTCACCTTCCCCTGGCCCTGTCTTGGGCACAAAGGGGCCAACCTCTCACTTTGGGACACTGGTTGCGGCCTGTCCAGCCCTCCCACCAGTCTTGTTTGTTTTGGCAGCCATATCACATGTTGGCTTTCCTGACCTCCACTGCCAAGGCCAGCAGATCCTCCTGGGTATTTGCTGCACACTCCCCTTTCCCCAGGAGTGAGGTTGTTTGTTTGTACCTAATTATAGATTCTCACATTTATCTTGTCAACTGTGGGTCATTTTCCCAGCCCCATCAGTCCCCTAAGGCTCCCTGATTTCTCCTCTGATTGACCAGGCTATGGTGTCTATAGTGGGAGCAGTGGTGTCCCCAAGGGCCACCGAGGCCTTTCTAGAGCCACTCACCTGGCCCATAAGGACGTGGTTGATGTGGGAAGCTTCCACGGTGGCCCAGAGCCCTGTTCTCTGGGTTGTTTACACCCTTGCCCCATCTATGAGTACTTTTGGGGAAGGGGGCAAGGAGAGAGTGACTGCCAGCCCCAATGCTCACCTCTCTCTGCCAAGTGCTCCCAAGGTAGCCTCCTGGCTCTGCCACCTGTACAGGACTCCACCAGGCCCACTGGTCCCAGAACCAAGCACACCATCTTCTCCCATTGCAGATGGTGGCCGTGCCTGTGCCCCAGCTTAAAAACCTCTTCTTTGTTCTCTAATTTCCAGGGGACTAGCTCTGGTAAGATTGCTCCCAAGTGCTGGCCCCTGGAGCCTGGGATAATCAGGGTCTGCTTCCTGGAGGAGAGATGGGACTCTGCTCTGCCTGAAGTAGGGGAGTGTGCTCCCCACCCAAATGGCCACTCAGTTTGCCTGAGCATCTGAGTGTGGGCCCTGGTGGTGCTACACTGTTATGGGGCAGGCCAGAGGACACAGGCCTTCAAGAGGTGCCAGTTCTTTGTTTTTGCCAACTAGGCTTGCCTGCCCTGCCAGCCAAGTGGCGTGTCTAGGGAGGCCATTTCCTGGCCAGCATTGCTACCAACTTCTTTGGAAATGCTAGGGGTCGTGTCCTCAAGGGCCCTTTATTTTCCCAAGACAATAGATCGCTTGTGCCTTTGATAGAGCCAACCCAGCCACTGCCCTGCTGGCCACCTCTCTGCAGCAGGCACCTATGTCAGGGAGTGCCTGGGCATCCTGGCCTTTCCAACATTTATATGGGCAATGACTGGTGGCCCTCGTCCTATTCTTGCAGCCACTTTATAATTTGTTCACTCTGTCCTATGTGTGGGGTTCTGTGCCAGGGCCTGGGGATACAGCAGGGAATGAGACCATCTGATATCATACCCTTGAAGAAGACGGACGAAAAACAAATAAGTGAAACCTGGCAAGTGTGGGAGGGTGGCAAGAGCTATGGAGGAAAGGCAGGGGGTGCAAGTGGCGAGTTTTGGAGGAGAGGGGTATTAAGAGGACTGCAGGGAAGGCCTCCTTGATTGAGTGCCATCTAAGGCACCACATGGAGATGAGGGTAGGAACCAGGTGGGTACCTGGGGAAGAACATTCCAGGCAAAAGGCAGTGTGCACTTGCACATCTCTGAGTCCTAGTGAGGAGGCCTGTGTGGCAGGGGCAGAGTCGGCAAGCAGGGGAGAGAGAGGAGGTGAAGGCAGGGAGGGGACAGGGACAGGTCATGCAGGGCCTTGTGAGTCCTAGGGAGGACTTAGGCTTTTACCCCAAGGGAGGTGGGAGCCCTGGAGGTCTGTGGGCAGAAGAGGAGCAGGACCTGACTCAGGTGCTCACAAGTACCCCCTGGTGGCTGCCTCGGGAGAACAGCCTGTTGGTTGGAGATGAGAGTGAACTCAGGGACACTAGAGGGGAGGCTGCCTGGATTACCTAGGGTTGGGGCAGAGACAGTGGTAAGAAGTTGGGAGAATCTGGACATGCACACATAACATTTTTCATCGGCCCGAGGGTGACCAAGCCTGCAGTGCTGACAGCTCTCCACTGGACAGATCCACGCTCAGATGCCAGAGCCCAAGGCCCATACTTGGGAATCCATGTGGTTTCCAGCCGGGGCATCTGATCTCTGCTGTGTGTTGTTCCTTCTGTGCTGCATATACACCCATGCATGTGTACACACACACAAACACAATTCTCCTCCAATATGCCCTGGGGCTGAGGCCAGCCTTCCCAGGCCTAGGACCTTCCTGGATCATCTCGAGTGGCCCCACTCCTAATGGGAAAGACCCACCAGGACTGCTTTGCCCTGCTCTGGAGGGCTCTTGTCCTGGATGTCCCTGCAGAATGGTCCAACCCTGGGGATTAGCTGAAGGGAGGATGAGCAGGCTCTATTCCCTCTTAATTCCATGCAGAGGGCACATTTCTCTTTTGAATGGGCAAGTTGGCTGTGCTGGGCTGAATGTTGGTTTGCTTGCAGCCACTTTCCATGAAGAAGCAACAGGGTGGGCATGGGACGTGAGGCTTCTCATTTCCTGTTACTTAAAACTCTGGAGCCAAATTCTTGTCGGTAGGAACGTGGTGGTACAATAATAATTGTTTTTCCACCTGTCTAGCCGGCTGGATGCTGGCTGAGTTCTGATCCTGCAAGTTCTTGTGTCCCCTTCCCTAAACTGGTTCCTGTCTTTCTTTTCACACCTGTGGAAAAGGCAGTCCAGAGAGATTAAGTGACTAGCCCAGCCGTAGGCAAACTACGGCCCGCGGGCCGGATCTGGCCCGTTTGAAATGAATAAAACTAAAAAAAAAAAAAAGACCGTACCCTTTTATGTAATGATGTTTACTTTGAATTTATATTAGTTCACACAAACACTCCATCCATGCTTTTGTTCCGGCCCTCCGGTCCAGTTTAAGAACCCATTGTGGCCCTCGAGTCAAAAAGTTTGCCCACCCCTGGACTAGCCCAAGGTCACCCACCCCACAGTTTACTTGGGCCTCCAGGCTGCAGTGAAAGTTTGGGGGTTGATGGATCCCCGAGCCACATGCCTGCCAGGATGCATGGGTCCCTATGCCTTAGCTGGAACAGCCCTGCTCTGAAGGGTTAGACATAGGCAAGGGTATTGTGCTGTCTGCAGTGGCTGTGTTTCTGGAAACCTGGAGCCACTGTTTGCTTCTGCACCAAGAAATGTGGTACCTTGGGCAAGGGGCTCTAGACAGCTCTGACTCCACCCTGTTGTTAGCTGTCACATTTCTGAAGAACCTGGGGCACTGCTGTGAAGGCTCTGCAGGTGGACGTGAGTGGCATGTGAGTCTTTGCTTGGTGAGCTGCCCTGCTCTGCCCCATGGAGCCGTACCTATATCCCTCCCCACCCTTACAGTGGTGCTCATCGGGGACTCGGGTGTGGGGAAGAGCAACCTGCTGTCCCGCTTTACCCGCAACGAATTCAACCTGGAGAGCAAGAGCACCATTGGTGTGGAGTTTGCCACCCGCAGCATCCAGGTGGACGGCAAGACCATCAAGGCGCAGATCTGGGACACCGCTGGCCAGGAACGCTACCGCGCCATCACCTCCGCGTGAGTGGCAGGGATGAGGAAATGTAGGTCTTGGACATAGGGCTAGTGGGCTCTGAAGGAGGGGTAGGAGTTGGGCAGGAGGAGAAGGGGAGAGCGCAACCCTGAGAGCATTTGGCCCAGGGTGGAGGGATGAGACTCCCCCGCCCCAGGAGTGGTGGGACCCTCGGAAGACCATTGCCCACTCTTGACCGCTCTGTGACCTCATGTGGGCACGTCCAATGGCTCCTCTGACCCCTGGAGTGGGCCATTCCACTCTGCCCACCCCTCAGTCCTGCCTGCTTGGCCTGCCCTGCCTGGCTATGTTCCAAGTCTTCCTCTTTCCTTGGCTCCCTATGGCCACCCAGCCATCAGGACCTACTGGAGCTGCCTCCTTCCAGACCCCTTGGCCATTTCCCCATTAGTCACACGCTTTCCTCTCAATGCCTTCCACTAAAGCCTGGTTACCTCTTCATCTCTTTAATCCCTCAGGGTGCATATGTGTCCATTAGTCGTCTTCATTGGAGCTTTTGCCTAGCAGCAGCCCTTTTCCTGCACAGGCAAGGTTTCCTTCTCCCTTGTTGTGGGTGTCTTCTGACCTCAGGCCCTTAACTCCCTCCTCAGGCCTCCACAGCCTTTTTATTTATTTGTTTTCTTACTGTATATTTTTTATTGATTTCAGAGAGAACGGGAGAGAGAAATTGAAATATGAATGGTGAGCAAAAATCATTGATCAACTGCCTCCTGCACGCCCCCTACTGGGGACCAAGCCCACAACCTGGGCATGTGTCCTTGACCGGAATAGAATCTGGGATCCTTCAGTCCACAGACCAACACTCTATCCACTGAGCCAAACCGGCTAAGATAGGCCCCCACAGTCTTGAGCTGAATCTGGGCACAGAGTCCTCTTGCAAGGCCATGAAGGTCGCTTCTCGGCTGGGCTCTGTGTGGGTCCAGGAACTGCTGCCCTCAGAGTCTTGGGGGCCCCCATGGGGCGCTGGCAGGCAGCTCATTCCTGGGCCCTGCCCCCTGTCCCCACAGGTACTACCGAGGTGCAGTGGGTGCACTGCTGGTGTATGACATCGCCAAGCACCTGACATACGAGAATGTGGAACGCTGGCTGAAGGAGCTGAGGGACCATGCTGACAGTAACATCGTTATCATGCTGGTGGGCAACAAGAGTGACCTGCGCCACCTGCGGGCTGTGCCCACTGATGAGGCCCGAGCCTTCGCAGGTGAGCACCTACCAGTTGGTGAAGGGTTTCACTTAGGGTTGGGGCCCTCCTGCAGGGGCCAGCCCCTGAGAGCGGGACTTTGATTAAGGCATCCGTGAAGTTTCTGGAAAGCCACAGCCTCCTCCAGGTCCTTCCCATTTTCCCTGGCTGTGAGCAAGGCCACAGTGCCATCCTCCCTTCTTCACAGAGTGGGCATCTAAGTCCTACCCTCTTGGCCCCAGCCCTTCATTTCCTGGGCCAGGTGAGTGAGTAGGCACACATGGGCCCCTAGGGGATACAGGAGAGCCCCCTGCTCACCTGGGCAACCTTCTCTCTGTTCCAGAGAAGAACAACTTGTCCTTCATTGAGACTTCAGCCTTGGACTCCACCAACGTAGAGGAAGCTTTCAAGAACATTCTCACAGGTTATCCCAGGGTCTGGTGGGGGCCACAGGAACCCCTAGCAGGCCCACCAAAGGTGGTGTGGGAAGGACACCAGCCACACTGGTTGCAAGCTTCAAAATGCAGCCCCTGACCCTTCATTCCTTAAACCTGCTGGTTAGTCTGGACAGGAGAACAGACATGGCAAGCTCTGTGAAATCAGGCTAGATCCCACCTCTACTGGCACTTGGCTCCCAGCTCCATGGGTGAACCCATGGCTCCATCAGGGAACAGCCAGAGGGGACTGCAGATGGCCTCAGGCCCAGAGCTCCTGGTTTTCTGGAAGTTTATTCTGAGGAGAAGGGGGTCTCTGAACTTTACGAAGAAGAGTCCTGGGCTGGGGAGGGTATCTCTGTGACCAGATGTAGGTTCTACCCTTGCTGAGTGCACAGGGGAGAACCCTTATGTTAGAGGTGCAGGTAGGCCAAGAGTATGCAGGGCACTCACCTCACATCCCCCCATTGCAGAGATCTACCGCATCGTGTCACAGAAGCAAATTGCAGACCGCGCAGCCCATGATGAGTCCCCTGGTAACAACGTGGTGGACATCAGCGTGCCACCCACTACTGATGGACAGAAACCGAACAAGCTGCAATGCTGCCAGAACCTGTGACTGCCCCGTGCCTCGTCCAAATATGCGTGCGTGCACATCCTCATCCTTCGCCTGCCCCTCATCATGATGTCTTCTCTGACCTGACCCTCTCTGTCCCTCTGTGACTGGCTCCTACCCCTCCACTGAGCTCTGCAGACAACTGGGGCTTAGGAAGAACAGGAGTCCAGCTGCACCATCTGTTCTCCCCCACCCCAGGGAAGCTTGAAACCTGGCTGCTGCACCTATTCTTCTTGGGTCCCAGTGGGCCTCTGGGTGGTGTGGGGAGGGTGGCAGGATGGACCAGGCCAGCCAGAGGCAAGAGGATGGGCACACCAAACAGGCTTCAATTTTCCACAGCAGACTCCGGGGAGCAATTACCTCCCTTCCTCTCTGGCTAGTTGTCCCAGCTGGCCCTGGTCCCTACCCAGAACCCCCCTCTGGGCAGAAGCCCGAAGAACAAGTGACCAGGGGACTGGGTCAGGCAGACAGGCTCCAGCATCCTACCACCCACATACAGTCAGCACCGCCTTTGACCTCAGCCTCTCCTGTGCGTGCGTGAATCCAGCTCCTGCCTGTAGATTTATGCTGGGAGAAGACCTCCCCCCCTTTCTGCACGCAGCGCACTCCCCACCCCTCCCTGTGCCCTTCTCTCTGTCTTGTCTCCCTGTCTGGTCAGGAACTGTTTGCAAGTGAAGCAATATCTCAGTGTTTTGTATATACAACAGCTCTTGTAGCCTTTGTTTTTTTGTTATTGTAGAGAAACAGATTCTTTATACACTTTGTAAGATTGACGCCAAACCCCAGCTCTCAGATCTCTTATTCTCCCTGTGGCCCCTGTTGCCCCAATGCCTCATTTCTCTGTCCCGTTACTAAAATGTGTAACCCGACTTCCTGGACAGAAACCTGCCGCTGCACTTTTGTCTTCTTTCTCTGCTCCAGGTGGCCACCCCTGAGCCAGGCCCCTTGCTGCACACATCCTCTACGGGGCTGCACCACCAGGCTCAGCCTCACAGGGAGCTAGAACACCAGGCCTGAACCCCTGCTCCGGACCATGCAGAGGCCTCCTGAGCTGGCTACGGAGGCCCTGGGGGGGGGTAAGGGTGGGAGGGAAGGCTGAGGGGTGGGGAGTGACTTTAAACTCCTTGCTGCAAGGACCACCAGCTTTAGGACTTGAGGGTGGTCCTCCAGGAGGAGGTGGGCTGTGTCCACTGCTTTCAACTCCCAGCTCTGGGAGTTGGACTGCTCATTTCTTCCATCTATTCCCCACCTGGCCACCACTTGGGGTCCCAGCAAGGACTAGTAAGAGGGGCTGGCCCACATGTTGGCAGTACCAGTCCCATCCCAGACTGATCTCTGAGGAAGGCTGAATGGGATGCTTGTCCACACGGGCAGGACTGGCCTGAGGGCAGGTTCCCAAAGTGGAGGGAGCGAGGGGAGTGCCCAGCCCTGTCCCTGCACTGATCACATGACCCAATGGGTGTTCTCTCTCACTTGAGTGCTAGTAGCTGTTCTAGAAGCTCCAGACTCTGGCTGAACCTCTTGTGCTCTTGACCCCTAGGAGAGCCAACAGAGGGGGATTCCAGGCTCTGGCTGCCCTGCCCAGACATCCCTCCAAAAGAGCTCTTGAGTCATAGGGGCTGTTCTCACAGGAGTTGGGTGAGCCAGAGCCCATGCTCCAGGCTGAGGAGCACCCTGGGCTGGGGATCTGGTGGGGTGCACAATCCAGGGCCTATTTACATGGATCTCAGGTCCCCTGGGTTTAGGTAGGGTGTGCTATGGAGAGGCAGAGGGTGAATGGGAACTTCAGGAGGGCCAGTGAAGCACTCAAACACCCGAAAGGTTTCAAGAGTCAAAGATCAAATCTTTGTGGAGCCTCAGGTTGACCAGGCCCTGGGCACATGCCAGTATTTAGACTGAGGGTGATAGTCCAGTGATACTATTTCAGTTACTCTAATTTCAGTAATTTAATAAGCACAGCATGCTGGCTTTGTACTAGGCACTGTTCTTCAGAGTTTTTTGTTTTGTTTTTATGGTAAAATAAACATTACAAAAAAAATTTTTAATTGATTTTTAGAAAGAAGAAGGGAGAGAGAGCGATTTGTTTTCCACTTATTTATGCATTTATTGGTTGATTTTTGTATGTGCCATGACGGGATCAAACCCATAACCTTGGCTTATTGGGACAATGCTCTAATCAACTGAGCTACCTGGCCAAGGCCATCTCAACCATTTTTAACAGTACAGTTTAGTGGCATTAATGTGGTACACTCACATTTGTTGTACCACCATCAATCTCCAGATCTTTCTCATCTTCCCAAAATGAAACTCTGCCCCCATTAAACACCAAATCCCCCATCCCCTGGCACCCACCATTCTATTTTCTGTCTCTGAATTTGTTAACCTAAGAATGTCCAAACATATAGAGAATTTTTATTAGAATGTATTTGGGGATAACCCTGATGGGTGTGGCTCAGTTCATTGGAGCATCGTTCTGTACACCAAAAGGTGGTGGGTTCAATTCTCAGTCAAGGTTACATACCCAGGTTCTATCCTGGTCAGGGTGCTTTTGGGAGGCAGCTGGTCTATGTTTGTTTCACATTGATGTCTCTCTCTCCCTCTTCCTCTCTACCTTCCTCTCTCTAAAATCAGTTTTAAAACATTTATTTGAGGAAAAATTATTAGAGGATACACCTGAAAGCAAAATCTCAACAGACTGAGAAAAATGCTTTGGAGAATAACAATTTGCAATGTCTTTTATGCATTTTAGATTAAGGAGGAAGATTATATGAAAGTGTGAGAAGGCAAGATGGTGATCAAATTACAGGATAGTTAAGATCATGTGCTTTCCTATGCTTTAAGGGGATCAATGAACAGGGCTTGCTGACGGCAAAGATAAGCTATTTAGTAAAGAAGTTATTTGTCAGGTGTAACTACCCACTATGAACTGCCCAGTTAGCAATTTAGTTAGTTTTTTGTTAATACTCACCAAGAATATTTTTCCATTGATGTTTTAAAAATACGTATTTTTATTGATTTCAGAAAGGAAGGGAGAGGGAGAGGGAGAGATAGAAACATCAATGATGAGAGAGAATTATTGGTCAGAAGCCTCCTGCACGCCCCCTACTGGAGATCGAGCTGGCAACCTCTTGATTCCTGGGTCAACGCTTAACTGCTGAGCCACACCCAGCTGGGCTCAATTGATTTTTAAAAATATATTTTTATTGATTTCAGAGAGGAAGGTAGAGGGAGATAGAGATAGAAACATCAATGATGAGAAAGAATCATTGATCGGCTGCCTCCTGCATGCCCCTTACTAGCGGTTGAATCCGAGCATGTGCCCCTGACTGGAATCGAACCCAGGACCCTCCAGTCCACAGGCCAGTGCTCTATCCACTGAGCCAAACCAGCCAGGGCTCCATTAATTTTTTTTTTTTTTTTTAAGTGGAAGGGAAGGAGGGAGAAGGGGGGAGAGAGAGAGAAAAAACAAACATTGATGTGAGAAAGACACATTGATTGCCTGCCTCCCACAGCAAGTGCCCTGACCTGGGTTGGGATTGAACCTGCAACCCAGGTAAGTGCCCTTGACAGAATCAAACTCTGGACCCTTTGGTTAGCGGGCCAACACTCTAACCACTTAGCAACACCAGCCAAGACCCAGTTAGCAACTTATGATCAGACCACCCAGTGAGGTCACTTTCGATAGAATCCCCCCACCCTTTTTTTTGCCCACAAATTTCACTCCTCTAGGGACCTCATAAAAGTGGAATCCTGCAGTATTGTCTTTTTGTGTTGGCTTATTTCACCGAGCATGATGTCCTCAGGGTTTATCCATGTTGTAGCAGGTATCAGGATGGCCTTCCTTTTTAGGCTGAATAGTATTCCATCGTATGGATAGGGCACATTGTGTTTTTCCTTCATCTGTCCATGGGCACTTGGTTGCTTCCACCTTTTGCTACTGTGAATCACGCTGCGACGAATGGCATGCAAATACCTGGGTGAATCCCTGCTTTCAATTCTTTTGGGTGGAATTGCTGGATCATATGGTAATTCTGTGTTTAATATTTTTGAGGAACTGTTAATCTAAATAAATTATGCCATAAAAGAATGTAGTCCCACAAAAAAAATAAATCTTTTATGTTGTAACAGTTCCTCAAAAAATTAAACAATTACCATGTGATTCAGGAGGTGGGCATAATTTACCAGCCTCAATTTATAGACAGGGCACAGAAGTCATTGATGGGAAAAATAAATAAATGGGTATTTTTAAAAAAGTGACTCTCCCAGGGTCCTACAGTTAATAAGTAAGCAGGTTTCCACACCAGAGCTATATAGTAACCACTTAGCTAGAAGACTTCTCCAAATGTTTATTGAGTGCTTACTATGTGCCAGGAAGCCCTAACAATTGAAGAAAATGCCCAGATAAAAGACTGGGAAGAAGTATACCAAAATTAAAAATATTATTTTATTTTATTTTATTATGGCTCTAGCTGGTTTGGCTCAGTGGATAAAACATTGGTCTGCGGACTGAAGGGTCCAGGGATTGATTCCAGTCAAGGGCAGGTACTTCAGTTGCAGGCTTGATTCCTGGCTCTAGTTGGGGCATGTGCAGGAGGCAACCAATTGATGTGTCTCACATTGAGGTTTCTCTCTGTGTCTCCCCGTCCCGCTTTCTAAAAAAAAAAAAAAGGAAAAATATCCTCAGAGATGATTAACAACAAAATTTTATTATGGCCCAGCCAGTGTCGCCCAGGAGATCATGGTTCGATTCCTGATCAGGGCACATGTCCCAATTTTGGGCTTGATCCCCAGTGGGAGCATTCAGGAGGCAGCTGATTGATGTTTCTCATCAATGTTTCTATCTCTCTATCCCTCTTCCTTCCTCTCTCTGAAATCAATAAAAACATTTAAAAAATAAAGAAAAAGGAATTCTATGAAAAGTAACCTTACAGGGTGGTCTGATCATAATTCCTAACAGGGCAGGTCATGGTGGGTAGGCACATCCTAGGCATATAACTTTTTAGTAAAGGGTTTATTTCTGTGCATCTAGATTAACCTTTGAAATGCCTCTTTTTAAAACCTTTTAAATGTGAACCACCCTTTCAGACCCCTCCTCTAAAGTATAACCATCCTCAAGGGAGCACAATCTTCACTATTCTGTAATCCAGTCTCTACCTTGCTTTTTCACACTTTCATGTGATCTTCCTTGTGTTCCTTCTTTAATTTTGAATGCATAAAGAAAACTGCCAGTTGTTATTTTGCAGAGCATTTTATTTGTTTTTATTTATTACTATTATTTTATTTTTGCAGAGCATTTTAGATCTTAATCCCTGGCATCGGTTTTGGCTTAAATAAACTCATAAAAATTATCTGCAAGTTTGAGCTTTTCTTATGTCAAAAGAACCCCTATATTGCCACCACCCAACTTCAGTCAGTATATTACACCCTGTAGCAGCTATCTTGCTACCATGAGAAAAAGGCCAAGAGGATCTCAGAGTCATTGACCCTATCGTCATTTGACCAAACCAATGCCAGCAGCCATCCTCTAGAATTCTTGTTGAAGCTAACAAAAATTGGCTCATCAATGAACATTAAATCTGGTGGGTGAAGGTTTATTGGGTAACAGGATAATTAGTTTCAAAGTATTTTCCCATAACTCACTTATTAACAAGTACAACATAATAAATCATGCTGGAGAAATCATGCTAGCAGACAATTTTGATCAGGTTAGCATAATCAGTGATGGAAGAAATCAACATTTTATGCCTCCTGATAGTTGTATGCACTGAGAACACCATCACTCTATGGTTCCTGTCCCAAATAAAATATTACACAAACATCAGTTGAGAGGCTTTCTAAAAATAACTAGCCTATAATTTTCCAAAGTACCAAGGTCATGAAAGACAAGGAAAGATTGAGGAATTGTTCTAGACTGAAGGAGATTGAATTAGATGACAAAATATAATATGTAATCCTGGGATGGATTCTGGAACTTTAAAGGACTTTATTGAAACTATAAATAATATTTAGGAATTACATGGTAATATCAGATGAATATTAATTTCCTGGTTTTTGAGGTTGTACTGAGATTATGTGGAAGAGTGTATTTAAGAAAAATACACTGAGGCAGGGAGAGCCATCGCCGCTGCCACCATGAGTGATCAGCAGCGGGACTGTGCCTTGGACTTAATGAGGTGCCTGCCTCCACAGCAAATTGAGAAAAACCTCAGTGACCTGATCGACCTGGTTCCCAGTCTATGTGAAGATCTGTCTTCTGTTGACCAGCCACTGAAAATCGCCAGAGACAAAGTGGTGGGAAAGGATTACCTTTTGTGTGACTACAACAGAGACAGGGACTCGTGTAGGTAGGTCACCATGGAGTAACAAGTATGATCCTCCCTTGGAAGATGGGGCCATGCCTTCTGCTCGGCTGAGGAAGCTGGAGGTGGAAGCCAACAATGCCTTTGACCAGTATCGAGACCTGTATTTTGAAGGCAGCGTCTCATCTGTCTACCTCTGGGATCTGGATCATGGCTTTGCTGGAGTGATTCTCATAAGAAGGCTGGAGATGGATCAAAGAAGATCAGAGGCTGCTGGGATTCCATCCACGTGGTGGCAGTGCAGAAGCCCAGTGGCCGCACCGCTCATTACAAGCTGACCTCTACGGTGACGCTGTGGCTGCAAACCAACAAATCCGGTTCTGGCACCATGAACCTTGGAGGCAGCCTTACCAGACAGGTGGAGAAAGATGAAACTGAGCGACTCCTCGCCACACATAGCCAATATTGGGCGCCTGGTAGAGGACATGGAAAATAACATCAGAAGTATGCTGAATGAGATCTACTTTGGAAAAACAAAGGACATCGTCAATGGGCTGAGGTCTGTGCAGACTTTTGCAGACAAATCAAAACAAGAAGCTCTTAAGAATGACCTGGTGGAGGCTTTGAAGAGAAAGCAGCAATGTTAAACCTCTGCTTCACGCTAACCGGACATGCCATGCACTTGTTAGATTCCTTTCTTAGGAAACTCATTTTCTGCTCCCTTCCCTGTCCCTTTCCTCCCTGACAGGTCACACAACACCTGTGTCACTGACCTGCACAGCGCTATCACACCCTGAGAATAAAGCCGCTAAATACCCTCTCCGTCTCTAAAGCCTGCTTCCCACCACATTTTGCTATCAGAACTTGATGTTTCCATAGAGACCATGTGTGTTTTGTTTGCCCAGGCTCTCCCCCCCGCCCCCCTCCCCCCATTTATAGGCATAAAATACACTGTCTGCCTCCCCTTCCACCTTTTTGTTACATTGGTGTAAAAACTGTAAAACAAAAAAATTTTATGAAATAACTGTGGTGTGTGAAAGAAGAAAAACTGGAAATCTGACTCCACGTGTGTTTGGGAGTTGCTTGGGGTTGGGGTGGGGAGCAGGGGACAGCTCTGGGAGGAAGGAGAGGTGGCCCTCAGCACTGTCCTGCACGCTGGCCCCTGGCCTCGGAGACCACGTTGTGGGGGTGGGGGGCCTCGACCGTCTGCTCTTCTGGCCAGGTGCTTTTCTGTCCATTTTTATGGAATGCAAAAGGAGTTTTTGTTTTATTTTGTTTTTTTTTGTAAAGCTTAAAAAAAAACCCTACATTTTATACTTGAGCTTCCATACTTTAAAAAAAAAAGGAAAAAAAGAACAAAAAATAAAAAGAAACTGGGATGCAAAAAAAATACAGTGAAGTATTAAGGATTAATGAGATACCATGTGTGTACCTGATACTCTCAACTCTGAAATGTTAACAATTGGGCAAAAGGTTTATGGGGGCTCTGTGCATTATTTCTGCAACTTTTATGTTTATTTGACATTATTTTAACATAAAAAATAATTTAACATGAGCCCTGGCAGTTGTCCTGATACACCAAGGTTGCAGGTATGATGCCTGGTCAGGGCACATACAAGAAGCAACCTTTATTGATTACAGAGAGGAAGGGAGAGAGAGAGAGAGAGAAACATCAATAATGAGAATCATTGATCGGCTGCCTCCTGCACATTCCACACTGAGATCAATCCCACAACCCGGGCCATGTGCCCTGACCAGGAACTGAACCATGAGCTCCTGGCTCGTAGGTCAACGCTCGACCACTGAGCAACACGGGCTGGGCCAAAATTGATGTTTCTCTTTCTCTCTGCCCCTTCTCTCCAATTAATAAATAGAAAGTTTAAAAAATTTTAACCCAAGTGCATAGATTTAAACATTTGATGTGTTTTGATTTGCAATCATTATCCTTAAAGGAGGCCAAATTGTCCACTTTGCTGCCAGTGGGATCTTCTTTTAGTTGGCCCACACTGGCACTACATTAGTAGGTAATGTCTTTGACAACTATTGTGCTTTCTGGTATGTCACGATGTGCCAAGTTTATTTTGTACATTTTCTGTACCAGACCGAGAATCAGTCATTTCCCCAAGGTTCCCTGGTTCTGTCCATTGGAAATGAAACTTAAAAGTCCGCAAGCTTAAGGAGCACTTATTGCAATGAGGTTGGTCTTTGTTTCTGACCTTTTTAGTGGACAAAACTAAAGAATGTTTGCTTTTTATTTATTTTTTAATATATTTGTGTTGATTTCAGAAAGGAAGGGAGAGGAAGAGAGAGAAACATCAATGATGAAAATCATTGATGAGCTGCCTCCTGTAGCCCCTACTGGGGTTTGAACCCGCAACCCGACCTCCTGGTTCATAGGTCAATGCTCAACCCCTGAGCCATGCCAGCTGGCCAGTGTTGCTTTTTATAAAGATAAAATATATCATGATTCCCTGGCCCCTGTGGCTTAGTTGGTTGGGTGTCTTTCTGTGAACTGAAAGGTTGCTGATTCGATTTCTAGTCAGGGCATATGCCTGAGTTATGGGCTCACTCACCGATAGGCAGCATGCAGGAAGCAGCCAATCCATTATTTCACTATCACATCAATTTTTCTCTCTCCCTCTCCCTTCCTCTCTCTCTAAAGAACAATAAAAATATTTTAAAAATATATATATATATATATCATGATATTCCCAATTCAAATTCAAGACTACAAGGGTTTTATTTATTGAGATCAATCTTATATCTGTACCCCTCTGAAAATTCCAGTTTTTGACACCAACATAATTACTCCTTTGTATTATCTCATATTACACATGTAACATGCTTAGAACAACTATTTAACACCACCACCACCAATATAGTAGTGGCATGTACAAATTGTTGTGTTTTAAAAGTCACTAGGAGTTCATCTTTGTGTTATTTTGTCACCAACTGGATACTCTGGTTCATTAGTTTTATTTTTGTGTTTAGGGGTATCTCCAAATTTTGTTTTATAATTATATAAAATATTTGCATGGCCCTAGCTGGTTTCGCTCATTGGATAGAGCGTTGGCCTGTGGACAGAAGGGTCCCAGGTTCAGTTCCTGTCAAGGGCACATGCCCGGGCTGCGGGCTCAATCCCCAGTAGGGAGCATTCAGAAGGCAGCCAATCAATGATTCTCTCTCATCGATGTTTCTGTCTCTCCTTCTTCCTCTCTGAAATCAATAAAAATATATTAAAAAAAAATAAAAATAAATACATGTTATTTCTTTTTTCATTAAAATATATGTAAGCTAGTATAACAATAGAATTTAACGGAGACAATTGAGCGATCTATATATTAAATAAAGGAGGGGTGGGGGGAGCAAAGGAGTATTGAGGCTTTTTGCATGTGCCTAAAATCCCCGCGCCCCCCCTTTTCTTCTAGTTAACTTGCACTCACACCTTGTCAGTTCAATTGCTGCTTCTTCAGGGACATAAGTTTGGATTGTCCAAATTATTCCATGATATGCCCCCCTCACTTGCCAAAATTTATCACCCTGTAAATTAATAATTAATAACATAATTGGTTGTTTTATGACTTTCTCACTCTAGATTGAGGTCCATAAGAGCAATATTTCTCTTACTCAACATTGTGTCCCCGGCGCCTAGCACAGTGCCTGCTCATAATAGGCTCTCTTTTTTAAAAATATATTTTTAATTGATTTTAGAGAGAGAGAGAAACATCAGGATCCAAACATGACCCCTTGGTAGAGAGTACAACGCTCAACCGAGTCACACTGACCAGGGCCTAATAGGCTCTCTAATTGTTTATATTACATCTAGTGAATGAACCTATTGCATGAATGATGTTGGCTTTGGCTCTTCCACGGTCTCCTAACCTCTCTAGGCTTGTTTTTCCTCTGTAAAATGTGACCACATGGTGTCTCCCTCCCCTAGGATTGATGGGAAGCTTAAGGCAGGTGGCGAACACTCAAATTCTGTAACGGTTTTATTAACAAGCACTGGTCGCCCGCAGGTGGCGCTAGCAGCCCCTCTCGTGCTCCTTGCCGGATTAGGGAGGGGCCAAGACTGGTGGTGGGGCTGGGACAGGGGGCGGAGCTAGGCCGTGGCAGGGGCGGAGCCAGTCGCTGCAGCGCAGCGGGGCGCCCTGTGCGACCCGGACGCCCTGTCGCCTTCGGCCCCGCCTCCCTGGGTTGGACGTGCACAGATATTGGCCGGCGCGGTTGAGAGGCGGTCACCATTGGCCCCCGGCTCCGTCTGCTTGGCGGGCGGTGTCGGGACGCAGGTGCCGGCCGGAGGAGCGGAGCTAGAGGTGCTGTCGGGACTGGCCGGGCCGGGACCGGGGCCGGGGCGAGAGGAGGGGTCTGCGCGGCCTCCCGGCCCGGCCGCGGATCAGGTGCGCACGGGTGGCCGGGTGGGGCCAGAGGACGCCGGTCCGCGGGCCGGCACCAGGTTCGAGGCCGGAGCCTGGAGCCTGGAGCCTGGCCCCTGGCGGAGCGGCCGGGTTCCGACCCTCGGTCTCAACCTTTCCCAGGACAAGGGGATTGCAGTTCCCGTCTCGAGGGCAGCGGGAGGTCTCTGAGCCTCGGTTTCCCTATCTGTGAAACTGATCATCCCAGTGTCAATCCAATAGGGCTGATTCTGGCGGTGGCCTCTGAGAGTTTCAGGCACACAGTAGGCGGTCAGTAAGTGACCAGTGTCCTTCTTCAACCTTCTTCTCAAAGGGGTTCTGCCTGAAAAATAGTAAATAACGGTGAACCAGGCACCCTGTAGAAAGGACATGCTAGCAGAGTGCCTGGTAGTTAGTGGGCGCTCGAAACAGAATTTATATGATTGGCTTATTTACTCTTCTAGGGACCATAATAGATGCAAGTATTATTATTCTGTTATTCAGAAGAGGAAATCGAGGCTCAGAGCGGTCAAGGCTTGCCCAGTGCTACACAGCAAATAAGACCAGGACTGGGCTTTGAACCTGACCTCCAGTGCAGGGCCTGGGAATTACTGAAGGGCACATAGGAGCAGGAGCCTCTCTATTGTGAATGAAGAGGAATGAATGCATTTCACAGGCTCTACATTTATTTTTTTTTTAAGGTGAGCATTTATCGAGCACTTACTGTGTGCCACCCTGTGCCTTGTCTCATCAAACCCTCTCAACAACCCTGTATGTAAACTGATGATGGCAATTATAATAAGAGGTAATATTTATTGACTCTTTTTAACTTTAAAACATGTATTGATTTGAGAGAGACATTGATTTCTTCCACTTATTTATGCATTCAGGGATCCAACCCGCAATCTTTTTTTTTTTTTTTTTTTTTTTTTTTAACATATTTTATTGATTTTTTACAGAGAGGAAGGGAGAGGGATAGAGAGTTAGAAACATCGATGAGAGAGAAACATCGATCAGCTGCCTCCAGCACGCCCCCTACTGGGGATGTGCCCGCAACCCAGGTACATGCCCTTGACCGGAATCGAACCTGGGACCTTTCAGTCCGCAAGCCGACGCTCTATCCACTGAGCCAAACCGGTTTCGGCCCAACCCGCAATCTTTGCGTAATGGTATGACACTCTAACTAACTGGGCTGTCCAGCCCAGGGCCTATTTATTGACTTCTTAATATTTATGGAATTTTGAGCTGGGTATCATTTTGACTACTATTTTTCAGATGAGTAAGCCAAGGCCAGAGACCAAAGCAGCTGGCCTGAGCTCACACTGTGGGGAGTTAGGGCCCCCTGACTTCTTTTCCTTTAGTTTCCTTCTTTCAGTAAAGGAGCCTGGAGCAGATGTGGAAAGGTTGTGGTGCCATAGTGCCACTGAGACAGGCCTAGCCAAGGGCAGGCTTCACTGGAGGAACTGAGCCTCGGCAGACACAGTCCACCAACTCCCACTTATTTGACAGAGAAGGATGCGGCCCAGAAAGGCAAAGTGACTTGTCCCAGGACACACATCATCAATGACAGAGTCAGGACTTGAAAAAACCCAGGTCTTTTTGAGTCCCAGACCCACTCACTATATTAACTTTTTTTTTTAAATTAATCCTCACCCGAGGATATTTTTCCCATTGATTTTTAGAGAGAGTGGAAGAGAAGGGAAGAGACAGAGAGAGAGAAATATCCATTGATTGGTTGCCTCCCACATGTGCCCCAACAGAGGCAGGTGGTCGAGCCTGCAACAGCGTGCCCTTGACCAGAATAGAACCTGTGACCCTTCAGTCCATGGGCTGATGCTCTAACCATTGAGAACCAGCTAGGGCTGCTGGACTAACTTAATTCTGGCACTGTGCCTTCTTAGCTTTGTGACCTTGAGCAAGTATCTGCCCCTCTCTGAGCCTTAGTCACAAATGTGGGTAATTATTGGACTTACTTTGTGGGTCTATTGTGAAGATTCGGTGAAATCTATCTCTAGAGCACTGAACCAAGTTTGCCATAGACACTGGCTTCCTTTCCCATCCCAGCAGCCCCACAGCCGAGTCTAGCCTGTAGCCATTCTATCCTTGTGTCCAGCCTTGAGTTTGGTTTCTTCTGAGCCCAGACCTCTGTGGTTTGCAAAGACCTCTAGCCTCTAAACATCTGATTCCCTCCGTGGGCACTGGCAAATCAAGAGACCTTGTTCTTTTTTCCTTTCTTTTTCTGAAATGTTTTTATTGATTTTAGAGAGACGGAGAAACTTTCCCTCTTTATGTGCCCTGACCCGGGACTGAACCCGCATCCCAAGTATATGCCTTGACCGGGAATCGAACCAGCAACCTTTCGGTGCACAGGATGACACTCAACCAACTGAGCCATGGTGGCAGGGTGGGACCTTGTTCTTAATAACACAGGTCTGCTCTTACACAGAGTAGGGACAGAGAAATTAATGTAGCCACTCGATGCCAGACACAGGGTCAGGTGCTGGGGACAGCAGAGAGCAAGTCCAGTTCAGTCCTTCCTTTATAGAGCTCCCTAAAGCGTGGAAGACAGAAGTCGTTACACAAGTAGATGAAGAAATAAGAGCATCTCAGAGTGGGGCACATTCTGTGAGGGCAATAATGTGGACATCAATGGCACTTTAGCCAGGATGGTCAGGGAAGGCCTTTCTGGGGAGGTGACCTTTGAAGGGGACACTTAACTTTTTAGAGTTCAGTGAGCTTAGCACAGTACTAGTATGTATTAAGTCCTTAATAAAGAGTAACTACTGTTATTTGCAGGCCTTACATTAGCAGATATACCAGTGAGTTTTCCCCCCTGATAGTAAAAGCAATAGTAGAACTAATATATTGGAGCTGTGATTATTCTTGTAATACCCAATTCCTTGCAGGAATGTTAAGGTCGATCCTTGGAGGGGCAGGAACATTCTCTTGGATAGGCCATTGACTTTCTTGCTGACCTCTGGGCCAGAAGTTCTGGTTGTAGGCACATGGAAGGGACAGCAGTATACACAACATGGCAGGCCGCTCGCTACCCCTCAGGGATTATCTCAGTCAGGCACCCTTCCTCCCTTGCTCCTTCTGCCTCTGGCTCATACGGGTTGGCCTTGCTGTGGAGGCTCAGAGGGCATGTTGGGCTAAGATAATGCTGTCGAGCTGCTCAGAGGGCAGTGACCCCCCTGGCAGACTATTCTGGTGCAGAAAGCTAGTCAATAACTCATGCTGCTTTCCTCTGACTCTGTCTCTTTGGGTTTCAGATTTTAGTGGCAGGGATTGGTTAAAGCTGACTGTGGGGTACATCCGTGAGTATTTCTTAGGTCTCTGGCTCAAAGCTCCTGAGATAAAGGGTGAGACAACTGGGGGACAGATCCTTAGCTTCAGGGCACCTGTACTGACCTCACAGGCATCAAGAGGGGCGTCTAGTACTTTCACGAAATTCTCAGAGGGAAACACATACATCTTCTGGCTGGTCTGGAAGGGACAAGGGGGTTGCCAAGGGTTCCTTCTGGCAGGTTAGACCCTGGACTTGGGGGCCAAATCCTGCTAAAGTCACCTACCCAGACCTGAGTTCAGATTGCTGTCTGAAGTTCCAGCTATCTCCCATGGCTTCACCTCCAGAACAGAGGCATGGCTTAGAGCAGCTGCTCTGGTGGGGACAGAGGCTGCCAAGGTCCTCCCCAGTGTCCGCCACTTCCTTGTTGGCCTGAAGTGCCAAGGAGTTCTGAGCTGTACAAGAGACCATGAACCAGATGGGTCAAGGTGATTTACCATCCTTGTTTGTGGGGCCAAATTACTAGCGCTGTTCTGCCCCACTCAGAGGTAGGTTTATCTGTTCTGAACCCAGTCCTAGGAATTCAGTCCACAGAGAACCATTCTCCACATGATTGGTGGGCATGGTTCTGGCATGGAAAGCCCCAAGTAAAGGGCATGCCGCACAGTAGGTGCTCAGTAATTGTTAGATGCTGTTAAGGTGAATTTTTGGGTAGCCTGGAAGCTCTGAAGGCTGAACCAGGCTGGCTTTTTTTAGGAGAGTTAGAGGTCATATAACCAAGTCCTTGGTATGTGCTAGGCCTGGGCTGAGTTGCATGTGTGATCTTTTTGAATCTTCACAACCCCTACAAAGCTCTGTCTTACAGATTGGGTGACTGAGGCTGAGAGAGCTGGATTCAAACCCTGATCTGTGTCCTACTCACTAACTTACACAATAAAAACCTTACATCTTCCCTTCACCTCCCTGCTGGCTTTTCCCTAGGCTCCTGGGACAATGGGCCTCAGGCCCTGAGGACACGGGTGCTTCTTGTGGCCATGACGACGGGTGATTGCTGCCACCTCCCTGGCTCCCTATGTGACTGCTCCGGCAGCCCTGCCTTCTCCAAAGTCGTGGAGGCCACAGGCCTCGGGCCACCCCAGTATGTGGCACAGGTGACTTCACGGGATGGCTGCCTCATCTCAACTGTCATCCGGGTCTTGGACACTCCGAGGTGAGTGGTGACCGAGCAGGTGTATTTATCGCCACTCACTTCACTCCTGGGCTCAGTGATTTCCTCCCAGACTGTGGTCAGAAGTCGACCATCTGGATGGGTCAGAGAAAGGATCCCAGGCTGGGAAGGTCTGATTCTTCAGGAAAGGCCAGAAGTCCAGTTTATTAAGGGAAATCGGAAGATGAAATGTGGCAAGTAGCTCATATTTTGGAGAGGCGGTGTGAGGAAAAGTTTAGAAGTGCAGAGGGTCACTCTCAGTGCCTGGGCTGAAATGCTGAGGGCAGCCGTCCCTCCCTGTGAGACCCGGGGCAAGTTGCTTTACCCCCATATCTCTAAATTGGAGACACAATTGGGTTGTGCTGAGAGTACGTTGCTGTGATCCACACAGAGTGCACACAGGTAGGTTTACCACCTCGCCCACATTTGATAAATGTGTTTAAATCTTGGTGCTGGCCTTCCAGACCCATCTGTGAGCTAAATCTGCCTCGTTCGCCAATTTGTCATCAGTTCCAAGGAAAGAATTAAAAAAAAAACAAAACCCATACAAATTTAAATCTACCTGAATTTATTCAAATTTAAAATAGCCACCAGTTTTTCAAGTTTAATGTATTGTTTATTTGATATGATTTAATGCGTAAGTTCGCCCCCCCCCCCCAATTCTTTTATTGTGTTAAAATATACATAACATAGCCTAGCCCATGTAGCTCAGGGGTTCAGTGTCAACCTATGAACCAGAAGGTCACAGTTTGATTCCCAGTCAGGCACATGTCCTGGTTTCAGGCTCAATTCCCAGGGGTGTGTGTGCAGGAGGCAGCTGATCAGTGATTCTCTCTCATCATTGGTGTTTCTACCTCTTTCTCCCTCTCCCTTCTTCTCTGAAATCATTATATATATCTCATAACGTTTACCATTCATAACCATTTTAAGTGCATAGTTCAGTAGTACTAAGTACATTCACATTGTTGTGCAATCGCTGTCATCCATTCCTACTCTTTGTTGTGCAATTGCCATCATCTATTTACTCTTTTCATCATGTAAATCTGAGTCTCTATCCCCATTAAACAACAATTCTCCCTTTCCCTCCCTCCGTCCCTGGCATCCACCATCTACTTTCTGTCTCTATGGATCTGACTCCTCTACCACCTCATATAAGTGGAGTCTCACAGTATTTGTCCTTTCTGTCTGGCTTAATGTCCCCAAGGTTCATCCATGTTGTAGTAGGTATCAGAACTAATGATAAGCTTTTCATTCAAACATAAAAAGAAGCAGATGGAAGCTTTGCTGGGCTTTGGAGAGGGCTCCCTGCCACTCACTAAGTTTGCCTGGTGTCACTTCCTCCAGGAAGCCTTGCCTGAGCCCAGATGAGATGAGCACTTTTCCTTCTGACCTTCTCCAAGGCAGTTTTTGTTCCCATGATTTTATTTATTTATTTTACTTTTTTGTGTTGTCTTTTTAAATTGAAAATTTATTTATATATTTATTTATTTATTTTGAGAGTACATTTATTAAAGCTGAGGACAGAGAAACAAGGAAGGGCTTAGGATAAAAGAAGCAACAGGAGGGGGCCTAGCTGGGGCTGCTTTGGCTCACTAGAAATGTTATAGAAAAGAAATTAGCTTAGGAGGACCTCTTTGGCTCACTGGAAAGTCAAAGGGGGCCTTAGGGACAGGTTCAGGGGGTTAGCCTGGGAGGAGATGCCACTATTCATTGCTCCCCTGGTTGCAAGTCTCATGGGGACCCTTTAGGAGATGTGCACCTGAGAGAGAAGAAAGGCATAGGTGTGCTCCCTGGAGGGAGAGCAAGCTATTGTGTTTTTAACATTTTATTTTTAATTATAGTTGACATAGAGTATTATATTAGTTTCAGGTGTATAACATCGTGATTCAATATTTATGTGCTTTACACAAAGTGATCATCACAAGTCTAGTAGCATAGTTATTACAATATTATTGACTGTATTCCCTGTGCTGTACACTACATCCCCGTGACTTATTTTATAACTGGGAGTTTGTACTTCATAATCCCCTTACCCTTTTCTACCCATTCCCTCACTCCAGTCCCCTCTGGCAACCATTAGTTCAGCGGTTCTCAACCTGTGTGTTGCAACCCCTTTGGGGTCGAACGACCCTTTCACAGAAAACACATATGTAATTACATATTGTTTTTGTGATTAATCACTATGCATTAATTATGTTCAATTTGTAACAATGAAAATACATCCTGCATATCAGATATTAACATTACGATTCATAACAGTAGCAAAATTACAGTTATGAAGTAGCAACGAAAATAATTTTATGGTTGGGGGTCACCACAACATGAGGAACTGTATTAAAGGGTCACGGCATTAGGAAGTTTGAGAACCACTGCATTAGTTTGTTCTCTGTATTTATGAGAGTATTTTTGTGTTGTTTTATTTGTTCATTTATTTTGTTCTTTAGACTCCACATACATGTATGAGTAAAATCATATGGTATTTGTCTTTGTCTGTCTGACTTACTTCACTTAGCATAATACCCTCTACATTGTTGCAAATGGTAAGATTTCATTTTTTATGGTTGAGTAATATTCCATTATATAAATGCAGCACATCTTCTTTATCCATCTGTCTGTTAATGGACACCTAGACTGCTTCCATGTCTTGGCTATATATACTAATAAAAGGTTAATATGCTAATTAGGGTGGACATCCATCCGGACAAAGCTTGCACCCCCGCTGGCCTGATTGCCCCTCACTGCTCCCCCACTGGCCTGATGGCCCCTAACTGCTCCACTGCCTGCCTGATGGCCCCTAACCTCCTCTGCCTCAGCCCACCACTGGGCTGGAATCACCTGGGACCCTTTAGTCTGCAGGCTGATGCTCTATCCAAAGTCAAACTAGCTAGGGCTCCCCTCTGCTTCTTTTTTAAAATTTACTATATTTTTATTGATTTCAGAGAGTAAGGGAGAGGGAGAGAGAGATAGAAACAGCCTATATAATAAAAGGCTAATATGCAAATCAACGAAACTGCAGAATGACTGGTTGCTATGACATGCACTGACCACCAGGGGGCAGATGCTCAACACAGGAGCTGCCCCTGGTGGTCAGTGCACTCAGCAGGGCTTGCCAGTGGGCTCATGGCTGGTGAGCACAGCGGAGGTGGCGGGAGCCTCTCCTGCCTGCCTCCAAGGCAGTGCTAAGGAGCAGCGAGCCCAGCTTCAGAAGCCAGGCTCACAGCTGGCGAGCGCAGCGGTGGTGGCAGCAGCCTTTCCCACCTCCACAGCAGGCGGACATCCCCCGAGGGGTCCTGGACTGCAAGAGGGCGCAAGCCAGGCTGAGGGACCTTCCTCCCAGTACACGAATGTTGTGCACCGGGCCTCTTAATGATAAGAGAGAATCATTGATCAGCTGCCTCCTGCATGCACCCTACTGGGGATCAAGCCCACAACCTAGACATGTGCCCTGGGCTGAAATCGAACCTTGGACACTTCAGTCCGCAGGCTGACGCTCTATCCACTGAGCCAAAACAGCTAGGGCTCCCCTCTGTTTCTTTTTTTAAAATATATTTTTATTGATCTCAGAGAGGAAGGGAGAGGGAGAGAGAGCTAGAAACATCAATGATGAGAGAGAATCATTGATCAGCTGCCTCCTGCATGCCCCACACTGGGGATCGAGCCCACAACCCAGGCATGTGCCCTTGGCCAGCATCAAACCTGGGACCCGTCAGTCCGCAGGCTGACGCTCTATCCACTGAGCCAAACCGGATAGGGCCTCCCTCTGTTTCTTTTTTCTTTTTTTAAGACACAAAACTTAATTTAATAGAAATTTTGTTTGTAGTTCTTACATTCTCAGTGTGAGCTGAGCTGGAACCACTGCCCCACCAAGTGGCCCAGTGATGGAGGCAGGGAAGAAAGGGAGCTGGTGGGGGTATCAGAGCTCAGGCCCTAGGAGCCCCAATCTTGTCAGTGCTCGGGGGCTGAGGGATCCTTCCTCTTCTCCTGTCCCCCTCTGGCTCCATGAAGGAGAACAGATGAAATCTTGATCCTGGGGCTACTCCACACCCCACATACCCCAAGGTTGGAAGGGGAACTAAGGGATCTAAGGGGGAGAAGGGGACAGAAGAAGGCAAAGATGTCAAAAAAGATGGGGGGCAAAGAAGAATCAGAGACAAAACACCAATAAAAAAAAGAGGGGGGGCGGGAACAATACCAAAATCTACCCCAAATTGGAACCCGCCTGGAAAAAAGGAAAGTTCTCCAGTCTCATAGAGACATTATTTGCTGCGGCCAGCTCTGTGATGGGGGCGCTCAGGCCTCAGTCCAGCCCTGGAAGCGATGTTGTGGCCCCTACAGCTCATCCTTGGCCTGGCCAGCAGCAGCATCTTCCTCCTCCTTCTCCTTCTCATCTTCATCTTTGTCTGCCTCCTCCTCCTCCTCCAGTCTCTGCTCCTCATCCTGCTTGTCCTTCATTTGCTTTTCTGCTGCCTTTGTGACTCCCCACGTCTCGTTGCCAAACTCTTCGGCATACGCTTCATCATTGGTGATGAGGAAGTTGTCAAAGATGGTACCAGACTTGACCTGCCAGAGGTCTAGGCCCAGAATGGCAAAGTTTTCATAAGCATAAATACTGCTATCAGGAAATGAATACTCGGGGTTGTCGATCTCTGGATGAATCCAAGTGCCCTTGTAATCCAGGTTGTCAATCTTCTGGGCTTCCACTTGCCCTTGTATTCTGGGTTCTGAATCACTGGTGGTTCCCACTCCCCATCCATCTCTTCATCCCAGTCCTTAGGCTTCTTAGCATCAGGGTTAGGGATGTGCTCAGGCTCGTCCCAGTCCTCCCGTTTGGAGTCAGTGGGGTCATCAGTCATTGCCCGCTCATCCCCATCTTCAGGCTTTGAAGCATTAGGATCCTTTATCTTCTTGCGTGGGCAGGAAGTCCCAGTCATCCTCCAGAGAGCCAGACCCCACCTGGCTGTTGTGAATTTTTACTGGTAGGTGTTATCGGGCCCTACAATCAGTGTGTACAGGTGTGTGAGTTCATCATCCTTGCAACGGATGTCCTTGTTGATGAGCATGTTCTTGCCCTTGTAGTTGAAGATAACACAAACCTTCTTGGTCCCAGGGCCACAGATGTCAGGGCCAAACATGATTTTGTATTCAGAGTCTCCGTGCATGTCAGTCTGGTCCAAACTATCTGGAAATAGCTTCACATAGCCGCCCCGCAGTCGATGTTCTGCTCATGTTTCACAGTAAACTGCACCACCAACTGGTCCTTGTTGCTGAAAGGCTCAAATCTGGCAGACAAGACGTAAAAGCTGGCATCTTGGCTCGTCTGCAGCCCTTTATCCTTGTCCAGGTCACCATAGAACTTGATGGCACTGAAGATGAATTTGCCAAAATGGGACTTGTGTTTGGATTCGATCCAGTGGTTGGTCCAACTGTCTCTGTCCAAAAACTGCTCCTTGAAGTAGACGACAGGTTCAGCAGCGACCAGGTCGAGAAGGCTGAGCAGCAGTGGCATGGGTAGCAGCATGGCGGGCCAACGGGCGGCAACGTGCAGTGGGCCCTTTAAGTCACCTCTCCAAAAGCAGCTCTGCAGCAGGAACCTCCCCTCTGTTTCTTTTTCTTTTTCTTTTTCTTTTTTTTAAATATATTTTATTGATTTTTTACAGAGAGGGAGGGAGAGAGATAGAGAGTTAGAAACATCGATGAGAGAGAAACATCGATCAGCTGCCTCCTGCACATCTCCCACTGGGGATGTGCCCGCAACCCAGATACATGCCCTTGACCGGAATCGAACCTGGGACCTTTCAGTCTGCAGGCCGACGCTCTATCCACTGAGCCAAACCGGTTTCGGCTCTTTTTCTTTTTTTAAATATATTTTACAGAGAGGAAGGGAGAAGGATAGAGAGTCAGAAACATCAATGAGAGAGAAACATCGATCAGCTGCCTCCTGCACACGTCCTACTGGGGATGTGCCCACAACCCAGGTACATGCCCTTGACCGGAATCGAACCTGGGACCTTTCAGTCCGCAGGCAGACGCTCTATCCACTGAGCCAAACCGGTTAGGGCTCCCCTCTGTTTTTTTTTTTTTTAATTAAATCTTTATTGTTCAGATTATTACAGTTGTTCCTCTTTTTCTCCCCCATAGCTCCCCTCCACCCAGTTCCCACCCCACCCTCTGCCCTTACCCCCCTCACTATCCTCATCCATAGGTGTACGATTTTTGTCCAGTCTCTTCCCGCATCCCCCACACCCCTTTCCCCACCAAGAATAGTTAGTCCACTCCCTTTCTATGCCTCTGATTCTATTTTTTTTTAAATATATTTTATTGATTTTTTACAGAGAGGAAGGGAGAGAGATAGAGAGTTAGAAACATCGATGAGAGAGAAACATCGATCAGCTGCCTCCTGCACATCTCCCACTGGGGATGTGCCCGCAACCCAGGTACATGCCCTTGACCGGAATCGAACCTGGGACCTTTCAGTCCGCAGGCCGACGCTCTATCCACTAAGCCAAACCGGTTTCTGCCCTCTGATTCTATTATATTCACCAGTTTATTCTGTTCATCAGATTATTTATTCACTTGATTTTTAGATTCACTTGTTGATAGATGTGTATTTGTTGTTCATAATTTGTATCTTTACCTTTTTCTTCTTCCTCCTCTTCTTAAAGGATACCTTTCAGCATTTCATATATACTGCTTTGGTGGTGATGAACTCCTTTAGCTTTTTCTTATCTGTGAAGCTCTTTATCTGACCTTCAATTCTGAATGATAGCTTTGCTGGGTAAAGTAATCTTGGTTGTAGGTTCTTGCTATTCATCACTTTAAATATTTCTTGCCACTCCCTTCTGGCCTGTAAAGTTTCTGTTGAGAAATCAGCTGACAGTTGTATGGGTACTCCCTTGTAGGTGACTGACTATTTTTCCGTTGCTACTTTTAAGATTCTCTCTTTGTCTGTTGCTCTTGGCATTTTAATTATGATGTGTCTTGGTGTGGTCCTCTTTGGATTCCTTTTGTTTGGGGTTCTCTGCGCTTCCTGGACTTTTAAGTCTATTTCTTTGACCAGGTAGGGGGAGTTTTCTGTCATTATTTCTTCAAATAGGTTTTCAATATCTTGCTCTCTCTCTTCTTCTGGCACCCCTATAATTCGGATGTTGGTACGCTTTAAGTTGTCCCAGAGGCTCCTTACACTATCTTCATATTTTTGGATTCTTTTTGCTTTTTTGCTTTTCCGGTTGGGTGTTTTTTGCTTCTTCGTATTTCAAATCTTTGATTTGACTCTTGCGATCCTCTAGTCTGCTGTTGGAACTCTGTATAATATTCTTTATTTCAGTCAGTGTATGCTTAATTTCTAGTTGGTCCTTTTTCTTTCTTTTTTTTTTTTTTTTAAATATATTTTATTGATTTTTTACAGAGAGAAAGGGAGAGAGATAGAGAGTTAGAAACATCGATGAGAGAGAAACATCGGTCAGCTGCCTCCTGCACATCTCCTACTGGGGATGTGCCCGCAACCCAGGTACATGCCCTTGACCGGAATCGAACCTGGGACCTTTCAGTCCGCAGGCGGACGCTCTATCCACTGAGCCAAACTGGTTTCGGCTAGTTGGTCCTTTTTCATATCCTCGAGGGTCTCACTAGACTTATTGAGGGTCTTACTAAATTTTTCGGCGGTTTCTAGAAAATTCTTGAAAAACCTTAAAAGTGTGGTTTTGAACTCTATATCCAGTAGTTTGCTTTCCTCCATTTCTGTCATTTGTGACCTGTTTCTTTGTCTCCACATTTTGGATGCTTCCCTGTGTTGATGGAGTGGCTTTGTGTGCTAGGTGTCCTATAGGGCCCAGTGGGTCAGCCTCCCCAATTACCAGAGGTGGACACTCTTGGTGCACCCCTTTGTGGGCTGTGTGCACAGTCTTGTTGTAGTTAAGCCTTGATTGCTGTAGGTATCACTGGGAGGATTGACCTCCAGGCCAATTGGCTGTGAGAATCAGCTGTGTCTGCAGTGGGAGAACTTCTGTGCTGGAGACATCCTTCTGGGGCAAGACTTGCTTCAGTGGGGCTTTGGTGCTCACGGAGTCTGCCCCCTGAGTATGTCCCTTATGGATCTGAGGAGTTGTAATCTGGATGGTACCACTCTAACCACTGGGTACACTGGCTCTTGGATTTCTAAGGAGGTGCTAATTTAGCCTCTGCCTGAGGCTACCCAGCAGGAGCCCAGCTGTGAAGCAATGCAAGCTGCTCTGGGGCCTTGGGCCTTCTTTTGGATGTCCTGGGTTTCTCTGATCCAGCTGCAGTAGTCAGGTAATTTTCAGATTGGAAAGGGCCAGGTCATTCATATGCAAAAGCCTCTGCGCACAGCTTGGGTGGGGCGGAGTCTCAGGGGATCAACAGGGCGGAGCAAACAGCTATGGCTGCTCCTCAGTCATGCCCTAAGAGGCCCCGCTTCTCAGTGTCCCTCGGTGGTAATCGCTGCAAGCACCTCTGAGAGAAAGTCGCCCTCGAGTTCTGACTGATGCCAGACAGTCCAGTTTCTCCCCGTATGAGTCTGGATCCCCAGAGACTCGCCCGGGACTGGAGTTCAGAGCAGTCGGGAGCTTGAGACTCCCTCCCGATTGAAAAAGACAACTGTGTCCTCAGCTGCCAGCCCTTTTCACGTGCCCCTCCGTACCTCTGCACTTTACTTCCGCACCTCCTCTGAGTCTCAGTATGCTTTTCTCTTTCCTTCTAGTTATAGAATTTCCACTCAGCCAGCCTTCCGTGGTTATGGATGATGTCCGTTTTGTCTTTTCGTTGTATTTTTGAAGTGGTTGTGCGAGGCAGCAATTTCTGGTGTTTACCTATGCCGCCATCTTGGTTTCTCCTCTCCCCGCTGTTTCTTGATGCAACTCAATGCTGTCCAGGCTGAAGGCGAGGGCAAATTGGCCCTTCCTAGAGGGAAGGCTGCTGTTTTTCCAAAGAGCTGTTATCATCCTGAGATGTGACTTTCCCTCCAGCCTCCTGGCCAGTCTCCCAGGAATAAATGAGGATCCTTCCACCACTGCCAGCAGGTTCTGGGGATTGGAATAGGCCATGCAACCAGGTCACCATTCGCCCGCCCTCTCCTTTCCCCTGTAATTCCTCCTCCTAGCCACTCTCTGTCATCTGAGAGCAGTGGGGTGGGGCGCAGTGGGGTGGGGCTCAAAGATATAATATCCAATGCCTTCATAATAATCAAACCTTTCATTTTGCTTCAAGGGAGACCCTGATTCCTGGGGGCCCATGGCAGAAACTAGGTGAGGTGGAAAGTTCTGGACCCTTAAACCTGCAGAGGACAAAGTTGAAGGCCCAGGTGGTGTCTCCAGGGCCCAGCACAATCCACAAAGGCTCAGGCTTAGGGCAAGCATTTGGGGCCCCTCTAACCCCTGAGCCTTCAGTGCTCTGCCCACCAGGCTGTAAGTGGGCCCGGGCCCTTCTAGAAACTTCCCAGAGCATTTATGCTTCCCCTGGCTTTCTACTACTGTCTCTTCGTTTTCTTCCTCCTCTTGCTCTTGGGACATTCTCTGGGCAGCCCACTGGGCATCTGTGCATATATTACCAACTTCCCCACTCCATTTCCTTTCTATTTGTATTATGTGCATTATTTTCCTGAGTGAAGTCTATTTCTCTTGCCCCACCATCTGTGGCAGGCAATATATGTGGCATAGTGGCCAAGGGTACACAGGCCCTGGAGCAAGATTTCCTGGATTCAAACCCCAGCTTTGCAGATAACTAGCTGTGAGAGTTTGCATAATTGAGTTTATCCCTTGAAGTTCCAGTTTCCCCATCTCTAAAATGGGGGCACCTTCTTCCGAGGCTTCCTGTGGGAACAGACAAATTAATCCAAGATGTTGAACTTCAACAGTGCTCAGTACATAAGTACTCAATCATAAATCTGTTTTTGTTTTGTTTTTCTCTCTGAACTTGCTCCTCCAAAGTAGAGTTTCCCAGGACAGCCCTAAACTGATGGGGCTCTTCCTCAAGGTTCTCATCCCAGGCTGGCTTCCAGAACTGGGGTTCCTTTCCTGTGAACTGTGTGTGTGTGTGTGTGTGTGTGTGTGTGTGAATCAGGGTGTGGAGTGAGAGTGTAGACAGGAGTACCCTTTTGACCTGTGTGAGGAAGCAAAACCCTGCACAGGACTGGTGACAGAAAGCAGACATGAGGGGTCAGCACAGCTCTTTGGGTTCAGAGCAGTCAGGCCCTGCCCCCCAGCAGGAGCTGCTGAGTAAAGAATGGAAAACAGTTTCCAAGGGAAAACTGTTGTCTTCTGGAAAACTGCTTTCTTGCCCTGGCTGGGTAGCTCAGTTGGTTAGCGCGTTGTTCCAATATGCCAAGGTTTGTAGGTTCAATCCTCAGTCAGGGCACATACAAGAATCAACCAATGGTCCTCGCTGGTTTGACTCAGTGGATAGAGCATCGGCCTGTGGACTGAAGGGGTCTTGGGTTCAATTCTGGTCAAGGGCACATGCCTGGGTTGTGAGCTCGATCCCCAGTAGAGGGCGTGCAGGAGTAACGGATCAATGATTCTTGTCATTGATGTTTGTATCTCTCCCTCTCCCTTCCTTTCTGAAATCAATAAAAATATATATGAAAAAAGCTCTAGTAAAAAAAAAAAAAAAGATTCAACCATTGAATGCGTAAATGAGTCGAACAGCAGGTCAGTGTTCCTCTCTCCCCTTCCTTCTTCTCTCTAAAAATCAATAAACAAACCCTGGCCAGTGTGTCTCAGTTGTTAGAGCATTGACCTGAGAACTGAAGAGTTGTGGGTTTGATTCCTAGTCAAGGGTCCATACCTGGATTGCAGGTTTGATCCCTGGCCCGGGTGTGCACATGTGGGAGGCAACCAATCAATGTCTCTCTCTCTCTGTCTCTCTCCCTCCCTCTCTCTCTCTCTTTCTCTTTCCCTTCTGCTTTCTCCGAAAATCAATGGAAAAAATATCTTCCGATGAGAATTAACTAAAAAAAATTTTTTTAATCAATAAATAAAAATTTAAAAAAAACACAAAAATACAACTGCTCTCTTGTTCCGCCTCCTTTGTATGTTCCACAGTCCTTTCTGGGTAGAAATGTCTGGAAAACAATACTCATGTGCTAGACAGCCTCGGGGCCCACCAAAGCCACGCCCCCAGTCTCCTAAGCTGCCCAGGAAGCACCAGCATCCCCAGAGGCCAGGCTACGACTGAGACTTCCCCTGTGATGCTTTCTATGTCTGTTTTCAGAGCCTCACAGGGTAGAGGGGCAAAGGAGCTCTTCTCCCTGGACACACAGGGTTTTCAGGTAGCATGGACTTCAGGTATGCCTAGATCCAGTGCCTCTGATTGATTTCCTAAAAAGTCTGTCCTTCCCTGTCTTTTGGCTCTGCTTTCTTCCGTTTTTCTGTTTGGCATCATTCAAAGATGCCAGGTGGAGACCAGAAGATCTAGACTTACATCAGTCATGCTGCCTATAGTTCTGGAGTTTGGGTGGGGGGGACGACGACGACAGAATTTCAAAAGTTAATTCCCTGTGGCTTTGATTGTATCACACATGGTCTAAATTGGTCCTGTGCCCGGTGACGTGTGGTGTTTTGATTGGTCAGGACTGAGGTCATCAGAGGTATCATCAGCTCTGTCCTAGTCCTTAAAGACCAAGAATTGAATGAAGCCTGGCTGGTGTGACTGAATGATGGAGCATCAACCTATGAATCAGGAGGTCACAGTTTGATTCCCAGTCAGGGCACGTAACTGGGTTGTGGGTTTGCTCCCCGATCCAGGTCAGGTCGCATGCAGGAGGCAATCAATCAATGTGTCTCTCTCACATCGATGTTTCTGTCTTTCTCTCTCTCTCTCTCCCTTCCATTCTCTCTGAAAATCAATAGAAAAATATGTTCAGATGAAGATTAACAACAACAAAAAAAGAGCGGGGTGGGGGAGTTGCCCAGGACAATCAGGGTGGTATTGCACAATGAGAATGTTATTGCAGGAAAAGGAGTGGACTCTGGGTAGACAGGTGTAAGAGATACTCACCCAGTGTGGTGAAGGCCTGGGAGGGGTGGCGAGTGCAGGGTGGAAGGGGTCAATGGGGAAAAAAGGGGGATATCTGTAATATTTTCAAAAATAAAGATAAATTTTTAAAAAGAGTGATGCTCACCCTGAGCCTAAAATAGTGCTGCAGAAACCCTGGGGAGAGAGCACATCACTCCACCTATGGAATTTGGGAAGGCTTCCCAAAGGAAAGGACATTTGGAGCTGGGTGTTGAAGGATAAATAGGAGTTTGCCAAGTAGCTTGCAATCCAGTGGGTAGTGAAGCAGGCATATAGGCAGAAAGCCTGATCATTGCTCACATGTCCCATCTCTGTGTCCAGCGATGGTCCCTTCTGCCGGATCTGCCATGAGGGAGCGAATGGGGAGAGCTTGCTGTCTCCATGTGGCTGCACTGGCACACTGGGCGCTGTGCACAAGAGCTGTCTGGAGAGGTGGCTTTCCTCATCCAACACCAGCTACTGTGAGCTGTGCCACACAGAGTTTGCAGTGGAGAAGCGGCCTCGGCCCCTCACAGAGGTATGCTTAGGAGCATGAAGTTGGAGTGGGCAAGGGAGGAAGGCAGGCATGGGTCCAGAAGAGGGAACTGCCTGGGGGATCCTGGTGGGCTGAGGAAGCAGCTTCTTTTTTTTTTTTTTTTTTAAATATATTTTATTGATTTTTTACAGAGAGGAAGGGAGAGGGATAGAGAGTTAGAAACATCGATGAGAGAGAAACATCGATCAGCTGCCTCCTGCACATCTCCCACTGGGGATATGCCCGCAACCCAGGTACATGCCCTTGACCGGAATCGAACCTGGGACCCTTCAGTCTGCAGGCCGACGCTCTAGCCACTGAGCCAAACCGGTTTTGGCGAGGAAGCAGCTTCTTTATAGGATGAACGCCCTTCCTTCCTCCACTCTAGGGTAGAGTCCACTGAAGGGGGGAGGGAACTAGGCCTAAGGTTCTAGATCTGACGAACCCTGTGCCCCTCCCCAAATTGGTCACTTTAAGTGACCGCTGAACCTGAGATTTGGGGAATGAAAAGGAGCCAGCAATGCCAAGAACCCAGGGGAGGGCAGTCCTGGCAGAGGGCACAGCAAGTGCAAAGGCCACCCAAACAGGAAGAGCGAAGTATGTTTGACAAAGCCCAAGTGGCTAGAGTGGAACAAGTTAAAGCAGGAGGGGAGCCCAGCCAGAATGGCTCAGTGGTTGAGCATTGACCTATGAACCAAGAGGTCACTGTTCGATAATTGGTCAAGGAACATGCCCAGGTTGTGGGCTCGATCCCCAGTGAGGGGCATGCAGGAGGCAGCCAATCAGTGATTCTCTCTCATCATTGGTGTTTCTCTCCCTCTCTCTTCCTCTCTGAAATCAATACAAATAAAAATAAAATAAAGCAGGAGGAGAGTAACCCAGAAGGAGGTGGTAGCAGCCACACTGGGTTTTGTGGTCCTTGCTGGGAGGTTAAAATTGAGCCTGAGTGGGATGTGTCTGGGCTGAGATAGGGCATTCCCAGGCATGGCTGTCTCCCTGCTCCCTAAAGCTCTGCGGACCATCGGGATGCTCTTTGTGCTCCTCCCTGCCTAGCTTGGCAGAGGGCTGCTGAGAGCTACAGGGTGATGACAGTGGGCTGAGGTATGGGCTCTGGAAAGGTTTCTGGCAGGTGGGAACTGGGCTCTTAGGAGAACAGTGGGAGGAGAGCTTGCCCTGCCTGTAGCCCCCTTCCCCCTCATGCTCCAGCCACATGGGCCTCCTTCCCACCGTACTTTGTCCAGGTCACACACTCCCAACTCAGGGCCTTTGCATTTGCTGTTCCTGCCGCCTGGAGTGCTGTCTCCCCATTCTTCACATGGCTCCTTCTGCTCATCTGGTCCTCAATGTCACCTCCTCAGCAAGGCCTTCCCCTCTTTGAGCACACACTCTATTTTGTACCTCACCCCATTAGCATTGGAGGGCAGGGACCCTTTCTGTCCTGTTCATCAGAATTTCATGAGTGAAGCCCATTTTTCTTGCCCACTCATCTGTGACAGGCAGTGTAGTACAGCGTTCAAGGGCACACAGGCCGTTGAGCAAGACTTCCTGGCTTCCAGTCCTGGCTTTGTGAGCAATTAGCTGTGCAAGTTTGCACAAATGAGTCAGCCCCTCTGTGCCTCTTAGTTTCCCCATCTGTCTAATGGGGCAAAGATGCCCAGCAGTGCCTGGGTTATTTTAGGCTCATTAAGTATTTGTAAGAAGGAAAGGAGGGAGGGAGGTGCCAGGCAGGAGGCTGGTCCTACAGGGCCCAGTGGTCACAAGCAGTGTTGGCAGAGGGAGGCACAGGGTCTGGAGGTCTTGCACCCCATCCCTAGGTTGGAATAGCTGAAGGGTGGTGTGTAGCTTCTCTCAGCAGCTCCCTCCTTTCCTTACCCCTGGCAGTGGCTGAAGGACCCGGGGCCTCGGACAGAGAAGCGGACGCTGTGCTGTGACATGGTGTGTTTCCTATTCATCACTCCTCTAGCCGCTGTCTCGGGCTGGCTGTGCCTGCGCGGGGCCCAGGATCACCTCCGGCTCCACAGCCGGCTCGAGGCTGTGGGGCTCATTGCCCTCACCATTGCCCTCTTCACCATCTACGTCCTTTGGACGCTGGTGAGTGGCTATCAGCCAGAGCGCAGTTGTCTAAGGGTCTCTGGCTTAGAGCAGCCAGACCAGGGTTTGGTCAGGGGCTTGGGGTAGGGGGATCCTGCCTGTCTCTCCATGTAGCCCTGGGTGAAACTTCAGATTCCAAACCCAACCAAGGTTTAGTTCCCTGAGCTGGGTGTGAGCCTTCTGTTCCAAGGAGACCAGGGCATCTGATCACCATTGCTGAGTGTAGGCCCTGCCATCCATGAGCCCACCAAGACTGGACTGGGCTGGCAGGAAAGGGGGAGAGGGAGGGAGGGAAGGAGAGAGGGGAGAGGGAAAATGGGAGGGGGAGGGAGGGAGAGAGGGAGGGAGGGAGGGAGGGAGAGAGAGAGAGAGAGAGAGAGAGAGAGAGAGAGAGAGAGAGAGAGAGAGAGAGAGAAGAAGAAAGAAAGAAAGAAAGAAAGAAAGAAAGAAAGAAAGAAAGAAAGGAAGAAAGAAAGACCAAAAGACAGAAAGAGCAGGAGAATGAGAGACCCAGAGAGGGGTAAATCAAGAGACTGAGGAAAAAAAACTGAAAGAGAGAAATGGGGACTGGGGTGGAGGAGTTGTTCAGGCCTCTGGCAGGCATTAGAACCCTTGCTCAGAGAGAAAAGGGCCTCTAAAGTCTTACCCAGGGGTGGGCAAACTTTTTGACTCGAGGGCCAAAATGGGTTCTTAAACTGGACTCAGAAGAAGGAGCTGCAGCCGTGTTTCCCGACGTTGCCATGTTAACTGCTGCTGGTGAAGGAGTGGAGGGGAGAGCAAGAGAACACTCTGCTCTTTTGGCTCCGCGGGCCGGATAGAACAGCCTAACGGGCCGGATCCAGCCCGCGGGCCGTAGTTTGCCCACGGCTGGTCTTACCCCTCAGATATAACCACTGTTGTCTGCCTGTGGGGTATTCCCTCCTTAAAAATTATTTTTCATTGCATTCACCATTATATTTTTAAAACATATAAATAGGATGACACAGGTACTGATTTGCAGTCTGCTTGTTTTAACTTTGCTAATGTCCTTTAAAAAAAAAAAAGGGCAGCCATCCAGCAGTCATTCATTGTATGGGTGTATAATATTGACTTAACTAATCCCCTTTGATAGGGTCTGGGATGTATTCTGATGTTGATTTTCCTTCCTTTTATTTCCTGCTGTTATGAGCAGTGCTTTGGGTACAATCCATGTAAATGTTTCATGGAACTTGCTTGGTCAAAGAGTATGAACCATTGACATTTATTTAAAAACTAGAGGCCCGGTGCACAACAATTTGTGTACTCGGGGGGGTCCCTCAGCCCAGCCTGTGCCCTCTCGCAGTCTGGGACCCCTCGGGGGATGTCCACCTGCTGGCTTAGGCCCGCTCCCCAGGAGATCGGGCCTAAGCTGGTAGTCAGACATCCCTCTGGCAGCCTGGGACCCCTCGGGGATGTCCACTTGCCAGCGGGGAGCAGGCCGAAGCTGCAGTTGGACATCCTTAGCACTGCTGAGGAGGCGGGAGAGGCTCCCGCCACCACCGCTGTGCTGGGAGCCATCAGCCTGGCTTGTGGCTGAGCAGAGCTCCCCCTGTGGGAGCACACTGACCACGAGGGGGCAGCTCCTGCATTGAGCGTCTGCCCCTTGGTGGTCAGTGTGTGTCACAGTGACCAGTCATTTTGCTGTTAGGGTCAATCTGCATATTACCCTTTTATTATATAGGATAGAGGCCTAGTGCACAGGTGGGGGGCGGCTGGTTTGCCCTGAAGGGTGTCCCAGATCAGGGCCACACCCCTTCAGGGTGGGGGTCCCCGCTGGGGTGCCTGGTCAGCCTGGGTAAGGGGCTGACAGCTGTTTGCAGGCTGGCCAAGCCCCCCAGCGGGCACCCTCACCCCATGGAGTGTGGCCAGCCTGGGTGAGGGGCTGAGGGCTGTTTTCAGGCTGGCCATGCCACCCGGTGACCCAAGCTCCCAGCCTCTCCTTTTTTTTTCTTTTTTTTCCCAGCGCCTCCTTGAGCGGAGGCCAGGGCAGGCTGGAAGCAGGTATCTGGGATTTATTTATCTTCTATAATTGAAACTTTGTAGCCTTGAATGGAGCCCAGGGCAAGCTTGGCTTCCTCCATCGCCGGGGGCAACCCAAGCCTCCTGCTCACTCCAGCTCCATGGCCACCGCCATCTTAGTTGGGTTAATTTGCATACTCACTCCTGATTGGCTGGTGGGCGTGACTTGTGGCTGTAGCGGAGTGGCAGAGTGATGGTTAATTTGCATGTTTCTCTTTTATTAGTGTAGATAATTTTTATAGACTTTATTTATTAGAACATTTTAAGATTCTAATAAATAAAGCAAAATTGATCAGAAAGTATAGAGAGTTCTCATATATTCTCCTCCATACACACAGCTTCCCCCCACTATCCACATGGCACCAGAGGGTACATTTCTTACAATTAATGAATCTCCATTGATACATCATTATCACCCCAAGTCCATAGATTACATTAGGGTTCATCTTGAGTTGTACATTCTATAGCAGCGGTTCTCAACCTGTGGGTCATGACCCCTTTGGCGGTTGAACGACCCTTTCACAGGGGTCGCCTAAGACCATCCTGCATATCAGATATTTACATTAAAATTCATAATAGTAGCAACATTACAGTTATGAAGTAGCAACGAAAATAATGTTATGGTTGGCTCACAACATGAGGAACTGTATTTAAAGGGCCAGAAGGTTGAGAACCACTGTTCTATAGGTTTGGATAAATATATCATGACATGTATCCACCATGACAGTATCATACAGAGCAGTTTTACTGCCCTAAAAATCCTCTGTGCCGCAGCTATTCATCCCTCCTCTCCTATCCTCAACTCCTGACAATTCCATAGTTTTGCCTTTTCCGGAATGTCAGAGAGTTGAAATCATGCAGTTTATAGCCTTTTTATACTGGCTTCTTTCACTTAGTAACATACATTTAAGGTTCCTCCATGTCCTTTCATGGCATAGCTCATTTCTTTTTAGTGCCTTATATTTCATCATCTGATGTCCCACAGTTTATTTATCTATTCACTTACTGAAGGACATCTTGATGGTTTCCAAGTTTTGGCAATTATATGACCCAGTGGCATTAAATCCCCTCCAAGAGGCTATACCACTTCTCTTCCACCCTCTGAGAGACCCCTCTCATTTGCAGGGTCTTGAACACTGGTGGAGACTTTCTCCACAACAGTGAATGGGTTTGTGTGCATAGTCTGTATGAAAAATACCTCGCAGCTGTCTCTTCTTCTGGAAGTTTGAGTCCGACCCTGGTGCAGGCCAAGGCCAGTGTCTCAGGAGCCCAGTTTTCTTCCCTTGGGGTTGGAGGCCTGCTGGCTGGCCTTCCCACCCATCTCTGCACTGCCCCGTAGGTCTCCTTCCGCTATCATTACCAGCTATACACTGAATGGAGAAGGACCAACCAGAAAGTACACCTGAAGGTCCGGGACGCGGAGGGCCCCGAGGCCACCCAGCACTCCCTGCTGGCAGCAGGATTCCTGAAGAAGGTGGCAGAGGAGACGCCTGTGTGAAGGTTGAGCTGGCAGGCCAGAGGCAGCTGACGATGCCCTGGCTTTTGGAAGAAGGGAGACTGCCTGATCCTTCCTGCACGGCCAGAATGCTTCTTAGGCCAAGAGATGCCGAGTGGAGCTGATTCTGTGATCCTGTGTGAAGATATTTGCAGATTGTTTTGCACACTGTTGTATATGTGGAGGACAGATGGAAGTGGTCTTGAGCTTCACACGGAGCAGGCACCCTGATCTCATTCTGAGGTCCACTCAGCTCCTTGTGGGCCAGCAGCCATGGCCATAGGCTCGTTGAGGGTGTCCATGGGGCTGGAGGTTCCGCAAGCTTCTTATGCTTCTCTGCACTTGGCAGGCTCGCTCTCCTGGCACCTTGACTTTATAAAGTTGCACTGAGTTTCAAAAACCCACCCTGAATGAATAAAAGGAGCCCTTGCTGGATAAAATGGACTTGTCAATTATATTTACAACTAAGGCCTCAAAGTGAGGGACGTGGGACCAAGGGGAGTCAGGGACCACACAGAGGTTTAAAAAAATGCGCTAGTCTGGTTTGAAGGATCTGTTGTGAAACACAGCAGAAGCAGCTAAATCTGAGTTTTTAAACGAAGAGCAGGTAGTATGGTTATATAGTAAATGATTTAAAATAAACATACATAAGAACAGTTTCCACTTATTTTGCATCCACTTATTTGTGGGCCAGATATAATGTACACACTTATTAAGGGTTACCCAGGATGAGGCTCAGTTCAGAACCTTCACAGGCTTCCTCCAATTTTCACTAGCATTCTCAGCAGGAAGAATGACTGTTACCTCCACTTTACAGATGAGAAGACTAAGGCCCAGAGCAAGGAAACTTCTATCTAAGATCCCACAGTTCTAGGATGCAGAGTTGGGATTGCCCATGGGTCTGCATGGCCCCAGTGCTGAGCTTCGTGCTTTCCCTTCCAGGAGGACTCAGGAAAGACGCAGAAGGTGACATACTAATAATAGTACCCACTTTTTTTTTTTTATCCTCATCTGAGGACATGCTTTAGAGAGAGGAAGGGGGGAGAGAGAGAGAGAGAGAGAGAGAGAGAGAGAGAGAGAGAGGAGAGAGAGAGAGAGAGAGAAAGAGAGGAGAGAGGAGAGAGGAGAGAGAAAGAAAGAAACATTGTAATGTGTCCTGACTGGGGATCAAACCCACAACCCAGGCATGTGCACTGACCAGAAATCAAACTGGCAAGCTTTCAGTGTACAGGTTGCTGCTCAAGTAACTGAGCCACTCTGACTGGGCAATAGCACCCACTTACTTCATGAGCACTTTCTGAGCCTTTTATGTTTGAGGGCTTTCTGCATCAGGTCACATTTAATACTCAGGCCAGCCCTGAAAGGTAGATTCTGTATTCTCTTATTAATCTCATTGACAGGTGAGCAAAGGGGCTCAGAGTAATGGGACACTTGCCCAACGTCGTTCATTCATGATGATCCAAGCACAGTTCTATTGTTTTCTGCATTAATCTCTGTTTGGTCTGTGACTCCTTGAGACCAGACTGGCTATGGAGTGGAAGGAACATCAAAGAGCAAAGGCCTGGGGACCGGAGCCTGCGTGGCCTGTGGAAGAAGCAGCATGGTAGATGATGGTGCTGGAGCAATGTGATTGAGAGGCAGAGGGGTAGGAGAGTGGTAGTTAGGAAGACAAGTAGGGCTTTGTAGGCATTTGGTAGTCTGCAGAAACACAGAATTATACCTTTAAAAAGATTTTTTTTTATTGATTTCAGAAAGGGAAGGAGAAGGAGAGATAGAAACATCAATGATGAGAGAGAATCATGGATCGGCTGCCTCCTGCACACCCCACATTGGGGAGCGAGCCTGAAACCCAGGCATGTGCCCACCCTGGAATCGAACCATGACCTGGATCATAGGTTGACGCCCATCACTGAGCCATGCCAGTGAGCTATACCTTTCTTGCCTCTGCAGCAGCTCACTCTATGCCTAGGCCTAGCACTTCGAGTGTGGTACCACTGGAGATAATGCAAAGGAGCCCCAGGATATATCATCATGAAATGAGAAAGCTGTTTCCTTTGCAAATCTCTTCTAATACTTTCAATTAGGTATAGGAGAAAGCTGTAGCTTGGTGCTAGGCTGTCTTTAATGACCCCTAACCTTAGCAAAGAGAGCAAGTCGTAGGCTTAGAGCCTTTGGCAGCATGCATACTGAATTTATACTTTAATAGTGTCATCCTCTTATTTATATACCCTCATATATGTGCATTTTGAGAGTACATTTATTAAAGCTGGGGACAGTGAAACAATGAAGGGCTTAAGTGAGGCTGCTTTGGCTCACTGGGAAGTAAAGTCACAGTGACAGGAGTAAACCAAGGCAGGGCTGTTGTTGGCTCACTGAAAAGTCAGAGAAAAGGGGGTCTTGGAAACAGGTTCAGGTGGTAAGTCCAGGAGGAGCTGCCACTGCCATTGGTCCCTTGGTTGGGACCTTTAAAACTTAGGAAGGAAAAAAATAACATGCCTGAGAAAGAAATGTGGAGGAATAAGCTCTTTATTTTTTACAGAAGCTCTTTATAGCAAGTTTACAATATGGGCTATGGTGTAAAAGCACAATTTTAAAAATTGAATTAAAATTATTTATGAGAGAGATTTGTTGTTCCACTTACTTGTGCACTCATTGGTTGGATCTTTTTTTAATTTTTTTATTGATTTTTCACAGAGAGGAAGGAGAGGGACAGAGAGTTAGAAACATCGACGAGAGAGAAACATCAATCAGCTGCCTCTTGCGCACTCCCTACTGGGGATGTGCCCGCAAACAAGGTACATGCCCTTGACCGGAATCAAACCTGGGACCCTTGAGTCCGCAGGCCGATGCTCTATCCACTGAGCCAAACCGGCTATGGCCATTGGTTGGATCTTACATGTGCCCTGACTGGGATGGAAACAATCAGGATGATGCTATAACCAACTAAGCTACCTGGCAGGGCAATTTTTTTTAATTGAATTTATTGGGGTGACATTAGTTTATAAAATTATTATGTTTCAAGTGCACAATTCTATAATACATCATCTATATATTGTATTGTGTGTTCACTACCCAGTCAAGTCTCCTTCAATCACCATTTATTTCCCCTATACCCTCTTCTACCTCCCGCATCTCCCTTACCCTCCAGTAATCACCATAGTGTTGTCTGTGTCTATGTTTTGCTTTTTAAATTCAAATTATAAGAGAAAGTTTATTTAGAAAGTTACAGAGGTAGTAGAAGGGAGCCAGCTGGGCTTATGGCTCAGTAAACAAGTTACAGAGGCAGAAGGGCCTTTGACGCTTAGGAGAGAAAAGGCAAAGGTAAGGGGGTAGGTGGGGGGCGCAGGCACAGGTGAGTTTTCCAGATGGAGAGTGTGCCTGAGTTTTTTTGTTTGTGTTTGCTTAATCTTTTTATTATTTTTTATTTTATTTTATCTTTTTAAAAAATGTACTTTACTGATATTTTACAAAGAGGAAGGGAGAGGGATAGAGAGTTAGAAATATCGATGAGAGAGAAACATCGATCAGCTGCCTCCTGCACACCCCCCACTGGGGATGTGCCTGCAACCATGGTACATGTCCTTGACTAGAATCGAACCTGGGACCCTTCAGTCTGCAGGCCAATGCTCTATCCACTGAGCCAAACGGGTCAGGGCAATCTTTTTATTTTTTACCCAGATCCCCAAACCCCATAAAGCACAATTTAAAACATAATTTTTTTTAAAGGAAAATAAAGTGTATTAATTAAAGGAAAGTGTGAAGGAAATACTAGTTCAGAAGATGGCAAAACCCAGGAATTTGGGCAGTGTTGGGTCAAGTCACCAGTCTGTAGGAGCCCATAGCTGGAAGAGAGTTTGTCTCCTCAGCCTGGGCCTTGCTTCTCACTAATCTCCAGTCACACCCACTGCAGGAGAAAGATCGGGGAAGTGGGCTTCTTGTCCCTGATGCTTTGCATTTGGATTTTTCTCCGATTCTGACAGACTGCTGTAGTCTCTTCCCCATCTCTGAGCCCTGCTGGGCAAGGAAATTCAGAGGTTTGTGAGCCTTCTGCTGTTCCAGGCTTCCCTCTAGTGTAGGAGAAGTATAAGGGAGAGGAAGGTAAACTGAGATAGATTCCAGTAGGGTCATGGGAGAAAGGTTGGTGTGCACAGTGGATTTTGGTAGAGATTTCAGGAAGGGGTGTGGGAGAGGGACTTGATGGATGGGAGAGGGGAATTCTGTGAGACAGGTGAGTTTGGGATGTAGGAATGGAACTGGAAAGGGAGGATGAGGCATGGCCTCCTGTCAGGCTAGGCTACCAGATGCATTTATTCTCTGGGCCCAGAGTTCTGAACCTGGGTCAGAATCACCAGGCAGAATTAAGCAGCTGGGTGGGTGTGGCAAGTGATATATTCTCCCAGAGCCTAATAGAATGCAATCATTCTGTGAGAGGTGGAAAAAAACCATCCCCAACCACCTTCCGTTTGTGAGCCTAGAGATAGTTTGGTGGTTAGATAAGAACTCCAAGATTCAGTGAAGCATTTCAAAGTTCCAGAGATGGGGAGCTGCTGAGGAAAGAGGCCTGAACCTCTGAACACTCCCCTAGACTCTGGCCTCTTCCCTGTTCTCTCCCCGACAGTCTGTAACAGCCTTGATAACCCAGATGGGAGTAGGGACAAAGCCCTCAGGGCAGAGGGACCCAGGGTCAGGCAGAAGAGCCCCAGAAATGGCCTGCAGCTCATTTCTTCCATCGTGTTTGGCTTCTTGCTTGTTCATTCACTCAACAAACATCTATGAGCATGTACTAAGTCCTCAGCTATGCGTTTGGTTGATGGGTTGATGGGTTCATTGAAAAACACGGGCTATGAGCTCTGCACCCAGGAGCTCCCAGCATGGTGGGGAGACGACCGGCAATGCCGGGATGTTCTTGGTGCAGGATGATACTTGCTTAGAGACATGGCATTTTGCTCACCAGTCCTACAGCCTGGCCCTCTGTGTTCTGCCCTTGGCTAACTCCTTTATATTCTGGTAAACAAAACTGCTGCCATTCTGCTCCAGCTAATTACAGAAAGCTGGAAGTGAGTAGGTTAGGGTGGGGAGATGCCTCTTCCTAATAGACCCCAAGGGCGGGTGGATGACCCAGTAGATGTGTCTAACTCCAGTTTGTTGTGGGAATCTACAATAATAAAAGCATAATATGCTAATTAGACCAGACATCCTTCCAGACAACTCCGGGGCTGTGAAGGAAGCCGGGGTCCTGGGTGCCAGAGGGAAGCTGGTGCCAGCGGGGGTAAGGAAGGCCTACTCTTGCACGAATTTCGTGCATCGGGCCTCTAGTAAAAGAACAAATAAATAGCAGCTGCTGGTCCGCCTCTGGGCTTCCGGGGCGTGGCCCAGAGCAGGGGCGTGGCCGCCAGCAGCGACTCGCGCAGGCGTTACCGGTCGCGCCGGGTCACGTGAGCGCGCAGGCGCAGCGTTGTACAGCCTGTTCCCTCACACAAAGCCCAGACGCGGAGAAAATGGCGGCAGGGGTCGAGGCGGCGGCCGAGGTGGCGGCGACGGAGCCCAAAATGGAGGGGGAGAGCGGCGCGCCCGGCGCGCCAAGCGGCAACGGAGTTCCCGGTCCGAAAGGGTGAGTATTCCACGGTTTCTTGTCCCGGGTCAGGCATTTCGCGGCGCCGGCTCCGTTAAGTCTGTTGGCTGCCTCCCTCCGGCGCGGCCTCGTTCTAGGCCTTCCCGCGGGTCTGCCGAGGGTGGGGGCGGCCAAGGCCGTTAGGAGTGCAGCCGGGCGGCCCCGGGAGCGCCTCAAAGATTACTCTGTCGTCCATGGCCTCGGGGCTCCGCTCTTCCGGTTCCTCCAGGCCAGTCCGTCCCCGAGGCCGCAAGTCAGGCCTCTGGGCGCGGGGATGATGGCGCGGGCCCCAGAGCCGGCGAGTCCCCAAGGCCGCGGCCGGCTCAGCTGCCGGGTGACCTTGGGTTTCTTATTTCCCTCCAAAACCCCACCCCTTACCTGGGGTCTCAGTTTCCCGATCGGTCAAGCGGGGGGGAGGGGGAAGTAGCGTGCAGTACCTGGCACGCGGACGGCCCCGGTAAACGGTAGCGGAGGCGGGCACGTATAGGCAGGGACCGCGCGGAAGGTTCCGGCCGCCGCCTCGCTCCGCGAGCGCCGCCCCCCGGCGCCCCGGCCGCCCCGCGCCCCGCGCTCCGGCTCCAGTTCCTCTCCGCGTCCCGCACTTCCTCCCCAGGTGTGCGGGAGGTATTCATAGAACAATCGGGCCTGCTGCTTCGTGTTCACCCTTAGAAACAAACAGGAAAAAGAGAAAACATCCTTTTCCGTGTTCTAGGCGGAGATTTTCCATCATTTGGCTGGCTACCCTCTTCCAAACTCCGTCATCTTTTTGAGTCCTGCTTGGGGCTCTGTCTTGGGTCCTTGGTTTTTGAAATTTCCTTGAAGCATGATCTTCCCCCGTGAAACCCACTCATTCTGATGACAGTCACCTGAAAGAAGAGCACTTGGGGGAGGAGAGGGAAAAGCTGGGCGCACATTTGACTTGCCACGCGTTTTTATAAATTGTAACATATACATACATAGTATAGCATTTACAACTTTAACTGTTTGAAGTATGAGGTTCCTTGTCATTAGGTGCATTCAGTGTTATGCAACCATTACTACCATCCATGTCCAGAACTTTTTCAACATCCCAAACTGGAGCCACTAACCAATAAGTTCCCATTCTCCCCAACTCCTTGTTACTTCAGTTAAATTGTGTTAATGAATTTTCCTTCCCCCAAATTTTCAGTGTGCATAACTACAATTTGTGGGGGTTAAAATGAATGTAGTTACAAGCGTTTTATGTTAATGAGCATTTACTAAATACTAGATATGGTAAACTTAGGTGAGGAAAAAAATAACGATGGTTGCTGGTCCTCAGAAATCAAGAGAAAGGCATTTTGGAAATACTCTCAACACTTAATTATTGAAAACTCTGGAAAAGGATTTGTTCATTTTAGACTTTTTTCAACATCTGTAGCGTATCCTAGTTGGATTTCTGAGGGCCATATTTGGAGGCCTTTAAGGTACATTATATCCTGAATATTTTCTTCCAAAGCACTTAATCACAGGGTGGAGTGCTGCTAGAATCAGGCCAGATGAGAAGTTGAATTAGGTGAGAAGTTGAATTAGTTAACAGATTATGTAGCGTTCGGGGTACTTTATTAAATTTCCTATTTTTCACTGTTCATTTTCAAATAGTCTTTTGTGGCTGATTCATTTGACAAACATAACTGGACTATTAAAAATAAAAATTTGCCGAAACCGGTTTGGCTCAGAGCGTCGGCCTGCAGACTGAAAGGTCCCAGGTTCGATTCCAGTCAAGGGCATGTACCTGGGTTTCGGGCACATCCCCAGGGGGTGTGCAGGAGGCAGCTGATCGATGTTTCTCTCTCATTGATGTTTCTAACTCTCTATCTCTCTCCCTTCCTCTCTGTAAGAAATCAATAAAATATATTTTTAAAAAAATAAATAAAAATTTGCTCTGTATTGAATCCTCTGCAGCTGGGCTCTGACCCATGTACCATTTCGGAACAGAAGTGGACAAAAACAAAGCTTCTTCCTGTTAAAAAATAAATAAATAAATAAATGTATATTTAGTTTAGATTATTGGAAAAGTAATGTTTGTGTTAACTGTTTTGCAAGGAAGAAAAAAAATTTTTTTTAACCATTTAGAAAACTCAGGTTTAAGGTAATTGACCGAAAGAGTCTAGGGGAGGCCATCTTGACTTAAACACCCTTTCCACGTACATGACACTACCCTGGTAACCGCTCACTAAATGCAGCCGTTCTAAGATTATTATTTATTTATTTATTTTCAATCCTCACAGGAGGATATTTTTTCCACTGATTTTTAGGAAGAGTGGAGGGGAGGGAGGTGGGGAGAGGGAGAGAGAAACAAATATCAACGTGAGAAGAGACGTGGATTGGTTGCCTCCACCACACACACACACACACTCCTGGTTGCTTCCCTCATGCACCCCAGCAACCTAGGTACAGTACATGTTCTTGACTGGGAATTGAACCTGAGACCCTTTGGTATGGGGGCCTACGCTATAACCACTGAGAAAAACTGGGTAGGGCTGAAGTTTATTATTTAAATAATAACGATTTTAGAAAATATATATTTTTGTTGATTTCAGAGAGGAAGGAAGAGGGGGAGAGAGATAGAAACATCAGTGATGAGATAGAATCATTGATCAGCTGCCTCCTGCATGCCCCACACTGGGGATCGAGCCCGCAACCCCGGGCATATGCACTGACCAGGTATCCAACCATGATCTGGTTCATAGGTTGTGCTCACCCACTGAGCCACGCTGGCCAGGCAAAATAATAATGATTTGAGTGGGGTTTTGTTGTTGTTTTGTGCACTGTACTTTATTTTTTGCACTGTACTTTAAAAGTGTTTCTATACTTGATAAAAAGAATTTTGAGGTATATTATATTCTGAGTTCTGGATTAGAATATTCTTAGTTCTGGGCTGTTTGAATGCCTGCAGCCAGTTTTTTGCTTTCACTTTGGTCTGTGATTTTATTCATGGTTATGCAAGTGATAACAGTCTGCAAACATTAGGTTGCTTGTTTCTTTTCGGGTTCTCAGGTGGGTTCTCTTATTACAGAGTTGAACGCTGAATTATTCCTTCAGTAGTCTGTAAGTACAATGCCTGTGTTTCTTCAGCCATTGCCTTGGTGAGCTTGTTTGAAAGTCTAGTAGGTATATGCAACAGTAGAAGGCTAGGAGTGAATTAGTCCCCTTCCTTGCCCTCAAGAATATTATTGGTAGGAAAATGTATCACTGCCAAAGTCACTATGTGTCAAGTCTTACCTTTTAAACCTTTTATAGATGAATTGAGGCTTAGCAAAGGTGTCATTGGGGTTTAGGCCTCAATAGTAGGACCCTACCTTTTAAGTCACCTGTATTACTGCTCCCTTAAATGTTGCGCTTAATGTTTACCAAGTTGTTATTTTTTGTTAGGCTGTTTGTTGATTCTCACAGCATCCCTGTGAGCTAGGTGGATACAGGTTATGCTAGTAAACAACTAGAGAGGAAAAGAGCTCGAGTTAATGTGAGTGGTTTAGTGGACCTGGATCTAGCTAGAATAGTGTTATGAACTGTGCTCTCCACATCTTAACCATTTGTACGCTGTAAATGTCTATAGATGCAAGCGGCGGACCTTTTTAAATTAGAGTCATGGCAGTTAACTGGTTAAATGCATTAGAGGAGCTCAGGCTTGAAAGGGTTTCTGTGAAGAATCATTTCATATAAGGAATAGTTTTAAAGGGGATGGGGGATGGGGATTTTTTCTCTCTCAGGAGATGTGTTTAGTGTATTAGGGTTGCCATTGCAGACTACACTCTTGATTGAAGAACTCTACAAGTAATAGTATTATTCATGAGAATGCCATGGAGGCATGAGAGGTTAGGGATTCACTGTTTTAAACAGAGCCCTAGCCAGTTTGGCTCAGTGGATGGAACATTGGCCTGTGTACCAAAGGGTCCCGGGTTCGATTCCTGTCAAGGGCACGTATCTTGGTTGCAAGCTCCTCCCCAGCACGGGTTAGGGCTCGTGCAAGAAGGCAACCAGTCGATGTGTTTTCTCTCACATTGATGTTTCTGTCTTTCCCTCTCTCTTCCACTCTCCCTAAAAATCAATTAAAAAATATCCTCAGATGAGGATTAAAACAAAAAACAAACAAAAAATAAACAGAATGTAGCAGTCCTTTGTGGAGTAGGAACTTTTTAAATTGTTTTAGTTGTGATTTTTAAAAATATGCATATTTTTATTGATTTCAAAGAGGAAGGGAGAGGGAGCTAAAAACATCAATGATTAGAGAATCATTGATTGACTGCCTCCTGCAAGCCCCCCACTGGGGATTGAGCCTGCAACCCGTGCATGTGCCCTGACCAGAATCAAACCCAAGACTTCCTGGTTCATAGGTTGATGCTCAATCACTGAGCCACACTACTAGGTTCAGTTGTGATCTTAATGTATAGTATAATCCTAGTGTTGTGGAGCAGTGACATGATAAATTTTCAAAGAATGCAGTCAGTGAAACAATTCCAAAGCATATTAGACAATCTTATTTCAATTAAGATTAATTATGTCTAATATGGAAGGTACTTTCAGATATCTTAGGCTTGTCTTTATCGATGTATTATGAAATAGGTTTATAGAATTTCAGAAAGTTTTGGTTATATTGGTTCTATTTAAAACTTAGGTGGGTGAGTGGGTGCCAGAATCAGGTGGAATCAAAATCATTGACAATTGGGAATTGAGAGCCAGATAGCAAGGAGAATATTGACTGGTAAGACATTTTAGCTGGCCAAGGTAGACCACTTACTATGGCTTCGTAGTAAGTTTCTTTGAAAGATTACAAATTTGTTACTTTATGTAGGAGTTACAATTCAAGTTATTGGGGGTTTAAGTTTGAAATTTAATAACTATGAGAAGAAACTTTAAAAAATAGTGTTGTATAATAGGCCCAATAAACACATATTGGAAACTAGAGGCCCAGTGCACAAAATTCATGCACGGGTAGGGTCCCTAGGGCTGGCCTGCAATCAGGGCCTTCCTTCTGGAAGGCAGCCTGGGCCTTCTTCATTCCTCACCACCCCCTAGTGGTCAGCGCACGTCATAGTGAGCAATCGAACTCCCAGGCTCCCAGTTGAACTCCCCAGGGGACACTTTGCACATTAGCCTTTTATATATATGGAAGATAGATGTACAGTTTGTTGTCAGTATATAAACCCTCACTGAGTCAAGATAACATATCAATAACTACCCGAAATATCAATGATGAGAGAGAATCATTGATTGGCCAGCTGCCTCCTGCATGCCCCCTGCTGGGGATTAAGGCCCAAGCTGGGCATATCCCTTGACCAGGAATCGAACCCTGCTTGACTTCCTGGTTCATGGGTCAGAGAGAGAGAACCATCCATTGGCTGCCTCCTGCACACCCCCTACTGGGGATTGAGCCCGCAATCCGGGTGTGTGCCCTGATTGGAAATCAAGCCAGCAACCCTTTCAGTGCATGGAACAACATCCAACCAACTGAACCACACTGGCCAAGGCTAGTAGTTTATTCTTAGCCCTAATAATGCATGGGCAGAATGTAACCTAGACACTTTACTGCTTTGGCTGTAATTAGTTATTTATACATTTTGTAATTAATAGGTGAGCTGAGCAGTCTGAAAACATGGACTGGCACTACTACAGTCATGGACCCTCCTATGCCAGCATTTTTTTGAAATGCAAATTATAGAATATTTGGGTTTCAAAAGAAACAAGTTATATTAAATATATTTCTATCCACAGACCTTTTGTAGGACCGTGAACTATAGATTGGATGTACATTTTTTTGAATTTATACTAACATTTTCCTCCTCACCTGCCAAGAGTAAGCATTTGGCCCTGGCTGGTTTGGCTCAGGGATAGATAGAGCGTCGTCCTGTGGACTGAAAGGTCCTGGGTTTGATTCTGGTCCGGAGCACATGTCTGGGCTTCGGGCTCAATCCCCAGTGGGTGTACATGCAGGAGGCAGCCGATCAATGATTCTCATCATTGATCTTCCTTCCTTCCTTCCTTCCTTTCGTTTCTTTCTCTCCCTTTCCCTTCCTCTCTGAAATCAATAAATATGTGCACACACACACACATATACATACTAGAGGTCCGGTGCACGAGATTCATGTACTGGAGGCGGGGGTCCCTCAGCCCAGCCTGTGCCCTCTTGCAGTCCAGGAGCCCTCGGGGGATGTCCAGCTGATGGCTTAGGGGAGCAGGCCTAAGCCATTAGTTGGACATCCTTAGCGCTGCCACGGAGGTGGGAGTGGCTCCCGCCTCTGCCACTGCACTCACCATGGCTTCTGCTGAGTGGTGCTCCCCTGTGGGAGGGCACTGGCCACCAGGGGGAAGCTCCTGCGTTGAGTGTCCCCCCCCCCCCCCCCCCGTGGTCAGTGCACATCATAGTGACCAGTCATTACACTGCTTGGCTGATTTGCATATTAGCCTTTTATTATATAGGAGGATATAAAAAGTAAGCAATTGCAGATAATGCTGTTTGGCAGATTTTGGTGCATGACTTTCATGTGAAGTAGACAGGTTCCTTCTAAGATCTGTTTGTGATGTGCAGCCAGCCGGAGAAAGGCCTGTTGTGAGCCTGGGTGGACAGAGTTAAGAGTTCTAGGAATCCCAAGAGCTTGAGTGGCCCTACCTCCCACATCTACCAGCTGGAAGTCTATTTTATGTTGGTATAGTTCAGATCTTTTAGGAAGCTGCTTTCCTTAGTTTTGCTTAGGATGATATCTTCATTGGGTTCCCACTTGGCACCCTTGTGTTTGGATATGAGGGATATAGTTTAAAAAAAAAAACAACTTTCTAATTTTTCCAGATAAGTATGGTAAAAGAAAGTCCTCCATCTACCATCCAGTGTTTGAACACTATTCCTCCCACACACAAGTAAGAATCCTGGAATAAAGATCAGCCCTTTTATTCAGTGAAGGTAGTTTTGTAAATCATCTGTACCATAGTTTTTGGCTTTTTGGTTTTTTTTTCTTCCATTTGTGCCATGGATCACAGAGCCTCTGCTGAATTTGTGGTTTGGGAGTCTCAGGATTCTCACTAGTGGAAAGATCAGGGTTAGTGAAGTAGAAAGTGTAGGACTCAGTGCCTTGAGAAGAACTTCTATGGCTGCCAGCCAGCTTCCCAGTTGTTCCTGGCCAGTGCTTACAGGTGTCTGCCTGTGGCCAAAGGGGATTGAACTGAACAGGAAGTTGAGGGAACAGCCTCCCTTGGCGAGTTCATGGGCGCTGCCCTGGCTGCTCACACACCGGCCTGATGTCCCTAGGCTATGGCCTGTCCAGCCTGATGTCTGGTTCTATGCTTTGTTAAATTTGCATTTCTTATGAAGCTTTTTTTTATTTCCTAATCTAAGCTGAATTTGTATGTATGGAGCTTAGAAATGAAATGTTACAACATGGAGGCACCTAACACACCAAAGTGAAAAGTATTACAGGAAAGGCCATGCCAAAAAAGGCATCCATCCTTTGCAAAAGTTGGGATTGTTTGTGTCTTTAATGTACCAGGGTTGCCCAGACTTTGGTTTTCCTAGCGTCAAAGTAGGGTTGTGTAGAGAATGGTTTCTTTCCCTTAAGATTTTTTTTGTGGTAACAGTATATGTAAGAGTTGCCATTTTAACCATTTTAAGTGTACAATTTAGTGGCATCAAGTACAAGGCTGTACAGCTTTTATCATCCCAAACAGAAACTCTGGCTTGTTTAACTTAGCATGTTTTCAAAGTTCATCTGTTCCAACATGTCTCAGCACTTCATTCCCTTTTGTGGTTGAATAATATTCTATTGGATTTATATACTACATTTTGTTCATTCTGTTCATCTGTTGGTGGACACTTAGGTTTTTTCCACCTTTAAGCTATTATGGCTAATACTGCTAGTGGCGTATAAGTATTTGAGTCTTTGCTTTCAGTTCTTTAGGGTATATACCTAGGAGTGGAATTGCTGGGACATGTAGTGATTATATATATTTAAAAGAGATTTTTGTTTTGTTAACCATCACCTGGGGATATTTTTTCCATTGCTTTTCAGAGAGAATGGAAGGGAGGGAGGGAGGAAAGGCGGGCGGTGGTGGTGGTGGGGGGTGGGGACGAAGATCCATGTGAGAGAGACACATGGACTGGTTGCCTCCCACACACACTTGGAGTGGTGGTGGGGAGTGAACCGGAATGGAAACCCAGGGAGGTGCCCTTGACCAGGAATGGAACTCGAGACCCTTCTGTGCGAGTGCTGATGCTCTATCCACTCAACCACACTGGCCAGGGTGTGATTATATGTTTTTTAACTTTTTGAGTAACTGCCACACTTTTATATAGCAGCTGCACCTTTTTTGTTGTTGTTAATCCTCACCTGAGGCTATTTTTCCATTGATTCTGTTTGTTTTTGTTTAGAGAGTGGAAAGGGTGGGGAGAGACACAGAGAAACATCTATGTGAGAGAGACACACCGATTGGTTGCCTCCTACACATGTCCCAACCAGGGCCCAGGATCAAGCCTGCAGCCAAGGTACATGCTCTTGACTGGAATCAAACCCAGGACTCTGTAGTCTGCAGGCTGACACTCTATCCACTGAGCCAAACCGAATAGTGCAGTGATGGTGAACCTATGACACACGTGTCAGAGGTGACACATGAACTCAATTTTTTGGTTGATTTTTCTTTGTTAAATGGCATTTAAATATATAAAATAAATATCAAAAATATAAGTCTTTGTTTTACTATGGTTGCAAATATCAAAAAATTTCTATATGTGACACAGCACCAGAGTTAAGTTAGGGTTTTTCAAAATGCTGACACGCCGAGCTCAAAAGGTTCGCCATCACTGGACTAGTGTTTACATTCCCACTTAAACAATTAAAAACATACACACACAACCAAAGGCACTTTTATTTGTGAAGCTAAAATTGATTTCTTAATCTCATTCCATGAGATCTTAATCTTTTTTTTTTTTTAAGTTTGGGGGGGTGGGGGTTAGAGGTAGAGGAAGGGAGAAGGGAAAGAAACATTAGTGTGAGAGCAGAACATTGATTGGCTATCTCCTAAAGAGGATTGAACCCACAGCCTGGACATGTACCCAGACCTGGGATCGAACCAGCAACCTTTTGGTGCATGGGACAGTGCCCAACCGTGCCACACTGGCCAGGCCTTGTAAATCTTTCCTTCTCTTTTCATATTTCTGTCTTGGAACTAAAGCACCTCAGGCAGGGAGTTGGCCTCTTACTCCCATTTCTGTTATGCCCCATAGGAGCGTGTGAATGACTAGGAGAATACACTTTTCTTGGGACCAGTTTCTTTTCTTTTTTTTTTCCTTTTAAATACATGTTTTATTGATTTCAGAGAGGAAGGGAGAGGGAGAGAGAGACAGAAACATCAATGATGAGAGAGAACCACTAATCAGCTGCCTCCTGCATGCCCCACACCGGGGATTGAGCCCACAACCGGGAATTGAACTGTTACCTCCTGGTTCATAGGTCAGCACTCAAACCACTGAGCCACGCTGGCTGAGCTGGGACCAGTTTCTTGATAGGTGGGTTTAAGGGGTGCACTACTGCAGCTTTCTGCTCTATGGGACACTTTAGTTTAAATGTCTCATCAAAATTAATATTAGTCTTGTGTTGTATGTAACTTCGTGTGAATTGTAAGCCTGACAAATAAAATACTATCTTTTATATTGTGCTAACATATGGACCCTCTTTTCTTTTTTCTTTTCAATTCAGTGAAGGAGAACGACCTACTCAGAATGAGAAGAGAAAAGAGAAAAACATAAAAAGAGGGGGCAATCGCTTTGAGCCATATGCCAATCCAACCAAAAGATACAGAGCCTTCATTACAAACATACCTTTTGATGTGAAATGGCAGTCACTTAAAGACCTGGTTAAAGAAAAAGGTAATGGTACTGGTGGTTGAGTAGGGTAAGAAGGTTGGTGTGTCATCTTTTCTGTGGCTAATTCCTTGGTTACTTTTTGTCAGTGGAAGCTGTCTGGGTAGAGCATGTGTTCTGTCCAGGCTTGAGAGTTAAGCCCTCCTATCCACCCTACTTTTATTTGTGGTCGTGCACCTGTGTGTCAAATAGGGTGGTTTGATGGTCCCTTGGCCTATAAATGATTTTATTGGCTTAATATGATAATAGGGCTTCATTTAAGCTTGAGGGGAGCCTCTTTGTGGTAAGGACATTTTTTGAATTTTTCATAATAGGTGGGAGAGGTGTTACCTTTTCTTGATCTCTGTCTCTCTTTTTAAGCTTTTAAATTCTTGTGGGAAGGTAGTTTGTTTAAATTTTGTGGATGTTTTTCTGAGATCAAAATTTGGAAGCTGGAACTTGTGCTGTTCAGATTCTAAATTATAAAAACATTAGCTTGCGCTAAAATTGTTAGGCTTTCCCCCCCAGGGGAAAATTCTTAGATTGTCAATTGGAGAGCTCAAAATAAGGCCTGTCCTGTGTAATGCAGAGCGTTCAGGTCACATCAGTCACAGCCCAGGTGTCCAAATTTGGGCTTAGGGCAGGGAAAACAACAGAAGCTCTGCTGCCACCAGGAGGTCCGAGGAGGTCGATTGCCTCCATGGTCCTCTGCCTTATCCCCTGCGCACACCAGGGTGTCCTCTCTTTCCCACACTCTTATTCTGTTTCTTCTGTCTTCCTTTCTTTCCTGATTCCTGACCCTGCTGGTGGCACTCAGGGCTGAAGAGATTGCTCAGCCCTGGTTTAGACAAAACTGTTGGTAGAGAACTATTTGTCTAATGCCTTGAAGTCTCCCCTCACCCCATACCCCCAAGGGAAACTGAGACTCAAATTACTCTTAAATGCAGTTTTTTTGAAGGACTGAAAGGTATTGGGGTGTCTTTTTTTTTTTTGAGTATTCATAATGAAAAGAGATTTGAGCTTGATTTGTCATATGATTAACATTTCAGTGACAGAGATGCCACTTGGATAGGCTATTTTGGTATGTGTATGGTGCTCCCAGCATTGGGTTTTGAAAATATAAATGGCCCACTGCCATCATTGTCCCATCTCTCAATTCGACCATGACATGCCGAAGCACTAGGCATTGGAACTTCTCTGTACAGTTATGTATGCTGTTCCCATGTAGTATTACTCCAGATAATATAGATGGAAAATGTTTTGGTGTGAGATTTGTTTTCCTGCCTTGATCAGCCAAATCATTCCTGCCAATGCTCCTAGGGCAAGAGTGAAGTTTCTTCTTTTTGTCTGAAGGGCGTGTCATGTGGCATCCCAGATGCAGTGTTCTTGGTTTTTGGGACTGCTGCTTCAATACAAGTTTAGAATTTCTGTACGGTAAAGTTGGGTCTCATTCGAATTAGTTTTTGGAATATCCCCAAATTTGTGTTCTTGTGATTTGGTTGAACCACTGAATGGATACTTCCATTGATAATAAGGTATAGTAGTTCCAAGAACCAGGAATGTGGCTTTGAAAATGCAGAATTTTGTAAGAGATTGCAGGCCAAATTATTTTTTCATTTTAAGGAGTGTGTGAACCAGTTTTGGGACATGATGGATAAAGTAGGTGACATTTTTACTGCTTTACCATTCAGTAATTCAGTTTTGGAAGCCTTAAAGCTGGTAGCAGCAGCAGCAGCCATGACGTTTCTGGATGTAGAAGCAGTTCACCTCAATTTCCTATTGAACTGTATTAAGTGTGGAGCCAGCCTGGTGGTTTATTTGGATACTTCCAAACTGGTTCTCATATTCCTCTGGCATACTGCTATGAATGCCCTGGCTCAGCCCTTTCAGTGTATTTTTGGTGGTGTAATTTAGAATTACAGGTGTGCAGTAAATTAGTTATTTTTAACAAACCTTAAATGTTCTTGCTTAGAACTCCCCTGTATAGGTTAAATTACTTTTCTGTTTTGTTAAATTATTAGCCATGTTAGATTGTACATAAAGGATTCATAAGAGAAAGGTAATATTTTTTATGGTAATGCTTATATTCAGTATGTGAACGCTAAAAAAAATTTACTGTTTGCATACATATGACTCCTTAAGAAATGTTCTTATTCTTTTTATTATGAGGTTTTAAAAAAATCTGTATATTTTTAAAATATATTTTTATTGATTCAGAGAGGAAGGGAGAGGGAGAGACAGAAATATCAGTGATGAGAGAGAATCATCAGTCTACCCACTAGGGGTCAAGCCTACAACTTGGGCATGTGCCCTGACTATGATCTTCTGGTTCATAGGTTGATGCTCAACCACTGAACCACACCTGGGCTCAAAATATATTTTTATTTATGTCTTGATATACCAAAAATAAGTTTACTAGGTGTACCAGTTAATAATGGCGGATTTTGTAATCAAAGAAAACAGGATAATTTCAAGAGAAACATCAAAAGTGCTTTATTTAATGTAATGTCCATCGCTAGCTACACATTTCCCCCATCTTTCAGGTAATTTGTGGATACCGTCCCAATAGAACTTTTCTTGTTTTGAGGCAAACCATTCAAAGACCAAATTTTCCACTTTTTCGTATGTTTTGAAGTGTTGCTCAGAAAGTGCGTGTGCCATTGATCGGAACAAATGGTAATCTCAAGGAGAAAGGTCTGCTGAATACGGCGGGTGGGTTAATACTTCCCAGGCAAGATCTTTTAACGTGTCTTTAACTGGTTTTGAAGTGTGTGATGGTGCGTTATCATGAAGCAAAATTACTTTGCCATGTCTTCTGGCACATTTTAGTCGTTTCACAATCAAAGCATGGTTCAAATTGATTATTTGTTGTCGGTAGCGATCAGTATTAATGGTTTCACCTGGTTTTAGAAGCTCATAATACACCACACCTTCCTGATCCCACCAAACGCAGAGCATTGTCTTCTTCCTGAATTTGGCCTTGCAGTCAATGCTAATAGTTGACCTGGATCAACCCATGATTTTGTGCGTTTGGGATTCTCAAAATAAATCCACTTTTCTTTTATTTATTTTTTTCAAATATATTTTATTGATTTTTTACAGAGAGGAAGGGAAAGGGATAGAGAGTTAGAAACATCAATGAGAGAGAAACATCGATCAGCTGCCTCCTGCACACGCCCTACTGGGGATATGTCCGCAACCAAGGTACATGCCCTTGACTGGAATCGAACCTGGGACCCTTGAGTCCGCAGGCTGATGCTCCATCCACTGAGCCAAACCGGTTAGGGCAATAAATCCACTTTTCATCATCAGTCACAATTTGATGCAAAAAAGACTTTCTTTTGTGCCATTGAAGTAACATTTTACTGATGACTTTTTGGTTTCCCATTTGTCTTCCATTCAGTTGATGTGGCACCCATTTTCCTTCCTTGAAAATCTTTCCCATTGCTTGTAATGATCGGAAATTGTTTGCTGAGCAATGTTTAATCTTTCTGCAAGTTGTTTTTGAGTTTGACATGCATCTTCATCCAATAATGCTTGTAACTGTTGGTCTTCAAACTTTTTCGGTTAACCTGGACATTGTCTTTCACATCGAAATCATCACTTTTAAAGCGTTTAAACCAGTGTTCACAAGTATCTTGAGATGCAGCATGTTCACCATAAGCTTCCGGAAGTATATGATAACTTTTTCTTCAAAATAAAGTAATGAATTAAAACGTCCCACAAATGCTCCTTTTTTGGCACGAAATTCAACATTTTTAAGCATAAAAATAACTCTGATGTTAACACCTTCAGCAAATTTGACATACAAAGTTTTGAAGCTTGATCACTACAACAAAATAGCATACATATCAAATCGCATATATATCAACAAATGTGTAACTCCATCTATTGAAAAAAATCCGCATTATTAGCTGGTACACCTAGTAAATAGTTATTTGAAATCTGAAATATTTATGTGAAATCTGTTGCAAATATGTTTTAAGGTTTTTGAAGACTTATTGCACAGGGGGGAAAATATGCAGATAGAGACACATGCTAAAAGCATTAGTCTCAAAATAATCTCTACTATGGGCAAAACAGAGATTTGGGCTGTCATAACCCAATCACTCTATCAGTCTGCATTTTAAGATTCTGTCCCTGATGAAATTGTCCTGTTTCAGAAAACTAGTGGAATAATTTGTCCTCAAGATCTGAATAATGTTATATCATTGCAGCACCGTCTAATTGCCACCTCTCAGAATTAAGGTAGCAGCTCTGAGATGGCAGGACAGAAATTTTCTAAGCCTTATCATTAATCATGCCTGAGACTGCCTCACGCACTGCTCCCTAATTCCCTGTCTTTCCCCTTCGACATCAGGGTATTTTATAGTACTCGTCTTGAATTTTAGCATTGATCAGCATTCTGGAAGATCCTACTAATAATTCATGTATTATGTGAACTGGCCACTTTCCCCCAGGCTTTTCCAAACCCTTTGTGGGATCACAAAGCTTGTTTGGTGCCCAGCTTTTTTTGGTGGCACTATCATGAAATCAGCATTGCTGATTTTTTGCTCACTCCCACAATATCAGTTAAAGACATGAATTAAAGCGTTTCACAGTCCTTAGAATTGAATGCCCTCTTTCCCTGAGCTTTCCCCTTCCTATATATGGGACACAAGAAAGGTTTCTATTGTCCTTCCTTTTGACTGTGCTTATTTTTTTTTTATGGAGATATTGCATGGGGGAAAAAATGGCAGCTCTGAAGACCAAATTGTTACTGGATTAAAAAATATTTTTTTGAGAGCCAGTGTAATATGAAATTTGGAGATTGCCAAACCAAGTTTGAGAGTGACGTATGGTCTCAACAGCTGTCTAATTAGGATACACATTTTAAAGTGTCCATAAGGATTGGGCAAAGAAGTACGATTTCTGTGAGCAAAAGATGATCTTGGATATTTTAAACTTAAACAGTGTTGTGCTACATTACTGGGAAGTCCTGTGTAGATGAAGAAAGCTTGGCATGGGGCTGCTTGTTCTCCTGGCCTAACCTGGGAGCCAGAAGAAAGCTTGGCATGGGGCTGCTTGTTCTCCTGGCCTAACCTGGGAGCCAGCAGGACTGAGCTGCAACAGCAGTTAAGCACAGAGCAGTGTGAGGAAGAAAAGGACGGTCAGTGATGTAGTTTACTCTGAATCAATCCCAAAGTTAGCATCAGTCAGTCTAACTTGTGTAAGCAAAGATTTTGTTAAGCACTTAATCCTTCTATTTTTATTTAATGCATCACCTCAAGTAAATTTTAAATTCCAGCTAACACAAAACAAAGGCCCAGAGCGCATGTGTAGTCCAGTAGAAGATCTCCAGTGGCTCTTGGAGATAATCCCCATGGGGGCTCTTGGACAACTTACGAAGAATGGGCTCAATCAGTTTCTAACTTGTCTATAAATTAAGTAATCACTGTGTAGAATACTTATTTTGCCATTTATAAGAGAAACAAGCTATATATATAAACAACCTATATATATGCCTATATATATTAAACAAGCTTTTCAAATTCAAAATATGTAATCTATGCACCCTTCCATTAGAGTGTCTACCTTATTATGAGGTGAAAATGTTTGATAACATGCCCTGGTCCCCTTCCCCCTTTTAAATTAGAGGCCTTTTCACATATGAATTCTCTTTAGTGACTTGGACCTCTGTACTACTCTATTTTTTTTATTTTTGTCCATTTCAGACTTGAGCAGTAAATGAAAACACAGAAACAAATACTCTTTGTGGTAAAAATGCATTCAGAAGTGTTAAGTCAGAGTAGCTCCAAGGACTGCCTAAATTTTGGGTTGTTCATCTCTTTAACCTCCTGGTGCCTTTTATTCTTGAGGATATATATATATATATATATATATATATATATATATATATATAAATAGAGAGAGAGAGAGAGAGAGAGTCACTTTTTATTTTTCTCTTTTTGAGATGCATTTTAAAGTAAAGGTAGGTGATAACATTTGGCATTATTAGGCTTTTCAGAGTCATAGTTTTTTCCTGCAGATATTTTTATATTTAAGCTGCAATAGAACTTGTCTTAGCAGTCTCCTCTTGGCATTTCATCCATGTTCAACGCGGGGGACGGGGAGCAACAGTAATTTTCATTAATACCTGTGAATTCCATTTTTGTGGCACTGTTGCCAAGGCCAATTTGTGAACTCTGCCTTCACTCCTGGTTGATTGGTTCTTTTATTTATTTCGTTGAATATGGCCAGATTGCTTCAAAGTTTTGTTGATAGTAGTACTGACTACTAAACAGGTCTTGCTTTATTATTATCTTCCTATAGGGAAGTATAAATTAGCAACTGTTGCAGAGCCTGTGAGAAGCTCTGTAGCAGTTGCTAATTGATGCTCCTTGGGAACAGCACTGCTCATGCTAGAGCCACAGTGACTGCCTCACTTATGACTAAACTGAGAGGAGTGAGGGTTAGTATAATGTAAGTGGGGGGGGGGGGGGCGTTTTAAGCAATTTTTTTTAAGCAAAGGATTGAAGGTTGCGTGTGTTTCATCACTAGAATGTTAAGGGTGAAAAGTCCTAATTTCTAAACATGGCTTTTGTTAAAATGGTTATGACCATGGAGAAAAGTTTGGTTTTGGGACTTGCTTGGTTTCTAGGTTGCAATGACATCTTTTTGATAAAGTGTCTTTATGGGCACAGACTAGAAACCGTCCAAATGCAACAGTATTTGACTTTTGACAACAGTTACAGTTATCCTTGAGTTAGATATTGTGATTCTTTTATTTATTTTTAAGGTTATTAGGCAGTAGTCACAGTCATAGCTCTTAGCAAATAAACTTGGATTCTCTATTCATTGGCTTGACACTACTAGGCTTTTTAAAATATATATATATTTTATTGATTTTTTTACAAAGAGGAAGGGAGAGTGATAGTTAGAAACATCAATGAGAGGGAAACATCTATCAGCTGCCTCCTGCACACGCCCTACTGGGGATGTGCCTGCAACCAAGGTACATGCCCTTGATCAGAATCGAACCTGGGACCCTTCAGTCCGCAGGCCGACGCTCTATCCACTGAGCCAAACCACTTAGGGCAACTACAACCATTTAAGTCAGTGGTTCTCAACCTTCCTAATGCCGCGACCCTTTAATACAGTTTCATGTTGTGGTGTCCCCCAATTTCATTGTTACAAATTGAACATAATTAAAGCATAGTGATTAATCACAAAAACATTATGTAATTATATATGTGTTTTCTGATGGTCTTAGGAGACCCCTGTGAAAGGGTCGTTTGACCCCCAAAGGGGTCGCGACCCACAGGTTGAGAACCGCTGATTTAAGTGGAGACAAAGGCTGTTGGTGCTCAAATGGCTGCTGCTATTGAAATAAGTGGCTCTTAACATGGCTTCAGGAATGGCCACAACTTTTTTGGAATTGCTTTACTTTTGTATGGTTGAAATAAAGACAGTTTGTATTACTGTCCCTTGTCTATGGTCATTTTTCATTTTGCCCCTCAGGAGTACATACTCCACACGTTAAATTTACTAGTCGCTCCTATTTCCTTCATCTCTGCACTGATTCTCCTTTCTGTTTTGTGTAAAGTCCTGGTTTGGTAAACATTTCAGGAAAGGACAAGGAAGGCAAGGCTGTAGACTTAACCTTTGAACACTTGGCTTTCCTGCTTTCAATGCCATGCAAATATATTACTAATAAATATGCCTTTCAAATTGTTAATTAAAAAAAATAATTTTATTTTACATTTAAATATCTCCTAGCAATATTTTAAAATCCAATAATAATTTTAATATTTTTTGAGCAAAGGAGGTAGAATAGGCAGGGCTTGTTGAGGCCATTAAGAGGGTTATTTTTACTCTTGTAGTGCTAAACCAAACTTGAAAACTGAGTTGGAGAAGGCTTTACCATTATAAAAATAATACTTTAAAAAATAGCCTGTTTAGAGATTTTCTCCAAATTAACGCTTTTAAGTTTCTGTTTGCCATCTTCAAGTTCAGCAGCCATTTTAATGGTTGACTTGATGGGTTTTAACATCTGGGCATGGTGGTCATGAATTGGCAATCCAAACCTTTAGGAAAATCTGCAGAATCTTTTGAAATGCTTTGTTTTTCCCCCTTTGTGTAGATTAGAAGCACGTGAGTCTGTTTAATTGTTTAGTTACAAACTAAGTTTGTGGGGGGGGGTTTTGTTTTTGTTTTAATTTCAAAGAGGAAGAGGGAAAGAGAGAGAAACATCAATGATGAGAGAGAATCATTGATCAGCTGCCTCCTGCATACCCCACACTGGGGATTGAGCCGGCAACCGGGGAATATGCCCTGACTAGGAATTGAACTGTGACCTCCGGTTCCATAGGGCACGCTCAACCACTGAGCCATGCCGGCCAGGCCAAACTGAGATCTAAATTTGTATTTAATCTGTATTCTTTATTGAGGAAGTTGAGAAGGCAGCAATAATAAAGCCTGGCTTAATTCACTGAGGAGAATCCAGGTGCTGCTCTGGTTTTGTGATTGAATATTCAAACATCCTACTTCTGACAGTTGTTGGGCCCACTGCTTTGTGCAGGACCAGTTGTAGAATTGGTGGGGTGTAGAGCAAAATGAAAATGCAGGTCCCCCCTTGTTTAAAAATTAGGAATTTCAAGACCACAACAACAATATTAAACCAAGCACGTGACTGTCCTGAGCACAGGGCCCCCTGGATTATGCAGGTTGCTTACCCATGTAGCACGCAACACCGTGTAACCCTTTGAGCATATACACATTCTTGATATAGCATTTGAGCTCAGCCTAGTAGTGGCATTGCACTTTGTGTGCTGTTTACTTGCTTTCACCAGTAAGAGTGTATGTGTAAAACTTCTTCCCTTACCCAGAAAGTGAATCATGTGGGCTTCTTTCCTATAGATTTGGATTGCCTTTAGTCATGAATGAGAGATCCAGCCAGAGAAACTGATATGGAAATCTGTTTGTGGTGGGAGGAACATCAAGGACATTGTTAATGAGTTTCACCTACCTTTACTGCACACCTGTAATGCCTAGTTCTGTGGTTTAGAGAATATGGAGTGTTTCTGGGCTTTCTTATAAGGCAGAGGCTCCATACAAGGTTGCTGATGATTGTTCTAAATTCCCATTGTTTTCTTGGCTTTTCTCCCTTGGTTTATGTGTCGTCTGGAAACTGATTTGTAGTTGGTGAGGTAACATACGTGGAGCTCTTAATGGACGCTGAAGGAAAGTCAAGGGTAAGTGTCTGAGAGAATTTCTTCTGTGGATTTACTACATGAAAAATGTAACTGTATGGTGGCGTGGAATCGAATGAAATCAGGAAGGCAGTGAGTGCTCATGTTATAGTAGCCATGTTTGATTTTGCCAAACATTTGAGTGGGGTGGGAAGGGATTTTGCAAACGGGAGTCCTGCTTTTCCAAATGGCTGGCCAAAGAGCTTTTTGGTATTCTGTTTGGATGCCCAATTTTGATAACTGGGGACCAATTGTAGCATTGTCTCTTTGTTAACAGAGGAATTGGCTGTGTGTGAATTATGCATGGAATTTTAGTGGTGGTATATTAATGTAAAACGTGCGTTCTTGTCTAGAAAATGTTACTCTTGGTTGTTTGCTGAATTTGAAAGTTGTGTGAACCAAAGATTCCGAAAAGATTGCCTTTTTGCCAGTAAATTGTAAAACAAATATTTAAAATCTGAACGTTTAAAATTGGCCTCGTTTAAAGAGAAAATAAACTATTTTCTGTTGTGCAATAGAATGGCTTAGAATAATCAAAAGGATGAGCTCAGTTAATGAAAGGGATGGATTTAGGAGGAGTATGGTAAGGAGTTGATTGAGGGAAGCAGATCTAAAGTTTGTGTGATTTCTTGGAGAACCTGAATTTAGGTCTGCTTATTATAACTTCAGCAACTCTAGTGCAATGCTGGTAATGTGCAGGAAAAGGAGATAATAAGGAGCCCAGCTTTTAATAAGGAATGCTAAGCAAGACACTTCTGTCAGCTTCCTCTTAGAAGGGTTAATTAAAAACAACAACCTAACTTTGTTACATAAATCATTTTTATAACTGTCATTGATATTTAATATTTTTTTCTTTTCTTTTCCCCTTTCCTTGCTCTTCTGATTGGTCTGTGGCTTCTTCCAAAGGGATGTGCGTAAGTATTGTCTAGTTACTTATTGGCAATTGAGCCTTCTAAGTTGCAGGACTGGTTTCACTCATTTCCTTTTGACTCTTCTTAGCGTTGTTGAATTCAAGATGGAAGAGAGCATGAAAAAAGCTGCTGAAGTTCTAAACAAGCATAGTCTGAGTGGAAGACCACTGAAAGTCAAAGAAGTAAGTGCTTAAAACACTGGATATCGTTTGTGATTGTCAAGTTGTCACACTATTAGGAGTTAGGAAAAGACAAAAATAGTCCTGGGCTATGTTTTATGGAGCAGGCTAACCTTTGTTGTTTTTCTTTAATATATTTTTGTTGATTTCAGAGAGGAAGGGAAAGGGAGAGAGAGATAAAAACATCAGTGATGAGAATCATTCATCAACTGCCTCCTGCAAGCCCCCCCTGGGGATCAAGCAGGCAGCCTGAGCATGTGCCCTTGACTGGAATGGAACCTGAGACCCTTTAGTCCGCAGGCCGAAGCTCTATCCACTGAACCAAACCAGCTAGGGCCAACCTGTTTTGTTTTTTTATTTCAGAGAGGAAGGGGGAGAGAGAAAAACATCAATGATGGGAGAGAATCATTGGTTGCCTCCTGCACGCCCCCTACTGGGGATTGAGCCCGCAACCTGGGCATGTGCCCCCGACTGGAATCGAACCTGGGACCCTTCAGTCTGCAGGCCAATGCTCTATCCACTGAGCAAAACCGGCTAGGGCCAACCTGTGTTTTTAATGAAAAGGGTCAGTCACAGGCTTCAGTAGTCACTTCTGTAAGAACTTTGAATTAGTGGCTGAGTACATCCTGAGTGACTGCTGCCTGTCTTCTAACATCTATGATCTTAGACCAGTCTGCCATGTGTTCTCAGAGGCATTCAAACTGAGCCTGTGGTTTTCTATTGTTTTTAAAGGATTCTATACCTGTAGTTTTACCCAGTTTGATCCCTATTCTTGGCCTCCTTTTTTCTTTATATATATATATATATATATTTTTTTATTATTATTATTATTTTTTTATTTTTTTTTATTGATTTTTTACAGAGAGGAAGGGAGAGAGATAGTCAGAAACATTGATGAGAGAGAAACATCAATCAGCTGCCTCATGCACACCTCCTACTGGGGATGTGCTCGCATCCAAGGTACATGCCCTTGACTGGAATCAAACCTGGGACCTTTCAGTCCGCAGGCCGATGCTCTATCCACTGAGCCAAACCGGTTTCAGCTTTTTTTCTTTTTTAAATTGAGTTTGTCATGACTCAAATCCTCTTTCATATCTAATCCAAATCAAATACCTTCTCTCCCTTGAGGAATAGGGTTTTTTAGATTTTATTTTTATTAATTCGGTCCCTCGGCTTTCTTTTTCAATCCTTACTTGAGGATATGTTTTATTGATTTTTACTTAGATGGGGAGAGAGTAAGAGAGAGAGAGATGAGAAACATTGATGTGAGAGAGAAACATTGATGGGTTGCCTCACAAGCTCTCCAACTGGAGAATGACCCTCCACCTTTTGGTGTACAGGATGATGCTCCAACCACACTGGCCAGGGCCCTCCTTGACTTTTTTTTTATCTGTTCTTCTTGGAGGAAGATCAGTATATTCAGAGCTCAGGGAGGAAATTGTGGTAAGGTTTAAGTTCTCTTGTGTGTTGGAGGTGATACAGAAAAAGGCAGAGTTCAAGAATAGTGTCAATACCAGAGCTTTAAAGACCTGTCCAGACTTTACACAGGAGTCAGATGCCTGAATAATGTGAAAGATGGTGATCTAGAGGGGTGTTTTCAAACTTTTGGAAAATGCACTGATGGGGTTAGCAGGAATTATAAAATCCCATTGAATCAGTAAGTGTCAGCTATACCAAGCATTGGGAAGATCTGGGAGTTCTAGATTATGTCAGCTAATTGGGTCACCTCCCTCCCCCTTTATTTTATTTTATTATTTACTTAGTTTAGTTGAGAGCTAAATTTTACATCCTTTCTTTCTTCCTTGTTCCTTTGGCTGGGATTCTTCCTGGCCTGGTGATTTAGTTCATTTGAATTTCTTGTTAAAAATTTTGAGAAATGCTTTCCAAATTACCTCTCAATTTCTGAAATTTTGGGGATATCGCTTACAGTGCGAGCATGCGTTTAATTGCCAATGGGTCAGTTAAATGTAACACTTCTGTGCTCGTTTTAGGATCCTGATGGTGAACATGCCAGGAGAGCAATGCAAAAGGTGATGGCTACGACTGGTGGGATGGGTATGGGACCAGGTGGCCCAGGAATGATTAATATCCCACCCAGTATCCTAAATAATCCTAACATCCCAAATGAGATTATCCATGCATTACAGGCTGGAAGACTTGGAAGCACAGTATTTGTAGCAAATGTAAGTAAATGAAACAGTGTTTGAAGTAGAAAAAAAAATCAGAATTTTATGAAACAGTCTTACCAATGTGTTATAAAAGTAGGTTTGATGTTTGAGAAGAAAAACTTATGAGAGGGTTACGTTATATTCTTGATTTATGTTAAAGAAATCAGCCTTGGGGTTAGGCTTTGTTCCCTAATGACCACCGCAGTCATAAGTTACAGGTTTGACTGAGGTCCCATGGGGTTGGTGGTTACTGTTATTTATTACAAAAGTCGTGGCTGAGTCTGCATTCTTGGTGGGTTTAGTTAGGTGCAGGGTGAAAAAGTTTCTGAGCAGAGATTATGTACTGACACTCCCTCTTGTGTCTGGGATAAATGGTAATGCCTTTGTCATTTGCAAAGGGAAATATTTTTTACAAAAGAAAGTGGGGAGGGGAGGGTAATGATACATTCTGGGGAGCCTTTTTTTTAAAGTTTAAAAAAAGCATTACTTTGAAATGTATGAGGTGATTTTAAGCTGTTCTTCAGAGAAGAGACAGTAAATGGCAGTTAAGGCCAGACTTTATAATCCTATTTGGGAAATTTTACTGCAGTTCATAAGTTTTTGTGATATGTTTTTCTAATGCTTGTCTCCAACCAAAGCATGTTGAATGCATGTAATACAAATGATGTTTTTCTTAAGATGTCTACATTGAGATTTTCTTCCCCCTTCCTTGATTAGCTGGATTATAAAGTTGGCTGGAAGAAACTGAAGGAAGTTTTTAGTATGGCTGGTGTGGTGGTCCGGGCAGACATTCTTGAGGATAAAGATGGAAAAAGTCGTGGAATAGGCACTGTTACTTTTGAACAGTCCATTGAAGCTGTGCAAGCTATATGTATCCTTTTATTGGAATTCAGCTCTTGGAGAACAGTTTGTCTAAATGTTATGTTAGTTATAGAGGCTTGTGTGGGGAAATGGTTAACTTTGCATATTTCTGTTTCCTGAGTGACTAGAGGGAATGTATTTCTGTGGAATTGGAAAAGTTCTCTGTAATGGAATTGATCTAATCCTGTGTAGATAAAAGGCTGGTTAGAAAGTAGGCACATTCTCATAAGTGGTCTTTTCCAATGATTTCTTTTTAGAGGAGTCTGGTTTGAAATGGGAAGCCCAATGAATGTGCCACTGGAGAAAAATTCGGTTATTTCTTTTTTAAAAAAATATATTTTATTGATTTTTTTACAGAGAGGAGGGGGGAGGGATAGAGAGTTAGAAACATCGATGAGAGAGAAACATCGATCAGCTGCCTCCTGCACACTCCCCACTGGGGATGTGCCCGCAACCAAGATACATGCCCTTGACGGGAATCAAACCTGGGAGCCTTCAGTCTGCAGGCCGATGCTCTAGCCACCGAGCCAAATCGGTCAGGGCGGGTTATTTCTTTTCTTTCTTTCTTTTTAATATATTTTACTGATTTTTTTACATCGATGAGAGAGAAACATCGATCAGCTGCCTCCTGCACATCTCCTACTAGGGATATGCCTGCAACCAAGGTACATGCCCTTGACCGGAATCGAACCCGGGACCTTTCAGTCCACAGGCTGATGCTCTATCCACTGAGCCAACCCGGTTTCGGCCGGTTATTTCTTATATAAGCCTTTGCAGGGCCCTATTTCCAGTGGATTGACATCATTCTGTAAGAAGCATTTCTCTCTCTCACCATAGGCTCTTACCCTAGAGTTACATTTTTGTAGCCACGATGGAGACTACCACACAGGAACACAGTCACTAAATGCAGGCAAGACTGTCACAGTATTTTGCCCAGAAAACATGGTACTTCTAAAATGTTAGGATACTTGGCTCATTGGACGCGTACGGAAAACTGATGCCAGTGCTTAAGAGGATGGTTTGGTGAGAAGTGTAAAGTTGTATGAATGAAGCTCTGCACTTAGAGCTTCTACACTATCTCATAAGTGCATAACTCTTACGTTGCAAGCTGAGGTTTACTTATTTCCCCCTTGAATGAGCTTTATTTATTGTTCCTTTTATGCTGACTTGAGAACCAGATACAGTTACTTGAAAGTGCAATGAGGAATCAAAATTGCTCTTCATTACTAGAGGGACTGGTAGCATTTGGATTATTTTTCTCTTATCTGTTTCTTTCCTGCCGTGCATGTTTTTAGAATTGTAAGAAATTGCCTTAATTTTAATAACAGCTATGTTCAATGGACAACTGCTATTTGATAGACCAATGCACGTGAAAATGGTAAGTTAATAGGTTCTCCAAAATACACTCAAGTGTAGCAAAAACATAGAATTATTAATAGTGCACGCACAGCCATTATTTATGATCAGTCTAAGTCAGTGATTTTCAACTGGTGTGCGACAATAATTTTTAAAACATGCAATACCTATTTATTTTTATTGAATTTATTGGGGTGATATTTGTTAATAAAATTATATAAATTTCAGGTGTATAATAATAGAATATATCTAAAACCTGACTATATAGTCAGGGGCACTGACCTCTTCCCTTAGTTATTTTTAAATTTATCTTTATTGTTGAAAGCATTACAGATTTTGTTCCCCCATTGACCCCCTCTATTCTGCACCAGTCCGTCAGTCCTCCCTCTCATACCCCCACCCCCACCCCACCAAAGCCTACCACACTATTTTTTCTGTGTCCATGGGTTATGCATATATGCATATAAGTTCTTTGGTTAATTTCTTCCTGTCCTCCCCCACCCTCTTTCAACAAACCTCTTCCTTTAGATTGTCAAATAAAAAAAATGACAGCCAACACAACAGTATCTCTTCGATGTGAATGAATCAAAAGTGTACCCTTTTTTTGTCAGATGGGTGAAAAATAAATTTTTTGGCATGCCGCAGAATTTTAGTAATTATTTTATGTGCCATGAAATGAAAAAGGTTGAAAATCGCTGGTTTAAGTTAAAATAGTGAGCACATTTATGACAGAAATAACCTTTGCTCATGCAGCTCATCCTGTCCTAACCTATACTAGAGGCCCGGTACACAACATTCATGCACTGGGGGAAGGAGTCCCTCAGTCCGGCCTGTGCCTCTTGTAGTCCGGGACCTCTCGAGGGATGTCTGCCTGCCAGCTTAGACCCACTCCCCACAGATATCCCCCAAGGGGTCCTTAGCTGCCAGTCACAAGCCCGGCTTCTGGCTGAGCCTCTGCCCCCGGTGGTCAGTGTGCATCATAGCGACCGGTCATTCTGCCGTTTGGTCAATTTGCATATTAGCCTTTTATTATATAGGACAGTAAAAAAGCCCAGCGACTGAACGACAGGTCGACCAGGTGTTATGACGTGAACTGACCACCAGGGGGCAGATGCTCAGCGCAGGAGCTGCCCCCTGGTGGTCAGTGCGCTCCCACAGTGGGAGCATCGCTCTGCTGACCTGGATGAGCAGCACTCCTCACAGGCCACTCCCCCCACCAGTGCACACATGCTGTGCATGGGGCCTCTAGTTTCAGATATATTATTATTTGCATAGTTGGCTAATTGACAGGGTCAGGAGGTCAGTTGAGTATCCTGCTTGAGCAAGTGATCAATTTTAAGGAATAATTATGTACCCTGGGTTTTCAGTTCTCAGTATGTTTTGTATTATATCTGTTGTGAACCTAATTAAGTCTTCGGTCAGACAGCCTTTAAAGTTTTGTTGAAGTGCTTCAATTAGCCTTGCTATGGCTGTGCCAAAGACAATGGTTAATACAAGCATGATTAGAACATGGTGAGGGCAAGGTAGTTAGCACTCACATTCAGGAAGAAAATAAAAGGAATTGTAAAGGAGTTTGTTTTTTTAATTGTTCAGTTTTAAAAAAAAAAAGATAATTGCTAAGCGGGGGGAACATCTGTAAGACTCAACAATAAAGATTTTTAAAATTTCTATACAAGCCAAAAAAAAATTGATTCATGTGTTTCAAAAGCATGAAAAAGGTAATGTGAGTCTTGCTTTTGCTTCATATCCGGGTCCTGTCCATCCCCACAGTATACATCTGAGTGTATATTTTAATCCTTTCCTCTTAGCAAGAAATACTCCTTTTTTAAAAAAAGATTGTTTTGGAATTTAAAATTTACATTGATTTTTTTAGAGGGAGAAAGATTTATTTTACTTTTTATACATTTATTGGTTGATTTTTTAAAAAAATATATATTTTATTGATTTCAGAAAGGAAATGAGAGGGAGAGAGATAGAAACATCAATGATGAGAGAGAATCATTGATTGGCTGTCTCCTGCACAGGGGATTGAGTCAGCAACACAGGCATGTGCCTTGACTGGGAATTGAACCATGACCCTGGTTCACAGGTTGACGCTTAACCACTGAGCAACACCATCTGGGCAGTTGGTTGGTTCTTGTATGTGCCTGATTGGGGATCGAACCCCTAGCCTTGGTGTATTGGGATGATGCTCTAATCGACTGAGCAACCCGGCCAGGGCTCCAGGCTTTTTTTTTTTTTTTTAATATATTTTATTGATTTTTTTACAGAGAAGAAGGGAGAGGGATAGAGAGTTAGAAACATCAATGAGAGAGAGAGATCAGCTGCCTCCTGCACGCCCCCCCCCCAGTGGGGATGTGCCCGCAACCAAGGTACATGCCCTTGACCGGAATCAAACCTGGGAACCTTGAGTCCACAGGCCGACGCTCTATCCACTGAACCAAACCGGTTCGGCTCCAGGCTTTTTTTGATACATGCATGGTATTCTATGGTGAGGGTGTCTCATCATTTATTAAACTAGTCGTCTGTTGATGGGTGTTGTTCCTGTCTTTTGCTGTTGCCAACAGTCTTCTAGGAATACTGAGATATATTTACTTTCTCTTTCAGGATGAGAGGGCCTTACCAAAGGGAGATTTTTTCCCTCCTGAGCGTCCACAACAACTTCCCCGTAAGTGTCTCATTTATTATGGTTGAGATTTTGAATTTGATTTATATTAACCAGAAAACTACAATGACTCTTTGAATTTGTGCCATGTTATCTTGCAAAATTCATACATGGATGTTCATACATAACAGCATAATTTTAGCTGATCAGTGGGGAAATACAATGGTAAATTCATACAATGGAACATTCATTACTCAGCCATAAAAAGGAACAAAGTACCAATACATGTTATAGTATGGATGAGACTTGATTCCCATCTATAGGACACATCCAGAACAGGTGAGTCTATAGGCAGAAAGTAGATTAGTGGTTGCCAGGGGCTGGGAGAGTGACTGCTAATGGGGATAGGATGTCTTTTTGGGGTGATGAAAATGTACTGATTTAGATAGTGGTAATTGCATAACTCTATATATACTAAAAATACCTGAGCTTTACTCTCTAAATTGATGAATGTTATTGTATGTGAAGTGCATCAATCAAAATTTTTATATAGGGTAATTTGCAATATCCAGGTAAAAATCTGTGTTACAATGGGGAAGGCTAGTTGATAGGTCACTGCATAGATGGAAATGGCATACATTAATGAAGTCCGGCACTTCATCTGGCAAGCCCACAGGGGAAAGCTGAGCCTTGGCACAGACAGCTACTGTTGTAGCATGGGGGTTGGGAAATCAGCAGTGCAGACCCAGGCTAGTGTGTTGATGGAAGACTGGGAAGGATGAGGTGGGTGAGGGTGGGAACTGCTTATGCTTTGCTAGGGAGGACTTCTTACCAGATAAGGCAATTGGGGTGGGGCTGTTGGAGTGCCAGCCAGTGCCTACAGTCTGGAGCAGTGACTTAAGTTTGATGCCCAGCCCTCAGAGACTAGAATGCTAACTTTTGTGTGCTTTTGCAGTTCATGGTTACAGAAGCATAATAGAGGCAGATATTGAGGGGAAGTCAATGACTTCAAGAATAGGAGTTGGCTTATCTATTGAAAGTTAATATTTATTGAAGGACCACATTTCTTTTGTCATAACCAGTGTGATCATTTGCAGTGGTCATCCAGGGTCAAGGGGGGTGGCTCTTGTTGACTTTCTGCAGGGTGACGGGGGTGGTGCTGATTGGCAACTTTGGCAGGCAGGCACTGGGCCCTAGGGAGCCCATTATCCAAGGCTTTTTGGTCTCTGAGCACATTTCAGAGGGTTGACTTGGAAGTCATCAGTAATTGGGGAGTAAGTAACCTTGGTGATTTCCTGCTGCTGTTTCTCTGCAATTTAAAAACAGAGGGATGTTAATCAGATTAAACACTTGGGAACTCTGTCAGGTTTTTTTTGTGAGGGTGACATTGGTTAATAAAATTATATAGGTTTCAGGTGTACAGTTCTATAATCATCATCTGTACATTGTATTGTGTGTTCAACACCCCCGTCAAGTCTCTTTTTATTGCCATTTATACCCCCATGCCCTTTTATCTCCTCCATCCCCCTTTCTAATGAACCTTTTTCCATTTAAAAAACAGTTGCTTGTTCTTGGTTTAAGCCTCAGACCATGGTCAACTAGAGCACTAGAGCACTGCAAGTGTCTTACACTATCTCAGGTCTTATTGACTATTCTTAAATTAAAATTTTTATTGATTTTATTAATTAAATATTTTTTTTTTAAAATATATTTTATTGATTTTTTACAGAGAGAAAGGGAGAGAGATAGAGAGTTAGAAACATCGATGAGAGAGGAACATCGATCAGCTGCCTCCTGCACATCTCCCACTGGGGACGTGCCCGCAACCCAGGTACATGCCCTTGACCGGAATCGAACCCGGGACCCTTCAGTCCGCAGGCCGACGCTCTATCCACTGAGCCAAACCGGTTTCGGCTAATTAAATATTTTTATTATTTAAAATACTTTTATTGATTTCAGAGAGGGAGAGGAGAGATAGAAACATCAATGATAAGAGGGAATCATTGATTGGCTGCCTCCTGAACCCCCCTACTGGGGATTGAGCCCCGCAACCTGGGCATGTGCGCTTGGTCAGAATTGAACCCAGGACCCTTCAGTCTTGAGGCTGGTGCTCTATCCACTAAGCCAAACCAGCTAAGGTATTTTTTTTTTTTTTTTTAAGAGAGGAAGGGAGAGAGATAGAAACATTGATAGAGAGAAACATCTATCAGCTGCCTCCTACACGTCCGCTACTGACCAGAAATCAAACCAGTGGCCTTCTTGGGGTCTGGGATGATGCTGAACCAATTTGAGTCACACCAGTCAGGCTATTTTTATTGATTTTAAAGAGAAACATCAATTGCTTCCCTCCTATATGTGCCCCGATTGGGGATTGAGCCTGTAACCTAGGTATGTTCCCTGATCTGGAATCAAACTTGCAATCTCTTGGTGTACAGAATGACACTCCAACCAGCCAAGCCACCCAGTCAGGGCAAACCTTGTTTGCTCTTTTGAGACCAGCCTGTATTATTGGGTCCCTGTTTGTGGACTTGAGGATGGGCTGGGTATTAATCCATGGGTTAGGAAGCTTTGTGGGTAGAGATTGGCAGGTGGAAGTGGGCATATTTGTCACACTTGCCACCTAATGTCTTGAGTTGCCCTCTTTTTTTTTAATCCTCACCCTTTTCTGTTGATTTTTTTTTTTTTTTTAAGAGAAAGTGGAAGGGGCAGGGAGAGAGAAACTGATTGGTTGCCTCCCACATGTGCCCTGATTAGGGCTGGGATCGAACCTGCAATCCTTAGGTGCTCGGGGTGACACTTTAACCATTGAGCCACAATGGCCAGGGCTTGAGTTGCCTTTTTATTTAGGGAAACAAATAGGTGCTCACAATTTTTACTGTGTGAGCTGTTCACAGTTCTCTGTAACTTTGAAGTGAACTGATTTTTAGTTGCGCCTTTCTACATATCACAAACTTATCTGTAAAAGGTTAGCCTTAAAAAGGAGAGCTCTTACGTGTACAACTGTTGAGTTACGGATTAGAACCTGTGTTTGTTGTAGAGGTGGGTGGAAATGGAGCTTGACAGTTATGACTCTTTTGCTTTTGAGAGTCATGGTTTATTCTAAGTTAGTGGAATTTACACTTCTGATTTTCTCTTTTCCTTTCAGATGGACTTGGTGGTATTGGCATGGGGTTAGGACCAGGAGGGCAGCCTATCGATGCCAATCACCTAAATAAAGGCATTGGCATGGGAAACATAGGACCTGCAGGTGAGAATTACAGTATACCTTGATTGGGGACTTATGGGGAGTGTAAAGTTATTAACAATATATAATTAAAATAATCCTATATAATAAAGAGCTAATATGCAAATTCACTGTCATGCACTTGCACAAATGGCCACCCCCCATATGGTCATAAGATGGCCGGCAGGGGAGGGCTGTTGTGGGCAATCAGGCCAGCAAGAGAGGGCAGTTAGGGGTGACCGGGCCGGCAGGGGAGGGTAGTTGGGGGGGGACCCAGGCCTGCAGGGGAGGGCATTTGGGAGCAACTGGGCCGGCAGGGGAGCAGTTAGGCATCGATCATGATGGCAGGGGAGTGGTTAGGGGGTCATCAAACTGGTAGGCAGAAGCAGTTAGGGGCAATCAGGCAGGCGAGTGGTTGGGAGCCAGCAGTCCTGGATTGTGAGAGGGATGTCCGACTGCCGGTTTAGGCCCCATCCCTATGGGACATTCCCCAAGGGGTTCCAGATTGAAGAGGGTACAGGCTGGGCTGAGGGGGACGGGGACACACACACACACACACACACACACACAGTGCATGAATTTCGTGCACCGGGCCTCTAGTTATTGAGATAATTGGACATTGAGTAGTTTAAAAGGAATAAGGATTTAATTGGGACAGAGTTCCCTCTTTTATTTTTTTTTTTTAAGCCTCACCCTAGGACAGTGATGGTGAACCTATGACACGCTTGTCAGAGGTGACACGCGAACTCATTTTTTTGGTTGATTTTTCTTTGTTAAATGGCATTTAAATATGTAAAATAAATATCAAAAATATAAATCTTTGTTTTACTATGGTTGCAAATATCAAAAAATTTCTATATGTGACATGGCACCAGAGTTAAGTTAGGGTTTTTCAAAATGCTGACATGCCGAGCTCACAAGGTTCACCATCACTGCCCTATTATATTTTTTCTGATATTTAGAGAGAGAGTGGGAGGGAGGGAGGGACGGGGAGAGAGGAATATTGATGTGAGAGAGAGACATTGACTGGTGCCTCCTGCACATGCCCCAATTAGGGCCAGGAATCAAGCCTGCAACCGTTTGGCCCACAGACTGGCTCTCTAACCATTGAGCAAACCAGCCAGGGCCCCTGCTTTTTTGTATTTTTCCTAAATTGAATCCTTTTTCCCCCTAAAGCCATCATACCTTAGCATTTTATCCTTGCATAACCTTCTGAGCTGACATGGTTAAGCTAGTCAATAAAAGGAGGCAAGCCAGAGAGTTGGTCTTGCTCAAGGTCACACTATCAGTTAGTGACAGAGACTGTAGGTCTCCTGATCATGGGACCACAGCACTGCCACAGTCTATTACTCAGACGCCCTTGGGCTCAGGCCTTGGTGTTGATACGTTTTCTAGAGGTAGGGGCATTGATGGATGCTAAAAGGCCTGGGGGGGCCTCATTACATGACAGCATAGTTATTGTAGGCCACAGGACATGTGATGCACAGTTTTGTTTTTGTTCAAAGAAGGTAAGAAATAGCTAATGAATAAAGGCTTTGGTGTGTAGAACAAACTTTAAACAGCATTTTCATTTCTGTGCAGTGAGGCATTTATATACTATTAAATATTTTTATGACTTCCGACTTAAGTCTTTCTTGAAATCCTTTGAATTTCAAGATGGGTGCGCCTCTACCTTGCTATTATCAGTTCTTTATATTCCTTATTTTTCAGCTTAAACTCTGGGGCCTACCTAAGGCCTGGGTCAGCCCACCACACCGTCCTACCTGATACGGAGGGAAACCTCAGTGTTACTAGGAACTGCTTTTTACTTAGAGCAGGAGTGGGGAATGTCTGTCCAGGACCGTATAAGGCCCTCTAAATCATTTGGTCTGGCCCTGCCAAGGCATTCAGGGTGAATTAATTAAATGTTTGACCAAATATAGCAAGCTAATTTTTAAGTTGATACTTTTGTATGGCCCGTGAATGATGTTATAATATCCAAATGGTCCTTGGCAGAAAAAAGTTCCCCACCCCTGATTTTTAAATATACTTCTCCCTAAAATAAGTTTCTAATGAATGTTACCTAGTCTGTATCTTATAATTAGATTTCATGTTTAAAACTGTCTGTCTTGAGCATTTAGTTAAACTATGTGAATCCTACATAATTTTGAGTCATGTGGTGATTATTTTGTTAAAGGCTTAAATACTTTTTGGGGAATGTGATGGTTTGACAGTTGAAATGGCACCCCCACAACCTCCCCTTTTCTTGACAATTAAAATATATTCATAATCAGTGGTATTTATACATTTGCTGGTTTAGAATTTCTTGTATGTGTGTGTTGTGGTTTTTCTAAGTTCAGATGTTACTGCTTCGACATAATTTTAATTTGCATTGACTTTTTCTTTTTAAGGAATGGGAATGGAAGGCATAGGATTTGGAATAAATAAAATGGGAGGTAAGAAATTTAAAATAAAGTACAAATGTAATCCCTTTTAGTTATTGTTTTCTCTCTTTTTTCCTATTTGTTTCTCTTAAGCCCTGCATGAAATTTTTACTTTTACTTTGACTTCAAAAAAGTTTAAGTCTTGAAATTAACCTGTCCTTTCTTCCTATGGGTGCCTTGGTTTTGGTTCTGGGTTTCTTACTTACTGGCTCTGTGTCTTTGGGCAAATCACTTCATCTCTCTGGACCTCTGTTTGTTTGTGATTCATGGAAGGGGTGGATCAGATCAGCTTTTTTGAGGGTGCTGATTTTTAAGCAAGGAGCACTAACATTTGTTTTTTTCTAAAAGTCCACAAACTTGGTAAGCAAGTTCCTGGCAGAAAATAAAATATGCCCAAATGAAACTTGTGAAAACCGTTTTCTTTTCCTAATCAGTCTAAGCAGTCTCATAGGGATGGTGTTGAAATGTGTATTCTCTTTCAGGCATGGAGGGTCCCTTTGGTGGTGGTATGGAAAACATGGGTCGATTTGGATCTGGGATGAACATGGGCAGGATAAACGGTAAGACAAGTGTTGCCTTCCTGCTTGCCTCTTGCTCTTTGCTGGCTATTGGGTCTTGTGTGACCTTTAGGCAGTAGACCCATTTTTAATACATTATTCTCCCCTTCCACTTTTCTACCAAATCAAATGTCTTTGAATTGCCTTAAATATCAGTAAAACTGTAAGTTTGTAGTTTTAGAAGCTAGTCATAATGGTAGGTTTTTATTCTCTTAGTCACTAAACTCTTGAGACATCCTGTGTTCTGAATCTTCTCCAGTAATAGTTCAGTAAAAATTTAAAGCTATCTTATTGCCTGCAACACTAGCAAGCATCATGTAGATACCTGTGCTTACGTTTTGCACCCTTTAAAATGGTCTCCAAGTGTAAGGGATTAGTTTCTTTAGCATTTTTATGAAGTTTGTGTTTCCCCTAGAGTGCTGGACTGATGAGTTCTTTATCATTTGCCCTGATGATTCTTGAGTTGTAAGCAGAAGCATTAATTTAGTTTTTACATAACACAAATTTTTGTGTACTATCATTCAAATCTTACAGCCCTTCCGACCTCTTAATAGAACTATAATGATAATATTAATTATAATGACAGTGTGTTGTGTCATTTAGTTTTTAAAGAACCACATGATGTGTAGGAACTGTTATCCCCATTTAAGCAGAAACTGAGGCCTAGAGAGTGACTTGCCCTTGGGTTACATGGCTAGCAATGGTGGACCCAGGCTTTCTGGCTCCAGAGTCTGACTCTTTAATATGCTGCAATCCTGCCTTTTAGAATTGCCCCTAGCACTGGCTTTAAGCAGCCTCCCTCACTAGCAGGGCTGTTGAGTGTGCCGAGAGAAACCTGCAATCTGTCTTTTTAAAATCCTCTGGGTTTTGGTAGACTCTGACCTTGCCTGTGGGAACACTGCTTCCTTTATACACATAAAATTCCTTGGAATGGGAAGCCATTAAGGATCTGGGGTTAAACCTTTCTTTGCTGGTCTGTAGTAATGGATATTGGGGCGATATATAGCGCAATCATACATTACTAGGATAGACATCACATGTCAACTGGAAAACGATGTCCTGATGAGTAAAGTGTTCTTCATGGTGGGAAAAAAAGATGTAGGAAGGCCCTCACCATGAGTTAGGAATGAAAGGACAAAGGTCTGTGTTGCCGGTGTGTTCTCAGGCTTGCCTGTGGCTTATGTGTGCCTGGGATGTTTAATAAAAATAAAAGTTGGAGAAATTTGGCTTGATAAAGTGTTTATTCAGAGTAGATGAGTCATTAGAAAGAGGATTTAGGTTGTTACTCTGAGTGGACTGAAATGATTTAGAAGTAGTTGGGAACAGAGTGGGGGCTGTGCTGAGCCAGATGGATAAAGTCCTTGATGACCTGGCAGCTGGAATGCTGCAGTTAGTTTTGAGTCTGGTGATTAAAGCTTTAAAGTGCTGATTCTTGTGGAGAGTCAAACAGTGGCGGATGTGTTCTTAGGTTGTGTTCTTGGATGTTCTGAGGTATAGATACTTGAGTCTACCTCCATTCTCTACAGTAGAGAACAGAGCCTTTCTTCTTACATTTGAACTGTGTTCTAATTTGATGGGATCGACTCTAGATCCCTTGGGTTCTGGATCCAAGGGAAGTTTTAATCACTAGAAAAAAATTGAAGATGTTTCAGATTTAATTTAATGTTTAGTTGATGACTATAATGCATATACTAGTATTATGGTCACGGGTGCTGATAACAGATTAGAAATTAATCAGCTTTTTGGGGCCAACCAGTAGATTGTTAAATCTTGGTAGAATGGATGTAAAAATTTTTAATTGAAAGGTAATCACATATCAAATAATGACTGATTTGATGCAGTATTTGGCAGTGAAAATCCCCCCCCCCCCTCCCTCTGAGTACATTGGACTTCATACAGGGTTTCCTGAATTCTGCGGCCTGTTGACAGTTGGGAAGATTAGTTCTGAGGCCTTTAACAATGCATTAATGCCTGCATATGACTTTCTTATCTGAAAGGAGATGGGTGCTGCCTTCTTCATAGGCTTATGATAGGGATTAAAATAGTGTTGGAGAACTCCATCTGTTATAGGCCACTCTGGGATTTCTTTTTGCCCACCAGACACAGGCTTGGACAAGTTACCTACATTTCCAGCAGATAGTATGCCACCAATCTATGGGATTCATTTGGGTTGATTCAAACTGTGAATATAAAGTCCACCATTGCCAAAACTGTTGGATTTCCATACTAATTCTAGCCTCCTTCCAATGGAAATCATAAGGATATAGCCATTGTTTTGTAGTTGTGCAGTAAAAGATGTCCTTCAAATAGCACCTGTCTACCTGATATTTCTAGGGAGCAAGATAATAAACTAGATTTTTCAAGGACCTCTCAATATGGGAAGGAGAAAAAGTAATTTGCATTTTTTATTTATTACTATTATTATTTTGCAAGTTTCAAGTCAAAAGGGTTTTCTATTGTTTTAAAGCATACGGTGTAAAGACCGTCTAGAACAGCTGTCACCAACCAGTGGTCCTGTGATGTCCAAAAGGTTGACAGCCGCTGCTTTAGAATATACAAGTAGCTCAGTGTCCACACTGACAGCAGTTACACCAGGGACATTAGTTTCCATTCCCAGAGGGTGGAGTTTGGGGCAGTAAGGCCTTTGTTTTTAACAGACATTGTAAAAAATAAACACTCCTGCTGTCAGCATAGAAAAAAATGAAGTTACCCAAATTCCATTATGTAGATGGAACCACTCCTAATATGCTAAGTGTCTGGTCCTCTGTTCAACCAATCAAAGTGTAATATGCTAATGATATGCTAAGGCCATTCAACTGCTCGCTATGACGTGCTTTGACCACCAGGGGGCAGACACTCCGACTGGTAGGTTAGCTTGCTGCTGTGGGGTCCGGCCCATAGGGACTGAGCAAAACAAGCCAACACACCCTGGAGCCCTCCCGCTGTCCCTCCCTGGCTGGCCAACCTCTCACATCCTTCCCCGGCCCCATTCGTGCTCCAGTGGGGTCCCTCGGCCTGGCCTATGCCCTTGGCCTGTGCCCTCTTGCAATCCGGGATCCCTTGGGAGATGTCAGAGAGCTGGTTTCACCCCGATCCCGCAGGCCAGGCAAGGGGCCCCACTGGTGCATGAATTCGTGCACGGGGCCTCTAGTCTATTTATTTATTTATTTTTTTATAAATGGCTGTGCTTGTGTATTACAGCAGGGGCTTTTACATTAAGTTTAGGTTTCAACCTTCGCCTCACCCCTTACCAGGAATGTGACCCGGGTCAAGTTACGAAGTCATTTGAGCCTCAGTTTCTTTGTAAAGGGGCAGAGGTGGTGTAAGGTAATATTGGGGTGGGGGGTGCTGGTTGTGAGGATTCCATGAAATAGTAGCACACATTAAGCACAGGGCAGGGCAGGGCATGTGGCAAGTGCGCCAGAAATAGTACCTGCTGCTGCTGGTACATAAACAGGCTCTCTTGCAGCCTATCTTTGAATCAACGGGCTCTGCAGTCCCCCAGGTCAGTTACGAGTAGCAGGTGCTTGGTGTGCCCATGTGTGGCTGTAATGGATGTTGTAAATTAGTCCTTCATGGAGTAAGGTAGGTTGCTTTCAGGGATTCACTTGAGGTGACTTTTTTTTTTAGGAATAAAGGATGAATGTTGGTTTTGTATAGAAAAACTAAATATACTGACTTGGTGGTGGCTGCTGTAGTGTCTATAAGAGTTTTTTGTTTTGTTAATGTCTAAAATATAATGATATTCCTGGAAAGGCCTAGGGTAATATTTTTTTCCACAGAGATGGAGCGTGGCATGGGTGGAGGATTTGAAAGAGACTTTGCCAGAAACGAGATGGGAATGTCTCGAAGCTTTGGAGAGCCCCTTGGCAGAGGAATGGGTAAGAAAGGCCCTGTGGGGCCCCCGTGGTGGCGGGGGTCAGCCCCCTGGAGGTGCAGGAGCACTCTGGTTTTGGAGGTTCTTTCTTAGGCAAAGTCTGCTGGTTTCCTTCCTTAGTCTTCAAAAAAATTGTATGTTTTCTAGACCTAGATAAAAAACTTTTGGTCTTTGAATTTTTATTGCTATGTATAGTACTACTTTTAGTCTTTTCTGGTGGCTTCTTTGTCAACATTGGTATGAGATATTTGCTGTCTGTGGGAGTTGAAACTGCTGTACTTACATAACTGGTGCTCTATTCTGGTAGAGATTGTCAAGGCCCTGCTAAGTGGAGTATAGGTCTGCTTAGTCCAGGATGCTATTCCACTTAGCAAGAATGTTATGGTGTGCTTTCTGATGCCTTTCGATAGAGCTCGGTGAACTAGAGAAGTTTTCTAATGTTGGAAGACCTTCAGTATTGGGCCTGCCTAAATGCAGAGACACTCATTTTAGTTTTAGTTAAATTACAAAGCAATTTCTTCTTTACTTTTACATGGACATCTCCCCCTGTTTTGAGTTTAGGTTTTTCTGTTACTGTCAGCTTAATTCTCCTTTTTAGTGTGTTGCAAGGAGATTATTTATTCCTGCACTCAGAAGTTTGTTTCTCTCAAAGGTATTTTAGAGCATGGATTTGCCCCTGCTCTAACATCTTCACCTGCTTCTCACCAGTGCAGATAAGAGACTGCTAGGTTACAACCTCAAAGCGCTCAGCCTTTGTCTTTATGGGACACTATGGGCTGGGTGTGAGGACTTTAAGTTTTTTTGGGTCTGGTTTGTATGAGCTGAACTATATTAGACTTTATGGAGGCCCTAGAAAGAGTCATCATTCAGCACATTAGTGAACAGGGTTCTTTTTTCTTTTCTTTTTTAATTTTTTTGGGGGGGCAGCAGAGCTGGGCGTGGGCTCCGGCGCAGGCCCGGGTTGGGCGCTGGGAGGCTGCCGTATGTTCAGAAGTAGCTCGTATGTTCAGAAGCAGCTTGGTGGGTCGCAGCGACATCTGCAGCCGATGCCACTTCCTCCTCCTCCCCAACCCCTCCCCCGCCCTTTTTTTAAATATGTTAATCTTTAGAGAGAGGGGAGGCATAGAAAGATAGAAACATTGATGAGAGAGAAACATCCATTAGCTGCCTCCTGCATGACCCCCACTAGGCACCGAGCTTCTAACATAGGCATGTGCCCTGTCTGGGAATCGAACTGTGACCTCCTGGTTCATAGGTTGACGCTCAACCACCAAGCCACACAGGCCAGGCAAGACATAATTCTTAATTCTGTACATTATTTTTAGGACCTCGTCTTTGTGTTCTTCATGAAGATCAGGAACTAGTAGAAACTCATTCGGAGTAGATACTGTTGTTGATGGAGACTTGTTTCACTTTTTTCCTGTCTATGGTTAGGTAACTTAAATGACTTCCTCATATTTTACTAGGCTGGTAGTAAAGACATCCCCCCCCACCCCCCGTGTACTTGATATGATTCTAGATTATTCCAGAGCTTTTAGAATTTGGGAGTGAGTTTATAATTTGTATATGACTGGGTCAGTTAAAAGTTTTTTATTTCTATGACTGGCTTTGGTTTTGTGTTTGAAATGATAGTGTTTTTAAATTGTTTTAAAATTTATTGTTGTTTGGCCCTACCCGGTTTGGCTCAGTGGATAGAGCGTTGGCCTACGGACTGAAGGGTCCTGGGTTTGATTCTGGTCAAGGGCACATGCCTGGGTTGTGGGCTGGATCCCCGGTAGGGGGTGTGCAGGAGGCAGCCAATCAATGATTCTCTCATCTCTCTCCCTCTCCCTTCCTCTTTGAAATCAATAAATCAAAATATATTTTTAAAAATTTATTGTCATTTGGCTGCAAATACTAATTTGTGTCTACCTGTGGTGAGAAGAACATGTGGTATGTAACTGTTCTTTAGTGCTTCTGTGATGACACAGTGGATCTGGTGAGGTTACTTCATGTGGCAACAGGAAACTCTTCCTGTCCTGACCTGGATAAAAATACATCTGTGGGCCTTGTTCCTTTTGCTACTTTGGCACCTTCTCTCTGATTGAGTTTGTCATCTGTACTGAAGCCTCCCAAAGTGACAAGAACAAGGCTTTGTCTGGATTTCCTTACTGCTACTTATCATCAGACTAAGATAAAAGGTCTTTGTACCAAATAAAATATTTGTCAGGTTTTTAGAGTAGTTACCTGGATTGGTTTTCCAGATTCCGTTCTTGATTTTAATTTTCTTTGTTGTTTATTTGACAGTTCAATTATTTTGGTGCTACTTTGTATAGTGCCTCGCTACTCAGTGTCCCTTTTCTCCTGTCAAGGCAGTTCTTAGTGCAAACAACTGTACTTGATGCTTCAGGGCTATAGATAAATATGTGGTTCTTGACCTTGAAGGAGAGGAGATAGGGCAGCTGAGGAGACAATGCTAAGAGTGGCTCTAGTTAGCACTGGAAGTCAGTATATCAAAGTGGCTTAGCAAGGGAGCTTGTAGAGTTGTTGATTCCTGATCCCTTAGACAGCCATGTAAGCACCACGCAAAGATGATGATTTTCTGTGTTCGGATTTTAAAAAGCACTGCCCTAGATGGCATGCTGCTGAAAGAGCCCTGGATCTTGAACTGGAGGGGCTGGTGTCCAAGGGGGTTCAGCGTAGGTAGAAGGTGTGTTGGAAGATAGGAGGCTAGACAGTGTCAGGTGTAGAGGCTTGGAGGTGACGGTCTATCTGAGACAGGAAGAACAGATTCAAGTTGGGAGTGAGCAGGGAGACCTGTGAATGAGTGCCCATGAAAAGAATTTGTCCTTTAAATCAGTGGTGGAGCCATTGTGAAGGCTTTTTCCAGAAATGGTTTGATCTAAGTACTGTTTTAGGAAAGTGAGAGTAGGCTTGGGCCTGCTGAGCAGGATCATAGACTTTATGGAAGAATAAGTCCTGTACTGGGTTTGCAGGCAGGATGGAGGTCTATTATTTTTGGTGCACTTCCTTCCTCTAGCAGGTAGTTGCAGTACTAGAAACAGATGTGGGATAGGGTTTAATCTCTTTGTGGTCATGGCCATAATACTTGATGTGACCAGTGGCTATTGTCCATGTTACTGAGCTTACTTCAAGACCAGGTTGGGGATGGCACAGTCCAAGTTTCCTCTACATAATGAAAGACTGAGAATAAACTTCTAAAAGTGATCACTAATAATAGCACTCCACAAACTTTGAACTCTTGGCAAGCAAGCAGCAGTGTTTTCTGTCTTAGATGGATGAATGTGTTGGGGTTTTTAATTTTTTTGAGGATTTGTCTGTCACTTAGTCACCCTCACACCCAGCTCCTTCCAGGTGGGGCTGGTGGGCTTAGCTTGCTGAACTCCTTCCGTTCACGGCTTGTTAACTAGGTCACATTTCTAGCACTGCATGCACTTGCTGCTGGTTTGCAGGGTTTGGGGCTGTAAATGTAGCTTTAGTTTTGCTAAGGAATAATATTAACATGCTGATTGGATCTGTGCGGATGAGTGCAGACTTTCGTCTATGAGTACTGAGGGTCTGGACCACTGGCTCCATTTTTGTTCTTCTGACTTTCCAAATTCATTTCATGAGTATACATGGGCTTTGCTGGGCACATTCCCAGATGGCTCTACCAACTGGGCCTCACTTTGGAGCTATGTGGGCTCCTCTCATCATGACCCGTTATCAAGGATTTTGCAATATTCCAGTAAAATGATCTTGTCTATGTGTATTTCTCAACCCCCTGCCCCCACTTTCCTTTTTAAATTTCATAATTAGTAGTATTTCTCTGAAATCTGTAAGATACAAATTCTTATTAACCATAGAGAAGTTTGGCTAATTTTTTTTTCTTCCTGATTTCCTTAGAAATCCTAAGTAATGCACTGAAGAGAGGAGAGATCATTGCAAAGCAGGGAGGAGGTAGGAAACGCTTAGTTTTGCTGTTTTGATTTTTAGAATAGGCTGTTATTACCAGGGATAGTAAAGTGTGGTGGTGAAAAACATGGGCTCTAAAATAGACTGCCTGCGGGGGGGAGGGGAATCAGCTTCTGCTTACCTGTGTGACATTTGGCAAGTTACTGAACCTCTCTAATTTTTGTACTATAAAATGTGGCTACAATAATACCTACTACCTCAAAGGATTGTTTTGAAGAATAAATGAGTTAATACATGTAAAAGAGTATTTAAGTGCTATGTGAGCTGTGTTTGTCATTGTTATTATAATGTGCTTACATGCTTTGGGGGCTTTTTCGTTTTTAATACTATGAAATTATAAATTCCTGAAAGTATTTTATCTGATTGTAAAAATATGCCACCTAATACATAAAATTGCTTAGTAAAATATATGCATGTACTCATAACAACTCTGAAAATTATGGATAAAGTAAATATCTGAAATTTCACTGCCCAGTGATGAATGCTGTAAACATTTTGAAATGTATCCTCCCAGTAATACACTTTTTAAAATGCGTACTTAAAACTAAATGTACTATTTTCAACCTGATCTGTCCTCATGGCTCTGAGTGTTTTGGCATTTCCTTGGTGACTCCACTTGCTAGCACTTTCTGTGGTGGGTTGATTCTAGAACTCATTTCTTCCCAGTTCTCTGCCGCTGCTGGTGGTGATGGTGGTGGAGCGGGGGAGATTGGCCTCATTTCTGATGCTCGTGGGCACGCAACCTCCCCTCTTGAAGTCTCTTGCCTTTTTTTAAAGTTTCTGAGAAATTTCTACTCTGAAAGTCTAATATTCTTAAAATTGTGCATATATTTTGCCACTTGGTGTTTTGTTATTCACCCAAGGAAACAGGTATGGAGAAGGAGCATGACTCATGCCAGGTCACGATGTTGTTCAGTTAGGGAATCAGTTATAGAAACTGTTAACTTTTTTGTTCTTAACTTACATCTTGTACTGGGCTGCAGGCTCAATTGCCCATTTTCAGAGGCAGCTGGTGATAGTGGTGGTGGTAAAGCCTGAGTGAGAGGGCCCCACGAGCTCTGCTTGTGGTAAAGTAGAGGGCAGTGGCCTTGGTGGTGGGAGTCAGATCCTCCTTGTCCAGAGTTGCAAGTGTCACAGGATCACTGTGCACTGCTAACTGCTAACATGTGTCCAGCTGAACTGTGAGGTATGGATCCTAAGCCTCTTTCAGAATCCACTCTGTGGTGCTATAGGATTCTTTTCCTCCAAAGCCAGCAAGGTTACACACAAGTTGGTTGGCGATTTCTCTGACAGAGTAAGGTTCCCTGGAAGTGGTTGTCTGTGTTCATTTGTACACAGAAGGACCTATGATGGTGTTGGTATTTGTTTTCTTTTCCTCTTCTTGCTTGTATGGCTATATTATAGCTTTTCTATGCTCTGGAGATGCTAAGGAAATGCAGCCAGATTGGCCACCAGCAGGGCATCTTAAAGAGACAAGTTGGGAGAGGTTAAAGGTGGTGAGTGATTTTGAATTGTCACCATGTAATCCATTACACTGGGTGACCATCTGAGGGTGGGATTTCTGAGCCTCTCCTTGAGCATTTCTCAGTCTCTGGTGGTGGGAAAACTGCAGAGCTCTCAGGAATCAACAGCTGTGTCTCAAAAAGATTGTCACAACTACTAGCACTTCCAAGGTAACATGGACAACATTGTCAATACAAATCTTCCAGGGTGGGTTTTTTCCTTTTTAAAAAATTTTTTAATGTAAATTTCAACCATGGCACAGAAGTAGGAAGAATGAAGTACTTATTCACTACCCAGCTTTAATAGTTGTCAACATTTGAGGGATATCTAAATGATAAATTATTGCGGGGCTTGGTTTTTGAATTGTGGGTGAGCTTGTGAAGTACCCAGCCCTCTGCACCCAGGTCACCCTGCTGGCACAAGTCCTTGATATCTGCCTGTGTTTTGTGTCCCTCTTTCAGGTGGAGGTGGAGGCAGTGTTCCTGGGATCGAGAGGATGGGCCCCGGCATTGACCGCATTGGGGGTGCTGGCATGGAGCGCATGGGCGCAGGCCTGGGCCATGGCATGGATCGTGTGGGCTCTGAAATTGAGCGTATGGGCCTGGTCATGGACCGCATGGGCTCCGTCGAGCGCATGGGCTCTGGCATCGAGCGCATGGGCCCACTGGGCCTCGACCACATGGCCTCCAGCATCGAGCGCATGGGCCAGACCATGGAGCGCATTGGATCTGGCGTGGAGCGCATGGGTGCCGGCATGGGCTTTGGCCTGGAGCGCATGGCCGCACCCATTGATCGTGTGGGCCAGACCATTGAGCGCATGGGCTCTGGTGTGGAGCGTATGGGCCCTGCCATTGAGCGCATGGGCCTGAGCATGGATCGCATGGTGCCCGCAGGCATGGGGGCTGGCCTGGAGCGTATGGGCCCTGTGATGGATCGCATGGCCACCGGCCTGGAGCGCATGGGCGCCAACAACCTGGAGCGCATGGGCCTGGAGCGAATGGGCGCCAACAGTCTGGAGCGCATGGGCCTGGAGCGCATGGGTGCCAACAGCCTGGAGCGCATGGGTCCTGCCATGGGCCCGGCCCTGGGCGCTGGCATTGAGCGCATGGGCCTGGCCATGGGTGGCGGTGGCAGTGCCAGCTTTGACCGTGCCATCGAGATGGAGCGTGGCAACTTTGGAGGAAGCTTCGCAGGTTCCTTTGGTGGAGCTGGAGGCCATGCTCCTGGGGTGGCCAGAAAGGCCTGCCAGATATTTGTGAGAAATGTAAGTGGATCACCTGGAACCTTTCCATTGGTAGGCGCAAAGAAAAGGGGGAGACAGGAAGTCAGCAAGACCAAATGGTGGCCAGTAAAGTCAGAGGTTATGTTCTCTTCAGAAAGGGAGCTGAATAGCATTGAGGCTACCTTGTCACTGTCCCCAAGTTTGATGCTGGTAGGATGAGGAGGGAATATGACAGCTTACAATACTTTCCAGCAAGAATAGTGGGTTCTGTGAACACACTGGGCTTCCCTGAGTACTAGATGGAACAGTGAGATGAAGAACTCTAGTTTTCTGATCTCTTGGCTTGAAGAGCCACTAAACCTTGGCCTGACAGTACAGAGGAAAAAATGGTTGGTTGTGAATTATCTGTACCAAATTGACTGCCTTTAGCTACTATTTAGTGGTTCTGTGGCCTGAACCACAGGCAGCTGTGCATTCTGCTCTCTGAATGATGTCCCCATGGACAGAAAAAGCTACAATGGAGTAAACTTGGTGTGCTGGTTTAAAACCTCATTCCAGACCAATTTGTTTTCTGTTGATTGTCTCAGTTGGGAGGTCAGCCAATTTCTCTGTGTAATAGGAAATCCTTTAAGTCACCCTCAGAGATAATGGGAATGTTTATACATTAGGATTTGGTTGAATCACTCATCAGACTGTTCTTTCCCCCCTTCTTTTCCCCCCCAGCTCCCATTTGATTTTACATGGAAAATGCTAAAGGACAAATTCAACGAATGTGGTAAGTGTTTGAGAAATGCTTTCTAGATGCTTCCATATGTTGTGGCTTCAGAAATCGTAGCTTGTTGATGATGCATTTAAGTTATGCAATGAACCTTCCATCCTAGTTTTAAAAGCCACTTTATTTACTCTAGAGGGCTGATGGGACTTGCCATTTTTCTGCCTATGCAAATATTCAAGCAGGTTGAGTCTCCTTGTATGTGTCAGACACTTTTCCCCTGTGTTTTCATATTACCCTTAATCTTTTTTTTCCATTTTACGGTTTTTGAAAGGAGATAGCATGGCTCCTGTTTTACAGATGATCAGGCAAAGTCACATTCTCAAGCTCATATGACTTCTAAGTAACAGACCTAAATAAAATGAATACATTTAAGACAAGGTCTCTTTCTACCATAGAACCTACTTCAGTTGTGCTTCAGAGAGCACTTGCCCAGCAGGTCCTGTGAGTGTGGTATTGCCAGGCTCTAGGTATGCAGTAGCTTATATGTGAGTGAAGCTGAAGGTCTGTGATTGTGGTTTTTTGGCACACCAGGCAACCATTCTGGTAGGCTCACTTTTTGGCTGAAAGTAAGTTAAGTTGTCTCTGGGTGACCCCCACCTCCCACCCTACCTGTCCCTCACCCCCACTACTTCTGTGTGTGTGTGTGTTTTACTTTTTAATCCTCACCTGAGGTTATGTTGAGAGAGAAACATCTATCGGTTGCCTCCCATATATGTGCCCTGACCAAGAATTAAACCCACCACCTTTTTGGTGTATGGGATGATGCTTCAACAAATGAGCCATTTGGTTGGGGCAACTTCTGTTCTTTTAACCATGTAAAATGGAGGCCTAGCCCTAAGCCAGAGTCTAGGTGGCTTGCTAGATCAAAGCTTCCTCCGTGTTCTCATTTCCTGTTTCAGTAGTGGCTCATATTTCACCATGATGCTGCTCTCCTGGTTCTTCTCTGGGGTTAGCTATTGAGCCATAGCCTTCCTTCTTGCCCTCTGTCTCTACTCTTCAGCTTCCACATTGTAGTAGATATTCTGAAAAGTCAGATTGGATCATGCAAGTCCCCCTAGCCTCATATCTGGAAGTGACCCTGGGCTGACAAGAGAAAAGTTCACTCTCACAAGCCCCTGTACAGCTTGATTCCTTCCTCTTTCATCTCCTCTCCCTCCTGTCTCTGAATCCTGAGTTACAAGTGCTGTTCTCCAGAAGTGCTCTGTTGAGAGCTGTTATCAGCAAGTCCTCTGGTGAACTTAAACTCTGTTTCAGAACTTTACCAGGAGAAGCCCTCCAGGATGTTGACCCTTTCTCAGTTAATGGCTCTAGAGTTGTGGTCTCCTAGCACTGGCTACACTGTCATGTCCTTGGCAGTCTCTGAAGTAGAGCCCTGTGTTTCTATGGCTTTTCTCCTGTGTACTTGTTTTCACAGTGCTTGACACATACCTGGATGCTTAATCAGTGCTTGAATGAATGAATATGTGAAAACTGCTAATTATTACACAGCTTATTTTTGGATAGTGCAAAAGTATACATCATATTGGTGATGTGATGGCTTTGTAAATGTGATTTGGTGTAGTGAAAAACGAAGACTTTGTAAAATTTGCTTATAAATTTGGCTTCACGGCCTCCCCTTTTTTGGCTAACTCTTCAGTGTAAAGACCTGCATTTGAAGCTGTCATGGGGCTGGTCAAATTTTTTCCTGTTGGCAGAAGAATGGGAATTGGCCTGAGGGCTATAGAGTTGGGTCCCAGCCACTGTGTTCTGGGCATTCATGCACCAGGGGTGGGGAGTACTCTACTCTCCCTTTTGACTCAGACCACCGAAATTCACAGGTGATTTGGACTGAGTGGAGCCCACACTGAGGCTGAGATCTGGTTTGCCTGATGAGTTGTGGTGTTTTTTTTCCCTCCCTGTGCCCAGGCCACGTGCTGTATGCGGACATCAAGATGGAGAATGGGAAGTCCAAGGGGTGCGGTGTGGTTAAGTTTGAGTCTCCAGAGGTGGCTGAGAGAGCCTGCCGGATGATGAATGGGATGAAGCTGAGTGGCCGAGAGATTGATGTTCGAATCGATAGAAATGCTTAAGCAGTTGCCTTTTTTAAACATCGATACCAGACCTCTGAATTTGTATTTTTTCTTGTTAACCATTTTAATTTGTTGGCTGGATGTATAAAGATGTTTAAAAAATTCAGTTGCTTTTTGGGGTAATTTGAATTACTTTTTTAATGACTGGGGTTCCATTTGACTGTTTGCATTGAGATTGCAATGTGCGCAATTTTTTTTGTAGTTGTGGCATCTTGTTGACATCAAATATGACTTTGATAATAAATACCAGTTCCTGAAAGCTGCTTGCTTTTGTGTGTGTGTGTTGTGGGGCCACCACCCAATATTTGGGGAGCAGGAACCACTCAGTCTCCTTTCTACCTTTGGAGCTGTGAACACCAGGAGTCTCATCCCCATTCTTGCTTGTTTGTGGACCCTGCTCCTTTAGGAACTAACTATGGAAACTTTATCCTGAGTGGACTTTAAATCCCTTGTGTTGGTAATGGAGACTTGGCTGTTAGCTGTCCTATCTCCCTTCTGTGCAGTTTCTTGAAGGGGTACAGGCACTACATTGGGTTCATTTCTAGTTCAGCTTTTGTCTTAGTCTGCTCTGGCTGCTATAACAAAAATACCATAAGCTGGGTGGTTTATAAACAACAAATTGATTTCTCACAATCTGGAGGCTCAGAAGTCCAAGATTAAAATGCCAGCAGTCTCAGTGTCTGGTGAGAGAGCCAGATCCTGGTTCATAGTGCCTTCTGTTACCTCACATGGTAGAAAGGACAAAAGAGCTTTCTTGGGGATAATAGAGCTAATTGCCTCTCAAATTAGGCATTAGGATTTGGAGAGGGGGGTGGGGACCAAATATTCAGTTCATAATAGCTTTCTTTACTAAAACAGACTAAGCAGGGTGTGAGTTTCTGAGCATGTTTAGTCCCATAGAGGTTCAGGCTGAACTTAATACCTGGGCTATATCAGAACTGGGTCCCCCTGCCCTAGCTGGTTTGGCTCAGTAGATAGGGTATCAGCCTGCAGACTGAAGGGTCTCAGGTTTGATTCCAGCCAAGGGCACATGCCTGGGTTGCGGGCTCAATCTCTAGTGTGGGACCTGCAGGAGGCAGCCGATCCATGATTCTCATTGATGTTTCCATCTCTCTCTCCCTCTCCTTTCCTCTCTGAATTCAATAAAAATATATTAAAACAAAAACAAAACTGGGCTGCCACCACCAAAATGTGACCTCGTACATGGGTCCACTTGGGCTAGACAGCTGCTTGCAGCCTGTAAGGAGCAGCAGTTGCCACTTGTCCTGTCTGCATGTGGCGGGGCAGTGTTGGATGTGTCCTGCCTGACTCCCTCTCAATCATGATTGGCAGCTGACAGGGCTCTGTCACAGGAATTCAAACCTTGAAGTCTATCAGGTTACTAGTTTCCTTGCCACCTTCTCCCCACTACACTTTTCTCCTCGCTTTTATCCCTGAGAGGTGAGAACATGAAGGAGGGGGTCGGCCCCACAGACCCATGAGTGTTTGATCATGTCTCTACACTGTGTGCCTGTCAGGTGGGAAAGAAAAAAACAAGAAGCAGTGATCACTTTAAAGAAAGGCTTTATGTGGTCCATGTACATGGTCAGGTGTGAGCCTTGGCAGTTCTGTGGCCTCTAAGCTGGGATCCAGGATTCCTAGGTTAGTGGGTGGTTGTCCTGGGTCCCCACACCTGCAGGCTTTATTGTCCTCGGGGAAATGGTTGGCTTTCTAGAGTGTCTACAGAGGAGGAAGGGTGATTTCCAGTGACGACTCATAAGTATCTCCTGGGGAAGTAGGGTGGGGGCTTACCCCTTCCTCAGATGCTGTGGTCCCTGCCAACCCAACCAGCACATCTACATACCCCAGAAGCCAACGTCGTCATACACCTCCGTTTCCCTGGTGGAGAGTACAGTTGGGTTAGCAGAGACAGAAGTTACCCCTGGGCCCATCAACACCCACCCCACCCCCAATCACAGCAGCACTCACAAGGGCAGCAGTGCAGCTCTGGGCACATAGCCATCTGCAGAAAGAGCAGGGATGAGTGAATTCTTGGTCTGGCAGTGTAGGGCCCGTCTCCCCAGTCTGCCAGCCCAGCTTACTCACACTTGCCCTTGGTGTCCCGGCACAGCATCTCCTCCTTGTTGGTGAACTCAATCACCTCCAGGATCTCCCCACGTCGGATCCCCAGGTGCTTCCCACCCCCACGCCGTGTCTTGGCATTGGGGTCAATCATCATCTTTGTCTGAATCACGATCTCCCCCTCAAACTGGGGAGGGGCATGTTAGAGCTTTGGCTGTGCTGACCCTCCCTCCCCCAACCCCAGGGGCCTCGGGCAACTGGACTGACCCCAGCCCTCCCAGGGCTCTTGCCAACCTTGAACTTCTTCCGGAACTCCCTCTCAGCTTTCTCCGCCTTCCGGATTTTCTTCAGGGCCTTAGGGTCCACAGGCAACAACTGCTCTGGCTGAGGTGCCTTTTCTTTCCTGGGTCACTCAAGGAATGAGGTGTTTATGAGCACCTCAGGGATCCCCTTCCACACCTATCCCAGAGCTCGGCCCCTCCCTGCTTTGCCCTGTGGTACCTGAGCTCAGGGTCTTCTGGTGGCTTCCTGGGGGGTTGCTGGATAGATGGCACTTCATCTAGGGGCGGTCAGAACACCATATTAGGACAGGGACCATCAGCTTGGCCTCTATCGACCCTGGTTGCTTGATCTTGAGTGAGCCTTCCCTCTGTCAGCTTTCAAGACATTCCCCCTTATTCATGTCATTTCCAACTTGCTGATAAGGAAACAAAGGCTCTGGGAGGTAAAATAACCTGCCTAAGTTCACCCAGATGATAAGTGGTAGAGAGAGAGGATTTATACGCTTTTGAGGCCATTTCATGTCTGGTGCCTAGAGCAGATTGGGTTGTGGGAATTATGAAATTTAGGTTAAAAATGAGGCAAAAGCATTTCCTGGAGGCAAATTAAGCCTCTAAGAAGGGGCCAAAGGAGTGCGGTTTTTGGACTGGCCTGGCTAATGATGAGACTAGACCAGTGGTCGGCAAACTCATTAGTCAACAGAGCAACAATATCAATAGTACAACGACTGAAATTTCTTTTGAGAGCCAAATTTTTTAAGCTTAAACTATATAGGTAGGTACATTGTTATTAACTTAATTAGGGTACTCCTAAGCTGGCCTTTGCTAAAAACGTCCTCAATCTGATTGAGGTACGTTCGCTGAGGTCGATCCCTTCCAACTCTCCCATCCACACTCGTCTTGTATACTTGTTTCAGATAGACGAGTGTGGATGGGAGAGTTGGAAGGGGTTGACCTCAGCGAACGTACCTCAAAACAATGTACCCCCTCCCACCCCCCCGCGCTGTGTCTCCCGTCGCCCGACCTCTCCCCCACCCCACTTCTTCTAACGCCACTTCTTCAAAATAGACTCGCCCAGGCCAAAAACCGACTGCTGCGCATGGGCCACGAAGTTACAATCGCACTGTATGTGCGCGCCCGCACGTGGTTTTTTGTGGAAGAGCCACACTCAAGGGGCCAAAGAGCCGCAGGTGGCTCGCGAGCCGTGGTTTGCCGACCACTGGACTAGACTATGAAGGGTCTCCCAGGGTGGGGCAGACTTCCTGGCAAGTGACCAGCCCTCCCGGTAGGAGGCTGTTGGTCATGGAATTGGCTTACAGTGAGAGCCTCACGAACAGGAGAATGAAGGCTCAAGCAGCGCACTGAGAGAGTATTTGCTTGGTGGTCTTGCCCCTTCAGGCATTGAGGTTGCCTCCAGCCTCTGCCTGATGCTCAGTTGATGGTGCCATCCTACCCGCTCCAGCTGCTCCTATTTCTTCCAGAGGCTGCCCAGACCAGGAATGGTCACCCAATGGGTGCAGTCTACAAACCCATTGTAGCAGTAGAGTACACCACTGAACACGGGTGTGGGATGGACCTGGTGTACCTGTGACCCAAGCTTGGCAATGTGACCCCAAGCAGGCCCTATGGGGAAAGGCAGGCTCCTGTTTAGATCCTGGGGAAAAGGTGGGCCTGACCTTCAGCTGTGTGAAGATGTGGAGCAGCTATTGCTCTGGGTGGTTGGATTTGGGGAAGGGGAAGGTGTGGGCCATGCCTGCAAGGCTGCTGGAAGTGGAGTGGCCACAGGCATTCCCTTTCCATGTCCATGTCCCCAACAGTGACCCCTCAGAGCCACATTTAGAGCAGAAGCAGGAGGGGCCCTGTCAGAAAGCTCTACTAACTGCTAACAGAGGGCTTTGGTAAGCAGCCCCTGGAGAAAGCTCAGGAGAAGTAGCCACAGAAGCAGCAGATCTGGGTGGGAGGTACTAATGGGGAGGGAGAGGTAGCATCCTAAAGACACCCCTGATGGAAGGTTCCCCCACCGGAGGCAAGGCCTTCCAAAGCCAGGGCAGGGAAGCAGTCTGGAAGCAGGGGACCTGAACTTGTGTGTACTGGCTGTGTAAGCGCAACAAGATACTTCTCAGATCCTCAAGCTTCCACATGTATAAGTGGGCATGACATTGCTTTGGGTAGGGGTCTGTGCAGATTCGGTGACACACATGTAAAGTGCTTGTGTGGAAGCACTTTTTGTTTGCACTCAGCGTTGGTGAAGGCATTAAACCTGGTGCTGGGCCGGAGGTGTGGGCCTGCTAGGCTAGCATCCTCTCCAGGAGCAGACTTGGAAGAAGGGAGAGAGAAGGGGCCTTTGGAACTCAGAGCACAGAGAGAGGTGTCAGGGATATACCCTGTGTCCAGGCCCAAGTCCTCAGGCACCTCCAACACAATAGATCTATGAGGGACCTTGACACCTTTCTTTTACCCGATTCAGGGAAGGCTTCACTCTACATACAACCAGGCCCAAGGCAAGCTTCCTCGCTCCCTCTCGCTCCTGTGTAATACACCGCCAAGTCCTCTTGCCGCTTTTTACCCGACTCTTCCACCTTCACCTGGGCCACCCCTCTGCCCTGGCTACATCATGTTCACTGGCTCTTGGCCTCTGTGCTGCCCTTCACTATGCTGTGCTGCCCATCAGGAACTGGTGTGACCTTCCTAAAAGGCTCCTACTCCACCCTGCTTTCTCCCCTGCATTGTCAGGGAACAGAATGGCAGAAAATGCCCTTGCAGCAGATAGGTCCCAGGTGCCCAGGCTGGCTGTGTCCAGCCCCGCTGCCAACAAACCTTTGCCCTTGATGCTGGGGCTGGAGTCTGTCAGGTCCACATCATCGTACAGCTCGTAGATCTCCTCTTGGTCCCTGCAGGGGTACCTGAGATAAGGGCCTCTTTCAGGCCCATGACTGGCACCTGTGTCCCCTTATTCTCCACACTCACTTTAGGATAGCCTTAGGCTGTCTGGCCTGGAAGTGGATTCCAGCAGAAGAGCAGGTCTTCTGTAGAGCTGTGGAAAGAGGAGAGCAGGAAGGAGTCAGGCATGGCCAGGGAGCCTCTGCCCCCTTCCTTTCAGCCTGGGGTGCCCGACTCACTTGTGATTGCTGCTGAGGGTCTCTGAAAGCTCTGGATATCCTTGAGGCCCGGGGGAAGCGGGGGTTTGGCAGGTGGAGGTCCCAGGCTGCTGACTGGAGGCAGAGGCCTCTGCCGTGGTGGGTGGCCGGGTTTGAGGCCCAGCCTTGACCCTCCACCATGAATGAGAACTCCTGACTTCTTTTGCCTCGCTCCAAACCCTGGGCTGAGTGGGAATCTGGTGCTGGAGCCCGCAACAGCCATGGGCAGGGAGCTCTCCGAAACAGAGCCAGGCAGTGGGGGCTTTCTAGAGGGATCCCCAAAGAACTCTGCCTGCCGGGGCTTCTTGGGCAGAGCATTGGTTTCAGGCTGTGAAAACTTGCGGGGGGTCCCCTGGCCCTCCGATTGTGGAAACTTCCTGCGGTATAAGCTGACCTCAGGCTCTGAGGACGTCCTGGGGAGGCTGCTCAGCTTGGGCTTTGGGGGCTTAGAAAGTGCTTTGAATTCAGACTGCTGTGGCCTCTTGGGAGACACACAGACCTCGGGCTCTGAGGACGTCCTGGTGAGGTCACCAGACTCAAGCTGCAGGGCCTTCCTGGGGAGGTTACTCAGCTGAGGTGGTGGGGTCTTTTTTGGGAAGGCACTGAAGTCAGGCTGTGAAAAGTTGGGGTGGGGCTCACTGGACTCAGGCTTCCAGGGGGGCATCTGAGGCTGCTGGGGCTTTCTGAACTCAAGGGGTGGGGGCTTCTTTGGAAAGTTACTGAACTCGGGCTGTGAGGCCTTCAGGATAGCCTCATTGGACTCAGGCTGCCAGAACTTTCTGGGGAATGTACTGAATTTGGGTTCTGTGGGAGGCCTGATGGGGTTGCTGAGGTCAGGCTGCTGGGGCTTCTGGGCAAGTGCACTGGGCTCCAGCTGTAAGGCCTTCTGAGGGTCCTCACTGACCTCAGGCTGCAGGGGCTTCCTGGGGAGCACAGTGGCCTCGAGCTCTGGGAACTTCTTGTGGAGTTCACTGAACTCAGATTTGGAGGGCTTCTTGGGCAGATGAGTGAACTTGGGCTGTGGGGGCTTCCTGGACACTGCAATGAACTCGGGCTGTGGGGGCTTCCTAGGCAGATCAGTGAACTCAGGCAGTGAGGGCTTCTTAGAGTGCTCACTGGGCTCAGGCTGTGGAAACTTCTTGAGGAGTTTCTTGAACTCAGGCTTTGGAGATTTGGGGGGGAGTTCACTGGTCTCAGGCTGAGAGGCCTGGAATTTTGCTTGAAGGCTCCGGAAGTCCTGATGGCTCCCCTAGGGGACACAGTCAGTCAGTCAGTCAGTCAGGGACTGGTACACACAGGAGTTGTGTAAAGACCAATATGGAGAAACGTGGACATGGTCACAGACACACACCACCCCTTCCTTGTTCTTTTACCCCCATGTCTCCAGTTCCTTCTGTTTTAATTGCAAATTACATCCGGAATCCAACCACTTCTCACTGTCTGCAGCACTGTCACCCATTAGATTAGCGGTTCTCAACCTGTGGGTCGCGACCCCTTTGGCGGTCGAACAACCCTCTCACAGGGGTCGCCTGAGACCATCCTGCATATCAGATATTTACATGACGATTCATAACAGTAGCAACATTACAGTTATGAAGTAGCAACGAAAATAATTTTATGGTTGGGTCACAACATGAGGAACTGTGTTTAAAGGGCCAGAGGGTTGAGAACCACTGCATTAGATGCACCTTCCCATTGCCTCCTCCCTGGACTCCTGCCCACCCTCCATCTCTGATTAGTATCCCCACAGCAGCCAGAGGGAGCCTGTTAACCCTGAGTCTCCAACCTGCATGGTTTTTCTTTTAGTACCTGACACCATGTATCAAATTTATGTCACTTAGGTTTATTTTTTCCTTTTTCTTTCGTTTTTTATACTTATGTTGTTTTTTAAATGCAGTGACTTGGCTAATTTCATTGCTGTCTTCCCAGTGCCTGGTACACAGTAGGTGTTCAGTAAATATTTGTTGAAATAAAGAACATAGAGGCCCAAAGTCTGGCATATACTCAGTCACATTCAGTCTGATAGTCACAGACTCACAGAGATGGATGCAGAGATACTTGGGAACCTGGAGGCAAATGTGGTGCAGGGTTTCTCACAGTCCCAGATCCCATAGTGATGGTCGGGGACACTCAGTCAATAATGCCATGAGAAATGGTAGGCAGAACGCCCCACCCCCCACCCCCACCCCAAACACGGTCAGGCGGTGTGTCATCTATGGCACACACAGTCTGTCCTAGGTATAGTGCTGATTATCCATACCATTGGTTATACACAGACAGATGCACAAACTAGACCAGGCCTGCTCTAATGACAAGTCCCACAAAGACGGCCCTGCCACAGGCTCCCTGAAACCTGGAATCACCTGGGGTCAAGAAGATTGGGGGAAGGAAGGGAAGGTCAGAAAAGCATTGCCTCTCCACCTGGTTATGCTTCACTTTCCTATTCAGAGAATGTGAGAAAAGGCCACCACTCTGGCGTGAAAGGCCTCTGCGAAAGACCCCTACCTGGTGAGTTGGAGCAAGGGCTCCCAGGTGACCCACAGGGCCAGGTCATGCCTTGGGTGACTGACTGGGTGGGGGCAAGCAGCGGGTGCCTGACCCACTTTGTCACCCACTGGAAACGCCTGTGCTTACCCTGGGTGTGCTCACCCTACCTCTCCATTACCAGGTTGCTGTTCCTGCTGACCCAAGGGGAAGGGAGTTGTCTGAGCAGTCCCACTAGTCCCCCTATAATTGTAGTCACAGCCTGGGCCCCTTGGAGCTTGGACTGTGTGTCCTGGCTGCTTCACATCTCTGGGCCTCTGTGTTGGTCATTCCTGTTTCCCAAGTGGCTTTTCTCTGCCACTTTATTCTTGGAATATGCCCCCCAATTCTCACCCGTGGCACCCCTTGCCTCCAACCAGTGGGGGGAGAGGGGGGCTCTCCCAGGGCTTGGGGACTCACTTACCATGGCGGCAGGCAGGTGATGGATGGGTTACGGTGAGAGTGGGAACTAAACTGGGCCTGTGGCTTTCAGGAAGTGACTGTGGTTTCTGCTCCACGGGCCCCATGGGTGGAGAGGGCAGAGGAGGAAGGAAAGGAGGCGGGGACAGCCCGGGCTTGTCTCCAGATCCTTCCTGTCCAGCACGTCTTGAGTTCCTGACCTGCCTGCTACTATCTCTGCATTGCATGCATTGGGGGTCAGCACATTCACAACACAGCCACCAGTTTCTTGGCTCTCTGCTGTGCCTCTCCCGCTCAGTCCCACCACATGCCCTGCGAACCTCTGGGCTCCAGGGAGGACTTGGTGCTAGACCTCCTGCCAGCAGAGACAGGCGAAGGCCAATTTCAGACAGAGCCTCCATGGGAGGGGGAGTTCTCAATGGAGAGGGGGCACAGTCTGTTCTGGGCCGGAGACCAAGGAGTCCAGTGAGTGTGATGGGTGAGGCCTATTTAAAAAATATATTTTTATTGATTTCAGAGAGGAAGGGGGAGAGAGAGAGAGATGGAAACATCAATGATCAGAGAGAATCATTGATCGGTTGCCTCCTGCATGCCCCCTACTGGGGATTGAGCCCACAACCCAGGCATGTGCCCTTAACAGGAATCAAACCAGAACCCTTCAGTCCACAGGCCGACACTCTATCCACTGAGCCAAACCGGCTAGGGCAGGTGAAGCCTTTTTGCTCATTACCTCACCTGCCTTCCTCATGTTAACACTTCTCTGTGGTCCAATTCCCAGTTTTGAGCAAGACTTCCCTGTTGCAGGGGCAAATGTTACATGGGCCATGGATGGCCCACTGAGATGGCAGATTTGAAGATGAATAGGTGGGTAGTATCAAAGGTTTTGGCCCTGGGGAGGGGGTCCAAGGACACCCCAGGTTCCCAGTGGACTAAGGATGTGAAGAAAATCAAGACAAGACAGCTTGGAGGCCAAGGAAGATGGGGTAAAGGTAGTGGGCAAGACCAGTGCAGTTAGGATGTGGGGCCCAGCCAGATAAGGTTCCCTGGAGGTCAGTTCATTGGGAGAGTGCAGAGCCCTGGTTCTGTTTGGCCATGCATTGGGGTTGTTTGAGGTATTTACAAAGAAAGACATAGAAGCACCCAGAAATTCTGACTTAATTGGTTTGGGTGTGGCCACACCTAGACACTTGCTGAGGGATTCTAATGTGCAGCTAATTGAGAAACACCGGTGCCCATCAGTCACCTGCCATCTGTCCCCATTATTAAAATGCAGGGTCTGCTTCCAGTCAGTGGTGAGGCCTCAGTATCCGCAACATCCCAGGTAATGCCCATGCTGCTAGTTTACAGATCACACCTGGCAGGTGATCCTATAAGTTTCCAAAAGGATCCAGAAAGATTTAGTTGAGACAGGGAAGGAGGCTCTTTCTGTCTTGAGGACTTGCATTCCCAGCAGGAGACCTTCTTTTGCCTGCCCTGCCCTGAAGGCCACAGGCAGCACATCTGGAAATGACTGCCTGTTTGTATGTCTGCTTTAAGGGTACGGTCTGAGGATTCTGGAACTTGGCCTGTGAATCCGTGTCCCTGCACAGGGACATGCATTCTCAGTCACATTTCCAGATGTGGGTCCCCCTCTGAACAGGGGTCCCAGGAGGCCAGGGATGATGAGATTTAGGTCCTCTCTGGGTCTCCAGGACCAGCCACCACCTCACAGATTTGGTGAGAGGGAAAGGATGAGAGAACAGGGATGACTGGCTGAGAGCATATAAGGTAAGCTGAAGGATTTAATGAATGACAGCCAGTGATTCCCCAGGCTCTGGGGAGACTCCTGGGTGTGTGGACAGCTTCAGCACAGAATTCTAGAGGGTCCCTCCCTGGCTGAGCCTCTGTGGAGAGCCCACAGGCTCCTGGCACCGTCCCCAGAGGGCACATGACCCCCAGTCCTCTTTGTATGTTTGGCACCTTTCTGGAGGCACAAAGCCTTAAACGTGGACCTGCAGCTACAGTTGGAGCTGGGGAACCAAAAGCCAGAAGTGAGCCTGATCCAGCATCTGCCTTGGGAAATGGGTGTTGGTGGGGGTTCGTCAGGCAAGTGTGTGGAACTCTGAGGGCCAGGGAGGTGAGCTGGGGTTCTGAGCATGTGTGGGGAATTGAAGCTGGTGCACCCAGGCCCTGTGCAAGAGCCAGGAGCAGTGCACCTGCCTTCCCTAATGTGGGTGGGTGGTGGGGGTTGGGGGTTGGCAGCTGGTGCAGCCACTTAAGAGGACTGAGCACGTGGGTGGTGGGTCCTGAGGCCACAAAAAGTCAGGAGCCCCGGACGGGGGGTGCTCAGCTTAGGTCAGGAACTTTACCTCCCCTTTCCCAGCTGAGGGGGCACCCACCAGCGACACCAGCAACGGAACTGGTGCTGGATAACTGCCAGGCGGTGGATGGACACTTGGAGTGGCTCAGCCTGTTCAACATGAACCTGCAGTCTCTGGCCCACCTGCCTACGTGGGGGCAACTGTACAAGGCGAGTGCTGGCCTCCTCTCATTCTCCCTCAGACTGATACTCCTGGGTGCCGTCTGCTGGACATGCTTGGGCCTAAGAGGACAGCTTTCAGGCATCCTGGAGTTGAGGTGGGGTAGGGGGGCCTTCTGTGGGGTCATAGGTTAGCCAGAAGGAGGGCAGAGGCTGCAGGAGCCTAGAAGGGACACTGGGAGCAGTGATAAATTTCAAGTGAGCAGACAAAAGATTGTATATGAGTTGGAAGGGGATGAGGGAGGAGGTATCTTTTGGAGTGGTCAGGGGACCCAGGCCAACTGCTGAACCAGCTCCTTAAGCCTCAGGGCAGAGTTCCCACTGCCTCCAAAGGGGCAGTAGGAGCTATGGGCCCTTAGTTCTCACGGGAGTGGTGGCTGCATCTATATGGGTGATGGAGTGGGTATGGTGGGTGTTGGGAGAACTGGACCAAGATATTGGCTCTTGGTCTCTCTGGAAAAGTCCTGACAGACTGGATTTGGGGATGGCTGAATGAGGGACTTGATAGGGAAGGAAAGCTAGGGGGGGTTGGTACCCTGGGGTCCTGGGGAACCAGAATCACTAATTCCTGTCCCTAGAAATACAGGAAAGCCTGGGACTAGGGCTTTGGGAATGTGGACCCTGCTGGCTGGTAGTAACTGTGTGCAGCTCCAAGGGTGGTGCAGAATCAGCGAGTGACTTAAAACTGGGCCTGGCTAGAGAGTCAGTGAGCTTACCCACCTACCTTCACCTTCTCTCTCTGTAAAATGGGCCCCTTGACCTTGCCCCACCTCCTCCCCAGGCTCTTGGAAAGGTTGAGGTAGCCATGGGCTTGGTGGCTGGAGGGATATGAATCACTTGCAAACATTTCCCAAGTCCCCATCTTCTCTCCTCAGTCCCTCTATGAATCCTCACAAAGGATCCAGGGATGAGCATCAAGGCACTCATTTAAAAAGTGAGATGCAGGAAAGCTGATGGCCACACAGTCATGGCTATAAGGCTTCTAGCTGAGAAGGGGGAGCTCAGAGGGCCCTGGAGCCGCTTCCCTGATGGCCCATCTAACTCCACAGCTGGTGCTGAGTAACAACCATCTCAGCAGGGTCTGCAGGGGTTCACTCGTGTGCTTGCTCACAGGAAGTCTGTATTCAAGGAGGAGAAGGGAGATGATTTGTGTGGCCCGGGGAGGGAATGGGAAGGTTCAAGATGGGGGCCTTGTGAGCTACTAGAACAGGATCTTCATCTAGAGAACTATAGGGAGACACTGAAGGGTATAGGAAGGGGAGGGACACAATCAGAAGAGACCCGTTTTCAGGGGTGTTCAGACTGGGGGGGAAGGGCAGGAGGAATTGCTTCTGGTGCCCAGGAAGGGTAGAGGGCAGAGGCCTGGGCTAGGGGTACCATGGGGCTGGAAGGTAGTAGAACCCACCTGAGTGGTGGCTGCCAATAACACCTGGGACTTGCATACCAGGAAGCTTGGCCCACAGATCTCAGTGACAGCAGGGCTGAGACAGCAGTGTGGCACCAAAATTCCAACCCTGGCCCAGGCCTGACTTCCCATGAAGGAAGGGAAGACAGGACCAGGATGGGGAGGGATAAGGAGGGAAGGGAACCCAGGCTCTCGGGGCTGACCTTGACCCACTGTTTTCTTTAGGGCTGGGGCAGGGGAAAAATCCAGGACAAAGAAGAGGCCTGAGTCCTAGCCTGCAACAGAATGCCCAGCTCTGGGGCTCTATCCTGTCACCTCCCTGTGAGTTATCATTGGCCTAAGGACCTAGAGGGCTCTAGCTGGGCCAACTCAGCACTTTCTCAGGACCAACCTCCCTGCCTGTCCTCCCCACTGACTCCCAAGACAATCAATCAATCAATCAATCAATCAATAAAACTGTAAATTTCCATCCCATCTGGTTTCTGGAAGTGATTGGACAGCATCAGTGGCAGTACTGAGCAGGAGGCTGGTCCGTGTTGAGGTAACAGGGAAGGTGGGATATAAGTGGGTCGTGGGTAAGAGGAGGCCTGCCCTTCTCAAGATGGGGGCAGGGGTGCCCAAGACTGCTAGACAGGCTGCTGAGGGACCCAGACAGCACAGGCCAGTTCATCGCGCCTCTTTTATTATTTCCTCTCCCAATCCATTTCAGGCCCCAGTAAAATTACAAAACTACCCCCATCTCATGACCCACTCTACACGGCATTCAGAGCAGCAATAACACTACACTTTCCCTTTGATAGCAGCAGCGAGCGACACCTTGGGTGCAAGCAGGGCCAGGTCTGGGTGGGGCAGAGGAGGTGTCTGAGCCTCAGCCCCGCCCCTCGCCTCTGGGGCCTCCATCCTCCCCACCCTGGTACTCCAGGGCCTTACCCACCGGGCACTCGGGGCGTGGCTGCCCGGGGGCAATGGAGCGGTGGTCCTCCAGGTGAAGGGTCATGGCGGGCCGCGAGGCTGTGGAGAAGGTGCACTGCATGCACGAGTAGCGACCACGCGTGTGCTCCCACAAAATGTGCCCTGCGGGCAGGCGGGACCCTGTCAGTCCCGGCCCCCGCCCAGAGGTCTGGTCCATCACCGAGGACGGTGGTCACGGGCGAGGGCGCTTCGGACATTTATCCATTCCCATCAGCTCGCGAGTACCGAGGGGCTGTCCTGCCTGATCCATCTTCCCCGGATGTGTGCCCCCCTAAAACTGGGGGCATTGAACTTGACTTCACTGTGTCCCCCATTCCCATCCCCGGAATCCCCGCAGAGCGCGAGCTTTACATGGTAACCCCGGTGTAGATGAAGGCGCGTGGGCAATTTTTAAGGCAAAATCCTGTATTTCAGGGCTGGCACTGCTGCCTCCTAGCACCTCCTGGGCCTGGCAGGACGCAGGCCAGAAACCCCCTCCATCCCGCCCTGGTGGTCACCTGCACGCACCTGAGGGCGCGTCGGAGCCGCCCTGGGGTCTTCGAGGACTGCCACCGGCACCTGCGGTAAATAGGCGGGTCAAGGTCAGATATCGGAGCAAACTCAGCCCACCCTCTGGCGGCCCTGCCACGGCACTCACCTTGGCTCTTTTTCCAGACAGCGGCGCTGGAGGCCGGCAGCCCAGGAGCGGCGGCCAGGAAGGGGCGCAGGCGCGTGGGGTTTAGGCCAAAGGACGCGGGGTTCAGGTAGGGACGAAAGGGCCCGCTGGGGGCAGGGGCGGGCGTCGCGTAGGGCTCGAGCGGGTGCTGCCAGCCCGTCGCCGACGCAGAGTCAGATTCCGTGGGGCGCTCGAGCGCGGAGGGCTCCTTGTCGAGGGCAGGGGCTGGCGGTGGGGCTGGGCTCTGCGCATGCTCAGCGCAAACATGCAGATGTTTGAAGAGCGAGCGGTGCGTGCGGAAGCGCAAGAGGCAGTTCTCACACCTGGGGACGAACACAGGCCTGGGCTGGGTCTCCTGGGCACCAAGAAGGGGGCCCAGACCCAAGTCACAGATGACCCAACTGCGGGGTAGGAACTGGTCCTCAGTGCCCCCTACGCTGACCGCGACCCTTCCGGACCCCTCCAGGTCAGAGCCCTGGGAAAAGGAAGAGGTCTCAGCCTTGACTTAGGTGGTCAGCTTTCCTCTTAGAAGCTTCAGGAGAGACTGGGAGGAACCACACCCACATGAGCCCCACCCCGCCCGGGTCCTGGGACCTTCTCCTGGTCCGCCTCTCTGGGACAGGTCTTGCCCGAGGCCACACCCATCTTCAGACCCAAGCCCCTCCCCCATCAGCCCCCTGACTGGGAAGTCGAAGGCTTGAACCCTAGGTATTGGCTGTCACACCAGGAGCAGGAGCTGCCTAGGGCCTAGTCACCAAGGACCAGAGGAGGCTGGGTGGTCAGGGTCTCACTTGAAGTAGCGATTGGGTTTGTAGTGCAGCTTGCCGTGTGCCACCAGCTCCTGCATGCTGGGGAAGGTCTCGGTGCAGTTCAGGGCGGAGCAGCGGAAGAGCTTGCCTGGCAGGGCAGGGGCGGAGGACAGAGGAGTGGAGTGGGGTGGCCACGGGTCAGCCTGGGAACTCTGCCTGCCTCCCACCACCTACTCTGACCCTACCTTCCAGGGACTGTGTGGGTGGGCAGTGGGTACGCAGATGCTGTGCCAAGTCACGAACGCTGGGGAAACTGAGGCAGCAGCCAAGGCTGGAGCAGGGTATCTGCTTTCCTGTAGGATGTACACAGCAGGGTCACCCATCCCTCCCCTCCCCCGTGCTGTCCAGGGCTCTGCCCAGAGAGCATATACCAGGGGGAGTTACCCTATGGTTTCCTACTGGGTCTTTACCATCGACCGCTTCCATTGGACTGAGCTGCCCAGAGGGCAGGGGCTGAGTGGACCTGGCTCATCACAGCAGCCATGCCTGGACACACTCAGTGATATCACCGAGTATGGAAAGGCTCTGTTTTCCTTCGTTCCAGGCCTGTGCCCCCACAGAAGGCCCTATCACAGGTCACCTGGTGGTGGGCGTCGCCTGGGAGGCCGCAGGTCCTCACTGGTCCCAGAAACTGCGCTGGTTGGGCCAAGGCTAGATCCCGGGCCAGGTTGGCCCGCGCCTGGGGCTGAGGAGGCGCCCTGCTGGACCCCGCCAGACCCTCCGCGATCCCACAATGGAGGTGTGGCTGTCTGGTCAGGCCCTGCCGCCTCCCCCATGGAGAAGGAGGTGGCTGCAGCAGCCACGCCTGGGGACACTTCCTTCTGGGTCTCACTGGAGCTGGGCTTTGCACTGATCAGCATGTCCGGGCTGGGCACGGAGGGTTCTTCCTCCTGGTGGAAAACAGAGGCGGGGAGAACCCCTCTGGGCCCAGGGTCTGCTGGGGCCAGCCAGGGGGACCCTCCCTCCCCTCAGAGACCGTGGTGCATTCCTGAAGCAGCGAATGCTCCCGAAACAAGAGCCAGTCAGCCCCATCCTAAGGAGTTACCATCCAGGGAGGCAGGCAGCTAGGCGGGAAGTGTTCCTAAAGCAGAAGTGGACCGCTGTCAGGAAGTGCTCATCGAAAGCAGCATCCCCTCTTCCCCCGCTTAGGAAGATGGGAGGCCCCCCACGTGGCCTAGAGGGAGTAGGCGGGACAAAGGCTATGAAGGCGAGGCTCTGAACAGAGTGGTTAGGAAGATGCTGGTGAGGCCGGAAGTGGCCACGTGGGTTGTTTGAGGACGGACCGGAGCTGTGCAGGTGAACTCGGAAGTGTTGGGGGCCGGTGGCATGAAGACCGGGGGCGGAGCCCGAGCTCAGTGGGGGTGGCCCAGTCGAAACCGGGCCCGGAAGTAGGGGGTGGGGTGGTAGCCAAATGACTAGTGACGAGGCGAGTGCCCGGATGTGGGGGCGGGGTTGGCCGGAGGGTGTGTGCGTGACAGGACCGCTCCCCTCCAGTCCCCGCTGGCTCGCCGCACCCGTGTCCCCGGCGCCGCGCTCACCATCCTTGGCCCGGCTAGGCCTTTTGTCCCCGCAGCTCCTGCGGCTCCGGCTGAGGCTGCGGCGACTTCCTGGGCGGCCGCGAGCTCGCGCTCACTTCGACGCCATTATCCGCCTCCCAGCTCTCGCGAGAGCACGGGCGGGACCTGCGCAGGGCTCTTCGTGAGGGGGCGGGGCCTGCGATCCGGGGGCTCCTGAACCATAGAACAGCTCCCGCAGCGGGTTTGCAAACTGAGGGCAATGTGAACAGCCAGTGCGCTGAGATCAGGATTAAAATCTTCCCTGGCCTGTGTACTCGTCTGTAAAATGGGTATCTTCAGCCCATTCCGTTCATCACCAGCCTGGAAAGGCGATAAACAACGCTCTCCTTTTTGAAGAGATTGTGTTGACTGGCACCCTCTTTGAAGGAAGTTGGCAATGGTCGTCAACATTTTAAAAAAACTTTATTTATTGCCCTGGCCGGTGTTGCTCAGTTGGTTGAGCGTCGTCCCATGCACAGAAAGGTCACTTGTTTGATTCCGGGTCAGGGCACAAGCCCAGGTTGTAGGTTGATCCCCCGCGGCAGTGCGTACAAGAGCCAAACAATGTTTCTCTCACATCAATATTTCTCTCTCCCCCTCTCCTTTCCTCTCTATCAAATCAATAAAAACATTTTTTTAAATTTTATTGATTGATTTTAGAGGAAGGGAGAGAGAGACATCCACCCGTTGTTCCACCAATCCATGATTCATCAGTTGACCCTTGAATGTGCCCCTAGGATGGAACCCTCAACCTGGAAGTATAGGTTCCATACTCCAACCAACTGAGCTACCTGGCCAGGGCAGTAGTAAAACTTTTCAATGCATTTAGTTCTGAAGTTGGAGTGGGTCTGTTGTGGGAAGCAAGCTAACTGTCAGGAAGGGTGGTTTCCAGGAGGATGGCACTGAGTGCACCAGCATAGAATAAGTCACCTGTCCAACCTACTGTGTGCTAGGTTCTGGGGACTCAGAAATGAACAGTGCCGGCAAACATCCCTGACCTCAGAAGCCACTCACATTTTTAAATGGGAAAACAGACAACAACAAATGCAGAAAATGATCTTAGGTTATATTAAGTGCTACCAAAAACAAACAGTAGGATGTGGCAGTGATGGGTCAGGGAAGCCTTTCTGTGAGGGGACTTCTGAGCTGGTGCCTGATAGGAAGGAGTGAGCCCGTGGAAGGTCATGGGGCCACAGCACTCTGGAAAAAGTGGGTAGGTACAAATGTCCTGAGGTGCGGAGGGACAGACTTGTCTTTTTCAGGGAACAGCGACATCAGTGCGCTCCAGCAGAGTGGAGGCGGGATGTGAAAGACAGAAAGTGAACTTGGTGCAGAGAGGGTCATGCAGGGCTTTGTGAACTGGTTTCTATTCTAGACACTGATGAATTTTCAGCAGGGAGAGGTACACCATCAATCCCTGCCTGTCCTTGGGAAGTTGAGCTATTGGGGGACAGTGAAGTGTTTTTGATATCAGAGCTCTTTAATACATTATTTAACCATTCGTGAGGTGTCTGAGTTCAAGGCAAGTGAGGTGTCTGAGTTCAAGACTGTGTGCAATGTAATCCCATCTGTGTACATAAGATGTGCCTGTATGCTTTTTTTTTTCATCCTCACATGAGGCCATGTTCACTGATTTTTTTAGAGAGAGGGGAAGGGAGAGAGAGGGAAACATCGATTGGTTGCCTCCCGCACGTACCCCAATGATGGGGCCGAGGATTGAACACAAAACCTAAGTACAGTGGGGCCTTGACTTACGAGTGTCCCAACTAACAAGTTTTTTGAGATACCAGCTGCCTCTCGGCTGATTTTTTGCATTGAGTTGTTAGAGTAATTTGAGTTAACGAGCTCCTTAACAAGCACAGTCTAGGAACGAATTAAACTCGTAAGTCAAGGCCCCACTGTATGTGCCTGGACTGGGAATTGAACCCAAGACTTTTCAGTGTAGTGGACGACTCTCCAATCAACTGACCCACACCGGCACCTGTGTGCTCTTATATACAGAGAATACCTTTAGAAGGAGACATTAAAAATTGGGTAGGGGAACAGGGATTTCTGAGGGAGAGACAGATTTTTCACACCTTTGTGCAGTTTGAATTTAAAAACTTATCTTTTGATTATCTTTAATACAGTTAAAAACTTAAAAAAACAGGTCATTTTGATGCATGGTGGAGAGAGGTGTGTGTGAGCAGGGAAGATTGGTGCATATGGGGAAGGGTGGGGTGAGGCCTCAGAAAGGACAGGGACCTAAGGAAGGGAAAGGAGGGCCTGAACTTAACAAGTTTTATGTATAAAAAAAGAGTCAATAGGATGTGGGCTGTGTGGGTGAGGTCAAACTGACAGGTTTGCAGATACTGTAACCTAGATGTGAGAAGCTGTCTATTACAATACGTTAAATTCACTCCCTTTTCCATACTCAGCTCCACACCCAAACCTCATTCACTCATCCTATCCAGAAGACCCTACTTCCTACATATGTGGTGCCTGCCACGATGGTAGTGGGGTCACAGGGTGAGTGTGAGGGCAGAGAAGGGAAAGGAAGCCCTGATTTCTTCCACCAGAAAATGCCCAGCTGATCAAGTTGGTGGCTCATGTGGGTTGTCCTTAACATGTCTGTCCTCACATGTAAGTCTTGCAGCAAGAGACGCACACATAGTGGTTGGGCAGAGTGAGAAAATCAGAGATGGAAGGAACCAGGGACATTCAAGGGACTGGCTGGAAGCTTTTGTATAACAATGGACTAATAAAAGGGCTTTTGAGCCCTAACCAGTTTGGCTCAGTGGACAGAGTGTTGGCCTGTGGACTGGAAGGTCCCAGGTTCGATTCCGGTCAAGGGCATGGGGTACATCCCCAGGAGGGGGTGTGCAGGAGGCAGCTGATTGATGTTTCTCTCTATCCCCTTCCCTTCCTCTCTATAAAAAATCAGTAAAATATGTTTTAAAAAGAAAAAGGGCTTTTGAACTCAGTTGCAACCTTGGGATCCTCCCCACCCCCCCGGCCCCAGCTACACTCAGCTTCCCCAGGTAGGTGCAGAAGAGAGAGGGTGCAGATCCTACAAAAGGCTCAACTGGCCAGTCATCCCCTGTCCCTTCTCTGGCTCAGTCCCGACCCCACCAGTCTCCCAGGCTGGCTGCTCTTTGAGGGGCTGAGCACAGAAAAGGTGTCCATCTAGAAAGCCAGGCTCCTTAGGCTGAGACCATGGCAGAACTCCCAGCTGGTTCCAGCTGTGCCTGTAAGGTCTCAATGGCTCAGATTTCAGCATGGGTTTGCAGACAGCTGGGGAGACCAGTTGCCAGATAACCCCTTCACCTGTGACCATAAGTGCAGGAAGTCAGGGCCCTGGAATGTCAGAACCTTCCAGACCACGGGTAAATGAGGGCTAAGAAGGCACAAACATGGGGGGGGGGGGGGGTTTAGGGACCAGGGGTGGCCCAGGGTGGACTGTGGGGCCTCTTTCCTTCCTCAGGGTCCAGTCAAGTCCTAGATGGGTTTGGGGACTGCAGATTCAGATCTGACAGAACCAACCAGACCATTTTTGAAGGAAAACTGGGATACAATTTCTGGCAGCTGGCAAGTAGACAAGCTCAAACTTTTTAAGGCTTGGCTCTGTGGAATCTTGGGCAAGTGACTCAACCTCTGAGCCTTCATGTTTCCACCTGTAAAATGGTGATTTGCTGCTCCTATGTCACAGGTTTCTTTTCTTTTTTTAATATATTTTATTGATTTTTTACAGAGAGGAAGGGAGAGGGATAGAGAGTTAGAAACAGTGATGAGAGAGAAACATAGAGCAGCTGCCTCCTGCACACCCTACTGGGTATGTGCCCGCAGCCAAGGTACATGCCCTTGATTGGACTCGAACCTGGGACCCTATCCACTGACCTAAACACGTTAGGGCATATGTCACAGGTTTCAAGAAGTTTGGCGCTCAGTCTGTTCATACTTCTATCCGGCAAACATTTATTGCCTCGGTGGAGAAGGAGGGAGGTCACACTTGTGAAGGCCTCTCCACTTTTCCCCATGCTTTGCTGCTAGGATACGACTCATTTCATACTCACAAGGCAGCTAGGAGGTAGGCTCTGCTGTTAGCCCTATGTGACACACTAGGAAACGGGTGTGACACGGGAGGCCAGGGCCCAGAGGTGGCTGCAGTGATGATCCTCAGACCCACCCAGAGCCTGGGCTGGGCTGGAGGCCACAGGACTGGACCTTCTGGCTAATGCGGCTAAGAGAAAGGAGACCTCCTGCCAGCAGGGCCTGGCTCCCTGGCAGGGGGAGGACAGAATCCTGGGCCCCCCTCTCAGATCTTCTCCACGTAGTTTCCAGGGAAGAGGCCCTCCTGGCCATGCAGCCGGCCTTTCCACCAGCCTGAGGAGTCTGTGGGATAGAAGAAAGTATGAGGCACCACCCACCCCACCCCAGAGGAAGCCTTCATGTTGGCTCAGTCTGTCTTACTCATTTCCACTGGCCTGGCATAAGGCAGAGGCTGAAAAGAGAGTGAGGGAAGGAAGGGAGGGAGGGAGGGACACATACATGATTTTTCCTTGTCACTGGCTCACATTTCATCATTTTCTAGAACATTCACTTGTACTCTTCCCACAGGCCCCTCCCCATAGTCTCTATGCTGGACCCAAGAATGACCTCAACGGGGCTGCCCCACCCACTTACGGAGGGTGCTGTTGAGTCCCAGGCTCCTCTGGGGGGCAGCCCAGGGGCTTACTAGTAAGTTAGGAGGTGGCCTGTCTGGATGGCCCATTTCCTACTCACAAGGGGTCTCTGAGGTTCTGCTAGCCCTATGTTTGATCAGTAACAAAAATGAGGCTGGGGTGCTACATGTGATGCAGTGAGACCAGGCTCCCAGGTGGCTTAGGAGGTGATCTCCACCCAACGCCTCTAGCTTATGCAACCACTGGCTCAGAAGAGGGTAACTCTAGCCGGGCCTGGAAGCTAGCTGGCCCCTCTGTTCTCCCATTGGACGATATGCAGTAATGGGGGTTGCCTGGCTGTGTCAGGGTTCCGACCCCTCCCACCTCTGTCCCAGCACACATACCTTCCATGAGGATCTCGATAACCTCATTCACGTTGAAGCTCAGCTCATCCACGTCTTGGCCCACATACTGATACAGTGCCCGGCACCGCGGGCCATGTGTCCGTGGCTGGGGCTTGGGTCGGCCCACACCAGGCACCGGTCGCTGCCCCACGCTGCGCTTCCTCTGCATGCTGTGGGCACAGGGGTGTCCATCACAGCCCTAGATACTCCCCTGCCTACCTACCTCTCGGGGCTGCCCCTCCACCGCACCTACCCGGCCACACCCTCGTCAGGCACATTGAGGAATTCTGTGTTGTGCTCGGAGGGGGGCCGTGCCTGGGGGCGCCTGCTGGCCCGCTGGCCTGAGGGTGGAGGGCCCCGGGGAGGCCGCTGAGAGCCCCCTCCAGATGTGATCTCCAGGGGCAGAGGGCCTCCTCTGGCGGAGGGGGGTACCCCGTTTCGGTCCAGACCTGTGGTGGGAACAAGGATGGAGGCATTTATTAGGATGCTCTGGGAGGATGTGGGGAGGATTTGTCTCCAAGTTCCCAGTCTGAGGGAGGAGGCAGCCACACTCAATCCGGTATGGTGACTGGGCCAGAGGGAGGGACCCAGGGGCCAGGTAGGACGAGAGAGGTTCTGCAGGGGTAAGACTGCTCCCCCCCCCCCCCCCTTGCAGGAGGGCTTTTTGGGGTGGGTCTTGGAAGATGAATAGGAACTCAAGTGTAGTGGGAATTTGGGAGACAGGCAGAGCAAACAGCTCCAGCAAAGGCCTGGAGGTAAGAGCAAATTTGGTAAGTTGGTAAAAATAAGATGTAGCTTGTATGACAGGAGTGTAAGAGGAGAGGAGAGGAGAGGTCAGTGGTTATAGCAGGTGTCAGATTCCGGAGGGCTTTGAGTACCAAACTAAGCTTAGCTTTTATTATGCGGGAGATGGGGCGCTATGGAGGGTTCTGGGTAGAGAAGTAGAGCGTTATCACTCTGCTTGTTAGATCGCGCGGACAGGCAGTCTGGCTCAGGTTATGGAGCCCACAAGCAGCAGGGGGAGACCCTTAGTGGGGGGCACCTCCTCACCCCTGGGGCGCCCGGGCGCCGCCCGAGAAGGGCCTGGGGCCGATCTTCGGGGTCTTCCCTGGGCCACTCCTTTCCGTGTGGGCTCTGGAAGGGAAGGGGAAGGATGTGGGCGTTTGCGCGGCGGCCCCGCCCACAAGCCCGGTCTCTTCTGGCTTTGTCCCGAGCCCGCTCCAGAGCTCCGCACTGTGATTGGCCTCTCTTCTCCAGGACCCACCCATTCCAGGGCTCACAGGCTGCCTGTTTGGCCACGCCCCCTCCTTATCTCTCGCCCAATCATTGGTCTCCTCTGAGTCTTTCCCTCTCCTCCATGGCCCGCCCTCACCCTTGGCAGCCTCACTGGCTCCGCCCTCCCAGCCTTGATTGGTCCCTTGCTGGCCTCGCCATTTTGGCTACGCCCCCCGCTTCTGCGCAGACTCACTGGAGCTTTTGGGTAGCCCATCACCCACGCTGACGGCGAGGGCCCGGCCGCTAGCTTTGAGCGCCGCCACGTCGCCGGAGCCACGCGAGAAAGTGACGCTGCGCGTGCCACCTCCGCCCCAGCCCTCCTTCTTCACCCGGAACTGTAGTCTGTGGGGGAGAGGAGGAAGCTGAATGGGCGCCGCCTCCCGAGTAGGAGGACCTCCCCATCCCATCCTTGTCCGGCGGGCACCCGTGGGTGGCGGAGCAGTTGAGCTGGTCCGCGGGCTGGGCGGGGGTGCTGGGCCCAGACTAGCGCCAGGATGCGGTGGTGGTGGGGAGGGCCATACGTGTCGCTGAAGGTGAGGGGCAGGGGTCTCCGTGCTGCCTCCTCGAAGCGCTTGCACAGGAGGCTGACAAACTCCGTCTTGAAGATGCTTTCCAGGAAGCTGTCGGCCGCTTCTTCTTGGAGGATGAAGAAGTCGTCTTGCCGCGTGCTGGGGAGGGCAGGAGGAAAGGCCGGTGGTAGTGATGGGTGAGGGTGGTAGAAGGAGTGACTGTGAGATGCAGCCGGGGAGGGGTCAGGTAAGAGGCAAGTGAGGAGTTAACAGGTGGGGGAAACGGGAGAAGGGAGGGAGCAGGAGACGGTGGTAATAGAGAAGGGCCAGGTAAGGAGCCAGGGGAGGGGGCAGGTGCAAGGGGCAAATAAGGATCATGAATGTGGGGGCAAGGTGACATGTGGGGCCAAGAGAGGCTTATATGTATAGCAGCAGGTAAAACAGTCAGGGTTACAGATGGGGCAGCAAGTATGAGGACAGCTCAGGGCGACAAGAGAGTGACTGTGGGGCAGGTGGACTCCTGGCCTCACCTGAGGGAAACTCCCCGCAGAGCCTGGATCTCCAGCTTCTTCTTCAGGACCTCACGCACCTGGCCCTTCTCGGGTCCCTTCTTCACCTTCTCCCGCCCAATCATGTACACACATCTGGGCGTCAGGATCAAGTCCCTCTTGATGGGCTGTGAGGATGCAGTACCATAGAGGCTGATGGCAGGGGCCTGGGGCATGGGATCAATTCCAGGCAGAGGGTGGTTCTGGTAGGTCGGGTGAAGGTGTCCCTTCATGTGAAGGTATATGAGTGGTTATATAATAAATAAGAGGTTAAGGAAGGCTATATTGGCTAGAAGGGGGTGTCTGAAAAGGTACAGGATAGGTAAAGGTATACTTGCTGGACACGTGTACCCAGGTCAGGTAAGAGTAGCTGTGCACAGGTGTCTAGGCTAGGTGAAGGTGTGTCTAATTGACAGGTCTATTTAGACTGAGTGAGTGTGTGTACCTAATGGATAGATGTTTCCAGGATAAGTGAGAATGGTTCTGTGGTCAGGGCTTCTGGGTAAGGTAAGTGTGTAATTGTGGACAGATGTATCAGGCCAGGTGAAGACACATCTGATGGATAGGTGTGTTTGGGCTACATAAGGGCATATTTGATGGATAGATGTATCTATGTTAGTTGAGCATATACCTGTGGGCAGGTGTGCCCCAGCCAGGTGAGGGTGTACCTCTGATGGGGGTGCCAGGCTGGAACCAGGGTTCTGGACATACCCACTTGCTAGTGCCTCACCTTGAAGCGGCGGTCGTACTTAGTGACCGAGTCAGCGAAGTCCACACGCTCCCTCTTGCCCAGGAACTGACGCAGCTCTGGCCGCTCCTCCAGCCCCAGGTAGTCTCCAACAAAGTTCCGATTGATGCTATTTCGTCTCCGCTCCTTCTTGTTCAGCAGGATGTTGGAAGCTGTGGGAACACAGGGTGTGGGGGCAGAGGTTGTGGCTTGGCTCTTCCAGGTACATCTGTTTGCACCCTCTGCCTCCCACCTGCAGCCTCTTACCTTCCTCTCGCATCTCCTCATACTTCCGGATTGCCACATGGCTCCGCCAGGCCTTCTGGATAGTGCGGGCAAAGCCATCAAACTTGCGCTCTCGCATCTCTTCTAGAAGAAAGAGCTGGGCGGGATGGAGGGGTGGTGGGTCCTAGTGTCTCCCCAGGGCCACAGTCTCCAGTTTCTCTTGCGCCCACCCCACCCACATGCTCTTGCTCAGGGGCCCCTGCTATATCACACTATGGTCAAAATTTTCTTCCTCCACATGATGTGACCCAGGATTCCCTCCCAATATGTGGTACAAGCCCCTGCATTAAATTATAACTGGCTTGCCTGGTTGGGGTCAAATCCCAGCTCTGCCTGTTATAGCTGTGTGGTTTTGCCAGGAATGGTATAACATCATGTTATCCCACACTACTAATTACGCTATGTTATGCCTTTCATGTGAGGTGCACCTCAACTTCAGAGATGTTAGGAATGTGAATCAATGTGCATTTTAGAAGAACAGTACTGTAAACATGGACATCTAATGGCAGGCGACTGTGGTTATGCAGTGTATGACCTGCACAGCCATGCATGGTAGTCCGGGATAGAAATCTTGTGCAGAAAGCAGACTTTCAGGTGTTTTTTTTAGTCCTCATCTGATGATATGTTTATTGATTTTTATTTATTTTTTAAAAATATATTTTATTGAAATTTTACAGAGAGGAAGGGAGAGGGATAGAGAGTTAGAAACATCCATGAGAGAGAAACATCAATCAGCTGCCTCCTGCACACCCCCCACTGGGGATGTGCCCACAACCAAGGTACATGCCCTTGACTGGAATCGAACCTGGGACCTTTCAGTCTGCAGGCCGACGCTCTATCCACTGAGCCAAACCGGTTAGGGCTGTTTATTGATTTTTAGAGAGAGAAGAAGGGTCAGAGAAAGAGAGAAACGTCGATGTGAGAGAGAAACATCAATTGGTTTCCTCATGCAACCCGGCCTCCAACCAACTGAACCACCTAGTCGGGGCCAGACTTTTGAGTTTTAAGGGTCTTGGACCAGAGAGTGCTTAGAAAATAAAGTATATTTGACCAAAGTATAGTGGAAATGCCATGAAAGATATCTTAAAAAAAAAAAATAAACGGGTGAGCATATCAAGGAGAGGAACCCACTGGATATGAAGAGTTATAAATCTATAGTAATAAGAACAGTGGGTGCTGGTCAAGGACTAGAACTATCAATTGGAATAGGACAGGTGGTTGGGAAACATCCTAATTCAAACATACATTTAGTGATAATAGCATAGACATCAGTGAAGATGGGAAATACTGAAGATGAAATTGGGCTTTATAAAAATAATTAACCCTTCACTCAGGATGATTTCTCAAATACACAAATACCCATCACTGCTCAAAGCCTGGCTACCCACTTTGCTGGCCAAGGTGGTTGATGTCTCCCGGAAACTCCAGGCTTTCCTGCAAGGACTAAAAGGATGATTCTACAGATACCTGGTCCAAATGCACTTTAAAAATATACCTTGCAGGATGTGTGTAGCCGTGGGTGTTTATAACTATATAAGGTTTGGAGTCTTCTCACAAGGAAGAAAAACCAACATTGCAGTTTTGTGTGTGTATTCTTTTGTTCCTCTAATATTCTGTGGTTGGTGGGTCTGTGTACAAAGTGTGTCTGAGTAATGCCTCGTGTAGGTTGTCTGGAGGGCAGGAAGGTGCATTAATTCTCTGGTTTGCTGAGGGGGACAGGAATGAATAATGGGAGACCAGCCTGTAGAACTGTGAGTGAGCCAGTCAAACAGGAACCCCCTTCCCTTTAGCTATTTAGGAAGATGGGACAAGTGATTTCTGCCCAATAAAGAGAATTTGTTTTCAGTTTGGGAAATGAGCCTTCCTGTCTACAGAGTTCAAAATGTATCTCCTCTGTGCTGCGGAGGGCAAGTACAGGTGTGCGAAGGGGCTGGGACAGGATTCAAGTCGAAGCTTCTCCTGGTGGGCTGGGTTGAATAGGGTCTTCCCCAAAATTCATGTCCACCCAGAACCTGAGAATGTGATCTCATCTGGAAAGAGGGTCTTTGCAGATATAATCATGTTAAAATTAGATCACACGGGAGCAGGGTGGGCCCCAAATCCAATGTGACTGGTGTCCTTATACGGAGAGGGAAGGCCATGTGATGACAGGCAGAGATGGCAGATGCATCTATAAACCTAGGAAGGCCAGGGATCTCTGTCAGCCACCAAGTCAGGGGGAGGCAAGCAAGGATTCTTCCCTGGAATCTTGAGAGGAAGTGTGGCCCTGTGGCACCTTGATTTTGGATTTCTAGCCTCCAGAAATGTGAGAAAATAAGTTTATTTTGGGTTAAACCATCAAGTTTGTGGTGCTTGGTTACAGCAGCCACGGGAAACTAATATACCTGGGATGATGGAGAGTGAAGGCCAACAGGTGTATAACATGTCCAAGGATAATTTGTGTCCATGTTTACAAGAAACAATCCAGTTCAGAATTATCTCACTTGAATGCATTTGTGGTTGAAAGAAGCTCCAACTCCATTTGGTTCACTTAATTTCTTGATCAGCTTTTTAAAAAAAGTATATATTTTTACTGGTATTGATTTCAGAGAGGAAGGGAGAAGGAGAGAGATAGAAACATCAATGATGAGAGAGAATCATTGATTGGCAGCCTCCTGCAGGCCCCCTACTGGAGGGAATCAAGCCCGCAGCCAGGGCCTGTGCCCTAGACCTGAATCGAACCTGGAACCCTTTAGTCTGCAGGCCAGTGTTCTCTCCACTGAACCATACTAGCTAGGGCCACACACTGGGGATTGAGTCTGCAACCCAGGTAGGTGCCCTGACCCGGAGTCAAACTGACCTGGTTCATAGGTTCACGCTCAACCACTGAGCCATGCCGGCTGGGCCCTTGATCATTTTTTTAAATATATATTTTATTGATGTTTTACAGAGAGGAAGGGAGAGAGAGTTAAAAACATCGATGAGAGAGAAACATCAATCAGCTGCCTCCTGCACACCCCTTACTGGGGATGTGCCTGCAACCAAGGTACATGCCCTTGACCGGAATCGAACCTGGGACTCTTTAGTCCGCAGGCCGAAGCTCTATCCACTGAGCCAAACTAGTCAGGGCTTGATCAGTTTTTGATATAGCGTAGTCAAACTGTTTTAATGCTCCCCTCCTCCCCCATTTTCATTTCACTAAAATTATTCTCATTAGGATAATTTTTATTTCCTGTGCAAATTACCAGTCTTTTCTTTCCATTATAAAAAATTCCCACTAAGCTTTTACCTTTGTAAATTTTATCATTCAAATTGCAGTCTCAAAATGTGCAGCCGCAGTTTTCGTCAAAATTTGATTTTACCTTCTATAGTCTTAGTGCTAGCTTTATTTTGTCTATCTTTTGCAGTATCTGTATTATGTTTCTTTCAGAGTCAGATTTTACAATCTGCCAGTAACAGGCAAGATAGATTCTCTTGCTTTCCCACCCATCCTCCTATTTTTCTTCCCCTCCCTCTCTCCATTTTTTTCTTATCGGTTACAAATTGAATTGTTTCAGGTATAGTTTTAGCCATAGACAAATTTGGTTTGTGATAAGTTTCTGTTAGTAACAATATTGACTTTGAATGAGATTCCACACTTTTTATTTTTTTGGAGCAAAGTGCATCCATAGGGAAAAGCTCTAGGAGGTAGATGTGGACAAATTCGGCGACAAAATTTCCCAACCTCCCAAGACAGACTGTTTTCGTATCTGTGAAATCTCAGAGTGTCCACCCCTCTGTGTTGTTTGGATTGGTGAGAGAACAGTTACCTTTAAGTACTGTAACTTCAAGGGAATCATTTCAACAGTCTCCTGGTTGTCTCCAGGTACCAGCAGAGCAGGTGCCAGGGGGCACCTGGCTGGCCCTGCCCTGGCCCTAAATACCCTGCAAACCTTTCCTTGCTGTTCCAGCTTATCCCAGACTGGGAACCTAGGATTTCACCTGAGAATCTGGTGAACTAGTTAAGCTCATTGAGATGGTCATCTCCCTGTTTGCTTTCCAACCTCACATAGAAACAGGGCCCAGGCAAGCCCTTCGGGGATTCCTTGCCCTGTTTTCTGTTGATTTTTTTTTAAAACTGCCCCCTGCCCTAACTGGTTTGGCTCGGTGGATAGAGCGTCGGCCTGTGGACCAAAGGGTCCCAGGTTTGATTCTGGTCAAGGGCATGTACCTTTGGTTGCAGGCTCCTTCCCAGCCTGGGCCATAGTTGGGTTGTGTGCAGGAGGCAACCAAAACACATTGATGTTTCTCTGTCTTTCCCTCTCTCTTTTACTCTCCCTAAAAACCAATGGCAAAATATCCTCGGGTGATCTCACTCATTTGTGGATTATAGAGAACAACATAGAGTGATGAAAAGGGACAGACCCAAAGACTGAGAAACAGCGATCAGGCTATCAATCCCCAGAAGGAAAGTAAGGGGAAGAGATCAACCGAAGGACTTGTATACATGTATATAAGCCAAACCAATGGACATGGACAACAGGGGGATGGGAGCATGAGTTGCGGGGTGGGGGTGGGGGGGAGGTTGGGGGTTAATGGGGGGGATGAGGACACATTTGTAATACCTTAACTAATAATAAAAAAAAAATTAAAAAAAACCCCAAAAACTTCCCTCTTGCCCTGACTGGCTTGCTCAATGGTTAGAGCACCAGCCCATGGATTGAAGGGTCACGGGTTCGATTTCTAGTCAAGGCCATGTACCTCAGTTGCAGGTTCCCCGCCCCAGTAGGAGTTCATGCCAGAGGTAACTTGTCTCTCACATCTCATCGATGTTTCTCTCCCCCCTCCTCCCTCCCTCTCATTCTCTCCAGAAATCAATGGAAAAACTATCCTTAGATGAGGATTAAAAAACTCCAGCTTTATTGAGATATAATTGTCATATAACACTCTGAAAGTTTAAAAGTGTACATGACTTGATTTGATACACTTCTATATTGCGAAATGATGACCATATAGGTCAGCTAACACATCCATCGCCTCCCATAGTTACCATTTCTTTTCTTTTTTTTTTTTTTTAAACATATTTTATTGATTTTTTACAGAGAGGAAGGGTGAGGGATACAGAGTTAGAAACATTGATGAGAGAGAAACATCGATCAGTTGCCTCCTGGACACCCCCTACTGGGGATGTGCCCGCAACCAAGGTACATGCCCTTGACCGGAATCGAACCTGGGACCCTTGAGTCCGCAGGCCGACGCTCTATCCACAGAGCCAAACCGGTCAGGGCACCATTTCTTTTGTGTGGTGAGAACATTGAAGATCTCTCTTAGCAACTGTCAGCTGTATAATACAGCATTGTTCACTCTTGTCACTGTGCTGTACATGACTCCCCAGGACACATTCCTCATCATTGCTGGGTTTGCTTTCCCTGCACTCAGAGGCAGCATAAAGTGGGTGGTGCTTCCAGCGTTTTGATAAAAGGCTCAGAGCTGATGTAGCTCACTGGAGGGATTGTTCCTATGTTGGAGAATGTGCAATGAGGTTTGTCTTTGATGTATCAGGACCCGAGGCTAGTTCTGGATAAGAAAAATGCCACTTTGACATGAATCTCAGGCTCAGGGACCTGATGTGTTCATGAATGAAGGAGTGAAGGAAGAAAAGAAGACGGAGGAAGGAAAAAAAAGAAAGAAGAAAGGAAACGAGACAAAGGACATTCTGGATAAGCCATGCATCCTTATTCTTTACAGGCACCCATGTGTTTCTCTACTTGCTTCCTGGCCACCAAGGACTATCCAGCTAATTTAGGTTTTTCTGATCACCTACTACATGCCAGGCACTGTGCATTGGATTTTCTGTTCTGTCTAATCCTCAGCCCAGTCCTGCACGGCAGCTTTTACTCTCCCCACTTTCCAAATGGAGAAACTGAGGCTTGGCAGGGCGAGGAAACATGTTCAAGATCACACAGTGGCCTGAAGAGCAGGGCCTGAGCCTATGCAAGTGATCCAGGTGTCTTGTCTGTCTGTCTGTCTCTCTCACACACACACTTACTGACTCAGGGTTCTTGACGAAGACCTTGGTGCTCCCCATCTGGTACTGGTCCTGTTCCATGTTGACTGCACGCAGCAGGTGCTGGACGCCCTGACGCTCGTCCCCACGCCACCGTGGCCATGTCTGGGGGGTCAGAATGGCGTACCTGGTGGCAGAAGGTTTGGGAGGGTTTGAGCAGGTGGCTCAGCTGGTGATTATTCTGCAGGTGGTGGTTAGGGCTGGGAATGGCGGGGCACCTCACCTCTGCAGGAACTTGGCGAACTGGCGGCGATAGGCAAAGCCTGCCCTGCGTACCCTGATGTTCTCCTTCAGGCCCAGGTACTCAACTTGGTGCTTGACCCTGGAGGGAAGGCAGCCTGAGTCCCCTGGTGGGGGCCTCCCCAGTCCAAGGGGGGGGGGGATATCTGCTGGAGGCAGTATGGGGGCTGAGGTATGGGGAGGGAAGTTCACCGCTGGTCCCAGCAAATCAGTTCTGTGGAGGGGGGGGCCTGGGTTCTGGGATGAGGGGTCTGTGTTGGCTCTGTGGCCAGTCACTTCTAGAGTGGGGTCTAGGGACTGTGCTAGTCTCTGGGTCATCCTCCAGTCAGTCTGGGGCTGTCCCTGGGGTCAGTGGGGGTCTTGGTCTTTTCTAGGTGTAGTCCCGAGGCGCTGAGGGACTTTGCAGTGGTCCTAGAGGTCAGCCTGGGTTAATCCTGCGATGTCATGCAACCCCAGAAGGGTTCCGGAGGAAGGGTCATTTTTGGGGATAGGCAGTGTGGATTGGTCAAGACGGTAGCCAGACCAGGCTGGGGGTCACCTGCTCTCCTCCCAGTCATGGGGCCTCTTGGTCTCGTTGGGTTTGATGCAGCGGATATAGTGGGGTGTGCACTTCTTCAATGTGGCCACCAGGTCATTGGCTTGTTTCTGAGGCAGAGGAGAAGGCAGGGAGTGGTGCACAGATAGGCCCCTCTGGCCCCTTTCTCCTCCCACCCTGGAAATAGACCCAGGAGACAGACACATTGTGTGTGGACAGGGACTGGCCAGTGTTTGTTGATGGAGTACTAAGTCCTTGGGGAAAACATGTCCCTCAGAACATCCCTGCCTATCCTCCGGAGACCAGTACTTTGGAGGTAGGGAATCCTGTGTATGTGCCTGAGACATCAGCCTTGGTTGTGCCTTTTAGTCCCTCCGTGGAGACTAGAAAGGAAATTGTTCCAGGTGTGGGGACTGGCGGGAGCAGCAGGAGACCCTGGTGTTGATCATGGCTCTGCTGTGTGATCTGGGCCAGTGACTGCACCTCTCCGAGCCTTGGTCTCCCCATCTGCCAGATGGGACTAGTCCCACATGTGTAAAGTATCCTGTATTTGCTACCAGCACTGACAAGTGCTCAATACATGGTTATTAAATATTACTATGCTGCTCTGGCTGGTTTGGCTCAGTGGATAGAGTGTCAGCCTGTGGACGGAAGGGTCCCGGGTTTGATTCCAGTCAAGGGCACATGCCTGGGTTGCAGGCTTGATCCCCAGTAGTGGGTGTGCAAGAGACAGCCAATCAATGATTCTCTCTCATCATTGACGTTTCTGTTTCTCTGTACTCCCCCTTCCTCTCTGAAATCGATAAAAACATATTTAAAAAAATATTACTAGGCGGACACACCCATGTTCATAGCAGCACTGTTCACCATAGCTAAAAGGTAGAAACAATCCAAGTGTCCATCAACAGAGGAATGGATAAGAAAAAGCAGTATATCCACACAATGGGATATTATTCTGCTTTAAAAATGTAGGAAATTCTGACCTACAACATGGATGTGCCTTAAGGACATTAAGCTCAGTGAAATAAGCCAGTCACAAAAGGATGAACACTGTGATTCCACTCACAGGAAATCCTTAGAGGAGTCAGATCCATAGAGACAGAAGTAGATGGTGGGTGCCAGGGGCTGGGGGAGCGGGAAGAGGAGTAAGTGTTTAATGGGGACAGAGTTTCAGTTTGAGAAGACGAGGAAGTTCTGGAGATGATGGTGGGAGTGGTTGCACAACAATGTAAATGTACTTGATGCCACTGAACTGTATGTACACTTAATGGTTAAGATGGTATATTTATGTTATGTATGTTTTATCACAATTTTTTAAAAGTGGCAAATGACCAAAAGATAAAAAAAAAAATTTAAGTGATGGTTCACTTCTGGATTTAGGGTGTTAAGGAGGGGCCATGGAGGAAGCTGGCCCAAGCCCCGAACCCCAGAGCTGGAAAAAGACTCTGCTGGTCAGAGAGTGCCAGAGGCGGGAGGAGGGTCTGGATGCAGGAGAGAGAGACACAGACGTCCGCATGCCCAGCTCCTCCTGGCCTGCCCTCAGGCTCACCTTGATCTTGGAGCCAGCAGTGCTGGGGCGGCCCTTCTTGTCTACATCCAGCTTCTCGGGGAAGAGCATCCGGAGGAAGGCGCTGGGCAAGGAGAGAGAAGGGGTTGGAGGTACAGCTGGACCTTGGTTTGCATTTCCCGGAAGTGGGGCTGTTTCGGGGCCTGAGACCCAGAGGACATTCTGAAAGGTATAGCTCTTTCTGAATGTGGAGGGTGAGATGCTGAGAGTCAGAGGGTTGGTTTTGTTTTTTTGGTTCCTTGATTATTTATTTGCTCTGTTATTTCTTCCACGACCACACAGGACTTGGTGTAGCAAGTAAAGCAGAAAAAAGTTAAATGAAGTAGGAAAATACATCCAGTGATGCAGCATCTTGGGCAGCAGGAGCAGGACCCCTCATAGCAACCATGTTACACACACAGGATTGCATGTAGGATGTAACCATGTTTGTGACTGTCAGAGATGGACACAACCTAAGTGTCCATCAGCAGGGGATCAGTTAAATACACTCTGGTACATCAGGCTCCCTCTCTCATCTTCTCAGCGAGATCTTCTCTGGCCACAGAATGAGTGGACTGCTTAATAAATACCGAGTATATCTCCCTCTCCCTTCCTCTCTGAAATCAATAAAAAAAAATATATATATATTTAAAAATTATATTTGTAGCTTGAATTCTATTAGATGTGGAATGTATTGGACAGCACTGCTCTAGAGCAGCAATTTTCTTTTTTAGTTTATTTTTTATATACTTTTATTGATTTCAGAGAGGAAGGGAGAGGGAGAGAGAGAATTAGAAACATTAATGAATGAGAGAAAATCATTGATCGACTGCCTCCTGCACGCCCCCGACTGGGGATCAAACCCACAACCCGGGCATGTGCCCTTGACCGGAATTGAACCCAGGACCCTTCAGTCCACAGGCCAACGCTCTCCACTGAGCAAAATCGGCCAAGGCTAGAGCAGCGATTTTCAACTGGTGTGCTGCAAGAAATGTTAAAACATGCAATACCTAACTAGTCAGGAGCACTGATCTCTTTTCCCTTAGATCAGCGGTTCTCAACCTGTGGGTCGCGACCCCTTTGGCAGTCGAATGACCTTTTCACAGGGCCGTTCAGATATTTACATTACATATCAGGTACTTACATTACGATTCATAACAGTAGCAACATTACAGTTATGAAGTAGCAATGAAAATAATTTTATGGTTGGGTCACAACATGAGGAACTGTATTTAAAGGGCCAGAAGGCTGAGCACCACTGCCTTAGATTGTCAAATTAAAAAATGACAACCACTTGCCCTGGCCGGTTTGGCTCAGTGGATAAAGCGTCGTCCTGCAGACTGAAGGGTCCCGGGTTCAATTCCGGTCAAGGGCACATGCCCGGATTGCAGGCTCGATCCCCAGTGGGGACCATGCAGGAGGCAGCGGATCAATGATTCTCTCTCATTCATTGATGTTTCTAACTCTCTCTCCCTCTCCCTCTCTGAAATCAATAAAAATATACTTGAAAAAAATGACAACTACCAACACAGCAATAGCTGTCCAGTGTGAATGAATCAAAAGTATACCTTATTTTTGTCAGATTGGCAAAAAATATGTTTTGTTTTTTTTGGTGTGGCACAGAATTTTAGTAATCAGTTTATGTGTGCCATGAGATGAAAAGGTTGAAAAGTGGCTGCTGTAGACCAATGAATCTTAAACTCTGACTTGTATATGGGTCCGGGGTGGCGGGTGAGGGTAAGAGTCTTAGTAATAAAATCCAGATTTTGGTTCCATCTGCCTGGGGTCGAGCCTGGGATTCTGCATTTGTAGCCAGCTCAGACGAGGCCCAGGTGGCTTGCAGGAACCACTTTCAGCCCTTTCAGAACCACTGTCTGTTCTAGATTCTATTTGCCTTTTTTCCTAGTTCAATCTGTTGGCTCAATGACAGCAGCTGACTTGTGTCATCCATCCTTGCAAGTTCAAATGGTGACTGGTCCACAGCAGAGCTGAACACAATTTTGAGGCATAAAAAGCCAAAAGATGGTACCCGGCATGCTGCTGTGGTCAGGGAGATAGGTCCATCTGAGTTAGTACAGAAAACGCAGGGTGCGGTATGTCCTCACTGCATGGGAAGGGAAGCTGTCGGCACCAATGCTTGAGTTTGCAGAGGGAGCGCTGGAAGGGTCACTGTTGAGTCAGAACCAGCCACTAGAAATGCTATCCTGGCCGCACAACCCCCCCTGGCAAAGTCTGTGGCGTGATGGAAGCTCTGGGGAAGATGGGGTGGTCCCCGGGCCTCCCCCATCTGCAGGGGTGGGTTCTGCCCAGATGTCCCCACTTACTGCTCACTGGTCTGCATCAGCTCTATGAGGTCGGAGAAGAGAACATCTCGGTTCCTCTCACAAAAGCCGCTGACGTTATAGGAGACCTGGAGGGAGGTGGCATGGGGGGAGTGAGGGGCCGAAGCCAGGGTAGTAGGGGGGCTATAGCCCAGGTGGTCATGGGGTGAGAGAATGAGGGTAGTAGCTATGGTTCAAAAGCGGGGGTGTGGAGGCAGCAGCATGGGCCTGGGGTCTCTGGGCATCTGATATTCAAGTTGAAATTGGAGGGTGGGAGCTGCAGTCTGGGTTAGAGGTGAGGGGAAGAGATGGTATAGGCCAGCGTTGGGGATGGGTAGGCTGCAGCCTGGGCAGAAGGTCCCTGGGGTGGGGTGCTGCTCCTTAATTTAGAGTTAAAAGGTCAGAGCATCTGTGTCGTGGCCAATTGAGGGTATGGGAGGCTGTGTCAGGGGCAAGTTACAGGCGTGGCTGGAGATCCTAGTGGATTGCAGCCAGGCTTGTGGGCTGCCGTCTAAGGTGAAGGCTCTTCGTGCTGGTTGTGGCTATTCCCTGGCTCAGGGGACACAGGAACTCCAGCTCATTTTAGGGACTGGTGGGCTGTAGCAAGCTGACCACAGAATGGAGGCTGTCTCTGCCCATGTTAAGGCCAGTGGGAGAGTCTGCAGTCCTGTCAACTGGGGAGGGAGAGCGTGGCCAGGGTGGGAGGCCAGTGGATTACTATGGTCTTGGGGAGGGGCCTGTCGGGGGGCTCAAGCCCATTGTGGAGGGTGGTGGCTTGCATTGTGGGCCTGGGGTCTCCAGGTTGGGGTCAGAAGATTGTAGGCTGTGTCCTGGATCATGGATTAGTGGGTCTTACCATTTAGATTGGGGCCTGGGGGTCTGCTGCCCAATATAGGGTCATTTGAGGGAGTTTCTGTCTTGTAAGGAGGAGCTGTCCTGCTAGTAGGGGGGCTGTGGCCTTGATCAGGGGCCAGTGAGTTTCTGCAGTTCTGACTGAAGGCCAATTTCTGGGGGTCAGTGAATGGGCATCTGTGTTTCTGGTCCTTTGGTAAGGCTGGAGAAGGGGGTGGGTAGCCCTGGATGGGGGAACCCAGGAGCTCCTGTTAGGAGGTTGAGAGGCTGCAGCCTTGACACCCAGGGTCTGAGGAGGTGCCACTGGGGGCCACTGGGGCAGTGGGGTGGGGGAAGGCAGGGGGAGGCGGGTCTCACCTTGCCAGCGTAGTGGTGGATGACGAAGCCGGCACTCCAGCTGTTGAAGTGCTCGTGGGTACCCACGGCCACCTGCAGCTTCTGCTGCAGTGTCTGGTCGGCGCCACCGCCTGTGGCGTGCATGGTGGCACACACGTCGTCCAGGACACTCATGATGCCTGGGGGGCTCTGTGGTCATGGGGAGGTGGCAGTCGCTCAGTCTCGCCCTACTCTGCCCAAATCCCACTACAGGGACTTCCCTGGGATGAGAGTGGGGGTGCTTTCCAAATATAAGAGCAAAAGGTGGTGGTGGGGCACAAATCTGTGTGGGGGGCTGCTGTGGAAGCTCCCTGGGGTGCAGGATGGGGTGAGGGGCCCCATAAGAGATCCATGCCTTGTCACCTTTCCCAAATGGGGGTGTCTGGTGGGAGACCTGTCCCTGAGCACACTGACCCCTCTGTCCCTGGGCAGGCTGCCTGGGGGAAAGTTTGTTGAGTGAATAAGTCAAAGGGGAGCTGGTGGGCAGAATGAATGGGTGAGGTGGCTGATGGGATGTGTCAGTTGTGCTCCAGGGTAAAGAGGGGCCTGTGGGGACCATTACCCCCTCCCTGCTCTCTCAGGTCTCCTAAGCTCAGCTCTGGGGCTCATTGAGACCCCCTAAAGCTGGCCTGGCTCTTACCAGCTTGTTTTCAATGAGGTCACAGACGATTTTGTTGTTGAAGTACTGAATGGGGGTCCAGCGGATGCCCTCCTGGACATACTCCTCCTGGTGGTGGCAAAGGGGGCAGGGATGGGGTTGAGTGTCTGGACAAAGCTGTGCATTTCTAGAATGTATGCTCAAGGACGGGTGAAGAAAGTGGGTGCTCTGCCACCCTCTCTCTCTTCAACAAGGTGGCTGAACAGCCTCCCCAGCAGATGCAGAAATGCAGATCTTTGTGAAGACGCTGAATAGCAAGACTATTACCCTCGACTTCTCACCCAGTGACACCAGTTAGAATCTCAAAGCGAAAATTCAAGATAAGAAGGGCATCCTGCCTGACTAGCAGCGTCTGGTTTTTGTGGCCAAAGGGCTAGAGGATGGCCGCGCTCTCAGACTGCAGTAACCAGGCCGTTGGTGCATCCTCTGCAGGGCTGCATCATGGAGCCCTCCCTCCGCCAGCTTGCCCAGAACTACGACCGACTGCCTGCGACAAGATGATCTGCAAAAGCGTTCCACCGACCTGCACCCCTCATTGTCAACTGCTGCAAGAAGTGGGGCCACACCAGCAACCTGTGCCCCAAGAAGGAGGTTCAATAGGGCCCCTCCACCACCTCCTTGCCCACAGGGCAACCTCTTGCCTGAACTTTGGCCACTGGGCCTCGATAAAGTTTCCTTTTTGTTGAAAAAAAAAGAAAAGAAAAAAAATGGGGCAGGTACTCCCTCCAAATTTCCCCTACATTCTCATCAGTTAGGACTGCCTCCCGTAACCAAGCCCATTGCCGTTGCGTGGAGCAGGCCGCAAGTGTCAGCCCTGGCAGCCCTCCATCAGAGGAAGGAGCTGGTGGAGAAATACCCAGCTCCCTTGCCCCTTAGAGTGCCGAGCCTGAGGTCTGCTCTGTAAAGCTGCCTGGGGTCCAGGAGAAGTGAGCCCAGTTGCCCGAGTGGAACCTGGCATTAACACACCTTACCGGGGCTTAAAAGAACCCTCTCTTGCCTCGGCCAGAGCGTCATCCTGTGCATTGGAAGGTTTCAGGTTTGATACCCAGTCAGGGCATGTACTTAGGTTGTGGGTTTGATCCCCGGTCTGGGCTTGTGGGAAGCAACCAATCAGTGCATCTCTCTCACATTTATGTTTCTCTCTCTTTTTTCCTTCTTCCCCCTCTGAAATCAATTAAAAAAAAAAAAATCTCTCACTGCCTCACTCCTTTCCTGGCCTTTGCCCTGAAGGCTTGTGTGAGGCTCTGCTTCTGTGGATGGGTAGAATGAAAACATCAGGGGTTTTTGTTTGTTCTGTTCATGGTGGCCTCCCTGGCACTGTAGACAGATCCTGGCATGCAGTAGGTGCTCAATAACTAATTGTTGAAGGAATGAACGAAGAGGTTATTCCCCAGCACTTCTCAAAGCTTTAGAGGCGGGAAACCTCTCCCGAGAAAAATCTCAAGGTGGAGCCGAGGGGCCAGTAGAGAGATGGAAATAGAGGACCGGGTGTCTCCTGGGTGTTCAGTGACTGTCACGGTCCTGCCTCCAGCAGTGTCCCCTGTTCCCGGCCAGCTGGCTGCTCCTGCTCACCTGCTCAGCCTTCAGGGTGAGTTCGATAAAGATCTGCTGTAGCTTCTCATTGACAAAGTTGATGCAAAATTGCTCAAAGCCGTTTTTCTGTGAGGGAGGAAGAGTGTTTCCTTCAGTGGGCCGGTGCCGGACGCCCAGGGTCACGGGGACAGGGTGTGTGACTGGGAGCAGAGACCGTACCTGGAAGATCTCGAAGCCATAGATGTCAAGCACGCCAATACTGTACTCTTCCTGGGGCTTCTGCATAGCACGGTTGATGGCCTGTGATGCGGGCAGGGACAGGAGGTGAGTGCCAGCCTGCCGCTCTCTTGTTAGGCTCTTAGTCATGTCACCAATTTTTCTCCTGCCTCCCCCAGCTCTGTGCATACCCCCATTAGTCACCCCTGTGAGGAACCCAGGTGTTAGAGCATCAGGTTCCTGCCTTGGGCGCTGGCTCTGCCCCTTAAAAACTCTGCCTCTATTTTCTCATCTTTAAAATGGGTGAATAATAACAACTATTTTATGGTTTTTTTCGAAGACAAAGTGCATGTAAAACAGTTACAAAAGTAAAGGGCACACACTAGGTGTTGTGTAATGTGAGCTACTGATGTCATCATTCGTTACCTTGACACATCCATCCCTGTTGTCCCCCACCAGTCCACCACTTGGTCCTCCAGACAGCCCTCCTCTCGGCTCTCAATTGCACCTACCTGTCTTCGTCACTGCAGCCCCTCTCCCAGCCCAGGCCTGAGCTCCATGCCACAGCCAGAGGGAGCCCCTCAGTCTTCCAGATGGCCACCACCTGGCCCTGCTTCTGTGTCCCACGGCAGGGAATGGGGGGGTTGTGATAGTCGAGCCTGCCTCTCCCACCCCTGGACCCCGCCACACTTGCCTCCACGAGGAAGTCAAAGAGACGGGAGTACAGCCCCTTGGCTAGAGCATCGCGGGTGTAAGCTGCCTGTTCCACGTTCAGGGTCACATCGATGGACTCGCTGCGCCCACCCCAGCGGCTGTCCATCTTGCGGCTGGTCAGCTTCTCTTGTAGCCGCCCACTGTCGATGCCCAGCAGGTAGGCAGGAAAGGCCAGGACTGCCGGGCAGGGGGTGGGGGGCAGCTGGTCAGGCTCTGTCTCTTTCAATGCTTCTGTCTCTCTCTCTCTTGCCCAGTGACACTGAAATTGTCCTCATGGGTTCCCACCCCCCTGGGGCCCAAAGTAGGAGGATGTATTCTCTCTCTCTCTCTCTCTCTCTCTCTCTCTCTCTCTCTCTCTCTCTCTCTCTCTCTCTCTCACACACACACACACACACACACACACACACACACACACACACACACACACGCCTGCTCCGCACCCTCCCCGGCACCCATACTCACGGTCCACACTCTCTACCCTGGCGTAATTCCCGTCTTCACAGAAGCTGATGTTTCCCAAGTGCAAGATCCCCGCCACGAGCTGCAGGACCAGCTGCTGGACGTTGGGTGGGATCCCGATGACCTGCATGGCGCTCTGTGGGCATCACGAACACAGAGCCTGTGCCACCAATCCCGACCTCCACCCTGTCCCCTGGGTCACAGCACGGACCCAGGACACCTGGATCCCTGTTTTACCTCTTTCACCTGCTCGCTGTGTGACCTTGAGCAAGTCCCACCCACCTCTGGGTCTCAGTTTCCTGACTTGTAACATAAGAGGTTGACAGGGTTGGAGTGGCAGCTGGTGCTCACCACGGTCTCACTGAAGTCGCTCCTGTCATCGGTGCCGTCCACCTTGTAGGTGTCCGATTGGTTGAGGTAGTAATAGTAGTCGGGGGTCATGAGCCCCAGGTTCTGCCGCTGTTCCTGGGAGGCTCCTTCCAGCAGCTGGAGGGTGAGTGATGCTCATGCACAGGACCTGCACAGGCCGTGTGGTCCCCCAGGCCTCACTGCCCTCCCTCTGTCACCCACAGGCTCTAGGTGGGGCCCCCCTTCTTGCACCTGGTAGTAGATGTGGAAGTTCCTCTCGTTTTCATTCTGCGTGACCACGCGGGATTTCTCCAGCAGGAAGTTGGAGATCTTGCCCCCATCTGGCTCCCCGCCACGGCTGAACTGAATCTCAAAGTACTTGCCCTGAATGTGAGAGAACCCTGTCAGCCCCCCCACCCCCCGCCCCAGCCTGGAGGTATAGGTGGGGGGAGGACGGGGCACGGGTCTTATGAGCCTGGCCTCTTTCCTCCTTCTACCCATGTGGCTTCAACTTGCTTTCCTCTCCCTATCTCCCATGTATGCACTGCTTGTCTTTTCTACCAGCTCCTCTCCAGCCTTTGCTTAAGCCCTTCCTGGGCTAGGAACGCCCTTCACTCCCTCTCTGATGATTCAAGCCACCACTCAGGGCATCTGCCCTGTGCCTGGCACACGGAAGTACCACATTTATTGACCAGGTCCCAATTCCACAACACAGAGGCCTCAATGTCTCCATGGGATACTACTGGTCCCAATGTTCCCGAATGTCTCCCACATTTTGTCCCTGAACCCAGAGCAAGGACCCTACATGACCCTTTTTTGGTCTCTGACACCATCTGGGCTCTTCTCTGGCCAGAGGTTGGAGGACAGATAAGCTCCATTACTTGTCCTTTCTGCCACCTCCACCTAATAGCAAAACAAATTACAGCATCGTACTGCACAAACACCTGTAGTATATGACTTATTCTTATTCTATTGCACAATAAAAGTATCTACATATATATAAAAGCCCAGGGGCAGAACGGCAGAACAACCAGATCGACCAGATGACCGGTGGCTATGACATGCATTGCAGCAGCCAACCAGCCTGATCAGGGCTCCAGTTGCCACCCCCCCTCCCCCGCCAACCGCCCACAGCCCCTCCCTCCCACCGGCCTGTCCGGATGGGCCCCCATCAGGGCCAGCCGGCCGGACCCCACCTGTGCACGAATTCGTGCACTGGGCCTCTAGTATAAAATAAAATGTGCTTATACATTTTGAGATTTGTCCATGTTTTGTGGTGTATCAGTAATTGGAAAACAACACTGTGTGATTCCATTTAAATGAAGTTCTAGAACAGCTAAGATTGATCTATGGTGAAAAAAATCCAGGCAGTGGCTGCTTCTGGGCAGGGTGGAGTAGAAATCGACTAGAAAGGGACAAGAGGGAACTTCTGGAGCCACACAATGTCTGTATGTTGGTAGGGGTTTGGGTTGCACAGTGTACGCATTTTTCCAAATTTAGATTTATGTGTTTTGCTGCAAAGTTTACTTTAAAAGAAATAGAGAGCTGCACATTTATAATGGACTATACTTAATGATCTGCATGCTGAAGTGTTTGGGGAAGGTGGAGGTATGGTGTCAGCAGCTTGCTTTATAGTGCGTTAAAAAGAAAAGATGGATGGAGATACAGTAAAGCAAATATAGTAAAATGTTAATGATATAGGAGATGGGCATACAGGTGTTCACTTTATTGTTCTTCCTACTTTCCTGTGTACTTGAAATTTTAACAATAAAATGTTGGGAAAATACTTAAAATATAACTACATTATATATATTAGAAAATAAAAATACAACTAATAATATTTTGGGAAATAATAATCTTATTAGTGTGTGGAATTTATTAAGTCATTCCCACATGTAAGCAGGCATTATAATGAAATTGTTGAGGTCTATGAGATGGATTTCAATATCATTCCCACATTATGGATGAGAAAACAGAGGAGACTCAGGAGGGTACATTGGTTCTTTTTTTGTCCAGGCCACATCTCTAAACAGTGACAAAACCAGGATCATAACCCAGATCTGTTGACCTAGTCTGTCTTCCATTAGGCCTAGCATAGCACCTGATGCAAAGAAGGAGCCTAAGGATCATTTCTTGAAAGAAGGATGAAGGAAGGAATAAATTGGACCTGAAATGGGACTAGGGACAGATGTGGCATAGTTGTAGACAGGGGAGAATTTTAGAATGCGACACAGATATGTCATGTTCTGCACATGGGGGACTCTTTTCCAATGGGCAATAAGCAGGTGGTGCGTGTCCCATCCAGGAGCAGCTATTTCCTGTGATCTTGGGAATACAGGTAGAGGTGTGTGTGTGTGTGTGTGTGTCAGCGTGGAGGGCATGGCTGCTCCAAAAGCAGGGCTGTGAACTCACAAAACGACTGGAATTGTTGTTGCGCACGGTCTTGGCGTTGCCGAAGGCCTCGAGCAGCGGGTTGGACTGCAGGATGATGTCCTTCACATGCTGGGGGCAGAGGCAGGTGGGGGCGAGGTCAGGTCGAGGCAGGTGTGGAGGGATAACATACCATGAGCCGGAGGGAGTCTGCCCCTTCTCTCTGTCTTTGCCTCACCTGGACCTTCTCGCCCCCGCCAGACACTTTGGAGATGTAGCCCATGATGTATTTGGCTGCCACCGTCTTCCCAGCTCCACTTTCTCCACTGGGGACGGGTGAGGCAAGGAATGGTCAGTGGCCAGGGGTAGGAGTAGGGGTGGGGAAAGTGCCCTTTTTAGTGCCTGATTGTCCATCCATCCATCCATCCATCCATCCATCCATCCATCCATTCCCTACTGTCCTCAAGGGACTATTCCAGGCACTAGGGACACAATAATGAACAAGACAGATCCAAATCCCTGCCCTGCTGGAGCTGACATATAGAGAGGAAAGATGGACAGTAACAGAATGGATAAATAAAATATATCATGGGTTAGAGGTGTCAAGGAAAGGAAAGCAGGTGGGGGACAGAGAGGGACAGCAAGTTTCTGTTTGGATCAGGGTTCCAAGTAAATCTCCCTCCAGTGGTGATGCTGTTTGGGCGGGGCCTGGGCAGGAGAGTCTGGGGACCCCTTTCCATACCTGATGATGACACACTGGTTTTCACAGTCGATGAGCATGTTCCGATACATGTTGTCGGTGAGGGCATAGATATGCGGGGGATTCTCATACTGGGCCTGCCGGGGAAGGCAGGTCTCAGCCCGGGGCTAGGAGCCAGGGCCCCGGGCACTGTACCTCCCACCCCGCCGTGGTCTCACCGCGCCCTGGTAGAGGTCGATCTCACGGTCAGTGAAGTAGGGCATCTGCTTGAAGGGATTTACAGAGATGAGCACGGAGCCAATGTAGGTCTGTGGGGTGGTTAAGGGCCATGCAGTGTCCTGGCATGCTTTGTCTCTCATGGACCCTGTCCCCTCAACCTGCCCCCCACGCCGCCCCCCCCCCCCCCTCCGCTGGGCCTCCTAGGGCCCCACTGCTCCGAGGATGAGATGGAGATACTCAGATGGGTCCTTGGTCTCTTAGGAAAAAACAGAGCTGGGTCCAGGATGGGAGAAATGGGGTATGTTGTAGCTGAGCTACCCCAAGACAGAGGAGAAGTGGGGTACACAGCCCCCCAAGCAGAGCCCTGCTGTCACTCCATCTGTCCCCTGTCCTATCACCCAGTGCTCTCGCTGCCCACCCCTCCCTTCATTCATTTGCTCAGGCATCTGTATGTCCCTTCCCTGCTGAACTCCCTCTGCCACCCTTCCCTGCGTCCAGCCACCACCATCCCACCTCCCTCGCCCCTCATCCTCCTGTTCCTCTGTCCCTTATTTGCCTGCCCCGCCCATGGCCCAGGGTACGAAGATGTAGTCATCCATGAAGCGCTTTCGGAGGTTGCCCACGATAGCATCCTCGGTGATCTGAGGCAGCAGCACCATGTCGTCCACGCCGCTCTGTTTCACATTGTGGCTCTGCCAGTGGAAGCGCTCCTTGCTGCCCTAGGGGTGGGAGCAGCGCGGTGGGTGTGAGCTACTGCAAGGGGGCGTGTGGGAAGGTGGGGCTGGTGCTCAGCGCCCCGCCTGGCTCACCTCCTGCCTCCCCTCCTGCCCCATCTCACACCAGGAGAGGTGGGCAAGGTCCAGTCCAGGCTCCCTCTCCCCAGGAGGAGGCAGGAAGAAGACAACTCCTCCTTCTCACATCCCTCTCAGCCTCCCTCTCCTCCCTTCCTCAAGCCCAGTCCTGTTTTCTCTGTGGCATTCGACCTGCTCCCACCCCTTCCAACTCGAGATGGCCTTCTTCCTTCCACTCCACTCCTCCTCTCTCGTGGTCATGCCTACCAGCCCGTTCCTCTGAGATTTTCTCAGAGCCATGTGCTCAGCTGCGACCTCTACCCTCTGTTCCAAGCTGTGACCCTGCCCCTCAGCTCCCACAGCCTTCCTGCCGCCAGCCACCAGCTTCTCCATCCTTAGTAAGTTTTTGCACCTTCCCAGGCCCCCACACTCTTTCTCATTTCCTCCCTCAGGTTTTCAACAGTTGACACCGTCCTTAGGCCCAAGGAGGAGACTCAGATACAGGCTTCCCTCAAAAACCCTCCTCCAGGAAGCCTTCTGGGAATGTTTTCTACTTATAGCCCGATCGAGCTCACCAGTGCCTGAGACACTTAGACACACGGGCTCTCTGAGGCCCACTCTGCCTCTGCTCAGTACGCCCTGCCGTGGAAACGTCTGGGAGACAGAGGCGCGAAGCTGGCACGGTGCTCCCCTGTCGGGTACACTCATGCTCCGGTAACATGTCCCTCCTCCGGAAGCCCCTCTCCCAGACCAGGCTCCTGGAGGGCTGAAACTGGGACTGAGTCCTTTCTCAGCCCCAGCAAGGAGGCCCTATTGAATATACAAGGGATGAGACCAAGAAAGAAACCCAGTTTCAGAGGAAGACCCCAAGAGCAAAGGATGCTGAGAAGCAAAGTCAGGTCTTCAAAGATGACCAGCATTTGCCGGACAGATTCCAGGGAATGGAAACAGGCATGGTGGGCAGAGGGCACTCTGGCAGGGGTCAAGCAGGAGGGTCAGAGTGGACAACTATAGGGCAGAGGTGAAGAATGAGAAGCCAGCCTCTCCTGGAGGCACTAGGGAGCCACAGAAAGTTCCTGAGCAGGGGGAGGTGCACGTTCAGAATCTGGACACACTAACAGCCAGAGAGGAGTTTGTCAGGGAATGCCCACAGACATTAAACATGTCCAGCTTTGTGTGTGGGCAGATCTAGGTTCTGATCCTGGCTGGGTGGCCTACCATCGCCGTGAGCCTCTGTGGCCTCACCTATAAAATGGGAGAAGCGGCTCACTCCCAAGGGTTGATGTGAGGAAGAACTGCTCTGGAGAGTGACGTGGGGCTGATGCTCTTCCCCAGCCTGAGTGGCTGTGAGGATGGGCCGGGTAGAGGGCACATGACCGAGTTACCATTCACTAAGCACCTATGATGTGCCCGACTCTGGGCAGGGTTGTCACCAATATTACCAGCAATTTTATAGCAACTCAGGGGGGTGTAGGTGGGAAGGGAATGGAGGCGCGGGGAGTGAGTGGCTTGGCACTTGACTCAGCACACAGCTAATTTGTTTCCAAGGGTGTACGGTTTGAGTCTAGGTCCAGTCTAGGACCTACAGGGTGTCTGGGCTGGGACTTGAGAGTTGAGAAGGGTTTTGATCATGAGCAGGAAGAGGGTGTACCAGGCAGAGCGAACCACCCAGGCAAAAGTGCAGATGTGCGACTGAGGCTGGGACGGGCCACAGAGGAGGGAGTGTGGGGGTCAGGGCTCGAACTCCTCAACCTGCTTCCAGTCTGAGTAGTCAGAGTGGGTTTCTCATATGGCAAATCTGATCTCTTCTCTTTGGTTTTTCTCCTGTCTGTGGCTTCCCATCACCACCCCATTCATCCATTCTACAAAGCATTCTTGAGCACCTACTATATGCTAGTAATTTAGGCCTTCAGGAGGAGCTCTTTCAGTTCTTTACTGAGTTGCCTCTAAGCCTTTGCAGATGCTGAGTCCTCTGCGCAGACACTCTTCCTGGCTCAGGGAATGCCTGCTCCGAGAAGACCTCTCTGAACCCAGGTCAGGTCAGGTGCTCCCTCTGGAGCCCACAGCCCACTGGGCTTCCCTCACCGTAGCCTCATACACGTTTGGACATCCCACACATGAACCTGATCTTCTGGTGTGTGAGCTCCTGAGCTGAGGGGCTCATGCCATGCCTGGCTCAACAAGGCTTCAGGGCTTATTTGAATGAATGCGTGAAGAAATGAGGGCGCGCATGAATGAATGGAGGGGAGCAAGATCCCAAAGAGCATTAATGCCAAGCAAAGGAATTTGGACTTGAATGTCTGTGGCTGGAGAGTTCTCAGCAGGGCCATATTGCCTCTGGAGACACTTTATGAACCATGGGAGCATTTTTAGTTGTCACAGGGATGGAGACGTGTCTGGCATTTTAAGGGGCCACAAGTGCCAGATTTACATTCAAATAATCATCCTGCCTGTAGCTCCCCCCCCCGCCCCCCGCCCCGTCGCCCCCCCTCCCCCCCCAAGCAGGCTTTCATGTAACTGACAAACCTGTTTATAATCAATCATTGAAACCTAGGACCAAATTTGATTTTATCTATAAACAGAAAATCTATATATTTTTACATGGTTTGATACCTATTGCATTTTTTAGGATCCCCCCCCCCCCATTTTTCAGGATCCCCACCCCCCCTGATTTTATTTTGTTCAGATGAATTTTTTTCAGAATTTGTTCGGACTTTACTGAGCACTGTTCAGCATTTGGCAGCTCATGCTGCTCCTGGTGGGGCTGTCAGCGTATTGAGACACTCCTGTGTCCGGGTGGAGCACCTGGTGGCCCCAGTGAGCTTTGTTGGTCCCCTGGCTGGAGCACTTTCACATTTATGCACACGTTTCATTATAAATGACTTTCTCCTCCATTTGTATGCCATAAGCGTCTATAGACGCTCGTGGTGGACCTTTTTAATTAAATTCAAAATATCATGGCAGTTAGCTGGTTAATTATTTTTGACACAATGGTACTTGGTATGTTTCACTGTGAATTTTATTTCAGGGCTTCAAGGGGCCTGTCAGGACTCAGGTGACAAGGGCTGGCTGGAAGAAGCCGGGAGCCATTGATTGCACCCCAAGCTACGGAAGGGCAGCATTCTTGCTCACTAGAGCCTGAGAGGGACCCCATGGAGAGCGTTGGTGACCTCAGGGTCAGAATTCAGTCGGGAGCTGTAGAAAGGGATCAAGGATGCTTTGGGACAGTCTGGCTGAGAAGGGGAAGATGAAGAGAGGTTGTGAGGAGAGATGGGGTCAGGGGAACATGTTTCCTGTTTGCAAGATGGGGAAACCAGAGTGTGTTGGTCCTGGTGGGGCAGGAGTGGCAGCGGGTAGGGGTGTGGATGGGTGGGGACTACGGGGGAACAGGAAGTGGATTCTTTCTCATAGGGATCTTGGGTGGTAACTGACTACAAGAATAGCAATAGCCCGGCTGGCGTGGCTCAGCGGTTGAGATCGACCTGTGTACCAGGAGGTCACGGTTTGAATCTCAGTCAGGCACATGCTCGGGTTGCGGGCTCAATTCCCAGCGTAGGGCCTGCAGGAGGCAGCTGATCAATGATTCTCTCACATCAGTGATGTTTCTATCTCTCTCTCCCCTTCCCATCCTCTCTGAAATCAATAAAAATATATTTTAAAAAAAGAATAGCAACAATAGTTAACAACCTATGGAGCACTTATTCTGTGCTGGACTCTGGTCTAAGCTTTTCCCGTGAATTCCCTCATTTAATTCTCTCAACACATGCTGAGGTCAGTACTATGATTAGGTCCTCTTTGCAGAGGAGAAAACTATAGCAGAGAGAGGTTAGGTGCCCTCCCCAAGGTCATATAGCAGGAAGGGAGGACCTGGATGAGATGCACAAGGCTGTTTATTCCTTAGCCTAGTCTGGGTCAGAGGTGGCTAGGGTTGGTGCTTTGGATCAGATGAGGATGGGGCAGGGACAAGAATGGTCCTGTCCAGGGTTTCCCTTTTGGGGTCAGCCCAGGCTCCGTGCTCCTGGGCCCCTCAGGCAGAGATGACACTCAGAGTCACTTCCTTTCTCTGAGGTCAGAGTCCACAAGGCTGGTGGTGTCTGGCTGGCTTTCCTGGCTCTGACGACTTGGTTCCTCTTCCTGTCCCTCCCCACTTCCCCACCTGGCTGAGTGGCCCTCTGCCGCTTTTAGTCCTTGCCATCTCTCCCTATGTCCCGCCCCAGGAACCTGGACCCCCAGATCCACTCCTCACTCCATGTAATCTCAAAACCCATGGGTTGTTAGCAGTAGATGAAGAGAGGGTTTTGCTCAAGTGGGTGCAGCATGTGGGAGGACTCTCAAGACTGCTGGCGTGGGGCCGGTTGGGTGTGAGGCCTGGCCTGGCAGTCGACTGATTATGTGACCCCAGGAAGCCACTTTACTTCTCTAAGCCTCAGTTTCCTCATTGGGAAAATGAATTCCACGATACGCTTCCTGCATGGGGTTTATGAGAGGAGTAAATGAGCTAACACAGAGAACAGATGTGTTGGGGTGCCTCAGGAAGGGCAGCTGGCAGCTTCAAGAGCATTGAGTGGAAATGATCAGTCTTTGACAACAGATATAGGAGCTGGCCAACATATACTTGTTGAATGAATGAAGTACCATAAGAATGAGATTGCCCCTGGCCCTGTGTCATGGCTATCCCTCTCTCTGTGGCCCTCAAGTCTCCATGGTTCAAGTTGAACTGTTTGTTCCTGAGTCTCTTCCTTGGAATGTGGGGTGCAATGAAGAGATTGTGGTCACAGTTGACCACAAGCCAAATATGACTCAACCTGCTGGGGTTCTTGTGAAAGACAGTCAGGGGCTCGAGGTGGCTGGGGTGGGAAGGGGAAGGTAGCTTCCTTCTTACTTCAGCTCTTCAGAGAGGTCTCCCCAACTGAAGGCAGAGGGCATGGGGTGGGGCTGTTTATGACCAGAGGAGGGTAGCTGTTTATGACCAAGGTGATGGCATAGGCGTCCTATAGTAAACACACTTCCTGAGCCCCTGCTGTGCAGAGAGGTAGGTGGCACCAGGCCTTGGGGAACTCAGTGTATCCTGAGCAGGTGAAGTGAGTTGCCTAAGGGAGACTGTGGGTGCACATCGGTTGGTAATAAGGAGAGATGGGGCGATCAGTAAGGGCTTCCTATAGGAGGCAGTTCTTGCAACATCAACTTCCCAGGCAGAATAGGTGGTGGCACAGGAGCCAGGAAGGCCTTGGGTATGTGTGGGACACCGGGATCCTAGTTTCATTGGAACAGAGTCCAGGTCCAAATGAGGTAGAGATGGGCAGCCTGGGGCATTGGGGTCTGCACACGCCCCTGGTTTATAGGAGGAGGTTGTAGGTGAAGGTGGTTGTTAAAAATGTGACCGTGGGAGTCACTGAGTTGAAACCCACTGCACTCTGGGCTATACGACAGCTTGCCTAAGCCCCCGGCCTCGGTTTCCTCACTTGGAAAATGGGACCTTGGAGAGCCATAGACCTTCCAGGGCAGTTGTGCAGATTCAATGAGGCAAAGTATGTGAAGAGGAAATGGTTTTTGAAAGGGGTACTGTTGACTGCTGCTTCAGTGGTAGCTGGCTATGTGTGGTTGCTGGTGGCTTTCCTCACCATTGCCAACAACAGCAGCAGCTCCTTAAGTTGGCCAGTCCCACAGGCACAGGGCACAGGGCCAGAAGGAAGGGCTGGATGAGGGAGCTTTTGCAATCGCCCCAACTGCTCTGGCTTCCCTGGGTGGTGATGAGCAGAGCCCCAGACTGGAGAGAGCAACAAAACAGCCACTTCCTTCCTTGCTGGGGTCCTGCAAGCTGTGGTTGCCAACCAGGAGGAGGTGTGAAGCTTCTTGTGGCTGCTGAGACAGCCCCAGCCCTGGCCCTGCCTTGGCCCCTACTGTGCCCCCTGGTGCCTTGGTGTCCTGCCCTCCCCAACTCAGTGGGGCTCTGGGGTCACACCCTGTGTTCCTACATTGTGCAAACAACACTCTCTCCTCCAAAGGTTCCTAGGGTCTCCCCCTCCTTTTGGGGAGAGACTTCAGTTTCCTTTTATCCTAGCCAGAGGCCATTCTCCAACATGTGGGAACCCTTGTCCTTCCAGAGTACTTCCTCCTAATTCTCTCGGCTCCCAGCCTTTCCATGGCTACTGCCCCTGGATCAAGCAGCCTCACTGGTCTCTCTATTTCATGTCTGTACTTTAAAAACAACCATTATTACCCTCACGTCTCCACCATCACTACCCAAGACAACAAATGGCATCTTTCCCCACCCCACCACCACCAAAGTCAAACAAACTGCTGATAACCCCAATGGCAGTACCATCAACCAACATCAAATGAAATGACGATGGATTCTGCTACCAATGTCCCTACCATCACCCACCACCACCACCACCCACCTGTCCTAGCACCAGCAACCCGTAATAACTTACCACCATCAAGATCACAATATGAGCCATCAGCAACCACACAGCGAGCTACCACTGAAGCAGCAATCAATAATACCCCTTTCAAAAAACCAGCAGTACAACAACACCACTGCTGATGTTGTCACCAAAAATGAAAAATGAACTACCAACAGCAAACAAACATCATCTTCAGTCACCCAACTCTGAATAGCAGTGACCACAAACTGCCATTATTCCATGGATCTACCCTCAGGATCAAAGCAACCAACCACCATCCATCAATGTTCATCACCAGCTGGCACCGAAAACAACCATCACCACTGCCAACCCACCCACGAGAACCATTGTGACCACCAATGTTCAACAACCAAGAGCAACATCATCACAACCAATGGCACCAACAACCCAACAGCTCAGCAGTTACCTTTCAACAGAAACTCCTCTTCAGCCACTAAGAGTCACCTCCACACACTGTGACCACTAACTCCAGCCATGAATAAGCTATGAACATTGTTTCTCTGAACCTTTCAACACTCCCTGCACATATCACTCCTCCAGGCAGATGTCAGAGGTATTGGCCTCATGGATGGGTTCCACTCTTTTTTCCTGCTGTGTTCCTCTGGGGTGAGTCTCTCCCTTCCCAGACCCTATTACCAAGCAAACATTGACTAAGCATTTTCCACACAGCTTCCTTGGGAGGGGCTGCTTTTCTCTCAAGTAGCAGATAATTTCCTGTGTTCTTTTGATCAAAGCCTGCCTATCTAAGCTCCTGAGTCTTCCTGGCTTGACTCCTTCTTGGAAGAGTTTCTGTCCCAAGCTCAGAGCTCTAGCTGATGGCTGAGTTATAAATTACCCAGGTGGATCTTTGGCCAAAGGTGCCCAACTTTTCATCAGCTTTCTGAAGTAAGATGTCCTCTCAGACTAACATAGATGCTGCCTCCTGGTCTACCTCCCTGCCTCCACCTTGTCCAGCTGCTTGCTGCAGCTGCCAGAAGTCCTGCAGTTGTCACCACTGGCTCTGTGACTGTTCCAACCCCACGCCCTCATTGACAGGATGACAAAAAATGAAAGTTGAAGTGGTTGCAGATGCATGGAGCTGTGGGGGTGACTTTACCACCAGTTCAGGCTCTCTCTTAATGTGTATGCTTGATGCCGTTGGCTCTAAACCCATGACTGTGACAGACTCCCCACAGTCACAATTAGACCTCACCCTCACAGGCAGGACGCCTTTGCCTGCAGTGTCTTCCTTGCCATCCTCACATGGAAGGGTACCAGTGGTGATGCAGATACGCTGCATCTCACATCTGCTTCTGGGATTGCTACAGCCAGCCCACCCGTCACCATGCAGGCATGCTGTCACTACACCATCACTGTACCCCACCACCCATTTAACACAGCTTCCCCCTGGTGTGGACTCAGAGCGGCTGAACCCACAGACCCTCTGAAGTTCCAACTGAGAGGTTCTCAATCGACTTCCAAATATGGCCTATGTGGGAACTAAGGCCCAGAGAGGGGAATTGACTTTCCCAGGACCATACGGGGAGATAAGGCACCAAGCTGAGTCGGAAACCAGGTTTCCTAAGCCCTAAGAAATGGGTATGTCCCTGTCCTTGCAGACACTGTGTGATCCCTCATGGCCACCTTCAATCCTCCATTTCTTGCCCCCACCCCCATCATTATTCTGGCATCCTGTCCACCATTAGATGGGAGTTTGGTCCTGGTGAGGGATGCTGGGAGCACATGAGCTGCATGGAGGGACCCCCTAAAGGGCCTGCTGTGCCCCATTCACATGGCTGTACTTTCTGATGGTGGCTTCCAGGGCACCTCCACCTGACTGGGACCCCCAACCCCTGCACTTCAGGGCCCACCTTCTTGAAGGACTTACCATGGTGGGGGTGGTATCTGGGTTCCAGGTGGTGCTTGAGTGGGTTGTGGTAGGGGTGCAGGCTCAGGGGGTTCCGGGGGGTGGTTCAGGCATGGCCCTGCATCTCCTTCACCCGGCTCCCAGCCCTAGTTCCTCTTACAACAGCCCCCCCCTTTCACTTCCTTTGGCGGGAGGGGCCCGTGGCTACTGGGGAGGGAAGCTAGGCCCGGGGGGCGGGGAGAGAGCTCCAGCAGCTGGCAGGGCTGAGAGCTGGCTGTTTGGGGCTCTGAGCCAGAAGGGAGAGGTCCAGGGTTGGTGGGAGCAGCTGCCAGACCCCAGAAGGCCCCTTCTCCAACTCCCTGCGGACAGGGGTTGCAGGAAGGAGCTCACAGGTCAGTTGGCTGCAGTACTGATGGCTCTGTTCAAGGTGGCCCCCAGGAAGCATTTGGGCTGCCCAGATCTCTACAAAACTGCATCAGACACTGGTCTTCGCTGGGCATCCTGAACGAACACCTGCTTCCAGAGCGGCCTCAGATGGTCCTTTACGACAGTCTTTGCACGTGCCCATGTGCCAGGGGAAGGGCAACGGGAGTGGTACCAGGGGAAGGTACCAGGAGCCAGGTGCACTTGGAAGGTCCAACTTTGGAGGTCAGGTCTGGAGTTAACAAACCCTAGCTCTGCTACTTCTGGGGTCCCCCTATTTTCTCATCATAAAACGGGGATGCAGGCCTCTCCAGCAGCATCTGGCAGAAACTGGATCCATAAAATGTGGGCCCATGTCCTGATCTTTGGGAAATCAGCAGGCCACATACTGGTCTCCTCTTGACAACTGGGGAAATGGCAGTTCTGAGAGGTCATCACCTCCCCGTGCCACACAGCAAGGAGGCGGTGGAGGCAGCAGCCTCGCTGCTGGGAAAGCCCGGCAGGGAGGGGGAGGGGAAATGCCTGTGGCCCAGGGTTGCACAGCATCCTACCTAGAGGTTGCCAAGTGTGTCTTCCCCTCGTGGCCACATATGAGGAAGCACCCTTTTCTCTCTGCGTTGCTTGTGCACCTTTGCTCGCAGAATCGGTTGGGCACCTGCAAACCTCAGCATATGCCTCCAGGCATTAAGGGTGAATACGTAGGCAGGAGGACCTCCACTTTGTTGGCCATAAGGGAAGGCAACCTTGTGCTGAGGGCAGGTAAGTTGGAGCTAACCAGATGAAGAGGGAAGGGGAAGGCACACCTGGCCGAGGAAACAGCTCAAGCAAAGGCAGGTGTGGCTGGAGCTTTCAGAGTGACCAGGAGTGTTGGTGGCTGGGTTGGCAGGTGTCAGACCCCGAGACTGTGAGAGACTCTGCAAGAAGCCATACATTTGCCCTAAGATCACTGGGCTCTAGTTTGTGTTGGCAAAAGCCCCCTTCCAGGCTGCTGGGCTGCTTGCAGTCTGCGTCAGGGACACACACACACATCAGGTGCACAAATCTACACAAGACAGAACTTTATTGATGTAGCACTTCCTGGCAAGGGGTGTGCGGGCCCCAGGGCAGGGCCTGTAGCACCATGATGGGGGTGAGCAACCGGGCAGAGGTTGGGTGGATCTTCCCACCTCTTACCCACCCCTGTAGCTGGTGTTGTCAAGGGGAGGGTGCTAGGAAGTCGTGCTAATTCCCTTTTCCCATGGTGGACATAGACCCCTTCCAGACCAGAGTCGAGGGAAAGGGCAGTGTTGGGGATCAGGGCACTGGCTGACCCCCTTCCCCACCCCCACTCTTCACAGTATGTATTCCAACCAAAGGTGGGGGATTTTAGGGGGCTCCCTAGGGGTGGGTGTAAAGAGCGCTAAGTCAAACAGTCGTTCCCTTCTCAACCCACCCGGAGGGGGTCTCACTGTGAACTGGGAAAGGAGCTGAGGAGGGGCCCTGGGGATGGCCAGCCCCTCTCCATCTCCCAGCCAGGGCCCTTCATGGGTTTCCAATAAATAATTTCCGCTCCATCTCACCCTTCACTCCCAGCTCCTGCCCTGGCGGGCTCCTTCAGACTGGCCAGCTGCAGCCGGTCCCCTCCACCCCCAAGCTGGCGCTCAGCTGTGGCTCAGGGGCTGCTTGTCCCCTAGCGGCCATGGCAGGTTTTGCAGCACATCTGGCGGAAGTAGGCTCGGCTGCAGAACTGAAATTTGAGCACTAGGGGGCAGTAGGCGACCTTGTTCACATCCTTGCACTCTGCAGAGGGCGGGAGAGGGTTGGGAATCAGGTCTCAGAGCCCCTGGGCTCCACATGGATTATTTCAGGCCACCCCTCTAATGCAGCATCCTCTCAAGTGAATATATTTTTCACTCCCTCACAGATGAGAAAGGAAAGCAAAAGGTGGAAGGTGAACTCAGGCAGTTTGGTTCCTGTACTAGGAATAAGTACAAAAATTTTTACTTTGATAGGAAAAAAAAAGGGTATATTGAAAGAAGTGGTTCTCAAGGGGATGTGACTTCACCCTCCTGGCGATGTCTGGAGACATTTTTGGTTATTACCACTGGGGGGAGGGGTCCTATTGGCATCAGGCAGGTAGAGGTCAGGGATGCTGCTAAATATCCCACAATGCACAGGGCAGACCCATGACAAAGAATCATGTGGCCCAACATGTCAATAGTACCTGAGGTTAAGAAACTCTGATTTAAAGAAAGAATATTAGGCAAATAATGCGTTATCAGTGGAGATGAGTAAGTCGAAGGTTATGGAGGTGGCTGGGGGAGTAACCCCAGTTTGGGCTCCAAAAGGATCAGGTGCCTAAAACGCTGGGCACACAGTGGCATTTAATACATGTCTGTGGTGAGGGGATGGTGCCGGCTGGCCTGGGAGATGAAAAGGCGTTCAGTGGTTGGGGAAGGTCTCTGGCCAATGGTCAACCCCACACTCTCCAGTGGCTTCCTCTGGACAGGGCCCTCCCAGCATCCCTGGGCCTCCTGCCCACATACCTTCCGGGCTGTCCCCGGGGGGCGCGCTGTCGCACTTGGCCTCGCACTGCTGCGTGGCTGGGGGGCGCAGGGCCTCAGTACACTCGCGCGACGGCTGGCCTGTGTGGCTGGAGCAGCGCACGGCGCGCTGTTGCTGTCCGAGGCCGCACTGCACAGAGCACTGTGGGGCACCTCGGATGAGCCGCCACCCAGCCGCCCCTGTCCTGGCCTCCATCCCCCAGGGTGGCCACCTACCTCGCCCCACTCCCCTGCCACCCAGCGGGCAGGGGGACAGCGGCGCAAGTTGCAGCGCATGGTGGCTGGCGGCTTGGCTGCGGGCGGGCAGTGCGCGGCGGGCAGCGTGGCACGGTGGTCTGCGCTCTTGCAAAGGACTACGCGGTGGCGGAGGCCTGGCCCGCAGCTGGGGGTGCACTGCATTGGAGGGGCGTTTCATGCTTAGTAGGCGGCCACCCTGCCCTTCCCCGCCGCACAGGGAGCCGAGAGGTGCTGCTGGTCCCTGGATGGTGAGGAAGCCGGCTCATCTCGGACCAGTCGAGGGTGGTCCGCTAGGGCTGGCGGGAGGGACTTGCGACTACAGAGGGTACCTCAGGGGGCACCCGGCACCAGGCCCTGCCCCTTGCTGCACAGGGAGTGGGTCCGCGAAGTGGGAAGGGGCGGCTGACCTCCGACCAGTCCAGGGCGGCCCACTCCGGCGGACAGGTGGGGCCATGGCAGGCCTCCAGGATGGGCGGGCGCGGCTGCGGGCAGGAGTTGTCGTCCAGTATCTTCTCCTCCGCGGCGGACACGCGGCGCAGACATACCACCGAGCGGCTGCGCACGCCGGCATCACAGCTGCGGCTGCAGCGCGACCAGTTCCCCACAACCCAGCTGTGGGGACAGGGGGCTGACAGTGCAGGCCGGGCACCTGCCCCCGCACCGGCTCAGCCTCCTCCCCAGCAACCAGCAACCAGCAACCAGCAACCAGCAACCAGCAACCAGCAACCAGCGTCCTTATGGAAATGAGCAGCCCAAGCCCCGACCTGGGGCAGGGAGGCACAGCACCCGAGAGAAAAGCACTTGGCTAGGGCGCACCCACTCCGATTCCAGGAGAGCCCTGGCTCTACCTTGGGGAGCAGTCACCCCAATCCTGGGACCACGTGCTTCTCTGATCTCAGCAGCATTGTCACCCGCAGGTACTCACTCAGGTGGGCAGGGCTCGGTGTTGCAGGCCCGCTGCCTCTTGGGAAGCTTGCTCTGGGCGCTGCAGTGGTGGGGGGCCACGGCCGAGCTGTCCAGCTGATTGCGGCATTCCACGGCCTGCACCTGGCTGCCTGGGGGCAGGTGAGAGGCGCACTCAGCCCTGCCCCATCCAGAGGGTCAGATGACTAGTGCCCCCCGGGCCCCTCCCCTGCCCTCACCACCGGCACATTGGGCAGAGCACTTGGTCCAAGGTGAGTAGTGCCAGGAGTAGGGGGGCAGTGCATCACGGATGATGGGTGCGTTGAATCGGTAGCGAAGGGCAGGTAGCTCTGTCCTGGCCAGCACCTGGGGTGGAGGGTGCATCAGAAGGAAGTCAAGCTTGGAGTCCCCACAAGGGTGCCATGTCCTCCTGCACCTTGCCCCACCATTACCATGACGATGAGAGATGCATTGATGGGTCCCAGGGCTTCTAGACTCTGTGTCTGATTTGGCCCAGGTCGCAGCTGAAAGGTGGTTCCAGCCAGGGACAGGCGGTGGGGCTGAGGGGTCCTGGGCATCCCCTCCAGCAGCAGGGACTCTTGGTCCCCCTTCAGGGCTGGGGGACAGTGTAGGAGTCAGAATTCCAGCCAGGTTTACCCCCAGTCCTCATCCCCTCACCTCCATCTCACCCAAGTGACTGAGGGAGAGGTTCAGGTCCTGGATGAAAATGTGGATGGAGCCTTTGGGGATCCAGACGACTTCCTCATACCCTGGACAGGGAAGCTAGGTGTCACCCACTTGGTCTGCCCCCCACACCTGCCTGCCTTCAGCACTGGATGACAGCAGCTAGCCATTACTGTGCTAAGTGCTTCCAGGGACATGACACTGCACGCCCAGCTCCAGCCCTATGCAGTAGATGTGTCATCATGCCCATTTTACATGTAACAAAACTGAGGCTCAAAGAAGCAAAGCTAAAACAAACAAACAAACAAACAAACAAACAAACAAAACAAAACAAAACGCAAAGCTACTTGCCCAGGTTTGACAGATAGGAGGTAGCTGGGCTGGGATTTGAACATGCCTTTCTAACCACCAACATGGTCGGATCTGCCCCGCCCTCCACCTCCTACCCCAATAAACAGCAGGTATGGGCCTGGGTAGAGACGAGGCCACTGTGGAGGCCCCAACCCACAGAGGTGACATGGTGGTCTTAGCACTCAGAGTAGGGGTTGCAAGGCTTATGGGCCCTAAGGACCCCTGTCTCTGCCCACATGTGTCCCAAGTCCTGGTTTAACTGCCCAACCTCTGTACTCGCTCCTGAACCACACTTGGGCAGGAGGCCCCCTGGAAGGGGCAGGGGAGAGATTTAGGTCCCCACCCCCTTGGATATTTTAATTGCCAAGATTTTGGCTCCAGAGCCCAAGCCCTGGGACAGACCCCAGATCTGTGAAGACTAGGCAGGCTAGGTAGATGACCCTGATCTGGGGCATTGCTGGGGTCTTCTTGGGGTCTCAACACTCCACTGGGTCCCTGGGTCTGAGAATTTGCTAATCTTGACTAGTGTGGTGGGGCCAGTCACCCCCCAACCCCCAGCCCAGGAGGGAGTGTGACAAGGAAGTAGGGGTATCTTACCAGCCCCAGGCAAGGCTGGGCTGAAGACCCCTTCAATGGTTTCGCAGGCACTGCCATCACCCCCACACACTCGGCACTTGTCCTCCCGCAGGTCGGAGCCCAGGACCCGGTCGCAGCCCACATGCTGGGGAGGGCAGCGGTGGTGAGGGTGTCAGTGAGGTGCCCATTCCTCCATCCCCAGCCCTTCCCTCTCTCTGGAAGTCCCTTCCACCTTGCACTCGCCGCTGACACAAATGTCCACCGTGTCTGGGCGGCAAGGTGTCCCGTCCACCACGGCTGCTGCCCTCTCCGTGTAGAAGTTGAAACCTTCTGCTAGGCAGGTGAGCGAGCAGGCCTTCACGCCCCCTGGGGGGCATGGTCCCATCAGACCAAGGGCCAGGAGGCCCTGGGGCTCCCTGCTTGCTCCCTGGGGGAGGTGAGGCCAGGAGGGACAGACCCCAGATCCGTGAAGACTAGGCAGGCTAGGTAGATGGAATGGGGGTTCCCAGCATTCAGTCTGGTATTCTGGCTCCTTGAGTGAGGGGAGGGCTCAGGGCAGACCCCAAGATGCTGTATCCACCTGCTGTTGGATGCTCGCACGGCTTCCTCAGCCCCCGACTCACCTCCTCGGTATGTTTTCCATGTGTAGAATTTTCCACGGAAGGGGACGCTGTCAAATTCAGAGCACTGCATTTCCCTAAAGTCCTGGGAGCCAGGGGGACAGTCCTGGGGGCACGAGATGGGAGAGGGAGGGAGGCCAGGTGTCCAGGGAGGGAGTTAGGGCAGAGGCCTAGGGCGAAGAACTAATGCTCAGAGCAGAGATGAGTTGGAGGAGTGAGGCTGGAAGCAGGGAGGTCGGGAGGCCAGGGAGGAGGCTATGAAGGGTTGGATGGTAGCCAGGGCTAGGTCCAGGCTGTGGGGCTGGAGGGACAGGTGCATTTGAGAGGGACTAGGTGACTCATCAGATGTTAGATGCAAGCTGGGGAGGATGCCTAGGTTTCTAGTTTCAGACCTGGGGCCTTTCTTGAGAGAGCATATCTATAAAGGAGCAAGGCAAATTGGGGAAGGTGCCTAACTCTTTGCGAGTGTGAGGGGCATGTGGACCCCTCAGAGACACGAGCCTACCCCTCATCAGTAGCTCTCCACCCTCCTAGCACTCCACGCTGTCTTGTGTTTATTGGGTGTGTGCACACGAGATGTGTTTACTCCAGGATGAGCCAGGGGGATCCCAGCATTAAAAAGGGGCAGCAGAGAAGCGCAGCCTAGGAGGGGCTGGGAGCGCAGGGCTTGGTGATGCAGGCGAGGCGGAGTTTTAGACAGGAGGCACAGCCCTGGTCAGAAGAGGGCTACTGGGCTGGTGCCAGAGAACTCAGAGACAGCTTTGGGGCAGGGAGTGGGTGTGGAAGACTCATCTATGCAAGAATTGGCAGGAGCTCGGCCGGTGTGGCTAAGTGGTCGAGGTTGGATTCCTGGTCAGGGCACAGGCCGGGGTTGCCGGCTGGATGGCCAGTAGGGGTGTGCAGGAGGCAGCCGATCAATGATTCTCTCTCATCATTGATGTTTCTATCTCTCTCTGTTATATATAAAAGAGCCCTAGCTCGCTTGGTGCAGTGGATAGTGCTTCAGCCTGTGGACTGAATGGTGCCCGGCTTGATTCCGGTCAAGGGCAGGAGGCAGCCAATCAATGATTCTCTTATCATTGATGTTTCTATTTCTCTCTCCCTTCCTCTCTGAAATCAATAAAAATATATTAAAAAAAAAAAAGAATCGGAAGGACCCAGATCCCCCGGGAGGCGCCAGGGGTAAACTGGGCCTGGGTGGGATGGGACATGTGTCGAGGGGCAGGGAAGGCAGAAGGCCTGCAGCGGCTCCTTGGAAGTTGATTTATGACTTTTTTCCTCTGAGGGACGGGGCTGGGGGAACTCACATCAGTGTTGCAAGAGCGATGCCGCCGTCTCTCGCCCAGGCAGTACTTGCCCCCGATGGTTGGCCTGGAAAGGGTGGGAGAGCAGGAGAGGATAGGGCAGGGGAAGGAGGGGCGGCCCCCTCCATTTCCTCGTAGGGGGTCCTGAGGACTGACCTGGGGCTGTCGCAGTGACGGCTGGAGGAGGACACGCCACCGCCGCAAGTCCGGCTGCAGTCTCCCCACGGGGTCCACGGGCCCCAAGCCCCATCCACGCCCTCAGGTCGTGACCCGAAGGGGACGCACACCCGCTTGTAGCACCACTGTGGGAGGGGTGAGTCCAGCTCAGAAACCCTCAGGGGGTTGGTGCTCCCCTCCCACCCAGCCAGAGGCCTCAGCTCCCCTGGAATGGGGCTGAAGTGGGGCAAAGGTGGGGCTTGAGGACCAGGGTGCAAACAGATGGCATAAGGGTGTGGCCAGGGAGCCAGACGCAATGTTCAAGGGGCGTGAAGCTGGCACTGGGACAATGGTGCGGGCGGGGCTGGAGACGGTGTGGGGGTGTGGACGCAGGTTAGGGGCGGGACCGGCAGGAAGCAGGCGTGGCCGGAGACCACGTGACCCTGGAGGCAAGGCTCGGGATGGGGCGGCCCACGGACAAGGGGCGGGCCTCGGCCTGCGCTCACCCCCTTGTCGATGGTGTGTGTCTGGCACAGCGTGCCCTCTGCGGCCGGGATGCTGTTGGTGATGCACCGGTTGCTCTTGCTCAGACACCACAGCTCGCTGCAGACCTCCTGCGGCCGAGATGCCCGCTCAAGCTCGCCCTCCTCCTTCAGGAGGACCCAGGCTCACTGCCGGTTGGGCAGTGGGGCCCTGGGTTTCAAGGCATCTTCTTGGATACTGTGGCAGGGTATGGCCTGGGCCCTCCTCTCTGCCTACATACGCACTGCACTTATTGAACACCTATGTGTGGCATACATTCCCGTAGACATCATTCTCCCAATTCCACTGCGAGGAAATCAAGGCCAGGTCAGGTCACTTGCTGAAGGTTGCCCAGCTACTAGAGGGCAGCCTGGTTATCAACCCAGACCTTTGACTGAAGAGTCTATGATGTAAACCCTCATCAGTTCAGTCCCTGGCATCTCCTGAGTTTCTAGAAGGAAACATAGGGTTGCTGAGGAATGTAGAGAGGAAGGATTCTGGATTCCTTTCTGGGATGGGCAAGCAGCCCACGGAGGCGCAGTAGTTCAGAAAGATCAGGCCTGGAGGTGGCTCAGGTCAGGGGCCCCGTCTCTCACTTCTCTCCAGTGGGTGGTTCTCCTTGTTCCCTTCACTTAACTGGGGACGTTCTCAAAGATTTTAATCTATGAAGGGTTGGGAGAGGACAAGGCCAGGCTGGATCTGTGTGGGACTTTCCTCGGAATCCTGCTTGGGCTGGGCCAGGACCTAGCAGCAAGTCCTATACCAGTCCCAGGAAGTCACTCCAATCCTTTAGGTCCAGGTTAATATCACTGGACAAGCCCCATTGGGTTCAGGTGTGGCCAAATCGTACGTAGGTAGACTCTCTCGCTCACATCCTGCCCCAGGCCCCAGGATCTTTCCCCTGTGACGTGGGAGACCCTCCAGTCTCCTGTCTGTAATCACATGTAATCTCCTGAGAAAGGGATCCTTCCAAGCTTCAAAGGTGTGGTACTGGACCACTCAGTGGCCACAGGAAGGGACCTTTTCTGGGTCAGCTTCCGTGAGAGACCTGTACATACATGAAAAATTTGGAGGGTTGTCCTGAGATCTCCCTCCAACACCCTCCAGGGTCCCTGCCTTTTGCCCCTTCAGAGGATACTTCTCAGCTAAAAACTCAACCTGGTCTTCTGGCTTCACATGGCTTGCATCCTGGCCATTTGTAAAAATATCACGTGCTCTGACGCCTCCTGGAGAGAGTGCCTATCCCAGCCCGGCTTTCCCTCCTCCTCACAAGGACACACTGGAATATATTGATGCTTCCATCCCGCCACTTGCAACACACTTGCCCCCTCTGGGCTACAGTTTCCTCATCTACAAGATGGGCCTTGCCTACATAACAGGTTGAGAGGCATGTGCCAGAGTAGACATGAAAGGGCTTGCACAGAGTAACAATGACCACAGCTAACTCTGGAGCAGACACTAGGTAAGCCCAGCTCCTTAGACATATTAACCAATTTACATGTAGTTAACGACTCCCCTCCACCAGGAGGGCAAGGAACACATTCTTTGGAAAAATAAAAGGGAGAATCAATTTAACCTACAGCTTGCACTGATCCATGTTTGCTGTCTGGCACTTCCTCCCCTCTCCCACCTCTATAAAATCTGGTCCCAGAGGCCTGGACTTAAATACCAACTCTGGGAAAGGCACTCTCCCCGTGCCTCAGTGTCTTCATCTGTAATGCGGGGCTAATAGGACCATGAGGAGCTCAAATGAGATGAGGCATATCACATACTTAGCATATAGTGAATGCTCAGTAAATGCCAACCGTGATCATTGTTAGGGTACCTGGGGCACAGCAGATGCTCAAGGGAGCTTCAGAATTCTATTGGAACTCATTAGAGAGTGCTACAGTCACCAGACAAGTTAGGGTGTGGGGGCAAGAGAGGAATGCCAATTACACATACATTGATCCAGGGTTTACCTCCTTGTCTAGCACTGAAATGAAGTGAGGGCATTTTAACAGCTGCCTACTCCCTGTTTTGGGTTAACATGGCCTTAGCTTGGACATGGCCTTGCAAACTCTGACCTTCTGAGTTTGGAGGGTGTGAAGTATTGGGACTGGGTCAGGCTACTAGGGCCGAGGCTGTGAGGAGGCGGGGAGCGTGTTTTGGGAATTAGGGGAGGTGGGCAGTAGAGGGGCAGACTCCAGCTGAAGCAGGAGGCCAGCAGGCTCCAGCTCCCGGGGGGAAGCTGGGAGAAGGACCCTAGCTGGCTTCTTTATGTATAGCTGGGGCTTTGGGAGCTGAGTCTAAATTTCAGGAAAGAGTTGGGGAGTAGTAATGAGGTCCAGAGCTCGTCCAGCCAAGGACTGGGGCCAGCAGATCGGTGTACCGGTTGGTAGGGAATGTGGGGAGTGCAGACAGGGTGTCTCTAGAAGGCTCTGTCCAGTTCTTTGCCAAGTGGGGAAATGGTTCTTCCCCAGGGAAGCGATTTCCACCATGTCTGAATGTTTGGGTAAAAATGGCCAGTTAGTGCTCCTGGGACTCTAGTCCTGCCGCAGCCTGACATGCTGCACAGAGGGTGGCCTCCCCGTCTCCCCAGCCCAGTTCCCAATCAGGGGTCTGGAGAGCCAGGACATCCCACTCTTGTCCTCAATCTTGTCTGGTTGTGACATCTGTACAACCCAAGGCCCCTCTGTGCCCCTGGGCCCCATGGGGCTCACTCCTCTTCCTGGCTCTCCCAAACCCACTGCCTGGGGTGAGGGTGCCCATGTAGAGTCACCCATCCCTGCAACCCCCTCCCCTCCCAGGAAGGAAAGCAGGAAGGCTCTCTCTACCCCGTATTTACACTGACGCGATTTGACTCCATGCTGGAAGCGGCACTGCTCATCGGCATCGTAGGCCTGGCCGGGCGCCACGGTTGGGTACACGAAGTCCTGTCTGGGGGGGCGGTTGTTCAGGCAGAGCCCCAGACCTGAGCTGTGGCAAGAGGAAAGCAGCTGTCATGCTGGGGGGCTGCAGGCCAAGAGCTCAGGGGGTCCGGCTGGGTGGGGTCCCGGGGAGCAGCCCCTGCAGGCGACACAACCCTTCTCAGAGGCAGCCCTGATATCCAGGGGACCCCCGCCCCGCAACACGAGTGTGAGCCTATAGGCAGGAAAGGCAGGTCCATCCTCACTCCAGGAAGCTGGTGATGTAGTCGCGGCTGCAGGATGACCACACAAATGGGTTGGTCTTCATGGTAATGTGGGCAGCCATGAGCTTCGCTGGGTCCTGGCCCCTGGCCCCGCAGCTGTTCCCTACGCCGTCGTGGTTCATGCCAAACCTGGGGAGAGGAGTATTGGCTCTGCTGGGTGCCGATGAGCCTGCTGGACCCTTCTGTCCTCCCCCTCCTGTGTCCCCGGGCCTCACGTGTGTCCGATCTCATGGGCAATGGTGAACGCCGTGGCCAGGCCAATATCCTCATTGATGCTGCAACTTCTCTCGCGCTCACACATCCCCCCCACAGGGGCCAGACCTGGGAAATGGGCACGTGGGGTGGGGCTGGGGCTCAGAGCTGTGCTGGTTGCCCCCATCCACCCTGCAAAGTCCCCACCCACACCAGGGCCAGCGCCACCCAGCCCACTGCCTTCATAGGTGCCAGAACCAAGGGGCATGGGTACCTAGTGTGCCGCAGGGTTTGTTCTTGTAGATGCAGATGTCATAGCTGTGGAAGGAGAGGGGGGCGATGAGGAAGCTGGGCTGCCTCCCTAAGCCCCGATGATGCCACCATGCCTGTTTCTGGGGGTTAAGTTCTGCTTGGGAGTGCTACCTGCCTCTCACCCGAAGCCTCACGCTCTGGCTGCAGCCTGCCTTGGGGATAATGGGGCACATGACTGACTGAGAAATGAGTGAAGGAGTGCATTAGCACTCCAATGGCCCAATATCCGCCTTCCCAGATTCTTAGGCTCCCAGCTGCCCCTCCCATGTCTGGCTCCTCAAGGGGGCAGCTGAATAGTCCCAGCCTCTCCATCTAGCAGGTAATCCCCTGCTTGGACCTGGATGGTCCCCTAAACTACCCGTTCCCCTGGCCCACATCTTGGAGGCCTCCCCAACCCTCACCGCGTAATGAGCACCGCTGTGTCATGGTTGGCCACACCGTTCTCCGGAATGGCGTTGCCATGGCCGCTATGGTTCACAATGGATTTCTGCCACTTACAGAAGCTGTCCAGTGACTTCCCGGCATGGTGGGTGATCTCCAAAGTGGGCTGAGGATGGACAGAGTGAGGTGCATGGGCGCTAGCCACCCCAGAAAGGGCAGGTGGCACTGGTGTGCAGGGAAAGGGGTGGGACACCCCCCCCCCCCCCCCCCGCACCTGGTCCTCTGTGAGCAGGATGAGCCGTGTTACCAGGATATTAACGATGTTTCCCAGACTCGAGTCTTGGAAAAGTTTGGCAACCTGACCTCCAAGAAACAAGAGAAACGGAGTCTTAAGAGGGGCCCAGAGTAGCAAACAATGAAAATACAATGACAATAGCTCGCCTTATCAAATTCCTACTGTATGCCCAGCTCAGGCTAAGTCTGTCCATATACCTTTGCATGAGTAGATACTATTATTCCCATTTTGCTGATGAGCAAACTGATGCACAGAGAGATTAGAAAACACAGCTGGTAGGTGTCATAAGTGGGATTCAAGTCTGGTAAGCCTGCCTGCAAAGTACTGGTTGCTTGCCAGTACATTTCTTTCTGACTCGCCCTTGCTCAGCTAGTCAGTTTTTTTTCGCCCTTCATTCCTCCCCTGCCCACCCCCTGGCTTCCTTGAGTCTCTGCCCAGAGATGGCCGGAGGGATGCGCCTCATTCCGTGGCGATCTAAAGACACCAATTTGAGCATCACTACAAAAAGGTGGAAGTGTGGGGGAAGAAAGCTCTAGAGATAGTGGTTAGAGGGAAGGAGGTTGTGGCTCAGGGGTGAGAGGGCACAAAAGATGCAGGTCACACCATCCAGATATCCTGGAGCCCTAGGATATCAATGCCCCAAAGTGGAAACCCACAGAAACCCTAGCAGTTTCTAGCAGGTGTTAGGAAATAAGGGAGAGAGGCAGGACTGAGGAAGAAGGAGTGGAATCAGGTACGCTGTCATGTGAACATTGAGCCATCTGTCTGCTGAACTTCTTCTTTCCCTTTTTGCTTCAGTGAAACAAGAGCACCACTCATCAAGCCCTTATTATGTGCCAACTGCTCTGGTTTCCCTCCCACCAACTCTCATGCTCTGTTGTAGATACTATTACAATCCCACTTTACAGAGGGGAAAACTGAGATTTAGAGGGGACCAGAGTCTTGAGATCTAATATGGCTACTGAATGTGGGTCAGCGAGGTCAGCTGTATGAATTCATAGGTAAGTGTATGAGTGAGAACTCTACCTGCACACAGATGTGTGCCCATGTGTGTACTGGTAACCTCAACAAGTACCTGCAAGCTGCATGCTCATTTTTATATAGCAAACAACTATGCAACTCTTACTGTGTACCAAGTGCTTTATCTAGTCACTGCATCCACCTTCGTCTTATGAAGTGAATACTATTATTATCCTCATTTTACATATGAGTGAACCAAGGCAGAGGTGAAGTCATTTGTCCAAGGACATACAAATAAAAAGTGGCAGAGCTGAGATTTCAGCCCAGGCTGGCTGGCTTCAGAGTCCATGCTCCGAGGCGCTGTGCTCTGCAGTCGTCCTTTCTCACCCTGTGCCCCCTCCATTCTGTTTCTCTAGCCTCAGGTAGCAGTTGGGGGTGGACGGTGACACCCTTTTCCTGACCTCTGGAGGCTGGCTCCAGATTCTTGGGGCTTCATTCCCTGGGAGGGGGAGGCACTTACAATGTTCATAATGGCTAGCACGTACTGTTCCACGTCTCGGCGCCCGTGGTAGGCCACCATCATCTTGTCGGCCACGACCAGGGTCTCCACGTAGCGCTCTCGGCTGACGGAGCGCTTCAGGCCCAGCTGGCTGCGCTCCGTCTCATTGCCCAGGGGCCTGGCAGGTGGCGGCTTCAGGGTGCGCAGCCACCATGGCCGCCCCTTCCACGGTTTCTCATCTGGATGGATAATTTCTGGTCATTACGCTGCTTGCTCTTGTGGTCCAATTCCCTGTATGCTGATCCACCTGCCCAATGGGCCGTCAAATATCTTGTTCTTTTGCTAGTGGGCATTTCAGTTGTCCAATGTCTGGTTCTAGAAATGCTCCATTAAGTGGATTAATGCTCCATCTGGTTCTACACGATGTGGCTACCCTACTGCCCAACTGGCTGGCTGAACAGCTGCCGGGCACACCACGACAACCATGACTACACAACTTCCTGACCATCCACCACCTGCATGTCTGTGTGCAGTGGCTGGACTCACTGCTGGAACTGTTGTGACTGTATGTTTTCTTGGCCTTCCAAATATGGAGCTTTCTAATCAACACACTGCACAACTGTCTGGCTACGGAACAAAACAGCTGCTTTTGATGGCCCTACTGCCCAACTGACTGTGCCTTAGCCTGTGACACCATCCAGCTTTCTGTTTGTACAACTGACTGTGGTTGTCGTCTGCCATAGTATCCCAATCCCAGCCTCTCCAGTTATACAACCATTGAATGTCCCAGAGCTCTGCAATGCCACAGACAGCCACAGTGTTCTAGCCAGACAGTAATCCTGGAGGTGGTTTTATACCCAAGCACCTGTATGGCTATCCAGCTGCCTGTCTCCTGCTGGACCACTGGTCTATGGCAGTGATGGATGGGCTGCTCCCCACTGTTCCACTGTCTGACTAATGCCAATCCTCCCCTCACATAGCTGCCTGCCGACCTTCTGGATAAGAGACACTGCTGCCTACCTCTGTCTTACGGTAAAGATGTCGTGCAACCCCTTTGCCCGTCCCCAGAGACAGATGTACCTCTCACTCCACAGGCTGTGTCCAGGTGGGGGTGACGCAGGGAGGAACGCTTGTACACCACATGGGGGCCACCCTCCTCCGGGCCCTGGCCCCGTTTGGTTCCACTTTGTAGAGGCTCAATCAAGTATTCTTCCTCGTCCGCCACAATCAGGCCATGCTGTGGGTGGGGGAAGTGGGACAGAGGGCACGGATCAGTTCCTGGTCCCCAGGACCCCTGGGGCCATATCTCTTTATTTTGTTCCTTTTATCTTCCTGGGTTTAGGTTGCTACTCCTTTTATAATCTCTTGAGAATGATATTTAGCTGATTACATTTCAGCATGACCTAATGCTATTCATTTTCCTTTAAGCACTGCTTTAGCTGCACCCTAAATGAGCTAATTCTTTTGATTAGCTCAAAATACTTTAAATATTTCCACTGTGATTTCCTCTCTGACTTTTATTTAGAAGTGTTTTCCTTAACTCCCAAACTCATTGGCATTTCCTCCCTGCTTCCCAGAATCCTCTGCTCACCAGGCCCCCACAGGTGCTGATGGCCACATGAGAGCTGTCAGCCTGGCCCTGCAGGTGGCCAGCATAGAGGCAGTGGGGCCGGGCTGCCCTCTGCCAAGCCAGGCCCTCCCGTGTCCAGTACTCCACAGAGACATGTCCTGCTAGAAGGCGCGAGCTGTGGGTCAGGTTCAGCAGGAAGTGGGTGCTGGGTGCAGCCACCTTGTAGAAGAGACGGGACTCTGCTGCAGGCCCTGTGCCCCGACGCTGCCTCCGGGAGGCAGGGGGCGAGAAGGCCAGCAGTGCCCCGTTGTCATCCACTCGGGTGGGGAAGGCGATCTCATAGTTCTCCAGGCTGGACAGGAACTCATCTGTAGGTGAGGATCAGAGGCCCGGGGTGGACCCTGGGAAGGACCCCTGAGTCCTGGCTGCTTGTCTGTAGGGCAGGTGATGCTAGCCCCACTGGCTCCCGAATCTAGGCTACCAGCTGCAAGACCCGGGACTTCCTGGCCCAGGGCCTCCCCACTCTCCTCCCCCGACAACCACAGTCCCAGTCTCACCTGATCCCTCCATAGCTCCTCGCTCCCTCCCCACCGAGGGCCCTGGACCAGCCCTACCTTGAGACTGGAAGGCGTGTGTGACCTCGAACGTGAGGCCCAGCCCCAGGGCGAGGGCCCAGTGGAGGATCTGGTAGGCGGGGGCCATAGAGACCACGTGTCCACATGTCTCTCTCCTGCCTCGGCTGCCGGCAGCCCCCACAGTGCCGCCTTCCCTGTTCACAGCCTGGGCAGCATCACTGGGCTCCTGGGAGGAAGGAGCTGGGTCAGGAGGGGCGTGATCCGCCCAGCAGACACTGTCAAGGCCCCTCACAGGGCTGCCGGGGGACCTGCAGCTCCTTACTCCCAGCCTGGAGGGTCCCCAAGGCATTTCCCTGGTTGGAAGATTCCAAATGCATTTCCTTACCAAGTAGCTCCCTGTTCCCACCCCGAATCTTCCCTGCACTCTTGGCTCGATGAGCACCTACATGTGTCTGCTACAGGCCTGAGCAATTTCACACCATTTCACTTCATTTCTGCAATAGCCCTGGGAGGATCCATTCACTGGGTAATGACTGAGCATGATAGGGACACAATGCCTGCTCTCCCTTTTGGGGCTCAGTCTCCTGGGTGTGACAGATGACAGACAAGTAAATAAAGAGTTCAGATGTGACACGTTATCTGCAAGAAATAACGAGGGGGCTCAGAAGCAGAGGTGTGAAGGATGAGAAGAAACCAACCATGTGAAGAGACAGGAGATGGTGCACCAGGCAGAGAATAGCAGGAGCAAAGGCCTGGAGGCAGGGAGAAGCTTGTGGATCTTGGACCCACAAGGACGGCGGGGGGGGGGGGGGGGGGGGGGGCGGGGGGCGGGGGGCGGCGGCAGGAGGCTAGCAGGGGAAACTGGCACAAATACTCTTGAAGGCAGGTCAATGTAAAGTTTCCGCCCAGATTAAACCTGAGGCTAGGGCGTGGCTCCTCCCTCCCCATCCCATTTCCCGGGCTATGCCTTTGGATGCTCTGCCATAGGTAACACTATTTATCGCGCCAGCAGAGCTGGAATCCCTTACAGCATGGTCTGGGTCCCTGTGATGTCTCTTCACCCTTGCATTTCCAGCTAGACCCAGTCCTGCTTCCTCTCCCTTCAGATTCTTCCTGGGAGCTCCAGGATTCTGCTGCTCTCTGCCCCAGGCCAGCCTACACAGACACCACTTCGGGCCACCACTCTGTGCCAAACCCTCCTGTCCCTTCTGTCTCCACCCTCCTCCCTCTTAATCACACACTGTCTTGTTTTCTTTGCAGCCTGGCCAAGTCTGGGAGCTGATCCCCAAACAGGGCAGTTCAGCTCCAGAGGGATAGAGCCAGGTTTTCTCTAAGATACTAACTTAGAAGCCAACGCTTCCCGCTTCTGCTTGGACTCCTCCAGTGATGGGGAGCTCACTCTCTGGCACTCTGTGACCCAGCTGCTCCCTTCAGCTGGGCTGGGGTTTACTGCTTGGTTTGCTGTTGCTGTTTTTTTTTTTTACCTCTGGGGGCTTCAGTTAGTGCCATGGCGTCAGATCCCTGTGCGCCAGCCTCTCTGGGCCTGTTTCTTCTTCAGAGTTGGGCAGGGAGAGGGCAGTGAAGAGGAGCTGGGCTGGGTGTGGAGTTCAGGGGTCACTGAGAAAACTCTGCCCTTTTTTCTGGCCCTGGAGAACCTCCTCTTGGATTTCATCCTTCCTTTTTCCGAAGCACACCACCCCTTTAATCTCCCTCCTCTCCTCTTTTGCCAGCCCCTCCCTCACTTCCTATTGCCTCCTCTCCCCTATTCCATCCTGAGAGGACCAGCTCTGGGATCAAAGCCCTTCCTGGTGGACTCCCCTGGTCCCCCCTGGCGTAGGCCCTTCCCCCATGTTAAGGTGGCAGCATTTTCATTGCAAGTGAGGCTGGAACCCTCCCCCACTCCTGTCCCTCTTCCTTTCCCCGTGGTGCGGAGTCTTCTCCCCTAAGTCGCTCTGTGGCTCTGATCCTGGCTGCTCTGTCTTTTTGCCTCTCTTCCTGCTCCAGTCTCAAATCCTCATCCCTGTTCTGAGGCTGAACCCCTCCTCCCAACAACTTCACACCCTCTTTGTGCTTCCAGTTCAGGTGGGATGTGGGGGACAGTGCCGAAGGATCCAGCATAAGTGGGTGGAGGAAGTGGGAGTGGGGATGGGGAGATAGGGGCCTGGGGGGGGGCACACAGGTGTCTGTAGGGCAGGGCAGGGGAGAACACCTGGGACAGTGGCCCAGTCTGTGGGGTGGTCGGGAAGAGGTGAGGCCACTAGAGAGTCAGTGGGCCTGGATGGGAAAGGAGGCTGTACCGGGACAGGGGATTCCAGGGCTGGAACCGGGCTGGGACAACACATGTCAGCAGGGGATTTCTGTGGTGTGTGTGTGGCTGCAAGAGCGTGACTGTGTAAGGGTGGAACCGTTCTGTGACTGTGTGCGGTGTGTGCCCATGTGACCCTGTATAAGGCTGTGTGTGCCTGGGTGGCTGTGTGTGGCTGTGTGTGTGTGTGTGTGTGTATACCCAGGGCAGGCCAAACCCCCAGCCCCTCCTCCCAAAGGCAGGGAGGCAGGCAGTCTGGGGGAGGCTGCCAGCAGCTGGAGGAGGAAATGCCGCGGAAAAGGCCCGGAAACAGAGGCTCCATCCCCTCCCCGGATCCTGGAGGGGCCCGTGGCTCCACACCCAGACCTCCTGGGCCAGCTAGCAGGACAGGGCTGCCGGGCCTCCCTGTGGAGGCCAAGACCTCAGCTGCCCAGGCAGAGGCCTCGCCAGCCTGGCTGCCAGCTGCCTCCGGGCGCTGCGCATTTGGCCAGGCAGACCCCGTGAGGCCAGCAGACAAAGGCTGGCCGCCCACCCCACCCTACCCACAAACCAGTGGGTCCCCCTAACCAGCCGCTAATTAAAGGCCTGGAGCCGGATGGGCTGGAGACACCCTGAGACAGAGTGGCCTCCATGACCAACTCGGGGGAAGTGGGCGGTGCCACTCTCACACCCAGACACACAAATGCACACTGGCAGCGACACACACTCAGGGGCAGCCCCACCTGCGCAGCTGCAGACCAACAACTGGACACCAGAGACCCACAGAGGACCCCCCCACACACACCCAGTACACACACCCCGGAGACACAACTACACACTCTCCGGCCCTATGTGCACACACAGAAATACACAGACAACCTAGAGACAGACACACACACACACCCACACACCGGGCTCACACACACAGACATGTACACTCATCCACACAACCAGACCAGGGACAAAGTCACCAAGTCCCACAAACCTGACACACACCCAGACCCACTTACATACAGGCATTTACAGCTACACCCAGACACATCGGAGACAGATGTTTGGAGACACACACATGCTGGCTTACACTCACACTTGGGCAGACAAACAACACCCCACATAATCACGCACATGTTTCACGCAGACTCACACATGCAGAGCACATTCATTTACACATACGTGGATGTCCACACACACCCAGCCGCTCACTTGAACTCAGTGTCGCACACGCGTAGGGACACGGCGCACCAACACTACCCCGCGGCGGGACGATGGCCGTGGCCGGCCCCATCCGACACACACACACACACCAAGTCCCCAAGTTACGCACCCGCCCGGCCCGCGAGCCCCAGCGCTTTACCCGCGGCCGGCCGCCCGCCCGCCGGGCCTCAGTCGCGTCTCCGCCGCCGTCGCGCCGGCCCGGCCAGGGAGGAGGGAGCAGGGAGCAGGGAGCAGGGAGCAGGGAGCAGGGAGCAGGGAGCAGGGAGCAGGGAGGCGGGAGGAGGGAAGCGGGAGAAGGGAAGAGGGAGGGAGGGAGGGAGGGAGCGCGCGCGGCGGCGTGGCCGGGGGAGGGGGCGCGGGGACGGCACTTCCTGAGCCGCCGGCCAGGTTATAAAAAACCCCCAAACCGCGCCGCCAGGACCCCGCCCGCCGCCGCCGCCCGTCCTGGGCCGCGGGCTGGACCCGCGCCAGGGACCCGGGAGCTCGGGCCGCTGGGCCTGGCGCCCCCCCGCGGGGATGGGAGTATTGGGAGGGTGGGGGTGGGGGAGGGAGGGGATGGGCCGGGAGGGGTGAAAGGGCGGGCGGGGTGGAAGGGAGGGAGGTAGGAGGGCGGCGGAGGGGAGGAAGACTAGAGGGGCGTGGGAGGGAGGCATAACGGGTGGGGGTCAGGGGCACCTGGAGGGAAAGGGGAACCGGACGGCTGGGGGCGGGGAGGTGCATGGAAATGGGGGAGGAGGGGCGGGCTTGGAGGAGGAGGAGGCCGGTCGGGTCGGGGTGAGGGGAAGGAATGGGGTGCGAAAGAAAGGGGAGGAGGGGTGGCCGGTGGGGGAGGGGAGAGCCGCGGCCCGGCCAGCATCCACAGCATCGACAACAGCTGTTATTTATTGAGAGCTGGTCCTTCAGACTAGCACTCACTGGGCGCCTCCGTGTGCCAGGCGCTGTGCCCAGGGCGGCTGAGTCCACCTCAGTTTTCCCTGCCCTCTCTGAGTTCCCTCTGGGGTGGGACCTGCTCGGGGCCAGGCTCGTCCCATTTTTCGGAAGAAGACATTGAGGACAGAGAGGGAGAGAGTGAAAGATGGGGGAGGGGTGTTGGGTGAAAGCTGGGGGAGAGGGCAGAGGGGGGAAACCCTGGGTCAGTACTAAAAAGAGGTGGAGCTAATGCGTGAATGGGGGTGACCTGGACAGTTGGAAGGGGTGAGAAAGGAACCTTCATGGCCAGTTGCCCCACGGGCTTCCAGGTGCCTTGCCAGGAGCTGGTACTCCAGGAGGGGAGAAGGGGGTGACGCCCAGAGTTCACAGTTCCAGGCATTTCCCAGGCCTGGCCCCTTGGGAGCTAGGCAGAGCCTGGCCTTGCCCTTGGCCTTCTCTGAGTCTGTTGCCTCGTCCATGGTGGTAGTGGTGCCTTTAAAGGGCCGCTGGGGTGGGGTTCAATCAGTAAACATCTGTTTTGTTTGTCCTGAACTTGGAATGACAGGTCAGGGCTCATGCATACAGCCGGCACCACACAAATACCAGTCTCCTGGAGCTCCTCCTGCACCCCATCATCATCCCAGGCCAGCCTAGAGGGCCAGGGTGTTCTCTACCCACTGCTCCTGGGGCTTCTTGAGCCCCCAAGAGGAACAGCTCTGGCCGTGGCCAGAGGGCCCTCCATTACCCAGGGACCACTGGGAGCCTGCCCTGAGCTGCCTTCCGCGGACCTTTTTCTCCATCCAGAGGTGGCTGCCTTTGCATTATCTGCCCTTCAGCCGGGTGATGGGGTGGCCACTGCAGCTCTAGGAATTTCAGAGATGCTTCGAGCTGGGAGTTCCACACTTTGCCACAACGGGGAACCTCTTCTTAACTGGCCTTCCCCCCATGCCACAGTCCCAGAGGTCCCTTGGGCTCTCCCTCGCCCCTCTGGATATGGTCTGGGTGGGGCGTGAGACGTAGCGCTAAACCACCGATACCTTCCAGCCTTGGGCTCACTACTGATTGGGGGATGGGCAGGTAGGACTTTTGCAGGGAATCCGGGGAAACAGACTTTTGGATCTTGAGTAGCATTTGAAGCTGTTCTCCTCTTAAGACAACCTCTTGAAGGAATGAAGCCACCAGGTGGAGGAGGTTAATAGTCCCGAGGGCATCATTTCACCCATAGCTGGGCTTTCACTCATGCAATCTTTATTGAACACTCTGGTTTAGGTACTGGGGTCACAGCCAAGAACAATAACACCCTCCATCCCCTACCCCTCACCCCCTCAAGGTCAAGGGTCTGCCTCAGGGCGTTTGTGCTTGCTGTTCCCTCTGTTTGGAATGCTCTTCCCTCTGATATCCCCACGGCCTACTCGATCTCATTCTTCAAGTCTCAACTCAAACATCCCACCCATCCCACACTTTAAGATGGCACCCCACAAGCCTTCTCTTTCATTCCCTGGTTTACTTTAATCTTAGCATGAACCACCACCTGACATGCTCTGTGGAACACTATGTTTGTAGATTCTCTGTTTCCCTCCCCGGAATGGCAGCTTTGAGGGAAGAAGTCTTCACCTGTGTGGTCCACAGCGGCATCCCTAGTACCTAAGACAGGGCCTAGCACACAGTTGGTGCTCAGTATTGAATGAATAGAGAACATGGAAAGGCTCCCTGTGTGGCATTGACATTGGGGTTTGAATGTCAGGAAGGAGATGGGGGAGGGAAGAGAGAAAGGAGAAAGGGTGAGGGCACAGCAAGTTCAAAGGCAACTGGCCAGTAGGTTTTCTTTGGACTTAAATCAGTTTGGACTGACTTAATTTTTTTTTTTTTAACTTAACCTTCCAACCTGGAGTGATGTAATGAGTTGCGCCTGGAGGGATGCAGTACTGGGTACTGCCACAGGAGGGCGCAATAGAATCCCATCGTTGCTCTTGGACTGTAGAAAATGGGAAATCCTCCTATATAATAAAATAGAAACATGCAAATTAACCATCCCTCTGCTACACTCAAGCCATGCCCACAAGCCACGCCCACCAGCCGATCAGGAGAGAGTATGCCAATTAACCCAACTAAGATGGCAGGGGCCATGGAGCTGGAGCAAGCAGGAGGCTTGGGTTGCCCCTGGCGATGGAGGAAGCCAAGCTTTCTGCCTGCCCTGGCCTCCACTCCTCTCAAGGCTACAAAGTTTCAATTATAGAAGATAATAAATCTCAGAAAAAAAGAAAAAGAGGAGAGGCTGGGAGCTTGGGTCGCTGGGGGGCATGGCCAGCCTGAAAATGGCCATCAGCCCCTCACCTAGGCTGGCTAGGCACCCCAGCGGGGACCTCCATCCTGAAGGGGCTGTGGGCAGCCTGAAAACGGCCCTCAGCCCCTCACCCAAGCTGGCCACACCTCCATGGGGTGAGGGTTCCCGCTGGGGGGCTTGGCTAGCCTGCAAGCAGCCATCAGCCCCTCATCCAGGCTGGCCAGGCACCCTAGCATGACCCCCACCCTGATCCAGAACACCCTTCAGGGCAAACCAGCCGGCCCCCACTCGTGCACCAGGCCTCTATCCTATATAATAAAAGGGTAATATGCAAATTGACCCTAACAGCAGAACGACTGGGAATGACTGGTCACTATGACACACACTGACCACCAGGGGGCAGATGCTCAATGCAGGAGCTGCCCCTGGTGGTCAGTGTGCTCCCACAGGGGGAGCTCTGCTCAGCCACAAGCCAGGCTGATGGCTGCCAGCACAGCAGTGGTGGCGGGAGCCTCTCCTGCCTCCTCAGCAGCGCTAAGGATGTCCGACTGCAGCTTCAGCCTGCTCCCTGCTGGCAAGTGGACATCCCCTGAGGGCTCCTGGGCTGCCATAGGGATGTCTGATTGCCAGCTTAGGCTCGATCCCCCCGGGGAGTGGGCCTAAGCCAGCAGGTGGACATCCCCCGAGGGGTCCCAGACTGCGAGAGGGCACAGGCCGACCTGAGGGACCCCCCCGAGTGCACAAAGTTTTGTGCACCGGGCCTCTAGTAAGAGAATAAGAGAGGATATAACCATGATGATGAAAGTGATGGAGTACTTGCCTTGAGCCCTGTTTTATTCTTTTTTGTTGTTGTTAATCCTCACCCTAGGATATTTTTCCATTAATTTTTTTTAAGAGAGAGTAGAAGGGAGGGAGGGGTGTGTGTGGGAGAGAGAGAGAGAGAGAGAGAGAGAGAGAGAGAGAGAGAGATGTGAGAGAGACATATTAATTGGTTGCCACCTGCATGTGCCTGGACGGGGCCAGGGAATGAACCTGCAACCCTTCAGTGTGTGGGCTGACCCTCTAACCACTGCAAACACTGGCCAGGGCTTGAGTCCTGTTTTACATGTACATCAGCCTTATGAAGTAGGTACTCTACCCATTTCTCAAATGAGAAAACTGAGGCACAGGCTGAGTCACTTGCTCAAGGTTGCTCAGCTAGGAGTGGCAGAATCAGAAAAGATTAAAGTCACAGGTTATTGGACTACTAGGGTAAACAGGTGAGGTAGGGTGCTGAAGATCCCCCAGAGCAGGGGTGGAAACCTTTTTTCTGCCAAGGGCCACTTGGATATTTATAACATCATTCGCTGGCCATACAAAATTATCAACTTAAAAATCAGCCTGCTGCCCTAGCCGGTTGGGTCAGTGGTAGAGTGTCGGCCCGTGTACTGAAGGACCCCAGGTTCGATTCTGTTCAATGGCACGTACCTTGGTGGCAGGCTCGATCCTGGCCCTGGTCTGGCACCTGCGGGAGGCAACCAAACCATGTGTCTCTCTCACATCCATGTTCTTCTCTGTTTCTCTCCCTGCCTTCCACTCTCTGAAAATCAATGGAAAAATATCCTTGGGTGAGGATGAACAACTACAAGAAAACCTAGCCTTTATATTTGGTCAAACATTTAATTAACTCACCCCTAATGCCTTGGCAGGGCCAGACCCAATGCTTCAGGGGGGCCCTCTACAGCCTGTGGGCTGGGGTCTCCATCTCTGCTCTAGGGGGGCTCTCTACGGCCTGTGGGCTGGGGTCTCCATCTCTGCTCTAGGGGCTCTGGGATCATTGCACTGAGGGTAGGGCTTCCTCAGAAGCTGCAGCCCCATCTCTAAGCCATGGAATTGGTGCCTCTAAATTTTTTTAAAGTCATTTGATTCTAATTATTTTTTTTGTTAAAAAAATATTTTTATTGACTTCAGACAGGAAGGGAAAAGGAGAGAGAGATAGAAACATCAGTGATGAGAGAATCATTGATTGGCTGCCTCCTGCACGTCCCTACTGGGGTTTAAGTCTGCAACCCAGGCATGTGCCCTTGACCGGAATTGAACCTGGGACCCTTCAGTCTACAGACCGATGCTCTATCCACTGAGCAAAATCAGTTAGGGAGGTGCCTCTAAATTTTTAAAAAATAAATTTTTTTATTGATTTCAGAGAGGAAGAGAGAGGGCGAGAAAAAGAAACATTAACGATGAGAAAGAATCATTGATTGGCTGCCTCCTGCATTCCCTCTACTGGGATCAAGCCTGAAACCTGGGCATGTGCCCTGACTGGGAATTGAACTGTGACCTCCTGGTTCACAGGTTGACATTCAACCTCTGAGCCACACCAGCTGGGCAAATTGGTGCCTCTTTAAACGTTGAGATGAATTACACCCACTTAAGGTTAAGTGAAACTGACATAAAGCCCCACCTCTCCCAGTTTGGGAGTCAGGGAATGCCTCCTAGAAGAAGTCTCATTTAATAGGGTATCTGAAAGATGAATAAGAGTTGGCCAGTTGAAGAGGTGAGGGAGGGAGTCTCAGGCAGAGGGCATAGCATAGGCAGGGAGGTGGGAGAGTGAAGGGCATGCGGTCAGTTCCCTTTGGGATTCCTCCTGTGTCTGGAGCGAATATTTATTCAAACTCCACCCCGCCAGCAAGTCAGACAGAGAAAGACAAATACTGTATGATGTCACTTACATGTGGAATCTAAGTAAATTGGTGGTTGCCAGGGGTTGGGGGAGGGCAAAATAGAGAGACGTTGCTCAAAGGGTACAAACTTCCAGTTATGAGATGAATAACTCGGGCCTCTAGTAATAATAATAATACTGTATTGTGTATTCGAAAGTTGCTAAGAGACTAGATCTTAAATGTTCTCACCACAAAAAAGAACTGGTAATTATATGAGATGATGGAGGTTTTAGCTGATGCTACAGTGGTAATCATTTCACAATACAGTGTATACATATAGGGTGTCCCCAAAAATGTATACACACTTCGATTATAAAGTCAGTTGTATGGGGAGAAACCAAGATAGCGGCATAGGTAAACACCTGAAATTGCTGCCTCACACAACCACTTCAAAAATACAACTAAAAGACAAAATGGACATCATCCAGAACCACAGGAAGGCTGGCTGAGTGGAAATTCTACAACTAGAAGGAAAGAGAAAAGCACACTGAGACTCAGAGGAGGTGCAGAAGTAACGTGCAGAGGTACGGAGGCGCGTGGAAAGGGCTGGCAACTGAGGACGTGGCTGTCTTTTTCAATCGGGAGGGAGGCAGAAGCTCCCGACGGCCCTGACTCCAGTTCTGGGCGAGTCTCTGGGGACCCAGACTCATACGGGGAGAAACTGGACTGTCTGGCAGTGGGAGGAACTCGAGAGCGGCTTTCTCTCAGAGGTGCTTGCAGCGATTACCATGGGACACTGAGACCCGGGACTCTTAGGGCAGGACTGAGGATCAGCCATAGCTGTTTGCTCCACCCTGTTGATTCCCTGAGACCCCGCCCCACCCAAGCTGTGTGCAGGGGCTTTTGCATGAATGACCTGGCCCTTTGCAATCTAAAATTACCTAACAAACTGAAGCTGGGTCAGAGAGACCCAGATCATCCAAAAGAAGGCCCAAGGCCCCACAGCAGATTGCATTGCTTCACAGCTGGGCCTCATCTGGGCACCTCCAAACCCCAAATAAAGAAGAGGAATCTGTAGATCTCTCTGTACCTCCTGCTAGGTAGCCTCAGGCAGAGGCTAAATTAGCACCTCCTTAGAGATCCAAGAGCCAGTGTACCCAGTGGTCAGAGTGGGACCATCCAGATTACAACTCCTCAGATCCATAAGGGACAGACTCAGGGGCAGACTCAGTGAGCACCAAAGCCCCACTGAAACAAGTCTTGCCCCAGAAGGGTGTCTCCAGCACAGAAGTTCTCCCACTGCAGACACAGCTGATTCTCACAGCCAATTAGCCTGGAGGTCAAATCCTCCCAGTGATACCAACTACAATCAAGGCTTAACTACAACAAGACTGTGCACACAGCTCACAAAGGGATGCACCAAGAGTGTTCACCTCAGGTAATTGGGGAGGCTGAGCCACTATAGGACACCTAGCACAGAAAACCACTCTATCAACACAGGAAAGCATCCAAAATGTGGAGACAAAGAAACAGGTCACAAATGACAGAAATGGAGGAAAGCAAACTACTGGATATAGAGTTCAAAACCACGGCTTTAAGGTTTTTCAAGAATTTTCTAGAAAACGCTGATAAATTTAGTAAGACCCTCAACAAGTCTAGTGAGACCACTAATAAATTTAGTAAGACCCTCAATAAGTTTAGTGAGACCCTCGAGGATATGAACAAGGACCAACTAGAAATTAAGCATACACTGACTGAAATAACGAATATTATACAGAGATCCAACAGCAGACTAGAGGATCGCAAGAATCAAGTCAAAGATTTGAAGTATGAAGAAGTAAAAAACACCCAATCGGAAAAACAAAAAGAAAAAATAATCCAAAAATATGACGATAGTGTAAGGAGCCTCTGGGACAACTTCAAGCATACCAACATCTGGATTATGGGGGTGCCAGAAGAAGAGAGAGAGCAAGATATTGAAAACCTATTTGAAGAAATAATGACAGAAAACTTCCCCTTCCTGGTGAAAGAAATAGACTTACAACTCCAGGAAGCACAGAGAACCCCAAACAAAAGGAATCCAAAGAGGACCACACCAAGACACATCATAATTAAAATGCCAAGAGCAACAGACAAAGAGAGAATCTTAAAAGCAGCAAGAGAAAAACAGCTAGTTACCTACAAGGGAGTACCCATACGATTGTCAGTTGATTTCTCAACAGAAACTTTGCAGGCCAGAAGGGAGTGGCAAGAAATATTCAAAGTGATGAATACCAAGAACCTACAACCAAGATTACCCAGCAAAGCTATCATTCAGAATTGAAGGTCAGAGAAAGAGCTTCACAGATAAGAAAAAGCTAAAGGAGTTCATCACCACCAAACCAGTATTATATGAAATGCTGAAAGGTATCCTTTAAGAAGAGGAGGAAGAAGAAAAAGGTAAAGATAAAAATTATGAACAACAAATACATATCTACCAACAAGTGAATCTAAAAATCAAGTGAATAAAAAATCTGATGAACAGAATAAACTGGTGAATATAATAGAATAAGGGGCATAGAAAGGGAGTGGACTGACTATTCTTGGGGCGGGGGGAAAGGGGTGTGGAGGGTGCGGGAAGAGACTGGACAAAAATCGTACACCTATGGATGAGAACAGTGTGTGTGTGGGGGGTAAGGGCAGAGGGTGGGGTGGGAACCGGGTGGAGGGGAGCTATGGGGGGGGGAGGAAGAGGAACAACTGTAATAATCTGAACAATAAAGGTTTTTTAAAAATAAAGAAATAAAAAAATAAAGTCAGTTGTTTATTAACATACAGTTCATTTCAAAATTTAAAAGACTCTACAGAAATGAATAATTTATTTTGCTAACACCTGTTTTCAAACTGATGACCATTCTGGTCTAGGCACTGCTGATAATGCAGAGCAATGGAATCACAAACATCAAGAATCATTTTGTTCACTATTTGTGCACCTCAATTTGTCAACTGTTGCCGGTTTAGTACCATAAGCTTTATCTTTTATGTATCTCCATAAAAAGTCTAGTGGATACATTTTCTTTATTCAAAGCTTAGTCTGGCTTCACACATTATTTCAAATCAGTTAAACCTGAAAAGAAGTGAAAATTAAGTGAGTTAGCCCAGCTGGTGTGGCTCAGTGGTTGAGCATCGACCTATGACTCAGGAGGTCATGGTTAAATTCCCAGTCAGGGCACAAGCCTGGATTGTGGGCTGGATCCCCAGTAGGGGGCATGCAGGAGACAGCCAATCAATGATTCTCTCTCATCACTGATGTTTCTCTCTCTCCCTCTCTCTTCGTCTCTCTGGAATCAATAAAAGCACATTTTAAAAATTAAGTGAGTTATTAGCTGTTAAAGTATGTGTACATTTTTTGGGATACTCTGTGTCCCCAAAAAATGTACACATACTTTGAATAATTATAAAGGCAGTTTGTACTGAAACTGCGTTTTCAAACTCCCAGGAGCATTTTAGGATGAATTTCCTTTGTTGAAAGCTTAGTCTGGCTGACAAGAAAGAAGCACCAATTGAGCTATCAGCTATTAAAGTGCGTGTGCATGTTTTTGGGACACCCTGTATATAAAATCACTATGCTGTAGGCCTTAAACCTAAAGAATGTTAGAGGCCAATCATATCCCAGTTAAAGCTGGGGCAAAAGAAAACAACAAAAAAACAAGCTCCGCCTGGCAAATGTACCACAAACCTTCCACCAGTTTCCAGTGAGTCCTGAATTTCCCCTCCTACCTCCCACGCTCACCCCCCGTCCTGGCATCCACAGGCCCCCCCTTTCATCCTTCCCAGCTTTGGGACCTGCTGTTGGGAACATCACCCTTTTTTTGTTTTTGTTTTTGTTTTGTTAATCCTCACCCAAGGATATTTTTTCCATTGAATTTTAGAGAGAGTGGAAGGGACGGGGAGAGACAGAGAGAAACATGGATGTGACAGAGACACATCAACAGGTTACCTCCCACACACACCCTGACCAGAGCCTGGTATGGAGCCTGCAACTGAGGTACGTGCCCTTGGCCAGAATGGAACCCGGGACCTTCAGTCTTCAGGGTGATGCTCTATCCCCTGAGCCAAACTGGCCAGGGAGGGATCATTGCTCTTGATCTCAGAGTGATGGTCTGAGGGCTGGCCCCTCTGCTGCTGGGGGCAGAGATGGCTCCCTGTGCCACCCCCAGTGTGTGTGGCCAGTGGTTATTCTGGAGCTCAACAAGCTATGACCTTGATATAAACTTCAAGCTTGGCTGCTTCCTTGTCCTGCCTCCCCTGGACCCTCTGTACTGCACTTGGCATACCCAGGTGAGTGGTGGTCCTTGGGCTTTCTGTTCCTGTTCACCCAGAGGTGTCTGGCACTTGGGAGAGTGTGAGTAATCCCCCTTGTGTGCCTGAATGGACGCTAGTGTGGTGTGACCTCCTTGCATCTTGCCTGTATGTCTGTGTGGCAGAGGTCAGTGAGCGGGACTCTCAGGCAAGAGATCGAGTTGGCCTGTTGGATTCCAATTCTTCATCCTTAACTGCTGTCCATCAGCTCTGGGGACCAGAGACCCCCAGGCCTGTTTGTCTGGACAGCCATCTCACTGCCCCCAGGGAGGTTGCGCCCAATGGAGCACTCATCCAGGTGTGCTCCCTTCTCCAGGGTGGTGCTGGTCTCACGGAGGGGGCCAGAGTGCTAAGTGAGAGCTGACGAAGACCAGAAGGGACAAGGGGGCCTGGGATGGGAGGTCCAGCTTGAGAGGGAAACAGATGTGGGGAATACGACGAGAGTTACAGTTTCCACTCCAGAGGATCAGCTGAGGGGCAGTGTCCAGGGCAAACCAAGACCCCAATGGACACTCAATCCCTGGCCTGCTGGGCCCCATCAGGGCTGTGACCTTGGCCCCAGGTAGCAGAAAAACCTCTAGAGAAGCCAGTGTGTGATCTGGTCCTTAGACTCTGTGCAGGCAGGGATGGTTCAGTGGGACTGTGAACTTGGAAAACAAAATGCGATGGTCCCCAGGAGGGGCCCTGGGTGTGGGGCTCTGGAGGTTAAAGGGGGACCTGGAGAGATGGAGGGGGAACCTTGACTCTTGCTTAAGTGCTGTGTGTCCCTAAGAAAGTTGCTTAGCTTCTTGGAGCCTCATTTTGTGCACCTGCGAAATGCAAATGCCAATACTGACACTCTATGGGGGCTCAGCTCTTGTCTTTTGGATGAGGAGCTGGAGGTAGTATCTCTGGCAGTCATGGCAGGAAGCCAGACAGCTCCACACCAGCTTCATAATTCTCTTGTCGGCCCAGGACATCCAGCACACAGTAGGTGCCACCTGTGAAGGCTCTTCTTTAAATCTTGAGCTTCTTTCTCCATTTCTCACCTGTCCCACTGGTCAGGCAGGCACACATGGTGTCTAAGTTGTAGACTCTGGGGTCAGGCAGCCTGGGTTCAAATCCTGGCTCTGCCACTTATTAGCTGCGTGACCTTGGGCAAGCCACTTCATCTCTCTGTGCTTCCAGGTCTGCATTTGCAAATGGGTTTAATCACACTCTCTCATCATGGGGTCCTTGTGAGAATAAAAGGAAGGATTAGACCTGGGGTGCCTGGCACATAGTAGGTGCTATAAAACCATATTGCATACCTCTGATTATTATTCCTGGCCCATGTTTTAGGCTTCAGACTCTTTTGGGGGCTGCAGGTGACAGATGTCTCTATGCCGATCACTTCCTATTCCACCCCCAAAAGTAGAATTAAGGCAGTGGTCTTCCCCCCAGGGGACATCTGGCAATGTCTGGAGACATTTTGGGTTGTCACAACTGGGGGAGGGTGCTACTGGCACCTAGTGGACAGAGGCCAGGGGTGCTGCTCAACATTCTACAATGCACAGGATCTTCCCCGTTATAAAGAATGTCCTGGCCCCAAATGCAAACTATATGGAGTTGGACCAACCCGGGGGTAACTGAGAGTAGGGGCCCAGAGTCATACCCTCTACTTCTTATCCTTGCTGAGCCTCACTTTCCTCATCTGCAAAATGGGGATAACCGGTAGTATCAATGACAAAGGGCTCTTGGCAGGATTAAGTGAGTTAAGAATGAGAGGGATTTAGCCTTGAAGAAAATGTAGGCAGCAAAATATCAGACATTTCATGTAGCAAAATTTTCACTGTTACAACACCTAAGGCAAGAGAAACAAAGGGAAGAGTACATCAGAAAAGGGAACCAAGATGGCGACATAGGTTAATGCCAGAGTTTGCTGCCTTGAACAACTACTTCAAAAGTGAAACTAAAAGACGGAACAGACATCACCCAGAACCACAGGAACGCTGGCTGAGTGGAAGTCCTACAACTAGGAGGAAAGAGAAACGCATACGGACACTCAGAGGAGGCGCAGTGCTGAAGTCAAATTCTGAGGTGCGGAGTGCGCGGAGCAGGCTGGCAGTGGAGGGCGCGGTTGGCGTTTTCAATCGGGAGGGAGTTGCAGACTCTGAGCTCCAGATATGGGCGAGTCTTTAGGGACCCAGACTCAAACGGGAGAAGCGGGACTGTCTGGCTTCGGTCAGAGCGAGTGCAGCTTTCTCTCCGAGGTTTGCAGCGGTTGCTGGGACTCAGAGAGGCAGAGCCCCTGGGGACAGGACTGAGAGCCGCCATAACTGCTCTCTCCGGCCCACCCTGTTGATCCTGTGCGACCCGCCCCGCCCAAGCCCTGCACAGAGGCATTTGCCAGATAGCCTCAGGCAAAGGCTAGATTAGCACCTCCCTAGAGGACAGAAGTTCTCTCACTGCAGACACAGCTGATTCTCACAGCCACTTGGCCTGGAGGTCAAACCCTCCCTGGTATTAGCTACAACAATCAAAGCTTAACTACAAGACTGCGCACAAAGACCACTAGGGGGTGCACCAAGAAAGCATAACAAAATGCGGAGACAAAGAAACAGGACAAAATTGTCAATGGAAGATATAGAGTTCAGAACCACACTTTTAAGGTCTCTCAAGAACTGTTTAGAAGCCGCCGATAAACTTAATGAGATCTACAAGAAAACTAATGAGATCCTCGATGTCATGATGGGGAACCAACTAGAAATTAAGCATACACGGACTGAAATAACGAATATTATACAGACTCCCGACAGAAGACCAGAGGAGCGCAAGAATCAAGTCAATGATTTGAAATGCGAGGAAGCAAAAAACACCCAACCAGAAAAGCAAAATGAAAAAAGAATCCAAAAATGCGAGGATAGTGTAAGGAGCCTCTGGGACAGCTTCAAGCGTACCAACATCAGAATTATAGGGGTGCCAGAAGATGAGAGAGAGCAAGATATTGAAAACCTATTTGAAGAAATAATGACAGAAAACTTCCCCCACCTGGTGAAAGAAATGGACTTACAGGTCCAAGAGGTGCGGAGAACCCCAAACAAAAGGAATCCAAAGAGGACCACACCAAGACACATCAAAATTAAAATGCCAAGAGCAAAAGACAAAGAGAGAATCTTAAAAGCAGCAAGAGAAAGAAACTCAGTTACCTACAAGGGAATACCCATACGACTGTCAGCTGATTTCTCAACAGAAACTTTGCAGGCCAGAAGGGAATGGCAAGAAATATTCAAAGTGATGAATACCAAGAACCTACAACCAAGATTACTTTATCCAGCAAAGCTATCATTCAGAATTGAAGGTCAGATAAAGAGCTTCACAGATAAGGAAAAGCTAAAGGAGTTCATCACCACCAAACCAGGATTATATGAAATGCTGAAAGGTGTCCTTTAAGAAGAGGAAGAGGAAGAAAAAGGTAAAGATACAAATTATGAACAACAAATATGCATCTATCAACAAGTGAATCTAAGAATCAAGTGAATAAATAACCTGATGAACAGAATGAACTGGTGATTATAATAGAATCAGGGACATAGAAAGGGAATGGACTGACTATCCTTGGGGGGGAAAGGGGTTTGGGAGATGCGGGAAGAGACTGGACAAAAATCATGCACCTATGGATGAGGACAGTGGGTGGGGAGTGAGGGCGGAGGGTGGGGCGGGAACTGGGAGGAGGGGAGTTTTTTGGGGAAAAAAGAGGAACAAATGTAATAATCTGAACAATAAAGATTTAATTAAAAAAAAGAGTACATCAGAAAAAAAAAAGAGAGAAACAAAGGAAAAAATAAACAAGTGTGACCACATCAAAATAAAAAGCTCCTGCACAGCCAAATAAACCAGCATCAAAGTGAAAAGGGAGGCCACAGAACGGGAGAACATGTTTGCCAATGATGCATCTGATAAGGGTTAATTTCCAAAATATATAAAAAACTCATATAACTCAACAAAAGGAAGACAAATAATCTAACTAAAAAATGGACAGAGGACCTAATAGACACTTCTCCTAAGAGGACATACAAATGGCCAAGAGACATATGAAAAAATGCTCAACATCGCTAATCATCAGAGAGATGCAAATTAAAACGATAATGAGGTACCACCTCACACTTGCCAGAATGGCTCCCATTAATAAATCAACAAGTGACAGGTGCTGGTGAGGATGTGCAGAAAAAGGAATTTAGTGGACCGCTGGTGGGAATGCAGACTGGTACAACCACTGTGGAAAACAGTGTGGAGTTTCCTCAAAAAATTAAAAATGGAACTGCCATTTGACCCAGTGATCCCCCTTCTAGGAATATACCCAAAGAAGCCTGAAACACCAATCAAAAAGAATATATGCACCCCTATGTTCATAGCAGTGTTATTTACAATAGCCAAGATCTGGAAACAGTCCAAGTGCCCATGAGTAGATGAGTGGATAAAAAAGCTGTGGTACATTTACACCACGGAATACTATGCATCAATAAAAAAGAAGGATCTCTTACCCTTTGAGACAACATGGAGGGACCTGGAGAGTATTATGCTAAGAGAAATAAGCCAGTCAGAGAAATACAAGTATCACATGATCTCACTTGCATGTGAAATTTAATGAACAAAAGAAACTGACAAAAGAGATGCAGAGACATGGAGGCATGAAAGAGGGGGTGCGGGAGGAGATTAACCAAAGAACTTGTATGCATATACGCATAACCCACGGACACAGACAATAGTGGGGTGAAGGCCTGGTGAGCGGATGGAAATGGGGAGGAGAGGTCAGGGGGGGGGGGGGGGAATGGGGGGCATCTGTAATACTTTCAACAATAAAGATATATTAACAGGAATGTATTCACAAGCTTCCAGCCTGGTCCAGACCACCCTGTTCTCTCATCTGGACTATTGTTATTTTTGCCCCCAGTGTATCCTCCACAAGCAGCTGGGGGCGGCAGTTAGGGGATCTGTTTGAATCTGTGTTACATTATGTCATTCAAAGCCCTGTGGCAGCTCCATCTCACTCAGAGCAAAAGCCAAGTGTCCCCCAAGATCCAGCACTGCATTTCCTCTCTGCCTCCTCCTCCCCACACTCTGCTCCTGCCACACTGGCCTCCTCACTGTTTCTCAGGCATATCAGGCACACTCCCACTCAGGACCTTTGCACATGCTGTTTTCCTTTTATAGAATGATCCTCTCCTAAATACCTGCATGGCTCATTCCCTCACTTCCTTCACATTTTACCTAAGTTGACTTCTTAATAAGATCATCCTTTCTACCCGTTCCAAAACTTCAACTCATGGCAACACTTCATATCTCCCTATTTTGCCTTATATATTCTCCTTAGCTTTGACCCAACATGCTATATATTTTATCTTCTCTACTGACTGTCTCCCCCACTAATACTTCCAAGCCGTGAGAGCAATCATTTTAATCTGTTTTGTTCACTGCCATCTTCCTAGCACCAAGAAGAAAGTCTGGCACATAATGAATGCTCAATTATTTGATGAATAAATGAAAGAAGTTCTTCAAGAAAAAAAGAATGTAAGGGATTTAGGACAGGATCCGAGTTAGTGTGGACTGTTGTCATTATCATTAGTGACCAGGATGTGGTGGTAGTGTGTGTCATGTGTCTCCTGCTGAACTGTCCCCTCATTTCAGAACTCAGCCCAGGTTGACCCCCACCCAGGCCCCAGTGCCCCAGAGCCAAGTAGGATCATGGACCACTGCTGACACCAGAACTGGCAGTGCTCAGCTTACCCATGGCTGAGACTATGCTGTGAGCACCTAGGCTGGGGCTGGACACTCCCTCAGGGAGGCTTGCAGATCACACGAGAAACAGAATTCGATATATTACAATCCAACTTAGCCTCTACTCAGAGCCCACATTCGGCTGCAGGGGGTGGGAGGGAAACCTGAATCCCCATGAATTCAGGTGCCCCCTGCCCGGAAGTGGGTTAGAAGAAGAGAGAAGGATCAGTAACCAGGCAGCCTGGGTTGGAATCTGGCTTTGCCATTTATCAGCTGTGTGATTTTGGGACATGACTCAACCCCTGAAAATGGGGACAATAATAGTAACCTCTTTACAAAGGGATCTCTATGAGGAAAAAATGGCCAATGTGTATCAAGCACTTCGAACAGGATCCGGTACCCAGTAAGCACAGTAAATGTAATTGACGATGGCGACGATGGTGATGGCCGTGATGGTGCCTGTGCTTGACCACACGGAACCAGTGTGGTGGGTGGCTGGTGAGGGTTTCTCACCCTTAGCACCACTGACATTTTGGGTTGGATAGTTCTCAGTTGTGGGGGGCTGTCCTGTGCATTAGAATGAGCAGCATCTTTAGCCTCTACCCACCAGATGCCAGTAGCACCCCTTAATTCTAATTCTGTCAATCAAAGTTGTCTGCTGACACTGCCCAGTGTCCCGTGGGGTGGAGGCAGAACTGGCTGGGTGAGAGCCACTGATCTCTCTCAGGTCATCTTCAGTCCGCACTGGCATCTACTGGAATGAGTTGTGTCCCTTTCAGTCTGTGGTGTTAATTCTTTCAGCGTCCCAACTTTTTTTTTTTCTGAGACAGCCCCTCTTGTTTTTTAAAAAAAGTTAATCCTTTAATTGATTTTTTAGAGCGAGAGGAAGGGAGAGAGAGAGAGATAGAAACATCAATGATGAGAGAAACTTCATTGGTCAGCTGCCTCCTGTACACCCCATACTGGGGACCAAGCCTGCAACCTGGGGATGTGCCATGACCAGGAATCGAACCAGTGACCTCTTGGTTCATGGGTCAACACTCAACCAACTGAGCTACATTGGCTGGGCCTGCGATAGCCTCTCTAAGACAGTGGGAGCCGATGCATCAGCTCTTGCTCAAATGAAGGAAGGGGCTCCATGACTGGAAAACCTCTGGGTGAGACCAGCATCAATGAACGTTTTAAATTCTATCCCACTGGCTCTCCTGGTGACAGCCATTAGCAGCCAGGGACCGAGAAGCTCAGATAGGCAAGTGCACTGTCCGAGGTCACAATAGCATGTGACATTGTGTGGGCCTTCCCCCTCAATCTGGACACACCCCCTAGAACCATGTGCTTGACCATCCCTTGGCCTGTATCTCCCCATCCGGTCAGCCTGGTCACCCTGCCACCTCCTTGTGATCTGGCCTCCTCATGTCTGGTGGCCTCTCTGGTGCCTTTGGCTTCTGGACTAGATATGTCTTCTTAATTTTTGTTTTTTAACTAGAGGCCTGGTGCATGAAATTCATGCATGGGTAGGGTCCCTAGGCCTGGCCAGCGACCAGGGCCGATCGGGGTCTTCTGGCTGCTGGCCGGGGCCTTCCTTCATTCTGCGCCACCCCCTGGTGGTCAGCACATGTCATAGTGAGCAATCCAACTCCTGGTCTCCCAGTTGAACTCCCAAGGGGACAATTTGCATATTAGGCATATATATATATATATATATATATATATATATATATAGACTAGAGGCCCTATGCAAGAAGATTCGTGCAAGAATAGGCCTTCCTTCCCTTGGCTGCCGGCACTGGTTTCCCTCCGGCACCCAGGACCCAGGCCTTCGCTCTGGCTGCTGCCTCCCGCCTTTGCTCTGGGGCTGGGAGCTGCCATCTTTGTCATGTTAATTTGCATATTCCCTCCTTATTGGCTGTGGGTGCTGCCATCTTTGTCATGAAATGATGGTCAATTTGCATATTCCATCTTTATTAGGTAGGATTCTCACTGGAGGACATGTTTTTAAAAAAATATATATTTTATTGATTTTTTACAGAGAGGAAGGAAGAGGGATAGAGTGTTAGAAACGTCGATGAGAGAGAAACATTGATCAGCTGCCTCCTGCACATCCCCTACTGGGGATGTGCCCTCAACCAAGGTACATGCCCTTGACCAGAATTGAACCTGGGACCCTTCAGTCTGCAGGCCGATGCTCTATCCACTGAGCCAAACCGGTTAGGGCTGGAGGACATGTTTTTATTGATTTTAGAGAGAAAGGAAGGGAGAGGGGGAGAGAGAGAGGAAGTCATCTATGTGAGAGAGAAATATCCATCAGTTGGCTCCCATATGCACCCAGACTGGGAATTGAACCTGCCACCCGGGCATGTGCCCTGACCGGGAATGGAACCCGCGACCTTTCAGTGTATGGGATGACACTCCAACCAGCTAAGCCACAATGGCCAGGGGTCCCCTTATTTTTTTGATGCAAAAGCAGTTGATTCTTTTGGGTTGTTCATCCTCACAGAATACAGGCATGTGCCCTTGACTGGAATTGAAGCCGGGATCCTTCAGTCTGCAGGCCGATGCTCTATCCACTGAGCCAAACCAGTTAGGGCAGTCCCAACAGTATTGATTTTGGGGTTACAGATACATTTTAGTGAGTAAGCAAATTGACATTTATGGGATCCACAAATAATGAGGATCACTTGCATACATTTCAGGTGGTAACGAGTGCTGAGACAAAATGGAAAAGCTAGGCTGGGGATAGAGACAAGATGGGGCACATTAGTTTCCAAGGCTATCATAACGGAATACCACAAAGTGGGTGACTTAAAGCAACAGAATTGCATTCTCTCAGTTTCGGAGGAAGAAGTCCAAATTCGACATGGCGCAGGGCCGTGCTCCCTCCGCAGGCTCCAGGGAAGAACCCTTCCTGGCCTCTTTCTCACCTCTGGTGGTGGCCAGCAATCAATTTGGTTCCTTGGTTCATAGACGCACCATTCCATTCTCTGCCTCTGTTGTCACTTGGCCTTCTTGCCGTGTGTCTGTGTCCCTGTACCTCTTCTTATGAGGACGCTGGTCATGCTGGATTTAGGGCCCACTTTAATCCAGTATAACTTCATCTTGACATGCTTACAAAGACCCAGTTTCCAAATAAGGTCTCATATAAAATTCCAGGTGGACATGAATTTTGGGGGAAACCTTATTGAACCCCGTCCAGGGGGTTATTTTAAAGAGGAAGGTCATTGCCCTGGCTGGTGTGGCTCAGTTGGTTGACCATCGTCCTGTGCACCAAAAGGTCACTGGTTCGATTACCGGTCAGGGCACATGCCCAGGTTACGGGTTCAATCCCCAGTTGGGGTACATATGGGAACCAGCTGATTGATGTTTCTCTCTCACACTGATGTATCTCTCTCTCTCTCTCTCTCTCTCTCTCTCTCTCTCTCGCTCTCTCTCTCTCTCTCCCCTTCTCTCTCAAATCAATAAAAACATATTAAAAAAAACACAAAGAGGAAGGTTATGAAAAGCCTTTTGGAGGAAGTAACATTTGAGCATAGACTTGACTGAGGTGAGGGGGATCTGGGCAAGAGCATTCTAAGCAGAGGGGACAACAAGTGCTAAGGGCCTGAGGTTCTCTGCGCCTGATTCCTTCTAACATCATACAGAGGCCTAAGTAGCTGGCAGGGAGTGAGCAAGGGAGAGAAAGGGACGTGAGGACAGGAGGGGCTAGGGCAGGGCTTGCAGAGCCTTGTGGGCAGGGGGAGGACTTGGGATTTTACCCTAGGGGAGGTGGGAGCCCTGGAGGGCTGTGAGCAGAGGAGGGACAAGAGCAAGCCCGGCCCTGAGTTCTGTATCTCACAGAATCCACACAGTCACCCAGCGATGGAAGCCTTCACTGGCCCTGTTTTCCAGATCACAGCGTTGCTAAGGGGTGATTCCTGATTCGCATTCACACCCTTCTGCCCTCCTGCGTGAGACTATACATGAACGGCTAACTGCTGGTATTGTCTTTATAAAGTAATCACAAGGCATTTTGTGGGCTCACGATGCATCTACGTTAACTCTTGTGGCCTTTGCGATGGCCAGGGCTGAGGAACAGGAAATTTGAGGGCTTAGCAGAGGACAAGGAGTTTGGTCCAAGAGCCAAGAGCTGGACTGAAGACCAAGATGGTAGCCATGGGAGCTGGGCCCCTTTCCAGTGTCTTGGGGACATTCTGGTCTTTGAGTCAGGGTGGCACGCAGGGCCTCCAGGCCTGGCTTTGTGTCCCCCTCGTCCCCTCTCTCCAGGGCCAAATTGAGGTGACTGCCCCTGCGTCTCTGGGCTCTCGCAGTGGGCATTTAGTTGTGGCCTTGGATTCTCAGAGTGTGTTCCCTGGAACCACGGCCAAGTGTGGGGTTAAGCAGAGATGAATGGCGGTGCTCGGTGCAGGGCTCCTCAGAGCCTTTCACATGCTCACGTGCTTTGTGCGGCTTTCCAGAATTTATCTGCCCCCTTGATGGTTTTTCCTCTGAAGCCTTTGTGGGGCAGTAGGGGTTTCTGGAACAGATAAAGGAAACACTGCCTTAACCCAAAGGGGAAACTTGAGTGGTGGAATTTCAGGCACAGACTTCTGGCTAAGCATCAAAGCTTTCTTCCCGCCTCCTCTTCCCAGAACCTGGGCACAGAGAACAAGGCGGGTGTCCCACAGCTCTCTCTGGGGTGGCCCAGTGGGGTTGCAAGCTCTGGGCAGCCAAATTAGGAGCTCAGGACAAGGCTGGATGGGGTCAGCTCAGGCAGAGCTGGGGAAGGGCTTGTTGGGATAAGGGGGGATGGGAGGCACAAGTCCTGAATTCATAGTATCCCTTGACCTCTGAGGGTTTTCCAGTGGGGAGGGGTGTGTCTTCTGGGAAGGCTGTGGAGTCCCCTGGGACAAAGCCCAGGGATTAGCTCAGGAGAGAAACATCTAATCCCCAGCAGGGTCCAGTCCAGGGTCACAGAGGGAGGCCACAGATTGGCCCTGCTCTTTGGAAAGTAAACACGAAAGAAATGCTGGCCTGGCTTCCCCTTTCCAGCGGCCAGGGCTTTGCCCAGCCCCTTCCGTGGAGGCTCCAGCGTGTCAGCCTCCACCCCCTTCACACTCTGTCTCCTTCTGTTCACCCCTCTGACCTCTCCCAGCATCTCTGACTGTGGGGGCCAGGGGAGTTGGTCACTTCAGGCCTTGGCCCTGTGTTCCCTGGTGGGTACAGTCTGTAAAGGCACAGGGAAGTGGGGCAGATTGGGCCGGCCACCCTGCCGGGTGGTTGTTATGATTACTGGTGTCATTGTTACTGTCAGTGAGACAGGGAAGCTGGGACAGAGCTGAGAACACAGAGGAAGTGCATGTCTCTAGGACACCCTGACCTTGAGCCTTTCACAGGGCTTGAAGGGTCAGCCCCCTGCTGCTCTCTGCCTCATCCACCTCTGGCTGCTGGAGCTGCACCTGCGCCCCAACAGTGTGGAGCTGCTTGGCTGCACTGAGGATGGGTTCCTGCCTCAGCTTCCTCATCCAAGAACAGCTTAGCTATTCCCACCTCCTCTCTTGTCCTGGAACAAGCCCCCACTTCAATGCCTGACGCTGATTCTCTGCTGGAGGTGGGGTGGGGTGAGCGGGGTGGGGTGGAGGGTAGAGGGGTGGGGTAGAGAGTGGGTGTCGGGGGTGTGGAGGTGTGGAGCAGCTCTGTGAGTCCACAAGGCAGGGCTGATGGATTTGGGAGGACAGAGAGGAGTGGAGACAGTGCACCCAGTGGAGGACCCAGCGTGGACACAAGTCTGGAGGTGTATTAGAAGGAAGGCGAGAGCCCAGGCCAGCTGGAGCAGAGAGCTGAGGAGTTTACATTCTGTGAGGCAGGCAAGAGGGAGCCATGGCAGGTTCTCGTTTTTTTTTGTTTTTGTTTTTTCTAATTGTGGTAAATTGCATATCATAAAATTTACCTTTTAAACCATTTTAAGTGTCCAGTTCAGTGGTATTAGGCACATTTGCAATGTTGTGCAACCACCCCACCATCCATCTCCAGAACTTTCTCATCTTCTCAAACTGACACTCCGTCCCCATTAAACACCAAGCCCCCCTTCCCCTCCTCCAGCCCCTGGCACCCACCATCTGTCTCTAGGGACCTCTGGTGAATGGAATAACACAGTAATTGTCCCTTTGTGTCTGGTTTATTATACTTTACATGTTTTCAGGGTTTATCCATGTTGTAGCATGTATCAGAACTTCATTATTTTTTATTATTATTTTATTTTAGAGAAGGAGAGAGAGAAACATTGATGAGAGAGAAACATTGATTGGCTGCCTCTTGCATGTGCCGTACTGGGGATTGAGCCTGCAATGCAGGCATGTGCCCAGATCAGGAATCAAACCAGTGACCTCTTCGTGCCTGGGTTGATGCTCAACCACTGAGCCACACTGGCTGGCAGAACTTCATTCTTTCAAAGGATGAATAGTATTCCATTGTCTGGATGGACCACATTGTGTTTAAGCATTCATTTGTCAATGGAAACTGGGTTGCTTGCACACTTAAGCTATTGTTAGTCACGCTGCTATAAACAGTGTTCAAATATCTGTTCAAGTCCCCACTTTCAATTCCTTTGAGTGTACACCTAGGAGTAGAATTGCTAGGTCATATGGTAACTCTTGGCTTAATTTTTTGAAGAACCACCGAACTGTTTTCCACAGTGACTATTCCATTTTCCATTCCCTCCAGCATGCACAAGGATACCAATTTCTCCATATTCTCACCAACACTCATTATTTTCTCTCTTTCTTTCTTTCTTTCTTTCTTTCTTTCTTTCTTTCTTTCTTTCTCTCTCTCTCTCTCTCTCTCTCTCTCTCTCTCTCTCTTTCTCTCTCTCTCTCTCTCTCTCTCTCTCTCTCTCTCTCTCTCTCTCTTTCTTCTTCTTTCTTCTTTCTTTCTTTCTTTCTTTCTTTCTTTCTTTCTTTCTTTTTTAAATAGCCATCCTAGTAGTTGTGAAGTAGTATCTCATTGTGGTTTTGACTTGCATTTCCCTAATGACTAATGATGTTATTCATCTTTTCATACATTTATTGGCCATTTGTATGCTATCTTTGGAGAAATGTCTATTCAGTTTTGAATTGTGTTGTTTTTGTTGTTGTTGAGTTGTAGGAGTTCATGGAATGTACTGGATATCAACCCCTTATCAGATATATGCTTTGCAAATATTTTCCCCAGGCCTTTTAAAAAAAATTTGAATTCTTTACTGTTGAAAGTATTATATATGTCTCCTTTTTTTCTTCCATTGTCCCCTCCCCGGTCGCTCCCACCTCCTACCACATGCCCTCACCTCCCCCACTATTGTCTGTGTCCATTAGTTATGCTTATGTGCATGCATACAAGTCCTTTGGTTGATCTCTTATCCCCCCTCTCCTTCCACCCTGCCTTGCCTTCCCTCTGAGGTTTGACGGTCTGTCCGATGTTTCTCTGTCTCTGGATCTATTTTTGTTCATCAGTTTACATTGTTCATTATATTGCACAAATAAGTGAGATCATGTGATACTTATCCTTCTCTGACTGGCTTATTTCCCTTGGCATAATGCTCTCCAGGTCCGTCCAAGCTTTTGCGAATGGTAAGAGTTCTTTCTTTTTTACAGCAGTGTGGTATTCTATTATGTAGATGTACCATAGGTTTTTAATCCACTCACCTGCTGACGGGCACTTGGGCTGTTTCCAAATCTTAGCTATTGTAAATTGTGCTGCTATGAATGTATGGGTGCATATATTCTTTCTGACTGGTGTTTCTGAGTTCTTGGGATATATTCCTAAAAGTGGGATTATTGGGTCAAATGGGAGTTTCATTTTTAATTTTTTGAGGAAACTCCATACTGCTTCCCACACTGGCTGCATCAGTCTGCATTCCCACCAGCAGTGCACAAGGGTTCTTTTTTTTCTCCACATCCTCACTAGCACTTGTCATTTGTTGATTTTTTAAAAAATATATTTTATTGATTTTTCACAAAGAGGAAGGGAGAGGGATAGAGAATCAGAAACATCGATGAGAGAGACACATCGACCAGCCGCCTCCCGCACACCCCCCACCGGGGATATGCCCACAACCAAGGCACATGCCCCCGACCGGAATTGAACCCGGGACCCTTCAGTCCACAGGCCAAAGCTCTATCCACTGAGCCAAACCGGCTACGGCAACATTTGTTGATTTGTTGATGACAGCTATTCTTTTTTTAAAAATATATTTTATTGATTTTTACAGAGAGGAAGGGAGAGGGATAGAGAATCAGAAACACTGATGAGAGAGAAACATCGATCAGCTGTCTCGGGCACATCCCCAGCAACCAAAGTACACGCCCTTGACCAGAATCGAACCCGGGACCCTTCAGTCCGCAGGCCGAAGCTCTATCCACTGAGCCAAACTGGTTAGGGCAATGACAGCTATTCTGACAGGTGTGAGATGGTACCTCATTGTCGTTTTGATTTGCATCTCTCGGATGATTAGTGACTTTGAGCATGTTTTCATATGTCTCTTGGCCTTCTGTGTGTCCACTTTGAGAAGTGTCTATTTAGGTCCTTTGCCCATTTTTTGATTGGATTGTTTATCTTTCTTTTGCTAAGTTGTATATGTTCCCTATAAATTTTAGAGATTAAACCCTTGTCAGATATAACATTGGCAAATATGTTCTCCCATGCAGTGGGCTTTCTTGTTATTTTGTTGATGGTTTCTTTTGCAGTGCAAAGCTTTTTATTTTGATGTAGTCCCATTTGTTTATTTTCTCCTTAGCTTCCATTGTTCTAGGAGATGTGTTGGTAAACATATTGCTGTGAGATATATAGTATTGGAAGTGCTAGCCATAGCGATCAGACAAGAAGAAGAAATAAAAGGTATCCAAATTGGAAAAGAAGAAGTAAAACTGTCATTATTCACAGATGACATGATATTGTACATAAAAAAAAACCCTAAAGACTCCATCACAAAACTACTAGTTTAATAAATGAACTTGACAACGTAGCAGGATACAAAATTAACACCCAGGCCCGAACCAATATGCTCAATTAATATTTGACAAAGGAGGCAAGAACATTACAATGGAGCCAAGATAGTCTCTTCAATAAATGGTGCTGGGAAAATTGGACAGATATATGCAAGAAAATGAAACTAGACCACCAACTTACACCATACACAAAAATAAACTCAAAATGGATAAAGGACTTAAATGTACGACAGGAAACCATAAAAATTCTAGAAGAATCCAAAGGCAACAAAATCTCAGACATATGCCGAAGCAATTTCTTCACTGATACAGCTCCTAGGGCACTTGAAACTAAAGAGAAAATGAACAAATGGGACTACATCAAAATAAAAAGCTTCTGCACAACAAAAGAAACCATGAACAAAACAACGAGAAAACCCACTGTGTGGGAAAACATATTTGCCAATGTCATATCTGATAAGGGCCTAATCTCCAAAATTTATAGGGAACTCATACAACTTAACAAAAGGAAGATAAACAATCCAATCAAAAAATGGGCAAAGGACCTAAATAGACACCTTTCAAAAGAGGACATTCAGAAAGCCAAGAGACATATGAAAACATGCTCAAAGTCACTAATCATCCGAGAGATGCAAATCAAAACAACAATGAGGTACCATCTCACACCTGTCAGACTGGCTATCATCAACAAATCAACAAACGACAAGTGCTGGAGAGGATGTGGAGAAAAAGGAACACTTGTGCACTGCTGGTGGGAATGCAGACTGGTGCAGCCACTATGGAAGACAGTATGGAGTTTCCTTAAAAAACTGAAAACGGAACTCCCATTTGACCCTGTGATCCCACTTCTAGGAATATATCCCAAGAAACCAGAAACACCAATCAGAAAGGATATATGCAGCCCTATGTTCATAGCAGCACAATTCACCATAGCTAAGATCTGGAAACAGCCTAAGTGCCCATCAGTAGATGAATGGATTAGAAAACTGTGGTACATCTACACGATGGAATACTATGCTGCTCTAAAAAGGAAGGAACTCTTACCATTTGCAACGTCATGGATGGAACTGGAGAGCATTATGCTAAGTGAAATAAGCCAGTCAATGAAGGAAAAATACCACATGATCTCACTCATTCATGGATAATAGAGACCATTATAAACTTTTGAACAATAATAGATACAGAGGCAGAGCTGCCTCAAACAGATTGTCAAACTGCAGCAGGAAGGCCGGGGAGGGTTGCGGGGCACGAGGTAGGGGGGTAAGAGATCAACTAAAGGACTTGTATGCATGCATAGAAGCATAACCAGTGGACATAAGACATTGGGGGACAGGGGAGGCTAGGGGACTGTCTAGGGCGGGGGGATAAAATGGACACATATGTAATACCCTTTGTAATACTTTAAGCAATAAAAAAAACAAAACAAAACAAAACAAAAAAACAAAAACAAAATTAACACCCAGAAATCGATGGCATTTTTATACACCAATAATGAACTCACAGAAAGCAAAACTAAAAAAAAATCCCATTTACCATTGCAACAACAACAAAAAAAATATCTAGGAATAAACTTAACTAAGGAGGTAAAAGACCTGTACTCAGGAAACTATAGGACATTGGAAAAAGAAATGGAGGAAAATATAAATAAGTGAAAGAATATACTGTGTTTATGAATTCATGGATGGGTTGAATCAACATCATTGAAATGTCCATACTTCCCAAAACAATCTATAGATTCAATGCAATCCCCATTAAAATACCAATGACATATTTCACAGACCTAGAATAAACATTCCAAAAATTTATATGGAATAAAAATAGACTCCGAATAGCCACAGAAATCCTGAGAAAGAAGAACAAGTTGGAAGGATCACAATACCAGATATCTAGCTATATTACAAAGCCACTGTTCTCAAAATGGCCTGGTACTGGCACAAGAACAGACATATAGACCAATGGAATAGAACAGAGAACCCAGAAATTGACCCAAGCCATTATGCTCAATTAATATTTGACAAAGGAGGCAAGAGCATACAATGGAGTCAAGACAGTCTCTTCAATAAATGGTGTTGGGAAAACTGAACAGATACATGCAAAAAATGAAACTAGACCACCAACTTACACCATACAAAAATAAACTCAAAATGGATAAAGGACTTAAATGTAAGACGGGAAACCATAAAAATATTAGAAGAATCCACAGGCAGCAAAATATCAGAAAAACCTCATTTTTACATTTCCATTAAATCAGTGATACCGACCCAGATATTTGGGTTAAGAAGCAAGCAAAGAAAAGAAGCATGTACAAGATACAAATAGATTGTTTTTCTGCACAATGTGGTATTTATTACTCTGATCAGAGAAATCCGAAGTTCACTATCCTGGAGGGATTCTGGAATCCCAGGCTGCTTCTGAGACTGTAGGCTGAATGGCCTTAGCTTGCCATTCTGGACGAGGTTTGCCCAAACAACGGACCTAAAGCTGCATCAGCAAAGATGCTAAGAACCCTTTTCTTCTAGCTGGGGCCTGTGGGTGAGATACTGATGTAGGGAGTGGAAAGAACAGCCGGACGTTTCCTCCTCATCAGGAAAACTGTGCAGTTCCATGGTTTGTTCTATGGTACAGGTATCAGGAAACAAAGCAGGAGCTGCGGGCTCCAGCCTCTCCAACTGAGGATCTTGCACTTGGACACCACTTGTGGGACCTTCGGTGATGACAGAGTCCCGTGCCAAATTAGAAGGGCCTGCAGGCTGAGGTGGGAGGGAGCTAAGGGAACCTGAAACTACAGGGGAAATAATAAGGACTGGTGGATGTTGCGGGTGGGTGGGGTGGGCACATTCTTAGCTGGAAGAATCTGATTTGGTTGCTTTGGTGATAGCTGCTGCTGCCGCCTCTGCTTCCTTGGTTTGACTCAAGTCTTTTTTAAAAAAATGTATTTTATTGATTTTTTTACAGAGAGGAAGGGAGAGAAATAGAGAGTTGGAAACATCGGTCAGCTGCCTCCTGCACACTTCCCACTGGGGATGTGCTCACAACCAAGATACATGCCCTTGAATGGAATTGAACCTGGGACCCTTGAGTCCGCAGCCCGATGCTCTATCCACTGAGCCAAACTGGTTAAGGCGACTCAAGTCTTTATTGTTGACTCCAGTGGGTAGAGTTCCAAGGCAAGTTCCTTCTGGATATTTTTTTTGGAAACTTGTTGCCATTAAATTGAATCTCCAACTGTTCATGCTGCAGACACATGAATGAAGCATGTTTTCAGTACTTCTTCCATGTTATGGGACCAGCTGGATTCCGTGGTATCAAGTTCATGCTGGAATCAGCCATGTGGTTAAAAATGTCTGGCTGGGGATTCTCTGGGGCCATTCTGTTCATCAGAGGTACTGACATTGTACAACTTTGTCTTGTAGCATATTAATGCTGTAACCACTTGTGTGGACAAAAGAGAAGGGCTGGGGGCTCCTCTGTTCATCTGGGCACCAGAGGGCTGCCTTGGTAGGTGCCCATTTTCAAGCCTGCGGGATGTGTCTCTCTGAAAATGCAGTTCCTTTAGTGTCTTCTCCTGTGGCTTTAAAAAATTTTTTTAAAAAAAATTTATTGATTTTTAGAAAGAGGAAGGAAGGGAGAGTGAGAGCAAAACATGGATCAGATCAGTTGCTTCCCGCAAGAGCCCTGACTGGGATTGAACATGCAACCTGGGCATGTGCCCTGACGAATAGAACCCACTGCCCTTTGGTGTACTGGATGAAGCTCCAACCACATCGGCCAGGACTTTTTGCTTTCTTGAGAGCTTGTTTTGGAGGTTCTAGCAGGGGAGCGCAGCTACTCCTATACCCTTGACCGAAGACCGGTCCTCTCCTGGGGGCGGGGGGGGGGGGGCGGGGGTCGTCCTCTCCCACTGAGTGTGCAGCTTTGGGAGAAACGCACATGGATTGGTGAGGGAGGAGCGGGACACCCTTCTAGCCAGCCAGATCAGCCGAATCAACCCTGGCGATTAATGGGGTGACAGATGTCACAGCCAGATCGCCCTCACATCCACTTTTTGCTTTCTTAATAAACATCTTTTGATGCACAAAAGTTTTAATTTGGATGAAGTTCAATTTCTCTATTTTGTCTTTTATTGCATGTGCTTTTGATAACATATACATAAAATCACTGCCAAATTCAATGTCATGAAGATTTTCCCCATGATTTCTTCTAAGAGCTTTATAATTTTAGCTCTTAAGTTTAGGTCTTTAATACCATGGTAGGTTCTTGAGCAGGGGAAGATCAAGGAAGACTTTCCAAGCAGTATCTTGAGACCCCAGAGCACAAGTCATGTGGGAAACAGATGGGGGTTCAGCCAACCACAGGGACATTGGGAGCCAGATCTGGATTCCAGGTCTTGTTAATAGAAATAGCTTCTGGAGATCCAAGGAGGTGATATCAGCACAAATTGGCCTCTACAGAGAGACCTGAGTGGGTGGATGGAGATGTTGGCAGCCCATGAAGCCACTGACAGGCTGGCCCAGATAGAGAGTTGAGGAGTTGGGGAAGGAGACAGAGCAGGAGTCATCAGACACAGAGGAGGCAAGCTGGGGGCGTGGCATATGGACCTGAGAGAGAGGAGAGAGGGCTCACCAGTGTCCACTGCTCATAGGACTTAGCGACAAGGAACGCAAAGGGAATGAATGGGGTGAGGGGGTCCTAGCCCGCTGCCTGGTACTCAGCCAGTCAATGGAATAAGGTCAGCAAACACAGACTTTAACACTGAACTAGAGGATGGGAGAGGATAGGCGGCCCTTTCTTTTCTGTTCAGCTATGATTTTTACTGCACAGTGTGCCTTTTTCTCCTGGCTTTTATCCTTTTATTTAAAAAGTTAAGGTATAATTTACATACAGTAAAGTTTATCATTTTAGTGCACAAAATTTGACAAATATAGCCACAGAACCACCATCTCAACCAACATAACAGAATAGTCTCCCTTCCCCAGCCTCTGGCAACCACTGATCTGCTCTGTTACTATACGCTGTCTTTTCCAGAACATGTGCAAATGGAATTACTAGTATACAGTCTGCAGCCTTTTGAGTGTGGCTTCTGTCACTCAGCAGAATGCACTGGAGATTCAACCATGATGCTGTTGGTGCATCAACACCTCATTCTTTTTTATTGTTGAGGAGCATTCTGTAGTATGAATGTGACGCCTTTTACCCATTCATCTATTGAGGTATGTTGGAGTTCTTTCCAATTTTTGGCAATTATGACTAGAGCTGCTATATGCATGTGCAAGCTTTTGTATGAAGGTACATTTTTATTCCTCTTGATGAATATTCAGGAGTCTTGACTCTGTCTTCCTCTTTTTAAAATAGTTTTGGGCCTCGCCGAGCCGGCCGGCCAGGCTCCCCTCCCCGGCCCCGACGGGCGGGCGGGCTGCCCTGAGGAGGCGGGGAGGGGAGCGCCGGGCAGGCCCGCAGGCGGGCGACGATGCCGAACTTCTGCGCGGCCCCCAACTGCACGCGGAAGAGCACGCAGTCGGATCTGGCCTTCTTCAGGTTCCCGAGGGATCCGGCCAGATGCCAGAAGTGGGTGGAAAATTGTAGGAGAGCAGACTTAGAAGATAAAACACCTGATCAACTAAATAAACATTATCGATTATGTGCCAAACACTTTGAGACCTCTATGATCTGTAGAACTATACATTTTGCAGAGGCACCAGAAAACTAAAGAATGATTGGGTTATTTATTTCTCAAAATTATTTGAAGCAGATACTTGTGAAGTCATTGGGAGAGTCCTTATAGGACAGTTCTTCGAGATAATGCAATACCAACAATATTTGATCTTACCAGTCATTTGAACAATCCACATAGTAGACACAGAAAACGAATAAAAGAATTGAGTGAAGATGAAATCAGGACACTAAAACAGAAAAAAAATTGACGAAACTTCTGAACAGGAACAAAAACATAAAGAGATCAACAACACCAATGCTCAGAACTCCAATACAGAAGGGGGTGAAGAACAGGATGAAGACATTTTACCTTTAACCCTTGAGGAGAAGGAAAACAAAGAATACTTAAAATCTTTATTTGAAATTTTGATTCTTATGGGAAAACAAAACATACCTCTAGATGGACATGAAGCTGATGAAATCCCAGAAGGTCTCTTTACTCCTGATAACTTTCAGGCACTGTTGGAGTGCCGGATAAATTCTGGTGAAGAGGTGCTGAGAAAGCGCTTTGAGACAACAGCAGTCAACACACTGTTCTGTTCAAAAGCACAGCAGAAACAGATGCTGGAGATCTGCGAGAGCTGCATTCGGGAAGAAACGCTCAGGGAAGTGAGAGACTCTCACTTCTTTTCGATGATCACTGATGACGTAGTGGACATAGCAGGGGAAGGGCACCTGCCCGTGTTGGTGAGGTTTGTTGACGAAGCTCATAACCTGCGAGAGGAATTTGTGGGTTTTCTGCCTTATGAAGCTGATGCCGAAATTTTGGCTATGAAATTTCACACTACGATAACTGAGAAGTGGGGATTAAACATGGAATATTGTCGTGGCCAGGCTTACATTGTGTCCAGTGGATTTTCTTCCAAAATGAAAGTTGTTGCTTCTAGACCTTTGGAGAAATATCCCCAAGCTGTCTACACACTCTGCTCTTCCTGTGCCTTAAATATGTGGTTGGCAAAATCGGTGCCTGTTATGGGAGTGTCGGTTGCATTAGGAACAATTGAGGAAGTTTGTTCTTTTTTCCATCGATCACCACAACTGCTTTTAGAGCTTGACAATGTAATTTCTGTCCTCTTTCAGAACAATGAAGAAAGGGGTAAAGAACTGAAGGAAATTTGCCATTCTCAGTGGACAGGCAGGCATGATGCTTTTGAAATTTTAGTGGACCTCCTACAAGCACTTGTTTTATGTTTAGATGGTATAAATAATGATACAAATATTAGATGGAATAACTGTATAGCGGGCCGAGCATTTGTACTCTGTAGTGCAGTAACAGATTTTGATTTCGTTGTTACCGTTGTCGTTCTTAAAAATGTTCTATCTTTTACAAGAGCCTTTGGGAAAAATCTCCAGGGTCAGACCTCTGATGTCTTTTTTGCAGCCAGTAGCTTGACTGCGGTGCTGCATTCACTAAATGAAGTGATGGAAAATATTGAAGTTTATCATGAATTTTGGTTTGAGGAAGCCACCAATTTGGCAACCAAACTTGATATTCAGATGAAGCTCCCTGGGAAATTCCGCAGAGCTCAGCAAGGGAACCTGGAATCTCAGCTGACCTCTGAGAGTTACTATAAAGAAGCTCTAAGTGTTCCAACAGTGGAACACATTATTCAGGAACTGAAAGATATATTCTCAGAACAGCACCTCAAAGCTCTTAAATGCTTATCTCTGGTCCCCTCTGTCATGGGACAGCTCAAATTCAATACATCGGAGGAGCATCATGCTGACATGTACAGAAGCGACTTACCCAATCCTGATACACTCTCAGCTGAGCTGCATTGTTGGAGAATCAAGTGGAAACACAGAGGAAAAGATATAGAGCTTCCATCCAACATTTATGAAGCCCTCCACCTGCCAGACATCAAATTTTTTCCTAATGTTTATGCATTGTTGAAGGTCCTATGTATTCTTCCTGTGATGAAGGTTGAGAATGAACGCTATGAAAATGGGCGAAAGCGTCTCAAAGCATACCTGAGGAACACTTTGACAGACCAAAGGTCAAGTAACTTAGCTTTGCTTAACATAAATTTTGATATAAAACATGATTTGGATTTAATGGTGGACACATATATCAAACTCTATACAACTAAGTCAGAGCTTCCTACAGATAATTCTGAAACTGTCGAAAATACCTGAGAGACTTTTAAAATGGGTTTTCTCTTATATTTGATATTGAAAAAAATCTAAGAAATTTTGAAAATATAGAAAAGCTATAAGATATATGTAGGCCACTTAATCACTGAATATCTTGAGTACATTAGCCATTGATAATCTGACTGTTTAAATGGCCCGTTTGAACTCTCATGCTTTGGAGAACTAACTGTTCTTCCAGAGGGTAGCATTGAAAGTGCCACGCTGCACTTCTGCGTGGTCTCTGCTAATGGCACTTTGGAATTGTTTTAGTTAAGTCAAGTTAGACATAACATTTATTATCACTGTGGATCCTGTTGTTGGGTATTGAGTTACCAGTTCTTTGAAGAAATAAATTTTGAGAAGGTGTGAGAGGAATGTTTCATAAAATTTTACAATGAAGTTCATGACTAACTTTTCAATAGCAGGAGTTTTAAGTTTACTATTAAAAATCTTTAATGAACAGTTAAATTACCAGATAGTGAAAGAAACGTGAGCTTGCCAAACAAGGATTTCAGTGTAGATTTTGTCTTTATTCGATAATCTTAAACAAGTTGCTGTTAAACATTGAAGGAAGAACCTGCCATTGTTCCACATCTGGGTGTTGCTGTTTACATTCCTTTGTTGAGCCTATATCTTCATAAGCTTTTTAGCAAGTATATGTCAAACACTTCTATTTCATGGTCAAGACAGGATCAGAGGCTATGGATACTGACAACAGATTGGTCTGTTTTATTCTGTCTTTTTCCATGATAATATCTACTGCCTTGTCTTGATTTATAAGCAAAACCTAGACAACCTACAAAAATGTGTTTTGTAGTTTATCTAGGAATAATACAGAAAATATTGCTGTTATTTTTGGTGAAGAAAGTCAATTTTGTACAGTTTATTTCGACGTAAATAAAATGTGAATTTGTTTAAAAAAAAATAAAATAGTTTTGGACATAGTTCACATACCATGCAACTCATCCATTTTAAGTATACAATTCACAAGCATCACCATTATCTAATTTTAGAACATTTTCATCTGCCTGAATAGAAACCCTGTACCCATTAGTAATGACTCCCTATTCTCTGACCCCTACACCTTTGCTTTCTGTCTCTGTAGTTCTGCCTATTCTGGGTATTTCACATAAATGGAGTCATATCATATGTGGTCTTTTGTGAGTGGCATCTTTCACTTAGCCTCATGTTTTCGATATTCATTCACATGTTGTAGTGTAAATCAGTATTTTATTTCTTTTTGTGGTTGAATAATATTCCATTGTATGGATGGACCACATTTTGTTTACCTGTCCATCTATTGATGGGCACTGGGTTGTTTACCTTTGGCTATTGTGAATTGTGTTGCTATAGGAACATTCATGTACAGGTATATATATTTCAAAATATTTACTGTTGAGACTATTACAGATGTTCCTACCCTGTTCCAGGCCTTCACCACCCTATTGTTTGTGTCCATAGGTAATGCATATAAGCATATGTTCTTTGGTTAATCTCTTCTCATTTCCCACCCCCACTTCCTCTGAAATTGTCAGTCTGTTCCATGTTTCCATGCATCTGGTTCTATTTTATTCATCAGTTTATTTTGTGCATTAGATTCCTTGTTCATTCATTTTGATTTTTAGATTTAATTGTTGATAGATATGTATTTACCAGAGGCTTGGTGCATGAATTCATGCACGGGTGAGGTCCCTCGGCCTGGCTGGCAATCGAGCCGATCTGGGGCCATGGGAGGTTAGCCCATGAGGGGTAGGGGTGGGGCCATGGGAGGTTGGCTGGCCAGGAGAAGGATCCGTGGGAGTTGGCTGGCCGGGTGGGAGGGACTGTGGGAGGTTGGCCAGCTGGCCCCCATTGGGGTCATTGGGGCTGGTTGGCCATGGGGAGGGACCGTGGGAGGTTGACTGGCCACGGGAAGAGACTAAGGGAAGTTGGCTGGCCACAGGAGGTTGGCCGTGGGAGCACACTGACCACCAGGGGGCAGCTCCTGCACTGAGCATCTGCCCCCTGGTGGTCAGTGTGAGTCATAGCGACTGGTCAACCAGTTGTTCTGGTCATTCTGGTTGTTCACTTGCTTAGGCTTTTCTATATATTGATTGCCATTTTATTGTTCATACTTTTGATCTTTTTATTATTATTATTAAAGAACTAGAAGCCCAGCGCACGAAATCCCCCCTGCGGGATCAGGCCTAAACAGGCAGTTGGACATCCCCTTTGCAATCTGGGACAGCTGGTTCCTAACCGCTGGCCTGCCTGCCTGCCTGATGACCCCTAACCAGGGCTCCAGGACATGTCCGGCCCTGTCTTGCCCAGTCCTGATTGGCCAGACCCCAGCAGCAAGCTAATCTACTGGTCAGAGCATCTGCCCCCTGGTGGTCAGTGCACGTCATAGCGACTGGTCGAATGTCTGCCCCCTGGTGGTCAGTGCACATTATAGGGAGCAGTTGAGTGGCCTTATCATATCATTAGCATAATACACTTTGATTGGTTGAACAGTCGACCGGTCACCGGATGACCAGACACTTAGCATATTAGGATTTTATTATATAGGATTTCACCAGGTAGGGGAAATTTTCTGTCATTAGTTCTTCAAACTAGGGGCCCAGTACATGAATTTGTGCACCTAAAACGGAACTGTGGGCCGTGAGGCTGTGGTGGGCACAGGGGTGGATCTGGGCCCATCCTCCGCGCCCCTGCCCAGCCCCTCCCGCCATGGCCCCTGGGTCTGTCAGCAGCCCTGCTCCCACCGCTCCCATGTGCTGATGGTGCCGGCCCTGCTTGCACTCGCTGACGGCGCCAGCAGCGATTGCCCTTCAGGAGCAGGGGGAGGTGGAGAAGCCCTCAGGGGCAATCGGGCTGGCAGCAGCTGCTTGCACCTGCTGATGGTGCCGAGTGATTGGGACTGGTGCCAGGTGCTGGCTGCGGGTGCGAGTGGGGCTGGCGCCGGCAGCAGGTGTGAGCGCCAGGCAGGACCACGGTGTGCAGGAGCAAAGAATTTTCAGTAACCACCAGAGACTCGCCCTGATGACAGTGACTGATGCCCTGCCTTGGTCTGGCACCCCTGCTCACCTGCTCCACCATCCCACTGCTGCCAATGCCCGCCATGTTCTGTACACGCCCCCCCCACCCCACCCCCCATGGTCAGCGCATGTCATAACGACCAGTTGTTCGGTTGTCCTACCATTCAGTCTATTTGTATATTAGCCTTTTATTATATAGGACTAGAGGCCCGGTGCACAAAAATTTGTGCACTCGGGGGAGAGGGGGGGGGTCCCTCAGCCCGGCCTGTACCCTCTTGCAGTCTGGGACCCCTTGGGAGATAACGACCTGCTGGCTTAGGCCTGCTCCCGGGTGGCAGAGGGCAGGCCCAATCCCTAGGTGCAGCCCCTGGTCGGGCTCAGAGCAGGGCCGACTGGGGAGTTGGGGCGCCGCCGCCTGTCATGCACAGAGCAGGGTGGATCGGCAGGTTGCAATGCCATCCTCAGTCACACTCAGGGTAGGGCTGACTGAGGGGTTGGGGCACTGCCCCCTGTCACACTCAAGGCAGGGTCGCTGGGGAGGTTGCGGTGCCACCCCTTGTCACGCACAGAGCAGGGCCCATCAGGGGGTTGGGGAGCTCCCCCCTGTCACGCACAGAGCAGGCCTGATCAGGGGGTTGAGGAGCTCCCCCCTGTTACTCACAGAGTAGGGCCGATAGGGGAGTTGGGGCACCCCCCCCTGTCACACACAGAGCAGGGCGGATCAGGGGGTTGGGGTGCCACACCCTGTCACACTCAGGGCAGGGCCGATGGGGAGGTTATGGCTCTACCCCATCACACACAGAGCAGGGCTCGTGAGGGTGGTTGGGGCGCCACCCTCTATCACTCACAGAGCAGGGCCGATCAGGGGGTTGGGGCGCCACCAGTGTCACACTCAGGGCAAGGCCGATGGGGAGGTTATGGCTCTACCCCGTCACACACAGAGCAGGGCCCCTTGGGGCAGGGATTGGGGCACCACACCCTGTCACACACAGAGCAGGGCCGATCAGGGGGTTGGGGAGCTCCCCCCTATCAGGCACAGAGCAGGGCTGATCAGGGGTTTGGGGCGCCTTCCCCTGTCACGAACAGAGCAGGGGCGGATAGGGAGGTTGTGGCCCCGCCCCCTGTCACACACAGAGCCGCAGGGCGATCAGAAGGTTTGAGCGCTGCCCCCTGTCACTCTGATCCTGGTGCCGGGAGGCCTTGCAGCTCCGCTGATCCTGGTGCTGGGAGGCATATTACCCTTTTACTATATAGCATAGAGGCCTGGTGCACGGGTGAGGGCCAGCTGGTTTGCCCTGAAGGCTGTCCTGGATCAGGGTGGGGGTCCCGCTTGGGTGTCTGGCCAGCCTGGGTGAGGGGCTGATGGCTGTTTGCAGCTGGTCACAACCCCTTCAGGGTGGGGGTCCCCACTGGGGTCCCTGGCCAGTCTGGGTGAGGGGCTGAGGGCTGTTTTCAGGCTGGCGGGTGACTGAAGCTCCCAACCACTCCTTTTTTTCTTTTTTCTTTTTTTTATTCTGGGCCAGCTTTAGCTCTGAGGCTTGTCTCCAGCTCTGAGGCCTCGGCTGCTGAAAGCAGGTATCTGGTTTGTTTGGGTTCTATAATCGAAACACTGTTTCAACTCCAGCTCTGAGATCCCGGCTGGCTGAAAGCGGGTTTCTGGAGTTTGTTTAGATTCTATATTTGTAACAATGTTTCAAACTGCAAGCTCAGAGGCCGGCAGCAGCAGGCGGGGAACCTGGCTTCCTCCGTCACTGAAGCAAGCAAGCCTCATGTTTGCTTCAAGCTGCCTGGCTGCCGGCCGCCATCTTGGCTGGCAGTTAATTTGCATATCGCCCTGATTAGCCAATGGGAAGGGTAGCAGAGGTACCATGTTTCTCTTTTATTAGATAGGATAGGTTTTCAATATCTTGCTCTCTCTCTTCTCCTTGTGGCTTCCCCATGATGTGAATGCTGGTATGCTTGAAGTTGTCCCAGAGGCTCCTTATACCATTTTCATACTTTTTGGATTCTTTTTTCTTTTTGCTGTTCTGATTGAGTGTTTTTTGCTTCCTCATATTCCAAATCGCTGATTTGATTCTCAGCATCCTCTCCTCTACTGTTGACTCCCTGTAAATTATCATTCATTTGAGCTAGTGTATCCTGTATTTCTGACTGGTCTTTTTTCATATCTTTGATGTTCTCACTAATTTCCTTGAAATCCTCACGAAGATCCTTAAAATTCTCACTAAGTCCCTTGAAGATCTCATTAAAATCCTTGTGTATCCTTATAACTATTATTTACAACTCTGTATCCAGTAGTTTGCTTGCTTCCATTTCATTTGGTTCTTTTTCTGGAGATTTCTTCTGTTATTTCATTTATGACATGTTTCTTTATCGCCACATTTTGGCTGCTTCCCTGTGTTTGTTTCTGTGTATTAGGTAGAGCTGCTATGTCTCCTGGAATTAGTACAGTGGCCTTGTGTAGTATGTGTCCTGTAGGGCACAGTGGCTCAGCCTCCCCAGTCACCTGATCTGGGCACTCTAGGTGTGCCCCTGTGTGGGTGTATGCACAGTCTTGTTGTAGTTGAGCCTTGATTGCTGTTGGCATCATGGGGAGGAATTGATCCCAGGCCAATTGGTGATAAGGACCAGCTGCAACTACTGTGGAAGAGCTGCTGTGCAGGAGACATCCCTGTGGAGTAGGACTTGCTTCAGTGGGGCTTTGGTGCTTACTGAGGCTGCCATTTTAGTGTGTTCCTCTTGGATGTGTAGGGCTGTAGTCTGGCGTGCCCTGAAGCTGTCCACTGGCTACATTAGCTCTGGGGGCCCCCTGGAGGTGTAAAGTAAGCCACTGCCTGTGCCCTGTCTGGGATCACCCATCAGGAGCTACAGAGCAAGCTGCAGATGGCTGTTACTTGTTTTGGGCTTAGAAGTGTTCAGGAGAGGCCAAGCTGTGAAACAAGGCAGGCTGCGGCTAGTGCCAGGCCTGGTGCCTCTTATTGAGAGGAATGGGGCATGCTGATGCCAGCTGCTGCTTATTTGAGAGATTTTAGTAAAGTCTGAAGCCTGAGCCAGGAAAGGCCATTCATATGGAAAAGTCACTGCAAACAGCTTGGGTGGGGCTGCAAATTGGGTGGGGTCTCAGGGAATCACCAGGGTGGAGTGAACAGCGTGAACCAGGTTGATAGAGAATCAGATATGGCACCTGCCAGTAAGCTCTGCGACAGGGGAGGATTTCAGCACAGGAACAATGACCTCTGCCAGTACTTTTGTCTGGGAGAAAGCCGCCCCTGAGTTCTTGCCCATATGTCAGACAATCTAGTTCCTCCTGGTATGTTCCTGTATCCTCCCAAGCTGGATCTCAGAGGGAACACATCCGAGTAAGTCTGTGTGCTGGCCCTTTAAGAGGAACTGCTGGGACTCTGGCAGATCTCCGTGTCACTCAGCCACAATCCTCGCTGGTTTTTACAGCCTAAAGTTACGGGGACTTCTCTTCCCAGCACTGGAATTTGGTGCTGAGTAGTCTGGGGTGGGGTTGAGACCCCTTGCTTTTCACAGGAGGCCTACGCAGCCTATTCCACACCTCTTCCCTTTCTACCAGTCTCAATCTGCCTTATTCTTTACTTCTCTAGTTGTAGAGAAGTTAGCCAGATTTCAGGTGGTTCTGAATGATGGCTGTTCTGTATTTTAGTTTCAATTTTGATGTTGTGGGAGGTGGTGAGTACCTGCGTTTACCTACACCGCCATCTTGGTTCCTCCTCTCTATTGTCTTTTTCCAGGTATTTGTTTTAATACATGTTTTAAATTTTTTTTAGTATATATCAATTAATGGAATTTCCAATTCATGTGGAAACTCCATGTTTAACATTTTGAAGAATTGCCAAGCTGTTTTCAATGGTGACTGTACCATTTTACATTCCCATCAGCAGTGTGGGAGGGTTCTAATTTCTCCACATCCTCTCCAACACTTATCATCTGACTTTTTGATTCTCACCATCATACTGTGCATGAAATGATGTCTCATTGTGGTTTCAATTTTTATTTCCCTAATGGCTAGTTATGTTGAACATCAGTTCAATTGGCTGTTTGTACATCTTCTTTGGAGAAATGTCTATTCAGATCCTTTGCCCATTTTTTAATTTATGTATCTGGTTAGAATGAAGATTCTGGTTTCCCCTTTGGTCACCCTGACCCCGATCTCACCTAATTCCCACTCCTGTAAATTATCCTCAGCCCCAGCTCCATCTCTGAATGTTTCCCATCATCCAGGGGACCAGCAGCCCATCTCAATCTGAAAATACTCACACTCCTCTAATACTTGTCGAACTTCCCCAACACAAGTCTTGCTAGTTTCACTTTAATAGAAAAACAACTGGTAGCTGCTGTGGGGAGGCAAATTTTCTCCATTATAAAACCTTTCAAATATACAGAAAAATGGAAAGAATTGTACACTGGCCTGCCCACACTTAGATTCTACAATTAACATGTTACTATATTCACTTTATCACCTAACTGTCCATCCCTTCCACCCCTCCTGCCCCTACCTCCCTGCCTCCCTCCCTCTCTCCACCCCTATCTCCATCAATCCATGTTATTTTTTGGGTGCATCACCAGAACCCATCCCCCCTAAACACTTAAGCATACACATTATAACCTGGAGTTCAATATTTTATGTTTCTTGCTTATTGGGAAGGGGGTAAAATTTACATGCAAGAAATGGACATGTCTTATGTATATATTGCCTGATTTTGAGAAATGCAGACACCTGTGTAACAACCTAGATCAAGATATAGGACACTAGAGGCCCGGTGCACGATATTCATACACTTGGGGGATCCCTTAGCCCGGCCTGTGTCTGCTTGCAGTCCAGGAGCCATTGGGGGATGTCTTACTGGCAGGGGAGTGGGCCTAAGCTGTCAGTCGGACACCCTTTATCCTTAGCACTGCTGCAGAGGCAGCAGAGGCTCCGGCCACCACCCTGCGCTTGCCACCCGTGAGCCCGGCTTCTGGCTGAGTGGCACTCCCCCTGTGGGAGCGCACTGACCACCAGGGGGCAGACGCTCCTGCGTTGAGCGTCTGCCCCCTGGTGGTCAGTGCGCATCATAGTGACTGGTCGTTTTGCAATTCAGTAGATTTGCATATTACCCTTTTACTTATTATACTAGAGGCCCGGTGCACGACATTTGTACACTGGGGGAGGGTTTCCTCAGCCTGCCCTGTGCCCTCTCACAGTCCAGGACCCCTTGGGGGATGTTCACCTGCCGGCTTAGGCCCGCTCCCCTCAGTTGGACATCCTTAGCACTCTCGCAGAGGCAGGAGAGGCTCCCGCCACCACCGCTGCCCTCGCCAGCCATGAGCCTGGCTCAGGGCCCGCTCTCCCTGTGGGAGCGCACTGACCACCAGGGGGCAGCTCCTGCATTGAGCGTCTGCCCCTGGTGGTCCGTGCGTGTCATAGGGACTGGTGTTCCACCATTCAGTTGATTTACATATTAGCCTTTTATTATATAGGATAGGACTAGAGGTGCACAAAATTTGTGCATGGGGGGGTCCCTCAGCCCAGCCTGCACCCTCTCCAATCCGGGACTCTCAGGGGATGTCCAACTGCCGGTTAAGGCCCAATCTCACTACTGCAGTTGGACATCCCCCTCGTAATCTGGGACTGCTGGCTCCTAACTGCCTCTGCCTGCTGGCCTGATTGCCCCTAACTGCCTCTGCCTTGGCCCCTGCAACCGTAGCTTTGTCTGGAAGAATGTCCGGAAGATGTCCAGTCTAATTAGCATATTACCCTTTTATTAGTATAGATTACCATTATCCCAGGAAGTGAAGTGTAGATAGTTTCAAGTTATCTGTCTTGCTACATATCTGTTTAGAGATCAAAGTTCCTTTAATAACGCACCCTCAGAAAGGATCATACAAATGTCCTATTTTTCCTCTACAAATAGATGTGGTCTTGTTTCCATTCCAATCCTCAATCATGCATCTCATTCTCACCTCCTGTTGATAGACTTTCAGGTTAGCTTATGCTTTCTGGAAACTTGTCCATGGTGGGGTCCAGGCAAAGCAGGATGATGGAGGAGAAATTCTAAGGCTGAGGGGGAAGAGTCATTGGAGAGGAAGGAGGGAAGGCTGTGGAGTAAGTCCCTCTTATGGGCAAGCTTGTTCCAGCCTCAGGGCCTGTGCACTTGCAGTAGCCCTTGCCTGGTGTGAGCTTCCCCGGAATTTTGAGTGGCAATCTGCACCGTCTTTCAGATCTGAGCTCAGATGCCACCTCCTCAGAGAAGGTGACCATCCCAACTAAAGTCCCAGCTAAAGATGCCCGTCTTTCACTATTCTCTGCTTGTTTCCTGTGCAGCACTTACCTCAATCTGTTATTAATTTTGGCTCCTTGTTCATCACACTCCCTTCTTCCTCCTGGAGTGTTAGCTTCAAGAGGGCAGGGATTATGATGGCCTCACCCTGTATCCCCAACACCAGCGCTAAAACACAATAAGAAGTCAACACGTGTCTGTGCAAGGAACGCATGGTCCTAGGCGCTGAGGCCCGGTGACCAAGCAGGTGTCCGTGCTTCCGTGCAAGGCCAGAGGTGGGTTTGGGGGTCCCATATCTGGGCCCAGCAGGCTGGTGCTCAACTCCAAATCCTATTGGCTTTCCTATTCCTCTTACCCTGCAGGGTCCTTTGAGGTTCAGGAAGGTCGCGGGGATGCGGGACCCGCACCCTTCTTCCTGGCCAGCATCTCATGCGAGAGGCCCCAGAGCACCTGCGTTGGTGGGCAAGACCTGTGCACCCTTCGCGCTGCGCCAGGCCCTGTGCTGGGGCGGGAGGTGCTCTCGGGAGGGCACGACCTGCGCTACCACTCTTCCCCATCGAGCACAGCGGCACCCGCCGACTTCTACTTTCCGCGCATGCTGGGTGCCTGCACATCCTGCAAACGATAGGTGGGTGGGTTCGAGGCGTGCTCTAGGGGTGGAAGCCGCCGGGGAGAACGCGGGAGCTCGGCGGGGGCGAGGCTTCGGAGGATCGGGAAGTGGCTGAGGGACAGAAGAGACTCAGGGGGACTGGCGGGACCACGATGGCTGGGGCACTTGGGGGTCTTCGCCTGCCCCACCGCACACTTGGAAGCTGGAGGTGAAGGGGCGGGGCCAGAACACCCAGGCCCGGGAGGGGTGGTGAGGGCCTTGGGCATAGGGGGTGTGGCCTGTCCTTCTTGGAGGAGGGCGGGGCCTGGGAAGAGGCCTAGCGGGCGTGGTCTCCAAAGTGAGGCTCTGGTCCCACTTCCCGAGCCCTGTCTTGGCCCTGATTGTGCGCCCGCCCTGGTGCAGTCGCGGGTCAGGAGGGACAGGGAAGGTGGGCTGTGGAAAGAGCCTGAGGGCAGGGGGGCTCCAAGGAGAGGATGTGAAGTAAAGACGGGGGGAGGGTGGTGAGGGAAATCTGTTCTTCTGCAGCCTGTGCTGTGCCAAGGAGCGCGGCTACCTGCATCAGATCTGGAAGCTGGAGGAGCGCGGGGCGGGGTGGGGGGTGGGGTGGGGGGCAGGCTGGGGTGCAGGCCCGGCAGTGTGGGGAAGGGTCACAGAGACGGTGGGGACTGTCCTCAGCAGCCTGCACCACGCTCCCCAGGTGCGCCAGGTTTGGGGTGCTATGGAGATGCCGGCCATTGAGAGGGCCCAGGAAGGACAAGAGGGTTTGTGTGACTGTGCCCTTGGTCACAGCAGCAACTGTCCCGAGCCTTCCCTTCCCAGTGCTAAGCACTGGGCCTGGCCATCACCAGCCTGGACCCCAGGTGGGTGGCCAATAGTTGTGTGGACTACTAGCAGATGTCCTGGTGCCACAGCAGCCTGACTGCCCTGGAAAGCAGAATGCAAGTTACCACAGAATGCAAACCAAGGACTGGTTCCTGCCTGGGGTGTTGGGCCTGGGCCCTTGAGGAGGTGATGGCTTGGAACCAGGAGCCTTGGTGCAAAGATGGGCCTGTGTGAGGAGTGTGCCTGTGTCAGTCACATGGAGACTCCTATGTGTTTATGAAAATGTTTGTGTGTTAGCTATTGTGTGCCTTAAAAAAAAAAAAATATATATATATATATATATATATATATATATATATATATATATATATATATTATTGATTTTTACAGAGAGGAAGGGAGAGAGATAGAGAGTTAGAAACATTGATGAGAGAGAAACATCGATCAGCTGCTTCCTGCACACCCCCTACTGGGGATGTGCCCGCAACCAAGGTACATGCCCCTGACCGGAATCGAACCTGGGATCCTTCAGTCCGAAGGCCAATGCTCTATCCACTGAGCCAAACCGGTTAGGGCTGTTTGTGCTTTTGTGAGTGTGCAGAAGGAGGTGCTAGGGGAAAGGAGCTCAGTGCTTAGGAAGCCTGTGAAGTTGGGCTGCCTGGGTTAGAATCTGGCTCCTGCCAGTTAAGGGCTGTGGGCCTTGTCCTTTTGCCCAACTTGCCCCTGCCTCTTCTTTAGTTGTGGATTCATTCATTCTGCAAATATTTACTGAGCACCTACTGTGTACTAGGCACTGTTCTAGACACTGAGGGTCACAGCAATGAACCAGCCAGACTTAAATCCCTGCTCTGGTGAGCGAGGCTGACATTAAAGATGAGGAAATAACGTATACAGCATGTCAGATGGTGATAAGTTTAATGTGTGTGCATGTGGGGAGGGGGTCGCCATTTTAGATTGAGAAGCCTTCCTCAAAAGTTGGCATTTGGATAAAGACTGGAAGAAGGCGTGGAGTGAGCTGTGCAGTGCTTCAGGGGTAAGAGCCTCCATGGCAGAGGAAGAGCACATGCAAAGGTCCAGTGAGGAGGCCAGAGGCCCATGTGACTGCAACAGAGTGAGCAAGGGAGAGAGGGAGGACACGAGGGCAGGGAGGGGGTAGGGGGGCAGGTGTGCAGGACCTTGTGGGCCTGGGAGGGGGAGGGTTAGGGTTTACCCTGGGAGGGTATTAGAGCAACTTCCTCTGGCTGCTGTGTGGATGATAATGGTATTTGCCCTAAGGAGTTGTTATGAGAATTAGAGGAATGACTGTGTAAAATCACAATGTAGTGACTGGAGCATATTAAACATGGCATTGAATATTAGGTTATGATTAAGTGTGGTGGCCATGTGTATCTTGGGGTTTGTCTGAGCCATAGCTGAGCTGGGTGGCTTGTTGTTGTGAAAAAAATCTCTCTAAAAAAACTCCCTGATGGGTGTTTGAAAGCTCTGCTGAGGTTACTGCTTTCTTGCTGGGACAGGCCCTTTTGTGTAACAGATGTTATCCAGATGTCAGCTGGGGTCACTTGGGCCTCAGAATTTTGGCGCCTGCCTCTCTCCCACAACCGCAGGAAGCCCAGGGTCTTTCCTGAGAAGCCTGTGTTCCCAGGGCCTGTGTTCTCATGTTGTTTCTTGGCCTGAGTTCCTGCCCACTGAACCCTTGCTCTCACCCACCTTCCTGGGCCAACCCTTCATTTCCCCCAACCACCACATGCGATCTTGGCACACTACCCGATTGCCCACAGGTGGCCCACAAGATGTGGGTGCTCTCCTAACACCCTGCCATTCTGATGGTTTTAACATGGGTTGAGCTTCTGTAAGATGTTGCTTGACAAACATTCCAGTGCCCAAAAGCAAAGTTTGCACACTTCTTGCACAACCTGACAAAGTTTATGACCTGCTTAGAGTTAACTGGCTGTCATTTAGGATGGACTGTCACTTAGGATGCTCAAGGTCAATGGCTATGAACAGCTGTCAATGCTTTTGATGTGGAGGCAGGTAGGAGGAGCAGAGTTGGCTGTGGGATGTCAAGGCCAGAGGAGATGGGAGCTGGCACAGAACTGAGAGCGAGGCTGGCAGTGAGCAGATCAGCAACCCATTCCGGGGAAACATCAAGAGACTAGTTACAGCTGCAAAGAGCCAGACACCCGGAAAATTAGGCAAGGGCTGCTTCAGACAGAAATCTGTTGTCCATTCTCTTGGCAGTGCCTGTTTTCAGGCAGTAACTAACTGCTTTCTCAGGGTGTGGATAGTCAGGGCTTAGAGATCGAAGCTGTAGCAAAAGAACCTTGTGCCCTGGGCAGGGCAAGACACGGGGGACAGTCCAGAACTGTCTAGTTCAAAGACAAGAGTGCAGGGTGTGTTAGAAAGGTTTATTCTATGCAAGCCTACAATGAAGACCAAGGTCATGCTTAGCCTTGACCACAGGTCAGAGCTGCTGTCATATAGACTGAATTGTACTCAGGACTGTTCTCTGTAAGGCGCACTTGGTTTTCCCCACAATTGTAATTGTAGCATTTGGTGTAAACTTGACTAGAAACTTGACCCTTGGCATGAACCTTTGAAAGCACATTGTCTGGTATTTCTTAACCTTTCCTGGCTCACAAACTCATTGGGAATTCTAATCCAATCTAAAGACCACCTCTGACCCACTGCCTTCCCCTTCCACCCCAAATATACTTACCCAGAATATTTTTTGTGGTGGTCCAACCTAGGTTAAAAGCCTCTGACTTTAGCTCATTTCTCTCATTTTACATGAGAGAAAACAGAGTCATCAGAGCATAGCACCTTGCTTAGGGTCACACATACAATCAGTGACAGAGCTGGGTGTCAGCCCAGTGCTGCAATGAACTGTAGAGTCAGAACTGGATGCAAATTCTTACAGAAAGATGTCATCTCCCTGTGCCTCAGTTCCCTCATCAACAAAAGCAAGACAATAATTATAGTTGATTCCTTAGCCTGAACTTCTTAAGTGGCAGCCTGAACCAGACAAAGAATTCCTGCCACCTAGTGGCTCTGTGGTGAATAAAGTCAAATTCATGGCACTGAAACATGGTGTCCACGCCAATGTCTTTGTGTTAACGTCAGGGAATTAGTGGCTGCTCTTTTATGAGCGTGGGTTTCTTCTTCCAAAGAGAGTATATTTGAAAATTCTATCAGTTAGCCTTGGCTGTGTAACAAAGTACCCTAAAATCTTAGTGGCTTAAAACAATGGTCATTTATTAACACTTGATTCTGTTGGTTGGCCATTCGGGCTGAGCTCAGCTTGGTGGTTCTTCCATTGGTCTTGTTTGGGGTCACTCATGGGATTGCAGTTAGCTGGTGGGTTGGCTGGGCTGGATGATCTTGGAGAGCTTTACACACATGTTTGTCAGTTGCAGGCTATTGGTTGGGGTGCCTTGGTCTCCTCCACGTGGCTTCTCCTGCAGGGTAGCTCAAACTCATTCCTTCGGTGGTTTCAGAGTTGCCAGGAAAAGCAGAGAGGGCAAGGCTCAATGTGCAAGCCCTTCTCAAGCTTCCACTTATGTTGTTTTGCTAGTGTTTCATTGGCCAAAACAAGGCACATGGTCAAATCCAGATCCAGGAGGAAGAGAAATAGAATTCATATCTGCCAAATATTGTGGGTATTTTCCCCCTCTCCATTTTCCACGCATGTTTTCTGATGAGTGGTTGGGTATTTTCAGTTTAAACCTTAAAGGGTTTTGACCCTAAAGGGTGCTTTCAGTTCTCAAAATAAGAGAACTTGTAATGAGAGACTATAACCTCCAGTTTAGCTCACCAATCTAGTTACAGAAGTGACTTCCTCTGTATGGGACATTTGCATTTCTTTGTTGTGGAGTTCTTTCTCATCCATCTGCACTGCTCCCATTACTCCTTCCCCATTGTCTACCTCCCCACTTTTCACTGCCTTATGGGCTAAACATATTATTGTGTATAACAGGATATTGTAAAAATTAAGTTATGAAATTTTTATTAAAACGTTTCTTACATACTGTTGTATTGCCTGAGCCGCAAAATATTCATTGTGGGCCGCATGCAACCCATGGTCCACGAGTTTGACACACTTAGTCTAGAACCTTTAGTGGCTTCCTGAGGCCCTACACATTGCAGCCTCTGCTGTAATCTCCCACTGATGTTCTCACCTCCCTCAGCTCCAACCCCATGGGACTCATCTCTATTCCTCCAACTCGCCAAACTTATTCCTGTATCAGGAACTTTGCTACTGTTCCCTCTGCCTACAGTGCCTTTTCTCTATGCCTTTTGGTTAATTTTGCCATGTCTTTAGGGACGTGGTCCCTCACCACTCTCCTCCTGACCCAAGTCCAGGCCAGCCTGGGTTCAAATCCAGTTCCATCACTTCATTGCTGTGTGACCTTGGGCCATTACCTTGATCCCTCTGTGTCTCAGTTTCCTTATCTGAGAATGAGGTAATAATAGTACCTGCCTCACAGGTTTGGGTGAAAAATAAAGGAGGTTATTATTTGTAAAGTGATTAGAACAGTGCTGGGCACTTAGTAGTCATGCGGGTAGCTAATAATAATAATAATAATAGTTATAGTTATTATTCTGTACTTTTCTGTGACCACTGGGAGATTTTTTTTGAGGATAATAACAGGATAAAAATCATTTTATATGCATTCAATCAATAACAATTAGGTGATATAAGAACAAGGTTTGAGCAGCATCAATTTGTGAGCATACAGGCCTTGTTGACGTCTTGGGATGGCTGTCAACCTCCTCTGTAGTCGGCAGCTTCTCATCCTTGAGATGAAGGCTAGTGTCAGAGACAAGGGTAGATGTCCATTCATGGTTAGGTACCTGAGAAGGTGAGGTCCCTTTAACACTGCTGGAGAGTCTTTCATTAATGTCTTTCCCAATGGACAAAAGTATCTCTGGGGTGTTGTTGTCTTTGAATCTTTTTCTCCTGGGAGTACCATGAAATGAAGGTTACTAATTTGTTAGTTACTATGATGCAGAATGTCTGCCTTTTAGTTTTCCTTATATTTTGGAAACAAAAGATTTAAAAATCAACGATATTTTGGGTCCACGCACGCCCAGCAGTGGCGGCAGCTGCCGGCGACACTGGTGTGTAATGAGGGCCATGGCAACACTGTGAGCCACAAGCCGTGCAGCAGGGCAGTCCGTGCCCAACATGTGGCTCCAGCCCGCATCGCGCTGCTGAGGAGGCACTGGCCACCCAGCTCGGCCGTTCGGCCACTGGGCCACGGCAGAGGCCGGGAGCTGGGAGCCATGAGATCTGAGGTGGTGGGACCTGTCAGCAGAATGTCTCCTCCCCTGCGTGCGACTTTGAGGCCACTGAGATGAGTCCCGTGGCCTGGCCCTTGCAAGTACCCACATCTTACCAGCCAGGAGTCCGCCAGGTGCCATGGCGTCTGTCCAGCAGCAGTCACGGTGGAGAGGCCAGGGTACAACAAACTGATGGACTTTGACAAGACAGGAGGGGAAGGGGCGTCAGAGGAGGGCAGGAGAATGTGCAAAGCTGGTGGCCGGACCATCCACAGCGGCGGCACACGGGGACCAGTTGGGGGTCCTGATGGTGGGCCCCAACTTCCGGGTCGGGAAGAAGATAGGCTGTGGCAGCTTCGGGGAGCTCGGCTCAGAAAGAATCTCTATACAAATGAATACTTAGCTCTCCGATTGGAGCCCATACGGCGTGGGAGCCGCAGCCGTGCCTGGAACACAGCTTCCACCCGCAGCTCGGCTCACAGAGGGTGTCCCTCCGGCCCCTCTGGCCCGCGCGGCAAGTACAGCGCCATGGTGCTGGAGCTGCTGGGCCGGCCTGGAGGACCTATTCGGTCTGCGTGACCACACATCACGCTCAAGACTGTGCTCATGATCGCCATCCAGCTGATCACATGCATGGAGTGTGTGCACACCAAGAGCTTCTTCTGCCGCGACATGCAGCCGGAGGACTTCCTGGTGGGGCGGCCGGCAGCAAGCGCAGCATGCCGTCCGCATCATCGACTCTGGCCCGGCCCAGGAGTACATGGACCTGGGACCAAGAAGCGCAATCCCTGCCGCGAGCACAAAAGCCTGAAGGGCACAGCGCGCTCCATGAGCATCAGTACACACCTGGGCAAGGAGCAGAGCTCCTGACAACCTGGAGGCGCTAGGCCACAGTCCATGGGCTGCCTGCGTGGCAGCCTGCCCTGGCAGGGCTCAGGGACGTGCTCAAAGAGCGCTACCCGAGATCGGGGACACCAAGCGGGCCGTGCCCGTTGAGGTGCTCTGCGAGAGCCACCGGGAGGAGATGGCCGCCTACCCGCGCTATGTACCTGCGGCGCCGGCTTCTTGGAGAAGCCTGACCAGGCGACCTGCAAGCTCGCCACAGACCGCTTCGCCCGCAGCGGCTTCGTGTTGCACTGCGAGCACGCCTGGGCGGGGAGCCCCTGCCCAGCCCAGCGGCACAGCTCACACCCACCTGCCTGGGCAAACTCAGCCTAGGGGCAAAGCCCAGCAAAAACAGGGCACTGGACGCCAGCAACCAGAGCTGAGTGCGGGCGACCCCACTGCCGGTCACTCCGACGCCCCATCACAGCGCCTGCGGAGGCAGAGTGGCGGATGGCGCCAGTGCTGCTGTTTCTTCAAGAGGAGCAAGAGGAAGTCACCGCAGAGGCACAAGTGACCCTGGCAGTGGCTCCCACACCCTCCGCTGCGGTTTCTGGAGGAGCTCGTCCGGTGGCCCACAGCCAAGACACAGACTGTGGTCCGGAGCTGCTCACCCCACGTGGGTGACTTCCTTCACATAAGACTGTGGCCGAAATTTCTCCTGTGTCCAGTCCTCCCTTCCAAGAGCATTAACTATTTAAAAGGAGGAAAAGAAAACACCGCCTGCCCTGCCCGCTCTGCCAAGTCTGCTGAAGTGAGTGTGAGCTGGCGGCCCCGGCGCTGTCCAGCTTGCCCGCCCCATTAGTCTACCTCGTCTCCCCCTATCCAAAGGCCGTTTTCCCTAGGGGGCGCTGTGGGGCATTGCTGCCAGGGGTGAGCCCACCCCGGGCCTCCCTAAACCTAAGGGGAAGGCGCGGTGGGAGTGGCACCCCAAGCAGAATGCTGCACCAAAGCTTGGGCGGCATGGCCCAGGTGTTCCTGCTGCACCTGCTCCTGGAGCCGGGGGCAGCCGCCTGTGCGGTCACTAGGCTATGGCTGTGCGCGGGTGTGAGGGCGTCTTGGGTCTGAGCCACTGGAAACAGCGCCTTAAAGTCCCGTCTCAGCCCGCAGGAGTGGCAGAGGCCAGGCAGCCACAGTCAGGTGGGCGGAGCCGCTGGGGCGTTGGCGGTGGTGTGTGCATCTAGGTGTTGCTTTACAAAGTGTACAGAAATGGCACCTCTGTTTCTCTGATGCTTTGTGGAAGCCATACAACTTAGGGGCTTTTTAAAAAAAAATAAAGGAAAATGAAACAAACCAAAAAAAAATCAACAATATTTTAAACAGAGTCATAAGAATAGTTATTCTCAATTCATTTAGTCCCATAACTATTTTTGTTTATCCTGGTTATTTGCCAGTATTTTTGAATTCAGTTATTCCTTGAAGTTTCATAAATCTTCATTCAGTTCAAAGATATGACCTGTTTAGAGGCTGCAGTTTAGAGTAGGTCAGAGTCCTTTTCATGGATTTTTCTGAAGCTATAATATACCTTGGCTCATGCATGAGGTCACCTGACTGCTGAGAGTCTTGCTTGGGCCCTTCCTGCATTGCTGGCTGACTCTCGATCCGAGCTCATAGTCAGCCCAGGGGTAATGGCTGTCCCTCCTCACCGAGGCCGCCGCAACTTGGCAGCAGGGTGCACCTCCTCAGGAGAGGGGGTCCATTTTCTCTGTGGTGACAGATGGTATCCTGGACAAGCCCGCAAATTGTTAGAAATAAGGCAAACCCCGCAAGTCAGGGGTTCTAGTAGAATACAAAATATACTCTGGAGCCAGGCAGCAGGCAGACACCTTTACTTCTATGTGGAAGAGTGCACATACATCCCACTGGGAGATTTTATGTGTTTATTAAAACAGTGAAGCATTGCAAACCATGAATTACAATAATTTTCATTGGCAAGTTCCTCCATGGACTCTAGTACTGAATTTGAATAATATCATTAAAGTGGAGACTTATCTTTTTATTTATTTTAGTTTTTCAGCTTTATTGAGAACCATAATTGACAAATAAAATTGTAAGATATTTAAAGTGCATGAAATTTATTCTTTTAAAATTGTTTCTTATTTTAACACTAAAATGTGTCAAGAAAATAAGATGTTCCATCAGTGGTACGATGTAGTGGCTTCCCAAATTGTACTGTTTGCAAGTATTTCAGTTTCATTAAAATTCACGTAGTTACTGGACAGTTATTTACATAAAATGTTATATCAGACATTAATAAAATTTTTACCATCTGTATTTTAATGCCATTATTATTATTTGTTTCATTTCATGATTACTGTTGGAGATAAGTTTATTTTATAGGAAGGAGAAATTTAAATACTTTAATGCACCGGGAATACGGCTGATATCACAATGTCTGTTGCATGAGCCCATGAAGGAGGGTGCAATTACACGCATCTTCCACCAGAGGCCGCTGTTCCCAAGCCGAGGGCCGCAGATAAATCTACTTCAAATCTCACGGGGCTGGGAGCCCCCTCTGGGGACTCAGGCTCCTCCCCTCCTCCAGGCTCCCATTCAGTCCCCGCCGTCTGTTCACTCCCTGGCCCTTGTGAGGGATCTTTCCTACCAGCAGTTTAACCACTTCCCTTCACCTCCTCCCAGGGCCCCCCAACATGTCCACTCTGATTCTTAATTCTGGGCCTTTCCACATGAAAGGCATTAGAACAGTGGTTCTCAACCTTCCTAATGCCGCGACCCTTTAATACAGTTCCGCATGTTGTGGTGACCCCCATATTTCATTGTTACAAATTGAACATAATTAAAGCATAGTGATTAATCACAAAAACAATATGTAATTATATATGTGTTTTCCGATGGTCTTGGGCGACCCCTGTGAAAGGGTCGTTAGACCCCCAAAGGGGTCGAGACCCACAAGTTGAGAACCGCTGCACTAGAAAATTTGAAAGGCAATGGGGAGCCACAGAGGGTGTTTGAGCAGTAGGGTGTCCTCACATGTAAGAAGACAAAGGTCCTTTTCCTTTTGTCCCCCCACTTTCTAGAAGGGCCTTAGGGTATTCCTATAAGAGTCTGAAGCTTTGGCCAACCTAGAACCTCTGCTTGGGCCCCCAGTGACTAGACCAGCAGGTCCCTCTGTGAGGGCCCTGTGTACCCTCCTGGTGGGGCTGTTGGCGCCCCAGTGACTCTTCTGAGCCTGGGCAGACAGCAGCTGGGGAGATAGCCCTGCAGGGAAAGCCACAGGCTGGGGACTGGGTGTCACTTTTATAGAAGCGCTGGTGTCCCCTACCCTGCAGAGGAATGGGGTGCCCCAGGAGCTAATGTTGTCCACACAGGATTCGCTGGGGCAACAGTGGCCTGGAGGTGAGCACCGGGTACAGTGGGGCCTGCTGGGCTGGCTGTGGGGTCCTTGGGAACCCCATACCCAGACCACCTCCGCTGCTCCTCTCAGCCCCTCTCTGTCTGGACAATGTCCCTTCCTTCTCCCAGGCTCTCTCTGTTGGAGCCTTTCATCCTTTCACCTCTTTCTTATCTTGTCCCTATCTCTCTCTGCATCTCTGTCTTATTTCTCTCTCTCTGGATCTCTAGCTCTCTTTCAGTTTTTCTCTGTGTCTTCCTATGTGTCTTTCTGTCTCTGTTGCCTCCAGGCGCTGGTGGGGGAATACAGGATACCCTTCCCCTCCCTCCCCAGGTCCTCTATCTGTTTAAGTTCTGCCTCCTCTGACACCATTGCCCTGAGGGGTAGAAAAAGGTGAGGGGCTTGCCCTGGGGAAGGATCCGGGAGGGCTGGCTGACAGGGAAGGGAGCCCAGGGCCCAGCCCCTGGAGCTGTGTAGGAACATCAGGCTTCAGACCCCAGTGCTGACCTCCATTTTGGGGGGCCCTCCTGCAGCCACCTCTTTCCTTTCCCCACATTCTTACCCACAACCCACATCCTCTCCAAAGCAAAGCTTCCCTCTGTATCCCTACTTCTTCCTCCAGCCCACCTTCTCCCACAACCCACCTTCTCCCAGCCCACCTTCTCCCACAGCTCACCTTCTCCCAGCCCACCTTCTCCCACAGCCCACCTTCTCCCACAGCCCACCTTCTCCCAGAGCCCACCTTCTCCCAGCCCACCTTCTCCCAGCCCACCTTCTCCCACAGCCCACCTTCTCCCCACAGCCCACCTTCTCCTCACAGCCCACCTTCTCCCACAGCCCACCTTCTCCCACAGCCCACCTTCTCCCACAGCCCACCTTCTCACAGCCCACCTTCTCCCACAGCCCACCTTCTCCCACAGCCCACCTTCTCCCACAGCCCACCTTCTCACAGCCCACCTTCTCCCACAGCCCACCTTCTCCCACAGCCCACCTTCTCCCACAGCCCACCTTCTCCTCACAGCCCACCTTCTCCTCACAGCCCCCCTTCTCCCCACAGCCCACCTTCTCCCCACAGCCCACCTTCTCCCACAGCCCACCTTCTCCCACAGCCCACCTTCTCCCCACAGCCCACCTTCTCCCCACAGCCCACCTTCTCACAGCCCACCTTCTCCCATAGCCCACATCCTTCCCATAGCCCATCTTGTTCTCGGTTTTCTCCCTGTCCTTTCTTGTCAACAGGCTCCCAACCTCCTCTCATATCTTTCCATTTTCAGTGGATATTGTCCCCACATCCTGCCCCCTTCTCTACACGGTGCAGCTGCTGATGGCTGATGTCAACTTGTCAGCACTAATGGCATGGGAAGGCAGGGGCTCCATGTGACTCTGAGAAGGACCTCATAGCATTCATCCTGGTGGGCGACTATACACATTTGTGGGTGTGTGGGTGGGTGGGTGGGGGGAGTCAAGTTCTCAGAAGATGGTGCTCAGGGATCAGGGAGGGTCTGGCTGTTGGGTTCGTCACTGAGGAGCCCAACTGTGTTCCAGGACCTGGTGATGAGATGTGTCCAGCTGTTGTGCAGACCTAGGGGTGGTGCTCTCAGGGTCTATCTGTTGTGGGGTTTGACTGTTGGGGGTTTGGGTCTGCGTAACTGTTGTGAGGTGCCCATGGCTGTGGAGGAGAGGAGTGAGTGGTTGTTGCAGACAATTAATGTGACAGCCCTCCCCTGTTTGCTGGAGCCTGTTGTGTGTGGGCTGTAGTTCCTGGGATAGTGGCCATCTGCTTTTTCTCTCTCTCCCTCTCTCCTCTCTGCCCTTCCTACTTTCTCTGTTTTTTACTGTCCATCTCCTCTTCTCTCTGTTTCTCTCCATCTCTGTGCCCCTATATTGAACTTTTATTCAAACATTAACAGGGCAATTATTTTGTGCCACCATCTGGCTGCAGCAGTACCCTGGGGCTCTGGGTCCTGCTCAGCTGGGAAGAAGAGGTGGGACACCCCCACCCATCCATGGTGGGCACAGAAGGTGGAAATCATTGGTTCACTTGGAGGAAATGGGCTCGAGGTATGTGTCTCAGAGACCACACCTACCCAGGCAGGCCTTGTTCCCCAAACTCCAAGTCGAAGGCTGAGGGGTTTGGGTGGGTGCAGGGACTGTTCTGGGGGAGCAGAGAGGATTATGTGTCTCAAGAGGGGATCAGCCATGCATATATTGAAATGGGAGGGCATTTCAGTCAGAGGGACTGGCCCATGCAAAGGTCCTGAGGCAGGACTGTGCCTGGAGTGTTGGAAGAACAGTGAGGAGGCCCATGTGGCTGGAGCAGAGTGAGGAAGGGGCTGAGAGGGAAGAGGTAAGTTCAGGGAGGGGTGAGGGCAGGTCACACAGGGCCTTGTGGGTTGCGGAGAACTTCGGCTTTTACCTTGCGGGAAGTGGGAAACACGGGCTGACTGTGTGTGGGGCTCTGCTGACATGCCAGCCCTCGCCCCAGACATGGCCACCAGCACTGTGACCCCTCCTTTTAAAGTAAATTTTTATTGTGGTAAAATCTGCCATATTAACTATTTTTAACCAAACAGTTCAGGGGCATTAAGTACATTCACATTATTGTGAAACCACCTCCACCGTCATCTCCGGAACTTCCTCATCTTCTCAAACTGAAACTCTGTCCCCTTAAACTCTTACTTCTCTTCCTGCTCCCCCAGCCCCTGGCACCCACCATCTACTTCTGTCTCTATGGATCTGACTCCTCTAGGGACCTCATGTAAGTGGGATCACACAGTATTTGTCCTTTTGTGACTGGCTTATTTCACTGAGCTTAATGTCCTCAAGGCTCAGCCTTGTAGCATGGGTCAGAATTTCCTTCCTTTGATAAGGCTGAGCAATAGTCCATGGTCTGGATGGACCACATTTTGTTTATCCATTCATCCACTGGTAAACACTTGCTTCTGTGATTTGGCTCCCGTGAATCATGCTGCTGTGGACATGGATGTGAAAATAGCTCTTCAAGATCCTGCTCTCAATTGTTTTGGGTCTATATCTATAAGTGGGACTGCTGAGTCACATGGTTATTCTATATGTAACTACTTGAGGAATTGCCAGACTGTTTTTCACAGTGGCTGCACCATTTTACATTCCCATCAGCATTGAACAGGATTCTAATTTCTCCATATCCTCCCCAATACTTTGGTATTTTCTGTTTTTATTTTTAAAATTTTACAGTAGCCATCTTCATGAGTGTGAGGCTGGCATTTCTTCATAGTTTTAAAGTGCACTTCCCTAATGATTAGTGATGTTGGGCATCTTTTATGTGCTTAGTGGCTATTCATACATCTTCTTTGGAAAAATGTCTATTTAAGTCCTTTGCTCATTTAAAAAATATTTTTATTGATTTCAGAGAGGAAGGAAGAGGGAGAGAGAGATACTAGTACGATGAGATTGAGTCATTGATTGGCTGCCTCCTGCATGTCCCTACTGGGGATGGAGCCTGCAACCTGGGCATGTGCCCTGACTGGGAATTAAACCTTGAACTCCTGGTTCTTAGGTCAATGCTCAACCACTGAGCCACACTGGCTGGGCTCCTTTGCTTATTTTTAAATAAAAAATTTTAAAAATATTTTTATCCTTACCCAAGGATATGTTTATTGATGAGAGAGAGAAAGAGGGAGAGAGAGAGAGAGAGAGAGAGAGAGAGAGAGAGAGAGAGAGAGAGAGATATGATTGATTGCCTCTCGCACATGCCCTGACCAGGGATAGAACCCGAAACCTAGGTATGTATCCTGGTCAGAAATCCAACCTGCCACCTTCTGGTGCATGGGACAATGCTCCAATCAACTGAGCTACTGGCCAGAGCCCTTTGCCCATGTAAGTCACATTTTGTTGTTGAATTTTAGGAATTCTCTGTATATTCTGGACAGTAATACTTTCTCCCATCCTGTGGGCTGCCTTTTCACTGTGGCTAGTGTCTTTCCTGGCTCTCCTGTTTCTACAGCTGAAACAGTGGCAGTTGGCTCCAGGTGAGATCCTGGGACCCAGTGTTGCAGCCACCACCGCTTCTAATCAAGTGGCTGCCAAGCCCAGGCCGGCCTGGGGGGCAGGTCTTTATGAATCATCCTGGGAGGCGGCCACTGCCTCTGCAGCAGGGTGTCTCCACACACAGTGTAGCCATTCAGAGCTGGGAAAGCCTGTGTGCTCTGCTCTGTAGGATGGTGAGCAGCATCCCTGGCCTCTACCCAGCAGATGGCAGTAGCACTCTCCCCTTATTGTGACAATCAAATATGTCTCTGGACATTGACAAATGTCCCCAGGATTTGGAACCACTGCCCTAAAGCTGGAGGGTGGGTGGGAGGCCGCCCGTGTGTGTGTGTGTGGGATAGGCTCTGCAGCGGAGGAGCCAGGAGCCTGGGTGCCACCTCAGGTGAGCAAGCCTCAGTCTCCCCACCTGTAGAATGGGGGACTGGAGGTGATGACAGGACTCAGTGCACTCACTCATTCATTCAACAAGGATTTATCAAGCACCTGTGTTTACCCCCACTCCAGGCCCTCGGGTGGAGAAAGAGAGGCATTACTGAATTACACAGTGAATGCAAAGTCACTGCCATTGTCAATGCTGAGAAGCAGAAACACCAGCTGTTCAGTCAGCGCAGAGCCTGGGCACTGATCTCTCCTGGGAAGTCAGGGAGGGCCTCTCGGAGAGGTTGCAATAAGAGGATGAGAATGAGGGAGCGAAGGGAGATGAGGAAGAGTGGTCCAGACAGCAGGACTGCACATGCAAAGGCTCTTTGGTGTCTGAGTGGTCGGAAGGCCGGGGTGGTTGGGGCGTGGATGGGACCAGCTCCATCTGGACCTTGTGGGCCCTGCGGGTGGGGCAAGGGACTGTGGTCTTGACGTGCTGAGGCTTTAGGTTGGAAAGTGGGGTAATGTGATTTGGGTGGTGAAGATCTCTCTGCAGATACTGTCTGTAAAGTGCTTCGCACAGGCTGGGTGGGCACCCAGAAAGGGCTCGAATGATGCCCATGGGTGTTTCAGACACACAGAGAAGGCACAGGGTCCAGGCCCTGCATCCTGAGGTCCCCAGGGATGCTGCTGCCTCCTGTCTCCAGGAGCCATGCATCTGCCAGACTTGGGGTGGGGGCTGGAGAGTGAGATGTCCCTGCTTTGTGTGCAGAGTCAGAGACGGTTGAGGGACAGCCACCACTGCGGTGGGGTGCAGGGCTGCCTGGGCTGGAAGCTGCTTCTTTCAGAGCACTCCTGGGCCCATTTCACAGGAGGGAGACTGAGGCCCTGGGCTCCATGGGCACTGAGTCCTGATCCAGGTCTGGCCTCAAGGTGCCATGGGCCTGCCATACCTCTGGCTATGTCTCAGAGCCTGAGAGGTTGTGCTCCAGAGTCCAGCTGCCCAGGTTCCAAGCCCACCTGTGACCAGATGGGTGACCCTGGACCAGACACTACCCCTCGGAGCCTCTGTAGCAGAAAGGGAAGAACCTGCCCCCTCAGGGAAGTTGTGAAAATTAACATTGTTTGCATTCATTCATTTACTCAACAAATGGATATTAAGCCCCTACTGTGTGCCAGGTGCTGTTCTAAACACTGGGGGATACAGAGGGTACTATCCCGTCCTCCAGGACTGGCATCCTAGTGGCACAGATAGACACTAAGCAGGTCAGTCAGTCATTAGAAAGTCAGGGAATGATAAGTGCCCTGAGGAAACACAGCAGGCAGAGGAGAGAAAATGAATGGGGTTGTGATGTGAGTGGCGATTCAGCCAAGTGTCAGGACAGTCCTTGTGAGGAGGTGAGACCTGGCTGAGGTGAGGGAGGGGCCATGCGAGGACGTGGTGGGACAGCATTCCTAGCAGGAGGAACAGCTCATGCCAAGATCCTGAGGCAGCACTGTGCCTGGTCTGTGGGGGGAGGAGGCTTGTGTGGCTGGAGCAGGACGAAAGGAGGCATAGCCATGAGGCTGGGCGTAGGATTGAGATTTGCGTGTAGGGCCCAGCAGGCCTGGAGGGGGTCCAGCCATCTGCAGGGGGTTTGGGGACTCAGATGCCTGGAAGAGAGACCCTCCTGGCAAGGGCCTGAGCAGGAGAAGGATCTAGGGCAGTGGTTCTCAACCTTCCTAATGCCGCGGCCCTTTAATACAGTTCCTCATGTTGTGGTGACCCCCAATTTTATTGTTACAACTTGAATATAATTAAAGCATAGTGATTAGTCACAAAACAATATGTAATTATATATGTGTTTTCTGATGGTCTTAGGCGACCCCTGTGAAAGGGTCGTTCGACCCCCAAAGGGGTCGCGACTCACGTGTTGAGAACCGCTGTTCTAGGGGGTCCTGGCCTTGGCTGGACACAGAACACCTCTGAGCTCCCTTCCATTGAATCTGGACAGTGGGGCGTGGTGCCCTCACGCCTTCCTGGTGACGCCACCTTCAGGCTGGATTGAGGGCTGCATGGCCACAGAAGATTTGAGGCTTCTCTCATTTGGGGCTTTTCCCCTGTTTGGGTTGGAAAGAGGGGGAGGTAGAGCCAGAAGGATCTATCTGACCAGGAGCCAAGGGCTTAAGTTCCCTGCGATGAATTTTGTTCCATGTGTATTTTCAAGAAGTTGATTTCCATGGAGCTGACCTCCTTGTGACATGGTCCTTCCATCAAATCAGACCCCGCGAACCCTGTGGGCCTCCCTGAAGCGCATGGAGTTCCAGAATGGAACACCTAATATGCACACCTAGGACTGAGAATGCACCCAGGCTATTTACCAACCCAGGCACCAACCTTGTACCCATTTGACAGTTGAAAAGACTGAGGCTCAGAGAACAGCAGGCCCTTGTCTAAGGTCAAGCAGCATGTCATTGGAAGGGATGGGATTGCTGGCTCCTATCCCCAAGCCCCTCCATCATCAGCCTGCTCCTGGCTCTGGGGACTCTGGCTGGGTTTGTGGGCTGGGCACAGAGGTACCATGGCTTCAGCCTTTCCATGGGCTTCGGGAGGGGGCAAGGGGAAGGTGAGGTCTGCTGTAGTCTTGGAGTGCCTTGCATTTTCCCCTTGAAATCTGAGCTTCACAGAGGGGTCTCAGTTTTAGAAGTCAGTTTCACTGGGGCTTTTAAGAGGCAGAGGTTCACTGGGAGTGAGAGTGCCGGACCCCAGGCTCCAGTGGGCTCCCTGACTCTTGTGAGGATGTAGCCTCTTGGGACTCAGCAGTGCTTCCAAGGAGGGGGCTGGGCTTCCAGGGTGGTGGGAACAGCCCCTGCAGTCCCTGTCCCCGCTGGGCAGCCTTCTTAGAGGAGAGCCTCCTGGGTCAGCATGGGGAGGAGGGTGCCTTCTTCATTCCGCCCTCCTCCCCCCTGAGTCTGGGCAGGGAGGTGTGGAGAAGACAGAGAGACAGACTGAAAGAAGTGTTTCCTACCCCTCACTTGCACACCTTCTGTGGTGGGCCGCTCATTACCTCTCAAGGCAGCCTCTGCTGGATTAGTAGCTGGAATTCTTAAGAAAATTCTTTCAGATGCTGGCCCCACATTGAACCTCCAGCCCCTTCTCTGTGGTCCTGGCTTAGCCTTCTGGGACCACACAGAACACACCCTTTCTCCAAATATTTCACTCCTATGTATATTGAGTGCCTGTTCTGGAGACCTGTGCATGTGGAGATGCAGATCACGAGTGATCACTGCCTCGCCCCAGCTGGTTGGCTCAGATGGTTGGAGTGTCGTCCTTTACACCAAAAAGGTTTCGGTTTTGATTCTTGGTCAGGGCACATACCCAGGTTTCGGGTTCAGTCCCTGGTCGGGAAGTGTCTGATTAATGTAGCTCTCTCACATCGATGTTTCTCTCTCTTTCCCTCTTCCTCTCTCTCTCATACAATAAAAAAATCAAATCAAATCAATAAACATATTCTTGGGTGAGGGTTAATAAAAGAAGAGTCATTGCTCTAGCTGGTTTGACTCAGTGGACAGAAGGGTCCCGGGTTCAATTCAGGTCAAGGGCTTGGGTTATGGGCTCGATCCCCAGCAGGGGGAGTGCAGGAGGCAGCCAATCAATGATTTTCTCTCATCATTGATGTTTCTATCTCTTTCTCTCTCCCTTCCTCTCTGAAATCAATTAAAAACAAAAAGAGTGATCACTGCCCTCACAAAAAAGCGGCAAATAAGTACATGAAAAGATTTTCCACATCAAATATTATCAGAGAAATGCAAACTAACTCAGCATGAGACACCACCGCGCACCGGTTTGAATGGTCAAGTGTGGAACACGAACACCACCAAATACTGCTGAGGATGTGGAGCAACAAGGTCTCATTCATTGCTGGTGGAAAGCAAACCACCTTGAAAGATAAGCTGGCCATTGGTTACAAACGTCAACACACTGTTATCATAAGATTCAGCAGTCGTACTCCTTGATATTTTCCCAAAGGAGTTCAAAAGTTATATTCACACAGAAACCCCTGTATGGGTATTTATAGCTGCTTTATTCATAGCTGCCAAAACTTGGAAGCAACCCAGATGCCCTCCAGTAGGTGAGTGGGTAAATAAACTGGCACACCCAGACAATGAGTTATTATTATTATTCAGACTACATTGAGCCATCAAGCCTTAAAAAGACATGGAGGAACTTTAAATGCATGTTGGCAAGTGAAAGGGGCCAACTGAAAAGCCTAACACCATAGGATTCCAACTGTATGGCGTTCTGGAAAAGGCAAAAGTATGAAGACAGTAAAAATATCAGTGGTTTCCAGGAACTGTGGGCGGGTGGAGGGAAGAACAGGTAGAGTAGAGGGTTGTTAAGGCAGTGAAGATACTTTGTATGGTCCTATGATGATGGATACATGTAATGACACATTTTTCTAAACCCACAGAATATACAGCACTAAGGTGAATCCCAAGATAAACTGTGGACTGAGTGATTATGTTGCATCAATGTAGGCTTATGAATTATAACAAATGTGCCACTCTGGTGGGGATGTTGATAGGGGGAGGCCTGGGGCAAGCAGTATGTGGGAAATCTCTGTACCTTCCTTTTAAATTTGCTGTGAATCTAATTTTTTTTAAACATACACATTTAACTTTACTTATCATTGTCATTTAAAACTTGATTTATAAAACACAAAAAGAACATTAAGAGTTCAATATCAGCAAAGCTATCATTCAGAATAGAAGGTCAGATAAAGAGCTTCACAGATAAGAAAAAGCTAAAGGAGTTCATCACCACCAAACCAGCATTATATGAAATGCTGAAAGGTATTCTTTAAGAAGAGGAAGAAGAAAAAGGAACTCTTACCATTTGCCACAGCATGGATGGAACTGGAGAGCGGATAAATACCACATGATCTCACTCATTTGTGGAATATAATGAACAACATAAACTGATGAACAAGGACTGATCCAGAGACAGAGAGGCATTGATTGGACTGTCGGGATTTGGAGGGAGGGTAGGGGAGGGTGGGGGTAAGGGGGAAAGATCAACCAAAGGACTTACATGCAAGCATATAGGCCTAACCAATGGACACGGACAACGGGGGGGCGGGGGGTGAGGGCATGAGCCGGGGGGGGGGTGTAGAGGGTAACGTGGGGACAAGGACACATATGTAATATCTTAATCAATAAAAATATATTTAAAAAAAATTAAAATCATGAGGAAAACCTTTAAAAAAAATACTGTGTCTGAATTTGAGTGGGAGTATCAGAATAAATTTATGATCTATTTCAGTTTTATTAAAAATATATTTTAATGACTCAAAAAAAAAAGAGTTCAATATCAGCAGAATTTAAACAGGAGAAATAAGGACAACTTTGTAAGTATAAATTATATACGTTAAAGTCAAATAATTGGAGGTCTTTTCTTTTTTTTAAATATATTTTTATTGTTTTTTTACAGAGAGGAAGGGAGAGGGATAGAAAGTTAGAAACATCGATGAGAGAGAAACATCGATCAGCTGCCTCCTGCACACCTCCTACTAGGGATGTGCCCGCAACCAAAGTACATGCCCTTGACCGGAATCGAACCTGGGACCCTTCACTCCACAGGCCAACGCTCTATCCACTGAGCCAAACCAGTCAGGGCTGGAGGTCTTTTCAATATGGAAACTATACAAATGAAATAAATGGCAAAAGGACTTTCTAGGAATATTGTCACTGTGGGTTATCAGTTACTTTAGGACTAAGCAAAGATTCTGAATATTCAGATTTCTTTTGCTGTTTCATATTTACCTATACTCTGAGTCAAGCTACTTGACAAAAAGATCTGATTTAGGAAGGCATTTAGGCATAGCAAAAGTTTTCCATCTCCAGTTACCACCTTCAAAGGAATTGACATTGCGGTGCTGATATAATCTGCTGGTTCCCTTCGAACGGTATGCAAAAAATTATGTCAACTCTTTGAAAAGTCAAACAGGCACCAAAAAATGGAACAATATGCATAGTTCAGTAAAATACAATGTTAAGTTTTCCCCACCTAAAAACTAACCAATGAAACAAAACAAGAACTGCAGTTGACTTGGTCTCAGAAAACACACACGTGGGATTCCATCATTGTTCCCGGCGCTCCCTCAGTCATTGGCAGGGACTTGTAGGCCCCCATGCCGCTCACTTGGTGGTGGAATGTTGTTGTGAGGGACACAGGAGGGCGGACCTGCTCAGAATTGGCAAGGAACTGTGGTCTGGACTCTTTCCACTTCAGGTACAACCACATCTTTGTCTGTATAGATCAGCAGACCAAATGAACAGGAGACTCCCAGCAGCGGCAGGAATGTCACTGGCTGTGATCGGTCTGATCACTGAGCGGATCTCACCTTGATGGCTTTCTGAGACTCCTCTCTGGGTGCACTGTCATCTCTGGCCTCCTTGTCACACTCAGGCCTGACTGCCACCTTTCAAGGACCTCCCCACTTTCCATATTCGAGATGACCACCCCCAGCTTCTGCGCTGAGCACTGTACAACCAAACTTTCCGTTGTTCCACCACCTTGTTTAGGGGTTTCATAAGCTCGGGGTCAGGGGTTACAAGCAAGGGGAGTCCATATTTCTGCACTCGAGTAAAGGTTTCAGGATAATTGCCATGCTGATGCAAAATGCTGTTGATGCCAAAGAAGTCAGCCACGGTGTTGGCGCTCCCGTGCACAGGACGCCCTGCTCCCCAGACAGGTGCCATGGCCCAGTCTGCACGCAGCATGCACCCACCGCACCAGAGACCGCACCTGGTATTCTTGGGGCTCCTCTAAAAAAGGAAAGACTTTAAATATGAAAAAATATAGGACACGTGTGAAGGGGTAAAAGACCGGCAGTATTATTGTGGTGGGCAGTTAGACAGACATGAGCAGAGCAAGGACGGTGGGCCAGGTACAGAAAGTCACCAGGGCAGAAAGCCCTGGGTGCCCAGCGGCAGGCAAAACCGGGCAAACAAGGACCTCGCTCGCCCCAGGGGGACCTTTCCTCCTGTAGCATATCGATGGCCATGCAGTTTAGATCCCTGACCTTTCAGATGGCTAGTCATGAAGCTGGGACCCACTGGCCTTTCCTCCCCTGGCATGTTGCTAGTCATGGGGTAGACCCCATTGGAGGAGGAACAAAGTCACAAACAGCGGCCTCCTTTGACTCCCATGTGGGCCATTGCACAACCACTCCCTTAAGCATTACCCCCTAGGGATAACATCTGGGCCTCAGTTGTGTTTTAGCTCCAGGCCCAGAAAAGCAGCAAAACCAGACAAGGGATGCCAGGGCTGCCTCAGGACCAGCTGCATTGACTACCCCCTTTCCTGGCATTGACCAATCAGTGGAGGCCATGGCCCTGAAAGGACACACCTGGAGAGCTGATGAATATTCTATTGATCCTCCCCTGGGACTTCCCCTGAAATCCCGATCCTTAAAAGCCCTTAGGATGGAGGACCCAGGGGCTCTTCCTCTTGGAAGCACACCTGCACCTTTCCCACCCCGTCCTTTCCCCCAGGCCCGTTACCTTTACCCGTCTCTCTCCTAAGCTCCAAGGGCTTGTCCTTTGCCTCTGTAACATGTATCCTGAGCCCATTTTTTCTACAGCTCACTTCTATATCTGTGACTTCCTAAATAAACTTTTTCTTATAGTTTGGGGAAAAAAAAATAAAGAGCGATCACTATGATGATGGTGGAAACCCACATGGTGCTGGGAGCCCAGAAAAGGCTCCTGGCCTAGCTGAGAGGGGTCAGTGTGGTAGGCCTCCTGTAAGAGGTAACATCTATGCTAAGTCCTAAAGGACGAGTAAATTTGGCCAGGGAAGAGGTGAAGGGAAGAGGAAGAAAGCTTTAGGCAGAAAGAACAGTATTTGAGGAGAGAAAACATCTTTCCAACAAACAAAAGAGGTTCTAACTGGCTGGAATGGTGTGCTTGATGAGGGATATTGGGGCTACTGAGGCCGAGTAGAGAGATGCCTGAAGCAGTGATTGAGATGGGGGAGTGACACCTTCATTCCTCAAACAGGGTAGGAGTCCAACTCTGTTTTGCCTAATTGCTTTGCCAGGAAGCAATTTACACCTCCACCTTCTAGGCACACGCATTTTTGTTAGCATTGGGTTTTATCATTTAAAAAATCTGCCAATTTCAACTGGAAAAAAAACTGGTATCTCATTGTGTAAATGAAAAGAAATGAGTATTTCTCTTGAGCATTGAACACTTTTCATATGTGCATTGGCCACACACATGGCACCTCTTGCCACTGGAGAGTTTGCGGCCATTTCTAGCTCACCTCTTAGCGCGGAGCAAAGGGAAAGCTTGTGGGCTGCCCTCTGGCCACGTGGGTGGGGAATTTGTGAAGCAGCCTACTCTCTCTCCTTGGGTGCAACCATTTTTCTCACCTTCCCCCCTATTCTTTCAAGGCTTTAAATTTCTCTCTCCTCTGTGGGTGGCTGAGTCTCCAAGTGACTGTAGCTCTGTCCTCATCTGGGGTGTCTTTGGACTCAAAGAAGAGGGTTGCTGAGCCTCAGGAAGATGTTCCAGGCGAGACCACCCAGGTATGTCCTCGTCTTATACACACAACTTACTATTTAATTCTCAAAACACTTGCTTGTGACACGAACTTGAACCTGTTTTATAGATGGTGAATCTGACTCAGATCTTAAGTAACCAACTCAGCATCCGTGGCCACTATTGGCTATTTCTCTTAGTTTCATAGAGCCAAATCCTCCCCTGACATTAAGCGTTTGTTTAATTAAATTTTAGTGTGGGAAGAGAGGGCTGGTCCTTTCTCCATACCTGCCATCCCACCCGGTCCAGTCAGAGATGGAAGCCCGGCTTCTCATTAGGGAGGATCTGTGGAGTCCAGCTCAGCAGCAACCTTATACACAGAGGAGGAAAAGGAAAACAGGAAAGAGAGAAGGGGAAACCAGAGTAAACATTGGAGAGCCGCAAATGGCCTCCAGGCTCATCTCCCAAGTTATATCTCATTTCAGGGCTTCTAAAACCTGGGCTCCAGGTTCTGGGTCCATCTCTGCTACTTAAATCCCATGTGACCTTGGTAAGTCCCTCCCCAAATCTGTATCTTGGTTTCTTCTTCTATTTGTCAACTTATCTCTTGAGTTTTGTAGCAACTATATTTTTCATATCTTAGTTCTAACTAGTTCAGTTTTTAATATTCCTGTCTCCCTCCCCTCCCCCAATATCCTGTTCTTGTTTTAGGCAATTATTCCATCTTTTATCTTTTGGAGTTACTTAATCTATTTACTGTAATAGATGTTACAATCGAATGACATTCTCTATTTCCTCTGATGTAAATTCTTCCAGTTGAGGAGTTTGTGGGAGCTTTATAAAGTGGTTGTGAATTTTTTTTATCTCTTCAGGGTATTTCTCCCTGGTCAGAGTCTTCTGAGATTGCTCTTACCTCGTATGTTAGGAGGCACTGCACTTCCATGAGTGGAGTACTCTTGTCATTGGGCACTTTTGCTTTGGTTTCTGGTTCAACTTAGCATTTTCTTGCCATTTTTAAGTGTTTAGGGGAGAAATGGGGAGGTTTCAGTGTGTACTTGGTTCACCATCTTGAAAGGAAGTCCAATTCCATCATCTGTAAACTGATACAGGAGTGTTGGGTGGTCTCTGAGGGTTCTCACAGATATTCTCAACACAGATAACCATAGGAGTCTAACAACAGATGTCCATTGGGAGAGGGTTCTAACACCACCACCACCAAATAAAAATAGCAATGTGGATCATTTGCTAATATTATGTACTGGGTCTTAGCACATAGGATCTCATTTATTCTTTTTTAAACATATTTTTATTAATTTCGGAGAGGAAGGGAGAGGGAGAGAGAGATAGAAACATCAATGATGAGAGAGAATCATCGATCGCCTGCCTCCTGCATGCCCCCTACTGGGGAGTGAGCCCATAACCCAGGCATGTGCCCTTGACCGGAATCGAACCCGGGACCCTTTGGTCCGCAGGTCGATGCTCTATCCACTGAGCGAAACCAGCTAGGGCTCATTTATTCTTTACATAACCAAGAAGTAGGTGGTACTATTATCCTTATTTTAGATTAGGCCTTTAAAGCTCACAGAGGTGAAGAGACTTGCCTAAGAACACTCAGCTAGGAAGCAGAATTTGAATCCACTTAAAGCAGGGTTAAGCTCGTCTGTCTCTCTATTGCATCATCCCAGCGGCTTAGGTATTCACAGCCCTGTCCCATTGTTAACTGTGCCATTTCTGGATTCTTTTTTCCTCTGTAGACACCTACCTCTACCCATCAGAGGTGCGAAATGAACTCAAAACCGTGTCCTCAGTGGAAGAAGCCGGACAAGTGGGAAGGTTTAACCTGGTGTGTCGGGCTCTGGAGCCCCTTGCACTTGGAATCTTGCTGTGCTGACTCAGGCAGATCACTTGACCACTCAGAGCCCCAGTTTGCGGTGAGTGCAAAGTGGGACATTTCCTGTGCCTGGCACATAGTAGGTGCTTCATAAACACTGCTGATGTTCATGGAGAAAGCAGACTAGAGTAGTGATGGATGAATGTCAAATCCCCAAAGTGTTTTAGGGGTCAAATTCCCAGAGTGTCTTAGGGGCCAGAGGGAGAAGTTTTTCATGGACACAAAGAGAGAATTAATTCCAGTATGTAAAGGCTCTGTGCAGTTGACAGCTCCCCCAGCCTCACAGGGACTGATTTTAGAGTGAAGGATTTCCCCGTCACTCAAGGGAACCAAGCCGAGTTTGATTGCCACTGGTCAGGGAGGCTGCACAGACTGGGGGGCTGAGTCGGCCTTAGCTGTCTTTGAGGGAAACCCTTTTTCTGTTTTTCATCCTCAACGCCTGTGGATGTGCCCCCTGTCTCTCTGCCCTCCATTAGATCTTCCTCCGTGACCACAGGAAAGCCCAGCCCAGCCCTCGCCGTGTCTTCTCTAAATAAACTTGGGCACCTGAGCTATTTACTGCTCATCTCCCTCTGGGTTCCTGTGGATGTGTGGGGAGTGGCGATTAGGGGGAGCTCAGGCCAAGCTACAGAGAGGAGGGACCCTCCAAGGAGACCGAACCTGTCCCTTTTCTGTCTGATCATCAGTCCACACTTGGTCTTATTCCTCATGCGTCTGCTGGTTTGACTTGGACTTACAGAACCTCTGGTTCTGTGTACCTTCCCTTTCTAGCCCAGCTGCCCCTGGTTCAGTTATCTTTGGGCTTGCCTGCCACCATTATCTCTCCTAGCGCCAGAGTTGTGCCTTCCAGGCACTGGCCCCAGGGCCCTGGCATGTGCCTTTGACCTCCACACTGGTGTACATTGTCTCCTGGGCTTTGGTCAGCATCCTTGAAGTTGGAGTGGTGGTCAGGACCCTGCCTAGGGCCCCCAGAACAGGATCAGGAAGGCAGCAGGAGGATGCTGTAGCTGCTGGGACAAGGGACCCTGAATGAGAGCTAGTCTGGGGGCTTGTTTTGGCTGGTGCTCAGGTGATCTGTCCGAGTGTTGGAAGACCCAGGCACAGCCCTTTAGGGGGCTGAGAGGACACATTCCGGCTCACTGTAGTCCACTCTCACAGCTCCTGCTCATTTGTTCATTCACTCAATCTTTGTTTTTAATTTTTAAAAAATTTTATGAGTTTATTTGAGCCGAATTACAACATATGCTGGGGAGCAAGATCTGAAATGCTCCCTATTTCACTCATTCTCTAATTTATTGAAATTCTCATGCATTCACTGGCTAATTCCAAAATATATTCACGCACTCATTGGTTTATTTTTAAAACATTCATGGCCTGGCTGGTGTGGCTCAGTGGAGGCCACAGTTCCATCCCTGGTCAGGGCACATGCCTGGGTTGTGGGCTCGATCCCCAGTAGGGGAGCCAATCAATTATCTCTCATCATTGATGTTTCTATATCTCCCTCTCCCTTCCTCTCTGAAAAAAAATTGAATTGTGGTAAAATACACATAACATAACATTTACTATTTGCATCATTTAAAAAATATATTTTTATTGATTTCAGAGAAGAAGGGAGAGGAAGAGAGAGATAGAAACATCAATGATGAGAAAGAATCATCGATTGGCTGCCTCCCACACACACCAGCCCCCCACCCCCCGGGCATCTGCCCTTGATCAAAATTGAACCCTCCCTCCCTCCCTTCCTTCCTTCCTTAAATTGATTTTATTTATTTATTTTATTTTATTTTATTTTTTTGCATATTAGGTTTTTATTATATAGGTCACAGTGGTTCTCAACCTTCCTAATGCCGCGACCCTTTAATACAGTTCCTCATGTTGTGGTAACCCCCAACCATAAAATTATTTTCGTTGCTACTTCATAACCGTAATTTTGCTACTGTTATGAATCGTAATGTAAATATCTGATATGCAGGATGTATTTTCGGGGGTCGTGACCCACAGGTTGAGAACTGTTGAAGGGTAATTGAAAAGATTCAGGAAAATCTCACCAAATACATCCCAGCCTCATGGGGACTGGGAACCAGAAAGTCAACATGAGCCAAAGCAGCTACTCTTGTCTCTGTCTCTCTCAGGTACCATATAGATTTTAGGCCCAGCTTTGAACTACTCCTAACTACAGATTAGCCTTCCTTCTCTTCCTGTTCACTCCTATCAGCAGCCTGTCTTCCTGCTGTTGTTTTGTCAGAACTGGCTTTGTATGACTTTTCAGTGGAGGTCATCACCACCAATTTACAATGACTTCTGGTTCTCTGAGTTCAAAATTTGATGTTTGTTTATTTTCTTTTTATTTATTTATTTATTTATTTATTTATTTATTTATTAAATCTTTATTGTTCAGATTATTACAGTTGTTCCTCTTTCTTCCCCCATAACTCCCCTCCACCCAGTTCCCACCCCACCCTCCTCCCTCACTCCCCACCCACTGTCCTCACCCATAGGTGCACGATTTTTGTCCAGTCTCTTCCCGCATCTCCCACACCCCTTTCCCCCTCAAGAATAGTCAGTCCACTCCCTTTCTATGCCCCTGATTCTATTATAATCACCAGTTCATTCTGTTCATCAGATTATTCATTTGATTTTCAGATTCACTTGTTGATAGATGTGTATTTGTTGTTCATAATTTGTATCTTTACCTTTTTCTTCCTCTTCCTCTTCTTAAAGGTTACCTTTCAGCATTTCATATAATACTGGTTTGGTGGTGATGAACTCCTTTAGCTTTTCTTTATCTGTGAAGCTCTTTATCTGACCTTCAATTCTGAATGATAGCTTTGCTGGATAAAGTAATCTTGGTTGTAGGTTCTTGGTCTTCATCACTTTGAATATTTCTTGCCATTCCCTTCTGGCCTGCAAAGTTTCTGTTGAGAAATCAGCTGACAGTCGTATGGGTACTCCCTTGTAGGTAACTGACTTTCTTTCTCTTGCTGCTTTTAAGATTCTCTCTTTGTCTTTTGCTCTTGGCATTTTAATTATGACGTGTCTTGGTGTGGTCCTCTTTGGATTCCTTTTGCTTGGGGTTCTCTGCACTTCCTGGAGTTGTAAGTCTATTTCTTTCACCAGGAAGGGGAAGTTTTCTGTCATGATTTCTTCAAATAGGTTTTCAATATCTTGCTCTCTCTCTTCTTCTGGCACCCCTATAATTTGGATGTTGGTACGCTTGAAGCTGTCCCAGAGGCTCCTTACACTATCTTCGTTTTTTTGGATTCTTTTTTCATTTTGCTTTTCTGGTTGGGTGTTTTTTGCTTCTTCGTATTTCAAATCGTTGACTTGATTCTTGCAATCCTCTAGTCTGCTTTTGGGAGTCTGTATAATATTCTTTATTTCAGTCAGTGTATGCTTAATTTCTAGTTGGTCCTTTTTCATATCCTCGAGGGTCTCACTAGACTTATTGAGGGTCTTACTAAATTTATCGGTGGTTTCTAGAAAATTCTTGAAAAACCTTAAAAGTGTGGTTTTGAACTCTATATCCAGTAGTTTGCTTTCCTCCATTTCTGTCATTTGTGTCCTTTTTCTTTGTCTCCGCATTTTTTATGCTTCCCTGTGTTGATAAAGTGGTTTTCTGTGCTAAGTGTCCTCTAGGGCCCAGTGGTTTGGCCTCCCCAATTACCTGAGGAGGACATTCTTGGTGCACCCCCTTGTGGTCTTTGTGCACAGTCTTGTTGTAGTTAAGCCTTGATTGTTGTAGGTATCACTGGGAGGAATTGACCTCCAGGCCAATTGGCTGTGAGAATCAGCTGTGTCTGCAGTGGGAGAACTTCTGTGCTGGAGACACCCCTCCAGGGCAAGACTTGCTTCAGTGGGGCTTTGGTGCTCACTGAGTCTGCCCCCCGAGTGTGTCCTTTCTGGTTCCACGGAGCTGCAAACTGGATGGTCCCACTCTGACCTCTGGGTTTCCTGGCTCCTGGATCTCTAGGGAGGTGCTAATCTAGCCTTTGCCTGAGGCTGTCCAGCAAAAGCTTCCCTGCAGGGCTTGGGCGGGCGGGTCCCATGGGATCAACAGGGCAGGGCTAGCAGTTATGGCTGCTCTCAGTCCTGCCCTCAGAGTCTCTGCTTCTCAGTATCCCAGTAATCGCTGCAAGCCCCTCGGAGAGAAAGCTGCCCTCGAGTTCCGACCGATGCCAGACAGTCCCACTTCTCCCATATTAGTCTGGGTCCCTAGAGACTCACTCGGAACTAAAGCTCAGAGCCTGAGACTCCCTCCCGATTGAAAACGACAACTGTGCCCTCAGCCACCAGCCTGCTCCGCATGCACCTCTGCACCTTAGTATTTTACTTCCACACTGCGCCTCCTCTGAGTCTTAGTATGCTTTTCTCTTTCCTTCTAGTTGTAGAATTTCCACTCAGCCAGCCTTCCTGTGGTTCTGGATGATGTCCGTTTTGTCTTTTAGTTGTATTTTTGAAGTGGTTGTTCGAGGCAGCAAACTCCGGTGTTTACCTATGCCGCCATCTTGGTTTCCCGACAATTATAAATTTTAAAAAATTAGTTATGATTAAAGGTTAGTTTTATATAGTATTTTTAATTTTTAGTTTTAGAGTAGTTGGAGTGGTGAGAAGTATGTCTTAAAGTCTATATTTTTTTAGTTGGCCTATTGTTTTTGTTTTGTTTATGTTTGTTTGTCTTATATATATTTCCTTTAAAGATTTTGGCTTTGAATATTTTTTGGGAAAGGAGATGCTGGATTTCTTCTGTAATTATTTTGTGTTGAGATGGGTCAAAGGTTTTTTTCAGAGCCAAGAGATTTTTGCTCTTTGTCAGAGGGACGATGAGGCCTGGGCACAGAAGGAGGTGGCAATGGTCCCTAGAGGTAGTATTCCTTAGGTGCAAGTAGGGCTTGTAATTTGGTGGAGACAAAATGTATTATAAAATTTAGTGTATTTGGGCAAAAGTTAGAACAGTTTCTAATAATTTCCTGTTGAAACAATTTTTCTTCCCCAAATAAACATCTTTGAAAAAACACATACATCTATAATGTCTTTCAAACAAGGACGTTTTAAAATCTAAACACAAAAATTCTAATAAAACACCCCAAAACTTAGACTTGTTTGGAAAAATAAAGGCAGGGTCTGCTGCCTTTGGCAAAGTCCCCCAAAGGCCTCTGACCTTTCAAAAAATCCTCCTTACAAGTTTTCCAGCTAAGTCGCATACTTCCCCACAAATTACAATGTGTCTTTGGTGTCAGTCTTTTGGGGTTCATCTTGTTTGGGACTCTGTGTGCTTCTTGGACTTGGGTGACTTTTTTCTTCCCAAAGTCAGGGAAATTTTCTGTCATTATTTCTTTAAATAGGTTTTCTAGTCCTTGCTCAGCTTCCTCTCCTTCTGGCACCCCTATTATGCAGATGTTTTGTTTCATGTTGTCCCAGAGTTCCCTTAGACTCTTCTCCTGATTTTTAATTTTTTTTTTCCCCAGTTGCTGCTCTGCTTGGGTGTATTTTTCTACCTTGTCTTGTAACTTTCTATTTTGGTCCTCAGCTTCTTCTAGTCTACTGTTGAAACCTTCCATTGTTTTCTTTATTGCAGCTATGTCATTCATTTCCTCTTGGTTCTTACCCATGTTGGTGAATTTCTCATCCAGATGTTTGAGCATTCTTATAACCATTACTCTGAATTCTTTCTCTGAAAATTGATTGCTTCCATTTCATTTAGTTCCTGTTCTGATTCCCCCTTTCCTTTCATTTAGGGGTTGTTTCTTTGTCTTACCATTTTTGTTGTTCCTTTGTATTAGGTCAAACTGCTATGGCATCCAGATTTTTTGATTTGGTCTTATGTAGTAGATAATTGGTCTTATTTTGTGGGACCAAGTGGTGCAGTCTCTCAGGTCTCCTGGGTTGGGTGTTCTACAGAGGCCCCATATTTGAGATATTTGTGTTCTCCTGCTGTAGGTGGGTTCTGAATGTTATTGTCCCATTTGTGGATGGGATCTCCTCTCCTGTCTGATTATGTAGTTTGCTCCCTACCACGTCATGCTGACTGAACAGCACAAAATACAACACAGCAAGACATGACACAGGAGGAATAGAACATGAATGTACAAATGACACCTATAACCCCAAATAAAAGTGAGTACCAGAGAAGAGAGAATTAGGAAAGAGAAAAGAGTAACAATAGTAGTGAGAAAAAAAAAGAAAGAATATGGGGAGAAAACACAACAAAACAAATAAACCAAAAAGTGCAAACAAAAAACACCCAGAAAAGGGGGGGGGGGGCAGAATCTGTAGATGAGGAGCTTAAAAAGAGAAAATAAGGTTAAGGAATTGGATGACTAGAGGAAGGACCATGATTTAGAATAGAGGAGGGAGAAAAAATATGAGAAGACAAGAAGAAAAAATGGGAAAAAAAACAACAATTTTTTTTTTTTTAAAAGGAGAATAGAGGAGAGAGCAGATAGGCCCAATTTTAGGAAGTGAAACAAGTTAAAAAATTAGGAGAGGTAAAGAGCAAGAGAGGAGAATAAAGAAAAAAAATTGAGTAGTGAAGAAAAAGATAAGGGCGAATGAAGTAGGAACAGGGAAAAGAATATTAGGTATATGAATAAACCAACAGAGACTAGAATAATAACACATCAATAAAACAGATAAAGAAGATAAATTTTTAAAGGGGAAGAAAGCTCGACAGGCAGGGCTCAGTGGTTGAGCATCAACCTATGAACCAGGAGGTCTCTGTTTGATTCCCGGACAGGGCACATGACCGAGTTATGGACTTGATCCCCAGTGGGGGGCATGTGGGAGGCAGCAGATGAATGATTTTCTCTCATCATTGATGTTTCTGTCTCTCTCTCCCTCTCCCTTCATCTCTGAAATCAATAAAAATATATATTTAAGAAAAAATAAAAAGGGAAAGAAAGGAAAGATTTCGCTTCCTACCACAAAAAGGAAAAAAAATGGGAGGAAAAAAAGAAGAGAGAAAGAAAAAAGTGCAAAAAAATAAATAAAAAAGTGAAGTGTCATTTGCTTCAGCCGAGTTGTAATGCCCCATGGGACCTGGTTTAGGACCCCACTCTCCTGTGCTGTCTGCCAATTCTGGGCTCCCTGTTAGGTACTTAGGTGCTGACCCCTGTCAGGTATTGTCCTTTGGCTTATGCACCCTGCTTGAAACTCCAAGTGATCCACCAGTCCTCTGCTTATGATTATCTCCGCTGGCCTTCGCAGCAAGCAGGCGGGGCCAATCTGCCCTCTTTGCCTGTCTGCCAGCTGTCAGTCTTAGTCACTCAAGCATCTGTTTCTGACAGGACTTTAGGTGGGTTGGTCCTGTTTTGCTTTCAGGGAATAAGATGGGTGTTTTTTTCCTGACCCAGGGCTACTCCTCCACCAGTGGCCCAAAATATTCTGCCCTTGGTTGGTCAGAAATCCTTGTATGGAGAACAAGGGGGTTGGCTGGCAACCTGGAATTTTTATCCGTCTGGTTCCCAGAATAGCAGGGCTGATTGCCTCTCTTCCAATCCAGTCATTGAGGGCTCTTTGGAACTATTCAGACCTGTGAGCTTGGTCTCTGCCTTTGTTTCCTCGGTAAAGCTCAAACTGCAGGGTGTGGCAGGCTGTGTCACCTGCCCTGAGGCTACTGGGAGGGGCTAGCTCTTCTGGGGAGAAATGGCCCCTTTGGTTTGGAAGCTTAAGAACGTCCCAATGCAGGACTCCTGGCCACGTCTACCTGCCCTGCTTCCTCTCAGCCTCTCTTCAGGCACCTCAAGTCTGTGCCTCTCTCCCTGCAAAGCCTCGGGTGAGTGATTGCAATGGAAAAGTCCTGTGTTCTGAGTTTAGAGAATAAAAACAAAACAAAAACAAGGAAACCTCAGCGCCCACACCCCCCCCTTCCCCCCCCCACACGCTGCTCAGGTTGCCTTTTGCGGCTGTGGTCTTGGGCCCAGACTCCCTGGCTGCCAGCAACCCCGTGTCTTTTTCTTTTCACAGTTGGATGTTACACCTGTGGCCAAGGGATGCGGCTTTGGTACAACACAGCTTCCTCTTCTCCCTCTCGGCCCACTGGCCCGCTGCCCATCTCAAGCCCATGTCCTGTTCCTACCGATCTCCAGGTGTTTTCTGCCTTCCTTGTTGCAAGTTGTCTCCTCAGCTGTGCCCAATTTGTTAGTTCTGGGTGGATGTTCTCAGATTTAGATGTATTTCCAGTCTGGCCCCAGGACGAGGGACCAATACATCTGCCTATTTGGCCGCCATTTTTTCTTCCCAATAAGCATTTTTCTCAGGGGAAGTCTAATAGAATATCATTAGCTTTCCAGGTGTGTCCTTCAATATGTTGAGTCATTAAGATGTGCGTGTAGATGGGTCAGGGTTATTTTTTGGTTAGTTTTAAGTTAGCATAATGCCCTCAAGGTCCATTCTCAAGGCTCATCCATGTTGTAGCATGGGTCAGAATCTCTTACTTTAAAAGCCTGAATAATATTCCATTGTCTGGAATTGTGTTTACCTATTTATCCATTGATGGATCTTGGGTTGCTTCTACCTCTTGGCTATTAAGAATAATGCTGTTGTGAACATGGGTGTATGACTATCTCTTTGGGACCCTGATTTCAATTATCTTGGGTAAAAACCCAAAAATGGATTAATGGATCATATGGTAATTTTATTCTTAATTTTCCTAGGGACTGTCATACTGTTTTGCATAATCGCTGCACCATTTTACATTCCCATTAGCAATGTAGAGAGTTCCATTTTCTCCACATCCTTACCAACATCTTTTTTCTGTATTTAAAAAAAGTGACAGCCACCCTACTGAGTGTGAGGCTGTAATAAAGCTTTAAGCATCAGAACATTAGGACATGTTTGGTCTGGATGGACCATTCCATAATGAATTGAATAGATTGTGTTCAGGACCCAGCTTTGGGTACTGAGAGTCATGCAACTGTGTGAGAAAGGGAGGTGTCTCCCGTTACTCCACCTTATTCAGAACATTTATAAAAATGGGGAATGAGTGGCTTGGCCTTGACCTAGAGCCCAAGACTAGGCTAGGGGAGAGAAGGGGAGAGGGTGCCCTTGCTGGGGGGTCCACTTCTCAGTGTCCAGGACTCTAGGAAGGGATGGGGTTCCAATACTCTATGAAAGAGTATTTTTGCAAATTTAGATTACAGCTACTGAAGACAATAATAAACATTTTTTTCCCTTTAAAAAATCATTATGGCAAGTCAAAGGGGTGTCACACTGCGGCTTGGAAAGGAGGTTGGGTAAATTCTCACTGTGACTTGATGACCTAGAAATGGGTGCTAGGCCAATTTTTTTTCTGATAGAAACGGAGGCTCAGAGAGGTGAAGTACCTTGCCCAAAGTCACACAGCTGGGAGGGAGGCAGGAGCAGGATAATAACCCAGACAGCTGAGATATTTTAGTGACTGACAGTGGTGACTAAGATCCATCCAGAACAGTGGATGAGACTCTCTGAGCCTCAGTTTTCTCTTGGGTAAAAAGGTGGATATGGTGCCTGGCACATAATATTCTGGGGTACCACAGAGAACAGGGCAGAGGGGTCATGATTAGAGGTAGCAAGGCAACGATGTGGTTAAGACCACATCACAGCCAGTCGCCCTGACCGGTTTGGCTCAGTGGATAGAGCGTCAGCCTGCGGACTCAAGGGTCCCGGGTTCGATTCCAGTCAAGGGCATGTACCTTGGTTGCGGGCATATCCCCAGTGGAGGGTGTGCAGGAGGCAGCTGATCGATGTTCCTCTCTCATCGATGTTTCTAACTTTCTATCCCTCTCCCTTCCTCGCAGTAAAAAATCAATAAAATATATTTAAAAAAAAAAAAAAAAAAAAAAGACCACATCACAGCCAGCTGCTGGGATTTAAACATGGACTCCTCCACTTAACAGTCAAGGCAAATCACAATCCTCTTCATGCCTCGGTTTCCCCTACAGCACCTTGGAAGTAATAATAGTGCTGGCTTCAAAGGCAACTATGAGGCTAGATGAGATGTTTGTGAAGCTTTTAGGCCGGTGGATGTGCACAGTAATTGCTCTATGAGCCTCTGTCACAAATTACAGGCAGTGTGGTCTTTCAGTGTAGGTGTGTGTGAGCAAATGATAACTGGAAACATCTCAGCATAGCTTTGAAATGGATTTAGGGACTTAGACATTTCTCTTGAAAGGGCATCTCCTGTGCAGACATCGACAGACTTCAGATGTGTGCAGGGAACTTTGGCAGCCCACGTGGGCCAGGACATCTTTTCAGCTGCATCTGAGGTCGCTGGGAGATGGTGTGTACAGCCTCTGCCAGCAGGTGGCAGCCAAAACCAGGAACTTCTTTTCCTTCAGCTAAATCCTTTGTGCTCTTGCTAAAGGGTTCTCAACATTAGTTGCAAATTAGAATCACAGGGGAACTCATAAAAAGAAAGATCTCCATGTCCTGGCTGCACCCAAACCCCACTCAGTTTGAACCTCTGTAGATGGAGGCCAAGCCTCAGTGATTTTAAAAGCTCCCGGGAGATCTCAATGTGCAGCAAATGGAGATCTACTGATCTGGGTCTTCAGATTTCTTACATTCTTAATTTGCCCAGAACATCAGAAAGGATGGACAGTGAGACTGTGGTTTGAAGCAGTTCTCTCAGACCAGCAAGCCCTCATGCTTAAACATGAATGAGAACCTGCAGGAGGGCTTATTAAGCAGACATGGTTCCTGCACAGTGATTCTGATTCAGCAGGTCCAGGCGGCCCGAGAATCCGCCAGGTGATGCTGCTGCTGCTGGTCAGTGGACCCCACACTCAGCATCATTGTCTGCAGCCTTGCAGACATCCAGGAGACAAAGGGAAACCCAGTAAAGCTGGAACTACAGGATTGAATTATTTTATTTCCAAACTAATTTTTCTGATTTCAAAAATTTAAATTACAAAATACTTCAGGCTTACAAAAAGTACACACACACACACACACACACACACACGAGTCAAAGCCTCAAAATACAGAATAAACGACAAAGCCAAGATATGGAAACAACTCCAGTGTCTGTCAGTAGATGGATGGGTAAAGATGATCCTATATAATAAAGAGCTAATATGCAAATGGTCGTCATGGCCTCATGCCATCACACCGCAGTGGCTCAGACACTCAGCACTGGGGAGAGAGGAATGGGACCAGCCAGGCACAAATGAGCTTGCAAGAGAGGAATGGGGACCAGCCAGGCTGTGGCCTGGGAGAGGGACAAGCCGCCTGCCCTGTGGTCCCAGGTGCCAGTGGCTGTGCCTACGGCCTGGGAGAGAGACAAGCCGCCCGCCACATGGTCCCAGGCGCCAGCGCCTACAGCAGTGGCCCGGGCGAAGCCACCCGCCATGGGTCCCTGCGGCTGTGGCCAGCCCAGATGAAGCTGGCCTGGGTCCTGAGTGCCTGCGGCTGGCCAGAGGGAGGGAAGCCCAGGTCCTGGGTGCCTGCGACTGGCTGGAGGAGGGAATCCTGGGTCCTGGGTGCGGGACAGGGCAGAGGCAGTTAGGGGTCATCAGGCCAGCAGGGGAGCAGTTAAGGGCAATCAGGCATGCAGGCAGAGGTGGTTAGGGGAGATCAGGCAGGCAGGCAAGTGGTTAGGAGCCAGTGGTCCTGGATTGTGAGAGGTAGCCAGACATCCCCCGAGGGGTTCTGGATTGGAGAGGGTGCAGGCTGGGCTGAGCCCCCCCCCCCCCCCCCGCATGAATTTCGTGCACTGGGCCTCTAGTGTGTATATATACAATGAACTATTTACTACTGTCAGCTAAGAAACATTAAAACCTGTGAAGAATTTTTGTGAGTCAAACTGTTAACAAATGCTGCGAAGCAGAACCTCAATGGATTGAGAAAATGCCCCAGAGAATGGCAGTTTTGTACCTTGTTTTATACATTACAGTCAAAAGAGGAGATGTAAGTGGGTGACTTGAAATCCATTGATGATAGATTAGGAAGGAGGGAGAAAGCAAAGGGCGGGGGGAGGGGGAACTGTGGGATTGGATAAAGAGTAAAATAATAGACACACACTTCTTTTAGGTAGGTGGGTGCAGGATAGTTTACAGTCAACAACTCAATAACAACTAGGGGATTTGGGTTCTCCACAGAGCGCAGAGTGGTGCCTGTGCTTGGAGGGCTCTGGAAAAAGGGAAATTACTTTGTTTTTGCAAAGGCATGTTAATCAGGCATATTATCTTAGATGCAAAAAGACAGACAGGCACAGTTACGGTGAAGATTAGCCTTTGTTAGGGGAAAATACTGCCTTAGCACATGCAGGCCTCTCGCTGAGTTTGTCAGGTTAGCATGTGGCTCCTTTTTGTCCACACTAATCAGCCATAAAAAATATTTTGCCATTTGCAAGAACATGGAGGAACTTGAGGGCATTATGGTGAGTGAAATAGGTTGAACAAAGATAGATAATGAAAGATCAGACGGAAGCCTAAAACCAGGACTACAGGCTTTATTAGAGGAGAAGCACCTGCCGGGCTGTCTCACAAGGGGAGAAGAGCAGCACGTGCAGGGGTGGGCACACCTTTTGAGGGGCGGAATGGGAAGGGGTGGAGGGGTTAGTGTACTCGGCGCACACTGATTGGTGGCTTACTGCATTGTCCATATAGGACAAGGGCTTAGGGTATTTGGCAGGTGTGGATTGGTGGTCCAATGTATAGTCCATATAAGGTACCTGGTTAGTCACTCAGGTATTTCTGGGCTGCAGGTTAGGTCATACTCTGCCCACCAGTTGGGGGAAGGGAGGATCTATCATTCCAGGCTTTTGGTAATAGTAAAAAAAAATTGAGAGTCCGAGCAAGGTCAGGGGGCGAAGGTCTGTCTTCCGTAACTACTTCCTGCTGAGAGGGGATGTTGTCAGGGGCATCTACCCGGGGTCTCAAAGATTCTGGTGACATAGGTGTCTCTAGGTTCTGAATTCAAGGCCAGGTAGATTTCTCCCACCTTCTGGTTGGCGAACGCCTGTATTCTGTTCTGCAAAAAACTGTTGCCACAGTCATTACCCGAGGCTCTGTCCTAGTGGTGTAAGCCTGTGGGGCCCTGTCAGGGCCTGGGCAGCTTCTTCGGTGGCCAGTCCCAGGAGGTCTGGGGGCTCCAAACTGGATTCAGAGGGTGGCTTCGCTGGACTGGCTGAGGCCTGGACCGGAGGGCCAGACTACAGTCTGATTTCCAGTGGCCTTTACCTTCCGCACCTTGGGCAGGGCCCAGGGGGGGTTTCGGGTTTGAGCAGGACTTGGCTCAGTGTCTTTCCCTGCTGCATTTGAAGCAGGGCCCGGAGGCGGCTTAGCCCCTGACTTACCCGAGGTTGGAGGACCGGCACGTCGTTTGGGGTTTGAAAGCGGTGGCTCGGAGCTGGAAGGCCTCAGCCTTGGCCTGATCGTCTTTGATTTTGGATAGGGGTTTCCTCATCTCTATTATTAAAGACCTTAAAGGTTAACGAGATCTTTCTGAGGGGTTTGTGGAAGTTGGCTGCGCATGTCGGGGGGAGTAAAGGTGGTCAGGTCCGTGGAAAAAGAAACCTGAGATGCCTCTCAATCTGTGTGAGGCTTGACATAGAGAATGAGGCATGGACTCAGACTGTGTCCTCAGTTCCTGCTGCCTTCCTCGGGTAGAATGGACGCGGGAATAGAAGAGGCTGTTGAGGAAGGCAGTCTTTGGGTGGCCTGAGAGTGAGTGTTAAATGGGCAAGGCTGTTTTAGAGCTCACGTTCTCAGGATTTGGGCTCTCAGAGACTGGGGAGAAGGTGGCTGCTGGGTAAGAGGGTCTGAAGAGAAAGAGCCGAGGTGTTTTTCGATTTGAGAAAGATCAGAGAGTGAGAGGGGAATGGCTACCCGGGTAATACCCTTCCCTGCTGCAACCTCTCACAAAGGGAACTGGCCAGCCACCTGTGAATTCGGTTGATGGCGGTCACGGGGGTGGAGAGCGCCCAGGGGAAGGCGGGGGCAGTTAGAGGTCTCAGAGAGCTTGGGATGCAGGTTTCTACGGCAGGGCTGTAAGGGTCAGAAGACAGAAAGGAGCTGAGAATCAGTCTGAGGCAAAGAGGACTCTGCGAGGCGGATCTGATGAGTGGAACATGAGTGAGAGCAGAGGGGAAATAAAACCTGTTCGTAGGGATATCGAAAGCTTTCCCTGCCCAGTGGCAAAAATTATCTAGATCTCGGAGGATATTGAAATCGAAAGTGCCGTTTTCAGGCCACTGAGAGAGTTTATATTGTGGCCAGGTAGAGCTTCTTTGGTTTGATGTAGCCAGAAAGACCAAGGGTCGAGAGATTGGCAAGGAGACACCCTAAGGGTGTGTTTCGAGGGGGTTTGGACTGAGAGGTCCCTATGACTGGAGGGAAGGGCGAGCAGAAATTGGGGAAGGAACAAGGAGCGTCCTCCTTTTCCCTCAGCCAACCTGTAGCGAGAGAGAGAGACGAGAAAAGGTTCCAAGGTCGTCACCCCGAGACCTTTCCCGCGGAGTAGAAGAGAATTCCTGGCCAGGTACCTGGGCTTTCGTAGAACGCACGAAACGTGTAGCCGAGTAGACGGGAAACTCTGTAGGCCCTAATGCCCCTCCAGGTCACAGGGAGAGAGAGAAAAAAAAGTAGGGGAGTGGGGGTTTGGGAAAGTCCCTGAAGCCTACCGGTGGAAGGGAAGCGACGAGATCCCCACGTGTCCTGGTGCGGCAGCGTTCAAGAGGTGTCCGGAGCGGGCCAATCAACTCAGAACCGTACCACCGAGCAGAGCCAGAGCAGGAATCAGAAGCTCAGGCCTAGGTTCGAGGATCGTCCACGCTCCCGTTCACCTCTCCCGGGTCTTCGGCACCAAAATGAAAAATCAGACAGAGGCCTAAAACCAGGACTACAGGCTTTATTAGAGGAGAAGCACCTGCCAGGCTGTCTCGCAAGGGGAGAACAGTGCAGGGGTGGGCACGCCTTTTGAGGGGCGGAATGGGAAGGGGTGGGGGGCTTAGTGTACTCGGCGCACAATGATTGGTGGCTTACTGCATTGTCCATATAGGACAAGGGCTTAGGGTATTTGGCAGGTGTGGATTGGTGATCCAATGTATAGTCCATATAAGGTACCTGGTTAGTCACTCAGCTATTTCTGGGCTGCAGGTTAGGTCATACTCTGCCCACCAGTTGGGGGAAGGGAGGATCTATCAGATAATGTGTGATCTCACCTATATGCAAAAAAGCTAGGAAATAGGAATACTGTAATAATCATGTTTTTTTATTCTGTAATTTTGTTAATCCTCACTGGATATTTTTCCATTGATTTTTAGAGAGAGTGGAAGGGAGGGAAGAGACACAGAGAGAGAAACATCATGTGAGAGAGACACATCAATTGGTTGCTCCCGCATGTGCCTCCACCAGGGCAGGGGTTGAGCCTACAACTGAATTATGTGCCCTTGACCAGAATCAAACCTGGGACCCTTCAGTCCGAGGGCCAATGCTCTATCCACTGAGCCAAATCCGCTAGGGCTATTCTCTCTTTCTCTCTCTCTCTCTATTTTTTTAAAATCTATTTTTATTGTTGAAAGTATTACAGATGTCCCCTTTTCTTCTCCCATTGACCCCTCCACCCCACTCCCATGCCCTCCCCATGCCTACACCATATTCTATATTTTTGATGTTTTGAGATCTTGTGGTCTTGCTTGGGGAGAGACCACCCCTCCCAAAGTTGGGTAATTGCTAGAGAAAGCAAAAACTGGCCTGTGAGTGCTCCTTTTCTGTGCAAACTCACCAACCACATGCTACACCTCAGCCATTTTCTTTATGAAGGTCTCACACCCAGGGCCTCCCTCCCCCTGTTTTGATCACCCCAGGGCCGGGTGAAATTATTCAAACTAGCCAATCTCAAGCCTGCTCCTGGCTCACCCATTCTTTCCTGTGAAAACCACAAAAGAGAGTCTTTCCCACATTCCCCCCTCACTCCCAGTCTCCTGACTTCCCATATGGCTCCTGTCATTGGTGCTGGCATATCTTCTCTTAGGAACTGTGAGAAACAGTTTTCTTTTCAAGGGCAATTGTCTCCTGACCTGCTGGCCTCACCATTCCTGAATAATAATAAACTTTACTTTAAAAGATTCCTTCACTCATCCTTCTCACTCGGAACTCTCAGTGGGACTGGGATTACTGGCATTTTCAGTCGCCCATGCCAATGCTTTCTCCTTCATTCCTGTGGTTAGAACTGTAATTGTTTTCTCATGCTCTTCTGGGGCAAATTTCAGATAGAGGGCACCTGACTCCAGCTTCTGTTTCGTTTACTCTGCTGTGGGAGGGAAAGCCAGAGGAGATGCCTGATGTGATGCCTTCCCCGGGACCCTCCATCCTTTGACTCAGGTTACCACTGCTTGGTGGGCTGGAAGAAGGTGCTGGTGGGCTGACCCATTCAGGGAGGTGTTATCCCGTGTCACTGTGACCTGGCAGAGCTGATGGGTGTTTCTCCCTGGATCTGCTCACCCTGGGGTTTAGCAGATTCAGAGGAAGGTAGGGAAGGTATCAATGGGAGACTGTCTTTCCCTTTGTCTTGTGCAAACAGGATGAATGCTGGCCCTGTTTTCTCAGCCTGCAGGCCAGACATCTGGGTATTTTACATCATCTTTCTACCTGAAGTCCACAGCAGTGAGGCAGGCTCTCCAGATTTAATGGAACTCTAGATATGAGAGGATAGAAAAAGAGTGGGGAATGTTAGGGGCAGAAAAAGAATATTGAGGACTAGCTATAATTATAAGAAATATTAATCATGCTCTGCTGATCGTGATTGTTTTGCTCTGATTAAAGAAAGCATATTCTGATCTGGCTGGGACACGGGAGTTAAGAAATGCCTATTATCATGGAAAGATTAACAGCCTTGTTGCCCAAACAATGGAATCCCAGAGGTGCCTGCCCCCACACCCCTCATTGTCTGTAATCTGTAACCATTATACATGTTTTTATTCCTTTTGCCTACTTTCTCATGCCTGTAATACCCATTGTAATTCCTTTTGCATACCTATTCTTATTCCTTCTGCCTACTTCCTCATATAATCTTTGTCCTTTCCCCTTATATCAGCATCTGGTTTATGGGGGAGCGGTGCGAGGGAGCAGATTTTCGTGGATGACCTGCTGCTCTCCCATACTGCTGGCATTATTGGAATAAATGCTCATATATGATTCAACTCTGTCTTTGCTTAATTGGCTCAAGTAGTGACAGGCAGCCCAGACCATTCATTGTCTGGTTTTAGAACCTTAAAACATCACAATAAATTTACAGAAATATTAAAAATAATAAAATATTTCAAACACAGTAATTTCATATTGTTTTTTAAAATCGGAACAAAATTGAAGGTTGGGAAACAAAAGCCATTATAAATGATCAATGATGTCAACCTGCATGGCCATTTTTACTGCTTTTAGCAGTAAGTTAAAAAATTTAGTACAAACTAAAATTTTTGTCCCTTTAAAGGCAGCTACATACGGCTGGTTTGGCTCAGTTGACAGAGCATTGGCTTGGGGAATGAAAGGCAGCTACAAAGATGGTTTTGCCAGTACTTATTCTAGTTTTGTTCTTTTGTATAAAATTTAAATAATTAAAATGTCCAAATCTGAATAATTTTCTTCTTTTCACTTTTATAACTGTCCTACATTTCAGCTGCAGAATCAAAATTCAGCATGAAGCCTCTCCTTGGAAAATATTGGCAAATTCCCAGCTTACAAACAATGGGCATTTTGATTGCAATGTTTATCTTGATAAATACTGTACAAAAGTTGCTAGCAAATATTAAAACATTTTTTTTTCATCACTTGGAGACTAGCTTTTTATTGGTAAAGACTTTTGCAAGCTTTCTTCAAAGCTCCTATTGTATTGCTAGAACTTTAAAAAAAATGTTTTTATGGACTTCAAAGACGGAAGGAGAGGGAGAGGGAGATAGAAACATCAATGATGAGAGAGAATCATCCATCAGCTGTCTTTTGCATGCCCCCTACTGGGGATGAGCCCACAACCTGGGCATGTGCCCTGACTGGGATTCCAATGGTGACCTCCTGGTTCATGGGTCACGTCCAACCACTGAGCCACAATCCCCAGGCTTACTAGAACTTTTATTTTTTTAGAGGGGAGGCGGCCAGGGAGAGAGAAACGTCGATGTGAGAGAGATACACAATAGTGCATGAGGGTTCTCTTTTCTCCATGTCCTTACCAATACTTGTTTGTATATTTATTGAAAATAGCCATTTTGATAGGTGTGAGGTGATATCTTATTATGGTTTTAATGTGCATTTTTCTGATGATTAGTAATGTTGAGCATCTTTTCATATGTCTATTGGCCATCTGTATGTCCTCATTGGAGAAGTGTCTGTTCAGGTCCTTTGTTCATGTTTTTAATCGGATTGTTTTTTTTTTTGGTGTTGAGTTCCTTGAATATTTTATAAAGTTTGGATTTTAAGCCCTTATCAGATCTATCATTGGCAAATATGTTTTCCCATTCTCTGGGATGTCTTTTAATTTTGTTGATGGTTTTCTTTGCTGTGAAAAGATTTTTAGTTTTATGTAGTCCCATTTGTTTACCTTTTCTTTTGTTTCTCTTGCATGGAAAGAGATATCAGAAATAATATTGCTATAAAAAGTGTCTGAAATTTTTACCACCATCTTCTGAGCTACTCATGTCCACATGTGCACATGGGTGAGACCACTTCTCAGACCACTTGCAGTTGAGAATGTCATGTGATTATTAGACTCTGTCCACCATGAAATCTCTTAGGTTTTCAAGATGGTGGCAGTTAGGTTGATCTTCCTTGCACCTCCTCCCAGAACCAAACTAGAAATAAAACTAAATTGGGGAACATTCACCTTGAGTAAAAAGAGGAGACTTAAGGAAGGGCAGAAGAGGATACTTTTAAACAAGGAAGGGCAGAAACCACCTTGAGACTATCAGCTTCTGTATAATAGCTCCCATGACATGGTTGGGGTTGATCCTCACAGTCAGCCAGCCAGAGGTGAGATCCCACCTACATATGAGACAAAAACAATAAAGACCCAATTGTAACAGGAGATTCCAAGTAACACACACAAGGAACATTCCTAGAGCATCCATTTCAGGAGATAAAGGAGACTGCACCACTAGGTCCCACAGGACACATGGTATATAGGCCACACCATGAAGACTGGGAGTCATATCAATTCTATCTAATATATAGAAACAAACACAAAAGGACAGCTAAAAAAGATGGTGGTGTAGGCAAACTGCTTCCCACAACCACATCAAAATTACAACTAAAATACAGAACAACCATCATCCAGAACCCCTGGAAAGCTGGCTGAATGGAAGCCCTACAACTAGAGAAGTAAAGAAGAAAGTACATTGAGACTGGTGGGAGGTGTGGAGGTGCGGAACGGACTGGTTTGGCACCTATTGTGCCACCTTTTTAATTGGGAGGGAGATTGCCTCTGCGGAGGCTGCCCGGAGGAGCAAGGGATCCCAGCCCCACATCAGACCCCCAAATGGAAAAAGAAGTCCCTACGGGCAATAAGAACTACGGGCTGTAAAAACCAGTGGGGGTTGGGGTTCAGTGACACAAAGGCTGCTGGAGACCCTCCTGCTTCTCTTAAAAGGCCAGCACCATGAACTTACAAGCTCCCATTTCCTCTGAGCTCCAGTGCCAGATGAGGCTCTGGGTAACCCAGACACATACTAGGAGAAACTGAACTGTCTGGCATCGGGGAAGGAACTCGGGGTGGCTTTCTTCCAGACAGAGGTGCTCACAGTGGTCATTGTTCCCATGCTGGCACTGCCCCAGTTGCAGGGCTGACTGCCAGCCATTTCTGTTTGCTTAACCCTAGTGATTCCCCAAAACCCCGTCCCACCTAATTTGCAACCCCCACCCAAGCTGTGTGCAGTGGCTTTTGCATATGAATGGCCTGTTCTTTTTCAGGCTAAAACATGTCAAACAAGCTGCAGCTGGGTCAGGGAGCCCCAAACTTATCAATAAAAGGCTCAAGACCTGGCACTAGCACCAGCCTGCCTTGCTTCACAGCTGAGCCTCGCCTGGGCACTTCCAAACCCGATACAAAGAGGAGGAATCTTCATGCCTCTCTGTAGCTCCTGCTGGGTGGCCCCAAGCAGTGGCAGACTTTGCACTTCTCTGGAAACCCAAGAGCCAGTGTACCCAGTGGTCAGTGTCAGACCATACCAGATTACAACTCTTCACATCCATAAGCAAGACACTCAAGGGGCAGACTCAGTGAGCACCAAATCCCCACTGAAGCAAGTCCTGCTCCATAAGGATGTCTCCTGCAGAGCAGTTCTCCACTGTAGTCACAGCTGGTCCCCACAGCCAATTGGCCTGGAGGTCAATTCCTCTCAGTGACACCAACAGCAATCAAGATTCAACAACAAGACTGTGCACACAGCCCACAAAGGGGTGCACTTAGAGTGTCCACCTCAGGTGATTGGGGAGGCTAAGCCACTGGGCCCTATAGGACACTTACTACACAAGGCCACATTATCAATTTAAGGAGACTTAGCAGCTCTACCCAATACACAGAAACAAACACAGGGAAGCAGCCAAAATATGGAGACAAAGAAACATGTCATGAAAGAAATGGAAGAAAGAAAATTACTGGATATAGAGTTCAAAACCACAGTTATAAGATTACTCAAGAATCTTCTAGCAACCCTCAAGGGACTTAGTGAGACTTTCAAGGATCTTAGAGAGAATGAAAAAAAGAAAAAGAAAAAAGAAAAAGACCAGTCAGAAATTAAGCATGCACTGACTGAAATAAAGAACAATATACAGGGATTCAACAGTAGACTAGAGGATCCCGAGAATCAAATCAATGATTTGAAATATGAGGAAGCAAAAAGCCCCCCACCAGAAGAGCAAAAAGAAAAACAATCCAAAAATATGAAGATAGTGTAAGGAGCCTCTGGGACAACTTCAAGTGTACCAACATCTGAATAATGGGGGTGCCAGAAGAAAAGAGAGAGCAAGATATTAACAACCTATTTGAAGAAATAATGACAGAAAACTTCCTGTACCTGGTGAAAGAAATAGACTTACAAGTCCAGGAAGCACAGAGAACCCCAAACAAGAGGAACACAAAGAGGACCACACCAAGACATATCATAATGAAAATGCCAAGGGCAAAAGACAAAGAGAGAATCTTAAAAGCAGCAAGAAAAAAGCAGTTAGTTACCTACAAGGGAGTGCCATATGACTGTCAGCTGATTTCTCAACAGAAACTATGCAGGCCAGAAGGGAGTGGCAAGAAATATTCAAAATGATGAACAGTAAAAACCTACAACCAAGATTACTTTATCCAGCAAAGCTATCATTTAGAATTGAAGGTCAGATAAAGAAATAGCTAAACCAGTATTATATGAAATGCTGAAGGGTATTAAGAAGAGGAAGAAGAAAAAGATAAAGATACAGATAAAAAATATGAACAACAAAGTGGCAATAAATACATATCTATCAACAACTGAATCTAAAAATCAAATGAATAAAAAACCTGATGAACAGAATAAACTTGTGAATGGAATAGAATCAGGGACATGGAAATTCTCAGAGGGATGGGGTGGGGGGAACAGGAAGAGATTAGACAAAGATCTTATATGCATGTATGCATTACCTATGGACACAGACAATAGGGTGGCGATTGCCTGGGGCAGGGTGGGAACTGGGTGGAGCAGAGCTATGGGGGGAAAAAAAGGGACATCTGTAATGATCTCAACAATAAAGATTAAAAATAAAAAAGACAGCTAAAATGGAAAGACAAAGAAACAACCCCCAAATGAAAGAAAGGAGGACTCACTGGAAAATAATCTAAATGAACTGGAGGCAAGCAATTTATCAGATATACAGTTCAAAGAAAAGGTTCTAAGGATGCTCAAATTTAGTGAGAACTACAAGCAACTTAATGAGAACTACAAGGAACTTAGTGGGAACTACATCAGCATGAAAAAAAGACAGAAACCACGAGTAAGAACCAATAGGAAATGAAAAATACCATATTTGATATAAAGAATACACTGAAAGGAAGCCGGCTGGTGTGGCTCAGTGGTTGAGCATTGACCTATGAGCCAGGAGGTCACAGTTCAATTCCCAGTCAGGGCACATGCCAGAGTTGTGGGCTTGATCCCCAGTAGGGGGCATGCAGGAGGCAGCCAATTAATGATTATCTCTCTCTCCTTCTCTCTTCCTCTTTGAAATCAATAAAAATATATTAAAAAAGAGAATACACTGAGAGGAATTAAAAGTAGGCTGGATGAAGCAGAGGATTAATCAGTGACTTGGAAGACAAGGTATGAAAACACACAATCAGATCATCAAAATGAAAAAAGAAGTAATACAATCAGGATAGTTTAAGGGAACACTGGGGCAACATGAAATGTAACAATACCTGAATCATAAGGCTACCAGAAAGGTAAGGAAGTGAGCAAGGGATAGAAAACCTGTTTGAAGAAATAAAAGCTAAAAACTTCCATAACCTAGTGAAGGAAAAAATGACACAAGTTCAGGAAGCCCAGACCACCAGACAAGATGAACCCACAGAGACCCACACCCAAACGCATCATAATTAAAGGTTAAAGACTAAGAGAGAATCTTAAAGGCAGCAAGAGAGAAACAGTTACCTACAAGGGAGTTCCCATAAGGCTGTCAGCCAATATTTCAACAGAAACACTTCAGGCCAGAAGGAATTGTCATAAAATGTTCAGAGTGATGGAAAGCAAGGATCGAAAAGCAAGACTACTCTATCCAGCAAGGCTATTGTTTAAAATATAAGGTGAAATAAAGAACTTCCCTAACCAAAAAAAGGCTAATGGAGTTCATTATCACCAAACCAGCATTGCAAGAAATGTTAAAGGGACTGCTTTAAGAAGAGAAAAAAAAATATATAGAAGGAACATAAATATAAAGAAAAACCTCACAATTAATAAGGACTTATAAATAATAACCTTAAATGTAAATGGATTAAATGCTCTAATCAAAAGGCATTAGGATAGTTGAATGGATGAGAATATGTGACCCATATAAATGTTGTCTATAAGAGACCCACCTTAGAACAAAATATTCATACAGACTGAATGTGAGGGGATGAAAAAATATTCCATGCATCTGGAAATGAATAAAAGCTGGGTAGCAATACTCATATCTGACAAAATAGACTTCAAAACAAAGGCATACGAGACAAAGAAGGTCATACATAATACTAAAGGGACTGATACAACAAGAGGACATAACCCTGGCAAACATATATGCACCTAATATAGGAGCACCTCAATATATAAAAAAGTCTTGGTTGACTTTAAGGGACAGATTTATAGCAATACAGTCATAATAGGGGATGGTAACACCCTACTATCATTACTGGATAGACCTACCAGAAAAAAATCAACAAGGAAACAGTGACCTTTAACTGCAAACTTTATCTGATGGATTTAATTGACATTTCTTTACAAGACATTTCATCCCAAAGCAGCAGAATATACATTCTTCTCAAGTGCACATGGAACATTCTCAAAGATAGACCACATGTTAGGACACAAAATAAGTCTTAACAAATTCAAGAAAATTGAAATGATGCCAAGAATCTTCTCAGACCACAATGGCATGAGAGTAGAAATCAATTGCAATAAAAAAAATCTCAAAGACACTTAAACTTATGGAGGCTAAATAGGATATTATTAAACAGTGAATGGGTTACCAAGATCAAGAAAGAAATGAAAATTACCTGGAAATCAATGAAAATGAACACACAACAACTCAAGATGTATTGGACACAGCAAAAGCAGCCCTGAGAGGAATAGTATTACAGGCATACTTCAAGAAACAAGAGAAAGCTCTAATAAGCTATCTAACACTACAACTATAAGAATTAGAAAGAGAACAGCAAGAAAAGCCCAGAGGAAGTAGAAGGAAGTAAATAATAAATATTAGAATGGAAATAAACAAAATATAGTCTAAAAAAATACCAATACAAAATATCAATGAAACCAAGAGTTGGTTCTTTGAAAAGATAAACAAGATTGATGAACCTTTAGCCAGACTCAAAGAAACAAAAAGAAAAAGGTCCTATATAAATAAAATCAAAATAGGAATAGGTGAAGTAAAAACTGACATAACAGAAATACACAGGGTAGTAAGAAAATACTATCAGCAACTATATGCCAGCAAATGGGACCACCTGGGTGAAATGGACAAATTCCTAGAAACATACAATCTTCCAAAACTGAATCAGAAAACTTGAATAGACTGATAACAACTAGTGAAACTGAAGCAGAATAAAAACTTTCAGCAAACAAAGTCCTGGACCAGATGGCTTCACAGGCACATTTTACAAAACATTTAAAGAAGAACTAACACCTATCCTCCTCAAAAAATTCAAGAGGAGGGAAGAATTGGAAGGTCTTTTTATGATGCCACCATTATCCTAACTCCAAAATCACATAAAGACACTACAAAGAAAGATTATTATAAGCCAATATCCCTGATGAATATATATGCTAAAATCCTCAACAAAATAGTAGCAAACTGGATCCAGCAATACATTAGAAGGTCACACACCATGGCCTATTGGGACTTATTCTGGGGATGCTAGGCTGTTACAATGTCTGCAAATCAGTAAATGTGATACATCACATAAAGAAAATGAAAGATAAAAACCACATGATCATGTCAATGGTGCAGAAAAAAGCATTTGATAAAATTCAGCACCCATTTATGATAAAAACTCAGCAAGGTGCTAATAGAGGGATCATACCTCAGCATAATAGAGGCCACATATGACAAACCTACAGCCAATATCATACTCAATGGGCGAAAACTAAAGGCATTTCCCTTAGATCAGGAAAAAGACAGATGTCTGCTTTCACCACTCTTATTCAACATTAGAGGCCCAGTGCATGAAATTTTGTGCACTTTGGGGGGTCCCCTCAGCCTGGCCTGTGCCCTCTCACAGTCCTGGATGCCTTGAGGGATGTCCACCTGCTGGGGAGCGGGCCTAAGCCAGCAGTCAGACATCCCTCTCACAGTCCAGGACCCTTCGCTCCTTACCGCCTGCCTGCAGCGGAGGTGGGAGAATCTCCCGCCTGCCACCACCACCGCTGCTGTACTCACCAGCCTGAGCTCGCCTTCTGGATGAGTGGCGCTGATCACTAGCGGGCAGCTTCTGCATTGAGCGTCTGCCCCCTGGTGGTCAGTGTACAAGTCCTAGCCAAATTGGAAAGAAGGAAGTAAAACTGTCATTATTCATGGCATTATTCACATGATATTGAACGGAGAAAACCCTAAAGACTTCACAAAAAGGCTACTAGATTTAATAAATAAATTTGGCAAAGTAGCAGGATACAAAATTAATATCCAGAAATCGGTGGCATTTTAATAAACCAATAACAAACTCTCAGAAGCAAAAACAATCCCACTTACTGTTGCAACAAAAAATAAGGTACCTGGAATAGACTTAATCAAAGAGATAAAATACAGGTCCTAGGAAAACTAGGACATTGAAGAAAGAAATAGAGGAGGATGCAAACAAGTAGAAGCATATAACACGTTCATGGATTGGAAGCTTTAACATAATTAAAATGTCCACACTACCCAAAGCAATCTATAGATTCAATGCAACTCCTATTAAAGTACCAATGTCATATTTCATAGTCCTGGAACAAATCTTACAAAAATTTATATGGAACCAAAAGACTCAGATAGCTTCAGCAATCTTGAGAAAGAACAACAAAGTTGGAGGGACCACAGTACCAGATATTAAACTATACTACAAAGCCATTGTAATCAAAACAGCTGGGACCGGCTGGCACAAGAACAGGGACATAAATCAATGGAACAGAACAGAGAACCCAGAAATCAATTAATATTTGACAAAGGAGGCAAGAGCATACAATGGAGTAAAGACAGCCTCTTCAATAAATGATGTTGGGAAAATTAGACAGGTACATGCAAAAAATTAAACTAGACCACGAACCTACACCATACACAAGAATAAACTCAAAATGGCCCTAGCCAGGTTTTGCTCAGTGGTTAGAGCGTCAGCCTGCAGACTGAAGTGTCCTGGGTTCTATTCTGGTCAAGGGCATATACCTTGGTTGCAGGCTCCTCCCTGGCCCTGGGCCCTGGTCGGGCTTGTGCAGGAGGCAACTAATTGATGTGATTCTCTCACATCGATGTTTCTCTCTGTCTTTCCCTCTCTTCCACTCTCTAAAAATCAATGGAAAAATATCCTTGGGTGAGGATTAAAAAAGTAAGCAAGCAAGCAAACAAACAAATCAAAATGGATAAAAGACTTAAATGTAAGTCATGAAACCATAAAAATCTTAGAAGAAAACATAAGCAATAAAATCTCATGCATCTCTTGATGCAATATTTTTGCTGATATGTTTCCAAGGGCAAGGGAAACACAGGAAAAAATAAATGGAACTACATCAAACTAAGAAGATTTTGCACAGCAAAAGAAATTATCATGTGGAATCCGATGAACAAAATAAACTGATGAACAAACTAGGTCCAGAGAGATAGAAGCATGGAACAGACCGACGAATTTCACAGGGAAGGCAGGGTGGGTGGGGAGAGATTAACTGGGGAACTTATATGCATAGTCCATGGAGACAGTCAATAGTGTGGTGAAGGCCTGGGAGGGTTGGGTGCGGGGTGGAGGAGGTCAAAATGAAGGGGACAACTGTAATACTTTCATTTACAAAGATAAAAAAAAGAAATCATCAGCAAAATGAAAAGAGAACCCACCTTATGGGAGAACATATTTGAAAAGGATTCATCGAAAGGGGGTTAATTTCCAAAATGTATAAAGAATTTATACAATTCAACACTAGGAAGACAAATGAAAACTACAATGAGGTATCACCTCACACTGGTGAGAATGGCTCCTATTAATAAATGAACAAAGAACTGGTGTTGGTGAGGATGTGGAGAAAAGGGAACCCCAGTGACTGTTGGTGAGAATGCAGACTGGTATATAGCCACTGTGTGAAAACACTATGGAGTTTCCTCAAAAAATTAAAAATGGAACTCCCATTTGACCCAGTGACCCCACTTCTGGTTATATATCCTAAGAATCTGAAACACCAATCAGAAAGAATATATTTATCTTCTCAAACATAAAAATCTTTTATTAAAATACATGCCTTTGCTTAGCACCCATCACCAGATCTTTTGAGGCCCAGTCTAAGTTTAAACTTCCATCGGTGTAGCTTATTCAAAGCCAGTAGGCAGCAGTAATGGTTAATAGTCTCAGAAGCCTAATATGTCATCATCTTTTTTTGGACTAGGTGTTTAACTCTTAACGCTTCAGACAATTCTATTATGACTCAAAAAGTGAAGCCACTATCAGTTGAAAACATATTAGTAATTGCTTTTTAAAAAGCCTGGTATACTTGGAAAAGCAACAGGGTAATCCCTGTTGCTGTGGAAGAGCAGCCGTTAACAGCAGGAGCCAGAAGTATGTCTTGGGCAAGTTGTTTAACCTCTCCTTTACTTTGGTTTCCACATCTGCAATATGCAATGATATAAATAGTGCCTCTATCATAGACTTGTTGAATAAGGAGATAATATGTGAGAAATGAAAAATGGCGAGGAGTTGGGAAAGCTGCCTGGAGGCATTTAGCCAGGTACCATTTAGAACCAGAGGCCTCTAACTTAGAGCCGGGCTGTGATGTCCCCAGTAGGACATAAACTTGCTCACAGAAGATAAGCAATGCTCACAGGACCAGGGTTGAAACAAGCTGAGACAAGGCAACTCCGCAACCACAAGAGGACTAAACTCCCCGCTCTTCAAACTGACGCAGTGACTACTGCTTCTCTGTTTGTTTCTTAAAGTAAGAATCTCCATTGCTATTTGAGCTTGAAATGTTCTCAAAGAGACTTATTCTTGCCTTGATTGAGAGCTTCATAGAGCAGCATGGAATGTGTTACCACTACTTCGTCAATGACAACGTGGTTCTAATTCTCTTGCCTCCAAGGTAACAACTATTAAGATGCCTCATCTCCAAACTGCCCCCTCTTCTAGATGAAATCCATCCTGGAACTGATCCGGAATAGATTCCAATCTGTGAGAAGCCCTCACCCACTCCTCTTACTGAGAAGTCCCCTGAATCCTCTGGGGTGCATTGCCTCCTGCTGCAGCAAGCTAAGCAAAACTCGCTTTCCCCCCACGAGTACAGTGTGCATTTTCGTGCAGCCCCTTTTGGCTACTCAGAACCTGCTTTGCTTCTTATAATACATTTAATTTGGCAGACTCCTATTGCCAGCCATCCAGACCCTCTATCTCATTTGACTTTTACAGTCCCCCCAAAAAGCTATTTGGAGACTTTCCATAGTAAGTTAGAGGCCTCTGGTTCTAAATGGTAGCTGGTTAAATGCCTCCTCCATGCAGCTTTCCCAACTCCTCATCGAGAGCCCACAACGTCACAGAAAAACCAGCTACAAATTGAGACTGGCAACTCAATTCCAGAACCTTGAAAGAAGTGACACTAATTAGAAAGTGTATGCAACATGGATGAGAATAACCCACCATGCTCTATTTCACATTACACCCATAATTGGCTCAAAAATTAGATTTCTGCAAGGTCAAAGATAAAGATGGTTGTACCTCCCTAACAAATATTCCCAGGCTCAGACCAACCAAAAAACAGAGAAAACAGAGAAAATGTTCTTTATCCCGTGTGTGCTTCTCTGGGAGTTACTCAAAATTTTGATTTTCATCTCCACCTGTCCCCAACCCAGCATCTTTCTACAATCAGACAAGATGGACAATCCCAGAAACCATAGGTGAGACATGGGGGAAGAAGTGAGGAAATAGCAAGGGAGGCAAGAAAGACTAGGGATGATTCACCCACCACAAGTTCAGTAAGGAGTAAGAAAGGGTCTTGTAGCAGTGCATTCTGGGAATTGTAGTTTCTATATGTATTACATCACAATATGTGAGAAAATCCATTGGGGCACAGGCAGAAAATATTATTTTTATTTCTATTTAGATTTTGTTTAAAAAATTTAAAAGAAATTAAGCTAGTTAATAATATGTCAATATTGATCTATTAAATGTAACAAATGTAATATGTTAATGTACATGATCATAATAAAGGAATCTAGGAGTAGAGTATATGAGGATTCTTAGAATTCTCTGCATTATCTTCTTGATTTTTATGTAAATCTAAAACTGTATATAGATAAATGTATTAAAATACTTAAAAATAAAGAAGTAAAAGTTTTATTAATATGTGATGTACAATAACACTTGTGCCCTAATTTATGCTATTGTCATCTCCAGTAAATGAGGGAAAAGTGGGAGTTCTACAGCATGGATAGTTTATGGAGGTAATTCCACTCAGTTATTCATTTCCATCACTTGGCAACATTTTGTGGGTTATGCATGCTTAATTAAGGAGATATGTGGATTATGACATCCAGTTTTATGTAAGCCAATCTTCTCAAAGTGATAAATCAGTTTAAAATATTCCAACAAATGAACTGTGAATTCAGAGTAATGTTAACATAAGTGAATAACAAAATGGCAGAACTGTATTCTCTCATTCCTGGTTGGCATTTTTTCTTTAGTCACATTAGTGAAAACAGTGACTCTCAAAAGACTATTTGAAATATTATTGATAAACTTTACACTATTTTAAAAATTGATTTTAGGGAGAAGGAAGGGAGAGGGATAGAGAGATATAGACATCAATGCGAGAGAAGCATCTATTGGCTGCCTTCTGAACACAGCCTACTGGGGGTTGAGCCCACAACCCGGACAGGTGCCCTGACTGGGAATCAAACCAGTGACCTCTTGGTTCATGGGTTGACACTTAACTATTGAGCATACCAGCCAGACTTAATTACACCATAAAATTTTTTTTAAAAAAATTGTTTTTATTGATTTCAAAGAGTTAAGAAGAGAGAGAGAGAGAAAAGAGAGAGAGAGAGAGAGAGAGAGAGAGAGAGAGAGAGAGATATCAATGATGAGACAGAATCATTAATTGGCTGCCACTTGCACACCCCACACTGGAAATTGAGCCTGAAACCCAGGCATGTGCCCTGACCAGGAATTGAACTGTTACCTCTTGGTTCATAGGTCAACACTCAACCATTGAGCCACGCCAGCTGGTCTTATACCATTTTTAATGATTAATTTTGTCCTATTTGTTTACTATACATTTAGTATTAGTTAATTATGAAGTAATTATCATTACCAAGACACTTAAAAACTTTTTTGTTAACCCCAGATATAAAGAGAAACCTCTACAATTTTCTCAGTGATGTTTAAAGTCATGCCACTGGAAGTGAAAGAAAGAACCTCAAAGAGACTTGAATGAAAAATACCTCCAAAGGTGCTTGTCTGATGCTACATTGGTAGTTTTATCCCTGCAATCAGAGCTGTGAGATAAATATCTTTATGGTACATGAGCAAAAAGAGAGAGATCCCAGAGATCTTTGCATTTCAGAATGAAATAATCACATCATAAATATCCTCTTTTGAGGTTAATATATAAAGACAAAAAACCTTATGCCATTGTTTTTTCTTCATTAGTAAAAATACCTAAAATATTAATATTAAGGCAAGAAAGACTAGGGATGATGCACCCACCACAAGTTAAGTAAGGAGTAAGAAAGGGTCTTGTAGCAGTGCATTCTGGGAATTGTAGTTTCTATATGAATTACATCACTATATGTGAGAAAATCCTTTGGGGCACAGGCAGAAAATATTATTTTTATTTCTATTTAGATTTTGTTTAAAAAATTTAAAAGAAATTAAGCTAGTTAATAATATGTCAATATTGGTCTATTAAATGTAACAAATGTAATATCCTTATGTACATGATCATAATAAAGGAAACTAAGGAAATTAGTAAAAATACCTAAAATATTAATATTAAGTGACAAACTAAAATGTATTTATTTGACAGAAGACACTGATGTAAAACACATGAAGGACTATTGCCAAAGATTTGAAGAAACAACTGTTTAAAATAAATCACACATTTTAAGAAGTTTGCTGTGTTGCATTGTCATAAATTATGAAATTTTCTAAATTTTGTTTTAATAATAAAATACATGACATATTTCTTGTGAGTCATTGAAGAAGGATATTCTGAATACAATGTATGTTCAGGATTAAATAACTTTAAAACAAATATAATGTTTTATGGGAAAAACATGCAAGTGTTACCACTGATGGAGTGACTGCTGGGACTGTGGTAAAAAAATAATTCCCAGGGAAGGTGGCAAAGATGGCGTCTCCCTTGTAAAATTCACCGTGTGATTGCTAGGTGAACTCTTGGGGCAAAGAAGTTATGCTAAAAGTGCACAAAGGGCTGCAACAGTTCTTCAATGTCATTTAAAAATATGTACATATATAGAAATATAAAAGAGTGCATTTAATGAGATGGACTGTGATAGTGGAAAATCTTTTGCAGCACACAATTGTTGCTGATTGTTAATGGTGAATGACATAAAAGAGTTATTGTACCTAAAAATGGGCCACTCGTTTTTCTGATTCCAAATCACTCGCCTTGATTGTTTCTGTGTTCCAACCTAGTAGGTGTTTTTGAAGGAATGAATAATCTGTCCCAGAACAAAGTTGACATTTGGAAATACCACTAGCTTCCTCTTTAAAAGAAACTAGTGAGATGGAGAGTGCATTTTGAAAGCAGGTATCTAATGGTTGTCTCTGGGTGTTAGGATTTCTCTTCTGTTTTCTGAATTTTTCAAGGCAGCCCCTCCCCCCATGTGTTGCATTATACTATCACAAAACCAAGTTATCTTAAAAACGTGCTTGGCACATAGTTGGAGCTCTGTAAGTAGAGGATCTTTCAAATGTAAAAAGAAAAAAGGCAAAGGCCAAGCAAAGCCTTCTGACGCTGGAATAAAGTAAAACTGCAGCAGGAAATGTTCAAGAGGCAATGCAGTGTTTTCCCTGTGTTGTTCGTAAGTGAACTGGAATCTAAGTGGTTGTTTTTTTCCCCTTGGTAACCCTGGACTGTGACCTGTCAGAGAACAAATATTACCTAATAATAGACAAACATGTAAATTGACCATACCTTCGCTACGCTAACCAGCCAATCAGGAGAGTATGCAAATTAATCCAACAAAGATGGCGGTTAATTTGCATACATAGGCTCCAAGTGGCAGAGCAAAGCCTGAGGGCTCCTGGGCAGGAGCAGCGAAGCCTGATGGAAGCCCTGTGTGTTTATGTCTCCCATCAGGCCCCAGCAGCCCCAAGCCCCGCCACCTCAGTGCTGGGGCTGCTGGGGGCTGGATTGGAGACACAAACACACAGGGGAGCCTGGCACCCGGCAGCCCCAAGCCCTGCTGAGGCGGTGCTGGGGCTGCTGGGGGCCTGATCGAAGACACAGATCCGCAGCCCTAGCACCCAGCAGCCCCAAGCCCTGCCATCAAGGTGCTGGGGCTGCTGGGGGCAGGATGGGAGACACAAACCCGCAGGGGAGCCGGCACTCAGCAGCCCCAAGGCCCACCACCTTGGCGCTGGGGCTGCTGAGGGCAGGATTGGAGACACAAACCCTGCGAGCCCTGCACAGGACAGGTGCTCCACTCCAGGCAAAGTGCTTTCCCTCCGACCCCACTCTCCGTGGGAGTCTGGCACAGAGGGCGCTCTCCCTGGGAACCCGGAAATCCGCCTCTGGGGTGACTGCGCAGCAGCCACGCCTGGCGAGCCACGGAGAGGGCGAACTACCCATGCAGATGTGTACGCTGGTGGAGGCCACACAGCTGCCATAGTTGAAGTCGTCCTTGATGTAGGAGCGGGGGTAGCGGGGATCAGAGTCGGCCAGGTTGGCAATGGAACCCCAGCTCCCCACTGAATGACTGGAGCACACGGTCCTCAGTCACTTCCTGAGCAGGAGTCAGCCCCGACCGGGGCTCAAACCCGAAACCTAAGTAGGTGCCCTGGCAGAATGGAACCCAAACCTTTGCTGTGGCAGAGGAGCTCCGGCCCACAGCAGGGGCTGGGGCACCCAGAGGGGTTTTGTTGAGGGGCCCTGACAGGCAGCGTGCAGTGCAGTGGGTTAGAACCTCCTCCCCATACTGCAAGGTTGCAGGTTGTATTCTGGTCAGGGCACAGACAAGAAGCAACCAAAGAGAGCATAATATGTGGAACAACACACTGGTGTTTCGCTCCCTTCTTCTCTCTAAAATAATCAATCAATAAAAATTAAAATAAAAAATAAACCCTCTGGCTTGCAGAGTTGCTAAAACAGTTAGAAAGTGAAGTCCCATCCCTTCCCGCTCATTCAACGAATACTTCATAAGCTCCTTCAATAATCACACTGGGGATGGGTGTTTGTTGGTTTGTTTTGGTTAATCCTCACCTGATGACACTTTTGCATTGCTTTTTTTTTTTCCGATTTTTTTCCCGGAGAGTGGAAGGGAGGGAGAAAGAAAAAAACTAATGTGAGAGACATCAATTGGTTGCCTCTTGCTGAATCCCCAACCAGGGCCCAGATTGAGCCTGCAACCCAGGTACGTGCCCTTGATTGGAATCCAACCCGGTACCCTTCAGACCGCCTGTAGAAGCACTATCCACTCAACCAAATCAGCATTTTTTTCTTTTTAAGTCCTCCCCTAAGGATATGTTTTTTTCATTGATTCTAGAGAGAGAGGAAGGGAGAGAGAAAGTTCCCCAAGCATTCTGACAGGGATGGAACAAACAATCTGTGTATGTGCCCTCACCTGGAATCGAACCCATTACCCGTTGGTGCATGGGAGGACACTCTAACTACTGATCCACACTGACCAGGACCTGGAGGTACACTTAAAATTTTTTTTCAGATCTGCCCTGGCCAGGTGGCTCAATTGGTCAGAGTCTCAACCTGTACACCAAAGGAGTTCCTGTTGGATTCTAGGTTAGGGCACATACTTAGGTTTAGCTTAGATCCCAGTGGGTCAGCAGGTGCAGAGGCAGCCTACTGGTATTTCTCTGTCACATGGATATTTCTCTCTCTAAAAATCAATTTTAAAAACATCCTTAGGTGAGAATTAAATATATATATATTAAAAAATTTTCAGATCTAAAATTTCATTTGGTTCTTTTTAAAATTTTATTTTTCATTTACAGTTCACATTCAGTATCCTATCCTATATAATAAAACCCTCATATGCAAATTGACCAAATGGTGGAATGACTGGTGGCTATGAACTGACCACCAAGGGGCAGACACTCAACGCAGGAGCTGCCCCCTGGTGGTCAGTGTGTTCCCACAGGGGGAGTGCCACTCAGCCAGAAGCGGGGCTCACAGCTGGCGAGTGCAGGGGCTGTGGAGGGAGCCTTCGCAGCAGCACTAAGGAGCAGCAAGCTGAGCGGTAGGGAGCAGCAAGCAGGTGGGCGGTAAGGAGGGAGGGGTCCCAGACTGCCAGAGGGCACAGGCTGGGCTATGGGACCCCTCACCCTTCCCCAGTGCATGAATTTTGTGCACCGGGCCTCTAGTTTAAAATGATTACTCAGCCATGGGCTCAGAGGCTTGGCTTTCCCTTTGCTCTTTCTCAAAGCTTCAAGTGATGAGCAAGCTGCAAGGAGTTAGAACCACATGGAGTAAATTTCCTCACAGACACACCTCAATTTCAAGGTCACCTAACGAGTTCCCAGACAGATAGAGTCTGGATTTTGCTGACCCTAAAATGTGGAACTATCTGGAAGTGTTTGGCTAACACAATGTACTGCCAGCTTCTTCCATCCGAGGAAGCTCAGCGGGGAAGAGATAGCTCGAGTTAGCAACCACATGTGTGTGCACTTAGATTGAGGAAGTGGACTTGTCCATAATGACAGGACTCAGTGATGCCTGGGGTCTTGGAAAATTGTTAGATTCTTCCTTTGCTTTTAGAAAAGAATAAGTCCCTTGTTCCTTAAACAAGCTTTTAAATTTAATTAGAATTAACTTTTAAAAAACTTGCTATCTTTTTTCATTGATGTGGACAATTTATCTACTAGTACCAGAGGTGACTTGGAAAATAAAATGTGAAGATAGCCTCATATGCCTCGTCGCCCACAGTAGCCAGCTGGCCTTATGGTAGCACACTGATATGATTATTTCATTCCGAAATGCAAAGATCTCTGAGATCTCTGTTTTTGCTCATGTACCATAAAGATATTTATCTCACAGCTCTGATTACAGGGATAAAACTACTAACCTAGCATCAGACAAGCACCCTTGGAGGTATTTTTCATTTAAGCCTCTTTGAGGTTCTGTCTTTCACTGCCAGTGGCAGAACCCTTGGTAAACGTTTGCCAAGATGGGTGCTTTGGGTAGGGCATGCCAGTAGTGAGTTGAGGCATGGATTCTGAGTTAGAAGACCGGGCTTGAATTTCAACTCTGTCCCTTTTTAGTTATTGGCCTTTGGTAAGTCAGCAGCATTGAGCCTCACTTTCAACCTACGCAGAATGAGGTAGTACCCCCTAATGAGGGTAATACCTGCCTATAGGATTGTTTTGATAATTAAATGGCATAATGGAAGGGCAGAGGAAGCTTGGAGAATGGTAGGATCAGGGATCTGAGCTGGAGAGAGACACACACACAATCTCCAGGACAAGAGGGTCAGAAGGAACCTGCACTGCACCAAGTCCGCGTCCCTTGGGGACAGATGTACAGATGTAACATCTGACTATGGAAGGGAGGTCCACAGGGCTGCTGGTGTCTGGGAATCTAGACCTCTAGATTCCCCAGCTGTGAGAGGCTGCGAGAGACTGTGCCAAGAAAGGCGGCCTGAAGAGTTGCCAGAGCTGTGCTGTGCTGGGGGGAGAGAAACTCACAGATGCATAGTTGTTTTGCCTGTGTTTGTCTTTGCTTTTATTCGCTAAACCCAGTTCATAAGACCTTTCAAATACAAACACTCACCTGTGGTTGTGGTGCAGGTGGAGTCTGGGGAGAGGCTGTGGAGGAGAGCGGGTCTGGGAGAGGTGACCGGGCGTCGGGCACTGAGTTATTCCTGACCAGCCAACCCTAAGTGGCCATTTTTCTCCTGAGGAACCAGGCCCTCCCAATAGTCTCAAGGCAGCTGGTGCAACTGCACCCAGACTAAACCCTGAGCGGTACAAAGGAAACAGACTCTGAATAGCCTTAAAGAGTCCTTAAGGACTGGGTTGAAAAGGGGCATTTAGTCCCGGAAAGTGATACAGCACCTAAAGCCCTGTCAGGAACAGTTGCTTTAGAGATTAAGATTGGCAGCAGTCAGACAGGCAAAGCAGGCAAGGCTGTGGAGACAGACACAAACAGAGGAGTGGTGGATCGCTTGGAACTTTAACATGGTGATGACTACCTAACAGGAAACTGAGAAGTGGCAGACAGAAGAGTGGGGTCTTAACCCAGCCCCCATGGAGCATTAAAACTTGGCTGAATTGAACGGCACTTCACTTTTTTATCTTTTATTTAGAAAAAAATTTTTCTTTTTTAATTTTTATTATTTTTGTATTATTTTTCCTTCATTCTATTTTTATCATTGTTATTTTATTTTTTCCACCCTTCTCCCTCTTTCATCCTGTTTACCCTTCTCCTGTCCCTGCTTTATTTTTTCTCTTTCCTTTCTTTTTACTCCTTGTTAAAAATTGATCTTCTTTTCCTGCTTTATTGATGTGTTATTATTACTGTAGTCTCTATTGGCTTACTCATATATCTAATTTCCTCTCTCCTGCTCCAAGTCCACACACCCTTTTCCTTTCTTTCTTTGCTAGTCAAGTTTTTATGCTTGTTTTCCCTCTCCTTTCTTGCTCTCTTCTTCTCCTAATTGTTTAATTAATTTCACTCAATAAACTCAAGCCTAACTGCTCTCTCCTCTATTCTCCTGTTCAAAAAATGGATGAATAAATAAATAGATAAATTAAAAAATATTTTTTGTTTTATCTATATATTTTTTTACTTTTTTAAATTAATTTTTAATTTTATTTTTTCTTCTCTTCTTACTCACTCTCTTTCTACTTCCTCTATACTGAGCTGTAGTATTTCCCCTATTCATGCAATTTCTTAATCTTGCTTTCTATACATAAGCTCTGCCTCTACAGATTCTGCCCCCCCCCACCCTTTATCTGGGTGTTTGTTGTTTGCATTTTTTGATTTATCTGTTTGTTTTGTGGTGTTTTCTCCCCATATCTTCCCTTCTTTTTCTATTCTCTCTTACCTTTTTTTTTCTTTCCTCGATATCTTTGCTTTCTCTTCTCTCTCCTAATTCTCTTTTCTCTGCAGTCACTTTTATTGGGGTTATTGGTGTCATGAGTACATTCAGGTTTTGTTCCCTTTGTGTCATGTCTCGTTGAGTTGTATTTTGTGCTGTTTGGACGACATGGTAGAGAGAAAGCCACATAACCAGACACCTTGAGAGGAGATTCCAACCATGAACGGGGCAACAATACTCAAGACCCAAGTACACCAAGAGAACCCAAATATCCTAAGTAGGAAGCTTCCATAGAATACCCAACCCAGAAGACCAGAGAGATTGCACCACTGAGTCCCACAAAATATCTACTGTATACGACAAACTCAAAAAATCTGATTGGCATAGCAATTTGATCTAATACAAAGAAACAATCACAAAAGAATAGCAAAAATGGGGAGACAAAGAAACAACCCCCAAATGAAAGAAAAGGAGGATCACCAGAAAAGGAAATAAACAAAATGGAGGCAAGCAATTTGTCAGATAAAGAATTTAGAGCAATGGTTATAAGGACACTGAAAAGGATGGAAGACAAATTCAACATGTGTAAGAATCAAAAGGAAATGAAGAAACAAAAGGAAATGAAGAATGCCATAGCTACAATAAAGAAAACAATGGAAAGTTTTAACAGTAGACTAGAAGAAGCTGAGGACTGAATCAGCAAGTTACAAGACAAGGTAGAAAAAGCCCCCAAACAGAGAAGCAACTAGAAAAAAACAAACAAACACAAAACAAGTAAAAAGCAGGAAGAGAGCCTAAGGGAGCTTTGGGACAACAGGAAATGAAACAACATCTGCAAAATGGGGGTGCCAGAAGGAGAGGAAGCTGAGAAAGGAATAGAAAACCTATTTGAAGAAATAATGACAGAAAACTTCCCTGACTTTGGGAAGAAAAAAGTCACACAAGTCCAAGAAGCTCACAGAGTCCCAAACAAGGTGAACCCCAAAAGACTGACACCAAGACACATCACAATTAAATTGGCAAACGTCAATGACAAAGTAAAAATCTTAAAGACTGCCAGAGAGAGACAGAAAGTTACCTATGAGGGATCTCCCATTAGACTATCAACTGATTTCTCAACAGAAACACATCAGGCCAGAATGGAGTAGAACGAAGTATACAAAGTGATGCAAAGCAAGGGACTGAATCCAAGAATACTATACCCAGCAAGGCTAGCATTCAAAATTGAAGGTGAAATCAGGAGCTTCATAGACAATAAAGGCTAAAGGAGTTTATTACCACCAAGCCAGCAATGCAAGAAATGCTAAAGGGACTGCTGTAAAAAGAAGAAACAGAAAGGGAAGAAGGAACACAGGCATAAAGAATAAAAATGGCGACAAACAAGTACCTATCAATAATAACCTTAAATGTAAATGGATTAAATGCTCCAATCAAAAGACACAGGGTAGCTGAATGGATAAGAAAACATGATCCATATATTTGCTGTCTACAAGAGACCCACCTCAGAACAAAAGACTCACACAGACTGAAAGTGAAGGGATGAAAAAATATTTTTTTCAGGCAAATAGAAATGAAAAAAAAGCTGTGGTAGCAATAGCAATATTTGGCAAAATAGACCTCATAGCAAAGGCCATAACAAGAGGTAAGGAGGGCCACTTCTTAATACTAATTCAATAAGAAGATGTAATATGGTAAACATATATGCACCCAATACAGGAGCATCCAAATACATAAAAAAATTTCTGGAAAATATCAAGGGTGAGATCGACAGCAATATGATCATAGTAAGGGACTTTAATACCCCATTGACATCACTGGATAAATCCTGTAAAAAAAAAATCAGTAAGGAAACAGAAATTCTAAATTACTCACTAGATCAGATGGAACTAATTGACATCTTCAGAACATTTCACCCCAAATCTACAGAATATACATTCTTCTCAAGTGCGCACAGGATATTTTCAAAGATAGAACACATATTGGGACACAGGCAAAGAAGAAGATAGAAATCATATCAAAATCTTTTCAGGTCATGATAAATAAAATTAGAAACCAACTACAATAACAACAATAAAAAAATCAAACACACTTAGAAGCTAAATAGCATGCTAGTAAACAATGATTGGGTTACAAAGAGATCAAAGAAGAAATAAAAAGCATCTTGGTAACAAACAACAATGAAAACACAACAATCCAAAATCTATGGAACACAGTGAAAGCAGTCTTGAGAGGGAAGTTCATAGCTCTACAGGCCTACCTCAAAAAAACAAGAAAAAATGGTAATAAATTATGTAACCCTACAACTTAAAGAACTAGAAAGAAAGCAACAAGAAAAGCCCAGAGGAAGCAGAAGCAAGGAAATAATAAATATCAAAGTGAAAATAAATGACATAGAAACAAAAAACAAACAAACACAACACAACACAACACATACACACACAGACACACACACACACACACACACACAAACAAACAAACAAAAAACCAAAAACAACACAAATGTTCAATAAAACCAAGAGCTGTTTCTTTGAAAGGATAAACAAGATTGATAAACATCTAGCCAGGCTCACCAAGAAACAAAGAGAGAGGACCCAAAATAAATAAAATCAGAAATGAAAGAGTTGAAATAACAACCGACCCCACAGTCATACAAAGGATTATAAAAAATACTACAAACAACTCTACTCAAATAAACTGAACAACCTAGACAAAATGGACATAGTCCTAGAAAAATACAACCTTCTAAAACTCATTTAGGAAGAATAAAAAAATATGAATAGGCTGATAACTACTGATGAAATTGAAGCAGTAATCAGAAAACTTTCAGCAAACAAAAGCCCTGGTCCAGACAGCTTCACAGGGAAGTTTTACCAAACATTCAAAGAATTAAAACCTATTATTCTCAGACTATTCCAAAAAATTAAAGAGGAAAGCACACTTCCAAGCTCTTTCTATGAAGCCAGCATTCACCTAATCCCAAAACCAGATAAAGACACTACAAAGAAAGAGAATTACAGGCCAATATCCACAATGAACATAGATGCTAAAATCCTCAACAAAATTCTAGCAAATTGGATCCAGCATTGCATTAGAGAGATCATACACCATGACCAAGTGGGATTTGTTCTGGGGATGCAAGGTTGGTACAATATCCACAGATCAATAAACATGATACATCACATAAACAAACTGAGAGACAAAAATTACATAATCATATCAATCAATGCAGAAAAAGCATTTGACAAAACCCAACACCCTTTCTTGATCAAAACTCTCAGCAATGTGGGAATAGAGGGATCATACCTCAACATAATAAAAGCCTTATATGAGAAACCTACAGCCAACATCTTACTCAATGGGCAAAAACTAAAACAATTTCTCCTAAGAACAGGAACAAGACAGGGATGTCCACTTTCACCACTCCTGTTCAACATAGTACTGGAAGTGCTAACCATAGTGATCACGACAAGAAGAAGAAAGAAAAGGCATCCAAATTGGAAAAGAAGAAGTAAAACTGTCTTTATTTGCAGATGACATGATATTGTACATAGAAAACCCTGAAGACTCCATAAAAAACTACTATACTTAATAAATGAATTCAGCAATGTAGCAGGATACAAAATTAACACCCAGAAATCTATGGCTTTTTTATACACCAATAATGAAGTCACAGAAAGAGAAACTAAAAAAAAAAAATAAAAAATCTGATTTACCATTGCAACAAAAAAATTAAGATAGCTAGGAATATATTTAACTAAGGAGGTAAAAGACCTGTACTTGAAAAACTACAGAACATTGAAAAAAAGAGATAGAGGAAGACGTAAACAAATGGAAGAATATACCATGTTTATGGATTGATAGAATCAACCTCATTAAAATGTCCTTACTACCCCAAGCAATCTATAGATTCAATGAAATCCCCATTAAAATACCAATGGCATATTTCACAGACCTAGAACAAGTTCTCCAAAAATTCATATGGAATAAAAAAGATTCTGAATCACCACAGCAACCCCGAGAAAGAAAAACAAAGTTGGAGGGATCACAATACCAGATATCAAGCTATATTACAAAGCCACCATTCTCAAAACTGCCTGGTACTGGCACAAGAACAGACATATAGACCAATGGAACAGAACAGAGAACCCAGACATTGACCCAAGCCATTATGCTCAATTAATATTTGACAAAGGAGGCAAGAGCATACAATGGAGTCAAGACAGTCTCTTCAATAAATGGTGTTGGGTAAATTGGACAGATACATGACCTAGTAATCCCACTTCTAAGAATTCAGAAACACCAATCAGAAAGGGTATATGCACTCCTATGTTCATAGCAGCACAATTTACAATAGCTAAGATTTGGAAAAAGCCTAAGTGCCCATCAGCAGATGAGTGGATTAGAAAACTGGTACATCTACACAATGGAACACTATACTAAAAAAGAAGGAACTCTTACCATTTGCAACAACATGGATGGACCTGGAGAGCATTATGCTAAGCGAAATAAGCCAGTTGGAGAAAGATAAATATCACATGATCTCACTTATTTGTGGAATATAATGAACAACATAAACTGATGAACAAAAATAGAGCCAGAAGCATTGAGCAGACCATCCAACCTAAGAGGGAAGGCAGGGAAGGGGGTGGAGTAAGAGATCAACCAAAGGACTTGTATGAGCATAATCAATGGACACAGACAGTAGGGGGGTGAGGGCATGCGCTGGGGGGTGACAATGGCTGTGGAGAGGTCAATGGGGGAAAAAGGAGACATGTAGTACTTTAAACAATAAAATATTTAAATTAAAAAAATGGCATAATGAAGATGATGTGCTTCCAGACCTGAAATTGCTAGTAATTCAGAGGGAGAGTTTGTGGCCTGGACTGGACAGCTTTCTGAGGCATGCCTGTGCCCTCCCTACAGCTACCCTCAAGGAGAGAGGTTCCTGGGAGGCTGTGAGGCTGCAGAGCAGCTGGGTGGCCGGGGTTTGCTCAATGAAGGAGTCCAGAGGTTTGGACCTCAGGATGATGACACAGCCTGGTGTGCCTGTAGAAGCGGGGTGAGGCCCCACGTGAACCCCAGTGAAGAGTGCTACAGCCTCCTTCTCAGTGTCCATGTGGTGGGCACAGTGTGAGGGGCTGCCCTTGCTCTCTCCTCACCCTTCGCTCCATTTGGGCAATTTTCCTCACACTTGAGACTCGAGCTCTCATTCCCAAGCCATGCCTCACTTCGCTGCCTCTGTCCAATCAGGAATGACCTATTTGACGATAAATTATTTTGTGTTCTGTTAGTTTAGCTTTGTAAAAATATTTTAGTTAACATAGGTCTCTCTGAGGCATTATTTTTTAAAAGGCATCAGGTAATTATTTTTATTTTTTACCTTGGTACAAAATACATGCTCATTGTAGAATGTTTGGAAAATGAATAGTCAAAGAAGAAAACTAAAACCTCCTATGGCTCCAGGATGCAGAGAGAAGCCTGGCTTTCTCAGCTGTCACTGTGCCTTTCAAAAGACATTTCAGCTCCCAGAGGCGGGATGGGTTTCTTTCGGTGCCGCTGTATCACTCAGCACCATCCTTTCTCTCCGGCCCACTTCCCCAACTTCGTCCTGTCGGTGCTTTGTGATGTGCTGCTGTCCTGCTGTCTCTCTCACATCATCATGGTCAGCTGTTTTGGTAAAGTATGGAGGTTTATTATAAGGTGAAGGTTCAATGTACAGGGTTGAAGTCAGGTGTTTAAGAATCTGAACATAAATAAACTTGTTTAGTTGCAAAGAATAGAAACCCATTCCCAGGAGCCCAAGTGAAACAAGACTCTCTCCCAGGGCAGCATCAGAACTCAGTGGCTGGAAGGCAGGGGGCGTCATAGGGAGTCCTCCCCACTCTGTTCTGGCACCGCGGGCTTTGCAGCAGGCTTGCTGCTCTCTGTGCACCACTGCCTTCCACCCTCTCACAGACTCACTCCTGGGCCTCTTCATGGCTGTCCCCACCGGGAGAATGCCTGGCCCTCCTGCAGCCTCGCTCCTTCCTCCTCTGTCTCTTTGTCTCCCACTTGTTTGGTCCAGTACTGGGGGGCTGCTACTCCCTCCAGAAACATGGATGAGATGGGTTCTCTAAAGAGAATAGAAGCCAGCGCAGAACCTAAATGTTGTCCATGCCTCACGTGGGAAAGAGACTAGAAGGAACAGATCAGACAAGCATTTCCACGAGTACCACACTCCTCCCAGACCCTACCAAACCTCACCGCGTCAGAGCACCATCTCTGAACAGCTAATATCTGTTCCCACTTTGAACTCCTTTATTGCCCTGGCATTTATCATGTTGCATTTTAACTCTCCATTTACATGCTGTACTTTCCTTTAAAGATGGTGAACTCCCACAAGGCAGAAAATCTTCTATTTATCTTTGCATCACCACTCATGTTCCAGGGTCTAGCATCACAAGATAATTCCACAAAGGTCTGTGGAATTAATGCTAACAGAGTAGGATGTGAAGAAGGAGTAAAGCTGTAAGAAATCTCTAATTAGACAGGGAACTTTCACAAGAAAATAAGAACTCTCATCTTTAGATGTATACTGATTGGTGTTGTTTAAAGAACTAAATGATTTGTCTTTGATTAAAAGAAAACAATCAGTTCCTTTGTTGCCTGGCTTTGCTCTGACCCTTCCTGAAGGCGTTGAGCTTGATGCACACTGAAAGAATGTGAGGGTTTTGACCCTGAACGTGTAGGGCGCTGTGATGGCTCCAAGGCTGTCTGGGAATGTTGGTTGGGTTGAGCATCTGATTGGAGTGGACTTTTTCATTTGCGGTTAGGTGCCGTGGGTACTTGGCAAACGGCACAGCAAAGAAAACTACAAATGTCCCCAGTGAGTGAGGGGGAAAACTTGAGAACTTAGTAGAATTTCCATTCCTGAAGGTTCTCTTGATACTGCCTTTAAAATTTTGACATTATTTTCCCAAATGATCACAGTGGCCTAGCCAAAAGTCATGCATCCAAGAATGACAATTAGAGAAATGGGTCATGTAAAATGCTAGTGGTGGTTAAAGAAGGGGCCGTATCAACTTTTGTGGACAGTTTAGTGTTAGGGAGAGAATCCCAGAAATCATGGTACCTGCACCCCATGTGGAGTCCACCAGCATTAGCTGTGGCATTTGTGTCAGTCACGCTAGTAAACAATACTATGCTGTAATATTCAGGGAGAAACGAGGGGAGGGAATTGCCTAAAAGATATGTCTCCTCCTCTCCCACCTGGTTGTAGAATCTCATGCTCTAAATTTATAGAACTAAACATAGAAAAAGTTGTTAGTAGTTGCCATTTATTTTTGAAACCCACCCATCAGTCTCAGTGCCATATTCATTCTCCTAGTTTTCTTAGCTTGTTCTCCACCCATTGCTACTTTGTGTCTTGTCAGCTCATGTTCTATCTGGTGGACTAAGCTTCCCCTCTTTTTTCCTTCTTCGATAACTGAAGTTCAATGAATCTGTGCACCGGGCCTCTAGTTTCATAATAACTATGTATGGTGCGAGGTGGGGACTAGACTTATGGGGAGGAGATCACTTTGTAAGTTATATAAATGTCTAACCGCTAAGCTATACACTAAAACTAATATAATATTGAATGCAAACTGTAATTTTAAAAAATTTAAAAAATCAATCGATCGATCAATCAGCTTCGTAGGTGGAGGTGAATCTCTCTGTGAAGAGACAACTGCCTTTTGATAATCTAGATCAGCCGTGGGCAAACTACGGCCCGCGGGCCGGATCTGGCCCATTTGAAATGAATAAAACTATTGAAAAAAAAAGACCGTACCCTTTTATGTAATGATGTTTACTTTGAATTTATATTAGTTCTCACAAACACTCCATCCATGCTTTTGTTCCAGCCCTCCGGTCCAGTTTAAGAACCCATTGTGGCCCTCGAGTCAAAAAGTTTGCCCACCCCTGGTCTAGATGCATTCTTTTCATTTATTCAGATGGAGTTTGAGTAAAAAAGCTCTCTTAGAAAGGATTGAGCTCCACACCAAGGTGTCAGAAAGAGCTTTTTAATAGTGAAATCTTGCCAGGCCTCTGTAATGTGTTTACTGAGCTCCAAGGGGGTGGAGGCTGGACAGTTTTTTCACCAGCTCTTCAGAATCCTGGAGCCCTAGGGATTATTTTTATGACTCTACTCTACACATTAGACAATTATTCCGTTCTGCATTTCCTGTCAAGGTGCATAGCGAATGCTTACAGTTGATGTTTTAACTGGGTTCATCCACAGTCCTGAAGTGGCATGCCATTCACAGATCATATTTGTTAGCTATTCAGTTGCTAGAGATGGCACTGAATGCACTCGCTCAGACGTATTTTGAGGAGACATTTCAGCTGTAGAGGTTATGGGCTGCTAGTTTCCTTGAAGTTGGTGCTCTCGGAGCTCCAGTGGGAGACACTGAAGACACCTAAGGGACATTTTCTCATTATTGATTTGATGTGAACCCCTGGCCCATGTCTACAAGATGCAGAAATAGGTTATAATTGGGTTCTGAAATCCAGCACAAGCTGGAAAATCAGTGCATGTATTTAGGTTCATTAACTCTTTTTTTTTTTGTCTATGAATTAATTTTTATTATTGGCATTGCCCTGGCATGGAATTTCCATCTTAACTCATACAAAATTTAACACTTTGAATAACAAAACAGTTTATTTGTTTTGTTCTTTATGATTGAATAGTCGCTAGGTGACAATACATGTGTCATTTTGGTGTTAATCCTCACCTGAGGATATTTTTTTCATTGATTATTATTATTATTTTTTTTTGAGAGAGAGAGTTGAGGGTGAGGGCAGGGTGAGAGAGACACATCACTGGCTTCGATGGGGACCAGGGATCAAACCTGCAACCCAGGTGAGAGCCCTTGATTATGACTTGAATCTGAGACCCTTTGGTGCACAGGCTGATGTTCTAACCACTGAGAACACTGGCCAGGGATGGGGAGGCTACTTCTTAAATCATATCATTTTGTGTTCAGAAGAAAATCAATCACTCAATCAATCAACAAAAACTACACAAGAATAAACTCAAAATGTAGAAAAGATTTAAATGCAAGTCATGAAACAACTAAAATCCTAAAAGAAAACCTAGGCAGTAAAATATCAGACATCTCTTGTAGCAATATTTTTGCCAATATATCTCCTAGGGCAAGAGAAACAAAGAAAAAAATAAAATAAACTAATGGGACTACATCAAACTAAAAAGGTTCTGCACAGCAAAAGAAACCATCAACAAAAGAAAAATGGAACCCACTGTATGGGAGAATATATTTGCTAATGATACATCTGATAAAGAGTTAATGTCCAAAATATATAAAGAACTTATACCACTCAACAGCAGGAAGACAAACAATCCAATTTAAAAAATGGATAAAGAAATGTAAGATGGGCCCTAACGGGTTTGGCTCAGTGGATAGAACGTCAGCCTGTGGACTCAGGGGTCCCAGGTTCGATTCCGGTCAAGGGCATGTACCTTGGTTGTGGGCACATCCCCAGTAGGGAGTGTGCAGGAGGCAGCTGGCCGATGTTTCTCTCTCATCGATGTTTCTAACTCTCTATCCCTCTCCCTTCCTCTCTGTAAAAAATCAATTAAATATATTAAAAAAAAAAGAAAAAAAAGAAATGTAAGACGGGAAATGATAAAAATCCTACAAGACTCCATAGGTAGCAAAATAGCAGACATATGTCGTAGCAATATCTTTACAGACACAGCTCCTAGTGCAATGGAGACTAAGGAGAAAATAAACAAATGGGAGTACATAAAAATAAAAAGCTTCTGCACAGCAAAAGAAACTATCAACAAAACAACAAGAAAGCCCACTGCATGGGAGAACATATTTGCCAATATTTCCGGTAAGGGTTTAATCTCCAAAATTTACAGAGAACTCATACAACTTAACAAAAGGAAGATAAATGATCCAATAAAAAAATGGGCAAAGGATCTAAATAGACACTTTTCGAAAGAGGACATACAGAAGACCCAGAGACATATGAAAACATGTTCAAAGTCACTAATCATCTGAGAGATGCAAATCAAAACAACAATGAGATACCATTTCACACCTGTGAGAATGGCTATCATCAACAAATCAACAAATGACAAGTGCTGGCAAGGATATGGAGAACAAGGAATCCTCGTGGACTGCTGGTGGGAATGCAGACCGGTGCAGCCACGGTGGAGGACAGTATGGAGTTTCCTCAAAAAGTTAAAAATGGAACTCCCATTTGACCCAGTGATCTCACTTCTAGGAATATATCCTAAGACACTAGAAACACCAATCAGAAAGGATATATGCACCCCTATGTTCATAGCAGCACAATTTACAATAGCTAAGATTTGGAAACAGCCTAAGTGTCCAGCAGATGAGTGGATTAAAAAACTGTGGTACATGCCCTAGCTGGTTTGGCTCAGTGGATAGAGTGTCAAACTGAGAACTGAAGGGTCCCAGGTTCAATTCCGGTCAGGGGCACATGCCCGGGTTGTGGGCTTCATTCCCATTGGGGGACTTGCAGGAGGCAGCTGATCAATGATTCTCTCTCATCATTGATGTTTCTATCTCTCTCTCCCTCTTCCTTTCTCTCTGAAATCAATATATACAAAAAACCCCCCCACACAACCAAAACCAAACCCTGTGGTACATCTACACAATGGAATACTATGCTGCTATAAAAAAGAAGGAAATTTTACCATTTGCAACAGGAGAGCATTATGCTAAGTGAAATAAGCCAGTTGGAGAAAGATAAATATCACATGATCTCACTCATATGTGGGATATAATGATCAACATAATTTGATGAACAAGAATAGATCCAGAAATGGTAGGGAAGTGGGGGATTAGAGAGAAACCAAAGGATTTGTATGCATGCATATTAGCATAACCAATAGACACAGACACTGGGCAGTGGGGTCTTTCCTGGGGTGGGAATGAGTGGGTGGGTGGGGGGGTCAATTGGAGGAAAAGGAGACATATGTAAAACTTTAGACAATAAAAAAAATAAATTTAAAAAAATGGGTAAAGGATCTGAATAGACATTTTTCCAAAGAGGACATACATATGGCCAATAGACATATGAAAAAATGCTCAACCTTACTAATCACCAGAGAGATGCAAATTAAAACTACAATGAGGTGTCACCTCACACCTGCCAGAATGGCTACCATCAATAAATCAACAAGTGCTGGAGAGGATGTGGAGAAAAAGGTACCCTAGTACACTGTTGGTGGGAATGCAGACTGGAACAGCCACTGTGGAAAACAGTATGGAGTTTCCTCAAAATATTAAAAATGGAACTGCCTTTTGATGCAGCAATTCCACTTCTTGGAATATACCTTAAGAATCCTGAAACATCAATTCAAAAGAATATATGCACCCCTCTGTTCACAGCAATTCACAGCAATGTTATTTGCAATAGCCAAGATCTGGAAATGGCCCAAGTGCCCATCAGTAGATGAATGGATAAAAAAGCTGTTACCACCATGGAATACTACACAGCCATAAAAAAGAAGGAACTCTTGCCCTAACTGGTTTGGCTCAGTGGATAGAGCATCAGCCTGCGGACTTAAAGGTCCCAGGTTTGATTCCGGTCAAGGGCATGTACCTTGGTTGCGGGCACATACCCAGGAGGGAGTGTGCAGGAGGCAGCTGATCAATGTTTCTCTCTCATTGATGTTTCTAACTCTCTATCTCTCTCCCTTCCTCTCTGTAAAAAAATCAATATATATACACAAAGGAATTCTTACCTTTGGCATCAGTGTGGATGGACCTGGAGATTATTATGCTAAGTGAAATAAGCCAGTCAGAGAAAGATGAATACCATATGATCTCATTTGTATGTGGAATCTAATGAACAAAAAACCACACCTGACAAATAAAATAGAAGTAGAGGCATGGATACATGGCAAATACTGACAGCTGTCAGAGGAGAGGGGAGGTGGGTACTGGGTGAAAGACGGTGAAGGGGTTAGCCAAAGAACATATGCATAAACGATGGACACAGACAGCAGTGTGGTGATGGATAGAGGGAAGGGGTGGTGGGGGCTGGGTGGAGGTGGAAAAGGGGGGAAATGGGGACATCTGTAATAGTGTCAACAATAAAAATAAATTTAAAAAAACACACATGCTGTCAGTTACATATCTGACATGTGCTGAGTTAGGCCCTGGGCCAAGCACTTAACATGTCTTACTTCATTTAAATCCACAGCCTTCTGAGGACAGTGATACTGCTGTCCTACACTTTAGCGACTGAGACATTACAGGCTGAGAGCGGTTGAATGGCTTGCCAAGAAACTGGCACGGAGTCCAGGTCTGAGCCAGGAGTTAACAACTATGCTCCTAATAGTTGCACTGCTGGTCCGTGTACAAGGTAGCAGGCCCAATGGGCAGGGCTGAAGAGTCATAGGAAAAGTTACCAACTAAGATGAAAGAATGTCTTTACAAAGGCAACAGAAAAAATAAACTGGGACATCCAGACAATAGAATATTGTTCAGCACTTACAAAAAAAAAAAAGAAAAAAAAAGAGCTATCAAGCCATGAAAAGACACGGAGGAAGCCTAAGTGCATATTATTAAGTGAAAAAAAAAAAGCCCACATTCTGAAAAAGGCAAAACTATGGAGACAGTAAAAAGAGCAGCAGTTGCAGGAGTTGGAGGGAAGGATGAGTCCATGGCGCACAGGATTGTAGGGCAGTGAAGCTACTCCGTGTGCTGCTGATTGGAGGACACATGTCATTATACATCTGTCCAAACCTATAGGATGTGCAACACCAAGAGTAAACGCTAATGTGAACTATGGACTTTGGTTAATAATGACGTGCCAATGTAGGCTCATCGATTTTAACAAATGCACCACTCTGGTGTGAATGTTTATGGTAAGGGAGGCTGTGCATGGGGTGGGGGTGGTAGGGTGTACATGGGAACTCTTGTACTTTCTGGTTAATTTTGCTGTGAACTTAAAACTGTTCTAAAAATTAAAGGGGTTTAGTTCAGTGTCTAGTACTTAGCAAGGACTATATAAAATTTTCTTAAATAAATTTCTGTATGTAAAAGAAAAAATGACAACAAGGTGAGGAAAAAAAAAAAGCAAGGATGTGATGAATAAGAAGAGATGTAAACCCAGGATGGACCGAGGAACACTGAACCCATAAGCAGTAGCATGAGCTCATCTGTCCCCTGCAGTGGGCGGCTCACTCCGGTCCCTCTGCCTCCCTTATCTCTGGGCCTTTGGCCACTTTGATTATAGAGAGTTCAGCTGCTAGGCTGCCCTGTAGCTTCAAACATAGACTTTCCCACCTCATTTACCAGCTCTGCCAGCGGCCTCAGCCTTCCCGAGTGAGGTGAGCGTCCGTCATGGCCTCTATCATCCCATCACATAGGAATGAGCCCACCCTGACCAGATTCACAGGGACACGGGATCCTTCCGGCACTGCCAGGCACACATGCCACAGAGCAGGCCACAGCTCAATCCATGGGTGAACCTTGAGCCAAGTTTCTTCTTATGCCTCTTCCTGGTTCTATAGTAACCTGAGGAACAATGAGGAGATAAGTATAAGCCATTTCAATTATTTTTCTTGAAATCTATCTCCAAATAATTCTATCTCTTTGTTGGTGAGAAAATTTTAATCAACTTTTTTTTTTTAAAGCAGGAAATGTAATCATTATAGTGAATGTGAGCTGTTACTTGGCTTCAAAGGAAGCTTTCTTTGTTTAATCCTTGTTAATTTGTTTCATCATTATAGTTGGCAATTCTGATGTAAAGTTACCTGTATTAATGCCAATATTGTTGTACTTATATTTCACCAGTTTAGAAAGTCTTAGAGCTACAGTAAAAATTATTCTTGCAATAGAAGCTTTTTTTGCTTATTATCTTCCTTCTCTTGAAGATTATGGTGGAATGCTTCTAAATTAGTGTAACTTTATTCAATTCATAATTTTAATGAACTATCTAATGTCTTTTTAGAATAGAGTTTGGTTCAGCATGCATTTTCATAAAAAATTGCATAATAGCAGTCATGGGAAGAAAATTCCTTAATCTGTCATTTTATAAACATAAATTCCACTAGGGCACCAAGGCCAATTATTGCATGGTTAATGATGAAAAATGAGTTAATTTTGCTAATTGAGATTTGTATGGACTTGCACATGTCTAGATTTTGAGTGCAAATTGTTTTGTGTTATTATATTAACTGAGAAACTGAGTCTTTGATTTTCATTTCAAGATACAGATGGTTTTGCCTGGCCAGCATGGCCCAGTGGTTGACCTATGAACCAGGAGATCATGGTTCGATTCCTGGTCAGGGCACATGCCGGGGCTGTGGCTCAATTCCCAGTGTGGGGCGTGCAGGAGGCAGCCGATCAATGACTCTCTCTCATCATTGAAGTTTCTATCTCTTTCTCCTTCTCCCTTCCTCTCTGAAACCAATAATATCTATCTAATCTATCTATCTATCTAATCTATCTATCTATCTATCTATCTATCTATCTATCTATCTATCTATCTATCTTTTATATATATAGATATATATATGAAATCTACCTATCTATCATATATATATATATATATATATATATATATATATATATATATATATAGTTTTAAATTTTAAAAAGGCCAAGATAATAATTTCACCATAAAAGTATTGGTATTTATTGATATTTAAAAATAGCATGGGAAACCTGATTATAAGAAATGACAGAAACTATTATTTTAATCAATAGCTGTAGGATCTGTGGTATGAATTGACAGTTCTTTTCTCCCTTATGTTTTTATTGGTGGTAGATGGTGCCTTGCAGAAATTTTCATTTTTGTGAAGTCTAATTCTTCAGTCTTTTCATTTGTGGCTTCTGTATCTGAGTTCATGCTCAGAAAGAATTTTTTCTTTCTTAGTTCATAAAGATATGCCATGTTTTTCCCTAGTACTTTAATGATTTTAGCTTTTATATGTTTCAAGTTTTGATACATTTGGAATTATTTAAAGAATGAGATAAGAATCCAATTTTTTCTTTTCAGATGTCTAACCATTTGTCTGAAAAGTTTATTGAGCAATGTATATTTTCTCCAGTGATAGACAGTGCCTTCTCTAGAAATACTAATTATTCATATATATTTGTGTCTATTTTTGTATTTTTCTTAATTATAGGACTTTGTGGTCCTACAGCCAGTAGGCACAATCCAGATAGCTACATTTTTTTTCATAAACAAAGTTTTATTGGAATAGAGTTTTGTCCATTTGATTATGTATTGTTTATAGCTGTTTTTGTACTACAGTATCAAAGTTGACTAATTATGGCAGAGACCCTTTGGCCCACAAAGCTGAATATATTTACCATGTGGATCTTTATAGAAAGATATTGCCAACTCCTAGTCTAATCCATTCATCAATACCATACTGCTTTAATCACTGTAGCGTTATTTTGTTTTTAAAAAAATTCTTTATTGTTGAAAGCATTACATATGTCCCCCTTTCCCCCTCATTGACTTCTTCTAGCCTACCCTCATTCCCTACCCCAGGCCTTCACCCCCCTATGGTCTGTGTCCATGGGTTATACATGTATGTATACAAGTTCGTTGGTTGATCTCAGTCACTGTAGTTTTATAATATATTTAGATACCTAGTGAGTTAGTCTTTTCTATTCATCTTCTTTTGTACAAGTTTCCTGGGCATTCTTTTTAAAAATACTTTTATCGATTTCAGAGAGGAAGTGAGAGGAAGAGAGAGATAGAAACATCAATGATGAGAGAGAAGCATTGATTGGCTGCCTCTTGCATGCCCCACACTGGGGAACTGAGCCCACAACTCCAGCATGTGCCCTGACCGGGAATTGAACCATGACCTTCTGGTTCTTAGGTCAACACTCAACCTCTAAGCCATGCCAGCTGGGCTCCTGGGTATTCTTTCTATTTTTTAAAAAAATAAGAATATATTTATGTTTCTAAATTAAAAAAAAAATTTCTTTTTAAATACTCACCTGATGATATTTTTTCATTGATTTTTAGAGAGAGTGGAAGAGATAGGGAAAGACAGAGAGAAATATCAATGTGAAAGAAACACATTGATTGGTTGCCTCCTGCATGTGCCTGGACCAGGCCCGGGCCAGGAAGGACCCTGCAACCGAGGTATGTGCCCTTGACCAGAATTGAACCTGGGACCCTTTGGTCCACAGGCTGATGCTCTATCCACTGAACCAAACCAGCTAGGGCTCCTGGGTATTCTTGATTGTTTTTTCTCCATATGAATTTACTATTAGGTAATGTAGTATGTGTATATTACTGTTAGTGTTATTTTTGGTGTGGGGGAGTCACCTTTAATTTATAAGTTTATTTAGGAGACTTGATTTATTTATGATGTTAATCTTTCCTAGTAAAGAATAGGGTATGTCTTTCAATTTATTTACATTAGACCTTCCATAATATTTAAAAATTTCCTTAATATATTTTGTGTGCATTTCTTGTTTATTTGTTATTATTTTATCTCTTGATAGCTATTATAAATGATGTCTTTTCTGCCATTATATCTTCTGTTTTTGTTTCATAAATAACAAATATATTGATTCTTAATTCTAGTTTTAGTCCCAGGCCATTTTTTTTGTTGTTGCTATCTTGGATATTTTAGATACCTAATTATTACTATGTTATTTTTTTTTTTATAAAAGATGCTTTTATAAATTTCAGAGAGAGGAAGGGAGAGGGAGAGAGAGAGAGAGAGACAGAGAGAGAGGGAAACATCAATTATGAGAGAGAATCATTGATTGACTGCCTTCTACATGCTCCCTACTAGGAATCAAACTTGAAACCTTAGTATGTGTCCAGACCAGGAATTGAACCATGACCTCCTGAGCAACTACTGAGCCACACCAGATAGGTTACTATGCTATTTTACCTAGCACATAATAATAATACAATCCTATCTAATAAAAGGGAAACATGGTAATTAGTGTACGACTGCTACCCTTCCCATTGGCTAATCAGGGTGATATGCAAATTAACTGCCAGCCAAGATGGCGGCCGGCAGCCAGGCAGCTGACGCCAACAGGGAGGCTTGCTTGCTTCAGTGACGGAGGAAGCCAAGCTTCCCCACCTGCCTTGCCGGCCTCTCAGCTGCACTCTAAGCAACATTGTAACAAATATAGAAGCTAAACAAAACCCCGGGCTTCAGCCAGCAGGACCGCAACATTGTTTCAAATACAGAAGGTAAACAAAGTCCAGAAACCTGCTTTCAGCAGCGGAGGCCTCATAGCTGGAGCTGAGCCTCAGAGCTAAAGCTGGCCCAGAATAAAAAAAAAAGGAAAAAAGGACAGGTTGGGAGCTTCAGTCACCCGCCAGCCTGAAAACGGCCCTCAGCCCCTCACCCAGGCTAGCCAGGCACCCAAGTGGGACCCCCACCCTGAAGGGGGTGTGACCACATGCAAACAGCCATCATCCCCTCACCCAGGCTGGCCAGGCACCCAAGCGGGACCCCCACCCTGATCCAGGACACCCTTCAGGGAAAACCAGCTGGCCCCCACCCATGCACCAGGCTTCTATCCTATATAGTAAAAGGGTAATATGCCTCCCAGCACCGGGATCAGCATGACAGGGGGCAGCGACCAACCCCCCTGATCACCCTGCGGCTCTGTGTGTGACAGGGGGGAGCTCCCCAAACCCCTGATCAGCCCGGCTCTGTGTGTGACAGGGTGCAGCGCCCCAACCCCCCCCCCCCATCAGCCCTGCCCTGAGTGTGACAGTGGCGGCACCCCAATCCCCTGATCTGCCCTGCTGTGTGTGTGACAGGGGGCAGTGCCCCAACTCCCCTATCAGCCCTGCTCTGTGCATGACAGGGGGGAGCTCCTCAACCCACTGATCGGCCCTGCTCTGTGTGTGACAGGGTACGGAGCCCCAACCCCCCTGATGGGCCCTGCTCTGTGCGTGATAGGGTACGGAGCCCCAACCCCCTGATTGGCCCTGCTCTGTGCTTGACAGGGGGTGGAGCCTCAACCACCCTATCGACCCTGCCTTGAGTGTGACAGGGGGCAGTGCCCCAACCCCCCAATTGGCCCTACCCTGAACGTGACTAGGGGTGGCATCGCAACCTCCCGATCCGCCCTGCTCTGTGCATGACAGGGGGCGGCTCCCCAACTCCCCAATCGGCCCTGCTCTGAGCCCGACCAGGGGCTGCACCTAGGGATTGGGCCTGCCCTCTGCCACCCGGGAGCAGGCCTAAGCCAGCAGGTCGTTATCTCCCGAAGGTTCCTAGACTGCAAGAGGGCACAGGCCAGGCTGAGGGACCCTCTCTCCCCCCTGAGTGCACAAATTTTTGTGCACCGGGCCTCTAGTTATAACATAATATAATATGTAATCATACCTTCACAGGCAATTTTACCTCTTCATTTTTCAATATTTATACTTATTTTCCTCTCTTGTGTCTTTGTATTGAATATAGTATTAGTAATAGAAACATATTTTGTATTAATAGTAATTTTGTTACTACTCAATGAAAGTAGGGCATAATAATAGTGATAATTAGAATAGTGATGACAACAAATAATTTGAAGCTTTAAAATCAGTATTAATAAAATGTTTTACAATAATACTCTTTAGAATGATGGGGATAGGAGTGGGTGGAGAATTAAAATTAAAGTATTCTAAAATTATCATGTTCTTCAAGAAGGTAAAGCTATAGAGTAAAATTAAATAGACATGAAAAAATTAAATAGTCAGTAAAAGAATAGAAACAGAATATCTAACTTCCAAACCTAATGGGAAAAAAGTAGATTAACTGAAAGGAAGACAAAAGATATAGCTTACAAAATCATGGTTAATAGAAAGCCAAAATAAGATGCTAGAAATCAATCTCCATGTAGAGAAAATAACTCTACGGACACTAATTCCTACAACTCTCTCACAATAGGGTGTTAGATTAGAATGCTGTATTGTCTCAGGTTGGGGTATGGATTTAAATCCAGATTAGCTGACTCAGTGTTCTCTCCAGTACACCCAGCTGCATTTCTTCGTTGATTCTCCTGTCCTTAGCCTTTTTTATTCTTTGTCTTGGTAAATGTGGGAAGGTTTTCAAGTGGAAAAGACCTAGAGGAATTAGGAGGCTAGGAAGAGGGGCAATGCTGAGCAGTTTTAAAAGGAAAGGCATATCACAAATATGGAATGAAAATGGAAGTTAGAGTGAACTCATAGCACTCCACCCTTCCTTACTGTTTGCCTCTGATACTAGGTATTTGGGTAAGCACTTCCTTGGAGACAAGAAGAAAATATATGGACACACTTTACCTCCAGTGTCTGAGTAATAATATTTTTTATATAGCTGTTAGTTTTCTGCCTATTTCCAAACTCCCATGCTTATTATTTTTTGTGTGTGAAACTACCAGGATAGGATATCCATCTGGCACACAATTTCCAAGGTTTACAGCAGGGAACGCAGAATTGCTCGCTGGCTTTGTGTCGTCGGACAGAGGTACACCTAATTGTCCTTTGTCCATTTTTGATAATATTCATTTGAAGCATGAACTTAAAATATGGTTCATTGCTACAGTGAGCATAGCTCCTGGTTTGTTCAGGAGAATCTTAGTTTGGATGGCATTTTAGGGTCACCCTATTAATAGCACATCAGTGGAGAGTTCTCTTAAAGGGACTTAAAGGACTCAAATTGTTTTAAAATACAACTCCTAGGCTGGCCAGCATGCCTCAGTGGTTGAGCATCGCCCTATGAACCAGGAGGTTATGGTTCGATTCCCAGTCAGGGCACATGCCCAGGTTGTGGACTGGATCCCCAGGATCCACAGTGTGGAGCGTGCAAGAGGTGGCCAATTAATGATTCTTTCTCATCTTTGATATTTCTCTCTCTCTCTCCCTCTCCCTTCCTCTCTGCAATAAATTAAGGTATATTAAAAATAAAATATAACTCCTTTCTTCTATTTTTAAAGGCAAATAACTCTCAATTCCAACTCTGAATTGCCAGAGATTCTTTCTTGATTGATTTGGGGCCATAATTTTTAAAATGTTGCCTATGGATCTAATGTGTAGCCATAGCTGAGAGTGACCATACTGGGAAGTCCTGCTCAGGCAACACTCACAATAGCAGGGGCTCCTCCTCTGCACAAGTGCACGGACAGAGCGGGAATTCTCTCCGTGTAGGACAGGGATGTCTCACAAACCAACATATTGTCTTCTTTTTTAATGATCACTTTTCCCCCCCAATTTGTCTTGATATGATCAAGGCTTTTAGTTGCTACTATCTTGCTTTTAAATTGTTATTTTATCTCCAATATTAGTCATTGAGTTCATTGTGTCTACTTTGGTTAGCCCTACAAGGTCTAGTCTAGTGATACAGATTTACAACTGGAATTTCAGCCTAAAATTTCCCCAAAACCAGACTTTAAGAATGGCAGGCATTGAAACCAACTACTGTAAAGTAGATATGAAATAAGATTCTGATTAAGTGATTGATTTAATCAACATTCATTGAATGCCTATGATATGCCAGTCACTTTTCTAGTTTTTAAGGTAAAGAGGTGCATGAGACATAGTTTCTGTGGTTTAAGAAGGGAAGATGGATATGTGAACAAATCAGTGCAGTAAAATACTACAGCTTTTTCCATGGACTTCTGTGCATGGGACTGAGGGAATGCACAGAGGTCTGCTGGGAAATGCATGGAAAGGCTCCACAGATGGGGAAAAATTGGGCTGAATCTGGGATGATTTGTAAATGCTCTCCTTTGGACATGGGATAAGAGAGCATTGGGGCAGAGGGCAGAGGAGGAAGAGTTCAGAGCAGAAGGAACAGTGTGAGCAAAGACATTGAGGCCAGACAGAAGGTGGTTTGTAGACATTACAGGATATTGAATATGCTGTTTATTCACCACTGCTGCTACAGGTTTGTATCTCTTTATATTAACTTGTTTTATATATGTGCACGATATTTGTTTCCTATCAGCAACGTCTGTTTGCTTTTGCATGCTTTTAAGACAGTTTAATTGTATTTTTTTACCTTTCTAGGTCTTATAGAAGTAATATAAAAATGTAGAAATTGTGGCGTAAAAAAAGTAAAAGCACCTACAATTTCCCCCAAAGAGTTGGCCACTCCCGAAGTTTCTATGTGTAATTTACACATATGATATGAGTATTGTACATATCCAAGCTTTTGTTTACAACAATATATCTTGGACATTTTTCTAGATTCTCAATTCTCTTTACTTTTTTAAATACAGTGGGGCCTTGACTTACGAGTGTCCTGACTAACGAGTTTTTTTTAGATACCAGCTGTCTCTTGGCGGATTTTTTTGCATTGAGTTGATAGAGTAATTTGAGTTAACGAGCTCGTTAACGAGCTCGGTCTCAGAACGAATAAACTCATAAGTCAAGGCCCCACTGTACAGGTAACCATAAATAAAGTAATAAACATTGGCTTAAATTTTACAGGGTTCATCCTTCAATATATCATTTTTTTCTTTTTCTTTAAAATCTTCACTTGAGGATATTTTTCCATTGATTTTTGGAGAGAGTGGAAGGAGGGGAGGGGATGAGAACCATCAGTGTGATAGAGACACCATGCAGCCAGTCTGGGGAATTGAATCTGCAACTGAGGTATGTGCCCTTGACTGGCATTGAACCCATGACTCTTTGGTGCACAGGCCTACACTCTAAACACTGAGCCACACTGGCCAGGGTGCTTCACTATATTTTAAAATGCATGTATACATTTTATTAATTGTTCTTTTTAACATGTTTATCCTATATAATAAAGAGCTAATATGCAAATCGTCATCACACCCTCATGCCATCATGCCTTAATGGCTCAGACACTCAACATTGGGGAGAGGGGAATGGGGACCAGCCAGGCTGTGGCCTGGGAGAGGGACAAGCCACCCTCCCCGCGGTCCCGGGTGCCAGCGGCTGTGCCTGCACCTGCGGCCTGGGACAGGGAGAAGCTGCCTGCCCCGCGGTCCCAGGTGCCAGTGACTGGAGCTGCAGCCCAGGAGAGGGACAAGTTGCCTGCCCCACGGTCTTAGGCGCCAGTGGCTGGGGATGCGGCCTGGGAGAGGGACAAGCTGCCTGCCCCGCGGTCCCAGGCGCATGATGTTGTTGGCCTGAGTGAAGCTGCCTGTCCACTGTCTCCTATGGCTGTGGCCGGCCGGGGCGAAGCCGGTCCGGGTCCTGGTTGCCCATGGCCGGCCAGAAGGAGGGAAGCCTGGGTCCTGGGTACCTGTGACCGGCTGGAGGAGGGAATCCTGGGTCTGGGTGCAGGGTGAGGCAGATGTGATTAGGGGTGATCAGACAGGCAGGCAGAGGGGTTAGGGGCCAGCAGTCCCTGATTGTGAGAGGCAGTCAGACAGCCCCTGAGAGGTCCCAGATTGGAGAGCGTGCAGGCCAGGCTGAGGGACACCACCCCTCCAGTGCACGAATTTCGTGCACCAGCCTCTAGTATTAATATAAAAGCTTCTAAGAAGCTCTTGTTTAATATCATTTTTTCCCCATTAAAAAATTACTAATTGAGCACCTTTTATGTTCTGTTAACTTAGTGAGGTTTTGCATTCATTAGCATATTTTCTTCTCACAAAATCATGGGCTCCGTTTCATGAAGCCCAGCAAAAGCCAGTGGCTTATCAAGGGTCTCACAGCCCCTAAATAACAAGGCAGAATTTAAACCCAGGCCTCTTTGTACCCAAAGTCATGCTCTTTCAAAGGGATGGCAAGGGTAAAGTAGGAGGAGTTAGGGACACAGGGCTCTCACTTCCCCCTTAAGACAACAGATCAAGTTAAATCTTAGTTCTCCCTCTCTGGGTGGCTTCCCAGGAGTCTGATACTTTCCTTCAGTTCTTTCACAGCTTTGCAGACACGTGTGTGCTTTTGGCACCAGCATACAGTCCACACCTGCTTTGGAAATATTCCTGCAACTAAAGGCAGAAAAGATACCTGTTGTGAAAGGTAAGCCACAGGCACAGTTTTGCTGGCTGCAGCAGTCCACAAAATATATACAAATAGAGAATATGTCCTCCTGTCTTGGCCCTTTGGGGGAAGACTGCCTTTCCTGATTGGTGAGTGAGAGGAAGAGTCCTCCCAATGCGGCTGCGCCCAGCAGGGAGACTGCTGGCTCAGAAACCCTTGGAAGACCAGGTCCACAGCCAGCTTTGACCTCCGCAGGTCTCCCTGTGAAGAGCTTGCCAAAAACCCTCCCTTTCTTCAGCTCTTTCACATTCTGGATCAAATCTGTCCTCCTGAAAGGCCACTAAAGCGAACCTGTTCTCACGGATCTCTTTACCATTTTTTGGTTTTCCTAGAGATGTCCCCTTAGACTTGGAGGAGGGTTTTGGAAGCAAAGCAACATTTATTCTAATCTGAGTGTTGAATGTCAGACTTACATGTGGGAAGGAAAGGAGCTAATGTTCATTAGTCCCTGTGGTGAGCTGGACGCCTTCACACGCATCATCTCATCTAATCTCCTCCAATCCCCAGGAGGTGGGCCTGTTGGTCCCAATGTACAGGTGAAGAGACTGAGATGCAGACAGATTAAGCCATCCATGAGCAACTGAGGCAGAGCAGAGTTTTCACTCAGACCTCATGGTTCTGAAGCCTCTCACCATGTATTTATGTTGGAAAGTACTCAGAGGACAGTCACTAATATTTAAGAAACACATTTCTGTATTTATTTTCAAAGACAGGAAGCAGAAGAGACCGACAAGAAAAAAACCAAGGTTTTCATGCTCTGAGCAGCTCAACAATCCATTTTTTGTGATTTATGGAGTGTTTTTTACTGGTGGCCACAGAGGGGCGCCCAACAGCAGCAAACCTGCTTTTCCTGAGAGTGCTAATCCCAGGCCTTAAAAAAATTATCCAGTGGCTGTTTCAAGTTAGTACCTGGGACTTAACAGGGACCAGCAGGCCTGAGATTGCTGGATAATTAGTGTAAGGACAGGAGGTAAAGGCTCAGGGGTGGAGCATTTTAAGGAGATTCTTTACATGTAAAGAGCCCAAAATAGGATCTAGAATGTAGCAAGAGCCCCATACATGGGAGATCTCTTTTTTACTTCCTTCTCCTTTTCTTGCCTCCACCCCCCCACCTCTTCCTTGCTGCTCCACTTATTGTGTGTGCTTTCAATGAGTCAAGAAATTTCTTAGGAACCAAGCAATTTCGGAACAAGCAAAATCCCACCAACAAACTCAAGAGTCGAAGTGCACCGTGTCTCTGGGGAAGTGAGTCAGGCACGCATGTGAGCCCGAGCCAGGCTCTCGGGAAGCTGGGCAGCATGCTGAAGCCGAAACACTGGACGTGGGCATGAGGTCTCAGTCCAGACTGCAGCTCAAACAGGAAGGAATCAGCTGAGTGACCAGGGGTATTTTGCAGACCCCTTCTTTTGTAAGGCCAGAGTAATACCTACCTCAAAGGACTGGCACTCCGGCTAAATGAGAAAACATGGGAAAGCACCACCAATAGTTCTTTGCATTCTGTAAGTGCTGATGAACTCTTTATTTAAAACACAATTCAAGGCCAAAGCTGTCTACAGGTTTTTATTAGGGAGGCTGAGGGGGGCCTGCTTTGTAATACTGAACTCTGGTGACCCTGTGTTTCCCTGAGAGAGGGCACTGGGTGCACAAGCCTCCTTTGTTCACCTTGGGGAGACAGACCAGCCACTGCCGTTCAGGGAAATCCACTTGTTAGAAAACTCCGGTTGGTCTGAGTGGGATGTAAAGGGCTCAGCTTAGTATAAATACGTAGAGCATTCATAAGTGCGTGTGTATAAGCGAAAGACCAAGGAGTTCTGGGGCCTCTCTGCTTCTCCACTGTACAAATCATGAACCATAAACAAATAATTTAACAGAATTGTAGTCAGGATCCTCAAAGAAAATCATGCACTTCTAAACCAATAAAATACACGCAGGAAATAGGGAAGTTGGTAATTTCAGGATTAGGGTACTAGGCACAGAGAAGATTGTAAAGATTATTGATGACCGTGGTGGGATGATAAGTTTGACTTATGCCCAATGCCTACCAAAATATAATGCTTGACAGCTTGGCTCAGTGGATTTATTCAATCTTCTTTGTCACAGGGTCTCTGGTGGAGCCAAGATTTCCTGCAAACATGGAGAGAGCTAGACTTGTCAACGTAAGCCTGGGAGTCAGTTCCGCAAGGATTACTGTCTTAGTTCAGGCTGTTATAACAAAGTACCATGGACCAGGTGGCTTATTAACAACAGAAATTTATATATCACATTTCTGGAGTTGGGAAGGCCAAGGTCATGGCACTGGCAGATTCATTTTCTGGTGGGGACCCGCTTCCTGGTTCACAGGTGGCTGACTGCTGAGTGTGTCCTTACATGGTGGAAGGGGCAAGAGACCTCTCTTAGGTCTCTTTTGTAAGAGCACTGATCTCATTGATGAGGGCTATACCCTCATGGCCTAATCATCCCAAAGGGCCCACTTCCTAATATCATCACACTGGGGTTTGGGATTTCAACATATAGGGTTTCCCTAAAAAGTATACACACTTTGAATGATTATAAAGTCAGTATTTATTAACATACAACTCATTTTCAAAATTTAAAAGAACCTACAGAAATGAATAATTTTTTTTTTTTATCAATGTCTGTTTTCAAACTGATGACTGCTCTGGTCCAGGCACTACTGATAACACAAAGCAATGGAATTAAAACATCAAGAATCATTTCGTTCAGTATTTGTGTGCTCTCAATTCATCAACTGTTGCTGGTTTTGTACCATAAACTTTATCTTTCTTGTTGCTGTTAGTCCTCACCTGAAGATATTTTTTTCATTGATTTTGAGAGTGGAAGGGAAGGATGGAGGAGGAGGAGAGAGAAACATCAATATCAGAGACACATTGATCGTTTGCCTCCTGCATACTTCCCAACTGGGACGGAGATCCTGCAACCTAGGTACACGCCCTTGACCAGGAATGGAACTCCCAGCCCCTTGCTCCACGGGTGATGCTCTAACCACTGGGAAAAACAGTCAGGACAACTTTATCTTTTATGTATCCCCATAAAAAGTTTAGTGGATAACTTTTTGTTCAAAGTTTAGTCTGACTTCACCCGTTATTTCAAATCAGCTAAACTTGAAAAGGGGTGAAAATTAAGTGAGTTATCAGCCGTTAGAGTGAATAATTATACACCCTGTGTCCCCCCAAAATGTATACATACTTTGAATAATTATAGAGGCAGTGTTAGTACTTCAACTGTGTTTTCAAACTTCCAGTAGCATTTTAGTTTGAATTTCCTTTGTTCAAAGCTTAGCCTGGCTGAAAGAAAAGGAACACCAATTGAACCATCAGCTGTGAAAGTGTGTGGACATGTTTTGGGACGCCCTGCATGCATTTGGAGGGGACATGCCCATAGCCCGTGGCAGTTCACTGTGGAAGCCTGCAGGCCAGCAGCTTCTCTGGAGAGTAAGCAGATGGTCTTCCCTTCCTTGGACAAACCACACTTGTTCCCACCTTGGGCTCTCCTGTCAGCCCCTCTGCCTGGAACTTTGTTCTCTCAGGTCCAGATATTGACTGTTATGGCCCATGTAGGCTTCAGATTAAATGTCCCTTCCTTAGACTGCCCTTTCCTGACTGCCCATTCTAGAATAGTCCAATGCAGACTTTTCTATTACATCCTCATTTTCTTTTCTTTAGAACATTGACCATTTCCTGACATTTCTTGCTTATTACTTGTATCCCTTCAATGGAATTGAAACTCAATAGACAACACTTTTGTCCATCTTTCCATCACTCTCATTAGCTCCTGGAATGGTGTCCTGCAATAATAGGAACTCAACAAACATTTGTAGAATGTTGAAGAAAGATATGAATTTTTGTACCATAAGCCCAAACAAAGCACTCTAGACTTAGTTTTTAAAGAAGAAATGGCAGCCCGACTGGCGTGGCTCAGTGGTTGACCACCTATGAACCAGGAGGCCATGGTTCAATCCCCAGTAGGGGGCTTGCAGGAGGCAGCCAATCAATTATTCTCTCTCATTATTGATGTTTCTATCTCTCTCTTCCTCTCTGAAATCAATAAAAAAATTTTTAAAAGAAGAATTGGCACTACTCAAAAGAAAGGAAGGAAGAAAGAAAGGAAGGAAGAAAGAAAAACACCCTGAAAACATAGTTTGCTTAAAAATCCTGGTTTGTGTTTTAAATGTTTGCAAAGGAGTCATAATTGTTTCACTCTCCTCCTGGACCTCTGACTGCAAAATTAGCGTGATGGAGTGGAGCACATAATAGAAAGGGAACGTAAGCATTAAAATGCTGTTTGTCTTAGAACTGCACAATCCAGTTCTAATTAATGGTAAAAACCCCCCTTTTCAGGACTCTCTTGACTGATATCAATTTAAATGCTTCAGAAAAGCCTTGACCCTGAGCACAGAACTTTGTACATGGAATAACTGTTTTTAGGATACTTCTGAAGTGCCATCTACTACGCTAGGCCCTGGATGACAGTGATAAACAAGACAACATCCTCCCTCCTCATCTGACAGGTGGCAAAGATACGCAAAGGTGATCACAGCACAGTGTAGTCAGGGTTATAAGTGTGGCTATTATAAGTACAGGGGTGGTACTGGTGGCTTCATGAAAATTGTGGCAATGAAATAATGAAATGGAGGAAAATTTAATGGTTCAAGGATATGCCTAAATAGTAATAAAAACTGATGGGCACATAAGAAATGTGCAGAAATAAAATGTAATGACAGCAGATGTGACACATCCATCAATCAACAAGCCTCCACTGAGGGTATGCTCTGTTCCAGGCACTCTCCTATGTGCCGTGACTCAAGCTCACCACTGGCCATCATGCTAAGACTATGCAGCCGTCCAGAAGAGGCATGCGATGTGCTTTCTGCCTTCACGGGGCTCCGAACCTCAGTAATCCACAGGAAGAGCTTTGGCACCTGCAGAAATGATCAGAGTGCTTTATTTCAACCCACTAGCATGCTGTCATTCCAACCAAACCCGCAAAGGAGGTTAAAATGGGAAGAGGGAGTCTGTCAGCTAACTCACAGGCCAACCACGGCCTCTGGGAACTTACTCCGCGTCCTTTGGAAAAATCTGTGCCCTCACTCGTTCTGTCTACAGTAGACATCTTCCCTTTTCAAAAACTTCATGTCTCTCTGTTTTTCTTGCAGCTCTTGGACAGGGCCCAAGTCCCACTGAGCTCGGTGGGATGATTTGATTTATGACAGTGGAGAAATAGGCTTTCAGTTAGTTTTTGAGTCAGAAACATTTTCTAACTCCAAAATAAATTGTGACAGGAAGTACAGTCCGTGCCAAATGTCCCGTGTCATGTTGAGTTAAAGCATCAAATTTAAAGAAAATGTTAATAGCATTTGCTCCCTAAGAAATTTGCTACTTCCTTGTGCAGGAAGCCATGATATTGAATTCTCCAAAATGTTGGCCTTCTTCTTTTTTGTTTCCTCCCTCTCAAATCTGGGTTATTCCTGGATTTCTCCTTCCCGTCAGCGTGGTTTTGGTTCAATGAGATTTTGGGGAATTGATGCAGTCAGGATTAGATTCCGCAGTTGCTCTCCTGGCATAGCCTTTGTGCCATTAATGTGGACCATGAGGGGGTGCTACTGCTTCTCTTTCTAGCAGTGCCTTGTGGGAGAGGGGAGTGAGAGCAAGGCCACCAGCATCACTAGTAGGGATGAGGGGTCCAACCTTCTGCTTGGACGACTCCTTATAGTGCCTAACCTTATTAAGAAGAGATTGGAGATCTCTGGACCATGTCACCAAAACTTTTAAATCAACATAAGGAAAGCAACTCCCATAAATCTTGCCAGAGACAGATAGATGCGTTGGCAGTTTGATATAAAGGGGCATTTGAGAATGCACTTATGTCTAAAGGGTTCCAGATTCTTAATTTTTTTTAGTTAAAGTGAATTGTTATACTTATTAAATAAAGAGATGAAGACACTGCAGTAGAAATAAATAGTAAAGAACCACCTCCTTCCCCTTCGTTGCACATTTCACTTCTACTGCCACCACCACCACCATGATCAAGGGTAGCTGGCATCATCATGGATCTAACACAGGAAAGTTTACTTATAGGCAAGAACTCATTTAATCATTACAGAGAAACCTATGAAGGAGATACTATTATTTCCATTTTACAAATGAAGTAAGTTATGTTTGAAAGGTTATATAAGTGACTCAAGGTCACACAGCGAGTAAATCATATAGCCAGCCCAACAGGCTCTATGACATAATATGGCTTTCCCTTCTTGAAAAGCAGCTATGAGAAGTGGGGCCTTCCACGTTCTCTCTATCCAGTGTTTCCCAGGCTTTGGCTTGACCTTTGGTGGGGATAATGCATTTCCAGTTTTCTCATTCCACTAATGGACTCTTATCCGTATCCTATGGCCATTCTTAGGACAGAAACCCATGCACAAGACAAATGCCACTGAAGAAATATCAGACCAAGATAGAATCTTTAATTTTGTCCTAAAAATTCCTCCAGAAGAATGATAAATTACACTGCTTAGTGTAATGCTAAATTTCCTCCCCTTCAGTTATTTGCTTGTGTGATCCATTCTTCTTTATTCTGGTGATCTTTGTAGAGTCCACTGAGATTACTTGAAACCTAGCAATTTTGTGCCTTTCTTTTTACATATTCCATGGGAACCTCTGGCACCTACTTATTTTCTATCTGTGAGCTGTATAGACCACACTTCTCAGCTGCAGCCTCAGAAGCTAGGAGTCAGTCTTGACTTGGCCCCAGACAGAGTTTTTTTCTAATTTGTTCATGAACTCAGGCAGTTTCCTGCTGGCCTATGGCTTTTCTTCTGCCAGCATGATCTGCTTTGAGGTTTACCAGATATTTCTCTTGAGCTTTGTTTATTTAGGTCAAATTGTTAATGCTGTTGACCCCTGTGTTCTTCCCACTAGATTGTGATTCTGTGACAGGAACTAGTTCTTAGTTAGCTTTATGGTTCTGGCATGGGCCTGACATGGTGGGAGTGGGTGCTCCATAAAATTTAGTAAAGAATGAATGAAGGAAGGAAGATAGGGAGTTATTATTTCTATTATTTTGAAGTTGTTTTTACATGGTATAATTTCTGGTGGTGGGACCTGGAGCAGAGAGAGGAGAGAGAGGAGGGTGAAGACTCCTCCACCTGACCTCTTAGACTTGCTTGAGAGAAATGGTTCAATGGGAAGTTAAGAGCTCCGACTCTGAAGGCAGAAGGTTGGGTGTTCCGAATCCTAGCTCTGCTGTTCACTACTTAGATGACCGTGAACAAGGTTCTCAACCTTTCTGTTTCTCAGTTCTCTCGTTTGTAAAGTTGAGAAAATTAGAATACCTTTTCCATAAGGATTTGATGGAAAGCAAATGAGTTAATCTATGTGAAGAACTAGGACTAGCGCTGGTACATAGAAAGAACCATTTTACCATTATTCGGAGAAAGGGTTTAGCAGCCAAAACTTAGGGACTTGTCACTAGAAAAAACTTTTAATCATTTATTATATTTATTGAACACCTTCTTTGTGGCAAGCATTGTGCTAGGTGTTAGAAAGGAAGCTTAATCAAGAGGGGAATGACATAAAAGTCTATATCATTAATTATACAGCAGATCATTAGAGGTGTAAAAAAAGAACCAAGTGCTATGATAGTGAATGAGGTAGGGTGTGCAGGAGATGTGGTTCCCTTGGGTATCATTATCAGACTTTCCCAAATGTTTGCTCCTAACAGTACCACACAAAGGTTATCAAGGACATCTCTGTAAGTAGAAGATACGGGCCAGGGCAGGCGTAGAACAGGGCAGAGGTTGGGCATAGGATGAAGCTGATGGAATAATCTGGAAAGTGCCAGAGGATGAGGTCCCTCCTTCATGGGTGAAGGCTCAGAACCAGTGTCACTTGAACGTTAATGTTAATGTGTCCTCATTTGTATTCAGACTGGTGATGTCCAGGGCCATTTAGGTCACCAAAAGGAATGAAAGTTTTGCAGGTTTTTCAGAAGAGTTTCAATGTCTTCCCTATACGTCCAAGAACTACAGAGTTAAACTATAAAATTTGGAATATGTAATATCTGATAATTATATTTTTTACTCTTAGGGTATTTTAAAGAATTGATCTCTGTGTTCTTTTATTTGTTTAGTACTTGTTTTCTCTTTCTGACCTAGCATTGCTATGCTATTGTATATTTCTTGAGTGGGATTCATTTTTCAATTGTTTAGCCTCTGGTGATATTGAGAGTCCTTTGATATTTTTGAATTTTTATATGAATAAGATGTCAAATTCCTGATTCCATTAAATCATTTAAGGATTGGGAACCAGTAATTATTCATATACATTTTACATGAGACTTCTGTTTTCTTGTGTACTTGAAATTGACCAGGTATTATCTCCAAAACAAGCTCTATTTAAGTGACCTGGGCTGATGAACTTGGGAGAGAGGTTACATCAATTGTTTACTCATAGAGGTTACATCAATTGTTTACATCAATTTTACTGACAAGTGTATATATAACATTATAATATAATAATTTAATATAACATATAATAATGTATGGTCCATATTATTTCAGAAAGAAAAACACCTATATTATTCACTATACATATTATAATACTAGAGGCCCAGTGCATAAAATCGTGAGCGGTTAGGGTCCCTAGGTCTAGCCTGCGATCTGGGCCATTTTCCACCCACTCGCCAATCCCTGGCCACCACTGCCACCGCCAGCCAGCCGGTTCCCCTTGTAAGCCCTCGTCCCGCCCTGCTGCCACTGCCAGCCAGCCAATTCCCTTCCACCGTTAGTCACTCGGTTCCCCTCGCCAGTCCCCCACCTCATAGCAACTGGTCAAGCGGTCATTCTGGTCATTACGCTTATGGTCTGGCCTTTTATTATATAGGATGTAAAATATATTATCTATAGTAAATATCTTCCTATATATTTACAACATGTAAAATGTAAAACACATACTTAATATCTTACTAAATGTTTATAATATAGAATATATTATAATAGTAAATATCTTACTAAATATTTACTATATATAATACTATGCAGCTGTAACAAAAAGGGATCTCTTACCCTTTGGGACAGCATGGATGGTCCTGGAAAATATGCTGAGTGAAATAAGCCATACTGAGAAAGACAAATACCATGTGACCTACCTTATTTGTGGAATCTAATGAACAAAATGAATTGACCAACAAAATAAAACCTGAAGCAGGGAGGCATGGAACAGACTGACATACCTCAATGTGGGGTTGGGAGGACGAGAAGAGATAAACCAAAGAACTTATATACTTACTAGAGGCCCAGTGCATGAATTCGTGCATGGTTGCGATCCAGCCGGCCTGCCCCAATTGGGGCCCATTGAGCCAGGCCAGCAGAGGGGAGGGTCGGTGGATAGTTGGCCAGCTGGCCCTGCCTCCAATCAGGGTGTTGGGGGTTAATTGGGCCTGGATCAGGCTAGTTGGCTGCCACAGTGCACTTCATAGCCACCAGTCATTCTGGTTGTTCTGGTCATTCACTGGGCTTTTATATATATAGATATGCACACCTATGCACATGGGCAATAGGATAGTGAAGATCTGGGGGTGGGAGGGCTTGGGTAGAGACTGGGAGGAATGGAGGAAAAGAGGGGAAAATGAAAGATATCTGTAATACTATCAACAATAAAATATATTTAAAATTTCCTATATAATAGTATATATTAATTTACTATATAGTGTGTAGTACAAATGTTAGTTATTTACTATATATAATATTGTGAAAGTGACCCCATTCCCTCTCTCCATAGGATTTTCAGATAAAATACAGGACACTCAATGACATTTTAATTTCAGGGAACAAATACATCTTTTTTTCAATGTATTTTACTGATTTTTTACAGAGAGGAAGGGAGAGGGATAGAGAGCCAGAAACATCGATGAGAGAGAAACATCGATCAGCTGCCTCCTGCACACTCCCCACTGGGGATATGCCCGCAACCAAGGTACATGCCCTTGACCGGAATCGAACCTGGGACCCTTGAGTCCACAGGCCGACACTCTATCCACTGAGCCAAACCAGTCAGGGCAACAGATACATTTTTAATCTAAGTATATGCCAAATATTGCATGGGCCACACTTATACTAAAATTAGAGACCCCGTGCATGAAATCTGTGCACTTGTGGGGCCCCACCCCCTAGCCCCCCAATATTCATGTATTTATGTATATGTGTGTATGTATGCATATTTTGTTTTTTGTGTGTGTGTGTGTGTGTTAATCCTCACCTGAGCACATTTTTCATTGATTTTTAGAGTAGAAGGGAAGGTGAGAGACAGAGAAACATGGATGTGTGAAAGACACATCAATGGGTTGCCTCCTGCACGTGCCCCCAGGGGATGGGGCCGACTGCTGGCGGCCGCTGGGGCTGAGGCGTTGAGTGTATGGCGATTTTCTGTTTCTGCTTCCACTTCTGGTAGAGGTCCCGCTTGTAGGAGCTGCTGATGTAGGGACCACTTTCTGTCTTGATCTTCTTGTCCTCCTGTCCTGACTGTCCCACAAACCGCTTCTTCTTCCAGTCCCACTTGAGCTGCTGCCGGTCCCTGGTCAGGATCTGGGCCTCGTCCCCCATCAGGTCCAGGACAGCTCCAGGACAGTCCCACCTGCTGCTCACAGGTGCCCTGTCCTCACCAACGCTCAGGCCCCGTTCACTGTCCAAGTCCTTGGGCCGATCGGGGACATAGAAATCCTGGCCCAGCGGCCGGGCCTCCTCCTTCCGCCTCTTGGCTCCCCGCTCAGATCCTGGCTGCTGCCGTTTCCAGCCCACGGCCTCTGTGAAGACGTCCTCCGTGCTCTCCCCCTCCCCCTCCCCCTCCCCCTCCCCCTCCCCCTCCTCCTCCCCCCTCTCCGCCCCCAGGCTGCTCCACCTGCCGTGCTGGGCAGCTCTGGGCTGGGCCAGCCAGGCCCTCCTGGCGCTCCTGCCCGCCCTGCTGGCGATGGCCTTGCAGTCCTGCCGCGTGGCCCGCATCACCCGGCTGCTCAGGTCGCGGCTGGAGGCGTTGATCTCAAAGATGGTCGCCCTGAGCGGTATTGCTTGATGCTGTCCACCAGCCTCAGCCGCTGCAGCTCCTCCACCTCGAAGCTCGAGCTGAAGAGGAGGTGCAGGCCCAGCCCCGGGAGGTCCAGCTCCTTGGCCCGCTTGATGGACTCTGGCGAAGGCGCCGCCCGCAAGCACACGGACTGCTGCTGGGCGTTGTCGGCCACGCGGCGCAGGCCCCGCAGCTCCAGGGACGCCTCCAGGGTGTTCCGCAGGCCGCAGGCCTCGCCGTCCACCACGCTCTGTGGCACCCGGACCAGCAGCCGTCCACGCCGACCGTACCTGAGGGCTCCTCGTGGGGGCGGGAGAGGGTGAGGGCACGGCCCTGGGACAGGTGCGGGTCCAGCAGGTAGGGGAGCTCATCTGGGGCCACCAAGGAGTAGGCTGTGCCGCTTCCGCCAGCCCGGGCCACACCACCCACTGGTGTAGGAAGAGCTTGCCCTTGGCTGGGAAGCTGAAGTTGACGTTGTCCAGCAGAGGACGTCCAGGCTCTGGCTGCCAGGTGAGTCACGATGAGGGTGGAGCACTTGTCGCGGGTGAACTTGGCCAGGTTGATCTTGCAGGCCGTCTTGTCCAGGGCGATATAGATATGGGTGCAGCTCACCCACTGGAGCGGCCTCCCCATGCGAAGACCAAGATGGGGCAGGGGAGGATGGGGGGGGGGGGGTGGAGGTAGACATTCAATGCCTGGGCCTGGGGTGGGGGTGGGGGGCTGGTGGGGAGGGGGAGGGGCCACCAGCGGTTAGGGGCGGGGTCTATGGGGGCCAGATTGGGCTGGTTGGCCACCACAGCGTGCCTCATAGTGACCAGTACTTCCACCGTTGGTTGATTTGCATTTTAGCCTTTTATTATATAGGATTATCCATCATTATCTGAAATTAAGTTTAACTAGGCATCCTCTTTTAATTTGAGAAATCTGGCAAACTTCTTTCAATTTTTTTCAGTATTTGTAAGAATAGAAAAAAAGTGAAATTCTTGGAAACCTTCCAGCCCTTAGCCCTATTAACAAAGCCAGACCGACCTTAGTTTGAAAAGTTTCTGAGAAAAGAAAGCACATATTTTAAATAAAATTGGTCAGTAGGATCAGAGGTCATCCTTTCCTGACATTGGAGCATGGCACCTCTGTATTAAACACGTGGGGGAGGTGGTGCATTTGGAAGAGAAGCAGGCCAGCATTACCGCTCTAAGGAGGGCTGTGTAGCTCTCAGTTTAGAGAAATGGTCACTAGGAGAAATTCAACAGCGACAGGTTTCCATGCAGATTCCCCTCCTCCCCCAGCCAGGTACACTGTGGATGGCACCCATGAAAATCTGGAAGGTTAGAGTTACTGTACAAAGGCCACCTTGAGGATGGTATTTAATTTTTCTTTCCCATTGCAACAACAGTCTTATTTGAATTTGAGAAAAACAGAACTATCAACAGTACCAGGTTTCCATATTTGTTATTTAAAGTTTGAAAACATGCATTTCTAGAATACTGTTTAGAGTAGAAAGTACTCTTTGCTGGAGCCAAGAATCTAAGGCCCCCTGCGTGGCACTGCTTGCTGCTCACTGGCTGTGTGATCTAGAACATACCAGGAGGCATCTCTGATCCCTCCAGTGGAGCGGGCGTGAGGTCGCTAAGGCCCTTTTCTGGCTGCAGACCTCTGAGTCCATAATGACCCATAAACACTAGCACGGGCCTCCATGAAATTTCCCTTCAAAACCTCCATGGACGGGCTTTTTCCTTTCTTCTTCTGCCTCTCTCCCCTTTGCTCTGTATAGTTAGCAGCAGGGAAAGTTCTGTGCAAAGCCCTGAAATAGCAACAGCCAAAAACCCACATGGAGTCTGCTGGGCTCCATGGGGACCAGACCCTGCCAAATACCTGTCATCAAGTCACCAGGAGGACATGGGAAGGAACCAGTGCTCAGGTGGTGGCAGCTTAGACTTGTGACTTGTGTCATTAACCTCCCCAGAACACCCAGGCCAATGAGGAAGTCTCTCAGAGAGCCCCCCCGAAAGCCAAAATACCAACTAGAGCAAAATGCCAGCTGGGCCAGCAGCCCGTTAATCGTCTGTGTCCTGACCGGGCTGAGAGCTGAAATAATGCCTGGCAGTGTCCTCTGATCCTGCTCTCAGAACCCCTGAGTTCCTATGGCAACTCAGAGGGCTCATGGAAAGAACACTGTAAATGGGCAATTTTATTAATTGTGTGCCCTGGAATAGGCCTTGGGTACCATCCCAAATCGACAGGGAGTAACATTCTAGACCTTGAAACATGGCTCCTGGCACCCACAGGTTCCAAACTTTCAAAAACAACCTTTGTATGTTCCACATTCTGACCCTTGGAAACATTTACTAAACGTGGGTTAAGTAAATGCTTAGGAGAGAACCAGTTCAGGAAGAAAGTGGTTTGTGGTTCTTGGTACTTGGGAATAGGACTTCCACGCTCATCATTCCTAGTTTTTCAAAAGTTGGACTTAAACCCCTGGAAATAAAGGTGGCTTTACCCCTGTGTGAAGAGGTTTGTACCCTCTTCTGAATCCTGTGTGGTAAAAGTTCTCAGGGAATAATTATTCTTTGAAATGCAGATTTATATATTACCCTAAATTCATTGTATTGGGTATCTTAAAACTGACTGTCCATGTACAGCCTGCTCCCGCACTGAAGAGCAGAATGTGAAATGCTCTGAAATGTGGGTTGTAATTTCCATCAAGAGATTAAAAAATCCATGTCTTTGAAGATAAGCCATCTGCAATATAAATCACAAAGTTGCTGCATTTAGAATGCAATGCTTTTGTAATTTCAGTGAAAAGAGGAAAATAATATAGCTTTTTTTCCCTCATAGAGCTTGTAGTTTAGCACAACTTTTCACGCACATTATCAGTTTGTTTTAAGTCTACCCCCACACACTAAGTACCTGTGATTGGCAGGACTTCTGTTTCTGCTTCCACTTCTGGTAGAGGTTCCGCTTGTAGGAGCTGCTGATGTAGGGACCACTTTCTGTCTTGATCTTCTTGTCCTCCTGTCCTGACTGTCCCACAAACCGCTTCTTCTTCCAGTCCCACTTGAGCTGCTGCTGGCCCATGGTCAGGATATACACAGGGCACTGGAGATACACACGTGAGCAGATACGTAAAATGCAGTGCATGAAATGAAAGACCTGTGTAATGTGCTGTGAGAACAACAACGAAAGCACTCAATCCAGGAGGTGAGTCTATTGAGAATTTAATCCTTTGCAGTAAAGTTAATATCTCTATTTAACAGAAGAAACCTAAAGCTGAGAAGCTCACGGGAGTATTCTTACAATGAGCAGAGCCTATGCTGGAATCCATGTTGAGTTCAGGCTCTTTGCAATATCTTGGTACCAAATCTTTTCCACTTTCACTTTTCACCAAAAAATTGCCAATGCAATGAAGGCAATCATTTTTTAACAGTGAGAATAAATCCTAAACTTCTCTTTAAGCTTTCTCATTTTGACAGCATATTCCACATTGAAAAATCCCACTCATCAAGAAAATATTATAGCCTGAACATCTGATAATGTTAGCTGCCCTCTATCTCTATATTTCATCAGCATATGAAATTACTGACATTTTTTCCTCTGAAAATAGCAGGCTTGAGTCTGAATGTTAGAAGTGGCTTCATGTTGAACTCTGATTTGTGAGGAATCAGACCACTGACAATATAAACGACAAGATCTCAGCTAAATATTGAGGTCAGACATTGTGCCAGGTATTTGTCTTTTAGAAGATCCTTCATGTTGGAAAACAGGCCAAATAAGAGGACGTTAGTGAGTTGGCATAATCTAAAATTTCTTGGCCAAAAATATAAGGGAGGGAGGTAGGGAAAAGGAGAAATTCCTCCCATACATCGGTGAACCAGGAGATGGAAAAAAAAGATCCCAAATAAAAGTGCAGAAAGTTAATGAGTCTCTTGGAGCTAGAATGTATTTTAACCTATAGCACTGAGAATAGAATAAGGCTTATAAGAATCAGAAATGTGTACTATATCCCGGCTAGTGGTTTACAAACACTGCTGCCTTGGGATTCACGAGGGAAATGGGCATACATTACAAACAGTAGACAGGATTTATGTGTGCATAGTGATTTGAGCACTAGTGTTGGAAACGTAACAAACTTTGAAGAATTTTTACTTGGACATAGAGAAACTGGCTCTAAACTAAACAAAGACATTCTCAGCATCTCTGGGAACTACCAATGTTTCAATTTTTGCCAACGTTAAAAAAGTGAGAATTGGTGTCTAGTAGTTTTAACTAGCAAAAGGAGATTACAAAATGAGATTATTGACCTCTGACAATGACTGATCTTTGCTCTGTATAGTTTTGGCTTTCTAGAATGTCATGCAGGTGAAATTATGCCATATGTAGTCCTTTCAGACCGACTTCTTTAACTAAGAAATATAAATTTAAGGTTTCTCCATGCCTTTTCATGGCTTGATAGTTCATTCTTTTTAACACTGAAAATATTCCATTGTATGAAACAGTTTGTTTATCCATTCAGCTAGTAAAGAACAACTTGGTTTGCTTCCAAGTTTTGGCAATTATAAATAAAGTTGCTATAAACATATTTGTGCATAAGTTTTTATGTGAACATAAGTTTTCAACTCACTCAAGTATATACCAAGGAGTGCAATTGCTGGCTTGTAGGTAAGAGAATGTTTAGTTTTATAGAAAACTGTCAAACTGTCTTCCAAAGGGACTGCACCATCTTTCATTCCCATCAGCAATGAATAAGAGTTCCGGTTGCTCTGTGTCCCCTGAGCCATTTAGTGGGGGCAGTGTTTTGGATCTTAGACACCTAATATGTGTACAGTGGTATCATCATTGTTTTAATTTTCATTTCCCTAATGACATATGATGTTGAGCATCTTTTCACAAGTGCTTATTTGCCATCTGCTCATATTCTTTGGCTTATATTTCTCTTCCGATCTTTTGCTCATTTTAAAGTGATTGCTTGTTTTCTTATTGTTGGGTTAGAAGAGGGTTTTTTTAAAAATTATTTTATTGCTTAAAGTATTACAAAGAGTATTACATATGTCTCCTTTTTTTTCCAGCCCTTGACAATCCCCTGGCCTCCCCTACCCCCCAGTGTCTTATGTCCATTGGTTATGCTTATATGCATGCATACAAGTCCTTCGGTTGATCTCTTACTCTCCCCTTCTGCCCCCCACCCTCCTAGGCCCCTTCCCGCTGTAGTTTGACAGTCTGCTCGAGGCTGCTCTGCCTCTGTATCTATTTTTGTTCATAAGTTTATAATGGTCTTTATTATCCATAAATGAGTGAGATCATGTGGTATTTTTTCCTTCATTGACTGGCTTATTTCACTCAGCATAATGCTCTCCAGTTCCATCCATGCTGCTGCAAATAGCAAGAAGTCCTTCTTTTTTACAGCAGCATAGTATTCCATCGTGTAGATGTACCACAGTTTTCTAATCCATTCATCTACTGATGGGCACTTAGGCTGTTTTGAAAATAGGGGTGCACATATCCTTTCTGATTGGTGTTTCTGTTTTCTTGGGATATATTCCTAGAAGTGGGATCACAGGGTCAAATGGGAGTTCCATTTTTAGTTTTTTGAGGAAACTCCATTCTGTCTTCCATAGTGGCTGCACCAGTCTGCATTCCCACCAGCAGTGCACGAGTGTTCCTTTTTCTCCACATCCTCTCCAGCACTTGTCGTTTGTTGATGATAGCCATTCTGACAGGTGTGAGATGGTACCTCATTGTTGTTTTAATTTGCATTTCTCGGATGATTAGTGACTTTGAGAGGGTTTTTTTCTAAAAAAAAAATAAATTGTAGGTACAAACCCTTTATCAGATAAATATTTTGCAAATATTTTCTTCAGTCTGTGGCTTTTAATTCTCTTGAAGGTGTATTTTGCAGAACAAGAGCTTTGAATTTTAGTTAAGCCAAAATGATCAATTTTTACTTTCACAGATTGTACTGATGGTGTTATATAAATGGGCCAAAGATGGTCCCTTGGTTTTGGCTTAAAATGGTCCTAATGTTACTTCTTCACATCAGGCTGGGGCCACTAACCCAAAGCCCACTGACATCCAAGTCAAATTCTCACATATCCAATTGCTTTAAATATAATCCAAGTAAAAATTCTTAGCCATTTAGAGGCCACCTACTTTGCACACCTTGTGAGACTGCATCCAACACTTGCCAATCATAAATAGGACAAACCCTGTAGCTGTAAAGGCCCAGACACTGCTTCTGCCCTTTGGAGATCTCTGACCCAGAGACTCCCCACCTTGCTGCAGAACAATATCACCCAGTCCTGTAAACCCCTCTCTGATATGCCCTCTTCCCCAGGAGATCCACTGTCCTACTCTCTTTCGGGGAATGGCCTTGTGCCACTATCTCTGGAAAGTCTCTTGTTGGGAAATGTGGGGAAGCACGGGACTTAGTTGGAAAGTCTGTAAGGAGGAAACCTACAGGGGGAGTTGGCTGAAGGCGGTCACCCCTGCCTTGACTTTCCCAAACAAGTCTGAGCCCCTGGGTGTTTACTGGATCTTTATGTTTAGTCTTTAGACATCCTTGCTTAAAGGACACTGCAGGTGCAGTGTCTTCTCAAGGATGCTTACCCTGCTGTTAGTATCTAATAGTTAATTTTAGTTCAAGCTGTTGTTACAATAAAAGCCTGAGGAGGCAGGTGAATGGGGCTGTTTGGTTCCTATAGCCAAGCGGTCCCTTAGCCCTCTCTTTCACAGAAATGTGTGTCAGAGTAATCATTCATCTGTCGCTCAGGGTCTGTTGGTCAGCCCTGGCAAGGAAGGACTTGCCTTCTCATGTAATCTTGTTTAATAAACATTGTTGTGTTATTGCTTCTTGTGACCCTGTTTCTTCCTTAATCTACCCAAAATTCTTAAATTTACCATGGTGTTTATCTAAAACCTATTGCCAAACAGAAAGCCACCTGTATGTCTCCATTATCTTCTGAAAGTTTGTTTTTTCCATTCTATATATCACTGTACATGTATTAGAATGGCTAAGATCCAAGCAATGACCACCCTAAATACTGCATGGGATGCAGAGTAACAGGAACACCCATTCATTGCTGATGGGAGTGCAAAATGGTACAGTGCCATTGTAAGTCTGCATTTTACACTAGGTCTATGATTCATATTGAGTTAATTTTTGTGAAAGGTGTAGGTAGGGTCTGTATTTAGACTATTTTTCTTTTTTGCATTTGGATGTCCAGTTGTTTTAGCACTCTGTTGAAAAGACTAGACTTTCCTCATTGAATTGTCCCTACTTTTTTGTCAAAAATCATAAACCTTTCTATGTAGGTTTATTTCTTGGCTCTTTCTTCTGCCCTATCGATCTGTTTGTTTGTTTTTTCACCAATACCACACTGTCTTGATTACTGTAGCTTTATAGTAAGTCTTGAAGCCAGATAGTGTCAATGACTTTGTTCTTTTGTATTACGTTGGATTCTCTGGGTCTTTTGTCTTTCCATATAAAGTTTACAATCAGTTAGTCAGTGTCCACAAAATAACTTGGTGGGATCACAATGCACTTTCATCGGGAACATCTCTCAAAACATTCTTAACCAAGCAACCATTACTGTAGTTAGATCTAATAGTTTTCCAGTTAATTCTCTAGGGTTTTCATGTTGTCTCCTCCTTTCTAATATTAACAACTTTTTTCCTCCCAATGTCTTTCTATTGGCAAGCACTTCCAGAACAATGTTAAATAAAAATTGCATTTGTAGGCATCCTTACCTTGTTTCTCTATTTGATAATAATGTTTATTTTACCTGTAAGTTTGACAGACTATTTAAAAATATATATTTATTTAATTGATTGAACCTCCAAGATGGCCATGGTCAGCAAGGAGAGATGTCGCCGAGGGGCTTACCTGAGACGAGGGGATTCAAACATTTTCAGAGAATCTTTTGAAAAAAACAAGTCTACTTCAATAAATGAAGGAGAATAAAGAAAATTCAAGCCCTTCAGTAACCTCAGCAAACCTGGACCACACAAAACCATGTTGGTACTGGGATAAGAAAGACTTGGCTCATATACTCTCTCAACTAGAAGGACTTGACCCAGCCACTGAGGCCTGGTACTGCTGAGAGGGGGCTCAGTTTATCTTTGATGTGGGCACACGTTTGGGACTACACTATGATACCCTGGCAACTGAATTCATTTTCATCACTTCTATATGTTTCATTCCTTTAAGCAATTTCCAAGATATGTAACAGGAGCTTGTTGTCTCTTTTTGGCTGGGAAAGTAGAAGAAACACCCCCAAAATGTAAAGATATCAAAACAGCTCATAGTTTATTAAATGATGTACAATTTGGACAGTTTGGAGATGACCCAAAGGAAGAAGTAATGGTTCTGGAGAGAATCTTATTGCAGACTTTAAAGTTTGATTTATAGGTAGAACATCCATACCAGTTCCTACTCAAATATGCAAAACAACTCAAAGGTGATAAAAACAAAATTCAAAAGTTGGTTCAAATGGCATGGACCTTTGTAAATGACAGTCTCTGCACGACCTTGTCACTTTAGTGGGAACCAGAAATCATAGCAGTGGCAGTGATGTATCTCGAGGGATGTTTGTGCAAGTTTGAAATACAAGAATGGACCTCCAAACCCATGTATCCGAGATGGTGGGAGCAGTTTGTGCAAGATGTCCCTGGGGATGTTCTGGAAGATATCTGCCACCAAATCCTGGCTCTTCACTCACAAGGAAAACAACAGATGCCTCATCACACACCTCATCAGCTGCATCAGCCCCCATCGCTCAACCCCACACCACAAGTGCCACCAGTGCCACCGTCACAGTCGGCTCCAGGCCCTGTACCACCGCAGCCCCCGCAGAAGGACCCTCAGCCATCAACCCAGCCGCCAACACCGCGACAGCAAGTCCAGCAGCCCTAGAAACCATCCCCACACCCTAGTCCCCCCCGCCAGGCGAAGCGAGCCACGGTTGTTTCTCCCAAAGAAGAGAACAAAGCAGCAGAACCACCACCACCTAAAATTCCCAAAATAGAGACCACTCTCCCTCCATTGCCTCCAGCCCACCCACCGCCAGACCGGAAGCCTCCCCTCGCGGCTGCCTTAGGCGAGGCTGAGCCACCAGGCCCTGTGGATGCCAGTGAGCTCCCCAAAGTCCAGATTCCTCCTCCTGCCCACCAGCCACCACCGCTGCCACACCGGCCACCGCCACCGCCACCCTCCAGCTGCATAACCGGGATGTCCACCACCAGCTCCTACATATCTGGAGAGGGCTACCAGAGCCTGCAGTCCATGATGCAGACCCAGGGCCCCTCCTACAACGCCCTGCCCCCTGCCTACGGGCCTCCAGCCCACCTGCCCTACCATCCCCTCCTCTATCCCCCAGCCCACCCCCATGACCGGTGCCCCCTCCCCCAGCCTCCTTCCCCCCACTGCTATCCCACCCCCGACTCCCGGGTAACCTGCTTCTAGCTAGCTACCCACCTCCATCTGTCCCCCCTGGAGGACAGCCACCAGTGCCCCCACAACTCCCTCCACTTGGCATTCCTCCAGTCAGGGGCCTTGGGAGCGCAGCCTGGATGAGATAACCTTTTTCTCCCCTTTGTTTTTTTTAACAAGTTTTTCTACTTAACTTGAAAGGTATTGAAGTGAGGAAGCAGCAGGGTACCTTCTATAATGCTAGCCAGCGATTCTCAACCTGTGGGTCGCGACCCCTGAAAATACATCCTGCATATCATATATTTACATTACGATTCATAACAGTAGCAAAATTACAGTTATGAAGCAGCAACTAAAATAATTTTATGGTAGGGGGTCACCACAACATGAGGAACCGTATTAAAGGGTGGTGGCATTAGGAAGGTTGAGAAGTTTTTGCAGTATGGGAAGACATGGACCAGGCCCGGGAGCTGAATCAGATGGTCCTCCACACCAGAAAGTGGGGACAGCCTCGGCAGTGCCCGGGCCGCCCGGCGGTGCTGGTGTCAGCTGAAGGCCAGTCCTGCACTGGGTGACTATACTAGTGATAATGTTAACCAGCTGTTACGCCCAGATTTCAAGGTTCCCAAGAGCCCACCAGGGAGCCGGCCAGTCCGATGCAAAAGCAAAGAGTCCTTTATTTCAAGCTAGCTCGAGCTCCCCATCCACCACACTCACCAACACAACGGCAAGCCGAGTGGCAGAGAGAGCGAAGCCTGATGGGACGAGGGGTTTTATAGGGGGGTGGAGTAAGGGCAGGAGAGGGGACTGTGGGCCCTGCTGATTGGCCAGGTGCGAGTCGGTGTCTCATTACACAGGATGTAGTCATATTGATGGCGTGCACTTCCCTTGATTATCATTGGTTAGTCCAGAGAAATCCTGGGTGTGGCCAGCAGAGGCTTGGGTTTCCGGGAAGAAGCCTTGCCGAGCACATGGCTCTGCCCAAAAATGGAGAACCCAGGGCAAGATGGAGGGCGCAGTCCTCACCCCTCCACTGAGAACATGGGGAAGGGCGGGGGCCACGCGTCTGCAGGTGTCTGCTTGCGTGGGAAAGGAGGCCGTCCCAGGATGGGCCGGTGGCCCTGGGTGGCTGCAGCCTGGGCGGTCCCCACCGTCCCTCCGTCCGCAGGGCCATGTGGGGCCTCCTAGCTCAAGCGCTGGTGGGAGCCGAGCACACCGGCCCCCCGGTGAACCGTCCTGCTCCCTCCCTCCAGACAGGGACCCACACATGGAGCTGTGGGAAGAGGCCTGGTCTCCGGGGCTGCTGGATTCCGAGGACCAGCAGATGGCCAGTCACGAGAACCCAGGTGAGGTGGCCGGTGGTCAGCTGACCCCCGCCCTCTCCCTGACCCCGCTCCTGGGCTACCTGGCCCCGCACCACAACCCCAGCTCTGACAGCCTGCCTCCTCGCCCCTCGATAGGCATCCTTCCCCGAAGGTCGCAGGCTGCTCCCCAGCACCCAGGAGCCCAGGGCGCTGTTCCCCTGTTGGAGGGGCTCGGGCCGCCCCTGCTCCCCCAGAGACCTGCGCCTGCCCCTTCTCTGTGGCCCTCGGTTTTCCCGGGCAGGAAACTAGACCAGGGGTGGCCAACCCAGCGCCGGTGCTGGGAGACGGGTGGGGACGGGCTGGGGGGAGCCTGCCGCGGGGAATGCCGGGACCGACCGCGGGGAGCACTGGGCATCAGGGTTTCTAGGTTGAGATCTCGCCCTTTCACCAGCCATATTGGCTCAATAAATAGCTTCCGTAAGGAGTGAATTTCCTTCTAGAAATCATTGCCTATTTTTCCTGGATACACAGTTTTAAACAGTCCAGTTCCATCTGAAGTTAAGCTGTCCTCACTTCCATTCTGTGTTCTCTTCCATGACACCCAGTGGATCAGAAGAACCTTTTTGATTTAGAGATATTTACATCTTTGTATTAAAGTTGTTTGGAAGGGGTTGCCTGGTTGGATGGCTTTTTTCTTTTTCCTCTGGGAAGAAGAGGAGGCATGTACTTGGGAAGTAATATATGTTTACATCGATCTGCAAATTCCTGTACATAGAGATATACTTTTTAAGTGTAAATGTAGCAACATACTGTGAATTCCATCTTGGTTACACAGGAGACTCCTTCAGTCAGTTATCCAAATAAAAGCAGTTCTGAAAAAGAAATTGATTGAGGTGACATTGGTCAATATGAACATACAGGTTTCAGGAGTGGGTTTCTATCTTACAAGATCTGTATATTGCAGTGTGCCCACCACCCAAAGTCAATATTCTCCTGTCACCTTCTTCCCCACCCCCTTCCCTCTGGCAATCACCACACTGCTGTTTGTGTTCACAAGTTTCAATTTTCTATCCCACATATGGGTGAAGTCATATAGTTCTTAGCTTTTTCTGACTGACATTTCATTTAGCATAATGTTCTCAAGATCCATCCATGTTGTTGCAAATGGCACTATTTCATCCTTTCTTATGGCTGAGTAGTATTCCAATGTGTATATATACCCCATCTTCTTTATCTAGTCCTCTATAGTGTGATACTTTGGTTGTTTCCATGTCTTGGCCATTGTGAATAATGCTGCAATGAACACAAGGGTGCATATATCTTTGTGAATACATGATTTCGAGTTTTTTGGGTATGTAACCAAGAGAGGGATTGCTGGGTCATATGGTAGCTCTATTCTTAATTTTTTAAGGAATCTCCAGATTGCTTTCCATAGTGGTTGTACCAGTCTACATTCCCACCAGCGGTGAATGAGTGTTCCCTTTTCCCCACGACTTCTCTGACACTTGTTATTGCTTATATTGTTGATAATGGCCACTCTGACAGATGTGAGGTGGTATCTCATTGTAGTTTTGATTTGCATTTCCCTAATTGTCAGTGAAATTGAATACCTTTTCTTTTCTTTTTTTTAAAATATATTTTATTGATTTTTTACAGAGAGGAAGGGAGAGAGATAGAGAGTTAGAAACATCGATGAGAGAGAAGCATCGATCAGCTGCCTCCTGCACATCTCCCACTGGGGATGTGCCCATAACCCAGGCACATGCCCTTGACCCGAATTGAACCTGGGACCTTTCAGTCCGCAGGCCGACGCTCTATCCACTGAGCCAAACCGGTTTTGGCAAATACCTTTTCATGTATCTATTGGTTGTTCATATTAGTCAGACTATTTACCTTCTTTTGTCAGTAGGTTTCTTTCCATTTTTTTAATTTCATCTAATAGATGTTGCCTTTTATCAAGTTTGGTTTTTGCATCCCTCAAAATAAATTTATGTGTCTGTTATTGTAATCATATATGTCAACTAATTTCTCAATCTTGAATCCTTGATTTCTTAGTTTAAGCCTTTTTTGAATTTATTTAGAGAAGACTATTTTAGTATACCCAGAATTTAAGTTAATGTTTTATTCAATATTTTGTGCTTATATTCATAAATGAGATTGCATGTAGTTGTGTATTTTTAAATAATTTCTGTCTTTCCTTATACTCTCAAGAAGTTTAAATGCATAAGAATTGTCTATTCCATGATGGTTTGAAAAATGTTGTTTATGAAACTAGACTTGATGCTTTTGTAGGGAGTTATTCTTTGTTTAATTTTATTTTTCAATTACAGCTTATATTCCATATTATTTTGTATTAGTTTCAGGTATATAGTGGTTAGATAATTATATACTTTACAAGGTTGTCCTGTCAATATTTCAAGTACCCACCTGACACCATACATAGTTCTTCCAATATTATTGACTATATTGTCTACACTTTATATTTCCATTTACATCTCAACAGCATGGATGGACCTAAAGGGTATTATGCTAAGTGAAATAAATAAGACAGAGAAAGAAAAATAACATAGGATTTTACTTATGTGTGGAATCTATAGAACACTTTAAAAATATATTTTTTATTTATTTCAGAGAGGAAGGGAGAGGGAGAGAGAGATAGAAACATCAATGATGAGAGAGAATCATTGATCAGCTGCCTCCTGCATGCCTCAACTGGAGATCGAGCCCACACCCGGCCATGTGCCCTGACCAGGAATTGAACTGTGACCTCCTGGTTCATAGGTCGACACTCAACCATTGAGCCAGCTGGGCTAGAACACTTTTCTACCCACTAGTCTATTGGTGGGCACATGAGCTGCTTCCATATCTTGGCTATTGTAAAATAATGTTGCAATGAACATAGGTGTGCATATATTCTTTCAAATTAGTGTTTTGGGTTTCTTTGGATAGATACCCAGAAGTGGAATCACTGGATCATAAGGTAGTTCCATTTTTAACTTTTTGAGGACCTTCAATACTGTTTTCCACAGTGGCTACACCAAACTGCATTACCACCAACAGTACACAAGTGTTCCTCTTTCTCCACATCCTCACCAATACTTGTTGCTTGTTGATTTATGGACGATAACCATTCCGACAGGTGTGAGGTGATTTTAATTTGCATTTCTCTGATGACTAGTGATGTTGAGCATCTTTTCATATGTCTGTTGGTTATCTGTCTGTCCTTTTTGGAGAAGTGTTGATTCAGGTTCTTTGCCCACTTTTTAATTGGATATTTGTGTGTGTGTTGAGTTGTATGAGTTCTTTATAAATTTTGATATTAATGCCTTATTGGATGTATCATTGGCAAATTTCTTTTAGGGAGTCATTTTTTGATAAACTCTTAGAAATTTTTCTCTGATGAATGTCTATTCAGTTTTTTTTTAAAAAAGAGAATTCTTTAAATGTTTATTGTTGAGTGTATTTCAGATGTCCCTTCTCCCCCCCACCCCCCTATTATGCCCCTCCACCCAGTTCCCATCCCACTCCAGGCCTCCACTACCCTACTGTTTGTATCCATAGATAAGATCTTTGGTTAATTTCTTCCTGCCCCGCCCCCTCCCCACTTCCCTCTGAGATTCTTTAGTCTGTTCCATGCTTCTGATTCTATTTTATTCACCAGTTTATTTTGTTCATTAGATTTCTTGTTCATTTATTTTGATTTTTAAATTCAATTGTTGATAGATTTGTATTTGTTGCCATTTTATTATTCATATTTTTAATCCCTCCTTCTCCTTCTCCTCCTTCTTCCTCTTCCTCTCTTTAAGGAATACCCTTCAACATTTCATGTAATACTGGTTTGGTGGTGATGAACTCCTTTAGCTTTTTCTTGTTTGTGAAGCTTTTTAGCTGACCCTCAATTCTAAATGAGAGCTTTGCTAGGTAGAGTAATCTTGGCTATAGGTTCTTGCTATTCATCACTTTGTATATTTCTTGACACTCTCTTCTGGCCTGAAAAGTTTCTGTTGAAAAATCAGCTGACAGTTGTATGGGCACTCCCTTGCAGGTAACTAAGTGCTTTTCTCTTGCTGCTTTTAAGATTTTATCTTTGTCTTAACCTGGCATTTTAACTATGATGTGTCTTGGTGTAGGCCTCTTTGGGTTCCTCTTATTTGGGACTCTCTGTACTTCCTCCTGGATTTTAAGTCTATTTCTTTCACCAGGTAGGGGAAGTTTTCTGTCATGATTTCTTCAAATAGGTTTTCAATATCTTGCTTTCTCTCTTCTTCTAGCACCCCTATAATGTGAATGTTGGTGGGCTTAAAGTTGTCCCAGAAGCTCCTTATACTATCTTTATATTTTTGGATTCTTTTTCTTGTTGCTCTTCTGGTTGGGTGTTTTTTGCTCCCTCATATTCCAAATCATTTATTTGATTCTCAGAATCCTCTCCTCTTCTGGTAAATTCCTCTAAATTATTCTTTATTTCAGTTAGTGTATGCCTGATTTCTGACTGGTTCCTTTTCATGTCTTTGACATTCTTGCTAAGATCCTTGTAAGTCTCATGAAGATACTTGAGTAACCTTATAACCATGGTTTTGAAATCTGTATCCAGTATTTGCTTGCTTTCATTTCTTTCATTTGCGACGTTTCTTTATCTCCACATTTTGACAACTTTCCTGTGTTTGTTTCTATGTATTAGGTAGAGTTGCTATGTCTCCTGGAATTGGTAGAGTGGCCTTGTGTAGTAGGTGTCCTGTAGGGCTCAGTGGCTCAGTCTCCTCACCCACCTGAGCTGGGGACTCTGGGTGAACCCCTTTGTGGGCTGTGTGCAGAGTCTTGTAGTTGATTCTTGATTGGTATTGGTGTCACTGGGAGGAGTTGACCTCCAAACCAATTGGCTGTGAGGACCAGCTGCAATTGCAGTGGGAGAGCTGCTGTGCAGGAAACACCCTTATGGAGTAGGACTTGCTTCAGTGGGCTTTGGTGCTCACTGAGCCTCTTCAGTGTGTCTCTTGTGGATGTGTAGCATTGTAATCTGCTATGATCTAAAGCTGTCCACCCAGTGCACTGGCTCTAGGGCCTCCAGAGAGGTGGAATGTCAGCCACTGCCTGGGGCCACCCAGTGGCAGCTACAGAGAGCTGCTATTTGCTATTGGGCTTAGAGGTGTCCAAAAGAGTCCCAGCTGTGAAGTAAGGCAGGTTGATGTGAGTGCCAGGTCTTGGGCCTTTTATTGATAGGTTTGGGGCATGCTGACACTAGCTGAAGCTTGTTTGAGTGATTTTAGCAAAGTCTGAAGCCTGAGCCAGGATAGGCCATTCATGTGGAAAAGCTGCTGCAAACAGCTTGGTTGGGGCTGCAAAGTGTGTGTGTGTGTGTGTGTGTGTGTGTGGAGGGGGTGTCTCAGGGAATCCCCAGGGTGGAGAAAATAGTGTGCTCCAGGCTGATAGAAACTCAGATATGGCAGCCAACTCAGCCCTGCAACAGGGGAGGTCCCAGTACAATAGCAATGACTTCTGGGAGCACCCCTGTCTGGGAGAATGCCATCCCTGAGTTCCTGCCCCAATGCCAGACAATCCAGTTCCTCCCTATATGTTTCTGGATCCTCCAAAGCCACCTGGTTCTGGGGGGGGTCTGAGTAAGTTTGTGTGATGGCCCTTTAAATAGAACATCTGGGTCTCCAGCAGTGTCTGTATCACTCAGCCACAATCCCCACTGGTTTTTACAGCCCATAGAAAAAGACTTCTTTTCCCAGCTCTGGAATCCTGGGCTGGGTCTGGTGTGGGGCTGGGACCCCCTGCTCCTCACGGGTGGCCTCTGCAGTAGAGATATTCCTTCCGATTAATAAAAATGCCATACATGGGTGTTGGACCAGCCTGTTCCACCCCTCCGCCACTCCTACCAGTCTCAATATGCTTTCTTCTTTACTTATCTAGTTTTAAGACTGCCATTTAGCTAGCTTTCAGGCAGTTCTGAATGATGGTTGTTCTGTATTTTAGTTGTAATTTTGATGTGGTTGTAGGAGGCTGTGAGTACAGGCGGTTACTTACACCGTCATCTTGGTTTCTAGAGAATTCTATTCAGGGTTTTGAAAACATGAATTTGTATTTAATTTTGGGCATTTAAATTTTCTGAGACTATTTCTATTTCAATGTAATTTTCAAATATTTAAATATGGAGTTGTATGTGGAATTATTTCATAGTTGGGAAAATCTCCTCTGATCTATTTTATATCCCTACTCACTCTTTTGCTATGTTTTCTGTCTCTGTTTTTGATTTGATTTCTCAAGAAACAGTTTAATTTTAAATCCATTTTACTATTGTTTCCTTTTAGAGTCATTATCATAAGTCTTTCTGCTTAACTGGGTTCTTATTTTATTTATCTTGATAATTTAAATTGAATGCTCAGTTCACTTACATTCATTAGTTTATGTTCAATAAGAAAATCATGAAAAGCTATACAGTTTCTTCTAATATGATTTATTTATAGAATTTAATTTTTATAGATAATGTTCTCATTGTAATTGGTTTCTTTTTCAAAATACATGACAAAAGTGAATTCTTTGTAGAAAAATGGTAAAAGTAAAAAATAAACAAATCACTGGTAGTTCCACCAGATATAACATGTTTAATTTTGATAACAAAATTTGTTAAAATGCCTGAATGTCAAAAACCCTTAATGAACAGGGTTAAGAGGTTAACTGGGAGAAAATGTCTGCCACAAATATAGGAAGTTTAAAATCATCTCCTGTAAAACTCTAGGAAAAAGTGGGAGAATAGGCAAAGTGTCTGATCAGGCACTACAGAAAAGAAAAAGGTGTGTTGGCTTTTAAGACATTTAAAAAAATCAATTTTATCTAGTAAACAAAGAAGTTCAAATTAAAGTCACAGTGAAATATCTTATTTGCTCATAAATTATCATATTTTTTTCTATTAATTATAATCTCCAAAGTTGGCAATGTGGTGTGGGGAACCGATATAGGGTTGAGCCTCGGACTGACCTGCTGGCAAAGTCCCAAACAAGTCCCAGCTTAGAGGGCTCAGTCCTCTTAGCATAATTAGGCTTGACCTTATAACACTCCCTGGGTCTTATCTGGGAGGCTAATGGGCTGAGGGAAGTGCAGGAAGTGTAACTATGGTCAAAACAGATGAAACTCACAAGAACTGTGTAACTATGGTGACCACTGCCTTGTTTACCTCTGACTATATAAAAGGTTGATGTGGCCTGAGCATTGGTGGAAGTCCTTCTTTAGTTGGACCTATCTGCCTGGCCCCCCAATATTCCAAATTATCTCTTGTCTTTTCTCTTTCATTTGTGTGTGGCTCCTCTTCCAGATCCTGAACCCTGAACCATGTGGGATGTGGAGGGAAACATTTACAACAATGTGGTAGGGAAACTGACTCTCTCATCATCTTTTGGTAAAAACTAAAAATAAGTTTTAAAAACTTTAAAAATGGATAGATACTAAGAAAATGACAACCCATGTGCCAAAGATTTAGCTAAAAAATGTCTACTACAGTTAAAAACTTTAAACAACCTGAATGTTAAGCAATTGAGGATTGACTAATTTAACTATTATAAAGTAAATTAATTGAATAATTTGCTCTATACTCTCTATATATAAAAGGCTAATATGCAAAGTGTCCTTCTGGAATTCAATCGGGAGATTGAGAGTTCGATCGCTCGCTATGACGTGTGCTGACCACCAGGGGGTGGCGCGGAACAAAGGAAGACCCCGGCCAGCAGCTGAAAGGCCCCGATGGCCCTGATCACTGGTCAGGCCTAGAAACCCTACCCGTGCACGAATTTCGTGCACTGGGCCTCTAGTAGCTAAATAATCATGAAAAGGGAAAGATTGCTGATATATATTAATATGTAAAAGTCAGTGTTCAGACATATTTATTACATGTTATCATTTTGGAAATGTAAAGATATATGACATTTTCATTTAAAATGGTTATAGACTCATAGATTATATGTAATTTTTCTTCTTTTTCCTTCTCCTTTATTCTCTTCTCTCTTCCTACTCTTCTTCTTTTGCTTATTGTAAAATGTAGGAAAAAGCAAAAATTAGGGCATATAAAAATTGACCATAATGTCTTCAGAAAAATATTTTCAAAAATACTTCAGGCTTTTTGTGGTTATTGTGGTTATTGTTATAGAAATGTTTTGGTTGTTTTTAATTTTTAAAGACTTAAAAAAAACCCCAACAGGTGCATAGTGACATTTAGAAGGCACATTTAAATTTCCCATATTACCCTTGCCCTACACATACACAGACTCTCCCCATTAGATACCAATTGAGCCAGCATTATTTATTGAAAAGACTATCCTTTCTCCATTGGATTGCTTTAGAATCATGTCAAAAATCAGGTGAGCATATTTATGTAGGTCTGGATTTTGGAGTCTAGTCTGTCCTATTGATCTATGTGTTTATCCTTCATTAATACCACAGTGTCTTGATTACTGTAGCTGTGAAGTAAGCCTTCATATCTTGTACTTTATTCTTTGTTGTCAAGATTGTTTTAGCTATTCTGGGACCTGCACCTTTCCATATAAATTTTAGAAAAAGCTTGTCGATAGTTACAAAACACCTTGCTTGGATTTTAGAAATTGCATTAAACATATAGGCAAATGGAGGATAATTGATATCTTTACTATGTTGAGTCTTGAACTCAATATGTCTTTCTATTTTTTAGGTATTCTTTGATTTCTTTCATTAGAGTTTCATCATTTTCAACATATAGATCCTGTACATGTTTATACCTAAGTACTGCATTTTTAAAAGCAATGGCTAATGGCATTATATTTCATCTGAGGATATTTTTTCCATTGATTTTTATCCCGGTGGAGGTGAGGCTGGACTCCCAGTCACAGCTGCTCTCCCCTTCCAGATTGCATGGTCTCTGCGGCAGAGCCAGCCGCCCCGGGAGAGATCGCAGGGGTAGCAGAGGCTGCCCTAGGGGAGCGTGGTCTGCCAGCCCCCAGCAGTCTTGCAGAATATAACTGTCCCTCATTCATACACACACACATTCTTCACTGGGAAACACGCTCTCCCCTTTCCCTCCCTCCCTCACTCACACTCTCCCCCTCACTGCCGGCCTCTCAGCTGCCATCTTGTATTCCTCCAATAAATAATTAAAAAAAATATTCCTTTTGTTATTGATTTCTAGTTGCATTTCACTATAGTCCTTCTCCACTTTTAAATATCATTGTCTTTAGTAGGCAATAATGTTAAAAGTCAAATATGATTTATACCACTTATGAGGAAAAGGACAATGTATTTAATGTGCTCATATTTTGGCTCTTTGTTTTATTTTTCTTCTTTTTTAAAAAATATATTTTTATTTATTTCAGAGAAGAAGGGAGAAAAGGAGAGAGAGATAGAAACATCAATGATGAGAGAGAATCATTTGACTGCCTTCTGCATGCTCCCTACTGGGGTTTGAGTCCACAACCCAGGCATGTAGCCTGACCAGGAATGGAACCATGACCTCCTGGTTCATAGGCTGACACTCAACCACCGAGCCACACAGCCTAGCTTATCTTCCTTTTTGATGCTCCAATATTTTTTCTTTTTTCATCTCCTATCTACATGTTAGAAGAATTTTTTTTAGGCATTCTTTTAGGAGAGGTTTACTAGCAATAAATTCTTTAGGTTTCTTTTATCTGAGAATGTTATTTCCCCTTCATTCTTATTTTTTTTTTTTTTAATATTGATTTCAGAGAGGAAGAAAGAGGGAGAGAGAGAGCTGGAAACATCAATGATGAGAGAGAATCACCAATTGACCTCCAGCTGCATGGCCCCCACTGGGGATTGAGCCTGCAACCTGGGCACTCGCCCTTGACCAGACTCGAACTCAGGACCCTTCAGTCTGCAGGCCGACGCTCTATCCACTGAGCCAAACCAGCGAGGGCTCCCCTTCATTCTTAAAGTTAGTTTCGTGAGATATAGAATTTGACGTGTTTTCCCCCAGCACTTGTGCCACTTCCTTCTAGCCTTCATGTTTCAGATAAAAAATCTGCTATCATTTGAATTGATGTTCCCCAATTTATTTCTCTCTGTCTGATTTAAAAATTTTTATTTTTGTCCTTAGTTTCTACAGTTTAACTATTAAATGTGTTGGTGTGCATATCTTTGAATTATATTTGCAGTTTGTTCACTTGGCTTTTTTGATCTGTAGGTTTGTGAAGTTTGGGATATATTTAGCCATTACTTTGTCAATCTTCTTTCAGTCTCATTGTGTTTTTCACCCTTCTAGGTCTCTGATGATACAAATGTTGGACCTTTTGTTATTGTCCCACTGTTCCTTGAGGCTGTTCAATTTTTTCAGTGTATTTTCTCTGTGTTGCTCAGATAAGGGGGATTCTGTTGATCTGCCCTCAAGTTACTTATTCTAGCCTTTGTCTTTTCCACTGAACAACTGAGCCCATCCAGTGATTTTTTTTTAAATTTCTGATATATTTTTTTGATTCTATAATTTGAATTTGGTTTATTTCTTTTCTGAGGTTTTCTATTTTTCCATTTGTCTTAAGAGATTTTATAATTGTTGGAACATTTTATGATGGATGCTTGAGAATTCTTGTCAGAATTTCAACATCTAATTCATTCCCATATTGGGGTCAGTGGGTAGTATTTTCTCATTCAAGGTATGTTTTTCTTGGTTCTTGACACAATAGATTATTTTCTATTGTATCCTGAACAATTTATCTAATGCTTTAGGACCTATGGATCCTGATTACATCTTATATATTAATAGGAAGTCTCCCTGTTTAGGGTTAGCATTCAAATCTTGGCCTCCTTTTGTGGGCTGTGTTTCCAATGGCTGCTTAGTGTTCACAGCATTTGTAGTGTCCTTTTGATTTGCTGGAACTCCCTCTGGCCACTGCTGGTGCTACCTGTGAGGACAGAAAATATTTTCCCAGGCCAGGCTTCTGGTATTTTTTTCTGAGGGGAATGCTGTGTTGAGGTCCCCAGCTGGTATTCTCTGGCTTCCTTGGTGTCACTGGACACAAAAACCCGTAGGGTCAAAGAGTCTTTTCATGTTGGCTGCTTATGATTGTTTCATCTTTCTAGCTGGCTCCACCACCCACCCACCCTGGTGCCTTCTGGAAAGAGGGCCGGGACATTTGCTATGGCTGAGTTCTTCTAGCTGATTCCACCTGCTGCCGTTGGTGGCTCCAGGTAGGGGAAGGAACATCAGGAGTATTAGATCTGTGGGAATCACAAGATGAATGAAGCTTCCCAGACTAGGCCTCCCATGGTAAGTGAGCCTCTTTTGCTGGCTCTGTTTCCCTGCCTCAGTATCTCTCAGCATTGCAGGCATTTGAAGCCAGCAAAAGAGAACACTTCCCCTGCCTTTTACTGTTGGTGGGGCTCCCAATTGGTTTGCCTTGCTGGTGGTGTTGGGCTCACTGATGCTGTCCAGAGGGTTTCCCATATAATCCAGAGAAGGAATGAGCCCACCTGAGCTGCATTTTGTTGCCAGGTTGGGGGTTAGTAAGTAATGGATCTTGATTGCCTTCCTCTGTTGGGTTGTGGGGGATAAGACACCCGATCACTGTGTTGTTTCTCTCATCCTGGAGTTCCAGACCAGCTCAACCTCTCCTTACCACGACTCAGAAAATTCTTGGTCATCTCTTGCATTATTTCCAGAGTTAATAGATGTGCTTGGGAGGAAGAATAGGGAGAAATAGGTCTATGCCATTTCATCAGGACTGGAAGTCCTATCATGATGTTTTTGCTAAAAACTGAGAAATTGCATCATCACACAAAATAACTCCCAAATAATCTGAGAAATAAACATAGTATGAAGATATGTATCATTTTAATGTGATTAGTCTTCTATAAGTGTAGTTATCTCTCAGCAGTGCAGGCATTCGAGGCCAGCAAAAGAGAACATTTATGGCTAGTTTGAGAAACATTTTGCTCTGTAGTGATAATGTATGAGGTTTCTCTGTTGATGAACACAAGAAAAATTATGCTAAATATTAATATAGACTGTATCTTCTCTAAAGACAACATATTTAAAACAACTTGAAGAATTTCTACAAGGTTTTAGATTTAAAACTATTATTAAAATCGCATCCACTTGCCAAAAATATGTAAACCTTATTTTTGTTTTGCATATTTTGATGTTGTTTCAGGATCCCCTCACCTCTCCCAACTGCAGTTTACAATTATAATTAATTGCAGATGACTTTGGCTCATGACGTTGTAATTTATTCCAGGCTAGAGATTTCGGAAACAAAGCATCTCCATGCATCTCGCTCTTCTGCCCTCATGTGAGAAGCCTGCTTATCGGCCTTCTTTATTGATTTTTTATTTGGAGAAATGACACATGTACTAGACATTCAAATAAATTACTGATCATTACCTTCTTTGCATGGTTTTGAATTTCAAAAAAGTATATGTATATATGACATAGATCACTTTGTTATATATGAATAATTTATAATACCTAGTTTGTGTCTCTCCGACTTAAAACACACATATACAAACAAATATATATATATATAATATATATATATAAAATATATATATATCATACATATATATATAATCTTACTGGCTTTTATCGGTTTATAAATGAGGATTCTATTGATAGTGATAATAGTTCAAGGCTTTTTTTGATATTTCTTAAGTGATAATTTAGTTCACATTGTCATTATGATATGTCATTGTATTTATGTAAAGACTATTTGGATGTTTTATATTGTGTTCATTAAAATTTTTCAGTACACTTTTACATTTATGATCTTGTTTTCTTTCTCTCTCACAACCTAGCTTTATAAAGTATCTTCATTTAACTTTTTTTTAAGGCCAAACAGTTAACTTCTAGTGGCCCTGAGGCTGGGATATAGATCTGATGACACCAGGCTTTTTGCAGCAAACATCAATCCCTCTGACTAAAGTCAAAACACGAGATGAAAGAACACATGAAGCAGAATACAAAAGGGTTTTTTTGTGCTGCATTTAGAAGTGTGTACCCAGGAAACTGCTAATTGCCAACCTGGTGTTAATTTACTGATCTGTGTCTAGTCTATGACTAAACATTGTTCAGCTCATGCTGATTAATTCTGATATGAATCTGATAATTTCATCATTGGCTAACATTTATGATTTAGTCATACCTCTATAAGCAGTCTCTTACCCCATAAACCCCATATTCCAGAGACTATTAGTAGTTATTTTTAATGGCTATAAAATGTTTATTAGTAGTTATTTTTAAAATTGTGATTCATAGAATTGCAATTTATAAATTTCCAAAAATGTCGTTGGATGACTATTATTTAGAAAATGATGTCAGACTCATTATATGCCAATTAATCTAACTTCCATTCAGAATCCTGTACAGAATAGAAGACTAAATTTAGGACTCAATTCTTCATATGCTCACAGATTTAACCAGAGAACCCATCTCCACTTTATGTGAGCAATATAATTTTCTTTGTTTATTCAATATGTTGTATTATTTTTTTATTATAAAAATGGTTTGCTCACAAGGTTTTAAAATAATTGAATCTATTTGTTTCATTTCCCTGATGTATTAATATTTTTTGGCATGGTGCTTTAGAAAATATATGACACAGAAAGCAGCCTAATTCTTGTCACAGCTGCAATCTTACTGAGGCAGAAAATTTGGCATTTATATAAAATGAAACCATCTCTAACACTTTGCTGGCCCTTCTAGACCTGTCTTTGTTTAATCACCATGTTTGGAGCCTCTAAAAAGGGACTGCCTTTAGGAAGGAGGGGATGCTGATGACATGTGAATAAAATGGTGGTAGAAAAGAAAATTGATTTTTCCCCCTCAAGCTGCAGTCTGTGGAGGTTGCCTGCTTGTCACTGATAGCTGTGTGAGTCAGTCTCTGATTCATGAATTACAGTCCTGACCCCCTCCCAGGCCAGGATCGCCCTGTTCCCGTTTCCATGGTGCCAAACTTCCCTATCATTGTCCATTACTGTTAGTGCTTATTGTGTCTTCTCTATGCTGATAGGTGTTCAGGGTCAGGGATGGTGTCTGCCTTGCTTCCCATTGTTGTATAACATCTAGCATGGTGCTGGCAGGAGTGGGCGGTGCTTAATAAATGTTTGCTCAACAAAAGAATGAAAGCAGTTTATAATTTGAGCTCATTTCCAACTTCCTCTATAATTTTCCATTTTAGACAGCTTTATTGAGGTAAAATTGATATACAAAAACTGCATATTTAATGTATACAGTTTTATGAGTTTAGACAAATGCAAACACCCATGAGACCCTCACCATGGTCAAGCTAATAAATATATCCATCACCTTCAAAAGTTTCCTCAGGCCCCTCTTTTTGTAGTGATTATACCACAGGAAATTAAGAGGCAAACTTTAATGTATGGCCCTTGGTTGTTACATCCCCCCAAACTACTTGTGTTGTCATTTCCTCCTGTCTGTCTCCATCCATCTTACAAAAGTTGTACAAAGTAAAGGGAAAAAGAATAAATACAGGGATGACATTGACTGGGACCAGCTTTCTCTCATTCCCTTCAAGTGACAGGCATAAACCTGATATTTATATTTTCATCATTTAGCTATTCATACACTGAATGATAGTTTTAGAGAAAGAGGGAGATGGGAATTGAGTATACATGGCAGTACCATGGTGTTTATTTATCTTAAAAATAATTCTGACCATCTATAGAAGCTGCCTATTTTAATCTTAAACTCCCCAACATAACAGGTACTCTACACTAAAGCAAGAGTCTTTTCCTCTCATGGAAGGAGTTGGGTGGGGAGAGGAGGCATGAATTCCACAGAGACATGAATTCGGACTCCAGAAGAAAGTCCTCCCTTTGGCAATGCTGGTGACCCAGAAAACAACAGTGCTGACATTGGAGGAAAGGTCTGAACTCCTCACAGGAGTCGGGGGCACAGAGTAGTATATTCCATTCTAACAAGCACCGTTCACAGTAGTTAAATAAGTATAGTTTGTATGTGTGTGTGTATGTAGTGGGGTGGGTCACACAACATCCTTCTGAGTCATTTCCTCCATTGGAGTAACAGAGGTCCAGGTAGATGAGGTAGGAGAAATTGCTTATTTACTGAAAATTTCTAAGCAAAATAAGCCAGTCGGAGAAAGATAAATACCACATGATCTCACTCATATGTGGGATATAATGATCCACATAATTTGATGAACAAGAATAGATCCAGAGACAAATGGTAGGGGAGGGGGTTGGAGGGCAACCAAAGGACTTGTATGCATGCATATCAGCATAACCAATGGACACAGACCCTGGGGCGGTGGGGGCTTGCCCGGGGTGGGAATGGCTGGGGGGGGGGTGTCAATTGGGGTAAAAGAAGACAAATGTAAAACTTTAGACAATAATAAATAAAAGAATGCATCCATTTACTCTCCTTGTAGAGAGCTGAAAAGGAGATGAACCCATCAAATGAGTGGTGGTTCCACTTGTAATTTATATATCGCATTTATTGGTAAACATAGGGTATGTATACATTTCTTTAAGAGTATGGGTGAAGAAAATGAAACCGACATGTAGTGTATAAATGATTTTTTTAAAAAAGAAAAGAAAACAGCATCAAGAAGATTGAGAGTCACAAATGAGCTAGCAGAGACCTCAGAAGAAAACTACAATTAATTGACATCCTCAGAACAACAACAACAAAAAGACATGATCTCTAAGAGTTACAAGCAAAAATTCACAAGGCGAGAACAGGCTACAGAAAAAAAAGATAGATAAAAGGAGAGAGAAATAAAATATAAAAGGACAGCCACAAATCTGAAAATTTATTTGGAAAAATATACATAAAAAGTCAAGAAATTCTTGAAAATGGAGACTATAGAGGTAGAATTTGCTCTTTAAAATGGAAAGTATAGAGGTAGAATTTGCTTTACTAATATATTATTGTATTAAGTTGTGTTCCCTGGGAAATGGACTCTGAGGTGGAGAATTGTATGTAGGAAGTTTATTAGGGTGTATCCTTAGGATCAACACCTATGAGAGAGTAAAAAGCAAGATTGGGCAGAGGCAGGCATTGACAGGTGAGGCATCTTCCCTCCAGGGACCAAGATGGCCCCTCAGAGTTGCCAAAATTGAGGCAAGGGGGTCTGATCTTTTACTCCTTTATCGGGCAAGCATAGGGTTAAAGCTGTCCTCGGGGGAGGGGAGCAGTTTACCTTGGGAGAGGCAACTCCGTTTAACAGGCAGTAGTCCTTGGGGTCTGACTAGGAAAATTAATGCCCTCATCTTGAAGGGGAATCTTGGTGGTGTCCCACAGCACCGAATGAACTCAAGGAAAAGAACTGAAACACAATGATATTGGAGTGGATTCTTACATATCCACATCCTTGGAACTACAGAAAATGTTCAGAAACATATCCAGGATATACAAGTGAGTGGTATTACAAATTACTAGGAGCAAGAATGGATTATTCAGTACATTTCAGGTGACAAAGGATTAAACACTTTTATAAAATTAAAGTTATACCCTCAATTTACTCTAATTATTTAGGATATAGATATGCCCTATGGAACAGAAATCTAGAAAACCCATCGACAAACAGTTATTACTCTCTCATTTCACAGTCCTGGTGGAGGAAGTCTAGGAGTGCATTGGTGGCTCTAATACACGTTTTCATGGTTGTTCCACCATCACTAAAGTGTGCACTTTTGAATGTTCTAGGATGTCACATAAACATGTTTTAAGCAGCAAGATGGGTGATACAGAGAGGAAAGGGGTCCTTTCTTTAAGAACAAAACCCAGAAATTGCATAAATCACTTCCACTCACATTCAATTGGGCAGATCATAGCTGCAAAAGAGACTGAGAAATTTATCTTTGTTTTGAGTGGCCAAACACATTGCCCAAACTTGGTCTTTTACTTCTGTTTTAGAGAAAATAAGTATGAATATTGGAGAATACCTCTGTGACACACATTATAAGCCAGATGAATTCCAGATGAATAAACTTTTAGATATAAAAAATGAAGCCATAAATTATTGGCAAAAGTTTATGCCAAGGATATAGGAAATAAACTCTCTCAAATCCAAATATTAAAAATATTATTACAATCAATTCTATTGACCTAGGACTTCCACCTTTAGTCATTTGTTCGGAAGAAGGAAGTAAGAATGTGTGCAAACATTTAAGTGCAATAGGTATCACATTGTGCATATTAATAAAATTGAGAACAATGGGAGATTGCTAAATATTCAACAGTAGAAGATAGGTAATTTTATGTATTTATGTCTTTATGTAGAGTTGACTCAGCTCTACAATGGAATACTATACAGTCATTAAATATTTCATTGCAAAGAATATTTGATGTAATGGAAATATTCAACACTTTTGAGTGAAAAAAATCACAAAGTCATACTTATAATATAGCCCCATTTTTCTAAAGAGCATGCACATGTAAATAAGAAAACATAAAAGGTACAAGACCAAAAATGTTCACAATATTTATTGCTATTTGCCTGTGTACTTTCCCTAAACATTTATAAAGTATTACTTTGTAAGCAAAGAGTAAAATCATTTAAGGGAATAGAGACTCTAAAATGTTAGAGCACTTAAGTTACATGCAGCCCTGACCTGTTTGGCTCAGTGGATAGAGCGTCGGCCTGCGGACTGAAGGGTCCCAGGTTCAATTCAAGTCAAGGGCATGTACCTTGGTTGCGGGCACATTCCCAGTAGGGGGTGTGTAGGAGGCAGCTGATTGATGTTTCTAACTCTCTATCCCTTTCCCTTCCTCTCTGTAAAAAATCAATAATATATATATTTTTTAAAAATTCAAAAAAAAAAAAGATGCATGCAGTATAATGCATGGGTGACTTCATAGTGAGGGTACCACTGATATGGCTCTTGATGGCTCTCGAGGGACGTTTGGAAGAGGGAGGAACGTTTATGATGGCAAAGGGTTACGGAAGAGTACAGTGTGTTCAGGGAAGAGTGAGATGTTTCGTGTGCTGGGGAGATGAGGCTGGAAAGCTAGGCTAGCATCCATTGCAAAGAGATATGAGTAAGCTTGAACTTTTTCTTTTGGATAATGAAGAGCCATTGAAGGTGTCAGTTGGAGGGGGTGATGGGATTAGATTTGACTGCTGAAATAGGCGAGGTGTATTTTTTCAATTCCTCACTTCCTCTGCCATGCCTCTCACTTCCCGAGTCACGACTCCACAGCAGATGGCCAGGAGCATCCTGGGTTTTCAGCTTCCCTCTACTTTCAGGAAAGTCTAACAGTCTTAAATTAGTCATTGCACTTGTGTTCCCCTCAAATTCATGAGTGGAACAGTGATGGCACTGGGAAGGAGGTGGAGCTTTTGGAAGGTGATTAGGTCATGAGGGTAAAGCCTTCACGAATGGAATTGGTGCCCTTATTAGAGCCTCCAGAGGGCTCTCTTGTCCCTTCTGCCATGTGAGGACACAACAAGAAATTGACCATCTGTGAACTGAGAAGCAGGTCCTTACCAGACAACAAACTTGACCTCAAACTTCCCAGCCTCCAGAACTGTAAGAAGAACATTTGTGTTTATAAGCTGCCCGGTCTATGGTAATTTGTGATCTCAGTCCCAATGGACTAAGACACACTTTGTTGTTTAAGTGTGCTTCTTTTCTTTTTTTTTTGCATTAAAAAAACTTTATCGTTGAAAGTATTACATATGTCCCTCCCCACCCCCTCCCCCACCCTGTTAACCCCTTCCACCTAGCTCCCTCCCAGGCCCTCTGGCTCTATTGTTTTTCTATGGACTATGCATATCCTATATACTAAAAGGCTAATATGCAAATAGACTGAACGGCTTAACAACCGGAACAACTGAACAACTGGTTGCTATGATGTGTGCTGACTACCAGGGGGCGTGCACAGAACATGGCGGGCTTTGGCTGTGGCAGGATGGTGGAGCAGGTGAGTGGGGGTGCCAGACCAAGGCAGGGCACCAGTCGCTGTCATTGGGGTGAGCCTCTGGTGGTTACTGAAAATTCTTTGCTCCCACTCGCCACAGTCCTGCCTGGCGCTCGCACCTGCTGCCAGCGCCGGCCCTGCTTGCACCTGCTGCCAGTGCCCGGTGCCAGTCCCGATCACTTGGTGCCATCAGCAGGTGCGAGCAGTGCTGGCCCTGCTGGCCCTGATCGCCCCTGAGAGTTTCTCCACCTCCCCCTGCTCCTGAGGGGCAATCAGGGCAACAGCTGCCTCTTGCACCCACTGCTGGCACTGGCCCCAATCACTCTGCACTGTCAGCTGCCAGCACATGGGAGCAGCGGCAGCTGGAGCGGGGTTGCCGGCAGACAGGGGACTGGGGGCCATCCAGGAGGGGCCAGGTGGGTGTGCAGAGGATGGGCCAAGACCTGCCCATGTGCCTACAGCAGCCTCACAGTCCACAGTACCTTTCAAGGTGCACAAATTCATGCATTGGGCCCCTAGTCTCTCTATATAAAAGCCTAAGTGACCGTTATGACCAAATGACCAGAATGACCAGATGACTGGCAGGTAGTTATGACTTGCACTGACCCAGACTTTGCTGCTGGGACTCTGACAGCCCCAAATCTGGTTCACCTGCACCCCAGACCCAGACAGGAGGGAGGAGGGAGCCCAATTCCTCCCAGAATCGGCTGTTGGTTAGCTTGCTGCTGAGGCCAATTTCCCACTGTCCCTCCCTCTGGCAGGCCGGCCCTACTGATTGTCTCCAATCACTGGCCAGGCTGAGGGACCCACCCATGCACAAATTCGTGCACTGGGCCTCTAGTATACATAGAAATTCTTTGTTTAATCTCTTCTCATCTCCCCTGCTCCTCTTCTGAAATACATCAGTCTGTTGCATGTTGTTTAATTTGCTTCTTTTTTTTTTACAAGTTAATCTTTTTTTTATAATCTTTTTTAAAATTTTATTAAATATTTATTGTTCAGATTATTACATTTGTTCCTCTTTTTTCCCCCCCATAGCTCCCCTCCACCCAGTTCCCACCCCACCCTCTGCCCTTACCCCCCCACTGTCCTCATCCATAGGTGCACAGTTTTTGTCCAGTCTCTTCCCGCATCTCCCACACCCCTTTCCCCCCAAGAATAGTGAGTCCATTCCCCTTCTATGTCCCTGATTCCATCATAATCACCAGTTCATTCTGTTCACCAGATTATTTATTCACTTGATTCTTAGATTCACCTATTGATAGATGCATATTTGTTGTTCATAATTAGTATCTTTACCTTTTTCTTCTTCTTCCTCTTCTTAAAGGATACCTTTCACCATTTCATATAATACTGGTTTGGTGGTGATGAACTCCTTTAGCTTTTCCTTATATGTGAAGCTCTTTATCTGACCTTCAATTCTGAATGATAGCTTTGCTGGATAAAGTAATCTTGGTTGTAGGTTCTTGGCATTCATCACTTTGAATATTTCTTGCCACTCCCTTCTGGCCTGCATAGTTTCTGTTGAGAAATCAGCTGACAGTCATATGGGTATTCCCTTGTAGGTAACTGAGTTTCTTTTTCTTGCTGCTTTTAAGATTCTCTCTTTGTCTTTTGCTCTTGGCATTTTAATTATGATGTGTCTTGGTGTGGTCCTCTTTGGGTTCCTTTTGTTTGGGGTTCTCTGCGCTTCCTGGAGTTGTAAGTCTATTTCTTTCACCAGGTAGGGGAAGTTTTCTGTCATTATTTCTTCAAATAGGTTTTCAATATCTTGGTCTCTCTCATCTTCTGGCACCCCTATAATTCTGATGTTGGTACGCTTGAAGCTGTCCCAGAGGCTCCTTACACTATCTTCGTATTTTCGGACTCTTTTTTCATTTTGCTTTTCTGGTTGGGTGTTTTTTGCTTCTTCGCATTTCAAATCTTTGCCTTGATTCTTGCGCTCCTCTGGTCTGCTGTTGGGAGTCTGTATAATATTCATTATTTCAATCCGTGTATGCTTAATTTCTAGTTGGTTCTTTATCATAACATCGAGGGTCTCATTAGATTTCTTGAGGATCTCATTAAGTTTATCAGCGGCTTCTAGACAGTTCTTGAGAGACCTTAAAAGTGTGGTTCTGAACTCAATATCCTCCATTGACAGTTTTGTCCTGTTTCTTTGTCTCCGCATTTTTTATGCTTTCTTGGTACATCCCCTAGTGGTCTTTGTGCGCAGTCTTGTTGTAGTTAAGCCTTGATTGTTGTAGGTAACACTGGGGAGGGATTTGACCTCCAGGCCAACTGGCTGTGAGCTAATTTACTTCTTTTCACTAGACATCTGCAGCTGTACTACTCCTCACCTCCCTGTCTCTCTTAGAATACTGTATTTCACTTATATGGTTACACATATACTTTTGTATAAATTCATTAATGTGATTATATCAAATAAGGTTTTTAGTGCATTTTAACAACAAATTTGATTCCTTCCATAGTTTTTTCCATGCAGTATAAACATAGTGTCACATGCACATCCACACATAAACACATATGTAGGATCTGTGTCATCATGTGTTTCACAACAACAAAAAAGGAATAATACTATACACACTTCATTGAATGTGCATTTCTTCCTCACGAATAACTGGAAATATCACCAAATTAGTTGGTATAATCCCAAGGCATTGTTTTCAAAACTGCACATCTGTGGTTCCTATGTAATATGTTTTCAGTCATTTTCTTACTGATAGACTTACTTTGTTTCCAGGTTTTCATCATTAAAATGCAATAAATATTCTTAGGTATATTTGTTCCCATGGCATATCCCAAAGCAGGGCTGCTTGGTCAAAAAACATGTAATTATAATTATAACAGGAGGTGGTCAGATTGCTTTCCAAAAAGATCATAGCACTACATTTCCAATGGCATTAGGGAAGATACCCTGTTGTTCAGATCGCAACCAGTGCTAAATATCATAGCTCTTTTTGACATTATTGTTGCCAGCCTGATGGGTATAAAATATCTTATTATTCTTTTAATTTGCATTTCTCTGACCACTAGTGAATTTCAGTCTCCTTCTCATGACGTTCTTGTCTATTTGACTTGCGTTTCTATGAGTTATTATTTATATCTTGCTTTCTAAGTTTTTGTCCCTTCATAACCTTTCTTGATATAGGGCTAGCTGACTGGTCCATTTAGATTCTCCCTGGCCTCTTTTGCCACAATGTCCCTGAGTACTTTTAGAATTCTCAATTTAAAACATGAATTGACTCCTCTGTACAGGTCTCTCTCTTATGAGAATTAGTATTCCCTACTCAAGCTGGATAAATGCCAGGCAGGAGGAACCAGAAGATTCACTCACATCCCTCTTCTGGAGCAAAATGGATGAACAGAACACAAATTTTCAGCTTTTAAAACATCAAGAAATGCAGATCTGTAGCTGTAGAATAAGGTCTCTTTAGCTGTGTTAAATACCACCTTTGAAACACGAACTAGCCTGCATATAAAGCATTCCCTGGGCATAACAGGATTTCAGAATGACAGATGTGACTGGGTGGTTTTAAAGGGCACTGATAGGATGGTATGTATCTCTCTCAGTGATTAGTTCTGTGCTCATCATTCTAATCTATCCCAGCCAGCTGCATGCAGCCAATTGCTACCCAGTCAATACAGAACTCAGCCAACTGCTGAGGAGGTGTCGGTCATTACGCTGTCCTGCTGAGTACTCACTGAGACCAGCCCTCTCCCCAGGAACCCTTCAATAATTAAAACGATGTTGATTGCTGATCTCCTTGTCACTACAATGTAAAGAAAATAAAAAGTACTCAGCCTTGTCTGTATGACTAACATCATCTGACTTTGTAAGGAGAGGTTGCCAGAAGACTAATGCCCACTAGGAATTTTCTGTTTCCAGCACCCACCTGAAATTATCCATCTGCTCACCTCATCCTCATCCAGCATTAGCTGAGAGCACGGGCTGTTTACTCCAAAATAATAACAAAAAGAGAGGTCTCTCTGCTTCCTTTATTCAAAGCAGTAATCTCTTTGATACCAAAGTAATTATATGACCAAAGGTGTTAAAGTGGAAAAGACCATCCCTCTATGTTTGACAGGTCCCCAAATCAAATCAAGAAAGAGTGATTTGCCCAGTTATAGTTGGTTAATGTCAAGATCAAGACCTTCACATGTAAACCCTGACAACATGAGTATTAGAATGTTCATGAATGTTCATGATTTTCAAGGAACCTGTGAGACTTCTAACATTGCATGAAAACTTTGTTTCTTCTTCTTCTTCTTCTTCTTCTTCTTCTTCTTCTTCTTCTTCTTCTTCTTCTTCTTCTTCTTCTTCTTCTCCTTCTCCTTCTCCTTCTCCTTCTCCTTCTCCTTCTCCTTCTCCTTCTCCTTCTCCTTCTCCTTCTTCTTCTCCTCCTCCTTCTTCTTCTTCCTCTTCTTCTTTTTCAGAAAGAGTCCATGGTTTCCATCAGATTCCCAAATAGGTCCCACCTTGAAAATGAGTTAAGAGTTACTATTCGCTGAAACCGGTTTGGCTCAGTGGATAGAGCGTCGGCCTGCGGACTGAAGGGTCCCAGGTTCGATTCCGGTCACGGGCATGTACCTGGGTTGTGGGCATATCCCCAGTGGGAGATGTGCAGGAGGCAGCTGATCGATGTTTCTCTCTCATCAATGTTTCTAACTCTCTATCTCTTTCCCTTCCTCTCTGTAAAAAATCAATAAAATATATTTAAAAAACAAACAAACAAACAAAAAACCAAAAAACACAAACAAACAAGAGTTACTATTCTAGAGGAAGCTGTACAGGTCTCTCTCTTATGAGAATTAGTATTCCCTACTCAAGCTGGATAAACTCCAGGCAGGGGGAACCAGAAGATTCACTCACATCCCTCTTCTGGAGCAAAATGGATGAACGGAACACAAATTTCCAGCTTTTAAAACATCTCACGCCAGTTGCCAGGAGGGGACTCTCACATGAGCAAGGACAAGTCAAAAATCTTAACAATATTCAGTAGGACCCACATAGCAGAAAGCATAGAACCTTTGGTGGAGGGGCAAAGGAGGCTAATTCTCTTTCAAGTTTTGATTTTATTGTCAATGTGCTCTTTTCTATCACGAGGTGAAGTGATCAAGTGGAGCTCTGAATGTCCCTATTTAGGACTTTCCTTTATTCTTTGATTGTCAAGAGACCCTATGGTGAAGCTCAGGGGATGGATAATGAGAGATGGACTCGGCAGGCTCCACTTAGGCTGCTTCTGTTCTCAACTATCTTTAGTGAGGAAGAGGAAGAGGGCCAGCTAAACAGAAGAGAGCTGGTTAGACACTTGACCAGACTTTCTTTGACCAAAAAGAATAGCAGCAACTGAGACTTTCATGCTGTTCAGACTTGAGCAAGAGACCAGACCTGAGCTTCACATAGGAGCCTAACTAGCATTAAGGCACCACCTTTTACCTGGAGGGGCCAATATATGCATCCCTTGGAGGACCAGCTTAGAAATAAGTGGCTTCATTGGGATACAGAACTTACAGACTGGCCACATTAGACATGACTGACATAGTTTACTATTGATTATCCATGGTATCTAACTGCATTTAGGCATCCAGTAGACAGTGGGTTGTACTGAGGAAAAGAAACTCATTTTAGTAGCAATTCCAGGAAAACTGGACTTGCAAAGTAAGTCTGACATACATTGACCAGAACACATTATACGCATGCATGTGTGTGTATATGTACACAGGCATACATTCATGCGTATGTGTAAAATACTTTTCTGTGGTGATTTTGATAAGGGTTAGTTAGCTAGCTTAATTAGGTAGACAGGAAGGCGGGGGGGTCTAGGAAGGATGGAGGCATTTCTGGCTTAAGTAATTAAAAGCAGCTCTGATCTGATCAGCTAGGAGAGCCATAAGGGGTAATAAAACATCTCCGGCCAGGACACTTGAGAGAAGGTCCATGGGATAGGAATGCATAGATGGGGGCTTGGAGACACCAAAATGCATATATTACTTGTACAGAGGATAAAGAAATGCCACAGGATAAGGAGGGAGGAAGGCATACATTCACAGAAGTAAAGAAAAGTCACAGGATATCGAGAAGAAGGAAATATTTTTACAGAGGATAGAGGAATGCTGCAAGATAAGGGGGGAGAAAAAGGAGGTCACCACGTCGGCTTTGAGCTTTGAAACTAACATTATGTAGCAGAATGATCAGTGAGGAAAGCATGAGGATCCCAAATTAAGGAAAGGGACCAATTAGAAAATGTCATGTTCAGATAAAGAACTACAGCCTTTATAAACCAGAGACAAAGAGATTCAGTAGTTTCAGATTATTCAGATTTTTTTCCCATTAGAAAGAGAGAGCGAGAGTGAGCAGGTTTTTCCCATTTGGGGCCCCTTCCCAAGGGGGTCCCCTTTGGGAATCCTCCTGCCCAGATGGAGTTTGTATCTGCTTCCAATAAACTTCTACATTATTATTAAAGAAATCTGTTAGTCCATGAATTTATTTTTCAACTTCATAGGACAAGAACCCACAAGAAGAATCTGCACCCCAAACCCCACGTTTCAATTTTAAACCACCACTGAAGATGATCCACACCACTAGTGTTCTTCAATAATGGAAATACTCAAGAAATAGGGACTATTCTTCTATCCTCCTCTTTCATCATACGGATTAATGTTCAAATGTCACACTTGTCTAAGAGCAATATGGTACCTCCTTCCAGTAACCAGCAAATGTTGCTGTTAATCCTGTGCTAAATTGCAGGGTCTCCTGCACAGCCTAACTTTAGCTTCGGGCAGCTTTGGTTTCAAAGCTACTCCAACAGCATCCTGTGCCTTCAAAGATTATTCATTTATTCTATAAATATTGACTGAGAGCACACTTTGTGAGTGCCTGTTCCAAGAGCTGGAGACACAGAATGCAAATATCACTGCCTTTTATAGAGCTTGCATTTTTGGTGGAAGGAGGTAAACAAACAAAGAGATAAAAACAATTATGCTAGACAAGAGGCCCAGTGCACAAAATTTATGCACTCAAGGGGTGGGTGTGGGGGTCCCTCAGCCCAGCCTGTGCCCTCTCGCAGTCTGGGAGCCCTCGGGGAATGTCCAATTGATGGCATAGGCCCCCAGGGGGAGCGGGCCTAAGCCGTCAGTTGGACATCCTTAGCACTGCTGTAAAAGCAGGAGAGGCTCCCGCCACTGCCACTGTGCTCACCAGCCGTGAGCCCTGCTCAGGGCTTCTGGCTGAGTTGCGCCCCCCTTGTGGGAACACACTGACCACCAGGGTGCAGCTCCTGCATTGAACGTCTGCCCCCGGTAGTCAGTGAGCATCATAGCAAGCAGTCATTCTGTCATTTGGTTGATTTGCATATTAACCTTTTATTACATAGGATGGGGAGAACTACTATGAGAAAAAGCAAGAGAGATGGAGCTGTCAGGAGTCAGGGAGGGATGGTGTGTTAATATATCATTTTAGACAGAGAAAGACTTACTGAAAGGGAGACATTTGAGCAAAGAACCAAGGAAGGTGAGAGTATGCTCTGTGTGTGTTTGAGGAGAAAGAGCTCTAGAGCAAGCATGTCAAACTCGTGGCCCACAGTGAATATTTTTGCGGCCCAGCCAATATAACGGTATGTAGGAAACATTTTAATAAATATTTTGTAACTTAATTTTTACAATATCCTGTTATACATAATTATTAATAACAAATACAATGTTCGCTAATGACTGATTACTATAATCATGTTGCATTCATTTTCCTTACGCGTCTTACACGCAGGCTCACCATTTCTCTCCACTAATACTAGGAGCGAATATTTTAGCAGCGATTGCCACGTCATTAGTCTTGGACTAACTTGTTCAGTGTGTGCAACAGGAAATATTTTGCTTTTGGAGAACAAGAAAAATAGGTTTATTTGCATTACGCTTACTAATTTGTGCAGTTATTCAGTGTCTGGTAAGTTAATGTTCAAGAAAAAATATTAATTTTTATTAAAATGTTCTATTGTTTTTATGTTAATGATTACTCATTTATTTCAGCCCTTTGTATTCAGCATGTTTCTATCAAAATAAACCTACGTTTCTATGAAAATTGAAGCTTTTTAAAAAATATATTTTATTGATTTTTACAGAGAGGAAGGGAGAGGGATAGAGAGTTAGAAACATTGATCAGCTGCTTCCTGCACACCCCCTGTCCCTGCAACCAAGGTGCATGCCCTTGATCAGAATCGAACCTGGGGGAATTGAACCTGGGACCCTTCAGTCCACAGGCCAACACTCTATCCACTGAGCCAAACCGGTTAGGGCAAAGCTTTTGGTTTTTTTTGTGGCCCACATAAACTTAAACCTTGTTTATTTGGCCCGTGTTAGCCTTTGAGTTTGACATGCTTGCTCTAGAGCAGTGGTTCTCAACCTATGGGTCGCGACCCCTTTGGAGGTTGAATGACCCTTTTACAGGGGTCGCCTAAGGCCATCATAAAACACATATATAATTACATATTGTTTTTGTGATTAATCACTATGCTTTAATTATGTTCAATTTGTAACAATGAAATTGGGGGTCACCACAACATGAGGAACTGTATTAAAGGGTCGCGGCATTAGGAAGGTTGAGAACCACTGCTCTAGAGGAAGGAACTGCAAGTGCAAAGGCCCTGAGGCAGGAGCACACTTGGAGACTAGTGCGGCTGAAGCAGAGTGACTAGCAGGTCGGAGAGGTGACAGCGAGCCACAGTCTGGCACCCAGGAGTGGAATCTGACTCTGATACCTTTTTGATTATTTTTTTTCTAAGCTGCTGAACTAATAACTGTATTCCCCCCCCCCCACCCCCCCAAAAATGTATACATGAATGCCCTGGCCAGTGTAGCTCAGTTGGTTGGGTTTCATCCCATGCACCAAAAGTTTGATTCCCAGTCAGGACATTGCCAGGTTGCAGGGTCAATCCCTGGTGGGGTTGTGGGGGGCAGCCTATTAATTTTTGCTCTCACATCAATGTGTCTTTCTCTCTTTCTCCATTCCTCTCTCTCTGAAATTCCAATAAAAATATTAAAACAACTTTAACATGAGAAAGGTATTTCTGGAAGAAATCTTTTATGATTTTCTCATGATCTCTTTTTGTTTTTTCCAATTCTTGTCCCCTCAGACCTTCTTTAGCTCTCTAATTGTCCACACTCCTGTTACACAGTTTAAGATTTTAACCTTCAAACTCAAAACGCCAGGGAGATCCAGAGGCAGCTGCATGTCAATGAACCAGACCCACAAGGCATGTGCTGGGAGAGAAAAGTACCAGCATTTGCCAAGGCACTGGGGGAGAGGCCCTGGGACCAAGATGGGCATTGGCTCCATGCATAGCTCAAACCTGGATCCTGTCTCTGACATCCTGAGAAGGACCTGTTGGCTTTTGTTCACTGCCTGTTATCACTGGCCATCATTGCTCTCACTGCTGTTGCTCACATCTAGAGGCTGAAAGCAGATAGGATATTGGCCCGGTTACAACTTCTGGGCTTCACTTCTAAGCCGTGGTAGAATTCCAATGCGGTCCATTACCCACCTTCCTTCAAATCCACTTGCCTCCTTTATGTCCTTGTAAAACCTTGGTCACTGGCTGAATTCTGTCATCCTCTCTGACAGTAACCAGGTCTAGACCCCGGGAAGTAACCTAATTACAATTTGAATCTATTTACTCTTTCCTCTGCCCTGCTATCAGCCTTGTCCTCGGATCACTGCCATCCTGGCCAAACAACTCACCTGGCCTCCAACTGCCTATGCTCTTCAGAGTAGTGAGATCATTTTTCCTCGACAGCAAATCTGAGCATATCACATCACTCTTCTGAGTCACTTAGAATAAAATTCAAAATTTTTCATATGGTCAGCAAGGGGCCGGTGTGATTTCCCCCCTCACCTGCTTCTCTAGCTTATTATGACTCACCTCTCCCTTGTTTCCCAAGCTTTGACCTTTCTGCACTCTTAGCGCTCAGTCTCAGAGAGGACCCTTGCCATGTCCTCCACCTGAAACACCTTCTCTGTGCCCTCCCTGACTCCTTCTCCCCTGTGTGGTCTTAGCAAGAGCAGATCTTCCTCAGCAACACCCTTCCTCATACTTGATAACCCTCCTATATGGATTTGCAACACCTGGAACGTTTATTTTATGGCACTTAGCAAAATGATAATCGATTATTAAGTGATTATTTATTGTCTGGACTATAAATGCAAGGATTCACACTTTCCTTCTATCATGTATTCCCAGCACTTGTTAAAGAAAAATGTTATTCATGACACTGGTTAAAGATGATAAGGCAGACATTATTCGGGGAGACTACTACAGTGGGGTTGTACAATAGAGGAGAGCCAGAATCAACTCTGAATACAATGAGGACAAGTGGAAATTTATCTGCAGAAGCAGGAGGGATCAGGGAGTCAGGGCTAGGAGATTCTTGCTAGACTGGCTCAACTTGCTGAAGGCAGGCCAGGGTGATAAGATATGAAGGAGGGAGGATCAGGAATCTGATTAGCTATTGAGGGCGGGGGAATTTTCAATAAACTGACCTGGAAGGATTCTTACTAGTCAAGGGCAAAGCTAAACGTTAGGGTCTTGAGGGTTGAGCTGAGCCTGACTAGAGTTAGGTCAACAGCAGAATTTTTGCCACACCCAACACAATGCCTGGCACATAGCAGGTGGTCAATAAATATTTGTAAAGTGAGGTAAGTGGCTGAAAATCTGACGGGGAAAGAATAAGTGTGATTAGTGAATAAAGCTGCTCACTTTAATTTTACCCCTGGAATGAACATAGATAGGCAAGCCCCTCTCAAAAATTGAAAAATGCTTTGTTAATTTAAAATTTCCTTCACTATATCTGCAGTAGAATTTTCTTTGAGTTCATTTCACTATACAGCAATGTAAATGTCCTTCAAAAAGTGTAGCTTTTCTGCAATCTATATGATAAAAGCCTAGGTGATGTCATGGGACATCGTCACAAGATGGCCACCCACATCACCACAAGATGGCAGTTGAGGGTGACCAGGCTGGCAGAGGAGGACAGTGGGGGTGACCAGGTCGGCAGGGAAGGGCAGTTGGGGGCAAGATCAGGCCTGCAGGGGAGGACAGTTGGAGGTGAGATCAGGCTGGCAGGGGAAGGCAGTTGGGGGCAACCAGGCCAGTGGGGGAGGGTAGTTGGGAGTGATCAGGCTTGCAGGGAAGGGCAGTTGGGGGTGACCAGGCCATCAGGGGAGGGCAGTTGGGGGCGACCAGGCCATCAAGAGAGGGCAGTTGGGGGTAACCAGGCCGGCAGGGGAGGGTGGTTAAGGGCGACCAGGCTGACAGGGGAGGGCAGTTGGGGGTGACCAGGTTGGCAGGGGAGGGCAGTTGGGAGTGATTGGGCTGGTAGGGGAGGGCCTTTAGAGGCAATTGGGCCTTCAGGGGAGCAGTTAGGCATCAATCAGGCTGGCAGCAGAGTGGTTGTGGGTGATCAGGCAGGCAGGCAGGCAGGTGAGCAGTTAGGAGCCAGCAGTCCTTGATTGTGAGAGGAATGTCAGACTCCTGGTTTCTTAAATTTCTTTTATTTTGCTTCTGGCTTCCAGTTCATCCCCCAAAGGTTCCCAGATTGGAGACGGTGCAGGCTGGGCTGAGGGACACCCTTCCCGTGCATGAATTTCATACACTGAGCCTCTAGTCTATAATAATAAAGTGTAATATGCTAATTAGACCAGACATCCTACCGGATGTCCTTCCAGATGACCATCTGGATGAAGCCAGGGCTGCAAGGGAAGCCCGGGTCCTGGGTGCCAGTGGTAAGCCAGTGCCGGCAGCTGGGAGAAGGAAGGCCTACTCTTGCACAAATTTCATGCAATGGGCCTCTAGCAGATACATAATTCTCGAAGTGATAAAAAACAAACAACTATAGAAAGTGATGTTTTATTGTATATTAATGTTATTTATAGTGTTCCAAACCAGACATTTCCTTCTTTAACCAATAGCAAACATTCCAAGCACCTAATCGAAGCCTGAAATAATAGCAATTGTTTCATCAGCCACTGACACATTCTAGTCAGTTGAGCCAGTTGCTCTGCCCAACAAATGGGAAAGTAATGCCCCTTCCTAATTAAAATCATGGCTACAAATTTAAAAATTATTTCACGGTGTATGGGCAGCCAAATTATGCTGCGATGTATTATTGTAAAGACATGGGGTGCCTTAAACTAATTCTCAAAACAAAGCGCATTAGATCTGCTTCTGGATATTTTTTTTTCTTTTATTTTGCTTCTGGCTTCCAGTTCAAGCCTGAACAGGCTCTCCACACCCACACAGCCTGGGTACGCCTTCTGGCACTGGAATCAAGAGAAGGTCAACTGATTCACTTTGCATTTAAGTAGAGATAACACGCCATCAAAATATAATTTCCCCAAAAGAGTCTGATCTTTTCAAAAAAATAAAAAGAGGTAATGATCTTTTAGTCAGATCACTGCTGAATTCTCAAACATAGCAACTAACCCTCACCTGAGCATGTCTGCATGTCCCCTTTTCTTTGGTTTTGAATTTGTACTTTTTCTCTTATTAGGGGTTTTACCTTTGGTTTTAAAATGTCTCAAGTTTTTTTGTTTGTTTGTTTGTTTTGTTTGTTTTTGGAAAGGAGTTGACTGTAATAAAGCTTAGAATAGAAAATATTTTAAATTTATTTTATCTTATAGTATGATACTCTACATAAAATTTAAAAATATGAAATAATACTAAGTACTGCTTATTGAAGTATTCATATTAAGGAAAGAATAAACGTAGGGGATGTATAAAATGGAGTTACTTCAACCAAGCCTCTAAAATTAATTACATAATGAAGTTTGAGGCATAAAAAAGCAATTCTATTCTTGTTCTAACTAGCCTGGGGACTTAAATTTTGAACTTTCCAGTCCTGTGCCAGTGCCTGGTACATCAATTTATTGTGTCAATATCTGGACATACACCAGACTTCCAGATAACGCTCCACTCCGATTACCCCCCTTAAGGACTCACATATCCAGATCACCCAATATCTATTACGCAGACCACCTGCATCTATCATCAGACTGCCATCTGACTGATAACCATTTGGACCAATCCTAGGGCTAAGAATGCAGGACTAATTATTCTCAAAATGTACTTTTTACTATAAGAACTCTTAATTTTTCTTTCTTCTTGGAAACAATTTTGGGTTTTTGCCTGCCTGTGTTCCCAGTTTGCAAACTTTAAGTCACTTGAATTAACCTTTAATGTTTATTTCTAGCAAAGCCTCTAGACATTCTTTTAAGTTAGACAATATGGAGTAAAGGCACAAAAGCACGCAGGGGAATGGAGGTCTGTGGAGGCCGAAAACAGAAAGGGAAGAAGAAGGAAGGATGGGGTGAGCTGGTGGCTGTGATTTAGCTTTAAAAGTTGTAACATTCTGAAACTGTACAAAAAGTGAGATTTGCAAGATTGCAAGCAAATAGAGTTAGTAGCTCCCTCCAAGAACTCAATCTGGGAATGTTCTGGGGTGAAAATGAAATGGAAGGACCTGACTAATTAACTTAAGGACTGTCAGGTCTTCTCTCCCCAGGACATCTGAGACATCTGAGTGGGTCAGTATGTGAGGAAATTGCAGGCCAGATGGAAGGGGGAGCCATAGGAAGGGAGAAGCAAAGGGAGTGCTCTTAACTGCACTCTTTTATCTCCCCAAATGAACATAAGCAGGTCAGGCTGATCACCACTTCCTGTGAGGAGGAAGCAAACCTCAATCACAACCTAATGCTGGAGCTAGGGGATGGGTGACATCCATGGGTGGAATGAGAACCCAGCAGGTGTAGGAGAAGAGATTGCAATAGGTCGTGGATACCACCTGAGGGAGGTGACAAACCTCTCATGAGCTCACAGAGTGATATAATGAATGTTCCAAAATTTAGCTGGAACGCGGACATAAGATGAAGCACAATTAATTAATTTAAAGTCAGCAAAATAAATATTCTTCAGGAGGATAGTGGAAATTTGAAGCAGGAACAAAGAATTAAAAAGAAGAGGCAATTGCAAGTTATCATTACAATAAGAAACTCATAAATGGATTAAATATTGGAATGAACATGGTATAAAAATGAGCCAGTAAACTGGAAAAAACATGTAATGGAATTTCCCCAGAAGACATCAAGTATAAATAAAAAGAACAAAATAAAAAAAGAAACATCAGAGGGAGGATAGAAGAATCTTCAGAAGAAGAGAATACAATAAATGGAGAAAGAAAATATTTGAAGAAATATAGATTGAGAATTTCCTATAATTACAGGAAGGAAGACCACAAAATGAAAGGATTTAAAAAATATCAATGGAATATATAAGAAAAATCCATACTTTGTAATATAGTAAAATTTAAGACCATCAATGTCAAAGAGAAGATTGCTGGGACAAAGGAACAAATATTAAATAGATACTAGACTTTTTAGCATTTGTATTATATGAGACCAGACTAATATTTTCAACATGTTGAAGAAACAATATAAATTTGAACCCAAAATGCTTTCCTCTAGTTGAGTTTTAAGTGCAATAAAGATATTAACAAGCGTACAATTATCTCAGAAAAATTAATACAAAGACTGTCTTTGAAATCACTGTTAGAGAAAGTATTCCAGCAAAAGAGAACACATTCAGAAGATACGAAGAGGTATACACAGGAAGTAAAGGTGAATAAATGACTGAAGATGATTTGTGGTTTTCTCAGGGAGCATTGGCATACAAGAAGACTAACATAGGATAATTTGGATAACTAAGAATAACTAGAATGAGGGGAATCAGAAATGTTGGGTTTATATATGCTACTTTTGTATTTTCTGCTATAGTGTATGGTTGTCAAAACTTGAGCAGATTAGGTTGACTTGGAAGTGATGATTTGATAGGTGAGTATATGGACAAGAAGGGAAGAACAAGAGGGCTGGTGGTTATGATTTAGTTTCAAAATTTGTAACAATTTGATAATTTGTAAATTTTACTGCTAGAAAATAACATCTTGCTAACACTAAAACCATTATGTCAAGGGCAACTGTAGTTGGAATTGATATCTGCTACACATTCTTTTTAAAAATATATATATATTTTTATTCATTTCGGATAGGAAGGGAGAGGGAGATAGAAACATCAATGATGAGAGGAAATCATTGATTGGCTGCCTCCTGCACACCCCTTACTGGGGATTGAGCCTGCAACCCGAGCATGTGTCCTTGATGGGAATTGAACCTGGGACCCTTCAGTCCGCAGGCTGATGCTCTATCCACTGAGCAAAACCAGCTATGGCTGCTACACATTCTTGACTGCCTTTCTCCTTTGCCTAAATTCTGACCATGGAAAGTGTTTGGAGTAACCTCAGTGTATCTAATCTTCAGCCATTATTATAAACTAAAGGAATTCTATTGAAAAATTATCAATTTTATCCTTCAGGAACACGGTATGTTATCATGACACCTGTTAATCAGATTCAATACAGTTTCAGACACAGAACATCAGACCTAAGGGGCAAAGGTCAAACAGGCTTGGTCATTATAGCCTATGGCTTAATCTTTCAACTCTAATTTTACAAAATAGGAATGTTGTTAGATATTTCCCTTCAGGCCAGAAAATAACAAATTTCTTTGTATACTGGGCTTTCTGAGGCTCAAATGCAGTTTTAGTCTACAGCACAAAAATAAAATGTTTATATCATCTAAAGCAGATTTTTTAAATTTCCAAAATGTTTTGGGGTTCATTTCCCAACTTAAAGTTTATCAGCTATCATTTTAGAATGCATTTTATTACTTAGAAAGCAATCCATACTCAGTACAAAATACCTAGAAAGTATGAGTAGAAAGAAACAAAAGTTAATACTAGCCATTAAACGCTGTTCCTTTCCTTTCATGTTTTTCATTAATTCTGTCTCTCACAAAGGAGTATTAAGTAGTATGCAGGACATGAACCAAGAGTCGGCTACCGGCGGCCGACTCACTTCTCTAACCCTGGAGAGTTTCTCTGCCAGAGGTGGTGACTGCGGGAGCACTCAAGTCACTGAGTTGTGTGGATGACGTGGGAAAAGGTAAGTGAAGCATTTAACTCGATGTCTGCTGCTTAGAAAAGTGTTTTTTAATACCATAATTACTGCATGAACACAGATTCTAGGTGAAACTGAGTCTTTGTAGATGATGTCTTGTAATTCACATTTTTCCTGAATCTCTTCACTGACTAAAACAATTTCTATGCCCAAGGTTGTATCCAAAGAGATTATTGACATTAAATGTGTTATTTTTTGTTTTCTACTCCAAAGTAGAAATTGCTGTATTTTAAATTTGAAGACTACTGGGGAAGTAAAGTTACCTGATACTCCATGTTAAGTCATTTAAATATGATGCTCTTTAAAAAAAAAATTGAATTATGATAACATGATGAAACCCACGGGTTTAACGTGCCCAGTGCAGTGAATTTGACAATTACGTATATCCCTGTCACAGAATGTAGAGCATTTCCATGCCCTATGGAAAATTCTCTCGTTTTCCGTCTAGTCAGTTTCCTCCACTGTCCCACAATTGTCAATCACTGTCTGCTTTCTGTCCTCATAGAGCAGTTTTGCCTGTATTTGGATTTCATATACATGATTCATACTGTATGTACTTTTTTCGGTCTGGGTATTTTTTACTCAGCATAATGTCTGAGATTCATTATATATATCATCTTTGATCCTTTCAACTATTCATAATTTTAGGGGTTGGAAGGAAGAGAGTCAAGAGAGCAACCATCATAGATTTGAAAGACCTGAGTTGAAATCCAGACTATTTTTAGTTGTGTGACTTTGAACAAATAAAGTTAATCTCAGTACTGGTTGTTTGGACAAACTAAACCTCAACTTCCTTAAAATGATGATAAAATACTCATCTGGTAAAGCTATTGTCACAATTGAGATAAATAAGTGAGAACATGGTGCTAGACACATAATGGTTGTTAAAAAAAGATTTGTTCAGTCTGAATATAGCAGGCCAGTCACAGATATTGACAAATTACACCTCCTTAATGACCAGCCACAGAGGAGATGAAAGCTGTTTTGTTTCCCTCTATCAAATATGACAATATAAACTTCATTTTCTTTCCTGGAAATGATTTCAAGGTTTAAAAGGGATTATATATAAGAATATATAATCTTGCATTTAAGGCAAACAAGCAAGCACACAAACAAACCAAAACCATGCAGAGAAAACCGCATATACAAAGGCAGCAGCAAGGCTTGAAGCTGGGAACTCTTTTGTACCTTTTATCTGTGTACTTAACATTGTGGATGCAACCCCCCTGAGAGGATGGAATACATTTTATAGGGATACTAGAGGCCAGGTGCATGAAATGTGTGCACTCAGGGGGTGTCCCTCAGCCCGGCCTGCACCCTTTCACAGTCCCAGAGCCCTCGGGGATATCCGACTGCCGGCTTAGGCCCGCTCCCCCCCGGGGTTGGGGGAGCGGGCCTAAGCCATCAGTTAGACATCCTTAGCACTGCCCTGGAGGCGGGTGAGGCTCCTGCCATGGCTGCTGTGCTCACCAGCCATGAACCTGGCTTCTGGCTGAGCGGTGCTCCCCCTGTGGGAGCACACTGACCACCAGGGGGCAGCTCCTGCATTGAGTGTCTGCCCCCTGGTGGTCAGTGCACATCATAGAGACTGGTTGTTCTGTCGTTCGGTCAATTTGCGTATTAGCCTTTTATTATATAGAATTAGGAGACATAAATGAAGATGCTTTTGGATTGCATTCCATATTCAGAGTATTGATTACATGTTTTTTACCTATAAAAATAAGATAGAAATTCTTGTTAAAATAACGTGGTATTCTTTAACAAGATGTTGTGTATAACTCAAGCAAAACTTTTTATTTTTATTTTTTTAAGAGAATAAACCAGAACCAGTTTTTCTGGTGGCATTAAAATAAAATGATAGACACAAAAGCCTCAATAGTTTTCTACCTATGTTTCAATCAGCACAGAGAAATCCTTCCCATACACATTAATTATTCCCTAAGATGTGGGGAACTGAAAGGTAACACTCATTTCCAATTATTGGTTCCATTATTTCAGAGCTCAGGGCTGTGGACCACTATAAAGAGCTATTTTGGGAATGAAGGCAATCATTTTTTGTTTGTTTGTTTTGTTAATCCTCACCATTGTCCCACTGATTTTTAGAGAGAGTGGAAGGGAGGGGGAGAGACACACAGAGAGAAACATTGATGTGAGAGAGACACATTGATTGGCTGCCGCTCACACACATGGCAACCTGGGGTCAGGGATCAAGCCTGTAACTGAAGTATGTGCCCTTGACTGGAATCGAACCTGAAACCCTTCAGTGTGCAGGCCAATGCTCTATCCACTGAGCAAAAATGGCTAGGGCTGAAGGCAATCTTTGTGCACACTGAACACTTAGACACCTTGCAGTAAACTGACACTTTTTTATCATCTAGTTTGATTTGACAGTTGAAATTGCTATTTAGCTAAGACATTTTTGCATTGATAATTCTTAAACTGGGTAGCTTATGTGAAAAAGTGCTAAAGCAATCATTTTTCTTCTGTGGTGAATTTTACATGAATAGAAAGAGGTAATACAAGTTAAATCCTTTTCTAATACTTCTGAATAAGGTTGACCTTACAGAAATCTAATTATAAAATACATTTATGACCCACAATGAATCTATTAGGAAGCTTTAACACAGATAAAGATGTGAAAGTAATTTCTTTCAAATAAGATTACAAAGTTAACATAAATAAATATGCCATTGGATAAAATAATATATTACATCTTTTAAAAAATATATATTTTTATTGATTTCAGGAAGGAAGAAAGAGGGAGAGAAAAAAAATATTAATGACTAGAGGCTCTGCGCATGAAATTCATGCAATGTGTGTGTGGGGGCGTCCCTCAGCCTGGCCTGCATCCTCTCACAATCTGGGACCCTTCTGGGAATGTCCGACTGCTGGTTTAGGCCTGATCCCGCAGGAATTCCTGTGGGATAAGTTGGACATCTGTCTCACAATCTGGGACCACTGGCTCCTAACTGCTCGTCTGCCTGCCTGCTGGATTACCCCAACCACTCTGTCTGCCTGCCTCATTGCCCCTAACCACTTGCCGCCTCTGCCTCAGCCCCCATTGCTGCGGCTTCATCTGGAAGGACGTCCAGAAGGTCATTCGGCTCTCTCGTCTAATTAGCATATTACTTTTTAAAATTATAGATGAGAGAGAATCATTGATTGGCTGCTTCCTGCATGCCTCCTACTGGGGATGGAGCCTGCAACCCAAGCATGTGCCCTGACAGGAATTTGAACCTTGACTTCCTGGTTCATAGGTCAATGCTCAACCACTGAGCCACACTGGCCAGGCACATTACATCTTTATAGTGTTTTTAGATTTCATGTATATTTATTCCCTTACCTATAAATAATCCTATAAGATAGATAATATTATGACTTCTACTTTATAGATAAGGAAATTTAGATGAAGACTTTTGGGGGCTAATATTAAAAGAGATGATACTTTCTCCCAGATGTTATTATTGCCTCAAGTTATTATGGCTCACTTATCATTCATGAAGCGCTTAGACCTGACTTACTAAGGCAGAAACCCAAACCAGTGTAATCCAAAAAAGAAGGGAATTCATTGGTTCCCATAACTAGAAAAACCAGTGTGGCTAAAGGTAGACAGAATCAAACTCCACGTTGCTGGGATTTATTGTTTCTTCCTTTCCGTCAGCCCCTCTCTGTGTGTGGCCCTGATCTCCCCCCTCAACAAATGGGCTTCCTCCATGTGTCCAGGAAGGCAAGTATCAACAATGCCAACATTATTTCCTCCCAACACCCAGATTACAAATTCCCAGGGCAATCTTCTTCATTTGCTTCAATTGAAAGCCATGGGGCCGAACTTGGGTCACATGCCAATGTTTGACCTATATCTTAAGAGCAGAGGTGTAGGGAGCTCTGATTAGCTCATGTAGAACCTCTGTCCCCTATGTGTGAAATGGGGACAGAGCACATGATTGACCACATGTGATGGGAGAGGTTAATAAGGGTCTCCTTATACTGGAATAGAAACAAGTAGACAAGCTGCTTAAGGGGCCAGATTAGAATCTCTAGAAACAGATATATGTCCATACAAGAGTTTATTACAGGATTTTTCTGGAAATTCAAATAGGTGAGGAGAATAAAGTATTTAATAGTAAATGTGAAAACTGAGTTGATCCTTAGCTCAGTATTTGTTGAATGTAATAAAAAGAATAAATGAAATGAATGAATGAGTGAATGAATGGAAAAGTCAGAGTTAGAGTCTCAGTGCTGCCACTTATTGCTCTGGGATCTTGGAGCTATAAGTGGTTACCTATATCTCATAACTTCCATCTTCATTTCAATTCTTCATTGTTGGATGATTAAAGGAGCTCTTAAAACCACAGAAGCTCCAATGGTATTAGCAGAGGACACAAATTTATAATAAAAACCAGAGGCCTGGTGCACAATATTCGTGCACTGGGGGTGGGGAGGGGGGTCTCTCAGCCTGGCCTGTGCACTCTCGCAGTCCTAAGCCAGCAGTCGGACATCCCCTGAGGGGTCCTTAGCGCTGCTGCAGAGGCGAGGCGGGAGAGGCTCCCGCCACCACCATTGCGCTCACCAGCTGTGAGCCTGTGGAGCGTACTGACCACTAGGAGGCAGCTCCTGCATTGAGCATCTGCCCCCTGGTGGTCAGTGCTCATTCTAGCTACGGGTCATTCCACTGTTCAGTTGATTTGCATATTAGCCTTTTATTATATAGGATATACAACTTAATAAAAAATAAATGCAAAAAGGCAATTGGAAAACGTTAACACTAATGCTCCATTTGGGTGGAGGGGCAGGAACACATACATCACATTCAAATTTAAAGTGGTACAACTATTGGAAGGTGATTTGGTAATACTTTGCCAAAATTCTACAAACTTTCAAGCTAGCACTTCACATCTACGAACTATGGTTCTATTAGGTAAAGATTGGAAATTGTCATTTAAGTACAAGGATTCCTTTCTAGCATTGCTTATTAGAACAAACAATTATAACTGACCAAAATATCCAAAATAGGGAATAATTAACTGAATTATGGTATATCAATAAATGGAAACACTATAGGCATTGCAAATGACTTTGTGAAAGATAATGACAAAAGTGTTCACTGTGTATTTTTATTTATTTTTAACTTTACATGAAAAAATCTTTAATATTGAGAGTAGTACAGCTGTCCCCTCTGCTTCCCTACATTGTTTCCCTCCACCCAGCTTGTGCCCCACTCCAGGCCTTCACCACCCTATAGTCTGTGTCCATAGGTAATGCATATCCTATATAATAAAATAGACTAAATGGCAGAACAACCAAACAACCAATCAAAGCGTGATATGCTAATAATATGCTAAGGCTGCTCAACTGCTCTCTATGATGTGCACTGACCACCAGGGGGCAGACAGTCAACTGGTCGACCAGTTGCTATGATGTGCACTGACCACCAGGGGACAGATGTTCCGACTGGTAGGTTAGCTTGCTGCTGGGATCGGGCAGATTGGATTGAGTGAGTTGGGCCGGACATGCCCTGGAGCCGTCCCTTGGTCCCTTCCTGGCCCGATTGTGCACCGGTGGGGTCCCTCAGCCTGGCCTGTACCCTCTCACAATCTGGGATCCCTCAGGGGATGTTGGAAAGCCAGTTTCAGCCTGATCCTACAGGCCACTCCCCTTGGAAGGGCGTCAGATGCAGGGCTTATGGCTGGTGAGCGTTGCTGCGGCAGTGTGAGCCTCTCCCTATTGGGACTGATTGGGCACGAGACTATGGCAGGCACAGCAGGGCCAGGATGAGTGGGAGCAGCAGGTAGGAGCTGCAGGCAATGTTGGACTGCGGGTTTTGGCTTGATCCCTGCAGACCACCCAGAGGGACCCCACCTATACACAAATTCATGCACCGGGCCTCTAGTCTTATACAATAAAACCATAATATGCAAATCTACCAAACGGTGGAACAACCAGTCCATATGATGTGCACTGACCACTTGGGGGCAGGTGCTCAAAGCAGGAGCTGCCCCCGGGTGGTCAGTGTAATTCGATGGCGGAGCGCCACTCAGCCAGAAGCCTGGCTGATGGCTGGTGAGTGTAGCGGTGGTGGTAGGAACCTCTCCCACCTCCAAGGCAGTGCTAAGGACCCCTGAGTTGTCCCGGACTGTGAGAGGGTGCAGGCTGGGTTGAGGGAACTCCCCCCCTTCCAGTGCACGAATGTCAAGCAAGGGGCCTCTAGTATGTAAATAAAATCTTTGGTCAAGCTCTTCCCCCACCCTTCCTTCTGAGATTCATCAGTCTGTTCCATGTTTTCAGGTGTCTGGTTCTATTTTATTCATCTGTTATGTTGTTCATTACATTCCTTGTTAATTTGATTTTTAGATTCAATTGCTGATAGATATGTATTTATTGCCATTTTATTGTTCACATTTTTGATCTTCTTCCTCTTCTTAAAGAATACCCAGCATTTCATGTAATACTGGTTTGGTGGTGATGAACTCCTTTAGTTTTTTCTAGTCTGTGAAGCTCCTTATCTGACCTTCAATTCTAAATGATAGCTTTGCTGGGTAGAGTAATCTTGCTTGTAGGTCCTTTCTATTCCTCACTTTGAATATCTGTTGCCACTTCCTCTGGCCTGTAAAGTTTCTGTTGAGAAATCAGCTGACAGTTGTATGGGTGCTCCCTTGTAAGTAACAAACTGCTTGTCTCTTGCTGCATTTAAGATTCTATCTTTGTCTTTAACCGTTGGCATTTTATTGTGGTGTGTCTTGGTGTGGGCCTCTTTGGGTTGCTCTTGTTTGGGACTCTTCTCTTTTGGACTTGTAAGTCCCTTTCTTTCACCAGTTAGGGGAAGTTTTTGGTCATTATTTCTTCAAATAGGTTTTCAATATCTTGTTCTCTCTCTTCTCCTTCTGGCATCCCCATAATGTGAATGTTGGTACATTTGAAGTCCCAGAGGCTCTTCAAACTATCTTCATATTTTTGGATTCTTTTTGCTCTTCTGATTTTTTTTCTTTTTTTGCTTCCTCATATTCCAAATCGTTGATTTGATTCTCAGAATCCTCTCCTCTGCTGCTGAATCCCTGTAAATTATTCTTTATTTCAGTTAGTGTATGCTTAATTTCTGACTGATCCCTTTTCAGGTCTTTAAATTCTCACTAAGATCCTTGAAAGTCTCATGATAATCCTTGAGTAACCTTATAACCATGGCTTTGAACTCTGTATCCAGTAGTTTGCTTGCTTCCATTTCTTTCATTTGTGACATGTTTCTTTATCTATGCATTTTGGCTACTTCCCTGTGTTTGTTTCTATGTATTAGGTAGAGCTGCTATGTCTTCTGGAATTGGTAGAGTGGCCTTGTGTAGTAGGTGACCTGTAGGGCCCAGTGGCTCAACCTCCCCAGTCTGTTCTGGCCCACACTGTTCACTCTACCCTGGTCATTCCCTGAGACCCCACCACATCCAATTTGCAGCCCCACCCAAGCTGTTTGCAGCAGCTTTTCCATATGAATGACCTGTCCATGCTCATGCTTCAGACTTTCTTATTTTATTTTATTTTTATTGTTTAAAGTATTACAAATAGCAGTACAAATGTCTTCTTTTCCCCTCACTGACCTCCCCCTGGCCTCCCCTAACCCCCAGCACATGCTCTCACCCCCACCCCACCAGTGTCTGTGTTCATTGGTTATCCTTTTATGCATGCATACAAGTCCTTTGGTTGATCTCTTATCCTTCCCCTCATGACCCTCCCCTGCCTTCCCGCAGTAATTTCACAGTCTGTTTGATGCTTCTTTGTCTCTGTATCTATTTCTGTTCATCAGTTTATGATGTTCATTATATTCCATTAATGAGTGAGATCATGTGATATTTATCTTTCCCTGACTGGCTTATTTCACCTAGCATAATGCTTTCCAGTTCTATGCATGCAGTTGCAAATGGTAAGAATTTCTTTCTTTTTTTTTTTTTTTTACAGCAGCATAGTATTCCATTGTGTAGATGTACCACAGCTTTCTAATCCACTCATCTGCTGATTCGCATTTAGGCTGTTGCCAAATCTTAGCTATTGTACAATGTGCTGCTATGAATATAGGGGTGCATATATCCTTTCTGATTGTTTCTGTTTTCTTGGGATATATACCTAGGAGTGGGATTACTGGGTCAAATGGAAGTTCCATTTTTAGTTTTTTTGAGGAAATGCCATAATGTTTTCCACAGTGGCTGCACCAGTCTGCATTCCCACCAGCAGTGCATGAAGGTTCCTTTTTCTCCACATCTTCTCTAGCACTTGTCGTTTGTTGATTTGTTGATGATAGCCAGTCTGACAGGTGTGAGATGGTACCTCATTGTTGGTTTGATTTGTATCTCTCAGATGATTAGTGACTTTTCCATTCCTTCACTTTCAGTTGGTCTGAGTCCCTTCTTGTGAGGTGGGTCTCTTGTATATAGTATATTTATTGGTCGTATTTACTTATCCATTCATTCACTCGATGTCTTTTGATTGGAGCACTTAATCCATTTACGTTTAATGTTATTATTGATAGGTACTTGTTTGTAGCCATTTCTATTCTTTATGCCTGTGTTCCTTCCTCCCTTTCCATTTCTTCTTTTTACAGCATTCTCTTTAGCATTTCTTGCATTGCTGGCTTGGTAGTAATAAACTCCCTTAGCCCTTTCTTTTCTTTTTATCTGCAAAGCTCCTGATTTCTTCTTCAATTTTGATTGATAGCCTTGTTGGATAGAGTATTCTTGGATTCAGTCCTTTGTTTTGCATCACTTTGTATACTTCATTCCATTCCCTTCTGGCTTGATGTGTTTCTATTGAGAAATATTTGATAACCTGATGGGGGATCCTTTGTAGGTAACTCTCTGTCTCTCTCTTGCAGCCTTTAAGATTCTCTCTTTGCTGTTAATGTTTACTATTGTAATTATGATGTGTCTTGGTGTGGATTATTTTGGGTTCATCTACTTGGGACTCTCTGTACTTGTGTGACTTTTTTCTTTCCCATATCAGGGAAGTTTTCTGTCATTATTTCTTCAAATATATTCTCTAATCCTCGCTGCTCTTCTTGTCTTTCTGGCACCCTATTATACATATATTACTTTGTTTCATGTTGTTCCAAAGCTCCTTTAGGCTCTCCTCCTGATTTTTAATTTTTTTCTCCAGTTGCTGTTCAGATTGGGCTTGTTTCTCTACCTTATCTTCTAACTCACTAATTCGGTCTTCTGCTTCTTCTAGTCTACTGTTGAAACCTTCCATCACATTTTTATTGTAGCTATATCACTTGTGATTTCTTCCTGATATTTTCATAGGTTGTTGAGTTTCTCATCTATCTGGTTTATGAACTGTATGACTATTACGCTGAATTCTTTTTCTGACATATTGCATGCCTCTCTTTCACTTATTTCCTTTCTTGGTGACTTCTCATTTTCTTCCTTTTGGAGATTGTTTTGTTGTCTCCCCATTCTAGCTATCACGAGAAGGTCCAAGCACTGAGTTGTGGGTGCCTGAGCCATGTGCAGCAGGATTGTCAGGCCACCCAAGTGTCATGAAGAGCTCAGATACCAAGAGGTGTGGCTGCTGTGGTCGGCGGGAGCTGTGTGCACCAAGAACCAGAGTCCCCACTTGCCTGCACTGAGAATCAGAGTTAGGGTCTTGTGCCTGCACCAAGAATCGGTGTGTCCATGTGAACACTAAGAATCAGCGTCCCTGCGTGTGCCGAGAATCGGAGTTGCTGGTGCTCGGTGTGGCTTCATGTGCACACCTAGAATCAGGGTCCCTGCATGCGCACACTTAGAAACAGAGTTCCTGCATCCATGTGCCAAGAATCAGGGTCCCCAAACATGTGCCAGGAACCAGAGTCACCATGTGCGCATGCCGGGAATTGAGAATTGGAGTCTCTGTCACTCAGTGCGGCCTCGAGCGTGCTCTGAGAATCAGTGTCCCCATTCATGTGCAATGAGAAACAGAGTCCCCACATGCATGTGCCAAGAATCAAAGTCACTGGCACTCAGTGTGGCCTGCCTTCAGCGTGCATGCTGATAATCCAAGTCCCTGGCTTGATAGGGGGGCAGTGTTGTACAGCTGCCCAATTTGATGGGAGGCCCACTTGCATGCCACTGGTAGCGCAGGCACTATGCCATTTCCGTGGGCCAGCAGGGAGGATGATGCTCTTTGTGACTCACAGAAACCTGCAGCCTGGATGTCTGGATTCTCAGTGTACCCTAGGTCTGCTGCTTTGGTAGCAGGTCTTTGTCCAGTGTGGCTGTAGGGTCCCAGTTTGAATCTGAGGCCAGTCTGGGTGGTGGAGAGGCTAAAATCCTAGTCACAGCAGTTCTGCCCTTCAAGATGGTGTGGTTTCTGTGCCAGTGCCAGCCACCCAGGAGTGTTTGTAGTGGCAGTGGGGTCTCGCAGTCTAAGAGAGCCCAGTCTGCCAGTCCCCGAAAGTCCTGCAGGATCTAGCTGTCCCTAGCTCACACACACACTCTCCAGACTTGTCTACACACTCCCCTTGTGCTCCCTCAGTCTCTTACTCTCTCTCCCTGCCATCTTGCTGGTTGCCACAGACTTTCTTAAAAGCCCTCTGGCTGCTGGGAGCAGCTCTCTCCTCTCAGTAAAAATGGCCGTTTGGGTTTGGGGCCTATGACCTAATGCTCCTGGCTGATGTTCCACCAAGTCTCAGTGCAATGCTTCCCACTCCAGCCTCTCCTGAGGCTCCTGAAGTCCATATCTCCCTCCCTACACCATAGCCTCTGGTGAGCAGTTGCAAATGAAAACTCCTGTGCTCTGGGTTTAGAGAAAAAGAAAAAACCATAAAGAAAAAAAAGCAACAATTGAAACTTCCACTTTCTCTCCAACTGGCTCCAGTCAATAGGCTCCAGGCTCTGCTGCAGCCAGCAGCCGGCTGCTCCTTTCATGGCTGGATGATATGGGTGCTGCAAGTCTCGGCTCTGGTGCTCTGGGCTTTAGAGCCAAGCCTGGGTTCTGGGCCTCTATCTTCTGAGGGAACAGACTCTACCATAGTGAAGAGTTCCCTTCTTCCTCTCAGCCCACTTGCCTGCAACCCTTGGGAGCTGGGTCAGCTCCTCTTGCAACCTCGCCCTCCCTATGGGTCTCCAGGTGTTTTCTGTCCTTCCTTGATATAATTCTCCCTATTAACTAGCCTCTGTTGGTAATTCCAGGTGAATATTCTCCAATTTAGTTGTATTTCCAGTCTGGCCCTGGGATTATGTGCACAACAGTTCTGCCTATTCTGCCGCTATTTTCTCCTCTTTCTTTCTGGTTTTTCTTACTTAATTTCTCTGTACATTTTTGGCCCACTGAAATAGGAAGACAACCTACAGAAAACCAAAATAGACCCAAATGAAATCTACTAGAAACCCGTATGGAATCCATAAACATCTTGTTTCTTTCTGTTTGCCTTTTCTTCTAATAATAAATGGAAACAATGACTCCAAAGGTCAAACCTGCATTTCTGAATCCTATATAATAAAAGCTTAGGTGGCATCATGCCCTTGTGCAATGCCCTCGTGCAATGTCATCACAAGATGGCCACCACAAGATGGAAGCATGCACAGCAGAGGCGGGGCCTGGTGGCACTCTGTGGGGTGAGGCCTGGGGGTCCCGTGGCTCTGTTCAGTGCAGAGGAGGCTGGTCCTGGTGTCTCTGCCGCCTCCTGTGGAGGAGGCAGGTCCCGGTGGAGGTGGTGGGTCACAGCAGGGGAGGGCAGTTGTGGGCGATCAGGTTGGCAAGGGAGGTCAGTTGTGGGCAATCAGACCAGCAGGGGAGAGCATTGGGGGTGATTAGGCTGGCAGGCAGATGTGGTTAGGGGCAATCAGGCAGGCAGGCAGGCAGGTGAGCGGTTAGAAGCCAGTGGTCCTGTATTGTGAGAGGGTTGTCCGACTGATGGTTTAGGCCCAATCCCTGCCTAAACCAGCAGTCAGACATCCCCTGAGGGGTCCCAGATTGGAGAGGGTGCAGGCTGGGTTGAGGGACACCTCCCACCTCTGTGCACGAATTTTGTGCATTGGGCCTCTAGTGGTATGTATAAGACTGATCTGTATATAAGCAGATAATCTGCCATTCCCAACAAATGGACTAAAGGTCTGGGTAAAAGAGGGTTTTCCTAGCCTGGCCTGTTAAGATTGCTTCAGAGTAGATGACTTTTGGCCCCCAAAAGTCCAATAGCTTTCACTTGTACAACATCAGGTTGTGTAGAAGCTTAAATATTATTTTGATATAGTCTGACTCTCTAAAATAATACTTAAAAGGCAGAATATCTCAGGATAAGGAGAAGAAGCTTTGGGGGTTAGACAGCCACCATCAACTCAGTAGTTATTGAATATAATGAATTGAATAGCAAAGAAGATGAATAAGCTCTAGAGATCTGCTGTGTACAACACTGCTCTTATAGTCAACAATAATGTACTATTTTAAAAAGAAAAATGTGTGTGTTAAAAAAGAAAAATGTTAAAGACATGTAATAACAATAAAACACATATAATTAAAAGGAAAGAAATGTGTTAAGAGGGCAGATCTCATGTTAAGTGCGTTTTCCATAATTAAAAAAAAAGAATAAGGGAAGAAAAATAGAAATGAATGAAGTAATAAAGAGGCCTGAGTCAGAGTCTCAGGTCTGGTACTGAGAGCTCTAGAATCTTGGAATAATAAGTAACTCTCATAGTTTCCATCTTCATTAGATTACTGAAGGATTAAATGGGATAAAAGCATGTAAAGCACTCAGTAAACCATATGGAAGTTCCCAATAATTACTGCGCTTTGAGATGATGGTCATTTTACCCATAGGTTCATAGACACTGCAAGAAAAGTATTTACTATACTGTATTGTCAGCCAAGTTACAAAAAAATCTGGCTAGTGCCTTTTTCCTTTAGACTTGTGGCAAATATTCTCACACTAGATGGGGCCATGGCACTGAGACTGTTGCAAAAGTTAAATGACACCAGTAAAGGGAAACTTGTCCCCTAGAACAAAAGACCAGCCTCAGTAAAGTTGGAATTGCACCTTCACTACAAATCAGTTCAAACAAAGAAAGGTTATTTGCTGTGTGCCATATCCAAGAATAAAAATAGATCTAAGACTTGGAAAATGAGAAACACGTTCACATTTTTTTCACTTTGAAACTGTTGCTTACTGCATTTGCATATAGTAGAACAAGCATCCTTTGTATTTAACTTGAAAGAAGGGTTGATTTGCCTCTAGAAAGATTATTATTCTCAGAATTTCTTAGACACAGGAAAACCTAGAAGTTCTATAGGAACCTGTTTTCCCCTATGTTCTTCCTTCCCCCTTGTTGTGTCTTTAGATCCTCTGGGGTCACTGGTTAAAACTGAACATTCATCTGAAATAAAACTCACTGAACTGTTCTATCCTATTTTGAATTCATAGCTTGTTGCACTGCAGCAAGAAGCAAGCTCATGTTTAGGAAAGGAAATGAGCAAACACAAAAATCTGGCTTCCTCCTGAGCTGAAGAGTTGGACAGGGCAGCCAGCTCAGCCAGCTCAGCTTCAGTCCCCAGCAGCTTAACTACTTGGCCTCTATCACACACACTGCAGTGTATATATGAGACTGGAAAACAGATTAAATGATGTCTGCAATTCATATAGAAAGAGGGTGTAGCAATTCCTTTTCCAAAGAGTAGCAATTCCACAGACCTAAAGCAATTTCTAGGAGCAGAAAAAAATAATGCACCCTCAAGATTTTGTTGCCAGTGTTTGAGGCTGGTGGGCATCTGCTGGTTTCCTCTCATTATTTACATATTTTCATGATTTGTGAGGAAAGGCAATGCATCAATTCATATGTTAAGTCCCTAACCCCCAAAGTGACTATATTTAGCGATAAAATCTTTAGGATATAAGGTTAAATGAAGTCATGAAGGTGGGGTGCTGATCCAATAGGATCAGTACCCTCTTAGACAGAGGCACCCAAGGGGGCTCTCTCCTGTTCCCGGGTGCATAAACAAAAGCTCACAGCAAAATGGCCTACAAGCTAAGAGAAGAGGCCTTAGAATGAAACCTACCTTACTAGCACCTTGATCTTGGACTTCCGAGCTTCCAGAACTGTATGAGATAAATTTATGTTGTGAAAGCCATTCAGTTTGTGGTATTTTGTAATGGCAGCTCCAACAGACAAATATACCTTGTCAAAAGTAGGCAACTACTTTTTAGTTACAAATCATTATTACCAGGCAGGAATAAGAGCTCAGAATGACAAAAATTCTCTATTTTTATCAGAAGATAGAAACCTAGATTTTTACATGAAAAATTTCCTGTATTCTTAATGCTAGTAATTAATTCAAATTTTAAACACTAAAGATAGGAAAAAATGTATCTAAAGTTCTTCATTGCAACATTATTTGTAAAAGTAAAATGTTTGAAATAACCTAAGTGTCCATCAACAAGGTTCTAGTTAAATAAATAGTGGAACATTTATGAATGGATTCAGAACTAATATACCCTTTATTAACAAATGTTTTATAATGCCCCCTTGTAATTAAATCTGTTAATACTGTAACTGATCTCCAGATACAATAAAAATTGTAATTTTATCTTAACATTAATATTAAAATGATATAATTTGCAATCCTATATAATAAAGCAGTAATATGCAAATTGACCATCACTCCAACACACAAGATGGCCGCCCCCATGTGGACACAAGATGGCCAACAGGGGAGGGCAGTTGTGGGCAATCAGGCTAGCAGAGGAGGGCAGTTGCGGGGACCAGGCCTGCAGGGAGGGCAGTTGGGAGCATCCAGGCCTGCAGGGGAGGGCAGTTGGGAGCATCCAGGCCTGCAGGGGAGGGCAGTTGGGGGTGACCATGCCTACAGGGATGGGTAGTTGGGGGTGATCAGGCCTGCAGGGGAGGGCAGTTGAAGGAGACCAGGATGGCAGAGGAGGGCAGTTAGGGGCAATCGGGCCAGCAAGGGAGCAGTTAGGCATTGATCAGGCTGGCAGGGGAGTGGTAAGGGGGTGATCAGGCTGGCAGGCAGAAGCAGTTAGGAGCAATCAGGCAGGCAGGCAGGCGAGTAGTTGGGAGCCAGCTGTCCTGGGTTGTGAGAGGGATCCCAGATTGGAGAGGGTGCAGGCTGGGCTGAGAGATACCCCCTGCCGTGCACAAATTTTGTGCACCGGGCCTCTAGTACACACACACACACACACACACACACACACACACACACACACACAAATATATATATATGTATACATATATATATATATATATATATATATATGTGTGTGTATATATAAAAGGCTATGAGACCATATTACCGTCTGACCAGTAGCTATGATGCACAATGACCAACAGAGGGCAGATGCTCCAACCGGACCACCAGGGGGCAGATGCTCAACACAGAAGCTGCCGAGCTGTGATGACTTGGCAGCAGCGGTTCTTAGGTGATACACCCCAGAACCAGAGAGGAGGGAGCTCAATTCTGGGGTGCATCACTTGAGAACTGCCCTCTCGCAATCCGGGATGCCTTGGGGGTTGGCAGACAGCCAGTTTTGGCCCAATTTCCCAGGCCAGGCCAAGGGGCCCCACCTGCTGGAGGGACCCTGCTCACTCCGCAGATGCCCTTTGAGCCATGGCACCACCCCAGGTGCGGCTGGCTGGGGAGGGACCTCGGGAGGTTGGTTCCAAGGCATGTCAGGCTCATCTCGCCCAGTCCCACCCCGCCAGCCACCTTCTAATTAATTTCCTTTCAATGTGCACAAATCCATGCACCGGGGCACTAGTTAATTATAAAATACATATTTCAATGTATAAATTTTCACAACTACTCTAGATGATATTACAACATACATATCCATAGAACCACTGTAAATACAAGAACTACAAAGGCAGACCAATATAGCATATTGCATTAAAAATGTGAAGACCTGTCAGAATGGGTATCATCAACAAATCAACAAACAAGTGCTGGCAAGAATGTGGAGAAAATGGAACCTTCTTGCACTGCTGGTGGGAATGCGGACTGGTGAATCTACTGTGGAAAACAGTATGGAATTTCCTCAAAAAATTAAAAATGAAACTTCCATTTGACCCAGTAATCCCACTTCTAGGAATATATCCCAATAAAACAGAAACACCAATCAGAAAGGATATATGCACTCCTATGGTCATAGCAGCACAATGTACAATAGCTAAGATTTGGAAGCAGCCTAAGTGCCCATCAGCAGATGAGTGGATTAGAAAACTGTGGTACATCTACACGATGGAATACTATGCTGCTGTAAAAAAGAAAGAATTCTTACCATTTGCAACAGCATGGATGGACCTGGAGAGCATTATGCTAAGTGAAATAAGCCAGTCAGAGAAAGACAAATATCACATAATCTCACTCATTTGTGGAATATAATGAGCAACATAAACTAATGAACAAAAATAGAACCAGAGTCATAGAAGCATTGAACAGACTGTCCAACCTATGAGAGAAGGTGGAGGATGGGGTTGGGGTAAGAGATCACCAAAGGACTTATATGCATGCATATGAATATAACCAATGGACAGAGACAGGGGTTTGAGGGCATGTGCTGAGGGGTGGGGCCAGTCTGGGAGAGGTCAATGGAGGAAAAATGAGACTTATGTAATTCTTTAAACAATAAAGAATTTAAATTAAAAAAGTTGTGAAGACAGCAATGTACATGTTACTCTCAATTTCCACAATCTTGTCATTTCACTGCAAAATACATTTTATGTTTCTAGATAAACTGGAATCAATTTTAAGATTGGATAATAATAAATAATTCTATGACTGTCCAGTGGCACTTTTGAAAAAGTTATATAGCACATGGGAAAATATTCACCAGGTTGTGTATTGCAGCATGTCTAACATGCCCACTAAATGTGAGCATTACCCCCATTCTCTGTGTCAACCAAAAACCCCTCTACAAATTTCCCATACGCTTCCTAGAAGTGGGCAGCTTGGAGTACTACAGACTGAATGTTTGTCCCCGAATTCATTTGTTGAAGCCCTAACCCCCAATGCAATATTTTGTAGGTAATTAGGCTGTGAAGGTGGAGCCCTTATGATGGGATTAGCACCCTTATCAGAAGAGACACAGGCTGCTTTTCTCCTCTCTCTCCACCATGTGAGGACAGAGCAAGAAGGCAGCCATCTGCAAACCAGAAAGAGGGCCCTTATCAGATATGGAAACTGCCATCACCTGATCTTGGATGTCTCAGCCTTCAGAACTGTGAGAAATAAATGTTTCTGTTTAAGCCACTCAGTCTATGATATTTTGTTATAGTAACCCAAGCTGACTAAGACATTGAGAATTATGGGACTACACCATTTCTCTTCCTGCTCTTTAACATGTAATAAATGTATAGAAATGATTTCAGTGCACAGGTAACTAGTAATGCCTAGTCCATGTTCACAGTAAATTCAGTGCTGAGTGAAGTGAAGATTTTGTGAGATATGAGGTCTCAGAAAAAATGCAAGACCACATGTGGGACAGAGAATATGAAACAATCATGGGGTAAAAAATTATTTTGTCATCCCTAATTATTAGTTGCTTAAAAAAAACCCACAGCACAACAAAAAATTTCAGGTGCAATGACTGAGCTCACAACTAGATGACCTCATCTCAAGATTGCTGTTTGCATTTCCCCTATTCCCTCATGTATGTGATGGTTAATGTGCTCTAAAAATATGTCACCTGCCTTAGCCAGTTTGGCTAAATGGATAGAGTGTCAACCTGCAGACTGAAGGGTTCCAGGTTTGATTCCAGTCAAGGGCATGTACTTCAGTTGCAGGCTCTTCCCCAGCCCAGGCCCTGGTCAGGACATGTGCAGGAGGTAACCAATCGATGTTCCTCTCACATCAATATTTCTCTCTTTCTTTCTCTCTCTCTTCCACTCTCTCTAAAAATCAATGGAAAGATATCCTCCGGTGAGGATAAAATAAAGTCACCCAAATTCTGTTTTCTCTGCAGGGTGTAATTACATGAATAATCCTGTCAAAACAAAGTGGATGCTCCTCCACCACACAGCTTGTCCACCCCCTGTCTTCCTCCATGGCAGTCAGCCCTCCTCCCTCTCTGAAGTTCATCCCAAAGTTTTTCATCAGCTACTACCATGGATCTGGAAATGAAGGCAGAACCTCATGAAATATATGTTAGTGAAGGAACACGTTCAAAAAACAAAGAGAAGAATCCAGTTAAAAAGGAGAGATTGTACATACAAGAGAGAGAAGGTATTGTCTTTAATGTTAGGTTTCTAAGAAAACTTGAGAGAACCATGAAGTAGGATGAAGGATCACAAAAGGGAATTACAGCCCCATCTCCTCCTCTACTTTCTCTTCCCTCCTCTCTACCGTTCCTCTCCCACTTTTCTCCCTCCTTTCCATTACTCTTACTTCAAGGTCCAACCATGTAGATTATTTGGACCTAAATTGGGCACTGCTTACTTATATTTTTAGTTTTCAACAATTTCAAGAGTGTTTCTATCCCGTGTTGGAATGATCTTAGGCTAGGGTTGGAGTTATTAATAAAACATTAGTTGGGAATATAATATTCTCCCTAACTTGTGTTGGATGGGTCCTATTATGGACTAGTAATAAAATAGTAACCAAGGTCAGATAGAAAACACAGAGGAAAACTTTCCATTCCCTCACCTTCCCAACCTCACCCACATCTGGGTACCAAAGATTGGTGATTTCTGAATCAATGTGTTAGAATTGTTCTTTAATAGTTATCTCAAAAGTCTGTCTCCCATTTTTAAGCCCCCCTCTGTTTGAGGTGGTAATGAGGGGATGCCTACAAACCAGGAAGAGCTGAGACATTGGAAGGAGAGGAAGTGATTGTCTCCCCTCCTTCAAGCAGTGGATACCACTCCCAATTCGAGTTTATTCAAACCATCCTGGCTAGATCTCAGAAACCCCTGCAGAGCTCAGAAGAGGGATATTCAAGGTGTGTGACCCAAAGCAGATCCAGCCTTTGGGCTACAGAGGTTCTGTCAACCAGACCACTTGGGGATCCATCCTGACAGGCTTCAGCCAGGTTGCCCAGGACCAGGCAGGGACAATGACTCACATTGGCCTGCATCAGGGAATCTACCAGGAGGCCTAGGACCAAGGGGCCAGAATCAATAACATCAGAGCAAAATCCAGTGACCTCCACAAATAGCAGATCCAAAGTTTGTTTCTGTTTCTTATTTGGAACAGAAACAGAAACAAATCCTTCTTTTTGACCCCCCTCACCTCACACCCCTACTAATTATTTTGTTCTCGTGCCATTTAGTACTCTTTGTTTTCTTTTCTTTTTCATTTTTAGTCTCTCTTGTTGTTTTGCTTTATTTTGTTTGTTTGTTTTTTGTTAATCTTCTCCCAAGGATATTTTTCCATTAATTTTTTGAGAGAGTGGAAGGGAGGGGGAGAGACAGAGAAATAAAAACATCAATGTGAGAGAGACACAATGATTGGTTGCCTCCAATACATGTCCTGACCAGGCCAGGGATTGAGACTGCAGCTCAGGTACATGCCTTTGGCTGGAATCAAATCTGAGACAAGGTGTCGGATTTCATGGTGTTATCAGTTCAATCTTGATTTGTACTGGTTTGTTCTATCAGTACCTGTATATCAGCTGGCATGACATGGTCAGAATTGAGCTTTACAGTCAAGAAGCCTGAGGGGAGACCACAACCACAAATGAGGCATCAGCGATCAAGACCCAATTAGAACAGAAGAGCTCAAATAACCCACACAAGGAACATTCCTAGAGCATCCAGCTCAAAAAGGCTTTACCACCAGGTCCCACAAGACACTTCCTACAAAAGGCCAACCCATAAAGATTGGGAGGCAGAGCAGTTCCATCTAATACATAGCAACAAACACAAAGAGACAGCTAAAATCCCAAAATGAAAGAACAGGAGGAATCACCAGAAAAAGATCTAAATAAAATGGAGGTAAGCAATTTATCAGATATAGAGTTCAAAGTAATGGTTATAAGAATGCTCAAACAACTTAGTGAGAACTACAAGCAACCAAATGAGACTACAAGGAACTTAGTGGGAACAACGTCAGCATGAAAAAAGATATAAAAAAAAATGAATAAGAACCAATCAGAAATAAAGAATGACATCACTGAAATAAAGAATACCCTGGAAAAAATTTATAGTAGATTATAAAAGGCTGAGGAATCAATCAGCAAATAAGAAGGCAAAGTAGAAAAAAATACCCAATCAGAGTAGCAATTAGAAAAATAAATTAAAAAGCAGGAGGATATTTTAAGGGAATTCTGGGACAACATGAAAAGGCACAATATTTGCATCATAGAGGTACCAGAAGGAGAAGAATCTGAGCAAGGAATAGAGAACCTGTTTGAAGAAATAATGACAGAAAACTTCCCTAACCTGGTGAAGGAAACACAAGTTTAGGAAACACAGAGTCCCAATCAAGATGAACCCCAATAGGCCCAAACCTAGACATCATAATTAAAATGGCAAATGTAAAAGACAAAGAAAAAACCTTACAGAGAGAGAGAGAGAGAGAGAGAGAGAGAGAGAGAGAGAGAGAGAGAGAGAGGAAGTTACCTACAAGGGAGCTCCCATTAGATTGTCATCTGATTTCTCAATAGAAACACTTCAGTCCAGAAGGGAGTGGCATAAAGTACACAAAGTAATGAAAAGCAAGGGACTGAATCCAAGACTACTCTATCCAGTAAGGCTATAATTTAAAATTAAAAGTGAATAAAAAGTTTCCCAGACAAAAAAAAATTGCTAAAGGAGTACATTAGTATCAAGATTGCATTGCAAGAAATGCTAAGGGGACAGCTTTAAGAAGAGGAAAGCACATGTGAGTGAGAAACAAAGGGATAAAGAAAAAAATGGCAACAGATATGTACCTATCAATAATAACCTTAAATGTAAATGGACTAAATGCTCCAATAAAAAAACATAGGGTAGTGGGGAGAAGATGGCAGTGTATTAAGTGGAAGCTACACTGACATTCTCCTAGTACCAAACTGGAATTACAACTAAAATATAGAAAAACCATCCTGAATAACCAACTGAAGACTAGCTGGAGAGCACTCTTATAACCAAGGATGTAACATAGAGGAGACTGCATTGAGACTGGTAGGAAAGGCAGAGGCACAAGAGGGCTTGCTGGGCTCCCACAGGCATCAGCTGAAGTTCCAGGAGGATATCTTAGCTGTGTGTGTGTGTAGGGGGGGGGGGCGTTCCCCCTGAGAAGACTTCTCTAAACCAAAAACCTGGCTCCCCAGTCCAGAGCACCAGAACTGGGAAAGGTGCTCACATAACATCTGGCTGCAAAAAGCACTGGGGATTTTGCCTGGAAAGGGTAGATAGCTAGATATGCAGACACCCCATTGAAGGGTCAACACACTAAATTTCATTTGCAGCCACTTACTTTGGACTCTGGTAGAGGGAGGGCAGAGTGGGGTAGAGTTGTGTGAGGAAAGCCTGGGGACGGTGGCTTGGTAGGAAGAGAGCACAGAGGACAACTGTCAGGATCCCTGTGCTGAGTCATTCCCCTATACTGCAGAAACCATCCTTCCTAGGCAGAGATTTCCCACCAATGCAGCTTTTGTAAAGGGGAAATAAAATGCCTCACCCATTGGAAACCCTCTTGCACCACTTTATGGAGTTTGTGCCCAGCTGAGCTCTATAGCCTGAGGTTCATTAAGTTACTGAGACTAATAATCAGCCTGCAGGCAGAGGCAGATATCTAGGTGCTTTGAGCCTGCCTGACATGCCTCTGGGCCCTGGATGAGGAAAGCAGACCTTGGTGCACAGTTTAGTCCAGCCCCAGCAGAGGGATCCACAAGCGTATAAAAATCACATGGTCATATCAATAGATGCAGAGAAAACATTCAAGAAAATCCGGCACCTATTTTCTATAAAAACTCTCAACAAAGCAGGAATAGAGGGATCATACTGCAACATAATAAAGGCCATATTTTATAAACCTACAGCCAACATCATATTCCTTTGGAAAAAAACTAAAATTCTGTCCCTTAAGAATAGGAACAAGACAGGGATGTCTGATTTTATTGTTGTTCAACATAGTACTGGAAGTCCTAGCCACAGCAATCAAACAAGAAGAAAAAAAAAGGCATCCAAATTGGAAAGGAGTAAGTAAAATTGTCATTATTTGCAGATGACATGATATTTTACATAGAAAACTCTAAGGACTCCACCAAAATCTTCTAGATTTAATAAATGAATTTGGCAAAGTAGCAGGATACAAAATCAACATCATAAAATCGATGGCATTTTTATACACCAACTAGAGGCCCAGTGCATGAAATTCGTGCACTGGTAGAATCCCTAGTGGTTGCTGGCTGCCGGCCAGGGCCTCCCACCCTTCCCCTGGCTGGCCCTGCCCCCTGGTTGAACTCCTGGAACAAACTCCCAGTTGAGGGGACAATTTGCATACTATGCTTTTTTATATAGGATAATGAATTTTCAGAAAGAGAAACTAAAAGAATAAACAACAACAACCAATCCTATTTTCCACTGCAACAACAACAAAAAAGATACCTTGGAATAAATATAATCAAGGAGGTAGAGACCTATACTTGGAAAACTACAGGATATTGAAAAAAGAAATAGAGGAAGATAAAAAACAAGTGAAAGCATATCCTGTGCTCATGTATTGAAAGAATTAATATCATTAAGATATCTATACTATCCAAAGCAATGTATAGACTCAATAAAAAAATAATTCCTATTATAATAAAAAAATTCCTATTATAATAAAAAAATAAAAAAATAATTCCTATTATAATACAGGCATATTTTACAGATCTATAACAAATACTCCAAAAATTTATATGGTACCAAAAGACACTCTGAAAGCAATCTTGAGAAAGAAAAACAAATTCGGAGGGATCACAATTCTGGATATCAAACTCTACTACAAAACCATTGTAATCAAAGCAGCCTAATATTGGCACAAGAATAGGAAAATAGATCAGTGTAATAGAGATCCCAGAAATTGACTCACATCATTATGATCAATTAATACTTGACAAAGGAGGCAACAACATACAACAAAGACAGTCTTTTCAACAAATGGTTTGGGAAAATTGGACATGCACATGCCAAAAAAAATAAATGAAACTAGATCACTAACTTATACCATACACAAGAATAAACTCCAAATGGGTAAAGACTTAAATGTAAGCCATGAAATCATAAAAATCCTAGAAGGAACTATAGGCAGCAAAATAGACATCTCACCTAGCAGAATTTTCACTGATACATTATCGAGGGGCAAGAGAAACAAAAGAAAAATTAAACAAATGGCACTACATCAAACTAAAAAGCTTCTGCACAGCAAAAGAAACCATCATCAAAATGAAATGGTAACCCACTCTATGGGAAAACATATTGGCATTTCAAAACTTAGTTTTTTTTGTATTTCCAATTTGTTTAGTCTGCATACAAAGAAGTAACTTTTATGTTAACTCAGTAAGGGATATTCAAGCAATTTATATAAGTAAACAACATACAGCAGATTTTATAGTTTACTTAAAAATGTAATTCAGTTAATGATTTTTAATCCTTATGTTGATATGCAGACTAAAACACTACTTTAGAATCTGTGACTTCCTAAACTTGTCATGTAGAGTTGCTTGTTTTTGTTTTGTTCTGTTGTTGTCTTTAGATTTCTTGAACAGTTTCAGTTTGGGTCATAAGTACATTTGGTTGATTTATTTATTTATTTTATAGACCCACTTAAAAGTTGAAATGTCAAAGAAAAGGAAGGATGATGATTCCCTTAAACCTGTTTTTACTTGCATTGTTGGTGTAATGTGATAATGGAACACAAAACCTGTAGTGTTTTTTGGGCCAAAGGTTTTGTCAATTAAAGTACACAGCAAACTGTTAAAGCACTTCACATCTATTTGTACCAAAAATGGAATAAGGAAGATATTTTGGGTGAGGGGGTAGAGTGAGAAAAGCTCAACTCAAAAGAGATGAGACCTTAAGCCTTGAATTTACCACTTCACAAAACCGTTTCTTGATGCATCTGATAACATTGCCAAACACAAGAAGCTCTTCTCTCATAGAGGATTAAGTAAAGCCACGTGTGGCAAATAGTCCAGCTGGTTTGTGAAATACGACAGAGGAGAGACTGGAAGTGGTTTTCTTGACTAACAACATGTTCTGGAATAGTAGTTGATATTGTTAACAGTTGGAAGCAAATCATCAAGCAATTGACAGCCTCCTTATTCCCTTTCAGTATGCAACTGGGAGAAAGTACCAGATATCTTTTTATGTAATCACCTTGTATTTATATTCACTACTAGAGGCCTGGTGCATGAATTTGTGCACAGGTGGGGTCCCTTGGCTTGACTGGCAATCAGGCTGATTGGGGCTGGTCAAGGAGAGGGACCGTGGGAGGTAGGCTGTGACCACCAGGGGGAAGCTCCTCTGTGAGTGTCTGCTCCTGGTGGTCAGTGAGTGTCATAGCTACTGGCCGGTCTTCTGGTTGTCCAGGCATCCAGTTGTAACAGTCGCTTAGGCTTTTATATATATAGATTTACATGCCAATGCCACCAAAGGAAAAAAATCTTATTTTGTAAACCCCTTTTGAAATTACACAGATTATCAATGTTTGGAAACGATAAGAAGTTTTTTGTTTTTTTTTTGCCAAACACTTTCACTGAAAGTAATAGCTTCACATGCTGCACAATGAAAACCCTGTAATACTTGGTAAGACATCTGATTTTGCTACTTTAGGGAAAAGGAAGCTCTTCACATTTTTGTCATGCACAGACATGCCAAGACTCTTCCTAAATTCCTGAAAGAAGTTTTGTTGACAGCCATAAAGTCATAAACTTCATCATAATGGACCATAATTCCTCAGTTACAAAGAACTGAAACTGAATCTGATACTTTATTAAAATGGGAGTTTATATGAAGGGATTGACCATATACAATAAGGCTAGCGAACCAGGCTTGGGTAGGACTGAAGGGAGAGCACTGGGCAACTCCTGTCATAGGAGAGGCCAATGGTACACCAATGCGGCTAGGCTCTTGACTCAGCTGAAGCCATTAGAAATAACCCCTACTAACCCTCTGCTTTTGTGTTGCTCCTTCAGGAATATCTGTTTGTCAGTCTTACATCATGTGACTACAGTCAAGCCACCAAAGGGTGGAGAGGAATTACAGCCTCCCTTCAGTTTCCCTAGCGGGAGGAAAGGTACAATTTTCTAAAATATACAGCTTTCCAGAGGTGAGCATAGAGAAACAAATAAGTCTGAACTCTTTCCTATCAAATTTTTATAATATCATATTGTAAAGTTCACTTTTTAGATAACAGCCTAACATTGTGAATTCATATATACTTGCCATCTCACAGAAATCTATTAAGAATGACTGCAGGTAGAATGTGTGTGTATGGGTATATATTTGTGTGTGTTTTCATGAAAAATTTCAAAGGCACTATTGGTTATGCATCAATCCTTTTAGCCACACTCATAATCAGAAGCAGTAATTGATTTCATCATCTGTCATGGTGAATATAAACGTGTTTTATCTTTAAGTGCAACATTTTTACTTCTTTCCAGGCTAGTGAAATCATGTACTTCAGGGGAAAATTCACAAATTTCTTTTGGGTGAGATGGTAGAGAGTGTAATTGGATGTGAAAAGAATGAACAAAGACACATTTCTATTTCAATAAACTTAAATTTAAAAATTTATTGATGACTCATGTGTACCCAAATCATGGTTTGATAACTTGTCAAGAATGCTTTATTGCAGGAAATTAGGTCCTCTGAGTTTTGAGGGAGAAAAAACTTATGATCTAGAATATTTAACATGAAATTGGGTTACAAAATGAAGAACTTCTAATGACTATGTTATTGATGAACAAATAACAGACAAGTGGAGTAGGAGGGGGGATATTAAGAGAGAGAATGTGATGAGTGTGATGGGAAAGTTAGGATGAGAGGCTGGGAGGAAAAGGCTTTGAGGGTTTACTGGGCCCTGATAGTCCCCATGTCCACATCAACTTCCTCAGATCCTTGGTAAACAGTGGACTTTTGGGAACTACACCACCACTGTCTCTCAGGAGCAAGGAGTGCATATGGGGTGAGTGATGAGGTATCAGCTGGACCTACAGGGCTGGGACATTTTGAAGTAGAACCAGCCAGAGAATCAGGCAACTGGCATGGGTGGACATTGCTGTTTGTGACAGCCACATCAGATGGGTTTCTGCTATGGAATCAATAGCGAAGCCAACCCTGGCTATTGAAACTGGTCTCTACTGTATTTTACACCAAGTTTTCCATAAGTAATCCTGTTTTACTTGTGAAAAACAGAAAAACTCCTGAAAACTATCATCCACCTCTAGTTTTACAGGGGCAAAAACAATCTGTCTTTGATGGACCCAGTGGAAGTCATGGAGGACCTGATTAATGAATCTCAGGAGGACTTGAAAAATCTTCCAACCAGGAGCTTTATTTACCTGCCTGTATGTGAAGCCAAAAACTTAGAAGAGTCTGTCCTCATATCATATACATAAGTTGGTTTTCAGCTTAGAAAAGAAATACATTTTAATAAAGATTTTTCTGAGCTTGTGAGAACATAGAAAACTCTGCAGGCTGACATCAGTGTGAAATTATTGAGGAAACTTGTTTTTATTTTTATTTTTTTTATTTTTTTAATATGTATCTTTATTGATTTCAGAGAGGAAGGGAGAGGGAGAGAGAGAGATAGAAACATCAATGATGAGGGAGAATCCCTTGATTGACTGCCTCCTGCACACCCCACACTGGGGATCGAGCCCACAACCCAGGCATGTGCCCTTGGCCAAAATCAAACCCAGGACCCTTCAGTCTGCAGGCCGACGCTCTATTCACTGAGCCAAACCAGCTAGGGCAGAAACTTGTTTTTAAACAAGGCGTCTGTGTTTGAGGTGATTGTCTCTGAGAAATGTTTTAAAAATGTTATTGAATACATTAAGCAGAATCCTTTCTTTCAGCCAAAACATCATGACAAGTTCTTGACTAAAACTGTACAGTCTAAATAAAACTAATAAAATTCTTACCAGAGGCAAAAGGTACATTACAATATCTTGCTACTAGAGGCCCGGTGCATGAAATTTGTGCACTCGGGGAGGAGGTCCCTAAGCCCAGCCTGAGCCCTCTCACAGTCTGGGAGGCCTCGGGGGATGTCCAACTGATGGCTTAGGCCCGCTCCCTGCTCTCTAAGCCATCAGTCATACATCCTTTGCACTGCCACAGAGGTGGGAGAGGCTCCTGCTACTGCTGCTGTGCTCGCCAGTTGTGACCCTGGCTTCTGGCTGAGTGGTGCTCCCACTGTGGGAGCTTCTCCTGCATTGAGCGTCTGCGCATCATAGTGACTGGTCGTTCTGCCATTTGGTCGATTTGCATATTAGCCTTTTATTATATAGGACAATGCTGCATTAGTCAGCGTTCTTCAGAGAAATTTTTCCCCTCCTCACTATCTGTTTTTGGATCATACCTTTTGTCCCCATTGCTCTGATCCTATATAATAAAAGCATAATATGCTAATTAGACTGGGTATCTTTCTGGACATCCTTCTGGACGAAGCTGGGGCTATGAGGGCTGAGGCAGAGGCAGCCACTGTGGCGGGTGGGGGCTGAGGGCAGTGGGGGCCAAGGCAGAGTCCTCTGGCCACCACAGAGAGCAGGGGCCAAGCCCCTTGCAAGAATTTCATGTCTTGGGCCTCTAGTATTTTATAATAATGTGCCTTAATGTGGTTCTATTTTTAACCTGAATACTCACTGGGCTCTTTCAATCTGGAAACTCTTGTATTTCCCTTCTAGGACATTTTCTTAAATTATTTCTTCGATCACTTCTTTCATTCTGTTTTGTCTATTCTCTTTCTGGAACTCCAATTGTTTAGCTGCTGGGAGCTCTTATACTAATTCTCTAATTGTCTTGTATTTTCATTTCTTCTTTTTTCCATCTCTGCCTTTTTTCTACTTTCTGGTATATTTCCTCAAATTTATTTTCAAATTCTCTATTAAAGTTTTCCTTTACTCCTCTCATGTTTCTTTTCAATGATTTCCAAGAACTTCTTTATTTTTATTTATTATTTTTATATTGATAATAACATACATATATATATATATAATCATATTGTTCTAGTTTCATGGTTGTAATGCTTTTTTTTATCTCTTGGAAGATACTAGTAATTGCTTTAAAGTTACCATTTTTTGGATAAGCTTTATTCCTTTCAATTGTTTTTTTTTCTGCTTACTTGTTTTTGCCTCTATTTTTTTAGAATCTTTCCCCAGCGATATGCTTATATTTGGTTTTCTCTTTATATTTAAAATGTGAGCGCTTTTTAAAAGCTTCTGCAAAGCTGTGCTGCATGGACAGGACTTGTGTGCTTCACTGTGAGTAACCTGGCTGAGATTTTCACTGTGCGACTCTTGACGTCACTCTCTCCGGTTTTTATTTTGTTTTGTTTAGCCCCCCTCTCTCCCCTTTGGCCTAGTCAACTTTCCCAGAGAAAAATCTTCCAACATCTTTCCTGGGGGATATAAATGTCACTGGGTGTTTCGACAACCAAGTTAGGGGAGAAAGTTGGAGGTCTCAACATGGACTGACAGATTCCGCTTAAACCCCTCCCTCCTCTGTGTCTACTGCTCCCTCCCCCACTATGCTCTTTCCAGAGAACAAATTTCAATTTTTTTGTTCTGGGGTGGAAGGTTCTAAATGCTTCATAAACAGACTTTCAAACATTCCTTCCAAAGAAAGTGGTATCTCTGCATCTTGAGATTTAGGGATTCTGTGATGGACACTGGATCAGTGCTCCACTGCTCCTCCTGCCAATGAGACATTCAACTCTGACATGTTTAATTAGCAAATCACAATTTCTCCTGCATTCTTTTGAAATCCTCACGCAGGGATATATTTTTTATTGGCTTAGAGAGAGAGGGAGAAAGAGAGGGAGATAGATAGAGATAGAGATAATGAGAGAGAGAGAGAGAGAGAGAGAGAGATCAGTTGGTTGCCTCCCTTAGGCACCTCAATGGGGGTTGAATCCACAATCTAGGTATGTGCCCTGACAGGGTGTTGAATCTGCAACCTTTTTGATGTTAGGGACAATGCTCCAACCAATTGAGCCACCCCCCAGGGCTCCTTTTGCTTTTTACTTACAAAAATTTTCTCCTAATGGTCTCTTCATCTATTTTCATTGTGTGGGTTATTCCTTTTGTCACAAGTATAAGCCTCTTTCATTTTTATAGTTTTGGAGGTAGCAGAAATAAAGACTCAAGTGTAATCTTTAGTCTTTAGCCACCATATTGACTATCAATTTCTAAGAACAAAATTTCCTTTCTTTTCTTGCTTTATGTTCTTCACCAAAATTATGATGTTTTTTCATACTACTTTAGGAAAAGAAATTTTTGCCCAGTTAAATATATATATATATACTTAAACTATATATATATATAGTTTAAATTTTTTGCTGCCTCTAGATTTCTTAAAGTGGAATTGTTGCATCTTATGTTTAAGTCTGTTATCCATTTTGAGTTTATTTTTGTGTATGGTGTAAGTTGGTGGTCAGGGCATGGGTGGGGGGGTGGGGGGGCAATGAATGGGGCGATAAGGACACATATGTAATACCTTAATCAATAAAGAAAAAAAATTAAAAAAACTAATGTGGTTGAAAAATTAGAAATTTTTCCAACTCTTGGAATTTAATGTCTGTGGATGATTTAAAAATTATATCAGCCCGGTCGGTGTGGCTCAGTGGTTGAGTGTTGACCTAGGAACCAGGGAGTCATGGTTCGATTCCTGGTCAGGGCACATGACCGGGTTGCGGCTCAGTCGTCAGTGGGGTCAGGCAGGAGGCAGCCAATCCATGATTCTCTCTCATCATTGATGTTTTTTTCTCTCTCTCCTTCTCCCTTCCACTTTCTGAAATAAAAACATTTAAAAAAAATTATATCAACTTCTTCCAATATAGTATATTTTATTTTGAAGAGTTTAGCTCATCTCTGATTAAAACACTAATAAAGGACACGGTTCTGGAAAGTAATACTGCTATTGAAAAGAAATTGATCTGCAATAGGATTTCTGTGTAAGGAAGACCTGTCCACTAATGGGACAACTTCTAATTGGCCAGAGAACAAGATGACCATAACTAAAAAAAATGGGAAGGAGCTGTATTTTTATATTTTTATATTTTTCTCTAACATGTATTTTATGTATGTTCCCACAGTATCTTTTTTATACAATATTTAAAAGAGGACTAATGTGAAAATGATGCAGTAGCTGGGTGTAACAAAAAGTACCCAATTTTTCCTGGCATTGCTAAACAAGTACAATTCATTGTCTTTATTTTAGAGCTACTCATATTTTTATGGAGCACCACTTATCACATAAAAATTATGTGACGAACAAAGATTTTCTAAAAGAACCTTAGTAGTAATAAATTCGAAGCACACTTTTCTAGCCTTGAAAACCTTTTGATTTAGTCTGAAGGATAATTGGTCTTAGACTTCAAATGCATGAGGATTATATAATGAGGAAAGACCTTTTGAGCTTTTCTGGCTGATGGAACAAGTTTTGGTCTGTTCAACTCAGCTTCAATAGAATTATCTGGATTCATAGGAATGGTAGATATTATATCTCTTAGTATCCACTGAGTTAAAATCTTTTATTAAGGACACTTCTATTGTAAACACAGTCTAAGCACAGAGCATTGAAAGATACTGTTAAGAAATAGAAAACTAAAGACAAACCCAAACACAAAGATAAACCACTTATGGCTCTGAAGTGACCTAGTGGGTGAGGAATCTGTGGTTATCATAGCCTTCGAGTCCCAAAGAAACCAGAAGTAGCCCCAACAGCCTCTCTTACAGTGTCAAGATCATGAGAAGACTCCACAGGAAGCAGGAGTGCAGAACTAGCCCGCGACTGAAACCAGGGCTTCTGTGGTCTCTTGTACTCATGAGAGGTGGTGACGAAAGCTGTGTCCCACCCCTGCTTGTTCTTCCACCCGGAAAAGAATGGGACTAGAATCTCACCTAGTAAATAAACTTCAAGTAACTTCTTTAAAGTCCTAAAATTTTGAACCACAAGTTTAAAACTCTGGGAAGAAATGTCTACTATTTTTATGATCTCAAAGTATGAAAGGATTTCTTAAACAAGGCATTAAAAGCAAACTATTAAAGAAAAGATTAATAAACCTGATTACATTAAAATGAAAACCTGCTGTTCAAAAACTCAGGGTTAATTTGCTTCCACGTATTTCCCTACTATACTTCTATAGTGAGCATGCTGATACATAGATTTTTTTAATGCAAGTATTTTATAAATTAAATTTCTTAAATTGGAATTGCTGATAAATAGTTTATCAATTTATATTTGCATTAACACTAATTGAAAGTGTGCTTTCGACACTCTTCAATATTAGTTATTATGACTTTAATTTTTGCATCTACAATATTTATTTTGTTTCTTGTCTTTTGCTATCTCAAGAAATGCTGTAATAAACATCCTTGTGTATATATGTTTTTGAATCATAAATGTCTATGTAAAATATAGAACTATGTAAGGCATATAGCATAGTCCTATAAATAAAGCTGCTGAATGCAAAATGTATATATTTTCCTAAAACATAAGAAAGTATATTCAGTATTTGGGAAATATATATAGAAGTATTGGAAATGCATATTTGGGAAATATATAAAAAATAGAAAATATTGGGAAAAACTCAATTTCCCTTCCTTCATCAACTAGAAAAATAGTTTTAGAACTGTTTCTTTTAGATTCTCTGCACCAATGGCAATAGCTCAGGGACCACTGGACTGAGGTGAAGACTCTGGACCCAGCTTCACCTATATTTATTTTTGGTGTTTGACATAAAATGAAAAATGAACATGGGTAGAAGGAGGGGTGAGTAGGAAGAGCATAGTGAATTTTGGGGGCAGTAAAACTACTCTGTATTGTATTCTAATGGTGGATACATGTTATTATACACTAGAGGCCCAGTGCACGAAATTCGTGCACCAGGGTGGGGTCCCCTGAGCCCAGCCTGCACCCTCTCCAATCCGGGATCCCTCGGGGGATGTCCAACTGCCGGTTTAGGCCCGATCCTGGGGATAGGCCCTAAACTGGCAGTCGGACATCCCTCTCACAATCCAGAACTGCTGGCTCCTGCCTGCCAGCCTGATCACCCCTAACTGCCTCTGCCTGCTGGCCTGATCACCCTTTACTGCCCCACCTGCTGGCCTGATCACTCCTTACTGCGCCCCCTGCCAACCTGGTTGCCCCTTACTGCCCCCATCTTCAGGCCTGGTCACCCTTAACTGCCCCCCTGCCAGCCTGGTCACCCCTTACTCCGCCCCCCCTGCTGGCCTGATTGCCCCCAACTGCCCCCCTGCCGGCCTGGTCTCCTCACACAGCCTTCATGTTCAGTCATTTGGTTGTTCCTCACTAACCCCCCTGCTGGCCTTGTCGTCCCACGCAGCCTGCTGTTCAGTCATCTGTCTGGTTGTTTCAGTCGTGAAGGCCCCTGGCTTTTTATATATTAGGATTTGTCCAAAACCATGGAATGTGCAACACCAAGAGTGAACTGCAATGTAAACTATGGATTTGAGAGACAATGATGTGTAAATGTAGGTACATCAATTGCAACAAATATACCACTTTGGTGGGATGTTGATAATGTGAAAGGCTATATGTGTGTGAGGGCAGGGGGTAGATGGGAAATCATTGTCAACTTCCTGTCAACTTCTCTGTGAACCTAAAATTTCCCTGAAATATAAAATCTATGAATAAAAAAACACAAACATGGAAACCTCAAAGAATGTGTATATTTTAATTATTGCCAAATTGCTGTCAAAAGAGATAGTAGCTGTTTGTACTCCGGCCATGAGTTCATGAGAGTGGCTGTTTCCTCATATCCTGCACAAAATTGTACACCCTCTAAGGTCTCTATCTTTGTAAATCTGGCAAGTGAAGAACAGGATAGCCAGTTTAAAGTCTGCATTTCTTTAGTTATGAGTGTGATTAAACCATTTTTCCTATTTTCTAAAGTTACTTAGATTTATTTTTCTATGAGTTGTCTGTTCATGCCATTTGCCGATTTTTTATTGAGTTTGTTAATTCACTCCACAATCTTTATTGAGCACCTACCGTGTGCCAGGCTCTGTTCGGGGCTCTGGAAAAACAAAGATGAAAAGGGTAGTCAAGGTCCCCTGGGTCATGGAATTTACCATTTAGTGGGGAGAGTCAGGTAACAAATATATAAAACCTACCTTCAATGTAATTAAGAAGATAAAAAATAATATTGGGACAAACAGTAACTGGGAGTAATGGTGCAGGGTACTGATTTAGAAGAGGTAAGCTGAGGCAGTATCTTGTTGAATCTATTTTTTCCATTTTCTCTTATTATTAGTATCTGAATATATTACCTTTTTCTATAAGTCCACATATACAACATTTATGATTCTGTTTGGCAGTCATAATTAACATAGACATTTAGTTTTAATTCTACATTTAATGCATTCAATTTACATAACCATCCTTTCTTCTCATAGCCTTTACATTTCTGAGTTCTTAATTTTGATTCATTTGTTGGTTTGTTTAGATTTTGTCTTCCTGTGATTTTTTAAAAGAACAATTTATGTGTACTCTATTCCTTAAATTCTTGCACACCCAAAAAGGCTAGTCTATTGAAGGACAACTTTGCTCAGTATGTAATTCTTGGGTCATACTTTCTTTTCCTCCTAACTCTTTAGTTGTTCCAGTGTCTTCTGGCATTGGGTGTCTTCTGAGACCAATTTGATATTTCCATTTCTTCAACATGATTTGCCTTTTACACTGAATATTCAGAATATTCTTTCTTCATCCCTGAGGTCTGTTATGCCCAGATTTCAAGACCCCCCAAAGATCCGCCAGGGAGCACCAAATCCGATGCAAAAGCAGAGAGTCTTTTATTCAAGCTTGCTTGGTCCCCCCACCCCCCGCCTCCATTACTGGATGCAAGAGAGAGCCCCAAGTCCCAAGAGAACAAAGCATTTATAGGGTCGGGGGTTGGGGGCACACTCTGACTACTGATTTGGCCAATTCCGGTTGGTTGAGAGAGGGCCGGGGGCTAGTGATGCAAAGGCAGGGTGCAGTTAGGGTCTGGTTACACAAAGACAGGGGGGGTGGCTAGCATACTTTTGGCCTTGGGCTAGTTTCCCCCACTTTCCCATTGGCGGAGATAAGGGCAGGCTGAGTAACTGATACATTCTGTGGCTTTTTCTTGGAAGAGGGGTTAAGGACACAGCTATCAGTCCTGTTCTGTCCTTTCAAGGTCCAGAAATGTACCAGGATATTGATCAGTGCTGTATCATTCTGCTTAAATTCTCCTAGGACTTCAGATTTGAGTAAATTTTAGTTTAGGCAGTGTTAAGTCTTTTCCATCTTACTGTGTTCTGATCTTCATGTTCTTATTCTAATCTCGCTGCTTGAAATATGTTTGTTATTGACATAATGTTTTACTTTTCTCTTTCATTTTCCTCCTGAATTCTGCCAGCTCACTTTTTATTGTCTGTTGTGGGGTTATCATATCTCTCCTGATCTGTTGTACCTCTTCTAACTCTTGTTTCTAAGAGGCCATGTTTCCTTAATCTTTTCAAATAATGGATGTTTTAAAAAACTTTCTCCTATTTTGAGGCCAAATTTGTCTTTTGCTGTATATTTGTTATTTGCTTTCTGATTTCATTTTATGCTTCCTTTCAAAAAAAGTTTATTTAAATATTTTTAATTTTATTTTAAAATTATTTTGGGGGGATTAACATTGATTAATAGGATCATAAGTTGCAAGTACTGATGCCCACCACCTAAAGACAAGTCATCTTCTGTCAAAATATATTTGGCCCCCTTTACCCTTTGCTATTCCGCTCCCTCCCTTCCCACTGGTAACCACCATACTGTTGTCTGAATACTACTCAGCCATAAGAAGAGATAAAATACTGCTATTTGTGACAACATGGCTAGGGCCTGAGAATATTATGCTAAGCAAAATAAGTCATTCAGGAAAAGCTAAGAACCATGATTTCACTCATATGTGGGATATAAAAGTAAAATTCATAAAAAAAGTTTATATGCATGGGAGCCGTAATAGACTGTATGTCTGGGTTCCTGCAAAATTCACACGTTGAAACCCAATACCCAATGTGAGGTATTAGGAGTGGTACTTTAGGGAGGTGACTAGGTCATGGGCAAAGCCTTCATGAATGGGATTAGTGCCCTTATACAAGAGACCTCAGAGAGCTCCCTGCCCTGCAGCACGTGAGAACACAGCAAAAAGATGGCCTTCAGTGAACCAGGGAGTAAGCTCTTACCAGGCACCGGATCTGCCTGTGCCTTGGTCTTGGACTTCCAACCTTCATAACTGTGAGAAAAACATTCTGCTATTTCTAAGTCACCTTGTCTATGGTATTTTTATTATAGCAGTTTGAACGGGCTAAAGACAGGGCCCCTCACCCATTTCTCTTTTATTTCTCATAAGTTCTCATTTTAATGAAGAATATTTTAGGGAAGGGGGAGATGTGAATACTGCAGGGCCCACTTCCACTTCAACATGTTAATTTAGAACCATTCTCACTAACTCTGACATCCCAAGGACATGTTACTCCTCGGTGAAGCAAATTTCCCTCTTTATTTTTAGTAAAATTAGTGGAGTTTAAAAACATGAAATACATTTAACTTATTGTGTAAAGTACAACATGTTGATTTGATGCATTTATCCTATATAATAAAAGCCTAGGTGGCGTCACGCTCTTGTGTGATGCCCTCGTGTGACACCCTCACATGATGTCATTACAAGATGGCCACCACAAGATGGCCGGCAGGGGAGGGCAGCTGGGGGCAACCAGGCCAGCAGGGGAGGTCAGTTGAGAGTGATCGGGCCAGCAGAGGAGGGCAGTTGGGGATTATCGGGCTGGCAAGGAACAGTTAGGTGTCAATCAGGCCATCAGGGAGCGGTTAGGGGAAATCAGGTAAGCAGGCAGGTGAGCGGTTAGGAGCCAGCAGTCCCGGATTGTGAGAGGGATGTCCGACTGCGGGATCAGGTCTAAACCTGCAGTCAGACATCCTCCGAGGGGTCCCAAATTGGAAAGGGTGCAGGCCAGGATGAGGGAGACCCCCCTCTCCCATGAACGAATTTTGTGCACTGGGCCATTGTAGCCATAATTAACACATCTATTGTGTCATCATTATAATTTCTTTTCAGTGGTTTGAATAACAAGTTTGATGATTATAATTGAGGTGAGCAGAAGTTCTTGTGACTCATGGTGAAACACATAGCTTTTCTGTGTGGTTCCTTAGACCAGTATTTCATGTAATGAAATGTGCATTCATTACCTGGAGCATCTTGTGAAAATACAGGCTTGGATGTAATGAGTCAGGGAAGGAGCCTGAGATTCTGTATTTCTAGCATGCTCTAGGTGTGCAGGGCTCTGCTAGTCCATGCTCACTTAGCTGCTTCCAAACAGGTTGACACCCATGTCACCCAACCTGCCCTGCAGCTCCTGCCCAGGTGGCCTGCTGCTCTAGAAGATGGCTTTCACAATTTTTGTTTATATTATTTGAGTTAACATTTATTTCTTAAGTTGTAATTCTATTGCATTGGTTTTTTCTTTTACTTTTTAAAAACATTGTTTTAAGAAGTTGTTGACTATATAATTTCTACTTTGGGAAACTTATTGATTTTTTGTGTGGTCTAAATGTCAGTCTCCTTTTGAATATGCTGAAGTAGTACTGGAAAAGGAAGTGCATGTGGGAACAATCTGAGTGTCCACCAGTGGATGAACAAATAAATAAAATGTAAAGCTATTCAGCTATAAAAAGAAATAAAGTACTGATACATGCTACAACATGACTATGCCATAAACATGTGATGCAAAGTGAAGGAAGCCAGACACAGAAGGCCTCATATTGTATGATTCCACTCACAAAATGTTCAAAATAAGCCAATCCATAGAAACAGAAGGTAATTAATGTTTGCCAGAAGCTGAGAGAGGAAGGAATAGGGAATGTCTGCTAATGAGTACAGGGTTTCTCTTTGAGAAGATGACAATGTTTTGGAATTAGCTAGAATGATGGTTTCACAACTTTACGAATATACTAACAGACATTGAATGGTACACTTCAGAAGGGTGAGTTTTGTAGTATGTGAATTACCCATCGATAAAAATAATTCTTTAAAAATCGGTGAATGAATACCAAACAGAGAGTGTTGGAGACCGGGTGTAAGCTGACATGGTCCTTGCACCTGAAGGGGCTAGCAAGGCTGGGACCCTTACCCACACAGTTTTCCCAGACTTGTTTGGATGGCGGTTATCAGTAGAATGAGAGCAACCTTTGTAGAATGAGAACAGCCTTTCGTGGCTTACCAAGAAGTCTGTAACTATTTACTGAGATTTGCTGTACTGAGAGCTTGTCCTTCTGCTCTGTCTCTCCCTTAGAGATTAAGAGGAACAAAGAATACATTCCTCTTGACAGACCTCCTATTCAGTGTTTTGTGTATAAAAGGCATTGCGTGGTTAATGAACTTGCTGCAGTTCCTCGATTGATCTGTAGTCCTCCCGATCCCACTCTCCTGTCTTCCTTTCTTTTCTCAATTCCCACCTCCCTACCTCAGCCCGGTTCAACCTGTCAGGCTGGCCCTGACAAGAGAGTGTGTCATTTAAAATCAGCACTAATGACAAATCTTAACACCTTCGGGGGATTCCCTAGAAATCGCATGGTAGGGCTATGGAATGCCTTCCACTTCACTGGAGCATAAAGCACAAGCTACCATAAAAGCAAGTGCTCAAAGTCATTTTTGTTTTGTTATCAGTGCCTTCTTCCTGTACAGTCAGAATAATTTCACACTTGCAAGTTTTAAATGTGACTTTAAATTGTCCCCTGTTCTGATACTTAGATGAGCGAAATAATACAGTATGATTTTGTGTCTGGGCTCTTTTCCTCATCATTATGTTTGGGACAGTCATATTTATCCATGATTTTATTGATAGAATTGAGGTTGTTTTCAGTTTGGAATGGTGCTATTATAAACTGCCTTTTAAGAAACATAAACTTGCATTTCTTTGGGTATATATTACCTGCAGTTTTTAAAAAATATTTTTTTATTTATTTCAGAGAGAAAGGGAGAGGGAGAGAGTGATATGAACATCAATGATGAGAGAGAATCAATGATCGGTTGTGTCCTGCACGCTCCTGACTGGGGATCAAGCCCACAACCCAGGTATGTGCCCTGACCCAGAATTGAACCATGACCTTCTGGTTCATAGGTTGACACTCAACCATTGAGTCACACCAGCCTGGCTACCTTTAGTTTTAAACAAGACATAATGATCAGATAGTTTCTTGGGAGGCCAACTGAAATGTGCAAGTTTATTTTGTGAAATAAATGATTCATTTGTAATAAATAGCACTATGTCTCATTTAGTTTCAAAATTAGCTCATGCTGCTGCCAATATCAGGCACAAGCCCTCCTAGCTAATCTCAGAGATGGTGGCTCTGCTCAAAGTCGCAACCAATAATTTGCTTATGCTCAATGCAAAGGAAAAGAAGAAGAAGAAGAAGAAGAAGAAGAAGAAGAAGAAGAAGAAGAAGAAGAAGAAGAAGAAGAAGAAGAAGAAGAAGAAGAAGAAGAAACAGCTCAACACTGGAGAGGAGTTTTAGCTACTTTACTTGTTTGCCTATTTTTGATGTTCTCTCAAAGCTCTTCTGTTCCATCAGGGCAGTCCCTGATTGCAGATCTGCAGGTACTTAAGCAGCTCTGCTTGGAAGCCTGAAAACCTGGAAAGGTATTTTCAATTAATTTCTACGGAGATTTATCACCCATTGTGCATTGAATTATACTCCCCCCAATTCATACATTGAAGTTCTAACTCCCAGTACCTCAGGATGTGATTTTATTTGGAAATAGAGTCATTACAAATGTAATTAGTTAAGATGAAGTCATCAGAGTAGGTTTCATCCAATTTGACAGGTGCCCTCAGGAAAAGGACAAATTTGGACACAAAGACAGGCACACAGAGACAACACCATGTGAAGATGAAGGTAGAGATCAGGGTGATGCTTCCACAAGCCATGGAATGCTGAAGAGGGACCGAAACCACCAGATTCTAGAAGAGAAACAGGGAAAAGTTCCTTCTCTCACAATCCTCAGGAGAAACCAACCCCGCTGACACCTTGATCTTAGACTTCCAGCCCCCAGGGCTGTGAACAATACCTTCCTTTTGTGTAAGCCACCCAGTCTGAAGCACCTTTTTAAAGGCAGACTAATACATCACCCTTTACAGTATAGTACCCTGGGTCATTGTCTATTTGCCTAATTCTTTTTTGGCTCCTAATTTGGGCTTAATCCTTGGCCCTTAAAGCTGTGAAATTTTGGATGGGTTATTCAACCTGTCTAAACATCAGTGTTCCGACCTGGATAATTAGGATAATAATTATTCCTACATCATAGTATTATTGTGAGAATTAAATACAACCTGCATATAAAGAAATTCTTAAAACATCTCTAAATAATGCTTTTCATGAATATTAACTATCATTATTACACACTCAGTCACAACCTTCCTAAATTCCAAAAAGCAGAACTTGTATAAGCCACATTTTCTGGGACACAGAAACATGCACAAAGTAAATAAAAATAAATTCTCCTTAATAATAAAGGAAAAAGAAATAAAAACTGTCGTGATAGACTATTTGAAGGTAAGACAATCATGACATCAAATTTAATGTATATAGCCACAACATAATTTTTTTTTGGATAACAAAGTATAGCTTTAAGCATTTTTATTTTTAATCAAGAAAATTTAATCAAGTAAATAAACAACGTAGGTAGCACAAGGAGCTAGAAAAAGCAATAAAGTAATTCTAAGACAGCAGGATGAGGAAACTGATAAAGACAAAGTAAAATGATAGCAAGAACTAAATATGTCATTCTGGTAACTAACATTTATAAATGGCAAGCCCTGAGCTAAGTGTCTAGAGTCTAGACTGCCATTGAATTTTCACTACAATCTTATGAGGTGGGTACTATGATTATTCCCATTCTACAGATGAAGAGACTAAGGTTTTGAGGGATGAGGCAATTTGCACACAGTCACAAAATGAGAGGCAATATTTTGCTCCAGGAACTGTGACTATAGACCCCAAGGTCTTAGTCACTGAATAGGACACAGTCATTTTTTTAAAATCCTCACCCGAGGATATTTTCCCATTGATTTTTAGAGAGAATGGAATGGAGGAGAGAGACAGAGAGAAACATTGGTGTGAGAAAGGCACGTTGATTGCCTCCCACACGAGCCCAGACCAGGGCTGAGCCTGCAACTGAGGTGTATGCCCTTTGACTGGAATTGAATCTGGGACCCTTCAGCTTGCGAGCTGATCCTCTATCTACTGAGCCAAACTGGCTAGGGCAGGATGCAGTCTTTTTCATTCAGGGTGCAGGTGATCACATTCTAGAGAATAGCTGACTGCTTGTCCTGTGTAGCCATTAGTCAAATAAATTCAATCATTTCTTCCAACCTGCTCTCACAGCCTCCCAGACACACACACACACACACACACACACACACACACACACACACACACACACACCTGACACTCGCTTGAGCCCTCTCCACAATTAGACAAAACAAAAAAATGAACAATTTTCCATTCCTGAGCTGAACCTTTGACTGTTGATGAATAACTGGGCCTCCCCACATTTAAATATGGGAGGTTCACACTGCATGGCCCACCTTTGTCCACCTTGCATGTGGCCATGTCCATCCAGCTGCTGGGTGTGCAGGTGTGGCTCATGGACCCCACATCTGCTCACACTTTGCTGCCAGTTCTGACTATTTCAGTCTGTCCTTCTATATTTTTGTTTTTGTTAATCCTCACTGAAGAATATTTTTTCCATTGATTTTTAGAGAGCGTGGAAGGGGGAGAAGGGAGAGAGAAAGAGAGAAAGAGATAGGGAGAGAGAGAGAGAGAGAGAGAGAGAGAGAGAGAGAGAGAGAGAGAGATATTTAAAGAAATACTGATGTGAGAGAGACACATCAATTGGTTGAATTGGTTACCTTCTTCACATGCCCTGGGATGGGGGTTGAACCTGCAACCCAGGTATGTGCCTCTGCCTGGGCATCAACTGGAGACCCTTCAGTGCGTGGGCCAATGCTCTAACCACTTAGCAACACTGGCCAGAGTACACTCTGCCCTTCTAAAGGCTTTGAAATTGGCAGTTCATGACTTCCTTTACCCACAAGTGATTTCAAGTCCAATTGAGAGTAGATTATTTCTTCACTTAAAATCCACAAATAAGAACAAAAATATTTGTAAGTCTCTGGTCTTTATTAGTTCACCAGACAGTGGTTATTATAAAAAAATATTTTTATCTTCAATTTCATGTCATACTCTCACAAAAACAAATTAAATGCAGTTAGCTGAAATATAAATTTATTTGGCTACTGTATTTTTTTCAGCTCTGACAAAAGTACATCTTGTTTTAAAAAAGGGTCTTTATAAGAAGCCGGATGGCATGTACTAAGATAAACCCCTCAAGGAGATCAAAGGTAAATCACAATTTGTTGTTTTGTAAGCATTGTGTTCAGAAAACCAAGTGTTTATTTCAGTGTTGCACATACTGTATAATGATACAGTGTATCTGGAACCAGACACATTTAGAGACCATAATTAGAGCAATGTTGCACTTCACTCCCTTATTTGCTAAGCTTAGTTGAAACCCGAAGCTAAATTTGGCCAATCTACCAGTTTATTCTACAAATTTATTCCAGTTAGAAATAAAATTATAAAAACAATAATGCTTTTAACAAGAAATACAATTTTTGAATTTTTCATACCTCTAGAGTTTGATACACACTAAAATAGAAATCAGAAAAATGGGGATTTTTCACTGGATTTTTATTGCCATTCAAGGAAGCAAATTGGGTTATGTCTTTTGGTTTCTATTAATGTTACTGTTCTAATTGAGGATGGATGGGGCCTCATTTGGCGTTTTTGCACATTACATACCTTTTATAAAAATGTTTTGGGTTCAGAGAAATTCAGAATGTACTTTGTCCTAAACACTCTTTCTTTTCATTTTTAAGTGACTATGTAAATATTTATATCAGTTTCAGATTCATTTACACTTATCTCATCAAAACGTTTCACAGCATATCTGGAAGGACTAAAATAAAACCAAACACTCTTGCTTTTAAAAGACACTGGATTCCAGAAACTTGCTGCAAATTCTACCAGACACTTGCTTCTTGGAAGCACAAAGTCATGTTTTGCCAAATAAAATTGGATTAAAATATTCATTGGGTTTTCAGTCTACTTGAAAATTTCTGTCCCATTCTAACACTGGGGAACTGCTGGGCTTAAGTCCTCCATCTTGCTTGGTTCTTAGTCCCAAGATAATCTATAATAATAAAAGTGTGATATGCAAACCGACTGAATGGCTGAACAGCAGAACGACCATTCAGATGACCATGCTATGAAACGCACTGGCACCAGGCCAGCCAAGGCAGGTGCGATGCAATTGATTGGGGGGGCCCCCTGGTTGCCCCATGATTGCCCCACAATGGGAGGCCCAGGCCACTGGCCATTGGGACAATCAACTGGGGAGCTCCATGATTGATCGCCCTGCAGAGGGAGGCCCGGGCCACTGACCAGTGGGCTGTGGTGGGTGGGTGGGACCTCCCTCTGCGGGGTGGTCGGGCTGAGGGATGCCCCCTAACAAGTGCACGAATTTCGTGCACTGGGCCTCTAGTTCCATAATTAAAGCCCAGGGTACTCAAACTCATCATCCTCCCTCCCAAATCTGTTTTTTCCCTTTCAGGTATGTTTTCTCAGAAAATGGTGCCTTTCTCACACCACCCCACCCAGAACCTGGAAGTCACCCTAGGCTCCTATTTTTCCTTTCCTTGTACCATTTCAACAAATCCTGTTTATTTCACCTCTTAACTTTCTAATTTTTTTGCACTTTTACTCCCCCAGTTGATGCAACATTATTTCCTGTCCATATTTGTGCGATGATCTCTTAAGACTAGTAATCTGCCGTTGGACTTTTCTCTTCCCAATCCATTGTTCACTTAAAGTCAGTGATCTTTCTAAAGGGAAAATTTGATCATCTGACCCTCCAGCTCAAAACCTTTCAATAGTCCCCCATTACTTTTAAATAAAGTTCAAATTCCTTAGTTGATTTTACCAGGCACTTCTTAGAAGATACTGTTTTTTCCCTCCTGGTGCATCTTGCAGAAGCAAAGGAACTTGCCTTAGTTCTCCAAACATGTGCTGATATTTTTCCTTCCAGGCCATCTATTTGTTGAGCATGCTAATAGCTTTGATTTATTGATTTTTTTATCACATACCAGGCACTGTTCTAAATACAGTACGTTCTGATATAATATGATATTTGCATTGCAAAAATCACTGCTTTATATAAAATCATGCAATGAAAACCCTTATGGAAAAAGTGGATTTGAGGCACAACACTCAAAAATTTCATCAGTGACACATTTAAAAAGACAGAAAAACTAATAAAAGTGTAGCACAATTTGACACATATGACATGTTAGAAATACATAAGTACTTCAATAAATATGGCCCTTTGCCTCTAACAAGGTTTGAAGTTTGCTTGTGGAATTGGGCTTCAGGATGGATGAAGCATGTGAGGTATTTTGAAGTAGTGGAAGGAGGATTATCTGAAATGGGATGGAAAATTGAAACACCAGATACAATTCATTTGGTGAGCTGAAGGAAATGGAAAATGTTTTAGGGGTATGTGTGTGCATATCTGTGCATGTGTGAGCACGCACACATTTTGTGTATTCCCACCATTCAGCTGAGTGCAGTTTTCTGTGTTCATCTAGTGTTTCTTATGGGTAAAATCCCAGGTAAAAGCCATTGCAAAATTCAAGTGAATGGTCTAATTATTCCCTAATATATTTATCATGTTCAGCCAAATTTTTGTTTTCAAAACAAGACAGCAAACTGAACAGTAAGTTCAAATTTTTAAATTTATAATCTGGATACAAAGCCAAAAAAGTCAGTATTGTGTTTACCTCTATCTCTCTATATAAAAGCCTAAGTGACAGTTATGACCGAATGACCAGAACGACTGGAAAAACCAGATGACCAGCTGGTAGCTATGATGTGCACTGACCCAGACCTTGCTGCTGGGGCCCTGACAGCCCCAAATCTGGTTCATCTACACCCTGGACCCAGACAGGCGGGAAGAGGGAGCCTGATTCCTCACGGAATTGGCCCTTGGTTAGCTTGGTGCTGGGGCCAACCTACCGAGGTCCCTCCCTCCCAGTCAGCCAGCCCCTCCCCTGCCCATGGGCCCTGATCACCAGCTAGGCTGAGGGTCCCCACCTGTGCACAAATTCATGCACTGGGCCTCTAGTTTTATTAATAAAGACACAGAGGAAGAGACATAGAAGCGGAAACCAAGATGGCGGCATAGGTTAACGCCGGAGATTGCTGCCTCGAACAACCAATCAAAAATACAACTAAAAGACAGAACAGACATCATCCAGAACCACAGGAAGGCTGACTGAGTGGAAATTCTACAACTAGGAAGAAAGAGAATATCATACCCAGACTCAGAGGAGGTGCAGTGCTGAAGTGAAATACTAAGGTTCGGAGTGCGCGCGGAGCGGGCTGGCGGCGGAGGGAGTGGTTGTTGTTTTCAATCAGGAGGGAGTTTCAGACTCTGAGCTCCAGATCCAGGTGAGTCTCTAGGGACCCAGACTCAAACGGGAGAAGCGGGACTGTCTGGCTTCGGTCGGAAATCAAAGGCAGCTTTCTCTCCGAGGTTTGCAGCGGTTGCTGGGACTCTGTGAGGCAGAGCCCCTAGGGATGGAACTGAGAGCAGCCATAACTCCTCGCTCCGCCCACCCTGTAGATCCCTGGGGACCCGCCCCGCCCAAGCCCTGCGCAGAGCCATTTACTGGATAGCCTCAGGCAAACGCCACATTAGCACCACCCTAGAGATCCAGCACAGAAGCTCTCCCACTGCAGACACAGCTGACTCTTATAGCCAGTTGGCCTGGAGGTCAAATCCCCCCAGTATTAACTACAACAATCAAGGCTTAACTACAACAAGACTGCACACAAAGACCATTAGGGGGTGCACCAAGAAAAGATAAAAAAATGTGGAGACAAAGAAACAGGATGCAAATGTCAGAAATGGAAGATATAGAGCTCAAAACCACACTTTTGAGGTCTCTCAGGAACTGTCTAGAAGCTGCCGATAAACTTAGTAAGGCCCTCAAAAAGACTGGTGAGACCGCCGATAAATGTAGTGAGATCCTCAAGAAATCTAATGAGACCCTCGATGTTGTGATAAAGAACCAACTAGATATTAAGCATACACTGACTGAAATAAAGAATATTATACAGACACCCAACAGCAGACCAGAGGACCGCAAGAATCAAGTCAAAGATTCGAAATGCGAAGAAGCAAAATACACCCAACTGGAAAAGCAAAATGAAAAAAGAATCTGAAAATACAAAGATAGTGTAAGGAGCCTCTGGGACAGCTTCAAGCATACCAACATCCGAATTAGAGGGGTGCCAGAAGATGAGAGAGACCAAGATATTGAAAACCTATTTGAAGAAATAATGACAGAAAACTTCCCCCACCTGGTGAAAGAAATAGACTTACAGGTCCAAGAAGCGCGGAGAACCCCAAACAAAAGGAATCCAAAGAGGACCACACCAAGACACATCATAATTAAAATGCCAAGAGCAAAAGACAAAGAGAGAATCTTAAAAGCAGCAAGAGAAAGAAACTCAGTTACCTACAAGGGACTACCCATACGACTGTCAGCTGATTTCTCAACAGAAACTTTGCAGGCCAGAAGGGAATGGCAAGAAATATTCAAAGTGATGAATGCCAAGAACCTACAACCAAGATTACTTTATCCAGCAAAGCTATCATTCAGAACTGAAGGTCAGATAAAGAGCTTCACAGATAAAGAAAAGCTAAAGGAGTTCATCACAACCAAACCAGTATTATATGAAATGCTGAAAGGTATCCTTTAAGAAGAGGAAGAAGAAAAAGGTAAAGATACAAATTATGAACAACAAACATGCATCTATCAACAAGTGAATTTAAGAATCAAGTGAACAAATAATCTGGTGATCATAATAGAATCAGGGACATAGAAAGGGAATGGACTGACTATTCTTGGGGGGGAAAGGGGTGTGGGAGATTCGGGAAGAGACTGGACAAAAATCGTGCACCTATGGATGAAGACAGTGGGTGGGGAGTGAGGGCGGAGGGTGGGGCGGGAACTGGGAGGAGGGGAGTTATGGGGGGAAAAAAGAGGAACAAATGTAATAATCTGAACAATAAAGATTTAATTTTTAAAAAAATAAAGACACAGAGGCTTAGAAAGTTGAACCAACTTATTCAAAATAAACAGAGTCTAAGTGAGAACAGAAGCAATTTCTTTCTTATCTTTGCTCCTAATCATTATATCACTTGTGATATTGTAATATAAGATATATCTATATCTCTCTATATATAGATGTACATAGATATGCATTTATATATCTCTATATAATCTTCATTCCTGGCTCCTGATGCAGAGCTCCCAAACCCTTAGAATTTTCTGAATGATAGAGATAGAGGTTATTCATAATAAGCCCTTTTCAAGCTTACTTGAGTTTATGCTAACGAGTTTATGCTAATGAGGATGGGGGTTGGTTACCAGAGGAATAACTATGTGAGTAGATGCTTAGACATTTCAGCCTTCCTTCATCCCCCAATTCCTGACCTTTTGGAAGGGCACAGGGGCTGGAGATTGAGTTAATCATCAGTGGTCAATGATTTAGTCAAGTATGTCCTTGAAATGGAGCCCCCATAAAAGCCTTAACTGAAAGTGTTCAGAGAGCTTCTGGATTGGTGAACATGTGGAGGTGCTGGGAAGGCATGTGAGCTCTGCACCTTTCCTCCATACCTTGCCCTATACAGCTCTTCCATTTGGTTGTTCCTGGATTGTATCCTTTATAATAAACCAATAATAGTAAGTAAAGCATTTCCCTGAGAGTTGTGAGCCATTCTAGCAAATTATTGAAACTCAGAAGGGGGTCATGGAAGCCCCGATTTATAGTTCATCAATTGAAAAAACAGGTGGCCCAGACTTGGAATTGGCATCCAAATTAAGGGCAGTCTTATGAGACTGAGTCCTTAACCTATGGAGTCTGCATGATCTCCAGGTAGTTTGTGTTAGAATTAAATTGAATCGTGGGACACTCAATTGATGTCCAGAGTGTTGGAGAATTGGTTATTGTAAAAAAACAACCCTACATATGTGGTGTCAGAAGTGTTGGTAGTAAGAAACAACTCAAATATTACTATATCTTCCAATACAGTTTATTAAAACACACAAACACACAATAATAATAGAGAAACATGGTAATTAACTGTAACTTCGCTACCCTTCCCATTGGCTAATCAGTGAGATATGCAAATTAACTGCCAACCAAGATGGCGGCCGGCAGCCAGGAGCTGAAGCGAACAGGAGGCTTGCTTGCTCCAGTGATGGAGGAAGCCAAGGTTCCCCACCTGCTGCTGCCGGCATCTGAGCTGCAGTCTAAGGAACAATGTTGCAACGATAGAAGCTAAACAATCCCCAGAAACCTGCTTTCAGCCAGCCGGGCCTCAGAGCTGGAGTTTAAACAGTGTTTCAATTATAGAAATGAAACAAGCCCAGAGACCTGCTTTCAGCAGCCAAGGCCTCAGAGCTGGAGCCAAGCCTCAGAGCTAAAGCCGGCTCTCAGCTCCAGTGACAGCCATAGAAGGTAAATAAATCCCAGAATAAAAAAAAAAGAAAAAAAGGAGAGGCTGGGAGCTTCAGTCACCCGCCAGCCTGAAAACGGCTCTCAGCCCCTCACCCAGACTGGCCAGGAACCCCAGTGGGGACCTCCACCCTGAAGGGGGTGCGACCAGCTGCAAACAGCCATCATCCCCTCATCCAGGCTGGCCAGGCACCCAAGCGGGACCCCCACCCTGATCCAGGACACCCTTCAGGGCAAACCAGCCAGCCCCCATCCATGCACCAGGCCTCTATCCTATATAGTAAAAGGGTAATATGCCTCCCAGCACCAGGATCAGCAGAGCCACGAGGCCTACTGGCACCGGGATCAGCTGAGCAGCGAGGCCTCACTGCCCCTGTGTCAAGTGGAGCCGCAAGGCCTCCTGGCCCCTGGAGCAGCGTGACAGGGGGCAGCGTCCAAACCCCCTGATCGCCCTGCGGCTCTGTGTGTGACGGGGGGGGGGCACAACCTCCCTATCCGCCCTGCTCTGTGCGTGTCAGGGGAAGGCGCCCCAACCCCCTGATCGGCCCTGCTCTGTGCCTGATAGGGGGGAGCTCTCCAACCCCCTGATTGGCCCTGCTCTGTGTGTGACAGGGTGCGGCGCCCCAACCCCCCCATGGGCCCTGCTCTGTGTGTGATGGGGTGGAGCAGCAACCTCCCCATCGGCCCTGCCCTGAGTGTGACAGGGGGGAGTGCCCCAACACCCTGATCGGCTCTGCTCTGTGGGTGACAGGGGGCGGCGCCCCAACCCCCTGATCCAACCTGCTCTGTGTGTGACAGGGGGCAGTACCCCAACTCCCCTATAGGCCTTATTCTGTGCGTGACAGGGGGGAGCTCCCCAACCCCTTGATCGGCCCTGCTCTGTGTGTGACAGGGTACGGAGCCCCAACCCCCTGATCGGCCCTGCTGTGTGCATGACAGGGGGTGGCGCCGCAACTTCCCCATCGACCCTGCCTTGAGTATGACAGGGGGCAGTGCCCCAAACCCCCAATCGTCCCTACCCTGAGCGTGACTGGGGGTGGCATCGCAACCTCCCGATCTGCCCTGCTCTGTGCATGACAGGGGGCGGCACCCCAAATCCCCAATCGGCCCTGCTCTGAACCCGACCAGGGGCTGCACCTAGGGATTGGGCCTGCCCTCTGCCACCCGGGAGCAGGCCTAAGCCAGCAGGTCGTTATCTCCCGAGGGGTCCCAGACTGTGAGAGGGCACAAGTGGGGCTGAGGGACACCGCCCCCCCACCAGTGCACAAATTTTTGTGCACAAGGCCTCTAGTATATATATATATATATATATATATATATATATATATATATTTCACACACAATATTATATTAGTTTCAAATGTACACCCTAGTGCTTAGACATTATATAACTTACTAAGTGATCATCCTGATAAATCTTGTACCCATCTGACATCATAAATGGTTATTAGAATACTAGAGGCCTCGTGCATGAATTCATGCACCAGTGGGGTCCCTCAGCCTGGCCTGCAGGATTGGGCCAAAACAGGCTCTCCGACATCCCAATAGGGGTCCCAGATTGTGAGAGGACACAGGCCAGGCCGAGGGATCACACCAGTGCATGGTCAGGACCAGGGAGGGGCGCGGGAGGTTGGCCAGCCAGGGAGGAGCTGTGGGAGGATTCCAGGGCGTGTCCAGCCTGTCTCACTCAGTCCCGATTAGCCGGACCCCAGCAGCAAGCTAACCTACCAGTTGGAGCATCTGTCCCCTGGTGGTCAGTCTACGTCATAGCGAATGGTCAACTGGTCAACTGTCTGTCCGCTGGTGGTCAGTGCATATTATAGTGAGTGGTTGAGTGGCCTTAGCATTTCATAGGCATATTACACTTTGGTTGAATGGATGACCGGATGACCAGACAATGAGCATATTAGGCTTTTATTATATAGGATTATTGGATATATTCCCTATGTTGTACTTTACATATTCTGTAACTACCAATTTGTACTTCTTTTAAAAAGTATATATTTCAATGATTTTTTTTAGAGAGTGTGGAAAGGAGAGGCATAGAGATACAGAAACATCGATGAGAAAGAAACATCATCTATCAGCTGCACCCCACAGGGGATCAAGCCTGCAACTGGGCATGTGCCCTGACCAGGAATTGAAACAGTGACCTCTTGGTTTCTGGCTTGACTCTCAACCACTGAGCTACACTGGCTGGACCAATTTGTACTTCTTAATCTCTTCACCTTTTTCACCTATCATCCCAACCCCTCTCTCATTTGGCAATTATCAAAATGTTCTCTGTATCTGAATATGTTTCTGTTTTGCTTGTTTTTCTGCTCATTTCCCACTTCCATTTTTTAAAAATTGATTTTAGAGAGAGGAAAAAAGAGAGAGAGAGAGAAACATCAGTATGAAAGGGAAACATTGATTGACTGCCTCCTGCATGCACCCCAGCCAGGGATCAAACACAAAACCTGAATATGTGCCCAGGAATTGAACCTGGCACTTTTGGTGTACGGGATGACATGCCAACAAACTGAGCCACACTGACTAGGGATCATTTTGCTTTTTTAGATTCAATTGTTGACGATATGCATTTATTGTCATTTTATTACTCATATTTTTTATCTTTTGTCTTCTTCTTAAAGAAGACCCTTTAATATTTCATATAATACTGGTTTGGTGGTGATGAACTCCTTTAGCTTTTTCTTGTCTGGGAAGCTCTTTGTATGTCCTTCTATTCTAAAATAAAGGCCCAATGTATGAAATTCATGCAAGAGTAGGCCTTCACAGCTGAGGCAACACCTTAATCCTTCCCTTGCAGCCAAGGTGGCTGCCTTGATCCCTCCCTCACAACTGGGGGTGGCTGCCTGGATCCCTCCCTTGCAGCCATGGGCAGCTGCCTGGATCCCGTGGCTGCAGCCCCAGTTTCATCCTGGAAGGAGGTCTGGTCTAATTAGCATATTATGCTTTTATTATTATAAATGATAGCTTTGCTGGGTAGAGTAATCTTGGTTGTAGGTCCTTACTTTTCATCACTTTGAATATTTCTTGCCAATTCCTTTTGGCCTTCAAAGTTTCTTTGAGAAATCAGCTGACAGTCTTATGACCACTCCCTTATAGGTAACTGTTTTTGTCTTGCTGCTTTTACGATTCTCTCTTTGTCCTTAACCTTTTGCATTTTAATTATGATGTGCCTTGGTGTGTGCCTCTTTGGGTTCATCTTGTTTGGGACTCTCTGTGCTTCCTGGACTTGTATGTCCATTTCTTTCACCAAGTAAGGGATGTTTTCTGTCATTATTTTTTCAAATAGGTCTTCAATTTCTTGCTCTCATTCTTATTCTTCAGTACCAGCATCATGCAAATATTTGTACACTTGAAGTTTTCCCTTTTACTGTCTTCATATCTTTGGGTTATTGTTTTCTTTTTGCTCTTCTGATTGAGTGTTTTTTCTTCCTTATATTCCAAATTGATGATTTGATTCTCAGCTCCATCTACTCTACTGTTGATTCCCTGTAAATTATTTTTTCATTTCAGTTAGTGTATCCTTCATTTCTAACTGATTTTTAAAATTGTTTCTATGTCTTTTTTCATGCTGTTGAAGTTCTTACTAAGTTACTTGAGTATCCTTATAACCATTGTTTTGAATTCTGTATTTGGTAGTTTGCTTGTCTCCATTTCATTTAGTGTTTTTTTATTTTTCTGGAGATTTATCCTGTTCTTTAATTTGTTTCTTTGTCTCTGCATTTTGTCTGTTTCCCTGTGTTTGTTTCTATGCATTAAGTAGAGCTACTATATCTCCCAGATTTGGTAGAGAGGCCTTATATAGTAGGTGTCCTGTAAGGCTTAGTGGCACAGCCTCCCCAGTCACCCAAGCTGGGTATTCTAGATGCACTCCTGTGTGGGCTGTGTGCACTGTCCTGCTATAAGAGTCTTGCTTGCTGTTGGTGCCAATGGGAAGGATTGACCCCCCAGGTCAACTGGCTGTGAGAACCAAGAATCAGCTGTGACTATAGCAGAGGAGCATCTGTGTAGGAGTTGACCCTAAGTAACAGGACTTGCTTCAGTGGCACTATGGTGCTCACTGACTCTATTCCTTGAGTGTGTTGCTCATGGAGGTGTTAGGGTTATAATTCGGTGTAATATGAAGCTGTCCACCTGGTGCACTAGCTGTGGGGTCTCCTGAGAGGTGCAAAGTCAGCCACCACCTCTGTCCAGAATAGGGCTACTTAGCAATCTACAGATGACTGCCACTTGTGCTAGGCTTGGAGGTGCCCAGGAGAGGCCAAGCTGTGAACCAAGGCTAGTTGCCACTAGTCTTAGGCCTGGGGTCACTTAGTAAGAGTTACAGGCTATGCAGAGGCGAGATGCTGTTTGTGTGAAAGATTTCAGGAATGTTCGAAGCATGAGACATGAGAGGCCATTTGTATGGAAAAGCCATTGAAAATGGCTTGGGTGGGTCCACAAGTTGGGTGGGCGGAGTCTCAAGCAATCATAGGGTGGGACAAACTGTGAGCCAGATTGATGGAGACTCAGATATGGCACCCACTTGGAAGCTCTTTGGGGACGGGGGAAGTGGGGGATCTCAGAAAAGGAAGAATGACCTCTGCCAGCACTTTTGCCTGGGAGAAAGCTGCTCTCAAGCTCTCACTCTGATGCTAGATATTTCAGTTCCTTCTTATATGTCCTTTGTATCTTTCAAGCTCAGAGGGAGTGAGTTTGAGAAAGTCCATGCATGGGCCCTTTAAGAGGACTTCAGCAGCTCTCCATCTTCCTCAGCCTCAATGGCTGTTGGTTTTTACAGCTAGAAGTTATGGGGACTTCTTTCACTTGCTGTGGAACCCTGGGCTAGGAGGCCTGTAATGGGACTTGGAACTTTCACTCTTCAAGGGGCACCTCCACAGCCAAGATAGCTCTCCCAATTTTAAATCACCACACATGAGTGTAAGACTAGCCCACTCCCAGTCTCCACCCCTCCTACCAGTTTGATGTGGCTTCTTCTTTAAATCCCTTGTTGTAGGGCTCCCATTCAGCTAGATTTTAGGCAATTCTGAATGATGGTTGTCCTGTTGTTTAGCTGTAATTTTGATGTGGTTGTGGGAGGATTCAAGTACACCATTTTTCTAGAGCTTATATTTTAATTGTATTGAATAGCACTTATCAGAAGTCAAACGTGACCTGAATTCCTCACATCTCTCATTCAAAGGAAGAATGAAGAATTCACTGTGTTGCAGAAGGCCCAGAAAAACCAAGCGACACTTTGAAGAAGTGGAGAAACACTGTTTTAATTACACCGGTGGACTCTGGGAATAATTTCCAAATCAGAGTGAAGTACCACGCAGAGGGCTTCACTTTTTATAACCTTCTGGGGTCTTTGTCTTGCAGATATGCCCCTGCCCACTTCGTGGCCCTGCAGGAAGGCCCCCAGGTGTTGATGATCTGCCCTGGGGCCAGCGATAATGGCCTTCCCCCCTACCCCAGGGCAGTTCATTGTTCCTGACATGCTTTACAAGACCAGTTTATGGGAAGGAGGCAATGACCTAATTATAGGTCATCAAGAATGCACATTGAGCTTGCTGGCATGAATTCCAATGGCTAGCCCCTGAAATATCAGGGTTACATTTGAATTATCCCTTTTTAGCCTTCTCAACGGAGTCAATTGCTTTTCTAAACATCTGGTTATCTGGGGTTATGTGGTCCTGACAAACATTGATGTCACAATATGTAGAGAAAGAGAATAGACTTTTGAGCCAGACAGGTTTTATATTCAGACTAGTAGCCCGATGCACGAAATTCGTGCACATTAAAAGGGAATTAATTAGCAGAAATATTTTAATATTGCTATTTGCCTTTTCTCTGTAATAGAAGTGTGAGAGATGAAATTAGTAACATGTATATGAAAATAATACATAAATTTATTAATAAATAAACAGTAACAAAAGGATATAACAGCAACAGAGGCATGATATAAAAACGACAAAAACATGATATGAAAACAACAAAAACATGATATAAAAACAACAGTGATGCAAACAATGACTGATAAAGTGATTCAACTTATTCTAATATCTCCCTGTACACCACATTAAGAGTGAAAACACTTTCAGAGTGCTTGACTAATTTCCCTTGTGATGAAGTATTTAGAACTTTAACTGTAACGTCACATGCTCTTCAAACTCGAGAGAAATCAACATATAACTGACCATGTGCGAAAATGGGTTCAGGTAGGAATATTCCTACTCTGTCTAGAGTTTGTCCTTGTGATTTATTAATAATCATCGCAAATGCTGGCTTCACGGGAAACTGTCATTGAATTAATTTAAATGGGAGGCCAGTGTCAGACGGGGACAAATTAATTCTTGGAATCTGAACAACCTCTCCCTCTGCAGATCCTGTTAATGCTTCAGCTTCGATAGTGTTAGGTCGTAATCTTTTGATAATAAATCTGGTACCATTACAAAGACCCCATTTACTATTAAGATTTCTCAATAGCATGATGATTGCACCACTTGCAATTTTAGTTTATGACACAGCATACCCGAAGGAGTAATACTATTAAGAAATTTGATGGCAAAATTTTCCTTTTTAGCATCATCTGTGGAATCAATGGAATCATCACTCAAATATGTGTGAAAATCTCCATCGAGTATATCCAAAATGTCTTCATTTAATTTTTGAATGTACCCTTTTTTTTTGGACAAAGAATTGCATGTATAGATATATTTTTAATATTATCTATAGGTACAGTGGGACCTTGACTTATGAGTTTAATTCGTCCCGAGACCAAGCTCGTTAAGGAGCTCGTTAACTCAAATTACTCTATCAACTCAATACAAAAAATCGGCTGAGAGACAGCTGGTATCTCAAAAAACTCGTTAGTCAGGAAATTCGTTAGTCAGGACACTTGTAAGTCAAGGCCCCACTGTATACTATTTCCAATAATAGATCCATTACAAATCATTTCACAGGGGATTTCATTAATATCCATTCCCTAAATGAAAACTGCTTTTGCCATCTCCAAGTTTTACTAATTATTCACTATAACCAGAGTCCTCTGATCTCATATTTGTTTTAAGAGACAATTTTCTGAACCATCCCCAAACATTACAGTACTTTAAACTCATTTGTACTATGGCTGATCCCATAGCATGTGGTACAATACTGAGACATTGTCAAAAATCCCCTCCAAGAAGGACAACTTTCACACCAAATACAACATTCAAATTCATAATTTCTCTTAGTAATCTGTCTATGGAGTTTATAGCATGACTGGATGCCATGATGCATTCATCAATAATGAGAAGTTGGGCCTTTTTAATAGTTTTAGCAACTTCACTGTTTATATAGAGTCTAGAAATTGAAGTTTCATTTAATGGAATTGGTCATTTATATCAGGAATGAAAGGTTCTTCCACTGAGAAGTAAATTTGCAGCAATTCCTGTAGACACTGTGGGTAAAACAGTACCACCACAACCTCTAATATCATGTATTAAAACTTTATTGTGGGGAGCCACTACAGTGTTTTGAACAGGTTCAAACCTTGGGCTGATGAGAGGGCACAGTCCTCTCATTGCCAAGTGCAAGTCCCAGCTTGGAGGGCAGGGCCCTCCCAACACAATTATAGCCAACAGCTATAGTTGTAAGCTTGAACCTATGGTCCAAACACATGGTCCCATGTGATATAGGCTTGATAGAGTTCAGGTGCATGTAGTTGAGTAGGATTGAAACCCAGGAGAATGTTGTAAACATCTTGGTCATGCCCTTACTTTGCTTCGTGGCATCTGCTATAAAATAAAGACACGGCTATGGGCATGGTCACTGTCTCTCAGAGAAGCAGCGTCCCACTGAGACCCAGCTTTCATTCTCTTGTCTGTCTTTTCTAAGCCTTTCAATCGCCCCCACAAAGGTTTACCCTTGGCCGTGCTGGCATGGCACACTTTATAAAGATATGCCTCCATGCTCCAAGGGCGGGTTCCTGCCTCAAACCCTGCCCTTACTGGAAACAGCTCCGGGAAACAGCTTGGGGGAGGGTGCAGCCGGTTACAAGACAACCCCTGCAGGACTGACTTCCTTCTGGTTGGTTGTGCCTCGGGGGTCATGATGTTACACCCAGGGTTTTATGTAAGTAGATTATTTGACATATAAACTGAGACTGAGGCAGGATAATAAGAAGTTAGAAAAATTTCCTGGCAAGTTGAATGGGGAAACTGAGACAGATGACTGATTCATATTGATTCCATCCAGCATCCTGACTCACCTGCTTCCTCCTCCCTTGCAAAACTACTCTCTTAAGCATGAGGGAAAGCATTAAGCCCTCAGGACAATGAGTTTCTTATCAGCATCAAATAACTTGGAAAAAAAGCCTAAAGTTTGTTAACCACAAAGATAGAGTTTTGTCCAAACTCATAACATTTAGCCTCAGTCATGTTTCAGCTCCAGGCCCAGAAAAACCAGACAAAGCAATGCCATGGCTGACATCATGACCAGATGCAATGACCAATAATCCCTGTTTTAGCACTGACCAAAATTAGAGACCACAGCCCTAAGAAGATACACCTGGAAAGCCGATGACTTTTCTATTGAGATCCTCTCCTAAAATTTCTGCCTTTAGAGAACAGATAAAAACCCTTAAGACAAAGGACTCAGGTGAAACAGGAATTTTAGGGGTAAAATAGGACATTTTTAGAAAATTTTGGAAATTAAGGGGACCATGGAGGAAGCACAGAACTGCAGAGCAATAGAAGGTATATTTCCATAGAATGGGGGAACTGAAAACCTGCAACAGGTAAATTTCCATAGAATGAGGGAGCTGGGAACAGCAAAAGGTCTATATTTACAAAATAAAGAGAAGGAAGCCCTTCATCCAGAAAGAGAAGAAGAAAGCCCAAAGGGAATAGGAAAACAATAAGGAAGGAGTGGGGGGGGGGGGTGGGGCTCACAAGTCCCATGTGAGGTTCGAAGTTTGAGCCCAGGAGTTACTATAGTAACCAGTCCAAGGGAATAGTGACCCATCCGAGGGGATATGTAGCTTTATAAGCTTCAGGGAAAAGGAACTTAGACTCTTCCCCCTCCCTATGTGGGAGTCCATTCTGTAGGACTCTTTTCCTCCTCTCCATGTGGGAGTCTGTACTTGTTCTTTAATAAATTTCCACCTTTGTTATACCACCTTCTGTCCGTGGATTCATTCTTCGACTCTGGTGGACATCCTGCCCAGGGGAACACTGGATGTTCCAGTCCAAAAATTCCATATCAAATTGGTGCATGGGCCAGGAAACTCTTCGTAAGTCGGGAAATTCTTCATAAGTCAATCAAGTCTCTTCACATCAAATGGTGAGTGCACCCATGGGTTCTGTCCCTTTTCTGTCTCTTGTATGATTTTGGAGGCTGATGGATTCCCCACCAGCCATTTAAACTGGCTGCCATCCTAAAAGTGGGCATTTCCCTCTCTCTTTCACTGCTCATTTTTGGATGTATTCTTTAGGGCCAAAATCAAAGTGGGCATGGGTCAGTCAAGTAAAGGCCACTAGGGCGACTGCACTAGAAGTAAAAGTCTCCCATGGAAGGATAAACTGGTGCCAGGTGGGGTTAGAGCAGTAGGCTTCTGCCAGTCACAAATCAAAGCCCGGCCAGGTCCCTGCCCAGCTCCAAAGATCAAAGAGGCAATTCTACCCACCTGGTCCTGGACTGTTGGATGTTCTTACATGAGTAAGAGCCACAGCAGGGGTGCTGGGAGAGACTCTCCATGGCATGAAGACCACCTCATAGGGTTTTAACAACACATGTAATTAAATTCTGAACCGTCCAGGAATGCAAATAAGGGTTGGTCACCCAGCATTCCGGGTCCTTGTGGCTGTCTTAGATAGCCGGGAGAGAAACTGAGACACAGTTCCAAAAAACAGCATCTTTCTGACCCACTACATATGTCCATTCTCCTGGCCCAGATTCCAAGCAGGCTTTAATCAGAGAATCATCTGCCTTTTTCCTCTGCTTTCTATCTCAGTCAGGTCTAGCCAGCAGGACCACTGTCTCCGCAGTCCAGGTCCTACTAAGCTTAAACTCTCAGTCTCTATTTGTGCATGCCTGTCTAGTAAGGGTACCAAGGAAAAACTAGGCAAGAGTTAAGAAAGTGGTGGGTTGTGTGTGTGTGTGTGTGGGGGGGGGGGGGGGGGTGGCGGCGGCGGGAGTGAGGTTGGAGCAGCCAACTGTTTTCTACTCCTGGCATATTGTTGCAGAAGACCCAAGAAAACCAAGCGACACTTTAAAGAAATGGAGGGACACTGTTTAATTATGCCAGCGGACTCAGGGAATAGCTTTCCAAATCTGAGTACCGAAACACGCAAGGGGCTTCTTTTTAAATCTCCCTGTGGTCTTTTGTCCCACAAATATGAATTATGCTTCCTGTCCTTTTCGCGGGCCTTGCAAGAAGGCCCCCAGGTGTTGGGGGTCTCCAGGCCATATCTGATGGTTTGGCCTGGCACCAGCGTTAATAACCCTCCCTCCAGGGCAGTGCACTGTTCACAGTTTTATGGCCTCTGTGACAGGTTCTGCAAGATCAGTTGCTGGGAAGGTGGTAATGACTTAATTATAGGTTATCAAGAATCTTGCTGGCATGGATTCCAATTGCTAGCCCCCAAAATATCAATCAGGGTTACATTTGAATTAGCCCTTTTTAGCCTTCTCAATATGAGCATGGCCCTAGATCTTCCCAGCAGGTGTAATAGAAGTTATCACTAGAGACAGAATTAAAAAGTTTGCAGTCAAAAAATGGGCAACAGACCTAAATAGACACTTTTTTAAAAAAATTGTTTAATTGCTTGAAGTATTACAAAGAGTATTACATATGTCTCCTTTTTTTTCTCTCCCCTTGACCCTCCCCTAGCCTCCCTTCCCCCCCAGTGTCTTGTGTCCATTGCTTATGCTCTTGTGCATGCATACAAGTCCTTTGGTTGATCTCTTACCCACCCCCTCCCACCCCACAACCCTCCACAGCCTTCCTGCTGTAGTTTGACAGTCTGTTTGATGTTGCTCTGCCTCTGTATCTATTTTTGCTCATCAGTTTATAATGGTCTTAATTATCCATAAATGAGTGAGATCATGTGTTATTTTTCTTTCATTACTGGTTTATTTCACTTAGCATAATGCTCTCCAGTTCCATCCATGCTGTCGCAAATGGTAAGAGTTCCTTCTTTTTTACAGCAGCATAGTATTCCATCGTGTAGATGTGCCAAAGTTTTTTAATCCATTCATCTGCTAATGGGCACTTAGGCTGTTTCCAGGTCTTAGCTATGGTGAATTGTGCTGCTATGAACATAGGGGTGCATATATCCTTTCTGATTGGTGTTTCTGATTTCTTGGGATATATTCCTAGAAGGGGATCACTGGGTCAAATGGGAGTTCCATTTTTAACTTTTTGAGGAAACTCCATACTGTCTTCCATAGTGGCTGTACCAGTCTGTATTCCCACCAGCAGTGCATGAGTGATCCTTTTTCTCCACATCCTCTCCAGCACTTGTCGTTTGTTGAATTGTTGATGATAGCCATTCTGACAGGTGTGAGATGGTACCTCATTGTTGTTTTGATTTGCATTTCTCGGATAATTAGTGACTTTGAGCATGTTTTCATATGTCTCTTGGCTTTCTGAATGTCCTCTTTTGAAAAGTGTCTATTTAGGTCCTTTGCCCATTTTTTGATTGGATTGTTTATCTTCCTTTTGTTAAGTTGTATGAGTTCCCTATAAATGTTGGAGATTAACCCCTTATCGGTGATAACATTGGCAAATATGCTCTCCCATGCAGTGGGCTTTCTTGTTGTTTTGTTGATGGTTTCTTTTGCTGTGCAGAAGCTTTTTATTTTGATGTAGTCCCATTTGTTTATTTTCTCTTTAGTTTCCATTGCCCTAGGAGCTGTATCAGTGAAGAAATTGCTTTGGCAGATGTCTGAGATTTTGTTGCCTTTTGGATTCCTCTAGTATTTTTATGGTTTCCTGTAAATAGACACTTTTTGAGAGAGAACATACATAAGGCTGAGAGACATATGAAAACATGCTCAAAGTCACTAATCATCCGAGAGATGCAAATCAAAACAACAATGAGGTACCATCTCACACCTGTCAGAATGGCTATCATCAACAAATCAACAAATGACAAATGCTGGCAAGGATGTGGAGAAAAAGGAACCCTTGTTCACTGCTGGTGGGAATGCAAACTGGTGCAGCCACTGTGGAGAACAGTATGGAGTTTCCTCAAAAAACTAAAAATGGAACTTCCATTTGACCCAGTGATCCCACTTCTAGGAATATATCCCACGAAACCAGAAAGACCAATCAGAAAGGATATATGCAGCCCTATGTTCATAGTGTTAGGTTGGAGAGAGCCCAGGATCGGATACATGCAGACATGACAAGATAATGGACTTCCCCTGGAATTTCTCATAGATCAAGGTGCCAGACACAGATACCAGCTTCTTCTCCCTAAATTCACATACCCCCACACAGATAAGAACTTCGTCCTGAATATTCCGCCCATTCCCTGCAGCAGAGAATTCCTCAGCTCATGTCCCCGCCCCTCACCCAACCACAGTATAAAAAAAGTGCCCCCCTCCCTCTTGGCGTGAATCCACGTGCCCTGTCCTTGGGGTATGTGGGTCTCCCGGGGACGCAGAATAAACCTTTTCCTTTCCTTTCTTTTCTGATTCACTGGACTCTATTTCTTGCGCCGCCTCCTGAGCCACCTAACCTAACACATAGCAGCACAATTTATAATAGCTAAGATCTGGAATCAGCCTAAGTGCCCATTAGCAGATGAATGGATTAAAAAACTTTGGCACATCTACACAATAGAATACTATGCTGCTGTAAAAAGGAAGGAACTCCTACCATTTGCAACAGCATGGATGGAGCTAGAGAGCATTATGCTAAGTGAAATAAGTCAGTCAGAGAAAGATAAATATCACATGCTCTCACTCATTCGTGGATTATAATGAACAACATACCGATGAACAAAAACAGATGTGAAGACAGAGAAGCATCGATCAGATACTCAAAACTCAGAGGGAAGATAGGGGAGAGTGGGGGTGAGGGAGAGAGAACAACCAAAGGACTTGTATGCATGCATATAAGCATAAGCGATGGATGTGGACAACAGGGGTGAGGGTGAGGGCAGGATTGGGGGGATGAGGGGACATTGGGGGGATAAGGACACATTTGTAATATCTTAATCAATAAAGGGGGGGGGGAAGTTTGCAGTGCCTAAGGAGGGGTTAATTTCTGAGGCACGGGAGGGCATGGCCCCTTACTGTGCATGGCTGCATTACAGCCACACACAGCTGTTGGGTTGGCCTGTTGACTGTTGATTGCTAGGTCTCTTCTTTGTTGTGATCTCCGAAATGAATCTGGAATTGTGAAATGTGTTTTTTAACTCTGTTATTTTCAAATCAAAGTGTTATTGAAGGGAAAAAGAAGGCCTGTGCAAGTTGCTGAAAGTCTGTGCAGGTTAATGACAGGAAGAGAGACCAAGGGAAGTGTAAACAAAGGCCAAATCCCTAAAGTTGTAGCCTGCCTGTAGTTAACAAACCATTATCTCCCTGCCTGGGGCAAAATGGAAGGAGGAAGGGGAAAAAGGCAGCTTTCTAAGCGGCTTCAAAGCCTAAGAATAAAAGGTGGCACTTGCCAAAACCCTACAGGCTGCAGGCCGTGGAAGCAAAACCAGGACTGGCTAAGGTGCTGTCACAGCTTTGCCACTTCTTTGATCCTGACAAATACATTGAAGTCTTCCAAAATCTCATTCAAGTATTTGATCTCTCATATAAAGACATCATGTTCATATTAAACCTGACCTTCTCAGCCACTGAAAAGCAAAATATGCTGAAAAAAGCAAAACAATTTGGGAATGACCATTTTCTTACTTATGCTGAGGAAACAGAGGACTCTGAGGAAAGAAACAGAAATTTCTTAACAGGACAGGAGGCAATTCCCCCTGTAGATTCTCAATGAAATCCTAGAACTAAAAGGTGGAAAATAAAGCCCTGCCAGTTCTGTGTTATAGAAAACCTGACATAATAAAACAAAAGCCTGTTAATTACTCTAAATTAAGCACCATTAATCAAGGGGCTAACGAAAACCCCTTGGTCTTTTTGGAAGATTCAAGGAGGCTTTTGGATAAGCATACCAACATTACCCCAGATTCAGAATTGGGACAACTAATTTTAAAGGACAAATTTATCACTTAGGCCAGTGGTCGCCAACCTTTCAGACCTCATGGACCACCAGTTGGTGACCATTGCTCCAAAGGTTTCCTTAAACCAGTGGTCACCAGCCTTTCAGACCTCACGGACCAATGGTTGGTGACTGCTGACTTAAGCTACCCCAGACATCAGAAGGTTACAAAAATTGGCTATTGGTCCCAAAAATACCTAAAAAAAAAAAACCCTCCTGAAAGTTACCACCTCTATGTTCTATAATAAAAACCAGAATAAGGAAAACAAAACAAAACAAAACAAAAACAGGACAAGCCAGGCCAGAACCAAGGCTCTTTGTGCCAGGCTTTAGCAAGGCAAGAACCCCAGTCAGAGGTCACTTGGGGCAGGGCTGGTGACCCAGCTGGCCCAATAGGACTAGCAAGGCTTGGGGTCTCCCAACCTGGCTCCTCAAAGGACTACCATCTCCACCCTGGAGCCGCGGGTAAACCTGACAGTAGAAGGCAAGGAAATTAATTTCCTCAGCAGCCACCTTCTCTGTACTCCTCCCAAACCCTGGTAAATCATCCTCAAAGGCTGTAGCCATTACAGGCATGTCTGGGAACCCAAAAAAGAAATCTTTTTCCCAGCCTTTAGGGCACAGCTAGGGTAAGTTGTTCCTTTCCCATGCCTTCCTGATCCTGCAAAAAGCCTCATATTCACATCAGAAACACTATCCTCTCAACCATGAGGCTCTAGAACAGTGGTTCTCAACCTTGGCTGCACATTAGAATCGCCTGGGAATCTTTTTAAAATCCTGATTTTAAATGTGCAGCCAAGGTTGAGAACCACTGCTTTAAAAGGACTCAATATCCTAATAAGTCATCTATTTTAAAAGGCCCAAGGTTTACTGAAACCTTGTCATAGTTCTTACAATACCCCCCTCTTAGGAATTCCAAATAAAGGGGAAGGACTAGTTCTTATAACTAGTAAATAAGGTGATGATTGCTATCCAACCAATTGTCTCTAACCCTCATACTTTACTTGCCCAGACTCCAGAGGACACAAAGTGGTTTGCAGTACTAAATCTCAAGGAGGCCTTTTCCCGTATACCCCTGCCTCCTAATTCACAGTTTCTATTTGCCTTTAAAAAAATCCCAATAATCAAAGCCATCAACTAACATGGACAATGCTGTCCCAAAGTTTTCAGGAATAGCCCTCATTTATTTGGGCAGGCATTTAAACAACTCAAAAAGCCCTTTTACAGGCACTGTGTCTTTAAGTCCCCCCCACAAGTCAGCAGCATCAGCTCCTAAATCCGTCTGTCTCAAGTGAGCCTTGAATACCAGCACAAAAGGAGGACGAAGCTGCATAGCCATCAACTAAATCACCAAAGCTCTACTCGTGTAAACCTCTAGAGCAGTGGTTCTCAACCTTCTTAATGCCGCGACCCTTTAATACAGTTCCTCATGTTGTGGTGACCCCCAACCATAAAATTACTTTCGTTGCTACTTCATAACTAATTTTGCTATTGTTATGAATCGTAATTAAATATCTGATATGCAGGATGTATTTTCATTGTTACAAATTGAACATAATTAAAGCATAGTGATTAACCACAAAAACAATATGTAATTATATACGTGTTTTCCGATGGTCTTAGGCGAAAGGGTCATTCGACCCCCAAAGGGTCGCGACCCACAGGTTGAGAACCGCGGTTCTAGAGGCCCTAAACTAGAGGACCATCTCTTTCAAAGGAAACTTGAAAAGTCAATAAATGCCAAATAAGTAACATACTCTGATATTTCTAAATAATCAATGTTTTCATTTTAAAAATAATTCTTAGTCTGTCTTTTTGTGTCACCTGAATCCTAGGGTGGTACCTAGAGGAGACCTTCTCTATCCTTATTGGGACCCAGAAACACCATAAAATGTTCCTATTTATAGCCCCTCTCTGTAACCCTGGTATACTAAATTTCTGAAGCCATACTGGCTCCCCAAATCCCTAACTACTAAGTATGTTATAAGCAGCCCAATTCAGAGTCAAATAATCTCTCTCCCACAACTGTTTTAAAATAAAATGTGCTAAATCTTGGTCTATAGAACAACGTATGCTGCCACTACCACCAACCAGAACCACTTCTCAAGCCTCTATGGATTTTTATTCACAAAGAAGCCCTTGATTGAGCAGGGCAAAGTCTGTGCCATGAATAACACTTCTTGCTGCAAGCAGCTTAGCTAAAAGGAAAGTCTCAAAGCCTCTTGCCCCAGAAGTCTGGGCACCAATTTAAGATATAATACCATCCCTATTAACTAGCTCTCCTCCTCAGACCTTGGTTTATACTGTTTTATTTTACTCATCTTTAACCATTACTTGTTTACTAGTAACTTTTGTTATGTTTCATATCTTCCCATTTAGAAGCCCTAAAGATACAAATGGTCCTCCACATAGAACCACAGACAAAGGCCACTGCATCCATCATCCGTGGACCCTTAGTTAGCCCACTTCCAATGGGACCCTGACTGCCGCTCCCAAACTACGACCCCTTTGCCAGCAAGAAGCAGCCAGACAAATCGAAGTCCATTGTTCCCAATGGCAGTTGGGGTTCCCTAATTGGAGGGGGGACTGAAACAGGAATTTTAGGGGTAAAATAAGACAGGTTTAGAAAATTTTAGAAATTAAGGGGACCATGGAGGAAGCACAGAACTGCAGAGCAATAGAAGGTACATTTCCATAGAATGAGGGAGCTGAGAATAGCAAAAGGTCTATATTTACAAAATAAAGAGAAGGAAGCCCTTTATCCAGAAGGAGAAGAAGAAAGCCCAAAGGGAATAGGAAAACAATAAGGAAGGAGGGGTGGGCCCTCACATGTCCCATGTGAGGTTCAAAGTTTGAGCCCAGGAGTTACTATAGTAACCAGTCCAAGGGAATAGTGACCAATCAGAGGGGATATCAAGGCACCAAAATCTGTAGCCTTTATAAGCTGTAGGGAAAAGGAACTCAGTGGGACTCTTTCCCCTTCCCCACGTGGGAGTCTGTACTTGTTCTTTAATAAATTTCCACCTTCTGTCCGTGGATTCATTCTTTGACTCTGGAGGACAAAGAATCCGGGACATCCTGCCCAGGGGAACACTGTGTGTTCCAGTCCCAAAATTCCGTATCATAGGGCACACTCTTTCTCTCTCAAGAGCACACCCATGCCTTTTCTCCCACCACTTCTTTCCTAAGCTGTGTATCTTTGTTTTTATTTCTCCAGGGTCCTTCTTTTTCCTTGTTAACTTGTTTCCTGAGTCTACACAGCCCAGCTGGCTCACTTCTTCTGCCTCAATGACTTTTTTTTTTTGTAAAGGGTCAAGGCAGCCACCGTAGGCTCAACTCTTCCTCACATTTCCAAAGGACCAAGGTAGCTCTGTCTAGGGCTAGGCTCACTCCTGTTGCTATGAGCTTGCCTTTTCTATCATTTTTTTTACACAGAACAAGAAATTTTATTATCTCAAATGCTGGTGCATAACCAATAACAAGCTTAATTAGAGGAGGAGACAGAGGGAAACTTCAGAAATTTCTGGATAGGTTTGAAACCTTTAAAGGTTGACGGTGTAACTGTCCATAAAGTCTTTTTTAAATGTAGGGCCTTTCTTTTACTTGACAATTTTCACTTAATAGTTCTTTCATGATGAAGTCCCACCAGTCTTTTCCCTGTAAAGTTAAAGGTAAAACAAAATTTCTCTAGGATATGAAGGTATTAGAAATAGTTTTCTTTATACTTTCACATACATTTTAATGTCTGAATTTGAAAATTTACTGAGAATTTCTTCATTTTTTACTTTTAAAAATAATGGTCAAGATAATGAATTTTCTTAAATTACAGATCACAATAACTTTATAAATGATCAAGATACATGTACAAATAAAATTTCAGATGCCCTTGGAAACATGTTAAGATGTAGTACACATGACACATATTTCTTCTGGAGTTTGCTTATACTTCTGGGATACTAAGAATATTTATCTTATTAGTATACACTGAAAATTTAGCCTTTGATATCTATGGCTTGAATAGATCACAAAGTGGAATCTTCAAAGTTTTCTCAAGAGGCTTTCTGTCCAATAAACTCAAAAGACATCTGGTGCCCTATGTTGGATACATTACTTTTTCTCACGTAATTAGTATCAGTGGGCTCTTGCACTGGCTGGCGGTTTGTCTTGGATACGATGCATTCTTGCAAAACCATTCTGTACAGTGGATGTGGAAGTAATTTTTCCCAATGCAAAGAAGATAATCTGGATCAATCACAAAGTCAAAGCCATACATGTTTCAGGATAAACAGGTTTCAACAGTCCTAAGATCCTTTTCCTTAAACAGCTTTTTTTTCTTTGTCACAACTGTGCAGTCACTGCCCTATTCTATTCTGAAAAACAAAACCAAAGAAAAATTTTTTTTTGAAGATCAAGTGTTTCATTGGCACGGAACCATTTGGAATAAACCCCAGAGACAGTGGAATGCTGGGTCTCTCCTCAAGTAGTTTCCTCCTCTTTAACCGCATTTAACTACTCTTTGTCCATAATCTCATCAAAGCTGGGTTATTCGGTCAGACGATTGACAACCATAAGTGAAAAAGGCTCTTCGATAAAAGCCAACGGATCAAACGCGGTCTTCTCGTAATGCATCTGAAAACCACCATCCACGGCCGCCTCTCCAGCACTGGGTGTTCTCAGAAATAGCTTGTTGACTTTGTCCAGGGCCACGGATGCCCTGTAGCCTCCTCCGGATAGTCGGATAGTCGTAGCTGTCCTCCCAGTCATCAAATTCCTCGGCCTCGAAGTCAGAGCCAGCGAACAGGCCTGGCAGCTCCCCGGGGCTGGGCCGGCCTGCAGGCCTCGGTTCCCCACTGCCTCTGCCATAGGGCCTTCCTTCTCCGCCCGAGGCGGGGCCGGTTGCAGGGGTGGTTCCGGGACGGCTCCTGGTTCCCGCTGCCTACCTCCATCTGTGGAAGGTCACCCTTGCCCGGCATCACATCCATCTGCAGGTCATCGCTCCCTTCATACAGCTCGGACAGCGCGTGCATTGCCGCCTTGGCGCCAGCGGCTCAAGCTCAGGCAGGGCGATTGCTGCAGGATCAGAGTGGCGGGCTGTGCGGCTGTGCCTTTTCTATCTTAAACCCTTCCTTTGCTTCACTGTCCCCAGCTTTAAGAAATGTACTCTCAAAATCACCTGGACTTGTGTTGTGAAATATTTCTTGCAAAAAGTCAAGAACTGAAAGCCCCCACCACTGGTAACATGACCAGTGCAAGTCTACTTTAATAGGTCTATATCTTTATCTCTTAGTGTTTGCATGTAATAAAAGAGATATAAAGGTAAAGGGGCTAATAAAATTTCCTCGGTTTGTCTTAATAGCTGAAATTTCACAATTAAGGTTTTATTTTTCAGGTTAACTATAGACTTCTTCATAAATTAAACATACTGTTAAAGAATGGAAAGCAACAGACCCCAAATGGGGTCATTTGTGCTAAGCCCCTCCTCAGCAAACCAAGACTTAAACTGCAATTTCAGCTTCTTCCAGGAATGTGATCCTCTGCATGATAGCCCCACCTTTCCTCAAAGAAAGGTGACTTAGCCTGAAACAATCCCCGCGTTGTTAGAAATGTCCCTTTTCTGCTCCATTCTGACTACAAAAGCTTTCAATTTTAAGCAGCTCCTCAGAGCTCTTTTCTACTCGCTAGACGGAATGCTGTCCAATTCATGAGTCATTGGATAAAGTCAATTAGATCTTCAAATCTACTTAGTTAAAAAAATTTTAGCACCACTGAGTCCCTAGAAACTTCATCCAAATAAATTGTTCAGATTGCTTTCCTATAAGAAAGAGTATAAAAGCACTGACTTCCATGACAAGAGCATAATCAATGAAGAGAAAGAATGAGTATAGACAGGTGACCACGTTTTCTAACCTCACTTTGCATAGAACTGATCATATTTGTAGTATCAACATGGTGACAAATCATTCTCTCCCTGGCCTTAGCTTTTGATTGAATGGCAGCTTTCGGTTCACACAAAAACCAAAGCCCCCTATAGTAGAGGGAACAGGTATAATGGTAATATTTATACCTTATTCATAACTCTTTCAACACAGTTAGGCAAGCCTGGTGAATAGATTGTATTATTCCTATTTAACAGATGAAGAATCTGAAGCACAGAGCTTAGGTTAATGGATTTTCAAAGAACTTAGAACTGATTAGTGGAAAGGCAGGATTAGAACCTGGGTCTCCTGTCTTCCATTTCAATAGCAATTTCAACTATTCTGAAGCTTCTTTATAAAGGAAGAACAATAGACTATTCAATTACTCACTGGTTCAAGATATTTTGTAACTATCTAAAATGTACAAGCACTGTGGGAACTTCCTGTAAGGAATGCAAAGGTAAGTACGAGGTGGCATGCACCCTCAGCAAGGCCAGCTCTATGGAGTCTGAATGGAGGGGCTTCCTCCTTCCAGAATCATGGAGAGTAGAGAGGTCTGGGCAGGAATCACAGAATATGTTGGGTTAGTGGTTGCTTTCTGGGAAATCTGTGAAGCAAAACAATAATACAGCTCAGAAGCAGTTAGGTTCTGGGGAGATTGCCACTACGCAGAATCACTCTACAAATGATCATTTTAAAGTCTGGGGAGGAGAATTGAATTGGGGGTAGAAAAGATGAATTGAATCAAGAAATAAGGCAGCAAATGAGTGGATTAGAAGTTGAACATAGGATTAAAAGCAAGTTGGTTGGATGTTGAGTTCCACAAAATGCTGCACCTTAGAGGTTGTTAATTTCCTTGGATGATATACTAAACTGAACCTCTGGCTAGGAAATGAAATAAATTAACAAACAAGTGGAGATAGACTCAGATATAGAGAATAGACTGATAGTTGTCAGAGGGGAAGGTTTGGGGACTGGGTGAGAAAGGTGAAGGAATTAAAGAAAAAAAGAAAGACTCATGGACACAGACAGCAGTATGGAGATTGTCAGAGGGAAGGGGGTGGTGGAGAGAGGTAGAAGAAAGTAAAGGGGGGATATATGGTGGTGGAAGGTGACTTGACTTAGATGATGTATTGTAGAATTATACACCTGAAACATATATAATTTTATTAATCAATGTCACCCCAGTAAATTCAATAAGAAAGAAAAAATGGCCTATGAATTAGAATTTAGGTAGGAAATTAAAATTAAAAACAATATCCAAGCCCCACCTCCCAATGGTTCTGATTTAACTATGGCAGCCAGATATTATTATTTTTAGTTTCTCAAGTGATTTGAATGTGCATTCAGGTTTAGAATCCAATTGGAGTAAAGCTGAACCTGCAGGTGGATACACCTGGCCACAGAGTCCTTAGTACATCTATTAGCATTTTGGCTGGTTCTTTACTGGCCCCAGAAGCCAATGAACCTTGGTCAATAATAAGACTGCACCATGGAAAAGCTTCTGCACAGCAAAGGAAACCATCAACTATACAAAATAATGAGAGCCCACTGTACGGGAGAACATATTTGCCAATGATACATCTGATAAGGGGTTAATCTCCAAAATTTATAAGGAACTCATACAACTTAACAAAAGGAAGATAAACAATCCAATTAAAAAATGGGCAAAGGGCCTAAGTAGACACTTCTCCAAAGTGGACATGCAGAAGGCCAAAAGGCATATGAAAAAATGCTCAAAGTCACTAATCATCAGAGAGATGCAAATCAAAACGACAATCAGATACCACCTTACACCTGTCAGAGAGGCTACTATCAACAAATCAACAAATGACAAGAGCTGGCGAGGATGTGGAGAAAAAGGAACCCATGTGCACTGCTGGTGGGAACGCAGACTGGTGCAGCCACTGTGGAAAACTGTGGAGTTTCCTCAAAAAATTAAAAATGGAACTTCCATTTGACCTAGTAATCCCACTTCTAGGAATATATCTCAAGAAATCAGAAACACCAATCAGAAAGGATATATGCACCCCTATGTCATAGCAGCACAATTTACAATAGCTAATATTTGGAAACAGCCTAAGTGCCCATCAGCAAATGAGTGGATTAAAAAACTGTGGTACATCTACACAATAGAAAAAAGAAAGAACTGTTACTATTTGCAACAGAATGGATGGACCTAGAGAACATTATGCTAAGCAAAATAAGTCAGTCAGAGAAAGATAGGTATCACATGATCTCACTCATATGTGGAATCTAATGAACAATGTAAACAAAAATGATGAACAAAAATAGATCCAGAGACACAGAAGCATCGAACAGACTGTCAAACCTCAGAGGGAAGGCAGGGGAGGGTGGGTGGGTGGGAAGAGATCAACCAATGAACTTGTGTGCATATATGCATAACCCATGGACACAGACAATAGGGTGGTGAAGGCCTGGGTGAGGGGGTGAGGTGGGTTGAGAGAGATCAGTGAAGGGAAAGGGGACATATGTAATACATTCAACAATAAAGATAAAAAAATAAATAAAAGACTACACTGAGGGGGGAAAAATCTCTTCAAACCATCTATATTTAAAAATAAATGGACTTAAGCACTGTGTCTCAAATTTACTTGTGTGAATTCTGATATAGTCTTGTGTCAGACCAAGAAAATCAAAATACTGCACCTTAGAGGTTGTTAATTTCCTTGATGATATATTAAAGTGAACCTCTGGCTGGTTGATTCTCTTCACATGTGAAGAGGTGTCACATGTGTGAAAGGATTTTAAGAATTGTGACAAAAGTATCTATGGGTGAAGAGTGTAAAGCAGAAAAATTGATCAGAACAGCATTATTTTTTATGGTGGTTTCAAAGATTAAAAATCAAGGTAAGCTCATGACACCAGGTTAATTGTGTAACTGTCAAAGAATGTGTCATAAATTACTAAAGTTTTCTATTCAGCAAGATGAGGTAGGCAGAGCAGAGCATTTTCCATTAAATACAGATTCCTTAAAAATTTATGGGAAATGCTAGGTGAAATAAAATGAGTTTCTTTACTGTTGGATTTTTTCAGTCTCTATTATAAAGATGTAGGTGGCGAATCCCTAAAAAAGAGATGACAGTAAACTCTGCTTCCAAAATCTATCTCTTCTCTCCTCTTTTTCCCTCCTTTCCTCTCCCCTCCTCTCGCTTCTACTTGTGCTTAAACGCCCCCTCCCCCAAATAACAGTCTAGCCCAGTGGTCGGCAAACTCATTAGTCAACAGAGCCAAATATCAACAGTACAATGATTGAAATTCTTTTTGAGAGCTAAATTTTTTAAACTTAAACTATATAGGTAGGTACATTGTTATTAACTTAATTAGGGTACTTCTAAGCTGGCCTTTGCTAAAAACATCCTCAATCTGATTGAGGTACGTTCGCTGAGGTCGACCCCTTCCAACTCTCCCACCCACACTGGTCTTGTATACTTGTTTCATCTATCTCCTTTCCGAAAACCGACTTCTGCGCATGGGCCACGAAGTTTCAATCGCACTGTACGTGTGTGCCCGCACGTGGTATTTTGTGGAAGAGCCACACTCAAGGGGCCAAAGAGCTGCATGTGGCTCGCGAGCCTTGGTTTGCCAACGACTGGACTAGCCAGTTTGGTTCAGTGGATAGAGCATCGGCCCTTGGACTGAAGGGTCCCTCGTTTGATTACAGTCAAGGATACCAATCCATGTGTCTCTCTCACATCGATGTTTTTCTCCCCCTCCCTTCTACTCTGTCTAAAAAAAAAGAAAAAAAATATCCTTGGGGGTGAGGATTAACACACACACACCACCACCACCACCACCAAAAACAAACAAAAAGAAGTCACAGAGAATTGGGGAAAATGAGAACCAATTAATTTCATCTTTTTCTTTTCTTTTTTTAAAAATTTTATTAGTTCAGGGTTATTCAACCAATTTTTACTGAATGACTAATTTTTTCTACTTTAAATTTTTTAAAATTATAGTTTATATTCAATATTATTTTGTATTAGTAAGTGGTTAGACAATCATATAGTTTACAAAGTGTTTCCCTGATATTTCCAGTACCCACCTGACACTATACATAGTTATTACAATATTGACTATTGCTTACACCCAGTCCAAATGTTTGGTTACTCTTTATACCTTAGGTCATTACTGAGTCATGGACCTTGGTAGGCTAGGGCATCTGTAAGTCCAAGCTCTACCACAGCTCCAAGAAGTACTAACTGGAAAAGATACAGAAGGAGCATGAGCAATTGAGAGCCTCCAACCAAGAAGGGGACCTATGTTGAATCTCTTTAACAAGTTGGTCTTGAGGCACAAGATATCTCTGGGAAAGAATTTGGAACAGGGACTAGTGATGGGCCAGGAGGAGCCTTCCCCCAAATGTCAGACTCCATCTGCCTCTGCCTCCTTCACAGTAGCCACCTGGAGAGGATGACAAGAAGGACCAGGAGTCTTAGGGGTGCAGCATCTCCTTCCTCTCCCCGCACCCAGATTTGGGCACTTGCCCTCACATGAAATAGCAAGAATGGGCTCCTTAGCTTGCCAAGTCTTTCAGCCCTTACTGCTTTGGAGAAACAGGGATCATGGAGGACAGTCCCAGGTATGTGCCTGAATCTTCCCGAAGGAGCCTGGAAACTGGCTTTGGATGGGTAGTGGTAGTGGTGGGAGCTTGCTCTCAGCCTGTGCTCTAACCACCCCTTCACCAGCGAGTTCTCCTCCCTAAAGAGACATTGACATAAAATAGTACATGTGTCAATAAAGAAGTATAATGCAAGAACTGAAAGAAAAGCTTTTCATTTGCATTTCAAATGAACAAACTAATATATATTCTAAATAGATGAGTAAGCTATTTATCAATGTGCAAAGAAACTACCTCTCTATCCACTGATGAAAATAACCCCAGACCCTATTTCATAGTGATGGTGAGCTCCTGGTCTCTAGGCTCGGTCATATTTGGGCTCATTATGGCTCTCTGATGGGTGATTTTTAGGGCTGTCTGTCATTATTTGTCTGCATAATGATACTTCCCATCTTTAATACTCAGTCCCTGTGCTTCATCTCAGCTTTTGAACAGCTGCTATGCAATTTAAAAAATCACCCTGAATAGTAAAATGGACAAATGAGTTTTCTGTGAGTATGAAGGACAAATTGGGTAAATGGACTTGCCTCATCTGGGAGCCAGAACTTCAATGAATTTCCACACAGCAAGTTATTCTTCATTCCATTTTAGTAGTATGAATCCTGAATTTAAAATGAGCATGAAAAGCCACTTTCTTTTAGATAGATTCCTGCTTCTGGCTCATTAAAGCTGCAAAAGCTTTAGTTCAGTGAGTGCCAACCACATAACAGTTCCACCCTCGGGGGAAAAGAATGTCCCTTTCTTCCTTGCAATCTTTGGACTGCTGGATCTCCCCAAAACTGTCAGGGAAGAGAAATCTTTTCTCTCCAGGGAAAAGAAAATTCTAGAGAATAGAATAACCATTTAAATAATGACCTATAGACCAGCTGGGGTGTCTCAATGGTTGAGTGTAGACCTATGAACCAGGAGGTCATGATTCAATTTCCCAACAGGGCACATGCCCTGGTTTTGGGCTCGATCCCCTGTAGGGGGGATGCAGGAGGCAGGGATCAATGATTATCTCTCATCATTGATGTTTCTTTCTTTCTCTCCCCTCCCCCCCACCTTCTTCTCTGAAATAAATAAAAACACCACCACATTTTAATAAAACCAAGCATATTTAAATAATGACCTATAAATCTTCTCATTAAAGTTGGAGTGCAGAGTCCTGAGGGAGGGAGTGTGGGAAAATGTGTTCTCTCCAAGGCAAAGGAAAAACACTCCCTGCCAGCCCAGCCACGGGATGGAACTGAGCTCCTTCGGTCATATGTCCTGACCAGAATGCCTCAAAGCCTCTCTAGAAGTGCAACAGGGAAAAATGTTCCATCTCTCTGACTCTACCTTGTTCAAGCCTGCATTGTTCCAATGGCCTTCAGGCTAATAGTTCCTGCTTTAGACATGCTAATCATTAGAGGAATTTTGCTGAGTTTTTACAAAAACAGCCTCTCCCACTTCCCCTTCCATGGACTTAAAAGAAGCCTGAACCCTGTACTTTTTAAAGATAGATTTGAGGATGAGGGCGCCCATCTTCTAGATTAGCACTTTCTTTCTTTCTTTCTTTTTTTTTTTTTTTTAAAATATTTTATTGATTTTTTTACAGGGCTAGATTATCACTTTCTTGATAAATAATCCTTTTCTTACTCCAAACTGACATGTTGAGTTTTGGCCTTTTAAAGCACTGGCTACAGTATGGACTTTGAACCAATAAGAGAAATCGTAAAATAAGAATTAAATACATATACAAATAGAAATGAATGAATAAAGAATAAAAAGCCAGTAGAGTTGATAAACAAATCCAAGGGCTCATTCTTTTAAAAGATTAGTAAAGCCGAAACGGGTTTGGCTCAGTGGATAGAGTGTCGGCCTGCGGACTGAAAGGTCCCAGGTTCGATTCCGGTCAAGGGCATGTACCTTGGTTGCGGGCACATCCCCAGTGGGAGATGTGCAGGAGGCAGCTGGTCGATGTTTCTCTCTCATCGATGTTTCTAGCTCTCTATCTCTCTCCCTTCCTCTCTGTAAAAAATCAATAAAATATATTAAAAAAATGTTTTAAAAAAAAAAGATTAGTAAAACACAAATACCATAACTAATCACAGTCCTGATAAATGTTGCCTCCTTCTTTGATTTCCCTAAAGTAATTCCACTATCCTTATCACTTTTAGGGTCTCCAAAGGAGGAATGCAGGAGGCCAAAAGGGGTAAAGAATTATGAATTTATTAGATCATCTGGAGAACCAGATGCCTGAGCCTCAAAATGGCGCCAGCACCCAGGGGTGGGGACTCAGAGATTTTAAAGGACTCTAGGCAGGCTTTTTCTGGGTGGAGAATTCTCTGGGCGGGTCCTGAGGGGGAAAGATAATGGTCTTAGCAAGTGGAATGTGGTCTTAGCAAGTGCTAAGCAAAAGGGAATGCCAGTTGTGAAGTGATCTAAAGGTCAGTTCCCAGGGGAAGGGGTGTTGATTCAATTATTTGATCAGACCTAACAATAATTCACTTATTCCTTTGTTTTCCTTTATTTTCTTCGGAGTACTAAAATTCCATTGCATATCTATGTTTCCTTTTTATTGCCCTCTGCTTTTGTAGTATGATCTCTAAAATGGAAGGGCTTTTTTCTGTTTTGTTCCAAAGATTCCCTCAGCACCTATTATTTACAGCACAGGGAGTATAGTAGCAGCTCTATAATTATGGTTAAATATGTGGATAATAAAGAAGGAAAAAGAAAATAACATATGCTCAATAGTAAACATGAGAAAAGATATATATAGCTATATATATGAAAGCCTAAGTGACCTAACGACAGAACAACTAGTCGACAAGGGGCTATGACGCACACTGACCACAAGGGGGCAGATCCACAACACAGGAGCTGCTTCCTGGTGATCAGTGTGGTCCCACAGCGGGAGTACCGCTCAGCTGACCGATGGGCGCCAGATGCTGGGCTCACGACTGGTGAGTGCAGCTGCAGTGGCACTAGCCTTTCACGCCTCTGCAGTAGCACTACTGGGCAGTGGCAGCAGGCACACCGGAGCCAGGATGAGCAGGAGCCATGCGGCACCCAGCCCGGGCAGGGATCAGGCCGAAAGGGGCAGTCCGACATCCCTTGAGGGGTCCAGGACCCAGCCTCTAGTATGTAATATTTTATTTATTTATTTATTTATTTATTTATTTATTTATTTATTTAATCCTCACCTCAGGATATGTTTTCCATTGATTTTTAGGGAGAGTGGAATAGAGGGAAAGACAGAGAGAAACATTGATGTGAGAGAGGCACATCGATTGGTTGCCTCTTGCATGCACCCGACCAGGGCCAAGGCCGGGGAGGAGCCTACAACCAAGGTATGTGCCCTTGACTGAATCGAACCTGGGACCCTTTGGTCTGCAGGCTGATGTTCTATCCACTGAGCCAACCTGGCAAGGACTATATATGTAATTTTTATATATACATGTATTCTATCTAGAAATAGATATAATCGACAAATACATATAATCTTGAAAAATTTGGACAAAAACATATAAAACAATAAAGTTACATGTCAGTTGCATTTTATATCAGTAAGGCCTTCCCAAATTAATGATGATAAACTTGTAAATAAAATAATAGAATAATATGTATATAACTGTATCATCTTCGGTCTTGTGTTGAGAAAGAACTTTATAAAAATGATCTTGAGCAAGCATAAAGTGAAAGATTGATGATCGTGAATGTCCTAAAACAAAAAATAAAATCAACATTTTAGAAACAAGTAAACTAGGAAAGTATTCACAACATAAATAAAAGATGACCACCTTAATATAACAGAGCCTTTAAAATTTAAGAAAAATTTAGGGATTTCTTTCAAAATAGACAAAATATATAGGCAGGCAATTTACCAAATAGGAAATACAGATGGCTGGTGAACATATTAGAATGACTTGCCTCCAGTTAGTATTGAAATACAAGTTCAATGCAATTTCATTTTCAGCTATAGTAATGGTCCAAAAAATGACTAGTAAAGATTAGTATTCAGTCTTGGTGAAGATGCAGAGGATGAGATACTCAAATACTGATGATGGTTTGGCAAATTGATTGAATCTTTCTGGAAATGAGCCTCTCAATTACATATATTATACACATCTTCAAACTAAGCATAACCTTTGCAACAGTAGTTTTACCTCTAGAAATTTATCATGAGAAAAATGCTAAAGAATTCTATTAAGACTTAGTTACAAGGACCTTAATAACAATGTTGTTTATAATAGCCCTAAGTTAGAAAGTAAATGTCCTTTAATTTTGAATTTATTAAATAAATCAAGGCTTATACATGTGATTTATACAGATATTAAAAACAATTGTGGACTAGACATTAGATGATATTGAAGAACTCATCTTAATATTATTAAGGGTGGTAGCAGTTTGTGGTTATGTTTTCTTTTAAAGTTCTCATCTGTTAGAAATACATTTAGAAAAAGGGGAAATATCAGATATTCATATCAAATATTCATTTGGGTCACTTTAAAATACTCCACCCTTTCCCATTCCAAAAAGTATGTGGGTAACATAGATGAAAAATATCCCAACACTGGGGGTCACTCCTCTGTGACTTAACCACTCTGTGCAATGCCCCCCCATGTGACATGGGGCTGAAAAAGAATCGACGTCTTCAGTTGTGGAGGTTGAATAAGGCAAGGCAGGTATTACCACAGTGATGGGCACAGAGTCAGGAGCCTTCCCAGGATGTGCAATATGTAAGACCATGGTAGGTGCTCAGAGGCACAACCACTCTGGTTTTGAAAGGTTAGCTTTCTTTCAACTGATGTCTGAATTTCAATGGTGTGGGGCTAAGGAGGCCTGGGTAAGATAATACCAGGGGCAGATACCAGGGACGAGAGCTACCAAATGGGTAAGAGTGTATTTAACAGAGAAAAAAAATAAATAAATGTTTCTTTCAAAACTTTGCCAGAAGCTCCCCCTGCTGCCTGTAATAACCCACAGGCAGTAGCGATGGGCCAGGTATTGGATAAGGAGGCCAGTTCAGAGATCCTGTTCTTTAAGCCACTGACTCCTCTGGAAGCCCTACCCACTCTTGGTTTTCCTTCCTGAAGATCATTTTTATTTAGGTGGGATTTTTACTGCTGAATTCAAAAGACTGACTAGTGTTGGAGAGTGGGGAGAATTTTCTCTCCTAATGCTTCTCTCTGGTCTAATAATAAAATTGACATGAGATAGAGCAATAGGAGCAGATAACCAAATTTATTATGTATGTACATATGGGGGTTCTGTAAAAATATGGGATCCAAGGACAAATCCCTTTAAGTTTATATAAGGAGAAAGGGGGCTAGTGGGTTAGGCTTCAAAAGGTAGGAAGGCAATTCACTTGGAGATGGAGAAACAAATGTTTGGTCAACAAATGTTTGCTGGCCTATCTTTAACAATGGGACACAGAGAAGACTTTGACTGAAGGGGTCTTGCTAGGTTCCTCCCTGTCCATCTGTCCCGGTTGACCCCAAATTCTATTAATTACTTATTCTGCCTTAGCCTGGTTGGGACAAGCGTAGGTGTCGGAGGGTCAGCGATAACAATGTCCCCCTCGGGTCTTTAAGGCCTAAGGCAACCGACCAAGTCATGAACATCAGCACACAGAGACAGCCGTCAGTCTGCCACCACACAGGGCTTTATTACCAGTTCCTGGTGGATCCTAGCACCAGGCAGGTAGCCGCCCGGTGATGCACACCGACAAGGTCGAAGACGAAAGCGGGAGCGGCCGTGGCTGGGTCTCGGTCCGGGTGGAGCATCCTGGGGTTGTCTTGTAGAGCGATGTGGAGTCCTCCTCTCTCGGGGCAGGAGACACTGAATGTCAAACGTCCGGGGTTTTTATGGGGTCGAGTAAACACGACGGTCCTTATCGGTGGCTGCCAGCTGTGGTGTGCTGTACTGGTGCGATATGGTCTAGGGTACAAGTTCTGGGCGTTCACTCATTTGGGAAAGTACATTCGGGTTTTGTGGGCCTCACACAGGGTTACAACTTAATATTGAAATGTGGGGGTCACTACATCCTAATACAATCATCACTATAACACCATCACACCTAGTTCATATGAAACTGCTGCTATCTATGAGGATAGCTCCCTTCCTGGAGCAGGTCGTCCATCTCAGTCCTTTTAGACAATTAGAAGGAAGGTCAAAGGTTCTTCCTGAGTTTTTTATTTCTTAAAAGTAACCATCTTAAAATAATTACTATTCCAAAAAAATGCATATCTTGGAGTTGCAAACTCTGTTCCCCTCACTAGTCTGGGCATTAACTAATGTAGGCTGTCGGCATAGAGGTAACAATGACCCCGAGGACAGCCTTAGTGCATAGTATGCTCCTGGGCCCTCCAGGGAAATTTGTCCAGCAGCTGTTGTCCAGCTGGAGCAAACATTCTGAGTCACTGATCCCTTTCTTTCCAATCAGACCCTCAGGGGAGCCATGGCTTAATCAATGAAAAGGACTATAGAGTGGGATGGGAGGGTTGATGAAGGATAAAAAATAACATTCTTGGAATGCTTTAGATGAGACTTAAAAAAGCACAAAATGCAGTAGATGAACTGAGAATGAAAGGAGTCCAAATTATTTTTTTTTAATCTAAAATATTCAAACTAATCTCCAAAGCACTGGGTAACCAGATAGACACTTGTGGCTTCTAACATGGCTTAAAATAAGACATGATAAAGGGAAAGATTTTGTTCATTTAAGTCTATGTGGTTATGCTAAATCCTCAGCGTACAATCACTATTTCTTTCATGAATTAACATTGTCAACTGACCCAGTGAAACTGGTTCTGCTCCCTTAAAGCAAAGGTGATTAATACAATTTTTGAATTCTTTTGCAGAGACAGCACTGTGCATGTGCTACCCCGTCCTCCAGCTGCACCAGGAACCCAAGTCTCACCCATCCCCATGGAACTAAAGAACCAGGACTTGACCAGAACTTGAACACCAGAACCCTTCAGGAAGGTCTGGTGCTGAAGCCCCTTACTATAAATGGTCAGGTTCCAAGTTTCTCCAGTTCAAACTTGCCCTGCCCGCACTTCCGCATACGTGTTTCCCCTAACTCCTAAAAACCCTGAATTTTGAGCAATAGCTTCCCAAATTTCCTTGCGTGGCGCCTAGCAATAGATTCTAATTTCTCCACTGCATCTAGGGGTTCAGTGTTCGCCTGAAAACCTGAACTCTCTTTGTGTTTGGTTACACCAATACCCTGCAGAGAAACAAAAATGCATGGCTTCTTCATTTTCGTTGTTTCCTCAGTAGGCACATCTTTTTTAAAAAAGAAGAAAGATTTCATTTTTAGAAATAATCTTGGAATGTAGAGTTTAAGGCTGTTATCCTATTTTTAACCCTCCATCCATATCCTTGGTTATTGCAGCCACATCCTTAATATGTAATGAATGAGTAACAAGAACCCTCTAATAGCTAGTGTAAGGAAATTGATGCAGGAAAACATGATCACCCAGACATACTGATTGTACTTCGGACAGTACAGTCATGCACCACTTAACAAGGGGATACTCTCTGAGAAATACATTGTTAGGCAATTTCATCATTGTGTGACTGTCATTGAGTACACTTACACACACCTAGATGCTATAGCCTATGACTGTAATTGTATGTGCTGTACTTTTTATACAATTGGCCACACAGCAGGTTTGTTTATATCAGCATCACCACAAACATGTAAGGAATGTATTGTGCTATGTGGATATGATGATTATAACATTACCAGGCGATAGGAATTTTTCAGCTCCATTACCATCTATGGGACTATCTAATCCAGGGGTGGGAAAACTTTTTGACTCGAGGGCCACAATGGATTCTTAAACTGGACTGGAGGGCCAGAACAAAAGCATGGATGGAGTGTTTGTGTGAACTAATATAAATTCAAAGTAAACATCATTACATAAAAGGGTACGGTCTTTTTTCTTTTAGTTTTATTCATTTCAAATGGGCCAGATCCTGCCCGCGGGCCGTAGTTTGCCCACGGCTGATCTAATCTAATAAAAGAGAAACATGCAAATTGACCATACCTCCGCTACACCCACCAGCCACGCCCACCAACCACTTAGGAGTGAATATGCAAATTAACCCAACTAAGATGGCGGCGGTCACGGAGCTGGAGGAGCAGGAGGCTTGGGTTGCCCCTGGAGATGGAGGAAGCCAAGCTTCCCTCCTGCCCTGCCAGCCCTGAGCTCTGCTCAAGGCTACAAAGTTTCAATTATAGAAGGTAAATGAATCCCAGATACCTGCTTCCAGCCCGTGGCAGTGGCCAGCCTGAAAACAGCCACCAGCCCCTCACCCAGACTGGCAAGGCACCCCCACCCTGATCCAGGACACCCTTCAGGGTAAACCAGCTGGCCCCCACCCATGCACCGGGCCTCTATCCTATATAATAAAATGGTAATACAAATTGACCCTAACAGCAGAACGACTGGGAATGACTGATCACTATGACACACACTGACCACCAGGGGGCAGATGCTCAATGCAAGAGCTGCCCCCTGGTGGTCAGTGCGCTCCCACAGAGGGAGCTCTGCTCAGCCACAAGCCAGGCTGATGGCTGCCAGCACAGCAGTGGTGGCAGAGCCTCTCCCGCCTCAGCAGCACTAAGGATGTCCGACTGCAGCTTAGGCCTGCTCCCCGCTCGCAAGTGGACATCCCTCGAGGGCCCCCGGGCTGCCAGAGAGATGTCTGACTGCCAGCTTACGCCCGATCTCCCGGGGAGCGGGCCTAAGCCAGCAGATGGACATCCCCCGAGGGTTCCCAGACTGCAAGAGGGCACAGGCCGGGCTGAGGCCCCTCCCCCACCCCGAGTGCACAAATTTTTGTGCACTGGGCTTCTAGTCTATATATATAAAAGGCTAAGTGACCATTTGACCAACTGACTGGGCCAGTAGGTATGACACACACTGACCACCAGGGGGAAGATGCTCAATGCAGGAGCTGCCAAACCACAGCAACTTTGCAGAGTGGCCTCTCACACTCCGGGACCCCTTGGGTGAAGTTGGAGAGTGGATTTTGGCCAGATCCCTGAAGGCCAGGCCGAGGGGCCCCACCTGCCAGAGGGACCCCACTCATTCCGCAGACACCCTTCAAGCTGAGGCCCAGCCCCAGGTGTGACCAGCCAGGGAGGTTGGCTCCAGTGGGAAGTTGGCTCCAGGCATGTCTGGGCCATCTTGCCAAGTCCCATCCTGCCAGCCACCTTCTGATTAATTTCCTTTCAATGTGCACGAATCCATGCACTGAGCCACTAGTCCTATATAATAAAAGGTTAATATGCAAATTGTCTCCTTGATCAGGAGTTCAACCAGGAGTTTGACCAGGGGCCAGGGCCAGCTGGCCAACTGCCCACAGCCCCTCCTGTTGGCCAGCCTGGCTGATAGGCCCCCACCCATGCATGAATTCATGCACCGGACCTCTGGTAATCATATATGCAGCCCGTCATTGACTGAAACACTATTGTGGGGCACATGATGGTATAATCAAAGGTGATGTGTTAGTTTTCTGGGGCTTCCATATTGGCCTCAACAAACAGAAATTTATTTTCTCACAGCTCTGAAGGCTAGAAGTCCAAGAGCAAAATGTCGGCAAGAGTGATCTCTCTGAGGCTCTCTCCTGGCTGGTAGACACCTGCCTTCTCTGCAAGGCCCATGCCTGCTTGGTCTTCCTTCTGTGCATGTCTGTGTTCTAATTTTCTCTTCTTATTGGATTAGGGTTCACCCGTAGGGCCTCATTGTACCTTAATTGCCTCTTTAAAGTCCTTATCTTCAAATAGTTACAGTAGAGGTACTAGGGGTTAGGACTTTAACAGGAATTTTGGGAGGACACAATTTTACCTGTAATACTCAACTTTCTGGCCCCGCAAATTTATGTCCTTTTCATATGCAGAATACAACAGACTTAAAATTCAACCTATTCTGTTATAAACTCAAAGTCCAAAATCTTTTTTAAAAAATATATTTCCATTGATTTCAGAGAAGAAGGGAGAGGAAGAGAGAGACAGAAATATCAATGATGAGAGAGCCCCCTATTGGGGATTGAGCCTGCAACCCAGGCATGTGCCCTTGACCAGAATAGAACCCGGACCCCTCAGTCCACAGGCTGACGCTCTGTCCACTGAGCCAAATCAGCTAGAGCTCAAAGTCCAAAATCTTATCTAAATGTCACCCAAATCTGATATGAGTGATACTTAAGGTATGACTCATCCTGAGTCAAAATTCCTCTGCAGCTGTGAACCTGTAAACCCAGAAAACATGTTATCTGCTTCTCAAATATAGTGGTGGGACAGGCATAGGATAGTCATTTCTATTTCACAAGGGAGATAGAAGAAAGAAAAAAGAATTCATGAGTTCAAGCAAGTCTGAAAGATAGCAGGGAAAATTTCATTAGATTTTAAGAGTCACTAATAATACTATTTGGTTTGGTGCTCTGTTTTCCAAGCCCATCCTGGTGGCACCCCTGCTTTTCAGGCCCTCATTGGACAGACCATGTGGTTGAGAAGAGCACTAGATTGAAGAGACACTAGATGTGGTTCTTTTCAATAACCAACTCTGTGACCTTGACCATGACATTCCAGCATCATAATTTCTTTATTTATAAAATGAGATGGCTACTATCTCTAAGACTCTTTTTTATCTCTAAAAATTATTTACTTTGATAAGGAACATTAGCCTTCTTTTTGACAATTTCTTTTCCCCAAAGAGGCTAGATGGTCAATGATTCCAAAATAGAAAAGTGCAATAATATTTAGGGCACATTTATCTATCTACAGAGATCACTAACACGATTTTCACAAAATAGTGAAGGGGAAGTGGCCACTTTTCAGTATTTCTAATCAAGCAGTCAATCACATAAACTTAAATTTGAAGACATGCTTAATACTATAAAACGCAGACTCATAGGTATTGACCCCAAAATATGGTGCTCAGGTGCCTATTTACAGACCTGGCAAGTATTAAAGCTCAAATTGCCATCGTGGAGAAGCACTCTGTGTAACCAAATCTCTTCCTGCAAATCTGAGAAAATTATATTTCTGATGACACTTGGGACATCCTTCAGCAACTAATTGCCTACTCATTCAGCAATTCTCCATTTCTCTAGTTAAATTCCCAATTTTTTGCCTTTAAGATGCAGGCAAGAAGTGTTTCAGCAGAGAAAAAAAGCAGAGGAGTTAAAATGAGAGCTGATTCATGCCATTTAGTAAAATATGACTCAGCAGGAGGTAAAGAATCCTGAGGTTAGCAAGTGTCCCAGGTTCAGTGCGCCAGAGCTCTGTCATCTCTTTAGGAAGCAAATCATGCCAGTGAGTTAATTAGCATTGTCATTACTTACTAACATTAAAAGAACCTCAAGAAAGCCCCTACAGCATCTTAAACAATCCAATCTCTAAAAGTTTAGATTGATTTTCATTCCAAATATTCCATTAAGTATAATTCAAGCCACAATCTAATAATATTGGTCACTCATAAAGCTGAGCAAGGAATTGGGGGGGGGGGGCGGGTGTCATCTGTCTTGGGGTGATGACTGTGCACATTCTGGGAGATCTATTGGTGATTTGGATTGTTGAATATTAGAGGCAAGAAGAAATTTAGAAGTCATATAACCTAATATTGTCATTTAATAGGTGAATCTCAGGTACAGGAAAGTGAATGAAGTTCCTTGTCCAGTTCCCTGAAAAGACCTGGGAAGGTTTCTTCCACTACATTCGATATTCTCCCAACTAAAGAAACTCTAAGCATACCACAAAATACAAAAGATTTTATCTTTTGGGTTTTTTTTTTTCATTATGAATATCAGACAGTTCATCTCTACAGAGGCCAGAAAAGAGCTAAGTGATGGTTTCAGCCAAAGCATAGCTAATTTAAGAAAAAAAATAAATACCTACACACACATAAATGAGCAATGTTGATTATTTGGACATGCTTTATGGAGAGGATCAACCAGTTGTCAGGCCTGGACAGCGCCTCCCCCCCCCCCAACCCCCCACCCACACACCCACCTTTGTTTTACTGAAATGACTACAGCTTGGGAGGAGGGAATAATGCATACGGAATTAACAAACGAGAGCTGGAATTTACTTGTGTCCTCTTTTCAACAGTACGCTCTTGAATAGTATCAGAGTTGCTTTAGAGATTAAATGGTTGACATTCAAAGTGCCTAGTAGCCTGGTAGGCAAATAACTGTTTCTCATAGAACAACTATCTATTGTGGTTCTGGGAAGACTGTGAAGCCAGTATAATCCTACCCCCAAGCCCTCCCTGCCAGCGCTCTGGACCAGGGGCATGGAAGAGTTTGGAAAATCTGCTTGAGTGCTGGAGCCTAGAGAAGGGGGCCATCCACTCACCAAGAGTTTTGAGAAACTGGTCTTAGATTTCTGTGGAACCAGATGAAAGAGCCGATAACTGATCCACAGAGCCTCCTCCTGAGAAAGTGGCTAAAGGCAACAGAAAACGAAAGCAAGTCTCAGTAGAAGCCCTCTTAGAGCTACTGACATGAAAAAACAAGAAATGGAGGAGCAAATGGGCCTTATGAGAAGGAATCATTCCACCAACTGAATGAATTGGGTGAAGAAAGGGATCCCCCAACCTCTGCACAAGTCTGGAATCTGACCTCTCTAATGTAGAAAGGAAGAGTGAGAAATGCTGGCAACCCAATTCTTGCAGGGAGATGCCATAGCCCTGGACTTGGGGGAAAGGGAGCCCTATCTTCTGGATCACAGCTGCACAGTGAAACTTCCATCATATCGAGGTGCAGGGTATGGGAGGAGGAAGTGGACCTGGCTCAAGTGCCACAGATTCCTAATGAGAGTTAGTCGATTTTCTTGAATAGATGTTGTTTCACTTGCTATGGAGCCTTAGGATAATTTCCAGAGATTTAAATTGTTGGATATTTTAAACACTTTTTCTCCAGCTACTCTTGTTTTGCTGAGGAGTGGGTCCATGAAGCTTCTTTTACATTTTTGTTAATCCTCACCTGAGGATATTTTTTCCCATTGTTGTTTTAGAGAGTGAAAGGGAGAGAGGGAGAGAGAGAGAGAGAGAGAGAGAGAGACATCAATTGATCGGTTGGTTGCCTCCTGCACGGGGGTTTACCTGAAACCAAGGGACATGCTTTTGACCAGAAATTGAACCTGTGACCCTTCTGTGCAGGGGTCCACCTCTAACCATTGAGCAACACCATCCAGGGAAGCCTATGGAGCTTCTCGTGGTACAATTCCAAAAGTTTACTTCTATTTCTTCTTTAATAAGCTTTGGTGGTTATGCCTTTCAAGGAATTCATCCAATTGATCTAAATTGATGAAGGTATTGACATAGAATGCTAATATTTCTGTATTATTCTTTTATTATCTTTTAATATCTATAGACTCTCTAGTGATATCACCTCTCTTATTTCTATATTGGTCATTTGTATGTTTTTTCTTGTCTCTCTAAAGGATTATCCTATAGAATAAAGAGCTAATATGCAAATGGTCATCACGCCCTCACACTGTCCTGCCATAATGGCTCAGACACTCAACACTGGGGGGAGAAGAATGGGGACCCGCCAGGCACAAATGAGCTTGTGAGAGAGGAATGGGGACCAGCAGACTGCAGCCTGGGAGAAGAACAAGCTGCCTGCCCCGTGGTCCCGGGCATCAGCAGCTGTGCCCGCACCTGTGGCCCAGGAGAGGGACAATCCACACGCTACACGGTCCCTGTGGTCCCCGTTGCCAGTGGCTGCGCCTGCGGCCCTGGAGAGGGAAAAGCCACCTGCCCTGCGGTTCTGGGCGCCAACGGCTGCTCCTGTGGCTGCAGCCTGGGCGAAGCCACCCGCCCACAGTCCCCTATGGCTTGCCCAGGTAAAGCCAGCCCAGGTCCGGGTTGCCTGCAGCCAGCCAGAGGGAAAAAAGCCCAGGTCCCGAGTGGCCGGAGGAGAGAATCCTGGGTCCCAGGTGCGGGGTGAGGCAGAGGTGGTTAGGGGCGATCAGGCCAGGAGGGGAGCAGTTAGGAGCTATCAGGCAGGCAGGCAGAGGTGGTTAGGGGTGATCAGGCAGACAGGCAGGTGAGTGATTAGAAGCCAGCAGTCCCAGATTTTGAGAGGCAGTCAGACATCCCCCAAGGGGTCCTGGATTGGAGAGGGTGCAGGCCGGGTTGAGGGAACCCCTCCACCCCCAAGCACAAATTTCATACACCGGGCCTCTAGTGAATTTTATAATTTTTCTCAAGTAATCAACTTTTAATTTTAATGATTTTATATAATGTCTATCTGTTTTCTATATTACTGTTTTCTGCTCTGATCTTTATTCCTACCTTTCTTGTGTCCACTTTGGGGTTTATTTAGTTTTTCTTTTTACTTTCTTTCTTTTTAAAAAAAAATACATTTTATTGATTTTTTACAGAGAGGAAGGGAGAGGGATAGAGAGTTATAAACATGATGAGAGAGAAACATCGATCAGCTGCCTCCTGAACACCCACTACTGGGGATGTGCCTGCAACCAAGGTACATGCCCTTGACCAGAATCGAACCTGGGACCCTTCAGTCCACAGGCCTATGCTCTATCCACTGAGCCAAACTGGTTAGGGCTACTTTCTTAAGTTTCAAGCAGAGATCACTGACTTTAGAACTTTCTTCTTTTATAATACAGTTGTTCAGTACTACAAATTCCACCCTAAATTCTACTCTACTGGCATCTTACACGTTTTGATTTGCTGTTTTTTTATTTAATTCTGCCACACAAAATGGTTTGACTGATGTTAAGTGTCTAACTTCTCTGTATAATTGACCCCTAGAGTTGGTGAACAATCATCCACGTCAGTCATAGAGAAGAGAATTTGGTGGGATGGATGGTTCAGACAATAGAAATTCACAAGCCTCCAATGAGAGAACACTGGGGCTAAACCTCAGCTAGAAAGCCTAGGGTGGGGAAGGAATGAGAATGTCCCTCATGAATGGGATCTAATCTTGGTCAGCAGCATCAAGGCTCCAGGACAACTTACTGAAATTCAAGGCTAGGCTTAAGAGGAGCTGGATCAGGAAACCAAGGCAGATACACAAGCATATAAAGTAAATCAACCCAGGCACTGAATGTTAGCAATGAGGGAACAAACTACTTCTGGTCTCTCAGACTGCTGAAGGGCCTGTGACTGGCTGAATCTTTTAGAGTATTAAGCCCTCATAGCTGGAAAGACAATGTATATTCTCTTGCTTTTGGGTAAAATGCTCTGAAGATATCAATGAAATCCATCAGATTTCATTGCCACAGAGAGATCCATATACGGCTGCCATCTGCTCTGGGCTTGGAAGTACCTAGGTGAGGCCTGGGCTGGCATTTCCTTGTTGATCTAGTGTTTCATTTAAGGTTGCCATTTACTTGTTGATTTTTGTTGGGGGCCAGATGTAAGCTGGCAAGGTCCTTGCACCTGTAGGGGCTAGCAAGGCTGGGACCCTTACCCACACAGTTTTCCCAGACTTGTTTGGATGGCAATTATCAGTAGAATGAGAGTAACATTTGTAGAATGAGAACAGCCTTTCATAGCTTACCAAGAAGTCTGTAACTATTTACTGAGATATGCTGTACTGAGAACTTGTCCTTCTGCTGTATCTCTCCCTTAGAGATTAAGAGGAACAAAGAATACATTCCTCTTGACAGACCCTCCGATTCAGTGTGTTGTGTATAAATAGGATTGTATAGCTAATAAACTCGCTTCAGTTCATCAAGAGAACTGGGGTCCTCCCGACCCCGCTTTCCTGTCTTTCTTTCTTTTCTCAATTCCCACCTCCCTGCCTCAGCCCGGCTCAACCCTGTCAGGCTGGCCCTGACAGATCTGGCGCCCGAGCTCAGGGACTGAGGAACTGGGAAAAAGACGGTGAGGAACTCCGTCGGGCTTGGAGAGACGACGTGAGGATCTCCTCCGGATAAAGAGTGCACTCGTTAAGGTAACGGAGGAGCAATTTTTTGATAATCGGGAGTAAAGCATGGGGCAATTAGAATCTAGAGAAAATGCCCTTTATGGGCAAATGTTAAAGTTTATGTTCAATAGTAGAGGAACTAAGGTTAATGACAAGCAAGTAGAAAAATTTTTAAAATTCATTCAGGAGGTCTGCATTTCCTTATCGAATTTAATACGGGATTATTTAGATCCCAGGCATGACCATAATCAACTGTCTCTTAAGCCAGAAAAAAGGGAGAAGCAGTGTGATAGCACAAAACAGAAGTCTAAAAAAGACAGTATATTAAAAAGAAATAATGTAACTTTTAAAGACAATTTAACTCCTCAAAATGAGGAGGATTTTGAGGAAGCTGCTGCTCTCTGTCATGACGATAATACAGGTATTGTTCAGGCAAAAGAGGAGGAAGAATGTTTTTCTGCTGGAACTGAAGAGGGCAGTGATATAGAGGATGTGTTGGAATGCTTTTTAGAAACATTAAAGCTTCTTGGCAAGAAAAAGAGAAGCCGCGGGGGCCGTTCCCGCCGCTCTCCGCTGCCTTGTGCAGCACCAGTTCCACTTTCCCCTCTCCAGATGGCTTTGCAGGAGGCACGAAAGTGTGGTGAGGAATTGGGCATTCACGCCTTCTCTGTTATGGAATGGGTGAACCCTCACACGGGACAGCGTGAGCGTGCTTATGACCCGCTTCCTTTTAAAACCTTAAAAGAGTTAAAAACAGCCTGTGCTCAGTATGGGCCCACTTCCCCTTATACTTTAACCGTCTTGGAAACTATGGCCTCAGAGGCTCTCCCACCTAATGATTGGAGAGCTATTGCCAAGGCTTGTTTATCAGGAGGGGATTACCTCTTGTGGAAATCAGAATATGATGAAAAGGCTAAGGAACAAGCTTCTCGTAATCGAGCTGCCCGGATTAATATTTCTTATGAAATGCTGGTAGGTGAAGGAGTCTATGCTGATACCCACAATCAAATTCAATACCCCCAGGAAGCTTATGGACAGATTAATGGAGCTGGGGTCAGAGCCTGGAAAAAGTTACCCACCTCTGGTCAGAAAACAGAGGAGCTCTCAAAAATTATTCAAGGGCCAGATGAAAAGTATCAGGATTTTGTCTCTCGGCTATTACAGGCTGTTGGCCGAGTAGTGGTGGATGGAGAGGCTGGCATGTTAATAGTTAAACAGTTGGCATATGAAAACGCCAACACTGCCTGCCAAGCTGCACTGCTGCCCTATCAAAGACAGGGGACTCTCTCAGATTATATCCGCATTTGCGCAGATATTGGTCCCTCATATATACAAGGAGTTGCCATTGCGGCTGCATTAAAGGGAACCACCATTGAAGGAATTCTTCAGCAACAATTTAGCGCAGGGAAAAGTCAAACATACAAGTGTTACACTTGTGGAGGAACAGGACACATAGCAAAACAGTGTCCTTCTAATAAAGGGGTTAATAAAGGAAATGCCAGAGGTCCCAAACAACCTGGACTATGCCCTAAATGTAAAAAAGGAAAACATTGGGCAAATGAGTGTAAATCTAAGACAGATATTCAGGGAAATTCTTTGCCTCAACACCAGTCGGGAAACTACCAAAAGGGGCCAGCCCACCCACAGCAAATAACAGGGGCACTGTCTATTTACCCTCCTGTCCCTGTGCCGTCTCAAGGCCAGCAGGCTGCACAGCACCCAGCCCGCCCCAGCGAGCAAAATAGATACAAGAGCTATTCTGAGCAACCCCCGGGAGTGCCGGGCTGGACCTTGGATCCATAGGAATAAGACATTCTGTCTGCCCTGGGTGCTGCCCTTGCCTACTGAAATAAACAAAATATCATTAGATTTAAAACCTCCCACATAGAGAAGAAACAATGATTTCCTTGCATCTCTGATACAGCTACAGCAAATGCCACCGAATCTGAAATTTAAAAATGCATCTGGGATTTCTGTACACGTGTAAAGAGAAAACTGGCTTGGAACTAAGGCGCGCATTGTCCGATTTTGGACATTTAGATAGAGTTTCAAGCTAAAATCTCTTTACAAATATACAAAATAAAACCCAAGACTGATTATTTCCTAAGAAAGATGGCAAAATTTAACCCAAAGGAAAAAAGATGCTGGCTAGATTCTAGCAGCAGGATTGGCATTTCCATAATAAAGAACAGTTTTTAAATACTAATAAAGAATATTAAAAAGTTAATTTCAAGGCTGAAAAGGAAATTCAGTAAAATTGTCTCTGTTACAAAAATTTGCTAAAGAATATGCCTTAAAATAATAAATTGGATTTAAATCTCAAGAATTATTAAAATATACTAATTAAAAAAATCTAAGTAGCCCAGGTAAAAGACGGCTACACCCTTTAATAAAGGCTGGCTAGCTAAGGCAATTTCTAATAGAGGAAGGGCTAGCCTCCCTTCCCCCAACAGAGCAGGTAGGCCAAAAATTTCCTGCCAGTGACAACTTTTAAAGAGAGGCTTGCTTCCCAGTTTCCCATCCTTGGTAGAAAGAATATAATTTACATTTTAATGGTTACCTGTTTTCAGTCAATGGTACCCCAAGGCTTAGGAATTTGCTAAATTATATTAGATATTCTGAAATAACAAAATGCTAAAATATTAATCTAAATTTCCCTCACAAAAAATCTAGTAGACAGAATTAAATCTATTTGATTATGTCTTGTATTTTTGAAGTATGTTTTTTAAAAAAATGTTACTGATTAAGAAATACTAAATATTGACCTTGCCAGCTAAGAGTTTAAAGTTCTGGTTACATAAATTGGGAGAAATCATATGATTATAATAAAATTTCAACATTTATCTAATTGAAAAAAGAGGATAAATTCTATAATCCCAACCAAAATTTTTAAATACAAAGATCAGTTTTAATTTAATTAATATCTCTTAATAATTATAAAAGGTTTATAATCTTTAAATTATATATATACATATATATTTAATAGTCTTTTAAGTTAGATTTCAAAACTATAATCAAGGAATGACTTTAGGACATTTCATGGGCCCTGAAATATTTTCAAAAGTTTATTCTCTTTTCTTAAAAGATTTTTTAATAAAGACAATTTAATATACTTGAAATCACATAGAAAGCTTTATAAAGTAAATATTAATAAATATATATTTTAAGTTTTTGCCTCTAAGAAAGGGCAAAACAAGTTATCTTATTTAATATTTCTTAAAATACAGCAGTAGAATTTTAAGATATAATTTAAAATAACAAAAGCTCATTAATAATTTTTAATATTTTACAACAGCATATTAACATTTATTCCAAACAAGCTTACAAACTAATTGTTTGGCAGGAATTTAATAAAAACATAAAAGGATTTTATCCCTTCCACTGTGTGGAAGGCCCCCTAGGAAGACACTTAAGCATTCTGTATTGACCTCTCTTGCCCTTTTTGACAAGGGGGTCCCTCTTCCAATTGTCCACAGCTGTTACCTAAGCTCTCTGTTCATACTGAGGTTGAAGCCTCATGGCGGCTGGTACCATGGATCTGTCTCTTGCCCAATGGCGTAAGCTGGGCCCTCTCTAGAGAAGAAATCTAGGTTCCCCATAATCAATGCCGGGGCCCCGCCAGCAGGCGAGGGGATCACAAGGCAGTTACTAGGCATAGAGGCCACAGGGGCATATGCTACCAAGGAGACAAAACTAAACCTCACATCACCCTACTTGGCCCTAGAGGATAGCTAGTTAGTCAACGACGGGTAAGACCCCTCTAGGAGGGGCAACCTAAGACAGGCACAGTCGCAAGGGGCCTCAGGGGAGAACTTAGGGGTCAACAGAGGTGGGACACAGATCCTCACCCCCCCCCCCCCAGCTATACAGGGGCTTGAACACTCGCCCCTTCTGAGGGAGGTCTCCTGTCCCCATAGCTGCTTCTCGATTCCCATGCCCAGCTCAGATCGGGACCCAGATAACAGAAAGAGACTTAGCCCAGCCGAGATTGATACCCAGATAACAGAGACTTAGCAAACAGCAGCTACCCTATATATAAATCTAGCTTAACACCAGGAATGCTCAGGGCCTTCTCAAGGATACAAAATAATCCTTTCCATTAATATTTACAGTATAAACTAAGATTATTATTAAAGTATTAAATTTAACAGTAAAATAGTAGTCAAGTTTTCAGATTAATTAAATTTTACTAATTAATATAAGTAATTATTCATAAAATATTAGCCAAAATTTTCATTTCATGGACAAATTGCTTAACATACTATAAACCTAAAGCAGTCATATTTTTATACAAAAATTAAAATTAAAAGTTATCAAGACTACACTAAACAATTTCCAAAAACCTCCTAATATTAAAAAATAAAAAGGGGGGATAGTGGAATAATAACCTTTTAAGTAAATGCCTTAATTGCTTTAATATTTTTACTTGAAAATTAATTTTTTCATTTATAATGCTAATAGCAAGACACCCATGAAAAACATAGGTGGTGTCAAAATAGCCAAAGGATAATCGTTTGGACAAAAATTAAAAGAATCCCAAGTCTAAATTATAGATATGATTCTTTTATTAACCTTTGGTCGAGAATACATTTGTATATTTTCAGAAAACAACTCCAAGACCATGTGGATTCCTGCAACAGAGAGGAATTATCAGGACTGCTCTAGCCACAGAATAGCAGTGGCCCTGTGAGACACAGAGAAGAGAAGCAGTCCAGAAATAAAGATGGTGAAGACGCCTTATCATGCTAGCAGTCAGCAGCTGTGCGTCGCTGCAGGTTGCCCAGGACCAAACCAGAGAGGGTCGAACCTACATTGCCACCATTTGTCCACCATCCAGAACTGAAATATTACTGCTGACATGTACACATAAAAAACTGTCGGACACTGAAACATGAACTTCACCTAAAAAACAAAGAAGGGGGATCTGTTGGGGGCCAGATGTAAGCTGGCAAGGTCCTTGCACCTGTAGGGGCTAGCAAGGCTGGGACCCTTACCCACACAGTTTTCCCAGACTTGTTTGGATGGCAATTATCAGTAGAATGAGAGTAACATTTGTAGAATGAGAACAGCCTTTCATAGCTTACCAAGAAGTCTGTAACTATTTACTGAGATATGCTGTACTGAGAACTTGTCCTTCTGCTGTATCTCTCCCTTAGAGATTAAGAGGAACAAAGAATACATTCCTCTTGACAGACCCTCCGATTCAGTGTGTTGTGTATAAATAGGATTGTATAGCTAATAAACTCGCTTCAGTTCATCAAGAGAACTGGGGTCCTCCCGACCCCGCTTTCCTGTCTTTCTTTCTTTTCTCAATTCCCACCTCCCTGCCTCAGCCCGGCTCAACCCTGTCAGGCTGGCCCTGACAGATTTTCTTTTTTTTTTTTCTTTTTTTTTTTTCATTTTATTTTATTTTTTTTTTTATTGCTTAAAGTATTACAAAGGGTATTACATATGTGTCCATTTTATCCCCCCGCCCTAGACAGTCCCCTAGCCTCCCCTATCCCCCAATGTCTTATGTCCACTGGTTATGCTTCTATGCATGCATACAAGTCCTTTAGTTGATCTCTTACCCCCCTACCTCCTGCCCCGCAACCCTCCCCGGCCTTCCTGCTGCAGTTTGACAATCTGTTTGAGGCAGCTCTGCCTCTGTATCTATTATTGTTCAAAAGTTTATAATGGTCTCTATTATCCATGAATGAGTGAGATCATGTGGTATTTTTCCTTCATTGACTGGCTTATTTCACTTAGCATAATGCTCTCCAGTTCCATCCATGACGTTGCAAATGGTAAGAGTTCCTTCCTTTTTAGAGCAGCATAGTATTCCATCGTGTAGATGTACCACAGTTTTCTAATCCATTCATCTACTGATGGGCACTTAGGCTGTTTCCAGATCTTAGCTATGGTGAATTGTGCTGCTATGAACATAGGGGTGCATATATCCTTTCTGGTTGGTGTTTCTGGTTTCTTGGGATATATTCCTAGAAGTGGGATCACAGGGTCAAATGGGAGTTCCATTTGTAGTTTTTTGAGGAAACTCCATACTGTCTTCCATAGTGGCTGCACCAGTCTGCATTCCCACCAGCAGTGCACAAGTGTTCCTTTTTCTCCACATCCTCTCCAGCACTTGTCGTTTGTTGATTTGTTGATGATAGCCAGTCTGACAGGTGTGAGATGGTACCTCATTGTTGTTTTGATTTGCATCTCTCGGATGATTAGTGACTTTGAGCATGTTTTCATATGTCTCTTGGCTTTCTGAATGTCCTCTTTTGAAAGGTGTCTATTTAGGTCCTTTGCCCATTTTTTGATTGGATTGTTTATCTTCCTTTTGTTAAGTTGTATGAGTTCCCTATAAATTTTGGAGATTAGGCCCTTATCGGATATGACATTGGCAAATATGTTTTCCCACACAGTGGGTTTTCTCCTTGTTTTGTTGATGGTTTCTTTTGCTGTGCAGAAGCTTTTTATTTTGATGTAGTCCCATTTGTTCATTTTCTCTTTAGTTTCAAGTGCCCTAGGAGCTGTATCAGTGAAGAAATTGCTTCGGCATATGTCTGAGATTTTGTTGCCTTTGGATTCTTCTAGAATTTTTATAGTTTCCTGTCGTACATTTAAGTCCTTTATCCATTTTGAGTTTATTTTTGTGTATGGTGTAAGTTGGTGGTCTAGTTTCATTTTCTTGCATATATCTGTCCAATTTTCCCAGCACCATTTATTGAAGAGACTATCTTGGCTCCATTGTATGTTCTTGCCTCCTTTGTCAAATATTAATTGAGCATATTGGTTTGGGCCGATTTCTGGGCTCTCTATTCTATTCCATTGATCTATATGCCTATTCTTGTGCCAGTACCAGGCAGTTTTGAGAACAGTGGCTTTGTAATACATCTTGATATCTGGTATTGAGATCCCACCTACTTTGGTCTTTTTCAGGATTGCTGCAGCTATTCGAGGTCTTTTTTTATTCCAGATGAATTTTTGGAGAGTTCGTTCTAGATCTCTGAAGTATGCCATTGGTATTTTAATGGGAAGTGCGTTGAATTTATAGATTGTTTTGGGTAGTATGGACATTTTAATGATGTTGATTCTACCAATCCATGAACACGGTATGTTCTTCCATCTGTTTATGTCTTCCTCTATATCTTTTTTCAACGTCCTGTAGTTTTCTGAGTAGAGGTCTTTTACCTCTTTAGTTAAGTTTATTCCTAGGTAGCTTAATTTTTTTGGTGCGATGGTAAACGGGATTGTTTTTATAATCTCTCTTTCTGAAAGTTCACTATTGGTGTATAGAAATGCCTCGGATTTCTTGGGGTTAATTTTGTATCCTGCTACATTGCCAAATTCATGTATTAAGTCCAGTAGCTTTTTGATGGAGTCTCTAGGGTTTTGTATGTATAATATCATGTCGTCTGCAAATAAGGACAGTTTTACTTCCTCTTTTCCAATTTGGATGCCTTTTATTTCTTCTTCTTGCCGAATTGCAATGGCTAACACTTCCAGTACTATGTTGAACAGGAGTGGTGAGAGGGGGCATCCCTGTCTTGTTCCTGTTCTTAGGGGAAATGGTGTTAGTTTTTGTCCATTGAGTATGATGTTGGCTGTGGGCCTGTCATATATGGCTTTTATTATGTTGAGGTATGATCCTTCTACTCCCACCTTGCTGAGAGCTTTTATCAAAAATGGGTGTTGAATTTTGTCAAATGCTTTTTCTGCATCAATTGATATGACCATGTGGTTTTTTTCTTTCAATTTGTTTATGTGATGTATCACGTTTATTGATTTGCGGATATTGTACCATCCTTGCATCCCTGGGATAAATCCTACTTGGTCATGGTGTATGATCTTTCTGATGTACTGCTGGATCCGATTTGCTAAGATTTTGTTGAGGATTTTGGCATCTATGTTCATGAGGGATATTGGCCTGTAATTCTCTTTCATTGTGTTGTCTTTACCTGGTTTTGGAATTAGGGTGATGCTGGCTTCATAGAATGAGCTTGGAAGTGTTCCTTCCTCTTGAATTTTTTGTAGTAGTCTGAGGAGGACAGGTTTTAGTTCTTCCTTGAATGTTTGGTAAAACTCCCCTGTGAAGCCGTCTGGTCCTGGGCTTTTGTTTGCTGGAAGCTTTTTGATGACTGCTTCAATTTCTTCCATAGTTATTGGCCTGTTGAGATTTTTAGATTCTTCCTGATTGAGTTTTGGAATGTTGTATTTTTCTAGGAATTTGTCCATTTCCTCCAGGTTGTCTAGTTTGTTGGAGTAGAGCTGTCCATAGTATTTTTTAACAATCATTTGTATTTCTGTGGGGTCTGTTGTTATTTCGCCTCTATCGTTTCTGATTTTGTTTATTTGGGTCCTCTCTCTTTGCTTCTTGGTGAGTCTGGCTAGAGGTTTGTCAATCTTGTTTATCCTTTCAAAGAACCAGCTCTTGGTTTCATTGATTTTCTGTATTGTTTTTTTGGTCTCTATGTCATTTATTTCTGCTCTAATCTTTATTATCTCCTTCCTTCTGCTCACTCTGGGATTTTCTTGTTGCTCTCTTTCTAATTCTTTGAGTTGTAGAGTTAGATGATTTACTACCATTTTTTCTTGTTTGTTGAGATAGGCCTGTAGAGCTATAAACTTCCCTCTCAGGACTGCTTTCATTGTGTCCCATAGGTTTTGGATTGTTGTGTTTTCATTGTCATTAGTTTCCAGGATGTTTCAAATTTCTTCTTTGATTTCATTGGTAACCCAATCAATATTTAATAGCATGCTATTCAGCTTCCAGGTGTTTGAGTATTTTGGGTTGTTTTTATTGTAGTTTATTTCTAATATTATGCCATCGTGGTCTGCGAAGACGCTTTTTATGATTTCAATTTTCTTGAATTTGGGGATACTTTGCTTGTGACCCAATATATGGTCTATTTTTGAATATGTCCTATGAGCATTTGAGTAGAATGTATATTCCCTGGCTTTCGGGTGAAGTGTTCTGAAGATGTCTATTAAGTCCATCTGATCTAGTGAGTCATTTAGGATTGCTGTATCTTTGCTGATTATTTGTCTAGAGGACTTATCCAGTGCTGTCAGTGGTGTATTAAAGTCCCCAACTATGATTGTATTGTTGTCGATGTCTCCTTTGATATCTTCCAGGAGTTTTTTTATGAATTTGGGTGCTCCTGCATTGGGTGCATATATGTTTACCAGGATTATATCTTCTTGTTGTATTGATCCCTTTAGTATTATGAAGTGGCCTTCCTTATCTCTTGTTATGGCCTTCACTTTGAGGTCTATTTTGTCCGATATAAGTATTGCTACCCCAGCTTTCTTTTCCTTTCCATTTGCCTGAAAGATATTTTTCCATCCTTTCACTTTCAGTCTGTGTGAGTCCCTTCTAATGAGGTGGGTTTCTTGTAGACAGCAGATGTATGGGTCATGCTTTTTTATCCATTCAGCCACTCGATGTCTTTTGTTTGGAGCATTTAGTCCGTTTACGTTTAAAGTTATTATTGAAAGGTACTTGTTTGTAGGCATTTCTGTTTTTGTGTGGCTGTTTTCTTTCTGAGCTTTTTATTTCTTATTTTTATACCAGTCCCTTTAGCATTCCTTGCATTGCTGGCTTGGTGGTGATAAACTCCCTTAGCCTTTTTTTGTCTGTGAAGCTTCTTATTTCCCCTTCAAGTTTGAATGATAGCCTTGCTGGATAGAGTATTCTTGGATTCAGTCCTTTGCTTTGCATCACTTTGTAAATTTCCGTCCATTCTTTTCTGGCCTGATGTGTTTCTGTTGAGAAATCATTTGACAATCTAATGGGAGATCCCTTGTATGTAACTTTCCGTCTCTCTCTTGCAGCCTGTAAGATTCTCTCTTTGTCCTGAACATTTGCCATGGTAATTATGATGTGTCTTGGTGTGGGTCTTTTTGGGTTCACCTTGTTTGGGACTCTCTGGGCTTGTGTGACTTTTTTCTTCCCCACCTCAGGGAAGTTTTCTGATATTATTTCTTCTAATAGGTTTTCTAATCCTTGTTCATCCTTCTGTTGTTCTGGTACCCCTATTATTCGTATGTTGTTTCGTTTCATGTTGTCCCAAAGCTCCCTTAGGCTCTCCTCCTGTCTTTTCATTTTTTTCTCCAATTGCAGTACATTTTGGGTGTGTTTTGCTTCCTTGTCTTCTAAATCACTAATTCGGTCCTCCGCTTCTCCTAGTCTACTGTTGATACTTTCAATGGAGTTTTTCATTGCAGCTATATCACTCTTCATATCTTCTTGGGTCTTACTTAAGTTGTTGATTTTTTCATCTGTTTCTTCTAGCTTCTTCCATATGTTATCGATTTTTTCATCTGTTTCTTCTAGCTTCTTCCATATGTTATCGATTTTTTCATCTGTTTCTTCTTGCTTCTTGCTGAGGTTGTCGATTTTTTCCTCCATCCGGTTTATGCACTCTAGGACCCTTATTCTGAATTCTTTTTCTGTCATGTTGCATGCCTCTGTATTACTTAGCTGCTTTTCTGGAGAGTCCTCCTTCTCTTTCCTTTGGGGGTTTCTTTGTCTACCCATGTTTGATCTCACTGACATATCTAGACGTTGAGTCATTCAGTGGCTGCTCCCTTGGTGGCAGTGACTCCTTGGTCTGCGGTTCCTCTTCGGGCGGTTGCGGTAGCAGCTGCTCTTCAGTTGGCAGCAACTCCTCTGGTGGGTGCTGTTCACAGCTGTGGTGGCTCTTCTGGCTGGTGGGGCGAGGTTTCATGTACAGCTGCTGTTCCTCAGCAGAGGGTGTGGTGCTCAGGAGGTTGCTGCTGCTTGGATCTGCTGTGTTGATTTAAAGGCACAAAATACAACACAACAAGGCACCACGTACCAGGCACTATACACAAATATATTCACGATATTAATAACCCCAAATAAAGGTGACCACCTGAATTAAGAGAATTAGGGGATAAGGAAGAAGGAAGAGAAAAAGAGAAAAGAGAAAAAAGAAAAGAAAATTAGGGACCAAAAAAAGGAGTGCAAAAATGAAATTGGGAAAAAGGAGGGGGGAAAGTAAAAGCGAGAAAAGAAAGGAAAAGAAAAAAAAAGAGTGAAAAGAGAGAATGAAGTGGAAGAGGGGAAGAGACTTTTTATATGAGGAGAATACTCCTATAGAACAGCCATTAATCCCAACAAATTCCAGCAACAGCTCCCTGGAGATGAATGCAAACTAGAAACAACCAATAATATAACGATGAAAATAGAATGGAGAACACTAATCCCAAAATAAAATAAAGAGAAAATAAAATGGCACTTTAAAAAAAAATGGTAAAATGGTAGCAGTAAAAATACTGGTTAAAAATAAGAAGGTAGTAATTAAAAGGGTAAAATCAGGTGATGGAAAAAATAATAAAAAAAAAAATAATAATATTAAAATAAAAAAAAAAGAAAAAAAAAGAAAAAAAATTGGTTTCTTAGTTAAAAGGTGAAAAAAGAAAAAAAAAAATATTGCAGTAGTGAAGGTCCTTTGGTTCTTCTATTCTTCAGTGTGGCTCGCCTTAGACCTTTCCAGGGGAGTTCTGCTCTTCCCGGCTGTAAACCGTCTCGCCAGCTGAGGAATTTCGCCAATTCGGGGTGGATGTTACTAGTTTCAGCTGCTCACTCCATTTGCTCAGGGACACGACCTGGGACGCGTCTGCCTATACCGCCGCCATCTTCCTGCAGCTGTAAGGCCTGTCTCCAGGTGTGGACTCCTCTTTCAATTGACCAGTTCCTCTCTCAGGTCCATGTTGAAGGTAATATTTCTTGCAGGGATCCACACAAGCTTTGATAAATTTTACTCAGAGGAGGCGCAGTGCTGAAGTCAAATTCTGAGGTGCGGAGTGCGCGGAGCGGGCTGGCGGAGGAGGGCGCGGTTGGCGTTTTCTATCGGGAGGGAGTCGCAGAATCTGAGCTCCAGATCCGGGCGAGTCTTTAGGGACCCAGACTCAAACGGGAGAAGCGGGACTGTCTGGCTTCGGTCAGAGCGAGTGTAGCTTTCTCTCTGAGCTTTGCAGCCGGGGCTGGGACTCAGAGAGCTACTTGTTGATTTTCTGTCTGGAAGATCTATCCATTTATGTCAATGTGGTGTTAAAATCTCCTACTATGACTGTCAGTCTCTCCCATTATGTCTACCAATATTTGCTTTACATATTTAGGTGCTCTTATGTTGGGAGCATAAATGTTTACAAGGATTATATTCTCTTGTTGGATGGCTCCCTTTATTATCATGTAGTGTCCTTCTTTGTCACTTACTATAGCCTTTGTTTTAAAGTCTATATTGTCAGATATAAGTATTGCTACCCCCAAGCTTTTCTTAAATTTCCATTTGCACAAAATATCTTTTTCTATCCCTTTTACTTTTAGTCTGTGTGTATCTTTTGTTCTGAGGTGGCTCTTTTGTAGACAGTATATATAAGGGTCTTGCTTTCTCATCCATTCAGCTACCCTATGTCTTTCTTAAAAAAATATTTATTGTTGAGAGTATTACATATGTCCCCCTATATCAGTGATGGCGAACCTATGACACGTGTGTCAGAGGTGACACGCGAACTCATTTTTTTGGTTGATTTTTTTTTTTTGGTTAAATGGCATTTAAATATATAAAACAAATATCAAAAATATAAGTCCTTTGTTTTACTATGGTTGCAAATATCAAAAAATTTCTATATGTGACACGGCACCAGAGTTAAGTTAGGGTTTTTCAAAATGCTGACACACTGAGCTCAAAAGGTTCACCGTCACTGCCTTATATCCCCCCAATTGCCTCCCTCCACCTGGTTCCCACCCTGCTGCAGGTCTTCACCACCTTATTGTCTATGTCTATAGATAATGCATATCCTAGCTAATAAAAGACAAAAAGGGTAATTGACCGTACCTTTGCTATGCTTCCCATCGGCTAATCAGCGCCATATGCAAATTAACCGCCATCTTTGATGTCCTTGGGCAAGGGGGGAAAAAAGAAAAAATAAACAAATGGGACTGCATCAACTAAAAAGTTTTCACCAAAGCCCTGGCCAGTGTGGCTCAATTAGTTGAAAAGTTGTACTGTACACCAAAAGGTGGTGGGTTCAATTCCTGGTCAGGGCACATACCCATGTTGAAGATTTGATCACCAGTCAGGGCACATGTGGAAGGTAACCGCCATCTCTGATGGCAGTTAATTTGCATACTGCAAGCAGGGCTGGCCAGTGCCAGACACCATCCGGGCCCTGTGTGCAGCCCTGGGCGGCCAGGCTTAGGCAGCGTGATCTCATCACCTAAGCCCCGCCCCAGCCTCGACCCCCATGTGCTGCCTAAGCCCCCGCCGCCAAAGCTCCACCCCCATCCGGGACCCCTGTCTGCCGCCTAAGCCCCACATTGCTTAAGCCCCGCCCCCAGCCGGGACCCCCATGTGCCACCTAAGCCCCGCTGCCAGCTGGGACCCCATGGCGATCCCAGAGCAAGCAAGTGCGGAGGGCAGCCGGCCCCCAGGTGGGGGCATGTTTCTCCATTTTGGCTGTCTTTTGTTTCTATGTATAAGATAGCTCTGCTATGATTCCCAGTCTTTTTGGGGTGGCCTTATGTAGTAGGTGTACTGTGGGACTCAGTCGCTCAGTCTCCTTGATCACTTGACCTGTGCTCTAGGAATATCCCTTGCATGGGATATGTGGGCACTCCTGTTGTAATTGAGTCTTGATTGCTATTGGCCCATTAACATGTAGGATTGACCATCAGGTTGGCTGACTATGAGGCTCAACCCTGACCATGGCATGCAAGCTGCTGTGCAGGATCTAACCAGATGAAGTGAAATTTGCCTCAGCAGTGTTTGGTACTTGCTGAGAAATCTCTTTGAATATACTGCTTGTGAAGCTTATTAGAACCTACTCTGATGTTGTCTGAAGCTGGCCACTGTGTGTGTTGGTTCTGAGCAAAACTTTATTTTTATAATGTTTAAAAAATTTATTTCAGAGAGAGGCAGGGAGAGAGAGAGAGACAGACAGACAGACAGAGAAATGTCAATGTGAGAAGGAGACATTGATCAATTACCTTCCACATGTGCCCTGACTGGTGATCAAATCTTCAACATGGGTATGTGCCCTGACCAGGAATTGAACCCACCACCTTTTGGTGTACAGTACAACTTTTCAACTAATTGAGCCACACTGGCCAGGGCTTTGGTGAAAACTTTTTAGTTGATGCAGTCCCATTTGTTTATTTTTTCTTTTTTCCCCCCTTGCCCAAGGACATATATTAGAAAAAATATTGCTAAAAGAAATAGCCAAGCTTTTACTGGCAATGTTTTCTTCTAGGGCTTTTACAGTTTTGAGTCTAACATTTGTCTATATTCAAGACACTAATTTGAAAGAATATATGCACCCCTATATTCATTGCAGTGCTATCTATATAATAAAGAACCAGGGTCATTAGGACTGAAGGCTAGACCAGACCGGAGGTCAGTGCTGGGTTGCCATGGTGACCCAGCACTGACTGGGGCTGCTGCCAGTGCCCCTACCCAGCACTGACTGCTTAGGGGGCTGTGGATCAGTTCCGGAGAGAGGCCTGCAGAGAGAGAGGCAGGGTCTGATCCATAGCCTCTGTGGCAGCCATTGATCAGACCTTGCCTCTCTTTCTCTCCCACCCTGGCCAACAGCCCTGCCTACATTTCTCTCTAGGCCTCCACGGGGGCTGCTGATCAGTCCCACCTGTCTGATCAGATCCCATTGATAGGCCCAGAGACACTGACAGGCATAGAAACTGACCAATCAGAACCAAATTGGCCCGCAGAGTAGGGTAGTTGAGGGCAATATCAGGCCTGCAGGAGAGGGCAGTTGGGAGTGAGATTAGGTTGTCAGGGGAGGGCAGTTAGGGGTGATCAGGCAGGCAGAGGCAGTTAGGGGTGATCAGGCTGGCAGGGAAGGGCAGCTGGGGGCAAGATCAGCCCACAGGGGAGGGCAGTTGGGGGCAAGATCAGACCAACATGGGAGGGCAGTTAGGGGTGATCAGGCAGGCAGGCAGAAGGGTTAGGGACAATCAGGCAGGCAGGCAGGTGAGTGGTTAGGAGCCAGTGGTCCTAGATTGTGAGAGGAGTGGAATCAGGCCTAAACCGGTGGTTGAATATACCCTGAGGGGTCCCCGATTGGAGCGGGTGCAGGCTGGGCTAAGGGAACCGCTACCTCCGTGCACAAATTTCGTGTACCAGGCCTCTAGTTTATAATAGTCAGGATCTGGAAACAGCTCATGGGCCCATTAGTAGATGAGTGGTTAAAAGGACTGTGGTATAGTTACACAAGGGAACACTGCTAAGTCATAAAAAATAAGAAACTCTTACCCTTTGCAACAGAATGGGTGAGAGTATTATGCTAAGTCAAATAAACCAGTCTGTGAAAGATGAGTACCATTTGATTTCACTTATATGTGGCATCTAATGAATAAAATAAACTAGTAAACTAAGTAGAGACAGATTCATGGATACAGAGAACAGACTGACATCAGTCATAGGGGAGAGGATTGGGAGCTGGGTGAGAAGGGTGAAAGGATTAAGCAAAGGAAAAAAACAGAAAGACTCATAGACACAGACAACAGTATGATGATTGCCAGAGGAAAGGGGGGTGGTGATGGGAGGAGGTAGAAGAAGGTAAAGTGGGGATAAATGGTGATGGAAGGGGACCTGACTTGGGGTGGTAAACACACAATACAGATGATGTATTGTAGAATTGTATACCTGAAACCTGTATAATTTTATTAACCAACTGAGGCCCAGTGTGTGAATTTGTGCATGGGTGGGGACCCTTGGCTGGTGATCAGGGCAGATCAGAAAGGGACCACGGGAGGGCTCCAGGGAGGTCCAGACCTCTCACCCAGTCCCAATTGGCCGTACCCCAGCAGCAAGCTTACCTACCGGTTGGAATGTCTGTCCCCTGGTGGTCAGTGAGCGTCATAGTGACTGGTCAAATGGTCGACTGATCGGTCAGACACTTAGCATACTATGCTTTTATTATAATAGGATGTCGCCTCAATAAATTTAAATAAATAAATAAATAAATAAATAAATAAATAAATAAATGTAAAAAGCACATAAGTTGAAATAATTTAAAGGATAGGAAAAACTGCTTTTACTTTAAATTAACATATTTTTTTATTTTGGAACAAAGCCTCACAGAAACTGTGGAAGAGGGAATGGATATAAACTGCCCATTAATAGTGCCATCAACCTTGCCACTATTGACATTTGGACTGGATAATTCCTGTGGTGGGGGGCTGTCCTGTGCATTGTAGGATGTTTAACAGCATTCTGAATGCCAGTAGCAACACTCCCCACAGAATCATGATAATCAAAGAAGTCTCCAGAAATTGCAAAATGTTCCATGACAAGGGGGTGGGGCGAAGACTCCTCACCTTCACCACCATTGGAGACCACTGTTTAGGTTGTGTTTTACTTCAATCCAAGGTTAGAGAGCTTGCATCGTGCTAAGCAAGCTGGAAGCAGGGAAGGAATGAGATAAGATTCCAAGCACTCCTTCTGCCAATTTTGTAAAATCCTTTCTCTTAGAGAAGTGGGACAACAGTGATGACTTGAAAAGGCTCGCCAGCCACACACTTTTTTTATGTGTGGGCCCTTATTTCTCTGCTCGTGCCCTGGCCACTTAGCAGTTCTGACGGACAAGTTGTCCTGAGCATGGTTAGAGCAAAGAAACCCTCTCCCTATTGGTAACTGGTTTTTACTTATTGCTCCTGTTTCCTTCTCTTTGGCCTTGAGGGCTCTTATTTAATCTTTAAACACCATTTGGCACTGTTTTTCTTTCTTGTTTTGAAACTCTCACTTTTCTGGCTTCCATGACATCACACTCTCACAGGCCTCCTACTGGCTCAATCTTCTCAGTCCCCTTTGTAGGCTCTTCCTCTACTTCCCCATTAAATACTGGCATTCCTCAAGGTGCAGTCCTAGGCACTATTCTCTTCTCATGCTGTCCTCTTTCCCTTCATGTTCTCATCCATGACCATTGACGGCTTTATTCGGCTATGGTCATATGTATATACCAATGACTCTAAAATTTATGTGTTTTGACCAGTCCTATTCTTTATACATTGGATCCTTATATCCAATTACTTACTTGAAATCTCCACTCAAGGAAATCTCAAATTTATCATGCCCAAGATCAAATTTTTTTAAAATTATTTTTTCTTTTTCTTTTTTAATTCTCACCTGAGGACATGCTTTTGGTGATTTTACAGGGAGAGGAAGGTGGAGGGAGGGAGAGAAAGAGAAACATCATTGTGAGAGAGAAACATCAATCAGTTGCCTCCCACATGTGCCATGACAGGGAATCAAACCCACAACCTTGATATGTGCCCTGACCAGAAATTGAACCTATGACATTTCCATGTATGGGCGGATGCTCCAACCTACTAGGCCATACCAGCCAGGATCCAAGATCAAATTCTTGATTTTCCATCCTGTTCAAACCTACTCTTCTTCCAGGGTCCCTATATTAATGAATGGCACCTACCTCTCTGCCTCTTACTCTTCACCTTACTCTCTGGCTTTGTGTCATACTGGCCTTCTCTTTGTTCTTCAAATGGACCATGCTGTCTTCTTCAAGAGGACATGCTGTTCTCTCTGTCTGGAACATTCCTCTTGCTGCCGTCCCCTACACTTGGACTCATTTTTCTGATCTCCACCCAAGCACTACCTCCCAGGAAGTATTTCCTGGCATTTCAGCGTACATTAGGGTCATCTGATACTTGCTCTCCGAGAACCATGAGCTCCCTTTGTTTCATGTTAGTGCATGTTCACCCATCAGTTTCTGACTCCTTCTCTAGGTTATAACGTCATAAAGTCTGGGGCCATATCTGTTTTTGATCTCCATTTTACTCCATTGCCAATGTTTTTGAAATTAATAAATGCACGAATTAATATAAAAGAGAAAATTGCTTTCCTGAACTGAGTTTTTTGCCTCTACTTTTTATTTATATTGTTTTCATATACTGACTTTTTATTTTTATAAAATCTAATGTATCCATTTTTCCTACTTCTTTAAGGCCATTTTTAGAACTGCCTTTCCCACCCCAAGATTACATAAACATCCACAGAAATCTTCTTCCAGTACTTTTATGGTTTTGTTTGTAAGATTTAATTCTTAAATCCATCTGGACTTTATTTCTGAAAGAAATAAAATAGTGCCAGCTATTTTGTTTCAGAGCCAATTTCTCCTAAATTGAAAACTTCAGCTATATCTGGAAGTGTGATGTCATAAAATAAGATTTGGAATCAGATGACCTGCATTAAAGTTCAGCTTAACCACTTGGTCATTGTGAAAATTTTAGCCAGTTATTTATTTTCTTTTAGAGTTATCTCCTTTATGAGATGAGAACTCAAGGGAAGAGTCAGTTCATGAATCCTCATGAAAAGGGCCATTGAAGAGGCTGGATAGATAGCCTAATTATTGAGTGTGAGCTTGAATCAGACTATCACCATGCCTCTCATTTTATCGTCTGTAAAATGAGATAAAAATAGCAATCTTCCTTGTATGGTTTATGGTGAGGGTCAAATAAATTAATGAATATAAAGCAATTAATCATGGTGGTGATTAAGTTATAAGCAATGGTTACCATAGAAAAGGATGTCATTATTTCAGTGAGGATAATAGAGAAGATGCCTTGCTCATACTTTCTTGAAGAACTAGGAAAATATCTTGTCAAAGTATACTCCAAAGTGAACTAATAGGGACAGTAAAGAAAAGGAAGTAGAAACATTGCCAAGTACTTTACTGGCCATATGACCAAAATGACTCTCTCTCAGTTCTAATTTTTTGTTATTATTGTTCTTGCAAATCTGTTCATGGTCTATTCTTATCATGGGCAGAGTAACCTCTAATGTTTTCCAGTTTTAAAGGTCTAAGCTTATTAAGTTCAATAAATTACTACCTCAAACTTCATAAAAACCAATATCTTTGATATGGACAGATTTTAATAATATCCCTGGATATGAATGTCTTTAGAAAAGAACTGATAAATGTGTCATATAGTATAAGTAAGCAAGTGGGATGGAAGAGAAGATTTACTTCATATACCAAATCATAACGAATCTTTTCATTAACATTTTGAGCCCCTTACGTGCAGGAGGAACTGGGGAGGAGCAGAATAATAAACAGTAAACCACCATTTTCACTTCTCCTTTCTTTTCTGAATATTTCCCTAGGCTGCGGACCCTGATGTTTCCTAAACTCACATCACGACAGGCATGGTCAGGCCATACTTCTTGTCCAGAAATTGATTTCAATGATGAATGAATTGTGTATCTCTTTCATTGAGTTCAAATTAAGGGATTTATTACTTGCACTGAATTTAACATTCTAATTTATTTAGAATTACTTTTCATTTTACAGTTTGTCACATAACTAGATAGTGTCAGTCACCCAACTAAGGATAAAATGTATGTTTTATTGGTTTTGTTATGGGTTATTTTTGTTTTGTTTGTTTTTTATTTCATGTTGGAAAAAAAGTGTTAGTTTCTATTTTCTGACATGTTCACTTTTACATCTTCTACTGACAAATTCCCACAGAGAATCCAGATGCTCATTTGACATTAATAATTGTAAACACAGTTTAGTAATTTTAAGTTTATTAAACCTCAAGATGTTTATAAGCAGAATTCCCATAGCCATTTTCCTTTAACGTATTTAATTAGAGAAGCAGCAGTTACTGGAAACTTTACCCCCTACTCCCCTCTCTCCTCCATCACCAGTTAAATAAGTGGGATTGTAGGTGGGACTGGGGGACAGGTGTGAGTCAGCTGTATTCTCTACTGCCGTGTTATAAAAGCAATCTAGGCTCCCTTTCTCTGGCTGTCTTGTGTTCAGTGATTAGCCCTTCACTGTGGGAGACTGCCTATTGTCTTCACTAGCAGAGAGGTGTGGACAAGGAACCCAGAAGGCTGGTGATCCTTGAAGCCCTTGCAAAGGTCGGAGCTGGGCGCCACCTCTGTTTGTCCAGACAGTGGTAGCTGAAGCAACTTCCCCATTTATTATTATGTAAATCCTTGCTGATGGGCTAGTCTGCCTGTTGCGGGGGGTGGGGGGGGGGTCGCCTGCCTAAGGGCTATGCTATGGGTGTATCCCAGATCAATAAAAGCTTGGTGAGGCCTGAGCCAGTGGAAGTCCTTCTCCTTGAGTTGGACTTGCCCACCTGGTCACCCAATATTTCCAAATTATCTCTTGTCTCTTCTCTTTCATTTGTGTGCATCTCCTCTTCCAGATCCTGAACCCTGAACCACGCGGGACGTGGAGGGAAACACACTCCACACTTCACATCCATCTATCACTGCTCTGCCAGCCCCAGCCAGGTCTCTGATCCTTCTCTTGCAGCCTCTGGGTGGATATATCGAGTTAGCCCTCTGTTCTTCAGAGGGGACCAGTTATACATTCAGAGGCAGGAGTAAAATACCTCAGGTTCAAGTCACATTCTCCAGTCCAATGTTGGCAACAGAAAAACTGGTGGCTTGCCCACTCCACCTCCCCATTTCCCATCTTAAAAAGCAGTAATATCCATGTGAGCATTTTATTTCTTTTCTACATATTGGAATTCAGAGACAGAAAGTCATGACTGAGTGGGACCTGTGCTGTCAGGGCATACGGGTTTGCTATATAAGCTACAATTTCAGTTTCACATTTAAAAACAACAACTACTACTCTAATCCAATCAATTTCAGTTATGGAAGTTAATTATATGAAACAGCAGAAAGTCAAATATTATTCTATCTTAATTTTACTTAAAACTGAGATAGTAATCAGATCCTGTGCAAAGAATGTTTACCCAAAAGAAAAGGAACAAGAGCAAAATCACTAATGTATTTTCATGGGAGGAAAAAATCAACAAAACATTCCTTTTTCTTTCATAATTGCTCTCTTTTGAGTTTTCTTTCTCAGTTTTCTGAAAGTTAAGTGCACACATGGATATTACTGCTTTCCAATTGTAGATTAACCACCACCACACCCCCCCACCCCCCAAACAATAGGTCACTTCTCTTTGGAAAACAGCTCCAGGCCATGCTCTACTCCACTTTAGAACTTCATATGGCTCTACTGACCAATCGGTGTCTGGCCCAATGTCACACCCTATAAGTTGCTATGTGTTGTCACAAATATACTCAAAAAACCTAGGTCTGCACTGGCAAGTTTATTATTTTTATTATTTAAGAACACTGTTCACTTCATTGGGAGCAGGAACTATTTACATTGTGCCAGTTCTATTAATTTCCTAGGGCTGTCATAACAAATTACCACAAACTTAGTGGCTTAAAACAATTGAAGTTTATTATATCACTAGAGGCCTGGTGCACAAAATTTGTGCACTGGGGGGGATGTCCCTCAGTCCAGCCTGCACCCTTTCCAATCTGGGACCCCTTGGGGGATGTCTGACTGCCGGTTTAGGCCTGATCCAGCAGTCAGACATCCCTCTCACAATCCGGGACTGCTGACCCCCAACCGCTCACCTGGTCACCCCTAACTGCCCTCCCCTGCTGACCTGATTATCCACAACTGCCCTCCCCTGTGAGCCATCTTGTGGCAGCCATCTTGTGACCACATGGGAGCAGCCATCTTGTGCAAGGGCATGACAGTCAATTTGGATATTACCTCTTTATTATATAGGATAGTTCTGGAGGCCAGAAATCCCAAATCAAGGTCCACAGGGTCATGCTCCTCCAAAGGCTCCTCCAAATCCTTCCATGTCGCTTCCAGCTTCTGGTGGCTCCAAGAGCTTCTTGGCTCATGTCCCTAGAACTCCAATCTTTGCCTGTGTCTCCTCTGTGTGTCCTTCCCTTTTCTTGTTTTATAAAGTCAGTTGTCATTGGATTTAGGGACCAGCTTTATCTAGGATGATCTCATCTTTAAATCCTTAATTACATCTGCAAAAATTTATTTCCAAATAAGGTTCTGAGCAACTCTCTCCTTTGATCGTTTTTCATTAGTCTCTGGACACTATCCATGTTTAAGTCTCAAACCCCCTTCTGTTGTCAATTTTATTGATCATCTCTGCATCTTTAGTTTTCTTAACTTTAATTTGAACAATTTCCCTGTCTTCCACAGATTTCTGCATTCATTAAGAGTTTCATTTTCTTTATCAGTAACTTTCAATGATTTTTGCTACATTCAATTTATGTATTTATGCAGAGATAAAATCCTACAGCCAATTTACCTACCTCAGTTTTACATTTGGGGAAACTGTTAAAAAAATCTTGAAGCACTGCTGGAGTATACATATATCTATTTTAGCAAAAGCATTTGAATATTCCTTTATAGTGTAAAGTTTACATATCATACAAAATGGTCACTGGATTCTAAAATTTACCAGAGTAATAAATAATTATATTAAAAGTTGGTAGACCCTTTGTTTCCTGTAGAGATAATTGAACTTGACTATTTGTGCAAATTAATTTGTTAAATTATTTCTTTGGAGCAAGAGGGTCTGAATATATCTCTAATAGTGCACATTTGTATCGCCTTCCATAGTTTTCAAGAACATTTCATATTTATTATTTTATTTGATCCTTACAGTAGTTCTGTAAGGATAAAATAATCCTTTATAATAAAAGGCTAATATGAAAGTTGACCAAACGGCAGAACTGCCAGTCATTATGATGCACACTGACCACCAGGGGGAAGACACTCAAAGCAGGAGCTTCTCCCTGGTGGTCAGTGCAGTAAGGATGTCTGACTGATGGAGAGTGGGCCTAAGCTGGCAGTCAGAAATCCTCTGAGGGCTCCCGGACTGGTAGAGGGCGCAGGCCGGGCTGAGAGACCCCTCTCCCCTAGTGCACGAATTTTGTGCACCAGGCCTCTAGTAATCTACACTAATAAAAGAGAAACATGCAAATTAACCATCACTCTGCCATTACGCCACACCCACCAGCCAATCAGGAGCAAGTATGCAAATTAACCCAACTAAGATGGCGGCGGCCACGGAGCTGGAGCGAGTAGGAGGCTTGGGTTGCCCCCAACGATGGAGGAAGCCAAGCTTCCTGCCTGCCCTGGCTGGCCCTGGGCTCCACTCAAAGCTACAAAGTTTCAATTATAGAAGATAAATAAATCCCAGATACCTGCTTCCAGCCCACCCTGGCCTCCACTCAAGGAGGTGCTGACAAAAATAAATAAATAAATAAAGGAGAGGCTTGGAGCTTGGGTCACCGGGGGGCATGGCCAGCCTGCAAACAGCCATCAGCCCCTCACCCAGGCTGGCCAGGTACCCCAGTGAGACCTCCCACCCTGAAGGGGCTGTGGGCAGCCTGAAAACGTCCCTCAGCCCCTCACCCAGGCTGGCCACACTCCCATGGGGTGAGGGTCCCCACTGGGGGGCTTGGCCAGCCTGCAAACAGCCATCAGCTCCTCATCAGGCTGGCCAGACACCCCAGCGGGACCCCCATCCTGATCTGGGACACCCTTCAGGGCAAACCAGCCCGCCCTCACCCATGCACCAGGCCTCTATCTATACTAATAAAAGGGTAATATGCTAATTAGACTGGGAGACCTTCCAGGAGACCTTCCAGATGTTCTTCTGAGCAAAGCCATGGTGGCGGGGCTGAGGTAGAGGTGGTTAGAGGCCAAGAGGGGAGGGCAGTTGTGGGTGATCAGGCCAAGATGGGACAGCAGATGTGGGTGATCAGGCTGATGGGGGGCGGGGCCATTGGGGGTAAGCAGACCAGCAGGGGGGCCAGTTGGGGGTGAGCAGGCCAGTGGGGAGGGAAGGTGGGGGCAAGCAGGCCAGCATGGGGGGGCAGTTGGGGGCAAGCACACTGGCATGAGGGGCATTTGGGGGTGAGCAGGCCAGCTGCGGGGGGCAGTTGGGAGTGAGCAGGCGGCAGGCAAAGTAGTTAGGGGCAATCAGGCAGGCAGGCAGACAGGCAGGCAGGTGAGTGGTTAGGAGCCAGCAGTCCTGGATTGTGAGAGGGATGTCTAACTGCTGGCTTAGGCCCGATCCCTGTAAACCGGCAGTAGTACATCCTTCGAGGGGTCCCAGATTGGAGAGGGTGCAGGCCGGGCTGAGGGATACTCCCCTCCCCCCCCCCAAGCCCCATGCACGAATTTCGTGCACCGGGCCACTAGTAGTAATAATATATACTGATATTTATCTAATTAAATGAAGCTCCTGAAGTCTATTTGAACCACCTAACACCCTCCATCTAGTACTCAGCTTAAACCCATGGCCATTACCCCATTCATCTACTGATGGGCACTTGGGCTGTTTCCAGATCTTAGCAACCTTGAGTGCATAGTAGAATCACCTGAGGAGTTTCAAAACATATTGACACCTAGGCTGCACCCCACACAAATTAAATCAGAAATTCTGGGGGTAAGACCAGGCATCAGTGTTTTTATTTATTAAAAATTTTTAAAAATATATATTTTTATTGATTTCAGAGAGAAAGGGAGAGGGAGAGAGAGAGAAACATCAATGATGAGAGAGAATCATTGATTGGCTGCCTTCTGCATGCCCCCTACTGGGGATCGAGCCCACAACCTGGCCATGTGCCCTGACTGGGAATCAAACCTCAACCTCCTGGTTCATAAATTGATGCTCAACCATTTGAGATACTCTGCCTGGGCTTAATTTTTATTTTTTTTAAAAATTTTGTCTTTATTGTTGAAAGTATTACAGATGCCCCCTCCACTCCCCATTGACCTCTCCCCCCGCACCTGCCCTCCACCTTCACCACACTATCGTCTATGTCCATGGGCCATGCATATATGTTCCTGGTTAATCTCTCTTCAACCCCACCTCCCCCCACCTCCCCAACCTGCCCTCTGAGATTCGTCAGTCTGTTCAATGCTTCAATGTCTCTATATCTGCTTTGTTCATCACTTCATTTTGCTCATTAGATTCCACATATGAATGAGATCATGTGATGCTTATCTTTCTCTGACTGGCTTATTTCACTTAGCATGATACCCTCCAGGTCCCTCCATGCTGTCTCAAAGGGTAAGAGATCCTTCTTTTTTTACTGCTGTATAGAACTCCATGGTATAAATGAATCACAGCTTTTTTTATCCACTCATCTACTAATGGGCACTGAGCTGTTTCTAGATCTTAGCAATAAACTTTCCTGGTAATTTTTTTTTAAAATATATTTTATTGATTTTTTACAGAGAGGAAGGGAGAGAGATAGAGAGTTAGAAACATCGATGAGAGAGAAACATCGATCAGCTGCCTCCTGCACATCTCCTACTGGGGATGTGCCCGCAACCCAGGTACATGCCCCTGACTGGAATCGAACCTGGGACCTTTCAGTCCGCAGGCCGATGCTCTATCCACTGAGCCAAACCGGTTTCGGCTTTCCTGGTAATTTTAATGTGCAGCTGAGTCTGAAAACCAGTACATTACCCTGCCCTTTCTGGAACACTGATGTCTCTCCAATTCACCTCCTTCTGCTCTCACCTTTTAAAGTGACTTTTATTGCAGATTAAAGGGGAACCACTTTCTTGCAACATCGGTCTCTGTAGATATATACAGTAATTTTCTCCCAAGCTTCTAATTGAAGTTTCTATATATGTATTGATCAGAAGATAAAAGTTGTCCAAAAGGTGTACAGTGTTATTTGTGGGAAGTATCAAAACTTTTGGACCTAACTCATAGGTTTTCACACACTACATGGATATTATATTCAAATTTACATGTAAATATCTCATGAACATCACCATTTTCTTATTCTTTCTAAAGGAATGACAAATGTGGCTCTGAGTATTGGGCTGGCCTGTTTCTTTTTTAATAGCTGGGGATAGCATTAGAATGGTTTGAAAAGGAGCTGAAGTAACACTTGTCCTAGAAAAGTACCCTACATATGTAAGGCCTGAGAAATCTCGGTTGTAAAATAACTTTTACATTTCTCCACTTGGCTTTGAGGCAGAATCGGATAATGGCAATTATTCTGCTGTGACAATGAAATGGGTCTGCTCCTAAACATGCACTGGGGAGGGGCAATGTTGGCAAAATGTAAATTGGTGGCACACATTTCCTTGCAAAGTTGGGCTACAAATAAAAAATAAATAAAAGAGAAATATTCCCAGAACACAAGTATATTCCAAGACTGGTAGAATATTGAAAGAATATAAAAATGGAATAAAAAATGATTCTTACATCAGTTCTTAAGACCATGTGATTACATTATTATATTATTATATCCTGAAATCATTGTCTCTGTTTGCCGTATAAAAGAATGAGAATATACTTCTGAAATTCACATAAAGCCTAGAGAGTTTGCTTCTTAATTTTATCAGCACATAATGAGCAGAACAAAATCAATTTTTAGTTATTACTGAATTAGTTTTCATTACTATACTCCGGTGAAATATATTTAATTATGATTGTTTAGGTGACTAATTATATGGGAGCCATTGAATAAATAAACAACTTTTCCTAAAATGCCATTTTCATACAATAAATGCTCAGCTTAAGACCCTGGTTTTCTGTTAATATTGCATGAAGTCTAAGTCCTTCATGCTAATTTCTAAGGTGTTAGGTATATCTACCTATCTTGTTTCTTCCTGCTTCCCAGCATGCAAACTGTTGCAGTTAGATTGTTTTCTCCGGCCACTCCACCTACTTCCTCATGCAAATCCCCAGACCTGTGTCTCTGTTCATGCTTTTCTCTCCATTGGATTACCTCCTCTCCCTTGTCAACTCAAAGAAGCACAGAATTTCTTCAAGGCGCCACTAGTTCATATCACTTCTACCTACTCTGGCCCATACTGATCTTGCCATTCTCAAAGCTATCCCCCATGGGTAAAGAGGAACTACTGTATAAGAGTTCTGATTTCTCCATATCCAGACACTTGTTATTATCTGACTTGTTGATTCTAGTTGCCCTAGTGAATGGGAAGTTTCTCATTTTGGTTATCATTTGGTGGCTAATGATATTGAGCATATCTTTTTTGTGTGCTTATTGACCACATGCTTAGCTTCTTTGCAGAAATGCCTATTCAGGTCATTTGCCCATTTTTCAATTTAGTTATTTGTCTTTTTATTATTGTATTATAAAAATTGCAAAAAATCTTTAACATTTTCTAGATACAAGTCCCTAATCGGGTATATGACTTGCCAAATATTTTCTCCCATTAAATGGGTTGAGAGTTTTAATAATATTAATGCCTGGGCCTACTCCTGGAGATTTAGATTTATTTAATTTGCTGGCTACTTCCACTCACATTTTCTCAGTGTAGCAGGTAGAGTACTAGTACTGCCACCTTAGAGCCCTGGAACTAACTTCTTTTAGCTCCAGAACAAGGGCCAGCCCACTGGTAACAACTATTTCCAGACCCAAAGTAATTTTATTTCAGGATTTTCTTTCCCTTTGCTGCCCTGTAGTTTCGATCAGTGTCTCTCAAGTTTTACCAACTGATTGATCTCACTTTGAACCTGAGAAGAGGTTAGGAGAATTTCATGCCCTTTTCTCCTACTGAGTCTCTTATGCAAAATATTTGATGATACCCCCACCCCAATCCTCATCCAGGTTTCTGCATATCAAGCAGTTTGGGGAGAAACAGAATTTGCCAAATCCAAGAGAGAAAGGCAAAAGCAGAGGGTCCTCTAACACCCTTCCTCAGAGAGTAAAACGCCTTGCCATGTATTTATAAAGTTACAAAAAACAAACCTATTGACATTTACCAGACTAAAGAATGTGTCCCCAGATGACTTGCTGTTATTACCTATGGATACACATGTAGTTGCAAAATTTTAATTGGCAGTTTCCCTTACTTAAAGCATTGCTAGACAGACAGGTAATAAATAGATGGAGACAGATAGGTAGAAAGATAGATAGAGCAAGATCATGACCATCTTCTTGTACAGGCCCTTCGACTTCATCGCTTCTCTGCCTTCACTGGTCTACACCAACTCCAGCTCACTTGGGTGACAATATTGCTGCGCCGTGGTCAACAACAGCTCAGACATGTGCAAACCTGGCTTCTCAGATGACAATATTCCCAGGGCCATCATTACTTCCATGGAGGGCACCCCCAGCACCAGGGTGTGATGGTGGGCATGGGCCAGAAGGACTCCTATGTGGGCAATGAGGCCCAGAGTAAGTACCCCACCGAGCATGGCACCATCACCAACTGGAATAACATGGAGAAGGTCTGGCATCACACTTTTTACAATGAGCTGTGTGTGGCCCTTGAGAAGCACCCCAGCTTGCTCACCGAGGCTCCCTGAATTCCATGGTCAACCATAAGAAGATAACCCAGATCATGATTGAGACCTTTAACAGGCCATCCAGGCCGTGCTGTTCCTGTACACCTCTGGCCGTACCACTGGCATTGTGATGGCCTCCAGTGAAGGTGACAGCAGTCTGTTGGAGTGAGTATCCCCAAAGTTCTACAATGTGGCCAACAACTTTGGTTGTACATTTTTCTTTTAAAAATTCAAATATCATGAATTGCATTGTTAAAGAAGTCCCTTACCTGCCCCAAAGCTACCCATTTCTCCCTAAGAAAGGCCAGTCCTTGCCCAAGTTCATACCAGGGAGAGTATTAGCATTGCTTTTATGTAAATTATATAATACAAATTTTTAATCTTCACCTTAATACTTGCTCTTTTTGTTTTGTTTTATTTTGAGTTGTCAGCCATTATGGGCCCTGTTTTTGTCCCCAACTTGAGATGTATGAAGGCTTTAGGTAGCCCTGGGAGTGGGTTGAGGTGTGCAGGCAGCCAGGGATTACTTGTACACTGACTTAAAACCAGTACAATAAAGTGTACACCTTAAAGAAAAAAAATAGGTAGGTAGATAGAGTTCTGTATGTTTCTACACAGGTTTATGGTTTCCTCCACCAAAGTTTTTCAAGAGAGTCCTAATTGCTATTTAGATGTTTAATACCGCATCTTTTGCTTTATAAGATAGTCTAGCCCATCCAGTGTTACTCAGTGGTTGAGCATTGACCTATGAACCAGGAGGTCATAGTTCGATTCCTGGTCAAGACATATGCCCAGGTTTCAGGCTCAATCCCCAGTGTGGGCATGTAGGAGACAGTCAATCAATGATTCTCTCTCATCATTGATGCTTCTATTTCTCTCTCTCTCTCTCTCTCAACCTCTCTCTCTCTTTCTCTTTCTCTCTGAAATCAATAAAAAAAATATATAAAAAACTGGGGAAAAAGTCTAGTATCCTCCTTTCCTTCCCCTTAACTTTAAATGCCAGTAGCACCCCTTCTAGTCATTTTGACAACACAGTTCCAAATTATGCTTTTAAAACACTATGACCTCAAAATCCCCAAATATATGTCTTCAGCCTGGACAATTCCATCCTTTAAAGCTCTAACTAAAATTTCTAACTGCCAGTGCCATGCACCAGTTCATGTATAAATCCTACAGGCAACTGAAACTCAACATGTTCCAAGAAAACTCATCTTCCCCCTGCAAGCCTGCTCTCTTCTGAATTTCTGATCCAAGACACTTTGAACTATGCATTCCCTTCCCCTCCTAACCTTCCCTCCTGCTTTCCTCCAACTTTATCACCATGTTCTGTTGACTCCACCTCCTAAAAATCTCTTGACTTCATCCCTTCAAATCCTTGCTCACTAACCTTTACTTGGAAGGACTGTTTAATAGCTCCCAATTGTTTCCCTGCCTTCAGTGGCATCATTGTCCAATCCAGAGTGACTTTTCCAAAAGGAAAATCTGATTAAACGTGTTCCCCACTTAACTCCCTTCACTGGCCTCTCTTCAATGCTGGTGACTCCACCCAGCAGTTGGCTAGAGAATACTTGGGGATTAAATGGAGCGGTTCTAGAAGGTTCATGTCATACACAATGGCACCTGTTCCTTCCTAATTTTTATCAGTTGGTTAATAGAATAAAAAAATCCAAAACTAACCAATAAATAAATCAATGATTTAAAATATTTTCCCTCTTAAAAAGGACAATTTGCTAACTTCTCACTTCATATCCAGTGAACAGGTGTGCTGTGGTTGGTAAATTTCAAAGTGAACAAACTCATGTCTCACTTAGTTTATTACTCATTTGAGTCCCACTAGCAATGATGGTTTTGAATTCCTTTTAGTGGTAGTCCTTTTTCCTTTGCATCCATGATGGGACATTTGTTAAAGAAAGCATGTAGAGGGTATTGGCAAAATTCAAGTTAGAAGAATAAAAATGATAACAATTCTGCAACCGTATCTCAAATTGATCTTCACCAGGACTGTGACATATAAATTATAAGTTAATTTTGCAGCAGATCTCAACATACATTGATCTTATACAGCAGATAAATATTTATGAACTATTTTTAAAAATAAAAATAGAAAATATAATAATAAATATATTTAAATTGACTACACATTTGTTTGATATAAAAATCCTATCTAATAAAAGAGTAATATGCAAATTAACCCTCACTCCATCACAAAGATGGTGCGGCCACAGAGCTGTAGCGAGCAGGAGGCTCGCGTTGCCCCCAGTGATGGAGGAAGTCAAGCTCCCCACCTGCCTTGGCCAGGCTCTGAGCTCTGCTAAAGGCTACAAAATTTCAATTATAGAAGATAAATAAATCCCAGATATCTGCTTCCAGCCTGTGGGCATGGCCAGCCTGAAAACAGCCCTCAGCCCCTCACCCAGACTGGCCAGGCACCCCAGCGGGACCCCCACCCCTATCCAGGACACCCTTCAGGGCAAACTGGCCAACCCCCATCCATGCACCAGGCTTCTATCCTATATAATAAAAGGGTAATATACAAATTAACCCTAATAGCAGAACAACTGGGAATGACTGGTCACTATGACACACACTGACCACTAGGGGGCAGATGCTCAATGCAGGAGATGCCCCCTGGTGGTCAGTGTGATCCCACAGGGGGAGCTCTGCTCAGCCACAAGCCAGGCTGATGGCTGCCAGTGCAGCGCTGGTGGTGGGAGCCTCTCCTACCTCCTCAGCAGCGCTAAGGATGTCTGACTGCACCTTAGGCCTGCTCCCCGCTGGCAAGTGGACATCCCCCAAGGGCTCCTGGGCTGCCATAGGGATGTCTGACTGCCAGCTTAGGCCTAATCCCCCGGGAAGCGGGCTTAAGCCAGCAGGTGGACATCCCTTGAGGGGACCCAGACTGCGAGAGGGCACAGGCCAGACTGAGGGACACCCCCCCCCCAGTAGCACTATATATTACTATATAACTAAAATAGCTATGTTATTTTAAAAAATAAGTTGGACACAGAAGCTTAAAACCCTCTTTTGTCTCATCATGTAAAAATATAAAAATAAGAGTCCTTTCTTTAATCCATTGTCAAGAAAACAATTTTTGTTAATTTAAAAAAAACACATATTTTTATTTATTTCAGAGAGAAAGGGAGCAGGAGAGAGAGATAAAAACATCAATGATGAGAGAGAATCATTGATCAGCTGCCTCCTGCACACCCCACACTGGGGATGGATCCCTCAACTCAGGTTTGTGTCCTTGACTGGAATCAAATCCGGGACCCTTCATTCAGCAGTCCAACACTTTATCCACTGAGCCAAACCAGCTAGGGCTTTTGTTAATTTTTAATGCAGTAATAAGTAATTACATTTTGATTTACATGTTAACATACATTCCATTCCCAATCCAAAAGTAACTTAGTTATTAATCATTTACTTATGAACATTGTATATTTCTTACACAATTAGTATAAAGTGAACCAAATTATGCAAATTATTGGTGATAGGGAAAGAGCAGATTGGATCTGTTATAGGACTATTGATAAAATTATGTTTTAAAAAAGTTTTTTTAATAACATTTTAAAAATCTTCACCCAAGGACATACTTTTATTGATTTTAAAGAGAGAGGAATGGAGAGGGAGAGAAGGAGAGAGGAAGAGAGGGAGAGAGGGAGAGAGAGAGACATCGATGTGAGAGTGAAATATTGATTGGTTGCCTCTCGCATGTGCCCTGATCAGGGATCGAACCCACAACCTGTCCTGTTGCACTGGAAAGAACTCCAACTAACTGATCCACACCAGCCAGGGCTAAAAGAATTTTTTAAGTCTAGAAAGAACAATGATCAACTAAGTTGAATGGTGCAATTATGTGAGGAAAGATGAGGGCTGAGAACTCTCTCACTCCTCTACTTTACCAGGAAACCTACAGAAAGTTCATTTATTTTAGACAACAAGATAGGATACTGAATTCATCTAGTCCTCAATTACCCATTCAGCAAATATTTGGAGTATCTGTTATGTTGCACACCCTTAGAGACAACGCTAGCAAGTAGATCCTGCCCACATAAAGTGTAGAGTTTAAAAGGAAAAAACCAACACAAACTAAGCAAAAACACCCAATGAATTAAGTAATTGTGAATTGTTGTAAGTACTAGGTAAGTGTCACTATCAGCCACCTGATAAGAGGACATTTGAGTTAAGACCTGTAGGGTAAGAAGCAAAACCAGAAAGGGAAACCTTTTGTATCAATAGCCCTGAGGGAAGGTAAGCTTGGAGGATTCATGGAAGTGACAGGTGACCAGGTTTACTGGAGTGTAGGGAGGCATGGGGAGAAGGTAGCCAAGACAAGCTTAGGATGATAAGAAAGGTCCTGTGTTAGTCATGGTGAAAGGTTTTGATTTTTTAAAAATAATAAAACAGAAAAAAAATAGTCTAAGTGTTTTAAGCAACTGATTCAATTTACATGTTAAAAATATAAATCTAGAGAATTCTACTTTCAGTATAGAGGAGTAAGCTTCTAATAAACCAGTTTCCCACAAATAAAAATTCCATATTGGCCAAAACAGAAAAGGCAACTACTTGAGGTCTGTGGAAACTTAAAGGCAGACAGATTCAGGGCCCCACATGATCGGGTCCCCACCACCTTTCTGATTTCATTTCTTTTCACTCTTCTCCTTGCTCACTCTTCTCCATCTACTCTAAGCACACTCCAGGCACTTACTGCCCTGTCCCCCTGGAAGCCGCGTTCCTAATGCACGGTTGGCTAGTTCACATCCTCTGCACACCTGCACAAAGCCCTTTCATAACCCTCTTATGGAAAATAACAACCCTCTAGTCCTCTATTCTCCTGGGACATCCTATTCCCTTACCCCAGTTTATTCTTCTCCATAGCACCTATCACATTTGACACACCATATATTGGTTTGTTTATTTGTTTGTTTGTCTCTTTTATTCATGCATTCCCACTAGGATGTTAGCTTCATCACAACAGGGACAACCCCACACCTAAAATGATGTCTGGAACAAAGCAGTTAAGGACAAAAATATACAGCATAATTGAATGGATAGACGCATGAAAGGAGGGATCCCATTCAACAGTGTGATAACAGGAAGTTATTCTAGACACAGTGATGTCCATGGACAGAAGAGCCATGGCTGGAGAAGGGTAGCATGATTATGGGAGTATAGGTCACTGACCTGCCGTGGCAGGCTGGAACATGTCTGATGTTAGTGGGAACCATAAAACCCTGGAGGGCCAAGCTGACAGGAGCCTTGCGATTTCCTCATGCAAGTCCCTCAGTGAGATCATTAAGACTCAGAATGTGAAATGACTTGGCGGATTCACATAGCAACTAGGGGAAATAAAGAGTTTTCTGATTCCTGGTCTAAATTTCTCCACATTTACCTTCAGGCCCCAGTTTATTTACTATAAATTAATTTGTGTCCCCACCCAAATTCATATGTTGAAGCTCTCATCCCCAAATGCAATTGGAAGTAGGGCCTACAACAAAGTAGTTAAGAGTAAATGAGGTCCTAAGGGTGCTGCTCTGCTCTCTTTCCAACACACACACTGAGGAAAGGCCATGTGATGACACCATGTAAAGGCCAGGGAGAGTGTCTTCACCGAGAGCTGAACCTTGCCAGCACTTCTGCAGAACAGTGAGAAAATAGATCTGTTGTTTAAGCCGCCCAGTCTGGGGAACATTATTATAGCAGCCTTAGCGGACTGCCCTTCCTCTTCTGCCTGCTTCTTGATAAAACAGGATTCATAGCCACTAATCTATGTGACCAGGTGGTTGTGTCTATCACTAAGAAGAGAATAAGGAATAAACAGAAAAATGGATTATAAATATCTTGCATGTGCCTCGCCATCTCAGGCAGCTCACATTTTCAGACATAGCTTTCACAGGTGACTCACTCATCTAATCCAGTGGCTTAGTCTTGACCTTTATAACAGCTATTAGAACCACATTTATGTGAACATTTCAGAAGAGATTTAAAGTGTTCTCCTGTTGTCTTGTTCTTTGGGTACAAACTGAATATGAAGGTGGGGGCAGGAGCCATCAGGGGGAGACAAGCTGCTGTTTTCATTTTTGTCTGTTGGCTTCCACGGGTAATTCTCTCAGTGTGAAAACAACAAAGCACAGGATTTCACTTGTAATGACACAGACCAGGGCTTATTAATCCATTTATTTTATTAAATGACTCACAGAAAATTTGTCTTATCTGCTGTGCTCATATTACCTTTTTATTCCTGACACTGAAAAAGAAAATTGGAGACTCAGTTCATATTTTAGAAGAATCCTTTCCAGCAAAAATATTGATATTTAAAGCCTGGGTTTGGGAGTGAAAAAATGAGGGGAATGCATTGGAATTCAATTCAATTTTCCCAATGTTTAGAACATTTCACTGATATGCAAAGCACTGGTTACACTGTGTACAATGTAAGAAAATCTATAGCCTGCTCGGTGCTGTGTAGTGAGAGGTATGTATGAAGCTCAGTAGGAAGCATTCAGAAGCAAGTTGGAGACCAGGCAAGATGATATGTGTACAAACATCAAATTCCTACTGAAATGATTATAAATATATGAAAAGACATTCAGTGCTGCAATTCAAGGAAAGATCATGTGTATGCCAGAAGCAATGAAGAAATAATTTAGAGCCCAGCCTGGCTGCCTGGCCTGTGTGGCTCAGTAGTTGAGCATCGACCTATGGGCCAGAAGGTCATGATTTGATTCCAGGTCAGGGCACATGTCGGGCTGTGGGCTGGATCCCCAGTAGGGGGCATGCAAGAGGCAGCCAATTAATGATTCTCTCTCATCATTGATGTTTCTCTCTTTCCCCCTCTCCCTTCCTCTCTGAAATAAAAATATATATATAAAATATATATATTTAAAAAAGAAACCATTTAAATATAGTGAGATGGGATTAAATGAAAAGGAAGAACCATCTACTACTGTGCTATCTGCTCAGAAAGTAAGTGGAGGAGAAACCAGCAAAATTGCATTAAAATCCTAGGATGCAAAATAAATGAATAAATAAACAAACAAATAAATAAATAAATAAAATAAAATCCTAGGATGCAAAGGAGTAAGAATAAGGATTGCTGGGTTGTGGGGTCAAGAGCAGAGAGAGGGGGATGAATTACCTCCAATATTTAATATTCAGTGTAATACTGAATAGCTGGGTGGAACATTTTCACTCTATCAGCTCCTATGGGACGTTCTACCAAGCTGGAGCCGAACAGAAGCTACACATCAAGGACAAGTATCAGAAGAAGTGCACCCCTGGGGATCAGCACAGGGAAGGAGGGTCCCTGCTGAGTCGCCTTGTAGCCCTGGCTCAGGCTTCCAGATGCTGTACAAGGACTGGCCTTGAAGAGGGGCTGGAGTCCTGGCAGCAAGGAATTGCCGTAAGGCAGACCAGCGAAAAGCTGATCTGTCCTGCCTCCCATCCCCTAGACAAAGACTGAGAAAGAGATAGAGCCACCCGCTCTTATATAAAGCTCACACACACACACACACACACACACACACACACACAGATAAAGAAAAAGAGAGAGAGAGAGAGCCACAAAACCCTAACTCTAGAAAGACAAGCTGGAGAAAACCCAGACCTTCCTCTGGAAGGGAGAATAAGCAGAAAGCCATTGAAACCATCATATTTCATAAGAAGAGGAACAAACATTTTCTGAAATCCACAGTTATTATCAGAAACTGTGGCATTTTAAAGAAATTGTGTAATTTGTTCTTGGTTTTCAAAGGGCATTGCAAATATGAGATTAAAGCCGGTGCTCATAAAAATTATTTGAGATCAGGAAAGAGAATTGTGATGAAAATTATAATTCTGAATTCAAAGATTCAGTGTAATAGTTGAGCAGATACTGAAGAGATCTAATCTGTAAATGACAAGCTTGAGAAAAAAGCAAAGATAGAGGGATAGAAATTTTACAGGTTACAATCTCCAACTATAAAATAACACAATTTAACTTAATAACAAAAAAATCATACAAAAATATTCTCAAATGTCTCCTGGACATTAAAAGGCAGTGTTCTAAATAACTCTGGGGCCGGTTGAAGAGGTCAATACCACTATGACACACTATTTAGATTATAATGATAATAAGAACACTATCTATATACCAACATTTATGGGATGCTGCTGAAGTTGTACGCACATGTGTGCCTCCTACATGTCCCTGACTGGGAATCGAACCATACCTCCTGGTTCATGAGTTGACACTCAACCACTGAATCATGCCATCTGGGCTACTTGGCATTTTTAAAGAGAAAAAAAATTTAAATGTGCAACTTATAATACCAAGATTACATTTTATGTGTTTTTATATACCACATGTTAATACATACACTATTTATTACTGTATTATTCTACTGGGTTAAAAGCCCCAAACTCTGCAAACATATTTATGGGTACTTTGAGGAATTTTCAAGATTTAATTCTGTTTTATTTTTGCCCTGTGTGTCCAACTTTAGCACTTATTGTCTCTACCTCATTATAGGTGATTCCTCTTGCATTTTTGCTTCTTCTCAGTAATCTTTCTCTTCATCTATCACTGGTTTCCCAGAAAACTTTCCACAGAGGTTCAACTCCTAGTAATAGTAGTAGTAGTAACCCTTTATATTTACATAAAAACAACAGACAAAACAATAGAAACCTTTAACCAAAACATTTAATCAAAATAGAGCATTACAAACATGCACCTCTTGGGGATCTGTTATTCTACTTCAAAGGAGTAGATGCTGCAGGACTCCTTTTCCAGAAGTTTAATCAGGGCTGGATTACATAATGAGGGTGGGGCCATCAGGGTGGGCTCAATGCCCTTATAAAAAGAGGAAGAGAAACAAGTTCTCTCTCCATGTGAAGATGCGGCAAGAAGACAGCCATCTGCAAACCAGGAAGCAGGCCACCAGATCTGCCTGCACCTTGACCTTGGACTTCCCAGACTCCTGAACAGTGAGAAGTAAATGTATGTTGTTTAAGCCCCTCACTCTGTGGCGTTTTGTTATAGCAGCCTGAATGGGCTAAGACCAGGACTAACACACAGTGAGTGCTAAATAAATGCTGGTAGCTACTCATATGCAAATGTTCTGTCTATTTCAGCACTTTAGACAATGCCTCCAAGATCCACTGATTATCTTTTCTCCTGCACTTGGTTTGTCTCACCAAGTCCATTTGTAGCTCCTCTGGTTTTACTTCTCCTCAACCTTTTTGGCAGCCTATTTGATTCTTCATTCTAGTTTGCCCTTGGCAGCAGTCTCCTGGTGCCAGGACCAGGGGCTATAAGACTTGTTCTATTCCCACTTTCACCCGCTGGCTCCTGAAACCTGAGCCTTAGTTGCATCCAACCTCCCAGGAGAAAGTTCAGGCAAAATATTTTGTACAAACTGTTTGTTACAACATTCATTTACTAGCAAAACATTAGAAAATGTAAATGCCCCACAATTGGAGAACATATGAACAGATCATGGAGCACTTACATGGTAGAATATTCTACAATATATAAATATGTTTAAAGCTTTTTTAAAAATAAAATGAAAAAAAAAGTTACAGTCATGGTATATTAAGAGCAGATCTGGGGTAGGTGGGCGGGGGTGTCACAAAGACCTGTGTGTAATTCTGGCTCCACCATTCATTCACTATGTGACATACAGAGGTTGTTTAACCTTTGTGAGCCTCAATTTCCTCATCTGTTAAATGGGGATAGTAACAGCCACTTCTTAGGGTCACTCTGATGATTAGACTAGATAATATATGTAAAAACTTTAGCAATTAAGATATTACAGTAAAAAACAGCCTCAAATTCCCAGTGGCTTGAAACAGCAACATTTTATGTCTTGCTCACATTTCAAGTCCATCAGGGGCTGGCTGGGTGTTGAGCTCCAGATCATCCTTCACTAGACACTCTGGCTGACGGAGCTGCTGGAACATCACCTGCCATCATGGCAGAGGGAAGGAACTTAGCAAATCACATACCTGATCTTAAGTTTCTTTCTGGAATGTCTCATGGCTACGCCTAATTTCAAAGGACAAAGAATTGCAATCCTACCACATGTGCAAAAGAAGGAAAACCAGAAATATTGGAAAACTAGAGGCTCAGTGCACGAATTCATGCACAGGTGGGGTCCAGCTGGCCTGCCCCAATGGGGGTCCATTGGGTCAGGCCAGCAGGGAGGAGGGCTGTAGGTGGTTGGCCAGCCAGCCCCGCCCCTGATTGGGGTGTTGGGGGCCAATCAGGGGCCAGGCCAGCCAGGGTGGGGGGACTGATTGGGGCCAGGATCAGGCTGGTTGACCCCCACAGTGCATGTCATAGCCACTGGTCATTCTGGTGGTTCCGCCATTCTGGCCACTGGGCTTTTACATATATAGATAGCACAACTAACTCTCACAAATACCTATGACAGTGCTGGCACCTAGAGGCTTACAATAATATATATATATATATATATATATATATATATATATATATATATAATGCATTTTTACATATAAGCATTTTCAATGCACAAAAATTAGAACAAAATATGTTACTATTTTAACAGCAATAACTTTAGATGATCAGGTTATTTTGTTGTTGTGTTGTTTTTTGTTAATCCTCACCCAAGGATATTTTTTCCATTGATTTTCAGGAAGAGTAGAAGGGACGGGGAGAAACACAGAGAGATAAATATCAATGTGAGAGAGACATATTGATTGGTTGCCTCCTGCTCGCTCCCTGACCGGGGCTGGGGTCAAGCCTGCAACCAAGGTACATGCCCTTGACTGGAATCAAACTCGAGACCCTTTGAAATAGATGGGCTGACTCTCCAACCACTAAGCAAAACTGCCTGGGCAATAATCAGATTATTGATGGTCCTTTTCTGCACCTATACTTGTGCTGTAATTATTAACTGTATATAATATGTCTATACTACTTTTTAAATAAAGATAAATAAATAAGACTAATACTTATTACTGTTTATATTTAGCTATTTTCATCAAGTTTTTAAAGGCATAACTGAATTTAAAAACCATCCTGCTCTCTTGGTTAACCACAACTCTGGGAGGTCAGCTGTTTAGATGATGAAGTCATAACCGGGGCACTACTTGTGGAGATAAAGGCTATATAAATTTTAGGAAGAGAACAAAGAAGGATGTGAGCTACACTAAAGATTCAAATGTTTGATTGATAGCAAAAGCCAAAATATGGGAGTTACGAACTGTATTGCAAATAGCATTGTCATAAGGTGTTATTAATCTTGTATAATGAGCAGCTTCATTCCAAATTGTTTGATCAACATTTAAAATTCCCCCAAATCTCATCTTACTTGTGGTCAATAAAATAAAAAACAACAACATATAGTCTTTGGTTAAAATATCCTAAAGAAGCATATTAAAAATTATAGCTTTTGTCATGAAAAAGTAGCCAAATGGTTTTAAGTATTCTCAGAGGACTGAAGAAACTCGAAGCTTGTATGTAATAAAACAGAAGCTACTTTAAGTGATGTTGCAGATTTAACGTTCATTAAATTTCTCCCCATTCAGCAAGGAAAACATTTTCTTTCTGTCTCCTTTTGCAGTTATCAGCCACTGACCTTGCACCCCAGTCTGACTCCCTGAAGAATTGTGACCCCAGAATCTGGGGACAGCAGCTGGTTGCACTGAGTTACAGCTATCTGAGCCGAAGATGTCAGTTTTGCTCTGTTTCTTACTGAGAATAGTGTTATTGGAGAGGGGACTTTGCATTAAATGGTGCTTACAAACCAATCCAAGGCAGCATAATATTGCACCTGTACTAATGAAGAGAATGCAGGCTAATAGCTTATTTGTCATTAAAAACTATATTTTCTTCAAGAAATTAATGTCATAAAAAAAGGTAGAGGACATTGCTTTGTATTAAAAGAGCATTGTAAAGCATAAAAACCCAATGAAATGTGTGGCCCTTAAATGGTTCAACCAAACCAAAGGTTGAAGAATATCTGGGGGACAATAGGGGGATATTTAACTGAAGACTAGGTATTAGGCAATGTCACAAATTTTTTTAAAAAAATTTGTTTGTTGTGATATTATGTATTGTGATTAGGTAGGCAAGTGTCATTATTTAGAGGTAAATGTCAATTTTCATAATTTTTAAAACTAAGAAAATATAGATAAAGAAAATATAGAAAAATGTTAATAATTACAGCACTAATTGAATGTAGGTGAGGAGTATTTAGAGGATTATTATTATACTTTTTCTGCTTTTCACTATGCTTAAAATGTTTTTCATTATTAAAACTTTAAATTTCCTAAGTGGTAGGAACAATATAAGGAATGAGAATACATCAATAATATCACAGACCTTTAGAGCTAGGAAAGATATTAGAGAACATTTATTTCCACACCCTCACTTTGGCGATATGACAATTGCTGCCTTGAGTGATTGGCAAATTACCTAAGGCTACATAATTGGTTGGTGACAGAACCCAGAGGAAAACCAGGTCTCCTGAGTCCCAAGTAAAATTCTATAATTGCATTGTGATTCCTAGATTCTGCCCTGCTCACACCTGACTCCTAACTAAGCCAATATGGCTGTCACTCCAAGGCCACCAATTACACTTCTTTTGGGTTATCGGCTATAGCCTTGGGCACCATCATCACAGTTGCCCATGCAACTGTTATAGAATGGCAGACATTTCAGTAAGTAACATCATCCCTATGCCAAATCATACCTCACATGCTACATCTTTTTTTTTCTTTTTTCCCATTGTCACTTGCTGCCAAAGGAACTGCGTAGTGGCATTTAAGCAGCCCTGGATCTGAGCAAGTTAGGTTTGCTCTGGCATGGCCACCAGACCCCTGAGGCCACCGGCCAGGCATTGCAGAGGTTCCAGGGAAGTGCCTAGATGCTACTTCTTACCCCCAGAAATTCAGCAATGAGAAACTAATACAGCCCCCTTCAACCTCCAACCCTCACATGTCTTCCTCCTCTCACTACTTAGTGATGGGAAGGTTCGTTGTTATTTTTACAAAGGTTTCCTCCAAAAAATGCTTTATTCCTGAGAGATACATTAATTAAGCTGTATCTGCATTTCTCTGAATATAATGATTCTGCTTTTTATTATTGTTTAGGACATGAATCTTTGAAATGTATTCACAAAGGACAGAAGAAGTGACAAGAATTAGTGTGTGTGTGTGTGTGTGTGTGTGTGTGTGTGTGTGTTTAGCAAGAAATACCTTTAAGCATTTAGGCAGGTCATAAAATTACAAAATGCCCCAAATTATAAAGACAGAATTAGTAACACAATTTATGTTGATAAAGAGAGTTTAAAGTTGTAAACTCAATTCACATTTCTCATTCTAGATTTACAATATGACCTTCCTTCTTTCCTTCTCTTCTCAATTCATCATTTTTATAGTGAGAGTTTCTAAAGGTAAAATAGTTTAAAAATATGCAAAATATTGGAGATAGAGAGAGAATAAGAGAGAGAGAGAGAGAAAGAAAGAAAGAAAGAAAGAAAGAAAGAAAGAAAGAAAGAAAGGCCAAAACATTACTTTTATGATGACTTTTCTTTACCAGCCTATGTTGTCTTTTGGCAAGGAATTTTAGCTTCCTTGTCTCTATCAGGTATTGCTTTCCACTGTGGGATTTTTCTTGTTTCTAGTTACATTTAGTTTCTGTCCTCAGACCTGTGACATCCAACAGGCAACACTGAATATAGGAACGGATAAATCCTCCTTGGTCTCACAGTCATTCAACAATGCTGAGGAGTCTTGTTCTGGATTGCTCTCTGAGATGATGTACCTGAGCCCCATCTTCCTGCTCTCTCCTGCTTGAAAGCCTCTTGGGACTTTGTTCCTCAGCTCTCAGAACTTGCACCAGCTTCCAAACTCCCTCCCATCTCCTGAACTTTTCCTGGTCTTAAACCTTCTTGAGAAACTGTTCTATTGCTCCTCATAGTCCAACATAACAATAACACATCATAGTTGAAAACATGCCCTCCCCCTCCAACAACAAAATTCTAGAACAGAAAAATATAATAATTAAAATTTACTTAGTTAGAAATTTATGCAGTTTTACTATTATTTTAGTGGCTACCTTAGAAATTGACTAATTTAAGTGACTATGTTTAACAGTAGACTATACACTGTTGAAAAAAAGAGAATTAGTAAATAGCATATAAGTCAGAAAAGTCTTTCAAGGAAAAACAGAGTGACAAAAGGAGGAAATGAAGAGTGGATTAAAGATGCGTGAAATTCAGTAACAAGGTCTAATATATAGTTGATTAAAGCTCCAGATGAGAATGAGAAAATGATGCAAACACAATAATTGAAAAGATAATGACTGAGAATTTTTCACAACCAATGAGAGAGATCTACAGATTTAAGAAGCCCAGTAATAGTGACTATACACATTTGTTTTCTCTTGGGAATTTGGGTGTAGCTCAGGTGGAAATAAATAAAAAAGAAGCCCAAATCTAGATGCATCATAGTAAAACTGCAGAAAACTAAAGATAAAGAGAAAATCTTAAAGGAGTGACAATATATCCTACCTTTCAGGAGTAATATCAGAAATCAGAATATAATAGAACAGAACACCTTCAAAACACTGAAAGAAAATAATTGCCAATCTAGAATTTTTACTGTCTGGAAAGTTCTTCAAAGACTAACTTGCATTAATGACATTTCAAGATAAATAAAAATGAGACTATTTGTCCCCAGAAGATTATACTAAAAGAAATCCAAACGGAGGGTCTTCAAGCAGAAATAAAATAATCTCACACAGAAGGTTGGAGATGCAGAAAGAAAGGAGGAACAAGGAAGATAAACATAAGGGTAAATCTAACTGAGTATTGATGGTACACATAATAATGTCTCATTTGGATTTATATGTATATTTTAAATAAATGGTAACAATAACATAAAAATCAAGAGAAAATAAAAACCAAAGTGTTCAAAGGTCCTTTTATTGCTTCAGAGGAAGATACAGCAATCAATATTAGACTTCGATAGGTCAAATATACATGCTGAATTTCTAGCATGCCTTTTGGAGGATTGCCAACCTGAGTGGCCTGATCAAGCTCTGGAATTTCAGTGTAAGAAAACTTTTCACGACTCACTTTAGGTTGCCATTCTCTGAGATTATTAACGGGCCTCATGGGAGGGAAAGAACCAAAACCATCAAGGTTCTCAAGATTTGAAGTTAGGAAGCCCTGCTATGTTAGACCAAGGTGTCTGTAACTACATCCTAGTGACAGGGAAAGACAGTGAAGTCTCTGATATACAAGCTCATTGGAAAAGTGGGAGTCCATGCTGAAGAGGATTCAGGATAAGGACCTAAGTTTCCATGTAAAAAAATTGGTTTCTTAAGTGAGGCTGATAATGGAAGCTCCTCCATACCAAACCCCCTGTCACAGTGCTTGCAACATTGGGAAAATAGCTGAGCATGAAAGCATCAACTAGACAGAAGCCCAAGTGGGCACATCCTGGGATGAGCCTGGCACTCATGTGTCCTCAAAGGACATGTATTAGTTATTTATTGCTTCTTAACAAATTACCCCTCAAATTAGTGGCTGAAAACAGCACAGATTATTTTCTCTTGAAATCCTTGGGTCAGGAATCTGGGTATAGCTCATCTGGGTATCTCTGGCTCAAGGTCTCTCATAAGGTTGTAGTCAAGATGTCAGCGGGGCTTTGGTGTCATGAAAGCTCCACTGAAGGGCAGAGAGAAATGTTTCTAAGCCAATTCACATGGATCTTAGTAGCCCTCAATTCCTTGTTGTCTGTTGTCTAACGGCCTGGCTCAGTTTCTTGGTCCATGGGTCAGTGCACAACATGGCAGCCCAAGACAGAAGCCACAGTCATTTTACACTTTAATCTCAGAAGTGCCATGCCTTTACTTACCATATTTGAGTCATTAGAAGGGAGTCACTAGATTCCATCTCACACTCAAGTGAAGGGATTTCACCAGGGGGTAGATACCAGGAAGCAGGAATCATTATGAACCTTCTTACAGGCTTTTCACCACAAGGCTAGACCAATAAAATTTCACTACAGAGAGAACAGCAGCCCCTGACTGTAGAGAACTGACTTTCAACAGTGACACCATGACACTGTGTGTCAGAGAGAAACAAAGAAGATGGTAATAATAAGAATCACTATTTATTGAACACATACTCTAAGCAAAACTAATCTAATCAATTTGCAAGTTATGAACTGAATGTTGTATGGCTCCCCCGAAATTTATGTTTAAGTCTTAACTGCCAATGTGATGGTATGAGGAGGTGCGTCTTTGGGAGGTAATTAGGTTTAGAAGAGGCCATGAAAGTGAAGCCTCCATGGAGGGATTAGTGCTCTTATAGGAAGAGAAAGATGGACCAGAGCTCTCCCTCTCTACCACATGGAGAACCGGCAGGAGGGGGCTATCTGCAAACAAGAAACAGGGTTTTTACCAGAGAGCAGATCTGCTGGCACCTTGATCTTGGACTTTCCTGCCTCCAGAATTGTGAAAATAAATGCCTGTTATTTAAGGCACCCAAATCTATGGTATTTTGTTATAGCAGCCAGAGCAGACTAAAATACATCTATTAACTTATTTAATCCTCATAATGACCTAATCAAAATGTGTTGTTAGTATCTATATTTCACCATTGAGGAAAACAAGGCACAGAAAAGTTAAATAACTTGTCCAAGATCGTATAGCCAGTAAATGGTGGAGCTTGCATCGAAACCCAGACAGTCTGTTCTCAGAACCCATGCTTTCACCCACTACATTCCATTGAGTGGATGCTAACGTCCTCCCTTAAGACTGGGTTCTGTAAAATTTGGAGGGGGAATAAATGAAACGTTATCTGATGGGGGCTTGAGCAAGTGTTAACCAGAAAAATTGATATGTCTGCATCTTGGACTTTTTTAAGTTCACAAGCTGACTCCGGGAGTATTCATCTTCTTTGGATGGACCTTCAGATCTCTCTGCTATTGGGTACTGTGGCTTATCTCAAGTCGTAGAGATTTTGAAAACTCCAGGAAAGGCATCTATGGAACTCCACAAAGACTGAGCCAAAGAAAGTCCTCAGAAGATAGCCAACGTTTCTCAATGGCTTTTGGTGGCCTATAATCACCCGGATTAAAAACTTTCCTTACATTAAAAACGGCCATAAAATGAGTTAGAAAAAATTGACTTGAGTCTGATCTAATCTAAAAGCAAAGGAGGCTTTTCACTTAGTACCTCCAAATTTCTCCCTCTTCAAAGAACATTCTCTTCCAGATGTCTCCACAGCTGAAGTCATGGTCTATCTATCAGCAGCCTCCACTGTCTCCCCACAATACAAGCCATTTGCAACACAGTATGGCATAAGCTTTCTCACAAAAATATTTCTTGCTAAAAATATGAAAATTCAGCCCTAACCAGTTTGGCTTAGTGGAGAGAGCATCAGCCTGCGGACTCAAGGGTCCCAGGTTCGATTCCGGTCAAGGGCATGTACCTTGGTTGTGGGCGCATCCTCAGTGGGGGGAGGGGAGGGGGGTGTAGGAGGCAGCTGATCTATGTTTCTAACTCTCTATTCCTCTCCCTTCGTCTCTGTAAAAATCAATAAAATATATTAAAAAATAAATAAAAATATGAAAATTCCAAAATGTCATAGATTAGTTTTGCTTTTACCTTTGAAATATAATCTACTTACTTCTCTAACTTCCTTAGTTCCATGTGGTCTTTCTTGCATGAAGGATATTCTTAGTGGATACATGTTGCACCCAGGATATGCATCCAGTAAATACTCCTTGGGTGACACAGTGAAGGAAGGCTTCCTCTGAATGCTTTGCATAAACCTAAGATTTCATTGGCCTAAAAGGAGAATGACTATTTCCATTTGAACTTGGCCTGGCATCCACACTTTTTGCTTTTCTGCTTTTGGTACCACTGCTCCCTCTGCCAATTTCTCATAATTCATCTGGAGGCCTGCTACAACTCAAAGTAACTCCAGCCAAAGTAACTCCAGAGCGTGAGAGAATAATTCTGTGAGCACCAGTCAGCAACATTCAGGGACTTGAAGCCAGTTTAGATTCAAGCAAAGGCTCCTTTTGGAACCATTGACTATAGAGGAAAACAAATTGCAATGGGTAAATTTGTTTTTGGTGTTGATTCTTTTGCTCCAGTATAAAGTAGAAGCTGTGACACCTGAAACTGGCCAGTGAAAAAGGAGAACCTGTCTGCCATGGCTGGAGGTAAAGTTTACATTTGCACGTTATTCTAAACACTAAGGACAGAGTCACACCAAGCAGCTGTCAGATAACAAAGTATCCATGTGCCAGTGTCCCCATGACTTTCCTCTGCCAAACTCCCCATTTTTCCAAACTCACTTTGATTGCTACGTGTGGATTATCACTGGGATCCTTGTAACTTTCTCAGGCTGACACAGCAAGTAGATTTGATGGCTGCCTGCACCCGAGTTGCCATTAGGCAGTGGTGGTATTATTGGTTCAACACTTAATTGGAGGCTTATGTAGTTCTTGGTGTTGGTGAGCCTTGCCATCTTATTTGCAGAACTTTCTTAGGTGGGAGGGAAAAAGCCTGCCTCATATCCACTATGTTTCAAGTAAATGTTTGTAGAATTTTCTGGACCTCCACTGAGCAGTCATTAATAAAGGGCTACTCCTAAAATTCATTTTAGCAGTAAAAAGCTGTAGATGTTATCAAGATGTAGGCATATTCAGCACCAAAAATACATTTACATATTCCCATTAAATTTCTCTTTACTACTATGATAACATATTCATGCAATTAGCATGTCTACTTCTTTGGCTAGTCCAAGAAGTCCTGAGGGCAGGTCTAATGTTATTCATCTTTATATGCTTAGCTTCGGCACAATGTCTCACACAGTAGGTATTCAATAAAATTCTGTGGAAAAGCCATGTTTAGCAGCTACACCTTTCAATGAGTCCTACATTAAATCTTCTAATTGACAGATATAATGGGCTCCATAAATATTTCAAATAGAAAGAAACCCATTCAACTTCCTGATCCCCTCTACATTCTCACAGGCCCTTGCTCTGAATGAGAGAATAAGAATGTGAAAACCACCTTCTTCTTGTGGTCATTACAAAAAAATAAAATACTCCCTAGCCTACCACCTTAATGTAGAGTTCTAAGCCAAACATCCCAAACATTATTAGGGGAGTTTGAAATATAGAATGACTCCAAACTCTCTCACATATACACTGTACCAAAGGCACACAGCCAACCTGCCTTTGGAGGCAGAAGCCTAGTGGAAACCAGGACTGAACAAATTACTCTTTTCCACTGGGGTCTAGCTCCCCAGCTTCAGAAACTACGTGGGTCAATTCTTAGAGACATTCTGGGAGGCATGGGCCAGAGGTGTCTTGAAAACAGCTAAGATGATTCTCTTCTCAAACTCGTTAGCCCGTGGGGGCATTTGCCAACAGAGCCAATACCTCCAGGTGTTCCATAAAACAGGGATCAGCAAAATTTGTCTCTAAAGGACCAAATTTTAAGTATTTTTAGGCTTTGCAGGTCACGTCTATATCAGTTGCATGTTCTTCTTTTTTGTGTGTTTGTGTGTGTTTACAAACCTTAAAAATAAAAACTAAAAAAAATTTTTTTCACTGGAAGACATGTAGAAGAAATTAGACAGGAAACCTGGATCTGGACCATAGGGAATAGTTGCAAAAGATCACAACCCTTGCAAAAGATCACATTGATGTGACAGACATTAATATGATTCTTTCCTCCAACCCAACAATAAATTTACTTTATTTTGGACATTTCTTATTGAAAAGAGTAAAGGATTTAGGTTCAAAAAACCTAGGTTTCTACCTCTAAGTCACTGTGTGATTTAGGCCAGCTCATTTGATTCCTTTAGGCTTCAGTTGCCGCATCTTAAAATGTGGGCAATAAATAAATATCTTATATAGTTGTTCAAAGACTCCAATGAGTTAACATATGTGGAAGTTCTTCGTAAACTATAAACTCTACTTAAGTGTTAGCTATTGTTAATCTTAATGTTATTTAACTCCTAAGGAATAGAATTACTCTGATAACATTATGGTTTACTTTGTATATATACAGTTCCAATGATAGAGTGTGGGAAAATCCCAAAGGAATATTTGGCTTGAATCATAAATTATTAGAAATCTTCAACCTTTTCTTAGAACCTTTTTTTGCTTGTGTGGGAAATTACTTGTAAGAAAAAGAAATTGTGGTTTTTTGACTTTCCACATTCACAGAAGAAAAACTACAAAAGAAAAAAATTATTTTTGTAAAAAATATTTGTAGGAATCCATTTTTAAATGTCAAAGATTTTGTCCAGAAGTTAAAACAAGTGAAGACTCATTTCTTTAGAAAAAGAGAAATTGAGATTAAGCTGAAAATTAATATAACATACTTTGGTGAGGGAAAAAGCGTGTTCAAATAAATGCTTTTGACTGATTGTGATCACACTGCTACCTTATCTAATACATTTAGGAATTGAACAGCTATTAAATATTGCCCAACTTTGGTGACAAACAAAACAAAAAATGAATTTATATTTTGCCCATGAGATTCTTAAGCTATTTCTTTAAAAAAAGTTATTTAAGAATGTCAACAATTGTGGTAAATGATGATAGCCATTAGTGTCCACTTCTACATTGTGCATGACAAATCATCTCTAGTTCCTCAATCTTTCTTTTTTAATTCTTAACACTTGATATCAGCCCATACACTTCTTTTAAAAAGCTTTGAAATTTTTGACATTTTCACTTTTCTAGTTCTTTGGCTCCTCTTCCTTGAAAACACGAGCATTTCCACTATTTTCTTGATCAACCTCAAGTTCCCTCTCAGCTCCATCTCTCAGACAACAAAATCATTCATACTTATAAATAGTTGTCTAATGTACCTATTCCCATTCAATTATAAGTTCCATGAGAGAAGGAATTTTGTCTTGTTCCCTGTTAAATCCTTACTTAAGGGATATATAACCTGGCTTACATGTACTAACTCCCAGTGCTTTAATCACTAACATTCTGTGTATGACTCTGCACCTGGCCACATATGACACTAACGACCTCAAATTCAACATATATCCAAGCCACACTTATCACACTTATCAGCCACCTCACACATCTCTTCCTCCTCCTGACTCCTTTCTATTAATTTTCTTAGTCACTTGGCGGTATCTCAGTCCATCAAACATCAATTTAATTTCTAATTAATTGCCACCCATTCTGTTAAATAATGTTAAGATAAAAAGGAATAAATAGAGTAAATAGTTTTAAAGTTATAAGACAATAATATCATGAAAACCTATATGCTAATAAGTATAAAAATAGATTAAAATACCAGAGTAAACTATAAACTATCAAAGAAATAGAACTGATAGACAAAACTTTCCCTTCTAAAATGACATTAAGTCGAATATTTTGTACTTGAGTTTATACAACTTTAAAATAAAAGACATTCACTTATTTAAACTGTCCCACCCAAGGAATAGAAAGAGAGCTAGACATCTTTTTCCCCCAGCTAGTACAGTTATAATTTTAGAGCAGAATAAAGACCATACAAGAAAAGAAAATAATAGTCCAATCTTACTAGTAAATATTGTTAGGGGCAGAAATAGAATATTGGGGACCAGCTACAATTATAAGAAATATTATCATGCTCTGTTAACCGTGATGGTTCTGTTCTGATTAGAGAAAGCATATTCTAACCTGGCTGGGAATTGTATATCCCTGGGGCACGGGAGCTAACACCAGAATGTAGTTCATCCTCCTGTCCCATGAACTGCCTATCATTATGGAAGGATTTACAACCTAGTGGTTGAAACAGTCTAGTCCTGGGGGCATCCACCCTTTACAGTTCCCAGCTCCTATTGCCTGTAATCTGGTCCCAGAGCACCAGGAGGTCCCTGCCCTCTGCGACACCCCCTCCCCCAGCCAACACAACTTGTAACCTGTAATTATTATACCGTGCCTACTTTCCCATGCTGTAATTCCTACTTTCCCATGTAATCTTTGACCTTCTACCCAATATAAACATCTGGCTTATGGGGAGAGGCAGAGCAGTGGATGATCTGCTACTCTCCCATACTGCCGGCATTATTGGAATAACACTCATATATGATTCAACCCTGTCTCTGCTTAATTGGCTCAAGTAGTGACAGGCAGCCTGGACCCCTTGGTTGTCTGGTTACAATAGCAGTAGAAAAAATTTTAAATAAATGCAAAAACTAAAACAAAAAGCGTATAAAAGGACATATTATATTAAGACCAAGTAGTGTTTATAGCAAGAATGGAAAAACTATATAAGAAAATCAATCCATATTATTTATCATATTAATAATCATTTTAAGAGATTATAAGAATAAAAAATCCTGTTAGCAAACTGGAAATATATAGAAACCCATTTAACTAAGATTATTACCAAGTAAATACAAAAATCATAGTAAATATTGGAAGTCTAGAAACATTAATAAAAAGGTTAAGGCATGAATGCCTATAATCAATCATCCCTAAAATTTACCAGTATAATGGGGCTAAAGAAATACAAAAAGAACAAGAAAAAAGAGGCATCAACATTTGAAAGAAAGACATAGAATTGCCATTAAATATAGATGTTGTCTTTGTGGAAAATTCAAGGTAATCCACAAATTTAAAAATCAGTATTAACTTCTAAAAAAGAAACAAAAGTAAATGAAATTCAGCAAATCTGATCAGTATACAAATAAATACCATTTGAGTATATCATCAAAAGAAATTTTGAAAATTTAGTAGGAGAAAGACACCATTTATAATAGGAATAGAAACGATAGGGCATCTAAAAATAAATCTAACCAAATTCATGCAAGATGCTTATAAAATTGTTTAAATATTATAGAGACTATATTATGAGTAAAAGGAGAAATATATTAAAGTATATTGTTGTAGCTGATAGGACTATCATAAAGATGTTAATTCTCTACAGATTAACTTTGCAATTACAATTAAAATTCTGAAAAGGTTTTTGTTGGAAACTGACAAGTTCATTAAAAATTCAAATGGGATTTCTAGCTTCTGGTATTTTTCTTACAGCAATCCTTCAGAATATAACAATTACAAATCCTGAATTACCTGTGTGTGTGTGTGTGTGTCCACACTGTGTATGTGTCTGTGTGTGTGACAAATAGTTTATTCTCATTTATGATAGTTACGTTCTATGAAATCACTGCAAACACTGAGTTTGCAAATACTGAACCATTGCTCCTACAGGAAATCATGAGGTTAGGTCTCTGAAATCCTGTGGTCACAACATTTTCATCAACTTCTCAATACATAACCTTGTTGTATGTGTATTTCTGAGAAAAACATCTTCTTTATTATTCTATACTAGTAGCCTGGTGCACGAAATTCATGCACATTAAAAGGGAATTAATTGCCCTAACCGGTTTGGCTCAGTGGATAGAGCATCGGCCTGTGGACTCAAGGGTCCCGAGTTCAATTCCAGTCCATGGCATGTACCTTGGTTGCGGGCACATCCCCAGTGGGGAGTGTGCAGGAGGCAGCTGATTGATGTTTCTCTCTCATCGATATTTCTAACTCTCTATCCCTCTCCCTTCCTCTCTGTAAAAAATCAATAAAATATATTATTTTTAAAAAGGGAATCAATTAGCAGAGATATTTTAATATTGCTATTTGCCTTTGCTCTATAATAGAAGTGTGAGAGATGAAAGGAAATTAGTAAAATGTATATGAAAATAATATATAAATTTATTAATAAACAGTAACAAAAGGATATAAAAATAACAGAGGCATGATATAAAAATGACAAAAACATGATATGAAAACAACAAAAAAATGATATGAAAACAACAAAAACATGATATAAAAACAGCAGTGCTGCAAACAATGACTGATAAAGTGATTAAACTTATTCTAATATCTCCCTGTACACCACATGAAGAGTGAAAACACTTTCAGAGTGCTTGACTAATTTCCCTTGTGCTGAAGTACTTAGAACTTTAACTGTAATGTCACATGCTCTTCAAACTTGAGAGAAAGCAACATATAACTGACCATGTGCAAAAATGGGTTCAGGTAGGAATATGCCTACTTTGTCTAGAGTTTGTCCTTGTGATTTATTAATAGTCATCACAAATGCTGGCATCACAGGAAACTGTTGTCGAATTAATTTAAATGGGAGGCCAGTGTCAGATGGGGACAAATTAATTCTTGGAATCAGAACAGCCTCTCCCTCTGCAGATCCTGTTAATACTTCAGCTTCAATAATGTTAGGTCATAATCTTTTGATAATAAATCTGGTACCATTACAAAGACCCCATTTACTATTGAGATTTCTCAATAGCATGATGATTACACCCACTTTCAATTTTAATTTATGACATGGCATTCCTCAAGGAGTAATACTATTAAGAAATTCTATGGGAAAATTTTCCTTTTCAGCATCATCTGTGGAATCAATGGAATCATCACTCAAATATGTGTGAAAATCTCCATCGAGCATATCCAAATTTTCTCCATTTAATTTTTAAACATGCTCATGTTTTGGACAAAGAATTGCACATTTAGATATATTTTTAATATTATCTATAGCAGTGGTTCTCAGCCTTGGCTGCACATTAGAATCACCTGGGAATCTTTTTAAAATCCTAATTCCTGGGCCTCATCCTCTGGAAATTGTTTCTTTGTTATGGGGTGGGGCCACAACATTAGTAACAAAGATACAGAATTAAAACTTTATTGTGGGGAGCTGCTACAGTGTTTTGGACAGGTTCAAGCCTTGGACTGATGAGAGGGCACAGTCCTCTCAATGCCATGTGCAAGTCCCAGCTTGGAGGGCAGGGCCCTCACAGCACAATTATAGCCAACAGCTGTAGTTGTAAGCTTGAACCTATGGTCCGAACACGTGGCCTCATGTGCCTGAGTGATGTAGGCTTGATAGAGTTCAGGTGCATGTAGTTGAGTAGGATTGAAACCCAGGAGAATGTTGTAAACATCTTGTAGTATCTGCTATAAAATAAAGGCATGGCTGTGGGCGTGGTCGCTGTCTCTCAGAGAAGCAGCGTCCACTGAGACCCAGCTTTCATTCTCTTGTCTGTCTTTTCTAAGCCTTTTAGCTGCCCCCACTCAGGTTCACCCCTGGTCGTGCTGGCGCGCAGCACACTTTAGAAAGATCTGCCTCCACGCTCCGAGGTCGGGTTCCTGCCTCAAATCCTGCTCTTAACAGGAAACAGCACCGGGAAACAGCTTGGGGGAGGGTGCAGCCATTGCCAAGACAACCCCTGCAGGACTGACTTCCTTCTGCTTGGTCGTGGTGGTTCTTCTGGATGTGATGAACACCACCCATGGTTTTTATATAAGTAGATAATAAAGAGGTAATATGCAAATTGACCATTACACCCTCACACAAAATCGCCACCCCCATGTGGGCACAAGATGGCTGCCACAAGATGGCTGTCAGGGGAGGGCAATTGGGGGTGGATCAGGCCTGCAGGGGATGGCAGTTAGGGGTTACCGGACTGGCAGGGGAGGGTAGTTGGGGGGGAGCCCAGGCCTGTAGGGGAGGGCAGTTAGGGGCAACTAGGCTGGCAGGGGAGGGCAGTTAGGGGTGAGTGGGCCAGCAGGGGAGGGCAGTTAGGGGTGACCAGTTGGCAAAGGAGGGCAGTTAGGAGCAACCAGGAGAGCAGGGGAGGGCAGTTGGGTGGGACCAGGCCAGCAGAGGAGGGCAGTTAGGCGTTGATCAGGCTGGCAGGCAGAAGTGGTTAGGGGCAACCAGGCAAGCAGGTAGGCAAGTTGTTGGGAGCCAGCAGTCTCAGATTGTGAGAGGTTATGTCCAACTGCTGGTTTAGGCCCCATCCTACAGGGCCCACAGGGATCAGGCCTAAACCAGCAGTTGGACATCCCCCGAAGGGTTCCCAGATTGGAGAAAGTGCAGGCTGGGCTATGGGGACCCCTCCCCCCCAGTGCACAAATTTCATGCACCAGGCCTCTAGTATATTAATATTCATTAATGTTGAATGCCTGATCAACAGTACTCATGGTTTACCAAAGTTTATCTAGCACATGTTTGTTCTCTATAAGCTACACCATAGTTTTCTTGAGTTTAGAAGTACTAGACAGCACTTTAACACTGTGCTTTGGGGTCATTTTAAATCATACAATCACCAACAGAAAGCACAAATATGTGAAAGGTGTGATACTATATAGAACACATATTTACTGTATGAGAGCTGAGACAAGAGGGGAGACTTCAACTGAGAGTGTGCATATAGAGCAACTCAAATTTTTGTCTGTGCAAGTTAGTGCAAAATCATAACGAATATTCATTTAAGGGTTATAAATAAATTTTAACAAGTAGATGAATCTGCAAATATGAGGACTGACTGTACATATACACTCTATTTGAAGGTACTATAGAGACCAATAAAGGGCTGAAACTGTTGAAAAGTTCATCTTTGGAAGATGAAAAGTGCACCAGGTGAAAATGTGTACCTTTGCTGTTTGCCTAGGGCACTTCTTAGTCCTAGTCCTTGATATAGGAAGACAGAAATCTCCAGCTTTACTTGTTTGAGATGTCAGAGAACAGAATTCATAGCTGACAGAGCAATTGAAAAATTAAGTGGGGAAATCACCAAAAAGAGGTAGTTACAAAGGGCATGAGCATAAAAATCTGCATATGAAACCTGGTCAAATCCTTGACTGAATGCTAAATTCCTGTATACAGGGGAGATTCCAGGGAACTCTGAAAACTAAGATGGAACCTAAATAGCTGAGAGGAAATTTCAGCAGCTACACGCCACAGGAGAAACAGAGTTTAAAGTTGGAATCCTGGCAATTTACGGTAATTGTCTGCTGGAAAAAAATTCAACACTCTGCCCTAGCTAGTTTTGCTCAGTAATTAGAGCATCAGCCAAAGACTGAGGGTCATGAATTCAATTCCAGTCAAGGGCATGTACCTGGGTGCAGGCTTGATCCCTGGCTGTGGCCCAGGCACGTGGGGGTGGCAACTAATCAATGTATCTCTCCCACATAGCTGTTTCTTTCTCTTCCCTCCTTTCCACTCTGTCTAAAAATCAATGCTAAAAATATCCTCAAGTGAGGATTAACAAAAAACAAAAAACAACAACAAAACAAACAAACAAACAAAAAATTCAACACTTTTCATAAAAGTCTTTAGAAATGTGTCAACACAATGTTCAGCATATAATAAAAATTACCAGGCATATGAAGATATATGAAAATGTGACTTGTATTCAAAGGAAAAATTGAACAGTGAATAATTACTCAAGTGTTGAAATAAGCAGAAAAGATTTAAGACAACTATAGTAAATATATTCAAATAGTTAAAGGAAAGTATAGTCAGAGTGGATGAAAATATACAAATGGGAATTCTAGAAATGAAAAAAACACACTAACAAATTAGAAATTGTTGGATGGCTTAACAGCATATTGGAGATGGCAATAAGGAAGAGTCAGTTAACATACAGAAAAGGACTGAAGAAAATAAATGTAGCCTTGGAGATTAGTGAAATAACATAAAATGAAGTGGCCTCCCCTGCCAATTGGAATACATGCAATTGGAATCCTAGACAGGAAGAGAAAGAGAAGGAGGCAGAAAAATATCTTTGAAGAAATTTTCCCAAAAGTAGTAACAATGGTAAATTTACAGATCCAAGAAGTTCAGAAGGATAAACACAAGCAAAGCCATACCTAGACACATCATAATCAAGCTGCTGAAATCCAAAAAGAAAGAGTAAATCTTAAAATCAGCTAGAGAAAAATTATACATTATCTACTGTGAAACAATGATATAAATGTGACTGAGTTCTTAGAAACAATGGAGGTTAGAAAACAACATAACATACATACTCTGGAAAGTAATCTTGGTCTGTTATAGATTTTACAATATTTGCTCCCAATTAAGGTTATACTGTAACCTTACTTTTTGATCCCTTTTATCATACTGAAAAGTATTGAATGTTGATGTGTAAATTTTTCTCAAAAATTCTATTTTTGTGCCTTAAGAAAAACATTTCTTTTTTTTTTCTTTTTTTTTTTTAAAATATATTTTATTGATTTTTTACAGAGAGGAAGGGAGAGAGATAGAGAGTTAGAAACATCGATGAGAGAGAAACATCGATCAGCTGCCTCCTGCACATCTCCCACTGGGGATGTGCCCGCAACCCAGGTACATGCTCCTGACCGGAATCAAACCTGGGACCTCTCAGTCCGCAGGCCGATGCTCTATCCACTAAGCCAAACCGGTTTCGGCAAGAAAAACATTTCTTGAATCCCAATATGAAAATATGTTATCATATATTTCTTTTTATTAATTTAAATTTTTATATTTGATCTTTACTTTAACTTTATTTAATTTTGAGTGAGACAGAGCTCTAATTTTGTTTTACTTTTTCCAAATGGAGAACCAAATGTCTAAGCACCACCAATAGAACTTTCATTAACCATTCTTGGTTAAACCCTTTTTGTTGTGCAATTTTTTTCTTACTTAGGCCTTGACCAATACAGGAAGTAATAAACTGAGTCCCTAAGAAATTTAATCAATATCAACAGTCATTTTGATTTCCCAAATGTTCCCATTATAAATTCATTATAAATTTTGCTTTTTCTGTCATAGATGGTGGTTACATAATTTCTATATGTGGGAACTGGGAAATGCAAATCTAGTTGGAGAAGAAGGCTAGGGTTCTTGCCTTGAACTTGAGTTTGCATAGCAAGTACATTTTTAAATTAGGATTTCCTGTTTTGAGGAGAAGCATGGAAAGAAGGCTAATGGGGATTAAACTCTATACACTGGTCTATTTGTTATTTAGTTTGCTTCATTAGAAATTTACTTGCTTTCTCCTATTTGTAAATTCATTTGTCACTGCAAATATCAAATAGATACTCAAGATTCTCAGCATGCCAATCCCCACTACCACCCAAAGTTTTATTTTTCTGTTGATAATTTAACTCTTCTTTCCAAAAATTTCCCAATAACAAATTGATACTTCTGAAAAAATCATACTGTCATAACTTCTGATGTTTTCTTTTTCTAATGGGCTTGTCATAACCTTTTTAGCTGGATTCATTTAATGACTATAAGAGAGTAAACAAAAAGAAAAACAGTGAGAATTTCAAGAAACTTAGTGGGAACTACAATAGCATGAAACAAGAAATAGAAACAATAAAACAGAATCAGTTGGAAATGAAGAATAACATATCTGACACCAAGAATACACTGGACTATGTTCATAGCAGCACAATTTACAATAGCTAAGATTTGGAAACAGCCTAAGAGCCCATCAGCAGATGAGTGAATTAAAAAAACTGTGGTACATCTACACAATGGAATACTATGCCGCTATAATAGACTTTAAATCTAAGGCCATAAAAGAGACAAAGGCCACTATATAATACTAAAGGGATTGATACAACAAGAGGATATAACTCTGGGAAACATATGTGCACCCAAAATAGGACCACCTAAATTTATAAAAAAGCTATTGGAGGAGTTCAAAAAAGAGATCGACAGCAATACAATAATATTAGGGGACTTTAATCTCCCCTGACATTACTGGGTAGATCTTCCAGACAAAAAATGAACAAGGAAACAGAGTCTTTAAATGACACACTAGAGCATATGGATTTAATTGACATTTATAGAACATTTCACCCTAAAGCTGCAAAATATACATTCTTCTCAAGTGCACATGGAACATTCTCAAAGATAGACCACATGTTAGGACATAAAGTAAGTCTTTAAAAGTTCAAGAAAATTGATATCATATCAAGCATCTTCTCAGATCACAATGGCATGAAATTAGAAATGAATTACAAGAACAACACTCAAAAACATTCAAACACATGGAGGCTAAATAGTATGTTATTAAACAATGAATGGGTTACAAATGAAATCAAGAAAGAAATAAAAAAAACTTCCTGGAAACACATGAAAATGAACACACAACAATCTCAAATCTATGGGACACAGTGAAAGCAGTCCTGAGAGAGAAGTTCATAGCATTACAGGCTTACTTCAAGAAACAATAAAAAGCTCTATTAAACTACTTAACACTACAACTAAAATAATCAGAAAGATAATGACAAGAAAATCCCAGAGTAAGTAGAGGGAAGGAAATATCAGAGCAGAAATAAATAACATGCAGATTAAAAACAAACAAACAAACAAACAAAAGATCAATGAATCCAAGAGCTGGTTCTTTGAAAAGATGAGCAAGATTGACAAACCTTTAACCAGATTCAAGATAAAAGAAGAGAGGTTTAATAAATCAAATCAGAAATGAAAGAGGAGAAGTAACAACTAACATTACAAAAATACAAAGGATTGTAAGAAAATACCAAGAACAACTATATGCCAACAAATAGGACAGCATGGGCAAAATTGATGCATTCCTAGAAACATACTATCTTCCCAAACTGAATCAGAAAAAATCAGAAAAACTGAATAACCAATTAACCAATGAAATGAAAGCAGTAATAATTTTAAAAGAACCACACAACTCCTAGCAAACAAATGTCTTAGGCCAGATGGCTTCACTGGTGAATTTTACAAAACATTCAAAGAACTGACACCTATCCTCCTCAAACTATTCCAAAAACTCCAAGGAAGGAATACTTCTAAGCTCTTTTCATGAAGCCAGCATTATCCTAATTCCAAAACCAGATAAAGACACTACAAAGAAAGAGAATTACAGGTCAATATCCGTGATGAACATACATGCTAAAATCCTCAACAAAATATTAGCAAATAGGATCCAATAATACATTAACAAAATCATACATCCTGACTAAGTGGGATTTACTCTGGGGATGCAAGGCTAGTACAATATTCACAAATCAATAAATGTGATATATCACATAAACAAATTGAAAGACAAAAGTCACATGATCATATCAATAGATGCAGAGAAAACATTCAATAAAATCCAACACATATATTTGATAAAAACTCTCAGCAAAGTGGGAATAGAGGGATCATATCTCAACATAATAAAGGCCATATACGATATACCTACAGCCAACGTCATACTCAATGGGCAAAACCTGAAAGCATTCCCCCTAAGAACAGGAACAAGACAGGGATGTCCGCTTTCACCACTCTTATTCAACGTAATACTGGAAGTGTTAACCACAGTGATCAGACAAGAAGAGAAAACAAGTGGTATCCAAATTGGAAAGGAGGAAGTAAAACTGTTATTATTTGCAGATGACATGATATTGTACATAGAAATACCTAAGGACTTCACCAAAAAACTACTAGATTTAATAAGTAAATTTGACAATGTAGCAGGATACAAAATTAACACCCAGAAAATGATGGCATTTTTATACACCAATAATGATCTCTCAGAAAGAGAAAGTAAAGAAACAATTGCATTTACCATTGTAACAAAAAATTAAAATACTTAGGAATAAACTTAACCAAGGAGGTAAAAGACCTGTACTCAGAAAACTGTAGGACATTGAAAAAAGACATAGAAAAATATATAAACAAGCAAAGAATATATCATATGCATGGATTAGTAGAATTGACATCATTAAAATGTCCAAACTACCCAAAGCAATCTATAATTCAATGCAATTTCAAAGCATATTTCACAGACCTAGAACAAAAACTCCAAAAATGTATATGGAACCAAAATAATACCCCACATAGCTGCAGCAATCTTGAGAAGGAAGAACAAAGTTGGAGGGATCACAATACCAGATATCAAGTTATACTATAAAGCCACTGTAATCAAACAGCCTGTTACTGGCACAATAATAGGTATATAAATCAATGGAACAGAACAGAGAACCCAGAAATCTACCCAAGCCATTATGTTCAATTAATATTTGACAAAGGAGGCATGACTATACAATGGAGTCAAGACAGTCTCTTCAATAAATGGTGTTGAGAAAATTGGACATGTACATGCAAAAAAGTCAAACTAGACCACCAACTTATACCATACACAAGAAAAAACTCAAAATGAATAAAAGACTTAAATTTAAGCTGTGAAATCATAAAAATCATACAAGAAAACAGGTAGCAAAATATCAGACATCTCATGTATCAGAATGTTCACAGATACATCACCTAGGGCAGTGATGGTGAACCTTTTGAGCTCGGCGTGTCAGCATTTTGAAAAACCCTAACTTAACTCTGGTGCCGTGTCACATAGGGAAATGTTTTGATATTTGCAACCATAGTAAAGAAAAGATTTATATTTTTGATATTTATTTTATATATTTAAATGCCATTTAACAAAGAAAAATCAACCAAAAAAATGAGTGTCATAGGTTCGCCATCACTGACTTAGGGCAAGAGAAACAAAGGGAAAAATAAACAAATTGGACTACATGAAACTAAAACACTTCTGCACAGCAAAGAAAACCAACATCAAAATGAAAACAGAACCCACTCTATGGGAGAACATACTTGCCAACGATACAGCTGAGGAGGGGTTAATTTCCAAAATATTACTCATTACAACTCAACGAAAGAAGAGGAACAATCCAATTAAAAAATGGGCAGAAGACCTGAATATACACTTCTCCAAAAAAAATACATAAAGCCAAGAACATATGAAAAAATGCTCAGTCACTAATCATCAGAGAGATGCAAATTAAAATGACAATGAGGTACCACCTCACACCTGCCAGAATGGCTATCATCAATAAGTCAACAAACAACAAGTGCTGTTGAGGATATGGAGAAAAAGGTAACCTAGTTCATTGCTGGTGGGAAGGCAGACTGATACAGGCACTGTGGAAAACATTGTGGAGTGTCCTCAAAAAATTAAAAATGGAACTGCCATTTGACCCAGTGTTCCCACTTTTAGGTTATATCTTAAGAAGCCTGAAATACCAATCAGAAAGAATATATGCACCTCCATGTTCATAGCTAAGATCTGGAAACAGCCCAATTGCCCATCAGTAGATGAATAGATTAAAAACAACCACCTGTGGTACATTTACACCATGGAATACTGTGTGGCTGTAAAACAGAAGGAAGGATCTCTTACCCTTTGTGACAAGCATGGAGGGACCTGGAGAGTATTATGCTAAGTGAAATCAGTCAGTCAGAGAAAGACAAGCATCACATGATCTCACTTATATGTGGAATATAATGAACAAAATAAACTGACAAACAAAATAGATCCAGAAACACTGAAGCATGCAACAAACTGACGTATTTCAGAGGATATGGATGGTGGGGGCAGGAAGATATTAGCCAAAGAACATATATGCATATATGCATAACCTAGACAATAATGAGGTGAAGAGAAACAAAGGGAAAAAGGGGGCAAGGGGGTGAGTCCGGTGGTGGGGGTCAATTGGGAGGGGTGGGTAAGGGATATCTATAATACTTTCAAGAATAAAGGTAAATTTTTAAAAAAACAAAACTCAAACAAACAAAAAAACAATTTCTACATTTGGTATAGATATTGATTCAGGTGTTTCACCTCCCTTCCAGATGATCTCTGACAAAGGTATAGAGAGAATTTCATTGTTATGCCTCAACTGATATTTGCAAGCAAGAGCAAAGTTTTATTGTTTTAAAGGAATAATTTATCTGATCCAGTTATAAGATGACTTGAACCCACATTCCCACCATAATGTACATTGTAAGGGTGGAATGCCACAACTCATGAGATTTGGTGCAAGTTATTTTCTCAGGGAGGTAAGAAAGAGCAGGAAGAATAATGCTGAAGTCACAATTATCTCATCCAAGGCTTCCTTCAGCCGTGTCTGTGCACTGAGCATTTTTCTGATAAAGACTTAGGACACAATAGTTGTTTGGAGAATTGTGATGAGACTGCATCAATACCGTCCTGAGCCATGTTTTCATTTTTCTCCCTCTTTAACTTTTTAAGCCCTATGAGAATTTGTTGAAAAGCCAGGTCTTCTGGTGGATATTAACGCTAAGCCCCCTACTCTGTCATTGTAAGTCCCAGAAATCAGCTCCTAATTCCATTGTGTATTGTCTTCTAAGATAATAATTAACTGATTCTGAGTAATTTTTCCTCAAAGCCTCCTACACTTGCTGACTTTCTCACTAATCACAGTCTTGCCAATCGAAGGCATTGAGTGTATGATTATTACAAGCCTTCCTTCTCCAATTAAAATGGTACACACACACACACACACACACACACACACACACGCACGCACGCACTCATGCATGCACAACACTCTATTGTACAGCTGTTGCTGATTTGCCTTCTTAACTTTTGTCTTTCAATCTAAATTCTGCTTATCCTGTAAGTCCTAAATCAAACAATATCATCCCCTGAGCCTTCACAGAGGTCCCCTGCAGTGGATTTCTCACCTTCCACTATACCGCAAGCCTAAAGAGTAGTGCCCTTAGGTCCAGGCAAGAGGACCCCTGTCTTGGGTTTTAGTCTTTAGAGACCCCAGATATGACTCCCTCTGACCATGGCTCTTTCCAATGGGCAGAGTCCACAGGACCAAAAAATTAAGGTGTTATCCCTGCCTGGAGTCCACTCTCCCTTTTCTCGGTCATGCTTTGGGACCCAGAATTGTCTACCCTAAATGGCCGCACAGATGCTTTCAGGGTGAGATGTGCCAGGGCTTCTGTAGAAATGGTTTCTCCCACTGGATCTGGGCCTCCCCAGCACCTCCCCCAGGAGGCTGTAGCAGTTGGCCAGCCTCTCTCCACTGTAACTATGTACGATGGAAAGGTGGTGATAAAAAAAATTGCCAACACAGCCCTAGCCCATTTGGCTCAGTGCATAGATCATTGCCTCTTGGACTGAAGGGTCCCAAGTTCAATTCCAGTCGAGGCACGTACCTTGGTTGCAGGCTCCATACCAGCCTAGGTCTGGACACAGGCGGAAGCAACCAATCGATGTGCCTCTCTCACATCAATGTTTCTCTCTCTCTGTCTCTCCCCTTTCTTCCACTTTCTCTAAAAAAAAATCATTGGAAAAAAAATATCCTCGGGTGAGGATTAACAACAAAAAAGCCGATCTGCAGATATGCAACAGAACTCCATGGAATGTGCTACTCAGGAGTTGGAGAAATATAACATAAATATCAAAAGTGGCCCATATCAAGGAGTTTGACAAGAAGTACAATCTCACCTGGCACTGCATGGTGGGGAGAAATTTCAGTAGCTATGTGACACATGAAACCAAACCCTTCATCTACTTCTACCTCGACCAAGAGGCCATTCTTCTGTTCAAATCTGGTTAAAGGCATGGACTATACCACAAACCCAGTGACCCATCCAAAGATAAGTATTACAGCCCAAATTCCAAACACCGGAGACTGAAATCTTCAGCCTTGCCTAAAGGAACACCTTGATCTTGAACCTTTATTGTGTTATTTTCTACAAGGCATTCTCTGTACTCATTTGTTGAGATTGTAAAACAATTAGCAAAACAGCTTACATCTGTATTTATTTTCTATTTCATATCTCTCTGCCCCTTGTTTTTCCTCCTCAAAATCCGTTCCTTTCTCAAAAGAAATAAAATTTGTTAAAGAACTGAACAAAACAAAACAAAACACACCTTTCAAGACCTTTAGACTTTTTTCCTGGGCTCATCAATGTTTCTCTCTCTCTCTCTCTCTCTCTCTCTCTCTCTCTCTCTCTCTCTCTCTCTCTCTCTCTCTTTCCTCTCCCTTCTTAGGACAGACCACATCATAGTATGTGCACCTGGCAGCCAAAGGCCAAAAGGCAGCTGCCAGGATGATCAGACTGCAGTGTTCACACATATAGGCATGGCCCTTCAAGATGTGGGACAATGGGGAGTAGGGAGAAAAGGAGGAGTAAGCAGTGGCCAAGGCCAGCTCACCCACTCCAGACGTAATTCCCAGGTCACTTTGCACGTTTCTCCAGCTGAATACATAGTGCTTATGTCGGATGTGGAATTTGAACCACTCTGGATTAGAAGTGTGTTTAAAGTAGCACACAAAATGAGCAGAAATGGAAAGGGCTAATATTTATAACAAGAGTTTTACTAAGCTTTACACGATATAATCTCACTCAGTCCTAATAACCATCCTGGGGGTTTTTATTGTCTCCCTTTAAAAATTATGAAACCAAGGTTCAGAGAAGCTGAGTTTTACCCTGGTCTTACATGATGAACATCTTTATGATTCCACAGCCACTCTTTCTTTACTCCACCTCCCCCTGGGTCTAACTCAACATTTTCTGGAACATCCATGTCAACTGTTGACAAACAAAAAGTCAGCCACATATTTCTCCAGCAAATGGGTTAATTCTGGAACAACAATGAATTGCAGTCCAGAACATGCAACCATGGCAGGCCATGTGCAAATCCACTAAAACAAAAGAGAGGAAACTTTTATGGGGAGAGGAAGAAGTTGGGAGGGCTATTACAAAGGGTTCTCCCTACCCTATCCAGTTTGGCTCAGTGGATAGAGTGTAGGCCTGTGGACTGAAGGTCCAGGGTTCTATTCCCATTGGAGCATCTTATATAAAAACTGTTGTTTGAAATTTTAACCCTGCTATTTGGGCTTCTGTAAATGCTTGCTTACTTAAATAATAAGGAAAATAAGATTACTCCCATTTCTGAGGCCATTTAACCTTCCCCAGACGAAGTTATCAGTGCTGGCACCAGGCCAAGCCTTTGGTTGAGGTCTCAAAGCCCCAGGACATAGGGGCTCTTTAAGAACTTGCAAAGGGGACCAGAAAACCCCATATTTGGGAGACAAAGAGGGTATAAAGGTATAAATACAGGAAACTTCCTGCATGACTTTGCCCAGAATTCTAGAGCATTTTTCTCTGGGCCTGAGCGTAATAACAATAAATGTAACTCCATCTCTCTAAGTGTTGCTTGGTTCTTCTCTGATCTTCTGTAACACCATCAAGGACATGTACTTTGGTTGCAAGCTTGATCCCTGGCCCTGGTTGGGGCACTTATGGGAGGCAACCAATCAATGAGTCCCTCTCACATTGATGTTTCTCTCTCTGTTCTCCCCTCTCTTCCACTCTCTTTAAAAAATCAATGGAAAAAATATTCTTAGTTGAGGTTTAACAAAAAATAAATAAAAAATAGAGTTCTCCCTGTTGTGCTTGGCAATGATGGTGGGGCATGAGAGCTCCCCCTTTTGGCCTCCTTACTTTATTTTAAATGTGGTTTTTGTTTGCTTTTTTTTTTTCTCAACTATTCTCTAAAGAATCCCCAATAAATGGATAGTTTCCTGTTTATGGATCTATGATTATTGAGGGGAAAAAATGGTTCTAAGAGTTAATTTCTCAAAGATTGATGTTTATAGGATGAGAACTAATTTAAAAGACCTGCCTGGTAGCATACTAGTATCGGCTAGAATTAAGGAGCCACTCTTTTCAGTCTTGGCACTAGCTAGTTAGTTGCCCTGGAAGGAGAGGATTTGTGAGTATGCTTGTTCATTTGGGGATGGGGACTGGGAGTTCCAAAGACTTTTGTACATACTGACCTTGCAGAGCAGAGCAATTTTCAGTCGCTTTTCTTGTAGATAACACTGTTTCCCTTGTGTGCCATGGAACAGATATTAATAGAGCATGCAAATGCATGGCGTAAGGCTAATGAATATGAAACTGAACAATAATATATCCCTCTGATGGATGAGGTTTCTGAACAATAGACATTATATGCACATTTGATGAAAAAATGTAAGAGTCACACAGCATTGTAGTCCAGCCTTCTCCAACAGAGGGGACTGAATCACAGAAAGACGGCAAGTGATGTGGTAATTAGAGTGAACCCGGGTTTACTGTCTCCTCACCCAGTGTACTTCCTGCTCAATACAAAGTTCAGTTTATGGACGACCTAGCCATTTGGGTATATGTTTAAAAATAATATTACAGTCAAATAAAATAATATTAAATCTAAATATTAGGTATTCAATGAAGCAGAGCCCCCTGATCCTCCCATGGGCATTCCTCCAGGATATTTTGAGGTATATTGCTAAAAAAGAGGGAGACTTCCAAATATCTAAACTTCTGTTCAAGGGAAGGAATTCAAGTGCATAACAAAGTTATCTATTTGTTATAGGTTTAAGGGAACCTAGTAAATACTTTGAAAACAATGTGTCTTATCTGAATAGATGAAAATGAAAGATGACAATGAAAGAGGTGGGAATCAGAATGCAGAAAACGTTAGCATTTTTCCAATGTTCCAAAACATATATAGCTTTATTCAGTTGTAAGGTAAGCAGAACATAGAATTTACCAGAAAAAAAGTAAACAAGTCTGGTGATGTCAGCTTTTCATGCTCCAGCTATTAATAAATCAAAGAGAATTAAAGGGAAGTAATTCTCCTTTAAAGGATATATTTTCTTATGAAAACTGGAAAAAAAATTATGTGGCACTTCAAAAACACTAAACTATGTAAGAAACTACAGTGAAACTATACTGCTTTTTTTAAAATATGTTTTTATTGATTTCAGAGAGGAAGGGCGAGGGAGAGAGAGATAGAAACATCAATGATGAGAGTATCATTGATAGGCTGCCTCCTGCACGCTGCCTACTGGGGTGAAGCCCACAACCCCGGGAGCGTGTGACCTGACTGGGAATCCAACCTTGACTTCCTGGTCCATGGTTCCATGCTCAATCGCTGAGCCACACCGCCAGGCTATACTGTTTTTTAAAATCTATAGATATGCTCACTTTATCTTCCTGGAATTAGAATTTTATTACAGATTTATTTAATTTTATCTGATTTTACTTGCATCTTAAAACAGATTTATTTAATTTTATCTGATTTTACTTGCATCTTCAGATAATACAATTTACTTGCATATTTGGCAGAACTACATGCTTCTTCCTGATTTTAACAGAACTTAATCCAACTGTTCATCAAATCATATGTTTCAAGTGTACAATATTATAATACATCATCTGTATATTGCATTGTGTCCTCATCACCCAAAGCGAGAACCCAAGCCACTCCAGGCAAGATTTAAAAAAACACGGCTTTGCGCATGTGCCTGGGCTGCGGAGTACCGGTAACCGCAGGAGATCGCTACTAGCTGGGGCTACTGCCTTGTTACGTCAGCGAGACCTGCAAAGTTCCTTGCCAGCTCTTGGCTGATTTCTGGGAGCTGATTATTAAAAGGGTGAAGGTGCAGTTATTGAGCAGCTGTATTTTCTTTTCTTTGCTATTTTCACTCTTTATGGTAAAGTCCCCAAGTAAAGGATAGCGAGTCAGGCGCTTGAAGACATTAGCGGTGGAGGGGTGAGTCAGCGGGTGCGACAGGACAGGGAATTGGCTCCTGGAAGAGCCGGTGCCCTCTCCCCTAGAGAGGAGGCGGCAGGGCTGCTCCTGGGACAGGGATCCCGGCAGCTCCGGCAGCGCCGGAGGTGGCTCCGCGTGGGGGCTCCAGGTGAGTGAGGGAGGGAGCGGGGCGCGAGCGTCCGGCTGGGCGGGTGGGTGAAGGCAAATGGCCTGGCCCCCGCCTGAGCGGATCCCCCACTTTCCCAAGTGCCTTTGGCATTTTCCACCTGCTCTGACCTGTATCCCCACCCCACCCTGTTTTCCTTCTATAGTCTGGGAAGTTATCTCTTAGTTAATAAGTGTGTTTTAAACCTCGTATTTAGTACCCCGAGGTGTGTATGCGGGGAAAGGGTTTTTGCTATTGCTTGTTTTTATTGCCACCTGTGAGCTCTTGAACTTGTGATTTCACAGTAGCCTGTGTCTGGGGTCCTGCCTCAGCGACCAATCCCAGAATTCTTAGAAGCCAAGATGGGTCCCCACTCCTCTCGCTCCTGCCTGGTTCCTGCGGTCGGCTTGCAGCTGTGGGAACCTAGGTTTCCTGCACTGCCCCTGCCCCTCCCCCAACCCGCCCAGAATATCCAGGACATCCTCTGTCCACTGGTGTGCGGGCTGGATTTTCACGCCTAAACCTTCGCAGTGACTGCCACTTGCAAAGCCTCTTCGGCAGACTGAAGCTCCCCCTGTCCCCTCAAACCTCCCCACTGGACCCCAGCAGCCCACCTGGGTGTGGCTCAAGGCTCGAGTCCTCTGGGACCTCCGACCCTATGGATTGGAAAGGAATCCTGGACTGACCTCGGTCGCGTTCAGCCCTGGGGACCCATCCGGCTTTGCTCGGGACCTGACTCTCAGGCCGACTCGGCTGGTGGACAAATCCACGCGCTCCGCACGCCCAAGTGTGAATTCCTCCGGCACGAGCGTGCGCGCGGCACTGCGGTCCCCAGGACGCGGCGGTCCCTCTCCCGGCCCGCCCCTCCAGGTGGCTGCGAAGCGACCTGTTCAGATGGCAGCCGGGTAGATCCTCTGTTCCACTCGCTCAGTTTGGTGAGACACACGCGCCAGCTGCAGTGGCGCCTCGCGGGCTTCGGGGATTTTAATTTCGCCGTCATCCGGCCGCCAGGAGCTGCAGTTTGGGATTTATTTGCTTCGGATTTGAACCCTGCGGTCGCGCGGAGGAGCGCGCCAGGGCGGGCTCCCAGCGGCCGGGGCACTGCGCGGAGCCCCTCCCGCGGGCCCTCTGTTGCCGCAGGGCCAGCCGCTCTGGTACCGCAGAGTCAGCCGGGCTCCCCGCCGGGTCCTCCTCGTGGAGCCCCGCACGACCTCGATCCCCCGTGACCTCGACTCCCGTGCGCCTGGCTGACACCCCGCCTTTCTCTTCGCGCTCTTTCAGGAAGACGCCGGCTGATGACCCTGGGTCTTGGTGAACAGTTCGCATCCACATCCCCCGCCCGCGCGCCTAGAAGCTGGATCTACGGCGGGCCAGCCACACAGTGGGTAACTGCGGGCGGCAGCGGGGTCCAGATGTCAAAGGTCCCCACCTTTAAGAGTCGACGGCAGGCCGCTACTTGCTGGTGGGTTGCGGGGGAGACTGGCGCTGGATTTGAGAATCCCAACTGATGTGCAGAATGCTGAATCTTCTCATCAGGACGCATCAGACAGAGCGGAATAGAGGACACGCATAATCCCGGGGCGGCATTTTGCAACTTGTCTCCTCGAGCGTGGCGCCAAGCCTCCTGTAGGTAGGGAGTGGGGGTCTGGGTCCAAAGCAGCGGGTGGAGGGCTTCCGCGGACACCCCGCTCGCCCCGCCATGTCGCCTTTCATGCCCTGCCCCTTGGCGTGGCCTTCCGAGAGTTTCCAGGGCTGGCAGGGGTTGCTTCCCATCGGCGCACTCTCTGTCACCCCCGGCCAACCCCAGCGGGCAAGGCTCCCCCAAGCCCAGACTTTTTGACTCCCTGCTCCCTCGATCCCGCCTCCGCCCCCGCCCCCGCCCGGGGGTGGCCGTGGAGAGCCGGACCTCGCCCGGCCGGCTGGCTAGGACCATGGTGTTTCTCTCTGGAAATGCCTCAGACAGCTCCAACTGCACTCACCCGCCGGCTCCGGTGAACATTTCCAAGGCCATTCTGCTCGGGGTGATCTTAGGGAGCCTCATCATTTTCGGGGTCCTGGGGAACATACTCGTGATCCTCTCCGTGGCCTGCCACCGGCACCTGCACTCGGTCACGCACTACTACATCGTCAACCTGGCGGTGGCCGACCTTCTGCTCACGTCCACTGTGCTGCCCTTCTCCGCTATCTTCGAGATCCTGGGCTACTGGGCCTTCGGCAGAGTCTTCTGCAGCATCTGGGCGGCGGTGGACGTCCTGTGCTGCACCGCGTCCATCCTGGGGCTCTGCATCATCTCCATTGACCGCTACATTGGCGTGAGCTACCCGCTGCGCTACCCCACCATCGTCACCCAGAAGAGGGGACTCCTGGCTCTGCTCTGCGTCTGGGCGCTGTCCCTCGTCATCTCCGTGGGGCCTCTGTTCGGCTGGAGGCAGCCGGCCCCGGAGGACGAGACCATCTGCCAGATCACCGAGGAGCCCGGCTACGTGCTCTTCTCGGCGCTGGGTTCCTTCTACGTGCCGCTCGCCATCATCCTGGTCATGTACTGCCGGGTCTACGTGGTGGCCCGGAGGGAGAGCCGGGGCCTCAAGGCGGGCCTCAAGACAGACAAGTCGGACTCGGAGCAGGTGACGCTCCGCATCCATCGGAAAAATGCCCCGGTAGGAGGCAGGGGGATGCCCAGCGCCAGGAACAAAGCGCACTTCTCTGTGAGACTCCTCAAGTTTTCTCGGGAGAAGAAAGCCGCCAAAACACTGGGGATCGTGGTCGGCTGCTTCGTCCTCTGCTGGCTGCCTTTTTTCTTAGTGATGCCCATAGGTAAGTCTCCACAGCATCTCATCTTAGTATTTAGGGTCTTCACCCCCTTCCTGCTCTGCTACCTCAGCTTCACGGTGGGTTGGCCCAGAAAGGATCTGCATTTCAAACAGCAAAGCCAGGAGGGCAGTTTGGGAAGGCTTCCTCCTAGAAAAGTGAATTTCCATTCCCTTTCCACTCCAATCTCATTTATATTATGTCCCAGGGCACTGTTTCAAGTAAGGTGAAGTGGTTTCCAAGTGATGCAGATTAATTGGCCTCTTTAACAAGAACGTCAACTTTTCTCAGTACCTTTAAGCCCTCATTCAAGCTGAGTCTCCACCAGCACTTAGGCAGGGTCTGTGGGATGCTATGTCCACCTCTGCTGCTAAGGACTGCACATTCTCTTCACCTAAACATATGCCCATGCTTATCTTGAACAAATGTGTAATTTTATTCTTAGATTAGGTTATTCCTAAGGGTTCATTATAATGGTCTGCTTTTACTACATATCTGTGTTAATTTTATATTCTGGATTCAGTATGGAAGAAAGTATGGTGAGCCTTTGACAAGGAAAAAAATCATGTCTAAATTAATTTAAGTTCAACATAATGTTTCTAGTAATAAAATACTTTTCCCTTTATTTTAATAGTAAGTATTAAAGCTAGCCTTACTCTTATCCAAAGCATTTGGTAAGTTGCAGAAGACAAAGTTTGAAAATAATACGGTAATGTTACAAATCCAGTTTTTGCAAATGTTAAATTAGCTGTTGTTAAAACTAATTAGCTCATTAGAAGGATCAGCAAGTGGATCCACTTGGAATAGTCATTTATCACTGAAAAGGCCTTCTTGAGATCCCAAAATGGTTGTTTGCTATTTTTAGTTTATGAGCTCAAATGTAGACAGACCTACACATTGGTTACCCACTAACTCTAGCAAACAAAAAATTATGATAACGATTATTAAAAGCCTGTTTCCAGCACTTTAGAGCCAAATTTAAATGGTATGTACTTAAAAGTACTTTATTTGCAATGCTGTAATAATAGCAGCTATAATTTTTTTGAGGTCCACCTCTGTTTTAGACATTTAACAAGGCTTCTTATTGCATTAATCCTTTCAACAATTCATGATGTGAGGTATGTATTGTTATCCTGAAGTTACATTGAGGGGAAGGGATTCTTCAGGTTCTAGAACTTCACTGTCTAATACCATACCCACTGGCCACATGTGACTATTTAATGCAAATTAAAATGAAAGAAAATTAATATTCAGTTCCTCAGTCCCACCAGCCACATTTTAAGTGCTCAGTAGTCACATGTGGCCAGTGGCTATTGTTTTAGGACAGCAGAAATAGAGAATATTTCATCATTGCAGAAATTCCCTTCCAACAGAGGCCCTTCTGAGTCCTCTGCCTCACCTTCCTTTGTGTCTGTCCATTTTTATTTATTACTCTGCTCCTGGAAGTACGTCACAGCTTTGAATTTATTTAAATAACACTCTTTACCTGAGCCTCTGCCAGCTTGCCTACCTTTCTACATCTCATCTCTTACTCCCTCCTGAAGTTTGCGCATTTATTCTTGCTCCATTCATTCAGCAAGTATTTATTGAGCACTTGTTCTAGATGCTTAGAATGAACAAGGAGGAAAAGTCCTTGCCAGTAAGATGCTTGAGTTCTTTTGGGGGAGATAGACAAACAAATAAATATAGGCTAAGAAGGATTACACACCTGAAATTAATATAAAATATTATTGAATATTAACTGTAATTGAAAAATTAAAAAAAACAGAAAGCAAGCAAGAGTAGATATATTAATATCAGACAGATCAGACTTCAGAACAAGGAAAGCCATCAATGGTTTCCAGAGGTTCAAAAGGAAAGAGTGAGGGAATGAGTCGATGGGGCACTGGGGACTCTGAGGGCTGGGACACTATTCTGTATGATAATGTAATATAAATACATGGCATTATTCATTTGTCAAAGCTCACAGAGCTATGAAACATAAAGGGTGAACCCGAATGTAGACTATGGGCTTTTGTTGATAATGATGTGACAATATTGGTTCATCAATTGTAACAAATGCACCCTATTAATGCAAGGTATTAGTAGTAAGGGACACTTTATGGGCGAGTCAAAGGCGTATATGTGAACTCTGTACTCCAAACTGCAATCGGCCTCTCCACCTGCCCCAGTGCCTGTCACCTTCTATTTCAGAGCAGCTAGGGGAAACGGTTTTCTAGAACCCTTGTCCTCCCCTCCCCCAGCCCAACTGGTCTTCCTGGGTTGCTGGGTATCTGTTTACCTTAGTGACAGAACACTTGGAGGGTTCTGAGTGGCCAATTGTGGCCCACAGGACACTGGCACTTGGAGGCAGAGCTGTGAGCCCGACCAGCCACGGAAACCTGCTGTCCGCCACCACATCCACCTTCCAACGGGTCTTGGAGCACCTGTGCAATGCTCTGCTGGAGATTTCTGAGAGCTTGAGATATGTTTGGGATCTCCATGCTTTCCCTGGGAGATCCTGGTTTGTGCTGTGTGTGGGTGTATTTGATAGTAAGAAGATGGCACACTTTAGGAATGTGAGGGCATTAGGCTAAAGGTGTTCTGCCCCAATGAAGTCTGTGGGAGATGTCGTAAGAATATTGAACCAGTGACATGTGCCAAGGACTCCCTCAGCCTGCCTGCGGTGGAGGCCAGGCCTTGTGCTTGTTAGCACTGAACACAGACCTGAGCAGGTTGTCACTTCAGGACAAGGTCGACTCTCTGCAAATGTATGGAGGAGCCAGTCTCCTAAACTTTCCCAGCTGACATGAAAACCCATCTCAAAAACATCAGAAATCCATGGAGAGCAACTTTGGAAGAAAATAAAAAATTATTTAATGAAAACATTCATTTTTCAGAAAGTCCACAACTGCTCCACTAATATGAGGTGGAGTAAGTGAGTATAGGAAAAGGAGCAGAAGAAAGACAGGCTGGAGCCAAACACAGAAACAGAGCAGGTCCTGAAGGATCAAATCAGCCAAGTAATATCAGTGGCTGAAAAACTGCTACAGACCATCCCTTCACCTGAGATCACCTAAGTCACATGAAGTGCCAGGTCAAACAAAACAGGGAAGCAGAAAACTGTGATCACCCCGTCCTTCGGTCGCAAATTGACCTGAAGGGTGTCCCTGATAATGCCGTCTTCAATGTGTCCCCTCAAAGTCCTGAAGAAGAACATCATGAAATAGCCAGGCAATTGTGGGAAGAAAAGCAAGTGAAGGAAGAGCTCTCAGGACAAATAACCAATCTCCAATTTGAGGAAGCATCTTTGCAGCATGAAAATTCAAACCTAAAAAGTTAGACTCATCAGCAGAAGCTGAAGCTCCAAATTCTGCCCGAGGCACATGAAGATCACTTAACACAACTTCAGAAAAAAACCGAGGAGGAAACGAGCTGCTTAGAAATGGAGAAGAAACTTCTCACCGTGTCTGTAGATACGTGCACTCCGCATATCAGATTTGCAGCCTACAGGAAGATGGCAGAAGACCTGGGCAAGGAACTGGAGAGAAGCACTTCCTACCAAGGCAAAGGAGACCGTCTTCCATGCGAAAGGGCTTAAGAAAGCTGGAACACAGCCATTGGGTGGAGAGAAAGCGCATGGAGGTGAGGAAAGAAAATGATCGCAACAAGCGAATGCTGGCCAAGGTTGAGTCCAAGGTCCAGCCTGTCCCAAGTGGCCCTGTTGCTCCTGTTGCTCCACCCACAGCCCACAGAGACCCAGAGGAGTCAGGGGATCCCATGGGTCATTAGGCCCCGCAGGAAGGAGGAGGGAATTACGGTAAGAGCTCAAGAATCCAGGGTCACCTGAGGTTTGCTTCCATTTCCACAGCAGCTGGGTCTTGGACATCCACAACCTCTCAGAACATCTATATTGTTTTCTCTTTAAAGTTATTTTGATGATTCATTTTCTTGTTTAGCTACTGTTATTTAATTGATGCTACAATTCCTCTTATTCAAGTAGATATAACATAATTTTAAGTTAGTATTTAAAAATAACTATTCATTAAAAGATAAAGATAAAGTTCATTAATATTAATTCAGGATTACTATGCACTGTTTAAAATGTCAACAGAATAAGAGGCTAGAGAGTAGCAGGACAATGTGGGGGTTCTCTGGGAGGTCAGGAAAGTCCTCTCTGAAGAGGTGATGTTCTGATTGAAGTGAGGAGCAAGAAGTCTGGAGGAAGAGCTTTCTGGGTAGAGCAAACAGCCAGGGCAGAAATTGGAAAGAACTTGACCTGTTCAAGGCTGAACAGAGAGGCCAGTGTGGCTGAACTACAGAGAATGAGGGGGAAGACAAGTTCAAAAAGAGGATGAAGAGAGAGACAAGGTCAGAGTACTGTGTATTTGTGAGACCAAAGTAGAGTTTGCATTATCATTCTAATTGTGATGGGAAGCCGTTCTATTGGAGGGTCTTTTAGCAGGTGAGTGGCTGGTCTTATGTTTTGAAAAGATCACTCAGGATTCTGGGTGGAGAGTGGACTGTTTTGGGTGAGAGTGGGAGCCAGGAGATCAGTTAGGAGGCTATTGGAGAAGTCAAGGGAAGAAAGGTCTTGATGCCTCCACTCAAACAGGTGGAGGTGGTGAGAAGTGATCACATTCAGTACTCATTTCAAAGGTAGAGCTGACAAGTTTGCACATAGGTACATGAGAAAAATAGAGGTATTAAAGATAGCTTCCAGGTCTGGGGCCTCAATAACTGGGTAAATAGTGCATTTTACTGAGATTGAGAAAACTGAAGACTGACAGGGTTGTGAGCGGCTGGTAGGAGTATGTAGGATGAGTGTTTATCTTGTATAGCCCATGTTGAGAAGGGTCCATTAGACATATAAGTAGAGATGCCCAGTAGGTAATTAGATATATGAATTGTAGCTAAGAGGAGAAGCTGTGCTACTATATAAACCTAGGACACATCAATATATTTAAAGCCACAGAAATGGAAGTATCTATAAGAGAGAAAGTACAAAGAGAAAAGGCAGATAAGGTCTGAGCTGAGCCTTGGGACATTCTGATGTCTGAGGGTTAGGAAAAGGAGGTGAACCTACCAGCAAAAGAAATTGAAGAGTGGCCAGGGAGGAGACTGTGATGTTCCCCAACACTGAATGGAAATGTTTCAAGAAGACAAGAGTAATCAGCTGTGTCCCCTGCAGTTGCCAAACCAAGTCAGAGGAGGACTGGGAATCCACACTGGGCTTGGCCAAGTGCAAGTCTGAGTAGATATGAAGAGGTCCTTTGAGGGTAATAGTCTCAGTGGAGTGATGGAAACAAGCCTGATTGTGTGCTTTCTAGGGAGAATGGAAAATGAAGAAGTGGGAACAGTGAAATAGACAACTCTTTGGAAAGATTTTGCTAGACAGTGGAGCTGGGAAATAGAGTGTAGCTGAAAGGATCTAGAGAGAATTTTCAAAGGTGGGAAATGGGATATCATGTTTATACTCTGATGGGAATAATGGAATAGAAAGATGCCGGTGGTACATGCAAGGGAGGAGATGGGAGTCAATGCCCAAATGTGTTGAGAAGTGATGAGAAAACACAGTGGGGAAGGAACAGGAAATGATGGTTGTTTGAAGAGCAAAAGAAATATTAACCCTTGAAGTGAGAAAGTGAATAGATTGTAGAAATTTAGTAGAGTCCTGAGGAGTCCTGTTTGAGACCTGTGGTCATATACATTTAAAGCCCAGTCAAAAAAGTTGTATGTTGCTCTCTAACAGCTAAGAGGCTGGGGATTAATAGGGACTGTTACTGATGACTAGATCTAGGGACCACAGTGAAGAGGTGGTGTTAGTGAAGGGACATAAACTGGATCAGATTAGGGGTCATACAGAGTCAGATGGTGAAAAAAGCTCAGGTGATGATAGGTGACTGGAAGCTTGGGACTTCTAGTGGTGACCAAGCTGAGCACGATGGGCTGGGTCCTGAGGTCCCCTGGGGAAAGGGGACTCTGGTCTAAGCAGAGCCTCCCTCTTGTATCTGATCTCTTGGGGAGTTAGTAATGTTGAGGTGAAGATGCTATTATGGAAGGGAATTGTAGTAAGAGAGGAGCACCCGGAATCACTGGGCTTCCTTTAAATCCTAATAATGTGGTGTGACAGGAGGAAATTGAAAATTTATAGTTAACAGTATTCAACTAAGTTGCTCAGCAGGGTGAAATAGCCCTAAGCCTACCAAGTCTGTGGTGCATAGTTTCTTTTTGACACCAAACAAGTAAAATACTCTGTCTTCCAGGATTTATTGACTGAATAGTAAGTAGCAGGCACAGAGTTAAACAGAATGAAAAGATAAAGCACATTCCCATCCCTCAAGGGCCTCACAATCTATTTAAGGAGACAAATTAGGAACAAATATCACAAGTCTGTGAAAATGATCCTCAAAGCACTATTATATTAACAGGGCTGAGAAATATAACAGTTAACCATGTCTGAAGGTTGCTGTGGAAGCTTCTAGAAATATTGCTGTTGATTAAGTAAGAATTTGAAGGCTAATTACTTCTGTTGGGCCACCAATGAGATGTTATTGTTTTTTAGTACATTTTTCATGCAAAATGTGTACAGAAGAATAACTTTGTCATTATATTATCATACACAAGGGACATGAGCTCTTAAAAAGAAGTATTCTCTTGAAGAGTTTCTCAGTCTGTGCTAGGCTGTCAGAGAACAGTTAAGATAGAAATTAAAACCAGGGCACAGTTGAATGTGATATATAAAGCTGAAAAGTGAAGCACCCACGTGCAGAGGACTACGCTCAAGATGACGGGTGAGTGAGTGCTCCCCATTTCACCACCGAAGGTCTCTCCTCTGTACTATGAAAAGGCTCTGTCTCCTCACTGACCCCATACTCCCTTCCTCCGCAGCTGCTCCCCATCAGGGCTGGGCTAGTTGCTGGACTGAACAGAGTGACTATAGGAAGGAATCTGACTTGCCTGCTCTCAAGTCTAAGTGTTGCTGGTCTTGTTTTCTTTTTGCATCCTAAGTGTTTGGTTGAAATTCAGAACCCCTTCATGGGAGGAGAATCACGTTTGAAGTTTCTATCAATCATTGATACCTTAGAAGGAACGTTTTTTAAAAAACCAACTTTGGTCATGGAAACAAATACAGAGAATGTGAAGGTGTTAGGCTTCAACATATAAAGGAAGAAAGGGTGAACAATGTGCCTCATGGGGAAGATCAGGCACCAGAAGTGTATGTGTCATCTCTGCCTCTTTCATCCTCTGTCTGGAGACCACTAGTCCCAGAGGAAGTGGACTGGGTGGAGAAGGTGTTGGCCTGAGATTTAATCCGCAGCTTTCTTTGTCATGAAATAGGTGATGCTATACAGGGTAGCTGGTAATCTTATCAGAATTCATATGGTTCATATGCCATTACTGACATATGTCAATATAAGGATGTCACCATGAGCAGTGGGTGCACCTGGAGGTCTAAGAAAGAGAGAGCATCAGGGAGAAAGGGATGAAGGGGCCACAATTACTGAACACATAGTTATGTGTCTGAACTCTAGACACATTAAATACAAAATAGGCACTATTATTGTGCGTGTCCATTGCTGTTATGTCAGAAATCAAAAGAGGCAGTGTTGGGCTGAGCTGTGGCTCATGTGGACCTAGAATATTTGAGAATTATGTTAAAAAAGAGGGCGGACAGCACAGTGGTGACCAGGGAGAATATGTTTAAAGTGGAATGTTTGGGGCCCTAACGGGGTGGCTCAGTTGGTTGGCGAGTCGATCCATGTGCGTGCACACACACAAAAAGGTTTGGGTTCAATTCCTGGTCAGGGCACATACCTAGGTTGTGGGTTCTTTGATCTCCAGTTGGGGCACATATAGGAGGCAGCTGATCAGTGTTTCCCCCTCCCCCTCTCCCTCCCTCTTCTCCCTCCCTTCCTCCCTCCTTTCCTTCCCTCCTTCTCTCCCTCCTTTTCTCCTTCCCTCCCTCCTTCCCTTCCTCTCCCTTCCTCTCTGTCTCTAAAATCAATAAGCATATATATCCCCGGTGAGGTTTTTTTTAAAAAGGGACATTTGGAGGAAGGAGAGCTGGCAAAGGGCTTATCAGGTGGAGGCAGTGAATGATTCATTTATTCAGCAAAATTTTATTGAGCATTTACTATGTGCCAGGCAGCTAGAGAATCACTGAAGATAAAGACCAACAAATCCCTGCCCCAATGGCGCTGAAAATCTGCACAAATTCATAGAAAAGTTTCAGATGGTGATAAGTGAAAAACAGTGAAGAAAAAGGGCAAGTACATATAATGACATCTAAATGCTGTATAAGGACTCTTGACTCAAGTGGATGTCCAAGATAAGCAGAGATTGTGCTGCTTCACCACAGATACAAAGGGACCAGGCCCTTGATTCCTATGGAAAAGGTTGATCTCTTGGAAATAATGGTGTAGAGAGAATCTAAGAACCATTATAATTTTAAGATCAGAGACCAGTTTTTCAGTTAACTCTTGCTGTACCACAAACCATCCGAAAATGTAGAAGTTTAAAGCAACACCATTTTATGATTGGTGATTCTGTGAGGAGGGGATGAATCAAGGCCCAATTTGTCCAGAGGTTGGGGCTGGCTCACAGAATCGGTGGCCTCTTTTGCCCCAGTGGTCTAGACTAGCTTTCTTACTAGGTGTACCGGTTAATAATGTGGAGTTTGTAATCAAAGAAAATACAATAATTTAAGAGAAACATCAAAAGTGCTTTATTCAACGTAATGTCCATTGCTAGCTACACATTTCCCCCATCTTTCAGGTAATTTGTGGATAACGTCCCAATTGAACTTTTCTTGTTTTGAAGCAAATCAGAGACCCAATTTTCTACTTCTTTGTATGTTTTGAAGTGCTGCTCAGAAAGTGCATGTGCTATCAATTGGAACAAGTGGTAATCTGAAGGAGCAAGGTCTGGTGAATACGGTGGGTGGGTTAATACTTCCCAGGCAAGATCTTTTAACGTGTCTTTAACTGCTTTTGAAGTGTGTGATGGTACGTTATCATGAAGCAAAATTACTTTGCTGTGTCTTCTGGCATATTCTGGTCATTTCACGATCGAAGCATGGTTCAAATTGATTATTTGTTGTCAGTAGTAGCGATCAGTATTAATGGTTTCACTTGGTTTTAGAAGCTCATAATACACCACACCTTCCTGATCCCACCAAACGCAGAGCATTGTCTTCTTTCTGAAGCGATTTGGCCTTGCAGTCGATGTTGATGGTTGACCTGGATCAACCCATGATTTTGTGCTTTTGGGATTCTCAAAATAAATCCACTTTTCACCGCCAGTCACAATTCGATGCAAAAAAGACTTTCCTTCGTGCCATGGAAGCAACATTTTACTGATGACTTTTTGGTTTTCCATTTGTCTTTCATTCAGTTGATGTGGCACCCATTTTCCTTCCTTTAAGATCTTTCCCATTGCTTGTAAATGATCAGAGATTATTTGCTGAGCAACGTTTAATCTTTCTCCAAGTCGTTTTTGAGTTCGACACACATCTTCATTCAATAATGCTTGTAATTGTTGGTCTTCAAACTTTTTAGGTTGAGCTGGACGTTCTTTGTCTTTCACATAGAAATCACTTTTAAAGCATTTAAACCAGTGTTCACAAGTATCTTGAGATGGAGCATGTTCACCATAAGCTTCCGGAAGTATACGATAACTTTCTTTTTTCAAAATAAAGTAATGAATTAACACTTCCCACAAATGTATTTTTTTGGCATGAAATTTGACATTTTTAAGCATAAAAATAACTCTGATGTTAACACCTTCAACAAATTTGACATATGAAGTTTTGAAGCTTCTTGTAAATACAACAAAATAGCATACATATCAAATCGCATATATATCAACAAATGTGTAACTCCATCTATTGAAAAAAATATGCATTATTAACTGGTACGCCTAGTACAATGTGGCAGTTCTCTCAAGAAGAGTCAGGGCAGATGCTGCCAGGCTTCTGAAGAGCTAGACCCAGTGTTACTGCTCCTCATCCTGCAGTGAAAGCAAGTCACAAGGCAAACAAGTCAGTAGGTTCAAGGAAATAGACTCATCTCCTGATGGGTGAGCAACATGGAGGTGCATAGCAGGAGGGGGGATTACTGTGGCCATCTTACACCACATCTACCTCCCAAGCACATTAAACAAACGTTTTCTTTCACATACCTTTTATTATTTATTGAGAACTTCCCATGTGCTGGGCTTGATGCAATGCATGGAGTAAAAACAGTTGGGGTCCTTGCCTTCCTGCAGGTTTATAATCTCCATGGGGAGATAAAAACATAAATTTGATAATCACATAAGAAATCCCAAACTACATACACTGAAGAGGATGTGGATGGTGCCTTCCTTGAAAATATATACTGTGGATAAGCCTGGTCCTGGGCAGGGAGGCAGAAAAGGCTTGTATGGAAGGAAGGCTTGACCTATGAGCTGAGATCTGTAGAATGAAGAGGTGTTCAGTGGCTATAGGAGAAAGGCGGGAACAGAGTGGGCAAAGACTCTTACCTGGCTGGCTTGATATTCATGATATTTTCCAGAAGATAAGAGATAGCTGGTGTCAAAGGAAGCTGGAGAGAGAGGGTCCAGGCCAAATAAGCCATTAGAGCCATTCTGTGAGTTTTTTTACTTTTATCCAAAGATGACCAGGAACAGGGATGACATGATCAAGCCTACATTTCAAAAAATCAGACACTTAGTGAAAAGAAGACTGTGGCTAGACCAGTTGGGAGACCTTTACCCGGACAGGGAAGAGACATCCTGCCAAGACAACCCCCACGTGCGGTTGAAAATATGTATTTCCATGAGCTGCCGCGGAGTTCTGGGCTGCCCTTAGTGTCATTGCCTCCGGAACACACTGACGAGAAAGCCTCTTGCTGATGAGTAGTATAACCAGACGTGGCTTTAAATTAATTGTGACTCTTTCCACAAGACAAATCTGTCAATGAAGATTTACTATCGTATCCAAAAGAGTGTGCTGCGGGCTCCGAAGACATCTATAGTGAGTTTTAATAATGCTTGCAACAACAGCCAACTCTTTCAAACCAGGCTGCAGACAGGCAGGTCATGACTTTGAAGAAGATAATACTTAGTGACTAAGGTATTGTTACGTTTTGGTACTTCAGGTTTCAGGTTCAGATGAAGACGTTTTTCTAAGGCCTTTTCCTTGTCTAGCAGGTTCTCTGTCTTTCAACCCTGCTATTTGGCACGTGCATAACCCCCCTTCCATATTTCATTAGACATTTATATGTTGACTTTGGGGATGTGAAATTGCTTGTCTGTGCTTTTTGGCCACATTTTATAAAGTTGTATGTTTTTTAAAATTCCTTTTCTATTTTCAAGCCCATATTTTCCCCATTTTTTTCTTTATTGATTAAGGTATTTCATATGTCTTTAACCCCTCATTGCCCCCCTACCCAACCCCACCCATGCCTCCACCTCCCCTGGTGTCTGTGTCCAGTGGTTGGGCTTATATGCATGCATACAAGTCCTTTGGTTGATCTCTCCCCCTTAGCCCCACCCTCCACTACCTACCCTCTGAGGTTTGACCCATTTTATAGAGTGAAGATATTAATCATAATCTATTATATATACTGTATTGCCAGTTTTCTCATACTATATTCAGGTGTAGTAAGAAAAACATAGCTTGTTTATTTTCCAAAAACCAATGTGATCTTTTTCATGAAATTCCACACACACACACACACACACACACACACACACACACACACACATTTTAGTTAAATCCGAGAAGCTCAATCAGATCTGATTATTTCAGCCTCTTTGGGTTACTCAGCCTTGCAGATTTGCCTGCTAAGTTGTTGACCAGGCCCAGGGACTCACATTGCCTCATGGTAGTTGTGAGGGGGCAGGAAATTAGGACCCTTGGCTGACCCTTCATTGTGGTTTTTAGTGCCCGGCACTGGGGAGTTTGGTTCAGTCTAGTTGGCGCTAGTCCCAGCCATCATGCTCTTGTTCCATAATGAGTCTGAGGATGCTCCATGGGGACTGATGTCGGTCTGATGACCTAGCTCCCTCAGTCCTCACTGTGAGAACAGACCTCAGGGTTTGTCTGTGACTCCATGTGTTTCCTGGCTGGGGTGCCACTTGCTTTGTTGCCATTGGTCAGGGGATCACTTTGTCTTTCCATGCCCCATGATCACCTTCCACAGGCTCCTGAGTCAAATCCTCAGCAACGTTCCATCTCCGTCTCAAGGTATGGAGAGCCCTGTGGGCTCCTTCCACACAATGCCAACCCACACCACGCAGACGTGCCAGCCCAGGGCTGCTCTCTGCCCAGCCACACTGGCTGCCACTTTAATAGATACAGTAGACCTTCTGTGTCATCTCCCAGAGTGGACAGTGGGAAAAAGCAACTTCACTCTCACCTTTATCTTCTTAAACTCCTCTATAGTCCTTGTGCTGTTTTTGTGGCTTTTACCAATATATGGACATTTACATTTTTTGTATGTAGTCACATATTTTAATGCCTTTTTCATGGTTTGGCCCTTCTCAGGGATTCTTGGAGAGATCTTCCGTGATGTAAGTCAGATAACCTCTATCTTCCCCTAGTTCTCTTAGAGCACCATTTGTACTCCACCTGGAATTTATTTTTGTATATTGGTAGATGATGTCTAATTATATTTATTTTGAAGTTGTTAGTTATTCTTAAAAGACTTATTGAATAATTTCTTCTTTCCTTTCTTATTTGAAAAGGATAGATTATATTAGAATCTTGACATATTAGAATCTTGACTCTATTTTGGGACTCTGTTTTGTCCCATTTATCTGTCTCTCTAGTATTGGTGCCACATTATTTTAATTACTGTGATTACATTATACATTTGAATATTTTCTCATTTAAGTTCCTGGATGAATATTCTTTTTCAAAATTTTATTGTCCGTCTTGCACATTCATTCTTCCATGCTGGGGTCCAACCCCAGCAGGTCCAGGGGTCCGCAAAGGTGTGGACGGAGTCGGCGAAGAAGGAATGACACAGAGACAGCGTTCAGTTGATCAGCAGCCTAGCCAGGATCTCCAGCGAAGTTCTGATCAGGATCTCCAGCGAAGTTCTGGTTAGGATCTCCAGCCAGGTTCTGTGTCCATGTTCTCTTGCTAGGTTCTCCAGGTTCTCCAGCCAGGTTCTGTAGCCATGTTCCCTCACTAGGTTCTCCAGCCAGGTTCTGTCCAGGTTCTCCAGCCAGGTTCAGTCACCAGGTTCTAGTCAGGTTCTCTTGCCATGTTCTATCCAGGTTCTGTAGCCAGGTTCTCTCTCTAGGTTCTTCAGCCAGGTTCTCTCGCTAGGTTCTGTCTCTAGGTTCTGTGGCCAGTTTCTGTGTCTAGGTTCTGTTTCCTGTTGTCTTGTTACATCTGTATTTATACCAGTTGATTCCAATCCTATCAATCTCTATTCCAAAGGTTAGGGCGTTTCTTATCTCCATTCCAGGGAGTAAAGATTATGTAGCTTAAGCATGATTGTTTGTAGTTAAAGTGATTAATTACCCGCCTGGCACTTAGTTAAGGGGTTTTATTCCCTCCCTAACTTCAGGGGAAAATCCATACCTGGGGAAACAACCTTTCTCAGAGAGGTGACCTTGGTTAAAACACATAGTGCCAAGAAGGTGAGCAAACATATTAAGAACAGTATGCCATATATGCCAGGTCCCTTGAAACAGCAAGCATGGACCAGCTCCCGGCACTTCCAGGAAAATTCTGAGCTCATTTTGTTAAGTTATACCTCTGCCCCCACCAATGCGCCACACACACACACACACACACACACACACACACACACACACACACACCACATGTTAATCATAATGTTTTGGAATGTATAGATTAATTTGAAAAGTGACATCTTTATCACACTGAAACCTCCTTAAGAAATAGGACATGTTTCTCCACGTGCTTTTCAAACTACTTTTTTTAAGCTTTATTTTTATTGTTGACACTATTATAGATGTCTCCATTCCCCCACTCTTTGTCCACCTCCACCCTGCCCCTGCCCCTGGCCCCTTTTCCTTATTTTGAAGATTGTTTACACTTTTAATCACACTTACTACCACCTGCTGGAAAACTGATTATGATAATGAAATTGGGAAATACTGTTTGGTATTTTGACATTAGATATGACACTGATTGTTCAAGACACTTCCTCATATCAAGGAAGTATCTTTCTATAGTTTATAGGACAATTTAATAAAAAATGAATTTTTAGTTTTATCAAATGCTGCTTTTTGATATCAATTAATATTAAGATTTTTGTTGACATTAATTTGATAAATGTGATTTGTAATATTATTCTATACATTATTGAGTAAAATCCTACCTGTTAAGTGGCATTATTCCTTTTTATGTTACTGCATTATACTAAATATTTTATTTCTGGTTTTCATCTATATGTCCTTTTTGTTATTGTGTTTTTCTCTTTTATATTTATTTTGTCTATATTTCTATGTGAAATTACTGTATTTTATTGTATTGTGCTATCTTTGTCACATTTTGGTACCAAGTTTATTTTAACTTTATGAAGCTAACTGTGACACTTTCTCCCCCCTACAATCTGGAACAGTTTAAATAACATGAGAATTATGTGTTCCTTGAAGGTTTGAAAGAACTTGCCCATAAAACATTTGGGCATAGCTCCTTTTATGGATGCAATTTTTGGAGACTGGTTTCTATTTCTTCCATGGATAGTGGGTTATTCTGATTGTCAGATTTGATAATCTTTGTTTTCTTATTTTCCATTTTCCCTTTCAATGAGGTTTAACATTTTAGCTTAGAATTCTACATGAAACTCTGAAATATTTTCTTTTCTATCTTTCGCCCTTTCTACATCATATATTTGTGTTTACTTTCTGTCTTCACTTAGATGTTCTGGGAGGTTATCTATTTTATTAGTTTTTTTTCTTTTTAAATTTTTATTTATTGACTGATTTTAGAGAGAGATGAAGAAGAAGGGGGGAGAGAGAGAAACATTAATTTCTCGTTCCGCTTATTTATGCATTTATTGGTTGCTTCTTGCATGTGCCCTGACGGAATCAAACCCGCCACTTTGGAGTATCAGGACAATGCTCTAACCAACTGAGCTACCCCGCCAGGGCTATTTTATTGGCTTTTTGTTTTTTCCAAAGAACCTATGTCTCAGATTTATTAATCATTTTCATCTGTTTTCTAGTGCACTAATTTAATCTCTAGAGTTTTTGAATTATATTTTGTTCTTTTATATTAGCCTGAGCAGAATGTTTGGTTGGTGCATTCTAATTCTTTCTTGTCTAAGATTAATAACAATCACTTGAGTTCCTTCCTTTATTGTTTTGCTAAGTAGTGCTCTCATCCAGTTGACCTGTGTTTCTACTCTTAATCTCCTTTGTTTTGTTGTAGACAGGAGAGAATTTATTATTATTTTGTTGTTGTTGTTTGTTCATTTGAAAATAATTGGTATTTTTACACCCCCCCCCTTAAAAAATTAATTTCAAATTTACTGCATTGTGGTCAGAGAATGTGGAATTTATTGAGGTTTTTCTTTACGATCTAATATATGATCAATAAGTATCATACTTAATATATTTAATGTTTAATATATATGTTAACTAAATTTTAAATAGTGGTGTTTTTAAGATCTTCTTTTTCATTATTATTTGCCTTTATCTATCATCTACTTTATTATCAAATATTGAAGGAGGTATGGTAACTCTTTCCATTGCTATTAAAAATAACTCTCCTAATTATTTCTAATCATTTTAGCAGGTTTTTCTTTATATGTTTATGTTGTTGCTTGATACTTAAACTATTGAGTCAGTATTATCTTTATTTAGACTTTTTGTTCTATTTATTTTTCCTTAATAGTACATTTAAAAATAGAATAGTATAATCGCTAATATATTTTTATTTGCATTTGTCAACATGCCTTTGCCCATATTTTTATATATGCACTTGTGTTTTTTGTATCAAAAAGATTTTTCATAGTCTGTGTATCTAATCTGGCTATTTGTCTCTTAATAAGGATTTAACTAATTCCCTGTAACAGATATATTTAGTAAGATTTCTGTCTTCTTGTTTTATGCTTTTAGTCTCTTGCAAAATGGATCATTTTCTTTTTGTTTTTAAATTCTGTAATATTTTGAAAAGGTTTCTCCTATTTTTAATTCTACTAGAGATGTCCTTTGAGCTTTTCAAATGCATTTTTAACCTTCATTTTTCTCTTACCCTTATCCTACCACCCACCCACCATTGCCCATGTAAACTTCTATTTTCTCTCCTCTCTGAAACTTACATCTTTGGGTTAATAGCATTTTGCATTTTAAATACATATAATTACCATTAAGTGTTTGTAGTACCTAGTCTATCTTTTGTATCTTTCTATAATATAGTTTAGTGTAATACTAATTGCCATGTTATTACATACTGTAATTTACTCACTCGTGAGCTCTGGATTTCACTTTATCTCCCATGTGAACTGGGGCCAACAAACTGTCACCTGTTTTTGTAAATAAAGTTTTATTGAAACACAGCCATGCCCCTTTGCTTACAAATCATCCATGGCTACTTTCATGCTCCAGTGGAAGCGTTGAGTAGTTGCTACAGAGACTGCATAACCCACAAGGTTTAAAATACTTACTATTAAAGAAGTTACTGTATAATGCCAAATAAAAATTTACCAATAAAGGCATAAGCAAAACACATTTTCTAAGCCCTTACGTGCCTGAGCTTAAACACATGAAAGATAACTTCTCTGAGCATAGAGGTCGAGTTATGCTTTTTAAAAAATTTTTTGAAATACTGTTGTTACTCCTTTGTCTCTTGGTATTTCACGCTTTATAAATGACTTGAGGCCAACTTGCTTATTGTTGTTGTTTTTTGTCAAGTCTTCTTTTTATTTATTTTCTAGCCAATATGCTTACAGAATGGTTTCCCTAATCAAACTTAAAAATGTCTCCTGGAAACTTCTAGTTTGGGGGATTATGTTTTCAGGGCTACTTCCTGGAACCCAGTGCACATTTTAGCACCCAGTGCTAAAACTAATCCTCCAGTGACACCTTCCTCAACTCACTCTCTCTTGGAATTCATACTACTGATATTTTGGATCTCCTATACCTGCCCTATTTTTTATTTTGCTTTTTTCTTATATTATTCATCGTTTTCTTATTTTCTTTTGACTTCTATTTGAATTTCTTGCTTGTGTTGTATTTTACTTGTTATATGCAGTATTCTTCACATTCCCTCCACTTCTCTCCATTTCTATAGCATGTTGTAACGTCTTCATTATTGCTGATGCTTGTTTTATAAACCCAATAGCTCCTGGAGTATCATTTCAACACAACTTAGAGGTTTGCTTCCATATCACTCTTTTAAAGATGGGCTTTTGCTCTGATTCCTCAGCTTGATATCCTCTACTGAACAGCTGAATCTTTTCACATGAACAATAATTCTCTTTTTGTTCCACCTCACAGAGGACGACCTAGTTATAATATTTTTAATGGGCTCTCTTTGGTCCCTGTCCAAATCTGCCAGACTCAAATTAGGGGAGAAGAAAATAATTGTCATTGTTGTAGTTGAGTACAGATCTATTTCCATAGGAGCAACGAAGGAGATGGAGGAAAAAGGGCTCACTTTTGCACAGAAGCTTCTTTGTTGTGTTTGCTGGGCACAGCGGGCACAGTGGCCCTCCTCTGGGCAGTTAGTTGCCAGTAAGAAACCTGCTGCTTACAAGTTGATTGTGTAGTTTGATCCATTATAATGAGAAATGTTTTTGAAATTTTCCTTGCACTCTGCCGCATGCTTTTAAAAATGATTTTGCTGTCGTTAGGAAATAACTAAAGGACAGTCTCAGAAATTGATTTATTTTTTAAATATTTTTATTGATTTCAGAGAGGAAGGGAGAGGAGATAGAGACAGAAACATCAGTGATGAGAATCATCAATTGGCTGCCTCCTGCATGCCCCCTACTGGGGATGGAGCCTGCAACCCGAGCATGTGCCCTTGACTGGAATTGAACTCAGGACCCTCCAGTCTGCAAGCCAACACTCTATCCACTGAGCCAAACAAGCCAGGGCAGAAATTGACTTTTTAAAGGACATTCTAGGATGGATGAAATCCCAGAAGAACAAACTATTCCTAAAGAAATCATAGCAGTAGTTCTCAGCCAGGGGTGAGTCTGCCCCTTAGGGGGCACTTGGCATGTGTGGAGACATTTTTGGCTGTCATAATTTCACAGTTGGGGTGACAAATGCTATTGGCATCTAGCGGGTAGAGGCCAGGGATACTGCTAAAATGCTATAATACACAGGACTGCCCCCACCACAAAAAATTATCCAGCCTCAAATGACAATAGTGCCAAGATTGATACCCTCTGGCTAATTTGATATGAATTCATAAAATCTATCAAAATCTTTAGAAAACACCACATTTAAAGCAGAACGCCAATTTTTATTATTCATATTTTTACTGTGTTTCCAACATCATGGCTAGTGATTACTAATAAACTGAGGTTTCCAGATGCCTAAGGTCCTTAAAAAAGTAAGGACCTATATTTTGTAGTTGTCTATCCACTATTTTTTGGTAAAATTTATATAATAAAAAAATTCACTATTTTAACCATTTGAACATGTATAATTCAGTAGCTTTTAGTGCAATTACAATGTTGTGCAACTATCATGACTATCTACTTCCAAAACATTTTCATCATCCCAAAATATAACCCATACCTTTTAGCAGTCACTCTCCATTTCCCCCATCCCATGCCTCTGGCAACATCAGTCTGCTTTCCATTTGAATGGATTTGCCTGTTCTTGATAGTACATATAAATGGGATCGTATAATATGTGACCTGTTATGTCTATCTTCTTTCATTTAGCATATTGTTTTCAAGCTTCATTCATTTTGTAGCATATGTCAATACGTCATTGCTTTTTATAACTAAATAATATTTCATTGTATGGATACCATATTTTATTAATGTATTCATTCAGTTGATGGACATTTTAGTTGTTTCTACTCTTGGCTCTTGTGAACAGTTTTGGCTCTTGTGAATATCTATGTAAATGTTTTTGTTCAGATACCTGTTTTCAAATCTTTTTAAAATATATTTTTATTGATTTCAGAGAGGAAGGGAGAGGGAGAGAGAGATAGAAACATCAATGATGAGAGAGAATCATTGATTGACTGCCTCCTGCATGCCCCACACTGGGGATCTGCCTTGACCAGGAATTGAACCGTGACCTCCTGGTTCATAGGTTGATGCTCAACCACTGAGCCATGCCGGCTTGCCCTGTTTTTAAATCTGTTTGGCATATACCTAGGAGTAGAATTGCTGGGTCATGTAGTACTTATATGTCTAATGATAGAGGAACCAACAAACTGGTTTTTTTAATTCTTTTTTTTAAAATATATTTTATTGATTTTTCACAGAGAGGAAGGGAGAGAGATAGAGAGTTAGAAACACCGATGAGAGAGGAACATCGATCAGCTGCCTCCTGCACATCTCCCACTGGGGGATGTGCCCGCAACCCAGGTACATGCCCTTGACCGGAATCGAACCTGGGACCTCTCAGTCCGCAGGCTGATGCTCTATCCACTGAGCCAAACCGGTTTCGGCCAACAAACTGTTTTTTACAGTAGCTGCCCCAACTTACATACCTCCCACTAATGTATGGCAATTTTAGTTTCTCCACATTTTCACCAATACTTATTTTCCTTTTAATTATAGCCATCATAGCGGGTACTAAGTAATATCTCATTGTGGTTTTGCTTTACTTTCTCCTAATGCCTAATAAAGTTGAACATATTACCTCTTGGCCATTTATCTATCTTCTTTGGAGTAGCATCTATTCAAATTCTTTGTTCATGTTTTTTATCCCACATCACATGTTTATTTGGACTTAAACACTTATAATTTCATTCTAAACACTTTATTGATAAACATTTTGATATATGTAGTTATGCTATAAGGAATATACAAATCAAAGCTCTATGAATAATACACAGGGTTTTCAAAAATTATGTTTCATAAAGAATACAGAGAAAGGAAAAATAACCACACATCCAATAGCTCAGAACCATTTTAAAGTTAAATTGTCTTTTGCTGTTGAGTTCTTTATATAGTATTTCAAATACTAGGTCCTTATCAGATATATGATTTGTACATATTTTCTCACATTCTATCTGTGGATTGTTCTTTCACTTTCTTGACAGTATTCTTTGATGCATAAATGTGTTCAATTTTTATGAAATCCTATTTATCTACTTTTTCTTTTGTTGTTTGTGCTTTTGATGTCATATCTAAGTAATCATTGTCTAATCCAAGATCACAAAGACTTATCACTCTGCTTCCTTCTAAGAGTTTTTTAGTTTTAGCTCTTACAGTTAGTCCTTTGATCCATTTTGAAGTAATTTTTTTATATGGTGTGAGGTAAGGTTTCAACTTCATTCTTTTGCACATAGAAATCCAGTTGTCCAAGCACCATTTGTTGAAGATACTGTTCTTTCCCTCATTGAAAGTTCTTGACAACTTGTCAAAATTCCACTCACTATAGAAACAGGAGTCATTTATGGACTCTCAATACTCTCCTATATTCTATATGTATATTATTCCTAGACAGTTTCATTGTTTTGATTACTGTAGCTTTGTAATAAGTTTTGATATTGATACCCACTATTTTCTTTTACATTTTCAAAAGTTAATAGAAACTTCCAAAAAGACTATCTCTTGTTAAGAAACTATGTAGAATAGTACCAGTACACTATTCCATGGAAATTCCTAAGTTCAAAAGCTCTGAAGATAGAAAGTTCTACATTCCTAATTTGGGGCCAAAACCTGACTTCATCAGAACTCATTTGACACCAAACCCAATCTGAACTCACATGAATCTATACATACTATGACATCTATGAGAATATATATTTCAGAATATGCAAAATATGAAATCTATATTTTATATAATACACTGAGTTGCAGAAAGATTTATGTTTGCTTGTGAGGTGCTGCCCCACACCTGGCTGGTGCTGCCCCTCTGGTGGTGGTGTGCACTGTACAGTCTATGACGTGTATTACCATCATAACATTGGAAAATCCTGAATTCCGAAGCACGCCTGATTCCAATGGTTTGGAAAAGAAATGGTACACCTGCATCATTCTATTAGGACCACACTGGTATCTCCTGATACTCAACACTCTGGATAATTTTTTATCTTTGTTTAGAAAAACAAGAGGAGAAACAAATCACTATAATGTGCTTTGTGTGACTAGCATTTATGGCACAAGTGATCGCTGTTAGGCAATAGGCTAGGCACTTGATCTCATTTTAAATCTTTCAAAACACAGATTCTGTAGGAAAAACTAATGAAGTGACCCTTGGCAGTGAAAAGTTGTGAGTAGTTTTTCTGACCAATTTTTATTAAGTCAGAAGAAACTGTAAAGGGAAGCTAAGAAACTATGTAGAATAGTACCAGTACACAATTCCAAAGACCTAAATTCAGGTCTTGCTTAACTCCTGTAGGTGGGAAATCAAAGAAAGTTTTCCTCCTCCTGTTGGGTAGCTGATGTCTGTCCTGTCCTTGGTGTGAGGACTGCTTCTTTGCCTTTTACAGTTTTGTTTTGCCTCATCATTCCTGAGAGAAAGTAGACCTGCCCAGATTCCCTGTCACCTCCGTGTGGCCCTCTGTAGCCATCACGGACTATTTGTGATTTCCAGATAATTCTCCTCCTGCAAATAGTTTACACAGTCTAAAATTTTGAATTTTCCTCAGTTTCTTTAGTCTGAACATTGCCATTCTGGATCATTCTTTAAAACAAAAATGCTAGGTTACCATTGAGGTGCATACATTCAGCTCTCTGGTTCATCCAGTCCTATATCCTTAGCCTATTGTTTAAGTGTCATTTTACTTAATTCCATAGTTCCCCTATAAAATTATCTGGAGGTATTTTTTACCCTTGTTTCACCTGCCTGAGAAATGAGGCTCATAGAGGTTAGTTTATTCAATGTCACCAGTAACAGAAGGACCATCATGATTCTTCCTCTTTGACGCATTAACTTCCTCAATATAACCATGCTGATTGAATAGAAAACAGGCAATGGTCATGCCACCGTTTCCACAAGACAATAGAAAATCCTACACTCTCACCTGGCCAGTGTGTCTAAGTGGTTGAGCACCGACCTGTGAACCAGGAGGTCACAGTTTGATTCCCGGTCAGGGCAGATGGCTGGGTTTCAGGCTCGATCCCCAATAGGGGGCATGCAGGAGGCAGCCGATTGATGTTTCTATCTTTCTTTCCCTCTCTATTTCTCTCTGAAATCAATATATATATATATGTTAAAAAGAAAATCCTACACTTTCAATGCTGACCCTGTCATTGCTAGCTCATATAATTTCCTGGATGAAGGGGAGACATAGACATATGAGAGAAATTGAAGCTGGAAAAAAAATCCAGGACAAATAAATGCATAAGCAGAGAATAAGGAGAGCAGGGAGTTAATTATTAACAATGTGAGTCTAATGTTCACTGAGGTCTCAGATGTTTTCATGTCCTGATCTTATCCTCAACTTGCTGATTAGTCAAAAATTGTTTATGAACATTCAGCATCTACTATAGGTTCAGTCCTAAACTAAGTTTTATAAAGGATCCTGAAAAAGATCTACTGCCTTTAAGTCTAACTGAGGAGGAAAGGATAACACCCATGAAACAATAGTTATCAGGACAAGATAACATTCCTTATCAATGCTGTAGGAGTTCGGAGGTGAGATGTGTCAGGAAGGGCTTAAATGGTCATGGAAACCTCTGTGGAAGAAGGGAATCTTCAATTGGGTCTTGAAAGGCAGGATTTAAAAAGCCAAGCTCCAAGGCAGGGGTGAGCACGGTAGGTTCTTGAGCCAGTGAGATAATCCCCTGGAGAGTAGTTAAGTGTGTGTGTGAGCACGTGAGTCTATGCAGGAAGGGCCATGGGAGACACTGATCAGGGTTGGTGGGACAACATTCTCCGGGGTGTCTTTTTCTAAGAGAACATGGGAAGACATTGTGAGTTTGGAGCAGGCGAGTGACATGGTGGATCAGTGTTAAAATAAGAGTAGATCAGCTGTGATGGCAGGACGTGTTGAAGTGAGAAACTCAGACTGTTTGGTTTGAGGGAGGCCCTGAACAGGGGTGTGGCCATGAGACACAGCGAGTGGTGCAGAGAGACAAGACATTTCAAGGCACAGTCAAGGAAAATCAGAAGCTGCTTATGAGGAAGCAGAGTAGGCTAAACAAAGGCAGTATTAGAGCTTTGAGTATGTGGTGGAGGGTTGTGGTGCTCTGGACAGAGATGCTGGAAAGAGGAAAACATCCTAGCCAGGGCTGGGCAAACTTTTTGACTCGAGGGCCACAATGGGTTCTTAAACTGGACCGGAGGGCTGGAACAAAAGTATGGATGGAGTGTTTGTGTGAACTAATATAAATTCAAAGTAAACATCATTACATTAAAGGGTACGGTTTTTTTTTTTTTTTTTTAGTTTTATTCATTTCAAGCGGGCCGGATCCGGCCTGCGGGCCGTAGTTTGCCCACGGCTGTTAGACAGTCATTATTTTTTTACCATATTCAGCCTAAAATCATGGTGTTTAAGTGGAACTATCTAGAACTGTGTTATCCAATACTTAGCCTCCAGACACATGTGGGGAATTAAATTCACTGAAATTAGATAAAATTAAAACTTTAGTTCTTCATTCAGGTTAACCAAATTTCAAGTGTGCAATAGCTAAATATGCTATAATGGCTACCACATTGGAAGTCAGGTATAAAACAATTTTCATTATCTCAGAATGTTCTATCAGACAGGACTGATCTAGAGATCAGTAGAAAATATTAGCATTTGGTGAAGGAGAGCTCTTGAGGTGAGAATGGGAAATTAGTGACACTAAGTCAATGGGTCATCTCTCAAGGAAAAAGGCCTAGGGCTAAATTTTAGGTCATGTATGAAGTTGAGAGAAACAGGCAAAAGAAGAACAAACAAAAATTGCCAGAGGTTTAGGAGAACTGGGAGACTCAGCATAGCATAAAATCCTGGCAACAAAAAGAGGAGAAACTGTCAATGAGGAGGGCATGAGTGTGTGTGTATGTGTGTGTGTGTGTGGGGGGGGTAATGGGGGGATAAGGACACATATGTAATACCTTAATCAATAAAGAACTTTAAGAAAATGAGGAGGGAGTGGTGTCAATGTCAATGCTGCATAGAAGTCAAGGATAAAGAGAACCAGGACAAAATTGTGTTTAGAATCTGAGGTCATTTGTGACCTATCAAACTCAACGAAGGAGTAGGAGAGAGAGATGGAGTTAAATAGGAACACCATAAATTGAGACCGGGAGAGGAGATCAGGGCCTAGGAACATCTCAGTGGAGTGGTAGGGATGGGGGCTTGTTCAGGAGGATGTGGGGAGAAGAAAATAGAGGTGAGGAGCAGAGCCAGCTGTTGGGAGAAGGAAGAAGAGAAATGAAGGAGACAACTATCACCACCAAGGGCTTCATGGACGGTTATTTTTATTTTTTCCAAAAGAATAGGAAGATGGGTTAAAAAAAGAAGAAGAAGAAGAAGAGGATTAGAAGAAGCGGGTGCCTGTGTAACGCCTAATGGTTGGGATGAAACGAGAAAGGGGTCACGAGGAGGGGATTATACTCTGGGGGCTCAGGAGAGAAGGGATAAAAAGAGTGGGTGGGCTTGTGGCCATTGACCTCTGAGATTGGAACAGTTGCTTAAAGCTAGAGGCTGCTTTAGCTTGGTTTGCTCGCTTTTGCTCTCTTGTCTTCCCACTTGCCATGCACAAGATTCTTCCTTTGGATCGATTTAATTTTGATTTGTTTTTCTAATGCATTAGACCTTAACATTTGTGCAGTGTTACTACCTAGCTTTCTGGATTCCTCTAAAACCATTGTAAATAGACATGTGTCCTTATTATTTGTCCATGTCAGTGTCATCTGTTTTAAACTGTAAGGACAAGGACAGAGTCTGTTTAGCATGTGCTCCACAGGGCTTATCATACTACTATGAACATATGGGTAATTCATTCAATACTATTAAATTGTAAAGATCAGTAATTATACTTGTATTTGAAGAGATTCTTTTAAAAATAGATGTATACAGTTGAATATGTGGGTATGCCTGTGTGTGTGTCTTGCTAACTCCACTGATCAAAGATAATTCATCCTCCTTGCCATTATGGTAAAGAGTTATTAGAGATTGATTTAATTTTGGATTTTAGTTTATTATGGACTGGTACTAAATGCTTTCTGTGCACTATTTTATTTAGTCCTTGCAGACATTTTGAGTGATAGGTGTTCTAATTCTTATTTCAGAGGTGAGGAAATTGTGGCAGAGGCTGATTAAGTAACTTGCCCAGGGTCATGCAGCAAGAACAAGGGGCAGAGAAGAAACTGGAACCTGGTCTCTCTGGCACCCAATCTTGTGCCCTTAGTGTCCTCTGTGTTCTCAGGCAGTGTGCTAAAGTGGCTGCTACCATGACTGGGTTGGCCACAGCTATGATCATGCCCACATAAGGATGTGTTTGCTCTCTACAGCCATAAATCTTCTCTCGTTACTGAGAGGTGGAAAAAATGGTTTGGGGGAAATAACACAAATAACACCTCCTGGTGTCAACCCAGCCTTGATGGGGGACAAAAACGCTTAGCAACTCTTTCAAAGTATCCAAGACAAAACTTGACCTTTAAGCAGTTTCTCCATTTAGAGTTAAATTTATCTTCAACAAATATGGTTTGAATAAGTCAAGACCTCCTGTTTTAGCTATTTAACTGGGAAGGTAATATTTCCAATTCAATTTAAAAAATTTCCTTTGCCAAATTCCTCAGGACAAGAAAAAGAAAAGGAGAAAAAGGAATGCTAAAGTTCAGAATAAAAAGAAACTTCCCAGGATGTGCATTGGTGCAAACCATAGCTGTGGTCATCGTAAATATCACTTTTTCCTTTCCAAACCAAAGTCTGGGGTTTCCATAGTAACTGCTATTACTCCAGCTGGTTTGCATCATGTTTTTTGTATAGGAGCCAATGGAGCAGAATCCAGCTATGTCACAAAGTTCAGGCATCACTATCAAATGGATCTTCTGGGGCAAATACCAGAAAGAAAATTATTGCGCACAACACCTTCTCCCACCCAAGCCCTACCTTCCCAACCCTTTGTGCTTTGCTATTATGCTGACCTAGTCCCTAGAGCACCCAGAGTGGGCCTTCTTCTCAAAGTCAGACCATTGGCTGCCTCCAACTGTGACTTCTCCCTCTGTCTGTGTGCACTGGAAGGGAATTAGAGCTGTGGCTATTGATTTACTAATCAGAGTGTTCTTGGGCAATAGCGTTTCACAAGCATCAGAATGTAGATTTGACAGTCCAGGCCAACTGGACTGCAGACTGGAGAGATTGCATTGCCTCCCTGTGGCTCACCCAGGCTTTCAGATGAAAGTGATTTCTCAAGGTCACTGCAAAGCTCAGTACAAAGGTGTCTCATATGGAGAACACATGGTGTGAAGGCACGAGAGAAGTTGTGCCCAGAGTCAGAGACTTGTGTTCCTCTTCTCACCTTTGATCTTGGCAGAATGAGCCTGACCCTGAGGACTTCAGTCCAATCATGGGACTATCATAGGAATATATGCCTTTCCTCTCCCCACGCCCTCTCACCATCCTCATCCCAAGCCCTGCTCCTATTTTCTAGGTGTAGAAAAGGAACTAGGGAGAAATATGTCTCCTCCCACCAAAGCATTTCCACTTCTTAAAATAAGTCCCAGCTTTCCTCTTCTAAGAAGCCATCCCAGAGTGGACTAGGATCTCACAATATCTTTTGTTTACTTTATGCAAGAAACATATTCAGAACCTCCTGAGTGGCAGACACCAGGGGAAGGCCCACACTTATCTGAGCCCAATAAAGGGCCATGATTATTACACAGACATGGTCGGAAGAGGGTGCTATTCCAATTTGGGGGACAAGTGGTCAAAAAAGGCTTCGTAAAAGAAGTGACTTGACTAGCATGATCCATAGCCGTCTAATCTAATTAGCATGCACATAATTATAGCATAGATTTTAAATACCTCTGCATGGGAGTCTGTCTTGTTATCTCCTTAGATTACAAAAATCTTGAGTGTAAAAGCCTGGTCTTTATTATACTGGGTTGAAGATCTGACTTAGAACAGAGCTGAGAGCGTAGAGAGGGTTATCGTGGCCTTGACTCTGCCTTCAGAAACAAAAGGACAGACTGGAGGATCCATAGGCAGTTTGTGTGAGAGGGTGGCCCTGTGCAACAGTGGGAGACAGCTAAGCATGAGAGAGAAATGGGTTGACACCTGAGCCCAAAAGCTGAAGAAGGGGATTTGCATACAGTGCTTTTATTTTCTACTATTTTCTACCATTTTCTACCTACATTTTAAGCATGATTTCAAACTTTTCTATTACCCTGGATCAGAAGCTCCTTAATTGCTTCCTCTGTGACTGGGAAAGTTCTTTCTCTCCAGGCCTCAAGTTTTCATTTGATAAATGATGTGTTGGCCTGGGTGATTGTCTCTTAAGTTCTAAATTGTATTTCACAGGCTTAACCCGAACCAGTCCAAATCAGCTTTGAATCCTCAGGGTCTAAACACACTAATAAGTACTGAATAAATATTTGAATTAAATTAAAGAGACTCAAAGTCCAGCTCTACATGTGAGATGATAAGACTGGGCTTAATGAAGAGTGTGGAGATCTGGGTGAGCTGTGCCGTGCTTTGTATGAATAGCAGAACCACGGGCTGGGTTCTCTACCTGTCGCAGAGGCTGGGAAGGTGGCTTGGCTCTTTAGGCTGGCCCCACTTGGCTGCTTTAGATGTGGATTCAGGCAAAGACTGGCCTGGGTCTTGTGTTGTGAAATATTTAACTACAAAAGAGAAAAAATAAATTATTCAAGTTGTTAAATGTGGTCTTATAAACTAAAGAAAGCCTCCAACTTTTTTTTTTTTATTTTTATTTTTTTTGGTGCCAGAAAAAGAAGCATGGTCTGAGACATCTGTGTGATTGGGCGCCTGTTTTGGTTTATACTCGGTTCTGACTTCACTTTACACAGCCCCTAGAAACAGGAGTCTTGTGTTCAGTACGGACAGCCAACTGCGACAACTCAAGCCAAAGAAACTGGAGTTTTCCTAATTCTGTTGTAGTGCTTCCATGACTTAAAGACGCTCTGTTTCCCTGTCCTCTGGGTTGCCTTCATAGAGATTCAAGTAATAGTTAGGGTAGGGACTAAAGCCAACAAAGGTGGGAACACTTTTTTTACATCGTCTCCAATACGTGTTAGGGTGTTGGGGTGGCAGAGGAATAGCCATTGCAAGTTTCATAAAGCAAACACTTTTTTCCCTGTCCTGATGTCAGGCATACTTCCGCCTATCTAGTTGAGTACCCAACAGTTATTGTAGACTTTAATTACTACTTCTTTTAGCTATAGATCCACACCCTCCCTGACACTATTTTAATTCTAAATAATCAAGGTGAAGCAAAAATAAATAAAAAGTCATTTTAGATGGGGCTGCAAAGACACAGGCAGATGCCTAGTAGAGGAAGGTGAACTCCGTGTGCTTTTTTTCTACTCACAAGACAAGTATTTTCCAGCACCTATGTGCTAAGCAATGTTACATCCACTTTTGTTTAATAATCACAGTTCTGTTAAGAACAGGGAAGTTAAGGACCATTGCCTAATTAGAAAGAGGCAGGGCTGGGATTCAGACCCGGACCCCCTGACTCTGGGAGCAGCCCTTTGCCCCACAGCACGTTACCTTCCTGGGCTGGCCATGTGCTTCCTGCAGTCCTTTGGAACTATATTTAACTGCATGAAGCCTGTGGTGACCGGAGCATCTAGCATTGCTACCCCCCACCCCAAACTGCTGGCCCCTCCTGCAGAAGACAGAGAAAAGCACTTCCTTCTGAATAATGAGCAGAGATTTTTTGGGAATTTCTGAGATCTCTTTGTAGTTACTTTGCACATTTGGTATACAAGAGGCTACTCGTTTGCTCTTTCATAATGCACCTGCAGTTTTGGACAACAGCGATGAAGTGAGCAATGCCACGTGCGTTATGGCCATGAAGCCTAAGTAATTTGCTGCACTTCTTACAGAGTTTGCTGAGAGTTTTTAGTAACAGCGCTGCAGTTTGCTATTCGCTACTGTTTTTGAGAACTACGGATCATTAGGAGTTTTGGTCCTAATGCAGGGATGCAGTCCAACAGTATCATTAGCCCTGTGGCTCTGGGTGATTTGGTGGGCTTTCTTTCTCTCCAAGAATATGGGCTCACGAAAGGTAGGAAGGGACTTGTATAGTATCCATGCTTAAAAAGCTTCATTTTCCGAGGCCATGAGATTACTCACCAAGCAGATCAGTATCCAGTGTGGTATGCTGCTCAGAGCACTTCCGGTGAGTCCAGCTTTGTCATTGATCACTTTGGGCACATTGTTGAATGTGCCCTACAAGAATCTGCATTTCTTGCCTGATAAATAGGGTTCGTTTGAAAGTTGCCCAGTGACCTCAGAACCATATTATTGAAGAGTCGTGTGTGAGAAAAGATTTGAGTGCTACAAAATGTTGAGTGTCATAAAAATGTAAGATTATCTGGTTACATAGATGACGGTGCGTGAAGGATCCTTAGCTAAAGTGGTAGCCAGTCTATCAGTGATGAGGGTAGAATGGTGCAGTCCATGGACAGGAGCCCAGCCACTGACTGCTTGTCACTGGGCTGTGAAGAGAGTGAGTGTCTGGAGACGTTTATGGCAATGTGACCGAGTAATTTTATGTCTGCTGAATATAGTAATAAAACTTAGGCCTTGAATTTTCTTGGTATTTTAAAATTTTATATTTAGTATTTCTCTTTCTTACATTTAAAAAAAGTACGGTGCACAATGGATTTGGGGAAAACTAGCCCTTCACACGGATGATACGAGAAACTAGGTATGTGAAATATCAGAAGTTCAGGAGATAATTGGGAAATTAAAAGTCTGTATGGTTTACCTATCCAGAGAAAGGCCGCCAGGAAATGGAAAACATGAGTCCATTCCAACTGAGTCGCTTCTCTACCTGTTTGGTGTCCTGGGGACACAGAGGACATGCTCTGATGTCTGACCTTGGGGACTCACTCAGTATCATCAGAAGGAATTAAAGTCCAAAGCACAGGGCTACAGCTGCTTTTCCTAAGATGCTACCGAGGACCATAGGGCTTGTGGCTCTTTTCCTGGGCTGATGGGGCCTAGGTGAAGACAGCCGTGATACAAAATCCACAAGAAACCATGGTCAATTAAGAAGAGAGAGAATGCTAAATGGGCAGACAGCATGATTTCTATTTTGGTGTTGAGATTTATAAGTTAATGTTTTAACATATATTTTAATATCAAATAGGACACCCCCATCCATTTTGGTTTTCATCCTTATGTATTCCTCTAGATGAGATTTAGAATTATCTAGTTCTAAAAAGCTTAGTTGAAATTCTGTTAACTTGTGTGTTAAAATGAATAAAATTTATCTTTGCAATATGAAGACTTCTCATCCATGAATGAATCATTTTATTCCACTCAGTTAATTTTTATAATTTTCTGTTTGTTCATTCTATACATTTCTTGTTAAATGTATCTATCCCTGGATATTTTATATTTTTATTGTCACTGTGAATGAAATCTTGTATCCCATTACTTTCTAGTTATTGCTGGTGTGTAAGAAAGCTTATGGGTTTTGATATATTTAATGTTTAACTGGCCACCTTTCTGCTCTCATTACAGTTCTAATTCTTTTGGGTTATCCAGGCATAACAAATTATGTATAGACATTTCCTGACTCTGGTCCGCCTTTCCAGTATGAGTAACTTACCGTTTTCTTGGGTGATTGCATTAGCTATTATTTCCAGAACACTGGTAAGTAAATGAAGATACCCTGATACCCTGTCGGAACGTCACAAGCTGTTGGACCCTCCATATCAACAGAAACATGGAAACTGAAGCTCTGTGCTCCCTCCTTTTCTTCTCCCCTGTTTCTCAAACATTTGCTGATAGGAGTAAAACCTCATTCAGATGATGTGGAAGATGACCTTGGAAGAAATGCGCAAGTTAAATGCTTTGTTTCTGCTTTGCCTTTGTAATATAGTACAAGAAGGAGATCGTGGGATAGAGGGACTGATTATATGCTTAATTACAAGGTTCCTATGATTTTTGTAGCATCTTAATTGGAGGGAAGAGGATGCCTGAGTCACTGTTGGGCTTTCTGGTGAGGGCTGGCTCAGAGCAATCGCCTCACCCTTACAGCACCCTGTGTCTCTCCGTCTCCCAGGGAGACAGCAGGCTGTGCTTCTGAGGGCTTCACTTTGTGTTTTATGCTTGATTTCCATTTGAACCCATATTCAAGCCTCTGACAAGCAAAATGGGGACAAAATACATCCCTTGGTTCTATTTCCAACCCATTCAAAAATAGAAGGCTGTCAGAGTTCTCAGGAGCGGATGTCAGCTCAGCTGGGAGGCTGGGCGCCTGGTTTCCCCTGGGAGGTCAGGCGAACCTGAGAATTGAAGAAGCCCCTATTTTCTGCTGCTCACTCTTTGTCTTTATCCAGCTGCACACACTATCACTGTAATTTCACAAGTATATGTAAGTGTGGTCATGCTGCCATGCGTGGGTGCTGTGCTGTGCCCTCGGGTCCCTTCTCTCCAGGACGGAAATGCTCATCCTCCCAGAGCTGAGAGTTTGACGGCTCACAGGTCAGTCTTACCCCGGTGATAACCCTCTCCTGGTGGTAGCTGCCTCCCTTCTGGGAGCAGCCCATGTCCAATGCCTGGTCGTCAACCTAATTTGGCACAACTGTCAGAGCACTTCCAGCTCCACTGGGATTGGTGGAGGCCCAGCTTGCTTCACAGACCACAGGTCTGATTCTGAGGGCACCTCCCACAAACCTCCTGCAGGTAGACCCCCATCTTGGAGTCAGCATTCCCAGAGACTATATCTCAGTCCACTTCCTTGACCAATGCAATCTGCTTGAAATTTTAGTGGCATCCTTTCGCTTTTTTTTTTTTTAAAGTCAACTTCTCCTCGTCTCTTGTCCTCTACACCAAGATGAGCCTCACTGACCTCTCCTAAGAACACACGTGTTCACAACCTGTTTTGTGTCTGCCCTCATTTCCCCCTCTGTTCCTTTCGTTCTCTACAAAAGCCATCTGTGGCCTATGGCAGTCATAGGCTCCTCTATCAATGGGCACTCACTGGGTTTCCAGGCTCCCGCCTCCAAATGGTGCACGTTGTTTACAGAGGTGCTTATGAACGCAGGTGCTTGAGCTTCTGTGGATAGACTCCTAAGGGGGTTGCTGGTTTAAAGGAAGTGCATACTTTCCATTTTTAAAGGTGTTGCTGAATAACCTTTTTAAGTCTCTTGAAGCATTTCACCAGCCACAAGGAGAGTTGCCTGCTTCTTATGTCCCCACCTGAAGATCACAAAGCTGATCTTTAATCAGGTCTCTGTTCAGGTCTTAGTCATTTCTCACTGAAGACCCACCTTGACCCTTTGCTGTTGAAAGAAGGAGAGTTTGGTGAAGGGAAGACCAGGCTGATGGGCTTGAGAAAGTCCCCCGACCTCCAGGTGGCTCCTTCCTCCAAATGGAAGAGAAATACGGACTGCAGACTCTTCTCCTGCTCTAGCCCCAGCCTGGGGCACATGGCTGCACAGGGTGGGGGACCCAAGCCTGAGGGGCTGGTGCTGTCCCCAGCCCAGGGGCATGAGAAGGATCTTTCAGGGTGAAGATGAGGCGGGGATGGGCAGGGGGAAAAGCTTTATGCTGCGTGCTCCCCCATGACTCATAGGGTCCTTAGCTAGTTCCCAGCAGGTGGAATATGCTCCTCTTGCCTCTGAAAACAAACAGAAAAAGAATTGGCATGTGACTGGTGTCCCAGACTGGAAAGGAGGAAGACTGGGGTGACTTCTTAAAAGGAGGAAAATCCGTCTAGGATATTTGGGCACACAGATGCACCTCCTCCAATATCCAATAAAACATCGGATGTGAACTGGCAACCTCGTGACCGCCACACCCCTTTCAAACTCTCCATGACCAGTGATGGGGTAAGGTGGGGAGTTCCTGGCCAGGGGGATGCGTCTGTGCCTGCCTGGCTTGGTGCTGGGCACGAAATGTCGCAGACTGTCTCTCTCTACCTGGGCATTATCAGCATCTCCTTGCCTCTTTTTGGCGTGTGAAATTAGGCAACTCTATGCCCTGTTATTATAGCACAGAATCATTATCCCTAATAAACATTTCATAACTCAATCTATTTTTACCAATTGTTTTAAATCTTTCTTATTAGCTATGTTAGGCATGCTATGATTTTAATCTTCTTAACGTCCATGTGAGAGTTTGACAGGTCAGCAGGGGATCTTGCCTTAGCTGCCAATGATACATGATTAGGTTAAGCTCCAGGGACCCATGCTCTAGAGCAGGGGTGGGCAAACTTTTTGACTCGAGGGCTACAATGGGTTCTTAAACTGGACCGGAGGGCCGGAACAAAAGCATGGATGGAGTGTTTGCGTGAACTAATATAAATTCAAAGTAAACATCATTACATAAAGGGTACGGTCTTTTTGGTTTTTTTTAGTTTTATTCATTTCAAGCGGGCCGGATCCGGCCCGCAGGCCATAGTTTGTCCACAGCTGCTCTAGAGCCTCCCTCTCCCCATCCCAGACTCATCTCTGAAGCATTGTAAGAGAACTGGGTCTCCTGCAGTCCACAGAGTAACAGTGTATCAGTGAGAACAATATCTTAGGCTTTCATCTAATCATTTAGTTTTGTGAAAAAGAAGTAAATAAAGAGGGGGGGAAGGTGAGAGAGAGAGAGAGAGAGAGAGAGAGAGAGGAGAGAGAGAGAGAGAGAGAGAGAGAGAGAGAGAGAGAGAGAGAAGAAGAAGAGAGAGAGAGAGAGAGAGAGAGAAACTGATCTCATCTGGGAGGTAACTGCAGCAACCCAGGTCATTTCTGAGAGGCAACAGAATCGTGTTTTAATATACTGTAAGTTTAATATACTGACTTTAATATACAAAGTCGAGGGAAGAGTTGGCACGGTGGGAGACCTTGGACCATTCTTTTTTTAGGATCATCGCTGGGTAGGAAAATAATTGAGGTTTTGGCAGCTGAGATGACTGTTGGCAGAACAGCTTATTTCTCACTTAATTCCTTACGTAAACCAGCATCCCTACTAACTTTTGCCATAGCTGCACTGAAGAGTTTGGCTGTGCTGTCCCTCCAGCCAATCCATCTTTGGTTTTACCTGCTATTAACTGTTCCCCGTTTGTGCTAAAAGAATACTGTCCGGCTCCAGAGCTTCATCCTTTCATGGCCATTTCCTGATGGTCCAGATGCATGACATCCTCACACTCAAGAACAAAGGAGTCCTGATGACTAAGGCTGATGTTCTGGAGATAGCGGAAGAGTGCAAGCTCAGGTCCAGGTTGACAAGCGTTAGAACGTAAGGAGGGTCACAATTCCACAGCCAACTTACACCAGATCCTCCCCTTTCTTTGGAAGAAGGGGTCCATGACTGCCTCCAAGGTTCAAGGGCAGGTGCAGACCGAATAAACTATGAAGCATCTTTTGCTAATAGGATCTTGGGTGTCCAACCAACCTTCCCCTCCCCACAGGAGACCAACAGGCCCTGACCAAGATCACCCCTTGGTGCCTGGCAAGAACAACTCTCAGTGTGAAGTGTTAAAGGGAAAACTGTGGTGAGCATCAGAATGACTAGGAAGCTTATTAAATATGATAAATTCCCAAGCCTACCCCCAGAAATTCTGCCTCATGTGCACTGGGGTGAGTCCTTGTAGTTCTGACGCAGATAGTTGAGTTGAGTCTGCTAGAACATCACACACTGGTGTTCTCTTCAAGTACCTTCTCCCTGCAATACCCCAGCGCCTCCCTCCACACAGGCCGCATTTGGTGTGGAGCCACTCTCTTCCGAATGGATCAGCCTCCCTCGGTTGGCTTGAGCCTTAGATCAGGATTTTCTCTGAAGACACTTACCAGGCTGTTTGTAAGAGGAGTGCTGGTGATGGAATTACCGATCTTTTTCTAGGCTTTAATTTTCTGTTGGGCTTTTCTTCTGAGTCCCATTGCTGCCTCTTTGCCCCTGTTTATAACAAACCCCAAAAGTAGGCTCCCTGTGTTCAGAGGTGGGATCAAGGACAATCTGACCGCTGGCTGCATTTCTGTGAAATGTGATCTGGCATTCTATCATATTGCCTGTTGTTCATTTATTGTCATTGTTTTCATCCTCCATTTATTGAATCATCTATCTTTTCCTTGCCATATTTTCTTACGGGTGTTATTTATAACATGATTTTAATTGCCAAGGAAAATACCATTAGAATTATATTTATTAAAAATATGAGATAGCCTGGCCAGTGTGGCTCAGTGGTTGAGCATTGACTTATGAACCAGGAGGTCACAGTTCTATTTCTGGTCAGGGTACATGCCTGGTTGCAGGCTTGATCCCTAGTAGGGGACGTGCAGGAAGCAGCCGATTGATGATTCTCTCTCATCATTGATGCTTCTATCTCCCTCTCCCTTTCTCTCTAAAATCAATAAAACATATTTTTAAAAATGAGATAAGTTGGAATCTTTGTAATATTGTTCTTTGCTTTAAGGGACATGGATAGCACTTCACTTCCTCATTTTTAAGGATGTTTCTCAGGAACCGTCTTATCTTTCTGTTGTTCTTTGCCCAGGCAGCTCTGTTTTATGACTACTAGCAGCCATTTGAATTTGCCTTGTTTTGTGGCCATTTTCTTGTCAGACTTGTTTCCTCCTCTCATCCTATGGTCTTGATTCCCCAGGGTTTATCCAGACTCTGGATGGGCAGCGGGTAAGGCAGGAAGCTGCCTGGGGCTCTACAGGTCGGTGTGGGTGGAGGCTCAGGTGACAGCTGGAAGGCACCATGGCTCCTGGTGGTTTCCCAGCCTCCAGCAATTGTTCCTATAGTGTGGCTCTGCTGTACTGAGAGGTGATGCTTTTACAAAATTACCAGAAACTTCACGTGCGCTGCCTCGTGCATACAGCCCTACAAGGTAGATACTGTTATTATTCAAATGTAAAGGAAGAAACAGAAATGATGGAATCCCAAGATTAAGCGATGTGGCTCTCAGAGCTGGTGTGTGGCAAATGCAGGAGGAGGACCAGGTCCTGGGCTCTCTATAAGGCTATGATATGTCCCCAGCAAATTTAAGTGTTCACTAGGCGATAGGCATGATTGTTGTTTCCAGTGTTTAGGTCAATTGACTATTAAGCCACTGACCACAAAGACTTGCAGAGTTGAATTCACACCTTTAAACTTCACTTGGTAGAGAAGATTTCTACAGGGAATGTAGTCACCCTAAAACCAGAGGACCTCATCATACTGTGGCAATGCCAGTGTCGCAGAAGACACACAAAGGAAGGAAGGAAGGAAGGAAGGAAGGAAGGAAGGAAGGGAGGGAGGGAGGGAGGGAGGGAGTCCTCAGCATCTCAGCATTCCAGCCCTTTCACCTCCAGCCCTGCATTCTAAAATCTTCCCTTCTTCTGCCTCCTGTGAGGACTTTGAGCTTTCCTAACCACAGGCAAGTGAGAGGTATTCATTTAGGCCAGTGGTTCCCAACTTTTTTTTTTTTTGCCAGCCCTCCCTAAGCATCTCTAAAATCCTGATCCTACCCTCCCCCCCCGCCCCCCCACATCCCGTGACATTTAATTCTTCTTATTCAAAAGTGAACTCCTATTCACGTGGAAGAAGCCTAAAAGGCAATGAGCTTGGTTTAAACAAGCCTCCAAAGAACATGGCATCTATGAAAGAGAAAAATAAAAGAACAAAAGGACAGTTGAAGTACTGAGGAAGAAATCACTAAAAAATTATTTAAATAATAATAATAATATGAAGTGGTATGAAAAAATAGCAAATAAAGTTTCAAAACATATAATAGAAAATTGAAATGCATAAATATGTCACAATATATATTTACATACTGTGTATGAGGCCTCTAGAATGATAAGAAATGCAAAAAATTCACTGTTAATACCTCAAATTGCCTCCCTTAAAAATCAAATTGCCCCCCTGTGGGGCGTGTGGCCCACGTTGAGAACCACTGATTTAGATGCTAATCTTCTTTTTCAACAAAAAAGGAAGCAGTTTGGTGACAGGAGACCGAGGACAGGTTTCTAGTCTTGTGAAGTAAGTTTGATTTTACAGAGGAACAAACAGAGTCTCAGAGAGAATAAATATGTGTCACATGTCACCCAGTTGGTGAGTAGCAGAGCGGGGTCTAAATCCACATCTGTCCTATTTCAGAACCTTTCGGTTAAACCTCCACATTTTCCATAAACAAGTTTTGGCTGCAATGAGACATAAAAACTATAGCCATGGTATTATCTTGTGGCAGTTATTTGAAAACCCAAGTATTCTACTGACACATTAAATCATGATGATAAAAAGTTAACATTTATTTAGTGCTCACCATGCGCCAGCTGCTATACAAGCCTGAATCCTCTCATTTCATCCTCATAGCAATACCATGAGGGCTGTTCAGATCTTGCACTCCACGTTACTGATGAGAAAAATGAGGTTTGGTGAGTTAAAGAAGTTGCCCAATTGTGTACAGCTGTGCCACTGGTACACAGAGTCCTAACTCTAGGCAAAGCACTGTGCACGGTACCAGAGAGCTCCAAAAGGTGAGACCCTGCTGTCTGTCTGGTGAGGCTGGTGGCTGCATATCAAGTGGGCAAAGCAGGCAGCATGAGCTGGTTGCCAAAGCCCTGGGGCAGACCAGCACTACAGAGATTCAGACCAGGAAGACATGAGCACAGACTAGATAAGTACAGTTCCTAAGGATACTTCTAAGAGCTCATGGAAATATTTTAATTTTATTTAAAACCAGAATTAAAAAATAAACTTGTAGGTAAAAAATGTGTTAATACACAATATAGTCATCTTTATGCCAATAGAATCATAAATGCAATTTTCAATATTTTATGTGGAAGCAGGGGCCCATAAAGGCAAAAATAGCTAGAGCCGTGAAGGTCATAAGGTGGCCCTGCTATTGCCTCCTGGATGCAGGTCACTCCGAGGCCTTAGGTGGTTGCAGAGCCATAGGTGGTAGGAGCCTGGGTCCCTGAATGTGGCATGTAGGAGAGCTGCCTGGCAACCAGACACACCCAACTACCAGCTGGAAATAGATTCAAAAGATTATCGCATGAGATGACCACCTTACTCAATTACCCTAGCATGTCTAATTTTGTTTTCTTAGGAGACACAGTCTGAGGTTACACAATCTTAGGGTTATATAGTCTGAGGAAGGTCACAGAAGGAAATTGAACTGGAGCTGAGCTTGACAGCTGACGTTCTGGCTCAGCTGGAATGCATCCTGTTTTCATGATCTCCATGATGAGAATAAGGCCAGCTTGTAGGTGGGTTGGCCATCTCCTTACAAAGAGGAGGTAAAGACTACTCAAGGCAGAATATGTTTCTGGCATGGCCAGTGGCCAACTCTGTACCTGGAACCTTGGAGGAATTCAGTAAGTGTATTCTGTGTTGAATTGAACCATTTTGCACCACAGAAAACTATTTCTGTGGTTTACTAAGTTAGTGCCTTCATGCAAACACCAGCGTAGAAACTTGGAAGTGAGTTATCTATCTTAACTAGTGTCAAATAGGCAACCAGCTCTGGGCCTAGCAGTGAACAGGATACCTGTGGGGGATACAGAGAGATGGGAGATTTGGTATTTAAATTACATGATAATGCAATTTGTATATAATTGTGAACTAAACTTGGTGGTTTTTTTCTAAAGAAGTGATGGGAATTGTGTAAGGGCTGATGTAGTTAGGGAAGACCTTTTGAGAAGGTTTCACTTGACCTTGGATTTAGGGAATAAATAGGACTTAAGTAGGAGGGATTAGGAAATTTTGACAAGAATGGCTGACAGTTTGCTGGTGGGGTGAGCACAGTGTTGGGGGATGAGAGACTAGCATGACCAGTGCAAAGTGCTTGTAGCCACTGTACAAGTAAGGAAGTAGGGCAGAATTAGGAAATGAAGAAAATTAATCTTCCTCTGCCTTCCACCTTTTGTAAAACAACCAAACTCTCTCACTTTGGTGTTGAAGGGAAGTATGGTTAAAGGCAGGAAGGAGAAGAGAAAGGGAAGGAAAAGAAAGGACAGTTGGAAAGTGGAAAACAAGCAACGGGGTGGGGAGTGGTAACTCACAGTAGCTCTCGGTGAAAAGATCTTATAAAACCCTCCTGAGAAGGGGCTCTCTGAGCACAGAACTGGGGACTGAGGCCCTGGAAGCCAACAAGGTCAAGACGACACATTTGGGTGTCTCTGATTTCCGTGCAGCATGCAGGCATCACTGTTTTATCCAGTGCTTGAATTCAGTAAAATCAAATGCTAGCAGAATGGAGCTGGTACACTGTCACGCTGGTAATTCAGCTCCACGCTGTAAATCTGCCAGCCAGCTTAAGAACAACTACTGATGCAATTAAATCCAATGTCCAGTTGGAAATGAAAGCCACCATTCTGTGGAAGATGAAAAAGAAAGCATACTCCTAAATGGTTTTTTCCCCAGGAAATAAAGATGGGCTCATTTAACACGATTTCTACCTGTTCTCCTACAATTAGTGCTTAAGTGACTGTCTCTGGGTATTAGGCAGTCCCAGGAAATGAAATGATGCAATGGTAATTGGCCATGTGGGTTTCTTCACTTCCCTGGGGATTTCGCTTGGCTTAGAGAGCATTTTTTTACATGGACCCTGTCTGCACTCTTTATTTAGCTAATTAGAGGGCTTAAGGGAATGAGCTGGCATTGAAACTGAATATCTGGGTTCTAGTCCAAACTAATAAATTTTATCTTCTATTGTGTTTTTATCTTGAACAGCTGTATTACATACATTATCTCATTTAATCTTCACTATAACCGTGTAATGTTGGTATCATGACCCCTTTTACAGAGATGAGAACATTAAATTCAGAGAGGTTGCCCTGATCCATGTTCCCCAACCAGAAAGCAGCAGAGCTGGGATTAGAACTCGAATTGACCGTAATTCCCAGGCTCTGCTGCCCGTTATTAGTATCTACTGATTAAATAGACTTGTGTTTCCTATAACAAGTCACTTCAGCTCTCTGTCTTCACTTTCTTTAATTTGTTGAGGATTCTGTGAAGATGTGGCTGTTCTAAGTGCCTTTCTTTCTGTACAGATTAAGCATACTTTTACTTTTCTCTCCCGTTTTTATTTCGCTCCCTACCTCTTTGCTCTGTTTTTCTTCTCTTTCCTGCATATCCAAACCAGAGCTGCTGTTATTGGGTGGAGGTGTTGGGCAATGAGAGGCAGGGGTTGCGGGGTAGGGAAGGGGGGCGGGGGGGGGGGGGGGCGGGGAGGAAAGCAGGTCTGTCCATTTAGGCACTCTGTTTTCCAGCTCCCTGAGCAATGCTTTCTTCCAAATGAGCTCACAGCAACATAGTATGGGGCAAGGGCCTAAGGGCTTGGAGCTTGAGGATTTTGTTTCCAGTTCTGCCACCATCTTACTGTGAGGCTTTGACCAAATCATGACCTTATCCTTGTTTATAACAATGTAATATAATATAATAGCCACTAGCCATGCGACTATCTCAATTTAAATGATTTAAAATGGAGTAAATTAAAAGCTTCACTTCTTCAATTATATTAACCAATTTCAGTTTCTCAATAGCCACATGCTAAGCACTTGTATGTATAATCTCATTTAGCACTCAAAACAATTTATGAGATAAGTACAGCTTTACAGATAAATAATGTGAGTCTTGTAGATATTTGCTCACTTGCCAAGATTATATATGGTAGTAGAGTGGTGGATATTCTCTAACTCCAAAATCTGCTCTCTAAATCAATATGTCATAATGCACTCCCGATGGAGAAATAGCAAAAAGAAAAAAAATGCTTACAAAATGTGACCAGTGACTTTTACTTCCTACGTATTCCAATAATTATAACAAAAAATTCTGGGCATTCTATGTAAAATAAACATAAGAAGATTCTGAAAGATGAAGAGAAGTCATACCAGCTAGAGGTCTTCAGACCCAAGGGACCAAACAGTGATAAGTTTCCTGAGTTTTTTTTGTTTGTTTTTTTCAGACTTGGAAGAGCGAATTAAAAATATATATATTACCCCACTATATGATATCTATAAGAAACTCATATTAATATAATGATATACATTAGTTGAAAGCAAAATGATGGAAAAAGAGACCATACAGACATTAATCATAAGAAAGCAAAAGTAACTGTATTGATATCAGATAAAGTAGATTTCAGAGCATGGAAATTACTCTGAGAGAAAGCTCAATCCACCAAGAAGACAGCAGTTCTGAGTATTTATGCATTAAACAGCTTAGCTGCAATATATGTGAAGCAAAAACTGATAGGCTGAAGGGAGAAATAGACAAATCCACAGTTATATTTGGAGATTTCAACACTCCTCTCTCAACAATTGATAGAACAGCCAGACAGAAATTAAGCAAGCAGAACTCAACACACTATCAATCAGGAGGATCTATTGACCTTTATAGAATATACCTCCCAACAACAGCAGAATACAACTCTCTTCAAGCATCCACAGAATATTTATCATGATAGACCATATTCTAGACCATAAGGCACATATCAACAAATGTAAAATTAAAATCATACATGTCCATGAGGTCTCCAACCACAATGAAATCAAATAAGAAATCAATAACAGAAAGAGAACAGGAAGTATTTTAGACACATGGGAACTAAACAACACAGTTCTAAATAATCCATAAGTGAAAGAGGAAGCCTCAAGAGAAATTATTTTAAAAAAAATTGAACTGAAGGAAAATGAAAAGAAAACATATCAGAATGTGTGGACTACAGCTAATGTAGTGCTGAGATGGGAAAATCTTCCATTATAAACACGTTATAAAAAAGGAAAAGTCTTAATTTAATCATCAAGGCTCCCACTTCAAGAAATAAGAAAAAGAAAAGCAAAATAAATCCAAGGCAAGAAGAAGGAAGCAAGTAAAAAGATAAGAGCAGAAATCAATAAAATTTAAAACAAAAACTATAAAATTAATAACACAAGAACTGATTCTTTGAAAAGCTTAATGAAATTGACAAACATCTAGCAATACTGAGAGAGATAGAGAGAGAGAGAGAGAGAGAGAGAGAGAGAGAGAGAGAGAGAGAGAAAGACCTAAATTAACAATTATCAGGAATGAAGCGGGCTACCACTACAGACCCCGCAGTGATAAGGACACACTATGAACAATACTACACACATCAATTTGACTTAGATGAAATGAACTAATTTTATTAAAGGTTTGAACTACCCAACTCAATATAAAATCGCTAATTTAAATAGCCCTATAGCTATTAAGGAAATTGGATTCTTAGCTTAAAGCCTCTCAAAAAGAAATTGTCACACACCAATGGTTTCAGTGAAAAATTCCATCAAAAGAAGAATTAATACCAATCTTACACAATCTCTTCAGAAAATAGAAAAGGATGGAACATTTTTCAATTTACTTTGGAGCTAGTATGGAAGGAAAGAAAGGAAGAAAGGAAGGAAGGAAGGAAGGAAGGAAGGAAGGAAGGAAGGAAGGAAGGAAGGAAGGAAGGAAGGAAGGGAGGGAGGGAGAGAGAGAAAAAGAGTGGGGGAGACAGAGAGGAGAAAGGGAGGGATGGATAGAAGGAGAAGCTGAGGGAGGGGAGAAAGAACATGGCAATCTAATATCCTTTATAAATATAATTCAAAATCATTAACAAAACAATAGCAAATTGAATTCAACAAAATATAAAAAGAGTTACATGTCATTACTAAGAGGAATTTATTCCAAGAATGCAAGGTTAGTCTAATATTTGAAAGTCAATAAATGCAATTCATCATACTAAAACACTAAATAAAAAGTATGGATCGTATTAATTGATGCAGAAAGCGCACGTGACATAATCTAAAAGATAGTTTGATAAAAACTCTCAGAAAACTAGGCATAGATGGGGAAACTGCCTCAATTTGATTTTTATACAACCAAATGCAGATTACAAGAAACCTACAGGCACCATGAAACATGATGGCGAGAAAGTAAATACTTTCCCCCTAAGATCCAAAACGAAGACAAGGATGTCTACTCTCACTGCTCTTACTCAACACGGAGGTTCTAGCTAGGGAAACAAATCACGAAGAGGAAAGAAAAGACACAGATTAGATAGGAAGAAATAAAACTGTCATTATTTGTAGATGATATAATATTTATATTGAAAATTCCAAGGAATATATTTAAACAAATACATCTAGAACTAATAAGCAAGTTCAGCAAGGTCTCAGGGTACAAGAGAAACAAAAATGTATATTAATATGCTAGTAATAAGTAACCACTTGGGCACCAACATTTAAACTGCAATAACCATTTACATTTGCTCATAAAAATAAAGTACTTAGGTTTAAATCTAACAATGAATATGTAGTATTTGTATGCTGAAAACAACAAAATGATGATGGAAGAAATCAAAGAAGATTTAAATAAATTGGAGACATAAACTCAGTAGAGTAATGACACCAATTCTCCCCAAATTGACATACAAGTTTAGCACTATCATTGTCAAAATTCTAGCAAGATTTTCTTATATTATACACAAGAGTCTTCTAAAATTTATATGGAAAAACAAAGGAACAAAAATAGTGAAAAACCACTTGGGGAGAAGTTTAAAGTGAATCACCCTATCCAATTACTATATTATTATACTAGAAGCCTGGTGCATGAAATTCATGGGTTCAGGGGCAGAGGGGCGGTGATCCCTTAGCCAGGCCTGCACCCTCTCGCAATCCAGGAGTCCTCAGGGGATGTCTGACTGCCAGCTTAGGCTAAGTTGTCAGTCGGACATCCTGCTGCAGAGGTGGGAGAGACTCCGCCACCACTGATGCACTCGCCAGCTGTGAGCCCAGCTTCTGGCTGAGCAGCGCTTCCCCTGTGGGATAGGGCTGAAACCATCTGACATCTCCCGAAGGGTCCCAGATTGTGAAAGGGCACAGGCCAGGCTGAGAGACGCCACTGGTGAATGATGGGGCTGGGGAAAGACACAGGAGGTTGGCCAGCAGGGGAGGGACAGTGGGAGGGTTCCAGGGTGTGTCCAGCCCAGCTGTGGGCAAACTATGGCCAACGGGCTGGATCCGGCCAGTTTGAAATGAATAAAACTAAAAAAAAAAGACCGTACACTTTTATGTAATGATGTTTACTTTGAATTTATATTAGTTCACACAAACACTCCATCCATGCTTTTGTTCCGGCCCTCCGGTCCGTTTAAGAACCCATTGTCAAACTGAAGCGGGAAGGCCAGGGAGGGTTGGGGGGCAGGAGGGAGGGGGGTAAGAGATCAACCAAAGGACTTGTATGTATGCATATAAGCATAACCAATGGGGGATAGGGGAGGCTAGGGGACTGTCAAGGGCGGGGGGGAAAAAGGACACATATGTAATACCCTTTGTAATACTTTTAGCAAAAAAAAAAAAGAATCCATTGTGGCCCTCGAGTCAAAAAGTTTGCCCACCCCTGGTCCAGCCCATCTCACTCAGTCCGATCGGTTGGACCCCAGCAGCAAGCTAACCTACCGGTTGGAGCGTCTGCCCCTGGTGGTCAGTGCAACTCATAGCGACCAGTCGACCAGTTGACTGCCCTCTGATGATCAGTGCACATCATAGCGACTGGTCGACTGTCTGACCCCTGGTGGTCAGTGCATGCCATAGCAAGCGGTTGAGAGGCCTTAGCACAGTGATGGCAAACCTTTTGAGCTCGGCATGTCAGCATTTTGAAAAACCCTAACTTAACTCTGGTGTCATGTCACATAATAGAAATTTTTTGATATTTGCAACCATAGTAAAACAAAGACTTATAGTTTTGATATTTATTTTATATATTTAAATGCCATTTAACAAAGAAAAATCAACCAAAAAAATGAGTTCGCATGTCACCTCTGACACGCATGTCATAGGTTCGCCATCACTGCCTTAGCATATCATTAGCACATTATGCTTTGATTGGTTGAATGGCCAACCAGTTGACTGGACACTTAGCATATTAGGCTTTTATTATATAGGATAGTGACAGTAATCAAAACTATGTAGGCTGGCAGAGGGATAGACACACAGATCAATGGAACAAAAACGGAGAACCCCCAAATAGACCCATACAAATATATCCAACTAATTTTTTACAAAAAAATGCAAATGAAATCTAATAGAAGAAAGCCTGTTCAAGAAATGATATAAGAGCAATTGGACATTCATAGGCAAAAATTAAACCTTGACCTAAACTTCACACCTTATACCAAAATTAACTCAAAATGGATCATGGACTTAAATGTAAAACTTAAAACTGTTAGAAAAAACAAAGAAGAAAATTTTTGGCATCTAGGTCTAGACAAGACTATATAATAAAAGCTATGTTCATAACAGGAAATATTAATACATTGGACTTAATCAAAATTAAAAAGCTTTTGCTTTGAAAAAGACCCTGTTAAGAGAATGAACAAGATAAGTTAATAGTGGTAGGAATTATTTGAAAACATATATCTAATGAAAGACTGCTGTCTAGAATATATAAGGAATTCTCAAAGTTCAACAGTAAAAACAAAACAATACAAAAACAGTCCAAGTAGAACATGAGCAGAAGACATGAACAGATATTTCACTGAAAAGTATATACAGATGGCAAATAAGTACATGGAAAGATGCTCAAAGCATTAGCCATTAGAGAAATGCAAATTAAAACAACTAGATATCATTGCACAACTATCAGAATGGCTAAGTTTAAAAAATAGTGACAACAAATGCTGGCAACAATGCAAAGATACTGGATCACTCAAATTGCTAGTAGTAATGCAAAAGGTTTAGAAAAGTTTGGCAATTTCACAAAAAAATAAACATGCAACTACTATACAACCTAGAAATTGCATTTCTTGGCATTTATCCCAGAGAAGTGAGAATTTATGTTCACATAAAAATCTGTACAGGAATATTTATAGCAGCTTTATTTGTAATAACCCCCAACCAGAAACAACCAGATGTTCTTCAGTGAGTGAATGGTTAAACAAGCTGTGATGCATTCCTTCTCAGTAATAAAAAGGAAGGAACTATTGATACAGGCACCATTTTTAAAAATGAATCTCCAAAGAATTATGCTGAATGAAAAAAGCCAATCCCAAAATAATTACATACTTTATGATTTGTTTTACATGACTTTTTGAAATGGCAAAATTATAGAAATGGACCACAGATGGGTGGTAGCCAGAGGTTAAGGAGGAGGTGGAGTTGGGAGGTGTCCTGGCAGTGATGGAAACGTTCTGTATATTGACTGTCTCAATGTCAATATTCTGTCTGAAGGATTGCTTTACAGTGTTACTATTGGAGGAAACCTGGTAACAAAATATCTCTCTGTATGATTTCTTACAACTGTATGCAAATCTGCAATTATCTCAAAATAAATTTTAATTTTTAAAAACTTGACTAGTTTGTTTTGCTTTTTAATTTTTTATTAGACTTACTAGATAACATTGGTTAATAACATTATATAAATTTTTTATTTAAATTACAACTCATAATATTACATCTGTATACTGTATATTGTGCTCGCCACCCAAAGTCTAGTCTCCATCCATCACCATATATTTGACCCTGTTTACTTTCTTAACCCTCCACCCATTCCCCTTCCCCTCTGGTAACTACCATTCTGTTGTCTCTATAACTATGAGTTTGTTTTTTGTTTGTTTATTTTGTTGTTCACTCATTGCTTTTTTATACACCCATTACTTATAGAAGTTTCATCTTTCAGAATCTCAGTGTGATGAAGCAATTTGGCTTTTGTTAACAATGCTCATTGTTGTGTGTGTGTGTGGGCATCTTGGTGAGGGCATGGTTTGATGAGGTGGTAGGTGGTAGCAGAGAATGGTTGGTATACACCTTGGGTAAGATGGTGAAAAGTCTCCCAGAGAAAAGAATGCGTGTACTGTCCATCTGCATGGCCATAAAGTTGTAGGCCAAAAGAGATCAAGGATATTTAATCAAGAAGTTACCCTTAGAAAGGAGATTGGAAAAAAATTTTAAAAAATTTAACCAACTTTGCAGAATAAAAGAAACCGCTAAATGATTCCATCTCTCCTAATCTTTTTCACTTAAATAATTGTAGCATCTGTTTCACACAATGATTATGGAAAAATTAAATGAAAGGATGCATGTAGAAATGCTAATCACCATGCCTGGCACACACAAAGGGATTACTAATGGTTAGTTATTTTTTAATAGCAAGTTCCCCGTGGACATTACATTGAGGTATAATTTATGTACACTAACGTCCATTCTTTTTTATTATTGAATGAGGACTTTATTTTTTTTAACATTACAAACTCTCCTTTTCTGATAAGATATATCTTACACTCAAAGACAATCTTCAACAATTAAAAAAAAATTAAAGGAGAAATCCATTGTTCACAAACAAGAAGATTCTACAGTAATGATGGCAAGGAAACCAATACATTTCACAACCTAGTGGTTCAAACTAAGTATCTAGAGCAGATTATAAAATCTGAAAGATGACACGAACTAGACAATTATGAAAACTGCTCAGGGTGCAGAACCGGGCTCTGAGAATACAGAACAAATGCTTGCTTTGCATTGTGCCTCAAAAGGCATTTTCATCAGGTTCACCAGGACATGGCAGCTTCCCCTCCTCCCAGTCTTTTGTGCAAATCATAAAGTTAATTCTTTTTTGCTGTACAGTTCTATGAGTTTTAACAAACACATACCAGCACAATCAAGGTACTGAAAAGTTCCACCATCTCCAAAACTTTCTTCATGCCTTTTGGCAGTCAAATCTCTCTCCTCACTCCCAGCCCCTGCCACCATTGATCTATTTTCTATCTCTATAGTTCTGCCATTGCAAGAATCCTAATATATAAAAAGCCAGGGGCTGTCACGACCAAACAGCAGGCTGTGTGGGGCAACCAGGCCCGCAGGGGTGTTAGTGAGGGACGACCAAATGACTGAACAGCAGGCTGTGTGGGGTGACCAGGCTGGGGGGGGACAGTTGGGGGCAACAAGGCCAGCAGGGGAGGGGGGAGTAAGGGGCAACCAGACCAGTGGGGTGGGGGGAAGTTAGGGGCAACCAGGCTGGCAGAGGGGGGCAGTTGGGGGCGACCAGGCCAGCAGGGGGGACAGTTGAAGGTGAACAGGCTGGCGGCGGGGGGGGGAGCAGTTAGGGGCGATCAGGGAGGCAGGCAGGTAATCAGTTAGGAGCTAGTGGTCCCGGATTGTGAGAGGGGTGTCCAACTGCCGGTTTAGGCCCGATCCAGGGTCCTAGATTGGAAAGGGTACAGGCTGGGCTGAGGGGACCCCACCATGCATGAATTTCATGCACTGGGCCTCTAGTCTATATATATAAAAGCCTAAGTGACTGTCCAATAGCTATGACGCCCAATGACCATCAGGGGGCAGATGCTCAACACAGGAGCTGCTGAGCTATGGTGAGTTGACAGCTGTGGTTCTCGGGTGATGCACCTGGAACCAGAAAGGAGGGAGCCTTATTCCAGAGTGTGTCACCCGAGAACTGCCTCTCACAATCTTGGACCCGCCAGGGGATGTCAGAGAGCTGGTTTCCGCCTGATCCCTACAGGCCAGGCCAAGGGACCCCACTGGTGCACGAATCTGTGCACCAGGCCTCTAGTGTCATATAAATGGAATCATACAGTATGTAGCTTTTTAAAAACAGTTTCTTTCACTTAGAATAATACACTTGAGACTCATCCATTTTATTGTATGAATCAGTAATATGTGAATATAACACAATGTCTTTAATCCATCTGGAATTGATTTTTATATATGATATAAGATTTGAATCCAAAATAATATTTTTCTCCATTTGGATAACTAATTATACCAGGGCCATTAATTGAAGCATCTGTCTTTTCTCCTCTAATCTGCAATGCTAACTTGGTCATACATTAAGATTCCTTACATATGGGTCTGTCTCTGAGCTCTCCATTCTTTTCTCTTGATCTATTTGACCATTCCTAAGCCAATATAGCACTATCTTATTTTATAAAAAATTTATATCTTTATATTTAAGAAATTAAGTTCCTTCCTCCACCTTCCCCTCTTTCAAATATTTCTGGCAATTTTTGGCTCTCTACTTACTCTGAAATAGTATATTTTCATTATAAATTAATTTGGAGAGAATTATACCATTTTAATAATGAGGTTTTTCATATAAAACCATGATATATTGATCTATGATGGTTAATTTTATGTGACAGCTTGACTAAGTTAAGGGATACTCAGATAGCTGGTAAAACATCTGAGTGTGTCTGTGAGAGTGTCTCTGGAAAAGATGAGCATTTGAATCGGTAAACTGAGTAAAGAATATCAACCTCACCAATTTCTTTCAAGGAATTTGTCCAAGTCATCTAAATTGTTGAAGTTATGATCACAGGGTTGTTTGTAGAATTTCCTCACTATCTATTTTTATTGCCTGTATAGTCTATAGTTCTAAGTACTGCTTTAGCTTCAAACCACATATTTTGATGTTATGTTTAATTAAGCTAAAGGAGTTTCTCTTTTCTGTGATTTCTTCTTTGACTCATGAGTTATACATGAGTTACTTTCTTAGATTTGTATATTTTTACATTACCTTCCTGTAATTGATTTTTATTTTAATTATATTACAACCTATAAATATGTGTACTATATTTTCAATTCTTCTCAACTTGTTATGATTTATTTAATGACCAGAATACAGTCTATCTTTAGTAATGTTCCATGTTCTTTGAAAAGAATGTGTATTCCAACTTGGTTGGGGGGAAAGTTCTGTAAATTAAGTCAAGTTGCTTGAAAGTGTTATCCAGACCTCTTATATTCTTTTAAAAAATATATATTATTGAAGGTATCACATATACCCCCTTTCCCCCCCATTGCTCCACTCAAGCCAGTAAAGCCTGGCCCCAAGCTTTCACCACCCTATTGTCATTGGGAGGAATTGACCTCTAGGCCGATTGTTACTCATAGGTAATGCATATATGCATAAAAGATCTTTGGTTAATCTTCTCCCACCCCTACCCCCTCTTTTCTCTGAGATTCATCAGTCTTTGATTTTAGATTCAATTATTTATAAATTTGTATTTATTGCCATTTTATTTTTGTTTCTCTTCTCCTCCTCCTCCTCCTCCTCCTCCTCCTCCTCCTCCTCCTCCTCCTCCTCCTCCTTCTCTTCTTCTTCTTCTTCTTCTTCTTCTTCTTCTTCTTCTTCTTCTTCTTCTTCTTCTTCTTCTTCTTCTTCTTCTTCTTCTTTCTTCTTCCCCTTTTTAAAGAATACCCTTCAGCATTTCATATAATACTGGTTTGGAGGTGATGAACTCCTTTAACTTTTCCTTGATTGAGAAGCTCTTTATCTGACCTTCAATTCTAAATGATAGTTTTGCTGAGTAGAGTAATTTTGGTTGTAGGTCCTTGCTACTCATCACTTTGACTATTTCTTGCTTCTCCCTTCTGGCCTGAAAAGTTTCTGTTGCGAAATCAGCTGACAGTTGTATGGGTGCTCCCTTGTAGGTAACTAACTGCTTTTCTCTTGCTGCTTTTAAGATCCTCTCTTTGTCTTTAACCTTTGGCATTTTAATTATGATGTGTCTTGGTGTGACCCTCTTTGGGACTCTCTGCACTTCCTGGACTTATACCAATAAGTCTATTTCTTTCGCCAGGTAGGGAAAGTTTTCTGTCATCATTTCTTCAAATAGATTTTCAATATCTTGCTCTCTCTCTTCTCCTTCTGGCACCCTCATCATGTAAATGTTGGTATGCTTGGTGATGTCCCAGAGGTTCCTTACACTATCTTCATATTTTAGATTCCTTTTTCTTTTTGATCTAATCGGTTAGTTTTTACTTCCTCATATTCCAAATCATTGAATTGATTCTTGGAATCCTCTACTCCGCAGTTGAAATTCTGTAAATTATTTTTTATTTCAGTCAGTGTATGCTTAATTTCTGACTGGTCCTTTTTCATGTCTTTACCATTCTCATTAAGATCCTTGAAAATCTGCCCTAACCAGTTTGGCTCAGTGGGTAGAGCATCGGCCTGTGGACTGAGAGGTCCCAGGTTCGATTCCGGCCAAGGGCCTGTACCTTGGTTGTGGGCACATCCCCAGTAGGAGGTGTGCAGGAGGCAGGTGATTGATGTTCCTCTCTCATTGATGTTTCTAACTCTCTATCCCTCTCCCTTCTGCTCTGTGAAAAATGAATAAAATATATATATATAAAAAGAAAAGATCCTTGAAAATCTCACTAAGGCCCTTGAAGCTCTCATGAAGATCCTTGAGTAACCTTAATGCCATGGTTTGAACTCTGTATCCAGTTGTTTTCTTGCTTCCATTTCTTTCATTTGTAACATGTTTCTTTGTCTCCTCATTTTGGCTGTTTCCCTGTTTTTGTTTCTATGTATTAGGTAGAGCTATTATATAGAGTGGCCTTGTGTATTAGGTGTCCTGTAGGTCCCAGTGTCTCAGCCTCCCCAGTCATCTGAGCTAGGCACTCTAGCTGTGCCCCTGTGTGGGCTGTGTGCACAGTCTTGTTGTAGTTGAGCCTTGATTGCTGTTGGTGTCATTGGGAGGAATTGACCTCCAGGCCAATTGGTTGTGAAGACCAGCTGCATCTACAATGGAAGAGCTGCTGTGCATGAGATGCCCCTAAGGAGCAGGACTTGCTTCAGTTAGGCTTTGGTGCTCACTGAGTCTGTCCCTTGAGTGTGTTGCTTATGGATGTGTAGAGTTGTAATCTGGTATGGTCTGAAGCTGTCGAAGGCCCCCTAGAAGGTAAAAATTCAGCTACTGCCTGGGGCCTCCCTGCAGGAGCTACAGAGAGATCTGCAAATGGCTGCTACTTGTATTCGGCCAGGAAGTGCCTAGGTGAGGCCCAGCTGTAAAGCAAGGCAGGCTGATGCTAGTGCCAGTCTGGGGCCTTTTATTGATAAATTTGGGGCATGCTGACTCCAGCTGTTGCTTGTTTAAGAGATTTTAGCAAACACTGAAGCCTGAACCAGGACTGGCCATTCATATGGAAAAGAAACTGCAAACAGCTTTGGTGGAGCCACAAATTGGATGGGGCAGTATCTCAGGGAATCACCAGGGAAGAGCAAACAGTGTGGGCTATGCTGATGAAAACTCATGTAGCTTCCAGGCTGCTCTATGACAGGAGAGGTCCCAGCATAGGAACAATGACCCCTGCAACCATCCCTGTCTGGGAGAAAGCCACTCTCCAAGTTCCTTCCCTGATTCCAGACAGTCTAGTTTCTCCCCACATGTCCTTGGATTCCTTAAAAGCCACCAACACTTGGTGCTGGAGCTCAGTGGAAATGGGGCCATGTAATTTCATGTGTGGGCCCTTTAAGAGGAACACCTGGGATTCCAGCAGCCTCTGTGTCACTCAGCCACAACCCTTACTGTGTTGTTATTGTTTTTAAATGTATTTTTATTGGTTTCAGAGAAAGGAAGGGAGTGGGAGAGAAACAGAAACATCAATGGTGAGAGAGAGATCAGCTGTCTTCTGCATGCCCCCAACTGGGGATTGAGGCCGCAAACCAGGCATGTGCCCTTGATTGGAATTGACTTAGGACCTTTCAGTCCACAGGCTAATGCTCTATCCAGTGAGCCAAATTGGCTAGGGCAATCCTTGCTGGTTTTTAAAGCCCAAAGTTACAGGGACTTCTCTTCCCAGCTATGGAACCCTTGGCTCAGAGTCTGGTATGTGACTGGTACCCCCTGCTTCTCACAGGAGGCCTTGGAGATAGTCCTCCCAATTAAAAAAACCTCCACACGTGGTTGTCAGACCAACCCGTTCTGCGCCTCTGCTCTTCTTACCAGTCTCAATGTGTTTTCTTCTTTACTTCTCTAGTTGTAGGACTTCCATGTAGCCATATTTCAGGCAGTTCTGAATGATGGTTGTTCTGTATTCTAGTTGTAATTTTGATCTGGTTGTGGGAAGAGGCGAGTACTGGTGTTTCCCTATGCATTTTCCCAGACCTTTTATATTCTTACTTATTTTCTCTTTACTTAAGAATAGTGTTGCGGCCTCCAACTATAATTGTGGATCTGTCTATTTTTTTTTATTTCTATTCATCCTTGTTTACATATTTTGAAGCTCTATGATTAAGTGCATATACCTTTAGGATTGTAATGGCTTCTTTAAAAAGAAATTATGATGTCCCACTTTATCCCTGGCTGAAAGCTACTTTTTCTGACATTAATATAACTCCTCCAGTATTGTTTTGGTTAGTATTTGCCTAGTGTAAGTTTTTCACCCTTTAACTTTTAACATATCTATGTTTTTATACTTAAAGTTGGTTTCTTAGAAACAACAAATAACCAAGTCTTGCTCTTTAACCAATCTGATCATTTGTCTTTTAACTTATATGTTTTGTTTTTTACTTTTATATAATTACTAGAGGCCTGGTGCATGAAATTTGTGCACTCAGGGGGTCCCTCAGCCTGGCCTGTGCCCTCTCAGTCCAGGAGCTCTTGGAGGATGTCAAACTGACAGCCTTAGGCCCATTTGTAAAAGAAACTATTACAATCCTAAAGCCAGCAGTCGCACATCCTAAGTGCTTCCACGGAGGGGGGAGAGGCTCCCACCACCGCCACTGGCTCACCAGCCGTGAACCCAGCTTCTGGTTGAACATCGCTGTCCTTGTGGGAGTGTACTGACTGTCAGGGGGCAGCTCCTGCATTGAGTGTCTGCCCCCAGAGGTCAGTGCATGTAATAGCAACCAGTCATTCTGCCGTTTGGTCAATTTACATATTAGCCTTTTATTATGTAGGATGATATTTGCAATTAAAATCTCCTACCTTGCTAGCTTTTCTACTTATTTAAACTGTAGTTTTTTCTTGTTCTGTATCTTCTTTTAGATTCATTGAGTATTTGTTATTATTTCAATTCATCTGCAATATTGACTTATTTTATGCTTCTTTAAAAAAAATTTAAAATTTATTTTTATTGTGTAAAGTATTACAATATCCCATTTTTTCTCCCATTCACCCACCTTCTCTCCACTTCCATCCCCTCCACAGGTCTTCCCCCACTATTGTCTGTGCCCATGGGTTATGCATATATACCTATAAGTTCTTCAGTTGATCTTTTTCCTCTCCCTTCTTCCCTCTGAGGATCCTCAGTCTGGATCTATTTTGGTTTTTAGTTTATTTTATTCATTAGATTCCATGTATAAGTGAGATCGTGTGACACTTGTCTTTCTCTGACTGACTTATTTCACTTAGCATAATACTCTCTAGGTCCGTCCAGGCTGTCTCAAAGGGTATCCTTTTTTACATCTGCATAGTATTTCATTGGGTAAATTACCACAGCTTCTTTATCCACTCATCTACTGATGAGCATTTGGGCTGTTTCCAGATCTTAGCTATTGTAAATTTTGCCACTATAAGTATAGGGATGCATACATTCTTTCTGATTGGTGTTTCAGGTTTCGTAAGATATATTCCTATAGGTGGGATCACTGGGTCAGGCAGTTCCATTTTTACTTTTTTGAGGAAACTCCTTATTCTTTTTCATAGTGGCTGTACCAGTCTTCATTCCCACTAGCAGTGCACAAGGGTTCCTTTTTCTCCATATCCTCACCAGCCCTTGTTTGTAGACATCCTGGCAGATGTGAGGTGGTAACTCATTGTCAGTTTAATTTGCATCTCTCTGATGATTAGTGATATTGAGCATTTTTCCATATGTCTGTTGGCCATTTGTATGTCTTCTTTGGAGAAGTGTCTATTTAGGTCTTCTGCCCATTTTTTGATTATGTTGTTTGTCTTCCTTTTGTTGATTTGTATAAGTACTAAATGAGACTAGACAACCAACTTACACCATACACAAGAATAAACTCAAAATGGATAAAAGATTTAAATTTAAGTTGTAAAATCATAAAAACCCTTGAAGAAAACATAGGCAGCAAAATATCAGACATTTCACATAGCAAAATTTTCACTGATACAACATCTAGGGTTAGAGAAACAAAGGAAAAAAATAAACAAATGGGCCTTGCCTTGTGCCTGCTGCACCAGCAGGGCTAAGGGGAGTGTGCACTGCCATCTTTTGGCTGTGGGCGCTGCCATTTTTGAGGATGTTGCAGTCAATTAGCATATTCCCTCCTTATTGGCAGTGGGCACCACCATCTTTGAGGGTGGGGCAGTCAATTAGCATATTCCCTCCTTATTGGCTGTGGGCGCCACCATCTTTGTGATGGCATGAGGGTCAATTAGCATATTCCCTCTTTATTAGATAGGATAGAGACTGATACTTTGCTCACTAATTTTCAGCTTTCTTCTTTTCTAAAAGAAGTATTTAAGGCTGTAAATTTTCCTCTAAGTACTGCTTTGGCTGCATCCACCAAGTTTATATATTTAATTTTTGTTATAGTTCAGTTCTCAGAAGAAACTTTTCTCTCCCACAATCAGAATCGAGACTGAGACTGATTCTTGTCATCTACCCTTTCATTGAATGCCCAGCCCTTTCAGAGTTCCAGGTTTCATGAAGGGATTTCTATTTCTATTGCCCGCAATCTTACACAGTCTCAAGGCTTCATCTTCTGTCCCATAGGGTTCATGAAACCCATAGGTCTTGACAATCAAGAATAATAAATGCCCATAAGGCAGTTTAGGTCAGTATTATGTAAAAATTCTGTTTTAAGCTACCTCCTGTTGCTGGACCTTGCAATGTAGCTATGCACTTAAAGGGGAGCATATTAAATTTTATCCATTATATGTAGGTGTTCTGTTATAGGAGGTTTTTCAGTATATCTTGTCTGTCCTGTTTCCAGACATAAAAGTCTACATGTGATCTTAAAACCTCTTTAAGAGTATTTACCATATAATTGAGCCCAGTATGTCTTTTTTTTAAATATGTTTTTATTGATTTTTTTAAAGAGAGAGGAAGGAAGAGGGTCTTGGATCCAAGCATTAGATGGATGGATGGGTGGATGGATGGATGGATGGATGGATGGATGGATGATGGCTGGGAGGGTGGGTGGGTGGATGGGTAGATGGATGGATGGATAGATGGATGAATAGATGGATTCAGGGATATTTAAGATCCCATTTAGTCACAGGTTCCCTTCCAATAAGTAGTAGGATCAGTGAGACAGAAAATTTGGGTTTGGGAAACCAAAGACAAAAGGGAGCCAAATATTTGTTTTACCTTTTTTATAATCTTGCCTTAAAAAGCCTCGCCATAGTCATGTCACTGAAAACCACTTTACCTGCTCCTTTGGCAGCCTCGACTACATTACCTATCATGACTATGAAAGAAGGAAGCAAACATTTATCAGTTCTTACTCTTTAGAGCAACTGGACAGCTTCCACTACTCTGACTCTAACTGAAAAATCTTCCTCTAGCATGTTTTACTATTAAAGCGAGTATAATCTTTCAAACCTACCCCTTGGCTGGCAATATCTAGTAAAGATACGGCTGTAACTAATGCTTAAATAACAGACTATTTCCTGTGCACATATCATCAGGAAAGTGGTGTCATTGTTATTTAAACCTAAGTATTAGTTACTTGATTATAATTTTTGTCTCAGTAGATATAAGCTGAAGGAGTATGGAGAACTCCCCAGAGAACAAAAATGGGTGAGTAGAAGTTGTCATTGCTAAGAATGGAGGCTGAAAGGGAGGAAGAGGCAGGAGTGTGACCATCAAAGGCAGAATAACATAATTTTGCAGAGGTTTCATTTGATCAGAGCCCAGTTTCTTATCATCCGATTTAATAGACCACATTTTCTTCTTCCAAAAAGAAAACACATAAAACATATTTAACTTATCAAATCAGATATTTTTCTTAAAGTGTTATATCTGCCAAAATATATTTATAAGAATGTTCATAGCCCTAGCTGGTTTGGCTCAGTGAATAGAGTGTCAGCCAGTGGACTGAAGGTCCCAGGTTTGATTCTGGTCAAGGGCACATGCCTGGGTTGTGAGCTCGATCTCCAGCTGATCAATGATTCTCTCTCATCATTAATCTTTCTCTCCCTTTCCTTCCCTCTCTGAAATCAATAAAAATATTTTTAAAAAGAATGTTCATAGCTGTTTAATTGGTAATAGCCCAACAATAATAAATCATCCAAATGTCAGTCACCTATTAAATAGTTGTGTTATAGTCATACAGTGGAATACTATACAGTAATAAAAAACCCTGCATGTTATATCTTCATACATATAACAATATGAATGAATCACATGGACATGCTGTTGGGTGAACAAAGTCAGACACAAAAGAGTACAAACTGCATAATTTCATTTCTATGAAGTTCAAAAGGAGGTAAAGCTAAGCCATAGTGTTAGAGGTTGGAATAGTTGTTACTTTGTGGGGAGTATTGACTGGGAGCACAGAGGGAGTCTTCAGAGGTGCTGGAAATGTTCTGGATCTGAATCTGGGTAGCAATGTCTTAAGTTTATGCATATGTATAGAACCATTGCACTGGATCAAGAAGATTTGAACACTAAAATCTTGTTATATTTAAATTTTTTTAATACAAGAAAGTTGAGAGTCAATCCCCACTTACATGGGTTGATGAAAAGTTTTACAAATGGGCTCTGAGGGTGAAACCCAGATGGCAGCATAGGTAAACACCGGAAATTGCTGCCATGCACAACCACTTCAAAAATACAACTAAAAGACAAAACGGACATCATCCAGAACCACAGGAAGGCTGGCTGAGTGGAAATTCTACAACTAGAAGGAAAGAGAAAAGCACACTGAGACTCAGAGGAGGTGCGGAAGTAAAGAACGGAGGTACGGAGGTGCACGTGGAAAGGGCTGGCAACTGAAGACACAGTTGTCTTTTTCAATCAGGAGGGAGTCTCAAGCTCCTGACTGCTCTGAACTCCAGTTCTGGGCGAGTCTCTGGGGACCCAGACTCATACAGGGAGAAACTGGACTGTCTGGCATCTGTCAGAATTCAAGGGCGGCTTTCTCTCAGAGGTGCTTGCAGCGATTACTGGGACACTGAGACACGGGACCTCTTAGGGTAGGACTGAGGATCTGCCATAGTTGTTTGCTCTGCCCTGTTTATTCCCTGAGACCCTGCCCCACCCAAGCTGTGCGGAGAGGATTTTGCATATGAAAGGCCTGGCCCTTTGTAATCTGAAAATTATCTAACAAACTGCAGCTGGGTCAGAGAGACCCAGAACTTACAAAAGAAGGCACAAGGCCCCACAGCAGCTTGCATTGCTTCACAGCTGGACCTCCTCTGGGCACCTCCAAACCCCAAACAAAAAAGAGGAATCTGCAGATCTCTCCATAGCTCCTGCTGGGTAGCCCCAGGCAGAGGCTAAATTAGCACCTCCTTAGAGATCCAAGAGCCAGTGCACCCAGTGGTCAGAGTGGGACCATCCAGATTACAACTCTTCAGATCCATAAGGGACACACTCAGGGGGCAGACTCAGTGAGCACCAAAGCCCCACTGGAGCAAGTCGTGCCCCAGAAGGGTGTCTCCAGCACAGAAGTTCTCCCACTGCAGACACAGATGATTCTCACAGCCAATTGGCCTGGAGGTCAATTCCTCCCAGTAATACCTACAACAATCAAGGCTTAACTACAACAAGACCGTGCACAAAGCCCACAAAGGGGTGCACCAAGAGTGTCTACCTCAGGTAATTGGGGAGGCTGAGCCACTGGGCTCTATAGGACACCCAGCACACAAAGCCACTCTATCAACACAGGGAAGCAGTCAAAATGCGGAGACAAAGAAACAGGTCACAAATAACAGAAATGGAGGAAAGCAAACTACTGAATATAGAGTTCAAAACCACAGTTATGCCCTAACCGGTTTGGCTCAGCAGATAGAGCGTCAGCCTGTGGACTGAAGTGTCCCAGGTTCGATTCTGGTCAAGGGCATGTACTTCGGTTGCAGGCACATCCCCAGTAGGGGGTGTGCAAGAGGCAGCTGAATCGATGTTCCTCTCTCATCGATGTTTCTAACTCTGTATCCCTCTCCCTCTCCCTGCCTCTCTGTAAAAAAATCAAGAAAATAAAATTAAAAAACCATGGTTACAAGGTTTTTCAAGAATTTTCTAGAAACCGCTGATAAATTTAGTGAGACCTTCAAGAAATCTAGTAAGACCCTCGAGTATAAGAACAAGGACCAACTAGAAATTAAGCATACACTGACTGAAATAAAGAATATTATACAGAGTTCCAACAGCAGACTAGAGGATCACAAGAACCAAGTCAAAGATTTGAAATACAAAGAAGCAAAAAACACCCAACTGGAAAAACAAAAAGAAAAAAGAATCCAAAAATATGAAGATAGTGTAAGAAGCCTCTGGGACAACTTCAAGCGTACCAGCATCCAAATTATAGGGGTGCCAGAAGAAGAGAGAGAGCAAGATATTGAAAACCTATTTGAAGAAATAATGACAGAAAACTCCCCCTACTTGGTGAAAGAAATAGACTTACAAGTCCAGGAAACACAGAGAACCCCAAACAAAAGGAATCCAAGAGGACCACACCAAGACACATCATAATTAAAATGCTAAGAGCAAAAGACAAAGAGAGAATCTTAAAAGCAGCAAGAGAAAAACAGTCAGTTACCTACAAGGGAGTACCCATATGACTGTCAGCTGATTTCTCAACAGAAACTATGCAGGCCAGAAGGGAGTGGCAAGAAATATTCAAAGTGACGAATAGCAAGAACCTACAACCTGGATTGCTTTACCCAGCAAAGCTATCATTCAGAATTGAAGGTCAGATAAAGAGCTTCACAGGTAAGAAAAAGCTAAAGGAGTTCATCACCACCAAACCAGTTTTATGTGAAATGCTGAAAGGTATCCTTTAAGAAGAGGAAGAAGAAGAAAAAGGTACAGATACAAATTATGAACAAATACACATCTATCAACAAGTGAGTCTAAAAATCAAGTGGATAAATAATCTGATGAGCAGCATAAACTGGTGAATATAATAGAATCAGGGTCATAGAATGGTAGTGGACTGACTATTCTGGGGGGGGGGTGTGGGGGTGCGGGAAGGGACTAGACAAAAATCGTACACCTATGGATGAGGACAGTGGCGGGGGGGAGGAGTGGTAAGGGCAGAGGGTGGGGTGGGAACCGGGTGGAGGGGAGCTATGGGGGGAAAATAGAGGAACTGTAATAATCTGAACAATAAAGTTTTAATTTAAAAAACAAAAACAAAACAAATGGGCTCTGAGCAGACTGGAGTTTAGTGGCAGTGATTAAAGAGAGATTGGTGTAAGGACCAGTTTGTCTTTGGACAGTGAGATGGTGAGCTTGCTATAGGCAGAATCCAACCTTATTTATCGGTTTCTCCCTCAAGGGCCTGACACAAAATGCTGATGAACAAGTAAATGCACTCAGAGTTTGCCTATGCTTGTTAGCAGACTTGGTGTTTGATATAGAATGTCCTACGTGGATTTAAAGAATTTCCTTTAAATTCATGTTTTCACTTAGTTAACTCCAAAAATTGGTTGAGCATAGAAGCATATTTGGAGGAAATGATGAAAGAATAAAATGATATGCTAGGTGAGTTTTTTCTGTTATTTTCTCAAATAATTGGTTAATCAGGGTTTAAATTAAGTCAACTCTTTTTATTTTACTTTCAGACTATTAAGGATCTGAGAAGTAAGAAACAGTAGTTTAAAATAATTTCACAATCTGCTGTCCAAGAAACAAGGATGTGTGGGCCATGTGTGATGTTATAGGAGTGGGTATGTTGGGTTTGTGAGGTGGGTTCTGGTCTCTACTAAAGTGCCCATATAATATTTCTAATGAACTCACCGGTTTTCTGCAAGAAAAAAAATCACTGGGCATATTTTAGGTTGCAACATGCCAGCTCTACCTTGCCAATGTGACTTAGGAGTGGGTGTTAATAAGGGCTTGCCTTCTTATTTGAAATTCTTCAGATCATCCCATAAATATTCAGTTACCTTTAACTGAGCTTCTTGAAAGATTCTCCACTATTTCCTTCCTTAGCACATTAATGGAAGATTCTAACAGATGGGTTCATTTAGGGTACACATGCAGCCTCTCTCCTTAGTGACACAGAGTGGCTGTTTTAAGCCTGCTGCCTGTCACCGACTCTTAGAATGGAGTGCAGAAACTGCAGTGGGAATTCAGAAATCCAGCATGAAATTAACCCAACATGGAATTTGCCTGAATTACTAGAAATTGCATGACTACTCTTTTGTAAACATTTCTTTGGTATTTGAGATGACCACATCTCAAGTTGATCAGTATCTTGGCTTTAGTGACTTGACCTCTGAGTTTAAAATATTAAGAGTTAACAAAAAGGATGTGTGCATGCCAGTGGAGCTTGGGTAAGGGAAGGGCAGCTGTTTCCAAGGGAGAGCTCCCTTTTAGACTCAGAATTTTGCTGTGATAAAAGTTGCAAGCTAAGACACAGAATAGAGTGTCATTATCTAGGAAAAACAGTTCACTAACTAGTAAATCTGAGGACCAAATTACTTAAGACACTTTGCAAAAATGATACAGCAAGTCATTTTCAGAGGTTGGCCATGTCCAGGATTGCTACTCTTTTGTCTTCGTTTGAGTAGATGCCATCATCTTGCATTTTATCAGGCCAAATCTGCAGTAATGTCTGTCTCTCAGCACTTTGAGGGAAGAAACCACCCCTGTGCTGTATGTATAGCACAGTATATAATAAAGATAGGACTTTAACATGTTTATTTATTTGAATTTAAGTGTACTATATTGCTTCACCAAGGTAAATGAGATTTTGTGTTTTACAAATGATTACTATTACTGCATGGGATTGTCCCTGTTATTTGATAAAAGTTGAAAGGTAAGTATTAGCCTAGCATTCCAGAGCAGGATGACATGGCTCACTGGAAAGTAAAAATCAGTAATTCCCAATCTTAGAATCTACCATTTCTTGGCTCATGGAAGCCGAGACACCTGAATTTTGGTTCAATGTTCTCTAAAGAGTGAATTGCTTCCTTTGGGGCCCTAGTGTTTTTAGGGTAATCAGATAACACTTCTCAGAGATGATGGGTCCTGGAAACCAGTGGGCTTTCAATATGTGGCCAAAGTGGCACATGAGGGAAGCAGGAAGAATATTCCCGGCGGAGAGAATGCCATAATACAAGTCTTGAAAGCAGAAGGGGTATTTCACAGTGGTTTAAGGTGACTTTGGTGTAAATTTTAAAACAATATGTATTTTTTTTTATTGATTTCAGAGAGAGGAAGGGAGAGGGAGAGAGAGAGAAACATCAATGATGAGAGAAAATCATTGATTGGCTGCCTCCTGCACGCCCCCACCCCCCTTGGGAAATCGAGCCCACAACCCAGGCATGTGCCCTGACTGGGAATCGAACCATGACCTCCTGGTTCATAGGTGGTGCTCAACCATTGAGCCAAGCCAGCTGGGCTGGTGTAAAGTAAATTTGATGTAAATCCCATTTAGGAAATTAGTGAGAAGTAAGATTGGAAATGCTTACTGAAATTATATTGTAGAGACAAATTTAACAGTTATTTACTTAGCACATGACATATACCCGCCTTATGCAAGATGCTGGGGATAAGACAATGAACAGACAGGCAGGTCCCTACTCCTACAGAGCTCACAGATCAAAAGAGAGACATCCGAGTCTCTGATGTAAATTGTCTTCACTAAGCAGTGGGATGTGCCTGGAGGCAGGAAATAATCCCATCAAAATGTGGGGATGTGCCTCCTAAAGTTGTCCCAGTGGTTATAGTGGAAACACTAATTATATACTATTTTTTAAAATGTCCAGGTATGAGTTAACTAGGACCTGAAGTAGATAGTAGCAATCAGAATGAAAAGAAAGGACATATGCCCAAAATGTTGTACAAGAAAAAAAAAAGTTGAATTTGTTGCTTACTGAAATAGAGGTCAAGGGAGGGAAGAAATGCCAGGCAATGGATGTCTCCCATCTTAGTGAGCATGACACCTCAGTGTGAACTTTTTTATTAGGAAAACCTACTAAACAGAAGAGGGCGGAAGGAGAAAATGAGGTCAGTTTCAGAGTTGGGGTGGAGATATTTGTGAGAGAACAACGTTGTAATATTACACAGGAAGCTGGAGCAGGGGAGGACCACACGTTGGCAGGAAGGCTTTGTTAGCAGTGTGGATGTCATCTGTGGAGTCCCAAGATCTACAAGGGCCAAAAGGCAACAACAAGTAAAAGGCCAAATTCAAAACTCTTCAAAATTACTAGGTTTCCATTTTCATAGTGTATATAGTAGAAAAAAGTAGGTTCCAACAGTGGAATGCTATCTAGCTATAAAAAAAAAAAAGGATGAAAAGATATTCACACATTGATAGGGAAGTGAGTACCAGGATGTATTAAGTTAAAAAGGCAAGGTGTAGAAGTATATACTAGTATGTTATCTTTTATGTAGGAAATGTAAGCAAATAAGGCTATATAGACAGTCCTATCTAATCTAATAAAAGACAAACATGCAAATTGACCATACCCTTGCTACACCTTAAGCAACGCCCACCAGCCAATCAGAGCGACTATATGCAAATTAACCAAACCAAGATGGCAGCCGGCAGCCATGGAGCTGGAGCAAGCAGGAGGCTTGGTTGCTCCAGTGATGGAGAAAGCCAAGCTTCCTGCCTGCGGCGGCCTGCTCTGAGCTCCACTGAAGGCAACAAAGTTTCAATTATAGAAGGTAAATAAATCTCAAAATAAAAAAAATTAAAAAAAAAGGAGAGGCTTGGAGCTTCCATCGCCGGGGGGCTTGGCCAGCCTGAAAACGGCCCTCAGCCCCTCACCCAGACTGGCCAGGCACCACAGTGGGGACCCCCCCACCCTAAAGGGCATGTGGCCAGCCTGAAAACAACCATCAGTTTCTCACCCAGGCTGGCCAAACCTCCATGGTGTGAGGGTTCCCACTCGGGGGGGGGGGGGAGCTTGACCAGCCTGCAAGCAGCCATCAGCCCCTCACCCAGGCTGGCCAGGTACCCAAGTGGGACCCCCACCCTGATCCGGGACACCCTTCAGGGCAAACCAGCTGGTCCCCACCCATGCACAAGGCCTCTATCCTATATAATAAAAGGGTAATATGCAAACTGACCCTAGCAGCAGAACAACTGGGAATGATTGGTCACTATGACACACACTGACCACCAGGGGACAGACGCTCAATGCAGGAGCTGCCCTCTGGTGGTCAGTGCGCTCCCACAGGGCGAGTTCTGTTCAGCCACAAGCCAGTACAGTAGTGGTGGTGGTGGTGGGAGCCTCTCCCACCGCCTCAGCAGCACTAAGGATGTCTGACTGCAGCTTAGGCCTGCTCCCCACTGGCAAGTGGACATCCCCTGAGGGCTCCTGGGCTGCCAGAGGGATGTCTGATTGCCAGCTTAGGCCCAATCTTTTGGGGAGTGGGCCTAAGCCAGCAGGTGGTCATCCTCCAAGGGGTCCCAGACTGCAAGAGGGCACAGGCTGGGCTGAGGGACCCCCCACCCCACCCCTTGAGTGCACAAATTTTTGTGCACCAGGCCTTTAGTCCTATATAAAAAAAGCCTAATATGCTAAGTGTCCGGTCGACTGGTCGGCCATTCAACCAATCAAAGCGTAATATGCCAATGATATGCTAAGGCAGCTCAACTGCTCGCTATGATGTGCACTGACCACCAGGGAGCAGACACGCCAACCAGTAGGTTAGCTTGCTGCTGGGGTCTGGCTGATCAGGATTAGCCAGATGGGCTGGACACACCCTGGATCCCTCCCACAGTCCCTCCCTGGCGGGCCAACCTCCCATGTCCCTCTTCGGCCCTGATTTTACACTGGTAGGGTCCCTCGGCCTGGCCTGTGCCCTCTTGCAATCCGGGACCCCTCGGGGGATGTCGGAGAGCTGGTTTTGGCTTGATCTCACAGGCAAGACCAAGGGACCCCACTGGTGCACAGATTAGTGCACTGGGCCTCTAGTATTTGCATAACATAAAACATTGGAAGAGTAAAAAAGAAACTAATAAAATGGTTACCTGTAAGGGATAAGGGGAAGTAGAGTAGATGGAGTCTAGGGGTATGACTCCTCAGTGCATACCTTGTTATAGAGTTCTAATTTTTTCCAAGTAAATGTATAGGCTATTCAATTAATGGACTTAAAAAATAAGGAAGTGCAAAGTTCATAGCCCTGTATCTGGCACAAAGGGCTCAGGAAGTGGCTCTGTTTCCAGAGAGGAGTACGAGGTGTTTCTGGAGAGAATTAGCCATCTTGTGAGGCCTTAAAAGGGCAGGAAGGAGTGGAATTTACAGGTTAAGAGCAAAAGCAGGTGGGTCCTGGCCTCTTTGGTGGATATTTTTCTCAGTTCTGCCCAACACCTATGCTCTAGCCAGGCTGGACCCTCCCCTGTCTTTGCCTGAATAGTCTAAGTATGTTTCTACTTTTGTTCATGCCACATTCCCATAAAAAGGAACATGTTTCCCAATGTTGCCTACTGACACAAATCTTCATTCATTCCTTTGTTCAGCAAATATGAAGCAGCTCCATTCATTAGACACGGTGGCTGACCCAGACCCGAATGAGGCACAGTCACTCTCCTGAGTGGGTTCACTGTCTATGAAGATGGACAGACACTGAGATTAATAATGTAGCATGGCATTCCAGAACAGCTTCTCAGGCAGGTGACATTCACTCTAAATAGTAAAAATTAGTAAGAATGGATCAGGGATGAGATTCCCTCCAGTCAAATCAGAAAGAATCAGAGTGAAACCACTCATTCTAACCACTCATGTCAATAATTTGTGTTACTTTCATTTCTTAAATTAATATTTTAGCCACCTATGTGCTTAGTCACCTCTTTAATTCTTGCACATACTAGTACATTGTTATTTAATTGCCAAAAGAAGCCCTGTGAAAATAACTGGTCATTTCATCCTCATTATGTTGATAGGAAGGGAGACTTGGAGAGGTAAGTAAGTGGCTTGCCCAAGGCCAAAGCTAATTCTTCTTAGGAGGCTATGCTTAATAGGAGGAGGTTAAGTCTGTGATCTTTATGAAGAAAAATAATTATTGTTGGGAAAACTGTTATAAGGCTCTTCTTTTATTGGTTCCACCTGGTTAGAAGACCTTGAGGAACCAAGGATTTCTGGAATTTTAAGCTCATTCATTGAACATATTTATTTTTGTAGCATTTCCCCCTACACAAGTTTCACATCATGAACAAGGCCAAAGTCAAGCTCTGAAGGAAGAAGCAGATAGTGGGTCACACGTTTGAGCCGTGGCCCTCCTCTCTCATTCATCTTCTCTCCATGCTCACAAATGTCTGCTCCCTCCCAATCCACTCTGGTGACCTGAGCCGGTGTCCTGCACCTGTTTCTCCCTTTACTTCTCTTAAGTGGAGTCTAGAACACTGATGGCGAAACTATGACACGTGTGTCAGAGGTGACACGTGAACTCAACTTTTTGGTTGATTTTTCTTTATTAAATGGCATTTAAATATATAAAATAAATATCAAAAATATAAATCTTTGTTTTACTATGGTTGCAAATATCAAAAAATTTCTATATGTGACACGGCACCAGAGTTAAGTTAGGGTTTTTCAAAATGCTGACATGCCGAACTCAAAAGGTTTGCCATCATTGGTCTAGAATGTCACTTTCCTTTCTGTGGATCCATGACCAGTTCTTTCTCCTCTTTTCCTGGACTTTCCCTCAGGCCATATCTAACCAGGGCCAACTGCACCTCCTCTCTACTGCATGCGCTCTCAATGTCATCATTCCAGGCCTGTGGCAGCTGTATGTAATGACAGAGCAAAGGGAATCGGGCAACCCGGGATTCAATATCAGTGGTTCCACTTAGACATGACATCTCCCCACTAATTACTAGTGCCTTCTCAGCAGTGAGTTACTATCTGGATTCCCAAGCATCATCTGCACAAGAGCCGGGCCCCACAGAGTTCCTATTTTTATCAGGTTTGGCATTGCACTTACATTTAGTTAAAACTGAGCCAGAAGCCACAGAAAACTTGAATTGTGCTCTTTTTTTATACCTAGGGCCACTCTATAAACTTGATAAAGAGCTTTACACCCTCTTATCTATCATACTACAAGGAAAGAGCAAAACAAAGCCTGCTTTTAATTTAAAAACATACTCTTTAGAGTAAACATTCAGCTTCTGGGACCAGTTGTACCCTGTGGTGTACGAGGGAAGGGTGTGGGGAATTATTTTGAGGGAAAAACAAGAGGCTGAATGAATTGCAGCCCAGTTAAAAATAGGACAGTATGGCGCTGACCAGGTAGCTCAGTTGGTTAGAGCATCTCCCCATAAACAGAAGTTGTGGGTTTGTCCCCATCAGGGCACATACAAGAATCAACTAATAAATGCATAAATAAGTGGATCAACAAATCGATGTTTCTCTCTCTCTCTCTTCTTCTCTCTTTCTAAAATCAATCAATAAAATATAGGACAGTAATAATTCTCCACAGCAGGTCATTAGATAGGAGGTGGGGAAGTAGGGGCATAGTAGATATTTTCTTTCTTCCTTCAGAGGAAGAAAGATGTTTAGAATGATGTGCCAGCTCATTCTCCGAACAAAGACATGGTCTCAGGTGGCAAGGCCAAGGGTATAAAGGGTAAGAGCTTGGGCCTTAGAGCTGGGTTGTAGGAATCCAATCCACTTCTTCCATTTACTCCTTACATGATGTCATCAGACAAGTTACTTAGTCTCTTGTGCCTGTTTCCTCATCTGTAATAGTATTTTACCGCATAGGATTTTGGTACATCTACACAGTGGAATACTATGCTGCTGTAAAAAAGAAGGAATTCTTACCATTTGCAACAGCATGGATAGAACTGAAGAGCATTATGCTAAGTGAAATAAGTCAGTCAGAGAAAGATAAATATCACATGATTTCACTCATTTGTGAAATATAATGAACAATATAAACTGAGGAACAAAAATAGAACCAGAGACATAGAAGCATCAAACAGACTGTCCAATCTATGAGGGGAGGCAGGGGTGAGGGGGTAAGAGATCAACCCAAGGACTTGTACGCATGCATATGAGCATAACCAATGGACACAGACAGTAGAGGGGTGAGGGCATGTGCTGGGGGGTGGGGCCCCCGGGGACGCGGGGAATGTACAGGAGAGGTCAATAGGGGAAAAAGAAGACTCATGTAATACTTTAAGCAATAAAGAATTTAAATTTAAAAAATATTTTGGGAAAATTAAATGAGATAATACCCAGAAAGCATTTAGAAAGTACCAGGCACATAGTGAACAAGCAGTAAGTGTTAGGTCTTGGTTGACCTAGAGTATTGGCTTTCCTTCTCTACAGCAAGCAATTTGTCTTATCTTTAAAGTGTATTTATACCCTCCCTATGGATGCTGACCAGTAAATAGTAATTCAATGTTAATTTGTTGTTCAGCCCATGATACTTTAGAGAACAAAACTACTATGAATAATTATGCCCAGACAACAGGCATGAACTGATACTGCTCTGGGAAAATTAGGAAGTGACTTTAAGGAAGGAGACAGGCAAAAGTTAAGATTTGATTCCTTGCCTAAAATGAGAATCCTAGTCACCAGTGGCATTAGGAAAATATTTCAGAGCTATGCCCCAGATCTTTAGAATCAACATCTGTGGAACCCAGTGGTGTGTGTGTGTGTGTGTGTGTGTGTGAGAGAGAGAGAGAGAGAGAGAGAGAGAGAGAGAGAGAGAGAGAGAGAGAGAAAGAGAGAGAGAGAGAGAGAGGGAGAGAGACTCCAAAGCTAATTTTAAAGCCTACCCAGGGTTGATGCTCCCTGATGATCTATGAAATCCAAATTTTATGGCTTCTGTCTAGATGTTAACAATAAGCAATAAGAATAAATTAAATTTCTATCAGACCGTGTAATGGCTATTATTTTTCACACATGTCATCTGAGGTGGTGTCTAATATAGCCAACCTATAAGACATCAGATATTCTTTTGATGGGACACGCAGAGGTTACTTGACTTGTTAATGGTCATTCTGAAACTCCCAACTTTTCGTTTAGAGACGTTCCACCTTATATGATCATTTGTTCATTAAGCAAACAGTGATATGTTAGAGTAATTCAGAGCATGACTCTGGCACCCCAGGCAAATACTAGTGTGTTTGTTGTCACTATATATTAGCCTGCAATTTCTAGAATCTTGCATGAACAGAATCATACAGTATTTACTTTTGTGGCCTTTTCCCTTTCATTCATCATGATTTTGAGACTCATCTATGTTGTGTTTATTAATAATTTGTTCCCTTTTAGTAACAAATAATATGTATAAGGTAAAACCTCGATATAATGGACTAATTCAGGTGAGGGGGTGTCCATTAAAGCCAAAAGACCATTATATAATAAAATAGGCTTCCCGAGTGCCTATGCTAAAAATTTGACAAATTAGTTAGTTTACCTGTTTTTACTTATATAGACACATTTGTGTAATTAAAATTATGTATGAAAAGTTTAATTTCACAGAAAAGTTTTTTATATGTATGACAGTACTTTTAAATTTATACTGAATTGGTCTAGTAAATGCGTGCATTCACCAATCACCAGGATTAAACAGATGCCCAAGGCTCGGGCTTAGCGCACGTGGGAACATAGGCTGCAAGTGTTAAAACGGCTGCAGAAAGTCATGCCACATGACAACAGAACCAATTACCGTGAGATGCAGTCCGATTACGTGCTGATCATTCACAGAACATTGTTTACAAGTGACTCTTGGATTTAAATATGTAGACTATAGTTGTAGATATGTAATATTTATTTATGTCTGCAAAATTACTAGGGTTTCTTCCAACATATGGCCTATTTACTAAAATTTGTTAACAATAACAGTGAATTAATAATTAAAAAAAACCCTGTTTATTTAATTATAAGCAAATCTTGGTTAAAAACATTTTAAAATTAATAGGGTGTTAATGTTCACATATGACATACAGACCAGAAATCTTACCTGTTAAATCTGAAGTCCATTAAATTGAGGTCCATAAAATTTATAGTTTATGTATTATAATTTGTTTATACTTTCACCTCCTAATGAACAATTGCACTCTTTCTGGTTTGGGGCTATTATAACTTAAGTTGCTTTGCTCATTCATATATAAGCCTTTGTGTGGACACATATTTTTATTTCTCCTGGGTAAATATCTAGAAAAGAAATGACTGGCTCATATGATAGGTAGATGTTTTAAATTTTTAACTCTCAAAATATACTTTTGCAAAGTGATTGGACCGTTTTGCATTCTCACCAACAGTGCTGGTGAAGCAATTTCCAGTTGCTTCACCAGCACATGCTATGTCAGTTTTGTTTTGTTTTTAGTTTATCCATTGTAATGGGTGTGCAATGGTACCTCATTGTGATTTTACTTAGTATTTTCCTGATAACTAATACTGTGTATTATCTTTTAATGTGCTTATTGGCCATTTCTTTTGTGGTGAAATGTATCTTCAAATCTTTTGCACATTTTTTATTGTGACATATATTATCTTATTATTGAATTATAAGACTTCTTTGTTTATTTTAGACACATATCATTTTTCTGGTATATAGATAGATAGATAGATAGATAGATAGATAGATAGATAGATAGATAGAGATAGATAGAGATATAGATAGATAGATAGATAGATAGATAGATAGATAGATAGATAGATATAGATATAGATATATAGTATATATATGTGTGTGTGTGTGTGTTTGTAAGTATTTTCTCCTAGTCTGTGTCCTGTCTTTTTATTTTAATTAGTGGCCCGGTGCATGGATTCGTGCACATTGAAAGGGAATTAATTAGAAGGTGGCCGGTGGGGCGGGACTGGGTGAGACAGCCAGACATGCCCTGGAGCCAACTTCCCGCCATTCCTCCCCAGCTGATGGCACCTGGGGGGGGGGGGGGGCGGCGGTGCTGCGGCTTGGGCGTCTGTGGAGTGAACAGGGTCCCTCCAGCAGGTGGGATCCCTCTGCTTGGCCTGAAGGGATCAGGCCGAAATCTGCTCTCCAACATCCCCCAAGAGGCCCTGGAGTGTGAGAAAGCACTTTGCAAAGTTGCTGTTGTACAGGGTGTGGAATGCAAACACAAGTGTGCAGGAAACCAGATTCGGGGCTGACAGTGCCCCAGCAACAACACAACCCAAAGCCGAAGGTGGAATTGCATGGCCCCTCAGGGAATCAGGCTCCCTCTTCTCTGGCTCTAGGTTGTGTCACTGGAGAACCCCTGCTGCCAAGTCAGCTCCTGCATTGAGTGTCTGTCCCCTGGTGGTCAGTATGCGTCATACCTATGGGCCAGTCTAACGGTCCCTTAGGCTTTTATATATATAGATAGTGTCTTCTAAAAACCAATATTTTTTAATTTTGATAAAGTCCAATTTATCCATATTTTAAATTATGTTTCATACTTTTTATTATTGTGATTTTTAAAACATATTTTTATTGACTTCAGAGAGGAAGGGAGGGGGAGAGAGAGAGAAACATCAATGATGAGAGAGAATCATTGATCGGCTGCCTCCTGCACACCCCACACTGGGTATTGAGCTCCCAGCCCGGGCATATGCCCTGACTGGGAATTGAACCATGACCTCCTGGTAGATCCCAACCACTGAGCCACACCAGCCCAGCATATGTCTCCTACTTTTGATGTTCTATCTAAGTAACCTTTGCCTACCTCAAAGTCACCAAGATTTTTTTCTATGTTTTCTTCTAGAAATTTCATAGGTTTCGTTTTTACACTTAGACCTATGATCCATTTTGAGTTAATTTTTGTGTCTGGTGTGAGATAAGAAATAATGTACATCTTTTTCCATATGGATAACCAGGATCCAGAAACATTATTGAAACATTCCTCACTGGATGTGTATTAGTTTTCCATTGCTGCTGTAACAAATGACTACACACTTAGTATCTTGAAACAACACAGATTTATGGTCTTACAGTTCTGGGGATTAGGAGATCAAAACAGATCTTACAGCCCTAAAATTAAGGTGTCAGCAGGGCTGTCTATGTTCCTTATGAAGGTTCAAGAGGTGAAGCCATCCCTGGCCTTTTAGAGACTTGTACAGACTGCTTGCCTCTCTTGCCTCATGGCTCCTTTCCACTCACATCACTCTGGCCTCTACTTCAATTGCCACAGCTCCCTCTCTGACCCACCTGCCTCTCTCTCTTATCAGGACCCCTGTGATTATATTGGGTCCACCTGAATAGTCTAGGATAATCTTCCCATCTCAAACTTCTTAACTGCAACGTTTCTTTTGCCCAGTAAGGTAGCATATTCCACAGGTTCCTGAAATTAGGACATAGAAACCTTTGGGGTCTATTGTTCTGCCCACCATATAATGCCTTGGCATCTTTGTTAAAAGTCAGATGACAACGTATATGAAGGTCTTTTTCTGGACTTTCATGTGTTATTGATATACATACCTATTATTTTGCTAATACCAAATTATCTTAATTCTTCTAACTTTCTACAGTCTTGAATTAAGGTAAGATGAGTCTTCATCCTTTGTTCTTTTAAAGATTGCTTCGTTTATTCTAGATCCTTTTTATTCCCACATAAATTTAGAAATAGTTTGTTAATTTCAACAAACAAAAAAATCTGATGAAATGAGTTTTAACATGTTTCCTCCTCCTCAGTTTTTTAAAAAATTTAAGTATAGTCAGTATACAACATTTTATTAGTTTCAGGTGTATGAAATAGTGACTCAACATTTATATACCTTACAATGTGATCACCTCACTAAATCTAGTAACCCTGTCACTGTGCAAACTATTCACAATATTTAATCTTTTTTAAAAAGACACCTTTATTGTTGAAAGTATTATAGATGTCCCATTTTCCCCACTCCTGGCCCCTCCCCAAGCCTTCACCACACTATTGTCTGTATCTATGGGTTATGCATAGCTATAATAATAAATGGGTAATATGCTAATTAGACTAGATGTCCTTCTGGACGAAGCCGGGACTGTGAGGGAAGCCTGGGTCTCGGGTGCCTTTCTTCATCCTCTAAATAATAAAAGCCTAAGCGACTGTTACAGCAGAACAACCAGAACGGGCGGTCACTATGATGCGCACTGACCACCAGGGGGCAGATGCTCAATGCAGGAACTGCCCCCTGGTTGTCAGTGTGCTCCCACAGGGGGAGTGCCACTCAGCCAGAAGCTGGGCTCACCGCTGGCGAGCACAGCAGCAGTGGTGGAGCCTCTCCTGCCTCCATGGCAGTGCTAAGGAACAGTGAGCAGAGCAGTAAGGAGCAGCAAGCAGGTGGGCGGTGAGGAGTGAGGGGTCCTGGACCATGAGAGGGATGTCCAACTGCTGGCTTAGGCCCGATCCCCACGGACATCCCCCGAGGGGTCCTGAAACACAACAGGGTGCAGGCCAGGCTGAGGGGACACCCCCAGTGCACGAATTTTGTGCACTGGGCCTCTAGTTGTAAATGAAGTCTATGAAAAATCTGTTTGCAAACATTGGACAACTGGTAATGCAGAATTTTGATCACTGAGAGAAGGGAAACAAAGGGAGAGAGCCCTTATATGTATGTCCCTGATTTTCTGCCTGTAGAAACTTTCTAGATTATACATAGTACGTGGAAGGGGATTCTAAACAGAGCATGGTGGTCTCATTGAGTTGGGGAAACAGATCAGCGATCAGGGAGGCTGCAGTGGCTGGACTTTGTAGGCCAGTGTATCAGAGAGAAGAGCATTGCCAGATAAAGAGCCCCAAATATCTGCATGGGGTCTCATTGAGCCTCTAGCTCAGCGGTTCTCAGCCTGTGGGTCACGACCCCTTTGGCGGTCAAATGACCCTTTCACAGAGTTCGCCTAAGACCATCCTGCATATCAGATATTTGCATTATGATTCATAACAGTGGCAACATTACAGTTATTAAGTAGCAACGAAAATAATTTTATGGTTGGGTCACAACATGAGGAACTATATTTAAAGGGCCAGAAGGTTGAGAACCACTGCTCTAGCTGAATATTGTGCCCTACATACTTAGAATGAAATTTCAAGTGGTTGCTCAAAGAACAATTGCTGAGAACAGAACAAACTACTAGGAAGCTATAGGCTAAACAAGTCCCAGCACGAACAAAGAATTGAGAGATGGTAGAGTTCTGATCCCACACAGTAATGGGACCTTTTTGAACAGCTAGTACAGTTAATAGAGACCCCAGAAGGACCATGCCTTGATATTAAGGCTAAATAGCCCTAGATTAAAGGCCACCATAAGTCCATACCAACAGAGCTTAAATTCAAGTCTTGAAAGCCGATCTTCAGGCAATTTAACTGTCTTCCAAATAAAGCTGCTCTTTAAAAGAAGAACAAAAAATTTAGACACTTAGCAATTACTGGGAAGAAGCAGGAAAGTGGGAATCAAAATCAGGAAATATAAATAGACTAAAAAAAACCAATAAAGCAGATAAGAATTTTAGACAGCTATTATAAATATGTTGAGAAACTTAAAGGAAAGCATGAACATAATAAGGAGATAAATAGTAGATATAGAAAAGAGCAAAGTGTGCCCTAGCTGGTTGGCTCAGTGGATAGAGCGTCGGCTCATGGACTGAAGGGTCGCAGGTTTGATTCCAGTCAAAGGCATATGCCTGGGTTGCTGGCTTGATCCTCAGTGGGGGGCATTCAGGAGGCAGCCAATCAATGATTCTCTCTCATCATTGATATTTCTATCTCTCTTTCCCTCTCCCTTTCTCGCTGAAATAAAAATTATATATAAAATTAAAATTAAAAAAGAAAAGAGCAAAGTGGAACTTCTAGAAATAAAAGATCCTATATAATAAAAGGCTAATATGCAAATTGACCAAATGACGGAACAACCAGTTGCTATGACGCACACTGAACACCAGAGAGCAGACGCTCAATGCAGTAGCTTCCCCATCGTGGTCAGTGCCGGGCTCATGGCTGGTGAGCACAGTGGCTGTGGCAGGAGCTCTCCCGCCTCCATGGCAGTGCTAAGGACATCCGACTGACAGCTTAGGTCTGCTCCCCAATTGGACATCCCCCGAGGGCTCCCGGACTGCAAGAGGGCACAGGCTAGGCTGAGGGACACCCCTGAGTGTACAAATTTTTGTGCACCAGGTCTCTAGTATATATATATATAGACTAGGGGCCCAGTGCACGAATTCATGCCCCTTGAAAGGAACTGTGGGCCGCAAGGCTGCAGTGGGCACAGGGGCAGGTCTTGGCCTATCCTCTCCACCCCTGCATGTCCCCTCCCACTGTGGACCCCAGTCCCGTCTGCTGGCAGCCCACTCCCACTTCTGCCGCTCCCACATGCTGATGGCGCCGGCCCTCCTTGCACCCACTGACAGCACAGAGCAGTTGGGGCAGAGCGTTTAGGGCCAGTGCCATCAGTAGGTGCAAGTGGTGGTTGCTGCCCCGATCACCTCTCAGGAGCAGGGGAAGGTGGAGAAGTCCTCAGGGGCAATCAGGGCTGGCAGCCACTGCTAGCACCTGCTGATGGCGCCAAGCGATTGGGGCTGGCACTGGGCACCAGCAGTGGGTGCAAACAGGGACAGCGCTGGCAGCAAGTGTGAGCACCAGGTGGGACCATGGCACACGGGAGCAAAGAATTTTCAGTAACTACCAGAGGCCTGATGACAGTGACTGACACCCTGCCTTGGTCTGGCACCCCCACTCACCTGCTCCACCATCCTGCTGTGGCCTATGCCTGCCATGTTTTGCACTCTGCCGCCTCCTGCCAATACCCACTATGTTTTGCATGCCCCCTGGTGGTCAGTGCACATCATAGCGTCCAGTTGCTTGATTGTTCAGTTGTTCCACCATTTGGTATTTTTGTATATTAGGGTTTTATATATATACTAGAGGCCCGGTGCACAAAAATTTGTGCACTCGAGGTGGGGGGGGCCCTCAGCCCGGCCTGTGCCCTCTCGCAGTCTGGGACCCCTAGGGAGATAACGACCTTCTGGCTTAGGCCTGCTCCTGGGTGGCAGAGGGCAGGCCCAATCCCTAGGTGCAGCCCCTAGTCGGGCTCAGAGCAGGGCCAATTGGGGAGTTGGGGCACTGCCCCCTGTCATTCACAGAGCAGGGCGGATTGGGAGGTTGCGATGCCACCCTCAGTCACACTCAGGGTAGGGCTGATTGGGGGGTTGGGGCACCTCCCCCTGTCACACTCAAGGCAGGGTCGATGGGGAGGTTGCAGCGCCACCCCATGTCACACACAGAGCAGGGCCCATCAGGGGGTTGGGGAGCTCCCCCCTGTCATGCACGGAGCAGGGCGAAACAGGGGGTTGGAATGTGACCCTCTATCACCCCCAGAGCAGGGCCGATCAGGGGGTTTGGGTGCCGCCACTGTCACACTCAGGGCAGGGCTGATGGGGAGGTTATGGCTGTACCCCATCACACACAGAGCAGGGCCCATGGAGGGGGGGTTGGGGCGCTGCACCCTATCACCCACAGAGCAGGGCTGATCAGGGGGTTGGGGCGCTGCCACTCTCACACTCAGGGCAGAGCCGATGGGGAGGTTATGGCTCTACCCCATCACACACAGAGCAGGGCCCGTGGGGGGGGGGGGGTTGGGGCGCCACACCCTGTCACACACAGAGCAGGGCCAATGGGGAGGTTATGGCTCTACCCCGTCACACACAGAGCAGGGCCAGTGGAGGGGGGGGGGGAGTTGGGGCACCTCACCCTGTCACACACAGAGCTACTGGGTGATCAGGGGGTTAGGTAGTTCCCCCCTATCAGGCACATAGCACGGCTGATCAGGGGGTTGGGGTGCCTTCCCCTGTCACGAACAGAGCAGGGCGGATAGGGAGGTTGTGGCCCCGCCCCCTGTCACACACAGAGCCTCAGGGCGATCAGGGGGTTTGAGCACTGCCCCCTGTCATGCTGATCCTATTGCCGGAGGCCTCTCAGCTCTGCTGATCCTGGTGCTGGGAGGCCTCGCGGCTCCGCTGATCCCGGTGCTGGGAGGCATATTACCCTTTTACTATATAGGATAGAGGCCTGGTGCACGGGTGGGGGCCGGCTGGTTTGCCCTGAAGGGTGTCCTGGATCAGGGTGGGGGTCCCCACTGGGGTGCCTGGCCAGCCTGGGTGAGGGGATGATGGCTGTTTGCAGCTGGTCACACACCCTTCAGGGTGGGGGTCCCTACTGGGGTGCCTGGCCAGTCTAGGTGAGGGACTGAGGGCTGTTTACAGGCTAGTGGGTGACTGAAGCTCCCAACCGCTCCTTTTTTCCTTTTTTCTTTTTTTATTCTGGGCCAGCTTTAGCTCTGGCTACAGCTCTGAGGCCTCTGCTGCTGAAAGCAGGTATCTGGTTTGTTTGGGTTCTATTATCGAAACACTGTATCAACTCCAGCTCTGAGATCCCGGTGGGCTGAAAGCAGGTTTCTGGGGCTTTGTTTAGCTTCTATATTTGTAACAATGTTTCAAACTGCAAGTTCAGAGGCAGGCAAGGCAGGCAGGGAATGTTGGAGACCTCCGTCACTGAAGCAAGCAAGCCTCATGTTAGTTTCAAGCTGCCTGGCTGCCGGCTGCCATCTTGGCTGGCAGTTCATTTGCATATCGCCCTGATTAGCCAATGGGAAGGGTAGCTGATGTACGCTAATTACCATGTTTCTCTTTTATTAGATAGTATAGAGTAGAGGCCTGGTGCACAAATTTGTGCATGGGTGGGGTCTGGCCAGTCCACCCCAATGGGGGCCCATTGGGGTGGGCCGGTGGGGGCAGTTGGCTGGCTGGCCCCACCCCCAATCTAGGTAGGTGGGCTGATCAGGGGCGGGGCCAGCCTGGGAGAAGAGCCAGCCGGGGGAGGGGCCACAGGCAGTTGGCCAACCAGCTCAGCCCTCCATCAGGGTCAGGGGGCCGATCAGGGGTGGGATCAGCCAGGGTGAGGAGCCATGGGCAGTTGGCCAGCTGAGAGCAGTGGCCACGGGCAGTTGGCTGGCTGACCCTGCCCCTGATCAGGGTGGGGGTGCCGATTGGGGCTGGGGTCAACCCGGAGAAGGGGCTGCAGGAAGTTGGGGGGAGCCTAAACAGGGCCTGGATCGGGCTGGTTGGCTGCTGCAATGTGTGTCATAGCAACCAGTAGTTCTGGTCGTTCCAGTCATTCTGCTGTTCAGTCACTGGGCTTTTATATATATAGATTAGGGGCCCAGTGCACGAATTCTTGCACTTTGAAAGGAACTGTGGGCCATGAGGCTGCAGTAGGCACAGGGGCGGGTTTCAGCTCCTCCCACCACAACCTCTGGTTCCCTGTCTGCTGACAGCCCCACTCCTGCTGCCGCTGCTCCCAGGCGCTGACAGTGCTGGCCCCGTTTGCACCTGCTGATGGTGCAGAGCTATTGGGGCTGGTGCCAGCAGTGGTGCTAGTGTCAGCTGCTTCCCCGATTGCCCCTCAGGAGCATGGGGAGGTGGAGATGCCCTCAGGGGTGTTCAGGGCCAGCAGACACCGCTCACACCCGCTGATGGCACTGAGTGATCGGGATCGGCACCGGGCACGGGCAGCAGGTGCAAGTGGCGGCTCTGGCGCCAGCTGCGGGTGCAAGCAGGGCTGGTTCTGGCAGTGGGTGTGAGTGGCAGTGGCTCCCGTGCTGGCAGTGGGTACGAGTGGGGTCAGTGCCGGCAGCAGGTGCATGTGCTGGGTGGGACCGCGGTGCACAGGAGCAAAGAATTTTCAGTACCCACCAGAGGCTCTCCCTGATGACAGCAACCGGCACTCCACCTTGATCTGGCATCCCCGCTCACCTGCTCCACCATCCCATTGTGGCCAACGCCTGCCATGTTCCGCATACGCCCCCCGGTGGTCAGCACACATCATAGTGACTGGTTGTTCGGTTGTTCAATTGTTCTGGTTGTTCCACCATTTGGTCTATTTGCATATTAGCCTTTTATTACATAGGATGGTGCTATGAGCATTCTTGTACAAATTTTTGTGTGGCCCTATTTTCAATTACCTTAAGTGTAATTGCTCAGTAATATGGCAACTCTATGTTTGACTTTTTCATATAAATTGATATATCCAAACATCCTGTTTCTTTATGCACCAGGTTTGAAAATTTGGGTATTTCAAGGAATTTATTTCATCCAAGTTGTTGAATTTATTGGCATAAAGTTCAAAATATCCACTTATTATCCCTAAGCTCACCAGAGATTCAGAGATCCCATGTGTGCAAACACATTAAAGGTGAAAAAACCAGCTAGAGTGGAGACCTTCTCCATATTCTAGGCTCAGGTGAGATCTCAGAGAAACATAACTTGGGAGCAATGACAACACCCAAAAGCAACCTCAACAGAATCAAATTGTTCTGAATATACTTCCAGGTCTTCTTATAGGTGCCTACCCTCTGCTCCCACAGCTAAATATTTGGCCATGGATTCAAGGGAACCCATCTGCTGTTGCTGGGACTTCCCTGCACAGCTTTCTCCTCTCTGGGCCCTGCCTCGCAGATTCATTCATCTCAGTGTCCCCGAGCAACAGCCTGTGTTTTCTCCATCTAGAGAGATGCTCTCTGTGTGAGCTTCACTTCCCTGTGTCACAGGTAGCAAAGGCCTTAAGGGAGAAAGCCAGGGTAAATGTGGAGCACATCTGCATTTTCTTCCCTCAAGGATGAAAACCTAAATGCCTAAAAACAGGTCCTCCATATACTGTTTCCAGTTCTACCATTTTTCATGCCAGAATACTATGTTGATATGTATTACTATGTCTGGTTGGAACCCAGTAATAAACTTTTGAACAACTACATACATTAAATTAACAAATTCAATGTAGATAATTCTCAGGAATTTTTTTAACTAATCAAATTCAATAATTAATCAAATTCAGGCATTGTCGGGAACCAAATATGAGTAAAATACCTTCTCTGAAGGATCTCCTTGGGCAGGGAGATAAAGCAGAAAGATGCATAACAAACTTCATATACCATGGGTTTATAAATCCCATTAGATGAAAATCAGAGTGCTCAGAGGAGCGCAAGGGGATGTTTAATTTTGACATGGGGGTGCTGGTGGGTGAGTAGTGTTTTGGAAAAGTTTCTTCAAAAAGTAACTTTTCATTTGAGTATTGAATAATGGTACCTACACAAGCCCCAAAATATCCTCTTTTTGTAAACTTTAAAATATTTTCTAAGCTTTGTGCCTTTTTTACAGGCAGATACTGTCCTGGATTTAATTTTCATGAGACTCCAGGTAGTCAAATGAGTTGGCTTTCTCTAAACATGCATTAAATGGCATTCAAGATAACTGAATTGTTGGCTCTATCTGGAGAAATAATCTATGAATGAAAAATGTCCTAGATCAGAAGTAAATGAGAGTAAGCAGAAGCTAGGTCAGAGTTGGCAGTGTTTATAACTTGTTTAAGCAAAGGGATATGTATTTTTGCATCTGCTTCATATAATAGGAGTCCTTCTTAAACATGTTCTTGCTACCTGGGTTAATAAAGCTATGCTTTTCTGAGGGTGAGAGGTTCAAAACTTTGCCCATCCACTCAGCTAGAAGAATTGATAATTTGGAGCACCACTAGAAGGTATTCAAAACCGATTTACTTGTCAATGCAGATAACAATTTGTGTCTGGCTTTGAATCAAACCGCCGCCAGCTTGACAGCCTGGAGACAGGTTTGATCCCTCCTGCTTCATTTCATCACCTTGGACACAGAGAGTGGTTGGTGATTATTTATTGATGCGATCACCATCTGACCACTTCCTCCTTGAAATTCCCCTTGAATCCCTTTTTCTCCATATTCTAAATGAACACTCACATGCAGCGTTTCTCAGGCGTTTTGTTTGCAGGCCTCCCTTACACTCTTAAAGATTATTGAGACCCTTAAAGATCCTTTAATAACGTAAGTTAGGTCTGTTGATGTTACCATGTTAGAAATTAAAACTAAAGTATTTTAAAAATACTTAATTCTTTTAAAATAACAAAATAAACCCAATGCATTTACCTAAATAATATACTTTTGTGCAAAAAAACCTATATTTTTCAAACTGAAAAGAAATAGTAAAAAGAGTAATATTGTTTACATTTTTGCAATCTCTTTTATATCTGGCTATAAAAGACAGCTGGATCCTCATAGCTGCTTCTGCATTCAGTCTGTCACAGTAACACATGGCATCTCTGGGAACTTACAAAAGGAGGAGAGTGAAAAGGCAAATTATGGCCTGATATTATTATGGATATATTTTCTACCCAGTGGGCCTTGGAGAGAGCTTGGAGAGCTGATGCTCTACTATTACTCTATTTGAAGAGAGCATAACTTTATTATTTTCCTATGAAAATTTCCCTGTGAGTGAAAGAAAGAGATGATAGATAACTAGAGCCAGGTAAAAAGTCTGCTGTTGGAACCCTGGCCTGGGGAATGAGCACAGCTGTGCTGGAGTTGCTGAGGAGGCTTCTGTTCCCAACAGCATATCCAGAAAACACCGTTGGTGGGAATCACACCCGTGGGGACAACCTTTCCTTAGAAAAACACAAAATCACACCGTGCACCGGGGATTAGTTCTTTTTAGGCAGCCTCCAATGCACTTGTCTCTGTCTTTGGTTTTTCTTTACCACTTTCCATGGTTACCCTTCAGGTATTTTATTCCTGACTCAGGCCTTTCAGGTTTTGTAAAACTTTCTGAACCATTGAACCACTAGAACAGTAGGAAATTCATGAGTCGTTCCTATTTGCCCTTGGGAAGGCTTTATAGTGGACATGCTGCCTTCTGGAAGCCATATGTTTATTCTTTAAGATTAAACTATGGTACATCAAACATTATAACCCTAAACCACGTCCTAGTGAACGAAAGATACTGTATCAGTTAACAATTATACAAATGTTCAAATCCTAGGGGTTATAATTTTCTACTTTCCTATAATACTAACCAGCCTTTGAACGAGCACTTGGATCACCATACTCCACTAACTAGTTACCTATCAAAGTGTATTGTAAGTCCCCCAGACCTGTGGACCTAATAAGTCCTAGTGCAGAATGTGTACTTGATTTTGAATTCAATGAGGAGTCATTGAAATGATTTAATTAAGGATGATATGATCAGGTTTGTTTTCTCAGAATTTCTCTGGCTACAGTGTGGGCACTAGGTTGGAAAGACTAGAAGCAGGAAGCTCAGTTAGTAAGCTGATACGGCATCTTAGTTAGAGATGATGGAGGCCTGAACTAGGATGGGTGGTGACAAAGAGAATGAAGGTTTAGTGATCTTGACAGGGTGATTGGATGTAGTGGGAGAGTGAGGATTGAGGACAGTGGTTTTCTGGCTGGGACAACTTAGAGGAAGGGGTTACATCTACTGATGGTGAAGTAGAGAAGAAAGAGTAGGTTTGTGAGAGGCAATGAGTTCAGTTTGATTATGTTAAGGATGAAATGATTCGGTAATAGTTGTGTATGTGGATCAAAGCTCAGGAGCCAGACATGGTCTAGGGATAGAGATTTAAGATTAATCAAGGCAAAAAAGGAAATTGAAGCTGTGGAAATGGATGAGCTTCCCTTACCTCTCTTTTCCCCCTTAGAGTATCAGACAGTTCTCAGTTGAAACGGCAGAAGGCTTGGTTAATTTTGAAAAGAATAAAGATGTTTCCTGAGGTAAAACTGAGATTTATCAATATTGAATTTATTATGAAAGATGGAGGCATGATCAGTTCTTTTTTTTAAAGATGTCTATAATCAAAACAGTGTCATATTCTATTGCCCTTTAAAATTAGAGAGTAAATTTCCCCAATCCCTTTCTGCATCTTAGAATGGATTTGCCCAGTTGTATTTAGAAGCCATATTATAGCTTCCAAAAAGACACCTTTTATTTTGAAATTAATCTATAAAATGTCTGTGTACATATGTTATGTCATTTTGAATACTACTCACTTTGGATGGTGGTCAGGCACACTGCTGGTCTGGTCCAGCTTGAGCCTAAGGCTGCGGAGAAGTAGGACCACAGACAGTCTCTGTCCCTGGTTAACCCAGACAGGGAAGAGGTGTGTGCAGGAGTGCAGAACAAAGGGTTCTTCAGAGCTAGATGATGGATGGCTACAGTGTCCAGGGACACGCCTCTAGGTGACGTGGTGGCCAGTGAGAGACCTGGTATGTCATTGCCAAGTAGGGATTGTCCAGGAAACTCAGATTTGGCATCTTTACCGAAGTACAGAACCAAAAGTTCATCTGCCTGCTTTCTGTTCACTTCTCACTACAAAAGCATCAGACAACTCACCCAGGTCCTTGCCAGCAAGTCTCTGGAATGGAACTTGCCTTACCCTTTATGCTGAATGTGAAGGGACATCACCCTGAAAACTTCCTCTGCTTCTTCCCAGGGTGGCCGATTTTGGTTGTTTGTTTCGTTGCTTCGAATTTGTGGTGTTTGGCCTTGAATTCACATCCCACAAATATGAGAGGAGGCTGATGACTATCGCGCCTTAATTACAGGCAGCAGCCTTTCCTACAAGACTCTATAAAATATCTTTATAAGTACTGGAAGTAATACTTTGATAAAGTGCCTATGACTTAGCTATAAAAAATTATTGGTATAATTATTTTGTTTTTATGTAAATAAGAATGTCTTGAAGACCAGGAAGATAACATGTTGGAATGTGAGTCGAGACAGGCTCTCCTTTTCCATTTAAGAGTGTATTTCCAGCTGTAAGTAGTTGAAGCAGGGGTTTTATTCAAAGTATCATTTTCTTCCATCAACAAATGTCATCTATTGACTCAATAAACATTTATTGAGAATTGTTCATCACTAAAGGAGATAAAAATAAAGGATAAGAAGTAGGTTGTCTTTAAAGAGACTAAAATCATAAGGATTGAATGTACTATTCATTCAATGTTATTTATGTGGTTCTTCTGTATTATATAAACTGTTGTAGGTGTTGAGGATACATCAGTGAAATAAAAATACAGAAATCTCTGACTTAAAAGAGTTTATATTCAAGAAAAAAACACAAGCATAGAAGATGGTGATGTCTACTACAAGAAAGTAACTAAAGTTAAATGCGTAAGGGTAAATGGTATAAAAACAGACTGTAATGAGGAAGGGGTTCATGGATGAGCTGGATTTTGAACACAATTCTGCAGATTGAGAACTTGAATGGATTTAAGTTTGAATTGATACAAGGGAAAGGGACAGGTCACTGAGAGAGGAGCAGGAGAATAAAGCAGAGAACCACAGAAGCTGAGGCCATAGTCACCTTAGTGGATTAACAGAGTTACAGTGAAAAGCCTGCTATGGCAAGAAGAAAGCTTTGGTGTTGGAAATTTACAATTCAGTTTAATAGGAATTTCTTAGAAATACTCATTGAATGAAAACTCCAAGGCCAGGGAACCTTGTACATTTTCCTGACCTTCCTATCTCTAGTATTTACAACAGTGCCTATCTCAGAGAAGGTGCTGAACAGATTACTTGTCAAGTGAGTGACAAGTTTGTGTAAGGCTGGTGAAACCAAATGATGGAGGGCCTTGAATGACAAGGTGATGTACTTGACCTTGATCTTATCAGCAACAAAAAGACAATGTACAATACACATGTTGGCAGGTCTCACTATTAATGAGGGTCCCTTAATATATTTCTGGCTTCAATCACTTTCCATCATGGCTTCAATCACTTTCTTGACTTTCTGTCTCTTCCCCTTAGAGATGACAAGATGACCAGTGCCATTGCTTCTCAGGACCTAGATGTGCATATGTGCAGCTCTCATATTACCAAGGAGCATGGGAGCTCTGGACCATGCTGTGCTCTGTGCACAAATAGAACAAATGCCATTCCTACCCAGTGTAACTCACTGTCAGTGGCTGCAGAGTATTGCCTGTGTACCTGTGCCCCATGAGAACAGCCCCTGGCTATGTCCTCCCAGCCCTTCTTTCCCTCCAGCTCAGGTATTAATCTCCAGGATGGACATTAGGATGTCTTCCCCAAACCTAACCCAAAACCTTGCGCTCCCTCCCTTCTAGCTGCCCTCTTCCCTCCTGGCCATCTCCCAGGGTTCCTCAATCATCCTGCCTGACACGGGCCTATTTTTCACTTTTGACTGTTTCTGTTTACCTAGAAGCATATGTTTTTACAGGGGAAAGGAGTGGTAATGGTTACATTTCACTTTACATATTAGGAAACTGAGGCTCAAGGAAGGGAAAGTGACTCACTCAGCTTTAAACAGCCAATCCAAGCCTTCCTGATTCCTGGTCCTGAAGTCTCTGATTTCTGAGCAGGAAAGTAGTGCCACCCTCAAAAAGCTGCAGGGTGATGAGTCGGGCACCATTGGCTTAGCAATGAACAAGGCTAGAAGTGGAGAGAGCCCTCCAGCTCTGCTGCCACAGTGCATGGGTCCTAGGAATGGGAGTGGAGGGGAAAGGCCAAGAGTGAAGGATGTTCCAAAGGAAAACATCAGTGGGGCTCAGTGACTGGTTGAAATGTAAGAGACAAAGAGGAGGAGGAGTCAAATACACATTCTTCTTTCAGGACCTGAGCTAGGCCCTGTGCTTGCTCTACAGCAAGAGAGACAACCTAAGCCTCTGCCATTGTAAAGCTATTGCACATGCTGGGGGTGAGACAGACGATCCAAAAAAACAACTAAGCAAGAAAACTTACAAGAGGGTGGGTGAAATGGGTGAAGGTGTTCAAAAGGCACAAAATTCCAGTAATAAAACAAGTAAGTCCCGGGATATAATGTATAACATGGTGACTATAGTTAACAATACTGTAGTGTATATTTGAAGGATACTAAGAGTGTAGATCTTAAAAGTATTCATGACTGGGGGAAGTGGGGGAAATTCTTTTGAAAAAAAGAAAACGTACAAACCATGATATGTGCCGTGAAAGAAATACACCACACTAACACGTGTGTGTTTGAGGATTACTCTTCTTTAAACGGGGTGATTGGAGAGAGCTTTGTGTAGTGATTATAAGATGTATCAAATGTGAGACTCATGAAGCAATGGTGACTTTAAAGAAAGTGGTGAAGTTTGGAAAATAAGTTGGTTTATGAAAGGAGGTTGCTTTTAAGGAAACAACCTTTAAAAGAACATGATGACTTATTTGCTGACAAATCTCAAAATTTTGTTAACTAAAGAGGGTGAAATTGTGCTATCTTTTGAAAGTGTTTGAATTACTTATTTCAAAAAGAAACATACCACACCAGGAGTTCTTCTAAGGAAATGTGCAGAGTGAGTCTACCCGGTTACTGCAGGTGTTTGGGTTGAACATGCGTGTTCTGGGAGACATGGTCCCCTTTTCAAAAAAGGAGAAATATAGTTTGGGGCTTTGGTAACTCCTGAGAAAAACATTTTGTAGCACTTTACTTTGAGAACTTGGACTCATCCAGGGTAAATCCCTAATTCTGTAGAGCTACATTTAGCCAGATAGAATGATACCATAGTGAGTCTCCCCCTTACAGAAGGCTGAGGTGTGAGAGAGTCTCCCCAAGTGATCTCATTCCTGGCCTAGGCTGTAAGAAGCAGTGGTTCTTGATAATAATAATCATGGTATAGTGACCAAAGGCCAGTGTACACTAGTCCCTGGATAAAGGAAAAAGGGACAGTACTCCCATCCCACACTGGGCAGTCCCAATAATGCTCTGGGTTTGTTCTGTTCAGTATTATGTACCCAGAACACAATATGTATCTTTCCCCCCCACTCTCTGCACCATCCAACAGTTGCTTCCTTCTTTGACTTGACTACTAAGCTTCCTGCCAGAAAGTTCAGGAAAGATTCAACATATTACCTCTCACAAGAGAGCAACCACATCACTTCCCAAAAAGGCACAAGAAAACTGTGCTATTTTAAGCCCCAGTTAAATAGAAGAAAAGAGAACGTCCTTCTAAAGAGGTGTTGAACTAATATCCTCTTGCCCAGCTTGTAAGCTTGACACTGTCATCAGGACATAAGGGCTAAGTAAGGTGTGCCAACCAGAAAGATATCTTGTTCTCAGGAGTTGGGAGGTACACTTGGCCATCTTTTGTGTCCCCCAAGGCCAATGCAAGGGGCCAATAGAGACTGAAGTCCTCTTCTCAAGAAAATGAGTCTGTGTACATACACAAACTTGTATTTCATTTCATGGGAAGTCTATCCATGAGTATTAGATTGAGAGCCTAGGGCTTTAGTCCACAGTTAATCTGGCCAGCTTTCTTAGAGATCCCTGACTACCATTCTAGGTAGGTAACCTAAAGACTCCTGTCTGGCTAAGCTGCCCAAGGCAAGTCACTATGACAGCCAAACCAGAAGCCCAGCACAAAGGCATCTGGTAGATCTGAGATAATAAGAAACTTGGGTCTGCGCTTACTAGTACACTCTGAACCCTACAGCTTTTCTCTGGGGTTTAGTTCAATGGGTTTTCTGCCTGGCAAGATGCCAACTAATCTGGCCTGGATAGTGCTTGGCACTGGAGTTCCTTGGTCTGGGGAGCTGGATTTCTATCTGTGTGACAGCTTGTGTCTCTCCTCTGTTCATTGGATGCATACCAGTCACATTGGACTGATACCCACACCCATGGAGAGGCTACTGGTGGAAGAAGGAGAAACAATTAAGGGTTATTTTCTTTCATGGCCATGTAACATCAGCTTCTCCTTTGGAGTTTGCATTGTTTTAATTGGAGTCATTCAGGCTCCAATTTTCTTAATGTGATACCCTACAGATGAGCCCTTCCAAGCTCATCACCGACTGTTCTTTTTTCCAGTGTCTGAACAGTACATTATGACTTTATGAATGATGTAGTTATTTATGATGTTACTATCCTCCCCCTTCTTTCTCATTATATCTGCAAAACTTGTCATCCTATGCTAACATCTAGACATATTGCCATTAACACTTTCTGGTTACTAAATGGCACATAAGATTAGGAGCATAAATGGGTGAAGTGGAGCGGAGTCTGGGTATAGTCCTGACTGGACCACAAATGAGCCAGGTGATTTTTTGGGGACCCCCTTTCTTTCCTCAGCCTTACTATCTTCATCTATAAAGGAAAGGTTGACAGTGCTTGCTAGTCTCTATGATCCTGCCAGTCTTCACATTCTAGCATTCTGTGACTCCAGCTAATTAGGGTTTATCATAACCCAATGTCTCAAAGTTGTCTTGAAGATGTCACATTTCCAGGGAAGTGAAATGAAGCATAAAAGCCGGGAGGCTAAGACCAAGAAGATTGACTCACAGGTTTATGCTTCCATACCAAGTCACCCTGACTCTGAAAGTTGAACTAAAGAGGAACTTTCTAATTCCCTGTACTGGGCTGGAATTTTGAGAACTCCACTTTTGTCACCACTGTCTTATAGAGTGAACTAGAAGCACTGCTAGAAAAAGACCAGAAAACCAAAACTGGCAGAACAATGTTTTTCTCCTGTATTGGGGACATTGAGAGCAAACTTTGCTGTAACTTTGTAGCTAAAATGTGACTATTGTAACCAATTCTTCACTAGGAAGGGTCCCCAGCATCCAGATCAGGAATAAAAAGTCAGATGTTCCCAGTGGAGAGGACATCAAGTGATGAGACAGAAGTGGCATTATTTGAAATCATAATTTTCAATTTCCCCTTGGAATCTAGAGGCCTCAACAGTGGAGACAACAATTCTGAATCTCCAACATGTTGATGGTGCTCAGGGATAAACTCATGTTCTGTCCATCTCGGTCTGGCCAAGTTTTAGTTGACCAAGATGTTTAGAAGATCTTAAAGAGGAAAGATTCAGAGATTCTGCAGACCAAATAGTGGAAGGAAACTCAGTGAAGGGAAGAGTCCTGAGGGCTTGGGGGTTTTACAAAGCTCAAAACTTAAAGCAGACAGATTCACATAAAGGGATAACCTGACCTTCAGGGTGACGGGTTCAAGGGATTAAGCTGGGAGCTATATGCTCCTCTTGAAGCAGAGTCTGGGCAGAGATTGTTGAGGAGTACAACAGACCTTCAGCAATAAGAGAAATAGCAGTCCCTATGCCCAAGTCAACAATTCAAAAGTCTTGCTCTTTCTATTAAGCATGATGAGAAAAACTATATGCCAACTAATGCAGCAAAAAAAAGTGAAATACCATCCCAGAGAAAGCCAGAGGATTAAACAGAAACTGGGCAAAATGGGGGGTGGGGGGACAACAGAACAAAAGCATGGGCAGGAAGAGAAACACAGGGCTAGGTCACATCGTGAAGCAGAGTCATGAAGAGGCCAGGGAGACACATTCGTTCAGCTAGTTAGTTAAGGAATTAACCATTCGTTTGGCAAAAACTGGGAGGATATGTTGAAGAAGCCAGCATTGTGCTGGGTTTTGGAATTCCATGAGTAGACAAAATGAACATGGTACCTGCCCAGATGACGTTTACAACCTTGTGACTGCATCAATGGCATCGATCCCTAAACCAGGCAGCTTTGACCTTGGTGCTCCATGCCAAGATGGATGGAGGACAGGGAGAAGCATGATCCACTTCCCTCCCAATTCTAAAAAGCATCATCATCATCATCATCAAGAAGAAAGGGATCTGAGAAGAAAGTGAGGTTGGGGATAGACATAATGAAGAGTTCAGAGAAGTCCCTGAGCAGGAAGGTTTGGATAGAGAGGAGCTAGCAGGATGAGGGGACCCTGATTGGGATCAGGCAGCAACAGCCATTTTCCAAGCCTGATCCCAGCTCAATCTCCCCTTCCCAGTAGAGAAAATGTGAAGGCAAGAAAGAGATCTAAGTATATGAAGAATGCAAATAAGGAGGGAAACAGCCCATTATTGTCTTTTCTCACCTTCAGAAAGTTCCTGAGGGAAATACAGTTATGAGTCTTTTTCCTAACCCCAACCAGTACCTACTGAAAGAGAATCATCCCCAGGGCAGGAAAAACACTACGAGAAGGAAAAATGAATCCCATGACCTGCCCCTATGGAACTGTCATATTGGGAGTGGGCACATCATGCTAGGTTTAGACATATCTAAACCTAGTGGGGAGGACCAGTATTTTGCTCTGAAGCTGTAGACACAGCAGGAAGGCCACAGTAGAGAGAGCCCAGGAGCTCAGCTCTGAGTCAGCCAGACCTGAAGGTAAGGGGCCTCGATGGAGGGACTAAAAGGAAATTTGAGATTTATATTTATGCATGCAGATCAGGGCTCTGTAAGCAGAAAGAGTGTCCTTGAAGGAATTGGGGGAAATTCCAAGGATCCCAAATCAATTTATTAGCATTCCCATTCATAATTCATGTATTTTTCTTTTTCTTTTAATTAAAATTCTTAAAATAATAGAAATGTACTCCCCTTTCTAGTTGATTTATAGAATAGTGAAATTCTAAGACAAAGTAGTTCTTGGTATACCCTGCTCATATATTCTCATTAAGGCCAGATCAAGGTATGCCTTTGTGAAATGGGTTCCCTTAATCATGTCACTGTTGTATTAGGAAAATATATTGGATAATATATTGGTATCATAATGTAAAAATAACGTTTTCTAGAACTGATCATATTCAAGCAAAACCACCACTCCTGTTGGCCTTGGCCACTTTCTTCACATCTCAAATGAAGTTTTAAAAGCGTAAACAAACAAACATAAACAAACAAAATTTAAACAGACTCATAGACACATGGACTCATTGACTGGTGGCTGCCAGAGGGGAGGTAGATTAGGGGACTGGATGAAAGAGATGAAGAGATTAAGAAGTATAAATTGGTAGTTATAGAATAGTCATAGTCTGTAAAGTACAGCATAGGGAATATAGTCAATAATATTGCAATAACTATGCATGGGGTCAGGTGGGAACTGCTCAGATGAAGTTTGCCACCTTGTGACTGTGTCAGAGGCATCAAAATATTGGGGGGATCACTTTGTATAAGTATATGATTGTCTAACCATTATACTGTACACCTAAAACCAATACAAATTTTAAAAAAGAAAAAGAAAAAGCATGTTTCCAATTTAGCTTCCTGCAACTATACACTTTATCATTCTCTATTCAACACCTTCTTTCCCAAAAGATGTATTAATTCAAATCTATTTTGAGATTCCATAAAGGAACATAGGCTAGAAAATCCAACTGTCCAATTTTAAATCCCACCTCTACCAGCAACCATCTGCCTGTGTGACGTTGATTAAGTTATTCAACCTCATTAAACCATTGTTTCCTCATTTGTAAAGTAGGGATGTTGCTAATAATGATGAAATTGTATGTGAAGTGCTTAGCACAGGCCTGGCTCAAACCAGGCACTCAATATAAATAAATCTTATTATAATTATAAGAAAACGTTAAAAGCTTTGGAGCTAAAGAATAATACTTTAAAACCACTCTGTGTGTGTGTGTGTGTGTGTGTGTGTGTGTGTGTGTGTGTGTTTTAATTTATTTGAGACACACTGAACTTAACAGGAAGTGTGCCTCAGAGATAATACATGCTCCCATTGACCACTGTATCATTTTGGGTTTGTTTTTTTTTTTGTAATATTTAAGTGTACTCTTTGTTTATATTGATGAGATCCTCTACTAAATTTTAGGGCATTGTTTGCTAGAATAAAGACACTCATCAGTTTTTCATGCCTCTAATGGGTCCATAGAGTAGAGAGAAAAAGAAAGACATAAAAGCAAGGCCTTGCCCAGCTGGTGTGGATCAGTGGTTGAGAGTCGGCCTGTGAATCAGGAGGTCACCCATTCGATTCCTAGTCAAGGCACATGCCTGGGTTGCAGGCTTGATCCCCATTTGGGCATATGCAGAAGGCAGCCAATCAAAAGTTCTCTCTTATCATTGACTAGGGGCCCAGTGCACGAATTTGTGCACCTTGAAAGGAACTGTGGGCCGTGAGGCTGTGGTGGGCACAGGGGCAATTCTCGGCCCATCCTATGCACCTCCACCCAGCCCTCCCACTGTGGACCCTGGTCCCCTGTCTGCTGGCAGCCCCACTCCAGCCACCATGGCTCTCATACGCTGATGTTGCCAGCCCCACTCCCACCCGCTGATGGCGTGGGGTGATTGGGGCCGGCACCAGCAATGGGTACAAGCAGGGCTGGTGCTGTCAGTGGGTGCGAGCAGCAACTGCTAGCCCCGATCACTCCTCAGGAGCAGAGGGAGGTGGAGAAGCCCCGAGAGGCAATCGGGACCAGCAGCCACCTCTCACACCCACTGATGGGACCAAGCAATCAGGGCCGGTGCCCGCATCAGGTGCAAGTGCCGGGTGGGACTGCAGTGTGCGGGAGCAAAGAATTTTCAGTAAGTACCAGAGGCTCACCCTGATGACAGCGACTGGCGCCCCGCCTTGGCTGGCACCCTTCCTTACCTGCTCCACCATACTGCCACAGCCGACACCTGCCATGCTCCACACACACCCCTTGGTGGTCAGCACACATCATAGCAACCAGTTGTTCTGTTGTTCTGCAGTTCAGTCTATTTGCATATTAGCCTTTTATCATATAGGATGCTTCTCCCTTCCTCTCTGAAATTAATATAAAAAATTTAAAAAATAAAATAAAGGTTTTAAGCAGGAGCAAAAGAAAAAAGCTGTGAAGAGAATAAAGAACACTGGAATGGGAGTTCTATATCCCTTTACCTATCACTGTATTAGTACCATAGCTATCATGTGGGTGACAATCATCATGTTTTTAACTTGGATATTGAGTAATTGAATAAGATAATGCCTTATATTTTTCCCACTTTATGGTTCCGTGGTTTTGTTATTCTGCTGCCAACGGCTATGTGATAGTTATGGTACAACTAGAGGCCCAGTGCACAAAATTTGTGCTCTTGGGGGGGTCCCTCAGCCCAGCCTGTACCCTCTTGCAGTCCAGGAGCCCTCTGGGGATGTCTGACTAATGGCTTAGGCCTGCTCCCCGCCAGCAGTCGGACATCCTTAGCACTGCCGTGGAGGCAAGAGAGGCTCCTGCCACCACCACTGCACTTGCCAGCCATGAGCACGGCTTCTGGCACACTGACCACCAGGGGGCAGCTCCTGCATTGAGTGTCTGTCCCCTGGTGATCAGTGCGCATCATAGCAACCTGTCGTTCTGCCGTTTGGTCAATTTGCATATTAGCCTTTTATTATATAGGATATTTAAAGAGGTATGAAACTTGATTCCTGCTTTGTTAACTACTGAACTAGACTTGAGTAGCTAAAGAGGATTGGGAAGGGCATTTTAGACACTGGGACCCAACTCAAGAGGACAAAAAAAAGTGAGCAACCAGACTCACTACAAACTTGGAGACAAGTTCATAGTGTCTGGTTAGAGTAAGAGTTTTAATGTTAGAAAGCTAGATTAGGTCGAGTTCTGCGGAGAACCCTGAATGTCAAGCAGTTGACAAGCATTTTATAAGCATTTGGCAGCCATTAGAGTATGTTGAGCAGGGAAGCATATTGTAACATCAAAAGGCATCATCAAAGAAAAATACAGACACTCCTCAACTTACAATAGAGTTATATCCCAATAAACCTATTATGAGTTGAAAAGATCATAAATAAAAAAATGCATTTAACACACCTAACCTGCCTTAGCCTAGCCTACCTTAAATGAGTTCAGCACACTTACATTAGCCTACAGTTAGGCAAAATCATCTTGCTGTCACTGCCCTGCATCATAGAGAGTATCGTACCACACATTACTAGCCCAGGGAAAGATCACAACTCAAAATTTAAATGCAGTTTCTGCTGAATTTGCACCAACATAACAGTGTAAGTCTAAACATAGTAGGTATGTGACTGTACTTACAGTGTAATTGAAAATCACTGGCCAAAAGTTGACAAAGCTACTATTTTATAAATTTTGGATTCTTATTAAAATATACAATTCCAATATTCAGGAGAGAAGGAATTCCTAACTATTTAGGTTGTGTCTGTATAACATTGCTTTAAAGAACAAAAGGAATACTAAAATAACCCCATTTTTATATGGGTTATTTGAATGAATTCCAAGTTATTTTAAAATTCAGGCAAAAAATTTGCATATGTAGACTCAGCTTAAGTTCCTAGTTTTCATTATGTAAAGCTTTCAAGCAGACATGAGGGAATGTTTATCACTGAGAACCAGTGTGACCCTACCCACTGGGCCTGCTCGCATTATTGATGTTGCACATGTGGGCCAAAGAGAATGGTCTTGGGGATAGTGCAAAGAATTACATTCATCAGGACTAGTCGGTCAAATGTGAAAAACTCAAATGCACTTGGTATCATTTGAAACTTTTAAAAAATAATCTAAAAGGATGTTTCTTGGTTTGCTTGCTTGTTTTCCTAGACCATTGACCTGTTGGCTTGCAAATAATATGTATGAATCTATGTGTTTCCTTCCAGGGTCTTTCTTCCCTGACTTCAAGCCCTCTGAAACAGTTTTTAAAATAGCATTTTGGCTCGGATACCTAAACAGCTGCATCAACCCTATTATATACCCATGCTCCAGTCAAGAGTTTAAAAAGGCCTTTCAGAATGTCTTGAGAATCCAGTGTCTCCGCAAAAAGCAGTCTTCCAAACGGGCCCTGGGATACACCCTGCACCCACCCAGCCACACCTCGGAGGGGCAGCACAAGGACCTGGTGCGCATCCCCGTGAGCTCAGGAGAGACCTTCTATAAGATCTCCAAGACAGATGGGGTCTGTGAATGGAAGTTTTTCTCTTCCTTGCCTCGTGGATCTGCCAAGATTACAGTGTCCAAAGACCAATCAGCCTGCACCACAGCCCGGGTGAGAAGTAAAAGCTTTTTGCAGGTCTGCTGCTGCATGGGGCCCTCGACCCCCAGCCATGGAGAGAACCATCAAATTCCAACCATTAAGATCCACACCATCTCCCTCAGTGAAAACGGGGAGGAAGTCTAGAGGACAGGAAAGGTCAGAAGGAAGGGGGGATAATCTTAGGCATGTTCATTCTTCTTGGATGACAAGACAGAACCCTCCAACCAGGGACCATCTGGGAATGGGTCGGGGAGGAGACCAACTCTTGGGCAGTGGGTAGGGCTCAGGGAGGAGGGAGGATGTCACACGGCCATCCAGTTCAAAATGAGGATAAACAGCACGTCCTTGAGGCTAATGCTCTCTGGGGCATCCTCTGAGCCCGCTCTCCACGTCTGACCCCTTCATTGAAAAACACCATGGGAAACAGAATTTCATGCACCATCCAAAAGTCTATAAATATAGGATTATGATTTCATCATGAATATTTTCAGCACACACTCTAAGTTTGGAGCTAGTTCTCGATGGAGTGAGGGGATTTTATTTTCAGGCTAAACCTATTGACAGCGGTGTTGGATATTTACAGGGTGAGGGCCTGGAGAGGAAGAGCCTTAAGATGGTGGCTGATACTCATTATTTTTAGAGCAAGTTTTACACTTCATTTCTGATACATCCAGTGTCTCAGCTTGGGTTAAACTTGACAGTGAGATTTACCTTTTTCGGGGACTTGACCAGCTGCTTCTCCTGATTCCCTAAGGATGAGGGTGAGGGGCACGCATATCTCTGCACTAACGTAGGCACATCCTTTAGGCTTGGGTCTAGAGTGTGTTGAAAGAACCAGCCAGTGAAAGGATGGTTTTTCCTATTGGAAAACAGTGGAGATGAGGGTAATTTTTTCAACTTAACTACTGTGGACAAAATTCCATTAAGCAGTTCCTAGATCAGATGGAGGAAGTCTTCTCATGTAAAGTATTTAAAGATCAAAAGGTTGGGGTGGACTGGGTGCTAATTTCATGCAAATTAGAGGCTGCAAAATTACTCTACAGCCTCTTTGACATGGCCTAGAAAGATCTTTCTTGACAAATCACTTACCTTTTTCAGAACTCTATTATGAAAAGCCACAGGTGATAATATTTTGAAAGGCACATCTTGATTTCCATTTCTTCTCAGCTGCTTCACTTTTGCATCGTGGATGAGAGCCAAGGTCTCCATGCACCTGTAGAATGTTGGAATGAGCCTTATGATCTGAGTATATCCTTTCTGAAATTTGAGTGACACACACTTATCTTGGGAGCATACTGACTAAAAGCCCATCAATAGCAGGAGTTTGCAAAGCGTTTTTGACAGATGTCCATTTAGTCTGGTAAAAGATCCGGTATCCCATTCACTTCATTTATTTCCACTTTCTTCAGGCAACATGCTATTTTTTGGTTTTTGTCTACCAAAATTTTGGTAAACCTTAATAACTCAGTATACCTACTAAATATGAAGATGGTAATTATATGTAAAAATTAAAATATTTTTCATATTTCACAATAAGAATTTAAAATGAGGTTTTGAAATAATTATTGACAAGAATCACTGGTCTAAAACTACTTATCATTTCAGTGGGCTCTTTCCCCATATTTGGGTAATTCCCTCTAAAAATTTTGAAGTAGAATGTAGCCGTTATTTAAACCTTCACGGCAAAGTAGTAGCCAACATCATCTATTTCTTCTTCCCTTGCAGCAAAATGATAATTTCCTTAAATTCTTCTGAAAGGCTAATGCCTGCACATACTGCCATGGAGGGAATGTTTGTGTGTGGACTGGATTTGGTTGTTGGTTGTGTTTGGACATAGAATATTACCACTTTCTCACCCCTTTCTGGAGAGTGTCTTCTTGCTGACTGGATAGACATTCTGCCTTGTGCTCATAAATTGGGTTCTGGCATTAGATGTTGGCTGGATTTTTAGGCTCTTCTGGTCTTTCTGCATGGCCCACAACAGCTCTACCAGATGTGGCTGTCCTATTATGGATGTAGGCACCAGGGAAGGATGTGAATATGCAAACCTCGCTCCTCTTCTGCCTTAATAGGAAAAATAAGTTTCATTATTGAGAAGAACTTCTTTCAGAATCTGAATTTTAAAAAACACTCTGGCCAGGCTTCCCCTTCCAGGAACAACATCCCCATGAAAGAATGGTAGCAGTTTTTCTTCATCAAAATATGCCTCCATGTTTGAGATGATCTTTAAACTGCATTACTGACGAATTTAAATATTAGATATTTAAATTTAAGTTTAAGATCACCAGAAAGCTAGCATTAATGCCAGTGCTAATCAAAATAAACAACTAGAAAATCTTTCCATCATCAGACAAAAGCCATGACAATTGTGTTCATGCAAAATGATCCATAAATAATTGTCTGCTATACTCTTCTCCAACCCACTCCCTCCAGGGAGGTAAACTTTAACATTTTTTTTCTTTCCCATAATATGGTATTATGTATAAACACTCCAATTTTACAAGAAATTAATAATGTCACCCAAGACTTAGCCAAAGTGGGATAACAATATCCAAGATATTTTTTATTCACCCACAAAAAATCTCTGTACCTTTGAGCATGCCAAAAACTATCTAAAATTGTCACGGTTAAACAAATGGTGGTCATATTTATACTTACATGTGTACTGCATCTATTTGGAGTTTGAAGAATTTGCCCAGGGCAACAGGGGTCAGAATGTCTTCTCTAATGTGTTATGAAAAGCAGCTGCTTTGGGATTGTCTCCGCAGCACAAAAAGTCAGCTTGACATGATGGGATAGGCAAAACCTGATTTCTTCTGCAATTCAAATTGCATGCATTAAGAGAGACCTTGAATCTCTTTATTCAAAAATGTCCCCAGATGTTTGCAAGGATTTCAGGAAAGCATTTTGCTTGTCACAGTTTTCTTCCTTTCGCCTCTGTTGTGTCTCATCCGAGACCGCTCCTGCCTGTAATCACTCAGTGTATGCTAAACTCTCCAAAATATTGAGGCTTGTAACTCTCTCACCACCTACTTGAATTGGTCCATCCATGGTAGACAGTGGTATTTGGGTAAATAAATATTTTCTTAGGGCTTTTTTGGTAAGTGCTACTGTGTGCCAGGCATTACCAGGGCATTTTTGTACCCATTGTCTCTAAACCCCATAGCAATTTCACAATTTCAAAAATATTCACATTTTTTAGATTAAAACCTGATAGTTGAGAGTGATTAAGGACTGGCTCAAAGCCAAGGAGGAACCATGATTCAGTCCTGGTTCTGCCTGACATTAAAGTCTGCATGTTGTTGTTTTTCCCCACAGTACCCCTGCCTCATGAATAGTGGGGGTAGAAGTCCCCAAGTCAGGACCGGGTGTGCTAAGGATGCTAAGCCAGACCCGAACTTTTTAATGCTTTGTTCCCTTGGGATTTGCTTGCCAATTAACTTTGATAAATATCCTGCCAAATATTCATTCCAGCCAAAACCAACAAATAGCAGGTCATAAATGAAAGGGTTTGGCGTCTATAATTCTATCAGACGGCACCGCTTTCCTGGGGATCACTGCCTGGAATGTTACTCAGGCTTTGCAAGGAGCACAAACTGTATGAAATTGGGAGAAGATGGGCATATAAGAGAATGCAGAAGAGGCTGCTGCATTGGCCTAGAATAGCAAAACACACGTGTGGGTATGAAATACTTTCATAGGATACCAGCGCTATTGACTACCAACCACAGTTAATTGGCACACTTTCGGGAAATATATCATTTTTTAAACTAAATAAAAACAAATATGACATCACTTTTATCAACTGTATTCCAACAATCTTGTTTTTTTAGTTTGAGAAAGAGAAAATAAATTATAGGTATTTCACCAGGATTGCACAGAGCTCAGAGAATGTGTCAAATATGTGAATGCCGTATCTGTCACGATGTGGCCCTGGTTCAGAATGCTGATCTCCAGGTAGCCAGAGACCTGGGCAAATTTTGAAGATGGGGAATCGGTTGGCAAAGTGGCTACTTATTAGATGGCCTCCCCTGGGTCCTGGGTTTCCTTTCTTAAATGAACACTTGATGTCCTGGGTGTCCCGGCCTCCCTACCCTTTCATAGTGAGCCATCATGCAGGCCCAGTAAGTTTCCTGCTTGTAGCCTGAGAGAACATTTTAAGACCTATTTGCTTGGGAGGGTAATTATTCAGTCTTTAATCACAGCTACTTAATCACAGCTTGACACACATTTTCACTTGCTCCTGGGGCTGGTTCTGCTCAGGTCCTCTTGCCAAAAGAGATGCTGCCTCTGCCTACGTGTTGACTTAATTAAGGGAAGAGCTCTGTTTATCAGCAAAGGGAGAAGGGAGCCCAAGTGCATGGAAGGTAAACTCTGCAAGTGAAGCAGGGTGTTGAAATAGAAGGCAGAGGTAACTATGGAGACAACATCAGGTGTATGCTCACCTGTTACTCTGATTTCTTTTTAAACTACTAGGACTTTTAACCATGAAACCACCTGCACACAGCTCCGGTTAAGCTAGTTGGAACACTGTTGGCAACTGCTCCTTGTCTACAAAGTGTGCTGTGGAGTAGGCCACCATCTTCAAAAAGCAATGGCAGTAGTGGCCTTCTGGCCTCCAAAGTCCCTGCAAGATGACTGTTGTAGGGCTGGGCTGGCAAAAGCAAGCCAGGATTTGAACAGAGGACACTGGCCCCTAGCCAGTGCTCCCATCAACATTACCTCATTCATGTTCCCAAGACCCAAATGTCACGGGGGCTGAGGATGGACCTTATCTGCCCTGTGGAGGAAAATGCCATCTCTCCTTTGCTCTTGCAACACAGATTACTGAGTGCCCCACCCAAAAGGAATGTTATGGCATCGGGGAGGGGGCTGTTGAGGAGAAAGAAGATTTACCATAGATATTCTCAAAGCAGGATGGATGGTTCAGGAATACGTTACTGCAAGTGATAAGCAAGGAACTGCCCTAAAGCTATGCGTATTCATTTTCTCTTTCCTTTTTGTGTAACTGCGGAGTTATTACATTACTTTCCCTCCGTGCCATAGTCCACATTGCCACCTTATCAGCTAGAAATGATTATTGCTAAACACTGAAAAATTCAGACTTAATTGGATCAAAAAATCTAAGAGCAAATGTATACTGTATCTGGAGAAAAAAATAATAAAGATGTTGACCTATTAAAAAGCCTGAATAATAGTAGGTACATTCAGATGCAATATTAAATAAGTGAAGATAGAAAATCCCAATATCAGTTTAATGTTTCCTCCCATTTGTACACTACTTCATACCTTTTATAGTACTTCTGCCTATCTCAAGTCTTTCCTGAGTATTATTCCATAATATAGAGTATCTGCACTTAACATATGAAGGAATGAGGATAGAGGAGTAGGGAGAGGTTTAAGGATTTCTTTGAACCAAATCCAGCCTCTAACTCGTTTGTCCATGAGCCTTCACTATCTCCAAGGCCCATTGTGTTTCTTGAAACCCTGACTTTCATGCTCACTAATTCATCTCTAGTCCACATTTTCAGCTGTTTGTACCTTCTCTCCTCGTATAGCTCAGCAGCTGTGCAGTACAAGATTGTTCTAGGGACTGAGTGCATATTTGTCTATGCTTCTCTCATTGGCTAAAAAGCAAGCTGATGTAATTCTGCTCTTTCTCCCTAGATAGTCAACAGCAAAGCTAAGGAAATAAGCAGGGCAGGGAGCTCTTGTCTTGCTCAATGGGGTGACACATAAGGTAAAGCCAGCAGTGATTGACACCTTCAGGACCTCAGGAATGCAAAGGTCCCAAAGGGAATCTCAAGGCCCTCCTTTCCCAGGGAGCCTGAGAGTCATCTGTATACAACCTGATGATCACTGTTAGCAAACTGCTCACTTCCTCTCCTGCACTAAATGCACTTGGCATGAAACATACAGAGAGGCACAGACGGTCCCTAGCTAATGAGCTGGGTGTGTTCCAAGCTCATTTATTGCAAGTCAAGAATGCATTCTTCCAAGAGGCATTGCTAGAAATGGGGGAGAGGAAGGTTGTTCTCAGATGAACTAAAGAATAAAGATCTATTTAAGGGATACCTGAGGCCGGAATACTTTTTCTGTACATAGCTAGGCATTTGGGCATTGTGGAGCCATTCCATCTCTGTAACACATGCTGCTTTGCTTAATTTCCTTTTTTGAGTGTGAGTGTGTGTGTGTGGCGGGGGGGGGAGGACAATCCTCTGAAAATGTAGAAACCAGTCTTAGTTCACAGGCATGGGCTAGATTTAATCCATGGACCGTAACTTGCCACCCCTGATCTATACAATTGCTAGCTTACACTTTTATGAATATAATGCTAAGCAGATTTTGGTGTTCAGCAAACATTCTTTTTGTTTAATATGCCATTGATACATCTCCACTTGACTAGCTTAATGTTCCCAACCTGCATGAGTTGTTAGGTATAAAGTGACAAGCTCATAATCAGCGGTGGGATTGGCTCTATATCACCTGTCCACCCAAAAGATACACTTAGTCTATCATTGTGACTTTCTACATAGGCGTCAGGATAAGAGGGAAGCACCCACCACGCCCTCCACTGTTGTATTTTGTAGAACAGCAAGTCAGCAGAATCCCAAGGGAATCCATGGAGATCTCTCAACTCTTCACCTCATTGGCAAAATCCCCCAACACATCCTGGCTGACCCTGAGAGTAGCAACAACCAGTAGGTGCCATTTGACCAGGGCTGATGTGAAGTCCCTCCCAGACTGCAAACCCTGCTGAAGCAATTCCCAGAAGCCTTCAGGCTAAGTGTGGCTCTGGGAAGGCCTCCTGACCACAGCCCCCTGCACTAGGGCCTTGGAGAGTGTGCCCTGGAGCTCATTACAAAGTGGGGCACAGAAAGAGGTGCTGGGAGAAGGATGTCTTCCCAAAGACAAATAGGTACTAGTTCTAGCAGGTCTCTTCTCCTCCTCATTTTCCTTCTTTTCCTATTTTTCCTTTTCATTTAAGGCTGAAATTGCTTAACTTGACTTGAAATGGCATTACTATGAGGCGATGAAGCCATATTTCTCTGAGGTAGTGCTTTGTTGGAGGGACCTGTTCCCTGTTCTCTCTCCAGTGCTAATGGGCGATGAAGGAGAGGAAGACATTCCAGGTTAGAAACAAGGTGTTATGTTCCCAGACCTGGGGCAGGTATCTGCAATGTTAGGAGATGCAACTCTCCCGCAGGGCTCAGGGTGAGGCCTCGAGTAGTAATGGGTGCAGGACTGACATGAAAGAACATGGAAGGATCGAGGCCAGTAGTAGCACCACTGTCCACGCAGGACACAGAAAGGAAGGCTTGGGCCACCTCGGTGTGGCAGCTTCCCTTCGCTGCCCCCTGTCTGTCTTGCTTCATTCACTTCTGTCTATCTCCTTTCCTTATCTTTTCCTCTCTCTCAATAATTCTAAACTCCACTTCTTGCCAAACTTATAGGCAGTGACTGACGTTGGGGTGGGATGCCCTTACTCCTGTGGGTGCCAGTTCCCGTGGGATAGAGAGTGCCATGCATAACCCTAGGTGATAAGGCGGAGTTTCCCTCAGACCCTTCATCCCCTCCCCATATCAGGCATTAGGCCTGATGCTGCAAGCTGGCCCTTTTGCCCCCACCCCCACCCCCCCAGCCTCCAGGGACGCAGGTAAGGTGAAGGCAGCTCAAGGTCCTTCCCAAGGGCTTTCACCCTCTGCCCACATTGCTGTCTTTCTGCTTTTTACTGTTAGTTCCAAATGAAAGATACAAACACATGAGCAGCCACATATTAAAAAGAGCGGGTAGTTAGGAGTGGTGTCTGGCCCCTCACCAGAGTGCACCTCTTCTTACCAGTCTACTCTCACTCCCTGACAACTTACAACCCTCTGACAATTTACCAAGCCCCACGAAGTCACCTTCTCTTTCTCTTCCTCTTCATCCTTCATCTCTCGTCTTTGTGGCTTTTCCCTTTCACTTCCCCATAGGTTCTTCAAAGCCTGGATTGATCTCATAGAGTCAAGCTGGTTCCAGGTCAGCATTAAGCAATGCTAACCTGATGCACAGACCTCAGCTGGGTGAAAGGTTCCTTCTTCCTGGTGCTCCTGCTTTGTTTCCGGCCCACCTCTCCTGGGACTCATTCACAGACGCCCTCTAGTCTCTCATCATATCCAGGAGCCTCACTACCCCACGCAAAGGGTCGTCTCCTCCCACGTGTGCTCCTGCTTTTGCTGCCACAGCCCCATGCATTTGGAATGCCTTGTATCAGTGTGCTCAGGCTGTCCTGGCAAAGCACCGCAGGCTGAGGCTTAAACAGCGGAGGTTTATTCTCACAGTTCCAGAGGCTGGAAGCCTGAAATCCAAGTGTCAGCAGGTTGCTCCTCCTGAGGCCTCTCTCTTTGGCTTGCAGATGGCTGTCTTCTCCCCATGTCCTCACATGGCCTTCCCTCTGTGTGTCTGTGTCCTAATCTCCCCTTCTTAAAAGGACACCAATCAGATTGGATCACAGCCCATCCTGATGACCTTATTTTAACCTTAATTACCTCTTTAAAGGCCCTATCTCCAAATACAGTCACATTCTGAGGCACAAGGTGTTAGGATAGCAACACATAAAATTTGGGGAGTCACAATTCAAACCATAACAATTTCCTTCCCACTCTCCTTTTAGCTCATAAAAATTTATCCACAATTCTTTTTCCAGGTCAGATGTTTAAATTCAGTCCTTCCTGAATCCTGTCTCCAAATAGCCACAGCAATTGTCTGTAAAATGCATCTGGCAACCAATGGTGCATTTTACTGTGATCTTTCTGTCATTTATAAAAATCTATATTTTTCTCCCTTTTAAATTTACTTTATACTGTAGCTACATATGTCTATCTTCTCAACTAGATTAAAACTCGGAAGGGCAGAAACAGTCAAATTGTTTTGTATGATCCTAACAATCCTCAGCACCTGGGTGGTCATATCTGGGGACCAGGACCCCTCGGAGCAGGCAACAAGAGAGGGGACAAAGAGGGACAAGATCCAAGCACTAGCTACAGGCAGGGACTGGTAGAGCAGGTCCATGGGACTTGGAAATACCAAAGTGACCCACCAGGAAGGCTCAGGTAATGGTTGACAACACTGGGCTTCTTAAAAGTCGCACTGAGATTCTCATCAGGGGTGCAGAGCACAGCAGTGGGAAATCCCAGGTTAGTGCCATCTAGAGTAGGCAGGCCTGGGATCCCCCAGGAGACATCTGCATCCAGGAAAACAGAATGCCGTCACTGAATGAGACAGACCCTAGACCAGTGGTTGGCAAACCGCGGCTCTTGAGCCACATGCGGCTCTTTGGCCCCTTGAATGTGGCTCTTCCACAAAGTACCACATGCGGGTGCGCAAGTACAGTGCGATTGAAACTTCGTGGCCCATGCGCAGATGTCGGTATTTTGTGGAAGAGCCACACTCAAGGGACCAAAGAGCTGCATGTGGCTTGCGAGCCGCAGTTTGCCGACCACTGCCCTAGACCTTGAGAGAGAGGTGAGACAGAGCAAATGGGATCAGGAACCAATGTCAGAATCCAGGCCTGGGAGATGGGTCACCAAGGTGCACGTGGGAGGCTGTATCACCACAAGTCCCCAATCCGGCAATGGGTAAGTTGTCTAGAGTAAGGTAGTACATCAGCTTCAGTCCAATCTAGAAATGAAAAGAGGAGAAATCATGTGACAAGGCAGGGCCTACAAAAGTATAAAGTGTATTGAGGCCAAAGCCATCCAAAAACAGGTTTGAATGAGTGTAGCAATGGTTTATTGATTTATAAAAAACACACGCAAACACACACACACACACACACACACACACACACACACACACACAACAACAACAACAACAAAAAACCAAAACAAAAAAAACTTGCCTTTCTTCCTCACTCTGGTCCCCATTCCTTTTGCTAAACCCAGCCTTATCTTTCATAATGAAAAGATTTCAGCTCGGCAGCTTGGCTAATTAATGTCTCAAGGGTTGGGAGGGCTTTGCTTGGCCCATTAATCAAACGCTGAGCATCGGGTTGAATGCTTCTCATCCACAGTGCCGCTCCCACCCAGGCGCTGTGTCAGAGCAGAGGGATTGTCATCGTAAAGAGCAGGGAAAGAGGGAGCATTGGTAGATGGGGAGGTGAGTGAGCCGCTTCGATCAAAAATAAAAATGCCCACATTTAGTTTGATAAGTAACAAGAATATTAAAAAGTAACCCATAAAGTACTTTAAAGAGCAAAACAAGCAAGTATGATAAATATTTAAATAACAATTTATTGTTAGTTTTCTACCTATATTTTTAAAGAGGGTAAACGTTTATTAGGGAGCAACTGAATTAAAAAATAGGGTCTCATGCTTGCTTTTGTCTCCAGCAGCTCAGCAGACCCTCTGCCTCCCTTTGCTGAATGTCACACTCAACCCTGATACTTAAACTTCAGCACATGAGTGCTGACATTCTGCAACAGAAATTTTGTTTCAGCTTTTCAAGCCTGAATCCAAACACATGCTAATGCATCAGATGTGGAGGAAGGAATGCTGTCATAAAGATGTATGTGTGTCTGTAGAAAGAGAAGTAATTCTGACCATTGGAAAACACTAGAGTATCTGAAACAAAGCTTGGGTCTAAAATCATCTCAGGAAGTAGGGCTGAGCTATGCTTGGCCTGGGTAACTGTAGAAGTCAGTGTTTACAAGATAAAACAGCAAATGTCTAGTCATGAACCATAGGCAGTTTTAATTTTAGCTGAATTGAAACCCACATCATGAGAGCACCCGCTTTCAGTCTCAGCTCTAGTTTCAAGTGCTGTCGGTGAGAGCCCCAACATTTCGGTGGATCCCTTGAAATGATCTCCAGGGCTCTTCTGGGCAGGTGGCTTGACAGGAAAGTCCATTGTGTAAGCTCAGCCCACCAGGACTCAGTCTGCCTTAGGCTGTCAGCCATACTCAAAGGCCTTGTTTGGCAGGGACCTGTCAAATGGTCTCTCGTGACTCAGAATCTCATACTTATTTTAAATGGAGGGGAAAAGTTACTTTCAGGGATGAGGTTCTTTGCCCAACTCTGCTTTGTATAAACACAGCCTATGTCTATTTCAGTCTTCTGGGTTTTGAGAAGCAACTGCTGAGTTATGGCAAAGGGTGAACTGGTTGGTGTTGACCCAAATTAAAACGAAGAGTTTTCCTTTCTTGCAGCGCTGGAAGAAGGGAGACAGCATCATCGCCTAGGGAACAGAATGTGACTGGCCTGGAAAACAGGGAAATGAGTGTGGGCCTCGATTTACAAAGAACCAGCTCTACCAAAGTCTAAACTTGTAGAAATGGAGGCGTTGTGTCTGGAGTAAGAATTTTTACTCTACGGAAGGATAACATTTGGGTCATGTTGATGCATGATGCTGTGTATGTGAAAACCATGGATGTAATTCATTACAGGTCATTCTGCCTTGATTTTGAAGGGACAGACAACCATTACATGCAGCCTGGTGTATGCCCCCGGGTGCTGTCCTTACCACCCAGCAAGGAGGGTGTCCAGCCCGGCCCCTTTCCTGCTACCCACAGTCAGGAGCCTGTATGTCCACATGGATGTACTTGTTTATCAAGCATTCATCTAAGACACAAACCTAACATATTACTATTGTCAATGCTGGGACAACAGTGATTTTAGGAGTAACTGTGAATACAAATTTTTTGAGAGTCAGCTCCCCCCTATTGTGCCCCTCAAACTCTAGCATATTCACAGAAGTAAACAAACAAACAAACAAAAAATCCTTGCTGCAAAACAAAATCACCTTCTGCCAAGGGAAGCTGCCATAACACACAGCGGGTCTGTCACTCATTTATCCATCTGTGTTATCAGTAAGGGCTCCAGGCACAGGTCCCGAGAGTGGAGGACAATGATGGACACATGTTCTTCATGACCAAGGCTCCTGTGGTCTGTGGGGAGTGCAGGCAAATCAATAATTATAGCAGAGAGTGGTAAGTGTTGTCCCCTGGGAGTTTGGTGGAAGGCACCCACCAGCCTTGGAGTTAGCCTTCCCCAAAATAGTGACCCCTGAGTTGGATCCTGGAGGACGGAATGGAGTGGGACAGAAGGAGCTGCTCCAATCAAGGAAGGAGTGAACCTCAGGCATGTGCTAGCTTTGCCACCTCCTCCGTTCTGTTAGGGCACGCGGAAGTCAGTCTTGCTTAAATGGATGGCCACTTGGCTTTGCAAACCTCATCCCTCAAGTTCCCTTCAGACCAACCACACCTGCTTTCCTCCTCACTCTTTTGTTTTGTTTTGTTCTATTCCAATGAAGAATTGAGGACGAGCCAGTAAATGATGAGTCCAGGGGTTTTTCTGACAAAGCTCCCATGTTCAGCTTGGCTGAACACAGAAAAGTTTATTTCTTTCTCATCATGCAAAAAACATTTGCTTCAACAAAAAGTGGCTCACTCATAAGAACAAACAAATGTTTTGGAAGTCTTAATACGCAAGTCTTATGTGCTATTACTTAACGTTTTTAAAAATTGAGAAATCGTTTTTTAGTGAGAAAACATTGTGCAGTAAGCTTTAAGAGAAAGAGTATTTTCCCTACAAAAAATCTAGAAAGTCATTGTATCATTCCAGTACCCCAAAGGCTGGCTGGCTCGTCGTCCATCGCTGAAGGGTCAGTATCTTTGCTGTCAGAGTGAAGGGTGCCTATCACAGCTCCAATGCAGCAGAGGTGGTGGGAGAAACGGAAGCAAAAGTGAGGGCCTTGGAGTTGCTCCTTTACAATCAACTAGCAGTTAGGAAGGATGTGGCTTTCTGGGGCTAATAAAAACAAATTTGGAGGCTTGCTTTGTCTTTGAAATTAAAACCGTGTTTTAGTAAATCCAGCTGATGCCATTTAAACATGAACCCTGTGCCATTTCCTGGCTTACTGCAGCTTTTCTGTTTCTCTCACCATTAGATCTGTTCAAAAGAGGAACGTGGCATTTCCACGTTTCCAGAAAAGCAAATGTGAGCTGACTGGCCACATTTGCTGTTATGGTTTTCCTAGAGCCCTTATGATTGTTGTGACAAATAAGATCCTTGTAACGTACAATTTCTAACTATACCGTGTTTGTGATTTATGCCCTCCTCCAGGTTTTGGTATTTGGTCAGTTGAGTTGATCTTACCCCGTTCCCTCCATGTTAGAGTTTAACTGTATCATGCTGAGAGTTTGGTGTGTGCTCTATGCTGAAAGAAGAATATTCTCCTGAGTCAGATAAATATGTTCATGTGAGAGAATTGCTATACTTGAATTTGCTGCAGCATTTTGTATTGATGCACATATATGACACCCAGGCTGACTCAATGGCTTCTAAAACATTTAATGTCTCTTAAATGGACTCAATATCCTTGGAATGTGCTGTTTAAATATTTCTGAATTTTCTACATGCCATTTTTACAGGTCCATTTGTTTATGATGTGAAGTGGTAAAGAATCAATCACTTTCGTTGTGTGTGTGTCTGAAGAAAATAAATGTATATATTACTAAGAAGAAGAATAAATTATTGAAAAATATACTTGATGGATCATGCAGCCCACTGTTGAAAAGGAATTTATTTTATTTCTTTAATAAAGTGATTGTTCAAATTATAAGCATTTATATTGTCCTTCTAAATATGGATGCCATAATATTTAAGTGTTGTTCAATCTTGATGTATGTTCAACATTGATATATGTTCAACATTAATGTATGATCTCTAATAAAATATTTTAAACCTCTTTCTTTAAACACATATTGCCCAGTTCTTTAATCACAATCTATTGTTACTATGTCTGTTGAAAGTGGAGTGGCAGTTGGTGTCTTTAGCCAGCTAAATGGAGTAGTTTGTACATAAGATATTCAAGTTGGCAGCATTCAGGGTTCAGGTAGGAGCCAAAATACAACTGCATTTAGAGTCAAGGAAAGATGACAATGAAACTCAGACATACAAAAATTTTGAATGTGTTCAAGGCTGAATGTATTAAGTGACCCAAAACCAAAGCAATAGGTTAGGTGAACGAGTGGTCAGAGAAGGCCATGGGCAACACAGTTCAAGGGGAGTTTTACTGTGGAGATTCTAGTCTGACCATGATCTCAGAGCCTGGAAGCCCCAGCACCACACCTTCAGCCCCATTCCCTCAATGGGACGCCTTGGCAGTGTGGTGTCATCACTGGGGACAAGATCACTAGAGTCAAATTGTCACAGGTTCCAAATTCTCTCAACCATTCACCACCTAGATGATTTCAACACAGAGATCCCATACTCCTAACACTTTAGTTCTTTCTTCTCAAAAATAGGGACAATTACTGTATGTCAATGAGAGGGTTGTGGAGATAATAAAATGAAGCAATGCTGCAGCAAATTCAAAGGTTTAGAAAAGTGCCTGATATCTAGTTAGCACTGAGAAATTACATGTTGTTCATTTTCTTATTGATCTTGCTGGTTTGGTTGTGGCTGTCATTTTAGCTACCCCTAAAGATAACATTACTTTTCTGGTGATGAAGAATCATTATTTTTTTACCCAAAGCCCTTAGCATCTAAGTCAAGTAATAGCATCACATCTATACTGATTTGGGTTTTGAAAAATGATGTCATGTCTTGTGGGTGCTCAGCTGGTCATAATCCAGGCTCAGTTAGCGTGACTGTAGCCTCACTCCATGGATCCCCACAAAAGGTGGGGAGTGGCAGGCAGATGGAGGGTGGGAGGGAATCCTAAGATACACAGAAGTTTGCAATTGTCCAGCCTTTGTTTTCATGGAGCTTGAAAGTGGTAAAACTAATTTTTAGACTAATATCATTGGTTTATCCAATGACTTTCTTTAACGTATTTTTTGCCTCAGGTTATAGACTCTGGGAGAGAAAGTAGAAATATTGTTAATGTTAACACTCATTGGTTCCTATGAAGGAAAAAAAATTATTTAAACTATGGCCATAATAACATTAGGGCCACGTCTCTGCTGTGCATTCTACTGTGACTAACACTGTGGAAAGCCCTGTTCTAACGGGTTCAAATGCATCACCTCATTTAATGTTCATCATCCTATAAGGAAATGCTAGGAATCAAATTAGGGTGCATTTGGTTGGAAGCAACAGAATACCCATTAAAAAGTGGCTCACATTGTCTTATGTGACACAATTTGTAACACTATCCTATCTAATAAAAGAGAAACATGGTAATTAGTCGTACATCCGCTACTCTGCCCATTGGCTAACCAGGGCAATATGCAAATTAACTGCCAGCCAAGATGGTGGCTGGCAGCCAGGCAGCTTGAAGCGAACATGAGGCTTGCTTGCTTCAGTGACGGAGGAAGCTAACATTCCCGCCTGCCGCTGCCGGCCTCTGAGCTTGCAGTTTGAAACTTTGTTACAAATATAGAAGCTAAACAAAACCCCAGAAACCTGCTCTCAGCCAGCTGGGATCTCAGAGCTGGAGTTGAAACAGTGTTTCGATTATAGAACCCAAACAAACCAGATACCTGCTTTCAGCAGTGGAGGCCTAAGAGCTGGAGCCAAGCCTCAGAGCTAAAGCTGGCCCAGATAAAAAAAAAAAAAAAAGAAAGAAAAAAAGGAGCGGTTGGGAGCTTCAGTTACCCGCCAGCCTGAAAACAGCCCTCAGCTCCTCACCCAGACTGGCCAGGCACCCCAGTAGGGACCCCCACCCTGAAGGGTGTGTGACCAGCTGCAAACAGCCATCATCCCCTCACCCAGGCTGGCCAGGTACCCCAGTGGGGACCCCCACCCTGATCCAGGACACCCTTCAGGGCAAACCAGCCGGCCCCCACCCGTGCACCAGGCCTCTATCCTATATAGTAAAAGGGTAATATGTCTCCCAGCACCTGGATCAGCGGAGCCACGAGGCCTCCTGGCACCGGGATCAGCATGAAAGGGGGCAGTGCCCAAACCCCCTGATAGCCCTGCGGCTCTGTGTGTGACAGGGGGTGGGGCCACAACCTCCCTATCTGCCCTGCTCTGTTCGTGACAGGGGAAGGCACCCCAACCCCCTAATCGGCCCTGCTCTGTGACAGGGTGCAGTGCGCCAACCGCCCCCGCCCCAAGGGCCCTGCTCTGTGTGTGACGGGGTAGAGCCATAACCTCCCCATCAGCCCTGCCCTGAGTGTGACAGTGGCGGCGCCCCAACCCCCTGATCTGCCCTGCTCTGTGTGTGACAGGGGGCGGTGCCCCAACTCCCCTATCGGCCCTACTCTGTGAGTGACAGGGGGGATCTCCCCAACCCCCTGATTGGCCCTGCTCTGAGCCTGACCAGGGGCTGCACCTAGGGATTGGGCCTGCCCTCTGCCACCCAGGAGCAGGCCTAAGCCAGCAGGTCATTATCTCCTGAGGTGTCCCAGACTGCTAGAGGGCACAGGCCGGGCTGAGGGACCCCCACTCCCCCCCGAGTGCACAAATTTTTGTGCACCGGGCCTCTAGTCCTATACAATAAGAGTCTAATATGCAAATAGACCAAATGGTGGAACAACCAGAAAAACTGGCCACTATGACATACGCTGACCACCAGAGGGCATGTGCGGAACATGGCAGGCGTCAGCTGTGGCGGGATGCTGGAACAGGTGATTGGGGCACCAGACCAAGGTGGGGCGCTGGTCACTGTCATTGGGGCGAACCTCTCGTGGTTACTGAAAATTCTTTGTGCCAGAGCCACTGCTCACACTCTCTGCTGGTGCCCAGTGCCAGTCCCAATCGCTTGGCGCCATCAGTGGGTGTGAGCAGCAGCTGCTGACCTTGATCATCCTTAAGGGCTTCTTCACCTCCCCTTGCTCCTGAGGGGCGATCGAGGCAGCAGCTACTGGTCACACCCACTGATGGCACTTGCTGCTAGTGCCGACCCCAATTGCTCTGCACCACCAGCGGGTGCGAGTGGGGCCAGTGTTGTCAGCATGTAGGAGCTATGGTGGCAGGAGGGGGACTGCCAGCAGACAGGGGACTTGGAGCTGCAGCAGGAGGAGCCGGGCAGGGGAGCGGAGGATGGGCTAAGACCCGCCCCTGTGCCTACTGCAGCCTTGTGGCCCACACTTCCTTTCAAGGTACACAAATTCATGCACTGGGCCCCTAGTTATCAACAATTTTGCATGAAAACATTTATTTTTGAAAATGGTCTGCAATCAAACTACCTGGGTTTGAATCCTATTCTATGAGGTGTCAGTAAATGTTTAGCAGCCAGCTCTCCAGAAAACAAAAACAAAAACAAAAACAAAAACAAAACACACAAATAAACAGAAAAAAACAACAACACAGAATTTGCAAATTTGTCAATTCCTGTGGTGTAAATTCTCTTACAATAACACATATCAAGCTACCAACTTGACATCATTGAACATGTGTTGGGGAGAGATGTACACAAACATGTCTCTGGATCCTGTACGAGCCAACATCAGCACCCTACTCCTGCCACTTAGTAGTATGTGGCCTGAGCCTACCTGTATGTTAATTTCCTTATCTGTAAAACGAGATAATAGTTACACCTTCTTCATTGGAATAATTCATGTAAAGAAGTCCTGTGCTTCATTCAATCAGTAGCAATGGATGCTAGTTATCATTGTTATTGTTAGTTATTGCTAATATAGGCACAACACAGAAACCATCTCAGAATAGAAAAGTGTTCATCCTTACTCAATTTCTAGAACAACTCTTCTAATTGCGATCCTTCTTCAGACATTACACAGCATGACTCCTCATCCCCACCCACAATGAGTTTGTTCATCTCTGTTTCAGACTCTAAAGTTTTTCTCGAAAATTCTGTTTCTTTGCATTTTTGCTTTAAATGAAGTACTTAATGATTTTATGAACCAGTTTTCTCAAAGAGTCTTTTAATGCCAAATCATTCTGCCAGCCTACTATTTTCTCTCCTGTTTATAAATGCAAATGCCTCCAGCATAATTTATGAAAAATAATTATTCTGTTGTGTAGGTGGACAGAAAAACGACTACCCCCATACTCACTCCTCACTTTATTCTTATGTTCTAATCCATACCCTCCTTTCAAAGATAATATAAGCATATATTAAACTAAATAAATAAAAGTGCCTCAGTATCTGGGGTTGGGTTGAGTTTTGGGGTCCTGAGTGGCACCACACCCACCCTGCAGTTCTCTTCTGTGGGAACACTATATGTAGAAAGATAAGAGCCAATGGGAAGAAAATACAATGTTTATTTATTCCCAGAATAGCTCTATTCCACTCCAGGTTTCTTACACCCACTTAATTGATTCTAAAATGTCCAGGTTTGAGGAGTAAGGCACTGGTAGGAAAGCTGACATTGAAGCATAAGTGTGGCCACATGTGCTTCTGGAATGGGGTGAGGTATGGGTGGGCAAGAATGAAATCCTGCCCACTGGGGATGCAAGGCCTGAGAACCACCAGCAAGAATAGACAGTTCTCGGTTTTGCTGGTAGGAGGCAGGGGAGGGGTCGTAAGGACAAAGGACGACAGTGAAACAAGGGCAGTATCTTCTCTTTGGGCAAAAGCACAAGGATAGAAGCAGACATTCTTCCCACCCTCCCCACATAAATACCATATGTGGGTATAAGTTAGAAATTAATAATTCTATCCATGCTATCGCAAATTACAAGATTTTGTTCTTTTCATGGCCGAGTAATATCCCATTGTACCACAGCTTTTTTATCCATTCGTCTATTGATGGACACTTGGTTTGCTTCCATATCTTGGCTATCATAAATAATGTTGCAATGAACATGGGGGTGCACATATTCTTTCAAATTAGTGTTTTGGGTTTTTTCAGATATATAGTGAAATAAGCCAGACATAGAAAAACAAATGCATGTGATATCACTTATATGAGGAATCTAAAGAAAAAAATTAATGAACAAACAAAATAGAAATGGACTTATAGACACAGAGAACAAACTGGTGGATGATAGAGGGAAAGAGTGTTGGGAGGTAGGATGAAAAAGTGAAGGATTCAAGAAGTACTAATTGGTAGTTACAAAATGTGCATGGGTTATAAGGTAAAGCATAGGGAATATAGTCAACAATATTTTAATAACTATCTATGGTGCCAGGTGAGCCCTTGAATTATCTGAGGGAACACATTGTAAAGTATATGAATGTCTATCTGCTGTGTTGTACACCTGAAACTAACTAATGTTGAATGCAAGCTGTAATGAAAAAATAAAATAGTAAAATGTTTAAAGTAATAGTTCTGCCAACCTCTAGGCCTATTCCCCAAAGGAGAGTTTACCATTTTCTAGTAAATTCATTAATTCAGCACATATCTATTGAACACCTGTTATATGTCAGGCATCATCTCACAATACATCAATGAACAGAGCATGGTAAAAAAATAAAATAGACTTGACTTAGGAAGCCTACATTCTAAAGCATCTTCCAGAAATGCATATGCAAATATATGGATCCTTGAAATCCTATATAATAAAAGGCAAATATGCAAATAGACCAAATGGTGGAACAACTGAACAACTGGTCACTATGACATGTGCTGACTACCAGGGGGCGTGTACGGAACATGGCAGGAGTTAGCCATGGCAGGATGGTGGAGCAGGTGAGTTGGGGCACCAGACCAAGGTGGGGCACTGGTTGCTTTTATAAGGACGAGCCTCTGGTGGTTACTGAAAATTCTTTGCTCCCACATGCCTTGGTCCCACCTGGTGTTTGCACCTGCTGCCCGGCACCGGTCCCGATCATTTGGTGCCATCAGCAGGTGCAAGTGGTGGCTGCCGGCACTGACCGCCCCTGAGGGCTTCTCCACATCCTCCTGCTCCTGAGGGGTGATTGGGGCCAGCAGCCACCGCTTGCACCTGCTGATGACACTGGCTCTGCTTGCACCCGCTGCTGGCTCCAGCCCCAATCACTCTGCACTGTCAGTGAGTACGAGCGGGGCCAGTACCATCAGTGCATGGGAGCGGCAGTGGTGGGAGTGGGGCTGCTGGCAGACAGGGGACTGGGGGCAGTGGTGGGAGGAGCCAGGCTGGGGTGCAGAGGATGGGCCTAGAGTCTAGACCCACATCTGTGCCTACTGCAGCCTCATGGCCCACATTTCCTTTCAAGGTGCACGAATTCGTGCACTGGGCCCCTAGTATAGTGATGGCGAACCTATGACATGCGTGTCAGAGGTGACACGTGAACTCATTTTTTTGGTTGATTTTTCTTTGTTAAATGGAATTTAAATATATAAAATAAATATCAAAATATAAATCTTTGTTTTACTATGTTTGCAAATATCAAAAAATTTCTCTATATGACACGGCACCAGAGTTAAGTTAGGGTTTTTCAAAATGCTGACACGCCGAGCTCAAAAGGCTCGCCATCACTGCCCTAGTATCTTTATAAAAGTAGAACAAGCCAGATATTCTGATTGGTTACATTAGATTCACTGTTATAACTCAGTAATTGAGCAATTGGTCAACCCCTGATTATCATAGAGCTCTGAGGTTTTGCCTTAACTTATACCTCACAAAGTTAATAAAGCAAAGCCCAGTCTCCTGCCCTCTGGGAAGTTATAGTTTGATATAATGAGTGCCACCAAAAGACTCTGAGAGCTTATTTTAGAGCTTACAGCATTTTTAAGAGCCATAAACTTATTTCAACAGTATTTTCACTGCTTAAAATATTTTGGGAATTCTTCGGAGAGTGTCTTTGGAGTCAATTTATGTGTGGTAGCTCCCCTTAAAATTCCTGTGTTATTTACTTATTACCACAAATAGTACTAGTCTAGACCAGGAAAGGTCTTTCTCAGACACAAAAGGTGAGCCTTGCAGCTGAGGGGACAACTTCACAGGTCCCCTCTGTTTGACTCTGGGCAGCTGCTGCCAATGCCTTGACCAGATTGCTCTGCCATCCTATTGGCCAAATACAAGCCGGGAGGGTTGAACTACTATAAAAAGTCATTCTGAGTAAATTCAGTGGAAAAAATTAGGTCAATGGTTTTCAAACTGTCTTTTTTTAGTGCAATCTTTTCTTTAGATGGACTCTTACACAGAAGCCCTCTATGCAGAATAAAGGAAAGCAGAAGGTCCTGGAATGATGTAGGAGTAGATAAAACTTCAACCACTCAGGCACCCCACCAGACACACACTTTCCCTGGTGACCCCCGAGGAATGGCTACAGGACCTTTGGGACCCCCTGGAGCAAGGTCTAAGCACCACTAAACTACACACTCTTCTTACCTTCCCACAGACCTGGCACATAGCGCTCTGCCAATAAAGAAAGGCTCCTATGAGAGGGAGGGAACCAGATGGTAAAAGGCGGTTGGAGGAGGGGTATTTCCCCAAAGAGCTCAATATGTAAAGAAGCCTAATAGAGGGTCTACTACCAAAGATAATTACCAAACTGGGCTCGTATCTGCAAGAATGGTTCCCTGGAGGCTGAAATCCAGAGCAAGCCAAGAGCCACAGACAGTGAGTACGCTCTCTCCCTCTGAATGAAGTGAGTAGGGGATAGGCCCATGGTCTGGCTGAATGGTGTGATGATAACTGACAGCAGAGAATTTCAATTTTGATCCCTTATTCTCCAGCAGAGAGAATCAACCATTTTAAAACTAGAAAAGCCATGCACATAAATTTAAGCAGAGATTCATGGGAATTATAGCCCAGGCAGGTGAGTGGTGAGGAGCAGTGGCAGTGGCGGGGGCACCTGGGGAAGAGCAGAAGCTGGGAGGGGCCCAGTTCCCACCTCCCACCTTCCCTGAGCAAGTTCTGAATAAATTGGTAAGTATGTCTAAAGAGCAGTAGTTAGTTAACACTGGTTTACTACTTACTGGAGGTAGGTATTATTCTAAATGTTCCACATATATCAACTCCTCTACTGCTCTATCATTTCTGCCTTTTATAGAAGAGAAACTGAGGGTTTAGGGGTTTGAAAAATTCACATACCAGTTGGTGACAGAGGTAGAATTTGAACCCAGTTATTCTGATTCCAGAGTCCAGTCTCTTAAGCAGTATGCCACGATGCCTTTGGAAATCTGACTATCAGTTTTATCGCTGATAAAGCTTCAAGTTGGAGGATACAGCTTCTATCTCTGGGCAAATGAGCTTTGTGAGGGGCAGTGCTGGCCAGGGCACATTAATGGGGTGCTGCCCGGGAATTACCTGCCTGTAAGAGCAGGACAACAGTGCTGCCGCCTGGGCCAGCTCACTCCCAGAAGGATCAACCCCAGCTGAGTGGGCCCAGTTTGTTGTTTCCAACTTTTCCAGCAGATTAAACTACTCCATGGGATGATGGAAGGGAAGATGGGGAATGAGGAAGAGCTGCTCCCTCTAATAGGGATCACACAGGAAGCTCAGACAGGTCAGGGAAGCAAGGGGCCCCAAAGTCCAGGAGGAAGAAAATTCAAGACAGTACCAAGACCCAGTGACAAAGCGAAGTGGAGCGATTGACTTCCTACAAATGGTCCAAAACCAGGACTATCCCGGGCAGAGTCAGCAACTACAAAATGCATTACGTGACTCCAAACATCTTTGTGTGACAGGCACTTGATACATTGCCCAGCCTGCTCTTGACAGCCAGCTTTAATGGTATGTTCCTTTTGCAGATGAGAAAACTGAGGCAGAGCAGAATTGGGCACCTGCTCCCGGTTTTCCAGCTGATGAATGCCAGAGCCACATTTTCTCTGCCACTGATAAACCTCGATTTTGGCAAAGAAGAAAGAGAAAATTGCTGCAATGTGAAATATTCCAATGCTACCCTAAATTAGAACATTGCTTTTAAAATTCTCCTCTACGTATAATGAAGCTTTTAATAAAATGTTTAATGTGGCTTCTCTACAAAAGCATATTTTCAACCCACAATTGACAATATTCTCTCTCATCCCCAAATTAGGACATGTGCTTTTCAAAACAAGAGAGGATATTTAGATGTGGGACATCTCTGGACACACGGTTGCTTAGCATCGTTGGTTTAACGCTCTCGTACACTCACATTAAGCAGCCCCTAAACTAATTATATAATCCCATGAGTGCGCTGAAACAATGTGATTTCCTGACTTTCTGATAAGGAAACCAATGAGAGACCCAGCACCAACAAAATGTGGACACCAGCATAAAGGCCCTGAAAATTATTATGTCTTTTGCAGCCACTTCCAGTTGGCGCAAGAGGGGGGCCCCGGGAAAGGCGGGGGGAGATGGTGTGCTAAAAAATTAATACTTTTTCTCCCAACTTCTAAGTTCTTCTAAGCTGAGCTAATAATCAAATTTTCATAGACAGATTAACAGGAAAAAATCAAGTTTTAATACATATGAATGGGGATTCTCATAGGCCTGAAAATTCCAAAGACAGTGAGGCAACACTGGGTATATAAGACATTTTGGATAAAGAATAAAAATTGGGGAGAATGAGGTCTTAGATTTCAGAAGTGAGAAGGGGTGATTTACAGGTAGCTGAGGAAGAGCAGAACACATGTGGCAGGAAAATTCTTGCTAGACAACTCAGAAACAATGGGGCTTGAGGAGTCTATTTAACAGGCCCCTGCCTGACGCCTTCCTATTGACCATCTTAATTCAAATTAGGCTAAGATAGCTTCCAAAATTCTCCTTCCTGAACGCCCTCCTCTGTTGGAATGTCTTGGGCAGGAAAGGGGGCAGGGTCAAAGGTTCTTTCTTTTTTTAAAAAAATCTATATATTTTTATTGTTGACAGTATTACAGATGGCTCTCATTTTCCCCTCCCTTTGTCCCCCTTCACCCAGTCCCTGCCCCACCCCAGACCTTCACCACACTATTGTCTGTGTGCATGGGTTATGCATATATGTATATATGTTCTTTAGTTAATCTCTTCTCATCCCCCGACCCCTCTCCCCTCTGAGATCTGTCAGTCTGTTCCATGCATTCATGCCTCTGGACCTATTTTGTTCTTCACTTTATTTTGTTCATTAGATTCCACATTCTTGTTTTTTAATAAACAGCTTAAAATCAATATTCCAAGAGGCACCTTCAGGATGGCAAAACTTTGATTCCTTCACAGCCTTGCAGCTGGAAGTATCCTATAGGACTCGAATCTTGACATTTTCCAGGAAGTAAATATTGCTTCCAGAAAATTCTCCTCCTAGAACTCTCATTTCAGGAACACTATTTCTTGTAAAACAGCACAGTTGGCTGGTAATTGGAGAGTTGCTGATTTAATCATTGCTTGCAACCCACATGAAGGGCGGGGAAAGTCCTGTTACGTTATGATAAATATTTAGGGAGGAGAGGAGAAACCCTTCTCTCCAGGCTCAGTGCTCTGTGGACACTAGGGAATTAGGTGTGAGGAGAATTCACATCCAAATTTAGAAGTGACACCTTCAAGTTGTGCCTGCAGCTATAAAGCAAGAGGAGAAAATACTAGAGAAACCAGGAAAGACAAGATTCTCCTCTCTCAGGGACAAGGTCCCTGTGCACTGCTTTGGACTGCAGTCATCAGAGAAATAATCAATAGAAAGTAAAAAAAATAATAATTACACAATTGCCAAGCATCACTTTCCTGCTCAGGGTTAAAAACTGTGTAGGCAGGCAATAGAGTCCTCAGCCTTGACCTTCAGAGGACACAACTGATTCTTAATAGCCACAAAGTTTTATGTTATATGTTTGTAGCTGAGTTCCTTAACCAAGACCAACTGTTAGATATTTAGGTTATTTCCAATTTTTGCCTATTATCAAACACTTCTTAAACAATCTTATGGCTAAACTAGAGGCCCAGTGCATAAAAATTCATGCACTGGAGGGGGTCCCTCAGCCTGGCCTGCCCCCCTCACAGTCCGGGAGCCCTCAGGGGTGGGAGGCGACCCGGCGATCAGGGGAAGGCGACGCCCCATCACACCTCTGCTGCTGCCACTGCCGACAGCGAAAGCCTAGGCCGGGCCTGGACCTGAGCCTCAGGTGGTCCTGGGGGAGCTGGGCAGCCGCCATCCAAGGCTTGCCTGTGCCACATGCCTGCCGCCCCAGCAGGGCTGAGGGAACTGGGCACTGCCATCTTGTGGCTGTGGGCACTGCCATCTTTGAGGGTGGGGCAGTCAATTAGCATATTCCCTCCCTATTGGCTGTCAAATCTGTTAATATTTTCCTCTACAATTTCTGATTTTGGTTATGTTTAGAGAGACCTTTGCCAGCACATGATTTTTAACTGCATTTTCTTCTTGTTCTCTTAAGTATTTATGGGGTTTTTTACTCTTTCTTTCAATTTAGAATTTATTTTGGTTTATGATGCAAGGTCAGGCTCTGAATTTATTTTTTTTGTAAATAGTTATCTAATTATTCTAACAACTTCCAGTGGCTGACTTTCAGTTCTTGCACTGTTTCTGTAAACGTCCTGGAAGAGAGATGGATGCTCAGTGCCCCTGAACCTTGATAGATGCATCTCTTCTATTACGCCCACAAATCTTCTCATTTGATTGAGCCCACTGTCACAGTAAATAGCAAATCAAGAAGCCACGGCATTTATTTTCCATATCCAATTATACTCAGTTGACTCATCACCAAACTCAACAGATGAACTATTTCATTGTGCTCCGGATATTTAGAATGTCTCATCACCATGTAAAAGTTTTACATGTAAGCTTACTTTTTCATCAACCTGAAAAAAGATTTTCAACCTTTTTTCATCTCATGGCACACAGAAACTAATTGCTAGAATTCTGCAGCACGCCAAAAACAACATTGTTTTCCTATCTGACAAAAAAATGTAGGCATAATTTTGATTCATTCACACAGGACAGCTATTGTGTTGGCTTTCTTATTTGCCCATCTAAGGGAAAGGCGGTCAGTGTCCCTGACTAAACAGTCAGGTGCTGCATCTTTTAAAAATTCTTGCAGCACACTGGTTGGAATTGCCGCCCCATCCCCATAGCCCTACAGAATAAATCTTCCTGTATGCCTCTAATATAAGTTATAAGATATGAGTCAAAACAGGCCCATGTCCGCCTTCCGCTCATCCAGGTGCCTGACCTTGAGCCTGCTCCTCAGCGGCCAGACCAGCTGCCCTTCGGAATCTCCAAAATGGGAGGAGACCAAACCCAGCCGCCCACAACTCACACTTTTCCAAAGCTCGGTATTTCCTTCCAGCCTCGGAATTAGAAACACAGAAGCAATTTGAGAACCAGATGTGACTCCTTGCAGCAGCTTCCAAACAAGGACTCCTTCCTGTATTTGCTTGGATATCCCACACAGAGTGGAGACTACACTAGCTCATGCCGTGTGGAACATCATTGGCACTTGGTGTTTCTCAGAGGAATACATGGAGAGAAGAAAGAGGAAGAGTATTCGGGGCTGCTCTTTTTCCAGGCTACCCGCAAATCTAAAAGACTATTGCTGGGAACTAAAACTCATTTGGGAGCCCTGGCCAGTGTTGCTACGTGGTTAGAGCATCAGCCCTCATACTGAAGGATCTTGGGTTCCATTCCAGTCAAGGGTTATGTGTTTGCTCCCCGCCCCAGGTCCGGGCACTTGTAGGAGGCAACCAGTTGATGTAGTTCTCTCACATTGATGTTTCTCTCTCCCCCACTTCATTCCTTCCTTACACTCTCTCTGAAGAAGCAAGGGAAAAAATATCCTCAGGTGAGGATTAACAGAAAAAAAATCCTATATAATAAGAGAGGAATATGCTAATTAGCCAGGACACCCTCACAGGTAACATCCGGCAGGAGCAGGTGGGTGTGGCTCCATGCCACATGAGGCCGGGCACATGAGGCTGCATCAAATAAAATTAATGCGTTCACATGCCCGAAGACAACAGGGTTCAAGAAGGAAGGGCTCCAGTTTCGTTTGCTCACACCCAGGTAGGAGGCCTCCGTGGGGCAGCTCTCCCCTCCGAGCCCTGAGCAGGCGGGTGCTCGGCTCAGGTCCCGGGGCCCCAAAGGGAGGCGGAGTGAAGTGCTTTCCCTCCGGGGCCGCTCTTCCTGGGAGTCCGGTGTGGAATGCGCTCTCCCTGGGAACCCGGAAATCTGCCTCCTGGGGCAACTGCACAGCAGCCAGGCCTGGCGAGCCGCAGAGAGGGAGACCTACCAGGAGGCCACGCAGCTGCCATAGTTGAAGTCGCCCTCGATGGAGGAGCAGGGGGAGCGGGGATCAGAGTCGGCCATGTTGGCAATGGAACCCCAGCTCCCCACCGAATGACTAGCGCACATGGACCTCAACAGTCCCCGGTCACTTCCTGAGCAGCAGTCAGCCCGGACTAGGGATCAAGCCCAAAACCTAAGTAGGTGCCCTGACAGAATGGAGCCCACAGCAGGGGCCAGGGCAGCCAGAGGGGTTTTGTTGAGGGGCTCTGACAGGCAGCGTGCAGTGCAGTGGGTTAGAATCTCCACCTGACGCAGCAAGGTTGCTGGTTGGTCAGGGCACAGACAAGAAGCAACCAAAGAGAGCATAATAAATGGAACAACACACTAGTGTTTCTCTCACTACCTTCCTCCCTCAAATAATCAATCAATAAAAATTAAAATAAAAAATAAACCCTCTAGCCCTAACCAGTTTGGCTCAGTGGATAGAGTGTTGGCCTGTGGACTGAGGGGTCCTGGGTTCGATTCCAGTCAAGGGCATGTAACTTGGTTGAGGGCAAATTCCCAGTGGAGGGTGTGCAGAAGGCAGCTGATGGATTTCTCCTTCATCAATGTTTCTAACTTTCTATCCCTCTCCCTTCCTTTCTATAAAAAATCAATAAGATATATATTTTAAAATAACATAAAAATAAGCTCTCTGCCTTGCAGAGTTACTGAAAACAGTTAGAAAGCGAAGTCCCATCCCTTCCAGTTCATTCAACAAATACTTCATGCTCTTTCAATAATCACACTGAGTGGGTGTTTGTTTGTTTGTTTGCTTGTTTTGGTCAATCCTCACCTGAGGAAATTTTTGCATTGATTTTTTTTTTTTTTTTAAAGAGAGTGGAAGGGAGGGAGAAAGACAGAAACTAATGTATGAGACATCATTGGTTGCCTCTTGCTGAATCCCCAACCAGGACCCTCTATTAAAACTGCAACCCAGGTACGTGCCCTTGATTTGAATCCAACCCAGTACCCTTCAGTCTGCCTGCAGAAGCACTATCCACTGACCAAACCAGCATTTTTTTTCTTTTTAAGTCCTCCTCTAAGGATATGTTCTTTTCATTGATTCTAGAGGAAGGGAGAGGGGAAGAGAAAGAGAAACATCGATCAGTTGCCCAAGCAATCCGACAGGGATGGGACCCACAACTTGCATATGTGCCCTCACCTGGAATCGAACCCATGACCCTTTGGTGCATGGAAGGACACTCTAACTACTAATCCACACCAACCAGGACCTGGAGGTTCATTAAAAAAAAATTTTCAGATCTGCCCTAGCCAGGTGGCTCAATTGGTTGGAGTCTCAACCTGTACACCAAAGGAGTTCCTGTTGGATTCTAGGTTAGGGCACATATTTCTCTGTCACATGGATGTTTCTCTCTCTAAAAATCAATTTTAAAAACATCCTCAGGTGAGAATTAAAAAAATATACATACGTAAAAAATTTTTCAGATGTAAAATTTTATTTGGTTCTTTTTAAAATTTTATTTTTCATTTACAGTTCATATTCAATATCCTATCTACACTAATAAAAGAGAAACATGCAAATTAACCATCACTCCATCACCCTGCCACTCCGCTACACCCACCAGCTAATCAGAGCGACTATGCAAATTAACCTAACAAAGATGGCAGTTAATTTGCATAAGCAGTTGCAGAGGGAAAACTGAAGATGACTGAAGATGGTGGCAGCCACGAAGCTGGAGCGAGCAGGAGGCTTGGGTTGCTCCCTGCAACGGAGGAAGCCAAGCTTCCCGCAGGCCCTGGGCTCCGCTTAAGGAGGGTCTGGGGGCCTGGGTCACCAGGGGTCTGGGTCATGGGGGGCAACCCAGGCTTCCAGTCCCCCCTGGGCTCTGCTGGAGGAGCTGGAAAGAAAAAAAAAGAGGAGGGGCTGGGAGCAGCTGGAGCGGAGAAGCCAAGGCTCACTGCTGCGGCCAGACCAAAGGCCTGGGTCCAGGGTGCTGGAGGAAAACCTGTGCCGGCAGCCAGGGGAAGGAAGGCCTATTGCGCGAATCTTTGTGCAAAGGGCCACTAGTTCTATATAATAAAACCTTAATATGCAAATCGCCCAAATGGTGGAATGACTGTTCGCTATGAACTGACCATCAGGAGGCAGATGCTCAATGTAGGAGCTGCCCCCTGGTGATCAGTGTGCTTCTACAGGGGAAGCGCCACTCAGCCAGAAGCCGGGCTCACAGCTGGCGAGTGCAGCAGAGGTGGCTGGAACCTCTGCGGCAGCACTAAGGAGCAGCAAGCCAAGCGGTAGAGAGCAGCAAGCAGGCAGGCAGTAAGGAACGAGGGGTCCCAGACTGTGAGAGGGCACAGGCTGGGCTGAGGGACCCCCCCCACACACACACACCCCAGTGCATGAATTTTGTGCACTGGGCCTCTAGTAAGTACGTAAATAAAATAAATAAATAAATAAATAAATAAATAAATAAATAAATAAATAAATAAAACTCATTTGGAAGAGTCCAATAAAGGGTTAATTTGTACTTGGGGGTTTTTTGTGGGGGAGGGGGTAGAGAAACCAACTTCTCTCTCATAAAGGGCCACTTGAAATAGCTGCGATTATGTAATATTTTTAGTAATGTGAACTGTAGCCCTTCTCATTCCCAAGCCATTTCTCAGGACCCCTTTATTCCTTTCAGTGTCTCTTCCACTTAAATTTTATTTTCAGTATTTCAGAAATTCTCTCTATCTTTCTTTTGAGCCCTGAGTCCCTGGCACCTCAAAGCCAACTTCGATGTATGCCTTGTCCAACAACACAGTCTCTACTCTGACTACAAATAGTGTGCTACGGTCTGAATGTTCGTATCCCCCCAAATCCATGTGCTAACAACCTAATCCCAAGGTCACAGTAGTTAGTGGTGCGGCTTTTGAGAGATAATTCATGAGAGTGGACCCTCATGAGTGGACCAGTGCCTTTAGAGAACAGACCCCGAGAGATCCCCCTCCCCTTCCACCCTGAAAGGGTGGGGGAGTGGGGGCGGGGGACAGGGGACAGGCTTTAGGGGGTCAGTGGGAGAAGAAAGGGGACATATGTAATACTTTCAACAATAAATACTTTTTAAAAAGGGAAAGACAGAAGGGATTCAAGTAAGTACAAAAAAAATTAATTTATTTAAAAAAATAAATTCACAGTCTGCTATACAGAAGACAGCCTTCACCAGAACCCAACATGCTGGCACTCTGATCTTGGCCTCACAGCCTTCAGACCCATGAGAAATAAATTTCTGCTGTTTATAGGCCACCCAGTCTGTGATATCTTGTTATAGCAGTGCAAATGGACAAAGACATAAAGCATCTGCCATTTATAAAAAGAAAAACAGTCTACAAAACGAATGGCCACAGCTCAGTCCTTGCTCCTCATTCTAGAGAGGCATACAGTAGCGTGTTTGCCCTCGTGGCCTTTGGTATTAGACTGCCTGGGTTCAAATCCTAGCTCTGCCCCTTACCAGCAGCAAATTGTCCACTTTGTACCTCAGTTTCCTCATCTGTAAAATTAGGGTGATAATAACAGCATCTACTTAGTAGGGTTATTATAGGAATTAAGTGAGATAATATATATGAAAGGCTCAGACTCATAGGTAGCCTGACACATAAGCAGTAGATGAGTGTCAGCTGTCATTCTAGTTATATCTCTAAGTAGACGATAAATCCCAAGGTTGTCTAAGTTCTATGCTACTCAGTCCCCTCCTGTCCCAGGTGCCACCAAGCCTATGCCTTTCTAGAAAGCCATCCTGCTCTCTGAGGTCAAATTTTAGAATAGACATCACTAGCTTATTGGAAGCGTAATACTTTTTTAAAAAAAAATTATACTACAGTAGTACCCAGCTACTGTCTTCCTTGTGAACTGCCAGTTTGAGGAACTGTCAGCCTGGTTAAAGGGCAGGATAAGAAGGAATAAAGTGATGAGGGAGATGAATGCTAAGCCATCTCCAGCCTTAAAAGTCTGCACCCTGGAGGTCTATCTGAGCTGAGTCTACTATGGTTTCTCTATTTTTTAAAAAATATGTTTTTATTGATTTGAGAGAGAGAAGGGCGGGAGAGAGATAGAAACATTGATGAGGGAGGAACATCAACATTGATCAGCTGCCTCCCTCATGCCCCCTACCAGGGATTGAGCCCGAAACCTGGGCTAGGGCCCCAAACTGCTGACCTCTTGGTGCATAGATTGATGCTAAATCACTGAGCCACACCAGCTGGGCTGTGGCTTTTCTAATGAATCCCTATTTCCCCGGGGCCAGATCTTGCCTGTTCCTCTGGGGAAATGCCCTACAGGAAGTGCTTGTCCATGCTGACTCTGCTCTGGCTTTAGAATTGATTGCTCTTCTCCAGCAATATTGCTTCTTCCTTTGAGAACGACCCCTATCACAAGTGCCCCCTATCACAGGGTAGGTTAAAGCTATGTATCTGATGAGAGAGTGGTCAAGATCCAGAAACCTGGCACCCTATTTTGCCCACATCTATTACTACTGGGCTTTTAAACCATTTAGGCAAACCGGACAAGGCCAGGTGAGTGACAACTAATCACTGCTAATGAGGATTTGGCCCGAATCCTTCTGTAGTCTCCTGCCAAGGCAGTCATGCTACTCCCTGCTTAAAACCCTCTGATGACTTCTCATGGCTCTTAGGATGAAATCCAAACTCCTGAACAAGCCCTTGGCTGAGCAGGCCTCCCTTCTCCTTCCTCTCTGCTCCTTCATTCTGCTTTACAGTTTGAACTTACTTGCTCTCTCCTGCCTTCGTCTGGAAAGCACTGCCCCTGTCCATTCAGCCTGTTTCTTATCATCCTTCAGATCGCAGCTTCTGTGTCACTCCAAGAGTAGATCAGATCCTCTTTGTGTGCATCGCATACTTTCTGATCTGCTTATTAAATTAAGATTACTTAACTAATTTGTCATTATTTGGTCAATACCTGTCTCCCTGACCAGACTGTGAGCTGCATGCAGGCAGGGACCACATCCATCAGAATTCCTGTGGCATCTGTGTGTCTAGTACAGTGCCTGTCACGTAGCAATAGCTCAAAAATATTGCTGGGTGAATAAATGTTGACTGGGTGAATAAATTAAGTGGGGCTCCAGTTTTAATACTAACTAAAGAGTTCCTAACTGTTTTCTCCATTCTGGCTTTAAATTTTTCTAGCCTTCTTGAAAATAACAGTCTCCGTCTCCCTGAATGACTTGAACATCCCCTTAAGCCCTCCCTGACCAGGCTCACACAAACACGCACTGAAATACAGTCAGCCAAGCCACATTGTTTTATTCCTCATTGTCATTCTTAAACCACAGTTTCAGTTCCAGGCCCCATAAATCAATCTGCCCTGCTCTTCCCACAGACATCAGCTTTGACCTTTGAATTACTGCTATTTTTCCTAGAAAGCTCTTTGCTCTTAAATGAAAAATGAATGCCATTAAATCCTCCCTGTGCCATACGATCTTTGCCTTGGCAAAACTAAAGTGTACAGAATATGTACTTACTGCTAAGCCCTGGATCCTGGTACCAGATCAGATAAAACCACACCCTGAGGCCTTGCTCTGTAAGCAAAGCACGCCCACAAACTAGATGATCTCCAACAGCAGTTTCAACATTATGCTCTGCGATTCCACCATTATATGATTACTCACAGAAGGCTTGATTAGGAGTTAGATAAGCCTCTGCAGTTGAACAAATTTAGATTATAATCTGGCAGACATCGACCAGCCATGTGACCCTGTTCAGCCCTCAAGTCTTTCACAGCCCGGGAATCTTCTTCTAAAAAAGAGGATAGTAATAAACCTCACAAGATCATTTGAGGAATAAAATGAAATGGTGTCGTGAATGTTTAAAGCAGTTCCTAGTCCTCAAAAAGGTAATTTTTGTGAATGTCATCAATATCATTTTCCTGAGCCATCTTCATTTATGGGGTTGAATCCTCTCATCCCAGGCCACAAAGCCTCCATTCTAATTCCTAGAGGGAGCCTCAGTAGGTGCCTCCTGAATGACTAAAATGAGGAAGAGGAGGCAAAGTAGACCAATTTGTAGAACTTGACCCTTAAGGGTTTATCTATCCAAAGAAATTATCTCACTAAATTTAGTTAAACACAATTGTATTAATCAGGGTTCTCCAGAGAAACAGATCAATAAGATATATATAAAGTCCAAATATATAGAGACTTTCTTTATTATAAAAGGATCTGTTATAAGGCACTGACTCACACAAGTATGAAGTCTGAGAAGTCCTACAATCTGCTGTCTGCAAGAGAGAGAAGCATGAAGACCTGTGGTGTAGTTCAGAGGCCTGAGAGTCAGAGAGCCCATGGTGTAGCTTGTAGATTCCAACCCAGAATCAAGAGAGACAGAGGACAGGAGATGGTCGATATCCCATCTCAAGCAACCAGGGAGACAGAGTGCTCCACCTTCCTCCACCTTTCCTTCCATTCAGGCACTCAACAGATCTGATGAGGCCACCTGCATTGATAAGGACCACCTGCTTTATTCAGTTCAACAATTCACTTCTAATCTCTTCTAGAAACACCTTCACCGATACCCCCAGAAAGAATGTTTGAGTAGATATCTGGGCACCCATGTCCTTCTCAAGTTGACACATAAAAGTAACCATTTCAACAACAATTGCAAACACTGAGTTATATTTTTTAAATTTTCAGTTAGGATTTTAATTTTCTAATAATATAAAATTCCATTTTTTTACATTTTTTATCCACTAGTAATTATGTCATATAGACAGTTTATGAGATATCAACACTAACTGTTCTTTTAAAGTAGCACTTATAGAAATAACTTGGGTTGTCAAAATATCCTACTACTAGCTAACAGCTTCATATATATAGGCTTATTGTCGTATATAATCTGCCTACACACCCCACTGCATTTTGAGGGCTGCCTTAAAAATATTACCACAGACTTGGTGACTTGGAACAACAGGGATTTATTCTTTTATGGTTTTGAAGACCAGCAGTCCAAAATTAAAATGTGGTCAGGGTTGGTTCCTTCCGGAGGCTCAGAGGGAGAATTCATTTCATAACTCTTCCTTAGATTCCTCTCTTGCTGGAAATTCTTGGTGTCCCTTGGTTTATAGCTGCATCACTCTAATCCAGGGGTGGGCAAACTTTTTGACTTGAGGGCCACAATGGGTTCTTAAACTGGACTGGAGGGCCGGAACAAAAGCATGGATGGAGTGTTTGTGTGAACTAATATAAATTCAAAGTAAACATCATTACATAAAAGGGTACGGTCTTTTTTATTTTTAGTTTTATTCATTTCAAACGGGCCGGACCCGGCCCGCGGGCCATAGTTTGCCCACGGCTGCTCTAATCTTCGCCTCCATCTTCACATGGCCTCGGTGTCTCTGTGTGTCTTATAAAGACACTGGCTCTTATAAAGACACTTGTCATTGGATTAAGGGTCCAATCTAATCCAAGATGATCTCATATCAAGATCCTAAACTAATAACATTTGCAAAGACCCTTATTCCAAACAAGCTGGTCACATTATGAAGTTCTGGGTGGACATATCCTTTGAGGAGCTACTATTCAACCTACTATGCCCACCAAACTAATATTTCCTAAGTATCACTTGGGAGACAAATCTTCAGTAACAATATATAGTCTATAAAATTAATTGAGACTCTTTAGCCTGGTTTTTGGTGCCCTCCACAATCCTACATCCTCATGCATTTCAATCGTATCTCTCTTCCCCTACATTGAGTAAGCACTTCTGCCATAATTTTCTACTCATGGCCAAGCTACAATTTCCTTTTCCACATCCACACTTAGAAAGCCCTCCTTGTTTTTCTCACCCTTTGCGACATCTTAATCCCAACTTCTCCAAAAAGGCTTGTGTGATGAGAGTTGCATGAAGCATAAGTATTCATTGTTAGCACTTTCCATCCGAGGGACTCTTGTGCTGCCTTTTGACATCTTTTGCATTTGTATTTGAGCATTTGCTTAAATTATATTGTTATTTAACTTTTAATATGTTTCTGTTTTGTCTTCCTATAGTTTAAGTTCTTTGAGTAAGACAACCTTTACTTAAATTCCTTGCATCCCACCTTATAATAAGAGAGAACTTATTATAAGAAATTAGCTCATGTGATTATAGTGGCTGAGAAGTCCCAATATCTGTAGTGGGCAAGCTGGAGACCCAAGAAACCTGATATATCAATCTGAGCCCAAAGGCCAGAAAAGACCAAAGTTTGAGCTCAGGCACTTAGGCAGGAGGAGTTCCCTCTGATGTGGCCTTTTGTCCTATTCATGCCTTCAACTGATTTAATAAGGCCCGCCCACATTAGGAGGCACCCTGCTTTACTCAGTCTACTTACTCAAATATTAATCTCATCCAAAAACATCCTCACAGACACACCCAGATCATGTATGACTGAATGTCTGGGCACCTTGTGACCCAGTCAAGCTGACACACGAAGTTCATCATCACAGAGAGATATATGTGGATAACAATTGGCCCCAAATATATTAATAAATAATGCACCACATATCCCTAAAATCAGAGACTCACCACTTGAAAGCACTAAATCATCCTGCAGGGTTTCTGTAGCTACAGCTTTAGTGAGATGTTTTTACAGATCACCACCTTGTCAGGGGAGGTGATTGCTCTTCCTCTCGTGGCAGCTGAAACAGCAATGAAATAAAGTAATATTTACTAGCAAATCAAATAACAATGTAAATATAGTTGGCTTCTTATCTTCCCAACCCATATCCCACATGCAATTAACTGACTATTTATGCTTGAGAGATACTAAGAAATCAAGCTCATTGGTTCCAAGAGGAGTGCTTTAAGATCCCCTTGAGAATCATTACACTTACACTGAGGTACATATCTGAAAGGTCACTTTAACTTTAGTAAAACATGCTTGCAACCCTGCACTTTGCACATGACTCATAATAAATACTGTTGGATCAGGGATTGCAGAATATCCCCTTTTACATTTATGCTCATATTGCTAAAATACTTTTCTCCTATAAATGCAATATTGAATTTCATTTAACCATTTGGGGAGATTTCTAGGGGAGAATGACACTTTGATACTATGATTAATCCTTCAAAAATGTACTGAAAATAAAATAAGCTCTTTCTGTCCAATAATCTACTTTCCGCTGCCTCTACTTCTGAGCTATATGCAATGTCTTACCTAACACCACCACTTTTTATGCTAAGCTTGAACACTCTCCTGACCAACCCCCAGTGTCTTTGATTCCCATTTATTCCAGGATAATGTTATCCTGCATCTGTACCTATGAATGTCCAGAAATAATTTAATTCATTTTAAGTAAGCATTTCTTATTCATTCATTACATGGTAAGCACTGGGCTATACTCATAAGCTTATTAATCAAGAAGATGCCATTAATCAAGTAGCTGTATCTGTCCATGTCTAGCCAGGAAAATAAGCATTCCTTTAAATAATCCAAAGAACAATATAACGTAGAATTTGTTTAAAATGTGCTTTACTGGTTGAAAGGGCAAAGCAATAAGGTGTGAAAGGGAGGCAAGGAAAGCAAAAGAATTGTCACCTAAATATCAGAGCGCTGGCCTGAAAACCCCAGGCACACAACCCTCAGCGACTCGAGGCATGGCCGGTTTCCTGGGGTCATCATGCTGCTGGCACAGTCACCAAGCGCTCATGTTGCTAGAGCCCACAGAAGCCTGTAGTCCCTCAGTCACCTGCCAAGGATGCTTCACTGTCCCCATGGGTCTCTCGTGTTCCTGTGTGCCTTGCCAGGTAGGCCACCCTCTAGCACAAATATGCTGATGTGCGTGCAGTGTGTTATGTCTGGATTTGTCAGATTTACCAGATGAAAGTACAGAATGCCCAGTGAAATTTTAATTTCAGATAAACAACAAATAACTCTTTAGTCTAAGTATGTACCAGTAATAATGAAGTCCTTTGTCTCTGACTCAGAAGACTTGTCTTCTGCCATATTTCATAGAAGAGTAACAGACTAATTTCTTAACTGGAAAGGAAGATAAAAATCAAATTCCAGACCTGACCGTGGGCAGCCCTCAGAGTTAGGGCCCTCCAGATCTGCAAGTCTGCTATTCATGTTCTTACATGCTATATAAATTTCTGACGCCAAATAATCAGCACCCTTCCCCATCCTCAATAACCCAATTGGCTTGCAGAGAAGACTCTGGTGAGAAGGATCACCACAGTGTATGTCTACACAGTCCCAGTCATGCCATCAACTCTAGAAGAAAAGTACTTCAAACAAATTGGAAACTTGAGTGAATTAGTTGGTTGAGTCTTTCACTTTTCAAATGATTGCTATTTTGTAATTCAAACCATCTTAGTTTGCGAACTCTTTAGTCTGAGCTTGGTGCTCCTACAACCTGACCTCAAGTTCCCAATAGAGGGCTAGGTTATTTGACTGAGGTCCAAGTACAGTCAGTAACTTTTAATTGAGCTCAGCATGTACTAACTAGACCATATCAAGTGTATCAGACAGAATTCTTGACTACAAGCAGTAGAAATCAATTCTCACAAACTTGAAATTTATGAAAAGGCTATAAACAAGCTCAGAGCATTGGCAGGAAGGCTGGAGAACCAGGCTAAGAAAATGAGCAAGATCCACCAAGGGAACTCAGGCTGGAACATAGAAAAGGTCACAGCACAGAATCAATCAGGTGAGGACACTATTCCTGGCTCTGATTCCTCTGCCACCACCAAGAGTGGCTTTCAGTGGGTACCTAACCCTGAGCTGGACTGCTGATTGTCACATTGAACAATTTTTCAGCTCTTCCTTTTTTACCTGTATCTTTGAAGTACTCTGCAAACTCAAAGTTACAGACCAACTAAAATCAGGCTGTGCATCTATACCTACCGGCCAGGCATGAAGAGGAGGAGTAAGAGAGGTCCTGGCCTCTTCGGCTTCCATTGAAGGAACTTATCCTCCACCAGGACTCACATTAATATAGGTTTCCCTCATAATAAGAAAATAATTGATTCAATTACTGGATAGAAAAATATGAAAAATTGTCATTTAGGGGGACATCAAAAGTATGACATGGGTCTTGCTCTAAAGCAATTTAGCTCTAGTGTCCATAACAAAACAAAACAAAAAATAATAATTATGACCTTACCCTTAGAGAATTAGGTAGGACTAAAAGAACTAGGGGAAAAGGGAGAGATTAGTGTGAGTGGGAGAAGCCAGGATGTCTCATTCAGGATTAGAAAGATAGAAAGACTCTGCCAGATAGAGAAGAAGGTGGGAGGAAGGTACTTTGTTTGGGGTAAAAGAAATGAGCAAACATGTATAAATGAGAAGGAGCAGAGTCTGTGTGGGGATAGATAGTGGAATGCTTGGCTGGAGAAGAAGGTTTCCCTTGGAAATCAGTGGTGCAGAGGTTGAGGAGTGAGGGAGGGAGTCTAGGAGAGATTTGTGCCTGATGCAAGAGGCAACAGGGAGGCGTACATTTGGTAGTCAGAGAAGTGCTACCCTCAAAACAACGATGCTTTACAAAGGTTTATCTGGTGTTAATGGGCAGAATGGGTTGGACAAAGAAAATACTGACATTAAGGTCTATGCTATGGGGTGGACTTCCTTGCCTGACTTCATGTTGAGATATACCTTAAAGTAATACTTCTGACCTCCCTCCACGCCTTCCCCAGCCCTATTCCACTGCAGGAGTACTTAGTTCATTTGGATCTCGAAGCTGAACATTCGAGGCTCAGCCCCTTTCTTTAGCCTTCTTTTGGGGATCTCTTCATGGCTCTTCCATGTCCTAATTTTCACAAAGGTATGCCCCAACAAGGAGGCCTGTAGTTGTCAATGTTACCTGTGACTGTGAGGGAAAACATGGCTCATTCAGGATGGACTTATGAGCCAATCCATTTGGTCTCCAGACCCAAGTCTTATTCCTGGTCCCATCTCTCATTTGGTTCAGAACTCAAACCGGCAAAAACAGTGGGTTGGAGGACAATGTATTAATCCAGGAAGAATATAAGGAAGACTTGAATCAGAGTATTTATGAGGTGTATTTGCAATCAAAACATCTGGAATTTGTTGATAGGTAGCTCAACTACTAAAATGGCTGTGCAGCCTTCATTTAATTTCTCTGAACCCCAAGTTTCTCATCTCAATCGGGGCCAATCAGGGCTGTCTTGCCCAGTCCCAATCAGCTGGACCCCAGCAGCAAGCTAACCTACTGTTGGAGCATCTGGAAAACGTGACTACCTCTTGATCTCCTCATCTCAGGATTGTTATGAAGGTCATAAGCAAAGAATAGTTTACATCACTCAGTATCTGAGTCTCCCTCCCTCCCATGGGGCCAGAAACTTGGTCAACACAGGGTCCTTACAATGACCTTCTAAATTATTGAAGCCCCAAAAGCCGGTATTTGGAATATTGCAAATAATTTCTGCATTTTACAGTAAAAGAACAAAATTGTCTTCAAGTCAGAGCTTCTCTTTTTCTGGAAGAGATCTGTTTAGTTCTGCAGATGTTTCTGCAAATGCTCTGAATACTGGGAAATAACTCACAAGCAGGTGCTTCAAGACTTCATGCTTAAGTGTTTTACCCAGTAAATTCACTTGTGTAATTTTGGAGCATACCTAGGCTTGCATCTCTGAAATCCAAAAAGGTTTTCCTTAAGTTTATTTGGACTTTCCAATCCTTGAAATATATCCTTGTCCTTGGGGAATGTGTGTGTGTGGCATTTTGTCCTGGAATTTGAGGCCTTGAATGCAGCAGGAGTATAGACTTGGTCTTGTCTGGGTAAAAGACTATGAAAAGGCCAGAATGAAAATTGGTGCAGAGCCTGGCCAGCATGGCTCAGTGGTTGAGCATTGAGCTATTGAGCAGGAGGTCACAGTTCAATTCTCGGCACATACCCAGATTGTGGGCTCATTCCCCTGAGGGGTGTGCAGGATGCAGCCAATCAATTATTCTCTCTCATCATTGATGTTTCTATCTCTCTCTCCTTCTCCCTTCCTCTCTGAAATCAATAAAAATATTTTTTAATTGGTGCAGAGCACACTGAACTGGACTGTTGGTATGATACACAAGTAATTATTTAGGAGAAAATAAGCCACAGTTTAAGATATCACTAGTGCGATTGCCTTAATTGGGCCATGACAGGGAGCTCCGCTCAGCCACAAGCTGGGCTGATGGCTGCAAGCGCAACGGAGGTGGCAGGAGCCTCTCCTATCTCCAGCAGTGCTAAGGATGTCCGACTGTGGCTTAGGCCCACTCCCAGGGGGATTGGGCCTAAGCTGGCAGGTGGACATCCCCCGAGGGTTTCCAGGCTGCCAGGGGGATATCTGACTGCCAGCTTAGGCCCAATCCCCCGGGGAGTGGGCCTAAGCCAGCAGGTGGACATCCCTGAGGGGTCTTGGACTGCGAGAGGGTGCAGGCCAGGCTGAGGGACTCCCCCAAGTGCACAAATTTTTATGCATTGGGCCTCTAGTCTATATATGTAAAAGGCTAATATGCTGTGTCCAACCGAGCAGTTGACCAACTGGCCACTATGACGTGCACTGACCACCTGGGGACAGATGCTCCAACAGGTAGGTTAGCTTGCTGCTGGGGTCCAGCTGATCGGGACTGGGCGAGACAGCCCTGATTGGCCCCGATTGTTGGCCAAGCGGAGGGACCCCACCTGTGCACGAATTTGTACACCGGGCCTCTAGTTTAATATATTTATCTATATTTAATAATTTGATCCTTACAACAATGCTATGAAATCATATTACTATTCTCATGTTAAACTTGAGGCAAATGAAGCTGAAAGACATTAAATAACTTGCACAAGATCACACTCTTGCCAAATGGAGCAGCTGAGACTCAGACTTGAACATGTCTAACACCTAAGTCTGTGCTCCAGACCCCCACTCTCAGTTGCATGATGGAGTGGGTCTCTTCTCAAAGGCTCCAAGGAAACAAGTCAGAGACTTGGCCAAAGACTCTAGTCTAGTAAGTCAGAGAGGGAAATTGAAATAGGTTATTATAGCTAAAGAGAAACACCTCAGACACATAAAGCTGGGCATGGGGGGTTGAGGAGAAAAGAACAAGTATGGGATGGTGCTGAGCCAAGTAGGCCATTTTCTTGAACCATTTATTTGTGACCCTCTCCCCAGATGGGATGGGGCTGAGACATTCCTGGTTTGTCAAGCAATAGGCCTTATGACACATAATTTCATGTGTCAACTTGACTGGATCAGGGGGTGCCTGGATATTTGGCTAAATATTATTTCTGGGTGTCTCTGCGGGGATATTTCTGGCAGAAATTAGCATTTGAATTAGTATACTCAGTAAAGCAGATAGCTCTCCCCGGTGTGGGCCTCATCCAATCCACTGAATGGCTGAATAGAACAAAGTGGTGGAGAAAGGGCAATTTGCTCTCTCTGCCTGACTGAGCTGGAACATTGGTCTTCTCCTGTGCTCAGACTGGGACTTATGCCAACAGCTCCCCGGTTCTCAGGTCTTCAGACTCAGACTGAAGCTCACCACTGGCTCTCCTGAGCCTCCAGCTTGTAGATGGAGATCAGGGCATGTCTTGGCCTCCAGAATGCAAGACAAGTCTTCATAATTTCTCCCTCTCTCAATAAATCTGAGATGCATTCTTGTAATGTTTAAATTTTTGTAAGGAACATATTTTTACAATAAACACAAATGTGTAAACTTTTTAAAAAGGAAAATGTAGTACAAAAGCCTTTGAGTACTTGTCATTCCCTATGTCTTCCTTCCCAGAAAGTCTCTTCAATATTCAGTCCAGGCATTTTGGGAATGCTTGGGAGCAGTATTTGACTGGTAGGTTGGTTGGTTGGTTGGTTGGTGGTTAGACGGTGGTTTGTTTGGCTTATTAGGGTAGAGCTGTCAAAAAAACTAGGAGGGGCTTGTACTGGCATTCCATGAGTGGGCATGCTAATATCTTGCAACCCAATGGGAGATTTCTGCACAAAACACCAAAAGTGCCTGTCCTAAGAGACTTCAAATCCCATTTTATTACATCAGATCTATGTCTTTCTGCTCTGGCTTTTGGTCTCAGCCCTTTACCATTATCAGCCATGGACTTATAGGGCTACACCATCACTTGCATCTTGATACACAAGTATGCAGATTTCAGAGAACAGGAAAGCACCAATGATTCAGGCTGCTGATCTGAATCTGTACCTGCCTAAGCCACCATTGACAACATGGATGGCTAAGAAGCCATGAATGTTCCTGGCCCCACAATAGCATGTGATTGGCTCTTGTTAATGAAATCCAATTAATGCAACCATTTTATTTTTTTTATTTTCGTTATTGATTACGGTATTACATATGTCCTTATCTCCCCATTATCCCCTCTCCCCCAACTCATGCCCTCATCCCCCTGGTGTCTGTGTCTATTGGTTAGGCTTATATGCATGCATACAAGACCTTTGGTTGATCTATCCCCCTAACCCCAACCCTCCCTTACCTTCCCTCTGAAGTTTGACAGTCTGTTCAATGCTTCTCTGTCTCTGGATCTATTTTTGTTCATCAGTTTATGTTGTTCATTATATTCCACAAATGAGTGAGGTCATATGATATTTATCTTTCCCCAGCTGGCTTACTTTGCTAAGCATAATGCTCTCCATGTCCATCCATGCTGTTGCAAATTGTAAGAGTTCTTTCTTTTTTATAGCAGTGTAGTATTCCATTGTATAGATGTACCATAGTTTTTTAATCCACTCATCTGCTGATGGGCACTTAGGCTGTTTCCAAATCTTAGCTATTGTAAATTGTGCTGCTATGAACATAGGGGTGAAGATATTGCTTTGGCATATGTCTGAGATTTTGCTGCCTGTGGATTCCCCTAAGATTTTTATGGTTTCCCATCTTACATTTAAGTCCCTTATTCATTTTGAGTTTATTTTGTGTATGGTGTAAGTTGGTGGTCTAGTTTCATTTTTTTGATGCAACCATTTAAAGTGTTATTCATTACCCAGCACTTTATGATGATTGAAAAGTAAATAAATTAAAAATCACCCAGCCTGAATTTCAGCTCAGAGACTCACACACAGAAAAGAAAAAATATTATCTCCTAATGGAGCAGCAAAAATAAACTAATAGTCCTTTGACCTCAAATGTAGAGTCTCCGGATAGGAAGTCAGGACCCTTACAGAGAGAATAAGGCCCCAACCCTGAAAGTTCTTGGTGAAATCCACAGTCAGTATGCCACATTTTCAATAAAACAGCATACACGACTTACTCCATTATCAAAAGACTAGTATTCCTTTTGCCAGAAGAATACCTTCCACATTCTTAGGTCTGCAGTCTGTCTATTTTTAGGTGAACCCAAAACTGTAATATCATTGACTCCCCTGATGCATTTCACAAAACCAAAAGAGGCAGTTAAATTAAATTATGAAGCTTAATATTCTTATTCCTAGCCTCCTTGCATTACCCAGTGAAGCTTCTACTTCCATTAGGGAATACTCAATTATAGATCTTGCTCTAAATGCATTTGCATATGGCTCTGTGGACACAGATGTCCTCCAGGGGCTCCTTCAAAATTACACTCCACTTGTATGTGAATTTTAGTGCTCCTCCTGCTGCCTGAGGACAGGGTTTGATACCAAGAGAGGAAGATCCGCTGAGGGAATGGAAGGAGGGGACATGGCCCAAGGGAGGCAGGCAATCCTGCCTTCACAATGAGCTCATAAGCCAGGGAGATGGAGGATGTCATTTCTCCAAGGGGACTCATGCAGTAAAAATTCACAATTTTATTCTCAAAGATATCTGAAATTTCCCCCGTGGTGAACTGGCTCCGTTTTAGATAGCTCCTTAATTAGTATATCGCTGTTACAATCAGCCTAGTTCAGCGACTATCTTACAAAGACGTGCCACACAAAAAGACAGTCTTCATCATTTGCTTGAAATTCTGTTTTTGCCCAGGGACATCTGGCAGCAATCATAATTTACTCATTTGGACTGAATAAATGGTGTACTATTTCCTTTCCTATGTGCAAACCCTCAAGTATGGCCATTAGAGGAAGCAGAGCTCTCACATGTCATCCAATGCTGCTCTTTGCCAAAAAAGTCTTGTTCCCTATTTTTAAGCTCTTAGAACAATCCCATTTTAGGGTATTTGCTTTATTTGGACTAGCTTTTTGATAATTGGCATCACCTTCTTTTCTTTAAAAAAATAAAAAAGGTTTATCTTCTTTCCATGCTGGGCAACCTTTCTGGATCTCCTGTTGGAATGTCCTCAGGTCTCTGTCTAATGCTCCTGCTCATTCAGTTCAGAAGGAAGCAGCCGTTATACATAATGAGACAAGCTACTAAGACTGTTCTGGTGGTTCTCAACCTTGACAGCACACTAGAGTCACCTGGAAAGATTTTTAAAATCCCAGTGTCCCAAAGATAACATACATATGATTATAAGATTCCATTTACATGACATTTTTAAATTGGGGTGGAGACTGGAGAGACAGAGAACAGATCAGTGGTTGCTAGACTCTAGGGCTGAGGATGAAATTGAGTATTCCAAGATGGCTGCAGAGTAAGAGGAAGCTACATCCACCTACTCCCAACCTGAAACTAGATTTATAGCTAAATTATACAGCAATCAACATGAATAACAAACTGAATGTTAGCTAGACTGAAATATAATAACCACAGATTTACAGAAGGAGCCACATAGAGACTAGTAAGAAGGGCAGAGACACTAAAAGGGCTAGCTCCCACACTCAGGTGTGGTGGCAGCTGAGAAGTCAAAGGAATCACACAGCTGAAAAACTCCCTCCCCCTAGTAATATGGGGTCTCAAACCCATGCAGGGATCCCTAACCCAGAGCAACAGAGATGGGAAGAGGAGCCTGCATAGCATCTGGGGGTGAAAGCCAGTGGGGATTCAGTCCATGTGGGAGACTCTTCTCAGGGAAGAGTGCTCTTATTACTATAGCCCCAGCCTGAGGAGTGCACGGTCTGTACTCCAACTGCGGGTGAAGCCATGCTGGTCCTGTGGAATGGTCTGCTGGCTATCCCCAGCAGTGACTTTAAGGGGCCCTCATTATTCTGGGAGGCTTTTAGTGGAGACCCAGACAGTGATGAAACTGTGTGACTTGGGAAAGAGGGCTGGTCTCCCCCACCTCAAGCACAGAGCTGGTACCCCCCACCCCGATGTGTTGAGTCACTTTTCTAGCCTTTCCTCCTGAGTTTAGTGGCATAGGAGGACCAGAGTGTTACGGGGAAGCTTTTGTCTGAGAATCAGATGGCCAAGCACTGGGGTTGTGGCTACATCGAGGGAGGGCAAATCCAATCTTTCCTATGAATTTAGCCTGTGCTATTCCAGGAAGGAGAAGAAGTGACTGCCCTCCTCATACAGGCTTGCAGGGACCACCCCCAGTGAGAGACTGTTTGGATCAGCCATGCCAAGTCCCTGCTGGGCTCAGTTCTGTAAGGGGAAGGGAGGGTGGCTCAGAGTGGGAACATTCAAAGTGTGAGACCCTCAGAGGCCAAATTGCTTAATTCCCTCCTGCAGGCTGTGTCAGCATCAACCTAATTTTGATAGAGCCCCCTGAGCCTGGGGTGGCTGAGCTAGCTCCTGCAGAAGGGTCAGCTGGTTACACCCAACCTGAACCTGAAGCAAAACCCTCCAGGGGTAACTACAGTTGGAGACTCTGGCAGAGACTGGGTAGTTTGGCTTTGTAGCAGGGGCCACTTTCTGTGTGCCTGACTACTTGATTCCCAAATAAGGGACCCACTAGCCCAACCCCAGTTGCCCTACCCTACCGAGTTTGCAACCTGTGGAAGGGGCCATGGATTGTGGCTAGCCTGGGCTCATCCTACAGTCTTTCTTCAGAAGGCTCTGGAGGAAAACCAGGCAACTTCAGGGGGAGGTGGAATAGCTGACAGGTAGAAGCAGACATCAGGAAGAGTCAGTCCTTTTACAGATCTCCCTCACCATACTCTAAACTGGAGGAAGCTGACCCTTATACACAGGTTGGCCCTTCCCATGCACACCCAGATCCAGTAGATGCAGATATAAGCAGTGAACAGCATGGTAGCTCCAGACAGACAGTCCAAGGATGGTTACACATAACATCAGACATTAACCTGTACCTAAAGCCCACACAAGTGGATCCAGAACCAACATACTCAGTGGTGGGCTTCAGACAACACAGAGCTTGACCCAACTAGCCATACAAGTGGTACACCCAAAGCAGGGTACCAGCAGGCACAAGACCCTGCTGGGAGAAATTCTGCCCCTGCACAGCATCTCATACACAGTGATCAAGATTAAACCTTAGGGTCACACAGTCTGGAGGGTTAACTTGACCTACGAAAGGGCCAATAGCCTTCAAGATTCATCTAATAACTGGGGTTGCACATAACCCATAAGAAACATTCCGGGAGCATGGAGCTCAGAAGATCTGAGCCAATATGACACCTTCATCACAAAAACATCATAATAAGTTTAGTAGTCATAGCAGATCTACCTAATACACAGACAAAATGAGGAGACAAAGAAAAATTCCCCAAATGAAAGAACAAGAGAAATCCCCAGGAAAAAAATAAAATAAAATGAATGAAGTTGAAGCAACAAAAACACAAGATGCAAAGTTTAAAACAATTGTTATAAGGATACTCAAAGAACTTAAGGGAAGAATAGATGATCTCAGTGAAAACTTAAGCAAAAGATAGCATTAAAAAGGACATAGAAACCATAAAAAGAATCATCAGAAGTGAAGAAAACAATTTCTGAAAGAAAGAATCAGCTTAGATGAAGAAGTGGATTGAGTCAGAAAATGAGAGGACCAGGTAATAGTAAGCATCTAAGCAGAGCACAAAAAGAAAAGAGAATTTTTTAAAATGAGGAAAGTCTGGAGAACCAAGATGGCAGCATAAGGTACAAACCTGTACGTGCTGCCCCCCACAACAACATTAAAACCACAACTATAAGACAAAACAGCTATCATCCAGAACCACAGGAAAGCTGATCGAGTGGAAATTCTACAACTAGAAGGAAAGAAAAAAGCGCATTGAGACCGAGTAGGAGGGGAGAGGAGCCAAGAACAGAGGTACGGGGCGCCCGCGAGACTGCTGCACCTTGGTGCGTGGTTTTTTTCAATCGGAAGGGGACAAGCTCTCAAATGCACTGAACTCATTTACGGTGAGACGCTGGGGTCCCGGGGTCCCAGGCTCCTCCGGGGAGAAACGGGACTGTCTTGCAGCGGGGTGGAAAGTGAAGGTGACTTTCTCACAGAGCTGCTTGCAGGGATCATTGTTGCTGTGGGGGCCCGTGGCACTCCGAAAGTCCCGGAGTCGGAGTCGCAGGGTCCCTGTTGACACCATTGCTGTTTGCCCCACCCTGGGAACTCTCTGAGACTCCGCCCCACTACATCCCCTCCCAAGCGGCACAAAGGAGGCACCTGTGCTTTTGCAGCCTAACAAACTGCAGTGAATCGGAGAGCTCCAAAACTTCCAAACTCCAAACAAAGAGGAGAAATCTGCTGATATTGCTGTAGCTCCTGCTGGGTGGACCCACACAGTGGTTGACTTGGAGATCCAGGAGCCAGGGCACTCCGGGTCAGATACTAGATTTCAACTTCTCACATCCATGAGGGACACACTCGAGAAGCAGACTCAGTGAGCACCAAAGCCCCACTGAAGCAAGTCCTACCCCATAAGGGTGTCTTCAGCACAGCAGTTCTTCTTATTGACACAATGGCTCCTGGCAGTCAGCCAAAAATGTGAAGACAAAGAAACATGTCACAAATGAAAGAAATGGAGGAAAGCAAACTAATAAAGGACATAGAGTTCAAACCCACAGTTATAAGGTTACTCAAGAATCTTCTACGAACCCCTGAGGAACTTAGTGAGAACTTCAAGGATCTTAATGAGAATGCCAAAAATATGGAAAAGGACTACTCAGAAATTAAACATACACTGACTGAAATAAAGAATAATATACAGAGATCCAACAGCAGACGAGAGGATCCCAAGAATCAAGTCAAAGATCTGAAATACGAAGAAGCAAAAAACACCTATTCGGAAAAGCAAAACGAAAAAAGAATCCAAAAATATGAAGATAGTGTAAGGAGCCTCTGGGACAACTTCAAACGTACCAACATCCGAATTATCAGGGCTCCAGAAGAAGAGAGAGAGAGCAAGATATTGAAAACCTATTTGAAGAAATAATGACAGAAAACTTCCCCTAACCTGGTGAAAGAAATAGACTTACAAGTCCAGGACGTGCAGAGAACCCCAAACAAAAGGAATCCAAAGAGAACCACACCAAGACACATCATAATTAAAATGCCAAGGGCTAAAGACAAAGAGAGAATCTTAAAAGCAGCAAGAGAAAAACAGTTAGTTACCTACAAGGGAGTACCCATATGACTGTCAGCTGATTTCTCAACAGAAACTATGCAGGCCAGAATAGAGTGGCAAGAAATATTCAAAGTGATGAATGACAAGAACCTACAACCAAGATTACTTTATCCAGCAAAGCTATCATTCAGAATTAAAGGTCAGATAAAGAGCTTCACAGATAAGGAAAAGCTAAAGGAGCTCATCACCACCAAACCAGGATTATATGAAATGCTGAAGGATATTCTTTAAGGGATAAATACCACATGATCTCACTCATTTGTAGAATATAATGAACAACATAAACTGATGAACAAGGACTGATCCAGAGGCGGAGAAGCATTGATTGGACTGTTGGGCCCTGGAGGGAAGGTAGGGGAGGGTAGGGTAAGCAGGAGAGATCAACCAAAGGACTTATATGCAGGCATATAGGCCTAGCCAATGGACATGGACAACAGGGGGGGTGGTAAGGGCATGAGCAGGGGGAGGGGATAGGGGATAACGTTGGGATAAGGACACAGATGTAATATCTTAATCAATAAAAAATATATTAAAAATAAAATAAAATAAAATGAGGAAAGTCTAAAGGACCTCTGAGACAACATCAAGCATATCATCTGCATCATAGGGGTACCAGAAGGAAAAGAGAGTAAGCAAGAAATGGAAAACCTGTTTGAAGAAATAATGGCTGAAAACTTTCTTAACCTGATGAAGAAAAAAGTCACGCAAGTTCAGGAAGCACAGAGAGTCCCATTCAAGAGGAACCTGAAGAGATTCACACCAAGGCACATTATGATTAAAATGCCAACCACTAAAGAGAGAACCTTAAAGGCAGAAGAAGGCAGTTACCTACAAGGGAATTCCCATAGGGCTGTCAGCCAATTACTCAACAGAAAAACTATAGGCCAGAAGAGATTGGCATAAAACATTCAGTTATGAAAAAAATGTGTAACCAAGACGACTCTTTCCATCCAGGCTATCATTTTAAATTGAAGGCAAAATAAAGAGCTTCCCAGACCAAAAAGAGCTAAAGGAACTTATTATACTAAATGAGTATTGTAAGAAATTTTAAAGGGACTGGTTTAGAACAAAAAAGAAATAGAGAGAGGGAAGAAAATAGGTATTAAATAAAAATGTGGCAATAAATAAGTACCTATCAATAATAAATGGATTAAATGCTCCAATGAAAAGACATGGGGTAGCTTGAATGGATTAGAAAACGTGACCCCTACATATGCTGTCTAGAAGAGACCCACCTCAGAACAAAAGATGCATGAAGGTTGAAAGTAAAGTGATGGATAAAAATATCCCATGCAAATGGAAACAAACAAACAAACAAACAAAAGCTGGGGTAGCAATACTTATTTCTGACAAAATAGACGTCAAAACAAAGGCCTTAAAAAAAGACAGAGAAGGTTATTACTTATTATTAAAGGGATCAACCCAATAAGAGGATATAACCCTCATAAACATATATACACCCAGCAGAGGGCTAATAAGTATATAAAGAAAATCTTGGTGGACTTTAAGGGAGAAATCAACAGCAATACAGTCATAGTAGGGGATTTTAATACCTCACTGTCATCAATGGATAACACAGACAAAAAAGCAACAAAGAAACATCAATCTTAAACAAAACACTGGATTAGATGGAATTAATTGAGATTTGCAGAACATTTTATCCAAAAACAGCAGAATAAACATTCTTCTCAAGTGCACATGGAACATTCTCAAAGATAGACCACGTGTTAGGACACAAAATAAGTTTTAACAAATTCAAGAAGATTGATGTTATATCAAGCATCTTCTCAGTTTACAATGGCATGAAACTAGAAATCAATGACAATTACAAAAACAGCAAATCATTCAAACACATGGAGTCTAAATAGCATGTTATTAAACAACAAATGGGTTATCAATGAAATCAAGTAAGAAATATAAAACTTCCTGAAAGCAAATGAAAATAAACCCACAACAATCCAAAATCTATGGGACAAAGCAAAAGCAACCCTTAGAAGGAAGTTCATAGCATTACAGGCCTGCCTTAAGAAGCAAGAAAAATCCCAAATAAATACTCTAACCCTACACCTAAAATTAAAAACAAAACAAAACTAGAAAAAGAACAATAAACAAAACCCAGCAGAAGAAATGAAATAATACACATCAGAGAGGGAATAAATGACATAGAGACTTAAAAAAATAATAATAAGTCATTGTTCTTTGGAAAGATAAACAAGATTGACAAACCTTTAGCCAGAATCATCAAGAAAAAAAGAGGACCAAAATAAATAAAATTAGAAATAAAAAAGAGAAGTAACAACTGACTCCACAGAAATACAAAGGATTATAAGAAAATACTATTAACAGCTATATGCCAACAAATAGGACAACATGGACAAAATAGACAAATTCCTAGAAATATACAATATTCCAACATGGAATCAGGAAAAGTCCAGAAAACTGAATAACTGATTAATTAAATGGAAGCAGTAATCAAAAACTCCCAGCAAACAGAAGTCTTAGATCAGATGGCTTCTCAGCAAATTTTACCAAATACTCAAAGAAGAACTAACACCTATCCTCCTCAACTATTGCAAAAAATTCAAGAAGAGGGAATACTTCCAAGCTCTTTTTATGAGGCCAGCATTATCCTAATTCCAAAACCAGAAAAGACACTACAAAGAAAGAAAATCACAAGCCAATATCCCTGATAAACAAAAAGGCTTATTTTCTTAGCAAATTGAATCCAGGAACATATTTAAAAGATTATACACCATGACCAAGTGGGATTTATTCTAGGGATGCATCATTCTTTGTACAATATTTGCAAATCAATAAATATGACACATCACATAAACAAAATGAAAGATAAAAATCACATAATCATATCAATAGATGTAAAAAAAGCATTTGATAAAATCCAGCACCTATTTATGATAAAAGCTGTCAGTAAAGTGGGAACAGAGGGACTCTACCTCGATATAATAAAGGCCATTTATGACAAACTCACCATCAATATCATAATCAATGGACAAAATTAACAACTGTAACCCTTAAGATCTGAAACAATACAGGGATATTTACTTGTATTCAACATAGTACTGGAAGTCCTAGCCACAGCAATAAGATAAGAAGAAGAAATAAAAGGCATCCAAGTTAGAAAGGAGGAAGTAAATCTGTCATTATTCACAGATGACATGATATTGTACATAGAAAACCCTAAGGAATCCACCCCAAAACCACTAGATCTAATAAATGAATTCAGAAAAGTAGCAGGATCCAAAATTAATATTCAGAAATCAGTGGCATTTTTATACACCAATAATGAATTATCAGAGAAACTAAAAAATTAATTCCATTTAATATTGCAACAAAAAAATAAGGCACCAAGGAATAAATTTAACCAGGATGTAAAAGACCTGTACTCAGAATACACTAGGACATTAAAAAAAGAAATTGAGGAAGATAGTAATAAGTGGAAGCATTTATTGTGTTCATAGGTTAGAAGAATTAACATCATTAACATGTTCATACTACCCAAAGGAATCTATAGATTCAATGCAATTCCCATTGAAATGCCAATGGCATGTTTCACAGATTTAGAACAAATATTCCAAAAATTTATATAGAACAAATAGCCTCAGCAATCTTGAGGCATCACAATACCTCTACTCCAAAGAGGCCATGCAGATGGCCAATAGACATATGAAAAAAAATGCTCAATATTACTAATCATCAGTAATATGCAAATTCAAACCACAATGAGGTACCATCTCATACCTGCCAGAATAAAATAGATGAACAAGTACTGGTGAGGATGTAGAGAAAAAAGAACCCTAGTACACTGCTGGTGGGAATGCAGACTGTTACAGCCATTATGAAAAGCAGTATAGAGTTTCCTTACAAATTAAATATGGAACTGCCTTTTGACCCAGCAATAACACCTCTGGGAATTTATCCTAAAAATCCCAAAACACCAATCAGAAAGAATATATGAACCCCTATGTTCATTGGAGTGTTATTTACAATAACTAAGATCTGGAAACAGCCCAAGTGCCAATCTGTAGATGAGTGAATACAAAAATTGTGGTACATTTATACCATGAAATACTATGTGGGTGTAAAAAAAAAAAAGAAAGAAAAAGAAACTTGTACCTTTTGCAACAGCATGGATGGACTGGAGATTATTATGCTAAGTGAAATAAGCCAGTCAGAGAAAGACAAATATGATATGATTCACTCATGAACAAAATAAATATAATGAACAAAATAAACTGATGAGTAAAATAGAAACAGACATGTGTATACATGGAACAGACTGACAGCTGTCAGAGGGGAGGGTGGAGAGATAGACTGGATGAAAGAAGGTGAAGAGATTAGCCAAAGAACATATAAGGTGTCCAAAAAAATACACACTTTTTAACAGCTGATAACTCACTTAATATTCACTCCTTTTCAGGTTTAACTGATTTGAAATATAGGTGAAGCCAGACTAAGCATTGAACAAAGAAAAATTACCCCTAAAGTGTCACTGGACTTTTTTAATGGAGATACATAAAAGATCGTTTCAACCACCACCCATACTGGCCTCAAACACCATACCAGACCCTACAGCCACTCCAGACAAAGACCTGCTACCTCATCTGCAGGCCTACAGACACCAGGACTCCAGCCTCTCTGGCCACAGGCTCCTGTGAGCCCCAGAGTGCACTACCCTCCCACCAATCTGCCGCTTCAGCCACAACCCCCACGCAACTTGGCACCAGGACCCTTCGGTGAGAGCAAAAATGGGGAGACAAAGAAACAACTGCCACAAAAAAGAAAAGGAGGAATCACCAGAAAAGGAAGTGAGTGAAACGGAGGCATGCAATGTGTCAGAAAAAGAATTCCGAGTAAGGGTCACACAGTTCCTAAACTGGCTAGATGAGAAAATCAACAACTTATGTAAGAATCAAGTGGAAATCAAGAATGATATAGCTACAATAAAAAATACAATGGAAAATTTGAACAGTAGACTAGAAGAAGCAGAGGACTGTATTAGTGAGTTAGAAGACAGGGCTGAAAACACACCCAATCTGAACCGCAATTGGAGAAAAAAATGAGAAAGCAGAAGGAGAGTCTAAGGGAGCTTTGGAAAACATGAAACGAAGTAACACACGTATAATAGGGGTTCAAGAAAGACAAGAAGATGATCAAGGATAAGAAAACCCACTTGAAGAAATAATGACAGAAAACTTCCCTGATTTGTGGAGGGGGAAATCACACAAGCACAGAGAGTCCCAAACAAGGTGAACCCAAAAAAGACTGATACCAAGACACATTGTAATTACAATGGCACACGTTAACAACAATGAGAGAATCTTAAGTCTACAAGAGAGACAGAGTTACCTACAAGGGACCTCCCATTATAATATCAAATGATTTCTCAACAGAAACACATCAGGCCAGAAGGGAATGGAACAATGTATACAAATTAATGCAAAGCAAAGGACTGAATCCAAGAATACTATACCCAGCAAGGCTAGCATTCACAATTGAAAGGGAAATCAGAAGCTTTGCAGATTTAAAAAAAAAAAAAAAAGGCTAAGTGAGTTTATCACCACCAAGCAAGCAATGCAAAAAATGCTAAAGGGACTGTTGAAAAAGAAGAAACAGAAAGGGAAGGAGGAACACAGGCATAAAGAATAAAAATGGCAACAAACAAGTACCTATCAATAATAACCTTAAATGTAAATGGATTAAATGCTCCAATCAAAAGACATAGGGTAGCTGAATGGATAAAACAACATGATCCATATATTTTGTCTACAAGAAACCCATCTCAGAACAAGGGACTCACACAGACTGAAAGTGAAGGGATGAAAAAAATTTTCAGGCAAATAGAAATGAAAAAAAAGCTGGGATAGCAATACTTATATCTGATGAAATAGACTTCAAAGTGAAGGCCATAACAAGAGATAAGGAAGGCCACTTCATAATACAAAAAGAATCGATACAACAAGAGGATATAACTCTGGCAAACATATATGCACCCAATGCAGGAGCACCCAAATACATTAAAAAAAAAAACTTCTGGAAGATATCAAGGGAGAGATCGACAGCAATACAATCAACATAGGGGACTTTAACATCCCATTGACATTACAGGATAAATTCCTCTAGACAAAAATTTAACAAAGAAACAGCAATCCTAAATGACTCACTAGATCAGATGGACTTAATTGACATCTTCAGAACATTTCACCCCAAAGCCACAGAATATACATTTTTCTCAAGTGTACATGGGACATTTTCAAAGATAGACCACATATTGGGACACAGGCAAAGTCCCTTCAAATTAAAGAAAATTGAAATCATATCAAGCATCTTCTCAGATCACAATGGCATAAAATTAGAAATCAACTACAATTAAAACAATCAAAAATTTCAAACACTTTGAGGCTAAATAGCATGTTATTAAACAATGATTGCGTTACCAAAGAGATCAAAGAAGAAATCAAAAACATCTTGGAAACAAATAACAATGAAAACACAACAATCCAAAATCTATGGAACAAAATGAAAGCAGTCCTGAGAGGGAAGTTCATAGCTCTACAAGCCTACCTAAAAATAAAAAAAAAATAAAAACGAAAAAAACAGTAATAAATTACCTAACTCTACAACTTAAAGAATTAGAAAGAGAGCAACAAGAAAAGACCAGAGTGAGCAGAAGGAAAGAAATAATAAAGATCAGAGAGGAAATAAATGACATAGAGACCAAAAAAGAAAACAATACAACAGATCAATAGAGAGAAACTGAGATGGCAGCATAGGTAAACACCAGGAAATTTCTGCCTCCCACAACAACTTCAAAAATACAACGAAAAGACAAAATGGACATCATCCAGAACTCATACGGGGAGAAACTGGACTGTCTGGCAGCAGGCAGAACTCTGAACTTGAGGGCGGCTTTTCTGCAGAGGTGCTTGCAGCAATTATCTGGACACTGAGACGCTGGGCCCCTTAGGGCAGAGCTGAGGACCAGCCATAGATGCTTGCTCCACCCTTTGATTCCCTGAGACCCTGCCCCACCCAGGATGCAGCAGAGGCTTTTGCATATGAATGCCCTGGCCCTTTGCAACCTGAAAATTACCTAACAAATTGCAGCTGGGCCAGACAGACCCAGAACTTCCAAGAGAAGGCCCAAGGCCCCACAGCAGCTGGCATTGCTTCACAGCTGGGCCTCATCAGGGCACCTCCAAACTCCAAAAAAGGAAGGGGAATCTGCAGTTCTCTTTGTAGCTCCTGCTGGGTAACCTCAGAGGCTAAATTAGCACCTCCTTAGATCGAAGAGCCAGTGTACCCAGTTGTCAGAGGGGGACCATCCAGATTACAACTCCTCAGATCCATAAGGGACACACTCAGGGGGCAGACTCAGTGAGCACCAAAGCCCCACTGAAGCAAGTCTTGCCCCAGAAGGGTGTCTTCAGCACAGAAGTTCTCCCACTGCAGACACAGATGATTCTCACTGCCAATTGGCCTGGAGGTCAATTCCTCCCAGTGATCCTACAACAATCAAGGCATAACTACAACAAGACTGTGCACAAAGCCCACAAGGGGGTGCACCAAGAGTGTCCACCTCAGGTAACTGGGGAGGCTGAGCCACTGGGCCCTACAGGACATCTAGCACACAAAACCACTCTACCAACACAGGGAAGCATAAAAAATGCAGAGACAAAGAAACAGGTCACAAATGACAGAAATGGAGGAAAGCAAATGACTGGATATAGAGTTCAAAACCACGTTTATAAGGTTTTTCAAGAATTTCATGGAAACCGCCAATAAATTTAGTGAGACCCTGGAGGAGATGAAAATGACCAACTAGAAATTAAGCATACACTGACTGAAATAAAGAATAATATTCAGAGATCCAACAGCAGACAAGAGGATCCCAAGAATCAAGTCAAAGATTTGAAATACGAAGAAACAAAAAATACCCAACCGAAAAAGAAAAAAGAAAAAAGATTCCAAAAATATGAAGATAGTGTAAGGAGCCTCTGGGACAACTTCAAGAGTACCAACATCAGAATTATAGGGGTACCAGAAGAAGAGAGAGGGCAAGATATTGAAAACCTATTTGAAGAAATAATGACAGAAAACTTCCCCTACCTGGTCAAAGAAATAGACTTACAAGTCCAGGAAGCACAGAGAACCCCAAACAAAAGGAACCCAAAGAGGACCACACCAAGACACATCATAATTAAAATGCCAAGAGCAAAAGACAAAGAGAGAATCTTAAAAGCAGCAAGAGAAAGAAACTCAGTTACCTACAAGAGAGTACCCATACGACTGTCAGCTGATTTCTCAACAGAAACCATGCAGGCCAGAAGAGAGTGGCAAGAAATATTCAAAGTGATGAATAGCAAGAACCTACAATCAAGATTACTTTATCCAGTAAAGCTATCATTCAGAATAGAAGGTCAGATAAAGAGCTTCACAGATAAGAAAAAGCTAAAGGAGTTCATCACCATCAAACCAGCGTTATATGAAATGCTGAAAGGTATTCTTTAAGAAGAGGAAGAAGAAAAAGGAACTCTTACCATTTGCCACAGCATGGATGGAACTGGAGAGCGGATAAATACCACATGATCTCACTCATTTGTGGAATATAATGAACAACATAAACTGATGAACAAGGACTGATCCAGAGACGGAGAGGCATTGATTGGACTGTCGGGCCTTGGAGGGAAGGTAGGGGAGGGTGGGGGTAAGGGGGAAAGATCAACCAAAGGACTTATATGTAAGCATATAGGCCTAACCAATGGACACGGACAACAGGGGGTGAGGGCATGAGCGGGGGGGGCGGGGTAGGGGGCAACGTGGGGATAAGGACACATATGTAATATCTTAATCAATAAAAAATATATTTTAAAAATAAATAAATAAATAAATAATATGTCACAAAACAGTAAAAAAAAAAAAAAAAAAAAAAAAAAAAAAAACACAAAAAATCAATAAAACCAAGAGCTGGTTCCTTGAAAGGATAAACAAGATTGATGAACCTCTAGCCAAGCTCACCAAGAAGAAAAGAGTGGACCTAAATAAACAAAATCAGAAATGAAAGAGGCAAAATAACAACAGACCCCAAAGAAATACAAAAGATTGTTTAAAAAAATACTATTAACAACTATTTTAACAAACTGGTCAACCTAGAAGAAATGGACATATTCCTAGAAAAATACAAACTTCCAAAACTCAATCAGGAAGAATTTAAAAATCTCAATAGGCTGATAATTATGGAGGAAATTGAAGAGATAATCAAAAAACTTCCAGCAAACAAAAGCCCTGGTCTGGACAGCTTTACAGGGGAGTTTTACCAGACATTCAAAGAACTAAAACCTATCCTCCTCAGACTATTCCAAAAACCTCAAGAGGAAGGCACACCTCAAAGCTCTTTCTATGAAGCCAGCATTACCCTAATCCCAAAACCAGATAAAGACACTACAAAGAAAGAGAATTACAGGCCAATATCCCTGATGAACATAGATAGATGCTAAAATCCTCAACAAAATTCTAGCAAATCAGATCCAGCATTACATTAGAAGGATCATACACCATGAACAAGTAAGATTTATTCCATGGATGCAAGGCTGGTACAATATATGCAACAATAAATGTGATACATCACATAAGCAAATTAAAAGACAAAAATCACATAATCATATCAATTGATGCAGAAAAGGCATTTGACAAAACCCAACACCCTTTCTTGATAAAAAAAATCTCAGCAACATGGGAATGGAGATCATACCTCAACATAATAAAAGCCTTATATGACAAATCTACAGCCAACATCATACTCAATGAGCAAAAACTAAAACCATTTCCCTAAGAACAGGAACAAGATAGGGATGCCCACTTTCACCACTCCTGTTCGACATAGTACTGGAAGTGCTAGCCATAGCCATCAGACAACAAGAAGAAATAAAAGGCATCCAAATTGGAAAAGAATTAGCAAAACTGTCATTATTTGCAGATGACATGATATTGTACATAGAAAATCCTAAAGACTCCATCAAAAAACTACTAAACTTAATAAATGATTCAGCAATGTAGCAGAATACAAAATTAACACCCAGAAGTCTTTGTCTTTTTTATACACCAGTAATGAACTCACAGAAAGAGAAACAACAACCAAAAAAACAATCCTATTTACCATTGCACCAAAAAAAAAAAAAATTAAGATACCTAGGATAAACTTAACTAAGGAAGTAAAAGACCTGTACTCGGAAAATTACAGGACATTGAAAAAAGAGATAGAGGAAGACATAAACAAATGGAAGAATATACCATGTTCATGGATTGGTAGAATCAACATCATTAAAATGTGCATACTACCCAAAGCAATATATAGATTCAATGCAATCCCCATAAAATACCAACTGCATATTTCATAGACTAGAAAAAACTCTCCAAAATTTCACAGGGAACAAAAAAAGACCCAGAATAGCTGCAGCAATCTTGACAAAGGAGAACAAAGTTGGAGGGAGCACAATACCAGATATCAAGCTATATTACAAAGCCACTGTTCTCAAAACTGCCTGGTACTGGTACAAGAACAGACATAGACCAATGGAACAAAACAGAGAACCCAGAAACGACCCAAGCTATTATGCTCAATTAATATTTGACAAAGGAGGGAAGAGCATACAATGGAGTCAAGACAGTCTCTCAATAAATGGTGTTGGGGGAAATTGGACAGATACATGCAAAAAAGATGAAACTAGACAACCAACTTACACCGTACCCCCAAAAAACTCAAAATTGATAAAGAACTTAAACATAAAATGGAAAACCATAAAAATCTTAAAAGAATCCATAGGCAACAAAATATCAGACATATGTCATATGTCATAGCAATATCTTTACTGATACAGCTCCTAGGGAAATGGAGCAATGGAAACTAAGGAGAAAATAAACAAATGGGGCTACAGCAAAATAAAAGGCTTCTGCACAGCAAAAGAAACCATCAACAAACAACAAGAAAGCCCATTGCATGGGACAATATGTTTGCCAATGTTATATCTGATAAGCGTCTAGTAAGGATCTAGTAAGCTCCAAAATTTATAAGGAACTCATACATCTTAAGAAAAGGAAGATAAACAAAGGACACTTTTGAAAGCGGACATACAGAAGGTCAAGAGACATATAAAAGTATGCTCAAAGTCACTAAGCATTTGAGAGATGCAAATCAAAATGACAATGAGGGACCAACTGACACTTGTCAGAATGGCTAACATCAACAAATCAAAAAACGACAAGAGCTGGTGAGAATGTGGACAAAAAGGAACCCTGGTGAACTGCTGGTGGGAATGCAGATTGGTGCAGCCACTGTGGAAAAGAATATGGAGTTTCCTCAAAAAGTTAAAAATGGAACTCCTACTTGACCCTGTAATCTCACTTCTAGGAACATATCCCAAGAAATCAGAAACACCAATCAGAAAGAATATATGCACCCCTATGTTCCTAGTGGCACAATTTACAATAGCTAAGATTTGGAAACAGCCTAAGTGCCCATTAGCAGATGAATGGATTAAAAAACTGTGATACATCTACACAATGGAATACTACACTGCTGTAAAAAAGAAGGAATTCTTACCATTTGCAACAGCATGGATGGAACTGGAGAGCATTATGCTTAGTGAAATAAGCCAGATGGGGAAAGATAAATATCACATGATCTCACTCATTTGTGGAATGTAATGAACAACATAAACTGATGAACAAAAATAGATTCAGAGACAGAGAAGCATCGAACAGACCGTCAAACCTCAGAGCGAGGCAGGAGCAAGATGGGGTGGGGAGGTAAGAGATCAACCAAAGGACTTGTATACATGCATAGAAGCATAACCAATGGGCACAGACAGTAGGGGGGTGAGGGCATGTGCTGGGGGCTGGGAGTAGTCGGGGAGAGGTCAATGGGGAGAAAAGGAGATATATGTAATACTTTTAACAATAAAGAATTTTTAAAAATGTATAAAGTTTACAGTATAAAACCGGCAATAATCAATGAATCAAAGACACACAAATACTGAATGAAATGATTCTTGATGTTTATGATTCCATTGGTTTGTGTTATCAGCAATGCCTGGACTATAATAGTCATCAGTTTGAAAATTGGCATTGACCAAAAAAATTATTCATCTCTATAGAGTCTTTTAATTTTGAAAATGAACTGTATGTTAACAAACACTGAGTTTATAATCACGCAAAGTGCATATACATTTTTGAGGGACACCCTATAGATATAATCCATAGACACAGACAACAGTGTGATGATGGCCAGATGGGAGGGGGGCCAGGGGCTGGGTGGAGTTGGGTAAAGGGGGTGGAGAATTGGGACATCTGTAATAGCATCAACAACAAAAAAAGAAAATTGGGGAACCTCACAGGGAAACCACAGAAATTTTGGAAGTGTTAGAATTTTTCTGATTGTGGTGGGTGTTACAAGAGTCCGTGCATGTGTTAAAACTGATAGGTCTGTAAATCCAAAGAAATGAATGCTACTGCATATATTTTATTTTAAATCCCAAAGCCCAGGCCACATCCAGACTAGATGATTCAGAATTTCTGGGTGAGAGCCAGGCATCTATATTTTTAAAGCTCCCTAGGTGTTTCCAGTGTGCAGTCAAGGTTAAGAAACACAGATCTATGTGAGCAATGTGTTTGTGGCTTTCTTAGCAGCTCATTCCCCCCATCCCAGAGGACCCATCAGCCACCGGTTTGAATGGGAGGTAGGTTTTTGTGATTCTCTTCTCAAGGAGATGCTTATAAATAGTATGGATTTTTGTTTTTGAGATCCCTGTCCAATGCCCAGAAGTAGTCCTATTAGACATAGAAGAGACTAGGGTCCTGTGTTTCCAGAATATTCCAAATTCAGTCTGGTTCCCAGCACCCCCAACCACAGAAGATAAACGACATTAAAATTGCTATATATGATCAGAGCCAGGCAAGAGTTTTGCGATGATTAATTTTATAGTCAACTTGACTGGGATACAAGGTGCCCAAACATCATCCTCAGTGTTTCTGTGAAGGGGCTTTTGGATGAAATTAATGTTTACATTAATAGACTGAGTAAAGCAGATTACCTTCCCTAATGTGGGTGGGCCTCATCCAGTTAGTTGAAGCCCTAAAGAGAACACAAAGAAAGAATTCCTACTGCCTGCCTGTTTTCAAACTGGCACATCAGCTTTTTCCTGCCTCCAGACTGCAACCGAAAGATCAGGTTTTCCTGGATCCAGAGCCTAGCAGCCTGTTGGCCTGTTGCACTGTATCTACACCATCAGTTCTTCTGATTGTCAGATTGACAATGAGGTACCATTGGACTTGGATTAAAATTACACATCACCTTTCCTGGGTCTCCATCCTGCAGACAAACCCTGCAGACATTGGAACTTGTCAGCCTGAGCCAATTCCATAGATAGGTAGGATGTATATCAATGTATATCAATGCGTGTATATATATGTATATATGTGTATACAATATTCCCCCCTAATCTGTAGGGGATGTGTTTCAAGACTCCCAGTGGATGCCTGAAACTGCAGATAGTATCAAATTCTATATATACTATGATTTTTTCCTTTATATACATAACTACAATAATGTTTAATTTATAAATTAGGCACAGGAAGGGATTAAAAATAATAACGTAGTACAATTATAATATCCTATATAATAAAGAGCTAATATGCTAATTAGACTGAACAGCTGAGCGATCTTCCAGACATCCTTCCAGAGAACCTTCTGGATGAAGCTGGGGCTGTGAGGGCCAGCCAAGGCTGTGAGGGGCTGTGAGGACCGGCTGAGGCTGCAAGGGCCGGCTAAGGCAGCCAGGGCTGCGAGGGCTGAGCCACTTGCACGAATTTCATGCATCAGGCCTCTAGTACTATAATAAAAATGATGTGAATGTGGTCTGTCTCTCTCTCTCTAAATATTTTATTGTGTTATACTCACCTTTCCCTTTAAAGGAAACACTTACGGATGTCTTTGGCATGTCCAAATTGGCAGCATCACTGTTCTTTTGCTTTGGGGCTGTTATTAAGTAAAATTGGGATCACTTGAACAGAACACAAGCACTGCTATACCATGACTGTCTATCTGTTCATCGAGATGGCCACTGAGTGACTAAGAGGTGGGGAGCGTACAGAATGGATAAACTGGGTAAAGGCATGATTCACGTCCAGGTGGAATGTAGCTGGGTGGCGTGAGATTTCATCACACTACCCAGAATGGTGCTCAAGTTAAAACTTAGTCACTAATCATCTGAGAAATACAAATCAAAAAGACAATGAGGCACCATCTCACACCTGTCAGAATGGCTATCATCAACAAATCAACAAACAACAAGTGCTGGCGAGAATGTGGAGAAAAGGGAACCCTGCACACTGCTGGTGGGAATGCAGACTGGTACAGCCACTGTGGAGAACAGTATGGAGTTTCCCCAAAAAGTTAAAAATGGAACTCCCAGTTGACCCAGTGATCCCACTTCTAGGAATACATCCCAAGAAACTAGAAACACCAATCAGAAAGGAGATATGCACCCCTATGTTCATAGCAGCACAATTCACCATAGCTAAGATCTGGAATCAGCCTAAGTGCCCATCAGCAGGTGAGTGGATTAAAAAACAGTGGTACATCTACACAGTGGAATACTATGCTGCTGTAAAAAGAAAGAACTCTTACCATTTGCAACAGCAGGATGGACCTGGAGAGCATTATGCTAAGCCAAATATGCCAGTTGGAGAAAGACAAATATCACATGATCTCACTCATTTGTGGAATATAATGAACAACATAAACTGATGAACAAAAATAGATCCAGATACATAGAAGCATCGAACAGACCTACGAGCCTTGGAGAAAAGGCAGGGGAGGGTGGGAAGGGGGGGTAAGTGATCAACCAACCAAAGGACTTGTATGCATGCAGATAAGCATAACCAAAAGACACAGACAGAAGGGGGTGGGAACAAGTGCTGGGGGTGGGGGGTAGGGGGAGAGGGAGCAGCCGGGGTGCGGTCAATGGGAGAAAAAGGAGACATATGTAATACTTTCAACAATAAAGAATTTAAATTTAAAAATAATTTAAATAAATAAATAAATAAAATTCCCCATCTTCACATTAAAAAACAAAACAAAACAAAAAAAACTTAGGAAGTGTTTAATTCTGAAATTTCTCATTTAAGATTTTCAAAACAAATATTTTGTGTTCTGAAACCACATAAATTGCATCCATGGATAAAGGGATCTGATGTATATGTATATGTATATGTATATGTATATGTATATGTATATGTATATGTATATGTATATGTATGCATCTTTTTTTATTGTTGTTGTTAAACCTCCCTGAGGATGTTTTTCCCCATTGATATTTTTTTAATTCTTTATTGTTTAAAGTATTACATATGTCTCCTTTTCCCCCCATTGATCTCTCCCCGGCTACTCCCATCCCCCAGGACATGCCCTCACCTCCCTACTGTCTGTGACCATGGGTTATGTTTATATGCATACAAGTCCTTTGGTTGCTCTTTACCCCTCGCCCCCTTCTCCCCAGCCTTCCCTCTGAGGTTGGACAGTCTGTTTGAGGCTTCTATGTCTCTGGATCTATTTTTGTTCATCAGCTTATGTTGTTCATTATATTCCACAAAGGAGTGGGATCATGTGATATTTATATTTCTTCAACTGGCTTATTTCACTAAGCATAATGCTCTCCAGTTCCATCCATGCTGTTGCAAATGGTAAGAGTTCCTTCTTTTTTACAGCAATGTAGATGTACCACATCATTTTATCCACCCATCTGCTGATGGGCACTTAGGCTGTTTCCAAATCTTAGCTATTGTAAATTGTGCTGCTATGAACATAGGGGTGTATATATCTTTTCCAATTGGTGTTTCTGGTTTCTTGGGATATAGTCCTAGAAGTGAGATTGCTGGGTCAAATGGGAGTTCCATTTTTTAACTTTTTGAGGAAACTCCATACTGTTTTCCACAGTGGCTGCACCAGTCTGCATTCCCACCAGCAGTGCACAAGGGTTCCTTTTTCTCCACATCCTTGCCAACACTTGTCGTTTGTTGATTTGTTGATGATAGCCATTCGGACAGGTGTGAGATGGTACCTCATTGTCATTTTGATTTGCACCTCTTAGATGATTAGTGATTTTGAGCATGTTTTCATATGTCTCTTGGCCTTCTGTATGTCCTCTTTCAAAAAATGTCTATTTAGATCCTTTGCCCATTTTGTTTTTTATTGTCTAAAGTATCACATCTCTTCCCCCCCCCCATTAACCCCCCTCCTGCCACTTCCACCCCTGAGGGCAAGCCCCCACTGTCCCAGTGTCTGTGCCCATTGGTCATGCTAATTAATATGCATGCATACAAGTTCTTTGGTTGATCTCTTACCACCACCACCCCACGCCTTCTCCCCAAGGTTGGACGGTCTGTTCAGTGCCACCTTGTCTCTGGATCCATTTTTGTTCATCAGATTATGTTGGTCATTATATCCTACATATGAGTGAGATCATGTGATATTTATCTTTCTCTGACTGGCTTATTTCACTAAGCATAATGCTGTCCAGGTCCATCCATGCTGTTGTATCATTTTATTTGGCCTTTCAAGGAGAGGAAAAGAAGAGAGAGTCTCCCCACATTGATTTTTAGAGAGAGTGGAAGGGACGGGGAGAGACAGAGGGAGAAACATCAATGTGAGAGAGACACATCAATTGGTTGCCTCCAGCACATGCCCCAACCAGGGCTGGGGATTGAGCCTGCAACCAAGGTATGTATCCTTAACTGGAATCAAACCTGGGACCCTTCAGCCCTAGCTGGTTTGGTTCAGTGGATAAAGCGTCGGCCTGCGGACTGAAGGGTCCCGGGTTTGATTCCAGTCAAGGGCACATACCCATACTGTGGGCTCAATCCCCAGTAGGGGGCATACAGGAGGCAGCCGATCAATGATTCTCTCTCATCATTGATGTTTCCATCTCTCTCTCCCTCTCCCTTCCTCTCTGAAATCAATAAAAATCTATTAAAAAACATTATTTAAAAAAAAAAAAAAAAAACAACCTGGGACCCTTCAGTCCCTGGGTCAATGCTCTATCCATGGAACCAAACTGGCTAGGGCTGCATGCATCCTATTTTATTTGTTCTGCTTTTCTGGAGAATCCTGACTAATCCAGATCTCTTAAAATTCACAGCTGCTGACCAGGTAGGCCTAAGCAGCACCAATTTAAAGGTAAAAGAAGGCACTGACATAGACCCTTCTAGAAATACTACAGAAGACTTACACGCTCTATCTATTATGTACTCCTATTCCTAGACACCACCCAAGATCCTCGGAATAAGGACCTTCCTTCCTTATACTGCCTCACAGATCACTACTCCAAAATTAAAAGCAGAAGGAAGAGATAGAGACCTTTCCCTTTTTTTACCTAGAACAGCAATTCTCAATCAGTGTGCTGCAATAAACTTGCGATACCTTACTACTTAGTCAGGGCACTAGCCTCTTTTCCCTTATTACCAAAGTTAAAAAATAACAACGGTCAACACAACAATAGCCTTCTGGTGTGAATGCCCTGTCTTGAACCATAAATATCTAGGTCATGTAATAGAGCTGCATCTTATTGGTCATGTCACATAATAAGGCTGCGTCTGATTGTTAATTCTTGTTACCAGAAATCCTTACATACAAGTATAGGCACCTAATTCTTTTTTAAGCACTTTGGAGCAAAGAGTGTAGGTAAATACTATGATTATTTTTTTTGTAAATCAATCAAAATTAATCTATTTTTGTCAGATGGGCCATATATATATTAGTATGCTGTAGAAGTTTAGCAATTTGTTTGTGTGCCATGAAGTGAGACAGTTTGAAAATTGTTGGCCTAGAACATGGTGAGTACACCCTCCATAGAACAAACTCAGGAAGATTGATTCAATCACATCTTTTATTATTGCTTCCATTTCAGTTGTTTTGCCTCCTTCTTTGGAAAATCTTAAATTATGAGGTTGGCTATCTGCTATCTTCAGCACCCATTATCCATGCCCACTCACATCATCTTGGGTAAAAATCCTTCTACTTTACCTCTGCATGCAGGAGAGATCAGAGCATTTGTTCTGAACCTCAGTAGTTCCTTTGCTTTCTGTCTACCCTGAAGTTTACTGCCTTTAATGTGGATAGCAACTCAACTGTTGCATTTTTAATAGCTTTGCAATGAACCCAACTCCCTTCTGGTCTCATCCTCTTACATTTCAATGGCAGCATGTTCTCTAGTCATAAATTTCTACCCCTTTGTCATGGAAGCCATGTCTTTCTGCATCATATTATGCAAATTATTTCCTTAAATGTTCCTCTACATTTGCAGTAGGTTGTTCTAGACTTCCCTTTCCATTTGAATGTTCAGGAAAGTGTTCCTCTCCTTTCTTCTCCAGGAGGATTTTATAAGCTCCGTGATGGAATGTTTCCTGTTGACTTATTCAATAAAGAGAAGATATTCACCTGGACTCAATGTTTACTATAATTCAAAGTGTGTGGGCTATCTTTGGCTCTGAACTCTCTCCACTGGAGTGCTGACTGAATTTAATTCCCAAATATGCAGCTGGAGAGCAGTTGATAGACACATCTTCTGGAACAAATTTTCTTATCTAGGGAGCTTTTATTATCTGTGTGATTCTGTTAAGCAAAAATGTAATCAAATTTTATTTTCAGTACCTGACTCTCTGATACTATTAATAGATGAAGTACATATAAAACTACAATCCCCAAAATGAACTATTATTGAGTTCTTAATTTCCCATGATGCACTTGCACCCTGCCAACCCCTTCCCTCTTTTTTATGCAATCTGTGAGTGGAGGTGGAACAACAGGTGGGATGAGGGTGCCCAGCAGTAAGTAGACACTCAATGTAACATTTTTCATTATTTCTTTCATTGAATAGGTAGTGAGTAAGCACCCTGATTCTGGCACTCTTGTAGATGGTGAGGGCACAATAGCAAAGCAAAGTTCCCCCATCATGGAAGTTACATTGTAATAGGTACAGAGTTGATGTTCAGCCAAAGAAATTTATCAGATGGGTAAGTGCTATGAACATTAGCAGGGTAAGGGGGTAGAAAGTAATGACGGGACTTAAGAATTTAGAAAACGCTTCTCATAAATGGATTTTTACCAGCTTTTCCCCTCCAAAATAAATTAAATACAATCCCCATACAGGAAACACAAAATGTCCTCTTAAAATGGGCACTCAGCTTCCTTTTGTCACCTTCAGGGGTTCTTGGGTATGTCCACAGGGCTCAAGAGACACAGCTGTAAAATCACTGAAATGAGTCCAGGAGGCACATTTTCAAAAAATTTTAATGGTATTTTTAATTTCTGAAACAACAAATAGCCATTCCAAATGGCAATAGTTCCCAAAGTGGATGAATTAAAAATGTGGACGCTGCAGGTAACCCCTGAGCTGAGGTCCCCCCCTCCCCCCGCGCCTCACCCCACCCGCCCGCACCCCCTATGAGATGAGCAAAGCCCGAGCCACTGCCCATGAGGTTGCCATCCAGGTGAAGCTGTGGGGCTGGAGCGGTCAAGATGGGGGCAGTGGGCCTCTCGCTGCCCGCCAGCATCTGGAGCTCCGGGCCTTCCTCCACCTGCTGGAGCACAGTTGCCTTCAGGAATTCCTCGCCAGAGCCCCTGCTTCCAGATTTCAGGTAAGTATCTCCTGGCCACGGTGCTGGTCTACTTCCGGCGCGCCAACCTGAAGCTCAGCGAGTACACCTGCAGCAACCTGTTCTTGGCACTGTACCTTGCAAGCGATATGGAGGAGGACCTGGAGGAAGCCAAATGTATGTTTTTCCCGTGGGCCCTGGGCGAGGGTTGGCACAATCAGGTGGCAGACTTCCTGCGTCAGAGGGACAAGCTGCGGGCGAGGATGGGCTTCCGGGCTTTAGTGAGCCGCCAGCGCTGTGAGAAGGTCATGGCCATGGAGCCATCCCACTGGGCCTGGGCTCGGGAGCGGTGCCCCCACCATGGCGGGGCTCACAGGAGCTACTCAAAGGCCAGGATCACTCTCTCCGGGGCTCCCTCTGTGGCTCGCCCCTTCTCCATAGTCACTACTCCCACCAACCCTGCCCCTTGCCTGTCTTACCCAAGAGTCCTGCCCCAAACCCGAAGTGGTACGGCTCTCCTTCCCAGGCCTGTCTCTCAGGGGCTGAAGACCCCTGGGCTGGGGGCTTCCTCATGGTCATGCCCTCCCAGCTACTTCTGAAGCCAGGCACCTACACCCTTCACATCCTCTTGGAGCCGCTGCCAGTGCCCTAGGAGCAGACGGATGGACGAACGGAAGGACACACGCATGCTCACTCGCAGGTTGAAGAGCAGGGGCCTGCCTGCCCTGTGGCCCACTGCCCTCCAGTCTTGTTGACTGCAAGCTGTCAGTGCTGCCCAAGCCCCCTGCCCCTCCTCCCAACCTGCAACTTGCACTCACTCTGACCCTGCCCCCCTCCAATAAACTCATGTCCACTGTGTGGGAAAAAAATGTGGGGAATATCATTTGGATTCCAAGAAAGTGAGGAAAATTTAATTAAACAAGACTATATTCCTACAGGGTTTATTAACTGACAGTTTCAAATGGTAACAATTAAGAAAAGAAATCTATAAATTGTTCAAACAATGGCCTCATTGTTGGAATAAAGGAATAGACTTTTCAAGTGAGTTCTTTGAGAGAAATCACTTATTTGAGTGGATGACTTCTGATATATTCATTTAAAACTGCTGCTTAAGGAAACCATGCTAGGTGATGGAGAAAAAAATGTTTTGTGTTTAGACAAACCTGACTTTGAAGCCCAAATCTCTCACATGATACTTACATAACCATAGGCAAGATACTTAAACTTTTGAGCCTATGTTTTCTCACCTGTCAAATGGGAGTAAAGACATATTTTACATAAGATTAAATATACATAGCCAATAAACATGGGGAGATATTCAACATCATCTTGTTCAGGGAAATGTAAATCATGATTACGAGATGACATTTTGCAACAATTTGATGAGAAAAAAATGTAAAAGTTTGACAAGACCCTGAACATACACTTGCATGCACTTTCACACATAGCACAATGCTCTTAGACAGCCCTCAAGCAGAATAAATCTATCTGAAGAAGCGCACGTTCCCAAAAAGACTAGGTAAGGACACGATGATATTTTATTTCTTCAAGATAGCACCCTAATGGATATGAGAAATATTTCAGTCACTAATTCAGTTTCTTGATCAGTTGTACAATATATTTACTGAGTATTTATCATAAAATATCAGTACTCAACTAGATGAAGTAAGGTATACAAGAAAGGGAGTACAGTGCAAACTCGTGGTAGACATGACAGTAAGCAGAAGGAGCGGAGGGAGGAGAAAGAGCAGAGGAGAGAGACAAGAAAGTGAGATTAATTCTCCGGTACTCCTGAGAGAGGAAATTGACTTACTCACTTTGGAAAATAGTTTTGTCATTATCTAATAAAGTTTAAGATGCATACACCCTGCAAACAAAAAATTTCACTCCTAAGTAATTATTTTACAGAAAGACATACTTATGTGCTCCAGAAATGGTCATGTTAGCATTACAGTTGGTAATAGCCTCAAACTGGAAATAAAATGCCCACAAAACAAGTATAGTTAAATTGTGGTACGTTTATCCAATGGAATACTATACAGCAATGAAAATGAAGACACCAGGGTTAAAGATGGCTGCCGACAGGACAGCAGGCTGCAAGGTAGTGTGTGAGTGAGAGAACAAAAGGAGAGTGAGTGGATGTGTGGGGAGGGTATGTATTTGTGAGTGAGGAACAGCTATATGCCAAGGAATTGTTGGGGACGGCCGGATAGGGCTCCCCTGGCCAGGCAGCCTCTCCTGCTGCTGAAATCTCTCCCGGAGTGGATGGCTCTGCGCAGAGATTGTGCCATCTTGAAGGGGAGAGTGGCGCTGATCTGAAGCCCAGTCTTACCTTCAACCGGGGAGACCCTTGGGCACCTCCTGGGACCCTACAACCACAACCCCAGAGACCAGCTACCTCAGCTGTGAACCCAGGAATACCAAGACTCCAGCCTCTCCGACTGCAGGCGCCTAGAAAGTCTGTCCAGGAGGAGACAAAGCGGCGCAAGTACGCCGATGACCCCTGTGCCTTCTCACAGAGCAGAGAGAAGGAACAGCTGAATCAATTAATATCCACCCGGAACTGGCGAATCAAACACAGCTGATGAGAAATCCATGGATGGAAAGGTCAGGTATTGCCTAGGGCAGCAGTTCTCAACCTGTGGGTCGAGACCCCTTTGGGGGTCGAACGACCCTTTCACAGGGGTCGCCTAAGACCATGGGAAAACACATATATAATTACATATTGTTTTTGTGATTACTCACTATGCTTTAATTATGTTCAATTTATAACAATGAAAATACATCCTGCATATCAGATATTTACATTATGATTCATAACAGTAGCAAAATTACAGTTATGAAGTAGCAACAAAATAAGTTTATGGTTGGGAGTCACCACAACATGAGGAACTGTATTAAAGGGTCGCGGCATTAGGAAAGTTGAGAACCACTGGCCTAGGGAGAGGTGAGATCTGGGGTCTAGGCTGAAGGGAAAAATGCGCGCAAAACAGGCGTGAAATGCGCACAGCGGGAACTAGAGTCTCAAAGGAAGATTGCACCCCACAGAATACTCGCTGCTGGGGTAAGTGTAGCCCTCGAATGTGGAAGGGGGTCCACAGGGCTGCGGGCAGAAGGAGACTATAGAAATTAACCCACGGCAGGGCTGGGCACAGGAGGGCAGTCTGGAGTTCTGCTAGTGCACCCTCTGCGGAATGCCAGGGGAAGACTCGAGTCTGTGCGCATCCTGTGGCTTTTTCTTTTCTTTTCTTCTTTTTTTTTTCTTTTTCTTTTTTAAATCCTTGCTTCTGATTACTAAGCCCAGTACATGGGATCTACCAATTAAAAAACACTCGCCGAGACTGCAGGAGAAAGCTGTTTTTGTGGAACCTGGAGAACAGAGTGTGGAGAAACGAACAGGAAGCCAGCTCTAGGGCAGTCGATCCCTCTAACCCAGCATTACGTGTGGCAAGGAAAGCCATCTAAACACTGGGTAGGGGAGGAGCCTTTTAGTCCCGGATATCAATACAGAAACACTTCCACCCAGGGGTTGTATCAGAAATTGGCTCTTGTGTGAATGCAACTAAAGGCAGACTAAGAAATGAAGAGCTCCCAACTGCTTGAAAAAAGGATTGTGGTTTATGACGCAGAGGAGCTGTGGAGCGCAGGGAACTCGAATACTGGGCTGTCTACCTGACAAGAAACAGACCTGCCAAGCAGAACAGTAGAGGAAGTGAATGACCTTCACTACCTCACATTTTTATTTTTTATCTTTTACTTGAGAAACTAATTTTTTTTCTTTCTCACCTGATTTAACCTTTTTTTATATTTTTGTCTTTAATTACTATTATTACTACTATTATTTACCTTTTCTTAAGTTTTATTTTATTTTTTCTTTATTTTATTTTATTTTATTTTATTTTGGGATTAGTGCTCTAATAAAAATAGTGCTCTAATAAAAATAGTACATTCTATTTTTATTTTTCCTACAGCATTATTTTACTCTATCTCAATTTTCCCTTTATACCAACACTCTCTTCCTCACATTCCCTTTTTGCCCTGTTTCTCTTACCCTGTTCTTGCTTTAGTTTTTCTCTATCCTTTCCTTTTACTCCCTGTTAAAAATTGATCTCACTCATATATCTAATTTCTACTCCCCTGCTCCAAGCCCATACACTTTTCTCTTCCCTTTCTTCAATATTCAGATTTTCTTTTACTTCCCTTTTGTTTTTTTGTTTTGTGTTGTGTGTTTTTTTCTATTCTGTTTTTTAAATTTTTCCTTTTCTCAATATCATTTTTGCATTCTTTTCTATCCCCTAACTCTCTTTTTTCTGGTGGTCACCTTTATTTGGGGTTATTAGTATCGTAAATACATTTGTGTTTGGTGCCCTGTGCACTGTGTATTGTTGTGGTGTATTTTGTGCCTTTAAGGCAACGCAGGAGAGAGAGAGCTACATAACCAGACATCCAGAGAGGAGAGATCATGGGGAGACAAAGAAACAGCCACATACAAAAGAAAGGGAGGTATCACCAGAAAAGGAAGTAAATTAAATGGAGGCAAGCAAAATGTCAGAGAAAGAATTCAGAGAAATGGTCATAAGGTCGCTAAAAAGGATAGAAGACAAATTCAATAATATGTGTAAGAACCAAGATGAAATGAAGAAGAATCGAGAAGAAATGAAAAATGACATTGCTGCAATAAAGAACTCAATAGAAAGCATCAACAGTAGACTAGAACAAGTAGAGGACTGCATCAGTGAGCTAGAAGACAAGGTAGGAAAAAATACCCAAGCAGAGCAGCATCTAGAAAAAAAAACTTAAAAAGCAGGAGGAGAGCCTAAGGGAGCTTTGGGACAACAGGAAATGAAACAACATCTGCAAAATAGGGATGCCAGAAGGAGACCAAGGTGATCAAGGAATGGGAAACCTGTTTGGAGAAATAATGACATAAAGCTTCCCTGATATAGGGAAGAAAAAACTCACACAAGTGCAAGAAGCTCACAGAGTCCCAAACAAGATGAACCCCAAAAGACCAACACCAAGACACATTATAATTAAATTGGCAAACACCAACGACAAAGTAAGAATCTTAAAGGCTGCCAGAGAGAGAGAAAGTTACCTACAGAGGATCACCCATCAGACTAGTGACTGATTTCTCAACAGAAACACATCAGGCCAGAAGGGAATGGAATGAAATATACAAAGTCATGCAAAGGAAGGGTCTGAATCCAAGAATACTATACCCAGCAAGACTATCAATCAAAACTGAGGGTAAAATCAGGAGCTTCACAGACCAAAAAAGACTAAGGAAGTTTATCACCACCAAACCAGCTATGCAAGAAATGCTAAATGGTCTGCTATAAAAAGAAGAAATAGGAAGAGAAGAAGGAACACAGGCATAAAGAATAAAAATGGCGACAAACAAGTACCTATCAATAATAACTTTAAATGTAAATGGATTAAATGCCCCAATCAAAAGACATAGGGTAGCTAAGTGGATAAGAAAACATGACCCATATATCTGCTGTCCACAGGAAACCCACCTCCGAAAAAAGGAATCACACAGACTGATGGTGAAGGGATGGAAAAAGGTTTTTCAGGTGAATGGAAAGGAAAGAAAAGCTGGGGTAGTAATATTTATATCTGACAAATTAGACCTCAAAGTGAAGGCCATAACAAGAGATAAGGAAGGCCACTTCATAATACTAAAGGGAGCAATTCAACAAGAAGATATAACTCTGGCAAACATACATGCACCCAATACAGGAGCACCCAAATACATAAAAAAAAAACTTCTGGAGGATATCAAGGGAGAGATCTACAGCAATACAATAATAGTAGGGGACTTTAATACCCCACTAACACCACTGGAAAAATCCTCTAAACAAAAAATCAGCAAAGAAACAGCAATCCTAAATGACTCACTAGTTCAGATGGAATTAATTGACATCTTCAGAACATTTTACCCCAAAGCCACAGAATATACATTCTTTTCAAGTGCAAATGGGTCATTCTCAAAGATAGACCACATATTGGGACACAGGCAAAGTCTCTTAAAATTCAAATAGATAGAAATCATATCAAGCATCTTCTCACATCACAATGGCATAAAACTAGAAATCAACCACAATAAAAACAATAAAAAAATCAAGCACCTGGAGGCTAAATAGCATGCTATTAAACAATGATTGATCTACCAAAGAAATCAAAGAAGAATTAAAAAACATCATGGCAACAAATGACAATGAAAACACAACAATCCAAAATCTATGGGACACAGTGAAAACAGTCTTGAGAGGGAAGTTCATAGCTCTACAGGCCTATCTCAAAAAAACAAGAAACAATGGTAATGAATTATCTAACCCTACAACTCAAAGAGTTACAAAGAGAGCAACAAGAAAAGCCCAGAGTAAGCAGAAGGAAGGAAATAATAAAGATCAAAGTGGAGATAAACGACATAAAGACCAAAAATCAATACAAAAGATCAACAAAACCAAGAGCTGGTTCTTTGAAAGGATAAAAAGATTGATGAACCTCTAGCCAAGCTCACCAAGAAGCAAAGAGAGAGGACACAAATAAACAACATCAGAAATGAAAGAGGTGAAGTAACAACCAATCCCACAGAAATACAAACGATTATGAAAAATACTATGAACAACTCTATTCCAACAAAATGGACAACCTAGATGAAATGGACAGATTCTTAGAAAAATACAAGATCCCAAAACTCAATCAAGAAGAGTCAAAAAACCTGAATAGGCCAATAATTACCAAAGAAAATTGAAGCAGTAATCAAAAAACTTCCAGCAAACAAAAGCCCTGACCTGGACAGCTTCACAGGGGAGTTTTACCAAACATTCAAAGAACAACTAGAACCTATCCTCCTCAGGCTATTCCAAAAAATTCAAGAGGAAGACACACTTCCAAGCTCTTTCTATGAATCCAGCATTACCCTAATCCCAAAACCAGATAAAGACACCACAAAGAAAGAGAATTACAGGCCAATATCCCTGATGAACATAGATGCTAAAATTCTCAACAAAATTCTAGCAAATCGGATTCAGCATTACATTAGAAAGATCATACACCATGACCAAGTGGGATTTATTCCGAGGATGCAAGGATAGTACAATGTCCGCAAATAAATTAATGTGACACATCACATAAACAAACTGAGAGATAAAAATCACATAATCATATCAATTGATGCAGAAAAAGCATTTGACAACACGCTTTCTTGATAAAAACTTTCAGCAAAGTGGGAATAGAAGTATCATACCTCAAATTAATAAAAGTCTTATATGACAAACCTACAGCCAACATCATACTCAATGGGCAAAAACTAAACTAATTTCCCCTAAAAACAGGAACAAGACAAGGATGCCCACTTTCACCACTCCTGCTTGATATAGTACTGGAAGTGCTAGCCATGGTGATCAGACAAGAAGATATAAAAGGCATACAAATTGGAAAGGAAGAAGTAAAACTGTTTTTATTCGCAGATGACATGATACTGTACATAGAAAACCCCAAAGACTTCATCAAAAAAACTACTAGACTTAATAAATGAATTCAGCAATGTAGCAGAATAAAAGTTAACACCCAGAAATCTATGGCTTTTTTATACACCAACAATGAAGTCACAGAAAGAGAAACTAAAAAAACAATCCCATTCACCATTGCACCAAAAAAATAATAATAATAATAAGATACCTAGGAATAAACTTAAGTAAGGACCTAAAAGACCTGTACTCAGAAAACTACAGAAAATTGAAAAAAGAGATAGAGAAAGACATAAACAAATGAAAGAACATACCATGTTCATGGATTGGTAGAGCCTACATCATTAAAATGTCCATACTACTCAAAGCAATCTACAGATTCAATGCAATCCCCATTAAAATACCAATGGCATATTTCAAAGATCTAGAAAAAACCCTCCAAAAATTCATCTGGAATAAGAAAATGACCCCGAGTAGCCACAGCAATCCTGAGAAAGAAGAACAAAGTTGGAGGAATCACAATACCAGATATCAAGTATATTACCAAGCCACAGGTCTCAAAACTTCCTGGTACTGGCATAGACAGTGTGAACAGACATAAAGTGGGAACAGACATAAAGACCAATGGAACAGAACAGAGAACCCAGAAATCGACCCAAGCCATTATGCTCAATTAATATTTAACAAAGGGGGTAAGAGCATACAATGGAGTCAAAACAGTCTCTTTAATAAATGGTGCTGGGAAATTTGGACAGATACATGCAAAAAAATGAAACTAGATCACCAACTTACACTATACAGAAAAACAAACTCAAAATGGATAAAGGGCTTCAATATAAGATGATAAACCATAAAAATCCTATAAGACTCCATAGGCAGCAAAATAGCAGACATATGTCTTAGCAATATCTTTACAGACACAGCCCCTAGGGCAATGGAGACTAAGGAGAAAATAAACAAATGGGACTACATCAAAATAAAAAGTTTCTGAACAGCAGAAACCATAAACAAAACAACAAGAAAGCACACTGCATGGGAGAACATATTTGCCAATGATATTTCTGATAGGGCTTAATCTCCAAAATTTACAGAGAACTCATACAACTTAACAAAAGGAAGATAAATGATCCAATCAAAAAATGGTCAAAGGATGTAAATAGACACTTTTTGAAAGAGGACATACAGAAGGCCCAGAGACATGAAAACATGCTCAAAGTCACTAATCATCCTAGAGATGCAAATCAAAACGACAATAAGATACCATCTCACACCTGTCAAAATGGCTATCATCAACAAATCAACAAATGACAAGTGCTGGTGAGGATGTGGAGAAAAAAGGAACCCTCGTGCACTGCTGGTGGGAATGCAGACTGGTGCAGCCACTGTGGAGAACAGTATGGAGTTTCCTCAAAAAACTAAAAATGGAACTTCCATTTGACCCAGTAATCCCACTTCTAGGACTATATCCCAAGAAAACAAAAACACCAATCAGAAAGGATATATGCACCCCTATGTTCATAGCAGCACAATTTTACAATAGCTAAGATTTGGAAACAGTCTAAGTGCCCATCAGCAGATTAAAAAACTGTGGTACATCTACACAACGGAATACTATGCTACTATTAAAAAGAAGGAATTTTTACCATTTGCAACAGCATGGATGGACCTGGAGAGCATTATGCTAAGTGAAATAAGCCAGTCGGAGAAAGATAAATATCACATGATCTCATTCATATGTGGGATATAATGATCAACATAATTTGATGAACAAGAATAGATCAATCTAAGACACATGGTGGGGGGGCGGTTAGAGAGCAACCAATGGACTTACATGTATGCATATTAGCATAACCAATGGACACAGACATTGGGGGGATGGGGCTTGCCTGAGCTGGGAAGGGATGGGGGAGGGAGTCAATTGGGGGAAAAGGAGACATATGTAAAACTTTAGACAATTAAAAAAATGATAATAATAAAAATTTTAAAAAAAATTTATGTAGCTGTAGTGAAGACACTACAGCTACATACGGCAATGATGACATGAGTGAATATAAAAAACATTATGTTAAACAAAACAAGATAGACAAAAAAAAAATTTATTCTGTATAATCCCATTTGTAAAGTTAAAAAATCAAGAAAAACTAAGCTAATTTTTGGGGACTCATTCATAGGTGGTAAAATCATAAGCAAAACAAAGAAGGGAGGGAAAGGATTATGGTTCGTGTAATGGTTAATTTTACTTGTCAACCTGGTTAGGCTATAGAATCCAGATATTTGGTCAGACACAGGTCTAAAAGCTGCTATGAAGGCATTTCTTAAATGAGTTTACATTTAATTAGTAAACTTTGAGTAAAGCACATTACGCTCCATAAGGTGGATGATCCAGTCATTTGAAGGCCTTAAGAGAAAAATATTGAGGTCCCCAAAGGAAGAAAGAATTCTGCCTCTAGACAGCCTTTGGACTCAAGCTGCAACAATAGCTCTTCCTAGATCTCCAACCTGCTGGCTTGCCCTGCAAATTTCTTGCCAGTCTCCACAATTGCATGATCCAATAGCATAAACACCCCCGACCCCCTCTCTTTCTCTTTCTCTCTCTCTCTCCATATATGTATGTGTATTTCTATGTCCTATTGATTTTGTTTCTCTGGAGAACTTTAATACAATCTAGAATGGCCTTTGGGTTGCTAGAAATATTCTATTTCTTCTCCTGGTTGATAGTTATAGAGATGTTCACTCCTCAATAATTCATTAAGCTGTATATTTATGTTTTACGTACTCTGTTATATATGTACTGGAGGCCTGGTGCACAAATTCATGCACAGGTGGGTTCCAGCTGGCCTGCCCCGATGGAGGCCAATACAGGGCTGGGCTGGAGGGTGGGGACACAGGAAGTTGGTCGCTGACCCCACCCCCAATCAGGCCTGATCAGGGCCAGGTTGGCTGGGGGTGGAAGAGCTGTGGGAGGTCAGCCGGCCCTACCCCTGATGGGGGGACAATTAAGGGTGGGGCTGGCCAGGGGAGAGGCTGCTGGCAGTTGGTCAGCTGGCCCCATCCACGATTGGGGTTGCGGCGGGTCGATTGGGGCGGGGCTGGCCAGGGGGAGGTGCCATGGGAGGTTGTGGGGGGCCAATCAAGGTTGGTTGGCCACCACAGTGCACATCATAGCAACCAGTCATTCTGGTCATTGCGGTTGTTCTGGTAGATCCGTCATCCGGTCGCTTGGCTTTTATATATATAGACTAGAGGCCTAGTGCATGAAATTCGTGCACGAAGGGGGGTCCCCTCAGCCCAATCTGCACCCTCTCCAATCCAGGACCCCTCGGGGGATGTCCAACTGCCAATTTAGGCCCTGGGATCTGGCCTAAACTGGCAGTCAGACATCTCTCTCACAATCCAGGACCGCTGGCTCCTAACTGCTCACCTGCCTGCCTGCCTGCCTGATCAACCCTAATTGCCTCTGCCTGCTGGCCTGATCGCCCCTAACTGTCAACCCCCTGCCAACCTGGTCGCTCCCAACTGCACCCCCTGCCAACCTGGTCACCACCAACTGCTCCTCCACCGGTCTGGTTGCCCCTAACTGCCCCCTCCCCCTGCTGGCATAATTGCCCCTTACTGCCCCCCTGCTGGCCTGGTTGCCCCACACAGCCTGCTGTTCAGTTGTTTGGTCATCCCTCACTAACACCCCTGCTGGTCTGGTCGCCCCCAACTGCTCCCCTCTGCTTGCCTGGTCACCCCCAACTGCCCCTCCCACTGGCCTGGTCACCCTTAACTGTCCACCCCCTCCACTGGCCTCATCTCCCCATGCAGCCTGCTGTTGGGTCGTCCATCGGTTGTTTCGGTCATGACAACCCCTGGCTTTTTATATATTAGGATTATATTTTATAATTTAAAAAGGATTTATGAAAACATTACTTTCTAGCTAGCATTGAGAAGCTCATAAATAAACAAAAGAAATTGAATCTAGCATCAAATGACATACCTTATAGCTAGATAATTCAGAAGTTTTGATAAAATATCCAAATGTCATTTATGTCAAACCTTCTTCCAGTGATTATTGGCTCCTTCTATTTTCTGAAAAACTCAAGTCTCCTTCTTGTGCACCCACAAAACTTTATAACACATCTTTATATCTTTCCATGCCTCTTCGATTAGACTCTAAGCACCATAAGGAAAAGATTTACATCTCATTTTTGCACTTCGGAGCACAATATACAGTAGAGTGATTTCTCAATAATAATTTCTTAGATGCATTCATGAACCAGTTCATTAATAAATAAATAACACTTTTCTGAATAATGGACTCTAAATATGATTTGCCACGGTTCTGAATAATAAAGGAATGGTGTAGACTAGAACAGTGATTTTCAACCTTTTTCATCTCATAGCACACATAGACTAATTACTAAAATTCTGCAACACACCAAAAAAATACAGGTATAATTTTGATTGATTTACAAAAAATAATAATTGTAATTACCTATTCTTTTTGTTTCAAAGAATATATGTACCCCTATGTTTATTGCAGTGTTATTTACAAGAGCCAAGATTTGGAAACAACCCAAGTATCCATCAGTAGATGAGTGGATTAAAAAGCTGTGGTACAGCCCTAGCTAGTTTGGCTCAGTGGATAGAGCATCAGCCTGAGGACTGAGGGGTCCCAGGTTTGATTCCAGTCAAGGGCACATGCCTGGGTTGTGGGCTCAATCCCCAGTAGGGGATGTGCAGGAGGCAGCCAATAATAATTCTCTCTCATCATTGATGTTTTTATCTCTCCTTCCCCCTTCCTCTCTGAAATCAAAAAATATATACATATATACATAAAAAATAATAAAAATAAAATTGTTTTTAAAAAAATCTGTGGTACATTTACACAATGGAATACCATTCTGCTATAAAAATTTACTCTGTGACAGCATGAATGGACCTGGAGAACATTATGCTAAGTGAAAAAATCCAGTCAGAGAAAGACAAACACCATATGATTTCACTCATATGTGGAATTTAATGAACAAACTGAACTGACAAGCAAAATAGAGACAGACTCATAGATAGAGGGCAGGCAGATAGTCCTGGTGCAGGGAGGGGTTGGAGAGATTGAGCAAAAAAGAAAAAGAGAGAGAGAACTCATGGACATGGGTAACACTGTGATGAATGCAGAGGAGGGGAGAGGATGAGGGGAGGTGGAAGAGGGCATTGATGGGATAAATGGTGATGAAAAAAATTAAATTAAAAATAAATAAGAAATGCATTTGCATTTAAAAAATTAAAAATCAGGTACCTATACTTGCATGTAAGGATTCCTGGTACCAAGAATTAACCAATCAGACACAACCTTATTATTCAAAGTGACCAATATGATGCAACTCTATTATATGACCTATATATTTATAGTTCAAGACAGGGCATTCACACACTAGAGGGCTATTGTGTTAGCTTTTGTCGTTTTTTTATCTGACAATCTAAGGGAAAAGAAGTCAGTGCTCATGACTAAATAGTCAGGTATTGCATGTTTTAAAAATTCTTGTGGCACACCAGTTGCAAGTCACAGAGCTAGAAGATAAAAAAAAATTATGGAGCCCAGCCAGTGTGGCTCTGTGGTTGAGCATTGATCTATGAACCAGGAGCTCAATTTGATTCCCAGTCAGGGCACATGCCTGGGTTGAAGGCTCGACCCCCAGTAGGGGGTCTGCAGGAGGCAGCAGATCAATAATTCTCTCTCATATTGATGTTTCATCTCTTTTTCCCTCTCTGGAATCAATAAAAATATTTTAAAAATAAAATAAATTATGGGAAATATGGGTCTTATGCTGGATTCTGAAGGATGGTAGAGTATAAGTAGGAAAGTCTAAAGACATTCTCTTCATACCTTAGAGAGTTTGTGAATGTAGGTGAACAGAGTAGACTTGTAGTTCAGTGGGGTTGTCTGGAAGGACAGGGCAGAATATATGAACTAAAAAGTGGAGCAAAGCTGTTCAAAAAAAAAGGAAGCCAGGAAGGGAGACTGGGCCCAATTCTGTAGAAAACAAGATGCAATAATTAGTTTCCCTTCTTCTTCTTCTTCTTCTTCTTCTTCTTCTTCTCCTTCTTCTTCTTCTTTTTCTTCTTCTTCTCCTCCTCCTCCTCCTTTTTTTTTTTACCTTAACATAAAGACCCCACTTTTTTTTTAAAGACATTATTTCTATTTTATTATTCAAAGGATGATAATTTTTTATTTATTTATTTATTTTTTAATTAAATCTTTATTGTTCAGATTATTACATTTGTTCCCCTTTTTACCCCCATAACTCCCCTCCTCCCAGTTCCCGCCCCACCCTCCGCCCTCACTCCCCACCCACTGTCCTCATCCATAGGTGCATGCTTTTTGTCCAGTCTCTTCCCGCATCTCCCACACCCCTTTCCCCCACAAGAATAGTCAGTCCATTCCCTTTCTAGTCCCTGATTCTATTATGATCACCAGATTATTTATTCACTTGATTCTTAGATTCACTTGTTGATAGATGCATGTTTGTTGTTCATAATTTGTACCTTTACCTTTTTCTTCTTCTTCCTCTTCTTAAAGGATACCTTTCAGCATTTCATATAATACTGGTTTGGTGGTGATGAACTCCTTTAGCTTTTCCTTATCTGTGAAGCTCTTTATCTGACCTTCACTTCTGAATGATAGCTTTGCTGGATAAAGTAATCTTGGTTGTAGGTTCTTGGTATTCATCACTTTGAATATTTCTTGCCATTTGCTTCTGGACTGCAAAGTTTCTGTTGAGAAATCAGCTGACAGTCGTATGGGTATTCCCTTGTAGGTAACTGAGTTTCTTTCTCTTGCTGCTTTTAAGATTCTCTCTTTGTCTTTTGCTCTTGGCATTTTAATTATGATGTGTCTTGGTGTGGTCCTCTTTGGATTCCTTTTGTTTGGGGTTCTCTGCACTTCCTGGACCTGTAAGTCTATTTCTTTCACCAGGTGGGGGAAGTTTTCTGTCATTATTTCTTCAAATAGGTTTTCAATATCTTGCCCTCTCTCATCTTCTGGCACCCCTATAATTCTGATGTTGGTACGCTTGAAGCTGTCCCAGAGGCTCCTTACACTATCTTTGTATTTTCGGATTCTTTTTTCATTTTGCTTTTCCAGTTGGGTGTTTTTTGCTTCTTCGCGTTTCGAATCTTTGACTTGATTCTTGTGCTCCTCTGGTCTGCTGTTGGGTGTCTGTATAATATTCTTTATTTCAGTCCATGTATGCTTAATTTCTAGTTGGTTCTTTATCACAACATCGGGGGTCTCATTAGATTTCTTGAGGATCTCACTACATTTATCGGCGGTCTCACCAGTCTTTTTGAGGGCCTTACTAAGTTTATCGGCAGCTTCTAGACAGTTCTTGAGAGACCTTAAAAGTGTGGTTTTGAGCTCTATATCTTCCATTTCTGACATTTGAGGCCTGTTTCTTTGTCTCCGCATTTTTTTATCTTTTCTTGGTGCACCCCCTAGTGGTCTTTGTGGGCAGTCTTGCTGTAGTTAAGCCTTTATTGTTGTCGGCAATACCGGGGGTGATTTGACCTCCAGGCTAACTGGCTATGAGAGTCCGCTGTGTCTGCAATGGGAGAACTTCTGTGCTGGATCTCTAGGGCGGTGCTAATCCAGCGTTTGCCTGAGGCTATCCGGCAAATGGTTCTGCGCAGGGCTTGGGCTGGGCGGGTCCCCGGGGATCTACAGGGCGGGCGGAGCAAGCAGTTATGGCTGCTCTCAGTTCCGTCCCTAGGGGCTCTGCCTCACAGAGTCCCAGCAACCGCTGCAAACCTCGGAGAGAAAGCTGCCTTCGAGTTCCGACTGAAGCCAGACAGTCCCGCTTCTCCCGTTTGAGTCTGGGTCCCTAGAGACTCGCCCGGATCTGGAGCTCAGAGTCTGAAACTCCCTCCCGATGAAAACAACAACCGCGCCCTCCACCGCCAGCCTGCTCCGCGTGCACTCCGCACCTTAGTATTTCACTTCAGCACTGAGCCTCCTCTGAGTCTGGGTATGATATTCTCTTTCCTCCTCGTTGTAGAATTTCCACTCAGCCAGCCTTCCTGTGGTTCTGGATGATGTCCATTCCGTCTTTTAGTTGTTTTTTGAAGTGGTTGTTCGAGGCAGCAATCTCCGGCGTTAACCTATGCCACCATCTTGGTTTCTCCCAAAACTCCACTTTCTGAAAGGGGAACTAGTAAACTCCAATTCTCCGCATGATGATACTCTTCATCACTAAAAGACCTAATTTCTAGGTTAATGCAGTTCAAAAGCTACTGTTCAAAGTACTGAAACATTCAGATTTCCTCTTTTGCTTTAGTTTTCAGCCAGGAAGAAATATAATTGTTACCAAGGCACCAACATAGTAAGACATAGGAATGAGACTCTGAGGGTAATGCCCTTTGGTTTTCAGCATGGAAGCCTGTGGCCTAAGTTCTTACACTGAACTATAGGACATAGGATACAAACGGTTAAGACCCTAAAATTGGTGAGATTGAGTTTTGTCCACAGAGCTGAGTAATATTTTTTTAATAATTTAAATGACTTTTTGACATTAATTAGATTAAACCAGTTTCAAATTAGACTTTCACTCTTGGTGCTCTGAGTTCACGCATTTAGTGTCTCAAAAAGTTAACTGTCATGATAACGCCTATAACACCATAGACAGATTAACAACATTTGGGTAATTAGTTGGCCCATAATTTCAGTCATCTCTGAGCTTTTCTATTTGCTATTTTCTTTAGATATACATGGACTCCTACTGCAGCTTTTTTTTATGCTATAGCTTTTATTTATTTTATTTTATTACATTTATAAAAGAAAGATAAAGCACACCTCCATAATCGAATCCTATGTTAACAAAAAAAAAGTGGAACTAAGACAAAGCAGAGAAAATGGGAGACGGGAAAATAGACAAATGGTTTAAATTGAGGGCAATTTTCCAGCTTGATTTATGCTGCTCTTAATTGCCAATTCCCAGGAGCCTCTTCTGCTGATTCTTTAATAGGAGAGGGGATGATCGCTGCCTCAGAGTAAACCTGAAATGATGGATGGCCTGGGCATTCAACAGTTAGGCTCTGCTGGTGTGAAGGAAAATTTCCCTGCCTGGGAAAGCTTAGCTCAGTTGGTTTGTAATTTTCATAAAAGCCAGAGCCCACACTCAGTATGCATTTGAATGCCATGGTGCCATGTCATCCATTTTAAAGGGTGTGATGTGCTGTAAATTCTTTGTCCTGGAATTCACAGAGAACATGTCATACCTCCATGCCAAACAAGGGTGAAACACCTTTGGAAATCATTATTCAACTGAAAGATGTTTTAATAGCATGTGTTCCCTTATATAAAAATAAAATTTCTTTTATAAACAAAATTATAATATGCAAAAAATACATCACCTCTTGTCCTATGACATGGAGATAACCACCATTAAATTGTTCACCAGTATTCTTCCAACACATTACATGTGAAGGTATGTTATGGACTGAATCCTTGTGTCTCCCTCAAATTCATACATTAAAGTCTTAATTGCCACCTGGTTGGTTTGGCTCAGTGGTCAGAATATTGGCCAGCAGACTGAAGGGTTCTGGGTTGGATTCTGGTCAAGGGCATGTACCTGGGTTGCAGGTTCAATCCCAGGTCAGGGCGCATGCAGAAGGCAACCAATCAATGTGCCTCTCTCAAATCGATGTTTCTCTCTCTGTGTCTTCCTCTCCCTTTCACTCTCCCTGAAGAAATCAGTGGGAAAATATCTTTAGATGAGGATTTTTTTAAAAAGCCTCCGTTAGCAAGCTAATGGTTTCAAGAGGTGGGGCCTTTGGGAGGTAATTAAGGTTAGATGAGTTCATGAGGATGGAGCCCCATAATGGAATTAGTGTCCTCATAAGAAGAGGAAGAGACTAGAGTTCTCTTTCATTCTCTCCATGCACACAACGCAGTGGTCATGTGAGAATACAGCTAGAGGGCAGCTGACTGCAAACTAGGAACAGATCTCACCAGGAACCAATTCAACTGTCACCTTAATCTTGTACTTCCAACCTTCAAAACTGTGAAAGACAAATTTCTCTGTTTAAGCTGTCCAGTCTATGGTATTTTCTTATAGCAGCCTGAACAGACTAAGACAAGTATATTTTTTTAATGTGAACCAATGGTTTTTCATTTCTCTTGCTCCCATCTTTTTTATTTTGTCCAGGTGAAAATTAATATAAAGAGAGAAAGGTTTGTCTGATAGATGCTCCTCTCTAAAGCAGAGTGGTTAGAAACAGGAGCTACAATCTATTTATGGTCAAATCTACCATTTATTAGCTGGGACATTAAGCAAGCTACTTCTTTGTGCCTCAGTTGCCTCAACTAAGATAGGATGTGTACAGTACCTACTTCAAAGTGCTCTTGGAGGAATTAAATTAGTATATATATTATATATATATTATTATATATATATATATATATATATATATATATATATATATATATATACTATTTAGAATAATACTTGTTATATGGTCATCACAGTGTAAGATTTGGCTGCTGCTATTATTTCTATTTCTACCATGGACTTCTCAGATGGGGCACCAACAGCATATGCTGGAGTTGAAACTTGAGGAAGCAGTCAGAAAGACACAGGGAAACATGGGAGAGAGAAGATGAAGCAAAACCAGAGAGAAGGGTATTCCAAGCCACCTGCCTTCATAAGCACTAAAAAGCAATGTAAAAGAAAAATTGTTCTAAGTCTAGGCTGGGATGGAGCCTTATGTATGATGTAATTCACAACTCATTCTGAAAAAATTAGTATTTCTGATCAAATGCTTGAGCAATTTTCTGATAAACTTTAATGGGATTAAGACTTGATGTGGGAACCCATGCTCTGTGCTGTCAGTTGAGTCCCAGTCACACATTCCTGGGTGCAGAATAAAGTCTCGGGTCATCTCTGTGTAAGCATTAGCAGTGTGCTTTTGCTCTCTCAGATGTGTGCCAGTGGGACAATAAATTATTTGAACAAGAATTTCTTTTTTTATTAATATAGTATAAGCTTTTTATATACAGTTTAACAATGATTACCTAATTATTCTTTTTTCCTTTAAATATGTCTTCCAAATGTGAATCTTTAGAATATATTAGTTTTTTTCCCAAAATATGTTTTTATTGATTTCAGAGAGAGGAAGGGAGAGGGAGACAGAGATAAATACATCAACAATGAGAGAGAATCATTAATCAGCTGCCTCCTGCATCCCCCTCACTGGGAATCAGCCTACAACCCGGGCATGTGCCCTGACAGGGAATCCAATAATGTTGGGAGCAAGCACACAGAACCTCCAGCTACTCTGCAGCCATCTGGGATTCTGATGCTATTGTATTTTAAATTTTAAATTCCAATAGTTCATTTCTGATAACAAGTTATTTCTAATAGATTACAAGAGCATACAGGAGGATGGGACCAGACACCTTTACTCTTACCAAGTAAAAAAATACTTTCTGGCAGTTAACAACAAGTGTCAAGGTTTTATTTTAATCTTGCTGCAAAGACAAAATCTTTAGCCTGGCCTGGATGACTCAGTTGAGCATAGACCTATGAACCAAGAGGTCACCATTGGAAGGAAAAAGTCACACAAGTTCAGGAATCCCAGAGAGTTCTAATCAAGATGAACCCAACGAGACCAACTACAAGACACATCGTAATTAAAATGGCGAGTATTAAAGACAAAGAGATATTCTTAAGCGTGGCAAGAGAGATACAGTCTCTTGGAGCTCCCATAAGGCTGTCAGCTGGTTTCTCAACATAATTAATCACTATAGGCCAGAAGGAAAGTGTATGATGTTTCAAAGTAATGAAAAGCAAAGATGTGAAACCAAGGCTACTCTATCCAGCAAGACTATCACTCAAAATTGAAGGGGAAATAAAGAGCTTCCCAACCAAAAATAAAAGCTAAATGAGTTCATTACCACCAAACCAGCATTGCAATAAATGTTAAAGGGACTGCTGTAAGAATAAGGAGAAATAGAGAGAAACATAAACATAAAGAATTAAAATGGCAATAAAGAGGTACCTATCAATAATCACCTTAAATGTAAATGAATTAAATTTTCCAATCAAAAGACATAGGGTAGCTGAATGGATACAAAAACATGACCCATATATATGCTGTCTACAAGATACCTACCTCAGAACAAAAGTCTCACACAGGATAAAAGAAAAGGGATGAAAAAAATTTTTCATGTAGATGGAAATGAAAAACAAAACAAAAGCTGAGGTAGCAATACTTACATTTGACAAAATCAACCAATAGACCAATAGATCAAAACAAAGGCCATAAAAGAGACAAAGAAGGTCACTACTTAATACTAACCACTGAGCAACAGTGGCCAGGGCTGCTGAGCGTTTTTATAAAAAATGGGTGCTAAGCCCTGGCTGGTTTGGCTCAGTGGATAGAGTGTGAGTCCATGGACTGAAAGGTCCCTGGTTCAATACAGTCAAGGGCACGTACCTCAGTTGCAGGTTGCCCAGTCCTAGTCAGGGTGCATGCAGGAGGCAACCAGTCAATGTGTCTCTCTCACATTGATGTTTCTCTCTGTCTCTCCCTCTCCCTTCCACTCTCTCTAAAAATCAATGGAAAAAATATCCTTGGGTAAGGATTAACAAAAAAAAAAAATGGGTACTGGATTTTGTCAAATGCTTTTTCTGTATCTATTGATATGATCATATTGTTTTTATCCTTCATTTTGTTTATGTGATGTACTACACTTATTGATTTGTGAATATTGTACCAGCCTTGCATCCCTGGAATAAATCCCACTTGGTCATGGTGCATGATCTTTTTTTTATTTTTATTTTTACTTTTTACAGAGAGGAACGGAGAGAGATAGAGAGTTAGAAACATCGATGAGAGAGAAACATCGATCAGCTGCCTCCTGCACATCTCCCACTGGGGATGTGCCTGCAACCCAGGTACATGCCCTTGACCGGAATCGAACCTGGGACCTTTCAGTCCGCAGGCTGACACTCTATCCACTGAGCCAAACCGGTTTCGGCGGTGCATGATCTTTTTAATGTATTGCTGGATTTAGTTTGGTAATATTTGTTGAGGATTTTAGCATCTATATTCATCAGGGATAGTGGTTAGAGTGTTGGCCCACGCACATCTGTCAGGGGATTGAGGGCAAGTACTTGGGTTGCAAGTTGGATCCCCAGCCCTGGTGGGGTCACATGTGGGAGGCAACCAATTGATGTGTCTCTCTCACATTGATGGTACTCTCCTTTGTCTATCTACCGCTCTCTTCTTTCCACTCTCTCTGAAAAGCAATGGGGAAAATATCCTCGGGTAAGGATTAACAAAACATAAAAACTCTCAGCATAGTGGGAATAGAGGGATCAGACCTCAACATAATAAAGGCCATATATGACAGACCTACAGCTATTAATGGGCAAAAACTACAAGTGTTTCCCTTAAGATCAGGAACAAGACAGGGATGATCACTTTCCCCACTCTTATTCAACATAGTACGAAAACATAGGCAGTAAAATCTCAGTGGCAATATTTTTGCCAATATGTCTCTAAGACCAAGGGAAACAAAGGGAAAAATAAGCAAATGGGACTACATCAAACTAAAAAGCTTCTGCACAGCAAAGGAAACCACCAACAAAGCAAAAAGGCAGCCCACTGTATGGGAGAACATATTTGCTAAGGATTCATCTGATAAGGGGTTAATCTCCAAAATGTATAAAGAAGCTATACAACTCAACACCAGAAAGACAAACAATCCAATTAAAAAATGGGCAAAGGACCTGAATAGACAGTTCCCCAAAGAGGACATACTGATGGCCAGTAGACATGAAAAAATGTTCAAGGTCACTAATCATCAGGGAAATGCTAATTAAAACTACAAGGAGGCATCATCTCACATCTGCCAGAATGGCTACTATCAGTAAATCAACACACAAGTGCTGGTGAGGATGTGGAGGAAAAGGAACCCTAGGGCACCGTTGGTGAGAATGCAGACTGGTGCAACCACTGTGGAAACAGTATGGAGTTTCCTCAAACAATTAAAACTGGAACTGCCTTTTGATCCAGTGATCCCACTTCTAGGAATATATCCTAAGAATCCCAAAACACCAGTCAGAAAGAATACATGCACCTCATGTTCATAGCAGCATCATGTATAATAGCCAAGATCTGGAAACAGTCCAAGTGCCCATCAGTAGATGAATGGATAAAAAAAAGCTGTGGTACCTTTACACAATGAAATACAATGCTGCTGTCAAAAAAGAAGGGACTCTTATCCTTTGCCAGCAGCATGAATGGACATGGAGATTATGCTAATAGAAATAAGCCAGTCAGATAAAGATAAATACCATATGATCTCACTGATACATGGAATCTAATGAACAAAATAAACTGATGAACAAATAGAACCAGCGGCATGGATACATGGAGTAGACTGACAAATGGCATGGCACTTGAGCTGTAACCATAGCCACTAAGGAGAAAAACTTCCAAACATTGAATACAGTGATCTAACCTCAGAGTAAGGAAGTTCTAGGACCTGGTGTGAATGTGCCTCTTATGAGCAGGCAAAGCCTCACGTCCGATGGAAGGGAGTAACTCATTCTCACGGCCTCACTAGCCCCTGGCTGTGTAAGTGCTCAGAAGTTCCCAGCATTGTTCTGAATTTCTAGAAGTGGAATTTAAGTTCAATTTGTAAGCTCTAGAGATCTACAGGAGTAAACAATCCAATAATAGCTGTTTGATCTTTAAATATGAAAACAATAGTAGCTAGCAAACTAATTCATTGCACTTAAAAGCTGGCCATGATGAGCATTCAGAGAAACTTCTAAATAATTTCATATTATCAAAGACTAGAATCAAAACTCTGAGTCTTGCCCTAGCCAGTTTGGCTCAGTGGATAGAGCATCAGCCCACGGGTTGAAGGGTCATGGGTTCTATTCTGGTCAAGGGCACATATTTAGGGCGAGCTGGAGGCAACCAATAGATGTGTCTCTCTCACATCGATGTTTCTCTCTCTGTGTCTCTCCCCCTTCCTTCCATTCTCTCTAAAAATCAATGGAAAAATATTCTCAAGTGAGGATTAACAACAACAAAAACAAAAACAAAACTCTGAGTCTTGTGCAAACCTTCCTGAAATGTCAAGGAATCCACACCAATTCCTTGTATTGTTACACCCTACCATGAAGTAAGTCACAAGACTATGAATATTCTAATGGGGAAAATGAAAATTAAGCCCACTGCAGTATTGAAAATGTCTTCTTGAGACTGCGTTCAATCCAGACCAACATCCTCTGTGTTTCCTGTAGACACACCTATACTAATTATATAATTTATTGGTGATATGGAGTCAGCTTACTGTGTAACTGCATTTTCTTAATTGTATCCCTTTCTAACAGATTCTTGCTTTAGGCCCTACCAGGGGTTGGCAAACTTTTTGACTCGAGGGCCACAGTGGGTTCTTAAACTGGACAGGAGGGCCGGAACAAAAGCATGGATGGAGTGTTTGTGTGAACTAATATAAATTCAAAGTAAACATCATTACATAAAATGGTTTGGTTTTTTTTTTTTTTTTTAGTTTTATTCATTTCAAACGGGCCGGATCCTGCCCGCAGGCCGTAGTTTGCCCACAGCTGCCCTAGACTCTAGGGTATGAATTAAGCACTTGAGCTTGTCTGACTTGGTTCTCCCTGAATATCCAAGAAACTGAGGTCATATACTCACTAAAGTTTTGATTCTTATAAACAAACTGAGGTTGGCTATAGGAGCTCCAAGATTCCTAAAATATGAGCATTAATGCAATAGCATTGTCTCAGTTCTCCTTGATTGCGAAGAATTCTTACCTTTACCCACAGAGACTCCACTCACTACTAACAAACTGGTAGCAATGCTCTGTGCTATGAGCTTATAGCAAGGGCAAAAATGGGTTTCATTAGAGCTTTAATAAGTGTAGACAGAAATATGCAAACATTACTGTCCGTTTCTAAGGACTGAAAGTCTTAGCACTGTGATCTCTGTTTCCCCTTAAACTTCAAGGGATCTGCTCTAGTTGATTTCTGTCATTTTGATTGTCATGAGCAAAGGTGCATTTTTTGCTTTTATTTTTAGTCTCATAGCAGGTGCGAGGGAGACACTCACAGCCCTGGATGGCCAGCACTCAGAAAGGTGTCCAATGCATTGTTTGGAGCCAGCTTCAAAGCTCTGTGGCACCTTCCCAGTTTTGAAAACACACCAAGTTGCTTTAAATCTTCCTTTAAAAAACTGTTTTCAAACGGAGACATTGGAATATTTCTTTGCCCAAGGGTCCTAACTATGGTGACCCTTGAAGGACGCCTCTAGATGTGGCTGTCACTCTCCAGGTAGAGAGCGCAGGTGGGAGAGGTTGCTCACGCGGTCCTTGGGGAAGTGCCAAGGCATTGCCTCTAGCTGCTTCCTGGAAGGCTGCTCCCTGGAAATAGAATTAGAAAGGCAAACATGCTTGGGACAGAAAATGAAAGGATTGGCATGCTTCCTGATTAGCTGTCAGCCTAACCGACATCAACTAAGACACTGCAATATTGTTATTGCAGCCAAGGGATGGATTTTTAAGCTCAGTGATTTCTCTTGTCCTAGTAGCCTCAAAGTTTCCATGAATTCCTACTAGCTCCCACTATGGACAAACAGAATTACTGGTCTTCATAACAAATATCCTACATGATAAAAGGCTAATATGCAAATTGTCCCCTCGAGAGTTCGACTGACCAGGGGTTTGACCACTCACCATGAAGTGTGCAGACCACCAGGGGGCAGCACAGAATGAAGGAAGGCCCTGATCGGCCCTGATCACTGGCCAGGCCTAGGGACTCTACCCATGCACAAATTTTGTGCACCAGGCCTCTAGTATTACTATAAATTGTGATACATTCCATAAAGGGAATGAACAGGGTGGTATGAGAAAGAAACATTATGTGGAATGGTACAGGGCCAGGGAATAAACTGCTGAGGACAGGCAGATGCAAAAGCTGGAATTGAATGATATGATTCAGTTTGTGGGGAGGGAATTTCCCCCCTTCTTCCCCTCTTAGGTCTTTCAGCTGGTCTAATAATCAAATTGACATAAGACAGGTTAACAGGAGAAAATAACTAAATTTTTTTTTTTAATTTTTATTATTGAAAGTATTACATATGTCCCCTTTTTTTCTCCCATTGACCCCTTCTAGCCTGCACCCACCACCCGCCTGAGGCCTTCACCTCCCTATTGTCAGTGTCCATGGATTATGCCGGTGATGGCGAACCTTTTGAGCTCGGCGTGTCAGCATTTTGAAAAACCCTAACTTAACTCTGGTGCTGTGTCACATATAGAAATTTTTTTGATATTTGCAACCATAGTAAAACAAAGATTTATATTTTTGATAATTATTTTATATATTTAAATGCCATTTAACAAAGAAAAATCAACCAAAAAAATGAGTTCGCTTGTCACCTCTGACACGCGAGTCATAGGTTCACCATCACTGGATTATGCATATATGCATGCAAGTTCTTTGGTTAATCTCTTCCCACTCACCCTCCTACCCTCCCCCACCTTTCCTCTGAGATTCAAAAATAACTAAATTTAATTACATATGTGCATATGGGCGTTCCATAAGAAATGGGGCCAGAGGACAAATCAGGCAGATGAGGATCATGTGCCATCTTGAGCTTACGAGAAATGGGGATAGTGGGTTGGATTTCAAAGGAAACATGGACAATTTACAGGTGGATTAGAAGGAGCAAACACTTGATAAACAAATTCTTGTTTATCAAGAAAAAAAGGAGACATGAGAGAACCAAAGAGGCCTTGCTAGGTTCTTTCCCGTCTGCCACCCTTAATTTAGCAGGTCCTCTGTCTAAACTCTTTAGGCAGTTAGGGGGAAAGCAAAGTTCCTTTCTGAGATTTTGTTTCTTTAAAATACCAGCTTGATTTTGTTTATCTGTTTCTTTTGTTCTTTAGATTTCACATATAACTGATATAACATGGTATTAGTCTCTCTGTGTCTGGCTTATTTCACTTAGCCTAATGTCCTCAAGAAACAAACTCATAGATACAGAGAAAAAACTGATAGATGCCAGAGGGAAGAGGTGTTGGGGACAGGGTAAAAAAATATGACGGAATTAAGAAGTACTAATTGGTAGTTAGGAAACAGGCATGGGGATGTAAAGCACAGCACAGGGAATACGGTCAGTAATATTGTAATAACTATCTGTGGTGCCAAGTGGGCTCTTGAATTATTGGAGGGAGCACTTTGTAACCTATATGGATGTTTATCTGCTGTGCTGTATAACTGAAACTAATATCAAAAAAGTGTTAAATGCAAACTGTAATTGAAAAATAATTTTTTAAAATAATCAGCTTAAAATAATCGGTATCTCAATAAGGCATGTTTGGAGTAACTAACTCCGCTTCCCTCAGTCTCAGAGGGTTATAGAGATAGGAATGTTAGGGTGGACTTATCATATACAACTTGCCACACCTGTTCACACCCCTTCGACACTCCCCAAGGGCTCAGGGGACACTTCCTCATTAAGGCATTGAGACTGAACGGTAGTAAGCAAAGCGCTGACACCCTCACAAACCTCTCTGGGGGCTGTTTCCTGAACGCCAGTGTGACCCTGGAGGATGCCTCTACTGAGATGGGCTCCTTGATTTCAGGGAAATGATGGGACCTTAGAGTAGAGAGACCAATGGCAGCATTCACTGTCAGAGACAAAATAGGCATCGTTAGAGTGACGTAGTAATCGGAATCTTTCGATCTGCATGGGTCTTTGATCCAGTGTGGCCCATTAATCATAATGTTCCTTGGAATGGAGTTGATGAGCAACCTAACATATGTCTTGGTTTATGTAAAAGGGAAAGCTCCAATTCTGTGGGGCAAAAATCTGACTTGGGTCACTACAGTAGAAAACCTTTACTCCAGTTTCTACGCTCAATCTATTTCACAAACCTTCAATTGAAGAAGGAGGCTAGGTCACTTAAGAAAAGACCTTGCAACACTGTCCAAGTATATACGCCTCACAGCCGGCCCCCAGAGGACATGTGACCCTAATAAATGGTGACTGTGCACTGGGAGAGGAAATTGCCAGACCCTTTGGGCGTGGGGGGAGAGGCCAGGAATTATAAACATTAGCCCAGAACTGATGATTGTTCCTAAGGACCTAAGACATCTATGTGTCCATTGATCAAAGTAGGGTTATAATAGTGAGCTGACCAGGGGAGCTGAAGTATAAATCACAGTGGGCCCAGTAGGTCCAAGGACCATCCTATAGACATGTCTCCATGACCTGAATGCATAATTAGAGCAGCTACACTTGACAAACTGAATGTATAATTGAAACAAGCCCCACACTGTCTCTCTGACCCGCCAGGTGAGCGCAACTTTAGTAGGAAGGAAAGCAGAGTCCCTGAAACATCCCCTTTCTGCTGTACTACATCCTGAGAGGAATGTGCAAAAATCAGTGCCACCGCCAGGCCTGAGGAAGGATAGGCGATACTTACCATTTTTCTCACTTAACAGATCTGTGTGGCCTCCAGGAGGTAGATGGATCTCAGAAATGTTGATTACCATAAACTTAAACAGGTGCTGGCTTCTGCAGATGTGAAAACTTTCCTGGAGCAAACTGGAACAGCTCACTGCCTTTCGTACGCAGCGCTTGATGTGGCGGCTCCGTTCTCTCTACAGAGATTTCCAAGGACCACCAGAGACCATCTGCTTTCATTGGCAGGGCCAACAGTACATCTTCAAATTTTGCCAGAGGGTAGAAACGTTAATGGTCTTGACATCCCACAAAAATCATACTGGTCTACGATATTGCAGGCATTATGCAGATTGGACCTGATGCCCAAGAAATAGCAAGTACCTCAGCTGCCTTAGTAAGAAGACAAATGCAAACCAGAGGATGAGAGCTGAGTCTTGTGTCCTCACCAGAATGTGTCAGGATTTCTCCCCAATGTGAAAACATGTTGTTGCACCTTTCATCTCTTGCCACTAAAAGAGATGACAATGCCTGACAGGTAGAGGGAATGTATCAAGTTAAATGTTCTATTCTGAGCGATAAGGCTTCTGGCACTGAGTGGGGACCAGAGTCCAGCAGGGTATCTGGAGCAGGCCCCAGGCTCCAGAGCAAGCTGCTCTGTCACTTGGGCCTAATGACCCAGGAAATCCATGCTGCATGAAGTTACTATGGAAACCGACAATGTAGTATGAAGCCTCTGACATGCTTCCGTAGGGGAGTCAAAGTCAGAACCTTAAGCTTTAGGAGCAAAGCCTTGCCCTCCTTCACAAATAATCATTTTCTTTTTGAGAAATGGCTCCTGGCTTTCTACTGGGTCTTATAGGAACTGAAATCTAGCTATGGGATATTATATGATTATAGGCCCTGAGCATGGACTGAGTCATGTCGTCAGAGATGCACTTTTCCAGGTAGAAGTGGAACAATGAATCAGGCTCAGGCAGATTCAGAAGGCACAGGTAACTTGCATGAGTAATTGTCTCAGATCCCCCTGACATTGGCTCATGTTCAGTCCACACTTATAACCTCATGCAAATTTGCCTCAGACTCATTAACTGGAGAGTCTTTCAGATGAGTTTACACAATATGTGAACCAGAAATGGACTGCCACATACTGTAAGCCAATCAGGAGTGTCCTTGAAAGAAACAGAAAAGAACTCTAATCAAAACTGTGTTGTCCTCTTTGAAGAGGTAGCCAGAGGCACAGGTCTCCCTCATTCATGGGGAGGGGCTGGTGACAGGGCAGTTGGTCAGGGACTTAGAGAACAGGATTGGAAAGTTGGTGACAAGGATGTCTGGTGACAAAGAGGTATGTGAGTATATCACTGAGAATAAGCATGGGGAGTGCAATATATGTGCTCTGTGTGAATGCTGACCATGGGGCATCACTGCAGTGGCCACTCTTACTAGTTAAGTAAGAATGAGTGGGCCTCGTTCCCAGCCACCAGCTCTTCCTCTAGATGTGCAAGGGGCTCTGGTGTTGGCGATGAGGGCTGTCTTAGTTAGTCCTGGCTGCTACAACAGAATACCATAGACTAAGTGGCTTAAACAACAGACATTTGTTTCTCACAGTCTGGAGGCTGGGAGTCCGAAATCAAAGTGCCAGCACATTAATGTCTGGTGAGGACCTTCTTGCTATATTCTCACGTGGTAGATAGACAGCAAGATAGCTCTCTGGACTCTTCTTCTAAGGCACTGATCCCTTTCCTGAGGGCTCTACCCTCAGGGCCTAATCACCTCCCAAAGGGCCCACCTCCAAATACCACTACCTAATGGATTAGATTTCAAATATGAATTGGGGGAGGGAGGCATAAACACTCAGTCCATAATGTGGGCTTCTCTCCAGCAAGGCTACTCTAGCTATGGAGACCTATACTAGGCCATGATTGGCTTCCGGGGGTGCTGCTCTTGAGGCTCCGTGTCTCCCTTAAGGAGAGAGAGAATCATTGTCATTGTTGTCATTCAGAAGTTCAAATGTGTGACAAAGCTGTGTATATGGATCCGAGTCCCTAAGAGGTGAACTGTAATATTATGCTCTTATCTTTCCAGTTCCACACTTCTGTGTTCTGCTCTGTGCGGCTCAGACTGGAATACTGCAAACTAAATTTCTTCAGGCTTCCTGTTAAGTTCTGCCAAGCAGGGGCAGTAGAAGGAGAGCCGAAGGCTGGAGGAAGAAAGGGCCGTGCTAGCTTCACTTCCTGCTTGTTTCCAAACTGCCAGAACCAGCACCTGTGCCACCTCAGACTTTCAGACGGCAGAGCCCACTCCTCAGAGAGCAGAGTCTCAGCTCCACAGAGAGCCCCTCCGAGCTGCTGTTTTCTCATCTCACCCCCTACCCACCTCTGCCAGCCCTAAGTGTGGTAGCTGCTCCCTGTAGTTGCCACAGCAGTTTCCCCGTTTTTGCTTTCTCATTTCTCCAACTCCTCTTTCACCAATGCTCTCTATTAAATGTTCTGTGTTAACACAACTCATAGTTTCTGTTTTCCCACCTGGATTCTCACAGATATTGAATGAACTATATAAGCATGCCCCTAGAAACCACAGGAATGTGCAAGGTGAAATGGCTGCTCCAGTGTGGTGAGATCATGGCGCTTCTGTATCTTTCTCCAAATATTTGTAAAGTCCTGGTGTGACTTGGTTTCATAACTCCAAGCCCTTCTCGGAGGACAGTGTGTACCTTGTGTACCAGAGCAAGCGACTCCTGTGTGTAATTATAGGTAAGGCAACCAATTCATGTAACTCACAGGTAATTTCCAGGTGGGAGGGGACAGAAGGCAAGTGTTAGCAGAAAAAGCCAATAGAATACTGAGGGAGATGCTATCTAATGGAGAAAAAAATATTTTCTGGTAACAGAAAATCAATCCAAGAGTTCAAAACTCAAGCAGCATTTTATTACATTAAAAGTTTTATTTCTCTTTTTCTTTCCCAGCCATCTGGAAGTGGAAGGGGGACACAAGTAAACTGGGGTACCCCCAGGAGAAACAACGTGTTTCCAGAAGCATTCTGCTCAGGAACTGCGGAAGGCCTGGCCCTTCCCGGGTGCTAGACTGTATGTGGTAGCGCCCTCTGCTGGCCAGGACTCTGAGGACGAACGGGCACCACCTGAGTGTTATGGGTGAATTAATTGTGTCGCCTCCAAAATTCGTGAGTTCAAGTCCTGACGCCAGTACCTAAGAATATGGTCATATTTGTAGATATGGCCTTTAGAGAGATAATTACAATTAAATTAAAGTTGGCCCTAATCCGATCTGACTGGTGGCAATACAAGAAGACGAGATTAGAGGGCACACACACACACAGAGGGAAAACCATGCGTAGACACAGGGAAGATGGCCATCTACAAGCCAGGAGAGGGGCCTCCGAAGAAACCGGACACCTTGATATCAAGTATCTACTCTCCAGAGTGTGAGAAAAGCCACCCATCCTGTGGTATTTGTTGGGCAGCCCTGGCAAGCTAAGATACTGCGTCTTTGACTGCCATGCCCACAGCACGCTGGCTATGACTCCACTCCAGAAAATGCATGTGTTGTTACTAGACAGAGCTGTGGCCCCAACTCCATCTAAGCTCCTGCTCTGCAGAATCAGGACAGTGAACTGCAGGGGCTTGTCATCAGGCTGTCCCAAGTCCAAGGTGGACTGGCTCACCATTCCAAGAATAATGAAGGTGGGGCATTGTGGCACAGTGAGGCAGGTGGCACAGTGGGGCAGGTGACACAGCGAGGCAAGGTGGCACAGTAGGGCCATGTGGCACAGTGAGGCAGGGTGGCACAGTGAGGCAGGTGGCACACGAAGCAGGGTGGCACAAAGACAGGGTGGCACAGTGAGGCAGGTGGCACACGAAGCAGGGTGGCACAAAGACAGGGGGCACAGTGAGGCAGGTGGCACATGAAGCAGGGTGGCACAGTGGGGCAGGTTGGCACAGTGGGAAACACCAGCTTTGGAGTCAGGCAGGTCTGATTTCAATCCCAATCACGACACTCTGTGTGAGAAAGCAAGTCAGTTCCTTACAGATTCCTTCTCTGTTAGAGAAAGATACTGATATTCACTCCATTGTTATGGACTGGATGATTGTGTTGAAGTCGTAACTTCCAGTGAGACTGTCTGTGAAGATGGGGCCACTTAGAAAGAATTAAGGTTAAATGAGGTCAAAAGTAAGGCCCTGATGCCGGGAGCCGGTCCATCCTTGCTGTTTCAAGGGACCTGGCATATATGGCATACTGTTCTTAATATGTTTGCTCACCTTCTTGGCACTATGCGTTTTAACCAAGGTCACCTCTCTGAGAAAGGTTGTGTCCCCAGGTAGGGATTTTCCCCTGAAGTTAGGGAGGGAATAAAACCCCTCAACTAAGTGCCAGGCGGGTAATTAATCACTTTAACTATGAACAATCATGCTTAAGCTACATAATCTTTACTCCCTGGAATGGAGATAAGAAACGCCCTAACCTTTGTAATAGAGATTGATAGGATTGAATCAACTGGTATAAATACAGATGTAACAAGACAGCAAGACACAGAACTTAGAACACAGAACTTAGAACACAGAACCTACACAGAACCTAGAGACAGAAGAACTTCGCTGGAGAGAACATGGCAAAAGATCCTGGACTGAACCTGACTACAGAAATTGGCAAGAGAACCTGACTAGAACCTGGTGACTGAACCTGGCTGGAGAACCTGGAGAACCTAGCAAGAGAACATGGACACAGAACATGGCTGGAGAACCTAGCAAGGGAAAATGGCTACAGAACCTGGCTGGAGAACCTAGCAAGAGAACATGGACACTGAACCTGGCTGGAGAACCTGGACAGAACCTGGCTGGAGAACCTAGCAAGAGAACATGGACACAGAACCTGGCTGGAGATCCTAACCAGAACTTCACTGGAGATCCTGACCAGAACTTGGCTAGAGATCCTGGCTAGGCTGCTGATCAACTGAACTCTGTCTAAGTGCCATTCCTTCTTCGCCGACTCCGTCCACACCTTTGGGAACCCCTGGACCTGCTGGGGTTGGACCCCGGCACCCTGATCCAGTGAGGAACCAGAGACCTTCCTTCCCTTCCCTTCTTTTCCTTTCCCTTCCCTTAACTTCCCTTCCCTTCCCTTCCCTTCCCTTCCCTTCTTTCCCTCCCCCCCCTCCACCACATCTCACCCATGCACACTCCCTGAGGAAAGACCATCTGAAGACATAGCAAGAAGACAGCCATCTAAAAGCCAGGAAGAGAACTCACACCAGAAACCAAACCAGCTGGACCTTGATCTTGGACTTCAGCCTCCAGAACTGAGAGAAAAGGAGCAGTTTTTAAGCTACCTCATCTATGATATCTTATTAGGGCAGCCGAGCTAACTAATACACCCACAGAGGTACAATAGGAGGTTACATAAGAACCAACCATCTAACCCAATGTTCAATAAATACTAGCAGGGATATTAAAACTCTGAGATAGTAGGTAGAAATGAAAGGTGACTTTATTTTCTAATGGTGCCTTGGCAGGTAAGACTGCCACCATGAAGTTTAAGCATAGGCCAGAATACCTCTGCAGGGCATTGTCATGGAGATGATTCAAGCATCAACAGTGGTTGGAGAATACGTCTTTTCAGCTCTTTTTCAAACCCAAGAGTTCTGAAAGTTTGCACTGGCATTTTGAAATCTTTCCAAACTGCTTTACTATTCATTTTCTCTGAATAATATAGTCTCAAACCCAAAAAGTTATTATCAATGCCATAAAAAATTGTCAGAAAAGGTGTCCTGCCGAAACCGGTTTGGCTCAATGGATAGAGCGTTGGCCTGCGGACTGAAAGGTCCCGGGTTCGATTCCGGTCAAGGGCATGTATGGGTTGCGGGCACATCCCCAATGGGAGATGTGCAGGAGGCAGCTGATCGATGTTTCTCTCTCATCGATGTTTCTAACTCTCTCTATCTCTCTCCCTTCCTCTCTGTAAAAAATCAATAAAATATATTTAAAAAAAAAAAAAAAGAAAAGGTGTCCTTATTGAGCTATCCTCTGTGTGTGTGTGTGTGTGTGTGTGTGTGTGTGTGTGTGTAACTGTGCATGTAGTAGTGAAAATTCCTGCTTTCATATTTCTCTAGTATTAGTGTAGCATATTTTTTACATATTCATACACACAAAGGAAAAAGCAAATAAAACAATTCAAGCAGCACAGCAGGGCACCCCTAACAAATCTCTCCCTTTTTGGCTTATCACAGGGAACTTTCTCTCCCGAGGCTCTACATGGGTGTTAAATTAAGGGTTGATTTTATTATTTAGCAACTGAGGGTCTTAGTCAAGGAACTGCATCTTAGCCCCAAACACATCCTGGCATTTTCCTCCTGCAGGGAGACCCCTGCCGGCCTGCCCGGCCCTCCCCCCAACACCCGTCCTGGTGTGTGCCTAACAGATATCAGGCACAGGCTCCTGTTCTGGGGTCCCTCTCACAGGACATGGCATCATTACCGTGGCTCAGGCTTCTGTGTCCTTCTCTGTGTGGTTTCCTCTCCTTGAGAAAAGCCTCAAGCAGAATGCTCTGGTGAGCAGAACTCCTTCAATGTTGGTGCCCTACACATCTGTAATCATTTGGAAGTGACAATTCCTTTGTGCGTGCTTCGAACACCTTTGAATTTTGTCAAAGACGGACGACTGTGTGAGAATGGCTACTGTCATCGGGAGATAATTGCAAAGACCCAATCTGTCAGAACCGTGAACTTGGGGATTGTGCTGGACACGCCCTCTGGTGGACAAAGAAAACGCTACCTCTTGGTGTCTGAAAAACTGCTAAAAATGTATTTAACTGTATTAAATTCATGTGATAACTTTAATAAAGTCAAGCGTTTTGTCTTATCTTCCAAAATTGATTGGTAAGTTTATTTAATGTTACTGACGTAACACCGTGGCTAGGAGTGCGGGATTTGAAGATAGCTTGGGTTGGACTCCCAGCCTCTTCTCAGCTGTAGAAAGCAGCAATTTTCAGCAGTTGTGCCACAAGAATTTTTAAAACAATCAATACCTGACTTCTTACTCAGGGGCACTGACCTCTTTTCCCTTTGGTTGTCAGATTTTAAAAAATGACAATAGCCAGCACAACAATAATTTTCAGGTGTGAATGCCCTGTCTTGAACCATAAATATATATAGGTCAGGTAAGAGTTGCATCTTATTGGTCATATTACATAGCAAGGTTGCAGCTGATTGGTTAATTCTTGGTACAAGAAATCCTTATATGCAAATATAGGCACCTAATATTTTTTTAAATATATCTTTATTGATTTCAGAGAGGAAGGGAGAGGGAAAGAGAGATAGAAACATCAATGATGAGAGAGAATCATTGATTGGCTGCCTCCTGCATGCCCCCTACTGGGGATAGAGCCCACAACCCAGGCATGTGCCCTTGACCAGAATCGAACCCGGGAGCCTTTAGTCTACAGGCTGATGCTCTATCCACAGAGCCAAACTTGCTAGGGCCCTAATTTTTTTTAAGTCACTTTGGAGTGAAAAGAGAAGGTAAGCACTATTATTACTTTTTTGTAAATCAATCAAAATTATACCAATTTTTATCAGATCGGCAAAAGTATATCTTTCTTGTTATGCCCCAGAATTATAGTTATTAGCTGTAGTGTACTATTGTGCAGTATAGTAAGAAGCTAGGAAAATAGGGCAAGTGCAATGGGGAATCTGAGACAAGAGTTCAGGCAGCTTGCAGCCAGTTTGTGAACTGCAACACCTTATCTTCCCCAAACAAGGACACTTGAGAGCAAATGGTTTACCCTCCTCCCTAACCAGAGAATGCATAGCTTGAATCACCCTGGCTGGGAAAATAGAGAACAAAGACCCAACTAATGCCATTTGTGCCTGCTAAACCCAGGGACAGATGAAGTTGGGGAACAGATAACAAAACCCCCATTAAAGCCAGACAAACCTAGGACAAAAGTAAACCAGTATAACAGACCAGAGCCCCTGTACACTCATTTTAATGCATCAGCGTATTAAAAATGCACCTGGAGAGCTTATGGATACTCTACTGAAACCCTCCCCTGAGGTTCTCACTTGCAGGGGAAATGGATAAAAAGCCCTCAGACAAAGAAAGACTCAAAGCAACCAGCTCCAGAGCACACCCATGCTCCTTCCCAAACATGAATTTTTCTTCTTCTTTCTAAACTCTAAGGGTCCCCACGAGACTTGCAACCAGGGAAGCGGTGGGCAGGGCAGCTTGACCTGGGCTCACTCCCTGATCCTGTCTCCAAGGTCCCCTTTTTCTCTGACCTCCCAGTGAGCCAAGCAGCCCCGCCTTGGCTACTTCTGTGACTGTGACCTTCCCTTCCCAGTGAGCTAGCAGCAGCCCTGCCTTGGCTGCCTGCTTTCCTATAACGTTCCTAGGGAGCCAAAGCAGAGCCCCGCCGAGGCTCCCCCTGCTGCTGCTCCCACCCTAAGTGCTTCCTTTGTTTCCCTTCCCCAGCTTCACTAAACACACTCTCAAACCCTCTGGACCCCTCTTGTGAAATCCTTCCAACACGAAGTCAAGGCCCCACACACTACAGGCTGGCCGGAGGCAGGCGCGCTCTGGGCCTGTCCTGTTCACTAACACCCTGAGATGAAAAAGGTCAAAAATCGCTGGTATAAAAGTAGGAAAATTATTTAAAAAGTAGGAAAATACCTCATTTTATTGTTGATTATTGTGATAATTAAATGGGTAAATACATGCAAAGTGCTTAGAACAGAGCTTTGCACTAAATAAGTGTTAATTCTTTTTTTCCCCTTTAAAAATAAATATGGAACGCTTCACGAAATAGCGTGTCATCCTTGATAAGTTTCTCGGTGTCGTTCCAATTTTAGTATATGTACTGCCGAAGCGAGCACTAAGTGTTAATTCGTAATCTTAAAAGGTGTCTGATTCAAAGTTACCTTCTCCAGAAAGCTTTCATTAAATAAGGACCCAGCTTCGATTAGTTCTGTAATGACCAAAATCCTTACCTCTGAGAAGGACACAAATACTAAATAAATAATAGGAAGGGTATGAGTCAGGCTATTGAGAAGTACAGAATTCTTGAATCAGGGAGATGGAAACCAACTAAGTTTTTCAGGGAGTTGCACTTCCAAATTAACAACCAGTCCAGACCAAAAGGGACTGTGACAGTTCAAGACTTAAAATGACTCTGAGGCCCAATTGGGGACCAATTTATGCACCTCCCCAAGCAACCCGCCCGGGCATCAGGCACGTGTCTTTCTTCCTAAACAAAGTGGTCCCAGCGATGGTTCATGTCACCCCCACCTCAAAACCCCAGCCACTGCCACGCTGCTTCATCTTTTTACCCGGGGAAAACCTAGAAGTAAATCAAGAAGCGCTTCTTGCTACTGAAGAAGTTGAAGGTCACAAAAAGTCTGTTGTTAGTCTTAACAGTGAGGGGGACAATGAAAATGCCCTTTCTCGGCACAAAGAAGCAGTGAAGAGACTATTAAATCTGACATGAATTGTGCAGAAAAATATGCTTCATTCATTAATGTCATAATCTGTAAGTAATTATCCAATTTGACATAAAGTTAAAATGTTCATGATTGTTTTACTTCAGAGTTAAAATTATTCCTTTCATCCTAACGCACAATGGCAATGCTTAGTCACAAATTTTCTTATTTATGCTCTGGAGCAATTAGACTAATTAGATCTCTGTGATTTCTTCTTTCTAAAATGTTTTTATTTTATTTCTACCATTTAAACACATAAATATATACATACATATATGTAATATCCATAGTTAATTTGTCACCTGCCACGTCTGTTTCCCTGCACATTAGCATTTATTGAACGCTTTGAGTTATCGTTTAGGCTATTTGGGAAGCTAGGCCCAGAACCCAGGCCGCACCGCAGTTCAGTGTTTTGTTTGCATAACTGCTACCTACCTAATCGGATGCCAATTCTGATTAGACGGGTCCTTGAGAGTATTTTCTAACCTAAAAGTCCATTCCATCCTTCTATTTTGGGATCACTTTATATTGATCCAATTCTGTTTGGCATCTTACTTTCTATTTTCTGGGCTCATTTCTCCAAACCCATGCTCGCAGGGAAGTGGAAATGGAGATTAATTGTTATTCAGCCCACAGCTCAGGAAAGAGATGAGATATAAAGACCTTGAATTTAAATGGAGTGAATGGCAAAACAAGAACTGCCCTAAGAAACATACCATTCAATTTAGCTGTCAACTGAGTATTTTTAAAACTTTTAAAAAATATATTTTTTTTATTAATTTCAGAGAGGGAGAGAGATAGAAAATCAATGATGAGAGAGAATCATTGATCAGCTGCCTCCTGCACGCCCCCTCCTGGAGATAGAGCCACAACCTAGGCATGTGCCCTGCCAGGGAAATGAATCATGACCTTCTGGTTCATAGGTCGACGCTCAACCACTGAGCAACACTGGCCTGGCATCAACTCAGTATTTTTAAGTATATCTGTAAGTCATTTCTTACCACTTCCAAAGTTGTCCGCAAGTGATTACTTTAAAATCAAAACAAAGGACTTATTGCATTTTTAAAATAAAATAGTGAAACAGTGATAGTGAGATTAATAGAGACAGAAAATAGAATGGGGAAAGGGAAGGAGAGAAAATGCACAGGCTAATTCCTCTAAAGATTCCCTTTACACCGAGCTGAGACTGTAGGAGAGAAATGTTAAAGGAAAGCAATTCCTAGAATAATAACTTACACATCAGGTTAAAACACTCCATGTACTGAAAGTAGGGCGTTTTCTTCAAAGATTACTTCGAAATATAATGTGCCAGAGGCTCCCTTACGTGTCCTCAAGCCTGCCTGCTCCCTGGCTGCTGCCTCCATAAAGGGTGGAATTTGCCCAGCATATTACCTCACCCTTCGTATCTCTGCAGAATGTCTTCCATCTGAGTTTCAAAGTGCGTTTACAAATGTAAATTAGCAAGCCTCGTCATCACTTCTGTCCACAGAGATGGTTCATTTAAGTAACACAGAAATTTACCTAAATAGCCTGCTCACGGGCCCTGAGAAGTCCTTTGTGCCGCCTGGAAATGGATATTCAAAGTATGAAAATGCCTTGCAGCTTCCTTGCAGATCCAAATTCATTGAATCCTTTGGCAAGTCCCACTGGAAGAACCAATCGTCTTTTTTCATCTTCGCAGCAAGGCTCCGACCTGTTGGCCTTTTCTCAGCCTCACCAAGTGCCCTCAGACCTGGAACCCAGACTTCAGCCCTCCTCTTTCCTATTTTATCTGCCCCAAAAGCTGAGAGGACAGAACATGAATTGCTTAAAGACTTTTTATGAATCACTTTGATTAGATAGTAGTTGGCCATATTTCCTTTTGTTCCCCCAAACTCTTACATTAATCCAGTGAACAAATATTTATTAAACACATTTTGTTGCCACTCACTGTCATGCTCCTCCCTTCATGGGAAGGACAGACAGTAAACAAGAATGAGCTACACTGTCCTGGTGGGTATGGCTCAGTTGGTTGTAGCATCACCCCACGCACTGAAAGGTCACAGGTCAAGGCACCTGCACAGGTTGTGAGTTTGGTCCCAGGTTGGGATGCGTTCAGAAGCTAACCAATCAGTGTTTCTCTCTCACATCGACGTTTCTCTATCTCTTTCTCCCTCTCCCTTCCTCCTCTCTAAAAAACAAAAATCAATAAAAACGTATCTTTGGGTGAGGATTTTTTAAAAAGAATCAGCTACAATGTGGTCAGAGCTATGAAAATAAGAAACTTGACGCCTGGGTGAGGTTGGGAGGAATGGATGGATCAGGGAAGTCCTCTAAGCAGGTGATGTTTGAACTGCAACCTGGAGCATGAGAATAAGTCAGACTTTTCTCTCTTCTTTGCATCTTACAGATTTTTTTCTAATAAAGTAAATATTTATCTGTAATATCCCACATAAACAAAAAGCTCTTTGGGGGTCCTTTTATTTTTTTCCAGAGTAAAAGGGTCACGAGTCCAAAAAGTGAGAAAACCACTGCGGTTCATCCCCAGCCATGATTGGTCCATTTCTTGCTCTGACCTCATAAGGCGCCACTGTGGGGGAACTGCAAACCACTCCCGTATAAGGTCCTGGCTAGGCCTCGGTTTTAGTCCACTGGAGCCCAGGAAGCTGATTGACAGTGACCTGTTGGATGAGGACTAGTTGGTTTGTTTTCTTGTTGTTTTTTTCTCCTCCTCCTTCTCCTCTGCAAACAGTTTTATGTCTACATATTACAAGATACACCAGTTCCCTGAACAAGTGGAAATGCAAATTAATGCATTATTTTAAAAGAGAAGCCCTGCCTCTGTGGAGCTGATCCGTGGTCTGACATCACTATTAGCTGATCTGCTTGCCCTTTTCCTGAGGAGCCTGGTGTTCCTTTGACTCCTCTGCCCTCCTGCCCTGTGGCCCCAACAGCATATGGTGTAGACCCCTGTGTGACTCTCATCACTTTGTATTGTCATTAGGTGGTTCCCTTCTCCCCCTGGTCTTCCATTCCTCAGTTCTTGAGGATTGGAAACTACCTTACTCACCTTTGTATTTCCAGCCATTACCACAGAGCCAGGTCCAAAGTCAATGCTCAGAAAATAATGGACAGGTGAATGATCAACCTGGTGACTATAGAGTGATTGTCCCCAATCAAGACACACTGAGTGTGATTAATGATTGTGCTGGGACAACAGTGTAAAGCTGGACTGGGACTGTCCTGGGAAGTATGGGCACCTGGGCATCACTGGGAAGAATTATGAACAAATTGTGACGTCTCCGATTCTGGAGATCCTGTAAAAGGCACTAGCACTCACTCCGTTTGCCCGAGCTGGGTTAGACCAATAGTTCCCAGAACATAGGAGACGAAATAGCACAGGAATGTTCATAGGTAGCATGGGCATCGAGATTAATGTAGATTCACATTTTCCAATTCTACATTAGCATTTCTAGTTATTACGAGAAGGAATTCTCAGTTTGGTGCTAGGTTATCTTTAACTGCCTCAAAGTCTTGGTAATCATTTTTTTAAAAAAAAAAATCTTTATTGTTCAGATTATTACAGATGTCCCTCTTTTTTCCCCCCATAACTCCCCTCCACCTGGTTCCCACCCCACCCCAGGCCCTCGCCACCCCACTGTCCACGTCCATAGGTACTGCATACATGCATATAAGATCTTTGTCCCATCTCTTCCCTCATCCCCCACACCCCCTACCCCCCGAGAATTGTTGGTCCGCTCCATTTCCATGCCCCTGATTCTATTACAGTCACCAGTTTATTCTGTTCATCAGATTTTTCATTCATTTGATTTTTAAAATCACTTGTTGATAGATATGTATTTGTTGTCACTTTGATGTTCATAATTTATCTTTACCTTTTTCTTCTTCTTTCTCTTCTTAAAGAATACCCTTCAGCATTTCATATAATACTAGTTTGGCGGTGATGAACTCCTTTAGCTTTTTCTTGTCTGTGAAGCTCTTTATCTGACCTTCAATTCTAAATGATAGCTTTGCTGGGTAGAGTAATCTTGGTTGAAGGTTCTTGCTTTCATCACTTTGAATATTTCTTGTCACTCCCTTCTGGCCTGCATAGTTTCTGTTGAGAAATCAGCTGACAGTCGTATGGATACACCCTTGTAGGTAACTGTTTTTCTCTTGCTGCTTTTAAGATTCTCTCTTTGTCTTTTGCCCTTGGCATTTTAATTATGATGTGTCTTGGTGTGGTCCTCTTTGGATTCCTCTTGTTTGGGGTTCTCTGCACTTCCTGGACTTGTAAGTCTATTTCTTTCACCAGGTAGGGGAAGTTTTCTGTCATTATTTCTTCAAATAGGTTTTCAATATCTTTCTCTCTCTCTTCTGGCACCCCTATAATTCAGATGTTGGTATACTTGAAGTTGTCCCAGAGGCTTCTTACACTATCTTCAAATTTTCGGATTCTTTTATCTTTTCCGGTTGGGTGTTTTCTGCTTGCTTGTATTTCAAATCTTTGACTTGATTCTTGGGATACTCTACTCTATTGTTGAATCTTTGTATATTATTCTTTATTTCAGTCAGGTATGCTTAATTTCTGACTGGTCCCTTTCCATTTTTTTGGCATTCTCACTAAGACCCTAAGTTCCTCAAAGGTCTCACTAAGTTTCTTGGAGGTTTCTAGAAGATTCTTGAGTAACTTTATAATTGTGGTTTTGAACTCTATATCCAGTAGTTTGCTTTCTTCCATTTCTTTCATTTGTGACATGTTTCTTTGTCTCCGTATTTTGGCTGCTTCCCTGTGTTTGTTTACCTCCAGGCCAGCTGTGTCTACAGTGGAAGAACTGCTGTGCTGGAGACACCCTTATGGGGCAAGACTTGCTTCAGTAGGGCTTTGGTGCTCACTGAGTCTGCCCCCTGAGTGTGTTGCTATGGATGTGAAGAGTTGTAATCTGGTATGGGTGGCTGACTTTGGGTACACTAGCTCTTGGATCTCGAAGGAGGTGCAAAGTCAGCCACTGCCTGGGGCCACCCATCAGGAGCTCCAGAGAGATCTGTAGATTCTTCCTGTTTGTATGAGGTTTGGAAGTGCCCAGATGAGGCCCAGCTGTGAAGCAAGGCAGGCTGCTACAGTGCTGGCCTTTTGCCGGAAGCCGGTCCATCCTTGCTGCTTGACACAGTCGCTGCAGGAAAGAAACATCTGCGCAGCATATGTTTCAAGGGACCTGGCATATATAGCATACTGTTCTTAATATGTTTGCTCCCCTTAGCGCTGTGTGTTTTAACCAAGGTCACCTCTCCGAGAAAGGTTGTTTCCCCAGGTAGGAATTTTTCCCTATAGTCAGGGAGGGGATGAAACTCCTTAACTAAGTGCCAGGCGGGTAGTTAATCACTATAAACAATCATGCTTAAGCTACATAATCTTTACTCCCTGGAATGGAGATAAGAAACGCCCTAACCTTTGTAATAGAAATTGACAGGATTAAAATCAACTGGGATAAATACGGATGTAACAAGACAATAAACAGCAGAACCTCTCTGGAGATCCAGACCAGAACTTGGCTGGAGATCCTGGCTAGAGATCCTGGCTAGGCTGCTGATCAACTGAACGCTGTCTCCGTGTCATTCCTTCTTCACTGACTCCATCCACACCTTTGGGGACCCCTGGACCTGCTGGGGTTGGACCCCGGCAGCCTTTGCCTTCTTTAGATAGCTTTGGGGCTCCCTGACCCAGCTGCAGTTTGACAGGTTTTAGGTTGAGAAAGGACAGACCATTCATATGCAAAAGCCACTGTGCACAGCTTTGGTAGGGTTGTAAACTGGGTGGGGTGGGGTCTCAGGGAGTCTCAGGGCAGAGCAAACAGCAATGGCTGCCAGTCAGTCCTGCACTGGAGAGGTCTGACTGCTGCTGCGTGCACCTCCGTCTGGAAGAAACTGCCCCTGCGTTCCTGCCCTGATGCCAGACAGTCCAGTTTCTCCCCATATGTGTCTGGTTCCCCCAAAGTCTCGCACTGGATCTTAGAGCACTTGGGAGCTTGTGTCTTCCTCCCAATTAAAAAGCAGCACACCCGGGTGCCAGCCCCTTCCACACCTCCTACCAGTCTCAATGCTCTTCTTTATTTTTCTAGTTGTAGTTCTTCCACTCAGCCAGCTTTCCTGCAGTTCTAGATAATAGTTGTTATGTATTTTAGTTGTAATTTTGATATGGTTGTGGGAGGCAACAAGTACAGGTGTTTACCTATGCCCCCATCTTGGTTCTTCTGGTAATCTTTCTTTTTAAACAAAAAGTAAACAAACCTTAGAATTAGAACTTTTGAATGAGAAATGATATTTGGCTGGAATTTAATATTATGTTAATTATTTTATGCTTTCCTTTTTTCCTGGCAAATTATGATCATTTTCCAGACAGGACTAGAATATAAAATTTCATTTTCAATTAACCTTTTAAAGTAAAAAAGATAAGATTTAAAATATATGGTAAAGGTTATACACAGATTTTGGCAAAAAAGCATGACGTTGATGTTCAAATGAAGGCAGTTTGGGAAACTAGATCAGATGATTGATTCCCAGCCTGTTTCTGAGCCTACCTTATGAGTCCACATTTTTTTAAAATACTCATTTAAATTAATTTAACGTAATGTATAAAAATAAAGATGTCATGTATATATCACTTTTGTTTATTTTTACAAACTTTTTCTCATTATAAAGATTATGCATGCTTTATTGTTGTTGAAATGTGACCCTAAAAAATACATAAAGGCATAAAGATATTTAAAAACTAAAAACCACAGAGTAACACCATTTAGAGAGAAATACATTTAATATGTGAGTTGTTTTTTATTATTATACTAGTGGCCCAGTGCATAAAATTCATGCACGTTAAAAGGGCATTAATTAGAGAAAATATTTTAATATTGCTATTTGCCCTTTCTCTATAATAGAAGTGTCAGAGATGAAAGGAAATTAGTAAAATGTATATGAAAATCTCTCTCCTGTCAGAGTCTGGGGCACACCGTGGGACCTAGAGTCAAGTCCTCACCCACCACCCGCATGTGCTTCAAAAATGCAGGAGACCCAGACCCAGCTGGCCCCATCGCCGTCAAGCCCCTCCAGTGGGAGGCGCAGCCTCAGGTCCCCCAGCCCAGCACCAGGGCAAGGGGCACAGCCTGAGGTCCCCCAGCCCAGCATTGAAGTGGGGGGACATGGCATGAGGACCCCCGTCAAGCCCTGTGGGTGAGGGGTGCAGCCTGAGGTCCCCGATCGAGCCCCACGGGGTGGGGTCTTGGCCTAAGGTCCCCTGTCAAGCCCCATGGGGTGGGGGGTGCAGCCTGAGGTCCCTCTCCCTGGCCAGGCACCATGCAGCCTCTTGTCCCTGCTGTTCCGCTGTGATGTTACCGCATCCTGGTTAATTTGCATATTCCTCTATTATATAGAGAGGAACTATATCAAACCTTCCCTTGTATAATTAAAAGTTGAATTTACTTAAAATTTTATACATGTAATATTTAGTGCCCATACTGTTTCAATCATTTAAGACACTTTTTTACTAAAGTGTCATACAATTTCAATCAGTTATAATCAGATGAGTGAGGCTTTCTTTTGGACTTTGTGTACTAAGCCCCTGCTTGTCTTACTTGCCAGAGACACACACTTTCCAGCTCTTTGCACAATTACCCTTCTGCTATGGAAGAATAAAAGCAGCAGATTGGGCTGTGTACTAATTTTCAATAAAAGGAAACAGCTTTGGCTGTATTGCCCTACAAAGTTAACAGGTGTAGAGAGATAATTATCTACTTATAAAAGTAGTACAGGTGTTGAAAATATTTACATTTTTTTCCGAAGCAGAATGTCAGCATGGTATAACTATCACTTTAAACACAAGCAGGCAAGATGGTTAGAAAACAGCAACAGCAACAGCAAACCACTCCACACCAAGACAGGAACCCACTCCACCGATCCCACCTAAGGATTTCTCTAGAGAATTTTCAGGAGATGGTGTAGTCATTTTCAGGAGAATGACTACACCATCACTTAATTTTGATGTTACAAAGGGAGAGAGGTTGGGATTATATGATGTTATTAGGGCATTTTGTCAGGAAACATAATGAAGCTAAGGAGATAAATAAGTCATGATCTTGAAACAAACTCCTGCCTAGTCCCGTCAGCGCCACTCAACCTGAATACCGACAATGTAAAAAACTGTAGTCTCCATGAAGGGCAGGATCCCATAAAGTTGGCTGTATTCCCTGCGCTTTAAACGGTGCTCGGTTCTCTAAAGTCTCTTTAATACCGTTGAATGAATGAGCCATTATCATAAAGCTACACTTTACATCTCTGTGACTATCCTGTAACTACCAATTTGTACTTCTTCATCCCTTCACCTTTCTTACCCAGTCACTCAACCACCCTCCCCTCTGGCTACCACCAGTCGGTTCTCTGTGTCTATGTCTGTTTCAATTTTGTTTATTTTGTTCTTTAGATTCCACATATAAGTGAAATCATATGGTATTTGTCTTTTTCTGACTAACTTATTTCCCAGCATAGTACCCTCTAGGTCCACCCATGCTGTTGCAAATGGTAAGATTTCATTCTTTTTATGGCCAAGTATATTCCATTGTATAAATATACACAGCTTTTCTCATCCACTCATCTCTGATGGGCACTTGGGTTGCTTCCATAGCTTGGCTATTATAAATAACACTGCAATGAACATAGGGGTGCATATATTCTTTCAAATTAATATTTGGGTTTTTTTTCTTATATATCTCCAGAAGTAAAATTGCTGAGTCATAAGGCAGTTCCATTTTTAATTTTTTGTTATGTGTAGTTTTACCTCCTCTTTTAGGGAAGCAGAATGGAATTGTGAAAAAAGCTGAGTCTCTCCCTATATGGGGCTTCATCTCTGCATCTGGGAAAATGGGGACAGTATCTCCAATTCACTTTGTCCTCGGTATTAGTGGTCCTAGGCTAGGACAAAGTGATTTACAGGGGCGTGTCCATAGAGCAGCCTGTTCTGCCAGCCACCAAGGAGCGTCTTGTAATTGCTGACCCCATTTTTTCTCCCTTTTGCCTTAAAGTGGGGGGGGGGGGGGGGTCTTTTTCTGGTTAAGAAAGAGACTAGCTCAGTCAAAATAATTAGGGTCAAAGGAAATAAGGCATTTAGATTAGGAGGGGATGAGGGGTTTGGGGGTGCCGGTAGCAAGGCCGCTCCTCTGGGGGGGGGGCGGTGTGAGGGGAATGCGTGGGAAAGCAAGGGGTTTTAATCACTGTTGCTGGGGCTGGATATCCCAATCTTTATAAAATACCTTTCTGAGACACAGGATGCAATTCCTTTTTTTACGTTAAATGAATAAGCTGTGCTCTGACTGGGATTCATAGGGTGTGATAATAGTCACAGATAATAATCACAGTCGTAGAGCCCAGAACCTACACTCAGTGTTGGTGAGGCCTCCTCCTGCGTGGTCCCGCGAATCCTCAGCCCAGGAAGCACTAGCAGGGCCCCGCACACTCCTGCTCAGTGACGTTCACCCCTGCCGCCTTCCCTCGGGCCCTAAGTCACAAGGCAGGCAGCCACCCTCCCCTGTCCCCGCTCCCGCTGCAGGCTGCCCTTAACCCAGCCCCCCCGAGGTGCCCCAGGTACCACCCACACAGGGCGCGGAGGAGCCCAGGCGACCTGCGGCGATCCCGGGCGTCAGTGTGGCGGAAGCCTGCACCTCTTCCCTGACGGTTAAAAGAGTTTGATTGAAGAGGTCATGGGGGGAGTATGTGCCTCTGTAAATCGTGTAGCACATCCCGTACACGTAGCAGTAAACCAAGAGAAGGTTGGTGCTGCTGTTTTGGTCCCAACGTAGAATAGCCCCTTTGGAAAGGCCCTCACACAGTGGGACTGCTCCAGCCCATCACACAGTGGGACTGCTCCAGGCCCGCGGGTACCCTTCATGGGGAGTGTGGGGTGTCAGTGACCCGCACGGAATGACAGCCTGTGCTGGCCTGTGATAGGCATGGAAGGGACTCATCGACAGGCCACTCAGAGTCCCCAAGCTGAACACCGAGAACCTAGACGAGAGAAGACTCTGAGCCCCAGGGCTGGCTCTGCGGAAGTCTGTGTCACTGAGGACAAAGGCCAGTACTTCAGCAGACGTCTGTCCAGCACAGCACCCATGCTCCCGTGTCCCTCGGAGGCTGGTGAGGATGTGGGTCAGCACCTGCCTCAGGTCACTTCGCTGGTTCATGTCCGGCTCTGCCCTAATCAGTCATTGTGGCCCTTTGGCAGGCTCTGGACTCTGGCTCTCAGTCTCCCTACCTGTAAAATGGGTCAATTGTCCTATCATCGTGGGGCATTTGAGGAGTAACGAGAACAGTCCAAGTACATTCTGTAAGATGTTGTCTGGCACGGAGTTAATGCTAATACATGTCAGCTAGGATGGTATTTATGTGACGTTTCTCCTACTGGTATTAATTTTGCTGGCTGTAACATATTCATAGCAATATGAATTTGTAGGATGCTATTAGCATTTTCTATATGCATGTGCTAACCTGTATCTCATAACAGCCCTGAGAAGCAGCGGAGACCCAAAGGGCAGGGCCAGGAAATTCACCGGTGGCCGCCGCTCCTCCCACTCTTTCTGCCTCTCTAGCTCTCCCTCGCTTGGCTTTTCCACATTGCAGGGCTCTCACCTGCTCTTGGGGTGCCCCGCAAGCTCCTGCGTTGGGGAGCCTTTGGGATCAGGCAGGTGAGCACAGCGAGGCCAGTGCAGCCTTGGGCACGAGTTCTCAGGCCGCTGCCCGCCTCTGCTTGGCTCTCGGGGCGCCTTCCAATCACCTAACTCAGTGTGCTCCGACTCGGGCTTCTCGGCTTCTCGGAATCCAGCCCGGTCTGGCGGCCTTGCCAGGATGTTCAGGGGGAGTGAACACCACTAGTGGTCCTGAGGAACGGAAAGGGTGATGCCTGCCGGATCTTGCTTTTCCAGCTCCTGTGCCGCCAGATAATGGTGGGGTTCTGTGTGCTTTCAAGTCTGACTTCCTGGGTCCTCAGCAGAGTTTTGCCATTTGTACAATGTTTGACCTTGGGCATTGTGCACTGACTCCCATGGCATCGTAGCATTCTTGTCTGCTCATGGGTGGCAGCGATCATACCTTCCTCATAGGGCTCTGGTGAGGGCTGAATGCGTTAACGCATGCGGAGTGCTTAGAACCGTGCCAGGCAATAGCCAGCGAGCTGTGAGGCTGAGTTAGTTGTTCATTTTTTCTGTTACTTAACTGTTTCTCTTCCCAGAGGCTAGCCTATAGCCGAAGCCAGCCGGGCACAGACATGGCTTAGTCTGTGTTTGCTGAACAAGGGAGAAGCGTCGCAAGGGAGCAGGTCTCAGCAGTGGCTGTGGCTTGATCATGCATCTCCTCTAAAACTGAGGCCAGGAAGCCAGGTGCTGGGCTCTGGGGACAGTGGGACACCTGCAGTCACAGCCCAGGGACAGCCCTGCATCCCTGATCACAGAGGTGAGAGCCACCTGGCAGGTGGTGCAGTCCGGTGCCTTGTCTCCTGTGAGCGCTCTCAGGGACCGGAGCCTCACTACTCACAGGGCAGCAGCTCTTTGGAGGCCAGGATGCCTTCCTTTCACTGACAGGTATCGACTGCCTCATAATCCCAATCATAGGGTTCTTCTCTTGACCCTGAGCCATGCAGAATAAAGTCCAAATCTCTCTGCCCCATGACAACACTCGAATAATTCATTCTTTCCCAAGTTACTACTATGTGCAGGATACTGGGCTCTGTGCAGACAGTGAATGAAAGAGGGATTGCCCCCATGCTCTCAAGAAGCCTACAGTCAGGTGGAGAGACTCAGGTAAAGCAGCCAAGGCAGCATTAAAATGGAGAAAACTGTTGTAGAGAAACATCAGTTTATGACTGGGCGTACATCATCTTTTTGGAGTTGTTGGGATTCTCACCTCTTAGGAGGAAATGTTTCAGCCACATCCTGATGACAAGGAGGGAGCCGGCCAAGTACAGGGTGAGGGAGTGGCCTGTCATGCAGAGAAACAGCCTGCGCATGGCCCGGGAGTGGAACAGTGGAGCATGTTTGAGGAACAGAGGTGGCGCTCCTGGATGTGCTGAGTGCAGGGTCAGTGGCGGGATTTCCCTCCCACGGAGGCTGGCATTGGCCTGTTTGGGGTTTGGACTTTACTCCAAAGGCAATGGGACCCACCAAAGGTTTTAAGCAGACATGTCTGGCTGTCTGGCAGAAGCTGGATTTGGTGGGGCTGGAGAGCGACACAGGATAGGAAGTGAGGAGACTAGCTGCAAGGGGAGCTGCCAGACCGCAGGTGAGAGGGTGGATGGCATCCCGGGTAGCGTAGGGCAGTGCGATGCAGCAGAGTGGGGAATGTGGGGTACGTTAAAGGTAGAATTCCTGGTACAGAGTAATGGGTGAGCAAAGGGGTGAGAGGAAAGAGGTGAAATTAAGGATGGCTCCTAGAGCTCTGCCTCGACCACCTTGACCATGAGGTGGGGCATGGGGCCATTTATCAGTGACTCTTGGAAACCGATTGGTGTGGTTCCCTCCCACCAGTCCACTGTCTGCTTCCCATCAGCATGGAGCTGCTTCTCCCAGACACAGTGTGGGGATGCGCACAAGTCTCAGTGTTTTGTTCAATCAAGTTTACAAAAATCTCCGCTCTTTCAACAACTGTTATGCAACTGGATAGACATTATTAAGAAAGTAAGAATACAAATAAAAGTAACATTGGCTTCTAATGTTTTTCAAGCCAGTGCTGAGGACTTCGTAGGCATATTAACAAACCAAGCGCTAGTGGTCATGGTTTCCAGTGTAGAGAGGAGCAGGCCAAGGCTTGCGTTGATTAGTGAACCAAGTGTGTCACAACTAGGCTTGGTATACCCTAGGACATTTGCTGAGTGGCCTCAGACCCAGCACTGGCACCAAATTTGAACCTGTATCAATCTGGTGAACACTACTTGTCCATAATTGGTGACTCCCTGGGAACCTATCTCGTGCAACTTGTACTGCCAGGAACTCTTTCAGTGACTGATCCTAACAGGCAGGTGGAAGACAGAGGCAGGCAAAGGTGGATCTCAGGTTTCCTTGCGACTTTTGCTGGCCTGCTCCTGGCTGGTGCTGGTAAAAGCCAACCTTGCTGCACAGCTTGAAATTTCCTGCACACATCCAAACCCAGCAGAGGCAACCACAAACTGTGGGTTTCTTTATAGTTCCAAACAGGTTGCCCAGGGTCGGTCAAAGGCAGCCTCTGATATTGGCATGCCCCAGAGATGCCCCCAAAAGGCCCCAGAACCAATAAACCCTGTGGCAAGCTTCAGGCAAAATCAGAGCAAGATCCAATTAGCTTCACAAGTAGAATATCCAAAGGAGGACCTTGGCAGGCACAAGACCCTGATTAAGCAAATTCTGCTCTGTGTGGTCAGCACCTGTATAGCAGCTCATACCCTATGTTCAGGGTTGATTCTCATAGCCATCCAGCCTGAGGGTGACCCCACACATAAATGGCCCAATACAAATCAAGATTCATTTACAACAGGAGGGCCCATACCACCCACATAAGGGTCATTCCTGGAGCACCCAAAACAGGTGATCAAGGAGACTGACCCAGGGTTTTCCATAGAAGATTTACTACATAGGCCACCCTACCAAAACTGGGAGTCATAGTAGATCTACCTAATACATAGAAACAAACACAAAAAGAAAGCCAAAATGGGGAGACAAAGAAACATACCCCAAATAAAAGAACAGGAGAAATCTCCAGAAAAGGAGCTAAATGAAATGGAGGCAAGCAATTTACCAGATATAGAGTTCAAAATAATGGTTATAGGATGCTCAAGGAACTTAGTGAGAACTACAACAACATAAAAATGGCATAAAAGGCCATAGCCGGTTTGGCTCAGTGGATGGAGCGTCGGCCTGCGGACTCAGGGGTCCAGCGTTCGATTCCGGTTGGGTCATGTTCTTTGGTTGCGGGCACGTCCCCGGAGGGGGGTGTGCAGGAGGCAACTGATCGATGTTACTCTCTCATCGATGTTTCTGACTCTCTATCCCTCTTCTTTCCTCTCTGTAGAAAGTCAATAAAATATATTTTTTTAAAAATGGCATGAAAGGAGAAACCAAAATGGCGGCATAAGTAAACACCTGAAATTGCTGCCTTGCACAAGCACTTCAAAAATACAACTAAAAGACAAAACGGACATCATCCAGAACCACAGGAAGGCTGGCTGAGTGGAAATTCTACAACTACAAGGAAAGAGAAAAGCAGCGGGTGAGGGCCATTCCCCCTACTTTCCCATGAACCTGGGACCCTCCCCCTCACAGGAGATCTATAAATTCAACACAATTTCTGTCAAGATACCAATGGTGTATTTCACAGAACTGGAAAAAATATTCCAAAAATTTTTATGGAACCAAAAAGACCCCAAATAGCTACAGCAATCTTGAGAAAGAACAAAGTTGGAGGAATCATACTACCCAATATCAAATTGTAGTACAAGCCTATAGTAACCAAAATATCTTAGTACTGGCATAAAAACAAACATATAGATCAATGTAACAGAATAGAGAGCCCAGAAATAAGCCCACATCATTATAGTCAATTAATATTTGATAAACATACTATGGGGTAAAGAAAGTCTACTCAACAAATGGTGTTTGGAAAATTGGACAGGTACATGCAAAAAAAATGAAATTAGACCACCAACTTAAACCATACACAAGAATAAACTCGAATGAATAAAAGACTTAAATGTTAGACACAAAACCATAAAATATCCTAGAAGAAAACATGGGCAATAAAATCTCCGATATTTCCCAGAGCAGTATTTTCACTGACATGTCTCCTTAGGGCGAGGGAAATAAGGAAAAAATAAATAAATGGGACTACACCAAACTAAAAAACTTCTGCACAGCAAAAGAAATAATCAACAAAATGAAAAGGGAACTCATACAGTATGAAAGAATATATTTGCCAATGATACATCTGATAAGCAGTTAATATCCAAAATATATAAAGAACTTATAAAACTCAACACCAAAAAACAAACAATCCAATTTTAAAATGGGTAAAGGACCTGAATAGACACTTCTCCAAAGAGGACATACAGATGGCCAATACACATATGAAAAGAAGCTCAATGTCACTAATCATCAGAGAAATGCCAATTAAAACTGCAATGAGATATCACCTCACACCTGTCAGAATAGCTATCATCAATAAATCAATAAACAAGTGTTGGCAAGGATGTGGAGAAGAGGGAACCCTTGTGCACTGTTGGTGGGAATAGATTGGTGCAGCCACTGTGAAAAGCAGTGTGGAGTTTCCTCAAAAACTTAAAAATGGAACTGCTGTTTGACCCAGTGATCCCACTTCTGGGAATATATCCTAAGGATCCTAAAACACCAATCAGAAAGAATAGATGCACCTTTGTGTTCACTGCGGTGTTATTTACAATAGCCAAGATTTGGAAGCAGCCCAAGTGTCCATGAGTAGATGAGTGAATAAAAATCTGTCGTGGAGAAAAAGGAACACTTGTGCACTGCTGGTGGGAATGCAGACTGGTGCAGCCACTATGGAAGACAGTATGGAGTTTCCTCAAAAAACTACAAATGGAACTCCCATTTGACCCTGTGATCCCTCTTCTAGGAATATATCCCAAGAAACCAGAAACACCAATCAGAAAGGATATATGCACCCCTATGTTCATAGCAGCACAATTCACCATAGCTAAGATCTGGAAACAGCCTAAGTGCCCATCAGTAGATGAATGGATTAGAAAACTGTGGTACATCTACACGATGGAATACTATGCTGCTGTAAAAAAGAAGGAACTCTTACCATTTGCAACGGCATGGATGGAACTGGAGAGCATTATGCTAAGTGAAATAAGCCAGTCAATGAAGGAAAAATACCACATGACCTCACTCATTCATGGATAATAAAGACCATTATAAACTTTTGAACAATAATGGATACAGAGGCAGAGCTGCCTCAAACAGATTGTCAAACTGCAGCGGGAAGGCCGGAAAGGGTTGGGGGGCAGGAGGGAGTGGGGTAAGAGATCAACCGAAGGACTTGTATGCATGCATATAAGCATAACCAATGGACATAAGACCCTGGGGGGTAAGGGAGGATGGGGGATTGTCAAGGGCAGGGGGAAAAAAAGGACACATATGTAATACCCTTTGTAATACTTTAAGCAATAAAACTTAAAAAAAAAAAAAAAAGGAAAAACAGTAACAAGAAAAAAAAAATCTGTGATACATTTACTGAATGGAATACTACTTGGCCATAAAAAGAAGGAAATCTTACCTTTTGGGACAGCATGGATAGACCTGAAGATTATGCTAAATGAAATAATCCAGTCAGAGAAAGACAAATACAATATGATTTCTCTTATATGTTGAATCTAATGAACAATATAAACTAACAAACAAAACAGAAATGAACCCATAGATACAGAGAACAGTCTGCAAGCTGTCAGAGGGGAGGTGTTGGTGGTGGATGGGTGAAAAAAGTGAAGGGATTAAGAAAAAAGCTTCATAGACAGACAATATGGTGATTGCCAGAGGGAAAGGAAGGTTGAGGGAGGTAGGAGAGGGTAAAGGGGGGAAGAATAGTGATGGAAGGAAACTTGACTTGGGGTGGTGAACACACAGTACAATATGCAGATGATGTATTACAGAATTGTACTTCTAAAACCTATTTAATCTTATATAATAAAAAGGTAATATGCAAATTGACCCTAACAGTGGAACAACCAGACGACCAGTCACTATGATGCACACTGACCACCAGGGGGCAGACACTCAATGCAGGAGCTGCCCCCTGGTGGTCAGTGTGCTCCCACAGGGGGAGTTCTGCTTAGCCACAAGCCCAGCTGATGGCTGTGAGCATCGCCGAGGTGGCGGGAGCCTCTCCCGCCTCCACGGCAGCACTAAGGATGTCTGACTGCAGCTTAGGCCCGCTCCCTAAGCTGCAGTCAGACATCCCCCAAGGTCTCCCAGAGTGCCAGAGGGATGTCTGATTGCCAGCTCAGGCCTGATCCCCCGGGGAGCGGGCCTAAGCCGGCAGATGGACATCCCCAGAGGGGTCCCAGACTTCAAGAGAGTGCGGGCTAGCCTGAGGGACCCCTCCCTCCAGTGCACGAATTTTCATGCACCGGGCCTCTAGTTGTATTAATAAATGTCACCTCAATAAATTCAATTTTAAAAAATAGATATTGCTATGTTTCTAACTAATGTAATAAGGAAAAAAGAGAGAAGACACAAATATCAATATCAGAAATCAGAGGGTGACATCTATGTCAGGCGATCAGAATTTGTATCAACAGTAATAAGTCAATGGGATGAGATGCGATGTGATGAGAATAGCACTTTACCTCTCTGATCATCCTCCCAAACCAACAATCTCGGCTAATCATGAGAAAAGCACTGTATAAATTTCCTACTGATACACATCCTTCAAAATGCCTGACCAGCCTGGCCAGCATAGCTCAGTGTTTGAGCCTTTACCTATAAACCAAGATGTCACAGTTCAATTCCCAGTCAGGCCACATGCCTGGGTTGTGGGCTCTATCTCTAGTAGGGGGCTTGCAGGAGGCAGCTGACCAATGATTCTGTCTCATCATTGATGTTTCTGTTTCTCTCCCTTTCTCTTCCTCTCTGAAATCAAACAATAAATATATATATATTAAAAATACCTGACCAGTACTCCTCAAAACTGCCAAGATCATCACATACAAGAAATGTCTGAGAAGCTGTCTATCCAAGAGGAACCTAAGGAGACATGTGATCCCAGACAATAGGTTAAAAACTAAGGAAAAATGAGTAAAGTATGAGCTTTAGTTATTAATAATGCATCAATATTTGTTCACCAAATGTGACAAATGCACCATACTCATATAAGACTTTAATGATAAGGGACCCTGGGTATGGAGTGTAAGGGAAATCTCTGTACTATCTTCACAGGACATCAACATGAAAACCAGAACAGGCTACCAGGGGAAGTGACGAGCCCAAATCCTACTGTGCCTGGTTGGCTAACTGTTGAAACTGCTGGTAAACTATTAGAAAACAGGCCGCCTGTAACAGGAAAACCGCCTTACTTGAGAAGGCTGGTGGGGGCGATCTGAGACTTTGGCCCCTAGTAATCAACTTTTTTGGTGACTCTTGTTAAATCTAAATGTCCACTTTGTACTGACACTCCAAACTCAGAGTCATCCATTGGTCTCATACACAGAAGATAGCCCATATCCCTGTGTAGCTGGCTGGGTGCTTGTCTAGCAATGGGTTGTTCACTGAAGTGGTGCATTCTGTTCTGCTCTGTCAAGGTTCTTTTGCACAGCTCGTACACTGCTGCCATCTAGTGGCAAATCTGTGCAACCCACCAAAGCTAAGTTGTTACCGCTTCTTCCAAATTCCTCAACAAATATTTTGTCAACTGAGGCTCTTAGGTCTTCCAGGGGTGGGCAAACTTTTTGACTCAAGGGCCACAATGGGTTCTTAAACTGGACCGGAGGGCCGGAACAAAACCATGGATGGAGTGTTTGTGTGAACTAATATAAATTCAAAGTAAACATCATTACATAAAAGGGTATGGTCTTTTTTTTCAATAGTTTTATTCATTTCAAACGGGCCGCATCCGGCCTGCGGGCCGTAGTTTGCCCACGGCTGTCTTAGGCCTACCATCCAGGAGGAAAAGGGCATGGTGATGGGCACACAGGACCCCATATTAAACTGGAATTAAGTGTTTAACGACAATCAGGCAAAGGACCATTCATCTGAGTAAGAACTTGGGATGGGTGGATACTGAGTGGCAGGGATGCAGTGGGGCCTGTGGGAGTGGAGAAGAGGGAGAACTGGGACAGAGGGAGGGAGTTATAATTCCAATGGAGTAATCCTTTGTGAACATTATAACATTTCAACAAGTAGCCTCATATTAGATCTGCAAATGAGTCACTAAGAACTGATAGAAAACTTATTGGGCAATGAACAGCAGGACCAGAAAAATAGGACATCTGGTCAACCTGGTCCTATAAAAGTTTACATAAAAAGCTCCAACTTGGTCCTATAAAAGTTACATAAAATGCTCAAGTTAATGATCAGATTAGTGCCATTAGAACTGGGCCTGAGATACACAGACAATGTGCCTCTGGGTTCTGCAGTAGCAGACTTCTCCATTTTTGTTCTTTGTTCTATTTTCATTTTTTAAGACTCATGAATTCGTTGTGGAATCTTTCCCATCCCCTCAATTAGTTCTTGCTTGTGTACCTTGTAGTTTATAGTTCTGGCACAATTCTAATCACAAGTATTTGTTTATAAGTCTGCCTGCCACTCCAGACTGAGACTTCATGTGATCATTTTCTATTGTGTCTGGGTTTGGTGCGGGATCCACCTCTCCACAAACTGTCAGGTAGAGGGAGATTCGCGGAGGTGGGTGAGCACAATCCATGCCACTCTGCCTTTCTCTCTGCCAAGTAAGCCCCGCATGGAGGGGATTTATACATGAACAAAGGACAATTGGGTCAAGTGCTGAGGTCATCACCAGGAGATCTCTCAGATGCAGTTAGAGCCCATGGAGTCTGGCATAAATCACTGCAACACTTTGAAAATCAATTTCCCATTTTTCTTAAGATAAAAATGATAAGGTTACCATCTAGTGGAGACTAATTCTGTAATCAACCTGAGTGTAGTAAAATTAATGGTGTTTTCCATCCCTCTTCTACTTCTATCACCCGCATGTTCCTTTGGGGAACTCCCCCTTCCCTAGTGTGGCAGAGACAATGCTCTATGTTAACTAAACTGTTTCCTTGTCATCCTGGGAACACAGAAAACCTGTATTTCCCAAGCCACTTGCATGTAGGTGGGCTATGAAATGAGTTCTGGCCACTGGGGTGCAAGTAAAAATGATGTGCCTATTTCTAGGCCTGACCTACTCTTCTCTCTCTCACCCTCTTCTGCCAACACTGGAAGGCAGGTGTTGAGGATGGTGGTTTCGGAGAACGGAAGGACCCAGGATCACTGTGTTACCACTTAGAGGAGAGACGCACAGAGAGTCTCTAGGCCTCGTATGGCCATGCTGGAATTTGCTGGAATAAACTGTCATTGAGTTAGTCACTTTATTTAAATGTCCTGTGTTCCAAAAGCTTACAGTCTACTTTGGGAGATGAAACGTGAACCTTAAAAAGAAAATAAAAATAAAAGCAAGCACTGCTATAGTGCTTATGATGAGCCAGGCATTGTTGCAAGCACTTCACATAAAGTAACTTACTTAATGCTCGCTGCAGACTTACAAGGTATAAAACATTATCTCCAATGTGTGGATGAGGAAGCTGGGGCATAGAATACTTAAGTCACTTGCTCAAGAGCACACAGCTAGTGACAGGTCTGGGATCTGAACCCAGATCAGTGAGGCTCCACAGTCTATGTTCTTAAACACTATACTGTCTGCTGATAACACAGCTCAGTTGACATTTATTCAGCACCTATTTGTGCAAGAAACTGTCCTAAATGCTTTGGGGGAATAAATAAAGCATGTCTCTATTTTTAAAGAACTGATGATCTCCTAAGGCAAAATTGAGAAGCATCTACTGAGTACTGAGTATTAAGTACTGACTGTATTGAGTACTGATTATTGACACAATAGAGGTGAAAGAAGGAAAAGCTAGCAATGCAGTGAGTGTAACAATAACCAACACCTACTGAGCACTGAGTGGACCAGGCAGTGATCCAAGTGCACGGTCACACACTAACCCATTTAAGCCTCGCAACAGCCACAAAAAGGACGTACTGTTATTATCCCATCCTACAAAGGAGGAAATAGGCTCAGAGGTTCAATGACTTGACCGCACACTCAGCTAGGAGATGATTCAATCCACACAGCCGACTGCAGAATCCACACTCTTACCTGCTATCACCTCTCATGACTCAGCAAAAGAGTCATCCAGGATGACTCATGGATTTCAAATTTTGCCATTTCCAAGACTATGAGACTGAGCTCATTACTTAACTTCTCTTAGCTTCAGTTTCCTCATAAAATGGAGCTAACAGTTTTCCTTTGCTCACTAAATTATACTTACTAATATTATTGATATTATTATTACCAGTGTTATCATTAGATATGGAGACTAACAAAAGAATGAAGAAGAATGTGTTCCAACCAAGCATACTGAGGTGGAAACACACAAAGATGTGTGACCCTGCTGCAAAAGGTTTTGGAGGGCCTGCCAAGTATGAAAAATAACTCAGTCTTACTGAGTCAGTTAGTTGCAGATATACCTGGTGAAGATGCTTCTTTACTATTTTGTCAGGAAACTTTCCATGAATGAAGATTCTCTGGGCTTCCTCTAGCTTCCTTTTCTACCACTTAGCTTCAGGTCATCAGCTTCGTCCTATTCTGTTTCCTGTACTTGAGCTAGCAGTCCCATGAACAACAGTGTTTTGTTGTTGTTGCTGCTGCTGTTGTTTTTATTTATTTACTAGAGGCCCGGTGCATGAAATTCATACACAGGGGTAGGGGGTCCCCTCAGCCCAGCCTGCACCCTCTCCAATCCGGGACTGCTGGCTCCTAACTGCTCACCTGCCTGCCTGATCGCCCCTACTGGCCGCCCTGCCAGCTTGATCATCCCTAACCGCCTCTGCCTGCTGGCCTGGTCACCCCCAACTGCCCCACCCCTGCCAGCCTGGTCACCCCTAACTCCCTCCCCCCGCCAGCATGGTCACCCCTTACTGACCCCTCTGTCAGCCTGGTCACCCCCAACAGCCCTCCTCTGCCAGCCTGGTTGCCCCTAACTGCCCCCCCCCCCCGCCAGCCTGGTCACCCCTTACTGCCCCCCCGCCAGCCTGATCACCCCTTACTGCCCCCCCCCCTGCAGGCCTGGTCACTCCCAACTGCCCCCCTGTCAGCCTGGTCACCCCTCACTGCCCCCCCTGCTGACCTGGTCATACCACATAGCCTACTGCTCAGTCATTTGGTCATCCCTCACTAACCCCGTTGCCAACCTGGTCGCACCATGCAGCCTGCTGCTCAGTCATTTGGTTGTCCCTCACTAAGCCCCCATTCAAATTTGCCCCTAACTGCCCCCCCCCCAGCCTGGTAACCCTTTACTACCCCCCTTGCCGGCCTGGTCGCCCCTCACTGCCCCCCTCTGGCAGCCTTGGCACCCCACTCAGCCTGTTCAGTCATCCATTCGGTCGTCTGTTCGGTCGTGATGGCCCCTGGCTCTTTATATATATAGATTTTATTTTTATTTTTTATTTCATTATCTAAAGTTTTACATATGTCTCCTTTTTCCCCAATTGGCTCCCCCTGCCCCAGCCATTCCCACCCTGGGCAAGCCCCCACCGCCCGTGTCTGTGTCCATTGGTTAGGCTAATATGCATGCATACAAGTCCTTTGGTTGCCCTCTAACGCCCTCCCCTACCATTTATCTGAACAGTTTTTATATCATTTGCTGTGAATCTTTATCTTTGTCAGAGAGGAGCACCTATATAATGGGGGGGGGGAGGGGATGGTTAAAGTAAAACCAAAAACCTCATCCTCTCTTGCTGACATAGATCACCTCTAAAGGCATAATTCCAAAGCATCATTTTGCCAAAAGGTCCCCTTCGCACCAAGCATAAGAATGGGATGGGGCAAAGGAAGTGAAGAGGACGGTATATTTGGAAAACCATAAGGAAACTAGTCTGGCTGGTGCAGATTTCATTTAGATATAAAGAATTTAGTGAAAGAAAACCTAAGAAATACAAAGTTCAAATTAGCATATGAGGCCCAGGGAGGAGAAATCATTTTTACAACCAAAGCCATGCCTGATAAAGTCTACTCATGTACCAGCCAACCTCAGTATAGGCTGCTGGGATGGGGAATACAGCGTGGGCTGCTATTGGTCAGGAGGTCCTTCACCAGGAGTGGTTGCTCTGAGGACAGAGCGGCGCAGGGGCTGCGGGCTGGCAGGGCTGGGTCTGTGGTGGGGGCTCCAAGCTGGGGTGTGTTCAACAGTTACAACTGGGGGACATGGATTCAAGGAAATTGTGAGAACTAGGAAGAGAGTTCAAATGATTGCCAAGGGTTTCTGGTGAGATGCTAGGAAAGCTAATAGTCGGAGGACAACCAAGTCACATGGTTGAAGGTGCAGGACGTTAAAACCTGAGTGTGGCGGGAAGGGTGCATAGGAAAGCTGGTCAGAGAGGGGCCCATCTGGGCAGGACACCCAGCAGACAGCTAGACCCTCTCCTTGCTCTCCTGAGAGAAAAGGCAGTCCTGACGACAATCTCTGCTTTCTCACAGCTTCAATATGTAGGAAAGAAAAGAGGTGTGTCCAGCAGAGGGAGTGCAACACCGTGAATACGACGACCTCCTGAAAGAAGCTACTGGGAACCAGAGGCTCTTGAATTGCTGGCGGGTGAAAATGGCGAGCCTTTGGAGGGAGAGGAAAAGCAAGGTAAAGAGCCACCGGAAATGGAAAGCCCGGTGCACATCTAGTCTTTTCCGAGGAAGGACTGACCCTGAGGAGCTGTCACGGCAAATCGGTAAGTTCCCTGCTGCCCCTTCTTCGCTGGGGGGTCCACATTTGGGACTATCATGGTTTCCTGATGCCTCCCAAGTCACAAGATGAAGCTGAAAACAGCTGGCCCTGGGCAAGGTCATCGAGGCGGGAGTCTGGCCCACCGGCCTCTGCGCTCTGCCCGTTCCCATCACACACCCCAGGGTGCCAGGTGGTTCTGTGCTGTGGGATGCACTTTAGTGGAATGAGGACTGTTTGTGTAACTACAGCACAGCTTAGCTGTCAAAACTACTAGTCACATAAATAATCTCAATGCAATTAATTATCCGAACCATAAATCTCTCTACACCCCTCACAGCATGTCCAGCTTTGCAAGGAGTCACATGTCCCCTTCCTAACAGCACCGCCCTCTCCTGACATCAAATCTTCTTGAAATGGCAAGGCACTTACATGTCTAGGTCCCTTTGCTCCTTTCAAAATATTTTCAATAGGCATTATTTTGTTCATGTTTGCAATATCCTTAGAAAAGTATTTATGTGCATATAGACACTTGCAATTTTTCACCAAATCAGCACCATTTCCCCAAATCTTGTATGTAAAATTTAATGTACCCAAACTATTATTGTTTTCCTTTGAAGCTTTTGCCCTTCTCTGAACCATTTTTCTCATGGCTGTCTTATAGCCCTCTCATTTCTTTTTACCTAGCTCCTGATTCGAGTCGGCTTCATGAGATCATGTATTCTTTCCTGCAAAGCTCGTCTGTCCACACTTTTGCTCCTGAGCCTAACTACCTGCACAGCCTTATCCTCTGGCCCTTGCCACCTCTCTTTTCCCCACACCCTTCTAAGGGGAGCTTGCCCACAGATGGTAGAATAACAGTGATCAAAAACACAGCCGCCGGATCCCAACGGATCGGTTTCAAAGCCTGTTCTGATCCAGTCGTTAACTCTGTGCCTCTGTACAGTGGCAACAATTATTCTGGGTTGTTGCAAAGACTCACTGAGTTGCCGAAACCGGTTTGGCTCAGTGGATGGAGCGTCGGCCTGCGGACTGAAGGGTCCCGGGTTCGATTCCGGTCAGGGGCATGTGCCTGGGTTGCGGGCGCGTCCCCAGTGGGGGATGTGCAGGAGGCAGCTGGTCGGTGTTTCTCTCTCGTCGATGTTTCTAGCTCTCTATCTCTCTCCCTTCCTCTCTGTGGAAAATCAATAAAATATATAAAAAAAATAAAATAAAAGATCAATACTTATAAAAAAAAAAAAAAAAAAAAAAAGACTCACTGAGTTAACATGTGAATGCCCTTAAAGTGGTACCTGCCATGTAATAATAAATGTTAGCTATTAGCAATGTGCCTTTAACCGATTGTTTTAATTAACAGCCGACATCATCTCTGATTTCTCATAGTTCTGTGATCTCTGCAGTTAACTATCTATTTCTATTTTAGAAAGAGACACGTAAGACACTGTTCCCAACAGCTTCCTATCATTCCTCTGCTCGGCCCCATGTCTGATTTTTGGCTTGCCCTTTCCAATTTGGACTTAAGCAGGGAGTTAGGCTGAGAAGATAACACCATCTCTACCTTGCAGAGTAAATACGACACAAACCTAATCAGTAGCACAAAACTTATCCCCATCTCAGTTGATGGAAAAGGAATAGCTCTGCCTTCTCTTACAGAATGTGTGCTACAGAAATTGCCAGAGGCTGTAACTTCCAACACCAGGCAATGCAAGGCGAAACACTTGCTGGAGGATATGCATTCCACTTACCTTTTCTAGATGTTCTTCAGTTTCCTTGGATTAAATCATAGTTACATACCTGGCCCACTGTTTAGCCACATGGCACCCATGGGGTTCCCTCTTTAGAGTACCTGCCTCTTGGCCATCCTCCCACAATTCCCTGCTCAAATGGACCCAAGCCTGTGGCCCATGCCTACTCTGGCCTCTGCTGGGTTGTCCTTCAGAGGGGAGCTCACCACTGCTGCAGGTAGCCTCGGGGTGTCTGCTAGGGGTGGGGAAAAACTTGGGATGTGAACTGGGGTGTCCACAGGCATAAGCATGCGCCCTGAGTGTGGGAGGAAGCCAGAGTGGGACCAGGAGTATGGGCTGCGTGCCTGGGATGTTTAACACTTGGCCCAAGTCCCAACAGTGTTAGGGCCGGCCTTTATGGGCCCTCCCCACCACCACCTCAGCTCTTGGACAGACTTGAATTTCCTGGATCCCAATGCTGAGTCGTGGGCACACCATGGAGGCAGTGTCAGAGCCAGCCCTAGACACGCCACATTGGCTCCTGGGGTCCCCACACTTGTCCTCAGGGCGAGGACCAGGGTCTCTATTTCTTCTGAAGGATGCATTTCTCTTCTGATCACTGTAAATGTTGTATCGCCTCTGGCCATGTCTCCGTTCTGGTTTGTTGCTAGGACGTTCCGAGCTCCCTCACAATTTCCCAACCTCATGGCAGGCGTGCTATGCTAACCCCAGGCCTTATCTTGTTTTTCCTGCTCTCATTTTCCCTTTGCTCAAGTACTGCTTACAAAAGCGTGGTGGAGCGTATATATATTTTTGTAAACCACCTGATATCCTGTTTGGACAGGGGGGATAGAAAACAAGAAGAGAAAGGAAGAGAAAAAGATGTCATCAGCCCTGCGATGGCCTGGGAGCCCCCAGCATACACCCTCTTCACTCTCTTCACTCAGTGTTTTCAGAATCAAAAATACCAGTTAGCGGGGCTGTGGGGGCGAGCATGCTCGGCACTGGCTTGGGGACAGAAAAACAAATGCTTTATGTCTGGGTTTCCTGCAAGCTCCTGGACTGTTGCAAATCAGCACACATTAATCTCTCATCTTCCACGTCCCCATGTAGCTCAAGGGTGTCCCAGGGAGCCCAGAGGTCACCCACACTAACCGACATGGCCCCAGCCACGCCCACGTCCCATGGTAGGTCTGTAGCTGGATTCCGGGGCCCTGGTGGCCTCCCCAATACAGTCTATGAATTTGACCCTCAGCTCCGCCATGCAGAGCTCTGCTGGGAATCAGACCTCTGTGGCCTGGACATGCAGTGACAACTCTGAACTGGGACAGTCACCAAAACAAGGTCAAAGGGCCCAGGAAGGGAGGTGGTGTGGGAAGGCCAGGCCAAGCAGCTGCCTCTTAAACATCTCAACACAGACACAGCTGTGAAACAACCACATTTTGCTTTATTAGGCGTTCCATAGTAATATAACACAGAGTTCTTAAGGAATAATAAACACGAGACTTATTTGTTTGTTTTTTAACCATAATTATTTTGTCATTAAGACAGTGGTTACAAAAAAAAAAAAAGGTACTCTTCTGGCTACACACAATGATGAGCTTTAGCACTGAAAGTTCCTCCTCATGGGTCACAATCACAATTCCAAGGATTAAGAACCATCTATTATGAAATCCTACACTGTTTCAGAGCATCAAGTCACTGCAGTTATTTAGATCTGAGACACTGTCAATTTATGTTAGCATTTACACATGACATTCATCTAACAGACACACAAAGCAAGCCAACAGGTACACATGCTTACACAGCCTGCGGGAATCTCCAGGTTTCAAGCGGTTTTAAGGAAACAATCCAAAGAACCAAAATGACCAGGACCTGGTACAGGAAAGACAGGAAGACTCAAGTGAACACTGAAGAGCTGCGAGTGTTTCTTAGAATTGAAACAAAAAATACTTTTTCCAACTGGTTCAAATTTCTTCTAAGTGAAGGTGAGAAAAAAAAGCAAATATATTAAGTTAACCAATTATTCTTTAAAAGTGCAATTTCCTTTTCAAATAACAAATAAACAACAACAGTAATAAAAAATACACCCCAACCATAACCCCAAAGGCAAAATGTGTGGAGAGACAAGTGGAATGACGGGATGACCTATTTTGTGTGTGAAAGCAGCTGGGTTTTATGGAAGCCTGCAGACAGACAGCACTTGGGAGAACCTGTACACACGCTTGGAAGGACATGCAACACAAATCAGCAAAGACAGGGATGGGCACAAAGGCAGCGAGTGAGAGGGTCACTGAGACAGAGGGAAGATGCTGACCCAGGTCACCTTCAGTCTCTACGGGCCTCATGTTCGATGTGTAAGTTTCTCCACAAGCAGCTCTGATGTGACATCACACTCATTAAACAGATGTTTCCTTTTGCAAAGTCAAAGGGGCTTTAAGGCCAATTTCCCAAGAATTTTCAGAGCTTAAAAGGCCTCCCTGTATTGCATGATGTCTTTTAAAATAATGGGACAAGAAAAAAAGATTTTCCCCCAAAGTGAGAAGCCCCATTGTGTTCAGGAACCCCAAGACACTTAGCCAGGAAACAGCAGGCTCTTGGGGCCACTCCCACTAGCTCAACAATGCTGAGCTGGTGGTTGGCCTGAGGGACTGGTTGGCTCACTCGGGTCTGGGGTTCACTTTACAGATTTGATTATGTCTAACCAGGTAGCACTGCCTGGAGGAAAAACTCGCACGTCTGTAGCCTCAACTTCTGCCACATCTCGGCACTGCTTCAGGGTCTATTCTGGGCCCAGGTGTGCCCGTGAGGGTGGGCACCTCGGCCCTTCCCTGCACCTGGGAGGGTCTCAGACCCACATGCATGTCCTCATGGTGATGGGTGGGTAGCACCAGTCTTACAGGGACAGGACAGCAGATTACTACGGTTGTGATGACAAAGCTCACACCCTCCCAGGCAGGTTCTTATGACCACAGTAGAATGGTAGACCTGGTCATTGAAGAGGCAGTGAGGAAGGCGAGAAACCAGTGTCTCAGAGACAAGGGCTGGAAGAAACACAAAGAAAGAGAGAGGCATGAAACGAATTAAAAAGAGAGAGAGAGAGAGAGAGAGAGAGAGAGAGAGAGAGAGAGAGAGAGAGAGAGAGAATGAGAGAGAGAGAGAGAGAGAGAGAGAGAGAGAGAGAGAAGAGGTGAACCGAGGAAAAGATTTAATCTGCAGCAAAATCTAATCCAAAAAAAAAAAAAAAAAAACTGCCCTAAAAGCAGTCAGCCCAGAAGACTACGGAATGGTGATGTGGACATTCTGGAACCTCAGGAGGGACACGACGAGTTTGCCGACCACCCTGAATCAGCGTGATGGTTACATAATTGCATCATTAGGATGTCCAGTTCAAACCCCTTGTATTAGTATTGAATTAGGCTTTCTAATTTAGTATTAAAAAAAAACCTCCCCCCTCCCCCACCCATCCCTTCCCAGCCCCATAACGAAAACATTTTTTTTTTTTTAATTTAAAAAGAAAAAGGCAGCTCTGGGCAATTCACTTTATCTTCCCTCCTAATGAAAAGGAAGATGATAAATACAACAGAGGTTGGAGATGAGAAACACCCTCATGGTGATTTGCTCTGTTTCGCATGTCTGAGTGTTGGATGCAGTCCCCTGTACGGGGTTGGTGGGTAGACGTGGTGTGATGTTTGTAAATGTGTAGAGAAGTGGGTGAGCAAAGTCAGTGACTCCGGGTGAGGGACGGAGTGTGAGGCCCAAGAGGGAGCCCCGTGAACTGGCTGCCCCACAGTAACTATCACAGGCTCTTTAAAAAAAAAAAAAAAAAAAAAAAGGAAGGAAGGAAGTCTCAGAATGTCCTCAGGTGTCCCATCCCCCAACCCCTATCCCCCAGTGGAATGGGCCCTGGATCTAGCCCAGGCTGGTGATGTTGGCACGGCCACCAGGGGGCGCCACGATGCGCTGGGTGGTGCGACGGGGGATGTTGTCGTCAATCTGAGCACCTGGAGAGGAAAGAGGGGTGAGGGTCAAAAGCAGAGTTACAGGAGTTCCTGCTCAAAGGGCCGGACCCATTCTTTGTCCTCTCAACACTCCCTGGAAGTTTAAACTACAAAAAAGTGATGGGCTTAAGGTGGCCAAAGACTCTGATGGTATAAAGCAGTACCTGCAGAAGCCAGTTGGATCCATCACTTGAAAAAGTAAAGCTACATATAAAGGGACACTCCATTCAAGGCTGTCTCCTGCCTCGGTACATCCTGCCCCTATTCTGGTAGTCAGTTGAGTGCAGCTTTTCCGAAGGCACAGCCCCCTGGCGTTACGTTCCCCTAACACTACTCACCTCACTGTCTAATATGATGGTTCCTTATATTAATGGCCTGGTGACATAAGACAGCACAACACCATTAGCTCATTTTAATTTACGACAAAACTAAGGTTCATTATTATTAAATCTTTCGAAAATGGGTAATCTGTATATGGCATATATGGCAATGTTCTAAAAACGAATATATCTGACCCCCCCCCCCCCCAAAAAAAGGATCTAATTAACTGTTTAACACACCATAGAAATCTGGATACATATTTGTGGTTCAGAAGGCTAGAAAAGTGGAAGGGTTCTAGTTATGGGCCAAATGAAGGAGTGGAAGGAAATTTCAAGTGTGGAAGCTCTAAAATCTTGACCCCTTACTCTCATCATCCCTAATATCACATATTTTATTCAAGCAAATAGCTAACAATTCTCAGATGGCTCTATTCTGAGCTCTTTGCATGCACATTAATTCATTTAATCCTCACAACAACTCCATACGGTAGCTACTACTATTATACCCACTGTATAGATGAGGAGACTGAGGCGCAGCTAGAAAGCATCTGGACTACAAAGTTAAGCTGCTGAAACCCCATAAGCTGAACTATACAATATACAGTTGACCCTTGAACAACGCAGGGGGCAGGAGTGCCAACCACCTGTGCAGTCAAAACTCTATGTATAATTCTGACTCCCTCAAAACTTAATTACAATGGGCTCTTCGCATCTGTAGATTCAACCAAATATGGACCAAAAACACTATTTTAGATTTGTATCTGGGAATCTGGGAATGCAAAAATATTGTTTTTGATCCACATCTGGTTGAACTGTATTTATTGGAAAAAATCCACATATAAGTGGACCTGCACAGTTCAAACCCATTGTTCAAGAGTCAATTGTACTGCAGACTAGGGGAGAAGAGAAATCCTGAAATACCACCACATCTTTTTCTAGGATGGCCATAATACAGAGAAAAAAATGTCCTATTAATATACTGGGTATTGCACACAGTGTACACATCATGCCATTATATGTGACACAAACTGATGTCAGGGCTCTGAAACCCACTGGCCACTGGCTGTGAATGACATCTCTGGTGATATCAGTATTTCCCTTTTGGGGAAAATGGGAATACCATTCATTTCTGCTTCTTCTCCTTCTACAAAAGTGATTCCAGACTCACCAGCCCGCTGCAAAACTGGGCCCTCCCCAAACCATAACCATACCAGACAAGCTGAATCCAGACTGGTGCAGGTTCCGGACGGGTGGGGCCTGCTGCTTGGCCGGAGACGTCTTAGCCGACGAGGCTGGAGTGACTGTCTTGGGTGTCACAGACACCTCGCACACAGGCCCATCGTACAGGCCACGGGGAACCCCTCTCAGCTCCGCCAGCTGCAAAACACAGGCCCCGCCCCCCGATTCAGGCGGCATTCGGAGGATGCCTCCCTGGCCACCCTCCCGATGTGGAAGAGGAGAGGCTAGAACAGAGGCCGGTGAGATTTAGAGATGGGGGCGCTCCTTATGGAGGGCAGGGCAGGGACAGATGTCAGCATGGGGCCCGCTCCAGGACTCCAGGCTAGTGATCCTCCTAGGTGGGTCATGGGTAACTGGCTACTGTATAAAAATTAACATTTCTTACCATTTTCCCCAAGGCACTTCCACTTAAACCTACAGAATTTCCAAATATATTGTGAAAGGATCTGTTTTGATGGTCAAGATCTGGCCCAAACTTTCTTTCCAATCTCACTCTCCCTTTAATACCCTTCCAACTCCATTGACCCCAGCCTGACACCTCCCTGCCCAGTGCTGTAGACTACTCTCCATGCCCTGAAGACACCATATATTTTCCGTACTCATAACATTCTCTCTACATATTCCTGTGTCTCCCTTCTTTGACTTGCCAATCTCCCACTTAACCTCCAAGACCCAACTCAGAATGCCCTCTCGCCATGACACTTTCCCCCCTGACTCCACAGCAGTGGCTCCTGCCCTGGAACCCTATCACAGTACATGTCAGTCTCACTTCATTCTGGCTGGCTGTGGACACGGCTGAGTCCTCCGCTGGTATTCTCAAGTCCAGGAATTAAAAAAAGTTTCCTTTTTCTCTGAATCCTTCGTACTCATCTTGATATTCCGACTCAAAGTGCTTAGAAGGGTTTATGAAACTGAATGTAATCAATGACAAAACAATCATATGCTCCAAGCTACTCACCCTGCTCCTTGCCTTGATACGCTTGTAAACAAAATCAGGGAAGGGCTTCCGGGGGATGTAGCGCCCAGAGCCTTCGGTGACATGAAGGGTGCCGTCTTCCAGGACAATCTTCCCCTGGCTGATGACCACCAGCGGAGAGCCACGGCACTCCATGCCTTCAAAGATGTTGTACTCGAGAGCCTGCAGGAAGAGGGCACAGGACACTTAGATACGCCTGCCACCCTGGCTAGATTTCGCCAGGCGGGCAGCACCCACTGCCCTGTATCACATGGACAAAAGAAAGACCCAGAGCTGGAGTCCCTGCCCCACGGACCACACCAGCAGGCATTAATCTCCAAGTCTAGAACATGGAATCATCTCTTCCCACCAGAAAAGCATGAGGACTTATAAATGCTACAAAACATAAGAGAAGGATTCCACGCATTAGCAGCGCCCTTGTTCTCACTAACTGAAGCTCCAATCAGGTTGGAAGCAGAGGCCTTCCGTGACTGAGTTCTAAAGTTAACCTTGAGTGGCCATCCTGGGCTAGGGTTTCCCGCTGGTGAGCCTGGCTCTCCATGCTGTCAGCGATGTGGTGAAGCTGCAGTCCCTAAATGAAAGGACCGGGGTAATTTAAGGGGCTTGCCTTCATGAGATGTTTGAGGTTTAGTTCATTTCCCAAACATGCAGCAATCCAAGCTTTTCAGGGTGAAAGACTGGCGTATCTGTGCGCTCTCTTGGAAAACGGGCTGGAAGCAAGGCAACAGAAATCGGGGGCACTGTGCTCCCCACAAAAACCCACTGTCAGTCTCCTCCCGCAGCTTCAGCTCACCCAGGCCCACCCCGACTCCCGGATGCCTCCTGCTCCTTCCTGCCTGCCCTGTCACAGGCACCAATGCCTGCGCTGAGCCCAGGAATGGAGCATAAATAGGCAGCTCCAACCATACAAAGCTGCTTGGGCTTCTGGGAGAATTCAGACCAGGTTATCAGCACTAAAGGAGTTAGCCTGGGAATGAGCTGTCCTGCTGCAGGTCAGCACCTCTGCTGATAAGCATGGAGAAGCCCCGGCTGGCTCCTTAGCTCACATCCGGTGTCAAAATGCAGTGGCGCTGGCCCGGCCAGTGTGGCTCAGTGGTTGAGCATTGACTCATTAGCCAGGATGTTACTGTTCAATTCCCAATCAGGGCACATGCCCAGGTTGCTGGCTCAATCCGTGGGAGGCAGCTAATCAATGAGTCTCTCATCAGTGATGTTTCGCTCTCTCGTGCGCGCGCACTCTCTCTCTCCCCCTCCCCTTCCTCTCTGAAATCAATAAAAACATTTTTTTTTAAATGCAGCAGTGCTGACTGAGAACAGCAACGATGGAGAGTCAGTACTGCTCTGAGGCTCCGAGCAGTATGGAAGCAACCGAAGGAACGAGGCAGAGAGCATCTCGGAGGAGGGACCCAAGTGTGTCCCCAAGCCTTTCGTTTATTCTAAGACTCTTCCCTGAAGTCAGAATGTGTCTTACAGCAGGTGGACCTGCACAATCAGTTGCTATCAGTGGAGACTGAACCGAGTGCTTCCAGGGGGACCTGGGTTTGCTTTTCCCTCTGGCCTAGAGGACGACCACATGGAATCCACTGGATATTAAATTCCCAGCTTCAGGTTCTTCTGGACCCTACAGGCAGCAGGAACTCAGACCTCCAACTTGCATCAGTACTGGCATTCGGGTCATACTCTCCGAGGAGGCATTTTGCCCTCTCAGTACCCAAAGCCAAAGTCAAGGCTCGCAGGCATTTGCCATCATATCCTGCGAGGCAGATTCCCCTCTCACTTACCCTACACTGAGCACAAGCTGGTCCTTGGTGGCACAGCGTATTTTTATAGGTTCTCCCTCACCTTGACTGTGATGTGGCCCGATGGTGGCACATAAACTAATGGAACATCTGAGCACCGATGGCATTCAGATGTGGTGAGATGCAGAAGCTGTGTGACCATGGGCAGCTCACCCAGCCCTGCCGCTCTCAAAGGCTTGGCAACGAATGCAACACCAAAAGCATCCCACATGCGCAGACCCCTGAGAGGATCCTGTCAGCTCTGAAATGACTTGGAGAGGGTGACATCCTTTAAGGGCTGGATCAAGCTCCCTCTCTGTCTTGTTACTCCACAGCTAACTGTCTATATTCTCACAGACTCCCCTGCGCCCTACTGGAGCAATGGAGACAACCTTGGACTCGGTGCCATCTGCCTTGGGTTCACATCCTGGGCCGCTATTTGCCACTTGTGTGACTTAGGACAAGTCCCTTACACTCCTCTGATCCACAGCTTCCTCGTCTACAAAAGGCCCACTTTGCAGGAATGGTGCTAGGATCACAAGAAATAGAAAAACCAGAGCAGCTAGCATACTACCTGACACAAAGCCGGCATGTAGAGAACATTCCCTCATCCACTGTCTGGTTTTTCATTGCTCTGTCCCAACAAGATCGCAGGCCCTTTAGTGCCAACAACATTGTAAGACACGTGAATTGAGTTTAACTGCATGTGAAGCCTGAGCATAACCCGCTGCAAGAACTTTGGGCCACCTCCCATTCTGAGAAGATGGAGGAGCCAGCCCCACGACCCTAAGTGACTAAAAAATCAACAAGTCAGTGGTCAGATCACAGTCCTCTGGGTGTTCAGAGCCCACCCTCTGTCAAACCATGAGGCAGTCTGGCTTGATCTCTCCCCAGTGTAGATGTGTTTAACCTACATCCACAGGGGCCCCTAAATTACTCATCTGGCTGGATGCCTGGAAGATCCAAGCAGGCTGTCAATAATAGTTATCTAAATGCTCCAAATTAACACTAATCAGCGCTGTGGTAGGAAACACTGTCACATGGGACAGCCTCCTGTCGGTATTCTCCCAAATGACGAATGCTGCACAGGCGTGCTTAGTGTGGGCTCTTTAAAACAAGTGAGGATGAAAAAGAGGCACTTCTGGAAGTCAGCATGTCTTAGGTGAGGTTGCCTGGAGGTAAAGCCAGGGCAGTGCTATCTCGTCCAAAGGTTCAGGTGGAATGCCTGGAGGGAGAACCTGTCTTCTCGAATCATCGCTCCTTCACCCAGGTTAAGGGCGCCAAATGCAAGCTCCCTAGTGAGGTCGTCTGCAGTTTAAATAATGAGTCCAGCTCTGCCTTCACAGGAAGCACCTCTGGGAAGGACTGCAGGGAGGGGAAGCTGCATCTGCACTGAACCCCGACCCGGAGGCGGCATACGCAGTCTGGCAGGGAAGCGCGCTGGACAATTCTGGGTTCTAATTCTGGCTCTACCGCAAAATAGCTATGTAACATTAGCTCTCTGAGCCTCGGTTTATTTATCTTCCCAATCGGGATAATAATACCATCCCTTTACTGAAAAGGCCAAATGAAAGAGTAAATGGGAAGGAATATGATGTTAACTGCATAGGAATATGGGGGTTCACTGGGCAGGATCCGCTACCTGGAAAGAAGCCACCCTGGACCCCAAGAGGTTGTGATTAGGTTACAAGTCGGTGTGGCCATGAAGCTATGCTGCAAAGCTAAGCCAGCCAGTGAGAAAGGAGGATGAAAGTCAACTACAAGTAAATAGCAAGGGCGGAGCAGCCTTCCCGGAAGGCACCTACCAACTCAGCACCCACAGGTGCCAGTAGAGGCTAGTGAGCACCACACCTCAAACCCCTCTGCTCAAATGGGAGAGGACTGGGGTGCAGCAAAGGGTCCAGGGCTGTCCTGGAGAAATGCCAGACGCCCACCCCTGAGCTGTGGTGGTACCTGGGAAAGGAGTCAGGCTAGCTGGGGTGGGCAGTCTAGAATCAGATTCCCTACTGAGCCAGCTTTCAATTCAGAACTTTAATTCACTTCCAGATTCATGAGTTTCTAACAAAACACTTCTGTCCTGTGTCCATTTCTTTTCCAAAGCTCCCTTTGCCCATATTCTTTCAATGGTATATCTATACAGATACATCAATATATCTGTACAGACACATACACATGAAACTTTTTCTGTAAAAAACCTCTGCCTAAGGCCCCTGACCTGACTCACAGGACATCCAGAGACCTCAACTAAATCCCACACTCGCAACTGAGGAGCTTGAGACGTGACATGAGTTACTTGCCCAAGGTCCCATTAACAAGTCAGGGCACCGCCAAACTCTGCAGTCTGGACTAAGAGACAAGAGACACTCCAGGGCCTTGGCCGGGTAGCTGAGTTGGTTAGAGCGTTGTCCCAATATGCCAAGGTTGTAGATTCAATCCCCGGTCAGGGCACATACAAGAATCAACAAAGGAATGCACAGATAAGTGGAATAACAAATCTTTCTCTCTCTCTCTCTCTCTCTCTCTCTCTCTCTCTCTCTCTCTCTCTCTCTCTCTCATCAATAAATGGATTTTAAAAATTAAAAAAGTGACACCCCAAACTCCAGATTCTAAAATCGTATCAGAATGGCTGCAGGGAGTATTTCTTCTATTTGGAAAGAAGTCAAAGTCAATTAGTTCTTTGAGGACAATAAGAGCCTCTGTCATTTATGTTTCTATAGGGCAACACTGACATGAGAAAACAATGGCTTAAAAGAATAGACATGCCCAGTGGGCACCTCAGGAGTGTTTATTTAGGTCCCCTACACCAATTGCCGCCATGGGAGATGCTGCACCAAACTAGAAAAATGGAATGGTGTCTGACTCCTAGCAGCTCCCAATGTCCTGCATGACTGGAGGCTCTGAAGGTCTGTAAGTAGAGACTCTGTCTGTAAGAGAGGCTGTGGTACTCCAAAATGATAAGCATAACTTACCGTCAGTCTTTTTGACCTCACTAAAGAAAAAAAAAATTTTTTATCAACAAAAAGGAAATTATAATATATCCCAGGGAACGTTCATTCCTATCACAGTGCGTTCTCTCCCTCAATCCTGGGACTCTCCATGCCTCTGTCTCTTTCTGTGACTGTGATCTGTTTGGATTGGTTGCGCACAGTGAACAGGCCTTACACTGTTGTGGGTCTTGGCAGAGATGGTTTTAACGCTGTCGGGGTCCCAGATGACCAGGTCCGCATCAGATCCCACGGCAATGCGGCCTTTCCGGGGGTAAAGGTTGAAGACTTTGGCTGCGTTGGTGCTGGTCACGGCCACAAACTGGTTCTCATCCATCTTCCCAGTGACCTGCAGAGTAGAACACACACACACACACACACACACACACACACACACACACACACCAGAAACAGGTCAAGAGGTTGAAGGGTGGACTGCGACTCAGCAATAAAAGTGAACACACTTTTGATACATACGACAACTTGGATGTAAGGGCATTATGCTGAGTGAAACAACCAATCTCAAAAGGTCACATACAGTATGATTTCATTTATATACACATTCTTAAAATAACTAAGCTACAGAGAAGGAGAACAGAATAGGAGTGATGAGGGTAGGGATGGGTGTGACTATACATGGGCAGAGTGAGGGGCTCCTTGTGGTGACAGCGGACATCTGTACCTTGTTTGCAGTGATGGTCACATGAATCTCCATAGGACAAAAGGACACACACACACACACACACACACACACACACACACGGCACCATCGTTGATTGCTGGGCTTTGATATCTTACTATAATTATGTGAGATGCAGCTATTGGGGGAAACGGGAGGAGGGTACACAGGCCCTCTCTGTCTTCTCTTTGCACCTTCCTCTGAATATAATTATTTCAAAATGAAAAGTTAAAAAAAAAGGTGACGGGGATACAAACTCCTCTTGAGGAAACATCATTAGACTTGAGTGGCTGTCCTTTTCAAAGATACGGCGCAGACCTAGGCTTCTAGTCTAGCCAATCTAGAGGTCTCAGCCCCATGTCTGGGTTTCTGCAGCCAATGACATTTCCTCATGTCCTTCCTGCCCTTTCTCATCACTACCATGTGTGCTCTATGTCCTTTCAAAAGCAGAATTTGAGGACGTGCCTGCATAGAAAACTACCCTAAAGTAGTAGAAAACTGGGCAAAGGAAATGAGCTGGTATTAAGAGGAAGAGAAAAATATCAATGGTCCATAAGCATATGAAAACATACTCACTCCAATTAGTAACTGAAGGGATTGAATGAAAGACAAATTCACCCATCAAATTAGCCACATTTTGGGGGTTTTGATTATCACACCAATGAGGACCAGGTGGAAGAGACTGAGGGATGTCACACAATGCTGGTGGCACACAAATGGATGCAGTCTTCCTGGAAGTAACTTTGGCAATATATATAGCAAAAGCCCAAAAAATATACATATCCTTTGACTCAGCAATACCACTTCTAGAAATTTCTCCTAGAAGCATAATAAAAGATATGTCCAAGGATAGTCATCCTAGTAACAAAACCAGGTTCCCTATGGGAAGCTGAGCACTGGATCAGTCCAGTGGACAGCCTGACAGGACCAAGAGGCTACCCATTTCTTCAGTGGGGTGGGAGGTGGTTGTTTTGTTAATGTACAATTCAATGACATACCCAGATGCAATTGTACAACTCGATTTCACTGTTCATTTGTATCACCAATAAGGAAAATATTGCTTGGTGATGGTAAGACATAAAAGTACATGACAGCCCTGCCAATGTGGCTCAGCAGTTGAGCATTGACCCACGAACCAAGAGGTCGCTAGTTCAATCCCCAGTCAAGGTACATGCCCAGGTTGCAGGCTTGATCCCCAGTAGGGGGCATGCAGGAGGCAGCCGATCGATGTTTCTCTCTCATGGATGCTTCTATCTCTCTTATCCCTCTCCCCTCCTCTCTCTCTAAAAAATTCAATAAAAACATATATTTTTTTAAAAAAGTGCTCTGAGGCTTTCCTAATTCAATTCTTTGGATTCTGTACGAGAAAAATAAATTTTCACTGCAGGTGTAACTTCTCAGTCACAGCAGCAAACTATTTCCACTTAAAGTGTATATCCAATTTCTCAACTTATAAACATGCAATTAAAAATCACTTTCAAGACCACTTATGCAGTTACCACCAAACTACTGTCAAAACAGAAATAAACTTTTCCTGCATTAAAAAAAAAATCAGAAACAACATAAATGTTCAAAGAACATAAAGAATAAAAACAAGTTTTTCAGGTATATTTCAGAATGTGGAGACCTTTTCATGATGTATTGTCTTAATAAAACAGGCCGTGGTGTTTACACACTCACACACACACATATCATATACACACATGTGCACTCTTGCACTGACAAAAAATGGAAAGACATTTGGCCAACATATTAATTGTCATTAAATCTGAAAGATGGTGTCATGAGTAGTTTTTATTCACTTCCATTCTTTCTGGAACAAGGATATATTGTTTGCATAATTTAAAAAATTCATTAGGAAACAAAACCTGTGCTGTTGTTATGTTTTAAAGCACTGAAAATGCAAAAGTCCCAAGACCCTTGAAGGTCAGAGTATGCTCAAAGCAGGCCCGCCACCAGCCTGTAGTTGTTGTGGGTAGAAATGCTGAGCCCAAAGAGCCCTAAAAACACTTTTAAGGACATGGAGTCCATTTCCAAGAATAGAAGGTTAACTGAGAAAGTCACCAGGTCTCTAAGGAAGCTTTTTCCTGACTAATCACAAAAGAGTCACATTTTAAAGACTGTGGGGTATTGTTTTTTTTAGTCTCCACTGATCACAAATGATAATGATAAAAAATGTATATAAAATGTTTAGAAGGAAATGAACTATATAAGGCGAGATCTTGGATTCCCAAACCTAAGAAATATTGTCATACAAATACCAGCTTCTAGAATTTTCTCAACTGCCATTGCAAGGCTGACATGAGACTGATGGCCCTCAGATGAGGAGGCCGGGGAAAGCTGGGGCCAGCCCAGGAGGGAGAACACTGCTCCTTACCACAGCCTTATCCCAGACGACGGACATCCGCTCCTCAGTGCCATTGGTGCCTTCGGGGATCAGGGTGAAGTTGTCCTTTCCGACCGCCTTCTGGGCAGTGTTGAAAGTACAATGGGCACTGCCAGTGACCTGGAGATCTCCACTGGAAGGGAAACAGATGACACCTATTTGTAAGGCATCTTAGGGTGTCACCGCACCACAGTGGAATCCTTTGGATATCGCATTCATCCCTGTCGGCTGGCCCACATTTTTATTCTAAATCCCCCTCCCCAGAATGGTGCCAAAGTGACAATCCCCTGTTCCCGTTTAGCCAACTGAGTCTGGAGAACACAGGTCTGTCTGCAAGCCTTCTTTTGCCCACCATGCTGTAACCCACCAGGTCAGGTTGGTCTGAGCGAAGACTGAGAATGGAAAGTGTGAACAAGTCGCCAAGACTCACCAGGACAGCAAGGAGTTCAGAAAGTCCGGAGTGGTCGGGTCAGGGCTCAGGGGTGGAGAGGTGACAAAAGCAGCGGCCTTGGCCCAGTTCTTGCTCCAGTAGTGGGAGCCATCAGTTCCCAGGCTGGCGGTGACGGGCTCGCCGTACACCACGGTTCCTGACAAAGAGAACAAAGCTGAATACCATGCAATGAGGGAGAAAGGCAACCAGCCTTGTTGGGAGTAGCCACCGGCCCAGCAGCATGTCAAGGACTCTCACCATCCCTTCAGAGAAGGTGCCAGCTGCATCTCACAGGTGAGGACACAGATACCTGAGGCCAAATACCTCACCCACCAAAGGCACCACCTCAATGTGTGTTCCCTCAGAGTTCACCTTGGGACCTTGCTCTTCTAACTCAACACACTCCGTAGGTGATCCCAAACGTTCCACCTCCTACACTGCTCATTCCCAAATCATTAACACTCTCAGACTGCATTCAAGCATCCAGGCTCAAGTGCTGTCTAGACTACTATTTTTGGGTGATCCATAGCAACTCAAACTTAAACTTACTGCTCACCAAATACTCCCCCTACTCTCCCAACACTTCCCAGACCCCCTCACAGTGTCTAGTTCTAGCTAATGAGCTGAGAGAGGGGATTAGATGTTATACCAAGGAGCTGAAGCATTGAGAGCAAACACAGATCTGCCCAAGAGACAGTGTAGCTCCCTGAGCACCGCCTGAAGGGAACTGCCATTAGCACCCCGAGTCACAGCTGGCTTTGTAAGAGAAACAAAGGACTTTGCAGTACATACTGCAAAATACACTGTAAAGAAAGACTGTCAGTTCCCCCATGCCCAAATCATGTCCTTCTCTGGCCATTCATGTGCAAGCCAGACAGGTGGGAATCATTTACATCATAGAAAGCCAATGCTTCACTGGCTGAAACCCATCCTTTCCTCCACTGCGTGTCCCATCCCCTAGCTCATTCTCCCCCAGCTCATTCCAGCAGAGCCTCCCGATCAGAGTTTAGGTTTACTTTTGCTTTCCTAATCTTCTTCCCCAGCTCTCCATCCCTTCTCCATGACATTCCCGGAGTGATCTCCCTAAGACCGTCTTCCCAGGCCACTCCCTTCAAGAAGTCCTTCAAGGAGCATTTGCCTTCAAGCACAAAAAACGAACTCCTGGCTGCCACATCTGATGCAAGCCATTGTCCGGCGGCCTAACAAAGCTTATCTCCCCATTCACGTCATCCAAAACTCAATCCAGTCGCCACTCCAGTACTCCAATAACCACCCATTTTGAATTTTTGGATTCTCCCTAGACGGAGATACCCTAACGAACACGACTCTGCCTGCACATAGGAGGCTGAACTCAGTAAGTGTGCGTTAGGGTGATCTTTTACTAAGGAAAGGCATCGGAGCTGAAAACTGATGCCAGGCCAGCCTTCCCACCGCCAGGAATCCCCTCTCCTCACCACCTCCTGCCACAGGGCTACCCACCCCCACAGCGGTCCTTCCAGCCCGTCCGCATTCTCCAAACACAGGGTCCTCAGGGCCAAACACTTCTCAGTCAGGAATGTGTCTCCTTCCTCTCACAGCCTTCCCGAGGCCTTACCTCCAGATAACTAAACCACAGGCCCTCTACGCCGCAGCGGCCACTCTGAGCTGGCTCCTCCCAGCTGTGCCCTCCAGCCTCAGGAATTTCATAAAGAACCCTGTTCAGCCGGCGGCGTCGGAGGCCACAGCGGGCAGCTCTCTAGGGGAAATCGGTAACAGTCCTGAAGCAGGAGGGAGGGCTCCACACCCGGGAAGCCTCACCCAGAAGGAAGTCCCCGGAGCCAACGCTCAGAACCCCCTGGCAGGTCTCCTGTGTGCCAGACCTTCTCAAAGCCTCTCAGGCAGAATTTGGTCTGAGGAGCCAGCTGGATGTAAACAGCTCCAGCTCATTCCAAAGTAGAAAAACTCCGCACACCCGAAGGCCCTGGCTGCCACCAAGTCCATTTATGAGATGCAAACAGCTGAGCAGGACCCAGCCGTGCGGTTCTCGGGACCTCCTCTCGGGCTCTTCCCCTCCCGGCTCCGCGCAGCCGGGCCTGGAGCCCTGCTGGCTATTGCCATAGCACAAGGCAGAGGCTGGCACAGGCATCAGGAAAACAAAGGACTCATATCCCTAACGTGTCCAGGTTTTGTTGACATGAAAAAGTTCAAGAGAGCAGAACCACCTGGAGAAAAAAATCCTGGACCACCATAACGTTCCCTGATTTTCCCGTAAATTGCTCCTGCTCATCCTCGGCCTGAATCAGCCCTGCAGTTCTGCTTTGGAAACCTGAGAGCAAGGAGGGGTTGGCTCCTGAACGCATCCTGAATCCCCCTCACGTGCGTGCCCTTGACTGTGGCCCTCATCTCAGTCTGTGACATACAACTGCTGGAGGCGCGGGGCTGGTGCACAGAACATGCACTCGCCGCGAAAGAATGAACTCGGCCTTCAACCTCTGGAAAACCCAGAAGTGGGTCAGAGCTCCAAGGCCACTGCTGAGCAGCCCTGCCTGAGGCCCAGGCTGAGCCAGGGCTCCTGGGCCGGGGCCAAGCTGAGGCGGGGGCACTTAGAGAAGGAGAAAGGCAGCTTGAGGTTCATTTCTGCTTTGTCCTTCCTGTTCAGATTCCAAGGGATCCTAAGATGCTGCGGTCTTTCGGTTTATTCCTTTTCTTCACCCTAAGTGCAGGGCAGGAGTTAGGAGCCATGCTGGGAGCTGGGAGCTGCTCCCCGCACCAGGGCGAGCTCCTGTTTGATGTGCCTGAGCAAGCCCTGCGGGAGCTTCTGACCCTCAGGCCACAGACACACTGAGCTGCCTTCCAGAAACAGTCACCACTAATCAGAATAAACCACGATGGGCTCGATTGGCCGATCCGCACTCCTCCACACACACTGCTGAGGCCTTCTTGGCAGAGGCCAGACCTTCCGATGTCCTTCTCCAGGGGCGTCTAAACTGAAGGATGGGACCCTGAGCTAGCAGCTGGCAGGCTCCCCAGGCCCAGGCCAGCCCGGAACAGACTGCAGGGCCCGCGGCTGGTGCGGAATCACAAGGGGCTGGGGCCTGAGAGCATTCATGCAGAGTAAACGGGAGGCTGGGCTGTGACAGCGCCCCATGGACAAGAAGCAGGGCAAACCCAGAGCAGAAACAATGGAAGACTGAGTACATGTCTTTCAACACACAACCACAAAAGCAGAGTGAAACACTGGCTGGGTCTCTCTCTCTCTCTCTCTCTCTCTCTCTCTCTCTCTCTCTCTCTCTCTCTCTCATCCGAGCCAGGAGCCAACAGCCGGGCCTACCCATGAGTAATCCCGTCAGATTCTGGTACCCAGAGGGTTCCAGAGGAAGAGAACCAACGTTCCCTGAATGAGTCTGGGGTTTTGGAATCGCCCCACTAATCTGATTTGTTTTAAGGGCACTAATGACTCATTTCCACTAGGAAAGAGGGCAACAGGGATGCGCAAAATATCCCCACCACAGACACGCTTACTATTTACTCTAAGAAGTAACGTTTGGGTTGACTGTGTGTTCGATACCTTAGAACATTTTTGTCAAATGGAGTAATCGTGCTAGACCACGTGGTAAAGAAAGGAGGGGCTCGGGGATGCAAGCTCACCGCCCAAGTGCAGCATCTGTGACCGGGGTTCCTGCCTGCCCTGAGGGAGATGCTTATCTGCAGCAGCCTCGGGCCTCAGACACCGGAACCTGCACAGACTCCCATCCTGCAGTGGCTGCATTACAGTGCAAACAGCATTCCCAAGCTCTGTGTCTGCTGCCAAAGTGAGGGCTTTGTCTGGGAAGGAATTTTTGCCTCCAGACAGCCTTGGGGCTCCAGCTGCACCATCAAGTCTTCCCTGAGTCTCCAAGCCCCCAGGCCAGCCTGCAAATTTCAGACTTGCCAGTGCCTACAACTGCAGGAGATTCCTTAAGGTATCTCTCTCTCTCTCTCTCCCTCTCCCTCCCTCCTGTTTCTCTGAAGAGCCCTGGCTAACAGATTTTTATGTCATGCACAAGCCAAGTCATGTGCCACTCTTTGGGTCCAAGACTGCTAGGCTGTGATTAGCATGACACTAAGGATCCATCCCCAAGTTGGGGTGGTCCTCCCGGCTCATCCATGACCACATGCTTCTCATTGTGCCTGCGTCATTCCTATTGACCCGCAGGGCAAAGGAAGTCTTGTCTCGGTTTGGGTTCCCAGGGTTTAACGTCCCTCAGCAACCACCAGATGTTGTGAGCATTTCTGCATCTGGTGGTGGGGCTGGATAAGGAGGAGGCTGGAGAAGAGTGTCTGCTGGCTAAGGTCGGGCACTCACTGCCCACTCACTGTCATCCCCACGCGGGAGGCATCGCGGCCACACTGGGTCACACGTGGACAAAATGCAGCCTGAGGGAGCCGCTGCAGAGCAGCCCCAGAGGGGCCCTCAGTGCAGAGGGGGCTGGCCCGGAGTCCCGATCCCGGGTTCGGCTTCTCATAGGATGAATGAGCTGGGGAGCACGATACTCACTTCCACATTTCAGTTTCTCTTCATGCTAGGAGCCTATTAAATAGACCAATGCCCAAGTGCTTTTGAAGAGTAAAAATTGCTCAGGGCAGCCTGGTCCTGGCTGTCCCAGTGGACGGCACAGAGGAGGGAGGAGCAGGTGCAAGGCCGCCTCTGGGGAACAGTGTGGTCGTGGTGGGTCAGGCAGGCATGTGAAAATAGTGTTCATTTATGTTTTTCCTCATATCTTTGCTTCCCCAAACTCCCCGTTTTAGATGTAGGACCAGCACATGGGAACCAATCAGAGAAGCAGGTGTAGGGTTAGGATTTTCCAGTAGTGCCCATCTGCAGAGACATGGAGAGTCCTCCCCTGTGGCCTGAGATAGGCAGTGCGTGTCTGTCAACAGTGGCACCTTCCTCCACGCTCTGACCACACATGGCTGCACCTCTTTGGCAGCACTGACCATCTGCCATTGTGACTTTCTGCCTGTGTCCCCACCCTGCTGGTGAAGGAGCTGACGGCTAGGACCATTTCGACCACTGCACAAAGGCCTGAAGTATCACACAGTAAAAGGAAATAGTAGCCCCAGCCAGCTTTGCTCGGTGGTTAGAGCATCAGCCCTTGGACTGAAGGGTCTTGGGTTTGATTACGGTCAAGGGCATGTACCTCAGTAGCAGGCTCGATCCCCTACCCAGGTCAGGACATGTGCAGGAGGCAACCAATCAATGTGTCTCTCTCACATCGATATTTCTCTCTCTCTGTCTCTTCCCCTCCCTTCCACTCTCTCTAAAAAGCAATGGGGAGAAAATAGCCTCAGGTGAAGATTAACAACAACAACAACGAAAGTACATAGTAAAAGCTCTTGAATGAATGATAAATCTCTCCAATTTATAGATGAAGAAATGGAGCAGCAGAAAGTTGGCCTCACACTTACCTCCAGGGCCAGAAGAACCCACCTAAAGAAAAGAATCCTTCGTAGAAAACCCTCGCCCAGGTCAGCAGGAGTCTTTCTTTGCTTCTCTGACCAGCCCTTCATTCAGCAACCATATGAGTAGCAGGTATGCGTGTTATACGCACCTTTATGAACAGCGTCTCACTCGAGCATCACTGTCGTGCTGTGCGGTAAGTCACTCTCCCTGCCCTCCCTTGCAGAGGGAAAACGGGGCCTAGAGATGACCCCTCCCCTGCCCAGCATCTCGTGCAAGTGCACAGGGGCCTGGCATCTGTCAGCACAGGAGGTTGATCCCAGCGTGTGAACGCTTATACAGCCTTATGTTGTTGTTCTTCTCGGCCCATATTGTCCCAGACTGTGCTGGGCGTCAGGCTTTAGTTTTACCAGGCTTGTTGAGGAACTGAACCCCAACAGATACCGACAAGAAGATGGTCACCACATTTCCCATACTAAAATAATCTCAAAGCATCGAGTCCCATATTAACATGGATAGGCATGGCCTGAGGCCAGATATCCCACCACTCGCCAGCCCCGGGGGTCAGTTTACTCAGCTGCCAAGTAAAGCAAAGTACAATGACCCCTGCCCGGCCACCTCCCAAAGTTGTTACAAAGTCCCAACAAGACAGAAAGAGTCTTAAGAGCCGGCAAAGCCAGCTAGGATTTCCATTCTTCCTCATAAACACGGGATGCACTGGAGGGTCCTGGCGGCCGGTCCTTCTGAAGCAAAGGCTTTCCGGACTGTACAGTGAGCGAGAGTCTGAATGCAAGAGCCGCCCTGGGAACCGCAACGCGGGCACAGCTGGGACCCACACCTGGGACCCACACCTGGAAGGTTCTAAAACAAACAGACTTACGTAGTCCCTTCTTCACCCTCACACCCTAATACTCACACAGGATCAAAGTCACAAAGACAACAGAGAGACAGCTCGGGCACCGAGTCTCAGCGCATCAGAACAGGACTGTTTGTATAACAACATTCTCTAGCTCCACATCTTCAAGTGGGGAAACTAAGGCACAGAAAGGAGAAGGGTCTCCAGCGTACCTGCCAGGGCTGGCCCAGACCCGGTCTGGTGAGAGGCCCTCCTCCTCCCTCCTCCTGTGCAAGTCACAGGCTGAGTTCAAAAACAAGGCCTCAGTAGTTAAATTATATTAAATTGAATGTTTAATTATATTAAAATTACATTAAATGTTTAACTTTTTGTTTCTTATTGTCATCTGAGTACAGTGTGGTTATTAAAACAAATGAAATAGGCTGCCGACCAATTCCTCCTTTCAGACACGGTGCCCACTGTGCCCGCTGGGGAGCAGCGGCTGTGACGCGCTGGGCGCTGAGGCTGACTCCCACACGCGCCGGCATGTTAGAAGCGGGTGCCTGGGTGACACAGGGCCCTCATGAGGGAGGGTCGCTCACAGTCACCATCTACCACGTTTCCTAGAAACAATTTACAGCCCATTCTGAGCAGACGAAGTTATTTTAGGTGAATCTTTTATTTCAAAAAGGCAATTCCTTCCAGCTGCCATGAGAGGACGAGCTGCAGCAAGAGGACAAAGTGCCATTCCACCTGATCTGGAGCCTGAGGACAGAGGCCCAGGAGCGCCCCAAGGAGGGCCTTCTGCAAGCCGCCCTCTCTTGGGACCAGCTGACTCCGTGGCCACTCAGCAGTTTGATCTAAATCTTGCCCCAAGTCACCCATCAGTGAAGAAATCCTAGTCCTCCTTATCCATGCAGATCCCATCCCACAGAGAACTAGAAACCAAGCCTCAAGGTCGGACTGCCCCTTATTAACAGAGAAAGAGGAATGCAGAGAGAACGGTAAAGCGAAAGGAGAATGAGAAAGAGAGGCCAAGAAGAGATGCGAGACCAGGAGAAAGCAGGGCAGAAATCAAGAGAGAAATGGAGACACAAAGATGGAGAGAGTAACAGAACAAGAAATGAAAGAAATGGAGAAATACGGGGCTGGAGAGATCCAGAGAGGCAAAGGGTGGGAACATAATGGGAGGAAGGAAGGAAGGAAGCAGGGAAAGAGGAAGGACCCTCTTATGATAGCCATGTTCACGTCAGGCCAAGAGCCACCTGTGTCCACCGCGTGCGATCAGGCTCTGTGTGGGCAGCTACCCTCCCAAGCCAGGAACACGTGGTGCGAGCATCCAAACTCGCTGCCAAGGGCAGGTTACAGCCGGGCTCGGCGGCATCCATAATGGATAAGGTGCCCACGGAACAGCTCTGGAAGCTGCACTTAGTAAATTAGTTTCCAATAACTCTCGATGGCCTCCCAGCTTCAGCCCAGACTATATCAACATAATGTACAGGGAGTGACTTGGGCACCAGAAGGCCTGGACATGACATGCCCAGGGCAACGCCCCTGCCCCACACCCCCCAGGCTCTCTCACCCAGTGGGCAGCACTACCGGCCACAAGGGGAAATGCATTTGCAACAGAAAGTTGCCCAGAAGGGTGCTGCTGCAGATGGAAAGTGATGCCATCCGTGTGCGTGCCTCGTTTATCTAGACTGCATCGAATTAATCCAACCTTCCCAGAGGAGGGGGTGGCAGGGGGGAGTGTGCCTGCCGCTGGTGCAGTGCTCAGCTTTAAACAGGTGCTGAAGGCCGCGCGGTGGAGCAGGGGAGAAACTGGAGCTCCTGCCTTGCTCCACTGTAATTAGGTTAATGCTGCCACGTGGTGAAAGCGGACCACTTGGCATGAGGGTCTGGAAAAGGAGCCCTGCTCGCTTCCAAACCGGCCGGCAGTCAGGCAGCCAGCAGCACCTACCCTTTTTCCGGGCCTGGGCGATGACTTCAGCCGCGCTCTTGCTCATCACTTTGGTGATGTACAGGGGGCAGTTGGTCTGGTTGGCGATGGTAATCGAACGATTCACGGCTTCAGCCTCGACCTACAGAAAAGCATCTGAATGTGAGAGCCGTCCCCACTCCACAAGCCCACCGTCACCCTCCACCCTGCAAAAAAGGCTAAGTTCCTAAGAGACCACTGTGTCCTCAAGACTCTCCCCTGAGTGGCACGCCAGATGTGACCTGCCCAGTGTCACTCCATGTTGACTGGAGTGGGCAGCATCCCTTCCTGGCCCTTCTGAGGGGTTCTGAGTGTGGTGGGCAGGCCTGCAAAGCCAGCAGCAGCCTGGGAGATGTGCAGCTCTCGGGCCTCACCCACACCCACAGGGCCAGCACCTCTTGGCAGTGAGACTCGAGGTGGTTTTAATGCTTGCTAACATTTGAGGACCACCACGCACAGAAACACTGCTCCCAATGTTAGTACTTCATTCCAGCTGCGTGGTCTTGAGTCAAGACCCTCATTGATGTGATCATTTGGGCTGGGCGCCTGTACGATGCTCACAGAGGAAGCCAGCACTGACGAAGGGACAATGCGGCCTCACAGGGTCCTGGGGATGGAGCAGGCAGCATCTGTGCAAACCAAAGTCCCTCTGTGTGTGGACCACTGCCGTGGCCAGCCACAGGCTGGTACGACCTTCAGCACAAGCAGGGAAAGAGCTGCTCTAATTAATAACATGATGCTTTAAACCTGATGCTTCCATGGATGAAAATTCAAAGACCCCATGCGATGACTGCTAAACCTGATCAGATAAGACTACTTAGAACAAATTATATCTTACAGAGGAATCAGCCATGCGTTTAGAAAGGGCAACTGAAAAAGCAAGTGAAGCTGTGAAACAACGGTGTCAGAAAGGCTTTTACTCCCTCCCAACTCTGGGCCAAAGGCTGTGGCTTGATCTCTTTGAGGCAAGGGGCTGGGCGTTACTCGGCTCTCTGAAGCCTCCATTGCCCATCCTCAGCCGTTCCCAATGTAATGCCCAGTGCACAACAAGTGCTTGAAAATGTTTACTCGCCGAAACCGGTTTGGCTCAGTGGATGGAGCGTCAGCCTGCGGACTGAAAGGTCCCAGGTTCGATTCCGGTCAAGGGCATGTACCTGGGTTGCGGGCACATCCCCAGTAGGAGATGTGCAGGAAGGCGGCTGATCGATGTTTCTCTCTCATCGATGTTTCTAACTCTCTATCCCTCTCCCTTCCTCTCTGTAAAAAATCAATAAAATATATTTAAAAAAAAAAAGAAAATGTTTACTGAACAAATAACTGGCTTCCTTCTATGTTCATGGTTAAAGCGAGGCTGTTCCATAAAGAGCTGTGATTTTCTTCACAAGAAATGACTGAACTCCTAACTGAACCATCTGAGCTAACCAAGCCCCACAGGAGCTTGGCCAAGAGCTGAGGCACTATAATTGCATTAACTGGTAATCTAATTTAATAACCTAAGACAACACTCACATTTGGCCTTTCAGGCATCAGATATGTGAAGAGAGATGTCTAGAAATCTAAAGGCAAACCAAATGGCTCTTGAAAAAGCTCATTAAACATCCAAATGTTTTTAATTCCTGGAATAGCTAACCGATCAGCGCTCTCTTTCTCCTTGGCTCCAGTTACAACCAAAGTGCCTCTGGCTCAGGCAGCACACGGGACAGACGTCCTCCATCTCTGTGGTCACCTCACAAGTCTGCAGAGTAGCCCAGATGGTGTGGCTCATTGGTTGAACATCGACCTATGAACCAGGAGGTCATGGTTCGATTCCTGGTCACATGCCCAGGTCCCCGCGGGTTCCATCCCTAGTGGGAAGGGGGTAAGGGGGGTGTGCAGGAAGTAGCTGATCAATGATTCTCTTTCATCATTGATGTTTCTATCTCCCTCTCCCTTCCTCTCTGAAATCATTAAAAATGCGTATTTTTAAAAAAATGTCTGCAGAGTAAAAAGGACTCCCCTAGAATCCTCATCGCTTCCTGGGGGTGCCAGTGACTTCCCAATTCACTGTCCCAACTCAGATACTCGAAAGTGAACAGAGGCACTATTCATAACTGCAGGGAGCAATGGGTGGGGACTGGGCTGTCCCGAGTGCACTGGAATGAGTAATCATCCTAATTAGTAATCATCCTAATGAGTAAATGGAGCAAAAGTGCCAGTTCTACCAGGGCCCTGCCCAAGAGGACTGGCTTCCAGGAAGCCTGGCTTTGGTTTGGAGAATCCGGGTCCCAGGGTCCCGTGGGGATTTGCTCATCCGCTGTGAGGTTCTGACCCCACCTCCCCCTCCCTCGCACAGGCCTGGAATGAGGGCAGAGGCCAAACTACAAGATTACCTCGTGGAGAGAGAAGGTCATTTAAACAAGTCCCCAGGCTGCACCCAGAACCATGAGAGAATCCACATTTCACCCTTCTATGTGTATAGCTGTGTGCCTGACATGCAGCATAAACTGTCTCACACACACCGAGCTCTGCTTTAAATACTATTGCTTTAAAACATTACGAAAATAGTATTTAAATTAGAAATAAAAACTATTGTCTCATTATAGAGCTCTCAGAAATTGGGGGGTCACTAGCCTTGTTTTCTGATTTTAAAAATGAGCATGCCTCCTTGGCCAGCATGCTCAGTGGTTAGAGCATCGACTGCATACCAGAGGGTCTCAGGTTTGATTCTTGGTCAAGGACATGTACCTGGGTTGCAGGTTCGATCCCCTGCCCTGGTCAGGCCACATGGGAGAGGCAACCAATTGCTGTTTCTCTCTCTCCTCCTCCTCCCTTCCATCTGCTCGCTCTTAAAAAAAATAAATAAATAATGGAGAAGATATCCTCTGGTGAGGATTAATAAAATAAAATTTAAAAATGCAACATCCCTAGGTCCAGAGAGAAATGCAAATTATATAGGAACACAGTGTCAGCACACACAGCAGTGTTCATATCCACACCAGCCCCAGGACACAGTGTCAGCACACAGAGCAGTGTTCATACCCACACCATCCCCAGGACACAGTGTCAGTACACACAGCAGTGTTCATACACACACCAGCCCCAGGACACAGTGTCAGTACACACAGCAGTGTTCATACACACACCAGCCCCAGGACACAGTGTCAGTACACACAGCAGTGTTCATACACACACCAGCCCCAGGACACAGTGTCAGCACACACAGCAGTGTTCATACACACACCAGCCCCAGGACACAGTGTCAGTACACACAGCAGTGTTCATACCCACACCATCCCCAGGACACAGTGTCAGCACACACAGCAGTGTTAATACACACACCAGCCCCAGGACACAGTGTCAGTACACACAGCAGTGTTAATACACACACCATCCACAGGACACAATGTCAGTACACACAGCAGTGTTCATACCCACACCATCCCCAGGACACAGTGTCAGCACACACAGCAGTGTTCATACCCACACCATCCCCAGGACACAGTGTCAGCACACACAGCAGTGTTAATACACACACCAGCCCCAGGACACAGTGTCAGTACACACAGCAGTGTTCATACCCACACCATCCCCAGGACACAGTGTCAGCACACACAGCAGTGTTAATACACACACCAGCCCAGGACACAGTGTCAGCACACACAGCAGTGTTCATACACACACCAGCCCCAGGACACAGTGTCAGTACACACAGCAGTGTTCATACACACACCAGCCCCAGGACACAGTGTCAGTACACACAGCAGTGTTCATACCCACACCAGCCCCAGGACACAGTGTCAGCACACACAACAGTGTTAATACACACACCAGCCCCAGGACACAGTGTCAGTACACACAGCAGTGTTCATACACACACCAGCCCCAGGACACAGTGTCAGTGCACACAGCAGTGTTAATACACACACCATCCACAGGACACAGTGTCAGCACACACAGCAGTGTTCATACACACACCAGCCCCAGGACACAGTGTCAGTACACACAGCAGTGTTCATACACACACCAGCCCCAGGACACAGTGTCAGTACACACAACAGTGTTCATACCCACACCAGCCCCAGGACACAGTGTCAGTACACACAACAGTGTTAATACGTACACCAGCCCCAGGACACAGTGTCAGCACACACAGCAGTGTTAATACACACACCATCCACAGGACACAGTGTTAATACACACACCAGCCCCAGGACACAGTGTCAGTACACACGACAGTGTTCATACCCACACCAGCCCCAGGACACAGTGTCAGCACACACAGCAGTGTTAATACACACACCAGCCCCAGGACACAGTGTCAGCACACACAGCAGTGTTCATACCCACACCAGCCCCAGGACACAGTGTCAGCACACACAGCAGTGTTAATACACACACCAGCCCCAGGACACAGTGTCAGTACACACAGCAGTGTTAATACACACACCATCCACAGGACACAGTGTCAGTACACACAGCAGTGTTCATACCCACACCATCCCCAGGACACAGTGTCAGCACACACAGCAGTGTTAATACACACACCAGCCCAGGACACAGTGTCAGTACACACAGCAGTGTTCATACCCACACCATCCCCAGGACACAGTGTCAGCACACACAGCAGTGTTAATACACACACCAGCCCCAGGACACAGTGTCAGCACACAGAGCAGTGTTCATACACACACCAGCCCCAGGACACAGTGTCAGTACACACAGCAGTGTTAATACACACACCAGCCCCAGGACACAGTGTCAGCACACACAACAGTGTTAATACACACACCAGCCCCAGGACACAGTGTCAGTACACACAACAGTGTTCATACACACACCATCCACAGGACACAGTGTCAGTACACACAGCAGTGTTAATACACACACCAGCCCCAGGACACAGTGTCAGTACACACAGCAGTGTTAATACACACACCATCCCCAGGACACAGTGTCAGTACACACATCAGTGTTAATACACACACCAGCCCCAGGACACAGTGTCAGTACACACAGCAGTGTTAATACACACACCATCCCCAGGACACAGTGTCAGTACACACAGCAGTGTTAATACACACACCAGCCCCAGGACACAGTGTCAGTACACACAGCAGTGTTAATACACACACCAGCCCCAGGACACAGTGTCAGCACACACAACAGTGTTAATACACACACCATCCACAGGACACACAGGTCACAGGTCAGTACACACAACAGGGTTCATACACACACCAGCCCCAGGGCACACAGGTCACAGGTCAGTACACACAACAGGGTTCATACACACACCAGCCCCAGGACACACAGGTCAGTGCCAGCATGCCCTTCATGGCTCAGTCCCCAGCCATCTGCGTAGCCCACAAGGCCGTTAGAAAGTTCCTTTCAGTAAGCAATTCTTCATCACCCTCACCTCCGAGCCCCACTCTCTTCCCAGAGCCAGTCTTTCCCTCTTCCTCCCTCTCACAGGGGTCACGTTCTCCTTCATCTCGCTGCCCCCACGGGCTGCAGTCCTACTCCGTGCTGGGACATCTTTGATGGATACTAGATTTCTGCATTCTCTGCGTCTCCCTTCCGATCTTCTCCGCTGCAAATGGCCAGCCGTGCTGGCAGCCTCCCTGGGTGGCAGGGAGAGCAGCAGAGGCAGGGACCGCTCTGGGCGTCCAGCGCGGGTCACGGACTTGTGGAGCGACATTCTCGTAGGCTCTGAACCGCTATGTCCGATGGATGGGCAGCATCGCCCCAGCTGAACTGTGCATGAAGCTCAGTCCCCTCAGAATGGCTCCACATTTTACCGCTCGTGTAGGGCTTAATGCACAACAGACCCCTGGCGACAAACTGAAAATTGCCACCAGTAGCGGAGGGAGAAGGCGTGGGATGTGCTGGCAGCTGTCCTTAGGGAGCACGAGTCCTGGGCCTGGCAGAGGGCAGGGCCTCTGAACCCGCTGAGAAGAGCAGGCAGAAGAAAGCCCCCAACAGCAGCCCCTCGGGAGATGAGAGGTCACCCCAAGGAACCAAGAGCTCCCCATGTCGGAGCGTTCTGCCAGCCCCCAAAAAAGCCTTCGCGCCCCACTGCTGTGGACTCTGAAACACTCAAAGCAGCAGCTGCTACAAGAGATGTCTCCGTGCCAACCAGGACAATGGCCTTGATTTTGTGGTCAAAATGGCAACCGGAACAGCGCTCCTCCCGTAGCTCCGGCCTGTCCAGGGAACCTAGGGCGGGCTTTGCGTTCTGATTGGGGTTTGCAGGGATCTGGGGACGCAGAGAAGACAGCAGGGAGAAGGGGAAGCAAGCCCCACCAAGACTCTCAATTTAAACAAGCACAGGGCTCCCAGAACAGCCTCCTGGAACAGGGAGAGCAGCGTGCTCTCTCAGGGCCAGCACCTTCCTGCCACCTGCACAGGTAGTTGGGACGGGGTGAGAGCAGCTCTGCAGCCAGCCAGTGGGATGGGGGTGAGAGGAAACTGTGTAACTAAGCCCAGCCCAGGAGTCACCACCTGGTGACAAGGGCCATTGGCTCGAGGCTGAGCTGGGGCTCCGCAGGCACGGCTGGGGGTTGGTGCAGAGCAGGAGGGTGTTGCTGGGGAGCAGACAGACACTGCGTCTTCCGCTCTCTGACGCGGGGCAGCCACAACATCCCACCACCGTGGTGTCTTTATATGAGAGACACGTAGCTCACAAAGGCTCTGCCGCACATAAGCAGTGGAATACGAATGGGTTCCCTGGATAGCGCTGTGCAGTCTGCATGAATGGCGCCCCTGCAGTTGTGTGAAGGAGGGTCTTTGTGTCTCTCACAGAACCACCACCAAACGTGAACTGTTACAACGGGGTCTGGTGCCTCTGGGGACCCAGTAAATGCTGTCTCTGATGGGGCTTCTGAGGGAAAGAAAGCACTACGAGAGCCATGCCCTCCCATGCCTCTCCTGGGCCTTGCAGCTCAGAGACCTCGCCCCAAACTGTGTAGGACCGAATGCAGGCCCAACCAATCTAAGGAGGATGGAGCTGAGGGCCACCGTGGCCTATGCCAGCCTTCCCTCCCCAACAGGTTTATCCCAGGAAATTTGATTACAATGGTCACCGAGGCCAGCTGTGAAAAGAAAACAAAGCCATGGACAGGAATCTTCAGGGTATCTATGCAAGTGAGATCTTCTCTACGCATGTGTGTATATGTGTGTAAATGTGCCTATGTATTTTGTAACGTGTCAATGTGTATGTACATGTGTACAAGAGTGTGCATGTGTACATGTGTGCACTTGTATCTGAACATGTGTATGTGTGCATGCTTGTGCATAAAACCAGCCTAGCCTCAGGTGCTCTTAGCATCAGCTACTGAGATGGTCTCAGCTACTGTCTCCCTCTCTCCTCCCGAATCCTGTCCACCAGCCAGTCACGGCACGGGGTTCCCGCAGCTAATATAGGGGCCTAAAGAGGTCACCTGCAGCCTCTCTCACCCTCGTGACGGCTCCGACTCACGCCTTCAGCTTTCAGCACACCTGGGCAGGTTGGATGGTTAGGAAAGGCCCTCTGTCCCACGGCCTGGAGAGGAGCATACAATACTGAAAATTCCACAGCTTCCGCCTTCATGTGGGGAGGAAAATGTCCTCAGTGCTGAAGGTGTCCTGGTGTGTCTGTGACTATGTCCGTCTCTACCTGTCTGTGTGTGATTCTGTGTCTGTGTGTGTATCTGTGTGTGTGTCTGTATCTATGTGTGTGCCTTTGTGTGTGACTGTGAGTTTGCAGTAGGAAGGGCAAAATAAGGAAGTAGAAGCACTCACATTCTAAGTGGCTTCCACCTTCACCTTTTCTGCCTTACATCCTTTCTGCCTTTCCAGCCTCACTCCTTCCCCACGCCTGAGAGAAAAAGGCTGTGGATGCCGTGCCGCCTCCCCCCCACACACACCAGCACCTTTGATTCAGCCCTTGAGAATCCCTTTTCATTCTGGAGGGGCACCCAGGGGCCCTCACGTGCACACCCCCCATACTCAGCGGGAACACCCCAGTTCTAAAGTTCTGAGATTTGGGGGCCCTGCTCCCATTCATACTCCTCTTGTCAAGCTTCTCTCCAGCTGTTTCTGGAGGTAAAAACCAAATTTATGCCAAGATCCATTTTCCTGATGATTTTATCTGCCTTTATCTGCACCCATTCCTTTTCCATCTAATTTCCAGTAAAGAGGAAGTCTGTTCATTTCCAGGAGACTCCCCAGAACTCCCTTTGCTCAGAGCCAGGTCCTCAAACACCTGACCTTGAAGCTTTCATTAAGGAGCCAACTCCTGAGAAGGACTGAAAGGCCACACATTCTACTTTAGAGAAACCGATTCTCCATCACATACGGGACGATGTGGGCACCCCACCCCCGGTAACTTACCAGCCTCACCATCCAAGTCAGCAGCTCTCAGCCTTGGTGCCAGCGGGGCCCCTGCTCTTCATTTCCCTCCCCTACTTTGAAAAATTCGGCCTACCCACCCTGCTGGTCACCCTGGGCAGACTTGCCATGGGAAACACACAGCTCTCTTATGCTTTGGATACTTAGAGGAGCTTTAGATCCCCGTGACTAATGCTTGGTGACTGGTGAGATTCCAGAGGCCCCAAGATCTGAACCACGAAACCCAGATTGCAGGACGCTGATTAAAAGCTTTGTGTCCCCCCAGAAAGGGCTGGAGAATCCGAGCGGAGAAAGGCGTCTTCAGGCTAAACAAGCCACACTGCTCTACGCCTCGGCTCAGTCTCCCCTGCACTTTGCCTGAGTGGACACGCGGGTAACCTGAGACGTCCACGGCCAAAACAGCCTCGCAGAAGCCCCAGCTGTGCAGGCAGGAGGTGTGCCGGCTCTGGCAGCCCAGGGACACGCAGGACCTCCACTGCATTCAGCAGGTGCTCACCTCCTCAGGCCGGCTCAGCACGTGTCCCTCGGGGCCCGTGATGCCCAGGTCCAGGATCCGCTGCTGCTCCTGCAATGTTTAAAGAAAGCCAGGCCATCAGGGATTGCTGTGTGTGTCCACGTGCACGTGTGTGTCTCTGTGTGGGACTGCAGGTGGCTCTGACTGCTAGGGGCCTGGGCAGTTACCCAGGCAAGATGTAAAAATGGCGCTGCTGACCACCTGGCCCTCATGCCAAGACCCCATGAAGAGAAAGGCTCACTACCCGATTCCCAGTCCTGCCTGAGCTATGACAGGCCAATCGCAGCCTCCCGAATGCACACAGCTGCTCCCTGGGATGGTAAGGGTAAAATGTCTGCACGTGGGGGTCCAGGGCCACCCCACACAGACAGCTGCATCCCAGCACCGAGAGAATCCCGTGTCTGTGGAAAGGGAGCAGGCTGTGTGTCCTACGGAACACACCACGAGGCGCCCGTGGCACGCGCTGCGTGAGGCGAGCACAGCACCCAGGATGGCTCCATCAGGTCCCCTGCTTCTCCTCCTGGGGCTGAGCTACAGATATCATCGCTTCTCAAGCCCGCCTCTCGCCCTGCGGCTCATGCAGAAAGAAATGATGGGGAGGAAGGCACAGTACCTCTGCAATGATGTCGCCGTTCTCTGCGTGGACTTGGGCGATGGCACCAATGTCCCGGATCACGCTCAGGACTTCATAGATCTGAGGAGGGAGTTGGGGTCAGAGACAGGGACCTCCAGCTTCCTGTTCACCAGCACAACCCTGTCCCCGACGGCCACAGGGGCCAGAAATGGCACCCATTTCCTTGGGGCTTCTACAAGCTGGTGTTTTTACAGACCCAGAGGGCCATGCTTCTGGCCCGCGTGGGACAGAGCAGAACCTCCAGTAATTAGCAGAGGCAGAGTAACCGAACAGGATGTGAACTGGGAGTAAGAAGCTCAGAGGAGACGCCAGGCTCTGCGCACACCCTCAGCCACGCGGCCCCTCGGCATGCTGACTGCAGAGCCGGGTAGAACACCAGTCCTGGTTCACAGCCTCCCTAAAGGTGAAGTGAGAGCCAGGACTTGATCCACCAGCCATTTCCCCTGAAGCTAAGGGATGTGCATACACTCGAGGCAGCTTTCAAGACCACAGCCGTGGCCAAATGTACCGAATGCCAGTGATCTGCTCAGGAAAGCCCACGTTTCTTACCTGGGAATCCGTCAGCTGGAAGCGATCTTTGAAAGCCATGTACACGAGGAAGGAATTTACCCCTGGAGGACAGACAAAAGAGACAGACAAAATGCATAACTGTAACAGGCCACCCAAATAATCCGGAAGGGAACAAAAAAGTTACGATATTATGTGTATGTGTATATATGCAGTGTAGGCAAAAGTAGGTTCACAGTGGTGGGTATGGAAAAAGACATACAGGATATGATTATTACATTATCACAATAGCTTGTTAGCTGTGTGTATGCTGTACTCACAACTGGAAACCTACTTTTGCCCCCCACCCCCACATCATGCAGAGAGAAAGAGAGACAGATGGAGACACAGAGAGAATGATAATGCAAATGAGGCAAAATATAAACAACTGGTAAATCTGGGAATAAGGTGGGAAAGTTCTTTTTAGTATTCTTACAATTTTCCTCTAAGTTTAAAACTCTACCAAAATTAACAGTTGCTGTTATTTGTACACCCATACACACACAGCAGCAGTATTCCAATACCAACGAGTGAAGCAACCCAAGTGTCCCCTGACAGGTGAATGGATAAACACAACGTGGCACGGCCATCTAATGGACTATTACTCAGGCTCAAGCGGGATCGTAAGAAGCTAGGACAACTCCTTGGCGAGTAAAGTGGGGACACGACACACAGCTGAACAAACTGGCCGAGCAATTCCGAGCAGGTACAGAAGGTCACTTTCTAAAGACAACACCTAGGTCTTAGTTGTATGTCAGCTCCAGGCCCAGAAAAGCAGCAAAACCAGGTGGGTGACACCAGGACCAGCTGCAATGACTATTGACCCCTGTCCTGGCACTGGCCAACCAGTGGAGGCCAGGACAGAGCACACCTGGAAAAGCTGATGAATATTTTATTGAGATCTTCCCCTAAGATCTGCCCTAAACCCTCAAAACAAAGGAGCCAGCCCGCCCTCTGGGAGTATCTTCCTCCTCCACCTCTCCCACAGGCGTGCATCTCCTAAACTCTAAGAGTCCCCAAGAGATTTTCGACCAGGGGAGCAATGGGCAGTGGCAGCTCATCCCAGGGTAACCCCCTGAACCTGTCCCCAAGGCCCCCTTTCCTGTGACTGCAGTGAGCTGATTGCAACCCCACCTCAGCTCATTTCTTCCTGTAACATTTTTAGAGAATCGAAGCAGCCCCGCATAGGCTCCCTCCTGTTGCTTCTTCTGTTCTAAACCTTTCCTTGTTCCACTGTCCCCAGAGATAACAAACATACTCTCACAATCACCTGGAGTCCTGTTGTGAAATCTTTTTTGCACCAAGTCAAGAACCCACACACTACCAGCGCCTGGGGCAGACCCAGTCTGAGCCGGTCCCTTTTCCGGTACCATTCTGACATATGCCACAAACATGGGTCAGCCCTGAGGGTATTATACTCAATGAAATAAGCCAGTCACAAAAGGACAAATACTGCAGGATTCCACTTACATGTCAAATTCACAGAGACAGGAAGTAGAATGGCAGAAAATGGGGGTTGCCAAGGGCTGGCGGGAGGGAGAATGGGGAATTATTGTTTAATGAGGACAGAATTTCCATTTGGAAAGGTGAAAAGTTCCAGGGGAGGGTAGTGGGGATGGCTGCTCAACAATGTAAATGTACTTAATGCCACAAACAGTACATTTACCATGGTTAAGGTGGTAAATTTTATGTTATGCTGTGTTTTACCGCAATTAAAAGTTAATAAGTTTTCCCAACTTTTGTGACTTTAACAAGGCAATGAAATAGAAGACCTTATTGATGAAGATCTATAATAGAAGTCTTTTCTGTGGTAAACAGACTGCCCTCCATGCTGACTTTAAGAAAAGGTCCTTGAGTGTGACAAGCATATGTTGCAGTTCTCATCCTGGTATTTTAGAGTTCTTGCCTCCCTAGTGCAAGAACAAATATCCCTGCCCAGATGGTAAACAACTGTATTGACAACCTCATAGCCTTGGAGCTTAACCCAGGGGTGCTGGCGACAGTGCTGTGAGCTGCCTAAATTCAAGGCTCAGGACATCTCAGCCCTCCTCTGTTGCCAGGAAACAGTTGTTATGGTAACTCTCTTGGTTGAGTTAGACTGGATTCATTTCTAAGTATCAAAAGTTAAATCTTGGCATTTTCAAAAGTGAGAAAGATCAAGGGTTAGCTACTTCCTTTTATGCTGGGCCTTCATGGTAGAAAGAATCTTAGGATATCTAGTACAAAACCCTCCTGTGAGAGTCTTTTTTTTTTTTTTTTTTTTATTGAAATTCAGAAAATTTAAGTGATTTGCCCAAGGTCACACAGCTAATTTGTGGAAGAGCAAAGCAATAAACCCAAGATTCTAGATTTCCATTTCGAGCTTCTTCTACCATATCTCTGGATATCTACCATATCTATGTCTAGCAGTTTCCCTCCTGCCATTTTCTTCACAGCTCATGGAACTTCTGGGCTTAGAAATCTCCTAACCCGAAAGCAATAGGTTCTTCCCCAACAGTTAAGATCCAATGAGGCCTGCATGTGACCCAGGAGTCGAATCTAGTCTACAGCCAAGTTTAAGGGGTCCCTGTAGGACTATATAATTTGGCAACACCACCCAAAACCCCAAGCTTCCTCTGGTAACAGGGTCCCAGGGGCATTTTGAGGTAGTCAAGATCCCTCCAGCCGCCCTGGACAGCTTTCAGAACCCAATCCTTGGAATCCTGCTCCCCAAAATAGTCTTAGGGATCAACAGACCCCTCGGGTTGTCCCACGGCCTCCTCACCCTCCAGTCTGTCCTGGTTCTTCCGGATTTGCAGGAAGAAGCTGTTCAAGTCCTCTACCCCAGGTCCCAGGCACTCTCCTGCGACTGCCCAGAATCCTCACTGGCTCATCACTCTCGTAGCCTCAACTCCCCAACCTGGCTTGGGCACATGGTTCCCTCAAACCAATAAGATGCAAGCAGTTGTTACATAAGAGCAGGTCCCTGGAATAAGGCTCAGGTTCTCATATCAATGAAAGCTTCTTTGGCTGCCCTGGGTTTGGCTACCTCCAATCAGCATGAGCTGCAGCCAAAGCCCTGTCTTCTCAGAGGCACGGGTGAGGCCCAAAAGGGATCTATTAAGTACCATTCACAGAGCTTGTCTCCACAGGGCTGTGCCAGTTCATGACCTGAGGGTGCCGGGTCAACACAACCTACCATGATCCTTCACCAGGGCCTCCATCTCCTCTTGGATGCCCTTGTGCCACTCGGTGATGTCCACGTGCAGAGAGTAGTCACAGCAGGACTTGCTATCGGCCCATTCCCTCCACTGGTCGAAGGCAGCCAGCAGGCTTGTCCCAGGCTCTGGCACGACATGGTCAACTAGAAAAGAACAGATATTTGTCATCATCAACAAAAGCCTCCAGGGCCACAGGCCAACAGCTGTTTTCCCATTTCAACCCTGAACAAGCCTTCTTGGTTTCAAAGTCGAGATGGTGATCTCTACAATCAGCTTCTAAGAATCCACTTAAACCAGCTGACTACCCAAGAGGGAGAAAGCAGAAACTTGGCATGGCATGGTCAGTCCAGTGAAACCACGCATGAACTGCCCAGATCTGATTTCCCAGCTCAAAGCCCCTGAAAGGACACACCTTGGGCACATTTCTTGGACAATGAGTCATTATGGACAATGGCAGTGTCAAATGGCCAGCCCGAGCTGCCAAACCCTTCCTTGTGTTAATAGCTGCTTGTGAGACGCCCCCACCAGACAGCAAGGAACTTGAAGTTGCTGGACCCCAGCCACACAGACAGAGCCTTTTAAAAGATCCCCAGCATATCCACTCTCTCATCACCACTCGTATTTCTGCAGCATAATACCACTCTGCAAATTAAGGGAGAGCTTTCATCATAAGAGTTCAAAGTGTTTTAAAACTGTGGTCATTGTTATATTATTATTGAGCTCGGCTGATATGGAGACAGAGGACTCTGGAGTCAAGCTGACCTGAGGTTTTGGGTAAGCTACTTAACCTCCACTACCCCAGGTTTCTGTGCGGGTTTAAAATAGGGGTATTGCGTACCATACACATTTGCCGTGAAGATTAATTGAGACAGCGCATCAACCTTAAGTCACTCCCCTATTTAAATCTGCCAATGGCTTCCCTCTTGCTCAGCGGTTCTCAATCTGTGGGTCGCTACCCCTTTGGGGGTCGAACGACCCTTTCACAGGGGTCGCCTAAGACCATCAGAAATCACATACATAATTACATATTGTTTTTGTGATTGATCACTATGCTTTAATTATGTTCAATTTGTAACAATGAAATTGGGGGTCACCACAACATGAGGAACTGTATTAAAGGGTCGTGGCATTAGGAAGATTGAGAACTACTGCTCTTGCTCTTCAGATAAAGACTAAAATCCCCAATGCGGTCTGCATGCTCCTGCCCAGCTCGGCCCATGACTGCCTCCCCCACATCGTCTTGGAGCATCGCCCCTTCCCACACTGTTCTCACTTCCTAAAATATCAGCTGCTCCCTTCTGCCATGGGGCCCTTGCATATGTTGTTTCCTAGGTGCTGGAGAGCTTTCACCCAGTTAACACGGCAACGGGAAGTTTACCAGATCTATTATTCCTCATCTTCCACACAGACACACTAAATTTCAAAATGAAATGACTTGTCCAAGGTCAAATCAAACTTGTGCAGCAAAGAAGATAAAGCCCAGGACTCTTGACACCCTGAAGCAATGAATCATTCTTCTAAATAAAATATCAGATTTTCTACACCCAGGTAAGCAGTTCTCAGCTAAGAAAATGCCAGCCCAAGCAATGCTAGTGAGCTCAGATTTCTGAAATGGATCAAATCTTGCAGATGCTGCTAAATTGGAATCAACTGAGCTTGGCTCTGTACGTCTCAAAATGTGGGCAGGCGGGGGCGGGCTGGAGGGGGTCAATGGTGGGAAAAGGGGGACAAAGGTAATACTTTCAACCATAAAGAACTAGAAAAATAATGTGGGCATCTAAGCTGAATTTTCTTTTGACAATATTTACTTTCTATAAGTAGTAGTATATGCAATTAAATGGGTACATACATAGCTGGTACTATAATACAATGATATCTAATGAAAGCAATGAGGATGTGTGTACTTCTAATACAATCGTTCCATCTGTAAAATGCTAACAGAAACCCTGACAAAACAATTCCAGTATCTGTTCTTGTGTTTCCCTGCTTGGTAAGGAGGGCGGTAAGCAGTTTGGACAGAATCTCCCTAGTCACGCCCCACACCCCTGGCTTGATCTCTATCCCTCCTCCAAATCACTCTTCCTAAGCAGCCAGAAGGCTCCTAAACCTTTCATCAGGTCCTATCACTCCCTGATTAAATCCTTCAGAAACTGGCCACCATCTTCAGAGTAAATATTCAAGCTCTTCCCTGGGCCCTGTGCATCCAGTCCCGGCTCATCCCTCCACCCCCACCCCTCCATTCTGTCTGCCACCTGCCCCCGCTCTCCACCATCAGGCCACCCCAGCTGTTTTTTAGCCCCTGACCAGTCCAACCCCTCCCAAGCTCCAGGCCTTTGCGCAAGCAGTACTCTCTCCGGAAATCCATTCCCTTGCTCTTTAGTCAGGCATCTCCTCCTCCTCATGGGACTAAATGTCACCATCCCAGGACTGCATCCCATTTGCAGTTTCCATAATTTACTATCTCACTGCCCGCACGAGGTTCTACACGCATCACAGCAGGGAATACGTGCTTGGATACAGTAAGTGCTCAACAAATGTTTTCAGCAAATGAAGGACTGTTCCCCCCGACCCTGCAAGACCAGGTCAAACACAGAAGGAAGTGTTCTCCTGGGAACACATCCAGATTTTCCTGTGCAACCTCAAGAGTGTGTACGAACATCCTCAAATTCCAGGGTATATGAAAGCTTATTGAGAGCTTATTAAAGCACAGGTCCCTGGCCATCACCCCAGGGTTCCAGGTTCTGTGGGTCTGGGCTGGGACCTGAGAATGTGCATCTTTAATAAGCTCCCTGGGAGCTAACGAGTCTGCCTCCTCCCACCTGAACATCACTAAGGGGAGGTGGTTTCCCATTTACTTCTGCACCTCTATCCACTGTGCCCGTTTTACTGCACACAGCAGCATTATCCCTTACAAACACAGCGCGGTTCCCTGGCTGTCATACTGTGGCTTCCCTCCGTGTCCACAAACACTCCTGTAGTTGTGAACCCCTGAAAACTCAGGACAGATAAAGCTGAGGGCCTCAGAGGAATAAACACATTTCCTCCGGAGCTCATGACACTCAAGAAACGTGTCCACAAAAAGCTCCCACATGTTTTCCCACAGTTCTCCTTCCGTAGAAGCTCTCCCGGGAAGAGCTGGCCCAGGAACGGGCAGAAGGTCATGCTCACTTCCGGAGGGAGCAGATTCCCATTGCCTTCCCTCTGGTGACTTCTAGGCTATCTGTCCCCATGAGCGCGGCTTCTGCCTTGCAGCTGACTCCTCCCACTCCTGTAAGACGCGAGGGAAAGCTCGCCCGCCCAGCCTCCTGCCCCCCATCGCCCACCCAGCCCCCAGCAGTGAACAGAACACGGACCTGGGTTCAATGGGCCCGAGTTCAATTCGGGTTCTTGCTGCAGCACTCTCCTGCTGCACACGTCGTCTCTGGGAACTCTATTTCTCCGTATATAAAGCAAGGGCATGCAGCCACCTGGTGTGCAGGGCGGCAAGAAGTAAAAGCACCTGGCAAAGAGCTGCCACCATTTTCATGCCCCGGGTGAGCAATGGGAAACACCACAGAGGTGTCGGCAGCGAGCCCGTGAATCGGGTTTATGAGGGAGCCATCAACCTGCCCCAGGACCATGGCCTGAATTCAGGCGTGACAACCAGTGTGCAGAAGTACTTTTATCTAGAAGACACCAGCTATTTCCAAAGGACTGTGATTACTTCTCTTAAAACTGTCAAAAGACCCTAAATTTCTAACAGCTTTATTGAGATATAACTCCCACACTAAACAATTCACCCATTTACACGGAACCATTCGATGGTGTTCAGTCTAGTCACAGAATTGTGCAACCATCACCACCATCTATTTGTAGAGCATCACCCACAAAAGGGGAATTACCCAAAGAGGAAGCTCCGACCCATGAGCAGTCCTCTCTGGGCCCTCCTGGCACTGCCAGTCCCGGCTGCAGGCAACCACTGATTTGCTTTCTGACTATAGATTTGCCTGTTCAGGAAATTTCATACAAATGGAATCACACAAGATGTGGTCTTTTGTGTCTGGCTCCCCACACTTAGCATCAAGTTTTCAAGATCTATCCATGTTGTAGCGTGTGTCAGCATTTCATTCCTTTCTATTGCCTTGAGTGGTCCTGGAATCCTATTTTCTGTTTACTGGATATTGCAAGGTGTTAGACACGGAGCAAACAGGCTGCTCCCCTGGAATTTGTGGCATTTAAAGGACCCTGGCTTCTTACAACTTTTGTTTTGAGGTAATTGTAGACACACATGCAGTTGTAGGAAATGATACTGTGAGATCCTCAGACCCTGCACCCAGGGTCCCCCAGGGGTAACATCCTGCCCGACTTTAGAACAATATCACAACAAGGAGATCGACAAGACCCTACGTTTTTAAAAGGCCAGCAAAGCAGTTGGTATATCTGGTCAGCTCTCAAGGGGCCCTTTTTATTTAAAACATAGATGCTAAAAAGTCATCACCACTGTCCCTGTTGTGGGATAGCAGCGGCTGAGTGGGAACGTCTACTATGGGGTTAAGTATGTGGGGCAGAAAGAGGGGGGGGACTCCCTCCCACTAGGCCCCCACCCCCACGGCTCTGAAGCCTCACACAGTCACACACAGGGCTGTTCTAGGAACTCCTGTAAGTCAGCACACACACCTCCCTCGCTCCCTGGGCATTCACTTCGTCAGAAGCGCCCACGTCCTGTCTCCCTTTCCAGAATCATCACTGCCTCATTCTGTAGTCCCCCACTTACCAGCAGCCTCTCCCCTTTCATCTTAGATAAATGAACAGATCTGAATTCAGAGCAAACCATCAAGGAGATGGCAACACACACCACCGATGGCTTATCTGTGGCCCTCCCGCCCTGGCATCTATTCAGCAAAATGCCAGTGACCCATTCAACAGGGAAGGGCTTTGTTGGTGTGAGATAAGAGCCCTGGGGAGCCTGGCCTGCCAGTTGGGATAACATGGTTTTGTTCTGGAAAAAGGCAGGAAAGGAAGAGAAAGCACCTGTCCCTGGGAATATGCAGAGAACCTGCAGGTGAGTTCAGATGTGCGAGTGTCTGGCCAGTTCTGCCACTTACTCATTGTGTGGCTTTGGACAAGATGTTCAACCTCAGTGGCTTTCAGACTCCTCATCTGTAAAAGGGGGCTAATACTAGTACCTCGCCCACAGGATTCCAGCGAGGTGAAATGAGTTAGTAAGGGAGCTACTTAGGAGAGTGTTCAACACACACCAGCCCGAAGGCACAGTCACACCCTTTATGCGGGAGCCGCCATGCATGCACCTGCATGAAGGAAGCATCCAGGTGCCACTACAGCACAGGCTGGCGGGGATCGCTCCTGCCTGGCGCAAACACAGCTGACCCTTGAGCAACACGGGTTTGAACTGCGCACGTCCACTTATACATGGATTTTTTCATCGAACACAAAGTATTTTCTCTTCCTTATGATCATCTTAACATTTTCTTTTCTTTAGCTTCATTGTAAGAATTACATTATATAAGACATATAATATGCAAAATGTGTGTTAATCAACTGTTTAAGTTACTTCCAATCAACATGAGGTTATTAGTAGTTAAGTTCTGGGGGAGTCCAAAGTTATCCTTGGATTTTTTTACTACAAGGGGGGTCAGCACCCCTAACCTCTGCGTTGTTCAGAGTCGACTGTATATTGCTTCTCCCACAGCACAGAGGAGCGCTTCCCAAAGAGCTGGACTATCCAGAACGTTTGTGCCCGATTTTCTCATCTACAGCATGACTGAATGTTCATGGTGCCGGCGAAGCCCTGGGAGCACAGCCATCCCATCCAGACGCACTGTGGCCGCTTTAAAACCCCAGCCCTGCTCAACCAATAGATGTCTGTCTCTGTCTCTCTCTTTCTCCTCATCCCTCCCTTCCGTTCTCTCTAGAAATCAATGGGGGGAATGGAAGAGGGAAGCCAGTCCTCCTGAAGGCTGGCGAGGGGCCTGTCTGCCTTAGGGTAACACTAGCCGAAGAAAGAGTGGCCAACTTTAACCTAAAGGTAATTCGTATACTTTCCAAGATGGGAATGATGCTCAAAATAATTAACGTGTATCGAACACTTCCTATGTGTCTGGTGCTTTCCCGTGCATCTCCCATGGTTTATCTCCTTTCCTCTTTAGACCCGTCTCCTGATGTCAGAGCCAGGGTTGGCCCCAGTTTTCAGTTGAAGCAGCTGGGGGATGTGAGATGAAGTAACCTGCTCACGTTACTTAAAGCACACCCGGCAGAGAGCCTGACAGACAGAAGCTGTGCAACATTCCCACCACCCGTGCCCCGGCCAAGGCAGGCCCTGCGGGAACTGGGGAAGGTGGTCCCTAATGTGTCCTTAGCCGGTGCCGCCGCTGGGGCAGAGGTGGGCTGTGGCTGCAGAGCCCCTTCTCTTACCACCTGCTCTAGAGAGCAGGGAGGGGCGCTGAGTAGCGAAATGCAGCCTCATCCCTTTACTGTTTATAATTACAGCAAGTGGTTCAACAATTCAATAAACAGAGAGGAAAACCGTGCAATTAGCCTAATTGTCCAGGCATAGCAACACGTGCTTCTAACTGCTCAAACCTGGAGGCACTTGAGTAATCGCTTATTTCTCCTTCCCAAACGTTCTCTAATGTAATCTTGCTTTTAAGACAAACGATATATTCATGTAAACCAAGTAGAGCCGAAAGCAACTGTTCCGCCTCCAGCAATCGCTGCTGGAATCATTAAGCCAGAATCTGGCAGGAACAGGGCTGAGGCAAGGCCCAGTAAAATGTGTATAAACCAAACAAACAAACAAACGCTTAGGTGGTCTGATGAGCAGCCAGCCAGCTTTGGAGGAAAAAAAGCGGTAAAAGATATAAGCCATGCCCTTAAAATATTTAAAATCTAGTTGGGGAAAATACATTAAAAGGTAACATAGGAAGTGATTCTGCTTGATCCTTGGACTCTGCCCTCTTCCCAGCCGATCCTTCCTCCCAAGGCCTAGGAGGAGCTGAATGCTGTCAATGCCCCAAGTTCTTGCCTCCCATTTGCCTCTTTAATTTTTTTTTCTTTTATTGATTTCAGAGAGGAGGGGAGAAGGAGAGAGCGATAGAAACATCAATGATGAGAGAGAATCATTGATCGGCTGCCTCCTGCACACCCCCTATTGGGGATCGAGCCCGCAACCCAAGCACGTGCCCTTGACTGGAATCGAACCAGGGACCCTTCAGTCTGCAGGCCGAGGCTCTATCCACTGAGCCAAACCAGCTAGGGCTCCCATTGCCTCTTGGCCCACTACAGCCTTGCCCCACAATGTGCTCCTGGTTCATCCCATCCTTGTCCCGCACCCCCGACCACCTTCCACAGCCAGGGGGTGACCCCGCCGCATCACGGCCTCTCCCGCCCACACAGCCTCTGAAATCTGCTCCACCTCGCTGAGTGCTCCCTGGCTTCTCTCCCCTCGACAACACCTCCCCCCCATTTTCAATGCCGGTGTCCCCTGGAGCTCTGTCCAACCTCCTTAGCTTCCACTCACAGTTCTAACATTTACGCAAAAGGTGCTGAGCTGGGGATCTGAACCGTGGAACAGTAGGTCCTCGTATGGCTGGCCCAGCTGGGGCTCCTTTCTGCCTACTCTTGCCTCACCTTCTCTCATTCCTCCAGCCCAGCCGTGGGCAAACTACGGCCTGCGGGCCGGATCCAGCCTGTTTGAAATGAGTAAAACTAAAAATAAAAAAGACCGTACCCTTTTATGTAATGATGTTTACTTTGAATTTATATTAGTTCACACAAACACTCCATCCATGCTTTTGTTCCGGCCCTCCGGTCCAGTTTAAGAACCCATTGTGGCCCTCGAGTCAAAAAGTTTGCCCACCCCTGCTCCAGCCATATCCTCTCTCTTCCCTCCTAATCTCTTCCCCATTCCTCTCTGCTTCCCGCACTCTTCCTCAATGCGTCTTGGGCTCAACACTCATCAGCTGCTGGGTTTGGGGACTGGAGCCCTCTTCAATCTCAGGCAAATCTCTGTGATAAGCAGCTGGAAGCAGGTGGGTCCCACTGGCTGCAGCACCTGTCAGGGTTGGTTCCTGCCGCATGAAGGAAGCTGCCCATCCAGAAGCTGGGCCCGGACACCTGGGGCTGCCCACACCTGCAGCCCATGCCCCCTGCCCACCTGACTCCCTGGGCCTGCTGGAACAAGGTTCCCCATTTGCTGCTGGCAGAAGACTCTGGGGCTCCGGAAGCCAGGGCCAGAGACTGAGGATGGGAAAGGACAGGTGGGGACAAGCAGAGAGAAGACTTCGAACCCAGTGCTATTTCTGATCTGAAGGTGACCTTGGAAAGCCATCTTCAGCTCTTCATTCCATTTTCACAATTTAGTACAGGCATAACCAGAGCTCCCCCTTTAGGAAAATATATCCACCCACCCGGAAGTATTTTTCAGTCAGAATGGAATGATTGATTGAACCTTGTTGTAATTTCACATCACTGTTTGCATTTATTTGAGAGCAAGAGACAGCAACAATATCAACCTCACATCGGTATAGCTTTTTAGGGGGGCCATAAAGGGCTATCACGTGCCTTAACTTACCTCATTTGCTGCTTAAACTAGGTAGCCAGCAATGCTCCTGTCACAGATGAGGAAACCGGGGCCTCGAGACTCGCCTGAAATCATGCACGCACTCACCAACAGCTGAACCAAACCTGCCTTGTTTAAGCCTTTCCTAGCCACCATCTTCTTGACTCACCTCCACCTTCCACACCTAAGCCTTTTCCTATCCTCAAAAACATGCAGGATCACTTAAGTGAACAGCTAATGAACTTTACCCAGTGGACAGAAGGGGAACAGCCAATGAGAGTCAATGAAAGTTAATTTGGGACACCAGATACAGAGCTTGTCAAAATGTCAGCAGCTCATAAAACCCTTTTCTTTGAGGCTTGGGGAAGCTTGCACATGGCCGGCTTGCATGCAAGATCAAAGGCCAGGCTAATGAAATCTGTGTGTGGTGATGAAGGGTCGTTTATAATGTGTAAATCCTAAGAGTGACAAACCAAACACCGAGCAGAAAGAAATCCTCCCCTTGACTCATCAAAAACAGCCGTGGAGAGACAGGAAGAGCAGAGCCCATCTGTAAGCAGCGTGGGGTCGACCTTCCCAGGGAGGGGCCCACCAGTCAAGGGTGGGCATAGGGAGGGAGGGCATGGAGAGGGTGGATCTGGAGAGGGAGGGCATGGGGAGGGAGGGCATGGGGAGGTTAGGCCTGGGGAGGGTGGGCCTGGGGAGGGTGGGCCTGGGGAAGGAGGGCATGGGAGGGTGGGCATGGGGAGGTTAGGCCTGGGGAGGGAGGGCATGGGAGGGTGGGCATGGGGAGGGAGGGCCCAAATTGACCCACTTCGCCAGAACCAGCTTTACATGAAAACCAGCCTCCCAGGCAGGACCTGGTATTTATTGGCTCTCCGCTCTGCTGAGGATGGATGGGCATGGACATCCTCAGGAGAGGTTCCATCACACCTCCAGTGGCAAGAGCACTGTTAAACCGCCGGGAGTGCTTAGAGGACTTCAATTGTCTGTGCACAATGATGTGCTAACTGCGCATGAGTCGTACTTACTGATAAACGGTGTCCCAAAATTCACGCAAGAAGTAATTTTGATAGAAAACACAGGTTTATAATTAAAAATTATAAATTTTTTATTGATTCATAAAGTATACAGTATAGGGTTATGTAAGGAATAGCATATTGGGTAAATGGCCTCCACAGCTTTGCTGGCACTTACGCACTCTTTTGTTATTGCCTGAGCAGCTGCATTTTCGAAGAAGAATGGTCCGATGATGCCTCCAGCCCAAAATCCGCACCAAACAATGACACGTTGTGGATGCATTTGTTTCTCAACAATCACTCGTGGATTTTCTGAACCCAAAATGTGACAATTTTGTCAATTAACCAAGCCATCAAGATGAAAATGAGCCTCATCAAAATTCAGCCACATTTATGCAAAACAGTCATGGAACATTTCAACAAAAGAGTGCGTATGTGCCAGAAAAGCCGTGGAGGTCATTTACCTGATATGCTATTCCATACATAACCCTATACTGAATACTTTATGAATCAATAAAAAATTTACAATTTTTAATTATAAACCTGTGTTTTCTATCAAAATTACTTCTTGCGTGAATTTTGGGACACCCTTTAGAAGCAAGCCTGGCAGACTCTACTTGAAGAGGTGGTTTAGTGGCTAGAGTCAGGTTCACACCCAGGGACCCTAAAAACTGCTCTGTCTTTTTGCTGATGAGGAATCTGATTCCCAAGTAAGTTTCAAGAGTTGCAAAAAGACACAGAATGAGATGTGGCATTATCAGAATTAATCCAAGGTCTGAATCCCAAATCTGTACTATTTCCTTTAATTTTATTATTTTTTAAATCTTTATTGGTAAAGGTATTACATATGTCCCCTTTTTCCCCCCATTGACCTCCTCTAGCCCACCCCAGACCCCCGCCCAGGCCCTCACCACTCTATTGTCTGTGTCCATGGCTTGTGCATATATGCCTACAAGTTCTTTGGTTGATCCCCTCCCTCTGCCCACCCTATCCTGCCTTCCCTCTGAGGTTCGACAGTCTGTTCCATGATTCTCTGTCTCTATTTTGTTCTTCAGTTTATTTTTTTCATTAGATTCCACATATGAGTGAGATCATGTGATACCTATCTTTCTCTGACTGGCTTATTTTGTTTAGCATAATGCTCTCCAGGCCCATCCATGCTATTGCAAATGACAAGAGTTCTTTCTGTTTTACAGCTGCATAGTATTCCATTGTGTAGATGTACCACAGCATTGTCATCCACTCTTCTGCTGATGGGCACTTGGGCTGTTTCCAAATCTTAGCTAATATTACCTATAATCCTGTCATCCTACCAATAACTATTAATCTTCCATATTTATCATGTGCATATTTTTATGTGGATGTAATCACAGGGCATACTCACTTTTAATTGTGGCTTTTTTGTTAAGACCACGTTGTCTTAGAGTCTTCATAATTCAATTTTTATATAAGATATTCTTAGGGAAATCTATTATAACTTTCTTAACCATTACCCGACGTTGAACCTATAGGCTACTTCCTATTTTACTCTGTTATACAAAATGTTCTTATGAACATCATCACACAAATAACTTCCCCCGTTTTAACTGGATTTCTTTGGAGCAGATCCTAGAATGGGATTCCAGGATGAGCTATGGCTCTTAATACAGATGATCACGTTGTATCCAAGTGTCACCACTTCATGCTGCTCCCAGCAACGCACTGGGATGTCACCCCGGCCACTGCTGCTATTTTTATTTTATTTGCTTACTATTTAAGGGGTTAGAAAACAAAGCCCTGCCCGGCCAGCATAGCTCAGTGGTTGAGCGTCAACCTATAAACTAGGAGGTCACGGTTCAATTCCAGGTATGGGCACGTAACAGGGCTGTGGGCTCGATTCCCAGCGTGGTGCATGAGGCAGCCAGCCGATCAATGATTCTCTCTCATCATTGATGTTTCCATCTCTCTCTCTCTCTCTCCCTCTCCCTTCCTCTCTGAAATCAATAAAAATGTATTTTAAAACACACACAAAAAAACAAAGCCCTTTCACTGGACTAGGCTATCTCTGTTTCAGATAAATGGCCACCTTCCAAGACCAAATAGGGGACTGAGTAAGCCTCGAGACATCAGATCCATAGCTATACAAAGAAGCTACTGACGATTAAGCAGAAACATGATTAAATGGCTGCATCCAACATTTCAGTTCTAACCCTGCTCATCAGCTTTCTCCCGGCTTTGTCCACTGGAGCCTTAAGATGACTCCTACCGAGGCCACCTTGTTAGGTGGACAAGATGTAGGCAAGGTAGGACCGACGTGTAGAGCCCAGGCCCCCGGGCCCCAGGCGTAGAGAGAGACTCTGCACTGTGTCTCAGTTCTATGTATATTCACTTAAGAGGAAGTGCCCACCGGCCAGTGTGCCTCAGTGGGTAGGAGGCTGACTGGAGAGTGTGTGTGTGTGCATGTATGTGTGTACATGTATATGCAGGCACATGTGTGTGCCTGTGCACATGTGTATATGCATGTGTGCACGTGTGTGTGCCTGTGAGTGCAATAGGAGTGAAGGTGAGCTCATGCTCTACCTCCTGTGGCTGCAAGCTGCTTTAAGGAAATGGAGTCTGCCATATAATCAAGTTCAGATTGAACCAAGTACAGAAGGACCACAGGGAAATAAGGAGCAACAGGGAACAACCAATCGGGACTCCACATGGGGCCAGGTCAGACTCAGCTCTGCGAGCTCCGCCTGGAAAGGGGGCAGCAGCTGGCTGTGCAGGACCAACACAAGGCAGCTGGGAAACATGTGAGCAATGACACTTCCTCTGTTTGTCTCGGCTTTTGGTTGCCCGGGACTACGAGCCCACAGATTCGGTGCAGGCCTGCCAAAAGCAAGAGGTTACAGGGCTGTGTGGAATATCACACAAACATAAGTCACCCCACAGGCTTTCCCGTGCAAAGACTGTCTCGCTCGTTTTCCTTCCTGACGGTTCCTTGTTGGGAAGGGAATCCGGTGATAAACTCAAGGGCTTGCAGCTTCCTCATTAGAGACTGACAGAAACATATGTACTTACATCCATAACGTGTAGAACTATGTCAAAACTGTTCCAGCCAAAGCCCCAAGGTCATTATCAACAACAGGAAGAACAAGGAACAAATAAATGAAACAGGGTCGTGTTTCCATTCCTACTGAAGTAGATAAACAAACCCTATGACCCGATGACAATAACCCTTCTGTGGAAACACGGACTGAAATAGAAGGGATGATGTTTACCTACTATATTTCAGGACATCGTCTATGGACACACACCAATCCTATAACAAAGAGCGCCTAGTTCAGGTGGCCTGCTGGGGCTAACGCTGCCCAGCCTGGTTCTGTCAGCTCCACCTACTGCAGCCAATTCATCCGCCAACTCCCGCATCGTAGACAGGTCCTGCCAGACCACCTCAGCCTATTTCGACCAGCCCAGCCCAACCAGCTTGGACCAACCCTGCCCGGCCCACAGTGTCCCTCCGCCTGATGCTTCTAGGCCTGTGCCCTACAAAACGTCAACTTGCACTTCTTTCCAGAAGGAGCCGGTATGCACTGCTGTGGACGAGCCCCAGACCCCGCCCAAGCCTCAAAACCAGTATCTATCTACTCAAAGATTTTGCCTGTCAACAAATTCCATGGAGGAAACCCAGTGTTTCTGGGCCAGTAATTTCAGCGCCATCACAAACGAGCAGAGGCCAGAGGAGGAGGCCTAGAAGAGGAAGGCTCAACTAGAGTGGGAGAATGCTGCCAAATACAGCTCTTTGGGAAAAGTGCAATACCTCATTGAGGGGGAAAAAGAAATGGAAATTTCTCGATACTATGGCTACGCACAATAAGAGATGCTAGGAGTGTTGGTGCCACTCTGGATACCTACTGTTTTCCCATAGACAGATATAAATTTTTCTATTCTGATATAGCTTAAATCTTAATAAAATTGAATAAATAAATGTAATAGAATTAGTAGGTGAATAATAAAAAAGCCTTTTGAGTTTTGTGGGGGTTTTTTTTTGGGGGGGGGGGGGAGAGAACTAACATGTACACAGGACTCGCCAGCCACCCTTGTACGGGAATGGCTCTGGCTCTTAAATGCCCTGCTCAGGATTTGCATGGACGTACGGAAGACAGCGGCTACCGGATTGGAGCTCCACCCAGAAGCAGAAGCATGAGGAGCCTGGTCCCTGTTCTGTTTATTCCCACGTTAACAATTCTCCTTGCATAGCCTCCAAGTAAAGCTGCGCAGGAAAGGAAGAGCTGGTGAAGTCATTGTTGACGGGAATCCATCTAGAGCCAACATAACTGGAGCCTGGACCGAATTCAAAACCACAGCACAGCATCGCCGGAGCCTGAACCACGGCCCGGGCACCGCACGCGCCCCCACCTCAGCTGAGGCCTAACTGCTCGCTGGGGCACTCTTCACCCCAGAGGATTAAAGAGCCAGAGCCAACGCGTCTGGACAAGAGGATGAAGCCCGACCAGGGACCAGCTGCTCAGGGAGCCTTGGTTTACTCTCCGACTGTGTGGACAGTTGAAGAGTTCAGGTCCCTGCAAGCACCAGCCGCACCACTGGACATAAATTCAAGGGCTTCCTCACATTATGTTCTCTTCCTTCCCTGGAATGACAGGGGTAAGAAATAGTAACCCAGATGCAAAGGAGTGCTCTACAGGGACTTTTTATAAAATTCCTTTTAGTGCAAAAATACTTAAATGCCAACAAAAAACCTTGGAAACCCAGAAAGAATTCAATTTTTCATTATTCCATCACCCAAAGAAAAGTACTTTTAATATATTGATGTGTGTCTAACCAATCTTTTTCCTACCCACTTACTCATACACATATATATTCTTTACAAAAGTAGTAACATAATTTTATAGTGTGTAAATTATACATCACTAACGCTTTTAAAAAGTATATTATCAAACTGGACATAGTGATCCTGGCCTGCTTTCTTCCATCATATATTGGAAATATGTTCATATTAATATTTTCCACTGTGGTTTTAAATGACTATACACTAATTTGTCCTAGAGATGGCCAAAATTTACTTAACCAATCACCTATTTTGGTCATCTAAGTTGTTCCTAATTTTTTTCTCATCATAAATAATACCATGATGAACATCCTTAGAACTAAATGTTTGCACATTGATTATTCTGCATCAAGGGGTATGAAAATTTTTTGCTTAGAAACTTTTAAAGCTCTTTTAGACATTATTTTACTACCCTCCTGAAAGGCCACACCAGTGTAAATAGCTACCAGCAGTTTATGCACGTCCATTTCACTACAACCTAGCCAACACCTGTAGTATCATTCCTTTTAATATTTAAAAATTTAGTAGACAAAAACTTAGATCACTGTTATTTTAATTTGTATTTCTTTTACTACACATTAAATATTTTTTTCATAAGTTTAATAGAATTATTTCTTCATACCCTTTACTTTTGATTAAGCGTTCATACTTTTATCAAAATGTTATGATTTCATATTTTATTTTTTTTAATATATTTTTATTTCAGAGAGGAAGAAAGAGGGAGAGAGAAACATGAATGATGAGAAAATCGTTGATCAGCTGCCTCCTGCACGTCCCACACTGTGGATCAAGCCAGCAACCAGGGCATGTGCCCTGATTGGGAATTAAACCCTGACCTCCTGGTTCATAGGCTGATACTCAACCACTGAGCCACACCAGCTGGGCTGATTTCATATTTTCCGTGCATCAGTTCTACTTCCAGTAGCCTGTAAGTCCCCTGAGGACTGGGGCCATGTCGGCAGTTCTAACGCTAGACCAGTACCTCACACGTGGCCTAGCAAACGTCAGCTGAGTGGACAAATGAAGGGATGAATGAACAGGCTTTTCTTAGCAGGGGAAACCACAGTGCTGACGAGCTGGGTTTAAACAGCAATAGGTGTGATGGCCGCAGGAGTGCCCACATCCTTTCTCCTCGCCGTCACCTCCATCAGCCGCAGCAACGCGCTCAGCCGTCAGCGCCCTCAGCTCTCAGGCCTAGCAGGTGCCACCACTGAATTTGTTACATCAGGAACATCCAGAAAGCAGGATGGAGTCACCTCCAAGCGCATGGACCGAAACCACGCTCCCACCTGGTGCCCCGGTGACAGAGGCCCAGCAACGTGCCCAGCAGGACAAGCACCAGCCAGGGGGCCAGATGACCAGGGTTTCCTGCCTCATTTGGCCTCATTATTAGTTGGGTGGCCTTGGGCAAGTCACTTAGCCTTTCCATCCTGCAGTTTCCTCATGGGAAGTGGGGGATGTTTCCGGCCCTATCTATTTTATAGGGAGGCCCCAGGAGAGAGCTATAAATGCAGTCTTCTTACTCTGGGCCATGAAGTGGGGCAAGGCCACCGGAAGCAGGAAGACTGGCCTGGGAGATCCCCGCACTGGCCGAGCTGCGCCGCGCCTGGCAGGCTGCAGGCAGTGGGCTGGGGCAGAAGAGGGGCACGGAGCAAAGAGGCTGCAGGCCTCTGCCAACTTCCCTCCCTGACCCAGGCCATCTACCTGTGCTCCCTGCGAGAAAGCAGAGCAAAGGGTGGTCATAAAAGATGGCAAAACAGGGCTACATGGTGAGAGGGAGCAGCCAGTCTGGGAGGACGGAGTCAGCGTGCCAGCTAGCCAGGGAGAGGGCTCCAGGGGGTGGCAGTGAGGGAGGGCTGAGTCCCCTCCTCTGGGATGTCCCTGATTTCAATTCTTCTCTCTCCACCAGGAACGTCCTTCTACTTTTCACATCAGATGTCTCCATGCAGAATTAGGAAAACATACTCAACACCAAACTCTCACATCATAGATCAAGATAAGTGTGGCTAAGAGTGAGTGTAAAGCTGAAATGGCCTTAAAGTAGAGCCTAAAACCAAAACCATAATGATATCCTGACTCCCCCAGGATGGCTGTGATCAAACGACAGATGATAACAAGTGCTGGCGAGGACGTGGAGAGATCGGAGCCTTCAAACTCTGCTTGTGGGAACGTAAAACGGTGCAGCCACTGTGGAAACAGCCTGGCAGTTCCTCAAGAAGTAAAGAAGTATTACCCTGTAACCCAGAAATTCACTCCAAGAGAAATGAAGCATAGGCGCATGTAAACATTTGTCCATAAATAAACATTATTGTTATTTTTTTAGTAATTTAATTCTTTTTTTAATCTTCACCCAAGGACATGTTTTTATTTATTTTAGAGAGAGGAAGAGGGAGAGAGAAACATCGATCAGTTGCCTCCTGTACACCCCAATTGGGGATTGAACCAACAACCCGCTATGTGCCCTGACTGGGAATCGAACCCGCAACCTTTTGGTGTATGGGATGATGCTCCATCTAACTGAGCCACACCAGCCAGGGCCAAATGAACATTAGTACATTATTCAGCCATAATAACGAAGTGCTGCCCAGCCGGCATGGCTCAGCAGTTGAGCACTGACCTATGAACCAGGAGGTTATGGTTTGATTCCCAGTCAGGGCACATGTCTGGGTTGTGGGCTCAATCCCCAAAGTGGGACGTGCAGGAGGCAACCAATCAATGATTCTCTCTCATCACTGATGTTTCTATCTCTCTTTCCCTCTCCCTTTCTCTCTGAAATCAATAAAAAATATAGCAAAAAAAAACAAAAATGAAGAGCTGATACAGGCTACAATGGGCATGAGCCTTGAAAACATGGTGGACAAAAGAAAGCAGACACGAAAGGCACATGCCATATGATTCCATTTATATGAAATGTCCAGAACAGGCAAATCCATGGAGGCTGAGAGTAGACTGGTGTTTGGCAGTGACTGGGAATGGGAAGTTGTGAATTGGTATGGAGTTTCTTTTGGGGGCAGTAAAAATGTTCTGAAATTAAATAAAAGTAATGGTTGGTTGCACAATTCTATGACAATACTAAAAACCACTGAATTTAAAAGGGTGAATGTTATGCTATATAAATTATATATAAATTTTAAAATAAATTTTAGTTAATCTAGTTTGTGTAAGCTAACACAAAACAAATGAATGAATGAAGCAAGCCTAAAATAATAAGGCTCTGTTACTCAGCATCTTTGTTTGATGAAATCCCTTAAACAAGCCACAAGAATGGGCTGTAAGAACAAAGAGAAGGAGGACAAGAAAGGGCCAAGCCCATACATGAAGAGGGAAACACATTTTCTGGTATAATCCTGGATGGAAGACCTATCGATCACTATGAGGCCACCTCTAACCATAAAGTCAAAAACATTACCATTTCAGAGCTACGTTGACCATTTTAATTGTTTCCTGATGAAAGAAGGGTTAAAAAAAAAAAAGTGGGTGTGTGACGAAATGAGAGGATTGGTGAGCTCAATAACACAAAACACATTTAGCCCTTCAAATTTCCAGTATCCGGGTATCATGATAAAAGGTTTTGACAGGCCAGCCAGTGTGGCTCAGTGGTTGAGTGTAGACCTATGAACCAGGAGGTCTCGGTTTGATCCTGGCTGGGACACATGGGGCTTGATCCCCAGAGGGGGCTTGCAGGAGGTGAGGAGGTGGCCGGTTGGTGATTCTCTCTCATCATTGATGTTTCTATCTCTCTCCTCCTCTCCCTTCCTCTCTTAAATTTTTTTTTAAGTTTTGATGGTCAGGAGCAAAACTGGGCTGAAGGGCCCAACCCCTCACCACCATGTAGGTAGCCTGTCCTACCCACCATCTCCCTGGTTCCTTACAGCAACCTTTTTGGGCAAGAAAGGCTGATCCAAACCCTTTCGACAATTGACAAAAGCAAGACAGAGACTGGGGCAACGTGCCCGAGGGAATGAGCAGCAGAATCCAGACCAGAATTAAGGTCCCGACTCCCAGCTCCATGAAGAAGATGTGTCGTCAAGAAGTTCAGGCCTCAAATTCTTTCCGTTATACCTCATACTTCCCCTTGGATTATCTCCATAAAGGAAAAAACAATGTACAGAATAGCAAACCCAACTTTGAGAAACCGTTTGATGTTGCTCCCTGTCCCTGTGCCTCCTCAAAAAAATGCCATCTGCCTGAGGTGTTTCCTATGGGGAGCAGAGCCGGGGGGGGGCTCGATGAAGGACGAGGCCCAGGCAGGGCCTCCGAGGCTGCCTGCGTGACGGCGCGCGGCACGGTCTGGCCCTGCGTGGAAGGGCCGGCTCCCGGAAGAGAGATTAAGTCCGGCTGATGAATGCCGGACATCAGTTACTCCCCTTGATTGCCCTCCAAATGCCCCGGGGGCAGGGGAAATTAGGTCAGTAATGCAGTGCTTCCCTGGGAGAACAGAGAGACCCAACACAGCACCATCTTGGTGAGCATCTTCCCCCCGAGGCACAGCCCCCCGATTCGGGAAGAGGGTCACTCTCTGATCACTTTCTCACTCGATATTCCAGAAAAAAATACTTTTAAATAAAAGTTGAACCTAAGGGCAGGATAAAGCTTGAACACCAAAGCTTTCCGTTTCTGAGGGGTGGATCCAAGCCCACCACCTGCTGGCCAACTCCAGGTACGGCTGCATCGGGATGTCTGTGAAGCACCTGGCAGGATGCAGGGCCCACAGCAGTACTCAGGAGCACACTTCTTAATTGTTAGAAAGCAAACAGGGCCTGGCTGGGGTGGCTCAGTGGTTGAGCGTCGATCCATGAACCTGGAGGTCACAGTTTGATTCCCGGTCAGGGCACGTGCCCAAGTTGTGGACTCAATCTTCTGGTGTGCAGGAGGCAGCTGATCGATGATTCTCTACCATCACTGATGTTTCTATCTCTCCCTCTCCCTTCTTCTCTTTAAAATCAATTTAAAAGGGGGGGGGGGCTCCTTTATCCTGTTCTGTGGGTGCCACTGGCCCAGAGGTTGGGTCAGAATTTCAGGCCTACCTCTTGCAAGCTTCGTGGCTTTAGACAAGTCACCTGGCTCCTCTGGGCTTCCCATTTCCTCGTGTATATGGCATGAGGAGAAGCCCATCTATCTTCAGGGTTGGCATGAGAATTAGACACAGTGTGAAGAGGGGGCTTGTGTGACTCCCAAATCCCCAGTAAACGGTATCAACCACCTGCTCCCTCCAAATGACCCTTCTTCTAACAATCTCCTGTGCAGAGGATGGAGCCAGGCAGCTCCTGGCTATGATTCCTTGCAGGTCAGTGGAGGGAAAGAGCAGCCACTGGTCGGTCCCTTTCTGAGCTCATCAGAGGACCAGAGAATTCAACACAAGCCCTTGAGACGAAGAATGATGTATAACTGGGTTTACCTGGGACTGTGCTGGCTTGCGTCATTGTCCTGAGGTAAAAATTAGTAGTACCCATTTTCACTCTCAAACGCGCATCCATTTGGACAGTCCCTTAAATGCCCGCCCTGCTTACAGTGGTGTAAAATGACACTTTGAAAACATACCACCAATACTGGCACTCAGGTTTCATTTACAGCTCTGAAACAAAAATTGCATTTCCTCCAAACGACCAAGTCCAGCCCCTCCCCCAGGCTCAGAGTGGCCCCGAATCAACCCATAGGGCATAGTTTTCTACTCAACTACCTTCTTATCTTACCTATGGATGCGCTCTGCCTGCCTTTTATCCCCCATGATTTGTGTAGCTAATGAATCAAGGCACAGACTAGATCAGCCGTGGGCAAACTATAGCCCGCGGGCCGGATCCGGCCCATTTGAAAAATTTAAAAAAAAGACCGTACCCTTTTATGTAATGATGTTTACTTTGAATTTATATTAGTTCACACAAACACTCCATCCATGCTTTTGTTCCGGCCCACCGGTCCAGTTTAAGAACCCATTGTGGCCCTTGAGTCAAAAAGTTTGCCCACCCCTGGACTAGATAAATAACAATAATAAGGCCTGCTCGCTGAAGGAAAGAAGCAGGAGATGTGAACGGCAAAGAAAAGGCAGCTGTCTGTCTCTGCCAGATGGGCAGTGCGGGCCAGGACCAGGACTTTCATCTCCGAGGGCCCCACACAGCCGCGCCATCGGATGCCATGCCACGCAAGAGGAGTGAGTCACCCCACGCCTGAGCAGAGACAGCCTGCATCCTGCCAGGGCTGCCGCCGTGCTCCTGAGCGTTGGGCCCTGCACGACTAAATGCTTCCTTCGCTGAAATAGCCTCTGGGGAAGAATCTGTCACCAGTGCTGCCAGAGGACCGACCCCCAGCCGCGCACAGGAAGCTCGCGAGCTCCAGGCTGTGCACAGGGAAATGTCAGTGCAGGCTCAGCCAGGAATGCAGGCCTCTTTGATGAGACCACAATGAATCCACTAGGAGTAACAGAGGGGACCAGGCCTTCAACAGCACAGTAACAACCAACTATAACGTTGGTCTCATTTGAATTCCTTTTTTTGGCTGAAAATTCAAAGCTAGAACGAGTTATTAACTTGATGAGCTGTTTCCTGGTGACACTTCTTTGCATCTGTGGGACCGGGTGTGTTGTCAAGAAATGTAGGCCCCAAATTCTCCAGCAATTATTTGGAGGGGAAAATAAGTTAAAGGTAATTCATATACATGAAGCTTCTTATTCGGAGCTGCTTTTCCCGCTGTGTTCAAAACACAGACTCCATGGCATGGGCTGGAGATGAAGCAAGCCTTGACCTCCCTTCCTAATCTCACAGTAAAGGGAAAAAGCTATCTGGAATCTGGCATGTGACTGTATCCTTGGATCAGGAGAAACAAATGAATGGGTGATAGATAGACAGATAGATATTAGGTAGACAGATTAGGTGATAGATATTAGATAGATGATACAAGTTTGGACATATAGCAGTAGATTAGATAGTTAGATAAATAAGGTACATGATAAATTAGTAACATGATAGATTAGATGATAATTGAGAGATAGATGTTAATAGATATTTAGATAGATAGGTAGATAGATAGACAGACAGACAGACAGATAGATTCACACAAGTACCAAAAGTATCACAATAATCATTTTTAAATAGTTTGGTATAGCCCTGGCCTGTTTGCTCAGTGGTTAGAGCATCAGCCCTCGGACAAAAGGGTTGAGGGTTCAATTCCCAGTCAAGGGCACGTACCTGGGTTGCAGGTTCCATCCCCAGCCCCGGTGAGGGAACATGCGGGAGGCAACTAATCAATATATCTCTCTCACATCGATATTTCTCTCTCTCTCTTCCCCCTTTCCTTCCACTCTCTCTAAAAATCAATGGAAAAGGGTGAGGATTAACAAAATAAATAGTTTGGTACAAACAACCTCACTCAACAAAATCCTAAGAAATTGTAATTCATTGTCTCCATTTTATAACGTGGAACTAGCCATCTAGAAACATATCAGATGGTCACACTCAAACAAAAAGTACTAGAAAGAGAAATTAAACGTAGACCTGATTCTTGGCGTGCTCCCACCCGGGCGGGTGGTGTTCCTTGCCATGGCACCTCTGAAGCATGTCCAGCCGCTTTCACCAGCTGGGAGAGACGCTGGGACAGGAGGTCTCTGTGGCTGCCTTCAGAGCCCAGGATTCTATGTTATTACCAGCTCTTTTGATTTTTCCCTCACAGGCTCCCCACAAGGAAGGATTCCAGCTCTGACCCATCATTAGAGGGAGATTAGGTCATAAACACTATTGATGCAACCTAAAGGGAGCAGGGTGTTCTCAGGGAAACCCGCTCAGCAGGTGGCCCTCGGGGCTGGGGACAGCAGTCCCACTCCAGCTGCACTCTGCCTTCGCCTCCCCTCTCTCTCATCCCACCACCTGCCCTGTTCCTGCTCACCACCTCTCAGCCCACTAACGCCAAGTCTAACCAGTGTCCTAATTAGCCAAGGAAAACCTCAGGACACCAAAAACAGCAGCTGAGGGAGGAGGCCCTTTCAGTGACATTAGCTCTACCCACCCTGCTTCATAAGCTTCTGGGGGGGCACCTGGCTACAGAGACCACCCCCCACATGAAGACAGTGTAATCCCCTACCCTTCAAAGAGGACAGGACACGGCAAGGGACCGAGGGCAGAGGTGTGCCACCGCTAGCTTATAGAAAAGCTTGGCAGACGTCCACTCAATTTCAGCAGAAATTCCACTGCTAGAAGCACCTAGACCCCTGGCCCTAAATCCTGGCTGTCCCCTAGAAGCTTGAATCTCTGACGCCCAGGCCCACCCCCAGAACAATGAAGTCACAAATTCTGGTCTCTGTTATTTTATGAAAATTCCCCAGGGGGTTCCAGTGTGCACTCGACATTGGTAACTACTGCCCTGGCTCATTGCAAAATCCCTTCTACCAGATAGTCAGCCGCGGCCACAGAGACCCACCCCCGCCGCACCCTCTCTATCATTAGGGGAACATTTAGTCACATTCAAAGAAAGCTGCCTCCCAAATGGGTTAACCAGAAAGAACTCTAATTTCTACTCACTGTGATGCCCCTATGTCATTACCATGGCAGTTAAGACGGACTAAAAGCAAGGAATTTGGGTAAATGGCTTCACCCAACAACAGCAGCAAGTCAGAAGCAGAGCCCTCAAAACCCAAAGAAATAAATGATCATTTTCCAGAGAAGAAATAGGGAGGGAAACGGGAACGAAGGGGAGAGGGCCTCCAATGGAGTGGGGTGACTTGGGGCCGGAGCTACACACAGTAGGTAGGAAAACTCCAGTGACTTGGCCACCCCTCCCCAGACAGTCATTTTTCCTTTAAAACACTGTGCACCATTAACTTTTTTAAAGGAAGAGTATTCACCTATTATGGGCTCTCGTGAAAAGCAAAGCAAACCAATGCAAACCTAGGCAGGGGAACTGCAATGAGTGCTCTGTCCTGGTTCCTATCTTGAATGGAAGGAAGTTCATTAAATAAAACCATGGAAAAGTTAGTGTGGCTGCTAGGAGCTCTCTTAAGTGACTGTGGCCATGTTCCTTCTTACTAAACCCCTTTTCCCCACCACGTTGCGTGGGAGTTGTGCAGGGCCCCGGCTCTGGGGGAGGTAGGCAGCGGGGCAGGCAGTGAGAGAATCCTTCCCCAGCCCTAGGATTCCCCAGAGGGGCTGTCAAGGGGGAGGACAGGGAGAAAGGGAGCAAGGATCAGGACTCCCCCACAGCCCAACATGTCAGCCAGAGCAGCTCTGCTTTACTCAGTCTTATCTGCCTCTAGAGGGGTCCAGTGCAAGTTTTCATATGAAAAAAAAAAGGTGCCCCAGAAAGCAGTGTAAAAGCTATCAAGAACAGAAGGAGCAACGAGCACTCATTCAGCTGCCAGCAGGGATAGTTTCCACATATGCCGGGGGCCTCTAACAATGGTAGTCCAGAAGTCTCTGCCCAGGTCATTCAGCCGGGCACAGATCCAGGGCATCCTCGGACATGTGTGTGCCAGGCAGGTTCTTATCTAGCACACAGCACCCTGAGCCCATGGGGTGCTGACCACAGAAAGCCTGTCCCTCACACCCAAAGGCTTCGTGGAGCCCTACCGTTCCACTTCCCCACAACCTCTCCTGGCTCTCGCTGTCATTCCGGGCACCAGGGCTGAGAGGAAGCCCCTGCCGTCTGCACATGCCGCAGATGGAGTCGGGGCAGAGTCTCTGGGAGCGTCCAAGTACTGAGACTTCCCGAGCCCTGGGTGCAGCACTCAGACTGGAGGGGAGGATGCAGACGCCGTCCTGAGAGGGGAAGACCCGCTCCCTCATGGAGTGGGATGATTTCCAAAGCTCCCAGCTCTCAGGCCTGGAGCCAGGCAAGGAATCCAGGGGACACCAGGATAACTGCCACGATGTCCAGGACATAGGGCCCAGGGACGCAAGCAGGAATGTCCCTGCCCTGGGAGGACCAGCTTGGAGGCTGGCGGTGGAGCCCCAGCGGCCTCCATCATGAGGAAAGCGTTTGGGAAAGTGTGTGCGCTGGGCCTCCAGGAACGCCGTGCTGCCTCCCAGGACGCACGTCTGTTCCACGCTCCTCCACCGGCGCTAGGTGGTCAGCCCATATCCCAGGAGTGGACGGCCTCTTCCAGTCCAGCCACTGGTGGGTGAGATTCGCACCGAAACACCTGCGAGGCCGCCCCATGGCGTCTGCTTGCAGAAGGCACTGGTGTCCTCGGGCGAAATGTGTGACCTCGCCCACGTGGGGCCTGGGGAGGACTCGGGAGGGGCAGGCAGACAGCCTGCTCCAACAGCCACCGGATAACGTGGCCTTCTAATCGCCAGGCCACGGGCACATTTTGTGGTGACAACTCTGGTCCTAGACTTGGAAACTTTAGTCTGATGTGGTCGGGCTATTTTGTAAACATTTTCTAACCCAAGTCAAATGAATGATGCAAAGGGAATAATCAAAGTATCAATTACAGATACATTCATATTATAGTGTGTGTGTGTGTGTGTGTGTGTGTGTTCACACACGTGTACTAGTCAGAAGTAGGGAGCAAACCCAAATGCCACATGGATGCAAAAATGACAAGCAGTGGATGTGCCACAGTGACACTGAGCCACGTCTCCCCAGGAGAGCCAGCCAGCGGGGCCTGGGAAGCCACCTCGCCCGCTCTGGCTGCCTGCCTCTGGGCAAGGCTCTCCAGGAGCTGGGGCAAGCCCAAGGGGTTTGGGGAATGACCATGGAGTCTGCCATGATGCTCAGGGCCACTCCTCAAATAGATGGGACCCTGTGCCCTCAGATGCAAGCTCGCCCACAAACAACCAGCATGAGAGCTGCTATCCCACTGCCTTCACAGAAGGTCCAGAAACTAGGATACTGGTGAAGAGGCTGCAAACATCAGACTATAAACCCTCCTCCCATCCCAGGATTCGCAGGCTTCTGGCATCATTCAGATGAAGCAGAAAACCAAGTCCTGTTAGTGTGTCCATCCACCCATCCATCCAGCAGCAGGCAGTAACAGAGTGCCTCAGGAGTAGCAGGGCTGGGTGGGTGGGGAATATTCAAATGAAAGAGACAGAAGAGCCTTGATCAAACTGTAACACAGGATGATGACTTAGGGGCCGTGGATAAAAACCCAATGATTGCCTAGCTGCCAAGAAGCAGCAGCAGATTTCCAGGAAGGGGGCTGAGCAGAGGCTTTGGGATGGAGTGGCACCTGGGCTGGGCCTAGAAGGGTAACAAAGATTCCCGCGGGCAGAGGGAAGGGGGAAGGGCATTCTGACTGAGGTGGCAAAGTGAGCCAGGCTGAGCAGCAGGACGGGGCCACGTCACGGAGGGCCCTGCGCTTGGGCTGCGTTCTGGGTGCAGGAGCCACGGAGGGTCCCGGAGGAGGGAGTCAGGTTCAGCATGTGCCGGACGAGCCCAAGCTGCAGAGCCGGGGCGGGCAGGGAGACGCCTCAGAAGGTGAGGAGGTGACAGAGGTCTGAGTCAGGGGCAGTGAAGCAATGGGTGCCAGAGAGAACGGAAAAAACTGACTCGATTCAGCACAGGGTGACTGTGGGCCTAAACCAGCATGACAGCGGGGACAGCCCTCTCTGAGGCTGGGCGGCAGGAGTATGGGAGAAATGGTGCGTCTGCTTGGGGATGGCTGCATGGAGGTGCCTGAGGCACACCCAGGAGCCACACCCCGTAGGTAAATGACAGTCCGGAGTTCAGGAAGAGGGCTTCCCAGCTGGCAGCCTTCTCTGTCCTCGCCTTCTCTGTGCTCCAGTCCCGTCCTCATCTCTGCTGGGTGGCACCCGGGCGGAGGGGAGGAAGTCCCTTGGGCATGCTGTGCCCAGGTTAGCAGAAATGATAGCCAGGCTCTCCTCTGGGCTGTGGCTCCCGCTCCTTGGAGATCTAGAATCCACAGAGTCGGCATGGACCCCCACCTCCCGAGATCCACACTTTCAAACAGCAATCACCGACCCCAATGCAGGTTCACAGGTTCCACCCGCAGGCTCTCTCTGCTTCAATAGGTCGGGTGGGGCTCAGGAAATGAATGTTTTAAGATGCAACCCAGACTGTGACACCGGGAACAGTCTGCTGACCTGCTCGGAGAAGCCCTGCTCCCAGCAGATGCTCGGTCAGACCCTCTGCAGCTGCAGCCCCTGGCTCTGCTGAGAAAGTAGAGGGCGAGTGGGGGTGTCGACAGGGAGGGGAGGTTGCTGGCACCTTAAGTGAGGTGGGTAATACCAACATCACTTCCGAGTGCTCACTACTACGGCCGGGTGCTGCTGTGAGGCCTCCAAGTCAGTATTTGAAACAACTTTCCCCGTTTTGCAGTTGAGGCGATTGAAGCTTAAAGTCAAGTCATCCAGCAGGTGGTGGTGTGTACTCCATACCTGTCACCTAAAGCACAGGGTGTGTTGGCAAGCTACGCCCTTCCCTCTGGCCTCAGTCTCCCCCTCTTTAAAATGCAGAGAACTTTCCCCACCTGCTTTCCAGGAGACTCTGGGGTCTTAATGATGATGATCGTAACACCGCTGGAAAGCAGCACCCGTGCCACCTCCGGGACCCTTCAGCCAGTCTGGTTGCTGCCTGCAGGGCATGTCTGGACCTCTGCCATCACTGGATGGAAAGGGCAAAGGGCATTCCTTCTGCCCTGTGCTGAGTGCCACAGACAAAGGTCTCACTATGCAAGTCTCAATAGACGGCTCTGTTTGGCGGCAATAATATTATTTTCTGCTGCTGACGCGTCACCTCCATTTTTAAACTGGGACTATTCGGCTGCCTTCTCCTCTGCGGGCCGTGCCATGTCAGAGAGAAATGACACCCCCAGACCCTTGACCTGGGAAACACATGGAAAGGGGCAGGTGACATGGCTTGGAGAAAGCCAGAAAGATGGGAGGAAGAGGTGCAGGCTTCGTTGTGCCAAACTGCTTACTTCAACGGCTTGTTTCTGCAAGTTTGCACTTGAATCTCTAAGCATTTCTTTCTGGCCTCGGTAGTGATTAAAGAAGCTCCGAGCTCACCAAAGGAGCAGATCGTGGATACCGATGAAGTTACCTCCTTAAGCTGGTTCTGTGCAAGGCTCCTTCTCTGAAAAGCATGCCCAGGCCACCCAGTCACTTGAAGCAATGCAGAAAGTATGACCAGCCAGCAGGAAAAAATCCCGGTTTCCTCATCGGCATGATTACCGCTTATCTCCTGAGGGGAGGACGGGCAGGCCAGTGGAAATTCTATGGAGGTCAGTAACCACGGTGGTTACCTGTAAGTGTAGCTAACATTTTTCTCTGGATGTAAAAGCAGTGGAGTTTGGGGTGGGACAACTGACCACATCCTTGCCACTTCTGATAACTTTTATTCTTTGGCGTTTGCTCACTAAATCCCCCTGCTCTTTAATGCCTCCCACACCTGCATTAAAATCTGATCACATTCTGCCCAGCTGAGCAGGGCAGGCAGTCTGACTGCTCATTGCTCCTTCATTCCAATCTGCCATTAGACCATCTACTGACTATTCCGGGCCCCTGGGCCAGGTGCTAGGCTCATGAGGATGTCCCTTGTCCCTGCACAGAAGCAACCACCTGAAGTGAAGGAAGAGAAGCTCACAGCCACTGAGAAGGAAGGCCCAAGAGAGAAGGCAGGGCGTTGGCAAGAAGGGATATGCCTACCTGGTGAAGGTGGCGGGAAAGGGAAGGCACAAAAGGGACAAGAAGCAGGAGAGGGGCCAAGAATGGGCCCAGAGTGAGGAGTGCAGAAGCACATTCAGGAATGACTGATGGGGTCTTTCAAGGATGTCTGAGAAAAAAAACAGAATTTTCTGTATCTATTGAACAAAAGGCATGTTATTAGAGGAAAACTGTCTCTGAGCTCCAAGGCAGGAGCCAGAAAGAACCCCAGGGCCATCTAGTGCACACCCTTCACTGTGCCGATGAGCAGCTAAAGCCCAGAGAACTGAGAAGACATGCCAAGGTCACACAGCAAGTTAGTGTTAGAGAGACCAGAACTGGGGACACTTCCACCACAGAGGGTTCCGGCCCAGCAATTCCTCCAGGGGCCGGCGCCACTGGCCACTCCCTCAGGAAGGACTAGTTGTGGCTTATTAACAATTGGTGACCAATGCTGGGACCTACAGGGACCCCATATGAATCCACACCAGAGGCAGACTATAACCTTGACCTGACCTTGCAGGCTGACAGCAAGCTTTTCCAAGCTCCAAGTGTGGCTCCCCAGCAGGCCTTGGAGGAGGGACAGAAATGCCCAGTAGGGCCAAGTGCATCCTGACAGACACGGCTGACAAAACAGCAGGCTTTCCCATGAGGCCAGAGTCCCAAGGCGTGGGGGGAGGGCCCCCTTGCGAATGCACCCGCTAGGTTAGGTGATGTGTGCAGCAAGAAAGAAATATGAGCCCCAGCTGGTTTGGCTCAGTGGATAGAGCGTCAGCCTGTGGATTGAAGGGCCTGGGTTCGATTCCGGTCAAGGGCATATGCCCGGGTTGTGGGCTCGATCCCCATTAGGGGGCGTGCAGGAGGCAGCCCATCAGTGATTCTCTCTCATCACTGATGTTTCTATCTCTCTCTCCCTCTCCCTTCCTCTCTGAAATAAAAAATATTTTAAAAGAAAGAAAGACGAAGGCCTAAGCTTGGAGGCTCTTTCTGGGCACTGATGAGAAACCTGAAACAGGAGAGTGGTCTCTGACCCTTCAGACACACGGAAGACGAGGACAGAGAGAATGCGAGCGAGAAGGTGAGTATGTGATTTAAAATGTAGGGGAGCTCAGACTAGGAGGGCAAGGTTCTTCTAGGTGGTAGGATAGAAAAGAGGAAGCTTCAAGACAGACCCTGAAGCCACAGGTAAAGAGACTATCATTCTGAAAAATAACCAGTTAAGACAGGTTTTCCTAAAGTATACATAGCTAAGTCTTCTGTTAGCTTTTCGGACAGATTGTATGTTGACTTTCACTCTTGGATAAAATCTTTTCTTTTCTTTTTCATATGTGTCTGCTGGCCACTGTGCAGTTTGCCTCTCTCCTCAAAAACAAAATATCTGTCAAAGGGGCAGTCGGTAGGCATGCTGAAAACTGACCATTCGTAAGTAAACTCATCACGTGTGTGCTGTGACCCCAGAAACAGACTTTAGATTTGGCGAATGAAAAGCATAAAACCTTCAGAGCAAAACATGAAGGGTACCCGGCTACTGATGGGCACAGTTTTCTTCCCAGATCAGACGAGATTGGGTGTGTTCAGGGTGGTATGGCTGTAGACTACAACTTTCTTATCTAAATGACAAGTAATATTATGTGTGGGTCTCAACAATAAAGAATTTTTTAAAATATATTATCTGTGGGTCCTTCTCCAAGAAGGACTGCTCAATTCCATTCATGTCAAATCCGGGCCGGAAGAACTGCCCCCGTCTGATTTTCTCATCAGTGGACAAGAGATTCCTGGTTCAACATGTGCTGCACCCCTCCGCATTTCGAGAAGATGCACCCTCAAGAATTCTTTAAAAATCAGAATCAAATACTTATGAGCAAAAGCTCAAAATTGGTAGCTTTGAGGATTACTCTGAATGCTGTGTTTTCACAGTAACCACAATCAAATCACATTTGCAATTTAACTTTTGTCTGAAAGTTCTCAGGCAGAGAAAGCAAGAAGCCACTCCTTTATCCTACCACAATTCTCTAGATCCGCATTCTCAAGTTCCATTGGAGAAGTTAGCGTTAGAGAGAAAACGCGAGTAAGAAAACAACTGCCTGGCCACCCGCACCCCCACTCCCTTCTGTGGCAGATCAAGCCACTGCTCAGTTCAGCAACTTCTAAAAGAAAAAAGGCAAACAACACAGACTCATTTTCCCATGGTAAAGGTTCCCGGGTGCGAAGATTATTATTGTAAGCTGTCTTACTGATCATGGTGGTCCCACCAGCCAGAGCTGCCTTGGTGCCTTGAAAGAAGTCATCAGCAGAAGTCATTCCCTGGTCAGGCATCTGGAAGCGGGTATGGACGTCGATCCCTCCGGGAATCACCATCCTGGAATGGGCCTCGATGGTCTTGACCCCTCCTGGCACAATCAGGTTTTCTCCTATTTGCCTACATTAATAGGGTGGTGATAATGGTGGTAAATGAAATGTCCTTGAATCAAATGAAATCTGACAGATATTTTCACCAAGCCCTACCCTATCCTTCCCGTGTTCACTAGACTTTTCCAGTTACTGTAATTATTCATAATATATGTGCACTCCCCACTCCCTACCACCAACTAAGAAGCAATGCAGCGCTTACTAGAAAACAAAAGTTAAATAAGGCACCAGAGGCCTAATCAAAGAGTCTTAGTTACCAGAAAACCCCTAAAATCAAATGATAACAAGTCCCCAAGGAATTTACATAAAATGACACTGCACTTTCTCAATGAACACACAGTTGAGCTAATTATCTTATAGCAATTTCCTCCAGATCTGTTGGCACTTTACAAACATGTATTTTCGCCAAATCCTTTGCAATATAGAGAAAATAGGGGAGAAGCAAAAAATAAATAAATAAGTGAACACTATGATTAAAACAATTTGAAAATGTGGAAGCATTCATTAGCAACTCAGATAAGGCAGAAAAATTAATATTCATTATGTTGAAGGATATGAATTCATTTCCAATGTTTAAAAAAATATCTCTGCTTCATCTTTCTAACAGTTTTTTTTTTTTTTAAGGAAAAAAGTAATCAAGGAGAAGTTGATAAAGTTCAAAATCAAATTAGTGATGACTAAAAATAGCCCCCAGGCTTGCTCACTTCTGGGCCAGTGTCTTTCTGCTAGATTCTAACTGGGGGAATGGGACAGGCAAGTCATGGTATGTGAGAGCCTGGAGCAGAGACTGTCATAAGCAAACACACATGGAGAAAACATTACATGTGGAAATGGTAGGACCTATTTTAGGTCATAAATCAGGGTTTGAGTTTCTAGGCAACAGATACATCCACTCCAGTTTTCCACTCCTCAGGAATGGTTTGCCGTAGCACTTGATGAATGCTGCTTATTCAAAAGATGTCATTTGCAGCAATGTTTGTCTTTAAACAGATGTGCTATTTCTCTGGAGCCTTATGAGCTGTCCCAGTCGGAAGGGCACAAGGATACTGGTATGTACTCAGCTCACTTAACCCTCTAGAATCCAAAAATACCCTAATGCAATAACTGCTCTGTTGTTAGAAACACAATACACAAGCAACACAAGGGCAGTCTTACTGGTGTTTGTTGGCACTTAAAGAATGAAACCTAAAATTCCCTTGGGATGAGGCAGTAATTTGTCTATGTTACTTAATTTGTTTTCCTTTGGCCCAACCACTGGATTCTTGATTCAGAAAGCAGATGTGCTATCTTGATAGAAAAGGGTATACTCACATTTGTGTCCTTCCATTGGGCAAGACATGCACACAACTACATTCTAGGAAAAACTTTAATATATGCAATAGATCCTAAACCAAGTATTTGAGCTGGCAACAAGAAGAAATTGTGTCACCTGGGTTAAAAATAGCAAGTTACATAATGCGTTAGGAAATGGGTATGCATTTAATTGTGGCTTTGAATTCCCTAAATCTGAGTTTTCAAATTCACTAATTACTACCAATCAAAATGGGCTTAAATGGATACTAAGTCACTCTTTGAAGTCACTAAAGCTTGATATTATGTGTGTGAATTGTAGGTAACGCTTGGGAATACTGGAAGGTACACGATTCTTCTATATGAGTTACACTTACTTGATCAACCCATCTTCCATGTATATGTCTGCATAGAATGACTGGTCATCATTAACGATTTTACCTCCTTTGATCAGAAGACGATCACTCTGAAACAAAGACATATTAAGGTCACCATGTGTACCTGACCAGGAGGAACGTTGGTTCTGAAATAAGTGAGCTAAGGACACATTTCATTGTTCAAAGTGATGCTCAGACCAGCCGGCACGGCTCATGTGGAGCATCAGCCTGTGAATTAGGAGGTCACAGTGTGATTCCCAGTCAGGGCACATGCCCGGGTTATGGGCTGGGTTTCCAGTGGGGGCATGCAGGAGGCAACCGATCAAATGATTTTCTCATCATTGATGTTTCAATATCTCTCTCCCGCTCTGAAATCAATCAAAGTATATTTAATGCTCAAAATGAGCCAGTTTTGGAAAGGTTCAGTGACAATGGTGAACCTGTATGTAGGAACCTATTTGACACATGATAAGTAGAAATATGCTAGTAAAGCTCAAAGCTTATCATAGATTTAAAAACAAACAAAAAACCTTCTTTCCAGAAGACAATACTTTTTAATGGCTTTAAGCTAAACTTCATTAAAAAAAAAAAAAAAAAAACACCCACATGTAGGGAAGTAATTCTTGGCAAGCTTTGTGTGTGGAAAAATTAACCAAAAGTCTGTTGTCATGGCGAACTCGACACAAACACACTAGGTTCCACCATAACAAGGTTTCAATTCAGCCTGCTCATTATATTTGTATTTCATTTTGAGGTAAATCACGGCAACTGTAGCAAAGAGAGAAAAACACCTCTTCACTTACACACTATTTTAACTATTAAACTGCTAAGGAAAAGGTAAAGTTTTATGATAAAGTAGATAAGAGGGCAAGTTCTAAATCTAACACCACTATAAACTGTCAATTCACTTATAATATAATTAGTGTGAAAAATACATATGACAAGCAGCACATGAGGGCCAAGAATATAATGAAAATGTTACATTATGACTCATCTCTATTCCAAAGGCTTTGATGGAATGGAACGTTAAAATCAGTGGGTATACACCTGTGCTATTCCACACTGGGTTGAAATGTTACAAGCTAAACCACCGATTGCCCTCTTAACATGCAAAATATTTCAAAGGAATGGCACTCATCTTGACAATCGTTAACTCTAAGTTGTTACAAAACAACATTCTCGGCAAGTGCTATTTATGTTTAGCACCTGCCAAAGAAAATATTACAGCAAATGTGTAGTGAAGAACACATAAACTATGAGACCCAGAAAGATCCTTTTACACAAAAATGTACACATGGGTTTACAAAGTATTTATTGTTTCTCTAACATACTGAAAAACAGACCATTAAATTCTGTACACTTCAGTCTGCTGTAGACTTTGGAAAGTCATATGGGACTAAATAATCAACAACAATTCCTACACTGGTATAAGTTAAATGTAAGAACCTTCACAAAATCCAGTGAGGTGGATGGAGTGAGATTCTTAACCCATGACACATAGAGAAACTGAGGCACGGGGAGGTTAAGTCACTTGCCCAAGGTCACCTGATCCAGTACACTTCCCTCTGGCTACACAGAACTCCCCGGCAGGATCCGACTTTGACAGGATAAATATTGCCTGGGAGCAAAGAGAAGCCCTGCCCTTTACCACCTGCTCCCTCATTCGCTGTGGTACCTGTCCCAGCCATCACTGTGAATCCCGGAGCCAACAGAGGGAAGGGAGAGAGAGAGAGAGAGAGAGAGAGAGAGAGAGAGAGAGAGAGAGAGAGAGAGCAGCCCTGTTCACTCTGTGCCTTCCAGAAGGCTTCTTACATAAGAGGCGGCTGTGATGATGGAGGGAGGGAGACCATGCTATGTAGGTCCTCCATAGTGCACCCAGATTTTAAGGGTAGAGGGGGCGCTCTTTGAAAAGTCAGTCTTGTTTGCTTTTTAATTTTTTTCCTCCCCACACTGTCAAAACGAAACTGCCTTTTTCATTCAGGAAGACAGCGATTTATTTGAGACTTGCAGCCAATGTGCTCTGCACCCCCACTCTCCAGACTTCTTCCTCCTAACGGAGAATATCGAACATCGGGTCCCCCTCGCCCGGCCCTTTGGGATCCTGGGTCTCTGGCCTTTTAGAACAAGCTACTACCCACCCTCGCCCTTGAGCAGCCTTGCTCAGCCCATAAAACCCTCTCCAGCACACACCCCGCCCCCGGGCTTCGGTCTCCACATCTCTCTCCTGCGGATGGGTGTGTCCTTGTGCATCCACGGAGGCCGGGGTGCCCGCGGCTAAGGAGGAGGCCAGAGGCAAGCGCGCCCTCCGATCCGGCCCTGAACACATCTACACTTTTCAAGGATTCTCTCGGTCTCGGCCTCGGCCCTGGGTTCTACCCAGCAATCGGTTGGCCAATTGCAATTGCACATCATTATATAACAATGAATACCCCTCGCGTTCCGCCCGCCCTCCCCAGCGTTTCATTGGGGAGGTAGATAGAGAACTAAGACTAGCGAAATTTTTTCCAGGAAAAGCTGGGGAGAGGATGGGCGCGGTGGGGGTAAGAACCTGTGTTCATCGCTGAAGCGTCGCCAGTTCATCGCGTAGATGTTTTTCTCGTGATTTACGAACTAAGCATCCCAAGCCCCACAAGTGCGCCAACACCTCCGGCCAACGGGACCATTGTCTGCCGAGGCCCGGCCGGGCCATCTGCTCCGCGCGTCGCGCAGCGCCATTACCTCGCGAGCCGGGCTCGGCGCTGTCCCCGGCGCCCACCCTCCCAGCCCGCTTTGTATGCGCCAGCACGGACGCCTCCTGGCCGCAGAAGGGACAGAGGCAGAAGAAAGCCAGCCCCGAACCAGAGGGCGAGAAAGCCAAGAGGGCCACCAGCACCGGCCCCTGGTCAACAAAAAGCCCACGCCTGGCCCCCACCCTTCTCTGCTCATCACCGCGTCCCTTTTTTCCTTCCCGTTTCCACATCAGCCTGGTGCACCCTGCCCTTGCAGCATCCCTCTGCTGTCAGTCCGCCGCCGGGCTGAAACCTGCCCCTTTTTCTCGGGAGCCGGAGGAAGGCTCCAGAAAGCCCTTTATGGCGGGGGCGGGAGGCACAGGGAGCTCCATCCACTTCCCATTCCCCTGTCCAGCTCCTGGAGCCCAGCTCGCAGCACGCAGCCGGAGAACAATATCCGCGCTCCAACCACGCATATTCAATCTGGCATCCATTTGCTTACACCCCGGGCCGGCACTGCAGCATCTCGCTCTGACAATAAAAGGATACAGCGGCTCTGGCGCGCTACCCAGGACGACCTCAATGCACTCACGCTATTTTAATGTCTTACAAATCATGTGGCTCATAATTCTATGATTGCGTCTCCTGCCACCACGATCGCCTTCTTTAGTAACGGGGACGGGGGGGGGGGGGGGCAGTTAGGTCCCTCTTCCTCCCCCTCCTTAAAAAAAATTCCTTAGATGTTCTGTGCCACAAAGGTTACTGGCCGACCACAATTTCCCAAGTGCCAAACTCACCGTGATGCGTGGAATATTTTTCTTCCCCTGATAAGACATCTCTCTCCCGGGAAAAAAAAATAATTTCAAGAGGGCAGCTTTAAAGCAAAAAAAAAAAAATGCCAAAAAAGAGAGTTGGTATTTTATTTTGTTTCAGAATTGAAAAAGGTGCAACAGCTTAGTTGGTCTTGCTGATAACAAATTCCAGGAACGTAAGAGATCAACGCAATCCTCTGTCTCTCTTTCTTCCTCTCCTCCAACACAGCCCAGCCAGGGCGGAAAAAAAAAAGAAAGAGAGGGAGAGAACAGGAGGGAAGGGGGTGGAAATAAACTATGGCAATAAAAGCCTCGGTTCGAGTCGGCCACCCGGCGCATGCGCCGCCAGCCACTCCCTTTCCTCTCAGGCAAAAGCCATCCGCTTCGGGAGAGACGAGCCCTGATTGGCCACAATCGTGGGACATGCAAATGCCCGGGCGGGAGGGGAGCGGCGCGAGAGCGCGAAATGCTGCGGAGAGCGGCGGAGGGCGGCGGCCGGGGCGGGCGGCCGGCCGGGGGGCGCGCCTTTCGCGCCCTTTCTTCGGGCCAGCGCCTCGGGGATAGTGGCTGCGGGAGCCCCAAATGCAGCAGCAGCAGCAGCAACGCAGGGGAAATGGCGGGTGCTCCTTAGGAACAGGGGGAGCCCAGCCCGGAGTCGGTGGGCTGCCTTGGAGCCCGAGCGGCACGCACCCGTCCGCGCGCGCCCCGGTGGATGCCCGCCCGCGCGCCAATCCGCGGAGGCCGCCGCTGCGGCCCCGCGTGGGGTGACTGCGCCGAGCCAATGGCTTCGCTGGCGGCGAGCGCGCGACTGCACCACCGGCCGGCGCCGCGCCGCCCGGGAGGGGCGCCCGAGCTCTCCTCCCGCCGCCCTTGCCTTTCGCGAAGGCTCGTCCTGCCTCCGCCCAGGAGTCGACGGGGGAATTGACATGGCAGCGAGCGGAGGGAAGGGAGAGGGCTCGCCGCGGCGCCGCCCGGCCCCGCAGAGGGGCGGCTGGACCGGGGCCTGCGGGCGGGGCGGGGCGGCGCGGCGTCCGCAGGGCTCCCCGGGGCGAGGAGGGGTGCGGGCCGGAGGCGAGGCTGGAAACCTAGCCGAGGGCGAGCGCCGGGCTGCGGCCCCCGTGGCCTGGCAGCTGGGAAGTCGGAGTAGGGAAGGGGCGGCTGGAGAGGCCGCAGTCCGCCGCCGGGGATGCAAACCCCGCCCTGATGGCCCTTGTGCCTTCGGCCCGCGAGGAACTTGGGGGCAGGAGGCTCAGCAGCTGCCTGTTTAGGCAAAATTGGCTCAGTCCGGGGCCCTGTTCTCTAACAGCCACGCCCACCGAGGCCCATCTGTTGGTCTCATTTCTCTGGTGCCTGCAAATCTGTTGAGAAAAAGCTATCGGAATTACAGCGCCCAAGGAGCCCCCAGAATTTTCAGTGCTATAGACAGGCCTCCACACGACCTAATGAGGCAGAAAGCGAGGTGGAGGGAGAAGCAGCAGAAGGAATGAGAGAAATGAAAGCTTATGTCCCAAAAGAAGGGGAAACTGAGTCATGGAGAAAGCCTCCAGAAATCCGAGTTAAAAACACTCCCCAGCCAGAGATGCTAGCCACTCACAAGGCGCCGGAGGCACCTGGACAGGTGCGGCCTGAGTCGCTGCGGAAGAAAACGCTGGTCCCGTGGATCCCGGGCAACATACCTGGGCGCCTCTTTGGAAGGTTGCCCGGGCAGGTGCAAGGGCTCATACCAGAGGCGGCCATGGCTTTGGATTTCTCTGCTTGAGATCAAACAATAGCTGGGCCTGCAATTTCTAGGCCGTCCAGCAGCCATTAGAAAAAGGCATCTATTTAACTGGCTCACACCTGCTCAGCAAAGATTAGCCAGATAAATACAGAATAATCCTGGGGCTACTGTGGGCCCCTGTTCTGATGTCTTTCTGCATCTGGCCACTTTGGATTGTTATCTGTTCACAAAGTGTGAAAGGCACCCACTCACTCATTCCTGTAAATTCTAAAGTCCCAGAAAAGGGGGGTGAGGCATGCAGGAAGCTCCCCAACTGGTTAATTCATTCAGGTTCCAATTAGCTGTGCATCTTGAAAATAAAATAGAAGCACTTCCTTCTCCAACCATGCGCTGTGCTAAGAGAAAAGTGAGCTGATATCAGCAAGTATGGATGTCAGCCTGCAGGGGTTCAAACCACAGTCTGAGAATGCATGAAGCGGGTTCAGCTGGGGGTGTAGAGTGGCAGGGCGCCAGGTGTCATTAAATCACAAGAAAATGCCACTTGGCAAGCAAGTAAATAATGAGATTCAAATTAATTTAAAACCAAATAATCTCTAATTATATTGTTTGTTTATATTCTTTTATGTTTTCCTGCTCCTGAATTGTTTGATCTTAACAGATTTAACTATATCTAGTTGATTGCCAATTTTCCATTGAATATTTTGCTTTGCAATAAAAGCTCCTAAGAGCTTTTGTGTCACTTATTTTTATAGCCATTGGCATGAAGTTCTTAGTCCATAATTGACATTTCCACTCATAAATATCCAAAGATGTAAGGTTTAAACTGATTGGTCTGTTCTAAGATAGAGCCTAAGAGTATTTGGCACATAGGAGACAGCAAATAATTTTAATTGACCAAGGAAAAGAACTGCCAGCAACCTGCATTTCTTACCATACTTACCGCTCCATGCAACGCAGAAAAGTAGAGGCGGGGGAAGAATTTTCCACCTACTCTACACTGAAAACTTGTTCCTATACACTTTTTATACTGTCTTTAAACAAGCATTCCATGAAAAGTTTCTGTAAAGTTTCAGATCATTGTCCCTCTACCAAATATTTGAGCCTGTTCTTGGGTATGATTTTTCCACATTTTTAAAAAATTAAATGCATGTCAAACCTGAAAAGGCGTTGTAAGATGGCCTATTCCACATTATGACCCCTTCCCAAAGCCCCTGCCTTCCCATACTCCTCCCCCAGCACCTACAACGAGCAAGATGTGATGACGAAATGACAGAGCCATTTAATGGAATGGTTCTTCTCCTGGCATTTTGGTGGTCTGGGCCCCAGACTCTGGGGGAAGGAGAACCTGCCTAAACAGATCGATGAGCAGGAGTGAGGTCTACCCAGGTGCTGTATCAGACTCTGACCTCTGCAGCTGCATCTCCCATCCCTGACACCCATGCCCTCATCCTATGCTCAGGGTGCATGCAGAGGTGCACCAACACACACACACTGCCCTTTCCCAAATCTGTGCCATGTTCTGTACTGTTCCCTTCACCTCCCTCCCTTGCCCTCAACACTTCCGCTAAAAATGAGCTTAAATATCATCTCCTCAATAAAGTCTGCCCTCATCCTGTCTCCTAAAGTCTTAAGTACAACCTCTTATATTCACCTCAACTGTAACATACATCCTGCTATATTGTAATTATCTGTCCATTTCTTCTATTAGAGCATGACTCCTAGGAGCTAAAAGCTTTGCATTCCTCTTTTCCCAGGAACCTGGTCCATGGTGGGGCCCTCAACATTGGGTACATAAATAAATGCTGCCATTGCTATGACAAGAAAAGAAGATTCTTCCATGTCACCATCACAGGGAGCTGTGACATCAACAATATCTCCAACTCAGGCATTGCTCTGAGCACTGTGGCCTTGCTGGGTCTTCCTTCTTGGCAGCCCAGCTCCTCTCCTGCAAGTCCCTAAAAGTGCAAGAGAACCTTGTTATCATGCAGCTTATTATTCTTTTCATGGGTGTAGCTGCCTGGATTTTAAACTACACCTTCCCTAAACAAACTGCCACGCACCATCAAACCTAGGGAGAGAGCATCCAGTCCTAAAATGAACTCCAGAACCGTACAAGGCATCTCCAGTCACTTCTTCTCAGCACCAACTTCTTAAAGCCTTCCCTCTCCACCCTCCCAATATTCTTTGTGCATACCTATATTATGCCATTTATCGTATTATACCACCTACCCTATAATATGATGGTATTCTTCACCTATAGTATAGGTCAGTGATGGCGAACCTTTTGAGCTCGGCGTGTCAGCATTTTGAAAAACCCTAACTTAACTCTGGTGCCATGTCACATATAGAAATTTTTTGATATTTGCAACCATAGTAAAAAAAAAAGACTTATATTTTTGATATTTATTTTATATATTTAAATGCCATTTAACAAAGAAAAATCAACCAAAAAAATGAGTTCACGTGTCACCTTTGACATGCGTGTCATAGATTCGCCATCACTGGTATAGGTGGTTGGCAAACTGCAGCTCGCGAGCCACATGCAGCTCTTTGGCCCCTTGAGTGTGGCTCTTCCACAAAATACCACGTGCGGGCGCTCATACAGTGCGATTGAAACTTCGTGGCCCATGCACAGAAGTCGGTTTTTGGCCTGGACGAGTCTATTTTGAAGAAGTACTGTTGATATTTGGCTCTGTTGACTAATGAGTTTGCCGACCACTGGCTTGTAAGTTAGCAGAAATTGCCAAGTGGTTGCTTTGTGCAGGGCATGGAACTGTGTGCCCTGCTATTGATGTGGTATTTTCGATGAAGCTCAATGTGTTGTATTTCTAAAATAATAAATGTGAAGTAACTTAAAAAATAAAAAGATATTTAGCCTAAAAAAAAAAATCCCAGTCCTATATCATCACTAAGTGAGCATAACTTGCCTTCCATTTAAAGTTGGAGCTCACAGAGACTGGGCACTCTTTGAAAAGCCTTACTCGTGTCTTACCCTCATGTAGGGCCAAAGGGGGTGAGCGTTCAGGAAGGATGGGATGCATGGATGGGTGTCCAAGGGGTGACCTCCAGAAGGTATTAAGATGTTCGCGTCATCCATCCTGGGGGAGCTGGGGTGGGAGATGGAGTGCTGTCACTCAGGCGCCACTGGGTGACTGGCTGCTTTCAGTTCCTCAGCACCCTGCGCAGTACGTGTCCGTCTGGGACCAGGCCCCCACTGTCCTTGGTTTCATCTTCCCCCTTTGGGAAGCAGGAGTAACCATTTCTGCTTCTGTGGCCCCACCTGGGCCTCTGCAGAAGTGTAACGTTCAGGATGTCATAGAGCAGAGAAACTCCAAAACAGACATTGCTGACAAAGAATGGAGCCTAGAGTGGCCAAGAGAAGCCCTGAGCCCCCGCATTGCTCAGCACTGACGCCAAGGGCTGTGGCCTCACATGCAGCCTGCAGAGAAGTTAACATTCACGCGGTGGCAAAGAGAAGGTACTGGAATGCTTTGCCAGAAACTGAAGGCATCGAGTAGGACCCTTACGCTGGAAGAGACGCCTTCTTCTCTGCTGATGGAACCGGCCATCTGGTGCTTTCTTTGTGCATGTAACCCTGAAGGGGCAGAGTCTGCAGAGGGGCAGGCAGGGGCGGGCTGACGGGTCCAAGCCTGCCGGAGCAAGCCTGCCCAAGACATTCCCCCCGTGGTGCATTCTTTACTGGGGGGGAGAGGGGGGCAGGGACAGAGTGGTGACCCATAATGGTCAGGGGTGACTGGCCCTCTGAGCTAGATGCAGGTTTTGCTAGAATTGTACGACTAGCGGTCAACCTAGTGGAAGCTGTGAACGCATGTGGGAGGAGGCTCAGCTGTCCAAGCCCATGGGCCCCAGAGGAAAGTGTGCACTTCACAGCATCTAGTAAGCTTGGCATTCTCCTCTTACCTCCAGCCAGCAGACATCCTCCCAGGTGATGCTTGCATTCCCTACCTTGCACATGCCTCAGGCCTGCCCTCTGGCGGTGAATGAGGAAAGTGCACTGAGATCCCCTCTGTCTTGGTCTGGCTGGTTGGTGACTCAGAACTAGGGAAGGGCCGTGTTCCAGTGTTCCTGAGTCTCCTGGAGTGACTTTGCCTCTGCGCTGGGATCCTTTGGGGCCCTGCTCAGACATCCTGATTAGCATCTCCAGAGATAAAGCCCCGGAATGTTATCTAGTCTACCTCTGGCCACTAAACCACCCCAGCCTCCTTTTATAGAAGAAGCGAGAACACTCTCACTCCCTACCTAGGATTTTTCCAACTCCCCAGAATACATCGGTGCTCTGCTCTTTACCCAGTGGGACGGACTTATGAAAGAGTGGCAAATATTATCATCATGACCCTCTACTTGTCTGCCTTTTAGTGGAACACTGTTATATAGTCAGTAAGGAGGGAATTAACATTTACTGGGCATCTACCATAGTCTAGGTATAGCACTGGGTACTTTAAATACATATTATTTAATCCTCCCAAGAATCTTACTAGGTAAATCTTCATTTTATAGACAGGAGAGTCGAACTCAAAGCAAGCTCTTGTTCCAGGCTCAAGTTCATGCAAGAGCAAGAGCTGGGTTCTAATTCAGGCCTGAGTGATGGCCTCAAGCCCAAGGAGCTAGCTCTTTAAAGAATAAAGTACTTGCTTAGCCAAAACCAGGACCTACCTTGTAAACTAGGTGGGCTGCTGTCTCTTTCTTCCCCCTCTCACAATCCCGGCCTGAGCTTCCATCAGTCCCCCGGGGCCTGCACGAGTTCCTTAAACACTTCCCCTGTCCCCAAGTTAATCTCCATGTCTGTCTTTTCTTATCACCCAACATGACTCAGTTTCTCTCAGTGGCCCAGTGCTCTTCTCATTGGAAACATGATAGATTAACACCAAAGTTTAAATAAGCAATGAATGTGCAAAAGGGGAAGACCTTGATTCGCAGAATTTCAGACTACAAAGCAGGCTGCTTGCAGAAACCAAATGCAAACTGTTTATCACAATGGCTCCTTTCCCAGCCTCGCCCTGGGCTTTCCTCCACTCACGGCACCCTGGCTTCCTTCCGTTTTCTCGCAGCAGCCCCTGCTGCTGGCCCCTCTCCTCCCATTCACTGCAGGGCCGGCTCCTTCTCACCCTTCAAGGCCCTCTTCAGGGAGAGCCTCCCTGACCCCCTGTCAGAAGGCCGCCCACGGACTCGCCAGTCTTCCCTAGCTCAGCACTGTCACCAGCTGGAAGTATTCTTGTGTATTTGTTTACTTGGTTATTTTTGTCTCTGCCTCTCAACTGCAAACTCCCTAATTGACCCTGTTCTCCACCCCAGCTGGCAAGGCCCGCACAGCACGCAAGGGCAGAGACCGAAGGGCAACCTGTAGGTGAGCCTGCAAGCTGCTCACCAGCCCTCCATGCTGTGACAGGTGTACGCCAGGTGCTTCACCGGATCCACAAAGCTGTGCTCCTCCGCCCTGGGCCCGCGCTGGCGGCTCTGTGCCCAGACCGTCACCATCCAAAGAAAGTGGGCCCTCAGGAGGACCCCGGAGGAGGAAGTCACTGGCAGGAGAGCAGCCACTGGAGCTGTGCTGGGGCAGCCTGGCCACGCACCCGTGGGCCTTTTCCTGGATTCCAGCTCCATGGGCAGCACTGACTTCCTGCGCGTGCAGTGAGGCCAGGGCAGGCAGGGTCCAGAGCCTGCACTTGTCCACACGGCTCAGGAGTTCCCTCTGCCTCTCAGGGATTAAGGAGTAAAGTTAAATGAGTGAAAAGGCCACTTTAAGGTGATTGGGCTGAGAGAGGAAGAAAGCAATCCCAGGGGCCTGAGACACTAAGGGGGAGGTAGTGTCCTCCCTCCCTCCCTCCTCTTCCTCTCCCTGCAAGGCCACTGCCTTCATCTGAGGTGTCACCATCTTTCCCAGTTAATTACGGGGACCCTGCTTCTGGGACCAGTTCTGTCCTGAAGTCAGGGCACTTTTGAAAGAGTGCAAATCTGACCATTTCACTCAATCCCTGCGTCCTAAAGTCCCAAGCCCTCAGCATGGTGTCAAGGCTTTTTGAACAGCCCGCCTCTGCCTCTCTCTCTTGCCTTCTTTAGTGCTCTCTGCATCCCTGTTTCACACCCTGTGCTCCAGCCATATCAAGCTCTCTGCATTCCCTGAATGTGTCGAGTTGTTTGTAAACTGTGTCTATAATCACATCTCCACCTTCCCCAGCACACCCTCCCCTCACTGAGCCCTCACAGGTCACCTCCTCTGTGCAGCCATTCCCAAGCCTGCAGGCAGAGGTGACCACCCCTCCTGCTATGTACCATGGGGCCCTGCACAGACACCTAGTAAAGTACCTAAAACAATTTCCTGCACTTTCTTTATATATTGTCTCCTTCTCCTAGACAACAAGCTTCCTGAGGTCAGAGGCTTCACTTGTTTCAGCACCCTTCATAGGGCCTTACATACAATAGACATAGGACAAATTCTAAAAGGCTGGCTGGATGGATGATGGATGAATGGATGGATGGATGAGTGGATGAGTGAGTGGGTGGGTGGGTGGATAGGTAGGTGAATAAATAAGATCCTTGAGCAAAAGCTTTAGTTATAAAATACATTTACTCTAAGGCTTGAGTCTGAAATGATCTTTCAGGGCATAAAATTCACAACCAGGCTGTCTTAGGATCCACCCTCTTAGTTAAAGTTCCCAGGAGGATCAGTGGCAATCATGACAACCATTCGTCCTCTCCTACCAGAGGAGGATGTGGAAATGTCACTAAGGTCTGGGCACCTCTAACTTGCTACCACTTCCACCTTATAGTCATAGATGGATTAGGCCCCCACTTTCCATGTTGCAAAAGTGTTGCAGAAACTTATTTTTTTTTTTTTTAGAGGAAAGGGAGAGAGAGGGGGAAACATCAATGTGAGAAACATCTATTTGTAGCCTCCCTCATGTGCCCCAACCGGGGCTCGAACCTGCATCCTGGGCATGTGCCCTGACCGGAAATCGAACCTGCCACTTTCTGGTGTACAGGCTGATGCCCCAACCAACTGAGCCACACCAGCCAGGGCTGCAGAAACGGTTAAAATCTGCAGACATGTCTCCAGTCAGTTCTCCTTAATGGGATAGGAGAGCTGGAACAAAGGACATCTTTACAGCATAGCATTCCCTGTGTGATGAGTATCCCTCTTGGTTGCTAAGGGGGAAGTTCGGACAGGCAGAAGCAGGACGATCAAGTTCACCTCGTGCAACGTTCTTTCAATCCAGTACTGAGACAAATGCTCCCGCTGACACCCATCCCACTATTTTTCCTTTCTTTGGCCATTTCAAGTCATTTGGCCATTTAGCATGCAGAGTGCCTGAAGTAGTCATGGTGCAGTGGGTGACCAGGGTTGTCACCAGAATTGCAGGGGATCCCTGGGGAGCCAGCAGTGTGAGCCCTTTCCTCTCTGTCCCCGTGGGCTCCAGGCCAAAGCTGAGAGGCGCAGTGGGAGTCTCCCTCAGACGCTTTCCCGAGTCCCCATTTGCTGGGGAAGCCAGGCCTGTCTGCGCATTCCTGTGACCACTTCCCAATCAGAATGAAGAGCAGTAAGGAACTACATTTCATTCTCTTTGCGTTTTCATTTGGTTTTTATCTCTGCATTTCAGCACTGAAAGTGTCTGTTGACATTTCTTCAAGCTCACTCATTCTTTCTTTGGCTGTATCTAGTCTATTTGTAAGTCCATCAAAGACATTCCTTATTTCTGTTACTGTGTTTTTGTTTTAATTTCCTTTTGTTTTTTTCTTACAATTTCCATCTCTCTGGTAACATTATCCATCTGTTCTTGCATGTTTTCCAGTTTTTCCATTACAGCCATTAGCATATTAATCATAGGTATTTTAAATTTCTCCTTTGATAATTTCAGAATCACTGTCATATCTGAGCCTGGCAGTGGCCCTGGTTCTGCTCTGCGTCTCTGAGCTGTGCTTTGTCTGTTAGTGTGCTTTGCAGGGCTGCTGAAAGCTGGCCGTGAGTGACTGGGTGTAAAGTGGTCGCTTCTGTGGGAGGCTTCTGCTGCAATAAGCTCCGATTCTCTATCGGTCGGTCTCTCCGATGTAGGTGCGGCAGTTGCCCTGAGACCTCACTTATCTAATGGATCTAAGGAGAGTTGTTGTTTTTCTCCAAGCTCCTGGCATGTCAGATCAGAAGCAGGAAGTCCTCTCATCTTACCCCATTTATTAAAATGTAACACACACAGGGCTTGTACACAATAAATGTAAATAAATGCATCTGTATAATTTTCTAAAAGACTCTAGAAGGATATATACACTAAAATAGTAACAGTATTAATATTTATGAGCAGTTACTGTGTGTCAGATACTGTTTCAAGATTTTTATAGTAATTCATTATTATTATTGCATAATTGTTATAATATAGTATTACATAATTACTACTGATAACTGTTTTATGTAATTTGCTTAAATAATTTAAGTAACTGTTTAAGTAAATAATTATTTAAATAACAGTTCATTTATTCCTCACAACAATCCTAGAGATAATTTGTTTTTATCATCTTTTAAATTTTATAGATAAAGAAACTGAGGCAGAGAGTCAAGTCACTCACCTCAGTGAGTGTTTGAACTTAGGCAATGTGTTTGCAGTATCTATCAGCACACTTAACTGAAGAATAATAACAGTGTTATTTTAGGGGTGGGATTAGAAGAGACAATCAGCATATATTACTTCTGAAATAAAATAAATAGATAAAGATATTGCCTTTAAGAAAAACCAGTAGGTAAAGCGGCCAGGGGAGGAAATCACAGAAAACATTTCAAAGTCAAATTGAAACTGCTCTTACGTTGTCACATCTCTGCTTGCCTCCATAAAGGGCTGTGGTTCATATACTATATCTAGCAAAGACTTCAGACCAGTGTTTTGCAAACATTTTGACTAAAGTCCTTAGTAAAAAAATATATGTTATACATCAGGACCTAGCATACATATGTGTCCATGCAACCGGAATAAAACTTTTTAAAGAAGTGGTGACAACCTGCTACAGCATGCTCACCACCCACTAGCCCCAGCTGAAAGGCTCTTAGACAGCTATAACAGAGCAATAGCTGGTGTGACTGATTGACAGTATGACTGCAGGTCCCTCTCCCTGCCTCCACCACATATCTGCCATAGACCTTTCCACCCAATTCTCAGGGGGCCAATGTTCAAAACTGGAGAAAGCTCATGGCCTTTGAAGGTCCTGGTCTACCAGGCATCAGGCAACTGCTGGGAGCGAAGCCCACCAGCTCCTGGAACTGGTCAGTTTTATGTGTCAACGTGGCTGGGTCCCAGCACCCAGATATTTAATCAAAGATTATTCTAGATGTTTCTGTGAAGGTCTTTTTTAGATGAGAGTAACAGGTAATTCAGCACATTTTTTTAAAAAATATTTTTATTGATTTTTTATTATAAAAATATAATATTTTTATTAGGACGGGAGAGGGATGGAGAGTTAGAAACATCAATGAGAGAGAAACATCGATCAGCTGCCTCCTGCACACCTCCTACTGGGGATGTGCCCACAACCAAGATACATGCACTTGACCGGAATCGAACCTGGGACCCTTCCGTCAAGAGGCCAACGCTCTATCCACTGAGCCAAACCAGTTAAGGCAAGTCAGTACATTTTGACTAAAGCAATTAACCTCCATAATTAAAGTGGGCCTCATCCAATCAGTTGAAGACTTTAAGAGTAAAGAACTGGCCTGGCTGGTGTGGTTCAGTTGGTTGGAGCATCATCCCATATACTGAAAGGTTTCAGGTTCAATTCTTGGTCAGAGCACATACCTAGGTTGCAGGTTTGATCCCCAGTTTGGGTGCATGCAGAAGGCAACCAATCAATGTTCTCTCTTACATTTATGTCTCTCCTCTCCTCTCCTCTCCTCTCCTCTCCTCTCCTCTCCTCTCCTGTTCTCTCCTCTCCCTCCCTCCATCTCCCTTCCCTTCTCTCTAAAATCAATGAGCATCTCCTTGGATGAAAATTTTTTAAAAAAACAGTAAAGAGCTGACGTCCCCACTGAGGAAGAGGAGGAAATCCTGCCGGCAGACCACCTTCAGACTTGGACTGCACATCAGCTCTTCCCTAGGTCTCTAGTGGCCCAGCCCCCCTGCAGACAGTGGCTGGACTTGCCGGCCTCCATAATAATGTGAGCTAATTCCGTAAAATAAATCTTTCTCTCTACATATGCACATCACATTGGTTGTGTTTCGCTGGAGAACCTGACTAATAAAGTGATTAAGTTACAAAAGATGATGACTTCTGTCTTACTAGCTTCCTCTTGCAGCTGCCTTCTCTGCTTGCATGCTTTGGCAAAGAGAGCTGCCAAGCTGGGAAGACCTGTCGGCCTGTAACTGAGGGCTTCCAACAGCCGGTGCAGAAGTGAGACCATCCGTCCAATGACCCAGGAGGCAATGAATCCTCTGACAACCATGAGGGGGAGCTTGGGAGCACATCCTTCCCCAGTCAAAACTGAGAGGTGACCACAGCCCTAGCTGGCACCTTGACCGCAGAGCTTGGGAGAGAACCTGAAGTAGAAACTCAGCCAAGCTGTGCCTGGAGTTTCTTCCATTGGCACAATGGCATGATGCGGTGAGCCTCTGGGAGGCGATTAAGTCACGAGGGTGGAGCTCTCATAAATGCGACCAATGTCCTTAGGAGAAGAGGCCAGAGAGCTCTCTTGTCCCAGCTGCCATGTGAGCATACACAGAGGAGTCGGCTGGCTGCACCTGGGAGGAGAGCTCTCGCCAAAACCTGACCCAGCTGACACCCCGATCTCAGACTTCCAGCCTCCAGAACTGTGAGAAATTAGTATTTGTTGTTTAAGATACCCAGTCTATGGAAATGTGTCATAGCAGTGGTTCTCAACCTTCCTAATGCCGCAACCCTTTAATACAGTTCCTCATGTTGTGTGACCCCCAATTTCATTGTTACAAATTGAACATAATTAAAGCATAGTGATTAATCACAAAAACAATATGTAATTATATATGTGTTTTCCGATGGTCTTAGGCAACCCCTGTGAAAGGGTCATTCAACCCCCAAAGGGGTCGCAACCCACAGGTTGAGAACCGCTGTGTTATAGCAACCTGCACTAAGATCCCTAACAATTTAGGCACCATTCTTATTCTAATCTAATCAATAAAGGAAAAGTCACAGAAACATTATTACCAGATAAAATAGTGAATGCCCAGTTAAATTTTGATTTGAGACAAGCAATTAAATAATTATTTTAATATAAAATGTCCCAAATATTGCATAGGACATACTTTTCTAAACAAAGTAAAAAAAATTATTAGATGTTTATCTCAAATTTAAAGTTAACTGGGTGTCCTATATTTTTATTTGCTAAACTTGGAAACTGTACACAGAAAGGGTGGGTACGTTGGCCAAAGTCAAACAGCTGGTAAGTAGTAGCAGCTGCTGATATAAAGCCAGGCAGCTGACTCGCGCTCACACTTGCACCTCATGGGTCTCTGTAAGGGCTACTGAGATAGTCCAATAAATGGCACAGCTGGGGCCTACCACCTAATAAGAATTCAAATGGGTAAACAGAGCATGCCGGGCTCTGGCAAGAGTCCTCTTCCTGGCTCGCAGGTGGCCATTTACTCAGGTCTCCTCACATGGTGGAGAGACAGAGAGGACTCGCTCTCTTCCTCTCTTCCTCTTTCTAAGGACACTAAGAGCATCATGGGGGCTCCACCCTCTTGACTTAATCACCTCCCAAAGACACCACCTCCTACTACTATCTTCTTGGGGGTTAGGGTTTCAACGTATGAATCTGGGGGGGACACAAACATGCAGTCCATAAAATTAATGGAAAGAAGCCAGTCACAAAAGGCTTCATATTGTGTAATTCTATTTATATGAAATGTCCTGAATAGGCAAATCCATAGAGAAAGAAAACAAATTAGTAGTTTCCATGGACTGAAAGTAGAGGGAATAGAGAATTACCGCCTAATGAGTTTGTTTGATGAAAATATTTTGAAAGTAGATATGTGATCTTTGCACAACTGGTGAATTGTGCAACTAAAGCCACTGAACTGCACACTTTAAAGGATAAAATTTATGGTATGTGAATTACACCTCCATAAAAAATGATTTACCGAAACTCAATCTTCTGAGGCCTATCCTGGGCCCAGATACCCTCCCCTTCTCTTTTACCTAAAAATAAAGCTTATCTCGCATCAACTCCCTCAAATGTCCTCCCTTCACCTCCAACCCATCCCCGGGGTCGCTCAGTCTCTTCCTGGCTGCAAAAGAACGTCCAGGCCATCCCCACGCAGCCACGTGCACCTCTGCACTTGAAGCCAGTCACCCCTTCCTGGTCAGGGAACCACAGCCCCACTCCCTCCTGGTCCTGCCCTCCCACAGGCCTTCCTCTCACTACACACATGATCTTGTCAAAAGCAAATGGACTTACAAACTCACAAGGGCCTCCCCCGTGCCTGCCTTTGACCACCCACTGTGCTGCTGAGCAACCTGACCCGAAACCCACCCTGTATTATGTCCCCCTCTCCCAGAGTTCCCTTGCCCACTTTCCCCTCTGGGTGGTGATCCACACCTCAGTCCCCTGGAAAATCTCCTGCTGTGAGGGACTTTCTCCTCCAGCAACTGTCAAAATGCTACCCAAATAAAGTTGATTGTGTGCTACTGCCATCTAGTGGCCATTTTCCTTTATGAGCCTTGATATCTTTATGGACATGGTCATATGGGTTATAAGAGGGAAGGATCTATTGAATCCACTACATGACATAGAAAAATTTTAGTAGGGATAGAAACCATATTGGAGTGGATTGAAGTGTAAGTTGCAGTATTCAAAATGTATAAACAACTCTTCCAAATCAAAGAAAAGACAAATATTCTCACAGAAAAATGGGTAAAGATTATTGATAAAAAGTTCACAAAAGAAACACTATAAAAGACCAGTCGCCATCTGAAATGAAGCTCTACCCACTAACACTCAGACAAAGGCAAGTGAAAATTATGAGATCCCATTTTAACCTCTGTGATTGGCAAACTTCTAATATTTGATATCAATGTTGGTGAAGTCATGGGGAAACCAGTATGCATCTATTTGGCTAATGGGAGTGTAAAATGGACAGTCTTTTTTGAGGATGATTTGACAATATCTATAATAATATTTTTTTAAAATATATTTTATTGATTTTTTACAGAGAGGAAGGGAGAGAGATAGAGAGTTAGAAACATCGATGAGAGAGAAACATCGATCAGCTGCCTCCTGCACATCTCCCACTGGGGATATGCCCGAAACCCAGGTACATGCCCTTGACCAGAATCAAACCTGGGACCTTTCAGTCCACAGGCCGACGCTCTATCCACTGAGCCAAACCGGTTTCGGCCTATAATAATATTAAATATGTTAAATGTTTCACCATCCAGCGTCTACCACAGAAAAACATTAACACTCCTGCAAGCAGACACGTACAAGATGCTCCCTGAAGCTTTGTTTATTGTCCATAAAAATTGGAAATAACAGACAAATGGGTAAATATGCCATGAAATATAGAACAGTGTAGTAATTAGAAAGCCATACTGGGGAGCCAAATGCCTGATTTTATATCCTGACTTCATCACTTACTGAGCACATAACCTTAGGCAAGTCACTTATTCTCTTTCTGCCTCAGTTTCCTCATTAAAATGGAGATAATACCTAATTCCCAGGGTCATTGAAAGGCCTAAACAAGTAACTACATGTAAAACAATTAGAATCGTGCTTGAGAAATATTTAGCACACAATAAATATTAGCAATTATTATTTGTATCAGCAGTTAAATAATGTAAGTTTATAGGAACTAGTATAATTTATATATACTAACATAGACCTTTGGAACACAGGGGAAAAAGGAAGAGTTGCTGATAGAGATTTCATATAGTTAAAGCACACAAGGCACACATGCCTGCACACAAATAACAGACATTCTCTCCAGGACGTGCACATGTGTAAATATGTGGAAAAGGGGCTGGACGGAAACCAAAGAACAGATAAACCTTGGTTCCCTCTGGTCAAGGGAGAGGACAAAGATGGGGAGAATTGTCAAATGGGCTTTAGCCATATCTCTATTTAATAATATATTCCTCTGTGATGTATATAAAGTTCATTTTTTATTAAATCTTTATTGTTCAGATTATTACAGTTGTTCCTCTTTTTCCCCCATAGCTTCCCTCCACCTGGTTCCCAACCCACCATCTGCCCTTACCGCCCCCCACCCCCCACTGTCCTTGTCGATAGGTGTACGATTTTTGTCCAGTCTCTTCCCGCACCCCCCACAGCCCTTCCCCCACCGAGAATTGTCAGTCCACTCCCTTTCTATGCCCCTGATTCTATTATAACCACCAGTTTATTCTGTTCATCAGATTATTTATTCACTTGATTTTTAGATTCACTTGTTATGTATTTGTTGTTCATAATTTTTATCTTTACCTTTTTCTTCTTCCTCCTCTTCTTAAAGGATACTTTTCAGCATTTCATATTATACTGGTTTGGTGGTGATGAACTCCTTTAGCTTTTTCTTATCTGTGAAGCTCTTTATCTGACCTTCAGTTCTGAATGATAGCTTTGCTGGATAAAATAATCTTGGTTGTAGGTTCTTGGCATTCATCACTTTGAATATTTCTTGCCACTCCCTTCTGGCCTGCAAAGTTTCTGTTCAGAAATCAGCTGACAGTCGTATGGGTATTCCCTTATAGGTAACTGACTTTCTTTCTCTTGCTGCTTTTAAGATTCTCGCCTTGTCTTTTGCTCTTGGCATTTTAATTATGATGTGTCTTGGTGTGGTCCTCTTTGGATTCCTTTTGTTTGGGGTTCTCTGCACTTCCTGGACTTGTAAGTCTATTTCTTTCACCAGGTGGGGGAAGTTTTCTGTCATTATTTCTTCAAATAGGTTTCAATATCTTGCTCTTTCTCTTCTTCTGGCACCCCCATAATTCGGATGTTGGTACGCTTGAAGTTGTCCCAGAGGCTCCTTACACTATCTTCATATTTTTGGATCTTTTTTTCTTTTTGTTTTTCCGATTAGGTGTTTTTTGCTTCTTCATACTTCAAATCTTTGACTTGATTCTTGTGATCCTCTAGTCTGCTGTTAGATCTCTGTATATTATTCTTTATTTCAGTCAGTGTATACTTAATTTCTAGTTGGTCCTTTTTCATATCCTCGAGGGTCTCACTAGATTTATTGAGGGTCTCACTACATTTATTGGCGGTTTCTAGAAAATTCTTGAAAAACCTTATAACCGTGGTTTTGAACTCTATATCCAGGAGTTTGCTTTCCTCCATTTCTGTCATTTGTGACCTGTTGCTTTGTCTCCATATTTTGGCTGCTTCCCTGTGTTGATAGAGTGACTTTTTGTGCTAGGAGTCCTATAGGGCCCAGTAGCTCAGCCTCCCCAATTACCTGAGGTGGACACTCTTGGTGCACCCCTTTATAGGCTGTGTGCACAGTCTTGTAGTTAAGCCTTGATTACTGTGGTGTCACTGGGAGGAATTGACCTCCAGGCCAATTGGCTGTGAGAATCAGCTGTGTCTACAGTGGGAGAACTTCTATGCTGAAGACACCCTTCTGGGGCAAGACTTGCTTCAGTGGGGCTTTAGTGCTCACTGAGTCTGCCCCCTGAGTGTGTCCCTTATGGATCTGAGGAGTTGTAATCTGGATGGTCCCACTGGGTACTCTGGCTCTTGGATCTCTAAGGAGGTGCTAATTGAGCCTCTGCCTGAGGCTACCCAGCAGGAGCTATGGAGAGATCTGCAGATTCCTCTTCTTTGTTTGGGGTTTGGAGGTGTCGAGATGAGGCCCAGCTGTGAAGCAGTGCAAGGTGCTGTGGGGCCTTGGGCCTTCTTTTGGATGTTGGGGGTCTCTCTGACCCAGCTGCAGTTTGTTAGGTAATTTCAGATTGCCAAGGGCCAGGCCATTCATATGCAAAAGCCCCTGCGCACAGCTTAGGTGGGGTGAGGTGGGGTCTCAGGGAATCAACAGGGAGAAGCAAACAGCTATGGCTCATCCTCAGCCCTGTCCTAAAGGTCTCAGTGTCCCGTGGTAATTGCTGCAAGCACCTCTGAGAGAAAACCACCCTTGAGTTCCGTCCGATGCCAGACAGTCCAGTTTCTCTCCATATGAGTCTGGGTCCCCAGAGACTCGCCCTGAACTGGAGTTCAAAGCAGTCAGGAGCTTGTGTCTCCCTCACAATTGAAAAAGACAACCACATCCTCAGATGCCAGCCCTTTCCGCGCAGCCCTCCGTACCTCTGCACTTTACTTCTGCACCTCCTCTGAGTCTCAGTGTGCTTTTCTCTTTCCTTCTAGTTGTAGAATTTCCACTCAGCCAGCCTTCCTGTGGTACTGGGTGATGTCCGTTTTGTCTTTTAGTTGTAGTTTTGAAGTGGTTGTTCGAGGCAGCAATTTCAGGTGTTTACCTATGCCACCATCTTGGTTTCTCCTAAAGTTCATTTTTTAAAACAGTGAGTGGCAGATGAAGAAACATAGATATGTGGATAAGTCTTTAGAAAAGTTTGCTAAGAAAAGGAGTAGAAAATATTACAATCTGGAGAGGATTGTGGGGTCAAAAGAGGATTTTGTGAGTTTTATAGTTGCTGTTATTTTATAATGTTTTATTATGGAGATGCTAAAGGACCTTCGTATGTTGATAGAAATGGTCTAGTAGTGGCAGGAGTGGGTGCGGAACTTGTAGGATGCAAAAAGTGATGGTATTCAAGGTATAGTTAGTAGATGGCCATAGGCAGAGTAGGGACCTTCCTTCTGCTGTGAGGGGTAGGGAGGGGAAGACAATACCAGTGAGGGAAGATGACAAATTTGGTGGTGAGAAGATAAATGAGACCCCTTCATAATCACATCTAATAAAATATAAACACTGTCCAAGTCACAAAATACCAAACGTCTCCCTCTCCCAAATAGTGTGAGTGCCTCTACTTCTTTACCAGTCACAGCTTCGGCCCCTCAGTCTAATCTGCCCTTCCATAGATAAGGTTTCTTGAGATACTCGGTCATAGAATTTTCCCCACTCTATGGCAGCACCAGTCCAGAGGGAATCCTTACTTCCTTGGACCCTGCCCCAAATCACCACACCAAAGCTCAGATCCCTGTGTCATACTCTCCTTCAGCAATGGCCACGGTTCCACAAGTATGTGTTCTCTCTCAATGCAACAAGTTATAAACCCAACTCACTAAACTACAGGTGTGGTCCTAGTGGGGACTAGATGAAAGGCATTGACAGTCTGCACAAGTAAGAATTGAATGATTATTTGACAGGATCAAGAGTATCTTTCTCAAACAATAATGAAAACGTAGAGACCTCATTAAAGTCAGAAATCAAACAGGGAACCCTCATACTACCACCATCTTCTAACATGTTTCTAGAAGGTCTAGCCAATGTAATCAGACAAAGAAGAGAAATAATAAATAAAGGCATTGGAGAAAAGACATAAAAGTAACATTAGGGCCCTGGCCGGTGTGCCTCAGTTGGCTGAGCTTTGTCCCATGCATCCAAAGGTCACAGTTTGGATTCCAGGTGAGGGCACATGCTCAAGTTGCAAGCTCAATCCCCAGTAAAGGGGGGGTGGGGATTGCAAAAGGCAGCTGATCCTTGTTTCTCTTTCTCCCTCTCCCATCCTCTCTCTAAAAATACATATATATATATTTTTTTAAAGTAACATTAGGTAATAAATTGAAAACTGTGAGAACCAAGAGTGAGTTCAGTAGGCAATCTATTATCTATACTAATAAAAGGGTAATATGCTAATTAGACCAGGAGACCTTCTGGACAAAGCCATGGTGGCAGGGTCAAGGCAGAGGTGGTTAGGGATGATAAGGCCAGGAGGGGAGGGCAGTTGGGGGCGAGCAGGCCAGCGGGGCGGGGGGGGGGGCAGTTAGGGGGCAAGCTGGCTGGCAGAGGGGGCAGTTGGGGCTGAGAAGGCTGGCAGACAGAGTGGTTAGGGGCGATCAGGCAGGCAGGCAGGTAAGCGGTTCCCCCGAGGGGTCACAGTTTGGAGAGGGTGCAGGCCAGGCTGAGGGACACTCACCCCTGTGCATGAATTTTGTGCACCGGGCCACTAGTTAATTAATATAAAACTCAAGAGTCAGACAGAATGTAAACTTCAAAATATAATGGGGAAATTTCCCATTCAAAATAGCAACAAAACATCTGGGAATAAATGTAACAAAAAAAATTCAGAAAAATAGAACAAAGGGCCTGAAAAGAGGGGATATAATATAAAGTTAGGAAGAAAGCCTGATTATCTTTAAAAATATGTTTTTTAATTCAGTATATAAATTTAATATAATGTGGTAAAAATCACAGGTTTCTGTAGTTGAAAATAACTTTCATGGAAATTGCAAGTGAGTAATGGCAAAATGAAGAAAAGTGAAGATATTAAAAAATTACAGCTCACTGGTTGAGCATTGACCTATGAACTAGGAGGTCAGGGTTCAACTCCTGGTCAGGGTACATGCCTGGGTTGCAAGCTCAATCCCCAGTGTGGGTGTGCAAGAGGCAGCCAATCAATGATTCTCTCTCATCATTGATGTTTCTATCTCTCTCCCCCTCTCTGAAATCAATACAAGTATATGTATATTTAAAAAACTTACAGTAACTAAAGTGGCATTGAAATATTGTGACATTAGTAAGGCAGATCAATAGAACAAAGCAGGAAGCCCAAACACATCCAGACATATATACAAAGCTGAGTATATAAGAACTACTGGTAAGTGAAGAAACATCAATTATTTAGTAATTGCCATTAGGACAACTAGCTAACTATCTGAAAAATTGTTATACCTTACTTCAAGTTATAAATAAAAATTAATTGCCAGATTTAAATATAAACCCAAAAAAGTGTAGAAGAAAATGTAAGTAAATGATAACTTGAAAGGCAAAAAACAAGTCAGAAAACATGAATTGATTTGTGTGAAATTTAAATTTGGATGTCAAAAAATAAAAGCCATACAAAAATTAGAGACAAACTAGGAAAAAAATGTGTAACAAGTGTCTTTAAAGTGGATACATTTTGATACATAATTTTTATGAATCAATGTTTAAAATATGAATACATTAATAGGAAGTGGGCAAAAAAGGAGGATGCCACTTGTCACCTATAAATTTGGGAAATATCTATAAGAACTATAATACCCAGTGAAGTCAGGGATGTTAAAAAGCAGTATTTCTCATTCATTTTTGGTGGAAGTATAAAGAATGAAAGAAACAACATGACCAAATGCTATCAGTGGTTATTTCTAGATATTAAAATTATACATTCTTTCTTTCTTAAAAAAAATGTTTGATCATATATCAGGAATGGAGGAACCAATATGGCAGCATAGGTAAATGCTGGTACTCACCACCTCCCACAATCACAACAAAATTATAACTAAAATACAGAACAACAATCATTCAGTACCACCTGAAAGCTGGCTGAATGACGTCCTACAACTAGAGAAGTAAAGAAGAAAGCACATGATGACTAGTAAAGGGCCGGGGGTGGGGGTGGGGGGTGGGGCATGATAGGCTGTTCCAACACCCATGTGTGGTATTTTCTTCAATTGGGAGGGATATCTTTGCTGCAGAGGCCTCCCATGAGGAGTAAGGGGCCCCAACCCCACACTAGATCTCCAGCCCAGGGTTCCAGAACTGGAAAGAGAAGTTCCCATAACTTCAGGTGGTAAAAACCAGCAAGGATTGTGGCTGAGTGACACGGAGGCTGCTGGAGACCCAGGCAGTTCCTCTTAAAGGGTAGGTACACAAATTTACACAGACTCACTCCCTCTAAGCTCCAGAACTGGGGAAATGGCTTGGGCAGATCTAGGGACATACAGGGAGGAACTGGATTGTCTGGCATCAGAGCAAGAACTTGGGGGTGGTTTTCTACCAGATAGGGGTGCTCACAGGGGTCACTGTTCCTCTGTTGAGATCTCTGTCGCAGAGCTGACTGAAAGCCATACCTGAGTCCATCAGCCTGATTCACACTGTTCATTCCACCCCGGTGATTCCCTGAGACTTCACCCCATCCAATTTGTGACTTCTCCCAAGCTGTTTGTAGCTGCTTTTCCATATGAATGGCCTATCCGAGCTCAGGCTTCAGACTTTTCTAAAATCTCTCAAACAAGCAGCAGCTGTTCTCAGCATGCCCCATGCCTATCAATAAGAGGCCCAAGACAGCTTGGCCTCATCTGGTCACCTCCAAGCCCAATACAAGTAGGAACCATCTGCAGATCGCTCTGTAGTTACTGCCAGGTGGTCCCAGGCAGTGACTGACTTTGCACCTCCCAGAGGCCCCAGAGCTAGGGCACCTGGTGAACAGCTTCAGACCATACCAGATTACAACTCTACACATCCATAAGTGACACACTCGAGGGGCAGACTCAGTGAGCACCAAAGCCCCACTGAAGCAAGTCCTACTCCATAGAGGCATCTTAGCTCTCCCCCTGTAGTTGCAGTCGGGCTTCACATCCAATTGGCCTGAAGGTAAATCCCTCCCAGTGACACCAACAACACTCAAGGCTCAACTACAACAGGACAGTGCACAGAGGGATACACCTAGAGTGCCCAGCTCAGGTGACTGGGGAGGCTGAGCCACTGGGCCCTACAGCACACCTACTACACAAGGCCACTCTACCAATTCTGGGAGACATAGCAGCTCAGCCTAATACATAAAACAAATACAGGTAAGCAGTCAAAATGTGGAGACAAAGAAACATGTCGTAAATGAAAGAACAGAAGAAATATCCGGAGCGGGGGGGAATTACATGAAATGGAAGCAAGCAAATTACTGAGACAGACTTCAAAAAAATGGTTATAATGTTGCTCAAGGATCTTAATGAGAACTTCAAAGGACTTAGTGAAACTTCCAAGGATCTTAGTGAGAATGTCAAAGACATGAAAAAGGACCGGTCAGAAATTAAGCATACACTACCTGAAATAAAGAATAATTTATAGGGGTTCAACAGTAGAGTAGAGGATTCTGAGAATCAAATAAATGATTTGGAATATGAGGAAGCAAAACACACCCAATCAGAAGAGCAAAAAGAAAAAATAATCCAAAAATATGAAGAGAGTGTAAGGTATCTCTGGGACAACTTCAAGCATACCAACACTTGCATTATGGGGTGGCAGAAGGAGAAGAGAAAGAGCAAGATATTTAAAACCAATTTGAAGAAATGACAGAAAACGTCCCCTACTGCCGGGGTCCAACCCCAGCAGGTCCAGGGGTCTCCAAAGGTGTGGATGGAGTCGGCGAAGAAGGAATGACACGGAGACGGAGTTCAGTTGATCAGCAGCCTAGCCAGGATCTCCAGCCAGGATCTCCAGCCAAGTTCTGGTCTGGATCTCCAGCGGAAGTTCTGCTTAGGATCTCCAGCCAGGTTCTGAGTCCATGTTCTCTTGCAAGGTTCTCCAGGTTCTCCAGTGAAGTTCTGGTTAGGAGCTCCAGCCAAGTTCTGTGTCCATGTTCTCTTGCTATGTTCTCCAGGCAGGTTCAGTAGCCATGTTCCCTCGCTAGGTTCTCCAGCCAGGTTCTGTCCAGGTTCTCCAGCCAGGTTCAGTCACCAGGTTCTAGTCAGGTTCTCTTGCCCATTTCTGTAGTCAGGTTCAGTCCAGGATCTTTTGCCATGTTATTAATTACCCCGCCTGACACTTAGTTAAGAGGTTTTATTCCCTCCCTAACTTCAGGGGAAAATCCCTACCTGGGGAAACAACCTTTCTCAGAGAGGAGACCTTGGTTAAAACACATAGTGCCAAGAAGGTGAGCAAACATATTAAGAACAGTATGCCATATATGCCAGGTCCCTTGAAACAGCAAGCATGGACCGGCTCCCGGCACCCTACCTGGTGGGAAAAAAATAAAAGACTTACAAGTCCAGGAAGCACAGAAAGTCCCAAACAAGAGGAACCTAAAGAGGCCCATACCAAGACACACCATAATTAAAATGCCAAAGGTTAAAGACAAAGAGAGAATCTTAAATGCAGCAAGGGAAAAGTAGAGGAGGAGGAGGAGGAGGAGGAGGAGGAGGAGGAGGAGGAGGAGGAGGAGGAGGAGGAGGAGGAGGAGGAAGAGAAGAAGAAGAAGAAGAAGGAAGAGAAGAAACATGAACAATAATATGGCAATAAATACATCTATCAACAATTGAATCTAAAAATCAAAATAAACTAACAAGGATGCTAATAAACAAAATAAACTGATGAATAAAATAGAACCAGAGGCATGGAAACATGGAGCAGACTAACAAATCTCAGAGGGGAGGGGGTCAGGGGGATTGGAAGTGATTACCCAAAGAACTTACGTGCATATATGCATTACCTATGGACACAGACAATAGGGTGGTAAGGTTTGGGGTGGGGCAGGAACCAGGTTGAGGGGGACAGTGGGGGGGAGGGGGACATCTGTAATACTCTTGACAATAAGGATTTTTTTTTAAATTGCTTATTAGTGTAATCTATAGTCAACATGATACTTTGTTGTGTTACCTCTAAAAAAGTAAAACTAAACTAATTGGATTAAATTAGTTTCTTATATTTATTTTCCCTAAATTCAGCTTAATCACTGCCTTATAAATATTATATATATAATACCACATATATGTGTGAATACACACACACACACACACACACACACACACACAGGAATTTTCTTTGTATGAATAGGATCCTGAGATAAAAAGATCAGACCTACACAGTATACAAAATACTCAAGAATACTAAGTTATTGCAAATGCTATTTTTTTTAAAAAAAAATCTTTATTATTGAAAGTATTACAGTTGCTCCCCCGTTTTTTCCCCCCACTTCCCTTCTCCACCCAAATCCCACTCTACCCCAGGTCTTTACCACCCTGTTGTCTGTGCCTATGGGTAATGCATGTATGCATACAAGTTCTTCGGGTAGTCACTTCCAATCCCCCTGCCCCCCTTGCCTCTGAGATTTGTTAATCTGTTCCATATGTCCATGCCTCTGGTTTTATTTTATTAATCAGTTTATTTTGTTCATTAGATTCCTTATTTTTATTTTGATTTTTAGATTTAATTATTTATAGATATGTATTTATTGCCATTTTATTGTCCACTTTTTTTTTAGTCTTTTCTTCTTCTTCTTCTCAAAGAAGACCTTTAATGTTCATGTAATACTGGTTTGGTGGTGATAGACTTCTTTAGCTTTTTCTTGTCTGAGAAGCTCTTTATCTGTCCTTCAGTTCTAAATGAGAGCTTTGCTGGGTAGAGTAGTTGAAGTTCTCACTAAGTTCCCTGAAGTTCTCATTAAGTGCCTTGAGCATCCTTACAACCAATGTTTTGAACTCTGCATATGGTAGTTTGCTTGCTTCCATTTCATTTAAGTTTATTTTTCTGGATATTTCTTCTATTCTTTCATTTGTGACATTTCTTTGTCTCCACAATTTGGCTGCTTCCTTGTGTTTGTTTCTATGTATTAGGCAGGGCTGCTATGTCTCCTGGAATTGGTAGCATGGGCTTGTGTAATAGGTGTCCTGTAGGGCCCAGTGGCTCAGCCTCCCTAGTCACCTGAGCTGGGCACTCTAGATGAATCCTGTGTGCACTGTCCTGTTGTAGTTGAGCCTTGAGTGTTGTTGGTGTCACTGAGAGGGATTAATTACCAGGCCAACTGGCTATGCAGACCAGCTGTGACTACAGGAGAGTCCCCTATGGTGCAGGACTTGCTTCAGTGGGACTTTGGTGCTCACTGAGTCTGCCCCTTGACTGTGTCACTTGTGGATGTGGTAGGGTTGTAATCTGGTGTGGTCTGAAGCTGATCACCGGTGCACTGGCTCTGGGGCATCCTGAGAGGTGCAAAGTCAGCTACTGCCTGTGCCCTGCCTGGGACCACCCGACAGGAACTGCAGAGTGATCTGCCGATGGCTGCTACTTGTGTTGGGCTTGGAGGTGACCAGGTGAAGCCAAGTTGTGAACAAAGGCAGGCTGCTGCTAGTCCCAGGCCTGGGGCCACATATCAAGAGGATGGGCATGCTGAGGCCAGCTGGTGCTTGTTTTGAGAGATTTTAGGAAAGTCTGAAGTCTGAGCCCCAACAGGCCATTCATATGGAACAGCCACTGCTGGGTGAGGCTGCAAATTGGATGGGGCAGGGAATCTCCAGGGTGGGGCGAACAGTGTGTGCCAGGCTGATGGAGACTCAGATATGGCCACTGCCTGTTGGCACTGTGACGGAGAGGTCTCAGCAAAGGAACAATGACCTCTGCCAGCATTTTTGTCTGGGAGAAAGCTGCCCTCCCCCCCTACACACACACACACACACACAAGTTCTTGCCATGATGCCAGACAATTTAGTTCCTCCCCATATGTCCCTGGATCCTTTCAAGCTGCTGCCCCAGAGCTGGAGTTCTGAGGGAGTGAGTCTGCGTAAATCCGTGTGCCAGCCCTTTAAGAGGAAATGCTTGGGACTCCAGCAACTCTCTTGTCACTCAGCCACAATCCCTGCTGGTTTTTACAGCCCTAAGTTACTAAGACTCCTTTTCCCCGGCACTGGAACCCTGAGCTGAGGGGTCTGGTGTGAGGCTGGGATCCCTTTATTCTTATGGGGAACCCCCACAGCCAAGATATCCCTTCCAATTAAAACAGAAGCCACATGTTGTGGTCGGACCAGCTCGTTCCCCACCTCCACCCCTCCTACCGGTTCCTGCCAGTCTTAATGTGGCTTCTTCTTTAATTCTCTAGTTATAGAACTTCCGTCCAGCCAGATTTCAGGCAGTTCTGAATGATGGTTATTTAGTTGTAATTGTGATGTGGTTGTGGGAGGAGGTGAGTACTGCATTTACCTATGCCACCATCTTCTATGCAGTTCTTTGCAAATGCTATTCTTAATGAATTTCAAAGCTCCCATAAAACAGTAGATTTAGTTACATGAATATCACGCTGGAAGATGAAGCCCTGGGACCTCTTCGCTAGATTTCTTTTGGTCGAATAGCCCTGGAACAGCCGGGGATAATATAACATCAAAAGCATAAGTAACACGCCGGAACCGGTTTGGCTCAGTGGATAGAGCGTCGGCCTGCGGACTGAGAGGTCCCAGGTTCGATTCCGGTCAAGGGCATGTACCTGGGTTGCCGGCACATCCCCAGTAGGAGATGTGCAGGAGGCAGCTGATCGATGTTTCTCTCTCATCGATGTTTCTAACTCTCTATCTCTCTCCCTTCCTCTCTGTAAAGGATCAATAAAATATATTAAAAAAAAAAAAAAAAAAGCATAAGTAACAAAAGGAAATACAGATAAATCAGCCTTCGTCGACATTAAAAACTTTCGTGTATCAAAGGACACTCTCAGGAAAGTGAAAAGAGAACCCACAGAATAGGAGAAGGCATTTGCAGATCGTGTATCTGAGAAGGGGCTAGTATCCACAGCACATCAAGAACTCCTACAACTCAACAAGAAACAAACAACTGAATTTTCAAAATTCACAAGGGACTTGAATAGATTTTTTTTTCCAAATAAGACATACAATTGCCAACAAGCACATAAAAAGATGCTCAACATCACCACAATGAGATTCCACTTCACACTCACTAGGATGGTTATAATTTTTAAAAAGGGAGAGTAGCCAGTGTTGTGGAGGATGTGCAGAAACTGGAACCCTTACAATGTTGGGGGTATATGTAAAATTGTGGAAAACAGTTTGGCAGGTCCTCAAAAAGCTAAATTTAGAATTGCCATATGATCTAGCAATTCCCTTCCTATATAGCTAAGTGAACTGAAAACATATGTTTAAACAAAACTTTAAAAAGAATGTTAATAGCTAAATATTATTCATATTAGCTAAAGAGTGAAACAAACTAGTGAATGGTAAAGAAACGGCTACATACAAACAATGGCACATTGTTCAGTGATTAAAAAATAAAGAAGGACTGATCGCTACAATGTGAATGAGCCTGAAAACATTACCCTAAATGAAAGAAGCCAGACATAAAGGCCATGCATTGTATGATTCCATTTATGCAAAATGTCCAGAACAGGCAAGTCCATGGAGACAGAAAGGAGATTGGTGGTTGCCAAAGGAGGATGGGGTAGGGGGTAGGGGGTGAGAGGATAATGGGAAATGATTGCTTACTGGATATGGAGTTTCGCTTTGGAGTAATAAAAATATTCTGGAATTAGTCAGTAGTGATGGTTGCACAACATTGTGAATATACTAGTCACTGAATTGTAGACTAAAATGGTTAAAATAAGAATTTTATGTTATGTAAATTTTACCTCAATTAAAAGAAAGAACGAGAGAGAGAGAGAGAGAGAGAGAGAGAGAGAGAGAGAAAGAAAGAGAGAAAGAGAGAGAGGAAGGAAGGAAGGAAGGAAGGAAGGAAGGAAGGAAGGAAGGAAGGAAGGAAGGAAGGAAGGAAGGGGGGAGAGAGAGAGAGAGAGAGAGAGAGAGAGAGGAGAGAGAGAGAGAGAGGAGAGAGAGAGAGAGAGAGAGAGAGAGAGAGAGAGAAGAAAGAAGAAAGAAAGAGAAAGAAAGAAAGAAAGAAAGAAAGAAAGAAAGAAAGAAAGAAAGAAAGAGAGAGAGAAAGAAAGAAAGAAAAGCCAGGGACAGCATAGCTTTCTTTCAGGGACTTTAGAGGAAATGGGGGAAGGAATCTTAAACATTAAGGCCCAGCCTAGATTAGGTGACTGAGCAGTTAGCATAGCGAGTGATTGTAGAGCCAGGAAGACAAGCTGGGCTTCCTGACTCCTTGCCCAGAGTGTTTTTTGCCAGAGAGCGGCCTTGGAATCAGACTCCAGGCAAACTGTCTGTAAGGTCCTGAAAGCAAACCAAGCCACCTTACGACCAGGTGTTTCCCCTTCAAGGCATTCTTGGTGTGCAGCTCTCAGCCTACCCCACCAACCAACCAAATCCAAGTGTCCATCAGCCCACCTGCCAATCAATGCTGTTATTGATGGCCTCTTAATTATTTGCTTGTTGTTCTTGGTTTACATCAAGTAGAAAAATCACACTGTCATCACATTGCTCTAATCTTAGAAAAGCATGTCATTCATACTCTCAGAGTTGGCCTCTGTCCAGTGACATCTGAAGACATCTCTTGAATTTAAAAAAAAAAAATGATGGACAGAATATCGAAGTTTAGGGCACATTCATAAAGACAGATCAACAGTCCCTTTTATAAATGGCTTCAAAAAGTACATTGCAGCCGGAACCGGTTTGGCTCAGTGGATAGAGCGTCGGCCTGCGGACTGAAAGGTCCCGGGTTTGATTCCGGTCAAGGGCATGTACCTGGGTTGCGGGCACATCCCCAGTAGGAGATGTGCAGGAGGCAGCTGATCGATGTTTCTCTCTCATCGATGTTTCTAACTCTCTATCTCTCTCCCTTCCTCTCTGTAAAAAATCAATAAAATATATATATAAAAGTACATTGCAAAAAAGAAAACAAAAAAGGTAGGCACAGAATTTTTTTTTTTTTTTGCAACAGTGAATTTTTGGAGATAAAATGAGAAAAGAATAGTTGATATAGAGAGCAATTCAGTACCTCACAGTGATTAAGAGGCTCCTTAGTCACATAGACCTGGGTTCAAATCCTGCCTCTGGCTTTTAACTAGCAAGTTGCTTTATGAGTTTGTTTGTCTTTTACCTTCAGATATTTTTGCAAAATAAGAATAGCAATAGTACCTACTCAGTATAGTTGTCTTAGCATTAGCAACATAGCACATATAAAGTATTTATCACAGGGCTACCCCTTAGAACATATGAAGTTTAATAGAATATGAAATATTTTGCCCACAAAACTAAACTGTATCTTTAAATTCACTATATGTGACCTTGGAACTGAACTAAAGAATGATGTGTTGCAAGAAATATGAGACTGAGTCAGGAAACCTTGGTTCAAATCCTAGTTTATGTACTTACTAAATAGCAAGGCCTCGGGATCCTCAGTAAATATCACTAAGACTCTGTGTCCTTATCTACAAAGGGAATAATGCCTATATCAGATGGTGCTGGGGCCAGTTTTAAAGTGATATGTTCCATACATTCTAAAATACAGGATCTAGATGAGATGTAATGCTACATAAATAACAAGGTTTTACTGGTATAGGACTGCAGTGGGACTAGGCAGTGAGGGGCCTCCATTCCAGTCCTGGGACTGTCACCTGAGTTCCATGGGATGAAGTGCTATCTTTCGGGACACTTTCTCCACCTCTAGAAATGGGGTGATTAACCAGAAGGCCTCCTTCAAGCTCTCACATTTGGTGGCAGTATACATTGGACTCCATGGCCAGTTCTGACTCTCCCTTCACTCTCAAGGAAGTAAAAAGTGCCACTGACACCAAAGGGTCCACAGGAATACCGGCTGTCTTTTCCAAAGTAGAAAAACGCCTAGCCCTGTCCAGATTTCCATGGGCCAGGAGCTCATGAACTATGCAACATTCAAGAGGTCATGGCCAGATGTTGTCACTCAAAATTCATTGACAGCAATTATCCTCTCCACCTCTGAGCTACAAGGGAAATGATGATCAGCTGGTGGGATTTTCTTCTACTCAAGCCTTAGTCCCCAGGTGGAGGTGGTGGGGTCTATTGCATCCCAAACGTAACCCTTCTTTCTTCCTCCCATAATTCATCGAGGGCCTATTAATTGAGCGACAACTTTCCAATATCAATGACTCATTAAAATTTAACTAATTATAGGAATATTATTCAGCCTTAAAAATGAAATCCTGTCACATGCTACACGGATGAACATTGAGGACATTATGCTAGTGAACTAAGCGAGTCACAAAAAGATAAACACTGTGATTGCAATTATATGCAGTACTTAGTCAAATTCACAGAGACAGAAAGTAGAATGATGGCTGGGAGAGGCGTATACTAACATGTTGTTTAATGGGCAAAGAGTTTCCGTTTTTGCAGGATGAAAAAGCTCTGGAGATGAGTTGCACGTCAATATGAATATATTTCTCACCACTCAACTGTACACTTAAAAATGATTAAGATGCTAAATTTCATGTTATGTGTATGTCACCACATATAGAGTTTTTTAACTAATTATCTGATTACTTCAATAGTCATTTGGGAAATCAAGAGCAACCAATAATTATCGATTATCACCATTTCCTTCTCCTCCCAAGCATCCCTCTCCCTTTGAACCCAGATGGGTCATAGTTTTGGGGGGGATCCTGAGCACATTTGTTCACATTTGCACCTCCTCTTTTGAAACAATGTGCCCTCTAAAGTATCAAATCAATACTCTTGTTCTAGGCTCCCAGCCAAGTCTCTACCACACATTGTGCTAACTAGACGTTCTTTTTGTTGGACAGGCTAGTGCTAGCCTACTATCAAACAAGCATCTCTAGGGACAGCTTGTGAAGCAGTCATTCACAGAAGGTATGGATGCCTTCAATCACTGGGATTTCTCCCTAGCTAAGATTAACACAAGGCAGGAATTTTGAATGAGACAGAGGAAGGCAAAGGGGAAGGGAGTGATTTCAGAATTTGTTCCTTTGGGAGGAAGAAAGATCTAGAAAAAGCATCATGATCAGGGTGGGGTAGGGGTAGCATTGAACAGTACGAGGGCAGCAGAGTCACGGGGCAGCCAGTGTTGGGAGATAATATGGGGAGAGGGGATGGGGACACAGAATGGAAAGGAATATAAGAAAGCATTTTACAGAGCTGGTGATTTTGTCAAGTTCAGCAGTACTCTTGGGTAGTTCACAGACTGGCACCTGCCCTGGAAAGTGGAGAATCACTCCCCTGCTACTCTAGCCTACGCAGGTTGTTTGCTGCTGGGAGAAGGGCCTGGGAGCTCCTTTGGACGGGATGCTCATAATCTAATTTCCTTGGTGGAATAGCTGGTCCTGGCTAAGCTGAATGATGCAATGGAGGAATTCCTAAGAGGAAGGAGGAGGCTGAGGAACCCCAGGGCACTGGCAAGGGAGATTTGGCCAGCAGTGCTGACCTTCTGCTCTCTGTCCCAAGGGGCTCGAGTCCTTCACAGGTGGTCATCAACCTAACCTCACTGTAGCCCAAGGTGGACTTCCCCAAGGACAAAAAGAAAAAAGACAGTAATGAGATAGAAGCTTTTCTTATTTGCATTCACAACACTGGCTCTTGCCCTTCACCAAAACCTAGCAGCCCAGCCCTAGCCACGCCCAGTGCTTCCTAGTGCTGACCTGCTCAGACGCTTTTCCTGGTCTCCCACAAGCCATGCTGCATCTGGGCTAAGGAAGCCTGTTCCCTCCCTTCCCGAAGCCTTGCTAAAGGAATAGGAGAACCCCTAGTGCAAAGGTGAACAAAGCCATTTCTGTGACCAGGCATTAAGAACACCCACAAACAAAGATTCAGGGAGGAGGAGGGGGGTGAATCGGGGCCTCAATCCGCTTGCTCAGTTCCCCACCTCTCTGTGCTAGGGCTCCAGATAGGCATGCACTGAGGTGCTGGTCATCACCCTGCTCATTAGCTGAAAACTAAGTAATGGCCACTTGTTCAGTCAAAATGGCGGGTCCAACTACGCTTTTGGAAATCACCACACACACACACACACACACACACACACACACACCTTTGTTCTCTTGTATAAACGTGAAATATATATTCAAACACTGTAAGTACTGATCCTGGTAAATACTCCCAGTCATGAATGAAACAAATCCCATAGGAACAACCCTTATGTGATAAGGCAAGATTGAAAATGAAAATTAAAAAAATAAAATAAAATTCAGAAAAGGCTGCAGAAGACCAAGCCAGAATCACCCTCTGGTACAAAAGTGGGTTTGCAGAGGCTAAAACTGCCTGGAGTTTGGCTGGGTATTTCCTCTTCAAATCTCTCTCTTTCATATAACCTAGGCTTACAATTTAGAACTTCAGTTAAATTTGGAGCGTGTTCAGACTCATAGCTCTGATGATCAAATATCTAAGATTCTAAATGAACAGAACAAGAGATGTTATTCAACTCAGTGAAACTTTGCCTTTCAAAATTTAATTTTAATTCACTGACATCATTATCAAGATGGCCACTTTTAATCTCCATCCCCTGAACTGCTATTTTTTTTTTTAAAAAAAAGATCTCTTCCTTATCTCAAGGCATTTTTCTCCTCTCTTTAGGTCATTAGGATCACCAGCAAGCACAATGTGTTGAAGGCAAAAATACTCACAGAGCCATGATGCTATATGATCATGGTTTGCCCCCACCCATTGTATTCACATAGGGAAGTATTTCACACTCACTCAGCTTTCACTATTAGAAACTTTACTTCAGCCCTGGCTGGTGTGGTCAGTTGGTTGGGTGGTGTCTCATTCACCAAAAGGTTTCAGGTTGATTCCCAGTCAGAGCACATGCCCAGATTGTGGGCTGATCTCCAGTAGGGGGCGTGCAGGAGGCAATCAATGTTTTGCTCCTATTGATGTTTCTCTCTCTCTCTCTCTCTCTCTCTCTCTCTCTCTCTCACACACACACACACACACACACACACACACAATCAATCAATATCTTTTTTTAAAGAAAAACTTTACTTCAATTGTCAAAGTTTGTGTAATGACTTGGTAAAAAGTGAGTTTTTTTGGATTAAGTTCTTCTGGTTGACTCACAGTGAAATAAGGATATCAAGCACTCCCCTATAGGAATAGATCAGAGGACAGGGCTGTGGAAAGAGGAATCAATTAAGTAATTAGTTGCCCTATCTTTTTAAAATGACAGCAAATGGTTTCTCTTTTCTAGAATTGGCCCTATAAAAGTGAAGAGCTAAAAAAAAAACTTAAAGGAGCAGATAATAATTTAAATAACATTCTCTAACTTTGACAGTATTTAAATGTGAAAGTACTCATTAAAGTTGGGTACATGTTGTTTTACTAAATTGTAAAAAATTCAATATAGTTGTAGAATTTCAAATGCAACATTATGCACTCAGACTATAATAAAAGTGAAGGGCTGCCACACTCCATGCTACATCAGGAAACAGTAACATATTTGGGCCATTATCACCAACTGTTAATTGTTTTCTGATGTGTTCATTGTCAGCACACACCCTGAATGTTGAGCCAAAGAAATGACTGTGGAATCATTCAGTGAATATGTAGAGACCACCCCCAACTACTTAGAAGCCCTTAGGAAAAAATTGCCTTGAACTTTTTATATAGCTAACCTTCCCCCAGCCCCACAAGGCAAGGTACATAATAGATATTCAATAATCAATCATTGACTCATTTCTCGTCTTCACCAATGGGCCTGGGAGAGAAACAGCAAACAAGTGTTAAAACATTTCACACTGTAATTCATCAGTTGAGAAATTACGGTTTGTGTGTATGTGTGTTGGGGGGGGGGGGGGGGCGGCTGCACAAGTATGAGGGTCACACTGATAATAAAAAAAAACTGGTGTGAGAAGATGACTTCACTTAAAATACAAACTGTTCATTTTTGCCAGAGGTGACAAACATTTTCTAAATCAAGGTTTACTATATTGGTTCTCTTTGTTTCCCCATTAACACAGTATAGGGGGTCCAATCCATCTTTGACAACCTATTCAAACTGTGAAGGTGTTTTTCCCTTTTCTTTTCACCCTTTGAACATAATTCACTTAGTCCCCATCTCCAAAGCGCCTCCCAAATAGGGCGGGGGGTGGAGGGGGGGCTCTGGGACGCCCTTGCTGAGAGACTTAGCGGAACTTTGCTCTGCATATGGGCTATTTAGGAGCGTCAGGGTTTCCTCGGGTGACTCCATCGCCTCCCTGGTTCTTCTCACTTTGCGAACAGGAATCAGGGTGACGAGATTCTCCGAGGCGGTGCGGGAGCCGCTGACCATGGTCCTGGCCTCCAGCTCCGGACGCGAGCGCGAGAAGGTGCGGTGGAGAGCGCGCTGGGCGCGGGCGGGAGCAGCGGTCTGAGCCCCCGCCCGCCCCTCCCGACCCCCGGGGAGCCCGCGGGCCTTTACCCGAAGCCTCCACCGCACGCTCCGAGCTGCATCGGAAAAGGGTGGGACACCAGGCCACAGCTGCAGCAGGGAGCCGCCCGGGAGGGTGTAAGAAGAATGGAACCGCCGCCCATCCCCGCACCCCACCCTGCGATCCCCCAGCCGGAGATCGGCCCATCCTTCCCCCCTCCACCTCCCAGACCCAGATAAGCACCGGCAGCCTTTGTGGGCGCATCGCCCACCGCCCACCGCCCAGCCGGAGCCTCTCCGCACCCTTCGAGAAGGGTAGAGTAGGGTGGGGTGCTGGCACAGATCTGGGGAGGGGCAGGACGGTGGGCACTCTGGGAGGCGAGGGAGGGGCGATCCCCGAGCCCCGTCCTCCTTCTCCGGCCTCCCCTCCCCCATACCCACCTGGTCGTAGACGTTCTGCAGGGCTTCCTTGCCCGAGGCCCGCCGGATCGCCACCTTCCGGCCCGATTCAACAGATGGCTCCCCGCCGGCACGCCGGCCCTGCCGGGAGTACGGCGGCTGCGGGTCCGGGCCCAAGTGGGCGACGTCCCGCTGCTGAGCCACCACCTGCCCCGAGCCCCTGCCCACCGACAGCGAGTCGAAGTCGATGGTCTTGTTCTCCGAGGACCCTTCCACCGGGCAGAACATGCCACAGAATTTCTGCCGGGGCTTGGGGCTTCCTGAACCCAGGTTCTTAAAAAAGGCAGGGACCTCTTCGTCCTCTGCCGCCTTCCCGGACTGCTTCCTCTCGGCCATGGTGCGGGGCTCGGGGAGGGTCCCTCCGTCTGTCCGCCCGTCTGCGGTCCCTAGGTCCGCCTGCCTGAGCACAGCCCCCGGCTGCCGCCGCCACCGCCGCGCTCTGCCTACCGCAAGGTGCACAGAAAGGAAGGAGGGCTGGCGAGCGGGCGACCCTCCCTCCGGCCCCTCCTCCTGACCCGCTAGCTCCCCCTGCCCACGCCCCCGCCGCCGCCCGCGAGCTGCAAAGTTGGGTTTGGCTGGGCGGCCGCTGCGGCAGCGCGAAGGAGAGGCTGCCAGTTCCCGGCAGCGGCGGACGGAGGGAGGCGGGGCGGGGCGGGGCGGGGCGGGGCGCCGGGGTGGGAGCTGCAGAGGGAGGGGGAGAGGGAGGGCCGCGCTGCCCGGAGCCCCGCGCTCCGGAAGTGAAGCAGCCAGATCACCGGCTAATGGAAGCGGAGCGGAGGGCCCGCTGACCGCTCTCGGCTCCCGGGTGAGTAGGGGCAGGCGCGCGGGGACGAAGATGAGAGGGCGCAGGCCCTGGCCAACGCGCCCTCCGCCTCCACCTGCCCGGCCCCGCGCCTCCCGCGACCGCATTTCGGAGGTGGGCCAGGGGCGAGGGCGGCGGGGAGGGCCCCTGCCCCCTTACCCGGGGGTGAGCGGATGGTGCGAAAGGGGTGGCGAACTGGCTGGCGCCAGGACGCCCGGGGAGAGAGGAAGGGGCCTCATTGAGGATGGAGAAGGGATGACGCAGGCCCCGCAGAGGTTGGGGCTGTGCGACGCCTGGGCCCCCAGAGCTTCAGTCCACCCACAGGCTTTGGGAGCAGAGATGGAAACGAGAGGGTTCCCACTTAGTTCATCCACTGAGGTGTGGGAGGGGGGTCGGGGGGGCGCACAGCGTGGCCGAGAGAAATGCCGAGGGACGTAGCAAATGATGGGGGGAGGGGAGGGTGGTACAAAGAGACATAGATCTGCGGGCCCCTGGGAGTGTAACCAAGAATGCAGTCTGCAAATTCCAGCCCAGCACAACAACTGATATATAGTGAGCGAGGGTGCAGGCAGTGCGGGGGGCCACGTACCGCTAACTGCGCCACAAAAAAGGGCGCAGAGGAGTGTTTTGAAAGGGTATGAAAAGGCGCAAATTGTAGCCCAGTCCCTAAATCACCAGGCCTTCCCGGTCCGGTACCCCCACCCACCCCTGTTGCGCACTGCGCCAGAGCTGCGTGCTGGAGACCTAAGTGCGGGGCGCGTGCCCAGAGTGGGGTAGAAGATGGGGGCTGTGATGAGTGCATTGTGTGTGGCGAAGCAGGCTAACGCTGTGTGGGGATTTGTGCCACTAACGCGTCCCGGGTGGATTCTCACTGGCATCCCCATGCCTTTCCCTGCATCAGTACCAGTTCCTCCATCTAGTAGATTGCGGCCCCGCCCCCCCCCTCCGCTGTCAAAATTGTGCAGAGATGTTGCCCATCCTTTGGCGCCTCAAGAGGGAGGTCTGGGCATGCTCAGTAATTAGGATGGGTTTGGGCTAAAAGGGGCCCTTTGCTGCAGGGTCATCACGCTGGACAGAGGGACCAGGGATTCTGTCCCATCTCAGCCCTTGCCCCTGGAAGGATTAAATGGGGATACTCCCACCCCACCCCCCCCGTTGGGAAAGGAGTTAAATTTGGAGGACTGCCAGTTACAGTTTTAGGGTGAGCCCATCATGATGGGGGTAGGGAGAGGAGTCTTCTGCTGAGAAGGGGAGGAAGAGGAAAGAGGAATACTGTGAGGGCCGAGAGACGCAGAAGCCGGCATTCGGACTTCAAGCCGGATGTGCTTTCCATTTGAATAAAGTGCTTCCACACGAATGGCATCATTTCCTACTCACCGCAGCCCCGGAAGATGAGTGTGATGAATGCGCTGAGTGCGTTACCATTGCTGTTTTCCAGGGTAGGAGACCGAGATTTAGAGAGATTGAGGCGCTTTGCCCAGGGTCACTATCTAATTCAATGATCCAACAAGCCCAGTGGGGATCTTCCACCTGAAAGTCTGGTTCCTTTTCCAACTAATTCTATCTTTACTTTAGAATGTACAAGATTTCCCCTTTTCTTCATAACCAAATATTTCAATCCGTGTAGCGAGGACCATGGTTCAGTTGCCATCTTTGTATTTGAAGGTCGCCTTGCAGGGAGAGATTGCCTTTGGAGGAAGAAGCCACCCAGAGTATCCTAACCTCAGGAAAGCAGTTACTACGTACACCGTGAAGATATTTCTTCCTGGGCACTGGATGCCTTTTTATATCTCATGTGTCCTTGAAGTACCACAGTGAAGAGGAAGTCACCCTCATACATTAGCAGGGCCTCGAGAAGTCACTGGACTCAGATCCCTGGGGTTGCTGGGCCAGGTGTGATCCTTCTCTTTGTCCTCCTTGCCCTGGGGCACGCACCATGCCTTCCGAGCCACCCAGACGGGACTGGGGAAAGGTGCCCGCAGCAGGAGCAGCTGCCTCGATGGTGACAAGTTGGCATCTGTGGCATATAAAGCCCACGGGGCGTGATGGAGGTTTTCAGGCCTGGGGAGGCGTGGCCAGGGCCCCAACACCCACCCCACAGCAGTAAGTGGAGGTGGTAGGCACTCTTCCCCTTTCACATTACCCATTCTCCACTGGTTCTCCATATCCTTCCTCTTTCCCTTTTTCTTCAAATGACTCCCATTCAAGTTCAAATGCTATGAAGAAAGTGTCATGTTAGTAACCTAACATCCACAGCAAAGTAACACCTCCTTTTGCATTTGCAAAGCCTGCCCAGACATAACAAAAGAGAATGAATTCATAATTCCAGGTTTAACTTATTCAGCCCTGAGATTTTTTTGAAATATATTTTTATTGATTTCAGAGAAAGGAAGGGAGAGGGAGAGAGAGATAGAAGCATCAATGATGAGTGAGAATCATTGATAGGCTGCCTCCTGCACAGCCCCCGCTGGGGATCGAACTTGCAGCCCAGGCATGTGTCCTGACCGGGAATCGAACCATGACCTCCTGGTTCATAGGTCGACACTCAATCACAGAGCCACACTGGCCAAGCTCGGCCCTGAGATTTTAAAAAATTATTAGGCCTATATTAAATTGTTATGTCTATATTATCATATTAAAGTGTATTATATGCTATATTGTTATACTGATATTGGTTTTAAATGTTAGAGTGATTTCTAATTGTATTTTTTAATCAAAGAAGTGAAGTAATTATATTGTTTAGTAGATTTAATTACATTGTGAAGGATTGTTATATTTTCAGTAAGTGCATTAAAAGTCTTGATTATTGGATATTATTGAGCAATGAAAACACAGCATTACTATTTATGTGTAACAGGACCGCTTGGCTTGGCTGGAGCTAAGAAGGACCCAGACATGAACATTGTGTAGAGTTGGGTGACATCTACCTGTGCTAGAAGCTGAATAAACAAGCTTCGTGACTCTCACAGAACATTCTGGAATGTAAAAACAGGTATCTGGCCATCTCCTGACTTCATTCTTCACGGGGGAAGGATCTTGAGTCCTGGCCACAACTGGGCTCAGACATTAATTGACATGTCTGATGAGTGAATGGCGGAGAAGCCAGATTGCAGAAGGGTCCCCAAGAGGGAGAAAAAGTCACTATCAGCAGAGATCTGACCGTGGGGTAGACACAAATGCAATGTGGGGTAGAGCCCCGTCTGCCCTCACTTCGGTCCCTAATGAGTGTGGGTGCTTCCTGGGAAGGAGAGGGCTGTGTGGTAACTGACCATTGTTTTACCAGGAGTCCAGGCCCTCTGCTGTGCGACGTCCCTCCAGGAGTCCTGGGTGCCGTGTGGAGGCGTTTCCACACTGACTAGAGAGAGGTGAGGCCTCAGAGACCCGGAGAGTGTGAAGCAGCTCTTGCACGTGCCTCCGTTGGTCAGAGAAGGGTCAACACCACCACAGTCTGCTAGCATCTGGAGAGACACCGCAGCCGGGGAACTACAGAGCCACTGACAGTGGCGCTGTCCTGAGACACTAACCACCCATCTTGGGTCAAGTCTAGAGCTATAAGGGGAAGTGCTGAGTTCCTGCCACCTCAGCAGGAACTGGGCAAGGAAGGGTTACTGGTCCAGAAGACTTCGGGCTGCTGTTGGAGGGACCTGACCGGAAACCCCTTCCCTGGTGGGTTGTGGGTTCGGGACTTGATCCAGGATACTTGAAATCCTAAGGGAGTGCCTACCTGCACTGCAAATTCATTGTGCCCTAGAGTTAGAGCCAATAGATACTCGTGAGGATGGCGCTGGCGCTGTTGGAGGACTGGTGCCGGCTGATGAGTGTGGATGATCAGAAATCCCTGATGGTGATGGGGATCCCAGTGGAGTGTGAGGAGGCTGAGATCCAGGAGGTTCTCCAGGAGACGTTAAAGTCTCTGGGCAGGTACCGGCTGCTCGGCAAGATATTCAGGAAGCAAGAGAATGCCAGCGCCGTCTTATTGGAGCTCCTGGGGGACACTGATGTCTCGGAGATCCCCAGTGAGGTTCAGGGGAGGGGGGGCGTCTGGAAAGTGGTCTTTAAGACCCCTAACCAGGACTCTGAATTTCTTGAAAGGCTGCACCTCTTTCTAGAAAAAGAGGGGCAGACAGTCTCGGGTATGTTCCGAGCCCTTGGGCATGAGGGCATGTCTCCAGCCGCAGTGCCCTGCGTGTCGCCAGAGTTGTTGGCCCAGGTGGTGGGGCAGGCAGTAGCACATGCCCCGCAGCCCCTGCTGCCCATGCGATACCGGAAGCTGCGGGTGTTCTCGGGCAGTACTGTGCCCGCCCCAGAGGAGGAGCCCTTTGAAATCTGGTTAGAACAGGCCACTGAGATCGTCAAAGAGTGGCCGGTAGCAGAGGCAGAAAAGAAAAGGTGGCTGATGGAAAGCCTGCGCGGCCCCGCCCTGGACCTCCTGCGCATAGTGCAGGCAGACAATCCTTCTGTGAGTGTGGACGAGTGTCTGGAGGCATTCAAGCAAGTGTTTGGGAGCCTGGAGAGCCGCCGGACCTCCCAGGTGAGATACCTGAAGACCTATCAGGAGGAAGGCGAGAAGATCTCCGCCTATGTGCTGCGGCTGGAGACGCTGCTCCGCAAGGCTGTGGAGAAACGCGCCATCCCCAGGAATATCGCAGACCAGGTCCGCCTGGAGCAGGTGCTGGCCGGGGCGAGCCTCAGTGAGACCCTGTGGTGCAGGCTTAGGGAGCTGAAAGACCAGGGGCCGGCCCCCGGCTTCCTTGAGTTAATGAAGGTGATCCGGGAAGAGGAGGAGGAAGAGGCCGCTTTTGAAAATGAGAATACTGACGAGTCAGATGAAGGTGATGGCTATGGCCACTGGCATAAGGAGATTGATAACTAAAAGCTAAGTCAGAGTGAGCCTGCAGCCCGTGGGCCGGGGGACTTCGCTTTACCAGGCTAAGACCTTTTCCATGGTCTTTTCTTTAGTGACTGCGATTAAAACCAAGGCATTCAAGCCAAGTCTTGATTCTTTCTGAGAAAAAAATTATCTGAGAGTTTCTTGGACCTTAGCATAGATTACCAATAAACAAAATATTAAATTCCAAATGTGATATAGTAACCTAAAGGAAATGTCACGTTTCCTGTAAATATCCCCAAGAGACAAAGTTTGCCCATACCATAGAAAGCAGAATTGACATGAGAAAAAAGTATCCTTTGTAACCTACCTGAAAACCTAGGCTTTTTTTACCTGTCGGGTGATTTTCTTTATCGAATCAGCAAATTCCGTGTCCCTGAAGCAGTGAGAGGCTCTGTTCAAGGAGGTAACAGTCCTAAGGGCACAGCCGTGCTCTCAGAGAGCGACAGGCTCATCAGGACAGGCCTCCCATGTGGAAGCTGAACAACCTCATGTGTAAATAAGTTCATGACGCCAGTAGCAGTGCAGTTGCCAAATGAACACGACCATCTCCACCCTCAGGATTCTCTCCTTTCTTGGGAAGCACTCCTCCTACCTCTCTGCCAGGTGTCCAGACACTGTGTTGGGCCCCGAAGACACAACACTCTGCCTGATCCCTGCTTTCAAGAGGTTCGCAGCGTGAGAGCGCCCTCAGGAAAGGGCGATGTTGCAGGAGAGCATGCTGGGGTAGCGAGCAGGCCTCTCTGGCTAGAGAAGATTTTTAGTGCCGACAGAAGGCAAAGAGGGGAAAGGAGGGCGTGCCAGGTGTTGTGTGCATGTCGCAGTTAATGTGTGCAGCAACCCAGTGCTCCGAGATGGTAAGCCGTCTCCTCCATATCAAATTGCTAACAAGTGGTGGAGCCGAGGCAGGAATTGAGAACTCTCTGAAGCTCCATATTTACAATGGATTTCAAACCCTTTAAATCTCTAATAAATAGTGGGCAGATGCAAGTGTGTTGATATCCACATTTTAGCACCTAGGCATTCAGCAACAGGCTCACTTTTGTTTTCAGGCGTTGGAAAAAAGGTTCCCTTGCACTATCTGAGCATGTAGCTGAACTTCGCTCTCTTTTTTTCCTTTTTATTGAATTTATTGGGGTAACACTGTTTAACAAAAGTATACAGGTTTCAGGCGCACAATTCCACAACACATCATCTGCGCACTGTATTGTGTTTACCACCCCAAGTCTTCACCCATCAACAGTTGTCTTCCCTATACCCTCCTACAGCTCTCCCTACCACCCAACTCTTCTTAATGTTCATAGATTAAGGGACCTGTAGCTTCTCATGGGTATTTAAATCAAGCCCATGCATGCCCTTGATGTCGAGTATGCTAGTAGAGCGATGACCACCATTCCGTGAAATGCTAGTTGATGTGGCACAGCATGGTAGCTCTGGGTACAACAAACTTGCTTAAATCCTCTGAACATCAGTTTCCTCATCAGAAAAATGAGAAGGTAATGGAATAGGGCTGTTATGTTAAGATCAAATGACATAATGCCTTTTAAGCACTTAGCATGATGTCTGGAGGATAGAAAGCCCTCAATATATGGAGACATTATTATCTTCATGATGCTTTTCTGCTCAATGCATGCTCTCTTTATTGTTCTAACAGTTGTGCCACAACAAGTAAATATGTAACCTGTGAGTCAAGTTGTGATGACATTGCATTAGAAGCCCTTTTAGCTCTTATGGTAAGTGTGAGTGTTTCGTGTCTGTTACTCTGTGGAAAGTATTCTAGCCAATTAGACTATTCCTAGTGATTTGACTTTGAAACAACATTATAATTTCTGATTGTGGATCATTTTAACTGAAGAATATCTTGCGATTGTAAGAAAAGAATTTTTTTTAAAAAGGGGATCATGTGTGATCATTTGCCTAAGTTACATTTTTCAATACTGTTCAACCACAGTGGCACGATATCACCCAGTGCATCCTGATTTCATGTTTTGTACTCATGAAAATGCCCTCACTGTTTTTATTTATTGACAATATGTGAAGTAAACTATTATAAATGTGAAGTTATAAAATAAATACATACTAATAAAACTCTAAGTTTTTTTCTGTTTCATGCAGCGTGGTTTTGTATAAACTATTACTTGAAGGAGTTTTACTAGTATTGGTAAAAGAAAAATTTTGGTAAGTAAGATTAGAAAATCACTCCAAAGCCAAATAGTCTTGAACTCTTCTAGACATACAATCCTGAGAACAAAACACTGGAACATGAATACTTGGGCTTTGTCTCCAGGGATGAGAGGGCTCAGTCCACCCATCACTGATTTCTCTTTAAAATACAAAAAGTGACAGATGGAGGCCAGGTCCCTCAGAGACCTTCGACTCATTTGCTCAGACAAGTAACTGCAGACAATTCACCAGCCTCTGTTCTGCCAACAGTAAAATGACCGAACGCTGAAATATTGCATTTCTTGGATGAAGTCATTTTCTACTATATATACTAGTATGTGCAGGGTGAAAATTTTCTCTCGGTTTGGTCCTCTTGAATTGTTTCTCTTCCTTTTTTTCTACAGTGCAATGGGGGAGCGTTCCTCATTGGATTGTACACGGTAAAGATGGACCCATTACAAGGCGAGTGTCCTGAGGCTTACCCAACACCCTCTCCCAAAGATTTCAGCAAAAACCTCCTAGGAGACTGGTCTTACCTTGTACTAAATATCTCCAGTGCTGACCCTCAGAGACTGAGGCCTCCAAGATTACATAGCCCACTGCTGAGATAGCTTTTCACCAGGGCCATCAGCCTCTTCAGGCCTCAGGTGTCACCTGACATCTCTGCCTGTATCAGCCAGTCCTGCCAAGCCTCTCATCCTGTTTTCTTTTGCTGTCCATCTTCAAGGCAAGACTCTCTGATCATCAGTTCTCGTCTTTACTGTCATGTCCGTGCTACCCTGTGCTTCCCAGTGCTGGCCTTTAAGATCCTCTAACACGCCTACCAGATATTCAGTCCTAAACAAATTTGCCTATATTATCAGCGTCCTTGCAGAATACCCTGTCCTCATATTCCTTAATTGACCACTGGTCCTTGTGGCAGTCTGTTGCCCTCAAGTCCCTTGAATGGAAGCTGCCCAGTCTCGCCACCTCAGGAGAGATGGGGAGTGATGGTAGCATTTCTTTTAGCTCATCATCATCACCTGCCCATTTGCAACACATTTGCTCCCTCCTGGCATATGCTCACCAACTCTGCCCCACCACCCACTGTAGACCAGTCCTGACAAGCCGTAAAGAGGGGCCAAAGAAGCCAAAGAGGGGCCCACTTAGGACTGAATCTGGCTGGGGTCATCTAAAGCAACAAAAAGTAGGAAGAAAAAGATAATGAGGGTAAACCATGTTCAAGAGAGTTCTGCAAGTCAAGACTCGGAAAGCATAGTTTTGAAGGGGTGGAACCTGAAATGAAGCACAGAAGTGAAGTAAGAGGATCTGATACAATTGTCAGATGCACTGAAGGTTTGTTTTTGTTGACCACCAGCATAATCTTTGGGTAGTCTCCCTCCCCTTCTTGTCTGGGTGGGCCAGGAACTCCTTGAGTTTGCCCAGGGAGAAGCTGGTTGAGAAGCAGAAGATAGTGCCTGTAGATGGGCTTCTCAGAAGCTAGCCTTCCACTGTAGTGGGCCCTGGAGTGGTCCCTGGCCCGGAGCTGCATTACACAACTCCCAGATGTACCCAAATGGTTCTTGGCATCCCAAATGGACACTTTCTTAAAAACTAGAGTAACTCCAGAAGTGTATGTCAAAAATCAATTCATCAGAAGAAAAAAGGTGTCGCATTTCAGTCTGTCAGGACACCAGCTGGAGCTGCCCATCTCATCCTCTGGGCTGTTTGAAGCAGCAGCTGAGACTTTCCCAATCTGCCCCACCTCCCACCTTTGAAGGGAAAAGTCACGAAAGGGAGGAGTTACCTACACTGGGTGGTGGTGCTGAGGCTGAGAGCCACTGCAGGAAGTCCCCAGGGAAGGCAGGGGAAGCCCACTCCCTTCCAGTCCTATCCCAGATCTGCCCTGCTCTGCACCATGTAAAGGCAGACCCACTAAAGGCCTTTCCTGGCTTCTTGGCACAACAGCTAGGCCAACAAACTCAATTACTAAAATAAGGCTTATTTGTTCTGGGATGTGGATAAGTTACTTGCTAACAACTTTATCATTTTGATTCTTACTGTTAAGCATTGTTAGGCAGCACCAGCATATAATTTAATCTAGGTTTACTTTGCCCCAATACTGTGACAAAATCTTTATGAGTACTCTACCCATGGCTTTCCATAAGTTATGAGGCTTTCCTTTAGTTGGTGGGAAGAGGCACTATTCCTAAACCTGGTGTGAGAACCAATGACTATTTCCTCCAATTATTTTAAGTGATTCTTTTCCCAGCATTGGCTTGTTTCTTTACACACATGAGCTAATCAGTACTTAAGTGATTACTTAATGGGGACCTTCGCCAGATCTCCAGAATTCTCTCTCATCTCTAGCACTCTGTCCTATGAACTCTAGCTGCCTTGGCTTCCTTATGCTCCTAGCAGCTAGGACCTAGCTCCTTCTCTGTAACTCTGGAAAACCACCATGTTCTACTTGGGTTCTCTCCCTGCAGTGCAGTCAAGTTTTTCTTCAGGCAGTAAGCTGGAGCAATTATAGGGGGTCAGTTCATTTTTTCCTGATTCTCAGAGATCACTGGCCTTGATTCCTGATCATCAATACCTATGAGCTCTTATTTCATGTATTTTTTTTGTTCTTTCAGACCAAAAAAAAAAAAGTGTAAATCTAATCCCTATTATTTCATCTTGGCTGAAAATGAAAGTGTTTTTGTGTTTAATTTTCTTATAAAGATACTTAAAATTAGGAGAAATATCTTTTGTATTTACTCATCCATTTAATGTTTCTAGTACTCTTCATTTTTTGTGTACATTTGAGTTTGTATCTAATATTATTTTCCTTCAGCCTAAGGAATCTTCCTTAACTATTTCTTGTGGTGCTAGTTTATTGACAATGAATTACCTCAACTTGTTTGTATGGACAATGTCTTTATTTTAGCTCCACTTCTTTTTTGTTTGTTTGTTAATCCTCACCTGAGGATATTTTTCCATAAGTTTTTAGAGAGAGTGTAAGGGAAGGAGGGACACACACGGAGAGAGAAACAGTGATGTGAGAGAGACATGTCCATTCCTGACCTAGGCCAGGGACCACGCCTCCAACCAAGGTATGTGCCCTTGACTGGAATCAAACCTGGGACCGTTCATTCTGCAGGCTGACGTTCTATCCACTGAGCCAGATAAGCTAGGGCTCTCGCCACTTTTTAAGAATAGTTTCACTACATTCTATAATTCTAGGTTGGCAATTTTTTATTTCAGCATATTACATGTCATTTTTTATTTTCTGGCTTGTACTATTTCTGAAAAAAATTCTGTAGTAAATTTCACTTTTGTTTTCTTGTATATAATAGTGGCTTTTTGTTTTTTGGGGTTGGTTTTTTTGTTTTGTTTTGTTTTGGGTTTCTTTAAGATTTTGTCTTTTTCGGCCAACCAGCATGGCTCAGTGGTTGAACATCGACCTATGAACAAAGAAGTCACGGTTAGATCCTGGTCAGGAGACATGTCAGGGTTGCAGACTTGATCCCTAGCATGGGGCATGCAGGAGGAAGCCAATCAATGATTCTCTTTCATCACTGATACTTCTAGCTCTCTCCCTCTCTCTTCCTCTCTAAAATCAATAAAAATATATATTTAAAAAAAGATTTTTGTCTTTCTTACTGATCTTCATCAATTAGATTATGATGTACTTTGATGGGGTATTTATTCTGCTTGGTATGCATTGAATTTCTTGAATACTGGGGAAACATTTGACTATTTTTTCAAATAATTTTCTGATCCCATTCTTTTTTTGGAACTCAATTGCGAATAAGTTAGACTACTTATGGCACTGTTCTTTTTTTTTCACACCCCTTCCAGACTTTTTTTCTCTGTGTGCATCTATAGAGTTTCTTTACTAGTTTTCAATTTCATAGGTTTTTGAATTCTGTGATTCTAATCTACATTTAAGCCCATTTGGTGAATTTTTCACTTCTGATATTTTATGTTTTAGCTCTATGTTCCATGTGGTCCTTTTTTATACCATTTATTTATCACATTATCTTCTGGTTTAAAAAAATTCTTGAGAGAAACCAAGATGGCGGCATAGGTAAACACCGGAAATTGCTGCCTCCCACAACAAATTCAAAAATACAACTAAAAGACCAAATGGACATCATCCAGAACTACAGGAAGGCTGGCTGAGTGGAAATTCTACAACTAGAAGGAAAGAGAAAAGCACACTGAGACTCAGAGGAGCTGCAGAGGTAGAGTGCAGAGGTACGGAGGCACACGCGGCAAGGGCTGGTGACTGAGGACGCGGCTGTCTTTTTGAATCGGGAGGGAGTCACAAGCCCCCGACTGCTCTGAACTCCTGTTCCGGAAGTCTCTGGGGATCCAGACTCGTGCAGGGAGAGACTGGATGGTCTGGCAGCGGGCAGAACTCGGAACTCGAGGGCGGCCTTCTCTCGGAGGTGCTTGCAGCAATTACCGGGACACTGAGACGTGGGGCCCCTTAGGGCAGGGCTGAGTATCCGCCAAAGCTGCTTGCCCCACCCTGTTGATCCCCTGAGACCCCTCCCAACCCAGGCTGTGGCAGATGCTCTTGCATATGAATGCCCTGGCCCTTTGCAATCTGAACATTACCTAACAAACTGCAGCTGGGCCAGACAGACCCAGAACTTCCAAGAGAAGGCCCAAGGACCCACAGCAGCTTGCATTGCTTCACAGCTGGGCCTCACTTGGGCACCTCCAAACCCCAAACAAGGAAGGGGAATCTGCAGATCTCTCTGTAGCTCCTGCTGGGTAGCCTCAGGCAGAGGCTAAATTAGCACCTCCTTAGAGATCCAAGAGCCAGTGTACCCAGTGGTCAGAGTGGGACCATCCAGATTACAACTCCTCAGATCCATAAGGAACTCATGCAGGGGGCAGACTCAGTGAGCATCAAAGCCCCACTGAAGCAAGTCTTGCCCCAGAACGGTGTCTTCAGCACAGAAGTTCTCCCACTGTAGACACAGCTGATTCTCACAGCCAGTTGGCCTGGAGGTCAATTCCTCCCAGTGATACTTGCAACAATCAAGGCTTAACTACAACAAGACTGTGCACAAAGCCCACAAAGGGGTGCACCAAGAGTCTCCACCTCAGGTAATTAGGGAGGCTGAGCCACTGGGTCCTATAGAACACCTAGCACACAAAGCCACTCTACCAACACAGGGAAGCATAAAAAATGCGGAGACAAAGAAACAGGTCACAAATAACAGAAATGGAGGAAAGCAAATTACTGGATATAGAGTTCAAAACCACACTTTTAAGGTTTTTCAAGAATTTTCTAGAAACCGCCAATAAACTTAATGAGACACTCAAGAAATCTAGTGAGACCCTCGAGGTTGTGATAAAGGACCAACTAGAAATTAAGCATATACTGACTGAAATAAAGAATATTATACAGACTCCTAACAGCAGACTAGAGGATCACAAAAATCAAGTCAAAGATCTGAAATACGAAGAAGCAAAAAACACCCAACCGGAAAAGCAAAATGAAGAAAAGAATCCAAAAATACAAAGGCAGTGTAAGGAGCCTATGGGACAGCTTCAAGCGCACCAACATCTGAATTATAGGGGTGGCAGAAGAAGAGAGAGGGCAAGATATTGAAAACCTATTTGAAGAAAAAATGACAGAAAACTTCCCCTGCGTGGTGAAAGAAATAGACTTACAAGTCCAGGAAGCACAGAGAACCCCAAACAAAAAGAATCCAAAGAGGACCACACCAAGACACATCATAATTAAAATGCCAAGAGCAAAAGACAAAGAGAGAATCTGAAAAGCAGCAAGAGAAAGACAGTCAGCTACCTACAAGGGAGTACCCATACGACTGTCAGCTGATTTCTCAACAGAAACTATGCAGGCCAGAAGGGAGTGGCAAGAAATATCCAAAGTGATGAATACCAAGAACCTACAACCAAGATTACTTTATCCAGCAAAGCTATCATGCATGGACAATAATTGTACACCTATGGATAAGGACATTGGGGTGGGGGGGGTGTTTTGAGGGCAGAGGGGGGGTGGGAACCAGGTGGAGGGGAGCTTTGGGGGAAAAAAGAGGAACAACTGTAATAATCTGAACAATAAAGATTTAATTTAAAAAAATTAAAAAAATTCTTGAGCATGTTTATAATGGCTCTTTTTTTTTAATATTTCTTTTTTTTATTTTATTGTTCACAGTATTACAGATGTCTCCCATTTTCTCCCTTTTTGCCGCCCTTCACCCCACTCCCGCCCCACCCCAGACCTTCCCCATGCCATTGTTTGTGTCCATGGGTTATACATATATGCATAAATCTTCTTTGGTTAATCTCTTCCTGTCCCCTCCTCCCAACCCACCCTCCAATAAGATCTGTTACTGTGTCATGCATCCATACCTCTGGCTCTCTTTTGTTCATCAGTTTATTTTGTTCTTTAGATTCCACTTATAAGTGAGATCATGTGATATTTGTCTTTCTTTAACTGGCTTATTTCACTTAGCATAATAGTCTTCAAATCCATCCATGCTGTCTCAAAGGGTGAGAGATTATTCTTTTTTACTGCTACATAGTAGTCCATTGTGTAAATGTACCACAGCTTTTTTATCCACTCATGTACTGATAGGCACTTGGGCTGTTTCAAGATCTTAGCTATTGTAAATAATACTGCTACGAACATAGGGAGGCATATATCCTGTCTGATTGGTGTTTCTAGTTTTTTGGGATATATTCCCAGAAGTGGGGTCACTGAATCAAAAGGCAGTTCTATTTTTAATTTTTTGAGGAATCTCCATACTGTTTTCCACAGTTGCTGCACCAGTCTGCATTCCCACTAGCAGAATACTAGAGTTCCCTTTTCTCCACATCCTCACCAGCACTTGTTTGTTGATTTATCGATGGTACCCATTCTGGTGGGTGTGAGGTGATACTTCATTGTAGTTTTAATTTGCATCTGTCTGATGATTAGTGACTTTGAGCATTTTTTCATGTGTCTATTGACTGTCTGTATGAGCTTGTTAGAGACATATCCACAGTATTCAGGTCCTTTGCCCATTTTTAAAATTGGATTGTTGGTCTTCCTAGTGTTGAGGTGTGTGACTTCCTTGTATATCTTGGAAATTAAATCCTTATCAGATGTATCATTGACAAATATGTTTTCCCATACAGTGGGTTCCCTTTTCATTTTGTTGATGGTTTCTTTTCCTGTGCAGAAGCTTTTTAGCTTAATGTAGTCCCATTTGTTAATTTGTTCCTTTGTTTCCCCTACACTCCAGTGATGTATCAGTGAAAATACTGCTACATGAGATGGCTGAGATTTTGCTGCCTATGGTTTCTTCTAGGATTTTTACAGTTAAGTCTTTTATCCATTTTGAGTTTATTTTTGGGTATGGTGTAAGTTGGTGGTCTAATTTCTTTCCTTTTTTTGGGGGGGGGCATGTATCTGTCCAATTTTCCCAACATCATTTATTAAAAAGACTATCTTTATTCTATTGTATGCTCTTACCTTCTTTGTCAAATATTAATTGGCCATATCAGCATGGGTCAATTTCTGGGGTCTCTGTTCTGTTCCAATTGTCTATGTGCCCATTCTTGTGCCAGTACCAAGCTGTTTTTATTAAAATGGCTTTCACACAGTAGAGTTTGATATCTGATATTTTGATCCCTCCAACTTTGTTCTTCTTTTTCAAGATTGTTGTGGCTATACACTTTTGGGATATGTGTTCTAGATCTGTGAAATATGCCATTGGTATTTTAATAGGGATTGTGGTGAATCTGTAGATTGGTCTGGGTAGTATGGACATTTTAATGATGTGAATTCTTCCAACCCATGAATATGGTATATGCTTCCACTTTTTTGTGTGAGTCTCCCTCTATTTCTTTATTCTATGTCCTATAGTTTCCTGAGTATGGGTCTTTTCCCTCCTTGGTTAAGTTTATTCCCTATTAATTCCATCATCTCAGTCATGTCTGGGTCTGTTTATATTTGTATTCTACTTATGGGTCCCATTTTCCTGCATTATTGTATGTCTAACAATTTTTTTATTCGATGCCAAATGTGATGGCTTGCTGGAGAGAACCAAGAAGGCAGCATAGGTAAAGACTTGAACTCACCACCTCCCACAACCACATCAAAATTACAACTAAATACAGAACATCCATCATTCAGAACCACCTGGAAACTGGCTGAATGGAAGTCCCACAACTAGAGAAGTAAGAAGAAAGCAAGTTGAGACTGGTAGGAGGGGTAGAGGTGCAAAATGGGCTGGTCTGACACCCATGGGTGCTGTTTTTTTTTAATCAGGAGGGAGATCGTCTCTGCAGAGGCCGCCCATGAGGAGCAAGGGGTCCCAGCCCCACACCAGATCCCCAGCCCAAGGATCCATAGCTGGGGAGAGAAGTTCCTGTTACTTCAGACTATAAAAACCAGCAGGGATTATGGCAGGGGAACACAGAGGCTGCTGGAGACCATATACACAAATTTACATGCCCTGCTTCTTTCAAGCTCAAGCACCAGGCACATATGGGAAGGAACTGGATTGTTTGGCATCAGGGCAGTAACTTGGGGGAAGTTTTATCCCAAAAGGGGATGCTCACAAGGGTTATTGTTCCTGTGGTTGGATCTTCCCTACTGCAGGACTGACTGGCAGCCATATATGAGTCTCCATCAGCCTGGAGCACACTGTTTGCTCCACCCTGGGGATTCCCTGAGACCCCACCTCAGTCAATTTGCAGCCCACCCAAGCTGTTTGCATCAGCATTTCCATATGAATGGCCTGTCCTAGCTCAAGCTTCAGACTCTGCTAAAAACTCTCAAACAAGCTGCAGCTGGTGACAGCATGCCCCAAACCTATCAATAAAAGGCCCAAGACCTGACACTAGTACAAACCTGCCTTGCTTCACAGCTGGGCCTTATAGGACACCTACTATACAAGGCCACTCTGCCAATTCCAGGAGACATAGAAGCTCTACCTATACATAGAAACAAACACAGAGAAGCAGCCAAAATGCAGAGACAAAAAAAGAAATATCACAAATGAAAGAAATGGAAGCAAGCAAACTACTGGATACAGAGTTCAAAACCATGGTTATAAGGCTATCAATGATCTTCATGAGACTTTCAAAGATCTTAGTGAGAATGTCAAAGACATGAAAAAGGACTAGTCAGAAATTAAACATACACTAACTGAAATAAAGGACAATTTACAGGAATTCAATAATAGAGGATTCTGAGAATCAAATCAAAGATTTGGAATATGAGGAAGCAAAACACACCCAATCAGAAGAGCAAAAAGAAAAAAGAATCCAAAAATATTGAGAAAGTGTAAGGAGCCTCTGGGAAAACTTCAAGCGTACCAACATTCACATTATGAGGGTGCCAGAAGGAGAAAAGAGAGACCAAGATATTGACAACCTACCTGGTGAAAAAAAATAGACTTACAAGTTCAGGAAGCACAGAGATTCCCAAACAAGAGGAACCCAAAGAGGCCTACACCAAGACGCATCATAATTAAAATGCCAAAGGTTAAAGACAAAGAGAGAATCTGAAAAGCAGCAAGAGAAAAGCAGTTAGTTACCTACAAGGGAGCGCCCATATGACTGTCAGCTGATTTCTCAACAGAAACTTTGCAGTCCAGAAGGGAGTGGCCAGAAATATTCGAAGTGATGAATAGCAAGAACCTACAACCAAGATTACTCTAGCCAGCAAAGCTCTCATTTAAAATTGAGGGTCAGATAAAGAGCTTCACAAACAAGAAAAAGCTAAAGGAGTTCATCACCATCACACCAGTATTACATGAAATGTTGAAGGGCATTCTTTATGAAGAAGAAGGAAGAGGAAGGGGGAGGAGGAGGAGGAGAAAAAGGAGGAAGAGGAGGAAGAGGAGGAGGAGGAGGAGGAGGAGGAGGAGGAGGAGGAGGAGGAGGAGGAGAAAATATGAATAATAAAATGGCAACAAATACATATCTATCAACAATTGAATTTAAAAATCAAAATAAATGAGCAAGAAATCTAATGAACAAAATAAACTGGTGAATAAAACATAATCAGATGCATGGAAGCATTGGAACAGACTGACGAATCTCAGAGGGAAGAGATTAAGCAAAGATCTTACCTATGGACACAGACTGCAGTGTGGTGAAGGCCTGGGAAGGGGCGGGAACCGGGTAGAGGTGGGCAATGGGAGGGAAAAGTGGGACATCTATAATACTCTCAGTAATAAAGATATATTTTTTTAAAAATATATTTTATTGATTTCTTACAGAGAGGAAGAGAGAGGGATAGAGAGTTAGAAACATCGATGAGAGAGAAACATCGGTCATCTGCCTCCTGCACACTCCCTACTGGGGATGTGCCTGCAACCAAGGTACATGCCCTTGACCAGAATCGAACCTGGGACCCTTCAGTCTGCAGGCCGACGCTCTATCCACTGAACCAAACCGGTTAGGGCAAGATACTTTTAAAATAGAATAAAAAATAAATGTGATGGCTTTGCAATATGTCAACCTGGGCAGGTTGATTTACAGTCCCCAGAATTCCCTTTCTCATTGTTTCCAGTTAGGGTAGGATACAAGCAATATTATCTCATGAGAATTGCAGGATAGAAGGAAAGAAGCAGCACACACCTTATCCCAGTTGTTCAATTAAACACACTTCTTCCCTGAGGACCCTAGCAGAGATAAATTTTCACTGGTCATGAGGATGAGGGGCAGGGCCAGGGGCAGCTTTCCTCTGAGGGGAAAGCACTGTCCATGTGTCAAGGCTGATAAGAAAAAGAAAGGAGAAAGAGAAGGGGAAGGGGAAGGGGAAGGAGAAGGGGAAGGGGAAGGAAGAGGCCGCCACCGCCAGTTGCTCAGAATGTGCAAACATGGCCCTTTTCCAAAATTAGAGAACTCTGTGCTACTATGTTGCTCTAAATAGTGCCAGTTAACGCTGCTGTCAGCTTTTCTCAGACCTCATCGTTGGCATCTTTTAACCCCTCGGTGAGCACCGGAGTGGCCCTGCAGAGAGCACTGGGACCTGCCCTCCTGGGCTTGCAAGCCACCTGCCGGCCTGTCTGGATGTTCTCTCCTTGCCTTGTCTGATCACATTTTCAATGCTGCCCATTACTCCCAAGAAGAGAAATGCGGGGGTCTGACACACTGAACAAGTAATTCTTTCCAAAGAAGCCTGTTGCCATGGGAACTGGTTGTCAAATGCTTTTCTGCGCAGGGAGGAGGTGTGCTTTTCCTAAGCACTGCCTGCTTTTCTGTTTAATTTGCGACAAGAACAATGAATGATTGGAGGTGGGGGAGTGGGGAGGAAAGTGCTCCTCTGTCAGAAATTCACCCTGAGGATGAGCCAGGGGCTTAAGTTTGGCCTGTTCTAAAGGAGCCTTCAAGTCACAGTGCTTAGGGATGGAGGGGGACACACTGGAGACAGGACGAGGAAGCAGTGAGAAGCAAGTGGAGCGGAGTGTCCCCAGGGCTTTCACTCTGTGCTCAGCCATGGGCTGGGCTCTGCAGGGATGCTGAGAAGTCAGACACAGTCTGTAGCTTTGGAGAGCTCACACCTTGTTGGGGAAGGGGAACCAGGACACACAGAATGAGAGAAATGTCACAAATCACTGTGTGATATTGACACTTGTTGCTACTCTAAAGATGCCCTATCTCCATGCGCAATACGGCCTAACATGTATGCAGACTCCGAGAATGACGTGACCATGCCTGACTTGTATCCTTGAAGGGCTGCTTCAGTTTGCTTGGGACCAAGGTCAGTGTGGCAGGGGTGGAGATGCGCTGCTCAGATCGGCCATCATGGAAGCCCTGGCCGAGCCGCTAGGCATGAGGTTAACTGACAGACTCCAGTCATTGACTCCTTTGGGTCCACTTCAGCTTGGGGCGGCCAAGACAGTGGCTGAATATGATATCGCAGGAATGCCTGGCCATCCCCACCCATGTCCCCTCCGGCAAGGGCCTTAGAAAGCTTAATGCAGGTGTATTATCCTTGTGGACTCAGGGACTCCTCAAAATCTGGAGGAAAAAATAGCTATTTTTCTATGCTGATGTGGACACACTAAACCTGACAAGCTCAGGGGAGGCCTGTGTGGCGGCCTTACAAACTCAGAGGCAGAAAGTAACTACATGGGATGGTCAGAACATAAAATTCCTAACTAAAAGCATGTAATCACGTCCTAGGCCAGTAGCTTCCCTGGCAAAGGTCAACTTTTACCTAAGCGTGGCTGTCTATTGCCTCTGCCTCTAAAGAGCGGTTCTCAACCTGTGGGTCGCGACCCCTTTGGCGGTCAAACGACCCTTTCACAGGGGTCGCCTAAGACCATCCTGCATCTCAGATATTTACATGACGATTCATAACAGTAGCAACATTACAGTTATGAAGTAGCAACAAAAATAATTTTATGGTTGGGTCACAATATGAGGAACTGTTTTTAAAGGGCCAGAAGGTTGAGACCACTGAAGATGACATGGCTTTGAAATGTCTGCATAATCTCCTTTTCCAGACCCTTCCAGGCACACCCTCACACCAGAGACACAGAGCCCCTCCTTATATCTTGCTCCCTGAACACCATCTCTACGTGTGTAAATATTGATTGTTAAATATCCGGTACCCACCGATGTAAAAAAAGTATGTGTATCTCCATTTTCCTTTTTATCCAATCCCAAGGACTTCCCTGCTTTGCTTTCTCTCATGCCCTTAATCTGCCCCCAATGGATTTCATGTAACACCCTACGTCTTCTCTGTTGATTCTAATGTAAAGAATACATTTAAAATCTGCCCTTCCCCAGAGCATTTTATCAATCTGCTGCAATTTTGCTGCCCAACAATTGGCACCCAAGAGCCACCACAGCAGGAAGCAAAGGGCTGGCCATGAACAAAACTGTCTTTTTCTAAACTTCAATTTTTTTCTTCATTTTAATTTATTTTCCCCCCAACAAATACGTGTTGATGGTTGATATATAGCATGTGGAGCTGGACTTGCTTGAGCTCCTCCTGCCTCAGGTCCTGCTAGCTATAATTTATAGTTTCCCCACTCTGTCTTCCTTGCTAAGCTGTGAGCTGCTTAAGTGTTCTTTGTGTCCCCGCTGGCTGGCGGCGCAGTGCCTGGAGGTGGGCAGGAGCTCCGCACGTGGTGGAGGGAGCGTGAGTAAGTGACTAAGTCCTGGCGAGGAGCAGCACTGCAGAGGCTGCCAGGTCAGGCAGAGGCTGAGCAGATGAGGTATCAGAGAGAAGCCACAGGCCCCTGAGGAAGCTCGGTGGTCCCTTGTTGGAATTGCTTCCTAGGATTCTTTGCACTTCTAAGGAGTTTGACAGATGTGAGTTTTTAAAACCCACACATACGTAGTTTATTAAATAGACACAAGGTGTGTTTTTTCTACATATTGAAGCTGAATTGACTTAATTTTTAATTTCACTTGCTTTTTGTATGTGTGGTGGGAGGGGCTGTAAACAGCATTGGAGGAGGTAGAGAGAAGGTTCTGGGCTTCTCAGAAGCATCAATCCATTGTTTATCCAAGGCCACAAAGAGCCAGAATCCTTCTTCTGAAATGTTCCCATGGAAACCATGCTTGTACTATGCATACAAAAAGGCAACTTCTAGTAGGATCAGCCCTGCTCCTGAGAGAATGTAGTCAGACCTAGGGTCAGCCCCTCCCCTCCTGAGGCAGGACCCTGCAGACAAGTCATCAGGAGGGAATCGCAAAATGATGTCTGCTCTACAATCAGGACGTGCACCTTCTTCCTCCTCCCTCTGGCTCTGCTTTCCCACGCATCCCGATGGGAAATGTGCCAGCCCCTCAATGACATGGAGCACAGACCTCCCCTGGCCTGAGTGACAGGCCAGACAGGCATCTGCTTAGGAAGGCGATAGTGCTAATTGCACCCTGTCATGCCAAAGGAGGCAACGCGCCAGGAATGAGGGGCAGAGAAGGAATTTTGCTTAGGCAATGCCTTTGATGCTGCTTCCCTGGACAGGGAAATGTTGCTCACTCCACCATCCCCCTGACTCCTGGTTAGCTGGTCAGTCTTTCAGGCTGAAGCCACTGGAGTTGCCATCTTTGCTTCTAATGCCAGCTCCATGCCCACTTCCATGACACTGACTCGTGTGACCTTGAGATATGTCTTGACTTCTCTGATCCTCTGTTTCCTTGTCTGTCAAATGAGGATAATGAGATCTGTTGAGTTCCTTGCAATTCAAAAAGGCGGGCATATATGGGAGATTCCTGGCACAGATGTGGGCGTGAATAGGCATTCAGCCAATGTTCTCTCCCCTTTCCATTCGCACCCCAAGGCCACTCTGTCAAGAGAACTGACCTTTCTTCATTTGAAATGTTTCTCAACACCTCTCCTCCCCATCCTATCTCTGTATCTGTTACATGGACTATGCTCAAGAGAACATTGGAATCTATTGGAAGGATACACAGGCGTCTCCTAAAAATCAGGATAGGAAACACATCCAGAAACCGGGACCAAATGGCCTCTCGTCTTCTTGCATTTCAGCCTATCTTTCTCTCTCTGCTTGTCAGCTTGCCCCACCTCTCTGCATGTGGAAGTAACGGTCAAGCCAGCCTTGACTCCACGTGGCTTCCGACTTGTATGTTCAATACGCATTAGAAGAGTCTCTGTGCCAGCTCTCACTTCCAGGAAGATCATCCCACTTATCCACATTCAGTCAGGTGACCCTCTACAGCCCATTTAACTGTGACCGGAGAAGGTGCCTAGGGTCAGACCCTCCCCTCCTGCAGGGGCAGTTCTCAAGGAGGGAGCATGGGATTAGCAGACAACAAAAGCATTCTTTGATTCCCCAAAAGCCCTCCTTAGTGGGTTTGTGCCAAGTCGTCAGGCAGATGACTCAGCAGGAGGTTTGATCCATATACACGTCCTGTCATGGATAAGACAGGCTGTTAGTTCCTGTGAGAAATGCAGGTCTCCATCAGTACCTATTATATGGCCGCCTCATATACAAAATGAGACATACGTAGCCCCACTCAGGCACGTCCTTCGGCTCTGGTGGGGTGCAGAAAGCCAACTCTCACGACTGTGTCCAGATTGTGGCGTCTGGTTTATAAGAGCTTCCCTTGAGCTCTAAGGAAATGTGATGATGTGAAAAACGAGCTAGATGTCAGGCAGAGCTATATGCTGGGAGAAAGAAACATTAATTACTGGATCCTTTCCCAGAAAGTCAAAAGCCATTCTCCATAGCTGAATTTAATAGGATTCATCTGTTTTAGAGTCACTCACATTTTAGGGTAATTTTTTAGCTTCATTATTATGCCAGCCAGGAGAATCAATCTGTATGGAGAATCCTATAGAAAAGTCACTCATTTAGTCACTCACTCATTTGACAAATATTTGAGTCCTGGGGATACAATGGTGAGCAAAAGCAGACAAAATCCCCAACTTCCTTGCAGTCACAGTCTAAAGGGGAAATAGGCACCACGCAACCCACACAAGCTGGACAATGGCAGCTGTGCCAGGGCGCCACGGGACAGAGCCTGTGCTGTAGGGAGGTTTGTCCCACTCGGCGTGTGCACCCTTGCTAAGTGGTGCTGGAGCTGAGTCCAGTGTTCCTAGGAATCAAGGCAGGAAAAGGAGTGAGCTGGAGGAAACTGCATGTGCAGAGGCCTGGGGGTGAGGGGCATGGAAAATAGGAGGGACCGAATCAGGCCAGTGTGAGTGGAGCAGGAAGTCAGGGTTGTGGGGTGGGGACCACATTAGGGGTTTCATCTGTCCTGGAAGCAGGAAGGTAAAATAAAGAGATTTGCATGTTGAAGAGGTCACTCTCATTATTGTCCCATTTGCAGTAGTTCAGGTGAGGACTACTGTTTTGGGCGGTGGTGGCAGTGGAGAGAAGTGAGTGAATTTGAGAGATATTTGGATCCACATTGCCAGGACTTGGATAAGAGGATGGGCAGGGAGAGGTGAGGGTGGCACTAAGGGGTCTGGTTTGCCCAAGGGGATGGTGACGTGCACAGAGACAAGGACTGCTAGAAGAGGACCAGGATTGGGGCCAGGTCAGAGGTTTGATTTGGGGCATGTTAACATTGAGGAAAACGCTGAGCTGTCCAAAAGATGATACCAGTCTGGAGCTCAAAGGCCCCTTTTGGGCCGGAGAGCATTTCAGGGTTTTCTGTAATGATGTGCGAATTGTAGATGTGGCTGGATGAGGGCTTAGGAGAGAATGTGGAGTCAGAGGAGTGCCTAGGACCCCTCGTGAGAAAAAGCAGGCATGACCTCCAAGCCAAGGAAGTGGAGCCTGCAAGGGAATCGCAGAAGGAACGTCTCCAAGGCTGTGAGGTCAGAGCGATGCCGGGTCCCTGAGGCCAAGGGAAAGAAAATAGCAAGAAGCAGGAAGAGTGATCGATAGTGTTTGGTTCTGCCAAGAAGTCAAGTCTGATGAGGACTGAAGTAGGTGACACATTGAACAATATGGGTATCACTGATGGATCTGTCAGAAGCTGACTCAGCCCAGCTCCAGAGCCAATCAGAATACACATCATTGCCCTGAATACTCTCAGGATGAATAGAGGGGAACTAATGGCTTTGGGCTTGGAAGCCTCCGTATTAAAATACATTCTCTGGCCCTAGCCGGTGTGCTCACTGGAAAGAGCATCCGCCTGCAGACCAAAGAGTCCCAGGTTCGATTCTGGTCAAGGGCATGTACTTCGGTTTCAGGCTCCTCCCTGGCCCGGGCCCTGGTTGGGGCACATGCAGCAGGTAACGAATGGATGTGTTTCTCTCATATCAATGTTTCTCTCTGTCTTTCCCTCTCCCTTCTACTCTCTCTGAAAATCAATGGAAAAAATATCCTTGGGTGAGGATTCACAAACAAAGAAAACATTTTCTGCCTGGCCAGTGCGGCTCACTGGCTGAACGTTGACCCATGGACCTGGGGGTCACAGTTTGATTTCCAGGCAGGGCACATGCCTGGGTTGCAGGCTCGATCCCCAGTAGGGGATAGCCAATCCCCTTAAGTTCCGAAAGAAAGACCGGATAAGGGCCATGAGGAGGACTGACCCCTCCTACAAGCAGCTCGTGGAGCAGTTAGGAGTGTCTGATCTCTCCGACAAGGAGCACAAGGACCTGGAGGGCCGACTGAAGGCCCGGGAGGACCTGCTGCCGCCCATCCACCACCAGGTGGCGGTGCAGTTCGCCGGCCTCCACTACACGCCCGGCAGGATGCTGGAGAAGGGCGTCATTTCCGACATCCTGGAGTGGAGGACCTTGCGCACCTTCCTGTACTGGCGCCTGAGCCGCCTGGGGGAACTTAATCTCCCCATGCAGGATGCCAATCAATGATTCTTTCATCCCTGATATTTCTTTTTTTTTTTTTTTAAATATATTTTATTGATTTTTTACAGAGAGGAAGGGAGAGAGATAGAGAGTTAGAAACATCGATGAGAGAGAAACATCGACCAGCTGCCTCCTGCACATCTCCCACTGGGGATGTGCCCGCAACCCAGGTACATGCCCTTGACCGGAATCGAACCTGGGACCTTTCAGTCCGCAGGCTGACGCTCTATCCACTGAGCCAAACCGGTTTCGGCCATCCCTGATATTTCTATCTCTCTATCCCTCTCCCTTCCTCTCTCTGAAATCAATAAAAACATGTTTTTTAAAAAAAAAACTTGAAAAGAAAGATACATTTTCTGTGATTTCATGGGATTGGGGATACCATTTTGGTATACTATTTTGACCCAATCTCTATTTTTTTATTACAAAAGGAAAAGCAATTGAGAAAGCTCATTTTAAGACAAAAAAAAAAATGAGAAGAAAGCAAGGAATGGTGCTCAAAAAAAGGGGTGGGGTGATTTGGTAATGGGAAAATTTTAGGCATTGGAGTGTATTTGGGGAATTGGAGCCTTTTTAGGGCAACCCCAAATGACCCTGTGAAGATAAACTTCTCTTCCAAGAGTAAGCTCAGCTCTACTGGTTATATCTGGTTTGACATTGGCCAGAGAGAAATTAAAGTCGATAACCTGAAGGGTCAGATGTCACGCTTAATCTTTGGCTAAAGAATCAAGGCCAGGAGCAAGGAGCCAAGTCCCATTCCGAGTGTCACCAGGAATTACCAAGTTTTGAGCCAAAGAGAGGCTACAAATTGTTGTACATTGTAGCCAGCATTGCTTTAATCAAGTATGGTAAGACACACAGACATGGAAATGACTGTCATGAAGGAATTTTTTATACTCACACGTCCCTAAAATTAGGGGGCGGGGCAAGACATGCAGGGCCACACGGGAAGCACAAGCGGCAGTCAGGAAGCAGAGGGAGCAGGAGCCTTTATTGTGGTTCGTGGGTAAGGCAAGGCAGGGGACACAGGCCCAGGATCGGCTGGTTTCAGTCATTTCAGTGGGTTCAGGGGCACAGCGACTGTCCCTACGTGACTGGTCCTGGAGTGACGAGGGCAGGTGGATCGTGGTCGGAATGTGAGAGCTGATAAAGGAGGTGGCGGGGGTATGGGCTCTGGCTGTGTTGGGCTGTGTATGAAGGCACACTTGCAGGCCAGTCTTCACTCTCTGGGAATTGGCTAGCTCTGGGAGAAGCTGTCTCTCCTGGACCAGCAAGGTCCCAGATATCAAAGCACCAGGAAGTAAAAAGGCACAATTAATACAGAAGTCTTAGCTCAAAGTGGGAACTGAGGGTCAGGAATCAGAAACAAGGTGCTGGCAAATTGGAAGATGAAAATGGCTATGTGGAGACCTACTACTCTCCAAAGTGGACCTTGGGGGGCTTTCAGAAGTCTGACCACACCTGGGCTAACTCCAGCCTTCTGTCTCATGTCTAAATGTCTTTTTTTAATTTTTTCCCAAAACCTGGGAGTGAACCATGTCTACTGTCTTGAAGGTGATGCTAATGTTGCTCAGGAAATTGTGAATTGTGTCACCAGCCTCTTCATTCTCCTTACAGCTCATGTAACACAAAAATAAGGGCCAGCAGCTGTCCAAAGGATTTTTTTAATTTGTGAATTTACAGGAAAGACTTTACAGAAATAATATAATTTATACCACCTTTCACTATTACCTTTAGCACTTTATCTCCGTTCTAATGCATCAAATGGTAATAATCTGAACTCTCACAGAAAAACACAGACCTAACAGCCAGTTCCTCTGAGTGCTCCGTCTGCTTTCCATCAGGCCTCAGTGGCTCCAGCTCCCCCTGCCGGGCGAGCCCCGAGGAGCAGGCAGGTGGAAGACAGGATGCCGTATGCACAGGATGATGTGCAGATCCACAGGGTGGGCCAGCCGGCTTTCAACTCAGCCCACTCCAGCTGAGACGTGAGACAGAGTCAACCAGGGACAGGACGCCGGCCAGCTGGGAGCCAGCGTGTCTGATCTAATGCAAAGGCCTTTGCCTGTGGCACTAGAGGTCACAAGTACAGTCCTCGGAGATGCTGAGGTGACTCCTTCACCCGCTTCCTCTGCTGTCTTGGCAGCTATACCTGCTCCAGCACAAAGAAATGCTGAGGCAGCAGGACAGCTGTGGCCGGCAGTTTATAATTCATGGAGAGCAGGTGGAAGATGAGCTCTGTCTGTTCCTCTCAGCTCCCCACCACGGGGAGAGGCAGCAAAGCCAGTGGCTATGGGATTCTCATTCGTGTTTATAATCATCAAATATCTGTGCAGCCCGCCCACCAGGCACGGGGCAAGGTGCCGCGGGGCAGGCAAAGAGCAAACTCCAGGTTCTGCCCTTTGAGAGCTCACAGACCCAAAAGGGGAGGAGGTCAGGACACAGGCCTGGAGAGACAGGGAAGGGGAGTCAGAAACAGCCTCATGGGGGAGCAAGGAGCCCCCAAAACCAGCAACCACCCACTGCTCATTGGAGTGGACTGAGCTGGGAGCGGGAACAAATACATCCTCTCCCCTCAGTAAGTCAGTCTAGTGGAGGGAGCAAAGGAAGGAATGCAAACAGACGCTGCCAAACCAGTGCCGTGTGCACAGCAATAGTGTGTATTTAGCACAGAAATAGCACAGGGGTCAATGGGGGGAAAGGGACCTCAACAATAAAGATAACTTTTAAAAAAAGAAAACAGATAGCACAGTAGAGCACCTGAGCTGGGTTTTCAAAGCACAGGGAGGATTTCAACAGAGTGGGAAGGAGAGCTCCTCTGTGCTCTAGCCAGAAGGAGCAGTACCCGCCAACACCAACACGAAGAGGGTAGAATGTTCCGGGCATGTCCAGGTTAGGTAACCAGAGAGAGCCGGCGTGGGAGGGCCTTCAAAGCAAGGGTGCAGGGGTTCGATCTACTGGATTCAGCCCTCACTCATTTTTTTAAATTATGGCAAAAAGCACATAACATTTACCTCTTGGCCATGTTTCAGTTCAGTGGTGTGAAGTATATTTACATTGCTGTGAAACGGATCTCCAGAATTTCTTTATCTTGCAAATCTGAAACTCTGAACCCATTAAACAGCTCCCCCATTTCCCCTACCCCCACTTCAGGTAACTCCCATTTTACTTCCTGTCTATGAATTTGACCAATCTAGGTACCTCATTTAAATGGAATCAACCAAAGGACTTGCATGCATGTAAGCCTAACGAATGGACACAGACACCAGAGGGGTGAGGGCATGGGTGGGGGCATGGGGGGCCAATGGGGGGATAAGGACACATATGTGATACCTTAATCAATAAAGAAAAAATTAAAAAATAAAATAAATAGAATCATACAGCCCTAGACGGTTTGGCTCAGTGAATAGAGCATTGGCCTGTGGACTGAAGGGTCCCTAGTTCGATTCCGGTCAAGGGCACGTACCTCGGTTGCAGGCTCCTGGCCCTGGTTGGGGGCAATTTATGTGTGTCTCTCTTCCACTCTCTACAAATCAATGGAAAAAATATCCTCGGGATAGGATTAAAAAAATAATAATAATAAAATAAGTAAATAAATGGAATCATACAGCATTTGCCTTTTTGTAATTGACTTATTTCACTTAACATATCTTCAAGGGTTATCCATGTTGTAACATGTGACAGAATTCCTTTTTTAAAATTTTATCTTTATTGTTGAAAGTATTACAGATGCCTCCTTCCACCCCCAATAACCCTCTTTACCACCCCGCCCCCCAGCCTCCCACACAGAATTCCTTTTGAAGGCTGAATAATATTCCATTATATGTACCTATCACATTGTGCTTATCCATTCACCTGTTGAGGGACACTTGAGTTACTTCCAGCTTTTAACTATTGTGAATAGTGCTGCTATGAACATAGGTGCACAGATATCTCTTTGAGTTTTTGCTTTGAATTTTTTTTTTTTTTTTGCATATACTCAGGCAGGGGTCCTCAAACTTTTTAAACAGGGGGCCAGTTCACTGTCCCTCAGACTGTTGGAGGGCCGGACTATAGTTTAAAAAAAAAAAACTATGAACAAATTCCTATGCACACTGCACATATCTTATTTTGAAGTAAAAAAACAAAACGGGAACAAATACAATATTTGTATTTGCATGTGGCCCGCGGGCCGTAGTTTGAGGGCCCCTGTACTCAGGAGTGGAATTGTGAGATCATAATGGTAGTTCTATTCTTTGACTTTTTAGGGTGCTCCATGCTGTTTTCCGTAGCGGTTGCACTATTTCACATTCCCACCAACAGTTAAAAGGACCCAATGTCTCCACATCCTCGCCAACACTAGTTATCGTCTGTGTTGTTTTGCCGTCCCATCAGTCATTTTTGAAAGGGGCATGATCAGAGCCATGCATTGGAGGATCTCTCTGGCAGCAGAAAGTCAAGAGACAGGAGATGATCCGGGCATTGGTAATGGTCAGAAAGAAGGGAGGGACTCCTGACCAGGCTGGTGGCAGATGAAACAAGGGCCACAGGAGGACAGAAGCAGCCAGGGTTATGGCAGGAAAGGGGAAGCCAGGGAGAGGGAGGAGGGAGACGTGACTTAATTTCAAAGTATAAAAAACTGAGAAAATAGAGATAGAATGAGAAAAATAAGAAGGCGTAAGGAACAGCTACTTGTGGGGAGGTACTGAGATCTGACAGGTGCCGAAAGGTGAAAGGTTAGTTGTTGATGTAGGGTTGGTGCCTCGAAAAGAGTGCAGGGCTAGAGACAATCATGACATCTATTCTTACAGCATTTTATTTACACGATCCTCCTCCACGCTCATGACACCTCTGAGGCCAGCCCAAGCAGGTTTCATCTCCACCAGCTGAGCAATGAGAAAGCAGGAAGTACAAATAACAGGCCAGGGCCACCTGGCATGTCAGAATCAGAGCCTGAGTAAGCCCCTGAACTCCAGAGGCCTCTTCTTTTCCTGAGATAAGACTTGTCTAGGAGCACACAGAGGGCCCAGCTGATGGAAGATTCATTCATTCATTTGAAAAATATTTTCTTCAATGCCAGGCAGTGTTCCAGGTGCTGGGGATTCGCTAGTTAATAAAATAGAAAAGACAAGATCCTGCCAACATGGAACCTATATTCTTGTAGACGATAGAACAGACCCACTGGCCATTTGGCAGTTTTCCTAGAAGCCCAGAGAATTCCCCAGGAGAAGTGTCCCAAGGCATATCTGTGCCTCACAGCCAACATTTTCATGTGCTTACTCTGTGCAGGTGCTTGATAAGCAGAGAGAAGCTTCTCTGCTGTCAGTCATGCTGATTCAGGTTAACACACATGCTAAGTCGAATTTACATGCATGCAGTCAAGAAAGGAAGGCTTCCTGGAAGAAGGGACATTCCAGCAGAACCCTAAAGAATTTGAAGGAGGGGAGAATCAAGATGGCGGCATAGGTTAACACCGAGTTTGCTGCCTTGAACAACTACTTCAAAAGTGAAACTAAAAAACGGAACGGACATCACCCAGAACCACAGGAACGCTGGCTGAGTGGAAGTCCTACAACTAGGAGGAAAGAAAAACGCATACGGACACTCAGAGGAGGCGCAGTGCTGAAGTCAAATTCTGAGGTGCGGAGTGCACGGAGCGGGCTGGCGGCGGAGGGCGCGGTTGGCGTTTTCAATCGGGAGGGAGTCGCAGACTCTGAGCTCCAGATACGAGCGAGTCTTTAGGGACCCAGACTCAAACGGGAGAAGCGGGACTGTCTGGCTTCGGTCAGAGCGAGTGCAGCTTTCTCTCTGAGCTTTGCAGTGGGTGCTGGGACTCAGAGAGGCAGAGCCCCTGGGGACAGGACTGAGAGCCGCCATAACTGCTCTCTCCAGCCCACCCTGTTGATCCTGTGCGACCCGCCCCACCCAAGCCCTGCACAGAGGCATTTGCCGGATAGCCTCAGGCAAAGGCTAGATTAGCACCTCCCTAGAGGACAGAAGTTCTCTCACTGCTGACACAGCTGATTCTCATAGCCACCTGGCCTGGAGGTCAAACCCTCCCTGGTATTAGCTACAACAATCAAGGTTTAACTATAAGACTGCGCACAAAGACCACTAGGGGGTGCATCAAGGAAGCATAACAAAATGCGGAGACAAAGAAACAGGACAAAATTGTCAATGGAAGATATAGAGTTCAGAACCACACTTTTAAGGTCTCTCAAGAACTGTTTAGAAGCCGCCGATAAACTTAATGAGATCTACAAGAAAACTAATGAGACCCTCGATGTTATATTGGGGAACCAACTAGAAATTAAGCATACACGAACTGAAATAACGAATATTATACAGACTCCTGACAGCAGACCAGAGGAGCGCAAGAATCAAGTCAATGATTTGAAATGCGAGGAAGCAAAAAACACCCAACCGGAAAAGCAAAATGAAAAAAGAATCCAAAAATGCGAGGATAGTGTAAGGAGCCTCTGGGACAGCTTCAAGCGTACCAACATCAGAATTATAGGGGTGCCAAATCAAAACAACAATGAGGTACCATCTCACACCTGTCCGACTGGCTATCATCAACAAATCAACAAACGACAAGTGCTGGAGAGGATGTGGAGAAAAAGGAACACTCGTGCACTGCTGGTGGGAATGCAGACTGGTGCAGCCACTATGGAAGACAGTATGGAGTTTCCTTAAAAAACTGAAAATGGAACTCCCATTTGACCCTGTGATCCCACTTCTAGGAATATATCCCAAGAAACCAGAAACACCAATCAGAAAGGATATATGCACCCCTATGTTCATAGCAGCACAATTCACCATAGCTAAGATCTGGAAACAGCCTAAGTGCCCATCAGTAGATGAATGGATTAGAAAACTGTGGTACATCTACACGATGGAATACTATGCTGCTCTAAAAAGGAAGGAACTCTTACCATTTGCAACGTCATGGATGGAACTGGAGAGCATTATGCTAAGTGAAATAAGCCAGTCAATGAAGGAAAAATACCACATGATCTCACTCATTCATGGATAATAGAGGCCATTATAAACTTTTGAACAATAATAGATACAGAGGCAGAGCTGCCTCAAACAGATTGTCAAACTGCAGCGGGAAGGCCGGGGAGGGTTGGGGGGCAGGAGGTAGGGGGGTAAGAGATCAACTAAAGGACTTGTATGCATGCATATAAGCATAACCAATGGACATAAGACACTGGGGGATAGGGGAGGCTAGGGGACTGTCTAGGGCGGGGGGATAAAATGGACACATATGTAATACCCTTTGTAATACTTTAAGCAATAAATAAATAAATAAATAAATTTTTTAAAAAAATGGAAAATGAAAAAAAAAAAAAAAGAATTATAGGGGTGCCAAAAGATGAGAGAGACCAAGATATTGAAAACCTATTTGAAGAAATAATGACAGAAAACTTCCCCCACCTGGTGAAAGAAATGGACTTACAGGTCCAAGAAGCGCGGAGAACCCCAAACAAAAGGAATCCAAAGAGGACCACACCAAGACACATCATAATTAAAATGCCAAGAGCAAAAGATAAAGACAGAATCTTAAAAACAGCAAGAGAAAGAAACTCAGTTAGCTACAAGGGAATACCCATACGACTGTCAGCTGATTTCTCAACAGAAACTTTGCAGGCCAGAAGGGAGTGGCAAGAAATATTCAAAGTGATGAATACCAAGAACCTACAACCAAGATTACTTTATCCAGCAAAGCTATCATTCAGAATTGAAGGTCAGATAAAGAGCTTCACAGATAAGGAAAAGCTAAAGGAGTTCATCACCACCAAACCAGGATTATATGAAATGCTGAAAGGTATCCTTTAAGAAGAGGAAGAGGAAGAAAAAGGTAAAGATACAAATTATGAACAACAAATATGCATCTATCAACAAGTGAATCTAAGAATCAAGTGAATAAATAATCTGATGAACAGAATGAACTGGTGATTATAATAGAATCAGGGACATAGAAAGGGAATGGACTGACTATTCCTGGGGGGGAAAGGGGTGTGGGAGATGCGGGAAGGGACTGGACAAAAATCGTGCACCTATGGATGAGGACAGTGGGTGGGGAGTGAGGGCGGAGGGTGGGGCGGGAACTGGGAGGAGGGGAGTTATGGGGGGGGAAAAAGAGGAACAAATGTAATAATCTGAACAGTAAAGATTTAATTAAAAAAAAAAGAATTTGAAGGAGGAGGAAAGGAAATGAGGAGGCATGAGAAGAAAGAGAAGGTGTTCTAGGCTGGAGAGAAGAGCGTGTGAGCCTGGCGGGGAGCCAGCTAGAGCATGGCACGTTTGGAAAGCTGAGCTTCCAGCTGGCTGGGTGACAGTGTGAGATGCAGAGAGAGGCACAAGATTTGAGACTGATTTTTAGCTCTCTGTGTGGCAGCTTAAAGAATGGAACAAAGGGGAAGGAGACCAGTAGGGTGAACCCTGTCGATCTGATTGTGAAATCCTGTCTACCAGGCATTGGCTAATTGTGGTTACCATGGCAACATTAGACCACAGACCCAGAAGCATCTAGTCAACCTCTCTTATTAAATACTAGAGGCCCAGTGCACGAATTCGTGCACGGGTGCGGTCTCTCAGAGTGGCCTGCGGGGATCGGGCTGAAACCCATAGTCCAACACCACCTGCAGCTCCTACCTGCCGCTCCCACTCATCCCAGCCCCACTGCACCTGCTGCAGGCTTGCGCCCAATCAGTCCTGATCCTGAGAGGCTCATGCAGCACTTGCCAGCCGTGAGCCCTGCGTCTGGCGCCCTCCCAAGGGGAGTGGCCTGCAGGATCAGGCTGAAACTGGCTCTCCGACAACCTGCAAGGGGTCCCAGATTGTAAGAGGGGCCCCACTGGTGCACAGGTGCACGAACAGGGCTGGGGAGGGACCACAGGAGGGCTCCAGGTAGTGTCTGGCCCCGATTTGCCCAGTCAGGGATGCAAGAGGTTGGCCAGCCAGGGAGGGGCTGCGGGAGGGCTCCAGGGCGTGTCTGGCCCATCTCACTCAGTCCCAATTGGCCAGACCCCAGCAGCAAGCTAACCTACCAGTTGGAGCATCTGCCCCCTGGTGATCAGTGCACGTCATAGCGAGTGGTTGAGTGGCCTTAGCATATCATTAGCATATTATGCTTTGAATGGTTGAACAGTTGACGGGTCACCAGACGACTGGATACTTAGCATATTAGGTTTTTCTTATATAGGATCATGACACTAAGAACAAGGCTGGAAAACAGATTTACTGACTTTCCTACTGGCAGTGTGGAAATTCGCCCCCTCCACAATTTTTATAACATATGTAGTGATAAATATACTTAACAAAATTTAACATTTTAGCCATTTGAAGAGTATAGTACAGTGGTATGAAGTACATTCACAATATTGTGCATCCATCCCCACTTTCATTTCCAGAATTTTTCATCATACCAAACTGAAACTCTGTACCCATTATCACTTCCATCACCCCTTCCCTCAGCCCCTGGCAACCAACATTCAACTTCCTGTCTATCTAGGTGCCTCATATAAGTAAAATCATGTAGCGTTTGTCTTTTTGTCACTTAGCGCAATGTCCTCAAGGTTCTTCCATGTTGTATTATGTGTCAGGATCTCCTGCCTTTTTAAGGCTGAGTAATATCCACTGTGTGTCTGTACACATTGTGTTTATCCATTCATTCACCAGTGGACACTTTGGGCTATTATCAATAATGCTTGCTACAAATATGGGTGTACAAATATCTGTTTGAGTCCCTTATTAATTAACAATTTAAATTCGATATATATCTTCAATCAATTACATGTAATGGTTGCATCTCATTGCCTACATCAGTGCCTGGCACATAGCAAGGATTTAATAAACATATGTGAAATTAACAGCCAAATGAATGAATGAGTGAATAAGTGAAAGAGTGAACCCCAAATTGGATACCAACGCAGACAGAGCTATACTATTTGTCCCATGGGTGCCGGTCGTGGTGTCTTTACACCAGGGCGCTGAGTCATTTGAGAAACTAACCTCTTTGGAGCCCATCCAAGTAGAGAAGAAAACACTTCCCCTGCCTTGTTTGTCACCTTTGCCTCCAATTGTTGCCCCACGGGAGGCCCAGCTGCCTGAAGTCTCTGAGTTAGTCATGGGAGACCAATTCGAGGGGGCAGAGCTGAGGCAGTCAGGGAAGGAATTCTTGACTGCAACGTCTGAGGAACACTCAGTACATTCCTGCCCATGAGACAATAATAACATTCCCAGCCAACATTTTCATGTGCTTACTCCGGGCAGGTGCTTGGTCAGCAGCACCTCCTTTAACTGTTAAGTAAGCCTGACTCAGGCACTGTAAACCTCCTCACTTTATAAAACAAAACCCAAAGGCACAGAGAAATTGATCAACTTGCCCATGGTTACCCAGCTGGAGAAGGTGAAGCCAAGGCTGAGTCCAGGCACTCGACTCCAGAGCCAAAAAGAAGGCACCAGCAACCGCTCAGGCTGCGAGCAGTTGTCAGTGGTGTTGAGGTTAACCAGCATCCTTTTAAAACAATTGTTTCCTGAGTCTGAATAATATTTATTGAACACATTTTGGAAAACACACACAAAAATTTAAGTTACTTAATCCCACCAAAAACCATAACCACTTTTAACATATTAGAATGTCTCCTCACAGTGGTTTCTTCTTACTTACATCTGAGGATTCAAGAACCACAGTGGAAAACTATCCCCCAAAATGTTACATTGTTGCTGATATGTACTATGCAGTTGGGCCTATCATAGCTATGCCTGTACTGACTTCTTTTTCTTGTCTCTGTTCCCTAAACAGTACAGTATAACAACAATTTACATAGCACTGACTTGGTGTTACACATGATAAATAATCTAGAGATGATTTAAAGTATGCGGGAGGATGTGAGTAGGGTACATACAAATACCACCCCATTTCATATAAGGGATTTGATTGGTTCTAGAACCAATCTCCCGTGGATATCAGGGAATGACTGTACTAGTGTCTTTATTCTCTTAGGAAAGAGGCATCAGTTCTTCCCATCCCGATAACCTGCCTTCTCATCCACTCTTCCTGCCTTCCTGCCAAGTGTTGCGATAAAAGGGGATGTTAGAGTAGAATAATGATGGCAGTTGACGCGGAGTGTTTACCGGGGCACCCCTGTGCTGGGAAGCACTTGGCACGCGTTATCTCGTGTAGTTCCCAGCCACTGTACTAGTGCACACTTTACTGTTATTTTGCTTGTTTTACTGTTGAGGAGCCTGAGACTTAAGATTTCACATGTGGCTCTTCCTCTCCCCCTTCCCTTACTGAATAACTCAGTCCTAAAGCCATGGGGTGAAGGCTAGGTATTCAGATGAGGGGGGCTGGGAGGAGGGATCTAGACCAAGTGCTGGAGCCCCCACTTGACCCCAAACAGGTGAAGAGGATGTTTTCATGAAAGTAGAAGGCCCTTGGTTCAGGGGTGACTCAGTGTGAGGTGTTCAGACACTGGGCATGGTGAGAAACACCCACAGTGCTTTGGGGGATGCTCTGGTGTGGGGCAATAAAAACCAAGCATGGTGAGGACTGAGGGGTGACATGGGACATCAGAGGCCAAGAAAGGTGAGGAAGGCAGTGTGTGCGTGAGTGGGGTGCTAGGGCCCGAGCCTGGAGGGACAGCCTCTGTCTGAGGGAGGGGTACCAGTGGCAGTGGGAGATGGGTCACATAGAGAGAGGGGGGTCAATGAGTAGTCACATTACAGATGATGTGAACCACACCTCTCCCTGTTGGAGAAAAGAACTATAAATAAAGGGGGGAAACTAGCCTGAGTCCTCACATGCTGGGTTGGCTTGAGGTCTTGGTATGAGCTCATTGTTTTCAATAGTACAGGTCACTATAGAAATAATATATACATATAGATGTAAATATATGAATGTATGTTCAGTATAACCCTAGCTCTGTTCACCTGGAGGGCTTGGGAGTGGCAATTCCCCAACTGTAATGAGCAAATATCAGTTTCTAAATCCATTCTCTGCTGAAAAGAACCAGTGCTCCAGGGACAAATAGTGAGGACAAGGGGAGGATACGCTGAGCCTAGAGTATTCCTACACCCGTCTTATAATAAGCAAGGAAGCGATCAAAGACCTGGCCCAGCACAGGGCCCTGCCCGCAGCAGGTGGTCAGTACTTGCTGAAGTGTGTTCTCACCTGTGAACCCCCTGAAGTTCGCTGGCCACCTCAGTCCCTGAAACTGAGAGTATTGTGTCCTTTGTCCCTGAGCAAGGAGAGCAAAGTTCCTGGCACTGTGCGTGCGGTATTACAGCTTCCTGGACTTCCCCAGAGATGGCTCCAGACACGGCTGAGCTGAGTCTGTGGCGTCCGCTGGAGAGATTTGGACTCTTCCCACACGAGGGCGAAGGCCAGAGGGCCAGGGCTTCGTGGCTGCAGGGGCGGGGAAGGCCGAGGGTGCCGAGGGTCCTGGCAAGCACAGACACTGGGGGCTGCCTTCCCTCAGGGGGAATCACACAGCTGCTCCTAACAGTTTAACTTTCTGATTCTCAGGTGTTAGGATGGGAGATGATGGGGTTTTTGTTTGTTTGACTGTTTAATATTTTTATTCTTAAATTACAGTTGGTGTACAATATTATATTAGTTTCAGGTATACAATCCTGTGGTTAGACATTTATGGAACTTACGAACTGATCAGCCTGATAAATCTAATAGCGATCTGACACCATACCCAGGTATTACAGTGTTATTGACTATATTCTCTATTGTACTTTACACCCCCATGACTAGTCTATAACTGCCCATTTGTTCTCCTAAATCCTTTCACTTTTTCCACCCATCTCGCCTTCCTCCCTCCCACCTGGCAACCATCAAAATGTTCTCTGTATCAATGAATCTGCTTCTGTTCTGCTTACTTGTTTATTGTGTTCTTTAGATTCCACATATAAGTGAAGTCATCTGGCATTTGCCTTTCTCTGTCTGACTTATCTCACCCAGCACAACACCCTCCAGGTCCATCCACCTTGTTGCAGATGCAAGATTTACTCTTTTTCATAGCTGAGTCACATTCCCTTGTATCCATACACCACTACTTATTATCCACACATCTATTGGTGGACACCTATGTTGCTTCCATATCTTGGCTATTATAAATAACTAGTGGCCTGGTGCATGAAATTTGTACATGGGTGGGGCGGGGGGAGTTCCCTCAGCCCAGCCTGCACCCTCTCCAATCGGGAGCCCCGTAGGGGATGTCCAACTGCTGGTTTAGGCCCGATCCCACAGGAATCGGGCCTAAACCGGCAGTTGGACATCCCTCTCACAATCTGGGACCGCTGGCTCCTAACCACTCACCTACCTGATCACCCCTAACCCCTCTGCCTGCCTGCCTGATCTTCCCTAACTGCCCTCACTTGCCAGCCTGATCTTGGCCCAACTGCCCTCCCCTGCTGGCTGATCTCGCCCCCAACTGCCCTCCTCTGCTGGCCTGGTTGGCCCCAACTGCCCTCCCCTGTTGGCCTGATCTCGCCTCCTACTGCCCTCCCCTACCAGCCTCATCTTGCCCCCAACTGCCCTCCTCTGCTGGCCTGATCACCCCTAATGGCTTGGCCCCCACCACCATGGCTTTGTCCAGAAGGAAGTTGGATGTCCAGAAGTTGGCCGGTCTACCCAATCTAATTAGCATATTACCCTTCTATTAGTATAGATAGATTACATAGGGTAGGATTGCTCAAATTGGGGTGGAGGGGGGACTTTTTCAGCAGGAGGAGATGCTCTTGGCAGACAAAAATACATAATCCCTATATCTGGACTGATAGCCAGCCATATGCACTATACTGCCAAACTGGTCATTAAAAAATTGAATCGCTTTCTTACACCTTAACCAAACAGCTGTTGCCCTTAAAACCCTTCCTCAGGTTCTGCCTTCACAGTTCACCCAGATTAGGTTCTGATTGGTTGGTTTCTATGCCAGTCAGCGTCAAAAGCTCCACCTCTTAGAAAGCCATTGGCTCCTCACTCTTCACCCAGATTTGGTTCTGATTGTTTGGTTTCTATGCCAGTCAGTATCTCTGGGCCTATCAATGGGCCTGTTCAGAGAGGCAGGGCTGATCAGCAGCCCCAGCAGAGGCCCGAGAGAAAGAGAGGTGTGGCTGCTGGCCAGGCCCCAAGAGAAAGAGAGAGGTAAGGGCTGATCAACAGCTGCCACGGAGGCTACAGATCAGACTCTGCTTCTCTCTCCAGACCTCTCTTCGGGCCTGATCTGCAGTCCCCTCAGCAGTCAGTGCTGGCTCGCCACAGCAACCCAGTAGTGACTGCAGGACTGACTTCCAGTCAGTCGAGCCTTCGGTCATCTTGGATGCTACGGTCCTGGGTTTTTATATATTAGGATGCTTCAATAAACATTTGGGTGTACACTAGTACATCTTTTCAATTTTGTGTTTTGAGTTTCTTTGAATGAATACCTATAAATGAAATTGCTGGGTTTTTCTTTATCTCTTTCTATCGCCTTTGTTTTAAAGTTTATTTTGTCTGATATAAGTATTGCCACCCCAGCTTTTTTAAATGAAGTATATTTCAGCTTGTGTGTGTCTTTCAATCTGAAGTGAGTCCCTTGTAGATAGCATATGTAAGGTTCTTGTTTTATTATCCATTTAGCCACCATGTGCTTTTGATTGGTGCATTTAACTCACTTGCATTTAAAGTAATTGCAGCCCTGGCTGGTTTGGCTCAATGGATAGAGTGTTGGCCTGTGGACTGAAGGGTCCCAGGTTCGATTCCGGTCAAGGTCACATGCCCGTGTTGTGGGCTTAATCCTCAATAGGGTACATGCAGGAAGCAGCCAATCAATGATTCTCTCTCATCCCTGATGTTTCTATCTCTCTCTCTCTCTCTCCCTTCCACTCTGAAACCAATAAAAATATATTTTAAAAAAATTTAAGTAATTGCTGACCCAAGTTTCCATCAATGGATGAGTGGATAAAAAAGCTGTAGTAGCCCTAACCGGTTTGGCTCAGTGGATAGAGCGTCAGCCTGTGGACTGAAAGGTCCCAGGTTCGATTCCGGTCAAGAGCATGTACCTGGGTTGTGGGCACATCCCCAGTTTGGGGTGTGCAAGAAGCAGCTGATCGATGTTTCTCTCTCATCGATGTTTCTAACTCTCTATCCCTCTCCCTTCCTCTCTGTAAAAAATCAATAAAATATATTTTTTAAAAAGCTGTAGTACATTTACACAATGGAATACTATGCAGCTCTTTAAAAAGAAAGATCTCTTACCCTTTGCAATTGCATGGATGTTCCTGGAGGTTATTATTCTAAGTAAAATAAGCCAGTCAGAGAAAGACAAGTACCATATGACTTCACTCATCTGCAGAATTTAATGAACAAAATAAACTAATAAATAAAATAGAAACAGACTCATAGATAGAGAACAGACTGACAGCTGTCAGGAGTGGAGGGGCGGGGTGCAGTGGTTTGCAGGGCTGGGTAATAAAGGTGAAGGGATTAAGAAAAAAACAAAAAACAAAAAAATAAAACCTCACAGACACAGCCAACAGTATGGTGATTACCAAAGGGAAAGGGGGTGGAGAGAGGTAGCAGAGAGTAAAGGAGGGATATATGGTGATGGAAGGCTTTAAGTGGGATGTGAACACACAATATACAGATGCTGTATTATAGAATTGCACCCCTGAGACCTATATAATTTTATTAACCAATGTCACCCCAATAAATTCAATAAAAATAAAAAAATGAAGTAATTGTTGATGGATATGTATTTATTGTCATTTTATTATTCATATTTTTCTCTTCTTCTTCTCTGCTTCTTGATCTTTAAGAAGACCCTTTAACATTTCTTGTAATACTGGTTTGGGGGTGATGAACTCCTTTAGCTTTTTCTTTTCTGGAAAGCTCTTTATCTGTCCTTTGATTCTAAATAATAGCTTTGCTGGGTAGAGTAATCTTGGTTATAGGTCCTTCCCTTTCATTACTCTGAATATTTCATGCTAATCCCTTCTGGCCTGCAAAGTTTCTGTTGAGAAATCAGCTGACAGTCTAATGGGAGCTCTGCTTTTCTCTCACTGCTTTTAAGATTCTCTCTTTGTCTTTAACATTTGGTATTTTAATTATGTGTCTTGGTGTGGCCTTCTGTAGGTTCATCTTGTTTGGGATTCTCTATACTTCCTGAACTTTTATTTCTATTTTCTTCACCAAGTTAGAGAAGTTTTTCATCATTTTTTTCAGATAAGTTTTCAATTTCTTGCTCTCTCTTTTCTCTGTCTGGTATGCTTGAAGTTGTTCCAGAGGCTTCTTACACTATCCCAATTTTTTTTTAATTCTTTTTTCTTTTTGCTGTTGTGATTGGGTGTGTTTTACTTCCTTATCTTCCAAATTGCTGATTTGATCCTTGCTTCATCTACTCAAAATGTTGATACATTTTTGACTATTTTTAAAATTTTTTCCTATCTCCATTTTTACCGGGGTTCATGTCCCAGCATCAAGAAGGGTTCAGGAATCTGGAAAAGGCTGTGCGCAGATGACATAGAAATCCAGAGACTAATAAAGAGTCCGGAGATGAGTTATAATTTTGAAAGGCATTGGGGGTCAGAGGACCTTCAGCTAAAGGAACTGAAGAGTACCTCCTTATCTAGGACCCTTGCTTTTATTAACACAATTAGTCCTAAGGCAAGGTGGAGATAATACACTTCAAAGGGTAAGGTTTCAAAGGGTACAGAAGCATTGTCAGTTTGGGGAATAGCCTACGGCTGTTCAGGTGCTTGGCCAGTAGGAGGCAATAACATGTAGATTAAGATGCCCTTTAACTGTCTGGCAGCCACAGTTTCCTATTCAGGTTTGGGGAAATGCCTTTAGCCATTCCCAACAGGTGACTACATGTGTGACTCAATCCTGTTGAGTCCCCAAGTCTCATCAACCTTTTGATGAAACTCTTGAAATTATGACATGCTGGAACGTGTTCCCGGCACATTTTTATGTTTCCTATCCCTTTGTTGAAGTTCTCACTATGTCTCTCTACTTTTCTCCTAAGTTCGTTGAGCATCCCTACAGCCAATGTTTTGAACTCTGCATCTGGTAGATTGCTGGTCTCCATTTTGTTTAGTTCTTTTTCTGGACTTTTGTTCTGTTCTTTCATTTTGGACATGTTTTTTGGTCTTCTCATTTTGCCTGCCTCCCTGTGTTTGTTTCTATATAAAAGGTAGAGCTACTAGGTCTCCAGGTCTTGGTAGAGTGGCCTTAGGTGGTAGATATTCTGTAGGGTTCAGTGGTGCAGCCTCACCAGTCATCAAACTGGGTGCTCCAAGTGTGCCCCCATATTGGCTGTGTGCACTTTCTTGTTGTAGTTGAGCTTTGACTGCTGTTGGCATGTCAATGGGAGAGGTTTAATCCCAGGCCATTAGGATGTGAGGACTGGCCGAGACCACCATGGAGGACCTGCTATGCAGGGGCTGACCTCATGGAGCAGAACTCTTTTTAGTGGGGCTCAGGTTCCCACCACGTCCACCCTTTGAGTGTTGAGTGTATCACTTGTGGAGGTTTTTGGGGCCAAAGCTATCCGGCTCTGGGGCCTCCTGGGAGGTGCAGACCACAGTCAGTTGCTGCCTGTGCCCTGCCCAGGACCACCCAGCATGAGCTACAGATCAATCTGCAGATGGTTGCTACGTGTGCTGGGATTGGAGGTGCCCAGGAGAGGCCAAGCTGCAAACCAAGGCCAAGCCTGGGACAAGTTAGCAAGAGGTACGGAGCATGTAAAGGCCAAATGCTGCTTGTTTGAGAGATTTTAGGAGAGTTGGCAGCATGAGCCAAGACAGGCCATTTGTAAGGAAATTCTTGGGCTTGGGTGGGCTGGCAAATTGGGTGGGGTAGAGTCTCAGGGAATCACCAGGGCAGGACTAACAGTGTGAGCCAGATTGACGGAGACTCATATATGGCACCCGCCTGCCAGCTCTGTGCGGGGGAGGGCTCAGAAAAGGAACAATGGCCTCTGTCAGCACTTCTGTCTGGGAGAAAGCTGCCCCCCCTCCCCCAGCTCTCACCACAATGCCAAACAATTCAGGTCCTCTCCATAGGTCCCTGGTACCTTTTGAGCTACAGCCCCAGCACTGGAGCTCAGAATGAATGAGTCCATGTAAGTCTGTGTGTGGACCCTTTAAGAGGAATACCTGGGATTCCAGCAGCCCCCTGACTCACTCAGCCACAATCTCCCCTGGTCTTTGCAGCCAGAAGTTTTGGTGAATTCTCTTCCAGCACTGGAACCTAGGTGAGGGGCCCTGGTGTGGGGTTGGGACCCCTTGCTCCTCAATAGGGGACCTCACAGCCAATATATCCCTCCCAATTTTGAACCACCACACGTGGGTGTGGGACCAGCCCATTCTGCATCTCTGCCCCTCCTACCAATCTCTGTTTGACTTCTTTTTTATATTCTTAGTTATAAGACTCCTGTTCAGCTAAATTTCAGGTAGTTCTGAATGATAGTTGTTCTGTAGTTTAGTTGTGATTTTGATGTGGTTGTGGGAGGTTTCGACTTACCTACTCCACCTTCATTACCAGAAGCCCTGTTTGGTTTTTCTCCCACTTCCTGAAAAGTCTCAAGTAACCATTTAAACAACGGTCTTTTGGATTTTCTATTTGGGTGAAATTCTTAAGATCTATCAAGATACTTGTTTAACCTGTACCCCTAGTGGATAGAAAGCAAAAAGGTAAACTCAGAAAGAAATTCTATCCACTGAGCCAAACCTAGCTAGGTTTGGCTTAGCAGATAGAGCATAGGCCTGCAGACTGAAGGGTCCAGGGTTCAATTTCAGTGAAGGGCACATGTCCAGGTTGTAGGCTCAATCCCCAATGAGGAGCGGGCAGACAGAGTGTCACATAAAGGAAAATGGGCCCTTTTGGGCTATTTCACAGTGACATTTCTAAAAGACATGCCTTTTAAAATATATATATATTTCTTTATTGATTTCAGAGAGGAAGGAAGAGGGAGAGAGAGAAAAGCATCAGTGATGAGAGAGAATCATTGATCAGCTGCCTCCTGCACTCCCTACACGGGGGATTGAGCCCGCAACCCAAGCATGTGCCCTTGGCCAGAACCGAATCTAGAACCCTTCAGTCCGCAGGCTGACGCTCTATCCACTGAGCCAAACTGGCTAGGGCAAGACATGCCTTTCTTGACGAGGTAGTTTGCTTCAACATGCATGCCTTTCTGCAGTGTGACTTTTGCCATTCCTCCTATCAAGGCATGGAGCCCACATCCTTCTGCTGAGTCCTGCCTGGCTTGTGACTTGTTTGTCAATAGGATGCAGGAGAAGTAATAATGAATGACTCCTAGGCCTTGGCAGTCAAGGCCTCTTGGAACCCAGCTGCCATGCTATTAAGAATTGGTCTGGCCTACAAGGATGAGGATCCATAGAGAACAGAGAGACTTCTGCTGATGGCCAGTGCCCCTGCCAGCCACTTGAGGGAGGCCATCTTTTCCCTCCCCAGCTGGGCTCCCATCTGACTCCACCAGGCAAAAATGCAGCAAAACCACCAACCTGAGCCCAGCCCAGATGGCATAGTCAAGAGCAAATAAATGGTTGTTGATTTAAGTCACCAAGTTTTAGGGGTGGGAGACTGTTAGTTCACTGGAAAGAAAACTAAAACACATGCTAAAGCTAGCTGATTCTCTAGCACTATCGGGTGTTAGATTAACAGAGTCTCTATCTCTTTTCTCCATTTCAGAGTCTCTATCTCTTTTCTCCATTGCATGGGCCAGGGTCCCAGGAAGCAGTGGACATAAGTGTCCCATCTCAGTGAGCCAGGGAGGGATGAAGACAAGGATGCAACCTAGCAATCACACCTGGAGGATCCAGTAAGCACCTGAACTCCCTTCAGCATGAGTCAGGTGCTGTAGGAATCCAAACCCAGGGAAACTTACACTCAAGATGGATAGATAAGACTCATAAACATAAAACAATGGCAGGCAACTCAATCATATAAGCCTGTAAAAGGACACATGTGAGTTCACAGAACGAGGCTGCCGCTGTCAGGGAAGGACTGCAGATGGATTCGGGGCTTGAACAGGCCTGGAGGATGGGAATGACAGATTTGGGAGAGAACATTTAGGTGTGTGTATGGGTGATACCCTGTAAGTTGGCATAAAGATTTAAATAAACTTGCTGAGGAGATGGGCAGAGGTGATGCTGAGAGAAGGAAGACACAGCCTGGCCAGAGTGAAAGAGGTCTTGGCCTTCTTACTCACTCGGTGCTGCCTCTGAAGTTCACTGGAACATTTGGATGACATTCAGGAGTTGACACCAGTAAAGCCTGCTTGGCATCTCCACATGTAAAGTTCTGAGGAAAGACAGTAAGTCCAAGAAGGAGCCTGTCGTCAAAGCAGGACCCGCCTGGAGAAGGATGCAAGGCTGGGCCGGGTTCCAGGGACTTGGCTGACTGTGGCACTGTTTGCATGTATGGCCACATGCTGTGGCTCAGCCCTGACTGTTCCATCCATCAAGCTACTTCCTAAACCACCGCCCACACTTGGCACAAAGAGAAGCATCACCTGCCCGGGAAGCGTCCTTGGCATTCCCAGAGCCAGGCTCTGCCCTGGGGAAACCCGTCATGACGTATCTCTGCCAATCCACACCTTTCCAGCCTTCCTCCTCCCTGCCAGGCTCCTGGGTGTGGCTTCAGCCATGCCAGGGCGCTGACCTCACTAGGAGGCTGCTCCCATTCCACCCCGAAAACAGGATGGTTCCACCCACCAACCGCCTTACCGTGGGAGGAGCCATTTAGGACTGTACCTCCCCTGAGGGAAGCTAAACAGTCAGTATCCTTACTTCCCATTTCCAGGTGGAGAACTGAGTCATGGACTTGACCTAGCAGGGCATTCAAAACACTTCAGTGACTCAGTGACATCCCAGCCCCACCAAGTTCAGCCCACAGCTGTGACCTCAGGCACCCGGCTCTGTTCTCACTGTCTCATTGACATGGGGTCTAGCTGCTGCCAGAACCTTTGCCTAAGGCTCTGCTGTGGTTCTGGGATTCTGCCTCTCAGATCCTGTTAATGTCCCAACATAACATGGATGGTTATCTACCTACTGGAGGCCCGGTGCACACATTTGTGAAGGAGCACAGCCCTCGCAGCCTGCTTTGTCCAGAAGGTCCTCTGGACGGTCGTTCTGCTGTTCGATCTAATTAGCATATTAGCTCTTTATTATATAGGATGACGAGATGAGATACCATCCAATGTGTGAATCTGTGTAGGTCCATCCATCAGTGTCAGTGCATTCCCTCTGCTGATAGGTAAAAATCCCCAACAAAGAATAAACAAGCTAAGACCATAAATCTAACACAGACCCAATCTCTAAGGAGCATGCATGCCAGACACAGGTGGCCAGCGAGGCCAGGTGCCTGTTCAGTGTGACCCTTGGATACATATCCTGTTGGACTCTAATTGGCTCTCAGTGGTGTTTGTACAGTGTCCAGGGGAACCTCACAAGCTACATTTCTTTCTTCCCGGAGGGTAAAGGAATAAGGCTATTAAGCACTTGTGCTGGGAGGGGGACTACAGGTTATATCTATACTAATAAAAGGGTAATATGCTAATTAGACTGGGTTGACCAGACATCTTCCAGTCTGGTCCTCTTTCTGGACAAAGCCAAGGTGGCGGGGGCCAAAGCAGAGGCAGTCAGGGGCAATCAGGCCAGCAGGCAGGTGAGCAGTTAGGAGCCAGCAGTCCCTGATTGAGAGAGGGGTGTTCGACTGCCGGTTTAGGCCCAATCCCACAGGGATGGACAGTCAGACATCCCCCAAGGGGTCCCAAATTGGAGATGGTTCAGGCCAGGCTGAGAGAACACCCCCCCTCCCCCCCACACACACACACACACACACACGAATTTCGTGCACCCAGCCTCTAGTAGTATTATAAACTGTCACCACAGCGAGGTGCTGCTCCGCCTGCAGATGGGGACACCGAGGCTACAAACTTTGGCCAGAGCCTCAGCATCCCTCACACAGGCGGGCCATGCAGGGCCGCAGGCTGGCCCAGGACCTTTCCGGCGCCCCTCCCACTCCTCCAGGCCTGAGATCCCAGCAAGCCCCTACCTCTTGCCTCAGTCTCACCATCCCCTCGGCCTAGAGTACCCACAATCCACTGGGCAAATCGCTCCCACCTTTCAAGGTGCACGCCTCCTCCGTTCTGGAGCTGGTAAGCCCCATAACGACCCTCCTATAGCTGCCTCCCTCTCGGGGCCTCCAGGTGACCTTGTTCCGCATCCCACTCACCCGCCCCGTACAGAGCACACAGAGGTCCCACTAGGAGTCGCCGAGTGCTTTCTCCACCCTCCGCCCAGCGCCCAGCGCCCCAGACGCGACCCGACCCCCGCGGTTCGGCAGGCGAGGGCCCGGGAAGAACCGATGTGCCCAGAAACCTCCTGGGCGCGGGGACTGCGAGGCGCCCAGCCTGCCAGCGCGGGCCCTGTCCCAAAATCTGGCCCTGTCTTCTCCCAGGAAGACCCAGCCCGGTTCGCCCGGCACAGCACTCGCCGCGGGACCGCGGGGTCGCGGCCAACCCTGCCGCCAGGCCTCGGCCCCCGGGGCAGGAAGGCGCCCGCTCCGCCGCCCATCTCCTCCCGACCCGGACTCCTCCCCGCCCACCCTGTCTCCCCCGCCCACCCCGCTCTCGCCTCTCCTCCTCCCGCAGGCGCCCTGCTGCTGTCCTCCGCCCCGCCCTACCGAACCCCTCCTCTTCTCCGACCCTTTCTCGCCTCTCCCTTGGAGCCTCCCCCTGCGCACCATTCCGCGCCCCCTTCCTGCCCCGCCCCAGCCGCGTCCCCGCACCCCGCGTCCCCGCGGCGCAGTCTCGGGCGGCGCACGTCACCACCCGCCCCACCTGCTTCCCAGCCCACGGTCCCGGCTTCACCCCGGCGGGTCCTCCGGGGACCTGCGGCCCGAGGCGCGGAATCGGAGCGTCACGGGCTCTAGCCGCGCGGAAAGGCGCTCCCGGGGCGGAAGGAGCCAGAGGACGGGCGGGTCCAGCCACCGGGCATTTAGCCGAAATCCGGGAGTTGACGTTCGTCGCGTGCGTTTAGCTCTGTATGACTTTCCCATAAACGATGTCGCTTGGCCCGAGCACATCCCAGTGAGCGGTGGTTCCGGGCGCCCGCGGAGAGGACGTGCCTGGGGGAGGCGACGGCTGGGCCAGGCGCGACCCGCTGCCGCCGTCAGCACCCGGGCACCTGACCTCGGGTGATTGTTCTCGGTCGCCCTCGTTCCCAAGAGTTCCGATAGCTGAGCTGAGAGGCAGGGGTGAGGGAGGATGTTTAGGTGGAAGAAGCCGAGAGAAAGGCAAAAACCCAGAAGCTTGCCTTGGGGTTTCTTCTGCTCTAAGGGAGGCTGATCTAAGGGAGGAATTTGCATTTTGAAAAGAACGCCAAAGAGAGAAAAGCCTTGGGAGCTGCGATGAACGGCAGAAACCCTAGGCGGGCAACGCCTTCTGTGTGAGTGTCCCCACGGAACCGGCACCGGCGCTCGGTGCATCCCTGCCGCCTCGCCTCACTGTCTTGCAAGTGCCGCTCAAATTACAGCGCAGAAACCAGCAGTGCAACCAGGGCACACCCCGAGCAGAGGCCTGAAGTAAACGCCTAGTGAGGACGGGTCCCCTCCTCCGGACCTTCCGTCGCGGGTGACCAGCCCCCTGGACCTGCCCAGGCGCTGCAGCTGGTTCCTCCAGGTATTGGTGGAGCTCCCCTCCTCCACTCAAGGCCTCCTTCTGTTAGGGGCAGAAATAGAATATTGGGGACCAGCTATAATAAGAAGAAATATGAATCATGCTCTGTTAACCGTGATGGTTCTGTTCTGATTAGAGAAAGCACATTCTAACATGCCTGGGAGTTGTATGCCCTGGGCTGTGGGAGCTAACACAGGTGTGCAGTCCGTCCTCCTGTCCCGAGAACTGTCTGTCATTATGGAAGGATTTACAACCTCGTGGCTGAAACAGTCTAGTCCCCGGGGCACCCACCCTTTACAACCCCCAGCCCCTATTGCCTCTAATCTGTTCCCAGTGCCCCGCCCAGGCGCTTGCCCTCTGCCACACTCCCCAGCACCGATGGCTTGTAACCTGTAATGATTATACCGTGCCTACTTTCCCAGGCCTGTAATGCCTACTTTCCCGCTAATCTTTGTCCTTCTACCCAATATAAGAGGCTGGCGTATGGGGAGAGGCAGAGCAGATAGTTGTGGATGACCTGCTGCTCTTCCGTACTGCCCCATTATTGGAATAAACGCTCATATAGGATTCAACCCTGTCTCTGCGAAATTGGCTCAAGCAGTGACAGGCAGCTGGGACCCCTTGGTTGTCTGGTTACACTTCCTAGTGAGGCCCCCTCACTCTTTCACAGCCTGCTTTTCCCCCCTCGCTCTCATCAGAGTCTCCAACCTGACTGTCCCTTTAGGTTTAAACACAGATGCACGTTCAGGTGGTCCAGGTGGCCCCCGAGTTCCTAGACGGGCCCACGACCTGCTGCTGCGCCTCTGCCTGTGGGTCTGTGGAGGGCGTTCAGCTAGGAAGCATCTAAAACACGGCGCTGGGTGTCTCACCTTTATCTTGTTTTACTTTTTTTCTCCCACACTAGACGGTAAGTTCCAGGACGGCAAAGAGTTGGTTTGTTTTTGTTCCTACTACATCCTCGGCACCTAGAACGGTGCCTGGCACACAATAGGGCCGCACAATTACTTACTGAAGGAAGAAGTAAATGAAATACAAGCCAAAAGTAAAGCAGAAGTGATAAATCCAATGCCGTACAAAGTAAAACTCAAGGTGAAAACTAAATGGACCAAAGGTTTATTTTGTATTATTTTAAAAGGGGGGGAGGGCAACAGTCACAACATGTTGGGTCTGGAATAGTCTGATATCAAGTTATTTAAAGTAAGAACTGTCAACACAAGACAGAAAACAGCCAACATTTATTTTACTTATTTTTTCAAGAACAGTTTATTGATTTTTAGAGAGAGAGGAAGAGAGAAGAGAGAAACATCGGTGTGAGAGCATAACATCGATCAGCACACCCCCTACCAGGGATGGAGCCCACCACCCGGGCATGTGCCAGGGCTCACGTTGATTTTGGAAAGTTAAACTCCCTCTCTCAGTCACACTTGTTAGGCAAAAGATGATCTAGAAGACTTGTATAAAAAACTAGTAACTTGAGTTAAGAGCTCTGCATCTACCTCTTCATTGTAGTAAAATACATATAAGCATAAAACAGCATTTTAGCCATTTTTAAATGTATGGTTCAGTGACATTAAGTATGTTCACATTGTTGTACAACCATCACCACCATCCACTCCAGAACATTTTGTCTTCCCAAACTGAAGATGCCATGCCCCTTAAACAGTAATTACCCATTTCTCTCCACCACCAGCCCCTGGCAACACCATCCTAATTTCTGACTCTGAATTTCACTACTCTGGGCACCCCATGCAAATAGGATCATACAATATTTGTCTTTTTGTAACTGGTTTATTTCATACAGCATAATGGTTTCAAGGCTCATACACATGTTGAGGCATGTGTTAGAATTTCCTTCCAGACCAGAACAGACATGCCAAACAGAACATCACAGCTGGCAGGAGAGCCAGGTGGCAGCGCTGAGGTATGTGGGCAGCTAAGGCTCACCTGAGCCTGGGGTCATGGCAGCAGGGACAGGTTTGGACCCCACTGAGTGGGTCCACTGAGGGGGCGAGACAGGTAGAGAGACACAGCAACTGGGGGCCAGGAACAAGCCTGCAACCGAGGCATGTGCCCTTGCAGCAATAGAACCCAGAGCGTCACCCTGCAGACCGACGCTCCAACCACTGAGCCAAACCAGCGAGGGCCCCTTTGGCTATTTTAAATAATGTTGCTGTGAACATGGGTGTGCAAGTACCTCCTCTCGTCCCTGCTTTCACTTCCTCTGGGTATACATATACATACCCAAAAGTGGGATTCTAGATCATATGGACCATTCCTTCTTTAATTTTTTGAGGAGCCACCATACTGTTTTCTACAGCAGTTGTACCATTTTATATTCCTGCCAGCAATGGACAGGGATTCCAATTTAGCTACATCCTTGTCTGCCCTTGTTATTTTCTGTCTTTATTGTTTTTATAACAGCCATGTATTGGGTGGAAAGTGGGATCTCATTGCAGTTTCGATTTGCATTTCCCTAATAATTAGTGATGTTGAGCATGTTTTCATGTGCTTATTGGCCATTTGTATATCTTCTTTTATTCAAGTCCATTGACTACTTTTCAGTTGTTTTGCTTTCGTTGTTGAGTTGTAGGAGTTTGTTACATATTCTAGATATAATCCCTTATCAGAAATATGACTTGCAAATGTTTTCTCTGTAATAAAATGTTTTCTCTGTAATAAAATGTTTTCTCTGTAATATAATAAAAACTAGTAATTAACATATTAGTAATTGTATATTTGAAACTTGCTAAGAGAATAGATTTTTAAAGTTCTCATTACAAGAAAAACATTATAATCATGTGTGGTGATAGATGTTAACTAAACTTACTGTGGTGATCATTTCCCAATATATACATATATCAAATCATGTTGTACACTAAAACTAATGCAATGGTATATGTCAATTCTATCTCAATAGAATTTGTGGAATTCAACATAATGTCCTTGCATAGCTGGTGTCAATCAACGCCAGTCAAATAAACAAGTTTCTCCTACACACTCACACACACACACATCTTCCCACCCACCCTCTACCCCACCATCAAAACAAACAAACAAACCAGTAATTAATAACAAAAGGTTAACCACTTGGAAATCTTAGAACCCTCTCCTTAACTCTTGGGACAAAGAGAAACTCAAGGCTGAAGTGATAGATTGGTTAGAAAGTAACACTGAGAACATTTACCTATGGACAATAAGCTGAAGAAAATCAAAAGGAAGACATTAATGAGGATAAGGGGGAAATTAATTTACTAGAAAATAAAAAGAGAAGTGAACAAATAAAACACCCAAGTTTCTTTTCTATTTAAGAAAAATGGATATGGGTGGCCAGGAATTGGGGGAGAAGTGCAGACGGTGCCAAGGAGGAGTGAGTAAAGGAAGAAAAGGAATGTTCGTCTTTCCTGCTGCCCCCCTCCCCCCTCCCACCTCCCTGCAGCCTGAGGCTGCCCCAGAGTTCAGATTTGATAGTCCTGTCACATACCAGGTGTGTGAACATGGGCAAGTTACTCAACCCCTCTCTGAACTTCAGTGTGCTCATCTGAGTAGCGGGGAGGCTACCTACTCTTCAGAGAGAAGGAGTAAATGAGCTACCGATCAGAAAGAACTAAATACAGAGCCTGGCACATCAGGATGGTTGTTATTGCTATTTTGTTGTTGATGATACTGTTAATGAGAATATTAATATTTTTTTTCACCCAATGGGAGGTCCTGCAGAGGGAAACGTGGGTGGAAAACCAAGTGCCAAGCCCTGGGCCATGCTCACCTGTGACACAGGGAAGAAAGGCATCCGGCAGGGCAGCCCAGTTACCCAGCTGGGCTCCCACCGCCCCCAACATCGCTCACAGGTGAACGAGAGTAAAAGTGAAGATCTCTCCTCCTATACAGGACAGGCCTGGACTAGCTGTCCGGAGGTTTTTGCTAGCTCTGCTGGCCCATGGCCAGGGAACTCAGGGTAAGCAACACAGAAGGGAGGCCAACTGGAGGGAAGTGGGGCAGTTTCCCAAGTCACATGCTGAGAGTGACGGCAGTGGGATGTTTACGGAGTCGTGACCCAGGTAGGGACTCAAGATGACTTTAGCTTCTTGTTTGCCTGCGCTGGGAGAGGTCGGAGCAGGCAGGTCTGCAACCCTGCAGCCTCCGTGTCACAGCCCCAGAGGCACAGAGCAGCAGAGAAATCATAGGTACTAAGCCCAGCTCCTTCACTTGGGCAGCCTTGTTTACTAGCTCCTGTCTCCTGTGGGCAGGTGAGAACATGGGGGCAAAACCAGGTTCCTGACGAGAATAAAATAAGGGCTCAACAAAGCTGTCCATTGTGCGCATGGCCCACGGACAGGATGGCCCGGCAGAGGCTGGTGTTTCCAGGGAGCCTGTCTCTCCCTGCCCTCATGTGGGGAGGGGCAGAGAATACACATTGCCTGGCTGCACTTTGGAGAACCCCCCCCCCCCCCCCCACATTCCAGGAGAATCCTCTCCTGTTGTCAGGATTTGGGCAGCTGCCTCTATGCTTCAAAGGGTGGGCATGCGACTCCTGTTGGGGGGCTGCCACAGACTTGGGGGGAGATCTTTTTTCTGTGACTAGCTCTGTAAACCTGGTTGGAATCAGAGCCGGGAGGGTCATCTTAGCCATCCCGGGGAAAGATCCTTTCTGAGAGTTAAGCAACACTTAGGACAGCGCTTCGAGTTATGCAGGTAGATAAGTTTATCTACTTCTTTCTTCCCCTTAAGCCAGAGGTTACCCAGCACCTTTAACTAGAGCAGCCCTAACACACCTGGGGCGGGTGGAATTGTGTCCCCAAAAGGTATGTTCAAGTCTTAACCTCTGGTACCTGTGAATGGGACCTTATTTGGAATTAGAGTCTGCAGATGTGAGCAAGCTAAGATGAGGCCATACTGGGTTCGGGTGGGCCTTATAAGACAAAGGAAGCCAAAACCGGTTTGGCTCAGTGGATAGAGCGTCGGCCTGTGGACTGAAGGGTCCCAGGTTCGATTCCGGTCGGGGGCATGTACCTGGGTTGTGGGCACATCTCCAGTGGATGTGCAGGAGGCAGCTGATCAATGTTTCTGACTCTCTATCTCTCTCCCTTCCTCTCTGTAAGAAATCAATAAAATATATTAAAAAAAAAAAAAAAAAAAGACAAAGGAAATTTGATCACACACAAGGGAGAAGGCCATATGAAGATGGAGGCAGAGATGGAGTGATGCGTCTACACTCCAGGGAGCACCAAGGATGGTTGGGAGCCGCCAGGGGCTAGGAGAGAGGCATGGGAATCCCCTCAGATTCTTTCTCAGAACCTCCAGAAGGGACCAACCCTGCTGATACCTGGATTTTGGACTTCTAGCTTCCAGAACTGAGAGAATAAATTTCTCTGGTTTCAAGCCATCCATTTTGTGGAACTTTTTTATAACAGACCTAGGAAACGAATACAATACAAGCCCTAACAGATGGTGTTGATCGTAGTATCACTTCCTACCTCTTTCTTCCAAGGAACACATGCAAGAGACTTTTACGAAGTGGTAGCAGGGTCCGCCATCTTTTCCCCAAAGATGAAGTTTTGGCCCCAGTGTTGTTTTCATCAGCTCCATGGCCTCTTGCTATCCTGCCTACCTCCTCCTCCAGCAACTATGCCAAATGAAATCTTAGTGTAGGCCCTCATCACATCATGTCTGGGTGGCGATAAATTGACATCTTTTTCCATCTTGGTTCATCCTCCAACAAACTTAAAATATAGCTAAAGGGGTAAAAAAAAAATACATGTTTGTTTGCAACAGAAGGTCTTGACCCTGGCTACATGTTAGAATGACCTGGGAACTTTTAATAAGTGCCAAGTGCTATCCCTGGAGAATCTGATTAAATTGGTCTGGTGCCCAGCCCAGCTGGCATGGCTCAGTGATTGAGCATCGACCTATGAACCAGGAGGTCATGGTTTGATTCCCAGTCGGGACACATGCCCAGGTTTTGGGCTCAGTCTCCGATGTGGGGCATGTAGGAGGCAGCTGATCAATGATTCTCTCTCATCATTGGTGTTTCTATTTCTCTCTCACTCTCCCTTCCTCTCTGAAACGAATAAAAGAAAATTAAAAAAAATTAAAATAAAATAAATTGGTCTGTTGCCCACCCCCATTCCCCATCCACCCATTTAATTTTTTTCACCCATCTAATTTTTTTAAAGCTCTGTAAGTGATCCTAACACATAATCAGGAATTTTTTTTTTTTTTTAAGCCTCACCCAAGGATATTTTTTTTTAATTAAATCTTTATTGTTCAGATTATTACATTTGTTCCTCTTTTTTTTCCCCCCATAACTCCCCTCCTCCCAGTTCCCGCCCCACCCTCCGCCCTCACTCCCCACCCACTGTCCTCATCCATAGGTGCATGATTTTTGTCCAGTCTCTTCCCGCATCTCCCACACCCCTTTCCCCCCCAGGAATAGTCAGTCCATTCCCTTTCTATGTCCCTGATTCTATTATAATCAACAGTTCATTCTGTTCATCAGATTATTTATTCACTTGATTCTTAGATTCACTTGTTGATAGATGCATATTTGTTGTTCATAATTTGTATCTTTACCTTTTTCTTCCTCTTCCTCTTCTTAAAGGACACCTTTCAGCATTTCATATAATCCTGGTTTGGTGGTGATGAACTCCTTTAGCTTTTCCTTATCTATGAAGCTCTTTATCTGACCTTCAATTCTGAATGATAGCTTTGCTGGATAAAGTAATCTTGGTTGTAGGTTCTTGGTATTCATCACTTTGAATATTTCTTGCCACTCCCTTCTGGCCTGCAAAGTTTCTGTTGAGAAATCAGCTGACAGTCGTATGGGTATTCCCTTGTAGGTAACTGAGTTTCTTTCTCTTGCTGTTTTTAAGATTCTGTCTTTATCTTTTGCTCTTGGCATTTTAATTATGATGTGTCTTGGTGTGGTCCTCTTTGGATTCCTTTTGTTTGGGGTTCTCCGCGCTTCTTGGACCTGTAAGTCCATTTCTTTCACCAGGTGGGGGAAGTTTTCTGTCATTATTTCTTCAAATAGGTTTTCTTTTTCTTTTTTTTTTTTTTTAATATATTTTATTGATTTTTTACAGAGAGGAAGGGAGAGAGATAGAGAGTTAGAAACATCGACAAGAGAGAAACATCAATCAGCCGCCTCCTGCACATCCCCCACTGGGGATGTGCCCGCAACCCAGGTACATGCCCTTGACCGGAATCGAACCTGGGACCTTTCAGTCCATAGGCCGACGCTCTATCCACCGAGCCAAACCGGTTTTGGCTCAAATAGGTTTTCAATATCTTGCTCTCTCTCATCTTCTGGCACCCCTATAATTCTGATGTTGGTACGCTTGAAGCTGTCCCAGAGGCTCCTTACACTGTCCTCGCATTTTTGGATTCTTTTTTCATTTTGCTTTTCCAGTTGGGTGTTTTTTGCTTCCTCGCATTTCAAATCATTGACTTGATTCTTGCGCTCCTCTGGTCTGCTGTCGGGAGTCTGTATAATATTCGTTATTTCAGTCTGTGTATGCTTAATTTCTAGTTGGTTCCCCAATATAACATCGAGGGTCTCATTAGTTTTCTTGTAGATCTCATTAAGTTTATCGGCGGCTTCTAAACAGTTCTTGAGAGACCTTAAAAGTGTGGTTCTGAACTCTATATCTTCCATTGACAATTTTGTCCTGTTTCTTTGTCTCCGCATTTTGTTATGCTTCCTTGGTGCACCCCCTAGTGGTCTTTGTTCGAAGTCTTATAGTTAAATCTTGATTGTTGTAGCTAATTCTAGGGAGGGTTTGACCTCCAGGCCAAGTGGCTATGCGAATCAGCTGTGTCAGCAGTGAGAGAACTTCTGTCCTCTAGGGAGGTGCTAATCTAGCCTTTGCCTGAGGCTATCCGGCAAAAGCCTCTGTGCAGGGCTTGGGCGGGGCGGGTCGCACAGGATCAACAGGGTGGGCTGGAGAGAGCAGTTATGGCGGCTCTCAGTCCTGTCCCCAGGGGCTCTGCCTCTCTGAGTCCCAGCACCCGCTGCAAAGCTCGGAGAGAAAGCTGCACTCGCTCTGACCGAAGCCAGACAGTCCCGCTTCTCCCATTTGAGTCTGGGTCCCTAGAGACTCGCCCGGATCTGGAGCTCAGAGTCTGCGACTCCCTCCCGATTGAAAACGCCAACCGCGCCCTCCGCCGCCAGCCCGCTCCGTGCACTCCGCACCTCAGAATTTGACTTCAGCACTGTGCCTCCTCTGGGTGTCCGTATGCGTTTCTCTTTCCTCCTAGTTGTAGGACTTCCACTCAGCCAGCGTTCCTGTGGTTCTGGGTGATGTCCCTTCCGTTTTTTGGTTTCACTTTTGAAGTAGTTGTTCAAAGCAGCAAACTCCGGCGTTAACCTATGCCGCCATCTTGGTTCTCCCCAAGGATATTTTTTCTATTGATTTTTAGAGAGAGTGGAAGGGAGGGAGGAGGGGGAGAAAGAGAGAGAGAATAATATTAATGTGAGAGAGACACATTGACTGGTTGCCTCCCACCCAGGGCTGGGGATTGAGCCTGAAACCCAGGTACGTGCCCTTGACCAGGAATCAAACCCTCGATCCCTGGGTCTATGGGCCAATGCTCTAACCACTGAGAAACCGGCCAGGGTGAGAATCACTCATTGAAAAGAGGATTGGTGTGGCCTGGGAAGGCTTCTAGGATGTGACTTATGGGTTAGCCTTGATGTACAAGGGACATTTGGACACACAGAGTAGGAGTAAGGAAAGCTCAGTATAGCAGCAGGAATGAAATGTCAGTCTGGCTGTCAGCCAATCAACCAGGCTAGTAGGGGAAGGCTCTAATAGTTTAGTACAGGGAGATTCAGCTGGAAATATAAGTGGGCTTATCTGGGAAGGGCCTCGAATGCCATGACAAGAAGTTTAGATCACCTGAAGGCAAGGATACGGCAAGTTACTGGTGATTTTATGCTAAGAAAGTAGCATGATCAAAGAGAAACTTGAGCAGATAACTCCATGTACAGGAGGTATATAAACTATCTAAATTATTAAATAATGATACAGTCTCTTAAGATAATTGTACTCAAGCTAAAGCAGCCACCAGTAAGGCAGTCTTCAGACCTGAGGTTCTCCCAGGTTAACCTTTCTTCCCACAACCTGAACTTAAAGGTCTTGCCCAGTTGACATATTCAGACCTCAATGAAGTTTCTAACAGAATCCTAGGTTTGTTTGGAATTCCTTATTATTAGCAATCAGGTTTCTTTCAACCTTTTCTCCCTACTGCCTATCGTAGTAAGTCATAGTGCCTGGCGCCTTTCAGGTTCTCAAGAAAGGTTTAGAGAAACCAAAATGGCGGCATACGTAAACACCGGAAATTGCTGCCTCCCACAACAAAATCAAAAATACAACTAAAAGACAAAACGGACATCATCCAGAACCACAGGAAGGTTGGCTGAGTGGAAATTCTACAACTAGAAGGAAAGAGAAAAGCACACTGAGACTCAGAGATGCTGCAGAGGTGGAGTGCAGAGGTACGGAGGCGCACGCGGCAAGGGCTGGCGACTGAGGACGTGGATGTCTTTTTGAATCGGGAGGGAGTCACAAGCCCCCAACTGCTCTGAACTCTGGTTCCGGGAAGTCTCTGGGGACCCGGACTCATGCAGGGAGAGACTGGATGGTCTGGCAGCGGGTAGAACTCTGAACTCGAGGGCGGCCTTCTCTCGGAGGTGCTTGCAGCAATTACCTGGACACTGAGATGTGGGGCCCCTTAGGGCAGGGCTGAGGATCATACATAGCTGCTTGCTCCGCCCTGTTGATCCCCTAAGACCCCGCCCCACCCAAGCTGCGGCAGAAGCTTTTGCATATGAATGCCCTGGCCCTTTGCAATCTGAACATTACCTAACAAACTGCAGCTGGGCCAGACAGACCCAGAACTTCCAAGAGAAGGCCCAAGGACCCACAGCAGCTTGCATTGCTTCACAGCTGGGCCTCACTTGGGCACCTCCAAACCCCAAACAAGGAAGGGGAATCTGCAGATCTCTCTGTAGCTCCTGCTGGGTAGCCTCAGGCAGAGGCTAAATTAGCACCTCCTTAGAGATCCAAGAGCCAGTGTACCCAGTGGTCAGAGTGGGACCATCCAGATTACAACTCCTCAGATCCATAAGGAACACATGCAGGGGGCAGACTCAGTGAGCATCAAAGCCCCACTGAAGCAAGTCTTGCCCCAGAATGGTGTCTTCAGCACAGAAGTTCTCCCACTGTAGACACAGCTGATTCTCACAGCCAATTGGCCTGGAGGTCAATTCCTCCCAGTGATACCTACAACAATCAAGGCTTAACTACAACAAGACTGTGCACAAAGCCCACAAAGGGGTGCACCAAGAGTGTCCACCTCAGATAATTGGGGAGGCTGATCCACTGGGCCCTATAGGACACCTAGCACACAAAGCCACTCTACCAACACAGGGAAGCAACCAAAATGTGAAGACAAAGAAACAGGTCACAAATGACAGAAATGGAGGAAAGCAAACTACTGGATATAGAGTTCAAAACCACACTTTTAAGGTTTTTCAAGAACTTTCTAGAAACTGCCGATAAACTTAGTAAGACCCTCAAAAAGTCTGGTAAGACCGCCAATAAATGCAGTGAGACCCTCAAGAAATCTAGTGAGACCCTCGAGGTTATGAAAAAGGACCAACTAGAAATTAAGCATACACTGACTGAAATAAAGGATATTATGCAGAGTTCCAACAGCAGACTAGAGGATCGCAAGAATCAAGTCAAAGATTTGAAATACGAAGAAGCAAAAAACACCTAACCGGAAAAGCAAAATGAAAAAAGAATCCAAAACACGAAGATAGTGTAAGGAGCCTCTGAGACAGCTTCAAGCGCACAAACATCCGAATTATAGAGGTGGCAGAAGAAGAGAGAGGGCAAGATATTGAAAACCTATTTGAAGAAATAATGACAGAAAACTTCCCCTACCTGGTGAAAGAAATAGACTTACAAGTCCAGGACGCGCAGAGAACCCCAAACAAAAGGAACCCAAAGAGGACCACACCAAGACACATCATAATTAAAATGCCAAGAGCAAAAGACAAAGAGAGAATCTTAAAAGCAGCAAGAGAAAGAAAGTCAGTTACCTACAAGGGAGTACCCATACGACTGTCAGCTGATTTCTCAACAGAAATTTTGCAGGCCAGAAGGGAGTGGCAAGAAATATTCAAAGTGATGAATAGCAAGAACCTACAACCAAGATTACTTTATCCAGAAAAGCTATCATTCAGAATTGAAGCTCAGATAAAGAGCTTCACAGATAAGGAAAAGCTAAAGGAGTTCATCACCACCAAACCAGGATTATATGAAATGCTGAAAGGTATCCTTTAAGAAGAGGAAGAAGAAGAAAAAGGTAAAGATACAAATTATGAACAACAAATACACATCTATCAACAAGTGAATCTAAGAATCAAGTGAATAAATAATCTGATGAACAGAATAAACTGGTGATTATAATAGAATCAGGGGCATAGAAAGGGAGTGGACTGACTATTCTTGCGGGGAAAGGGGTGTGGGGGATGCAGGAAGAGACTGGACAATAATCGTGCACCTATGGAGGGGCGGGGGGGTTGTTGGCGGAGGGTTGGGTGGGAACCGAGTGGAGAGGAGCTATGGGGGGGAAAAAGAGGAACAACTGTAACAATCTGATCAAGAAAGATTTAATTTTAAAAAAAAGAAAGGTTTATACAAAGGAGGAGTCCCGCAACAAGGTAAGGTTACTTCTACATAATTCAGATAGGCGCAGCGGCAGGGCACGGGATGGTTGTGAAATGGAAGAGAGGGTCAGACTCAGTCAGAGCAGAAAGAAAATACTAGTGTAGGGCTGGCCTCATGTATGGATTAGAAACAGTACAACACAGTACACTGCTAGGGCTGTGGTGAGCCACCAGGAATTGATGTAAGCCAGCTAGTGGGCAAAAAGGTCCAAACTTGGGAAGGTGGGGAGGCCTCCACCTGGCACACTGTGGGAGGCTCCAGATGGCAGATGTGCTAAAGGGCACGGGGACAATGATACAGCAATCTCAGCTGCTTAGTTGGATAGAAGAGTCCTGGCCAGGGGGGATGGTTCAAGAGCTCAGCATGATGTCAGGTCCAGACCAGAACTGAAGTACCAAGCAGAACATAGGTGGGATGATGGGACCATCACAGCTGGCAGTAGAACCAGGTGGTACCTCTGAGGCATATGAGCAGCTAAGGCTCACCTGAGCCTGGGGGTCATGGCAGCAGGGACAGGTTTGAACCCCACCGAGTGGTGGGTGTCAACCAACCAGTGCCCTAACCAGATGGCCCCAGTGGCTGCAGGGGGAATCCCTCCCACCACAGCTCCAGCTGATTGAAGTGGGGAGGTGGATCCCGGCAGTTGGGCTGAAGATGCCTAATGCCAAGATGCCCATGAGAAAAAAACAGGGCTTATTAATTTGTTAGCAGCGGTTCCATATCAATTAAATGAAAACATAATTTTCTGGCTTCCTTTATCTTCTCTCTGAAAGGAAGATGATGTGATCAGCATCTACTTCCCTGTCCTTCCCAGTCCAGGACTGTGGGGAAGCATGGGACTTGGTTGGAAAGTCTGTAAGGAGGATTCTCCGAAAGGTCAGGGGCCTTTAGGGGAACCTTGCCGGAGGCGGCAGCCCCTGCCTTGACTTTTCCAAACAAGTCCGAGCCCCCAGGTGTTTTACTGGAATCTCTATGCTTAGTCTTTAGACATGACCTTGTAGAAGCATGTGCTTTCTCAAGGATACTTACCCTGCTGATAGTATCTAGAGCAGGGGTGGGCAAACTTTTTGACTCGAGGGCCACAATGGGTTCTTAAACTGAACCAGAGGGCCGGAACAAAAGCATGGATGGAGTGTTTGTGTGAACTAATATAAATTCAAAGTAAACATCTTTACATAAAAGGGTATGGTCTTTTTTTTTTTTAGTTTTATTCATTTCAAACGGGCCGGATCCGGCCCGTGGGCCGTAGTTTGCCCACGGCTGATCTAGAGGTTAATTTTAGTTCAAGCTATTGCTACAATAAAAGCCTAAGGAGGCAGGTGAACAGGGCTGTCTGGTTCCTTTAGCCAGGCAGTCCCTTAGCCCTCTCTTTCACAGAAATGTGTGTCAGAGTAATCCATTCATCCATCATTCAGGGTCTGCTGGTCAGTCCTGGCACAAGACCAGCAGAGGCCCCACCTCCCCTGGCTCATTCCACTCTACAGAGCCTCACTAATGGGCTCCCTCCATGACCACCATCCAGCACCAATAAGCTCCAGGGGCAGACACCAAGAACACCCTGAGGAGGCAGGTAGAAGAGCCTGGCCTGGAGTCACAAGACCTAAATTCCAGTCCTGGTTTCATCACGAATTCACTGCCATTGTTGGGTATGGTGCCCACGGGTCTGTCACTCTGCCCACCTGCACGCCAGCTGTTTTCCAGGCTCTCCTCCTGCTCTCCTCTGATCTTCCACACAAGTGTGCTGAGTATCAGGCCAGGTGTGCAATGTGCCAGGACAAAAGCAAGAAGGCCTCCACCTCTTATCTCGCCAACCCTTTCATGATGCTGCTTCTATCCACACTGCTTAGTTGGGTGGAAGAGTCCTGCCAGGGGGAGCGGCCCACGAGTTTGGCATGGTGCTGCACGGGAGGAATAGAAACGTCAGGAAGTGGTGTCAGACTCTGATAGTCACCTTGAGTCATGTGAAGTGGCAGCTGTGGCGCTCTCTCAGAACCACTGCCAGGCCACGTGTGGGAGGCTGCCCACGGCCACTCATTCTGGAGAAGGAACCTCATGATGGGAGCCCCCAGTCATGAACTGATTGGTACAGTATACAAAGCTGACCCCTTGCCTAGAGGTGGTTCAGCTCTGCAGTGTGGTTTATGTTCCAAAACTTCTCCTAAACTTTATCTGAGACTACATCCTTGCTCAGCCCCAGCCCTTCCTCCTCCCTGTCCTGCTTCCCTCTCCCTTCCAGCTTTTTCCTGAAGAACAGTCTTAAGTCACTTTCACAAGAACATCTGCCTCTGGTCCTGCTTCCAAGGACTTGATCTAAAACAGTGTGCCTTTAGTGCGTTGAAGGCCCGGAGCAGGATGTGGGCATGGGCTAGAAGGGGTCAATGGGGGAAGGGGAGGAGAAGGGACATCTGTAATACTTCCAACAATAAATATTTTTAAAAATAATAAAAAGAAAGGAAATGCCCAGCCAGCTTGGCTCAGTGGTTGAGCATCAACCTATGAACCAGAAGGTCCTGATTTGATTCCAGGTCAGGGCACATGGTTACAGACTCGATCCCCAGTAGGGGGCGTGCAGGAGGCAGCCAATCAATGATTCTCTTTCATCATTGATGTTTCCGTCTCTCTCTTTGTCTCCCTTCTTCTCTGAAATCAATAAAAATATATTTTTTAAAAAGAAAGAAAATGGGGAGAACCAAGATGGCAGCGTAAGGTACAGACCTGTGCGTGCTGCCTCCCACAACAACATCGAGACTACCAACTATAAAACAAACAGTTATCATTCAGAACCATGGGAAAGCTGGCCCAGTGGAAGCTCTACAACTAGAAGGAAAGAAAGAAGAGCATTGAGACTGAGTAGGTTGTGCAGAGGCTCCAAGAACGGAGGTACAGAGTGGCGCGCCAGGCGGGCTGCAACTGGATGTGCATTTTTTTTCAATCGGAAGGGGCTGCAGACTCTCGAATCCACTGAGCTTGTTTGGGGCAGAATTCTGAGTTCCCAGACTCCTATGGGGAGAGGCAGAATGGCCTTGCAACGGGCTGGAGAGCAAGAGTGGCTGTCTCATGGAGCTGCCCGCCGGCACTCAGGGACACAGGGACCTGGAGTTGTAGAGAGGTGAGGAATCGCGTAGAGGCGAGGAGTCATGGAGACGCCATTGCCCTTGGCCCCGCCCTGGTGATTCGCCAAGAACAGAGGTGCGGAGTCGCATGCCAGGCTGGCTGCAACTGGATGCGTGGTTTTTTTCAATCAGAAGGGGATGCAGACTCTCAAATCCACTGAGCTGGTTTGGGGTGGGATCCTGAGGTCCCAGACCTCTACGGGGAGAGGTGGGACGGCTTTGCAATGGGCTGGAGAGCTAGAGTGGCTGTCTCGCGGTGCTGCTTGCCGGCACTCGGGACGCGAGATGCGGAGTCGCGGAGAGGAAAGGAGTCACGGAGATGCCATTGCCCCTTGCTCCGCCCTGGTGATTCCCGGTGACCCCGCCCTACTCAATTTACATCCTCACCCAAGCTGTGCTAGTGAAACAAAGAGAACCACTGGTGTTTTTGCAGCCCAGCCCAGCAGAATGCAGATTTCAACTCCTCGCATACATAAGGGACACACTCAAGAAGCAGAAGCAGATTTGGAGGAAGCTGGAGCTGGACCCGGCTGGGCCGGCGACGTGGAACCACTGTACCAGCAAATGCACAGGCAGGCCCACCAGATCCAGTCTCACATGGGACGCTGGGAGACGGCAGAGGGCAATCTGTGTACTTAGTAGAAAATGAAATCCAAGCAAGCATACCAGATATTCAGCCACCAGGAACGCCTGAAGATTTTGTCCAGCAAGGAGACGCCCAACAAAGGACAGAATGCCAAACTTCGTGTTGCTGAGACAGCCCCTGTGAGGCTGAGATGGCCCCCGTGGGGCCGGGACGGCCCCTGAGAGGCCGGGACGGCCCCCGGTGAGGCAGAGGCGGCCCCGGAGAGGCTGGGACGGCCCTGGTGGGGGTGGGATGGCCCCAGTGGGGTTGAGATGGCCCCGGTGAGGTTGAAATCAGGCCCGGTGAGGTTGAAATGGGCCCGGTGAGGCTGAAACGGCCCCAGTGAGGCTGAGACGGCCCCGGTGAGGTTGCGACGGCCCCGGTGAGGTTGCGACTGCCTCGGTGAGGTTGAAACAGCCCTGGTGAGGTTGAAACGGCCCCTGTGAGGTTGAGGCGGCCCCTGTGAGGTTGAGGCGGCCCCTGTGAGGCTGGGACGGCCCCTGTGAGGCTGGGATGGCCCCTGGGAAGCTTAGAAAAATACCATATGAACTCACTCATTTATGGATAATAAGGACCATTATAGACTGATGAACAAAAATGGATACAGAGGCAGAGCAGCATTGAGCAGACTGTCAAGCTACAGTGGGAACCCTGGGGAGGGTTGGGGGGTGTGTAGAAGATCAACCGAAGGATTTATATGCATGCATATGAGAATAACTAATGGACACCCCCAGTGCGGGGTGGGGGAAGCTGGGGGAATGTCAAGGGGGGAAAAAAAGGAGACATGTGTAATACTCTTTGTAATACTTTAAGAAATTAAAAATAAATACTAACCTGAAAAATAAAAAAAAGAAAAATGTAAAACACAAGCATTAATTGCCAATTTAATTTATTCAGTATCGTTCAGTTAAGCACCAAGGGTGACAAGCATGCCTTCAGGGTCCGGTTAAGTAATGAAAGTAAGTAGAGTGGGCAAGGTGAGGACTTTGTCACATGGAAGTGGCTGTGTTGTTTAAAGAAGGAAGCTGTGGGCCCTGGCACATGTGGCTTAGTTGGTAGGAGCGTATCCATACACAAGAGGTTGCAGGTTCAATTCCCAGTCACATCGAAGTTTCTCTTTCTCTAAAATCAATAAAAATGTCCTCAGGTGAGGATTAAAAATAAGAGGGAAACTGTCAGAATATGGGTTTAAGATGGCTAGATCTTCAAGTTTTTCAAGAGAAGGTGCCAATGGGCATTGCATATGAAATCTTACGATTTTTAAATGTTGGCAACTAAGTCAATTTTTAAAAAACACTTCGATTGCTCAAAATAAATGCAGTTCAGATATAATCCAGAATCTGTAAGTTTGCAACCTGTATCCTGCACTGTGTAAAGTACAGTCCTGTGTACTATAGGAAAAATATTAGAAATGATGGCAGCCTTCAGAGTCATAAGCTATTGGTGTCGGAGGCCAATTTACACAAAGAAAATATGTATATATACATCTGTAATATATATTATAGATGACACGAGGTATTTTTGTATTCTTGGTGTTTTTAATTGCAAGCAACAGAAACTGACTGGCTCGTTTAAACAGAAAAGAAACTCACGAGAAGGATATTGACAGGATCGCTGGATGTAAGTATAAATGGAATCCAAGCTCTCAAGCTGCCGTCTTCCAGCTGGCTCAGGAGCTGTGTATTCCACGGTCACTGTTTCATAAAGCCGCCACTCTGGTTATTGGGGTCCCCAACAGAGCTAGCAAATCTGACAGCCAGCCTCTTCTTTCGCTAAAGTTAGTCCCTTGGTCAGAAACAAACAAACTAACAAAAACCCCAGTGTGCCTTTAACAAATGAAAGGAAAATGCCATGGATGGGTAAACCATGGATGGGGCCAAACATGTATGGGAGTACGGGAAGTAAATGCCCAGATTCATTCTGAAAAAAAGAAAATAGAAAGGCTTCCACAGTCAATCTGTGGGGGAAGAAAGCAGAGAAAGGCCAGCTTCCTGTTTGTCCCTGGAGGGGAGTAAACTGAGTCTTTTCCTGGTATTAAAACCCCAGTTTTCCTGATTCATTTCCCAAGCATTGCGGGGTGAGAGCTTCCAAAGTAAGGATCCGTTGCGTTTTCTTGAACAGCACCAGCCAGTGGCTCACCTGACTCATGCAGGGGCCCCTTCAATGAAACTCCAAGAGTGAATGTGATCCTTTTCCTTTTAGAGACTAGGCTGGTCTGTTAAGAGTCCAATTGGAAAAGGCTATAGAGGCCAGCACCAGCCAGTCGCCCAGCCCACAGTGGCCTCTCGAGTCCCAACTGGGGTGACCTGGGGAAAGTCCTGCCTGACACGAAGCCCTCTTGGGCCCATGCACTGCTCTCAGGCACGTCAATCAGAGGCCGGAGCATGGTGGTTAACAGCACACATTCTGGACCAACATGCACACGTTTTATTCCTGGCTCTGCCTCTTGATGTCTGCGTGGACCTGCCTCAGTGTGGTCCTCATGTCAAATTAGGGGCTCACGTGTAATTAAAGGCATTGATACAGGGAATGAGCTGAGATGTGTTTGGCACATGGAGAGGATCAATACAGGTTAATTTACTGTTAGCATAGTGCATAACTGCTCATTCGAGGGCACTTGGGCCACCACCATAAGTGCTGTATGTATCTGAGCACAACACTTAAGCACTTCCAGCTCTTAAACTCAAGGTTCAGTAGGAAGCCCTGCCTTTAAAGCCATTTCCGGAACTAAAACTAGTGAGTCAATACCTGCTAATGTCAACTTTGAGCTCAGTATGCTTCCAGTTCCAGGCCCTGAACTGTAATTGTAACCGGACACTTTCTTCATTTATCCATACAAGACTTGTGATGGGTAATTTTGTTTCAACTTGATCAGGCTACTGGGTGCCCAGATATTTGGTTAGAGGATTCTGGTGTGTCTGTAGGGCATTTGTGTATGAGATTAACATGAGTAGGTAGACTGAGGAAAGCAGACTGCCCTCCCCAATGTGGGTGGCTCTTGTCCAATCCATCAGGGTCTGAATAGAACAAAAAGGTGGAAGAAGGGAGAATTTACTCTCTCTGCTGGACTGTGTTCAAGCTGGTACGTTGGTCTTCTGCCCTCAGACTGAAGATTCACCACCCACTCTGCTGGGTCTCCAGCCTGCAGATGGCGAATCATGGGACTTCTCAGCTTCCATAATCACATGAGCCAATTCCTTGTAGCAAGGAAGATTAGATAGGTAGGTAGATAGATGGTAGGTAGGTAGGTAGGTAGGTAGGTAGACAGATCTACTACTGGTTCTGTTTCCTCTGGAGAACTCTCACTAATAAACAACTACTGCATGTCCCTCAATCAAAGACACTGAAACAGGGATTTGTTAAACAAACAAACAAATATTCAGGAGTGTGATTCATTTATTTTTAAAGGGAGAAAGACAGTAGGGATAAAACTCTGGACATCCCAAGGCAGTATGTTTCATTGTTTTATGGTCTCTCTCTCTCCTTCCAAAGGCTATGTCCTTACCAGAGATGAACTCTTGCCACCTCCCTGCTACCATGGCAGCCAAGCATTCACAGTTGAAATTAACTTTCATTTTAAAGGCAGAGTATTGAGTGCAAGAGGGACCCAATGCCCATGGCTTCGAGTAGCCCGCTCTTCCTTCAAATCCAGGCTCCATTACTTACTTGTTGCACAACTGAATCCTTACCTAAATGATTCATTCTCCTCCTTAATATGATAACACCTCCATTTCTTTTTTTTTTAAATTTTTTAAAATATATTTGATTGATTTTAGAGAGGAAGGGAGAGAGAGATAGAAACATCAATGATGAGCATCATTGATTGGCTGCCTCCTGCACGCCCCCTACTAAGGATCAAGCCCGAAACCCGGGCATGTGTCCTGATTGGGAATCAAACGGTGACCTCCTGGTTCATAGGTCGACACTCAACCACTGAGCCACACCAGCCAGGCTGGTGATGCCTTTTTAGATAGGTATGATCCTTGAAAGAAAGAATTAATAAGGTGGACTTCATTAAAATTAAAAATTTCTGCTCTGTGAAAGACAATGTCAAAAGAATGAAAAGATAAGCCAGAGACTGGGAGCAAATATTTGCAAAAGGCTCATCTGATCAAGGACTATTATCCAAAATACTCAAAGAACCCTTAAAATTCAACAATAAGAAAACAAACCTGGTTAAAAAATGGGCCAAAGACCTTAATAGACATCTCACTAGAGGAGATACAGATAGCAAATAGGCATATGAGAAGATCTATATCATATGTCATCACAGAAATACAAATTAAAACAACAAGATACCAGTCTATACCTATCAGAGTGGCTAAAATCCAGAACACTGGCATCAGCAAATGCTGACAAGAATGTGGAACAACAGGAACTGTCACTTAGTGCTGGTGGGAATGCAAAACAGCACAGCCACTTTGGAAGACAGTGTGACAGTTTCCTACAACTAAGCACACTTTTATCATGTGATCCAGCAATTTCACTCCTTGGTATTTACCCAGATGAGTTAAAAAATTTAGTTCCACACAAAAACATGCACACAGATATTTATAGCAGCTTTATTATTTTCTTTTTTTTAAAAAATAGCAGCTTTATTCATAATTGTCACAACTTGGCAGATTCCTTCAGTAGGTAAAATAAACTGGTACATCTAGAAAATGAAATATCATTCAGCAATTTAAAAAAATGAGCTATGAAGCCATGAGAAGACATGGAGGAAACTTAAATGCATATTACTAAGTGAAAGAAGCCCATCTGAAAAAGGCTATCCACAGTATGACTCCAGTTATGGCATTCTGGAAAAGGCAGTAAGATCAGCAGGGCCTGGACAGTGTGCCTCGGTTGGAGCGTCACCGCATACACCGAAAGGTGGCGAGTTGGATTCCCAGTCAGGACATATACCCAGGTTTCAGGTTTGATTCCCTGTCGTGGTGCATGTGGGAGGCAGTCGATCTCTCTCTCTCTCTCTCAAAAATGTAATAACTTTTTTTTTTAATTAAAAAAAAAAAAGATCAGCAGTTGTCAAGGATTGGAGGGAGGGAAGGATGAATAAGTGAAAAACAGCATTATTAAGGCAGGGGAAATACTCTGAATGATATTATAATGGTGGATACATCATTATACATTTGCCCAAACTCATAGAATGACACCAACAGTGACCCTTATGTAAACTATGGACTTAGGGTGATGATATGTCAATATCGGTTCATCAACTGTAACAAATATTCTACTCTGGTGGGGGTGTTGGCAGTGAGGAGAGTATGCATGTGCAGGGGTGGGGGGTATGCGGGAAATCTCTCTACCTCCACTCAATTCTGCTGTGACCCTAAAATTGTTCTAAAAAATAAAGTCTACTAAAAATAGTATTTTAAAAAGTGGTTAAGATGGTAGATTTTATGTTATGTGTTTTACTACAATTTAAAAAAAACCCACTCCTCTGGTCTCAAAGAGACTAATCAAACTTAAAATATTTGATTTGCTTAAAACAGGTTGGAGCAAGTTTCTTACACCACCATTTAAGCCAATAAATATTGCCTTTAAAGTGTTTTTTTTTTATAAAAGCATGTTTGCGAGTACGTCCAACATTTGTAATTACAATGCCACACCATTTAAAAAAAATGTTTAAACAATGTTGTCAGGTGATGGCTTAAGCATCTTAAACTGTCTCTGATTGAGGCTGTTTCCAGTCTTCCTCAGTATTTTGTTCTTAATATAAAAAATAATATGAATAATATGAAATTGTGGGAATTTGGGGGACAGGTGCTCAAACTGTTCTGTATCTCGCTCTTGGTGGTGGTTGTACAACTGTATACATTTGCCAAAACTCCCAGAACTGGGTCTGGCCTGTTTGACTCAGTGGATAGAGCATCGGCCTGTGGACTGAAGGGTCCTGGGTTCAATTCCAGTCAAGGGCACGTACCTCAGATGCAGGCTCGATCTCCGGCCGTGGTTGGGGCACAAACAGGAGGCAACCAATCAATGTGTCTCTCACATCAATTTTTCTCTCTCTGACTCTCCCTCTCCCTTCCTGTCTCTTTAAAAGTCAATGGAAAAATATCCTCAGGTGAGGATTAAAAAAACACACCAAAAACTTCCAGAACTGTATACTAAAAAGTTTTATTTTATGTCATTTAAGCCTATTTTTTAATGGAAAAATAAGTTATTTGGTATTTTGCTTTGTATTTACCCAAATGAGTTGAATTGCAGATTTGACCCAGTTGTAAAATTCATCTCTTCAAGTGCCCCAAAAATAATCCACTTAGTCTTTGAGACAAACAAGGCAGATTTTACTGGAGATTTGGTTTGGGAAGAAGAGATTTACATTCCAAATCCTTCTCAGCTAAAGAGTTTCCATGGCCTCTGTCCAATTCTCCACTCTTGTCCCTTAGGAACCTACACGGACCCCAAATGCTTCTCCCTGGATTATGAGGACCCGTTTACCTCTCTGCCTGTGCCCTCAAATCTGCCTGTGCCCGCAATGCCAGGAGTAACTGCCAAGTGTTGGATGTAGCTGCAAACATGCCTTTAAACATCACTCTGCAAGTAATATTTATTGGTTTAATGGTGTTGAAAGTAAACACATCATGATGCGCAGAACAACTGTCCGGCGGGCAGTATCCATCGGCCTCACAGAGCATCAGGGGTGTGGAGGCCAAGGATGCCGGTGAGACCTCTTGAAAAGTGACAAGAACTAGCATGTCAAAACAAGAACGGAACAAAACTGCGACCTTGCAGCCCTCCTTTATCTCCAACTTCTCTACTAGATCCTTCTCTTAAGTTTTTAAACATGCTCAAAATCTGTTCCATCTTTTAGAAGAAATCCCCACCCCACTCTGCCCCCAGGTATCATCCTGTGTCACTCCTGTCCTTCATGGCCACAGTATCTAGTAAGGGCTGCCCCTGTTCTTCCTCTTCTCACTCCAAAAGCACTTTCCTGGCCTGGCCCCACAATCTTCTAAACGGGCTTTGGTTCTGGTCAATATTTTCTATGTTGATGAAAGCAGCCAATGCTCTGTAATACTCATTTAAATGGACCTGAACATGTGAAGCGCCATGTCAGTCATCGGTGACTGACACTATACTTTCCGTTTGGACCTCGTCAGTCTCCTGCGGCCAGCATATTGGTGAAATCGGGTATCACAGGCTAAACAGAAAGGAAGACAAAACGTGTTGAAATAACACCTGGCCCTGAAGAGTCCCCATGCGTGGCTCTCCTCCCCTCTGGCTCTCCCTGTCCGTCCCCTTTTAGCTTCTCCTCTGTCCACATCTTTCCGTGTGGTTCTCTAGGCTTCTCTCTAGACTACTTCCTTCCCTTTCACTCTCTCCCTCTACACTACCTCCTCCATTCCACCGCTTCATCCACCGTACTTTTGCTGATTAAGACCAAAATCTGTTATCTGCAGCTCAGCTCTTTCCTCTGAGTTCCAGACTCATCTATCCAGTGGCCTTGTCTGACGTCTACCTGGTAATCTCATTCTGGACCACTAGACAGGCCACCGTCAGGAAACGGAACCATCATCCTGTAACCACCGAGGGGTGGCCCTTTTCACATTTGGTGACATACCCCGTCATTTATTTAACCCTACTGATGTTACTTCCTGGATATTTCTCAAATCCCAATTTCCCCCCATCTCCACAACCACAAACTTGATGGGTCATTCCTCTTTCATTCTTGCCCTTCTCGGATTTTTGAGTTTAAAAGAGAGATGCCTGCCCCACTGGCGTGGCTCAGTGGTTGAGCATAGACCTGTGAACCAGAAGGTCACGGTTTGACTCCGTCAGGGCACATGCCCGGGTTGTGGGTTCAATCCCCAGTGTGGGGCCTCCAAGAGGCAGCTGATCAATGAGTCTTATCATTGATGTTTCTATCTCTTGTTCCCTCTCCCTGCCTCTATGAAATCAATAAAAAAAAATTTTTTAAATTATGCCTGTTGGCCCTCTGTTTAAAATTCTTCAGTAACTTTCCCAAACTCTTGGAATGAAGCCCATAATCGTTAGCTTGGCCTCCAAGGCCAGCCCAGTGTTTGCTGCCTGCCTGCCCAGCTTCTCCCCAGCTGTCTCGTCACTCGGATCTGCTTTCAGCTCCTCGCACGTTTTTCTTTTTCACCTTCTGAGCAGCTGCTGCTCCCCGTGCCTAGAGTGTTCTCCACCCTTTCCCCTTGCAGCTTCCTGCCTCTCCGCTCTCAGGGCTGGGTCCAAGGCCACTTCCTGTGCTGCCTCACACTGAAACCCCCATGCGACAGGCTACCCAAATTTTCTTTACTCTTAACACGTATCGTAATAATCTGTGCAATCCTGTTTACTCTCCCTGCTAGACGGAAAGTTCCGTGTTTGTTCAGTCGCAGATATTTATCTTTCCTTCTGGCGACACAGCACTTGAACTTTCTATGCTGGCAGAATTAACCACTTTATGAATCCTGGTGGGAGGGGCAGGAAGGGGCAGACCGTGCCCCCCTCACTCCCAGCCTCTCTTGTAGGGAGGACATGAGCAATCCCCCAATCGGCACATTGTGGGAAGATTTTGATGCAAGAACTGGCAACACAGAAGGGAAAGGTTGGGACACACTCCTCTCCTTCGGGCAGAAGTGGTGGCGGCACACTGCATTAGTTGATATTGGAAATTCCTTTAAAATTGTGTTCACTGCATTAATGTGCAATTTTTTTTCCCACCAGAAAAAAAGTCACATCCATCAAAGAATAAAAGTTGACTCAGCCACCAGGGAGCATGCATTCTGTTAAGGACGTTTGACTAAATCCAAAGGATTCAGAAGCTGTTCTAGGAGGAAGAATGAAGGCGAGACCTCCCTCATTCATTTACTAAACTTAGATTTTCTCTTCGGTAAAACCAAAAAAGCAACTACCTCAGATGAATTGCTGTGAGAACTAAAGAATGTGAGAGACAGAAGTCAATGTCTGGTCCATGCCAAATGTTTCCATATTCCTTTTCTGCCTTGCTCCTCATCTAAAACAGTGATTTATTAAATTACACAGCTAAAACAGCAAAGTTTAAGAAACCACTGGCACTGAGTTTTTTCATGCTATTTTGAACTTGAATTACACCCCCCAAAATATGGATTCTTTGGCAGGAACATTATAGTATTTATAAAAGCAGATATAAAAATTAGCGTTCCGAAATGGTTGAAGTGTATGGATTTTCTTTTTCAGATTTATTCGTGATGCTGAAGTTAGTGATGCCCCAATGGATAGCTTGAAGCTTAAATCTATCTTCACACAAGGGTTATCAGTGTTGCCAAATGTAACAGAACATGCACACTGACAACACTGCCTGTGTCTGATCTGATTCCATTATTTGCCAGATCTACCATGAGAATGTGACAAGTATTTTCAAGAATACTAATTATTGTAGAAGTTAGAAGCTGTGATTTTCAGGATATAAACTGACACTTCAGAATTATTTCAGAAAAACTTAGAAACCCTAGATGCTTCATTTCCTACCATAAATGTTTGGGTTTTAACTTTTAATGACTCCAAAAGTCCTTCTCCCCCTTTCCAAGATTAATGTCCCCCGAGTCCATAATACACCTTACTCCTGCCAGAATCTCATTCCATTATTTATCTGTTGGGCATACCTTTAACATTTCCTTTGCACTCTCTCCTTAGCCTACAAACTTCCTCCTTTCTCTTATCCCAGCATTAGAGGCCCGGTGCACAAAATTCGGGGGGGGGTGTCCCTCAGCCCAGCCTGCACCCTCTCCAATCTGGGACCCCTCAGATTACGGGGCAGCCTGGGCAAGTGGCCTGTGGTGGTTTGCAGGCTGGCCACACCCCCATTGGGGTGGAGGTCCCCACTGGGGATGGTGCCAGCCTGGGCGAGGGGTTGGGCCAGCCTGGGTAAGGGGCTGAGGACTGTTTTCAGGCTGGCCATGCTCCCCAGCAGGAACCTTCACCCCAATGGTGGCATGGCCAACCTGGGTGAAGGGCTGAGGGCCGTTTGCAGGCCCCTCCTTCAGCGGCCGGCCAGGGCGGGTGGGAAGCTTGGGTCGCCCCCAGTGACCCAAGCCTCCCACGCGCTTGGGCCGGCTCCGTAGCCACCACCCACAGGCCCCTCCTTCAGCAGCCCGCCAGGGCGGGCAGGAAGCTTGGCTTCCTCCATCGCCAAGGGCAAGCCAAGCCTCTCACCCACTCCATCTTTGTCCCACTAATTTGCATACTCACTCCTGATTGGCTGGTGGGTGTCGCAAAGTGATTCTTAATTTACATATTTCTCTTTGATTAGTGTAGATAAGCAAATGATCCTACCATCTCTCTTTAAAATCCTCTCCCTCACTTTCTTTGTCTCTATACTGAGAAAAGCCAACACTTGCTCACTTGCTACTCATTCATTAACCTAATTATAATCTTCTCCAGGTCCCCTCAGAAAATGCTCTTGTAAAGATGGGCAGTGATTCGACTGTCAAGTTAAAAAACTTCCCTTAACCTCTAACTTTGACAGGACTGATTGCCGCCTCCTCTTTGGGGGGTTCTCCTAAAATACTCACTTTTTTTTTTTGCTTCTCCTCTGCTCTATCTTCAAATGTTAAACTCTTCACTGCTATTTGAGCTTTCTTCTTTCCTCGTGTTTAAATCTTTAAATACTGTATAATATATACGCGTGTGTCTCAGTGTTTCACTTCCACTCCAGACCTTTCTCCCGAGTTCTGGTTCTATAGAAGAAGTGGTTCTGTTCAGACCAGCTCAATGCATTCAAAACAGAAACTCACTCTCTCTCCTCATCACTCTACTAGAGGCCGGTGCATGAAAATCCATGCACTGGAGGGGGTCCCTCAGCCCGGCCTGCCCCCCTCACAGTCCGGGAGCCCTCAGGGGCAGGAGGCGACCTGGCAATCAGGGGAAGGAGATGCCCCATCACACCTCTGCTGCTGCCACTGCCAGGAGCGCAAGCCTCAGCCGGGCCTGGACCTGAGCCTCAGGCGGCCCTGGGGAGCTGAGGGGACTGGGGGACTCCGGAGGCAGGCGCACTGGTGGGGCTGAGGGGACTGGGCGTCACCATCTTGTGACTGTGAGTGCCGCCATCTTTGAGGGTGTGGCAGTCAATTAGCATATTCCCTCCTTATTGGCTGTGGGTGCCTCCATCTTTGAGGGTGGGGCAGTCAATTAGCATATTCCCTCCTTATTGGCTGTGGGTGCCGCCATTTTTGAGGGCAGGGCAATTAGCATATTCCCTCCTTATTGGCTGTGGGCACCGCCATCTTTGAGGGCAGGGCAGTCAATTAGCATATCCCTCTTTATTAGATAGGATTCCTTCTCCGGTCCTTTCTCAGTTAATGGCATCGATAATGACTCAGGCTCTCCTCCAACCCCCACCACCATAAAAGAGCACACATGCCTTCTTCCTCTCTTAGTCATCTTCCCACCACTGCCCTTAGCTTCGTGCCTCATGCCTACATACCCGCGCTAGGGTCACAGCCCCTTCTTCGTTCCCTACAGAACGGAAGGCTCTTGCCTCTGCACTTTCCTTCGCGCTTTCATAACTGTCTAAAACTTAAGTCTTTAACCAATTCTCTGCTTTCAGTAAGCTCCTCGAAGGCATTCCACTGACTACACACAAGTAAGCTCAACTCTAGAGGCCACATACATTTCAATTTGGTTCAGCAGTAAATTACACTTTCAGTCTCCTCTCCACAGTGTTTCCAGCCACACTGAACTTTATGCTATTTCTGGGACGTATTTTCACATGCCAGTCCCTGCAGTTCCCTTCACAGGCATGCTATGCTCTCCATTCCCTTTTGCACCTGTTGGGCACTTATTTGTCTCTCAATATGTCACCTCCTGTACGAATAAGGTCCTGACACTCCCTGGCAGAATAAGAGCTCTGAATGCCGGTCACATCGCACTTCATGCCCTTCTCCAACCATCACACTGTGTGGTGCCCGCTCCGAAGCGCAGGCCTCTCCCGGGCAGGAGTGCCTTCCCTCCCGCAGTGCTTGCTCGGACAGTCAGGCTCCAGGACTTGAGGAACTCAATGGTATAACTGTTCCCATCTCCGCTAACTCCCAGGCAACACACATGACAGAAATGGTACACAAACAGAAACGGTTTTGTGAGAGCTTTAATGGCACAAATGATTATAGCTACAAGTTATACATGTATTGTAAACGGTATATAATGATACAAAGTGCTAACTAAATAGATGAAGAATGCAGAATCACTTTGGCTCAGTTAATTCCAATAATTTCAACAACTGGTTCACTTAAAAATTCATCTGCCTGGCTAAGTCTTCAATTTTTAGAACAGTAAATATTTGTACTGCAATCAAAGTAACTTGTTGCACTTTTCAATGTGCAAGTTTGTACAGTTTCACTCTTGACTCTATTTATAAATATTTTAAGCCAGTTTTTATCACACAGTAGAAAAACGAAGCCTGCCTTTTCATCTCCAAGTTGTAAACAGGTGTAAAGCTTTTTAAACATTACTCTTAAAATGTCAACTCTTAATTGTTGGATTCTCCTTTCCAATCACATAATCTGTTTCTGTTCAACACAAATCTGGGGAGGAGCATAAATATCTGTCCCGTAAGCTAGTGCTACCAATAAACACTGCATGATTCCACCTTATAGAAGTTCTACTGTGACCATGTAATAAACAGGACAAAATTTCACTGGTATTTTTAAGAAAAAGGGCAAAACTAAATTTATTTTCAATGTTGAAAAAATATCATTAATATACCAAGTTCAATCATACTGATAGAACTGTTACTGAATTTCAAAAGAGAGCGATGCAGTGCCTGTACAAAGTTGGTCTTATTTTAATAATAATTTTGCTTTTCCCTCCCATAATGCCAAATTGTATATTATAGCAGTTTAATTATTTAGTTCTCTTAATTTTACCAGCTTTTCCAATTTTATTCAGGCTTTCAAAATCAGTGGATCATCAAATTTTTGTTCTTCCCAAAGAAATTTAAATATGAACACTTGAAATAAATAGGTTACAGAAGGCAAATCAAGTGTTACCAGGTTTAAGAATAACATAGAAACAAGGTATAATAAAAAGATGTCCAAAATTATTTAGCATACATTGCTAGAAAGAAACATAAAGTAAAATAATTCAGAAAACTATTTTGTATATATCATCTCTTTCTTAAAGATAGCTAGCTATATTCCTGAAAAAAAAGATAGAAATTATTTTTTTTGTTACTCGGTACGTTATTTTCCACTACAACACAAATTTTTAAAAACTTGATGTGAGAGAGAAGAGTTAGTTTCTGCAAACTGGCAAACCTGGTTGTCAAAGTGTTTTTATTCAAGTCAACCTGATGTACTTTATTTAATGAGTATGTTGCTAGTTTTAAAATTAACAATGGTCTCTAAATATTCAATAGTAATGTCTATATCATAAACAGTAATTATTTATATATAAAACATATAATAGTATCCTTCAGAGTCATGCTATGTGTTTTGAAACCCAATAAATCTACTTGAAATAACTGGTAATCCTGATGCTTTCTAACAATTTGGTCCTAAAGCTTCACATTTTAGAAACAAACACACACAAAGTATGTCATTGAAGGAAGTTGTTGAGAGTTCTGGAACGTGAGGAGTTTAATGTATCTGAAAAGATGACTACAAGAGAGAATGACCAGTGCCTGCAGGATCACAGGAATCACCGTGGGAAGATTATACAGTAAACATTAAAAAGGAGAGGTCAGAAAAAAACAAATGGCATCTTTTCAGAACTGTGTCAAATGTTCCCACAAACCAAGTCTGTTTTCAAAGCTGCACAAGTGCTTGGAGTAACTCGGAAACAATTACCTGTGGAGTTTAAAGGCTTCCGAGTGTGCGTGATCTTCCTGAAACAATATGCCAATATTTATACCGCAAACTGGACCTCATTCCAAAGTCTCTTCTTAGAAAAAAAACTTTTTTTTTAAATTTAAAGAAAGTCATGAAAAATTCACATGCAGCTAATAAACACAAAAATACCCAAAACACACACAAATCCCAAAAGCAATTTCATATTTCTAGGCCTGAGACGTTCCTTATCAGAAATAAAGATTCTACACCATAGAAAAGACAGCATTACAACCTACTAGTATTAAAATCTGCTGATGTATTTTAGTTCTTATTCTATTTCATACCCATAGACCGTGTCCTACAAATTAAAAGGTGCCATTAGGAGGTTTAGACAAAGCTGGTTTAAAATAAATTTTTATTGCCCAAGGTATTTTTTTCTTGTGTCTTGCGTGTTTGTTTGTTTTTCTTGTTTCCTTTTTTAATAACTATAAATTCAAGCTTAAGGAAGCTTGCCTTTTTCTTGAAAAACAAAACAAAGCTTTTATGTCATTTGCTAGTCTTATCTTGTTTTATGAGCGAGATGGTAGTCATCTTGAGAGAGTAAAATTTATACCATGAGTGATTCTGGTCTAAGTCTGGTGGCACTAAAAGGAGATAATAGCATTATTGACAAAATTATTATCTGCTGGTGGCATTTGCGGAAAAGAAGCCCTTGCAAATTTCTAAACAACAGTAAACTCTGTTAGGAAATTCTAAAGTCTTACAGGCCCAAAGAGAATGAGGTTAGTAAAATGCCTCAACAGAGTTTGAATAAAATACTGAATTTGAGAGTTACTGGAGCTTGGATATGTAAAAATAGGACTGTAGGTTGGGTCATGCTTACAAGGGTCTCAAGTTCAAATAAACTACTGTGACAATACACCACTTCACAGGGCACACGCGTTCCCGGGGCTCCTGGCCTTCAGTAGGTGCTGGCAGAAGATGTGCTCAGTCGCTTTCCAATATAGATGCTGAAAGGAAACAAGCGCACATGTTCACGGGTTGCGGCAGCTCTGCACCAGCGCTTCCACAGGCTCAACTCTAGTAACCACCAACCTTTCAGTCCTTATAAACGGCTCAAAAAGTCTAAGTGCCCAGTTCCCTAGCGCCCTCCCTGAAATCCTCACTGACTTACTAAAACTAGTCTCCTGCCAGCCAAACTGGTTTAATACGATTACGTTTTAACCCATTAGGCAGGCCTGGTCAGCACAGGGGCAGTGACCAGACAAAGGAGAGCTGAGGGAACAGGCCATCTCAGAGCAAAGCAGAGCCAACCTCCTTTGGATTACTCCTTCGTGGAGACAAAAAAATTCCACTTTTTTTATAGATTGACCCTTCAGATACAAAATATAGTAATATATCAAATTATAAAGCTGCCAGTGCTTTACTTTAAGAGGGCTCTTACTAACAGTTTAAATCTTAAGGCTTAAGAGCCTAATATTACTTTTCTATGCAGAGCAAATATTTTGCCCTTAAATAACATAAGCAGAAGGGAAGTTAAAGAAAATATGGAATTAGTCCCCACCTCCCCCCGCCAGGCACTGCCAACTATTTAAAATTCTTTTTTCTACATTCACCTATAACAACAGTTACACTTAGGCCAGCAAGAGAAATAGTCTGGGTTCATGAAAGTAAGAGATACTACAGGGTACAAAAACCAACCCCTTGAAGGCAAATGAACTACTGCGCAGTCAATGCTGTGGGGGAATTTCAACTCATCAACCCCTGCCCCCACACCAATCCCATACAACATGCACACACTCCCTTCCTCCACAAACACCTTCCTGTGCTGATGTGATCACTGTCCTCAAAAGCAGACCATGCACTCAGAAAGACAAAAGGGTGTGTGGAAAAGCCATGCACGTTTCCATGGTCATGACTATGAACATCTCTCTGGTATGCTGAGCTCCTTAAAGGGGACCTAAGGGATGATGTGACTTTTGATTATTATAAAGAGAAAGTGACCCACTGGACATGCTTAAAGAGAATAAAAGTTATGTCTTGGAAAATAATTAACAGCTAGTGTTTAACTCCTAAAATCTTTCAAAATCTATTTCCTCAATTATTCAAATCAAGAAAAAAAAAGAATTTAAAAGACATGCCTGAAAAATTAATGAATTATAGGTAAATGTGGGATTAATTTTAGAATAATAAATAAAAATGCTACAAAAAGAAAAAACAACAACAATATCCTCAAACAACTTACCAGTTTTACTCAAGGACTATACAATAAAATGGTGTATTGTCCCAGCTGGGATGAAAAAAGTTCCCATCAGCCCCCAAATTTACACACTGAAGATTAAAGATTTAAATCATCTTGAGTAATTTATAAGCAACAACAAAACCCAAAAAAGAAAAAATCAGTCATAGATGAGAACACTTAAAATGATCACTTTGGCCTTAACCCGTTTGGCTCAGTGGATATAGCGTCAGCCCACAGACTGAAGGGCCCCAGGTTCGATTCCAGTCAAAGGCACATGCCCGGGTTGTGGGCTCGATCCCAGTGTGGGGCATGCAGGAGGCAGCTGATCAATGATTCACTCTCATCACTGATGTTTCTATCTCTCTTTCTCTCTCCCTTCCTCTCTGAAATCAATACAAATATATTTTTAAAAAATGATCACTTTGGAAATTAATATGAACCTATTTTTCAAATAAGAAAAAATGCTTATAAGTATACCAACCTTAGTAATTCTTTTAAACTCACACCCTATTTGCACTAAAACTTTAAAAGCAAAACAATACAAACAACTTTCACATGTATTTCTTTCATCTGGAAATAAAATATGAGGATAAAATGAGCAGGAAAAAAAAACTCCAAACTGTTATGAATTGACCAGTACTTACCCTAGCCCCAAAGCCAAAACATGAGAAAGGAAGAGAGATGGAATGAACACCTTAAGAAATTCCGCAGAGAAAATGCCCCCCTTCTTCATGGCTCCACTTTTCCTCATGCTTAAAGAAACAGAACGTTTAGGGTGCCTGAAGTGGAACTCCCTGGGGGAAGAAATGCAGAAGTAGGGATCAGAAATGCATTTGCTAAAAGTACCTTGGGAACTAGCAGGTCCACTGCATATACAGGCACTGTATCCACTGAAAAACATGTGAGAACTTACTTCGGGGGAATATTTTCAGGCCTACTGGACCAGTCGGACACCCAGTCTACACTTTTCTTCAAAGCATCAACTTCTCTCTCGCCTTCTACAACTTCTTCTTCTGACTGTAAAGGAGAATTCAAACTTTCAAAAAAGACAAAAAGAAAGACCGGTTCTTCCAACAAAAGACAAATCTAGACAGAAAATCATAAGACTATAAATCAGTCTTTTTATGTAAGAAACATGCCATTTTTCTAAAAAGGCTGACAAAATAATCGAAAATCAGAGTATTTAATGTCTTAAAAAGAACTTGAGTGAGTTTCACTGTTTTTTATATCTAAGCATAAAACATGAACCTGAAACATCAATGAAGCCTCAATAAAAAGTGAAACTGAAAAAAGCATATTTGAGGATATGCTATCTAAAGTGTGGAAAATGTTAATAATTATTGAAACTGGGTGATGCTTATATGAAGGTCCAATGTAATACCCACTTTACTTTTGTATGTGTTTAAAACTTTTCATAATTAAAAATAAAAGGGAACATATCAAAAAAGTACATGCTAACAAATATTAAATGATGAGAAAATAAATAACTTGGAGACTTGATGAGGAAACAAATAATCCTATCTAATAAATGAGAAACATGGTAATTAGCCATACCTCCGCTACCCTTCCCATTGGCTAATCAGGGCGATATGCAAATTAACTGCCAGCCAAGACGGCGGCCGGCAGCCAGGCAGATTGAAGCGAACATGAGGCTTGCTTGCTTCAGTGACAGAGGAAGCCAACGTTCCCCGCCTGCCGCTGCCGACCTCTGAGCTTACAGTTTGAAACATTGTTACAAATATAGGATCTAAACAAACTCCAGAAACCTGCTTTCAGCCAGCTGGGATCTCAGAGCTGGAGTTGAAACAGTGTTTCGATTACAGAACCCAAACAAACCAGATACCTGCTTTCAGCAGTGGAGGCCTAAGAGCTGGAGCCAAGCCTCAAAGCTAAAGCTGGCCCAGAATAAAAAAAAAAAAAAGAAAAAAAGGAGCGGTTGGGAGCTTCAGTCACCCGCCAGCCTAAAAACAGCCCTCAGCCCCTCACCCAGACTGGCCAGGCACCCCAGTGGGGACCCTCACACTGAAGGGGGTGTGACCAGCTGCAAACAGCCATCAGCCCCTCATCCAGGCTGGCCAGGCACCCAAGCGGGACCCCCACCCTGATCCAGGACACCCTTCAGGGCAAACCAGCCGGCCCCCACCCGTGCACCAGGCCTCTATCCTATATAGTAAAAGGGTAATATGCCTCCCAGCACCGGGATCAGCGAAGCCGCGAGGCCTCCCGGCACCGGGATCAGAGTGACAGGGGGCAGCGCCCAAACCCCCTGATCGCCCTGCAGCTCTGTGTGTGACAGGGGGCAGGGCCACAACCTCCCTATCTGCCCTGCTCTGTTCGTGACAGGGGAAGGCGCCCCAACCCCCTGATCAGCCCTGCTCTGTGCCTGATAGGGGGGAGCTCCCCAGCCCCCTGATCGCCCTGTGGCTCTGTGTGTGACAGGGTGCGGCGCCCCAACCCCCTGATCAGCCCCTCTCTGTGTGTGACAGGGTGCGGCGCCCCAACCCCATCCCACGGGCCCTGCTCTGTGTGTGACGGGGTAGAGCCATAACCTCCCCATCGGCCCTGCCCTGTGTGTGACAATGGCAGCGCCCCAACCCCCTGATCGGCCCTGCTCTGTGGGTGATAGAGGTCGGCGCCCCAACCGCCCCCCACGGGCCCTGCTCTGTGTGTGATGGGGTAGAGCCATAACCTCCCCATCGGCCCTGCCCTGAGTGTGACAGGGTGCAGCGCCCCAACTCCTTGATCCGCCCTGCTCTGTGTGTGACAGGGGGCGGTGCCCCAACTCCCCTATCAGCCCTACTCTGTGAGTGACAGGGGGGAGCTCCTCAACCCCCTGATCGGCCCTGCTCTGTGCGTGACAGGGGGGAGCTCCCCAACCCCCTGATGGGCCCTGCTCTGTTCATGACAGGGGGGAGCTCCCCAACCCGATTGGCCCTGCTCTGTGCGTGACAGGGTACGGAGCCCCAACCCCCCTGATCGGCCCTGCTCTGTGCGTGACAGGGGGTGGTGCTGCAACCTCCCCATCGACCCTGCCTTGAGTGTGACAGAGGGCAGTGCCCCAACCCCCCAATCAGCCCTACCCTGAGCGTGACTGAGGGTGGCATCGCAACCTCCCAATCCGCCCTGCTCTGTGCATGACAGGGGGTGGCGCCCCAACTCCCCAATCGGCCCTGCTCTGAGCCCGACCAGGGGCTGCACCTAGGGATTGGGCCTGCCCTCTGCCACCCGGGAGCAGGCCTAAGCCAGCAGGTTGTTATCTCCCGAGGGGTCCCAGACTGCGAGAGGGCACAGGCCGGGCTGAGGCACCCCCCTCCCCCCAAGTGCACAAATTTTTGTGCACCGGGCCTCTAGTCCTATATAATAAAGAGCTAATATGCAAATGGTCATCACACCCTCACACCCTCACGCCGTAACAGCTCAGACACTAAACACTGGGGAGAGAGGAATGGGACCAGCCAGGCTGCGGCCTGGCAGAGGGACAAGCCGCCCACCCCACGGTCCTGGGTGCCAGTGCCTGCGTCTGCAGCCAGCCCAGGCGAAGCCGTCCTGGATGCCTGTGGCCGGCCTGAGGGAGGGAAGCCTGGGTCCCGGGTGCAGGGTGAGGCAGAGGCAGTTAGGGGCGATCAGGCCAGCAGGGAAGCAGTTAGGGGTGATCAGGCCGGTAGGGGAGCAGTTAGGGGAGATCAGGCAGGCAGGCAGAGGTGTTAGGGACGATCAGGAAGGCAGGCAGAGAGGTTAGAAGTGATCAGGCAGGCAGGTGAGAGGTTAGGAACCAGTGGTCCCGGATTGTGAGAGGCAGTTGATCATCCCCCAAAGGGTCCTGGATTGGAGAGGGTGCAGGCCGGGCTGAGGGACCTCCCCACACTCCGTGCACAAATTTTGTGCACTGGGCCTCTAGTAGTAGTATATATTAAGCATATATTGAGAGACAAGTGATTCTAAGCACTTTCCATGTATTAACTTTTACCTTGCAACAACCTATAAAAATAGGAACTATTAATATTCCATTTTTATACATGAGGAAACTGAGATATAAGTTCAGTAACTGCCTAAGGTTCCTAAGCAGTAAGCAGCAGGTCCAGAATCCAGACCCAGGCAAAATGTCTCTAGAGCCTCCACTCCTCAGCATTAGATTTCACTCCCTGAAGATTATACTTTTCTAGACAAGTCACGATCCAAACACTTCCCCAGGTTTATTCAACTACTTAAGCTAGAAGTTTTTTTGGAATACGTTATTTTATACTGAGTCAGAATTTGCCATCTTTCATATAAAAAAATGAAAAAGAAAACTCTTTTCTCTTTAATAATAATCTAAATTTTTCTGGCCAAGAGCAATCAAATTTTCCAAAAGCTTCTTTCATCAGAACCCACAGGAATGAGACATTTCTAAAAATGACACAGCACTATTTGGTCACTTTTAGGGAATGTGATGCTATGACCTCAAACCAAAGGATCTCAAAGCTAAGGATTGTTTTTGATTTGCTATTTTGTTTAAACGGGGTTGTCTTTGACCAAAGCTTTCATTCTTATCCATCAGCAGTTATGCAATGCAGAACATGACATATCCCTGTGATTCTTTTTTTTTTTAATATATTTTATTGATTTTTTACAGAGAGGAGGGAAGAGGGATAGAGAATTAGAAACATCGATGAGAGAGAAACATCGACCAGCTGCCTCCTGCACACTCCCCACTGGGGATGTGTCCACAACCAAGGTACATGCCCTTGACCAGAATCGAACCTGGGACCCTTCAGTCCGCAGGCCGACGCTCTATCTGCTGAGGCAAACCAATTAGGGCGCTGTGATTCTTTTTGACAGGTGTAGTTCTCTGTGGAATAGCTGCCTGGGGAAGGTAGCTTCAGATACTCTCTAGACACAGATAGTCCCTTTCATTATCAAGCCAAAAATCCCTGTGGAGCTTTGCTACTCTGTAGTATCATTCTTATTTTGTTCAGCCAGATAGCAAATTCCACTGGATAACACAATGTAGCCTTTAGGACTAAGCTTTTCCACTGGGTACTGAGATTACTCAGAATCATGAGTTGGCTCTTTAGAGTAAATCTAAAAAATTACAAATAAAAAAACATAAATTATTACAATTTATTTATAGATCAGTTCATGTACACACAATGTCTGACTATATTCAACACCCTGCAGGTCTTTCCTGTTACCTTTCCAACTTTGATCTCACATGTCTCTCTAAAACTGCTCAAAGGTTTTAGGCTTAGCCCTAACTGGTTTGGCTCAGTGGATAGAGCGTCAGCCTGCAGACTGAAAGGTCCCAGGTTCGATTTTGGTCAAGGGCATGTACCTTGGTTGCAGGCACATCCCCAGTAGGAGGTGTGCAGGAGGCAGCTGATCAGTGTTTCTCTCTCATCAATGTTTCTAATTCTCTATCCCTCTCCGTAAAAATCAATAAAATATATTTTTAAAGGTTTTAGGCTTAAATTTGTAAACAAAGTAGTATTTCATCCTTTCTGGGACAATGAAAATGTAATAAAGTGTTTTGTTCTACTTTTTAAAAAGAAGATGTACTTTTCTCTCAGATGAGTTTAAAATCGGGATCCTAAGCTCTCCATCCAGCTCTCCTCACTTAGTACCAGACCTCTGCTTCCTTCCAGTCATCTTAAATTTTCCAGTTTTAGATTTTAATTGTCTTCCAACTCTGAGAATTCCAGAATATGGTAAAAATGCACTTATTCTAATTAAATAAAAGTCATGCTTTCAACCGAATCAATAACCCTCTCTCTACACCTATTCAAGTAGCAGATTATGATCATGTTGGCCTGTCCTCAGGTGGAAGGCCCTTCCCTTCTATTCACTTACACTGTCCTTCTCTGGCTCACCTCAAGTTTTTAGGTCTCTAAGCATGGATAGTAAACTGCATACTGTGGGGTCCATGTTCAAGTAAATCAGTTTACAAAAGGGAAAAGGGAAGACAATTTCAGTTTCTATCATATTCCAAAGATACCCAACACTGGGTAGGCCTCTTTGGTCCCAGAAACACACTCCAAAAATGCCTTCAAGAGATAATCTATGGCCCTAACTGGTTTGGCTCAGTGGATAGAGCGTCAGCCTGCGGACTGGAAGGTCCCAGGTTCGATTCCGGCCAAGGGCATGTACCATGGTTGCGGGCACATCCCCAGTAGGAGGTGTGCAGGAGGCAGCTGATCAATGTTCCTTTCTCATCGATGTTAATAACTCTCTATCTCTCTCCCTTCCTCTCTGTGAAAAATCAATAAAATGTTTTTAAAAAAAAAAAAAAAAAGAGAGATAATCTATGGTCCATTTTCTGCTACAAAAGTGAGACTCTTAAGGATTATCATCCTAGAAGTATAGTTTGAATGACCTTTTGCCTAAAAGCATTACACCTTGGGCTTCCTCATACTGTAAGTCACCAGACATGTTTTAGCTCATTCTCAAGACCTTGTGCGCTCTCCTGAAATCAATCCCATTCATTGACTTATTGTAGTAGAAGAAACAGGGGTCAGAGGCTCAGGCAGCCCTGGTTTCAATCTGGCTCTATCACTTACTTGCTTTATAATCTTAGATAAGTAGCTTAATTAAGACAAAGCCTCACCTTTCCCATTTGTTCATGGATACAATAGCACCTCTTTCACTGCACTGAGAACATTAAATGTGGGAAAAATTTAAAAAAATAAATTTAGCACCAATAATATATCTAATATACCTTTCCTTTCTCCTGAGAAAGGGCTAAAAATGTCATATTCCTCATATAGACATATAAAAATATTTAGTAAGAGCAAGTACCATAATAGTCTTCTGTTAACTGTTTTTAACTGTTTCCTAACCCTAAACTTGCTTCTCATTCATGAAAAAAAAAAAAAAAAATCCGCCCTCCCAAGCCCTAAAGTGATTAATTTTAAATTATCACTTCTGCAATTCAAGAAAAAAACTTAGCTCGGCCAGAGTGACTCAGTGGTTGAGCATCGACCTATGAACCAGGAGGTCACTGTTCAATTCCCAGTCAGGGCACATGCCCCTGTTGACCCCCAATGAGTGGCACGCAAGAGACAGTCAATCAATGATTCTCTCTCATTACTGATGCTTCTATCTCTCTCTCCCTCTCCCTTCTTCTCTGAAATTAATAAAAATATATTTTTTTAAAAAGTTTAAATGGCCTTTTGAAAGTTTAAATAAATAGTACCATTGATATTTCCCTCACTAAAAGTCTTACTCTAAAAGATACTCTGTTTAAACTGACTGATCTGATTAGTAATATTGCTTACCCAGGGCTTGATGAGAACCAAAGTTCTTTTAGGTCCTTGTTTCTGAACAGGGATCACACTAGCAATGCTATGATAACCTGACACAGAGGCCAAAAGTCTTACATTTTCAACTCTAGAGTCCACTTAAATTCAATTGTTAGTTAAGCCTAACTGTACACCAGCTACTCCATGAGCCAAGCAAGAGAGCACTTATCACAGCGTTCCATTAGGTTGTCAGGTAGATTATTAGAGGGAAAAAGTGTATGTGGAGGGTAAGGGAGATCTAAGGGCAACTAAATAATTGGGAAATACAGATTTCTTTACTGCAGGAACTGTCAGAGCCTTTTATATGCTACCACCTGCTGTGACTAATGGTGTGTGAGGGTGAGGAAGCCCAGGTCTGCATTATTTTCCACTTACTTGACTTCAGAACTACCTTATGGAGCTTTCCATTGAGCAAATGTTCCGCAAAACACATTTGGAAAATGCTAATCTAGTTTTCAACATATCTGTACAAAAGACATTATGGATGGAAAACATTTCCTAGCAACAGACTACAGCAAAGAATTAACTTCATTTCTCTATCTTGGGATTTCTTAGCACATGTCTGCCGTGGAAACTTCACAGACTTTCCTCTTCATTGTTATAGTTTACTGCATATGGCCAAGAGACATACAAAAGCCAGCAATTCAACAAATCCAATCAGACATCTTCCTATATGAAAGCCTTGCTTCTACATAAGCTTTTCTGCAGAATAGAGTTCATCATAAATTTGTATCCAATTCCAGAGGTTTCCTAAGTTTCAGAGAACAGCACAAATACAGCATAGTCAAGGAAGGAAGAAACCGTGCAGTCTTCTTTCACAAAGAATGCTAGGTGGATCCCAGACAACATGCAAACATTTCTAGTGCAAAGGTTTAAGACATTGTACAGTGAGAACCCCACAAAGTTCTTATTAGACTTTATTTAAACATTCATTTAACATATATTCTTCAGACACCTTAACACAAGAGAAAAGGACAATGATTCCTTCCTCAAAAATTTAAACAACGACACTTTTAGGTGACTTGACGTATCAATTAAGTTAGGGTTGGCTATGAACATTCTAAATTGCTAACAATTATTTACTTACTAGAGGCCCAATGCATGAAATTCGTGCAAGAGTAGGCCTCCCTTCCCCCGGCTGCCAGCACCGGCTTCCCTCCGGCACCCGGAACCCAGCCTTCCTTCCGGCCACCAGCAGACACCCAGGAGCCGGGCTTCCCTCACAGCCCCAGCTTTGTCCAGAAGGTCGTCCGGAAGGGACGTCTGGTCTAATTAGCATATACTTTTACTAGAGGCCCGATGCATGAATTTGTGCACAGGTGAGGTCCGGTTGGCTCACCCCGATGAGGGTCCATCAGGGGTGGGGCCAGCCGGAGAAAGGGGCCACAGGCAGTTGGCTGGCTGGCTCCGCCCCCAATCAGGGTGTTGGGGCCAGCCAGGGGGAGGGGCCGAGAGAGGGCTCCAGGGCGTGTCCGTCCTGTCTTGCTCAGTCCCAATCGGCCGAACCCCAGCAGCAAGCTAACCTACTGGTCGGAACATCTGCCCCCTGGTGGTCAGTGCACGTCATAGCGAACAGCTGAGTGGTTTTAGCATATCATTAGCATATTACGCTTTGATTGGTTGAATGGACGATCAGACACTTAGCATATTAGGCTTTCATTATATAGGATTATTATAGATCATAAATTTTATAATGTAAACCTTTATAAGCTTCCAATACTATATCCATCTATATTTCCAACAATGTCAACTCCTACTGAACTGCATTTATCTTCTTTAACTTAAGGAACCTATGTAATTTAGATCAATTTTTCCCTAGCTGTTGAAATTCACCTTAAAAGTCATTGCTTTCATTTTGGACACAGAATACCTGGTTCTACAATAACCTTTCTTTTTATTTATTTTGTGACCTTAAATAAGATATAGCTTGGTTTTCTATTTATAAATTCCAGAAACTAGCCTGGAATACTGAAATGATACATCATAGACAAGAATTTTCCAAGTCTTTTAGGGTGTTGTCCCCAGAGTTTCAGTTGTAAAGGAGCACAACAAGGACTTTATCATCTTCAGTGAATTCTAAAATCAGAAAACTGAGTAACTTAAAACAGCTTCAAACTATTTTTTTAAAGTCTTATTTTTTTTAAATATATTTTTATTGATTTCAGAGAAGAAGGGAGAGAGGGGAGAGATAGAAACATCAATGATGAGACAGAATTATTGATTGGCTGCCTCCTGCCTACTGGGAATCGAGCCCGCAACTCGGGCATGTGCCCTTGACTGGAATTGAACCCGGGACCCTTCAGACCGCAGGCCAATGCTCTATCCACTGAGCCAAACCAGCTAGGGCAAGTCTGCTTATTCTTTAAAATATTTTAGCTCAACATATTTGGAGGCTTGTATTTTCCCTAGTTATTTCTTGTAAATCATAAAAATAAATTATCACACCCACACAAACACACATACACACCTGAGAGCTATGGTCCCTGCTGGTGTGCATTTCCACATCAAACATAATTTGCCCATCTTCTTGTGGGGAAGGGCTAGAAGAAAAAGAATTGAGCCATTAGTTTTCATTCCATTTTGTCAAATAAATTAGCCTCTACTGGAAATTAGAAAATTGAAAGTTACAGTAGTATGGCTTTGAAAAGCAGCAAATCAGAAGTATACAATCCTATCTAATAAAAGGGTAATATGCAAATTAAGTCACTCTGTCACAAAGATGGTCATGCCCATAGCCACATGATGGCAGCGCCCAGTCATCTCAGCCCCACCGGAGTCCCCGGGGGGGGGGGGGGGCAGAGGGTGGAGGAACGCTTGCGTCGTCACTCCCAGAACAAGGCAAGCATTCCGCTGGCGCATGGATTCGTGCGCAGGACTACTAGTAACCCCATAAAAGAAAACATGAAATTGAGCACTTTTACTTCCAAAATGTTCTGGAATTTTTCAGTGGTGATACATTTCTTTACAATGAAAACTTTGCAAAGGAAATTACATACAGACACAAGACTGTCACATTTTATTTTTACTTTTTTCCCAATAAAGGTAAAATGATCTTTAAATTCAGAGACCTCATTTGAATTCTTTTTCTCAACGTTCCTTCATCATTAAATATTTCATAAGCAGCAGTTCTCAAAGTGTGAAAACAGTTTTCAAAGACTTATTCAAAGGGTATTTGAGGTTAAAACTGCTTTCATAATACTATTAGATTAATTTGCCATTTTCATTCTCACTCTCTCATGAATGTATAGTGAAATTTTCCAAAGACCTCATGTGTGATATTATAACAGATAGAATGCAAAAGCAGATGAGAATCCAATTGCTTTCTATTAAGTCATGTATTAGAGAGATTTGCAAAAATGTAAAACAGTGCCACTAGTCCTAATTTTTTTGCTTATGGAAAATAGTTACTTTCCATTTTAAAAAGTTAATTATGTTAAAATATAATGGTTTATTATTATTGAATGAATACATTTTTTTCTCAGTTTTAATTTCTAATATAGTAAATACCAAAATATAATGCCCACATAAACAAAAGCTTTGAGGTCCCTAATAATATTTATGAATGTAAAGAAGCACAGAGATGAATGATGTGACTCAGTGGTTGAGTGTCCGACCTATGAACCTGGAGGTCATGGTTCAATTCCCAGTCAGGCACATGTCCAGGCTGCTGGCTTGATCCCCAGGAGGGGGCATGCAGGAGGCAGCTGATCAACAATTCCCTCTCATCATTTCTCTTTCTATCTGCCCCCATCTCTCTTCCTCTCTGAAATCAATAAAAATATATTTTTAAAAAGGAGAATTACTATTCTACTTATTTCAGAAATATTTGCTTTGAGATAGTTCAGTGAATTAGGTAAGCATATTCATTAGATAAGCATATATATAGTCATATATATGTATACATATGAATATATAACCTTTAATGAAAAATACAAAATTTAGTCCCAGAACTACAAAAATTTACAGATGAATTTTTAGACAAAAACACGTGATCATGAATTATACCTCGTACAATGGATGAATATAAGGTACTAAGTTCTATTCTTAGCTTTATCCACGATCCCTTGTGCAATTACACAGCAAGTCTCTAGGTCTTTCACTACAATACCTCGTCCCCAAATCTAAATTCACACAGGGATGAAAAATGCTCTGGGCTTAACTTGCACAAAGGAATAAATATTAACTATTAAAGTTGTCATGAGCATGTGTACAATGTTAATATATAGAGTTGTTGGTTAGACTGACTCAAAAATAAGTAAGATCACCAGAAATATACCAGACTGATTAAGCCTAGACACAGGAGATTCTTAAATGAAAATAAGAAAAAAGCTGCATCTGTATCAAACAAACGTATTAATGTATTTAGAAATGTTTGCCTTGAAGTAGAAATCTCAAGCTACGGCACAGGAATTGAGGAGAGCAAGGTGCTCTTGTTGTCTCCCGTTATTGTCATAATGCTCATAACTCTGCTGGGTTCACAGCCAAAGGCCAAGGTAAGGGCCAGCTTTACACAGCCATCACTAGGTCGAGGCTGCGCATGACAGTCGAGAATTCGACAGAAGCCCTGCTCTGCTTCCATGCTCTTCTTTACCGTTGGCCCCATCTCACTCAAAAAATACTAAACATTTCACTGATGAACTGCTTACCACTCCTAACAATTTGGAATGCATTAGAGCCTCAATCCTGTCCTGTTAAGATTAGCTGGAGAGACTTTAAAATGTTCTCATGTTTCTATCCCTCCCCTGGCAACAGGATGAGAACCTCCAGGTCTGTGCACTGGTATTTTTAAAAGCTCCCTGGGTGAATCTAGCATGTAGGTTGAAAACTCCTACAACAGGGTGGAACACAAAGCAAAACACATAGGGGTTATCTTCTAACAACCACCACAGTGACAAAACATATCTATGGAATCATTTTAAAACTCAAAGTATATATAAATTAGCTTTGGTACCAATACCCAAAAATCCTAAAACTTTCCCACCTATAAGAAATATTCCTTAACAACTTCAAATGGAGAGATGCATGACAATTCAAATGACATGAATTATGAAGACTCTTTTAAATGTTAAAGGGTGTTAGTCAGATATCCCAAAAGTATTACTGAGCTAGAGTTCCAGGCCTCCTCGGAAAGATGGCCAGTAACCCAGAGCCTGTAGATACATAAGCTGAGGGACAGAAAAGTGTTAAAAAGCATTTGCCACCCCTCACTTCACATGTTTAGAAACCCAAGTGAAACACAATCATGCAAAGGTGACTTCATATTTAATCACAAGTATAACTGCAATCATCCTATATAATAAAAGCCTAATGTGCAAATCGACTGATCAGCAGAATGATGGGCAGAATGACCGGTCGCTATGATGCGTACTGACCACCAGGGGGCAGATGCTCAACGCAGGAGCTGCCCCCAGCGTCGGTGGCAGGGAGCAGGGCTGGTAAATGGGGGGCGCCAGGCCAGCCAAGGTGGGTGCCAGCAGAGGCCTTCCAATCGCCCCACCAGTCGCCCTGCAGATCAGCCCTGATCACTGGCCAGTCCGAGGGACCCTACTCATGCATGAATTTCATGCACCGGGCCTCTAGTAAATGAAATAAGATGACCAGAGAGGCAAGCAGGTGACCTGTTTCCTGCTCAATGACAGCACAGTGAACAACAGATGAAGGAACACACTGGTGCCAATGACCAAGGGTCACCCCCTTGATGGATACTAAAGCCTATCGACAGGGCCACAATAAGCAAGAACTACAGAAACTATCAGGGAGTTCCATGAGATGCATGTAATACATTTATATTTTATTTTTTGTGCTAGACCCTCCACCAGCAAAAGAATTACTAGTACGACTGGCTTTATTGAGATACTAGCTTTATTGCGATGATCTGGAACCAAACCTGCAATATCTCTAAGGTATGCCTGTACAATATAAACTTCATTCTGAAAGACACACTAATGCTGTCGCGACTGGAATCAAAGGCAAGCTGCTCAGAAAAGAGCTCTCTGCTCTCCTGTTGCTTCCTGACTAGAGCCATCCCAGGCTCTTTAAAAGCACAGGGGCAAGTCAGAGATGAGACAGGGTGGTGGGGGTGCACACTGTGCCACAGAGACAGCAAACCAATCCTCTGCTGCCTTGGTAACATCAGTGGGTCATAAGACACACAGGAACTTCAAAACATGATTTACCTCAATTAATCCTTTTATACTTTTTTTTTTATAAGTAATAATACCTGTTACACACACAATTTTTACAAAGTACAAATATATTCAGAAGAAGAAAAATCTGTAATTCCATCCCCTAAAGATAATCATTGTTTATATATTTTTTAAATTTTTTATTTCTTTCTTTTTGGAGAGAGACCGGGAGAGAGAGAGAGAGAGAAACATCGACTTGTTCTATTTATGCATTCATTGGTGATTCCTGTATGTGCCCTGACTAGGGATTGACCCTGCAACCTGAGCGTATAAGGACAATGTTCTAACCAACTGAACTACCTACCTAGGGCCCACTGTTTACATTTTTAAATGTTCTTTAATCTTTTGCTGGGCATTTGCATTTTCTACATTGCTGATACCAGTTCATTAACCAGAAGATCATCCAGTGCCCCACAGTGCTATAAGTATGGCTGTCACTGATCTAAGAATTGTTACATGATACCAGTGTGTCACTGAATTATCTAGTTCCTCTGAAAAACAGAGATGCTTATACTGAAAATAAACTAACAGCTCAGTTTCATTCTACATATACCTTCCTCTATATTCTTGTTTCACCATAAAAAGTCCTTAATCCGTGGAATTAATTTCTCTAACTTAGAGAAAAATGAGGTCTAAAATAAAATTTCCTCAGATAAACAGAATGGCCTTCAAAATTAACTGTCTTTACAGACTTGGCTGGTGCTCCCACCGTGCAAATACTGTTCTAACTTGAACCACCTTGCAGTTCCTGTGACGCAAACATTTACTAAGTGTCTGCTACACGCCAGCACCATCACTGTGAAAGAACAAAGGAGATGGAACACGACCCCAGCCTTCTGGAGCCTCCCATCTAGAAGGGAGGACAGATATACACAGAGATAACTATAGTCAAGGCAGAATGTGATCTGTGAAACAGGGACACAAAAGATAAAAGAAAATGGGAGAAAGTTAGATTAATTTTATAAGTAAACATTTATGCCATTGACTTTTTAAAAAGACTTTTTAAACTAATTTCCAGAGAGAGAAGAAAGGGGGAGAGAGAGAGAGAAACATCAATCAGCCACCTCCTGCATCACCCCCCCCCCCCACCCCCACGGATCAAGCCCACAACCCAGGCATGTGTCCTGACCGGGAATCGAACCGGCAACCTCTCAGTACATGGGATGATGCCCAACCAATTAAGCCACACCGGCCAGGGTATGCCACTGACTTTTAAAATGATAACCATCTAAATATGATACAGTCTGATAAGGAACTGCCTTAATATAGGGAAAAACAGTGGGCACCTGTCAATTAGCTGTCTGATTTCAAATACACATGCTGTAATAAATCGGCTGTCATATTTTCCCATTTATTTTTTCCTAATGGGAATTAACTTTGTAACCCATCTGTTTTCTGAATTCTACCAAAACAAGGATCTCACTTACCTGTCACAGTGAGAACTGCCTCTTGAACTACTCTGTCCTGATTCATGTTGTGCATCCAAAAGAATCTTCTCCATGTCTCCATTGTGGATAGAGGATGAGGAAGGGACGTGCTCCAGTCCCCCATTTTTCCCATTGCCATTATCATTACCATTGCTGCTGTTCATGGGTAACTCCACCCAAGAACCTGTTGGACAAGTCAGATAACTTAAATTAAGCAAAGCAGAACTGAAATCTGTCATGTGCACACAGATGTGAATATGCTGAATTCAGATAAGAAGTCTTATTTGCCTCAAACCAAACGCAAAACATATTCTGAGACAGCTAAACAAGGAGCAATAAAAGTTTAGAAATCTATATAGTTTTGTTCTTGAAGCAGCTCATGCAATCAACCAAATTAGAAAAGTTGACCTCTAAAACTAGTAAATGTGTCCTTCAGCCAATTTTCTTTCTGGTGAAAGCTGTTTATATACAATAAACACTACTGGAAATTTTTAGGTTGCTTTTTAAAAAAATAGCTACTTTATATCTAGACAGGCTATTTACCTTTAATATTTTAGTTTACATCTTTTCCATAGTCTACCTCAGCTATTTAGTTGTATCCTCTCCACAAATAACATCAATATATGACAGTTTCATAAAGATCATCTAGTAAATAAGTTAACAACTATGTCCTAATTAGCACAAACAATTGAGAAGCTCCTAGAGAAGCAACTTAAATGCAATCATAAAAGTCTCAACTTGTGTACAGATCGGGAGCACAAAATTAATGCAGCTAGCTCTAACTAAATCAGGCGATAGTGCTAACAAAATGTGAAAAAAAGCTGCCCCTCTATCCCACAAATTAGTTTCTTTTTTTCCTTTGTATCTCATACCTTCTATACTTTCTCCTTTATGCACTAAACATACCTTGTAAGAACTTGTCTCTTCTCTCTTCTCTTGCACGAGTTACTACCTTCTAGATTTTTCACTAAGCCTCACTGGTTAGGGGGGAGAAATAACTGTTCGTCTGCTACAGGCAACACTGAAAAGTTTTCTCAGGGGAACAGTCGAAGGGGGCGGAGCCACAGAAAAGGGGATATACGTGGCCTTGGTAATGTAGATAGGCCTAAAAATATTTCTTGGCTTAATCAGTTTGCTGAACACATTAAGGTGTTTTAATTTTAACAAGAATTGACAACAGTAGCCAATAAGCTAACTTCACAAAAAAAGAGATAGTAATGTATTTTTTCTCCTGTAATTTCCATTCCTTACAATAAACTTTGTTTTGGAAATCATCACCACGCAGGTTGATGGGGCCATTGCTTTAAACTCCCAGCAAAAGCATTAGAGAGAGTTTTGTGGCTAAACAGTATTCTATCAGCAAATCAGAACAATCACCTAAATAAGGTTCAAACCCTAAAGGCACTCTAAATGAGGTGAAGACTATTCCAGATCTAGAAGTGCACTCAACATCATCCTGATGTGAAGGGAAAGCTCAAAGGCATACCTGATTAGAAATATGACTCCACCCCTTACTATCTACTAGTATCTGACTGTCTGACCTTAAATTTCCTCATTTGTAAAACAGAGATGATAATAACATAGTATCTACCTCCCAGGGCTACTGTGATGATGAAATATAGAAACACTAGAGGCCCAATGCATGAAATTCATGCAAGAGTAGGCCTTCCTTCCTCCAGCTGCCGGCACCAGCTTCCCTCTGGCACCCGGGACCCGGGCTTCCCTCACAATCCCGGTGTTGTCCAGAAGGTCGTCCGGTATAATTAGCATATTACACTTTTATTATTATAGACTAGAGGCCCAGTACACAAAATTCGTGCAGGGGGGGGGGGTGTCCCCTCAGCCCAGCCTGCACCCTCTCCAATCCGGGACATCCCTCTCACGATGTGGGATCACTGGCTCCTAACTACTCATCTGCCTGCCTGATCATCCCCAACTGCTGCCCCTGCCAGCTTGATCACCCCTAACTGCCTCTGCCTGCCAGCCTGATTGCCCCTAACTGCCTCCCCTTGCCGCCTGTTCACTCCCAACTGCCCCCTCCCCCGCCGGCCTGGTCGCCCCCAACTGCCTCCCAGCTGGCCTGGTCGCCCCCAACTGCTCCCCCTGCCAACCTGGTCACCCCACACAGCCTGCTGTTCAGTCGTTTGGTCGTCCCTCACTAACCCCCCTGCCGGCCTTGTCGCTCCATGCAGCCTGCTGTTCGGTCATCAGTCTGGTTGTAACAGCCCCTGGCTTTTTATATATTAGAACTAGAGGCCCGGTGCACAAAAATTTGTGCACTCGGGGGTGGGGGGGAGGGGTCCCTCAGCCCGGCCTGTGCCCTCTCGCAGTCTGGGACCCATCGGGAGATAACGACCTGCTGGCTTAGGCCCGCTCCCGGGTGGCAGAGGGCAGGCCCAATCCCTAGGTGCAGCCCCTGGTCAGGCTCAGAGCAGGGCCGATTGGGGAGTTGGGGCGCCGCCCCATCATGCAAAGAGCAGGGTGGATTGGGAGGTTGCGATGCCACCCTCAGTCACGCTCAGGGTAGGGCCGATTGGGGGGTTGGGGCACCGCCCCGTCACACTCAAGGCAGGGTCGATGGGGAGGTTGCGGCGCCACACCCTGTCACGCACAGAGCAGGGCCAATCAGGGGGTTGGGGTGCTGCCCCCTGTCACGCGCAGAGCAGGACCCATCAGGGGGGTTGGGGCTCCGTTCCCTGTCACGCACAGAGCAGGGCCCATCAGGGGGTTGGAAAGCTCCCCCCTGTCACTCACAGAGTAGGGCCGGTAGGGGAGTTGGGGCACCGCCCCCTGTAACAGAGCAGGGCGGATCAGGGGGTGGGGGCGCTGCCCTCTATCACCCACAGAGCAGGGCCGATCAGGGGGTTGGGGCGCAGCCACTCTCACACTCAAGACAAGGCCAATGGGGAGGTTATGGCTCTACCCCGTCACACACAGAGCAGGGCCCATGGTGGGGGGTTGGGGCGCCGCACCCTGTCACACACAGAGCCGCAGGGCAATCATGGGGTTGGGGAGCTCCCCCTATCAGGCACAGAGCAGGGCTGATCAGGGGGTTGGGGCGCCTTCCCCTGTCACAAACAGAGCAGAGGGGATAGGGAGGTTGTGGCCCCACCCCCTGTCACACACAGAGCCACAGGACGATTAGGGGGTTTGGGCGCTGCCCCCTGTCACACTGATCCCGGTGCCGGGAGGCCTCTCAGCTCCGCTGATCCCGGTGCTGGGAGGCATATTACCCTTTTACTATATAGGGTAGAGGCCTGGTGCACGGGTTGGGGCCGGCTGGTTTGCCCTGAAGGGTGTCCTGGATCAGAGTGGGGGTCCCCACTGGGGTGCCTGGCCAGCCTGGGTGAGGGGATGATGGCTGTTTGCAGCTGCTCACACACCCTTCAGGGTGGGGGTCCCCACTGGGGTGCCTGGCCAGTCTCGGTGAGGGGCTGAGAGCTGTTTTCAGGCTGGCGAGTGACTGAAGCTCCCAACCGCTCCTTTTTTTCTTTTTTTTTAATTCTGGGCCAGCTTTAGCTCTGAGGCTTGGCTCCAGCTCTTAGGCCTCCACTGCTGAAAGCAGTTTTCTGGCCTTTGTTTATCTTCTGTATTTGAAATGACGTTGCGATCCTGCTGGCTGAAGCCTGATGGACTAAAGCAGGTTTCTGGGGTTTTGTTTAGCTTCTATATTTGTAACATAGTTCTTAGAGTTGCAGCTCAGAGGCTGGCAGCGACAGGCAGGGAACGTTGGAGTCCTCCATCACTGAAGCAAGCAAGCCTCATGTTCACTTTAAGCTGCCTGGCTGCCGGCCACCATCTTGGCTGGCAGTTAATTTGCATATCGCCCTGATTAGCCAATGGGAAGGGTAGCGGTCGTATGCTAATTACCATGTTTCTCTTTTATTAGATAGGATAGGTAAAGTGTCTACTAAACAGTAGCTGCTCAGTTACACACTAGTTAAAAGAGTTTATATTTGTCCCTAGGCTGGTAGCTCAGTCATCCCTATACACCAAGATTATGGGTTCAATCCTAGTCAGGGCACATACAAGAATCAACCATTGAATGCATAAATAAGTGGAACAACATATCAATGTTTCTCTCTCTCTACCTGAAATCAATAAAGAAGAGTTTACACTTGTAAATTACTTAGAACAGTGTTTGCTAAATAAAAAAGAAGTGATCTTGCCCTAACTGGTTTGGCTCAGTGGATGGAGCATCGGCCTGTGGACTGAGGGGTCCCAGGTTCGATTCCAGTCAAGGGCATGTACCTTGGTTGCAGGCACATCCCCAGTAGGGGGTGTGCAGGAGGCAGCTGACCGATGTTTCTTTCTCATTGATGTTTCTAACTCCATCCCTCTCCCTTCCTCTCTGTAAAAAAATCAATAAAATATATATATTAAAAAAAAAAAAGAAGTGATCTTTTCCTTCCTTTCCCTCTGAGGCAGTCCTAGGGTTGTCACAGTTCCATAATTATTACTAATTCTTTGGGACTATATTGCCAAGCAACACAGTTACATGGCGTTTCCATGGTCTTATTCTATGTGTGCATAAAAATGTACACAGACTAGATAGAACTCAACATGGGTTAACAAATTCAACTAGCAAAGCTAAGGCAGATTTAACACTGAATATTTAACTAAATATTTGGAATGCCTCTGGAGTTAAGAAATATGCCAAATGCATCACTAAATTTAGAGTTCGGCAAAATATTTTAACTGGAAAGAGAGGCAGAGCAAGAGAGAGGTATATGATAAACTGTTGGTTGTTTTTTGTGTTGTTATTTTTCTGCTTTCACTGTTTCTGGGATTTTCAAACTTATTTTAGAACCAGTTCTTGTACAGAATCCCAATGTGTACAATTAACAAAAACAAATAAAAGGCCGGAGCTGCTCTGGCAGAGGCAAAACTAAATAACCAGGAGTTCCAGATGGGTCTCTGTGGAAGCCAGTGTTCCCTAAAATACAATTAATGTTCATTTGAAGTAGCTGATCAAAGAGAAAAAAGGGTGTAACAATATCAGGTTTTCTGGACCTTACTTTTTTGAAGGATTTCCACACCAATATCTAAATTCTACTTCCTATATTAAAAATATGTAAGCAATCATAATCTAGGAACTTGGGGAGACATACCTAGAAAAACTTAGTAAAAGTAATCTCTCTAATCGCCTTAACACTCAGCATAACTGAAAGCATTTCTACTTAAGGAACACAATATTTCCTTGACATATATTAATATAGTGGTTAAGAGCACAGACTGAAGCCAGACTCCAACTCTATCACTTACTAGTACAGCTGTTAAACCCAACACTTGCCAGTTTTCTCATCTGTAAAACAGGGATAATAATTGTATCTACCTCATAATATCATTAGGGGGATGAAATGAATAAAATACATTAAAAATAGGAAAGGTTACTGGTACGTAGTAAGTGTTAAGTAATATTATAATTATACTTTATCTTTTAAAAAATATTTATTACAAAATGTTTCTTGAAAATGCAAACATCAGTACATAAAGTAAAAATTAATACCTCTCATCCCGATTTCACATCCCTATCCCAAAGGAAACCAGTTTTAAAACATTCCTATGTAAACTTCCAGAATTTTATATATGGAATCATACTATGCATATTTTTCTGAAAGTAGCATTTGCTACCTAACAACTTGCTGATGTCTTTCAATGTCAATGTATATTACCTTACTTCATTCTTTTAAACAACTGCTTTACACCCCATCATAAAGATACACCATACTTCTCTAAATGGCAATGGTCAACCATTACCCAAAGTATTGTTTCCAATATTGTTATTAAAACCAAGGCTTCATGGAGGGTAATCTGGCAATATATATTAAGGGCCTTAAAATGGTAGATGATCTTTAACTCAATAATTCTCTTCCAGAAATATCATCTATGGAAAAAAAAAATCAGTACTGCAGAGAAAGTTATGCACACAGATATTCATTAAGAGGCTACATATCAGCTTCATCATTTGAGAAAAATGGGGAAAAAGCAAATTTATCTTTCTCAACAGATGAACTACACGTCTTTTTCTCATTATCTGGTTCATTTCTGGTTTACAGCTCAGAGTTTCTTCATGTTCTAACTCTACCAATCCTCACTAAGTCCCTTTTTACCTAGAAAGGAAACAAGGCAAGATATGAGGACTGTGCTGTCCAAACAATAGAAAGCAGAAAAAAATCTGAGTGAATTCTCTTCCTAATAATCTTTAAACTTAAAAACTGCAGGCTGTTACATTAAAAGCCTATTTACAAATTGAAAACTGTTCTCTTATGCCAGATTGTACATATACATAATACAATGAATTTTTTCTATTTTAAGTTCTTGAAAATGGCTAAGAAATTCAGAGAAGCATGCTTCTACATTCTCTAATACAGTACATCATGAAGGCTGGTCCAGTTATTGTGATTACATTCACAACTGTATGTTGTATATACTCTTTATAGTTTTACTAGTGGCCTGCTGCACAAATTCGTGCGTATCGAAAGGAAATTAATTAGAAGAAATATATTAATACTAGAGGGCCGGTACACGAAATTCATGCATGGGTAGGGTACCTAAGCCTGGCCAGTGATCAGGGCCAATCAGAGCCTTCTGGCTGCTGGCAGGAGCCTTCCTTCCCCAGCTGCAAGCTGGTGCCTTCCTTCCCTGGCTGCTGGCTGGGGCCTTCCTTCGTTCCGTGCCACACCCCCAGTGGTGAGCACATATCATAGCAAGTGACTGAACTCCTGGTCAAACTCCCGAGGGGATACTTTGCATATTAGCCTTTTATATATATACTAGAGGCCCGGTGCACAAAATTCGTGCACTGGGGGGTGGGGTCCCTCAGCCCAGCCTGCCCCCTCTCACAGTCCGGGAGCCCTCAGGGGATGACGTACTGACGGCTTAGGCCCACTCCCTGTGGGCCTAAGCCGCAGTCTGGCTGCGGAGGCTCGGAGCAGGCGCCCTGTGAGTGTGTGTGTGTGTGTCTGCTGGGGACCTGCCCCCAGCTGCACTGAGGAGGCTCAGAGCAGGCGCCCCGTGTGTGTGTGCATCCACTGGGGGCCTGCCCCCAGCTGCGTCAGAGGCTCGGAGCAGGCACCCCGTGTGTGTGTGTCCACTGGGGGCCTGCCCCCAGCCGCGCTGCGGAGGCTCAGAGCAGGCGCCCCTCTGTGTTGTTCTCTCAGTCTCCAGGCCGCGCCTGCGTGTTGTTCTCTTGGGCTCGGGGCCGCACCCAGCCCCTCCTCCTGAGCGGATCGTGACCGTTACAGAGTCCCGACCTCATTTGCATATTACATCTTTATTTTTATATTAGAGGCCCAGTGCATGAATTCGTGCATGGGTGGGGTCCCTCGGCCTGGCCAGCGATCACGATCAGGGCTGGCTGGAGAGAGGGACTGCAGAAGGTTGGCCAGCTGCGGGAGGTTGGCTATGGGAGCACACTGACCACCAGAGGGCAGCTCCTGCAGAAGCGTCTGTCCCTTGGTGGTCAGTGCATGTCATAGCGACTGGTCAACTGTTCATTCGGTTGACTGGTCGTAACAGTCACTTAGGCTTTTATATATATAGATATATATATAGATATAGATATATAGATATATAGATATAGAATAGAGGCCTGGTGCATGAAAATTCATGCACTGGGGGGTGGGTCCCTCAGCCCGGCCTGCCCACTCTCACAGTACGGGAGCCCTCAGGGGTGGGAGGCAACCAGGTGATCAGGGGAAGGCGACGCCCCATCACACCTCTGCTGCTGCCACTGCCGGCAGCGCAAGCCTCAGCCAGCCTGGTTACCTAAGCCTCGGGTGACCCTGGGCAGCTGGGCAGCCGCCATCCGAGGCTTGCCTACCCCTCGGGCTGGCCCTGGAGGCTGAGGGGACTGGGGGACTCTGGAGGCAGGCACGCAGAGTGACCGGGCCCACCTGGGAGCGGGCCCAGCCTTGCCACACGCCTGCTGCCCCACTGGGGCTGAGGGGACTGGGCACCACCATCCTGTGGCTGTGGGCGCCACCACCTTTGAGGGTGAGGCAGTCAATTAGCATGTTCCCTCCTTATTGGCTGTGGGCACCGCCATCTTTGCGACAGCGTGAGGGTCAATTAGCAGATTCCCTCTTTATTAGATAGGAATAGTAGGTCACTATTCACCCTTTCTCTATAATAGAAATGTCAACCAAATTCACAATCGACAATGACAGATTGAAACACACGCATGCGACTGGTACCAGCGAGAGCTTTATATGTATCACACATGTGCGAGTCAACTTAGCCTTTTATAGTTATAGAATAAACTTGCTTAATTAGACCTGCTTTCTGATTTGGCTAAGCTTTTTCCAGCCCAGTGAAGTACCCCAACTTCTCTTTCAGGTAATTGTCAGCAACATAGCAGTAAATATCAACACAGAGCAGATTATTATTGTAGATCACGCAGGGAGAACAAAGGGTTAAATATTTAACTGCAGCAGTGTTTGACTACATTCTGTGCAGTGAGAAAACCTGAAGTCATTTTCAAGGTCCACCATTTCTAACTTCTTTTCAGTCAAGTCAAGTTTCTAAGCTTTCTAAGTCTCTTTTCCAGCGAATGCAAACAAAATAGGATTCCACTGAGTCTCCTATCTACCCACTCCAGGACTTCTGTGAGGATCAGATGAGATGAGGCATGGGAAAACGCTTCACATACATTTGGGGGTCTCGGCAGCGTCGGCTGAGATTTGGTGGGGTGTTGCTCCATGGTGGTGGTGGCACCTGTGATCCCCCTTGGGGTAAGCTGAGTGTTGCTTTATGGGCGCCAGGTCCACAGTGCCATTTCTCTGTAAATGGCCAGTGCGTGCCACGGCAGCTCCTGCGTTGAGCGTCTGCACCCTGGTGGTCAGTGCACGTCATAGCTACCGGTCGGACGGACACTTAGCATATTAGCTTTTTATATATAATCACCAGTTCAATCCTCAAGCAAGAGGGAAGTGGAAGAGTTAGGGGTGAGGGAGAGGAGAGAGAAGGAAGAAGAGTACTATTTCTAAATTTTCCCTCAAGTTTTCAAGACTCCACCCTGACCCTAAACAGGGGTGTGACCCATTTCATTACGTCTTATCCTCTTTCCTTAAAGCCTTTATTTTATTTCAAGTACCTGATGCTAGAATTCAGATCATGAATAATCACTGATATTCTTATGAAACAAAGTCAGTAACTAGTATGTAAGGAGGTACTTACACACTAGTTACTTTTGTATTCAAAACAGTATTACAAGGCAGTGAAGTTTCACAAAGCTTTCTTGCAATACTGGGGAAGGAAGAACATTATGGCTGAAAATGTTTAAAAAGAAAAAAAAGGGGGGGCTGTACTTCCTACATTAAACAATAAGAATTATACTGCTATCTCAAGTTTCCTTTTTTTAAAAAAAAAAAAATATCTTTATTGATTTCAGAGAGGAAGGGAGAGGGAAAGAGCGATAGAAACATCAATGATGAGAGAGAACCACTGATCAGCTGCCTCCTGCACACCCCCTACTGGGGACCGAGCCCACAACCCAGGCACGTGCCCCTGACCAGAATTGAACCCGGGACCCTTCAGTCCACAGGCTGATTCTCTATCCACTGACCCAAACCGGCCTGGGCTTGATTTTCCTTTTATTACCTCCTGATTTTTATGACATAAATGCCCTATACAAATATTCTTAAGTAACTTAGTAGTTTTCTTAAGAATAAAACTAACAACTAGAAATGGGAAAAGAATCTTTTAACTTTGAAAGCTGTTCAGATATTTGTCCACTAATATGAAGTGAAAGTGAACAGTCTTCCTATGGTGGTAAACTAAAAAATATATATCAGAGAAATGTTTCATTATTTCAAATCCTATATAATAAAAGTGTAGTACGCAAATTGTCCCCTCGACCGGGAGTTGTCCTGGAGTTCGACCAGGGGTGGGGCCAGCCAGAGGAAGGGAGGGAGGCCCCGCCGGCAGCCACTAGGGACCCTACCAGTGCACTGGGCCTCTGGTATTTCAATAATTTGCTATTAAAACTCTGCTTTGACCCCCTGAACTAAAGATAAAATCCCAAGCCAGAGATAATCTGTACCATGAGTTCATCTCCTGTTTTTCATAGTTGTGCAACTTTACCCGACAAAGAACTTCAACTTATCAGCGATTTGGATAGTACATATTAGATGTCTGGATAAGTTGCTTTGCCCAGTGCCCAAAATCATTTGAAGGACTCAATAAGGCTTCTTGTTTTGCTCCGTTCAGTATTGTATAATGAGCTAAAAAACAGAGTAAAAGGCAAGAGGGGAGTAATTAAATATGGCACTGCCTAAAAGCTTTTCAGTAATTTAAAAGCTCACCCTACCCCAAATAAAATGCTTTCTATCTAGCAGCTTTCCCAATGCAACATTCTGATATCAAACACAGGCTGCGTGTTCTTCCATTTCTTAACAGCTAACATAAACGTAGCAGCAACTGCTTGGCCAACATCATCAAATATCTCATAGGTCTGTCTGACACAGGGATAAACAATCACATATAGCTCAACCCCATTTTTTAAATTTTTATTTTTGTTAAATGGTCAAAGGAAAATTACAATTCCTTTGCTTCCTGTGAAATCATGTACACATACTAGCCAAATAGCTAATAAAGGCATTATAGGAAAACAGAGTACAACTAAAAACAGATACTAAAAAGAGACAAGATGGTCAGGTCACCTCCGTACATTATATTAGATGGAATAACATACTGAGAGAATAAGAAGCATACCATCTGGGCCACTGAAAAGAAGTGTCCTGGAACGAGCACTAGATGGGATGAAAGTAAACACTTCAGCTCTAGGCCCTAGCCAGGTGTGAACTGGGACAACACACTGCTCTAGACGGATTTCTTTCCTAGTAAATAACAGTGACAGTCATCTCTAAAGCTTCCTCCCACACTTCGTAAAGTATATGATTGTTAACTCCTATACTGTAAACCTGGAACTAATACAAAATAATATTAAATGTAAATTGTAATTGAAAAATAAAACTTTAGGAGTTGGGTGGGGAGAGATTAACCAAAGAACTTACATGCATTCATGGACACAGACAACAGTGTGATGAAGGGGTCTGGGGGGGAGGGGGTGCGGGGGGGGGGAGTTAATGGGGGGGAAAGGGAGGCATCTGTAATACTTTCAACAATAAAGATAAAAAATAAAAAAAAAGAAAAAGAAAAATTTTAAAATAAAACCTCTTCGAAGAAGAAAAAGGAACTCTTACCATTTGCCACAGCATGGATGGAACTGGAGAGCGGATAAATACCACATGATCTCACTCATTTGTGGAATATAATGAACAACATAAGCTGATGAACAAGGACTGATCCAGAGACGGAGAGGCATTGATTGGACTGTCGGGACTTGGAGGGAAGGTAGGGGAGGGTGGGGGTAAGGGGGAAAGATCAACCAAAGGACTTATATGCAAGCATATAGGCCTAATCAATGGACATGGACAATGGGGGGGTGAGGGCATGAGGGGGGGGGGGGGTAGAGGGTAACGTGGGGACAAGGACACATATGTAATATCTTAATCAATAAAAAATATATTAAAAAAAATAAAAAAATAAAAAAATAAAACCTCTTCCCATTCTAAAATCCCATGCTTCTAAGAGTATGCTAAACACGGGTAAATAATTTTAAAATGCATATTAATATGTAAAGCAAATAACACTAATGGACTCTTAAATTAATACTAATTTACTGTAGGAAATGATGTCTTATATTCCAGACCATAAGACAGTTAAACGTTTTTAAAAGTCAACATTTAAGGAATTTATCCACAAAAAGATGAAGCAGCAGCAATAAGCAATGAAAACATTTCAAAATACTCAAGTTCTGTCCCCATCTTGGGAGGACAGGAACTCTCTTCCCTAAAATAATTTTCAGGCCACACGGGTACACCGCCCTCTTATGAAAGATGCTGCAGTGCTTTCAAATGTCATTCGAGCATCCAAATGATTTCTAAACCATTTCGTCGGGCATATGCTAACTGTCCCGACCGCCTCTTTTATGAAAGGAACTACAGGAAGATTAGGCAAAACCTCCCAGGACCCCGAGCTTTACAGGCACCCGGGAATCGCCGCAGGACCAGATGTCTGAGCGCCAGGATGTCCTGAGAAGCGACTGTCGCCGGTCGCAATTCAATCTGCCATGAACTTTCAACCGCCCTGTGTGCCAATCTGTTTTTAACCGTTTCTGAAAATTCATTGCCCCAGACTCCGTGATGTGTGCAATCCTGTATGGTTCAAGGGGGTGTTTGTTCATAAACAGGTTTATAGGCCACACAAGCCTATCGTTAAAAAAATACGTATCACTTGAGCAACTCTGAAACATCTAAAAAAAAAAAAAAGTAGCATAGCTTCCTCCCCCCGCAACGTGATACAAGTAACCACTAAATTACTAAATGATTTTCCTAACCAGCCTGTGGTAACAAAGGAACGCAACCGGAGGGCTCACGTTCCCAACCCCGGACGCAGGCCGCCCCAGCGAGGCGGGTCCCCCCCAGCGAGGCGGGGTCCCCCGGCCGCAGCCCGCAGCACACCGACTTCCCACCGTCCCGCGGCCGCCTCCGCCCCCCGCCGGCGGCCCGCGTCCATCCCCCGGCGTCCCCGCCGCACGTCCCCATCCCGGCCCACGTCCCCCCGCCGCCCGCTCCGCCCACCCGCCGGGCGCCCAAGGCCCGCCCCTCCATGCCCCCCGACAGGCTCCGCTCAGGGTCCACCACAGGTGGAACCGGCTCGTCCCCCCACTCTTCCCACCCATTGTCCTCCCCAACAGCGAACCCCAGCAGCCCCCGACCCCAAGACCCAGGAGAAAGGGAAGACCCGGTCCAGAGGAAGGCAGCAGCGCCTCATCCTGACAGGTGACGGGAGCTGTCAGTCACCCGCACAGGCTCGACCTGGACCAATGGGCTGCCTTCTCCTCCCGCCTCCCCCCACCCCCCCGCGGGCCGGCGCGGCTCCTCCTCCCCCATCTCCTGAGGCAGCCCGCCCGCCCGGCGCTTACTGTTGAGGCCGGCTGGCGGGGGCACAGGCGACTCCCCTTCCTCGCAGTTGTTGTTGTTGTTGTGCAGGGGCGGTGGCTGCTCTACTAAATGAGACGACATTGTCGGGCGGCTGGAGGAGCGGTGGCCGCAGCGGACTGCCTCCGGCTCTCGGACAGCAACACAACAAGCCGAGTCCCCCGCCCCCTTTTCTGCTCCTGCGCAGTCCCTCCCCGCCCTTGACGTCAGAGCCCGCCCGGCCACGTGACGACAACACCTCCAGCAGGGGCGGCGCGAGGCGGGGCGGCGCGGGGCGTTCCCGGCGGACGCGGACGTGGAGACCCGGAGGCACGCTGATGCGCGCACCGGGAATGCGTTCCTGCGAGTCTGGCGGCGGCGGGCGGTGAGTTACGCGGCTGGAACCGGGATGCGGTGGAAGCGTGCAATGAGGAAGCGCGAGGTGCTCCTGTGCCGGCTCCCACGTCTCCCACACCCACGGATCAACATTGTTTTATCCATCCGTGAGCGTTCATTTCCGTGTTCACGTCGGCGAGGCCTCACTTCTGTCAGAGGTGATGCTCCTGGCAAAGGGAGAAAAGACCCAGTGCCTCCCTGTCATCAACCTGAAATAAAGCTGGTAAAACCTGAGCAGCATCAGGCAGACCAGACTTTCAGTTGTTCAAGAGTTTCAACAGTTTTAATTACAAACGTTACACGCGATCATTGTGAAAAAAGAAATGGAAAATTTCAGGGAAACATCGAGAAGAAAATAATCACCCAGATCCCGTCGCCAAACTCACTTCTGGGACTTGACACGGAAAGCCTGTCCCCGGGCGCGGGCCCGCTCCCCTGCGCACATGAGGCGCCCCCCACCCGCACCCCCCTCCCCCCCGCACCCCCTCCCCCCCCGCCGTCGCCGGCCGCTGCGCCTGCCCTGCCCTCGCTCTGGTTTACGCGTGGCTCGCGTTCCTCTCCGGCGGTCACTTTTTTACTTTGTATTACTCTGCAGGCGTTTAAAAACTTCACGTGATCAACTCGATTATTTTTATATGACTTGGAAGTAACCTCACACCGAGATTGTGAATTTATTGCTTGTAAGTTTTTCTAATTTTCTTAGAGGTTTAATTTTTCTACTTCGACCTTAATTCAATTTTGAAATTTATTTTTGTTGTGTTGTAAATTACTTAACTTCCGTCTTCCTAATTGAGTAATCAGTTGATCCAATAATATTAATTTTTAATCATCCTTTTCCACACCGATGAAATTGGGTTTTATAGCCTTCTAAATTCCCACAAAAATGTGAGTCTGTTCAAGGACTCTCTACAGTAGTTTTGTTAGATAAATACTAGAGCAAGTGTCTTCTCATTTGTCTTTTTGAAAATTTTCCTAATTACTTTGCAACTATAAAATGGACTTGTCCAAGATTGACCATATGTTGGTAATTATTGAAGCTAGGTGATGAATATATTAAACTAGTCTTACTATTTTTGTATATATTTGAAAAACTTCATACTAAAACATTTTTAAAGAGGACTGATTTGTCAAATCTCATTGCATATTCTTTTAAGATTTTGGTTGGAAATGTTTTCAATTAGTAGATTAATCAGGGGAATAACTGGCATATTTACAAAGATGTTTTCCCATTCAGACTATGATATCCTTTTACTGTTTTTCTTTTAAAAGTTGCTTTTTGAGCCGAAACCGGTTTGGCTCAGTGGATAGAGCGTCGGCCTGCGGACTGAGGGGTCCCAGTTTCGATTCCCGTCAAGGGCATGTACCTGGGTTGTGGGCACATCCCCAGTGGGAGATGTGCAGGAGACGACTGATCGATGTTTCTCTCCCATCGATGTTTCTAACTCTCTATCCCTCTCCCTTCCTCTCTGTAAAAAATCAATAAAATATATATTTTTTAAAAAAGTTGCTTTTTGAAAAATGTCTTAAACGTTTCTTTTTTTTAAATATATTTTATTGATTTTAGAGAGGAAGGGAGAGGGAGAGAGCAATAGAAACATCAATGATGAGAGAGAATCATTGATTGGCTGCCTCCTGCACGCCCCCTACTGGGGATCCAGCCGGAAACCCAGGTATGTGCCCTGACCTGGAATCGAACCTGGGACCCTTCAGTCCACAGGCCGATGCTCTATCCACTGAGCCAAACCAGCTGGGGCAAAAACATTTCTTAGATTTTTTTGAGTTTTGTATAATCTTATGGTCACTTTATTAAAAATATTAGAAAGTTTCCTTTTCTATAGTCTTAAGTAGATGAAGTTAAATTAAAATTACATTTTAAGGATTGGTTCCCCTAAGGAAACATACAGACCTAGTGTTTTTAGGGAGGTTAGTTTTGTTTCTGTAGGATGTTACCTTTATGTCTTATTTTGTGTTATTTGTCCTCCATTTTTTTCTTGATTATATTACCTAATGGTTTATCTATTATATTGACTCAAATCTGATTGCTTCTTCCTAACTGTATTATTCTTAACTCTTTTTAACAGCTTCATTGAGATATAATTCTCCTACTATAAAATTAATCACAATTCAGTGCTTTTATTATATTCAGAGTCATTAAGCTATCAGCACAATCTAATTTTGGAACACTTTTGTCACCCAAAAAATAAACCCTTTTCTCATTAGCCATCACTCCTCATCTTTTCCTAACTTCTTATATTTGATGCTTTTTTCATTCTTTCTTTAATTATTTGGACACTAGAGGCCCAGTGCATGAAATTCATGCACTGGGGGAGGGGGTGTCCCTCAGCCCAGCCTGCACCTTCTCCAATCTGGGACCCCTTGGGGGATGTCCAATTGTAGGTTTAGGCCCGATCCCTCCCGCACATCCCTCTCACAATCTGGGACTGCTGGCTCCCAACCACTCGCCTGCCTGCCTGCCCCTAACTGCTTCTGCTTGCCTGCCTGATCATCCCCTAACCACTCCCCTGCCAGCCTGATCGACGCCTAGCTGCTCCCCTGCCGATCCGGTTGCCCCAACTGCCCTCCCCTGCTGGCCATCTTGTGGCTGTGGGCGCTGCCATCTTTGAAGGGCAGCCAATTAGCATATTCCCTCCTATTGGCTGTGGGCACCGCCATATTTAAGGGTGGGGCAATCAGCATATTCCCTCCTTATTGGCTGTGGGCGCCACCGTCTTTGTGATGGCATGAGGGTCAATTAGCATATTCCCTCTTTATTAGATAGGATTTAAGAATTTTCCCTGGGGGGAAAAAAAAAAAAAAAGAATTTTCCCTGGCCATAGTGTATTTTTGTATTATTTCTGGTTTAGAGATTCTTACTTTTTCTCTGAGGACTAATATATGGTTCCTTTGGGGGAATGTTCCAAGAGTATTTGAAAAGAAGGTATATAGCTTCTATGTTCAGGGTATCAGGCTTGATATATATTGATTTCAGAGAGGAAGAGAGAGGGAGAGAGAGAGATAGAAACTTCAGTGATGAGAGAGAACCATTGATCAGCTAGCTGCCTCTTGCACACCCACTACTGGGGATCGAACCCACAACCTGGGCATGTGTCCTTGACCAGAATTGAACCTGGGACCCTTCAGTCCAGAGGCCAACACTCTATCCACTGAGCCAAACCAGGTAGGGCCGTGGTCGGCAAACTGTGGCTCGTGAGCCACATGCGGCTCTTTGGCCCCTTGAGTGTGGCTCTTCCTAAGCCTTAGGAGTACCCTAATTAAGTTAATAACAATGTACCTACCTATATAGTTTAAGTTTAAAAAATTTGGCTCTCAAAAGAAATTTCAATCGTTGTACTGTTGATATGTGGCTCTGTTGGCGAATGAGTTTGCTGACCACTGAGCTAGGGCCTCAGGTACATGCTCTTGACCAGAATCGACCCCAGGACCTTTCAGTCCACAGGACTATGTTCTAACCACTGAGAAACTGGTTAGGGCTAATATCTATTTCTTTGTTTTGTTTTTTATTAATCCTCACCTGAGGATATTTTTCCATTGAGTTTTCAAGAGAGTGGAAGGAACGGGGAGAGACAGAGAGAGAGAAACATCGATGTGAGAGAGACACATTGACTGGTTGCCTCCTGCAAGTGCCCCAACCACGGCCAGGGATGGAGCCTGCAACCCAGGTACATGCTTTTGACTGGAATTGAACCTGGGACCCTTCAGTCCATAGGCTGACGCTCTATCCACTGAGAAAAACTGGCTAGGACTAATCTGTATTTCTTTAGACAGTTTCTTTTAATGCCCAGAAAGGAGCAATAATGAAATTAGTATAAGTCCTCTTCTTCCACCTTTCCCACAACTACCTACCTAATTTTTAGTTGATCATACTCAATATTTACTTTTGTAGTTTTAGATAGAGTTGTATATCTGTCACTTGACTCATCAACTTAATATGATAAATTTGATGAGTTTACATAAGATAGCATATCTTGCCCTGTCTCTTTTCTCCCTTTTCCCCACCATAACCAACTTTTGTTAATTATTAATTTCAACATTATTAGAGTTTATATATCATAATGTATGTATCCTATAACAATTGCCACAGTCATGCTGCATAGCAAACCACCCCAACTCATTGCCTTAAACAAGAAACACTAATTCTCTCTCATGCATCTGAAGGATAGTTAATATAGACTTTGCTCAGATGTATTTAGTTTCAAAGTGAAAGGTGGTCCAGTTCTGCTCCGCTGTCAGTCATCCTGTTTGGACCATGGGTTGATCAGAGCATGTTCCTCTCACTGTGGTGAAAGAAGCTTGAAAAGAATGAGTAAATGCAGCTCTGAACTATCATTTCATGCGCATTCTATTGGCCAAAGCAAGTCAGATAGACACCTGCAAAGTGAATTTGCAAAAAGAATAGATTCTGGGAGGATGAAGAATTGGGAACAATAAAGTAATCTACAACATTACATCATTGTTTTAGTTTCAATTCTGTAGTTATATATTCTCTGCTCATTATGGTCCCATTGCCACAATTTATGCAATTATTCTGGCTAGCTGAACTTTTCGGAGGATAGCATTCCTAAGATAATGCATTTCTAAAAGGTTGGCCTGTTGGAAGATTGGCCTGTTGGCTGTGGAATTTTTACTTGAAACATCCTTTCCCCCCACAATAATTGACATACAACAAACCACATATTTCTAAATACACAATTTGACAACCTTGGACTATGTGTGTACATTGTGAAACCACCACCACAATCAAGATAGTGAACATATCCATCATCACCAACATTTCCCTAGTGCCCTTTTTATATATTTTATTGATTTTTTTACAGAGAGGAAGGGAGAGGGATATAGAGAGTTAGAAACATTGATGAAAGAGAAACATTGATCAGCTGCCTCCTGCACACTCCCTACTGGGGGATGTGCCCGCAACCAAGGTACATGCCCTTGACCAGAATCGAACCTGGGACCCTTGAGTCTGCAGGCCGACGCTCTATCCATTGAGCCAAACCAGTCAGGGCCCTAGTGCCCTTTTTAATTTCTCCCTTTTGCCCCACCCTTTCTTTCCCAGATGATCAATGATTTTTATTTCATCATTGTGAAATTTGAAGGAGAGAAACCAGCCAAGACCACTGGACTTCTGACCTACAGAACTGTGAAATAATAAGTTTGTGTTCTTTTAACCCTCTAAGTTTGTGGTGATTTGCTTGGAAGCAATAGAAGATGAATTTATTATATATCCTGCTTTAATATAATTTACTTTTAAATTAAGAGATCAAAATGATACATTGATTAGATATAAGAAATGAATGAGTTTACAACTTTTGAACTAATGCCTCTTATTAGATATTTCTTCCTTTACATTCTGTTGTTAACATACTACAAATTTTATTGTCATTGTCCAGAATTTCCACTAAAATATGTAGTCATTCTCTTGTTTGGGATTTTTTTTTAATATCTATATTGTTGAAAGTATTACATATACTTTTTCCCCCATCAACCTCCTCAGGCCAGCCCCTGTACCCCCTACCTTAGGTCTGCCCCCACTTCCCGCCCCAGATCTGTGTCCATGGGTTATGCACACACACACACACACACACACACACACACACACACACACAAGTTCTTTGGTTGATCACCTCCCATCCACCCAACCTCCTCCACCTTCTCTCCGAGATTCCACACTGTGTTCCATGCTTCTATGACTCTGGATCCTTTCTGTTCATCAGTTTAGTTTGTTACTTAGATTCCATATATGAGAGATCATGTGATACTTGTCTTTCTCTCACTGGCTTATTTTGCTCAGCATAATACTCTCCAGGGCCTTCCATGCTGTCTCAAAGGGTAAGAGATTCTTCTTTTTTACTGCTGCATAGTATTCCATTGTGTAGATGTACCACAGCTTTTTTATCCACTCATCTACTGATGGGCACTTGGGCTGTTTCCAGATCTTAGCTATTGTAAATAATGCTGCTAATGCACATAGAGGTGCATATATTTTTTCTTATTGGTGTTTAGGGTTTTTTAGGATATATTCCTAGAAGTGGGATCACTGGATCAAATGGCAGATCCATATTTAATATTTTGAGGAAACTCCGTACTGTTTTCCATAATGGCTGCACCAGTCTGCATTCCCACCAGCAGTGTACTAGGGTTCCCTTTTCACCACATCCTCGCCAGCACTTGTCATTTGTTGATTTGTTGATGGTAGCCATTCTGACAGGTGTGAGGTGATACCTCATTGTCATTTTAATTTGCACCTCTCTGATGATCAGTAACTTTGAGCATTTTTTCATATGCCTCTATGTCCACTTTGGAGAAGTGTCTATTTAGGTCCTTTGCCCATTTTTTTTATTGGACTGTGTTCCTTTTGTTAAGATGTATGAGTTCCTTATATATTTTTGATATTAACCCTTTATCAGATGTATCATTGCCAAATGGAGAGGGGTGACAATGATATAGAGAAAAACAAAAGCTACAACAAAAAACAATGTAATTTATAGGCAAAGATAAGAATACAGCAGACTTCTTACTGGAAACGATGGAAGACAGAAAATACTGGTATCTCTCAATTGCTAGAAGTATAAAAGTCAACCTAGAATTTACATGCAGTGAAAATTTCCTTTAATGAATGTATTACAAAATATTACATCATCATTAAAAATGCCAACATCAGCCTGGCCAGCATGGCTCAGTGGTTGAGTGTTGACCTATGAACCAGGAGGTCACAGTTCAATTCCTGGTCAGGGAATGTGCCTGGGTTGCAGGCTCAATCCCCAGTGTGGGGCATGCAGGAGACAGCCGATCAATGATTCTCTTTCATTGACGTTTCTATCTCTCCCTCTCCCTTCCTCTCTAAAATCAATTAAAAATATATATATATATTTTAAATGCCAACATCATAACAGCTACTGTTTAGTGCCAGGGACTCTGCTAGGTATTTTACATATGTTCCCCAATTGATCCCATTACAACCTTATGAGTTAAGTATCATTATTAGTGCCATTTTACCTATAAGGAATTGTATCTTGGACAAGGTTCCAGAGAACTGATAAAAAAGCCGGCATGGCCCTAACCGGTTTGGCTCAGTGGATAGAGAGTCAGCCTGCGGACTCAAGGGTCCCAGATTCGAGTCCAGTCAAGGGCATGTACCTGGGTTGTGGGCACATTCCCAGTAGGGGGCGTGCAAAAGGCAGCTGAATCGATGTTTCTCTCTCATCGATGTTTCTAACCCTCTACTCTCTCCCTCTCCCTTTCTCTCTGTAAAAAATCAATAAAATATATTTTTTAAAAAGCCAGCATGTGACAGCCAGTTGGCCTGGAGGTCAAATTCCCCCTAGTATTAACTACAACAATCAAGGCTTAACTACAACAAGACTGCGCACAAAGACCACTAGGGGGTGCACCAAGAAAGCATAAAAAATGCGGAGACAAAGAAACAGGATAAAACTGTCAATGGAGGATATTGAGTTCAGAACCACACTTTTAAGGTCTCTCAAGAACTGTCTAGAAGCCGCCAGTAAAGTTATTGAGATCCTCAAGAAATCTAATGAGACCCTCGATGTTGTGATAAAGAACCAACTAGAAATTAAGCATACACGGACTGAAATAACGAATATTATACAGACTCCCAACAGCAGACCAGAGGAGTGCAAGAATCAAGGCAAAGATTTGAAATACAAAGAAGCAAAAAACACCCAACCAGAAAAGCAAAATGAAAAAAGAATCTGAAAATACGAAGATAGTGTAAGGAGCCTCTGGGACAGCTTCAAGCGTACCAACATCAGAATTATAGGGGTGCCAGAAGATGAGAGAGACCAAGATATTGAAAACCTATTTGAAGAAATAATGACAGAAAACTTCCCCTAACCTGGTGAAAGAAATAGACTTACAAGTCCAGGAAGCGCAGAGAACCCCAAACAAAAGGAATCCAAAGAGGACCACACCAAGACACATCATAATTAAAATGCCAAGAGCAAAAGACAAAGAGAGAATCTTAAAAGCAGCAAGAGAAAGAAACTCAGTTACCTACAAGGGAGTACCCATACGACTGTCAGCTGATTTCTCAACAGAAACTTTGCAGGCCAGAAGGGAGTGGCAAGAAATATTCAAAGTGATGAATACCAAGAACCTACAACCAAGATTACTTTATCCAGCAAAGCTATCATTCAGAATTGAAGGTCAGATAAAGAGCTTCACAGATAAGGAAAAGCTAAAGGAGTTCATCACCACCAAACCAGGATTATATGAAATGCTGAAAGGTATCCTTTAAGAAGAGGAAGAAGAAGAAAAAGGTAAAGATACTAATTATGAACGACAAATATGCATCTATCAAGTGAATCTAAGAATCAAGTGAATAAATAATCTGATGAACAGAATGAACTGGTGATTATAATAGAATCAGGGACATAGAAAGGGAATGGACTCACTATTCTTGGTGGGGAAAGGGGTGTGGGAGATGCGGGAAGAGACTGGACAAAAATTGTGCACCTAGGGATGAGGACAGTGGGGGGGTAAGGGCAGAGGGTGGGGTGGGAACTGGGTGGAGGGGAGCTATGGGGGGAAAAAAGAGGAACAAATGTAATAATCTGAACAATAAAGATTTACTAAAAAAAAAAAAAAGCCAGCATGTATTTATTCAGTCAGTCAATAAAATATTCTTTGTGCATTTATTAAGTGCCAGGCATGTTTTGGAATCCAGACCACTGCAGTTAAAGAAAGTTAAGTCAGACAAGCCCTAGCCGGTTTGGCTCAGTGGATAGAGTGTTGGCCTGCGGACTCAAGGGTCCCAGGTTCGATTCCGGTCAAGGGCACATACCTTAGTTGCAGGCACGTCCCCAGTGGGGAGTGTGCAGGAGGCAGCTGATTGATGTTTCTCTCATTGATGTTTCTGAGTCTCTATCCCTCTCCCTTCCTCTCTGTAAAAAATCAATAAAATATATTTTAAAAAAATGTCAGACAAGGCCTCTTTCTTCCTGTTTCATTCGTTATACAGATAATTTTGAAATGAATGATTGACACAACGTCAGCTAGTAACAAGTGCCATGAAGAAAAGAAAAGGCCTGGGGTTGGTGATTGAGACTTAAGGGGAGTGAACTAGCTTTAGTCTGGGGAAAGCTCTCTGAGGAGCAGACATTTGACTAAGACTTAAAGGAGACAGCCTATGGTAATCAGAAATTTGGCATGCTCAGCATTCAGAGTGCACTTACACAAACCCATGTGATATAGCCCAGACTACATGGTATAGCCTATTGCTTCTAAGCTACAAGCCTGTACAGCATGTTACTGTAGTGGATACTGTAGGCAGCTGTAACAGTGAGTAGTATTTGTGTATCTAAACATAGAAAAGGTAGTACAGTTATGGTATAAAAGATTGAAAAATGCTACACCTGTGTAGGGCACTTATCATGAATGGAACTTACAGGACAGGAAGCTCTGGGTGAGTTGGTGAGTGAGGGGTGGGTGAATGTGACAGCCTAGAACATTACTGTACACTACTGTAGACTATATACCATCCACAAGTCCTTCCCCTGCTTCCTTCCAGCAGAGTCATAAGTAGAGCATCAAAGCTGTCAGTGCCACTCCATGAACAGGGATGTGAGTTGAATTGGAAATATTGAGAAACAGGGGAGGGGGGCGGGGTGTAGATCACCATAAGAGTGACTGTCAGGAAGGAGTGAAAGGTGGCCCGAGGATCGGTAGGAAGAAGAAATCAAGGTGGAGAGAAAAAGGAACATAGGCAATGGTCATGGCAATGTGGTTTGAGATATTGGATATTGGAATAGTGGTCAGATTAAGAAACGCTGTGGTATTCACACAAAAACATGGGGAGGGTGGAGAACTGAGGCTTCAAAATTTTAACTTTGGGAATTTATTTTTGGTTCCAATGACACTGTCTGGCATAAAGTGCTCTCTCTGGCATTGAATTGGTAGAAATAAAACTTACCTATGTTTACATCATTACAACCTGAAAATATTTCCAAAGTACAGGGACAGGCTGGCTCCACACTGCCACAGGAAGCTTTTAGTGAAGAAGCGGCAGTCGCACCTCATACTTAAGGTCGCGCCTGGGGACCTGTGTTCTTGCACGGGGTCTGAGGCTGTCCAGAGAACTGACAGCAGTGTGCTCTGGAGACCTCAGGCTGGAACGGAAGGGCTGCAGTGCTCTCTGAATGTGTATCGCTGGGGACAGGCTTCTCTGTGCTGACCTGGGGCAGTGGTGACTGCTGGGATGCAGTCTGCACTCAAAATTGAAGTGCTGTGAGGGGAACTCTACTGCCAAGCCCCACAGATACTGCTTCCATTAAAGAAAAGAAATTCTCCTGAACTACATATCCGTGCACTTCTTACGGGAAATTCAGTTCCATTATCTATAGTAATAGAAGCGTAATATGCTAATTAGACTGGACAGCCGAACGACCTTATGGACGAAGCCGGGGCTGTGAGGGCCGAGCCCCTTGCATGAATTTCGTGCATCGGGCCTTAGTTCATATTAAAAGCATTACATGTAAAAAGTGAATATAAAATCCCTTTTTCTCATTTTAGGTTGGAGGATTTCCTAACCATAAATGAAATTAACTCTTTGGCTTGACCACAAAACAAACAAACAAAAAGTCTATGGTATTTTGCTATAGCAGCCTGACCAGACTAAGACAAAAGTTTATAAAAGAATGTTCCTAAATCTGACAACTTAGATGAAATGGACAATTTACTTGAAAGACAAACTGGCAAACCTCATTTAGGAAGAAATAGATAATCTGCATATTCTATATCTATTTAAAAATTGAATTCAGATAAAAATTTCCAATAAAGGCCAAATGGCATCACTGGTGAATTCTACCCACTATTTAAGGAGGAAATGATATAAATTCTACCCACATTCTTCCAAAATAGAGGAGGGAAACTCATTTTATAAAGTCAATATTACAATGACCAGACAATGACTTTAAGAGATAAAATAGAGCCATATCTGGTTTGGCTTGGTGGGTAGAGTGTCAGCCTGTGGACTGAAGGGTCCCGGGTTCCATTCCGGTCAAGGACATACGCCGGGATTGTGGGCTAGATCCCTAGTATGGGGCATACAGTAGGCAGCCTATCAATGATTCTCTCTCATCACTGATATTTCTCTCTCCCTTCCCCTCTAACATCAATAAAAATATAGCCCTGCCCAGTTTGGCTCAGTGGATGGAATGTCAGCCTGCAGACCAAAGAGTCTGGGTTCGAGTCTGATCAAGGGCATGTACCTTGGTTGCAGGGTCCTCCCAGCCAGGTCCTGGCCAGGGCTCATGCAGGAGGAAACCAATCGATGTGTTTCTCTCACATAGATGTTTCTCTCTGTCTTTCCCTCTCTCTTCCACTCAGGTGAGAATTAACACAAAATAAAATAAAAATTAAAAAAATGGAAACCATACATATGTGTATGTATGGAAAATAGAACATTTCACATTAAAAAAAGATAAACTGGAGATCAGTATCATTCATGAACAATGATGCAAAATAATAAAATACTAGTGAAAGAATCCAGTAATATTCTGGGAATGCAAGCCTGATCCCACAATCGAAATTCAATGTAATTCACCATATCGACATTATGAAGGAAAACTACATGATCATTTCAATAGATACAGAAAAAAGAGCTGACAAAATCCAACATCTGTTCATGATCAATAACTCTAAAAAGATAGGATTAAAAGAATTTACTCAACCTGACAAAGGCCATCTACAAAAATCCTGCAACAAACACACTTAATGGTAAAATGCTGAATGTTGCCCCATAATATGGGTGACGAGGGAAGACTGTGTCTCATCTCACAGCTCCTTGCACCATCATTGGAAGGTCTAACCAGTGCAGCAGGACAAGAAAAAAGAAATACATCAAAGGCACTGGAAAAGGAAATTGGAAAGACTAGAAAGAAAACATTCATTATTTCAACTAAAGTCCCGGTGCATGACATTTGTGTACCTGTGGGGCCCCACCCCACAGGCCCCCAATATTCATGTATATATGTGTACATATGCATATTTTTTTGTTGTTAATCACCTGAGCACATTTTTCATTGATTTTTAGAGTTGAAGGGAAGGCGAGAGACAGAGAAACATGGATGTGAGAAAGACACATCAATGGGTTGCCTCCTGCACGTGCCCCCAGGGGATGGGGCCGACTGCTGGCGGCCGCTGGGGCTGAGGCGTTGAGTGTATGGCGATTTTCTGTTTCTGCTTCCACTTCTGGTAGAGGTCCCGCTTGTAGGAGCTGCTGATGTAGGGACCACTTTCTGTCTTGATCTTCTTGTCCTCCTGTCCTGACTGTCCCACAAACCGCTTCTTCTTCCAGTCCCACTTGAGCTGCTGCCGGTCCCTGGTCAGGATCTGGGCCTCGTCCCCCATCAGGTCCAGGACAGCTCCAGGACAGTCCCACCTGCTGCTCAAAGGTGCCCTGTCCTCACCAACGCTCAGGCCCCGTTCACTGTCCAAGTCCTTGGGCCGATCGGGGACATAGAAATCCTGGTCCAGCGGCCGGGCCTCCTCCTTCCGCCTCTTGGCTCCCCGCTCAGGTCCTGGCTGCTGCCGTTTCCAGCCCACGGCCTCTGTGAAGACGTCCTCCGTGCTCTCCCCCTCCCCCCCTCCCCCTCCCCCTCCCCCTCCTCCTCCCCCCTCCCCGCCCCCAGGCTGCTCCACCTGCCGTGCTGGGCAGCTCTGGGCTGGGCCAGCCAGGCCCTCCTGGCGCTCCTGCCCGCCCTGCTGGCGATGGCCTTGCAGTCCTGCCGCGTGGCCCGCATCACCCGGCTGCTCAGGTCGCGGCTGGAGGCGTTGATCTCAAAGATGGTCGCCCTGAGCGGTATTGCTTGATGCTGTCCACCAGCCTCAGCCGCTGCAGCTCCTCCACCTCGAAGCTCGAGCTGAAGAGGAGGTGCAGGCCCAGCCCCGGGAGGTCCAGCTCCTTGGCCCGCTTGATGGACTCTGGCGAAGGCGCCGGCCGCAAGCACACGGACTGCTGCTGGGCGTTGTCGGCCACGCGGCGCAGGCCCCGCAGCTCCAGGGACGCCTCCAGGGTGTTCCGCAGGCCGCAGGCCTCGCCGTCCACCACGCTCTGTGGCACCCGGCCCAGCAGCCGTCCACGCCGACCGTACCTGAGGGCTCCTCGTGGGGGCGGGAGAGGGTGAGGGCACGGCCCTGGAACAGGTGCAGGTCCAGCAGGTAGGGGAGCTCATCTGGGGCCACCAAGGAGTAGGCTGTGCCGCTTCCGCCAGCCCGGGCCACACCACCCACTGGTGTAGGAAGAGCTTGCCCTTGGCTGGGAAGCTGAAGTTGACGTTGTCCAGCAGAGGACGTCCAGGCTCTGGCTGCCAGGTGAGTCACGATGAGGGTGGAGCACTTGTCGCGGGTGAACTTGGCCAGGTTGATCTTGCAGGCCGTCTTGTCCAGGGCGATATAGATATGGGTGCAGCTCACCCACTGGAGCGGCCTCGCCTTGTGGAGACCAAGTGGCCTTGGGGGAGGCAGACGTTCAATGCCTGAGGGGCGGGGGGCAATTGGGGGCATGGCCAGCTGTGGGGAGGGGCTGCCTGTGGTTGGGGGGGGGGGCAGTCGCGGTAGATTGGGCTGGTAGGCCACTGCAGTGCGCATCATAGGGACCAGTCGTTCTGCTGTTCAGTCTATTTGCATATAAGCCTTTTATTATATAGGATAATAATTTGATAACATGACTAAGCAGAAAACTTTTAAAAGATATACGTAAGTTAATTTGTCAAGGAGTCAGGATATAAGGTCAATAAACAAAAATCGCCTGGCTGGTGTGGCTCAGCTGTTGAGCATTGACCTATGAACCAGGAGGTCATGGTTCAATTCCTGGTCAGGGCACATGCCTGGGTTGTGGGCTCAATCCCTAGGGGGGGCATGCAGGAGGCAGCTGATCGATGATTCTCATCATTGATGTTTCTATCTCTCCCTTTCTCTCTGAAATCGATAAAAAAATATTTTTAAAAATATATTATGCATGAACTGGAAATTGAAATTTTAAAATAACACAGTAATAGCAACACATAAACTTTGAGATACTAACAATTTTTGTGCAAGAACTGAAATTTTTGTGCTAAAAAAACAAAACACTGATAAAAGAAATCAAAGACCTGCATCAATGGAGCAATATGCTGTACTCATGGATTGCAGGACAAATATTAAGATGTCCACTCTCCCTGAACTGGTTTATGGATTCAATGCAATCATCATCAAAATCAAAGTTGGCATTTGTTTTCTTGTTAACAGGCTGTTTCTAAAACGTCTATGAAAAGGCCAAGGAACTAAAATAGCAAGACAATTTTGAAGAAAAAAAAGGTTGGATTACTTGCTTATGTAAAGCTAAAGTAATCGAGGCAATCCAGGCTGGGTGAAAGCACCAACTAATGGAATAGTTCAGAGACTTAAGTGTCAACTGATGTTTTGACAAAGGTGCATAGGAAAATGATGCATAATTTTATATGATATATTCAAATGGATCCCAGCCCTAAATGTAACAACTGAATACTATTAAACTTTTATTATCACTTTAAGTTAGGCAGATTTCTTAGATAAGCATAATGCATTAAAGAAAAGGCATTAAAGAAAAAGTTGGTAAAGTGGACTTTGTGAATTTAGAATTTCTGCTTTTCAAAAAGCTGTTAATTCTACAACAACCAAGGCACCAAGAGTGCACCAAGAGTGTCCACCCCAGGTAACTGGGGAGGCTGAGCTACTGGGCCCTACAGGACACCTGGCGCACAGGGCCACTCTATCAACACAGGGAAGCTGCCAAAATGCGGAGACAAAGAAACAGGTCACAAATGGCAGAAATGGAGGAAAGCAAACGATTGGATATAGAGTTTAAGGCCACGGTTATAAGGTTTTTCAAGAATTTTATGGAAACCGCCGATAAATTTAATGAATCCCTCAATAAGTATAGGGAGACCATGGAGGACATGAAAAAGGACCAACTAGAAATTAAGCATACACTGACTGAAATAAAGAATAATTTACAGAGATCCAGCAGCAGAAAAGAGGATCCCAAGAATCAAGTCAAAGATTTGAAATACAAAGAAACAAAAAATACCCAACCGAAAAAGAAAAAAGAAAAGAGATTCCAAAAATATGAAGATAGTGTAAGGAACCTCTGGGACAACTTCAAGCGTACCAACATCAGAATTATAGGGGTACCAGAAGGAGAGAGAGGGCAAGATATTGAAAACCTTTTTGAAGAAATAATGACAGAAAACTTCCCCTACCTGGTGAAAGAAATGGACTTACAAGTCCAGGAAGCGCAGAGAACCCCAAACAAAAGGAATCCAAGGAGGACCACACCAAGACACATCATAATTAAAATGCCAAGAGCAAAAGATAAAGAGAGAATCTTAAAAGCAGCAAGAGAAAGACAGTCAGTTACCTACAAGGGAGTACCCATACGACTGTCAGCTGATTTCTCAACAGAAACCATGCAGGCCAGAAGAGACTGGCAAGAAATATTCAAAGTGATGAATAGCAAGAACCTGCAACCAAGATTACTTTATCCAGCAAAGCTATCATTCAGAATAGAAGGTCAGATAAAGAGCTTCACGGATAAGAAAAAGCTAAAGGAGTTCATCACCACCAAACCAGCATTATATGAAATGCTGAAAGGTATTCTTTAAGAAGAGGAAGAAGAAAAAGGAACTCTTACCATTTGCCACAGCATGGATGGAACTTGAGAGCGGATAAATACCACAGGATCTCACTCATTTGTGGAATATAATGAACAACATAAGCTGATGAACAAGGACTGATCCAGAGACGGAGAGGCATTGATTGGACTGTCGGGACTTGGAGGGAAGGTAGGGGAGGGTGGGGGTAAGGGGGAAAGATCAACCAAAGGACTTATATGCAAGCATATAGGCCTAACCAATGGACATGGACAACGGGGGGGTGAGGGCATGAGCGGGGGTGGGGGGGTGGGGGGTAGAGGGTAACGTGGGGACAAGGACACATATGTAATATCTTAATCAATAAAAAATATATATATATATAAAAAAAAAGCTGTTAAGAGAATGAAGGACAAGCCTCAGACTGGGAGAAAATACTTATAAAGCACTTATCTGGTAAAGGTCTGTATTCAGATTATACATATTAATATCTGGTTAGAAATATGAAAAAACAAACTGGGGTATTTTCAAATTTTTCATATTGACAAAGGTAAAACATGTGATTTTGTCCATAAGTGAGTGTGAATATATGGGTAACACCATATATGTGTTGATAGGTTTTTGGGCCCACAGTGAAATGACATATAACAACACCAGTTTTACCATAGGCTAATTTCCCATGGCATCTCATCAACCTTACAATGAAAAGACATTCAAAACCCCGTTGCACTTGTGATGCAACTTCCATATTTTGAAGGGAAATCTGACTTTATTTCTAGGAATGTCACCTAAAAATCTTACACATCACAACTGGCATGCATGTTTACTACTCCAATGCTTAAACTTGCAAAAATGAAAACAAAAATCAGTCTTGACAACAGGGACTGGCTAAATAACAGATGATCCATAAATGTGAGGCTAGAAGAAAATCTTGCTTAAAGAAAATATTTGATATAGGAAACTGCTCAAAATACAGTTGTGGAGAAACAGGACATTAAACTGTATACACAATTCCATTAAAAATGTATACTCACAAGAGAATAAAAAATACGCAAATATGAATGGTGGTTCTGAATTAGATAACTGGTGATGTTTTTTTTTTGGTACTTTCTGAACATGTATTCAGACCACATAAGTTTTAAAAGGAATTGACAGTTCTAAGCTATATTAGCATAAATATGCAACATGAAATTCTTGTTCTTAAAGGAGAAAGCTAATAAGGATCTGATTTTGCAAAGGGGTAGGCAGCCTGAGTAATCTCTGATTGAAAGAAAGGGCAGCCCAAAACTTCCAATTCATTTTTGCTGCTTCTGCATTAAAATATGACATCATATTGACACTTGGGTTCTCACTCCAGGGTCATGTTATTTGGGCATAAATGTTTTGGATTTCCTATTTATTTCCCAATTTTGTTTTTAATTATGAAGTTCTTCCAGGAAACAACCTGTTTGTTCTCCATACCTGGTAAATGCTGAAGGCTTGACTATTGCCCCCTAGTGGGAAAGTCCTCAAATAACTTGTTGCTGTTCACATAATGGTAATTAACGTGTAAAACATTAAAAACTACAAATACTAGCTTTTCCCATTATGCCAGTTTAGGTCACCAAATTCCTTTTGGAGGAAACTAATCTTTGTAGTGCCTTGTTTGTTAGGGACTGTGTTAGGAGGGCCTTTTATATGTTACTAGTGGCCCGGTGCACAGATTCATGCACATTGAAAGGAAATCAGGAGCCCGCACCCGCATGCCGAGGGAGTTTCCACATCCCTGTGAGCCACCAGGAAGTCGTGTGGGGCATCTGTCCTTCTCCCTGCAGCTTCCTGAAAAAGTATTTCCAAATGTCCCTTTTGCGGCTGGGTCACGCCTTGCAGGCGGGAAGGTCCCCTTGGGCCGTGCTGAATACTTTGCACAGCTCGGAGCTGGATAAGAGATGCTCCAAGGTGAACACCACAAAGTTGGGAATCTTGGGGGGGGGGGGGGAGGAAGGGGCGGGATGCTCTGTTGCCCATGCCCCCACCCTTCCTACCCATCTCTGATTTTTACCGATTGTCAGTTGCCATCTTGTGACCACTGTTATATTGCTGCCTTCCTCTGTAGCTCTATGGGCAATAGGTAACGGATGAGATTTGATTTTGATGCTCCAGGCAGAGTTCCAGGAGCCCAGTGGCCACACTTCAACCGTTTTCCAGACTGTAACTGCAGGCTTATGGGATAGAAGGGATGGGGCCAGGCGCCGCTCTGCTCCCATTCACCCTGTCCCCACTGCACCTGCCGCCACTGCTGTCGCTCCCGCCTCCACAGCTGTGCATGCCAGCCATGAGCCTGGCTTCTGGCTGAGCGGTGCTCCTGCTGTGGGAGCACACTGACCATCAGGGGGCAGCTCCTGCATTGAGTGCCTGCCCCCTGGTGACCAGTGTGTGTCATAGTGACTGGTCATTCCAGTCGTTTGGTCATAAGGGTCACTTAGGCTTTTATATATATAGATTATTTAAGCTGATAAAGTGGGTGTTTCTTAATTCTTATAGGATACAAAGTCTAATACCACTATGCAATGAAATGTCAAGTAGAAAAAATTCAATTGATCATTACACTTAAAAAATATCTCCAGCATTTGAGAACACCCCATGATTTTGTAAATGCACCAAACATTTGAGTTATACTAAATTGATTTATAATGTCTTAACTTCATATGCATAATTACACAATGAAGTAGGGTCAGTTTCCAAGCTTGGGGGGCGGGGGGAGGGGCGGCATGTAAAAAACATTTTTAACCATGGTAACACATACACAATTAAATTATCAACCATTTGAACAGATACTCAAGTTCCCGAATACTAAAGAAAAATGACTTGAATCTGGATTACCTTTTCTTTGGGGGTTGAGGGAGAACTTGATTTTGTTCTTTCTAAAGTGAACATTATTATCTCCACTTGAATTTACTGTAAATGGTAGAAAAAAGCACACTGAAGCAATGTTCCCTAAAAATATTTCACTAAAAATACTTTTATCAGTTTTAGCTTTCACATATAATTTTCTATGAAAAACGTTTTCATTTCTAGTTTTCTTTAGAAATAACTGTAAACGGAAAAATCCTCACTTAATTTGAAAGGAAAAATGTATTTCTTTTATTCCAAGACTAACAGCTTCACAAAAAAAGATTAATATCCAGTAGTTATATAAAAACATATTGATATACAGACTTATAAAGTAACTAATGCCCAGCCACTAAAGAAAGATCAAAGGAGATTAACAGAATGAGTTTTCATATTATTTTTTAAAAAGGTTATGACAAAAGTAGAATATGTTTGTAGGTATCAAGAGAATAGAATACAAGCAAGTTGACAAGACTAAGTTTATTCTAAGTATAATTTTTATTAATAAAAAGATTAACCATGACCATGAGTGGCTGGGCTTATAGTTTGCTACACCAAAGAAATTAGAAATTGAGTTAAGAATATTGTTACAATAATTTATAATATAGCATTCCTTTATAGAGGCATTTTAATTTTAGCAATGTTTCCCTTAAATATAAAAAAACTAACCTTTAGTGTCATGAATGAGAATCATTATAGCTACTGCTAAATTTAAAAAATTCCAAGAGCTGTTTGACGTTTTATCCCAAGATCTACACCCAAACTTTAGGGAAACAAACTTCCAAAAAGATCTGGAAAATTGCCTGCTCAGAGACAGAGTATCAGCGTTTGATACCAGTGGCAGGAGAATAGCCCACTTCCAAGTGTGAAGAACCAGTAACACAAATTACGAATGCACCCAAGATCCCCAAATAAATTAGTAAAAGTGCCATTATTTTAAGAATGATTAGACATATAATCAATGTATTTAAATACAAATTCAAATTTGTTAAGTCCAAAAGATACAGTAATTTTATTACATAAAATTCCTCCTGTGTGCTAAAAATGTTAACTTACAAGACATAATATTTGTATAAGTGTAGAGGAAGTTATGGTCAAATTGCTTAATCATTTTTCATTAATGAGAATAGAACAATAGGTAGTGGACATATATAGAAGCACTGAGTCCTCTAAGATTCAAGGTTATATTACTGCTCAAGCAAAGCATACTATTCTTTAATAATATAAATGCCTACTCAATTTATCTTTTAAAAATAAAGTCCATTTGTTCTCCATTAAAGCTTCTGCAAGACTGACAAAGGTACATTCTACCTATATAAAATAGGGGTACTCTTCATCTTTGGATAAGGTATCACCACTTAGGGAAATGTAGTCAATATACAGATTACTAAACTTTTGAGGCAGCTGTTGGAGTCCATTAAGCACTTTTCGAACACTGTATCTTTAAAGTTTGTCTTTAATATTAATAGCTTTGGAAAACCAAAAATAGAGAAAAAAACATCTGTGACAAAGTACATTTCATTCAGATTTGATATCAGTAAGATACAAAAAAAATATTTAGTGCAGTGTCAATTTTATCTATAATCACTTGAGGATAGTTTTGTGTTATGTTTTATGATTGAATGTCAAAAAGATTTTTACTTGTTAAGTATTTAGTAAGGCAAAAATGAAATTAAGTACTGTAAAAAGTCTTTTGAAATGAAACTACAAATTTGGTTCCTATTTACAATCTCATTAACAGATAAGTGTAGATACAACAGATCCAATACCCTTATAACCACAGTAAAAAAAAAAATCTCTAATAGCATTTTTAGGTTGTGAAGTCCTTAGTAATACCAATATATATCCAAAACATGTTCATACAGAACCAATACCTCTCTGATTCCTTGTAAAAGAACACTTGTTAAAAATAATTAACAAAAATACCAAAACAACAATGAAAACTCCTTTCATTTCGCCCAAAAGTTATGACACAAAATACTGGCTTAAAGAGGTAGATTAAAAATAAAAAGAAAACCAGATTCACCATTCTTTGTCACTTTTATTCAGTAGTAGTATTTTTTTCCCCTTATTTTCAGTGCCAGACACGGCAAGGAGTGATTACAGCCAACTGTTAAAACATTTGTTCGCAATATATACCCCCCTTTACCACTGACCCCAAACTGACTCATTTTGTGTGCTTTCGTTCTTTCTTTTTTTAATATACCACCACCAAGACTGGGTGGAGGGGCAAGGGTAAGAGACATGAAGGGAAGAGTCCAGGAGGCCAGAAGAGGAGGAATGCTACAAGCCACAGTAAGAATGAGCTGTATTTAATTTAAAAAAGGGTGGCGGGGTGTACCCCACAAATGATACAGTAATGAGGATACACAATTAAATCCCATAAGCATGACTGAGGCTTTCACTGTGTTTGACATCATCACAATGGAAGGCATAAAAAGTGGAGTAAATCAATGTTGACACAGTCCAATCTAGTCCATTAGGCAAGATGGTGCAAGAAGTCATTTAAATTAAAAGTGCCCTATCCTTACCTAAATGGCTAGCAGACATGGAGAACACCATAGTGATGAATCCACAGAGCTTTCTCCATGTAGCTATAAAAAAGTGTTGTTGAATGGCACATTGTCAAACACTGGAAGGGGGCGCCACAATGGACCTCTCTCTCTTTTTAGGTACAAATGCTAGATTCAACTATCTCAACTAAGCAGGAAGTGGGCTCTTCTGCTAGGAATGCCAACCCTAATTCACTTTGTCTTGAAATATATACAGATTGTTTGTAGTCGCTACAGCAATGATATTTTCCTTGGGGTGCCAGGCTGTGTGAAGTATTTTCTTGTTGAAGTCTAGACTGTCAACACTTATTTCATCCTTCTTTCTCTTGCCACTTGCACAGACTTTGCGTGGCTTCAGAACCGTGCGAGGTTTATTGTTTTCTCGTGATGCTTCGAGGGTTATGTCTCGCTTTGTGTTCCTGTCAAACATTCTGAAGAAATTATTGTAAGATCCAGTCATGACAACACTGTAAAAGTAGACAGAACATTCAGTCAAATAAGTGCCTACAAAGTTTGTTTTCAGTAAAATGATTCAGGGATGAACCTAGCCTGGTGCTTTACCAGAAAACAGCAGCTACTTTAAGCAGATTTTAATTTTAGGGTGAAGGCCGCTGACACCAACCCAGAAATATAGTGCTAGTTAATCTTTTCTTTTAATTACTCCTTCTCATGAATACCAAAACTATCACCAAAGCTGAAAGCATCCTATGTAAAGCTTCTTAGTAGTATTATCTTTGTTGAGTATTTTTGCAACTATCAACTTATGTGATCAACCTGACCAGCCAACTTCTAGAAATACCAACTAGGGGACTCACAGGTTCTAAAACCAAAAAAGAAAAATGAATGGTATACAGCTGTTCATTAGAAACCAATGCTTTCCTTATGATTTAAGTTGTAAGCTATTTAATTTGTCCCCAAGACATTATCTAGTTTGGATAATCACATCTTATGATGCTTACAGAAAACCTGCTTCTGGGAATATTCAGAAAGTAGCATATACAATGTTTATTAACAAAAAAAAATTAACTTATAACACAATACATTTTAAGCAAATTTTTGGACAACAATCCTACTTGCCATCCATCACTGCTCCTCAACATTTACCAAGTATTCCAGTAAGCAAAACCTCACATGTTTGAAACCATTAATTTGCAAAGGGTCTGGTGCTATTATTAATACCACATCCTTCCCACATAACTTAAATTATAATTGTAAATAAGATTATAGGATACCAAGAAACTGCTTAAAGTAATGCTTGGAAACAACTCTTATTACAAATACTAGAGGCCTGGTGCACGAAAATGCGTGCACTCGGGGTGGGGGTGGGGGTTGGGGGGTCCCTCAGCCCGGCCTGCACGCTCTCGCAGTTCAGGACCCCTCGGGGATGTCCACCTGCCTGCTTAGGCCCGCTCCCCCCAGGGATCGTGCCTAAGCTGGCAGTCAGATATCCCTCTGGCAGCCTGGGAGCCCTCTGGGGATGTCTACCTGCCAGATTAGGCCTGCTCCCTGGGGGCATCGGGCATAAGCCCTTAGCCGGACATTCTTAGCACTACCGCAGAGGCGGGACAGGCTCCTGCCACTGCTGCTGGCCAGCCATGAGCCAGCTTCTGGCTGAGCAGTGGCAGCCCTGCTGTGGAAGCGCACTGACCACCAGGGAGCAGCTCCTGCATTGAGCATCTGCCCCCTGGTGGTCAGTGTGTGTCATAGCGACCGGTCATTCTGCTGTTAGGGTCAATTTGGATATTACCCATTTATTATACACCAAACAGGTCATATATTGAATGCAAAAGACTGCCATCTACTTAGTAAAGTCAATCCCTCCCAAAGAACAACTGATAACATTTTAATCGCACTCATGTTGGTGCATGTACCTAAAGGTAATAAAATGGTATTTCTTTCAAACGATGAATGTAATTAAACTGGCATCCCCATGTTTTGTGAATCTAATCACGAGGAAACACTAGACAACACTCAAATTAAGAAGCTTTCTGGCTCTGGCTGGTTTGGCTCAGTGAATAGAGCATCAGCCTGCAGACTGAATGAAGAGTCCTGGGTTTGATTCTGGTCAAGGGCACATGCTGGGGTTGTGGGCTCAATCCCCAGTAGGGGGCATAAAGGAGGCAGCCAATCAATTATTTCCCTCATCATTGATGTTTCTATCTCTCTCTCCCTCTCCCTTCATCTCTGAAATAAATCAATAATATAATTTTTTTTAAAAGGAAACTTTCTGTAAAATAACTGGCCTGTGTTTTCAAAAATGCCAAGATTTTGAAAGATGAGAAAAGAATAAAGAACTATTCCAGATTAAAGGAGACTAACGAGATAGGACAACCAAATGTCACATATGCTTTTGGATTTGATAGTGACCCCCCCGCCCCCCCCCCTTTTTTTTTGCTAGAGAGGACATGATTGAGAACTAGAAAAATTTTAATGGAATCTGTGGATTAGATGAAAGTAGTGCATCAATGAGAATTTTTCTGTTGCCCTGTCATTATGAAGGAGAGCAAGAGGAAGGGGGAGGACGGAGAGAGGGAGGGAAAGAGTGAGAAAAAAACAGATTTGTCGTTCCACTTGTTTATACATTCATTGATTGATTTTTTTCACAGCTATTTTTTTTTTAATTTTTCCCCTTTTATTAAATAAGATATTACAAATGTTTCTTATCCCACCAATGAGTTGATTCTTGTATATGCCTTGACTAGGATCAAACCTGCAACCTTGGTGTATTGGGACAATGCTCTAACCAACTGAGCTACCTGGCCAAGGCCCTAAGTATTTCTAAAAAGTTTAATATAGTAACAAATCAAACTGAAATGTCAACATTTTAACTGCTGGCATGTCAAACTTATGATTGATCTGGCTCATAAAAGGGAAATTTTTAAGATATTTAAACAATTTACAATATCTAGAATTTTGTATACTTTCGCATTTACTAGTGACACAATGTTTAATTTTTATCAGCCAGTACTGCTACAAAATTATTAAATTTATTTCAAGGAAACTCTGGGGGAAAGGGGAAATCAAGTTAGAATTTGTAATTCATGTCAATCTAAAAAAGTTGGCCATATTTTTAGTAAACATGACAACCATACTAGGAGGAATGATGAAACAGCACATTTCTTTCCTCTAATGCAGCAATTTTCAACCTATGTGCCACAAGAATTTTTAAAATATGCAGTACCTGACTATTTAGTCAGGGTCACTGACCTCTTTTCCCTTAGACCAATGGTCGGCAAACTGCGGCTTGGCAGCCACTTGCGGCTCTTTGGCCCCTTGAGCATGGCTCTTCCACAAAATACCAACTTCTGTGCATGGGCCACGAAGTTTCAATCACACTGTATGTGCGCGCCCGCACGTGGTATTTTGTGGAAGAGCCACACTCAAGGGGCCAAAGAGCCGCATGTGGCTCGCAAGCCACGGTTTACCGACCACGGCCTTAGACTATCAAATAAAAAAACAACAGCAGCCAACACAACAACAGCCAGCTGGTGTGAATGAATAAGTATTTTTTTTTTTATCAGATTGGCAAAAAAATATTTTTTGGTGTGCCATAGAATTCTGGTAATTAGTTTATGTGTGCCAGGAGATGAAAAAGGCTGAAAACTGCTGCTCTTATAAAATTACATTTGGTCCAGTTGGCATGGCTCAGTGGTTGAGTGTTGACCTATGAACTAGAAGGACATGGTTCGACTCCCGGTCAGGGCACATGCCAGGGTTGCCGGCTCAATCCTCAGTGAGGGGCATGCAGGAGGAAGCCGATTAATGATTCTCATCACTGATGTTTCTCTCTCTCTCTCTCTCTCTCTCTCTCTCTCTCTCTCTCTCTCTCTTTCTCTCTCTGAAATCAATAAAAAAAGAAAAGGTGTTTGGAACATTACCCAAAGTATTAAAAAAAATAGTTAAACAAAACTTTCACGCAAATAGCCAAAAGTTGAAAATGACCCAAATGTCCTTCAACTGGTGAATGAATAAACAAAACTATATTCATACAGTGGATTATTTTAAAAGATAAAATAACATTTGAATAAATTCAAATTAAAATCAATTACCTATCAGAACCATTCCAACAACATTCAAATTTGTCAAATATGCAGTCATTTTCATACAGAGAACAAAGTTTACTTCTGAGGTATTCATGCACCTGGGGAAAAACATAAATATATATATTCTTAGTTTACACCTCAAGATTTACTGATTAAATTTAGAAAACTGATTTAGTAAGTATTATTTTTTTTAAAAAGGCATATGTAGACACATACATATATCTGTCAATCTTATTAAAATTTGATCCCCTTAGTAACAATAAAAGCATTTATTTAATCCATTTACAAACATATGAGTCCCCTTCAATGAACACACATTTTCTTTTTAACAATAGAGAAACTACCCTCTGGGCATGGAACATGTACTCTATAAGCTCAACTAAAATATTTAGACCAGAAAACATTTGAAAATGACACCGATAAGAGACAAAAGACTATTACAGCAATATTTGAATATGCTAACACTTGTCTTTCAGTCTATTAATTGCTGATTTTAAAACACTCAATACTGTGCTTTACTTCCTTTTAAAATATAATTTTCTGGGCATAAATAACTAAAGCCTACATTATAATTAAGTATGTATGTTATGCACAGCATGATCATCCCTCAGTTTGGTGATAAATTATATGGTTACTGTATGTATGCATCATTGAAAAATTTGGTTCCACTTGACATTACTTATATAATATCAAGAGCTAATGAAAATATACCTTTTAAAAAATATATAATTCTAAATAAATGAATCTAGTATTTAAAAAGTATCCTGATAAATGATACATTTAATTAACATTGTTAAATTACAAAGGAAAATTTCAAATAATTCTTGCGATCAGAAGGAAAAAAAGAACCTTAACCACTAGTGATGACAGAAAGGAGTAGGTACTTTCTAAATGTTAGAATTCTCTATTATTTATGAAATAACATAAAGTCATCTTAACTTTAAGTACAGTGAAATGATTCAGGCCACATGTATGTGACATTAAGTAAAAATTTGTTAACCTGGAGGAATTGCAATTCATGTAGGGTCAAGGTTAAAAGTGAAAAATGAATAAAATCACAATTACCTTTCAATAACACACAGCTTAGCAAGATGCCAAATTTACCACCTACCAACAGCTCGATCTGCATATGCTACGTTTGAGTATGATGTGACACTATTCTCAATCACTAATCTAACTCAGCATAGGGAGGAAAACTGACATTCAGGTAAAATTAGGTAAATCATAACAATTCAGCAAAGTTTTAAAATGCACATACAGGGTTTCTCAAAAACAATTTATGAGTATGAAGTTAAGGTTCAAATCAGTTATTCTCAAAGGGAATGGGGTAGTAATGGTGAGGATCACTAGGAGACCAATCAGAATCTTGGCAGTTATACAGATGCAATTTGAAACTGTGGCAATATTGTATCCCTTTACTTTTGCTTCAATGTAACATGTATTTGGAAATTTCAAATACCATGAAGGAAACTATTTAGTGGTTTAGGTTTGTCAAACAGGATTAAAAAGTTTGAGAAATACCATTCTAATTTTACTGATAATATACAACGTAAGGCAAATTTATCAAGTCTGTATTCCTAAAGCAGCGTTAAGTGTTTTCTATACTCTAGTGACCTAGGACTTAACATAGGTATCTGATGCCCTCCCTGTTCTTGGCTCTACACATCTTCATTCTCTTTTCTAGAAGAGCAGCAGGCTAGGGATCAATGGTAGTGGCTGGCTGACAAGAAGAGAATCCAGAACTAACATCCCACAAGAGACAGACAACTGCTAAAGCTGTCTGCTGGGCTTTCAAGGCCTTTTCCTTTAGTCTAAAGACAAAGGTAGAATGTCAGTCCCTTTTACCTGGCATGCCAAAGCTAAGCTCTCTAGTTCAGCTACTACTGCACATATTTCAACGGGGACAACTCTACTAAGACTGACCACTCTTCCCAATCCTCCCTCCCACCCCGAGACCTTAAAAGAGTGCTCTTCCCTCCTCACTTTAAATATAGACAGAAGCAGGGAAAACCATTATCAATAATGAACCAAACCAGTAACATAATCACACTTTAACAGCAAAACTACTGTAACGCCTATAAAAATATATATAAATTTAACATAAGGAAAAGCATAATACACATGGATCAAAGCCTCACTGTGAACACACACTGTGTTAGGATTAACACAAAATACAAAATCCTTCTCTATAAAAACTTCAAAGTAAATAGGGTGTATGATCATTGAAAGAAAAAATTGCAAATACCTGATATGTTTCCACAGGCCTGTTTTCCATATTTAAGTCCCAAATTTTAACTGACAAGTAGTCTCTAGTCATCATATATCGACCACTATGGCTGAATTTTACATCAGAAATAGAGGAGATGATTTCAGAAAAGAAAGACCTATTACTGGGATCTTCAGGTTCTTCAAACACTAAAAACAAGCAAAAACAAAAGAAAAAAGAAAAAAAGGGCAATTTGTATAATCTTCTGGCTTGCACAAAGCATTTGTTGAAACAATTCACAAATTTCCTAAGAGGCAGCTAAAAATGGCAGCCTAATAAAAACTGACAACTCTCTGGCTATAAGATAATCTCCCTAGAAGTTTCTTATGAGATAAATTCTACAACTAAAGATGTGAGAGATTTATACTTCCAGAGCCCACAGCTAATTTGGCAGAACCAGACTTACCCAGGGCTTCTGACTTCAGTGCCCCACGTTTGTAGGTTCTGCATATACCTCACTAACTTTGCCTGTGTTGTCAGCACAAAAAAATACCCTCTTACCATTCAAATTCATACCAGCATTTTATTTTTTACTGGCCAGGTAAAATTACTGCAACCTGTTATTTAAAACCCAGTGCTTTTTAGACTTCTTTTTAAAGCAAAGGAAACCACTTCTTAGAAGAAATAGGAAGCTTGAGATAGGAAAGAAGAAAAGGAATTGCTCTACCTGAATATAGGGTTGGAGAACATCACCCCAAGTTCTCAAACAGTAACAGTCCATTAAAAATATATCCACTGGGCCCTGACTGGTTTGGCTCAGTGAATAGAGCGTCGGCTGGCGGACTAAAGGGTCCTGGGTTCGATCCCTAGTGGAGGGGGGGGGGCATGCAGGAGGCAGCTGTTGAATGATTCTTTCTCATCAATGATATTTCTCTCTCTCCCCCCTCTGAAATCAATTTTAAAAATGAATAAATATATATACACATTAGAGCAGTGTTTCTCAACCTGTGGGTCACCAACCTGTGGGTCACAAGACCCTTTCACAGGGGTCGCCTAAGACCATTGGAAAACATATATAATTACATATTATTTTTGTGATTAATCACTATGCTTTAATTATGTTCAATTTGTAAAAATGAAAATATGTCCTGCATATAAGATATTTACATTACGATTCATAACAGTAGCAAAATTACAGTTATGAAGTAGCAACGAAAATAATTTTATGGTTGGGGGTCACCACAACATGAGGAACTGTATTAAAGGGTTGCGGCATTAGGAAGGTTGAGAACCACTGCATTAGAGGCTCAGTGCATGAATTTGTGCACCAGTCGGGTCCTTCGGCCTGGCCAGCGGCAGTGGGGAAGGATTGCAGGAGGTTGGCTGGCTGGTGGGGGGGGCATGGGGGGCAGCTGGGGGCCACAAGAGGTTGGCTGTGGGATTGCACTGACCACCAGGGAGCAGCTGCTGAGTTGAGTGTCTGCCCCCTGTTGATCAGTGCACATCATAGTGACTGGTCCACCGGTCGTTGGGTCCTAACAGTTGCTTAGGCATATATCTCCACTAGGATATCAACAGACATGCCCTGATAAAGCCTTCCATGTTTTTCTAGTAGAATAACCTACGATGCCTCATGTAGAGTCAGCTTTCCAAAGGGTATAGGTAGCCCTGGGCATATAGGTTTAACTAAGACTTGTAAACCTATGTACATGTGATTACCACGTCAGAGGCTAAAGATTTTTAGACAAACAAAAAATGTTAACATTTTTTTTTAAAAGATGAAAATAACTTACGTTTAGAATGCCTATCACAGAGGGCAGATGCCCTCATGTCACATAACCGAATAGTGCCTTTACTGCTGCTGTATACAAACGTGTTACAGCTATTTGGATGGAACTCTGCTGCTGTAATCACCTCTGTTAACTCTTCCATGTTGGCAGGCTTGATATCCACAATATCTGGATAGCATTTTATTAAGGAATTTCCACTTAGAAAAAAGGGCAAATATGATTTTACATTTTTCAAAGCACAAATATTCTGAATTGCATTACAGACCTTATTTGATCCCTTTAATGCCTACAAAAAAAATTCTTAGAAGAAAACATGGGCAAATTTTAAATCATTTTAGAATGCAGAGGTCTGTTTTTCTGACCATGATACAAATCCCAGAAGCCATAAAGAATAGGACTGATATAAGTTTATCTTCCTAAATATTAAGAAATTTAGTGTACATTCCAAACACAAGATAACAGAACAAAACTCTTCAAGGGAAGCAAAAAAGGGAAAACTATTTGCACCACAAAGGATGGAGCTGATTTACTTAACATAAAAAAGTGCTTTAAAAACAACCCAGAGATGGTTCAGTGACCCATGAACCAGGAGGTCGAGGTTCAATTCCTGGTTTTGGGCTCAATCACAGTGTGGGGTGTGCAGGAGGCAGCTGATGAATGATTCTCTCTCATCATTGATGTTTCTAGCTTTCTTTCCCTCTCCTTTCCTCTCTGAAATAAATAAAAATATATTAAAACCAAAACAAAACAAAGAAAAACAACAAAACATGCAAATCTAATGAAAAAAATTAGAAAATAAATATACAAATATGAAAAAAATGTTCATTTACTCATGATAAAAGAAATGCTAATCAAAACAACAAAAGAGGATTTTTACTAGCTAGACCGGTAAAGGTATAGGAAAACTGGCTCTTTTATACTCTATTAACAGATTATGAATTATAGTAAAGTGTTAATTTTTTCAAATGATATGTACTTAGAAATTTATAAATAGTAGTAAAAGCTGCTAACATTTTACCTTAAAAAAAAAAACACAAACGAAATAGCTTTATGGAAATCTAATTCACATACATACAATTCACCCATTTCAAATGTGTAATTCCATATAGCTAACATTTTACTTTTAAAACATATTTAAAAACGAGTATATTTGTATACATCTCTTTCTCTCTCTCTCTCTCTCTCTCTCTCTCTCTCTCTCTCTCTCTCTCTATATATATATATATATATATATATATACACACAGACAGTATATATGAGTGCCAGGTATATATGTTTATATATCACATACTTGTTTGTACACAGAATTTTCAGAATATAAACAATGAAAGTAGGATTTGGAGAAACATTTATATTGACTTTATTAACCCCCCCCCCCCCCCAAAACGAGAGAGAAACCAAATGGATACTAAAACTCCTATCTGTAATTTCCAGATGCCAAAGATTAATCCTCAAATCATCTGCAGATAAATATGTTTCATAATCACTATTAATGGAAATTGAGTTGATGTGATATGTATGAGCATTGGCAAATATTCTTCGTGGACTGGCCTCAACCATTAAATCCATGGGCCTAAAGACTGGCACCTGTCAACAAGACACATGAAAAAGTCATTATAAAATGTTCATTGTTTACAATAGCACCTAAGATTCATAGCACCTCATTTCTACAGTTTTTGAGGAACTATAAAACAGTACATTACACAAATTTAGTTTAAAAAGTAACTGATATTGATCTTCTGAAGTACTGAAATGAGTAAAATGAACAATCTAATTTATCTTCTTTTACAGGTAGCAATACTACTAGAATTTGCCATTCTTCCTAGTTCCAATCTTTTGCTTAAAAGACTTGCAGCCCTAGCTGGTTTGGCCCAGTGAATAGAGCATCAGCCTGCAGATCAAAGGGTCCCGGGTTCGATTCCAGTCAAGGGCACATACCTTGGTGGCAGGCTCCCTGAGCCAGGCCCTGGCTGGGGCTTGTGCAGGAGGCAACCAGTCGATGTGTGCTTCTATCACATCGATGTTTCTCTCTGTCTTTCCCTCTCTCTTCTATTCTCCCTAAAAAATCAGTGGAAAAATATCCTCAGGTGAGGATTAACAAAGACTTGCAAAGCTAATAGATGTTTATGATTTAAATTAAAGTGGTTAAAAAGGAAATTAGGCCAGTGTGTCTGATTCTTGGTTTTTGGTTTTTTTTGTTTTTGTTTTTTTTAGCTGCAACAAGATTTGGTCCATTTCTAGTTTTTTCATCTCCCAAGAAAATTAATCTTGAAAATTAAGTTTGTAATAGTTGATATTCAAACTACAAGAGTGGTGGAGAACGTGGCACAGAACATAACAGTCTTGTGTAGAATCCTGGTTCTGCCCATGGCAACAGTGTGACTCTATGTAGGTCAGGCTCTGTTTGAAATGAGAGTTTTAAGTGTCTTATCTAGTTACAGAATTGTTGGGACAGGGCAATTGTAATTATTCCTATTTAAGTTCTGCTCAGGATCTAGAATATGTAATATGAATACAAAATGCTGGTTTGGCTCAGTTGGTTGGGTGTTGTCTCGTGCACCAAAAGGGCACATGCCGGGGTTTCGGGCTTGATCCCCTCGATCAATGTTCCCCTCTCACTTTGATGTTTCTCTTCCTCTCTACCCCCTCTCAGTAAAAATCAATAAAAATATTTAAAACCCACGCATACATACAAAAGCACTATTCATGAGAATTAGAATAATTTTTTCTTATGTACTTACTCGTAGTGTAGTGACTGTAGTAGGATCTCTATACCTTCCATCTTCCTCTTTCAAGTTATACCCTTCTGGTCTTTTGTCCCTTTCACTGATTTTCCATAATTTTATAGTTTTATCTGGGGAGAGAATGAATAAAGTCCTCAAAAAAGGAGTAATACATATAGGAGAAAAACACTTTTAAGGTATATATAAACATGCCATTTCATATTTCATCTAAAAAGATACCAAGAATGCCCTGGCCAGGTGGCTCAGTTGGTTGGAGCATTACCCTGTACACCAAAAGGCTGTGGGTTCAATCCCCAGTTGGCACATACAGGAGGCAACCAATCAATATCTGTCTCTGTCTCTCTCTCCCTTCCTTTCTCTCTAAAATCCATAAAGCATAACCTCAGGTAAGGATTTAAAAAAAAGGAACGAAAAGATCCCAAGAATAAAATCTCTTATCTGATAAAACAAAAAAACCCACAAATTTATTACCTGGGAAAAACAGTATAGATATTGCACTTTTATGTTAATCAAATTCATAAAATTCCATTTGCTATTACAGTCAAGTCATAGCCAGGTCCTTACTGTTTAAAACCAAATAAAGCCAGAGGGGAAAAAGTTATATGGGTATATAAATACATATATGTCTATACACACATAAAAACATATATCTATATATGCTCAATACTTAGTTTTCAAAAGAGAACAACCAACAAAAATGGTTAAGATAGCCTAACTACTACTAGCAGATCCCACAAATTCCTTTACAGGCCTGGCCACCTGTTTAAATCTGTATTTCCCCATTGTATTAGCAATTCATAAGTAGGCAAATCTGACTGATTCAAGTCCTTCAAGACAAAATTCTTATGCATCAAGAATCTATAATATTTTTTTTAAAAATTTTATTTTGGAATTAAGTTGATTTCCAGAGAAATTACAAAGACAGCACATGTTTCCATACACCATTCACCCAGTTTCTTCTAATGTCAACATCTTAAGCAACCTGGTACATTTGCTAAACTAAGAAATTAACGTTGTACTGGTACATTCCTACTAACCAAACTCCTGACTTCACTCAGATTCCACCAGGTTTTCTACTAACTTTCCTTTTCTATTTTAGGACCCCACCCAGGATCCAAACAACACTTTAGTTATCAAGTTTTAGTCTCTCCAACTTTAACAATTCCTCAGACTTTATTTTTCATACAGTGCTGAGCAGTGGTGAGATATTTTGTAGGATGTCCCTCAAAAGGATAGGTTGGCTGTTTTCTTTCTTTCTTTTTTTTTTCTTCTCTTAAATATATTTTATTGAGTTTTTTTTTACAGAGAGGAAAGGAGAGAGATAAGAGAGTTAGAAACATCGACCAGCGGCCTCCTGCACACCCCCTACTGGGGATGTGCCCGCAACCAAGGTACATGCCCTTGACCGGAATCGAACCTGGGACCTTTCAGTCCGCAGGCCGACACTCTACCCACTGAGCCAAACCGGTTTCGGCGGTTGGCTGTTTTCTTATGATCAGAATGGAATCATGGGTTTTTAGGAAGAGCACCAGAGTAAAGTGAAGGCAAACATAGTGTCAACAGGACTTTTCTGCTTTAATCACTTGGTTAAGGCAGTATGTACCAAGTTTTTCCACTGCAATTACTATTTTTCCCCTTCCCATACTCTATTCTTTGGAAGTGAGTCACTAAGTTCAGTCTACACTCAAAGGGAGAATTAAGTTACACTTCTTGTAGGAATAAGTATCCATTCACATACTATTTGTAATCCTATCCTATATAATAAAAGGGTAACATGCAAATTGACCCTAACGGTGGAATGACCAGAACCTGGAACGACCAGAACGACCGCTCAACCAGTCACTATGAGGCACACTGACCACCTCTGGTCCCTTTCCCTGGTCGGCAGGCTCTGACTGCCTGATGGTGAATGGGGAGCCAGGGGTGGGGCTGGCTGTGGGCAGCCAGGGAAGATGGCCCTGATTGCAGGCCAAGCCTAGGGACCATACCTATGCACAAATTTCATGTGCCGGACCTCTAGTTCTCCTATAAGAAGCGTCCCTTCTCTCTCGCTTATTTGTTCAAATTTCTTTATATCACTATGGATGCATGCATATTTGTTTAATACTTTGTTATTCTAAAATTGCATTCATATAAGACTATCACATTCTTAATGGTCTTTCATAAGCAAATGAGCATAATGTAATTTTAAAAATAGTATATAAAGGCATGCAGGGACTCCTCTAGCCTGGCCACCTCTCTCTTGTCTGGTGGCGAAAAGCATGCCAGCTGCTCCCGTGGATGCCCTCTGCAAAGATGAAGTCTAAATAGGAAAACAAAACAAAACAAAACAAAAAACCCAGCTAACTCTACTAATGTTTCATCTAAACCCTATGTAATCATGTTTCTAGTTATTTGCAATTCAGTTATGTGTGTTTTCTATGTGCTATTTAATTTATATAATTTAGATACATCATTATATACTTTAGAATACTTCATTTCCAAATATGTAATATAAATGAGTCAAGCCTAAATTCTATATTTTGGGAGAAATTATCATCTAAAGATGATGAGGATGGCCCAACTGGCATGGCTCAGTGGTTGAGCATCGACCTCTGAACCAGGAGGTCATGGTTCAATTCCTGGTCAAGACACATGCTTGGGTTGTGGGCTCAATCCCCAGTGTGAGGTGTGCAGGAGGCAGCCAATCAATGATTCTCTCTCATCATGAATGTTTCTATCTCTACCCCTCTTCTTCATCTCTGAAATCAATATAAACATATTAAAAATAAATTTTAAAAAAGATGATGAGGATGCCCACCATGACTGTCTTATGGCCTGTTCAAATTCATCTACCTTAGAAATCCAGATAAAAAATTACAATATACTTATCAAACTTTCAAATGAGATGAAATTAGTTTGTGGTTCCCAATAGTGCTATCAGAAAAAAATACTAAAAGTTATGAAAAATCAGGTAAATATCTTTTGAAAAACAAATTAAACTTCAAAAATTTTAAAGTGATAAAATTTGTGACATAAGAGGGTAAAACATTTTTTCAAGTAGCATAAACATAGGACAGGATACAGAAATACTACACAATTTCAGTGCCGTGCTTGGGGATAAGGCAGGCTGGATATAAAATAATGTTTTAACAAGTCTAATTTAAAATTAAAAATATTTTTTCACTTATATGTTCTTTGGAAGTGACTTTTTAATCTGGAGGTCTTGGCCTATAGATGGAGATACTGATCAACTCCATAAAAGTGCATGCAAGATTTTGTGCTTTTATATGCAACTTTTCTGTGAAGGGATTGTAAGATTCTCAAAGATATGTTACTTCCAAAAATTTAAGAGCTATTGCTCTATGGTGATTCCCTAAACTGTCAAACCTAAGAAAAGAAGTATTCAAGAAGTCCAAAGGTCCATGTGTATCTCTGGCCATAAGCAGAGGGTTAGGACAGGTAAAACCAGGCTACCAAGCTTCCTCTTGTGGGAATGCAGCTTTAAACAAGATAAAAAATCTTATTAACAAGCTGTTAAAAAGAAATTTATTTATGAGTGAACTACCATTCTTATATTCAAGACCCATCTATCCATGGTCAACAGATTAAAGTTAGACCTTTTTGTAATGCGAAGGAATCGAGGAGAATTCCAAGGAAGGGGAAAGAAGGTAAAAGAAAGAGAATAAAATATTGAGGAAACATCAAGTGAATTAAAGTTATAAGAGATGACTATAAACTTAAACCTCCCATCCTTATTTTTACCCCACCATTCCCAGACACAGCAGTTTGTAAGATTCCCATTCTTATTCTATCCTTCCACATGGATATGCTAATTAGACCGGGCATCCTTCCTGACAACCTTCCGGATGAAGCTGAGGCTGCGAGGGAAGCACAGGTCCCGGTAGCCAGGGGAAGGAAGGCCTACTCTTGCATAAATTTCATGCATTAGGCCTCTAGTCTATAATAATAAAAGTGTAATATATTAATTAGACCAGACATCCTTTCAGACGAAGCCGGGGCTGCGAGGAAAGCCCAGGTACTGGGTGCCAGACTGGAAGCCAGTGCCAGCAGCCGGGGGAAGGAAGGCCTACTCTTGCATGAATTTCGTGCATCAGGCCTCTAGTCTTTTTGTGAGTATCAAGACCCTTTTATTACACATTCTGTGGAAGGAGGTATTATTTTTATTTCACAGAGAAAACTAAACAAAATATTGTAAAGGTATTACTCAGATTTAATAGATATTGAAATTTCCCCTTAATTGCTTTCTCTTTTTAAAGAATAACACTTTTCAGATATAGCTCAAATCCTACTCCTCCCATCCTTATTTTTACCCCACCATTCCCAGACACAGCAGTTTGTAAAATTCCCATTCTTGTTCTATCCTTCCACATGGGACTCTACTTTTATAGCATACAAAAATAAAAAATAAAGGCAGCCCTAAAATACCTGTATTTTATTTAGTATTCATTAACACCACCATCAACAACAAATAGACAAAAACCTATGATTCATTGTGTAATCTATAAAGTGCCCTTTAACTTTGCTAGGTATACCGGTTAATAATAGCGAATTTTATAATCAAAGAAAACACAATAATTTCAAGAGAAACATCAAAAGTGCTTTATTCAAAGTAATGTCCATCGCTAGCTACCCATTTCCCCATCTTTCAGGTAATTTGTGGATAAAAGTCCCAATAGAACTTTGTTTTGAGGCAAACCATTCAGAGACCCAATTTTCTACTTCTTCGTATGTTTTGAAATGCTGCTCAGAAAGTGCATGTGTCATTGATCGGAACAAATGGTAATCTTAAGGAGTAAGGTCTAGTGAATACAGCAGGTGGGTTAATGCTTCCCAGGCAAGATCTTTTAATGTGTCTTTAACTGGTTTTGAAATGTGTGATGGTGGATCATCATGAAGCAAAATTACTTTGCCATGTCTTCTGGAACATTTTGGTCATTTCACAATCAAAGCATGGTTCAAATTGATTATTTGTTGTTGGTAGCAATCAGTATTAATGGTTTCACCTGGTTTTAGAAGCTCATAATACACCACACCTTCCTGATCCCAACAAACATTGACCATTGTCTTCTTTCCGAAGTGATTTGGCCTTGCAGTCAATGTTGATGGTTGACCTGGAACAACTCATGATTTTGTGCATTTGGGATTCTCAAAATAAATCCACTTTTGATCGCCAGTCACAATTCAATGCAAAAAAGACTTTCTTTCATGCCATTGAAGCAACATTTTACTGATGACTTTTTGGTTTTCCATTCATCTTTCGTTCAGTTGATGTGGAACCCATTTTCCTTCCTTTAAAATCGTTCCCATTGCTTGTAAATGATCAGAAATTGCTGAGCATCGTTTAATCTTTCTGCAAGTTGTTTTTGAGTTTGACACACATCTTCAACCAATAATGCTTGTAACTGTTGGTCTTCAAACTTATTCAGTTGACCTGGACATTCTTTGTCTTTCACATTTGTATGGGCAGACAAATCATCAGGCAGAGACAAATCATTACTTTAAAGAGTTTAAACCAGCGTTCACAAGTATCTTGAGATGGAGCATGTTCACCATAAGCTTCCCCAAGTATTCAGCAACACTTTTCTTCAAAATAATGAATTATAATTTCCTGCAAATGCTCTTTTTTTGGCATAAAATTTGACATTTTTAAGCGTAAAAATATCTATGATGTTAACACCTTCAGCAAATTTGACATATGAAGTTTTGAACTTGTTGTCAAAATAGCATACATATCAAATCGCATATATATCAACATATGTGTAACTCCATCTATTGAAAAAAATCTGCATTATTAATCGGTACACCTAGTATTAATCAATGATTTTTCAAATTTACATAGTAAACCTATTTGGGAGACACTTTGATTTGTCTACAGAAAAGTACTACATAGATTCACATATCCCGACCTAACCACTGGAATTCCCAGTGTTTCTCCTTGTATTGAGCCTTTGTAGAGTTTAGTAACTAGAAAGGCTCATTTGGTTATACACTGCCTTGTTATTTCAAGCCACAGAAGTACAAGAAAGCCTGCAAGGAAGACACATGACCATAAGCTGGGAATTGAAAGCTATTTAAGATTCAATCCATAATTAAATCAAAATGGAATTTGCTTTCAAATAATACTGAGAGGGGAAGAAAGATCTGAGAAGCAAAATTAGCTATGAACTAAGAATTATTGAAGCTGGGTGGAGGATATGTAAATCTTCATTACACTATTCTATCTCAGCCTATATGTTAAAAATTCCCCTTTATTAAAAAAACAAAACAAAAAAAACACGATATCGCCACTAAGAAGTAAACTGGCAAATTATTAAGAATAAATATTCTAGCTCAGTCAGTGTTGCTTACTGCTGACCATCAACCTCTCTCTCCCTCTCTCTTCTCTGAAATCAATAAAAATATATTTAAAAACAAAACCTCCCTCTCTCTCTTTCTCTCTCTCCAGTAAATAAAATATATAACAATACACTTCCCTAGAACATTTACTTCCAAAAGTAGAAACTATATAATGGTAAAATTATATAGTTTATAGCATTATTTGATGTCAAAGAAAAAGCAGTATCTGAAATGCTATTTGAAATAATTTAGTTTACCACATAAATTAAAACTGAACCAAATTAGAAACCAATATATGACATGAGTATACACCGTACCTCAATCTATGACGCTATAAGTTATGAGCTTTAAATCATTATTTCTATTTATTTTTCTTTTAATAATCAGAGAGAGGAATGCAGTTTGTGTAAAGAGAGGGGTAGAGGTTACAAGTGTTAAGGGCTGCTTAGGAAACACCTGATGACTCAAAAAAAAAAAAAAAAATTGGGCTACAGGAAGCACACATCTATAGTGTCAGAGAGTGGCAAATGCATTTCAAAGAACTAGATACAGAGGGTGATGAGACCTAAACTGGATGAAGGGAGAATTCAGTATTTTCCACTGTGTTACCCCAGAAATCACCTGAGTATACATTCTGTGAATGGCAAAGAATGGTAAGATCTAGGTGCGAAAAATCTGCTTTTATTCAACAGTGAAGATCTGAGAAAATATGAGGTTTTCCCAACCCTCGTGCCAGCCTCAAAAAAGTTTTAATCTAAATTTTTACCGACTATGGCTACCCAGAATCTGGAAGGATCTCTCAGTCAATTTAATGTCTCTTCAAACCCCTGATTCCAAAAGCTAAACCAAGTCACAACAACTTATATGAAAAAAAAATTTAGAACTACAAAAAATGACCCAATTCTTAACTTGTCATAAAGGAATTTAAATTCTGCTAGAGTCACCACACAATTCTAACCCTCACTTAAAAACTTTTCCTGACAGTAAGAAAGCAACTTCTTCTAGCAATGAGGATGGTGGGAAGAAGGCAGTGTGTCAATTCCAGTTTGTGTCCTTGCTGGACTAGATCGAGTACGAAGAGTGCCCTCCTAGAGAATATCCTTGAATGGAGACCAACTTTTGACAGAGCATTTTGAATTTACAGTTTGAAATACTCTTTGGAGAGTTTGGGCACACTTAAAAAGAAGGAAGGGAAGAAAGGAAATTAACATTTACTGAGCATGTATTATGTACATTAGGAGTTATCACATTTGCTACTCATAACAATATGATAATACAGATATTACTATCTCCACTTTGCAGGTGAGAAAAATTTGACTCAGCATTAGTAACCTGCCTAAGACTAAGCCATGAAATGGCATAAAGAGAATCAGTCCATTCTTTTCACTACAAAATGTGTGTGCATGCAAAAAGAAACTTGACACCTGAAAATCTCTTTCATAGTATTTAAAAACTAAATGCAAATAAAAAAGGGAAAACATAAAAGAAGAGTTTATATTCTATGTGGGGAAGAAATATTTCCAAATGTCTATTTGTAAGTATCTCTTAACTACTCCTCTTTGAAATGGGAAACGTATCCTACAGAGTATGTGTACATACAAAGCACATGAAACAAAATTTACACTTACCATTGGTAGACAACAAAAACTGAGCAGCATTTTTCTGGGGTAACCACCTAATTTTGTTGATCTTTTCTTCTATTTCTAAACTTTTCAAGTAGTCAAACTCTGGTTCATGGCTCTGAAAGGTGCTGTAAACATTATATTCTCCTCTGCTATGAGACTGGATTTTGTTCTAAAATGGAAACAAAAATATTCGGACCACTGTTGAGAAAGATATCAAAATAGTAAACTTATCAGTTCCAATAGATCTTGCAGGTTCTGGTTAATTCATTACCTGTATCTCATATACAATTATATTCTGTTTTAAAAAAATATTTAAAGGCTTTCAAGGAAAAGAAAAAAGAGGAAAAGCTAAATAAAGTATAATGATTAAGCCCAATTTATAAGGAAAAGTGACTCTGAATTATGGATCAATTTGATTATTAATTTACTATTATATTTTAAATAGCATTGACTTAAACTGATAAAAACACTGAGCATCCTTAATACGGGTGCCCATTTAAAAAGTAAAGATTAAATGAGAAAAGCTTGCCAGAAACAGCTGGTAGATAGCTCCTATCCTAAACAAAGATAGTCCAATCAGGTACGACAGTTGGCCTTCAAGAAGGTGAAGGCAAAAACAATTACTGTCTTTGGGCAAGGCCGAGTTCTTTACCATACCAGATCCTGCACCCAAATTCTGTAAACATTTACTGCATTAACATTTTATTGCCCTTTCTTTACACATGGCTTTCATCTTTCTCCTCCCTTCCTCCTTTCCCCCTTTCTCTCCTTAATTATCCCCCCTCTTTCTGCCTTTCTCCCTTTACCATCTGCTTTCTTGTTCTCACCCATTTCTCTTCCCATTTCATTTTTCGTGTTTCCTTCTCTCCCTCCGCCCTTTATATCCTCTCCTTAAAAACAAAGTCATTCTCTAGTCTCTTGTAGTACCACAATCCAGTTATCAAATATTCAGGTTTTTCCAATAGTCCCCATGTCTTTTTACAACAGAAAAGCCAGCATCATACCTTACATTCAGTTGCCATATCTCTTTAGTTGGTAATAGTTTCTGGGTCTGTCTTAGTATTTTATGACACTGACATTTTTCAGAAGCACTGAGCAGTTTATTTTGCATAGTTCCTTTATTTGGATCTGTCTGATGTCCCCATTATTAAATACAAGTTCAGCACTTTGGGGCTGGAATATCACAAAAGGGATGTTGTATTTATCCCAGTGCATATAAGGAGGCAGGTGATGATGCTGATGTGACCTAGCACTGGTGATGTTAACTTTTCTTGTTTCAGGTAGTGTCTATGAGGTGTGTCCACTGGAAAGTTAGTATTTTTCTCTTTGTAATGAGTAATTATCTTGAGGGAGATACTTTGACACTATAGACTATTCTAAAACTTTCACTGACTAGTTCTACCATTCATCCATAATTCTTACTGAAACAATTATTGCTAGAGTAATTGTAAATGGTAATTTTAAAAAATGTTTCTTCTTGTTTCTACAATTATTAGCTGGCTTTTTATATTAAGAACTCCTTTCTCTCCTATTCAGTTTTAATTTTATTGTGATCTCATGGATACCTCTTCTATTTTGTCTTTTTATTTGGTATTTTTTATTATTTTGTTGTGTCTAATATTGGCTTATAAGGTTTACCACCTACATCTTTATCACAGCCTGACTAACCTACAGTACATTTTATTTATTTTAATTGATTTCGGAGAGAGGAAGGGAGAGGGAGCTAGAAACATCAATGATGATGCCCTGGTCGGTTTGGCTCAGTGGATAGAGTGTCGGCCTGCCGACTGAAGGGCCCCAAGTTCCATTCTGGTCAAGGGCACATGCCAGGGTTGTGGGCTCAGTCCCCAGTGGGGGGCATGCAGGAGGCAGCCAATCAATGATTCTCTCTCATCATTGGTGATTCTCTCTCTCTCCCTTCCTCTCTGAAATCAACAAAAAATATATTTAAAAAAAAAATGATGAGAGAGAACTGTTGATTGGCTGCCTCCTGCATGCCCCTTACTGGGGATCGAGCCCGAAACCTGGGCATGTGCCCTGGCCAAGAATCGAACCATGACCTCCTGGTTCATAGTGAATGCGCAACCAATGAGCCACACTGGCAGGGCAGTACACTTTAATTTGCTTCCTCCTAGCGTTTGTTCTATAATTTACATACAATTTGCTTCTACATGTAACCCTACAATACAGTGTTACTGTTTTGCTGTAATAGACCATTTGTCTTCTTTAAAAAAAAAAGAAACAGCTGACTGAGGCACACCTCCTTTCTCTGCCCACTTTAGAGTCAAGTCTCAATCAGTTATTTAATACTAGAGGCCCGGTGCACGAATGGGGTCCCTTGGATAGCCAGTTTTGGTCCGATCCCGACAGGAGGCAGCCCGATCCTGTGAGTTGAACATCTGTCCCCTGGTGGCCAGTGTGCGTCATAGCGACTGGTCGACCAATCATTTGGTTGTTCAGTCACTTAGGCTTTTATGTATATACTAGAGGCCCGATGCACAAAATTCATGCAAGGGGCTTGGTTCCTGCCTGCTGTGGCGGCCGCCTCTACCTTGGCCCTCACAGCCCTGGCTTTGTCCGGAAGATCATCTGGAAGGACGTCCAGTATAATTAGCATATTACGTTTTTACTATTATCTGGACTAGAGGCCCAGTGCACAAAATTTGTGCGGGGTGGGGGTGGGGGGGTGGGGGTGGGGGAGTGATTTCCCTCAGCCCGGCCTGCACCCTCTTGCAATCCAGGACGCCTCAGGGGATGTCCCACTGCCGGTTTAGGCCCGATCCCGCAACATCCCTCTCACAGTCCAGGATTGCTGGCTCCTAACTGCTTGCCTGCCTGATTGCCCCTAAGTACTTGCCTGCCTGATGGCCCCTAACTGCCTGCCTGATTACCCCTAACCGCCTCTGCCTCAGCCCCGCACCCGGGCTTCTCTCCCTCTGGCCGGCTGTAGGCACCCGGGACCCAGGGCAGCTTTGCCTGGGATATGGCTTTGTCAGGAAAGCCGTCCTGTCTATCCGGTCTAATTAGCATATTACCCTTTTATTAGTATAGATGACATATTGTCCTCTTCCTTTCTCTTTCTCCTGCCTGTCTTTAGGTAATTTCACTGCACCATTTGACCCCACCTCCCATCCAAGACTAGAGTTATAAAGCTCTAATAGTCATTAAATATACATTCAGAGTTATCCAGCAAACCTCACCCCACAGCCCCATTAACAACTGCTTACCATCCTGAAATTAGCCTTCTTATATTACGAGCATAGCACACACTGGTAATTTATTTCATTTACTATTAGTGAGTGTGAACATAGTTTTAAGTTATTAGATAAAGGGACTACTTGTGAACTTCTTTAGTTAACACTAATACCTTAGCAAAAGTGAGAATTCTAACTGTTCAGAATTTTATCTTTTAACCTATCATCATGATCCAAAATCTTTCCATAAAAAACATTGAAAGTCTAGTTCAAAAAAGAACCTATGGAAAAACCATTGAAAAGATATTATTAGTCAACGATTTAAAAATAAAAGTGAATTTTCAGATAAAATGTTTAACACTACTTGTTAATAAGAATAGCCCATTAGTTACTAATCTCCATATAAAAAGAAAACTTATTTGTCATCACACCCTGGAGGCATATGTTTTGGGTTGTTTTTTCTAGTAGCTTCATTATTTGTATTGATCATTCATGGTTACAATTCTATCTGGACCCTCTGATAGCAATACCAATTGTTATTGAGTGGATTTGTCAATATTAGGAATGCAGAGCAGCCTTGGCCAGATAGTTAGAATGTTGTTCTGATGCGCCAAGGTTATAGGTTTGACCCCCCAGTCAGGGCACATCCAATAAGCAACCAATACATGCAGACATGAGTGGAACAGCAAACTGATGTCTCTCTCTCTCCCTCTAAAATAAATAAGTTAAACAAATTTTTTAAAAAGAATGCAGTGTGTATGAAAGGTGTAAAAATTTTAAAAAGAACCTTAATCTCATTACCATAACCTCATACCAAATTAGATAACCCAATTCATTATATATGCATACACTAAAACCATTTTAAAAGAAATTCCAGAAATCTCCCACCTCTAATTACTCACTCAGTCTCAAAAGGTTAGTCACGTTACTCTCCAAGAAACTACAATAGCAATTCAATTTTTTAAAAAATATATTTTAGTGATTTTTCACAGAGAGGAAGGGAAAGGGATAGAGAGTTAGAAACATCGATGAGAGAGAAACATCGATCAGCTGCCTTCTGCACACCCCCAACTGGGGATGTGACCGCAACCAAGGTACATGCCCTTGACCGGAATCGAACCTGGGACCTTTCAGTCCACAGGCCGACGCTCTATCCACTGAGCCAAACCGGTTAGGGCAGCAATTCAATTTTTAATATGAATATTGTGCTTTATATTTAGCAAGAAACTAGTCTACGTACATTAGGTCCTACCTAGAGCTACAGATTTAATGACACAGAATCTCTACCTTCAAGCAACTTATGTATGTGAAACTTTAGCCCAAAGCAGAAATTAAGGTCCATATAAATCAGGTAGGCAATATAAAGAGCCAAGGGCAAGCACATAACCATTCTATATTTAAAAACTGGGTCTACACAGGTCAAGCTTTATTTGATGAAAAGTAAAGAAAAGCACAAACTTATGAAAATATTTCCTAAAACAGAAAGAGAACATAATACTAAAGAATCAGGAATAACTACATGGATCTAAACAAAATCATAGAGGTGCTTGGCAATGTCAACGGAGTGCAAGAAGTTTCTTTGTAGCAGGAAAAAAAACTAACACACAAGGAAAAAATTACATCTAATGGTTAAAACTTCTACGCTGGGCTCATGTATTAACATTCACTCTCTCCTGACAATCTGCTAAAATTACAGTAAAAAGGATTTTTAAAGACAAATTGACAAGATAAAAGACTAACAGCAGAGATGACAGCAGCCATCACAAATGGAAGAGACCATAAAACAGATGCACGAATGGTAACTGACTTAGTGGACTACAGAGAGCTGGACCTATGTCCAGCAGTAGGATCTCTCCTAAAAGTTGGGGAGGGGTGTTCACATTATAATGACCATGACAGTGTTGTTCTCAGTATGAACTAAGTATAGTGAGCATAATCTCATGTCTTTAACACTGTGCCATTCGAACAAGAATGCATCAAAGTCAAAGAAGGCTTTTTTGTTTTTATTCTAAAAACTCTCCTACAACTAGAGACTTGTGATACATTCTAAAATGCCTCATATTTGGGTTTTCTTGCACAATTCTTTGCACCTCCCTTTTTTCTTAGCTTGGCATTGTAATCACTAAGAAGGGGTCTTTTTTATTAACCACACAATCTATTTATGTGAAATTTTCTAGAATAAATATAGAAGTGTTTTATCCCTGCCAAAACCGGTTTGGCTCAGTGGCTAGAGCGTCAGCCTGCGGACTGAGAGGTCCCGGGTTCGATTCCGGTCAAGGGCATGTACCTGGGTTGCGGGCACATCCCCGGTGGGGGATGTGCAAGAGGCAGCTGATCGATGTTTCTCTCTCATCGATGTTTCTAACTCTCTCTATCTCTCTCCCTTCCTCTCTGTGAAAAATCAATAAAATATATTAAAAAAAAAAAAAGAAAAAAGAAAAAAACTATCTATAAAAAAGAAGTGTTTTATCCCTAACACGTGATAGTGTCGGGCATATAACAGACATTCAACGAAGATTTTCTACATGCACAAAAATTACAACAAAAAGAATGAATAAATGGTGGTGCTGATATGGTAAAGAGAGGTTGGAGTTAATCTGGTAAATGGAGTACGGTGCAGAAATGAGAAGGAATGGGTTAGATGCACACATAGCAAGACAGGAGGATCTTGAAAACACAGTTCTTATTGAAAAAAAGTAGGGCTCAATGAACTGAGGCACAGGCTTCTTCATATACATTAAAAACACAGTACACAAAAACAAAATTACACATTTCAACACAGATGCAAAAATAATCTATAAATATATAAAGGGATACTATGTCACTTTAAAAGCAAAGTAATGAAGACAGAGTGGTATTCACACATGGATTGACAAATATAACAATGGAACAGAAAACCCAGAAACAAGCCTGAATTATGGTAAAGGTGGCACTGTTGAGCAAGGATGGTCTTATCATTGAATGATTTTCAGTGAACTGGCTATTCATATGTAACAAAATAAATCTTGACCCCTACTATCTCAACCTACTCATGTAAACTGATGCCAGGTAAATCAAATATAAATGTGAAATGTTCAATAATTGGGTTTTAGGACACTGTCAAAGACAGCTTTCTGCAATGATGATAATAGCCTGTATCTGTGATGTCTAAAATGATAGTCACTAGCCACATGTGGTTGCTTGAGCACCTAAAAGGTGGCTACTGTGACTAAGAAAGTAAACTTTAATTTATTAAAATTTAAATAGCCAGTGGAGCTAGTGACTACTAGAAAAGCACAGCTCTAAAAGATAATGGGAATATATATATCCCTGGACCTTGGGGTAGAGAATATTTCTTATACAGGACAGAAAAGGCAGTAAACCTAAGGAAAGCACTGATACATTGTATTGTATTAATATTAATAACCTCGATTTGTCAAATTACATACCATTCAGAAAAATGAAAAGGCCAAGTCATAAAATGGAAGACACTTCAAATAAATATAACTAACAAAGAGTTCATATTCAAAAACTGAAAAAAAGTAAAAATTAAAACCACAATAAGATGCACTTATAACCTCCAAAATGTTTGAAATTTTAAAATAAGTGACAATACAAAACATTGGCAAAGATGTAAAACAGCTGGAAATTTCACATATTGTGCATGAAAATAAAATGGACAGAACCACTTTTTACTGTGCTGTCTCCTAAAAATGAATACCCTACCCCATGATACAGTAATTCCATGCATACCTATGTACACCAAAAAACACATCATCAAAAATGTTCACAGCAGCTTGACAGTCATAAATGAAACAACCAAAGTGTTTGCATCTACAACACAATGGATAAATTGTGGTATAGTAGTAACACAAAAGAACATTTCTAGGAATGAAAGTGAGCAACTTATGTCTACACAAACATAACACTGATCAAAAGGGCCAGAAACAAAATACTATATGATTCCAAATTTCTAAGAGGCTCTAAAACTTTAGGCCAAATTAAGTGTCAGAAGACAGGCTTATAAGGAGAGGAAGGAGAAATTATGGACTGAGAAGGGGAATGAGAAGGATTTTGTTACAGGGTAGTGACAAGCTAGGAAAATTTCAGAGCAGGAGGAATAGGAAACTGAGACAGAAAAATAAAGCCAAAAAGCTTTGCAGGGTGCTTTTAGTAGGGTCTTATCTTGAAATCAAAGCGCTTAAAACCCCTCTTTCTCACAAAAGAATGCAGGAGAGGAGCAGGAAAGGAATCCTAATACAACTTTCCACTAACTAGAGACTACTTAGTGCAAATCATCCTGAAGTTGTTAAAGCAGCAGGGATGAGAGGGAAAGAGTGCAGTCTATCTCATCCCACTGTTTAACCAGTAAAGCCAGCAGTCTTGGGTTTGTCAAGATGAAGTTACCAGGTGCTTCTCATAAATTCTGGGAAAGCCAGAATTCAAGTTCTTTCCTCATTGCTATAAAGAAATAAAACTGATTTTTTTCTGTGCGATTTATATAATTTCGGGCTTATTACTTAGAGCAGTTAAGATTTTTTTTCATTGATTAAACAATATCCAGTATTGTGGGTATTCATCCCAATTTATACAGTATTAATTTTTACCCAATTGACTGGGTGTGTGATATTAGAAAAGTTATCCTTCTCTAAATCTCAATTCATTTATAAGTTTGTAGTAAACAGAGACATAAGATAGTAAGTGAAGACTTAGATTGCAATCATCATTTTCCTGTGAAGATTAAGTAAGATTTAGGGGCCTTGGCAGATAAACTGTTGTTGCTATGCCCAGGTTAAGAATGGGAAAGCTATGGGGGCAGAAAATTAGGACATGTGGGTTGTAGAGTAAGGGATTACCTCTTTGTTAACTGTAAAGACTTTAGATGAGTTCATCTGTTGTCTGGTCCCCCCAGTTTCTTTATAGATAAACTAGAGGCCTGGTGCACGAAATTCGTGCACAGGGTTGGAGGGTCCCTCAGCCCCGCCTGCACTCTCTGCAATTCAGGACCCCTACACCTTTTTCTTATCTAGCTAACCTTTTCACATTTAAAAAAATTAACTGAAATACAACCTACTCTAGGGAATCCTCTTTGAACAAATCTCTTTACAATCTGTATTAAGTATTTTCACAGTATATCATTCTTTTTCTTTAACAGCAACTTAGAGTGGATACATGTGCTACTCATTCTTGCATCTTAATTTTTTCTTCTTGCTCTTGTAATAGCGAAGCTTATCCAATTTACATTTGCCCTTCAATGGCTTATATTTGGTTCAGTTTCTAGTTGGCTCCCTGCTTTTTTTTTTAAGCAATAAATTCGGGGTGTGATAGTAAGCCTCACTTGTAATCAAGCCTATACGTCTCCCTATCTGAATATTTCTATTAATACCTATCACTTTAGCATACCAGAGACTGTTCATTTATAGAAAATAACAATGTCACTTGATCATTTGATCTTCTAGTAATATTTTATAGCAAGATGTATTATTCTAGTAATTTAACTATTACAAAACTGAGGCGTGCAGAAATAAATCACATTGAAAAAAGAATGACTCAAATATCAAAGCATAGTACACTTAGGGCCTCCCTTGTCCTGTGCCTCAGATATCATAGCATATTACACAGTTCACATGGAACTCAGTTTCCTTTAAGATAGGAAAAGATCCCATACGCATGAAGCAGCTACTTCCACACATATTTTTTTTAATTTAATTCACAGCACATACTCTTAGTACTAATTGTTGGAAAATCATCCTAGCAATTGCCTCTGTTCCTCTCTGTATTGTTGCCTTACATACTGATGTCATTACTGCGCTTTTATCATCCACTCGCTCTAATAAGACTGTGAATTATTTAAGGGCAGAGATCATGACTTGAGCTTGTGTGTTCCCTGTCATGGTGCCTAGATAAATACTCAAATGCCATCCAGTCCAACTGACCGTTGCTGGAGACCTCTGATTTTTATTTAAGGGGCCTTACTTGTTCTGTGCCTTTACAGAGGGGTGAGTAGTGGCTGAGGGAATTTGAGGAAACCCAGACAGAATTCTCCTCCTAAAAGATTTTGCTAAGCTGGCACCTGGGACTGCCAGGCATTTGTCCAATTAAAACCCGGACACACAGCAATAACAAAGGCACTGGTCTCCTACTTCTAATGCCTAGGGATCAAACCCCAGTCTGCAGGAACTCACCCCCACAGTCAGGACCTGGCCGCTGGGTGGACCTGGGCTGGTGCTCCTAACTCTGGGGAGAGGGAGACTTCCCATGACTGCAGGCTAGAGGCCCCGGACTCCACGCCACCCACCTGAACAGGTCCATAGCACAGGCTGGTCAGCGGAGCGGCTTCTTCACCTGGGATCATGGGGAGGCCTGGCCTGGCCTGTTTGCTCCGTGATGGGCGCCGGGCTGGGGGGCGTGGACCCAGGCCGCTGCCTGGTGCCAGCGCACGAGCACGCGGCCACAGGATGGGAACATCCGCTTGGCGCCTGTGCCCTTAGGCCCGGAGTGGCCGGGGGCGTTCTGGGAGCCTGACTGCTCAGGGCCTATAGGCTAGGAGCGGCCTGGGTCCCGAGGATGTTCCCGGGACCCAGGCCGCTCAGTGCCTGCAAATTAACCCTCCATCTTTGTCGGGTTAATTTGCATACTCTCCTGATTGGCTGGTGAGTGTAGAGGAGGGAGGGTAAATTTACATGTTTCTCTTTTATTATATAGGAGGATAGTGATTGCATTATCAGGGGTTGTAGATTCGGGGCCCATAAACTATGCAAACTCTCAGGGATTTTGTGAACTTGGATGCAGTGGAAATTAACACATTTATTTTCACTAACCTCTAGCTGCAATTCAGCACTTCTTCCAATTATGGATGGAGGCAACAAACCACAGTATTAGCAACACCTGTGACTTTGTCACTACAGAAATGACATGTTTTAAAAATCACATTCCAGCATAAAAAACACAATACTTATAATACATTGGAGAACATATTTCAATATGATTTCCTTCATAATCCTATGTATTTCATGCAATTAAAACATTCTGAGAAGTCCATAGAATTTATAAGGCCACTGAAGGGAATCAATGGCACAAAAAAGGTTAAGAACCCCATATAAATTCGAAACAGACCAAAAAATAAGAATAACTTTTATTATTATTCAGAATGCCACAGTATTATCTCCCCCCATTGCCCCTTTTTGGTTAATCCTCACCTGAGGATATTTTTCCATTGATTTTTAGGGAGAGTGGAAGAGAACGTTAAAGACAAAGAGAAACATTGATGTGACAGAAACACACAATGATTGGTTGCCTCCTGCTCAAGCCCTCACCAGAGACTGGGCTGGGGAGGAGCCTGCAACCAAGGTATGTGCCCATAACAGGAATTGAACCCAGGACCCTTTGGTCCGCAGGTAGACTCTATCCACTGAGCCAAAACGGCTAGAGCAAGATCCCATTTCTTGATTCAAGGGAAAGTTACACAAGTGTTTGTTTTGTGAAAATTCATGTAACTGTATACCTATAATTCTGTGCATTTTTCTATATGCACGATCTATCTTGGCAAAAATACTTAAAATTATTTTTAGATGATATAAACTTAAAACTGCATTTTGGAGCTTTTATCATTATCCTGGTATTGGAATACAGACCATTTTAATTTTATATATTTTATAAAGTGAAATCCCTAAAGGACTTTTAAAAAAAGTAAAAGTGTTGGGAGTCTTGAGGCTCCAGAAATTCTGGTTTAGTGGTTTTGAGGTGCAGTTTAGGAATCTACATTTTAAATACATGCCCCAGGTGATTCTGACATTTTATACTCTGAAAAGCACAGCAGATTAGAGTGTGAATGAAAAGAATAGAAAAGGCCTAGTAGCTAAGAAAAGAACCTTATTTTATAGATATTTTGATTTGAAAGAAACCATGGTGATATTTTTTTGAACGTGTGTATTCTTTCTTCCTGACAGGCATCCAACCCTTATGTATTTATTTCCATACACGAACTAATCTCTTCTTTACACACAAATCCCTAAATATTAAGACTCTTCATAGGTTTTTCTGGCTATACCTCGATCCCTTCAACCATTCCCCACTGACATGTCTCAATTTGCTACTCTGATTGCACACAGTAAGTACTATGTTATGTGAATGATGCTACATCACCTTAAATCAGGTCTTCTCTTTCACTTAAATAAATAGCAAACTAAATCAAACCCTTTTTATAAATGGTATTGAATTCTGGACCCTTACTGACCATGTGGTGGCGTGTGATGCCTCATGGAAATAATTTTACCCTTGTGCTTTAACTTCCCTATATGCCCTGCTTCTATTACAGAGATTCTGTCCAACAAAAACTACTCAATCATATTAGTTATGAAAATACTATTAAATGACACAGTATCACCAGGCTGAAATATATTTAAACTGAATCAAGATCCTCTAATGATTACTGGGATTCTCTCATTGGGGGATACAGGCAGCAAGAAGATACCCCATGGGATTATAGGAAGGGGACCTGCAATGTCTGAAGAGTAAAAGAAGTGAGACAGAACAGTGGGTTAAAGATGTGATGTGCCAGGTTCACTGATGCTACTGTATGACTTTCTCTTAAATAACTGAGGACAACAAAAAGAGTGAACAATAAATGGTCTCCAGTCATGTGAAGTTTTGCAAGGAAACCTGCCAAACTGGAAGCTGAAGGAGAGAGGATAAAGCCACAATAGTGCAAATGCCATTGTGTTTTGCAAACAGCAGCAGCATCATTATCATAGACTAAGATGTATTCACTGGACAGGTACTAGTGTGTATCCTGGAATGTACCATCACAGCTGTGGTTGTCAGAAGAAGCTGAACTGAAATTTAGAGAACCAAATTCTAATTCCAGAGCTTGTATTATAAACTTTTCCTGGGATTTATCTAGAAATTGAGCCAAATTTTTGACCATCTCTAAGTTCTCCTCTTCAAAATGCAACACTATTTTACACACACACACACACACACACACACACATACAAATTCATAAAATATAATATAAATATGTTAGGTACTGAAATAAAGGTGCCTCCAGAAGTGTACGGTACCTACGTTTATACTCAATGATGTAGGTGTTGATTTTGCTGATGACAAGACTATTATCAGAAACTCCAGTATACGAGAAGGCTTAAAAATGTAGAAAATAAATTAGGTAAAATGCACCAAATTAATGCTAATAAGATCAAGTTCCGGGGTGGGAAATTCAATTATTATCATCATCATTATTTAATCTATCACGTAAAAAATACAATGATATTTATACTAAGTAATTCTCAAAAGACATACTACTAATTCAAAATTCTAGATAATGAATCTTATCTTGAATTCTTAAATGCAGTTAACGATGCTAGATACATGAAAAAGGAAGTCCCTTTTTCCTACCAGTGTCCCTTTAACACTAGAAAGACTGAAATTTAGTATATACCTATATTGCCCAAAAGCAGTCAAGATGACTGCATTGTGAAAGAATAATATCAGAGCACTCTTCACTTATGTTCCTTAGCTTTTCCAGTAACTCACTTCTATTCGACATTTCTTTCATGAATTTAGGGCGCAAAAGAAATAAAATAAACAACTTATTAGAACAAGTATCACTGCATAAAGATTCGAATAACAAGTACTAGTTTAGCTTATTGAGCAACTGCAACTTATCAAGTATCGACAATTTATCATGTACTTGTATGTTATCATGTGACGGTAATCGAAAAAAAATGAAAACTGTTATTTCAATACAGAGCCGAACTGGTCATATAAGAAATTTACTCAATTCAATAATAAGAGTTAAAATTTCCCCAAGCAGTCAAAATGACTGCTTTTGGGCAATATAGGTATAACACACATATATATACCAGAAACGAAGGAGGGGGAGGTAACTACAATTATTAATAAACGCATTTATATGTTGTACAAAAAGTCACAAAATTCTAAGACATTGTGTCCTTATATACATAATTGTTTTTCTAATTGAAATTAAAAAGCACTCAAAATGACTTCCTTGGGCAATCTAGTGTTAAAAATGTCAGTCACTTTGCTAATGCCTTCTTAAATATTTTAAATATGAGTGCTTTAGATTCTTCAATGAAACTTCAGTAAAGAATCACAGGAAATGTTGGCCATATTATCCGATATAAGTAAAATGTGTAGCAGATTCAGTAACTCCATGTTAGATCTTTAATTCCAATTCAATATATTACTGACAGCCTTTAGGAAAATATTAAGCATTGCTTTGACTACATTTATTGAATCCCTATTAAAATAAATCTCCTCCATTAAATGAGTCATTTTTTTTCACATTTAATTTTTACTTTAATAACAAACCACCTTCTATTGGTGAAAATGACCTCATTCAAGCAAAATATTTCTAAATTAGTTTTAAATTAACAACTTAGATTTTAAAGTAACGTAAGGCCCTCATTAAAAATGTAGACTCTCAGAAACCCTCAATGTAAGCAAGATGTAACTTTTAAGAAGCAAAGTTAATTTTAAATGTTTTTCTCAAAACACCTTTCTTTAAAAACAAAAAAGTATAGAAAAGTCACTGAATTTCAGTAAAAAATTAAAGGGCAGAGAATGCCTATGGGAAAGGCAGCTGTAAATTCTGAACAGCAAAATTAACATTCATATTTTTGTTCTCGAAGAGCATTGAAAAGATGACACATCAGAAATTTTGGGTTCTAGTTGTTAGTTCTACCACTAAGTAATCAAGTGATCTCTTAAAATACCTTGCCTCTCATTTGTAAACACACTGAAATTGTAATAATCTGTAAGGTTGCGTTTCAACCAAGTATTTCAAGATTCTTATGGTCAAATTTTTAGCTGCTTGAAAATAGGAACAGAAAACTGATTTTGCATCCCCATTCCCACAAGGATATTCTTTGTCAAGAAAACCTTGAGTCTTATTTTCTTCCAACCAAAAATAATAAATAAAAGGAGACATACTTAGTGTATGTGCATCTTCTAATCAGACACTATTAATCATTTCTTTTAAAATTAAATTACCTACCTCACTGGGGTGTTGTGAGGATTAATTCATTAGTATTTGTAAAGCACTTTGAGATCCTCAGGTCAAAGGCGCTATAGAAGTGCAAAGTAGTAGTATTATTACTAGATTCTTTGCTTATTTAAGGAATTTCACAATCCTTTAAAACCTAACTCTGTGTTATAAATTTAGACATCTATTTGTAAAACCTTGTACATAACCCACATTATTCTTAACTATTTTAAAATATATTATAGGTAGAGAAGGGCAGGATGTATAAAAAATAATTTTAAAGGTTTAATTTTGATCTACAAATGGAGAAAGAGAGTCAGGAAAATCTAGTGTGACAAATTTTGTTTAGATAAAATTTTAGTGAGAAATCTATCGATCAGATTTAGAAGTGTGCCTAACTTTTGTACACACAACAAAAAACCACTTTAATTGCCGATTCTGCAATGAGAAATTCCTTTCTTCAAAGAGAAAAGGAAAATAATTTTCAAATCAATTCCATTTTAAAAGGGGTACTGAGCTTATATACATGCAACTGTCATGTAAACCTTTATATTTAAATCAGAATAACAGTATCAGTATGGACTGACATAAAAATAATTGAGCGACTTTTTCTTTAAGCTGGCCTCCCACGCCCAACTACACAAAGTAAACTAAGCAGTGAGAGGAGGTCAAAGCAATTTTGCTTTATGGAGTTTTAAAAGAAAAATTAAGAGGGCCAAAGCTTCAAAACCAGTTAATATCTTGGATTACTCCACCACTCCCCACCCCTTTTCCCCAACAAATCTTTTCACAATTAAAGCATTGTTTAAAAATTAAAGCACACACACGTACACACACAAAGCTAAGAGAAACAGTATACATGGGCTAATCATCTCAATAAACAGACATTTCTTTTAAAAACTGCCAATACCCTCTGATGAAAATTCTCTAGTGCAATAGAAGCTCCAGTCCCAAGAGCAAACTGAAATTTATGTTATAACTTTAAAACACTTACCTCCTGCTCCTGTTGAAAGATGACAACTCTACCACCTTTATCTCCTGTTGCTAGTAATTCTCCAGAATGATTAAATTCTACTGTAGAAATTATATCTGCTGTATAATTGAAACAAACAAAAATAGGCATTAGTTTTTCTCTCCCAACTCCCTAGAGTTTTAGAACTTTGCATGCTTTCCCTAACATATTCCAAGTCTATACATACAACCTGCCATCAGAAATAAAATAAATCTAAAGTTCTTTCATAAATATTTTGGTTCATCAAAAAAAAATTCTCCCCAGAATAAACCAATATGACACACTATTTTAATAAACAGGAACACAACAAGTAATAAAAGTGGTTTATTAATATTTCATAACATTCACAAATGTAATGAAATCAACAACTTGTGAAACATTCTATGATAGCACCATTAAACATTAATAATCATCTTGCTAATTTTCTTTCTTATATACTTTTGATAAGCTCTTTTATGCAAACCCAAAGATGCACTCTAAAATTAAGGCAGATATAATTAAAATGGGAAAAATATTTAAATGTAAAAATAATTTCAGATGAAATTTTAAGCCATAAATTCATAAACTCAAATTATGGCCTCTCAAACAAAAATGTGCAAACAGAACACACTTATGCAGATATGCTTTTTGCTATATGCACCTTCAGTATGCACAGCTCTTCTGTGGCTCCCATACACTGCAGGGGCACTAGAATCAGACACACTGCACCCAAAGTTGGTGCTAACTTCACAGTCAAGTTTAAATAAAATTATCAGGGTTTTTTCCTTGCTTTTTGACACCAGAGCTATTTTCCTAAAGAAAAAAAATCTAAGTTACAGAATTGGGTATTAAGATAAAGCAATACACTGTACCACTCACCACTGTTACTAACAAGTTCTTCTTGTTAGCATTATGCCTCATTAGGGAAGACTCCATCATTTTAAACAAATAAGTCAACTTTTTCTACAAGAAAGGGGTTATTTTCTGGTCTACATAAGATTTTAACAGCCCTAGCCTGTTTGGCTCAGTGGACAGAGCACAAGCCCATGGACTGAAGGATCCCAGTTTCCATTCCAGTCAAAGGCATGCTGGATCCTGGCCCTGGATCAATGCTCATGGGGGTCGAGGCTCATGCGGGAGGCAACCAATCTATGTGTGTTTCTCTCCTCCCCGCCTTTCACTCTCTCTAAAAATCAATGGGAAAATAACCTCAGGTGAGGATTAACAAAAAAGAATTTAATAATGCAACTTTATAAAGAACACTATGTCCCTAAAAATGTACTGACCAATAGATCTTATCAATAATCTGTCCAGCATTGCATTTTACAATTTTCTTTTTTTTTAGTGATTTTTCCAAGCCCAGCTTGATTTTGGAAAGCTTTCTTTGCTTTTTCCATTGTCTAGGTCCAAGGCATTTTACCTTTCTGAAACTCTGAGAACCTAATGAAAGTTACACATGCTCTCCCAAGAAATTGTACAAATTTAAATGCACACAAAAATATGCATACAATTTCATAGGGTCTGGACAGCATCTCACTTCCAGGTTAAAAATGTTAGCCCAGACAGCCCACCAGTCAGTAGTATTAGGAATAAATAATGTTTACTGTTTACACTGCATACATATGTGACACAACGGTGTAAAACAATGTACTGGACTACTCTATAAAGCCAAATATCAACTAGTACTTAAAAGTCGATCTAGTAGGTGCTCTGTACTGCACTGACTCATATAGTGAATATAATAAAGCATTACAAGCATACCTAGTTCCTTCACTTAAAGCACAATAGAGTACAGCTGGAGAGAGAAAATAAGTAGGAATTAACAACATTAGGAGGTTAGGTTCTAAAATCAGGGAATGAGGTAAAAATCATACATAGTAAAAAGTATCTTTATTTTTTTATTAAATATATATTTTATTGATTTTTTACAGAGAGGAAGGGAGAGAGATAGAGAGTTAGAAACATCGATGAGAGAGAAACATCGATCAGCTGCCTCCTGCACATCTCCTACTGGGGATGTGCCCGCAACCCAGGTACATGCCCTTGACCGGAATCGAACCTGGGACCTTTCAGTCCGCAGGCCGACGCTCTATCCACTGAGCCAAACCGGTTTCGGCAAAAGTATCTTTAAATTCAAATTCCTCAGACACCATTCTTTCCCTTCTAAGTCCAACTAGGCTAATTTCCTTACAACATTGATGTTTCTTTGGCTAACTCATCAAATAAAGGAGCTAATTTGAACATAAAACTATGCTTTGAAAGTTTTTCTGAGTTGTAAAATGTCAAGATCTCAGAAGGCCTCACTTGGAATAAGACATATAAAAAGGATGAATAAAAGGGAGAACAAAATCAAATAGTATTTATAGTTCATAAAAAACATCCAGGAATGAATTACGGAGACCACTATGAAACGAGCTTTGAACTGTATGTGCTACTGCATACTGGTGTGCCAAATTTGCCTGGATTCTGCAGAGCACCCAAACCTGTGATCTCCAGCTATGAGCTACCTGTTTATCAGCGTGCCATGATGTGCAAAACGTAAGGAAGCATGACTCTAAAACTTGTGCTCCCACATTATGGCACACCCAGACAAGGTTAAGGTGTTATGGTTTTGAAAATAGGAATAAACCTATTTCTAGAAAATATTCTTCTAATGCTCTGATTCCTATATCATTAAAAACATTTCGAGTAATGATTGCAGAAAGTCTACAACAGTGCTGTTCAACAGAACTTTCTGAATCTGCACTGTAATCACGAGCCACAGTGGTTCCTGGATGTTTTAGTCAAATTGTGTCTAGGGCCACCCACACTGGACAGCCTAGGTCAGTGGTTCTCAACCTTCCTAACGCCTCGACCCTTTAATACAGTTCCTCATGTTGTGGTGACCCTCAATTTCATTGTTACAAACTGAACATAATTAAAGCATAGTGATTAATCACAAAAACAATATGTAATTATATATGTGTTTTCCGATGGTCTTAGGTGACCCTGTGAAAGGGTCGTTCAACTCCCAAAGGAGTCACGACTCACAGGTTGAGAACTGCTGGCCTATGTCTAAAACATTTCAGGTGAACAATTACTTTTATTGAAAAGCCCAGAATGCTAAAACTAAGAGAGAATTTTGTACCTTTTAGCAATGCACTCTGGGTAACACACACATTCATTCCCATTCCCATTCCCATTCCCATTCTCTCTCTCTCTCTCTCTCTCACTGTCTCTCTCTCTCTCTCTCTGGAGAAGCAAGCCGAAATATAAATGTATTTCATGAAAATTTAGAATCCTGTATACTAGAGTTTTAGAACAAACTACTAATTAAAATTACAAATACTGAAAAACATTTTACTCTTGAAATTAAAGTAACTATAACATACTTTTAAAAGGCAGAGACATCAACCTGGTAGAGCCATAATACCAAACTCCAGGCATGGTCCAGTATAACACAACAATGGGTCATGTTCTCACACACATCTTAGAGGTTACATGTATATATATTTTTATTGGTTTCAGAGAGGAAGGGAGAGAGGGAGGGAGATTGAAACATCAATGATGAGAGAGAATCATTGATTGGCTACCTCCTGCACCCCTCAACACTGGGGATAGAGCTTCCAACCCGAGCATGTGCCCTTGACCGGAATCGAACCCAGGACCCTTCACTCTGCAGGCCAACACTCTATCCACTGAGCCAAACCAGGCGGGGCTTAGAGGTTACTTTTATATTTCCTAAATAATCAATGTTTAAAATGTATTCAACAACAAATAGCAACAAAGAACAAGACACTTCTTTTAAAGAAAACCAAGAATCTTTCTTATGATCAATAAAAATGTTATTTTACAATGAAAAAAATGCCTGTGTTAATCTTTGAAAAGAACATTTTAATATAATAAAAGGAAAGGGCTCCCTTTTGGAACAGTAGTCAACTGCGCTACTGTGAATTAAATCATCATAGCAATGTTTGATACACAATGACTTCTAAAGTGTGTAACGTAAAGGCAGTATTTAAAAGGAATGCTCAAATATTGGTAAGAAAAGACAACCAAGATGGCGGCATAGGTAAACACCTGAACTTGCTGCAGTGCAAAACCACATTAAAACTACAACTAAAAGAAAAAACGAACATCATCCAGAACCACGGGAAGGCTGGCTAAGTGGAAATTCTACAACTAGAAGGAAAGAGAAAAGCGCACTGAGCGGGTAGGAGGTGCAGAAGTGCAGAGGTACAGACGCGCGCAAAAGGGGCTGGCAGCTGGGCATGCTGTTGTCTTTTTCAATCGGGAGGGAGATACAAGCTAGTGACTGCTCTGAACTCTAGTTACGGGTGAGAATCTGGGGACCCAGACTCATGCGGGCCGCAACATGAGGGCGGCTTTCTCACAGAGGTGCTCACAGCGTTCATTGTTCTTGCATTGGGCCGTGGGACACAGAGACCCAGGGACCTATAGGGGCAGGGCTGAAGGGCAACCATTGCTATTTGCTCCGCCCTGGTGATTCCCTGAGACCCCGCCCCACCCAATTTACAACCCCACCCAAGCTGTGTGCAGAGGCTTTGCATAGGAATGGCTTGGCCTTTCTCTGCCTAAAAACCTGTCAGACAGCAGCTGGGTCAGAGAACCCCAGAGCTTCCAAAAGAAGGATTAAGGCTGTCAGCAGCCTGCACTACTTCACAGCTGAGCCTCATCTGGGCACCTCCAAACCCCAAACAAAGAGGAGGTATCTGGAGATCTCTCTGTAGCTCCTGCTGTGTGACCTCAGGCAGTGGCTGACTTTGCAACTCCTTGGAGATCCAAGAGCCAGTCTATCCAGTGGTCAGAGTGAGACCATCCAGAATACAACTCTTCACATCCATAAGAGACACACTCAGGGGCAGACTCAGTGAGCGCCAAAGCCCCACTGAAGCAAGTCCTGTCTCATAAGGGTGTCTCCAATACAGAAGTTCTTCCATTGTAGACACAACTGGTCCTCGCAGCCAATCAGCCTGGAGGTCAATTCCTCCCAGTGATACCAACAGCAATCAAGGCTTAACTACAACAAGACTGTGCACAAAGCCCACAAAGGGGTGCACCAAGAGTCTCCACCTCAGGTAATTAGGGAGGCTGAGCCACTGGGCCCTATAGGACACCTAGCACACAAAGCCACTCTATCAACACAGGGAAGCAGCCAAAACGCAGAGACAAAGAAACAAATCACAAATGAAAGAAATGGAGGAAAGAAAACTACTGGATATAGAGTTCAAAACCACGGTTATAAGCTTACTCAAGAATCTTCTAGAAACCTCAAAGAAATATAGTGAGACCCTCAAGGATATGAAAAAGGACCAATTAGAAATTAAGCATACACTGACAGAAATAAAGAATAATATACAGAGACCCAACAGCAGACTAGAGGATCCCAAGAATCAAGTCAAAGATTTGAAATATGAAGAGGCAAAAAACACCCAACCGGAAAAGCAGAAGGAACAAAGAATCCAAAAATATGAAGATAGTGTAAGGAGCCTCTGGGACAACTTCAAGCGTACCCACATCCGAATTATGGGGGTGCCAGAAGAAGAGAGAGAGAGCAAGATACTGAAAACCTATTTGAAGAAATGACAGAAATCTTCCCCTACCTGGTGAAAGAAATAGACTTACAAGTCCAGGAAGCACAGAGAACCCCAAACAAAAGGAATCCAAAGAGAACCACACCAAGACAAATCATAATTAAAATGCCAAGAGCAAAAGACAAAGAGAGAATCTTAATAGCAGCAAGAGAAAAACAGTCAGTTACCTACAAGGGACTACAAATCAGCTACGACTGTCAGCTGATTTCTCAACAGAAACCATGCAGGCCAGAAGGGAGTGGCAAGAAATATTCAACGTGATGAATGCCAAGAACCTACAACAAAGATTACTCTACCCAGCAAAGCTATCATTTAGAATTGAAGGTCAGATAAAGAGCTTCACACATAAGAAAAAGCTAAAGGAGTTCATCACTGTCAAACTATATGAAATGCTGAAGGGTATTCTTTAAGAAGAGGAGGAAGAAGAAAAAGGTAAAGATAAAAATTATGAACAACAAAGTGACAACAAATACATCAACAAGTGGATCTAAAAATCAAGTGAATAAAAAATCTGATGAACAGAATAAACTGGTGAATAGAATTGAATCAGGGGCATAGAAAGGGAGTGGACTGACAATTCTCAGGAGGAAGAAGGTGTTGCGGGTGCAGGAAGAGACTGGACAAAAATTGTACACCTATGGATGAGGACAGTGAGGGGGGGGGGGTAAGGGTAGGAGGTAGGGTGGGAACCGGGTGGAGGGGAGCTGTGGGGGGAAAAAGAGGAACAACTGTAATAATCTGAACAAAGATTTATTAAAAATACATATTGGTAAGAAAACTGAACACAGCCCTAGCTGGTCTGGCTCTGTGGATAGAGCATCAGCCTGCGGACTGAAGGGTCCCAGGTTTGATTCCAGTCAGGGGGGCACATGCCCAGGTTCCAGGCTTGATTCCCAGTAGGGGGCATACAGGAGGCAGCCAATCAATGATTCTCTCATCATTGATCTCTCTCTCTCTTTCTCAATGCTTTTGACCTTTGTTGTTAAATTATATATACTATTAATAAAAACCAAGGAATTTATCATGTGTTATGTAAAATGGAATTCTTATTTCTTCCTACCCCTCTTTCTAAACTGTCAGCACCTGACTTTCATCCTAAGGTGAAATAATTGCTTGCTTTTGGAGGTGGAATGGTAGTTGGTGGTGGGAATGATGACAGCACTACATCTTGCTGGTCTGTTTTCACTTCATAGGGCATATCACACCATTCCCTTTTGGTTACTTTCTCTATTTCTTATGTGCTATAACATTATAAACAGAATAGGACATAATTAGATAGCTAAAGGTTCAAAAATGTAACACACTCAGCATAAAAATCAGATGAGAGACAATTAAATAGTATATATAAATGGTAGTAATAAACAAGTCACCAAATTAGTATTAGTTATGACATTCACTAAATACTTCAATGCTTGCATTGTGAGGAAATTTATAGGGCTATTGATTGACTTTATAATTCCATTTTGGGACTATGGCCCAAATAAATAATTTGAAAGAAACCAATTAAAATTAGAACAGAAATGGTTATGGCTGTATTATCCCTATAATAAAAAAAAGCTAAGCACATTTCAAACATTCAATAATTAAGAAATGTAAAAGTAACCTCTAAGATGGATGTGAGATTTATCAGGATGATCACTATATAATAATATGTCAACTGTAATTGAAAAATAAAAATGACTTAAAAATTTAAAAGTAACCTCTAGTATACAGATTGAAAAACTATGGACCCTCCAGTTGTTTTTATAAGTAATGTTTTATTGGAATCCAACTATGCCTGTTTACTTTGTTGAATAGTTGGGACAGATTGAAAGTTCTTACTATCTGGCCCTTCAAGAAAATGTTATCAACTCTTGCTTTATATATTAACATTAAAATAACAAATATGGTTTTTGTGGATACAGAGACATAACCAACTAATGTCAAAGTACACACTCTACACACAGATATGTACAACTATAATGTGTCAAGCACTGTGCTAAGTGAGCATTTACATATATTATCATTTAATCCTTACAATAACACAGATATTTTAAATTTATACAAGAATATAGTGAAGCACTGAGAGTTTAAGTAACTTGGCTATCACACCTCTACCAAGTGTCAGAGACAGGATTCATATTTAGCAGGTATGAACAATCATATGAATAAGGTGGCAGCACAGAATTCTCTAAGTCACTGAATGATGATTAGAGCAATAATGTGCAAGTGCTCAATTGACTGCCTCTTTTTCGTTGCCAAAATGCCTGTGTTCAATAGAAGGGTCAAACTACATCGATTTCACATATTTACTAATGACCACTAATGACTACTAATGTCCCTGTATTTTTTCAGCACTCACTACATGCAAGTAACTTGGTGATCTACATTCTGAAGTCTATCCCTAAGAGGCTTATAAGAAAGTGGAATATAATCACAACAGATGAATAGTTAACCAAGAAAGGATTTAGTAAATGTTTAAGAAAACCAAAGGAATATCATAAAGCAAATTAAAGAATTACAAAATGAATTATAACACATACAGACTGAGTATATACATAAAGATGCTCACTCCTTTTTTAAATAAAAGAGGGAGAAATCAACTGGGAGGAATTCCCTATGCATTTTTAACCACCTGAATTATAGATACCTCAAAGTTCCACTTAAAATAGTTAATAAGCATCCACTGGATGCTAACAAATCTGATTCTTTTCTTTGTCTCAATATGACTAGGCTTTAAAGCTAAATAACATAGAAGAAAACTTTAAAGGTTGAAACTCATAAAATACTATAAACAGTACTGCAGCAAATAACTCTAAAAATTTGGACATTATCTGCCTTGTGTGAAACAAGACAGCATGAATCTTAATATAATTTTGAGGTTTACATAAATTCTATGATTAACCATTCTTACTTAAAACTCTGCATTCTGAATATTATCTCAAAAGGGACTGCTCTGGCCCTGGCCTGTGTTGTTGAGTAGTTAAAGTGCCAGCCCACGCACGGAAGGGTCACAGGCTCGATTCCTGGCCCCATTCAGGGTGCATGCAGGAGACAATCAATCAATGTGTTTCTCAAAAAAATCAACAGGACACCCTGGCCGATTTGGCTCGGTGGATAGAGTGTTGGCCTGCAGACTAAAGGGTCCCAGGTTCGATTCTGGTCAAGGGCATGTACCTTGGTTGCAGGCACATCCCCAGTAGGGGGTGTGTGGGAGGCAGCTGATCGATGTTTCTGGCTCTGTCTCTCTCCCCTCCTCTCTGTAAAAAAAATCAATAAAATATATATATATTTAAAAAATCAACAGGACCCTAAACGGTTCGGCTCAGTGGATAGAGCGTCGGCCTGCAGACTCCCAGGCTCGATTCCGGACAAGGGCATGTACCTTGGTTTCGGGCACATCCAAGTAGGGAGTGTGCAGGAGGCAGCTGATCGATGTTTCTAACTCTCTATCCCTCTCCCTTCCTCTCTGTAAAAAACATAAAAACAAAAACAAAACACACACACACACACACACACACACACACACACACACACACCCCCCACACTGGTAATTGCTCTTGTAGCAAGTCTTTGTAGACACTTGCTCTTTTATCACCAGAGCAGGCTTTTTGTTGTTGTTAATCCTTACCTGAGGATATTTTTCCTGTTGATTTTATATATATAATATGGATTAACAACAACAAAAAGCCTGCTCTGGTGATAAAAGAGCAAGTGTCTACAAAGACTTGCTACAAGAGCAATTACCAGTGTGGTATACTGAACATTATCTTTTTACAATTAATATTTGATTTACACGAAACTCTACCAGATAATTAGTTTCCTCTCCTTTTAATTCCATTTCAGTAAAAACAAAGAACACTAAAACTAACTGTATAAACAAAGATATACATGAAAGAACCCAATAAAAATGTGCAGTAACTTGGCACTTCTTCTTTTAAGACTGAAGTGAAAGACACAAGTAAAAATTAAAAATCTATAATTGGCCTTCTGCTTCCTGCCATTAAGGAATAAGACAATCTGGATTCATTCTCTTACTGTGAATGACTAGGAAACAAACAAAACAATGGGCAACATGGAGTATAAGGGCTATGAATCCTTGGAGTAGAGAAAGAAAGTGAGCACTGTGTTTGCCCCAGTTTACTGCCTGGCCAATGTATGAGTCAGGAAGAATCCAAGCACCAAGTAGCAATCTCAATGACTTGTGGAGACAGAAACAGAGGGTTAGGAAAAGACAAAGCGGCTAGAATGTGTAGAAGTAGAGAAAGTTCAAGGGATTTAAATAGGGTTCACTTAAGCATCTTTGGTTGATAGATCTGAGGATATATGGTTGACACTCCACCACGCCTAGGAAAAGAACCAACAGAAAGCTTATGAGGGCTCAGAATAGTTAAGGGTCCCACCAGCCGGAATCGAGAAATCTCATTCAATGAGGCATCAGGTAGAGTCCTCCCAAGAGTATCATCTTAGTAGTAGGGCTATTCAGCACTGAAGACTCAATCTGTCCTAACAAAACTTAAAAGCAAACTTTAAAAGGATCAAATTAATCTCAAGTAACTTAACTATGTGCTAGAACAAAATCCAACACTCAACAATGTAAATTCACAATGTCTGAATCCAATCTAAAATCACCAGGAATGTAAAGAAGCAGAAAAATATGACCTATAACCAGAAGAAAACTAAATCAACAGAAACAGAGCCAGAAAACAGAAATAATAAAGGTCTGAGCAGACAAGGGACAATAGCTGTTGTAAATATGTTCCATATGCTCAAGAACATAGAATAAATCATGAACATGATGAGAAATGGAAGATAAAGAAGGAATATCTAAAAATGAAAACATACTATCTAAAATGAAAAGATATGCAGCCAGCCCTGGTTTGCAGCTTGGCTTCGCCTGAGAACCTCAAAGCCAGCACAAGTAGCAGCCACCTACAGATGGCTTGGTAGCTCATGCCCAGTGGCCCCAGGCAGAACATAGGCAGCAGCCTACCTTGGCCTACACTTCCTAGGAGGACCCAGAACCAGTGCACCCAGTGGACAGCTTCAGACCATTTTGAAGCACCACCACCCAACCACCTCCACAAGTGACACACTTAAGTGACGGACTCAGCAGGCACCAGAGCTCCACTGAAGTAAGTCCTGCTCTGGAGTTAGCCTCTGCACAGCCGATGCTCTGCAGTCATCAGTGCTTGGTGGTCAGTGGTCACAGCCAGTTGATCCTTGCAGCTGATCAAACTGGGGGTAAATCCCTCCCACTGACGTGCTGATTTCAATCAAGGCTCAACTACAAGAGGAAGAAGGTGTGCTCAACCCACACCTCAAGTGCCCAGCTTGGGTGAGCAGAAAGGCTGGGCTACTAGACACTATATAACACCTATTACATTTGGACACTCTACCAAGCCTGGGAGACATAGCAGCTCTACCTAATACATAGAAACAAACACAGGGAGGCTGCCAAAATGAGGAGACAAAGAAACATGTCCCAAATGAAAGAACAGAACAAAACTCCAGAAAAAGAACTAAACCAAAAGGATACAAGCAATCTACTAGATGCGGAGTTCAAAACATCGGTTATAAGGATGCTCAATTAATTTAGTGAGAAAAATCAACAATATAAAAAAGGACCAGACAGAAATGAAGGATACACTAACTAAAACAAAGAATAATTTACAGGGAATCAGTAGTAGATGAAACCGAGAATCAAATCAGCAATTTGTAATATATAAAGAAGTAAAACACACCCAATCACAACAGCAAAAAAATAAATAAATAAAAAATTTTAAATCCAAAGATAAACACAAAGAGGCCAACACCAAGACACATCATAATTAAAATGTCAAAGGTTAAAGACAGAGAGAATCTTAAAGTAGCAAGAGAAAAGCAGTTAGTTACATACAAGGGAGCTCCCATTAGACTGTCAACTGATTTCTCAACAGAAACTTTGCAGGCCAGAGGGATTGGCAAGAAATATTCAAAGTGATGAACAGCAAGGACCTACAACCAAGACTAGTACTCTAGTACTAGCAAAGCTATTATTCAGCATCTAAGGACAGATAAAGAGCTTCCCAGAGAAGGAAAAGTTAAAGGAGTTCGTGACCACCAAATCAGTATTATATGAAATGTTAGTCGTCTTCTTAATGAAAAGGAAAAAAAAAAAAATGAACAAGAAAATGGCAATCAATACATATCTATTAACAATTGAATCTAAAAAACAAAGGAACAAGCAGAACATAAAGAGACTCACAGATATAGAGAACATTTTGATGGTTGCCAGAGGGGAGGGCAGTTGAAGGAATGGGTATAAGGAGTAAAGGGATTAAGTACAAATTGGTTGTTACAGAATAGTCATAGGGAAGTAAAGTACAGTATAGGGAATATAGTCAATCTAATCTAATAAAAGACAAACATGCAAATTGACCATACCTTCGCTATGCCTTAAGCCACATCCACCAGCCAATCAGAGAAACTGTATGCAAATTAACCCAACCAAGATGGCGGCCGGCAGCCATGGAGCTGAAGCGAACAGGAGGCTTGCTTGTTCCAGTGATGGAGGAAGCCTGCCTGGCTCTCAGCTCCACTCAAAAGCAACAATGTTGCAATTATACAAGGTAAATAAACCCCAGATACCTGCTTTCAGCCGGCCGTGGCCACGGAGCTGGAGCGAGCAGGAGCCAGCTCTCAGCTCCACTGAAGGCAACAAAGTTTCAATTATAGAAGGTACATAAATCCCAGAATAAAAGAAAAAAAGGAGAGGCTGGGATCTTATGCTTGGCCAGCCTGAAAACGGCCATCAGCCCCTCACCCAGACTGGCCAGGCACCTCAGTGGGGACCCCCACCCTGAAGGGGGTGTGACCAGCTGCAAACAGCCATCAGCCCCTCATCCAGGCTGGCCAGGCACCCTAGCGGGACCCACACCCTGGTCCGGAACACCCTTCAGGGCAAACCAGTCACCAGGGCACCAGGTCTCTATCCTATATAATAAAAGGGTAATATGCAAACTGACCCTAACAGCAGAATGACTGGGAATGACTGGTCACTATGACACACACTGACCACCAGGGGGCAGACGCTCAATGCAGGAGCTGCCCCCTGGTGGTCAGTGCGCTCCCACAGGGGGAGCTCTGCTCAGCCACACGCCAGGCTGATGGCTGCCAGTACAGCGGTGGTGGTGGGAGCCTCTCCTGCTTCCTCAGCAGTGCTAAGGATGTCCGACTGCAGCTTAGGTCTGCTGGGCTTCCAGAGGTATGTCTGATTGCCATGTTAGGCCCAATCCCCTGGGGAGCGGGCCTAAGCCAGCAGGTGGTCATACCCCGAGGGGTCCCAGACTGCAAGAGGGCACAGGCCGGGCTGAGGGACTGCCCCCCCAGTGCACAAATTTTTGTGCACTGGGCCTCTAGTCTATAATAATAAAAGAATAATATGCAAATCAACCGAACGGCCAAATAGCAGAATGACTGTCCAGACGACCTTCTGGATGAAGCAGGGGCTGCGAGGGCCTACCCTTGCATGAATTTCATGCACCAGGCCTCTAATCCTATACAATCCTATATAATAAAAGGGTAAAATGCAAATTGACCCCAACGGTGGAATGAGTGGAACAACCTGTCGCTTTGCCATGCACTGACCACCAAAGGGCAGACGCTCAAGGCAGGAGCTACCCCCTGCTGGTCAGTGCGCTCTCACAAGGGAAGCTCCGCTCAGCCACAAGCCGGGCCTCTCTCCCGCCTCCTCGTTAACACTAAGGATGTCCGACTGCAGCTTAGGCCCGCTCAAGCTGTCAGTTGGACATGCCCCGAGGGCTCCTGGGCTGCCAGAGAGATGCCTGCCAACTTAGGCCCAATCCCCCAGGTAGCTGGCCTAAGCCAGCAGGTGGACACCCCCCAAGGGGTCCCCAGACTATGAGAGCACACAGGCAAGGCTGAGGGACCCCACGTGTACAAATTTTCATGCCCCAGGCCTCTAATATTCTAATAACTATGTATGGTGTTAGATGGTTATAAGATTTAGTGGGATGATCACTTAGTAAGTTATGTAATTTCTAATTACTGGGCTGTGCACTTGAAACTATATTATAATGTATGTGAACTGTAATTGAAAAATAAAATTAAATTTAAAAAGATACAATGGATGGGATTAATAGAAGAGGCAGTGCAGTAGCCAAGATCAGTAACTGTGAAGGCCTAGTAATGGAATAATTTTTAAAAAAGAAGCAAAGGGGTGTAAAAAGAAAAATGACTTGCAGGATAGTATCAAGTGTTCTAACATATGTGTCAATGCAGTACCATGAAAAAAGGTGGGCAATATTTGAAAAAATTAAGTATGTAAGTACTCAAGCATAATGGCACTGTAAGTAGAATAATCAAATCAAGTGGCAATTCAAAAACATCAATAAGCCTTGCACTGGTGATGTGACTGCAAAATAATGAAAAATTCTTTGTAAAATTTCAATATTTCACAGCACAATCTTCCCTTGATTTACACACAGTAAACTTAAGTTTGCACATTAAACTCATGCAAAACAAAACAAAACAAACCTAATAAAAAAAAAAGTTTAGTTTTAGCCTTAGAAGATAAAATAAGTTTTTTTTCACTACTGTGATCATTTGGGAGAATATTCTGAGTCATGCAGATCAAGGGACAATTTTTTTCTTTCCTCACGATTGTCCTGCAAACTGCCAAATAGCTAGCATGCTTGGTCCATTACTAGTAAATGGCAAATCATTGGCAAAATTAAGTCAAAATGAATTTAATAGGACAAGAGTTTATTTTACATGTAATAATAAAAAGTAAGGTAAAGATACAAAATTCATAAATATGCTCAAAGATTTTTACTAGGAAGAGAGGAGTTGACAAAAATCTATAATAATAAAAGCAGAATATGCTAATTAGACTGGACATCCTTCTGGATGAAGCCGGGGCTGCAAGAGCCAAGCCCCTTGCACAAATTTCATGCACCTGGCCTCTAGTCATAATTATAATAGAAGATTGACATATCCTTCTCCATAAAAAATAAAAAAGGCAGGGAAAGGGATATTTGGGATGGAGATGGGATACTTGAAAAAAGTAACTGATAATTTAAAAATCACATTCCCTATCCACAATAAAATTAGCTTAAGAATAATAACTATTGGTTCTAATCAACCACTTGGTAATCTTAAGGGCAAAGAAAAAAATCAGTATCACAATAAAAATACCTTAAAAAAGACACTGGGGGGTAGGGGAGGCCAGGGGAAGGTCAAGGGGAGAAAAAAAAGAGACATATGTAATACTCTTTGTAATACTTTAAGCAATAAAATAAAATTAAAAAAAAAAAAACCTTAAAAAGATTTATAGGAAACTATGTAATATTTAAAATAGCATTGTTTTTGTAAAAAAGATACAATGATCACTATAAGCTAACCAACTTATAAAAATTGAAATAAAAAATTTGAAATACCACCGAGATAACATAACCATAAATAAATGAATTTTAGCAAACTCATGTAAACTGCAAAATATACATCAGATGTATTTATATATGTGATTTCTACAAAATCAATCCCAGATTAAAGGAATAATTAAAATTAATTTTACTTTTAAAAATTCTACAAGTAAACTACTTTATAAAAAAAGATTATCTTGCAAGTGAACCCCACTTCTGAGAGAACTATGGTTATTTTAGTACTAGTGGCCCAGTGCACGGATTCATGCACATTGAAAGGAAATTGGGAGCCCGCACCCACGTGCCCAGGGAGTTTCCAGGTCCCTGTGAGCTGCCGGGAAGTCGTGTGGGGCATCTGTCCTCCTCCCTGCAGCTTCCTGAAAAAGTATTTCCAAATATCCTTTCTATGGCCAGGGTCACACCTTGCCAGCTGGGAGGTCCCCAGTGGATGTCTTGGGCCATGCTGGATGCTTTCCACTGCTCAGAGCCGGATAAGAGACACTCCAAGGTGAACAATACAAAATTAGGGATCTTGGGGGTTGGGGGCTCTGTTGCCCACACCCTCACCCTTCAGATCCATCTCTTTACTCTTACCCTGTCAGTCGCCACCTTGTGGCCACTGTTATATTGCTGCCTTCCTCTGTAGCTCTGGGGCAATCGGTAAGGGATGAGATTTGATCTTGATGCCCAAGGCTGAGTTCCAGGAGCCTGGCGATGATATCAGGCTCGTCCTGGGTACTCTGAGGTCCGCACTTCAACTGTTCTCTGAAGATTGTAACTGCAGGCTAATGGGGTATGAGGAATGTAGCAGTGCGCTAAGAGGCAGGCAGCCAAGGAGGAGCCCGGGCCGAGGTCGGGCACCGCTCCCACTCATCCAGGCACTGCTGCACCTACCGCTGCCACTCAGTAGCACTGCTGCAGAGGCGGGAGAGGCTCATGCTGCCACCGCAATGCTTGCCAGCCATGAGCCTGGCTTCTGGCTGAGTGGTGCTCCTGCTATTGGAGTGCACTGACAACCAGGGGGCAGCTCCTGTATTGAGCGTCTGCCCTCTGGTGGTCAGTGTGTGTCATAGTGACTGGTTGACCGGTCATTCTGTTGTAACGGTTGCTTGGACTTTTATATATATACTAGAGGCCCGGTGCACAAAAATTTGTGCACTTGGGGAGGAGGGGGCCCCTCAGCTCGGCCTGTGCCTTCTCGCAGTCTGGGACCCCTCAGGGGATGACCACCTGCTGGCTTAGGCCTGCTCCCCAGGGGATTGGGCCTAACATGGCAATCAGACATACCTCTGGCAGCCCGGCAGCCCTTGGGGGATGTCCACTTGCCAGTGAGGAGCAGGCCTAAACTGCAGTCGGACATCTTTAGCGCTGCTGAGGAAGCAGGAGAGGCTCCCACCACCACCGCTGTACTGGCAGCCATCAGCCTGGCTTGTGGCTGAGCAGAGCTCCCCATGTGAGAGTGCCCTGACCACCAGAGGGCAGCTCCTGCATTGAGCGTCTGCCCCCTGGTGGTCAGTGTGTGTCATAGTGACCAGTCATTCCCAGTCATTCTGCTGTTAGGGTCAGTTTGCATATTACCCTTTTACTATATAGGATAGAGGCCTGGTGCACAGGTGGGGGTCCCGCTTGGGTGCCTGACCAGCCTGGATGAGGGGCTGAGGGCCGTTTTCAGGCTGACGGGTGACTGAAGCTCCCAACCTCTCCCTTTTTTCTTTCTTTTTTTATTCTGGGATTTATTTACCTTCTATGGCTGTCACTGGAACTGAGAGCCGGCTTTAGCTCTGATGCTCGGCTCCAGCTCTGAGACCTCTGCTGCTGAAAGCAGGTATCTGGGTTTGTTTGGCTTCTATAATTGAAACACTGTTGCAGCTCCAGGTCTGAGGCCGGCTGGCTGAAAGCAGGTTTCTGGGGTTTGTTTAGCTTCTATAATTGCAACATTGTTTCTTAGAGTGCAGCTCAGAGGCCGGCAGCGGCAGGCGGGGAACCTTGGCTTCCTCCATCACTGGAGCAAGCAAGCCTCATGTTCGCGTCAACTGCCTGGCTGCCGGCCGCCATCTTGGTTGGCAGTTAATTTGCATATCGCTCTGATTAGCCAATGGGAAGCGTGCCAGAGGTACGGTTAATTACCATGTTTGTCTATTATTAGATAGGATAGACATATCCTTCCAAACGTTTTCCATGTGTATTTCACATGCTCAGTACAAAAATAACACATTTGTATTGAGAAAAAATGTTGTCTACCTTATATCAATGAGTTTAAAACAAAAGTTACAAAGTGTGTTTGATTGTATTTGTATAACACTGACACATCATGAAATTAGAATTTAGACAGGGAGACCAAGTAACATAAGCTTAATATCATTAGCATGATAATAACATGAAAACTGGCAATAAATGAATTTCTACAAGGTAAAGAAAGTAACAAGATACCACTACACACCATTCAAATGACTAAGTTTTTTAAAAAATGACAGCCCCTAGTACTGATGATATTGAGCAATGGGAACTCCTCACATAAGCTGGTATGACTGTAACAAGGCACACCCACTTTAGGGAGAGAAAAAAAAGTTTGGCAGTTTCTTATATAGTTAAAACAAACACCATGTGATCCCAAAATCTCATTACTAGATATTTACCCAAGTCAAATGAAAACTTATGTCCACACAAAAATCTGAACGCAAATGTTCATAGCAGCTTTATTCATAACTGCCAAAAACTAGACACAACACAAGCAATCCTCAACTGAGGACTAAACAAAAAGTGGTATAACCACATAATGAAACATCACTCAGCGATAAAAAGAACTACTGATACAAGCAATAACATGGATAAAACTCAAAATGCATTATAATAAATAAAAGGAGCCAAATTCAAAAGGCTACATACCATATAATTCCATTTATCTGACATTCTGGGAAAGGGACAGATCAGTGGTTGCTAGGGAGTAAAGGTGGGACAGAGGTGGACTTCAAAGAAAGTAACAGGAAACTTTTTAAAGTGATGGAACTTTTTATCTTGAATGTGGTAGTCACTATATCACTGCTTCCTAATTTGATGTTTTACTTACTGGTTATACAATGCCTTCCCCTAAGGCAGTGGTTCTCAACCTATGGGTCACAACCCCTTTGGTGGTTGAACGACCCTTTCACAGGGGTCGCCTAAGACCACCCTGCATATCAGATTATTTACATTACGATTCATAACTGTAGCAACTTTACAGTTATGAAGTAGCAACGAAAATAATTTTATGGTTGGGTCACCACATGAGGAACTGTATTTAAAAAGCCAGAAGGTTGAGAACCACTGCCCTAAGGAATACCATAAGATTTTGGGCAATCCTGGCATTCAATTTCCCCCAATATTACTTTCTAGTACTATAGCATTCACCAAATTCTCTAGGAAGGTTAAATGTTTTACACCTACCATATAAATACTTACGCTCACCTTCATGCCTCGTTTAGTTAGGTGTATTGTCTACCTTGCCTATAATACCGCCTTTTCCTCTTCTCCCAATTCTTTCAGCCCTTTTATATGTTGGCCATTAAAGGGGCAAGAAAAGGGGGGGGGGGGTTTAAAGTCATACATTTCTGTAACAGTAGTAATACACCAGAAGGATAATGTCTATAGATGCATTTTTTAAAAATGCAATTTTTACACAATAACTGAAGACAAGTAGGAAAAATACTTGTATTTCTAAACACAGTTCATAGAACACAGGAAGACAATTCACAAAAGAATACTGGTAAAATGTAAGGAAATAGCCAAATCAAATTTAATATAACACTATTTTCTATCTCATAAGCTACAGGAAAAATACAAATTGTTCAAAAAACTGATATTTGACTATATTGTAGATATACATACTACTTTGGAAAAGAATTTCATAATTTGTATAAAAAGCCACAAAGTAGTCATTCCCTTGGAACTTTGTCAGTTCCAGAAGTGATCCCCCTGAAATAATCCAAAAAAAATAAGATATAAAGATGCTCACTAATGTCTTTAAATTATCTAAAGCAATTGTTGACAAACTGCGGCTCACAAGCCACATGTGGCTCTTTGGTCCCTTGAGTGTGGCCATGAAGTTTCAATCACACTGCACGTGTGTACCCGCATGTGGTATTTTGTGGAAGAGCCACACTCAAGGGGCTGCAGTTTGCCGACCTCTAGTCTAAAGTGTTAGAGAATATAAGAGAAACATCAAATGTTCTAATTCTGCCAATATTCCTTTCACATTTTGCTCTAATTTTCCCTGAAATCCTTCTCTCTTTTTACCCCTTTTTCTACAAGCCTTGGTTGGCTCTTTATTACCCATCAGCAAGTGCAACAAGGTAACTGGAGATGTAGTCTCAACTCTATTTAAGTATTAATTTGATCAAGAGTACTACTAAGTCAATTAATTTTATGAACTTCAAATATCTCATTTGCAAAGAAACATAAATTAAGGCAATCTCTCTCTTCAGAGAACTTCTCTTTCATAGAGCATATACAACATATGTTCAGGTATTTAAATAAACTCTAAACTACTGGGGGAGGAAAAAAACCACAGTAACAACTGGGGGAAAACAACATGCTTTTATTAGAAAACTTCCAACATGGAAAACCGAGGACCTGAAATGACAATTTATTGCTAATGTTGTGTAACTCTATCCATGACCATGAATCTCCGCTAGACATCACACCCTGACAAAAATGAGTCTCAGATTTACTTCTTTTAAACCTGGAATTCATAAAAATAGTGATTTAATGCAAGATACTTTCAGTAAGTTACTAGCCAATCAATTATGAGATCAGAATAGAACTGAGACAGTGAAGCATGGTACTTTCTGCTCAGCTTGTCACACCACAGTTACAGCCCTAAACCATGGTACTGGAGATTTCATGTTTACGAGATGGGATCTTGCCCATCCTTTATATATAAAAGTCAGAAACTACTTAATTGCAAGTGATAATGTATATACATCTAAGAAAAACTCCCCATTTTTTAAACATCACTGAACAAAACTTATATAAAGGAGCTGAGAAGAATCTGTTTGTTTTCTGTAAATTTATTTTAGCATTTTAGACTTTCAGAGTTCCAAAGATATTACAGAAAGTGCTGTATACTTCCCTAGTTTCTTCTATTGTTTACATCTTACATTTCTAAGGTACATTTATCATGATCAAGGAACAAACAATAGAATATTATTGTTAACTAAACTCCACACTTTATTCAGATTCCACTAGTTTTCCCCCTAGTATCCTTGTTCAGTTTCAGGGTTCATCCAGGAATCCCACAGTCCATGTAGTAATCATGTCTCTTTAGCTTCCTCTAGTTCAACGGTTCTCAACCTGTGGGTCACGGCCCCTTTGGAGGTTGAACGACCCTTTTACAGGGGTCGCCTAAGACCATCAGAAAACACATACATAATTACATATTGTTTTCTGTGATTAATCACTATGCTTTAATTATGTTCCATTTGTAACAATGAAAATACATCCTGCATATCAGATATTTACATTACAATTCATAACAGTAGCAAAATTACAGTTATGAAGTAGCAACAAAAATAATTTTATGGTTGGGGGTCACCACAACATGAGGAACTGTATTAAAGGGTCGCGGCATTAGGAAGGTTGAGAACCACTGGTCTGGTCTGAGAGTTCCTCAGACTTTTCTTGTTTTTGATGATCTTGACAGTTCTGAAGAGTACTTGGTCAGGTACGTACTTTGTGATATGTCTCTCAATTTGTTATTGTCAGGTGTTTTTCTCATGACCACACTATAATTTTGACTTGGTGGTAGGAAGATCAAGGTGAAATGTCATTCTTATCACATCTATCAATATGACTTATTGACAATCTGGCCAAGGTACAGTTTGCTAGGATGTGGAAAAACTGTAACGTTACCTGCTCCCACAGAAGGTATCCTGAAAGGAGGTCACTAAGTACAGCCCACATTCAAGGGATGAGGGTAGGGAGAGTATTAAGCTCCCCCCACCCCCGCCCGCCCCACCGCCCCGAATATCTACATGAATTTGGAGTTCTTCTGTATGGGAAATTTATCTCCCCCTCCCCCATTTATTTGTCCAATCATTTATCAGTATAAACTCATGGATATTTATTTCAAACACAAATGTAACTTAATGTGTTGCTCAAATTGTTCCAGATTTGGCTATTGAGAGCTTTTTCAGATTGATTCTTGGGTTCCTTTGACATGCTCCCATCCTTCTGTTTCTTGAAACTTCTGCAACTTTTTAAAAACATGTAACTTTCATATATTCTCAATGTTACCACATATTAAATTATTTCTTTCATTTTATAGTTATATACTAAGTTTTTAAGAATTGAACTCTCTCAGTGAGTTCTGAAGAGAAGCAATCTGACTGCGACTAAGATTTCTGTCCTGGAATAATTTCTCACTTGGTAAACTAGGGTACTTAAAAGTTAAGAAACTTTATGTGTTAGCTTTCTTAGAAGTTTTCCCATATCCCTGCAAGTTGGATTTCATATGAATCTTCTGGTACTCACTGTGCTTTTCTTTCAGATGTTGGGGAGGTGAGGGTGAGAACATTGCAGGTATACTGATCACCTTTATCTCTGTTAAAGGCAAGGACTGCTGTCAAAACATTCTGGCACACCATAGCACAGAAATTCTCATTTTAATCTAGTTTGTTTCAGATTCAGGGCTCCCATTAAGAAGCATGCTATTTTGTTTGGACATGATCAATTTTCATGATCTTTTCTCCTTTATTAGTTCAATATATAGTCTATATGGCAAACTTCAGGATTGGCTCAACATAACTAATTAGAATATGATCAAGCCAAATTTCTTCTCCAAGGTAATTAATTACTCCCCAATATAAGAAAATACCTTCCTGAAAAAAGCATCTATAAAATGTTAGTTTCTTGTGAAAGGAGTAGGGTAGACTTAAGTATAGTTATTTCCCTATAGATAAACTATAATGCTCTTTTATCACTGTTGACCTCTAGAGGGAGCTCAAAGTTCTTGTTACTTTTCCCAAAGATCAGGACTTCTCCTACAAACGTGGTATATTTAAAATTAAGAACATTTTATTACAGCACTGTGAAGAGTAAGTTAAATGTGTGCCATCCCTTTAGGAATTTATTGCTCCTCAGCAGTGAAGAAGGCCCCAACCATTTCTTCTCTCCCTTCCAGACTCCTGTGACTCTTCAAACATTCATTCTCTTTCCCACTTGGCATAGATTAGGTATCTTGAAAAGAGGATAGCTTTAGGCATTTGGAGGCAAATGCTCCCTCTTGCTGACTCTTGGTACTTTCTGGGTAGCAGGCCAATGAATCTGCCTTCCCCATATCAGGGCGCACATAGGGAAGGTAGAGATTTGTATGGCTCACTAGTATAATGCTAAGATGAGGCTGGTTCATGTTTGCCTAGAAACTCTAGTCAAGTTAAACTCCCATTCAGGCACCCACCGCCAAGGACAGAGGGATCATTACCATACACAGCTGTAGCACATTTTTGGGGCCACATCTGTAGGGAAGTTGTACAGGAAATGACGACAAATCAGACTGCCAAACCTCCACTTCACCTGTCTATGTATGACTCTGAGGAAGTAACTCAGTCCCTTAAAGGCTCAGTTTCCTCATCTTTAAATACCTGATGGAGTTGCTAAACATAAATAAATACAAAGATATGAGCCTTATATGAGGCACATGGTTAGATGCATTGATAAGCAGATGACACTGGCTAGGGTTTGGGCCTTGTTGCAAAGTAGAAACAAGCATTTAACTTCACTTGTTTCTAGGCTATTCAAGTCAATTTAGCCTAGATAACAAGTTCTCCACATGCTCCAACTTAGATCACTGCAACCTGAGGCTAAAGCCCAAACTAAAGGCACAGTGTTACAGATACCTTTTTTTTTTCCTGCATAGACACCAAAAAGGCCTCAGGTTGAAGCCAGATTGTTCAGGAGAGGATTCTGCACCCCTATGTCTATTAGCAAAATATCACCTCGATTATACCATAATTTCCCACAACGAAGTAAGTGCTAATGGCCCTTTATAACCTTTTCTAAACCTCTGACTCAGAACGGGAACATGTTATGTGATAAGCTCAGCAAAGACCACTCACTGGCTATAGATGCTCATACAGAACCTACATTGTAATGTTGCCATGAGAGTCAGGGTCCATAGGGTAATTTCCAGAGATGTGTTCTGGAACCAGTCTCCCTTCTTTTTAACTTGTTCCCGGATAATCTGATACCATGTATGGATAAAATGGAATGGAACCATACCCTCCTGCAACAAAGAACAGAAAGATAAATAGTTGCTAATACATTTAGTCTAAAGGTTGTGATCTTAACAAACAACCCTTGGTGCATTAATCTTCTATAATAATAAAAGCATAATATGCTAATTAGACACGACAGCCGAATGACCTTCTGGCTGTCATTCCGGATGAAGCTGCGGTGGCAGGGGCCAAGGCAGAGGCAGTTAGGGGTCATCAGGCAGGCAGGTGAGTGGTTAGGGGCGATCAGGCATTCAGGCAGTTAGGAGGCAGCAATCCTGGATTGCGAAAGGGATGTCCGACTGTTGGTTTAGGCCCGATCCCGTAGGGATTCCTGCGAGATTGGGCCTTCCCTGCAGGATTGGGCCTAAACTGGCAGTTCAACATCCCCTGAGGGGTCCCAGATTACAAGAGGGTGTAGGTCAGGCTGAGGGACCCCCCCATCCCTTGCACTAATTTCATGCAGTGGGCCTCTAGTGTTATATATAATGTTAAAAAGAGAAGCTTTAAATGAATCATTCTAAAACTAAAGTTCACCATCTTGGTTAGATGTTCACCAATTTTTAATTGGCTCATAATTTCACAAAGCAAATCACTGCATTAAATTGCCTTATATTGCAATTTCTCATGGAGATTATACAAAGAAATAGTACTACATAAGCTCCTGCACATCTATGCATGCGTTATTAAGCAAATTTTGTAGCAAGAATGGCTATCTGGTTAACAATATCTGCCTAAAATCATTATAAACTAGGATTGTTTGGGCCATGCTCAAGAACCAGAAAGCACTTCACTGTCTGTTTGTCTTGACAGATTCACACCCAATTCAAGTTTGTTTTCTGATAGGATTCCTCCAGCTCACCTATTAACTGGGTAAAAGGGGGCAGAATATTAAGAGAAAGAGGCTATAGTTCTTTAAAGTATGTTACAGAAATTTCATCAACTTGATCCCAATAGCAAAATGGAGTCCATTAGGGAGTTTTAAATATGAGCAATCCAATTAGATATGCTCTTAGATTACTCAGCGTCAAGTGAAGAGGATTGGGAACTGGAAGATGGGTAAGCAGGGGGAAGTATGGAGACCAATATGAGCTACTCTAGAAATCCTGGCACACAATGATAGTGATCTAATCCAATAAAGTACAGTAACAATATTATCATCATTAGTCAACATTTAAAATGCATTTACAGTATGGAAGATATGTAATCCTCTCAAGAAACCTATAAAACTGGTTGTATTAATATATCCATTTAACAGAGGAAGAAACAAAAGCATAAAGGCAAAAGAGAACAAAGTGTACAGATTTGAAAATACACCTATGAAGTATATAAAGTAAGACGATAATTGATATGGTGTGGAGCTCTAAAGATGAAAGTAATAACATCCAGGTCTTCATGCTGGTACTTGATACCATTGGTAAATAAATATTTACCTTACATTAAGTATTATTTAACATCATCTAAATGGCAGGTATAATTTCAGGTTACAAAAAAAACCCAATATCCAGCCCTACCCAGTTTGGCTCAGTGGATAGAGCGTTGGCCTGTAGACTCAAGGGTCCTGAGTTTGATTCCGGTCAAGGGCATATGCCTGGATTATGGACTCAATCCCCAGTAGCGGGTGTGCAGAAGGCAGCCAATCAATGATTCTCTCTCATCATTGATGTTTCTATTTCTCCCTCTCCCTTCCTCTCTGAGATCAATAAAAATATATTTTAAAAAACCAACAATATCCATTGGCTAAATACAAAAGATTATATCATGACTGCTTTCACCAAAACTCTTAACCATAGAAATACATGATATAGGTATTACAGAAAAATAAATTTAAGGAAAATTCCTTTTGTTCATCTTTTTCATTTTTGTATCCTTTCCTCTTGGTTCTTGTAGCCTAGTTTGCTCAAGATGATAATTTTCTTATCTTGTTTTAAATGGTATTTACACTGCAATTCATGTTTCCATTTTAAACTATTGTAATCATGTTTTTTCAAATGATTTAAAATTATTTTAATATGATTCCATTTTCAAAGATGCAATTTCTTTCATGAATCTCACTGAAAAAGAGAATTAAACATTCAGGTTTTTTTTTTCCCCCACTTACTTGAACAGTTTATTTCTCTAATTCTAAAAATTGGTCTCTAATTTTTTATAAATCTTGTATATTTTTGTTGTTTTGTTCATTCACGAGAGTCATTCCTTCAACAAATCCATTTATTACATCCCTGCCACTCTAGATCAGTGATGGCGAACCTATGACACGCGAACTCATTTTTTTGGTTGATTTTTCTGTTAAATGGCATTTAAATATATAAAATAAATATCATAAATATAAGTCTTTGTTTTACTATGGTTGCAAATATCAAAAAATTTCTATATGTGATATGGCATCAGAGTTAAGTTAGGGTTTTTCAAAATGCTGATACACCGAGCTCAAAAGGTTTGCCATCATTGCTCTAGATCATGCTAGTATTTCTAGGTTTTAGGGATACAAGACTAAATAAAATAGAAAAAAAAGTCCCTGCCCTCATGGATTTTATATTCTAGTGATGGGGCATTTTACAACAATGAATCATAAATATAAAATGTATTGGGTAGTGCTAAGTACTATCCTATCTAATAAAAGAGAAACATGGTAATTAGCCATACACCCACTACCTTTCCCATTGGCTAATCAGGGCGATATGCAAATTAACGGCCAGCCAAGATGGCGGCTAATTTGCATACTGCAGGCAGGGAGGGCCAGCTCGAGCTGATGTCCGGCCCATATGGCGCCTAAGCCCCAACGCCAGCCAGGACCCCAGTGAGTGGCCCTGAGTGGCGGGGGGCTTGGTGGCTCAAACAGCCGCCTAAACCACGCCCCCAGCCGGGACCCCTGTGTGTGGCCCTGGGCAGCGGGGCCTCCACAGCTGCAGTGTTTGGACCCAGGCCCCAGCCTGCCCTGGGCTCCGCTCAAGGAGGGGCTGGGGGCCTGGGGTTTACTAAACTTTACTGGAGCTGCTCCCCACACCCCAGCCCCTGCCCCAGAACCACACTGCCCGCAGCAAGGCTACTGGCAGCTTCCTGACAGGTGGGCAGCAGGAGAGCTGAGTTGAGCGGGGCTGCAGGGAGCCACGGAAGGGCTGGGCCGTGGGAGCCAAGCTCCCGGGGGTCTGAGGAGAGAGCCTGAAGGTAGAGGAACCTTTGGCAAAGTGGTTGCCAGGAGCCGCGGCCATGGGGTCTGCAGGCGCGCAGACAGGCCTCCACCTGATGGGCAATCCTGGGCAAGCGCCATGGCTTTGGGGAAGCGGCTGGCCAGGAGGCAGGCGGCCCAAGGGGCGCAGAGCGGCGCCAAGGTGGGGTGCACTGGAGAGGGCTCAGGCCTGGGCAGGTTGCTGGCGGGTGGGGATCTGCCTTGCCTGCAGAGAGTGAGGTTCTGTATTGGCCCCAATAGGCGAGAAACAAGAGGCGATGACTGCAGGCGGAGGGGCGCTGACTCGCAGCCCTGAGGCGGGGGTGGAGGGGTGGCGCCACCTCAGTGGAGGAGCGCCTCACTGCTGGGTACCCCACTGCGGCGGTTTGGTGAAGCTCCCGGCGCTGACCGGGCCTCGCTGCAGCCTACACACTTTGAGAGGCCAGGACTCCTGCTCCCACCTTGGCCCAAAAACAAGCCTGCGCCCGCCCCGCCCCCAGTTCCCGCCCCGCCCCATAGGGGTGCACACCTGCACAGTGAGTGCAAGCCTACAACCTGCTCCCCAGAAGAGAGGCAGTAAAGAATGGGGTGGGGCGGGGGAGAGGAAAGAATGTGGAACATCCATGATGAAGAGGTGCTGGAGAATGAGGCTTGGAAGCCTCACAGGGAGGTTTGTTCTGTTTGCCCTGCGGCTGTCCCTTAGGGAAGGCGGAGAGCCGGCTGTGAGGGCTCCTGCGCGAGGAGTCCAGTTCCATAGCCAACTGGAATTGGCCTCAGTTTCCTGCTCTGTAAAATGTGTTAGCGTGTCCCAGTACCTTCACTGAGCTTTGAGGGCCAATTGAGATACTATATAAAGAAAATGAGGGAAGAAGTGAGAAAGAAAAGGAAGGGCAAGCAACACAAAAGAAAGATTGAAAGGAACCTATAAACCTATTGTCACTTAAATAGGGAATAGCGTCAACAGTGTTGTAATGACGGTATGAAGCCAGGTGGGTACTGGAAGTATCAGGAAACACTTTGTAAAGTATATGGTTGTCTAACCACTATTCTGTAACTAATAAACCTGAAACTAATACAAAATAATATTGAATGTAAAGAAATGAAAATAGGAGTGAAACTTTTCTAAATTTCAAAGTTTAAATAAAGGCTGTAAAGGAAGGCAGGGGGAGAATAAAAATAGTGTTTTTCATTTTACCACTTTATTGGCTTTTCAGTATATGAAAAAGACAGTTGTCTTTATATGGTGCTTTTATGCTTTTCTAAGTCATTATCTCATTTGATGTTCAGGGCAACAAGATAGACAAGATAATTATTCCCTCCACTATTCAAAGAAAGGAAATCTTGGTGCCTGGCCCCAATGAGTCAATCGTCAATCCCTTATTGTAAAGCAGGGTTAGTGAAATTTTCTGTGAAGGGTCATATCTATACTAATAAAAGCCTTGGGGGTGATCTGGCCAGCAGGGGAGGGCAGTTGGGGATGATCAGGCCGGCAGGGGAGCTGTTAGGGGGTGATCAGGCTGGCAGGCTGAAGCAGTTAGGGGCAATCAGGCAGGCACGCGGGTGAGTGGTTAGGAGACAGCGGTCCAGGATTGTGAAAGGGATGTCCAACTGCCGGTTTAGGCCTGATCCCGGCAGTCAGACATCCTGGGATCAGGCCTAAACCAGCAGTCGACATCCCCCAAAGGGTCCGAGATTGGAGAGGGTGCAGGCTGGGCTGAGGGACACCCTCCTCTCGTGCACGAATTTTGTGCACCGGGCCACTAGTCCTATATAATAAAAGCGTAATACTAGTATGCAAATTGACCAAATGGCAGAAAGACTGGTCGGCAGGGGGAGGGCCAGTGAGCAGGCAGTGCTAGACCAGCCAAGGCATGTGCCAGCGGGCAGAGGAAGGGACTGATGGTGGGGGGTGGGGTGCAGGGCTGGCCGCTCGCCAGCCACCGTCCTCTGATGGACCCGCCTGGTCGCTTTCTGCAGACGGACGCCAGGCTGCGGCTTAAGCCGTCAGTCGGACATCCCGAGGGCTCCCAGACACAGAGGGTACAGGCCAGGCTGTGGGATTCCGCACCCCCCCCACCCCCGCACAAATTTTCATGCACCAGACCTCTAGTAAAAAGATAGATCAATAAGAAAACAGGAAGTAATGGTGGTGGTAGGGGGCAGTACTTCAGATATGGTGGTCAGAGACAGCCTCTCTGAAGTGACTTGGGCAAGAACCAAAATGAGCAGGGAATAAGTCATCCAAACTTATAAAGAAAAAGTATTCCCAGGAGAAGACGGAAGTTGAAATGAATCTGCTAAACCTGGTAAGACTAATGCAGAACAAGGTGGTAGAGGAGATAGAACATTCAGTAGAGGCCAGACCACATACAGCCTTGTAGGCCATGGTGGAAGAACTGTGGATTTGTTATGTGAATGTAAGAAGCCACTGGAGCCCTGACCGGTTTGGCTCAGTGGATAGAGCGTCGGCCTGTGGACTGAAGGGTCCCAGGTTCGATTCCGGTCAAGGGCATGTACCTTGGTTGTGTGCACATCCCCAGTAGGGGGTGTTCAGGAAGCAGCTGATCGATGTTTCTCTCTCATCAATGTTTCCAACTCTCTATTCCCTCTCTCTTCCTCTCTGTAAAAAAAAAATCAATAAAATATATTAAAAAAAAAAAGAAGCCACTGGAGTGTTTCTAATTTATGTGTTAAAAGTGATTATCTGTTGTGTGAATACAGTGCAAAAATGAGAGAACTGTTTCTAAGTTATTGCAGTAGCCTAAGTAAAAGGTAACAATGGTCTGAATTCAGGTGGCAGCCATAGAAGAACGGATGAATACAAAATACATTCCAAAGATAGCACTGCTAGAACTAACTTGCTGATGATCAGAAGATGATTCCAAGCTTTTTAGAACCAAGCCCTATCTATGGAGGAAAGACAGTGCCATTTACTGGGGAGAGATACACCAGAAAAGAGGAGCGTTGGGGTAAGATAGGAGCCAAAAGTTCCATTTCCACATCTTTGGTGTTGATTTCAAGCAGACATACAAGTACAAAGGTCATACAGGCAGCAAGATAGATTTCATAGCAGTTTAGGGAAGGAAGATGGGATAGAATTAGAGTATCATCAGCTAATAGAAGGCACTTAAAGACTAAACATGATTTCCTAGTGTGTGATTACAGATAAAAAAGAAGAGGTGCTTGAGGCTGTCCCACACTGAGCACTGAGGAGGAACCAGCTAAGAAAGGAGATCGTGCAAGAACTACTGGTGAGGTAGGAAGAACTTTTCTGGAAACCAGGCAAAGACAAGTGTATCTAAAAGAAGGAGTGAGGAACTGTGTCAAAAAGTGCATTAAAAAAAAAAAAGTGTATAAAGATCAAGTAAAGTGAGGGCTGAGAATTAAACTTGGATTTGGCAACAACAAAGTGGTTTCAGTATTCTTAAAATAAAACGTGTTTTCTGTGGCTTTATTTTATAGTTGTGAGAAGCAGCAGCTTTGGAGTTGCGTTGCCTAGGTTGAAATCAAATGTTCTGACAGTCTGCAGTTAGGCTTCTAAAGAGCATCCTCTTTATATGTGCCACCCATAAAGATTTTCCTTTATTTATGCCAGCAGTTCTCAACCTGTGGGTCGCGACCCCTTTGGGGATCGAACGACCCTTTCACAGGGGTCGCCTAAGACCATCAGAAAACACATATATAATTACATATTGTTTTTGTGATTAATCACTATGCTTTAATTATGTTCAATTTGTAACAATGAAAATACATCCTGCATATCAGATATTTACATTACGATAGCAACGAAAATAATTTTATGGTTGGGGGTCACCACAACATGAGGAACTGTATTAAAGGGTCGCGGCATTAGGAAGGTTGAGAACCACTGATTTATGCCTTTGGTTATGCTGGAAAACAGACGGTTAAACAAAACAGGACTGTGCAGCTGACTTATCATGCTTCTGAGTTGCTGACTTCTTAGTGGGCTAAGTGTACTGAGTAGTATTTTTTTCAAGAGAAGTACTCGAGTGATATACTTGAGTCATTACAAGCCTGAAAAATGCCAGTTTATTGCCCTGCCTATGTGAAGGATAATTTCAATCAATTTAAGAGTCTTAGGTTAAAACAGTTTTCCTCTCAGTTTTCTAGGTGCTACTCTACTGTCTTTTTATCACACCATCCAACAGAACATTGTGATAACAGAAATGTTTTATTCTGCATTGCCCAAACATGGCAGCCTCTAGCCACATGTAGCTTTTTACTAAGTACTTAAATTTTGCACATTTAAACTGAGGAAATGAACTATTTTAATTTAATAACTACACATGACTAGTGGCTACCATTATCTGGACAGTACAGAGGCAATGCTTATCTGATATACCTTCCTATCTAAGTAACCTGTTTCTTATCTGGATGTCTATACTATTTATTTCTATAGCCTAAAATTTAAAATTCCACTAAGCTATTTGGTATAGATCTCATTTATTTTGCTTGGTGTGCACATTAGTTACTTGCAAGAGAATATTAACAGGTCCTACCACATGGAAGTTAAATGAGCTTCAACTTGCTAAATAATTGGCACATAATAAGTGTTCAATATATGTTAACTATATTCCATGAGCCCTTTTGATCTGTTCTCTAGCTCTAGAAATTTTTTACTATTTCTCTGACTTTATCTTTTATAAATTTCCACTGACCTCTTACTCTAAACTTTTATTACATACTGGATCTACTCTTTGTGTTTCTTGTATTTTTGTCTTTAATTTTCATCTTATTTCCTCTGAATTGTGGGAATATTTCTAGAGCCCCCAAGGAGTCAGTAGTTAAGAATTACAAATTACACTTAAGAATTCCTTCCTGCCCTCTGAATTTTTCTTCAAATACTCAAGAGTCTCCTTGAGATTAATTAGTTGTTCTTTAAATTTCAATTTTCTTGTTTGTTGCAATAAGTCTGTTGCACAGGAAATCACTTGCTCACACTGATCATCTTTCAGATTACTAAGCCTATATGTGCCTATCTTTTAAGAATACTATGTTTAAAGAATTCTATGTTTATGAAATACTAGAGGCCTGATGCATGAAAATTCGTGCAAGAGTAGGCCTTCCTTCCCCCAGCTGCCGGCATCAGCTTCCCTCCTCTGGCCGCCAGTAGGCACCCGGACTTGGGCTGGCTTCCCTCCAGCCCAGCTTTGCCAGGAATACATCCGGTCTAATTAGCATATTACCCTTTTATTATTATAGATTAAATTGTATTGGGTTCAATCAGAAAAGAAATTAAGAACCAAATTCAAATCTTTTTTCAAAAGGGGAGATGATTACATTTTTTACTTCCTGTATTAGTTCTCAATAGCTGCCTAACAGAGAACCCCAAATTTAGCAGTTGAAACAACAAACATGTATTATCTTAGTTTCTGTGGATCAAGAATTTGAGTGTGGCTTAGCTGGGTGCATTTAGCTCAGGGTCTCTCACAAGGTTGCGTCAATATATGAGCCAAGGCCTCTGTCATCTCAAAACTTGTTGGTGAAAGAATCTGCTTGCAATTCAAGCTCACGCACACAGCTGCTGGCAGGCACCACGTCTCCACTGGCTGTTGGCCAAAAACACTAGCTCCTTGCCACATGAGCTCCAGGCAAGCTCATAAAATGGAAGATGGTTTCCCTCAGAGCAAATGAGTGGGTAGCCCAACACAGAAGCCAAAAGCATTTTTTGTAACCTAACCTCAAAAGCGACATCTCATCACTTTACCATACTTGCAGAAGCAAGTCACCAGGTCCAGCTAGACTCAAAAGGGAGGGAATTACACTCAAGAACATGAATATTAAGAGGCAAAGTACTGGGGAACACCACAGAGGATATCTGCACACTTACTCGGTCAGCTTACAGATTCAGCAATATGAAATCAGGCAGCAGGATTGCAGGCCAAAGAAGGCAGCTTTGGAGAAGGGAGTTTCAACTTTGTGCTTCATTAGTCTCTCCTGCAACCATGAGTAGCCAGCCTCTCTTCACGGGTCATATTTCCCTTGGCAAGACCATTCTGAATCATTCAGTTTTTAATCTCTGCTTCCAAGTACAAAATACGGACCATGCTTCAATTCTAGCTCTAGTTGCTCAAGGTAGGTCCCTTTACTCACATTCCAGGAGGGCTTTTCAATCGCATAAATCAACACCAAGTCAGCCAGTAAGGGCTTACCTCACTATGTTTCTCATTTGTACTGTTTCCTGCAAATTCTTTTTAGTTTAGTTATGGCACCCTTCCAGGTTTCCAAGGAGACTGAACTCTCCCCATTATGCTTGTTGGTTATTTCAGTGTGTCTATTTGTTTTAGCACATGGGTTTATTAGATCATCACCCTCCACCATAAGTCAACATAGCTATTTTTTTTTAAAAGGAAAGCACTTCATACATCTTTTAAAAGCGTCTATTTTAATAAATGACAGAAAATCCTTGTTGGTTTTCCTAGCCATATAATTCAATTTTATTGTTAGATAAAACAAAGGTGTTTTAATCTACATCATCAATTCCCAGAATAAGTAATTTAAGTAACTAAATTTTACAAATTTTTAAGAAAATGCAATGTCTTCAAACTTACTTCAGTTTGAAATGTGACTAATTACAAAAATTAGTAAACCTAGAAACACTTAACAATGTACATCCAATCTTAAAAGGAACCAGACACACAGCTGCTTAGAAGGATGAACTAATCATACATGGTTGTAAAGATGCCCCTACAACTACGTGCCCAGCACAGCAGTGGGCACGTAGCATTGCAAAATGGACATAATACTTAATTGAAGACAAAATCTTTAGTCACAATACCCAAACAGTATTCTAACAGAATACCCAACAGTATTCTAACTCATAAACCAAAGTATACATTCTTTGTTTAATAATGAAAAATATGTTCCTATACTATATTACTCTCTACCACATCCTCAATTCCATGAAGTAAATTTTTTCACCCTATTTCTTTAGGACACTAATAAAGAGCATAAGGGAGAATCAACAAAAACTAAACCAGCCGCTATCATATTTTTTGATCTGATACTCTAGTAGAGAGTAAGTATATAGACTACCGGATAACTGGAATTCAGTCGTTTTGTACTCTGTGGATGAATAGGAAAGAAACAAAAATAAGGGACTTAACACAAATGTGTTAAGCAGACACAAGGCCAACATATACTCTACACGGGATCTAACCTACACAAGCAGCCATCCTGTACAGATACAGTGTGCTGGAAGTAATCCTGTATCTTATCAGATTTCTAGATGATATGTTCTTAGTCAAAGAAAAGGAATTTTCAAACATTCTAGCACTTCACTTAAGGAATAAAATTACTTGGTATCTCAACAAAGTTGTAGGATACAAAATCAACACACAAAAATCAGTTGCATGTCTACACATTAGCAATGAACAATTGGAAAACAAAATTAGTAAACAATTTCTTTTACAACAGCATCAAAATAAATAAAATATTTAGGAATAATCTTGAGATGAGTCTTATACACTGAAAACTATAAAACACTGCTAAAAGAAATTAAAAATACAAATATAAAATCCATCCTAAAATTCATATGGAATCTCAAAGGATCAAAATGATGTCCACATGCTGAAGAATGAAGTTGGAGCTTCACCTTATACTATCTATAAACAATTAACTCTAAATGGATTAAAGACCTAAAACTATAAAAGTTTTAGAAGAAAACACAAGAAAAAAGCTTCGTGACAAAGAAGTTGGATTTGGCAACCACTTCTTGAATATAATACTGAAAAAAAAAGCAACAAAAGAAAAAAATAAATCGAAATTCAACAAAATTCAAAAATTTTGTGCATCAAAGAATACAACCAACAGAGTAAAAAGGTAACCCATGAAATGAGGATAAAATATGTGCAAATCATGTATTTGATACCGAGTTAATATCCAGAATATATAAAGAATTCCTACAACTACACAACAACAATTTAAAATTAGGCAAAAAACTTGAAAAGACATTTCTCTAAATATATACAAACTAGAGGCCTGGTGCACATGCACTCGGGGGGGAGGGGGGGGGTCCCTCAGCCCGGCCTGTGCCCTCTCGCAGTCTGGGACCCCTCCAGAGATAACGACCTGCTGGCTTAGGCCTGCTCCCAGGTGGCAGAGGGCAGGACCAATCCCTAGGTGCAGTCCCTGGTCGGGCTCAGAGCAGGGCCGATTGGGGACTTGGGGCGCTGCCCCCTGTCATGCACAGAGCAGGGTGGATTGGGAGGTTGCGATGCAACCCTCAGTCATGCTCAGGGTAGGGCCGATTGGGGGGTTGGGGAACCGCCCCCTGTCACACTCAAGGCAGGGTCGATGGGGAGGTTGCGGCACCACCCCGTCACGCACAGAGCAGGGCCAATCAGGGGGTTGGGGCACTGCCTCCTGTCACGCACAGAGCAGGGCCCGTGGGGGGACCGGGGAGGGGGGTTGGGGCGCCGCACCCTGTCACACACAGAGCAGGGCCAATCAGGGGGTTGAGGCGCCACACCCTGTCACACACAGAGCCGCAGGGCTGATCGGGGGTTGGGGCGCCTTCCCCTGTCAGGAACAGAGCAGGGCGGATAGGGAGGTTGTGGCCCCGCCCTCTGTCAAACACAGAGTCGCAGGGAGATCAGGGGGTTTGGGCGCTGCCCCCTGTCATGCTGATCCTGGTGCCGGGAGGCCTCGCGGCTCCACTGATCCCAGTGCTGGGAGGCATATTACCCTTTTACTATATAGGATAGAGGCCTGGTGCATGGGTGGGGCTGGCTGGTTTGCCCTGAAGGGTGTCCTGGATCAGGGTTGGGGTCCCCACTGGGGTGCCTGGGCAGCCTGGGTGAGGGGATGATGGCTGTTTGCAGCTGGTCACACACCCTTCAGGGTGGGGGTCCCCACTGGGGTGCCTGGCCAGTCTGGGTAAGGGACTGAGGGCTGTTTTCAGGCCGACTGAAGCTCCCAACTGCTCCTTTTTTTCTTTTTATTCTGGGCCAGCTTTAGCTCTGGCTGCAGCTCTGAGGCCTCTGCTGCTGAAAGCAGGTATCTGGTTTGTTTGGGTTCTATAATCGAAACAATGTATAACTCCAGCTCTGAGATCCTGGCCCGCTGAAAGCAGGTTTCAGGGGTTTTGTTTAGCTTCTATATTTATTACAATGTTTCTTAAACTGCAAGCTCAGAGGCCGGCAAGGCAGGCGGGGAACGTTGGAGTCCTCCGTCACTGAAGCACTCATGTTCGCTTCCAGCTGCCTGGCTGCCGGCCGCCATCTTGGCTGGCAGTTAATTTGCATTTCACCCTGATTAACCAATGGGAAGGGTAGCGGTCGTACGCTAATTACCATGTTTCTCTTTTATTAGATAGGACTAGAGGACAGGTGCACAAAAGTTTGTGCACTCGGGGGGGGGGCGCCCCTCAGTGCGGCCTGTGTCCTCTCGCAGTCTGGGACCCCTCGGGAGATAACGACCTGCTGGCTTAGGCCTGCTCCCGGGTGGCAGAGGGCAGGCCTAATCCCTAGGTGCAGCCCCTGGTCGGGCTCAGAGCAGGGCCGATTGGGGGATTGGGGCGCCACCCCGTCATGCACAGAGCAGGGCGGATCGGGAGGTTGCGATGCCACCCTCAGTCACGCTCAGGGTAGGGCCGATTGGGGGGTTGGGGCACCGCCCCCTGTCACACTCAAGGCAGGGTCGATGGGGAGGTTGTGGCGCCACCCCCTGTTACGCACAGAGCAGGGCCGATCAGGGGGTTGGGGCGCTGCCCCCTATCACGCAAAGAGCAGGGCCCATCAGGGGGGTTGGGGCTCTGTACCCCGTCACACACAGAGCAGGGCTGATCAGTGGGTTGAGGAGCTCACCCCTGTCATGCACAGAGCAGGGCCCATCAGGGGGTTGGGGAGCTCCCCCCTGTCACGCACAGAGCAGGGCCCATCAGGGGGTTGGGGCGCCGCACCCTGTCACACACAGAGCAGGGCTGATCAGGGGGTTGAGTAGCTCCCCCCTGTCAGGAACAGAGCAGGGCGGATAGGAAGGTTATGGCCACGCCCCCTGTCACACACAGAGACGCAGGACGATCAGGGGGTTTGGTCGCTGCCCCCTGTCACACTGATCCCGGTGCTGGGAGGCCTCGCTGATCCCGGTGCTGAGAGGCATATTACCCTTTTACTATATAGGATAGAACCCTGGTGCTCAGGTGGGAGCTGGCTGGTTTGCCCTGAACGGTGTCCTGGATCAGGGTGGGGGTCCCACTTGGGTGTCTGGCCAGCCTGGGTGAAGGGATGATGGCTGTTTGCATCTGGTCACACACCCTTTAGGGTGGGGATCCCCACTGGGGTGCCTGGCCAGCCTGGGTGAGGGGCTGAGGGCCATTTTCAGGCTGGCGGGTGACTGAAGCTCCCAACCTGTCCTTTATTCCTTTTTTTTAATTCTGGCCCAGCTTTAGCTCTGAGGCTCGGCTCCAGCTATGAGACCTCCGCTGCTGAAAGCAGGTTTCTGGCCTTTGTTTACCTTCAGTATTTGAAACAATGTTGTGGTCCTGCTGGCTGAAGCCCAGGGTTTTGTTTAGCTTCTATATTTGTTACAATGTTGCTTAGAGTGCAGCTGAGAGGCCAGCAAGGCAGGCGAGGAAGCTTGGCTCCCTCCATCACTGAAGCAAGCAAGCCTCCCTGTTTGTGTCAGCTGCCTGGCTGCCTGCCACCATCTTGGCTGGCAGTTAATTTGCATATCGCCCTGATTAGCCACTGGGACGGGTAGCTGTCGTACGCTAATTACCATGTTTCTCTTTTATTAGATAGGATTATTGATTTTTTACAGAGAGGAATAGAGAGGGATAGAGAGTTAGAAACATCAATGAGAGAGAAACACTGATCAGCCGCCTCCTGCACACTCCCCACTGGGTATGTGCCCACAACCAAGGCACACGCCCTTGACTGGAATCAAGCCCAGAACCCTTGAGTCCCCAGGCCGATGCTCCATCCACTGAGCCAAACCGGTTAGGGCTGATTGGTCGGTTTCTATGCCAGTCAGCATCAAAAGCTCCGCCTTCTAGGCAGTCACTGGTTCCTCACACTTCACCCAGATTTGGTTCTGATTGGTCAGTTTCTATGCCAGTCAGCGTCTCTGGGCCTATTAAGGGGCCTGATCAGAAAGGCGGGGCTGATCAGCAGCCCCAGCTGAGGCCTGGAGAAAAATGGAGGCTTGGCTGCTGGCCAGACTGGGAGAGAAAGAGAGAGGCAAGTGCTGATCAAAAGCTGCCACAGAGGCAAGGGACCAGTCTCTGCTTCTCTCTTCAGGCCTCTCTCTGGCCCTGATTTGCAGCCCCCTCAGCAGTCAGTGCTAGGCAACCCAGCGCTGACAGCAGAACTGACTTCCAGTTGGTCTAGCCTCAGTCGTTACTGGTCGTTTTGACCCAGGGTTTTTATGTATTAGGATAACAAGCCTTCACTCTTCAAAATTAGCCAAATGCTGACTGGATCCCAGATTGAAAAAATATTTTAAGGACAGTTTTTGAGGCAGTTGAAGAAGTTTAAATACGAACTGTTTTAAAAAGAACATTTCTGGCCCTAGCCGGTTTGTCTCAGTGGATAGAGTGTCAGCCTGTGGACTGAAGGGTCCCCAAGTTCGATTCCGGTGAAGGGCACATGCCCAGGTTGTGGGCTGGATCCCCAGTAGGGGGTGTGCAGGAGGCAGCCAATCAATGATTCTCTCATCATTGATGTTTCTATCCCTTTCCCTTCTTCTCCGAAATCAATAAAAATATATTTAAAATAATAAAGAACATTTCTGAATTAATGCTATATTTCTTGGGTATTATAATGATATTGTGGTCATACAAAAGAGTATTCTTGTTCAAAGTGATAAAGGCTGAGTGGGTTATTTAGGGGTAAAGAACCATATGCTGTTTCCAACCTACTTTCCAAAAGATCTGGGGGCATGAGTGCAGATGTGTATATAAGAGAAGAGATAAAGAAAATGTGGCAAATGTTTATAATTGGTGAATATAAAAAAATAGTCATATTTATTTTTCAACTTCTTTACGGGCTTAACAATGTTCAAAATGAGTCAGAAAATAGAGGAACAGAAGAAGGGAATACAGCAGCTCCATATATTCTCATAACTGTAGCAAAACAAGAGACTCTCTTCCTTCGGTTTCTTTTTAAAGGGCTGCAATGCCTTTCACAGAAACCCCCTGGCTCCTGCCTCCAGCAGACATATTTCATTGTATAGATCTAATATTATCTGCCTGACCTCATTTCATATTTAGCTTAGTCCTAAAACCACAAATCCACCTATAACGAAAAAAAATGTCAGACTTGCCTTTTCTTACCTAGCCAGCACCAAAAACAAGATCTAAGGTGGCTTGTTTTTCCCAAATGATCACTCAGCCTAATAATCTCCCCTATTCTAACCAGGATATATAGAGCATTCATAATTGGGGGAGGAGCATTCATGCCTCTTAAAAAGGAGATGTAAGCCTTTTCCATCCCCCATCAAACAAGACATAATTACACCCAAGTTGAAGATTTTTAACTGTTACTATTCTGTGACAAGTTTTGAACAAGGGGATATGAGTAAAATTTCCATGTCACTTTCTTAAAAAGAACCTACTTGCCCTCCTTCTCTGTCTCTCTCCCATAAGCTGAACACAGATGAGCCAGACCTGACCATGCAGACAACAGCAATATTCTATGGAAAGGTTAACAACAAGAGAGAAGAAACCTGGGACAAAAGTAGCTTATCCACTTCAGATTCCTCTATACCACTGGGTTACATGAGAGAAATAAGCTTTTAATTTTGGGAACCACTGTATATTTGGGACTTTTACAGTAGTGTGGCCTGTATCAATAGCTTGTGTGTTGCTGGGTACTTCTCTGGGCCTTATTTTATTGATTCACAAAACTGGGAAGAACGATTTGTGTTATTAAACTTCTTTAGCTTACTCTATTTCCTTTTTTAAAAAAATGTGTACATTTAGTAAAATAAAAAAATGGAACTTTCAAATATTTTAAAATGGGATGATATGTGAAAACACCTTGTACGATTTATCTACCAATTCAACAAAAAATTACAAAAAGCCGACTAAGTGTCAGATACTATTAAGTGCCTGAAACCATTCAAGATGCTAAGAATAAAGTGGTAGAACAGAATGAACAGTTTATCCCTTCATGAGTGAAACTCAAACTTTGAGATGGAGCCTAAAAGAAGCAAGCAAATAATAAACAATATTATTTTAAGTAATAATAAGGGTATTGAATAAGAGCAAAAAAGCATATACACTGAGTACACTTTGGGATTGGAAGGGCAATCATTTAATTTACACAGGGTAATCAAGACCATGCAAAACCCTGGGTAAAATATATTCCAGGTTAAAAAGGGTAAGTTTCAAGTCCTCGGTAAGAACAAGACAGCATGTATTCCTGGACCACCAAGAAAGCCCTTGTAGCTTGAGCTACTACTAAGCAAGGGAGAGAATGAAAATATCAAAGAGGTAGAAGAGGCGGCATCGTATTAAGCATACTAATGCTATGTTATTAACATCAGGAGATGAGTGCTCCTATTACTACTCCCTTAATTCTATGTCTTGGTTTCAGGAATAAATGACATTCCCAATAGAATATTATGATCTTAGCTGCCCTGCAATCAGTAACTGACTGTAAGCTTACATTTAATTTATAAATGTCTTTACTATGGGACAAGCATTTGAATTAACTAAAAGTGATTTTAAGAGTAAACTGAAACTCCTTCATTTCTAATAAAGTTAAAGCTTTCTCTGACATTTTAAACATGAACAAATTTTTTATGAGCATCTACTATATATATCAGACACTGCTATAGTTGAATACACAGCAGTAAAGACTCAGTTCATGTAGAGTTTAATAAATCAGAATACATTTCAAAATTTAATAATAAATTTTTTTTTTAAAGTCTCACTGCTTTTGGCTGACTCCTTAATGCCTAAAATTTAGATTTGAAAAGCAAGTTAGTGGCTTTATTTAAAATTTCCTCATTTTTTGCTGTAATTGAGGAAAAGAATTACACAATTTAACAAGGTTTGGTGTATTAAACATTATAGCACAGAAAGACAAATACTACATAATCTCACTTTATATGCGGAATCTAATGAACAAAATAAATTGACAAACAAAATAGGTCCAGATGCAGGGAATAGACTGACAGATTTCAGAAGGGAGAGGGGACAGGAAAAGATTAACCAAAAAACATATAGGCATATATGCCCAGCCCATGGATACAGACAACAGTGTGGGGAAGGCATGGAGCAGGGGCTGGGTGGAGGGGGAAAGAAAGGGGGGGTGGATGGGGGACATCAATTAAAATAATAAAACTATAGCATACATTATAATTTAGATCTAAGAAAACAATCCTGTGAATTTTCCTTTTCCATGGCAGAGAAAGTAATTACCACGTGTTTTGAGACATAAAGGAAACAGAACTATAATCATTTTGTTGATAACACTTGTTAAACATGGAGCTTTAAAACATTCATTTATCTCTCCCTTCCAGATCCCACTAAAAATGACAGTAAGTGAATAAAAACTGTTAAAGACAATAAGAATAAAGGGAACATGCAAGGCAGTTGCAGAAGGAACTCAAGGACAAATGTGCTGGAAAATGTAAGGAGGTAACTTAGCAGAATAAAGGAACTTGAAACCTAAGACCATATGGAAGAAACTGCCAAATAGAGGCAAGCAAATTCACCCTGAAGATCCTGCAAAAGGTCAGGAAAAGGTCCACCACGAGGCATGGGATTCAAAAAAGGGATACTGGTTGAAACATCTACCAAAGATGTAAAGAAGCCCCACTCTGAGGAAGAAAACTAACTACCTTTACTTTCTGAAGAAATTGAACCAGAGAAGGTTATCAGTGAAGTATGTACCTAACTGAAAGCAATAGTAAGTGAAAAGATACATACTGAACAGTGAGTTGTTCACCTATCTTCCTGACTCCCAGAACGTGGGCAGAGCACGCAGGCTTGAGGATGACATCTCCCATACACACCTTCTGAGACAGGACACTGGAAGTTCCTTCTCACATTGAGACAGTGCGAGTCCCCTGCTCAGTAAAGCCCAACAGATTATTAGCTTAGCCAGATAATGCTTTTCAGCACTTCATCCCTAGACAACCAGGGATGGCCAGATACTGCAGTCTACTAACACAAGAACAGAAAAATTCAAAGGAAATGGAATGCCAAAATTTTTAATAAAATTAATTTTCTCAAAGATACTCCATTTATAAAACAGGGGTTAAAAAAAAAAAAGAAAAGAAAGAAAAGAAATACTCCAAAGGGGAGTGGGGGAAGCTTTTAAAAATATAGTAATTGAAAGCAAAAGGTCAGTGACATAGTTGGAAACAAAATGGAGAAACTGTCCCAGAAAGCAGGACAAAATATAAGGCGTTATCATTTTAGAGAGAAAAAAATAGTGATCAGGCTTCTCCAATGCCACAGTGGACACACCTTACAAATTCTGAGGAAAAATGATTTCCAATAACTAGCCAACTTGTTACAGTAAACCCTCGATTTTGTGGGCCTTGATTTAATGGACAAATTTTCTGGTCCATATGTCACATGTGAAAATTAACTTCCTGTTAATTTTAAAGTGCTTTTAGCTAAGATTTGCTTATAATTAAATTAACATTTTTTTTGTTATTAACTCACTGTCATTTTTGACAATTTTGCACACGTAAATAAATATTACCTATCTACAACTATAGTCTAAATCCAAGAGTCACACTAAAACAGCGAATGATAAGCATGTGATCACACCTCTCGCAGTAATTGGTTCTGTGACTTTCTGTAGCAGTTTTAATGCACTGAGTTAGGCCCCAGCCATGTACATTTGTTTACTGGAAATAACTGGTGAATTCAAGCATTTACTAGACCAATTCAGTAAACTTCTGTGAAATTAAACTTTTCATATATACTTAATTAAACCTACCTTTATTATTATATAACTAACTTTCAGTTTTAATGGACACCTCCTCACCTGAATTGGTCAGTTATATTGAGGTTTTACTGTAGTGTGAAAATAGAATAAAGGTATCTTTTCCAAATAGGCATGGTCTCAAAGCTGTACCACCCATGCATTCACTCCTTTCACGAAATACTGGATGCTGTGCACCAGTAAATGAGGGAGTAAACCAAGAAAGAAAAATACATGGATGGGATTGAGACAGGCCAGTAAGCCAGGACATGTGATATAGGGAAACGGAGACCAGACAGTTAAACAGCAGTTTGCAGCCATCTAGTAACTCATATCTTCACTAAACCAGGGACATTTAAAAAGAGTAAATGATTTGCACTTCTCCCCAACCAGAGAGTAAATAGCTTAAATCACCTTACTCAGGGAGACAGATAGCAGGAATTCAATTAGTGCCATTTGCCAACCACTCCCAAAGACAGCTAAAGTTAACAGAATAAACCTCATTTTTATACATCAGCATAAAGCTGATGAATACTCTATTGAGATCTTCCCTTAAGACCTCCCCCTAAATATTTTTTTATTTTTAAGACTGTGATTCATTCTACCTACCTACCTACCTACCTACCTACCTACCTACCTACCTACACTAGTGATCCGTCATGAGAAATCACGCAAGACCCGGGACACCCCTCCCACCCCCCGGCACCATGGGACCGCCCTGAGTCCCGAAGTCCTGCCCTGCATGGCCGGTGTGCTGCGGGATGGCCCCGAGTTTTGGAGTGCTGCCCTTATGCCCTGCCCCTGCGGTGCGCACACAGGGCCGAAGGAAGCCGGGCGGAGCAGCTGCCAGCCCCACCCCTGCTGCCATCTTGAGACGGCGTTATGGTGTGAGGATCAATTTGCACATCACCTCTTTATTATATAGGATTTTATTGATTTCTGAGAGGAAGGGAGAGGGAGATAGGAACATCAATGATGATAAAGAATCACTGATTGGCTGTTTCCTGCATGCCCCCCACTGCCAACACAGGTATGTGTCTAGACTGGGAATTGAACTGTAACCTCCTAGTTCATAGGTTGACAACTACTGAGCCACACTGGCTGGGTACACCCAACCTTTAAAACCCCTTTAAATGAAGGTCCAGCACACGCCCATGCCTCCTAACCCTCTCTCGCCCACTAGCATGCATCTCCTTTACTCTAAGGGAACCCACGAGACTTGCAACCAGGACAGCAATGGGCAATGGTAGTTCATCCTGTGCAACTCCCCTTAACCTGTGTCCTCAAGGCCCCTTTTTCTTTGACTTCTTAGTGAGCAAAAGCAGACCAGCCTAGGCTCATTTCCCCAGCCTTTCTTGTTTCACTGTCCCCAACTTTAACACCCTCTAAAATTCATCTAGACCAGCCGTGGGCCCGTTTGAAATGAGTAAAACTAAAAAAAAAAAAAAAAAAAAAAAAAAAAGACCGTACCCTTTTATATAATGATGTTTACTTTGAATTTATATTAGTTCACACAAACACTCCATCCATGCTTTTGTTCCGGCCCACCGGTCCAGTTTAAGAACCCATTGTGGTCCTCAAGTCAAAAAGTTTGCCCACCCCTGATCTAGACTCATGTTGTGAAATTTTTCCTTCATGAAGCCAGGAACCCACACACTACAGGTCGGCCCTAGGCAGGCCTGCTCAGGGCCAGGTCCCCCTTCTGGTAACAGGATCCCAGACAAGGAGAGCCAACAAAGAAGAGGCAAAAAGAATTCCCATGATGGTGATGTGAAAATGCTAATAACAAAGGAAAATCCAAGGACAAGAGCCACACAATAAAATTAGAAAACATATAGGCCAGGCTGAAGGAATATGGAAGGGATAGAACTCAAGGGAAAAGTAAAACTAATAGAATATATGATGTGCTTCAATATACTGACAGACTTGAGGATGATTTGGTGATAGATTCACAGAAAATGAAGGAAATCATTCCAGACTGAAATATCACGATGGAGAACTTGAGTATGGATGAAGGGAGATGATAAACTAATAGATTATCTGATTCTTTTGATCATGGAGAAAATTACATTGAAAAGTGCAGAAATGTAAGATAGAGTGAATAAAAAACCAAAAAGTGAAAAAAAAAGATAAAATTATTAACTCTAGAGAAAACAATTTATAGCCGTGAACATGATTTATATGGACATAATAAATGCCTACTCTTAGACAATCAAATCTCAGTTCTCGAACATCTCCCACCTCGAACAATAGGGTTCTCGACCAAGTTATTCATGAAAAGTCTGTTTTAATGTTTGTTCTCCACCTGACAACCCTTTCATGCTGATACATCAGCTTGACAAAAAGCTTCTCTCCCACCACAAAAAAAGGAGAGAGTGGACCAGTAAAGTCAGTTTACAGCTAAACCCTGCCTTACTTACATCTCAGGAAATTGTGCTGTGAATATTTTTGTGTGTGTTTTCTGCTTTTGTTGCTAGAGAAATGGATAATTAGGACAATTTTAAAACATACAGAGACCATCAAGAGTGCTAATGTTGCTAAGGGTGTGAAAGAAACAATGATCACAGGCAATTGAAGAGGTAGAAAAACTTCTGAACTGGACAAATGAAAAGCAGTTAGCTGGTGACAGCATTTCGGAGGCCACCATAAGTGAAAAAGCATGCTGACTTCCTAAAAGACACCCCTGGAACAGAGGCTGAATTAAGGCTAGTAGGAGGTGGTTCGATAAATTTAAGAAAAGTGTTTGTTTATAAACAGTGCATTAAACATGTACTGCATTTAAGAAAAACTAAAACAGGAATCATGGGGGAGGGGAGGTCTGGAACAAATTAATTCAATTTACATTATTTCTAATGGGAAAAACTGATTCGGTTGTCGAACAAATTGTTTCTCAAACAGCCTTCCAGAACAAATTCAGTTCGAAAACCAAGGTTCCACTGCATTAGTCTCCTATGGCTACTGTAACAAATTACCACAAGTTTGGTGGTTTAACACAACACAAATTCTTTTACAGTTCTGGAAGCCAGAAGTCCAAAGTCAGGTTTACAGGATTAAAGGTGTCAGCTAAGCAAGCTACTTCTAGAAACTCCAGGGGAAAATCTCTTTCCATGTCTTTCTTTCTTCCTTTTTTTTTTTTTAAGCTTCTGGCCTCCTGAATTCCTTGGCTTGTGCAACCCTGTCCTTTCATCATGCCAGCCTCTTGCTTCTGGTGTCACATCTACTACTTCCCATTTAGGTCTTATCTCCTATTTTTTCTTTATAAGGAACCTTGTGATTACACTTAAGCCTAAGAAGATAATCCTAAATAAATCCATCTCAAAAGCCTTTAATTATACCTCCAGTCCCTTTGCCATACTAGGTAATATTCACTAGTTCTCAGGATTGGACGTGGCTATCTTGAGAGAGGAGGAGTTATTCAGACTGCTACAACTCTGAACATTGGTTCAAATAATATTAATGGTATAAAAAGATTGAGAAAACAGGGGAGGAGCAGGAGGAGGAGCAGGATAGAGCTCAATTCTTAGCTACCATTTATATGTGAGGATGTAAACTGATAAAGAAACAGCTTTATGAGCATAATGTTTGGAAGTAGGAAAATAAATACTAGAAGAACAAAAAAGTTTGGGAAAAGAGACACAAGTTGAGGATATGTAAGAGGACATAAAACAATTTTCCTCACAAGCATTTTGAAACTATTAACTTGTGCATGAGCTATGCAGATAAAATCAAAATCGACCTAAAACAAAACTAAAATTAAGTAGCTGGGGAGGGAGAGAAATTCTGATTGGAGAATAAAAAGGTACTTCAAGGCTAATGAAGCAAACAAAATCACAAACATAAAAATTAAAAGGTTACTCATTTATACTTATTAAAAACCTGTGCTAGATGTTATGAAACCACCAATTATGAAGTTAAGATTTCATTCCCTAAATTCATCCTTTTTACAGCACTGAGGGACAATCTGCTTTAAAAAGGCAAATTACTAGCAGAAGAAAAGCTTTTCATTTAGTAAGATCTGAGCTAAACTTGAAATACAAACACAAATTTAATCTACAATTAGGGATAGCTAACATATAATGCTATGATGGAAGCTACTCCTTTAACAGTTAGGCCAAAGCTCCCTAGGAGGTGTTTATTCATTTACTGAAATGTTAACTGATGTGAGAATAGCACAATGGATACTCAGTAAAGAAATTAAGGTACTACCCTACCTGTTGCCCCTTTCTCTAAAAAAGACTAAAAGCTGCCCTAACCGGTTTAGCTCAGTGGATGGAGCATCGGCCTGCGGACTCAAGGGTCCCAGGTTCGATTCAGGTCAAGGGCATGTACCTTGGTTGGGGGCACATACCCAGTAGGGAGTGTGCAGGAGGCAGCTGATTGATGTTTCTCTCTCATCGACGTTTTTGACTCTCTCTATCCCTTTCCCTTCCTCTCTGTAAAAAATCAATAAAATATTTTTAAAAAATAAAAATAAAATAAAAAAGACTAAAAGCTACCTTGCCTGTCCTTCCAAGTGCAGACTGCAGACCACAGAGCAGCAGCAGCACCATGGGCATCATGTAAATGGTTAAAAATGCAAAATCACAGGCTCCACCCCAGACCTAGATGCCTGCAAGAAGAATCATAATCTGCATTTTGACAAGATTCCCTGGAAATTCAAAAGCTCCAGAAGTACTGGTATCGGTCTAATACAATTCCTTTGACAAAACAAAACTGCAGTCTGGCCAGTGTGTCTCAGTGGTTGAGCACAGACCCATGACCCAGGAGGTCACAGTTCGATTCCTGGTCAAGGCACATTCTCTGGCTGTGGGCTTGATCCCCAGTAGGGGGAATGCAGGAGACAGCCGATCAATGATTCTCATCATTGATGTTTCATTATCTCTCCCTCTCCCTTCCTCTCTCTGAAATCAATAAAAACATATTTTTAAAAACAACAATATTGCACACTTCTAAATAAGGAATCAAGAGAAAAAAGGGTCCTCATTACTACAGTAAAATTTGCTTTCTCTTTGGACTCTTGTAGAATTTTTTATGGGCTCTACATATATTCCTCATCCTACTCAAAATTTGGTAAAGGATTCAGATCATCAGCTAAACTGTGGAGGAAAGTGTAATAAGAAAATACTTATAATGTAAAAGAATATTGTATTTACAATGTTGCCTTAGGCAACAAAGGGGAATGAGGGCAGGGCTTTTTAGAGCCTTAGCAGTTAAGGGTCAATACCTTTATGGGATTTTCCTGAGATTAGACCTTCAAATGCTCCCAAACTCCACTCCTACATTCTAAGGGAAAATTAAACTAATAGCAAAGGATGCTTTGAGCACTATTGCATGTTCAAAGTCCCCGCTCATTTCCCAATTATTCTTTTTTTTCCTTCTTTTAAATATATTTTATTGATTTTTTTTACAGAGAAGAGAGAGGGATAGAGAGTTAGAAACATCGATGAGAGAGATCAATCAGCTGCCTCCTGCACGCCCCCCACCGGGGATGTGCTCACAACCAAGGTACATGCCCTTGACCGGAATCAAACCTGGGACCCCTCAGTTCGCAGGCCGACGCTCTATCCACTGAGCCAAACCAGTTAGGGCCCCAATTATTCTTGATAGATGTAGAGCAAGCACATCAAACTCACAACCCACAACGAATATTTTTGCAGCCCAGTCAATAGAACAGTATGTAAGAAATGTTTTAATAAAAATTTTGTAATTTAATTTTTACAATATCCTGTTATACATAATTATTAATAACAAACTACAATGTTCGCTAATGACTGATTACTATAACTGTGTTGCATTCATTTTCCCTTACACGCCTTATGCACAGGTGCACCATTTCTCTCCACTAATACCAGCAGCGAATATTTTAGCAGCCGAATGCCACGTCATTAGTCTTGGACTGACTTGTTTGGTGTGTGCAACAGGAAATATTTCGCTTTCGGAGAACAAGAAAAATCGATTTATTTGTGTTACACTTATTAATTTGTGGTTATTCAGTGTCTGGTAAGTTAATGGAATCATATAATATATAGTCTTTTGTGACTGCCTTCTTCACTTTGCATGATGTTTTCAAACTTCATCCATGTTGCAGTGTGTATCAGTCAGTGCTTCATTCCTTTCTATGACTGCATATTATCCATTATATGAACACACAATCTTTTTTTTGATTTAACAATATTAAATCCTCACTCCAGGATACTTTTTCCATTGATTTTTGGAGAGTGGAAGGGGGGAGTAGAAAGAGAAACATCAATGTGAGAGAGACACACATAGACTGGTTGCCTCCCACACGAACACCAACCGGGGCCAGGGATCGAACCTGCAACCCAGGAGCATGCCCTTAACGAAAATCGAACCCTTTGGTACACAGGCTGACACTCTAACCAAGGAACCACCCAGCCAGGTCTACACAACTTTAAAAAAAAAAAAAGTTTATATTGATTTTTAGAGAGAGGAAGGGAGAGGAAGAGATAGAAACATTGATAAGAAACTTCATTCATCAGCTGCCTCCGGCATGCCCCCTACTGAGGATCGAGGCCGCAACCCAGGCATGTGCCCTGACCAGGAATCAAACTGTGACCTCCTTGTTCATGGGTGGACGCTCAACCGCTGAGTCACTCTGGACGGACTACACAATCTTTTTCAAATACATCATCAACTGACAGACATTTGGTTTGTTTCCACTTTTCGACTATTACAAAAAATGTTATAAACTTTTGTGTACAAGTTTTTGTGAATACATTGTCAATTCTTACACTAGAGGCCCGGTGCACGAAAATTCGTGCACTGGGGGAGGGGGGTGTCCCTCAGCCCGGCTTGCCCCCTCTCACAAGTCCGGAAGACCTCAGGGGATGTCCTACTGATGGCTTAGGCCTGGTCTGCGGGAGGTGACCGGGCTGATCAGGGGAAGGCGCCACCCCCATCACCCACTGCTGCTGTCACTGCTGGCCGCCAGGGCTCACGGCTCCCTGAGTCCCGGGCCTTGCAGTCGCCGGGGCTCAAGGCTGCCTGAGCCCACAGCTGCCTGAGCCCCAGGCCTCACGGCCACTGTGGCTTTGTTAGAATAGACGTCCGCCCTAATTAGCATATTACCCTTTTATTAGTATAGATCAGCCGTGGGCAAACTACGGCCCGCGGGCAGGATCCGGCCCATTTGAAATGAATAAAACTATTGAAAAAAAAGACCGTACCCTTTTATGTAATGATGTTTACTTTGAATTTATATTAGTTCACACAAACACTCCATCCATGCTTTTGTTCCGGCCCTCCGGTCCAGTTTAAGAACCCATTGTGGCCCTCGAGTCAAAAAGTTTGCCCACCCCTGGTATAGATGGTAAATTTATGTTTAACTTTTTAAGGAATTGGGAAACAAAAGTTTTGAAATAGCATACAGAGAAGAGAGAGAAAAAGGCTTGTAAATTACTACAAACATTTACCCAGAGAAATCTCTAATAATATGTACCAATAAATTCAACTCACAATCATTTGAAACCATTAAAAGACCTAATTATGTCTTAGAAAGACTTGAGGTATGATTTTTTCATTTACCTCCCCTACAGCACATCTCAACATCAACTTGGAAGAAAGAAAGTAATTTACCACTCACATTCTGGCATTAACTGTAAAATTTTTGCATGAGATTAGCCAAGGATCTCCTAGTAATATGAACAGATTAATACCAAAAGCCACCAAGTGTTATAGAAAATGCTTAATTTTAATAAAATTGACCTCTTTAATATACCTAAAATGAAGAAAGCATATCTTTTTATTTCCTTCACATTCTCCATAGTGCTAGGCACTCAACATACACTAGTTGACTATGGATGAATAAGGCCTTGCCTTAGCTCCACCCATCCCACGAGAACCAGAGATTTAGATTTAATGAGATAGTTTGAAATTTAACCGTATAGAAGCAATGTGGGAGTCCTAAGGACAGAATAGTTTTATTAACTCATAATAATAACTTAAATTGCTCAACTTCAATGAGTTTCAGTGTCCTCGTTCACAAAATGACAATAATCTCTACCTCAAAGGAAGAAATGCAACCTTGATCATTCCTTATCAATAATTTCATTACTCTGCCGAAACCGGTTTGGCTCAGTGGATAGAGCGTCGGTCTGCAGACTGAAAGGTCCCAGGTTCAATTCCGCTCAAGGGCATGTACCTGGGTTGCGGGCATATCCCCAGTGGGAGATGTGCAGGAGGCAGCTGATCGATGTTTCTCTCTCATCAATGTTTCTAACTCTCTCTCTCTCTCCCTTCCTCTCTGTAAAAAATCAATAAAATATATTTTAAAAAAATAATAATTTCATTACAAAGAAATGCAATGCAGTTATCAAGTTTTCCTATAACGCTGAAGACTTTGCTTAATTAAAAAAAACACACATCAAACAATATACTGGCTGTCTTTATTATCAATACAGAGTTTTATAGTAAGGGAAAGTGACTTATAAAATCTATGGGTTCCTTTTATTTTTTAAACCAGAAACTGCAAAACAAATGAGGTGAAACTTTGGTCAAAATTTTGGATTTTGCCTAATTTTATCCTGGAATAGCCTACAAAATAAAGTAATCCAGTTCTAATTTTCAAACTGTTAATCTAGGATAATAGATTTGTCTCACAGAAGTACCAATCTGTGTTCTTTAATGTCTTCTAATATGATACTTTCATATTCTGCCTAGGGCTCTTTCTGTCTACCACCAATCACTTATAGGAAGTACTTTAGCTGTTCCTTCTCACAGAACCCCTGCTATATATAAAATGACAAGGAGCACACAGCAAGAGGTGGAAGCAACCTAAATGTCCATCAACAGAGGAACAGATAAAACAAAATATAGTACATACATACCATCTTAAAAAGAAAGTCCTGTCACATGCTACAACATGGATATATCTTGAGGACATGAAATCCAATCACAAAAAAACAAATGCTGTAAGATTCCACTTGCATGAGTTATCTAAATTAGTCAAATTCATGGAAACAAAAAGCAGAGTGGTAGAAACCAAGGACTCAGGGGAAGACAGAATGGGGAGGCTTTTAATGGGTCCAGTTCCAGTTTTACAAGATGAGAAAGTTCTAAAGATATGTTTTATAACAGTATGAATATAGCTAATACCCGACTGAACTATAACTTAAAATAGCTAAGATGGTAAACTTTATGTCAAGTGTTTATTTTACAATAAAAATGCATTAAATAGGGAGCTAGAAAGTATTTCCCTGGAAGAATTAGTTCTGCTGCTAGGAAAAAAATAATTCTTTTTAATGTCAAAGGAAAATAAAACCTAAGGGCAATCCCATCTCTACTACGAGTTTCTATAATAACCATTTTACATGTTGCATCCCATCCCTAAATAATTTGACATGAACTATTTATTGCCTACAACAGCCTGTGTGTGTTGCAAAAGAGCCTTCGCTGTCTATCAACCAATAGAAAATATTAAAATTTCCTCTTATGCGATCTTAGAAACAGATCTACTCCAGGCTCATAAAACTGTTAACTCCGGGAAGCTGGGGAAAAGGGTAACACTAAAAAAGGTTCTATTTCTCCTTTCAAACGAAGCAGACCTGAATCTCTACAATGGCAAATTCCAGATCTTTAGAAAATGTTTAAAAATTGCCTACCAACACCTATTACCTACTTTGGTTTTTCTCTTAATACAGACTACTGAAGAAGAATTTAGATTCCTTCTAAATGAAATTCAAAAGGGGCAACTGGTTCAAAATCTAATATATTTCTCTAATATTTGTGCCTATAATTAAAGCGACAGTAATTTGTAATTTAAAAAAAATTTTACCAAGGGAATACACTAAAGTCATAAGTCCAACATCTTAGAGAAGATTCATCCCTCTAATATTACATCACAATAAAGAAGTATTAAGAAGCCCTGTTGGTGTGTCTCAGTTGGTTGGGTGTCATCCTGTTGTTGGTTCAATTCCTGGTCAAAGCACAGGACTGGGTTTTGGCTCCATCCCTGCTGGGGATGCAGGAGGCAGCCGATTGATTTTTCTACTCTTGCATCATTCTCTCTCTCTCTAAAAAGTTAATATAAATATTTTTTTAAAAATATTAAGAGGATTCCTAAGAAACAGTATCTTTTTAATGGACTAAAATTTATCATTACCATATAAAAATATCCTTGACTCCTCCAGATTTCAGTAGGCATAAAACCATAGGCAAAATTTTACATTAAAGCTGAGGTTCTTAAACAGGGTCATTGGTTGGTCCACGATTCCCCTTGAACTGGACAAAGACCATGCAGAGACTCCAGTTGACATCTGAACATTCAAGGAAGTCAACCAATAGAAACTACAATTAAGGGAGCACAACATGGTATATAGAAGCATTCAATGATTTGCTAAGGATTCCACATATGCCACTGGCAAAGATCTAGATGGCATTTTAATCAACTACTGCTAATATTAACTAAAACTAGTTACTTAATATAATAGATTAGCTTTCTTTTTAAATAAACCCAATGTTTGAACCTGGAAAGAAAATTGCCACATCAAGTTTTAAAAGTCCTAAATACTTTCACAAATTTTTTAAGGACAGAAAATAGCCACAAAAATACTGAAAATACCAAGCAACAAATAGTTGATATTGCATTCTAAGAATGGGAAATTCAGCAACTATTTTAAAATAGAATTATGTTGTACTTTAAATTAGAATTTAAAGAAAAATACAGTTTCTTCTCCTTTTCTTCCTTCTCCTAGTTAAAAGAGTTGGGAAATAGAAAGTTGTTATGCGTATTTTATGCCTTTCTTTCGGGAATAAAACAGCATATCAAACTTCAACATGTTGGGCTCAAAACACAATGCCAAGGGCACCAATTATTTTCTAATGACCAGGCGGCCAACCCAGAATTGCACTAGACTAGGCTCTGAGGAGTTCAGCAATCATACATTAACTGCTAATGATAGCTGGACTTAAGTAGAGTGGAAAATGCCCTGGAAAACTTTTAGAGCTCAAGTATTTTGGCAAATATGTACTGGTATTTAATCTCAGGGACAGTTAAATTTAAAAACACATATTTTAAAGTCCTGAAAGTATCCTTTCTTCACCAAGATCACCAGATGAAAGAGTTTAAGACTGATCTGATTTGGTATCTAAAGAACAGCAAGCTGAAACCTCAAGTCACAGGAAAGCTTTAAGACATTCATGCACCATTCTGATCGCTTATCTCGAGGTTCATGAGTCTTTTAAACTTTAAAATATTTATTCATTTGAAAAATATTAATGATAAGCCTTATACATTAGCAAATTTATGAAAAATAACTACTGCCTCCCAAAATAAATTAGTAAGAAAAATGGCATTTTACATTTCTGCAAGTGTCTCTAATGCCTGATTTAACATAAGATGCCTAGATTCTCTTAATTGCTTCCTCATTCAACATACTACTCTTGTTGTATTGGTTAAGTATATGAAGAAAATCCAGCCTCACATAGGTATATAGTTGGAAAGAGAGGAGTATTTTAATAGGCTTTGCAGATAGTTATGAATATCTCTTTTTGATATTACACCAAAACTCAATATGTGGTAGTTTCTTAAAGGTTTGTGGTATCTGAAACCCTATTCACTGTTTGTTACATTAAAATCCAATGTTCCAATTTGCACTTTTACTTATGCATGATGGTTTTTTTTTAAATATATTTTTATTGATTTCAGAGAGGAAGGGAGAAGGAGAGAGAGATAGAAACATCAATGATGAGAATCGTTGATCAGCTGCCTCCTGCACTCCCCACACTGGAAATGGAGCCCGCATGTGCCCTGACTGGGAATCGAACCATGAACTCCTGGTTCATAGGTTGACGCTCAACCACTGAGCCACACCGGTCGGGATTAGGCATGATGTTTAAACATCACAGGTAAAATACTGATTCAGTTACACAGACCTCCCAAAGGCTGGCACATTTCACTACACAATATCAAAAATCGCAGTCATTAATATCTTTACTGATCTCATCCAAAAAATCTTTAGGTACTGGGAAGTTATCAAGTTCAGGATGGCAGATACCAATTTCTAAAATTCTAATTTTTGCTTGAAAACTCAAAATTTACCAAGGGTAACAAATACTGTCCATTGAGGCAAAAGATTCATTGTTCATCTGAGAAAAATGTCTGCCAAACATCCAAGTCTCAATAACCAGAATTTATCAGTAGTTTCTACTAGTAAAAATAATGCTCAGTGAAAAGAGCAGATAATTCAGCTTGAAACTCAAATAATAATTACTTACACCAATGCTTTTCCTCCAGAAAACCACTGTACTCTGGCCCATGGAAGAAGTGCTTTAGGTATACTTCTCATTTTGTCACACAAAAACAGACATGTATTCCAGTCAAGATATAATAAAATTAATAATTTTTACTGTTTCATCAAGAACATTCTTAAGTAAAATTGGCATTTTTAAACTGCTGATACATGGTGATGGAAGATGACCATGACTACTTACTGGTATTGTTTGGTGCCAAAACCTTAACTCATGTAAAGGCGCCAGCAGATTTACCTAAGTTGCTTTTGTACCATTGGTGCAAATTCATTTTTGTTATTATGAAAATACTTTCGACTTGATAAGCTTTTTGAAAGAATTGAAGGGTTGCCCAGACCACACTTTGAAACGCAGTAAATGATACGTAGCTGTTTTAACAATGGTTATGGACCCTCTCTGACCAGAAAAGTGCACATACGAACAAGCACACGCAATACAATTTTACATACAACTTCAGAAGGTTCACAAAGCCCCTATTGCCCATTTATAGCACTTTCGAGCTAAAGAATTCCATCAGCAGAAAATGCAGGCCTGCAAATTTACTTCAAAACAGTAATAATCTACTAGGCGCTATAAACAAAGTTTATTATAAGCAAGTCACATTCTAACAACCTCAAACAATTTCACCTGAACTAAAAGAAGTAGCTAGAATTTTGAAAAAATAGAATTACATTAGGGAAACTAAAAGGTTTCAGGTTAAGAATCCCAGCTCTACCACCTGCTCAAGAACACACAGTTACTAAATTAATCGTCCTAGACCAGTTTCTAATCTGTAATATGGAAAAACAACAGTGTTGCCCTGGCCGAGTGGCTTAGTTTATTGGATCGTTGTCCCAGTAAACCAAAGGTTGCAGGTTTGAGTTCCGGTCAGGGCTCATACAGGAGGCAACTGATGGAAGTTTCTCTCACATCAATATTTCTCTCTCCCTTCCTCTTTCTAAACATATCCTTGGGTGAGGATTTAAAAAAAAGATGAGGGGAAAGAAAAAATAAAAACAACAATGTCTACTTATTTCATGGAGTTTTTGTGAAGATTAATGAACATATAGGGTGTCCTCCAAAAAAAATGTATATGTACACACTTTAAATCTTACTAATTCCAATGGGTTAAACCTCAAAAGAAACATCAGCCCATCCAGTCACTGTGGCTCAGTGGTTGAGCACTGATGAACCTGGAGGTCATAGGTCAATTTCTGGTCAGGGCACATGCCTGGGTTGCAGGCTCAATTCCCCCAGTGTGGGGCATACAGGAAGCAGCCGATCAATGATTCTCTCTCATCATTGATGTTCCTAACTCTCTCCCTCTCCCTTCCTCTCTGAAATCAATACAATTAAAAAAAAGAAAGAAAGAAACATCAACAATTGGGCTACCAGCTTAGTAGTATATACATTTTGGGGGGTGGGGGGGAACACCCTGTACATAAGACACCTGAAACAATACCTAGTTAAGCACTAAATAAATGCTGGCTGCTGTAATTAAGACGGCCATGCCATTTCTTCCTGATACTGACTATATAGTGATAATTAAATTCAATTATCTACAAGAAATGTATTTTACATATTACCAGGCCTTTCCTTCTACTAAGAAAGAAACTTGCTGACTCTTGATTACTCAATTATAATTTCCATTACCACCTAAGGTAAGGGAGATTATTGTTGAGGATATTAACTAAGACATCTATCTCCAACCCTTCAATTTTCCGACTTATTAGCATAAGAAACTTAAAATATAGTTTACCTTTCTTCTTGCAACTCAACTAAACTAGGCAATATATGTGTGCAAATACATAAAATATGGGGACCTTTTTACTAATAAAATTAATTCTTTGCTTCAAACAAACTTTCATCATGCTGCTTACTCCATAAGTTTTAAGAAGCTTAAATTTTAGTTCACTAGAAGAAAGTATTAAGAAATAAGTAAGTAGCCAAAACCGGTTTGGCTCAGTGGATAGAGCGTTGGCCTGCGGACTGAAGGGTCCCAGGTTCGATTCCGGTCAGGGGCATGTACCTTGGTTGCGGGCACATCCCCAGTGAGAGATGTGCAGGAGGCAGCTGATCAATGTTTCTCTCTCATCGATGTTTCTAACTCTCTATCTCTCTCCCTTCCTCTCTGTAAAAAATCAATAAAATATATTTTTTAAAAAAACCAAAATTATATATTTAAAAAGAAAAAAAAAAAAAAGAAATAAGTAAGTTTAATTTTTGGTTTTTGTTTATTTTAATAACCTGAGACAAAATGTCAGCTAAAACTCTTTCAAAGCCATTATCTTATATTTTTATCAATAAAGGAATAAGAAAATTAATATCTTAAAAAGAAGACACAGATACTGCCTAATATCAGGTAAATATGGTTATTCATGTTACTTTATGTGCAAATTTACATTACTCCAAGTGATTGTACTGCATTAAGTTAGTACTTAAAAGAAAGGAGGAGCATCTCATGGGATATAAGGTAAAAATGTTAAATAAGACCATTGCTATGGGTCATTAGGTTTGGAATATAGCTAATCCTATATAATAAAAGCCTAATATGCTAAGTGTCCACCGTTCATTCAACTGGTCGACCAGCCGCTATGACATGCACTGACCACCAGGGGGGGGCAGACGCTCCAACCAGTAGGAACTGGGCGAGATGGACCCAATCTGGACGGGCGACACGGGTCAGGCATGCCCTGGACGAATCCATGCACTGGGCCTCTAGTGTGCCAATATTTGAAATCTGCAAACAACAAATCTACCACTTTTTTTTCTGCTAATTGAGTGCCTAAATCTAACATGCATTCTCCTCTAAAAAAACATGTAGCATTACATATAGAATGGATTTAAAACCATTAAATATTATGTGAAACCCCAAAGATTAGTTGTTTCTCAAAATTTTATTTATGTCCTTATTTGGGGGGGGTACTTTCACTCTACCATTGAAAATTATTTTCCTAAGAACCATCCATAAACGTCTTAATCCTACCAAAAATAAACAGGAAGCCAAGTGTTGAAAAGATGCACTGCATTTGGATCAAAGGATCATAAAAACAGGCTTCATGCAATAAAATCACATTCTTAAATAATTTCCTATGAAAAAAAGTTTAAGAGTATCAAGTATGAAGCTAAGGAAAATTATACTTACGTTAAAATGAAAATCATAAAAAGTACTTAATATTTAACAATATCAAGTAGTAAATTAATGAAAATTCTAAGCCTTGAGTAACTAAGTTCAGTAGACTTATCTTTAGAGACCCAGTGCACGTAGCAGGTAGGTCGCAGGCACGCCCCCGCAGCTTCCATCAGCACTGCAAGCCCCAGCAGCAGCGGCGGCGGCGGTGCCTGCATGAGCGGCCCTGAGCAGGCAGCGCACCCCATCAGTGGCCGGCCCAGTGCACACGTATGGAGGTTAAGTCACTGGCACCCGCTTTCCCGACGGACTGAGCCCCTGAGCAGCCTGGGATGAGCTGGGGATCACAACAGCCTGACAGCCAGCCCGGTCCTCCCGCTACCGACCCAGGTTCCCCTGTTGACCATCACTGATCCATTGGAGCCTGTGAGCCCGTGGGGGAGGGACCAAGAGGTCAGCCATTCCGCATTCTCGCCAGCTCCGCCACCACCCACCCGCTTCACCATGCCATGGTTCCCCATTCACCTGTGGGCGGGGTTTGGGGAGGAGAGGGACCAAGAGATGGTCAATGCACCTCATGGTGACTGGTCGAGCGGTTGTTCCAGTCATTACTCTTATGGTCCCTGGACTTTTATTATATAGGATTAAGGCTCCCAGAGAGTCCAGCATCTCAATCAATTTAACTGTTTCTTTCCTGGACACCTTTGAGAATTAACAAGATTAGAAGGAACAATCCAGTCTTGTAATCTTAAAATGAAATAAACTGGACCCAGTGGAGAGTTTATCTAAAGTGATATATACTAATCTGTCATTAGGATAAAACCCCAAGTTCTCCTGACTTCTATTATACTGTTGTATGTTATCAATCCCATTATAAATCCTACCAAGTAAATAAATCCATCATGACCAGAAAGATCTCATCAGCCTACCTTTCACCTGTTGTCTTCCCCCTGCATAACCTCATAATAATAGTAACATTTATATTCCTTCACTCAACAAATACTGAACACCTACTGTGTGCCAGGCATTGTTCTATGCACAGCAGTTTTTATATAGGCCAGTGTAGAGTACAAAGACACATTAGTCCTGCACTAAGCTACAATAAGTATCACAGTAGAGGTTTGAGGTACTAAATATACATATATATATATATTATACACACACACACACAAAATGTTATGAAGGAAGATTGTGGGAGGAGTGACAGCACAACATAAAGACCCAAAAGTGTATAGGATTTGTTTGAAGAACAGTATCCATTTAGCTGTACTGTAAACCATATTAGCTAATCAACTTAGAGAGGTAGAGGCCATAGTGGTGCAGGGTTTCATATTCTAGACTGAAATATCTGAAAGTAATTTAAAATCCTATGGATACAATGACCACTGAAGATTTCTAAAGAAAATAACACTGGGAACACATTTAAGGTTAACTTAGAACAGTGGTTCTCAACCTTCCTAATGCCGCGACCCTTTAATACAGTTCCTCATGTTGTGGTGACCCCCAACCATAAAATTATTTTCGTTGCTACTTCATAACTGTAATTTTGCTACTGTTATGAATCGTAATGTAAATATCTGATATGCAGGATGTATTTTCATTGTTACAAATTGAACATAAATAAAGCATAGTGATTAATCACGAAAACAATATGTAATTATATATGTATTTTTTGATGTTCTTAGGCGACCCCTGTGAAAGGGCCGTTCGACCCCCAAAGGGGTCGCGACCCACGGGTTGAGAACCGCTGACTTAGAAGAAAACAACACAAGAAGCAGGAAATCATTTGGGAAGTTAAATCCAAACCTGATGAGAGATATTGAGAACCTGTATTAAGGTGAAAGTGAGTATGGAAAGATTATAACATTACAGAAGTAAAAATGGTATGCCATGATAGCCAACTACAAGTAGGAGGGGAAAGAGACAATTTGGTGCCTTTGATGGGAAAGAACCTGGGCTATATAATTAACAGAAAATAGGCAAAGCTAAAGATTGAGCTAAATGTAACCTGTTTGGAGATTAGTACAAACCAAGGGGGCCAATGTATTAATCTTATTTCATTTCAGTAAAGCAAATCTTCCCTTAGCAAACACAATAGACTATGATATGCATAGTATAGTATGCAAAAATACCCATTAAAAGAGTGTAAGTTGAAAATTGAAAATTATTACATTTGTATAGACATAGATACTAGAACAAATCATATTTTTATTAAAATATACATATTAAGCCTCAGCATGTTAATGCTAGGAATATACTGTATGCTAAAGTAATGTTTAACAATCTCAGAAAAATATGCAATAAATCAGTAGCAAAATGAAGCTACTAAGTATCAGCAGAAGAGAACAACTGATCCATCATACATATCACAATCATTTAGTTCAGTCTGGAATTATGAATTTCTCTTGATTAAATAAAATCCACGTGCCTAATTTGGGAGCTCATCTGCACCAACGCTTCATGAAATGAGACACAAAAGTTTAACTGAACTGGTTGGTTAAATAAAAAAGGAGCAACCCACCAACTTAGCTTCTGGAATGTGAAACTTTTTATTCCAAGTTTCAAAGGCAGGGCAAAGGGGACCAAAGTTTTGCCACCCCAAAATATGCCTTTTAGGGTATTGATTTTGGGCTGGTTGTTAGGAAAAAGAAGAATCAAAGAGAACCTTTGACCCTCCCTCTACCTGCCTAAAGGAATTCAATAGAAAACCCTGCTTAAAAGAAGGGTCACCTTAGCATCATAATATAAACTAAATGTGGCATGCAGAGAGATTCCTAGTAAAGCCTGTTTATTGCACTTCCCTCTGGGTACCGCTGTTTTTGAGTGGCTCAGAAAGAATTTTACATGTTCACTCTCCCATCTACCTGTAAACTGCCTATTTTCCCTTTGAAATCCCAGCCCCCCACCCCCCATTCTCCTTTGTCTAAAATAGCATATAAACCTCAACTGCATTTTCTTATGGCACCCCCTCATATACTCCTGGAATTTTGGACATTTTCTATTTTAAAAAATAAATGAGGAAACAAAAAACACCCATGTAGTCTTTCTGCCCACCATTTAACAAGTAAACTATGAGCTCCTTTGGGGCAGGGCTGTGTTCTAGACACGTCGTGGCCCCAGTGCTCAGATTTCAGGAGCCCCCCCCCACCCCCCAACAGATCTCTGATAAAAGGAATAAATGGAAATAAATCAACCAAGGAATGTTTTTCAAGTATACAGCACTTTCATAACTTAGTGAGTATTACACAACAGCATAGAGCTATGATCCAGTATTTGAGTGCCTACTATTCAACAGGTAATAAAGTTACAAAATGAGTAACACATGACTCCTCCCTGGAACTTAGAATTTATTTCTCTAAACAAGTCTAACACCAAAAGGTTTCACCAGAAAACCTTGATTTGCCTTATTTGTGTGAACATAAATGAGTCTCTTAACTTCTTTAAGATTCTGGTTTCTCATCTGAAAAACAGATGAGGATTCAAAAGAAGAAATGTGAGTGTGTCCTGTAAAGTATCACAAGTATAATGTATGCCAGTTGGCTCCCCACAGGACTCACCAAACTCTGATCAGACAGTGCATTAAAAATGACACTGACATATCCAAGTATTCTACTGGCTAAACACAAAGCCATTATCCTACCATAACATGAAAAAATCCTCAAAACAACAGTATTCTAAGTCAGAAACAGGGTCTTAATATGAAGACAATATAATCTTGAGAAAGTTGATTTATAAACTTTCACAAGACATTTTTAAAAATTAAAAGTACATTTTTAAATTTATTATTAGAGAGAGAGAAAGGGAAACATCAACTTGTTGCCTCAATGGTTGCTTCTTGTATGTGCCCTGACCAGGGATAAAACCTGCACCTTTGGCGGATCGGAACAATGCTCTAACCGAGCTCCCCAGCCAGGGCTTAAAAGTACATGTTTTAATTTATCTGAGTTTTGTTGGAAAATTCCTACTGTCATTCAAGATAGAATACTATTATATTAAAATTCGAACTTTAAAAATAATATTGCTGAATAAAATAATGTAACTACTTTTGGGAAATAATGTCTCCTACACATCTCAAAGTTTCAAAACTTCACACTTTTGAAATACACTAATAAACAAATTTGGAGGAAAAAACTAATATTATACTATTACTTCAACTGATCAAATCCAGCTTTTAACTGCACAATAACCTCCCTAGAAGACATGTTATATGTCCATAGCACTGTTATTTTTATCCACCTAAATTAATCCTTATAAGACAATAAAATGAATCATTTGAGCCAACATTTCTTCACTGAATATGCTAATCAACACCACTCTCTCAAAGTAGGCAAGTTAAAAAAACCAAACAAAACACAACTAAAAAGCTTCCCTCTAAAATACAAGATACTGTCAAGATGCTTTCTGAGCTGAATGTTGATGGCACCTATTTCACCTTAATTACCTAAAAACGATGTACAACATGAAAATGCATCACCATTTACTTATCTGTGGAATTTACACAAGGAAACCTTTATCACATAGACCCTGGATTTCTCTTTTGATGGTGTTTGATATATCATCTCCTGCTCCTTTCGTTTAATTCATGGAAAATTAATAATGAGGCCTAAAGAATGAAAGATTTAAGACTATTTTCTGGAAAATGTTCTTCCGTTGCTTGGACAACACAAAACGTTCCTATATAACAGACTCATCTACAAAGAAATCCTCCGTAATCAAGATTTTGAAGATTCTGTATTCAAAATTTGCGTTAGTAAATGCTTTCTTACCTTCTGCTACATCATCATCCACTGCTCCTTTCACCTGAGAAAAACACCACTGAATATCATTCCCTCCTCCAGCTCCTGGAAAAAAGAACACATACCGGTTAAAACTGAGTTCTGTTCATGTTTACTAAACATTGAGATGGTATCCACGGTTGGCATGATACTAATAGAATAGCCTAGTACTGCCCACATACATAACCACCCCCCCAGAGCACTAATTGGGAAAGGGTTAGTCCCCAGTAGTTGGTGCTGCTTTAGGAAAAAAGAGATCTGGGTATGAAAAATTAAAAGGCCATGTACTGTCATTACCATTGTACATGTGTTCAAAAGTTCCCTTCCATTTTCCCTTCCCCTCAAATACGGACTGGTAGGTCTTGCTTAAATGTAAGAAAAAAAGCAAATAGCCAAAGTTAGTTTTTCTTTAAGTGTGCAAAAAGTCTGCAGAAGAATCAGTAAGGTTAAACTACCATAAAACATGGAACGAGTAGAAAACTTCAAGGAACATCACTGCCTGGGTGAGGAGTAATGAACGATCGAGTATGAACCCTATCACCAAAGCGCACATAGAGCAAACACAACACTCACCACCCACTTCTTGCACTGAACTGCCGCAAAATCACTGGCTCCAGAGGAAAAAAGCTGGTGAGAAGATTCTCAAAGGAAGCCTGTTTTGCCTCTCTTCAGTTTTGCCTTACCCCTCAGATCCCAAGGGACCTTGCAAAGAATTAATTTTGCTAATTTGTCATCATCTTGTGCAAAACAATTTTAATGTTACTAATAATTCAAAGAGCAACTTGTTTATAGCAAACCATAAGTCAATCCAACCTGTTAACTCTTCCAAAGGTTTAATTATCTATCTAAATATTGAAATAAGCCAAGAAAACTGGTTTGGTCCCTGAATGCTTCTATTTCAGGTCTGCATACTGAAGAGGAAACGTCCTGGATCTATGGAGAAACTGAACCTCGGTCTAGAATCAAGCCTACTAGATGGAGATATTCAGCCACACCAAAATGTACAAAAGGAATCCTCGAAGCAATTACCTCCCTCTTCCTTCACATCTATTCTTTGCTAAATATTCAATCCTGTTTTTCCCGATGCATCATCCCCCCTTCCAAGCTTTTACCTAAATCTCTTCTCTCTTGGCTATTTATATCCCTGAACTCCACAACTATTTTAACTCAATTGAAACCCCTTTGGGAAAAGGACATCTGCACAAAAGCTAACATGCAAAACGGAAAGTTGAAATCACATTTTTCATGCAACTTGCTGTATTAAAGGCCTTGCACTCTTTGGACGTCAAGGGTAAGAAACGAAAAGGAGATGGTTCGACACAAAAATACTCAGGTGAATAGTCTCAAAATGTACGTGCCTACCGGGGGAGGGGAGCACATTGCATTTTAACTTGTAAAGCACTTTTCCTTCTCAGTGCAAAATATATTTGTATATAGACACCCAAGAAGGCTTGCATCAAGGGGGGAAACAGTAATTAAATGAAGAAAGATCCGCCAAAAAGTCCGGGGAGAGGGCGGCACGGAGGTCACACCCGGCTCCGGAGCAGGAGGGACAAATCTGCCCGCGCCCCCACCCCGCCCCACCCACGCCTCACCCCGCAGCTCGCCGGCGCGCACCCCACCCCCATCCATGCCGAGGCGCAGCCCTCAGTGAAACGCCGATTCGACATCACAGCGACCACTGGCCGCGCAGAGCCCCCCCGCCCCCGACACCGCACCCCACTTGACCAGTTCCCCGAAACCCGAGGCGCCCGCGGCTCTCCGAGAGGCTCAGCGGTCGCTAGGGGGTGACGGAGGGAGGAGAAAGGAAGCGGAGCCTTGTCAGTGGCCGAGGGTGATTTCTCCTTTACCTGCCATGTTGCGCTGCAAATGGTGACCCTGCTGGGTGCCTCGGGGTCTCCGCTTCCTGAACTCACCCCCCTCACCTGGGGATGGGGGGGTAGAGAGGGCGGATGGCGGCGGATGGCACCTGTGGGGGTCGGGGTCGGGGGTCGGGGGAGAAGGAAGGAGGGGCGGGCAGACGAGCCAGCAGGATGGTGGGTTTCACTCAGGGGCTTCCCCGTTCTTGCTCTTCCTCCTGCAGCAGCGGCGGCAGCTACGACAGCGACGGCGGCGGCGGCAGCAGGAGCAGGCGACTCCACTTTCAAAATGGCGCCGGCTGGCCTGGGCAGTGACGTCATCGGGGGCGGGACCTCCGGGCGGGGCCGGAGGCGGGGCGAGGCGGGGAGCGGCCGGGCGGCCTCCTGGCCCCGCCCCTTCCTCTCCGCGGGGCCGCCTGGTCCCACCATCCTGTGCCGCGCCCCGGCCCGCGCGCTGGGGAGCCCGGTGCGCCCTCCTCGGCCCCGCTCTTCTCGGCCCAGCTCCCCCGGTCCCCAGCCCTCGCGCCGTGCCGGGCCCTGGCGGCGCAGCTGTCCCCATGAAGTCCTCGCTCGCAGGGATTCGGGCGGGCCCGTGTCTTTTTAGCGAATACCCGTTTTGCTACTTAAAATAGTGACCCTGTGGGTTAGTCCTGGGGCCGGTGGGGGGAAAGGGACCGTGGTGCGAACTCTGCTTAGCTAAGGTGAGAGCTCGCGGAGCTGGGAAGGACGCAGCCGAGCTGTTCCATGTGGGTGACCGGAAACTGCGGCGGGAGCCCTCGGCGCCTGGAAGCTCTGGAGTGTGGTTTCTAAACAGCAAACTGAGTTTGCTAGTAGCAGAATATGGTGGCCTAGCTCTGTCCAGCTAAAAGCGTAGAAACAGTGGCTAAGAGCCAGGCCGCCAAATACTCCACACATGAGATGATGCTAATTCTTTCTACCTTATAGGACTGTTTCAAAGGTTAAATGACTTAATTTGAGTGCATGATAAATGTTAACTGCGGTTATGATTAGATGTGTACTGAAAGCATCTTCAATGGAGTTAAGAGGTGTAAGAAAAAAATAAACCGGAAACCAGTCATCCATCAGCCAAGAAGGGATGTGCACGTCATTGAAAGATGTATTAGTGATGCAGTCACAATACTGTACATTTACATGTCAATCTCCACAATACTCCTATAAGATAGATGTCCACATGTTCCGCATGAAAAACACCTGCAAAAATACCCAGAATTTGACCTTAAGGTTGAAGTGAGTGATAAGGCATTTGGAGAGCAAGGTAAGTTTACAGTATTTACACCTCCTGTACATCATTTCCACTTTCTATCTTATTCTTCATCTCCAGAAAGTGGAATTGTACAACAAGTTTCAGAATTCCTCCGCGATGGGACAGCTGCACCATTGTGTTATTATTCCTCCATTTCTACATTAAGAATTTTCACTTTACCGATGGACAAACCAAAATTAAAAATCCACCCTGTACCTCATCTTTCAGCTACCTGTACAAACAGCTATAAAATTTAAATGCACACTGCTGTATTTCTATTTTGGTTGATTTCATAAATGTACTTCTCTACATATGTCTTTACTATTTCTTTTCCTTTTCACTAGTGAGGGCTTCCCACCTTAACCAGAACTCAGAGAAGAGAGAAGAGAGAAGAGAGAGAAAACAGACCATTAAACTGGGGACTTGCACCCCAATGTGCAAATCATTTTTCTTAGGCTTCAGTTTTTGCCATATGTAAGATTTGAATCTTCACACATCCTGAAAAATGATTTGGTCTACATAAATTATTTGTTCTTAGAAGCCATTAAAGCTTGCCTAAAACTGTGATAATTATAACAAAAGTTCCTATAGCACAGACAATGTCCTGAGTACTTTTCTAAGAACATTGTATAGAGTCATGAGATGAGCTGAGATGGGTCTAATAATCAAAGGTCTGGGACCCAGATACAAGTGACCCGGCACTTTTGGCCCTGAGCAGTCATTTCAGCACACCATAAACTGCCTCCCTTTCTTCTGAATGGCTCTTAGGAAGAGAGGCCAGCATACCCACTAGCCCAGAGGCAAGGGTTGCTTTTGTCTATCTCCCCTTCCTTATCTTACATTCTGTCTTCTATCCTCTGCACTAAGGCTTCTGTCCCTACCACTTAACTGAAAGGGTTTCTGTCAAGGTTATTAACAATCTCCATGTTACCAAATCTCATGGTTACAGGTGCTTCTTTGGTTTTATCTTTCTCTACTTCCCAAAGGCATTTGAAATGGCTGATCACCAAATCCCCATTGAGACCCTTTTTTTCCCTTGACCCATGATTGGTTTCCTTCCAACCTTTTTAGCCATTACTCTGTTCCCCTTGTTGGCTTCTCCTCCCAGATCACCCTCTAAATATTAGCATGATCTGTCTTCTTGGCCTCTGTCCTGGACCCCCTTCTCACTCTTCCAGACAACCGCATATACCATTTCCAGATATTTACAGATGCAAATGCCTTGTATTTACCAGTGGCTGCCAAATCTAGATCTCCAGCTCTGTCCTCCCCCCTCCCCCTGAACTGTAGACACACACACCTCTACTGCCTACTTGACATTTTTACAGTATACAATAAGCATTTCAAACAAGCACTGCCAGAATACAAGTCTTGATACCACATCCTCTCCACCTTGACTGATGCTGTTTCTCTGCTAGGAACATCACCATCCACTCACCCACCCCACCCAACATTCTGCCAATTCCATTCTTCTTTCCTCAGCCAGTAAATAGTTCTTTCAAAAACAATTTAGATGTAACTGCCTTCAGGAAGGCTTCCCTGATTTTTAAAAAAATATTTTGCTCTACCATAGCCAGTTTGGTTCAGTAGAGAGAGAGCCCGTGGACTGAAGGGTCCCGGGTTCAATTCAGGTCATGGGCACATGACCTGGTTGGTGCATGTGTGCGAGGAAACCAATCAATGTGTCTCTCTCACATTGATGTTTCTCTCTGACTCTCCCCCTTCTTGCTGCTCTCTCTAAAAATCAATGGAAAATTATCCTCAGGGGAGGATTAACAACAAAAAATTTGCTCTTTATTTATTTTAAAATATATTTTTATTGATTTCAAAGAGGAACCCAGGCATGTGCACTGACAGAATTGAACTGGGACTCCTGGTTCATAGGTCAGTGCTCAACCACTGAGCTACACCAGCTGGGCCACGGATATTTTTTTCCATTCTCTACTCACCTTACCCTGAGCTGGGTGCCCTTCCTAAATATTCTCAATAAATTTAATATGCTTCTCTGTTCCTAGATTATGTTTAAATTATCTAAATATGTGTCTGTTATTAGACTGAGTTCTTTGAGGATAGGAAGTATGTCCTCATATCATCAGTCACATAATTTGTTGGATTAATGGATGAATGAATAAATCTCTCTCTGGCTTGGGAAGAAAACCAGTGGAATGTTGGCTCCTTAAAGCTTGCCATATCATAAATGTTTTTACTCATGCTTCTTATCCCTGGAAGAAAGAGGCTTTTTACAAATTATGTTGGTCATTCTGATCTATATTAGTTAGGCCATAGTTGGTTAAATATGTAAGTTGCTTATAGATAGATTCATCTCAACTATTTCTAACTGTTCCTTTGTCCCTGAATACATACTATACAAGACAATTCTATAGGGCACTGTTCTCTCATTCACATAATCCACCTGCTTTCATGAAAGCATTTTTTTATGTGAGCTGCTAGCCAAACTTCAACACCTGGCCACATGTAACATGCTCCCTGCAGAACTGAGTTTAACTTAGGCACACAGGAGGAAAACTGGCTTTGGGTTTTCCTGGAGAAGTCCTGGAGAATCTATAAGTCCTGGAAGTGTTCTACTTCCAGTCCGAGCTGGGCGGCACCAATGACACCCACAATCTTGCCAGCAGAATAGAGGCAAGAGAGGCTCCCACCGCCACAGCTGTGCTTGCCAGCCGTGAGCCTGGCTTCTGGCTGAGCGTTGCTCCCCCTGTGGGAATGCACTAGCCATCAGGGGGCAGCTCTTATGTTGAGCATTTGCCCCCTGGTGGTCAATGTGCGTCATAGTGACAGGTTGTTCTGCCGTTTGTCGATTTGCATATTAAGGTTTTATTATATAGGATGATGAGAGAAGAATCACTTGAAAGTTGTTCTTTTTCCTTGAAGTTAGATAAACACAACCTTCCTCTACTGAATAAGAAGTGACACTGTTGGAGAGAACCAAGATGGCAGCATAGGTAAACACCTGTACTTGCTGCCTCTCACAACCACATCAAAATTACAACTAAAAGATAGAACAGCTATTATCCAGAACCGTGGGAAAGCAGGCTGAGTGGAAGTACTACAACCAGAGAGGTAAAGGAGAAAGCACATTGAGACTGGTAGGTGCGGAGGCGTGGAACAGGCTGGCACCCGGGTGTGCTGCTTTTTTAATCGGGAGGGAGATACAAGCTCCCGCTTGCTCTGAACTCCAGTTCCGGGTGAGACTCTGGGGGACCCAGACACATACGGGGAGAAACTGGACTGTCTGGCATTGGGGCAGGATGCGAGGGCAGCTTTCTTTCAGATGGAGGTGCTTGCAGCGGTCATTGTTCCTGCGCTGGGACCTCTCTGGTGCAGGGCTGACTGGCAGCCATTGTTTTTTGCTCCACCTTGGTGATTCCCTGAGACCCCGCCCCACCCAATTTACAACCCCAGTGGCTTTTGCATATGAATGGCCTGTCCTCTCTCAGCCTAAAACCTGTCAAACAGGCAGCAGCTGGGTCAGGGAGCCCCAAAGCTATCAAAAGAAGGCCCAAGGCTGGCAGCAGCAGCCTGCCTTGCTTCACAGTTGGGCTTCCTCTGGGCACTGCTAAACCCAATACAAAGAAGAGGAATCTTTTTTGTTTTTTTTTGTTTTTTAAATATATTTTATTGATTTTTTACAGAGAGGAAGGGAGAGAGATAGAGAGTTAGAAACATCGATGAGAGAGAAACATCGATCAGCCGCCTCCTGCACATCTCCTACTGGAGATGTGCCTGCAACCCAGGTACATGCCCTTGACCGGAATCGAACCTGGGACCTTTCAGTCCGCAGGCTGACGTTCTATCCACTGAGTCAAACCAGTTTTGGCTCGAAGAGGAATCTGTTGATCTTTCTGTAGCTCCTGCTGGCTGGCCCCAGGCAGTGGTTGACTTTGCACCTCCTTAGAGATCCAAGAGCCAGTGTACCCAGTGGTCAGTGTGAGATCATACCAGATTACAACTCTTCACATCTATAAGTGACACACTCAAGGGGCAGACTCAGTGAGCACCAAAGCCCCACTGAAGCAAGTCTTGCTCCATAAGGATTTTTCCTGCAGAGGAGCTATCCACTGTAGTCACAGCTGGTCCCCACAGCCAATTGGCCTGGAGGTCAATTCCTCCCAGTGACACCAACAGCAATCAAGGCTCAACTACAACAAGACTGTGCACACAGCCCACAAATGTCCACCTCAGGTGATTGAGGAGGCTGAGCCACTGGGCCCTATAGGACACCTATTACACAAGGCCATGTTATCAATTCAAGGAGACTTAGCAGCTACCTAATACACAGAAACAAACATAGGGAAGCAGCCAAAATGAGGAGACAAAGAAACATGTCACAAATGAAAGAAATGGAAGAAAGCAAAATACTGGATATAGAGGTCAAAACCATAGTTGTAAGGTTACTCAAGAATCTTCTAGAAACCTCCGAGTAACTTAGTGAGACCTTCAAGGATCTTAGTGAGAATGCCAAAAAAAAAAAAAATGGAAAAGGACCAGTCAGAAATTAAGCATACACTGACTGAAATAAAGAATAATATACAGAGATTCAACAGTAGACTAGAGCAGTAGTCAGCAAACTGCAGCTCGTGAGCCACATGCGGTTCTTTGGCCCCTTGAGTGTAGCCATGAAGTTTCAATCGCACTGTACGTGCGCGCCCGCACGTGGTATTTTGTGGAAGAGCCATACTCAAGGGGCCACAGTTTGCTGACCACTGGACTAGAGGATCCCAAGAATCAAGTCAAAGATTTGAAATACGAGGAAGCAAAAAACACCCAACCGGAAAAGCAAACGGAACAAAGCATACAAAAATATGAAGATAATGTAAGGAGCCTCTGGGACAACTTCAAGCATACCAACATCCGAATTAGGGGGTGCCAGAAGAAGAGAGAGAGCAAGATATTAAAAACTTATTTGAAGAAATAATGACAGAAAACTTCCCCTACCTGGTGAAAGAACTAGACTTACAAATCCAGGAAGCACAGAGAACCCCAAACAAAAGGAATCCAAAGAAGACCACACCAAGACACATCATAATTGAAATGCCAAGGGCAAAAGACAAAGAGAGAATCTTAAAAGCAGCAAGAGAAAAACAGTTAGTTACCTACAAGGGAGTACCCATACGATTGTCAGCTGATTTCTCAACAGTAACTATACAGGCCAGAAGGGAGTGGCAAGAAATATTCAAAGTGATTAATAGCAAGAACCTACAACCAAGATTATTCTACCCAGCAAAGCTATCATTTAGAATTGAAGGTCAGATAAAGAGCTTCACAGACAAGAAAAAGCTAAAGACCCTGACTGGTTTGGCTCAGTGGATAGAGCGTCGGCCTACAGACTGAAAGGTCCCAGGTTCAATTCTGGTCAAGGGCATGTACCTTGGTTGAGGGCATATCCCCAGTGAGGGGTGTGCAGGAGGCAGCTGATCGATGTTCCTTTCTCATCAATATTTCTAACTCTCTATCCCTCTCCCTTCCTCTCTGTAAAAAGTCAATAAAATATATATTATTGAAATGCTGAAGGGTATTCTTTAAGAAGAGGAAGAAGAAGAAAAAGGTAAAAATAAAAATTATGAACAACAAAGTGACAACAAATACATATCTATCAACAAGTGAATCTAAAAATCAAATGAATAAAAAATCTGATGAACAATAAACTGGTGAATGTAATAGAATCAGGGGCATGACAGGAAGTGGACTGACAATTCTCGGTGGGAAAGGGGTGTGGGGGGGCGGGAAGAGATTGGACAAAGATCTTATATCTATGGATGAGGACAGTGGGGGGGCAAAGGCCTGGAGTGGGGTGGGAACTGGGTGGAGGGAAGCTATGGTGGGGAAAAGAGGGACATCTGTAGTAATCTGAACAATAAAGATTAAAAAAAAAAAAAAAAAAAAAGAAGTGACACTGTTTAGAAGCTTCTTTCCTCTAGGCCAGTGGTTCTCAACCTTCCTAATGCCGCGACCCTTTAATACAGTTCCTCATGTTGTGGTGACCCCCAATTTCATTGTTACAAATTGAACATAATTAAAGCATAGTGATTAATCACATAAACAATATGTAATTATATATGTGTTTTCTGATGGTCGTAGACGACCTCTCTGAACGGTCGTTCGACCCCCAAAGGGGTCGCGACCCACAGGTTGAGAAACGCTGTTCTCGGCAGTTGGAACTAGGGGGTGGGAGGAATGGGGAGTGGGGAACGGTTTGTCTAGGAAACATCATGAACTCAACGGTAAAATAAGTCCCTGATTAGAAAATGATACAGTTTAAAATATTGGCAAACCATACCCATGCTTTCTGATATGGAGCAGGTTCAAGAGCTTTACAGGGGAAAATTATAAGAATATTTTTATGTACTTTCTTCATATCTACAGACTTGGCCTGGAAGGCAGTTTCCCAAAACTCTGCAAAATCTTGATTACAATGACAATTCACACCACAATATTCAAAGCGTAGAACTCACTTTCAAATCACCAAAAATCCTACACTAGCAGGTGTTTAAGAAAAACTATAGTGAATCCACCAGGTGGATTATTATGTAGTCAAATGACTGTAGAAACAGAAGAAATTGCTTGTGCTTTAGGACCAGGATATAAAAAATGAAGATACAATATGATCACAGTATGTACAACAAATAAACCAAATATATGGAGCCAAAAAAGACAGGAAGGAAATGTACCAAGGTGTTCCCAGAAATGTTCCTGGCAGTGACACAATAGATAATTTTTTCTCCTTTTGACATTTGTGTTTCTCTAAATATTGTATAATCAACATATATTAAGGGGAAGAATAAACTTAATTTATAAAGTTATTCTAATGCTGGTATTAGAACATGATGACAAAAATCTATGTTATAGATTTTCCACATTAAAGTAAAAGTTGTCCATTATAACTGTTAATTAATCCCTGGTTTGACCATAAAACAGGAACGTTTTGTTTTGGTCATTTAACAGTGTGCATATGTAAAGATGGAGGAGAGATTAGTAAATTCATGCCAATACCTTCTGTTTGTAAATTGCAACCAAAATCTTGTTTTATGCTTTCATGGGAGGTAAAGTCTGTAAATATATAAGCTGAATATCTCTTTGGGATAAAATGCAAACTTTGTGAAATTAAACATTATCTCTGAAATCTATTTTCAGTGCTCTTATTGATCATAAATAACCTATAGTATAGATAAACTGTTATCCAAATAAAGTTTTTTGAAGTATGAGTCTACTTCCACACTGTAGTTTTTTTTTTAAATATATTTTATTGATTTTTTACAGAGAGGAAGGGAGAGGGATAGAGAGTTAGAAACATTGATGTGAGAGAAACATCGATCAGCTGCCTCCTGCACACCCCCTACTGGGGATGTGCCCGCAACCACGGTACATGCCCTTGACCAGAATCAAACCTGGGACCATTCAGTCTGCAGGCCGACGCTCTATCCACTGAGCCAAACTGGTTAGGGCCACACTGTAGTTTTTTAGCTGACATTTGAGTTTAGCTATGACACTGGTATGTGTCTTATGCCTAAACACAGAAATGTATAGGCTCAAGGTTAGAAGGAACTTTAGGCATTAACTAGCCTAATTCTCACAATGGATACTTAATTTCCTTATGCAACATGCCTTTCGGTATTCATACAGCCGTAGCTTTAAAACTTCCATTCTAGTTCAGCCAGTATTGCTCAGTGGTTGAGCATAAAACTTTGAACCAGGAGGTCATGGTTAGATTCCCGCGGGGGTTTCGGGCTCCATCCCAAGTAGGGGGTGTGCAGGCGCAGCCAATTGATGATTCTCTCTCATCAGCTATCTCTCTTTCTCTCTCTCTTTTCCTCTCTGAAATCAATAAAAATATATTTAAAAAAACAACTTCCATTCTGTATTGAAGTATTAAATGAAAAAGAGTCTAAACTAAAATTTATCCATATTTCTTCACAAATTAAAATGTATTTCACTGCTATTGCTTTCTCCTTTTAAAAAAAATTATTTTTATTGATTTCAGAGAGGAAGAGAGAGGGAGAGAGATCGAAACATCAATGATGAGAGAGAATCATTGATTGGTTGCCTCCTGCATATCCCCTGCATATTGGGGAATCAAACCATGACCTCCGGGTTTATAGGTCAACCATTATCACTGAGACAAGCCATCAGGGCCTTTCTCCTCTTATCTTTCCCTAAAGGTGCTCTGCTTTCACTCACAGGAAGTGGTGTGATGGAGCCAGCTTGTATTGCTCTCAGAACTGGCTGTTAAATTTTTAGGAATTTTGCAAGCTGGTTATTGAAAAACAGCCATTTTTAAAAATTAAATTTTAAAAACATATTTAATTGCTTATATTATAAGCAAAGGTAATAAGTTCTGAAATCTCATCACTTCCTAATTATTTTCGTTACATTTTACTATTTTCTATGCTCTTGAGGTTCTTTACATGTATTGTATCTGTGTGGTTGAAATTGGCCACAATGGGAATATTTATAAACCAGAAATCAGCAAGTACTAGAAGTCAGTGCTCCCTCCCAAAAGCCTGAACACCCCCACCCCCACCCCCCCTGCAAAACAACTGGTTGTTAACCATTGCCAGCACATCACTGCCCATGAATTTATGGACTTCCACATAAGCAAATCTCTGCCCTACCATTATACTCTGCTTTCCTTCCCAATCAGCTTATTTTTACCCTGAAGCATTTCTTCCCATTGACATGGTCCAGTTATGATGACCCTCATCTCCATGATGAGTCTGAACTTTTTATTTTACACTAGAGGCCCAGTGCACAAAATTCATGCAGGGGGGGGAGGGGGTGGTCCTCTCAGCCCAGTCTGTACCCTCTCCAATCGGGGACCCCTCAGGGGATGTCTGACGGCCGGGCCTAAACTGGCCGTCGGACATCCCTCTCACAATCCGGGACCACTGGTTCCTAACTGCTCACCTGCCTGCCTGCCTGATTGCCCCTAACTGCCCCCCCCCCCGCCCACGACCTGGTTGCCCCTTACTGGCCTGCCCCCCCAGCAGGCCTGGTCACCCCTTACTGCTCCCACTGCCAAACTGGTTGCCCCCAACTGCCCCCCCCCCGCCAGCTTGGTTGCCCCTAAATGCCACCCTCTGCCGGCCTGGTCACCCCTCACTAACCCCCCTGCCAGCCTGGTCACCCTTCACTAACCCCCCTGCCAGCCTGGTTGCCCCACGCAGTCTCTTCAGTTGCGATGGTCATTTAGGCTTTTATATATATAGATTTTCAATTTTAGGATGTTTGCTAAAATATGCCTGTACCTTGGATGTGAACCTTGATTTCTATTGAGATGGCAAAATGTCATGTTAGCCCTGACCAGTTTGGCTCAGTGGCTAGAGCGTCAGTCAGCCTATGGACTGAAGAGTCCCAGGTTCGATTCTGGTCAAGGGCATGTACCTTGGTTCGGGCACATTCCCAGTAGGGGGTGCGCAGGAGGCAGCTGATGGATGTTTCTCATGGATGTTTCTAACTCTCTATCCCTCTCCCTTTCTCTCTGTAAAAAATTAATAAAATATATATTTTTAAAAAATTGTCATGTTAGAATTAATGAAGCCTGACCAACCAATATAAAAAGAAATCTATGCTTACAAATCAAGGTTGTTTTTGAGTTGCAATAAGGTTTGGCTGGACATGCTCAATGCTGTTACTTACTCATTTCTAACCAGTTGTATAGCTCCCATAATTCCCCCACCAAAAGTCAGTCCACAACTCTGCTCCAATGTCTGATAATGCACTTTAGGACTTACTTAAGCATTTTTTTCTGTGCTTATTGTGGACATCCATTACATTAGGTTTATTGTATCTGGCCATTACCCACTCCCCCTCTAGGTCAGGGCATTCTGCAGCAAGTCATGAGAAACTCTCTTGTGCTAATGGTTCTTCCAAGCCTTGTGGCTGGAGATTCTGCACGTCCCTGATTATCCCACTGGATTAATGGACAGTACTGATGACACAGTTCTTCCATGAGCCCTACTTACATACATTTCCTTCCTTACACACATTTTTAGCCAGGGAACCCTCAACCCTGAATACTAGATCCTTTGATGTGCCTCCACCAGTCTTTGTATTCATCAGCTTCACACTAATTATTTGGATAAACCTTTGGTTCTGATACATTAAAGAATCCAGGGGTTCATTCATATTAATTATTGAATCCTATTCTATTATATCCAAGTCCAATCCATGTTGCTTCTAAGCCCCCAAAGCAACAAACAGTTTGCCATTTAACCATACAGAAAATAACCTTTGATATTGACACAACCTTCACAATGCCCTATCTCTACAACAGCACTTCTAAATTCTAATCATAGTTTGGGATTCAGTCTGCCTTAAGCACTGAGAGCCCCAGAAGTGATGGGGTGCCAACGTAGGTCTTCCTGTTCTCACCCTCCAAATTTTTGAGTGAGCCAAAGCCCTATCCACTTTAGTTTTTACCACAATTAAGGTTTTAAATCTTAAATTGCAAAATATTATTAGGACAACAAAATCAACAATAATATTTTACATTGGGACAGTATACTAGCCTTGTTTGTCATGTAAATTGTTTCAAAGATGTTCATAAGATAAATGAAAACACCAGAGTTCTAAGAGGTTAAGGCATTTGTTATTAAACACTGGTTGATTTTTGAGGTCACCCAGCTAGTTAGATAATGCTCTTTTCATTATCTCACCAAGCTGATTATTTCTCTACTGTTTATCTTGGTACTGTACTGTGATCCAGAGCACTTACAGAAGATAAGTCCTTCAACACATACATTTTAAAAACAATCAAACTGTAATTGGCCAAGGAAAATTTCCTTTGGAGTAGAACATGTAAACTCTCACTGAAGCCTCAAAATATGGCTTGGTATGATTGTACCTCCATCTTTAGAACAGACTACCCCCCAGTAAGGTTATGAATGCTTCCGCAAACCCCTGAAGATGGCTTTAGAGAAAATTGAAAGCTCAGGGAATCCAACCAGGCATATGCTTCATAGATATGAAAAAAACCTCTCTGACATGGCACATCGGTGGTTTTGCAATAAACATTGAAATTTAATAATTTCTTAATTCTGAAGGTCATAAAACTACAACAAAAGTTGAACTTCAAAACTGCTTTCAGCAAGGGAAATTAGATGAGACATCACTCTGCAAATGCTATTTGAAGTACCCGCCTCCACAATCTAACCTTATCCACCCCAGCAATGTTCACAATTCCCACCAAGTGGCAGAAGGAAAAATGTGTGATTCTTTTGAAGGTCACATGAAAGTGCTCTTGAGTGTCCCACTACGTTCTCTGTCAGAGCCTTTCCAACCTCAGGATTTCCATCCAGCACAGGGACCCGCCTTCACAAGTTAACCTCTTTAGTCACGTGAGCTTCATGGCCTCAAGCAACTCATCCAGGAGAAAACACTGCTTTGTGTAGGGAAGCTAATGAAAATCAAGACAACACGATAAGGTAGTAAAAGCTCCAACAAAGTTGGGAGACAGTGTTGCAGCAAAAGTCCTGACATATCCAAGAATAAATGGGCTTAAGTTTCTTTCATATAGCAAAGGTCTACAGTAACAGCAAACTGAAGAATACCAATGGTTGGCAGGCTATTAAATTAAGATAAATGAATTAACCAGCTATGTTAGGAAATCTCAAGATGAAGCAGCAACAGTTGGGTAAACATTGAAGTATTGATAACTGAAATCTATATATTTTATACAGATTGTGTCACCTTGACTGAGTCCTGCTCCTGATTGGTCCCAATCTTGACTAGAAAGGAGTTCCAAAAGCCAATCTCAAGAGTTTTTCATAGGAATCACTGAATATCAGTACAGAGAGATAATAAAGGGGCTTCCCGAGGATCTGTGAGTCTGTAACCTTCGTGGTGCAGGAGAGATATATGATTAGCCCAATTGGAGGCGGCATTCCCTTTCTGTAAGGAAATGGCACTCTGTTCTTGGTGGGTCCCCAAAAATAAATTTTTAACACAAGAAGGTAAGAACACCACCTACAGAAAACTGACTAACTGATCATTGTCCCTGACCAATATTTAGTGGGTATTTAAAAATCCAGCCCTAACCAAACAGGGCCTCGTCTGCAAAGAGGGCAGATCTGTCTTTTAACAAGCAAGACAGTTGCAGAAATCAAAGCGTTGCCTTCTCAGAAAGGAACCCTAATGAAGGAAGGAGACATAGTGTGTTCATGGGGGAAGCAACACTTTGTCTCTGGGAAAGAGAGAAGTTAACTCAGAGAGGCTCCCTAAGGAGTGCGGGCTTCTGACACAGAAACTCCGCAGAAAGCAAGTGGGTAGCAAAGTGCAGGATGCACATGTGAGACCTCACTCCCACCACAGGTGTGTTTGCGAAACTGCTCTCCCAGGAGTCCCTGAGTTGCCCTACAGGATTGCTAGGACCCAGATAACAGACAAGAAAAAGAAAATTAACAGGAGTTAGAACCAGGCAACTTTTCTTTTGATTGACAACTTGACATTCTCACCTAGAAGGGCTGACAGTTGAGTTGAAGGTCATTGAAACGTTTATAAAAACCACTGTCCACACAGAAGTATTACTGATGGTAGAATTATCAATAAGGTGACACAAGAAAGATGGCAAATGGGATTTAAAGAGAAATAAATTCATGTTTGCCTAATGTCCCCGTTTTACTCTCAGGAGTGTCTAAGTTTAGATGAGGAAGTGGACGGTCACCTTAGTAATTAGTTACATTAGCTTCCTCTGCTCACCTGGTCTCTCGGCGATAGGAGCCCCCGTCAGCCTGGCATAGTGGAGGGTGAGAGAACACTCTGAATTCAGGAGACCTGGGCCCATGCCTGACCTTGCCACTACCAGCTGAAACCTCAGGCCTGGACATCACGAACCTGGGTTACTTTCTCATCTATACAATGAAAGAAATACTGCTTGAGTATCTCAGTGTTCTCTTCTAGCTCTAAAATTATGACTCTATAGAAAAAACTTTTTTTTTTTTTTTGCCTACTTAATCCCACCTACTCAGCCTTCACCTTACCCTTCATTTCCTACAATAAAAGGAACATCACTCCTTAGATGTCTCTGCCTCATTCCTGGACTTCTGCACCCATGCAGATTTAATGGAATCATCTACTTATTTAAAATCAGCTTAAAAAATTTTTTTGGCCACCACCTCCTCTTTGTTTTCAGCTCTTGTAAAGCATACTTGGGCGATTGGATGGAGTTTAATAATCCAGAGCAGCTTTTATTTTTGCTTCTGCTTCCTTTTCTCCCCATCAGAATCTCTGATTAAAATGAAGTCTTTCTTATGTGACAGTTGAACAATACATTTCTCGGTGACATACTAAATGATGTGAGGTGCAAGCTAATTATTAACTTAAAGAGGAAAATGTTATACTCCACACAGAAAAGATACAGAAAATACAGGGTTTCTAAGGGGCTTGAATGTCCAGATTACCTGGATTATTCATTCTCTTAATTATGGAGAGCCAGTCGAAGAGTGTTTCTCAACCTTGGTTGAGCACCCACATCATCTGCAAGCTTTAAACACTATTAATGTCTTGCTCTCACCCTCTAGAAATTCTGATTTAATTGATCTGGGGTATGGCTTGGGCACACATTGGAATTTTTAAAAGCTTCACATATGATTCTAACATATGGCCAAAGCTGAGAACCATTGCAAGAGGAGGAATTAAAAGTATAATGGCAAAAGTAATTAGATTCCAAGGTTCGTCTTATGAAGGTGTGGCCCTGGAACGTGGCATTTGAAGCGATCACCATGGAGATGAGCCTCAAATAATTTTGGAAAGAAGATTCAGTCCATAATTTCCTTTTTCTAATTCTCCCATGTCTATAACAGAAAAACCTCAGTGGAGATCAATAAACCCCATGACATTGCTTGCAAACTATTCTACTCATATGTGAATGTGCACTATTCCAAGAAAAGAACCCATTGTTTTCATCAGATTTTTAAAGGAGTCCATGACCCAAAATATCAAGAACCATCGATTTATTGGAAAGAAAAAGACCATATGAGATGATTTATTTGGGATGGTAAATATTTTTATGTTGGTAGAATATTGGCCCTTTAAGTCAGCCCCTGGGAATTAGTGTCTCTGTTTTGTTTTTTGTTTTGTGTTTTTTTTTACAGTTGACATTCAGTATTTTATTTTAAATTAAATCTTTATTGTTCAGATTATTACAGTTGTTCCTCTTTTTTCTCCCCATAGCTCCCCTCCACCCGGTTCCCACCCCACCCTCTGCCCTTACCTCCCCCCGTCTGTCCTCATTCATAGGTGTATGATTTTTGTCCAGTCAATTCCCACACCCCCACGCCCCTTTTCCCCCGTGAGAATAGTCAGTCCACTCCCTTTCTATGCCCCTGCTTCTATTATATTCACCAGTTTATTCTGTTCATCAGATTATTTATTCACTTGATTTTTATTTTTATTTTTTAAAAATATATTTTATTGATTTTTTACAGAGAGGAAGGGAGAGAGATAGATAGCTAGAAACATCGATCAGCTGCCTCCTGCACATCTCCTACTGGGGATGTGCCTGCAACCCAGGTACATGCCCTTGACTGGAATCAAACCTGGGACCCTTCAGTCTGCAGGCCGACGCTCTATCCACTGAGCCAAACCGGTTTCGGCTCACTTGATTTTTAGATTCACTTGTTGATAGATGTGTATTTGTTGTTCATAATTTGTATCTTTACCTTTTTTTTCTTCTTCCTCTTCTTAAAGGATACCTTTCAGCATTTCATATAATACTGTTTTGGCGGTGATGAACTCCTTTAGCTTTTTCTTATCTGTGAAGCTCTTTATCTGACCTTCAATTCTAAATGATAGCTTTGCTGGATAAAGTAATCTTGGTTGTAGGTTCTTGCTATTCATCACTTTGAATATTTCTTGCCACTCCTTTCTGGCCTGCATAGTTTCTGTTGAGAAATCAGCTGACAGTCGTATGGGTACTCCCTTGTAGGTAACTGACTGTTTTTCTCTTGCTGCTTTTTTTTTTTTTTTTTTTTTTTTAAATATATTTTATTGATTTTTTACAGAGAGGAAGGGAGAGAGATAGAGAGTTAGAAACATCGATGAAAGAGAAACATTGATCAGCTGCCTCCTACACATCTCCTACTGGGGATGTGCCCGCAACCCAGGTACGTGCCCGCAACCCAGGTACATGCCCTTGACCGGAATCGAACCTGGGACCTTTCAGTCCGCAAGCCGACGCTCTATCCACTGAGCCAAACCGGTTTCGGCTCTCTTGCTGCTTTTAAGAGTATCTCTTTGTCTTTTGCTCTTGGCATTTTAATTATGATGTGTCTTGGTGTGGTCTTCTTTGGATTCCTTTTGTTTGGGGTTCTCTGTGCTTCCTGGACTTGTAAGTCTATTTCTTTCACCAAGTAGGGGAAGTTTTCTGTCATTATTTCTTCAAATAGGGTTTCAATATCTTGCTCTCTCTCTTCTTCTGGCACCCCCTAATTCGGATGTTGGTACACTTGAAGTTGTCCCAGAGGCTCCTTACACTATCTTCATATTTTTGGATTCTTTTTTCTTTTTGTTTTTCCGGTTGGGTGTTTTTTGCTTCCTCGTATTTCAAATCTTGACTTGATTCTTGTGATCCTCTAGTTTACTGTTGGAACTCTGTATAATATTCTTTATTTCAGTCAGCATATGCTTAATTTCTAGTTGGTCGTTTTTCATAACCTCAAGGGTCTCACTAGATTTATTGAGGGTTTCACTACATTTATTGGCGGTTTCTAGAAAATTCTTGAAAAACCTTATTAAGTGTGGTTTTGAACTGTATATCCAGTAGTTTGCTTTCCTCCATTTCTGTCATTTGTGACCTGTTTCTTTGTCTCTGCATCTTTTATGCTTCCCTGTGTTGATAGAGTGGCTTTGTGTGCTAGGTGTCCTATAGGGCCCAGTGGCTCAGCCTCCCCAATTACCTGAGGTGGACATTCTTGGTGCACCCCTTTGTGGGCTTTGTGCACAGTCTTGTTGTAGTTAAGCCTTGATTGTTGTAGGTATCACTGGGAGGAATTGACCTTCAGGCCAATTGGTTGTGAGAATCAGCTGTGTCTGCAGTAGGAGAACTTCTGTGCTGGAGACACTCTTCTGGGGCAAGACTTGCTTCAGTGGGGCTTTGGTGCTCACTGAGTCTGCCCCTGAGTGTGTCCCTTATTGATCTGAGGAGTTGTAATCTGGATGGTCCCACTCTGACCACTGGGTACACTGGCTCTTGGATCTCTAAGGAGGTGCTAATTTAGCCTCTGCCTGAGGCTACCCAGCAGGAGCTATGGAGAGATCTACAGATTCCTCTTCTTTGTTTGGGGTTTGGAGGTGCCCAGATGAGGCCCAGCTGTGAAGCAATGCAAGCTGCTATGGGGCCTGGGCCTTCTTTTGGAAGTTCTGGGTCTCTCTGGCCCAGATGCAGTTTGTTTGGTAATTTTCAGATTGCAAAGGGCCAGGCCTTTCATATGCAAAAGCCTCTGCACACAGCTTGGGTGGGGCAGGGTCACAGGGGATCAACAGGGTGGAGCAAGCAGCTATCGCTGCTCCTGAGTCCTGCCTTAAGAGCCCCCGGGTCTCAGTGTCCCTCAGTAATTGCTGCAAGCACCTCTGAGAGAAAGCCGCCCTCGAGTTCCCCCAATGCCAGACAGTCCAGTTTCTCCCCGTATGAGTCTGGGTCCCCAGAGACTCGCCCAGAACTGGAGTTCAGAGCAGTCAGGAGCTTGTGTCTCCCTCCTGATTGAAAAAGACAACCGTGTCCTCAGTTGCCAGCCCTTTCCACATGTGCCTCCGTACCTCTGCACTTCACGTCCACACCTCCTCTGACTCTCAGTGTGCTTTTCTCTTTCCTTCTAGTTGTAGAATTTCCACTTAGCTAGCTTTCCTGTGGTTCTGGGTGATGTCCGTTTTGTCTTTTAGTTGTATTTTTGAAATGGTTGTGGGAGGCAGCAATTTCCAGTGTTTACCTATGCCGCCATCTTGGTTTCTCCCCAGTGTCTCTGTTTAAAGAAACTATCACTCACAAAGAGTATTGTATTTTTATTAGGTCCTAGCCCTGATGAAATGGGATTAATTCTATATCTTCGGTCCAACAGAGGTGTCATGTAAAGCATCTGCGTGGCCAGTTTTTGCTCTTGGTACTAAGTGAACTTTCAGAAGGGAATGCAATAGTAACATAAGCAGCAAATATTTACCTTGAACTTACTAGCAGCTCCAGACACTGATCTAAGTCAGACCTTGACATATATTAACTCATTTTTTACATATGTTAACTCACAACAACCCGAGGAGATAGGTACTATCATCTTCATTTTACATGCAAGAAGATGGGAGCACAGGGAATGTGAGTAACTCAACAAGGTCTTATAGCTAGTAAGCGACAGAACTGAGATTCAAACCCAGGCAGTCTGAGTCCACAGTCCACCCTTCACTAAATGTCACAGAAATGAGAGGACTAACTGGACATCTAGTCATAAATGTTTGGAAAACCTTTCACTGCTGCAAAGTAAGTGCTCCTTTTTATCCTCCTTACTGTTATTAGTGGGCTAGAAATTTAGGGTGACTACAATACAATTGGATGTATTCTGGTGGCAATACTACAGTTGTGAGAACTGAAGTATGATACAATGGAATGTGTTCTATTTCTGGTTATTTACCAAGAGTTTCCACTCACTTAAAAGTTGCCACTGAAAATGTTTGACCTCTTTCCTAAGTGCTCATGGAGACAAGAGTTTGAAGAAAGGCCGATGGTTACTACAAACCTTGAAGATGGCAAGCAGGCTGCTTTGGTTTTACATGAAGAATCATCCCGAGTCTTCTTTGTCATTGGATTGAACCCCTCTGCAGAAAGTCTAAATGTGCAGTCATAAAATACATGTCATTTTTTACCACCCCCATCGCTGACACTCGAATGATTCCATGCTAAATACAAGTCCTACTGGCTACCGTAGGAGCCACTCCCCCCAGGTTATGCTTAGAGAGGTGGCTTTCAGCTTTGGATCTCAAAGGAGGAAGAAATTGGATGTCCTTCAAGATGACCTTCTGGCCCTTCCAAAGAAGTCACTGTGGCCAAATCTAAAATGTCTATGGCCTCCATCATAAAAATTGATGGAAAGTGCCATGGTATTTGTGCATGTCTCTTTCATGTTCCTTCATCAGCCAAAGCTTTGCAGTTTGGAATATCACTGATAATTTCTGAACTGTCTCCTGCAACTCAAAGGCCTGCACTTGCTTTGCCAGTGACTCACCAGGAGACCTCTATCCAGAACCTCTATAGGTAGCAGCGTTGAAGGTTATGCTCTCCTCTGTCACCAAACAAAGCATCTAAGGGGACCATGCAACCGCATTGCTGATCTTGTCTGCTGTGTTGGCACCAGAAGTTACATAGTGACATATACAAAGCCTAGGGGAATGGAAAGGCAGACATGTGATACCCTCACATGTGACACCATCGTCCCAGAGGAGTTGAATGTTTCTGTGTCAGAGACATGACAGAACTGTCAAAAGTAAAAGTTAATTCTAGCCTTGGTCTAGTGGCTAAGTTTGTTGGAGTTTTCACTCAAAAAGGTTGAGTGTTTGATACCTGGTCAGAGTGGGTATGGGAGGCAACTGATCAATCTCTCTCTCTCTCCCTCTCTCTCTCAAAAATCAATAAACATATCTTGGGGTGAGATTTTTTAAAAAGTTTTCTTGAATGGTCTTTATGTTGTGCAATAGCGTATGTTTTTGCTGTTGTTCAGTAACAATGTAAAAACAGCAACATTTTTTTCATCAAAATAGAAAGGAAAAACAAAGAATAACTATAAACACACTGGTATCATTCAGTCGGTGACCACAGCACCTTCATTGTCCCATCCCCACTTGACTGTCACTACTGTGTTTATGTACCTGCTCACAGGTTGGCATTTCTTTATGCACACCTTTCTGACTCTCCCTCGTGCCCTCCCTCCTAAGAGATGCTGAATCTCTTAGGCTCTTCCCTCAATTACTTGGCTTCTTAGCAGATGCCCTGACTACTGAGTGGGAGGGAATTTGGTCCAGTTCAAAAGAGACCCACTTCCCTCCTCTACCCACAACCTCATCTAGTTATATAACAGACTACCTCCCGCCCCCAAAAAAGGTTATGAATGCTTCCACAAACACTTGAAGATGGCTTTAGAGAAAATTGAAAGCTACATCAGTGAACAGAATAGACTAAAATCTAATAGTTCAATGGCTTGCTCAAAGTAATTCATTAAACAATTATTATGTACTTACGATGTATTTTGTTAAGCTAAGTTCTAGAAATACAAAGATAAAAGAGACATTGTCCCTGTCTTGCAGGAGCTTATAGCCTAGTGAGAGACAAGTATTTAAACAGGTAAGTACCACACTGTGAGATAAATCCTATATAGTACAAATATACACAAGGCAGGACAAAATCAGCAGTGGGAACAGAAAGGTCTAGACTCTAGAGCAGCCGTGAGCAAACTACGGCCCGCGGGCAGGATCCGGCCCGTTTGAAATGAATAAAACTAAAAAAAAAAAAAAGATCGTACCCTTTTATGTAATGATGTTTACTTTGAATTTATATTAGTTCACACAAACACTCCATCCATGCTTTTGTTCCGGCCCTCCGGTCCAGTTTAAGAACCCATTGTGGCCCTCGAGTCAAAAAGTTTGCCCACCCCTGCTCTAGAGGCTATTTTTACCCATGACGCTTTTAGCTTCACTGTCCATTTTCAGGTAATTTTATTATTCTGCTAGTACAGCAGTTACTTGAGAGCTACTAATGAGATGTTAGACTGGAATGCCATTTTCATTTTTGGTATCACTAAGAGAATGAAGCCCATAGGACTAAACTACAAGACAATTGCATAAAATTAAGTGCTACACTGGTGAGGTACTGATATAAGGTGCCATTTTAGGGATAGGCAAGTAATAGTGTGGGTTGGACACCATGGTGGGGATGGGGTAGTCCAAGATGGGAGGGACTTCTTTACTTATCTGCAATATTCCAGGCACTTCACATCTGCTAACCTTATTAAATTCACATTGAAGCCTTCGAAGCATTTTTTTATTATTATTATTAACAATCTCTCCACCCTGACTGGTGTGGCTCAGTTGGTTGGGCATCATCCCATGTATCGAAGGTTGTTGGTTGAAGTTGTGGGCTCAATCCCCACATTGATGTTTCTCTCTCTCTCCTTCTACCTTCCTCTCTCTATATTATAAAATATTTTAAAAAACAAACCCAAAATCCCATCCACCCCCTCCTTTTATAGAGGCAGATACAGAGGTTCAGAGAGACTGGGTAACTTGCAAAGATCACACAGCTAGTAAGTAAGAGAGCTGTCATGCAAACCGAGGTCTCAAGGCCTACTAACCTTGAGATTCCCCTACTTCACTTCCCAGCGGTCCTGCAGTTCACAAGGTGCAGAGTCTGGGCTCAGTCCCTGAGCAGGTCTAACAGAGCTCTAAGCACTACCCTCTGCATTTTTCTATTGACTGGAAATTGCATTCGTAAGGACCTTAAACAATGCACGGTGCCTTGAACCTCTGAGCTTGGAGCTTTCCTAGGTGTTCAAGTCATTGCCCAGGGTTCAGCCAGAGGAAAGCATTGTTTGAGGAACTGGCCCCTTGCGATGGCCAGCGTGAGATAAGACTGCTGACGAATGCCAAGAGGCTGCTGCAGGGGCAGCTCCATTTGGGAAGGAAAATGTGTCACTTCCTCCCGGCTCCTATGTCGTTTCTCTGCGTGGGAGGAGGGGAAGGGATCCGAGCCTTGAAAGAATTTAGAATGGGTCTGGGTGGGGTGAGGGAGGAGGCTAGTCAGAGTGGAAGAGTAGGATTTAACTGGCTCTGGCTACACCCTATTTAAAAGCCCAGCATATTTTTATTTCTTGGCTCATTCTCAGCCTACCCTTCTAACTGCTTCCTCATCCTTATTTTAATTCAGTGCTGGAATCTCAGCACATTTACCCCTTCCCCCTCCTTCTCATATGCAAAATTTCACTCCTCAATCTTTGCTGCATCTATTTTTCTACAAAGCTGGAACATTAAGAGCTGGCCCAGTGCTTTCCAACCTCTACATAGCCCCACCCAATAGAAATGTATGTGTGCAGACACACACACACACACACACACACACACTGCCTAATTCCCACAGAATAGTAATTTTTCAAAGTGTCCTGGTTTCACTCACAGCCATACTCAGCTATTTCCCCCTCATTGTCTCATTGAGAAAGTAATGGAAGGAAAAGAAAAAGTGGGATGCATGCTAAACCAATTTTAGTGTAATGGGGCTACAGTATTTAGAACTAGAAGAGCTGTCTTTCTGCAGATGAGAAAACTAGGACCCACGGAGCCTTATTACAAATCCCCCAGCTGGTTAGGAGCAGAACCCAGATGAGAGCTTGAGTCCCCTCAGTGGGCTTTGCAGTGTCGTCAGAGATTGGACCAGAGGTGGTTTCCTCATGCTGACATGTCCAAAGCCCAGTTCTTCATTCTGTAATTCACTACACGTGCATTAATGCACCACTAGGGCTCTGGTGGCATTTAAGGGCCCTCCATGAACTCCACTTTAAATCACTTCTTTCCTCAAACAGCCCTGAGAGGTGGGCTTGCCACTCAGGTGCATCTTGAGTTTCACAGGCAGTAACTCCTCTAACCCCTGGCATTCTGAAGCCACCTAGATTTTGGCAACAAAGAGTTTCTTTATTTGCCCTGTTCTTTATTTGGAAGCAGCTGAGCTTTCCCCAAAACATGCTGGGACAATTCTAATTGGCATGGTGTGTGTCAACACTTCTAAACTCACCGGCCAACTTGCATTGTTCACCTTTCAAAGTGGTTCCAGGAGAGAAGCCGGTTCCCTTCCCAGGCCTTGCTCGATACCACACACACCCAACCCACGCGATCAGAAGGGCTTGTGCAAGGAGAATTTCCTGTTCTGCTGACTCATCTGCAATGAGATGGAAGACACATTTATATTTTCTTTTCCAGCTTTTAAAGGGAAATGGGAGTCTTCCGAGTTTGGATCTCTTTGAGATGAAATCAAGTACAGTCAATGCCTGGCACGTAGTAGGACTAAGTCAGTGAACATTGACTGTATTTATGATGGCCCAGAGAGCTGACTCAGAGTGGTGAGCATTCAGATGGGCTGCAAGGCAGCTAGGGATGGAGCACCCTCTGTGTTTCCATTTTGGAAGGAGACTTCGGACTCTTGGCCAGGAGGAGGGTTTGAAGGGGTGCTCCGTGGATTTCATTTGTGAGTAGGTCACAGTGCAGCAAGCAGACTTGATGTCCCCATGCTTTCTGACTGAGAACAAAAGGCATTCCTCTTCTTCTATCTAAACCTAAATCAAGGGAAGGATGATTCAACTCAGTGTAGGAAACAAAAGGAAATCCGTCAATAGCATTTACATTTGGGAGGCAATAGAGCCAGTCTTTTGCCAAACAAGATAGGAATTAAGGGGGAAAAGGATCCTGATAAATTTGTGCATTTCATTGTATGTAAATGTTACCTTTATATACATATAAAATACATAAAATAATGGAGTAGGGGTTGGGGAGTGATGGGTATATGAGGGTCTATTATAATATTGTGTTTACCTTGTAAATGTTTGGAATTTTTCACAATAAAATATTTTAAACACTTGGATCCTATTTTTGGTTCTAATTTTCTCTCTCTCTCTTTATTTTATTTATTTACTTATTTTGTTAGTCCTCATCTGAGGATATTTCTCCATTGATTTTTTAAAAAAATTAACTCATTTCTTTCTTTTTTTAAAAAAAATATGTTTCTATTTATTTCAGAGAGAGGAAGGGAGAAGGAGAGAGAGATAGAAAAACATCAATGATGAGAGGGAATCATTGATTGGCTGCCTCCTGCAAGTCCCACATTGAGGATCGAGCCTGTAACTTGGGCATGTGCCCTGACCCAGAATTGAACTGTGACCTTCTGGTTTATAGGTTGACATTCAACCACTGAGCCATGCTGGTCGGGCTCCATTGATTTTTAGGGAGAGTGGAAAGGAGGGGAGAGATAGACAGACACATCGGTTGGTTGCCTCCTGAATGTGCCCCAACCAGGGCCGGGGATTGAGTCTACAACCAAGGTATGTGCCCTTGACTGGAATTGAACCTGGGACCCTTCAATCCACAGGCTCTATCCACTGAGTCAAATGGGCTCAGGCTGGTTCTAATTTTCAATGTTTGCTTATAATCTTTATTTCTATACTTCAACATCAACTATCTGAATGTATCACTTCTTGGTAAGGATGGTCAGGGCATTTGTGAAATCATGTATATGAAAGTACTTTGCAAATTATAATGTTCTTTTGAAATGTGGTGGTTAGAAAAGGCTCATGATTACAATACCATGGTAAAGATCTGGGCACATTATCAGAAAGAATTCAAGCTGTGCAAAGGGTATGACATGACAGTTTCTCTCTCACAGAACTCTCCTCCAGAGGCAATCCCTGTTATCATAGGAATTCCATGGAGATGACATTTCATATTTTCATATGAAGTTTTAAAACTTTCACATGAAGTTTTCTACCCCCTCTCTCAGAGGGGTCTCAGACTTTAGAAAAGATTCACTGAAAACTCCACTAGCCTTTCTAACTAGCCTTTCAGGAATTCCCTGGGGATTTTGTTGAAATGCAGGTTTAGGGCCTGAGATTCTGCATTTTTAAGCAACTGGTCCAGGACCACACTGAGTAGCAAGGCTTTGAGGATTCCTAACTCTGCCTAGAAAACTCCTTCAGCTTATTCCAAATACTTGCAGTGAGTCTGTAAAGCACATAGAGTTCTAAGAATCAATTTAATTTCTTCTGGCTTTAAAATGTAGAAGTAAAATAAAAACCTCAGTGCCACCCAGTTGGTGCCTCCCAGGCATAAAATCACACGTTTGTACCAACATACAGCCCCCAGTTTTTCACTTCACTGCCACTCACCAAGGACAAGTGATCTCAAAGATCTTTTGAGCTTTCAGCCTCAGCTTTTTGTGGTCTAAAATTGAACCAACAGGTAAGTTTCCCACAAATTACATATATTTCATATAACATACATATGAAATTTTGGGCCCCTTGCAGGAGGGAAGAGATTCGTCTGGCATTACTGATTAAAGTTTTGGGAAACATTAACAGTGATGGGGCAGAGGCCATGTGCTCAGAAAAGTGCCTTCTTCCCGAGCCCAGGCCCCTGCTGGCCACGCCCAGGATTTAACAAGACCCGACTTGCGCCTGGCCAATCGGCAGGGCCCACAGCCAGCTCCCCTCCCCTCACTATTCTCACGGGTCTCACTCGGTTTCTGGTCGCTGCGTCCACTGGAGGCCCGGGTCGGGTTAGCTAACTCAATAAAGGACCTTCTGCTTTTGCATCGGACTGACTCCCTGGCATGGTTTCTTGGGGATCTTGAATTCTGGGCATAACAACAACATTTCCTTTAATAGTTGAAAGAACAACTACTAAGAAATCTAAATTATATCGTAGTGACATAAACTTATTTTGAGTTGAAAACATTTGATCGTCAACAGATGCAGGAAGAGGCTTTGTCTGACGCCCCCTCCCCCACCCCCCAACCCATCCACCCCACACACACCTTCGCTGATGAAAAGCAGAAACTGCTGGGAATAAGGCTATCAGAATTGCCACTCTTCTGGGCAGTTTCACTCCCAAGAAGAAGACCTAGAAAGAAACTACCATAAATCGCTTCTTCAGGGGAGTTTCATGCCCCAAAGAAGAGGAAGAAGACCACTCACCAGCATAATCAAACATTATCACAAACTATCATATCTCCCATTTTGTTCTCCTAAAACTCCATTTGTTTTTCCTAAAGAAACTCATTTGTTCCTCCCACAGGAGCCTTTTCCCACCTCCTCTGTCTTCCCTATTAAGTTAGGTGGATAAGCCCCTAATTTAAGTTATTAAACAGAGTTCCTGTCCTTGTGATCTTTCCAGTATGTAAACAAACACTGTCTTATCTCTTGTTAATTTGGCTTTTGTCAATTTAATTCACAGGCCCCAAGAAATGAACATAAAGGAAAGGTGTTTCCTCCCTGACACTTATTTGTAATACCTCATATATGATAGAAAATTCTTGATGGAGAGCATGTAAAACACAGACAATAGGGTGGTAAAGGCCTGGGGTTGGGGTTGGGCCTGGGCTGGGAGAGGTCAATGGGGGAAAAAGGGGACATATGTAATACTTTCAACAATAAAGATTTTTTTAAAAAAAGAGAGAGCATGTATTACTTTTATATTTCAAAAAATTTTATAATTGTGAAAAACTACACATAACAAAATTTACTATTGTAACCATTTTTAAGAGCACAGTTCTGTATTAAGTACTAGAGGCCCAGTGCATGAGATTTGTGCACTGCAAGTGGGGGGGTGGGGGGGGGGCGGGAGGGAGTGGTCCCTCAACCCAGCCTGTGCCCTTTCGAAGTCTGGGACCCCTCGGGGGATGTCTGCCTGGCAGCTTAGGCCCATCCCTGGAGGCCTAAGCCTGCAGTCAGATATCCCTCTCGCAATCTGGGGCTCTCACAGTCCCGGACCCCTTGTTCCTTACCATCCGCCTGCAGCAGAAGTGGGAGAGGCAGCTGTGAACCTGGCTTCTAGCTGAGCAGTGGTCCCCTGTGTGAGCATACTGACCACCAGGGGGCAGCTTCTGTGTTGAGTGTCTGCCCCTGGTGGTCAGTGCGCATCATAGTGACAGGTCGTTCTGCTGTTTGGTCGATTTGCCTATTATGCTTTTATTATATAGGATATTTACAGTGTTGTGCAACCAATCTCCATAACTTTTTCATATTGCAAAACTGAAACTCTATACCCATTAAAGAAAAGCTCATTTGACTCTCCACCAGACCCTGACCACCATAATTCTACTTTCTCTCTCTATGGCTCTGATTGCTCTAGTACTTCATGCCAGTGAAACTTTACAGTATTTGTCTGTTCATGTCTGGCTTATTTCTTAGCATAATGTCTTTGAGATCCATCCATCTCATATCATTATAATTATCTAGTTATTAATATAAAAGGAGCAAAGGAGGAAGGCCAGACATTATAGGCATGTCATTTGGGCAGCTTCACCAGGAAGCTGCAACTTTGCACTTCCAAGGGGTCCGACAAATGAAAGGTAGATGCAAGCCCAGTAAAACTGGGGTGACATAGAAAAGATACTTGTTTGTCAATCACACCTGGGGATAGAGATGGTTGGCTAGAATGGGCGAGGCCACTGCAAGTGCTCAAACATTTGGGAATACATAATCCGCTAAACAAATAAGTTTGTGGCCTGACCATTTGCTTGGGGTTCACTCTCTTGGTTCTTGTTGTTGATCCCCGCTATAGGTTCCTTTTGGCTTGTGGGGCTCTCTTGTTCTGCTCCTGCCTGAGTTTCCTTCATAGCCATGTGGCCCTGCAGATCCCACATGCTCATGCTATGGCCTGATGCAGGACGGGACATGGCTCCAACATGGGAAGGAAACTTTGGACACTGACTGATTTTAGCTCTACTGAAATCCCAGCTACTCTTCTTTTAAGACTGGACTAAGGAAAATGGGACTTTGGAAACCCAGGGGTATATTTCCATGGAAATAAAGTTTTCTAACATATTGCATCGTCTCTTACAAGTCTCAGAAAATTCCTTTTCTTGGGGTATTGGAAGAACTCCACCCCCAGCAGCATCTGGGGGAGACAAGCTCCCCTTCCATCCTGTAACACATCTATTTGAAATTTTTAAAAAATATGTTTTTTATTGATTTCAGAGAGAGGAAGGGAGAGGGAGAGAGAGATAGAAACGTCAATGATGAGAGAGAATAATGAACCGGCTGCCTCCTGCACACCCACTACTGGGGATCAAGCCCATAACCAGAATCAAACCATGACCTCCTGGTTCATGGGCTGACACCACTACTAAGCCCCACCAGCTGGGCTATTTGAATTTTTTGAACAAAATTAATTCTCATTCATAGAGATATTCCAGAGTCAGTGTTCCGTGAAGTTTCCTATTGTCAGATTTTATTTCTGTAAGAAGTTTTGGCTTCAGTGTGTGTGCGCGCGCGCGTGCGTGTGTGTGTGTGTGTGTGTGTGTGTGTATCTGTGTGGATATGCATGTGTGCATGTTTGTGCCTTGTGCCTGTCTGTATGCTTTGTTTTATTTATCTTGTCAAGGCTGGCACTTCACCATCTGAAAAGCTTTTAGTGATTCATGTCATCTTACCTCACACTATTCCTGTTAAGTCATGAAGCTAAAATAAATAGACATTTCAAAAGCAAGTAAGTGGTTGGTTGAAAGTCAGATTGCTGGGCTGTTCTGTTTGTAGCTGAACTCGCTCCAACACTGCTGTAGGGAAGGTAAAGTCTCGGTTGCAATCCTGAGTGGGCCGGCTTTCTCATTCATGTCCTATGGGCACCATATTCATGTCTAGCCCCCCTCTCTCAATTCACAAGAGATGGGGAGCATGACTGCAGGAAGGCTATCTATAAAATCACATGAGGCCCATGTCCTATGGGCTCTGGGACAGTGGCATCATTGCTATGAATAAGAACGTATTCATATTCCTGGCGTTCTCCCAAATGTTCTTCGATACTTGCCAGAAGGAACGGAAAAAAAATGAAGCTCTATCTTCCTGGAAATTATCTTATTTTTATCTCTCTGCATGCTGATCCTCTGAGGGCTGTGGGAGAGGGCAGAACTCACCCCGACACAGTCACTCATGTCCCCAGTGAGAGCCCATGCGCTGCTCTACCCCAGTGCTTGGGACATGCTGCACACATGGTAGATATCCAATACCTATTGATTAAGAAAAACGAGTGCATTTGCCCACATGACCTTGGACAAACCCGTTAACTGCCCTCGTCTTCAATTCTCCGCTCTGTAAAGTGAAATAACGAGCTAGAGCTCTGTTTTTCCTCTCAGCTGGAGTATTCCTTGATTTGAGAAAGAACTTTCTAAATTTAACTGTTATCACTTCTATGTCAGCATGTTCTGGGTAAGAATAAATACCAAGAGAACAGTTTTAAAACTTTATCTTCCCAAAGAAATAAAAATGGTTTTCTCCTGTTAGGGCAGAAGTGGAATGGGGGCTGGGTGGAGAAGAGCAGCAGAATTCTGGAGATTAGTCATCAGCCTAGAATAAGATTCCATAGATGATTGCCTGTCACTGTTTCAGGTTACTTTGGGACATCAGGAATATCTTGATAAGGAGATAGAAAGATGTTCTATTAAAAAATTTCATTACAAAAGAGAGGAATCAATAATCAAGCTATCCAAATTATCCAACAAAGATACTAGTAACATGTGCATTTAAAAGACCACCATGACTTCAAAAATACAACTAAAAGACGGAACGGAGATCATCCAGAACCACAGGAAGGCTGGCTGAGTGCAAGTTCTACAACTAGGAGGAAAGAGAATAGCATACCGAGACTCAGAGGAGGCGCAGTGCTGAAGTCAAATACTAAGGTGCGGAGGTGGCTGGCGGCGGAGGGCGCGGTTGTCGTTTTCAATCGGGAGGGAGTCTCAGACACTGAGCTCCAGATCTGGGCTAGTCTCTAGGGACCCAGACTCAAATGGGAGAAGTGGGACTGTCTGGCTTCAGTCGCAACTCGAAGGCAGCTTTCTCTCTGAGGTTTGCAGTGGTTGCTGGGACTCTGAGAGGCAGAGCCCCCGGGACGGGCCTGAGAGCAGCCATAACTGCTCTCTCAGCCCACCCTGTTGATCTGCTGGGACGGCCCCGCCCAAGCCTTGCACAGAGCCATTTGCCGGAGAGCCTCAGGCAAAGGCTAGATTAGCACCTCCCCAGAGGACAGAAGTTCTCTCACTGCAGACACAACTGATTCTCACAGCCACTTGGCCTGGAGGTCAAATCCCCTCTAGTATTACCTACAACAATCAAGGCTTAACTACAACAAGACTGTGCACAAAGACCACTAGGGGGTGCACCAAGAAAACATAAAAAAATGCGGAGACAAAGAAACAGGACGCAAAGGTCAGAAATATAGAGCTCAAAACCACACTTTTAAGGTCTTTCAATAATTTTCTAAAAACTGCCAATAAATGCAGTGAGATCCTCAAGAAATCTAATGAGACCCTCAATGTTGTGATAAAGAACCAACTAGAAATTAAGCATACACTGACTGAAATAAAGAATATTATACAGACTCCCAACAGCAGACTAGAGGAGCGCAAGAATCAAGTCAAAGATTTGAAATACGAAGAAGCAAAAAACACCCAACCGGAAAAGCAAAATGAAAAAAGAATCCGAAAATATGAAGATAGTGTAAGGAGCCTCTGGGACAGCTTCGAGCGTACCAACATCAGAATTATAGGGGTGCCAGAAGAAGAGAGAGAGCAAGATATTGAAAACCTATTTGAAGAAATAATGACAGAAAACTTCCCCTATGTGGTGAGAGAAATAGACTTATGGGTCCAAGAAGCACAGAGAACCCCAAACAAAAGGAATCCAAAGAGGACCACACCAAGACACATCATAATTAAAATGCCAAGAGCAAAAGATAAAGAGAGAATCTTAAAAGCAGCAAGAGAAAGAAACTCAGTTACCTACAAGGGAGTACCCATACGACTGTCAGCTGATTTCTCAACAAAAACTTTGCAGGCCAGAAGGGAGTGGCAAGAAATATTCAAAGTGATGAATACCAAGAACCTACAACCAAGATTACTTTATCCAGCAAAACTATCATTCAGAAGTGAAGGCCAGATAAAGAGCTTCACAGATAAGAAAAAGCTAAAGGAGTTCATCACCACCAAATCAGTATTATATGAAATGCTGAAAGGTATCCTTTAAGAAGAGGAAGAAGAAGAAAAAGGTAAAGATACAAATTATGAACAACAAATACACATCTATTAACAAGTGAATCTAAAAATCAAGGTAATAAATAATCTGATGAACAGTATGAACTGGTGATTGTAATATAATCAGGGACATAGAAAGTGAATGGACTATTCTTGGGGGGGGGACGGGTGTGGGGTGAGGGAAGAGATTGGACAATAATCGTGCACCTATGGATGAGGACAGTGGGTGGGGAGGGAACTGGGTGGAGGGGAGTTATGGTGGGAAAAAAGAGTAACTAATGTAATAATCTGAACAATAAAGATTTAATTAAAAAAGAAACAAACAAAAAACAAACAAACAAAAAACAAATATGCATCTATCAACAAGTGAATCTAAGAATCAAGTGAATAAATAATCTGATGAACAGAATGAACTGGTGATTATAATAGAATCAGGAACATAGAAAGGGAATGCGGGAAGAGAATGGACAAAACTCGTGCACCTATGGATGAGGACAGTGTGTGGGGAGTGAGGGCGGAGGGTGGGGCGGGAACTGGGAGGAGGGGAGTTATGGGGAAAAAAAGAGGAACAAATGTAATAATCTGAACAATAAAGATTTAATTTAAAAAAGAAAAGAAAAGAAAAAAAAAAGACCACCATGGCTTTTACAGTTTACCAAATAAATCAGTTATACAGAATTTTGATCAATTTTTGCTTAAAACAATTTGTTTTTAAAGCAAAAGTTTTTTTTAAAGGAAATCTGTGATAAGCCGTTTTCCTCCTCTGATAAGCTAATTGTTCTGTGAAGTGCTAGGTAACTTACCATACTGCTGCCTTATAACAGAACAATGAGACAGCCTGTTGTGGTCCTATTTTATAGTTGGGACATTTCCGGTATTGGCAGGTTGGGTATAAAATGAAAGTATAATTGCAGTGTTGTTCAAAATGACATTATTTTCACTCCTGGAGAAGGGCATGTACTTGTTACCAAACCTTAAGAAAGATACAATGGAGAAAGAAGTAAAAACTTTAGGAGCCCTAATTTGAGCACTATCCTTTTCTGCTTAATCATCAAACACCTTCATTATTTAAAAGCCATAGAAGGAGGCACAGAATTTTGTTGGATGGGTATTCAGGCATTTGGCACAGAGCCTGTGTCTGGGGAAGAGGGGTTGGTGACTGGGAGACTGGAGTCAGGGTTGAGAAATAGAAACTTAGTTTTCATAATATACTTCTTATATTTGAATTTTGCAAAACCATGTGCATTTAGTACATTTTCAACTTTTACTCAAGCCATCAGGATAAAGATTGGTTTAAAAACATGTACTGAATTGAATAATAAAGCATAATAAAATTGTAGAACAAAAGTTGAAAAAGATATCATGGCATAGTGAAAACATGTTGGAATAGCAGTCATGAAGGACTCTATTTCTGTCTAGTTTGGTCATCTTGACAGTTATTTCTCTTTTTCGGTACTCAATTGCCCCAATGAATAACTGGTTGGTGTAGGTCAGTGGTTCTCAATATTGGATGTATGGTAAATAGTTTCTTGGATCCCACTCCTCATAGGTTCTGATTTAATTGGTCTGAAGATACTGGTTTATCAATTTCTCAATTTCTTTTTTATTATGTCTTTTCTAAGGAGCCATTTTAAAGAATATTTTTTCTTTTTTTTTTTAATTGAATCTTTATTGTTCAGATTATTACATTTGTTCCTCTTTTTCCCCCCCATAACTCCCCTCCTCCCAGTTCCCGCCCCACCCTCCGCCCTCACTCCCCACCCACTGTCCTCATCCATAGGTGCACGATTTTTGTCCAGTCTCTTCCCGCATCTCCCACACCCCTTTCCCCCCCAAGAATAGCCAGTCTATTCCCTTTCTATGTCCCTGATTCTATTATAATCACCAGTTCACTTGTTCATCAGATTATTTATTCACTTGATTCTTAGATTCACTTGTTGATAGATGCATATTTGTTGTTCATAATTTGTATCTTTACCTTTTTCTTCCTCTTCCTCTTCTTAAAGGATACCTTTCAGCATTTCATATAATCCTGGTTTGGTGGTGATGAACTCCTTTAGCTTTTCCTTATCTGTGAAGCTCTTTATCTGACCTTCAATTCTGAATGATAGCTTTGCTGGATAAAGTAATCTTGGTTGTAGGTTCTTGGTATTCATCACTTTGAATATTTCTTGCCACTCCCTTCTGGCCTGCAAAGTTTTTGTTGAGAAATCAGCTGACAGTCGTATGGGTATTCCCTTGTAGGTAACTGAGTTTCTTTCTCTTGCTGTTTTTAGGATTCTCTCTTTATCTTTTGCTCTTGGCATTTTAATTATGATGTGTCTTGGTGTGGTCCTCTTTGGATTCCTTTTGTTTGGGGTTCTCCGTGCTTCTTGGACCTGTAAGTCCATTTCTTTCACCAGGTGGGGGAAGTTTTCTGTCATTATTTCTTCAAATAGGTTTTCAATATCTTGGTCTCTCTCATCTTCTGGCACCCCTATAATTCTGATGTTGGTACGCTTGAAGCTATCCCAGAGGCTCCTTACACTATCCTTGCATTTTTGGATTCTTTTTTCATTTTGCTTTTCCGGTTGGGTGTTTTTTGCTTCCTCGCATTTCAAATCATTGACTTGATTCTTGCGCTCCTCTGGTCTGCTGTCGGGAGTCTGTATAATATTCTTTATTTCAGTCCGTGTATGCTTAATTTCTAGTTGGTTCCCCAATATAACATCGAGGGTCTCATTAGTTTTCTTGTAGATCTCATTAAGTTTATCGGCGGCTTCTAAACAGTTCTTGAGAGACCTTAAAAGTGTGGTTCTGAACTCTATATCTTCCATTGACAATTTTGTCCTGTTTCTTTTTCTCCGCATTTTGTTATGCTTCCTTGGTGCACCCCCTAGTGGTCTTTGTGCGCAGTCTTATAGTTAAACCTTGGTTGTTGTAGCTAATACTAGGGAGGGTTTGACCTCCAGGCCAAGTGGCTATGAGAATCAGCTGTGTCTGCAGTGAGAGAACTTCTGTCCTCTAGGGAGGTGCTAATCTAGCCTTTGCCTGAGGCTATCCGGCAAATGCCTCTGTGCAGGGCTTGGGTCGAACAGGATCAACAGGGTGGGCTGGGTAGAGCAGTTATGGCGGCTCTCAGTCCTGTCCCCAGGGGCTCTGCCTCTCTGAGTCCCAGCACCCGCTGCAAAGCTCGGAGAGAAAGCTGCACTCGCTCTGACCGAAGCCAGACAGTCCCGCTTCTCCCGTTTGAGTCTGGGTCCCTAAAGACTCGCCTGTATCTGGAGCTCAGAGTCTGCGACTCCCTCCCGATTGAAAACGCCAACCGCGCCTTCCGCCGCCAGCCCGCTCCGCGCACTCCGCACCTCAGAATTTGACTTCAGCACTGCGCCTCCTCTGAGTGTCCGCATGCGTTTCTCTTTCCTCCTAGTTGTAGGACTTCCACTCAGCCAGTGTTTCTGTGGTTCTGGGTGATGTCCGATCCATTTTTTAGTTTCACTTTTGAAGTAGTTGTTCAAGGCAGCAAACTCCGGCGTTAACCTATGTCGCCATCTTGGTTCTCTCAAGAATATTTTTTCTTAATTGCTCTTTCCCATAACATTTTAATATAACCAGATATACTGTCTATCTGTTTATGTACTGTATGTACATCTGTGCTTTTTACATAAAAAGAGTAAGTTTATTTTTATCTACGTTGAGAATTCATGGTCTAGATTAATTTTTAAGTCCCCCATAAGTTTAACAATTATGCAACTCTCTAAAATTAACTTTTCTGAAATAACATGAAAAAGAAATAAAGAAGAGGACACCGTATAGTGCAAATTCCAGCATGGGTTTTGCTAGTCAGTGATATAACCCCCACATGTGTGTTTTGTGCCCTGTCGGGTGGGACCTGCCTTGGCCGTTTGAGACACTACACTCAATGAAGGAAGCAGATGGAAGGGGAGAAGATCCTCATCTCCCATGGGAAGTTTCCTTGCCCCAGAACTGTGCAGCAATGGACGGGACTGCCTCACAGTACTGATCTAACAGCACTGGGAGTGGTCAAACAGGGGCCAAACGTAAAAGAGAATCCCAGAATTTGTTGGGAGTTTGGGCTAAATAACTTCCAATGCCCCTTTATACACAGTTCTATGCCCAAAGCAAGAATACAAGATAAAACAATCTTCCCTCTCTAGGACTTCTATGGCAGATGTCTATGTACTAGGTGGTATTAACAACTTCCAGTTGTGCCCTGACCAGTTTGGCTCAGTGGATAGAGCGTTGGCCTGCAGACTGAAGGGTCCCAGGTTCGATTCCGGTCAAGGGCATGTACCTTGGTTGCGGCCACATTCCCAGCAGGGAGTGTGCAGAAGGCAGCTGAATCGATGTTTCTCTCTCATCGATGTTTCTAACTCTCTATCCCTCTCCCTTTCTCTCTGTAAAAATCAATAAAATATATATATAAAAACAAAACAACTTCCAGTTGTGCTGGGTTATTTGTGAACATGCTTGTGGTCCTCCTACTTGTATGAAAAGTTCAGCTGCTGCCCATTCAGTGGGCAAGACAAATAACAGTTACAGCACTCACAGAGTATGGAATGACTTCCAGGAAAATGTTTTTAATTAAGTCCTTTCATTATGAAGGAACCTTTTATACATAGGCTGTACTCCTTCCAATAGCATTTGTTTGCTTTAAGAACAAAAACGAAAAGCCTACAAGTTCTAGACACGCATTTAAATATGTTCTTATTGATTTCAAAGAGAGGAAGGGAGAGGGAGAGAGAGATAGAAACATCAATGATGAGAGATAAACATCAATCAGCTGCCTCCTGCATGCCCCCAGTGGGGACTAAGCCCACAACCCAGGCATGTGCCTTGACTGAGAATCAAACCATGACCTCCTGGTTCATAGGTCAACACTCAACCACTGAGCTATACTGGCCAGGCTAGATATTTATTTATAGATACACAGAGTCTGAATTTTAACCAATCAGTCAGGTTTGATCTGAGGTACTTATCTGAGATGCAATCATTTGTGAACCTTGATCCTAAATGCCGAGGCTTCTTCTCCTTCTGGCTGAACAGTAACTATGTTCCTCTCTTCATTTTCATATGAATGCACTCCTGAATACATTTTTGCTCTAAACTTGAAGATTCAGAATCAAAGGAGATAGTGGGTGGTGGAATGGAGATGCCAGCCTATAAAATAAAGAGCAAATAAAACAACAATAATGATAATAAATCTGGAAACTGAAGTTGGCCTGTGTGCCCTCAAAGGTCTTACAATACAGTTGGTAAGTCAGTTTATTTTTATGAAAAGGTAAGTAATGGTAGAAGGTATCATTAAATAGGAGGTACCAGTAATATGAAATTTAGAGGTGCGAGTGCTCCGTGAGAGCTGGTGTCAAAGACATGCAGGAATGCAGGGGTGGAAGTACCTGCAAATTCATAAGGCAGGAATAAAAGTCAGCTGGATACTGAACAGGTACAGAGTAAACTGGGTTAAACTATTAAAGAGAAGTTGGGAATGAAATTTCTTTTCCTAATTTTGGTCCCTAAGGCTCTGGAGCTGTTCCTGTGCCTAACAGTGCAAGTCCCGAAGAAACGGATGTGGTGTTGCACGAAGGTGCTGTGGCCTACAGATGGAAAGAACTTTGTAGTGGGAAAATCCAGGAAATGCAGCAGTTCTTGAGGCTAAATGTGAGGAGGCCATTGGATGCATCTCCTCTGGCAATGACAGCTTGATGAGGAGTGCCCAGTGTTCACCAGTTCAGCACAATGATGGGGAAGCCAGACTGGACGAAACATCATGTCACCAACAGAATCCAGAATTACACACCTGACATGGTGTGGGTGGAGTAATGTGACCTCCTAAAACTCAGACACATTAATCCCAGTGAGGATGACATTATGATATATTTCACACAATTTACTCACAGGGACTCCAGTCCTTTCGATAGCAGAGTGGAATCATTGCTCATGCAGATGGACCTGTAGCTGGCATTGGAGGAGACTTGCATTTTGATGAGGCTGAAATCTGGATTAAACACATCGAAGGCATGTATCTTGTTCCTATTCATTCCAAAAATACAAAGGCTATTTATTATGTTCCCCCTACCATTATGATGACCCCATCAGATTTCACTCCCTACTCAGGACATGTGACATTCAGTCTCCCTGTGGAGATTCATAAAAGCACCATCTTATGTCACATCCTTACACTATGGAACCAGCTACCTATGGTCCCAGTTTGAGTGTCAATGCTATCACTACAATTGGAGGAGAAATCTTTTTCTTTAAAGATGGGTTCCTCTGGTGGAAGCTTCTTATCAGGCCGTTTATATAACTGGAGCCAGGAGTCAGTTTTTTCCTTTTAAAGATGACAAGCCCAACTGACGCGGCTCAGTGGTTGAGCATCGACCTATGAACCAGGAGGTAATGGTTTGATTCCCAGTCAGGGCACATGCCCTGGTTGCGGGCTTGATCCCCAGTGTGGGGCGTGCAGGAGGCAGCCAATCAATGATTCTCTCCCATCATTGATGTTTCTATCTCTCTCTCCCTCCCGCTTCCTCTCTGAAATCAATAAAAATATATTTTTTTAAAAATCAAGATGACAAGTACTGGTTAATCAGCGATTTAAAAAGCACAGCCAAGCCCTAGCTAGTTTGCTCAGTGGATGGAGCATCAGCCTGGGGATTGAAAGGTCCTGGGTTCAATTCCGGTCAAGGGCACATGCCCAGGTTGTGGGCTCGATCCTCAGTGTGAGGCGTGCAAGAGCACACATTGTCTAAGCTTCCCTGACTCCGAGAAAAGATTGATGCTGCTGTTTTTAATCTACTCTACAAAACCTACCTCTGTGTGGACGAACAATATTGGAGTTGAGATGAGAAAAGACAATTCATGGACCTTGGTTATCACATGTTGATTACGGAGAAATTTCCAGGAATTGGACCTGAAATTGATGCAGTCTCTCCTCCAAATGATACAACTGTATTTTTTTAAGGACATAATCAACTTAAATATGATAAGCTATTTAATCATGTCACCAAAGGCTGGAAAGCAATAGTGGGTTTGGTTTTTAAAAATGGCATGGATCAATTTTCTTCAGCTTATTAGATGTTTATTGTACATGGGCTTTGTGCCTAATATGTCTTTATAAAGCGGTCTTAAAATAAGAAGGCAAAGTTTATAGATAGACCATAGATTAATGCTTATGACAAGTATAAACTGATTTTTTAAGTAACAGTTTTAATTGTGAAAACTCCCCGGATCTGATCTCGTCATTTTCAATTTATACTGTTAAGTTTGAAAATAGAAACCTTCCAAGGCCAAGAGGCTACCTTTTAGGGAATGCTTAAGCCATAAATTGATTTCTAAAATACTTCGACTGAGAAATAATAATTAACCACTCCCCTCCCGCCCCCCCCCCAGCTTGCCAAAAATTAAGAAAACTACGTAAACAGTGATAATATAATCTTAGTCTGTTTGAGGATTGACTTAAAATATTACATATAAAATATATAAATTAAAACTCTGGGGGAAAAAAAGCCAACTGAGATCAACGTTCTGTTTGGGTCCCCTAATCCTGTGTCAAAGGCAACATGCCCATGGCTTTGACCTATTTGGGGTTCCCAGTTCCCACTTCTCGGTCCACCCCTGGGCCTCCCACTGGCCAGCTTTGGCCTTTGCTGGTGCACAGCCCCCAGTGAGACACTCCATGGCACACCTCTACAACCATCTCACCTGTGGGGGAGTAGCAGGAAGCAATTGGACGTAGGCCTGTGGGCAGCTTGGGGCTTAGGCAAGTGTGAGGATCAGAGCATGGCATTCATGCAGGGTGAGTGATCTAAAGAAAGATGCAGAGCCCACCGGTGTGGCTCAGTGGTTGAGCATGGACCTATGAACTAGGAGATCATGGTTTGATACCCAGTCAAGGCACATACCCGGGTTGCAGGCTGATAGGCTGTGCAAGAGGCAGCCTATTTATGATTCTTTCTCATCATTGATGTTTCTATTTCTTTCCCTCTCTTCCTCTCTGAAATCAATAAAAATATATATTTTAAAAAAAAGATGCAGAATGGAAAATGTCAAAGGTATTTGGGGGCTCTAAGTTGGCCAGTTTGTCTGGAACAAATGGCTTGTTGGGGGGAACATTGAAGTAAAACTAGAAAGGAAGCTCAGAGTTCTACTGATGAGGCTTCTGTTTGCCAAGCCAAGGATAGAACTTAAGTCCTTTAAGCTTCAAAGGTACAACAGAACTGAGCCTCAACCTCTAGGTATTGTAAAGAAATAAAATACTGGGGAAAAGAAGGTAGCATTAACTCCTGGCATCCAGTTCCTCCTTCTAGTTGCTGAATTTTGTAGTCAGGCTTTTTGGGAAGAAAAGGGGCAAAAGTCTGGTGTATTAACTCAGTTCTCGTAATGTATGGGGCAAGCCCACATTTTTACCAAATTTATCTATATATATAAAAGGTGAATATGCTAAGTGTCTGACCACCCAACCGTTCATTATTATGCATACTGACCACCAGAGGGCAGACACTCAATGCAGGAGCTGCTGTGACTTGCACTGGCCATTTACAGAGAAACGGCACTGCAGACCTGGTGCCCACAAAGCAGTACTCGGCTTCCCCCAAGTGGGACACAGGTCCCGCCACCACCCCAGAGCGGCACCCCACCAAATCGCAGCCGAAGCTGCTGAGACTCCATGGTGTAAAATGTGGCCCACAGACCAGCCCAGCCTAGCCCCAAAACATTGGCTGTGGGTGCCGGGTAATGATGTCATGTAGCAACGCCCAGCTTCCTCTCCCTGGAGACTAGTCTCCTTGCAGTTTCTTAAGCCCAGAAACACAATTTGCTTTATAGCCAGGTGGAAACATTTTTCACTTTACCCAAATGTCTGTGAAGCGTTTTCCCATGCCTCATCTCATTTGATCCTCACAGAAGTCCTGGAGTAGGTAGATAGGAGACTCGGTGGAATCCTATTTTCTTTTCATTAGCCGGAAAATGGAGATTTAGAAAGTTTAGAAACTTGACCTGACTGAAAAGAAGTTAGAAATGGTGGACCTTGAAAATGACTTCAGGTTTTCTCACTGCACAGAATATAGTCAAATACTGCTGCAGTTAAATATTTTACCCTTTGTTCTCCCTGTGTGATCTACAATAATAATCTGCTTTGTGTTGATATTTACTGCTGTGTTGCTAACAATTACCTGAAAAAGAAGTTGGGGTGCTTCACTGGGCTGGAAAAAGTTTAGCTAAATCAGAAAGCAGGTCTAACTAAGCAAGTTTATTCTATATATATAAAAGGCTAAGTTGACTCGCGCATGTGCGATATATATAAAGCTCTCACTGGCGCCAATTGCATGTGTGTGTTTTGATCTGTCATTGTTGATTGAGAATTTGGTTGACATTTCAATTATAGATAAAGGGTGACTAGCGATATGAAAATATTTCTAATTAATTTCCTTTCAGTGTGCACGAATTCGTGCACTGGGCCACTAGTATAACCATATACACTTAGGGTGAAAAAGGGCCTTCAAGTCCTTATACTCGATGCCCTCATCCATTGTTTAAAAACCTGCAATGCCCAATAACAGAAATCTGGCCCAGGCTTAAACCCTTCCAGTGTTGGGTGGCTCCCTACTTCTCAGAGTAAATGGTAATCTTCATCCATTTTAGCTAGTTCAGCTTTCTGGGAGTTACAGAGTACCTCTAATCCCTTTCTCCACACAGCCAGTCTCCCAACTCTCACCCCCAGGTTTTCTCCCCTCTTTTCTCTTCACCTTTCCTGGTGAACATTCTCAGGTTCTTGAAACATTTCTCATATGACATGGTTTTTGAGCCTCCCATTCTCATTTCTGTTCTTGTAATACCTTTCTTTATAAAGAACTAGAGGCCCAGTGCATGATAATTCATGCACTGGAGGGGAGGTCCCTCAGCCTGGCCTGCCCACTCTCACAGTCCGGGAGCCCTCCGGGGTGGGAGGCTACCCGGAGATCAGGGGAAGGTGATGCCCCATCACACCTCTGCTGCTGCCACTGCCAGCAGCGCAAGCCTCAGCTGGCCCTGGTTACCTGAGCCTCGGGTGACCCTGGGCGGCAGGGCAGCTGCCATCCAAGGCTTGCCTGCTCCTCAAGCCAGACCTGGGTGGCAGGCAGCCACCATCTGAGGCTTTCCTGCATCTTGGGTGTCAGCTGGGCAGCACCATCTGAGGCTTGCCTTTGTGTGATTAAAACTAAGTATGTACAAAAAGTGTAATTTCACAGGAGTTTTCTGTATATATTACAGTAATTTGAAATTTATACTGAATTAGTCTAGTAAATGTATGCATTCACCAGTCACTGAGAATAAACAAATGCCCATGCCTGGGGCGGGGCTTAGCGCAGGTGGGAACATCAGCCAGAGTGTGTTAAAACTGCTGCAGAAAGTCAGGCCGCATGACAACAGAACCAATCACCAGGCTATGAGGTGTGATCACGTGCTAATAATTCTCTGTCTTAGTGGCGATTCCTGGATTTAAATATGTAGATAGTTGCAGATATGTAATATTTACTTATGTTAGCAAAATTAGTACAATTTTTTCCAATATATGGCCTATTCGCTAAAATTTGTTAAAAATAACAGTGAATTAATAACAAAAAAAACCCCTGTTAATTTAATTATAAGCAAATCTTGGTTAAAGGCATTTTAAAATTAACAGGGGTTAATTTTCACATGTGACATACGGACCGGAAATTTTGTCCATTAGATCTGAAGTTTGTTAAATCAGGGTCTGTGAAATTGAAGGTTTACTATAAGAAACGGGGTTGGGTTGTTTTGGTTGTAGCTTTTCTTACTGTTTATGTATTCACTAGAGGCCTGGTGCACAAAAATCGTGCACTGGGAGGGGTCCCTCAGCCCAGCCTGCGCCCTCTCGCAGTCTGGAACCACTTGGGGGATGTCTGCCTGCTGGCAGTCAGACATTCCTCTTGCAGACCTGGGCTCTCGCAGTCTGGGACCCCTCACTCCTTACCGCCCACCAGCCGTGAACCCGGCTTCTGGCTGAGCAGTGCTCCCCTGTGGGAGTACACTGACCACCAGGGGGCAGCTCCTGCATTGAGCGTCTGACCCCTGGTGGTCAGTGTGTATCGTAGTGACCCATTGTTCGATCGTTTGGTCAATTTGCATATTAGGGTTTTATTATATAAGATTATATGTTGCCGAAACCGGTTTGGCTCAGTGGATAGAGCGTCGGCTTGCGGACTGAAAGGTCCCAGGTTCGATTCCGGTCAAGGGCATGTACCTGGGTTGCGGGCACATCCCCCAGTGGGAGATGTGCAGGAGGCAGCTGATCGATGTTCCTCTCTCATCGATGTTTCTAACTCTCTATCTCTCTCCCTTCCTCTCTGTGAAAAATCAATAAAATATATTAAAAAAAAAAAGATTATACGTTAATCCATTTATTAATTCAACAGACAAATACTGAGGGTCAACTATGTTCTAGTACAAGGCACCAGGTAGGCACTGGGAATGTATGCTGCTCACATTGTGGTGAGGGTGACCCAGAAGTAAACCAACAATTGAAATATAAAAATGTGTTAGGGCTGTGGGAACCTAGAGAGCCTTGCAGTCAGCCTGGGGATGTCAGCGAGGCTTTCTCAGCAAAGGCATCCTCTGAACTGAGTCTTGAAGGGCAGGCAGGAGTTAGCCAGGGTTTTCTTGAGATAGAAAGTGTTTCAGGTGGGTGGACGACAGCCTGCTTCCTGGGGTCTGATTTGCTCCAGGACATGTAAATGTTTTAGCAGGACAGGAGGCAGAGCAGTCCAGTGGCTTAAAGGCTTCCATGTCGCATGCACCTGAATTTGAATCCCACCTCTGTCATTAATTAGCTTGTGACTTTGAACAAGTCATATATGTTCTTACTTAGACTTTTAGCTTTCTGATCTGTGAAATAGATAAAAAGTCTTCTCTCCAAGACTGTTGTAAGGATTTAAGCAAGACTGAAGGCAAAAGACTTAGCACAGTGTCTCACACCCTGGGATCCTCAATAAAGGAGAGAAGACAAGATTTCCTAGAAAATGTCAGTGTCTTCTCTGGTATCATTAAGAGATGGAATTAGCAAGAGAGCCTGGACAGACCTGCCACTGCCTTCTCCTTCTGCTTTCTCTGAGAAAGATGCTCCACCATCTCACAGGGCAGAAGAAAAATGCCCACCTGGGGCCTGGAAATGCCCAGAGTGGCAAAGAGAAGAGGAGGAAGGGTGGGGGAAATTATTAAAACAAAGAAACACAGGCTGAAGTGCTGAACCAACATAGAAAGAGAAAAAAATTGAGTTTAAAAACAGAAAGAGTGAGAGATATTGGGTAGATAAATCTGTGAAGTTCAAAACCAGAATATTCCTTTTCCTCTGAGTTTTGGGAAAGTTTTCATTAAGTCTTTCTTTAGACAAGAAAATTGATCCTGCAGTTCTAGTGTTTGGGACCTCGGGTCTCCTCTTGTGTGTTTTCTTCCGATGGCTTATTCCTAGTTTGCAAAGCACTGTGCCATACAGTGTCTCATTTAAGTCAGTAAGCTGCTTCATTTCAGAGGAAGAAACAGGTTTAGGAAGCCAAGTCTCTGATATGAAGCGGACAAACATCATCTCGTTTTAGAGCTTCCTTTAGAAATACCCAGAGCTACCAAACAGGGCATGCAGGCTCGATGCCCACACAGGGAAAATTCTTTGAACCAGAACTACGAAGGCCGGAAGAGAGTAAGCAGCTCCCCTCCACCATGGCTACGTTCATGGCTCTTCAAACACATCTGCTACTGAAGGCTTCAGCAGAGTAAGCACAGTCGTCCAGACAGCACCAGCTCACCGAGGCCAGCACTTGACCTGTGGGCTTGAAAAGCCTGTCTTGATCAGGAAGATTGAAAGGTCCACCCACTTTGGCTGATTTTCAATGTGCTTCATGGCTTTATTTCTGTTAAAATATTTTTCTCAGCTTTATTGAGAGATAATGGACATATAACATTGTGTAAGATTCAAGTGTACCATGTGACAGTATGGTGTACATATATATTGCAAAATGTTTACCAAAATAAGGTGAGTTAACACATCCTTTACCTCATACAATTACCATTTTGTTATGGTGAGACCATTAAAGCTCTATATTTATAGCAGTTTTCAAGTATATAATACAAATATTCTTTTATATGGATATATAATATATATATCATATATTTGTTATTGATTTCAGAGAGGAAGGGATAGGGAGAGAGAGATAGAAACATCAATGATGAGACAGAATCATTGATCAGCTGCCTCCTACATGCCCCCCACGGGGGATTGAGTCCACAACCCAGGCATGTGCCCCAACCGGGAATTGAACCAGGGAACTTTCAGTACACAGGCTGATGCTCTATCCACTGTGCCAAACCAGCCAGGGCCAATACAAATATTCTTAAAAGAACAATTTATGGCCAAACAGTTTAGGAGGTCCCCTGATGTGGTCCTATTGATGCCCTATGGGACAATCTGTCAGAAGCAGGCAAACTAGGAGTTTTAAAGGTGTGCATTTATTTCTGTGGCTCACACTGTATGTAAGATTCAGTGCCTTCTAAAGCACTTTACATGTTCCTCATGGTAAATCTAGGAGGTGAGAATTATTATCACCATTTACAGGTAAGGAAACTGAGGCCCACAAAGGCTACTTGGGGTCTTTTTTTTGTTCCGTATACATTTTTTGGAATATTTGTTCTAGATCTGTGCAATATGCTGTTGGTGTTTTAATGAGGATTGTGTTGAATCTATAGGTTGCTTTGGGTAGTAGGGACATTTTAATGGTGCTGATTCTTCCAATCCATGAGCACAGTACATGCTTCCACTTGTTTGTTTCTTCCTCTATTTATTTTTTCAATGTCCTATAGCTTTCTGAGTACAGGTGTTTTACCTCTTGGTTAATTTTATTCCTAGGTATCTTTTTGTTGTTGTTGTAATAGTAAGTGGGATATATCCTCTATAATAAAGAGGTAATATTACAAATTGACCATCACACCCTCACACAAGATGACTGTCCCCATGTGGTCATAAGATGGCCGCCACAAGATGGCCAGCAGGGGAGGGTAATTGTGGGCGACCAGGCTGGCAGGGAAGAGCAGTTGGGGGAGACCAGGACTGCAGAGGAGGGCAGTTAGGGGCGACCAGGCTGGCAGGGGAAGGCAGTTGGGGGTGACCAGGCCAGCAGGGGAGGGCAGTTAGAGGTGAACAGGCCTGCAGGGGAGGGCAGCTAGGGGCGACCAGTCTGGCAGGGGAGGGCAGTTGGGGGTGACCAGGCCTTCAGGGGAGGACAGTTTAAAGGCAAACAGGCTGGCAGGGAGGACAGTTGGGGGCAATTGGGTTGGCAAGGGAGGGCAGTTGGGGGTAATCGGGCTGGCAGGAGAGGGCAGTTGGGGTGATTGGGCTGGCAGGGGACAGTAGTTAGGGGCCACCAGGCTGGCAGGGGAAGGCAGTTGGGTGTGATCAGGCTGGCAGGGGAGTGGTTAGGGGGTGATCAGGCTGGCAAGCAGAAGTGGTTAGGGGCAATCAGGCAGGCAGGCGAGCAGTGAGGAGCCAGCAGTCCCGGATTGTAAGAGGGATGTCTGACTGCTGACAACTGACACCATAGAAATCCTTTGTATATATATAGAGAAACTATATATATATAGTTTCTCTTTCCAAGCGTTCATTATTGGTGTATGAAAATTCCATCAATTTCTGGATGTTAATTTTGTATCCTGCTACTTTGCTGAATTCATTTATTAAATCCAGCAATTTTTTTTGGTGGAGTCTTTAGGGTTTTCTGTGTAAAATATCATATTTTATGTGAATAATGACAGTTTTACTTTCTCCTTTCCAATTTGGATGCATTTTATTTCTTCTTCTTGTCTGATTGCTGTGAGTAGGACTTTTAGTACTATGTTGAATAAGCGTGGTGAAAGTGGACATCTGTCTTGTCCCTGAAATTAAAGGAAACACTTTTAGTTTTGCCCATTGAGTATGATGTTGGCTATAGTTTTTTCATATATGGCCTTTACTCCTCTATTCCCACTTTGCTGAGAATTTTTATAAGATGTGTGCTGGATTTTGTCAAATGCTTTTTCTGCTTCTATTCATATGATCATGTGATTTTTATCCTTCATTTTGTTTATGTGATGTATCACATTCATGGATTTGCGAATATTGTACCAGCCCTGCATCCCCAGAATAAAACCCACTTGGTCTTGATGTGTGATAAAGTGCCTTTATCTTGCTTTGGAGTTAGGATAATGCTGGCTTCATAAAAAGAGCTTGGAAGTCTTCTCTCCTCTTGAATTTTCTGGAATAGTTTGAGGAGGACAGATGTTAGTTCTTTGAGTGTTTGGTACAGCTTGGCTGTAAATTTATCCGGTCCAGGACTTTTGTTTTCTGAAAGGTTTTTATATTACTGCTCCAATTTCATCAGTTGTCATTGGCCTATTCAGGTTTTCTGGTTCTTCCTGATTCAGTTTTGGAAGATGGTATTTTTCTAGGAATTTGTCCATTTCATCCAGGTTATCCAGCTTGTTGGCATTTTCTTACAATCCTTTGTATTTCTATGGTGTCAGTTGTTCCTTCTATCCTTTTATTTCTGATTTTATTTATTTGGGTCCTCTCTTTGTTTATGAGTCTGGCTAAAGGTTCATCAATCTTATCTTTTCAAAGAATCAGCTCTTGGTTTTATTGATTTTTTTTTTTAGTCTCTATGTCATTTATTTCCATTCTGATCTTTATGTCCTTCCTTCTATTTATTCTGGGCTTTTCTTGTTGTTCTATTTCTAATTATTTTAGTTGTAGAGTTATATTTTTTATTTAAACTTTTTCTTTTTCCTTGAGGTAGGCCTGTAATGCTATGTAATGCTGTAGACCCCCTCAGGACTACTTTCACTATGTCCCATAGATTTGGGTGGTTGTGTGTCTATTTGAATTTTTTCCAGGTTATTTTTTATTTCTTCCTTGATCTCATTTGTAACCCATTCATTGCTTAATAACATGCTATTTAGTATTCATGAGTTTTAATGTTTTGCAGGTTTTTATTATTGTAGTCGATTTCTAGTTTCATGTTATTGTGATCTGAGAAGATGTCGGATATGATTTCAATCTTCTTGAACTTATTAAGACTTATTTTGGCTGTGGTGGTTCAGTGGTTCAGTGGTTGGGCATTGAGCTATGAACCAGAAGGTCATGGTTTGATTCCTGGTCAGGACATATGCCCGGGGTGTGGGCTCAATCCCTGGATTGTACAGGAGGCAGCTGATCAATGATTCTCTCTCATCATTGATGTTTCTATCTCTCTCTTCCTATCCCTTCCTCTCTGAAATCAATAAAGATAGGTTTTTTAAAAAAAGACTTATTTTATGACCTCTCATGTGTTCTATATTTGAGAATATTCCATATGCACTTGAGAAGAATGTATATCTGCTGCAATGGGATGAAATGCTCTGTAAATATCAATTAAATCCATCTGATCTAGTGTGTCATTTAAGGTTGCTGTTTTCTTATTGACTTTTTGTCTGGAAGATCTATCCAGTGATGTCAGTAGGGTGTTAAAGTCCCCTGCTATGACTATATTGCTGTCATCTCTCCTTTAAAGTCCTCCAGGAGTTTATTTTATACTAGAGGCCTGATGCACAAAATTCATGCAAGGGTCTTGACCCCGGCCCCCACCTGCTGCTGCCGTGGCCAGGGGCCTCTGCCGCCTCTGCCTCTGCTCCCGCCTGCTGCGGCTTTGTCTGGAAGGAAGTAAGTTTGATCTAATTAGCATATTACGCTTTTATTATTATAGATATTTAGGTGCACCTATATTGGGTGCATATATGTTTACTAGGGTTAAATACTCTTGTTGGATCAATCCCTTTAGTATTATGTGGTATGCTTCTTTGTTTTTTGTTATGGCCTTTATTTTGAGGTGAATTTTGTCAGAATTTAGTCAAACCTTGCCCAGCTGGCATGGCTCAGTAATTGAGCATTGGCCTGTAAACCAGGAGGTCACGGTTTGATTCCTTTTCAGGGCATGTGCCTGAGACATGGGCTCAATCTCCAGTGGGGGGTATGCAGGAGGCAGCCAATCAATGATTCTCTCTCATTATTGGTGTTTCTACCTCTTACTCCCTCTCCCTTCCTCTCTGAAATTAATAAAAATATATTTTTATAAAAAGAATTAGTCAAACCTCAGTTCTCAAATGTCTCCCATCTCGAACAATTCGGTTCTCAACCTCGCTGTTCATGAAAAAAATGTCTTGGTTGTGAAACAAAACTTCAGTTTTCTACCTGACAACCCTATCATGCTGATACATCAGCATGACAAAAAGCATTCTCTCAGCCCACAAAGGAGACTCCAGGAGTCCGTTTACTGCTAACTAGGGTTTCGAACAAATCACTTTATGAACAGCCTTCCAGAATGAATTAAGTTTCAGAACTGAGGTTCCACCATATAAGAATTGTAAACCCAGTTTTTTGTTTGTTTGTTTTTTGTTTTTATTAGCCTGGAAAAATTTTTTTCCATCCCTTCACTTTCATCCTGTGTGAGTATTTTGTTCTGAGATCTCTTATAGACAGCACATATGTGGGTCATTTTTTTTTTAATCCATTCAACTACCCTATGTCTTTTGATTGGAGCATTTAACCCATTTACATTTAAGGTTATTATTGATAGGTATTTATTTATTGCTATTTTTAATTCTTTATGCCTATATTCCTCTCCCTCTCTCTCTTCTTCTTCTTGCAGCAGATCCTTTAACATTTCTTGCAATGATGGTCTGGTGGTAATAAATTTCTTTAGCCTCTTTTTTTGGGGGGGGCGGGGGGGCGTGTCTGGGAAGCTCTTTACCTCACCTTCAATTTTGAATGATAGCCTTGCTGGATAGAGTAGTCTTGGGTTCAGGTCCTAGCTATTCATTACTTTGAATACTTCATGCCATTCCCCTCTGGCCTGTTGTGTTTCTGTTGAGAAATCATCTGACAGCCTTATGGGAGCTCCCTTGTAGGTAACTGACTGTCTCTGTCTTGCTGCCCCTAAGATTCTCTCTTTGTCTTTAATCTTTGTTATTTTAATTATGATGTGCCTTGATATGGGTCTCTTTGTGTTCATTTTGATTGGGGCTCTCTGTGCTTACTGAACTTGCATGACTTTTTCCTTCATCAGATTATGGACATTTTCTGTCATTACTTATTCAAACAGCTTCTCTTGCTCACTTTCTCCCCTCCCTTGCCCCTACTACCCTGATGATGAGATGTTGTTACATTTCATGTTGTCCTAATGATCCCTTAAACTATCATAATGATTTTTAAAAATATGTTTTTATTTATTTCAGAGAAAGGAAGGGAGAGGGAGAGATAGAAACGTCATTGATGGGAGAGAATCATCATTGAGGATCAAGCTTGAAACCCAGGCATGTGCCCTGACTGGGAAGGCAACCATGACCTCTTGGTTCATGGGCTGATGCTCAATCACTGAGCCACACCAGCTGGGCTATCATCATAATTTTTGATTATTTTTTCTTTTTGCTGCCCTGATTCAGTGATTTTTTTTCTACCTTGTCTTCTAATTTGATGATTTGCATCTCTGCCTTCACTAACCTACTGTGTATTCCTTCTAGTACATTCTTTATTTCAGCTTTCTAGTACATTCTTCATTTCTGACTGTTTTTCATGGTTACTATGTGCCTTTTCATGCTGTTGAGCATTCTTAAAACCATTATTTTATACTCTGTTTCTGATAACTTTCTTGCTTCCATTTTATTTAGCTCTTTTTCTGGAGATTCCTCCTGCTCTTTCATTTGGGGCCTATTTATTTGTTTTCCCATTTTTTGCTGTTTCTTTGTGTTTGTTTCTATATATTGTATAAGACTGCAAAATCTCCCAGTCTTGGTAGGGTGGCCTTTTGTAGTGGGTGTCTTGTGGGACCCAGTGGTATAGTCTACTTGATCTTCTGAGCTGGGTGCTCTATGAATGTCCTTTGTGTGGCTGATGTGGGCTCTCCTACAGTAATTGAGCCTTGGTAGCTGTTGTCCCCTTTGTGGGTGGGCTCAGCCCTCAGGCTGGCTGACTGTGAGGCTCAACCCCACTCATATCTTGCTAACTGTTATACAGGTGCTGAAGAACAAAAAAGACAGAATAAGACCAATCTGAAAACAACATGAAAAAACAAACAAAATACCAAACCACACCACCACCAACACCAAAAAGAATAAGGAAAAAAAAAGAATAAAAGGCTCAAAAGGCTTTGCAGGATCTGGGACAACCTACCTCACTGACCTAGGCACTGTCTCCAAAACAAGATCTGTTTTTCAAAGTCAGGGCCAATGCTCTTTTTTCGCCATTTATTATCTCCCAAGGAATTTAGCTCCTGATTAGAAACTTTGTGTTATTCTCTTATTGTTGTTTGATTTTCTGCCCTATAGTTCACCTCTTTTTCACCACAGGGCATAATGATTAATTTTTAAATATGAAACTAACGTTTATTGAAAAGGTGGGATTTGGCAATCAGTGTGCTAGGCCCTTTTTACATGGTGATTTATGAGATTGCTGTCATTTTTATATTTTCTTTGTTTGCCTAGGTTGTTATAACCAGCTCCAAATGAAACAGAAGTACATTGCGTAGATATAAAAACTGATCAGTTCCACTTTCCCTCCTCAAAAGTAACCACTTTTAATGGATTTATGGGCATTTCCTAGATATTTTTCTTTGCATTTAAAAATTTGTGTTGAAGACAGATACAAATATATCATGTTCTTTCCATTTTATGGATGAGGAAACTGAGGTTCAAAGAGGTTGAACTATTGCCCAAGATTAAACTGTAGGTGAGTAACAGAGCTGAAATCAGAATTCGAGTCTTAACATGCTGGCCCCACTTCAACCCACCACCTCTCTCATGAGTCTTCAGTCCCAACACAAGAGCCAAAGAGATCTTGGATCAATTGTTGGCTTGACCCTAACACATATACTTGGTATTTGATGAACTGTTTAGGATAGCCTGTGGACTTTAGTTTGTCTATTTAAGGAAAAAAAATGTAAACATTTTATTCTGCTTTGGCCACAGTGGTGCTGAGAGAACTAATTAAAAATGTCTGAGGGCATGCTGAGCTCCCAGGAAAAAGACACTGCATGAATGCAGAAGGTATTGGTGGGAACACACTGTCCCTTCACGCAGACAGGCCCCTGCAGCCTCCTTTGGAGCAGCCCAGCATTGCTCTAGGGTTTCTTTCCAGCTGACTCATCCTGTGACCTTGAGAAAGTTCCAGTCGCTCTGCACCTTTGTTTTACACTAGGCTGTACAGCTGGGCTAATAATACTTGCTCCCTCGTTCATAAAAGAGGAAATTAACAGACCAGTCCTTAGAGTATATTAGTACATAGCTAGGGCTGCAGAGATGAAATGACTGAAGCACCATCTATTTCACTTTAGACAGAGAGATTGGAAAAAAGTGACTGTGGAAAAAGATAACACATTTTAGCAGAAATGTATTTCTCTAAGGAAACTGAGTCTTTTTTAGATCCTCGTTTTTGTGAAAGTTTTTACCTCATGCCTTTGTTAAAATGCCTTGCTCCTCCTGAAATGTCCTCCCCCATCTCTTCTTGTGAAATTATACCTGTCATTCAAGGCCCTACTAAAATACCACATTTCCATACAGCTTGCCTCTATTCTTTCAACTAAGCATTATTTCTCTCTTCTTTGGACTCTGAACATTGTTTATCTTCTCTTAATTTCATATTCTGCCAGGAATTATAGTAATTTTTTATATAAACCTCATTCTCGTAGTAGATATAAGTTTACTAAAGGCAAGAATATCTTATTTCTATAACTCCTTAAGCTACTAACATAGCATACACATAGTAGTTGCCAAATAATTAATTGCTGAATGAATAAACCAGTGCATGAAATTCTTGTAGAGGAAAAGTTAAAGTAGTAGTGAAGTTCTGATGAATACTGACACCACAGAGTGTACCAAGAATTTTTGCTGATCAGTGTTGACCTGTTAAAATCTCACCCATCCATCGATTCTTTGAACAACTACTACCTGATCATCTTATGGTGCAGGATGCTGAGTAAGGTGCCTTAGCAAAGAACTTGGCAGATCCTGAGTGCTTGAAGTGAGTCCTTGCAGCCCGTTCTGGCGTGGGTTTCAAGGGAGAATTAAGGTTCACCTGGGTTTGAATCTTGGTTCTGATCCTTGCTAGCTATGTAACCTTAAGCAAGGCACCTCATAAATCTCAGTTTCAGCTTGTGAATACAGCTAATTGCTGAAGGGGGGGATAATACCTTAGTGCTTGCATGTCAAGTACTGTAGGAAAGGTTCAATAACCAAGTGAAATATTTTGCCTTCACAAAGAGCACTATAAAAGACATCCACCCACCCAGGTATAAACATGTATACATATACATACATATATATTTAAAGTAGAGATTACAGTGCATCATATATACCCAACACATTATAAACGGTGCCTTTAGGTACCTTACAAAAAGCTCAGTAGGTTCAATTACACAAAATTCAAAATTTGCAAATAGTACATGGCAATTATTTGTTAAGGAATTTTACAACAAAGGCTAGAAAATATTGAAAAAACAAAATTATAAATTTCACTGTAAAGCGCCCACTATTAATATGGTTCTATGACATGACTTTTTCTGCTCATTGTTCATACACAGTGTCACATACTTGTATTCAATGTGTATATTCTAGTTGGTGTTCTAATTTTATGTTTAGGATTATTTTGAACAGACCTTTCCATATTTATAATTTTGACAGCAGTATTATTCCTCTATCTTTCTGTCTATCTATCTAATAAATAAATTTATTTAATTATTTCCCAATTGTTGATCACTTGAGTAATTTTCAATTCTTCATGATTACACACAGCCTATTTTTAATCGCAGGCAGATTCCTACCCGCCACCACCTAACACATTCTTGGCTTGGCTCCCTCTACTGTCAGTTGATATATACCCAAGAAATGCCAGCTCATTTTATTATTAGCCTGAGCAAAACAGAATTAGGAAGGAACTACAAATGTTTTATTTTTAAAATCAGGCTGTGCATTTCCACGATGGTGTGTGAATGTTGTCCTTTGGGAAAAGGGTTTGGGACCACTGCACCACAGCTTTACTCTGTCGGGGAAGAGGAGTGACCACCCACTATGTGCCAGGAGCTTATACATTTAGCAAACATTTACTGGGAACCTCCAAGATACCAGGAACTGCTCTAGGTAGAGGAAAAAAATATAATCCTTACCCTCAGGGAACTTGTAGTTTAGTAAAGCATCAAAACCAGCAAACAGGCAGTGACAATGTAGTGTGTCAGTGTTGTTAGAGCAGCAAATTCAGGGCACACACGAAGGAGCAGCAGAGCAAGGCCAGTCTTGTTGGGGGTTAGGGGAGAGGTGTCATGGAAACTGAGGTCTGAGGACGAGGGGGTATAAGCCCGGGGAGGAGGAGTCCAAGCGTGGGAAACAGTGCTTACAAAAGCCCAAATGAGACAGGGAATTGGAGGGGGAGGGGACTGCTAAATTGGGCACAATTAAAGTACTGTATACAGACTGAGTTTAAAAACAACAACAAACAAACTCAGTAGTTGGAGATAAAGGTGGCAAGGTAGGCAGGCTGCAACCAGATTGAAAGGGCTTTGTAAACCATGTTAAACAACTTGGATCTAAAGTATCTGAGGGTGATGCAGTGACTTTAGAAAACAGCTTGGCAGTTTCTTAAAAGTGAAAGTTAATCCCTGGTCGGTGTGGCTCAGTTGGTTGGAGCGTCATCCCATACACCAAAAGGTTGTGGGTTTGATTTCTGCTCAGGGAACATATGCAAGTTGTAGGTTTGAGTCCCAGTCGGGATGTGTACTAGAGGCAACTGATCAGTTTCTCTCTCACATGAATGTTTCTCTCTCTCTCTCTCTCTTCCCCTCTCTCTCAAATCAATAAAAAACATATCCGCAGGTGAATGTTAAAGAAAAAAGGTTAAAGTTTTGAAAAAGTTAAACCCAGCAAATCCACTCAAGTCCAGACCAGAGAAACAAAGAAGTATATCCATACAAAGACTGGATGTGAATGTTTATAGTAGAATTATTTATAATAGCAAAAAAGTGGAATCAGCTGATGAATAGATAAACTAAACGTGGTATGTGCATACGATGGAATACTATTCTGGCATAAAAAGAAATGAAGTACTGGCACATGCTACAATATGGATGAACCTTGAAAACATTAAGCTAAATGAAATAAATTATTTCTAAAAGACCACATATTGTATGACTCCACTTATATAAAAGGGAAGAATAGGCAAATTCATAGAGACAGAAAGTAAATTATTGATGGTCAGCTGCTGAAGGGGGTTAGTGAGAAATGAGGAGCAACTTCTAATGTATTTAGGTTTCTTTTTGGGCATCTAAATGGCATTGGCTATATGAAGATGTTCTACAACTCATTGTGGTGATGATTGTACATCTCTGCTAATAGATTAAAACCATGGAACCGTACACTTTAAATGAGTAAGTTGTATGATATGTAAATTATATCTGATGAAGCTGTTAAAAAATCTGGTGGCAACAAGGAGGCCATTCAATTTTAAGCAGGGAAGTGCCATCATTGGATTTGTTCTCTGCAACCTTTTCTCTGGACTCAATATGGAGGTTGGTTGGGATAGGGCAAGGCTGAAAAGAGTGAGTTTGGTTTGGAGGAGGCTGCATTAGTGGGAGGAACATATGGTACCCTAACCTCAGGCTGTAGTCATGTGGGTAGAGAGGAGTGGACACAGCTGAGACATGAAGGAACAAAATGAACATGTCTTGGTGAGTGTCAGAGATAGGGATGGGAGGTTAGGAATCTCACCCCAGTTACTACCTGCGGCCCTAGGGAGTTTGGAGGAGCTATTCACTCAGATGGAAAACAAGGAGGAGTGTCTGGGGAAAATGCTGGGTTCAGTTCTGGACATGATAAACTGGATGTACCATTGGGGCATCTAAATGGCATTGGCTGTATGATCTGGAGCCCAGGGGAGAGAGCTAATCAGAGAGGGTACATAAGATGTTATTCATCCACTGGACAGGAATCAGCATAGATACTGTAGTATATAATTTAAGCGAGATTGGCTCTTAGCCCCCTGCCATCAAACTCTAACACGAAATATAAAATATTTCTTGATTTACGGGCTCAAATCGGTTTCTCCAATTGGCTTATTGTACCCAGTATTTGAATACCTTCAAGGATCACCCTTTTAAAACACTTATATTAAGACTTCTGTTCTATCAAGGGTTGAATAAAGATGTAATGAAAAGAAAAATCTAAATCCAAGACTAGCTTAGAATGTAGACTGTTTAGCCACAACCTGTATCGCTCTTGACAGTGCATACCGGGAAGCAACCTATCTGGTGGACAGACAGGCAGACAGACAGACAGACAGAGCAGTACTCATTGAGCACTTACTTGTGTGCTCTTAGCGAGCTCTCTGATTCTTAGATTTCTGATCAGAAAAATGAGAATGACTATATTTACCATGTTGTAGGATTACAGATAACAACTTTATAAAGTGCCTGGCCTGGCACAGGCCAAAATCTCAATAAATACTAGTTAATTCTTATTAATATGATGATCTTATGTAAGCTTTTAAAGAGGTTTGCTATATTGTCATAATGTAAATGCTCTGATTCTCTGTCCTTTTACTCTCTTCTAGTTCCTAGATCTGTTGTAGCTCCACAAATCAATCCTGCCTCTTGGTAAATGTTATTTTAGGCTAAGTATATTTTGTTTGTTCCCTTAATGAATTGCATGATTTTAAAAACTGACAGCTCTTTGTTCTAATTTGCTGGCAGATATTTTACTGAAATGCACAAGCTAGCCAATTTTCATGACCCCTCCTTTCTCTCTCTCTCTCTCTCTCTCTCTCTCTCTCTCTCTCTCTCTCTCTCCCCCCCCCTCTTTCCCTCTCTCCTTTCTGCCTGTGTTTAGTGGGAAGTGAGGAGTGATTAGGCATAAAAGTAAGTAGAGGAATAGCTTTTGTTTCTGATTCAGACTCCGATGGCACAGACCTTAAAGACCTCTGTGTGCTGGTGAACTTGGCCTCTTCTGCACCTGTTTCTGCACTGTCCTTGACTTCTTTTCTCTGTAATGAATCTTGACCTTCTCCATGCCTTTCTCTTCTGGGGTGTCCACTACTATCTGGGATTTTCAAATGGCCCAAGAGGCAAATTGGGATTATTCTGGACAACCATAAGGTCAGAGGGGAATAGTTAGAGCTGCTTCCAGGCTGGGACAGGGAGGCAGGCTGGTGGATGAGAGCGTGACACTCCCTCTGAGGGTCCCAGGAGGTCCTGGCTGGTTTGGCAGCCCTCCTTTTGTCTTTTCATAGATGATCCTGGGAGCCAACCAGAAAGCTGTCTGTGTTCATTTTGTATCCTGGGAGCAAACACAGCTTCGTCGAGGGAAGATCAGACCTATAATAATTATACAGTTCTCTGACATTAAAGTGCAAAAGCATTTTCCATGACAGCTTAAAATTAATCACCACCATTTGTTGCTATAGATCCCTCTCCTGCATGTAGTGCCAGCCTTGGGACAACTGTTAAGGCAGCCACATGACTTCCAGGGAAAGAGTGTGAAGTCTGCAGAGACAGTTTGCAAAGCTGATTTTCTCCATTCTCCCTTTTGTCCTGGGGAGGATGTGCTTTCCGCTAACCAAGTGTAAGATGGGGCTGTAATTGATCATGGAAGACATGCCACAGTCCACTCTTCAGGATGGGATTATAAATGCATCTGCAGCTCTTAGTGACATTGCTAAACTGCCAGAGATGCCTGCTGTGCAACCAAATGTCCCGGAAATTGCTCCTATGGTCTTTGAACTCACATCAAGGGGAAAGAGAAGAGCCTCCCCATCAGTTTCTTTATCCTGCTGATGGAAAATAATAACCAAATTCAACGCAGACAAGCTCAAAGTAAAACTATCCAACAGATACTTATTTATTTTATTATTAAAATTTTAAAATTACTTCCTGTGCATTGTTAACAGTTCAAATTGTATTGGAGGGTAAATGGTGAGCATGAAAATTTTTCCTCTTTCTCTTAATCCCAACCTGTAAAGGTTGCCACTATAAACAGTTTCCTGTATATTGTTCAAAAAATTGTTCTTGCACCATGGCTGGTGTGGTTCCATTGGTTGACCATCCACCTGTATACCAAGAAGTCACCAGTTGGGTTGCTGGTCAGGAGACAAATTCAAGTTGTGGTTTCCATTCCAGGTTGGGATGTGTATGGGAGGCAATTGATCAGTGTTTCTCTTTCACATCGGTGTTTTTTTCTCTCTCTCCCTCTCCCTTCCTCTCTTTCCAAAATCAACTATATATATTGATTTCGATCACTGAGCCACCCTGGCTGACCTCAGTAAAAATATTTTTAAAAAAAGAAAAGAAATTGTTCCTGCACACACAAGCCTTTGTGTACTTGCGTTGCATCTGTGTGAGTTTCTGTATATATATGTTTGAGAGAGAGGGAGAGAGAGAGAGAGAGAGAGAGAGAGAGAGAGAAGCATTGATCAGTTGTCTTTTGTATGGTGCCCCAACCAGGGATTGAACCCCCAACCCAGGTATGTGCCCTGGCTGGGGCTTGAATCAACACCCTTTGATGCACAGGATGACACAACCAACTGAGCCACTCTTGGCCTGGAAATGGCTTTTTTTTATTTAATGACTAGAGGCCCGGTGCACAAAATTTGTGCACGGGTATGTCCCTAGGCCTGGCCAATAATCAGGGCTGATAGGGGCTTTCCGGCTGCTGGCTGGGGCCTTCCTTCATTCTGCACCACCCCTCCTGGTGGTCAGCACACGTCATAGTGAGTGATCGAACTCCCGGTCTCCTGGTCGAACTCCCAAGGGGACACTTTGCATGTTAGCCTGTCACAACCTTTTGCAGTGAGGTTTCAGGATCTGGAGAAGGGGCTGATGAACAAATGGCTATACTAGACAAGAAATATAAATTTAGAAATTATTGGAGGGAGCCAGACAGAGACCTACTCTCTAGTGGAGTGGCTCCCTGAATCTCCGGACCCATAGCTTTTTATTTACTAAAATATACGTTTTCTGTTTAGCAAAACAAACAGACATCAATGGTAATGTTTGGTAAACAATAAAGGATTATCAGGTTAGGGGATTGCCTTCAGCCCTTCAGCCAGCAGCAGGGTAATACAATGCTGATTCTCAGCCCTTGCTGAATATCAAAGTCTATCAGCCTCTGACAGACTTCTCGCATTTATATGTTAACTACTTGCTGGTCTTTTATCTATATATATCTATATATCTATATATATACACGGAACACCTTTCCATACCAGTACCTGGAAATCTACTTCATAGTTTGTAATGTTACATAGTGTTCCTTGGTGTGCATGTATTTATTTATTTATTCTGGACACTTGAGGTTTTTTTTTTATTTGTTTCCTTTGTTTGCTACTATGAGCAATACTTCAAATTGCATTTTTTGGACTTTTGTTTGCACACTTTTGCTATCATATCTGTAAAATATATTCCTAGAAATAGTATACTTAGGTCAAAGGGTATGTGCAATTTAATTTGTGAAAGATTGTGAAATTGCTCTCTAAATTGCTGATAAACGTAGGTTAAATGATCTCTCCATGCCAAGCATTGTGCTGGGTGCTAGGGATGAAAGGTCACAGCCTTGTTCTTTGAGAAGTTCATGGGAGAGACACAGCCAATAAATTATTATAATACAATGTGGTGAGCACTATAATAAAGGTTTTATAGTACTTATCACCTTACTGTGTTAGCTACTAGTTTTATTCCTTACTGCAAACTTTTAAAGATTTTTGAAGTTTTTCATTCCAAAGTAATTATTTGAACTATGGTATCTTTCCAGGTTAAAAAACAAACAAACAAAAAAGCCAAAAACCAAAAATCAAGGTGGGCTTGGCAGAGACAGCAGGAGACTGCCCAATCAATATTTGAGAGTCAATTAGGTCCACACACTCTTGTGCCGGTTATGTCATTGAATCTTTTAAAAGTTACAATTATTCCAGTTTTACTGATGAGGAAACTCAGATCAGAAGTAGGTAAGGAATTTTTCCAAAGTCATAACATAAATGAAGGATTTAATTTGGATTGGAACCTGGGTCTATTTGAAGGCAAACCCAAGGCCCTAGCTACCGATGGAGCTGCTTGTCCATGCCTCAGCGAGTCACACTGTCCCCAAGGATTCTAAACCACAGCCTCCACAATAGCCATGAGTTTACTGAGCAGAGGCCTAGTGCCAAGAATGGAGAAAAATGAGTTGGAAATCTCTCTGTTTCATGGGGGAAGAGTGGTCTCCATCTAAATATGTATGAACCATACGACAATCATTCAAATTGACATCATTCTGGACCAATGCAGTGGCCCTAAGGAGAGGGTGATTCTTTCAAATTAAGAAGATTGGTTGGTCTGAAGCAGTGGTTCTCAACCTTCCTAATGCCACGACCCTTTAAGACAGTTCCTCATGTTGTGGTGACCCCCAATTTCATTGTTACAAATTGAACATAATGAAAGCATAGTGATTAATCACAAAAACAATATGTAATTATATATGTGTTTTCCGATGGTCTTAGGCGACCCCTGTGAAAGGGTCGTTCAACCCCCAAAGGGGTCGCGACCCACAGGTTGAGAACCGCTGGTCTGAAGGATGCGAGGATGGGTTGGGAGGAGACGGGGAGCATGGAGCTGATGAAACAGCAAGGGCAAGGCATGGGGAGGGTCAGAGTAGTTAAGTGACTGGATCCTGATATGCATGGGGGAGACAAGTCAGGCAAGTTAAGTTGGGGCATATTATCAAGATGTTCGGCCACATCCAGGAGTCTGAACTTTTTTTGTTAAGAATGAAAGTTTTTTTGAAAAGGAAAGTGACACGCATTTTTCTGCAACACAGATTTTTGTGTTGCAGGAAAATGAAAGTCACTTGGCTAGTGTGGTTCAGTGGTTGAGCATGGACCTATGAACCAGGATGTCATGGTTTGATTCCTGGTCAGGGCACATGCCCAGGTTTCAGGCTTGATCCCCAATGTGAGGCATGCAGGAGGCATCTGATCAATGATTCTCTCTCATTATTGAAATCTCTCATCTTTCTCTCCTCCTTTTCCCTTCCTCTAGAAAATCAATAAAATTATATTTAAAAAGAAAAGAAGAGAAAAATGAAAGTCAACAGCATAAAGGAAAAATTAAACTGAGGAACACTTGGAGACAGGGAAATCAATTAGGGGACCACTGTGAAAGTCTGCATGAAAGGAACTAATGGCCTGGAGGAAACTGAATGGGCAGGCATGGGTTTGAGCGGCAGAGGAGCTATTAAAGAAGGAGAGAGAAAATAAGAGATTTCAGCCCAGGGTGCGTGTTAGGCTGGGGGAAAATGATGAGTTCAGCTTTATTTATTTTTCTGTATTGATTAAGGTATTACATATGTGTCTGTGTCTATTGGTTAGGCTTATATGCATGCATACAAGTCCTTTGGTTGACCTCTCCCCCTTACCCCCTCCCTCCCCTACCTTCCTTCTGAGGTTTGACAGTCTGATCCAGCCGTGGGCAAACTATGGCCCGTGGGCCGGATCCGGCCAGTTTGAAATGAATAAAACAAACAAACAAAAAGACCGTACCCTTTTATGTAATGATGTTTACTTTGAATTTATATTAGTTCACACAAACACTCCATCCATGCTTTTGTTCCAGCCCTCCGGTCCAGTTTAAGAACCCATTGTGGCCCTCGAGTCAAAAAGTTTGCCCACCCCTGGTGATCGATGCTTCCCTGTCTCTGTATCTGTTTTTGTTCATCAGTTTATGTTGTTCATTATATTCAAAACTGAGTGAGATCATATGATATCTATTTTTCTCTGACTAGGTTATTTCGCTTAGCATAATGCTCTCCAGGTTTATCGAAGCTGTTGCAATGGTAAGAATTCCTTTTTTTTTTTTTTTTTACTGCAGCATAGTATTCCATTGTGTAGATGTACCACAGTTTTCTAATCCACTCATCTGCTGATGGCCACCTAGGCTGTTTCCAAATCTTAGCTATGGTAAATTGTGCTGCTATGAACATAGGAGTGCATATATTCTTTCTGATTGGTGTTTCTAGTTTCTTGGGATATATTCCTAGAAGTGGGATCACTGGGTCAAATGGGAGTTCCATTTTTAGTTTTTTGGGGAAACTCCATACTGTTCTCCACAGTGGCTGCACCAGTCTGCATTCCCACCAGCAGTGCATGAGGGTTTCTTTTTCTCTGCATCCTCGCCTGCTGTTTATTGATTTGTTGATGATAGCCATTCTGACAGGTGTGAGATGGTACCACATTGTCATTTTGATTTGCATCTCTCAGATGATTAGTGACTTTGAGCATGTTTTCAATATCTCTTGGCCTTCCTTATGTCCTTTTTCGAAAAGTATCTATTTAGATCTGTTGCCCATTTTTTGATTGGGTTGTTTATTTTTCTTTTGTTAAGTTGAATGAGTTCCCTGTAAATGTTGGAGATTAAACCCCTATCGGAGATAACATTGGCAAATATGTTCTTCCATGCAGTGCACTTTCTTGTTGTCTTGTTGATGGTTTCTTTTGCTGTACAGAAGCTTTTTATTTTGATGTAGTCCCATTTGTTTATTTTCTCTTTAGCTTCCATTGCCCTAGGAGCTGTATCAGTGAAGATATTGCATTGGCATATGTCTGAGATTTTGCTGCCTGTGGATTCCTCTAGTATTTTTATGGTTTCCTGTCTTATGTTTAAGTCCTTCATCCATTTTGAGTTTATTTTTGTGTATGGTGTAAGTTGGTGGTCTAGTTTCATTTTTTTGCATCTTATCTTTTCCTCCATAGTTATCAGCCTATTGAGATTTTTAGATTCTTCCTGACTGAGTTTTGGAAGTTTGTATTTTTTTTAGGAATATGTCCATTTCCTCTAGGTTGTCCAGTTTGTTGGAATAGAGTTGTTCACAGTATTTTTTTTTTTAACAATCCTTTGTATTTCTGTGGGGTTTGTTGTTATTTGAGGAGTTCAGTTTTTGTGAGTGGATTTTAAAACTATGCAGGATGTGCATGTGGGATGTCTAAAAAGCACTAGGAAAATGCAGTCTGGAGATGGGGAGAAACACCAGAGCCACAGATTAAATTTAAGACTCATCTCTAGAGATTGTAGTTACAACTAAGGGATGTTGTTTGGAAGAAGAAGAGGACCAAAAAGCAGACCAAGGGGGAAGTCTAAATTTAAGCAATAATTAGAAAAAGAAACTAGGGAAGAAAGCTGAGAAATAGAGAGATAGGTGAGGATGCAGTTAGTATGGAAACCAAGGGAAATTTTTTAGAAGAAGGAGTGATCAATAATTTGTATATTGCAGAAAATTTGAGAAGATACGAGTTGAATGTTATTAATTAATATGTTGAGTGTCATAATTAGGAAATCTTTGAGTAATGGGTCTATTGGACTGAAACAATGAAGTATGTTGGAAGCAAAGTTGCAAGTGAGTTGAGGAGGGTGGGAAAGGTGACTTAATATCCTCTCTTTCCTAAGGGAGGGTGGGAAGTGGAGTAGAGCTGAGGTTATGTAAACCATTTGTCTCATCAGTTGTGACTGGCTCAGAAACTGGGCCAGCACAGGATTTATGTTTGGGGACACCTGAGGACCAGCTACGAGGACTTGAGTCCAAGGCACAAAGCCCAAAGAGTATGGGCATGCTCCAGTTAGATTTGAACAATAGTTCAAAGCATTTCCAAGAAGAGGCAATTGGGTCCTAATGTAGCAAGCCAAGTATAACTAACTGATGGAAGAATCTGCAGCAGCTGGCCATGAGTCCCCCAGGAGATCTGTGATCATCCTGGACCCACAGGCCTTTCTTTTCTTTTCTTTTTTTTGGCCTTTCCTTAAAAAAAATTTTTTTTATTGTCTAAAGTTTTACATATGTCTCCTTTTCCCCAAGTTGATACCTCCCCCACTGCAGCCATTGCCACCCAGGGCAAGCCCCCACTGCCCCAGTGTCTGTGTCCATTGGTTATGTTAGAACCACAGGCCTTTCTGAAGGAAAGTGGACCCACTATCATGCTCAGGTTAAAGGTGAGAACTCTAGGCTCAGGAAAAAAGAACTCTCAAGAGTGAGACACAGTGCTGGCCAGTGTTCTCAGTGGTTTGAGCATTGGCCCATGCACTGAAGGGTATTGGGGTTGATTCCCAGTCAAGAGCATGTACCTGGGTTACAGGTTCATTCCCAGGCCCTGGTTGGGGTGCATATGGGAGGCAACCAATCGATGTGTCTCTCTCAGATCAATGTTTCCCTCCCTCCCTCCCTCCTTCCCTCCCTCCCTTTGTCTCTAAAAATCAATGGGGGCGGGGGGGGGGGGAAGAGTGAGATACAAAACAGGGACAAAGAAGGGGCCCCCTTTGCAGAACCTGGGCCAGGGATGTGGGGAAAATGAGGTCAGTGAATAAATCGACTGTAGGTCCAATTGGCAGCAAAAGAGTCTCTAAGAGAACTCTTAGAGAACAGCATCAAGACCTGGAGAAGGCAAGGGGCCTAACAGAACCACAGAGGAAGATTTACAGTCAGGTGACAAAGCTGAAGTCTCAGGGCCTCTCACTTGCTCTGTCCTCTTCTAAGACTCTGTGGAGACAAGTGTTCACATGGCCAGACGCTTTAGTAAGATTTTCAAAAGCAAGACATTTCAGGCATAGTCAAATAGGACTGCTGTTCATTCCATTGGTCTTGCTCTCTGTCACGTTTCCCTCTGCGTTGGTGGTGTTGGAATGGCCATGGGCATTTGGGGGGATTCAGTGAAAAGGAACTTGATTTGTGGATACATTTAATCTCAGTTTAATGGGATATGTTTATGTGGTTCACAGTTACTTCCATGTGTACTTAAGTTATTGCTGAACATCCAGGTGTGGTAAGAATTATTAATGATTAAAAAACAACAAATTTTGGCCGGCTGATGTGGCTCAGTGGTTGAGCATCAACCTATGAACCAGGAGGTCACGGTTGGATTCCCAGTCAGGGCACATGCCTGGGTTGTGGGCTCATCTCCAGTAGGGGGCGTGTAGGAGGCCCTTCATCATTGATGTTTCTATGTTTCTCTCCCTCTCCCCTCCTCTCTGAAATCAATTAAAAAATATGTTTAAAACACAAACACACAACAAATTTTAAAAGCCATGTTAGAATAAAAGAGGGACTTAAATTTCTATTCTATCTACAAATTATATTATCAAATCATTGCCAGATAAAGAAGTGATCAAAGAAAACATAGTAAAAAAATGTAGGGAAAGTGTGCTATAGAGGGCTATTAGGCAGCAAATAGATAGAAAATATTGTATTACCCTCTCTGGATTTTGGGGTCAGCTTTTCTAGATGTATCAGCTTTTAAAAATTGCTGTTTATTGTGCTTTATTTCCCATTTTGATTAAATATTCATTTTCACATCTAATTTTAGTTCTATACTTTTTCTCTGAAAGAAGGCCCCCTACATTGTATAAGCTTGAGGCTCCATAAAACCTGGATCTATGCCTCTATGATCCTTATATATTTACAGTACCAGGAATATTAGTGGTTGTGAAAAGGACCTTATGTGTCTAAACAAGGAAGACAATCTAGATATTATGGGCTCTATTCTACTGTGACCTCTTTACTTGATACCACAGAGAGATGCAGATCTATGATTCATCCTGCATAGTAATGAAGCATGGCTAAGAAAGAATTTTAGAACACTTCAATAGGCAAAATTTTTGGAGCAAGGTGTACTTTGCACAATAAATATCTGCTGATTTGAGGAAATATGGTATGTATGTATATAGTCTCTACTGGAAAAAGGTAAGAACTTTTCATCTAAGGGAAGCTAGCAGCTGGTTGATATAATCAACAGTTCCAAGTGACCTTCTCCTTCCTTCTCATCATCTAGTCACTTCTCTCCTAATTACCTGGTATCCTAGGGTAAAGGGTGGGCCCAGGCAATGGGGCAGAAGAGATTACAACATGCATCCATTCATCAAGTTTTTATCAAATATCAACTGAAGCTAGTACAACCTGGGTCAGCAGTTTGTGTGTGCAAACGTGATCACATCTCTGCTCTTTTTTCAATCAATCATTCAGGATCCCAGACGCTCAACTTAGCAGGAAGTACATCTCCTCCCTCTTGAGGCATCTCTGAGGGAGATGTAATGGGGTGCCTGGGGATTCAGAACTTAACATTTAATACATGTAATAAAAGCTGCCAAACAGTGGGCTGAATGAACTCTAAAAGCATCAGCTACCCCTGCTCAGTCCAAAATGCTTGGCTAGTCCTAGTTCTGCCAGGCAGAGAGAACAGTAGTTGAATCCGTGTCCCACTGATGTTGTTTCTTTCACAGTCTTGCTGTTGCTGTTAAACTGGTCCCACTCACACCTACAGATGTTCATCTATTATGTTGATGAAAAAAGAAAAGCTTCTTTCCCCTTTAAGTGACTTGATAATTTTGTTTGTGTAGACACTTCCATTAGCGGTAGTTGTGCCTCAATTTTGGACTCTAAGTTTAGAGCTCTTTTAATCCACACTTACACACTTAGGCATTTATTCCAAAGCTTGATCCGGTTGCCAAGGAGGTTGGATCTGGAGGTGTTTCACAGCATTAGCCACCCTTCTAGGCACCAGCCCTCCCCCAGGAGTGTAGATCCAGACCACCAGATCAGTTTTTTGCCCCATGGTTGTGCCATGCCAACCATGGATTTTCCTGCCAGCATTAACTTCATCATGGAGTTTCTAATAATGCTGAACTTCAAAAAGAAAAGAATTGAGATCTCAATCTATTTTTTAGCCACCCAAAAGCCCTTTGAATGCTTTGCATATTTATTCATTTCATCTTCTCTTACCCCCTCCACGCAAGAACAACCACAGCTCTGCAACTGAGGGCTTTTAGATGGAGTTGAGTTTGTTCAGCGCACTGTTTGGCAGCTATTATTACATGTGTTAAATGTTAACTTCTGAATCCCCAGGCACCCCATTACATCTACTATAGTTCAGGCTCTAGAACTGAGGATAAAAAGTACAATCTGGCCTTCCAAGAACATACAGCTTATAAATAAATAGCAGTTTCAGTGTAGTGTAATACATGAATATACAACTTCAAAGTGTATGTAGGATGCGAGGGAACCAAAAAGGAGGGGTACTTAAATCAATCAGGCAAAGCAACAATCTGAGTGACAGACTCTGTGCTGAGCTCAGAAGTGCCCTTCCTCTCCAAGGCTAGTCCCTTATCTTCAAACAAACATACCCACCTCTACTCACTTCCTGGAGGCTCCTTACCAGGTCCTCTTGATAATGGTAAAGGGTCCCCCCAGGGCTGGTATTAGGGTGAGGAAAAATTTAAGGAGGCACCAAAAGCTTCAGTAATTGAGCTTAACATTTTTAAAAGTAGCAGAAAATTATGGCCCATAGGTTAGCTGCCTGGTTTTATAAATCAAGTTTTATTGGAACTAACATTAGAATTGGGGTAAGGTGAGTAAGGCAGGGTCATGAAAGTACTGGTTTGGATCTTGTCTTTATTTAAAGCTGTGATGTTTTGTTCATCATGAGGTTTTAAAATTAATTTTTACTTTTAAAAATATTATATTAAAATGGGATTTATCTTGATTTCTGAGTTTTTGGGGCCCCTGTAAATTCTGTGCCCAAGGCAAGTGCCTCACTTGCCTCACCCTAGGCCCAGCCCTGGGTCCACTCCCAGCAGCTTTCAGACACATTTAGTCACATCTGCGTCATGAATTAAACACAGCCGATGCCCAGCCGGTGTAGCTTGGTGGCTGAGCATTGACCCATGAACCAGGAGGTTACCGTTTGATTCTGGGTCAGGGCACATGCCCAGGTTGTGGGCTCGGTCCTCTGTAGGGGGCATCCAGGAGGCAGTCAATCAATGATTTTCTGTCATCATTGAAGTTTCTATCTCTCTCTTCCTCTCCCTTTCTCTCTATAAAACAAACAAACACAACTGAGATGGCTGCTGAATGTACCGATTTACAAGATATGGTAAATCCTATATAATAAAGAGATAATATGCTAATTAGACCAGATGGAGGAATGACTTTCTGGAAGGACCAGTGGGTTGGGGGTGGGGCTTCTGCGAGGGCCGAGCCCCTTGCACAAATAACATGCATCGGGCCTCTAGTTTTATAAATAAAAAAGGACACGTATTTGTCCTTTTTATGTATTGTCAGGACACATAATTTTTACATTCCTTTCAATTACTCTACTGTGTAGAATTATTTTAGTTTTAATCTACAGTAAATGTATCCAAAGCTTGCTGCCAATCTTTTCCCCATAATTTCTCAATTATCTCTTAGTTGGCTGATACTCAACCTCTGGTCATTTCCTCAAGGAAAGGTTTATAAAATTGATATTCCTTGAATTCTGTTATGTTCAAGACTATTTCTAATGTTTGCAGTTGAAAGATAATTTGGCTGGATATAAAATCCTTGGGTAAGACTTTTTCCCCTTGAAGATCTTTTACGTATTTCGCCACAACCTTCTGGCATTGACTGTTGCTGTGGAGAACTTTGAGGTCAGCCTGACTTCCCTCCCCTGCAAGTAACTTGATCATTTTGTTTGACAGAGCCAACGACTTTTAATATTTTGCCACATGAGCTCTCTCTCTCTCTCTCTCTCTCTCTCTCTCTCTCTTCTTTCCTTCTGAGACAGGCCAGTAATCCAGGACAAGCGAAATAGGAAAAGTGAGACAGAGAGTTAAATAGCAGTTTACAGCCATTTAGAATACCTACATGCCAACCAGTTTGCAGCCATCTAGTAAACCCTATTTTCTCTAAACCAGGGACACAAGAATAAACGGTTTGCACTTCTCCTCCCCAACTAGAGAGTAAATAGCTTAAATCACCTTACTCAAGGAGACAGCAGAAATCCATTTAGTGCCATATGACAACCACATCCAAGGACAGAGGAAGTTAAGAGACTAAACCTCATTGTGGTACATCAGCATAAAGCTGATGAATATTCTACTGAGAGCCTTCCCTAAGACCTCCCCTAAACACTCAGTCTTTTAAACTCCTCAAAACGAAGGTCCAGCCCTCGTGTGCTCCTTCCTGGGAGCACTCCCATGCCTCCCCCCACTTCTTTCCACACAGGTGTGCATCTCCTAAACTCTAAGGGACCCCATAAGGCTTGCAACCAGGGGAGCAATGAGCAGCAGCAGTTTGTCCCAGACAAACCCCTGAACCTGTCCCCAATGCCCCCTTTTCTCTGACTTCTTAGTGAGCCAAGCAGACTAGCCTAGGCTCATTTTCCCAGCCCTTTCTTGTCTCACTGTCCCCAGCTTTAATAAACAGCCTCTAAAACTCACCTGGACTCATGTGAAATTTTTCCTGCACGAAGTCAAAAACCCACACACTACCTGCCGGCCCTAGGCAGACCTGCTCAGGGCCAGGTTTCCTTTCTGGTAACACTTCCTCCTTTCATACACATACTGTACACACACATTTCCACACTTATTTTCAAAACAAAAAAAATTTAAAATGAAAGATAGCAGTTACTAGCACATGTTAGGGTCTTACAGGAATAATCAAATCTAAAGAAGAGATTAGAGGTTAAGGGAAGGGAGGTGATAAACAATAGTCTGAGGTCCTTAAAAAATGAGAGGGGATTTACCTGAAGGAACTAGGTTCTGAGAGAAGGGACTCTTCTTTGCAAGAAGAATGAAAATAAATGGATGTAGTGGCAGGTAGGTTTGTGAATTTAGTGGTGGGAAAGTTTTGTCTGTGACTTCTATGTTATAAATTAGGAATTAAATGCAAGGCTAATGCTAGGGACTGGATGTATCTTCTGGGAAGCCATAAATGGAAGCTTAACCCCCCTGTGATGATATTAGGAGGTGAGGCCTTTGGGAGGTGATAGGTCCTGAGGGTGGAGCCCTCATGCAGGGATTAGTGCCTTTAAAGAAGAAATAAGAGAGAACCTGCTTCCTTTCTCTCTCCTCACCATGTGAGGACACAGCCAGAAGGAAGCCATCTACCAACCAGGAAGTCTCTCACCAAACACAGAATTGGGAGGGATTAAGAAGTACCAATTGGCAGTTACAACATAGTTATGGGATATAAAGTACAGCAAAGGGAATCCTATATAATGAAAACCTAATATGCTAAGTGTCCGAACATTGGACTGTTCGACCAGTCACTATGACGTGCACTGGCCACCAGAGGGAAGACGCTCCCACCAGTAGGTTAGCTTGCTGCTGGGGTCCGGTCAATTGGGACTGGGCGAGACAGGCCTGGCACGCCCTGCAGCCCTCCCGCAGTCCTTCCCTGGCCCTGATTGTGCACCTGTGGGGTCCCTTGTTCTGGCCTGCCATCCTCTTGCAATCTGGGACCCCTCAGGGGATGTCAGAGAGCCAGTTTTGGCCCAATCCCCGCAGGCCAGGCCAAGAAACCCCAGCAGTGCACAAATCCGTGGACCGGGCCTCTAGTACAGTCAATGATATTGTAACAACTCTGTATGGTGTCAGGTGAGTTCTAGACTTATCGAGGAGGGGTGACTTCTTATATAAAACAACAACAAAACACAGAATCTGCCAGTACCTTGATCTTTGAACTTCTTAGCCTCCAAAACTGTGAGAAAAATATGATTGCTGAGGGGTAGTAAAGAGTAAAGGGAGTCGAATATATGGTGCAGAAGAAGATCCAACTTTGGGTGGTGGGCATAAAATACAATATACAGATCATGTATCATAGAATTGTACACTTGAAACCTATAGAATCATATTAACCAATATCACCTCAATAAATTGATTTTTAAAAAGAAATAAACCCATAGTCAAATAACAACAACAACAAAAATGTTTGCTGTTTAAGTCACCAGTTTATGGTATTTTTGCTAAAGCAGCTCAAACTGACTAAGATGATTATTAACTGAGGATAAAGAGAGTTGTAGAAAGGTATGACATAGTTTTTGTGCTGAGGAGGCCAGAAGAGCATAGTAACCCTGTTGAATCGGTCTTGAATGCCCGTTTGATGTTGGTAATCCAGAATTTAAAGGGCCACAGAGTATTTTTATCTGTCTTTCCCAAATAGTGCCAACTTGAGTGCTTTTTCTCCCATGGTGTCTGAGGCATCAGTGTAAGTCAAAACAAAACAAATTGCTGGGCACATCCCGGGCTGGAGTGTCACCGAAGAAGAATGATGCTGGGGAAGTGAGAGGATTTGAGAGAGCATGAACGGGATGCTGAACATGGCATCTGACCTGGACATCCCCTTCACTCCTTAAATTTCTACTACTTGGGAGCCTAATACACTGAACTGGTGATGGGAGGCCAGATTAACCACAGCCTAATGTGGGAACCCCGTTTGTAAATGTATGACCTGGAGGAGGAGACCTGGAGAGAATAAGGCTTCCCTGGCAACAGAAACATTTAATAGGGGTTTCTCTCCCTTTTGAGCTTTTCAAGGATGTATATATTCATATTTGGAATAAAAATAATGTTATTTCATTTCTCATAAGCATATAATTGTTTGCGTCTTTCTTAAAAGAGCTGGGAATATTTCCCAAAGATGATATTGTTTATCTACCAATGAGTGAAGAATGTGAATTGATAATTTTAAAGTGGGGAAATTGAGCATTGAGATAACTTGCCTGATGGTACCAAGCAAAGCAGCTACAGAGGTGGAAAAAGAACCTGGACAGTGAGCTTTCTAGTTAAATAACTAGAAGCACCCGCTTTTGTTTCCCTGGAGAAAAATTCAGAGAACTCCAATCAAACAGATGCTGAACATTCTCTTCCTAAAGATACATGCGGACCATGTTCGTCAAGGTTTGCAAAGCTTTCAGAGAGCTAGGAATAATTCAGGTGGGGGTGTGAAAGACAAGATAATTTTAGTTTTATTTTGGAAAGCATCCCATCCCACCCCGTGAGACGCTGAATTCAGTGTCAGTTTGGTGTTTGCGTGGTGGAGGTTTTCTGTAACACAAGTCAGTCTTGCCCATCAATCATCCCTTTTCCCCACTCTGTCCTCTCTTTTTCTCTATTATGCAACTTTGACTCAGTTCCTCCCTTAAGAGGCCCTCTTCCAAATAGATTTTCCCTGAAACTGAGCCGCGGTGATCTCTCCCTGGGTTACACTTAATGGCCCTCTATGCTTACGCTTATTATTAAAGGGCAAATACTGGTATCTGCATTTCTCCTACAGTGCGGTTGGAGGTGGGGTACACTAAATGGCATGCTAAGAAATGCTTAACAACCCGGCTCTTATTTAAAAAACAAAGCCCTGATTTGAAAGGTTTGCCAATTTTCACGGTGTAAATGCTCACCATGACTGATTGCCAGCTACCTGCACAACAATTTAGGAAGGAATGTGCATACTAGGCTTTAGTGAGCAGGTACAAGGTAGCTCCACATGTCAATGGTGTATTAAAGACACTGTGCCTCTTCGAAATTTCTTGGTCTCCCTCACGGGATGGGCGGACGGGGGGGGGGGGGGGGGGGGGGGGGGCGGAGGTGGGCGAGTCCCTCAGCCGGCCTGCACCCTCTCCAATCTGGGATTCCTCAGGGGACATCCCTCTCATAATCCGGGACTGCTGGCTCCTAACTGCTTGCTTGCCTGCCTGCCTAATTGCCCCTAACCGCTTCTGCCTGCCAGCCTGATCGCCCCCTAACTGCTCCCTTGCTGGCCTGATCGACCACAACTGCCCTCCCCTGCCGATACCCACCTGCTCCGCGTGAGGTGGCGGAGACGCCAGGACCAGCCTCCTCCATGCCGCTCAGAGCCGCAGGACCCCCAGGCCTCACAGCATGGAGCTGCCGCAGGGCCCTGCCTTTGCTGTGGGCGCGGCCATCTTGTGACAATATGAGGGCGTGAGGTCACCTAGGCTATTATTAGTATAGGTAATAATTGTAACTTTGGAGAGTCTGCATGGTTCTAGGAGAGCAAATTGGGACAGACACCTAGTCTAGTTTGGGGACAGTCAGATAAACTTCCTGGAGGAGATGTTGTTAGCGGCAAAAATAGAATATTGGGGGCCAGTTATAGTTAAAAGAAATATTAATCAGGCTCTGTTAATCATGATTGCCTTATTCTGATTAAACAAAGAACATTCTAACCTGGCTGGGAGTTGTACACCCCTGGAACCTGGGAGTTAAACTTGGACCTGGGAGTCAACCCTGAAATTCGGTCCATTCTCATTCAAGAGCTGTCTATTATCATAGGAAGATTAACAACCTGATTGCCCAAACAATGGAGTCTAGCCCCAGGCCGCATCGCCTACTTCCCCGTGCCTGAGATACCTATTTTGTATACCAATTCTTATTCCTTTTGCCTACTTCCCATGTAATCTTTGTCCGGCCCAATATAAGCAGCTGGCTTATGGGGGGTTGCAGAGCAGATTTTTGTGGATGACCTGCTGCTCTTCCATCCTGCCGGCAGTATTAGAATAAATGCTCGTATATGATTCAACCCTATTGCTGCTTAATTGGCTCAAGTAGTGACAGGCAGCCCGAACCCATTGGTTGTCCAGTTTCAATGTCATCCAAGATAAGAGCTAAAGGAGAAGCAGGAGATGGTGGGCCAGGTAGGAGGTTTTAGAAGAATGTGCAGGATGCAGAGGCCAGAGAAAGCAGAGAAACTGAAAGGAATGTGAGTTTGGGAGTTGACTCTGAAGAGGAAAGCAAAGTTTACACTCTAACTGGCTTTGTAATCCAATTAAGAGCACTGGACTTCGGCCTGAGGCTGATGCAAAGTCCTCAGGGAAATTACAGGATTCGTTGTGCTTCTTGGACTGATCACTCTGGCTGCGGTGTGAATAATTGATTGGCCAGGGGCAGGACCAGAGGCAGAGGGACCAGGTGGGAGGTTTTACGGTAATCCAGGGAGGAGACAATGAAGGGATGGAAACAGGGATGGACGGAAGAAGTGGGCTGGCTAGAAAGGGAGTAATACATTGTCACAGCTAGAACTTGGTGATTGCTTGGGGAGCAGGGAAATGGGAGATAAAGGCCCTGTTTGCTGAGAGAGGAAATGCTGGAGGAGGAGCTGACCTGTTAGAGTGATATAGAGAGGGCTGGGGAGATAAATTCAGGTTGGAATGTGATACCCGGTAATATTTAGTCAACACTTACTGTGAGCCTTGTGTTATAGATGTATTGTGCCATTTAATCCTCACAATAACTCACATTTTTATCTCTAGTACCATATGCCAGGAACATGCCAAGAACTTTACATGAATTGATTTATTCAGATACCTAATTAGGCTGTTATTACCCTCTCTCCACCCCCACCACCCCCATTTTATAGATAAAAAGACTGAGGTTCTGAGAGATTAAGTAATTTATCAAAACTCCACAGATACTAAGTGGCACGATTAACACTATGATAAGTGATTTTTGGACTGGAACACAGGGTGTTTCCCAGAATCTTTGTCTGTCGGAGTCAAAGAATAAATCCATGGACTGAAGATGGTATAGCAAAGGTAGAGATTTATTAAAAAAACAAGTAAAGACTCTTATGTGGGGAAGGGGAAAGAATTTCACAGCAGACTCCCATGTGGAGAGGGGGAAACAGTCCCACCTGTTTATAAAGGCTGTAGTTCCTGTGCCCTGATATCCCCTCTGATTGGTCAGTATTCTCTTTGATTTGGTTACTATAGTAACTCTTGAGCTCAAAGGTCACTTGGGACATGGGAGACCCCCCCCTCCCTCATTGTTCTCCTATTCCTTCTGGGCTTTCTTCCTTCTTCTTTATTTTGTAAATATAGACCTTTTGGCTACTCCCAGTTCCCCTGTCTTATGTAAATGTAACTGTTGTCTCTTCCTTGTCTTATGGAAGTGTAACTTCTCCCAGATCTCTTGTGTTATGGAAATATACCCTCTTCCAGCCCTGTAGCCCTGTGTGTTTTCTGCATGGACCTCCAATTCCCTAAATCTGTATTTCACCCCTAAAATTCCTATTTCTGTTATGCCCAGATTTCAAGATTCCCGATAGACCAACAGGGAGCCAGCCAAATCCAATGCAAAAGCAGAGAGTTTTTATTATTATAGACCCGGGTCTCGCTCCCAGCCTCCACCGACAAAATGGCGAGACGAGAGTGCCAGCCCCGTGAGAAAAAAGGGGTTTTAATAGAGGGGTGGAGTGAGGGGAGGAGAGATGACTGTGGGCCCTGCTGATTGGCCAGGTGCAAGTCGGGTCTTGTTACACAGGATGTGGTCATATCCATGACGCACACGTCCCTTGATTGTCATTGGTTAGTTTAAAGAAATCCTGGGCGTGGCTAGCAGAGGCTTGGGCTTCCGGGAAGAAGGTGCCTGCTGAGCACGTGGCTGCTGCCCCAACATGGAGGATTCAGGGCAAGATGGAGGGCGCAGCCCTCGCCCTTTCAATTTCAACCAGAACAGTTTATGCTAGAACTCTTGTTTGTTTTTTCCTGTTAGAACTGTTATGGGCAGCGGGAATGGCACCAGGTGTCTGACTGGTGGGATCCGACCAAACTTGGGTTCAGCAACCTTAGTACTTGGGTTCTGACTAGGAAAGAATTCAGAGCCAAGACCCAAACTGTAAGAGAATATTTATTTGGTAAATCATAGAGGTAGAAAAAGTAATTCCAGTACATTCTCCCTCCAGGGAGCACACCCGTGCTATTCTCTTGTCCCTCTCCTTCCCCTACAGAACGGTTCTCAACCTGTGACAGGTCGTGACCCTTTTGGGGGTCGAACGACCCTTTCACAGGGGTCGCCTAAGACCATTGGAAAACACATATATAATTACATATTGTTTTTGTGATTAATCACTATATTTTAATTATGTTCAATTTGTAACAATGAAAATACATCCTGCATATCAGATATTTACATTATAATTCATAACAGTAGCAAAATTACAGTTAAGAAATAGCAACGAAAATAATTTTATGGTTGGGGGTCACCACCACATGAGGAACTGTATTAAAGGGTCGTGGCATTAGGAAGGTTGAAAACCACTGGCCTACAGGCACGTATCCCTAACATCTAAGGGACCCCATGAGACTTGCAACCAGGGGAGCAATGGGCAGTGGCAGCTTGTCCTGGGCTAACCTCCGGACCCTGTCTCCAAGGTCCCCTTTTCTCTGACTTCCCAGTGATCCAAAGCAGCCCAGACTACGCTCTCCTGTTGCTTCTTCTACGCCAGTGGTTCTACCTTCAGCATAAATAATATATTTCTTCTTCTTCTTCTTCTTCTTCTTCTTCTTCTTCTTCTTCTTCTTCTTCTTCTTCTTCTCCTCCTCTTCTCCTCCTCCTCCTCCTCCTCCTCCTCCTCCTCCTCCTCCTCCTCCTCCTTCTCCTTCTCTTTCTCCTTCTCCTTTTTCCTCTCCTTAAAGAGTACCCTTGTATAGGCAGTCCCTTGTAAGTAACTAACTGCTTTCTCTCACTGCTTTTAAGATTCTCTTTGTCTTTAACCTTTGGGATTTTAATTATGATGTGTCTTGGTGTGGGCCTCTTTGGGTTCCTCTTGTTTGGGACTCTCTATGCTACCTGGACTTGTAAATCTATTTCTTCACCAGATAGGGGAAGTTTTCTGTCATTATCTCTTTAAATAGGTTTTCAATATCTTGCTCTCTCTCTGGTAACCCCATAATGCAAATGTTGGTATGCTTGAAGTCATCCCAGAGGCTCCTTATACCAAGCATGTCAAACTCGCAGCAAGCAGGCCGCATATGGCCCATAACAAATATTTTTGTGGCCCAGCCAATATAACGGCATGTAAAAACCATTTTAATAAAAGTGTCATAGCTTAATTTTTATAATACCCTGTTATACATAATCATTAATAACAAACTACAACATTTGCTACTGACTGATTACTATAATCGTGCTGCATTCATTTCTCTTATGTGCCTTACATGCAGGCACGCACACCATTTCTCTCCACTAATCCTAGTAGCGAATATTTTAGCAGCCAATTGCCACATCATTGGTCTTGGATTGACTTGTGGTGTGCACAACAGGAAATATTTCATTTTCATAAAACAAGAAAAATAGGTTTATTTGCATTATGCTTATTAATTTGTGCAGTTATTCAGTGTCTGGTAAGTTAATATTCAAGAAGAAAATATTAATTTTTATTAAAATGTTCTATTATTTTAATGACTACTCATTTATTTCAGCCCTTTGTATTCAACATGTCTCTATCAAAATAAACCTACATTTCTATGAAAATTGAAGTGTTTGGTTTTTTTTGCAACCCACATAAACTTAAACCTTGTTTATTTGGCCCATGTTAGCCTTTGAGTTTGACATGCTTGCCTTACACTACCTTCATATTTTTGGATTATTTTTTCTTTTTGCTCTTCTGATTGGGTGATGTCTGCTTCCTCATATTCCAAATCATTGATTTGATTTTGGGGATCCTCTACTCTATTGTGGAGTCCCTGTAAATTATTCTTTATATCAAGTAGTGTATGCTTAATTTCTGACTGATCTTTTTTCATGTCTTTGACATTCTCACTTAGATCATTGAAAGTCTCACTAAGTCCCTTGAAGTCTCATTAAGATCCTTGAGCAACCTTATAACCACTGTTTGGAATTCTGTATCCAGTAGTTTGCTTGTTTCCATTTCATTTAATTCTTTTTCTGGAGCTTTTTTTCTGTTCTTTCATTTGTGACATGTTTCTTTGTCTCTGCATTTTGGCTGCTTCCCTGTGTTTGTTTCTATATATTAGGCATAGCTGCTATGTCTCCTAGAATTGGTAAAGTGGCCTTGGGTAGCAGGTGTTCTGTAGGGCCCAGCGACTCAGCCTCCCCACTCACTTGAGCTGGGCATTCCAGGTGTGTACCTTTGTGGGCTGTGTGCACAGTCATGTTGTATTTGAGCCTTGATTGCTGTTGGTCTCACTGGGAGGAATTGACCTCCAGGCCAATTGGCTGTGAGGACCAGCTTCAACTATAGTGGAAGAGCTACTGTGCAGAAGATATCCCTATGGAGAACATCTTGCTTCAGTGGGGCTTTGGTGCTCACTGAGTCTGCCCCTTGAGTGTGTCACTCATGGATGTGTAGAGTTGTAATCTGTTATGATCTGAAGCTGTACACCAGGTACACTGGCTCTGGGGCCTCTGAGGAGGTGCAAAGTCAGCCATTGCCTGGGGCCACCCATCAAGAGCTACAGAGTGATCTGCAGATGGCTGCTACTTATATTGAGCTTGGAAGTGCCCAGATGAGGCCAAGCTGTGAAGCAAGGCCAGTGGTGCTACTGCCAGGTTTGGGGGCCCTTATTAATAGGTATGTGGCATGCTAAGACCAGCTGCTGCTTGCTTGAGAGATTTTAGAAAAATCTGAAGCCTGAGCCAGGACATGCCATTCATATGGAAAAGCCGCTGCAAACAGCTTGGGTGGGTCTGAAAATTGGATGGGGTGGGGATCCCAGGAAATCACCAGGGTGGATTGAACAATGTGAGCCAGGCTGATGGAAACTCAGATATGGCTGCCAGTCAGCTCTGTGATGGGAGAGGAACAATGACCCCTGTGAGCACCCCTCTCTGGGAGAAAGCCACCCCCAAGTTTTTTCCCTGATGCCAGACAATTCAATTCCTTCCCATATGTCCATGGATCCTGCAAAGCTGCTTCCCAGCACTGAAGCTGAGAGGGATTGAGTCTGAGTAAGTTCATGCACCAGCCCTTTAAGAGGAACTGCCTGGGTCTCCAGCAGCCTCCATGTCACTCAGCCACAATCCCCACTGGTTTTTACAGCCTGAAGTCATGGGGACTTCTCTTCCCAGATCTGGTACCTTGGGATGAGGGTCTGGTGTGGACCTTGGACCCCTTGTTCCTCATGAGCGGCCTCCACAGTGGCAATATCTCTCCCAATTAAAAACAAAACAAAAAATGCTTCATGTGGGTATCAGATCAGCCAGTTTTCTCCCTCCCTCCCTCCTAATAGTTTCAATGTACTTTCTTCTTTACTTTCCTGGTTGTAGGACTTCCATTCAGCAAGATTCTAGGTGGTTCTGAATGATGGTTGTTCTGTATTTTAGTTGTCATTTTGTATGGTGTGGGAGGCAGTGAATACTGGTGTTTACCTACACTGCCATCTTGGTTCTCCCCAACCTGTCCTAAGGGTTATAAGGGTGGAGTTTTTAAGGAAAACCTCAGGGGAAGATCTCAATAGAATATTCAGCAGTTTTCCAGGTGTGTTCTCTCAGGGTGTAGGTCTCCGCTCATTGATTGGCTGGCCCCAGGGCAGGAGGTCATTTTTCAATGCAGCTGGTCCTGAGGTCAGCTGAGGCTGGTTTTATCACTCTTCTGGGGCTGGAGCTGAAATACAATGAGACCTAGATGTTATTTCTAGGGAGGAAAGGTCAGGGGGTTCAAAACACATGACCAGCTATATGCTGGGGGAGGAAAGGTCACCCTTGGGCCAAGGTCCCACCCTACATTTTGTCCTTTGCTAGGTACCTGGGGCTTTCCACCCTGGTGACCTTCTGTACTTGGCTCATTGTCCTTGCTCTGCTTGTCTGTCTAACTGCCTACCACCTATCCATCAAGCTCTTTCTTTAATCACTTCGCATATAGCTTCTGTGTTGCTATGGGATACCCAAGACAATGTGTCTGATGGGCATCATGAGCTGCTCCAGCAGCAGTTGAAGTTCTAAGACAGAAGCTCAGGAGAGAAATATAAGCTAAGAATATAGACCTATAATTTATCAGTTTATAGATGGTGTTTAGAATCACGGAAGTGGATAAGCTGTGTAGGTTAAGAAGTCTGGCTATAGGCAAACTCTGAGGAATTTCAACTTTCACAAGCCTATGGAAGAGGAGCCTGACTACAGCAGTGGTTGGAAATGTGAAGACATGGGGAAGGGAGCCTTTTTAGGGATGCGTGGCCACATGTATCAATGCTGGGAGGACCTTGAGGAAGATGAGGAGGTGAGCAGATGGTGTTAGCACCACTGAAGTGACCTTGGCAAGAGCCATCTTAGTAGTGTGTTGAGTGGGTTCCAGAAATGAAAGAAAGCAAGTATGATGATTAGCAGAGTGTTCATCTGAGGAGGATGTGGGCTATAAGGGGAGGCTATTTCTGTAAGACAGGGGACTTGGGCATGTATGAATGCTGGTGGGAATGAGCCGGTGTGGGGAAGGTGAAGATACAGGAAAGAGAGGAGATTAGAAATGCAGTAAGGTTGCTGAGGTGTGGGAGGGTTCTGATACAGAGTTCAGGTCCCTTTTGTCATTTATTTAAGACATTTGCTTGACTGTCTATTACTTGGAAGGTTGGGTCTTAGATAAAACACTTCTTCACTTCTTCCACTGTATCTGGAGGGGAAGGGCAAGAACAGGGGCTATGTGTGATTTAGATGGAGGGGGAGGAGGAGGAGAGGCCCTGTGCAAAGTCTTCAGAAATGAACCTGATTCATGGTGTTGAAGGAGGTTTGAAGGCAATGGGTAACAGAAGGAATACTGTGTTGTGTTGAGGACCAGCTGAACCTGGGAGGCATGTCATGTATGTGATGACTCCATCAGCACTCAACTATCTGCGTGATGGAGTCAGGTACACGGTTGGTTTGAATCAAAGCTTTCCCCCACCTTTAGGTCGGAGCAGTAAGACAAAGGAATGAGACGATTGGCAAGAGACTAGGTGAACTGGTTGACCAGATGAGGTCTAGAATACAAGTGGTAGGAAGTGAAAATGGAATGGGGCTGATAGAGAAATTAGAAATTTCAAGGGGTTAAAATATCAGTGAATCAAAGAAAAGGTATACTGGGAATAAAAAGAAAAGAACACTGATAACTTAAAATATGTCTACAAATTCTTTGGCATGCTTTTCAAAAGGGGGAGCCTAAGCCCCCCCTTCTTCGGTATGGGCTGGATCTAAAGCAGTGGTTCCCAACCTTTTTTTGGCCATGTCCCACCTAAGCATCTCTAAAATCCTGATGCCCCCTGTGACATATAATTCTTATTATTCAAAAAGTGAACTCCTATTCATGTGGAGGAAGCCTAAAAGGCCATTAACTTGGTCCAAACAAACTTGGCACAGAAAGAGAAAAATAAAAGAACAGAAGGACAGTTGAATCACTGAGGAATAAATCACTAAGAAGTTGTTAAAATAATAATAATATGAAGTGATATGAAAAAATAGCAAATAAAGTTTCAAAACATCTAATAGAGAACTGAAATGCATAAATATGTCACAATATATATTTATTCTAGAGGCCCGGTGCACGAATTCATGCACAGGTGAGGTCCCTCGAGGTGGCCTGTGGGGATTGGGCCGAAACCGGCAGTCCAATGCACCTGCTGCTTCTGTTTGCTGCTCGTGCTCAACCCAGCCCCGCTGTGCCTGCTGCAGGCTCATGCTCAGCAGTCCTGATCAGGAGAGGCTTGTCCCGCTGCAGTGCTCGCCAGCCACGAACACTGTGTCTGGTGCCCATCCCGAGGGGTGGGGGGGCTGGGATGTGATCGGCCCTCCAGGCTGGCAGTGGGACGCCCTTGCCAGCCTGGGATCTGGATCGTCCCACTGACGTTCGCGCCGGTTGTCAGGAGCCACCTGGTGGCCACTTTTATATTATTTCTTCCTTGCAGAGCCTCTAGGGAGGGACTGCGGTGCCTGAGGCCAACTTCCAGGAGGCAGGCACTGCTGTCGGGATTGTGCCAGTGGCACCGGTCCATTGGTGCTTGGCCCGTTCTCTGGAGATTGGAGCTGCAGGACTACTGAGGGAGGGAGTGGCTGCCGCCAGGCTGATGGGCCACTGGGATGGGTTGGTCAGCTGAGCAGTGCTCCTGCTGTGGGAGCTCACTGACTACCATTGAGTTCTGCCCCCTGGTGGTTAGTGTGCATCATAGCGACCAATCGACTGGTCATTCAGTCATTTGATCATTCGGTCGCTTAGGCTTTTATATATATACTAGAAGCCCGGTGCACAATAATTTGTGCACTGGAAGGGGGGGTCCCTCAGCCCAACCTTTGCCCTCTCACCCTCTGAGACCCCTCGGGAGATAACCACCTGCTGGCTTAGGGCCGCTCCCCCGTCGCAGATGGCAGGCCCAATTCCCGCCCTGGGAGGGTGGTGGCTAGGGATCGCAATGCAGCCAGCCCCAGGTGGGGCAGCGCAGCAGGATCTGCCTGCAGCATGCAAATTAGCCGCCATCTTTGTTGGTGGCTAATTTGCATATTGTGCTGATTAGCCAATGGGAGTCGTAGTGAAGGTACGGTCAATTACCATGTTTGTCTATTATTAGATAGGATAAACTAGAGGCCTGGTGCACAAAAATTTGTGCACTCAGGGGGGGGGGGTCCCTCAGCCTGGCCTGTGCCCTCTAGCAGTCTCCCCAGGTCACAGATCAGAGGCCCGGATCCTGCGGGCAGCATCTGGCATTGCCAACCCTGCCTCCCCTGTCCCAATCTGGGGCCCGGACCCCGTGGGCGGTGTCTAGCGCTGCCTGCCCCGCCTCCCCGGGTCACAGATCAGAGGCCAGGATCCCGCGGGCAGCATCTGGCATCACCAACCCTGCCTCCCCTGTCCCAATCTGGGGCCGGGACCCCGTGGGTGGTGTCTAGCGCTGCCTGCCCCGCCTCCCCTGGTCATGGATCAGAGGCCAGGACCCTGCGGGTGGCGTCTGGCGCTGCTTGCCCTGCATCCCCAGGTCACAGATCAGAGGCCCGGATCCGGCGGGCAGCGTCTTGCGCTGCCCGCCCCACCTGCAGTATGCAAATTTAACAGCCATCTTTGTTGGGTTAATTTACATACTCTTCGGATTGGCTGATGGGCATAGCAAAGGTACAGTCAATTAGCATCTTTGTCTTTTATTAGTGTAGATATTGTATATGAGGCCCCTTGAACCATAAGAAATACAAAAAATTCACTGTTAATAACTCATTCTCAAATTTCCCCCCTTAAAAATAAAATTGCCCCCATGTAGGGTGTGTGCCCCATGTTGGAATCCACTGATCTAAAGATTTCCTTCCAACATATAGGAAAAAAGCAGAAGGTATTACATTATAAAAGGCACCTCTCTCTTGGATGGCTTGCTCTGGGGAACTTAGTTGCCATGTCTTGAGGATGCTGGAGAATCCATATGGAGAGTGCCACTTGGTAAGGAACCATGGCTCCTGCCAACAACCCTCATGAACTCTCCCAGTGTATAAGTGAGCTATCTAGGAAGGAAGAAGATCCTCCAGCTTTGTGGGGCATCTTGGCTGCTACCTGCTGAGAGACCTTGAGCCAAAACCACCCAGCTAAACTGCTCTTAGATTTCTGACATCAGAAACTGTGTGAATTAATATATTTTTACTAGAGGCCTGATGTACGAAATTTGTGCAAGAGTAGGCCTTCCTTCCCCTGGCTGCTGGCACTGGCTTCCCTCTGGCACCCAGGACCTAGGCTTCCCTCACAGCCCCGGCTTCATCCAGAAGGTCATCCGGAAGGACGTCTGGTCTAATTAGCATATTATGCTTTTATTATTATAGATTGTCTTAAGCAGCCAAGTTTTGGGGTAATTGGTTTTGTTGCAATAGATAACAACACAGGGACTGAAAATGGGAGATGAGAAAGGAGAGTAGAATGTTTAAATTGCGCATTTCAGAGGTTGAACAGTTGTGGCTTCCTGGCAAATGGATGTTTGAAGTGGACTAGAAGTGATGCACACTGAAGCTGAGAAGCCCAAGAAACAGGTGTCAGCCACGTTATCTGAATATATAGTGAAGTTATCCAAATAAAGGCAGAACTCAGCTTAAAGAAAGACTGTGAGTCACAGGCTAGGTCTTGAATGAACAGGAATAACTGGGAAGTGGGTAGATGATGTCAGTAAGTGGGGGTAGATGGCACAGGCAGGAATTTTTATGCAAAAGTGAGGGAATAATGATTTGAGAGCTACGGAAGCTAGTGAGGACCCAGTCTCTCTGGATTCCGGGTCCTCAGGGTGTGGCAGGATGAGCACAGCACTTAGGAGAGACTTGGAGACACCTAGGTTTTCCTGAAAGCCAGGAGCTGGGAAGCCACTCAAATAAGAGGACAGCGTGCACACGCAGAAAATCATGTTAACTGCGGAGGGGATGCCAGAAGGTACAGTAAATGGTTTGGAAGAAAGGGAGTGTAGGTGTGTGTGTAGTTGGAAGGTGGTGGGACCGGGGTAAGAAGTGTGGTGGTCAATCAAAACTGAAGTACATTGGAGAGGATTCAGGCCAGGTTAATGGGCTGGCTTGTGAGTTTCCTAGGATATCCCTGCATCCCTGTCCCAGCACTAATTCAATTTACCAGTAGTTCATGCCTATAATAGGCGCATTACTGGAGTCTCCCTACCAGAGTCCCTGCATGTTAAACATGCCACGTGGGTCACACTCATTCAACACATGGAGATTATTTTCTCAGCTAAGGATAAGCTTGAAGTTTATTTTTCTCATGTAAAACATTATTCTTGCAAAAGCTATTTATTTTCTCATTGTTTGAAGGACTATAGCTAGAAAACAGATATTTAAAAGCAGTTTTCCAATTTTATGCCGGGAAATAATAAACATTAGTGCTGTCTCCTCCTCCTCTTCTTCCTCCTCCTCCTCCTTCTTCATTGAAGAGGTTATTCTTTTTATTGTTTTGTAAAAAAGAACTTTTTAAAAGTCCCTGAAAGATCTTATAGAAAATAATTCAGTGTTTGATGAAAGGGCGAGGGCTATGCCCTCCATCTTACCCTGGATCCTCCATGTTGGGGCAGAGGCCATGTGCTCAGAAGAGTGCCTTCTTCCCGGAAGCCCAGGCCCCTGCTGGCCACGCCCGGGATTTCTTTTAACTAACCAATGACAAGCAAGGGATGTGCGCGCCATAGAGATGACCACATCCTGTGTAACAAGGCCTGACTTGCGCCTGGCCAATCGGCAGGGCCCACAGTCAGTTCCCCTCCCCTCACTATTAAAGCCCTGATTTTCTCATGGGTGGCACTCGGTTTCCGGTTGCTGCGTCGACTGGAGGCCCAGGTCGGGTTAGCTAACTCAATAAAGGACCTTCTGCTTTTGCATTGGACCGGCTCCCTGGCGTGGTTTCTTGGGGATCTTGAATTCTGGGCATAACATTTGAGACTTATAGAAGTTTTGTAGAACAAGCAAATTTTGCTTAAATATACAAGTATATGCTTACATAACAGGAATATTCTTCTGAGTTGGAGTTATAAAGATGGTAATTTGAAGTCTATAAAGGAGTGAGATGGGTATATGCATATACAACATATGAAAACATATATTGTTCAAAGGATAGGGAAAATATAAACTTACAGAAGTAACCTAAGTGTCAAATGACTTCTGAAAATAATTAAAAGAAGATATGAGATGAGAAGGGGAGGTTACTTAGTGTTCACTTAACATGTGGAAACAGCTAGAACTAAAGATCCATTGAGTGTTTTCTGAAAGCAGAACAATGTAGCATTCTAGACGCTATGACATCATTTTTTAAAAATAGCTGCTTTCACCAACAGATAGCAGTTCATAATGAAAACGTTTTTTTCATTTCTTTTGGGAAGAGGGAGGGGAAAGTTGGGGGGAAGGGTGACTAGTGACTAAGTGAGATAAATGTTCTAATTGTCCCCGGTCTCCATATAAATAGAAATGTAACTGGCACCAAGCTGCATGGTCACGTGCACATTCTCTCATTAAAATATTAAGCAAATAGTTCATTCGATTGTTTGGTTTTATGACTGGAGAACCATTAACATGATTATTACTAGCTTACTTTACACAGATTAGGAGCAATCAGTATAACAAGACAGAAATCCCATGGATGCTTCCAGGGTGCCTTTGATGAGGATGATAAGGTGTGGCCCTAGATGTGGCTGTGAGCTCTCAGACGCAGAGGGCTGGCACTCGCCCAGGACCAGCCTCAGCCTGGGCAGCTGGTGTCTCTGCTTTCAGAGTCCCTCTGTGCCCCACACAGTCTCCTGTTACTTGGTGTGTAAAATTTCATTGCTTTCAGAGTCACAGAGAACCTCGTTGCTGGTGGTGTGCTGGGAAAGTTGGCCCCTGAGAAAGTTTCAGTGGTAAAGGTGCTCCCCAACTGTGGCTGATTTCAAGTTCCCCAGTTGAGAATGAGTTTGGACGAGTAGAGAGTAATCAGCTCTTGGGAGCCAAGGCCAGGGGGCTTCAGCATACCTCCTGTGCTGTGCCCAGTCCTCCCCCAGGCGGCCCCTTCCCTGCAGGTGCAGCTACTAGGCCACAATCAGTGACTTATTTACAAGGTTTGGATTCCCTTCAAAATATAAATCTCCCTGGAAAGGCTGGAGGTGTAGGAGTTCCTCCTCCTTCTTCTTCTGCTGCTGCTCCTCCTCTTCCAGCTTCTCTTCCTCCTCCTTCCTCCTCTTTTCTCCTAATCCTCCCCCCCCTCCCCCTCTTTCCTCTTCCTCTTTCATCCTCCTCCTCCTTTTTCTCCCCCTCCTCCTCCTTCCTCTGCACTCTTTCAGAATTTACCCAGGGCAACTCTATCCTAGACAATGTGTCAGACACTGGAATACAAACACTGGTCAGGATTCATCTGACAGTAGGAAACTATGGTCTAGCTCAGTGGTTGGCAAACTGCAGCCCCTTGAGTGTGGCTCTTCCACAAAATACCACATGTGGGCACACATGTACAGTGAGATTGAAACTTCGTGGCCACACTCAAGGGGCCAAAGAGCCACATGTGGCTCGCGAGCCGCAGTTTGCTGACCACTGGTCTAGCTGATGGAGACCAACAGAGGAAGGCAATTGACATTTACATATTCAATGACAGAAGACTGCACAGAACGCAGTTGGACTCAGGGGACAGTGGTAAATTGTATGCAATACAGGAGTATATAAGGAAAGGCTTCAGGAAGGTGCTGGTGCTCAAGTTCCATCATCAGAAGTGTCCACATTTGAATTTGTGTTTAAGACTGAATTCATAGCAAGCAAAACTGAACACTGACAACAAAAATAACAGCAGCTTTACTGAGCCATCCTAGGTATATTCTCTCATGTAATCCTTGCAGCAACTTTATGAAGCTTATGCTCTTAGTATTTTAGATGAGAAGATTGAGGCAAAGGGAGTTAAGTAACTTGCCAAAGAGCACACAGCAAGTACAATGCGAAGCTAAGATTTGAATCCAGGCCCTCTAACTGCAGAGTACAGTCCCAACCATTTACAATATACTGCCTCAAATACTGTCCATATAACTACAGGGTTTTCAGGAGTTCAAATAGGGAAAGTAGGGAGTGACTCAGACAGTCACTTGTGTCCTCAAGAAGCTGTGGGCCAGGACATCAGTCTTGTACTATCAGAGCAATTAGATATTCGTGTGGAGTCTGTCATTGGACATACCCGCTTGGCAACAGTTCATTAGCTCTAAGTGTGGGGCTGCATGTGCCATGAAGAAATTTTCTGTAACCAATTCCAATAATAATTGGATTAGAGACTTATTATGTGCAGATTTCAATAAAGCTGCAGTGTTAACTTCACATTCAAGTGAACAAAACTGCTTTGCAGAGATCAAATGGCACCGCATGGAATTGGCATTGAAGGTTGCCCACTGGCAAAGTTTTGGTTTAGCTTGGGGTTGGATTATTTGAACTAGCAAACAGAGCTTTGAAATTCAGAATGCCATTTTGTACAACATCCTATGCAAATAGAGGTGCTCTGCCTTACTATTACGAAAGTCTCAACAAACTAAAGAGCTGGACTTCAGGCTTCAGGGTCTTATTTTTAAATAAGAGTGTTAACTTATTTAAAAACAGGTGAGTAAATGTAGCAAAACATGATGTAGCATATTACATTAATTAGAGGCCCGATGCACAAAATTTGTGCAAGGGGCTCGGCCCCTGCCACGGTGGCAGCTGCCTCTGTCTCGGCCCCCGCTGCCAAGGCTTTGTCCAGAAGGTTGTCCAGAAGGACGTCCTGTCTAATGAGCATATTACCCTCTTATTATTATAGATAATGCTAATTTAAATATTATTGCTTTTGTATCTTGGTTTGGACTTAATGTGTATGTTTGCCTTGGCTTTATAGTTGCATAAGAGCATGAGAAATTGATCTCCTTTAAGTGAATATTACAAATTCCAACTTCTATCTCATCTTTCATTTAAAAGTTTTTGATTTTTATAGTGTTTCTAATTCTTGAAAACTGAGATTGGACACTTGGCTAAGATGATTTGTGAATATTCAGAGCATGGTTCATTTGTGGAGTTTTGGATGCCTCCTCCATCCCTAGGGCTTGTATGCTACACCTAAAGTCAGTGGTTTTCAGCTTCATGCAGCGAGCGTGCAGATAAAGCACTTAGAAATGCACTTAGAGCGGAGAATCCTCTCAGCTGCGGGGGCATTTGGGAAGGCAAATGTTTTTAGTTGAGGGTGGTATTTTCTTAAACAAAGTCAAGGTAATACTGGTAAGGAAGGAAGAAGCAGAGATGGATATTGGGAAGGACACTAGCAGAGACTGTTGAAGTGAATGAGTAAATGAAAATAAAAGTCAAAACAATTCTTACATTTCTCTATTCAGTCCCTCCTTCCCACCATCCTTTCCTTGTACCATAAAAGCAGCGGTGTGCTGCTACGTGTGCCACACAGACTTTAAGGGGGTGGGGAGCTCTGGTTTATACTGTTTGCCAATTTCTGTGGTGTAAACTTTCCCACAATGGTGGGTTTCAAGCTACCAACGTGATGTCACAAGCAATAGCACAGCATCTCAGCCCAGAGTATTTCCACCAGACGATACAGTAGGAGCCAATAATCTTAAAATTATGGAAACTAGGAAAGGCGGTGGGTGGGTCTGGCCCTCTGTGGGGGACGTGGCCAGGTCGTGACAGAGGTGGAGGAGTTGGTTTGAGGTGGGGCGGGAGTACAGGTGACCGACTTCACGGAGCAGTTCCACTCCTACTCGGCCAGCCCCGCATGGAAGTCACCCTGCGCCACCTGCCCCGCTGCCACCACCCGCCTGACAGTGGAGGCTGCCTGGACCAGCTGCTGTCCCTCTCCATGGCTTGGGCTTGGGCCAACCACCTCTTCCTGGGTTGCAGTGACAACAAAGACTTTTTAGAAAAGGGTGATGGAAATGGTTGGTGGGGTGGAAGTGGGAGACCTGCCACAGTTTGCTACCAGAGTGAAGGAATGAAAAAGCATCAAAGCTACAGCATTATCAGCTACAGGCTGGCAGGGAGGCTGAGAGGAATGTGACCTTGACCGCAGAAGCTCTCCTCAGACCCCTGCTGTTACCAACACGCAGGAAAGAGGCAGTTGGAATGGAAGTGGCATGTTAAAGGCCTCATTCTTCCAGTAGCTATCATTGTGAGAGCAGGCATGCATTTTTGTGTATTTGTAAATCATGTCCTTTTTTATTTTCAGTTTTTGAATATTAAACTTTTGGTTAACAACGTGTATTTTTAAATATTGATGTAATAACGGCAGGTAATGGATTTTACACTTGAATTTTTCAACAACGTACCTTTAAGTGCAGGAAAAAAGATTATAGAAATAATATAATGTGTTAGTTTGCTTGGGCTGCCATAATAAAATACCGTAGACTGGGAGGCTTACAAAACAATCATTTATTTTCTCGCCGTTCTGGAGGCGAGGGGTCCAAGGTAAAGGGGTCTCTCTCCTGGGCCTGCAGGTGGCCACCCTCTTGCTGCCTCTTCACAGGGTTGTCCTGTTTTTCTGTGCAGGTGTGCATCCCGGTGTCTCTGTGTGTGCAGGCTTCCTCTTCTCCCAAGGACACCTGTCAGGTTGGATCAGGTCCATCGGAAAGACCCATTTTTAACTCAGTCACCTCTTTAAAGATTCTGTCTCCAAATACAGTCACATTCCGAGGTGGTAGGACTTAACACATGAGCTTGGGAGTGGGCACAACTCAGCCCTTAACCAATACAGTTAAATAACTAGGAAGTGATGAATTGTTAGTATTTCCTTTGTTTTTAATTGCATTTGCTGAATCACAATTTATAAAATTTAAGTTTTAATAATGGCTATGTTTAACAGTTGACCTGAAAAATTCCTGAAGATATAAAAATCAGCTCCCCTGAGCCAGTATGAGCTGATTCCAACATTGCTTTAAAAGAAAAGGAAAGCTAAGCAAAGCTTCTGCCCACAATGGTGTCAGTTTTCCTAAGGATTTTTTTGCTGGCAATGGTTTCTTTATTGTAAGGAAATGAAATAATTCCCAGGATCATCTAGCTCTAATATTCTTTCATTTTGTAAAAGATCCTAATAAAAGCTAGAAGTTTCATGATGGTTTACAATAAAAAAATCATCTTATTCCACACTGTACTTGTTTAAAAACATATTTTTATTGATTTCAGAGAGGAAGGGAGTGGAAGAGAGAGATAGAAACATCAATGATGAGAATCACTGCTCACTCCCTCTTTCCGGCACACTCCCCACTGGGTATTGAGCCCACAACTTGGGCATGTGCCCTGATCAGGAATCAACCGTGACCTCCTGGTTCATAGGTCAACGCACAACCACTGAGCCACACCAGCCAGCATTATACTGTAAAAAGTCTTTATTGAGTGCATGCAATGGACTAAATGTTTGTGTCTCCTGCCCTACAAGTTGAAACCCTAATCCCCAATATGACGGTATTTGGCGGTAATGACGTTTAGATGAAATGATTAAGATGGAGCCTCCATGAATAGAATTAGTGTCCTTAGAAAAAGTGACATGAGAGAGAGCCTTTACTATGGGAGGATACAGTAGGAAGGCTGCCATCTGAAAATCAGGAAGACAGCCCTTAACAAGAACCATGATCTTGGACTTTGGGCCTCCAGCATGGTGAGAAATGTCTATTGTTCAAGCCACTCAGTCTGTGGTTTTTCTGTCATAGCAGCCTGGACAGACTAAGACAGTACCCACCAGGGGCCAGGCACTGTGCTTCAATATGGGGATACAGAGAGGACAAGACAGACACGATCCCTTCTCTGCTGGAACTTACATCTCTTGGGGGAAATAGATATCGAACAAATAGTCATTTAACTAATTCATTATAGTAGTTCCGACTGCTAGCAGGAATATGTATAGGGCACTATGGGAGCGTGTAATAGGAGGAACTAACTTACCCAGGAGCTCACAGAAGACTTACATTGGGAAATGACATTTAATCTGTGTATGGGATAAATTGTGTTCCCTCCATCCCAAATTCATGTGTCAGGTTAACTCCCTGAACCTCAGAATGTGACTATATTTGGGAGAACCAAGATGGCGGCATAGGTTAACGCCGGAGTTTGCTGCTCTGAACAACTACTTCAAAAGTGAAACCAAAAAACGGAAGGGACATCACCCAGAACCACAGGAACGCTGGCTGAGTGCAAGTCCTACAACTAGGAGGAAAGAGAAACGCATACGGACACTCAGAGGAGGCGCAGTGTTGAAGTCAAATTCTGAGGTGCGGAGTGCGCGGAGCGGGCTGGCGGCGGAGGGCGCGGTTTGCGTTTTCAATCGGGAGGGAGTCGCAGACTCGGAGCTCCAGATCCGGGCGAGTCTTTAGCGACCCAGACTCAAACGGGAGAAGCGGGACTGTCTGGCTTCGGTCAGAGCGAGTGCAGCTTTCTCTCTGAGCTTTGCAGCGGGTGCTGGGACTCAGAGAGGCAGAGCCCCTGGGGACAGGACTGAGAGCCGCCATAACTGCTCTCTCCGGCCCACCCTGTTGATCCTGTGCGACCCGCCCCGCCCAAGCCCTGCACACAGGCATTTGCCGGATAGCCTCAGGCAAACGCCAGATTAGCACCTCCCTAGAGGACAGAAGTTCTCTCACTGCTGACACAGCTGATTCTCATAGCCACTTGGCCTGGAGGTCAAACCCTCCCTGGAATTAGCTATAACAATCAAGATTTAACTATAAGACTGGGAACAAAGACCACTAGGGGGTGCACCAAGGAAGCATAACAAAATGCGGAGACAAAGAAACAGGACAAAATTGTCAATGGAAGATATAGAGTTCAGAACCACACTTTTAAGGTCTCTCAAGAACTGTTTAGAAGCCGCCGATAAACTTAATGAGATCTACAAGAAAACTAATAAGACCCTCGATCTTATATTGGGGAACCAACTAGAAATTAAGCATACACGGACTGAAACAACGAATATTATACAGACTCCCGACAGCAGACCAGAGGAGCGCAAGAATCAAGTCAATGATTTGAAATGCGAGGAAGCAAAAAACACCCAACCGGAAAAGCAAAATGAAAAAAGAATCCCAAAATGCGAGGATAGTGTAAGGAGCCTCTGGGACAGCTTCAAGCGTACCAACATCAGAATTATAGAGGTGCCAGAAGATGAGAGAGAGAAAGATATTGAAAACCTATTTGAAGAAATAATGACAGAAAACTTCCCCCACCTGGTGAAAGAAATGGACTTACAGGTCCAAGAAGCGTGGAGAACCCCAAACAAAAGGAATCCAAAGAGGACCACACCAAGACACATCATAATTAAAATGCCAAGAGCAAAAGATAAAGAGAGAATCTTAAAAACAGCAAGAGAAAGAAACTCAGTTACCTACAAGGGAATACCCATACGACTGTCAGCTGATTTCTCAACAGAAACTTTGCAGGCCAGAAGGGAGTGGCAAGAAATATTCAAAGTGATGAATACCAAGAACCTACAACCAAGATTACTTTATCCAGCAAAGCTATCATTCAGAATTGAAGGTCAGATAAAGAGCTTCACAGATAAGGAAAAGCTAAAGGAGTTCATCACCACCAAACCAGGATTATATGAAATGCTGAAAGGTATCCTTTAAGAAGAGGAAGAGGAAGAAAAAGGTAAAGATACAAATTATGAACAACAAATATGCATCTATCAACAAGTGAATCTAAGAATCAAGTGAATAAATAATCTGATGAACAGAATGAACTGTTGATTATAATAGAATCAGGGACATAGAAAGGGAATGGACTGACTATTCCTGGGGGGGAAAGGGGTGTGGGAGATGCGGGAAGAGACTGGACAAAAATCGTGCACCTATGGATGAGGACAGTGGGTAGGGAGTGAGGGTGGAGGGTGGGGTGGGAACTGGGAGGAGGGGAGTTATGGGGGGGAAAAAAAGAGGAACAAATGTAATAATCTGAACAATAAAGATTTAATTAAAAAAAAAAAATAGAATGTGACTATATTTGGAGATCAGGCCTTTAGAGAGGCGATTAAGGCAAAATGAGGCATTAGGGTGGGCCCTAATTCAATCCAACTTGTGTCCTTATAACAAGAGGGAATTTGACCACAAAGCGGAGACACCAGGGATGGACACACAGAAGAAAGACCATGTGAAGACACAGAGAAGGTGGCTCTCTGGGAGACAAGGAGAGAGGCCTCAGGAGAAACCCAACCTGCCAACACTTTGATCTTGGACTTCAAGAGTCCAGCACTGTGAGAACATAAATTTCTTTGTTTAACCCATCCAGTCTGAGGTATTCTGTTACAGCAGCGGTAGCTGACTAATGCAATCTGAGGCCCAGGGGTAAGCAGGACCTGATTAGACTAAGAGGTGACAGGAGGATATTGTAAACAAAGGGCCATATCTGGTGGGATCCTCAAAGCAATAGATAGAAGGGTCACAGTCTAACCTGAAACAGTGGTTAGAGGTGTGGGCTCTCGAGTGAGAAGAGCTGGACTCAACTCAATTTAACCTTGGGAAAGTTACGTGACTCTTGGTGCCTCTGTTTTCTCATCTGTAAAATGCAGCTGATATTAGATTCTATTGTAGGCTTGCTAGAGGGAGGATTAAAGTGCTTAGCTGTAAAGCATTTAGCTCAGTACCTGGCACACAGTGCTGGAAATGTTCAAAAAAATGTTCGGTGGTGCTGATTATCTGGGATAAGTCATCGTCCTGAACCCTTAGTTGGAATGTTATCTGGAGTGGCAAGTCTTTACTGGAACCATTCCAACCTGAGTAAAATGGTTTTCTCTCCCTCACTGGGAAGAAAGACCATCTGTTTCTAAAATCTGGATTCTCCATTTTGTGTTACCGAAGGTTTGGATTTTGTCCTAATGATAGGGAAACCTATCATTTTAAAAACAGAAGTCAATTTGGGGCTTTGGGGAGTGAGGACTGACTGGCTGTGGGTAGAAACCCTGGTGGTTTTGGGAAACAGCAGCAGGAGAGGGACTCAAGTGCTGGCAGGGGCAGGGGAAGAGCCACTCTGGGAGCACCATGAAGTGCCACGAGCATTAGGGTGCTTGCAAGGACACCACCTGCAACACCCGAAGATTCATAAATCCCCAGACGACTGGCAATCCAGTAGGATGGCAGTGCCAGGGGGTGGGGGAAAGACAGAGAAAAGCACCTGCACTCATACTTCTGAGTTGGGCTGGAGTAGTTCCATGCACCCCAAATTAGGGACTTCAGGAAAAGGACAGCATGTAATTCATTAACCACACCATTATATCATGTTTATCTTTGAGTTCCTTCATAGGACTCAGGCCCTTAAAGGAAAGTACTGCATCTTTTCTCTCTGCATCCTCCATGCATAGTGCCAAGCCCCTGTATTTGTTGAATAAAAGCCTTATTTATGGATTAGTCACTCGAGGCCCAGTGACTGTGTGACTGGCTTAAGGCCACACATCACGCAGTGAAATTGTGTCTAAAAGCCAAAGTGTCCACTGGTTGAGGCTTTGTTCTTGCCAGCAAACCCCTGAAGGCAAAAGGGTGTGTCTCATGCTTTTGCTTTCCCCTGGTGCCTGGCACCATGGTTAGCCCACGGTCAAGCACAGGAAGAACCTGCGAAGCAGTAGCGGAATCTAGAAGGTTGGTCAGTGGATTGATTGATACATGTGTGGAGTCCAGAGCAGATAAATCTTCTCTTCCAATTTTGGCTCCAGAGAAATACCCACATTTGCCGGGAGCCGGTCCATTCTTGCTGTTTCAAGGGACCTGGCATATATGGCATACTGTTCTTAATATGTTTGCTCACCTTCTTGGCACTATGTGTTTTAACCAAGGTCACCTCTCTGAGAAAGGTTGTTTCCCCAGGTAGGGATTTTCCCCTGAAGTTAGGGAGGGAATAAAACCCCTTAACTAAGTGCCAGGCGGGTAATTAATCACTTTAACTACGAACAATCATGCTTAAGCTACATAATCTTTACTCCCTGGAATGGAGATAAGAAACACCCTAACCTTTGGAATAGGGATTGATAGGATTGGAATCAACTGGTATAAATACAGATGTAACAAGACAACAGGACACAGAACCTAGACACAGAACCTAGACACAGAACCTAGACTCAGAACCTACACAGAACCTAGAGACAGAAGAACTTTGCTGGAGAGAACATGGCAAAAGATCCTGGACAGAAACTGGCCACAGAACCTAGAGACAGAACCTAGCGAGAGAACATGGCAAAAGATCCTGGACAGAAACTGGCCACAGAACCTAGAGACAGAACCTAGCGAGAGAACATGGCTGAAGAACCTAGAGACAGAACCTGGCTACAGAACCTGGATAGAACATGGCAAGAGAACCTGACTAGAACCTGGCTACTGAACCTGGCTGGAGAACCTGGACAGAACCTGGCTGGAGAACCTAGCGAGGGAACATGGCTACAGAACCTGGCTGGAGAACCTGGAGAACCTGGCTGGAGAACCTAGCAAGAGAACATGGACACAGAACCTGGCTGGAGATCCTGACCAGAACTTGGCTAGAGATCCTGGCTAGGCTGCTGATCAACTGAACGCTGTCTCCGTGTCGTTCCTTCTTCGCCGACTCCGTCCACACCTTTGGGGACCCCTGGACCTGCTGGGGTTGGACCCCAGCACATATTCATTATTCATTCATTCCCAAGATGTTTAGAAATGAGGATGTTACAGGTCAGCTTTTTGCATGGACAGCTGTCATTTACATTTATGCTCAACAAGGTAGTGAACAGAGCATGGGCTTTTATCTACTCATTCACCATACATTTACTGAGCAGTATCCCAAGTGTTTACTAGTACTGACTGTGTGTCTAAGGGTCAGATGGTTCATCTCTGTGCATTTCAGGTTACACATGTATAAACTGAGGACAACTGTACCTATTGCCAGGCTGGTTTAAAGTTTAAGAGAGGCTCAAGACATGAAAGCTTGGCATGTGTTAATGTCACTCAATCCTCTCATCAGGGCCGGTGACAGCTGATTATCACACTTCTCTCCTGCAGTGCAGGGGAGGCTATGGGGGCGGGGCTTCTGAAACGTTGCTAACACCCTAATTTGGTTCACTAAGTTACCGTGAAACAGGAAGGGCAGGACTTCCCAGGGCAGTTTTCCTGGGCCTGGCCCATTAATAATGCACAGCAAGTATGCATTTAGCAGTCAACTGCTCTGGCCTCTGGAATGAATGTGGCATTTTAATAATGCAGGAAAGATGTGACTCACGACACAACTCTTCTCCTCTGGCCACGATCTCTTCCTATGCATTGAGCAAAACAAGTTCCCAGTAAAATAAGATTATGTTGTTTCAACATAAATTCTCTATCAGTTAGGACTAGGTTTATCTGCATAAAGTAGAAACACTCGTCCCCACACATCTCCCCTCCCTCAATTTAGTCTCAGATAAAATAAAATTCCACTTCTTATTCGTGTAGAAGGTTAGAGTCAGGCATTCCAGGACTCATGTGATTAGCTCCACAAAACCACCAAAGCTCGTGCCAACTTCCAGGTCCTGCCCTGTGGTGGCGTCTTGGTCCATGCTGGCTCCTAATGGCCCAGTCATCACATCCATTTCAGGCAGCAAGATGGAGGAGTGGGGAGAAGAAAAGAGCATTATTTTTTTCTTAAAAAATAAAAAAGTCTTTTCTAAAATAAATAAACACAAATAAAAAGGCTTTCCCAAGTCCCACACAACACTTCTTAGGCACACGGCCCCTGCGAGAAAGGCTGGGAAATGAAATCTGAGGTTCTAACACAAAGGAGGAAAGGGAGGCTGGAATTTTGCAATCTCTCTCACCTCTTCTGCTCCGGGGAAGGCACATACTGTTTTACCTTTTGTGTTTCTCCCACTCTACACAGAAACTGTCATTAATATCTTGACATTTTAACTGAGGGGAAGAGAAGTGATGTCGCTAAGGTTTTCCATTGTAGGCTAAAACGAAAGAATAAATTAGATCATTCTCCCTCCTACACACTCATGGTCTTTTTCTTCACATAGGTGCACGGAGCTCTTGTGAAAACTGCCCTCTGAACTGTGGAGTGTTGCCCTGGTCATCGTGTGCTCAGTCCCTGGGTAGTCACTGCCATCAGCAGGACCAGAGCACTTCCTCTGGCTCAGGAGCAGCTCTAAGGAGGGGATAACCGCTTCCACACCAGGGCTCTGTGGGACCTGGACCTCTTCATTCATTTAATGATTACAGAGAGGACTCTCACCTCAAGAATGAATGTTCCCCTCTTACCTGCCATACAATAAAATGAAGATTAGTAAAATAATAAGCAGCGGGGTGTGGCAAATTCAAGGTCAGAACATTTTGCAGAACACCCATTATCTACTTATGTAGTTATGGGCTATGACAGAATTGAAGTCAGGATTTAAGATGGTGATTGGGGTGAGAGGCTAGGGAGAAGGGTTAGCACCAGAAGGCCTGGCTAAGCCCTGGTGTAGCCATTAGATTCCGGGTGAACTTGAGCTGTTGTCTTCATCCTTAAAATGATGATATGAATGTCTAGTTCACAGCACCATTTTAGCATTAAATTAGATACAACATGGGGAACCCCTGACACAGGCCCTGACACAGGAGAACGCAGTGATTTCTTTCTCCCAGAGGAGAGTCATAGAGAATAAAGAAACAAGAACGGGAGACGATGGTGTGAACAGTTGAAGTGGAAGTTGTTTTAAATAGGCCCTTACCAACCCACTAGTCGAATTAAATTCAAACTGTTGGAAGCAAGCAAGCACACCATGCATTCCACTTGATTTTATTCTACTTTAAGACCAGTTCTGTTCAGCAGACATAGCTTATGTATAAGACATATCAAGCAGTTATATTTTTAACTACTGTACTCCAAGTTTTTTCAAGATTACAAATAATGTTGGCGTTATTCTTTTAGGAGTTGAATCTTAATAGTAGTATTTTATTTTCCACAAAGAAAACAATTGTAAAGAACGTCAGTGAGTCCATTACACCGATGATGAGTTTTCCCCCTTCCTCTCATCTCACCCTCTCTTCTTACCCCCTAAGACAGCGGGTGACCAATTTTTGAAAGTATTTGGCTCACAAATGTGCTAGCACAGCACCTGAAATGAGCTCCTGTGAATCCCCCTCTTCTCACCCCCGACACAGGGGTCCTCCGGCTGCCCCTGGGTGCCCCTAAAGAGCACACTGTGCTCCCTGCCCCCACCTCCTGCGTGCCAAGCTGCTCGCTGCCTCCCTCACAGTGGCTGCGTGGGGAAAGGAGCAGCCAGGAGAGAATTCAAATGACTCAGAGCAGACGCATCGTGGCTATGGGGCCTGCAAACCCAAGCCCTCCGAGGACCAGGAGCGTCATTTTCTTACAAACACTCAGTTATGTACTTTTGAGGTCACCGATGAGGATGGGAAATTAGCACTGAGCTCAGAGTTGTTGCAGGTGTTAAACAGGAGACTGTGTAAAAGGGTCCAGTGCAGTGTTCAGCCCCAGCACTGTGTTCACGTGGCCCCCAGCCCCCAAACCCAGCCCGACTCCCCACACATTCCTTTGGCAAGTACTACTGCAAGCCTATGGGTTCTTGGTATGTTTACACACAGGGTGGGGCAAAAGTAGGTTTACAGTAGCGAGTATGGGAAACACAGTTTATTCTTATTATTTAGTAATTATCATATTATTTTCCACACCAACAACTGTAAATCTACTTGTACCCCACCCTGTACGTTACTTTATCTAACCCTCAGGGCCGTTGACTAGGATGAGGCCACTGAGGAGCTCACTTCAGTCCAATTTAAGGGGAGGGTGCTAAAATCCCACCCCAACTTCGTAATCAAGACACATAACATTTCAATGCAACAAAATAAAAATTAATGCAAAAAGTCAATGATGAGAAACATATCCAGGTTTTAAATAAAGGCAGAATATCTGTGTTAGTGATTTTTTTCTTTGGCACCAGCTCCTAACGGGCTGGGCATGGCACTGCTAACCTTACACCCTTGAGGTAGGGCCATTGGTACGTAGACTGGGACTCAGAAGAGCTGAGTAACTTACTGTAAATGGTAGGGAGGGAACTTGAACCCAGGACCCCATTGTCCGTGCTCTTTTCATAAGACTGGCTGATGCTTAGGACCTCAGCCCTCTGCCTTCTTCAAAGGATGCGTTAATATGCGCTCCAGGCAATGGTACCCTTAGCCTCGGAAGTAGCTTCTTTTCAGAGGTGCCAGGGGGGAATTTGCGGAGTGCCCCGAGGGTGTAAATCACCCTGTTAGCCTCCACTCGGCTTGTTGGGGTGGAGGCGGGGGTGGGGTGAGCAAAGCCTTTATTCAGTGCGACAAACACGCTGAGATAGAATCCGCCTGATTCGGGTCTTAAAGCCACACCACCCTTCCTTTAAACCCATCCCTGGCAGAATGCTTTTCTCAGGACCGAGAAGGGATGACTGACCACAGGATCAGGTACTTGAAGTAAAAACAAATGAAAGAATCCGTTCTGAGAGCGAGGGGTAGGCAATGGTGTGACAAACTCGGCTGAGGCTTTCCCACGCCGCACTTTGATTGCAGACGACCCTGTGCCAATCCGAGTTCCAGCACCGCAGGCGGGAGGCGAAGGGAGGCCAGGGGATGGGAGGCTGAATGCAGTCTGGACCGGGCAGAGCCCCCTTTTCCCGGGTGTCGGGTCTGGCTGGGCGCCGGCGCCGGACGGCCACGCCCGCCTCCGCCGCCTCGCCGCGAGCACACTGCCCCCTACGGAGCTCAGCAGGCTAGCACCGCGGCCCTGCCCTGACCCGCCTGGCCAATCCAGCTCCAGCTCCTGGACCGGATTCCTGCACAGGACTTCCGATTCATTACCATCACAAAAGCTAAAAACCAGGTCTCACGTTACCAACTTCATCTCGTTAACCTTATCTCCTGGCAATGTGGGAAGACTCGCTCCCTAAATGCATCTTTGGGGCCCTGTAAGTTCAATTCATGTTCCCAAGTACTACATCTGCAAGTACGACATCTGGGTGGGAAGGCTGGACAGTGAAAAGAGCTGATAGGAAAATCATGGATTCATTTGAAATATGGTGTTGGAGGAGAGCTCCGTGGATGCCCTGAACCCCTGAACCCCTGAACCGCCAGAAAGATCCATCAGTAGTAGGTCTTACGGCAAATTAAGCATGAAACGTTGCTGGAGGGAAAAATGACAAAACTGAAGCTGTCGTACTTTGGCACCTCTTGAGAAGGCAGGGTTCTTTGGAAGAGACACGAATGCCAGAAAAGTAGAAGGCTGCAGGGAAAGAGGAAGACCACATCTGAGATGGATTGACTTCACAAAAGAAGCCATAGACGTGATTCTGCAGGCGCCGGCTGGCTGCTGAGGACAGGACAGTGAACACTCATTTGACAGCACTCATTCATGGGTTTCCAGGAGTTAGAGTCCATTTAGTGGCACATAACAACAGAGGTCAACTTTCTTTATCAGTCTACGGACCTGCTTGCTTTCCCACTGATCATCAAAATAAAAAACTGTTCATATTTATTGATAACTCCTAAGAGTTATCAATAGCCAGGCACTGTGGGAACCCAGGAGCCTCTGTTTTTTGTTTATACAGGAGCTTTCCTACTCCCCTGGGCAGATCCCAGCCCCCGCCCCCTTCATCTTCTCCCATCCTCTTTGTCTATTAGTTAATGTGAATCCTTTCAAGATGGCTTACATCTTTCTCCCCAAACTTGACATATACAAACTCTTGCAAAATGCCTGATGGACGAGTTCTCTTTCCTACCTGGCCATACTGCTCATGTGGTAGGCTCTATGCCCAAGCCTGCACTTCTTCTTCTTCTTCCTCTCCTTCTTCTCCTTCTTCTTCTTCTTCTTCTTCTTCTTCTTCTTCTTCTTCTTCTTCTTCTTCTTCTTCTTCTTCTTCTTCTTCTTCTTCTCCTTCTCCTTCTCCTTCTCCTTCTCCTTCTCCTTCTCCTCCTCCTCCTCCTCCTCCTCCTCCTCCTCCTCCTCCTCTCCTCCTCCTCCTCCTCCTCCTCCTCCTCCTCCTCCTCCTCCTCCTTCTCCTTCTCCTTCTCCTTCTCCTTCTCCTTCTCCTTCCTTCTCCTTCTTTTTCTAGCAATGGCCTAATAGACCCTTTCTTTTAAAAAGACTTTTCAGCTGTGGAAGTTAAAATTTTTGTTTCACAGTTGTTTCTTGACTCACCAGGGAAATAAGACACAAATAACATAGTAAGAAATGTTGAGTACTAAAATGGAGGTCAAGCCATTGAATGTCTTTGAATGTCTGAGAAAGAGTAGGAAGTAAATACATCCGGTTAATGGGTATTCTGCAAAAGTAAAAGATAGGGATAAAACAAACAAACAAAAAAGGGCCCATTCTTATTATCAGAACCTTCTTGGTTCCAAACCCTGAGTTTTCATTCCACCTTACATTCAGTTCCATCTAGAGCCCAGTGAAACGAACAATGTCATTCAGTAGCACGGAGGGCCAGGCGGACCACTGTCTGCCGTGACTGGGCAATGGCATCCTTGGGTTTATAACAAACATGCTATTTAATAATACCTCATAACACTGTCAGATAAATAAGATTCAGTTAAGTGTACTTCATGGTGACACCACATGGAACAGCATAATCTTCCTTTGATGATTGAGCAGGATTTCTTCCGTAGACATCCTCGGAGTCACAGGTCAACTATGATCATCATTGCAGGGAAATTGGAAAATAATGGCTTCAGGATGAAGGAGTGCTGAACGTGCCAGTGTTGATCTAATCATAGTTGCTGGGAACACATTTTAGTAGCTTGGGCTAATGAGCCTGTAAACAGTACCTATGCATGCCTCTAAGTAAGTGGTTTCGACAGCCTTTCCTCTAGGGAATTAAAGCCTAAGGAACCGGTGGGCTGGAGCACAGCAGGGTGGTCCGAGCCATACTTCATGCAAGCGCCTGTCTTTTGGATTAGTTATATTGCTGCCTTGTGCCTGCCTTCATATAACAATTTATAGAATGGGCATTCTAATGTTTTCTTGCTTCCCAGAAAGTTGTAGAGGGTAACTTTGTCTGCAGAGTAGCTTGAAATATAAGCACTGTGTGAATATATAAATTTACCTGTGCTATTTATTTTCTTTGGATGGGTGCTATTTATTTTCTTTGGATGGCGAGGCCATTCTGAAATAAGTTGCTACAGTTCCTAACCTTAGAATTGAATGGCAAATTTATAATAATGGAACTGTAGGCTTATAAAGTCAATAGGAATACAGGTCAGTATCTCACAAAAGTGTGGTCTCCAGGTGGTTTTCTTTAGAGGCACTTGGAGGGGCTACATTATTTAAAATACATATGTCTGGGCTCACCCAAACCTACTGACTCAAAATGTTAGGCAGTTAAGGTCTAGGAATCTGAATTTAACCAGCTTCTTTGATGAATCTTGTGTGTAGTAACATTCAACAGCCACTGGTTTAGTCCTTGAAAAGCAAAATAGAACAAAACCTGAAGGGCAAGCCATGTATCATGGGTATCATTACAGGATGTTGTGTAGAAGACTCCTTTACTTACTTCTATACATAGTTCCTGTACCTGAGTGAAGCAGGCTCCTGAGTGAGCCCAGAGCTCTGTGCAAGCTGATGACCTTAGCGGTGTGTGTGTATGGTGGTGGTGGTGGGGGGTGGGTGCGGGGGGGGGGGTGGACAGAGGCACCCACTGACCCTGACGGCCCCCATTTATCCTTCAATGCTCAGCTTACTCCAGGCAGCCTTGACTTGCCTTTGTTGCTCTTATCTCTGGTGTAATTTTGTTTGTTATTTTAAAAATTATTTTTAATTGTGCTAAAGTATACATAACATACAGTAGATCATCTTAACCAGATCAGTTCAGCGGCAGTACGTGCATTCACATTGCTGTGCAACCATCCCCACCATCCATCTGCAGAATTCTTTTCATCTTGCAAAATGGAAACTCTGTCCCCATCAAACACTAACTCCCCATTTGCCCCTCCTCCCAGCCCCTGGCAACCCTCGTTTTACTTCCTGTCTCTACGAATTTGACTTACTCTGGTCATATACGTAGAATCACACAGTATTTGTCTTTTTGTGACTGGCTTACTTCACTTAGCATCATGTCCTCAACATTCATCCATGTTGTGGCATGTGTCAGAATTTCCTTCCTTTGTAAGGTTGATTAATATCTCATTGTGTGCATACTCATGCCATGTTTTGTTTATCCATTCCTCTGTTGGTGGATACCTGGGTTGCTTCCACATTTGGCTATTGTGAACAATGCTGCTGTGAACCTGGGTGCACAAATGCCTTTTTGAGACTCCACTTTCAATTTTTTGAACTTAGACGTGCAATTGCTGGATCATATGGTAATTCTATTACTAGTTTTTTTTGAGAAACCACCATATTGTTTCCCATAGTGGCTCTCTGGTGTAATTTTGCATTGATTTGTGTGATTATCTGAATGTCTTCCCCAGAGCAGGGGTAGTGTTATTTTTTGCCAAGTCACCTTCTGTATCTCAGTATCTAGAACAACAATGCTGGGGACATGGTAGTCACTGAAATATCTGATGATTTAATGGACGAGTCAGCCTAATATGAACACAGTATTGTAGAGAGACTCAGTCTCTGCACTTAATGAGTTGACAAATTGGTTGGTGGGATGTGATGCACACAAGGCAGAGAGCAAATAAAGGAAGGATGTAATTATGTACTAAATTGTGGTTCTGCTTTTAATCATAGGAGGAGTTGAGAGGAGATATTTTTGTGGGAGGGCAGTCAAGAAAAGATGGGTAAGTTTGGAACAGAAGGAAGAAAGTCAATTTAGGGAGAGGAAACAGTCCTTCTCCTCCCCCACCTCCTAATTTTATTGAGGTATAGTCGATAAATAAAAACTGTATATGTTTAAGGTATGTAACTTGATGTTTTGATGTCCATATACATTATAAAATGATCACCACAACCACACTAATCAACATATCCATCACTTCACATAGTTGCTTTTCACACAAATGTGGTGAAAACACTTCATATCCACCTGCTTAGCAAATTTCAAGTACTCAAAACAGTGTTGTTAAGCATAGCACCATGCTGTACACTAGATACAGAACTTATTCATCTTACATAACTAAAACTTTGCTACCCTTGACCAACATCTCCCCAGTTCTCCCTCCCTCTAGCCCTTGGCAACCACCATTCTACTTCTGCCTCTATGAGTGTGACTATTTTACTTTTTAAAATATTTTTATTGATTTCAGAGAGGAAGGGAGAGGGAGAGAGAGATAGAAACATCAACAGCCCTAGCCAGTTTGGCTCAGTGAATAGAGTGTCAGCCTGTGGACTGAAGGTCCAGGGTTTGATTCTAGTCAGAGCACATACCTGGGTTTCAGGCTCAATCCCCAGTGGGGAGCATGCAAGAGGCAGTCGATCAATGATTCTCATCATTGGTGTTTCTATCTCTTTCTCCCTCTCCCTTCTTCTCTGAAATAAAAAAAAAAATTTTTTTTAAAAAGAGAAACATCAATGATGAGAGAGAATCATTGATCAGCTGCCTCCTGCATGGCCCCTACTGGGGATCAAGCCCACAACCCAAGCATGTGCCATGACTGGGAATTGAACTGTGACATCTTAGTTCATAGGTTGATGCTCAACCACTGAGCCACACCAGCTGGGCAGTGAGTGTGACATAAGTGAGATCATACAGTGTTTTTCTTTCTATGTCTGGCTTATTTCACTTAGTGTAATGTCCTTCAGGTTGATCTATGTTGTTACAAATAGCAGGATTTCCACTTTTTAAAGTTTGAGTAATATTTTATTGTACTAGAGGCCTGGTGCACAAAATTCCTGTGGGATTGGGCCTAAACTGGCAGTCGGACATCCCTCTCATAATCTGGGACTGCTGGCTCCCAACTGCTTGCCTGTCTGCCTGCCTGCCTGCCTGATTGCCCCTAACCACTTCTGCCTGCCAGCCTGATCACCCCCTAACCACTCCCCTGCCAGCCTGATTGACACCTAACTGCTCCCCTGAGGGCCCAATTGACCCCAACTGCCCTCCCCTGCCTACCTTATTTCACCCCCAACTGCCCTCCCCTGCTGGCCTGGTCACCCCTAACTGCCCTCTCCTGCTGGCCTGTTCACCCCTAACTGCCCTCCCCTGCAGGCCTGGTCCCCCCCAACTGCCCTCCCCTGCAGGCCCGGTCACCCCTAACTGCCCTCCCCTGCAGGCCTGGTCCCCCCAACTGCCCTCCCTCCCCTGCAGGCCTGGTCACCCCCAACTGCCCTCCCCTAACTGCTCTCCCCTGCTGGCCATCTTGTGACCACATGGTGGTGGCCATCTTGTGCGAGGGTGTGACGGTCAATTTGCATATCACTGCTTTATTATATAGGATATATATACCACAATTTCTTTATCCATTCGTCTATTGATGAACACTTAGGTTGTTTTTATGTCTTAACTACTGCGAATAATGCTGCAATGAACATGGGAATGCAGATATCTCTTCGAGATACTGATTTCATTTCTTTTGGATACATACACAGAATTGGAATTGCTGGGTCATATGGTAGTTCTATTTTTAATTTTTTGAAGAACCTTCATACTGTTTTCCATAATGACTGTATCAGTTTACATTCCCACCAGCAGTGCACAAAGGGAGGAAACAGTCTTCACTTGTGATTTTTTTCCTGGGGGGGTCCACATTGGAAGCCTGGCTGTAGGCTTAACTAAGGAGTCTGAAGACAGCATCTCAGGGACAGCAGTATGCAATGTAGATGAGGAGTGGGCATGGAGGATGTAGGAAGCAGTCCCACTTGACAATTAAGCAGGCAGGCAGTGCAAGGGGATCTGGCAAGTCTTGCTTCAGGAGACACTGCCACAGTCCACACCCTGGCCCAGGACTTGGCAATAGGTATAACAGGGCTGGGGTCTCAGTATTTGTCTTTTTGTGACTGGCTTACTTCACTTAGCATCATGTCCTCAACAATCATTCATGTTGTGGCAGGTGTCAGAATTTCCTTCCTTTGTAAGGTTGACTAATATTGCATTGTGTGTATATTGCATACCATGTTTTGTTTATCCATTCCTCTGTTGATGGACACCTGGGTTGCTTCCACGTTTGGCTATTGTGAACAATGCTGCTGTGAACCTGGGGTGTACAAATACTTTTTTGAGACTCCACTTTCAAGTCTTTGAACCTTAAGCAGGAACTGGGGATGAGGGATGGGGAGTATAGCTTCATCCTAAGAACTCAGGCACACGATGAAGCACTGGCAGGTGTGGTCTTTTTAGCCCTGAACATCCCTAGCCCATGGAATTTGGCCTGTATGGATAAGTTCCAGAGCTGGGGCAGGGCTGCATCTGCAAGGAGGGAGTGCAGCAGCCAGCTGTGGGGAGGTAGGAGAAGAAGGCAGAGGAAGAGGGTCTGAGGACAGAAGCAGCATAAAAACAGGTGAACAGGTGAGTGGGGAATGAAGTGGAAGAGTGACCTGACTGGCTGAGAAAGCAGAGACCGGCTGTCAGGGGGACAAGGCTGGACACAGGCTGATGTGGAGGCAGGGTGGGGCCTGGATGCCAGGTGGAAGCATTCTCCTATTTCACATACCTCCTCCTTGAGTGAAGAGGGAAATAAATCATTGTTTAATATTTGAGCTTAGAATTCCTAGGGGAGACAGCAGTCTCTTTAACAAAGACCTTGATGGGGCAACTTGATTGTGAAAAAATGGAACTCAGGGCCTCTGTGGCCAGGGTCAGGTGTGACTCAAAGTCAGCTAATTAGCTATGCCAAAGAAATGAACAGAAAATTTTGTTATGAGGAGTGAGAAAGTTCTGGAAGAACTGTAGGAAAAAGAGGGGTGAGTGAGGGAGGTGTAGCTTGGGTTTTCTAGGAAGCAAGTACTGAGAAAGAGGTTAGTGTTCAGTATGTCTGTTAAGCAGGGCTCACTGTGTCAAAACTATGGGAAGAAGCAAAATTAACACAGGGGAGGCTCAGCTGTGCCCTACAGCCTCAGGGGGCCCCGAGGAGTGCTTTAAAGCACTACTTCAGTAACACTTTTCCAAGGTTGTTGTGTACTAAAGCAACTTAAATATGGAATTCCAAATCCTGGAGCCATATGTATTTCTAACATAGACCAATGTAGGAAAAAAAAAACAGTTGCTTGTACACATAAGGTACTTATTCAATTCCCATCCAACTTAAAAACCACACAACATTTTGACTTTATTTTATTAAAAATAAAAAAACACAGATAGATATAACATGCCAGTATATTTACAGCAGAATTTTTAAAGATACTATGAGATGTAAGATGTAAGCCTTGTGCATCATGACTAATTTATGAATGATTATCATGCCTGCTGTGTATCACTGATTGATGTTTAAGACAATTGGACCACAGATAGATTCAACCAATGAAAATATCCAAACCAGTCACATGCACAATGTTGTTTTCACCAACAAACCCTAAGCTATAGTGGTAGTAGATAACAGGCTGTCGATGATGGAACAACAGAAAAAAAAAAAGAATGAATTATCCATGGCTAGTAATTGCTAATAAATTAATAAGGTTACACATTCTCAAAATGTCTATGATAAGGAGTATGAAAAATAAAGAAAATAGCCGAAACCGGTTTGGCTCAGTGGATAGAGCGTCGGCCTGTGGACTGAAAGGTCCCAGGTTCGATTCCGGTCAAGGGCATGTACCTGGGTTGCGGGCACATCCCCACTGGGGGGTGTGCAGGAGTCAGCTGATCGATGTTTCTCTCTCATCGATGTTTCTAACTCTCTATCTCTCTCCCTTTCTCTCTGTAAAAAATCAATAAAATATATTTAAAAAAAAAAGAAAGAAAGAAAATAAGAATCAAGTTATGTCAAAGGACCAAATAGATTATTTTAGGTAAAACAAAACTTGCCACATGTATGGTATACCCAGGATCACATCATCTCTCTCTAAAGCAGTTTCAAATACTAAGGTTGGACAGTGAGATGAAACCAAAGGCAGAAGGGTCTGGTGGAGAAAGAGTGAGTTTAAGCAATGTGGCATTATTAGAGGAATGAAAAATGTCAACAATCCAACAAGCTCTGAGCTGGCGTTAATGTGATCCACACTCCAGCCGGGGCCCAGCATTGGGAACATCCAAAAGGACTCCCGTCAGGAGTCTGTGATGCAGAGGCAGGAAATCCCATCCACAGGGTGGAACTCCCCACTGTTTTCTCTGGGACTTTATCAGCTCTCCATAGACTCACAACCTGGCCCCTAGAAGCTGCTTCTCATCCACTGGCATGCTGGATAATTATGTCCTCCAAATCCACGGTGACTCTCAAAGGTCCAGCTAGAAGGCTGGGGTCCCTAGGCTCTTTACAAGTCCTTGCCTGCCCTAAATCACCGCTATTATTTGGCCCCTGAAAACCTACTCCCTGAGCGTTGGCGTTTTCTCCACCCAAGCAAAGGGGGCCTTTCCAACTGAGACTTCCTCCCTGCTGGCAGTGAGCAGTGCGGCCCCTGAGCTTTCTCAGAGTTGAGGACTCTGCAAACTCCCAGTGGTAGTCCTGATTTTCTGATGTCCAGTCTCCTTTGTCACTGACTCAGACCAAGTTCCCATGAGGAAGGAAGGAAGCTGCTTGGGGAAATTCAGCTCTGTGCTGCACCAATGATCTTCCCCTGACTCACCTCCCACAATGAGGATGCAGGTCCCTCCTCTTTTAAAGCAAGCTCCCTTTACCTTCCTGTCAAGAGGCTTGGGGCCTACATTTTTCTCTTTTCCTTTGTGCAGGAATCTTAATACTATGCCTGAACATGACTCTGACCTCTAAGTTTCTGTCCAGGGACAGTTATGAGGAGGAACAGCCAGAGTTCTGAAGTGGGGATGAAGGTTAACATTAACTCACGTTGCCAGCCTGGACCTATTTTAGGCAAAAGAGTCTTTTATATTTTTTCTTCCTCAGGCTCATTTCCAAAGCATTGTTTGTAGCTTATGTCTGAAAATAAAAAAGAAAAGAAAATACTAATTTTAAGTCTGACCCTTGCAAAGGTCTAAATTTGTCCTGGGAACTAAGGTTATAAGATAGAACAAGCCCATTTGTGGTCGCATATGGCCAAAAGATAAGTAAGCATTCAGTCCTCACACAGATCTGAACAAGGCATTTCTTTCCTAAGAAAAAAGTTCAAGGTCCCATCACAGTGTACAGGGCTCTTCAAGACCTGACTCTACCCAGCTTTTCAAACTATCTTCTTTAAGTATGTTTTTTTAAAATTGATTTTTAGATAGAGAGGAAGGGAGAGGGAGAGATAGAAACACTGATGAGAGAGACACATCGATGAGAGAGACTCATCGGTTGCTCCTCCTGCGCACCCCTTACTGGAATCGGTCCTGCAACCTGGGCATGTCCCTGACCGGGAATCGAACCTGGGACCTCTTGATCCATGGGATGATGTTCAATCCACTGAGCCACACCAGCCAGGCTCAAACTATCTTCTTTACCCACAAGCAAGATGTCTCCAGGCCTGTAATGGCTCTGATTGTGTCACTCCCTCAGTCTTGTGTGGTGGTTAACTTTATGTGTCAATGTGACTGGACTGTGGGATGTCCAGATAGCTGGTAATATATTATTTCTGGTCTAGACTGTGAGGGTGTGAGAGTTTTCCCCGAGAGATTAGTATTTGAATTAGTGAGCTGAGTAAAATTGATTGCCCTCCCTAATGTGGGTAGGCATCAGCCAATTCTTTGAGGGTCTGAATAGAACAAAGTCATAAGAAAGAGTGAATTTGCTCTCTTGAGCTGGGGTCTCCAACTTCTCCTGTCCTGGTTCTTGGGCTTTTGGACTCACACTGAATTACACCACTAGCTTTTCTGGTTCTCCAGATTATAGAGGGCGGGTCATGGGACTTCTGGGCCTCCAGTTCCTATAATAAATCTCCTCTTCCATGTACAGTGGGGCCTTGACTTACGAGTGTCCTGACTAACGAGTTTTTTGAGATACGAGTCGTCTCTCGGCCTATTTTTTGCTTTGAGTTGCGAGCTAAAATTCGGGTTATGAGCCAGCTTCAGATACCCCACCGCTAGTTGGCACAGCGAACGTCAGAGTGAACGCCACAACATCAGCCCAGCATCACGTGTCTCACTCGTTCACTTTTGATTTGACATACGAGTAATTTGAGTTACGAGCTGGGTCACAGAACGAATTAAACTCGTAAGTCAAGGCCCCACTGTATCTCCATAATATCCTACTGGTTCTGTTTCTCTGGAGAACCCTGTCTAATACATCTTGAATGCCTGTTTCCTTTGACTTCCTGTGAGCTCCTGTTTGCCCTTCACAAGGCAGATTAAGTGCCATTGTTCTGGTAACACTTTCCCAGCTCCTCCCACAGACAGCCAGTACCTCCCTCTGTTCTGCTTCCACTTTGTCCACACCTCATGTGGTTGCACTGAAATGATTTATTAGATGTTTTCCTGCCCTGAGCTCCTCCAGGATGAGCTTTATTCATATTTGTATTCTCAGCACAGAGTAGACACTCAATACATGTTATAGAATAAAATGAATGAATAAATGAAGTCTCGATTGGCATGGTAATTTTGGGTGTTCAGGTCTAGCATGGCCTAATTAGAAGCATAGAAGAGGGAATAGGAGAGGTAGAAGATGCATGTTGAATAGGAAGATGAGAGACACTAAAGTGAACTTAATTTTACTAGTAATTTTGCCTCAGATTTGTTCTGCTTAAAAGGGTGTCTTATATGGGAATGACTGACTTTTGAATCAGTCTTTGATCATTGGTCCTTTATGGGTATTTCTCAGGAAGCTCATTCTTCACATAACCTAAATCTTGAGTTAGGTGGTGATCAGATTTGGATTTCCAAATTTACTATGTAATTTATTTAATTCTGATATGGTAATAATACCTTACAACCATGTGGAATTTTTCATCTTGAAACCTCAAAGTATTTTTTAATGATCTCTCTCTCTCTCTCTCTCTCTCTGTTGTTTTTTAAAAATTGATTTCAGAGAGGAAGAGAGAGGGAGAGAGAGATAGAAACATCAATGATGAGAAAAAATTATTGATTGGCTGCCTCCTGCACACTGCCCCATGGGGATCAAGCCAGAAATCCAGGCATGTGCCCTGACCCAGAATTGAACCTGGACCTCCTGGTTCACAGGTTGATGCTCAACCACTGAGCCACACTGGCCAAGCCCTCAAATTATTTTCTAAATATTAATAGACATGAACAGCCCCAAGGATTTGATGTTATTGCACACATTTCTTCACTGGGTAAGGGTATGATGGAGAGTTAGCTAACTTGCCAAGAGGATATACAGACTATTAGTTTTTAAAACCACTTTTCATTATGGAATATAGTAAACATGTACAAAAGTGGGGAGAACAGTATAATGAACATCAATGTGGCTCCTATCCAACTATGAACTCATGGCCAATCTTGTTTTACCTTCTTTACCCTCCCATGTTATTTTGATGCATATCTCAGGTATCATACATTTTCATTCATAAATATTTCAATAGCTTGAAATGATAAGTATAGTTTGGGTTGGAAAGAGAAATGTTTGATTCTCTTCTTTTATTTGCTTGATTTTAAAATAATGAGTTAGTTTTTAGCATCATTCAATAGTAACCAATTAGATTAATATAGCTTTATTGAGGAATAAATGACATAAACTGCATGTATTTAAAATGTGCAATTTAATGAGTTTTGACAAATGTATACATGTGTGAAACCTCATGATAGTTATAAAAATGAATTTGTTGTTCATGAATTAAATTTTAAAAATATTTTATAAGCTGATAAATTTAAGCATGTTGATATTTTCAATCCTTGTTCTTTTTATCTTCAATGGTCCCATTTTGGTTTATCCTGTGGTCCTTTTGAAATGACTCTCACAGCCTTTGTTAACTTTCCTGCCACCTTGTTGTGACAGAATGTTCCAGATCTGCCATCAGCTCCTTCTCCAAGGAGCCCTAGGTCCTTTCAGTGGGAAACAGGAAGTGTCATATATTATATGGTGGTTAAACAGAGCAGCAAAATCTAATAAAATATCTAGTCTGGGTTCACTGTGGTCAGAATGAAGTAACTGTTTTACCAGCAGCTCTATAATTAAGTCTTTTGTTTGTGCAGCTCCTTTCACTGAAGTGTTCAAAGTGATTTTATAGGATTAAATTCATCTTTGGGGCAATTGGGGATGGAAGAAATTGCTAGAGAGACTATCCCAGTTTATAGTTGAGGAAACAGACCAAATTGTTGTGACTTGTCCGTTTGTAGAAAACCAGGGGCACGTTTGAGTAGCTTCTTAACCATGAAAACAGGGATGCCCATTTTGCTGCTCAGCCACCCTGTCTTTAACAACGTCAGAAACTTTACCTTTTAAAAATACAGAGGGGATAGGAAGCATTAAGCAATGGGAAGGAAGAGAAATGGAGTTGTTATCTTTCTCCTCCCCTCCCTTCCCCTCCCCTCCCTTCTCCTTTCAAAGTCTAGGATTCCTCGATTCCCTAATTTTCTCCTTAGATTTTGTGATTCCCTAATTTTTCATCAGTGAATCATGGACTCTAGGCTTTGAAGAACCTGCATAAACCTTCCAGTCCAGCTCCCACCATCCAGAAAGCACTGTACTTGGGCCAAATCCAGATAAATGGGCAGCTCTCCTTTTAGAAAGATGCAGCAGAGTGTAGTCCACTGTGAGCTAAATCAATTTAGAGTAACAAAAGCAAATCCCAAAATAGCAGCTTCAAGTTTATGGAAATGAATCCAAGTCTAAGTGCTTGGGGAGAAATCACTGGGCAGAATAAACAGTGCCGGGAACCCCTGGGGCCTGTGGGAAGGGAAAGGGCCTTGCAGACAGAGCTTTGCAGCTGTGGCTCCCCTTTCGCTCTGGCCCTCACTGAGGACATGGACTAGTTTACATTTGTACTAACTGAGGAATTCTTGAGTCCATTAATTAGCTTAACAGATCCTCTCGCACTTCAGTGTAGGCCACGAAGAAGCATTGTGGAGCCATCTTCCCGAGAGTTCTTTACAACTGTGCAGTATTAGAGCGAGAATCAGAGGCTCTGGGGTCCAGGCACTGGATATAGGAACTGGGCGCCTCTTGTGTAGCATCCAGGACAGTGTTTCCCTATGTGGTTCCAAGGAGCACTGGGGATCCGAGGAAAGCGGTGCTCCCTAGTCAAGAAAGGGAAATAAGACTGTGGTTCCTAAAACGTGTCGTTATGTTAAAGGCTCTGAGAAGTCCTGAAAGAGATAAATAAGCTGGTCTTTGTTTAAATCCATTTTCTCAAATGTCCTTGGCTGTGGACTTCCCCACCTTTGCCCACAGTATTTACTGTGAACATGAGCATATCACATAACAATCACTCTAGAAGTATTGATAGGGTCTCTTCCTTTTACAGAGGAGGCACATAGGGGCCAGGCAGGTGAGACAATGCAGTCAGGAGTCTAGGGATGAGTTACTGGCCGGGTGGAAGAGAGGAGAAAGCAGGGTATTTGGAGTGACATACGTCTGTGTTCCAACCTCTGTTTCATAGCTTTCTAACTGTGGGATCTTGGATGATATTTTTACTTCTTATGAACCTGGAATTTTTTATCTGTAAGATTGTAAGGCAATACAATACTGGTCTCACTGAACCGTTACCTGCTAAGTGTGTTATGAGTTGGTGGTTAGATGAGAGAGAGAAAGTCCAGAGTCCAGGCATGAGAACAAGGACCAGATGGGTGCCAGACTAACGGTGAAATGACTGAAGGCTCCTAGTTTGGGCCAAGGGGAGTTGTGGGATTGATTCTGGACTAGAGTCCAGGACAGCGAGCACTACTGTAGAAGGAGGAGGCACCACGGCAGGGCAGGGAGGGCTGCTGGCAGTTCCCCGTTAGGAAGCACAACTAGAGGGTGGAGACAGGCCTCACTTTCAGACAGCACAACTCCTCGCCCAAAGGTTACAAATCAAAACAGCTGGACTGGGGAGGGGGACGGAGTCTAACCCCGCAGTGGCAGATCCTGGTGGGAGGCAGTCATTCTTTTTTTTTTTAGTTCTCCAGCTTTTATACTGTTTTTCTTTTCTCTTTTATTTATTTATTTATTTATTTATTTATTTATTTATTTATTTATTTAAAGTATTACAAAGAGTATTACATAGGTCTCCTTTTTTTTTTCTCCCCTTGACATTCCCCCAGCCTCCCCTACCCCCCAGTGTCTTGTGTCCATTGGTTATGCTTATATGCATTCATACAAGTCCTTCGGTTGATCTCTTACCCCTCCATCCTGCCCCCCAACTCTCCCCAGCCTTCCCGCTGTAGTTTGACAGTCTGTTTGATGCTGCTCTGCCTCTGTATCTATTTTTGCTCATCAGTTTAGAATGGTCTTTATTATCCATAAATGAGTGAGATCGTGTGGTATTTTTCCTTCATTGACTGGCTTATTTCACTTAGCGAGGCAGTCATTCTTTACCTTTGTTCTTTGTTTCTATGAAGGTGAAAACTTGAGATGTTTTACAGTGTCCCAGATTAAATAGAATGGTGACATGTTTTATTAGTTACGTCACACTTTGAATGGACTCTCATGTTATCCTCTGCTACGCTCTAGATAAATTACATATAGCCTTTCTGGGTGCTGGGATGTTTTAACCTGGGATGAGGATGGTGCAGAGTGATTTGCCTTAAAGCAAACCAGTATGCATAGTTACATAGTGGGTTTTTCCTATTCCAAAAGTCCACCTGCTTATCTTGTGCTTGTCCACACACACAATAGCTACATCCAGGGTCAGTTCCCTTCCCATTTGCTCCCCCGGCTCCTCTGTGCAAGTTTCTTTGAAAGCATTAAAAAAATATGGAAATGATCTGTGTCTCTCACCCCAACCAGAATGCATTCGCTGAGAGACAAGAACTGAATCCACACATCTGTATCCTCCACCCCTGCCCACTCCTTAGGGCCAGGGCTTAATAAAGCAAGTTGAGCGAGTAAATGAATGAATATGATGCTCTGCTCTTTTCCATATTCTCCTTATTTAATCCTGTAGATCATTTTTTTCTATAATCTCACTTTATTTTTTTCCAGCTTCGTGAAGATATAATTAACACTTAACAGAGTATACCTTTAAGGTGTATAATGTGATGATTTGATACATGTATATATTGCAAAATGATTACCACATAAGACAGTTAACACATAGGTCATTGTTGTTTTACAGATGGACTACCATTTCCATTCCATAGATGAAGGGCAGGAGCCAGAATTTGGCATATCAGAATGACGTCCTCTCTTACAGCACCAGCTTGGCACCCGTGATGCTCGTTCCAGAGGTGACTGTTGCTGCAAACGTCAGTTTCAGAGGCACATTCTCTTACATAACCTCAGTGATTATAACTCTGTGTCGTTTTAGAGCAGGTTTCATTTCTAAAATCAGCTCCAAGTCATTTGAAGAAAAGTTTGGTAAAAGGAGGTGAGTGACTCAACTTGAAGATGCCATTTCAGGTTCAAAAGAAAGTCTTGGATGACTCAAATCAGAGGTAATCCCAAGGAGAAATTCCAAATATATGGTGAGAAATAGCAATGGCAATGGACTGGGCATAAAGATGTCAGAGGAGAGGACTTGTTGAGATTTGTAAATTCTAGTGTACTTGTTTAAGAGTCTCTTCAATACAGAATCAAACTTTTCAGAGCCAGGTTCAAATAACAAATAAGAGTGATAAATTCAGTCCTTTAAAATGTGCTTTCTTCTCGGGCCCCAGTTCAGGCTCCCACGTTGGTTCCCTTGCAGCCACTGATAACATCATGGGACCCCCCGCAGAGCCCTTCCTGGCTTTGTTCTGGGTGTCATTGATGTTAAGCAAATGGGGAAGGAAACACAATTCAGAGCTCACAAAGCTAAGGGGAACTGATTTTCAAGTTCATGACTTTCAAATCCATGGCACAAAAGTGTATGCATTTTAACTAATGAGGTATGTGAGGATGGAGTTACTGCCCTGGGCTCTCTTCTTTCCTTTTAATGGGAAATGCCTTTTAATGAATGTTTTTGAAACGTATTTTACTGCACGAAGGTACTTGTTCCCATGCATTTTTTATTTAATGCCTTCCTACTTGGTGGTGTAAAAAGAATGTGTAAATAAGACCCCGGGAAATCAAAGGTCTCATTAACTGAGTCTATTCAATTCAGCAAACATTTATGAAACACTGTATGTTCCAGGCAGTGTAGCAGGAGGTGGACCGGCTGAGGAGCAAGACATGAGGCACACACTAAAGTAGTTTACAAGATAGAAATAGCATTGGCAAATATTCAAGTAAATGCCAGAACAAAGTGTTAAAAGACAGGTGCAAAAAAGAGATAGGGAAGTAGGTGGGAGGATGACAGAAGACTTCATTGCATAAGTGACATTTTAGTTGAATCTTTCTTCTATGTATGTATGTATTTATTTATTTATTTTTAATCCTCACCTGAGGACATGTTATTTTAAATATATATTTTTATTGATTTTTAGAGAGAGGAAGGGAGAGAGAGAGAGAAATATAAGCATCAATGAGAGAGAAACATCAATTGGCTGCCTCTTTCACACCCCCTACTAGGGACTGAACCTGCAACCCAGGCATGTGTCCTGACTGGGAATCAGTGACTTCTTGGTGCATAGGTCAAGGCTCAACAACTGAGCCACACTGGCAGGGCCCAAGGACATGTTTTTATTGATTTTTAGAGAGAGAGGAAGGGAAAGAGAGAGATAAACATGGACCGATTGCATCCCATTCTGGGCATTAAACCTGCAACATAGGCATGTGCCCTGACCAGGTATGGAACCTGCAACCTTTTGGTGTAAGGGATCACACTCCAAACAATTGAGCCACCCTGCCAGGGCCATTTTAGTTGAATCTTAAAGGACAAATAAAATCTTGGCTGAATTGAGAATTGTGGGCAGGATGGGAAATCCAGATGGGAGAAAGAGAATAAGTTAAGATTTGGAAAACGCAGAGGATCCTGGTGAAATGGTGCTTTTCCCTGACCCTTGGTGTATGGAGGGGGCGGAGCAGAGCATAGTTGCTGAAAAAGAGAGAATGAGAAAGAATGGATGCCTGAACTAGTCTCTGCTCTCAGGAGATGGGATTCACCTTTCCTTTTTCTCTCAGACCTGATTGATTGCAGGCCGCTGTCCTGCAGAAGTTATATTATAAACTGATTCATAGTAAGGTGACTTGACAAATAGTCTTACATCAGTACTCTTCCTATATGTGTATATCTACACGTTAAAAGAAAAAAAAACACTTTTAGAAACACAGTGATCTAGTGGATGGAATTACTCTTTTAGTGGACTTTTATACCTTGAGCAAGGGGTCTAAGGAATGTGTTTTGGACCAAGGAACATTGTTGGATATAACACATAATCACAGTGGGCAGGTGAGCACTGGAGAGGGCCTCTGTCTAGGGCTGTGGCATGTGTGTGTGTGTGTGTGGGGGGGGGGGGGGATCAGGGACAGGAGGCTGTGGACTAAGGCCTGACGAGGGATTGGTTGTTCTACATCTTATCTCAGTATTATCCCCCAGTGAGCATTCATTTTTCCCTGATTCCTTTACTTAGGTGACAATCTCCCATTTTTATCATCTCCCATCTGTTTTCCTTTAGCTCCACTTGCTTTTTCCAGATCCAACACCATCACATATACACCATATGGCATGATGTTATAATTTGGCCAAAATCAGTAAAATGAAATTAAACTCTTCTTTACATTTTCCTTTCTCTTCCCTTTCCTTCTGTTGCTAGTTAATACACTTTGTGGTTCTGTGGGAGGCTCACACAGCTGGTAGCCTGTTGAAGGAGCCATAAGATGATGTCAGATGCTACTTCAGAAACAAACACATTGATCCTGCAAAATGCCTGAGCTTGACTGTGTGAGGAAATCCAGCAGAGACCTGAACAGAGGAGTCCATGTGATCGTGTCACTAGGCATCCAAGCATATCTGTTATACCATGTATGTCCAGTGTCTATCTGCAAGGCATGAAGTATTCCACTGAAGTGCATTTTCAAAATAATGGCAGTGTATCATGTCAGAGATAAAATGAACACTTTTCTATTTGAATCTTTATAAAACACAGTCACTCTCTTGCCTTCACTTGTTTTTAGAGTAGTATAGAAAGAATATAAGATCAACCTTCAAGTACATTTTTTCTTTGTTTTAAACAAAAGCAAGTTCACAGAAAAGTTGGAAACATTGTACAAAGAACTTGCTTTTCCTGAACCATTTGAGAGTTAATTGCTGATGTAATGCCTCCTTATTCCTCTTGATACCTGTTATATGGTGAATTGTGTTCCCCTGAAATTCATATGTTGAAATCCTCACTCCTGGGACTTCAGAATGTGACTGAATTTGGAGATAGGGTCTTCAAGGAGGCAATTATGTTAAAATTATGCCAATAGGATGTGTCCTAATTCAATATGTCTGGTGTCTTCAGAGGAATCTGTGAAGACACAGGGAGAAGACGGCCATGTGTTAGCCAGGAGAGAGAGGCCTGGACCATCCTTCCAGCATCCCTGCCATATCTAAGTCTGGTTCTGATGCTTGCTCTGTCTCTCAGAATTGTGTTGTTTGCCCTTTAGCACGTTTCTGATTTGGGGTTGAAAGCTGGACATGACGTACCGCAGGAAGCAGGCTTTAGCGGTGTGGTGGTGGGTGTGCACGGGGCCATGGTTCACAGTCCTACGGTTAGGTCTCAGCCTTCAGTGGGCCTCTCCCCTTAGGTGGGGCAGGATGGCTAGAGGGGGCTGCAGTTGGGGATTTCCCTGCCCCCAGGTCTGTTAGGCTCTGATAAAACCACAGCAGGTTAGGGTCTGATGAGACAGTTTCTTCTGAGTGCAGACCTTGTTAAACAGAATAGAAGACTCCTTTCCCTGCTAAAGCAGGGGCGGATTTTCCTCTGATCTTCACAGGGAGAACCTGGTAGAGCTCCAGGAGGTAAAACTCACCAACATGGGTGCCCCCTGGCCCCCATGATTCAGCCCCCCTTGAGTTTTTAACTCTCAGACTTGTCCACTCTGAGCCTCCAGCAATCTGTCAATTACAGTTCAGTTTTCCTTCCCCCAGCGCTGGTGCCTGCAGAGGTTTCTGCCCTGAAAAGTTGTGATTCGCTGGATCTGTCTGTCAGACTCGTCAATTTGAGGGAAAGAGATTTGCCCTGGAACCTCAATTCTCTGACTGATCTAAGAGGACTTGCTGATTTTCAGCTCATCCAGTTTTTCACTTGTTAGACAGGATGATGGCTTAAACAACTTACATCTGGACCAGAAATTGGAAGTCTCTGCCTAATGGTTTTGGATGTTTTAAAAGATTTCTCTGCCAGATGATGACCTGTAAGTTAGGTAAACCCCATTCAACCTGGTGGATTAATGTCATGTATGCTTAGTATGCTTTATGTGAGACAGCCTTGATGACATGGGCTTTGGAGTTGGACAGACCTGTTTGGAAATTTGATGCAACTGATGTTTGCCTTTGACATTAAACTTGACTGTGACCAATGTGTGATTTTGGATATGTTGCTTAATCTCTTTGAGCCTCAGTTTTCTAATATGTAAAGTGGGAATTGGAGTTTACTCCTTAGAGAATTGCTTAACTGTTATTATTTTTATTCCTAATTTAGAAAATAGCAGGTAGGATAGTGAGAAGGTTTCTTCCTTCCCCTCCTGTTTCCTTAATTTCTTCTGTGCCCTGCTATCCTAGTTCACTGCTAAGAGCAACCATCTTTACTACCTCATTGATCTTCCTGTGAAGCCTTCAGTGTCATCCTTGTCTCTATATAAGGATAGAATCTATAGGGTTATGTTGTTCCTTCGTGAGTATCAAGGACATCCTGGCATAGGTTTAGATCTGGCTGAAATTTGTAAATTGTTGATGTCTCTGTTTCTGGCCCATTTTCTTTTCCGAATCACTAGAATAATTTGAAACTCCCTATATGTTCCATTTGTACATTATTAAGTAGCATCTGGATTTTAATGACCATGTTAGTCAGAGAGCAGAACCTTATTGAGGATGGAATTAGGTTTGGCTGTAGGAATTCCACACATGCTTTCCCCCAAGGCTTGTTAAGTGAAATGCTTAGCTCTCATTAGAACATTCTAGGGACAGCCTGATGAGTACATTCAGTTTGTTTCTAGCAACCTTTACTTATGAGATGAGCTAAAAGGGCAACTATTTACTTTTTAAATTTATTTTTATCGTTGAGAGTATTACAGATGCCCCCTATTTCTCCCTTTTTGTCCACTTCCACCTGGCTCCCGCCCCACTCCAGGCCTTCACCGCACTACTGTCTGTGTCCATGGGCTATGCATTATGCATATAAGTCCTTTGGTTAATCTCTTCCCCTCCCCCTTCCCTCTGAGATTCCTTAGTCTGTTCCATGTTTTCATGGCTCTGGTTCTATTTTATTCATCAGTTTATTGTGATCATTAGATTTCACATATAACTGAGATCATGTGATATTTGTCTTTCTCTGACTGGCTTATTTCACTTTGCATAATACTCTCCAGGCTCATCCATGCTGTTGCAGATGATGTTAAGAGTTCTCTCTGTTTTACAGCTGCATAGTATTCCATGGTATAAATGTGCCACAGCTTTTTTATCCACTCATCTGCTGATAGGCACTTGGACTGTTTCCTGACCTTACCTATCCTATACAATAAAAGGTTAATATGCAAGTTGTCCCCTCCACCAGGAGTTTGACCAGGGGGCAGGGCCGGCTGGCCAACCACCTACGGCCCCTCCCCCCAGCCAGCCCCAACCCTGATCAGCTCCCCCACCCCGATCAGGGGCGAGGCCGGCTGGCCAACTGCCTATGGCCTCTCCCCCTTGCTGGCCCTGCCCTATTTGCCCCGATTGGGGTGGGGTGGCCGGACCCTGCCCATGCACAAATTCATGCACCGGGCCTCTAGTTGTAAATAATGCTGCTATGAACATAGGGGTGCATATGTTCTTTCTGATTGGTCTTTTGAGGTTCTTGGGATATATTCCTAGAAGTGGGATCACTGAGTCAAATGGCAGTTTCATTTTTAATTTTTTGAGGAAACTCCATATTGTTTTTCACAGTGGCTGCACCAGTCTGCATTCCCAGTTATCATTGTACTAGGGTTCCTTTTTTTCCACATCCTGGCCAGCACTTGTTTGTTGATTTACTGTCGCCATTCTGGCAGGTGTGTTGTGATACCTCATTGTCATTTTAATTTGCATCTCTGATGATTAGTGATAGTGAGCATTTTTTCATGTCTCTTTGCCATCTGTAGGTCCTCTTTGTAGTAGTGTGTATTTGGTTTTTTTGCCAATTTTTAATAGGATTACTTGTCTTCCTTTTGTTGACTTGTATGTATTCATATGTGTTTTGGAAGTTAACCCCTTACCAGATGTATCATTAAGGAATGTTCTCCCATACAGTCAGTTCCCTTTTCATTTTGAGGATGGTTTCTTTTGCTGTGCAGAAGCTTTTTAGTTTGATGTAGTCCCACTTATTTGTTTTTCTTCCTTCGTGTCTCTTGCTCTAGGAAATATATCTGTGAAGATTGTGCTACATGAGATGCCTGAGATTTTACTGCCTGTGTTTTTGTTTTTTTTTCTAGAATTTTTATGGCTTTGTGACTTACATGTAAGTCTTATTCATTTTGAGTTTATTCTTGTCTACGGTATAAGCTGGTGGACTTGTTTAATATTTTTGCATGTACCTGTCCAATTTCCCTAACACTATTTATTGAAGAGACTGTCTTTACTCCATTGTATGTTCTTGCCTCTTTTGTTAAATATTAACTGATCATAATGGTGTGGGTCGATTTCTGGGTTCTCTCTTCTGTTCTATTGATCTATATGCCTGTTCTTGTGCCAGTATGAGGTTGTTTTCATTATAATGGCTTTGTAGTATAGTTTGATACCCAGTATTGTGATGCCTCCAACTTTGTTCTTCTTTCTCAAGGTTTCTGTGACTATTTGGGGTCTTTTTTGGTTCCATATAAATTTTTGGCTTATTTATTCTAGATCTATTAAATATGCCATTGGTATTTCAATTGGGATTGTGTTGAATCTATAGCTTGCTTTGGGTAGCATGGACATTTTAATGATGCTAATTCTTCCAATACATGAATACGGCATATACTTCCACTTTTTATGTCTTCTTCTATCTCTTTTTATTAACATTCTATAGTTTCTGAGTACTGGTCTTTTACCTCCTTGGTTAACTTTATTCGTAGGTATTTTATCTTTTTTTGTTGTTGCAATGTTAAATGTGATTTTTTTTTCCAGTTTCTCTTTCTTAGAGTTCATTATTGGTGTATAAAAATGCCATTGATTTCTGGATATTAATTTTGTATCCTGCTACTTTGCTGAATTCACTTATTAAACGTAGTAGTTTTTGGGTGGAGTCTTTAGGGTTTACTATGTAAATATCATGTCAAATGTGAACAATGACAGTTTTACTTCCTGCTTTCGGATTTGGATGCCTTTTATTTTTTTTCCTTGTCTGATCACTATGGCTAGCACTTCCAGTACTATCCTATCTAATGAAAGACAAAAAGGGTAATTAACCATACCTCCGATACGCTTCCCATTGGCTAATCAGTGAGATATGTAAATTAACTGCCAACAAAGATGGCGGCCGACAGCCACACAGCTGAAGCAAGCAGGAGGCTTGCTTGCTCCAGTGATGGAGGAAGCCAAAGTTCCCCGCCTGCCGCGGCCTGCTCTAAGCTCCGAAAGCAACAGCTCCAAAAGCAACAAAGTTTCAATTATAGAAGCCAAACAAACCCTAGATACCTGCTTTCAGCCAGCCATGGCCTCAGAGCTGGGAGTGCCAGTGAAGGCAACAGAGTTTCAATTATAGAAGGTAAATAAATCCCAGAATAAAAGGAAAAAAGGAGAGGCTGGGAGCTTCAGTCGCAGGCCAGCCTGGAAAAGGCCCTCAGTCCCTCACCCAGACTGGCCAGGCACCCCAGTGGGCCCTCCACCCTAAAGGGGGTGTGGCCAGCCTGAAAACAGCCATCAGCCCCTCATCCAGGCTGGCCAGATACCCCAGTGGGACCCCCACCCTGATCCGGGACACCTTTCAGGGCAAACCAGCCAGCCCCCACCCGTGCACCAGGCCTCTATCCTATTTAGTAAAAGGGTAATATGCAAACTGACCCTAACAGCAGAAAGACTGGGAATGACTGGTCACTATGACACACACTGACCACCAAGGGGCAGATGCTCAATGCAGGAGCTGCCCTCTGGTGGTCAGTGCACTCCCATGGGGGAGCTCTGCTCAGCCACAAGTCAGGCTGATGGCTGCCAGTACAGTTAGTGGTGATGGGAGCCTCTCCTGCCTCCTCAGCAGCGCTAAGGATGTCCGACTGCAGCTTAGGTCTGCTCTCCACTGGCAAGTGGACATCCCCCGAGGGCTGCCGGGCTGCCAGAGGGATGTCTGATTGCCAGCTTAGGCTCAATCCCCCGGGGAGCAGGCCTAAGCCAGCAGGTGGTCATCCCCTGAGGGGTCCCAAACTGCGAGAGGGCACAGGCCAGGCTGAGGGGGCCCCTCCCCCCCGGGTGCACAAATTTTTGTGCATCAGGCCTCTAGTGTTGAGTAAGAGTGGTGAGAGTGGACAACCCTGTCTTGTTGCTGTTTTTAAGGAAAACACTTTTAGTTTTTTCACATTGAATATGATGTTGGCTGTAGGTTTGTCACATATGGCCTTTATTATGTTGAGATATGTTCACTCTATTCCCACTTTGTTGAGAGTTTTTATCAAAAATGGGTACTGGATTTTGTCAAATGCCTTTTCTGCATTTATTGATATGATCATGTGACTTTTTTTTAACCTTTCATTTTGTTTATGTGATGTATCACATTTATTGATTTGCGAATATTACACCAGCCCTGCATCCCCAGAATAAATCTCCCTTGGTTATGGTGTATGATTTTTTAAATGTATTGCTGGATCTGATTTGCTGATATTTTGTTGAGGGTTTTAGCAACTATGCTCATCAGGGATATTGGCTTATAATTTTCTTTCTTTGTTGTGTCTTTATCTGGCCTTGGAATTAGGCTAATGTGGCCTCATAAAAAGAGCTTGGAAGTCTTCTCTCCTCTTGAATTTTTTTGGAATATTTTGAGGAGTATAGGTGTTAGTTCTTCTTTATATGTTTGGTAAAACTTGCCTGTAAATCCATCCGGTATAGGACTTTTGTTTGCTGGGAGTTTTTATTTTTTTTTATTTTTATTACTGCTTCAATTTCATTAGTTGTTATTAGCCTATTCAGGTTTTCTGATTCTTTCTGATTGAGTTTTAGAAGACTGTATGTTTCTAGGAATTTGTCCATTTCATCCAAATTGTTCAGTTTCTTGGCATATAGATGTTCATAGTATTTTCTAAAATTAATTCTTTGTAGTTCTGTGGTATCAGTTATTTTCCCTCATTCATTTCTGATTTTATTTATTTGGGAACTCTATCTTTTTTCTTGATGAGTCTAGCTAAAGGTTGATCAATCTTGTTTATTTTTTCAAAGTACCAGCTCTTGGTTTCATTGATCTTTTGTATTTCTTTTTATTCTCTATGTCATTTATTTTCACTCTGATCTTTATTTCCTTCCTTCTACTTACTCTGAGCTTTTCTTGTTGTTCTATTTCTAGTTTTTTTCTTTTTAGTTGTAGGGTTAGATAGTTTACTTGAGCTTTTTCTTGTTTATTGAGGTAGACCTGTTATACTATGAACTTCCCTCTCAGGACTGCGTTTGCTGTGTCCCATTGATTCTGCATTGTTGTGTTCATTTTCATTTGTTTTCAAGGAGGTGGTTTTTTTTTCTTAATTCTCACCCAAGAATATTTTTTTCAATTAATTTTTAGAGAGAATGGAAGGGAGGGAGAGAGGGGACACACACACACACACACACACACACAGAGACATAGATGTGAGAGAGGCATATCTATTGGCTGCCTCCTGCATGCACTCCAACAGGGGCTAGGGATCAAACCTGCAACCCAGATATGTGCTCTTGATTGGGAATTGAACCTGTGACTATTTGGTGCATAGGCTGATGCTCTAACTACTGAGAAACACCTGCCAGAGCTGTTTTAAGGAAGTTTTTTTTTTAAAAACTTTTTTTTTAAAATATTTTATTGATTTTCCACAGAGAGGAAGGGAGAGAGATAGAGAGCTAGAAACACCGATGAGAGAGCCACATCGATCAGCCCCCTCCTGCACATCTCCTATTGGGGATGTGCCTGCAACCCAGGTACATGCCCTTGACCAGAATCGAACCTGGGACCTTTCAGTCTGCAGGCCGACGCTCCGTCCACTGAGCCAAACCGGCTTCGGCTTAAGGAAGTTTTTAAAATTTTTTCCTTGATCTCATTGGTAACCATTTCATTGATAATAACATGCTCTTTAGCCCTCATGTGTTTGAATGTTTTTGAGGTTTTTTTAAATTGTAGTTGATTTCTAGGTTCATGTCATTGTGACCTGAGCAGATGCTTGAATGATTTCAATCTTCTTCAACTTGTAGAGACTTGTTTTGTGTCCTAAAATATGATCTATCTTTGAGAATGTTCCACGTGCACTTGAGAAGGTTGTATATTCTTCAGCTTTGCGATGGAATGTTCTGCAAATATCAATGAAATCTATCTGATCTAGTGTGTCACTTAAGGTCACTGTTTCCTTGTTGATTTTTTGTCTGGAAGGTCTATCCAGTGATGTCAGTGAAGTGTTAAAGTCCCCTACTCTGACTGTATTGCAGTCACTTTCTCCCATAAAGACCTCCAGGAGGTGTTTTTTTCTTTTTAAAATATATTTTATTGATTTTTTACAGAGAGGAAGGGAGAGAGATAGAGAGTTAGAAACATCGATGAGAGAGAAACATCGATCAGCTGCCTCCTGCACATCTCCTACAGGGGATGTGCCCGCAACCCAGGTACATGCCCTTGACCGGAATCGAACCTGGGACCTTTCAGTCCGCAGGCTGATGCTCTAGCCACTGAGCCAAACTGGTTTCGGCACCTCCAGGAGTTTTTAAATATATTTAGGTGTTCCTATATTGGATGGATATATATATATATATATATATATATATATATATTTACTAGGGTTAAATTCTCTTGATGGAAGGATCCTTTTGGTATTATGTAGTGAACTTCTTTGTTTTAAAGTTTATTTTGTCAGATATAAGTATTGCTACTCCTGCTTTTTTGTTGTTATTTGTTTATATTTGCTTGGAATTTTTTTCCATCCCTTCACTTTCAGCCTATGTGAGTTTTTTGTTCTGAGGTGAGTCTCTTTTATACAGCATATATATGGGTCATGTTTTCTTATTCATTAAGCTACCTTATGTCATTTGTTTGGGGCATTTAATCCATTTATATTTAAGGTTATTACTGACAGATACTTATTGCAATTAAAAAAATATATTTTTATTGATTTCAAAGAGGAAGGGAGAGAGAGATAGAAACATCAATGATAAGAGAGAATCATTGATCAGCTACCTCCTGCTTGCCCCTTACTGGGAGTTGAACCTGCAACCCTGGCATGTGCCCTGACTGGGAATTGAACCATGACCTGGTTTATAGGTGGATGCTCAACCACTGAGCCACATCATCTGGGCCTTATTGCCATTTTTATTCTTTATAATTATGTTCCCCTCCCCCCCTCAATTTCTTCTTCTTAAAGCACTTCCTTTAACATTTCTTGCAATGCTGATTTGGTGGTAATAAATTCCTTAAGGCTTTTTTTTTTTTTTTTTGGTCTGGAATGCTCTTTATTTCATCTTCAATTTTAAAGATAGCCTTGTTGGATAGAGTAGTCTTGTTTTCAGATCCTTGCTTTTCATTACTTTGAATAATTCATGTCATTTCCTTCTGGCCTTTAGAAATCAACTGATAGCCTTATGGGAGCTCCTTTGTAGGTAACTGACTGTCTTTCTTTTGCTGCCCTTAAGATCCTCTCTTAGTCTTTAACCTTTGTAATTTTAATTATGATGTGCCTTGATGTGGGTCTCTTTGGGTTCATTTTGACTGGGACTCTAGTGCTTCCTGAATTTGCATGACTTTTTCTTTCACCAGGTTAGGACATTTTATGTCATTAGTTCTTCAAACAGGTTCTCTATTCCTTGCTCACTTTCTTCTTCCTCTGTACTTCTATGATGTAGATGTTGTTTTGTTTCATGTTCTTCCATAAGTTCCCTTAAACTTTCCTCATATTTTTAAGTGTTGTTTTTTTCTTTTGGCTGTTTTAATTGAATGCTTTTTTTCTTACCTTGTCTTCCAAGTCGCTGATTCAATCTTCTGCTTCATTAAACCTGTTTTTAATTTCTTACAGTGTATTCTTCATATCAGATATGGTAATTTTCATTTCTGATGGGTTCTTATTCATGGTTTCTTCCTTTTTGAGGCTGATGCAGTTCCCACTAAGTTCCTTGTAGTTCCCATGAAGTTACTTGTAGTTCTTACAAAGTTCCTTGAGCATCCTTATAACCATTACTCTAACTCTGTCTCATAAATTGCTTACCATCATCTCCTTAAGTCTTTTTCTGGACATTCCTCATTTTCTCTCATTTAGAGGCTATTTCTTTGCCTCCCCATTTTAGTTGTCTCTTTGTGTTTGTTTCTATGTATTAGATATACCTGCTATGACTCCCAGTCTTGGTGGGGCGGCCTTTCATAATAATTATCCTGTAGGACCCTGTGGTGCAATCTTCTTGAACTCCTGAGCTGGATGGTCTAGGAGTGACCCTTTTGTGGGTTATTTGGGATCTTTTTGTAATTGAGTTTTGATTTTTGTTGTCCTGCTTGTTGATGGGATTTCCTCTCAGGCTGGTTAACTGTGAGGCCCAACCGCAACCTTGTCATGCAAGCTATTGTACAGGTACAGTCTTGAGGTGGTTTCTGTCCTTCCTCATTTAAAAGTCTATTTAGCCAGTCTTCAGCTAGCATTTCAGGGTGAATATCCCCTAATGTAGTTTAGTTTCAGTCAGTTTCTGGCAGGAGTTGGAGAAAGATCCACTTACTCTGCTGCCATCTTCCAATCCCTCCAAGTTTTGATTATTTAGAGATGGAGTAGAAAGTTCACCAAGTTCATACCTCTGCTCCTTATGGCAGCCCAGCAGGATAGTCAGGGCAACTATTTATTAAGGTGGAGCAAGAATCAGGTGAGCATTAGCTGAGTCATGGATTGGGAGTTAGAGCAATTAAAAACTGGTGATGTTGAGCGAAAGGAAGTTGGATTTATTTCCTCCTGTGGTTGTTTCCCAACGGCCTCAGGGGCAGGGGCGGGGAGGGGGAATGAGAACCAAAAGGAGAAACAGCAAGTGATAGGGAGGAGAGTAGGCAAGAGGTAAGGAGGAAAAAGTGACAAGAAGGAAACTAAACTTTGGGTACTCTTTGTATGTATGTTATGCATTTCACACTGTTAACACATTTTCTTCTTAGAGATCCTGTAGAGTAGCTATCACACATGTTTGTCCAGTATCTGCTTGTGCCATGTACTATGTGACAGGTGTGGTGATGTAATGATTAATGTCATTCACATCTTCCTGAACATGAGGTGTTGACAGTCTAGAACAAACATGTCAAACTCAAAGGCTAACACAGGCCAAATAAACAAGGTTTAAGTTTATGTGGGTCATAAAAAAACAAAAGCTTCAATTTTCATAGAAATGTATGTTTATTTCTATAGAGACATGCTGAATACAAAGGGCTGAAATAAATGAGTAATCGTTAACATAAAATAATAGAACGTTTTAATAAAAATTAATACTTTTTCTTGAACATTAACTTACCAGACAGTGATTAACTGTACAAATTAATAAGCGTAACACAAATAAACCTATTTTTCTTGTTTTCTGAAAGCAAATATTTCTTGTGCATACCAAACAAGTCAGTCCAAGACTTATGACTTGGCAATTGGCTGCTAAAATATTCGCAGCTAGTATTAGTGGAGAAAAATGGTTCACCTGAACGTAAGGCATGTAAGGAAAATAAATGCAACACGATTATAATAATCAGTTATTAGCTAATGTTGTAATTCATTAATAATTATGTATAACAGGATACTGTAAAAATTAAGTTATGAAATTTTTATTAAAACATTTCTTACATACTGTTATAATGGCTGGGTCACAAAAATATTTGTTGTGGGCCACATGTGACCCACAGGCCACAAATTTGACATGCTTGGTCTCTGGCATTGATTTAGTTTCCATATAGTGTTCTATGTGTCTTAGATATGTATAAAGGACAATGAAGATTTTTAGGGCAGGAATAACCAGTGCTGGGGAAATAGGACTGAGAAGAATGAGGTGAATGTGGGGAGCTTTCTAGGTGGAGGAAGCAGTATATACAAACTCATGAGGGCATAGAATATCATTATGCAAGTGTGATTGGAACCCAGGGAATGAGAAGGGGAGTGGCCTGATCATAGTGGGCCTTCTGGGCAAGCCCAATGAGTTTGGGCTTCATGATGAGGGGAGAAAGGCCTTAGCAGAGAAACAACTTGATGAAATCTGTCCTCTAGACAGGTTCCTCTGGCAGTGTTGCAGGGGATGAGTTAGAAGGAGTTGAGAGTGAAGCCTAGGGGTAGCCAAGGAGAATTCTATTAAAATAGTTTGTTTGTTTATTTAATAAAACAGTGGGAATGTTCAACAGTCAAGGAACCCAGTAAAAGAGAGAAGAAGAACTTACATTCTTTTTTAAAAAAATATATCTTTTATTTATTTCAGAGAGGAAGGGAGAGGGAGAGAGATATAGAAACATCAATGATAAAATGGAATCATTGATTGGCTGCCTCCTGCATGTCCCACGCAGGGGATTGAACCCACAACCTGGGCATGTGCATTGACTGGGAATTGAACCGTGACCTCCTGGTTCATAGGTAAATGCTTAATCACTAAGCCATGCCAGCTGGGCTCTATTAAAATAGTTTATATACATTTTGATATCTAATGATAAATGCCTGAATAGGACATTAAGGGGGGGGGGGCAAGGAGTATAATGACTATTTTATTATAAAACTAGAGGCCTAGTGCATGAAAATTCATGCACTGGAGGGGGGGTCCCTCAGCCCAGCCTGCCCCCTTTCACAGTTAGGGAGCCCTCAGGGGTGGGAGGCTATGCCCCCATCACACCTCTGCTCCTGCCACTGCCGGCAGCGCAAGCCTTGGCTGGCCCTAGTTACCTGAGCCTTGGGCGGCCCTGGGCAGCTGGGCAGCCACCATCCAAGGCTTGCCTGCGCCTTGGGCATTGGCTAGGCAGCCACCATCTGAGGTTTGTCTGCGCCTAGGGCTGGCCCTGAGTGGCTGGGGGGCTGAGGGGACTGGGGGCCACCATCTTTGAGGGCATGAAAGTCAATTAGCATATTCCCTCCTTATTGGCTGTGGGCGCCGCCATCTTTGTGACAGTGTGAGGGTCAATTAGCATATTCTCTCTTTATTAGATAGGATAGTAGAACTTAATGACTGGTTTGATGATATGGGGGAGGTTGAGGGCAATCTAGGATAAGACTCAAGCTGTTGGTCATTGGGATTGTAAGTAATTCACTACCTGTTGTTAAAAGTTAGTGTTAGAAATCAGTCCTGGCAGCAGCAAAGTTTTTCCTATTGGAACCAGTGTTGGGGTGGAACATGTAGATGAGGACCTTTCTCCTCTTCCTCTGAATCCAACTATTGGACCCATCCCATACATACATGGGACAAAAGGAGAAAGCTGTCCAAGTCCAACCCACCCAGTCACATGCATAAATGAGGTGGAAAGGCAAGAGAGTGGAAGAGAACACAGAATTTTTAATTTACAGTAATTTCATGCCATCAGTAAATGTGGCTCAGTCTGTGTCTTGGATAGAGACCAATATGTTTTGTAACTTTTTCACTTTGAGTTGGGTTGATAGAAACGTAGGAGGTAAATGAAAAAAGAAAAAAGAGCAAGAATTTTCTCCTCTATATCCTGGAGAAGAAATAGGTTTGGGATGGGGAGATGATAATCATTTCATTTTTGACACACTGAATCTGAGATGACTGTAGAGCAGCAGGGTAAAAATGTCCCTTACAAAGTTAAATATAGGATTCTGGGGCTCAGGAGGGAGGTCTGAGCTAGAAAGATGGGTTATGGCATTATTAGGAAGCAGGCGATAGTAGAAGTCTTGTCTGTGGGTCTATAACAGGGGATGAAGAGCAAATAGTAGGAGCACTACAGTTTCAGGGACAGGTGAGGAAGATAGTTCATGAAGGTGAGTGATTAGAAATTAATAGGTAGGAGCAAAACCTAGAGAGTGTGAGGGCTGGGAAGCTAAAGGAAGAAAATGCCTTAAAAAAGTTGTCAATAGGGTATAAGGACATATGAGGAGCATGAGGAGAATGATTTGGAACAGCTATACAGAGAAACTGGAGAGAGAGCAGAAACTGGAGAAGTAAAAGTAAAGCATTTTCAAGCTGCCATGAGAGCACACCTGAGAATGGAAACTCCATCAATCATGGAGTCTACATGAAAATGCCACTCAAAGAACACTAAGATATCAGGTTATAACGGCCCAGGACTGGGAGTTTGTTGGGAGGGTGTAGTGGAAGGACAAAGGACTGGAAGCTGAAAATGATGGGTTCAGGTTCACAAAGAAAGGAAGAAATTTCAGGTGGGGTTGAGAGCTTCTAATTAACTGCAGAATTCAAGTGACTCTCTTGGGATCTCTGTGAAATAAGAGTAAACTTAGAAGAAGAGATATGGTGGAAAAGCAGGAAGGTGTGGGAATTGTGGTTATAGATGGAAATGTTGGAGTTTAAGGTTTTAGAGGCAGAATCCTTCCTCATGATGACAAGGGCCACTGTGGCTGAGTGAGTAGATTGCAAAGAGGGGAGGAAATCAGAGTTCATTGCCATTGAGGTTAAGGGACCAAGAAGCTGCCCATGTGAATATTAAATTCATTTAAGATCACAGTAGATGCTAAAGCAGAGAGGAAGACACCCTCAATGAATGTAGAAGCATGATGCTCACTTTGGTAGATTATTAATGAGAAAGGTAAAAACAATGTCCTGATTGTGTTATTAGAGAATTAAGATAATGCTAATACTACCTCTGATATGCTAATACTACCCCTGAATACTAATCCTATATAATAAAGAGGTAATATGCAAATTGACCCTTGCACAAGATGGCCGTGTCCATGTGGTCAAAAGATGGCCACCCCCATGTGGTCACAAGATGGCCACCACAAGATGGCCGGCAGGGGAGGGCAGTTGTGGGTGATCAGGCCAACAGGGGAGGGCAGTTGGGGGGAGGACCAGGCCTGCAAGGGGAGGGCAGTTAGGGGTGACCAGGCTGGCAGGGAAAGGTAGTTGGGGGCGATTGGGCCAGCAGGGGAGGGCAATTGGGGGCAAGTGGGCTGGCAGGAGAGCAGTTAGGCATCAATTAGGGTGGCAGGTGAGTGGTTAGGGGGTGATCAGGCTGGCAGGCAGAAGCAGTTGTGACTTCATTATAGTTCAACCACTTTCTCTGCTCAGTCCCACTTCCTTCTTGCCCACACAAAGATTGATCCCGTGGATATTCCCAAATACACCTACTGCACACAAATCTCCCTCCCAGAGTCTGCTTCCCAGAGAACTTGAGCTACAACAAAGGATGAGGGTACCAATTATACTCAAATTAAAATATACATGTAATGTAATTTCTCTCATCAGAATAACAGTGGAATAATTTCATTAAATGAAAATAAGGCATTTTGAAGGGAAAAGGGAACAAGTTGGACTGGAAACACCAGCCATTAAATTTTATTATGGAACTATAATAATTTAAACAATATATTACTGATAAGTGTCCCTCAGTCCAGCCTGCACCCTCTCCAATCTGGGACCCCTCAGGGGATGTCCGACTCACTATCCAGGACTGCTGGCTCCCAACTTCTCGCCTGCTTGCCTGCCTGATTGCCCCTAACTACTTCTGCCTGCCAGCCTGATCACCCTCTAACCACTCGCCTGCCACCCGCCCTAGCCAGTTTTGCTCAGTGGTTAGAGTGTCGAGTGAAGATTAACAACAACAACAAAAAGACACAACAAAGGCCTCTGGTGATAGAATGGAACTTCAGAGTTGTCCCAAATTGAGGCAATAGGACCAGGCCTCTGTAAAGCTTCCTCCTCCACCATTGACCGGTCATTAGATGAGAACCCCCTGGAAGAGGAGGTGGTTTTTTTCAATTGAGGGAGATTCCTAGAAAACAATGCAGCTAAGAGCCATGGTAACCAACACTCTCTGCAGCTGAGGGAATGAGTGCCTTGGTCCCAAGGTGGGAAATCTGGTTGACATGTCACAGCATCCACTACAACAAAATAAGGGCATATTGTATCTTCTTACATATTTTTTAGTTTATTGCAATATAATTGACCTGCAATAAACTGCATATATTTAAAGTGTACACGTGGGTTAATGTGAGAACCAAGATGGCAGCATAGGTAAACTCCTGAACTTGCTGTCGCACACAACCACATTAAAACTACAGCTAAAAGACAAAACGAATATCATCCAGAACCACAGGAAGGCTGGCTGAGTGGAAATGCTACACTAGAAGGAAAGAGAAAAGCGTGTTGAGTCCAGTAGGAGGTGCAGAGGTGTGGAAGTGTGGAGGTATGGAGGTGAGCGCGAAAGGGGCTGGCAGCTGGGTACGCTGTTGTCTTTTTAAATCGGGAGGGAGATACAAGCTCCTGATTGCTCTGAACTCCAGTTCTGGGCGAGAATTTGGGGACCCAGACTGGTACGGAGAGAAACTGAACTGTCTGGCATCGGGGCAGAAGGCGATGGCAGCTTTCTCGCAGAGGTGCTTGCAGCATTCATTGTTCCTGCACAGGGCCACAGGACACAGACCCTGGGACCTCTCTGAGGCAAAGCAGACTGGCAGCCATTGCTGTTTGCTCCACCCTGGTGATTCCCTGAGACCTTGCCCCACCCAATTTACAACCCCACTCAAGCTGTGTGCAGAGGCTTTTGCATACGAATGGCCTGGCCTTTCTCCACCTAAAACCTGAAAACTGTAGCTGGGTCAGAGAACCCCAGAGCTTCCAAAAGAAGGCCTAAGGTGCGTCAGCAGCCTGCATTACTTCACAGCTGTGCCTCATCTGGGCACCTCCAAACCCCAAACAAATAGGAGGAATCTGCAGATCTCTCTGTAGCTTCTGCTGGGTGGCCTCAGGCAGTGGCTGACTTTGTACCTCCTTGGAGATCCAAGAGCTAGTCTATCCAGTGGTCAGAGTGAGACCATCCAGATTACATCCATAAGAGACACACTCAGAGGGCAGACTCAGTGAGCGCCAAAGTCCCACTGAAGCAAGTCCTGCCCCATAAGGGTGTCTCCAGCACAGAAGTTCTCCCATTGTAGACACAACTGGTCCTCACAGCCAATTGGCCTGGAGGTCAATTCCTCCCAGTGATACCAACAGCAATCAAGGCTTAACTACAACAAGACTGTGCACACAGCCCACAAAGGGGTGCACCAAGTGGTACACCTCAGGTAATTAGGGAGGCTGAACCACTGGGCCCTATAGGACACTTAGCACACAGAGTCACTCTATCAACACAGGGAAGCAGCCAAAATGCAGAAAGAAAGAAACAGGTCACAAATGACAGAAATGGAGGAAAGCAAACTACTAGATATGGAGTTCAAAACCACGGTTATAAGGCTACTCAAGAATCTTTTAGAAACCTCCGAGAAATATAGTGAGACCCTCAAGGATATGAAAAAGGGCCAATTAGAAATTAAGCATACACTGACTGAAATAAAGAATAATATGCAGAGACCCAACAGCAGACTAGAGGATCCCAAGAATCAAGTCAAAGATTTGAAATACAAAGAAGCAAGAAACACGCAACCAGAAAAGCAAGAGGAAAAAAGAATCCAAAAATATGAAGATAGTGCAAGGAGCCTCTGGGACAACTTCAAGCATACCAACATCCGAATTATAGGGGTGCCAGAAGAAGAGAGAGAGCAAGATATTGAAAACCTATTTGAAGAAATAATGACAGAAAACTTCCCCTACCTGGTGAAAGAAGTAGACTTACAAGTCCAGGAAGCACAGAGAACCCCAAACAAAAGGAATCCAAAGAGGACCACACCAAGACACATCATAATTAAAATGCCAAGAGCAAAAGACAAAGAGAGAATCTTAAAAGCAGCAAGAGAAAAACAGTTAGTTACCTACAAGGGGGTACCCATAAGACTGTCAGCTGATTTCTCAACAGAAACTATGCAGGCCAGAAGGGAGTGCAAGAAATATTCAAAGTGATGAATAGCAAGAACCTATAACCAAGATTACTCTACCCAGCAAAGCTATCATTTAGAATTGACGGTCAGATAAAGAGCTTCACACATAAGAAAAAGCTAAAGGAGTTCATCACCTCCAAACCAGTATTATATGAAATGCTGAAGGGTATTCTTTAAGACGAGGAAGAAGAAGAAAAAGGTAAAAATAAAAATTATGAACAACAAAGTGACAACAAATAATATCTATCAACAAGTGAATCTAAAAATCAAGTGAATAAAAAATCGGACGAACAGAATAAACTGGTGACTATAATAGAATCAGGGGCATAGAAAGGGAATGGACTGACAATTCTCGGGGGGAAGGAGGTATGGGGGTGTGGGAAGAGATTGGACAAAAATTTTACACCTATGGATGAGGACAGTGGAAGGGTAAGGGCAGGGGGTGGGTGGGGAACCGGGTGGAGGGGAGCTGTGGGGGAAAAAGAGGAACAACTGTAATAATCTGAACAATAAAGATTTATTTAAAAAAATAAGGTGTATATGTGGATGTATTTATAAAAACAAAACCACAATAACCACCCCCAAAATGTCATGTCCCTTTATCATCCACCCTCCCTGGTGCCATCTCCCTGGCCCAAAGAAAACACTCATTTGCCTTCTGATATTAGGGATTAGTTTGCATTTTCTAGAAGTTTTTATTAATAAAAATCATACAGTATGTAACCTTTTTGCTTGTTTTCTCAGCATAATTATTTGGAAATTCATCCACATTTCATGAATTGATAGCTCATTTTTCCTTACTGCTGTCAAGTATCCTACCATGTGGACAGACCATCTCCTTGCTGATGGACTTGTGCTTGTTGTTTTGGGCAATCCTATCTAATAAAAGAGAAACATGGTAATTAGCTGTACCTCTGCTACCCTTCCCATTGGCTAATCAGGGCGATATGCAAATTAACTGCCAGCCAAGATGGCGGCCAGCAGCCAGGCAGCTTGAAGCGAACAGGAGGCTTGCTTGCTGCAGTGACGGAGGAAGCCAATGTTCCCTGCCTGCCGCTGCTGGCCTCTGAGCTTGCAGTTTGAAACATTGTTACAAATATAGAAGCTAAACAAAACCCCAGAAACCTGCTTTCAGCCAGCCGGGCTTCAGCCAGCAGGACCACAACATTGTTTCAATTATAGAACAAATGCAGATCCCTGCTTTCAGCCAGCCGGGATCTCAGAGCTGGAGTGAGCAGGACCGCAACAGTATTACAATTATAGAACCCAAACAAACCAGATACCTGCTTTCAGCAGCCGAGGCCTCAGAGCTGGAGCCAACCCTCAGAGCTAAAGCTGGCCCAGAATTAAAAAAAAGGAAAAAAAGGAGTGGTTGGGAGCTTCAGTCACCCGCCAGCCTGAAAACAGCCCTCAGCCCCTCACCCAGACTGGCCAGGCACCCCAGTGGGGACCCCCACCCTGAAGGGGGTGTGACCAGCTGCAAACAGCCATCAGCCCCTCACCCAGGCTGGCCAGGCACCCAAGCGGGACCCCCCCACCCTGATCCAGGACACCCTTCAGGGCAAACCAGCCGGCCCCCACCTGTGCACCAGGCCTCTATCCTATATAGTAAAAGGGTAATATGCCTCCCAGCACTGGGATCAGCAGAGCCGCGAGGCCTCCTGGCACCAGGATCAGCACGACAGGGGTCAGCGCCCAAACCCCCTGATTGCCCTGCGGCTCTATGTGTGACAGGGGGCGGGGCCACAACCTCCCTATCCGCCCTGCTCTGTTTGTGACAGGGGAAGGCACCCCTACCCCCTGATCAGCCCTGCTCTGTGCCTGATAGGGGGGAGCTCCCCAACCCCCTGATCACCCTGCGGCTCTGTGTGTGACAGGGTGCGGCGCCCCAACCGCCCTCCCCCCCCACGGGCTCTGCTCTGTGTGTGACAGTGGCGGCGCCCCAACCCCCTGATCGGCCCTGCTCTGTGGGTGATAGAGGGCGGCTCCCCAACTGGCCCCCATGGGCCCTGCTCTGTGTGTGATGGGGTAGAGCCATAACCTCCCCATCGGCCCTGCCCTGAGTGTGTCACGGTGCGGCGCCCCAACTCCCTGATCCGCCCTGCCCTGAGTGTGACAGGGTGTGGCTCCCCAACCCCCGTGATGGGCCCTGCTCTGTGAGTGACAGGGGGCAGTGCCCCAACCCCCTGATTGGCCCTGCTCTGTGCGTGACGGGGTGGTGCCGCAACCTCCCCATCGACCCTGCCTTGAGTGTGACAGGGGGCGGTTCCCCAACCCCCCAATCGGCCCTACCCTGAGCATGACTGAGGGTGGCATCGCAACCTCCCAATCCACCCTGCTCTGTGCATGACAGGGGGCAGCGCCCCAACTCCCCAATCGGCCCTGCGCTGAGCCTGACCAGGGGCTGCACCTAGGGATTGGTCCTGCCCTCTGCCACCTGGGAGCAGGCCTAAGCCAGCAGGTTGTTATCTCCTGAGGGGTCCCAGACTGCAAGAGGGCACAGGCCAGGCTGAGGGACCCCCTCTTCCCCCTGAGTGCACAAAAATTTGTGCACTGGGCCTCTAGTTACAAATAAAGCTGCTATGAACATTTGTGTATGTCTTTGAGTGGACATTTGATTTTTCTTCTCTGGGTAAATATCTAACAAGTGGAATGGCTGGGCCACATGGGAAGTACATGTTTACCTTTTTTTAGCAAACTGACCAACTGTTGTCCAACCATTTTTGTTTTTTTGTTAATTCCCACCCAGGGATATTTTTCCATTGCTTTTTAGAGACACAGAGAGAGAAACATTGATGTGAGAGAGAAACATCAATTGCTTGCCTCCTGCACAAAGTCTGGGATGGAGCCTGCAGCTGAGGTATATGCCCTTGACTGGAATCGAACCTGGGACACTTCAGTCCATTTTACATTCCCAACAGCAGTGAGAGTTTCAGTTCTTCCATGTCCTTTGCCAATACGCAGTGTGGTCAGACTTTTTAATGAGCAATAGCATTGAACATCTTTTCATGCTTATTGTATTTATTTTTATCAGGAAGCTAATTTAACTTCCTGGTTATTTTTAAAGATTCTATGTGACTTAATTGGGTTTTATAGGTACACAAATTAATCAGGTGTCAGTAATGATATTTATCTCCTTTCAATGATGATGTTTCAGTTCCTTTTTTACTTTATCTTATTTAATTGGTGAGAACTTAAATAATAATGGTATATTTATCTTTTCCCTGGTTACCATGATCAGTTTAACATCAAAAGATGATATTGACATTAGACTATTTAATTCTTTAAGTATACAGTGGGGCCTTGACTTACGAGTGTCCCAACTAACGAGTTTTTCGAGATACGAGCTGTCTCTCGGCCGATTTTTTTATTTGAGTTGCGAGCTAAAATTCGGGTTATGAGCCAGCTTCAGATACCCCACCGCTAGTTGGTGCAGCGAATGTCACAGTGAATGCCACAACATCAGCCCAGCATCACGTGTCTCACTCGTTCACTTTTTGATTTGACATACGAGTAATTTGAGTTACGAGCTCCGTCACGGAACGAATTAAACTCGCAAAGCAAGGCCCCACTGTAATTGTATTCAATCCTAATTTGCTAAAATTTTGTTAAGAAATTGACCTGTAAGTAAATTACATATTTGTCACAATTATTTAAATAATTATATGTTTCTCCTTTTTCCATTTTAGATATAAAAATAGAATCAAACTCTATATATTATTTCTAAATTTTTTTGGACTTAACCTTTTATGATGCGCATCTTCTCATGCATTTAATACCATTGTATAGCATTATGATTGAAGCCTGCCTAATAGCCTTTATTTTATAGAGATATCATAATTTAGTTAGTCAGTCTTCTACTAAATGACATTTAGTTTGCCACTATAAATGTTGTTGAGATAAATATTCTTGTAATTAAATCTTGGTGTGCATCTAGGTCTATTAAATTAAGCTAAAATTCCTAGACTTGCAATGCTATATTTTTGAATATATTTTTATATTGACTGACTTTTAGAAAGAGAGAGAGAGAGAGAGAGAGAGAGAGAGAGAGAGAGAGAGAGAGAGAGAGAAACATCTATGTGAGAGCACAACATCGATTAGCTGTCTCCTGCTCACTCCCTACCGGGCGGGGATGGAGCCTGAAACCTGGGCATGTGCCCTCACCTGGGAATCTGGAACCCAACTGGCAACTTTTCAGTGCATGGGACGACACCCAACCAGCTGAGCCACACTGGCCAGGGCCACAGTTGAATAATTTGAAGGAATTATGTTTACTATAAAATTATCCTCAGGAAAATTAGTGGTCATTAACATGCACACCAATATTCTAACCTGTTTTGACAATTTCATCAATGGCCAATGCTGCTGGAGTACTATTCATTTACCTTTGATTACACTGAGTACTTTAAATGTGTATTTTTTGTTTTCTATTTTAGTGCTTTATTTCCTTTACTTTTTGTCTTTTGTTATATGTACATTATTTGTGGATTCTGTACTTGTAAATTTACCAACTAACTAAAATGGATTTGTAACTTCAAAATCAATTATGCGTAGCATTTTTGCAGTCATACCCAGACATGCACAGAGCAGTAAAAAATTTGAGTCTCCTGACACACATATTTTCAGCTGAGGTCAAACCAAGGGGTACTCTGCCTTCTTGTTTCAGCTCTCATCGTGTAAACAAGGCTCCTTTGTGTGGTCTATTTAGTGCCATGTTTTTTGCATTGTGTACCTTCTATTAGCGATTTCATGTTTAAAATAACCCCCAAGCATAGTGCTGAAGTGCTGTTCAGTGTTCCTAAGTACAAGAAAAAAATTGATGTGTCTTATGGAGAACATACATGTGTTAGATATACTTTGTTTTGGCATGAATTATAGTGCCGTTGGCCATGAGTTCAATGCTAATGAATCAATATATGTATTAAATAAAGTGCCTTTAAACATAAACACTTTTGTTGTTTTTGTTAATCCTCACCCGAGGATATTTTTTCCATTGACTTTTATAGACCTTTGGAAAGAGTGGAAGGGAAGTGGGGGTGGGGGAAGAGAGAGCGAGAGAGAGACATAAATGTGAGAGAGACATCAATTAGTTGCCTCCTGCACATGACCTGACCAGGGTGGGGGATCGAACCTGCAACACAGGTTTGTGCCCTTGACCAGGAACTGAGAAGGCAGGTGCCCGAACCACTGAGTAACAATGACCAGGGCCAGAAAGACATATTAAATAAGGTTATGTACTAATCAGTTGGTGAAAATGTGACCAGAAGCTTAAAGGATCCTAATCCTATATACTCCCTGGGAGCAGTGGTTCAGTATTTGTTGGGGAGCACCTGAGACTTGGTTGGAAAGTTTGTAAGGAGGACATTCCAAGAAAAGGGAAGTGTGCGGAAGGCCGCCTGCCCTGTTTAACAGAATTCCAACTTAGGGGAGTGCTGAAGGTGGTGTCCCTAATTATTCCTTGACCTTTCCAAACAAGTCTGCACACGCAGACCCCTGGGTGTTTACTGGAATCCTTATGCTTAAATCTTTGGGTGTCCTTGCTTAAAGGCCACTATAAACACATGTGTCCCCCCAGGATTACTTACCCCTACTGATTGTATCTTAAAGATAAACTTTATCTCAAACTGCTGCTACAATAAAAGCCTAACGAGGCAGGCAATCGAGGCTGTCTGGTTCCTTTAACCAGGCAGTCCCTTGGTCTCTCTTCCACAGCAAACGTGTTGGAGTAATCCACTCATTCGTCACTCAGGGTCTGCTGGTCAGCCCTGACAAGTATTTGCTAATTCAGTGTTCACAACTTTATAGAACATGCTTATGTACTGAGAATGAGAATCGACTGGACTGTTTTCTATGGTTCCTCCCCACCCAGAGATTTAGGTCTGCTGTCAACTGGATATCATCTTCACCTCTACTGAGCAACCCCCCCCCCCCCCCCCAAGAATCCCTTGCCAGCTGGGTTCCAGCTTAGGTTCTGCCAGTGAGAGGTTGTAGTATGTGATTCGGAAGGGGGAGGAGAAGGAGGAGGGCATGTTTCTCCTCCAGCAGCGCCATCTAGATGGTGGTGTTCTGGTTTCTGTGCTACACAGGGTGCCAGCAGCTTCACAGGGAGACTTGCATGGGGCCTGCTTCAGACAGCTGCGATCATCAGTGGTAGCTCATGTAATCCCTGGGTATCATCATCCCCCCACAGCCAGCCACAGTTTTCCCCGACCTCTGCTTCCTTAGACCTTTCAACGAATCCATAAGCACCTAGTTCCCTGATTAGATTCCACGTTTAAAATACTAGACTAGTTTCCGTTTTCTTGACTTAAGCCTGACTGATACAGTATGGAGGTATGCCTTCCCCGTGATGGAAGAAGGAAGCACAAATATCTGATGACCTGACTGCTGGCACATTCTCCTCTTCAGCTTGGACCTTGTGAGTAGAACCCTTCTCCACTCCCTCCCCACTGCCTGCACTGGACTATGCCATGAGCAATAAATTTTACTGTGATACATCACTGAGATTGTGGGACTTTTGTCTTAGCCTACACTAATACAAATACTTTTTATATATTTCTAAAAATATACTTGAGTCATACTTCTGTTCTCCAATGACAAGAATGAAACAGTATTTACCAATTCTCTCCTAAGTAAGATGAAAAACTGAACATATTTTATTTCCATTTACTTTCACTCTTATCTATCTCTGTTGGTATAATCTAAAATTTCATCAATTTTTATAATTAATTGTTTTTTGACATTTGCATTCTATTTTGTAATCATATCTGCAACAATTGTTTAGGCTCCATTTGACATACACCAGATTTTAATGCTCACTGCCACCATTGTAGAGCACAAACTAGCCTTTAATGAGTTCTTTGTTATGTGTCTCGGTTTCTGTGAAAAGCCTTTCAGTACTTGTCTTAAGAAAGATATATATAGAAAATATGCTTCTGAGTCTTTCAATAGCCGATACTGTTTCTTTGCTGTTTTTTTATACAGGACTTGACTGACTACCTTATTCCCTCAAAACTCTAACAGTTGACACATTCATTTAGCATTTAATATGATTTTATGGCTGAACTTAAAAGTTAGATGGGTTTTCTTTCTTTTTAAGTTAACTTTTCCTCTTCCTTAAATGCATCTACATTTTTGTGTGCATTTTGTAGTCTTGAGATTTATCAATTCTATCATGTGTATGTATGGATTGGTTTCTTGTCATTAGCTTTGCTTGGTACTCAGTGAAATGTTGATACTTTTGGCAGATAGAGCACAAAGTGCTTTATATGTATTACCTTGTGACAACACTATGAGGTGATAGCTATCATCCTTCTCAATTTGCAGGTGATAGAATTGAGGTTCAAGGACTCATAGAAGGTCAACAACAGAGCTGAGATTGGAACTTAGGTCTACTTTACACTGGAGTCTGAGCTTTTAGTCACTGTACCATGCAATTCTTTTCAAAGGGAAGAAAAATACTCTTTTATTTTATAATACCTACAGTTCTGCTTTTGGTTCCTCTTTTCCTGCTTCTCCTTCAGAGACAAAGCAATTGCCCATAAAGTGGGTCTCGCTTGTCTAGGCTTTATATCTCCTGGTTTTCATTTTGTCATCCTTTCTTTTTATATTACCACTAGAGGCCTGGTGCATGGATTTGTGCACTGGTGGGGTCCCTCAGTGTGGTCTGTAGGGATCGAGCTGAAACCGGCAGTCCAATGCCACCTGCTGCTCCTGCCTGCTGCTCCCACTCATTCCGGCCCCACTGTGCCTGCCGTGGGCTCGCATCCAGTCTCGGGAGAGGCTCGTGCTGCCACAGTGGTGCTTGCTAGCCATGAGCCCTGCTTCTGGTCCTGTCAGTCAGCTGAGCAACACTCCTGCTGTGGGAGCGCACTGACCACCAGGGGGCAGCTCCTGCGTTCAGCGTCTGCCACCTGGTGATTAGTGCGCATCATAACAACCGGTCAATCTGTTGTTCCGTTGCTTAGGCTTTTATATCTGTAGATAGAGCTTGGTAAGCTTATTCTTTATATTTAGTTTGTGTTTTCTGCAGTTTTGTACCTGTTCTTTTCTGATTGTAAAGCAGATTTAAAATTTGTTATTAAATTTTAACTTATTTTCTTCATCTCATCAATTTCCTTTCTATTCTTCTGCCTTTTAGCCAGATCCACTGACAACTCAATCCTTCCTCATTTTTGTTAAAATCTTGTTTTTCAGTCCATTTTCTAGCATTTTCTTCTGTTTCATGTATAAAATAGTGCTCAAGAGTCCCCTCTTCCGCCCAGCTGGTGTGACTCAGTGGTTGATCATCAACTGTGAACCAGGAGGTCATGGTACCATTCCCAGTCAAGGACACATGCCTGGGTTGTGAGCTCAATCCCCAGTAGGGGGTATGCAGGAGGCAGCCAATCAATGATTCTCTCTCATCATTGATGTTTCTATCTCTTTCTCCCTCTCCCTTCCTCTCTCTGAAATCAATATAAATAAATATACTGTGGTCTCTGTCAAGTACTGTACTCTCCATCTTTTAAGTTCCAGTATATTTTAATAGGCCCATGGTGGTTCTACTTTCTTTAATGACCCTCTGATGGGTCTGCCTAGTGCCCTTGGTTTCCCAGAAACTATAGGAGTGGGTGCTGTTAGAACCCTCCTTTTCAATCTTAAGGAGGGATTGTTAGCATACATTTCATACATTTACATGACCTGTTCAGCAGGATGTCATTATGAGTGGAAAATGGAGACAGTTGATGAAGAGGTGAAAGGGGGAGAAGAAGGGAAGATTTCACTTTTGTGCCATTTCTTTGGTTCCAGGGGCCATCTTTTGGACCTGGCTCTTGTTTGGGCCAGGCTCTCTCCCTGCAGTTTTACCTGGCAAGTTCATGAGGCTGCATCTTGGCAGGAGAACTTGAGGTGCTGGCATGGGTAATGGTTATGGCAGGGCAGACCATTTGTGGTAGGTCTGGCAGATAGGTGGTGGTTGCTGCTAAGATTCAATTTCACACCATTACTGGGAGAATTGAGGCTGTGCCTTCCACATACAGAAGAAGAACACTAGGATCCAGAGAGCTGGTCTTAAACTCACAGAATCTCATTCCCTTTAGCTAGTGGTTCTCAACCTTCCCTTTAATACAGGAAGGTTTCATGCCGTGACCCTTTAATACAGTTCCTCATGTTGTGGTGACCCCCAATTTCATTGTTACAAATTGGACATAATTAAAGCACAGTGATTAATCACAAAAACAATATGTAATTATATATGTGTTTTCCGGTGGTCTTAGGCGACCCCTGTGAAAGGGTCGTTCGACCCACAAAGGGGTAGCGACCCACAGGTTGAGAACCACTGCCTTAAGCAATGGCTTAGCCAAGAGAGGCCCACACAGGTTCAGAACAGTCAGTTTAATGGCTCTGCAGTCAGTTCCATGCCAGCAGATAAAAGGATGGTACTATGTACTTTAAGACCTGGAGCTCTTGCTAGATGGTAAATGTCCTGGCCACATCCTTGGGACTCCTAGTGTGTTACCCAGCCTCCCTCCACAGGACCCACCCCTAGTTGACCATAGGATACTGTTGAGCTATCAGATGTAGGTAATTGAAGTTGGAGAAACTCAGCTCCTCAACCTCAACCTCTCTGAGCTAGTGCTGGTCTTTATTGCAACATGGTATCTGTGAAGAATGCAGACATTTCCAGTCCTGGAATGAAATTTTAATCTCTGTCTCATTTCCTCTCTTACCCACATTACTGACCTGCTGAATGCTTATTGGACTTAACCATTCTTTGTAAAAATATATATTTTTAATTGATTTCATAGAGGAAGGGAGAGAGAGAGAGAGAGAGAGAGAAAGAGAGAGAGAGAGAGACACACATAAATGATGAGAGTGAATCATTGATCAGCTGCCTCCTGCACACCCGCTACTGGGGATTGAACCTGCACCTGGGCATGTGTCCTGACCAAGAATCTGACCTTGACTTCCTGGTTCATAGGTCCAAGGTGTTGAGCAGTTCCTTTAAAAAGTAGTAAGATTTTGTACTCGCTCCCAAAGTATTTAAATAACTTCACACCCATGAACAGTTTAGGCCATAGAACTTCAGTAAGCTTAACCACCGAGCTATGTCCACCAGGCCTAACCATCCCTTTATAGCTTTGTAAGTGGCAGTTATGTTGATGGTGAAAACATAGAAGCACTAATATCCTTGTTCCAGATGTCAGAACCCTTGACCTAATACCAACAGCTGCAGTGTAGGCAGCAACACCAGTGTTGGACATCTTTTGTTTGCTCTTCCAGATCCTCTCTCTGTCCTTCCCCACTCTGCTCCGTGGCCTGGAGGCTGGCCCATAAGGTCTGGCCTCCTACACTGGTGTGCTGGACCCCACAGAGCTGATGATGTGCATCTCTTCCCGACTTCCATGTTTGGTGAACATAGTAGGAATATTTATCTGTGGAAATTGACAAACATTACAAGTAAGCGTGCATGTGCTTGAGTGTGCAATCGCGTGCCCACACACGTGTTGGGCCAGCTTAGCCAAGGGTTTGGTGAGCCTGAGAGGGCGGGGTGGCAAAGGATGTAGAAAAAACAGACAAAGAGAATAAGCTGGGTCGGACCTCCTTTGCCTGGCTGAGGCCACAGAGAGAGACCCAGACAGCAAGCTGAGCCTTTATTTTATAGCCAGAGGTAAACAAGGTAGTGGTCACCATAGTTACATTGTTCTTGTTAGTTTCACTTGTTTTGGCAGCACTTGCTGCACCTCCCACAGCCCATTAGCTACCCAGATAGGCTCTAGGGAGCATCATAAGGTCAAGCTTAATTATGCTAAGAGGGCTGTGCCCTCTAAGCTGGGACTTGTTTGTGGCTTTGCCAACAGGTCAGTCCCAAGCTTAACCCTATAGCTGCTCCCTACACACACACACACACACACTCACACACACACACACACTCAGAGTTGTTAAATATTTATCAGCACACACCTGGGGCAGTGTCAATATGTCAACAGACTTCCTAGACCTCGGGCTTCTGGTTGGGTTTAGCAGATAGGAGGCCGCTGAAGGGGACTGAAGAGAGTGTGATCAGAGAAATCCGTTCTCCTGGCTCCATCCCTAACGGGTCCCCACAGGTTGTCTGCATCTCTGTACAAAGCCTGCAGCTGCGGTCAAGCACCCTCTCCGTGTATCCATCCTCTCTAGAATCCAGACACTTCTTTCCTCTTCAGGCCTATGAGCCATCATGGCTCCAGGTGTGTGTCATCTCTCTCTGGCTTCCCTCAACTCTACCTACACCCATAGTCTTTTCATGTCACTTGATCCTGTGCCACTTGTTTCCCTCCATGACCTAATACGAAACCAGATCATGTTCAGTCATGTAGACTATTGTTTCCTGGTTGCCTTCACTGGGTCCCCATTTGCACACTGGGTTCCAAGAGCAGTGGTTTTCAAACTCTTCATAGCCTTGCTTGGGCTGTTTTCTTCAAGTGAAACCTTATCTGAAAATTTAATGTACACATTAAAGATTCCTGCCTTAGTGGAATAGGAGATCAAGTCCATTCTGCTCACCTTCCTCGACCCCCAGGTCCTAGGGCATGTTGAAATAACCAATGAAACAGTACAATGGCTATTTGTTTTTAAAGCTTTAAAAAATCTAATTAGAGCCCTGGCTGGTGTGTTCAGTGGTTAGAGAGTTGCCCCCACACACTGAAGGGTGGAGGGTTCGATTCCTGGTCAAGGGCATGTACCTGGGTTGCAGGTTCGATTCCCGGCTCCAGTCAGGGCCCAGGGTGCATAAGGAGGCAACTGATAGATGAGTCTCTCTCACCTAGATGTTTATCTCTCTTCCTCTCCCTCCCTCCCTTCCACTCTCACTAACAATCAATGGGGAAAACATCCTCAGGTGAAGATTAGCAACAACAATGATGAAATCTAATTAGAGAGGTTAATTGCTGTAATCTGGACTCTGGAAGTCTCACTGCTGTTCTTTTGGCCTATCCAGATGCAGGAAGAAAAGACCACACTCCCCAGGTTGCCACAGGCATGGGGGCAGGTCTTCCTGAGGACAGTGGTCTGAGGCCTTGGAACTGCACACTCTGGGGACTGACCCATTAATACCTGGAACATTTTGTTTCTGGGACTTTGATATCACCTCCAGTCAGAAATGTTAAAAAGCAAAAGAATAAAAGCCAAGGAAACCCCATACAACTTGGGATTTCTCTGCCTCTTAAAACACAATAATAATTGAAATACAAAATAATTGAAATTCATAGTTATGAAAACATTTAAAAACAAAGGAATGTTAGTAATATTTTTGCTCCTTTATTAGCACATTAAGTTACTAGATCTAGCAGCAAGTTTAACACGTAGTATAATTTAAAAGTAGTGGTGATGAGCACCCTATCTAATAAAAGAGAAACATGGTAATTGGTGTATGACCGCTACCCTTCCCATTGGCTAATCAGGGCAATATGCAAATTAACTGTCAGCCAAGATGGCGGCCGGCATCCAGGCAGCTTGAAACTAACATGAGGCTTGCTTGCTTCAGTGACGGAGGACTCCAACGTTCCCCGCCTGCCACTGCAGGCCTCTGAGCTGCAACTCTAAGCAACTATGTAACAAACATAGAAGCTAAACAAAACCCCAGAGGATTGCAACATTTTAAGCAAAGGCCAGAAACCTACTTTCAGCAGCGGAGGCCTAAGAGCTGGAGCCAAGCCTCAAAGCTAAAGCTGGCCCAGAATAAAAAAGAAAAAAAGGAGCGGTTGGGAGCTTCAGTCACCCCCAGCCTGAAAACAGCCTCAGCCCCTCACCCAGACTGGCCAGGCACCCCAGTGGGGACCCCCACCCTGAAGGGTGTGTGACCAGCTGCAAACAGCCATCATCCCCTCACCCAGGCTGGCCAGGCACCCCAGTGGGGACCCCCACCCTGAAGGATGTGTGACCAGCTGCAAACAGCCATCATCCCCTCACCCAGGCTGGCCAGGCACCCCAGTGGGGACCCCCACCCTGATCCAGGACACCCTTCAGGGCAAACCAGCCAGCACCCACCCATGCACCAGGCCTCTACCCTATATAGTAAAAGGGTAATATGCCTCCCAGCACCGGGATCAGTGGAGCCGCGAGGCCTCCTGGCACCAGGATCAGCATGACAGGGGGCAGCACCCAAACCCCTTGATCACCCTGCGGCTCCATGTGTGACAGGGTGCGGCGCCCCAACCCCCTGATCGGCCCTGCTCTGTGTGTGACAGGGTGCGGCGCCCCAACCCCCCGCCCCCACGGGCCCTGCTCTGTGTGTGACGGGGTAGAGCCATAACCTCCCCATCGGCCCTGCCCTGAGTGTGAGAGTGGCGGCACCCCAACCCCCTGATCGGACCTGCTCTGTGGGTGATAGAGGGCAGCGCCCCAAACCCCTGATGGGTCCTGCTCTGTGAGTGACAGGGGGAAATGCCCCAACCCCCTGATTGGCCCTGCTCTGTGCATGACAGGGGGTGGCGCTGCAACCTCCCCATCGACCCTGCCTTGAGTGTGACAGGGGATGGTGCCCCAACCCCCCAATCGGCCCTACCCTGATCGTGACTGAGGGTGGAATCACAACCTCCCGATCGCCCTGCTCTGTGTATGACAGGGGGCGGCACCCCAACTCCCCAATCGGCCCTGCTCTGAGCCCGACCAGGGGCTGCACCTAGGGATTGGGCCTGCCCTCTGCCACCCGGGAGCAGGCCTAAGCCAGCAGGTCGTTATCTCCCGAGGGGTTCCAGACTGCGAGAGGGCACAGGCTGGGCTGAGGGACCCCCCTCCCCCCCAAGTGCACAAATTTTTGTGCACCGGGCCTCTAGTTAATGATAATTGGAAACTCTAATATGCAATGAAAACATTAGAGTTGCAGGTACTGCTAATTTTACTGTGGTTTTATCCACTTACTTTTGGCCCATATTCATAAGGGAAGGAAATTGTAGATCTTGGAGAGAGGTTAATAAAAAAAGATGTGATATTTTCCCTCAACCAAACTCACATTCCCAACACTGGTTATTAAACTCTTGTCCTTCAAGCCTCTCCTATCCCCATCCACCTGCCAGAATTCTCTGTGATGCTGGGAATTGGCACACCACGCTTCCCGCCTGACAGCTGACCCCCTATTACAAGGACAATGGCCAAGGAGCAAATAAGAGGGAGACTGGAAGGCTGGAAGAGAGAGAAGCATCTTTATATATATATATTTTAATTGATTTCAGACAGGAAGAGAGAGGGAGAGAGAGATAGAAACACCAATGAAGAGAAAGAATCATTGATTGACTGCCTCCTGCACACCCCCATCTGGGGATCAAGCTGGAACCTGGGTATGTGCCCTGACTGGGGATCGAACTGTGACCTCCTGGTTCATACATAGGTTGATGATCAACCACTGAGCCACGCCAGCTGGGTGAGAAGCATCTTTTGTTTTGCCCATTCTCTGTCAGCATCATGCCAATGATAGTTTCCATCCTAGTAGTGGCAGGTGATTCTTGTAGTTGGTTGGTCCCAGCTTCCAGTTGTTTACACACCTTTAGAACCAGCCTCATGGTATCCCCTTCAGAGACACCACAAGCAGGTACTCTCCTCTCAGCTACCAAAACAAAGAGCCAAAAGCTGGATGGCTTACAACAACAGAAATTTATTGTCTCGCAGTTCCGGGAGCTAGATGTCTGAGAGGGTGGTGTTGGCACGGAGTGCTCCCTCTGAGAGCTGTGGGGGAGACTCTCTCCTTGCATCTTCCAGTTCCGGTGCTGCTGGCAATCCAGTCACATGGTTGCCCTCTCCCTGAGTCTCCACACTGTCTTCCCTCCATCTCTGCGCCCTCATCTCCCCTTTCTATAAGGACAGCATCAGATTGGATGAGGGCCCATCAGAATGACCTCATTTTAACTTGATTACCCTCCAAATGAGGTCACATTCAGAGGTCCTTGGGGTTAGGGCTTCAGCACTTTTTTGGGGGGACACAACTGAATCTGTAATGCACTTCCTCAGTGTCTCACCTCTGTGGAAACCTCCATGCTTCTGTTTCCCTCAGTTTACATTTTGTTGTTCCCCAGCCCTAGGTTGGGGGCTATTTCCTGCTATTATTGTTTCTGTGCTACAAGGTGTCTTCCTTTTGGCTTTCAGCCTTCTGATACCTAATCAATCAATTCCGTATGTAACTTTCTCTATGTTGAAATAACTGTTGTGGTTTCATTTTCCTAACCAGGCCACATCTGGCCTGGACTCCTGAATCATCAACATAGACCCCAGGTTAAGAGGATATGATGTCTTAACTAGAGGCCTGATGCATGAATTTGTGCACCGGTGGGGTTCCTCACCTGGCCTGTGACTCTTTGACATCCCCCAAGGGATCCAGATTGTGAGAGGGAGCAGGCCAGGCTGAAGGTCCTCACTGGTGCATGATTGGGGCCGGGGAGGAACAACGGGAGGGCTCCAGGGTCTGTCCAGCCCATCTCACCCAGTCCCGATGGGCCAGACCCCAGCAGCAAGCTAATCTACCAGTCAGAGCATCTACCCCCCTGGTGGTCAGAGCACATCACAGCTACTGGTCGAACGGTCTAACAGTAGAATGGTCGAACGGTTGCTTAGGCTTTTATATACATAGACTAGAGGCCAGGTGCACAAAATTCGTGCATGGGGGGAGGGGTTTCCTCAGCCCAGCCTGCACCATCTCACAATCTGGGACCTTTTAAGGGATGCGGATAGGGCCTAAACTGGCAGTCGGACATCCCTCTCGCAATCTGAGACCACTGGCTCCTAACTGCTTGTCTGACTGCCTGATCACCCCTAACCACTTGCCTGCCTGCCTGATTGCCCCTAACTTCTCACCTGCCTGCCTGATCACCCCTAACTGCCTCTGCCTGCCTGCCTGATCATCCCTAACCACTTGCCTGCCTTCCTGATTGCTCATAACCACTTGCCTGCCTGCCTGCCTCATCACCCCTAACCACTTGCCTGCCTGCCTCATCACCCCTAACCACTCACCTGCCTGATCATCCTGGTCTCTGGTCGTTTTGGTCGTTCCACCTTTTTGGTTGCTGGGCTTTTATTATATAGAATACCTATTAATATCTAGTAATCATCTCAAGAAAGAATCAGGGATTTAGGTGGGCATTTATGACTATCAAAACTTATTAACACTTCTAAAGTTTTTGTACCTCTTTCCTTGTTTTAAATGCCTCAGTTGTTCCCTTATCATATCCTTAGAGCCATGCTGAAAGGAAATGGACTCATGCATTTGTCTTCTGAGGCAGTGAGAAAGGAGGGAGCTGGTGGAGGTAAGGGGGTGTTTTGGGTGGAGAGCAATCTCACGGGATAGAGAGGAGAGGCAGCACCAAGAAAAATGAAAGTAGTTGAGTTCCTGGGACTGGCCAGTGAAGAAGGGACCATGGTCCTGGACCTGAGAACTGGCTCTCAGAATCCCACAGGGAAAAGTCTCAGTGCCCTTTCACCCAATTCTCCTGCTTCTAGGAAGCTATCCCAGGGAAATAATCCAAAAGAAAAAACATCTACCCCTGACTCTTCCTAGCCTGTCTGGCTTATGGGTACAAACAAGAGTCCATTAGTATTGATATCCACTGTCCTTGGACTCCTAGTCTACATACACAACTCAGTGACCTCAACCCCCTGCCTTAAAACCCCAATCAGTTCTTAGAGTCTCCTGCAAAGGTTGCACACATGCTGCTTCTGTTCCGCTCCAGCCTGCTGGTGGAGTCCTCAGGCTGTAAGCCACTGGGCGGTGGCACTTTGCTTCTGTTCCCTCTGCTCCACTCACATGGAAAGGCTCCATCTGGGCCATTTTCTTGGGCATGGCAAGTGCTGCCAATGTCCCCTGCTCCCCCACCTATGGCCACTGCGTTTTCCCACCTGGACCTTCTGCTTCTGCCTATTCACCTCTTCTTTACAAAAGACCAGAACCAGTGAATCTTTTCAGCTATAGAGAAAACACTGAGTCTTTCATTTCTCTTGAGTTCCCATCACTCTCCCCACTAGGCAAGAATGGGCCTGCTCCCCATTGCAAAGCATCTCATACAAGTTTCTGGAAAAATTGCCAGCACCTCGCCCTCAAATTTCCCTTACTCTTCTGGACTCTGAGTAATGCACTAATATGTTCATCATAATATTAGGAGCACTAGTGAAATGCTGAAAGCAATCTAACAGAACATGAGTAGAAAAATGATTGGGTGAGTGAGGTGTGTGGTATAACCTCTCATGAGATCTACTGAGCCAACGACAATTGTGATGACTCCATAACAACATAAAAAAGAGCTTATGATTTAATTATAAATGATAAAAAGAATATGATTCAGCTATATAACAATGACATATGCCAATGAAATGAATAGAAGAGAAATTTGAAAAACGAAAATCAGTTCAACTTGGAATGTTGGTAGTTTGGGTAAACTTTTTCCTTTACTTGGTGTTCTATTCATTTATCTATAATGTCACTTATTTAATAAAGAATAACAGTTATTAGAGAAAAGTAATAAAATGCTTGACCCTGCCTTGAGATCTTCTTCAAACATCCCTCAGGTTGCATCTGAGCTCCAGGTGGTGGCTCAGCCTTACTAGAGGTAAGAGGTTGATCACATCTTCTCCTCAGAGTATTTCCAACTTGAAATTCTACAAGCTGTGTAAAGGCTCTGCTCATCTACAGCAGCAACATGTCATCTGAGGCTTCATGAGGGAAGAATAATGGCATCTCAATATGGAGTGTTGAACATGAACATGCTGACAATTGCTATCTTCAAAGTCATCCGACTCCCACAACTTGAGTGTCTAGGAAAGAAAGCAACCTGATTGATTGTAAAGAGGCTGGAGCTCTTTAGCTAGTACTAGCGCCTATTTGTTGTGTGAGCCTAGTGTTCCTCATGTCAACCCCTGACCTACCGTGCTGGCTGTCACAGCCTCACCCCACGAAGAAATGGAGCTGCTCCTTCCTGTTGCTTTGCCTTCACATCCGGGTTTTTCTGTTGTCCTGCCCTTTTGGAGTTATGGCTCTCTCTGACATCTCTCTCTAGCTCTATGCATTGCTTACTATGATGGAGGTGGGGGTGCTGCCCTTCTGTTTTGACACACCCATGACCTTGGGAGCAGTGCAGGGTCCCATGCTGGGCCGGACCGTGAGAACTCCAAATCTCATCCACCTGGAGCTTAACTCTGGAATTTGTGGCCACTGACTGCAGGAATTTCTTTAGATAAATCTATACTAATAAAAGAGAAAGATGCAAATTGATTGTCCCTCCACAATACCCACAAGCCATGCCCACCAGCCAATCAGGAGTGGGTATGCAAATTAACCTGACAGAGATGGTGGGTTAATTTGCATATGCAGGTGTCAAGCGCCCTGGGAGGTAACAGTGGCCACGGGCTCCTGGGACCATCGCCAGCCCTGGGAGACGAGGCCGGCACGCCTAGCCATGCCTGCGGGCTCCTGGGATCTTAGCCGGCAGACAGCAGAGTGGGAGAGTGGGCAGAGGGCAGGAGGTTTGGAAGACTTGGCAGAGCAGAAGGCCCCTGGACATAGAGCAGAGCGAGAGAGAGAGGGCGGCTTTGAGGGCGTGGCTCCCGCTGTTACCCCAGCTTCCTCATCACAGCTGTGGAATCTGACAGCAGGGAGAGGAAGTTCCACCCCCACAGAATCAGCCAGAATCAGCCATTGGTCAGACAACTCTCAGCGGCCTGACGGCCAGGACTCTTATTCACCTGCATCTCAGACCGTGACAGTAGAGAGGTGGGACTATGTCTAAAGAACAACTGTTGATACAACGTAGCTCTACAGCTGAAAGATGCCAGCGTTATCGACAGAAAATGTCTGAAGAGCAACATGTGTCTGATCTTGAAAGAAGGTGGCACCTGCGACAGAATGTATCTGAAGACCAGCTATTGGAAAAATGTCACTCTGATGCCAAAAAACACCAGCGTCATCGACAGAAAATGTCTAAAGACCAACGTGCCTTTGAAGTTGAAAGAAGGCGGTGGTGATGACAGAATATGTCTAGAGAACAGTCATCAACAAGCACTACCAATTCTGGTAGGAACTGCCTTCTCAGAGAAAATGGAGTACATGAGGATGCAATTCTCGAACATAGTTGTGGTGGATTGACTGTTCGATGTGAATTTTGCCTGTCACTAAATTTCTCTGATGAAAAACCATCTGATGGGAAATTTACTCAATGTTGTAGCAAAGGGAAAGTCTGTCCAAATGATATACATTTTCTAGATTACCCGGCATATTTAAAAGATTAATGACAGCCCTGGCTGGTTTGGCTCAGTGGATAGAGCGTCGGCCTGCGGACTGAAGGGTCCCAGGTTCGATTCCGGTCAAGGGCGTGTACCTTGGTTGCCGGCACGTCCCCAGTGGGGAGTGTGCAGGAGGCAGCTGATCGATGTTTCTCTCTCATCGATGTTTCTGGCTCTCTATCCCTCTCCCCTCCTCTCTGTGGAAAATCAATAAAATATATTTTTAAAAAAAGATTAATGACAAATGAAGATTCTGACAGTAAAAATTTCATGGAAAATATTCATTCCATAAATAGTTCTTTTGCTTTTGCTTCCGTGGGTGCAAATATTGCATCGCCATCAGGATATGGGCCATACTGTTTTTGAATACATGAACAAGTTAATCACCATACTGGAACTTTACATCATTTGGATGGTATTTCTCAGAAGTTTGCTCAACTCTATATTTTGGATACAGCTGAAGCTATGAGTAAAAGATTAGCAATGCCCGAAAATCAGGGCTGCTCAGAAAGACTCATGATCAACATCAACAACCTCACACATGAAATAAATGAATTAACGAAATCGTAAAAGAAGCTACATGAGGCAGAAAAGGAAGCCCACTGAAGCAGCAGCAAAAGGTATTGCTCCCACAGAAGTAACAATGGCAATTAAATATGATCGTAACAGTGACCCAGGTAGATATAATTCTCCCCGTGTAACCGAGGTTGCTGTCATATTCAGAAACAAAAATGGAGAACCTCCTTTTGAAAGGGACTTGCTCATTCATTGTAAACCAGATCCCAATAATCCAAATGCCACTAAAATGAAACAAATCAACATCCTGTTTCCTACATTAGATGTAATGACATATCCCTATTCTTTTCCACATGGTGAAAAAGGCTGGGGAACAGATATTGCATTAAGACTCAGAGACAACAGTGTAATCAACAATAATACTAGACAAAATGTAAGGACACGAGTCACACAAATGCAGTATTATGGATTTTATCTCTCTGTGCAGGACACGTTCAATCCTATTTTAAATGCAGGAAAATTAACTCAACAGTTTATTGTGGATTCATATTCAAAAATGGAGGCCAATCAGATAAATTTCATCAGAGCAAACCAATCTAAGTTGAGAGTTGAAAAATACAGTGGTTTGATGGATTATCTCAAATCTAGATCTGAAAATGACAATGTGCCGATTGGTAAAATGATAATACTTCCATCATCTTTTGAGGGTAGTTCGAGAAATATGCAGCAGTGATATCAGGATGCTATGGCAACTGTAACAAAGTATGGCAAGCCTGATTTATTCATAACCATGACATGCAACCCCAAATGGGCAGATATTGCAAACAATTTACAACGCTGGCAAAAGTTGAAAACAGATCTGATTTGGTAGCCAGAGTTTTTAATATTAAGCTGAATGCTCTTTTAAATGATATCTGTAAATTCCATTTATTTGGCAAAGTAATAGTTAAAATTCATGTCACTGAATTTCAGAAACGCGGACTGCCTCACATTCACATACTCTAATTAATTCCCTTTCAATGTGCATGAATTACTTGCACCGGGCCACTAGTATCAATATAAAGTTTTATCTATAGTTATATAGAAATATATATATATATATATATATATATATATATATATATATATATATATATGTAGTTTTACTTTGATTCCCATGATTTCCAATATGCTTGACTTGGCATTTTGGCTTACCCATTTTGCCCTGCCTGTTGGATCTATAAGCCTGTCTCTGAATTCTGTAACTCTTGGCTCCAAATACTACATGAGGGGCAGAAAGGGTCTGGCCGCCCTAGCTGGACTCTCCATCTCTCCTGGTTCAGGAACCCAAGTGGACCCAAACGTAATGATTCTCTCTGTGCTCCTTTGGTGAGACAGGGACCGCAACACCTGCTCTCCGAGGCTTACTGAAGTTCTATGGCCTAAACTGTTCATGGGTGTGAAGTTATTTAAGTACTTTGGGAGAAAGTACAAAATCTTACTACTTTTTAAAGGAACTGCTCAACACCTTGGACACTACGCTCTCATGTACTGCGATTTTTCCAGGAGGCTCAGTCCCAGGGCTCACCAGCAGCCCGTGAAGCCCTCTGACACGAGAGGACCTGGGCCCCAGACCGGGTCTGCCACATTCCAGGTGTGTGACTGGGCCTCACATGTCCTCATCTCTAGAATGGGGATAAATAACACTCTGCCTGCCAAGGGTGTTGTGAGGATCAAATGAGGTGCCGCGAGAGTGTAAACAAGCAGGCGGTTGCTATGTAATTATTGTAGGAAGTACAGTGGAGCATGGGCTAGGGTTAAAAGGACATCGAGATCCTATCAGACAACACAGAGAGGTAATGACTGTGGCAGAGTCAGTGCTCATGGCAGCAAGTCCCGGAACTGCTGGGAGTGGGGAGGCGGCAGGGAAAGGGTTAAATTAGGTCCTCTCTGGGAAGGAGCTGACATCAGGTGGGCTTTCCCAGCCCCTGAAGAGGGGTGGAAGGAGGAACAATAGGGACCTTCAGTCCTGCTTCTGGGCCTGCGATCCCAGCTGGATCAGAGAAAGAAGCCAGCTCTGGCACCAGCTGTCACCAAGCCCCTGGGAGAAGTCGTGCTTCCCAAAGTCTTTCACCCTCGAGACCTCATCACAAGGGTGGGCTACATGCCCCTTCACCAGTCAGACCCTTGTGGTGGGAGAAAAACGGGGGAGGAGTGCTGGTCCGCTCCCCCCCCTCACCCCCCACGCGGAGGCGGCCCTGAGCTCTCGGGCTGAAGTCTCAGCAAACCGCAGGGAGGGGCGGGAAAGGGGCGCGGCCACAGGTCTGCGCAGGGCCTTCGGGATGAGCAGATTAGTCTGTGCGGGGAGGAATCTCTCTGGCAGTGCTCCTGCCTTGCTTCCGTGACTTTTGATTTCCCGAGCTCCTTGCAACTGCCTGAACTTGTTTTCTCACCTGTAATAAATAGCTTGTTAAAATGACATGAAAAATATAGTAAAGAACTTGCTAATTATTCAATAAAGAGTAGCTGTTGTTGCCACCGCCAGTCAGCAGCCCGGCTCTGTGCACACGGCTGTCAGCGCTGCCTCGTGCAGCACCAACGACAGGACCTGGACGCGGCGAGTCCGAGGCTCTTTAGCTCCACCGCCTGGGAGGGGACGGCAATAAGTCTCGCTGCCTGAGAAACCGGAGCCTGTGTGCTGGGATCAGAACTGGAGGCAGCCATCACGTCTCAGTTCCTGCCTCCTTCTTCCCCGCGCACCCAGGCTCCATGCTGATCCACCGAAGAATTACATTTCTGCTGTTTCCTTGCTCAGGACTCCTGTCAGCACAGGGCTGCAGGCACTGGCTGGGCCCCAACCCGGGCCACCTACCTGGCTCTCCCTCCCTTCATCTCAATGGCTCTCAAGAGGCACAGACTATCCTCCTGGGGGCAACTGGGACTTGGTGGGGGCATTTTTATCACAACAAAGGGGAGCCCTCCTGGCATTGGCCAGCAATTTTAGACGCCCTGCAGGGTGTGGGGTAGTCCTGCACAACAACATTTCCTCACTCAACTTTCAAATGTTCTGTGGGGCATTCATATAAATGAAAGCCCATTTATTATGAGTTATCAGCTAAGATCGGACTCCATTTTATGTATAAACACACCTCATCCTCCCTGTTTCCAATACTTTTTTTTGGTATTTTATTATGGTGGTAAAAATATATGACATAAAATTTACCATTTTAACGTGCATAATTCAGTGGCATATAAATACATTCACACTGTTGTGCAATCATCACTGTTATCTATTTCCAAAGCTTTTTCATGCCCCCAAACAGAAACTCTGTGCCCATTAAGTAATAGCTCTGCATTCCCCCTGCCCCCAGCCCTTTAAAACCTCAAATCTACTTTCTGACTCTGTGAGTTTGCCTGTACCTCATATGACATCTGTCCTTTGTTTTATTAAAAACTTTACTAAGAGTTTTCATCATATAGGAAAATCACCATCACCAGTGACAAGACCACATGTGGTATTTGAATCATCAGTAAAAGTTATGTGCATCATTCTGTCACTGCTACATTCAACATGGCTGCAAGCATTTGACACTTCAATACATGTTCTAATGCAATCATGTCTGAACATTTGCATTGTGAAATACATAGTATTTTATTATATTTGATATTTCTTTTTACTCCTCGATTAAGGTGTTATCTTTTTAAAAAATTATGTATAGGTAGCTCAAATAAGCTATTCATTTAATTTTAGGTCAGTAAAGGGGCATTGTAAAATGTTTATTATAAAAAGTGCCATTGGGAGAAACCAAGATGGCAGCATAGGTAAACACCAGAAATTGCTGCCTCGCACAACCACTTCAAAAATTCAACTAAAAGACAAAACGGACATCATCCAGAACCACTGGAAGGCTGGCTGAGTGGAAATTCTACAACTAGAAGGAAAGAGAAAAGCTCACTGAGACTCAGAGGAAGTATAGAAGTAAAGTGCAGAGGTACGAAGGCACGTGCAGAAAGGGCTGGCAACTGAGGACATGGTTGTCTTTTTCAATCGGGAGGGAGTCACAAGCTCCCAACTGAACTGAACTCCAGTTCCGGGCGAGTCTGTGGGGACCCAGACTCCTACGGGGAGAAACTGGACTGTCTGGCATCGGGCGGGACTCGAGGGCGGCTTTCTCTCAGAGGTGTTTGCAGTGATTACCGAGGAACACAGAGACCTGGGGTCTCTTAGGGCAGGGCTGAGGATCAGCCATAGCTGTTTGCTCTGCCCCGTTGATTCCCTGAGACCCCGCCCCACCCAAGCTGTGCGCAGAGGCTTTTGCATATGAATGGCCTGGCCTTTGCAATTTAAAATTACCTAACAAACTGCAGCTGGGTCAGAGAGACCCCCAACATCCAAAAGAAGGCCCAAGGCCCCACAGCAGCTTGCACTGCTTCACAGCTGGGCCTCATCTGGGCACCTCCAAACCCCAAACAAAGAAGAGGAATCTGCAAATCTCTCCGTAGCTCCTGCTGGGTAACCTTTGGCAGAGGCTAAATTAGCACCTCCTTAGAGCCAAGAGCCAGTGTACCCAGTGGTCAGAGTGGGACCATCCAGATTACAACTCCTCAGATCCATAAGGGACACACTCAGGGGGCAGACTCAGTGAGCACTAAAGCCCCACTGAAGCAAGTCTTGCCCCATAAGGGTGTCTCCAGCACAGAAGTTCCCCCACCATAGACACAGCTGATTCTCATAGCCAATTGGCCTGGAGGTCAATTCCTCCCAGTGACACCAACATCAATCAAGGCTTAACTACAACAAGACTGTGCACAAAGCCCACAAAGGGGTGCACCAAGAGTGTCCACCTCAGGTAATTGGGGAGGCTGAGCCACTGGGCCCTATAGGACACCTAGCACAGAAAGCCATTCTATTAACACAGGGAAGCATAAAAAATGCAGAGACAAAGAAACAGGTCACAAATGACAGAAATGGAGGAAAGCAAACTACTGGATATAGAGTTTAAAACCACGGTTATGAGGTTTTTCAAGAATTTTCTAGAAACCACCGATAAATTTAGTGAGACCCTTGATAAATCTAGTGAGACCCTCGAGGATATGAAAAAGGACCAACTAGATATTAAGCATACACTGACTTAAATAAAGAATATTATACAGAGATCTAACAGCAGACTAGAGGATCACAAGAATCAAGTCAAAGATTTGAAGTATGAAGAAGCAAAAAACACCCAACCAGAAAAACAAAAAGAAAAAAGAATCCAAAAATATGAAGATAGTGTAAGGAGCCTCTGGGACAACTTCAAACGTACCAACATCCGAATTATGGGGGTGCCAGAAGAAGAGAGAGAGCAAGATATTGAAAACCTATTTGAAGAAATAATGACAGAAAACTTCCCCTACCTGGTGAAAGAAATAGACTTACAAGTCCAGGAAGCACAGAGAACCACAAACAAAAGGAATCCAAAGAGGACCACACCAAGACACATCATAATTAAAATGCCAAGAGCAAAAGACAAAGAGAGAATCTTAAAAGCAGCAAGAGAAAAACCTACAAGGGAGTACCCATAAGACTGTCAGCTGATTTCTTAACAGAAACTATGCAGGCCAGAAGGGAGTGGCAAGAAATATTCAAAGTGATGAATACCAAGAACCTACAACCAAGATTACTTTATCTAGCAAAGCTATCATTCAGAATTGAAGGTCAGATAAAGAGCTTCACAGATAAGAAAGAGCTAAAGGAGTTCATCACCTCCAAACCAGTATTATATGAAATGCTGAAAGGTATCCTTTAAGAAGAGGAAGAAGAAGAAAAAGGTAAAGATACAAATTATGAACAACAAATACACATCTATCAACAAGTGAATCTAAAAATCAAGTGAATAAATAATCTGATGAACATAATAAACTGGTGACTATAATAGAATCAGGGGCATAGAAAGGGAGTGGACTGACAGTTATTGGGGGGAAAGGGATGTGGGGGGTGCGGGGAGAGACTGGAAAAAAATCGTGCACCTATGGATGAGGACAGTGGTGGAGGGTAAGGGCAGAGGGTGAGGCGGGAAGCGGGTGGAGGGGAGCTATGGGGGGGAAAAAGAGGAACTACTGTAATAATCTGAACAATAAATATTTAATTTAAAAAAATTAAAAAAAAGTGGCATTGGGCCCGGTGGGGCTGAAAATCAATAATTTCTCTCCTGCAGTCACTGACAAATGACCAGCATGAGGAAACACGTCTCTGGGAGTGAGGTGCTGTTGACCAACTTTGAATACTGTCTGTGCTTACAATCTTACATAGCCAGCTCCACCTCCCAAACAGGAAATCTTCAAACCGTTGAACTGATTATCTCTTTGGTCACCACTATCGGACTATTATGGTCTGGCCAATGCAGTGAGGGAGGGACTTTTGCCCCTGTCCTCAACGTTGACCATTGCAATTACTATTATGTCTAACCTTAATGATGGACTTAGGCATCCTAACAAAGTTCACTTTAGTTCAGTTCACATTGCACTTTTCCCTTCTGCAATAGTATATTACAGATGAAAATCCGTTCTTACCACTTTAGTCTGCCTTTGTTTATCTTGACACTATGGAAAGATTATTGTCTGGCCCATTTCTTATAAAGCATCACCTTGTTTTTTAAAAAAATCAGTGAATGCAGCACAAAGTGTCAGGCAGATCTTGCTCATCTCTCAGTCATATGAAGCACTGCAAAAATGACCAGCAGTGGAAGAGTTGTATCTCAAACCTATTTAAATCCTCTGTCGAGACTTTATGAGAAACTATTCAAACAGAAAAAAAAGCTGATGTGGATTTCAAAATAATTCAGCTATAATTTTGGAGAGACAGAGAGCTGCCATTTTGAAAATGGGATAAACTCTATTATTAGTCACTCTCTTGGGAGGTAACAAAGGCAAAGAATTTAACTAAGATTAGAGCTAAGCAACTCCAGGGGGAACAGACGTCACCTCGGCCCTTTTCTGCTCTAGGTGACTGCAGTGGTTCTAAAACGTGGCACCAGGAGTTTAGAAACTCTTGGATTCCTCAGTTTCTGATTCTGCAGGTTTGGTGGGGCCTGTAAGCCTACATGTAGGTCTGATAGCAATCTCCCTTCGTTCTGAAATTATCTGCTGGGGAGAAAAGTTTTGGGTTGCTTCCTGACAGCTCTCAGCTAAACTGTGGGAAGCCCCACTTTGTTTCTGATCACAATCCTGCTCCTTCTGGCTGGTAGTGAAGGTGGACGTGGGCAGGACGCCCTTGGCTGTCAGACTCTAGATCCCCAGTGTTTTTACTCTGAGGAGGTAAGAGGCTTACTCCCAGAACACAAACAACTCGGCCTTGAATATGATACATCACTGTATACTCTTTGGTCCATTGTTATAGGTTGAATTGTGTGCGCGCGCCCCCCCCCCCCCCCATGTGACCTGATAGGGTCTTTATAGAGGTAATCAGTTAAAAAACAGGTCATTAGTGTGAGCCCTAATCTAATACAACTAGGGTGCTTGTGAGGAAGCTTGGGCACAGGTACACACACAGGGAGAATGCCGTGTGAACATGATGGCCACCTATAAAACCAGGAGAAAGACCTGGAACAGATTCTCCTCAGAAGAAGCCAACCCTGCTGACACATGGATATTGGACTTCCAGCCTCCAGAGCTGGGAGACAATACATTTCTTTTGTTTAAGGGGCCCAGTCAGTGCCACTTTGTTGTGGCAGGTCCAGCAAATGAATACAGTTGACCTTTGAACAACATGGGGGTTAGGGGCACTAATACCCCACATAATCAAAAATCTACATAGAACCTAGGACTCCCCCAACACTTTACACTAATAGCCTACTGTTGACCATGGAAACCTTACTGATAATATAAACAGTCCATTAACTCTTATTTTTGTATGTTCTATGTATTATATACTATATTCTTATAATAAAGTGAGCTAGAGAAAAGAAAATATTAAGAAAATCCTAAAGAAGAGAAAATACATTTACAGTATTAATTGAAAAACCACACACACGTATAGTGGACCCATGCAGTTCAAACCCGTGTTGTTCAAGGGTTAACTGTACATCCACTTACCGCTGGAATTTTCCTTAGTCCCTACCCTCCTCTCCTGTCATCTGGCTTTTCCCTTTTCCTTCCTTCCCCCTCCCTTCTCTTTTGTTCCCTCCCTGGTCCCGCTCCTATTTCAGCTTATTTCTTATGCACAACAGTTAGCTATTTCTTTGCTCCTGGTCTTCTAACCTCAACTCTCAGATGCTGTCCCCTCTCACCCTGTATATCTCAAGATGTTTTTCTAAACAGGAGGTCCCTTTCCTAAGAAGAACTCTAGTGGTAGTTGTCAAGACAATGGCTTTTTTTTATCTGCTACACATAATTGTTTTTAAAGCTCTTGAGATTATTCTGATGCACATACAGGCTTGAGAACCACTGCTCTAAAATGATTTGTGTCACTGATGCTCACCTGGAAGAATCCTGTGCCTACACAATATCAAGGACCTGTCATTCAAACCAAAATTCATGTGACCAACCCACATTTGTAATGATGTTTGTATTCCTGAATCCTTTTGTAGAAAGTGTACCACCAGCAGCAGCAGCAGCAACAGCAAGAAAAATCTTCATTTGAACGGGCATTGACAACTGTTATGGACAGAACTGTATTCCCTCTAAATTTGTGTGTTGAAGCCCTGGGCCCCCAATGTGACGGTGTATAGGGGTGGGGCCTTAAAGAGATGGTTACGTTAGAATGGATCTATATGCATGGGCTCTAATCTAGTATGACTGGTGTCCTCATAAGAAGAGAAGATAAGGACACAGACATATACACAGAAGAAAGAACATACAGGGACACAGAGAAAAGGTGGCCACCTGCAAGAAAAGGAGAGAGGCCTCAGGAGAAATCAATCCTACTGATGTCTTAGACTTTCAGTTTCCAAATAAAATATCTATTGTTTAAGCCACCCAGTGTGTGGTATTTTGTCATATCAGGCTGAGAAAATTAATATAACAGCCAAGTCCAAAGCACTCTGCTGAAGTATAACGTGATTTTTTTAAAAAGAGAATGAAAATGTGCCCTGGCCAGTGTGATTCAGTTTGTTGGGCATTGTCCTGTGACTGAAAAGGTTGATGATTCAATTCCTGGTCGGGGCACATGCCTGGGATGCGGGCTCGATCCCTGGTAGGGGGCATGCAGGAGGTACCTGATTGATGTTTCTCTCACATTGGTGTCTCCCTCTCTCTCTCTCAAAAATCAATAAAAATATAAGAAAAGGAATGAAATGGAGACAAGCAATTTATCAGATATAGAGTTCAAAGTAATGGCTATAAGAATGCTCAAAGAAATTAGAGACAATTACAAGGAACTTAGTGGGAACTATAACAGCATGAAACAAGAAATATAAACCATAAATAAGAATCAGTTAGAAATGAAGAATAACATATCTGACATCAAGCATACACTAGAATGATTAAAAAGTAGATAGAATGAGGCAGAATATCAAATCAGTGATTTGGAAGACAAAGTAAAAAACAAACAAACACCCAATTAGAGCAGCAAAAAGAAAAAAGAATTAAAAAGCAGGAGGGTAGTTTAAGGGACCTTTGGGACAACATGAAACATAACAATATCTGCATCATAGGGATGCCAGAAGGAGAAGAAGAAACAGAGCAGGAATAGAGAACCAATTTAAAAGAATAATGACAGAAAACTTCCCTTCCCTGGTGAGGGAAAGTCACACAAGTTCAGGAAGCAATCAAGATGACCCCAAAGATACCCATAGTTATAAAGAAAAATAAGGCAATAAATAACTACCTATCAATAATCACCTTCAATGGAAATGCACTAAATGCTCCAATCAAAAGACATAGGGTAGCTGAATGGCTAAGAAAACATGACCCATATATATGCTATCCACAAAAGAGCCACCTCAGAACAAAAGATTCACAAGACTGAAATTGAAGGGATGGAAAAAAATTCCATGCAAATGGAAATAAAAAAAGAGCTGGTAGCAATACTCATATCTGACAAAATAAACTTCAAAACAAAGGCCATAACAAGAGCCAAGGAAGGACACTACATTATACTACAGGGATTGGTCCAACAAGTGGATATAATCCTGGTAAACATATATGCACACAATATATGAGCACCTAAATATACAAAAGACAAACAAAAACAAACCTCTTGGAAGACTTTAAGGAAGAGATCAATAGCAATATAGTCATGGTAGGGAACTTTAACACCCCACTAACATCACTGAATAGATCTACCACACAAAAAAATCAAAAAGGAAATAATGGCCTTAAATGACACACTAGATCAGATGGATTTAATTGATATTTACAGAACATTTCATCCCAAATCTATAGGATATACAATCTTCTCAAATACACATGGAACATTCTCAAAGATAGACCACATGTTAGGACGCAAAATAAGTCTTAACAAATTCAAGACGATTGAAATCATATCAAGCATCTTCTCAGATAACAATGGCATTTAACTAGAAATTGACTATAAAAAATTCCAAAATTTCCAAACACATGGAGACCAAATAACTTATTAAACAATGAATGGATTACCAATGAGATCACAGCAGAAATAAACAACTTCCTGGACCAAGTGAAAATGAACAGACAACCCAATACCTATGGCACACAGTAAAAGCAATTCTGAGAGGGAACTTCATACCATAATAGGCCTAACTCAAGAAACAAGAAAAAACTCAAATAAACAAGCTAACCCTACAACTAAACTAATTAGAAAGGGAACAAGAAAAGCCCAGAGAAAGTAGAAGGAAGGAAATAATTAAGATCAGAGCAGAAATAAATGACAGAGACTAAAAATCACAATGCAAAAGATCTATGAAACCAAGAGCTGGTTCTTTGAAAAGATAAGAATAATGAACCTTTAGCCAGACTCATCAATAAACAAAGAAAGAGGACCAAATAAATAAAATCAGAAATGAAAGAGGGGAAGGGACAACTGACATCACAGAAATACAAAGGATTGTAAGAAAATACTTTAAATATCTATATGCCAACAAACTGGACAACCTGGACAAAAATGGACAAATTCCTAGAAACATACAATCTTCTAAAACTCAATCAGGAAGAATCAGAAAACCTGAATAGGCTGATAACAACTAATGAAATTGAAGCAGTAATAAGAAAAACTCCCAACAAACAAAAGCCCTTGACCGGATAGCTTCACAGGTGAGTTTTACCAAACATACAAAGAAGAATTAACACCAATCCTCCTCAAATTATTCCAAAAAATGCAAGAGAAGGGGAGACTTTCAAGCTCTTTTTATGAGGCCAGCATTATCCTAATTCCAAAACCAGATAAAGATATTACAAAGAAATAAAAATACACACCAATATTTCTGATGAACACTGATGCTAAAATCCTCAAAAAAAATTAGCAAATAGGATCCAGTCATACATTAAATAAATCATACACCATGACCAAGTGGGATTCATTCTGAGGATTCAAGGATGGTTCAATATTTGCAAATCAATAAATGTGATAAACCATATAAACAAAGTGAAGGATAAAAATCATATGATAGACACACAAAAAACATTCGACAAAATCCAGCACCCATCTATACTAATAAAAGAGTAATATGCTAATTAGACCAGGTTGACCAGACATCTTCCAGACGTCCGAACTCCTTCTGGACAAAGCCACAGTGGCGGGGGCCGAGGTAGAGGCGGTTAGGGTTGATCAGGTTGGCAGGGGAGCAAGCAGTTAGGGGTAAGATCAGGTCGGCATGGGAGGGCAGTTGGGGGTGATCAGGTTGTCAGGGGAGCAGTTAGGGGGCAATCAGGCCGGCAGGCAGAGGCAGTTAGGGACGATCAGGCAGGCATGTGGGCGAGCAGTTAGGAGCCAGCAGTCCTGGATTGTGAGAGGGATGTCCTAGATTGGAGTGGATGCAGGCTGGGTTGAGGGACACTCCCCACCCCCATGCATGAATTTCATGCACCAGGCCTCTATGATAAAATGCTTTTATCAGGAATGTCTGCTTTCAATCTCTTATTCAACACAGTACTGGAAGTCCTAGCCACAGTGATCAGACAAGAAGAAATAAAAGGCATCCAAATTGGAAAGGAGGAAGTAAAACTGTCATTTGTGGATGACTTGATATTGTGCATAGAAGACCCTAAAAACCAAACAAACAGTAAGATTTAATAAATTTGGCAACATAGCAGGATACAAAATTAACATCCCAAAAATGATGGCATTCTTACACACCAATAATGAACCCTCAAAAAGACAAACTAAAAAAGCAATCCCATTTACCATTGCAACAACAACAACAAAAATAAGTTATCTGGGAATAAACTTAACCAAGGAGGTAAAAGATCTGTACTCGGACAGGACAACTATAGGACATTAAAATAGAGGAAAATACAAATAAGTGGAAGCATATACCATGATCATGGATTGGGAGAATTCACATAATTAAAATGTCCATACTAACCAGAGCAATCTACAGATTCAACACAATCCCTATTAAAATACCAATGGCATATTTAACAGATCTAGAACACATATTCAAAAAACTTATATGGAACCAAAAAAGACCCCAAATAGCCACAGCAATCTTGAGGAAGAAGAACAAAGTTGGAGGGATCACAGTACCAAATATTGTAGTATACTACAAAGCTATTGGAATCAAAACAGCATGGTATTGGCATCAGCACATATAAACCAATGGAACAGAAGAGAGACTTCAGAAATTGATCCACACCAATATGCTCAATTAATATTTGACAAAAGAGGTAAGAACCTACAATTGAGTAAAGATAGTCTCTTCAATAAATGGTGTTGGGAATGAAACTAGACCACCAACTTCCACCATACTGAAGAATAAACTCAAAGTGGACCAAAGACTTAAATGTAAGTCATGAATCCACAAAAATTCCAGAAGAAGACACAGGCAATAAAATCTCAGACATCTCACGTAGCAGTATTTTCACTGATACATTGCCTAGGGCAAGGGAAACGGGAAAAATTAACCACTGGGACTACATTAAACTAAAAAGCTTCTGCACAGAAACAGAAACCACCAACAAAATGAAAAAGGAGACTACTGTATGGAAAAAAATATTCACCTATGATACATCTGGTAAGGGGTTAATTTCCAAAATATATTAGAAGTTACATAACTCAACACCAGGAAGACAAACAATCATATTAAAAAATGGGCAAAGGACCTGAATAGACACTTATCCAAATGGCCAATAGACATATGAAAAAATGCTCAAAGTCACTAATCATCATGGAAATGCAAATTAAAACTACAATGAGGTGTCACCTCACATCTGTCAGAATGGCTATCATCAATAATTCAACAAACAAGTGCTGGCGAGGATGTGGAGAAAAGGGAACCCTAGTACACTGCTGGTGGGAATGCAGACTGGTGCAGCCACTGTGGAGAACAGTATGGAGTTTCCTCAAAAAAAAAAAAAAAAAAAATGGACCTGCTGTTTGACCCAGTGATCCCACTTCTGAGAATACATCTTAAGAATCCTGAAATACCAATCAAAGAATATATGCACTCCTATGCTCATAGCAGCATTATTTACAATAGCTAAGATCTGGAAACAGCCCAAATCCCCATCAGTAGATGAGTGGATTAAAAAAAAAAAAAAACACAACAAAAAAAACCTGTGGCACATTTACACAATGGAATACTATGCAGCTGTAAAAAAGGAGGATTTCTTACTCTTTGAGACAGCATGGAGGGACCTGGAGATGATTATGCCAAGTGAAATAAGCCAGTTAGAGAAATATAAATATCAGATGATCTCACTTACTAGTATATGTGGAATTTAATGAACAATATAAACTGATGAACAAAATAGGTCCAGAGGTATGGAAGCATGGGACAGAATAATTGGCCTCAGTGGGGAGGAGGGGCCGAAGGGGACAGGAAGAAATTAGCCAAAGAACATATATGCATGTATGCATAACCCATGGATACAGATAATAGCCTGGGTAAGGCCTGGGCTGGGGTTAGGGTTGGTTGGAGTGGGGGCAAAAAGAGAGAAAATGGGAGACATCTGTAATACTATCAACAATAAAGTAAAATAAATAAAAGAATGAAAATGATTATAAAAGACTTTTACTTAGTAAGGGTAACAGGAATACTATTTTGAAATATTAAACTGACATGTTTTTCATACCCCAGGCAATCATGTACCCCACAGCCTTCTACCATGAATGCTAACCCGTGAACTGCAGGGGAGGGGAGAGTGGGCAGTGCCTGGAATAAGGAGGCCATTGACAGGCTTTGACTTTCAAGAGCTGATGTTGTTGATTCTATATGGAAGTAATAGTTTCGAAAGCCAGGCTTTACACAGAGAGAAAATGTTTATTTTCTGAATTTTAAAAGCTGCCTTTATATACGGGCAGTTGTGTGGTCTGGCATTTAGACATATAAGCCATAGGCCGAGAGAACTTAGGCTATTTCATAAGGGAAGTGCTGGCCGGACAGGAAAGATAAAGGTAAAATAATCAGACATCTGTGTCTAGGCTTCTTCCCTGCAAAGAGGGCCATGTTCTGGGTCGTTTGAGGGACCCCCCAGCAGTGGCTTTGCTGCAGGTACAGACTGGGGAAATGTCAAGTCCCAGAGAATTGCTGCATCCAACATGGTGGCACCCAGGTGGTGAGTTAGAAAGGGCTTAGTAAAGGGCCTGGGCAGAGGGTAGAGACAGTCACACCCTGCCAGTATTCCCTGGCGCCTGTGTGGCATAGAACAGATCCGGTCTGTGTGTTTCCAGCGGAGAATGTAGAAGGTTGCTGGACTGAGAGCCAGCAGACCTACTCTCCGGCCACCCGGGGCACCTGGGACCTTAGCAGAGGCTGCGGTGGGCAGCCAGGCCAGGGGATGAAGGCGGACATTGTTAAGATTCAGAGCAGTCGAAACACCAGCGAGAACCGGATAGAGCCGAGCTGGCGGAGGAGACGCATGACCAGGTGGAGGAGAAACCGACTCTTGCACAAGGATCTGAGATTTCTCCTCAGGAGCTAAGCTCCAGTAAACTCTTTCCTACAATACCTGAAGCGCAAGCGGAAGTGGGTGGTGACAGGAATCTTGAAAGATGATTTACCTGAAAGAGACCAAAGTAACCCATTTAAGATGATGTTAAACTGGAAAAGAGACATATTTAGCTGGCAAATTTGTACACCCTTTCCCCAAGCTCCACCCTTTGCCGCTTCAAGGAAAAGTGGAGTAACTTATAGAGAACAAAGAAGTAACCTTTCCTGGGACTTCTGCGCGCAGGAGACAGGGTTTTCAACGCACGGCACCACGTGCGTGATTTCTTCTGACTTTTCCAAGGATTTGACTCACCAGCTTTTGCCTCTGAGCGTCTTTGTAGGTAAATAAAATCAAGAAAGAAAGGATGACTCCTCCTTAGAGTCTAGATTTAAGATTGCTTATTCTCTGTGGTATGCAGTTACTTTGCTCCCGAATAATGTAGTGTGTCCTAATAATATGCAAACATTTTGAATTTTTTGTTTGTTTATCTTACTGGGCTAATATAGAAAGTGGCAAACGTTTTCTAAGGATCAGATGCTAAGTATTTTAGGCTTTGCAGGCCACTTGATTGGTTGCAACAATTCAGTTTTGCCACTAGAGTGCAAAAGCTGCCATAAATCATAAGCAAATGCACCGGCATGGCTGAGTTCCAACAAAACGTTCTTTATGGATACCAAAAGTTGAATTTTATATGATTTGCACATATCACAAAGTGTTTTTTAAGTTCCTTCCCCACCCTCCAACCATTGAAAAATGTAAAAACTATATTTAGCTTGCAGGCTGTACAAAAACAGTCAGTGGGTGGGATTCGGCCCTTGGTCTGTAGTTCACCAATCCCTGGGTTTACAAAGAACCTTAAATATTTTATACATAAACTAATGCACTTTACTCCATCCCTAATTTTTCAAAATCAAGATGGCAGATAGGATTTTTTGAGGGTGAGGTGGGGAAAAGGGATGCAAAAATCAGTTATCAGTTTGGGTCCAGGCCTGGATATTTGATTAAAAAAATAAATCAGATGTTGTTGGTGTCGTGCAACTTCCCTTTTTTAAAGTCTGTTTTTGCCAATGGTGATGTTAGAACATGCTCCTTTGGTGAGGACATAATGAGATCACTGCCGTTAACACTGACACATGATGCTGCGGGAGCAACCTTCACCAGCTGCCAGGCTTCGGAGAATCTGAAAAGAGAAAAGGTCAGTTTCTTTAATGTTATTTAACTCCTTACACTGCTGCTTACAGCAAGAAAAGCACTGGCACACGTGTGTGTGTGTGTGTGTGTGTGTGTGTGTGTGTGTAGTGGGGAGAGGATGACAATGAGAAGGCGATGTAAGGGATGTCTTTCCTTTCATAAAGGCACTAATCCAATGCTTAGATTCAGTTCTTTGCTGTGTAGTCTGCAGACCACCATTATTTATTATTCAAGGTTGGCCTGTAGACTCCTCCATCAGAAGTAAAACTGGCTGCTATGATCAGTCAGTAGAGCCCAAGGTTGACAACAATATAGCCCAAGTTTCAGGATATTACAGAGATAAGAACTGGGGAGCATCTACCTACGGTGGCCTGGAAGGGAGAGGAAGAACGGCTCAAGGAGGGATGGGAGAATGCCAGTGGCCAGGAGTGCTGACACAGACCCCAACTTCTCACTGAAACACAGTCATCCCTTGATAGCTAAATCTTACTCTTTCCTTAGAATGTGCTAAATAATTTTTTAGAGAGTGAGAGCCTTATGTTTATAAGTGGGAAAAATAATAGTGCTTCTCTGGTCATCTAAAACCTCAACTATCTTTTTTTCCTGAAAATTAAAAATAAAAAACCTCTAAGATACTCTTAGACATCTATAAAAAACCCACTAGATATATCTGAATTAAAAAAGCATTTTGAAGCCTCAATTGCATACCAGTTAACCAGCTCTTTAGTGGGTCTCTTTGTGGGATATATACAGCATTATGGAGCTACATAAGTTACAATTATGTTTTCCCTCTATGCCAGTGGTTCTCAACCTGTGGGTCGCGACCCCTTTGGCGGTTGAACGACTCTTTCACAGGGGTCGCCTAAGACCATCCTGCATATCAGATATTTACATTACAATTCATAACAGTAGCAACATTACAGTTATGAAGTAGCAACAAAAATAATTTTATGGTTGGGTCACAACATGAGGAATTGTATTTAAAGGGCCAGAAGGTTGAGAACCACTGCTCTATGCCATGCACTACAATACAAGTCAATAATGAAATAACATGCCCAAAGCATTCAAGTGTCTATCTACACTGGACCCAGGTTGTTTCTGTTGTGCCCGCGGGTCCCCTGGGGATCTAACATGGAACCATGAAGGTTTCATTCCCAGGAGAGAGCAGGAGGGTGACAGCACTCTGCACCTGCAGCTGGGCTCAGGGCAAATTTTCTTTTTTAAAAAGTTCTTATAATTTAATTCTTTAAAATTTTTTTAAATTATTTTTATTTATTTTCATTTTTAAAATCTTTATTGTTGAAAGTCTTACATATGTCCTCTTTTTCCTCCCATTGAACCCTTATAGCCCACCCCCACCCCTCACTCTAGGCCTCCACTGCAGGGCAAATTTTTTACACGAAAATTTCAGATTTGGATAGTGGATTTTGGGTGGATATTTTTAAAAAAGTAGCATATTTTCTGAACAGTGCAATTTCAGATAAAGATATCTATTTTTGTAAACTTTTGTGTTTAAACTTGCCAATCATGATAAACTAGTCTTGGCGTCAACCTAATGCCAGGCCTTGAAAGGAGTTTCTACTCAGAATAAGGTCTAGGGAATCACACAGAAAGCAAATGAATGAACCACTCATGCTCAGCCTGCTGCCAGCTTGCAATAAGGCAACCCCTCTTAGTCCTCACCCTGGATCAAAAATTCAAGACTTGAACCAACCAAATAATGGTAATGTCATCTCTCTCTCTCTTTTTAAAAAAATATATTTTATTGATATTTTACAGAGAGGAAGGGAGAGGGATAGAGAGTTAGAAACATCGATGAGAGAGAAACATCGATCAGCTGCCTCCTACACACCTCCTACTGGAGATGTGCCCGCAACCAAGGTACATGCCCTTGACCGGAATCGAACCCGGGACCCTTCAGTCCGCAGGCCGACGCTCTATGTATTGAGCCAAACCGGTTAGGGCAATGTCATCTCTCTTAAGCTGCTTTCTGAGGCAGCTATAGCATGACCAGCATTCCACCCTCTCAATCCTCACCTTCTATGGGTACAGTTTGTAACATATCCATACCGCTGCAACTCCAGAGATGGACGGGAAGGGTGCATGTGCCAGTGTGTTTGTGTGTGTGTGTGTGTGTGTGTGTGTGTGTGTGTGAGAGAGAGAGAGAGAGAGAGAGAGAGAGAGAGAGAGAGAGAGAGAGAGAGAGAGAGAGAAATAAGAAGGAACAGAAGTATCCTACAAAGAACAATGAGTCCCCTCAAGGAAATACCGTAGGTAAAGTCAGAGACAGGAGGAGGGTTGGTCCCCTTATGTATTTCAATTAGTAATTAAAAAGAAACAGGCAGAGGAGGTGGAATAGGATTCCATTTAATCCAGTAAAGACTGAGTAGATGATGACTTCCTAGGGAAAGGAAATGGGTTAGTAGTCATCTACATCGTCCCAATAGCCAACTGAGGGTTTGAGAAGTCCTAGTTATGTGAAATAATAGGTTTCCTTACCATGTAAACAAATCAAGCCAGGATTTTTGGTTAATTGTCATCAGTGACAGCTTAAGTTTGGGAATGTAATCAGAGCAACAGCAAAATGAAAGCCTTCATTTGAAGCTACAAAGCCCTAGAGCTGATACAGTGAAGAAGCTTCATTAGTGATGTGAGAAACCAATCTGAAAAGCTCTTGAAAATATAAAGAAGGAGATAAGTGTGAGGGATGATTAAGATAATAAAAATGGATGATAGAGTTTGGAGATTCAACCCCAGGTTTCGGGGGCTCCTTAAGAAACAGAACAGTGGAAACAGAGGCAATAATCAAAGTTGAAATTGAGCCAATGTCACCCCAATAAATTCAATAAAAAAGGATAAAATTGAAGACTGCTTTTTGAAAAAAGTATTGAGTATGTGAATAGAAAAGAATCATCATGATTCAAAATGAGTCTCTGAAACATCTCACTTCCTGGAAGAAGTTTTGAATGAGAAAGATAAAAAACATTATCTTTTATCTTTTATCACCAATGCATTTTTCTTGAAAAAAAAAAAAAAGGCTTAATACTGCCAACTTAAAGATAAATCCAAATTAAGAACACAGGCTTGAGTAAATCATCCTCTAAAAAGTTCTCAAAGTAAAAATCTTTCTTGGTTTGGGCTCAAACTTAGGAATTCACATGGGCTGTGTGCTTTCTGGATAATTCTACTGCCTTGGATACAACTCAACACATGGGGTCTTTCCTTTTGCTTCAACTCCTTCCTCGGGCTAGAAAACACATTTCTTTCTTTCTTTCTTTCTTTCTTTCTTTCTTTCTTTCTTTCTTTCTTTCTTTCTTTCTTTCTTTCTTCTTTCTTCTCTCTTCCTTCCTTTTCTTTCTTCTTTTCTTTCTCTTCTTTCGTCGTGCTTCCTTTCCTTTTCTCCTTCTTTCCTTTCTTCTCCTTCTTTCTCTTTCTTTTCCCCTATTCTGTTTCTTTGTTCTTTCCTCTTTCCGTTCTCCTTCCTTTTTTTTCTCTTTCTGTTCTTTCTTTTCCTTTTTCTCTTTCTTTTCGTTTTTATTTCTTTTCTTCTGTCTCTTTCTTTTTCTTTGCTTTCTCTTCTTTCTTTCTTTTTCTTCTCTTTCTTTTCTTTTTTTTTTTGTTTTTTTTCTTATTTTTTTTCTTCTTTTTTTCTTCTTTTTTTTTTTTTTTTTTTTTTTTTTTCTTTTTTTTTTTTTCTTTTCGTGCTTTCTTTTTCTTTCTTCTGTCTTTCTTTCTCACCTTTCACTTTTCTTTCCCTTCTACTTCCGTACTTTCTTTCTTCGGCTTTTCCTTTCTTTCTCTCTCTTTCTTTCTTTCATTTCTTTCCACCTTTCTTGCCATTCTCTTTCTTTCTTTCTTCTTCTTTCTTCTCTTCCTTCATCCTTCCTTCCTTCCTTCCTTCCTTCCTTCCTTCCTTCCTTCCTTCCTTCCTTCCTTCCTTCCTTCCTTTTAAAAATGTGGCACTTTTTTGTTTTAGTTTTTCTTTATTGATTTCAGAGAGGAAAGGAGAGGAGAGAGAGATAGAAACATCGATGATGAGAGAGAATCATTGATGGGCTGCCTCCTGCGCACCTCTTACTGGGGATGGAGCCTGCAGACCAGGCATGTGCCCTTGACGGGAATCAAACCCGGGACCCTTCAGTCCGTAGGCCAACGCTCTACCCACTGAGCAAAACTGGCTAGGCAGAAAATACCTTTCTTGTTTCTATCCTCCTACCCATGGATAGCATGTTTCACTTTGCTTTGTTGTTAGTGTTATGACCACCTAAAATAAGAACTGATGTTGATATAGCCTAGCTAAAAATGGCTTTATTTTGTATGTTTGGAACTCTGGGCTAAGATAATTAAAAAAAAACACACATTTTTTTCTACCTTCTAGGCAGAACTGCGTAGACCAAGGTAATATATATATTTTCATAGTTTTAGAACTCAAGTAATGATTTTTTTCCTGAATCTAAAAACTTCTATTACAGGAGTTATTAATTTTTAATTAATTAATTTTTTAAAAACAGTATTTTTTAGAGCAGATTTTAGGTTCACACTAAAATTGAGAGGAGGATATAAAGATTTCCCATAGACCCCCACACACTCATAGCCTCTCCGGTTACCAGCATCCCCCAACATCCAGAATGTCATATAGTCAGAATCATACAGTATGTAGCCTTTTCATATTATGCATTTAAGGTTCTTCCACATATTATCATGGCTTGATATATCATTTCTTTCTAGCTCTGAATAATTTTTCTCTGTCTGAACGAACCACAGTGTATTTATCCATTCACCTACTGAAGGGGATCTTGGTTGCTTCCAAGTCTTGGCAATTATGAATAAACAACTGTGTGCAGGGTTTTGTGTGAACATAAGTTTCATCTTCTTTGGGTGAATACCAAGGAGTGTGATTGCTGGGTCCTATGGTAAGGGTATGCTGAGTTTTATAAGAAACTGTCATACTGTTTTCAAAGTGGCTGTACCATTTTGCATTCCCATCAGTAACAAATGAGCGTTCTTGTTGCTCCACATCCTCTCCACCATCTGGTGCTGTCGGTGTTCTGGATTTTGGCTATTCTAATAGGTGTGTAGTGGTATCTCATTGTTGTTTTAATTTGCATTTCTCTGATGACATATGATGTAGAGCATCTTTTCATGGTTTTTTTTTGCCATTTGTATTCTCTTCTATGGTAAAGTATCTATTAAATTCATTTAAATTGGGTTGGTTGTTTTCTTATTAAGTTTTAAGAGTTCTTTGTATATTTTGGTTAACAGTCCTGTATCAAGTATGTATTTTGCAAATATTTTCTCCCAATTTGTGGCTTGTCTTTTCATTCTTTTGACATTGTCTTTCACAAAGCAGAAAAATTTAATTTTAATAAAGTTCAGCTTACCAATTTTTTCCTTCATATGGATTATGCCTTTGTTATCTTATCTATGAAGTCATTGCCAAATGCAAAGTCATGGAGATTTTCTCTTATGTTATCTTCTAGGAGTTTCATCGTTTTGCGTTTTACATTTACATCTGTGATCCATTTTGAGTTAACTTTTGTGAAGAGTATAGGGTGTGTGTCTAGATTTAACTTTTTGCATGTGGATATCCAGTTGTTCCAGCACCATTTGTTGAACAGACTATCTTTGCTCCATTGTATTGCCTTTCCTCTGTCAAAGATCAGTTGGCTATATTTATGTGGGTCTAATTCTGGGCTCTCTGTTCTGTTCCATGGATCTATTTGTTTATTCTTTTGCCAATATAATTTCTTGTTATTTGCTTTAGTTTTGACAAACTAATATGCCACCTGGTGGTAATCATGTTCCTCTTTTTCTTAATATTGTTAACATATTTAGTGACCATATTACTGTTGTATCACACAGACTTACAGTCACCCATAAGCCCCTGTGAAGTCCGGTCCTCCCAGGCATCTAAATGCTCACCTTCCCTAGGTGTTCTCCCTCTGTTCCCTCTGCCCTCCCATGCACTGGCCTTATTGACCCCTCTACCATCCTGCCAGCATCCTCGCTTCCTTCTGGCAGTGGGTGTGGAGGCAGCATCAGCCCCTCAAATCTTTGTGTCCCTTAAAGGACATCAATTCTCACAAAAATAAGTACAATGTAACCTTGATCTCTGATCTTAACTCATTCCAGAAGGTTGTTTGAGAAGTTAGTTAATCAAAATTTGAATCATGTTTCCCCATTAGAAATCATGTAAATTGAATTAATTCATTCCAGGCCCCCAAGTGAGTCTTTGTTTTAACCTTCCTTATATACAGTACATGTCTAATGCACTGTTTAATCTGTAAACCAACACTTCTTTTCTTAACTTTTTTGACCCACCCCCTACTGGCCTTAAAGGAGTCACTTTCAGCTTCCATTCCAGGGGTGTCTTTCAGGAGGTCAGTATGCCGCATCTTCACTTTCTCATACATCACGGCCTCTGAAATGCTGTCACGGGCTGCTTTTCCTTTATCCAAATCAACAGTTTTTCTACCTCTTCAATTGCCTGTGATCATTGTTTCTTTCAAACCCTTAGAACATTAGCACTCGGGATGGCCTCTTTATGTTTTAAAATTGTGCTACACATTTATTTTGCCAACAACAACAGAGCCCCCCCCCCCCCAAAAAAAAAAACACAAACAAACACACACAAAAAAACACACGACAACAACAGGACAAAAAACACAAAACAACCAAAAATCTACAAAAATATTCACAGCACAATTTCCTGAAATGTTAACAACATGAGGTTTAGCGGTAAAGTGACTCACACTCTCTCCTTTGACCAAAAGAGATGCTTTTTGGTCATGCTGATGTATCAACATGAAAGGGTTCTTAGATCGAGAGCCAGAGTTTTGTTTAATAACCAAGACATTTTTTTCCCCATAAACAACTTGGTTGAGAACTGTATTGTTTGAAATGAGAGATGTTTGAGAACCGAAGTTTGACTGTAGGTGCTATCATCACTACCCCCATTTCATAGATGAAGAAACAGGCATGGAGAGATTAAGAAACTGGATGAAGGACATAAAGTTAAGATCTGGTAGAACTCTAGATCCCTCAGCATTGTCTTTTCTTATTTGTGTTTTAAGGATGGGAGCTCATAGATCATAGGCTGTGTGTTGACCAGGAGGAGGGATTAAAACATGTGAATGACACACATATTGCACTCCACCTCAGAACAGACCTAAAGGAGTAGGCCCAGCTGATGTTAGTACAAGGAAGTCCATGCCCAGTTCTAGAGTTAGGTGATGGGCTGGGAAGCAGGCCATTCTGGGAATTCCAACCAGAGGTGAGGGGCAGTCTTTGGGACAGGTGGAGGCTATATGACAAAGGAAAAGCCTGGAAACAAAAAATATAATGGAGCAACCAGGTGTTCACCAGTAGAGAGTTCTGGGGCAGGTCATTCCTCAGAGCACTAGTGAGCAAAGCGAGGGTTCTGACTACCAGGCATATTATTGATGCAGGATCTCAGATGTTAGGGCCTTAGGGTGCTGATAAATAGGCCCTTTTCTCTACCTGAGTTTGGGTCTATTTGAGAGACAAAAATCAGGCAATGGAGGCCAAAGTATCATCTTTCTTACTGACGAAGCTTTGAGGAATGTGGCTTATATTAGTAGGTGAGGGAGCTTCCTAACACTGAATCCCAGAATAAGGTGGACTTTCCTCCAGTCACAGCAGCCGTTGGCCACCCTGGCCTATCCTATGGGGGACAGGACTATTGCATCACACAGAAGAAAGTAGAGCAGGACTCGTGCTATCTATGGGCAGCTGGAAGCTGAGCTGATTATGCTCAACATGTTTTTTGTTCTCAAATAAGTTACCCTCCTCCACAAGGGTATACCAGTGGGGTTTCACTACTAGTACATACAAGGAACCAGCAGAAGGAGGAAAAATTCCCCTCCTTGCTGCCTTCATTAACATGGGACACTGGGGATCAAGACAGAGACACAATCGGTAGAACTGATGCAAAGTGAAGGACAAGTTACGGAACTAAGGCAGAGGTTCACTTGCTTGAACTCAAACAAAGGTCAGGAAGTCAATGACAGTGTTGCAAGGTTAATTTCTACATATTGGGCCAAATTCCCAGCCCAGAAAAATCACCAGTTGCAACAGTCTCCTAATGGGTTGCTCTCCATCCACTCTTGCCCCACTATAGTCCATTTGCCAGAAAGAACTTTCTTAATTCAGACCTCACCCACTAAAATCCCTTCAATGGCCATCCACAGCATGGCCCACCAGATAGCACACCATCTATCTCTACCTAACTCTCCCAGCTCATCTCCTACTCTTCTCTATCCTTTTATTGGCTTTAGCCACACTGGTCTTATTTTGGTGCCTGGGACACTCCAAAAGTTGTTTCTGCCTTAGTGCTCTCTCAGTCATTCCTTTGGACTGTGTTCCAGTTCTATGCTGCTGCATAACAGATTACCTCACAGTTTAGCAGTTTAAAACAACAACCATTTCATTATTTACCACAATTTTGTGGGTTAGGAATTTGGGCAGGGCTCAAATGAGCAATTCTTCTATTCCAGGTGGTGCCAGTGTTAGTCACATGCTGGTATTCAGCTGAGGGTCTAGGACAGTGGTTCTCAACCTTGGCTGCACATTAGAATCACCTGGGAATCTTTTTAAAATCCTGATTTCTGGGCTTCAGCCTCCGGAAATTCTGTTTCTTTGTTACTAATGTTGTGGTCTCACCCCATAACAAAGAAACAGAATTTCCAGAGGATGAGGCCCAGAAATCAGGATTTTAAAAAGATTCCCAGGTGATTCTAATCTGCAGCCAAGGTTGAGAACCACTGGTCTAGGATGACTTCACCCACGTGTCAGACCCTGGGTAGGGATCAGGAAGGTTCTAGAAAGGTCTGGAGGGTTTTGGAGGACTGGACCCCTCTCTGCCTCTCAGCATTCTTAGGATCTCTCCACTTAGAGTCAGGAGTCGGACCTATTAACTGGATTTCTGAGTGAGACCTAGGCAGCAATATATTGTGAAGCTGTCCAGGTGACTTCATTGCAGGCTAGGTTAAAATACATGATTTACAATATTTCTTCCATTCTGTAGGTGGTCTTTTCACTTTCTTGATAGTGCTCTTTGATGCATTAAAGTTTTAAATTTTGATGAAATCCAAATTCTCTACTTTTTTTCATTGCTTTTATTGTCATGTCTATGAATCTACTGCCAAATCCAAGGTCATGATGAGTTACCCATATGTTTTCTTCTTGGAATTTTATTGTTTTTGTTCTTACATTTAGGTCTTTGATCCATTTGGATTCAGTTTTTGTAAATGCAGATGGGTAGGCATTGGAATCTTATAAAGCTTTTGTAATGATTCTACTGATAGCCAAGGATGTGAATCAGTGCTCTGAATAGCTGAGGAAGAAGGGCCGCATAGGAGCTGCGGCCTTTTATGGTGCCTTAAATCATCTCTGCGAGCATGTTATGAGGCCACGTGTGTTAGAATCCCTTAGTGTGCTTGTTAAAAATGCAGTTTTCTAGGCCCCAATCCAGACCAGTGAAACAGAGTCACTGGAATTCGAGACCAGGAACTTGGATTTGAGAACACACTTCCATGTTTTAAAATGTGGCTCTTGCATGCACTACTTGAGAACTACTGCTCTAAATTCCCCACTATGAACCTCAATAATATTTGTGTGGAAGCTATAGAAAGTAGGAGGTTGAACCTAAAATGTTTTGATTCTCTAACATAATTTCCTTCAGAAAAGAACTATTATAAATTTTTACTTTGTAATTTGCACATTTGCCTAAAAATAGGGAGTATAGAGTGCAATTATGTAATATTTTAACAGTGTACAGATTGTCTACCTAAAACATTCATATACTCATTCCATAAAGGTACCAAAATAGTTTTATCCAAATGATTTTGTATCTTTAAGAAATTAAACTCCTTTCTTGTTTTTAGCAGAGTAATTTTTTTTCTTATAGGATTCCAAACCTCTCTAATGTCAATAAAAGACATTTAATCCTCTCTCCATTTTATTTTTCGGCATTTCCATGGCAGGCAGCTTATTCCCCTCTAGCTGGCGCTCCTAGGCTGTGCACTGGGCTGCAGTGACATTAGGAGTACCACCCATCATGAGCACACAATACAATAAGATGATAAGTTATAGAATTATACACCTGAAACCTGGAACTTTATTGATCCGTGTAACCCAATAAATTAATAAACATTTATTTAAAAGATGCAAAAACAAACAAACAAAATATAAAAGGGGCAACACAAAGGAGTTCTTTAAAGTTTTAGAATGGCTCTGTATCCTGTCTAGTTATGGTGGTTACAAGAATATGTGTGTGGGAAAATATTCATAGAACTGTGTGCCAAAAATAGTGAATTTTACTGCATGTAAAAATTTCATAAATGATTCAAAGGAATACCGTGGTCGGCAAACTGCGGCTCGTGAGCCACATGCGGCTCTTTGGCCCCTTGAGTGTGGCTCTTCCACAAAATACCACGTGCGGGTGTGCACGTACAGTGCGATTGAAACTTCGTGGTCCATGTGCAGAAGTCGGTATTTCAGAAGAAGAAGAAAAGGGCACCACCCATCAGAAAAAAATACTTGCAGCTTTATCAGTTGCATTTGTTTATTATTCTGAAGATATTTTTATCCTCTGAAGTGACTACAAATTGGAAAGCATCTAGACTTTTTGATTGTTTTAAAGAAAACCACTTACGTAAGTGTAACCCTTGTGCGAGATCTAGAACAAAGCATGCTGGAGCAGAGAGGCAAGAGAGCAGAGGAAGGGTGAGCTGGTATGGACTCAGGGGCAGGGTGTGGCTTGGGTAGGAGCACTGGATCAGTTGTCCACCAAGGTAGATGCACAGTATAAGGCACAATGTCCCAGATGCATGGCAAGCTTAGGCTACATTTTACTAAGGATCAAAACTTGTATGTCCAGACCAGGGAGTGGTGTATGACAGCTAGCGGTTCCAGACATGTGCCTCCAGCTAGAGCAGCAATTTTCAACTGGTGTGCAGCAAGAACTTTCCCTTAGACAGTCAAATGAAAAAATGACAACAGCCAACACAGTAATAGCTTTCCGGTGTGAACGAATCAAAATTATACCTATTTTTTTTTTGTCAGATTGGCAAAAGATATATTTTTTGGTGTGCCACAGAATTTTAATGATTTGTTAATCTGTGCCATGAGACAAAAAAAGGTTGAAAATCGCTGAGCTAGAGGAATATATGTACATTTGTCACGTTAACCCCTCAAGGGCAGGGAAAGCAGGAAATAGGCAGTGAGCTTTGACACTCAGGGGAGCTGACAGAGGCATTGGGAGCAAAGCCAAGCAGGCCAGGTTCAGCGCAGGACACGGGCCTTGGGGGCAAGTGGGTGAAAAGCATGGGAACTGGGAATTGAGGCCGAAGCCCAGGCAAATGAGCCAAGCAGATGCCATGTTTCAGGAACCCAGTGGCCACAGCATCTACTGTCATACTAGCTTGCCTGGGACTCCTAATCAGAAACCTGGCCAATGCACCACACGAATGGCTGGATATACCGCTTACAAGTAGCAATTCATGCTTTGGAAAGGGATTACTTTGAAAAGAGAAGAACATCAACAAATCAAGGTTTTGCAGTATTTCAAAATGCCATATTGAATTGTACCTGAATTAATTATGGTTTCAGGAGGGGGAGCTTTTTAGAGTCTAAGAGAGCACCTTGGTCTCATTTGATGCTTGTACTGTTTCTACATCTCTCTCCCTGCCGCCTCCCCTTCCCCCCAACCCTCCGTCCGCCCACACACACACACTTCGGACACTGGATACTCACAGGGAAAGTTCTCTTCTCATGGACATTTTCAGTACCTGTTTACTAGAATACTCTGTCTTCTTCCAGAATTATGTTTCCTTCCTCCTCAGGCCTATTCTTGAGCCCATCATTTGCAGATTTACCCAAGTGATGAGTAATGTCATTCTCTTCCTCATTTCCCTGGACTGTCTTCTCTAGCTCCTGCTACTGGGTCTCCTGATAGTTTCCACTCCTAGGTCTGAACCTAACGTAGAAATTATATCCGTAACTTTATTCCTGGCACCCAACCCACTCTGCGGAGCAAGCCCAGGGTGCCAGCCCAGGCTCCATGCACAGGGCTCCTTCCTCCCAGTGTTGACCTAACTCACACTGTTGGGATTCTGTCGTGGTTCATTTTCTATAGTTTTCCCAATTTCTCTACCTACTGCCTGAAGCTCCCTGAAGAAGCTGGGTTTTGCTATGAAGCAACGGAACTTGGCAACAGTCCTGATTGCCTGTCTAGTTCTTGCTAGTTACATCCTCAGAGGCAGGAGAGCTAAGAAGAGCCCTAGCCACTAGCTGGTCATCTGGTGCTTCTTGGCTAATCTTACAGAGTGCCACTCTGCTCCGCCTGTGTCTCTCTCCATTACTGCCATGAAACTCTTCTGGCCGCATCCCACCCTCCCGATACTATTGCTTTGCTTAGTAGTAACATGAGCTTGCCATGTTTTTTAGCCCTTCCTACCTCCTTTCAGAATGGTTTTATTTTTTTTGCTGCTGTTTCTAATTAAGTTAATTATCTTAACTTATTTTGCACAGCTTGGACTGTGTAAAACGCCCAGCTGTCCAGTTTTTCTGCTGTGTTGCTTGTGCTCATAGTGGTCCCCATAGCTTGTAAGGAAAAGCAGTCCATACCAGAGGCATCACACTGTGGTGAGTAATGTTGGCCAGGAGGATGTCTAGCTCAGAAAGAGGCTAGCATCCAACTGCAGAATGGCCACCTGCTCAAGCAAGTCGTCTCCTAGAAGGTGACCCTCTGGCCTGGTGTTTGTCTTGACGGTCGCCTTGGCAGAATAGCTGCGAATGACTGTGAAGTTTATGCACCGCACAGCTCCAGGGGGGAGCATTCCTATAGACTCCAACAGCCGTGTCTCTCCTGTGGTTGTGGAGCATATGACCTGCAACTGAACTTGGGGATTCTGAGCCTCAGTCACCAGGTGATGCCTGTCCCCAACTGGCCTTACTCTGCTCAGAAGCACTGACACCTCCTGGGTGGCAGGATAATACTGGAATTGCTGTTTCAGGAGCGGGCTTAGGGACCCAGACTTCCTTTCTGCCCCCCACCCCGCCCACTCCCTTGTGCTGGTTTGGCCCCAGGATACTACTCCCTCCTCTACTGAAGGCCTCTGAAACACAGGAAAGATTTCACTCATTCCCAGGAGATAAAGTGTAATTGGCGTTTTAAAAACCAAAGGCCAAGGAAACTAAGGCGAAAATAAACAAATGGGACTATCTATATATATAAAAGCCTAAGCGACCATTACGACCAGACGGCCAGGCAACCAGTCGGTAGCTATGATGCACACTGACCACCAGGGGGCAGACACTCAATGCAGGAGCTGCCCCCTGGTGGTCAGTGCGCTCCCACAGCCAACCTCCTATGGCCAGCCAACCTCCCATGGTCCCTCCCCCGGCCGGCTGGCCCCGATTGGCCCCGATCACCGGCCAAGCTGAGGGACCTCACTTGTGCACGAATTCGTGCACCAGGCCTCTAGTATCAAAATAAAAAGCTTCTGCACAGAGAAAGAAACCATTAACAAAATGAAAAGGGAGCCCACTCTATAAGAGATCATATTTGCCAATGATACATCTGATAAACAGTTAATCTCTAAAATATATAAGGAACTCATACAACTTAACAAAAGGAAGACAAACAATTCAATTAAAAAATGGGCAGCTCTAGCTGGTTTGGTTCAGTGGGTAGAGCATCTGCCTGTGGACTGAAGGGTCCTGGGTTTGATTCCCATCAAGGGCACATGCCCAGGTTGTGAACTCGATCCCCAGTAGGGGGTGTGCGCAGGAGACAGCCAATCAATGATTCTCTCTCATCATTGATGTTTCTATCTCTTTCTCCTTCTCCCTTTCTCTCTGGAATCAATTAAAAAATATTTTTAAAAAATGGGCCAAGGACTTACATAGACACTTTTCCAAAGGAGACATACAGAAGGCCAAGAGACATATGAAAAAATGTTCAGTCACTGATCATCAGAGAGATGCAAATTAAAACGATGATGAGGTATCACCTCACACCTGTCAGAATGGCTACCATCAACAAATCAACAAATGACAAGTGCTGATGAAGATGTGGAGAAAAGGGAACCCTAGTACACTGCTGGTGGGAATGCAGACTGGTGCAGCCACTGTGGAAAACAGTGTGGAGCTTCCTCAAAAAATTAAATATGGATCTGCCATTTGACCCAGCGATCCCACTTCTAGGAATATATCCTAAGAAACCCGAAATACCAATCAGAAAGAATGTATGCACCCCCTATGTTCACAGCAGCGCAATTTACAATAGCTATAATCAGGAAACAGCCCAAGTGCCCATCAGTAGATGAATGGATAAAAAAGCTGTGGTACATTTATACTATGGAATATTATGCAGCAGTAAAAAAGAAGGATCTTTTACCCTTTGAGACAGCATGGAGGGACCTGGAGAGTATTATGCTTAATGAAATAAGCCAGTCAGAGAAAAACATATTTCACATGATCTCATTTATATGTGGAATCTAATGAACCAAATAAACTGATGGACAAAATAGATCCAGAGACATAGAAGCATGGAACAGACTGTGGAATCTCAGAGGGAAGGGGAGGGGGAGATGGTGGATGGGTGGGAAGATATCAACCAAAGAACTTGTATGCATATATGTGTAACCTATGGACACAGACAATAGTGTGGTGAAGGCCTGGGATGGAGCGTGGGGGTGGGTTAGAAGAGGTCAATGGGGGGAAAAGGAGACATATGTAATACTTTCAACAATAGAGAATTATTAAAAAACAAAAAACACACACCACCCAATAAAGATGAAAATCTATCTATCTATCTATCATCTATCTATCTATCTATCTATCTATCTATCTATCTATCTATCTATCATCTATCTATCTAAAAGCCAAAGTGACCATTATAACCGGTCGACTGACAACTGGTCATATGATGATTCACTGACCACCAGGGGGCAGATGCTCAATGCAGGAGCTGCCCCCTGGTGGTCAGTGCACTCCCACAGCCAACCTCCCTCAGTCCCTCCCGCCGGCTGGCCAGTCCTGATCGGCCCCAGTCGCTGGCCAGGCCCAGAGACCCCACCCATGCATGAATTTGTGCACCGGGTCTCTAGTAAATAAATAAAACACCAAAGGCCAGCCTGCCCCATCTGCATACTTCTCCTTTTGGACCCTTCATCACAAAAGGCCAGTACAGCACCCCATTCCAACACAGGCACTGTCATCCCTTTCATTTCTAGAATAGGAACCGAACAAAAAATGAATCCTTCGCAGGTGTTCTGTCTGCTCCTATCAAAGACTGGTATTCTGAGCCTCACAATAATGACTGTGATTAAGAAGAAAAAAACAAAAAACAGGCTTCCATCTTGACACTGATGACTCCTGGAACTCGAGCGGGAAGTGAGGATGGCAGTGGCAGCATTTTCAGAGCTTTTCTGGGAAGAGATCCTCCTCTCTCGAGAGTGAGTGAAGGCAGTCTGGCTGGTTCGCTCAGCTCTCAGCATGCACCCCATTCATAAACCCTCCTGCTCCTCCATCCCCCTGCAGCAAGGCTGGTGGTTGGTGAACTCTTCTTTACTTGCTGACGTTTATTGAAAACCATAAATTGTTGGTGATGAAGTTTTCCTAAAGAGAGGAAGTAAAGAATACAAAGAAGGAGTAGTGAAAAACAGGGGCTACTACCACATGGCACCCGACAGGAATAGATTTCTGGCAGTTCTATCAGGAAAACTTGCTTAAGTGCAGCGTTTGCAGAATCTGAACAGAAAAGACCACACACAAGCGATTGTGAAGATACACTTTTTTTTTCCAGTCAATCTCCCAACCCTAGTTCCAGGAAAAGGTTTATCTGATTTCTTTTACTATATATCAGAATTGTCTTTTTAAGAGTTTCACATTAAGTGAATCATACAATATGTACTTTTTTGGTGTCTGGCTTCTAAAGAACATAATTATATAACTCAACATAATTATAGTCATGTGTTGCTTAAAGACAGGGGTATGTTCTAAGAAATGTGTTGTTAGGCAATTTTACACAAACCAAGATGGTATAGCCTGCTGCACACCTAAGCTAGATGGTACAGCCTATTGATCCTGGACTCCTAGCCTGTACATCATGTTACTGTACCGAATACTGCAGGCAATTATAGTACAATGGTAAGTATTCGTGTATATAAACATACCTAAACACAGAAAAGATACAGTAAAAATATGGTATAAAAAATAAAAAATGGAACACCTATGTAGGGCACTTATCACGAATGGAGCTTATAGGACTGGCCGTCAGTGAGTGCGTGGTGAGTGTGAAGGCCCAGGACACTACTGTGCACTGCTGTACCAGTAAACGTTATAACACTGTACACTTGGGCTACACTGAATTTATTTACTTAGTTAGTTTTAGTTAATCCTCACCTGAGGATATTTTTCATTGATTTTTTTTTTTTTTTTAGAGAGAGAGTGGAAAGGAAAGGGAGAGCAGAGAGAAACATCGATGTGAAAGAGACACATCAATTGGTGGCCTCCTGCATGCACCCTGCAATCTGTGTCCTTGACCAGAATCGAACCCAGGACCCTTTTGTCTGCAGGCCGATGCTCTATCCACTGAGCCAAACTGGCTAGGGCTAAATTTAATTAAAAAATTTTCTTTCTTCAATAATAAATTAACTTTAGCTGACTGTAACTTTTTAACTTTATAACCCTTTTAACTGAAAAAATTTTTGACACTAGCTTAATACACAAACACATGATACAAATGTACAAAAATATTTTCTTTCTTTATGTCCTATTCTATAATCATTTTTTATTAATTTTTTTTTTTGCTTTTAAACTTTTTTCTTAAAATCTAAGACACAAGCACGCTCATTAGCCCAGGCCTAGCAGCGTCAGGATCATCACCATCACTGTCTTCCACCTGCACACCTGGCCCCACGGAGGGTGATCAGGGGCAGTAACACTCCTGGAGCTGCCCTGCCCTGTGATGGCAGCGCCTCCTCCTGGGGCTCCTCCTGGAGGACCTGCCTGAGGAGTGGCCGGAGGGGGTGTCACTCTTCAGAAATATGCCCGTGGTGGTTTGCTTGGTTCCGTTCTCTTTTTTTAAACCACAGATTTGCTTGTAAGTAGCTAATGCACCATTAACAGTCCTCAACTTTTCAGTGTTGGGGTCCATGTTTTCAAAATGTTAAAGGAGCTTGTTGAGTTCTGCCCCAGATTCTGCTAAACATTTTTAAAGATATATATTATTTATTGATTTCAGAGAGGAGGGAAGTCTACCTCTCGGGAGATAGAAACATCAATGATGAGAGAGAACCAGTGATTGGCTACCTCTTGCACGGCCCCTACTGGGAATCGAGTCTGCAATCCAAGTATGTGCCCTGACCAGGAATTGAACCGTGACCTCCTGGTTCATAGGTCAATGCTCAGGCACTGAGCCACCCCGGCCAGACTCTGCTAACCACTTTACTATGAACTTTCTTGAGGGTTCTCCTTGTCCTCCTGCAGTTTCCTTTTCTCTTGCCTCTTCTTCAGCTATGCCTTCCTGCTCCAGTTCCAACAACTCCTCATTAGCCAGCTCCTCAATGTCACCCTCATCCACACCCAGGTTACGGTTGTTTGCTGTCCCAACCACACCTTGTTGACTTGTGCAACCTTTGTGCCACAACCTTAGAACGGCTGTGATGTCAGTGGGCGATAGGGACTTTTTGGCTCCATTTTAATCTGATGGGACCATCACTGTCATGTGTGGTCCGTCGCTGACTGACACATCGTTGTGCAGTGCATGACTGTCTGTTGTGATTAACCCGTGTTGTTTTGTGTATCAACAGTTTATTCCTTTTTATTGCCCAACAGTATTTCATCATAAGAATATATGACATTTTGTTCAGCCATTCATCAGTTGATGCAAAATTGGATGGTTTCCAGTTTTTTGGCTACTGCAAATAAAGCTACTATAAATATTTGTGTACAAGTCTATATGTAGACACATAGTGTGTTACAAAAAATGGATGCACACACTTTAAAAGCAGTGTTCATTAAAATACATTTCATTTTTAAAATTGAGCTGTCAGCTGTTCAAGTGTGTATACATTTTTTGGGGGGGGAACACCCTGTATGTTTTCATTTCTCTTGGTTAAACGCCCAAGAGTAGAATTGAGTTGTCTGAAAAGTGTGTGCTTACCTTTAAAAGAAACTGCCAAACTTTTCCCAAAGTAGTTGAGCCACTTTATTTACATTAGTGATATGTAATAATCCCAGTTGTATTATCAGTCTTTTCAATGTTAGCCATACTAATTGGTGTGTAATGGTAGCTCATTGTGGTTTACTGACTTTGGATAATTTTTCATGTGCTTATACATCTTTTATTAAGTGTCTGCTAAAATCTTTTGCCCATTAAAAGTAAGTTGTTTTATTATTGAGCAGTAAGAATTCTTTTAATAATCTGGACACCTAATTTTTAAAATTTATGAATATTTTCTCCCAGTCTGTGGCTTATCTTTTCCATTTCTTAATAGTTTCCATCAAAGAACAGCCATTTTTAATTTGATAAAATATAATTTAATCTTTTTTTTTTTCTTGTAGTATATATTACTTGTGCCTCATCTAAGAAACCTTTGCCAATCATAGGGTCAGTTTTTCTTTCGAGAAGATTTGTAATTTTAGCTTGTATATTTAGATCTCTGTTCCAGTTCAGGTTTTGTGTGTATGGTATAAAGTATGGGTGAAGGTTATGTTTAATCCATTTGATATGGTATGGGTTGAAGTCTACCAAATTGTTATTATTTGTTTAATCTATTTTTGATTCCTCTGTTTCTCCTTTCCTGTCTGCTTTTGAGTAAATAAAATTTTGTTTAGTATTCAATTTTAATTCATTTATTAGGCTTTTAACCTACACTTTTTAATTTTTTTTAGTGGTCACTCTAAAAGTTACATTATGCATCATTTACTTATCTTAGAGTTAATATTGTACTATTTCACATAAAATATAAATATCTTACAAAAAATTAGTTCCATTTGCTGCAGTTGTTCTAGTTATTATGTCTACTTAATAAGTGACCCCAAAATTTAGTAACAGACATTTATTATGCTTGTGGATTCTTTGGGTCAGTAAATAGGGTTCCTGGACCCAATTCCAACATGGGGTCAACACACAATCTTGGACATCAGCAGGTGTCTCAGAATTGAACTCAGTTCTGACACTATATACCCTGAGATTGCATCAGATTCCACAGGTTAAGGATTCAGTTCTGCAAGACTATTCTCCCCCCGCCCCCCCCCCCCCCACCACTACCACCATATTTCAGATGTTAGCCACAAGCCTAGGCTCTTACCCATGCTTCTGACCAACAAGTTCTAGATTGGAGGTTCCAAAAACTCCTCCCAACTCAGAATGGCAATCACAAGTCCAGGTTGTTACCTGTACTTCTAACCATCTGGCTGTAAATCAGAGGTTCTCTCAACCCTCTCCTTGGTTTTGATTAATTTGTTAAAATAGCTCACAAAACTCAGAAGAAAATTACTTACTAGATCACCAGTTTATTATAAAAGGATATAACTCAAAAACAGCTGGATAGAAGAAATACATAGGGCAAGGTTTGTGGGAAGGGGCACAAGGCTTCTAGGCCCTCCCTGGGGATGCCTCTCTCCTAGGACCTTCACCAACCTGTAAGCTCTCCAAATCCTGCCCTTTTGGATTCTTATGGGGGCTTTATTATATAGTCATGACTGATTAAATCATTGGCCACTGGGCAATTGATTCACCCTCCAGCCCCTCTTCCCTCTAATTACATGGTTGGTTCTCCTGGCAACCAGCACCCCCATCCTTAGATGCTTAGTAAAAGTTACCTCATTTAACAAAACAAAAGACACCCTTTTCCACTCTCAAGACTTAGGACATTCCAAGAGCTGGGGAAGCTGTGAGTCAGGAATTGTGGATGAAGACCAAATAGGCAGGAAAAATATATTTTGGTCATGTGACTTATCCTATATAATAAAGAGGTAATATGCAAATTAACCCTCATGCCCTCACAAGATGGCTGCCTATGACCAGGCCGGCAGTGGGGTTAGTGAGGGATGACCAAACAACTGTACAAGCAGGCTGCATGGGGTGACAAGGCTGGCGGGGGGGCCATGAGGGGTGACCAGGCCTGTGGGGGGGGGAGTTAGGGGTGACCAGGCCAGCAGGGGAGGCAGTTGGGGGCAATTAGGCTGGCAGGGGGGGCAGTGAGGGGTGACTAGTTTGGCGGGAGGGCAGTTGGGGGCAAGCTGGCTGGCAGAGGCAGGCAGTTGGGGGCGACCAGGCCAGCGGGGAGGGGGGGGGCGAGCAGTTAGGTGTGACTAGGCAGGCTGGCAGGTGAATGATTAGGAGCCAACAGTCCAGGATTGTGAGAGGGATGTACGACTGCTAGGGATCGGGCCTAAACAGGCAGTCAGACATCCCCCGAGGGGTCCTGGATTGGAGAGGGTGCAGGCTGGGCTGAGGGGACCCCTCTCCCCGCCATGCACAAATTTTGTGCACCAGGCCTCTAGTATCTCTTATAAGTCACAATATTGCAGTTAGGAATTTGGAGAAGGAAGAGTGAGGATAAATTGTCTCTGTTTTTTAACATCCAGGAACTCAGCCAGAAGACTTGAATGCTGGGGCTGGAATTATCCAAGGGCTCTTTAATTTGTATATATGGCAGTTGACTCTGGCTGTTGGTTGGTACCCTAGCTGGATCTGTCAGCTGGAACACCCACACATGGCCTCTCCATGTGGCTTGAGCGGCAGCATTAGGGCTGCATTGAGCGGCAGCATTAGGGCTGCATCAGAAGGATAATTATTTTGAGAGAAACATAGAGTCAGGTGAAAACTAAACTACCCTCTCTGACCTCACTTTGGAAGGCACGCAGGCTATATTTTGCCACATTCTGTCTGTCAAGGCAGCTGCAGCATAGACCAGGCCATATTCAAGGGGAGGGACTTAGACTCTGCTCTCTTATGGAAGGAGTGTCAAGGACCAGCTCAAGGACCAAAGTATTGTTATGGCTTTTTTTGAAAAATGTAATCTACCACAGTCTGTCCTCTAGCTACAACAATACATCTGTCTCACACGCCAAATATACTAACTTCTCCATGACTTCCTAAAGTCATCGTTTTATGGCATCAGGCTCAGTCTCCACGTCTAGGATCTCGTCACCCAAATCAGGTCCAGCTGTGGATGAGGTGCCGTGGGTGTGCACCTATCATATCTTGAGCTGAAGCCCTGTAAATTAAAGGCACAGTTTTCTGCTCCCCCCACACCAAACAAATACTGGTGGGACGGACACATGCTAAGTAGTACAGACATTGTCATTCAAAAGGGGGGAGAACGTGGGAGGCACACAAAAATCACTGGTCCGTGGTAATTCTGAAATCCTACCAGACACATTTCCATTTCCTTGATCAGATTCCTGCCCTTCTGTCTGCGAATGAATTTCCATTTTTCTGCTCTTTAAGTCATCCTTTCCTTTAATAAGAAATACCTAGTGCTTGCAGCTGTAGTTTTTCAGCTGTTTCTTGTAGTGGTTTGAGGTCTATGGGCTTCTTTTCATTTTTATGTCTCTTTTAATTCAAGCCGGTAGTGTTTTCACTACAATTCTTGTTACAACTTTGAGATCTTTCTATGGATTTATTATAGATCACCCTAGGGGCACTGTGCATGAATTCATGTACCTTGAAAGGAACTGTGGGCCATGAGGCTGCAGTGGGCACAGGGGCGCATCTCGGCCCATCCTCACCCCCATCCAGCCCCTCCTGCTGCTTCCCCTGGTCCCATGTCTGCTGGCAGCCCTGCTCCCACCACCACCGCTCCCACATGCTGATGGTGCAGAGCGATTGGGGCCGGTGCCATCAGCAGGTGCAAGTGGCAGCTGCTGCCCTGATTGCCCCACAGGAGCAGGGGGAGGTGGAGAAGCCCTCAGGTGCAATTGGGGCTGGCAGCCACACTCACACCTGCTGACAGCGCTGAGCGATCAGGGCCAGCATCGGGTGCTGGCAGTGGGTGCCAGTGGTGGCTCCAGGGCCAGCAGCGGGTGTAAGCGCTGGTGGGACCACAGTGCATGGGAACAAAGAATTTTCAGAGGCTCCCCCGATGACAGCAACTGGTGCTCCACCTTGGTCTGGCGCCACTGCTCACCTGCTCCACTATCCCACTGTGGCTGATGCCTGCCATGTTCTGCGTGCACTTCCTGGTGGTCAGCACACGTCATAGCAACTGGTTGTTTGGTTGTTCGGTTGTTCCGCCGTCCGGTCTATTTGTATATTAGGGTTATGTATATAGACTAGGGGCCCAATGAATGAATTCATGCACCTTGAGGGGAACTGTGGGCCGTGAGGCTGAGGTGGGCACAGGGGTGGGTCTTGGCCCATCCTCTGTGCCCCTGCCTGGCCCCTCCTGCCGCAGCCCCTAGTTCCCTCTCTGCCGGCAGCCCCGCTCCCACTGCCTCCTCTCCCACTTGCTGATAGCACCGGTCCCACTCCCACTCAATGATGGCAAGGAGTGATTGGGGCTGGAGCCAGCAGTGGGTGCGAGCAGCAGCTGCTGGCCCCGATTGCCCCTCAGGAGCAGGGGGAGGTAGAGAAGCCTTCGGGGTGATCGGGGCCGGCAGCCACCGCTCACACCTGCTGATGACGCTGAGTGATCGGGACCAGCGCTGGCTGCCGGCAGTGGGTGCAGTGCCAGCTGGGACCATGGTGCGTGGGAGCAAAGAATTTTCAGTAATCACCAAAGGCTCACCATGATGGCAGTGATCGGTGCCCCGCCTTGGTCTGGCACTCCCGCTCACCTGTTCCACCAGCCCTCTGCGGCCGGCACCTGCCATGTTCCACGCGCGCCCCCTGGTGGTCAGCGCACATCATAGTGACTGGTTTTCAGTTGTTCGGTTGTTACACTGTTCAGTCTATTTGCATATTAGGGTTATATATATATAGAATTATTATACAAAAGTCATACACTGAAATTTCATCGAAATAAATTATTCTCTTTTTGTAGATTCCTGTAAGACTGCCAAGGGCCAAAACCCTTAAAATTCTTAGACACATTATTGTTACAGGAAAATATTTGTAGCACGTTCTTAAGAGAGCCTTTGGTCTGACGAATTCTTAGAAGTACCCACTTAGATCTTTCTGAGGTCTTAACAGATTGGGAATATAAACCAGATTTTTTAACCCAGTAAGTCCTGGATCCTTCATATTTTCTATATATTTCACTTGAAAATAGAATAATTCATTTTTTAGCTCATCTCTGTCCTCTCTCATTTTACTATAGGAAGCTAGAAGAATGTAGGCAGCACTTACAACACTGGACCTGGACTGCTTAGATGCATCAGAGATTATTAGATCGCTTTACATTTTACACATTATCACAGGCAACAGAGTTTCAGGTTTTTCTACTAATGTATAACAAAGCTCTTTTCTTCAATTTCCAATATTTCCTCTATGTGTCTTTAAGTCCTTAACAACAAATTCCTGAAGAGTCATCAGACTTCTGTTAATAGTTTCTGAGGCCCTTTACACTTTCATTAACACTCTTCTCAAGATCCTCCCAGCCTCTACCCACTGTGTGGTCCCAAAGCCATTCCCACATGCCTTTGTTTAATTAGATTGTTTTGTTATTACAAAGCACCCTATTCTCTGTTCCAGTAAATTTGGTTGCATAACAAATTAACCAAAAATTTAGTGACATAAGTAAACATTTATTATGCTCATGAATTTTGTGGATCTAGAACTTGGACAGGAGACAATGGGGATAGCTTGTTTTTGCTTCCTAATGTTGGGAACTCAGCCAGAGGACTTGAAAGGTGGGGCCTGGAAACTTCCGAAAGATCTTTCATTCCTATGCCTGGCAGTTGATGCTGGTTCTTGGCCAGGACATTGGCTGATGCTATCGGCTGGAACACTTGCACCTGGGCTGTCCAAGTGGCCTGGGCTTCTTCGCAGCGTGCTTTCAAGGGTTTCAAGAGGGAGGCTCTCTAGAGACAGAGAACCAGGTGAGAGGCACACTGCCCTTTATGCCTTAGCTTTGGGAGTTGCAGTACATCTGTATCAGTGATATGCTCACAGGATTTTAATATATAGAAGTGACTGAGGGATGACATTGAGAAGTCAATGTCATTGAAAGAAGAATTTATTCCTTACAGTTTTCAAGAGAAGGGAGCATGCCATGCTATTCAAGACCAGGTGGGGAAGCACCAGGTTTGGTTAGGAGGCAGAAGCGGGGCAAGGGAAAAGCATGGCTGAGAGTTCTTACTGTGTTTTCTGTAGAAAAGGCCGGGAAGGCCAGGGAAAACAGTTTAGGATTGAAGAGTGTGAGTGTCAGTGGGCTCTGGACTGTAGGCATGGCTTTTAGTTGTCTACTAGTAGTATCTGACTCTAGGTGATTCAGAGCAGGGAAAAATTTGGCTGTGTGTGTAAGAATTAGATAAAGGAGGTGTTTGAGAATATGGACTCGGGCATGGTTGGTTCGCATATAAAGGCATGTTTCCACCCAATTTTTTATTATCTTGGGAATTGGCGAGACCTACGAAGAGCAGTCTGTCTTCAGCCAGCACAGCACCCTAAGATGTCAAAACATAAAATAAAAATATAATATTTTTAACCACATTCTAATGATTAAGGAAGTCATAAAGTCCAGCTCATATTCAAGGAGAGGGTAGACACCAACTTTTAAAAGAAATTATCTAGGGTCTGGAAGGGCATGTGGAACTAATATTTTTGTGGACATTAAAAAATATATATAAATTACCACAAGTGTCCTTTTTACTATTGTTGCCAAGTATTTTATTTCTGGATAGGTTATAAAACTGTGCTATTCTATTTGCTTTAAACAGTCAGTTGCTTTAAACAGTCAGTTGCCTTTTAAACAAACAGAGAGAAGAAAAAGAAGATAACACTTTATATTTATTCTTTTATTTACCTTTTCCAATATTTTTCATCTCTTCCTGTAAATCCATAATCTGTAGACCCGGAATCAGTTCCCTGCAACCTGAAGAGCTTTATTTGACATTTATGGTAGAGAGTGTTTATTTAAAAAGTTATTTTAGCTTTTGTTTATCTAATGATTTTTTATGACAGTCTCATTTTTGAAGAATATTCTCATTGGATGTAGAATTCTGGACGAAGAGATTATTTCTCTTTACCGCTTTAAAGATGTCAGACCCTTAGCTTATGGCCTCCCTTATTTCTCATAAAAGCCAGCCATATTTTGGATCATTGTTTCTCTGGATGTAACGTCTTTTCTCTCTCTCTCTGACTGTTTCTTAGGTTTTTCTCTTTGGCATTTTCAAGAGTTTGGTTATGATGTTCTAAGGTGGTTTTTTCTTTGTATTTCTTCTTCTAGGGGTTTACTGAGCTTTGATTTATAAATTGATGCTTTTCATTATTTTGAACAAATTTTGATAATTATTTCTTTAATTTTTTCTTTTTCTTTTCCTCCTTTCTTTCTCTACCTCTATTCACTAATACCTTAGATGACTTTATATTTCCCCAAAGGTCATTAAGGCTCTATTAATTTTTTCCCTAAATGTCTTTTCTGTTTTTTGGTTTGGACAATTTGTATTCATCTGTCACTGATCATTCCTCCTGTCGTTATGCACATCCAGTAAACTTTTCATTTCAGTTATCACAGAACATGAGAATTTTTTTTTGTGATTGATTTCTTTTTTTTGTTATTAGTTAAGGTATTACAAATGTGTCCTCATCCCCCCCATTAACCCCCACCCTCCCCCCCCCCCCCGCCCCGCACACTCATGCTCCCATCCCCCTGTTGTCCATGTCCATTGGTTTGGCTTATATACATGTATACAAGTCCTTCGGTTGATCTCTTCCCCTTACCCCCGCCCTCCCCTACTTTCCTTCTGGGGATTGATAGCCTGATCACTATTTCTCAGTCTTTGGATCTGTCCCTTTTCATCAGTCTATGTTGTTCTCTATAATCCACAAATGAGTGAGATCATGTGGTATTTATCTTTCTCTGACTGGCTTATTTCACTTAGCATAATGCTCTCCAGTTCCATCCATGCTGTTGCAAAAGGCAAGAGTTCCTTTTTTTTTTTTTTTTTTTTACTGCAGCATAGTATTCCATTGTGTAGATGTACCACAGTTTTCTAATCCATTCATCTACTGATGGGCACTTAGGCTGTTTCCAAATCTTAGCTATGGTGAATTGTGCTGCTATGAACATAGGGGTGCATATATCCTTTCTGATTGGCGTTTCTGGTTTCTTGGGATATATTCCTAGTAGTGGGATCACTGGGTCAAATGGGAGTTCCATTTTTAGTTTTTTGAGGTAGCTCCATACTGTTCTCCACAGTGGCTGCACCAGTCTGCATTCCCACCAGCAGTGCAGAAGGGTTCCTTTTTCTCCACATCCTCTCCAACACTTGTTGTTTGTTGATTTGTTGATGATAGCCATCCTGACAGGTGTGAGATGATAACACATTGTCGTTTTGATTTGCATCTCTCGTATAATTAGTGACTTTGAGCATGTTTTCATATGTCTTTCGGCCTTCTGTATGTCCTCTTTTGAAAAGTGTCTATCTAGGTCCGTTGCCCATTTCTTTATTGGATTGTTTATCTTCCTTTTGTTAAGTTTCATGAGATCCCTGTAAATGTTGGAAATTAAACCCTTATCGGTGGTATCATTGGCAAATATGTTCTCCCATGTAGTGGGTCTTCTTGTTGTTTTGTTGATGGTTTCCTTTGCTGTGCAAAAGCTTTTTATTTTGATGTAGTCCCATTTGTTTATTTTCTCTTTAGTTTCCATTGCCCTAGGAGCATTATCAGAGAAGAAATTCCTTCGGCATATGTTTGCAATTTCACTGCCTGTGGATTCCTCTAGTATTTTTATGGTTTCCCATCTTACGTTTAAGTCTTTTATCCATTTTGAGTTTATTTTTGTGTATGGTGTGAATTGGTGGTCTAGTTTCATCTTTTTGCATGTATCTGCCCAATTTTCCCAACACCATTTATTGAAGAGACTGCATTGACTCCATTGTATGCTCTTGCCTCCTTTGTCGGATATTAATTGGGCATAGTGGTTTGGGTCGATTTCTGGGGTCTCTATTCTATTCCATTGATCTATATGTCTGTTCTTGTGCCAGTACCAAGCTGTTTTAAGAACAGTGGCTTTGTAATACAGTTTGATATCTGGTATTGAGATCCCACCTACTTTGTTCTTCTTTCTCAGGATTGCTGCAGCTATTCGGGGTCTTTTTTTTTATTCCAGATGAATTTTTGGAACGTTCGTTCTAGATTTGTGAAATATGCCGTTGGTAATTTAATGGGGATTGCATTGAATCTATAGATTGCTTTGGGTAGTATGGACATTTTGATGATGTTGATTCTACCAATCCATGAACACGGTATGTTCTTCCATCTGTTTATGTCTTCCTCTATCTCTTTTTTCAGTGTCCTGTAGTTTTTGGCATATAAGTCTTTTACCTCCTTAGTTAAGTTTATTCCTAGGCATTTTAATTTTTTTGGTGCAGTGGTAAATGGGATTGCTTTTGTAGTTTCACTTTCTGTAAGTTCACTATTGGTGTAAAGAAATGCCATGGATTTCTTAGCATTAATTTTGTATCCTGCTACGTTGCCGAATTCATTTATTAAGTCTAATAATTTTTTGATGGAGTCTTTAGGGTTCTCTATGTACAGTATCATGTCATCTGCAAATAAGGACAGTTTTACTACTTCTTTTCCAATCTGGATGCCCTTTATATCTTCTTCTTGTCTGATTGCATCGGCTAGTACTTCCAGTACTATGTTGAACAGGAGTGGTGAGAGGGGGCATCCCTGTCTTGTTCCTGTTTTTAGGGGGAATGGTTTTAGTTTTTGACCATTGATTATGATGTTGGCTGTGGGTTTGTCATATATGGCTTTTATTATATTGAGGTATGATCCCTCAATTCCTATCTTGCTGAGAGTTTTTATCAAGAAAGGGTGTTGGATTTTGTCAAATGCTTTTTTCCGCATCAATTGATATGACTATGTGGTTTTTTTCTCTCAATTTGTTTATGTGATGTATCACATTTATTGATTTGCGGATATTGTACCATCCTTGCATCCCTGGGATAAATCCTACTTGGTCATGGTGTATTACCTTTTTGATGTACTGCTGGATCCAATTTGCTAGGATTTTGTTGAGGATTTTGGCATCTATGTTCATGAGGGATATTGGCCTATAATTCTCTTTCATTGTATTGTCTTTATCTGGTTTTGGTATTAGGGTGATGCTGGCTTCATAGAATGAGCTGGGAAGTGTTCCTTCCTCTTGGATATTTTGACATAGTCTGAGGAGGATAGGTTTTAGGTCTTCCTTGAATGTTTGGTAAAACTCCCCTGTGAAGCCATCTGGCCCCGGGCTTTTGTTTGCTGGAAGCTTTTTGATTACTGCTTCGATTTCCTCCATAGTTATTGGCCTATTGAGATTTTTAGATTCTTCCTGATTAAGTTTTGGAAGGTTGCATTTTTCTAGGAATATGTCCATTTCCTCCAGGTTGTCTAGTGTGTTGGAGTAGAGTTGTTCATAGTATTTTCTAACAATCCTTTGTATTTCTGTGGGGTCTGTTGTTATTTCTCCTCTTTCATTCCTGATTTTGTTTATTTGGGTCCTCTCTCTTTGTTTCTTGGTGAGTCTGGCTAGAGGTGTATCAATCTTGTTTATCCTTTCAAAGAACCAGCTCTTGGTTTTGTTGATCTTTTGTATTGTTTTTTTGGTCTCTATGTCGTTTATCTCCGCTCTGATCTTTGTTATTTCCTTCCTTCTGCTTACAGTGGGCTTTTTTTTTGTTGCTTTCTTTCTAACTCTTTGAGTTGTAGAGTTAGGTCATTAATTCTCATTGTTTCTTATTTCTTGCAGTAGGCTTATAGAGCTATGAACTTCCCTCTCAAGACTGCTTTTGCTGTGTCCCATAGGTTTTGGATTGTTGTGTTTTCATTGTCGTTTGTTGCCATGATGTTTTTTATTTCTTCTTTGATCTCACTGGTAACCCAGTCGTTGTTTAATAGCATGCTATTTAGTCTCCATGGAACATGCGAATTTTTAATAATTCTAGAATTTTTATTTTATTTCCACTTATAATGTTCATTTCTCAGTTTAGATTCCTCATCTGTTTCCTTGTTATGTCTGTTTTTTCTTTTAGATCCTTGAACATCTTTATAATGGGAGTATAATAATTTAAAGTTCTTTTCTGCCCATTCCAACATCTGGGTCATCTTGGAGTCTTTCTATTTTTTAAAAATTATTATCATAAGGCACACTTTCTCATTTCTTTGTATATCCAGTAATTTTTTATTATATGCTGGACAGTGTGAATGATATGACATAGATCCTAGATTATGTTATCCACCACTAAAATTGATGAGTTTTGTTTTCGATCCTGTCAGGTTGTTTTCATTCTTTGTTGAGATTATTTTGACTTTAGCTTTAGAGCATTGCCCTTACTCTAGATAGGAGTCAGCAAACTTTGGCTTGTGCACTAAATCCAACCTATGGCTTATTTTTGTGGAGCTTATAAACCAGTAATAGTTTTTTACATTTTAAAAGGAAATATTAAAAGAAAAAAATATAAGAGCAAAAAGAAGAATAGACCAAGATTGCATGTAGCTCACAAGTCTAAAATATTTGCTATTTGGCTTTCCATAGAAAATATTTGTCAACCACACCTCTAGGGCGTGGGGCATTTTTAAAGGTTTGGCCTTCAGGGTCTCAACTAAATAAGTGCCCAAGATTCTCAATGAGGTCTCTCTCTTATGTAACAGGCTGAAACTTCAGCTTCCTTCAGAGGCACAGACTCTGCTATCCCTTCAGCTCTCCACCCCACAGCGATTGTTGTTTGCTAAGCCTAATGGAATCTCACTTGGTACGTGCACAGTATGGCCAACTGCTCACAGGGGAGCCTCGTGCAAACTTCTGTGCTTCCCACCCCATCCCAGTGGACTCTGTCCTGAAAAATCTAGCTACTTTCATAGCCCTAAACTCAAATCTCTGTCTCCTCAGCTCAGTGAGGTTGCCATGTTCTCCTAAAGCTCCATCCTCGCACCCTGGTCAGGAACGTTCCCCTCAACTGAAAGCCAGGGCCACTGAGGGCTTCACTGATGTGCTTCCTTTCTTAAGAACCACAGTCCTTCTCTGTCTATTGCACAATATTTAAGAACGGTTGCTTCATACATTTTGTCTAGGTTTATTTTATAGTTGTGTGTTTTAGGGAGGCAATTCCAGTGTCTATCCTTTTGTCTAATGTGGAAGTCTTTGGTTGATATGTCCTTTAAGTCTATAGTACTTGAAAGGCTTCCCCTTTATCTTTTGAAAAAATATGTATTTTTATTGATTTCAGAGAGGAAGGGTGAGGGAGAGAGAAATAGAAACATCAATGATGAGAGAGAACCATTTACCAGCTGCCTCCTGCACGCCCCCTATGGGGGATGGAGCCCACAACCCGGGGGCGTGCCCTTGACCCCAATCGAACCTGGGACCCTTCAGTCCACAGGTCGATGCTCTATCCACTGAGTCAAACTGGCCAGGGCCCCTTTTATCTTTTTATCCATCCCCGCCCTCTGAGATTTATCTGTTGAAGGAACTGTATTATTTGCTTGATTTTTTTTCATGGCTTGAATTTGCTGTTTTCTTTTCTATTGTGTCATTTAATTTGGTTTCTGATTTCCTGTAAATTGGTAGTGGAGTTTAGAGGCTTGATGAGATTTTAGAGGCTTGATGAGATTTTAGAGGCTTGATGAGATTTGGTTTTGAAACTTTTGGCAATACTTCTTCACAGTAGCTGTGTGTTACTCTATCAGGAGGCACACAAGATCCAGTGATCTCTCTTTTTTATATATTACTAGTGCCCTGGTGCACGGATTGGTGCACATTGAAAGGAAATTAATTAGAAGGTGGCCGGTGGGGCGGACCTGGGCAAGATGGCCCTTGGAAACTGGTATCCTTAGGTTAAACAATATTCAGAGACTAGTTGCAATATTTTAAAAGGATTTTTAGACTTTAGTTTATCCTTTAGAAAAAAGGTTTATTCACTATAAAACTCAAAATGTTAACTATGTATTTTTTAAACTTTTGATTAGAATTTTACCATTCAATATAATTGAGCATTGATTGGGCACCTGCTGTGTACTAGGTCCTTCATGGCAGGGACATTGGCTATCCTAGGAAAACACAAATAGGGAATAACCAATAATTGAAGTTTAATGAATAAATTCTTTCAAAACATGAGGGCTATGGAAGAAAAGCAAGAAGATGAGAAAATGTTATGGCATTTCTTGCTGGCACGGACCGTGTCTACTTATTTCTGTGTGCTCAGCACCAAGCTCAGTGCCTGGTGCCCGGCAGGCACTCCCGTGATTGATTAAATAAAACGGAATTGACAGGAAGCTCTGGATGCTGACGAGGCTGGGAACCACTGCACCACAGACTCCCTTTCTCTGGTGACAGAGTTTTAAGCTCCTTTGGGAGGCAGTGAATCAAAATGTTGTATATTTGAGCCTATTTTTTAGAGAGATAACCCATAATTTTAATCAAACTCTGAGATGATTCTATAACCACCCTCCTCCCCAATTAAGAAACATTATCTTTACTAAAATATACTCCTGAAAATAGGTTTTTACCAAGAAAAAAATATTTTATTCACTCAAACACTCCCTCAGACCTAGATTTTAGGAAGAAAAGCTTTCTCCCTTCCCAAGTGCTTCAGAGATTATTGGTGAAGAAAGAACCCCAGGTGGAGGTTATGTGCTAATAACATTCACCAGCCGGAAGCATCACCTATTCCTGGGTGTTCTGAGCGGCTCAGCAGTGTGCGTGAACTGTCATCGTGGGCTAGACATCTGCAGAAAGGTTCTCTCTGAGGTCACACACGCTGGGAACAGTCCCTGCAGTGACCCAGCCACTGCAGGGGATGCATGAGCCTGTGGGAAAGATCAGGCTGGGTACCTGCCAGGCCTGGCTTGAGAAAATTGCGCATATCACAGCATTGCTGCCCACAGGCTCCCGGGTGGGCTGTCTCAGGGTGGTTCCATTTGCACTAGCTGCTCTGGGCGTGGTACCCTACCGGTCATGCTGCTGCAAATCATTAATCTGCGCACACACACGCACGCACACACACACGCGCGCACACACATGTCCAGGATCAACGGGGCCTTTTTATAACAAGCAACAAAAAATCTCCCAAAACCCAGAAATTGAAACTCATAACTTAAGTTTTGAGGAAAGCTATATGCAAATGCATCTTACAAATAAAGAAAAGAAATACTGACATATGTTTTTGTTTGTTTGTTTTTTAAATTAAGATCAGTTTTTACCCCAAAAGCACTGTCGAGAAACCTTGAGAGAACCAGCAGGCCATCTTGCGTTCAGTGGGCTGCTAGCTCTGCAGGCTGGTACCAAAGAGGATGTGGAAATGTCCACTAGATGGCGCCCCAGCCCAGGCAAATTGTCCCCAGCCTTGGCAAGGAGGCAGATTTTGGCATTAATGCCAATATCCTGCAGGCAAATTAACACAAGGCCTATTGATTCCTCACCTAGATATTTCAGTTTCTACTACAAGAATTCCCTTTTCTCTGCCACTTTATATTCAGCTTAAGAAAAAGCAGGAAAAAAAAAGCCAACCACTGATGTTTCCTCATTTATTTGACTGTGTTTCTAAAAAGATGTTTGTAAACTCATCTTACACACTTAGGGAAATGAATCTCAAATTATTGGCAATGATTCCTACCATTTATCTGTGTAGTAGGAAGAGCCATGAGTGTGGAGCTGAAAAAGGCATTTTGGGGACTTGGCTCTTCCTGTGGCGTGGGGCCTCAGTTTCCTCACTGAGGGTCACAGTAATACTTACCTGACTAGTTACAGAACAACGGTGACAAGAAAGAACTCTTCTTTATTCGTTGGTGATGCAGGCTAAAACATTTACTGCTGAAACCAGATGTAGAATTTATTTATTTATAGGGAGACAGAAGGGGAGTGGAAGAAAGAAGAGCTAAAGTTTGAAAATGAGTGAGCGTCCATATTAGTGTGCCTACTCTTTTGTATGTTTAAAATATTCTGTATAATAAAACCCTAATATGCAAATCGACCGAACAGCAGAAGGACCGGTCACTATCACACGCACTGACCACCAGGGGCAGACACTCAATGCAGAAGCTGCCTCTTGGTGGTCAGCGCGCTTCCACAGGGGGAGCGCCGCTCAGCCAGAAGCTGGGCTCACGGCTGGCAATCGCAGCCACCACTACAGCTGCAGGTGGGTGGTAAGGAGCGAGAGCCCTGGACTGCAAGAGGGGTGTCTGACTGCTGGCTTACATCCCCTGAGGGGTCCTGTACTGTGGAGGGCACAGGCTGGGCTGAGGGACCCTCCCCCCAGTGCACGAATTTTGTGCACTGGGCCTCTAGTTCCGTAATAAATGACTAGAACCAATTCTTTCAGTACAAGGTTGGTGTAAGGATGGAGGGAGGTATTATAAAGTGCTAAGCAATTGTAAGTTATTGTTTATCTCTTCCGGACTTCAATTGTCTGTATAGTGAGGGATTTGGACTAGCAGAGCTGTAAGATCCTTCCACCATCTAATTTTTATGATGGTCTAATGCCAGCTTATCTTGTAAGTGGCATTACAAGAACAGGCTCTCCTCAGTCATGTCTCTGCTCTCCTGGGGATGCCTTCCTTGGCCTTCCTATCTAAACCCCTCACCCTGTGACCTCACCCTCAGTCTTAGATTTATTTTCTTCATATTATTTGTTACTCCCAGTGTTATGGATTGACTGTGTTTCTTACCGCCCCCCCCCCCCCCCAATTCATATGTTGAAGCCCTAACCTCCAATCTGACTCTATTTGGAGATAGGGTTTTTCAGGAGGTAATTGAGGTTAAATGAGATGATAAGAGTGGGGCCCTGCCCTGGCTGGTGTGACTCAGCTGAGTGTCTTACCATGCACCATCACTGAAAGGTTGCCAGTTCAATTCCTGTAGGGGGTGTGCAAGAGGCAACCAATCAATGTTTTGTTCTCACATCGATGTTTCTTTCTCTCTCTCCCTTCCTTTCTCTTATAAAATAAAATAATAATAATAATAAAAGAGTGGGGCTCTAGTTCAATAGGACTGTTGTCCTTATAAGAAGGGGAAGAGACACCAGGAATGCACAGGCACAGAGCAAAAGCCATGAGAGAACACAGCAAAAGGTGGCCATCTGCAAGCCCAGGAGAGAGGCCTCAGCAGAAACCAACCCTGCCACCACCTCCATCTTGGACGCCCAGCCTCCCCAGAGCTGTGTTTCTGCTGCTTAATCCACTTAATCTGTGGTTTGTTACGACAGCCCGAGAAGACCAGTATAACCAGAAGTCATCTTTCTTGTTTATTTCTGTGTTTCTAATCTGACTCCCCAGCCAGAATGCAAACATTGTGGGACAGTGCCTGGCACAAGGCAGAGCACCAGTGAGCAAGCTGAATGCACCTAGATGGACTGAAAAGATTTGAGGCACTCATTCTACACTTATTTATTTTGTAGGGGAAGGTCCTGTGTCAATTAGACTTGCTTCCCCTTGAATTGTGAATTTTATAAACATGAAGGCACATGAGATGCTGAAGGGGTGGTATCACTAAAAACGTTGTGGTCCTGCCCTGTCAGCCACTCTTCACCATGAGCACCTCGGGCCCCTTAAAAAATTCAGCCGGGGTTTAGGAACCAGAATGTTCTGCATCTGGGCATGATGCCAGGTTGTCGAAACACACTCTAGCCATGATCAAACCCCTGTCCTGTTTGTTTGGACCTACTATATAATTTCACTGGAATTTATATCATCAGAAGAATAAAAAATCAGGCTTAAAACCAGGACGATCGTGTTCCCACTCTCCTGCCAGGGTGTTCGAGGATAGATTTCTCCTGTACAGCCGAAGGATCTTCTCTGAAGACAAGACTGTTAATCACAAGCATTTGCCACTGTCACAATTTAAAATAATGAAACATTTTATTTATTTGCATCTTCAACATCTTGTTTTTAAATAAACTTTATTTTGAATTCATTTTTGATTTACAGAAAAATTGCACAGATAGTAGAGAGATACACCCTTCACCCAGCTTCTCTTAACGTGACCATCTTACATTGTGATGGAACATTTGTCAAAACTGAGAAACTGGCATTGGTGTGTTAGTGTTGACCAAACCCCAGACTTTGTTTGGATTTCAGCAGCTTTTCCATTTCTGTCCCTTTTCTGTTCCAGGATCCAGTGAAGTCGCACACTGCACTGAGTTATTACATCTTCTTAGCCTCTTCCAGGCTGTGAGAGCATCTCAGTTTCTCCTTGTTGTTAATTATCTGGACATTCTTGAGGAGAACTGGTCAGTTATTTCTTAGAGTGCCCCCCAATATGGCTTTGCCCGATAACTTCCTCATGATTAGAGTGGGGACCTGGGGATTTAGAAAGGTGCTTATTGGCATGGAGCACTGGTCTCATCACAGGATGGCCTCAGGGCATCTTGAGTGATGCTAACCTGACCACCTGGTTAAGGTCACGTTTGCTGGGTCTCCCTATTCTAAAGTTACTGTTTCCCCCTTCCTTGTCTATTCTTTGGAAGCAACTCACTAATCCCACTCCAACCTCCTGGAGGGGGTTGGTGTCTATCCTATATAATAAAAGGGTAATATGCAAATAGACCGAACGGCAGAATTACCGGAATGCCTTTGACCCCTTGCTCTGCCTGGCCTTTCCCCCCAGGGGCCCCCCATCCCAATCGGAGGCAGGGCTTGCCAGCAAACCACCCAGGGCCCTCCTGCCCCAGCCGGCCATCCCCAAATGGCCCCCATTGGGGCAGGCTGGCTGGATCCCACCAGTGCACAAATTTATGCACCGGGCCTCTAGCCCTGCATAATAAAGAGGTAATATGCAAATTGCTCTCATACCATCACACAAGATGGCCACCCCTATGTGGTCACAAAATGGCCACCATAAGATGGCCAGCAGGGGAGGGCAGTTGGGGGCAACCAAGCCTTTAGGAGAGGACAGTTGGGGGTGACAAGGCTGGCAGGGGAGGGCAATGGGCGGGGGACCAGGCCTGCAGGGGAGGGAAGTTGGGAGCAACCAGGCTGGCAGGGGAGGGCAGTTGGGGGTGACCCAGCCTGCAGGGGAGTGGTTAGAGAGTGATCAGGCTGGCAGGCAGAAGTGGTTAGGGCAGTGGTTCTCAACCTTCCTAGTGCCACGACCCTTTAATACAGTTCATGTTGTGGTGACTCCCAACCATAAAATTATTTTCGTTGCTACTTCATAACTGTAATTTTGCTACTGTTATGAATCGTAATGTAAATATCTGATATGCAGGATGTATTTAGGCGACCCCTGTGAAAGGGTTGTTTGACCCCCAAAGGCGTCGCGATCCACAGGTTGAGAACTGCTGGGTTAGGGGCAATCAGGCAGGCAGGCAGGTAACATTCCTCTCACAATCCACAGGGATCGAGCCTAAACTGGCAGTCGGACATCCCCCAACAGGTCCCAGATTAGAGAGGGTGCAGGCTAGGCTGAGGGACACCCCCCATGCATGAATTTTGTGCACCAGGCCTCTAGTATATAATAATTGGAGTTCCTCTGTAAGCAAGATATATCCCTTCTTCTCATTTATTTATTTATTTAATTATTTATTTCCATCATTATTGACACTTGTAAAAACTAATGATTTTATGCCATTGGCACAATTCAGTCTACATGTAGACAGATGCTGAATGCTAAGTTGTTAAAAAGTGAACATTAATTGAGGTGCTTCTTAAGGTGAGAGCAAGACCTGTCCAACTTTTCCCACTAGGCACCAGCTCCATGCTCTGCTCAGTGCCTCTGGGGGGCTTAGCTCCCTGTGCTGCGTTTCCTGACCTGGCAGGTCTGGCACCTGGTGACTGCAGCACCACCCTGCCCTCATTTGGGTCCCCAATTTTCATTCCCTTCCACTTTATTTATTTATTTAAAAATTTATCTTTATTGCTGAGAGTATTATTTATTATTGTTCTTATTTTTAATCTCCCTCTCCAACTCCTTTTAATAAACTGTTTTTCAAATTCTTAAGGAAAGTATATTTAGAAAGTTACAGGGGTAGTAGGAGGGCCCTTGGCACTTAGGAGAAACAGGGAGAGAGATGGACCTTGAGCGAGCGTGAAAGAGGGAGGACAGGTTTGGGCATGCTCTGGACAGAGAGCCCCTTTTGGGGAGAAGGGGGTGGGGAAAGGCATGGGTGTGCTTCAGAGAGCGAACCACCTAAATCAACTTTTAAAAGAATTAATTTTAGATTAACAAAAAAGTTGCAAACATATTGGACAGTTCCCATGTACTCCTTGGCCACTTTCAGGTTCCCCCATTATTTACATTTTACATTATCATGGCACATTTGTCAGAACTAAGACAAGCGACATGGGAGCACTTCCCCACTGACCTGAGTCCCAGGGGCTAGGCCTGCCCACTTGCTGACCCTCCCCTCAGGCATCCCAGTCTAATCTAAAGCCCAGTTCTATTTGCCCAAAGCTGGAGCCAGACCTGGATACCCCATCAAATCCCATGTTCAGACAGAAGTTGCTCCCAAGACATATATCTCAAAAGATTAACTAACATGCACCAAATACACTTTAGGTTTTGGGGAGTACTTCCTGGTCTTTAATATTTCTTTCTTCTTATTTATTTATTATAATTTTTAAAATTAATCTTTATTGTTGAGAGTATAGATGTCCCTCTTTTGTCCCCACCACCTGGTTCCTGCCTCGCCCCAGGCCTTTGCCATCCTATTGTCTGTGTCCATAGGTAACGCATATCTACACTAATAAAAGAGAAACATGGTAATTGGCGTACGACCGCTACCCTTCCCATTGGCTAATCACGGCGATATGCAAATTAACTGCCAACTAAGATGGCAGTTAACCACCAACAAAGATGGCGGCTAATTTGCATACTGCAGGCAGGATGGTACAGCACCATCAGAGAGTGGGTTGGGGGTGTGAGTGTCGGCGGTCGCCCGGGACCGATCCCGCCGGCAGACCTGGACGTGGGCTGGCGGGGCGGCTGCGGCGTCCGCCCGCACTCACGCCCCCAATCCGGACCCGATTCCACCGGCAGACCCGCATAGGCCTGGCTGAGGGACCTCCCCGAGTGCACAAATTTTTGTGCACCGGGCCTCTAGTATTCATATAAGATCTTTATTTAAACTTTTCCTGCCCTCCACCCCTTCCCGCTGAGAATCATCAGTCTGTTCTCTTTCTGTTCATTAGATTTCTTTTTTGTTTATTTTGATTTTTAGATTCAATTGTTGATAGATGTGTATTTATTGCCTTTTTATTGTGTGTGTGTATATATATACATGGCCCGGTGCATGAAATTCGTGCATGGGGCGGGTCCCCGATCCCGGGAATTGGGCCTAAACCAGCAGTCGGACATCCCTCTCACAATCTTGGACTGCTGGCTCCTAATTGCTCATCTGTCTACCTGCCTGGTGGCCCCTAACTGCCCACCCCCGGCTGGCCAGATCGCCCCTCACTGCCCCCCCTCCAGCCTGGTCTCCCCCAACTGTCTCCCCCCCCCCCCCCCGCTGGCCTGGTCGCCCCATGCAGTCTGCTGTTTAGTCATTTGGTCATCCCTCCCTAACCCCCCTGCTGGCCTGGTCATAGGCAGCCATCTTGTGAGGGCTTGAGGGCTAATTTGCATATCACCTCTATTATATAAGATTTTGTTTTTCAGATTTAAAAAAAAATTCTTTATTGTTTAAAGTATTACATATGTCTCCTTTTTCCCCCATTGACCTCTCCCTGGCCATTCTGACCTCCCAGCACATGCCCTTGCCCCCCTACTGTCTGTGTCCATTGGTTATGCTTATATGCATGCATACATGTCCTTTGGTTACTCTCTTAACCCCCTTGCCCTCCACCGTCCCTCTGAGATTGAGTGATCTGTTCAATGCTTCTATGTCTCTGGATCCATTTTTGTTCATCAGTTTCTGTTGTTCATTATAGTCCACAAAGGAGTGAGAGCATGTGGTATTTATCTTTCTCTGACTGGCTTATTTTGCTTAGCATAATGCTCTCCAGGTCCATCCAGGCTGTTGCAAATGGTAAAAGTTCCTTCTTTTTTACAGTAGCGTAATATTCCATTGTGTAGATGTACCACAGTTTTTTAATCCACCTGTCTGCTGATGGGCACTTAGACTGTTTCCAAATCTTAGCTATGGTGAATTGTGCTACTATGAACATAGGGGTGCATATATCCTTTCTGATTGGTGTTTCTGATTCCTTGGGCTATATTCCTAGAAGTGGGATTACTGGGTCAAATGGGAGTTCCATTTTTAATTTTTTGAGGAAATGCAATACTGTTTTCCACAGTGGCCACACCAGTCTTCATTCCCACCAGCAGTGCACGAGGATTCCTTTTACTCCCCATCCTCAGCCAGCACTTGTCATTTGTCAATTTGTTGATGATAGCTATTTTGACAGGTGTGACATGGTACCTCATTGTCATTGTGATTTGCATCTCTTAGTTAAGTTTATTCCTAGGTATCTTAATTTTTTGGTGCAATGGTAAATGGGATTGTTTTTGTTTTTTGGTTTTTTTTTTTGTTTCTCTTTCTGTAAGTTCATTATTGGTGTATAAAAAAAGCCATAGATTTCTGGGTGTTAATTTTGTATCCTGCTACCTTGCCAAAATTTTTATTAAGGCTAGTAGTTTTTTGGTGGAGTCTTCAGGGTTTTCTATATACAATATAATGTCATCTGGGAATAATGACAGTTTTACTTCTTCTTTTCCAATTTGGTGCCTTTTGTTTCTTCATCTTGTCTGATTGCTATGGCTAGCACTTTGAGTACTATGTCAAACAGGAGTGGTGAAAGTGGGCATCCCTGTCTTGTTCCTGTTCTTAGGGGAAATGGTTTTAGTTTTTTCCCATTGAGTATGATGTTGGTTGTAGGTTTGTCATATAAAGTTTTTATTATGTTGAGGTATGATCCCTCCATTTCCACTTTCTGGGAGTTTTTATCAGGAATGGGTGTTGAATTTTGTCAAATGCTTTTTCTGCATCAATTGATATAATTATGTGATTTTTGTCTCTCAATTTGTTTATGTGATGTGTAACATTTATTGATTTGTGGATATTGTACCATCCTTGCATCCCTAGAATAAATCCTTCTTGGACATGATGTAAGAACTTTCTAATGTAATGCTGGATCTGATTTGCTAGAATTTTGTTGAGTATTTTAGCATATATGTTCATCAGGGATATTGGCCTATAATTCTCTTTCTTTGTGGTGTCTTTATCTGGTTTTGGGATTAGGGTAATGCTGGCTTCATAGAAAGAGCTTGGAAGTGTTCCTTCCTCTTGAATTTTTTATTGTTTATATTTATTATCTTTATCTTTTTCTTCTTCTTTCTCTTCTTAAAGAATGCTTTTCAACATTTCATGTAATACTGGTTTGGTAGTGATTAGCTTCTTTAGCTTTTTCTTGCCTTTGAAACTCCTTATCTGACCTTCAATTATAAATGATAGCTTTGCTGGGTAGAGTAATCTTGGTTGTAGGTCCTTGCTATTTGTCACTTTGAATATTTCTTGCCACTCCCTCTGTCCTGCATAATTTCTGTTGAGAAATCAGCTGACAGTCATATGGGCACTCCCTTGTAGGTAACTAACTGTTTTTCTCTTGCTGCTTTTAAGATTCTCTCTTTTTTGTTAGCCCTTGGCATTTTAATTATAATGTGTCTTGGGGAGAAAACCAAGATGGCGGCATAGGTAAACACCGGAGTTAGCTGCCTCGAACAACCACTTCAAAAATACAACTAAAAGATGGAACGGACATCACCCAGAACCACAGGAAGACTGGCTGAGGGGAAATTCTTCAACTAGAAGGAAAGAGAACAGCATACGAGACTCAGAGGAGGTGCAGTGCGGAAAATACAAAAGTACGGAGGTAGCGGGCTGGTATCTGAGGGTGCGGTTGTAGTTTTCAATCGGGAGGGAGTCACAGATTCTGAGCTCCAGTTCTGGGCGAGTCTCTAGGGACCCAGACCCAAACGGTAGAAGCGGGACTGTCTGGCATTGGTCGGAACGCGAGGGCAGCTTTCTCTCCGAGGTTTGCAGAGGTTGCTGGGACTCTGAGAGGCAGAGACTCTGGGGACGGGACTGAGAGCAGCCATAACTGCTCCCTCCACCCGCTCTGTTGATCCCGTGCCACCTGCCCTGCCCAAGCCCTGCGCAGAGCCATTTGCCAGATAGCCTCAGGCAAAGGCTAGATTAGCACCTCCCTAGAGGACAGAAGTTTTCCCACTGAAGACACAGCTGATTCTCACAGCCAGTTGGCCTGGAGGTCAAATCCCCCCAGTATTAACTACAACAATCAAGGCTTAACTACAACAAGACTGCGCACAAAGACCACTAGGGGGTGCACCAAAAAAGCATAAAAAATGCGGAGACAAAGAAACAGGACAAAACTGTCAATGGAGGATATTGAGTTCAGAACCACACTTTTAAGGTCTCTCAAGAACTGTCTAGAAGCCGCCGATAAAGTTATTGAGATCTACAAGAAATCTAATGAGACCCTCCATGTTATGATAAAGAACTAACTAGAAATTAAACATACACGGACTGAAATAACGAATACAGACTCCCAACAGCAGACCAGAGGAGCGCAAGAATCAAGGCAAAGATTTGAAATGTGAAGAAGCAAAAAACACCCAACCAGAAAAGCAAAATGAAAAAAGAATCTGAAAATACGAAGATAGTGTAAGGAGCCTCTGGGACAGCTTCAAGCGTACCAACATCAGAATTATAGGGGTGCCAGAAGATGAGAGAGACCAAGATATTGAAAACCTATTTGAAGAAATAATGACAGAAAACTTCCCCTACCTGGTGAAAGAAATAGACTTACAGGTCCAAGAAGCGCAGAGAACCCCAAACAAAAGGTATCCAAAGTGGACCACGCCAAGACACATCATAATTAAAATGCCAAGAGCAAAAGACAAAGAGAGAATCTTAAAAGCAGCAAGAGAAAGAAACTCAGTTACCTACAGGGGAATACCCATACGACTGTCAGCTGATTTCTCAACAGAAACTTTGCAGGCCAGAAGGGAGTGGCAAGAAATATTCAAAGTGATGAATGCCAAGAACCTACAACCAAGATTACTTTATTCAGCAAAGCTATCATTAAGAATTGGAGGTCAGATAAAGAGCTTCACAGGTAAGGAAAAGCTAAAGGAGTTCATCACCACCAAACCAGTATTATATGAAATGCTGAAAGGTATCCTTTAAGAAGAGGAAGAAGAAGAAAAAGGTAAAGATACAAATTATGAACAACAAATATGCATCTATCAACAAGTGAATCTAAGAATCAAGTGAATAAATAATCTGATGAACAGAATGAACTGGTGATTATAATAGAATCAGGGACATTGAAAGGGAATGGACTGACTATTCTTGGGGGGAAAGGGGTGTGGGAGATGCGGGAAGAGACTGGACAAAAATTGTGCACCTATGGATGAGGACAGTGGGGGGGTAAGGGCAGAGGGTGGGGTGGGAACTGGGTGGAGGAGAGCTATGGGGGGAAAAAAAGAGGAACAAATGTAATAATCTGAACAATAAAGATTTAATAAAATAAAAAAAAAATAATGTGTCTTGGTATGGTACTCTTTGGGTTCCTCTTGTTTGGGTTTCTCTGTGTTTCCTGCACTTGTAAGTCTATTTCTTTCACCAGGTAGGGGAAGCTTTCTGTCATCATTTCTTCAAATAGGTTTTCAATATCTTGCTCTCTCTCTTCTGGCCCCCCATAATGCAAATGTTGGTACACTTGAAGTTGTCCCAGAGGCTCCTTACACTATCTTCATATTTTTGGATTCTTTTTCTTTTTGCTCTTCTGATTGGTGTTTTTTGCTTCCTCATATTTCAAATCATTGATTTGATTCTCTGAATCCTCTACTGTTGAATCCCTGTATATTAATTATTCTTTATTTCGATCCATGTATGCTTAATTTCTGACTGGTCCTTTTCCTTTTTTTTTTTTTTTTTTTTTTGCATTCTTACTTAGATCTGTGAAAGTGTCACTTTCATTGAAGGTCTCATGAAGATTCTTGAGTAACCTTATAACCATTATTTTGAACTCTATATCCAGTAGTTTGTTTTCTTTCATTTGTAACATGTTTCTTTGTCTCCACATTTTGGCTGCTTCCCTGTGTTTGTTACTATGTATTGGGTAGAGCTGCTATGTCTCCTTGAATTGGTAGAGTCGTCTTGTGTAGTAGGTGTCCTATAGTGCCCAGTGGCTTAGCCTCCCCAGTCACTTGAGCTGGGCACTCTAGGTGCATCCCTTTGTGGGCTGTGTGCACAGTCTTGTTGTAGTTGAGACTTGATGGCTGTTGGTGTCACTGGGAGGAATTGACCTCCAGGCCAATTGGCTGGGAGGACCAGCTGTGGCTACAGTGGGAGAGCTGCTGTGCAGGAGCCACCCCTGTGGGGCAGGACTTGCTTCACTGGGGCTTTGGTGCTCACTGAATCTGCCCCTTGAATGTGTTGCTTATGGATGTGTAGAGTTGTAATCTGATATGTTCTGATGCTGACCACTGGGTGCACTGGCTCTTGGGTTTCTAGGGAGGTGCAAAGTCAGCCACTGCCTGGGGCACCTGACAAGAGCTACAATGAGATCTGCAGATTCCTCCTATTTATATTGGTTTAGAAGTGTCCAGGCGAGGCCCAGCTGTGAAGCAAGGCGGGCTGGTGCTGATGCCGGGTCTTGGGCCTTTTATTGATAGGGTCTCAGGGAATCACCAGGGTGGAGTAAACAGAAGTGGCTTCCAGTCAGCCCTGCAACTGGAGAGGTCCCAGCATAGGACCAATGACCCCTGTAAGCACTTCCATCTGGGAGAAAGCTGCCCCTGAGTTCCTGCTCAATGCCAGACAGTCCAGCTACTTCTTGTATGTGCCTGGGCCCCCCAGAGCTTTGCCCTGATGCTGGAGCTCAGAGGAAGTGGAACCTTGTAAATTCAGTTCATGTGCTGGCCCTTTAAGAGGAACAGCTGGGTCTCCAGCAGCCTCTGTGTTACTGAGACCCAATCCCTACTGGTTTTTACTGCCTGTAGTTACGGGGACTTCTTTTCCCAACATTGGGTGCCTGGGCTGGGGATCTGGTGTGGGGCTGGGACCCCTTGTTCCTCAGGGGGGCCTCCACAGAGATGAACTCCTGATTAAAAAAGTGGCACAAGCGAGTGCTGGACCAGCCCATTCAGCACCTCCGCACCCACTACTAGTCTCAGTGTGCTTTCTTCTTTAATTCTCTAGTCGTAGGACTTCCATTCAGCCAACTTTCAGGTGGTTCTGGATGATGATTGTTCTGTATTTTAGTTGTAATTTTGATGTGGTTTTGGGAGGCAGTGAGTACAGGCTATGCCACCATCTTGGTTCTCCAATATTGCTCTCTTTATTTTTATTTTTTAAAATATATTTTGTTTGATTTAAGAGAGAAAGGGAGAGGGAGAGAGAGATAGAAACATCAATGATGAGAGAATCATTGATTGGCTGCCTCCTACACGCCCTATACTGGGGATCTAGCCTGCAACCCCGGCATGTGACCTAACTGGGAATCAAACCGTGACCTCCTGGTTCATAGGTTGATGCTCAACCACTGAGCAACACTGGCTGGGCTCTTTTTGTTATGTACAGGACGATGCTCCAACCAAGACACACCAGCCAGGCTCGTCTTTAATATTTCAATGAACCAATACATGCATGTAACTTACTGTTGTCCTTTTTGGTTTCATAACCTATAGTCATGCAGTTATTAGCTTTCATCTTTCAGAATATAGTGACTAAAGATATTTTCTTTCCCACATCCACTTCTATAAACATTTATTAATTACCACAGCTGCTCTGCCATCCAGTCAGGATTTGGGGGACTAAAAAGGCCTAGACCGGCATGCAAGGAAGTTGAAACAGAATGAGGGAGAGAAAAGGCCCATAATCATACCTATGATGAAGGCAGAACACAAGAGGGAAGTTTCAAAGGCATACAAACTAATTGTGTCACTGTTCTGTAAGGTCCTGCAGGGGCTTCCAAATACCTTCAAGATTAACAGTGCTCTTGGAATCCAAGTCCTCCAAGATGTGTTGCTATTTTCCCTCTTATCTTCTGAATGCCAGCCATGGAGCACTTCTTTCAGATCCTGGAAGGTGACGCGCTTATCTCTGGACACTTGCCCCTGCGGTTACGGTGCCTGGACACCATCACTCCTTCCCTGACAACTGCTGCGCATGTTCAGAAATGCGCTCAGAACTGGGCTAGGTTAGAACCTCTTGTCACGCCTCCCAAAGCATCCTGATGGCTCCTTTCCTAACAAACATTACATTTCATGGTGACCACTGTATACTGCCTTCCCGGCAGGAACTCCATACCGTATTCTCTGCCAGGTCTCCCGTGCCCAGAACAGAGCCTGGGCCATCCTGCATTCAAGAAATATTGTGGAATGAATAAATGAATGAATAGAATGAGAGATAAGTGGATAAGAAGTATAAAGAAAGTGTTTTTAGGGTTTTAGAGGGGAGAATGGTGATTTAGTTGGTGAGATCAGGACACTTTCCTGTGGGAGCTGCTATCCGCGCCACCTGGCAGCATGGAAAGGCTGAGGGGCCCTTCCATGACATTTCTGATAACAATCAGCAAAAAGGAGAGTGTGGAAGCAGGAGAGAGGGGCAAGTTAGGGCAACAGAGAGTAATCTAACTTGGCAAAAGTCTGGGAAGGATGCGAGGCAGAAAAGGAAAAGAGCACATTATACCAGGGCGGCTCTTTTGTAGGTAGGTGAGCTCAATTGCCATTTAATAAATATTTTTCTTCCTTTTTTGTCTCTAGATGTGGCCGGCATGGTTGTCTCCTCAGTCATTGTCCACAGGACTCAGAGAACCAGTAGGAAAAGTGGCACAGACTCAAGGCCCGGCTTTCTCTCCAACGGTGAGAAAAGGAGCGGGTACTTCCTGGGGCCTAGCCCTGTGCTCCTCTAGTCGCCCGGATAGAGCCTCATGGGGTACCCATGTTGGGTTAAAATGGAACAAGGCACTTCATGAAATACTGAGCCTCTCACCACTGCAAACATTTAACCCAAGGCCTGATGACAATCTTCCCCCAAGTACAGTGATAGGATCAGAGTTTAGACTAGACAATGATTTACTTTACATTAAAGTCTCCTTCTCATGTAAGATCAGAAGAAGAAAACTAGTGGGGTCACTTCTGGAAGGAGCTTGCCTGCAGGTTTGGGGCTTGGAAGGACGTCGGCAAGAGAGAAGGAGGGGGCTTCATCTTGTTGGGAGAAGTGAGAGTTGTAACTGTGGTGTGAGTGAGTTCACCGAGGGAAGGAGTGTGAAAAGACAGGGAAGAGAGCTGAAGGCAGAAACAGGAGGTGCTCCTGGGACGGCGGCAGGTGGGGGATGTGCAGAAACTCACAAAGGAGATGCTATTCCGTGCGCTCAGGTCCACCAAGGACAGGGTGGTGGGTGGTGCTCAGAGGATCATTTCCTCACCTTTGAGAAAGCAGTTTCAAGAGACTCGCGGGGAGAGACCAATGGAGAAGGTGAGGGAGAGTAAGGGAAGGGGGATGGCGAAGGTGACTGTCATTTTCAGAAGTTGGGTGGTTAAGAGCTGGGAGCAGAAGCCTGTGGAAGAACTGGGTGAAGGAAAAGGGCTTTGGTTTCATTTTAGTAGAGAGTAACCATGGTCCTTTTTAAACACGAGGAAGGAGGTACAATCAGGCGAGAAGAAGCCAACGAGGGTGGGCAGAGAGGTGATAGACTGTGGCTGGTGAGAAGCGCTGGGTGAGAGGTTGGCTTTGGCAAAGAGGACAGTGCCATCCTTCGCAGAGTCCACAACATTAGAGAAGAGGAAGGTGAGGATTCAGAGAGATGGGCCGGCCAAGGCAAGATAACAAGATCCAGTGAGCTCAGTGAAATTGGAGATGAAGTTATTCCTAAGAGTGGAAAACAGAGAATGGCCAGGAGTCTTCAGACAAGAGATATGGAGGCATTTGATAGCAGAAAATGAATTAAAGAATTACCACGCATCCATGGGGACGCATGCAGACAACGGGTTTGTGGCCTTTCTTCACTGTGCTCTGCAGCAGAAAAGGAGGAGATGAAGTCAAACCACGTTGGGTTCCCTGGGTAGGAGTCATCAAAAAGGAAGAGGTGAGTGAAGTCACAAGGTGAGCCATGAGATTAGAAGCCAGGAGGAGGAAGACAGCACATTCAGGTGAGGAAGCAGGAAGGAATGTGTTTGTGATGGGCCACCTGTAGCAGGTGGATCTGAGGCTTCAGTAGTGACTTGGGGCTCTGTTCTCGATCCCAAGCTTCCACATGGCACAGGAGCCAGACACTCAGACTCTGTCGATGGTGGGGACAGCATGGTCATGGAGGTGAGGTTTGGGGAGGATGAGAAGTAAGATGGCTGATGCCTGGGTGAACCAAGAGGATGGTCCACATTTTGCGGATCTCAGAACGATTTGGGGGAATCCAAGGTGGTCTGGAATTCCCAATAAGGCTGAAGCCAGAAAATATAGTCTTTTGAGATTCCTATTGTGGGGGTCATCTCCGAGTTTCAAACTTGCAAACACAGAACCGCCTGGCAGTTGTGATGCCACATGAAAGCCAAAGCCATACCTCCCCCTTGGTCCCTCTGGCCAGCTGGGCACCTCAGATGAGAGCTGCGCCCAGGGCTGCACCATCTGCTGTTGGCTCACCTGCTGCTACACCCTAGCAGCCAGATCTAATGGCCCAGATGGCAACCACTGCAGCTGGTGTGGCTGTGGGCTCTGCTGTCGGCCCCACACTAGTTCATGCCATTGCTGGGGCTTCCGTGAGGAAGTAATGCTGAGTCCTCCAGGCCTGACCTCACCCAGGAGCCTCAGGGAACTCAGCCAGCTAACCACCACCAGCAGCAACAACAGGCTAGTGTGGTCACCACGAGATGAAACAGTGCTCGGCATGTGCCCAGAACCAGGGAGACCTCAGTGAAGTGCTGAAACAGTGCGATTCTACAAATAGATTAGTCTAATCAAGAAGTTAAGATTGAAAACATGAGAAATCATCTCTCATGATCAACTTCATTTAGTATAAAAATATAATTCATAGGAAAAGTATAAAACTACTTTATACTTTATACTCTATCATTATTACTAGTAGTTTCCTTGCATCAGAATTGCAATGGACCCGGCCAGTGTTGCTCAATGATTGAGCATCGATTCATGAACCAAGAGGTCACTGTCTTGATTCCTGGTTGGTGCACATGCCCAGGTTGTGGGCTCGATCTCCAGCAGAGGGAGTGCAGGAGGCAGCTGTAGATGTTTCTCTCATCAATGTTTTTTATCTCTCCTTTTCTCTCTCTCTAAAAACTAATAAAACATTTTTAAAATTGATTTCAGAGAGGGAAGGGAGAGAGAGAGAGAGAGAGAGAGAGAGAGAGAGAGAGAGAGAGAAACAGCCTACCTAATAAAAGAGTAATATGCAAATAACCATCACTCTGTGACAAAGATGGCGGCACCCATAGTGGCGGGGGATGGAGGGGACGCTGGTGGCATTGCCCTGGCAATACGAGCCCAGCATTCTGCACCCCAGCCGTGTGGAGGGAGGGGTCAAGGACCCAGCATCCCATGCTCTGGCCATGTGGAGGGAGGGGCCAGGAACCCAGCATCCCATGCTCTAGTGGTGTGGAGGGAGGGGCCTCTGGCCAGAGACCAGGGCGTGGGACGGTGGCATCATTGCAGGCCAGGCTGAGGGACCGCGCCCCCTCCCATGCACAAATTTTGTGCACCAGGCCTTTAGTCAATGATAAGAGAGAATCATTGATCGGCTGCTTCCTGCACACCCCACACTGGGAATCGAGCCTGCACCCCAGACATGTGCCCTGACCGGGAATCAAGCCATGACCTCCTAATTCATAGGTTGATACTCAACCACTGAGCCATGCTAGCTGGGCAAAACGTTAAAAAAAAGTATTGCAATGGAAGAAGGTGTTTTTACTGTATAGAAGTTTACTGAGATGGTATTGAGTTTGGGGCTGGACAAATGTTTGTGAGGTCTCCTTAAATTAGCTTTTGTGATGTTACTTTCTATGAATCAATGAGAATAAAGTGATTTTCTTTAGAAAAAAATCCTACTGTGACTATTTTTACTGCCATGCTGGTGTGGATGGAGGAACATAGAAAACAGTAACTACCTCATAGAACTGCATAAGAGTCAGATTTGATAATACAGGTGAGCCATTCACATGGTGCCTTCTGGGCACTTGGTTCCTTCACCCAGGCACTCAGCTTCATGCTAAGTTTTGTAGAGAAACAAAAGAAATGACACATGGGTGCCTTTTACAAGGAGCTTGTGTTCTAGTTGGGAGAGAGAGCAAAGGTGTGCCACACAGGCCTACCCCACATGGCAGTGGTGCCCAACTGCCTGCCTGTGTACTCGGCCCCTCTCTGATTGACACATGCCAACCCTGGTACAACTTAGGCACAGTTGTGGATACAAGAATTCAGTGGAGGGAGTTGGATTGGCTTCAGTAATTCAAACGGCTTCAGGAAGGTCCCATTTGAGGTGGGTCTTGAAATAGGGAGGTGGGACTTCGAAGGCTCACAGCTGGAGAATTAGGATAGGTCAAGACACAGTTTGTTTTAATGCATCTGGAATGTATGTAATACTAATAATGAAAATACTATGAATAGTGATGATGACAGACACATAATGAGAGTTTCCAAGGTGTTAGAGAATGTGCTAAGTGCTCAACGTGAATCATCTCACCTCACAGCAATCCTAGGAGATAAATCATTAGAGTCCTTTTGGCTGCAAGTCACAGAAACCTCAACTCAGTTCAGAGATAAGGATTCTCTTGGCTCATGTAGCTGGATATCTGGACGTAGGGTGGGCTGCGGGCAGGGTTTTGTCATAGTCTGGCTCCATCTCCCACTTCTCAGTGTACTTCCTCGTACTGCCCTCCCCACGCATCGGCTTCAGTTCCCCTCAGACAGGAAAGCAGCGCATCCTCTACCTTCCTGGGGAGAGGGATGCGGCATCCCATGGCTTTCTACCAAGAGGCAAGGAGCTTCTTTTCTAGAAGCCACAGCAACTTTTTCCTTGAGTCTTGCTGGCATTAGTCATGACTGTTCTTAAACCAGCTGTCAGCAGTGGTGATGGAACTAGTATTAGCCCAGAGCGTGGTCCCCTGGCTTGATCCCCGATGGCCCAGCACTGCCCGTCTGGGATGGGCCCAAGACTGGCATTTCTAGCAAGTTCCCAGGTGATGCTGCTGCTGATCCTGCAACTGCTGTTGACACATGCTGGTCACACTCATCTGCTGGCACGGCACAGAGGTCAAGCTAACTGCCTTCCATGGCCATCATCACCTCTGCTGTGCACACGAGGAGACTGGGGCTGAGAGGGTGCAAGCATCAAAGGTCGCATTGCCTGTGTTCCAACCTGAGCAGCCTGATGGGAAAGCCTGTGAGCTTCACCGCTAAGCGGAGGCCCTTCTAACCGCAGCCGGCCTCAGCAGTAGGTGTGAGAGGGACTAGACAGGCTGCAATTATACTCTGGAGGGTTCTCAAAGCCAGACAAAGGAGCTTAAAGCTGAAACCATGGGCAATAGGGAGCCATCACAGGTTCCTGAGGGGAAGTGTTTTATAAAGATTGGTCCAGAGGTAAAACTTTTATTTATTTTTTGATACGCAATGCAATTAATAGTTATGTCAAAAGTCTATTTTGTCCCTGAATTACAACGAAAGTTGACTTTATTCTCTTTTTTTATTTTGTTTAAAGTCAGATTGAGATCTGACTATAAAGTAAAAAGTTTCCCCTCTGTGTGAGTTTTCACAACTGTAAGCAACAGAATTCAGCTCTAGCTGCTTTAAGCAGAAAGGGAACTCACTAGAAAGCATTCAGGCAGCTCTCAGAATTACAGGGGGGTCTAGAGAACCAGAGTTTGAGGCTAAGCAGCCAGGAACCGTGCCCAAAACCGTGCTGTGGAAACTGGAATCTCTGTAGTTGAACTAAGCACCAGACACCACTGTGCTCAGTGCTAGGGCAGGAACACAGACTTACTGACATGGCCTCCCCTCCCCTCTTCTGTGCCAGGAACATGGTCTGGTTGCTCCTGCCCTGCTGCCCATGGCACCAATGGGAGTGAGAGTCCCTCTGCCCTGGTGCCCACCTCACTTCCTTCAGACCCCACGTCCAGAGCATGAGCTTTCAGTAGCAGAGTGTGAATCCCCCCCGCTCAGCCCAGTGGCAAGGGAGGCAGGAACAGAGAGAGCAGGACATCTTAAGCTTCCACTGTGGAAATCTGACTCTGTCTCCTATTCAGACTTATAAGAAGGTGTTATGGGCTGAATTGCAACCCCCCAGCCTCCAAAGCCCTAACTCCCGGTGCTTTAGAATGTGTATACATTTGAAGATGGGGCCTTTAATGAGGTGAGTAAGTTAAAATGAGGCCATTAGGTGGACCTGATTCAATCTAACTGGTGTTCTTATAAGGAAGAGGGAAGCTGGACACAAAGAGAGATACAAGGCATGCACGCACAGAGGACAGACCATGTGAGGCACAGTGAGCACACAGCCATATGCACATTGCCACTATGGCATGTGTGTGTGTGTGCGTGCGTGTGTGTGTGTGTGTGTGTGTGTGTGTGACACTTTGATCTTGGACTTCCAGCCTCCAGAATTGTGAGGCAATAAGTGTCTGTTGCTTTAGCCCCGAGCCTGTGCTATTGCTTATGGCAGTTGAGCTGACTCATACAGAGAAGTGCCCGACCAGGGAAAGGGTTGGGATATTGGAGAGTTGAAATGGGTCACAATTGCACCCCATGCTCTCCCACCTCAACGCGTCTGAGGCTGAAGGAGGATCTTCAGGAAGAAAGACTGGGAGGATGAGGAAGGACATTGTTTTAAATAGGAGGACGTTTGAGGGCCCCTGCAGACGACCCCCCAATGCACCTTTAATCTGCGTGGAGAAGCCTGGGAGTCCTGCGCCTGTGTATTTTTGGGAACCTCCAAATCTGGAAGGACCCAATCAGATTTGGCAAGCACACGTGCCCCTGGCAACCGAAATTCACAAGCTCCACGGTGCACACCCGCGGGCCTGGGCTCCTTCCCAGGACATGAGGCCACCGGCGCCTGGGCTGCCTTGCCAGCCGTACAGCTCCCTGGGAGAGCCGGCAGAACCTGTGCTTTGACTCAGGGGACCTGCTTTCTGAGCTGAGGTTTGTGGCCTGTGGCTTTTGTGCTTCCCTCATTTGCCCAGCTGTCATCCTCACCTCGCCTTCTTCTTTTATTTCCTTTTTACAAGTAGGTACCACCTCTTGCTTATATTCAGCCGCAAATGAAGAGCTGGGGGACCAAGGAGAGGAGCACAGAGTGTCAATGCAACACCCCCCGCCCCTCCCTATGAGGGGCCAGAGATTCAATGGGAGCTGCGTGTGGTCCAGCATCGTGAGTGGGGAAGTCAACAGAATAGAATCTAGTTTCCTCTGCTCGGCCTTTGGACTCTACCTGGTGACACCAGAAGAGCCTGTAGCTGCTGAAGTCCTTTCTAAACTGCAACCTAGCTACACGGGGGCAACTGGAATATTCCACCAGCTAGTGGAACCAAGGGAAGAAGAGAGATGGTGGTGGGAGGTGGGTCAGAGCGGGCTGGGGGGTGTCACCCAGAAATAAAACTTTGTATGCTGCCCCCATGCTTATATCTATCTGGCCTCCTAAGGTCTGACTTCCAGGACCTTCAGAGCAACTGCCCTGGAGTCCTGCATCACAAATCGTCGTGCTTTGTCCCAACAGGTAGGCTGGGGCTAATTGTCTTATCTCTGCCTCACACAGGCTGTGTGGCCTTGAGTGGAGCATCTGATCTCTCTGGGCTGTTTTCCTCTCTGTGAAATGGGGTTGATAGCACTGACCTGTCCCAGAGCGTGAGCACAGGAGGCGTCGCTAATAAAACTTGTCATAAAAGTCTTTGTTCTTCCAAGGCTCCTGGGCCTAGAAAAGAGAGGATCTGGAGGCTGTGACCACAGCCCGGGGAGGCAGGGGCTGCTCCGAGCGTGGGGGCCGGCTCTGAGCAGCACAGCAGAGAATGGGGTCTGATGGCAGCAGCAGGCTGTGCAAGGCCTCACAGAGGACCGGCAGGAGGGCAAGGCAGCTTGGCCTCTGATGTCCGGGCCTTGCCATTGACCCACTCAGGACATCTGCAACAACTCACAGAAGTGACAGCAGCTTCTTCCAGTTTCTGCCTGTCAAGTCCAAGAGTCTTTCCAGCAGCGCTCAGATGGAAGTTGCATGCAAATCACGAAAGAAAGCCTGAGCTTGGCTGGGAGTTTGTCTTTGTGCAGAGAACAATGGTCAGAGAAAGAGTGCTGTGTCCTGCGGTGTTCAGACTGCATGGACACAGTTCCCTGCGGAGGGCCAGCCTGCCCAGAGCTGCGTGTGTGTGTGCATACGTGTGAATGTATTGTGTATATGTGTACACATGTCTGTGTACATGCCTATGTGTGGGTGTATTGGATAAGTGTGTCTGTGTACATGTGTATGTGCAGAAGTATGTATCTTTGTGTGTGTACATGGATCTGTGCATGTACATGTGCATATACACATGTATCTTTACAGTGTGTGTGCATGCATGGATGTGAGCACACATGTGTCATGTGTATGTGTGCATATATATGTGTATATAGAGGTGTGTATTATGTGTGCATGTGTATTGTGTATCTGTGTATGTTATGTACACTGGTGTTGCAAGTGTGCATGTGTGCAAATACATGCATACACATGTGTGCATATAGGTTAGTATGCATGTATGTGCATGTATATATGAATATGTATTTGTGACATGTACATGGCAGCAATTTTCAGCTGGTATGCCACAAAAAAATTTAAAACATGCAATACCTGCCCTGGCCAGTGTGCTCAGTGATTAGAGCATTGGCCTGTGCACTAAAGGGCCATGGGTTATATTCTGGGTCAAGGGCATGCATCTGAGTTGCAGGTTCCATCCCTGGGCCTGAACCTGGATGCATACAGGAGGCAACCAATCGATGTGTCTCTCTCACATTGATTTTTCTCTCTCTCTCTCGCCTTCTTCCTCCTTCCCTTCTACTCTCTCTATAAAATCAACGGAAAAAATATCCTCAGGTGATGATTAACAGCAAAAACAAAAAGACAGCAGCCGACACAACCAAAATTATACCTATTTTTTCAGATCAGCAAAAAACATAATATATTTTTTGGTGAGCAGCAGAGTTTTAGTAATTAGTTTATGTGTGCCGTGAGACAAAAAGGTTGAAAATCGCTGGTATAAGGGGCTGGCTGGAGGGCATGTGCATGACCACAAACCTTACCTCAGGCCTTCACAGCGTTGTGTTGGAGTCAAAGAAGCAAGCACACTCAGGCCCAGCAAACACCACCCACACTGAGGGGGCTGTGGGTGGCAAGGCTTGGATGTGAATAGGGGCTGCCATAGCGGGTCAGAGCGCTGTGGTTGCTGGAAAGTTACTGGCCAGCCTTTCCGTTTTCATAAGCCAAAAGTTGTACACGCCAGTCAGTGTTTTATGTTTAAAATCTGAGAAATGCTGTGAATGTGCCAGAACCATTTTAGTTTGTATTTTGTGTTTTTGACAATTAGAAAGGTCTCTTGAGTTTCATCTTATCAAGATGTTGTTTTAAAAATATATTTTTCAGAGCGGCTCTCTGAATCTCCTCTTACGTTGCCTTCCTTGTGATATTTCCTCATATTAATAATTATGAAGCCCAGAACTGAGAGCTGGCACCCTCGGGGACTCAGTCTCTGCGCCAGAAAGTTGTATGGGAACCCAGCAGCTTCCTAGAGCTGTTCGGCCATTGGGAGGTTACTGGGCCATTCTAAGTCTCAATGTTCTCACCTCTGAAATGGGTATGCTAATAGTAACAGCCTCATAGGATTGCTGTAAGGATTAAATGAGACATTGCCAAGCTTCCTGATCTGTGTGCCAATGTGCAGTTTGCTGGGAGGTGCCAGCCACCAGCCTTAGGTCACAAGCAGTACCTGGGGGGCTGGCAACATAATGGTGAGCATCACGCACGGTTCCAGGAACACCTGTAAAAGGGTGGAATTCTGAATCGCTATTTCAGACATAAAACGACATGGTTAAGAAAGCAAGCTGGAGTTTTTCATGAAACATTTGAAAGTTCTTTACAAATCAACATTGAATACCTACCCTTTTCCTTTTCCTTCTATTTTTATCTTAATTACAGAATGTAAACTGAGTGTAACGGATGGTTTCAGATGGCACGCTGGAGGGGTGCAGCTCACCCAGCCCCCTCCCCACCTCCGTGGGCCATGTCTAAAGTACTGTTTTCCTTGAGCACCACGTGCAGCTGCTGGGAAGCCCTGAGCTTCCTGACAGAGCGAGCCGTCCGTGTTGGTGATGTCGTTAATGTATTGTTGTCGTCATCGTTGTTCAGATACCGGAGCTAGCTGCCATAACTTGTGAGTTGGAAGCATGCTTCTGTTATAAACTGCCTAATGACTCTAAAGGATCCTGTTTATCCTTCATATGTCTGCTTAAAATGCAGGAATAGTACCTGCTCCTCCAGCCCAACGGGCAATGCTATGAGCCTCAGAGGAGAAACTGGACATCAATGATGGCAGAGAAATAACAACTATTTTGCTGGGTCAATGGTTTCTCTTTCTCCAACTCAGTGGTGTCCAACCACACGTGACTATTTAAATTTAAATGAATTAAAATGAAATATACTTGAAAATCCCAGTTTTTCTCAGTCTTCCTGGCCACATTTCCAGTGCTCATAGCCACATGTGGCTGATAGCCATCATATTGGACACTCAGCTTAACTACTCATATAAAACGTTCACCCTTTCTCTTCTGCTTCCTGCCGCACTGGTGGATCAGGTAGGGAAGATTTAAGTTTTTTCTACTGTCTTAATCCATAAGAGGTATAAAACAGTTAAAATGATGAGCTCTGTTTCGCTTGGTAAAGGAAGATGCCACTGCTAGTACGATATGGGCCTGGATGGATTTGGCTGGACCTCCCTGAAGCCTCTTCCCTGACTTTTGCATTTTCAGGTGCCTGGGCGCTGTAAGCAATAACGAAGGAAAAGAAAGCTAACAGGTGCAACGACGGTTACATCCATGTGGCTTAGTGGGAGCATCATGTTCTTAACATCCTGGCTGCCATCTTGATCTTTATCGTCACCAAAGGTAAGCATCAGACTTTCTGCTGAAGTCACTTCCATGGACCTTTTGCTTCTTTCATACTAAGGAAACCAAAGTGGTGGCAGTCCCTAACTGTGACCATAGCCATCCATTAGCCTCCACCCATAATTGGGTATCTGCTTCCCCAGCTGTAAATGGAAATAGTTTTACTGAGGATTCTGAACACAGTGTGGCTAGCTGTGGATTCCAGGGCCCTGCTGGAGTCATTGCTGTTGCATGCTGATGCACAAGAACATCTTGATGAAAAAATAGAGGGATAGTATTGAGAAGTGTCTCAACTGTGGTTAAACTATGTCCACGCCACTTCCCCATTTCATCTAGGACATGAAACTGTGGGCCAGCTTTTATTTGCATGGTTGCTGTGAGGGGAATCTTCTCCCTGAACCATTCTGGAACAAAATTGTATTTCTCTTGGCTCTTGGTTATTATTAAGTCTAATCGTCTAGGGCAGTTTGAGAAAACATTGGCTTTCTCCAATACCTTTGGGGAAAAGTCAAAATAGGTTAATATACTCCGGAAACTTCAATGACCACATTTTCTTTTTATTGATAGACGTTGCAAGCGAAAAACTGATATAGTGCAGTTAACCACATAACTAAAATTTCTTTTATTGCCCTTTAAAAATCATGGTGCTGGCAATATTTGTGATAGACTAAATTTTTACACATAAGGCTTTTTAAAGGCTTATAAATGTTTAGAAAATAAAACTGGTTTGGCCCAGATGGTGAGGTTCACTGGTTGAATATCAACCCATGAACCAGGAGGTCACAGTTTGATTCCCGGTCAGGGCATGTGCCCGGGTTGTGGGCTCAATCCCTAGTTGGGGGCATGCAGGAGGCAGCTGATCAATGTTTCTCTCCCATCATTTTTGTTTCTATCCCTCTCTCCCTCTTCCTCTGAAATCAATAAAAACATATTTTTTCTTACTTATTTGGATGTCTTTATTTGATTATCTGTTTACTTGCTATAGTTCTTTTGTTTAAAGAATTGCATATGTCTCCTTTTCCCCCAAATGACCGCCTCGCCCTGCCACTCCTGCCCCCTAGGACAAGACCCCATCACCCCAGTGTTCATGTCCATTGGTTAGGCTAATATGCATGCATACAAGTCCTTTGGTTGATCTCTTACCCTCCCTTTCCCCTGTCTTCTCTCTGAGGTTGGACGGTCAGTTCAGTGTTTCTTAGTCTCTGGATCTATTTTTGATAATCAGTTTATGTTGTTCATTATATTCCACAAAGGAGTGAGATCATGTGATATTTGTCTTTCTCTGATTGGCTTATTTTGCTTAGCATAATGCTCTTCAGGTCCATCCAAGCTGTTGCAAATGGTAAGAGTTCCTTCTTGTTTATTATAGCAGCGTAGTATTCCATTGTGTAGATGTACCACAGTTTTTTAAATTCATCTGCTGATGGGCACTTAGGCTGTTTCCAAATCTCAGCTAATTGTGCTGCTATGAACATCGGGGTGCATATGTCCTTTCTGATTGGTGTTTCTGGTTTCTTGGGGTATGTTCCCAGAAGTGGGATTACAGGGTTGAATGGGAGCTCCATTTTTAATTTTTTGAGGAATCTCCATACTGTTCTCCACAGTGGCTGTACCAGTTTGCATTCCCACTAGCAGTGCAGGAGGATTTCTTTTTCTCCACATCCTCAGCCAGCACTTGTCATTTGTCGATTTATTGATTCTGACAGGTGTGAGATGGTACCTCATTGTTGTTTTGATTTGCATCTCTCAGATGATTAGTGACTTTGAGCATGTTTTCATCTGTCTTTCAGCCTTCTGTATGTTGTCTTTCAAAAAGTGTTTATGTAGATGCTTTGCCCATTTTTTTGATTTGATTGTTTATCTTCCTTTTGTTACATTGTATGAGTTCCCTGTAAATTTTGGAGATTAAACCCTTATCTGAGAAAGTCTTGGCAAATATGTTCTCCCATGCAGTGGGCTTTCTTGTTGTTTTGTTGATGGTTTCTTTTGCTGTGAAGAAGCTTTTTATTTTGATGTAGTCCCATATGTTTATTTTCTCCTTAGTCTCCATTGCCCTAGGAACTGTACCAGTAAAGATATTGCTATGACATATGTCTGCTATTTTGCTGCCTATGGAGTCTTCTAAGATTTTTATGTTTTCCCATCTTACATCTAAGTCCTTTAATCATTTTGAGTTTATTTTTGTGTATGGTGTAAGTTGGTGGTCTAGTTTCATTTTTTTGCATGTATCTGACCAATTTTCCCAGCACCACTGATTGAAGAGTCTGTGTTGACTCCATTGTATGCTCTTGCCTCCTTTGTCAAATATTAATTGAGCATTTTGGATGCCTTTTATTTCTTCTTCTTCTCTGATTGCTATGGCTAGCACTTCTAGTACTATGTCGAACAGGAGTGGTGAGAGTGAGCATCCTTGTTTTGTTCCTGCTCTTAGGGGAAATGGCTTTAGTTTTTGCCCATTGAGTATGATGTTGGCTGTAGGTTTGTCATATAAGGCTTTTATTATGTTGAGGTATGATTCCTCTATTCCACTTTGCTGAAAGTTTTTGTCAGAAAGGGTGTTGGATTTTGTCAAATGCTTTTCCAGCATGGATTGGTATGATTATGTGATTTTTGTCTCTCAATTTGTTTATGTGATGTATCACATTTATTGATTTGCGGATATTGTACCATCCTTGCATCCCCGGAATAAATCCCACTTGGTCATGGTGTATGATCTTTCTAATGTAATGCTGGATCTGATTTACTAGCATTTTGTTGAGGATTTTAGCATCTATGTTCATCAGGGATATTGTAGGTCTCTTTCTTGTGGTGTCTTTATCTGGTTTTGGAATTAGGGTAATGCTAGATTCATAGAAAGAGCTTGAAAGTGTGCCATCCTCTTGAATTTTTTTGGAATAGTCTGAGGAGGATAGGTTTTAGTTCCTCTTTGAATGTTTGGTAGAACTCCCCTGTAAATCTGTCCAGACCAGGGCTTTTGTTTGCTGGAAGATTTTTGATTACCGCTTCAATTTCATTGGCAGTAATCAGTCTGTTCAGATTTTTTTTCTTCTGATTGAGTTTTGGAAGCTTGTATTTTTCTATAAATATGTGCATTTCATCTAGGTTGTCCAATTTATGGAGTAGAGTTGTTGGTAGTATTTTTTTTTTTTACAATCCTTTGTATTTCTGTGGTGTCTGTTGTTACTTCACCTCTTTCATTTCTGATTTTGTTTATTTGAGTCCTTTCTCTTTGTTTCTTGGTAAGCCTGGCTAGTCAATTTTGTTTATCCTTTCAAAGAACCAGCTTTTGGTTTTATTGATCTTTTGTATTGTATTTTTTGGTCTCTATGTCATTTATTTCTCCTCTGATCTTTATTATTTCTTACCTTCTGCTTACTATGGGCTTTTCTTACTGCTCTCTTTCTAATTCTTTAAGTTGTAGGGTTCGATAATTTATTACCATTTTTTCTTGTTTTTTTTTTTTTTTTTTTAGTTAGGACTGTAATGCTATGAACTTCCCTCTCAGGATTGCTTTCACTGTGTCTCATAGATTTTGAATTGTTCGTTTTCATTGTCCTTTGTTACCAGGATTCTTTTTATTTCTATTTTGATCTCTTTGGTTACCCAATCATTGTTTAATAGCATGCTATTTAGCCTCCAAGTGTTTCATTTGTTTTTATTGTAGTTGATTTCTAATTTTATGCCATCATGCTCTGAGAAGATGCTTGATATGATTTCTATTTTCTTGAATTTGAAGAGACTTTGCCTGTGTCCCAATATGTGGTCTATCTTTGAAAATGTCTTGTGTGCACTTGAGAAGGATGTATATTCTGTAGCTTTGGGGTAAAATGTTCTGAAGATGTCAAATAATTCCATCTGATCTAGTGAGGATTGATGTTTCTTTGCTGATTTTTTTATTTAGAGGATTTATCCAGTGACATCAATGGAGTATTGAAGTCCCCTACTATGACTTTATTGCTGTTGATCTCTCCCTTGATATCTTCCAGAAGTTTCTTTATATATTCGGGTGCTCCTGTATTGGGTGCATATATGCTTACCAGAGTTATATCCTCTTGTTTAATTGCTCCCTTTAGTATTATGAAGTGGCCTTCCTTATCTCTTGTTATGGCCTTCACTTTGAGGTCTATTTTGCCAGATATAAGTATTGCTACCCCATCTTTTTTTTTCTTCATTTGCCTGAAGTTTTTTTCCCATCCCTTCACTATCAGTCTGTATAGATCCTTTGTTCTGAGGTGGGTCTCTTGTAGACGGCAGATATAGCAGTCATACAGCTACCCTATGTCTTTTGATTGGAGCATTTAATCCATTCAAGTTTAAGATTATTATTGATAGGTACTTGTTAGTCACCATTTTTATTCTTTATACCTGTGTTCCTTCTTCCTTTCTTATTTCTTCTTTTTACAGCAGTCCCTTTAACATTTCTTGCATTGGTGGCTTGGTAGTAATAAAATCCCTTAGCCTTTTTTTTTTTTTTTTTGTCTATGAAGCTCTTTATTTCACCTTCAATTTTGAATAATAGCCTTGCTGGTTATAGTATTCTTGGATTCAGCCCATTGCTTTCCATCACTTTGTATATTTCATCCCATTTCTTTCTGGCCTGATGTGTTTCTGTTGAGAGATCAGTTGATAGTCTAATGGGAGATCCCTTGTAGGTAACCTTCTGTCTCTCTCTGGCAACCTTTAAGATTCTTACTTTGCCATTGGTGTTTGCCAATTTAATTATGATGGAAGTTTTTTGTCATTATTTCCTCAAACAGGTTTTCTATTCCTCGCTCAGTTTCCTCTCCTTCTGCCCCCACTATTATATGGATGTTGTTTCGTTTTGTGTTGTGCCAAAGCTCCCTTAGGCTCTCCTGCTTTTTATGTTTTGTTTCTTTCCCCCCAGTTGCTGCTCTGCTTGGGTGTTTTTTACTACCTTGTTTTCTAACTCACTGATGCATTCCGCAGCTTCTACTAGTCTACTGTTGATGCTTTCTGTTGTGTTCTTTATTGCAACTATGTCATTCTTCATTTCCTCCTGGTTCTTCTTCATTTCCTCTTGATTTTTACATGTGTTGTTGAACTTGTCTTCCATCCTTTTCAGAGTCCTTATGACCATTACTCTGAATTCTTTCTCTGACAAATTGCTTGTCTCTATTTTATTTACTTCCTTTTCTGGTGATTCCTCCTTTTCTTTCATATGGGGGCTGTTTTTTTGTCTCCCCATTTTTGTTCCTCTCAGGGTGTTTGGTTATGTGGCTCACTCTCTACCATGTTGACCAAAAGGCACAAAATACAACTCAACAGGACACAACACAGGGGGAACAAAACACAAGTGTATTCAAGACACCAATAATGCCAATAAAGGTGACCACCAGAGAAGAGAGAATTAGGGGAGATAAAAGAGCGCAAAAATGATATTGAGAAAAGGAAAAAGGGTAAGAGAGAAAAGAACCAGAAGAAAAAAGAAGGGGGAAAAAAGAAGGTGGAGTTTTCTCCCCATACATGTATGGGGAGAAAACAAACAAATAACCCAAGCAATGCAAACAACAAACACCCAGAAAAAAAGAAGGGAACTGAATCTGAAGAGACAGAGCTTATTTCCAGAAAGTAAGATAAAGGAATTGAATGAATGGGAGAATGGCCACGGTTCAGTATAGAAGTGGTAAAAAGAGAATGACTGGATAAGAAGAAAAGTAAAAAACAAAATAATCAAAAAAATTTCCCTTTCTTTAATCTTTCTATCTATATATTCATCTATTTTAGAAAAGGAGAAGAGAGTAGAGAGCAAATAGGCTTGAATTTGGTGAGTGAAACTAATTAAGCAATTAAGGGAAGAAGAGAGCAAGCAAGGAGAGGAAAAACAAAACCAAAAAGAAAGAAAAGAAAAAAAATTGGCTAGTGAAGAAAGAGAAAAGAGAAGGGTGCATGGACTTGGAGCAGGGAAGAGGAAATTATATATATGATTAAGCCAACAGAGACTACTATAATAGTAATGTGTCAATAAAGCAGATAAAGAAGATCTATTTTTAACAAGGAATAAAAAGAAAGGAGAGAGAAAAATTAAAGTAGGAACAGGAGAAGAAAAACAGTATGAAAAAGGAATCAGTGAGGAAGAAAAGGTTGGTAAAAAGGAAAAAATGAGATAAAGTAAAATAATGATAAAAATAAAAATAGAATGTAGAACACTAATCCAAAAAATAAAAGGTTAAAAAATAATAATAAATAAATAATTACAAAATTAAAATAAAGTGAAAAAAATTTTTTTGTTTTCCCTTTCTTCCTTAAGTAAACGATAAAAAAGTGAAGTAGTGAAGTGTTGTTCATTTCAGCTAAGTTTTAATGCCCCATGGGGACTGGTTTAAGACCCCTCTCCACTGTCTTTCCTGGCACTTCTCAGTTTCCTGTTAGGTAATCAGCACCATCTGATCCACTGCTCTTCTGTGTCTGCTCCATAGCCTTGGTTTCAGGCACGCAGGACCTATCTTCCCACATTGTTTGTCTATTTGCTTTCAGTCGTATTTACACAAGCATCTATTTCTGACACAGGCTCTAGGTGGGGGTGTTGCTGTATTAGTTTCTGGGACCAAATGGCCCCTCAACCCAATCCCCGAAGGCTCCCTGAGGGTATTCAGAAACCTTGTTTCCATGCAGAGTTCCAGGCTGGGTGCGGCTGCACTGCTAGGAGGAGCTGGCTTTTCAGGAGAAAAATGGCTGTTTAGGGTTGGAGGGACCAGACTGTCCCAGAGCTGGATTCCTGGTTGCCTCTCCCTGCTTTGCTCCCCAGTCTCCACAAAATCACCTCCACCTGCATGCACTGCAGCCTTGGTGAGTGTTTGTAATTGAGAGATACTATGTAATGGGTTTAGCGAGTAAAAGTGAGGAAAATATAAAGACAGAGCAACCGCGCAGCTGCACGTTTCTCTCCCCATGGCTCTGCGCGGCCAGTGCAGAACTTCAGGCTGCCTTTCTGGGCGCAGCCTCCCATGCCTGTGGACTTAGATCTAGATTCCCTGGCTCCCAGCAGCCCTGTGGACCCCCTTTCACAGTCAAGTGTTCGTGTGTCCCAATGGGACGTGGACTTGGTGCAGCGCAATTTCCTTCTGACCCTCTAGTCTCAGTGGTTGCATGTCTCTCTCTCTCCAGCCCAGATCCCTGATCTTACCATTCTCCAGGCGTCCTTTCTGGCCATAGATTGTGTCACCAGCTGTGTCTAACTCGCCAGTTCCAGGTGGATGTTATTTGATTTAGGTGTTTCTTCTATCTGCTCCATGAGAAGGCTCAGGACATGTCTGCCTATTTGGCTGCCATTTTGTCTCCCCTCTGGGCAAACATTTTAGGAGCCAGCAGCCAAGGAGACTGGAGTCTCGGTGTTCGTGGGTTTGTGCCGGGAGCCAGTCCATGCTTGCTGTTTCAAGGGACCTGGCATATATGGCATACTGTTCTTAATATGTTTGCTCACCTTCTTGGCACTATGTGTTTTAACCAAGGTCTCTGAGAAAGGTTGTTTCCCCAGGTAGGGATTTTCCCCTGAAGTTAGGGAGGGAATAAAACCTCTTAACTAAGTGCCAGGTGGGTAATTAATCACTTTAACTACGAACAATCATGCTTAAGCTACATAATCTTTACTCCCTGGAATGGAGATAAGAAACGCCCTAACCTTTGAAATAGAGATTGATAGGATTGGAATCAACTGGTATAAATACAGATGTAAGAAGACAGAACCAAGAGAGACAGAACCTAAGCACAGAACCTACACAGAACGTTCTCTAGAGACAGAAGAACTTCGCTGGAGAACATGGCAAAAGTTCCTGGACAGAAACTGGCCTCAGAACCTAGAGACAGAACCTAGCGAGAGAACATGGCAAAAGATCCTGGACTGAACCTGACTACAGAAATTGGCAAGAGAACCTGACTAGAACCTGGTAACTGAACCTGGCTGGAGAACCTGGACAGAACCTGGCTGGAGAACCTGGAGAACCTAGCAAGAGAACATGGACACAGAACCTGGTTGGAGATCCTAACCAAAACTTCGCTGGAGATCCTGACCAGAACTTGGCTAGAGATCCTGGCTAGGCTGCTGATCAACTGAATGCTGTCTCTGTGTCATTCCTTCTTCGCCTACTCCGTCTACACCTTTGGGGACCTCTGGACCCGCTGGGGCAGGACCCCAGCAGTTTTGCAGCAGAGGCAGCAGGTCCCTGGCCGGTGTGGCTGTAGGTTCTCAGGTGGTGTCTGAGGGCTCCCCTGGTGGAGGTGAGGCTGGGCTCCCTGTCACAGCAGCTCTCCCCTTCAAAATGGCACAGCCTCTGTGGCAGAGCCGGCTGCCCCAGGAGAGATTGCAGCAGTAGCAGAGGCTGCCCAGCTAGGGGAGCCTGGTCTGCCAGCCCCCAAAAGGCCTGCGGAATATAACTGTCCCTCATTCATACACACACATGCCCCATGCATTCATGCACTCCCCTTTCACTCCCTCAGTCACTCACACTCTCTCCCTCACTGCTGTCCTGTCAGCTGCCATCTTGGATTCTATCAAAAACATATTTTAAAAAAAATGGCTTGGTTATATTTTTTAAACACCAAATGTACCTTTAGTAAATAATAGGTACAAAATGATCAGCTGTTGTCTCACCTTCCTGTCTGATATTTACTAGGAAAGCACAAATATTTTAACACAAATCCTGGCAAGCATTATTTCATAATACAATGTTTCTGACTTATTATTGGTCTACAGAATTACTGATCTAAAAAATTTCAAAATTTAAAAGCCTAGTTCTGCTAGTTGCTTAGCTTTCATATACTCAACTTCTTTGTGACCCAGAATTCATTTGTTAAATGGGAATAAGCCTTCTTTCTACTATTTACAGAGATGTTATAAAGTCAAATATGGGATAACCGGTGAGCAAGTGCTCTGGAGACATTGGAACGTACAACATGAATATAGCTTAAGTTTGTTCTCAATTTCACTCACTCTGCTTGGTTACTTAAGAAATAGAAATCCAAGAAGTGGTTCTTTCTGCTGCTTGAACAGGGCCATGCACTTTCTCTGGAAAAACTGGGAGAGGGTGAGAGGGGAAGTAGTTGAGGTGGTGCATTCTTACAGATGAAGAGTTCATATTGGCTCTCCACTTCATGGAGCCGCTGCCCCCAAATACCACTGCTCAGGGAATTCCTATGGGGAAAGCAGAGGAATATGGCAGGCATGTGAACTCCACCCTCTAGGGCTTCTGAGGACCAGTTCTCCAAGGCAGCAACAGATGTCTTGGCAAGAAGGAATTGGCAACATGAGTGTGAAGGTCTTTCTTTTGCTTTTGCTCCCTCCCTCCCTCCCTCTCCTTCCCTCCATTCCCCCACCTCTTCTTCTCTTCCCTCCCCTCCCCTCCCTTTCCTTCTCTTCTTTCCTCTCCTTTCTCCTTTTCCTTCTCCTTCTCCTTCTCCTTCTCCTTCTCCTTTTCCTTCTCCTTCTCCTTCTCCTCCTCCTCCTCCTCCTCCTCCTCCTCCTCCTCCTCCTCCTCCTCCTCCTCCTCCTCCTCCTCCTCCTTCTTCTTCTTCTTCTTCTTCTCTTCTTCTTCTTCTTCTTCTTCTTCTTCTTCTTCTTCTTCTTCTCTCTCTCTCTCTCTCTCTCTCTCTCTCTCTCTCTCTCTCTCTCTCCCCCCCCTTTCCCTCCCCCTCATCCTTGCATCCCTGCTAGGGATGTTCCATTTCTCATATAGCACTCCAAAGGAGCATTTGAGTGTCCAAGAGGAACTCATCAGGGCCAGTAGAGATATCCTGGGTCAAACACACTTTATCTAACATACTCTGGGCACAGTTAAGAGAATTTTGCTCTGCAGTTTGGATCACACCAATGAAACTGGGAAAGTTGAGCTGTTTTCCTCTGGCCCTCAATTTTGACAGGGCAATTGCTGGGGGGACACCAAATGTGCCAAACCCCTTACTCTCTACACCTACTTTGTTTCTTTGCTGCAAACTTCCTATATTAGTTTGCTTGGATTGGGTAACAAAGTGCCATAACTGAATGGCTTAAGCAATAGAAATGTATTGTCTCACAATTCTGGAGGCTGGACGTCAGAGTTCAAGGTGTCATCAGGGTTGGTTCCTTCTGAGGCCTGCGAGAGGTGATCTGTCCCTTGCCTCTCCCAACTTCTGATAGTTTGGTGGGAATCCTTGGCATTACTCGACTTGTAGAAGCATCACCCTCATTTCTGCCTTTACCTTCTCATGACCCTCTCCCTGTGTGTGTCCAGATTTCTTTTCAGTTCTCATAAGGACGCCAGTCACATTGGATTAAGGGTTACCTTAATGAATTATTAATTACATCTTAATTAATTACATCCATAAAGATCATGTTTCCAAATAAGGCCACATGTTGAAGCACTAAGTTAAGGCTTCAATATACATATTTGGAGGAGAGACATGAACATTCAGTCCAATAACAGCCAGGGTAGTTGATCACTATTGCTGAAAGTAATGGGCACCTTAGAGAAGACAATGAAAGGCTAAGGGCAATTATCCACCAGCTAAAGGCTCAGTATAGAATCCAGCAGCTTCCCTGGCCACATGCAAAGAAACACTCATATTCTGTAGGTCACAGACAGAAAAAGCGTGGGGCTAGATTGTAAAAGTACCACAGCTCCAGAGGTTAAGGGTTTTGATCAGGAAAAATGGGACCCTGCAAGATTGAATGGTGAGATCTACCCTTGGACGTGTCCCATTCCCAGAGTTCCTTGAACATCTTGGGCCTGAAGAAGTGGCCACTCCTCCTTGTTAAACGCTGGAACTTTCCATTTGCTTGAAGACCATGCAGAAGCCTCAACATTTCAAAGCTGCACACACCCCTCTCAGGACCTAACTCCGCCTCCAGTCCTGGCCATCAGGCCAGTAACTAAGGCCAGGTCTCAGTGGTAACCCAGCCATGGCAGTGCTGGGCCTGCTGAGAGACGAAGAGGACTATGCGCCAAAGGAGCTGCAGGATCTGGGCCCTGTGCACTAGCAGGAGCCAGGAGGGTTTGTAAGAGGATGCATCCTGAGGGCACTGCACAAGGCGGGCAGAACATAAAGCTCGGTAAAGGAGAGATTGTAAATATGGGGACACACTGCAGTATTTAATACCCTGGCAAGGACCCTGGGACTCATCCTGGGAGACATTGCTAACACACTTAGGATGATTTGGGGAAGCTTATATAAGATAGTAGAAGAAGGGATCAAGAACTTCAGTGAAGAGAGCATGCCATGTAAGGCTGGAAAACTCACCAGCCAACCATGTTTCCTGGGAGAAGCTGAAGGGCATTCTGTTCACAGAAGTAATAAGAAATGAACCAGAGAGAAATTGATAAATTGAGGGGGACTGTTCTCTGACCGTCAGGACAGATTCTGTTAGGTGACTGGGCTTTCACAGCAATGGAGATGGTAGGGTGGCTAAATGGTAGAGCCAAGTAGAGACACTTAACCATCAGGAATAAGATAAAGGCGGTGATATCAGAGTGACAGCCTGGGGACCTAACCCAGGGAGAGTGACAGTGACAGTGAGGAGAACATGGCATTGTTACATAAATGTGCCAACGATGGCCCCTGCATATTGTCACTAAGCTGCTTACTTCCTCAGAGCAGGCTGAGACCATTAGCTCAAAAACATGCCAGAGTCAAATTCAAAAGTTTACATTTAATGAATCCAATTTCTTTAAATATAGTCCAAGTAGATTTTTTTTTTTTTTTTACCACTTAGAGCCTGCTTACTTGGCATACCCTTGCCTGACCTCAGCTAGCCATACACAAGACAACCCTTGGGGTTATAAAATATGCCAAGCCTCCCCTCTGGTGGTTGCCTCTTGCTTCTGAAAGGTCTCCTGATGTGAGGTACTTCCTACAATTTTGTCAAAGCCCTGCCCAAAGCAAGCTCATTGTGTGCTACTGCCCCCTCATGGTCAGATTTTTGTCCTGGACCATCAGAACTTATTACAGGCATTTGGAGGGACAAGACAGATAAGCACTTCTTCCATCTTCTGGTCATAAGGAACCAACCAACCCCATGCGGCCAGAGGTAGAAGCAGAGGGAGAGGCACTGCTACAGAACGGTGGTGGGTTCAATGGAGGTTTGGACCATTGACACCTGTAGCTTTCTGATGCCCTCGGGACTTGCATATGCCCAACCCCAGGTGCCCACTTCCATCTCATAATATACTGCTATTACATTGGGAAAAGGGAGTAAGAAGGGATATGTTTGGCTCCCACGTAATCCACCAGGGAATCTCTTGGTACTCTCCTACCCAATTCTGATGCCCAAATGGAAAAATCCAGCCACCACAGCCTGAGCAAAGTATGGTACCCAGGGACTCACTCCTCATGGATGACACGGATGATGTTCCAAGCCACCACGACCAGCAGAAGTGCTATTTGAGAGTGAGGTGAATCTGGAACGGGTTGTAGAGGAAGAAGTTAAGTGTCAGTTGTGACCTGGAGTCCAGCTGCAGCAGCAGGGCTATAGTTTGTCACATTGAATCTCTAGGAGCACTCCAAGATGGGGGTAAACTTACTCTCTGAAGAAGGTGATTGAGTAGCACAAAGGGTACATGGGAGTGGCTTTGGTGTGCTGCTTGGTCCTCCTTCAGGCCCTGGTACACCCTCGCTGCTGGGTGTGCTGGCTGGTGCAGGGCATAACTGCATCCTTCCGAGGGAGCTGACCTCCATAGAAGGAAGCCTCCTTCTAACTCCAAGGTTATACCACCTTCCCATGTCAGCACATATCCCATGACCGGTTAGTTCTGGAGTACAAAGACACAGGTCCTTGCCTTGACGGGCTATCTCTGAAGGACCATCCCAGTTTCAGAGCTCCCTGTGGCCCATCAAAATTAACTTTTCCCTTAGCCCAATCCCATGTCTCTCACACTCCCTCATTTACTGTTGACAAGAGCATTCCTCAGTCAACTTCCTGCATCCCAGCCTCCATCTCAGAGTTGGTTTCCCAGGGAAGCCAAGAGTGCTATTTTTTTCTCTTATTCTTTTATCCTACTATTTTTCCTCTTTCTTCCCCATTTCCCTTATGCATAGGGTGATCATATATCCCAGTTTGCTGGGGACAGTTCTATTTTACTCCTGTTAATCTGGTGGCTCATCTGGTCAGTATCCTCTTTAATTCTCAAAAGGATCCTGATTTAGACTATTTATAATGTGATCATAATTCATCAAGCTCATCTCTTCTTCATCACACATACATTCTTTACACATTATATTTTACTAGGTGCTGGGAATATAGAACTGAGTAAGAGATTCCAGTCCTCTGAGCCCAACTTCCAAATTCCTATTGAAATTGCCAAAATAATATTATAATAAAAAGACATATTATTGCTGGGAACTAGAGAAAGGTGCCATTCTCATACATTAAACTTCAGGAATTTTTCCAAGACTGAATTGAGGGGAGGACCTGCCTAGACAGGTGTTTCCTTTGCATTCATTTCATGCATTTTCTTTAGTTGAAAAACTACTTAGGGACCAATGGCAGTCACCCCACGAGCCCTAACTCAAAGTAGCCAGGACTGGAGATAATGTGGGGAGCTCTCAGTTCTACCTGTGTCAGAGCCATGCACTGGGCACATGAGAGTCTCAGGGTGAGGGGACTGCTCCCACACTCATATTAGTCCTCTGTTTGAGGATGTCTCCCAAACATGGGGTGGGCACTGCAGAGGCTGCCCTAATGAGGGAAGAGGAGCCCCTAAATAAAAGGTCACTGCTTCAGTTAACACTGGGTTGTCATAATAAACATGAAAATAGAACTCCCAGAAGAGCGTGAGGCTCATTAGTACAGCTGCCTTCCTATTCTCCATAGACCACTGCAGAATCTAGGAGAGTAAAATGTACAATAGTTCTGTGTCTCTCTCCTTTCTTTACTGAGTCCTGGAGGAGTTGAATGAAATCCATACAAGACTCGATCTCAACTCCCATTACCTGAAAACATAATAAAAATAGCTAAAATATATCCTTATCACATTTTGTAGATAAAGAAACAGAAACACAAAAATGTTAAGTAGCTCGTCTAAGATATGGAAAAATAACACTTTAAAACAACTATCATCACAGTGAGAGTAGAGGATTCACTGGGAGCTAACCCTTAATGTCAACATTCTGTGAAAGGATTCTAACAGTTCCTGGGGATTATTACAAACAAAGAACTGTGATATTGTTGCAAAAAATAACAACATCCACATATCATTTCCCCAACTGACAACTGTATCTAAATGAAGAGCTGGAGACTATATCGGATATTGTTAAAGCACATTTTCTGAGAAAAATGATTTTAAGTCCCTGCCAAAGTTTTATATCAAACTTTCCATAACGGAAGAATGTTTTGAGCTAATCATTTTAAAAGCTTTTCTCTTGGGCCCGGCTGGTGTGACTCGGTGGTTGAGCATTGACTCATAAACCAGGAGGTAAGCGTTTGATTCCCAGTCAGGGCACATGCCTGGGTTTTAGGCTTGATTCCCAGTAAGAGGCGTGCAGGAGGCAGCAAATCAATGATTCTCTCTCATCATTGATGTTTCTCTCTCTCTGAAATCAATAAAAAAAATTTTTAAAATTAAAAACAAAGAAAATACAAACTTTTTTCTTGAAAGAGAAAGACAGAATTAACAAGAGAAAACTGTAGTTCAATTTCTATTTTCCCCACTTGAGTATAAATTTCACAAGGGCATGGACTTGGCATTGCTCTGGTGTCACCAGCAAAGTTAGTGTTCAATAAATTTGTAATAAATGAATAAATGATTGACCCAGTTGGTTTATTATACAAATGCAAGGATGGGCCAACATTAGTAAATGTATTAACATAATTAATCACAATGATAGAAAGAGGAAAAAGTTCTATACTTATTGAAAGAATTACTAAAAATGTATTTAATACAATTTAGCATTTATTTGTGATCAAAATTCTTAGTATCCTAAGGGAATCATATATTTAATAGTATCTGACACAACAGTTAATTTAATAAAGGTATATTACAAAAATAATATTCAGGTGTAAGACAAGGTTTATCTCTAACACTTCTTTTTGCCATTGTGTTAGAGGTCTTTGCCAATGCAATAAAATAAGTAAAATAAATTAGGTGTATTTATTGGAAATAAAGAGACAAAACTACAATTAATTAGGTAATATAATTGTCTATTTGGAAAGTCTAACTGAATCATTAAAGGAGGGGAAATGGGAGACATCTGTAATGCTGTCAACAATAAATTAATTTTTAAGAAACAATAACTCATAAAGAGTAAGTGAGATGATTGCATAATAAACAACTTCCCTATATGTCAATAATAATTAGTCAGAAAGTATAATAGAAACTATATTCAAAAACTACTCATAAATAATTTGAACAAAATTTTTGCTATACCTTCATGAAGAATACTGTAAAGTTTTAGAACATAAAAGAAAATGAATAAATTGAGGAACATATGGTTTTCCTAGTTTGTGAATATATCATAAATTTCCAGTTACTATTTTAAAATATCAATATTTATTTAAGATATACATATGTATATATTTCACATTTTGGGGAAATTATGGATTATTTAATAAATGCTATTGGTACAACTAACAATTTGGTGACAGAAGTTTGATTTCCACCTCATAACATAAACCAAAATAAATTCCAGATGGCATATAGTTGGTATATAAACAGCAAATATGTTTTGAATAAAAGAATACATTAATTAAATATGTAAATGTATTTATAACTCACCTTAGATTTGTTAGTCTTCTAAAATGTTGGTATTTGCTGTTGAAACTTGAACCAAGACCACAAGAAACAAATCTATTTACTGATGGAAAAAAATTTAATAGAAAAAATAATATGAAAATATAGGTCAATATTTGAATTATTTTGGAATGAGGAAAGACCATCTGAGAATGACATAAAAAGAGGATATTATATAGAAAAAGATAGGTGGATGTAACCACATACAATTAAATACAATTTTGGGGGTGGGTGGGCTTGATTGATTGCCAATCCAACTGCCATTCTCTGACCCCATTTCTGAGGCCTATCACATAGATGATGGATAAGTGGGTACTTGCTCTCTCAGTTACCCATTTGATGATACATAGTCTATATGACTTCGTTATAACAAAGGAGACCTAAGGATTATTTCTGGAAAAGCTTTTACCTTGGTCTACAAAGGGATAGAATCTTCTAGTACCTCTTGTGTCATGCTTTGAATGTGTGGCTGATGTCTGCTATTTTATCAATCATCTTATCACCAGAAGATATTAAACATGGGACTGAAAACTCAACATGCAAAAGATTAGGTGGGGTGAAAAGGAAAAGAACCAGGGTAGTTTATGGCATTAGTGAGGGCTATACCTACCCTGGGGCTTTTTGTTATGTCAAGCAATAAATTAAATATCATTATTGCTAAGCCAGCCATTGTTACTCAGTTATTTTGTTACTTGCACATGAAAATATTCTAAATGAAATACATCTATATCTGCCACTAAAAAATTACCACAAATAAAATTAAAAGCAAAGATTGGGGAAATATTTCATATATATATTATATTAAAATGCAACATCTTTAATACAATAAGAACTTGCATCGCCCCAAAGATATACAGTGGCCCAAAAAATGAATAAAAAATAAATTCCCCTTAGTAGAAATTTATGAAATATAAATAAATACAAATAAAAACACCAAAAGACATTCCAATACATCAAATTGGCAAATTTTTAAAATAAGAAAATAATTCAAAGGTTAAGAAAGGTTGAGGTGGGGAAGAAGAGATTGTAAATTTAGTCTTTTAAGAAGACAATTTTCCAATTTATAGCAAGGCTAAAAAACATGCATAGCTTTGCTTTCGCATTTTTATTTCTAGGACTTTATCTCAAGGAAAGAATCACAGTACCTGGAAAGCTACCACTACAAAGATGTTCATCGCAGTGTTGTTTATAATGGTGAAGAATTCGAAGCAACAAATGCTCCACAATAGCAGAGTGGCTAGGCAAGTTATAGCACATCTTTTCTGGATGATGAAATACTATACCAATATTAAACGTTACCGGAGGAAAATATACAATGGTATGGGGAAGATGTTATATTAAGTGAGTCAAAACCAGCTTATGAACATAGGCACAAAAGAAAGGTTGAAGAAAACCCACCGAAATATTGTTTTTAAATGTTCATGAGGTTAGGGCTGGATATGAATCTCTTCTGTTGTTTTGTTTTTATATATTTTTGCAATAAATATGCCTTTGCATAAAAGTTTCCGTTTAAAAGGGGCTTCAAAGAGGCTTTAGTCCTATGGAATACAACATTTTGAAATCTCTCTCTTTCCCGGTTCCCCAGCCCTTTTCTGCCTCCTCTGCCTCGGATCCTCCGCCTCTTTGCTTCCCTGTCCCCAGCTTCGCGCAACGCGGGCTCCGGAGAGCGCAGCTCCCGCCTGGCGCTGCGAGACCGCGCCCCGCAGCTCCAGGAGGCCGCACCTCTGCGGAGGCGCCGGGCGGGAGGGGCCCCTCGCGGTCCCGTAAGCCTCCAGCCCACGGGTGTCCGCCGCCTACCGTGCCCGGACTCCCCGAGGTCTCCTTCAGTTCCCTGGAGACTCCCCAGCTCAGAGCGCCGGCCGCCCGCCCGCCCGCAGCGGCCCCGCAGCGACCTGCACGCGCGCGCCGGGTGCGACCTGCCAGCTGCGGCCGGAGGAGGCCTCGCGGAGCCCCGAGCTCTGACTCCTCGGAAGTCGCCTCCGCTCGCGGGTAAAGCCGCACCCGGTTGCTTTCCGTGCCCTCTCCCGCTGTCCACTGCGGTCACCAAACAAGTTCAAAGCAACTTCCTAGACCTAATTCCATGTTTGAAAAAAAAGAAGACTGAGCGCCCACTGCAGGAACCAGCCCCGTGCCGGCCCAGGAGCTGCGAAGACAGGAAAGTCGGAAGCCTGCCTCCAGGAGCTCCCAGAGGGGCGGGCGGGCCGGGCGGGAGAAACCATCCCGGTGGGACTCAGGACCTAGTGAGACAGCCAGCCCGCATCGTGCTCACTTCACAGACGCGAATGGGGACGGGAAACGAGCGTTTCTTGAACACCCACCACGCGTCAAATGCTTTCCCTTAGCTGTTTTCTTATCTGGAAGGCAAGGGCAGCTCCGGGGGGCTAAACCCCACCCCCATTTTACCAATAAGGAAACTGAGGCTCAGAGGAATAACACCCCCATTTTACCGGTTAGCAAACGGAAGCTCAGAGGAGTCCGATCAAGTTCCCCAGACCTCGCCAGTAAATGCGAGGCTCAGTCTGGGTCCGAGGACCCCAGAGCTGGGAGAGTTTCTCCCTGGTCACGCTCGGAGCGGAAAACATTGGAGCGCGGGAACTCGCCCAGGGTCAGAGCTGCGGCAAGTGCGGGAGCTGTTTCAGGCCTGGTCAGCGCCCCCTATGGGACGTGGCCAGCATCGCCCAAAACACGGTTCAAAGAGCTACGGGTCCCTGGGACAGTCACCGCGCGGAGACCCGCGAGTTCCATTTCTGGTCCCCTTGGGGAACCAAAGCGAGTGCAGGTTATGCCGCCCCTTCGAGGGCGGGGCGAAGCTGCCCGGGCCCGCGAGCTGGCTGTTTTCCCAGCGGGTTCTGAGGTTTCCCTCGGCGCTCTGTCCTGTGCGGCAGGCACGCGACCCCCCCGCCCCCCGCCCCGCCTCCAAATGCGTCCCTCGGGCCGTGGCTGGGGAGAGCCCACGGTTAGAAGTCCAGTCTACACAGTTAAAGACCCCGGAAAGGATGCCTTTTACTCCCGTGCCTTACCCCATGTTCTCTCTTGCCATCTGAGGTGTGTGGTGTGGGCGGAGGTGACAGTCGTGTGTGTGTGTGTGTGTGTGTGTGTGTGTGTGTGAGTGTGTGTGTGAGTGTTGCGCTGGAGGAGGAGCTGCCTAGTGCCAAGTGGAATGAAATTCTAGCTGGTGCCATACTTATAGCTGCACCCCCAACACACACACTCTCTCACACACATTCTCTCTCTCTCTCTCTCTCTCTCTCTCTCTCTCTCTCTCTCTCTCTCTCACACACACACACACACACACACACACACACACACACACACACAGCCCAGGAGGGGGGAGTTGGGAAGACAAGTGCGTTGTGGAGAAGGGAGTCGGTTCTGGAAGCCGAGGGAATGTTTCTGGGGACTTGGAGGAAGAGCGACCTTTGGAGGGTTTGTCACCCGCCCTCTAAGAGATGGATGGCCTCTTAGGGAGGAGAGCAATTCCCGTCCCCCCCCCCCCCCCCATCCTGCGCACAGAGCCCCGTGTGAGCACCAGCCCACGTGAGCGCGTGTGCGTGTGTGTACGTGAGTGTACGTGTGAAATGTGGCGGCGAGTGTGCGCTCTGCAAAAATATGAATAATCAACACATCGCTCACACCTCCGCCGAGAGCCAGGAGGGAGCGGAGGTCCCGCGGGCTTTCCCCTGCCGGCGGGCGGAGGCGGGCGCCAGCAGGGAACGGGGACATTTCAGAGGAGCCTTCCGCTCTCTCTCCCCCGCTGAGCGGAGAGGCTCTCGGAGAGGACGGGGTGGGGGTGCGGGTGGGGGCGGGGAGGCACAGTGAACTTTTTCTGGTTAAAGGTCTTACATCGCACGCCATTGCGATGTATTGGAACTGGAGCTCCGGAGCGAGTCTTTGTATCCCCTTCGCCAGCTGAGATGCCACCCTCATTTTGTACAGCTGTGGAGCGGGGGCAAAGAGCCCCCCTAAAGTGCTGCTGTCAAGTTTAAGGGCGAGAAAGTGTGTGGCAGTGCTGGGTGACCCTCCTGCCCGCGTTCGTTTGCACTTCTTCTTGCCTTGAGACCTGCTCGATTGGGTCTCCTAATGCGGCTCCATCGGCCTTTGGGCGCAGCCTTGCGCGGTGCGGTGACGGGAGCCTCCCTCTTTGTGCACAGGTACCTGGAGGCCGCCGGAACCGCCGGTTTACACCAAAGCGGCCAAACCCGGGGCTGGGCCGCACCCCACCCCTCCACCCAGGAAATCAGGCCCCCAGGTTTAGGGGAGGCCAGGCCAGGCACCTTTCTACTGATCACCTGCCCCCTAAGAGACATGCCTACCCACAGCCTACCGGCCGCCATTCCCGCCGCCCACTCCCAGGTGGGGCCCAACTCCCACGTTCCGGCTCCAAAACGCCCAAATGCGGCTGTTCCTGGGAAAATGTGTCTTGACCTTTCGCGTCAGTGCCTCAGCGAGGGCTCCCTCGCGAGTTCTGCACCCAGAACAAGGGAATGAGGAGGAAGGGTATTTTTCAGGGGGAATACTGAGGCGAGAGAAGAAAAAGAAGAGAGATGAGCAAGAGACTTCCTGGAGGTACCCAGGCTTAGGGTAGATGCAACTCTGTCGTCTTCAGTCCATTCGGGTAAACTCGATGCAGCCACCCCGGGCCTGGGTGCAACACCATGTTTCTACCTACTGTCCTTCCAGACCTCAGGTTTCTCCAGCTGTTCCCTCTGGAATCCCCTTCACTAGGTAAACACAGAAACCAACCAAACGAACAAAAAAGAAAAAAAAAAAAGCGAATCTAACTGCTTACTAAGTTGTCCTAAAAGGAGACAAACTCTTCAGTGTGGGTGGGGAGTCTCCCGGATGTGTTTGCCATGCACTTAGGGGTGGAATACTTCTCCCCTCCTCTCGGACACTCAGAGGTGGAGTGCACAGTCCAGTTTCGTAAGAAAAATGCCCGAAGTTGACATTTGGAGCGGGTGTTAGTGGGGCTGGCTATTTAAGAAATTATTTCACGAGAAACTGTGAACATAAATATTCGGCAGGATTCTGAGATGGCGACCAAATTTATGTATTTCTACTCGGACGAATAAACAGCAAAGGTTCCAACTAAAACAAACAAATTGGAAAATTCACGTCTGAAGAGGGACTCGCGGAGACCTGCCACGTATTTAATTTACAAAACCCAGACTGCTGTCCCCGAGGGTCGAATTCCCTGGGCACTCGCCAGGCTAGGTCCTTGGGATGCAGAGACCCTGGCGCCGCAGTGTGTGTGTCTGGGGGTGGGGGTGAAGGTCAGACTGTCAAGGGCGGGGGGGGGGGGGGAGGAGGGGTTCTCACACCTGATTTCACCCCAGGGCCCTGCTGGACGGGAAAGAGGCCCCGAGAGCAATCTTCTAAGAAAGATTTCGGAAACTCTGACCTAGAGGAGAGGCGAGGCGCCCAGAAGACTAGACCTAACGAGATTGGGGAACGGGGCCCTAAAACCAGCCGGGAGGGACGTGGACACGGAGGTGCAGATGGGAAACATACAGGGGAGACCCGGTTCACTGGCAGAGTGAACAAAGGAGGGGTCGGGGGAAAGGACGAGTGCCGCCAACCCACCCGGTTTTGTGCAAATAGCTTGGCGTGAAGAATTTTAATAATGTTCCTCTTGGATTTTTCTCGACCCCTGCAAACGGGGGAGCGAAGCGAGGGCCGGGCAGGGGTGGCGCGCGGCTCGGCACCCCCGAGGAGCGGGGCGCCGGGCTTCCTGGGAGCGCAGCTGCGCCCGCCCGTCCCCCGCGAGGCTCAGGACGGGTTTTGTGCGGCGCGTTCGGGAAGGTTTGTTCAGGGGTAGCCTGAGGCGATAGAGATGGGAGCGGCCCTCGGGGCCTGCCGCCGCCGCTCCCTCCATCACCAACCGACGCCTCTTCCTCGCGGGTGGCCTACTCTCTGCCCACCCCTCCCCAAACCCTACACAAACCTAATTAAACCCAACTGGGCCGGCAGAATTGCTCCCGGCTCCCTGAAGGCCGCAGCGCCGCCGTGCTGGGCCCCAGGCTGCCCCCCTCCCCACACCCCGGGTTCCCCCTTCGCCCTCCTCCCCGTGCCAGCCGGGAACTGGGTCTCCACCAAGAGCGAACTTGGGCGCCGCGGCTCGAAGCCGACGGGGCTCCCAGCAGAGCGGCCGCTGCTCGCTCCTAGCGCCCTGCGCGGCCGCCTCCAGCACAGCGGGCGAGGGGGCGGGGCTGCTCCCCCCTACCCAGGTCCATATTTCGGGGCCTTGGTTTTCCAAAACGACCTCCCCGCGCGGCCCTTTGGCCCCTGAACTTGTCTTTGAGACGTGCGGTGGGGGCGTCCTCCGAGTGCGGCCGTCTAGTGTGGGGAGGGCAGCAGGGAGCCCTGAGAAAGGACCAATTCATTCACTCCCTGGGGGGCATATTCGGGTGGCAGCTGTTGTGGGCGAGAAGAGCCGGCGTGCTCAGCCCTGGCTGTGCCCTTTAACCCCAGCCAACCCGGGCCTGAAGGGCAGACGGTTCGGACCAGACCCGGACCCACTGCTGCCCCGCGGCCCCTAGGGTTGCGCTCGGTTCCTGTCTTGGCCAAGAGAGGAAAAAAAATTGCGGGGCTCTTCAGCACATTTTGAGGGGCCCACGGGCTGTTCCACACTTTCCGCCGAGGAATCCGAGGCATTACCTCTACTGAGCGCCGTCCACGGACGAGGATGGGGTGGGTGGTTACTTGAGCTGCACGGAGGTTTATAAAGAGAGCGATTCAGGGTAAAAGACTCGGTGCTGAGTTTTTGTAGGGACCGACAATATCCATAAAACCTGCATATAACAGAGAATTGCCGAATTGAAAAAGGGTAGTTAGTTTCATCCCTACAAATTTCGCTCCCGTCCTCCTCTCTTTGCTCAACTGCCATCTCACTCGGCTTGTGCAGCAGTTGTGATACCTATTCTGGTGCCCAGTCGCCCTTTATTGCTCCCCTGCCCTTGTTACCTAACCAGGAGGACCAAGCCAGGGCCCTAGGGTGGGGGTGTCACGGTCAGCACTATCTAAAGGCGGGGGGTTCACATTCTCGCCCCCTTAAATAAAATCACCCCAGTCGTTCGTCCTAGAGTTTGTACAGATGGGGTCCGCGCACCCTTTCCAACCCCTTCAGTTTTCAAGTAAATCTCCGCAGGAGAAACTTGCGCTTCCTGAGCGCAATCCCCGGCGAAGCCTGGGGACGCCGGCTGCTCTGGGCTGGAGTGCCGTCGCGGACCGGTCCCTTCTCAGGAGAGCGGCATTTCCCAAAGTGCGAGCTTCTCGTCCGCCCAGGCAAACGAGTTGTGTCCTCTAGCGGCAAACTCTTGCAGTTCATTTGTGAGCGCTCACCTACACCTAAGGGATCTGGTCCGAAGTCAATTCACGCTCAAGTTGCAGTCCCGAGTGGGGGAAGAGCCCTGGACGCAGCCCCGGCTTCGCAGAGCCCTCTGCGTAGAGAGGCCGGGAGGCTGGGCGCAGCCGCTCTCACGGAGGAACAGCTGATTTGTCTCCTCCACGGCAGATGGTCTTTGAGCACAGATTTGCATTCATTGTCTTCAAATCTGTTTTCGCGCTAGTGTTCTAGATCTCAGCAGCAGATCTATGCACAGATCAGAATACAAAAGCGGAAGCAAGAAAATAGCACCCGGCCAGGAGGATTTTTAATAGGCACCGCGAGCTGCCCGGTGCAGCTAAAAAGCCGTCTAAGGTTTCAGCTGTTGGCGGAGCTGCCGCCGCCTCCCGGCCACCAGCCCACGGCCAGCACCTCGGCCACCGCGCGCCGTGGGCAAAGTTTCCGCGACTCCTCTGCTGCCTCCTGGCAGCCCCTCTGCGGCCTCCCTGGGCTTCGGGCACTGGGTGGGGAGGCGGAGGGGGCGTCGGGAGGACGCCAGGCAGCTCTTGCACTAAGCCTGCAACGATCTGTCGGCAACCTCTCGCCCGCACGGGGGTATTTTCCTTAGCTCCATGACCATTTTCCCCGACACTATTTATTTGAAGAGCACTTGAGCCTTGTTCGTACTCCTCCACTCCACCCCCCACCCCCAACACACACTTTCATTCACACACCCTTCTTGTAAACCGCACACAAAATCTGAGTGTCACCGTGTAACTCCAGGAGACTTGGGAGAGCCGTTCAGGGAACTGGGTTGCTCTGGGGAACGTGTGCACAAAACCTAAGTACATGTGGTCACACTCTCCGCTTCCTCGCACACACGCCCACAGATCCTAGCTCCGGGAATGCGTATGCCTTCCGGCAGGACACAAAAACCTGCATCTGGAGGCAGCACCCCGGAGGCTCCCGCTCCCGCACCCAGACCGAGTGGGCGCGTCGCAGGCCACCTCGCCACGGCGCACGCACACCAAGGACGCAGTGTCCACAGCTTCCGTCCCCTTTCACCTCCGAGCGTGGCGCGCGCCGCCGGAGGACGTCGCCCGGCCTGCCCAACGCTGGCCAATCCCGAGCGTCCATGCAAATGAGGCTCCTTATCGGGCCGCGGCTCCGCCTCCCGCGGCCCGGGCCGTAGTAACCCATTCATGGGGCCCGTGCGCGGCGGCAGCCCGGCTCCGAGGTGCTCGCAGCCACCGCCTCCTCTCCGCTCCGGGTCTTCCCCTTCTTTTTACAACTGATCCTGTTGGGAATTTTTTTTTTTTCCTAAATTGCAGCGGTGGTGGGGAGCCGGGAGGGTGGGGGACCAGGAGGAAAGGGAGAGATTAGGCAGTCATCAATCTCCTCCTGTTTCTCCCAGAACAGGTGATGCTTCTAAATTGTGATCACTTTCTGCAGGCAGCGCTGCCGCTGGAAGGATGCGAGCGACCTAGGACCGAGGACCCGAGGCGGCAGATCTGAACTTGCGGAGGATAAAACCCAAACTTTAACTGCACCAATCCGCACCTCACGCGTGAAGCAAACGACGGGTTATCTTTTTTTTTTTTTTTTTCAAGAGAGACTCAAACTTCAGTACTTGGTCCCTTTTTTTGGATTGCTTTGGAGGAAACGGTTTGGTGGCGACGTTGGGAACAGTAAGGACAGCGTGGTAACTCTTATTTTTAAAGAGACAGATCATACTTTTTAAATGTTTGGGATTCAAGATACTTTAGGAAGAGGGCCAGCTCTGAAAGAGAAATCACTGAGCGCCGAGATGGATTCGGTCAGGTCCTGGGTCCGGAATGTCGGCGTGGTGGACGCCAATGTCGCGGCGCAGAGGTAACTAGACGGTCGCACAATTATGCTCTCAAAGTCTCTAGCTCGTTTGCTCTCCCACCGTCTCTGTATTTCTCCGTCCCCCTCCTCCCGCTCGCTCGCTCTGTCTCGTTCTCTCTCCCCCGCGTCTGTCGCCCTGGCCCCGCGCGCTGGGGCTCGCCCTCGGGCATGCAGGTCGCTGCAGCCTGGGGAACACTTACCCCGCAGCTAATGCTGGAGTTTCTCCCCACTCCTTCCCCACAGACCGCTCTTTGGAAGGAAAAATAACAAAGTAGCATCTTCCGCCTCGCAGCTCACTCCCTGGCCCTGCGAAGAGGGGCTGGACCGGAGTGGAGCTCGAGGGGCCGGAGCCGGCGGTGACGGCCGCGGGAGAGCCGGCTTCCCCGCGATGCCGGTTCCGCAAAGCCGCCGGCGAGCGCCTCTTCTGCCGCTTCTTGCCCGCGATTCCTGGAGGCCGGGAGCCTAGCGGGCAGATGGCGGCGGCGGCGGCGCGAGGAGCCGGACAGACCGGATCAGTTTCCTGGGAAGGCGAAGCGGCTCGGAGCTCCGGGAGGGGGCTGGCTGGAGGGTCCGGGCGCAGAGCTAGAACGGTGGGCCAGAGGTATCGAGGCGGAGTGAGGGGAAAGAAGAAATCAGAGAGAAAAAGACGAAGGAGTAGCAGTAGAAGAAACTGCCGAAGAAGAGAGGCGAGGAGAGGAGCTGGCCGCAAACGCTGGGCATCGCCAACCTCTAGTTTTGCTGGTCCCAGGAGTTGAGGGTTTCTGAGCGTCCGCGTGCTGAGATGGTAAACGCCTGGTCCCGAGTGCCACCTCTGGTTCCCCTCCTCGTCGTCACTGCTGAACTGGCATCTGTGGTCCCCACGTCCTTGTCTGCAAGAGAAAGACACCTTACCCCACGGAGCCCACGAACTTCTTCCCACGACTCCAGCCGCCCTGCCCACTCTCCTGGTCGCCCTCTCTACGTCCCGACGCGTTGCCTAGAAATCCCTCTTTCTTAGCAGGCCACGTCTCCAGGTGTCCCGGGTGGAGCGAACCAGCTGCCGCCCTTGGAGGAGAGGAAGCAACACCCGCACCCCCTCCCTGGCGTCCAAGCCCGCGGCCCCGGCAGCCGCTCTCCGCCGCCGTCTGGGCTCGGGGGCTGCAGGCCGGGGCAGCAGGCAGGTCCACAGAGCCGTCCGCGGCGGGTGACCTTAGCTCCTTAAAGACGCCACCCTCCTCCATCCTTTCCTCGGATCAAATACTGGCTGCAATGGGAACCGGCAGCTGGAGCGGGGCATTCCAGCGAAATGGTGCCCCCTTCAAAAGAGGGGAAAGTGCTCGCGCCCGGGGCAGGAGGCCCACAGAGCCAGCGCCGCGGGGCAGTGGCAGCCATCTGCGCGCGCGGCCCGCCTCCTGACAAATGTTATCTGGCGGCCAGTAGGTTCTGGGCCGGGACAGGTCGGCAGGGAGGTGTGTGCACACACTCGGTACCCTCCAGGGAGCCTCTCGGGTCCTCCAGAAAGGGGTTCGCGGTCAGCGCGTTTGGCCTGCGCCGCCCGCAGACGCGGCTGGAACAAGACTTCCTTGGGCCGCCAGCGAGGACTTTGCCGGCCTCGTCCTAACATTGTGGCTTCTCCAAGCTTAGCAGTTTGGGAGGCGGGTCCCCGGTATCAGGTCGATCCTTAGGGCTGGCTTCGGGGATCCCGCCCTGCCCTGGTGCTGGGCAGCTTTTCGGAAGAGCGAGGGAAACAGGAGGCGAGGCCTCTCCCTGTAGGACGCAGGCTTGGGCTCTGGGCTACCTGCGGGCCAGAGTGTTCTCACGCAGCCTTTCCGAGAGCGCTGTGTGTGTGTGTGTGTGTGTGTGTGTGTGTGAGAGAGTGAGTGTGTGAGTGAGTGTGTGTGAGTGTGTGTGTGAGTGTGTGCGTGTGTGTGTGTGAGAGTGAGTGTGTGAGAGAGTGTGTGTAGGTGTGTGTGTGTGTGTGTGCGCGCGCGGGCGCGTGTGTGTGGGGTTATGTGCAGTAGTCCTCGGACAGGTAACTCAAGAAAAGATCAAGGAAAAGGGTCACGTCTTCAAATAAGGAGGCACTTATTCCCCAAACCCTGGGCCCAGCTCCGACTTTTGACCCATTCAGCGGCCACCGCCACCGGATAAGATAGGTGAGGGCCGCCCGACAGGACAAGAGCGGGGCCCGCCTGGGGGCCCGCCCGGCCTCGGCCTGCCGCTGGGCTCCTCTGGGCTCCACTTGGGCCGGACAGTGAGCCGCCGGCCGGCTCAGCGCGCAGAGCTGCAGAGGCAGCGCCGGCCCTGCCGCTGGCCCCGGCCCCGGCGACTCCTCTAGAGTCTAGTCTCCTCCTCTTAAGCCGGTTGGAAGGAAGGTCTGAGGGTCCAGAGCTCTTGACCTGGGACAGGCCCCTGGGCCGCGGGGGGTGGCGTGGCGCGTGGGTAACTGGTGTCCTTCTCTCCTCCCGCGCCCGCCGCCCCGTGTTCCTCCCGCAGCGGAGTCGCCCTGTCCCGCGCGCACTTCGAGAAGCAGCCGCCCTCCAACCTGCGCAAGTCCAACTTCTTCCACTTCGTGCTGGCGCTCTACGACAGGCAGGGGCAGCCGGTGGAGATCGAGCGCACGGCCTTCGTGGACTTCGTGGAGAACGACAAGGTACGCGCAGGCCCCTTCCCCTCCGGCGGGTCGCCGCCTCCTTGCAAAGCACGAGGATTCCATCTGTCACATCACCAGGGATGACAAATCAGGCTCCTCACTCGCAGCCTCTCCATCCGTCGGTTTCCCCACGCCCCCCGCCCCGCCTGTGCGCCGCCTGCTGCGGGCTGGCGGCTCCGGGTCCTGAGCAGAACCTGGTGCTGCACAGACCGCAGCGAGCGCCCTCCCGCGAGAGGGTCGTTTACAGGCACCCGGGCCCTGCTGCCCGCTGCGGGTGTGTTAGTTCTGTTCCACCTGCTGCTCCGGCGGAGCGGGCGGGTACCAGCGGGACCCAGAGCGCCGGCCCTCCTCGCGGACACGGCTCCCACTCTCGCTCCCCGCGCACCGCTCCCCGCCCAGGCCTTTGATCTCAGAGGAAGGAGGCGAGACGAAAGGAAAGTCTCTTTCCCTCTGAGCCGCCGTCTCTGTGAGCTTCGAGCAGGCGAGCAGGCGCCCAGAGGTCCCTCTTGCCCCTGGGCCCATCCCTGCAGCTCGTGGCGGAGGCGCTGGTCCTGTGGGGCAGGGACAAGGTATCGCCTGCATATGACAGGCCCCTTCACCTTTCTGCTAAGAGAACTTGCAACTTCCTCCGGACGGACACCTGGGCGGGTTGGGTGGGGACTGGTAAAGGCAGCGTTGGTGCGGTGCCCCTTTTTTGGGCCTCAGAGGGGTCACACTCCTGAGGATATTTTTAAGGGAGAGAGACAGAGGCTTGGAGAGGGTCAAGTGCCGGGACCTTGGCAAGTTTTGGCGGTGGTCCTTCAGCAGAAGCTCCTGTCCTTTGACCCTGGGCTGAGGCGGAGTGGTGTGGTGGAAGGGGTGAAAGGCAGGGGGAGGCGGTGTAAGGAAGTGCTCTCTCCTCTTTCCTTCATCTGGGGGCTCCAAAGCCAGGGATTCCAACACCGCCTGTCTTTTTAGGAACAAGGCAACGAGAAGACCAACAATGGCACCCACTACAAGTTACAGCTCCTCTACAGCAACGGTGAGCGCCCCCGCCCTCTGTGTCCAGGTGCCACACAGGCCCCTTTCAAGGAAAGCAGTTGACCTTTGTCCAGGTAGCTTGCAGGCAGTCTGAGGTCCAGGGAGAACAGGTTTGGGGAGGCTCTGTCAGGGCCCTGGGGGGCGGGGAGGGTGGGGGTGGGGGTGGCCTTTGCCCCCAGGACCTTGCAGCCTGCGGCAGCCCTGGGCAGCTTCCTGGGCCTGGCCCTATAGCAGGGCCACTTGGGGGGTTTGCAGGAGAAGCTTCCAGGGCCCTTACCTTGTGCCCATTGCCTCCCCACAGGTGTCCGCACGGAGCAGGACCTGTACGTCAGGCTCATTGACTCGGTCACTAAGCAGGTGAGCCCGTGGCCCACTGGGCTCCTCCTCTGCAGGGCCCCCTCTGACCTCCCCCCACCTTTACCCGCCCTGCCTCCACCCTCCATGAATTTCTGGGTCAGACTTCACATGCCCTAGAACATCAACTCACACCTTGTTCACTATGAAAAAAAATTTCCCCCTCTCTCCTCAATTGTTCTGTTTCTTTCTGGGTGGGGAAGTGAGAAAAATGGTGAAGGGAGAAAGCAATTATTGGGAGATTTGGTTCCCCAAACATTGCCTTTTGCAAGAAATATGTTCTCGCGGGGGCAAACTTGTCTATATTTCGCTTGAGTTAGTCAGGCCACAGCTTGGGGTCTGTGCTTCCAGTGGGCACACCTAATGAAGTGGTGGGCAGAGAGAGAGGAAGATGGATTCTGTGCTTGCTCTAAAGTCCTCTTTTCCTTGTTTCCTCACTCCCCTCACATTTCCCTTGTTGCCCTTGCTTCCTTCGCAGCCCATAGCATACGAGGGACAAAATAAGAATCCGGAAATGTGCCGAGTTCTTCTGACACACGAAGTCATGTGCAGGTAAGAGCTGCTTTCCCCGCGGGCTTTGCTCGCACGCTGGGCAGGGGAGCAGCCTCTGCGCTCAGGAACGCCCCCACAAGGATTTGCAGGAGGGATGGTGCCCAGGGAGGGAGGCTGAGGCACTAGAACGTCTCCTTTACTAAAGGCCAGATGCTTAGAGCATCTCGGAAAGGACACCCAGAACTGCGCAGGATTCCGTCCCCAGGCATCTGGGGAGTTTTCTCCGCCCTGGACAGTTTCTGTTGTCCAGCAGTCGCGGCAGCTCAGGGAGGCATGGGCAGCCCCAGCCAAGTTTGGAATGGGGACTTCCGTACACCAGGCTCATTCCCACTGGTCTGGCAAGCTCCGGGTAGATTTCCAAGTAGGGGTCACGTGTGGCATTCAAGATCAAAGCACTGGAGACTCAGTCTGGGCAAGGACCACCAGAGAGTCCAGTGGCCCATTTCCGGGGCACCCCACCTGAGGCACATGTATATGATGCCAAAGTGTTTCCTTCCTCCAGGAATGTTGCTTCTCCGACGATTTCTCATGTCAGAGGAGTTTCTTAGGTGAGGAGGAACCATGGGGAGAAAGATCAGAGTTCACCACCAGTGCTGGGAGGGGTGGGAGAGGACCCCATCCCGCAGAGCTGGGTTTGGAGCAGCAGCTGGCTTCTCCTGGCTGAGTTGTGAGAGGAAGTTCTCACGGCCAAGTTGTGTGCTGGAATTTCTGCACCTTTCCCCACCTTCTTGCAGAGACGGATCCAGTCCATTTGAGTCTTTCTTCTGCGTGACTAGAAGAAAATAAAACAATTAGAAGAAATTCATCCACACACTTATTCTTTTAACAAATGTTTATTGAGTTCCTAGTTTTTTCAGGTGTTGGGGATCCCTCAGTAAAGGAGAGTTTTCTATAAAAAGGAAACTCTTGGAAGAGGTGGTGATTTTGCTATAAAAATGTAAATCTTTGTTACACACTCGTTTTTCTTCCTCCAAAATTTCTGATCGGAGAGAAAGCCTCAATTCTTCCTCGCTTCGCGATTGCTTCTGTAAATGTCTTCCAACTCCAGACATGCCAGTCTGGGGTAATTGGAGGCCGTGGCTGATGTAGCCTGGGACTGTTTTATGGTCAGCTTCTGGCAGTGCTGTCTCCCTCACAACCCAGTCAGGAAGAAACATAACAATTTGACATGTTTGTTTTGGTTTTGACCAAGTATTAGAAAAACAAACTTTGCCAAATGCAAAGTTGAGCTCTGCCAGAGGTGAGGGGTCCTGGCTTCCTTGCCTGAGTAGCTGGGTGAGGCACTGGGTGTTGGAATAAGCAGATATCCACTTCACCATCCCAGGGCCCCTTCATAGATCCATTTAGAAAGAAAAATACAATTGCAAGATGAGCTTGCATGTGATAACTAGACTAAATAGTCAGAACACTGATTCAGGTGGCTAATTGACGGATGCTTTTTAATTTCTCTCTATACTTTTAAATGTCTTTGTTTGGAGAGATTATCTTCTTAAAAGAAAAGAAAGCCCCAAATTGGCCCATTGTCTGATGAATTATACCTCTCATTTTAAAGAATACTTGCACGCCCCATCCAGTGGTATTTAAAGCTGACATTTTTATTTTTAAGCCCAATCAAATCCTCCTCATTTTATGCTGTTTAAGTAGCAGCATCAATTTTTAAAGCCTCTAGTTTAGTCTGCATTAGTAACACAATATAAAAATTTAATGTACTGTAACTTCTCTGTATTTGAGACCTGGGAAGAGATGCTCTGCTATTTTCTTTCCAAACTAGAATTTAAAACAAATATTAATTAATGGGTAAATAAATGATCCATTGGATGGGTACTGTGTGTGTGTGTGTGTGTGTGTGTGTGTGTAGATGAACGGGGTAGTGACAAATGTTGGATGCAATGTGTCAGTCTGAGCTGACTGATTCTGCAGTTAGGGAGAAAAAGTCTCTTCTCCCACATTTTAAGAGCCCGTTATAGCAGTCAGTGGCTGAGGGATGAATCAGATGCCCCGTTCGCAATGGTTAGGGCACCCGGTTTCATTTGTGGGGTGAGTGTTTTGGGGTTTACCTGGGAATTTCCCTGCATGGTTTCATGTTCTGTGATCTTTAGTCAAAAAAGCTCATAAACTAGCGTTTAGCTTTGAGGAAGGAAACAATATTGATATCGTTAAGAATAACTTTTTCTCCCTTCTCCAATTGCTTCTGCTCCCTTCTTCCCTGCTTTAGTTCATTTTGACAATTATTAGCAAAGAGAAATCTAGTTGTTATGTCGCTGCCAGCCACCCCTGCCCTCAAATGCTCAGAGGGTTAAAAGATATTATAATTTGAACAGAAGTCGTCTCGAGGCCTACAGCTGGCTAATAACAGAGTTGTATTGAGTGCGAGCAAACCCCACAGCTGTGACTTTTCGCCACAAGGCGCAGGCTAGACAGGGCCCTAATCAGATGGGCCAGCCGGGCAGTGGGGCCAGTGTCTTTATCGGCCAGATGGTGTGAATTTAGACACTTTTGTTATGCAATCGCAGGGAGGAGTTGGGGAGAAGAAAACAAAACAAAAGCCACCATGCTGTGCGCTTATTTGAGTTTGAAATTAGAGACAGATTTTTGAAAGTTGAGGGTTGAATTTTAAAAACGATTTTGGAGGGGAAAGGGCATATCCACTTGTCTTGAGCAGGAGTTTGCTGACTGGACACCCTGTGTCCATGGCTGGGCCTTTCTCCTCCAGCCCCCCCCCCTCCCTTTTCTTTCTCTCTTCCTGAAAAATCCAGGGAAGATTCAGGATTGGGATAACATTTCTCATTTCCCCAACTTTTTTTTCTTCTCTCTTTCCCTCTCAAGATTCCATGAAAAGATAGGGAGGATGAAAGAGGCCTGTTAACGAATTGCGAGTATTTCAGGTAAAAGGTTCTCCAAATAAGCACCAGAATAAAACAAACCAAACCAAGCCAATAGAGAAAGAGCTTTCATTTTTATTCATGAGGATAAATGGGCACTTCGGAGCCTCTCCGTGGTAGTTAGGACCACAGTCTTAACCTAGGGCCAAGTTTGGTTTCCTCTTCTCTTTGTTCAATTTCCCCTCCTTCTCTTCCTTTTTTCTTTTTTTTTAAAGTCTTGTTCACTGAACAAGAACTTCAGACTTACAGACTTGCTTGCTGAGAAATAACCCTAAAAGCCTTTTTAGCTAAAGAAACTGAACTTGAAGTTTGTTATCTGCACAATTCAGGGACCCAGTTCCTTCTCTCAACTAACTATCCACACACCTGGGCCCAGAACGACGGTTTGGGGAATGTGGTTCATGAATGTCTTCCACCCTCCACTCCCCTTTGCTCATCTTAACATTCTGGTGTGACGACTGAATGTCATTTAAGCAGCCAAACGAAGAATAACTAGGACATCTTTTTTTTTTTATTTTTTTTATTTTTTATTGCTTAAAGTATTACAAAGGGTATTACATATGTGTCCATTTTATCCCCCCGCCCTAGACAGTCCCCAACTAGGACATCTTGATGAGAATTTTTCTTTAAAAAAGGAAAGAAAAAGAAAATTAGCTTTGGCTAACCCAGAGAAATTTTAAGAAGGGCCCTAATGGGGCAAATACAGTCCACTCCTATTATTTTTATACCTTTATTTTTATAGTGCAACAGCCAAGTAACTGCCTTCTACATCTTTTCTGTGCTATTAGCATTAGAGATTATACTTAAATATGTGACTGTTGGAAAAGAGAAGATTGGGTCCTGAAATCCCTGCATTTTCTTTAAATATCATTTCCTTCCCTGAGCCGAATCCCCACATTGTATTACACTGGCACCAGGCTTACATTTTTATCTGTTTTCTTTTCCTCCGAGAAACTCCCCATGGAAAGCAGCTGAATTCAGCTGAGCAATTTTGCAAACTTACTCAGCCTCCTCGAAATCATTCCTTCTCAAACTAAACAGATTGGCACATTCTGGCAGTGTGCGCTCTTGGAATTAGATTGTACACGGCATCAGACACGCATTTGGGTTAGGTTGACATGCCGGTGATGTCAAAGGGGAGTCTAGGTAGAAGGCTTTAGGTAACCAGCATGGATGGGGCTTTTGAAATTGTGTTGCTAAGAAAAAAGGTTTGCCTGAACTACAAAGGTATCCCATGACAGAAGCCACTGAAAAAGGAGAGGTGGGAGACAGAAATGGGTGGGGGCAGGAGTTGGGAAGAAAGACACAAGCTCTGGGAGTGGGAGAGCAGCTGGTCAGCATTTTTATTGGTGTTAATCTTGGGATGGACTGAAATTTTAAAAGTTGAGACCTAACATAATTTCAAAGGCAAAATATTGTTTCAGAAAGTCCCAGGGGCAAGCTCTGTATTTAAGAAAGTTGAGACACTTTTTCTTTTACTTCTTACTAATTTGATTAAATTTCTTAAAACCTCATTGTACCCATTTGGTGAAAGTTTTTTTTGAAACATCTTTCAAGTATATTCTACTTTTTGAGAATGGTAAAATTATTCACTAAATAATCCACATGCCCCTGCATGAGAGAGATGGATTTAAAAAGCTGTAAAGTAGTTCTTTGTTTGTTTGTTTGTAATTCTGTGGAGTATCCGAGATGGTGAAAGCACTGCAGAGAACCAGAAACTAAATTTATCCCTGGGCTGTGCTAGGCCTTTGAGTTCCTGCTGCCACATGGCTTCCCTCTTTTCCTTAGCCTGTCATCACTTTCGAAGGGTGCTCAGGGAATCCCATAGCCTCCTGGACTTATACTAGAAGAAACTCTGGAGATAATCCAGCCCAACATTTTAATTTTATATATAGGGAGGCAAAACCCAGAGGGGTTAAAGAGATTAGACTAAATTCACGCAGCTGGTTTGGGACGGAGTTGGGTTAGGCACCAGAGCTCTGATTCCCACGTTAACATTTTTTCTATTGGGCCACGCCAACCTTAAGCTACAGAGGAACTATCAGGGGAAGGACCGCACTTACATGTAATTTTATTATTGCTAAGGCTTATTAGGCATAGTCTCCAACCAGTGCGGATGATAATGCTTTTCATATACACCCTGTCAGGGTGATAGTCAGTGCTGGCCATGTGCTTGAGTGAGCTGAGAGGTATTCAGAAGTTTGTGGTCCTGACAAGCAGCACTAGGACAACTCAAGGAGGTGGTGTCCCATTGCTTCTCCACCACCAAGCTGCCTTTGCCCTTTTTACATTCCTCTAGCTCTCCCATACAGGGCCCTTTGATTGGAGTGTTTTGCTTCTGCAAAGTCAAAGGACCTTCTGAGTACTTCCTACCTATTGCACTTGTTCTAAGACCTCTTCTTTGTCTCGTGCATTCTCCAGCATCATCCAGCAGGTGCAAGTTTTGGGAGGGAGTGTTTTCAAGATGGGAACTGTACATCCAGTCCCATTTCGGTTCCATGACTTGGTGGAAAGGATTGGAGCTATAACTTCACAGCTCCCTGCCTCATTTTCTTCCTATTTTAAAATACATGCCATAGTTCTGCTCTTCCTCCTTCATATTTAGAACATAACGGAAATGGATGAAGGCATAAATGTTTATAAAGTACACTGAGTTTTCTGGAGAAAGATGTTATGTAAATAAGGTTGGTAAAAATCCAGGCAGCTATTTTATACATTTTCCTTTCCCTTCTTTCTCTAAATATTTGTTAAGACACAAAGATCTAAAATATATAGTCATTAAAATCATTCAACACTGAGCTGGAAATAACCTTATAGATTTTTAAGTCCAGCTGTCCATGGTTCAGATTACAAATACGATTCTTGGGAAAATTGCGATTTGCTAAGAATTACCTAGTTTATAAGTCACAGAGTGAGAATTTAAATGAGTATCTCTGGGCTTCAAGTTCACTATTGTTTTTAAACATGGCCATAAATTCTGCTCTCAAGCAGCGGATAGTGAAGAGGCTACCCAGGACATACTAATTTTTGTGAACATTCCTACATTGTATGCTTATTGTTTTTTCTTGATTTTAACAAATTTCTTTTACTTTTTTGGTTCCTTCCCGATCTACAGTCGATGCTGTGAAAAGAAAAGTTGTGGAAACCGAAATGAGACTCCTTCAGACCCTGTCATCATCGACAGGTAGGGGGAAAAAGTGATTTAAAAAAAATCATTTCCTTTATGAATCTCAACTCTGAGCACTGATCACTTGGGCTTTGTCGTAAGGTTGGTTTTATGTTACCTTCAAGGCATGATGCTAGTTCAACATGCATTTTCTTGTACTGGTTGGCCTTTCTTGGAAGAAGTCAGAACCTTCCCTTTTGAACTTAGGTCTCTAAATCCACGACGGGATTCTTTTCCAGGTGCATTTGCCTCAGCCTACTAGGGAGGGCGTGGGTGGTAGGAGATGCCATCTCTCCTACCTGGCAGGGCAGGACCTCAGTCAGTTTGCTGAAAGAGGCAGTGTATCCCAAGTTAAGTGGCAACCCCTGTATGGTTCTCAGTGATTGCTGTTGGGCTTGATGACTTCCAGTTTAGATTACGGCTTAGGGGATTATGACAAGCTCTCTATTGCATTGAGGGAGATTCCTTTCTACGACAGAGGATTGCATTCTGGGTCCTGTGTTATATTCCGAGTGGATAAAATTCTTTGGGACAAGATGCTAATTCATTGAAATGTGACTTAGGCATCCTCAGCTGTCTGTTTTTGTGATTGGAAACAGAACTTATAAACCAATGAAGAAATACCAAATTAACTTCCAGCAATCATGTAATTTTTAAGAAATCCCATATTCCCACCCCTAATTTTTTCTCTTTCATTTAAAAAACGGAATAATTCCCTGTTGCTTCTTTCTTTGGGTTTTCATGTTTCTAGCCAGGTCCTGAAATGGATTGGAGAGACCACAGTCTCCAAAGTTGTTATTCCAATATTCCAGTGAATCCTCAGCTGGGAGAATGAAACCTCTGGCATTCTTCCCAGAAACCCAGCTCGGTTTCTTCGTGGAAAGTATAGCATAGACTTAGGAACAAGGGGGCTCGAATTCTGATTCTGTCCTAGCTTCTGACCTTGGACAAAGCACTCAGCACTTCTGTTCTTTAATGGTACAGTGGGAGAAGAGTTGGAGGGCACTGCCTACTTGCCCATGTTTGCACAGCTGGTTGGAGCAGAGCTGGCACTAAAGAAACAGTTGTCCTTACCTCCTCTCACTGCCACAAGCACCTTCTCCCAGCCCTCTCTGTCCTAACTGATGTGAGTTGGGTGTGCTGATTGCATGGGATGTCCATTCCCAGCTTCCTAGGATAGCCTTGGGATCATCTGGGGGAGTTTGAAGGATATAAGAGCAGCCTAGACACAGATCCAGTCCTTCCAGCGTGTACCCTTAGCTTTTTAATCTTCATGTAGTCATTTTCATGAACGTTTGCTGTTCTTTTAGGAAGGCACTCTAACCTCATCATTGTTACATGTTTTCTTGCAATCCTTAAATCAGTTTTAGAAATATTGGCAAACCTGTAAATGCTCACCTGCATCTTGCAACTCGGAAGCACACATCCTAACGACTCTGAGCTTAGCAGCAGCTCTTCCTGCAAGAAACTACATAGAGTTATACCCACAGATAAAGCTGAATGTGCTGTGTTTTCTGCCTATGCAATACACATGTTACAGATACAAAAAAATGTAGTCCTTTTGCATCTATGGGAGAAAATATTTTCATATTTTGTGCCTTTGTTGTTGGTGCTAGAATGCCGTAAATTCTTCTGAGGAGGTGGAAACTGTATCTTGGCTGCTATATTATGGAGCTTTATGTGACTGTGGCACTTATTTTTACTGTCCTATGCATAATAAAACAAGCCAGTGAAGTCTCTGCATCACTTGAAATATGTGTTACTTCCAAAATATTCCACGTCTACACATAACATACCAAAGGGTACTGTAAATTGATCAGTATCAGGTTTTTAGAGAAAGCATTTTATTATAAACAGATGTATTTATTTGTTTTGCTCATTGTAGGTTTTTTGTTGGAAGAGGTTTTTCCTTCACCAGAGTCTTGTTTTATTGCTGTTGAATGTCTTTTCGGTGTGCCTTAGCCTTCTTCCCTTCATTTGTGGAAGCATAAGTGGATGCAGCCAGGTTTCCATTTGTTGAAGGTGGGATGGGTGTCATCAGAGGTTTGGTTGAGTTGTGCAGCTGGTCCCTGGGTTCAACGCCTGCTGACTTGGAGATGTCGAGATCACCCATGAACACCAAACGGGTGCAAAGTAGTCTATTTTGGATTTTCTCTGGGTAAATATAGGACTCTCTTCTTTGCCCTTGTTCCTACAATGCCAACTAATTATCTCCTCCCCCTCCTGGCTCAGTCTGGCCAGATGCAGTTAATTTACACTGTCTCTCCCTGAGTTTTCTCACACAACAGGCACGCTCCACTCTGGCCCCAGGGAACTTTGTTTATTCCCCAGAATTGTGCCTGTTTGGGGGAGGGGATGAGGAGGCTCAAGAGTGGTTCCCCAACTTTTCATCACCCAAGACCTCTTTATTTTTTCCCTTGGTGAATCCAGGGTTTTGCAAAATTTTGCTTGCCAACCTTGCAGTTAGCAAGTGCTAATTTACTTGTAAATCCATTTTTATTAATTAAAGACATGTACCAGAATGGGAAAGAAGAATTTCATCCCAGAAATGCCCTTGATCTCATCAATGACGGACCAGAGTTTTTGATCCTGGTGAGACATGATATGTCATGTTACCCACTGACATGATAGACTTCCAGCTCAGCCAGAAAACAACTTGACCTTTCACTTAGCCCATGTGACCACATCCTGAGCAGATAATCAGTTTCTAACAGGATGCTTGAAATATAAAAAAAATAGCTTTTGCTACCTTGTGGCCCCTTAATTGAATATTATTGGATTTTACAATAGGATGCCCCCATAGAGACTTAGTTCTCCCTTTCCGAAGACTTAGCCCCAGACTGGGAATTCTTTTTCTGCACTAAATTACTCCCTGACTGATCTCTCTAGAAACATAAATTTAATTTTTACTTTCAGTTGTCTGTTCAGCATGCTTTTGTGAATTCTTGGGCAGCCACACCCCTCTCCCAAAAGCCGGGCCAGCAGCACTTGCTATGAATCATAGCTTCAAGCAAAGTCTTTCTTCTACATAAATGTGTATGTGCATAAAGAGGGGGGGGCGCTTATTAACTTTTAGTGTAAAATTCCAAAAGTCCCTATCTGGGGAAAACCCAACAAAACAGAATAGAACAAAGCAAAAACAATGAAAACAGAATCCTTACTGTGGTCATCCACCTAAATCTTACCCATAAAGACCTGTGTGTGGTAAATTTAAAAAAAGGCTCACACTGATTTACATTTTGTGGTTTCAGAGGGAAGCTCTAATTCAACCTTGTTTTTCATGGGTTGTACTAGCTCAAACCCTCTTCTCTCTCTGGAAGCTTCTGCATATCTACAGACTCTCTGGGGCTCAGGATAACCTGGTGGTCCCTGGGAAGAGGACTGTAGGGACAGTCTCATTGATGTGAGGCAGGAAAAAGTCCTTATGGCTTCTATACTTGCAGCCCCATTAAAAGTCAGTTGGGCAGGCAGGGCAGTATTTCTTTTTGAATCTTTGAAGGCTAGCCCTGCCCATGTGGTAGGATATTTTCTATTAAAAGGGTAGTTCCAACCTATTTCTCACATGCTACATATCCCAGTCTTTTGCCTTGGGACATGGGTCTCCAATATTTCTAAGCTTTGTTCCCAAGGGGGGCCATTTTAAGTACTGATGTGTTTTTGTTCATTTTCTTTTTCAAGAAGCCAAATAAACAACAGAATAACTCTCATTCAAAAAGTTTACTCAGAAATGTTTGGTGTTTAGTTGCCCATGAGGGGTTTTCCTGATATTATCTTCCTCTTTTTAAAAAAATTAATTGTGGTAAAATACACACAATGTAAAATTGGCCATCTTAACCAAGTGTTCAGTTTAGAGCTATTAAGTATATTCACATTGTGGTGCAACCACCACCATCCATCAATTTATCTCTGCTCTTTCCATCTTGCAAAACTGAAACTGTCACCATTAAACCACAACTCCTCATTCCCCCTTCTTCCCAGCCCCTGGCAACCACCATTCTACTTTCGGTCTCTGTGAATTTGACTCCTCTAAATACCTCATGTAGACGGAGCCATGTAGTATTTGTCCTCTTATGACATGCTTATTTCACTTAGCATCATATCCTCCAAGGTTCCTCCATGGGTCAGAATTTGGCCATTGTGAATAATGCTACTATGAGCATGGGTAGACAAATATCTCTCTGCTTTCAATTTTTTTTTTGTATATGCCCAGAAGTGGAACTGTTGGATCCTATGGTGGTCCGAGGAACTGCCACTGCCACACCTTTCCATTGTGGCTACGCCATTTTGTATTCTCACCAACAGTGCAGGTTCTAATTCCTCTACAGCTCCACATTACTTGCTATTCTCTTGTTTTTAGATTGTTGTTGTGTTTTTATAGTTGCCGCCCTAATTGGTATGACTCTTCTTTTAGATGATGTTTTCTCCTGCCGTCATGTTGGTAGGCATCTTCACCTGATGCTTTCCCCTCTGGTCCAGGCTTCCTGTGTACATTCCCCTACCATCTAGCTCATCATCTTCCTGCCTTCCTCTGCCTCACCAACTACCTTGTCCTACGTGCTTGAATCCTCTCCCCTTTGGGTCATTCCTTTCTCCAGTGCGTCACTTAACCCCAGGAAGAGTTATTTGTGGGATGGGAAATTCTGGAAGATAACTGTGAGGAGTAAATCCCTGGCTGACTATCCATGCATTAATCCTGAACACTGGAGTTTTTCTTTTTGTTAATTTATCAAACGAAATCTACAGTAATCTATTCTTGATTTGTGGCATAGATTCTGCTTGTAAACCCCATCTCTTTCAGCATTGAAGCAGTATTTGGATAGTACCGAGCTGTTGGTGAGGTTTATGTCCATAAAGCCCAGCAGATCCCTGCCATCCTAGGCCACTAAGGCTGGTTTTCATTCCTATTCATTCTCTTTCCCCGAAATAGACAAGTCAGATATATTAGTAATGACATTTCCTGAACAAAGAATTCTATCTCTGAGAAGGATGGATAAGACCAGTCAGTACTCAACATTTACCTAACATTTTAATTGGCACTTATTGTATGCTGGGCATTGTGATAAGAAATTTGTATTAGATAATCTTAATTGATCTTCAATGGTTGCGAAAATTCTCAATTTTGCAGAGGAAAAAAGTAAGTCTCAAGGAGTTAGGTAATTTGGCCAAAGTCACATAGCCAGTTTCAGTGGTGAAATTGGAGTGTAGCCAACATGTGGAAGTTGCGGAGAAGAAGAAAAAGCTCTCCAGAATGCAGAGTTGTTGAAGAAGGGAAAGATGTGGTGAGCATGGTCTGGAAGAACTCCTGATAGGAACATGAGAGAGAGGTCTGTTCTCTGGGTAGTGGTGGGTGCCATTTGTCCCCAGAGTGTCATTTACTCTGAGACTGTACAAACCACATTCAACTGTGTGACAGTTGAAATACCAGTTCCCAGTGTGACAGAGAGACGTCACGGTGTAATAGAAATGGCCCTGGACTAGGATCAGGACACCTGCCCTGGCCCCAGATCATTCACTAACTTGTTCCTAATGCGGCAGAGGTCCCAAGCTGGCTCATGGGCCCTCCGATTCCCTGTCTACAAATGAAGTGCTTTGGATTAATGGGTGATCTTAACATTACCTTCCAGCTCTGAATTCTCTGGTTCTAGCTGAGGGCCCAGGTTTGGGTGTCAGGCATGCTAATTCATCATCCTTGCTCATCAATAATTTACAGGATCTATTAATATGTGCCTCCTCTGCCCAGACTCCCCATCTCCAGTGGAGGGGAGCCCAGTGCTGTGAAGAGTCTACAAAAGCCTGGCCCCGGGCAATTTTTTTTTCAGTGAAAATTCCATTCCCATAGGGAAGGTTTAGATTTTCTCACTGAAAACACAGATTATCTATCCAAAGTGAATGCATCATTCTTTCATATTCTTCTTCCTTTGTTTTCTGGTAAAACCTTTGCTGGTTTCTTAGTCATTTCAAGGAGACACAGGTATAGGAGAAATGACTCTTCTACTTGCTGGTGAAGAAAAAAGTGTCCCTTTGGGTTGAAGTACTTCACTGGGTGACAGCTTGAGCCGAGTGGTCAAAACAAGCTGGAACTCCTTTGAGAAAAGGACTCTCCTTTTTCTGATTAAAGAGGTGGTGCTGAGAAGTTATGATGTTCACTTCTGTGGTTGGGTTAGTTTTTAAGAATTACAGTTTCTCTACTTGACTGACCCATCTTCCTAAATGCACAGAGCTTTTGGATTTGAAATAAACCAACTCAGTCATCTATACATTGGTTCACACCATCATTCATTGATGTACTAATTTTTTTCTGTTGTTCAGTTATTAAGCAAATATTTCTGAACTATTCCCAGACAACCAGGGAATACAACAGGCATGGTTCCTATTCCTATGGAGTTGACAACTTAGAAAATCATACAAAGAAATATGTTTTTACAAACTGGGAGAAGTGTTCTGAAGACTAGGTAAGTGGATCAGACAGGTTCCAGCTCTCTAGTTCTCTGTGAATCCAAATAGAATCAAAATATTCATTCCATCAAATAGACCTTGAATATTCCATCTTCTCTCTCTCTGTACACATCATTTCTACCTAGAATACCCACCCCAAACTCTCTGCCAGTATATCTCATACTCCTTTTTAAAGACCTAGTTCTGATTTTACCTTCTCAAAGATATCCATTTTTTAAAAACATTAGTGTGTGTGTGTGTGTGTGTTTTTAATCTTCACCCAAGGATATTTTTTTAAAATTGATTTTTAGAGAGAGAGGAAGGGAGCAAGAGAGAGAAACATCAATGTGAGAGAGAAACATTGATCGGTTGGCCCTCATACACATCCTGATCAGGGATCGAACCCACAACCTTTCGGTGTATGGGATGATGCTCCAACGAACTGAGTCATCTGGCCAGGGCAAGATATCAATTTTTGTAGCCAAAGTCTTTTCACTTGATATTTGTCACATGTGCTTGCTCTGATTAGGATATATGGGTATTAGTTTTGTTTGTTTGTTTGTTTTTACCCATTTGGATTTGCGTCACATTCCCAACTATATTGTAATTCTTGAATGTTTGATACCACAGGTCATTTAAGTGGACTCTAATATTTATTAGCTATGTGATAATGTTGAGTTGTTATAGCAATACTTTAACGTATGTAAGGTACCCACATAGTGCATGATGGAATAGGTGCTTTCAAAAAATCATAGCAATTAACAGCAATTATTATTCTGTATCTCCCCCAGTGTCTGTTCAGTGGCTTGGGTATTACAGGCACTCAGAAAATATAAGTTGGTAGGTTAATCTCAGACGACCAAGCATCAAAGAGTTTGGATAACTGAGTCCTTTGCCAGTTCATATAGGACCTTTTCTGTAACTACTTGCTTTGTTTTTTGTTGTCATTGTTGTTAATCCTCACCCAAGGGTATTTTTCCCCCAATGATTTTTAGATGATTTTTAGAAAGAGTGGAATGGAGGGGGAGAGACAGAGAGAGAGAAACATTGGTTGTTTCATGCATGAGCCCTGACCAGGGATGGAGCCTACAACCAAGTTATGTGCCCTTGACTGGAATAGAACTTGCTACCCTTCAGCCCGAGGGCTGATGCTCTAACCACTGAGAAACTAGCTAGGGCTATAACTACTTGTTTTTGACAACTGCTTGGCATCATACTCCCCAGTGGCAGGTAGGTATAAAATAATGCCAAGAACAGATATTTAGGGTTGGAAGGCAGAATGAATCTATTTAGTCACTCAATATTAATTTTTTATATGTTTTCTTTTTAAAATTGATTTCAGAGAGAGAAAGGAGGAGAGAGAGATAGAAACATCAATGTAAAAAGTGTCATAAAAGAGGTAAAGAGTAAAATTCTGGAAGATCTGAAGTGGGCAGATACTTTTAATCTAAGAAGAGGTGTACTACACCTCATCAGTAGGGTGATGGCTGTAACTTGGACATACACAGTGAGGTCAAAGGGCATTCGGAGCAGGAAAGTGTGTAGAAAAATGCATGTGGAAAGAAAAGGATTTTCTAAATCTGCTTGTAGTTTTAGAAATGCATGGATATGTGTGAAGGGGAAATAGAAGTTGGAAAGATTATCTGGGTTCTGATTTTGGGAGACTTTACATGCCCCTACAAAAGCATTTTGACCTTGTTTTGTTTGTGATGGGGAGACATCAAAGGGTTTTAAGTAGTGAAATTTCATGATCAGGTCAATATTTTGGAGAGAGAACTTTGAGGATGAATTGGAAAATGGAGAACGGAAGTAGGGGAACTTATTAGGAAGATGTTACAATAGTTCATGAATGCTTTTCTTTTTCTATTTCTGGCACTTTTAGGAATTTATCAGTTTATCTGCCAAAATTTGGACATTATTTCCATCACCCTATACTACTAGGTACTGGGAAGATGGGCACAGACTTCAAATATTGTGACTTCCTATAAAAATATCCCAGGTTTTGAACTAGTTTCTTTTAACTTCTTTTGAACATGTCCTTTCTTACCACCATCAGTGGTTGGGATGTTTTCCCGGCCAATACCAGTTGCTGGAGGTGAAAGGCCCATTTTCTCACTTCTCCATAGCCCACTTCCTTCCCCTAATACACTCACCACTCGAAAGCTTTTGCTGATGTTGCCACTTGTCCCCATGAGTATGCGTCCTTTGTTCACTGGGAAGCTCAGATCCTTTGCAAAGAACTGCTGTTGTACCATCTGGCAATCTGTGAATTTTTTAGTAGCCTGGATGTTTGTGAGAAAGGAGAAACGCAGAGGGCAGAATCCAAGTAGTTCTTGGGTTTACAAGTAGTTCTTTTTTTAAAAAAGAGAAAAGACCAAAACTGGTTCACTTTTTCTAGCATTCTCTCATTCAGAATGCTTGTGTAGATTCCTCTGGATTAATTCCCAGTGAAAATCAGAGGGCCAACTGGATGTATGGGGTTACTTAGAACAGATGATGGTATGCTACAACTTCCAGCTTCTTCCTGGTAAAATTTCGTGATGTGATTAAATAGCAGATTTGCCAGGAAGTGGACAAGTCAAGAGGAGAATAAGAACAGTGCTCTGAAATTGTGCTATGCTGGAAATAAGAAGTAGATATTTGTTTCTGGGAAAGGTAACTCTTTCCAGAATTATGTGGCTGGCTTTCTGGGAAACAGAAGACACAGAGCTTGGGAAAGATTGATAAGATTATGTGTTCATCCAGAGAGAACCTTCTAGAAACAGTTATTTTCTTTCTATTTCTATTTGAGCAAATGGGGATGGATAAGTTCTTCTAGGCTTATTTTTGACTTGGCCAAGAGGCTAAAAGACAAGTGTTTGGGAACTAGGACACATATCCCAAGTTACCCAGAGATGACTTATAGATTTAGGGTTCTACCCACTAAAACTTGACTAGATTATTTCTTGATTGTAAGAATAGTTTTTTGTTGCTTTGTTCTTCATGTTTATCTAGAATTGCAATCTGAAGGGGCATTTGATTAGAGAGGAAAGTGGCTGGGTGGCAAAGAGGCTCAAACCAAGTCAGGCAGACCAGACCCAAATCTACAAGGAGTCAGCATTTCATCAGTCTGGGCCAGGTAATCAATTAAATGAATGTCCTCCACGAAGTTTGGTTCTAAACTCAGTCTCCAGTGAAGGCAAACTTTCCCAGATCCCTCAAGACCACCAGGAAGCCAGACCTGGGAAGAAAGGCTGCAAATGCTCCCATATAACAGGAGCTTTTGAGAAGGAAATAAGGGAGAAATTCATAATCCCACTGATATGATGGCAGGAATGGAAGAATTTGCAGGGATGGAACCACTGGGTTCAGGCCAGCTCTTTGAGGTTAACACCTCCGTATTTTATGGCCCATAGGATGCCGGGACTTTTAAAAAAGAGAACTCAAAAAAGGGTGGTATGTTCAGGACCACTGTACCTCTGAATGCCATTACCCACATGTAATCCCTCCAGTGAAGCACTGAGGTGGGTCGCTATGGAGACAAAGGAATATCTTTTTTGTTTGTTTGTGGTCCAGCTCTGCACAATTGCATGGGACATTTTCCTGATTAATTTAAAGCTATGCACAGGACTCACTTTAGTTATCTAGTGGGGCTGTCATCCCACATTTCAGGTGAGAACACGAAATTGAAGAGGGGTCGTGTCAAAGACCCAAATGTGATTAGAAACAAGATCTCTAGTTCCCAGGACAAAACTGAGATGGTCTCTGCAGGTAAGGAGCAGGATAAAAGGTAGCATTCACATTGAATATGTTGTGGCTGAATTGCAAATCTTCTCCCCCCTCTTTTTTATTGATTTTTAGAGAGAGAGAGACAGGGAAGGAGAGAGAGAAACATAGTTTTGTTGTTCCACTTATTTATGCATTCATTGATGAATCCTTATTTTTTTTGTTTGTTTTGTTAATCCTTACCTGAGGATAGTTTTCAATTGATTTTTAGACAGAGTGGAAGGGAGGTGGAGAGACAGAGAGAGAAACATCGATGTGAGACACATTGATGGTTTGCCTCCCACATGAGTCCCGACCAGGGCCGGGATCGAACCCAGGACCCTTCACTCTGTGGGCCGACACTCTATCTACTGAGCTAAACTGGCTAGAGCCATTGGTTGATTCTTACATGTGCCCTGACAGGGATTGAACCCATAACCTTGGTGTATGGGGACAAAGCTCAAACCCACTGAGCTGCCTGGCCAGGGTTGAACTGCAAACTTCTGACTGGACTGCTGCCTGTGCCGTGGGCCATGCTGATAGCCTTTTACTTCACATTAAGCTGCGATTTTGTACTTGGCCAGTTTCTCCTGTGGAAAGGCTTTGTCTTACTTCAGAAGTAAGGTTGTACATTGAACACAGATTTATGACATGTGGGTTGAGTCCTTGAAGTGGCTGTTCTTCCTGTAGTGTGATAATGACTGTAGTAAAATCTGGCTTCAGATCTGGGTTTGACTACTCTTGGCCCACGCACGCATTCACCCAGTCATTCATTCTTATGGATCTGGAGTTGCCGATGGAGCAAGTAAAATTATAGGATGCCCAATTAAGTTTAAATATCACATAATCACGAATAATTCTTTTTAGTACAAGTGTGTTCCAGTTAAATATGAATTCCTGATAAATAACAAATACATTTTCAGGATAAGCCTTTCCCATACAATATTTGGGATATACTTACACTTGAAAAAATTATTTGTTGTCAGTTTGACGGGGCCATTCTGTATTTTTTCTGAAAGCCCTATCTGAATCCTGGTTTCTTATCTGAAGAATAGGGAAGCAAGGGCTGCCTCACAGCCTGGGCGGAGAGAGGTGATGTGTGAAAGAGCCTGAGCCACTGGCCCCAGAGCTAATTAGCAAGCCCTCCTTTCTTCCCTTTTAGTGTTGTTGTTGTTTTTCCTTTCCTACTTCATATGGTAGGAACCATTTTCTGGTCTATGTGGAAGTTGATTCACACTTAGGAGATTCATTTGGACCGCTGTTAGGTGAGCAGAAATAACGGCATTTTTTTGTCCCCTCGTCTTTGCCAGTTTTTCTGCCCAGAACCCCTTCCTCAGGTTTCTGTCTCTTCTCTCTCTCTCTCTTTTTGTCACCTCTCAGTGCCTTGGTCTCATGCTCTGTCTAGACCCTATTTTATGGACTTGTCGCCTCCCCTATTGCTTGTGCGTAGTGTCCACTGTCTGTCTCCTGCTCACTTTCATTCTGACTTCCCTGAAAGCCTTTGTTCAGCGTTCCCGAAGTCTCTCTCTTCAGCGCCTCCAACATGTGGGATTGTTTAGGCCCAAGTGATAAATTGCGCGAAGTTAGAGGTAAAGGGGAAGCTCCCCTCTCCCAGCTTGGTCTTGGCTGACGTTTGAACAAGAGCCAGACTTTGCTTCAATTTAACGCTAACAGTCCACTTGATGCTTGCCCAAATAAATGTAGAGTGGCTAATGCGTTTTATCATCCAGATGTTGAATCACGAGATGAAGGATAACCACACTGAGACATATATCCAGGTAATTTAGTGAACTTGAGAAAAAGAAATTTAGCTTTGAAAGTTTGGTTTCATGTCCAGTCAACCTACTTAGAAAAACAAAAACAAAGAGGTGGCAGATACCTGCCGCCCCACACTTGTCCCCATCTCCCTCTCTTTCTTTTGTTCACCTTTCTTTTTACTTCCTGCCTATGGTTTTAGGGTCCCTTGCCTTGCATGTCTAGTGGGACATCTACCTTTGATTCCCTCACAGGCAGTAAGAAACGTTTCCATGAGCAGCTTGGACCCTATGCCTTTCTCCTCACTCCTCCCTTTCTTCTTTTCCTTCCCTGATGAAGAATGAAGTGCTGGCTTCACTGTAGGTGTTCTGTTTATAACTCTGGGCTGGCAGTTTCCACTTCGAGTGGAGTCCATTGAGCTTGTAAATTGTGTTGGATCAGTAAGCTCATAACAAGACCTCCAAACCCAAACACTGCAAGTCTGCTGGGATTTTATTGTTCCTAAAGCTCCTTCCTTGGGGAGGGGGTAGAGTCATTAGGTGTGCACTATGTTTAATATTTTGGTCATGACAGGAAGCAATATTTTTCTATTTTTATAGTGGCTTCTGAGTTTTTAATGCGATTGTCTAATTCCCATCACTGAGCCTGGAAGCAAACTAACCAGACAGTGAGGGACGCGTGTGTGGTTTTGGTTGGGACTTATCTTGTTTAGCATTTTCCTCTATCCTGTGCCTGACCTTTGCCACCCGACGGCCGGCTCCTGTTAGGTAGATACGTTCCTTCTCTAAGGAGTAGGTGGGGCTGTGGGATTCTCTTCAAGAAGCCCTCCCCTGTCTTTTAAAACATTTCCATCTTTAGGTGAGAGAAGTTTTCAAAATTGGCGTCACCCTAAAAACCCCTGCTTCCCTTTCCTTAGCCCCCGGTCAGACAGGTGGCTTTGAGTATGATATTCGTTCTGAAGATTTCCAGTCTAATCCAGCACAATGGAAGCCTCGAGTCAAGGCATAAGATCTCCTTGCTGCATGTGGGGTGGGGGGGGGCGGGGGGAGAGAGGCTCTGGCTTAGAAACTTCTGCAACAGGCCCAGGTTCTGCACTAAACCTAAGTATCTGGAGCCAAAGCAGAAAGAGCAGTTCAGTGAGCTTACATGATTTCTATCAGTTGGGCCAACCTGTGATGCTGGTGAGAATTTCCGAGGGCATGGCTCAGCTGCTCCCACCCATATCTGTAAAGGGCCATTACTAGTAGGTTTCCTGATAGGTCCTGAGGCCAATGGTTCAGTGACTTCTGGATGCTAGCCTGCCCTGCCAACAGAATTTGTATGTCCCTGGGACCGGAATGCTGGGATGTGAATCCCAGGACAAGGAGGAATGAGCAGGATTCCAGTTGTTCTGAGACCTATTTCGTTGTTAGGACATCTTGGTCTCTTCAGCATGTTTTCCCCTAGTAGGGAACTTAACACGAGGCTTCAGCGACAGGCTTCTCTGAGAGGCACAGCCTACCCTTTTTTGAGTTTTACAGAGCATAGTGGGAACCAGCTGGGCAAAGTGTGTCAGAAAAAGCTGCCGTGCCTGACCTGACCTGCGACACTGTGGAACTGACTCTCAGCTGCTAGTCAGATGTGATGACCTTGAGAAAGACTTCTTGAAGCTCCCTGGTGTCTGAAGCCCAAGCTTGTTGCGTGTTAGAGAGTTCCAGGCAAGGCCAGGAGCCCTTGGCCCACAGAAAGCCCAACCAAGGGAGTGAATGAAAGGCTCTCCTTTCCAAACTGAAAATCATGTGCCCCTATCCTCTGAAATGTTACATGTGCAAAGGGAAGGGATGCCTAAAACCTTGCCAGCGTTTTGGAATTCTTACCCCCCTTTTATTATTTTACCGTGAATCTCTTGGCAGTCCAGGGAAACCTATGGATCAATAATATCATTGGGGCTTGCCTATATTAAAGTGAAAGGAAATGCTAAATCTCTGTTAGTGGTAAGCGAAAATAAAGATCTAATGTTCACTCATCCATGTTCACAGTCCTCTTCAATCTCCAAAGACACTGGAAGTGCCACCAGTGACACCTCGTGCCCTTTCTCTTCTCTTATCCTGTCACCACCCCTTTGTTCTCTCTCACCCCACTCTGGCTGTCTTGTTCTTTCCTCCTTTGCTCTTTCTTCTTTTCTCTCATTTGAGGTCGTCTCTTTCTGTGTCTCTCCTTCCCCTCGATGCCTGTCTTCCCCTCCCTGAGTTATTGAGGACTTGTGTGGAGCCGCCTGCCAGCGTGTTTGCGGGTAACTTTGTCTTAGCCGTTCTGTTGCTCTCAAAGGCTCATTTGTTTGCTCCTGTGAAGGAAAAAAAAAAAACAACTTTTCCAACCTATGAGTTCCGTTGTCTCCCCAGGGATCCTTGTTTGAATCTTTGCTGTAAGATTTTTTTTTCCCCGTATGAAGTACCAAAGAAATAATTGCCTTATCGTTAACAAACAGAACCTGGCTCTTATCACCCCATACCCCAGAGCCTTGGTGCAAAAGTTGGGCCGTGCCAAGTGCATGCATTAACCTGATACGCGAAACCCCTTTTCAGAGCTGGTCCTTGGAGGACGCTCATTGAGGGCGTTTTTGTGGAGAGGTGGCATGGTGAAAGCACTTCTTACAGCTCTGGGTGCCAAGAGAGATTGGCTGGCGTTTACACCCCTGTTACAACAAAAAAGGTGTATTTTTCTGGGAGAAACATTTTCAGATTGTTCTAATTGTCACTGGCAACGAGCAATACTTGGAACTTGAGTCTTGCAGTGGCCGCATTGGAGTTTTAAAGCATCCCTTGGCACAGAGACTCTTGGTTCTGTGGGTGAGCTGTGCCCTGTGAAAGCAAACCGATCATAGAAAGCTGCAGGCCTGGCTGCCCACTCACTCTGTGAAAGGCTGTGACATAACCAGAGCCTGGTGCGCTGTCAGAGTGGATTCCAAGTTTGTTTTTGGAGCCATGGAGGCTCCCCTGAGAGCACATTTGCATCTCGTGAGTCTTTTAGCTTCGACCTGCTCAGGCTGTATTTTATGAAAAGCAGGATCTTCCTTTGGAACCCGGGTAGATTGTGGTGTCTTCTCCTCTCTTAAACCGATGGTGTCAAGTGCAGAAAAGCTGAGTGTGAGGCCAGCCTCTTTCTATTCCAGTCTAGTGTTGGAGCAACACAACTGCTGGTGGCTTCTGGATCTTTTCACAAGGCAGCTGCAGGAGGGACTTGGGGAAATGCTTGCTGTGGGGTCAACTTGGATTGCCTTCCTTTTACACAAGTTTCCCCATCGTGTCTTCTTTGTTAAAATGAAATCAGTAAATAAGAGAAACTCACAGCAAAACACAAAAAAGATATATGATGGTGCATCGTCATCAGATACTGACAGAGAGTCTCAAAAAGATCCTTGGGGAAGCTTTTGTTTGGGGTGGGAGAAATCTTTCTCTTACGCGTTTCCCAGCATTCCTGCAGGACATCTGGTTCTCTCATTTTCTCTCTGACTTCTGTGCTTTCTTTTCTTTTCTTTCCTTTTTTAAAAATAACTCAACTACTGTCATTATTTTTATTATTTTTAACCATTTAACGAAATGTGCTGAATGGCGATCCCACATGACATCTTGTCTAAAACTCATTTGGCCTTCAGAAGTGATGGCCTTAACCAATTTTTACTGGCAAGTGTCTTGACTTTATTACTCAGGAGACAGTTTATTTTTGTTCCTTAAAGAGAGAGTGATCGAGAGAGTGAGCGTTTCTAAAGATCAAAGAAAAGGAAAGAACGGGGAGGTTATACCCACCGATCTCTAGGCTGGAGCAAAAATTTTCTCTTTCCCATCCTGTTTTATTATGATTCTCAGTGTCCTTATGAAAGCATAAACAAACAAGGTGAAATCTCATCCGTACCTCCCGTAGCCACATTTCCCCCTGGCAGCATTTGGGAGCTCCTCTGCATTTGGAAATTGGGTTGCTGAGCTGAAAGCATTATCTAATGGAACCATCATATTATTATTTTTTTTGCCCAGTATAAATAGAAGCAAAATTGATTTAATACAAAGAAAAAATAAAAGGAACCAGACTGGGTTGATCAGCCTTCCGCTCTCACTTTAGTAAACATAGGTCCGAGTTAGAAGATTTAACTTTGCTGCTGTCTCCTCCTGCTGCTAGTCTATATCACCAAAACCAAATATAAGTAGGCAAATGGTGTGCAATCTGAAGATACTGGGGAAAGAGCACAGTAAATGAATTGTTCTTCTACTCAGGGCCAGGGAGGAGTGAGAAATACCAGAGGAATAGGGCAGGACTGTGCTGCCTCACCCTCCCTGCACATTTAGGTTTCTGGCATCATAAATCTCAAAGAGCTGCACCCTATTGGGAGCAAAGGACATTTCAGCTTTACCGTCCTACCTGGAAATGGAATAGCCCCCTTCTGGTTACTTGTGGTACTATGTTGGGAAGAATTTTAAGGCCTTAACACAGAGCATTTCTTCTGGTGGGGGGCCCAGTGAGGCTTTCCTTGGCAGAGGGTGTTGTGGCTTTGGGAAGGGACTATATCAAGTTAGAACTTAGAAAATGCTTCCTAGTGTCATCTGGCATCCACCTTCAGCTGCTGTTCTCAGGGTCTCTTCTCTCTTGAAAGACTTGCATGAAGGGGCTGTTGGTCCAGGGTTTGCCACATGTCAGGAAATCTAATGATGGCTGGCCAAGAGCTTGAGCAAGGCACCAGGGGTTTCTGCAGTATTTCATTGATATAAGGGGCTAAGGAGAAGATCACCCTTATAGATGCTGTTTAAAGTTTGGATAGCTAGAGGATCAGTAAATACCATTTGCAATAAGAATAACTACCTTATAGCAATGGGAGCTTCTGCTGTATTCTGTGTCAGCCCACCCCAATGCCATAACGCTCACACAGCCTCAACTTATTGAAGGCAAGTAACATCATTGAGTCACTTAATCAACCAGGCACTTGGTCAACTCACAAATGTGTAATGAACACCTAGAGCATTTAGCACTGGGGTACTGTTAGGAAGACTAGGAGTATTTCGGGTTCAAGGGGGAAGGGCACAGACTTATGGCTGGGGGCGGGGGTGAGCATTGATGCTATCTAAGCTTATCTCTGTATCTAAGAACTCTTGGAACACACTGCGTGTGTCTGGGGCTCAAACTAAGCCATCCGTTCTAGAAGTCATGTTGATATTGGTGCTAGATTGTTTTTTCTTCTTCGGTCACTATTATCTTTTTGGTCCACCCATCACAAAACAGAGGTTGTAGCACTATGACCTTTTCCTGGTGGGATGGACTGCGGAAGAAGTCACATGGCCAAGTTTGTATCGGGGGTCCACATTTGTTTCCTCCACTCTTTTAATCAGAATGCTCATTTAATTCTATTCCAGCACCTGTTCAGCAATTAACACCCTACGATTTGCATCTTACCCTGACATTTGCTATCTTTCCAATTAGTTTTTATATCAGTATAATTAGGTAGGGTTATTACAGTGCATCAAGCAGGGTCATGGTTATTCCCAAGCCTTTAAGCGCTTTCCCAGATTTGTTTGGGGAAGCCACTAAGGGCAAATGGTTGATTAGGATCACTGTTTTTCTTCCTCATTCAGATCAGGAGAAAACTGTTTCCCCATGTGGCTCATGAAAGATCAGGGAAATATGTCAGTCTCTAAGAATTAGTATTATGTAGTTCATGACTTTTGGGCAAATTTACAGAGGATTATAAATAAGGTTCATAAGGTGGGTGTCCTGCGGGCGTTTTCTGCTCAGGGGCAAGGCAGGATCTTCAGTCACTTGCTTTGGGTTCTCAGTGGCAGGGACAAAGGGAAAATGTTAAGAGAAACTGAAATCTTCGAAGTCAACTTTTCAGCATGTGTGAGAGCGAGGAGAAGGGGAAGTGTTTTTTAACGGACAAGGGGGTAAAGAAAAGGAATTTTAAAAATTCAGCCAGTTATCTTTTCTTAAGCTTAAGCTTGGTTTTGTAATTTCCCCCACATTGGGAGGATTTGATGAAAGAAAAACAAAAAAAATCTCTACAAAAAAAAAAAAAAAAGAAAAAAGAAAGAAAGAAAAAAAGAGGTTAATTCAGAAAGCAGAGGCATTGCTGGATCCATTAGTGTATCATCTACCGCTTATGTCCTGTGCCTAGATAGATGAGCCATAATATGGGTGGGTGGGGGGGATTACTGCCGGTCATTAAATGGAAGGTCCAGAATAGGAATCAATTTTTGATAAGTTAAGATTGAAAGTATATGCCACTCAATAATATATTACATTATTATACTATATATTATTATATTATAATGTGTACATAGCATTGCTTCATATTGCCTAGGTCAAATTCATAGAGTATTCTCATAAATTTACATGTATAGGTCATACATTAAATTTTAGGTCAGATTCCGTTATGCCCAGTACTAAAGTCCTGGAATATAGAAAGTTGATAATAGTTGGAAACGAAGGAGGACTTTAAAATCTCCTGGAAGAGTTTAGATTCTTGTGGGTTCAGAATTGTTTGTAATGGTATCTGACTTCCCTGCTGAATTGGTAGGATGACAGAGCAATATCCGGACAGTGCATCTGATACAGTTGTTGGAGAAACAATACCATGATTGATGGGGGATGTAATAATGCCAGATTCCTCTGGGAGAGAATTTTACACTGTCTGATTTCATACCGACAAGGTTTTCTTTTACCTGTGATACAAAATTGCATGGAGACATCTTGTTGTGGCTTACCTTGATTTTTTAATATTGAGGAGAAATGTGATTTTAGGGAGAGTGTATAAAAAAAAAACCAGGGAATTGGAATAGTTATAACCGGAGCATGTCTGTTTACAATTTGGGGGTGTTTGGAATTAAAAATGCCAAGTACTGAACTGGGATTTCTGAATGTTTTTGCCTTAAGAAGAAAAGGAGAGCAAGTAGGATGGGGATGGTGGGAAGACAGATGATTAGAGTTGGGGAAAGAGTTATATGACGTCGCAGATGCTGCTTCTACATCACCTTGATATTTTTTCCTCAAAATCTTGACATATAGTAGATGCTCAGCTAACATTACTTAAAGGGATGACAGAACCTACTGCTAAATCAGCAGGAACCAAATGGTGCAAGCTGGGCGGGAAAAGAAGAAACAAGTGTGGGAAAGTACAATCTGGTCTCTGGAAGGAAAATGAGGAGAAATACAGCTGTTTGACCATTAGCTGTGATTGGAATGATAAAAACTAATGGGGAAATCATTGTCATCAGCTAATCCACATCTCCTTTTTAACCGGGACTGTATGTTTCAGGGCACAGTGTCTGCTCAGATGGCCTTTGGGCCTTTGCTTAAATGTCACCTCCGTGGAGCACCTCCTGCCCAATCCCAAAGTTCCTAAGCCCCTTCCCTACTTGATTTTTCTCCTCACACTTTTCACCAATTAATGTGCTATATATTTTACTCATTTATTTGTTGATTGTCCCTATTGCTCTTCCTGACGGACATTTTTGTCTTTCTGTTTAGTGGTTTATCCCCAACATCTAGAAACATGCCTAAAACATCGTGGGTGTCAATGCATTTTGTTTGCTGAATGACCGCCAGAAGACCCGCCTCATGGAAGGCCGTTTAATGTTTCTCAGGAAGGTCAGGAGCGCCGGGGACACTCGGAGTGTGTCCTCTGCACACTGAGCAAGGAGGCAGGACATTCCCCTCTAGCAGCAGCTAGTTGAAATCTGGCAAACACCACAATTAGTGAAATGTCTCAAAGCCAGAACATATATATATAAGTTCAGAATAAAAACCAGACTATGTGCATGAGTGGAAGAGTTAAGAACTCTATCTGCCCATCTCCACTCACACTTCATCTTTGTCTTAATAGATTTACCTTGGAATGCAAACATACATAGAAATGAAAGGGCCTGCTTAAAACAGGAGACCCCCACTCTAGGAAGAAAGCAAGAGGGAGGATGTGAGTGAGAGGGACAGGCTTAGTATGCATCAGGAATCACATGATTTTCAGTTTGAGGTCAAGGAAAATTTCTGTTTGAAGCTGGTTATTTTTTATTGCATTCCTCTAAACCACTATTTTTATATAAATGAAAGTACACTTATCCTAATGTTCCCTATACTAGTAAGTATGATATGAACTTTACACACACGTACTTATCTATACAAACAGAGGCAGCCACCCATAGAAAGTCCTTCCAACACCGCTGACCTGTGGTTCCCTTTCTCCTCCCCCCACCCTTCCCCTGCACACACACCTTTTGACTTCAAGGACAAAAATAAAATCTCGTTCTTTAGCCAAGATCCGTGACACCAGAACTCTAGGAAAACGGTATGCTTGCAAAGAAGTGGGAGAAGTAGAAAAATAAACAGGGCATGATTTTTTCATTTCTGTTTTGAGAGGAGCAGATGGATTGGCCTTCCGTGAGGTGCTGAGGTTTCTGTCCCAGCTTCAGTTTCCGGAGCTTTGGTTCTCTCAAGGCTGCTGTTGGTAAGCCACCTGGGGAGGTGGAGAAAGGTCCATGGCTCTGGAGGGGAAGCTCTGAGAGGCGGCGCTGGCCCAGGCATCAGTTTTTTATTGATATCATGCCTTTTTGTGCAAAGTGTCCCAGAAATTGGATAACAGGTTGATTAAAAAAAAAAAAAGTCCAAATAAATGTTATTCTCCCCTAAGGAAGCTGATGGGATGGTGACTCACGCCCAGGAGGATGCCACAGCGTAGCAGGGAAAATGGGGACTCTATTGTATCCAAGTGCATTTTGGGTTCTCGGATAGCGTCCTTTCCAGCCACGGTGCCATCCGTTTACTTCGGTGTCAGGTGATGGAGGCCCCTTTGGAAGCAGATGGCTGTGTGTGTTGACGGGGCTCTGCCTTTGGCACGGAGAGTGTTACAGCATCGGGCTCAGGGAAGGTCTGGCCATTCTTGTTGATTGACTGGCAAGAGTAGGGTGGGGAGGAAGAGACGGGACCTGAAGGCATGTCTTTATGGGGATAGCATTTAGAGCCATTCAAAATGGAATTTCAAACGAGAAAAACAGGGGCTTTTCCCCATACAGAAAACATAGAGGAAAAGGTTTTTCCTGTTCCTCCTCCTTCCTTCCCTGTTTTTCTTTTTTTCCTTTCCTTTCACCGGAACAAGTTGGTTGTTTCATAAACACAACCTAAAAATCAGAAACCAGAGGTTTGTGCGAGTGGGAGCCAGATTAGCAAAATAATCAATATAAACAATATTACTGACTCCATGCAATTTCCTTGGGAACCACCCCCAGTTACCCGGGTGCAATTTCAATTGCTTTGGTCAATGCACTTTGCCTTTTTCCCTGGGTCAGCTGCCGAGTACTCGCTTGCAGCCTGCAGCCTGAAAGCCTGCAGCAGTGGGGAGAGGCTTAGGCGCGTTTGCTCCAGTCTGAAGGTGAAGGCTACCTTGGAGACCCACGTACACATATATATTTTATATAAACATGCACATATATGCACCCATGTGTACACACATAAATACATACACATAAAATCAAGTGAATGTGCTTATGCCATGTAGGTAATCCTGTGTTGTGGACTTGCTTCATGTGGGCAGGTACCAGTCTACGCACCAGTGACTCCTGTGTCCACACCTTCCGGCGGCCACTCACCGGGGCCCCCGGGCCTGCTGCCTGGCAGGCCTCAGGGAACACTCGGCAGCGTGCTGCCTGCCCTCCAACCCGGGGAAAGCTCTCCAAGATGTCATAAATAAATAAATAACATTTGCCGTTGTTTGTAAATCAGTTAATTGGGAAGTTGCAAGGTCAGGCACAATATTTAGCGTTTTCCGAGGCAGCCCGAAGCGGCGGCGGCGGGAGCAGCAGCTGTCAGGATGGTGCCCCGCTCAGCTGCCGCCGCGGCTGCGGGGACGGGACGGGTGACCGCTTGATTAGTCGCTACTGGGTTTTGTTCAAGGGAGAGCTCTGCATGGTTGCATTTTAACACCTTCCCCGCTAAGCAGGAGGCCAGCGCAGGGTGCTAAATTCCTGTCTGTGGCTGTCTGTGAAATAAATCTGTGTGCGGGGCCGTTCCAAGCTGTCAGCAGTGGTTCGCCCTGATGGGCCCTGAAAGGAGTTTCCTCTCGTCTGTGGAGCAGCGAGCAGCCGCTAGGGAGCTGTCTTTAGCTCAGATTTCAGAGTTAGCTCATTAGGCCAATCACAGCAGACACTCTCTTAAACATATTCACAAAGTTATATTATGAGAAGGAAAAAACCCACGCGGCCAGATAATGCTCAGATTGGGTTTCCCAGCTTCTCCTGTCGCGGCCGGGCAGGGGGAAGGAGGGCTCCCTGACCTCGGGGTCCTTCCAGGTCCCCCCCCCCCCCCCCGACTTTCCTTTCTGATGTGTGGCCCATCTCGGTGACGAGTTTATTTATAAAAGCAGCTTCTTCCCTTCCTGGCCAGGCGGTATCTCTCCCTCCATTCTCTCCGGTCCTTCTTAGCAGAGTCCCCGCCAGCAGCGCCTGCAGCCGAGGCGGCCAGTGAAACGATTGCTCCGCGTTCTGGCTGCTGTTGCTCCTTCTTTCATTGCATGTTTTTCCTCTTGGCGCTGGGATGTCGGCATCTCCTCAGATATTTCTGTGAGACCCATGAAATGAAGCCAGTAACTAAATGTCTGAGTCGGGTGTTTCCCTGCAAAACAGTTTTGGCCCCTACCCTCTACTTAACTTGTTCAGCTCTTCTACTTTAAGCCTTCCAGAATTTCTATACCTCTCTGCCCCCGCATGTTGTTGGCACACAATCGCTGGGCTCTGCTAGATACCACATGGATGCCATTTGCAAGGAATCTCGGAAACCTTTAATTTGGGGTCGGTGTTTCTTAGAGAGCCACAGCGGGTGGATGTGAAACCTAGTCGACACCCAGCTGCCAGGGTTTGGCGGTGTTTGATTTCAGGAAATGATGGCTACCTCGTGGATGGTTCTTTCTTTGTTAAATGCTTAAAAATAATTCTTTTTTGGATGATGGATAGTAGGATTATGCTGGCTTACGATTCTTGCAGTTATTTATCATTATGATTCTCGCCCTGATCCGCGTCTGGGGACGCTAGTTTTACGGTTACATGTCGATGTGCCGTAGAATTCCCTGGTGCACGCTTGTATAGAACACGCCAACTATGTTCATGCTTGGCTGTAGCACAAAGGTGCGCCTCTACTTTCTGAAAAAATTTTTTTAAAAATTGAGCAAAGTATGTCCAGCCATTGTTAAGCAACTCAACGAAAGGGAAAGAAGGAACAAAACTTTTTTCTTCTTTTATGACAAAATTTAAACTCCTGCTCCATGTGCTGTTTTTTTTGTTGTTGTTGTTGCTCCCCCAACCCCTTTTACTCATGGATAACTTAAAAATGGCTCCAGTTGAAATTTTCCATGTGTCCAGAAAAGCTCCTGGGACTTCTGAGGATATGTAGGCAGGAAACACTTCAGAATATATAAGCAATCAAAAATTTGTTTTCAGTTTGTGAGTTAGCTGGATAAAGTATCACAAATGCTTTGGCTTTACAACCTTGCCCACAGTTTTATACACACATAGTGTGCTGTTTTTATTTCAGTTGTAGGTGCTTTTTTAAAATTGGTGGATAAGCAAGGACAAGAGTAGTTTGTTTATTCTGGGATGGACAGTTAACTATTAAGTATTTCTATCCAGAGTGACTTTTCCCCCCTTTTCTGTTTGGTTACTAAGGGAACAAATGCTGGGAATAGGAAAAGCAAAGATGATGATAAAATGCTGCTCATTTAATATTGGCATTAGAATTCCAGGCAAAGGAAAAAAAATGTGAAGCCATAATTCTTATCCTAACTGTACTTATTGCACTTTTCAACAGAGGTTTCCCCTATTAATTACAGTCATCTCAGGGAGTATTTTGGTGGTTAACTGAGTAGGTTGATTGGCTGAATATCTCAGACCCACTCCAGCCTGCCTCTCTGTGGTAGCAGCAGGCTGACGTTTGCTCGTGAACAGTAGCTGAAGCATCACTTTAATGGGCATGGAACATGACCTCAGCAGTCCTTCTCAACCGGGCTTCTCCGGGTGACAAAGGCAGACCGTGTTTTGCAGTATGATTGATCAAATGCTGACTAGGAAGGGTGCGAAGAGAACCGCAGTGAAAGAGGGAGAGCATGTGTGAATGTAGACATTAGGCACGTTGGTATTTTTCCATGAACTTCCCGAGGACCGGGCATTAGAAAGACTCCCCTGCCCTTTGTCCTGGACTGTAAATACTGCTTCATATATATAGACCCCACCCATGTGTCACTGAAGTCCATCTTGTATGCAATTGGTGAAAACTTAATATTGACCTCAGAGATCTCCCAGGCCCTGCTGGTCATGATGATTGCATCGAAATTGGGGACACAGTCTCCCAAGTGGATTCAAATATTAGCCTCTGTGAACAGCCCAAATGTAGGACATTTAAAACTATTTCACTTGGAAACTATGCAGTGATATCTTCTTTTTTTTTTTTTCTTTCAGGGAAAAACGCTAAAATATCTAGTGAAATCATTTTTTTTTAGGGAAACCTATGCATCATGCTTTAAAAGTTATACCAGGTTAGGCTTAGGTGTGGAGTTGGGAACTGCTGTCTCTGTGGTGTGTGTGTGTGTGTGTGTGTGTGTGTGTGTGTGTGTGTGTGTGATGTTAAGAAAGTTGCAAGTGTATGAGAAAGTGATGGTCTTCTAGAGAGTTGACATCTGAGTCTGATCCAGGGACCCAGTACAGTATCACTCTTACAGCCCATCCTCCGCTCCTCAGGCTGGAGGCAGATGTGAGCCTGGGACCACCAAGCAGGGAGGTATGGGAGTCTTAGTGTCCTTTACACTTCTCCATATGCAGCTGTTTCCTACCTATTTCTTTATACTGTATATCTGTTTCTTTTTTTTGTTTGTTTTCACAAATATCCCCTGGATTAGAGGATTTTTCCAAACTCAACTTAAGAAGAACAAATAATAAATGACAATATTAGTAGGAAAACAGTCCAAAGGGAACTGATACCAAAGTGGTTCACATTTTGTGAATGGAGAATGTCAGAGGCCACAGGGAGTATTCAGCACTCGGTCAAGGTCATGGAGTGAGATAGTGTGGAAGGCAGGACCCAAAGCCTGGTGTCCTGACAGCTCACCCGAAGGCCAAGCTCTCTCCCTGCTGACCCAGTCGTTTAAAACATGGTGATGTGAAATGACCAGACCACAAAAGCAACCTTCATAGAAGCCTGTCTCCGAAGAGCAAGGATAAACTACTTAAATTATACTTCATTTCTCATGAGAATGTTTCTTAAGGCTTCTATTTATTAACTCAATCAAGTTCTTTGCTACTCTGGCTTCCTGAAAGGCTGCTCCTTCAGTAACAGAAAAACGTATTTATCCCTTCTGGTGAGGAAGACTATGCTTTCATCTCAGGCCACATAAAGGTGATAACATTACGATGGCCAGAGGCGGGCTTTCTGATGGCAATCACGTCAGATTGTGGACTGGAAAGTATGTGCTGAGCGCTACTGCTATGTTCATATAGCCGAGTCCCACGACCTCTAAAGGGAAAAAGTAATTACTCTGATTCTTAAGAGACAGAACTCAGAGGTTAAAATAGGAGGGACGAGGCCTGGGCAGGATGCCATGTCCCACTAAAGCCAACATCAGCCTCACTAATGGGTTTCTGATTTTTGCTTCGAAAGAACCCCTGCTGGGCACTGGCAATGAGAGGGTGTCACGAAAAGGTAACTAAGTGGACAGCATGGCTTTCTCACTAGGAAGAATAAGGGAGGTTGTTTATTTAAAAACAGTCTCACAGGAGAAAATGTAACGGAAGGCAACCTCCATCCATAATGATGTTCATTACATTGTTTATTAGCGAGAATAGCAAAGACCTGAGCAGCCCAAACTATTTCTTGTCGAGGGGCATGCCTACGAAAATGATGGCACAGAGATTTGGTGCTCTAGTACAAAGCCATTGAAAAGAACCACGGAGGCTGCCTAGCAATATAGGAAAACGCTTAGTGAAGAAATAGAATGTGTGCTGTGGATACACTGACCACCGCTCTGTACACGTGCATGCAGGAAGCGGAGAAAATAGCACGGTCAGTGGTCCAGGGGATGTGACTATGGCTCTGAAGCTGTCCTTTATTTTCTGCTTTGCTTCTCCTTCCTAATGTAACTACAACTGGCATTCCTAGGAAGGATCACCTGGCTTTTTTAAAAAATACATATTTTTATTGATTTCAGAAAGGAAGGGAGAGGGAGAGAGAGATAGAAACATCAGTGATGAGAGAATCATTGATCAGCTGCCTCCTGCACACCCCCTACTAGGGATCGAGCCCACAACCTGGGCATATGCCCTAGACTGGAATCGAACCTGGGATCCTTCAGTCCACAGGCCAATGTTCTATCCACTGAGCAAAACCAGCTAGGGCTCACCCGGCTTTTTGATGACCTAAGTTTTTATTCTCACTCTGGATTCATGTATGTTTATGGATGCTTATTTAGCCGTTTGTAAAAATGCATCTCTATCCTGCAGGAAGGGAATATTTTTCTTGTGCTGAGGAGGAACCAGATGCCAATGGAGACATGTTACATGGAGGCCCTGGCCATCTTCAAAGGCAAATTAAATGGTGGCCACTTTGGGAAAGACTCATGTTTTGACATCACTGCTCATCCAGTGGTCCTGTTCTTAGTGTTATTTTATACTCTTTCCATTAAAACACACATACACACACACACACACACACACACACACACACACTATACCTTATCTCATAGTAGAGTTTGTGTCTGTGGACATTAATATAGAAAACACCTCTTAGAAGGAAACAGCACTTTTCATGACCTGATAGAAAACACAATGAATAAAGAAAAAGAAATCCTGTACCTGAACTTGATTTTTGCCATTAAACTTGTGTTTCTCGGTAGGTAGTTCTTCCTCTCTGTGCCTCAGTTATCTTCTTCATGTCTCTTGTCTACCTCAAAGGAATACCGATAGCCTCATGGGACTGTTTTGCAAAATCCCATCATTTTAGAGAAATGAAGAAATTAGAGATAAATCTATTGTACTTTCTATGAATAGGCTCTATGTTATGGGGTGATATGGGGTCAGTATGAACTGTGATACCCATCTCTCAGCCCTGGTTATGAAGTTACCACTTGGGATGTTGAAGGGTTTAGGAGCCTTTTAGGGGGCTATGCTGCTTAAAAAAATTATGTGTTTACTTTTAATGGAATAGTTTTTATAGGCAGCATTACATAAGGGACCACTTCAATTTTAGTCCCATTTAAATTATTGAATTAATTTGCACTTAGGTTACAATTTGGAAGTCTAGTAGCAATAAAAATCATGAAAAATTGTAATTTATTAATTTTTCTTCCAATAATTTTACCAAATGTATGCTGATTTAGAGGCTCTGGGGTTAAAATTGTATTCCAGGAAAAGCAAATGTGTAAAGGATTTATAAATATCAAAATCAATAGAAAAAACAAATTCTATCTTGGTTTTGATTAGTTTTAATCCCTTTCCCCGCAACGTTGTCACTATTGTTCTAAGTCCTTTTTGGACATGGGGGAAGTCTAGTTCAACAATGAGATAATACCTAGAATCTAACATCTTCTGCACGGTGGAAGGAAAACGCCTCTCCTAATGAGATGGAAAACAAAGACGAGGGAGTTCCAGACACAAAGAGCTTTGGTACAAACTGCCCCCTGGTCTCCTGAGAGCCCAGACTCTTTCTGGCAAGAGACAGCACTTTGGTTAATCCCTAATTGTTCTCTTGGTGCTTTGCCAGAAGATGGAAGGGTTCAGATTAGAGGATTTGAGAATTTGGTGGTGGAAGGGTTAATACTGTTGGCTCTCTTAGCATGTGGCTGGAAGCAAATCTGACATTCACCTGCTCCTCTGGTCATGTCTGGGAGAGAGGCAGGGGAGTTGCTTGCCCACCTGTACTGATGGCCCAGAGCTCTAAGGCCTGCTTCGTTATCGGCCTGCAGGCTCCTGACAGTGAGAGTTTCCCTGAACACCTCCTGGAGTTGCTTCTTAGAGTGCTTCAGGGCTAACCTGGGCTTGCTGTGACCAGGGTGAGGTCCCCTGTACCACTCGCGGTCACCATAGAAACAACTGCTGCAGGCTCCATCCTCCTGAGGCTGGATCTGATTCCAGAAGTTCAAGTGCAGGAGATTGATCTACCTGCTGCTTTAACCACATACAAGTAATTGCAAACAACATTCATCTCCCTCTTTAGGGGAAAGGATTGGGAGTAGGGGGAAAAGCAAGCTATTAGAGAAATTCTAGAAATTCTCACTCACAGAGAATAATTAACAGCAGTGATTGAATGGGGGTGGGAAAGGCAGTGGGCCATTCAGCGTCTTTCTAGAAGGGCCTGGAAGTTTCTGGCCACTTTCAACAGGTCAGCCCACAGGCTCAGTGCCTGTGGATAAGCTATACCACTTATGTGTCCATCACACTCGACACTCAAACTCTGCCAGCTCTACTTTTATTTAAAGTTTTTAGTGATTCCAAGAGTAGAGGCAAACTCAGAATTGTCTCGGAGTACAGGACATGGCCATACTCCTTCCCCTCAAACAATTAGGGATTTTCTTTGTTCTCTGGGCTCCTTGTCTGCAAGATGAGGCTGGGAACAGGGAGGACACCCTCCCCAGATGAGAGCTGTCCCTGGGCATGGCTTCTCCCAGCCACCTGCTCTCCTGACCAAGGCTGGCTGTCCCCTCGGCTTCAAGATTGAATCCATAACCACAAGCAGCCACACTCTGACTTTAGAAGACACACCGTGCCGAGGGGGAGCGGCGCCGCCGGGAAGAATCGGGCCCATTATTACCCTCATTATTTATTTCTCACCCAGCACTCCAAAGTCTGCAAGGGAAGAAGCATAATTCCCTTTGCATTTCAGTGCTGCAATATTTACTCCACGCCAGAGCCTCTGCCTGTTAATGCTCTCTCTGAGGAGTGCCACTTGCTTTGAGGCCAGTGCCGTGGGGAAACAGACGCAGAGGGAGACGGAGGCAGAGGAGTGCTCAGACCTGGCCTTCGCCAGAGAACTTGGCTGTCATAATTTACACACCTTGCCTAATGCACAGCACATGTCTCAGCTACAAAAGGCGTTGGGTAGACTGGTGCTGTCTGCCTCGCAGTGGGCCTGCTGAGAGCGTGTCAGCAATACTCTTAACGATGACAAAGTAGTTCATCAATAATTTTTTCCTAACACCCTTATCTGAGAACCAAACAACAAAATAATATCCATCTCCCATCAAGCCCACCCTTCTACATGGTGGTACAGCCCCACCCGTCCCAGCAGAAGTCTTCGTGTGACCCCAGGCAAGGAGGCCACGGGTTCAGAAGTGGGTTCATGGCGCTGGCTAGGATCCTGAATGCAGCTTTCAGGCAAAGGGTCCCGAATTCCTGTTTTCCATGTTCTGAACCCTTCACTTGCCACATCCATGCTAAACAGGGGTACCCAGGTTCTAATGGCTATTAGGCTTCAGAAAGGGACACTCTCTTATTTCTCATAGTCATCTCAGTAAGGTCAGTTGCTTTCAGTCACTCTGTCCACTTTCCCATGGAGGGTGCCCCCATGTGAACAGCAGCCTCAGGATATGCAGGCTGTTTGGAGGAAGATTGGAAATGACAGATGCTGTCAGATAAAACAGCCCACTCTCTGGACGAGCCACTACTAATATTAGGTGAATATCCTTCAAGTTACCTGGTTAGGCTTCTTTCCATCAACCTCTTCTGCTTCTTCGTTCTCTTCCTTCCGCCTCCTTTTTCTCTCAGTATATGTAAGTTTTTTGAAAAGTGGGAGCCAATTTCAGAAGATGCTGACCCCTATTTTCCTTCCAGTCTTGGATGAATGGCTTGGCAGGATTCGGCTCTATGAGGGCCCAATAAGCCAATGCCAGGCGTGGTTCCCAGCACTTCGTATGCACTTGGTGCTCACCAAGTTACTTTTATTTCAACTTTTTTGGTACCCCCAACACCATATGGTTGCTTTGCATGCTGGAACTCATATGCTAAAGAAAGCGTTAAATCTGAAATTTATGTTAGCAGACAGGGCCCTGCCTGAGGTAGGTCTGACTTTTACTTCAACCTCCCTGCTCTTATTCAAATTCACTGCTCACTTTCCACAGCGTGACCACAGGCGGCCTCTCCGTAATACAAGGATTTTTCTTTATTTATTGGATTAGCTCCTCAACTGGCACTTTTACGGGGGCGTTGCACCTGTTGATTGTTGTTGGCTAAAGAACAAACGCCTGGCTAATGTCCACAGGGAAGAACAATTTGCACATTTATTTTATCCTTTTGTTGATATTTCAGTTCCAAAGGCTCAAGGTTAGTTTGCTTAACTAATGCGTTCTCCCTTGATCCCAGGTGTTTCCATATGACAGTGTTGTCTGGGCTTGACTCCCTGGTGTGACATTCAAGACTGCTAGAATGTACACATCCTCATGAAATACTAACAATTCCATTTATTAGGGGTTACGGAACCAAGGTACAGCCAATTGATTAAAGGAACAAATGAATAGTGCATTTATTTATGTGTCAACAGAGGCTAGTTACGGAATGTGACTGTCTGATTTTTCTCATGTGATACGGCCTCTGCACGGGTGGGCACTGAGACCGCAGGGCCGGGTCTCTCCACCTTCCTCAAGGCTTGGCACCAGATGCAAAATATGTTTGTGCTTCATAAATGTTGCCTGATGATGTCGGCAATCGTGGCGTAGCTAGCATTTGCATTGCATTGTCAGTGGGGCAAGCCAAAAATGTGACTCCCGATGGCAAGCCATACAAGACCCTCCTTGTTTCTTTCTCTTGACAACATAACGCCAACAGAAGGCTGGGCCTGTCCCAAACTCCAGTGGCAGCACAATTTGGGAGTAAGGGCTCAAAAGGCCAGGCTTGCACTTGACTGTAACTTAGGAGGTTCCAGGACTCCGGAACCAGACCAGGAGAACAGTATGGTGGTTTCTGCAATTTTCCTGGTCTGTTTATGAATTTCTGGCTGCTTGGGAAGCCAGATGGGTTTGTCCACAGTGCACAGATCCATTATTTTTGAATTGCTGGTGCTGTCAGTTCTGGGGTGAAGTGAACTGGGGGGCAGGGTCTGTTTCGTGGACTCTGCTTTAATGTGTTGGTCCAAAGGGAGAAGGGTTTGAGTCACAGAGCTGGGACTGGAGAAATTTGGTGGGAGGCGGGAAGTGAAGAAAAAGGTGAGGAAATTGAGAATTGCTGAAGAACGGGATGGTAGAAAAAGGAGACAAAGATGAACTGGATGGGAAGACTGAAAATTTCCAATAAAGAGAATAGAGAGGAGGAACTCATGGAAGAGAAAATGTGAGCCCATGGGGGAATTTCAGAAATGAGAGGCAAAGAAAAAACAGGAAAGATGAGATCTGGAGTGAGAAGAACATGAAAGAAAGCAGAAGATATGTAGGTAAATGAAAGGTGAAATTAAAAACCCAGATGTACAGAGAGCAAGATTGAAGAAGGAAGAAAAGGAAAGGGATGGAAAATGACTACAGAAAAAATTGAAAGTCCTCTTTGAGGAACATAACTAGGGCATTAGTCAGGTGAGACTTCCTCTGAGGTGTGCTACATTTGCTAGCTGACTCGGGAAAGAGAGGGCTGAGAAATACAAATACAGGGTGGGGCAAAAGTAGGTTTATAGTTGTGAGTATGCGAAAGAGTTTATTCTTTTATTATTATTTATTAATGTATTATTTTTCATACAAACAACTGTAAGCCTACTTTCCCCCACCCTATATATCTTTACCTGATGTTTTAAAAATTATTTATTTGTTTATGTATTTTATCCTTTGAATCTTCAAATTAGGATATGGAAGATTAGAGAGAGGAAGAGAGAAAGAGAAACAGAGAGGGGGGGGGAGAGAAACATCAATGGGTTGCTTCCTGTATACTACTTGACTGAGGGTCAAACCCGCAACTTTTTGGTGTACAGGATGACGCTCCAACCAATGAGCCACCGGCCAGGGCTCTATCTGATGTTTTAAAAGTATTATCTACTTAAATTTTTATTGGCACCCAAACCCACGGACTGCAGACCAAACTATTGGGAAGATGTTTTGGGGAGAAGAAAAGAAATGAAAATGATTGTTGCAATAGATTGTCTTTCATTTTCCATTTCAGAGACAATTTAATAACAATTTGGCTTTGATGCTTTTATTTATTTTGCTTCCTCTTCTCAAGGGCCTATTGGATCCATGTCTGTTTTTGTTTGCCTGTTAGTATCATTTGTTTAGGACCCTGAGGGAACCTAATCTTTTACTTGAGTAACATCAACCTCATTTTCTTTAGGAGACGGAGCCTCTTTTCTTTCTTCTCCAGCTCTTCTACAAGGAGTTGGCTGCATGTCAATCTTTCGTTTTCTTGAAAAGTGTTTCTTGCCATACCGGTTACTCAGTGGTGCTGATAAGTGGGCCCGCTATGCGTTATTCAAAGAGATGGTGCTGACTGGTGTATTTCCTGTGTTGTGAAATCAGAACTCATCTGCTCTCTTGTAATGAGATATCCATCTTTTGTGTAATGCCAGGTACTGCGCTTAATTGCCCTCTTGTAATGTGTTATCCCTGAGATGATAATTTGAGTTATTTCTTTGTTAACCTTTACACAGCCAATAACAAATTAAACATCATTATCTGAGTTTAAAATAGGCTGTAAATCTCTAAACCCTGGTAATACTCAGACACTTACAACCAGGGAGTCATAAAATGACATTAAATGACACTCTGAAACACAACCCAGAAAGTACTACAAATAAATGGGAAGAAAGCAGAACATTACCAAAAGGAGTTTACGTGGGATGGTCTTTCAGAATTCTCATGCTGAGAGTATTCAAGTTATGGCAATTTTGCTCTAACATAACCACTTAAAATGCACTTTTAAATCTTTCCTCATGTTGCCCGTGACTCCTTCGAGACAGACTGGGCATTCCTTCTTTGTGTATTGCTTGAAATATCGCGAGGAAGTTCAAGTTTTGCTTCTGCTGAGAAGCCAGCCTTACTCATTTCCTTTTGTGCTGATGTCCTGTCTATCTGCTTTCACACTTATTGCCTGAACTTCCTATTTGGTCATGAATCCCGCCCCCCCCCCCCCACACACACACTTAATTCTCTTTCCTTTGCAAGTAGGATTATGTCTTGCCCTATTTTGCAGAGTAGAGAACCAAATGGAAGTTTCTAGGTTCTCTCCAGTCTTTCCAGTGATGGTGATAGAGGATGATTGGTGATGGGTGGGGTGGGGAAGATATAGTATACATATATGCAAAGGGAATTACTTTTGGAACCAACATTACTGTTCTTTCTCTCTGGTTTGTTTGAAAACTAGCTCTATGAAACCATAGTATATTCAAATTGAATCTTATGTTATCAGCTGAGGGCAAGAGAGAGAAACTTCTTTCTCCAAGACGGTATAAAAACTGTAGTTAGTGGTAGAACAGGACTAGAACTCAGGCTTCTGAGATCCAGTTTGAATGTTCTTTCTACTATATTCCATGTCACATGAACATGGTTAGAAATGGTCTGTTAGATTAAAAAAACATAATATTTTTAATTGCATAAACAATGGTGATAATCAGAGAATTAGCTCTGGGACCTACCGGCCATAGCAGGTTTACACAGATGGATGCAAAGAATACATAGGATGTATTTTAGCAGAGATTGGCAGGATGGAGCGGCTTGCACATCACCACCTGAAAGTCCACTGCAGCTGTGCTGCCTCCAGGGTTTCATGGTGACGCTCTCCACTGTCCGTAGTGTGTTCCTTACCCCTGGGCCACAAAATCTTTGCTGAAAGGGTGATTTTGGAAAACACTTTAAATTTTACAACAATTATTGATCAGTTTACACCTTCCAGTTCTTCTCAAAGAAGTTTTATTCTGAAATTCAGTATTTTCCTAAGAGCAGTGGATTTAGTCAGCATTTTCATAGTTATTGGCACATAGTAACCAGAGTGCTCCACAATGCTTAAAATCTCTCCTTTAGCTGTGGTTACATTCCCAATGTCTCTCATTCCTAGTGAGTTGGGCGCATTCATGTCTTTTCTCTCTCTCACTTTCTTCCCTTCTCTTTCTCTTATTGTCCTTGGCAGGATTTTTTTCTAATTTACACTTAAATTATTTATTTAAAATTGTCAATTCTACTTAATTATGGTCTGCTTTCATCTCTGTTAATTCCATCTTCCTCCTTTGTGTGGGTTTATTTTATTTTACTTTCAAGTTTCCTTGATTGCATTTTTAGTTTATTTATTTTTTAGTTTTTCTTTCTGTCTATTTTTCTTTTTAATCAAAGAAAGCATTTGAGGCCATGCATTTTCCTCTGTGTACAGTTTTGGCCCTGAGTTTTATAATGTTTTTTTTTTTCTTTCTAATTGTCATTTATTTATAAGTACTCAAATTGCAGTTTTGATTTCAAAGTGAGTAAGGTATTTTTGTTCAAATTAAGAGATTACCTGGAATTATTTTAGTTTGGTTAGAAAATATCATTTGGACCATTTATACTTTTTGGAATCCTTAGAAAAACAGTTTTATTAATGTTATTCACATCTTCTCCAATCTTGCTTATTTTTCAGTCTATTTTATCTGCCAAAGAAAAAGTGGGTTATGTTAAATCTCTGTCTATAATGATCTTTCTGTGAATTTATCCTTGGAATTCAAACACTTAAAATTGATATATATTCTAATATAGTGTTTACATTCATGATTAATATGTATTATTATAAATAAAAATGTTCGTTCTTTTTATTATTATAAACTCATTGTTTTTATTCAGTTTAGTGCTTTTGGCCAACTTTACTTTGCCTACTATTAGTTTTGTGATTCTGCTTACTTTTTTAATTCTTTAGCCTCATAATCATTTGAACATCCTTTTATTTCTAATCTTTGATTTGAGTGCTCTTTTTTTATTTAAAACAATTTATTGAGGTAGAGTTGACATACCATAAAATTATTCTATTTTCAGTGTATGAGTTATGATTTTTAATAAATTAATGGCATTATCAAACATATGAGTGTTCCTTTAAACAGCATAGAATTGGATATATTTTTAATTCAGCATGAATATCTCATTCAACCCCCCTTTTAATAGAAAGTTCAATTTATTTAAATTTATTGTTATAGCTGATACTTTTGTTTCTACAACTGTCATATTGTTCCATTTTTATTTCTTTGCTGTTCCCTTTATCTTCTCCTTTTGTATATTGACCTTGTTTTATTTGTTTTTAATCTCAAATATTTTTAATGTATCTATTTTAACTAATAATTTTATTATTTGATGAGTTTTAAAAAATATTTCTCAGCCTATACTCTTATTATTGACAGCCATGAAAGAAATGCATCTTTCTCTCTATTTAATACAAATAATTTAGCACAAATTTGCCTTTACCTAATCACTTTTCTCCTTACACCATTTCTTAAACATTTTTAAATGATAAATTTGGCTTTTATAATGAAATTAATGCAATTATATAACATTTTAAGTATATATTTTCCCTTTGAATAACTACTTTTAGCATGCATATTTAAGTTTTGTAGCCATATTTGGCTTGCCTCTATTTTAATTAGATTTAGTTTCCCTATTAGCTCCTTTATATCATAACATCTGTACTTTTCAATATATTTTTATTGATTTCAGAGAGGAAGGGAGAGGGAGAGAGAGAAACATCAATGATGAGAGAGAATCATTGATTGGCTGCCTCCTGCACGCCCCATATTAGGGATTGAGCCCACAACTTGGGCATGAGTGTTTGACATGACTGGAATCGAACCTGAGACCCTTCAGTCCACAGGCTGATGCTCTATCCACTGAGCCAAACTGGCTAGGGCTGTACTTTTGAACTTTTAATTTTGTTTTGTTTTTTAGGAGCTGGATTACATTTCAATAATCTTGTCAGAAAGAATGCTATATTTTCTGACACTTTGCCTATCTAAGAGTCTTCCTGAGTTCTTCACTTATAAAATATCTGTTATGAAACTCTTGGGTCATACCCTTTTCCACTTAAAACTACTTAGATATTGCCTTGTGTATTCTAGCATTTAATGTTGAAATGGAAAAGTCTGATAATACCTTGATTTTCATTGATTATTCCTGGAACATAATATGCTTTTAAAATCTGCATATATTTCTTCATCTCAGAAAAATATTCTTCTATTGCATTTTTTATGTTTTTTCCCCATTGCAGTTCTTAGTCCTTTGTCTCTATTTCCAAGGAGAGTACCTCAAGCTTGTGGTCCACACAGGGGCTTCAACTTTCTCCTTGGATCCTGTGTAGAGAATTGACTGAAAGTTGGTTTTGAGACTAAGGCAGCTGGTGGCTCTTATAGACTCAGACATGGGTGATGGCAGAGATACATTTTAGAAGTAATTTTCCATGCTGCTGTGAGCTATCTCCTCCTCCTCCTCCTCCTCCTCCTCCTCCTCCTCCTCCTCCTCCTCCTCCTCCTCCTCCTCCTCCTCCCCCCTCCTTCTCCTCCTACCCCTCCTTCTACTCTTCCTCTTCCTTATCCTCCTCTTCTTCCTTCTCCTCCTTCTCCTCCTTCTCCTCTTCCTTCTCCTCCTTCTGTTTCTCTGGAGCTTGTAGTAGAAAAGGTAGCAGAGACAGCATAGGGAACTGTTAGCTGGAGGACATTTTAAAGCAGAAGTGTGTTCACATATTGTCAATGGGTGTATGTGACAAATTTATAGGAAAGAACAGCCCTAATAGTTGCACATTTGCCAAGTGCTTTAAAATTTATACAGTTGCCTGGCCGGTGTTGTTCAGTGGTTGAGTGTTGACCATGCATTAAGAGGTCACTGGTTTGATTCCTAGTCAAAGCACACGGGGTGTGGGCTCAATCCCCAGTAGCAGGCCTGCAGGAGGCAGCTGATTGATGTGATGTTTCTCACTCACATCGATGTTTCTTTCTCTCTCTCTCCCTCTCCCTTCCTCTCTCTCTAAAAAATTAACAGTTAAAAAAATTATATAGTAATGCCTTAAGTGAGCTTCTTGTCCCAGAGTGGTTGACAGTGCAGATGGGGATAATAAAACTAAGGTGCTGGCTGGTTCAATGACTTGCTGGAAGTCGTTAGTTAGTGACAGAACCGTGACCTCACCTTTTGTTTTTCAGTGCAGTAGATTTTCTACTTAGTGTGTTTAAAGCTTTAGTGATCTGCAGGCTGTGGAATTATCACTGGAGTCAGGTGAGAGGTGGCCAGTCAGCTTTTCACCCAGGTCCTGGCCCCCATGCCCTACACATTGAGCAGAGCATCATTCCCTTGACCTATTAATTCTTGTAATTTATAAATGTGAAATTTTTATTTAAAGAAATTCTGTTGCTAAACAGTAACGTTTAAGAACCATTTCAGGATACCAGGTTGCCTCTGGTTTGGGGGCTTGGTGGGCTTGTGGCAATAATACAAAAGACGCTCAAACCCTCTTCACCTCTTCATCTAGATTCTGACCAAGCGCACCACCAAATGGAGGTGGCCTGGCAGCCAGGAACTGGCTGTACAAGTCATGGCTCAGCTCCCCTGAGCTGGTGGTTTGGAGAAGCCTTGGGCTGCATCTCCCATCAGCCTACCTACTGTCCCTCTCCTTTCTTATCCTACTGTTTCTCCTCACCTGCCCTTATTTTCCTCTTTTTTTATTACATATATCGCTTTCGTTTTCTATTTATTTAGTCTGTCCTTTCTTTATATTTTCCTCCCATGATTTCAGTCCATGTTTTCTGGCATCCTCCCCCCTGACTCCGTACACGTTTCCTTTCCTGACTTCTCCTCATGGTATTCTTTCCCTGTCCTTCTCTTTTCCCATCATTTTCTTTCACTTTCTGTTTTCTCTCCTTGTCCTCTTGCTATTTTCCAACATTTTATATGAAAACGTCCAAATATACATACCATGTAGAAAGAATTTTACATAGTGGGGTGTGGGGGCCGTTCCATCATTAACATTTTGCAAAACTTGCTTTATCGCACATCTATTTATCTCTCCATTTATCCAGAAATCTGTATTTTTTTTTTATGATCTTGAAGTAAGTTTTAGGTCCCAGTCATCAGTATACCTCCTCCTAAGTACTTCAGTATTCATGTCATTAACTAGAATTCACTATTTACAGTGCCCATTTGTCTTTTAAGGTACAGTTTACATGCAATAAACTGCACAAACTTTATGTGTACCATTGGGTAAGTTTTGACAGGTGAATACACCAGGGTAACCCAAACCCCTATCAGGATAGAGAAAGTCAGAAAGTTCCTTCATGGCCCTCTCAATCAATCCCGGTCAGTCCTTGAAAGCTGCTGTTCTGATAACTTACCACTCTTGATTTGTTTTGACTGTCCTAGAAGTTCATAAATGGAGCCAAATAAAGTGTACTACTTTCTGGAAGGCGTCTTTCACTGATAGTTTTTAAGATTTGTCCAAACTATTAGTAGTTGTTCCTTTTTTACTGTCAAGTAGCATTCCATTGGGTGAACATACAGGCATACCTCAAAAATATTTCGGGTTTGGTTTCAGACCAGGGCATTAAAGCAAATATCGCAATAAAGAAAGTCATGTAAATGTTTGGTTTCCCACTGTCTTTAAAACTCATCTTTATACTATACTGTAGTCTATTAAATGTGCCATAGTATTATGTCTAAAAAAACAATGTATATACCCGAAGTAAGAGTACTTTGCTACTAAAAAATGCTAATCATCATCTGAGCCTTCATCAAGTCTTAATCTTTTTGCTGATGGAGGGTCTTACCTTCAACTTGTAAAAAAAGCAATATTTACAAATTGCAATAAAGCAAAGCACAATAAAATGAGGTATGCCTGTGTCACATTTGTTTAGTTATTCTCCTGCTGATAGTCAGTGTTTGCCACATACGTGATGCCACTCTGAGTCTGCCCTTTTGTTTGTGCTGTCCTCCAGTTCCTGCCTCCCCACCTTTGTTTGGTCCCAGAGTATATTCAGGATGCCTGAGCAAAAGGAGAAAATACTTCTTATTTCACAGGGGTGTGGTGGGAAGGTCTGAGAGAAGGTATAAAAGTCTCCCAGGTCAGCCCCCAGCACACAGTAGGCACTCAATAAGTGGGAGCTATGATTACACAGAGGAGGTGCAAAGGCTTCTTGTTGGAGGATTTTTTGTGATTGGATTTCTGCATCATTTTCTAGCTGTGTGGCTTTTGCCAAGTTATGTCACATTTATCTGCCTTCATTTATTCCTCTGCGATCTTTTCCTTCTCTCATGAGTTACATAAGGATAAAATTATCAACCTTCCCAGTATTACAGAAAGGGAATAATGAAGAAAAATTATGGCAAAAGAGTTTGCAAAAGAAATCACATTTACTCCTTTTCCTTTTCACACTATTCGAGTTTTGCAAAAAATTGCTTTGAGATCCTTGGATGAGAAAACCTAATTCAAAAGCCAAGAGCTACAGTTTGAGGGGTGTCCTTTTCCCAGACCCATTAGCTGCCATTCAGCTAGGACTTAGCAGTTTCCACTGGAGCATAGAGAAGTTTATTTTACCATTTTAATTTGGTGCTGCTTTATTTACCCTGTTTGTGCTAACCCAAATTTGGCACCCACTCTGTACTCCAAGTGCTAATTTAAGTGACATATTTCCGTTCTGCCTGGGAAGAATACACAGAAGAGCTGAAAGACGTGTGTTTATAATTATAAGGTACTGAGTTGGCTCAAACAACATCTCTGAGCATATGGGAACTATGTGGGCTAGTTAGCAAAAGTTTATGCTGAAGCCTGATGCTGTTTGGCTGAGTTTTGTAAACTCAGAGTTGTTAAGCTGTGTCTAATAAAACATGGGTTGAGTCAATTTAATATTTCCAGGCTAGTCTGTTGTTGTGGAAGGGACAGGTCCTTTCCCTTTTCTTGGCCTAAAAATGCCGAGGATTTGAATTCAATTATGGAGATGGCAGAGTTTGTGAGGATAAGAAGGGCAGGCCATTTTTTTTTTTTATAGCACCGTCTTCAAGACCCTGGACATGAGTCCTTGGCCCCAAACTAACCAAATCTGGTTATTTTTCATTTCAGATTAGCATTGTGGAGGGTTCTTGGATTACTCTCTACATTGTGCCTTTTAAGCTTTCTGTTAAAACTATTATATATGATTTTATAAAGTTTCTACTTGTAAACCGTTATATTATTATATAATATCACAATGCATATGCAAGCAGGGTATTTTAAACGTGGAGGAAAGACGATGTTGTAGAAATGGTCTATTGATTATGTGGATGTGTGTGTGTGTGTGTGTGTGTGTGTGTGTGTGTACACCCAGAGCACTGTGTCATATGCCTGCACGCATATAGGCCACTTATTTATACCACATGATTGGCTGTAGATATCTGTGGTTTCAGTAAGATGTTATTGTACACCTACTGTACGCAGATAAATGTAGCTCTTGCTTCCTGACCTCGAGCTTCCTTTTGTATCTGCATCCTCCGGGGCTGGGAAGAGGGGATGACAGAAGGGAGCCATCAGGGACTAAATTCCCATGCTAATCCTAAAGCGGTTTAGGCTCTAGAAGTTGACCCCTAGGCCAAGTGAACTGGCGGAGAGGGAAACCATTAACCCTCAGTGGCAGGATTCCCGGTGTGTCTGCGGCTGGTGTTGTGGCTCTGTCATTTACTTACTGCTAAGGACAGGAACAGGGTGACTCACCCGCCCTGCTATCCAGAAAGCCCAGTCAACTGAACTTTAGAAGGGGCCTCTCGCACCCTGTTCCCCTTTATTGACATGGAATACAGTGTCTTTCTATTATAGGAATGCTGGAGAGAGACTGCTGGTAAATGTAGGGAGAGCTCTCTGCAGACCTCTGGATAGCCACATACCCAGGTCATCTGTATCCCCTGGTGCCTCAGGTATATGAGGCAGAACAGGATAATGTCAGTACTTTTTGAAACCTCCTGGTTAGGTGGATATTAGTTTAGGATCAGAGTTTCACATGCTAAATAATGTGCTTTGTAAATCGCGTATTTTTTCATCTTCTAGAGTGGATCAGATGAGGTCTTGCTCTTTTGCAATGTGCTACAGCTACAACCTGGGTCTTTGAAACCCAGGTTTGAATGTGCTGCAAGCCAACACTTTGCCCCGGATGTCACATGGGAGACAGTGAAACCTGCTCTACATTGGCCCCCTGTGGGAGTGTCAACATCTCCAGCAGAGGGGAGCCCTCCCTACTGCGCTGCCCCTGTACCGGAGTCCCATTCAGTTGTTCCTTTTCTGTCTTTAAAGCGTCTTCACATACAGTATTTGCTTTATGCCTGATAACAACCCTCTGGGTCACTGCCATGATCTCCACTTTATAGAAAACTGAAGATCGAAGAGGCCAAGGGATTTGTGTGAGGTCATATCTTTTGCCAGCAGGTGACAGAGCCTGGGTTGTCTGACTCTAAATCCAGTGTTGGTGCCTCTGTACTGCAACCATCCCTCACAGTTGGGTCTCACAATTAATTTAATGTAATTGGGTCATTTGATGCTGCTAGTTTAGCTTTCATGCATTAGTCTTACTTTGCAGAACAAACATGGTTTCTTGGAAAGTGCTATGGATTTGGTGAGTTGATATTTTTGCTCTTTCACTCTTTAGTTATATAATTTGGGGAAAATCAGTTTTGAGCCTCAGTTTCCCCATGTACAACATGAGCATAGCAGTAGGTATCTTGTAAAGTATGGGGGATGGTATTTGAGAAAGCATTTTATAAAACATAAACTATCATGGAAAATGTAAAAAGTATTATTATAACTCTCTCTTCAACTAGATTGTATATTCCTTTTCAGGATATTACATTACTTTTCTATTTCTGTAACTTAGCTTAGTGCCAGGTGCATAGAAGTTATTCAGTAAAAATAGCCTGATTGGTCGATTAAAAGCTGAGATCATGCCTTCTCATTCCTTTGTTTCTTTTTCCCAGTGTGTAGTATGTCTCTATTCCAATGGTGACTCCCCAGAGATAATTTGGGGGAAATTGAAAAATGTTTCTTAATACATGTCAACATTCATATGTGTGTACATGGACTTGTAAAATTTATTAAAATATGTGCATGTGTGATCATGTAGGCTATTTCTGCACATGTGTGGTGGGCTCACCATTAGTGACGGGTCATTAATGGCTGATGAATAGGGAATAATAGAGTCTTTGCAAGATCAAAGCTTGTCTGCTTGTCTCTGGTTTGATGTCCAGGACCCTTAGAGCTGGCTGTGGTCAGGGCCCCAGGGTGGGAGTGTGTGCCTCAACACACTCCTTATTTTCCCACCTATGCACACTCCCCAACCTTTTATCCAATGGCTGGCCAAATGAATCTACAGACAGGAAGTGCCAGGCAATCCTGAGCTGGTAGTAGATTTCTTGCAAAATCCTTGGACACCACAAAGCTGTCCTGGGAATGTACCTGTGTTATGAAAGAATTCAATGAATTATAAGATTTCCTACAAAATGAAAAGAAAAACCTAGCAAACTGGCAAATGTCCTCAAGAGATTTAAAAAAAAATGATTTGTTTGTGTATTACTGTAACTTACACTTGAGTGGTTGATGATGTGTCTGTAGATGCCCAGTTACTACCTGGAGCCCAAATTAATGTTTGGAACCCGGAGGAGGGCCTTCTAGGGAACCGAGTAGAAGCTTTCTGGAGGGTCATTTAACGGGTGTAGGTTCTTGTGAAGTTGGCTTAGCGAAGTGTAGTATTATATAAAAGCACTGAACTTAGAGGTCAGGAGACCTGGGTGTTGGTTTGTCTGTATTACTCTGGACAGAAATTAGCCTTTGTGTGCCTCAGTTTGCTCAGCTCAAGAACGGAGGCAGTACTCCTAATACACAATGGTTAAATGACGCAGGCGGCATACTCTGCATAAAAATTCTTAGAACACTCTCAAGTTCAGAGCAAATAAAAGGTGGCATGATTGTTGGTGTTTAAAATCTTGAATGACCTAGAGAACCAGCTGCAGTAGGGTGATGAAGAGGACTCTAGCCCTAGCCGGTTTGGCTCAGTGGATAGAGCATTGGCCTGTGGACCAAAGGGTGCTGGGCTCAGTTCTGGTCAAGGGCGCGTACCTTGGTTGCAGGTTCCTCCTCAGCCTGGGCCCTGGTCGGGGCTTGTGCAGGAGGTAACCAATCGATGTGTTTCGCTCACATCAATGTTTCTCTCTGTCTTTCCCTCTCTCTTCCACTCTCCCTAAAAATAGTGGAAAAATATCCTCTGGTGAGGATTAACAAAAAAAGAGAAGGACTCTGGAAACCACTAGGGATCAACTCTCAGCTCTACTCCTTGCTAGCTGTATGACCTTAGTCAAGCTGCTGAACCTCTCTGTCCCTCAGGTTCTTCATCTATAAAACGAGGAAAATAATAGCGTTTGAATATGCAGTTAAGGTTGCAATCAATGTTTTAATATAAAAACACATATACGTACAGGTATACCTCAGGGATATTGCGGGTTTGGTTTCAGACCACTGCAATAAAATATCGCTATAAATTGAGTTGTAATTTTTTTGCTGGTGGAGGGTCTTGCCTTCAATTTGTAGAAAACACAACATCTGTGAAGCTCAATAAAGTGAAGTGCAATAAAACAAGGTATGCCTGTACATATCATGTACATATACATATCATATTATTTGTATCATATATAATTTAGATTGTTATTTAATGAATATGAGCCTTTAGTAAATCAGATTCCTACATCATTGTTCTGTCTGTCCTTGCCCCCCCCCTTTAGTTTTATTCTCCTCTTCTGCTTTAATGAGAAAGATGAAAATTATAAGGGGTTTAAAAAAATTTGAGAGTAAAGTCTAGAGCAGTGATGGCGAACCTATTGCACACGTGTCGGAGGTGACACGTGAACTCCTTTTTTTGTTTGATTTTTCTTTGTTAAATGGCATTTAAATATATAAAATAAATATAAAAAATAGGAGTCTTTGTTTTACTATGGTTGCAAATAACAAAAAATTTCTATATGTGACACGGCACCAGAGTTAAGTTAGGGTTTTTTAAAATGCTGACATGCCAAGCTCAAAAGGTTCGTCATCACTGGTCTAGAGCAATGGTTTTGAGTCATGATTTAAGAATCTCACGGGTCCAAAAGGTGCGTTACAGAGCTGCTGGGGTGAGGGCAGGACTGGCCTGCCCATTTTGGCTTTGGCAGAGCCTTTATCCACATCGGGCTTCTCTATATGATTTTATTGAACTAAAGAGTTTATCTGCTTTAAAAAGTTGGAAACCCACTGGCTTATAGTCAACACAGATTCACCTTCCATCTCAGGAATATTCTCCATCCACATCTATTACAGTTCACAAAAAAGTGTTGGTGATATGACGAACCACAAAGTAATGTGCCTTCCAAAACCCAAAAATGTTGATTTAAAAAAAAATTGTTTTCCATTGATGTGCCACATTAAGAAAGTGGACTATTAATCCAATTTAAAAGGATTAAAAATTGAAAGTTGAAATAAAAATTAAATCTCAGAAAAGGGAACTCTAGTGCCCTGTTGGTGGGATTGGACAGTATAGAGTTTCCTCAGGAAGTTAACAATATAGCTGCCCCACAACCCAGCAATTCCATTTTGGGGCATTTATTGGAGGAAAACAAGAACAATAATTAAAAAAGATAAATGCACCCTATGTTTATTGCAGCCTTATTTTTAATAGCCAAGATATGGAAGCAACCGAAGTGCTTATCAATGGATGAATGGTTAAAGATGTATATATAATGGAATATAACTCAGCCATGAAAATGAATGAAATCTTACCAATAGTGACAGCGTAGATGGACCTAGAGGGTATTATGTTCAGTGAAATACACCAGACAGGGAAAGACAATATTGTGTGATTTACCTTATAAGTAGAAGCTAAAAAAACCAAATGAATAAACAAAACAAAACAAAACAGAAACAGACCCATAGGTGTAGAAAATAAGCTGACGGTTGGCAAAGGGGAAGGAGTGTTGGGAGATGGAAATAACTAACTAACTAACTAACAAACAAACAAATAAATAAATAAAATGTATTCTTACTAATAAATGAAAATTAATTTAAAAAAACTAATTCTCACTTAACCAGAAAACAACCCCCTTAACTGAGATTGCTACCCAGTTGAGCATCAATCAAGGTGTATATAATGAGAAACTGCTAAGTTTGGTGCCGTGGGGGACCTGACAAAAATGGAGGCACTGTCCATATCTTTGGGGAATTTATAATCTAGTTAGGGTGATGATTTGGGGGCACTTGCCAGCAATTCACAAGTGATATGATTCATTCTGAACTGTGCTCCTGTAAGTCTTATAGTTCAGAGGCCAGAGACGTCAGAGTCATGGGCATGCACAGTAGCAGAAGTCTTCATGAAGGAGCGGGGCGTTGAAATACAGGCAGAATGTAAATAGGTGGAGGGCACTGCAGGTGCAGGCTGCAGCACAGGCAAAGGCTAAGGAGGGAGGCCCAGCCTGGTATATACTAGTATAAGCATCTGAGAGGGTGCTTGCTAGATTCAGAGACAACCGGCACACCGAATCATAAGCTTCATGAGGGCAAGATGCATGGTTTTTGGCACTCCTGCTTATGTTCCTCAACAAATATGTGTTGCATAAATGAATGGGTATCTCAGGTACATATAATGTCACCATGAAGCTTAGGAAACTTTTCCAACACCTCACCTCATTTTTTAAATAGCAAGATCCCCATTACTTCCTGTCTTCCTTAACTTCCCCTCTCCTGGCTGGACCAAGAATAGCCGTTCAGTGGATGTCAGGGACTTGACAATGACAGTAGTGTATACCTTTACAGAGGAGGGAACTGAAACCCAGAGAGGTTAAGTGACTTACCCAAGGTCACACAGCTAGTTAGTGGCAGCACTAGAGCATTTTTTTCTGTTCAGAAGTCTGGCTTCTCAAGCCAGGGCCTGGCTTTCTCATTAGGGCCAAGTGGACTCAGGAAACCTCCCCAGTCTCCTGGACCGTTTATCCTGCCTTGCTCTCTGGAGACCCACCAGCTGGGTTTACTGATGGAGTAGGCTGAAATTTTATGTGTAGATCATGTGTGAAGAAATCTGCTGTGGCACCATATATTTTATATGTAGCCACTGGGTATTTCAGAGAAGACGGCAGCTGAATTCCCAGCCAATTTAAAGGGCACGTCTTATGCGGTGTTGGCAGAGAAGGTGCGGACTGGCCCTGTGAGCCCTGGAGAACTCGCTGGGGCTTGAATTGTACTGGTTAATTCCCACCTAGGTAACTTCCTCCTGATTGCATGCTCTGCACAGCTCTGCTTTATCACTTTCCAAATATAACACAGGTTTCCCTCTTACGAGTACGATATACTGTCCCTGAGATCTGGAGGCAGAAGAAATACCTTCTACTTCCTTCGCTTATTGTGTGTGATTTTGGCAGAAGTTGTGTTTTTTGAGAAGTTTCTCAGTCTCAGGGAGTGGGTGGATAAAAATCTTTGAGACCACCCAGGACAGGTATCTGTAGGTCTGGACTTTGCGGATCTCTTTCTGTAGCAATCTCATGGCTTCTTCCTGAAGAAAGAACCCTGGGCTGTTCCCAACATGCAGACGGTAAGGAATGCTGGCCAGGTTTCATCGCCTGGAAACGGGGGTTTCTGAGGTGTGAGCCGGCCTGATGGAGCTCATGGAGTCTTCCCAGATTCCGTGCCTTGTCTGCTTGTAAATGTCAGCAAACCTGGATGTGGGGGCCTATTTACATGCGCTTTTAATTTTATGGTTAATGCGACTGTGCGTGAATCTGACACTCAAATAAAGTCAGCCAAGATTGTTCCAGCGAAACAGCCGTTTTTCACTGCTCTGTGAAATGCTCCAGTTCTTATCGTTTTCCTAAATTGAGACCCCGCCCCTCCTCGATTTCACATTCCAGAAATAACTGTTTTAGATTCCAGTTTGCATCCAAGTGCATACCTAAACCCACAAAGGCACACACCTTGGGTGTACTCTTCACTCTCCTTGACCCTGGCACCCCTCCCCCATGCACTGTTGGAGCAGAGAGCCCAGCATATGGCCGCATGGCAGATGTTGAGGGAGTGCACCCACCATTAAAGAAATGCTTAGGTTGCTTTTTTTTAAGCAATCATTGATCAGTTTCCTTGGTGCTATCTTTTAAACAACACCCCACCGATGCGGAAGGATAAAGTTCACAAAGCAAAGTTTTTTATTTTTAAATTGACATTGATACTGGGGGCAGGGGAACCTTTGTTACATCTCCAGCACGCGGGCCTCAGCTGATCCATATGCACCAGTGGGCACACCCAGTGAGCTTTCATAATTCATCAGCTGAGAGGCCCCTGATGCGTTGGTGCCACACGCCAGAGCCGAGTGTGGAGCTCAGCAGGGTGGGGCTGGGGGTGAGCGCTGGAGACTGCAACTCCGGAGTCCCCCGTTTCCCCATCCCGGCTTCTTGGGCCGTGTGTGAACTCAAAGCCAACCCCACACTGGCTGCTGGGGGGCGGCCAGGGGAGAAGGTGGGAGCGTGCAAGACATCTTCCCATTGGAGGCAGCACTGGGCTTGGATCAGGAGACTTGTGTTCAAGTTTTCTTTTCAATTATAAAATGAAATAACACAACAAAACAGAAGTCTGGAAAACAGAAGGAAAAATATCCCTGCAACTCTCAGCATGTAACCTAATAATTTTCAGTTTTGTGCATTCCCTTCCATCTTTTTCTTACGGGCATATTTTTATGCAGTTGGGGCACGCTCAGTTTTGTATTCTGTTATTTTAGTTTCCACCCCGAGTGATAAGCACTCCTACACTCTTACATATTCTCCATCTTTTTATTACGGAGTAAATACTATTCCTTTGAGTGAATGCATGGGACACAACCCTTTCAATGTTGATCTTGCTATATAGAAGTTCTAATTTTTTTACTTCTAACAAGTGTCATGTACTTATTCCTGCATAGGAAGAAAACGAGGGTGTACATCCCATTCTTGTCCTGCCACGTATTAGCTAGGATCCGTGGTCAGCAACCGCAGCTCGCAAGCCACATGCGGCTCTTTGGCCCCTTGAGTGAGGCTCTTCCACAAAATACCACGTGCGGGCGCGCACGTACAGTGCGATTGAAACTTCGTGGCCCATGCGCAGAAGTCGGTATTTTGTGGAAGAGCCACGCTCAATGGGCCAAAGAGCCGCATGTGGCTTGTGAGCCGCGGTTTGCCGAGCCGCAGTTTGCCGACCACTGAGCTAGGTGATTGCAGAGAGCTGTTGAACTGCTTTGATTTTCAGGTTTTCACCCATTTTTCACTCATTTTTTTTCAGGAATAGAGATTATGTAAATATAAACCTTATAAATAGACAGATATAAATGTAACACATTAATAATATATAAAGATAAAATTACACATTTGCATACCATTTTATATACATTATAATAACATGATATAAACACAAAGAATTTGGTGCATGGGCCACCCTCTCATGTTTCTGTTCAATTTCATGACCGATTCCATGTTCTGAAAACCAGAATAATTTAAACCAACCTTAGCTTAATAAAAAAAGAATAGCACACGTCTTCCCCTATGTCGGTGGAGGGGGCGTAGGAAAGGTGCCGGGGAAACCTGACAGCGTGAGTGTGTTTCCCCTCCCAAAGGTCAGGGGCCACGGCACAGCCTCTTAATGCTCTTGCAGGGCAGTGTAAACACAGATCAATGAGGTCCCCCACGATCCCCCAGCCTCCTTGCAGATGGTAGTTTCAGGCTCCTCCCGGTGGAGCTTGGTCCTGCAGCTCCTCCCCTGGGCCTGCTCAGCGTGTCCCCTTTCACTTCCCAGGCACACTTTTTGGTGGAGGGTCAGATGCACTGAGGAAGGGGCAAGGAGGAGGGCAAAGCACCTCAGAGCTGGGGTGGAAGCTCCCTGCCCACGGAGTCCAGCTGCAGGGCTTAGGCGGGCCCAGCCTGAGCTGTGGAACTGGGAGAAAGGACAGTGCAGTGTGCGTGTTCTGGGCAGTTTTCTCACCACTTACCACTTAGCCAATGCCTGAAGGACTCACTCACGGTGTTGCTAGGAGAGTTCAGGAAGCTAGAGTATGAAGAACTTCAACTGTTTTTGAAGCATAAAGAAGAAAGAACTTCGGCCTGGGTGTCTGGGAGTGGGAGCTAAAAATGCCCATCCAAATCCAACTCTAATTGGGTCAGCTTCCTATATAATATGAGGAGCAAGAGCTACTGAGACCTCCCTCTGGGGCAAGTGCAGCCAAGTACTATTTTTTTAAATCTTAGTCCATGAGCCCTATTAGGCTACCTGACAGAGTTCTGGCCCATAGGAAATTTTCTTCTTTTTATTAACCAATTGTGATATTCCTGCTCTGCATTTAATTTTGAAAAATTAAATCTAGATCCTGCCATTTAAGGAAAGGAGTACCAGGTAAATCCATATTTCATATCCTGTTTATTGAATGAATAGCTGCACAGATTTTTAAACTCAGAAGAGGCAGATCTGAGCACATCTGTTTGTGCTCCCCCCCCCCCCCACTTTCGTTGCCCCATAAATTTTATTTTGGAACCCAGACTGGTCCTTTTGCTATGCAGTGATGGACATGGATGACAGAGCATCAGCTCAGCATTCAGGACACAGTGGGGTATGTATGTGTGTGGTGGCGGGGTGAGCTCCCACTGGCTAGGAGGTAGAAATAGGGGACACAAAGGCACATGCAGAGGGACTGGTGCAAGACAGCAACACAAGGAGGCCTCGCACAGCTGAGTACCAGACGGTGTGCGGTAGCGAGGGGTGAAGAAGGCTTTGGGGGCAAAGTAGGGAGAGGGCAGGGCTCCATGTGGGCTGAGCCTGGAGGTGGAACTAGCAAGAAACTTTCAGGAGGAAGATGAGCCATTCCTGGGGCTGCGACATTGAAGTTCTCCACTCGTGGACTTTCTACCACGCAGCTGGTCAGATCTTCCCACGTGTAAATCGCAGTGAACAAGGGCGTCCTGGGGTCACCCCTCACCGCAGTGCTGTGGTTGCAGTTTTCTTGTGGCCCCCAAATGCACCCCTCCCCCCACATCTTTCCTCCAAGGCATTTGGCATCTTTTTTTTTGGTATGTGTGGTGGCCTCCCAGTGTCATTAAGCAAGTCAAAGGTCATCAGTCTAGAAATTGACACACTTGACCCATTTCCTTTCTGTGCTGGACCTTGAGTCTGGACCCAGCTCCCCCAGGGACCATGTGGAGGGCTTGAAGCCGAGTCTTCAGTCCTTTCTTCCCATGAGGTGTATAATTCGATATTTATTGCCTCTCTCCCCACCAGGGTCTATGGTGCCACTGGGATCCATTTGGTAAAGAATGCTGATCCCCTTTATGAATTTTTGATGGTGGAGGAGGAGCGTTTGAGGCCACTGCGGGACCTTGTGAAATGGAAATGCTTTTTCTTTTTGATCTCTCTCTCTCTTAATTTAAAGACACACATACCATTGTGGCGATGCCTGGACGCCTCTGAATGTAAGTGTGAAGTATCTTTGCAAGGAAGCAGCATCACAGCTCTTTAAAGCAGCGGCCCCAAACAGCCCCTTCCCTATCTATCGCGCGGTGCTTGTCAGAGCAGGGCAAACTTTATTCAGGAAAAGAGATGTGCAGGCCCCAAACCAAAATTAAAAGTCAAACAAAGCAACAAACGAGACTCGCTCTGGAGTGCGAGAGAAGTGGTGCCCCACCCCCGCTGTTCCTTTTCTGGTGGTCTGAGGGGGTAGGACTCCAGGGACCAGCAGAGTCAGGATCTGTATTTCATTGCTGAGAATTTGACAGCTACAGTGCAAAGCAATACAGTCCTGCTTTTTATTAGCCAGTGTGAGTCCAGCACATAACAAAGTGTTTTTTCCCCCTTTTCATTTTTCAGAGGTAGAAGTTTTTGCCAAACGATGAGATGATTTAACCACAATTTCCTTCCTGAATTTTTTTTTTTCCAGAGGGGGGAGGGGATGGCTGGGTGGGTGTTATTGTTTAATAAGATTTAAACAGGGTCTCTATTTTGTGGCTGGAACAGCCTTCCCTGCCCTTTATCTGTACTGGGATTTCAGCTGGGTTTTTATTTTGGTGACATATGGCCCATCGTATAATAAAAAGAGACGAACCATTCAGATTTAATTTGAGCAGCTAAGGACGTCAGAAGGGCTGTGAGGGAGGCCTATACCTGAGCTTTCATTTGTTCGGAAAAAAAACAAACTGCGTGGAGAAGTTGAGAAGGTGACTTTTGGAATTAGTTTGGTTTGGAGGCATTAAGTCCCAGATCAAGAGAGAAGGTCAATGTGAAAGTTTGGGATATATGCCAGCTCTGCTCGCTCTTTTATTGGAGAATTGCCTGTGGGGCCTTTCAAAGTATCTGCCCTTCAGGGGTTCTGCGTCCCACCTGCTTCCCCCTTGAACAGGGAAATGGGCTTTTAAGAATGTTATGCAGCACGCCACAGCCGTCTCCTGATCCAAATGCTGTGCGGCACGACACAATGCGACTCAAGGGCCGGGGGCAGGGCTCGGGCCTGCAGCTGGCACGCGGAGCCTGTCCGGTGCGGGGCGGCGACTTGGACCAGCACACTCTTTCCTCCGAGGACACGGCCCGCCTGGCCTCCGCATACCCCTGGCAGCTGTCCCAAGTCATTCACTCTTGCTTTCCCCAAACACTGCCATGGAGGAAATGCTTTTTGCATCTGTGGGACGCACAACAAGTTGCTGGTAATGGTTGGTGGGCCGTGGGTGTGAGAGTGAGCAGAGAGACTTGTGCAAGAACACAGGAAACTCACCATCGCGTTCCATGCGGATCTTTCTGTGTGGGCATGTGTGCTCCCCATACAGACAGGTACTGGTCTTCTGAGAGCCCTCCATGTCACGGGAAGATCAAAGGTGCTGCAAGGTGGGGGCAGCCTGTTTGCCAGTCGGGAGCCACTGCAGGTTGTAGAGTGAAATCCCCTGCCGTCAGAGCCATACTTACCCTCAGTGTCTAGCTTGCATCTTTGGCTTCATGTTTTAAAAGCTTTTATTTCTACTTAATTGTGTCCACTGTGCACCGAATCGCCCCTCCGTGTTGCTCCTAGTGAACTGTGATGACAGCATTTGATGCCACTTCTGGTGCAGGAGGAAGGGGCCTTGATTGTGTTCCCCTGGGCAAAGCACACACCGCAGGGGGAGTTAAAGTTCACAGGTGTCCTCTGGTTCTGAACCTGCGGGGCACCTTTCCCTTGCCCCCTCTCGCCTCGGGAGGGCTGCGGCCCTCATTTCTTTAGCCAAAGATCCAGCGGAGCTCGAACCACTGCTGCGATGCCCTCACCACAGTCAGGGAATGACCAGGATGCCCGTCCAGGCCACTCTCCACGGCAGCTGCCAATAGAGTTCTTGATTTATTTGCAGCAACTTGGAGACCCGCGCTAACAGCCATCTTGATGGGAAACAGCACTGTAATTGCCTGGGGAGAAAGGCAGGCATTTAGCAGTCATAAAAGAAAACCTGCCCACCACCACACCAAATGCCCTGCTCTCCTTCATGTGGCCAGTCGCCCGCCCCCCCTCCCCCCAGGCAGGTTTGGGGCTTCCTTGACCTTTTAATCCTCTCATTCTGAATCTGGAGTTCGAGCGATCCTATTTTGCTCCTCCTGGGGGAGACTGAGCGCGTGGGGAGGAGGTTGCCGTATTCAATGCATGTTTTCTGGGGCTTCCAGCGCGATGAGAGTCCATGACAGGAGCTCCTGATGGACTCTGGGGCTGCCCAGCAGCCTGTGACCACTGGCAATCAGCTGCGGTTCATGGTGCTCGCTTTCTACCTCTTCAAAGTGAAACAGGGTAGGGCAAAACAGAACAAAACAAAACAGCAAAGCCCCAACCCAACCAAAAACCTAGCTAGAAGTGAAGATAACACAATAATAATGATTTTTAATTTTGTTCCTTCTGTGGGCATCACACAGGTAGCATTCTCCCCACGGCTACTCCATTATCGTTAGTCTTGGTCCATAGTCCTCAAGTCACCTTATATTTCTGTGGCCCAAATATGTGTCTTTGACATGTGTCATGGGAGAAACTGTCAGCCAATAGCATTTGTACTTCTGCACTTTGGGTCTAGAAGTAAAAGCTGTCGCAGAAGGATGCACCCTGTTCATGCCAGAGGTGAGGGATGACAGGCGCCGCCTGGGCCGGGACAAAGGCACATGTTGCTTGGTTGAGTGAGTTGCTGTCCCCGTGCCCCAAACTCCTTTCTGTTTCTTCCTCCTCCCCTTGTCCTCTACATCCCTCTTGTGTCCTAGTCTGAACATGGCTGGGGCAAGAGAGGGAGCTGCAGGCTTGGAACTGGCAAATCAATCATCACTCATGATGCACCGAGTGAGTGCCCCTCTGCAAGCAGTGCGGCGCTAGGCCACGCACACTCCCAGGCCCTGCCCCCTGCGCTTGGGGGAGAAAGCTCGTGTTCAATTGAGGAATTAGCCAGGCTGCGATGTCTGCTGCTCCGCCCAGGATTACCTAAGGTGCCCAGCGGAAGTGCCGGGCCATGCGATGGGTATGGAAATGATGGCCCTGGGCCCGGTCTCTCCTTCGTGCACCTCGGAGTCCCTCTCCCGCTCAGGGAGGTACCTGAGGGTCAGAGATCCGTGCCAGGGAGTAAGGGCAGGCTCTGGGTTTGGAAATGCCTCTTTGCTCTATTCCCTGAGCAGATCTCAGTCAGATAACAGCTCAGACCTGGGAACATGAGATTTTAATGTGAAATGAATAAGTGCCCTGAGACTGAAGCTTGTCACGGCCGCGCATCTGGAATCACTTACAGCTGGGTAAATTCACGGGGAGCCGCAACTCAGGCGAACATGGGGTTTAAAAGGAGGCGCACAGTGCGTTCCTTTTAATGCCCAAACAATCTGATGTTGACAAGCCTTTCACATTAACCCCAAAGTGGCAAAGTTTAAACCCTTTATTATCCGATTCAGTTTGGCAAATCATTTAGAGGCTTAAGAGCCCATATTTACAGGGAAAAGGCCAATCTTTTCTTTCTTTCTTTCTTTCTTTTTTCAAAGCAAGTGCCACTAATGTATGCACATTTATGTTTGCTTGGGGGGTTTAAAAGATCTTCCGCATTAAACAAGACCCGGGCTAGAGAAAGTCAGTTGATCTTGCGGGGTCAGGAAGCCCCGAATCTCTTTTTAGAACACAAAAGGCATGATGATTCCAACCCCTGGAAACTACATCAGATTAACAAATAAGCAGAGAAGAAATACAGGAAATCATTTCTAAATATTATTAGCCTTCAGTTGAAATATATTGTTTCTTGGCAGCTAACTCTAACTCTGTGTCATTTTCCTAAGGTTTTAGCCCAGAACGTTATGAGTGATGTGAAAGATGGCGAATGGTAGTTTATGTTCTATAAGGGACTACAAAATAGTATGGAAGTTAGAAAGCTTAACAGTCAACAAGCACTGCATAATAACTATCTATCGGACCTGTTGCCAAATTGGCAAAATTTTAGGGAATCTCCATTATAACATGGGGAAGAACATGGAAAAAAGCTGCACGTGGTTTTTGAGAGCTACAGTCAGTAACAATTTAATCTTTTAAACCACATCCTTTAAAAGCAGCGAAGACATTTTAATTCGTCTTTAATAAAAGCATGAGGCAACAGAGGTGAATTTTAAATTTTCATCTGAGGAGACTTTTAATGTACTTGAACTTATTCTACTTTATTTTAAAGAAGACCAAAAGCTCAGAACATGGGAACTCTGACTCACTCTGTGGAAGGAATCTCTCTGGAAATTTCTGGCATGGGTCTGAATCCGAACATTGCAGCATGATTTCGACCACAGATGTTCATCCTTTAGATGTAATTTTTAACTTTCCTTTGGCAACTGTGCAAGTGCAGATCTGAAATCAGCGCCACCAGCTCTGCTGAGGCAGAGCCTCAGGTTCTGTGATGATTTTCTGCCTATTAGGCCTCCTCAGTAATTGTGTGCACAAGGCCAATTTTTACAACTCAGAATACATTGGAGCTACTGTAGAAAGGAAAACTCTTCTTTAAAAAACAACAGTGTTGCTTGAAAATAGAAAAAGAAAACTATTCATTTAACATAATCCTGCAGTTTGGGGTTAGGCAAGAAAAAGATGAAAGCATCTTAGAATCTTGTTTTTACAAAAATGTATAACAAACAAAGATATATATGTTGTTTATATAAAGTTATATAACGCAATTTAAAAATTAAATTAAAAGCAGACTGTGTATTTCAAATATTTTATTTAATGAAGCCAGTGTATATGACCAACATATTAATAAACTGCAAAGCATATTACTTAACTTGTGAACACTTGGATGTCTATTTAACCTTGTCACATTATTTAACCAGTAAAAATTTGCATTCAGATTTATCATAAAGGGGTAGGAGAGGTGTCTGATATTGCTTTCAGTGTTTGCCTACATTACATTATGTTTCCCCGAGACCTTGCCGATTCTGTTGCAACTATACTTCATCGAGAATGAAACCTCCAAGGCCCTTTCAGTTTTGCATGATGTAAACTGCTGTAAAATTTGAAACATGTATCGTTTCTTTCATTTCCCCCTGTAGTCCCTGCTCACAGAGCTGAGCGGAGACGTGATTTTCAGCTCAGCGCGGTAGTTCTTGTGCGAACAGCAGCCTCTGAGACCAGGATGTAAAGTTTCATTGCATTTTTTCTAACTTGGGCACCTGGTTTTAAGGAATAATACTTAGAGTTGAGTCTGGAACTGCTATAACTTCATAGTCTCTCTGATTCATCTTTTTGCTTTGTCTTTCTGGTGGAAAACAACAAAAACAAAAAGGTGGCCCTTATTTGGGAAACTGATGTCAGTGAGTAACAAGAGGGGCGGAGCAGCTGGTGGTACGATTGTTCTGGATGAACTGTCAGGGATCTTGTGGGAATACTGGTGGCTTGACCCCGATGGCCCTCCAAGTGCTGAGTGTTGGAAAATGGGAAGTCTCCGTGGGCCTCAAAATGCACAAGATGTCAGAAAAATGCAGTTCTTGGAAAACTGTGTGCTTTGGTTGTGGTGGGAGAGGAGGGACGGTAAAGAGAGCAGGGCTCATAATATTTTGCAGTTCAGTCCTCTTTACTTTACTGTTCCTATATTTGTGTGTTGGAAGGAGAATATTTTTAAAATATTAATAAAAACATGTTCTGCCTAAGAGACACGATCGCAAGGGATTGGAATTGGATTAAATAATGTATAAATACTCCTCTAGTCTTAATAGTTCTTGATTCCTCTAATCAAGGTTTCCATTGAATAAGTCTCCTTGACATCTACTAGGATCCTATGATGACTTTGAACAATAAAGAATGCTTTGCTTATATATATATATATATATATATATATATATATATATAAAATAAAAACATGTATTGAAAAATAGTTGAATAACAACATTCTAACGCAGTTGTTTGAAGAGTCCACACAACATTAACAGTTCAAACTAAGACTTTACTCAGCTTCTCGCTCTAGCCACTAACTAATGCCCAAGCCAGAGATTTTGCCAAACAGCTAGGAGGGTGGGGGTGCTTGCTTTGGTGATGAGGCCACTTCTCCAGCTGTGCTCTCTGCTTGTAGTGAAGGGAGAGGATGACCCGGCCTCTGATCAGGCCTCCTACTTACTCTTGTTTTCCGGGACAGGCAGGTCTGCAGAAGGAAGTCACTGGTTGCTCAGATCAGGAGTGGGGTGAGAGGTAGTCAGTGGGAGGCGCTGGCAGGAGCACTGGGCAAGGAGTGGGGGAAACTGGGTCCTGTCCACTCCAGCTGGGACCTGTGCTGCTCCCTGGGCGCCCGGGAGCTCATCTGTAACATCGGAGTTTGACACCGTGATCTCACCTGCCTCTTTCACCTCTGAAGTCCTTACCTTTAGGAAGAATTTAAAATCTCAAATAGTCCCCGTTCAGAACTCTAATAGGCAGGTTGTGGCACTCAGACCATGTTCTTTGGACAGGAGCCCTGCATGTGGAACTCCACCGAGCTCACCACCCAGACAGATTGGAGGATGGAAATGTAGTGATTTGACAATTGTTGTTGTTGTTTTTTTTAATCTGCTTGAATGGAAATATAGCTCACTTTTTAAAAAGCTAAGCTTATTTCATCAATGATTTTACACACCTTTGGCAATGCCACCTCCTCCTAAATGAATTTTCAAAGGGAAGTCACGATATTGCTTAATAGAAACAGTGGCCGCAGTGGTGTCAGACGTCAAGTGTGGTAGGAACAACGTTCTGCCGTAAGTATGGTCTAGATCAGAACAACGTTCTGCCGTAAGTATGGTCTAGATCAGAACAGCGTTGAAGCACTCAGGTCTTACAGGTAATATGCTGTTTGGGAGAAGAAATGGGGCAGGGGGAAGAAAGGCTGGAATCAGAATTTTAAAAATCCCTAAAATACATATATTAACGTTTACTTTTTTTTTTTTTAGTCTGTTTAGGTTCATATTTACCTGGGAGACCAGTTGGCAACAAAGGACAGCCTGGGTCTCACAGGTAAATAATAAATGCGTTGCAGACACCTAATTGTGTTCCATTCCCTGGAAACAGCCTCGTGGGTGAACGGTGTGCTTTGGAAACTCTACAAAACAGGGAGCATCAAGACCTGCCTTGAGTTAGAGCCCAGTGCAGGAGGGGAAACCAGAAGCTCCCACCTTGGAGTTGGGGGGAGTGGGTAGCAGATTTAGAAATGTAAGGTGAGCTCAAACATGATATGCAAAAGGTGACCTAAAAAACACCACCAATATTGCATCTTTTTTGCAGACTGTATCTGTTCATTTTGATGGCAAATGTCATCTCCCAGTCGTTGTTTAAAACTCACGCACCCTGTGGAGTCAGTGATTTTGCACATCCCTCCCTCCCTCCCCGGCCAGGCATGCTTTTGGTGTGGCTGCCCAGGTGCTGGCCCTTGGTCCCAGCTCCACCTCCTCCTTGCATGACCTTGAGCGAATCACTTTTCCTTCCTGGCCTCCTTTTTGTCCCTCAAATGTTGAGGGCCGAGAGGGGGTGCGGGGTGGGAGGTGGGGGTGGTTTCCACAGTTACTTAAATCCTGTCCTTCTATGCAATAACCCGTGAATTCTGTGTCAGGGTTAAAATGCCATTAGAAATAATCCTGAGCAGTTTTGTTCCACTCAGGACAGGGGTGGCCACTGGACCCTCCCAAACTGCCCTCCCTCCCCCCAATACCACAAACCATCCCAAAGGAATGCACTGCTTTTGGGGGGAAGTCAGGGGGAGCTCTTCTGACCTTAGACTGAAGGGACTGAACCTCTTTCAATTCCTGGTCTTGGATGGACCAAGCTTGTATTTTTCAGCTCCTCCTCAGGCCCTGTAAAGGAAAGGCCCCCTGAGGTCTGTGACTGTCTGTCTGTCTGTCTGTCTGTGCAGCCAAGGCCTTAACATGCTGGGAGGGTACAGCCTCACTGGTCAGCGTCCCTGCCCTTGTCAGCTGCAGCCATCTCTGCCACCCTCTTGCAGAGCACTAACCTTTTGATTTAACATTATTTGCCACAGCAGGACTATCACCAAAAAGGGAACAATACACCCTCGCCATCTGGCCCAGGACGCCCCAGGCGCCGGGCTGCTGCTCAGCCCAGGGCCCTCAGAGGGGCTGCTGTAAGTGGGGGTTGCATTCCCACCAGCCTTGCTACATGGGTGCCTGTTGTTTTCTGCTGCTGCTGTTGTTGTGTGTGTGTGTTTGCAAATCAGCCTTTAAAAATCCAGGTATAAGCTACAGCCAGTGACTCAGAAAAATCATAAATAATACAGCAGATTTTGCTCGAGGAAAGAAAAAAAAAGCCCAAAAGGTGTATCTTTCATTATATTTAGCCAATAACTAGCGGGAGACAAAGTTTTTTTTTTAATTGTTTTTTTTCTCTCCCCATGACCCTTAAGCAAGTGTGACAGGCATTAACCTATCAATATTAGTGAGTGATTTAAAATACCAACCAACATTTGCCTGCAATAATTTCTGTTGTAAACGACTCCTTCTGGGCCCTCCTACCAATAATTCAGTGCTCATAAATCAGAGCCCAGAGCGTGTCGCTTCTCTCTTGCCCCAGGCCGTTCTTGGTCTTTTCTAGGGGGTCTGGAATCCATTCACATTGTATTTCCTCTTTCTCCTGCTGCCATCTTTGTAGGGGACATAAAAGGGGAACCTAGGTCTGCAAAATGAGGCAGAGCCCCCCCCCCCCCCCCTCGTTCTGGTGACGGCTGCATGGGCTTCCTTTTTCGTCACTCTGGACACATTGCTAGGGAGTTGATCTGACTTCCGGTGGAGGAAACTCCCTCTGGATCCTTCCGCATTAGCTGGCAGAAGTGGAAGGTGGAGATGTTACTTCAGGTGAGCACCAGGAAAGGTGAAGTTTCGAGTCTGAGGAGAGATTGGGGAGCGACAGTGGTGGTCAGCGAGCCTGGAGTGAGGGGAGCAATTGGCAATGGAAAGTTCTGGATGAACAATAATACAAGTACCAACCTGGCCTGCACCAGCAGGCTTTCTTTCTGCAGCCTGCAGCCTTCTGACCCACATTCCCGCCCACAGAGGATGCTTGGGTCTACACATGTAACCAAATAAAATACCCATTTCAAGAAAGGTAATTTCTTTATAGTTAAAAGATTTATTAGGGAGCCTGAAGAGTGGGGAGAGGGTGTCAGGGAGGGATCGAGACCCATCTGGTTTGTTGTAGGGTTTTTTTTTATTAGAAGAGAGGGAAAAAAATCACTCCATGGGTTCATATGTCTAAGGAGAGCTCAATTAAAGTTATTTGCTGGAGCTTAAAATATGCCCGCACCTGCTTCAGCGCCAGGCTCTGAGACCAACACAGTCCCAGAAGGCAGAGCAGAAGAAGGCTCCTGTTGGGGCGAATGGAAAAGCAGGGTACATGTTGCACTTATGCTTTGGTACCACTTCAGGATGGGAAAGGCAGCCACCAAGCTGGAGGCAGCTTCTGGGTTTAACCTGGAGATCAGCCTGGGGCCTGGTCTGCCCATGGGTCCAAAGGGCTCTTCCTTTTTGAAAGCAGACCAGAAAGAATGGGCCCAGAAGACGGAGTGATGGGGATGGGATGGCGTCTTAACCAAGTCACTCACCTCTGTGTGGCCACTTCCTTCTTGACAGAGGGAAGAGAATAAAATCTTCTTCAGAGGTCCATTGTGAGGGTAATAAATAATGATGACTTACGTTCATTGAGCATTTGCTATATATTAGGCACCATTCTAAGCCTGTTTTACACATCACCCCATTGAATTTTCACCGCAACTCTAAGAAATAGGGAGCGTTGTCATCCACGTTTTATAGATGAGGAAACTGGTTCCAGGAGCGATCACATTCCTTGCCTATGGTTACTTAGCAACCCAGATCCATCTGACTCCCAAACCTGAGCTTTTAACTGCTCCGGCTCAAATGAGACTCATGGGTGAGAAAGAGCTTCCAAATAGTATGGCAGTAACATAAATTTACTATGTCCTGAGATGGGCTCTGGTTAAGCAAACATGTTCTCATTTAAAATTTCCTTTGCATTTTTAATCTCAGTTTAGAAAGTGTCTTCCCAGGAGAAGTGCCCCAAACACGTGGATGCTGTATTTCCCGCCTTTAGAAGCATGGGGTGACCGCCAGAGGCAAGTCTCAATTGGCCTCCATTTTCTGAAACAGGTCCTGCTTTCCATCTTACACCACTTGATTAATTCATTCTTTGCCCTAGTTCCTAGGCTTCCCCCCAGAGCCAGTTCTGGACACTAGGCAAGCGATTCACATACGGGACGAGAGGAGCCTGCCAGTTTTCAGTGATGAATTTTGTTGTTAATCAGACTCAAACCTGAATCTTCTTAGACAATTCCTTATTCTTCAAGGTCTGACTTTGGGTTGTCTTCAGAGAAGGAGTCTCTGATCCAGGGGAATTCAGAGACCAATGACCATTATCTCCACTGGAAGAAGAATTTTTTGATCATGTGATTCACTGAGATTCTTAAGTAGTTCTCAAGTGTCCCATCTTTCACTAAAAAGTCTACCAATGAAAGGGAAAGTACCACCTGCAGCCTATATATATATTATATTATATAATTATATATAATATATAACTTATATATTATATAAAGTTTTTATCCTTTTTCTCTAGGTTGCATACTGTAAGTCCGTACTATATGCATGTGCATACTGTGAGTACATATTGTGGGTGCCAGGCACTGTGATCAGTATTTTACCTCGCTGCCTCATTTAATCTTCACAATAATTGTTCTCTGTGGCAGGTTCTAATATTACCCATCTATATATATATAAAACCCCAATATGCAAATAGACCGAACGGTGGAACAACCAAACAACCGGTCTCTATGACGTGTGCTGACCAGCAGGGGGAACTTGTGGAACATGGCAGGCATCAGCAGCAGGTGGCAGAGCATGGAACATGGCGGGCATCAGCCACTGTGGGATGGTGGAGCAGGTGAACAGGGGCGCCAGACCAAGGCGGGGCAATAGTCGCTGTCATCTGGGCAAGCCTCTGGTGGTTACTGAAAATTCTTTGCTCCTGTGTGCTGCAGTCCCACCCAGTGCTCGCACCTGCTGCTGACATCAGCCCTGCACGCACCCGCTGCTGGTGCCCAGAGCCAGTCCCAATTGCTTGGCACCATCAGTGGGTGTGAGTGGCAGCTGCGGGCCCTGATAGCTCCTCAGGGCTTCTCCACCTCCCCCTGCTCCTGAGAGGTGATTGGGGCAGCAGCCACTGATCACACCTGCTGCCAGTGATGGCCCCTTTTGCACCCACTGCTGGTTCCAGAGCTGCTGCTTGCACCCACTGCTGGCGCCGGCCCCAATTGCTCCACACTGTCAGTGGGTGGGAGTGGTGGCAGCGGGAGTGGTGCTGCTGGCAGACAGGGACTGGGGGCCACAGTGGGAGGGGCTGGGTAGAGGTGTGGAGGATGGGTTGAGACCCGCCCCTGTGCCCACCTCAGCCTCTTGGCCCACAACTCCTTTCAAGGTGCATGAATTCATGCACTGGGCTCCTAGTATTTTACATAAAAGTGTATACATACTTAAGAGAGATAAAGAAATTTGGCTAAGTTAGTAAATGAGGGAGCAGGACTTGAACCTAGGCAGTCTGACTTTAGGGCTGCAGTGTGAACTCTTTGCTGCCCATCACAGAAAGTAGAAAAGGATCTTAGCAATTAAATGTACCTACACACCCCAACACCTATACATATACACCCCATATCTCTACTCCAGAAAGAGTTCTATTTTTGTTTTTACTTTCAAGATATGGCAACAGATTCCCAAGCTCTGGCCTCTAGCTTCTGTCCTTATCAATGATTTAATAAACATTTATTATATTTTTCTTTCTAGCTTCCACCCAGTGTCAGCTCCCACGCAGCAATATGCACAATTACTTGTGTGCACAATTAATTGGAGGTTTGACTTACCAAATATATAGACTCATCTGCATTTTCTTGCATCATCGCTGAAGATGAATTTATTGATTAGCTTCTTCCTCACCTATTGTAGCTATATCCACTGCAGCTTGTCAATTATTACTCTCCCATCCATGGTTGATATTGACTCAAGAAATTATATACATATAAGGATAGTGTCCAACCAGGCCATCTACTGACAGACCACAGAAAAAGATCTCTAGCCAACCTTGTGCCAGGAAGGGCACCAAGGCCCATCAAAGCTTTGCTGTCTTGTCCTGGAGCACTTCTTGTCTTGTACACTCTGGCATGTGGACTAGCTGGATTTCCCTTGGTTTACTGACTTTCTCATCACCCAAATGATAAGAAGGTTGGAACAACAGGAAGAAGTGTAATAGGCTCAGTTTTCTCTCAGGAATGCAGAGAGGAAATGGGCCAGGACAGCTTCTCATCACGAAGTTGAGTAAGAACTCATATTTGTTCATAAAAAGATGGTTGAGAAACCTCCACTTCATACTAATTATTATGGAATCTAGCCCCCTGTAGTTTACTCTCAGATGGCAGTTACCATCTTGAAACTACTGTTCCCTTTCTTTCTGCCTAGATTAATGTTTTGTTGTCTGGTAAACATGCTGGTGAAGGCAGCGTCCAGGAAGTGATCTCCTTTGGGTCCCAGAGTCTCCTAGGGACAGGCTTAGGCTGGAGTGGGATGAGTGTGGAGGGACAATAGTGCCATATGCCACATGGCTGCACCTTCCTTTTTCCATCTGCTTGGGGCCAAGGCAGTTTTGAGTGACTGCCATCAAATACACCTGTTCTACCAATCAAAATCCCTAGAACTGATGCAGCTACCCTGCCCCCTCCATTGGGAAGATGTTGCTGTCTCTAAGGCCTCAGGCTTTGAGCAAAAACCATTTTTCCCTTTGAAAAGGAGCCAGCCTGACCTGGAGCAAGGTGGAATGGCTACCCACGTCTGCATTGCTGGTTCCCCATCCTTATTTTTCCTTTGACTTCTCCCGTCTTGCACTGTTTTGACCTTTTCCCCAAATGAACAGTTAGGGAGGTGACTCGCCTGCTCCACATTCGGTCCTTCTTGAATGAGTTATACCATGTCCATAGAGTGCGCTGGCCAACTACCCTATAACTGAGGGCTGGGAATACTTGGCAATGTCCTGTCAGGAGAAATCGCGATCATGCTGCCCTTGGTCAGGCACACACCTCTGGGCTTCTCTCTGCTTCATTTGATCTAATGTTTGCTATTCTAGTAAATGTCCTCCCACCCTCCACCCTGGGGGGACTGAGACACCTGACAGAAGAGGCAACTTTAGGGTCTCTCCATGAACTTGTGGGTGGGATGGAGAAAGAGGTGGGTTCTCTTCAGCAGGGGACTCTAATGTCCTCTGGTGGCCCTCATAGCAGCTGTCTGTCCTTGTGGTTTTTAGTTGGAATGGTAAGAATCAAACTAGCAAGTCAGTTAGACTTGGTACCATCGCGGGTGTCTGTCAACTCCTGCTAAAAGTTGACAAATAGGATTTCTCCCTAGGTGCACGCTCAGGTTCATGGCATTTACTTTTCACTTCATATATTATTTTTGGCAACTGAGGAAAATAAATAGAACTCTCAATCTCCAAAGGCGTTAGCCTTTTCAGGCTCACTGGAGCTAGTCTTAGCCTTGACCTTGCTGGTGAACGAGATGAGATCAAAAGCACATAGGATCTGCATATAAGCAAAGCAATATAAGACAAGATCTGTCAGTGAACATTTTTAATGTTGCTTACCAAAATATGTTACACTAAATCTTTATAGACTGAATTAGTACTCTGAGTTCCAACAAAGTATACTAAAGTAAACATCGCTCTTATGGGAAATAAAATTCCATGTGGTTAGGGGCAGGGCTGTGATTAATTCAGTGGCAATGAAAAGACCATGAAAATATAGTAAAGGTATTGACTCTGTCTGAGAAACAATTTAATAGCTGCCATACATGTATTTGTGATTTAATACCAAATGATGGGTGGTGGGAGAGGAACTGGTGTTTCTCATCTTTAATTATAAATTAATGTAGGTATCATCACCCCATCAATTATTGATACTGACCTCACTACAGAAAATAGTGTGATAAAATGCAGCATTGCAGAGATGAGGACCAAGATTCTATGAGCGTGTGTGTGTGTGTGTGTGTGTGTGTGTGTGTGTGTGTGTATAACTCAGTTTACCTTCACAACTGTTATCTACTGAACTGGACATTTCTCAGAGCTCTTTTGGATTGCAGTCTTGCCCAAAGTGCATGCTTTCATGATGTGCATTTTAATGTTAAATGATTTTTAATGTTCTACATATGGTTTCATGGTTTTAAGTCTCTTCTCTGGGAATGAACAGGGTTGTGGTATTATGATGAATAGTGGATTGTGTCCAGGACACCCACTTACTTCCCTACATATCAAACATGTGGCGCTCCCATTAAACATGGGCCTGTCTCTAGAGATTACAGTTGTCCTATCTAATCCAGTCCTGTTTTGTTCCCTCGACCCGGATTGAGAAGGATACATTGTTCTCATACATTCTTTTTTTAATTAAATGCAGGAGATATGTCACGTCCATGAAATATTCCAGGTCTGTTTTCACATCTGTGGATATTTTCTCCTCCTCTACTTCCATTTGGCTTCTTGGACAGAAAACCAACTTTAAATGTATACTTGGATTAATTGATTGGTGGTGTGCACTTTGCCAGGACAGTTTAGATATGATCTTAATTTTTTGCTCCTAATTGTAACAAAATGTTCTATGTCACCGCTCTTTGCAGACACCCAGCAAAGCCCTCATCATCTGTGTCAATGATTGGTTTGAATACTCTATTCTCATTCAAGTTGGTTCATGCAAGCTCACATCTACCTCTGCTGGTTCTGGGGTTTACAAGAGAAATTTTAGGTGTGGATATATGCTTCTGTGTGTTTTAATTGCTAGGGGTCATTTGCTAATTGATCCTACTGATACAAAGTACTGTCAGAAACCTTCAATATAGAACATAATGCTTCATCATCAGCAAGGAAACCTGATAGCTCATAAAATCTCCATTCAATTATAATTTTAAAATACTGGAGTAAACTCCTAGCAATTCACAAGAGGCTAAACTAGAGCCCCATTAGAAGGGTACTACAAGTAAACATTATTAATTATAAAAAATTGCCTAAATTAGATTTTTTTCACACCTGCTTCTTGCTTAATTAGCTAGCAATCCACATATTCCATTCAGTTGAACTCTTACTATTTATTCAAGCATACTTGACATTAACATACTGTTTGATGTTTGATATCCTCAGTTTTAATTTAACCACATGACAACAAATGGTGTTTATGAAATACCAGTGAGCTGGAAAAATACCCTGTGTTGGAGTTGCACATGGGACTGAATAGAGAATTTTTCTTTACGAGGAGCTTGAAGGCAATAAGAAAACAAGTCCTGTTTTAAAATGTTTCTTTGTTTTCATCCCTATTCTCTATCATACTCCTTAAGAGAGCATTGGGAGATCCTGAAAGACAGCACCGAGGTCATGCTGCAAAATATCCCTGAGAACATTAATGATGGAAAAAGTATTGTTCATGTCTTGGCCTTTGTGAAGGATGTTAGAGAGCTATACTCATATTAAATAACCACACCCTGGCCACTTCTTGGGTTTAGAAAAGAGAGCAGGGACATGAAGACCTTATGGGTAAGTGGGGGGGGGGGGTGGCTTGTTAAGGAGGAGAAAAATGAGGACAGGGAGGCCAGAGGCTAGAAGGCTTGACCTTCCCAGTGAGTCATTTTCTATAAAACTTGGCTAAACCAAGGCCATTAGGTGATTCCTTTCAGGGTAGCCCTGCAACTCAGACCCGCCCCAGTATTGTTCTTGTGCCCGAGAGTCCAAAGGCATGACCTTACAAGGTATAGAAACAACTGGAATGGGCTAGAAAAGTTCAAAATCAACCTGCCAACAAAGACCTCAGACTTGTTATTCTGAATCTCCCATGTCTAACTCGATTTATCCCTTAAGCTCCCTCCCCTCCCCCACTTCTCCAGAAGAGCCATGTGAGGGAGTCCTGGTTGCGATTTCTGTCAGCCACTTTGTAATACAAGTGCTTGCAATCGAGTGATGAAAGTCAACTCAGAAAATTCCCTGAGCCAAGAGACAAAGGAGAAAATTGTCTCCATAATGTATTGATTCTGACTAATGACATCACTTGTTGTAGGAGATTCGGATTGATAGCCAGCCACTGGCTTGTCTCCAGTAAGACACCATTTTACATCTGACTCTGATCAAACTGTCTGTAAATCATTTTGAACTTGGGTCCTGTAGATTTTGTGTTCACACCACGGAACTATGGCTTGGGTTTGACATCATTATTCTTCGTTGGGCTGTCTTTGTTTAAGAGCCACTTAAAATTTTTGGCTGCTGGTGAATAGAGAAGCTTGTTAGCTGAGGAAAACATGTTGATGTCACACACTCACAGGATTTTTTTGGGGGGCAGGGAGGGTCAGGCTATGTGGATCCAAGAAAGTGTGTGGCGTTACGGTGATAGATGGATGGCTTTGGGTTCAGAGGCTATATTCAGATATGTCTGGATAACAGAAGCTGATCCGAAGGGTTTGCCGTCTCTCGGGACCCAGCATATTTACATCGGGGCCAATACTTCTTGCTTCTGGAGGGGCCTGTTATCCTGGGACTAACTTGTTATTGAGACAGTCCTCTCACAACTGAGATCCAGGGGAAACCAGGTGCATCAGAGAGTAGCCACCACCAACACCCTGTGCTCATATTGCTTATAATCCTCAGGAAAGTGGGTCTTGGAATAAAAATTTAGACCACCCTCTCGTTTCTTTGTTTTAGCCTTTATGCTTCGGAATACATTAAATCACAGTAGGTGCTTGAATGGAGAAGGAAGCAAGTAGGATTTATATTTGGCATCTGGATTTATGTTTAGATTGCATATCCTGCCCCCTTCATTATTTGTGTTTAAATTTGGCTGCTCCAGTAAATTTGTATCTCTTATGCTGAGGTCAGTTGGGCATAAGATGGAGGGACATTTTAGAATTGTGGGAAGTATGGTTTGACATATAAGTTTTTGAAGGACAGTTGGGAGGGGCTGTAATCTATAGAAAGGTAATAAAAATAAACTTTTAACTTGATAAGAATAATGGTGAATGCATTTTCCATCAGAGGGAGAACATATACCTCTGTTTAGTTTACCTCTCATTTTTCAACTGTATGTTTCCCTGGAGTATGGACCTTACCAGAAGACTTGTCACTCTTTACTGTTTGGTTCAGAGCAGTTGAGGAAAGCCAGCATAATGAGGAAGAGTTCCCATGTTGTTGATTTCTCAAAATGTCCGATAAATAGCAAATTATAAAATGTATTTAAATCACTCCAGGGAAATTGCATTCCTGTCTTTTAAGGTTAAATTTTCAACTTTCTCTTATGGAAAATGTCAAACACACACAGAAGTGGAGAGAATAATATGATGAATCTTCATGTACCATATCACCTATGATCATTTCACATATACTCTTTCTTTTTGAATATTAATTGTAACTCTTAGCTATTTTTCTTTTTCATATGTACAACACAATTTAGTAGAATTATAGACACCTCTTTCCTACCATGAGCCATGCATATAATGAAACGAGTCTCTGGGTTGTGTTTTTATATTGATCAACATAGGTATTTTTGACTACACATATAATGTTTTAAAAACATATGTGGATATATACATAGATATTTATACTTATGTATAGGTGTGTTTAGCAGTGACATTATCCTTACTCATAGTTTTAAGAATCTAAAACTGGGGAATTGAATAAGGTGGGGAAGATACTTTTAAATAATTACATATTATATTCTGGCTTTCTGAAGAATCTACCAGTGATTCTTAACAGATAGAAAGAATTTTGACCAACCCAACATCTCCTGCTCTTAGGAGACCTTTTGATGATGCTTTAAAAAAATGACAATGTCAAGTGAAGGCTCTTGAATATGCAAAATATTTTCAGGGGACCAATTTGTTTTTTTATTGATTTATCTAATGTGAGAATCACCTATAGGCACCCCCAAAAGTTTAGAATAAATTGAATCTTTCCAGGGGGTTCATCTTGACTGCTGATATAACAAATGATTCCCCCACAATATTAATCCCCATTCATTTATTACACTGGTGAGTTCTATGAATAATCATTCTGGCCATTTATTTGTTTATTTGTGCATGAAGTTTGTTTTCAGAGGTGGTGGTTTGCTTTGCCTTGTATTGTTAGAACAACTGGCAGTACTGCCCATTTCGCAAGCTAGCTTTTGGGACCCTTTGCCGAGCCGTGTGATGAGAGCCACAGCTGGCCCTGAGGTGCGGAATTAGTTCTTCCAGTTGGATTGTACTTCCTTTAAAACAGAATGTCCGTCTAATGACAGACTTTCCTTCACTCAGGACCTCAAATGAGGCCATGATATTGAGAGCTCAATCCTACATTCCTGAGCCAGGGCTGAATCTGGCTGTCATGGTGTGGAGACCCCAGGGCTAGAAGAATGAAGTGAGGGTGGATGGTCATAGGCCCTGAGTCACCAGTGAAGTAAGTTCTCCCCACTCCTCCCACCTTACATGCTTGAAGATCATTGCTTCAGGGTAATAGATGGATTCAAGGGTAGCCCTACTAGAAACTGGGAGAGACAAGTGTGCTGGGATTTGGAGCATTGTGTTTACTTTGTCTTGGACTTGCCCTTGGATGCAGCCCTGAACAGTTGATTTCTTGTCTGCATAATGGGGCATTATTACCTAATTATTGTTCTTGCTCTTGAAGTGGACTGACCACACACACACACACACACACACACAATTTTTAAAGCTCTGAGAATTACTTTCTGGTCTTTGAAATTATACAGGTGTGAATTATACTACTTCAGAGACCCTTGGCTGGAATCCAGTCAAAATGATAACCCAATTCCACTTTACTGGAAAAATGACTTTACTCTTTTTTTTTTTTTATTTTTTTTATTTTTATTTTTTTTTTTAAAATATATTTTATTGATTTTTTACAGAGAGGAAGGGAGAGGGATAGAGAGTTAGAAACATCGATCAGCCGGCTCCTGCACACTCCCTACTGGGGATGTGCCTGCAACCAAGGTACATGCCCTTGACCGGAATCGAACCTGGGACCCTTGAGTCTGCAGGCTGATGCTCTATCCACTGAGCCAAACCGGTCAGGGCAATGACTTTACTCTTAAAAGGTAAATAAAGTAGCCCTAGCCCAGTGATGGCGAACCTATGACACACGAACTCATTTTTTTGGTTGATTTTTCTTTGTTAAATGGCATTTAAATATCCTATCTAATAATAGACAAACATGGTAATTGACCGTATCTTCACTATGCCTCCCATTGGCCAATCAGTGTGATATGCAAACTAACCACCAACAAAGATGGCGGCTAATTTGCATACTGCAGGCAGGGCAAGACAGCACCATCCCGCCTGCCCTGCCACCATCTGGGCCTGCTATCTGTGACCTGGGGCAGCGGGTGTCCGTGTTCAACCCGACCCAGGGTAGCGCCCCAACCCCTGGATCGGCCCTGCCGTGTGCGTGACCCAGGGAGGCGGGGCAGGCACCATGGGATCGGGCCTACCATCTGCCACCCGGGGAGTGGGCCTAAGCCAGCAGGTGACTATCTCCCTGGGGTCCCAGACTGTGAGAGGGCACAAGTGGGGCTGAGGGACACCCCCCCTCCCCCGCCAGTGCACAAATTTTTGTGCACCGGGCCTCTAGTATACAATAAATATCAAAAATATAAGTCTTTGTTTTACTATGGTTGCAAATATCAAAAAATTTCTATATGTGACACGGCATCAGAGTTAAGTTAGGTTTTTTCAAAATGCTGACATGCCGAGCTCAAAAGGTTCACCATCCCTGCCCTAGCCGGTTTGGCTCAGTGGATAGAGCGTCAGCCTGCGGACTGAAGGGTCCTGGGTTTGATTCCGGTCAAGGGCACATGCCAGGGTTGCTGGCTCAATCCCCAGTGGGAGGCATGCAGGAGGCAGCCAATCAATGATTCTCATCATTGATGTTTCCATCTTTCCCTCTCCTTCTCCCTTGCTCTCTGAAATCAATAAAAAAATAAAATTTAAAAAAGATAAATAAAGTAGATCAACAAAAAGAAATTATTTTGAGGCACATCTGCGCCATAAAACTGCATAAGAAGGCGCCTTCCCTCTGCTCTCCCGAGAAGTAGTATTGTTGCTATGCAAGCTGGGGAATAAGAACTTTTCCTTTCGTGGGATGGGAGCTTCCTCTTGAATTCAAAATGTCCTCACTGCAGCTTATGGGAAGGAAGCAGCATAGGAGAACGTTGTATCAGGAGGCTAAAAGCTAGATGGACAAAGAAACCTTGGTGTGGCAGGATTTCAGGGAGGCTGCTCTACAATCTAGTGTCTACAGCAGAGACAGTTGGGAGGAGAGAGGTAGGGAGTGTAGGAGTCCATTAAGCATTTGTGACAACTGATGATTTTCTTTTCTCTTGCCTTGACATTTGCTTCTGAGGCATCCCCATTCCTGATCTTTAATACTCCCATTTTTGGATGCCATGTTTTCAGTGGGACTATAGAGATGTAATTCTAGGTAATGAAACCCAGAAGGAAAGGAAAGGGGAGAGAACTCGAGGGCAGAGCTGTGGGGACCTGGGACAGAGATATTTGCAATGACGGTGAAATGGCTCTAGTGTAAAGGACCAAGCTGGCAGCTGAGCTATGGATTTAGGAAGAACAAATGAAAAACAAAACCTCCCTGAACAACAAAGTAGAATCATTCCCACTGTGGGCAGAAAAATATTGGTTACCTTTTTATATCACAATTTATTTGCTTATTATGAGAGCATATTTTAAACATGAGTTGTTCCCTCTGGAAGCCTGAAAATCAACGCTAGGTTGCTCCTGCCTTTGCAGAACAATCGTAGTAAATTTAAGACATCTCTGAGCTCAAGAAATACTGAGTGGTCATTCCTACACCGCTCCATAGAGCTGTGTCGCAGCTTATCCTCCCCAACCTCTTTCTCCTTGTCCTTTTACTGAGCCTAACTTGATGAGGCCCCCAAGGACACAGTCCATACAGCAGTTTAGCGTGGGCTAGGCCTGATTGTGCCACTAAGAACAGGATAAACAAAGCTTCCAGACTCAATTTTATTTTATTTTTCCTCTTGAGAAAGAGATGGAAAGAGGCTACTTCAGATTCTACTGAAGTCATAATAAAACTAGACCTACTGGGTCACCATATGTGGTGGAAAGTTCTCTTGGGTCTTAGTGTACACACTTAGAGAGTGAAACAAAGAAAGGGAAAGAGGCAGGCCTATTGGCAACTGTTGTTAGGTAGTATAAACAATGGCCAGTCACTGGCATGGAGCAGGGGCTCAGATTCCAATAGCACTCGATGGGGAGCCTTCCTTAAAAAATTAGAAGAAGCTGGGCTGGAGCTGGTCCATGCTGGGAATGGCAGAAGAAGCAAAAACAAGAGTAAATGAATGGAAATTAAGCAGCAGGAAATGGGGATTTGGCACAAAGTTGGAATTTGAAACTGCAGAGAGGTGTCAGTGATAAGGTTGTATAGAGTTTCTGGCCAAAAAAAAGAGAGAGAAGGAATGCAGATGTGTTCATTGAATAAAGTGCAGATGGAGAAGGGGGCAGGAAGAAAAAAAATGCTGGGGAAATCGTAATGAGTGGAGGGGCATTTATGTTGAGCAAAGCTTTAAAAATTATTCTCCCGGCATGTCTGGATGAAATTACAGGTTGGTTCAGATTGTTCCAATCGACGGGAGAGATTAAGGCAGCGTTTATTTACTTTTACCTTTTCCTGTTCTGGGCCGACTGGACTGTTTCTGTCGGGAGGCACTCATGGTGCTGAGCAGGCTGAACTCAGGTGGGAGTCTCTTTTTGGGGTCCACTTAGGAACTGCATCTATCACCTCTTCTTTAGTTCGAAATGACTGGACCATCTCTGGAGAGCTCGAATCAGTGTGCAGGTTAGTTGTCTGTCTGGGAAGCTCCTGGGAGACATGCAGCCAGGTGGTCTGACCCTCTGTACCAATCGCTCTCTCTGTGGGCTGAGGAGGGAAGCCTGACCCCTTCGGTCTGCTCCTTTTCCCAGCCCCATCTGGCAGACCTGGGTTGAACTCTTTGGCTAAAGGCAGTCCATGAGTTACAGGGCAATCCTTGAGTTGAAGCACTGTCTTATTTGGCTTAACTGTCAGGAAGCCTGAAGCTGGTCTCTGTGCTTGTAGCCCGGTCCTCCCTATTTCTTGTCCAGCCTTAGGTGCAGTTAAAGAACGCGAGAGACCCAGCCACATGCTAGTGTGTGTGGGAGGCATGGGGAAGGGCAGCCTGTGGGGAGTGGAAAGACCCTCTAACTCTGAACTGGAAGGGGGACACAGGACAAGTCACGTTGCCATTCTTAGATATCAGTTTCTCATTTCCCCAACAAGACTAGCAATATCAACCCTATGTGTTTTAGAGCCTTTATTGGTGAGATGCTTGTGGGAAAATTCATATAGAGCGTTTTGCAGCATGTCCTGTACTATTTTATGCAAAGTATCATCACCTTCATCATCTGTGGGCAGGAAGGTGTGCTCTTAGAGGTGAAATGGCAGTTTTAGTAAAGAGGTGAGGCATCACGAGGCAGGAAAAACACAAAATCCCACCGCCATCTTTCTTTCAAAGATGCTGGTGCTTCTCGATGTGCTCTCTGTCCCAGGCTTAAGAGAAGATGTTGTAATAAACGTGGTCCTTGCCAAATATTTCCGATCTATCAATGTGGATATCGGCAGATGCCAGGCTGGACTTCCTGCTTCCCTCCCCTTGATGAGCAGCGTTTCCTTGGGGATAAACACAAATGTCACGCATTCTATATCAATGCTGTTAACACAATAGTCTGGGTTACATTTACTTCTGATTGTGTGTCATCTTGGGAAAGAATGCTGTTTAAATGTTGGCATTTAAAAAGGAAAATTGGGTGAGAATTGGAGGGAGGATGACTTCCCTGACTCAGCAGTGCCACCTCCCGCCTTCCCCAGGGCTCCACCCCGTCTTTCCACTTTCTCTGATGTTCCTGGGTCAGAAATAATGGCCCTCCCTTCCCCATCCATCTGCAGGCCTACCTGCACACCCATCAGATACCATGGTTTTTGGAGGGGGAAAAGGTACATTAATACCTCAGTTTTTTACCTATACTCACCAAACATAGAAGGTAGCACTTAACTGTAGCCAAAATGAGAATATTTATTTATATAAATATATTTCTATTGACTTCAGAGAGGAAGGGAGAGAGAGATAGGAACATCAATGATTAAAGAGAATCACTGATCAGCTGCATCCTGCATGCCTCCTACTGGGGATCAAGCCCACAACCCAGGCTTGTGCCCTGACCGGGAATGGGAATAGAACAGTGACCTCCTGGTTCAGAGATAGATGCTCAACCCCTGAGCCACACCGGGTGGGCCAAAATGAGAACTTTGAAAGGGCTACAACCTCAGTAGGGATAGTTGGGTGAAGGTGCCCTGGGTTGTGGATGGAAGTTCTGAGAGAATAAGCAGTTGACTCTCCCAAGCATCTCCCTTTTCCTTCCTTTATTGCTGCTCCTTTAAAAAACATCAGTAGACTGTGTAAAAATATAAACAATGTGTTAAAATAATATCTAAAAATACATTAATAAAAATGTGTTTTTTATGTGTTCCTGGGTACTTGAATGTATATATTTTACATGTTGGCAAAATATTTATTAAATCTCTAAGATGCTTACAGTCTCATCAAGTACATATTAACCCTGCCCACACAATGTCTCTGGATCTTCTCCTTCCTCTCTATTCCCATGGCCTCCACCCTAATTTAGGCCCTTATCTCTCAGCATGGCAAATACCATGGCCTTACAGCCAGTTTCCTGTCTCTAGGCCCTTCTTCTGCCCTAGAATTAATTTGAGGCATTTGCCCTCTGCCAGGGACCTGGCAGCAGCTCCTAGTGCCTGCGAGGGAGGCCCACCTGAGTTCCTGGCCTCGGCGCCAGGCTGAGAGGCTGACAGGCCTGGTTCTCTAGGGGGCAGTGACGGCCCAGTCTCTCCCCTCTGCTGCAGCCCAGCTTTTCTTCAGGATGTGCATTGGCCCCCCTTCTGCAAGCCTCCTCGGGACCTCCCAGTGCCGGGCACCTCGCTTCCAGCTGTTTCACAGGCTGGCACACTGTGCCACATCCTCAGAGCAGAGACCCCAGGTCCCAGAGCCAGCAGCTGTCACCATGGTGAACAAATTAGGCACAGCTCCTACCCTCGCGGAGGCAGCAATGCATTCGGGGGAGACAGACGTGGTATAATTAAAAGTGCAATGAGTATTAGTATCACCCAGAACTGCAGGGTGCCATGGCAGCAAATAGTCAGGGGGCCCAGCTGGCCCAGGGAGCAGGAAAGGCTTCCTGGGTGGGTGGGTGGGGGACTTAGACAGGGACCTGAGGGACCAGCAGGTGTTCCCTAGGGGGAGGGCCTGTGCGGGGCTGGAGGTGGGTGTGTGAGAAGGCGCATTTGAGTGGGGCCTTGAAAATGTGGGTAAAACCTAGATGAGTGGAGAAGACAGGGCGGTGGAAACAATATGATATGCATTTCCCCCCATTGACTCCGCTGGCAAAGACCGTCAATTTTTCCTTTCGTTAGTGCCTCAGTATGAGCATCCGTGAGAACCAAGACAGGTTGGTCGCCCTGGCCTCTTGGGGACCTGCCTCCCTGCGCCTGCACTATCCCCACACGTGGCGGAGGCCGCACAGGATCCCTGCTCAGGTGGGGCCGCAGAGCAGCGCAAGCCTGGCCACAGCCCCAGACCCTGATGGCTGCTGTGACAGGTCACCTCCCTCCGCAGGCCACCTCGTGGACAGGCCTCCTGACCCCTGGATGCCAAAATGGAGGCTCCAGGAAAGCAGCGTGGGTTCCGCATAGACCCCCTCACTCTTCCTCCGCCTGAACTATTTTGAGAGACTCCTGCCATCTTTCTCTCTCCCACACATACCCTTATTATGACGAGAATATAGCTAGTTCGAGCTGACATATGTTCTTATAATTATGCTGCTAGCATGATAGATTATTTATTCTCCTTTTTTTTTTTTTTTTTTTGGTCCCAGTTCTGTGTACCAAGACTAAGGAGGCTGTTTAAATAAAGAGATACTAACACACCTTGACAGCAGCTTAGATATATTTTTTGAAAAAGGAAATGCCCAACCTTTAAGAGGTCTCAAATCTGCAGCCCAGCTGTTGACTACGAAGCCTAATGTGCTATTGGGAGGCTCACTCTCCCACTGGGAAGCCTCAGAGGCTCTGGGCGCTAAGCTGCCTGTCCCTGACTGTGGAGAGAAGGAGTCTTGTGCCTCCAGCCTGGGCGGCTGTCACCTGCCCGGGATCATATTCCCTGAAGGGGTGCTCAGTCAGTGGGCTTGGGCCCAACGAGTGCTGGGGCAGGAAGCGGCCTCTGCAGTCCTGGGGGCCAGTCTTCCCCTATTTCCCATGAAGAGTCTGAAGGCCAAAGCATATGCCTGGTTGGTGGTGGTGCAGAGACTCAGTCAAGGGCAGCTCCTGATCACGTGCTGTGACTTTGAATTCAGCGCCTGTTTCCCTACATGGCATGGGGCTGGAATTGGGTTCTGCCAGCCAATCGGGAAGGCAAACAGAATGAGCCACTCCAGTCGGCGTCCTATGACTTGTTTAGGAAAGAGAAGATTTCATCTCTTCTCTCCTGACTAAATTTTAGTTTTCTGAGTAAATCCAGTAAGTGCCTGTATATTACCTTAAGGAAAACCATGTGTTCATTCACTCCTTTAGTCATTCATTCAACTAACCTTTAGTGTATGTCTATTATGTATATGTATTAAGGATATAACAACCCAGCAGGGTTCCTGCCCTCCAGAGCTTTCCAATGTGGTGGATGGACAGCTAAGTAAACAAGTTATTATGGTCCGGTTATTACTGTGAAGAAAAACCACAGAGGTGCGTGCCCTGCAGTGACGTGCACAAGGGCCTATGAAGGCACAGAGCAGGGGACCCTACCCCAGGCTGTGTTAGGATGGGCGTCTCAGGGAAGGCTGCTTTTCTCTGGTCCTCAGGTTCTTGATCTGCAACTTGACCAGGTGGTCTCTGTGAAATTGTTTGCTTCCCTGTCCTAAACCTGAGTAAGGTGTGAGGCTGTCCTATGGAAAATGCAAGAGAAGCACAAGACAGATTCCAGCCTTCCAGGGGCTTAAAGCCTAATTGGGGAAAGAACTTCATACTTTAGGACAAGTAGGGAAAAATCCAAAGCGTTCTGTCGGTCAGAGCTATGTTACATGATGTATACATACGAAAACTCAGAAAGGAGTAAAATGCGTCAGGAGAAAGAGCTGTATGACAGAAATGGACATTTATTTGGGTTTTAAATAAAATGTAGTATTTGCAGAGATAAAGGGCAGGTTGAGGAGAATGCCCGAGGCATGGGAGTTGGGAAGAGATTAGCAAAACCTGCAGTAAGAAGTGAACATGGCAGATTGGGGATGAGCCAAAAGGCTGAAATGATTTGTAATCATTCTCAATGTTACAATTGCCCTGCTGGTTTGTAAATTCCCACATACACAGGGCAAGCACATGTCCCAGGTAGCCCTGGACAGTCCTGGTTTACGTACCTATTTTCCTGGTGTAATTATTAACAGAGCTCCCTTTGAACACTCCTTTTTTTTAAAAAAAAATTTTCATCTGAGGATATCTTTTTATTGTCTTTTAGAGAGAGAGGAAGGAAGAGAGAGTGAGTCATTGATGTGAGAGAGGAACATCAATCGGTTGCTTCCTGTACATGCCCGGACCTGGGATCAAACCCTCAACTTTTTGGTGCACGGGACCACACTCCGACCAACTGAGCCACCCGGCCAGGCTTGAACACTCTTTAAAGTGTTCATATTAATGATTGAACAAATGTACCATTTCTGATAAACCATGACTGTTAATTTTGACCTGGCCTTTTTGTTGTAGGTTGGATGCTGGGTGCCACTGCTTCTCCTTTCTGTGCCTTTGGTTACCCATGAAACATGTGGTGCTTTGATTTTTCCCTAGGAACTTATGGAGCCAAAAGAACTCTTCCACTTCATTCCCCCCTTGGTAGAGCATAGCAATTCACATAGAAGCTGCAGAAAAGTAAAAACTCACTCATCTCTGCTCTACAAAATATGTGTGTCTTCTCTCCTCCCAAGTGAATTTCCAGGTTTCAGAAATCTGTCTTTGTCTAAAAGGGTTGGGGAACAGAATTGGATGACTTGGAAAGTGTTTAAAAATTCTTTGGACAGAGGCATCACAGAAATACCAGGTGGCCATTGGGAAGTGAGGGGGTGGATTTCATCCAGTGGTGGCGCCATTTATCATGTCCCATTGATGGGCCAACTAGGATTCTGGAGCAGAGAATAAAGGACTGTATGATGTGGGGCTTGATCTCGATTGCACAGCTGGTAATCCTAGCCTGGATTGGCCTGGGTTCCAGCCCCCGTCACCACTGCTCAGGCTCTCTCCCAGCCATTAGGGAAGATTCTAGTTACTGGCACTGTGAATCCAACACCTTTTTATGAGTACTAAATTTGCAAAAATAATAAATGAAAATGAGGTTGTGTGTCATTTCAGCATGTGTTCTATATAATGAAATAAGACGGTGATATCAAATTACTGGCTAATTTAATTGTCTGGAAAAATTAATTTCTAAAAATGCCAAATAATTTCCAAATCAGATAGATTAGAGGAACAGCATCTATTTTTGGGTTTCATTTGGAGAGAAAGACATACAGCAAAGCAGAAAAACTACTTTGTCCTGAGCTGGCTATCAGCTCAGAGTGGGGTTGAGGGTTAGGGAGAATAAAACTCTTTTACTTTCATTTCCTGTCTGAATTGTACTTATTTTTAATTCTGGTTCCTTCTTATTAATTTGTGTTAAAATTGTAGAGGTTATTTGTTAACTGACCTGGGAATTACGCATTTCTGGTACAATTTGGAACACCAAGGCATTAAAAGATTGCCTGAAGGTGGCCCAAACTTTAAGATTGTGATTCTGTGCTAAGGGGGATGATGAACAATTATGGTGACATTTTTGACCCTGGGTCAATGATTTAACAGACCTTAACCCATTCCTCCCTGAAGGAGACCAGATCCAGATCCTTTCATTATTTATTTGTAAATCTTACTCCTGCACGTAAACACTCAGATGCAGCAATGGATAAAGTGTTGCTGATGGTACTTCTGTCCCTCTTTGACCAAACTAGATGACAAGTTCAGTGCAGTGGCCAAAGGTGGCTTGGCTATCTGCATCAGCAGCCAGGAACCTTCTGGAAAATGGGAGCATTTAGATACTGAGGACTAGTGTGTTGCAGATGCATCCTTTATGCAAAGACTCTTCATGTGCCCTCTGGTCTGTTATTATAATTTTAAAATGAGACCAATTTTGTTGTACATTTCTGTTATTTGTGCCAATCTGATATGGGGTGGGAAGCCATCTTGTCTTAGAAAACTATAGAATTTGAGAGGCCATTGTATGAGCTTAAAGGAAGAGGAGTATTTGCAAAAGTAATGGAAGCTAACATTCCATTATTTATCAGGTAGTGATAAAAAGGAAAAACAGCTAGCCCAGTGAGGTGGTTCATTTCAGATGCTCTGATTAAGGACACTGCCCTTAATCACATCACCTGAAATATGGTCTTCAGACACTCTTCATTAATACATTTCTAGACTGACAAACTATGCCATTGTCTTGCTCAAATAAGATCCCAGAGCTGGTTGGCCTCTTGCTTATTAGTACAGTTTTTATTTCAAAGGGTGATGAGGTTAATATTTCTACAAATAATGATTTAACCCTCATTTAAAACATCTCACCAAAAATGTCATTCTGTGTGGTACTGATGAATGGTCCTAGGCCAGCTCTAGGAAAAACTGTGAAGTAAGCCAAGTTTATTTTCAACTTCCCCAACTGCCTCCAAATGCGGTTTACCCCTTTCATCCCTTTTAGGATCATTTCATTTTCCTCTTTTCCCCCATTCACAAGCCCTCCCTCCACCTCCATTTCTTATGCCCTTGATTTTTTTTCTTTCCTGCTAGCGAAGGAATGATCCAGAAACCTTACTCTTACTAAGGTATTAGTGACTTCTTATATAACCCTTCTTAAAGTACTTGTATTTGTAAAGAACATGAAGAGGGCCACCTTTAAACCCACGGAAGGGATCTCCAATGGCCTAATTATAAGTGTTGTGGTTCTATGCCTAAGGTGGATTTCAGGGAGTAGCTCTTATGAGCTTTTTATTTTTATGTAGCCCACCTAGTGGTTCCAAACTGCATGAACACTGCTATTAAACATAATAAAGTATAAGAAATCATCAGATTCCCATCATGATTAGGGGGGTAACTTTTAATAACTGCTAGTTGAGAAATGGAGGAGGCAGCGTGATCTAGTAGTTTTAAGACATGCTGGAGCCAGATGTCCCACCTTGAATCACAGCTCCACTTCTTTCTAGCTGTTCACCATAGGCAAGTTACCTGGTGATTTCTCTGTACCTCAGCTTTCTCCTCTATAAAATAGGAACAGTAATGGGAATGTACTAGGTGGTTGTAAAGAATTAATAAATGTGTCAATAGTGTTTCGAAAGTGCTTGGCATGTGGTAAGCACTCAATAAATGGTAGTGATGATGATGATGATGATGATGATGATGATGATGATGGAGATGACAACTGAAAACCTTTGAAAAAGATACATTTGTGCAAGACCTATTATTTACTTAGCCATGATTTTTGGTGTGCGTTTAGATCACTAGCACTAACCCCGGCTGTCCAGGGGCCTGTAGCTGTAGCTAGAGTTTGGATTAAATGCACACCCTGGCTGGCCTCCCTTTGCAGAGGTAAGGAAAGGCAGAGGCAGTCAGCGCCGATGCAGGATTAGACTTGGGGGTCCCAGAGTTCCGAGACCCGGGAGTTCTATGAGATATGTTCATCTTTCAGTTAAGGCTCCATTTATTTCCCTTGTGTTCAGGGCTCAAGGAGGGAACTACTATTTCCTTTACTTTATGAGCCATAGTTCTGTTCTGTGATTTTGGGAAGGGCCTCAGGCCCCTCAACAGTGTATCACTCTACAATTATCTCGAGTAAAGGCACACAGCAAAGAGCATTTCCTTTTTAATGTAGTTATAAATGTCGTGTCAGTTTGAGATTTAGGAATGTGATCAGGAGCTCTGTTTCCTAGTCAAACAGGGTATAATTAGAGTGGGACTCTGGGCCCATTCCTCACAAGACACTGTAACTGGGGAAAGTGAAGTAACGAGTTGGTTAGCTTCCTCTGGATCAGAGGGGCATCAGGAAAAGAAGTGCCTTCTCACAAATCATCCTCTAAGCTACTCTCCATGGTTGCTTGTTCAAAGTCATAGAATTGTTTTTTTTCATCTGCTCTCCAGAGAAATAACAGGTTAGAGTTTTCATTCATCCACAGAACCCCTGAGTTGGAGTGAGTGTGTGTGGCAGGAGAGACACGACATGTTGTCAATTTTGGTTTCTTCAAGACAGTCCAAGGAGAAATCAAATTCCTTAGAAAACAAGTTCCCTTAGGATTAATCTCTAATCAGATTCTACCACCAAAGTAGAGGGAGCCTGTAGAATGACTCTATGAATGAATGAATGCATGTATGCTTGGCCAAGTAAGCTCTTTGGAAGAACTTTCTTGTATTATTCATGCTCTTAAGAAACATTCATTATACATTTATCTCTGCTCTATGGGTAGAATTGAGTCCCTGCACTCCAGAGTGTCCCCATTCAGCTAGAGAAACAGATGAGGAAATAAAAAATGACAGATGAGCATATAAGTGTTTCTCAGAGGTCTGTACCAAATTTACAGGAAGAATACCTCCCTACTTTTGCCTAAGACAAAAGTAGAATCATGGTTTATTTCCCAGAATGGGTGATGCCCACACTGGGTGAAGAATTAAGAGAGGTTACCAAGGCAGGGAAGGAGGGAGCAGCTTCCAGGCAGAAGGAACAACAGCATGTGCCAAAGAGAAGGAGGGTGCTGCATTACAAAACTCCCACTAAGTGCCAGTTACCAAGAGACTCTTAGACCATGAAACGGAGTATGGTTTGAATTCAGTGGTGATGTTTGGAGTGGTTGGGCAAGAATGAAAAGTTTTTAAGGAGGGGTGTGGCCTGAGTGAATTTGCCTTTAACTGGAGCAAGTACAGTGTGGAATGAGGATTGGGCGAGAGCCTGGAGGCAGGACAACCAACTAGGGGACCACTAGCAAATTGAGGCAAGAAATGATGGAGGCTTGAGTGAAGGCAGAGTTGTGGGTATAGAGAGTAGGGGACTAGTTCAAAAGCTATTTGGAGGCAGAATCAGCAGAATTTGATGGCAGGTAAAAATGAGGCAGGGGGAGAAGTATGGTCTGCCTTCTAGGTTTCTCCCTCGGTTGACAGATTGGATGTGGAGGGTGATAATATTCACACTTGGGAGCAGTTGCTGGTTCAGGTAATGGAGGTGGGGGAGTGAAAACGGTGCCCTCTCTGTAAAATCTAGAAGAATAAATATTTCCCATTAGTGGCACCCCACCACCATCCCATATGACTTTTGGGAAAATTGGGAAGTCTTTGGTACTTTTCCATTTTCTTTTCAGTCATTTCTCTCTCAGTAGGCATATTTATATCCTCCTATATAATAAAGAGGCAATATACAAATTAACCATCACACCCTCACAAGATGGCTACCTATGACCAGGCCGGTAGGGGAATTAGTGAGGGACGACCAAATGACTGAAGAAGCAGGCTGCGTGGGGCTACCAGGCTGGCAGGGGGGTTAGTGAGGAACAACTGAACAAGCAGGCTGCGTGGGGCAACCAGGCAGGCAGGCAGGTGAGCAATTAGGAGCCAGTGGTCCAGGATTGTGAGAGGCATATTCTACTGGCGGTTTAGGCCCAATCTCCGGGATCGGGCCTAAACTGGCAGTAGGACATCTCCCGAGGGGTCCCAGATTGGAGAGGGTGCAGGCTGGGCTGAGGGGACCCCCCCCCCCCTGCAGGAGTTCCATGCACCGGGCCTCTAGTATGATATAAGATGCCACTCCATCTTATAGATGCTGTGCCTCAGAGATATAGTCGTTGAATAAGGTCTAGGTCCTGTTCCCAAGTGGTTTATATGCTGGTCGCTTTCATATACACTCTCCTTGGCCTGCCCCACCTTGTGCTCATACTCCTTGTGTCCTACTTTCAGAGGGAATTGTTCTTAGTTAGCTTTTGCCGACAAAAGTTTACAAGATTTGGTGGTTCTATGTGGGTGCACTGTAATAGGAGAGTCCGGAAGTTGAAAACTCCTTGTCAGAAATGAGTCATTTGAATAGTGTCATTTCCCTGCCATGCCAGACAATGGATGGGATGCTTTCAGTGTGTGAGGACTTCCTGCTGCCCTGGCAGGCGAACCACTAAGATGGCAGGCTGCTCTGCCTTCATCGGGAACCATCTTTCCAGTTCCAACCCCTTGCTTATTCTGTGGCCACACTTCATTATTAATAATGAAAGACTCGCCCATCTCTGGAGTAAAAGAAAGACCGTTTTAGGAGGTTTAGGAGTCCTGAATCCTTATACAACCCCAGGAATATAAATTCCCTTTCCCCCGATCAATCTAATTACCCTCCAGCAGCATTAAAAATTTAACACAGCTGGACTCAGAACCACCTTTCCTCTAACTCTCTCTATTTCCCCCCATAATCCCAGTTATAGACCCATTATTCAGGAGCCCTCCACAGACTGCCTTATCAGAAACAAACTCCATAGACTTTCACTATATCCCTGAAGCCAAACACAGCTTAAACTTAAAGATATATGAAATAAGGAAAGAAAGAAATAGCAATTCTTTATAAATGATGCCACTCCTCCCACATCTTGATTTTGGAATAAGAGACACTGAGTGTTGGGTGAACCCAGGCCAGACTCTTTTTGCTTTTCTAACCAAGTGATACAGAAAGCTTCATTTGGGCCAGGAGCTTGAATAAAGTAAAAATAAAAGAATGGCATCTTTGCCTGGGCTTCCTTGGCCCAGTTGCCCTGGAAGTCAGCAACTCACAGAATTAGGCAGGGGAAGATATATTAGAAATTCCCTGGTCTGAACCACCACATAAATATTAAATAGGGGAGATACAGCCTAAAAGAAAGTCATGAAATAAGATATAAGTATTGGGTTGAGCTTTGCGGTCACAGCAAAAGAATATTGACAAATTGGCCTGTGACAAAGAGAGCAATTAGAGTCATGTAGGCCATGAAACCAGGGGACAGGACCCATAGTTGAGATCTTAGTGCCTGGAGAAGCTTGGGACAGAGGAGTCTGGGGTGCGAGGTAAGGGGCACAAAAACAATCTTCTCACACTTGAAGGGTTATCACAGAGTCAGACAAGCAGCAAAGACTTTCACCTTAAAATCTAGTCCATTGTGTTTTTTTTGCATTTGATACACTTGAAGCTGAAAGAGTTAAATGACTTCCTCAAGAGTAGTCTGAGTACCTGCACCCAGTCCTGTCAAACAGTGGCCTTGTTCAGAATACCACTAAGGCCGTGGCCCCTTGGCTGGATGTGCCATTGAAATTAATAACTGAGCCACCATTTATATTTTTGAAGGCCAGCCATGTACAAAGTTCTGTGCTAGATGCTAAGGGGGATTTAAACTGCAAACAAAAACTTCTAGTCTTATCAGGGGAGATGATGGACACCCATGAGAAATGAACTAACTACAGCAGGCAATATACCAGAGGGCTAAAGAGAAATGGGGTGGTAGATATTCTTATGAGCTGAGAGATAAGAAAGATTACTTCAGATGAATGCTAGGTTACAAATTTGTTCATAAACTTTAGGTTACAAGATTCTTTCTAGCTCTCTGTCATCTATGTCTTTCTTCACATTAGCTCGTGGCTCCTTGGAGAGCTGGAACCCTGCCTTATGCTTTTCTCTTATCCCCACAGAGTCCCCAAAAGAGCCAAGAAAATAGCAAGTGCCTAGCATAACTTAAATCTAAAATGTTAAGGAGATGAATTTTTTAAACTCATCTTTCAGATTGACATTTTCCAAAGAGGAATAAGAGCCTGTTTGGGGTGTGGCTGGAGCCACGAGTGTGGGGCACACTGGGGCCCTCTTCTCCTTTAGGTCCTTTTGCCCTGGCTAAGAGCTGATAAGTACGTTTGTGAGTCCTTGAGATATCAGGACCGTCATGGGGTTTCTCTGGGATCTTATTCTGCTCTATTTCCACAAAAAGAATGGGAGGGAGGAAAAGAATGTTCCAGATCCAGATAGGCCTCTTTCATGGTGTTTCGGTTGGAATTATACTAGGAATAAGGGAATTTTCCTGCAGTTGACCAGTTTCCCACCTAAACCCAGTGGTACCTATTTTACAAGGTAAAGACTTGTCACCTAACCGATGAGCTGGGAGTTGGAACCGAGACAGGTGCCATCTACTTTTTTGAAGGCCAACCACGTTTAAGAAAGAGTTGGTGCTAGTGAGGTGGCAGTGAGGAAGAATAGAGACTAGGAGCCAGGAAACCTCAGTCTTAAATGAGTTGTTTCCACCAGATGGCCTCTGATGTCTATTCTAATTTAACGATCTGTTCCATAGAAAAAACAAACATTTGGCTATGAGTCCAATTCAGCCCCTACATCTTTGAGGCAGTGCACTCAGGCTTGAGCAGAAAAGAATGCTGAGCAGTTCCTCCCGAAGATGAACGCTAGGTTTCAGACTAGTTTCATGGAGAAGAATCCTGTGCTCAAGGAAATTACCCCTTCCTGAGGTAGAATGTGTACAACGCACTACATATACATCTACAAAACATCCAACCCATTCCATGCAAAAGTCTGCAAAGCAACCTGTGAGCAGTAGAGGAGCATATACAGCAGTCATTAAGTTCTTTGACATCAAAGGGGAGGCACCCCTGGCCTGGGAATAGCTGGGTGGGCAGGGACTAAGGGGTGTTCCAGTTTTCACAGTCACTCTGGCCTTGTAGTCCCAACCTCTTCGCTTAATTATCAAGGAAATGAGATATGTGTAGAATCTCCAATTTGGGCTTAGGTCAAGTCAGAAAAGACTTTCAGTTTCCATTTCAAGAGTGATTTTGCCATATATGTATCTCCAAAGCCGCCTGAGGAGGGGGCTAGGGGTTAGCCTCTGCCCTGGTGACCTCAGACAGCAGTTAATCTCCATGGAGCCTCTCTTAAAGGGGGACAAGCCCCATAGGGATGTTGTGTCACTTTACTAATGACTGTAAAAGGCTTTGAAAACCCCCAAGTACTGGAGGAATGCTGCTTCTAGCAACGGGAAGAGGAAAACAGTGTATTTCCAGGACCCTGCCTCCTAAAGACTTTCTCTTCACTCAGTGGAGGAATTTGCATCTTCTCTCAATCCTGAACCAAACTTAGGTGGACCACTTTTTAGACTATTTCAGGATCCAAGAACTTCCAGGTAACAAAGGACTGGCCCTGGAAGGGGGAGAAGAATTCAGAAGAGGACTTGGGGGAGCATTGAGGATCCAAAAAGGATAGCTAAGGGAGGAGATAGTTTTCAGATCCTTTCTCATGTCAGAGCTGCTGCCCAGATCCAAGGGTTTTTGAAAGGGAGCTGTTGCAATTAGTTAATATATTAGTACATTTTTTAATCCAACAGACATTTAGGGAGTCTAATACATCATACATCTTATATATTATTTATTATCTATAATAATAAACGCATAATATACTAATTAGACCAGATGTCCTTCCGACATCCTTCCAGACGACCTTCTGGACAAAGCCAGGGCTATGAGGGAAGCCCTGGTCCCTGGTGCCAGAGGGAAGCTGGTGCCGGCAGCTGGAAGCTGGGGGAAGGAAGGCCTACTCTTGCACGAATTTTGTGCATTGGCCCTCTAGTATATGATACATATGTTATATAGAAAAAAAATATTTTTTCATGTCAAGTACTAGGACACAGTAAATCCCTCAAAAGAATCCTTCAGCATTTTCCAAGACTGAAGCATATGCACATTAAGCAACATTAAATGCAAGCCATTCATAGAGTCACTTGCATGGTGTATATACACCCAAGTGAGTGCCCAGAGTGCAAAGTAGTGAAGCCACAGACCTAAACTGTTCCCATACCTGGTGGACATCCCGTGGACCCATGCATAAGACTTTTTAGTATCTGTTTTCCAAAATGAAAATGTTTTTTATTACCAGTTTTCAAATTGTTAATGTCTCCCCAAAAATTCTACAAATGAAACAAACATAACTGCACAACTGAAAAAGGTTAAAGCAGTCCAACACTTAACAACATACTAGGGTTTATGCCTAGTTCTTCTGTTTCCAGCTTTCTGGAAACACCTTTTCCTGTGGTCTTCATTTACTTCACCTACTGAAGACAGAGAATGGACCAACATTATGCCTCAGGTTACTGAATTGCATATTCTTAAAAAAAAAATACCTGATTTAGCTCACCATCTAACTAGCCCCCTTCCTCTAAGACACACACCAAATTCAACTGGGAAAAGATTATATTGGGATACAGGTTGCTAGAGGTGGCTTTTAAATGTCTAGTTTTCAAATGGGCAGTATTCTTGAGAACCATTCTGTATTCCCTAATAAGATTCGTTGTTCTTCCTACACGGGTTTTCAATGCATCTTGGGCTCACCTCTGCCTTGGGGCACAACACATTATCTTACAATGTTCTCTCTGCTGTTCATCTCCTCCACTGCACCATGAGTTCCTTGAGGGCAGCAACATGCCTTTCTATTCCCATCTGCCAGCTCAGTGCTTAACAAATAATAGATATTCAATAAACATTTTTTTTGAACAAACAAGTGATCCGTAATTTAGCAACAGCATGGACTGAAAAGGACTAACACTTCAGCCATCTTCGGAATGGAAATTGTTCATTTTGGACAACCCCACTACATCTTAACAAAGTTATTGGAGTGTTATACATATTGGTTTGGTGACAGCAGGACTTTTGTAAAAAAGGGGAGGAAGAGGACAGGGCCAGTGGGCAGCGTGGATGTGGCTCTGGCCCCTCTGACAGCAGCCAGTGGTCTAAGACTGCAGTTGGATCCTTCTGATCTGGGTGTCTTTAATGCTTCTCCATAGCACAAGGCACAGACCAGAGGTCAGATGATGGAGGAGTCATGGTTTCCTTCCTGAGACTCCTTTGCTTTTTCTGTAGTACTGTTGTCCCATTTCCTCAAAAAATGTCAGATGGGAAATGTGAGCAGAAAGAAGAAGGAACAGCACTGATTTTGGGGATGCAAGTGTTCGTACAGCTTAGTAACAGTGGAAGCATGGGGCTGGGTGGCTCAGGACAGGAGGGGAGTGGCCTCACCATGCCATTGTTGCCACTCCACTCTTCACACCCATGGGATCTGGTGTCACACCCTATTGACTAACTAATGAATTAATGCTTAGAAATATTTTAGAGATAGGGTGCCCTATAAATATAAAGTATCTTTATAATTGTTGTTAAATCTTGCCAGAGTAAAATATTTCCTTTAGGATGAAGTTGTTTGGCACATGGGAAAAATAATCCCTGCTGTTAGCCATACAAATAGCTAGCAAACATTTACTAGTCTACCATGTGTGGGAGAAGGGGAGGCCAATAGTGGTTGGGTCTCTCTCTCTCTCTCTCTCTCTCTTTATATATATATATATGTGTGTATATATATATATATATATATATATATATATATATATATATATATATATATACTAGAGGCCCAGTGCACAAAAATTTGTGCACCTGGGGGGAAGGGGGGGTCCCTCAGCCTGGCCTGTGCCCTCTCGCAGTCTGGGACCCCTCGGGAAATAACGCCCTGCTGGCTTAGGCCTGCTCCCGGGTGGCAGAGGGCAGGCCCAATCCCTAGATGCAGCCCCTGGTCGGGCTCTGAGCAGGGCCGATTGGGGAGTTGGGGCACCACCCCCTGTCATGCACAGAGCAGGGTGGATTGGGAGGTTGCGATGCCACCCTCAGTCACGCTCAGGGTAGGGCCGATTGGGGGGTTGGGGCACCGACCCCTGTCACACTCAAGGCAGAGTCGATGGGGAGGTTGCAGCGCCACCCCCTGTCACACACAGAGCAGGGCCCATCAGGGGGTTGAGGAGCTCCCCCCTGTCACTCACAGAGTAGGGCCGATAGGGGAGTTGGGGCACCGCCCGCTGTCACACACAGAGCAGGGCGGATCAGGGGGTTGGGGTGCCACCCTCTATCACCCACAGAGCAGGGCCGATCAGGGGGTTGGGGCGCCGCCACTGTCACACTCAGGGCAGGGCCAATGGGGAGGTTATGGCTCTACCCCATCACACACAAAGCAGGGCCCGTGGGGGGAGGGGGGGTTGGGGCGCCGCACCCTGTCACACACAGAGCCGCAGGGTGATCAGGGGGTTGGGGAGCTCCCCCGTATCAGGCACAGAGCAAGGCTGATCAGGAGGTTGGGGCACCTTCCCCTGTCACGAACAGAGCAGGGCAGATAGGGAGGTTGTGGCCCCGCCCCCTGTCACACACAGAGCTGCAGGGAGATCAGGGGGTTTGGGCGCTGCCCCCTGTCACGCTGATCCCGGTGCCGGGAGGCCTCTCGGCTCTGCTGATCCTGGTGCTGGGAGGCATATTACCCTTTTACTATATAGGATAGAGGCCTGGTGCATGGGTGGGGCTGGCTGGTTTGCCCTGAAGGGTGTCCTGGATCAGGGTGAGGGTCCCACTGGGGTGCCTGGCCAGCCTGGGTGAGGGGATGATGGCTGTTTGCAGCTGGTCACACACCCTTCAGGGTGGGGGTCCCCACTGGGGTGCCTGGCCAGTCTGGGTGAGGGGCTGAGGGCTGAAGCTCCCAACTGCTCCTTTTTTTCTTTTTTTCTTTATTCTGGGCCAGCTTTAGCTCTGGCTCCAGCTCTGAGGTCTCTGCTGCTAAAAGCAGGTATCTGGTTTGTTTCGGTTCTATAATTGAAACAATGTATAACTCCAGCTCTGAGATCCCAGCTGGCTGAAAGCAGGTTTCTGGGGTTTTGTTTAGCTTCTATATTTATTACAATGTTTCAAACTGCAGGCTCCGAGGCCAGCAAGGCAGGCGGGGAACGTTGGTTTCCTCCGTCACTGAAGTGAGCAAACCTCATATTAGTTTCAAGCTGCCTGGCTGCCGGCCGCCATCTTGACTGGCAGTTAATTTGCATATTGCCCTGATTAGCCAATGGGAAGGGTAGCGGTTGTACACTAATTACCATGTTTCTCTTTTATTAGATAGGATGTGTGTGTGTGTGTGTGTGTGTGTGTGTGTGTATGTGTGTATAGAGAGAAAGAGAGAGAAAGAGAATATATATATATATATATATATATATATATATATATATATATATATATTCCACATACCTTCCCTCAAGAGGCACATGGAAAATGTAATGAATGAAATCATTCTTACACTCACCTGGTTTAAATCATTACTTGCCTGAGCAAGGGAGCGGACACATATTTTAGGGTCTTGAGGAAGCAAGTAGAAGTTAAGGGTTTCATTTAAGATGAGTCACTAAATGATGACTTCTCCACGTCTTGGTTTCCTTTTCTTTTTTTTTTTTGTAAAATGAAAGAATGGAGGGAAATGACCACAGAAGTTGCTTTCCATCTCTGGTAATTAATGAGTCTCTGTGGCTAATAATACTTAACACCTCTCTCTGGGATGCTGCAGGGAATCATTAGACTAAGAGAGAAATGTTCAGAGACCCTTGAAAGAAAGTTCCAAGGAAACAAGGGTGCAGCTTGGGGATGAAATCTGCTCAGAGTCCCAGCCTTGACTTTACCACTTGCTAACTGCCTGGACTTAGGCAGGTCACGTAGCCTTCCAGTCCTTGGTTTCTGTGTCAGTAAAATGTGTGGCTAGTAAGTCCCAACTCAGAAGGTTGCTGTGAGGCTCAAAAGAGATACATGAAAAACTACTTTGTAAAATAGTCTCCCGACAAAAGTCATTGCTTACCCTCGGTGGCATGTAGGTGCTGCCCCGAGGGTTCCCCCAGCATCTCCTTCTGTTTCAGCCATCTACTCTTTCATGATAGTATTTCCAATGAAAGAATATTTTTGTGAATCACCCTATTGGCTACCTATGTGTCTTAGAATTATGAAATATACATGTACTAGAGGCCTGGTGCACGGATTCATGCACCAGTGGGGGGTCTCTGCCTGGCCTGCAGAGATCAGGCTGAAACTGGCTCTCCAACATCCCCTGAGGGGTCCCAGATTGCAAGAGGGTGCAGGCCGGACCGAGGGACCCCACCAGTGCACAATCAGAGCCAGGGAGGGACTGCTGGAGGGCTCCAGGGTGTGTCCAGCCCTCTCGCCCAGTCCCCATCGGCCGGACCCCAGCAGCAAGCTAACCTACCAGTTAGAACGTCTGCCCCCCTGGTGGTCAATGCACACCGTAGCAACTGGTTGAACAGTCGAACAAACGGTCAGACACAGCATATTAGGCTTTTATTATATAGGATTTTTAATGGGAAGGGGCTTAGATGTCATCTAGCCCAACCTGCTAAGTGACACTGTCATTCTCTTTGTGGCATCCTTGATAATGGGTTAGTTATGATGGGAAAATCATGCCAAACAAGGGGGCCAGTTTTGATTTTGAGCAGAGTTACATTTTAGCAAGGTTTTCTCACATTGAGCTAGATCTGCTTCTTGGTAAGTCCTACCCACTGGCCCTATTTTTCATCCTTTGAAACCCTAAACAATTTCAGGTTTTGTATTAGTTCTATCTCAAAATCCTCTCTTGTCTAGATTAATAATCTTCTCTCTGCTTCATAGATAAAAAAAGAACAAAGTTAAGTGACTTGTTCCTGGCTACATAGTGGGACCCTTCAGAGTTTGTTGAGAACTGGCTGCATGAGGGTCTCCTGATGGCTGTATATGTTTTTGGAGCCACATAGAAATGGTCTTTCAACTTACGCAGGGAAGCCCCTGGTTCCTTTTACCAATAAACCACAACCCACTGCTTTGTTTAGGATTTCTTTGTTTAGCTAAATATTTTCATTACATTAATTGTGAACGGTTTTTCTGGCTGACCAAGACTAACTCATTCACACACACACACACACACACACACTGGGAACCAACATACAGCCAAAGTGATGGGTCAGGAAATTCTTGGGGAAAGCTGTCCTATGTCAATGTGTTTACATCAAACTTGAAACAGAATTGGGAAAATAGACAACACAGACATAGAAGAAATATCTCTGAGTTTTAAAGTAATGCTCTCAACCTGAATGAATCCAGTGATGCAAAAACAAAAACAAAAACAAACACACACACACACACACACACACACACACACAAACACACAAAAAAAAAAATAAACAAACAAAAACAATGGGGGGTGGATCACAGAACAGAAAAGTTAGGAGCATTTGAACTTCGTTTTGTTGGAATATAGATTATCATCCTCAGTCACTCATTTTTTTTATTTTTAAATATTTGTCTTAAGAGTAAGTTCAACACAACAGAAAAACGCACAGTAGTTATGTTTTGTGTGGGACTGCAGGAAAAGGTGAGAATAAAGGCCAGGGCACTGGCCCAGACCTGAGCTCCCAGGGAAGGATTGCCAGGTCTCCGAGAAACTCCGCGGTGGGGAGGGAAGCACCAACCTGTGACTTCTTGAGATGAATGGTCAGCTTTTCCCTTCGAAGTTTAATGCAGCCTAAAGGGAGACCTGGAGGTCATTTAGGACGCAGGGCCTCCTCAGAAGACCAGCCACAAGGAAAACAAGGCCCAGGCCATTGCAGTAGCTCCTGTAACACCACTGAGCACACGAGGCAGGGCCAACGCTGGAGCTCTGGCCTCTGAGTCTTAGCCCAGTGCTCTCCCCACTGCGCCACTGAACAGAGCAGATGACTTAATCCACACTGTCCAGGAGATGGACACTTGTTTTTAAGTGTCCCCTCCTTCCTTCTGAAAGCACAGAGGGTTATGCCTTTCATTCAGCCACAAAGAAAATCTTGTCAACTCCTTCAGTTATCATAGCTCAATGTGACAATTGCTTCAGATATTTAGATTGCTTCTTATATTTAGATTTAGTATCTTAAAGGGTAAGGTAATTGTCTGCTATATTTGCTGGAAACGGAGGAAGAATTTTAACAGCTGTACAGCTAGCACAAGCAAGCAAGAACTAGGCTCTTTTTTTTTCAAAGTAAGGGAGGAAAAATAACATTAACACAAAGGAACACTCTTACTAAGAGTAGGTGGAGAAAGGCATCTGAAAAATAATACCTCAAGATGCATTGAAACATTTTAGGGAATTAGGGAATTCTGATCTCCTGGAAAAAAAGAAAATTAATATTAAAGACAAGCTGTGAGTTTCCATCTGGCCTTGCCGCTTTCGACTAACGCTTCCATGACGGAATTCATCTGTCCATCAACTGTCAAAAATTCTCCTGTCAGTAAGTCCCATGATACCCCAGCCAGCCCACCCCGCTCAGAATATTCCATGCCACAAACTATTCCGAATTCTTATTTCTTTTTTTCAGATCTCTTTACTATAAGACATAAAAGTTGTTGCTTCCCCTCTTTTTTCTCTTCCTTCCCCCAATTTCTGTCACCCACACCCTCTAGTATGAGGGGATGAGGAAAGTGGGGTGGAAAATTTGGGGAGCCCTCAATCATTTGGAGATTGTCTTCCCACCAAGATCCTTCTGAGCTTTTGCACTAGAGTCTGACAACAGACAGCCCACATCTGTTTTAAAACACTGAGTGGTTGTGAAGTGTGAACTCCCCACTGTTTAATGTAACTACATGACTATTTAATGTACACAGTGGTAGAGCCTCTCAGAATGCCAAACTGTTGTGACATGCCTGAAGGACATATATAAACACAATATACTGTGGTTTATTGTGACAAAGAACATCTATGCCACAAATAGGAAGATCTGTTTGTTTACCAGTGTCATCAAATGAGAAAGGAAAAATGTTTGTGAGATCCTTTCCCCAACTCATCGCCCAGGTCAACAGTGAAATTGACATGGGCTAATGAATCAATAAACCCAGAATGGGCATAACATGCCCTATTTTAATAATTTCAAAACCACTTATCTTTTAAATTAATCTGAATATATAATGTAGAGGGAATGGGGGAGGGAGAGAGGACAGGAGTTGGGAATGCTGAAGATTTTGACCTCTTCCTAGAGACTTTCACTTTTTTGAGTGTTAAGGGAAATTGGGTAACATTTTGGTGCCGCTTTTGGTAGATTTGGGGGCTATAATTTTCTGTATAGTGTCATAGATTAAAAAAAAAAATCTACAGCTGCTGCTAGTGTTAATAAACAAAATAAGAGGGAAGGGAAGACATTATGGCTTTGCAAATATATTTCATTTTTAATATGTTTCTCCCAAAGGTGAATTCTTGTGCCTTCTGACATGTCATTAATCAATTGATCAGAATCTGTTATTTTACATCTCATTGCTACAATTCTAATTAACCTTTGCTGGTTAAATATTCACCCAAAATCAACTCCAATTGTAACCCCCTTCCCCTAATCCAAGCATTTCAATAAAAGCTTTTCTTTTTATCAGTCTTTAATTAGTAATTAAGTGGAAAAGATCTATACTGTGTGGTATCTACTGATCTTTAGGGGATTTTGAAAACCTAGAATAAAATCTTTAGGCATAAAAAACATACGGCGTTTACACTCTTCGTAGGTCTCCAGAGTGCAGACCCCGCTAGTTTTGCATGTACATTTAGGAAAGTATTATTCTTTTTTTAATTCAAAGTTGCTATTTATCAGAAAATAACTATTTCCATAGAAAGCAAAATAAAACATCCCCAAACAACAACAACAAAAATCTTTTTATAAATGATACCAAGAAAGAGAAGGGTGATTTATTTTGAAAATCAATTTTAAACTATTATTGTTGCTGGTATTTAAGTTACGCTGTTTCGGGGAAAGACCGAGATTCAGCTTCATCCATTACTTGTAGATTGAAAACACCAATACTAAGGTCCTGGAATTGGGAAGCCTTACTGCTGCCTCTGACTATTACGTTTCGGAGTTCCCATGATTTGTATATTACTGTATCCTGCGGTTCGCATAATTTTCCCGGACAATTTAGCAATCAGCGAGGGAATAAATCTGAGAAGGCCTTTAAAACAAAAAGTGAACACTTTCCTGTTTGCCTTTGAACCGCAGCCTAAGTCCGGGAGGCAGATGTACTGTCCCAGGCACTGAGGACTTCCTTACAATGAGAATTTTAAAAGGATGATATAAGGGTGAGCAGCTGAGGGAGGAGCCGAGGACGGAGAAATTCAACAGGCAGCAGCGAGGGGTGAAACTACTTTTGTAGAGCAGGTAAATAGGAAGTTTTGGTCTATGGTCTTTCAGAAGCCGATTGTGCCTTAAAGACATGGTAAAAGCAGTTTTCTGTTTGGACACAATTTCCTATCACAGCCTTCTCCGCGCATCCGCTGCCTTTTGTCACAATGAACGTTACCATCCAGAGCAGCACCTCACATTAGCTCCTAACGCGCACGAGTTTCTGGTTACAGGGCTGCAGACGCCGTCTAATGTTACTGCCCTCCCGCCGCCCAGCACACTTGAACGGGCTTTTATTTTAATTTCCTTCCTCCCGCGGCTTGCAACTTTGGAGCTGAACACAACCCTGGCCACACAAACAGGGTTCTTGCCTCTTTAAGGAATATTTAAATTGCATTTCCTACTGTCAGTTAAGTCTCATCAATCATGTTTTTAATTAAAAAGAAGGACATCTACATCCCACTTTCGACTCAAAGTGCATAATGAAATTGTAGATTGGGGCAGCGCTGGAGAGTTTGAGCACTGCTCAATGCGTTCTGCGGAGATGCGGGGGAGGTCGGGAACACTGGTGCCCGTGCAAGAGGCAAACAAATAACACTCCTGATAGGGCCGGGTGACATGTGTCAGCCCTTGTCATCGAGAAACAAGAAAGGCAATGTGCCCAGACAAAGGGTAGGGTGGAATCTCGACACACTGGCAGAACCTGACCCACGCGCGAGGGCTTTGTGCAGCAGATGCCTCTCTCATTGTTCTGTGCCTCCCTCCCCAGTACCTCTGACAACAGCCACTGCCGCTGGCATTCCACCCTGACATCTGTTCAGCTTTATTGATGCGGCCCTGGAGGAATTCCCAGTGTAAACAGGGAATTCTCTAAGGAAACCCCATGTTGTAAAGGGATGAGCTGCATAATGCAAAGATTTAACCACTATTTAAAGGTGTGACACTTGATTGAAAGTGACTTGATTTTTACCCCCCTTTCCAACCCTACCTCCCTCTCCACCCTTAACTGTATTTGGCACACACTGGCTGCAGCAACACCCCGCTTCCCCCCTCCTCATCGCTTTGTTTTCCTGATGCAGAACTGTTAGAAAGAATGAGGGATGCGGGGCCTGGGTCCCGTCATCCGAAAAAACCACTTTAAAAAAATTCTGGGTTACAGTCAATTGAGCCTACTTGTCGCCTTGGGATCCTGCCCGCTGCCCACCCACACTCCTGGCGAGAAACAGCTTGCAAGTCGCTTGGTCCTGTGGCTGAAACCAATGGGGTGGGCTTTGTGCTCCTTGCTAGGAGCAACTGTGGCAATTTACAGTCCCTGGGCAGAGCCCAGTCGGACCAGTTCTGGCAGAGCTTGAACTTGGGGGATTTACCTTCGGAATTTCATGTTTTTGGCAGTAGAGTGGTAGGATGTTAATACGGATTTTTTAAAAAGCAGACCTGTTAAGAAATGCAACACATTCATCTTTGCCCCAGCAAATGCACACGTGCTCTCAGGCCAGCTCTGAAACGCTGCAGCCTCACTCCACTGCTTGGCGGATATTCAAGCACAGGGAGTGTTGTGAGAGCGCCAGCCACTCACATTTTGTTGCCGAGGTGAACTAGGCAGGGATCCGGCCGCAGGGCCCTGTGCATCGTGACTGCATCTAGTTAGCAGTGAACTTTACTTGTTATAATACGCAGAGTGTGTTTTGTGAAGCTGTGGGCTGGGTGTGGATTTGTGTGGATCTAAACCCTCACTCCCTTTCCAATCCACTAGTGAAAAGATACAATTTGAAAATTGCAATGACTCTGTCCTGACCGAGTTAGAAAAAAGGAGGTCCTGTGTTGTCGTAATAAGGGCAAAAGGAAATAGCAAAATTACCAGTCTGAAGCCCCAAGTCATAAAAGAAATCCATCTTTATAAGGGCCTCAAGGGCCGCTGAGCTGTATCTTCAGAGAACAGACATAAAAAAGTTGGTGTGTGTGTGTGTGTGTGTGTGTGTGTGTGTGTGTGTAAATTAACCATAAGGACCAGCCCAGTTCTTCACCTGGATTTTAAGATCCGCTTCCAGCGGACCCTTTTCCTTCCTCTGACGAGGTGTCTTCCTTCCGCAGAGTTTTCAGTCAAAGGTGCTGACTTGCCCTTCTGGCGTGCTGTTGTTCCCACTGCAATAGATTGAATTTTTACTTAAAACCTCTAGAGATTTTTTATTTCTAAAAATAATTTGTATATTTTCTTCTGACTGAAACAATGCCTGATACTTTCAGAAAATTTAGAAACGTAGACAAGCAAAAGAGAATAAAATAAAAGATACCCATCAATCCCCCAGTCAGGAAGAACCATTAATCCTTTTGGTTCGCCCTCTTCCAGTCATGTCTTTCTGTCTCTCTCTCTCTGCTGTTCAAAAGAGCGATTATCTTATGTTTAGTCTTTTGTAGTCTGTTGTTTTTTTTTAAACTTAAAAAATGATGATCTTTCAGAATCATTAAATATTCTACAGCATATTTTAAATAAGTGTGTAATATTCCTTTGTATATCATAGTTAATTATTCACTTCAGGACAGACACGGTTCTATTATTATATTTATTATAAATAATGCCACAAAGAACATCTTTTGTTGGTAAAGGTTTAGGTGCATGATTTTTTGTTTTGGACAAATATTTAAAATAGAATTGCTTGATCAAAAGCCATGTGCATTTTTAATATACATTTTTCTCTTTATTGTTTTTTTAAAATATGTTTTTATTGATTTTCAGAGAGAAAGGAAGGGAGAGGGAGAGAGAGATAGAAACATCAATGATGAGAGAGAATCATGGATCAGCTGCCTTCTACACACCCCTCATTGGGGATCAAGCCTGCAACATGGGCATGTGCCCTGACCAAGAATAGAACTGGTGACCTCTTGATTCATGGATCAACACTCAACCCCTGAGCCACACCAGCGGCCCATTTTTAACATTTTTGATCTATAGTGCTATGCAACCTGAAAGCTCATACCAATTATACTCCGCCAATAGTGGATCAGAGCACCCCAAATAGAAGTCCACATAATGTAGAACTGTGTGTGGTGAGGCTACCGTCTCTTTTCCATAGATTCATGGCAGCATTTTTGCTTCACATGACCATCCCCAAATCCCTTCTCGTCTGTCCTTCTCTGCCTGCAATGGGTGAAAACTAATGAGTACAAACAGCTAAGTGGTGATGGAAGCCTCCGAGTCTGCCAACAGCCAGCTTCCCTTCCTGTCCACTTGAAAGTGAAAAATAAGTTAACTCTGACATTTTAACCAGCCACAGATTTACAGTGAACTGGAAATAGGACTCAGGCCTGTTCTGAAAAGGACACATGAACACTCCAGCATGTCTGCCGAGACCTGTTGGAAGGCTGAGAAGACGAGCTGACTCACAGCTTGCAAGTGAATGCTCTTTCATTAGAGTGGACTATTGATGGGCTGCCCCTTTAAGCACGGTTTTCCTTCACTGAGTCTGAATATACCTTTTGGGATTCAAAATAATTTTGCAACAGTGGATACAGAACTTCTCTATGTGTTATTGGTCTGGGAACAGCAACAGATTTAAAAAAATATTACCAGGTCAAATAACAGCTGTTATTATTAAGTTCAGCTTTTATTATCAATTTGCCAGTAGAATCCGGCAGTAAAAAAAAAAAAAAGGCCTGCATCTGAGCTTTTTACTAATCAGTACTCTCATTTTGCTAATATTCTAACGACTGTCAATTTACTCCAGTGCTGCCATTTGCAGAATTTTCTAATTAGCAGCAAACCTGTTCCACCTTCTCCTGTAATTACGGGGGACTCAGTTCAGATCAGCTGCGGCCAGACAGCATATGATGCCGTTGCCAAAATCTGTGCAATGTTGTTTTTAACCTTTGCATGTGCTGGCACAGTTTTAACATCTCTGTTTGTAGGCAGGAGGCTCCCACAGTAGTGGCATGTGTCAAAATATCAAAATTATTTTTAATAAACATACAACGAGGATGAAAACACAAATATGGGCATATTTGGTTTTCAGATCAATTTAACATTTGTCCCAGATTTAGTAGTGTTTCCTCTGATCTACCCCCACCCGCCACCCCTTTTATTTTTTTTAAATCAAGAGTCTTTTGAAAAGGAACAATTGAGAATTGTTGAATTGAACCAATCTCTTCCTGTTTTTTGTTTTGTTTGTTTTTTTGCCAGTAAAACAACAGTTATTTAAAAAGTCTAAATTCCTGAATGGAGGGACCTCAGTGATTATGTAGGATAACCCTCTCATTTTTAGAAATGCGGAAATTAAGCCCAAAATGGAGAAGGGACTTACCCAAGGTCACACACTGCTAATTATGTGCAGAGTGGGGACTAGAACCCAGGTCTTCTGCCTCCAATCCCAGGTTCCTTTAACTACCGCATTCATGTCCCTCCTTCTTTTGATGGCTTCCAACTGTGGCAGGAGACAGAATAGGAAAGCCTCACCCGGATCCCTTGTTTCACAAAATGCCTTGCTAGCAAACATCAAAACCAATCACACCCTCTGAAAGCTGCCTAAACAGCTGACATTGCAGTCATAACAATAGTGTGGCAATAACTATTATTGCTACATGAAAAAAATATATTTAATAATAAGCTCATTGATTTTTAACAACATCTCTGTGTTGCCTAATTGATGGGAAGTTGTATGTTTGTGTAGCCGATGGGGGTTATGAATTAAATATGGCCGTCTTTCCTTGAGGGATGCATGTCAATGCAAGAAAGACGGAAGATCTACATTTCCCCCAAGCAAAATAGTCCCCTTGTAACAGAAGCAGTGAAGACTGAAATGCGAACAAAAATAAAAACCATCCATCACTGTTTATTAAGTGCTGCTACTTGAAGGTAAAAGGGATATTGAACTGTTTTTAAATTGGAAGGAATGTAGCTGGACAAAATATTGATGGTAATATTAGCTGGGTGAAAAATTTTATTCTTTTGTCCAACATTCATCAAAGGAGCAATTTGGAGTGAATTATTCTCTCTATGCTCATAAACCGATTTTTCTTCCCTTTTTATTTTTTAAGCACACATGTTTATTAAGGAACATGGTGTAGGAGAGATGATACCTTCTGGTTCAAGTTCTTCCAAACCTTGCTGTATGAGTCAAAAGTTCCACAATTGCTTTAGACCAGGCCATGCACTGATCTCCAAGGTGCTTGTATAAAATTTAATATGGGCTTAAAAATTGAGGCAGACTGAGTCTGTTCCCACAATTTAAAAGAAAAGGGGTGGGTCAGATTTGATTTCATTTTTAGCTGTGGTTTTCAAGTGGAAGTTCTGAAGCATTTATTTATTTTTCCAAATTTATAGTGTGCCCCTTTAGTCCAATGTTCACTGGCCGCTGTTCAATGAAAACATCCAAGTTTCTATGGCAAAATGGGCTGAGGCAAGGAAACGAAAATTGAAAATGTCGGCTGACAATGAAAATTTCAATAAAAATTTAGTTTGAAGTTTCATTCGCTCCAACTCTACTCAACTTCAAGTCATTTTGGTTTTCATGAGGTCATGTAAGTGCTCACATGACCAGGAAGTTATGCTCTCAGAACTAAAGGGATGGGTAGGTTCAAGACTCCATCTGAGCCCCAGTGATTTTTGAAATGCCTACTGTGTGTCCAGAGCTGGTCCAGAGGATCGGCATCCCCGACTTCTTAACTTAAATTTTTGGAATCCAGATTCATCCAACCTCAAATGTACATTTGGCCAAAATTACATTCTCCTTTTTTTTCCTGAAAAATCTCATCATCCCAACCAAAGTGAAATTCACTGAACAACAGAAAGAGGTTTGTTTGCAAGTACATTTATAAACCTAAAAATTTCTTGGACGAGGCTGCTGGATTTTATTGGATGTCGCTTGACTTACACAGCTATCCTACTTCTCAACTAAATGAGAAAACTTTTAAGGAAGTTGGCCAGAGTTAATCAATCAGTTAATCAATCAACAAGATTTTAATGAGTCCCTGCTAGGCACTGAATGATGGTAGCATTTATGTAGCCCTTTATGGTTCCCTGTACACTTTCAAATATATTGTCTTACTTGCCTCTAATAGGCAGATACTATTATTGAGGCTCAGAGCAGTTCAGTGATTTCCCTAAAGTCACACAGCTATGAAGTAATGGGCTTTAGTCCAAGTATTTGAGAACTGTATTTTTCTACACTACTTGAGACAATGTGAGTCAATGTAAGATTAAGAACCAAATAAGTAGTTCAGTCAAGAAGTGTATTTGGTCTTGGATGAATCTTGGAGGGAGACAGATATGAATAAACCAAAAGGCCATGTGTGCCTGTTTCAGCATGGCATCTCACCCAAACATTTCAGTAGCCAAAAGTCATTGAAAGTGGTTCCAGCTTTTTAAGGCATTGTTCAAAGAACAGTAAAGTAATTTAAAGGCATTCAAGTCATAAGATTTTGTCTCATTGTGTTGTTCTCCATTCTTCCCCCATCCTCATCTACCATGAAGTCTTCAGCCCTACTCCTCATCCATTCTTCTAAATTCTCTCTTTCTCTCCTCTCCCCCATCTCGGCCATCCACACTCCCCATCCTCTCTTTTAAGACTTTGCCCTTTTTTGACACAATTCTACCATTATTACTCTTCTTCCCACTAGTTGTTAGGATCTGGAAAAGGCCTGGGAGCTTAGTGGTGGGGACGAGGGGTGGAGAAAGGAGCTGTTAAGGCTCTCTCAGAGCTGGTGTTACCTTTCTCACAAGTGTGTGTAGATCTGCTGAGGAGGGGCAACATGGTGGACCAAATAATCAAGATTTACAAAGGAGATGCCGTGCATGTCCTCTGAAAGGTGGGTAGAACTTATAGTCTCAAAAGTCGGGGGGAAAGTGCCTGATAGAAGGGAATGAAGAAACAACATGAGTAAATATTAAGATAGAGTAGTTCTCTGCCTTTAAAATAGAATAAGCACACAATGAATTGCTTCATTGAAGTCTGCTGCTCTCAATAAGCATTGTGGTAAGTGCTTTCAGTCACCATGGACCCTGATAAAATGCTTCAGAGAAAAAAAGAAATCACAGTGTTCGCTTCTCCCATAATGTGAGTTGGACTAGCGCTGTAGATATGTCAGCTCTGGAGCCAGAATCTGGAGCCCGGCTCTCATCCCTTCTTCACCATCTGACAGCTGTGCGATCTTGTGCAAGTGCCTTAACCTCTATGCCCCAGGTTCCCCATCTGTTTAAAATGGGGTTATTAATGTTACAAATCTCACAAGATGGTTGTGAACATTCAAATGAATTAATACAAGCAAATCAGTCACTGGCCAACAATCAGGAAGCATTAGGTTGTTGTATTACTTTCAATTGAATTCTCTCTGCACAGTTTTTTTTTTAAATTGATAATAATGCCAATAACTGTCATGTATTGAGCCTTGGAGTACTGAGTGTTGATATGGAGGCATCTTGCTAAGTGCTCTGTGTGGTGGGGTCATCCCGTATTTCCATGTAGCAGGTTCATCTTGGAAAGTAGAGAATAGTTCTGGTCTGTTTGTAGTCTGACCTGTTTCAAGTGGTCACTTCCTGGTGGAAGAGAGTCCAGACCAGTTCTCTAGTGAATTTCCACCCTCCACCGCCATCGTGGAATGTGTCTGGTAGGAGAAAATGGAAGGCCTGTGTGGGTTCTCCTCTCTTACACAGGTAAGACTGAAACTTATAAAGATCAGCTTCCTAAAAGGTTCTTCTCTTCCTATAGCATGTGGAATTTCAGTGTATCCATTTGAGATGCCAAACGGCCCCAAGAAAACAAGGTCAATATTTCAGGAATTCATGTTGTCTGTGCTTTTAAAACTTTCCTGACTGAATTCACCCTAAAGGAAAACATTTACCCCAACCAGCTTCTAACCTATTTCATTTTCATTTTAATTAGGGGAACCCCATTTCTGATGGTCTTAAAGTTTGGCTGTAGTTGTTTGGAGGACAGGGAATGAGCCTTGTTCCTTTGGGCAAGATTCGTTATATTTCTATTTTCATTGAATGGAATAGATACATTCTGGGCTTTTCCTGGGGCAATGCAAGCCAGGTTTTATTCCTGACAAGGTTTTCTTATCAGAGTTATATAACCCTTCTGGAAAAATAGGGGATTTCTCAGAGAAGAAAAAACACACACACACACTTTAACTATAGCTGGGTCACAATAGTAACAATATCCCATAAAATCACTCTCTTTAGGAGTTAATTTCCACTGAGTACTTTTCTGTCTGATACATGTTGTAAGGCCTCAACAACACGAATCACAGTGATATTTCATCTCCCTCTCTTCCTCCCTCTTCTAACACTCAGAAGGAAGGTCCCCAGGAAGTTTAATGTGTACCAAGAACTAGCCAACCTACCCAGGACCCTCCACCCTGGCAGAAAAAGTGCCCACTATTTGGTATTGTTGGGTTCTTTTGTGACTTCAAGTTTCTATAATAACAGAAGTTCTCTCTAGAGAGAAACCAATGGGAGATTTATATTTATGTATACATATTATGTATGTATAATATAGAACAATGTTTATGTATATATCACATATGTAATTTATTTATTTTAAGGCATCTAAAGGACTTGGCTTATGCAACTGTGGGGTGGGAATTGGCAAGTCCACACCCCTTAGGGCAGGCTGGCAACCTGGAAACTCGGGCAGGAGTTGATGCTGCAATCTTGAGGCATATTTCTTCTCTGGGAAACATAAGATGTTGCTCTGAAAGGCCTTCAATTAACTGATGAGCCCTCACCCACCTTATCCAGGGTAATTTCCTTTACTTAAAGTCAGCTGACTGTAGATGTTAAGGACATTTACAAAAGATCTTCACAGCAGCATCCAGATAGTGTTTAGTTGAATAACCAGGTACTACAGCCCAGCCAAGTTGACACTCAAAACTAACCATCATCACAGTCCGGAGACTCTTTTCTGTTTTCTGAATCCTGGACCCAAATAGATCACCTGGACTTCCTTCTTGATCCCAAGTGATAATCTGATCTGTTGGAGATGCTCTTCTCATCCCTTTCGTGTAGCCTGGTGAACTTAGACTGCCTCAAAGGTGATGAATAGAACTTTCTAGTGTGCTTCCCAAGTCTTGCTACGAAATAATAAACTATTGCCTGGGTTGAATTGCGATCCAATCTCTTAGGAAATAGTCTGGAAGCGTGGGAAGGACTCGTGTCTCTGTGAGCCGGCCATCAGTCTTTATGCCTCAGCTTTCACAGGTGGAACATGTGGGAAGGATCAGTGAATGCCTTGCAGAGTGGACCCCTGCAGATTTTCTGACTAAGGGGGAACTTGTATTATGGCAAGCTCTGAATCAGAAAAGGTAATGCCTAGAGACAGATATATTTCCCCTTTGTCAAAGTCAAGGTATAAAGACTGACATTTCACCTCTCCGGGCTATTTCCTGGGAGACTTGCTCACCATCCAATTCAAGCGATAGTGTATTATTTCTTAGCAAGACTTGGGAAGAACATTAGAAAGACAGGAAAGGTGGGAGTGGGAGGAGAGTCTTCAAAGGCCTGACATGATGTTTCCTAAGTTAGTATTGACAGTGGCTGAGCCAGCCTGTCTTTGATTTAGTCCCAGATAATTCACAGAAACCCTTGACTGGGCCACCATATGGAGAGGACGAAGAGGTCCTCCTCACATATTGCATTGTGGCTTCTCAGCATCTGGGGCCATGGAGCCCTCACCTGGTGGTCCTGCCTCACAGTAAAAGAACTGACAACTCCCTTCACCCATCTGAGCTGATTGCATGTTTGAGTCAAGACCTCTTAGAACACCTATTGGGTTGTAGTTGTTGAGGAATAGTTTGCAATCATGTAAATGAGGAAATTCAGGGAACCCTTATAATTATAATCAACACACACAGCAAAGGAGCATAGGGCCTACAAAGAATTGGCTGGTACCTGCACCAACATTTAAATCCTAGCTTGTGGATTTCAAAACCAAAGTATAGGGATCATCACACTCGATTTTAAATGCTTTCCCTGCATGGGTTATAAGGGCTTTGGAAAGAAAAGCTTTCTTTCTATTATGGAAATGAAAACCTGCATGCTTTCTCTCTTTCCCCAGATCAGCTATGAAGGGATTTGGGGCCCCACAGCCCATCATGACTCAGAGGCAGCTGCTCTGACCCGAGGCTTGCACAGACCTCCAAAGGAGACTGTCCAGAGGCTTGGCCGCCCAGTGATTAGGCCCTAAAGAGCTATTCTGTGTTTCTGGCAGTACACACACACACACACACACACACACACACACACACACACACACACACACATTTCAAAAGGCAGCTGATGAAGTGTATTCATAACGACTGGCTCAAGTGATGTAATGGTGGGTGGAGGGGGGAGGGAGTGGACTTGAGAATAGAAAATTGAAGATCCACAGACCCCTCTGCTAGCTCCAGTGTTCTCTCAGCACCACCCTGCACGGTCACATGATGCGCTAAAAAGTGCCCGAGGTCCGTGGTGGAGCCCAGGCCCTGACAATCCCTCGGTTTCCATGCTCACAAGTCACTCTGATGATCTTCATCAGCCCACTTTGTTTCTGAAATGGTTTTCTGAAAAGCCCATTTTTTTTCTTTTTTAAAGTATGTTTTTATTGCCTTTTTAGATAAAGAGGAAGGGAGAGGGAGAAGGGAGAGAGAGAAACATCAATGAGAGAGAAACATTGATAAGCTGCCTCCTGCACAACCTCTACTGGGAATTGATCCCCAAACCCAAGCATATGCCCTGATCAGGAATCGAACCAGTGACCCCCTGGTGCATGAGTGGCTGCTCAACCACTGAGCAACACCAGCTGGGCAAAAGCTCATTCTTTTCTAGGAAAGAGAGCCTGAGAGAAATCCTGAAATTTACAGGGTTGTTAAGGGACAAAATCTTTCATAACTTCTCAAAATTGAGAGTATTACAAGGAGAAAACATATGTCAAAATTTCCAAAAAAGGAAACTATTCTCAGGGGCTGAGGTGAAAATACTTCAAGGTACAGGGCCCCACTGGGTCTTGTAATCAGAACAATAGGAAAATGACCAGCGCATGGGGCTGCTGGAGAGCTGTGGGAACAGGCCCGGTTTCTGAAACCACTGTTAAGATTGCACCCTCAAGGCCAAAGCAGGTGTTTCCGGAGCACCCCAGAAACAGGTCTGGGAAAGCCTCAGCCCTAAGCTGGAGAGCAAGTTGCTTATTTTCTGTGCGTCTGCTGCGTTTCTGAGCACCTGTGGGCACAGGTGTAGCTACTAAGGGCACCTTAGATGTCACGTTGCTGTTCGGATAGTCAGCATGGATGTTACAGCCAGGGGATAGCTGGATCTATAATGTCTTGCGCCAAAACTATATATTGCAAGAGTCAGAATTCAGGCTCAGACATCTGATTATGGAACCGCAAAACTTCGGGCTTAGTCATGCTCATGAAAGCCATTTGGCCCTGTTTTCTCTGCGAACAAAGCTATCTGTGTTGGTTCATTTAATCTAGCATATATCTGGCAATTATTGATATTAAATTGATTTAGTGTTTCGAAAGATGTTTCAGACACCAAACACAGAACTCCTAGTTTATTTTAAAGCTGAATATAGGATGTGAATTCCTTCCCCGTGTAATCAGCTCTTGGTTTAACCCCTAAAGTGTGAGCATTGATCCCTTCTTAACTTGGCGACTTAATTACTCTCCATCGTGCCCTCCTTCTGTGTAATTTATTCTCTGGAAATAAACTGGTGGAGGATCACCTGCGTGAGATCATTTTTACTGAGTAGACATTTTGCTAAATGTGTCATGGTTATTTACCAGAAGGCTGACTCTATGGTAGAGACATTAACAGTATCTGCTATTTCACAAGAAAGTTCTAAAAGGTGTTTTGGGTTGTTTCCCAAAGCACCTAAGTAATTCTCCCAGCATCTCTCAGAGGTATTAGTCAATTTTACAAGGAAGGTATGTGAGGAATGTGTCTGAAGGGTGACAGTAGGCAAGTGAAACACAGAGAGGTGAAAATATTGTCAGTAATATAGACAGTAATTGAACAGGATTGCCTTACTGTGAGGCTTTATCCTCTAGGCCACAGTGCCTCCTACATTACATTATCGGTATTAACATAAGCATGGGAGATTAATTATATAGATCACAGGAAAAGTAGATGACATTTACCTTCACTTTTTACTGAGTCATCTCATTAGGAGAAGAGTATACATTCAGCCCAGGTTAAAATAGTTCAGAACAAAATTAGTTCACAGACTGCTTTATCACTTTTTAAAATATTGTAACATAAAAGTTAATGTGATTTTCTTTGTTCATAAAATAAATAAAAGGTGTTTCCCTGGCCAGTGTGGTTTAGTGGTGGAACGTCAGCCGACTACCAAAGGGTTGCAGTTTGATTCCGTTCAAGGGCATGTACATGGGTTGCAGGTTTGTTTCCTGGCCCTGGTCAGGGTGCATGTGGGAGGCAACTGATCCATGTGTCTCTCTCACATCCATGTCTCTCTCTCTCTCTCTCTTTCTCTCTCTCTTCCTCTCTCTCTCTCTCTTTCTCTCTCTCTCTCCCCCCCCCTTCCCTCGCTTCCACTCTCTCTGAAAAACAATGAAAAAAATATCCTCAGCTAAGGATTAACAACAACAACAACAAAGTGGTTTTATTATAATCTTGGCCAGCCTCAAGATAGAATATATACCTAACAAAATAATAAAGACTAGAACAAACTGTGCAAGACCATGAACTGACTTAGTTCAGTTGACTCATGTGAAACTTGAACTAAAAATGCACCCCTAACCCCTACTCCAGACCTTGGATAACAGCAGGAGATGGGAACTCATTTTGATTAGCTTAGAAGCTGTATTATCAAATGAAAACTTACAATCATGTTACTGGGATTGTTGCAATTTCCTTTTATTTATTTTTTTAAAATAAAGAACTTTAGACATGGAATAGATGCCTGGCTGCGTTTTGGACATAGTGTTGTTGGAATCACCTTGGCAAACTGAGGGATGGTGACTTTTCAGGTTCTGTCAATTCTACCAGGAGAAATGGCTAAATTATAGCTTTATTCCAGATGAATGAGCAGCCAATAGGCTCTGACTCATGCCTGAGACAAGATGACTTCCTTAGGATCTTTGTAGATATCAAATATTCCCAGGCTTTTTTCTCAGGAACGGTTTTCTTTATTTGAGTCATCCGATTACATGGTCTCAAGTGAACAGTGCATATAGACACATAATCTACTGCATGATAGTGTTGGGCCAGAGGCACTTGTGTGCCGTTTCTGGGTGTAGACTTTGACAGGGAGAGATTGGCATCGGAACGCTGGTGTCTGAGTCCGCAGAGAATGCCGGTCTGGCCAGGGCTGCCTAGGGCTGCCTAGGCCCGCCTTTCTCCCAGCGTGGCTGCGTGGCCTGCTGGGCGTCTTCCCCAGGGAGCTGTGGCCATTGCTTTCCCAGGCTCCTGGACCCAGTCCTGCTGCTCATTTAAGTCCTGGCATCTTCCTGAGAAAGCAGAACAGGCTCTGTGACCTCTGAGTGAAGGGCGGAGATGTTCTATACTTCCAGGTCAGCTGCCGAATCCCCCAGGGAAGTAATCTTTTTCTCTAAGGCTGTGTTCCATTAGTCACTGCTTGGGGAGAAACCATGCACCCAACTTTCAACTCCAGGGCAGCGAAGGCTCACTTGGGTAAAACCAAGTCGAGGCAGATTATTCTATATTGAAAGGGTTTATTACCCAGACCTTTTTTCCCCTCATGATGTATAATTTCAGTCTTTTGTTTTTGATTTTGTTTTTGTTAATCCTCACCCAAGGATATTTTTCCATTGATATTTAGAGAATGGAAGGGAGGGGGAGAGATACACAGAGAGCAACATCAATGTGAGAGAGACACATTGATTGGTTGCCTCCCTGCCCCAACCTCAGGGATGAAACCAGCAACCCAGGTACGTGCCCTTGACTGGAATTGAACCCAGGACACTTCAGTCTGCAAGCAGACACTCTATCCACTGAGCAAACTGACTAGGGCAAAACTTTAGTCATTTATTTAATTCTCTGCTGCATTCCAACAAAAACTTTCGATAGTTTATTTGGCTTATCAGCACTTCTTTCAAAGGCATTTGGAGGGTGAGACAGCCAAGGTCACTAAAGATCTCAGCTGAGTTTTGGGGATTAAAGGCAACTAATATTGTTTTGTGTTACTTTGTGGAGTGTGTGTGTGTGTGTGTGTGTGTGTGTGTGAGTTTTGACACAATAATGATATCTTCTCTGGCAAAGGGAATGAACAGTTGAACTATTTTAAAGTTTAGGATCCTTGTAGCTATCAAATATTCCCACAATCTTTTTCTCAAGAAAGGTTTTCTTTATTTGAATCATTCTGAGTTTATGGTCTCAAGCGAACCTTGCTGTGTAGACACATATTCTGTGCCAGGCTTTCAGGCTAGATCTCATTTAATGAAGAGCAGGAATAAGTATCTAAAATCAGCTTTCATCTTTAGAAATGGCCTGAAGAAAACAAATCGCATCGGTTTGGATGTTATTCGGAAAGCTGGAGCTGGGCTGGGCTCAGTCAGACTTCTGAAACCTAAAAATGAAGCCAGAGTTTTGTTTTAGGCAAACTGGGGCTGACTTATGGATGTCACATGAATCTGCCCCATTCACATCTAGCCTTTCTTTGAACCCAGGGTGAGAAATCCCAGTAATTCAAACGGGGTGGAGCATTTTCTGCCTAGCCTTCAGTTTTGAAATCAAGTGGCTCAGTCCTGACGGGTGTGGCTCACTTGGCTAGGCGTTGTCTGGTGCACTGAAAGGTTGTCAGTAGGGGGTGTATGGGAGGCAGCCGATCAATGTTTCCCTATCAGATCTATGGTTCTTTCTCTCACTCTTTCTCCTTTTCTCTTTCTCTCTTTAAAAAAATCAATAAAATATATTTTAAAAAGAAATGCAGAGGCTCAGTTTCATCTCGTTTTAGTAAACCAGAATATTTCCGAGCATCAGTGCGGTATGGTATGCAAGAGAAAGATTAGACATAGAGGACAGAGCAGGAGAAGTGCCCAGGGACTGTGTGTGTTCCCAGCGGAGGGTGCTTGGGGCTAGATGGGTCCTGGTTCCATCACTACATGTTTTTTTGTTGGTGCCTCAGTTTTTCAAAGAGAAAATGAAAGAAGAGATTCTTGTTATCTACTCATAGGAGAAGTGACAGCTGACGAGATAGTGGTCTCTGTGAGATGACCAGCGTGAATACAAAATGCGGTGGTATTAGATAATGAAGAAAAGGGGAAAATCTCTTCATGGCATTTGAAAGAAAGGTTCCATTTTTGGTACTAAGGTTTGGAAATCTCCAAAAAGCTAGTGATTCCTATAGAGTTAATAGGGACTTTAGAATCAATAAAGTTTGAATTTTAAAAAATTGGAAATAATGACTGATTCGTGAAACCTCATGGAGATTACAGGAGTTGGGTTGAGATTACATTAATGTAATCATGGCATGCTAAACCGACAGACAACACCCTGGAATATTAGCCATATCTAAATGCTTTTTGTATCAAATTCTTGACCTGATTTTTGTCCCAGTTTCTTTTTTATATCAACTAGATTTAGTTCTTCCTTTAAGAAAAAAGTTTAAAAATTCCAATGAAAGGCGGCTGTCTCTACTATGAGTAACATAAGAAAATCTGTTTTGCCAAGGCAGCGAAACAATATTGAAATACCTGGTTTTAAATTTTATGTGGGTTTGGCAAATGCAGTCTGAAAGTGGCTAATATGATACCCGACCTGGTGTTAATAGCCAATGATAATTCCATATGTACCACCTGCTACCTGTCAGGTTACACGTTCTTTCTTTTTTCCTTTTCTGGCATGAAGGTTACATTAGCTGTGAATATGGGTCTTCGTGGCTAGAGAGGAGGCAGCATGAACTTCTCTATATGAAATAGAGCCTTGATGTAATTATCATTTTGGTTTCTTTTCTTCCGTCACCCCTTCTTCCCAACTCACTGCCCCCCATCAACGTCTATGAAGCTCTTAAAAAGCACAACATCCCATCCTGAATTTGGGAACTGGGGAGAGAAAAGAAAGGAGAGAAAGGGAAGGAGAGAGAATGAACGAAAGCCTAAACTAGAATGTTTGTGGAGGAAAATCCTCCCGCCAAGAATATAAAATGAGAGAAATTTCCTGGAATGCACAGATGAGGGGGAAATGCGTTAGCCGAAGGAAGATGTGTGTTTGTTAACCAATTGCTTTATACCTCAGTGTCTAAGTGCCACAGTCATATCTCTTTCTTCCTAAGAACATGTCAGGAATTTCTCAAAAGCTAGCTCCACCTGGATCACAATTGCTTCCTCTCTATTCTCTCCCACTGGTACACATTTTGAAATTGGGCAAAGCTGAAGAAAATATTTTTTAAAGCCCCCAAACTTAAACCAAACCACTCATCTGTCAATACATGGGACTTGACTGGGTGAGTTGTCTGGCTCTTCCATCTCAAAGCTCTGCTCCAGTAGTGGGGGCTTGGCCCAGCACTTTATGGGAGATGGGGAGACCCTCCGTTCACACATTCCCTGGCTGGAGAGAAATCAGGTTTCCTATTATAACCACTCAAAATGGATTATGGAGAGTCTAAAAGATGAGCAAAGAACATCAGAATGATTTTTTCTTGAAAAGTGAAGACATTATCACATAGTTTTCAAAAGAAACTAATTTTTGCCTCTTACTAGTATCATTATTCCAGCTGCTATTATGTTCCTTCTGAGTAATAATGAAAGGCACAGAAAGCTCCTTTTCTTTCAGGCTTTAAAAAAATCTTCCTGAACCATTTAATCTCCTTGGATGGGGACTAAAGGCAAAGGCTATGGTTTGACTCAGAAAAATTGCCCAAATGTCTGATGTTTCCGAAACTCTCCAAGTAATACCATTGCTCAGAAAGATTGTTGCAGCTTTTTTCAGGTGCTTTCAAAGTAGTTCCTCACCACGGTCAGTCATTGCGGTGGCCCCGTGAGGGGGCGGCCTCAGGTTCTCCTCCTAGACAGGAGAAGAAAAAGGAATCTAGGCTGAGTCTCCAGAGATTCCCCTCAGTCTGGCTCCCCGGCATCTGCTCCGGGCGGTGGGCACAGGCCTCTGAGGTGCTAGTGATCTTTTTAATTTTCTTTTCAACTCCAAAGCTAGTGTATGTCCTAGCTTTGTCCATATATTTATGGTTAATAGTGAGAAGTAATGGTGAGAAACCTGGGAAAATTGTTTCCCATCCTTCAGATGAAGTTTCTATTGTGTATAGAGTCACTGTAAAAACGAAGTGATAAAAAGCCAGGCACATTCAGGCGGCTTTCTTCTTTTGGCCCAAGAATCTTTTGGCCACTAATAGTGATTTTGCCGAGTGGAAGGACCAAGGAGCTCAGTATTTTCTCTAAAGTTATTTCTCCTCTCTTTGAAATTTAAGCACTTCCTTTGCCAGAGCATGCATTTCCACTTTCTAGATTCATTCTCAATTTGCATGACTATATATTAAGCTTACCTTGGCCTTCCAGATTCCCACCATATTTAGAATTTTCCAGAAAGTCATCTACCTACCTTGAGCTCTCCTCTTCCTGGTTTATTTTTCAGGTCAAAATTCAGCTTCATGCTTGGTTGTAAAATTATATAGGTTCACGTTTTCAAGCACACAGATGCTTACGTTTCTTTGAGACTGTACTCTTCAGCTTTAAAGAAGGACCCTTCATTGTAATCATTACCGAAAGGATACAGTACTAATGGAACTTAATTGTTTCCACTGGATGCATCTCGGGTGTTTTTGGCAGCCAAAATGAAAATGATTCCAAATACCATCAAAGGGGCTTATAAGCACCCAGCATGCACAGAGTGTTTTGATATACAGTGGAGTGTTAATATCATTATCTCTCCTAATACAACATACGGTTCCTTTAATCCTCTCCCGCCTCTGTGATCTTAGAAGATCCCATGGATAGAAGGCAGAGAATAAAATACTATATACAAGGAGACAAAGGGAGAATTAGTCCCCATCCTCTGAGTGCATTTTTTTAAATTGTTTGAATCTTGGCTTCAAACGTGTACCTTTATCAATACTGACTTCTGTATCTTCCACGCTAGTTTGAGTTTGTATGCGACATCAAACATACCTTTTCACACATGTTCTTTCCAGATTTTTTTTAACACTTACTTAGCAGTTTATAGAAGGAAGTGAATGATCTCCTCAAGCTGCTTACAAATTAAAAAAAAATCTGTGCTTATTAATTATGCAGGATTAGTCTAATTATAATTCAGCAAATTAATTAGCGACAGAAGGTGTTCTGAAACATTGGAGTACATTTGCATGTTAAATGGAGAGGCTAGTCTGTAATATATGTAAATTTATGCATGGCTTCATAGTTTAATTTAAAAATTTGCAGCTGCATATGGTATGGGAGCAGGTGAAAAGTCAGTTTTAGTTTAATGATGCTAACAAACATTGGATGGTGTCCTGTCTTAGCAAGAGAATGCACTCATATCTGCTAATCTACGACTTTGTCATAAGAATATAATATTACATAGATGCTCAAACTCAAGGTCATTAGTGAATAGACCCATAGGTGCAATAGGTATAAAGCTGAAAACTGCAGAGAGAAAGCTATGACAGAAGCCCAAACTATGAACTTCATTCTCCACTTTATCCAATATTGCTTATTGAATCAGTCAGACTTAGCTTCGGGAAAGTAGCATTTCAGCCTGTGGGTACCTTTTTGTCTGACTGGTATCTATTCTGGCAGGTGCAGAAGAGTTGTCCAACCTTGATTCCCTTTCCAAATATTCACATTTGCACTTCATTTCAATTTCCTGGAGCCGTGGGAAAGTTATTACCAAGTTATGAATTAATGGTAGGGTAGAGAGTTTTACACATTGGCCTCAACCATCTGGCAAAACAGTAAAACCAGCGGACCAGGCAGCAGCAAAGGGCTCTTGGTGTAATTGGTGTTCACTGCTCAGCCTAGCATAGATGAGCTTGGAGGGAGGGCTGAGGACGAAGGGGGAAGGGAAGGCGGCAGAAGGGGCACTAAGGAAATAGGACGGTAAGGACCCATTAAGCTGATGGCTGGCTAATAACTTCATTTCTCTCCTTCACCGAGTAGTCCTGGCATTAGAAAGGGAAATAGATTTGTATTCTAATTCTGAAGCCTCACTGAAAGATGTTTCCTGAACTCAGTCTGTATGTTCAGTTTCACCCAGTCTTTCCCCCTTTTCTTGATGAGAAGAAAGAGGAAGGGATACAGCAAAAAGGAGGATACAGTTTTTTAAAAAAAGAAAACCGAGGAAGATGGAGCTGTGCACATGGCAATGAGCCCTCCAAAGACATTTTGTGAGGACAATTGAAATTACAAACATGCTCTTAGTGTGTTTCAGTCCACGTGAGGCCCAAAGAGTTCAATTATTATTTTCATTAATGGTGTCAGATTTCCATTCGAGTGCAAAAACAAGGACTTTTCCTTGGAGGCTTTTCCCCTGTGAGTCTCATAGTGCCAAGTAATGGAATTCAGGAGAGGGAAGATGTGTCTGAATGTAGAAGAAAAAATATTCTAACCTATAACCTCTGGTTCTCAGAAACTGCAGTGTGTTGCTGGTCAAAAATAAGTGGAGAATCAAAGTGGCCTCCTTGTTTTGGCACCTCGGCAACTGTTTACAGTCAGTTGCTTGCCACTGGAGCTATGGGAGACATTCCCTCCAGAAGAAATCATGAAATGGCTTTGAAATGAAGTCTATCGATATGGAGTCAGATTACACAGTGGGGGAAGTCGCTCCCTCCTGGTGCCTAAATGAATATAGCAGATCTTACTCCTGAGGCTGTGTGTTTGGTAACGAAGGCACTATTGCCAAACTGAAATGCCACTTCCAAGAGCTTGTAATTGGCGTGAATGCCAAATAGAAAATGGCCTGTTGCCAGGTAGGAACCAGAGTCAGTGTATGTAGCTCTGAACTATTTTGCCTGCCCATTGTTTACTGAAAACAGTGACGAGGATTTGGGCCCTTCATCTTTGGTTGTTTTTGTTCTCTTCCTGCAATCTGTTGTGTAGAATAATTACAGATTCTTTTTTAAAAAATCTCTCCCTAAAAATTAAGGGAAGATCTACAAGTGGAATATATGTTAATAGTGAAAAATAAGGAATGTAGAGGAAGAACAAAATCTGAATTTGTGACAAGTCCCTCTGGTAACTTGGTATGGAAAACAGGCCATTTTAAAATGGGAGGGGGGGCAGGGACAAAGGGGCAATTCAGGGGGCGGGGGCACGGGGCACAAGTATGCCTGGTGAAAGGTGAAGGAGCTAACTTACTTTGCATGCATAACTATTCCTCACTACTCTTAAGAGTTCATCTTACAAAGGAAGGAAGTAAAGGTCCCCAATAAATTATAAGTAAGCAAATAATAACAATAATAATAATTACAGAAGACCCAGCATCGTGTGAAATGGCTTGCTAAGGACACCCCAAAGTCTGAAATTATCTGCTATGAAAGGAATTAACTCGATGGTTTGTTTATTTATTTATTTATTTATTTATTTATTTATTTATTTTTAAATATATTTTATTGATTTTTCACAGAGAGGAAAGGAGAGGGATAGAGAGTTAGAAACATCGATGAGAGAGAAACATCGATCAGCTGCCTCCTGCACACTTCCCACTGGGGATGTGCCCGCAACCAAGGTACATGCCCTTGGCCGGAATCGAACCTGGGACCTTTCAGTCCGCAGGCGGACGCTCTATCCACTGAGCCAAACCGGTCAGGGCTCGATGGTCTATTTAAACATCTCCACTGTAGGAGAATCCCCTCTGTCCCTCAGATAATTCTTTCTAAAGTTAGCTTTGTTGACTTGATTCTCAAAAAATGTTTTCCAAGGTTTAATTCAACTTATGTTACACATATGACTTCAGGCTTTTTTCCTTATAGTCTTCATGGACAAATGGGCTTGAGTCTTCCTCACACACTCTAGCAGTCTTCTACATTCTTTTTGCAGAGGGCTGCAGCTGTGTGATCTGTGCCATCTTTGGACCATGTGGATTCTTGAGACATCTTGTTTTCCAAATATCTAATAGACTTGCTTATCTTCCTCTGCACACTCTAAAATAGCCACAGAATTTCTAGAGAATGAAGTCCCTGACAGGAATGAAAGGCTTTTTTTATTTGTTTGCTTGTTTTGTTTTGCAACATGAAGAATGACTCCACTCTCATATCCAGGGAGTAAGATGAAGGATGTGCTGTGATCCCCCAAGTAGATCAATGAGGCACTAGTCTCCTAAAACAAAGAGCTGCTTGGCAATGTGTCCCACCTCTCCTTCAAAAGAAGCTTTGCCAAGCTCCTGCCAGAGCAATATATTTCTAAGAGTCGGGCAAACCAGAGTTCCACTCTTAGCTCTTCCACTTACTAACTATCTGACCTTGGGAAAGTAATCTGACCTTTCTGAGCCTTGTTCATCTCCTCTGTAAAATGGGGACGTTAATTCTCCTACTCTCAGAGTTGGGAGGATTAAGTGAAAGCATGCATGGCAAATAATATGTGGTGAATAAATACGGGATATATATATGCCTAAGTGACCATTACGACCAACTGGTTGACTGAATGACCTGTTGACCAAACGACGGTTGGTAGCTATGACATGCACTGACCACCAGGGGGAAGATGCTCAACACAGAAGCTGCCCCCTGGTGGTCAGTGTGCTCCCTCAGCCAACCTCCCGTGGCCAACCAACCTCCCACAGTCCCTTCCCCTGACTGGCCGGCTCTAATTGGCCCTGATCAGGACTGGGCAAGACAGCCCCGATTGGCCCCAATCACCGGCCAGGCCAAGGGACCCCACCCATGTACAAATTTGTGCACCGGGACTCTAGTTATTACTATAATCATCATCATAACAATTCCTTAGGTAAGTGCAGTTAGAGAGGTTGAGTATAGTTGGAAGTAAGAAAATTTATTACTTAAAGATTCCTGTAAACTTAAATTTTTTGGATCTGAAATGGCCTTTTATTGAAAAGTCTAGGTCAGCCGTGGGCAAACTACGGCCCGCGGGCCAGATCTGGCCCGTTTGAAATGAATAAAACTAAAAAAAAAAAAAAGACCGTACCTTTTTTTTTTTTTTTTTAAATATATTTTATTGATTTTTTACAGAGAGGAAGGGAGAGAGATAGAGAGTTAGAAACATCGATGAGAGAGAAACATCGATCAGCTGCCTCCTGCACATCCCCTACTGGGGATGTGCCCGCAACCCAGGTACATGCCCTTGACCGGAATCGAACCTGGGACCTTTCAGTCCGCAGGCCGACGCTCTATCCACTGAGCCAAACCGGTTTTGGCAAGACCGTACCCTTTTATGTAATGATGTTTACTTTGAATTTATATTAGTTCACACAAACACTCCATCCATGCTTTTGTTCCGGCCCTCCGGTCCAGTTTAAGAACCCATTGTGGCTCTCGAGTCAAAAAGTTTGCCCACCCCTGGTCTAGGTGAATAAGCTTTAGTGGTAATATGAGCCTTCCATAGGAATGTATGGAGACTAAAGAGTCTATACCTACTCTGTTTATGTATTTACTAGTGGCCAGGTGCATGGATTCGTGCACATCGAAGGGAAATTAATTAGAAGAAAGATTCGTGTGGTAATTACGTTACTGCAAAAAATTACATGTCAAAATAGTAAGTATAATATAGTATCATAAAATTAAAACACACATGCAGTTGGCACCAGTGAGAGCTTTATATGAAGCAAGTCAACATTTATTTTTAAATTGCCAGTGCGCAGCATATGTACTGGCCAGTCGGTCAGAGGGTCAGAGACATGCAGTCGGTCACTTAGCCTTTTGTACATATAGATATTTACTTCTTAAGGGATTGTATAATAAATGGATTACATAGAAAATCAGCTTATAAAAATGAGTATTTGACTTAAGCCTAAAGTAGCCACTCATTTAAAAATTTTAAGCCATCTCCCCCTTTCCATGGATCTTCTTGGACCTTTGCACCAGTGCCATCTTACCAAGCAAATCTCAAGTACCGTGCATTCTCAGATGCCCTATTGTCAAGTGTATAGGATACAGCAAAAACCCATGGAGAGTCTGACATCCCAGAGTCTACTTAAATTTGTGGACTTAAATGAGACTCCCATAAGGTCCTTAGAGCTTCTTACCTGGGCTGACACCTAAACCATCAACAGATTTCTCAAAAGCAAGTGGTGTTCAGGCCAAGGCTGCCCGTCACCTTACGTGGATTGCCGGGTTTGGATTCTGTTGGAGGTTTGGGGGGAGGAAAATGAGTTCTCTGTTGCTGGAAGGTTCAAAGAGGATATCACAGCGAAGACCTAGATTAAAGCTGGATCATTATCATTGTGCTTTACACTAGTGTCAAGTGGAAAACAATCACCTAGGACAGTGGTTGGCAAACTGCGGCTCTCGAGCCACACGCGGCTCTTTGGCCCCTTGAGTGTGGCTCTTCCTAAGCCTTAGGAGTACCCTAATTAAGTTAATAACAATGGACCTACCTATATAGTTTAAGTTTAAAAAATTTGGCTTTCAAAAGAAATTTCAATCATTGTACTGTTGATATTTGGCTCTGTTGACTAATGAGTTTGCCGACCACTGATCTTAGGAGTTTTCCTACCACATAGCTCAGCGTGAGCAAGTGGCCCTCTGGGTATGTCCCTCCAGCTCAGGCTCTCACTCTGACTACTTCTCAAACGATGTTAGTTTGAGAGGGTCCTGGGAGAAGAGAGGCAACTGTCCATTCCTTTCACATACAATTTTATGGTCCAGCCTATCCCTATATTTGGTAGTGCTCAGAAATGATACGAGAGTGTTTTAAAGGAAAGGGGTTACCTTATTTTCAGAAACACTCCCAAACAGTGGAAGCCAATTGTATTTTAATTTATAGGACTCTGGAAAAGGAGGTTTAGTAGTTAATCCAGATAAATTGTGTTTTCCTCAAAAATCAATGGACATAGACCTTTAAGCACCTACAGTGTTTGAGGCTAATTCTGAAATGGCTCAGACTTTAGTGATCCAGTCTACTTATGTGGCCATGGTGGCAGAGAGAGAACCAGATACTACAGCAAACCCGTGCTTGGCCCTTGGAGATTGTGGAGGGTATTCTCATCCCTGTGGTGCATAGATGTAGCCATACCATCACAGAAGTTGTTTCCAGAGTAGGAAGAATTAGATCTTTTTAAAGGAAATAAATTTCAAAATGAAAGGTGTTTTACAAATTATTTTTCATAGAGTAAGGCTCTGCATAATGGTAGCTGTTACTAGTGCCAAGTTCACATTTTTTTGATATACATCTCCTCTAATCTTTTTGTTTAAAGAAGCTTTTGTGCCTTCCATAGTGCTCTCCTAAAGATGTTATGCATTATAATTTCTTAGAAGGCACTAGAGTTTGGATTTCAAATTGGAGGTAAATTGAATGGCCTCTTCCACACATCTGGAGAAATATTATACTGGGTTCTGTACTAGTCAGATCATTGGTTATTATCCTAGATTATGGCATTAATATTAAGTGGTTATCCTTCCTGTGGTTTAGAGATCCCTCCCTGTCCTACCACCAGACCTTAAGTCCACATCCTATTTGTGCGTCTAGTTTACATATCAGTTTCTATCTGGGATGTGCTCAGCACTTGTCTAGAGCCACCTAGAAGCTTTCATACTATTCTTAGACAGTGCTAAGTGCTCCAATATTCCAGAGAATGGGGAAGAAAAGAGATTTATTGGGTACTAGGTAAGCCCCTGGGATTGTACTCAGACCCTTATTCAGAGGTCTCCAGACTCATCTCAGAATCTGAAGAAGCATATTTTGAATAGTTTGGTTGTGTGTTCCATGAGGGCAAGGATTTTGTCCATCTTGTTTGCCATCATGCCTGAAAATTGGTGGCAAATATTGCATACTTAATAACTATCAAGCCAATAAATAAATGAACTCACCAGGGGTTTTCAATAGTAGCATTTACTTCCATGCCACTATCTTTGACCTTATGTTTTCCTTTTGGTGTGCTATCATCCTCTCAATTTTTGAGAAAACCGAATCCTTTATAGTTTTGTTGTTATTGTTGCTGTCTTTGCTTTTTTAGACCATATTTTCTGAAGTTTATTTTTAATTCTCACCTGACAATATGTTCATTGATTTTAGAGAGAGGAAGGGAGAGAGAGAGAGAGAGAGAGAGAGAGAGAGAGAGAGAGATTGATCAGTTGCCTCCCATACACACTCCACCGGGAATCAAACCCGAAACCTTTCGGTGTACAGGATGACTTCATCAAACTGAACCACACCGGCCAGGGCTCTGAAGTTTTGTTTAAACAGCCATATTGATATATTATTTACATACTATACACTTCACCCATTCCAAGTGTACAGTTCAATGGCTTCTAGTATATTCACAGAGCCTTGCAACCAACACCACAACCTAATTGGTGCAGGAAACGTAGGACGCCAGATGGAACTTGTTGCCAGAAAGGCCAAGGTTTAAATTCTTGTTTCGTCACTTACCAGCTGTGTGGTCTTGGGCAAATTTATAAATTCTTGGCGCCTTTGTTTTCCTAGCTGTGAGATGATTTGCCACTCATAAAGTTGTGAAAAATAAATGAGGCAATGAATATCAAGAACATAGCTGGGAGCATGGCACAGAATAGGCATTTGGCTAGCCTTCTTCCCCTGTCCTCTGTGACCCTGTACCCTTCAGCTGATGGACCACAAAGGATGGTGAGCAGGGACAGAGATGGCTGTGGCCTATGATATTCCTGAGCCACCTTCTCCTGCCTTGGAAGCGTAGAGAAAGGATGCTAAGGGAAGGTGCATCTCGCTCAACAACCTGCCCATCAACCTCATGATACCACCAGCTCCCGCCAAGGCATCAGCCAAGATGCTCCATTTTCTACCAATCAGCCGTTCCTGCCTCTTTCGTTCACTCTCAGAGCAGTGGGCTTGATATATCGCTCAGAAAAGCCCTGTTCCCACCTCCAGCTGGGCTTCAATAAGTGATGATCTTTTTGCCTTCAGTGGTTTCTGCCCCCAAGGTAGCCATTTCTGGTGGGTTTTCAACTCTCTGTGTTTTTCTTAGCAAGCATAGAATAGTAACGCTGGAAGGAACCCTGGGGATAATCCGGTTAAACCCTCTTAACACTTGAAGAAACCAAGGCCCAGAGAAGCGAGGTAACTCAGTTACAAAGTTAGTTGGTAGCAGATCGAGACTAGCTCACTGCCAGCATTTAACAAATATTTATAGAGTGAAGGAATGCCCTTTGGTTGACCTAGGAGCTTGATTGAAATCTGAGGGTTTGAGTTCACTTTTGGGGGGAGGAGGGAATTTTTTTTTTTTTAATTATTTTTCAATTAAAGTTTACTTGAGTTCATAATTGTAAATGTATCTTTATTGTTGAAAGTATTACAGATGTTCTCCACCCCCCACCCTCCCATTGACTCCCCTCCACCCTGCTGCCACCCCTTCCCCAGGCCTTCACTGCACTATTGTCTGTGTTCATGGGTTATGCATATATGCATATAAGTTCTTTGGTTAATCTTTTCTCAGCCCCCCCTTCCTTCTGAGATTCATCATTCTGTTGCATGCTTCCATGTCTGACCCCACCTCTCTGTTCCTCTTTATCTATAAAAGGAGGATAAACCTGTAGTTGTTAGTGCATCCCCTTAAGGAAGGACATTAGAGGCCCTGAGAAGCGGTGATCATATTTATATAGTCAACATTTTTTGGAGAAAGTGAAAATAACTTCCATCCCGATGAGAATCTACACATTTGGTCTGAATCTTGAAATTCATTTTGGTTTCCCATTTCTAAGTAAAGAGAGCTGACATTTTGCAGGCAGCTCTGCCTGCAGAGGGATCTGGACCCAGGGGATTTGTTCCCTGAACGTTACCCTGTGGTTAATGGCTGGTTTGGTCAGGAAAGGGTTCTGTACCAAGCCCCTGAGCATGATGGGTGGCGGGGTACAAGGAGGCAGGTGGAAGACATCAGTAAAAAGAAGAGAAAAAATTGGAGATGTCAGTAAGCCCCAGACTTCCTTTAAATTAATTTCTAGGTCCACATGTAAACTATCCAGGCCATAATTTCTGGTGCTGGCCACTTAGAAATAGAAATAACTAAGCCTCTTTTACAAAGTACTATACAATATAAGAGGATTCTTCCTCTGCCCCCCCTCCCCCCTCCCCCACCACTCTCTTAGCCTTTGTGAACAGAATGTTATATCTTTAGTGTGCAGGGGGCTGTGTAGGTTGAAACCAGCAAAATGAGCCAAAGCTGGGTGTTTTCCATCCTAAGGACTGTTAAGGGTCCTAATTTAAAAATGAATAAAGCCTTTCAGCAGGCCCCTCGTTTCCCTAAACCAATTTGATTTTATGTAAACATTTATCTCCTTTGCACTTTTCCACCCACCACACCATGGCTATAATAACGCCTTCATGAACATTAATGTGTTCACCAGATACGTTTCGGAGGAAGGGCGGGGTAGGTAAGGGGAAGTATAACACACACAGAAAGCATTATAAGGAGCCCAATTGTGGGAAAACTTTCCCCAAATCAAGGAGTTAGTGAGAGAAAGCACTTGATTAGATTCTAGTGGGTTTTTTGTTTTTTGGGGGTGGGGGGTGGGGGGGTGGGGGGGATGGGGTGGAGGTGACATAGGAGGTGAGAAGTGAATCACTGATGGGGACTTGGAGGGCGATGTGGTGCGGGGGTGGGGACTATTGTCTGGAGAGAGACTTCCCAGGGAAAAGGCAAGTTCTGAGTCTGCGGAGAGCGTCTCAGCGCCGGCGGTGCCCGCAGAGGACTGCGGCGGACGCACGAATGGAAGACTGTTTCCCCGTCAAAAGCAGAATGTTTGACTCCGAGCCCATCTTTTCTCAAATAAACGTGGCTCTCGTTGTAAAGTGCTCCGAGGGCTGCGGGCAGACACTGGGCGCACTTTGACTTTGGGAACGCGGGCAGGCTGCGAGTTTGGAGGCCGCTGCTCGAAGCCTTGGGAGCCTTTCCTGGGCCTTCTCATCCGCAGGCCCCTGGGTGGGCACCTCCCGCCCAGAAAAGATTTTAAAAAAAGATGGTTATACTTCTCAAAGTAAAAAAAAAAAAAAAAAAAAAAAAAAAAAAAAAAAAAAAAAGGATTACAGGGAGATGTGAAAAGCAGATGTTATAAAATAATGAAAAACTATTTAACTGTTATGTCTAAATTCACACCCAACCTTATTTATTAGATAGGGGGCAGGAACACTTGACCACTTATTTTTAGCAAGTCTAGAGAAAAAGAGATTCACAGAAAAAAAATGAATAAAACGCTCAGAAAAGTGCAATTCCCCTCCTCTCCTCCTTTATCATTTACTGTTTCTCTTTCCATCAGGTTTCCTTTTTTTGAAGTGTGAAATACCGTCCATTGGAGCTCTCTCTAGCTCTTCTGTGTGATTTGTAAAGAATTAACAGTAAACACGAGGTCAGCATGCCAGCAGCTCACCGACCTTGCTTTAAGATAGAATTTTTGGGAGCACGGTTGATTTCTTCTTATTTTTGCTGGTAAATTCTGGGGGAAATGTATATCTTTTCCTTTAAAGTTCTAATTCAAGGCATGGATGTGAGAGTTCTGAAGGGACTTTGGGACTGCGGTAAAATTTCGTTGTCATAGTAACAGAAAGGGAAATAGGCCTAGCTCACCTGGGACTTTAGCACTGCAAAAGCTGGATTTTTTTTTTTTTTTAAGGAAAAAGACTGCAAGTAAAATAAATGAAAAACTTATTGTATTTTGAAACAAATTTCCAAACATTAAATACATAAATCGCTGAAAAGGCCGCTTCTGCCATTTTTCTTGGTGGATGTACTTATCTGATTAAAGATGCCCCATCTTTAAATTAGTTCATTTAGGAGATTATTGGCTTAAAAAATATGTCTTACGAATGATGACCTCGGACCATTATTCTGTGCCTTTATTTTTTCTGGATAATCTATAAGAAGGAGTAAAAGGACATTCGCTCTTGTTATTAATCATAAACCCCCCAGCGTGTACGCTGCACAGACTGACTCTGTCTTTGAGTGGTAACATAACATTTTCTGATGTGTATGCACATTGGCTGAAAATATCAGGCCCCCTCTGTGTGTGAGGGTGTGGGGGGAGGGGTGGTGAGCAGGAGGGTGTGTGTGGCCAGCAGAAGGCCACATTCGGGAGGAGGCCTGGGACTCTGGGCTAAGTCCTGCCATGTTCAGCCTCGGAGGGAGACGTTTCAGCTCCGCAGGAGCCACTGCCCCTTTGAAAGCCTTTATTTTTATTTTTTTCTCCTGAGAGAACGCCCTAGCAACTTGGGGCGTGGGCACAAGCCAGACCCCGCTTGTGAACCACTGTGCAATCCTCCACAGTGATGGAGCTGACTTGCCACGGAAAACATCCAAATTCGCAAATTGGGGAGGGTCAGCCATGTTCCTTCCCTGGCAGGGCTGCTGAAATTCCCCAGGCCTGAAATACAATCACCTTCAAATCAAATCTAATAGAATGCATGGATATTCTCTCTTCAAACATGTTTACTTAAAAATGTAACGCATTGCTTTCTTTTCACAGATTCTTTTTAAAGTTTTTCCTCAAGTGCAATCAGAATTGTTTGAAAACAGCAGGAAACCCGAGGGACATGAGAAGGTTCCAGGTAAGAGGCCTGCAGATTTTTTCTGGGAAATAAGTCATCCTGTCTCCTCTCCTTCGTCTTCCTTTCCTTTCCTTTTTTTTTTTTTTTTCTTAGAACACATGATTCACAGGTTGCCAACAATGAAAAAGATCACTGTAAGCGAGATCCCTCATCAATAGGTAGCAGTGAGGGTTTCTTCATATTACAGTGCTCAGGCCTTCTGCCTCCAGTGCCCACGGCCCAGGGGACGGGCACCAACCCGTGCTGGAGATTTGATTTTAAGCCCTCAGGCTGCCCTTCGCACACACAGCTGCCCACAGCAGGAACCATGTTCTTGATATCCAGCCGCCCTGGGATTTCTCAAAGCGGCGTCTCTGTGCTTTCTGCAAGCAACAGCCTCTTTCTTCCCCTTTCCACCGGTTAACCATTCAGTGGTCTCACTCGGAGTCTTTGGAAAGCAGCAGCCCGAACAGCCGTGGCCACTTTAAGATCGCGGCATGACAACAAGACCCACGGGACAGTGACCCAGCTGCCTGGCAGTTAAATCTGCCACCGGTTTCATCACCCTTGCCACTGATGTACCGAGGATGCAAGCTAATAAAAACACAGAGCCAGGCAAAGTGTGTCAGGTCGGAGATGAGAGGGAGAGCAGCCCCTCTCTGCCCCCCTTCCTTAATCTTTGAAGGACCCTTATTTAATCCACCAAATGGCTTTCCTGCCACTCACGCCCAATCGAAATACACAGGGCTCCCTTCCCCACAGGAACATTAACAACATGTTAAGTGATAGTATTCGAGCTGGAGACTTTAAAAAATAATCCTGGCGGCGACGAGCGAGATGGGGATGATTAGCTTCATGTTTCAGGTGAAGAAAATGAGGTTCTGGGGGTTTAAGGAACTTGCCTCTAACCACAGGGAGGAGGTGGTGGAGCCAGGAGTCCACCCAGCATAGCTTTGTGAGGTGTACAGCGCCCAAGTGTGTGGCTTTGCGATGCTTTTCTGAAGTTCTTAGTAATTTTGAACAAGGGCTGCACCTATTTATTTGACACTAGACCCCACAAATTATGGTGTAGGAACCGAGTCATGAAAGAGTTCATGGAAGAGAGGGGGATGCACACACAGGCCAGAGAGAACTACTTCGAAAAAAATTCTTTTTCCTACCACATCATGATTATCGATCTTACTGGGACCTGGGCATTTTTTTGTTAGTTATTTAACACTATTACCAGCCTCTCAAAAAATTAAACCCCTCCCTCCCCTCTATGCAGTATGATATGAAGACAAATAGAAATACATTTGTCTGGGGGATCAAGTAGGAACATTGTGCATGAGTAAGTCAGTGGTACACACTATTATGGAAATGTATATAATGGAAACATATCATTTCAGTCCAAAATGATGTGTGAAATTCAAAAGAATTCTCAAGTGCCTCGATGACCAAAGCTTAGCTTTCACTTTCTGGAGGAAACGGAGGCAGGGACAGTAGCTGGCAATGTGGATTCTTACACCTGTATAAAGTTAAAGAGCTCTTAATAGAATGCCTTGTCATTTTATTTGTCCCAAATCATAGAATTGTACCCACTAAGCATGCTAATCATTTCCCCTACTTCTTTAGTTATTTACTAAGTGAGATTTTCAATGTGCTTGTGTTTTTAACAGGGTTACAATAAATATTGCTTGTCTCAAAATGAGGAATTTTTATCCTATGTGAAAACATTTGACTTTTGCAAAGACAATGGAAGAGATCTTTTTAAAAAAGTTTGTAGATTCTATGATTGTCTTATTTCTGGAGTAGAATTAAAGGCAATTGGAAGGTGTGGGGTTTTTTTTTTTTGGTAGTTTTTATTGAGATAAAATTCACATAACATATCAATCACCATTTTAACTATTTTAAAGTGTGTGATTCAGGGGCTCTTAGTACATTCACAATGTTGTGCAACTATCACCACTATGTATTTGAGACCATTCCCATCATTCCAAAAAGAAAACTCATACCTCCCAATTCCCTTCTCCCCACCCACTGGCAACCTCTAACCTACTTTCTGTTTCTATGGATTAGTCTGTTGTGGACTTTTCATATAAATGGAGTCGTACAATATGTGGATTTCTGTGTCTGGTTTCTTTCGAGGTTCATTCTTGTTCAGACTTCATTCTTTTTTATAGCTGAGTAATATTCTATTATAAGAATAAACCACATTTTGTTTAACATTGCATCGGTTGATGGGCACTTGGGTTGTTTCTACATTTTGGCTTTTATAAATAATGTTACTATAACCATTTGTGTGCAAGTTTCTTTTGTGAACAAATGTTTTCAGTTCTCTTGAGTAAATATGTAATTGTAGAATTTCTGGTGACTCTATCTTTAACTTTTTGAAGAACTGCCAAACTGGTTTCCACATGGCTCTACCATTTTACATCTCCATCAGGAATGTTTGAAGGTTCCACTTTCTCCATAACTTTACCAACACTTGTTATTTTCTGTTTCTTTGCTTTTAATTCTAGTCATCCTCTGAGTGTGAAGTGGTATCTCATTATAGTTTTGATTTTCTTTTTCTAATGACTAATGATTTTGACCATTTTTTTCCATGTCCTTATTGATCATTTGTGAATCTTCTTTGGAGAAATGTTCATTCAAATGCTTTGCCCATTTGTAAATTGGGTTATTCGTCTTTTTATTCTTAAGTTGTTAGGGTTCTTTGTATATTAGGGTTACTAGGTCCTTATCGGATAAGTAAGTGATTTGTAAATATTTTTTTTCTCATTTCATCATTGTCTTTTCACTTTCTGCAAAGTGTCCTTTCATGCAGAAAAGAATTGGCAAATTTTATGCTGTAGTCAGATTCTATTAAGCATATAACCTTCAATGAAAGCTCTTTTACGTGGTGAAGGCTATTAAGGAGACAGACTTGACTATGTGCTGTAATGGTCAAGTGAGAAATTTGGATCAAGTTCAAAATATGAAGCAAAACCAGAGGTGGTATGTAATCATGGTGGTGAGTAGAATGATCTAAAGGGATGGTGATTTAAGAATTCCTGGAATAGATATCTCATTCAGAAAGAAAAGGTAATAATTTTAAACCATGTAGATGATTATTTCAATCCTCCACTTTCGTTATATGAGCAAACATACTCTTAATGTGAACTATACGTTTATGGAGATTTGATCTGAACAGAATAGAACTTATTTTCCAGCCTGAACCAAACTTCTCTTTAATTCAGTTCAAGTCCTAAGTATCATGGGCATATATAAAATATTTATTGAAGCACAGTGGACTTTAACCCTTTTGTGACTCAGACCCCTATGAGAAATTGGTAAAAGCTATAGTTTCTATCCTCACAAAAAGCTACACTTTAACAAAGTTTTGCTTAAAATGCCAGGGGTTCCCAGACTTCTTGAAACATCTCTTAGGGTTCCACAGAGCGCTGACTTAAAGAGATGAAACTCGCCGAAACCGGTTTGGCTCAGTGGATAGAGCGTCGGCCTGCGGACTGAGGGGTCCCAGGTTCGATTCCGGTCGGGGGCATGTACTTGGGCTGCGGGCACATCCCCAGTGGGGGATGTGCAGGAGGCAGCTGATCGATGTTTCTCTCCCATCGATGTTTCTAACTCTCTGTAGATGTTTCTAACTCTCTGTCTCTCTCCCTTCCTCTCCGTAAAAAAATCAATAAAATATATTTAAAAAAAAAAAAAAGAGATGAAACTCATCTAACACCCAATGGTCATCCTCCATGCAATTTAACCATTAACATGGGGGCCTGACACTGAAGACTGTTCCTGAAGATCTTCCCACTCTCTTGACTTTCAATGCCATTGGATCCCAAATGACTCTGAATATATTCCTCAGCCGTCACCCTTTTCTGGAGCTGCAGATATACAGCTCTGCCTCCCTCCTGGGCATCTTCACTTGGATGACGGATGAGTACATGTTCACAGCTTACTCCCTGACCAGTGCCTTCCTCGTTTTAAAGTGTCACTTCTTCCTCCTAAGTATCTGTTAAACCCATCTCTCCCGAAAAACTGTAAAAGGCCTTTCTACTCCTTCCTTGTCTAATCGACCCTCAGCACGGCTGCTAAAATTGTCTTTTCAAACATGTCACTCTGCTTACTGTATGTTATAAATACCTACTGTCCATAGACAAAAGCTTAGATTTACAAAGGCATGGCAAATAAGCATCTTTATACCAGGCATGCACCTTGCCTGATGTTTCCATGTGCCCACTACCCAACAGGCACACCTCATTGATTTCCACTACATGGAATATTACTTGGAACCTTTCCACATGCTCTCGCCTCTGCCTGAGAGCCCTTCACCCCTATTCAGGTTTCGATTTCTACTCATGCTTCAAAACTACACCTTTGTGAGGCCTTTTCTGACTCTTCCTGTCAGTAGATGTTGATTCCTTCTCCTGGGCCAACATACCATTCTCCACAAGCTACCCCAACACAATTGATCACATTGCCTTGCAGTCACTGTTTGTCTAATAGACTGTGTGCTGCTTGAGGGCAATTAGTATGTTTTATTTATTTTTGTATTTCTCCCCAGTGCCTAGCACAATGCCAGCCATTTTGTAGGGCTCAATAAATTGTTATTGAATGAATTTTTAAGAGAGAAATTTTAAAAAATGGAAGGAAGGAAAGCAGGAAGGGAAAAAAGAAAAGATTTCCAGGGCCCCCAAAGTACCTTAATCCATGAACCATGCATGCAGAAAATCACTTCTTCCCTCCCTGAAATGGAACAATTCAGTAAAGCACCCAGATTAACAGCTCAGTGAAGGAAAGGACAAGAAATGTATGTCTAGTTTAAGCTGACAGGCCTGTTAAGACATAATGAACCCCATTCTTTATTTCTCTGCATCGTGGGTGGAGAGCAGGCAGTTGGAAAATCCAGAAGAAAATCAAGCCAAGAATAGGAGGAATCAGGCATGTTGTCATTTCCCACATTCACATTCTAAGACACAGTAGAAGTTGACAACAATCAGGGCTATTGTTGCCAAGTCACTCTCATAGATAGACTGGCTGGGTTGGCTCCAAGTCCCAGTGAAAACATAGATGCACTTATTCATGTGTTCATTCACCCAACCACTATTATTAAGGAAATTCTGTGTGCCAGGCACTATCCTAGGTGCTGGCGATACATGAGCAAGACAGATAAAATTCTTCTCCCTGGAGAGACTTACATCTAGTGGGCAGATAAGGAAAATAAGATAAGCGATTTACATAGCTTAGCTCTGCTTCTCTGGGGTCTTCAAGTGACCAGCCTGGAAGCACAGGGGCCTATCATGGTGCCATTTGTCTGTGTTGCCTTTTGGAACTCAGTGGTGTGGCAATGTAAGGGTGATGTGGGGACTAAATAACAGCAGCACTATGATAATAGCCTGTGTGGATGCTCTTTTGGATAGTTTTCCACAGCACTCATGTCAGTAGGTCATTTCCTTGAGATTGGGAAACTTAGAAGCCAGGGTGCCAATTTATCCCCTCCTGCCTCAAAAGGATTCTATTTTATACAGACATGATCACTGTCCAGGGCTGGTGTGTTTTCCATCATATGAGCAGCACCAACTTGTACATTAGTCATTCTGGAGTGGGTAGCAGATGCCTTGACACATTTCCAACCCTGGAATCATTTTTTAAAAATATATGTTTTCATTGAGTTTTAGAGAGAGAGAAAGGGAGAGGCATAAAGTGATAGAAACATTGATGAGAGAGAAACATCATCGATCAGCTGCCTCCTGCACGCCCCATACTGGGAATCGAGCCCGCAACCGGGCATGTGCCCTGACCAGGAATTGAACCAGTGACCTCTTGGTTCATGGGTCAATGTTCAACCATTGAGCCACACAGGCGTGGCACCCTAGAATCATTGTAAAGGAACTCCTTCACTCAAACTTACAGCTTTCTTATAATTCAGATAAGGGTTCTTACCGCCATTTGCTGAACTTTGCTGAGTGACTCTTGGGTATCTCAAATTTACCTCCTAAATTGCTCCCTTTTTTAGATTGGGCCCATCAAAATGATCATTTTAATACAGTTAAACTAGGGAGCGCACTGAGATAAATATACAGGTCTTAGCATCCTTTGCCTCAAGAGGTATGAAGGGGCCCATGCATTCCTAGTGAATGCAGTCATTTCAGGGGCCAGATCGGGAGCGCCATCGGTGCCGAGTCAATTCCTGTTTGTTTGGATGGGTTTGCACACAACTCCACGATGGGCCTCCTGGAAGGGCATCTTGAGGGGGACTGGAAAGGTGTGAGGAAAAGGATTGGTGACTTGTTACACCCAGCAGGTTTGTCAGAACTCCGAGGAAGAGAGAAGAACGCACAGTGGTGGGGAGAAGGGAATGGAAGACACGAAGATCTCCTCCATCAAAGACTGACATCTTTGGGGCAGTCAGATAGTGTGAGAGGCCTCGAGCCTGTTAGTGCAATCTGCTGGATGCAACAACTACACAGAACAATGGGGAAATTAATTAGATGACAGAGGCACCTCCTATACACAGCCAGCCGCTGGCCATTAGTCTGTTTGACTAAACGATGCAAGAGCAAAGGGCAGGGCTACTCATGTCTTGGAATAGGGCCAAGATCCATCCAACAAACCCTTATGATTTTTTTAAACCCCCAGCTCTTATATAAAACTTTTTAATGGCACCACCATCTATTTTCCTTAAATAAAAAATGTTGAATATTTCTCTCACACCCGTTGAAGAGGGAAACAAGAGTTTAAATTAAGTCCAAATGGTAAAAATTTAATATAGCTCCAGCTGCCTGCAGGTTTCTTCAGTTCAAATCTCTCAGTTCAAGAGCTACCCCAGCTGCTCTGTGATCTCATCCACCATTTGAAGCTGCTGTGCTACTGAGCAGGGTTCAAAGCACATAATGAAAAGCACTTGTCCCTGGCCTCTCCGATCAACAGGTGAGTCCATTATCTGTTGGTAAAACAAACCAGATAGTCCCATTTAAGAAATAATAATTACCTATTTTGAGTCCGAAAAAAAAAAAAACCCTCTGAGGGTCTGCGGATCTTTTATTTAGTCTAATGCTTCAAGCTTTTCTGTTTGATGGTAAACTGTCTGCCACCCTCCCTCTGGCTTTTGGTGTCACAAATAGGGACAAGAATCAGGGTGATAAGAATTTTGACGAACTCATATAGGAAATGTGTTTACAGTTATTTGTGGGAGAAAAGGAAAACAAGTGGATGCAGGTAGTTGCCTATGTAATTTTGTAGAGAGGATATGTGAGATTTCAATGAGGTTAGGAAACTCCAATTGGGGCACTAAAACCTGAGCACATCCAAGAACAATCAGATGCAGCCCTGGCTGGTTGGCTCAGTGGATAGAGCATCAGCCAGTGGACTAAAGGGTCCTGGGTTCGATTCCAGTCAAGGGTCCTGGGTTCGATACCTTGGTTGCAATCTTGATCCTGGTCCTGGTCTGAGTGCGTGCAGGAGGCAACCAATGATGTGTCTCTCTCACATTGTTGTTTCTCTCTCTGTCTCTCTCTCTCCCTTCCATTCTCTCTTTAAAAAAAATCAATGGAAGAATGTCCTTGGGTGAGGATTAACACACACACAAAAAAGAACAATTGGATGCAGAACTTCCTGGAAAGCAAAGCTTTTTTAGTTTTGCAACAAGAAGCATAGATTCTTAAGCAGCTTATGGGACACACTAGTACATGGTCCTGATTTTTGATGGATGACAGGTGATTCATGGGACCCCTAGGGGCAGAGTTTGGGTGGAAGAGAATGGTCCAGCCAAATCAAGATGGCATCAAATATGTTATAACTCCCCTGGGGCTCTCAAAATGTTTGCTATTACAATACTGCCCTTGACCAGAGCTATCCTACTTGGCATACATTTTAGATGGGAAAAACAATGAGGTCAATGGAGCAGCATGAGGCCAGCTGGAAGTAGCAAATGCCTATGACCTTTGAGATGATGGGAAATTTAGTTGTAAACAGGTTAATGATCTTTGAGCTCCCTGATGACAGGAAAGTCTGGTTTTAAAAAAATTGCCATTTGATTTCTGTACATATTCAACTAATTTTTTAAAGACAGTTTCTAAAAGATATCCCACTCCTAAGCCAAATTTGCCAAAATATGCCAATGGAAATGCTGTTGGCATACTACTCTACTTATGCTAATTAGAATTAGTTTTTAAGTTCCCAAATAACCATTTCAGTAACCTCAAGCTGTATAGCAAAAGTTTTTCAATTCTTTAAGGCCTATCTCAAATCTTATTTCCTTGCTGGAAATGTTTGTTAGTGCCTTCAGCTCAGGTTAATTTTTCTCACCTTTAGACGCCTAGAGTATATAATGGCCACACAATTGAGTCCTCAATGTATTACTGTAGAGTAATTATGTATTACTGTAGAGTAATATTTTCTGATTAAGTGTAGTGTTTGTTATGCTTCATCAACTACATGGCAGCTCCTTGAGGTCATGACAGTGTTTTCTGGAAGCCTCCTTGGCATGTAGCACAGGGCCTGGGAGTGTCAAACAAAACCTCTGACTGATTAAAACACAGCACTGCCTGGCTACTTGGGAAAGGATCTTCTCAGGAGTTATGTCATTCATGCCACAGTCCCCCTCCTTCGGTGTGAGCAAGCCCAGAATGCCCTGCATCTGTCTCAGCAGCAGTCAACCTTGTGTTCTCTCCTTTGGTACTTGATAGTTAAGTGAACAGACAATTTAGCCTTAGGAGTTATGAAACAACAGTGATGTGCTAAGAATTCTGGGAATTCCTTTTAAAAAAGATGACAAAATCCATACTTGTGGTGTCGGTGTTTAGAGGCAATTCTGGAGACTCTGGCGTCCAGTAACAAAGGAGAATCTGGGCTGTAAATCTGGTTGGAAACTATGATGTGTGCCAAGAATAAGGTGGTAAGGAGAAACACAGTTTGCAGTAGCCAAGTTGTTTGTTGTTAGCCTGGACTGAATTAGTGTAGGCTTACACAGATTGCTTCATCAGAGTCCCCTTGTCGATGTGAGAATTAGCCAGTGCATAAAGACATGAACGGAGTATTTCTTCTCACGATATGGACTCCAAAGTTGGTTGCCCCCCACAACCAGAAGTCTATCTTGATTTTCTCTGTCCTTTTAATGGTCTCTATGTCTCTTTCCTCCTTCTACAGGTGGAAAATAAAATCCTACATAATAGTTATGCTTTGGGAAAGCTGAAATAACATATATAGCAACTGAACAGTTATAAGGGAAATGCACATCATGAATTTAATTCCATTTCCAGATGTAAAATGTCATAAAGAATTTTTTTCCATACTTGGCTAAGTAACAGGAATTTTCAAGACCATTTTATTTAGCTCGGTGAGCATGTGTTTGCAAGTAGGCATCAGTCTCCACGGTGAGTGTGTTATAAATGCTATGCATTGTAGCTGTACCGAGATTCAACGACCAAAGGCCACATTCTGCTAGGAGGTGCATGACCCTCATTGAAATGGAGGGGAAATGTGTCTAATTGTAGAATTTGGTGTGATTTTCAAAGCAAGCACTCTGGTCCACACAGGGAGGTTTCTAACCAAGGTAATTATTCTCCAGCAACTATAGATGCTGGGATTCTCGTCTGTTTAAAAAAAACAAAACAACAACAACAAAAAAACAGACCATTTAGTCATTCCACCCCACCTTCATTGTGATTTGTCTATTTCTGTTACCCTCCTGTGTGAGACTTAGGCTCTTTGTAGGAACAACTGAGTATGAGCTGAGAAAAGCTGGCTGGGAGGAGGATCCAAGCTGGTCATCCCTTTGACTTTTGTCCTTTACCGAATTAGAGAGCTTTGAGAAAGATCGATATTAAAAAACCAAAAGTGTGATGTTCCAAAAAGCCAAAGATCACGCTTTGGGCTAATTTTATATAAAATATTAACCCAAAAGGTGGGAATAAGTCATTTTGGTAAAAGTACCTGTGCCACATGCTGATATTAAAGAAACAGTTCCTCTACTGGAAAATTAGTTGTACGGGCAGATTAGCCGATGTGCCCACCTAAAGGATAACTCCCACTGAGGCCCTTTACAGGCAGGAAAGAGCTCTTTACCACTCAGCTTCTGCCTTGTATAAATTATTAGAGTGAGGGATATGGGAGTACTTCGAGGTAATGAGAAGAAAAAATATAATTTAAGAAAGCCAATCAGTTTTCTTGAGTACTTGTAGCAAATTGCTAACACAATCAATCATAGATTTTGTTCTTCAGACTTCCTGCTGTTTTTCAAAGGGAGATACAAACTTTTCATGTTCCTGTTTCTGTATAACCAGCTAAAACTGCCATTTAATTTCATGATTCAAAATAGAACCTACACTGTCACTCTCAAGCTAGTCTGTGTATTGCACTGGCCTCACCAAAAATTAGAGAACTCATTAAGCAAAATAAGGAATTGCAAAAAGTGAAAAACTGCTTTCACTTAAAGAAAAGGCAAGCAATCCAATTGATCCCTACTTCTCTTTCTTGGAGCCTTGGCTTAAAGTTACCACATCAGAAATAATATTTTGCATGAATATAATTGATTGTTGCTTTTGTGTTGAATTGCAACGTCTCAGTTGAAGAGAGCTATAAAATACAGTGGCATCATTTTCAGCTCTTCAGGCTTTGCTATTGGAGCTTTGAGCTGAAATACAGACACACCAACTACGAGAAACAAATGAAAGCTGTCACCAGTGTCAGTAGCAAAAACCGGGGGTCCATCCACACAAATTATGGACATCTGTATTCCTAATTGGCATCATTTCAGGCTGTGCCAGCAGAATGGTGGTGCCAAGAGAGCCTGACAGCTTTAGAAAATACTAGGTATCAGGTTTAGGTGATAGGAGACACTGATGAGGCATAGAAGTTCTTTTGTTTGGAATACTCTCCATATGTTTGTTATAAGACTGGTGATTATTAGTTTCAGGTACCTCCACATGGCACCCCTTGTCAATACTAAATTTGCTGGCTACTTCTTAAAACAGACCAGCTTATGATCCTAGGAGAACAAGTGGTATTGATGGTTATATGATCAGGAGATCGTTGGCAAAGATGCCTACAAATAGTTAACAAGGTAATGGTAAGAAATGTTGACCTTGATTTGTTTAGCTAAGATGTAAAGATTTTTGAAGGTCAAAGGTGTCCTTGTGTAGTGTTTTGGAGTCTAACTGTGTCTGACCCTCTAACATTAAGCTGCTGTGGCCTGCAGTTTTCAAGAGTGAAGCAAACCAGGGGAAAAGAGAGAAGGGGGAGAGAACAGGAAATGGAGTGAGGTGTTTCAGGAAGTTGTCAGGGGTTGACTGATTGATTCCAGATGGAAAAGGTCAGCCTTCGTGACCCAGGAAATACTCACTAGGGAAAGAAGTTGGCTTGTGGAAGGGGAAGGCCTGGGAGTGAGCCGAGGCTGGAATGCACTTTCCACTTCCTTTAGTCTTCAAACATTCAGAAACTTTAACTTCTCCAAAGAGAATAATATCAGTGTTGTCATCATTAATCAGAAAACAGTGAAGGAAGTTAAATTTGGAGCTTTGAATATACCAAATGTATCTTCACCTCCATAATGTCCTTCATTCTTCCAGAAGTAGAGTGCATGAATGTAAAAGTCCACGTTTGTGTGTATCTCCACATACAAGAACAACAACCAAACTTGTCTGGTTTCACATGGTGGAGTTTGTGAATTAAATCCTTTCCACTTTGCAAATTTGGTTTAATTGGCAAGCTCTTCTAGATACTTGAGAGTCTAAGATATTTGGAATATTAAAAACGGGAACTTTTCTCATATCTATATATATACATGCACATACATTTGGACATAATTTAAAATCTTGTAATAAATTTTGCAGACACTGAAATAATTCAGGTTAATTCCCTTGCTGTCATGAGAGGCCAGCGCTAGCCAGCAAGAGATTAAAATTTATTTCCATTGTTAATAGAAAATAATGAAGTGCATCTGAACCATCAGGGTATGTCATTTGGGAAATGTTCACTTTGGAACTGACTCTCACTCCACCCGAATGGACAATGATGAAATCAGCTGGCTTGAGAAAACCCCATATTTTGTGGCAGGAATGCATGAGGAGCACTAAAGCACAGTATGACAAGAAGCTTGTGGAATGAATTAAAGTTGTCTCAAAGAGAATGCTCTTTATATCCATGTAGGCCCCAGGCAGGCGGGTTCCCCTCACTGTGCTGAGTACAGCTCATTGACAATTAAAGCCTGAAGCACCCTCTCATTTTTTTCCCCAAGAGATGACAGCTATGTCTTTGAAAATTCATTCACACACACAATTTACCAAAGAGGCCTGATTCCTCTTTTTTCTCCACTTCTATTATTTTCAGGGGTAAATGCTTTCAACTTCATGTTCCTCTTAACCCCATGGCCAGGAGACAGCCTCCCTCTTCCTTTGACTCTGATGCCATCCCGTGCTCTGCTGAGATGGCCCTGACAAGGGCTTATGACTCGCACATTTACCCAGAGTGATGGATGTCTCCCTCTTATGGTGGCCGCTACATGATAGGAACTTTCTGGAAGGACTTCCTCCAGACTTTTAACAGGTTAACATGAACACAATTGAAAACAGACCCAGAGCTAGACAGGCTGTATCCCTCAATTGTGAGCAATTATATTGATAATAATTTTCTGAATGGCAACTGGAGAAATATTATGCTGTGTTTTATACTAGTCAGATCATTGGTTAAAATCCTAGAATCTGGCATGACAATACCATAGACGTAGCAGGAGTTCAATGAATACCTTTGGGTTGAATAATTGAAGCCCACTCATGTCCAACTATGATTTCCTGTGTGCTACAGTCAGGCCTATGGCACCAGGCTATGTGAGATATTCTGTGGACTCATGGTTTTAGGGGTTTTCCCAAGCCTCCATTATATTAAAGTATACATTAAAAGATTTAAAGGATACCATCTAAAACTTTGCAAGGTAAAAAAAAAAAAATCAGAAGAGTGTTGCCTCAGGAAGTAGGATTGACTAAGATAACTTTGTAGGGTAATGGAAATATTCTAAATCGTGATATGGTGAGGCTTACCTGAATGTATCAATTTGTCAAAATTGTGCAGCTAAGATTTGTGCATTTCAATGCCTGTAAATTTCACCTAAAAATGGAAATTCATTATACTATTCTGTTTATTTTGTTTACTTGAAATTATTCATAGTAAAAAATTTTGCCAAAACCGGTTTGGCTCAGTGGATAGAGCGTCGGCTTGCGGACTGAAAGGTCCCAGGTTTGATTCCGGTCAAGGGCATGTACCTGGGTTGTGGGCACATCCCCAGTAGGAGATGTGCAGGAGGCAGCTGATTGATGTTTCTCTCTCATCGATGTTTCTGACTCTCTATCTCTCTCCCTTCCTCTCTGTAAAAAATCAATAAAATATATTTAAAAAAAAATTTAAGTGACATTTAATGAATCTTATTTCATATGAGGAGCTAAGGTAGGGTCAAGGTTTTTTCCCCCTTCACTTAATAAGTTAGGAAGGGGTGGCAGAAAAAATTAAAGAAGAATATAAAAAAATTTAAGTTGGGAGTAGACAGGAAGAGTCATTTTCAAGTACAGCTCGTCATTATGTACCTATTCATTGCCCTTCCTTGAAAAGTCTATATGTATGCATGTATGCCCTGGCCGGGTGGCTCAGTTGGGAGCATTGTCCTGTATACCAAAAGGGTTGCAGGTTCAATTCCCACTCAAGGCACATACCTGGGTTGAGGTTTGATCCCTGGTCAGGGTGTGTATGGGAGGCAACTAATCAATGTTACTCTCATCTCTCCCTCTCCCTCTCCCTCTCCCTCTCCCTCTCCCTCTCCCTCTCCCTCTCTCTGTAAAGAGCAATAAAAACGTATCCTCAGGTGAGGGTTAAAAAAGTGAATACACATGCATGAATATGTATATAATAAGTTGTTTTCTTAAAAAAATTTCCATGCATAACTGACAAGTAGACTCATATCTAGGATAGTTCATCTTCCTGGATCAAGCATGTTGGTGGTAGGTACGTTCGAGTCCGCTCTATTCTGCTACACTTTCCCTTCTACTCTGGCCTTGTCTAATCTCTGCCTCTTTGAACTTCTTGGACACTCCTGATCTGCAGCTCACACATAGAATTCAATGGAATCTCATTCCTTGTGCTACTTGCTTTATGTTAGCCATGTATCTCCAGCTTGAACATAAGGTCTTTGAGAGCGGGGTCATGACTGGTAACTTTTGGTCTCTAGCCCCTGTGTTCCCCTTTCTAGAGCCTCCCCCAGACCATACCAGTGGTTCTCAACCTTCCTAATGCCGTGACCCTTTAACACAGTTCCTCATGTTGTGGTGACCCCCCAACCATAAAATTATTTTCATTGCTACTTCACAACTATAATTTTGCTACTGTTCTGAATCGTAATGTAAATATCTGATATGCAGGATGTATTTTCATTGTTTGCAACCCACAGGTTGGGAACCACTGGTAGACTATGGGAGAAGCTCAGTGAGTAATGTTGTCTGTCCTATTAACTAATCAAACAAGGCAGAGGTGAGGCTATTAGGAGGGGAACTCATTGAGGCCCCACACTGAAAGCTTTACATGTATTTATCCTTATTTTGTCTCATTCAGCCCTTGAGAGATAGGCATTGTTTATGTTTTACAGATAAGAAAAATGGATATTCGTAAAGGGTGGTGATTTGTCCAAGGTTATAAGTTAGGAAGCGACAGGCGTGGGATTTGAGTTCAGTTTCATCTGACTGCAAATCCATGCTCTTTCACTCTTCCATACCCAACTCTTCCCTTTCCTCTGGTTAGATACTGAATGCTCTACATTCTCAACACTGAATTCCAGCAACCTGACCTTCTTGCCTAAAGCCTGAGCATCTCTGCCACTGCTCTCTAGTGGGCAGGGACACCACAAACAAGTCATCAGTAGCATCTCCATGCCAGCCTTACGCTAGCACATGTCAGAGGTGCAAGGACCCATTCCTGTTCTGGGAGAAATGACCTCCCAGCTGGTGCTCAGTTCTTAGCCTCCTGATCACACACAGTCAGTGCCTTGTTGCAACAGTCAGCTGGGAATGAGTGTCCAGGTCCTTTGCTAGAGAACTACATTTCTAGAAGCAGCAGGCACAAGCCCAATTTCCCCATTTCATCATCTGGGCATAGTCTGAACACAAATTTGTGATAGCACATGGGCGAAGGGCAGTCTCTTTTTCCATGAAGCTCTTCCCATAATTATAAGAGGAGGTGAAATGTCAAGAGCATGGCCCTGTCCCCAAATTTTGTTCCATTTCTTGTCAGCTATATGGAAATCTGGCAAACAGAATTCTGGTACATTTACTACTTTATATGAAACTAAGTCCACCCTCCTTTTTTTTTTTTTACTTTAAATATGCAGGTTGTGTTATCAACAACAGTGAATGTGGATGGACATGTGTTGGCTGTTTCTGACAACATGTTTGTTCATAACAACTCGAAGCATGGGCGGAGAGCGAGAAGACTGGACCCTTCGGAAGGTAGGGCTGTCTGCGGGCAGGGCGAGAATGGCAGACAAATTTAAGTTCTCCACAATTTCCTTGTTTGAATTTCAAATTTATGCTTCTGAGTAGGAGTGGAGAAAGTACACAAAGACCATGTGGGTTTTAAAGTGAAGTTGTAAACACTGACTCCCGCATACTCCGTTATAACCCCCCACATCTCCCCGCGATATTTAAAGACCCCATGCCTCAGTCTGTTCCATTCAGTTGTGTTTTTCTTTTTGCTAGGCAGGTATTTCAGGCAAATGTAGGCCTATGACATCTTAGTTAAACAGGAACATTATAGTGCCAGACATGTATGAATAAGTGTCAGATGTGCCCTTAAACAGATTGTGGGCAAAACAAAACAATGTGCAGAATGAAACTGACACTAATTGATTTTTGTTTGCTTGGACTAGAAGAAATCATGGTCTGCTCTGGGTAGATTTCCAAGTGCATTAAAGTAATTAGAAATACAGGTAACTGTTAAACTTCAACTTGTCTGAAAAATTTAAGTATATTGAGGAAGATAACTGACAAACCTAAGTAAAGCCCATCTGAGTTCTTCTCTTTCCTTGCCCACTCCCCACTCCCTGGAGTAGGAGGTTATGTACTACATGAATAGTGAAATTAGGGACTATTTTAGTGTGATGCTTGGCTGTATACTGCTCACCAGCCCCCCACCCCCAACTCAGCCTTTAAAATGTGTCTTGTATCATTTAAAATAGGAATTAATGAACTGAAAGAAAATGATTGAATCACTAAAGAATTTGGAGTGGTGTTAATTCTCCCACAGTGGGCACTGAAGGGGAGACGAAAACCCCAGGGTTCAGAACTAGGAACCCATCCAGTTTCTTTTGACTGATTGGATGTGATTGACTGGCTGTTCAAAGGGGGCTCATGTTTTTGGAATCCTGCCAAAGTTCTCTCCCACCTTTGACCCTGTCAGCTTTGGAAATGGAGTGATGGATTGACTTTAGTTATGGCCTGAAAACCATATTGGGTTCCTGTTGGGATGTAAAGTCCAGAGGCCTCAAACATATGGAAGAAGGGGGGAAATCCTTCCTACAAAGTTAGGAAAGTGATTAGAAATTGTCTCTTGATAGAGCAGAAAATGCCTTCACCTATGACAGATTTTACTTTCTCCTTCTCTCTCTGGCACATTAGCAGGCCTTGTAAATCTTGACATCTTAGTGCAGAGGAGGTGGAGAGAGAAAAGGGATTTACACGTTTCCAGTGTGGTCAACTTATAAAAATATGGGGGGGAAGAACAAGTTCTAAAAACACCCTTTGCACAATTAGCTAAGTGTTCCATGTTTTCATACGTAGTGGTCAAATCATTAGGCTTTAATGACCTGGTGAAAACCAACAACCAATTAAGGAATGATGGCAAGTCAGCAGAGCTCAACTTGAACTTCTTGGAATGATCAACAGCCTTTAAGAGCAGTCAGTTCCCCAAACTCCAAACTTCAGCCACCAAAGGGCAGACCTGACTTTTCTTTTCTATCTTTTTAGCTACCCCCTGCATCAAAGCCATTAGCCCAAGTGAAGGCTGGACCACAGGAGGAGCCATGGTCATCATCATTGGGGACAACTTCTTTGATGGCCTCCAAGTGGTGTTTGGGACTATGCTTGTATGGAGCGAGGTAGGCAGGGGCAACTTGCTTTCCTGATTTTCTTTGGCCCAAAGATTGTTTTGCTCTGGGTTTGAAACTAGTAATTCCTGTAGTATCAGCAGCATGAATGCACACTATTAGGTACCAAAGATTAGCCACATGTAAACCACAATTTATTGCAGGCGTGGATAACTTAAAAATATAAATATTCATTGCAGTATTATTTAAAATTTTGAAAAAATAAGAATAGTCATATTGGGTAAATAAATGATGGAATATTATTTAAAAAATGTGGGTTTTTGTTTTTTTTTTTGCCCTAGCCAGTTTGGCTCAGTGGATAGAGAGAGTTGGCCTATGGACTGAAGGGTACTGGATCTGATTCTGGTCAAGGGCACATGCCTGGGTTGCGGGCTCAATCCACAGTAGGAGGCGTGCAAGAGGCAGCCAATCAATGATCCTCTCTCATCATTGATGTTTCTATCTCTCTCTCCCTCTCCCTTCCTCTCTAAAATCAATAAAAATGTATTTTAAAAAATTGTGTTTTGAAAAAATTCTAATGACCAGGAGAAGGGTGCATGTTTATGCTGTGATGCTAAGTGGAATAAAAAGTCAGGACAACATTGTCTGAGGATGTAAAGGTCTAATTACGTAACATCCATCCATAGAAAAGTACTGGAAATACACCACCAAAGATTAACAACAGTTGTCTCAGGTTATGCAATGTTAATATTTTTCCTTATATTTTTCTGTAATTTCTAAATTTTCTAAAGTGGATATGTTCTACTTTCATAATGGGAAAACCAACAAGACATGTTACAGGAAGATAACTACTGATGTTAAGTTGGATGTGGAAGTTGCCAAATCATTATGTGAGGTCATAGTAGCATAGGAATTAGGGGGAGAGTATGATTACAGGGATGGGGGTGGGGTGGGCACAAGAGGTGGGAGAGATTTGAGCTGGGCTAGTAGGAAGGAGAGGATCTAGACAGGGTAGGTTGAGAGAAAATTCCAGGGTGTGAGAGAAAAATGTGAGAGACAGGGACAAGGTATTCAGAGTGTTTGGGGTGCTGTGACTATACCAGTTTGCCCTGGTGGGAGTAGTCGTGGGAGATTCTCATGTTCTCAGTATCCTTGGTGATAACTTCTATAATAGGTGTTTCATTTTCATGCCTGTTCATTCCTCAGCTAATCACTCCTCATGCCATCAGAGTTCAGACTCCTCCTCGACACATCCCTGGAGTGGTGGAAGTGACTTTATCTTATAAATCCAAGCAGTTCTGCAAAGGAGCTCCAGGAAGGTTCATTTACACAGGTGAGTGAGAAAATGATTCCAAAGAGGACTGGCCCCTGGTTCACCTTTGGTCTAATTCCAAGTCTCTCTACTTTTTCATCATTCTAAATTTATTAGGTCTTTCTGCTTGTGTGGGAAGACTGGACTGGGTAAAAGGCATTGAATGGGAAAGTATAGACTTGATTCTAAATTTGTATTCTGCTTAAGCAGTTTCTGCACAGTCTGGGAGATGGTCACGGCAGCTCATCTCAGGGGTACCTCCTTATACATTTAACTCTGCTGGAACCTTGCTAGGATAGACCTTTATTCAAGCAACCAGACAAAAAAAATAGACAAAGTTGCTGGATATAACTAATTTTCTTTTTAAAAAAATTTTGTTTTGTTGCTTAAAATATTACAAAGAGTAGTACAAATGTCTCCTTTTTTCCCCTTTGACCTTCCCCCAGCCTCCCCTACGCCCCAGTGTCTTGTGTCCGTTGGTTATGCTTATATGCATGCATACAAGTCCTTTGGTTGATCTCTTACCCCACCCCCAACCCTCCCTGGCCTCCCTGCTATAGTCTGACAATCTGTTCGATGCTGCTAACTAATTTTCTTGAAAAGAATTCAAGGGAGTTGCCCATTGATGCTGCAGTGATTCAAATTGTTTTAAATTGTATGAAAGTATAAGTTACCTATTATATATCTCAATATTTGTTGAATAATCTACCTTGTATCTACAACCTTTTCTAGGTGTAAGGTACAGGGACATACAATACATGGTCCTTACTATACTGGGAGTTTAGAACTTTTGGAGGAGGCAATGGTACATTACCCAGAACTGCTAGAGAATTAGAATATTCAAAATGCATCGTATTTTCAATGAATGGAATATGAGTTCCAGGAAAAGAGGGTTTAGTGTGGACTAGAGTTAGTGGTATGATATATTAAGGGAGAAATGGACATTTGTAAGGATGGGAGGGTTTAGATAGGCAAAGAGAAGGAAAAATGTTTCAGCTATAGGAAACTCATGTGCAAAGGCCCAGAGGGTGAGGTGAGCAGGTGGCAATATATTTGGGTAGACTTTAGACCAGAACTTAGTTTAAATGACCTACGCACAGGAAGAAGGGAAACCACAAAACAGCTTAAAAACCCTGTATAGTACCAAGAGAGTAATCAAATTCATAGGGACAGAAAGTTGAATGATGGTTTTTAGAGGATGAGGGTAGGGAGAATGGGAGTTGTTGTTTAATGGGTACAGAATTTCAGTTTTGCAAGATGAAAAGAGTTCTAAAGATTGGCTGCACAACAAAATGTGAATGTATTTAACACTATTAAATTATATACTTAGAAATGGTTTAAGATAATAAATTTTGTTATATTTTCCCATATAAAAAATTCTACCATAATTTTGGGAAAAAAAGCTTTGATTGGGAGTTCAGACTTGATTTGGTAAGATATAAGACGACATTGAGGATTCCCATGCAAGGGAAAGTAATTCAAAAGTGCTATCTTAGGATAAATGAGTGTGGTTGATATAAAGACTGATTTAGTTGGGGGGGAGGGATGGCAGCCAAGGAGACCTGGAGAAACTGAAACCAGGATATTATACTTTGAAAGAGAAAATAGGGGTATAGAGAAAGAAATATATAAACCAAGAAAATACATCAGATATATTATGACTTTCTAATAATATCATTTTATAGTTTATTCTCTCATTTGGACTCAGCCTCTATTCTGGTCTGAGTATCAATGTCTGCTTAGATGTCAATGAGGAGTAGATGGAAGAGGGCTGGAGGAGATGGCCACAGAAGGGGTTGTAAATACAAGATGGAAGAAGTCTAGATGGGGCCTCAGGAGCACCAATATGTAGGGCTCAGGATGATAAGGAGGAGTCTGTGAAGGAGAATAAGCAGAAGTAGTCGATGAGGTAGGAGAATACCAGGATCATGTGCGGTCCCTCAATTCTGGTGAGAAATGGGTGTCACTCCAGGATGCTTTCCACATATTGAGCTCTGGCACCTCTATTTTCCCTGGCATGGATGACAGGTCAGGCCTGAGAGGAGATGAGTAAGACTAATACCATTCATGGTGCAAACAATCCTCAACTCTCTTCTGAAGTAACAAACAATCTCCATATTCAGTGGGTCTATGGATGTCTGGAGCCAAGTGGTATGTGTACATGTGTGTATGTGTGTGCATGTGTGCATGTGCATGCATGTGTGTGTGTGTGTATGTATACATGTGTTAACTTCCTCTGAAAGCAGGGGTTCTCATCCTTGCCTCACCTCAAATCACTGATGCCGAGGCTGGACCCTGGACCAAATAGATTCAAATCTCTGAAGGTAGGACCCAGGTATCAGTGTAATCCATATACTTGTTGAACAAACATCAGCTCCAAATTATGCTCAAGACACAAAATAAATCATATAAGTATGTTTCTAACAGCTCAGTTCTAGAAGGGGAGGGCAGGTAGGTACTTGTAGATTATGATAATTGGGTTGAGTCCCATAAGAGATGTAAAAGCAAAATGGGTTGTTGGAGCACTGAGCAGGGAGTAGTTGACTTTGGGGAAACATTGAAGGCTGTTCAGAGGAGCTGACAATACAGTGATATTTCAAAAGCAAAGTAGGAACTTACCAGGCAGAAGAGTTTGTGGAAACAGAGTGCCTGGTAAAAGAGGAGTCCACATAACTGTGAAAATAATAGATGTTATGCTACATGTAAATTCAAAGAATCCTAGAGATGACGAGACATTGAAGATCATCTGGTGAAACTCCCTCTTTTGCAGATGAGAAAAGTGAGGTTCAGGGAGAAGTGACTTGCCCACAATCGTCCATTACGTTACAGGTGGAGTCAGAACACGGACCCAGGTGTCTGTCCATCCCGCCTGGGGGGTCTTTTACGTAGCGTATAGTGTTGACAAAGAGCTCACTTTTCCTAATGAGCCATTAATGACTATTTATGAAATAAATAGCACTTGAGCACATGCACTAGGTTCAGCACTGTGCTCTGTGCTGGGGATACTGCAGATGAGTCAGACCAGTAGGGTTCTTGCTTCCTCAGCATCACGATGTGGTGATGTAAAGGTGGACTGCTCATGCTCTGGAGTCACACCGCATGCACGCACAGCTTGGCTTGCCTCTACATAGTTCACAAATCTTGGGTAAGTGACATAAACTCTTAGTTTCTCATGTATCAAATGGGCTACTTACCTATCAGAGCTGTGGTGAGGATAAATAATAGAAACAGTGGTGTGCTGGTAAAAGTTTAACAACTAGGTCTCCAGGTTCAAGGTGAGGGTGGGGGAAATTGGTTTGTAGCATTTGCTGGTTTCCATGGTGCAAATACTCTCCCCATGGCTCATTTCAAGCTACCAATATGACATCAACCAGCTCACAAAATTCCTGAAAATTTAACAACCTGCCCTCAAAAGCCAGCTCTAGAACACCTCTGCATGGAAGGCATTCGGGATAGAGAGCAGCTAGATCTTATTATTCAAAAGGTGTTTATTATTCATATTATTCTTGTTATTTCTATTAGTTTTATCATAATGGAGACTGATGAATGAGAAGTTACAGATGCTATGAGGATTAAAAGTTGTATAGCATGCTGTGGATATATACCAGGGAAGTTGAACCTTCTTGAACTGAGATGATAGGGAAGGCTAAGAACAGTCCAAACACAGAAACAGTACATGCAAAGGTCCTGGGGTAGAGAAGAACATGAGATATATTTGATGGCCACTATGAATAGGGCAGAAAGAATGAGTTAAAGAGAGGTTGGGTTCAAGCTGGAAGGGAGGGTTTGGGGTGCTTGTTTGGTCCTACCCCTAATGAACACTAAGGATGTTTTCAATCTGTATGAAAACACGGAGAGACATTAGAGTATTTTAAAGCTGTGAATCTGTGATTAGATTTGCCTTTTTAAAGATTATTCTGGCTACAGTGTAGAGAATGGCTAGGAAGTCAGGGAGGATTCAGGGAGGTCAGTTGGAGGCCAGTGTGGTGGCCCCGGCCAGAAATGATGGCAGCTTGGACGAGCTTGCTGGTAGTGGGGACAAGCTGAAGCGGGTGAAATTTAGGAGGTAGCATTGACGGGACTTGATGATTGATTGGATAGGGTAAAGGTTGGGAAAGGGAGGGGAGGGGAAGACTCTCAGGTTTCAGATTTGAAAAATTGGGTGGGTACAGTTTAGAAAGTGATTTTTAAAAAGGTATAAAGTGCTAAAGGGAGTTCAGGGGAAGGACAAAATCCTTCCAGCTGGCAGAGTGGTGGGGAGATTTAATATTGTAAAGATGCCAATTAATGAATAAATTTAACACAATGCCAATCAAAGTACCCACAAAATGTTTGGGGAAACTTTACAAAAGTTCATTGAGGTGCTAAAATAGAACCTCTCATTTTGAAAAATGAGAGGGCTTTGCCCTACCAGACATTAAAACCAATTTTAAGTTTCAGTAATTAAAAGAATACGGGACTTTGCAAAAACATATAGAAATGTCACACAACAGAAGAGGATAGTTAAAAATAAATAGGTTGCAGCCCTGGCCCGGTGGGTCAGTTGGTTGGAACATTGTCCTGTACACTAAAAGGTGGTGAGTTCGATTCCCTATCAGGGTACGTACTAGGTTTTGGGTTCAGGGCATGAGCAGGAGGCAACCAATCAATGTTTCTTTCTCATATTGATGTTTCTTCTCTCTTTCTCTCTCCTTCCCTCCCTCCCTTTCTTTCTCTCTAAAAATCAATAAAAGCATCCTCCTGTGAGGATTTAGATAGATAGATAGATAGATAAATAGTTTGTGTACATATGAATGGTGTAAATACGTAAGTACCTGTTGTATAGGTGGGGAGCCATCTCAGGTCCACATGGAAAAGATGGAATGTTCAACAATTGGTGTTGGGCCAACTGGTCAAGCATTGAAAAACAGATCCCTAATTTCATTATCATGACCGAAACATATGTGAATTAAATAATTTTAACACAAAATGTAGACATTTCAAACAATTGTTATAAACTTGAACCCTGCCAATCTTGTACAGAAACCATCAAGCACAAATATGTGATTACAAAAAGAAATTTTTAAATCAAAAGAAAAGGAACATATTTGTTACATATGGCATATGGTCTTACATATAAAAAGATTCAATCATTTGTTCAGCAAAAGTTTATTTTATGTCTACTATTTTTCAACCACTATGCTGTGTATGCATTGTGGATAAAGGGGTGAATGTTAGCTATCTTACAAATTAAGGAAAAAAAGAAAAATACCTTAAATTAAAAGCTAGCAAAGAATATCAGGAGTTATGTCAGGAAGGAATACAATTAAGCAACAACGTATTTTTAAAATATCCCAACCACATTAATAATCAAATAAATGCAAATTAAGCAACTACATGATAACAGTTTTCCCCTAGCAAGTTGGCAAATATTTTTTTAACAAATAAAAATACCCAGGTTGGCAAAATTAAGAGTGGAAAGTTTCTAACACTGCTGCAGGGAGGTAGATGACTCCAGGAGAGTACCCCCTTGGCATGAACCTTAAAAATGTATGTGCCCTTTGACCCCACGTTCTACTTTCAGGAACATATACTAAGGAAACAAATGAGTCTTCCTGAAGGCTGTTTATTGAAGCCCAGATTATAGTAGTGAAAAATTGAAAGCATACTTAGTGTTCATTAGGGGACTTATTAAATAAATAATAGACCATCATTTCACTCAAACACTTTTGGACATTAAAAGTAAAGCTGTGGATGAATGTTTAGTTACATGAAAGATGTCTATGATATAGGTGTGTGTGTGTGTGTGTGTGTTTAAAAAAATCTTAAAAACTGTATACACAGTATGGTCCAATTCTTATATATACGAAGAAATAGTTGTGTAAAAAATCCAAGAAAAGTATGGAAGCCTGTATACCAAGATGTTAACAGTAATGGGCTTTGGGTATTAGCATTATTTAATTTTTTTTCCATTTTGCTTACTTACACAGTTGAGCCTTGAATAAGGTGGGAGTTAGGGACATAGACCCCTAACACAGTTGAAAATCTGCATAAAACTTCTGACTCCCCAAAACTTTAGTCACCTCTCAGTACCTGTGGTTCCAGGACCCCCATGGACACCAAAATTCCAGGATGCTCAAGCCTCTTATAGAAAACTAGAGGCCCAGTGCACGAATTCATGCACGGGTGGGGTCTCTCAGCCTGGCCGGCAATCAGGGCCGATGGGGGGTGCTGGCCTGTTGGAGGGAGGGACTGCAAGAGGTTGGCTGGCCGTGCCCCCCCTCCCCCGCAGCAGGGCCGATTGGGGGGTTGGCCGGCTGTGGGGAGGGACCGTGGGAGGTTGGCCCCAGCAGCAAACTAACCAATGGCCAATTCCACAAAGAATCAGGCTCCCTTCCCTCCTGTCTGGGTCCAGGGTGCAGGTGAACCAGATTCGGGGCTGTCAGGGCCCCAGCAGCAAGGTCCGGGTCAATATGCATCATAGCTACCAGCTGGTCATCTGGTCATTCCAGTTGTTCAGTCATAATGATTGCTTAGGCATATATATATATATATATATATATATATATATATATATATATATGAATGATGTAGAACAATGTATACAGCTGACCCTCTGCATCCACCGATTCCCAGCCATGGATCAAAAATTCTGTTTTCCAGGCATGGTTGTTTGAATCTGCAGATGCAAAACCCAGTAGTATGGAGGGCTGACTATATTTATTGGAAAAAAAAAAAAGAAAGAAAGCTGTGTGTAAATGGACCTGTGCAGTTCAAACCCATGTTGAATAATTTTATTATTTTCTAATAAAATTAATTTTAATTAAAAATTGAATGAAGAGCCCTGGCCAGTGTTTCTCAGTTGTTAGAGTGCCGTTCTGTTCACTGAAGGGTCTCAGGGATCAATTCTTGGTCAAGGGCATGTACCTGTCTTGCAAGTTCGACTCCTGGCCCTGATCAGGGCATGGGTGGGAGGCAATCAATTGATGTTTCTCTCTAAAATTGATATCTCTCTCTCTCTCTCTCTCTCTCTCTCTCTCTCTCTCTCTCTCTCAAATCAATGGACAAATATCCTCAGGTGAGGATTAAGTAAAAAAAAATTAAATGAAGAAAATATGATGTGAAAATTAATGTCACACATGTTTAAATACTGACACAGCACTTGATTCTCTAGGTACAAAGAACATGTTTCTAGCCAGGGAAGCAGTGGGGCTTCTTCCAGAAGACTGCTTTGGGAAGGAAGGACCTGAGGGGCAGTTAGGGGTGAGGAGTGTGGGGAGACAATAACATGCTCTCTCACAATCAGGGAAGAAAACAGAAATACACTGTTCCGGATGGCTCGAGGGGCTGCCACTGTCTCTAAAAACTTCCACCTTGAGGTTGTTGGGCCAAATGAGACACAGGATGGTGGAGACAAGTGGCTAATGTTGTCCATCAAGGGATTCAGACTCCACAGGAAATGGATTGGTGGCCTCTTGTCTTGCCTGCCCAATGATGTGGAAAACTAATTTACAACCTGTTGGGAATCTTAGTCCAGAGACGGGATAGGCAGTGACTTCCCAGCTGACTGAAGATGGGGCTGCTCTACTCAGAGCTGAGGCCTACCTCAGCAAACCTGGAGAGCCATGGCCTCTTCCCTGGGAGGTGACAGACAGAGGCCTCTCAGGGCTCCAGGCAGCCTGGCCCCCTGAGACCCCACATTCTGAGCCTCTTGGGAGATCAACTCCCCCAGGCTCACATCCAGTGCTTAGCTACAGAATAGTGCATTGGAGACAACCATGGGTCTAGGCAAATTCTCAGCTTTGGTGGGGAAGTGGGAAATAGAATCTGGATTCTAGAGGAAAAGAAAATCTTGAAGCCTGGAGCACTGCAGCGGGAACAGAGTGAGCAGGCGGAGGTGTGTGTGTGGTGGTCTAAGCGGAGACATTGGACTCAGCCAGAGACCTGCTTTTAGATGTCAGCCAGGTCATTGATGGCTTGTTTTTTGTCAAGTGCCCTCACCTCTCTGAGCCTCTTTTTCTTCTTCTGCAAAGCTCTGATACTAATCAAACTATTACCCAGAGGTGTTTCCTTAATTTGGTTGAGCTTGAGAATCATGCTTGGCCCTATTCCAGATATACCGAATCATACTCTTCTGGGAGGCTCCAGAATCTGTATTTTAAACAAAGAAATGAGTTCGGGAAACCTGAATTCTGCTCACCAGGCTGGTGTAGAGATGTTCTGGCATGTAGAGTACTCTGCAACATGGGGCAGTTCTGATGAGACTGAGTCATTGTACTGTGAACACAATAGAATTTAGTCTTAGGTGGAACTTCCTAGGAGACTCAAAAAGTAGGAGGTGGGTAAAGAGCCTCTGAAGTACCTCCTCTTCTTCAGCCCCAACCTTACCACAGACATCCTAAGTCCATGGTCCAAACATTGGTGGTTCCTGTATCTAAGGACATACCACCATAATAAACCCAAGCCAATTAGATGTAACTTCCAGGTATAATTAGCCAAAATGCAGTAATCAGCTCCCTATGGTTGTTGCTGCCAAGAACAGCATAAACAACATCAGGGCTCTGAAAAACAACATATTTTCTTCAGACACGTGACTGCAGGTCTGTTTTCCTCCAAGCATGATGTGCTAAGTGAAGCTTGCTGCTGCAGAATTGGAGATCCACGGGAGAACATGGCTCAACAGGAAAGGGCCAGTTGCCTCTGACTGGGGCTTAGGGGCAGGAGGTTCTCTCCTCCCCTCACAGATTCTTCCACAGAGAATGGGCAGTGCAGAAAATAAGCCTGATAGGGACACCTGATGGGGCCACAGTTACTGGCTGGGCTGGGACTTCTCGGCTGTCTTGAGACTGTAGAGCATGGCCTTTGGAGATGGAGTTGCTTTGGTCTGTAATGGTGAAATATGCACCGTCCACAGAAACCTGCGCAAAGTTGTACTGCATGAGCGGATGGCAGGTCACTGAGGATGTGTGTGCCAATGGGCACAGTTGTTCCTGTGGTTCTTTGCAGAATCTGGGCTAAACATTTGACTGCTGGTTAAGAAGTCTCCCATAAGTCCTGTCATTAGATAGAACTAGGAAGGCCAAAAATGGTGACAGTAACTCAGTAATCTCATCTGTCATCTTTTGAGCATGTAGGGCCAGGCCTTATCTTATGAGCCCTTGTAATCACCACCTTTCCCCCATCATGCTGGTTCTATTGGTATCTTAACTTTATAGATGAGACTCCTACTGCCTAAGGTCACCAAGCTAGGTCCAGTTCTAGCTGTCTTTTTCCAAAATTGCATTCTTAACCATTAACCTTTGCTGCTTCCAATACCATGCATACAGTAGAAGAAATTATGCCAAGGCCATGTGTTTGGCTTCATGTGGTAGTTTTACTTGCAAATGCCAATGGCCTTGGCTGCCTGGCCGCTGCTCTGAAGAAGTGCACAGGAGACGGGCCTGGCGAAGGAGCTGAGGGGCTCAGGGATGCTTCACGCTGCCCTGGTGCTCAGATCGCAGAATGAGAGCCTATAAAGGGCTCTACATTCCTTAGAAGTTGTCCTTTCCATGGATAACTGAAGTTGCAGAAGCCAAAAGAGTACAGATTTCACTTTGCTATTAAACTTGAGAGAACTTAGCATTGGGGCAGACAACAGTGAGTGACACCATTCAGAGGCCTGTATTTGAGTCCCAACTTTCTGGCAAATCACTTAAATATTCTTTGCCTAAATGTTCTAACCTAAAACAAGAAGATATTTATTTTATGAGGAGATGAAATTATATAGAAATGCATATGTGTGTATATATAAATAGAAGCAGAATTCACCACTATGAGTCATTGGCAGAGGAACACAGTTTCAGGCAAGTTCTAGGTGGCTTCCTCCCTCACTGCTGTTTGATCACGGCGGAGGGGGGGGCGAGGGGGCCTTTTGCATGTCTTTTCTGTAAAAGGTGAATTCTTTTCGTTTTGTTTTTGTTTGTTTGTGTTAGTCAACACCCAAGAATATTTTTCCATTGATTTTTAGACAGAGTGGAAGAGAGAGGGAAAGACAGAAATACCAATGTGAGAGAAACATGTTGATTGGTTGCCTCCTGTACATGCCCTGACCAGAGGCTGGTTTTGGGAGGAGACTGCAACCAAGGTACCTGCCCTTGACCAGAATGGAGCCTGGGATTCTTTGGTTGGTAGGCGGACACTCTATCCACTGAGCCAAATGAACTAGGGCTGAATTTTATTTGAAAGCCCTGCCACACTGTGCCCTTAATATCTGGATCTTAGGTTAGAAATCAGATTTTTGTTTGTTTTGTTTTTTAATTTATTTTTAAATCATAGTTGACGCACAATATTATATTCATTTCAGGTGTACAACCTAGTGGTTAGACGTTTCTATATCTTTTGAAGTGATCCATCAAATAAGTCTAGTACTCATCTGACAACATAGACAATTATTACACTACTAGAGGCCTGGTGCATGAAAATTCATGCACTGGAAGGGGGGTCCCTCAGCCCAGACTGCCCCCTCTCATAGTCCGGGAGCCCTCAGGGGCGGGAGGCGACCCAGCAAACAGGGGAAGGCGACGCTCCCATCACACCTCTGCTGCTGCCACTGCCAACAGCATAAGCCTCGGCCAGCCCTGGTTACCTGCACCTCGGGCCGGCCCTGGGTGGCTGGGAGGCTGAGGTGACTGGGGGACTCCAGAGGCAGGCACGTAGAGCGGCAGGCCTAGGGGCGGGCCTGGCCTTACCGCACACCTGCCACCCTGGCGGGGCTCAGGGGACTGGGTGCTGCCGTCTTGTGTCTGTGGGCACCACCATCTTTAAGGGCAGGGCAGTCAATTAGCATATTCCCTCTTTATTTGATAGGATTATTGACTATATCTCCTATGTGGTACTTAGAAATCAGGGTTTTGAAGGAGACATAAAAGACCAGTTTGGATGTGAGGTGGGTGAAGGGGAAGTGAGTTTTCAAGGGAGGATGAAGCAGCAGAGGAGACCCACCAGCCCAGCTGGCCAGGTGCACACAGAGGGCCTGCTTTCCAAGGCGAGTGGTTGAACTTAGAAGTTGGCAAACACCCTGGCTAATCCAGATAGCCCGAGAAACCAAAGAATTCAATAACCCCTCCCACAGAAGACTTCTCATCTTTTACTTTAGCACAAACAAATACATTTGATTACCTCCCCCCTTTTCATTATTGGGAGAAAGTGTTATTCAAAGAGAAAATGTCCAAGAACAGGCAACAGTTGGGAGGAGAAATGAGAGGCCTAGATTTTTCCCAAATCCCTGAACAGCCTCATCTCCAAGGCTCGGCGTGAGGTGTGGGGTCCCCCTTTCATAAAGCTGCACAAAACAGATGTGCAAGCTGATGGAAAATGTTAATGGCTCATCCACCTCACATTACTTCTTTTTCTTATACCATTATCCTGGAAAAAAGTCCATTTAAGATATGAATCTGATTTTTAGTTAAAAATGCCCAATTCAGACATCAAAATCTGGCCTGAGTACAATTGTTCCCTGTTCACACTGGAAACAGGTTGAGTCAATGGCCCTCCTGATAGCCTGTAGTTTTACTGGAGCCAGCTCTTGTGAAATCCAGATCTGCCAGTCAGCTGAGTCTGAGGAATGATGTCTCCGTTGGTGGCCCCAGAATAGGGGCTGCTGTTTCACTAGAGACATCTCAGCCCCTTAATGGCCTGGTGTTCTCAGTTATAATATTCTAAATACACATTACAGAGCGCACGAGCATATTCATAACTGCTCTGTTGTGGCATTTAGATTTACCCTTGAAATTTATCTTTAATTTTTACAGTTGTCTCCTTAACCATGTATATTACTCCCTTCTTCAAACAACCTGTCTTGCTGCTGCAGTTTTTCTAGAAACCAAAGCATAATTAAATATTAAATTAATATTTCATTTAAAATTAAATATCAAAGGCTTCTGTCTAATCTTTCACTTGTGCACTGCTGTTCTCACCTCGTGTTCTCTGTCCTGTACCCACAAAGCAGGCCCCACCTCTTAATCATTTGTTCCTATATTACCTTTGTCCTTTTCTTTCTTTAATTGATGACACTGAACTTTTGCTACCTGGAAACAAATGGATGTAGGGAGAGATTTTATTGTATCAAAGGCTATAGACAACTTCATTCAACAGCTTAATGACTCAACCCCACCCATCTCCACTTCACAAAGAAGAATTTCACTGAATCAAGCAAATAATGGTCTTGGAATCACATGATGCAACAACTTACAAGGGGTTTTAGAGGCCATTTAGCCCAAAATTTTGTCTTTGCAAAGAAATAAAGTAAAGTCTCCCTGGCCTGGTCATAGGTCAGGATCTGGAACTAAGACAGAGCCCAGGCCATGCTGCCTTTATCTCCACCACACAATCAAATGCTATAAAAAAAAAAAAAAGTATGACTTGGGAAAATTAAAATGTTAATTGAATGTAGCCTTTAAAAATTTATTGATTTCAGAGAGGAAGGGAGAGGGAGAGAGAGAGAGATAGAAACATCAATGATGAGAGAGAATCATTGATCAGCTGCCTCCTGTACGTATCTTACTGGGCATGTGCCCTGACTGGAAGTCGAACCATGAATCAAACAATGCTCAACTTCTGAGACATACCAGCCAGGTGAATGTAGCATTTGAATGTTGGACACATGAAGAGTGGGGCAGAAGGTAGATGACCGGAGGAGGAATTTGAAGGAAGTGGGGGGAGAGGGGAACCAAATTCATAGCACAAAGAAGGCAGATGTCAGGGAATCAATTTGTAGGATCAAAGCCCCTTGAAGACAAGGACACTGAGAGGGAAAAGCAAAAGTCCTAAAGTGGCAGGAGGGCAGGAGCTAACCTGTGCATATCTAAGTTCCTCCCAAGGCAGGTTGTTTTTTTACGCCTTCCAGTCCTGACCACAGACTGACCATCTTTGACCACATGGAAAGGTATTCCTTGATGCAGGTTTTCTCCTCTGCTTGCATGTCAAAGTCTATCTTCTGATTTGGTGCTTATCTGGCAGTCACAGATTTTAGTTGTTTTAAGTAGCCCCCCCCTTTGTTTTCTTAATTCTTAGAGAAGGCTGTGAATTAGGGTAGGACTGGAGAGATCCCATAGTTCTGTGGGCTACAGTCCTCAGGAGACAGTGGGCACTGTGCACTTCTGATAAGGGTGAGGATCCTTTGCTGCAGATGAATGCACATATGCACATATACACATCTGGGCTCAATCTTTCTAGACTTTTATGGGTCTCTTGATGGCCAGCCACAAACTCCACGATGACCCTAGGCTCCAGCTGGAGGCTGACTAGTGAGGACAACTGAATCCTAGGTCCACATCCCAGATTGGCAGCCAAGTGAGCACTCAGATCTTCCCTTACCCCATCAGCTTAGTTGTCTCCTCTCAAATTTCTGAAAAGGAACTCCATCAGGGCTTGATGTTGCCATCTTGATGATCAGTAGTCCTATTGCTCAAGGGTATAAGTACCTCCTGCCTGCAGTGTAAATGCTGTCTTTGTCAGGGTTGACCAGGACTCTAACAATGAATCCCCTTCCCATGTTTCCCAGTGTCCCCTATATTTTTGGGAAACAGAAGTGAAGGCAAAAGCTGGAATAAGCATTATCTGGTATCTGTGCCTCCTCTTAAGAAAACAAAAAAATATCATATAGAATTTATACATCTCACCAACCCTTTGGAAAAATTAATATTGAGCGCCAGCCAGCTTTTACTATTATTTTTAAATGAGTGGTTCCCAGTAGATATTTTTAGTTAAGTACTATTTACTTATAAAAGAAACTCTTCACACATTGCTCATAGTCTACATCTATTTGTTGGGTCCAAGATATGTAAGTAACCTTATATCTGATACCCACAATCAAATGAGAAATGACACATAAGATCCAGGCTCTCAGGAGAAATATTATGAAATCTCAAGGTATTGATGAAAGTTTTTCCAAGGCTGATCCAAATGGGATTTAGATTCTGTGGCAGTTGAAATGTGTATTATTAAACTCCTTAAGCAAACCCAAATGACTCCCAGTGGAGGATTAAGACATTCTATGTATAGCAAAGACGAAATTCTCATGTCTGAGTTTTCTCTATTGAATTCCCCCTTGATTACCTCCTGTAATATTTAACTTCATTCCATGCCATAATTATTTAATAAAAGGTAAATATAAATTATATTTCAGTGGGGATGTGACCTTTTACCTTAATGTTATGTTACTGAAGAAAGACATAGATAAATAGAGCCTATAGATTGAAGTGTATTTTTAATTTACTCTGTTTTTGCCTTGCCAGCATTTCTCTGTGTCCCTGTCAGCTAGGAGGTTGGCAGGGCCTCACAGCCCCCGCACTCCATGTGGTGTGAGAGGTTGTAAATTCACACTGATGATGGCAGTTAATGATCTGGTTGGCCCTCAGAGACCATCTTGGTGCTGGTCTTGGGCACCTCAGTAGCTAATAGAGGTTTACTTGCCTCACACCAGGCCTGAAAAGAGAGAACACCAGGAGGTGAGGTGGGGAGAAGCAGAATCAAGATGAGGCTGAATCCATAGGGTACAAAAACAACTGGCCAGTTGGGAAGTCAGTTTAAGTAAAACTTACAGTCCAACCTTGAGTTGAACACTTGAAACATTAACTCACTTTTCCCTTATGGTTTGGTGTTGACTAAACAGTTTTGACTTCTGATTTTTACTTCCAACGTTCACTTGATTAAATGGCATTGAGTGTGTGTGTGTGTGTGTGTGTGTGTGTGTGTGTACACATGTGTGGCTATTCTCTGTCCATATAGATGACAGTGTGTTTTATTGCAGTTTTTTTATTTTGGATACACACATAATCCATACCACAGCAGGTGCCTATAAAGTCTGGCAGAGTCCACCAAAGCAAAGCAAAGCAAAGCAAAGCAAACAAAATAAAAACACTCAACATAAGAAATAGATGGGTATGCCTAATCTACATATTCGGTTTAAAACATGAATTGCTGACCCAGTGTGGCCAAGATAGTCTTCTATTTCTGATTTAGGGGGGAATGAGGAGGGTTGGGCAAGATAAACCAGACATCACCCCGTGCTCTCTCTAATAGGAGAGAACAGTGGGTACAAATGTAGGATACATTCTATGAAAGGGAAACCATCATCTCCATCCACCTCTGCTTACTGATGAGAGCCCAGCTTTAGAGAAACCCTCTGCCGGCAGCAGAAAGGACTGAGGAATAAGAGGAGTGGAGCCCTTGTGGCCACTAGAGCTCCAGTGAGAGGGGTGAGACCCAGCCTGGGAGAGTAGCCATGCAAATGGGAAGGAAGGGACAAGGGCAGTAATGGAGAGAGTGAGTGGCTTAGAGGGGATTGGGGGAGGGGGGTTAGATTTTCTACTGTGTGGCTAGTGCCTCACTTTATAGTGAGCACATTGTGAGGACACCCATATCCATGACTTGCGTTTTCTCCATGTAGGAAAATCAGCACCCTAGGTAACGAAATGGTGCATATTTGACAAGAGACCAGGCAATGATTGATTTAGAGCATTTTGTCACCAAGTCTGTTCACCCTGAAGCATGGGGCAGCTGCTTGCGTTTACTGATTGATACCAAATGGGGCCTCCTCCCACAGTGGCAGGGAAGTCAGGCAGCCCAGGCTCCCTCTCCAGGTCTGCAGGGCTTTATAGAAGCTGGGGAGGAAGCATGGAGGGGTGTAGGAGTGGGTGATAGGAAACAGAGGGTGGCATGGCCACTTTTCAACACTTTCTCTGCTCTTCACAAGCTCTGGTCCAGTAGCTAAGTATGGAGGGGTAGCCTTTGGCCCAGGGGCTGCTGGCACAACAGCCTGGCTGGGGCTTGGAACAACATCTCTAGCTGTACACAGGAAAAGTTAGGAGCACAGGCCTTGGACTAGAGAACCCGGGTACAGATTCCACCCCCACTGCCTGGAACTGCATTTAAAATGAAGATAAAACCCACATCATGAGGTTGTCATGAGGGTAAATGAGCTAATGTGTGTAAAAGGCTTGGTATAGTGCAGGTACCATGGTAAGTCTTCAGGAAATTCTAACTGTGTAAATAACGGTTTTCACGATTGAATATTACTGCCACTAAAAATAGTTATTAAAGAAAAAGGCTGCAGAAAAGAGCCCAGAGGACAACCAAGATGGCGGCATAGGTAAACACCTGAACTTGCTGCTGCGCACAACCACATTAAAACTACAACTAAAAGACAAAATGAATATCATCCAGAACCACAGGAAGGCTGGCTGAGTGGAAATTCTACAACTAGAAGGAAAGAGAAAAGCACATTGAGTCTGGTAGGAGGTGCAAAGGTGTGGAAGTGTGGAGGTACGGAGGCACACCCAAAAGGGGCTAGCAGCTGGGTACGCTGTTGTCTTTATCAATCGAGAGGGAGATACAGGCTCCCGACTGCTCTGAACTCCAGTTTTGGGTGAGAATTTGGGGACCCAGACTCATACAGAGAGAAACTGTACTGTCTGGCATCAGACCAGAACGTGAGGGCGGCTTTCTCACAGAGGTGCTTGCAGCATTCATTGTTCCTGCACGTGGCCACAGGACACAGACCCCAGGACCTCTCCAAGGCAGAGCAGACTGGCAGCCATTGTGATTTGCTCCACCCTGGTGATTCCCTGAGACCCCGCCCCACCCAATTTACAACCCCACCCAAGCTGTGTGCAGAGGCTTTTGCATACGAATGGCCTGGCCTTTCTCCACCTAAAAAAAAAACTGTCAAACTGTAGCTGGGTCAGAGAACCCCGGAGCTTCCAAAAGAAGGCTTAAGGCTCATCAGCAGCCTGCATTACTTCACAGCTGTGCCTCATCTGGGCACCTCCAAACCCCACACAAAGAGGAGGAATCTTCAGATCTCTCTGTAGCTCCTTCTGGGTGGCCTCAGGCAGTGGCTGACTTTGCACCTCCTTGGAGATCCAAGAGCCAGTCTACCCAGTGGTCAGAGTGAGACCATCCAGATTACAACTCCTCAGATCCATAAGAGACACACTCAGGGTCAGATTCAGTGAGCACCAAAGCCCCACTGAAGCAAGTTCTGCCCCATAAGGGTGTCTCCAGCACAGAAGTTCTCCCATTGTAGACACAACTGGTCCTCACAGCCAATTGACCTGGAGATCAATTCTTCCTAGTGACACCAATAACAATCAAGGCTTAACTACAACAAGACTGTGCACACAACCCACAAAGGGGTGCACCAAGAGTGTCCACCTCAGGTAATTAGGGAGGCTGAGCCACTGGGATACCTAGCACACAAAGCCACTCTATCAACACAGGGAAGCAGCCAAAATGCGGAGACAAAGAAACAGGTCACAAATGAGAGAAATGGAGGAAAGAAAACTACTGGATATAGAGTTCAAAACCACGGCTATAAGGTTACTCAAGAATCCTCTAGAAACCTCCAAGAAATATAGTGAGACCCTCAAGGATATGAAAAGGATCAATTAGAAATTAAGCATACACAGACTGAAATAAAGAATAATATACAGAGATCCAACAGCAGACAAGAGGATCCCAAGAATCAAGTCAAAGATTTGAAATATGAAGAAGCAAAAAACACGCAACTAGAAAAGCAAGAGGAAAAAAGAATCCAAAAATATGAAGATAGTGCAAGGAGCCTCTGGGACAACTTCAAGCATACCCACATCCGAATTATGGGGGTGCCAGAAGAAGAGAGTGAGCAAGATATTGAAAACCTATTTGAAGAAATAATGACAGAAAACTTCCCCTACCTGGTGAAAGAAATAGACTTACAAGTCCAGGAAGTGCAGAGAACCCCAAACAAAAGGAATCCAAAGAGGAACACACCAAGACATCATAATTAAAATGCCAAGGGCAAAAGACAAAGAGAGAATCTTAAAAGCAGCAAGAGAAAAAAACAGTTAGTTACCTACAAGGGGGTACCCATAAGACTGTCAGCTGATTTCTCAACAGAAACTATGCAGGCCAGAGGGAGTGGCAAGAAATATTCAAAGTGATGAATGCCAAGAACCTACAACCAAGATTACTCTACCCAGCAAAGCTATCATTTAGAATTGAAGGTCAGATAAAGAGCTTCACAGACAAGAAAAAGCTAAAGGAGTTCATCACTGCCAAACCAGTATTATATGAAATGCTGAAAGGTATCCTTTAAGAAGAGGAAGAAGAAGAAAAAGGTAAAGAAAAATTATGGACAACAAAGTGACAACAAATACATATCTATCAACAGGTGAATCTAAAAATCAAGTGAATAAAAAATCTGACGAACAGAATAAACTGGTGAATAGAATAGAATCAGGGGCATAGAAAGGGAGTGGACTGACAATTCTCGTGGGGAAGAGGGTGTGGGGGGTGGGGGAAGAGACTGGACAAAAATCGTACACCTATGGAGGAGGTCAGTGGGGGGCGGGTAAAGGGGGTGTGGGGGTGGGGGGTGGGAACGGGGTGGAGAGGAGCTGGGGGCGGGGGAGAGGAACAACTGTAATAATCTGAACCATAAAGATTTATTTTTTTAGAAAGAAAAAGACTGCAGAAATTGCTGTTATTATAATGCTAAGTGGTGAAAACAAGTTTACAGAATGATTCTGATTATACACCCGGGTCTTCTTGCATGTGTTTCTGAATAAGATGGTAATGTGAATGCAAATGTGTAACCTGCCCCCCTCTCCTCCCGAATATAGAGAAGGATATTTTCAACAAAACATAACAATGAGGGAGGTAGTATTCAGGTTTGAGGCTAGGCTGTGTGATCAGCATGCCAGCCGCCGTGCGGGTGTGCGCCCACGGGGCTGTGTTGGCGGATGTGTGAAAACTGGACTTGTCCTTCGCCTCCAGGAAAAGGAGAGCAGGGCCTGGAAGTGACGGAGGAAGGCCTGACCAAACCTCCCAGGTCTCCGCTGTCCCCACCTCAGGCCAGGGACGCGAGCAGAGACTGGGAGAGTAGACTTAACAAGCTGTACCCAGAGAAGTTATCCTTTATGCGTGTGGAAAACAGAAAGACACTCTATTTCAAGGGCTCAGAGATTTCAATTCTTATTTTCACTGATACAACCTGACTGTGGGAGAATTGAATCAACGAAGAATGCAAGAATGGAAAGGTTATGGTATCACAAAAGTACTGGGCAGCAGACAGTGCAGTTAAATACAGAGTATTTAAATTATTGTTAATATGACTATGCAGCTTAATGTAATTATGAAAATTAATGTCTAAAAGATACTGATCATCCAAAGTTTAATAATAGTAATATTAGCTGACAATAAAAACATAACTAACAATAAAAACATAAAAGTAAAGAGAATGAGGTCAGGAAATTAAAGGTAAGTTATATATATATGAAGTCTCAACAGACTCAAGTAATTAGAAAAGATAAAATATTTTTTAAGAACTCTAAAGGTATTGCTTTAAATTAAAATAGGATGTGTATCTTCCTAATCACTAGAGGAAAATATATACATGAAAAACTATTAGAAAGACAGGGATATGTGGAAGGATAAATTTATAGTAGCAATTATGTATAAAATATGTTAAATAATGTGATCAAAAGATATATTAAATAATATATTTGAAGCATTAGCCACAGAACACAGACAAACTAATATATATTAATTCATAAAACACTTAATAAATTCCAAAACACAGATATTCTCTAAGCCACCTTTTAAAAATCCAATCCAATTAACTAGAATAAATAATTAACAATTTAATACCTAACCACCTAGAAATTTTAGGGTATTCTCTTGGAAACAAAAGGAAGATAAAATTAGAAATATGGCTATTAAGAAAGTTACAACAAAGAGGTGGGGGAGAATCAGAAATAGAGGATTTGAATTTTACACAAATTACTATTGTAGAATCAATGTTAGAGCATTTAAAATATTGATGACATGCATGATTTTCCTAAAAAATACAATGATAATGAGATATCAAGAATGATTCCAAGGTTTTCCATTGGCAAGCTGATGGACAATTTACTGAAAATCCCTTGGGCTTGGGGTATCTTGAGTGGGTGGAGTCTAGGGGACATCCAAGTAGAAACTTCCAGCCCATAGTTGGAATAGATAGGCTGAACCTTGGGCAAGTGAACTGCACTGGACATAAAGATTTGTGATAGTCAGCATATGGCTTGACAAAGAAATCATGGGGGCACTGATGAAGCTTGAGCAGGAGTTGTGTAGCTGTGGTGAAGAGCATCCCATCTGCAAGACACTGAGGAAGAGCAGTCCTGTAAGCAGGCTGAGAGCATCGCTAAAGGACATAGAGTGACTGGGCAGTGTGTATTCTGGAAAGCACATGGGTTGAAGTATTTCCAGTGTTAAATGCTAACAAGATAAGAATGGAAAAGTGCCTCTTGGTTTGGCTAAAATGTTATTCGGTGACTTTGACAGAGCAATTTCACTGGGGTTCTTTGAAACTTTTGGTCAAGAAGTAATATCCATGCTATAAAAGTTTTATGGAGCATAGGATAAAATATAGAAAGCTTTTCAATTTACTGTTCAAAGCTGGTATAAAATAAAAATCAATCAGAGGCTGGATAGCACCATGAGCACAATCCCAGTTATTGATATAGACACAAATTCCCAGCAACAATAATAATAACTGACATTTGTTGACAATATGTGTTAGGCACTATTCTCGCTAATTTAATTGATTTAATCTTCACACCAATAGTCTTAAGAAAATATTAACAAATTGAATCCAGAAATATACTAAGTAAATTATATACCATACTCATGAATAAACATTTTAATTGTGGAACTATTGGGAGAAGATTAATATGATTGTAATTTTCTGAAATTCTAATAAGTTCTGATAAAAGCATGCTAATATCTGTCTCGAATAGCCAACACCACATTTGGTGGTGAAACATTAGTGTCATTTAAAGGACAGCAAGCAAAATATCCACCCCATCCTCGTTTTTAGACACTATTTGGGAAGTTTTAGCCAACACAAGAATGGGATTAAAATAATTAAATGGATCAATATGTTCATCAACAGGAGATAAAATGGTCATAACATACAGATGCTATTAATGTACAAGCTTAAGAATGAACAAAAAAAATGACATCTGTCAGTGATTTGTATTCAAAATAACAGGTAGCTACAATTAATTAAGATCTTTTACGTGCCAAGAACTGTGCTGGAGCATCATATAAATTGTTTCATTTAATTTTGATGGCAAACTCATAAGATGAATTATAAACAGAAGCTTGCCAAAATTAATGGTCAAGATCTAAAGCTGATTCTCTTTTTAAAAAAAAATATATATTTTTTTGATTTCAGAGAAGAAGGGAGAGGGAGAGAGACATAGAAACATCAAAGATGAGAGAGAATCATTGAGTGGCTGCCTCCTGCACACTGGGGATTGATCCTGCAACACGGGCATGTGCCCTGACCGGGAATCAAACCATGACCTCCTGGTTCACAGGTAGATGCTCAACCACTGAGCCATGTCTGTTGGGCGTAAAGCTGATTCTATTAATGACTATGCTATATATTGCCACACTACTCTCATACATACTGTCTGCACAGACATATAAAAACCTAAAGTGTTTTTAGGTTCTAGGAAAACTCTTAGCAAGTGTGAAGAGAGGGTAATCATAGTCATAATAAAAAACAACAAAAAATGAAATACATAGCAAAAAATAAAAGTGAGCAACCAAAAACTTATTACCTATATGATAAGCAATGCACATTTTATTGTTGGACCTAAAGAAGAACTCTTATATGTATGAATATGTAAACACAAGCACACATAGAGTGTGTGTGTGTGTGTGTGTGTGTGTGTGTGTGTGTGTGTGTGTGTACTAACCAGACTTGGAGTTGGGCTGGTCTGTGATCTTTCTACATATAATACCTATGAACACATTGGGATATGTTATTGTAACATGGTGACAGTCAGAGTGTTACAAATATTAACTTAAAAGTGTTTTTACAAGTAAAAAAAAAAAAAAAAAGACTAATCCCCAATAGAAAAGAGAGCAGAAACTATTAATAAGTAGTTCATAAGAGAAGAAATTAAAATCACCAAGTACAGAAAAAAAATTCAACTTCACTGGTGAATAAACAAATGTAAGTTAACATGACGACATGCATTGCTGAAGGGAGTATAAATTTGTACATTCTTCTGAGGAGTGATTAACAGTATGTGTGAAAGGCCTTAATATAATGATAAATTTTGGTCAAGTAATTCTAATTCTTGAAATTTTCCAATTGAAATAATTAAAGCTATGTGCAAAGAATAATTATTGCTCTGATTTTTACAATAGTGAGAAATTAGGATCATGTTAAATGCTAACATTAGGAAACTATTTAAATAAATTATAGACTATAGAGTAAAAATACACAGGGATATTAAATAATGTTATAAAATATTATTTAATAATCTGGGAGAAAGTTTGCTATATTGTTAAATGGATAAAAGTAGGTTATGTACCAGTGTGAATAGTATGTCTCTGAATAATTTGAAGTATGTGTGTGTTAAATGTGGAAGGATATAAGCAAAAATGTTAACCCACATCATTTCTAAACTGATGAGGTTATGAGTAATTTTATTTTTACTTCGATACTCAAAATTTTTTATATTTTTAAATAAGAGGTGTAGTTTTGCTAGAGTAATGACAACGAATATTCATAAAATGTATGCAGAAAGGAAGGTTAAAAAGGAACTGTGTTTACTGCTGCCTAACAGGAGAGCAGGTGATTATTGCTTTATTTTTTGTATCTTTTTTCTTTACTTTTATCATGCATTAATTTCAAAACCACAAAATTTAAACCACAAACTTAAAACTTAAAGGAAGAGAGGAAGAAGGTTAAAGGAATCTACTTGAAAAACTCTAGCATAGTAGACATGCTGAAATGTGCCATTCATTCACTCATTCATTCACTCACTTCACTGTTGTTGACACTAAGTGCCTGCCGTGTGCCAAGCACTATCTTCAACAGCGGGAACACAGCGGTAAAGCAAAGCACGTGTGGAATTTGTAGTATATGGTGGAGCTGACATTAAGCAAATGTTCATGTGATGAAATATAATTGGAAATATAATCGGAAAGTGTATTGTGCATAAGAACAGGGTTTAATGAGCATAAACCCATGGGAAGTTCATATATATATATATATGAAGAAATGATATTTGGAGAAGAACTAATAGGAGATAAAGGTATACTTGGCAAAGAGAAGATGGGAGGAAGGAGGAAGCATGTAAAGGTCGTTTGTTGTCTTCAGAAACTGGGGAAGAGTTTATTGTGTAATATTTCTGATTATGTAAGACTGAGCAGAGGATTACAAGTGTGTACACTTAAGGCAGAAGTTATAAAATAATTTTAATAATTCTGAAATTTTGCAATCTCATTCTAATGGGAAAAAGAGCATTAAATTACCATTAGCTCCAAAGATATGTGTGACTTAACCAATGTCAATAGCAAAAATCTTTAACTGATTGTATCATTATGTATCAATTCTTAGACAGGTAATATCAGAACCTTTCTATTACCTACAGAAGATTTAATTAGAAGTTTGTTTTGTGGAGAGGATTCATACTCAAAAAAAGAGGGCTTTTATTTTTCAGCATTAAATGAACCCACCATAGACTACGGCTTCCAGAGGCTGCAGAAAGTCATCCCAAGGCATCCTGGAGATCCTGAGAGATTAGCCAAGGTAAAACACTTTGGAAATTAACATGTGAAAACCGTCTTGTAGGATTTCAGCAAATTTAGATAAATACAGAACCTTAAATCCCTCTAAAATTAAGTTAGGTCTTGAAATTTGGCTAAGCTTTAGATACAAGATGCACATAAAATATTTACTAACTATGAAATATAAGATGATTAATCTCTGAGGAAATATGAAATCTGAAACTTGGGCCTATAAAACAGATACACTATGAGTATTCAGCTTATAAAACACTGCCAACTTGATGAAAATAAATAATTGTATAGTTGCTTAAAACTGTAATTTCTCACTCCTTTGTATTTAAATATAATTTTATTTACACATAATTAGAGGGACACATTAGTCCTCAATCAAGTATTCATTGAGGACTTATAGGTATTTAATGAAGTGAAAAACCCCTCCATCTACAATTTATATGAAACACATCACTTTTAAATGAATTTGCTTACGAAAATTATATCATAAATCTATCCCACTATTTTAGCTTTCTTTTTAAAAATACATCAATCTATTAGGTATTCAATTAATTGGGAATTAATACATTTTAACATTTATGTTTGCATTTTACACACACACATTATAATATGCTATGCTCTGTTTTCTCTACTGTGAGTAAAATTTAAGTACCACAGTTGCTTCTACATCATACTTTTATTTTCAGTTGGAAAAATCCCCAGCCCCACTATTAAATTAGGTGATATCTGGAAAGTAGGTTAATAGCAATTTAAAAGGCTGTTAAAAACAGGAGGTGGAAAAGACAAAATGAGAGGAAAGGGATTACTGAATACCAATTCTCTCTGGTTAAAATGAACAGGGGGAAATATTATTGGAAGAATTCATCTTTATTAGAATAAAATTTTGCAGAAGGCATTGCCAAGATAATTTCAGTACTATGGACAACTCCTTGGCAAGCAGCTAAACACAGGCCAATCAATCATTTTAAGAATACTTGATTAATTAGAGAGAGTACCAGGTTTTTTCATGAAATGGCCTGGAAAGTAGTTCTTAATAAAACTTTCATTACATTATTAATTTTAACCAACTCTACCCCCAATTTGGTTGTTCTCTGTTTTGGTTGCACCACATTTTCTGGATCCATTTTATCTAGAGGAATTCCATGTAGACACATATTTATAGAGGGATTTATATGTATGATATTCTACCTCTCAAACCAAACATAGGACCTCTTGGCTAGTTATTTACATTTTAGGGGGATGTCTGGATGTTTTATTTTTATACGTAATTTTCCTTTCTGTTGGCCATTTGGGGTTCTTCCTTTGCGTATACCCCACTCTTTCTTTTCTTTTCTAGGAAATGCTGTTGAAAAGAGCTGCGGATCTCGTGGAGGCCCTCTACGGCACACCACACAATAACCAGGTTAGGAGCTCACATCCTATACTCTATACCGCGTTTGACTCCTGATGAAATGCTCACCTCAACCTGCCATTTTGCAGGACATGATTTTACCCCCTTGTCCCCGTAGGACATCATTTTGAAGCGAGCCGCAGATATTGCTGAAGCCCTCTACAGTGTCCCCAGGAATCCCAGCCAGATCCCAGCTCTCTCCAGCTCTCCAGCTCACAGTGGCATGATGGGCATCAATTCTTATGGCAGCCAACTTGGGGTCAGCATCTCAGAGTCAACACAGGGAAATAATCAAGGTACTATCCTTCTCAGAGTCAAAATCCAAACAATTTATACATTTAAAAGGTTAGTCTGCTTGAGTGCAAGGAGCTAAAGTTTGGTTTAAATACCATCAAAAGAGTGTGTCCCCAGATAAGCAATGCAATCACATACTATTGGGTTATCTCAAGATTATAAGTGGTGTATTATTAGATTTTTAGTTTTTTTGGTGACAAGTAGAATGCCTTTACTTAAGGACCAGACTTACTATTATGGTTTTAGAAAAGCTTAGGCTTACTGAATCCAATTTACAGGTATTATCTGAATAAAATTTATACTTCTACCATTGTGATCATCAGACTGAATAATGGAAAGAAGCTGACTTATTGACATTATTGTTTGTTATACACAACTCTCTCTTCCTAGTAACCAAGGGTGAATGGCTTGGTTTTATTTGGCAACTTCTTTTTGTGTATTACCTCAGATACAAAAAATAGCAACCAGTTTATACAGTTAATTGTGCTTTTACATGTAAAGTATATCATGTAAATAATTTTGTCATTGAAGTTGAAATGTGCTAAATTTGTCATAAATCATTTTTAGATGTAAATAATCTTAATAATGTCTCTAACCTTGAGGTAATTTTATTTCTAATTTTGTTCACCCATTGGATGGAAACTCCTCATTCCTACGTCCAGGGTGATTTCTTGCAGAAGGGTGGGTGGGGTATAATATTACTTTTTTTTTTCTTCAAATTTTGGTTATTTCCTAAATAGTTCTAGAGAGTTTCCTCACAGTGGGTGACTCCAGGATAGGTTAGGTGATGTCTCTGTGTGAGGGTTTTAGAAGTATGAGGAGGACTCACTGTCCCTTCCCTTATCCCTCTTAGAGGCTGGATTTACCCAAACTCCCCTGCTGATGTTTCCAAGTCTTTGGTCAAAGAACAGCACATTTAAATGAGCTTATCAACACTTTTTGAATGAAAATGTTTCCCACTCCCACCCAGGGCATGGCAACAAATTTGAACGTTCCCAAAGCTGTGACATGTAGAATACTAGTGGCCCTTGAGGTGTTATCAGAATGCCTTTTCCCCACCACTCCCAGAACAGATGCTATGGCGTGTTTAATTTGGGAAATACTAGGTTAGCAAAGTTAAATTAGTTTAGGTATTCTCTCGGTCCCTCATATGCCAATCTTCAAAGAATGGCTACAGTCTGCAACATCTGCCACACTTTGTTTGACCACACAATGCTTTTCTCAGTGATACTTATTAATATCTCATAGGGCTCTAGTGTTATATGAAATATGATTTGGGAGATGTCAGTATACATTGCCATTAGTCATTCCTTGGTGAGGTTGACTGCAAATGTAAAAGCAGATGAAGGAGGGACCATGAGGGACATGGTCTTGGGTAGGATGGGGAAGGGAAAGGAAGTATTAAAGGATGAAGGTAAGATGCGCACTTTCCACCCCGTCCAGGATCAGGTTGGTGGTGCTTTGTAGTCTGGGCTGATGTGGATCTGTGCTGCCATGTTTGCTCTGCACTATGTGTGCACATTGGTTCGTTTACCCAGGCTTTTCTTGGTTGTGCAGGTTACATCCGCAACACAAGCAGCATCTCTCCTCGGGGCTACTCTTCCAGCTCTACCCCTCAGCAGTCTAATTACAGCACCTCCAGTAACAGTATGAATGGCTACAGCAACGTCCCCATGGCCAACCTGGGCGTTCCAGGGTCACCAGGATTTCTAAACGGCTCCCCCACAGGCTCCCCTTATGGAAGTAAGTTCCCTCTCCACTGTCTGCCTCTCCCTGTCTCTGTCCCTGGGTTTTACTGTTCAGACTTTTGAGGGAGAGTTGCCCTCCTCCCTACATCTCACTGCCCCATGAAGGAAGAGCCCAATTCCTTTCCTTCCTGCCTTTTGTTCTTTTCCCTTCACTAGACTTAGGCTCCTTTGGTTACTCCAAGTCTTGGGGCAGGGCAGCGGCGGTGGGGCAGATGGGAGGAGAAGAAAGAGGGGAAATGTTTCCTTTTTTTAAACAGAGAAAGAGCATATGTAGCTTGTGTAGATAGAGGAGAGGAATTCAGATTCCGTGAAGAGTAATGTATACTCTTCACCAGGGGTTTTCAGATATGATGTTTTATTTAATCCTCCTAAGAACTTTCTGAGGTCAATATCATTATCCCATTGTTCCAGGTGAGGAGGTTTAGGTGCACAGCAAATCACTGACTTACCTGAGACCACACAGCTGGAATAGGGCAGGGTAATCATTTCAACATAGAAGTTATGACTTCACATTATTCTCTGCATCCCACCAGGCTCCCTTTTTACTGTGTTACATGGCTCTCTCCTCCATCCAGAGCAGCGATTTTCAACCCCTTTCATCTCATGGCAGACATAATCTAATTACTAAAACTCTGCGGCACATCAAAAAATATATATTTTTTGCTGATCTGACAAAAGTATAATTTTGATTCACTCATTCATTCATAACAGATGGCTATTGTTATGTTGGCTGTTGTCATTTTTTTATTTGACAATCTAAGGGAAAAGAGGTCAGTGCCCCTGACTAAATGGTCAGGTATTGCATGTTTTTAAAATTCTTGTGGCACACTGTGTAAAAGTTGCTGTTCTAGAGAGATGAATTTGACAACTTGTGAGAGTGATACATGGAGATAAAACCTTTTAAAAAATTTAAGTATGGTTGGTGTACAATATTACATTGATTTCAGGCGTACAATATTTATGTACCTTCCAGTGTGATTACCACACTAAGTCTAGTCATCTGTCATTGTGCAAACTTATCATGGCCCAGCAATTCCACTTTTGGGTATTTAGCCAGAAAAACAAAACCACTAATTTAAAAAAATATATGCACCCTTGTGTTCATTGCAGCATTATTTACAATAACCAAGATATGGAAGCAACCAGGGCCCATCAATAGATGAATGGAGAGACAGAACCTCCTAATCTTGACCTATGTGCTAGCAGCAAGCTAGATGTTCCAGGAAGTCATGAAAACTCACTCATATTGCTTTCAGGGCTAAACTGGGAACTTACACAAGCTAAGAGAACATGTGTTTTTCAAACCTACTTAGGGGATACTTCAGGCCAGGAGAGAAGCCACCATGGAGAGTATGAGTGATTGAGTGGGGTGTTCTTGAAATGTTACATCCTGTGGCAGGCTTTGCAGCAGATCCTCATTCCCAGACTGGTTCCCTCATGCCAGGAACAAGGGCGAGTCAAGGTCGACATACAGCCCCTTCCACCACAGCTCAGGAGGTGACATGCCAAGGATCTGGAGGCTGCCGCTCAGCCTTTGGGTCTATGGTTCCCTATTGAATTCTTTCTGGGATATGTGTTTGATTCATCACACTCAGCACCCTACTGAATATGATAAGGACACAGCAACCAGGGAGCAGAGACAGGAGAGGTTGGTTCTTCTAGTACCACTAAAATCTGATGACATGAGTTCTGTGTTGTATGATCCAGATCAATTAGACCAGAACGATCTAGAAAAACAAACTTTTGCTTGATTTATTTAGTTCTTCGCTTTTTTTTTTTTTTTTTTTACCTTATCCTGTTTCAAAAATTGGGGAATTGTAGTGGCCAGATGGGTACTATGAAAGCTGAAGATAGAAAATGTAAGAAACTGAGATAAAAGAAAAAATATGGATAGGAAAATTAGATGAAGCCAAGGACAGGTATGAATGCCATTCAGTCATTCAAGGGAGCCATTATTTTGGTTCAGAGACTTACAAGATGGTAAAGCAAAGAGAGGAGCTATTTGCTATAAGCATTAGTGTCCACCGTATATTTTTAGTAGCTCAGGAGAAACTTGAATTTTCTGTTGCCAAGACCTTGTAGAGGTTTCTTCCTGCATCCTTGTGGAGAGGGGACCTGTGTGCAGAATGGATCACATCGTCAACAGCCCCTACAAGTGGTAGAGGGCAAGAGAGCCATTATGTAAATAATGTCCCCTATCAGTGGTGACAACAATAAGAGGAATTCATAATTGCATTCCAATTTAACAGCCTATCAAGCTTGTCACATGTACAGTACAGTCAGATCCTCACAATACCCTTATGATGTGGATATAATAATGGTAATAATTATAATTATCATAATTTCTCCTCTAAGATATTAATAATTATTAAGTCACTTACTCAAGGATTGCTAATAAATAGCAAAAGTGAGACTAGTCATCAGATTCAGAATACCAAATTTTTAAATTATTCAATAATGTAAGAAATATTTCACATATTTATAATACATTATTAGACTGAAACATATGAAATGAATATCACATGTTCAAGCATACATTTATGAATAAAATGTGTGTATTTGGTTGAACCATATGAAATGGTCATTTTTGTAGATCAAAAATGGTCAAGCCCTGATTGGTGTGGCTCAGTAGGTTGGAGCATTGTCCTGTGCACCAAAGGGTGGCGGGTTCAATTCTTGGTCAGGGCATATGCCCAAGTTGCAAGTTGGATCCCCAGTCTAGATGCATATGGGAGGCAACCCATCGATGTTTCTCTCTCACATTGATGTTTCTTTCTCTTTCTTCCTTTCTCTCTAAAATCAATAAAAACATATATAATAATATAGTGTGCAGTGTAGGAGAAAGTTGGGAGGGAGAGGATAGATAGATGATAGATAGATAGGTAGATAGATATACAGATAAACATAGATAATGGATAGATAAATGAAAATGCCTGATATTTCTTTTCCATAATTCATTTGATAAGGAGGAACCCTTCCTATACCAGCAACTGACACCTTACTGTCACTACCCTTTCTTGATCACTCAATCGCATGCCACAGGAAAAATAATAAACTCAAAGTCTTCAAAGTAAACAAGACAGTGCCCTGGTTGGCATGGGTCAATGGTTAGAGCGTCAACCCATACACGAAAGGGTTATGGTTTGATTCCTGGTTGAGAGCACATACCTGGATTGCAGGTTCACTCCCTGTGGGGGGCAACCAGTTGATGTGTTTCTCTCACGTCGATGTTTCTCTCTCTCTCTCTCTCTCTCTCTCTCTCTCTCTCTCTCTCTCTCTCTCTCTCCCTCCCTCCCTCCCTCCCTCCCTCCTTCCCTCCCTTACACTCTCTCTAAATAGCAATGGAGAAAATATCCTCAGGTGAGGATTAACAACAACAACAAGTAAGGAAGACAGCATACACAGAATAGAAAGAGGAAGATGCCCTGCCCAACAGGAGTGGGAAACATAGCCAAGAGCCTCCTCCTAGCTCCTACTGGGTGTGTGTGGTCCTTGCACCTTCATTTTCTGAGGGAGGGTCTGAAGGAGTTTCAGACTGAGAATGGGAAACGAAACAGTGCACTCATTAATTCATTACAATAAAATCCTCTACTGCTAAATTACAAAATACCCTGTGGAGTTCATCACAATAATATCTGACCTGTCTTTCTAATTTTTAACCACTAAGTCTTAACATCTCTGGCAAATACAAAAAAAAAGGGAAAGGATTAAAGGATTTTTATCAGTTCAGGTGCATGTGTCTGAAAACAGCATTCTATAAGTTTTCATTTTATTTTTTAAACTAAAAGAAAAAAAATAGTCTGATGTGGCCAGGCCAGTCCATGGAACAAGCACTTGTTAGAGACATTAAAAAGAAATAAAGCCAAGTCTTTTGGTCAAGTTGACTTACATTATGGCCAATGCAGAGTATCAAAAACCTGCATCTTTACTGCTTTTTCTCTCACACAACTTCAAAAATGACCAAACAGATGTTTTTTCAATTTCACATACAAACTTCACTTCCTGGCGGTAGCAGTGTGTGCCAAGTTCCAGCTCAGTGCAAGTTTTTATGTCTGAATTCTCAACCCCTGACAATAGGGGGTTATAATGAAATGCTGACAGACACCTGAGTGCCAGCAAATGCAATGGCTCGATGCAAAGGGGGATGTGTGCCCACTGAGGTCCAGCTGGGACCGTGTAAGCCAATCAATCCTTAGAAGAAGAAAAGTGGTTTTTCCTTAACTCCCCATGTTCACAGAGATTTCTGGGCCAGGAGTGCTGGCCTTTACTTTGGCCTTTATCCATAGAGAGAGATGTCCAGAGAAATTCTCAATGGTACATGTGATCAACTTTCCCAAATCGGTGCACTCTGGTATCCCCAAAGATGGCCTACTCAAACTGCAACACCCAGGGGCCACTTCTTCCAAAGCAGAATAGCCACCAAGCAAATCCAAAATTTTGGAACAAAATCCATAAGACAAAAATCCAACCTGTCCTCAGAGACTCCTACTTTACTCACATAGTCTTAGACCAGTGGTCGGCAAACTCATTAGTCAACAGAGCCAAATCAACAGTACTTCTTCAAAATAGACTCGCCCAGGCCAAAAACCGACTTCTGCGTACGGGCCACGAAGTTTCAATCGCACTGTATGCGCGCCTGCACGTGGTATTTTGTGGAAGAGCCACACTCAAGGGGCCAAAGAGCCGCATGTGGCTTGCGAGCCACAATTTGCCAACCACAGTCTCAGACTATGCCCTGAGCCTCAATACTTTTATATTTTCAAAAATAAATATCAAGATATTTGCTATTGTAGATTATTAAATGATTTTTATAGAAAAATTGTAGCCCATGAAAATAGTTTTAAAAAGAAAACCTACTCTCACCATAAATAAAACAACATTGTTGCCCTCGCCAGTGTGACTTGGTTGGGCATCGTCATGTGCACTGAAAGGTTGCCTGTTCATTTCCCTGTCAGAGCACATGCCTGAATTGTGGGTTCGATTCCCAGTAGGGGGTGTACAAGGAGACAGCTGATCGATGTTTAGCTTTCACATTAATGTTTCTCTCCCTCTCCCTTTGTCTCTCTCTAAAACTCAATTTAAAAAAAAATTTAAAACCTTGTTAACATTTTGATATATTTCTTTTGTCTTTTTCTTCAAGAAAGAAAAAATGTCCAATTACAATAGTAGCATGCTCATTATAGATAATTAGAAAAGCATGTATATGTAAAAAGGGGACAAATGACACCCTTTATTTCTCTGCAGAGATAACCACTGTTAACTTTTAAAGTACAGCCATGGATAGACACATTTTGAAAATTGCAGTGCCTGTTCTGATGCACAACTAATGATTTTCTGCCATAAGACCAGTGAAAGAGGAGAAGGAAAGTGGCAAAATTAGCCAAGTCACAGATATAGGCTCCGTAAAACCTGTCGATGCAGGCCTGTGTCCTACACATTAGCAATGATGTTTGCTTTGCAAAGTTAGCCACAATCAACAAGCTTTCCCCAGGAATTTGAAAATTTATTAGTCTCTGCTTTTCTGTGACAGAAGGTAAACAGAAAACCCATTTTACAGGAAGGAAAGCCTTAAATCTAAGAGAAACATTGACATCCAAGACAGCTATTGCTAAAAATTACTTTTTTTTTTAACCAAAGAAATAGAGATTTTCCATTTGTTTATTTTAATAGCTTTTACTGGTTTCTCTTACATCAAAAGTAATACCTGTTCATTATAGAAAATTTTGAAAATATGTACAACTAAAAGGAATATTTAAGAATATTCTTAATCCCATCAGTCAGAGATATGTATATCATTAAAAGTTTGGATGTAGCCCTGCCCAGGTGGCTCAGTTGGTTAGAGCGTCATCCTGTACACCAAAAGGTTTTGGGTTTGATTCCCAGTCAGGGCACATACCTAAGTTTCCTCCTGTTTGACCCCCAGTCGGGGTGTGTATAAGAGGCAACCAATCAATGTTCCTATCTCGTGTAGATGTTTCTCTCTCTCTCTCCCTCTCCCTCTCTTCCTCTCTCAATATAAACATATCTTTTGATGAGGTTAAAAAAAGTTTGGACATAAATCACATCCTGACTTTTGCTCCATATGTTTTTTAAAAAGTGGATTTGACATATATGTTATTATTTAGTCTGCTTTATTAGGCATATCTTTCCATGTCATTCAATATTCTTGTCCAACACTAGTTTCCATAGTGGTCCATTTCATGGACCTTATTGATGATCACTTCAGTTATGTCCCACTTTTTCACAAGTATAAAAATGCCCTTGGATCTAGTTTTTGCACACTTATGATTATTCCCTTGCAGTTAACTTCTAGAAATTAAATTACTGGGCTAAAAAATATGCACATTTAAAAACACAAATACCTTGGTACTTATTGCCAAAGTCCCTCCAGAGAGGTCACTGCCCCTTAGGAAAGGACCTAACTCCCTGCCCTGTTAATTTCTTCTTAATCTTTACCAATTTGATAACTGGAAAACAGCTCAGTACTGTTTTAATTTGCATTTGATTACGAATCAGTGTGAACATTTATAAGTCTATGAAGGTCTTTTGGTCATTTTCATTTTTCGCTCTGTGACTTCCCTTTTGGTGTCCTTTGCCCATTTTTCTTTTGGGATGTTTTTCATTTTCTAATTAATTTACAAAAGCTTATTAGCTATTGAGGATTTAAACACATCTGATAATTATCACAAATATTTCTGCTAATTTGTCGTTTGCCTTTTCTGTGTGTGTTACAGAAGTTTTTTGTCCTGTAGCAAATCTATCTCCTGCCATTTTATGTGGACTTGAGGGTTGAAAGGATTATGTAAATTATATAACCTTGATAATTTTTCCACTACCACCTTTATAATTTTGTTTTTGCAAATAACTCTTTAATGCACTAAGATTTACTTTAGAGTTTAACATGAGGAAGCACTCTAAATTTAGTCTCCAAATGGTAGTGTATGGTTCCCAGGCATTTATTTCCACACTAATTTGAAATGTCACCTTTATTAAATTTTAATTCATATATATACTCAGGTCTGTTTCTGGACTCTATTTTCTCCAAGGAGTTGTCTAACTATATTTATGCTAGTATAACACTTATTTCATTGATGTAGATTTATTATAACTCATAATATGTTAAGATAAATGCCTCCTTAAAAAAAAAAAAAGATAAATGCCTCCTTACTACTTCAAAAATTTTTAAACAAAACTTTCTGGTTCTTGTAGTGTTGTTTCTTTAAACAGATAAACATAGAAATTATGTTTGTTGACCCTTACAAATTAAAATTCCTTTTAAGATTTTTATTATATTTGCATTAAATTTAAAACTAATTTGGATATTTAAAAAATATTTTGAGTGGGCATGGTATAGTTCTCTGCTTATTCAACTCTCAACAATTCTTTTATGCCATTTAATACAACTTCAGGTGACTCCCCTTCCACTGAGAGGCAGTCACATTTGATCTAACCAACCCATTTTAGGTTGGATCTGTTATGAGAAAAGAAATGTTTGTAAAAGTGAGTCATATGTTAAATGGAAATGGAATTGCATTATAATGCAATTATAATTATAATTATAATTATAGAGTGTGTGTGTGTGTGTGTGTGTGTGTGTGTGTGTGTGTGTGTCTAATTCACATTATAACTGCCCCCCTCTGCTGTGGGGTATGAGGGGAGGTTCTCCATTGCAGACATAGAGATCAAGGCGCCATTTTGGAGCCTGCATGGATCACACAGTATGGCAGCTTTTTTCCGGCCTCTAATTCTGTGCCTCACAGAAAGGAGAGAGGTACCCTCTCTTCCTTGCTCCTACACAGATTTTATTGTTGCTAAAAACAAGATGAGAAGAGGAGATTTTGCTTGGAACTATGACTAGGACTCACTCCCAGTGCTTAATCCTATACCCTATCCTCCGACACCAGGGTAGCCCCATCTCTTCTTCATTTGCATCTTTAAGTATTACATGAGATTCTTCTGGGACTTTGTCTTCTTTTCCAGCTTTTTAAAAAAATCATATTACTGAGGAAAGACAGAAGTATACCCAGATGCTTCCTTCTGCATAGCTCTTTAAATCAGGACTACCTAAGGATAAACAGTTTTTAGATAAGTCATTTTTAGTGAAAACTTGGTATGCAGTGTGGCTATAAAAAACATATTGGAGATATGCTGTATGACTGCATTATACTCCATGCAAATGTGTGAACGTAGACTAAAGTAAATCTTTATAATGAGAGAGGGGAAAGTGATATGGAGTCTTACATAGGACCTCAGAACATTTGACTTTCAAGTCACTTTATACTTGTTCTTTGAACCGTAAGTCACACTCATGTCCTTACTTTCAAAATTTAATTGTGGAGAGGCTGGGCCACTGAAGATCTGAAGCAGAAGTTAGTTAGCACTGACAGCTTTTATTGTAGGCTTTGCTATGGGGTTTTCTAGTAATTCTTTTACCAAGTTATGTGATTTTGACAGTTCAGAATTCTGGAGAGGATGCTAAAAGGAGTCCATGAAGCTTGGCCTTCTATTATAAGATGCTATATCGAACAATTTGACCCATGTGAATTTCAGTTTACCCCTTTCTTGAGCAAGTTACACATAGAAGATAAAATTAGGACTACCTAGGGATAAGCAGCTTTAGATAAATCATTAATCTGGCCAGTGTGGCTTCGTTGGTTGGAGCGTTGTCCCATACACTGAAAGGTCATGGGTTCAATTACTGGTCAGGGCAAATACCCAGGTTGGGTGTGTACAGGACCGATATTTCTCTCTCACATCAATGTTTTTCTCTTTCCTCCCTTCCTCTCTATCTAAAATCAATAAAAAGATATTCTTGGGTGAGGATATTTAAAAAATTATCTTCTTGTGTGATGTAACTTGGAGTATCTGACGTTAAGAGGTGGGGCATTTTATTGTGTAAATTGCCTTTATTTTATTTTTTGAAGTTACAACACTTAGCTTTTGGCTTCCTTTAAGTAATTTTAACATTAATATTGGTGTTTTTCCTTCACATTACATCAGAGGAGGCTGACTCACAGCTTTATTTCCCAGGAGCTCTGCAAGTAGAGGGAGAGGGAAGTAATCTCCTAAATGTTAATAAACTTTTACATTTAATGAGGAAGTGGCCCATAGAGATGTCACTCTTCGAGAAGATGTTACCCCATACCTCAAAACTCGGGAGCCCTGAGAATTGCCAGAAAGCAGATAGCTCCCAGACAGGACTTATTTTAGGGAGAAAAAGAGGTTTCCGTTCTCGAGTAGAATTGGTGATTTTTCGGATTTTGGTCTCAGTCTTCTCTTGTTGAGCTTCTACTCATGAATTAAGACCTATCATAACATCACATCCTGCTGATTCTTTCCTGACTCTCCCAGGCAGAGGGGTACTCTACCCGCTAGGTCTGCTTAGCTGTGTATGTTCCTCCAATTAAATTATCACCCTCTTGGTTGTTCTCCTTGTCTATTGCTCAGGGCAGGGACATTGTCACATTCAACATTTTTAAATCCCTGGAATCTGGAATGATACCTGGAATGAATTAGTCATTTCTCAATAACTGTGTAGGGTTATATGCACTGAAGAAAACTTCTCCATATGTCTCTCTCTCTAAAAGAAGATTGTGCATTTGCTTTCCAGTCATGTCATCAAGCCCCACTGTTGGATCTTCCAGCACGTCTTCCATCCTCCCATTTTCCTCTTCAGTTTTTCCTGCTGTCAAACAGAAGAGTGCCTTTGCCCCTGTCATCAGGCCCCAAGGCTCCCCTTCGCCCGCCTGCTCCAGTGGCAATGGAAATGGATTCAGAGGTAAGCCAAGGCCCCACGCTGGGAGTAAGTATGGTTCATGTGCCACAGGCCAGCAGAGTAAGAGCAAACTGCACGGCCTTCTGCTGTATCTCTAGCCAATTTACTTACAAAGAGATGCTTTGTTGTTTTCATGGTGGTACATGAATGGCTTTACACCTGGGCTAGTACTCCATTCAAGAGCAAGATGGGGGGAAAACAGAAGTTGAACAACTTTGCATGATCACAGAATTAACTGGTAGAGCCAAACATACCCTCCAGGGGTGCCTGGACTCCCCCACCTTGACTTTTCACTATTTCCTAGTAGGGGTCTGATCACCAGGTTGGATGCTACATGGTGATGACCACTTACCTACTCGTCTAACCATCTGCAGTGCATACACATTCCCTTGGCACAAATGCACAGACTCCCTCAGGAGCACCAGCCAGGTCTGAGAGTTCTGGCTATGTGCTAGTCAAATTGATAGCAGGTGCCTGATTGGGGTGGTGTAGAGAAGGAAGAAAAAAAGATACTGTGTCTAAGAACAAAAACTGATCACCCATCAAACCCATTTTGAGCAATGTCTTAAAATCTAATATGACATGACGTAACACAAATGTGATGAGTACATGAGAATCTAATCATCTCAGTGTGAATGGGAGGCAGCTGACAAATTGGAAACTGCTGAATGTTGTGGATCCTGACGACCCACATTATTTTTAGGCTGTTCCCCATGTCTTGACATGAAAACACGCATGACCAGCAGTGTTGAATGAAACCAAAGCAGGCAGAGGTTTGGTTAACCCTTCGTGGATCAAGGCCTCTGCAGTCAGTAGAGCCTTGGATGACCTGTGCTATCCCTGGGACGGCATCTGCCTAGGGCAGTGGTTCTCAACCTTCTGGCCCTTTAAATACAATTCCTCATGTTGTGACCCAACCATAAAATTATTTTTGTTGCTACTTCATAACTCTAATGTTGCTACTGTTATGAATCGTAATGTAAATATCTGATATGCAGGATGGTCTTAGGTGACCCCTGTGAAAGGGTCGTTCGACCGCCAAAGGGGTCGCGACCCACAGGTTGAGAACCACTGGCCTAGGGGCTTTATGATAGTGAATGGCTTCCTGATCTTTTGGGGACACCTGCAAGGTTTCATCGGGGGCTGTGTTTGAGCAGGGCTCTGGAAGGTGTGTTAGGTTTCTCTCCCTTCCTACCATCAGAGGCGATGGTGTCTATTCGAAGTGAAGTGACTTAACAGAGAAACTGTCAAATGTGAATTAAAAGCCCAGCACTTACAAGAGTCCTTGAAAATTCTTTTTCTTCTAATTAGAAAAAGCCGTTGCACCTACATGCCACCTAACATGTGAGTAGTTGGAAACATCTGTATATTTGAGGGAAATATATATATATATATATATATATATATATATATATATATATATATACTTTATTTTATTTTATTTTATTTTATTTTATTTTATTTTATTTTATTTTATTGATGTCTGTAGCCAAACTTATCCCTTAGGCCCAGCAGAGGGGATCAGGGCCCATGCACCACAGTGTTTCTGTGGAAGCCTTCTGGGCCAGTGCGTGCCATGGTGGGCAGGCACCGAATTTGATACGGATATATATATATATATATATATATATATATATATATATATCCAGATGTCTGATTCATAGAGAAACAGGCTCATCTTATAGCTAAGTGTCTCCACATGCCCATCTTTTATCAAAGTAGTGGTTTCCATCCCATTGCTAGGGGACGTGTTCAGAACCTTTTCCATGATGGCTTTGTCTTCAGACTGGGACATGACAACAATTGCTGAATATTTGCTGTATCTTCCCCTTCTCCATGGCCACTCTAGTGATGATGTCTCCCCTTTCCATGTTCTCTGATTTTAGTCATGTCCCTTAAACCAAGTGGGGGCCACACAGGTCTCATTGGGGAAGTGTAGTGTGAGAGGCTCAAGAAAAGCTAAGGAGGACTGCAGGTGTGGGAGGAAGATGGAGGGATGTGGTCCTTTCCTCCTTCCAGGCAACTCTTGCAAAAATTTTCAGTTTCACTTTGAGGGGGAAAGTATAACTTGATTTCCCCTTACCACCCTGCCCGCCCCCTCCTCTCTCACAAACCATAGAGTTGGGGAAGTAGAGCTGGTTGTCTCAGATATTCTGGATCTGTCCTGTCCAGGGAGGCCCACCTGTGTGGCCCACCCAACTCTTAGCTCGAAGTCAAGATGAATTTTTCACTGGCTCCCATGTCCTGGGATCCCCTCCCTGTCTATGGGTGTATATCCAAGGCTCCCTGTGGTGTTACCCAGTCAGGGCTGAGTTGGCTCAAAGAGTTGGAAAAATTTGTGTGGGTCTTAGGGAGGCTTTCCTGTTGGGACAACAGCCGCAAAATAGCCAGAAGACCCTCTCTAGGGTCTTCAGCTGTGTGAGCTGCTTCTCACCACAGGTTAGAATGCTTAGGCTGAGAGAGTGGCTGAGGTGCACATTCTTTTTGTAAAAATATTTTTATTGAATTTATTGGGGTTACTTTGGTCAATAAAATTATATAGGTTTCAAGTGTACAATTCTATAGTACATGGTCTGTATATGGTATTGTGTGAGCTGCACAATCTTGATCCTGTCTTTAGGAGTGACAATTTAGTTGGTTACATGTAGGCACAGGCTTTGGGCTCTGGTTTCATTTCTATAGAATTACAACGAGGTCTTTAGCCTCTTTTGGATTCTACAATTTCCTCCAAAATTTTCTGGTGATTTGAACCTTAGAAGAAGGAGGAGGGCAGGGAGGGAAGGAGAAGAGAAGCACTTAAATTAGGATTGTAGACATTAGTAAAAATTATGAAAATAGAAAGTAATGTGTGGAGAAATAAAAGAGAATGCTGAGGAGAACCTCAGGGGATATCAGCCATTGGAAGAACACTAGACTTTATCAGAGTTCTAGCTCAGCTCTCTTCCAGGCTATGTGATTCTGTACAAATCATCATCATCTGAGAGCCTCAGTTCTTAGGCTGTTAAATAGAAAAGCTCAAAGCTATCTACAAGGGTTGTTGTGAAGTGATCTGTGTAAAGATCAGGAATGGTAAGGGAAATTTCACACAGACCAGCAGAGAGAAGGCTGGGATTGACAAAGGATGCCTTTCAGAGGCCTTGACCCCCCACTCTTTCTCATGTCGGAGCCAGTGAAAAGCTCAAGGCTCAACATTACAATGTCCATTGATGCGGACAAGGTTAAAGCCAAGCTGACATTGAATGTACTACCCATAGTCATCAAAGGAAGGAATCCGGGATTGCAAGGACACTCATATCTTCAGAGACAGATGGTGGGAGAGTGAAAATAGGTCTAAGGTGGTTGGGCAATCACAGGCTGATGGAAAGGCTCTTCCCTAGCTTGTAAGATGAGATGCTCTTAATCATCTGCAGAGGACGTGTGCAACTAATGCCCTCTAATACTTGCTGACCTTCACTGAGCACCCACATGCAAGACACTGAACCAAACACTCCACATGAATTGTCTTGTTCAAGCTTCCCATGTGACCCAAAGGGGAAGGCCACACTGTTAGCACCATGTTCAGTTAAGTAGCTGCCCAAGCCACATAGCAAGTGACCGATGACTCTACCTAGACATTTTGACTCCAGAACTGGTGCTCAGACAGCCCACTGTCTCTCTGGGGATAAGAGTAGTGCAATTCCTCTCTCACCTTTCACCCATGCCTACTCCTCACCTGGACCAAAGAGGGATTATTGCTTTCCCATGAAATGCCAAAGGTCAAAAAATTGGACAACATGCCGTTAAGCCGTTTCCCTCCTCCCCCACGAAAATGCTTACTTTTTTCTCCAATTAACTTCTGCTTTCTGTCTATTGGCTATGGTTTCTACAAGCAAACAGTCAGGGTCACCATGCAGCAGAGATCTAGCCCACCAATGCCCAACATGAGACTAGGAAGAAGGAAAAATATGTAAAGTCTGCTGTTCTTCTGGCAAGCAGTGGAGCTGGTTCTTTGAGCGACTCTGCCCTTTCAGTAAGCTTTGTAGGTAACTCTCTGAGGACCTAGAAAAAGGAAGGGGCTGATGAGTTTTGAGTGCAATAGACAAGCTCAAGTTGAAAACTTGAGCCAGATTCCCTCTACCAGAGAGTTGTACATGTAGTGTCATTGTCCCACCCTCCACCTCATCTCTCAGGCATTTACAGTTGATGAGTACAGAGTGTCAAGATAATATTATGCACTAGGCACCTGATTCATTTTCCAGCTCCCTCCAGGAAAAAAAATAAAATAAGAAAACCTCCTACACTCTAGGATAATTACCAAGGTTGCTGTGTCTCCAAATCATCAGGGAGTGTCCAGAATTGAACTGCCTTTATTGAAAAGTTACATTGATTCGATATATAGTAATACAGGCAAAAATAATTAAGGTTTTGCTAGCTGTGTAAGACCTTAATCCAGATCTCACAAGCATTCAATAAAGGCTGTACGGGCAGGGAAATATACGGCTGACAATTTTGCCCAAGAAGACTAGCTGGTATGAGAGGAGGCGCAGAAGGAGAGGGAGGAAGAGAGGGAGGAGTGGAGACAGAGAAGGGGGAGTAGGAACAGAAAGGGGAAGAGGAGGAGATGGAGGAGAGAAGTGTATTGGGGAAAGCAAGAAGAATTTTGTCAATTTGCTTATAAGCTCAGTAAGCACCACTCAGCAAAATGCTTCTATGCTAATTGATAAGCCCTAGAAGAGATATAGGCAATATAGCTAAAGGATCAAATCCTAGATATAGTTTGAAGATTTAATGCAAGAAAACGATTCTGCCAGTTTCCAAGAATGTGAAAAATCTATGGGTTTATCACCTGAAAGCCAAGGCCAGAGGGGTGCATCTCTGTGTGACTTTTCTACACTGTGTTGATGCTGCTTTATTTCCCACCTCAAGGGAAAAGCTTGGACCTGATGCCACCCAGACAGGCTGTCCGCATCCTCTTGACTACATGGAGGAGACGTTGCACACTCTGCTTGGGCGGGGGATGAAGGGTGGAGGTTGGAGTGACTCCCAAATTAGGAACTAAATTAAGTCCTCTATTCCAGTGGATCAGCATTTATTAGTGACTGAGCATCACAGGGCAGCAGCGAGCACCAAAGGAAAATGAGCTCGTTGGGGGAAAAGCTAATCAAATTTCAGCTAGAATGGGTAGAAACCTAGGATGGATAGGAAGTCTGACTTGTTATAAATGATGCCTCATAAGTAACTCAATAGATTCAGCCCCTGGGGCATTCTCTCCTGTTCCAACTAAGTGGGTCTGGAACTATATAATCTAGAAATTATTTTAGTCTAATAATGAAAAATATGTCATACATATAGTACAATTTAGTTTACATGTTTATATCCACCATGTCACGTACACAACCCATTAATATAAAAGAAAACATAACTCTTGGCCTCCCAAGCAAAACTTCAACAAGCTTCGCTTGTACTTAGTGATCAGGAAGGTCTTAGGACCTCTGTAGGCTTTCTGCTAGACCAAACCTGATACCATCTCTCTGGATTGCATCAGACCTGTCAGTCCCATCGCCTGCCCCCTCTCTGGGTTATAGCCTTCAATGTAAAAACCTCAGAGACTCATTCCTGTGTCCTTCTTTCCTTGCAGCCATGACCGGACTTGTCGTGCCCCCAATGTAAAGAAGAGGAAGAGCTGCTTTCTTATAGCACAAAACTACTTACTCTGATGGACCAACAATGAAGAAAGCACTATTAGGTCTTTGGGGAGAGTTGTGCCCCCCAAATGAACGGATGGACAGATTTGGGTATACGAGGAGCTGCTTGTTACCTGGTCTCTCCTTCCTTGTGTAGCTCTGATGGTGGCTATACAAACTGACCCTCTTGGGGACAAGGACAAAAGATGTCATTGACGTAGTCAGTGCTAAAAGCAGAAATGCAATTCTTTGTTATGAACATTATAAGACCACCTTCCTATGTTTGTAAAATATTTAAAAAAAAATTGGCAAACAATTCAAGCTTAATATTTTGGATACTATTTGTTTTTCTTTGTAGGAAAAAAAAGTTGAAAGTTTCTATTTTCTATGAAGCCTTTCAGATACCAATTTAGTTTATGCAGAAAAAAACTGAACAAAACAGGGTACCAGCATGGAAGACTTTCTTAAAATGAAACCCGAATTGAATGACATGTTGTTGTATGTGTGTTTGCTTATAGTTTAATCTCTTTAAAAAAAGGGAAAAATTTAAAATGTTTTACAATTATTTAAATAAATAAACGTGTAACTTATTGTAAGTAGAGGTAGAAATTAAGACCTTTTTGGAAGAGAGGAAGTTCTCTTTCTGATGTAAAATGAAACTGATGCAAACATGTAGTAACAAGTTTAAAAGATGTGTGATTATTACTGCAGTTACTTACTAGACTCTTTCCCCCCAGCCTGCATCCCCTCTTTTTCCATCATTTTATTGACCCATGGGCAAGAACAGGTACCTGATGTAGATTCCTACAGAACAGCCCAACAGAAACAAAGATTCAAATCCATGCAAATACAAAATACTCAAGCCCATAAATTCATTCCCATCCCCATCTGCTTTCTAAATAGTCTACAAGTCCCTTTTAGTATTCACTCTGTGTGAAATTAAAAACAAAAACTAAAACAAAAAAACTTAAGTGTAAAAACTTATATTAGCTTTCAACATTGTCCCTTGAGCAGTGCAGAGAATTCCCAAGTTTTAGTGCATCCCAGCTTTTCACCGCAGGGAACGAAGTCTCACCTGAAAGAAGAGCCAAAGCCACGTGACATTTCCCCACCCAGCCGCCCTTGGGTCTTCACAGAGCCATGCACTCTGTCCTCTTGGGTTCCCTGGCTCAGCACTGAGGTAGAAGCCCCACAGAACTTCAGAAACAGGTGAATCTTTTCCTTGAACTCTTAGAATGTCAAGTTCTTTCTTCTCTCTTTAGATATCCCCTCTCACAGCATTAAACTCTCTTTAAAAAAAGTATGTATCCAACTTGACACAGTTTCCAGGCCAAGAATGGGATGGGGTATGAAGAGAAATGTTAAAAGCCCTAAATCCTTCTCCTGGTGTTAAAAAAAAAAAGGAAACCCAGATTTTTAGCAGGGTCAGAAATTGGGGACATCTGTGTCCCAAGCAGCCCAGTTACCCAGGGCTGCAGTGGGCTGTCCGTAGTTCTGGGAGTGGCTCTGAGGGGGGGAAAACATTGCAGGAGCCTCTGTGATCCTGGGGATGCATCCAGACTTACTTGGATTGCCAATAAGGATCTCATTTTTTTCCAGGTCAGGGTTTTCCTTGTTGACTCATTGGCACACAATATCGTCTATACACAGACTCCGGTTTGGGTTTCTAACATTAGAAATTGATGCAGCTCTCATGGAAAAACACCTTTAGTGCATCTGAGCCAATTTTAGATGATACATGCCCACAACTACTCAACCCCATCAGTCTTATTTGCCTGTAATCTATTCTGGAATTACCCAATATGACCCAAATATTATTTCTATGCACAGGAGAATCCAAGGTTTTGGAGACCTGACATGCTCATAACTTTTGCTGACAGTCCCTCACAGTCAGGCTTGAAGCGCCAAAATATAGGGAAACACACGAGAGAAAGTTCCCTAGTGAAAAATCGTACGGGAAGGGAAAGTGTGTAGAACACAAACATTACCATCCAGAAGGGAAGGCAGAACAAAGTCAAGCATGTCTAGACCTGGATTTGAGCCAATCCAACATAAGGAAATGTTTTTTTAAAGTAGCATTGCTTTTAGAATCTGTGAATTTTGCTCTTGCATGAAGATGAGTGCAGTACTGTCTTCAAAATGATTGTAGAATTTGTTGGTAGCTTTACACCGAAAAAAAATGTGTGTAACTAAATACCAGACACCTTGACCATTCAGCTAGAACCTTGGCAGCAACAGATTTATTTAATTGTATAAATGTGTGTAAGGATTATTTTTAGTGTACTAATAAATTTCAAACAAAGCTACTCTGTCCTGTTTAGTCATTGCTGTTGAATCATTCTGATCCCAGGTTATTTTTGTGCCACTTGGAAGACAAGTATTTCTATAGGTAACTACAAGTTCTATCCTATCTTTATAAGAGGAGCTGTGTAAGATTTTTTATTTAAAGGGACAATTTACTTCATTATTTATCTCACTTTTTTTTGTTATAACATCGTATTTTTCCCCAGTTTTTCTTTGCACATTTCAATATGCATGGTTTAAAAACCATTATCTTCTCTACCTTTTGTACAGTAAGGTCTCATTTTCAAACTGTATAGTTACCTTTTCCTCATTTTGCTTTGTCAGTTATATACGGTATAAAGTTGCTATGCACAGAGCTTTTTGTAAAGACAGCTTTTTTGTTTACTGTTTTTAATGGTCTTACTTATGAAAGAATATCTTGTTTGTAAAATGAATATGCCTACTTCAGTTTTAAACTTTAAATTATCCTAACAAAAAATAAAATTTTTGTACTGTAAAAATGTTTGGAACATTGCCTTGTTTTTTGAAGTGGGAAAAACTTAAGTTTGGGCTTTTTCCTTAACTTTGTAGATTTTCTCATAACTGCTAGTCCCTGAGCTCTGGTTGAGGAAATCTTACTGTAGCTTTTGCTTACATGGCAAGTGTTCTAAGGAACTCACATAGAGGAGAGAATATGTTTGACTTTAGATTATTTTCTGTATATATTTATCTATATATCCACCAGTCAAATTCCTTCATAAAAACTCAAATGATCCTAACTCCTATGTAGGGCTTTCATTATGCGGAATTATTGAGGTAGGTGGGTGGTCTACTTCAATTTGAAAGGGCTTGCTGAACAAATTTTGTAACTTATCCATCAAACAATGAGGAAAGAATTGGAAGTTGGCCACAAAAACTTGATGCTGATTCTTTTTTTTTTTTTTTTAAAAATGTTTTTATTGATTTCAGAGAGGAAGGAAGATGGAGAGAGATAGAAACATCGATGATTAGAGAATCATTGATTGGCTGTCTCCTACACACACACACCCTCCACCCCACTGGGGATCAAGCCTGCAACCCGGATATATGCCCTGACTGGAAATCAAACTGTGACCTCCTAGTTCATGGATCGATGCTTAACCACTGAGCAAAACTGGCCAGGCTTGATGCCTGTTCTTAAACCATAGGAAGAGAGGAAGACACTTGTTCCTGGAAGGAAATTGTCTATGGAAAAGGACTCGCACAAAAAGGTAGAAGGGCTGTAGGAGTTCAGCGGAGACGATAATTTCAGAAGGTTGGAGTGGTCAGAGAAGTTTCCAAGGGGAAGAGTGGGCTGCAGCAGGCTTTCAAAAATGGTAGTAATTTTGCAGTAGATGTTGGCAATGAGCACTACAGATGGGAAGGCCATGTGAACAAAGACATGTAAAGGGAAATTCACAAAGCACATTTAAGAGAATGTGATCCTAAATATGAATTTCAACCAGACTATTCACAAACATACTTATAATTGGATTATCTCATTTCTCTCTACAAAGATACAGATATCCACATAGATTGTTTTGCTTGTATAAGTGGGTGAGATGCCATTAGTAGGCACTAATCTGAGAAAGCCACTGTAGTTTTGTTTTTCTCTGTGGAGACTAACTCTGCCTAGATCAAGGGTGGGCAAACTTTTTGACTCGAGGGCCACAGTGGGTTCTTAAACTGGACCGGAGGGCCGGAACAAAAGCATGGATGGAGTGTTTGTGTGAACTAATATAAATTCAAAGTAAACATCATTACATAAAAGGGTACGGTCTTTTTTTTCAATAGTTTTATTCATTTCAAATGGGCTGGATCCGGCCCACAGGCTGTAGTTTGCCCACAGCTAGCCTAGATTGTGCTTCCCCTGGATCTTTGTATGACTCATGTCTTGTCATCCTTCAGGCCTCAGGTTAAGTATCATCTACTCAAGGAAACCTTGGCTGACCTCTGACCATGCAGAGTTCCCCTTATTCTCTTTAACTGAATACTTTTTGTATCCTTGTCATAATTTGTATTTATCTGTTATCTTTAGATTGAAATATCATAAGAACAGGGACCATTACTGTCTTAGTACTGTATGTGGAGCACTGAGTTCACTGCCTGAGGTTCCCAACAATGAGTTGAACAAGTGACTGAGCAGACTGAATTCTGATCCCTGAGAGCAGCTCTGCTTTGTTTTGTGGGAGACGTAGCTAATAATCTGTCACAGTTGATAGGAAACAGCATCACTTTGAGAATCCACTTCTTGGTGACTATTTTGTTAGCCAACTAGTCAAAAAAATTGAAGAAGTGTGTCTGTAATATAAAGTGGCTGATTGTTTAATAAACAGAAAACTCAAAATGAAAGGGAAGTAAGGAAGAAGAGACCTCTGGCTGGTGGCCTGTAGAGTAGGTTGCTTTGCCTCTTGGCCTTGGGGCTTATCTCATGTTGATTTTCATGATGCTCAGGTGTAACTTCAGAATCATAATTGGGGTCTTTTAGAGGAATGCATATTCTGCTCCTATTCCAGAGATGACACTTGCTGACCACACACTTGAATCTCAAAGAGCTTATGGTATGTTTACCAAACTGGAAGGAGTTCAGAGTGACTGTAGGGCAATGAATTTGAGAGTAATGAGATTTGGAACTTTAAAAATTAGGTGGGGACTGGATCCTCAAGGACCTTGCTCATAGTAGACTATGCTGTAGGTCAGTGATGGCGAACCTTTTGAGCTCGGTGTGTCAGCATTTTGAAAAACCCTAACTTAACTCTGGTGCCATGTCACATATAGAAATTTTTTGATATTTGCAACCATAGTAAAACAAAGACTTATATTTTTGATATTTATTTTATATATTTAAATGCCATTTAACAAAGAAAAATCAACCAAAAAAATGAGTTCGCGTGTCACCTCTGACACACGTGTCATAGGTTCGCCATCACTGCTGTAGATAATGGTTAACTGTTAAAGGAACTTAAGTCAAGGAGTAACACAATCAACTTTATGCTGTAGGAAAATCACAGTAGCTAAATTGTGGATAATGGATTGAAACAAGTGAATATTGGAGGCAAGGAGGCCAATTAGGCAAGGGATAAAATATAGCTGAAAAGCACCAGTGTGCTGTGTCTATGACTGTATCCATTCTGATTGTTCCTGTGCCATGTCAGTTGATAAATGTTTTTAAATTACTCTTGCAATTAGGAGACCATTGTAATTCTCCAGACAAAAGTGACTCATGCCTGAAGTAAAGATTGGCAATAGAGATGGAAAGTAGAGAAAGATTTGAGAGAAAGCTTTGCAGTTTGATATGACTTATTGATTAATTAGATGTGGAAATGAGGGAGGTGGGTGACTAGGATTACTCCTGGTTTGCAAGTTAGACTATTTGATTTTGTGATAACATTAAAGTAGGGAATAAAGACAGGACTATATTGTAGCAAATAAAAATATATGATGAATTAAATTTATTTTTAAAGCCTCACCCAAGTATATTTTTTCCATTGATATTTTAGAGAGAGTGGGAGGGAGGAGAAAGAGAGAGAGAGAGAGAGAGAGAGAGAGAGAGAGAGAGAACGAGAAAGAGACTAGTTGCCTTCTGCACCCACTCCGACTAGGGTAGGGATTGAACCTGTAACCCAGGTACATGCCCTTGACTGAGAATAGAACCCACAACCCTTCAGTGTGCAGGTCGATGCTCTAAGCACTTAGCAACACCAGCCAGGGCATGATGATTTTAAATTGAGGCAAAAATGCTACAGTTCTTCTCCTCCTTCCTCCTCCTCCTCCTCCTCCTCCTCCTCCTCCTCCTCCTCCTCCTCCTTCTCCTTCTCCTTCTCCTTCTCCTTCTCCTTCTCCTTCTCCTTCTCCTTCTCCTTCTCCTTCTCCTTCTCCTTCTCCTTCTCCTTCTCCTTCTCCTTCTCCTTCTCCTTCTCCTTCTCCTTCTCCTTCTCCTTCTCCTTCTCCTCCTCCTCCTCCTCCTCCTCCTCCTCCTCCTCCTCCTCCTCCTCCTCCTCCTCCTCCTCCTCCTTCTTCTTCTTCTTCTTCTTCTTCTTCTTCTTCTTCTTCTTCTTCTTCTTCTTCTTCTTCTTCTTCTTCTTCCTAGGTTAGCTGAAGTTTCCAGCAGTTTATTCAAGGATTCAGAGGATTATCCTCTTTGGTTCATGAATACCAAAAAAGATTGCTCTATTTTTATTTGAACGGCTGTTTGGTTGGGTATAAATTTTCTGAGGTTACACTTTCTTTCTTTGAGGACTTCATAGGAGGGTTTTAGGGTATTTGCTTTTTAGCTAGTTTCTAGTGTTGAATGTTGCTGTGGTAATAGCTGAAGTTATGCTTTCTCATGCCCCTCTTTTATTCCCCATATGCATACAAGGAAATCCTATAATTTGCTGTTTAAGTCAGGACACCTTTGAGAGTGAAAGGAGGCACACTAAATAATTATGCCTGGAAAACATGTAAACTGGCAGTTGGTCACGCTTGATATTTTTGTCTGCCTGCCTAAAAGAGTCTTTGTATTTGAAGACTAGGACCTTGTCTTGGTGTTGATTGTTCTCTGTAATGTTGTCCCTCTGGGATGCAGTGTTCCCTCTCAATGTATAAATTCAAGCCTTCTTTTATTTCTGGAAGCTTTTCTTTAATTATAACTTTAAAATACATCCTCTGTTTCTTCATTTTTGCTCTATTTGCTAGAGGCATCTGTTTAATCATATACAGGCTCTCTACTGCCCATCATTCATGTCTATCATGTTCTCTCTAACAATCTTCACCCTTAGTGCACTTGTATGCTTGCTTTCTCACTCTTGTCCTTCTCTATATTCCTTCTAATGGGGCCTTAATTTCACAGATGGCTTTGGCTTTTTCTTTCACTTTTCATAAGCTGTGCTAGTTTATGTCCCATTGCTTTCTATGGTGTTACTGAGCTATTCCATCTCTGCTATGAGTTATTGTTTTATAGAGAAATTACTTTGTTTATGATGATGATGATGATGATGATGATGATGATGATGATGAGCTTGATCAGAATTACTGTCAGCTCCATGAAAACTTTTTTACCTGGTGTGTATGCTTTACCTTTAATTTGTCTTGCTTTTTCCCCTCATGGTATATAGATATAAGCCATATTTTGATAACTTTTTGATACTCATCTTTTATTGAGGTGAGATTTTCCTGGATCGCCTACTTGCTAGATGTTTGAGAAGGGAAGTTTATGACCTTGTACCAAGCTAGTAGAAGTTCTTATTTCAGACATGTGTGTGCTTATATGTGTGCACACGCTTCCATGAGAGAGAGGGGCGGTGGTCTTTTAGCTTTTATTTCTTGGGCAATCTAAATTAGCATTTATGCAATTGCTCCCAATGCATACTACTCTTTCTCACCAACTGACTGGTTCTTACATCTATGGCTTCTTTGGGTAATTCCCTCTTCAGTCTTGCCTACTGTCCATGCCAAATGGGGTCCACAGATATGCCTATAACCAGACTATATGTTTGTTCCAATGGTTTAAAAAACAGACTGTTGGTTTTGACCCTTTTTATATCACCAGCCTTGTATGATATTAGCAGCTGAAACATCCTTTCTCAGTCTCCACACATTCCTGCTTGATTTTCCCTGCCATTGCCATCCTTTCCGCATAAACTGATTTGGGGTAACCAGTTTTCCTAGTTTCCTCAGAGATGAAATTCGTGCTTCTCTTTCTCATTTCCCCATTTTCCTTAGAGTGATTCTGAGTGGGAACTGATGAGAATGATCTTATGGCAGCATTTTAATCAGTGTCTTCATATTCCCTGCTTTGCACCGTGGCAAGCCAAGGAGAGGCTGCTGCACAGTGCTGTGCCGCCATCCTCCCTCTGACCTAGCAGACGGCCTTGGTAAGCAGCTCCTGCAGCCCAGCTCAGTGGCTACTTTCTTCACTTTCTCCATTGGCTCCTGCAAATACAAGTAATAAGATATCGGTAATTCCCAAAACTGTCAAAAGAGATTGTCCAACTGGAATTTGTTTCACTAAATAATACACACACAAAAATAAACCTGTGGTCTGACTCTTTGAAATATGTCATATCACTATGTCATAGCAATTGTGCTTTTGGTTATTCTTCTAAAACCGATCCCACTCTGAACAGTAAAATTCAATTTTCCGTAAATGTTATCTATAGAAGACAGTATGATAAAATGAAGATCACTAGGATTCAGAGATCTGAATTCAATTCAAATTCTATCACCTTTAGTTATGTAATCTTGAATAAATCACTGCATTAACTCTTAACCTTCTTAAATGCAAAATAACAATAACTATACATATATGTAGGTATATGCATATACATACTAGCATATATACATGTATAGCAGATATACACATATACATATATACAGTTTTATTTGTCCTTGTTTTTGTAGTGATTTATATAAGATTCCATAACTAGAGATGCACATAGTAATATATACACACGTGTACATTTATGTATATATGTATCATTATTATGATGAAATGAAAACATGTACATGTTAAAATTGTAAACTTGATGAGTGTTAAATTTTTGTTTTTGTCTGTTTACTTCACTGCTCTATTAGCACCTAGAATAGTGCTTGGCACAGTGCAGGCACTCAATAAAAAAATCAACAGTAGATTAATATGTAAAATGCCTACACATGATAGAGGCTCAGGAAATTCAACAGGAACAGCTCCAGCTTGGGCTTTCAGGTCCCACAGACTCAGGTTGCAGCCCAGCTCTCCTGCATGCCAGGGCAAGATGAACTGAGCACTGAGACTCGGAACTCACTGGTTCACCATCTTTGAAAGGGCAGCACCATTGGACTGAGTCCTGCCTTGCGATCAGTTAACATCTTCCTCTCAGACAGGTGTCAAAAAGGGAAGCAGTCAGAGCAAGGTTCATTCCAGTCTGTTTTGGGGATAAAAGAGTGAACAGCAAAGGAAACATTATCTGGCCTTGGACACCCTTTGAACCAACAGTAAAAATTCGGGTAGAAAAATAGGGCCCCGTGCCAGGAAATAGTTCTCTAGCACTCTTCGTCCTTGGGCGTGGTTCAGCCAAGAGAAGCCACAGTCCCAGTTCTTTGTAACAATAAAAAAGAGAAAAGGATGTGTCCCAATCACCAGTCTATGTTTTCTTCCTTTAAGAGTTAAGGAAATTTTTTTGCCATAGACCAGAACATCTGGCATGTCGTGAACATGAGTTCTGAGGACAAAGCAAGCATTGTTTTCAATTCCAGAATTTTGCAAGTCCAAGAGTTTAAATCCATGAAAAATGGCTTTTAAGAGAGGAATGAGACCAGGTTGACTCCTAATATTACATCCAAATATTTACCATTTTTGAGCAAGAAAAGAATAATTGCGTGGAACTTTACATCCCTCAAAGACTGTGACTATATAGATTTAAATATTAATAATGCATTACTGCTAACAACAATAATGATAATGGCTAGTAAAGTGAAAATGCTAAACTTTCATTCTATGCTCAGTGAAGTAGCAGAAAGAGTGTGAACACCGGCGACTAGCAGACGTGATTCAAATCCCACCTCCATCTTTTTACTGTACCTGTATAATTCTCAGAAAATTGTCTTTAGGAATGTGAAAGTGGCAGACCCAGTAAGTGTTCAACTCTCTACATTTTTGTTTCTCTCTCCTTAGCCGTGGAAAAATTAACATGTGTTTATCTGAAAAGCCACCCATCACTCTTCCCTTACAGCTCCTCCCTGGCAGCACTGAAAAGGGGATTATTAATTAATCGGTGTTTGTGAAACACTTAGAAGATGAAAGTGTTGGGTGTGGAGCAGTCCATTTACATCACAATACTTGAGCTGGCTGCTCCTTCAAGTGGATCCACTTACAATGTAAGGAGTCTCAGTAGAGGTGTTCCAGTCACTCAAGGATCAATGTGTGATTCTGGAAAAGGCGTGTGTCTGCCACGCCAGAGCAGTGCTGTGCAGCAGGCAGGCATTTCTGGAGATGCCATATTACAGCTAATCCTCGAATGAAAGAAGCTCAAAAGGCTTTTGTATTTTTTCTACAAATTATGCTATGGTCCCTTTAGTGATAACTTTAACCAACAAGAAGCTATCTGACCTATTTGGATTCACATTGTTTCCTGGTCCTTGCAGATCTTGGAATCCAGGAACGGAGAAAGAAATCAGTTCTATGTGGATAAAAGCAGTATTCTGCATGCTGGGGTTCCCTAAATCCCGGAGGAGAAGTGTGAGGTCCTGTGGGAGGAGCTGGGAGTTGTGCATCTATAGCACGGTCTCTCACATTTGCTTCTGGTCTGCTTCTGATCACATAGGAAGAGACAACTCCAAGTAGTGAGCACCCAATAGAGTACAGATATGTCATATTTTAAAGAAATACCTGAAACTTGTTATTATTAACCAATTTTACCCAATAAACTTAATTTAAAAAACAAAATAGAATAATTGTGATTAATTTTTCATGTTGTTTTTATAGCATTAAAAACAGAATTATACTTTAAAAAAAGATTGCACTGCCCCATGTTGTTTCAGCAAAACTGTATCACCCATCACAACAAAATGATGTTAATATTCAATTTGTTTATTTTGTGATTTTTTATTTTTTTTACTTCATGAATCATAAAAATTTAAAATTATAACAAGCATATATAAAAGTATTAGAGTTTATATTTTAGTTCTATGCAAACCTCTTAATACAATTATAGTATAAATAATTTAAGAAACATTGTTGACTTTTAAGGTTGTTTTTTTCCTAAATACATTACTCAAATTTGAGAAGCACCGGAGTATGGCAATGAGAAAGGGGAGGAAAATGACTGGTAATCTACAAATTGGGTCATCATTCCTTGAATAATTAAGACTTGGCTGAATGTTAATTCCTGTGTTCTGTAATTCAGCATCAATAAAAGAAATCTCCATGTACTATTCCAGAATTTCATTTTTGCCTCTGAATTATGTTCATATCCACAAATCCCAGCCAAGGACCTATTGAATAATTGTCCCCAAATGTAACATTTTCCTGGTGATGTTTTCCCTTCCTAGGTTCTAGGAAATATAGAAATGTGTTTCTAATTATTAGCAGAACCACCTGGTAACTGCACTGTATCATTGTAATAATATGACTCATTTAGTACACAGTTTGGTGGAACTCAGAGTCATCTTTGACGCCATCCAAGGAAAATCATTTACCAAAATGACCTCACATTCACAGGCTCACCTATAACAAGATGATCATATTTTGTAAACCAAAAATCAGAACCCGTGGCTTGGCAGGCATAAATATATCTGCAACTGGAGTTTTCCTGGAAAATCCAGGGCATACAAATTTCTATGGCATAAGCCACAGAAATCACCTGCTAAATGATGCTCTGGTGCCTTTACTTGGAGAACTTGGGGAACTAGAAGCAACTGGCTTTCGTCTCTAGAGTCGTTATGTATGTGTGGGCTGAGTCCCAAAAATCTATCACTTCCTTGAGTTCACTGAGTGTGTGAGAGGTGAGAACAGAAATCAAACCAGCTCTTCTGGGACACTTACCCTGGTTTTGCAGGGAAACCAACAAGAAATCTCTTCCTGTATAATAAGCCTTCTGGAAGTTGGCCCCTCTTTAGGTTCAGTGGGGTTGGCATATTGATGAGAGAGGGGTGTGCCCAGAAGCCTGGGGAAATGCTCAAGCTTCAGGCTAGGCTTTTCTTCTGTGCTGAATCATACTGTACTGGCCATAGGCCCCAAGTCTGTGAGCCTATGCTAATTTGCATGGCGTATAATAACCATTCTGGTTCCTATTCTCTTTTCTTCTTAGTTGTTTGACTGCTTTTTAAAAAATGTGTTTTTATTGATGTTTTAGAGAGAGAAGAAGGGAGAAGGAGAGGGAGATAGAAAGATCGATGAATGAGAAACATCACTCGACTGCTTCCTGCACACCCCTACTGGGGATTGAGCCTGAATTCGGGCATGTGCCCTGACCAGGAATTGAACTCTTGGTGCATGAGTTGACACTCAACTACTGAGCAACACTGGCTGGGTTGTTTTTTTGTTGTTTTACTTTTGCTTTTGTTGTTGTTAAGTAAGAACGTCAGGGAGTGGAAGAAGAGATAAAATGAAGAAGCAACAGGTTATATAAATCTGATTTTTTATTGAGGTATAATTAACAGATAACATTTATATAACCAGTTATATTAGTTTCAGGTGTACAGATTAATGATTTGATATTTGTATAAGTTGCAAAAATGATCATCACAATAGGCTAGTAACATCCATCACCATATATAGTTACAACATTTTTTAAAATATGTATATATATATATATTTTTATTGATTTCAGAGAAGAAGGGAGAGGGAGAGAGAGATAGAAACATCAATGATGAGAGAGAATCACCAACTGGCCGCCTCTCGCACGCCCCCACCAGGGATCAAGCCCATAACCTGGGCATGTTCCCTGACTGGGAATTGAACTGTGACCTCCTGGTTCATAGGTCAATGCTCAACCACTGAGCCATGCCTGCCTGCCGGGCCAACATTTTTTGTGTGATGATCGTTTAAGATGTATCCTCTTAGCAACTTTTGAATATGCAATGTACACTATACATTTTAGCTTAAAACAAGGAACAGCAGAAGAGTTTTCTAGCATGGTAATGTATATTGGCATGGAAGGAACTAAGTACCATGTTGAAGAAAAGTTTAGTTAAGTAAATTCTCAGAGGCCTTAGGCACAAGCAGGAGAAGTCAAAGATAAATAGTAAGCCACACCAAGGTTCTGTCTTGGAGGACTTACTTTGATGTGGGGAGTGGGAAAGGGCTGTTCCTCTGTGAGAACACATGAGATATGATTGATGGCATCCATTCCTGAGAAATGACAGCAGATCGTGGCACCTCACCTGAACATTCATCAGCGTGGCAGAGAGAAGGGGCCTGTGGCAGAGGCAGCAGCTGGAGGAAGGGGAAAGGAGCAAAGGAGATGCAAATGCTCCAGGTTCCTCACATCAGCAGTGGGCTCTTTCTGCCTGGCAGAGGACTGTGTTGGCAACAGAAAGCCAAGAGGGAATAAACCTGGGAAGGACACTCCCCCCAACATGCTCTAACTTAGTTTTCTAAAAACCAAGGACTTAGATGATTTTTAACAAAGAAAACTATATAAATACACCAGTGCCCCTTTGTAATGTTCTTTCTCAAGAAATGCCAGGTGCAGCTGCCTATTGATTCTCACATCCCAGCCAAGCTTCCTACATTCAGGACTCACAAGGCAAGGTTTGGGCATGTGAGCAGGATGCTGTTTGGGGTCTTTACAGAACATAGAGTAGGTGATGTCTAAAGATGGCAGCTGCTGCAGTGGAAGGTCTTCAGATCAGTAGCACTCTTTTCAAATCTCAGTTTGTCTACTGATGAATCTTGACCTCTCTGAGACTCCATTCTTTATTCTGCCAAATGGGCTAATTCCTACTTAGCTCATTGGATTGCAGAAAGAACCAAATGGGATGACTGCTGTGAATATACCTAGCACAGAGCAGAGCTAGGACTTATCAGTAGAAATTAGTGTTCTTGAACATGCATCAAGGATGTAATCATGCTGGACAGTGACTGTTTTCAATTCTAATATGTTGAAAAATAATAGATAATCAGTAGGCAATTATGGAAAAGCCTTGTGAAAGTCCGTTAGAGGATCTTAAAAATTAGACTAGAGATAGCCAGGGTCTATATCCCTCTAATGACCTTGGTGGCAAAAATGAGACCTAGAATGCTGAACACAAGGATGAAAGTGTTTAAGGCCTTGGGATGATGGAACTGTTCTAGAATTTGGTTGCAATGGTGGTGGCAGAACTTTAGTAAACAAATAGACTAAAACTATTGAGCTATATATCATGATGGTCAATTTTCTATTTCAACTTGGCTGGTCTGTAGTTCCCATTTATTTAATCAAAAACTAATCTAGGTGTTGTTGTGAAAGTATTTTGCAGATGTGGTTAACATCTACAAATCACCCACTTGAAATAAAGGGGATTGCACTTGATAATTTGGATGGCCTTTATGAAATCAGTTGAAAGGCCTTAAGAGCAAAAGCTGAGGTTTCCAGGAAAAGAAATTCTGCTTTGAGACTGTAGCATCAACTTCTGCCTGAATTTCCAGCCTGCTGGCTTGCCATATGAACTTCAAACTTGCCAGCTTCCATAACTAGGTGAGCTTATCAATCTATGTCTTTGTCTATGTCTATATCTATATCATCTATATCTATATCCATATCTATATCTATTTCTATATCTATATCTATATAGCTATAGCTATATCTATATCTATATTATATATATATATATTACATATATTAATTGAGCTATTAGCTGTTAAGTGTGTATACTTTTTTTGGAACACACACTGTGTATGTATGTGTGTGTGTGAGTGTGTATACATTTGTTCTGTTTCTCTGGATAACGCTGATGAATACTAAACTTAAAACAACGTGAAGTTATTATAAGTAAATTATGTGTCAATAAATTGTTTTTTCTTTAAACTACATACTATCTAATTTCAGTTTTATAAAATTCTAGGAATGACAAACTAACCTTTAGTGAGAGAAAGCAGATCAGTGGCTGCAGAGTCATGGGAAGACTACAGAGGAGCCTGAGGAAATTATTGGGGGTAATGGCTGTGTGCACTAGCTGACTGTGGCTTCATGTGTGTTTACAAAGGTGAAAATCTGTCAAAGAGCACACTGTAAATGGGTACAGTTTATTGTATGTCAGTTCGACCTTCATAAAGTGGCTTATCCTATGTAATAAAAGCCTAATAGGCTAAATGTCCGGTCATCCAGTCATCCGTTCAATCAATCAAAGCATAATACACTAATGATATGCTAAGGCCACTCAACCGCTCACCATGACGTACATTGACCACCAGGGGCAGACGCTCCAACCGGTAAGTTAGCTTGCTGCTGGGGTCTGGCCGATCAGGACTGAGTGAAACAGGCTGGACATACCCTGGAGCCCTCCCACATCCCTCCCCAACCCTGATCATGCACCAGTGGGGTCCCTCAGCCTGGCCTGCACCCTCTCTCAATCTAGGACCACCTGGGGGATGTCAGAGAGCCGGTTTCAGCCCGATCTCGCAGGCCAGGTCAAGGGACACCACTGGTGCACAAATTCATGCACCAGTCCTCTAGTCTAAAAATAAAAAGAGACAGAGAGAAGGAGAGAGACAAAAAGAGAGCCAAAAGGATAAATCCAAGAGAAAAATGTCTAAGGCTTAGAGTAGATGGGGCCTATGCTGCCTATTTTGTTTCCCCTTCATCCTGTTATCCTCCTTGGGTCTGAAAGCTGCACAGAGAACACAGGAGATGAAAGGAACAGTCCTCCCCACCCTCCAGGACTCTGGAAACACCCATTCCCCTTCTAATTCAAGTGGAGATGCCAGCAAAGGTCTGCACCTGGACACAGTGTGCCCATCCATGCCTGGAGATAAAACAGAAAAACTGTGAAAGTTCAGTCGGCTGTAATCAGAAAGAATGTTTATAAAGTATCCTGCTGCCTTGTTCTGTCCACTAGAGAATCAATCTTGGAGCCTATCTATGTCCAAAAGGGGTGAATACAGAGCACCCATCCCCTCACTATAGCACTAGCACAGTTGGTCAGAGAACACCGAGCTTCCAGAATTAACTGAGAGGTAAGACCACTGGGTCAAACATCAGAAAGATCTGCTTCCCTCTCACTGAGAGGAGGAAGCAACAAGCATTTGCCCAGCAAGGCGGGGTGGGCCAAGCTTCTGCTCAGATCGTGCCCTAAGTAAGCAGGTGGGCAGAGGCTGAGGAAAAGCCTGGTCTGTCCCAGGAAAAAGGAACAGCAGAATTCTGGAAAAGAAATCTGGTCAGAATCAGCATAGAGATCCCCCTTATTTGTACTTGCTAAGTATTTTGGTTGACAAGGAAATAAAACTTAGCAGGACAATACCAAAAGCCACCACGGATATTTACAGCCATTCATTGACTATGAGTGTGCTCAACTGTGTGGCTTTGGCCATTTTCAGCTCCACCTTTCTTGTCCACATGGTGTCTGGAATTTAAAACTAATCCAGATGTTTTTGTAGATACAGCACAACTATTTCAGGCAAGATTCTGGTGCCCAGAGTAAGTCAACAAGAGAGGCTGAGCAAGCTCCCTGGGACAGCCTGGCTCATGGTCAGGCATGCATTCCTCTATCTGAGAGAGCTGCCACTTGAGCAGCACTCCCGGAATTCACAACCTGGGGACTATTTGAGCTTTCAGTCTACTTGGGGGTGGTCTCACTTCCAGGTCACAGAGGAGGGTGAGAGCACAGGTGTGATCCCTTGTGCGTGCTGGCGTGTGTGTGTGTGTGTGTGTGTGTGTGTGTGTGTGTGTGTGTGTGAAAGGGACAGCCTAAAAGCAAGAAACAGAAAACCCCAGGGCAGAGAAGCCATAGAAACATGAATTTTACTGTCAAAGGTTGGGATTCATGTTCAAATTACTTTGTACATGAGCATTTTGACCATGGACAAATGACTTGGTTTTTCTGAGTACATTTTATCATCTGAAAAATGGGCCCATGAAGCTAGCTCATGGGATTGTTGAAAGGATTACCTGATATATGATAGCACATGGGAAGGTGCTTTATAAACTGGGAGGCACAGGTGATGAGATGCCCCCACGTTGCCCACCAGGCCTCCTACCCAAGGAAGAGTGAGATTTATGGACATGCAGTTCCAAGATGACTTGTGAGGTGAGAGAGTTGTGAGTTGTGACCACAGGACCCTGCAGGGCAAGCCCAGCTCTGTCTGAGGACGGGTACTACAGAGGAGGTGCTCTGAGCACTGTTGCTGGTTCTGAGACCCATGGGCCTCTTTTAATTCATAAAAAGCAACAGGATTCAGATATTTTTAATTTTTGCTTTAAGAAATCAGTGCAAGGTGCTTTCTCTACCTAATCTCTAACGCTCCCACCAAGCCTGTAATTGACTTTCGCTACCCACATGTTAGAAGTGCCTTAACTGAGGCTGAGAAAAGTAGGGAGCTTGCCAGCAGTCCCCCAGCCAGGCAGGGGCAGAGCCAGAATCCAGCCCTGCCTCTAATTCCCCTGATTTCCCATTTGAATTTTAAAATAATATAAGCAAGATGTTATATATTTTTGAACCAAAAAATCTTTTAAAATCAGATTATTGTTTTCCTGTATGAGATTCAAGCTGGGCCTTGGAAATGAAGAAAGAATTGGGAGAACTTGGAAAGGTTTGGGAAGGACATAGCCAAAGCGAACAAAAGCTTGGGAGGGAAACAAGAAAATGTTCCCTGACAGGGAAAAATGAAAGAATTTGTTCACTCGATGGTAAGTTCTGAAGAGGCCAGGAACTGTATCTTATAACTTCACTTAGTGGCTGGAGGCCACCCCCACCCCCGGCTCCCAGCTGGGAACGTAGTGTATTCTGGTTGATCTATTGATCATTTCACTCTGAAAAAGAAAAGGCCAAAGGAGTGGAATTCATTACAACCTCCAAAAATCATGTGTAACCGAGTCAGAGGGGAGTGGTGATGAAAAGAGGGTTTACGTTCCATGATGTCAGAACACGAAGGAAAGTTCTAGAATGCCTTTGAAAAAAAATTTCAGTTTTTTCCATCTGAAATGGGTGTGAGGCATTTGAACACACTACCAAGGATGCAAAGCCTCTTTCTTTGCTGATCTCAAAAAGAATGTTCAAGGGCCAAAGTTTTGAAAGAATAGATTGCACACCTGTAGTTCTGGGGGTGACCTCAATGTAACTCACAGTCTGAAAAGCCAGTGATGCCCCTGACTTTGCCCATATCAAAAGGCCAATTCCAACATGCTCTGCAGGTCAAAACAGCTTCTCCGCTCATGGAGGTCTCGCCAGCACCCAGAGGATTCCAGCGACGTGGCTCAGCCACAAGGAAGGACAGGAAGAGATGTTTCAATATCATTTGAGGCTTTTGTGGGAGAGCAAATGTCGAGCCCATAATAGATGCTTTCTGATCCTTCTCACACTGCACCTGGCTCTCCTAAGTATTGGTCCTATTACATTTTTAAAAATAGCTCTGAAGTAATTTGTGAGCTGAACTGGCTACAGAATAAAAAACCCACCTGAATAAATTCTACTTGTTCCTATCAGCCAGAGACCCAGACCTACAGCTGCAGTTTCCTCAGAGCTAATTTTCAGCATTAGGGTTCATCAGAACCGAAATTCCATTCTAATAAATGGTGAGGCAGCAGCCACTCTTTCAGCCACTCGTTCGGGCGATCGGGGAATTGGCAGATGAGTTAAAATGTTCCATTGGTGACAACACACAGCTGTTGAGGTGCAAAGATGTGAGACTCTAATCAGACCAGGTTGTATAAGTAGCACTGTCTCATTATCTCTGCTTGGGGGGTAGGGTTCACCGGGCAGCTGGGGCTGGACGGATGTCAACAGGAGAGCTAATGGGAAGTTGACACACAAAGATATCAACCTAGAAGAGAGGAAGTGGGTAACCTATGCCCCCTTTAACCTTGAAGAAGAATATGGAGTGGGCAGTCCCTTCACAATGATTCTTGCATGAGGCAGCATCAATAACCAATGTTACTCTTTTCTTGCATTTGTAAGAAATGACTTCCAGGGCTTTCCCTTGGCATATGTTGCAGTGTTCTCCCAGGAACGCCTTATTTTTCCCAACATTCTGAGGAAAGTTGTAATGTCAATTAAGCAATGCTCAGAGTGGGAAACTGTCTTGAGTGCCAAGCACAGAAGAGGTAGTCCGTAAGTGGTGGCTATTCACTCTACTAATACACAAGCAAGCAGGGTGCTTCTAAATTTGCTGATTTGCAAAATAGATGATGGTTATCTTAGAAATAATAAAAGTAACCAATGATCATTGGTCAAGCTATGTAATGATGATCAATTTACCAAATATTTTCACACCCATTATATAGTTAACCTGCACCCAGGACTTTGTATGGTAGGGATGCTTATTATTCACCCTTTAGTGATGAGCCTTCTTGGGGGCTCTATAGAATAAGCAAATAGTACCTCTGTTATTACCCAAGTGCAGAAACTGCAGGAGCCGGGCAAACGAAGAGGAAAATACTGGTTTTATTGCTGGTAAGAGTTCCTTGAAATTGAAGCTGAGATATACAATGAGCTTGTTAACATTCCCACCCCACTCCCCACAGGCACATACAACAGATATCAGCACAGACCCTGGGGCAGCCCCTCCAAGGACAAGCGTGAGTCTTCACTACAGATTCCTGTACCAAGAATCCAGGATGAGAGGAGAGAGAACGCACCTCTCATGCTTACAGACTTTCAATAGATAAGCGCCACCCCACCAAGGCCGCCATGTTGTGATCAGGTACCTTCCTCCTCTTTGCGAGGATGAGTGGCGGAGGAGGTGGGTGAGCCAGCGATATGACTCCTGGAAACATAAGGAGAGGAGGGGAAGTGATTGTTCCTAACACATCCCAGCGCTTTTGCTTTCCGAACACATTGGATCAGACATCAAGATTATGGTCATCCCAGAAGCAGCTATTTTTCCTAAGGGAACTTTTCCTCCTAGCAGTACTACTCCCACTTTATGAGACCAGCCCCCCAATAGACAATTCTCCTGGGACCACAGGTGGGCAGTTTAGAATTGGCCCCCAGAAGACTCTGAATGGATCCAAGGAGTACACTAACTCAACTAAGTTCAAACTCACTCCTTATTCTGTTTTCCTCTCCCCAAAACTGTTCAGCTATGTTCTTTAATATAACGCTTTTCAGGGGCTCTGCAATGTGATTAAATAACAAAATAAAGATAATTATGTAAGGCCAGCAACAAACAGGGGTATAAACTCATTTGGATATAAACTCACTCCCATTAGGAAATTCCAAGGGAGATACTGAAGTCCAAACATTAAATAATCCTCTTGGAAGAAACATCCAAAGACATTTCAGTCCAAAAGAATTAAAGTCCAAAGTTAAATTTCCTTAACTTGTGGAGTTCAAGTCCAAAGACATTAAAGTCAAATTCCAATTTTTAGTTTTCCTGTGTCTTTGATATGCAAAGAAATTCATGTCCAAAATTTCCTTTCCCAATTTCCAGTCCTGCCCAGTCTCCAGGAGAAGGTCCTGGACGTCAGCAGCTGCAGGCTGGGCTGCGGTCCACGGGAATGGGTGTGGCTCCTCCTCGGCCTCTCAGCAGCCTTATTTTTTACAAAGTTCAAAGAGTTAATAGAACACGAAAGAGTGTTATCGTATCAGCCCCATGCTCCACAACATTGAGAACTACAAGAAACGCCCAGCCGCCAGAGAAGCTGTCTGAGCACAGTTAGCTTTTCAGAGCCCAGTATGTAGTGATGCCAGAGGCCGAGCACTATTTGGAGAAAGGGGGAATCGGTGGGTTAAGCCACAATTTGGGTCCTAATATCTAAAATCTTGATCAGTGCTTAAGTATTTAATAAATTCAGGGCCAAACTGGGGTGAATTCTAGAATGTGTGAACAAGCCATGTGAATCCAACTCGATTTTTAAGTCCTCCATGGTTCTCTCCCTCAGCTCCAAATGAGATCCAAGCAACACAAAGACGATGCCATGGGAACCTCTGATCTGGACCTCCTTTACCTCTGCCTGACACAAGACACCATCGTGCCCTGTAGATCGTGTGCTGACTACAACGATTTAAACTCCCGGCCAACAGACTTGGCTAACATCCACAGTCAAAGCTGCAAGCACAGTTCTGTATCCAATGCCTGGCACGCGACAGTGCTATGCCGTTTCAGGTGAAAGCTATAGTGGGCTTCCCTAAGACCCCAGCAGCCGACTTGCTCAAGTCTGGCAGCCAGAGTTTGCTAATGTCCACACTCATTTAAATCGGCATTAAAATAGTCATTTTCCCATGGACAAAGCCACCAGGAGTGGGGTAACCACATTAATTAAACTAGGACATTTTTGACAGTTAAAATAAGAGATGAATAAATACTATGAGACAAAAAGCATGAACTGTGCCGGGCTAGTTGTGGTGCATGCTTGCTTGAGCCATAAACTCCCCAGTCTCATTTAAGGCAACTCCACAGGGTAACCGAGGAGTGGGAACTGGGAGTTTCCCCCAAGGGAAGTCAGGGCTCAGAGAGTTAGTTAAATGATTTGCCTGGAGTTAACATGCTTGTAAGTAACACAACCAGAAATGAATCCAGGTCTTCTGGTTGCAAAGCCATGGTTTTTTCAATGCATTCATTCTGCTCCTTATATCCCCACTACTCACATCTTTGTTACAATTTGAAAGCCTTTCCTCCCTTTACTTGCCTTTTGCTTTGGAAAAATAATGTTTTTGTCTACTATATGAGTAATAAATGTGCACTGTAGAAAATCTGGAAATTGTTGAAAAGCATAAAGAAAAAAGTTGTTATTTTTCCACTGAGGAATAAGCTATGTTATCATTTTCTTCCAATTTGTTTTCTGTGTATGTGTGTGTTAATGTGTGTGCAGTAATATTTTTGAGCTATTTCCAGATTCTCTATCTTTCTTCCCACTACATCTGCCTTTTCCTTTGTCTCCTACTTCAAGCAGATAGAAGGCAGTGTGCTCATGGTCGCCTGGTCTCAGGGGAGAAATGGGCCGGCAAAAGGCAGAATAAAAGAATTTAGTTTCCCAAAGCCCAGGCCCACCAAGAATATTATTCTAGTCACCTTGGAGGCAAATAACAGTATCTCTCTCCTTTCCAATATTTATACTTCATATTTCTTTTTGTTGATGTACTATAGACTAAGACTTCCAGAAAAATGTTAAAAAATGGTGATGATGCCTGGCCAGTTAACATCAACCTATGAACCAGGAAGTCACAGTTCAGTTCCCCACCAGAGTACAGTTCAATTCCATGCCCTGGTTGCGGGCTTGATCCCCAGTGTGGAGTGCGCAGGAGGCAGCCAATCAACAGTTCTCTTTCATCATGGATGTTCCTATCTCTCTCCCTCTCCCTTTCTCTCTGAAAAATCAATAAAAATATTTTTTTAAAAAATGGTGATGATAGCAAGCTCACTTGTATTGGTCTGACTTTAATATCCAGGTTTCCACATTAAATATGGTATTGGTCAATTTTACTCAAGTTTTCTTTGTCTGGTTAAGCAAGTTTTCTATTCTTTGTTGCTAAGAAATTCAATTTTTATTAAAAATCAAGAATAATATTGAAAGTGATCAAATGTATTTTGGCATCTTTTTTTTTAAAATTTTTACCTGAGGACATGTTCCCATTGTTTACAGAGAGAGAGGACAGGAGAGAGAGAGAGAGAGAGAGAGAGAGAGAGAGAGAGAGAGAGAGAGAGAGAGGAAGACATGGATGTAAGAGAGGAAGATCGGCCTCTTGACACATACACGACCAGGAATCAAACCTATGACCCTTCAGTGCATGGGAGGGCTCTCCAACCAACTCAGCCACACCAATCAGGGCTATTTTGGCATCTAGTAAGATAATCATGTGACTCCTCTTCTTTGATTTATTAAGATGATGGACTATATCAATGGGTCTTCTTTCATTAAACCACTTTTGCATTTCTGATTTTGCTGTTTTTTATTTAAGTGGGCTGCTGGATTTGATTTGTAGTCAAGTGAAAAGTAAGATTGGTAAGCTATGTTATCATTACTGGTGTTGCTCAGTGGTTGAGTATCGACCCATGCACCAGGAAGTCACCCGTTCAGACTCAATCCCCAGTAGGGAGCATGCAGGAGGCAATCAATGGATGTTTTTCAATGTTTCTATCTCTGTCTCTCTTTCTCCCTTCCTCTTTCTGAAATTAATTTTAAGAAAAGTAAGATTGGTTTATAATTTTCATTTTCAGAAGGACCAAGCATGTGTTCTTGAGGGATATACCAAATCATAAAATAAATTGGAATACTGTCATTATTTTCTAGCCTATGTAACAGGAGAGGGTTAGTTCTCTTTAAAAAAAATTAAAACTTGCTCATAAAAAGTTCAGGGATTGGAGTTTTTGTTGAAGATAATTCTCTGACAGCTTTTCTTGTTTTACCAATAATTATTAATTACTTAAGAATTTTTATTTCATCTCATGTCAATTTTACTACTCTAATTTTTTTTTTACATAAATGACTATTACATTGAGGATTTCAGATTCATTAGCAGAGAATTACACAAAATCCTTACTTTTTTCTGTGGTCTAATTGTTGTTGTTTTTAGACTTAGTAATTTGGTATTTGATTTTATTTTTTTTAAAGAACCAATTTTTGGCTTTATTACTAATTCTCTATTAAAATTTTAAAGTTTACTTTTAACCTTTTTTCTTTTCTTTTTTTCCTTTTGGAGGATAATGTAGTGGTGATATTTCCTTTTATTTTTTAATATATTTTTCATTATTGATAGTATTAAATTTAAGTGAAGTTTACTTATATTTTTACTTATTAGAAATGAAATGGTTTCATGTTATTTAATTTCTCTCTGAAATCAGATTTGACTCCAACCCACTGGTTTTAAATTGGAGTTTTCTCATCTATGGAGTCATAATAGCCAGTGTTTTTGTCTACCTAACCTGTTTCTCTCAGTCTTCCCAGCAGCCTTCTTGTGGCACCATTAACTCCCACTGTGAGGATCCTGGGACAACCTTGGTTTGGTTTTCCTGAGATTTATTTGTTCATCTCTCCTTTCAATTCTGTGTTACATTAGGAGCCTTTCAAAACATGATACTATTTTGTTTAATGTGATTAATTTTTTTTTTTCAAATTTCTCTTGGTTGTTTTATTTACTTACTTATTTATTTATTTATTTATTTATTTATTTATTTATTTATTTTTTAATTCTTTAAAGTATTACATATGTCTCCTTCTCCCCCCATGGACCTCTCCCAGCCACTCTCACCCCCAGAACATGCTCTCACCCCTCTAGTGTCTGTGTCCATTGGTTATGCATGTATACAAATCCTTTGGTTGACCTCCCCTAACCTGCCACCCCCACCTTCCCCTGCCTTCCTTCTGAGGTGTGATGGTTTGTTCTATGCTTCTCTGTCTCTGGATATATTTTTGTTCATCAGTTTATGTTGTTCATCATATTCCACATATGAGTGAGAGCATGTGATATTTATTTTTCTCCAACTGGCTTGTTTCACTTAGCATAATGCTCTCCATGTCCATTCATGCTGTTGTGAATGGTAAGAGTTCCTTCTTTTTTACAGCAGCTTAGTATTCCATTGTGTAGATGTGCCACAGTTATTTAATCCACTCATCTGATGGGCACTTAGGCTGTTCCCAAATCTTAGCTATTGTAAATTGTGCTCCTATGAACATAAGGGTGCATATGTCCTTTCTGATAGGTGTTGCTGATTTCTTGGGATATATTTCTAGAAGTGGGATTACTGGGTCCAATGGGAGTCCTACTTTTAATTTTTTGAGGAAACTCCTTACTGTTTTCACAGTGGCTGAACTAGTCTGCATTCTCACCAGTAGTACACGAGGGTTCCTTTTTCTCCACATCCTTGCCAGCACTTGTTGTTCATTGATTTGTTGATGATAGCTATTCTGACAGGTCCTGAGATGGTACTGCATTGTCATTTTGATTTGCATCTCTTGGATGATTAGTGACTTTGAGCATGTTTTCATATGTCTCTTGGTCTTTTGTATGTCCACTTTCAAAAAGTGTCTATTTAGGTCCTTTGCCCATTTTTTTGATTGGATTGTGTATCTTTCTTTAGTTAAGATGTATGAGTTCCCTGTAAGTTTTAGAGATTAGACCCTTATCAGATATAACATTGGCAAATATATTCTCCCATGCAGTTGTTTTTTGTTGTTTTCTTGATGGTTTCTTTTGCTGTGCAGAAGCTTTTTATTTTGATGTAGTCCCATTTGTTTATTTTCTTCTTATTTTCCATTGCCATAGGAGCTGTATCGGTAAAAATATTGCTACGACATATGTCTGCTATTTTGCTGCCTATGGGTTCTTCTAAGATTTTTATGGTTTCCTATCTTATGGTTTCCTGGTTTAAGTCCTTTATCCATTTGAGTTTATTTTTGTGTATGGTGTAAGTTGGTGGTCTAGTTTCTTTTTTTTTTTTTTTTTTTTTGCATGTATCTGTCCAATTTTCCCAACACCATTTATTGAAGAGACTGTCTTGACTCCCTTGTATGTTCTTGCCTCCTTTGTCAAATATTAATTGAGCATAATGACTTGGGTTGATTTCTGGGTTCTCTGTTCTGTTCCATTGATCTATATGTCTGTTTTGCGCAAGTACCAGGCAGTTTTGAGAACAGTGGCTTTATAATATAGCTTGATATCTGGTATTGTGATCCCTCCAACTGTGTTCTTCTTTCTCAGGATTGCTGCAGCTATTTCGGGTCTTTTTAAATTCCATATGAATTTTGGGGGAGTTTTTTCTAGGTCTGTGAAATATGCCATTGGTATTTTAATGGGAATTGCATTTAATCTATAGAGTGCTTTAGGTAGTATGGACATTTTAATGATGTTGATTGTACCAGTCCATGAACACAGTATATTCTTCCATTTGTTTATGGCTTCCTCTTTTTTCAGTGTCCTGTAGTTTTTCGAGTACAGGTCTTTTACCTCCTCAGTTAAGTTTATTCCTAGGTATCTTAATGTTGTTTGTTTTTTTGTTGCAATCATAAATTGGATTTATTTTTTACTTTATCTTTCTGTGAGTTCATTATTGGTGTATAAAAAAGGCCACAGATTTCTGGGTGTTAATTTTGTATCCTGCTACATTGCCAAATTCATTTATTAAGTCTGGTAGCTTTTTGATGGAGTCTTTAGGGTTTCCTATGTACAATATCATGTCATCTGGGAATAATGACAGTTTTACTTCTTCTTGTCCAAATTGGATGCCTTTTATTTCTTCTTCTTGTCTGATTGCTATGACTAGTACTTCTAGTACTATGTCAAACAGGAGTGGTGAAAGTGGGCATCCCTGTATTGTTCCTGTTCTTAGGGGAAATGGTTTTAGTTTTTGCCCATTGAGTATGATGTTGGTTGTAGGTTTGTTATATAAGGCTTTTATTATGTTGAGGTATGGTCCCTCTATTCCCACTTTGCTGAGAGATTTTATCAAGAAAGGGTGTTGGATTTTGTCAAATGCTTTTTCTGCATCAATTGATATGATTATGTGATTTTTGTCTCTCAATTTGTTTATGTGATGATCACGTTTATTCATTTGTGGCTATTATACCAACCTTGTTTTCCCAGGATAAATTCCACTTGGTCATGGTGTATGATATTACTAATGTAATGTTGGATCTGATTTGCTAGAATTTTGTTGAGGATTTTAGCATTTATGTTCATCAGTGACAATGCCTTTAATTCTCTTTCTTGTAGTGTCTTTATCTGGTTTTGGGATTAAGGTAATGCTGGCTTCATAGAAAGAGCTTGGAAGTGTTCCTTCCACTTGAATTTTTTGGAATAGTCTGAGGAGGATAGGTTTTAGTTCTTCTTTGAATGTTTGGTAAAACTCCCCTGTGAAGGCATCTGGCCCAGGGATTTTGTTTGCTAGAAGCTTTGTGATGACTGCTTCAATTTCCCCCATGGTTACTGGGCTATTCAGATTTTTTTATTCTTCTTGATTGAGTTTTAGAAGGTCATATTGTTCTAGGAATATGTCCATTTCTTCTAGGTTGACTAGTTTATTGGAACAGAATTGTTCATAGTATTTTTTTTTTTTATAATCCTTTGTATTTCTGTGGGATCTGTTGTTATTTTGCGTTTTTCATTTCTGATTTTGTTTATTTGAGTCTTCTCTCTTTGCTTCCAGGTGAGCCTGGCTGGAGGTTAATCAATCTTGTTTATCCTTTCAAAGTACCAGCTCTTGGTTTTATTAATAATTTGTATTATTATTATTATTATTATTATTATTATTATATTTTTTGGTCTCTAAGTCATTTATTTCAGCTCTGATCTTTATTATTTCCTTCCTCCTACTCACTCTGGGCTTTTCTTTTTGCTCTCTTTCTAATTCTTTAAGTTAAAGAGTTAGATAATTTATTACCAATTTTTCTTGTTTTTTGAGGTAGGCCTGTAATGCTATGAACTTCCCTCACAGGACTGCTTTCACTGTGTCCCATAGATTTTAGATTGTTGTGTTTTCATTGTCATTTATTTCCAGGATGTTTTTTATTTCTTCTTTAATCTCTTTGGTAACCCGATCATCTACACTAATAAAAGAGAAAATGCAAATTGACTGTACCTTTGTGACGCCAATCAGGAGTGAGTATATAAATCAACCCAACAAAATGGCAGGTTAATTTGCATACACAGGCGTTGAGCAGTCGGGAGCAGGGTGGCTGCTTGCGCATGCACTGGTGCCCAGCAGCCTGGGTCCCAGGGACAGGTGTCCTTGGGACCCAGCCTGCTCTGAGCCTGTAGGCCCGTGCTTAGGCCCAGAGTGGCCGGGGTCCCGGAATGACTCCCGGCCACTCCGGGTCTATGCACAGAGGTGCCAAGCAGCCAGGGGCAGGGCAGGAATGCCCTCTGCATCGCCTTGGCAGGCCTGTGGGCAGTGCGCACGCACTGAGTGACCCGGGAGGGGGGGGGGGTAGTGCGGGATGCCCGACCCCCGGCGCTCTGGCCCTATGTGTGCAGGTGCCGAGCAGCCTGGGTCCTGGGGACGCCACTGGAGTGTATGGGCCTGTCAGCCTGGACTAGGGGCGGCTGAAGTTCTCAGTCTTTTTTGTTTCAGCAGACCAGAAGCAAAAACCAAGAGCGTGGGGAGCACCAGGAATTCTGGGAATCGTAGTTCTGGTGGCAGCCCCTGGACCAAAAGCGGAAGCCCAGAGAGCAGGGAGCACCAGGAATGCTGGGAATCATAGTTCTGGTGGCAGACACATTGTGGGATCTCCTAGACACTGGAGCAGTGGTTCTCAACCTTCCTAATGCTGCAACCCTTTAATACAGTTCCTCATGTTGTGGTGACCCCCAATTTCATTGTTACAAATTGAACATAATTAAAGCATAGTGATTAATCACAAAAACAATATGTAATTATATATGTCTTTTCCAATGGTCTTAGGCGACCCCTGTGAAAGGGTCATTCGATCCCCAAAGGGGTCGCGACACACAAGTTGAGAACCGCTGCACTAGAGCAAAGTGAGCCTGGAGCAAGTTACTGTTGCGGTGGGGGATGGAGGGAGAGCAAAGGTGAGAGACATAAGTAAAGTCAGAGTGTCAAGGAAAAATTAAAAGGAAGATATCCTGCCACGTCTAGGAAATCTCCACCAATGGAGCAAAGAAAAAAAAGACCCCTACTATTCTGTGAGCACAAAACCCAACTGGATTGGGGGTCTCAGACAATTTGCTCACATGATTGCAGACAGACAGAAACTCCCGGATTAGAGAGGGCTCCCCTGAGAGCTCCCAGATTTGAGATGGTGCAGGTCGGGCTGAGGGACCCAACCCCTGTGCATAAATCTTCTAGTTATTTAATAACATGCTATTTAGCCTCCAAGTGTTTGAATTTTTTATTGTTTTTATTGTAATTGATTTCTAATATTATGCCATAGTGATCTAAGAAAATGCTTAATATGATTTTAATCTTGAATTTGAAGAGACTACCTGTGTCCCAATATGTGGTCTATCTTTGAAAATGTCCCATGTGTACTTGAGAAGAATGTACATTCTGTAGCTTTTGGGTGAAATGTTCTGAAGATGTCAATTAAGTCTATCTGAGCTAATGAGTCATTTAGGATTGCTTTTTTTGTTGTTGATTTTTTCTGTTGGGAGGATGTATCCAGTGATGTCAATGGGGTATTAAAGTCCCCCACTATGATTGTATTGCTGTCGATCACTTCCTTGATAACTTCCAGAAGTTTTTGTGTATTTGGGTGCTCCTGCATTGGATGCATATATGTTTACCTGAGTTATATCCTCTTATTGTATTGTTGCCTTTCATATTATGAAGTGGCCTTCCTTATCTCTTATAATGGCCTTCACTTTGAGGTCTATTTTGTCAGATGTAAGTATTGCTACCCAAGCTTTCTTTTCATTTCTATTTGCCTGAAAGATATTTTTCCATCCCTTCATTTTAAGTCTGTGTGAGTTCCTTTTTCTGAGGTGGGCCTCTTCTAGACAGCATATATATGGGTCATGTTTTCTTATCCATTCAGACACTCAATGTCTTTTCATTGGATCATTTAATCCATTTACCTTTAAGGTTATTATTGATAAGTACTTGTTTGTAGCCATTTTTATTCTTTGTGCCTGTGTTTCTTCTTTTTACAACAGTCCCTTTAGCATTTCTTGCATTGCTGGCTTGGTGGTGATAAACTCCATAAGCCTTTTTATTTTTTTTGTCTGTGAAGCTCCTGATTTCCCCTTCAGTTATAAATGACTAGTAGCCTGGTGCACGAAATTCATTCACTGGGGTGGGGGGGAAAAGGGCCCCTCAGTCTGGCCTTCACCCTCTCCAATCTGAAACCCCTCAGGGAATGTCCAACTACCTGTTTGTGCCCACACTTTTAAGATAACAGCTCCATTGTTGTTTCTTTCTTATGCTTAAAACCATTGGAATTAGTAGGTATTCAAAGTGCGTATACATTTGGGGGAACACCCTGTATATCTCTAGTCAGCAGTGAAAGAAATCAACAGCAGATTTGGAACCCTCAGACAGGGAACCTCGCTCACTCCCCACATGTCTCCCCACTTCACTGTCCACCTTCGTGGGCAGCAGGAGAATCAAAGTTTTCTCTCATTAATTTGGAAAAGCACGTCCTGTCACCCGCTGCCTGGCAGGAGTGCGCTAGGCCCCAAGCAAGCGAGGCTCAGTCAGGGCAACCTTCGCTCATGGGTGCTGGCACCCAAAGTGCACATTCCTCCTCTACAGTTGCCCCAACTATCCCACTGTTTCACTGAGAGGACGGAATTCCTCTCCACCTCTGGGTTCTTGATCTTGAATGCTGATCGAAGGCACCTCAGCGAGGGTTGCCCATGCCCACCAGGTGTGTCTGTCTGCATCTGCTCCTGCCTCAGCACCTGCATTAACCCCCTAGAGGTGATCTCATAGCTGCACTGGCCTCCGTGGCAACAGGGCATCACCACTCCGCCCTCTCACTGTCATCTCACAGGCGCCCACCCTCAGCACCCAAAACACCCAGACACTCTCCAAAGGACGTGAGCACATCAGAGGGGGTGTGTGCACATCCTGTGGGGGTGTTAGGCATGCTGGGTTGATGGAAGTGCGGTGGAGAGGTGGGGGGAACTTGTGCACGCCTTGGTTTGCAACTGTTGCAGGCGCGGGAGGGTGACAGTGTGCTGGGGGATGTTTGCACGCCAGAGGGGGAGGTGTACACCGGAAACCTCTGGCTTTGCAGATCCGCAAACCCCCGTGGTGCGGCCAGGAGGACGTCAGTCTGGCCCGCCACGGTGGCTGTCCCTGTGATCCTGCACATTCTGGGCCAGGAGGCAAATCTTGCGCAGCCACTCCTGGGTGCTGATGGCCTGCAGGTGCTACTTCAGCTCAGCCTGCAGGCTCCGCTTGGAGCCCTCACAGCTGTCATCACTGCGATGTGGGAAGTACAGGCAGCCCTCTGCCGGCCTGCCTCCCCTGTCCAGAGGCTCTCTGCGCTGCTCACCTGCCCAGAGTTACTGGGGCTGGGTGGAAGCCAGGCATCCTGCCCTGCCCAACCCTGCCCGATCCGTCCCTGTGTGAGCTGCCACCCCGCCAGGAAGGGTCACGGATCCGGGTCCCAGGACTGCGGACAGCCTCAAGCACTGCCCCCTGCCCGGCAGGGTCACAGATCCAGGTCTTGGTCCCGTGGACAGCCTCAAGCGCTGCCCTCCACCTGCCAGGTCATGGATCCGGGTCCCAGACCACAGACAGCCTCAAGCGCTGCCCGCCTCCCGCCAGATCACGGATCTGGGTCCCAGACCGTGGACAGCCTCAAGCGCTGCCCCCCTCCCGCCAGATCACGGATCCGGGTCCCAGACCACGGACAGCCTCAAGCGCTGCCCCCCGCCCACCCGGTCATGGATCCGGGTCCCAGGACAGCAGACAGCCTCAAGCACTGCCCCCCGCCTGGCAGGGTCACAGATCTGGTCCTGGACTGTGGACAGCCTTGCCCGCTGCCACCCGCCTTCAGTATGCAAATTAGCCGCCATCTTGTTGCTTCAGGGTGGGGTTCTCCACTGGGGTGCCTGGCCAGTCTGGGTGAGGGGATGATGGCTGTTTGCAGCTGGTCACACCCCCTTCAGGGTGGGGGTCCCCACTGGGGTGCCTGGCCAGCCTGGGTGAGGGGCTGAGGGCCGTTTTCAGGCTGGAGGGTGACTGAAGCTCCCAACTTCTCCTTTTTTTCTTTTTCTTTTTTATTATGGGATTTATTTACCTTCTATGGCTGTCACTGGAGCTGAGTGCAAGCTCAGAGGCCAGCAGCGGCAGGCAGGGAACCTTGGCTTCCTCCATCACTGGAGCAAGCAAGCCTCCTGTTCGCTTCAGCTGCCTGGCTGCCGGCCACCATCTTGGTTGGCAGTTAATTTGCACATCACCCTGATTAGCCAATGGGAAGCGTGTCGGAGCTACGGTTAATTATCATGTTTGTCTATTATTATATAGGATAGCCTTGCTGGACAGAGTATTCTTGGATTCAGTCCCTTGCTTTGAATTACTTTGTATACTTCATTCCATTCCCTTTTAGCCTGATGTGTTTCTGTTGATAAATCATTTGATAATCTAGTGGGAGATCCCTTGTAGGTAACTCTCTGCCTCTCTCTTGCAGCTTTTAAGATTCTCTCTTTGTCATTAACATTTGCCATTTTAATTATGACATGTCTTGGTGTGGGTCTTTGTGGGACTTTCTGTGCTTATGTGACTTTTTTCTTCCCCAAATCAGGGAAGTTTTCTGTCATTATTACTTCAAATAGGTTTTCTAATCCTTGCTCCTTTTCTTGTCCTTCTGGTACCCCTATTATGCAGATGTTACTTCATTTCATGTTCTGCCAAAGCTCCCTTAGGCTCTCCTCCTGCTTTGTAATTTTTTTCTCCAATTGCTGTTCAGATTGGGTGTGTTTTCTGCCCTATCTTCTAACTTACTAATTCGGTCCTCTGCTTCTTCTAGGCTACTGTTGAACTCTTCCATTGTGTTTTTTACTGTAGCTATATCATTCTTGATTTCCTCTTGAATCATACATAAGTTGTTGATTTTCTCATCCAGCCAATTTAGGAACTATATGATCCTTACTCTGAATTCTTTTTCTGAAATATTGCATGCCTCTATTTCATTTAGTTTCTTTTCTGGAAATTCCTCCTTTTCTTTCCTTTGGGGGTTGTTTCTTTGTCTCCCCATTTTTGCTCTCACCAAAAGGTTCAGGCACCAAGTCTCATGGGGCCTGTGTCTAAAGGGGCAGGTTTAGTGGGAGAGTAGTGCACTCCGGGACTCATCATAGGGTCCAGGCACTGTGTAGCACAGGCCTGTGGCAGAAGCAGCGGGCTAATGTGATTAATTGTTATTGCTTAACCATGGAACTGATATAATATTCTTAATTTTGGTTTTGCATTTTTGACCCAAGTATTATTTAGTGTGCTTTCTAATTCTAATTTTAATTTCTACACATTGAGGATTTTTACTTCATAACTTTGTTATTAATTTCTGTTTTTCTTGTATTATTTTAGAATGTAGATTATACAATTTCTGATTTGGAGTTAGTATATATATATATTTTCTTTGTGGCCTAATGTATGATCATTTAAAAAAATAGTTTAGGAGATTGGAAAAGAAAGTTAAGTTTTAGGGTAGAAAGATATATATTCAATATTATTACACTAGAGTCCCAGTGCATGAAATTCGTGCACTGGACGGGGGGTCCTTCAGCCCAGCATGAGCCCTCTCACTGTCTGGGAGCCCCACGTTTGATCACCCTGCAGAGGGAGGCCCCGCCTAACCACCACAGCATCTCCACCAGATAGCCTGGGCCTTTCTCTTTGGGGTGATCGATTGCGGGGTTATGCAATCACTCACCCCAAAGAGGTAGGCCCTGCCCACCAAGCTGGGGCTCCACAATGGATCGTCCCCACAAAGGGAGACCCTGCTCAACCGCTGCAGCACTGCCATTGGGTAGCCTGGGCCTCCCTCTTTGGGGCAATTGTGGAACCCCCCAATTGATCTCCCCACTGCCGGTGGCCTGAGCCTCCTTCTGCGGGGCAATCATGGGGCAATGGCTGGGCCCCTAACCAATCGCTTCACACCTGCCTTGGCTGGCCTGGTGCCAGTGGCTGTCATAGCGTGGTCATCTGGATGGTCGTTCTGCTGTTCAGCCGTTTGGTTGATTTGCATATTATGCTTTTATTATTATATATTATTGAGACTTTCCTGCCTTTTGTCTTTTTGCTGACCAATTATATAAAGGATTGATGTGGTTTTGCCCCCACTGTACTCAGCCCCCTGTCTGGGGCCACTATTTCTCACAATAGAGAAGAGTCTTGTGGTTTTATTAGAATAAACCCATTTACTATCAGTGTTGGCTTTGGTCTGGATATGCCTGGCTATTTCTGGATTTCTTGGGACAATTGTCACTGAATATCACTCAGATGCAGTGACTAAAGGTCCTGTCACAAGTCCCCTTCTTATTCTCCCCTTCCATTAAAATCAGTAAATCAGTAAATTCCAGGGGGGCCATCCCCATGATGCTGCAGTACTACACAGACCACTCCAAGTGGAGTCTATGCATTTGTAAAAGGGGAAGAATTTATTGTCCTCTCCTGCCTGGTGGGATACCTAAGGGAAAAGAGGTGCTCTGAGTTCTCTGAGTACGTCCAATTCTACACAGATGACAATGAAAGTGCCATTACAATAATGAATATGTGCCGTTACAAAAAAAAGAGGGGTGCATTTTCTCTTCTTACTTGTTTAATCTGTAAATGGAACACATCATATGAATAACTGGGCTAGATTCAGAGGAAGGAGGAGGAAAAAATGGTGGAAGAAATACCAATATCTTAAGATATGCAGATGCCACCATCTTACTGGCAGTAAACAGCAATGATTTGAAACGACTTCTGATGAAAGTCAAAGAAGAAAGTACCAAAGCAGAACTGCATCTGAACATCAAAAAGACAAAAATCCTGACCACAGAAGAAATACACAACTTCAACATAGACAATGAAGATATTGAAATTAAAGATTTTGTTTGCCTTGGTCCAGCCAATTCAGATGGAGACTGCAGCCAAGAAATTGAGAGAAGGCTGAGACTCAGAAGGGCAGCAATGGAAGAATTAGGAAAGATCACCAAGAACAAAGGTGTATTATTAGAGACCAAGGCTAAGACCATCCACACCCTCACATTCTAAATTACTATGTAGGGATGCAGAAGTTGGAGAGGTAAGAAGTCTGATAGGAAAAAAAAATGGATTCATTTGAAGGAAGGTGTTGGAGGAGACCTCAACAGATATGCTGGACTACCAGAAAGATGTGAACAAGTGGCTCCTTGTTGCAAATTAAGCCTGAAACACTGCTGGATGCAAAATGACAAAACTGAAGCTTTTCTACATCAGGCACATCATGAGAAGGCAGGGTTCTTTGAAAAAGACAATAATGATGGGAAAAATAGAAGACAGCAGAAAAAGAGGAAGACCAGTGGATGGAATGATTTCATAAAAGAATCCATAGGCATGAATCTACAGGAGACAAGCAGGGTTGGTGAGGACAGCGTACTGTGGGCATCACTCAGCCTCAGTCAGAGTGTCCCCAAGAGTTGGAGCCAACTCAACATCACGTAACACACACACCTTCCAGAAATTAAAACACATGGTCTGACTAAAGCTTTTATTCTGACATAAATTTATTTTTTAGAAAAGTCTTAAAGATCTTAATAATTAAATGTCACTTAATTAAGAATTTAGCTGAAACCGGTTTGGCTCAGTGGATAGAGCGTTGGCCTGCGGACTGAAAGGTCCCAGGTTCGATTCCGGTCAAGGGCATGTACCTGGGTTGCGAGCACATCCCCAGTGGGAGATGTGCAGGAGGCAGCTGATCGATGTTTCTCTCTCATCGATGTTTCTAACTCTCTATCTCTCTCCCTTCCTCTCTGTAAAAAATCAATAAAAAATAAAAATAAAAATAAAAAAGAATTTAAAAAATCAGTTTTTTTTGTAAAGAATAAAATTACTGGGAGTCTGGGCTATCCTAGAAAACCATAGGTGTAGGTGACAGGCTACACAAGAAAGCACTTCATAGGTTTGCCAATATGCCACCTAATATTACTCAGACACTTGAGTAACATTAAAGAGGAAAGCCTGTGCTATGTAATGGTAATAATAACAACAAACTCTACTTAGGAGAGTCCTCCAAACATTTCAAAGTGCTTTCGCATAAATTATCTCAGTTGATCCAATCCATATGTGTAAGAACAGTCACACATACCAACGCAGGAATGTCAGGACCGATAAAATTCAAATTCCCTCAGACACAACTGCTGGCCCAGCCAGGCCCTGCTTTTCTCACATACATGTTCTCAGTAAACAGAGGAAGATGACCCAGGACTGTGGGGAGGTGAGGGGTCAGAAGGACAATCCCCCTTACCATCTCAGGAGCTTCTCCAGTTTCAGGGCACCAGGCTGGGTTCCCAGGAGCCTCCTCTGCTGCTCTTTCTTTGCTTTTGCTATTCCCCCAACCCCAATGGCCAGGATGCCATGAAAGAAGTTGTACAGGAGCCTGATGGTATTTTTCAAAGGTTGGAACTGAAGAAAGGGAACATCTAAGAGGCCAGGCTGGGTCAGGGAGGAATGCAGAAATAACCCGCAGACTAGACCTCACGTGAGCCTGTGAGGGTGGGAACCAGGGAGAAGAACAATGGGCTCCAGGCTTGGGAGGCAGAAGCAGGGCTGCTTTACACAGAAACTAGGCAAGGGATTTGAAGGGTGATGGGAAATTATTTGGGAGTGAAGCTTGGCCAGATTTAGGGGATTGAGGGAGCCACTCTAAGGGTGCCCTAGCTGAGTAAGGTGGGATGGGCTGGCATGCTTAAAATAGTGCCCAAACACGGTGAGGTGTGCGGGTAGATGGTGCAATTCTGGTGTCTGTTCTCCAGGTGGATAGATTTAGGAGTTATCAGAGCTGAGAAGACCTTAGCAACATCTTGTCTCCTTTCCATGGGTTCACATGACTAAGTCTAAACAATCTAGATTTATATTTCTAATCAAGACTTCTCTTCTGAACGCCAGACCTACATATCGACATGTGACACGACCTCTTGAAGTCTCCAAGGCAATTCAAACTTAAAATGCCACAAAGTAATTCTTAGTTTCTCCATTCTCACCTAATTCTCTTTTAATTATTATTATTTTAATCTCAGTAATAGTCTCCAGAAAATGATCATCACCAAGCTGTGTCAATTTTATTCCAATATGTATCCAGAGTCTCTTTGTCTCTTTATTTGCTTTGCCAGTCAGTCACCAAGGCAAACCATGGTCATCCCTCCCATCTACCTCCCCCAGGAGCTCTGGAGCAATCTTCCTGCTTCTGACTTCTATCTCCCACAGATGAGTTTGTATAAAGTTCTTTTCTAGGTAAATTGGATCATATTTCTCCCTCTTTAACCCTTCAGCGACTTCCCACTGCACTTAGGTGAAACCCTCAATGTTGCTTACGATGCATTTGGGAATCTGTTTCTTCTTCACCTCTCCAGCTGCATCTTATGTCCTTTTCTTTTTCACTCCACAACCTCCAGCTAAACAGGCTTACTTTATGATTCTCCAGCACTATAAGCTTTTTCTACCTCAGGGCCTTTGCACACCTGAGTTTCTCTGCCTTAAAAACAAATTTCCCCCCTCTTCACCTGGTTAACCCAACATATGCTTCATTTACCAACAAAAATGCTGCTTCCTCAGAGTCCTTCACTAAACCTCATAACCTAAATCAGGCCCTGTATCAGTTAGGGTTCTTTGGTCCAAGCACAGAAACCAACTGATTAATTGGGGAAGAGAGGGACTTAACTGACCAATATAAGGTCATGCAGCGATTCAAAGGGAAAGCTGAAAAAATAGGCTCTGGAAGGATAGGCAGAGATCCAAGTGACAAGAAGTGATAATTGGTCTATTTACCTGCTTTCAGGGCAAGGAACCAGATCCTGCCTTTCCTTGTCTTTGTGTCTCTCTGGTTGAGGAGAGGAGAAAATCTGATGGGCTTATTCCCTATCATGTGTACAAGCCTGAAATGAATGAGGATCCAACAAAAGGGAAACTTAAATGATAGCTACCCCAAAATAAACACAATAAAAAGTAATTATCTTATTAGGCAATAAGGGCACTCCTCCCAGAAGGAGGAACTGAAAGCAAAATCAGTGATGTTCCCATTGCGTGCCCCATTGCACTGCATACTTTCCTTTATAGCACTAGTCACCATCAGTAATTACATAGCACAGCAGACACTGGGTAAGCTTTCATTTCTCCCTTTTCCTTTATTTAGTTATTTTTTTTTTTAAATCCTTACCCGAGGGCATTTTTCCATTGATTTTTAGAGAGAGTGGAAAGGAGGGGGAGAGGGAATTTATGGGGGGGGGGGAGAGAAAAATCGATGTGAGAGAGACACATTGATTGGTTGCCTCCTGCACGCACCCCGATTAGGGCCAGGGTTTGAACCTGCAACCCAGGTCTGTGCCCTTGACCACGAATCCAATGCATGACCCTTTGGTGCGTGGGCAAGGCTCTAACAACTGAGTAACACCGGCTAGGGCTTCTTCCTTTCCCTTTATATATTCTAGCCTTTCTTGCAGTGAGAAAAGAGCCCTGTGACCAGCTTCGGCCAGGGGAATGTAGAAAAAGTAATGTATGTCCCTTCCACCCTAGGTCTAGAAAATCTCCCACAAGATCCTCGACTCTCTTCTGCCCACACAGCTGAGAGCTAAGAAGTCCAGAATGATGGGGCCACACCATGGAAGAGGCTGGACCCTTGAGTTACCACTCAGAAAGAGCTGAACAGGATGTGAGCAAGAAATATAATTTTATTGTATTAAGTCTCTGAGCTTTTGGGGGTTGTTTGTTACAGCAGCTAACATGCCTTACCCTGGATATTGCAGATTTATTTTAGTGTTGATTGCTTACCATCTGCCTCCTCCACAAGATTATAAATTTCACAAAGTCATGGACTAGGTCGGTGACTTAGCACCTGACATAGGAATAGTCAATAAATAAATAAATAAATAAATAAATAAATAAATAAAATAGTGATATTCAATAAATATTTGTGGAATAGGTGAATTAATTTTTCTTATCCAACCTTTCTCTCTCTCTATTTTTTTTCTTTTGTTTTATTAGTAGAGAAAGGAAATGAGGCTGAGAGAGGTAAAGTGACTTTACCCACTTTATCTCTGCCTAAGTAATGGGGTTACCACTGGGCGGTGGGTTCATAGAAGAGTAGTCATAGGCCTTTTCTTCAAGTCAGTGTCACAAAATGCACTAGAACTTGTTTCAGCACATCATGGACACATTAAGAATGTGATTGAAATCTAACAGCAGGTTACCTGTGACACCGCAATTGCTTCAGTCATTTCTTTGTCTTTAAAATGCCATATAATTGCTAATGTAATTAGTAATGTATACAGAGGGGGTTTGTGCAATTACTGAGTCCTAAGATCAAGTAATTAATGTTCTGTCAACAAAACAGCAACTGTTTCATTAACAACTGCTTGGATCTGGAAACAAGCATAATCAGATGCAGACAGATCAACCTAGACATTATCAACTCAGCTGATTTTATCTTTTTTTTAGCCACTAAAATGTCAACCCCACAACAGTAAACCAAATGGAACTTTCAGACTATCTTTTTTAAGTTTAAAAAAATACATGGGTAGATGGATAGATGGATGGATAGATAAAGATTGGTAGATAAATAATAAATAGACAAAACCAAAGTGCTTGGTTTTTGTTCAACCTTTAAGATAATAAGAGTCACATGGTTAATAACCACAGAAAACCGAATTCTGTGGATCAGAAAAGATATATAGATTTTAACCTAGACTCAGCCTCTATGTTTTCCCAGTATATCCTTATAAAAAGCACTTAGTCTGCTTCATTGTATTGTTTTCTGCTGTGATATGCTGTATAATAAACAATCTCCCTTCCCAAATTTCCGTGGTTTCCAACAGCAAACCTACACCCTTGCCCCTGGGCTTGTAGGTCAGCCCTTCAGTCGAACCGCTCCAGGCTGGGTTCAGGGCTGTCTCGCCTATTTTAGGATCCTGGGTGAAGGAGCATGTTCTCCCTGTGGTAAAGGGAAGGAGCATGAACACACGCCACAACAGCGCACCTGTGCTCAGATGTGGTGGTGTCATATTTGCACACATTTCCCTGGCCATACAGGTCACATGGTAAGCCCATCAGTGGTGTGTGGAGTCCACTTCTTTAGTTGAGGAGGGAAGAGGAGGCAGAATATTTGCTCAATGGTAATGCCCCAATGAGAAATTATTTTCAACTTCTGTTTGTATTATAAGTTATGAGCTTCCCGTTTTCAGGGAAAGTAAGCAATTAGCCCACAATAATATGTTTTAATATTTTTTAAAATTCTACTATGGTTGCCTAGAAAAGACATTTGAAACAACAGACTGAGCACTCAGCTGGGAGTCAGGAGACATCTGTCCTATTTCAGTTTTACTAGTAGCTAATTATATGGCCTTAAGGAAGTCACGTCACAACTCTGGGCCTCAGTTTCTTTGCTCTTAAAGTAAGAGGTTTGGGCAAGGTGGCGTTTAAAGTGCCTGTTAGTTATAAAATTCTAATCTGTGGTAGATTGCCTTTTAGTGAAGCTTAGCACTGTTTGGGAGAATAGCTCAATGCAAAGGAGGCAGATGGAAAAGGGAGCCTGCTCTGCTGGGGAAATGCAGATGTCACCAGCTGTTCCCACCCCATTCCAGCATCAATTGGGAGAATCACAGAGTATCATTAACTGTCCTGCAGATAAAGCCCCAGCCTCACAAGGTGGAGCTGCCCAAGCACGAAGTAGCTCCACAGCAAATCAATTCAGAGCATCTGCCTTTGAGGCTTCTAGCTTGGGACTCACATTAGAAATCTCTCCTTTTTCCATGGATGTCATAACATGTAGATCAGAAGTCACGGGGGCATCTCAGTTTTCCATGCTCTGGAGGACACGGTCCCTCCATGTGGGGTGCTTCCTGAGGCCCCTCCAAAGTAAATTCCACAAATTTTTCAATGAGCTAGATTTTAAACCAGACCACACATACTTATGCATACCTTCAAAATTTAGAAAAAAAAATGCACCCAAATGTTTACCAGTGATGTATTTAGACAGTAATAGACAGCAACTTGTTTTTGTTTGTTTGTTTCAGATTGACTATACTTCCAGAGCTTGCCTTGTTTGCAATAGGGGGTATGTGGGGGCCGTGGAGGGCATGTGCCTGGATGAGAAGGATGACACTATTCGCTGGAGAGCAAAGGTTGTTGACAAATTGATAAAGCAATGTTTCAGAAACGGATACTCCTCTCAGGAATAGAAACTCTTCACCCACAACTCTTTACATAGTCATAGCTTCACCACAGCAAGCTGTGAGGCCTTGGGGAACGTGCATCCCTGTGCTTCAAACTTTTCCCTTGAAGAACTCCAACACTAGGGGAGCTGGGAGATGCTCTGAAAACCCACCGCTGCACACACTTTCTTTGGAGATGTGTTTTAGCCTTTACATAATTAAGTAAAATGTGCAATCTTTTTAAATATGAAAATGCCCCCAAAGTACTTTAAATACAATCAAGGCAGCATAAGTGCTCTGCTTATCATGTCCTTATCATATCTCCTAGCCACACACATCATTAAAACACCAATCTTTGTGACTTCAAATTTGACAAATCAGATTTTCCCCCAAATTTCAGAAAAATGTCTTGATCTGTATACTGGGAATTATAGTACTTAATCTAAAAAAGGATCTCGAGCAGTAAGAAATGAGATGACTGTCGGAAGCAACCAGCAAAGCATTTGGCACGCTTTAGGCAGAATTGCTGTCATCCACACCTTTCCACATTCCCACCGCCATGTCCACTTCTAGTTCTGCCACCATCAAAGTGTTGGTTTGCAAAGCTGGAGAGCAGCTGTGTGCTCTGCAATGAGGTTCACATTTCTGTCTCTAGTGGAGGGTAATTGGATTATTCTTCATGAAGGTCTTAGAGATCCTACAGAACTTTCAGAGCAAATGAGAAGCTCTAGAGTTCCATCTTTTTACTAAACTAGCTCCTGCCCATAAGAACACTTCGCCATACCTCCTCCTCTGCATACAACTACCTGAATAACTCACTAGGAAATCCCACCCAGCTGTAAGCTTATGTCTAATAGTGAGAGATTGGACCTTCTCCCACAGGAGAGGTGGCTTCCTCTCCCAAGCGAACAACAAATAGTGTTTTTGTTCACACTTATGACACCAAATGTGTGTCTTCATCCCCGCCCCCCCCCCCCCCCAACTCACCCACCCAGCCCGCCCAGTCCCCTCCTGACATCAGCCAATTCTGAAACTTACTGGGTATCCTATAATTCAATTCTCACACTAACTACCCAGAGTTAGTGTCAGACTCCAAAGGTTTAAGAGCTTAGTCCCACAAAACTACCCTCACTTCAGACATCAGTCTCAAGTGGAATATCCAGACCATTCACACTTTTGTTTGACTTGAAAACAAATTTCAGGTTCCCACAATCCCTGCTCAAGTTTGATAATTTGCTAGAATGACTCGCATAACTCTGGAAAGTACTTGACTTATTATTACCAATTTATTACAAAGGATACATCTCAGGAACAGCTGAATGAAAGAGACTCATAGGGCAAAGTACTAGGGGCAGGGTGTGTAGAGCTTCCATGTCCTCTCCAGGTAAACCACCCTCCCAGATCTTCAATGTTTTCACCAACCCAGATACATTCTGGACTCCGTAGTTTAGGGGTTTAATGGAGGTTTTATTGTGGAGGCATATTTGATTAAATCATTGGCCATTGTTTATTAACTCAGTCACCAGTCCCTCTCCACTCCTTGGAGGTGAAAGGTAGGCTGAAAGTTTCAAGTGTCTAATTGAGGCTTAGTCTTTCTGCTGACCAGCCCCCATCTGGAAGCTATGACCAGCCACTATCCTGAAGCTATCTATGGGCCTGCCAGGAGTTATCTCATTAGAACAAAGAGCCTCTTATCACAAGAAATTCCAAGGATTTTAAAAGGTCTATGACAGGAAGTGGGGACAAAGACCAAATATCTTTCTAGGATACTACAATAGTCATCATCTTCTTTTAGTGAATCGGAAACAGAAGGTAAATGATTCTAATTCTTTCCCTACATATATGTTTGTTGCGGGTTTAGTAGCAAGGAGGAATGACACCAGCATCCTCTCTCCCCCACTGCCCTATACATTTCCAACCTGCAATTATTCATCCAATGTGAATTTTATTCAAAGTAAACTTTTATTAGTACCTATTGTGTGCCAGCAATGTGCTAGCAAGGTATTAGAAATGTAACAAAGAATAACACAAAATTTCTGCCTTTGAAGAACTCCAAGTTTAGTGGAAGAAACAACTGAGAAAAATCATAATTGAACATGGGTAAGCACTGGAGAGGCACTTCACTTGACTGTGGGTGAAGAAAGCTCCCAGAGATGGCTTTCTGGAGAAAGGGATGTCCACACTGTGTGGCTTATGGAGGAGTAGGAGAGAAAAGGGAGGAGGCATTTCTGACCTAACATAAATTACAAATAATGAAATTTAGAATTAAACAATGTCAGTGAGGGAAAGAACCTTCTCCCTCTTTTCCAACCCAGGCCACTGATTGGGATTGAGTGTTTTTCAGGGTCACATAGCAGCAAACTTGACTTCATTAAAAGGTTCAAGTGGAAGCTCGTAACCTTAGACCAACTTCATCCACTTCTCTCCCTCCCTCCACCCCTGCCACAGGTAACAACCATCTACTCTCTGTTTCTATGAGTTCTATTTTTTTTATATTCAAACTAGAGGCCTGGTGCACAAAATTCATGCACGGGAGTGTCCCTCAGCCCAGCCTTCACCGTCTTCAATCTGGGATCCCTCAAGAAATGTCCAACTGCCCATTTAGGCTTGATCCCACCAGTGGGCAGTCAGACATTCCTCTCACAATCCAGGACTGCTGGCTCCCAACGGCTCACCTGCCTGCCTGCCTGATTGCCCTTAACTGCTTCTGCCTGCCAGCCTGATCACCCCCTAACCACTCCCCTGCCAGCCTGATCAATGCCTGACTGCTCCCCTGCTGGCCCTATTTCCCCTAACTGCCCTCCCCTGCAGGCCTGGTCACCCCCACCTACCCTCCCTTGCTGGCCCAGTCACCCCTAACTGCCCTCCCTTGCCAGCCTGGTTGCCCCTAACTGCCTTCCCCTGCTGACCTGGTTGTCCCCAACTGCCCTCCCCTGCAGGCCTGATCACCCCCTAACCACTCCCCTGCCAGCCTGATCAACACCTGCCTGCTCCCCTGCAGGTTCTATTGCCCCTAACTGCCTTCCCCTGCTGGCCTGGTCATCCCTAACTATGCTCCCCTGCAAGCCTGGTTGCCTCCAACTGCCCTTCCCTGCTGGCCTGGTCACCCCCAACTGCCCTCCCCCTCCAGCCCTATTGCCCCTAGCTGCCCTCCCCTGCCAGCCTGGTCACCTCTAACTGCCCTCCCCTACTGACCTGGCCACCCCTTAGGATCCTCCCCTCTAGGCCTGGTCACCCCCAACTGCCCTCCCCTGCCAGCCCAATTGCCCCTAACTGCCCTCCCCTGCCAGCCTGGTCACCCCTAACTGTCCTCACCTGCAGGCCTGGTCACTCCCAAATGCCCTCTCCTGCCAGCCTGGTCACCCCTAACTGCCCTCCCATGTCAGTCCAATTGCCCATAACTGCCCTCTCCTGCCAGCCTGGTCACCCCCAACTGCCCTCCTCTGCAGGCCTGGGTACCCCCCAACTGCCCTCCCCTGCTGGCCAACTTGTGGTGGCCATCTTGTGTCCACATGGGGGCAGCCATCTTTGACCACATGGGAGTGGCCAACTTGTGTTGGAGTGATGGTCAATTTGCATATTACTCTTTTACTTGATAGGATGTGAGTGGGATCATACAGTATTTGTCTTTCTCTCTCTAATTTCACTTAGCAAGCTTCACTCATGTTGTAAATAATGGGAGGATTTCCTCTTATATGCCTAAATAATAGTCCATTGTGTATAAATATGTCACCTTTTCTTTGTTCATGCTTCTGTTGACAGACACCTATTTTGTGGTAATAATTTCACAATATATATGTATATCAAATCATCCCATTGTACACCTTAAATTTATACAACGTTTATGACAATTATATCTCAAAGCTGGAAAAATTTAAATAAATTTAATTTTTAAAGGTTTAAATGCAATTATGTATTGCACTGCTATAAGAAATTAGTATCTCTTTACTACCTCCTTACCTACATAACCTGCCATACTTTTACTTAAAATGTGCTTATCCTTCAAAAAAAAAGATTTTTGTCTGTCTCTTTTGGCCATGGGGGGCATTTTGGTCATCTCAAACTTTCTATTGCAAGGGCGGCTACAATTATGGACATTTTATAACTTACTTTCCTCTATGCCCTTTACATGCTTTCACTTGCTAAAGACTTGAGATGAGACCATCAGGGCAGGATACATGACTGCTAAGTGTTTCCCCTGAGGCTCCACACACAGGCATGTTACCTCAATTCTTCTTGATGTTGGGCAGGGCACAAAGTATAAGAACCAAATTATTCAACTGATATCCAATGAACAAGCATTTCCCACATTGTAGGCACAATCCAGACCAACATGTAGCACACAGTTCAGTCAGGGATCAGATTCTAAACATAATAACATATTTATATAGGACATGCATTGCAATATGTAGAGGCATGCGGTGAGGGAGTCCAGAGGCAGAAGAAACATTAATAAGTTCCTTGGTTAAGTCCTGGGTAGACCATAAATTTCAAGAGAGCAGGTACAGGTGGGGTGGGGGAGGGGACAAAGTTGGAGGAATGGGGGACATCTGTAACACCATGAACGAGAGAGAGAGAGAGAGAGAGAGAGAGAGAGAGAGAGAGAGAGAGAGAGACCAGTGGGGCTGGGGGGGGGGGCAAAGTGAGAGGAATGGGGGACATCTATAACACCATCAACAATAAAGAGAGAGAGAGAGAGAGAGAGAGAGAGAGAGAGAGAGAGAGAGAGAGAGCGCAGGGACCTTTATCTGTCTTGTTTTCCATTCTACCCCTGTCCCTGGCACATAGGAGGAACTCAATAAAAATTTGTTAAATAAATAAATAGCTTTTGGCCGGAAACGCCCTCTTCCAGTAATTCACCAAAATGACTAATACAAAGAGAAAGAGAAGAGGCACCCACTATATGTTCTCTAGGCTTTTTAGAAAACATGGAGTTGTTCTTTTGGCCACATATTTGCGAATCTACAAGAAAGGTGATATTGTGGACATCCAGGGAATGGGCACTGTTCAATACAGAATGCCCCACAAATGTTACTGTGGAAAACTGGAAGAGTCTACAGTGTCACCCAGCATGCTGGGGGCATTGTTGTGAACAAGCAAGGCAAGTGCAAGATTCTTGCCAAGAGAATGAATGTACGTATTGAGCATATTAAGCTCTCTAAGAGCTGAGATCGCTTCTCATGTGAAGGAAACGTGTGAAGGACAATGATCAGAGAAAGAAGGAGCCAAAGAAAAAGGTACCTGGTTCAACTGAAGCGTCAGCCTGCTCCACCCAGCGAAGCACAGTGAGAACCAAAGGAGAGGAGCCTGAGCTGCTGGAACCCATTCCCTATGTTTCAGGGCAAGATAAGTGGGGAAAACAAAAATACTTCTGTGCTGATAAGAATGTTTCTCTTAATTGAGTGCAAGTGCGGCGTCCCTTCCCGCCCCCCCCCCCCCGGCCTCCCCCCACACCCGCCAAAAAAAAAAAAAAATTGAAGAAAACTTTGTGTCCTAAAAATACACAAGTAAGTAAGTAAGTAAATAAATAAATAAATAAATAAATAAATAAATAAATAAATAAATTTTACAAATGAAGAAATAGATACCCAAAAAGGGAAGTGATTTGATTTAACCAATATCCCAGGACTAGCCAAAGAAATTCATACCCAGGTCTCCAAGCTCCTGATCCAATGCCCATCACAAAAGATCAACTACGAACGAGTTCATTAAGTGTTCCAAGCATCTCAGGCTCACTGCTTCATAACTGGGCTGGATAAACTTATAACAACATACATCCTGGCATTGGACATGGCTGACTGTATAATTAGCTTATTTCCTACCCATATGGAGCAGCTCAGCTCCTGTGCCTCAGTGGGGAATTCCTCGTATGTTGCTAGGGCTGCCTTCTGGGATTACATCTTCAGAGGTGTACAGGGGGAGGAGTCGGCTGTGCTGATAAATGAATCAGAGAGACAGGAGGAAAGCTGGCCTAGTCTCTGCAGAGAGATGGATGGGGCCTGATCGTGCTCAATGCCACACTCCTCCCTCACCTCTTCTCCCTCTGACCTGAAATGGACCCAGTGGGGAAATAGTGCCTGCTTCTCCAGGACTTATTGCTTAGTCATAAATCTCCATCTCAGGTGTGTGTGTGTGTGTGTATGTGTGTGTGTGTGTGTGTGTGTGTGTGTGTGTGGTGGGGGAGTGGGGGCAGGGGTGCAAAGGGAAGGAGGGAGAGAGAACAAGCAAAAGAAATATGGGAGGAGGGAAGAGGAGACAAAGATCTTTGGTCAAAGTTGAAGGGCTAGCAAGCCTCTTTAACTCAGGTTTCATAAGCCGAGAAATATTTTAGCACCTTTGTGAGTCAAACCTCTGAAAATCAATAGGGCTTGAGAGTTGCCTATATTGATCTGACAGCCCAAGATGTATTGAAATATTCATGGCTGGATGTATGTGTTCAGAGAGTGCACTGGGGGAGGGAGGTGCAGAGAGAGGGAGAAGGGTAGGTAGATTTCTAAGTAAAAGCCATTCGCATTTTCATTAAAAATAGATTAATTCTATTAGTTGGACTAAAACCTCACACTTAAAAGGAAATGAGCTTGTTTGTCAGACAAAAAAGCCACTGGCAAACCCAGAAAACACACACATTTATTTATTGCTATTTGATAGCAGAAGAGCCAGGGAGAGTTGATAAAATTAGCACAGGATCCCCAGGGGGATGCAAGGGGCTGCTTTGTTTGCAAAGGCAATTTGGACACTGCTGCTTTGATCTTCACTTTGAGCATTTGAACAGGCATGTTAGTATCACTCATTTCACCAGAGAATTGGGATTCAAGTTTCCCCAACAATCTAAGAAGCAGTACATTAGAAGGGGGTTGTCTGCCTGTAGTCTCCAAGTCTCAATACCCTTGATACTAATTTGATGTGATGCATTTCACCAGATGTGTCTACCTGAACGATATCTGATGCCCAGGAGACTGTGGTCCTGCTTGAGAGTATTAGGCTCGGATGTTTTCCCCTTCAAAAATGATTGGAGGAAGGCATCCATAATTTAAAATCTGCATATAGATATGACATATGTTAAAAATATTTGATAAAATACATGCAAGGATCTGAACAACAACAACATATGGGAAATCAGTTCCAGATAACAAGGCAGAATTAAAAATAATCTGTTACCTGTAGCTACCCTCCTCTTATATTCCAGTGCAACTGACAGAGATGGTGCCAAAACCCGACTCTTGGAAAAAAAAAAATCCAAGCCCAACAGGGACCAGTATGTAGAGCAAGCATTTGGGATCCTGAGGGGAATGTTGTATTATTTTGGATTCCAACAGGGCTCATCATTTCCACATTCTTTTATGTAGAAGGATGATCCTAAGGAAAAGCAGCAGGCGTGGAATTGGATAGAAGGGTGTATTCGCCTGCCACAGTGTGACTTTGGGAATCTAACCATTCTGAGCAGCTCGTGCCCACTTTGTATGGGACAGCAAATGCTGTAGGCCCTCTTGGCTTTGATGAAATTCAATTTAACACAAACTTATTAAAATATGTATTTTTTTTATTTCAGGAAGGATGGGCAAGGGAGAGAGAGATAGAAACATCAATGACGAGAGAGAATCATTGATTGGCTGCCTCCTGCAGGCCCCCCAACTGGGGATTGAGCTCACAACCTGGGCATGTGCCCTGACCAGGAATCGAATGATGACCTCCTGGTTCATAGGTCAACCACTGAACCACACTGGTTGGGCTTAATACAAACTTTTAAGAAGCATCTACAACATAGCCAGTCCTGGCTTCACGGCCCTTGCCCTCCACTGATTTCCACAATATTACTGCCCCATGGCAATACGGTTGCAGAAGGCAATGAGAAAGGCATGCAGAGCTCCCTGAGTCTCAGAGCTTCTGGGAGGACCTTTTCTGATGGGAGAAATCAAAAGTCTGCCAGGAAATCAAGGATGGCTCTAATTCTGCTGTTTCTTTCAGGGAACGCAGCTACCCATCATTGCTTCATCACCTTCATGCAGTGTTTACAACATGCTTTATAATCTCCCCCTTATGACTCCTCCTAGGGTATGTCTGCATTTTTGTTGTTATTCCCATTTAATAGATGAAGGAAGCAGAGTACAGAAGAGACCCTTTCCCAGGCTCTTATGGCAAGAGTTAGGATTAAGTTCACATCCCTAAATCCCTGTGCCACTGCCATACCTATGCTTTCTTTGCTGTCCATGTCCTTTCCGTCTCCCCCCCACCCCCACCCCCGGCCCACAGTACAGAGAACCTGCTACCGAGAGATGTCCTCATCTCCTAGGGAGATACCATTCTGGTTGTTAAGAGAAGATGGCATTCTCTGGGATCACATTCTCAGAGATGAACTGCCAGGGTGCTACCTTATGCAATCTTCACCCTAGAGGCTGGTGATCTCACATGTAGATGACAGCTTCTCTGCTTACTCCACCCCTGACCCCTCTCATATATGGATTTAAGGCCATTGGCACCTTTCTCTGAAAGGATGGAGAGCTCTGAATCCAACAAGTGATTTTGCATCTTGTCCATCACCTGACAAAGATTTTGAAGATGAAATGGGAGAGATTAAACAGAACCGTTGTTTTATCTAAATCTTTATGACAGGCTCCTAACTGTGGTTCTGTCTTCCTTGTTTGCAGGCTGTACTGCTTCCGATTCATCATTTGTGCTTCCATTTCAGTCATTTGATGGAGACATCCCTGAGCAACTTAAAATCCTTCACTGATCTCTACTTCTTCTAACTGGGAGTCCATAAATGATGGGTTCCAGGAGGCCCACAACTCTCCCTGAAGTTGAATGTAAAATGTAAATGTGTTGTATGTGTGTGTGCCACTGTACATTTTTTTCCAGAGAAAGGGACCATATACAGTACAACATTCAAGCTCTTTATCAAGGCATTTGGAGTCCTTCAATCATCAGCTTTTCCTTGTCTTATCTTGTGTCAAATTCTCATATTCCTCCTCTTCACTTGCAAGGATAATCCATGAGTTCTCCAGGCTGAAGTACACCCTGATCCCTTGGCCTGGAATGCCCTTCCCATCTGTTCCTCCTGGAGGAAACAGTTCACAAGTCACCCCTGTGTTGCCCCATAGTCCCAAGGCATTCTTGCTTCCCACTGTGCACCACTTGTCACACATGTTGTAACTTCACTTGTTTATTTCACTGCCTTCCCTGAACCATGAGCTCCTCTAAAAAGGAGGCTGTATTTTTTGTATTTGAATCCTAAGCACTTAACATATGTCCCCAAATAGTAGGTCTTCAGCATACGTGATTTTTTTAAAACCCACCACAATAACATGGTAAGTGACATCCAAAAAAATTCAATTGTGTAAAATGTAGTCTCTCATTAGTCCAAGGTTCATGAAATGACCAGGTGGACTTTGTGACCAGCCTGAAATTCTGGATGCATTCCAGGAGTCTGGCTATGCAAGCCAAATCCTTTCTGTGCAGGCTGTGGTTTGGGGCCAGCTGCCTGATGGAAGTTCTTCACTCTGGCTTAAATATTGATGGAGGCCATTCTGGATCTGAAGAGTGGAGTTTCTAGGACAATGAAAAGGTTTCCAAGAAAATTTCAGTTAGTTAGAATCTATTTCATCATCCACTCTGGGTAGTTTGGGCTGGGAGAACACTGAGGATGTGAGCACCTGCCCCTCCTATCACCTCAAAGTTAGATTGTTTACTGCTTCCAGCGCTATCTCATCATCCCATCTCCCATCCAAATCTATCCTCTTCCCCAAGAAGATCAAACCTGCAGCTCCACAGAGTTGGGCTGAAGATATGAACTAATCACCAATACCATGATAACTACATTTGTGCATGTAATAAAGGTATTCTATTCTGTTTACAGAAAACATACAGGATTAATAAAAGCAATTTGATGTAAAGTCTCATTTTCATAGGCCATATCCCCCTTAAAGAGAATATACAAGAACTAAGAGGGTCCTGCTGCCAAGAGACATACTTTTCAGTACCAAATTCTGAGCATCTCATGAGCCCTCCATGACCTCAGTGGGATCTCAACCCAGTGGGATCCACACTCTGAGTAACACTAGCCCATAAAGCCAGCCTCATGCATCATATCTTATTCCCCAAACCTTAAATCTCTAGCTTATAAAGATTCTTAAAGCAAAGATGACATAGGTGTGGTGAAATTGTTTACCTACTTTGTGTACTGTACCAAGAACTTTTGCAATTAGCTTACTTAATCCACACTAAACCTGGTAAGTTAAATACTATTATTTCCATTTTGAAGATGGTAAAATGGAGGTTCACAAATATTAAATAACTTGTGGTGTGCTGAGGGCCAGTGGTCATGATTTGCATGGAGATTGGTCTGATTCCAAAGCCCATGTTTCTCCACTGTGAGGCCATGATGCTAGGCAGCTGGGCCCTGGGCTAGGCTGCGTGACCCTCTATGTGACCTCACCATATTTCTTACCTGCTTGGAGACTCCACTTTCTGAGTAAGCTTGGGGAAATATTAGTCCCTACCTCATATTATAGGGAGGGTTAAATTAATTAATATATATAAAGAGCTTAGAACACACGTCAGGGCTTAGTAAATGGGAGCCACTATGGTTATTGTAACATATGCCTGATAATCTGGTGCCATATTTTCTAAACAAAGTTTGGACAAGTGAGTTTAGGGGTTGGACTGGGTGACAAGCCAGAATATTGAACTCTATGCTGGCTCTAGAAAGAGACTGACGTACCTCTATTTTATTGATTGCCATCTTCCTTCCACTTGTGACACATTTCCTATATTCACTTTTTAAGCTCCAGAAAAAACATTTGGATAATAACTTGAAGAGTATTTTTCCCTACAATAACCTCTAAATCCCTCTCCTCATCAGTATGCTGGTAGGCATTTCTACTTAATATGTATTCTTTCTCCTTTTTCCTCTAGTGTTTCTCACCCACACTCAGACTGATTATTCTGTGTTTTCATTAAGAACACTTTCCATTTGCCAGTCTATAAAACAGCTTCTTAATATAATAGCATCATTTCCTGCAGAGAGGAGAAGTCTTTCCATTTGCAACCAATCATAAGGCCAGAGTCAAACAAGAATTAACTTCCAACCCTTTTTCATCAAACATAAATGGGAAGGTCAAAAGCCAATTGTAGAGACAGCCTCCTGCTCACTTCTGCATATAAATTCCAAGGGTTTTTATAATTTCTTGCTGGAAAATTTTCCCCCTGTTTCTGTTTTATTCCTCTGATGTCCTAACTTGGTAAAAGTAAATCTAGCAGCTTAATAAATATCTCAAAATTCTTGCAAGAATAACATGAAAGGCTGTGTCTGAAAGAGCATAGTGTGATGATTGGTTTTACCTATTAGGATGTATTATTTTGATATAGAGAGATCTAACTTACTTGATAAATTTTTATTAAGAATGGACAATGATCATGGCCAGTGTTGCCCAGTGGTTAAGCATCGACCTATGAACCAAGAGGTCACAGTTCGATTCCAGGTCAGGGCACAGGCCTGGGTTTTGGGCTTGATCCCTAGTAGGGGGAATGTGGGAGGCAGCTGATCAATGATTCTCTCTCATCATTGATGTTTCTCTCTCTCTCCCTTCCTCTCTCTGAAATCAATAAAAACATCGTTTTAAAAAAAAAAAAAGAATTGCCAAAACCGGTTTGGCTCAGTGGATAGAGAGTTGGCCTGCGGACTGAAAGGTCCCGGGTTCGATTCCGGTCAGGGGCATGTACCTGGGTTGCGGGCACATCCCCAGTGGGGGGTGTGCAGGGGGCGGCTGATCGATGTTTCTCTCCCATCGATGTTTCTAACTCTCTATCTCTCTCTCCCTTCCTCTCTGTAAAAAATCAATAAAATATATTAAAAAAAAAAAAAAGAATTGACAATGAACCACAGACTAGAATAAAGGATAAGTGAGACTAAGTCCCCACCTTTGACAAGCTCAAATCCAAAGTTTGGGTAGTAAGTAGATATGCTCAGTGTCCCATGGAGAGAGCTGCAGCAGACATGGAAACTTCAAGTTGTGGGAAACAAAGGAGAGAGCCACCCACCATACCAGGGCACCAGGGAGAGAAGGAAAGCTCTGTGATATTGTGATTAATAATATGCAGTACATATTTGAACTTATCTCATTTTTTTTGGCTCAGACCTCCCAAAACCCTTGGAATTTCCTGTGATAAGAGCAATAGGAGCATTTCTGGTTGTAGTATTTTGTCTTTTGTTCTTGGTTCTTGAAATAGTTCCAGAGTCATTAAGGTGAAAAGAGTGTCTTGCTATTCATAAGAATCCCCTTTCAACCACACTTGAGTTTATGTTAATGAGGTGAGTTTTGGAAAGCCTCAAAGGATGGGGGTTGGTTGCCAAGGGAACCACAATTAAAGAGTTGGATCTTTCAGCCCCACACAGGGACTTCCAGGCAGGAAAGAGGGGCTGGAGGTTGAATCAATCACCAATGGCCAAGTTCTAATCAATCATGCCTATGTAATGAGGTCTCCATAAAAACCTAAAAGGGCGGGTGGGGTTCAGAGAGCTTCCAGCTTGGAAAACCAGAAGACATTCACGTGTTAGGAGGGTGGCACATTCCAAACTTTACGGGGACAGAAACACCTGTGTTGGGGACTCCTTTAGACTTCACCTTATGTATCTTCTAATATGGCTATTGATTTTGTATCTGTTGTAACAAACCAGTAATCTAGTAATATCGTTCCTAGCGTTTGATGAGCCACTGGAGCAAATTAATTGAACCTGAGGAGGGGTGTGTGGAAAGCTCAGATTTATAGCCTATCACTCAGAAGCACAGGTGACAACTAGCACTTGTGATTGGCATCAGAAGTGAGGGCAGTCTTGTAGAACTGAGTCCTTGCCCTGTGGGATCTGATTTTCAATAGCATCAGAATTGAGTTAAATTTGTGGGACACCCAGTTAGTGTCCACTAAGCATTGGAGAAGTGCTTGGTGGTGTTGGGAAAAAACCACATCAGAGCTTCACAGATGAGGCAGCCTTCCAGGAGCTGGTCTTGACACGAGCAGAAGTTTGCTATGGTAGGTGTAGGAATGTTATTGAACCCAAGTTTGTGTGCCTGACACTTCAAAAGGCCAAAACCCAAACCATCAGTTTGGAGTAAAGAGAGATTTATTCACTGAGAAGGTGCCAACTGAAAAGATGGGAGACCTAATGGTGCCTCAAATCCTGGACTACATTAGGGGTTTAAAGGGGTTAGGGGAGCAGGTATGCAGAAGTATGTGTGGGACAAGTTCTCATTGGACGACCTGGAGCTTGGCCATTTATTGCAAAGGGGAGTCAACACTGGCTCTTCCTGGACAACAAACAAACCCTTTGCTTCTGAAACGGTACCGGTGTTCAAGTTCTGGTTATGTCTGGTCCTTTGGTTCAGGGTGCAGCTAGAGGTCAAAGTTCTCTCCTCTGCACATACTTCTGCTGCATGACTTGTGGTTTGGGTCTCTGAACAGCACGCCAGTATCTCCTTAAACAGTATAAGACCGTTTTGAACTGGTTCTATGGTTATAGGAACACTGAAAGAAGCTGTGGTCAAAGAAGCAAATATAAGAATAGAGAAAGTGTAATTACATTAAGCAGCATTTTGAATAACCTATATTTAGGTGGACAAGATAGTTGAGTTTTCTTTGGAAAGACTATGGATGTTCCAACACTGAGACAGTTCCATAAAGGATCATGATAGAATAGCGTTACTCAAGGATAAGTTACATACAGGCTACTTTTAATGGGGAAAAAATTGCAGAGCTACACTGTTGACTTAAGATATTTTTATTATATTTTGTATAAATATAAAATTAGGTATAGCTTCTTAAAATATTAACTATAAAGTCATATTCACAAAATGAATAGAAATAAAACTCAAAAGGCAATAAAAACTTATTAATTTAAAATAAGAAATAATGTTGTTTGGCTGAAACTAAATTGCTATCCCCAATATGATTGAAGTGCGTCAGGCTACACCTCAGTTACTTTGGCATTGGATATGTCTATATTTCTATGTTATGTGGTGATGAAATTCTCATATCATTTTTCTTTTGAAAATTACTGAAAATTTCACTCATATAGTGTGCCATGATAGTATTTCATCTTAACTTGATGAAATGCATAATTCATCTATTAAACCTGAACCTGTTCTTTTTCATTAGCCATCTGTTAGAGTATGTCATTTCCATGATGTCAAATCAAAGTCTTAATTTATTAAAAAATTTAAAGAACAAAAATCATAGTCTATGAAAGTATCTTTCAATTGTAAATTATTATTGAGGGGGAAAGTCTTGTGTTTATTACTGGTAAATAATTTAGTGTGAGTACAGAAAGAACCCTGGTGGACAGCTGTCATGATATTAGGACTTGTCAACCTACTCCCAGCCCGACAGGCCCAAGTGCAAGTTCCCTTTGGGTAGTCCCCCAAAACAACTACAAAAAAGAAAACTATAAATACTATTCTAGGATCATAGGGCTCCAGTTTTGCATTCAGATGCCCTGAATATTCTGATAGTATATATATATATATATATATCATCATCAAAATGAGAAAAAAAAAATTAAAATCCCATAAAGAGCGTACTTACTAAGAATATGTGTGTAGGTGCCAGGAATCTGCTGAACCCAGTTTCAGTAAAGCTGGACTAGATTATCTTAAAGATCCTTTCCAACTCTAAAGTTTCCCCATTATTCTAACATCAGGAAACATCAGGAATGATAAACACCAAATGCAGACAACTAGAGTGAGCTCTTACCAAACCATCATGTCCAAATTTGTTTTTGTATTCCCCTCCTCCCCTCCCAGGAATCTTCTTCATTCCCAGGAATCTCAGAACTCTGTCCTCACAAAAACTTGTTCTTGGAAAAGAGCAGGGCCATGGCCCTTCATGTCTGAGTATGAATTTAATCTATACTGAGTATGACTTTAATTCACTTCTTCCAAAGGTGATGCACCTTATACCTGAGCCCTGGGTTTTAAGTGGATTTTTCCCCACTTCTTTTATTTTTACACCCCTATGCAGGAATTTGTAAGTCCAGAAGAAAAAGAGGCTGGAAGGCATACCAGAGAGGTGGCAAGCCCTGGGGACACTCAGCCCTGAACATCTGGAGCCTGAATCACATGAGTGATGACAGCGAGAGTCGCACAATTATAAACTGGGCAGATTTGAAAATTGATCCTGAATCAAACAGCCACTAATTTTCCTGGTCCCCTCTGGCAATCATCCTTTCAAACTATTCAGGGTTTTAAAATATGAAAATAATGAACCCTTGGCAACCCTCCCCATCTCCTTTTCTCTTTCCTTTAGAAACCCTTCTGATTGGCTATCAGTATTCAAAGTACACTTTTTAGGCTGCCCCCTCAGCAAGTTCAAGAAAAGCTGGTTTCTCCCCACAAGTGCTGCTAAACTATAACTGCCTGCTGTGTCTCTCACCCCCTTTCTGAATAAGTGGTGTTAGATTTGCCACTTTGGCTAATCCTCAGGAATCTGACCTGTCATTATGCAATCTTCTAAAAATATCAGCTTGCACTTCACATTTTCTGTTTGGGTTTCATGTAATTCCTCTTCAGTGTATTTTATTTGAACCTGTTAACCTATTTGAAGGGAAAAAAATTACTAGCTAGCATTGCCTGTCATCTGCTGTGTTTGCTTCTTTCTCAAAGGGCCTCAAATGAGAATGCTGGTCTCTGGGTAGTTGAATAAAAGTGAGAAGAATGAAACGGAGGAAAGACTTATTGATGCACACATTCCCCTCTGGTCTCTGCTACCACAGCAGAAAACACATCTCTCCTCCATCTTCTCTTAGCTGGGACACTGGAAAGGCTACAGTAATAAAGAGAATCCAGTGCCTAACTATCAAACGTCTGCTCAGTGCCAGGCACTGTGCTAATTGTGGGGACTGTGCAAAGGCTGATTAATGCAGATAGTTAACAGAGATTCTTGGTGGTGGGAATGGAATGGCTGAAAATGGGAGCCTGAAATCATGCTGGGCAAATAGAACAGCTCTTCATCTGAAAACAATAGTCTGCCCAATTTGGCTGTCCACAGTGGGGGATCAAGCACGACCCTTCAGATTATGGAGTTAATTCTGTGAGATCAGGGTCAAAGCTGGTGGAGGAGCCTACTATGAGACAAAACAGGATATCTGCATGCAAAAGAATAAAGTTGTATCTTCATTTTACATCATATGCCAAAATTAACTCAAAGCAGATTAAAGACCTAAGTGTGAAACCCAAAACTGAAACTCCTAAAAGAAAACATAGGGGAAGGGTTCATAACATTGGATTGGCAATGATTTCTTGGATATGACATTAAAAGCATAGGCAACAGAAGAAAAAAATAGACAAGTAGACTACATCAAAATTAAAAGCGTGTGTGCATCAAAGGACACCATCAATAGAGTGTAAAGGTAACCTACAGAATGGGAGAAAATATTTGCAAATTATATATACCTGATAAATGGTTATTATCAAGAATATATAAATAACTTCTATAAACTCAGCAAAAAAAATCAAGTAATCTTACTTTTAAAAATGGACAAAAGACTTGGACAGATATTTCTTCAAAGAAGATATACAACTAGACAAAAAGCACATGACAAGATGCTCAACATCACTAATCAGTGAAATACATATTAAAACCACAATGAGATACCACATCTCCCTCATTAGGATGGCTACTATAAAAATACAAAACAAAAACAGAAAATAATAAGTAGATAATGTGGAAAAATGGAATTCTTGTGCACTGTTGGTGGGAATGTAAAATAGTGCAGTTGCCTGGAGAATGTTATGGTGATTCCTCAAAAAGTTAAACAACGAATTACCAAATGATTCAGCAATATCCCCAATGAATTGTAAGCAGGGTCTCGGGGAAATATATGTACACCTATGTTAATAGCAGTACTGGTTACAATAGCCAAAAGATGGAAGCAATTCGAGTGTCCAGCAATAGATGAACAGATAAACAAGATGTGGTGTACACAAATAGTGGAATGTTGTTCAGCCTTTGAAAAGAAGGAATTCTGACACATGCTACAATATAGATGAACCTTCAGGATATTATGCTAAATGAATTAAGCCAATCACAAAAAGATATACTGCATGACTTAGAAGGTCAGTGTTCTGAAGATGGAAGGGGTGATGGTTACACAACAATGTGAATGCACTTAATACCACTGAACTGTATACTTAAAAATTATTAAGATGGTAAATTGTATGTTATGTGCCATTTACCACAATTACAAAATTTTAAGTACAAAAAGTATGATGAGTAAGATATAAGCTATGTCCTTGAGAAGCTTATGACAGAGGAGATAGATGAATAAACAGAAAATTCCAATATGATGGAGTAACAAGTTGTTAAGCAGGGATGTCCTATAACTGGGGGTTAGGCCCCACAGCTAAACATCAAAGGCACCAGAACTTCTAGACCAGCGGTTCTCAACCTGTGGGCCGCGACCCCTTCGGGGGTCGAATGACCCTTTCACAGGGGTCGCTTAAGACCATCGGAAAGCACATATATAATTACATATTGTTTTTGTGATTAATCACTATGCTTTAATTATGTTCAATTTGTAACAATGAAATTGGGGTCACCACAACATGAGGAACTGTATTAAAGGATCGCGGCATTAGGAAGGTTGAGAAACACTGTTCTAGACCCTAAAGAGATCCATGAGGAGATGTCAGTGGCTGGGACCAGACAACACCCATGGAGTTTACCAGGCGATATCAAAACAAGCTTTTAGATAAACAGACAAACAAAACCCTCTAAGACCACCTCCCACTTCCTGTTGGGAGAGGGAAGAAGCTATGGTCAGCCTCATGAGGAGTGTGGAGTGAAACACTTCCCTCCCCTTTAGGGCAGAAAGCGGTGTTTGTCTTCCTCCAGGCTGCTGAAGACCTTGAAGAGCATCAGGAGTGTACACTTGCAAGTAAAGGACTCCTGCCTCTGGCATGCCAGCCGGGTGCTTGCTGAGCAGAGGGACCGTGGGTTCCTTCTGGAGCTGCCTGAGCAGAGCATGGAGAGGGCTGCATGTGGGCTCTTTAAGGTGGAGAGCATTTGGACATGTATGTTGAGATTTTGAAAGTAGGAGTTCTTCTCCTCTAGTCATCTGAGCCATCGGGGCTTGAAGACAAGGTGATGTCATGTGCCCAAGAAGAACACGAAGCAAGTTTTCTTCCCTCAGTTCTCACAGGGTCTTGGAGGGTAAGGACGAGAACCGCATGGTACCTGTGAAGAAGCTTAGAGCTTAGCAAGGAGACAGAAGCGGATGGGTAGCGTAGGTTCTATTGGGACAATCATGCCATCCCGAGGAAAGGTGGGGATGCAATGTTAACAGGGCTGAGAGTCAGCACGGGTGCTCTACCAGAGAAGTCCTCGGCAATGGAGGTGGCTGGAGTGAACGTGCCCCGAGAAAATGTTGCTTCCCATCTACCCAAAGACCACAGTTTTACCAGAGACCCATAGCAGGAGACAGAAAAAGATCAAAGCAGAGCAAGGCAAGAGACACATCTCCATCACAACCAAGAGCAGGCTCTTTTCAGAGCGTTCTGCTCCCTCCACCCTCTTCCCTTACTCCTGACTTTGGAGGAAACACACCTTGATGAGTGTAAAAAGGCATAACCCATTCCCACCCTCAGTCCCCGAGCCACAAGCCCTCTTAGCTTGGGGACAGGAAGATCTTTGGACCATATATGAAGCTAAAGTTTTAAATGGGACCAGATTAAGTCATAATATTATTGTGAGATTTAGATGAAATGTCTTTAAAGGGCCCATTCCCAGTGAGAAGGAGCATGAACATTCAATACAGAATATTTGAGGGCAGGCAGTGGCAAAAAATTAAAATCATTTTCTGTCTCTCCTCAGGAGGAAGATTTAGTGAGCGGACTAGTTAGACTGAGATAAAGCAATTCACAGAGAGCTACAATACTCAGAATACCCAAACACTCTGGGTTCCTCAGGGTGTTTGGGAGGCAGGGAGGCATGTAGAGGAGGTGATGCCCAGCTTTATAAGGACCCTGGAGTAAACACTCAGGCTGTCTGATTGGTCAAAGTCCCTCTTCTTTCCTGACACCTGGTGCCTTGCACTTGGGGTCCCTGCAACGTGAGGACTGCACCCCTCATTCTCTCTTCCTGGGCCTTTACTAGCCCTGGAGAAGGCTGTTCACACCCACATGATTGACTACTCCTTAATCTTAAGGACTCGGCCAGCAGTATTAGCCTCTCTCTCAAATTCTTTCTATTGGCTCTCTGCCATGGCCTGGGAATCAGGGTCACACAAGCATCATAACCCCTCCACAACCTCTTTTTCAGCTCAGGTAGCCTTTTTAGTTATATTCATAAGTATGCACAACTCCTAACACTAGGAACAGTAGAGTAGCCCTTTTAAAGTGTACGTACATCCTCTTATGTTCTTGTGTTACACATACATATAATAAAATATAGCATCAGGTAATAAGTGAATAAATCTCTGGTTGGGGCTGGGGAGGGAGAGTGAGCTCATATTTTAATGAGATCTTGAAGGATAGTAGTAGTAATAAAAAGACTATTAGTATTAGTAGCTCATCTTTATTGAGAGCTTACATGTGCCCGGCTTGGTGCTAAGTACTTTCAATGTATCATCTCTTAATTCTCAGAACAATTAACTCCCTGATGGAGACATCTAGGCAAATGAGTGCTAATTATTTATACATGACACTCACATGTCCTCTTCCCCAATCTAATGTTAAGTATTTTATTAACCCCTTTTTATTGATGAGGAAATTTACATTTAGAGTAATTTAATATTGACCAAAGATTGTCCAGGTAAGTTACATGACTTGTCCTTGATCGTAAGGCATTAATGTAAGTATCATAGTACTTTGGCTGAAAGGAGGAAGTCATTTATATCCAAATACTTAAACATTTTGCCATGTAAACCAGAAATTAACAGTTTTAGTTGAAGAAGACATTTTCACTTATCTGCATAACCAAAAATCCTACAAAGATTTTTACAATATTCTTTGGGAAAGGCATTTGCGACTATTTGCTTCACTTTTGAATGAACATGCAGGAGAAAGCACATGTAATATTAATCTTTTACATTAACTTTATGATAATTCTTAATTTGATATGTATTAAACATTCCACTTTTTCAGCAATGCCCTGACTAGGAAACAGGTAACAGGTAAAAACAAAGTTAATGAATTCCAGTTGAATCATGATGTTCTAAATCTGAACATATACTGTTCACTAAGATCACTGAAAAAAAAAAACACAGATATTATTTTATAACCTAGCTGTGTATAGGGAGTTTTAGAAAGTTTCACACTATTGCACTTTATTCTTTGAGCATTTCCATATCTCATGAAAATTATTGTGCCAATTAAATAAAATTTAGATTCCAAATAGCTGACTTTTCTATTTTACAGTGTGTTTTGGAAAATAATGCTAATAATAGTCACAACTAACATTTGTTGAATGTTTACTATGTGTTGAGTGTTTTAATTAATTTAATACTCAAAAAATTATCTGAGGTAAGTACTACTTTTATTCCCATTTTACAAATATGAAAGCTAAGGCTTTAAGAGGCTAGTGAGCTAAGTAGCAATGGAGACAACATTTGAACGCAGGCAGGTTAGCTCCCAAGTCCGGGTTCTTAAGTACTTCATCATAAAATATGATAGTATATAAAAAAATCAAGAGGTTTTTTTTTACCAGTTCTCAGCTAATTGGAAGACCAAGAAAGCATCTCAAATATTGGTTTAAGCCCCTCTCTTCAACTATACCTGAAGGAGTTAAAAATCACTGTGATCAAATATTGCCTCTTTGGGACTGGAAACCACTGAATATGAGTTCCAAAGGTCCTCTGAAAAGTTAAAAAACATTGCACAAATGTTAGTATTACTAATTTTATTGGTTTGAAATACCATTCTTTTTTTAATAGTCCCTGAATATATGATATTGATACTCCAAATTCAGAACTGAGTTTAGATGGTCCAAATATCATTCAGCATGAAGTTGTTTGGGAATGCCTAACATTATTTCCCCTAATCCTTCCAAAACTAAAATTCTTAGACTCTATGATGTCAGTCAGAGAGATCATGCTAGAGAGGGGAAAAATGATTTTATAATTATTTTCATCAAAAACAATAATTCTCTGCCAAATCATGTACAATTCTAGATTGAGGTCATCATGACTTTTGGTTCTTTCCTCAAATTGAATACATCCTCCAGGAATGAAGGCTCACCATTGATGATATGCAAAGGAATGTGACAAGTCTCCCAAGACCATTTCTAAAGATGAGTTCCAACAGTAAATGTATTCAATGTCAGGATCAAGGTGGTGTCAGTGTACAGCTGGCCTCGGTAAGTACATTGAAGTTGGCAGTATCCATCCAAAAGTGTTATTTATCTGCTGATGTGTTATTGTTGTTGGTTTGTAAAAGAATTCACAGTACTCGACATACAGCATATATTTGTCCCCTAGTAGCCCCACTCGATGTCAATAATTCAGACTCACCCACCTTCTCACACAGAACTTCTTGCAAATGATCAACAATACGCTATACTCAGAACCAGAGCAGAAGGCTGAGCTGGTGAACTCCCACCCTACCCCCACTCCCCAACATCTAATATACTCAGCTACAGAGCTACAGGACAGCTAATGGTGCTTGTGTTAGAAACAGTCAGGACAAAGGTCAGCTGGTGAAGAATGTCCCTAGGACCCCACTTAGCTGGCTCAGTGTTATGCAGAAGGGTGCGGTGATGAGAAAGTAAGAGCACAACTGTTTGGGCCTGTTATCTGAGCCAATGTAAACACTGAACCACAAATACTTCCCCTTCCTCCTCCAGGATCCAAATGTCAATTGCTTCCAGCTTCAAAGTTCTGAATCTGTACCACACCTCCCTTTGATTCAAGCTTGCTTGAAAAGAGAACAACATGCATGACCATCTGTGTGGTAAAACTGAGTCTCCCTAGCTAAGCCATCAGGAGTTACTTAGCCCAACCCTGCATCCCTACAATACAATGCACCCTGGAAAAAATTCTGGCCACCTCTCAAATGACCACACAGATAACAGGTCAGTCTCTGAAAAGGTCATAGTCCAGGTGGGCAGGACCCAGGACAGATCAGACCTAGTATTGGGTCTGACTAGAGGGGCTCACAGGCACACAAAAGATGCCACACTGCTGGTCCTAGGGGTTCCTAACATAAGGGCTGCACCTTGGAACTTTGACAGAGGGGCAACAAAGAGAACCAGCTTCTCCCTGTTCCCTTTACAGTCTTACATTCTTTTGGCCAATAATATTGGATGGTACAATATTTGCTGTCTCTTTTCATTAGTAAACTTATCCCCAGACTTATAGCTTAATAATCTAATGATCCATTATAACTAGTTTGCCTAATATTCACGCCCCTCTGAGGTTGTTTTTTGTTTGTTTGTTTGTTTGTTTGTTTGTTTGGCATTATTATAGATGTTCTAAAATTTTGGGGCCATTTTCTTGGCATTTTAAGGACTTTTACATCACCCCCTTTGTTACCAGTCCTGTAATGCTCAGTCCAGAACTTGAGCTCACTTTCTGCCTAAGGTATCCCTTTTCCTGCCCTACTCCAGTAAATATTGCTCTGTTTCCTGACTCAGGTGGTGAGGACACCCATGGGACTTTTTAGGTGGATGCAGGTTGGGATAGTTCTTCCTGGGTTTTCGTTGTTGTTGTTGTTGTTGTTGTTGTTGTTGTTGTTTTTAACAGCTTGTTAAAGTGGTAGTGATGGAGGATAAGGAAGGGAGCAGAAGGTGGAAGTGAAGGCAGAGCCCTTTAAATTAACAATGTTGGACTCTTGATTCTTCCTGGTGGCACCTTTGAAGTTGAAGCTAGTTTTCACCTTCTCCATCTCTTCCCCATCTTGTCTCTAACCCCATCCTTCCTTTCACTACTCTAATTCTCATTTCCATAACAGGCTTTCTTTTATTTTGGTTCCAGCTCCCAGGCCATATTTTCATGATACATAATTCCTCTTGGGTTCATAGGTTGGAATTTGACCTCTGGACTCAGAGGGCTCTGGTTTCTGGCAAGTCAGAGAATACTTCTTGTGAGAGTAAGTTAGTGAGAACTAATGGTGTTAGAGCTGAACATTCCAAGAATCCCTGCCGATCTGCAAGTTAACTACTGGCAGACTCACTTTTTCTCATTTTCAGAGTGAGCAGTGTGCCACTAAGAACATGGTCTCCATTTCCTCATTTGTAAGTGGAATTAATCATAGCCCCTTCAAGGGCTGTTCTGGAGTAAGAGTAGTATGATGGATATAACATTTTGAAGCTTGTTTACTTATCTTCAATGTAATATTTTTTTCTTCCTGTGGATCATCCTGCCACTACTTTGCCTAGAACATTCTTCAGTTTGCTCCCAACTCAGAACCAACCCTTGTACTGACTTTGCTCACCTTTCAGAAGCCTTCTCCCCACCCCCCACAAGCCAGACTAAGTCTTTTTTCTCCTCCCACCAGACTCTCTCTTTTTAGATTCCTATACTTTATTTAGATTTCCCTAATTTTTTACTTAATGTTCTTTTTCTGTCCCAAGATCCCATCCAGGACACCGCATTATATTTGGTTTCTATGTCTCCTTAGGCTCCTCTGGACTATGACAGTTTCTCAGACATCTCTTGCTGTTCATGACCTTGACCAGTTTTGAAGATACTAGTTAGCTATTTTATAAACCACTAGTGGGGCCGTTGCACAAAGATTCGCGCAATAGGCCTTCCTTCCCCTGGCTGCTGGCACCCGTTTTCCTCTGGCACCCGGGACCCAGGCCTTTGGTCTGGCCACAGCAGCAAGGCTTGGCTTCTCCATTATGGCTGCTCCCAGCCCCTCCTTTTATTTTCCCCAGCTCCTCGAGCAGAGGCCAGGGCTGGCTGGAAGCCTGGGTCACCCCCGGCGACCCAGGCCCCCAGCCACTCCTTGAGTGGAGTCCAGGGCTAGCAGGAAGCTTGGCTTCCTCCATCACCGGGAGCAACCCAAGCCTCCTGGCCGCTACCATCTTCAATCGTCTTCAGTCTTCCCTCCACTCCTGCTTATGCAAATTAACCACCATCTTTGTTGGGTTAATTTGCATAGTCTCTCTGATTGGCTGGTGGGTGTGGTGGAGTGGTGGAGTGATCGTTAATTTGCATGTTCTCTTTTATTATATAGGATTCTTTATTTTGGGTGTTCCTTGATGTTTTAATTGTGGCTAGAATGTGGTGATAGATTTAGGGAAGGAGTTCTCACATCTTCTCAAGGCTACATAATATCAATATGACTAATGACATGATCCCTGATTATCTGGCCACAGCAGTCTTTGTCAGAGTTATCCATTGTAAAGTTATTTCCCCCTTTTCTGTACTGTACTCTTTGAAAGGAAGTCACCATGTCAGCTCACACTTAAGAAGTGAGGATTATGCCTCACTTCCTTGAGAGGCAGGTTTCTACATAAATTATTTAGGAATCTTTTGCACAGGAGAATTGTCTCTTCTTCCCCATTTATTAATTTATTCAACCATTTATATCTGTATGGACTCATTTATCTTATACTTTAGGTTTTAATCTAATACCATATCATTTATTTTCTTGCACAAATTATTCCAGTTTTGGCCAAAGAGAGTTCAATCTTGGCTGCTGTTTTCCTTTGACATATCTCCACCTGAGTGTGCATGTGTGCATGTGTGCATGTGTACATGTGTATTTCATTATTTTCTGACTCCAGGCTCCATGGTTATCTAATATATTCTCTCCCTCAGTTCTAGAATTAGCTATTTCTCCAAAGGTCCCTGTTCTTCTTATTGGAGAAGGTATTAGAAACTATGATCTGTATGCTAAATGTGCTCATTGTTGATGAATACATATGTGTGTGCTAACCCATGTCTATATGTATATCTTTAAATATTTCTATATTTATTCATCTGTATCTATATAAACCTAAACATGAGTTTGTACTCCTGTCTCCAACTCTAAGTCAGTACCACATGGATCATTCCAGTCTCTTCTCCTTCCTTGCTTATCTGTAACCTCCCACTTCAGCAGTGAGAACCTGGCTCACATCATTTTCTGTTCATTTGCTTAAGTGTTCAATTCCAGAACACATGTGTAGTGGTTTCAGAATTGTTAACTCAAACCCCTGTGGGAAATAACTTTACCAAACACAGTACAGTGCTTATGTGCAGTTCTTTATGACTAAAGTCTTATAGTTAAAACTATAAGACTAAAATTACTTAGACTAAAATGCAGTTAGACTCTTTTTTTTTTTTTAATAGCCTGCATTCCATCCAGGAGTCCTCTGACCTGCTAAGTAATTTTTTAAATTTTGCATATATTAAGGTTCACTGTTTGTACTCTAAAGTTCTATGGGTTTTAACAAATGTTGAGTATTGTGTATTCATCATTACAGTATCACATAGGATAATTTTACCATCCTAAAGAATCCCCCATGCGTCACCTTCAATTCTCTCCCTTCTCCAAGTCAATTTATTATTTTAAAGAGCTATTTCCCTCTTAAACAGGGAATGCTTCAATGTAATAGAATAGGGACACCCACGATTTTCCAGACTTCCATAAGTGGAGCACTGGTGATCATAACGAAGATGAAGATATTTGGGGGGACTGCCACTAATGAGGAAATGGAGGTATTTAAAGGTGAACTTGCAGAGAAATTAGATGATTCAGTTTATTTAACTAGATCATAAATACTATGGTAATGCAGAACTTCTAGACTGGGGTTGCTGTACTCTTCTTACCAGCAATGTTTTTACATTTAAGAGAGCAGGAGTCCTAGGCCACCAATAGATGGCATAATTGTGGGCAGTCCTAGGGATAGCTACTTCAAGATCACTAATGGAGAGTGAACGCAAAGAAAAAGAGTGAGAGGAGAAAATATCCACTCATTTGAAATAACCTAAAGTATAAATTCCATAGAAAACAAAATAGAGGTATAAAAGCCAACTATATATATATATACTAGAGGCCCGTAGCCCGAAGATTCGTGCAATAGGTCTTCCTTCCCCTGGCTTCCAGCACTGGTTTTCCTCCAGCCCTTGGGACCCAGGCCTTTGATCTGGCCGCAGCAGCGAGGTTTGACTTCTCCACTCCGGCCATAGTGGAGAAGCCAAACCTCTTCAGTCTTCAGTTGTCTTCAGTCTTCAGTCTTCAGTCTTCAGTCTTCAGTTATCTTCAGTCTTCACACAGCACCTGCATATGCAAATTAACCGCTACCTTTGTTAGGTTAATTTGCATACTCATCCTGATTGGCTGGTGGGTGTAGCCGAGTGACACCAATTTGCATTTTTCTCTTTTATTACTGTAGGTATATACCCTATATAATAAAGAGTAATATGCAAATTGACCATCATCCCAACACACAAGATGGCAGCCCCCAGTGGTCAAAGATGGCTGCCACAAGATGGCCAGCAGGGGAGGGCAGTTAGGGGTGACCGGGCCAGCAGGGGATGACAGTTGGTGGCGACCAGGCCTACAGGGTAGGACAGTTGGGGGGGACCCAGGCCAGCAGGAGAGAGCAGTTAGGGGCAATCGGGCTGGCAGGGAAGCAGTTAGGCATCAATCAGACTGGCAGGGGAGTGGTTAGGGGGTGATCAGACTGGCAGGCAGAAGTGGTTAGGGGCAATCAGGCAGGCAAGGGGTTGGGAGCTAGCAGTCCTGGATTGTGAGAGGGATGTCTGACTGCCCTCAAGGGAACCCAGATTGGAGAGGGTGCAGGCTGGGCTGAGGGACACAGACCCCCATGCACGAATTTTGTGCACTGGGCCTCTACTATGTATATAAAAGCCTAAGTGACCATTGCAACCAAACAGATGACCAAACAGGCTGCATAGAGCGACCAGGCCCATGGGGGCGGCAGTGAGGGGCAACCAAATGACCAGACAGCAAGCTGCATGGGGCTACCAGGCTGGCAGGGGGGGGGGGGTAGTTGGGGGTAACCAGGCTGCTGGGGGGAGAAGTTGGGGGCAATCAGGCTGGCAGGCAGTGGCAGTTAGGGGTGATCAGGCTGGCAGGAGGGCAGTGAGGGTCAATCAGGCAAGCAGGTGGGTGAGCGGTTAGGAGCCAGCGGTCCAGGATTGTGAGAGGGATGTCTGACTGCCGGTTTAGGCCCAATCCCTGGGATTGGGCCAAAACCAGCAGTCGGACATCCCCCTAGGGGTCCTGGATTGGAGAGGGTGCAGGCTGGGCTGTGGGGACCCTTGCTCCCCCAAGCACAAATTTCATGCACCAGGCCTCTAGTATATTTATAAAAAACTAATATGCTTAGTGTCCAACTGTCCGACCGGTAGCTATGACATGCAATGGCCACCAGGGGGCAGATGCTCAACGCAGGAGCTGCTGAGCTGCAGTGACTTGGCAGTGGCAATTCTCAGGTGACGCACTCTGGAACCAAAGAGGAGGGAGCTCAATTCTGGGGTGTGTCACACGAGAACCACCCTCTCACAATCCAAGAACACTCAGGGAATGTCGGAGAGCTGGTTTTGGGCCAATCCCCACCGGCTAGGCTGAGGGACCCCACCTGCCAGAGGGACCCCGCTCACTCTGCAGATGCCCTTTGAGCCGTGGTGCCTCCCCAAGTGCAGCTGGCTGGGGAGGGACCACAGGAGGTTGGCTCCAGGGTGTGACCAGCCTGTCTTGCCCAGTTCTGCCCCACCAGCCACCTTCTAATTAATTTCCTTTCAATGTGTACCAATCCATGCACTGGGGCACTAGTTAGACTATAAATTGACTACAGATAGAAATAAAATAGCAATACAATCTGAAATAGGTACCAAAATAAGTATGTTGAGGGTGTTCAAAGAGATAAATGAAAAAAATAATATCTATAAATAAGAGCAAAATTATGAAATATAAAGAGAACAAGTGGATATTTTTAAATTAAAATTATTAAGTTAAAAATATGGTTGTCTGCCTAATAAATGCAATAACAGGATAATCTCTTGACTGGACATAATTAAAAAGAGAATTATTGAACTTGAAGGAACTACTAAAATCTTTTCTCTAAAATACACATAGAGAAATAGAGACGTTTTAAGAAAGAGTTGTTGAAAGATTGATAAAATATTGAGAATCCTCCAATTCCATTAAAAGGAGTTCTGTACAGAGAAAATCAAGGTAAAGATAGAGAAAATGTATTTTTTAAATGGTTGAGAATGTTCCAGCAATGAAGAAAGATATCAGTTCCTGGATTTATAAGTATGCACCAATAATAAAAAAAATAAAATCAGTGACACTGGGGAGGTCCTGCAAAATAAAAAATATTCTAAGAATATGTTAAATTTGAGCCTTTAAAACTTAGAAAAAATATAGATAAATGTCTTTCTGACCTTGTGGTAAGGTAGGATTTCTGAAAAAAAATACCATAAAAGCACCAGCTATAAAAAACAGTTTAATAGAATCAACTACTTTAAGATTGTTAAAACTCCAGCTCAAACTTCAAACTGGTAGAATATACTCATATAACCAACAAAATAGTTTAATTCAGAATATATTTTAAAATTTCTACAAGTCAATAAATAATAAACAACTCATGGCGGGGGGAGGGGGGAGGAGGTATTCTAAATTCCTCAGAAAAGGAAATTATATGACCAACTAGAGGCCCGTTGCAGGAAGATTCCTGCAAGAACAGGGTTTCCTGAGGCCATAGTGAAGCAGAGAAGGGAGTGAAGCCGGAGGCAGGCTTTGCTCCCTCCCATCTCCACTGCCTCGGCTCCCTCCCTTCTCACTGTTTAGCTCCCTCCCTTCCCCGCTGCCTCGTTTCCCTCCCTTCCCCACTGCCTTAGCTCCCTCCTTTCCCCGCAGCCTTGGCTCCCTCCCGTGTCCACTACCTCGCTCCCTCCCTTCTCTGCCACTTCACTCCCTCCCATGTCTGCTGCCTCAGCTCCACTCCTGTCTCTGCTACCTCCAATCCGTTCCCTTCTCCACCGCTTGGCTCCCTTCTGCCATGCTTGGCTTCCTTCTACACTGTCTTCAGTCTTTGCTGGGCGCCTGTGTATGCAAATTAACCACCATCTTTGTTGGGTTAATTTGCATACTCTTCTGATTGGTTGGCAGGTGTAGCGAAGGTATGGTCAATTAGCATCTTTGTCTTTTATTAGTGTAGATATGAAAGTGAAGAAATGCCCACCCCACTAGTAATAAAGGAAATTCAAATCAAAACAAAATGAGATGCCATTTTTTGCTGCTTTGATTTACAAAGATTAAAATTATTTTTATTGAGTTTTGAGAAGAGTACATATTAATGGTGTCTCCAAGTGTAATTATTCAGAGTGTAAATTGATAGTTATTTTAAAAAATCAATTTGACATTGTTATATCAAATTGAATATTCTTATACTCCACAATTCAGCAATTCCATTTCTAGATATATATCCAAGAAAAACTTTAGTACACATGTCTCAAAAGGTATGTACAAAATATCACAGCAGCACTATTCATCATATCAAAAATTGGAAACACTATAGATGTCCATCAACAGGGAAAAGTTAAATTGTGCAAATTCATACGATTGAGTAGTTCATAACAGAGAATATGAAAGGACTACAGCTATATGCAATGACCTGGATGAAACTCAAACTCTTGTGTGAAAAATAAGTCCTAGAGAACTACGTATAATAACTCCTACATAATAACTATCTTACATAATAAAAGCCTGAGTGGCGTGAGGCCTCGCGTGACACCCTCACATGATGCCCTCTTGCGATGTCATCACAGATGGCTGCCACAAGATGGCTGGCAGGGGAGGGCAGTTGGAGGTGAATAGGCCAGCAGGAGAGGGCAGTTGTGGGCGATCAGGTTGGCAGAGGAGGGCAGTTGGGGGCACCCAGGCCGGCAGGGGAGGGCTGTTGGGAGAACTTGGCCTGCAGGGGAGGGCAGTTGGGCATGACCAGGCTGGCAGGGGAGGGCAGTTGGGTGTGACCAGGCCTGCAGGTGAGGGAAGTTGCAGGTGACCAGGCTGGCAGGGAGGGGCAGTTAGGGGTGATTGGGCCAGCAGGGGAGGGCAGTTGGGGGCAATCAGGCTGGCAGGGGAGCAGTTAGGCACCAATCAGGCTGGCATTAGAGAAGTTAGGGGGAAATCAGGCAGGCAGGCAAGAGAGTGGTTAGGAGCCAGCAGTCCTGGATTGTGAGAAGGATGTCCTCCAAGGGGTCCCAGATTGGGGAAGGTGCAGGCTGGGCTGAGGGACACCCCCCCCCCCCGCACGAATTTCATGCACCAGACCTCTAGTGTATAACAACCTTTTTATAAATTTCAAAAATAAAAGAGAAACATAAAAGAGGAACATGTTCAAAACTTAAAGAAAAAGCAGTCATAAAGAAAAATTATCTGGACATATTAGGAATGAAAAATATAATGGAAAGAGTTCAATTGATAACTTGAATGGCAACATGGTATCATTTTAAGAAGATCATATATAAGAACTCTCCCAGAAAACATTAAGAATTATTAAGAAAACAAAAACATATAAAATGTATTTAGAAATGCCAGAAGAGAAAAAGAAGCTGAGAGAAAATAAATTACTGTGAATGTTCCATATTTCAAAAAATATAACCTTAAGATTAGAAAGAAGTATGGACTAAATATAAAAACACCTCACACTAAGAACCTACATCTTAAATTATAAAATTGAAAAGCATCAAAACCATAGATTCCCAAAAACTTCTAGAACAAAGAAGCAGATTACCTACAGAAGAACAAGACTCAGTTTGACAGCAGACCTCTTTTTTTTTAATTCTTTATTATTGAAAGTATTACATATGTCCCCCTTTCCCCCCATTGACCTCTTATATGAAAACAAGTTTTTTGATTGATCTTTTACCCCACCCCCCACCCCCTCCCCCTGCCCACCCACCCCTGCCTTCCCTCTGAGCTTTGGTGGTCTGTTCGATGCTTCTATGTCTCTGGATCTATTTTTGTTTATCAGTTTATGTTGTTCAATATCTTCCACAAATGAGTGAGATCATGTGATACTTCTTAACCGGAGGCAGATGGAAATGGAGAAATATTTTCAAGATGATAAAAGGAATTCTTTTTAAGCCTAGAAGTTTATATCTACAGAAACCATCATTTTAAACTTAAGCATGTAATAAAGATATTTTTATGCATGAAAAAGGGTTTGCTACAAATATATTTCTGTAAATACTCTTAGAAAAAGTATTCCAGAAGAAAATAAATAAATTCAAGAGGATAAAATAATATAAATGAAGATTTACTGAAATAGATTTACCATACATTCGTTACAGTCCAAAATTAAAATTCTAGATAATGCCAACAAAATGAAGAGGGGGATAGTATAAGAAAGAAAGAAAAAATTATAAACAATTCTATATATGAGCACAAATGCAGAAATTCTAGAGAAAATATTAGCTAATTAAATGCAAGAGCATGCATCCCAATAACAGAGTTTATCCTAAGAAGTAAGGGTTATTTAACATTAGAAAATCTATCAGTGTAATTTACCACATTAAAATAGATGCAGAGAAAGTACTTTATAAAATTAAATTAAAAGTTATGATTTTTTAAAAATGCCACTTAGAGAACTGAGAATAAAAGGAAGCTTCCTTAACTTGGTAAAGATTTTATTCCCAAACCCTAAAGAAAACATCAAACTCAATGGAGAATCTTAGGATTATATTCCCTTTAGGATCAGAAAACATAGAACTACAAATGAAAAAGAAAAAGATGGCAAAACCAATAAACAAATATTTGTAGTTGATACACTTAAAAGTGCAAGAGAAGTAAGTTCCTTAGGTCTTTTAGGAGAGTTCACTAAATTGGCCAGTTGCAAAATAAATATACAATGTCAGCAATATTCTGTTAGAAACTATAATGAATTAAGATTCCATTCATGATAATAACAGCAACAAAATGAGATTCCTAGACATAAATGCACTAAGAAAATTGCATAATGCATAAGAAAACTTAACTGACTAAAAAATAGTTGAAATAAAATCATGTTTCTGAATGGGAAAATTGAATTTTTCAAATTGTCAGTTTACCATTATTTAATTTATGAATCTTAATGGTGTTCTAATCAAATCCTAAGGGGAATGTTTTGGGAACTTAAGTAAATCATTTAAAAAGTTTATCTGAAAAAAGAAATAGATGACAAGAGGCAATAAACCTTCTTTAAAAAAAGAAAAATAAGGGTGGAATTACATTAGTAAATATTTATACACATTTATAATTTTACAATAGTAAAAAATGTTCACTCAATATATAAACAGATAAATTAAACAAAATAGAAAGTCTAGAGCAGATAATCATATATGTAAATTATATGATAATGGTAGTACTTCAACTTGTTTAAAGAAAGGAATTATTGTACTAGGAGGGTTACCTAATTATTTGAGAAGAAAATAAAGTCATAATCCCATTTGACAATATTGCTAATATAAACCATGGATTGATTGAAAGTTTAAAATACTAAAAATTGAATAAAGAATAAGAGCAGTAAATTATTAATCTGTGTACAAGTAAAGGCAGAATTCATATAACATAGAAGAAAATTTAACAAACAAGAACTCAGATAAATTCAACAAGGAAGTATAGCTTTTTACTTATAAGAGAATATGGAAAAATAGAAAATTTCACATGGTGTTGATGAGAGTGTAAATCTCACCCCGCTCCCTCCCCCCCCCCCCAACCTCCTGCACCTCCCCAACCCATCTCTCCCTCAGGAAATCACCACACTATTGTCCCTTGCCATGAGTTTGTTTTCATTTTGCTCAATCCCTCAACTCCTCCCACTCAAAACCCCACCCCATAACAGCTGCCAGCCTGCTCTCTATCTATGAGTCTGTCTTTATTTTGCTTGTTAGTTCATTTTGTTTATCCGATTTTACATGAGTGAAATCAGATGATACTTGTCTTTCTCTGACTGGCTTAGTTCACTTAATATAATGCTCTCCAGGTCCATTTATGCTGTGGCAAAGGGGAAGATTTTCCTTTTTTTTTTTTTACAGCTGAGTGGTATTCCATTGTGTAAATGTACCACAGCTTTTTTATCCACTTATCTATTGATGGGCACTTGGGCTGCTTCCAAATTCTGGCTATTGTAAATAAAGCTGCAGTGAATATAGGGGTGCACATGTTCTTTTGAGTTAGTATTTATGGGGTTTTTTTTATATAGTCCCAGAAGTGGAATTGATGGGTCAAAAGGCAGTTCCATTTTCTATTTTACTCCATACTGTTTTCCACAGTGACTGCACCAGTCTGCATTCCCACCAGCAGTGCACAAGAGTTCCCTTTTCTCCACATCCTCACCAACACTTGTTGTTTGATGATTTATTGATGATAGCCATTCTGACAGGTGTGAGGTGATATCTCATCGTGGTTTCAATTGGCATTGCTCTGATGATTAATGATGTTGACCATCATCTGTATGTCATCTTTGGAGAAGTGTCTACTCAGGTCCTGTGCCCATTTCTAATTGGATTATTTGGGGGTTTTGTTGTTGTTGACATTTATAAAGTCTTTATGAATTTTGGGTACTAATCCATTATCAGATGTATCATTGGTGAATTTGTTCCCCCATTCAGTGTATTGTCTTTTCATTTTATTGATGATTTTCTTTGCTATGCAAAACCTTTCTAGTCTGATGTAGTCCCATTTGTTTCTTTTTCCTTTTGTTTCCCTTGCCAAAGGAGATATATCAGAAAAAAATATTGCTATAAAATGTCCAATATTTTACTGCCTATGATTTTTTCTAAGATTTTTATGGTTTTTGAGTCTAACATTTAAATCTTTAATCTATTTTGAGTTTGTTCTTATGTATGGTGTAAGAAGGTGGTCTGATATCATTTTTTGTACTCTTCTGTCCAATTTTCTCAACACCATTTATTGAATAGACTATCTTTACTTCATTATATGTTTTTGCCTTTTTTGTCAAATATTAATTGACTATAAAGGTATGGGTTTACTTCTGGGCTCTCTATCTTATTTCATTGATCCATATGTCTGTTTTTATAAGAGTACCATACCATAAATTGTGCTGCTATGAACATAGGGGTGCATACATTCCTTCTGATTGGTACTTCAGGTTTCTTAGAATATATTCCTATATTTAATAAGTAAATTCAGCAATGTAGCAGGATACAAAATTAACACCCAGAAATTTATGGCATTTTTATACACAAATAATGAACTCTCAGAAAGAGAAACTAAAATAACAATCCCATTTACCATTGCAACAAAAAAAAAATTAAGATACTTAGGAATAAACTTAACCAAGAAGGTAAAGGCCTATACTTGGAAAGAGCTAGAGGAAGATGATAAACAAGTGGAAGAATATACTATGTTCATGGATTGGTAGAATCAACATCATTAAAATGTCCATACTACTCAAAGCAATCTATAGATTCAATGAAATCCCTATTAAAATACCAATAGCATATTTCACAGATCTAGAATAAACATTCCAAAAATTTATATGGAACCGAAAAAGATCCTGAATAGCCACAGCAAGCTTGAGAAAGAAGAACAAAATTAGAGGAATCACAAAACCGGATATCAAGTTATACTACAAAGCCACTGTATTCAAAACAGCCTGGTATTGGCACAAGAACAGACATATAGACCAATGAAACAAAACAGAGAACACAGAAATCGACCCAAGCCATTATGCTCAATTAATATTTGAAAAAGGAGGCAAGAGCATACATTGGAGTCAAGACAGTCTCTTCAATAAATGGTGCTGGGAAATTTGGTCAGATACATGCAAAAAAAATGAAACTAAATCACCAACTTACACCATATACAAAAAAAAAACAAAACCTCAAAATGGATAAAAGACTTAAATGTAAGTTGTGAAATCATAAAAATCTTAGAAGAAACCATAGGAAGCAAAATCTCAGACATCTCTCGTAGCAATATGTTTATGGCTACATCTCTTAGGGCAAAAGAAACTATGGAGAAAATAAACAAATGGGACTACATCAAAATAAAAGCTTCTGCATAGCAAAAGAAATCATCAGCAAAATGAAAAGAGAGCATGCTGCATGGGAGAACATATTTGCCAATGATACATCAAATAAGGCATTAAGTTCCAAAATATGTAAGAAACTCATACAACTTAGCCAAAGGAAGACAAACAATCCAATCAAAAAAATGGCCAAGGGCCTAAATAGACACTTCTCCAAAGTAGAAATACAGAAGGCCAAGAGACATATGAAAAAATGCTCAGTCACTAATCATCTGAGAGATGCAAATTAAAACAATGAAGTATCACCCCACACCTGTCAGAATAGCTATCCTCAACAAATCAATAAAGGACAAGTGTTGGCAAGGATGTGGAGAAAAAGGAACCCTAGTACACTGCTGGTGGGAATGCAGACAGGTGTAGCCTGTTTTGATAGTTTCCCTTTCTGATACTTCATTATTTTTAAACTAGGGGCCCGATGCATGAAATTTGTGCAAGGGTAGGCCTTCGCAGATCAGCTGCCGCACAGCCCCGGCTGCCAGGACCCTCGCAGCCCTGGCTGCCTCCCAGCCCTGGCTGCCTCCCAGTCCTGGCTGCCTCCTGCAGGGGCCCTCACGGCCCCAGCTACCTCATGTCCCCAGCTGCCTGCTGTCTCGTGGCCCCACCCCCTGCCCACACCCACCTTGGCCTGGCACTGCCTGCGTCTGTCCGCCGCCACATACCCCCAGTTCCTCGGTTCTGCGGAACCCCCCAATAGATCACCCTGCTGGCTGGTGGCCTGAGTGTCCTTCTGCAAAGCGATCATGGGGCGATGGTGGGGCCCTCTGACCAATCGCATCGCACCTGCCTTGGCTGGCCTGGCGCCAGTGGGTGTCATAGCGTGGTCGTCTGGATGGTCCTTCTGCTGTTTGGCTGTTCGGTCAATTTGCATATTATGTTTTTATTATTATAGATATTTATTTTGTATTCTGCTACTTTACTGAATTCATTATCAGTTCTAATAGTTTTTTGGTGGAATCTTAAAGTTTTCTATATAAAGCATCATGTCATCTGCTAATAATGACAATTTTACTTATTTCTTTCCAATTTGGATGCCTTTATTTCTTCTTCTTGTGTGATTTGCTCTGGCTAGGATTTCCAATACTGTATTGTGTAAGAGTGGGGCATGGAGGATGGGCTGAGACCCGCCCCTGTGCCCACCACAACCTTGCGGCCAATAGTTCCTTTCAAGGTGCATGAATTTGTGCACTGGGTCCCTACTTGTTCTATAATTTAGCTATAATTCTAGTTTGGTCCTGGGAGGAGGTGAATGTAGCTTCCACCTTCTCTGCCACCATATTTGATCTCCCAAGAGTATAAATTTCTTAAAACAAAACAAACAAAAGCCCTCTGGCAATATGTATGAAAATCCATAAGACTGTACATGTCTTGAATAGACTAATTCCACAACTAGAATTTACCAAACTATTATGAGAGAGGTGTTAAAGCTTTGAGTACAGGGATATTTATCAGAGTTATGTAAAATTAAGAAATGTTCAAAAATAAATAAATATCCAACAATAACAGACTAACTACATGATATGTGGATATGATGGAATATGCATCAACCATAAAAATTAAGAATCTATTAAGAATGTTTAATTACATAGAAAATATTCTGCTCATATAAAGAAAAATAAGAGAACCCAGAAATCGATACAAGCCATTATGCTCAATTAATATTTGAAAAAGGAGGCAAGAGCATACATTGGAGTCAAGACAGTCTCTTCAATAAATGGTGCTGGGAAATATGGTCAGATACATGCAAAAAAGTAAAAGAAAGAAAGAAAGAAAGTGAAACTAGATCACCAACTTACACCATGCACAAAAACAAACTCAAAATGGCTAAAGGACTTAAATGTAAGATGGGAAACCATAAAAATCCTACAAGATTCCATAGGCAGCAAAATATCAGACATATGTTGTAGCAATATCTTTATTGCCACAGCTCCTAGGGCAATGGAGACTAAAGAGAAAATAAACAAATGGGACTACATCAAAATAAAAAGCTTCTGCACAGTAAAAGAAACCATCAAGAAAACAAGAAGAGCCCTGGCTGACTTGGCTCAGTGGATAGAACATTGGCCTGGGGACTGAAAGGTCCCAGGTTCGATTTCTATCAGGGTCACATGCCTGGGTTGCAAGCTCGATCCCCAGTAGGGGTGTGCAGGAGGAGGCTGATCAATGATTCTCTCTCATCATTTGATGTTTCTATATTTCTCACCCTCTCCCTTCTTCTCTGACATCAATAAAAATATATTTAAAAAAAGAAAACAAGAAAGCCCACTGCATGGGAGAACATATTGCCAATGCTATTTCAGATAAGGGTTTAATCTCCAAAATTTATAGAGAATTCATACAACTTAACAAAAGGAAGATAAACAATCCAATAAAAAAAAAATGAGCAAAGGACCTAAATAGCTATTTTGTGTGATTTTTTTTCTAAGAGGACATGCAGAAGACCAAGAGACATATGAAAACATGCTTTTGCGGAAACTGGTTTGGCTCAGTGGATAGAGCATCGGCCTGCGGACTGAAAGGTCCCAGGTTCGATTCCGGTCAAGGGCATGTACCTGGGTTGCACACATCCCCAGTGGGGGGTGTGCAGGAGGCAGCTGATCGATGTTTCTCTCTCATCGATGTTTCTAACTCTCTCTCTCTCTCTCTCCCTTTCTCTCTGTAAGAAATCAATAAAAATATATTTTTTTTAAAAAAAAACATGCTCAAAGTCACTAATCATTAGAGAGATACAAATCACAACAATGAGGTACCATCTCATACCTGTCAGAATGGTTATCATCAACAAATCAGCAAATGACAAGTGCTGGTGAGGATGTAAAAAAAAAAAAAAGGAACCCTCATGTACTGCTGGTGGGAATGCAGACTGGTGCAGCCACTTTTTTCCTCAAAAAGTTAAAAATGGAACAACCATTTGACCCAGTAATCTTCTAGGACTATATCGCAAGAAACCAGAAACACCAATCAGAAAGGAAATATGCACCCCTATGTTCATAGCAGCACAATTTACAATAGCTAAGATTTGGAAACAGCCTAAGTGCATCAGCAGATGAGTGGATTAAAAAACTGTGGTACATCTGCACAATGGAATACTATGCCGCGGTAAAAGAGAAGGAACTTTTACCATTTGCAACAGCATGGATGGAACTAGAGAGCATTATGCTAAGCGAAATAAGCCAGCCAGAGAAAGATAAATATCACATGATCTCACTCATATGTGGAATATAATGTTCAACATAATTTGATGAACAAAAATAGATCCAGAGACAAATGGCTGGGGAGGTGGGAGGGGTGGGAGTTAGAGAGCAACCAAAGGCTTTGTATGCATGCATATTAGCATAACCAATGGACACAGACACTGGGGCAGTGGGTTCTTTCCCGGGGTGGGAATGGCTGGGGGAGGGGTTCAATTGGGGAAAAAGGAGACATATGTAAAACTTTAGATAATAAATTTTTTAAAAAGGAAAAGAAAAACAAGTTAGAAGATGGGATTGTCACAAACTTAGAAAAAAAAACACACAAAAAACCCTAAAAGAATATATACCAAATATATTATAAGATGTATAGTTCAGAAAGGAGCTTAGAAGTAATTTTAATTTTACCTTTGTTCCTCTCTACACTTTACAAATTTGCTATAATTAATGCATATATATTTTTAATCAGAAGTATATAATAAATGTTAGTTTTATAAACTACATTAGAGCAATGGAAATATAAATGTATTTTCTGCTTCTACCAATGTATTCACATTTAAATATATTCAGAGAAAATGTAATGTCAGGAAGCATTAATAATTTATATATAGTGAGTCTGGAGAAGTATAAACATTTTACTTGGCTTTTATTTTTACTGTCTGTTCTACTAAATGGTATAGGAGTTCTACCTGGGACCAATGGCCACAAATTCCAAGCCATGGATCAATTAGCTTGAGCTTTGATAGTCATTCAATATTTTTTGGCCTCGTATTTTCTCTTGAACACAAGCTTCCTTCAGTGTTGACATATTCATTATAGTTTTTAAGAACTTGCTGAAGGTTACATATGCAAAAGCAACTGGAAAACAGTTACTCTCAGTATTTTATCCATTCACACTTTCTTGCCTTTAATTACTCATTCATCTCTATTCTCTTCTTTTATTTTATTATTATTTATCATGTCACCTGGTGGTCTGAAAAGAAAACCTTCTTTTAAATGGAGCGGGGAAGCCCTGAAGGGGGAGCTCTCCCATACGACCACTGATCGCCTTTCAAAAGACCTCAACACATAGCAGCTTGCTTTTCTGCCCCAGCAGAAGAAAGATTTTTTTCCTTGCCCAACAATAGCCAACAGATGAAAAGCCAGGACAACCCCAACTCTCACTCTCCTCCAACGGACTTTCATTCTAAACCACCCTCCCAACTCCCCATTTCCTCTGTAAAAGAAAACCTCTCTCCTTTGCTCTCCAGATTTGTCTATGGTTTTGTCCTAGATTGCTTGCCCCAAATTGCCATTCTCTGCCATTCCAGAATAAACTCATTCTGCTGGTAAACAACTGTTATTTCATTTTTTAAGCATGACATTGGGCTAGGTGCTTGGAAAGATTGAAAACATAAATGAAACACAATCTCTACCCTCTTAAAGCTTTAAGTCTCATAGGTGTAATAAAACATATATGTGAATAACTACATCATGAGTATGAAGGAATGTTATATGATCAGTACATATAACAAGATTGATATGTCCTTAGAGGTAGAAGTCTTTCTGTCTGGGGTAATTGGAGAAACAATTCTAATTATATAAAATGTTATTTGAGTTGAGTTTTAAAGCATGGATAGGATTTAGGAGAAGGAGTGCATTCCAGATGGAAGGAGTGGCTCCGTAGGTGGAACGTCTGATGCATGCCCAGGAGATAAAAAGCAGATGTTTGGTCCAAGGAAAAGATTTGAGATCATTTTGGAAAACTAAGTAGTGGCCAGCTTGTGGAGGGTCTTAAATTCCAGGATAGAGTGTTTGATATGGAAGTGGTTGGCAGTGAGGAACCATAGAAAGCTTTTGAACTGGGAAGTCATTTCATGATCAAGCTGCGTTGTAGGAAGTTTGCTCTGCTGTCAGTATACAGTTGGAACCTCAAACTCAACATGCTCAAAATTACATGCAGTTCTTTCTCTTTTTTTCCTCCTCCTCTTTCACAATCTCTTCTTTCCCTATTCCCCATCTCAGTTAACAACCATCATCTCTGCAGCTGCCCAAATAATAAATTGGGGTCATCCTGTACTTACCACCTAATCACTCCTCACGTCCAGTAAATCACTAAATTCCATGCCTGCTTATATGTTATACACCATTCCTGGCTGTGGGGATACAAGGATAAATAAAGTTCAGACTTTACTTTAAATGAGATGGGTTTCAAAAACACGAGTATTGATTAAAATCAGTTGAAATGGTAGAACTAGAGTTCTGAAATTAGGGCATGGTGTGAAGATGTAGATTTAAATTTCCAAGTAGAAATGATAGTCGAAGTCACAGGATTAACACGAGATTTCCCTGTATTTAAATACACAGAAGGAAGCGTAGATGGCCAAGAACTAACTTTATTTAGTGAGCACGAGAGAGAAGACTCATAAAGGGGTCAGAGAAGAATTAACTGAAGAAGCGGGAGAACTAGGTTTGTGTGGTATCAGATGGAAAGAAAAGTGTCAAGAAAATGGGAGCAAGCAATAGTGTGAAATATTCCAGAAAGTTCAAGGAGAATAAGCCGGGGGGAAACCCATTTGCTATGCAAGTAGGAGGGCACTGATTGTTGTCCACTAAGAGAGCAGTTTCTAGAGGATGTTAGGCTCCTGCTGACCAGTTGGGGAGGAGGTGAGTGGAGGCCTAGAGGATGCCAGGGCCGTAGCTGGGAGGGGGCAGGAGAGGCACAGCAGCTCCCTGCCTTCCAGGCTGAGGAAATATTACAAAAGGCAAATGGATCAACCTAGCGGAAGGAGTTTCATGCAAATACTATGTGAAAAACATAGTCCTTCTTTGTTACACAGCCCTCCACCTCCAGGCAACCATTTCTCTTTCATTTAGCCTTTTGCTGTATCACAAAACAACCCCAAACTCCATGACTTAGAGCAATAATGATTTGTTATTTCTCACAATTGCATGTCTGAGCATCTCCTCTGCTGGTTTAGTCTAGGATCATTCATGAGGCTTGCTTCATCTGGAGGGCCAACATGGCTGGGAGGCTCAAGATGTCTTGAGTGGAGGTTGACACAGCTGTTGGCTGGGGAACTTTGGTTCTCCTCCGCATGGCCACTTATCCTCCAGTAGGAAAGACTGACTTCTTCACATGGTAGCCTCGATGGAATGTTGAAGAGACCAAAGGCAGAAACTACCAGACTTGAGACCGAGGCTTTGGAACTTTGAAACACATCACATCTACCACATTATCTTGGTTCAAGCGAGTCACAAAACAAGCCTTTACTGAAGGGACTGAGAAAAGGCCTGCCTGCGAATGTGAGGAATGGCATGTTGGGGTGAGAGGAAACTGTGACCATTAAACAGTTCACCACAGTTTTGAATTTTGATGAAGTCCAACTTGTCAATTTTCCAAATTTGTTCTTTTTCAAAGTTGTTTTGGCTTGTTTAGAACCTTTACATTTCTATATAAACTTTAGATTTAGATTATCTAATTCTATATAAAAATAGTGGTAAGCCCTAGCTGGTTTGGCTCAGTGGGTAGAGTGTTGGCCTGCAGAGCAAAGAATCCCAGATTTGATTCCTGTCAAGGGCGCGTACCTCGGTTGCAGGCTCCTCCCCAGCATGGGCCCTGGTCAAGGCGCATGCAGGAAGCAACCAATCAATGTGTTTCTCTCACATTGATGTTTCTCTCTCTCTCTTTGCCTCTCTCTTCCACTCTCTCTAAAAATCAGTGGAAAAATATCTTTGGGTGAGGATTAACAACAACAAGAACACAGTGTTAAGGCTTTATTGGCATTGTGCTAAGTTTATTAGATAAATTTGGAAAGACTTGAGATCTTAAAATTGCACCTTTTAGTTCATGAATGCAGTGTATCTCTCCATTTATTTATGTTTCTCTTTGTTTTCTTTCCATTTTTAGTAGTTTTCAGTAAGGAGGTCTTGCACCTTCTTCATTAAATTCATTCCGAAGTATTTTACTAGTATGTTGTCTTCCATATTATTGAAAGGTACTTTAAAATATTTTACCTTCCAATTGTTTATTGCTAGTATATGAAAAAGACAATTTTTGTATGTTCCATTTGTATCCTGACATAAATATAGTTTTATTTCTCCTGCTCTAATATGCATGCTGTTTATTTTTATTTCATGTCTTAATGTTCTGGCTAGGACCTCCAGAACAATATTGAATAGAAATAATAGATTATGTCCCCTGGCTCTGTTTCCAGTGTGAGGGGAAAAAGCCTTTAAAGTAACATCAAGTATAATGGTAACTATAGACTTTTCAGAGCTTTCATAGATGTCTTATATCAGGTTGAGGAAATTTCTTTTCCTTTCTAGTTTCTAGTATCATGAATGGGTACTTTTTTGCATTAATTGAGATTATTGCATAATTTTTTTCCTATAGTCTACTAATGTGGTAAGTTATATACCAACAGACTTTTTAAAAGCTGAACCAAGTAACATTTATGAGATAATTCCCACTGTCTCATATTGCCTTATCCTTTTAATATATTGATGGGTTTGCTTGATAACATTTTTTAAAGGATTTGTCCATCTATGTTCATGGGCATATTAGTCTGCAATTTTCTTATATTTTGTTTGAATTTGATATTAGAATAATTCTGGAATCAATAAATGAGTTGGGATTATTATCTCCTTTATTTTTGAAAAGAGCTTGGGGTAGGATTAATATTCTCAAAAATTCATAGAATTTTCTCAAAAATTAATAGAACTTTCCAGTGAAATCATTTATCCCTGCATCATTTTGTGTTTCTATTTTGTTTTGTTTTGTTTTGTTTTGTTGTGGAAAATTCTGGTTCTAAGGAATTTGTCAATACCATCTAAGCCATCACAATTTTGACATACAGTTGTATGTGATATTCCTTTATCATCCAATTACAGTTTCTTTATAAAAATTGGAGCAGAACAAAGGCTGCTGGTGGATGGGGTGAAAGAAGGATTTTAAAATTTGTCTAAGACATCAGTTATTTATAAAGTTTCTGAAATTCAAAATTTAGCTCCCTCCAGGTTCATCAGTCAGTCCATCAGGAGCAAAGATATTTTGAGTTTTCAAATTCTCTTTCAGGGTCCTTCCCAAAGCCCTTCAGTGGGCATTCCTTGGACTCTGGGATTTCTTACCATATCCCTTATTTCTTGTCTAGTGGAATTTGAAGTGGTAACATAAAACCCATAAAGGAATCAGTTTTTAATATCCAAACCACCAAGTCTAAATCTGGTTTTGTGAGCCTCCAAGGCTTCATAAAAGGGGAGGATAACGTCAGCTTAGGCCTTACCTCAAACCACGAGACATTTAAATTCTGATTTATGATTTAAGCTGGACCAGCACTAGCTATCAAGAAGTCTCATGTTCCATCGCTTTTTTTTTAATGTAAAGTCAAAGGACTGAACTTGCTCAGTTCCTTTCTGTTTGGTTAATGGAATTGATTAAGGAGTTGGCAGACATAGAGGTCAAAGGGATAGACCGGAACAACCTGTGTTGCCTTCTCAGATTTACCATCTATTGACCAAATGATCACAGCCAGGTTCCTCTGACTCTCTGGGACTCCCAACTTCAGCCCCAGTCAGGAGGAGACTCTGCCCTGGACCCTGCATTTTGAGTGTCTCATTCTGGCCCTCCTCCCATGGAGGAGCCCATGGGGTCAAGGGCCTGGAACCTAGGCGGCCCCTCTAGACATCTCTCCATGGGACCCTGGGCCACTCTCAGGGCTTGCACAGGCTTCTGTTTCAAGGCTGTGCCCCCAGTGTTGACTGGGCCATCAGTGTGCTCACCATTTTCCCAACCATTATGTGAATGGAGCTCAGCCACGTGACTATAGTGTCTGTATGTCTACATGAGTACCAATTGAGCATCTCAAAGACCAGACACACCTGGTGGGAGGTAAGAAGATTGAGACATGCTGAAGACTGGGTCCTCCTTGACTACCAAGGAATTCTAGAATTTAAGTGCAATCTGGCCTTCCAGGTTCTAATGAAAGCAATTTGTTAATGTACAAGGCTAGAGCACATTTTATTTAATATTTTTAAAACTTGTTATAAATTTTAAATATTTAGACATATGTGAGCTGCCGTTATATTCTTGTCTTAGTCCCCACAGATGTTAAAGAAAAGTCTATCTCCAGAACATTTCCTTTTCCTTGATTATAAACATGCTAATTAAAAACAACAGTGATGTTTAAAGGTCTTTAGAAACCTCAAGAACCTCAAACTATTTTTATTTCCCTCCTTTCAGGTTTCAAGTGGTTGCAGATAGCAATCTAGAATTTGTTCAGGCTACAACTAAGTCATTCATTACAAAAATATTATAAAATTTATATTAAATTATAAAATCTCTAAAGTAGAGGTACATTTTCAGAAAATTAATACAACTCTAGCTGTTATTAACTTTTATATCCATATTACATACTGGATTCATTCACACTGGATACTATTTTCCATGCTCATGCTATCAGAAGATCACAAATAATTTTCATTTTCATTTATAAAACAAAAATCAGTTGGGTTTTCATAATGCGGCATGTTATTCTTGTATATTACAGATATACACAACAGACTATAAAACTCTGATAAGAAATGCTATGGAAATGTGTTGTGGAAGCAGAACATTAAAGTACTCTGCTAAAAACTGCCAGGAAGGAGAGGCTCGCTAAACCTCAAGACTGGAGGAGAACATAAGGGCCATCTAAAGCACACATTAGCAAAATAAATGAAAATAGACCCAGATACATCACCACAAATTTTCAGAATATGAGGGGAAAGAAGAGATCTGAAAAGCTTCTCAAAAGAAAAAATGAGGAGTATACAAAGGATCAGAACAGCCCTGGACATTTTACCAGCAATACTGGAACAATGCCATCAAAATTATAAGGAAAATTTACTTTCATCTTAAATTCTACACCTGGTCAAACTATTAAGCTAGCATAAGGGTAGACTAAATATGTTTTCAGACATGTACGTTCTCAAAATATACACACTTGAAGGAATGTTACCGGAGAAGGTGCTCCATTTTAAAAACAAAGGAATAAGCCAGTGATTTTCATCTCGTGGCACATGTAAACTAAAATTTTAGAATTACTAAAATTATGTAGCACACCAAAATATATTTTTTGCCAATCTGACCAAAAAAGATATAATTTTGATTCATTCACACTGGATGGCTATTATTGTGTTGGCTGTAGTCATTTTTTAATTTGACAATCTAAGGGAAAAGAGGTCAGTGCCCCTGACTTTTAAACAGGTATTGCATGTTTTAAAAATTCTTGTGGCACATAGGTTGAAATTTGCTGAAATAAGCCAATGAATATATAGGCATAAGGCCCCAGTACAGGGAATTCAATATCAGAGGTAAAAAAAATCCCCAGAATGATGACAGAGTAATCCCAGGATGGCATTAGGCAGTCGGCTTAGCAATCCACACATCCATTTGTTTTGTATTGTTTTGTTTTGTTTTCTGTTAATCCTCACTGTGGATATTTTTCCCATTGATTTTTTTTAGAGAGAGTTGAAGGGAGAGAGAGAAGGAGAAAGGAAAAGAGAGAAGAGAGAGAAAGAGAAAGAGAATATCAATGTTAAGGAGAGACATCGATTAGTTGCCTCCCACACAAGCCCCGACTAAGACTGGAGATCAAACCTACAACCCAGGTACGTGCCCTTGACCGGGAATCGAACCCAAGACCCTTAGCTTAGCATGCCAATGCTCTAACCACTGCGCACACCAGCCAGGGCCACAAGTCCATTTTGAAAAATAAGAAGGTTCCCTCAGTAACATCTTTAAGAAAATAAAACTGGTAAAAATACTTATTGCATTGAAGCATATTGAGGAAGAATTGGGGACGAATTTGTGATACGACCATAGAAAATGTAGCAGATACACAAAATAATTATTAAATCTAGAGAAAACAAATACTTGTGCAAGGAAAGGAAAATATTATAGCTCTTTCCAGCCGGCGCCGAGCCATGGGTATCTCTCGGGACAACTGGCACAAGTGCAAGACCGGGGGCAAGAGGAAGCCTTACCACATGAAGCAAAAATATGAGCTGGGACTCTGCTGCCAACACGAAGACTGGACCCCGCCGCCGATATTTCTTGAGTTGCTTAGGTCCAGAAGTCTTTGTGCCACTTTGACAAGGGAAGATATTTTTATTTTCTAGATGAGGAGACTGAGGCTCATAGACACAAAGTACAGTCTGTTTCAACAGAGAAATGGGATCTCTCCTTGAGCAATTTTGTTCGGTCCACTCCCTGGTGGTAGGGCCTCATGGATTATGTAAGGTCAGGGAGGCAAAGTATTTCTCCATAAGTCTGGTCCCTTTTGCCGCTTTGTCCCTTTGAGCATGGCTGTAATAGAGTCCTTCTTGGTAACCAATCCAATTCAATTTCTGGAGTGAGCAAGCCTAATGAAAGGAAATTCTCACCACATTTTATAGTTTCTTTCATTACCAAAGTATCCTCAGAGACTCTTGTCTCCCAAGGATTTACAGCCCGGTGCCCTGACAGTTTTCTACACAGAAATGACCAAGTAAAAGTCCAGCAAAACCCCATACATGGCAAGAACTGAGAAAAATTTATTTTACTGGCAGTGTACACAGCTTTCCAAATACGTAAGGGATTTTTTTAAGTCAATTAAACCTGTGTTCAATAAAATCACATGGGAACAAGAGGGCCGGGAATGTCAGTTATTGATACATCTCAGTTACACCTGGATAGAGGCTCACCTGGCTGAACTGGATTAAGAATAATTTCCAAATCTAAATTTCCACAACATTACATTATTTTCCATTATTTTCATTAGCTTTCTCTCCTCCTCATTCCCTACCCCTTTGAGCTTGCTGACTTAGGGTTCTGCTAAAAGTGTTACAGTCATGCATGTTTCTCAATTTGTGCAATATTTTGTTGAAAGACAGTCTGACCCTGGGATGAGCCAAGACACCATGGGAAAAATGATGAATGCTTTCCTTGTCAAGGTAAGTACAGAATTAGGCCTAAGAATTCTAACACTTCATTTGCTAGCATCATCATGAAATGACCCACTCAATACAAGTGCATTTTCCAGGGCTCAAAATCTACCTATATTTCTTACTTTATGTAAGTTACTTTACCTATCAAAGCCTCCATTTCTCAACCCTGAGATGGAGATAATGATGTTTGTCTCACACATTGCTGTGCATATTAAATGAGAGGATGCATTTTATGGCCCTACCTAACGTTCCTGTCACATTATAACTACACTAGTGGCCCAGTGCACAAAATTCATGCAGGGGGGTGGGGTGTGTCCCTCGGCCAGGCCTACACCCTCTCCAATCTGGTTCCCCCTGGGGATGTCCAACTGCCGGTTTAGTGGGATCGGGCCTAAACCGGCAGTCGGACATCTCTCTCACAATCTGGGACTGCTGACTCCTAACCGCTCATCTGCCTGCCTGCCTGATTGCCCCTAACTACTTCTGCCTGCCAGCCTCATTGACGCCTAACTGCTCCCCTGCTGGCTCGATCACCTCCAACTGCCTTCCCCTGCCAGCCCGATCACCCATAACTGCCCTCCCTTGCCAGCCTGATCCCTCACAACTGCCCTCCCCTGCCAGCCCGATCACTCACAACTGCCCTCCCCTACCAGCCTGATCCCCCACAACTGCCACCCTCTGCCACGACCTGCCTCCTCTGCCAGGACCCGCCTCCTCCTTGCAAGGCAGCAGAGACTCCAGGATCGGCCTCCTCCACGCGTGCAGAGCCACGGGACCCCCAGGCCTTACTGTGCGGTGCGGCTGCCAGGCCCTTCCTCCACTGTGCATGTGACCATCTTGTGGCAGTCATATTGGGGTGGCCATCTTGTGACGACATCACGCCTGAGAACCACCTAGGCTTTTATTAGTATAGATTTTGAATGTTACTTCACTTCCCCCTGAAAATGTCAAAACTCTCTCTCTCCCTCTCTCTCTCTCTCTCTCTCTCTCTCTCTCTCTCTCTCTCTCCCCCTCTCTCTCTCTCTCTAAACATGTAATATTGACACCTCAGCCATAGGCTGCCCTCATTTGCTAGTAACATGATATCTTATATCCAATTGTGGAACATTCTAGTCACCTAGATGAACCCAATAAAATAAAGTTACACATCAAAACTAGAAAAAAATAAAATTATCATACCATCAGAGTGTTCATCTTTTGCAGAAAATATATGAAAGTAAGAATTTACATTGCGCACCAAATAAAGTGCATGTTTGTAGCTATGGTCTATCTCTGTCACATACGGTTCAAAAACATGCAAAGGGAGGGCCCACATTGAAATCCTGGCTCTTCTATTCATTAGTTGTGTAACTTTAAGGAAATTTTCTCTTGAGTCTGAGCCTAAGTATCCTCACCTGTAAGATGTATTTTACCTTTTTTAAGCACTAGCGCCTGGTTCATTCTAAGTCAACAAATGATAGCATTTATCTTATCAGTAATGATAAAATTAATCATCATAACACAGATGGGATACTTATTTTGCTCATAAAAATTAAAATAAAAACAATTTAATCATTTCCATTCCTTTCAAGAGCAAATGCTTCTTCAAATTGATTTATAATATTGAAAATGAGATTAATTCCACTAATATTTTCTTCCAACAGGTCCCATTGTTTACTTGTATTGATCATCTATGATTATCAAGTTCACACTATTAGATAAACCTACAGGAAAAAGAAAAGGGGCACTAGCATTTATTCTCTATTCTATACAAGGCATTGTGCTAATTGTTTTAGCATACACCAATTATGTTATTTGTTCCTATTAGCAACCAAATAAGGGACGAACTAGGCTGCCCATTTTTAAAAAACCTAAGGAAACTGAGGTTTGCAAAGGTTAAGTAAATGCAGTGCCAATGGTGAGTGGCAGAGCTTGAATTAAAATCAAGATATGTCAAATTTCAAAGTCCACACTCTCCAGTTTGAGAAATCGAAGTATTTTTTCAGGATTACAGAGGATGGGGGGCTATCTGTATTTTAAGATTATTTCTTCTACAGTGTCTAGTGAGAAGCAAAGAATCTCTGTATTCCAGTGTCAGTAATATTTCTCCCAATTTATTGGTTCTTTCTGATTTAGCATTTCCCAAACCATTAAAAAATGAATAAAGATAAGAATTTCTTCTTCCAGTTGATTGTGACAAATGATTTCATCAAAATGCACTGATTACTATGGGATATTCTATAAGTCTTCTGTTTTACATACTATCTGAAAATAACACCTTTTGAAAGTTGTGGCTCTTCTCTCTCTTCTCTTTCCTTTCTTTCTTCCTGTCTTTCTTTCTTTTTTTCTTTCTTTCTTCCCTTCTTGGGGTTGCTTTAGAGTTTATAGTTGATTTTTTTTTTTAATCTTATATTTCTACAGGCCCAGTGCATGAAATTTGTGTACTTGGTGGAGGGGTCCCTCAGTCGAGCCTGTACCCTCTCACAGTCCTGGAGCCCTCAGTGGATGTCCAACTGATGGCTTAGGGGAGCAGGCCTAAGCTGACAATCGGACATCCTTAGCACTGCTGTGGAGGCAGGAGAGGCTCCTGCCACTGCCATTGCACTTGCCAGCTGTGAGCCCGGCTTCTGGCTGAGCAGCACTCCTGCTGTGGGAGCGCACTGACCACCAGGGGGAAGCTCCTGCATTGAGTGTCTGCCCCCGGTGGTCAGTGAGCATCATAGCGACCGGCCATTCCACCGTTTGGTCGATTTGCATATTAGCCTTTTATTATATAGGATTATTACTATTACAATTTATATTCAATATTATTTTGTATTAGTTTTAGGTATATAACATAGTGGTCAGACAATAATATACTTTATAAGGTGGTCCCCTGTTATTTCAAGGACCCACCTGGCACCGTACATAGTTATTACAATATTATTGACTATATTCCCTATGCTATATTTTAGATCCCAGGACCATTTTGTGACTACCAATTTGTAGTTCTTTATCCCGTCACCTTTTCACTGAGCTTCCCAATTCCACTCTCCTCTGGCAACCATCAGTCTGTTCTCTGTATCTATGAGTCAGTTTCTATTTTTTTGTTCATTTATTTTGCTTTTTAGATTACACATATAAGTGAAGTCTTATGGCATTTGTCCTTCTCTGACTTATTTCACTTAGCATAATACCCTCTACGTCCATCCATGCTGTCGCAAATGGTAATATTTCATTCTTTTTATGGCCAAGTAATATTCAATGCAACATTATTTACATAGCCAAGATATGAAAGCAACCCATTATGCCCATCAATAGATGAGTGGATAAAAAAGTTGTAGTTCACGTCTTTCTTTTTATTCAAATGGTACTCTAGGGTTAAAAGATATACCCACTTGTAAAGAGAGAAAATAAAAAATAATGTTTTTATAAAAATGTATTTCCATTGATCATAAAGAGAAAATGGATGCTGCTCTCCCAAGATACCAGACAGACACTCAGTTGAGCTAAAGTGAGGCCTTCAAATGAGTGTAGCACCTATTGGAAGTTTTATTCTGTGAAAAACAACACATCAGGTAAAGTTAGCCATGTCCAGCAGTGCATATCTTTGTCCAGAAGACAGAAGAGAAAGAACTCTTGGCAAGAGTATGTCGTTACCCTGCCAGATGCTATGGTCTTCCTAAGAATATTACAAGATAGGGGCCTTTGTCCCCACTTTACAGGTAAGGATATTATAGTTCAAAAAGTAGTTAAGTAAACTTCCTTTAAAAAGTCCTAGAGCCCTGGCTGATTGTGGCTCAGTTGTGACCAAGAGGCCACAGATTCAATTCCTGGTTAGGGCACATTCCCCGGTTTCAGACTCAACCCCCAAGAGGAGGCATGCATGAGGCAGTCAAATGAGTTTCACTCATTGATGTTCCTCTCCCCATTTCCCTTCCTGTCTCTCTCTCTTAAAAAAAAAAAAAAAAAAAGTGTAAGAACTGGGATATGAATTCCATATTTGACTATCTCAAAATCAAAGTAATTTGCCTTTATTGCAGTATACTTATTACATGCCAGTTAATTTATATACTGACTTCTAATGTTCACAATAATATTATAAGGTAGGTGATAGTCTCTTTTTTATAAATCGGGAAACTGGGAGGAACCAAGATGGCAGCATAGGTAAACACCTGAACTTGCTGCCTCGCACAACCACGTTAAAACTAAAAGACAAAACGGATATCATCCAGAACCACGGGAAGGCTGGCTGAATGGAAGTCGACGACTAGAGGGAAAGAGAAAAGCACATATCGTCTGGTAGGAGGTGCAGAGGTGTGGAAGAGCGGAGGTACAGAGGCATGCAAAACGGGCTGGCAACTGGGTGTGCTGTGGTCTTTTTCAATCAGGAGGGAGATACAAGCTCACAACTCCAGTTCCGGGTGAGACTCTGGGGACCCAGACTCATATGAGGAGAAACTGGACTGTTTGGCATCAGGCCGGAACACGAGGGCAGCTTTCTCTCAGAGGTGCTCACAGCTATCACTGTTCCCGCATGGGGCCTTGGGACACAGAGACCCGGGGACCTATCCAAGGCAGGGCTGATGGGCAACCATTGCTGTTTGCACCGCCCCGTGACTCCCTGAGACCCCCACCCCACCCAATTTACAACCCCACCCAAGCTGTGAGCAGAGGCTTTTGCATATAAATGGCCTGGCCTTTTGCAATCTAAAACCTAACAAACTGCAGCTGGGTCAAAGAACCCCAAAGCTTCCAAAAGAAGGCCTAAGGCTTGTTAGCAGCCTGCATTGCTTCACAGCTGTGCCTCATCTGGGCACCTCCAAACCCCAAACAAAGAGGAGGAATCTGCAGATCTTTCTGTAGCTCCTGCTGGGTGGCCTCAGGCAGTGGCTGACTTTTCACCTCCTTGGCGATCTAAGAGTCAGTCTACCCAGTGGTCAGAGTGAGACCATCCAGATTACACCTCTTCACATCCATAAGAGACACACTCAGGGGGCAGACTCAGTTAGTATCAAAGGCCCACTGAAGCAAGTCCTGCCCCATAAGGGTGTTTCCAGCACAGCAGTTCTCCCATTGTAGACACAACTGGTCCTCACATCCAATTGACCTGGAGGTCAATTCCTCCCAGTGATACCAACAGCAATCAAGGCTTAACTACAACAAGACTGTGCACACAGCCCACAAAGGGGTGCACCAAGAGCGTCCACATCAGGTGACTGAGGAGGCCGAACCTCTAGGCCCTATAGGACACCTAGCACTCAAAGCCACGCTATCAACACAGGGAAGCAGCCAAAACACGGAGACAAAGAAACAAATCACAAATGAAAGAAATGGAAGAAAGCAAACTACTGGATATAGAGTTCAAAACCATGGCTATAAGGTTACTCAAGAATCTTCTAGAAACCTCGAAGAAATATAGTGAGACCCTCAAGGATATGAAAAAAGACCAATTAGAAATTAAGCATACACTGACTGAAATAAAGAATAATATACAGAGATCCAACAGCAGACAAGAGGATCTCAAGAATCAAGTCAAAGATTTGAAATACAAAGAAGCAAAAAACACCCAACCGGAAAAACAAAAAGAAAATAGAATTCAAAAATATGAAGATAGTGTAAGGAGCCTCTGGGACAACTTTAAGAGTACCAACATCTGAATTATGGGGGTGCCAGAAGAAGAGAGAGAGCAAGATATTGAAAACCTATTTGAAGAAATAATGACAGAAAACTTCCCCTACCTGGTGAAAGAAATAGACTTACAAGTCCAGGAAGCGCAGAGAACCCCAAACAAAAGGAATCCAAAGAGGACCACATCAAGACACATCATAATTAAAATGCCAAGGGCAAAAGACAAAGAGAGGATCTTAAAAGCAGCAAGAGAAAAACAGTTAGTTACCTACAAGGGAGTACCCATACGACTGTCAGCTGATTTCTCAACAGAAACTATGCAGGCCAGAAGGGAGTGGCAAGAAATATTCAAAGTGATGAATAGCAAGAACCTACAACCAAGTTTACTCTACCCAACAAAGCTATCATTTAGAATTGAAGGTCAGATAAAAAGCTTCACAGATAAGAACAAGCTAAAGAGTTCATCACCACCAAACCACTATTATATGAAATGCTGGAGGATATTCTTTAAGAAGAAGAAGAAGAAGAAAAAGGTAAAGATAAAAATTATGAACAACCAAGTGACAACAAATACATATCTATCAATAAGTGAATCTAAAAATCAAATGAATAAAAAATATGATGAACAGAATAAACTGGTGAATATAATAGAATCAGGGGCATAGAAAGGGAGTGGACTGACAATTCTTGAGGGGGACGGGGTGGGTGGTGTGGGAAGAGACTGGACAAAAATCGAACACCTATGGACGAGGACAATGGGGGGGGGTGGTAAGGGCATGGGGTGGGGTGGGAACCGGGTGGAGGGGAGCTATGGGGAGAAAAAAGAGAAACAACTGTAATAATCTGAACAATAAAGACCTATTTAAAAATAAATAAACAAATAATAAAATAAATAAAAATCAGGAAACTGAAGCCTAGGTAGTCTAAGTAATTTCTCAAAGCTACACAGCTAGTAAGACATAGAGTTAAAACTTCAACTTTGACTTACCCGTCTCCAAAGCCATCACTTTCCATGGCACCATGCCATGTCCTGGCCATGTCCTAGCATGGTTAATAAGCACACTGACCTTAGTTAACACAAATTGGTAGTGGATGTGGAAGCAAAGAGATCCTACAGAAGCCACTGTCTTCTTGCAATCCTGATGTCAATTTATAAGAGAATGGAGGCCGTGGTGAGTACATGTCATGCAATTTGAGAAACAGATATTTGAAAATGGGGGGTAGGGGTGAGAAGGAAAAAGAATCAAGCCAAAGACAGAGATAAAAAAGAAAAAACACAATTTCCCAAAGGGAAGTTGTGACAACATAGTCATAGTTAATGTCAAATAGAAAGATAAGCTCAGTCATGTAAAGAAATCTATGACCCAAGAAGGCTTCTGATATTAAGAGTAGGAAGAAATTAGGGAAAGGCCTTTCTGAAAACCTAGGGCATGCTTTGACTAGTTTTTAAAAAGGTACTCAGAATAACAAAATGGTCTTTTTGTAAGATAACTTTGGGAAAATATTTTAAAACATAAAATTAAAGAAAAATATAAAATGTAAATGATAAAATTGACAGAGTCAGCAGGCTGCTGCAAGCCCTGCCTGAGTTACATCTAGTTGTATATTCGAGTATAAAAATTGTATATTGAATTGTATAATTGTCTATTATCATTCTGGAATAAAAGGGATTCTGAGTGTAACTTATACTGACTTTAGGAATCAGTTGCTCAGCAGTTTTCTGACACAGTTGTGTGGGAGAAAAATGTAGGATCCCAAAAGTTGTTAGCCTTTAAATCCCATTTAAATGTTAAAATATTTTTTGAGGGAAATTGATAAATAGAATTAAAAGCATGCAGGCATTGGGTGGGTGGAGAGGGGAGGGTAAAAGATCTGAGAACGATGGGGAAAAGAAGACAAAAAGTATAAAGTCAACTGCATCTGTATATACATATGGTTGAAATTGGAGTTAGATTAGAAATTACTCAGAGGCTAATTAGTGCTCGGAGAGAATGCCTTTGTCGTGATCTGAGTGCTTTGTTATATCTGTGAACAATGGGGGCGGGCTGTGCTGCCTTAGGGTAGTGAGTAATGGCCTGCGCCATCTGTGTGGCTGCTCTCAGGCACCTGAACCCAGGAGGACCCGCCCACTAAGGAACCAACACACTCTGGATATTGAGTGTGTGCTGTCTCTGCTGCCTGCCTCCAGGGCCCTGCGAGGTTAAGGGGCTCTGATCTTGGAATAAGGAAGAGATTGTTATTGGGAATAAACCTGAAATCATGCCTTGAAAAGGTTTTCTTCCCTAACTTTTCTTTCCTTCCCTCTTTCTTTTCTTTTCTCTCTTCTTTTCTTGTCTTTCCTTCCTTCTTTTCTTTTTAAAATTGTGTGAAAGTCATATAAGAAAAAAGAGAAAGAAATGCAGAATGGGACTACCTGTGACAGAAGGGAGAGAAGATAAGAAAAGTGACAAGAGATGAGAAATACAGAGGAGGATGACAAGGATGAGGAGAGAAGAGGAAGGACAGGAAGAGGAAGAAGGAGAAGCAGCAGCAGCAATGAGATTCAGGAAAAAAAATTAAAAAATGTTCTGGGCAAATTCTTGGCATAAGGTGTGACAGAGCAAATCTTGAAAACCAAGGACCCAAACTGGCATCATTTTTGTTGTGAGCAGAAAGAAAGGCAAAGATGTTTCCTAAAGGTCCTAGAACTGAGGGTAGGTATGTTCAGGCTGCAACGAGCTGGGGCAGGTATCCTACTCGACTCGAAACATTTACTAATTCATTATTCAAGTTAGCTGTGTGGCTTATTATTTGTGCAGGATCTGGTGCTTTGAGTTTTGTGGTTATAACATATGGAGATCTATAAACCGCACTCCACCATCACCCTACAGAAGTGACTGACTTGTAGTGAAGCATATGTGGAGAGGTGGAGTATAATAGCTCACCCCTGAACTCTATGAGCAAATCTGGGTTTGCCTAGGAACTGACAGACCCCCAAGTCTAATTTCAGGTTTACTTGCTGATGTGTCTGTTGAACAAAAGCTTTTGTTATTAGCACATCTTAAGACTTCAGAAATAAAATGTTAAGATTTTAAGAAATAAGTGGAAAATTCCTGGGTGTTGATATTTTGCATCAAATGCTGTGTGTGTTTTCACCAATAAGGCAATACCACCAGTGTTTATGGGAGATATTTCTGACATTATAAATACTTGCTGCTTTAGCGGAACATGTGTCACTCCAATTCATACTGTGCTAAGGACTCTTGATTGATAACTCATGTTGCTACATACTCCTCACAGTAGAACAACGGAATGCAGAAGAACCTGTGGATGCTGATGGGCATATCTTGCCAGTTATTTGCTAAATTACCAATTTGGTTACTTTCCACCTGTGAATTAATCCATATTTAATTCTAGTTGTCTAACCTAATACTCTTCCTTCCAGGAGTGAGGTTCAGGTGTTGGAACCTCGTTGAGGGGTTAAATAACAGCAGAATGGGGGAAATTTCTTTGTTTGGAAATGTGAAGTATGTAGCTCATATTTGATAACACACTGCAATTCATGAGATAATCATACCACTACGGGGCATTAGCGATTGTCCCTATCAATGGCAGCTCCTTGGAGAGAACTGAGACTATTAAGGAATCAATGCATTAAGGCCAGGATTACACATCCTCATTGACTTAGATAAGACAGTGTGAAGATGTTGTTTTAAGAGAGGGAATCAACAACTTTGAGCTTAAAATGAAGCTAAATTGGTGATTATGATCCTTCAACAGGCAAGTTTTCTTAGGTAAATGAGATAAACTGGCAGGAGTCCAGGTCCAGTAACTTGATGAGTTGGTTCAGCAGGTTAATTGGTAGAAAAATAGTCTCATGGACAAAACCAAGAAATCTATACCACTAACCACAGAGGGGGGAACAGATACTATGCTCTAATTTTCTCCATCAAGGAGAAAACAGAGTGGAGAATATCCACAAGAGAAAAGTAAAGACCAAGAGAAAAGAAAACTAGCCAAGCCAACTTCCTCTACAGTTTGCAGCTTTTATGTAGAAATTATTTTCAATGTCTATCAGAGGAAAAATTAACTCTGGAAAATTATTCCTCGGAAGGAAGGAAAGTAGAGGAAAGAAGATAGAAAGGGGAGAGTGTGAGGGAAGGAAAATGGAAGAAAGAAAAGAAGATAGTGTTAATGTCTTATATGCCAAGAACTGATGTCAGATAGTTTCACATAGGTTAACTTACATTTAAATTTCACAAAAACCTGGAGTTAGCTTTTGTCTTTTCCATTTTTAAGATGAAAAATGACATATGTTGTTATGCTTAAAGTGAAAGAGTTATTAAGTGGGAGAGCTGGGCTTTAACCTGGGTTTATGTGACTTCAAAACCAATGTTTATTCTACCTAACTATAAGATAGAATTTAAAACAAAACCTATGGCTGTGGACTAGCATGGCAGGGAAAGAAAGCTTCAAAATAAATGACCTACATGTTTTCCTTCAGAAATAATATAAGTGGACAGCAGAATAAACTCAAAGAAAATAGTGATAATTAAGTAAGAGTAAAATAGACATCAATAACAAAGCCAAAAGTTGATCCTTTAAACCAAAAAAAACTAGACAAATCTCTAGAAAAACTTTTCGAGAAAATACAAATAATGTCATCAATTGCAAAAGAGTACATAACCATCTATACATCTATACATAACCATCTATACATACATAAAAGCCTAATCCACTGAATGACAGAACGACCCAACTGGTCAACCAGTCACTATGACGCACACTGACCACCAGGGGGCAGATGCTCAACACAGGAGCTGCCCCCTGTTGGTCAGTGTGCTCTCAGAGCCAACCTCCCACAGCCAGCCAACCTCCTTCAGTCCCTCCCTTTGGGCAGCCGACCAACCTCCTGCGGTCACTCCCCCTGGCTGGACAACCTCCTGCAGTCCCTCCCCCCACCGGCTGGCCCTGATCACCCCGATAGGGACTAAGCGAGACAACCCCAATTGGCCCTAATCGCAGGCAAGTCCAAGGGACCCCACCCATGCATAAATTCGTGCACCAGGCCTCTAGTATACAGTATAAATACTGTAAACAACTATGCACCAACATTTTGAAACATAAATAAAATTAACATGTGGAAAAATCTATCTTGCCAAAATTGACTCAAGAAAAATAAAATAAAAAGCTTAAAAATTCTATATTTATTAAAGAAATTTAGATGATGGTTAAAAATCCCCCACAATAAAAGTTGTAGGCCCAGATGATTTTATAGAAAAGTTCTACAAAACTGCCAGGAAAGTGACCCTCCCAATTGTACACAGACTTATTGTAATAGTAAAAGAATAATAAAGAAAAACAATTCTCATACTATTATATGATGATGACATACTCTTAATCAAAAATCAGATTAGTATGTCTGTGAAAGGAATATTAATGCCTATTTCACTCATAAATACAGGTGCAAAAATCCTAAGCAAGATATTTGCAAACTGAATTCAACAGTATATATAAAAGATTATACAACATAATCAAATAAGGTTTATACCACCAAAGAAGAATGGTTTTAATAATAGAAAATCCTTGAATGTAATTCACCACTTTAACAAATTAAAAAATAAAACTATGTCAAATGATAGATACTGAAAAAAGTGTTTTTGAAATTCAGTATCACAACATAATAAAAACTTGTAATAAATTAGAATTAAAAGGGAGCTTCTTTGGGCAAACATCACCCTCAATTTGAAAACATTAGAAATATTTCTTTACAATCAGGAGCAAGTTTATCTCATTTCTATTTAATGTTAAATAGGTCATCTTAGCCACTGCACTAAGACTTGAAAAACAAATTAGTCATAAGAATTGAAAAGGGCCGAAACCGGTTTGGCTCGGTGGATAGAGCGTCGGCTTGCGGACTGAAGGGTCCCGGGTTCGATTCCGGTCAAGGGCATGTACCTGGGTTGCGGGCACATCCCCAGTGGGAGATGTGCAGGAGGCAGCTGATCGATGTTCCTCTCTCATCGATGTTTCTAACTCTCTATCTCTCTCCCTTCCTCTCTGTGAAAAATCAATAAAATATATTAAAAAAAAAAAAAAAGAATTGAAAAGGAAAAAAACAAAACAACAAACAAAAAAAAAGAAAAGAAAAAAGAATTGAAAAGGAGAGGAATTGTCAGTATTTACAGATTATGAGATTATTTACAAAGAAAATTCAAAATAATTTACAGGAAATATTTAAAGTAACAGAAGAGCCTACCCAGTTTGGCTCAGTGGATAGAGCATCAGCCTGCGGACTGAAGGGTCCCGGGTTTGATTCTGGTCAAGGGCACATGCCCAAGTTGTGGGCTTGATCCCAAGTAGGGAGCGTGCAGGTGGCAGCCAATCAATGATTCTCTCTCATCATTGATGTTTCTCTCTCTCTTTCCCTCTCCCTTCCTCTCTGAAATCAATAAAAAAAAATATTTTTTAAAAAAGTAACAGAAGAGCTTAAAATTGGCTTCTAAATATATATCCACTGAGTGGCCAGATTATTATGACAACCTGATGTTTGTAGGCAAATTAGCTATAATTTCATGCTGAAGTTGCTAGAGAGCCAGACTATTATAAATAGGGGAGCAGGTTGTTTACCACGACAGTAGAAGTGATTTTTTTCTGAAGATATGGGTAAACAATGCAATTTAACAACCTTTGAACATGGGATATATATATATATATATATATATATATATATATATATCCCAAAATTCACGCAAGAAGTAATTTTGATAGAAAACACAGGTTTATAATTAAAAATTGTACATTTTTTATTGATTCATAAAGTATACAGTATAGGGTTATGTATGGAATAGCATATTGGGTAAATGGCCTCCACGGCTTTGCTGGCACATATGCAAAGCCGTGGTCTTCATTGTCCCTGCTCCTGGGCCATAACTGGTACTTGGTAATGCTTATCAAATTGAAGGAATTGAAATCAAAGGGCCACAGATATTAGAATCTGATTCAATGAACCAAGTGAAATTAGGCTTTTATTTTTTTGTTGTTGTTAATGCTCACGCAAAATTCAAATCTTGAGTGAATTTTTGGATACCCTATATATATATATTGAGTAGCCAGATTATTATGACCACCTGATGTTTGTAGGCAAATTAGCCATACACTGCATCGTATGGGATATGGAAGCCAAAGGCCTGTTCGAACACCTTTGCTGTCTGCAGTTACCAAGATAAAACGTCTCCAATTCGCACAGGAAAACAAGGATTGGACAGTCGAGCATTGGAAAAAAAAGTCATGTGGTCCAATGAATCATGTTTCCAGTTGCATCATGCAGTTGGCAGAGTGAGAATTTGGCAGAAACAGCATGGAAGCATGCGCCCCACATGCATGAGTACAACCCTTCAAGCTGGTGGGGGCAGTGTTAAGGTTTGGGGCATGTTTTCCTGGCATGATTTAGGCCCTTTAATTCGTGTGGAACAAAATCTGAATAGCACAACATACCTAAGTATCGTTGCTGATCAAATTCATCCTGTCGTGTTGATGGCGTATCCCAATGGAGAGGGCTTCTTCCAACAAGACAATGCGCCATGCCACGGTGCTCATATTGTGCAGGAGTGGTTTCAAGAACATGGGGGAGACTTTACCTTGCTTAGGTGGCCCCCACAATCACCAGATCTCAATCCAATTGAGCATTTGTGGGACGAAGTTAAAAGAGCCATCAGGCAACTGGTTCCACAACCATCAAATTTCACAGAACTGGACAGTGCTATTCATCAGGCATGGTGTCAGATTCCTTGCATCACCTTTCAACATCTCGTGGAGTCAATGCCAAGAAGCATCGTCGCAGTATTGAAGGCAAAAGGTGGCCCAACGAAGTACTGATGGGGTGGTCATAATAATCTGGCCACTCATAATAACATATATTCCACATTCAAAGACTGTTAAATTGCGTTGTTTACCCATATCTTCAGAAAAAAATCACTTCTACTGTCGTGGTAAACAGCCTGCTTCCCTATTTATAATGGTCTGGCCCTCTAGCAACTTCAGCAAGAAATTATAGCTAATTTGCCTACCAATGTCAGGTCATAATAATCTGGCCACTCAGTGTATATATTTATCATATACCTATGTTTTGTTGTTGTTACTGTTTGTGTGTTTATATATATGTTTGCACTATCCTTTCAAAAGTTAGTTGCATGTCTGGACAACAGTAGTAAACAATTAAAAAATATAAATAATGAGAAAGTAGTATTTCCAATAGTCTCAGAGGATATCAAGAATTAAGGAATAACACTAACAATATATAGATGTAATATAAGAGATATTATAAAATACTTAAATAAATGGAGAAATAGAGCATCTTCTTAGATAGGAAGGCCAACTATAAAAATGATTGCTCCCAAATTGAACTAAGATCTAATGCAATTAAAATGCCAACAGGGTTGTTATTTTGTTATGTATAATTTAATAACATTATAAAATGTATAATAAAAAGTAGAAGGCCACAGATAGCCAGGACACTTCTAAATAAGTAGTAGGCTCATATAAGAAATAGGCACATATTCTATTTAGACATCAGGACATATTATGAAAAGTAGTAATAAAAAGTATGTATTGGTGCAGAGATAGGCAAATTAATTAATGGAATAGACTACAAAGACCATAAATAGACCCAAGAATATATGGAACTTCGGATAGAACAAAGATGGAATGTCTGATTAGTGAAGAAAACTAAAGATTGTTCAATAAATGAAACTAGAAAAAAAGACTTGTCTGCATGGGAAAAAAGGTACAAATGAAACCCTATTCTCATTTCATGGTCAAATGTCAATCCAGGAACATAAATGAAAACCAAGAAAATAAATGCAAAAACAAAACTTCAAAATTCTTGGCAAAAAAATAAAAAGGCATACCTTTTAAATCTTAGGGTGAAAAAAAATATTTTTAGACAAGACATCAAAGAAGAAAATGACCAGTAAATTTTACTCTATTAAAATTAAGAACTTTTGTTTATATAAAAATGTCATAAGGTGAGTGAAATGACAACTTGAAAACTGGAAAAGATTTTACAAGTCACACAACTGACAAAGGATTTTGTATTAAGACTGTATAAAATAGAAGTCTTATAAATCATTTAAAAAGCACAAACTATTCAGTATAAAAATGGGCATAAGACATGAACAGGCATTTGACAATAGGAAGCCCATGTAACCAATACACACTTGGAGATATGTTGAACACCTTTAGCAATGTAGGAAATGCAAAATCTAGGCCACGATGAGCCACCATTTTACATTCATTTAATTGGCTAAAAGTGACAATATCAAATGCTGTAAAGGGTGTGAATTTGGAGGATCTCCTTTACATTGCTTGTAGGAATAAAATGGCAAAACCACTTTGGAGAACAGTTTATCATTATCTCCTGAAGTCAAATATTCATATATATATACTAATTTTACACTTGGCCTGTGGGATCAGGCTGAAGCCAGCTCTCCAACATCCCCCCAGGAGTCCCGGATGTGAGAGGGTGCAGGCCAGGCCGAGGGACCCCACCAGTGCATGAGCAGGACCAGGGAGGGATGCAGGAGGTTGGCCAGCCAGGGAGGGACTACAGGAGGCTCCAGGGCATGTCCGGCCCATCTCGCTCAGTCCCGATAGGCCGGACCCCAGAACAAGCTCAAATACTAGTCTGAGTGTCTTCCCCCTGGTGGTCAGTGCACGTCATAGCAACTGATTGACTGGTCACTGTCTGCCCCCTGGTGGTCAGTGCACATCATAGTGAGCGGTTGAGTGGCCTTAGCATATAATTAGCATATTATGCTTTGATTGGTTGAACGGCCAACCAGACAACTGGACACTTAGCATATTAGGCTTTTATTATATAGGATGAGCAATAATTTTACACTGGTATATACCCAAGAGATACTCCTACACATTGACAACAGGAACTGTGTATAAGAATATTCATAGGAGCCTTAGCTGGTTTGGCTCAGTGGATAGAGCGTCAGCCTGTGGACTGAAGAGTCCTGGGTTCAATTCCTGTCAAGGACATATGCCTGGGTGCAGGCTTGATCCCCAGTAGGGAGTGTGCAGGAGGCAGTCAATCAGTGATTCTCTTTCATCATTGATATTTCTCTCTCTCTCCCACTCCCTTCCTCTCTGAAATCAATTTTAAAAAAAGAATATTCCTAGGAGGGCTGTTCACTGGAGCAAAAGTTGCAGTAACCCAAAACCCATCGACAGGAGAGTAAATGAAAAAACTGTGTTATAGTCACATAATGACTGGGATATTATGTCAGAAGAAAAAAAATACTGCAATATGCAATAATATTATGCTAAATTTTAAGTCCTCCAAAATTGCACTTATAAAGTTGAAAACCAACAAAAACTATAAAAAATGTATATGTATACACACATATATAAACACACATACACATTCACATGTTATGAATGTATGAAAGGAAAATACATGAAAAAGAAAGCAAGGACATGAATCAACACAAAAACTAGAAGGATGGTAATCTCAGAGGAGACAACAGAATGGTATGTAGAGGGACACACATGGTTATATGTGGGTTATTGTCAAGGGGTTGACTTTAATTTTGAGTTGTGGTTTCATGGATATTTAGTACAGAATTAAAACAAACATTGTGCCATGCATAGATCAATGATAAGAATGTGTCATGAATTTAATTATGGTTAGTCAATTTAATTATAATTACAAAAATACAAAGAGTACTTTATAGGTCTCTGGAGCAGCTCTGCCTGCAGAGCTCTGAGATGATAGGAGTGTTCTATATCTGCGCTCCAATGCAATAGCCACTAACCTACATCAGGTACCTGAAATGTGGCTAGTGCAACTGAGGAACAAATTTCCAGTTGTACTAATTTGAATTAATTTATATTTAAATAACCACATGGTAGGAACAACTTTCAGTGGGAGAAAATGAGTAATGTTCAGGAATCAGTGAGCAATTTGGCCTGGCTTAAGTAAATGGCTCTTAATAGAAAGTAGCCAGAAATCAAGTTAACCAAAGACATTATTTACCTTGTGGAAAATCCAGTTCACCATTTCTTCTTGTCTTTCTACTTGGAGTAGTGCAAGAAGCCTTTTTAATACCACAAAACTCAACAGCCTGCTTACAATATTCATCCATTTAATCATTCATTCATTCATTCATCATTTAAGTTTTCTTTCTCCCTCCCCAAGCCCCCTGTTTTGATAAACACAAGACTCCCAAAAAACATTAAGACAGTTATCATTTGAGTAAAGTTTAAGGCTGTATGTTTAAATGTATTTACCTCCTTCTTGTTAATGGCATCATTCAATCACAGTTTAGTAGCTTCCAAGTGAGAGGATTAGAAGTGTCAGGGGAATTGCTCACTCAAACCAGGAAATGTGGGGTTTTTAGTTCAAACAGTATCTAAGGAAGCTGGTAAGCGACAGCTGAGAAGATGAAAGATCAGATCAACGCCTCCCTTTGAAGCAAAGACACTCAGACTGCCAGTGAAGCAACATTCATTACTGCCAGGACTCCAAGTGGCTGTTCCTGACGCAGGCTTTAGGATGTATCATAAAATCTATAAAAATATCAACAAGATGCTTTCAAGTGACACCAAACAGCTAGAGTGCCCTATTTGCAGGGACACTGCTGTTTAGAGGCAATTTGCTGGATTGCTTTCCATCTGGGACCATCGCAAGTGCCTTCCAATAGCTTTCTCCCCCTTCCCCTTCCTTCATTGCTCCCTCCTCCCATCAGCTAGAAACTAAGATTTTCAACGTTTCATTTCTGCTTCCTTGGAGGGCCAGGAGGAGAAAATGACGCTTTTCTTGGCTTGCTTCTCGACTCTCCTAAGAGATTCAAAGACAAAAAGATTGCTTTGGGAAAATAATAATGCCAAATGAGCATTAAAATAATAAATGGGTTTTCTGGAAATTAGGTTCTCAGAGGTCATGCAATTAAAAGTTAGGAGGAAAACACACCTCAGGCTTGATTGGAGGAGACAAGTGAGGGCCAGGGCCAATGCTCCCACCATCCTGAAACTTCCATTCAAGGTTTTACTATAAGCCTGGGAACTGGCTGATGAGTCTATTTGCATACTTCTAGCCAGAGTGTAGTATAATTTCATAGGCCCTGATTATTAATAACAAGGAGCAGTGTGATTAGAGCCCTGAATATCAAGGGGTCACAGTAAGGCACAAGGCAAACATGAGTCAGCAGCACATCATTATTTGAAAAATAACAAACAAGGACCCCAACTGCCTGAGGAGAAGCATAGATGCCTTTCATTACATGAATGATGATATATTACACTTGGTCGCGGCATCATTAAAACCAAGGAACTTGTTTCCCATCTACTGTCCTCAGGAGAGCTTTATGGAAATTCAGGAACCCATAGCAGCTCGTGTTTCAATAAATGTGCTTTCCTTGCGTGATTCCTCACCTTCTCCCACCAACCTCGATCGCACAATCCTTGACCTGAACAATTGGGAAGAACCTTACAGAATGTTTGTAGCAGACTGTCCTGCTGATGAGGGCATGGTGATGCAGAGCGGTAAAGCAGCCCACCAAAGACACAGAGCACCTCAGGGGCTGAGCCTTGATCAGGACCTCGGTCCCCCGCTGCCCTCGTCAGGGCTCACCAAAAATCCAACTTCTTTTTTTCACCGGGCTAGAAAGCCAGATCTGAGCAATAGGACAGAATTATATGCTAGTATCATCTGACTGCAAAATACTGGGAATTCAACAAGCCAGCTCAAAAAAGTGCAGCTCTACATCACAACAACGCCAGTTTTGAAATATTGGGTTTCACACAAAGGAGTACTAGTATTTAGTGAAGAACAGAAGCAGAGTGACATTTTAGGCTGCTAGGTTTGAATAAATTAAATTGTAGCCGACGACGTCTTCATTTGAGGAAATACCTCTCACTTAGTCCCTCTCACTCCAAAACAGGCAAGAGAGGATGACCCTAGAACGCCTGTTACGTTAATGTATGTGACAAGGCCTCAGAGTCCGCACAAACGCCCAGCTGGAAACATTGCCCATACTCCAGCTGCAGATCTCTCTCCCAATAGTGTGTTCTGCAACCCACACAGACACAAAGGCCTGATTAGAAGGTCCCTAAGGTCCTTTCAGTTCTAAAGTTCTCTGCTTCTATAATTTGAAGTTATTGGTTTTCCAGTCCTTTAGCTCTTTTGTTAAACTTAAAAGATAGTAGTTATCTGGTTCAACTTTTGATTAAATTTGAGCTTTATTAGTAGTGTCATAGCAGAGTTCCTTTTAAGTGTATGTTATAAAAACTTGGTTTAATAATGCTTCAAACATTTTTTCAAAGAAATATATCTTCAGCTCTGTTTCCCTAAGTTGTCCTATTGATTCTATTATGTGGTGGGTGAAAGACACCCACAAATCCTCCTTAATGAGAAGTGGAGTCTATGCCCTCTCTCCTTGGACCTGGCTGATCTTGTAACTGTCTGACCAATAGAATATGGCAGAAGCATTGCTGGGCTGGTTTCTGGGTCTTGGCCTTAAGAATATGGCAGCTTCCACTTCCTGTCTTCCAAGTACTCAGCCATCATGCTGTGAGGAAGACAAAACAGCCTCTTGAAGGCAACCAGATGAAGAGGAACAAGGCCCCCAGCTGAGCACCCATCCAAATCCACCCCGAATTGCTGGCCATGAGAGTGCACTGTCTTGGAAGGAGGCCTCCGGCCCCATTTCAGCCATTCCAGCTGACATCAAATGGAGCAGAGATGAGTCAACCAACCCTGATCAAACTGTATAAATGAATAAATAAAGGAATGAATAAAGGAATGTTTGCATTGAGGCAGTTTGTCATGTAGCAATAAATACTAATATCAATAATGATAAAGAAAATAATAAAGGTGCCCTAGCTGGTTTGGCTCAGTGGATAGAGCATCGGCCTGCAGACCAAAGCGTTCCAGGTTCAATTCTGGTCAAGGGCACATACCTAGGTTGCAGGCTCCTCCCCAGCCCGGGCCTGGTGTGTGCAGGAAGCAATCAATTGATGTGTTTCTCTCACATTGATATTTCTGTCTGTCTTTCCTTATCTCTTCCACTCACTCTGAAAATCAATGGGAAAATATCCTCAGGGAGGGGAGGGGAGGGGAGGGGATGGGAGGGGAGGGGAGGGGAGGGGAGGGAAGGGAAGGAGAGGGGAGGGGAGGGGAGGGGAGGGGAGGGGAGGGGAGGGAGGGAGGGAGGGGAGGGGAGGGGAGGGGAGGGGAGGGAGGGGAGGGGAGGGGAGGGAGGGGAGGGGAGGGGAGGGGAGGGAGGGAGGGGAGGGGAGGGAGGGAGGGAGGGGAGGGGAGGGAAGGGAACGGGAGGGAGGGAGGGGAGGGGAGGGGAGGGGAGGGGAGGGGAGGGGAGGGGAGGGGAGGGAAGGAGGAGAGGGAGGGAAGAAAAGAATAAAGGCAACATCCTGTGAGTATTTAATGCAAAGTACTTCACAAGAGTTATGTCATTTAATTTGCATCACAAAGCAATGAGGCAGCCACCCTTGTCATTGCCTTTTAACCAGGATGGAAACTAAGTAGCCCAAGTTCATACAGTCAGCATTGCAGAATCAGCTCACCAACCCCAATCTGCCCGTACTCAACCTGCATCCTCTGTGTGACTGAATCTATTGCCTCTCTGCAAATGATAGCTACATGTGTATTGACAGTTCTGACATCTCACAAGCTCCCTTCTGATCTCTGGAAGAGCATCCGCCCCTGTGCTACCTCTGAGCCTTGCAGTTCTTACCTGCAATTCATTTGTTTGTCACTACTTCCCTTCTGGGCCGGGGTCCCACAGGATACGGACTAGATCTTATCTTTCTCAGTGTCTTTAGTGTTTGGTAGAGTTGACTCCCCACAAGTCTGCTTAACTGCATCATTTTTCTGCTTCCACCCCAAACTCTTATATCCCAAACCAAATCATCATCATCTCCATCGTTACCTAGCTCTCCCTTTCCTCTTCCCTATTCCATAAAAGACTTCACCATTCTTACAATGCTGCAAACTGACACCTGCTTCTCCAAGTCTCAAAAAAATGCCTCTTACTCTCACCTTTTCTTTATAGTCCTGGCTCCCATTACTCTATCTGTGGATTATTGTAATTTTGCCAGAACTGATATTCTTGCTTCCTTCTATCTTTTAATCCATTTTGAACATTTCTTCACCTATGCCAGATGAATATTTTTAATATGTCTTTCTCTCATCATTGTCCTCTTAAAATCATTCCGTGGCTCATTGTATGAGTCAGTTGGGATGCTTCGAACTACAAGTAAAACCCAACTTGTACTGGTCTAAACAAGGAAATCCAGAGTTCAGAAGTAGAATCCAGGCCCTGGCCAGGTAGCTCAGTTGATTAGAGCGTCATCCCAATATGTCATCCAGTAAGGTTGCAGGTATAATCCATAGTCAGAGCACATACAAGAATCAACCAGTGAATGCATAAATAAGTAGAACAACAAATTGATGTCTCTCTCTCTCTCTCTCTCTCTCTCTCTCTCTCTCTCTCTCTCCTTCTCCCACTCTCTCTCTCTCTCTCTCTCAAATCAACTTAAAAAAAAAAGTAGAATCCAGTGGCTCAGAATTTTAATTTTAAGGATCTAGCTTCTTTTCCAGCTCTCCAACCCTGGTTTCATGCCAAGCCTCACCTCTCTTCATAATTCAGTTGCCTAGTGGTGACATCAGGGACTACATGCTCCCTCAAAAATTCAGTAGGAGGTTTTTTTAAGAGCAAAGAAAAATTTTTCCAAAAAAAAACCTTTCCATTAAACCTTTCCTTTCATCTTGTTATCAAGCTGAATTTGCTATGGGTAACAATACAGCTTTATTTCATGCTCATTGTACATGTCCAATATGGGTTGGCTGCACTTCTGCCTCCTGTCATCTTTGTTGTGGAATCCAGATTGAAGGAGTAGCTCTTATCAGGGGCATTGCCAGAACCACAGCTGGCCTCACTTTTATTGGTCATTGTGAGCCTCATGACCAAGACTAACATCAGTGGAAGGCAATATATTTTGCCTTCCAAGGAAGGGCACAGTAAATATTGTGGATAATAATAGATGTGCCACAACTTCTTCAGCCTAAACCCGTCAGCAGCAAATGGGTAGTGATTTTGCTTACACCAAGGCACTCCCCTTGAGTTGAGGTCAGTGCCCAAGAAGTTTTGCTGCCATCCAATTATAGAAAGCACATTGGGGACTTAACCACAATGTCCAAAATCCTTGGCATTCAAAGTCTTTTACGCTCTTTTTCCAACCTAACTTTATTTTGTCAATATTTAAGAATGGGTAGAACATTTGAAAACTGAATGCTGATCTATTAATTGGTAGCTGGGTTTTTTGTGGTTTTTGTTTGTTTGTTTGTTTGTTTGTTTTTGGAGGAAGCCTATTACAATGTCAAACAATAGATATTTTATAGATTAAGACATCATTCTAATGGGTGGCTAGACCAAAATTACTAAGGTACAGAAATGATGGCAGAAATTCTTCCAGGTTCTAAATGTACAGTCACTTTATTATTGATAATTAAAAATATTTGAGCTTTGCCCTGAGCAGTTTGGCTCAGTGGATAGAGCGTCGGCCTGTGGACTCAAGGGTCCCAGGCATGTACCTTGGTTGTGGGCACATACCCAGTAGGGAGTGTGCAGGAGGCAGCTGATCAATGTTTCTCTCTCATCAATGTTTCTCACTCTCTATCCCTTTCCCTCTCTGTAAAAATTCAGTAAAAATATATTAAATTAAAAATATTTTAAAAAAATAAATAAAAATATTTGAGCTTTTATATTAATACCTTAGTAAACACTCAGAATACATAAAAATATGTGTAGAAAAAGTGACCACTAATATACTGTTAGTACTGCAGGTACACAAGTTAAAAGCACAATGTATTAAAGAATGAAGGTCTATTAGAACAGGCCCTATGAATTCTTTTATTTTTTGTAAGTTTTAATCTGGCATATTTAGTCAAGTAAAATAAAATGCATCTGTTAACAAATAAATTTTTTTAAGTTAAAAAAAAGAATGGGTAGAGCCTTCAGCTTGTCCACAATTCTAGAACATCTTAGGTTGAAGGCATCACTTTCCAAATTAGTGGGAAATGTTTCAAACTCTGTAGAGAAAATCATTCATCAATGCCAGGAGTTTTCTTTACTAGGTCACAATTAATACTTGAAGTAAAAAAATAATTTATTGGCATTGCTATTGCATGGTTAAACTGTTGTTTGTCTGCCTATATCCCTGAATTAGACACTGATGGATAAAATTCTTTTTTAAATTATATTTATTCTCCTTGTTTGTGTAATATCTCTCTTCATACAATTCTTCATTAATATATCCAGGTAAATGGGTTCATGGGACATTAATAAGTGACATATTTCCTATATCCTTTAACTGGATATTCTAGAAATGGAAGATGTGTACTTTTGCTACAAACTTATATTTAGAAGTTTAATTAGTCAAAATGTTATACATTCACATGTATTAGTCAGAATAAGTTAAACTATGCTGCAGTAACAAAAACCTCCTAAATCTCAGATGCTTATTTCTTGCTCTTGTTTCCTGTCCAGCATGGGGAGCCAGGAGGCTCTGCTGGTCTTCGTCATTTCAGGACTCAATTTGAGGAGGCCTGTGCTTCCACACTCACCACATGGGTGACTGGGAGAGCTAGCGCCCATTACACTGGCAATTAAACGCTTCCACTCTTAGCAGAAGTACACATCACTTCCACTTCCATTTAACTGATCTAAATTGTAATCAAATCATTTCCAAGTAAATCTTGTCATATTGGTTTGGCTATTTCCCACTTAAACTCTACTCCTGCACTGTCTGATCCATCAATCACTAGCTGCATGTGGCCAGTGCAAATTAAAATAGGCTAGAAGTACAAATTACACAGATTTCTCTAAGACTTAGTACAAAGAAGAATGCAAAATTACCTCATTAATCATTTTTAATATTGATTACAGGATGAAATGATAATATTTTAGATATAGTGGGATAAATAAAATGTATTACTAAATTTAACTTTACTGTTTCTTTTTGCTTTATGTAATCGGACTATTAAAAGATGTAAAAGTCCGTATGTGCCTTGCATTGTGTTTCTATTGGTTAGCATTTTTCTGGTCAATTCAGGGTTTTGTTAGCCAATTTAAGAGTCTGCTGTTCCCTTCTCTCAAAGGCCAACTCCAGGTGGGCTGAACGCACATGGCATTCGGAGTGAGGGGCTCAGCCTGTATAGGCTGTCCTCTGTTCTCCTGTAGTGTCCATGAAGATGGCTTCATCCCACCTGGTCTTTCTTGAGCATCCTCAAGACCCACAGCATCCAACTGAGGTCAGACCCCCAGCAAGACTTTCAGCTGACACACTCCGTGTGCGAACACTGGCAAGATCCTCTCGATGAGATGAGAGCCTCTGCTCGTCCTCCATCCATCTAAGGTCCATCTGCCTTTCTCAGCAATTGATGGTCCTTTGTTCTCTTACTGTGGTGGACTCAGGGCTTTTTTCCCCCATATATCTTATTTTTCTGATTTTCTTTTATTGTCTAAAGTTTTACATATGTCTTCTTTTCCACCAATTGACCCCCCACCCCCCTCCACAGCCATTCCCACCCCGGGCAAGTCCCCACCACCCCAGTGTCTGTGTCCATTGGTTATGCTAATATGCATGCATATAAGTACTTTGATTGCTCTCTAACTCTCCCACCCCTGCCATTTGTCTCTGGATCTATTCTTGTTCATCAAATTATGTTCATCATTATATCCCATATATGAGTGAGATCATGTGATATTTATCTTTCTCCAACTGGTTTATTTCGCTTAGCATAATGCTCTCCAGTTCCATCCAGGCTGTTGCAAATGGTAAAAGTTCCTTCTTTTTTGTTGCAGCGTAGTATTCCTTCAGGGTTCTTTATAAGACCCGCAGTTTCCTGGGCCAACACCCTAAACTTAAGTGCATTTTTTATTGTGGCAAAACACACATAAAATGTACATTGTGACCATTTTTAAGTGTACCATTGAGTGGCATGAAGTGCACTCACAGTGTTGTACAACCATCACCTTCATCATCATCTCTAGACCTTTTCATCATCCCAGAATGAAGCCCTGTACTCATTAAACAATGTGCATTTTTAATCATCTCTCTCCCACCCTAACGGAGCTCAACCCAGAGATAGGCCATTGGCTTTTTCTCCCTAGAAAACACATCCGGAATTCAGTCTAGACTCAGATCTTCTCAAGAAAAATCTCCTCCTTAAGATCCAAGAAAGAAAACTGCCTAGAGATGCGCTTGCTGCTTGTAGACAGTGTCCACATAGTTTTTATTCAAACTTTTAAGAGTAAGGAGGGGTGCTTGTAATAAGCGTATTAACAGGGACAACAAGCATAAGCTGGGACTAGTCTAGGCAAATGGGACATAGGTTCACCCTATTTATAAGTCAGCAGTTCTCAAAGGGCAGCCCAGCGACCTCTGGGGCTTCCTGAGACTCTCTCAGGAGGTCCATGAAGTCAAAACTATTTTTTAATAATAGAAAGCTAATGTTTGCCTTTTCCTTTTTCATTTTCTCATGAGTGTACAATAAATTTTTCCAGAGGACACATGACATATGTTGTTATTGCTCTGATAGCTAAAATATATATATACTTTTGCATTCTTTAATTTTTCAGAATTTTCCAAAGATTTGTGGCATGAACATGTACATTTCAGAGATTTTTTTCTTCAGGGTTTTACTGAATATTTAAAAGCTACCTTGTTATATCTGCTATAATCTCTGCAATTTTATTATTATCCAAGAAATCATTATTTTGAAATTCCAAAGTTGTCCTTATGCTTATATCCTATATAATAAAGAGGTAATATGCAAATTTACCATCATGCCGTCTCACAAGATGGCTGCCCCCATGCACAAGATGGCCAGCAAGGGAGGACAGTTAGGGGCGACCAGGCCTGCAGGGGAAGGCAGTTGGGGACAATTGGGCTAGCAGGGGAGCAGTTAGGCATCGATCAGGCTGGCAGGGGAGTCGTTGGGGGTGATCAGGCTGGCAGGCAGAAGCAGTTAGGGGCAATCAGGCAGGCAGGCAAGTGAGCAGTTGGAGCCAACAGTCCCAGATTGTGAGTGGGATGTCCGACTGCCGGTTTAGGCCGATCCCACTACAATATTGGCAGTCGGACATCCCCTGAGGGGTCCCAGATTGGAGAGGGTGCAGGCTGGGCTGAGGGACACGCCTCCCCCCCCCCCCCCAGTACACAAATTCCATGCACTGGGCCTCTAGTATATAATTAAAAAGAAACATATATATTTGTTGTTGTTGTTGTTGTTGTTAACCCTCACCTAAGGTTATTTTTTTTCATTGATTTTTAGAAAGAATGGACGGGAAGGAGGGGGAGAGAGAGAGAAACATCCATGTGAGAAAGACACATTGTTTGGCTGCCTCCCACACACGCCCTTACAGGATTGGGGGGTGAGGGGTAGGAAGCACATCTGCAACCTAGGTATGTTCCCTCTACTGGGAACAGAACCTGAGACCCTTTGGTGTGCAGTCCAATGCTCTAACCATTTAGCAGCACCAGCCAGGGCAGAAGAAAGTATATTTTGTTGACTTACTTTGCACTTTTATATTTTAAATTTATTTGTTTAAATTTTTAATAAAATAAATAGCTAATATAATAAATTGCTAATAAATATATAATCTACCTCTACCCCCCAAAAAAACCTTAAGGTCCTCAATAATTTTTATGAGCATAAAAGGATTGTAAAAACAAACGGTTTAAAAATTTGCTATTATGGATAAATTTTATGCTTAGTCCTTTGGGATTTTAGCCTGTTTGGACACAATAACCTTAATTTATCTCAAAAAGCATGCTTCTTGCAATAAAAAATTACATTTTACATGACAAAGGCCAGGAATTTGATTCTGTTTAATGAAGTCTACTTTTCTTAGTGATGTCTTTTTAATAGTAGAGGGGCTGAGGGAATAAGTTGATTTAGAGAGAATTAGAAATCATCATTTAATAGTTCAAAATATTATTCTAATACAATTAGTCATGTTGTGTGGGATTGAACAATAGATCACTTGTGGGCTAACGTTCTGTCAACACACTATTTTGGGGATGGGACCGAGACAATTTTGTGAACGAATTCACTTCTTTTAATCTTTGTCTTCCTACAAATTCTTTCACCAAAAATTTGTCAAGGAAGCACATTATAAATGAAATGCATTGAATCCAACTGGTTTTAGATTAATCAGCTAAAGATAACGGTAGAGCTGGTAAGCAAAATGAGAGCTAGACATGGATCTGACTTAGAATATTAAGAGTTAGGGAGAACGTTTGCAGGTGAAAAAAACTGAGGCTCAAAAACCGAAGGGGAAGCATCAGACTGTGGCTAATAGTACTATATTGTGGATTTGAAAGTTGCCAAGAGAGTAGATCTTAAAAGTCCTCATCATAAGAAAAAAACATTGTGATATGTGTGGTGATGTATGTTAACAAGACTTACTGGGGTGATCATTTTGCAATATATTCAAATACTGAATCATTATGTCGTACACCTAAAACTAATATAATATTATATGTCAATTATTGATTAATTTAAGAAAGGGGTGACTGCTGAAGGTCACAAAACCATTCAGTGGCCTCCTGCCTCTGCGGGTGGAGGGTGAGGTTGGCAGCAGTTGATTCTCTGAGAAACCAAAAGCAGGCTTTCCTGTCGTGCCCTGGGATATTCATGTTGTCCCTCAGCTATCTCAGCCTCTCCTGCTCTTCTGTAAGCCTCCAAACACAGGATGTGAAAATGGATTTGTTCAAGTGGCAACCCCCAGATTCCAAGCCTTAGCACCTTTTTAAATGAGCAAGTGACACAGTGCCAGGCAAGACGCAACCTCAGCAAATGAATTAATTAGACTTTCAAAAAGAGCAAACAGGCTTGTTGCGGTGTTTTATTGCACAGTTTCCTAAGTGGCAATTGAAACAGAAGGACTTGATTTTAAGTCCCCTCCCTGAGGTGTTGATTGTGGCAGGAGGGACTGTGGAGAACCCTATGTTGGGACAGAGCCTCTTATACTTGCTTTGGGAAACTGAAAGGGAAAGAGCAAGTCTCCGGGTGGCGGTTTGGGAACTCTAGCCCTTGCTCTCATAGAGAAACTTAAAGTACACTCCTTTGGCAATCGGCTTCCAAAGAACCACAGATCGGAAGGTTAATATGAATCAAATTTTTTTAAATATATTTTTTATTGCTTTCAGAGCAGAAGGGAGAAGGAGAGAGAGATAGAAACATCGACGATGAGAGAGAATCATTGATCGGCTGGCTCCTGCACGCCCCCTACTGAGGATCAAGCCCACAACCCGGGCATGTGCAGGCTGACACTCTATCCAATGAACCAAACCAGCCAGGGCATGAATCAAATTTAAGAAAAACACTGAACTTGATCCTGGAATTGTCTTCTGTGCAGCCTGTCATCTCCCATCCATTTTTCCTCCTTCTCCCTTTCTTTCCATCAAGAAAACTTAGTCTTCGGCCTGCTCTTCAGTGCAATGTCATTCTGTTTCCTGAAAGCTTGCTGAGCAGCTACAACATATCAGACACTGGAGACCTACAAAGTGGAATACGATGGTCTGTCCTCACAGAAGATGTAACGAGGGAAAGATAGGCATGTGTCATGGGTATGGACAGATCCATGGCCCCAGGTGCAACAAAGAAGTACAGTGTCTGCAACAGGTCATGGATGGTGGAAGATTTATCTGCGGCACTATTAATCTACGGGTGCTAGGAGACAGAGTTGGAGTTGAAAATTATTTAAAACTCATCTAATCAAATCCCTTCACCAGTGCAGTAATCCTCTTGAACACTCAAAATTTCAAATTCAGAAGATCAGCAAGCTCCAGATCATGGCTCCACCGTGTGACTTTGGGCAAGTTACTTAACCTCTCTGCGTCTCAGTGCCCTCAGTAAAATGGTGATAAGAAAACCTGCCTTGCCCTAACTGGTTTGGCTCAGTGGATAGAGCATCGGCCTGCGGACTGAAAGGTCCCAGGTTTGATTCTGGTCAAGGGCATGTACCTTGGTTGCAGGCATATCCCCAGTAGGAGGTGTGCAGGAGCCAGCTGATCGATATTTCTCTCTCATCAATGTTTCTAACTCTCTATCTCTCTCCCTTCTTCTCTGTAAAAAATCAATAAAATATATTTTTTTAAAAAGAAAAGAAAACCTGCCTTTTAGGTTTTTAATGAGAACTACCTAAATTCATACATGTAAAGCATTCATAATGAACCCGGCGCATGGGAAATGCTACCTATGTGCATATTTGCTTTGGAGTGGCTGGGGGGCTTGTAGATGAGAGAACAATGATGCAGAGACACAGAGAACTGTAAGGGGCAGGAAGGACTGCAGGGGACACAACATAGGACCATGGTGCACACACACACACACATACACAATGCTGAGACAACAAGCCCACCCACTTCCCAACCCACTTTTGTGAAAGGGAAGGGAAGGGAGGAGCCTGGATCAATGGAGTATTTACACCAAAGACACTGCGGAAAAATCAGGAAGGGACTGCATCGATCCGAAAGTAATTAGGTGAGTTTTTGCTAAGGACACAAGAGAGAGCTTAAGAGCTAACTTCAGCTCAATTATAGAGAAAAGGGTTCTATTTTGCACAACTGAGTTTGGGACTGTGAAATTCATACCACAGATCAGATCAACCAAACCATCCCATGACTTGCTTACTGCTTTCCACTTCCTATATTTGCTGCTGCTCCCACTCTCTCCTAGATGGTTCAGCCCCTGCTCCTGCCCCATCTTGCGAATCACAAAATGAACTCAGCACCTCCTCACCTGGCCTGGCCTGCAATGGCCCCACGTGACACCTGGGAATGATGACCTTCGCATCTCAGATGCCTCTTTAATGGAATCGGCATGACTGCACCAACCCTGACTGGAGACCAGAATCAGCTGCCCCGTCTTGGGGATCAGAGCATCACCTTTCTGTAGGGCTTCTGTGGTACATAAATGAGTAAAGCATGTAAAATGTCAGGAGACAAGCAAGTGCTCTGGAGGAAAAAAACATTATATCGTTGTAATGATTATTGTATTCTTTGTGTTCTAAGGTCTCTGATGGTGTGCCATGCCTGCACACCCACATGTGTACGTATTTGGAAACCTCTATGCAAATGGAATCCATATTTGTACACAATTTAGGAAGGTGGGGGTTGGGGTTCAGCTGGAAGGTGTTCCCTAATGAGACTGGTGTGCTGGGCAAGCAGCAGCTGGGAAGTTCTGAGACTCCCATTGTCAGGGGCAGGCACTCCACAACTCATCAGAATTCCTGGAGGTGGGACCCAAACCTCAGGAATTTTTTTAACTCCCAGGTAATTCTGACCAGCTGCCAAGGTTAGGACCTGGTGCTGTAGTAGATCCTCACTTCTCAGAGTGTGGTCCGGGACAGGCAATGTCAGCATCTCCTGGGAACTGCTTGTTAGAAATAGAAATCTTGGGCAGCACTCCAGATTGACTAAATCAAATCTGCATTAGAACAAGATCCCCACCTCTGGGTCTTTGGGTGTGGATTAAATGAGTCTGGGACTGCTGTAGACATTCCCACTCTTTCTGGCTACAAAAGTGTTGGCAATCCCTGGGCCTCAGTTTCCTCGCTGGTGAGACAAGGTCAGCCAGGGCTTAGGGTCAGCCTGTGAGTGGAGGCTGTGGCCTCCCGCCCAGTGCAGCTCCAGATGATCCGAGGTCTCAGCCCCTCCCCCAGCTCAGATCCCTGGGGTGGCCTGCTGGGGAGTGCAACCCAGGAGTGACTGAATCTGGCAAGAGCTAAAAATTAATTCCCTTCAAATCAATAATTTGCAATTAAACACAGAAGACACTAAAGCCAAGGGGGCAGGCTTCTGGAAAGAGGACAGCTGAGCACTTCAAGCCTGGAAGTGAGGTGGGGGTGGGGGAGCCCAACCCAGTCCAAGCAAACAAATGAACATTCGGCTTCATTGTCTGTGGGGAAGCAAGCAGAGGGACTTAAGTGGTACTTGAGGGGTGAAAAAAAATCAAGAGCTCCTATCAGCAGGACTCAATGCCAGGAGCTAATTTACCTTCCTAGGTCTCTCTGCTTACACACTTCCCATGGCTCAGTGCCCCGCTCCTCCAGGCTGGGGACCTCTGAAGCCTTTAGAACAGGGCTTTGCAGTTTGCTGGCTGCAAACAGCACCCAGCTCATGAAAGAACTGGAAGCCTGCCTGGGTCCCCTCCCGATCCTTTGCTGCAAGTGTCAGACCAGATTGGCTGGGTGCCAGGCGGGCAGTGTCAATGGGGAGGGCAGACTGGATACAAACAAGCAGCTCCATGGAGCTGGAATTGAATGATGTTTGATGCTACCCAGTGAGAGCAGCAATTTGGGGCTAGGAGCCACCCTCTAAGTCTCCAGAGATGCGTGGGGATATGCTGAAATTCTTGAAGCAAAATTGAAATGTGCTTCATTTTCAAAGTAAATGCATGCAATACAGCTTTTGGTGTGGGGTGAGGAACACAAAAATACAGTATAAAAAATTATAGCTCAAAAAAGATGGGAAATTTAATGTAAAGAGATTATAAAACAAAACACAGGTCTTTTTTAGTCTCTCCAAAACCACAGTAAAATGAGGAAAGGAATACCATTTTTTCCTTTTACACGTGTTAACAAACGGCTTGCTTATAATCATTTATAAGTCAAAGCTGGACTCCTTGCCCAGAAGGACAGGGAAAAGAATAACACTTATTGAGGAGCTGCTACGTGCCAGCATGCAGGTGTTCTAACACTTCATCTCATCTAGTCCTCATAGTACCATTTGGAAACATATTTTAGTATGGCCCTCATTTTACTTGGGAGGGAAAAAATCAATCTCAAAATATAAGTTGAGCCCTACTCTATGTAAAGCACTCATCTAAAACATGAAGAACAATGTAAAGAACTTTAAGACTCAGTCCCAGGTTATAATCCTATATAATAAAGAGGTAATATGCAAATTTACCATCATGCCCTCGCACAAGATGGCCGCCCCCATGTGGTCACAAGATGGCCACACCCATGTTGTCACAAGATGGCCGTGCCCATGTCATCACAAGATGGCTGCCCCATTCATCACAAGATGGCCACCAGAAAGATGGCTGGCAGGGGAGGGCAGTTGTGGGTGACCGGGCCAGCGGGGGGGGGGGGGGGGCAGTTGGGGGGCAATCGGGCCAGCAGGGGAGCAGTTAGGCATTGACCAAACCAGCAGGGAAGTGGTTAGGGGGAATCAGGCAGGCAGGCAGGCAGGTGAGCAGTTGGGAGCCAGCAGTCCCGGATTGTGAGAGGGATGTCTGACTGCCGGTTTAGGCCCTATCCCACTACAACACCAGCAGTCAGACATCCCCTGAGGGGTCCCAGATTGGAGAGGGTGCATGCTGGGCTGAAGGACACCCCCCCGCCCAGTGCATGAATTTAGTGCACCAGGCCTCTAGTCTTATATAAGCAACATTCAGAAAAGAAAAGGTGCCAAAACTGGTTTGGCTCAGTGGATGGAGCGTCGGCCTGCGGACTGAAGTGTCCCCCAGGTTTGATTCCGGTCAGGGGCATGTGCCTGGGTTGCGGGCAAATCCCCAGAAGGAGATGTGCTGGAGGCAGCTGATCGATGTTTCTCTCTCATCGATGTTTCTGACTCTCTGTCTCTCTCCCTTCCTCTCTGTGGAAAGTCAGTGAAATATATTTAAAAAAAAAAAGAAAAAGAAAAGAAAACGTAATATAATCCAGCAATTGTTAAGTGCCACATGGGTAGGGCAGAAAAGAAGAGCTGTATGAATATGGACAAAGAGAGGCCAATCAGGACCTCAGTGGACAGGAAGAGATGCACAAGTTGGTGTGGAGATGGGGGAGGGGGTCTTAAAAGAAAACTTTGAAGGGTGAAGAGGAAGAAGAACATTCCATGTGAAGAGGGCAGATAGAACAAGGTACAGAGATGAGAAAGGGTAGACTGGATCTGTTAAATTGTATGAAGACTATTCATGATTTATTTTTCTGTGAAGATATTGTGATAATCTAGAATTTCAAAGGTTGGCACTGTAAAATTGTTGTTCACATATTTCTGTTCCTAAATGAATTCTAATCCTATAATATCATATGGAAATGTAACTATTTGGTCATTTAACAATTATTTGCTTGCTTGCTTTGGGCCAAGCACCCCAAGGCACATCCACTTGTCTTGAACATTGCTAAGAGCTCAGCCTCCTGCAGAAACATAGAGCCAGATCCCAGTCTCTCTCTCTTTTTTCCAATTGCAGTTGACATCCTATCTAATAAAAGACAAATAGGGTAATTAACCATACCTCCAATACTCTTCCCATTGGCTAATCAGGGAGATATGCAAATTAACTGCCAACAAAGATGGCAGCCGGCAGCCACGCAGCTGAAGCGAACAGGAGGCTTGCTTGCTCCAGTGATGGAGGAAGCCAAGGTTCCCTGCCTGCCATGGCCCGGCTCTGAGCCTGAAAGCAACAGCTCTGAAAGCAACTATGTTTCAATTATAGAAGCTAAACAAACCCCAGATACCTTCTTTCAGCCAGCCGAGGTCTCAGAGCTGGAGCTGCAACAGTGTTTCAATTATAGAAGCCAAACAAACCCCAGATACCTGCTTTCAGCAGCCGCGGCCTCATAGCTGGAGCCGGGCCTCAGAGCTGGAGCCGGCTCTCAGCTCCAGTGACAGCCATAGAAGGTAAATAAATCCCAAAACAAAAAAAAAGAAAAAAGAAAAAAAGGAGAGGTTGGGAGCTTCAGTCGCCCACCAGCCTGAAAATGGCCCTCAGCCCCTCACCCAGACTGGCCAGGCACCCCAGTGTGGACCCCCACCCTGAACGGGTGTGACCAGCTGCAAACAGCCATCAGCCCCTCATCCAGACTGGCCAGGCACCCCAGTGGGGACCCCCACCCTGAAGGGGGTGCGACCAGATGCAAACAGCCATCAGCCCCTCACCCAGGCTGGCCAGGCACCCAAGTGGGACCCCCACCCTGATCCGGGACACCCTTCAGGGCAAACCAGCCGGCCCCCACCCGAGCACCAGGCCTCTATCCTATATGGTAAAAGGGTAATATGCAAATTGACCCTAACAGCAGAAAGACTGGGAATGACTGGTCACTATGACACACACTGACCACCAGGGGGCAGACGCTCAATGCAGGAGCTGCCCTCTGGTGGTCAGGGCACTCACATGGGGAGCTCTGCTCAGCCACAAGCCAGGCTGATGGCTGCCAGTACAGCGGTGGTGGTGGGAGCCTCTCCTGCCTCCTCAGCAGCACTAAGGATGTCCGACTACAGCTTAGGCCTGCTCCCCGCTGGCCAGTGGACATCCCCTGAGGGCTGCCGGGCTGTCAGAAGGATGTCTGATTGCCATCTTAGGCCCAATCCCCTGGGAGCAGGCCTAAGCCAGCAGGTGGTCATCCCCTGAGGGGTCCCAGACTGCGAGAGGGCACAGGCCGGGATGAGGGACCCCCCACCCCAGTGCACAAACTTTTGTGCACCGGGCCTCTAGTACAATGTAATTTTGTATTAGTTTCAGGTGTACAGTCTAGTAGTTAGACAACGTGGTCCCCCTCAATATTTTCAGTACCCATTTGGCACCATACAGAGTTTTTAAAATATTATTGACTATATTTCCTATGTTGTACTTTACATCCCCGTGACTATTTTGTAACTACCAAACTATTCTTTTTAATCCATTTACCTTTTTCACCAAGTTCCTCAACGCCCCTCCTTTCTAGCAACCATCAGTTTGTTCTCTGTGTCTATAAATCTGTTTCAATTTTGTTTTTTAGAGTCCACATATAGGTGAAATCATATTGTATTTGTCTTTCTCTGACTTATTTCACTTAGCATAATACTTTCTAGTCCATCCATGCTTTCACAAATGGTAAGACTTTATTCTTTCTTGAGGCTGAGTAATATTCTATTGTATATGCACACCACCACTTTTTATTCACTCATCTATTGATGGACACTTGGGTTGCTTCCATAGCTTAGTTATTGTGACTAATGTTACAATGAACATAGAGGGGCATATATTCTTTCAAATTAGTTTTTTGTTGTTATTGTTTCTTTGGAATTTTACCCAGAAGTGGAATCATGGGTCTTAGGCAGATTCATTTTTAATTTTTTGAGGAAACTCCATACTGTTTTCCATACTGGTTGCATCAATCTACATTCCCACTAAGAGTGCACAAGGGTTCCCTTTTCTCCACACCCTTGCCAATATTTGTTTGTTGATTTCTTGATGATAGCCATTATGACAGGTACGAAGTGATATCTCACTATGGTTTTAATTTGCATTTCTCTCATGATTCGTGACGTTAAGCATTTTTTCATATGTCTATTGACTATGTGTGTCCTCTTTGGGAAACTATCTATTCCAGGGGTCCTCAAACTACGGCCTGCGGGCCACATGCAAATACAAATATTGTATTTGTTTCCGTTTTGTTTTTTTTACTTCAAAATAAGATATGTGCAGTGTGCATAGGAATTTGTTCATAGTTTTTTTTTAAACTATAGTCCGGCCCTCCAACGGTCTGAGGGACAGTGAACTGGCCCCCTGTTTAAAAAGTTTGAGGACCCCTGATCTATTCAGGTCATCTGCCCATTTTTTAATTGGATTGTTTGGGAGGGTTGGTATTGAGTTGAATGAGTACTTTATAAATTTGGGTATTAACCCCTTATCAGATATATCATTGGAAAATATCTTCCCCCTATTAGTGGATTGTTTTTTCATTTTGTTGATGGTTCCCTTTGCTGTGCAAAAGCTTTGCAGTTTGATGTAGTCCCATTTGTTTATTTTTTGATTCCCTTGCCTGAGAAGATATATCAGAAAAAAGTAAGATTCCAGTCCCTTAATGGGTGACCTGGAACTATAGACTGAGGCACCTACCTAACCAATTTGGAGTCCAGCTGTGTGCAGACACTGTTCTCCTAAATGTAGAGCAAGGGCTATGGGGAAGTTGCCTGGCACCTCATATTAGCCAACTGAAGTTATTTGTATTAGTTCCCATGGAAACTCAGATGCACCATTACTAACCTTTACATACTAGCCAAATTCAAAGTCATTGTCATAAGAAGAGACATTAGGCATAAGCCAAGCCTCTCTATGGTAGAAGTCCTCCCCTTAGGGGGAGGCTAGTTAAGACCTCTCTCTTCTCTCTGGAAGAGGCAAGACAATCCATCTCCAAGATGAAGAGGTTCTTGTCTGGATTGTTTAAATTTCAGAACATTTTATTGGACCACTGTTCTACTGAATGGAGCATCTAATGAAACAAAAAGTCACAGGACACATAAATGTTATATTTGAACACCAGTGCAGCAGTGATGTGAGGCAACCCGGGTGCAGGGCTCTTGCCTTCTTTCTTCTCTCATTTCCTTCCTCTAAGCTGGAGTATAAGAATCCCTGAGTCTCTTTCTCTCTCTTTCTCTTTCTTTCTCTCTCTCTCTCTCTCTCTCTCTCTCTCTCTCTCTCTCTCTCTCTCTCATCAGCTAGGAGGGTAGTATAGGCTGACTCTACTCACATTACTGAGGTAACCTATTCTCTTTGACTCCCTCTTCCTGGGAGTCAATGTGTTTTCCCATTGAATAAGATTTAAGACTCATATTTGGATGTTGAAAAAAAAAATAGAGGAGTTCACAAAATTTGAGGCTATGTTGCCCAGCCTGATATAGGAAAAAGAACCCGTGAAGAAGATCAGCCCAGTTACCGGAGTCCTACAGCAGGGTTTGTGTGGAAATGCTAAGCAGATACATTCTTCCTTACTCTGCCCCCCTTGTGCACCTCCCTCCTTTGAGGGAAACCTCCCAAGAAGGAGAACTATGTAGACCAAACAGAATTCAGGTATTTCTGAATACCCTAGTCAAATATAATGGCAACACCACCCCTTCGTCGACTCAGTCTCCATGACTTCCAACACTCGCTTGAAATAATTAACTTCCTAGAAGTCCAGGAAAATCGGGGGTTCTATGCAAATTCTCCTTTCTCTCTTCTCACCTCTCTTCTGTAACTAAAACACAACACACACACACACACACACACACACACACACACACACACACACACAGCCCAGCTCCACACAAATTAGATTGAGACATTTCTGGGAAAACAATCCATGGTTCTGTTTCCATGGAAGCAATTGCATGTCCCAAGTGGCAGCAAATGGCAGGCAGACTCGGTGAGGGAGCTCACAATGCCACAGTGGGCCTTCTCCCTCGCCACCAAGTGGAGCAGAATGCACCACAGGGAAGTGGGAGGCAGAGCTGAGCTTCACCAGAAAAACCAAACCTCAAGAGAGGTAGTGAACCCCAGCTGTGCCCCCTCTTTTGGGGCCCATGTACATCTGGGCACTCTGGGCACGGCTCCAGCCAATCAGCCAGGCTGATCCTCCCACAGCTTTTCACAAAAGGCTGCTCAGTCAGAGCAGATGGCAGCGCCTACACCAAGATGGAGGCTGCCCGGGGGCTGGGCAGTGAGAACATCCGTTGCTCTATGCAAATGCCCCTTCCACCCACCCTTGTGGGTAGACACCCCTTGCTTCCCTCTTCTATAAAGCCAGTATCCCAAAGTGTGCCCCATGCACTGCCAGTGGTTCACAAGATGATTTGAAGTGGGGCATAGATGAACATTCCTTTAAAATGTTGAGTTACATATTTATTGTAATCTGTATTAGAAAAGAGAACTTACAAAAACTATGATTTCATGGATATTATTGCCTGGCATAAACATAAAGTAAGTATTTAAATAAATCGTGAGTCAACTTTAAGGAACTATTAAGTAAACAACCGGGAAAGTTTGTTGTAGATATGACCCAAAAAAATGAAAATTGTATGAGAATAAATAAAGTTTGGGAAATGAGTTAAAGGAAAGCTTCCAGTGTCCTCTCTCAGGACTGGATAACTTTCCAAGCAAGGAGGAAAGAATTCTTGACATGACAAGGGTGCAAGGTGGGGCTACCACATACATTCTCCATTGGGGCCCATCAGTGTGTGGGCGGCGGGGGGGGTGGGGGGGGGTTCCCATGGCCTTTATTAGATACTGCCTAGCACCACTGCCCGGTACTTCGCTGAGGTTCCCAAGAGCTATCTCAACTAGGAAGCTCAGCTCCTTGAGTTCTCTTTAATGCTGACCAGGATCCTACCCTGGATCACTTCTCCTGGCCTGCTAGGCTGGACAGTGCGAAGGCCAGTCCCTTGAAAGGCCTCTTTGTCTTCCCACTTAGAATCATTATCCTGGAGCCAGCTCTAAGCAGCCAGCAATCTGCTCCTTCCCTTAAACCTCACTCTGGCTCTTCTTCTTCGCTTTTAAGACTCAAATACAACTTCTAAAATGAAGGCATTTCCAGCCCCAAAATGCACTTCCCAAGGTCTCCCCACCCTAAAGTGTTGTCACAAAGGAAGAAATAAAAGTAGAAGGGAAGCGGAAAACATTTCTTATCCTCCCTCCTGACTCCACCCTTTTCCCAGAACCTCTGAAGCTTCTGGAGAAAAGAGCTGGACCATTAGATCCTCATTGTTAAGGGAGTACCAATAACAACAAAATAATGACAATAATTGTGATGTATTGAATCAAGACTTATTATAACTCTTTAAGTGTCATTAGTCTCATTTTATAGACCATCATTCTAAGACTCAGAGAGGTTAACTAAAACTTGACTAATTAAGGGCAGGACCAGGACTCAAACCCAAGTCTGTGTGACTCCAAATCTTGTTCTATTTCATGGACTCAGCTGCCTCCTTTTCATGGTCTTCCTCAAACTTCATTGTGTCGTTTGTGCCTGTTCGCATCCCTCCCTACTTCCTCTGTGCATGTAGTCAGAGGAGGTCCCCTGAGACCCCATCAATCTGAACCCCTGTAAAAGGCCATTTCCTCACAACACACCCAGAACATCTGTAAAAACAATTTCTCCTCAAGCCTACAACTGAACCTCATAATAAAAACTCACCATCCAGTAGAGCCTTAAAAAAGAAAGTCCTGATGGCATTTTAACTACTAGAGGGGCTTAGTGATGTTTATTTCCTAGTTATTTTAAGAGAAAAAAAAAAGCACCCCTTTTGTCTCTTTAGGATAGGGCTGTCTACGGGACACCAAGATGTTTTGTTTTTTTTTCCATTGGGAATATTTTGTTGGTCCTCAAATGCATAGACCAGATTATACCACTGTATATCCCCGGGTCCTCATCTAAGGCATGTAGGTTTATTTCTCACTTAAAGTCAGCTCCAGGTTCAGGGGATTCTCCAGACAGCTAGCCAACAAGTATGGACTCAGCATTGCGCAGCTTCTATCTTATAGCCCTCTCTGTCTTCCAAGATTGCCAAAGCAGTGGAAGAGAGAACTAGCTCATATCATGTTGTCCAAAACAAGTTATGCTTATGGCTACTTCAAGGAGATGGAATGTACCATCTACCCATGTTCCAGAAAAGAGTGGTGAATCAGAAATATGTGTATCTTCCATAGCCCTCATGAGCTTTCTTACCCACAAGTGCAGGAGGAAGTAGCATTGTCAACAAAAAAGCTCAGTGAACACAGCACTGATCCAAAGAAATCCAAAACTAATTCAGATGACTGTATTTTTATTGCTGCATTATTTACAATAGCCACGATATGGAAGCAACTCAAGTGCCCATCAATAAACGCGTGGATAAAAAAAGCTGTGGTAGATATATATATAATATGAAATATTACTCAGCCATAAAAAAGATCTTAAATTTGCAACAGCATGGATGAATCTAAAAGATATTATGCTAAGTGAAATAAGTCAGACAGAAAAAGACAAGTACCATATGATTTCACTTATATGTGCAATCTAAAGAACAAAATAAACAAAGAAAATTGAAACAGACTCATAGATACAGAGTATAGACTGATGGTTGCCAGAGGAGAGGGGTTTGGAGGACTGGGTGAAAGAGGTGGAGGTAGTTATAAAATAGTCACAAAAATGTAAAGTCAATAATATAGTCAATAATATTGTGATGACTATGCATGGTGCCAGGTGGCTACTGGCAATATCGGGGGAGCACTTTGTAAAGCATAGGATTGCCTAACCTGAAACTAATACAAATAATACTGATTGTCAACTGCAATTGAAAAATGACTTTAAAGTCGTTTAAAAAAAAAGAGCACTGGACCAGGAGTCAAGAGACAAGCGTTTGAGGTTCTTCTCAACCATCTCTTAGCTATGCGACCTATGGACGTCACTTGGCCTCGCTGGAGCTCAGTATGTTTGTCAGTGTAATGAGAAGAGCATGGGTTCAGTGAACCTCACGGGGTTATTGTGGTGGTTAATTTAAATTAGGCAGTGAATGGGTTTCTCCACAAAAAAAATTGCTACTCTTTAAAGATTACTTTTTGTTTGTTTGTTCTGTTTTGTTTGTTAATCCTCACTGGAGGATATTTTTTTATTGACTTTTAGGGAGAGTGGAAGAGAGAGGGAAAGACAGAGAGAAACATCAATGTGAGAGAAACACATTGATTGGTTGCCTCCTGCATGTGCCCCGACCAGGGCCTGGGCTGGGGAAGATCCTGCAACCAAGGCCATCGCTCAGGCCATCGCTCTAACCTCAGGACATCGCTCTATCCACTGAGCAAAACTGGCTAGAGCTAAAGATTACTTTTAAATTCATATTTTCCCTCATATGGCAGGCAAAGAATAAAAACAGAAATAAAAAATAAATACCAAACCAGTTTCAGGTATACTGAGTTCAATCCTAGTTCTTGCCTCTTTACTAAAGATCTCTCTGAGCCTCAGTTTATCCATCTATCAAATAGATGGTGATGCTGGTCCTATCTACCCCACATGAGATACTCAATACAACGCACTGAATACCTTGTAAAATGCTCTGCAAAAGAGTGGGATCATCACTCTGTCTTCCCTCTTGTCCCTAAGGTCTCTCTTCCTCCCTCGCCTTCCCTGCAGCTTTTGAACAGCTCAAATCTCCCATCCTTCAAAGGACCTTTCTTCAACCTTAATGCCCACCCCCCACTTAATTTTCCACAAAATCTATTTTTTGTTGACAACCAAATTTCTGAGAACAAGAATACACATATATCTAGTCCCCATTCTTATCTCCTATTCATTCTTCAGAATATTTTATTTAACTTCTGCCTTCACTATTAGAGAAAGTCCCCTGACGTCTTCATTAAATTCCCATCAGTCCTGTTTTTCCTTGACCAATTGCAACATACTACAACCGGGACCAGTCTGGCTGATTCACATCCTGTTGGTTCTCTCCAGGTCCTATGGGTTATATGTATAAACCATCTGTCCTGTTGACTCTATCACTGAATGTTTTTCGTGTCCATCTCTTACTGTCCTGTCTGTGCCACTTGTATGTCCCATCAACTCTCTGTTCTTGGCTTTTTCTTGGACTACCTTTCATAATCATCTCTTCGTCCCCATTCCTTTTGCTCCTGCCCTGTCCAAGCCCCCAGTTATTCCCTTAGCTACAAAATGGGGACTACATCTGCTGCTCGGCTTATTGTAAGAAGAAAACTAGTTTATACATTTAAAGAAGGTAGCACTGTCAAGTTGCTGGTACTTATTAAATACAGATCCCTCCCTCCTTCCCTGCTTAATGCAATGTCTAGTTTTCTTTCTCAAGCCTTGATTGGCTACTATTCACCTGGAAAAACTTTCAAAATGTCTCCACTTCTTCAAATTCTAAACATCTCTTTCCAGCCTCATTCTCAGGTACCCTGACATCATTTCCCCATGCTTCTACTCTAATAGACTATTCATCGTTCCTCAGACACACCACCCACATATATTTGGACGCATTAACTCCTCTACTTAGAACTTACTTCTTCTCTTCTCTAATAACAAGGCAGAGCCATCTAAGAGCAGGGAGGGAGAAGTGCAAGCATGTTGCAAGCTAGTGTCAAAAAACAGAGTCTGAGCCCTGCAAGTGGAAGGTCAAGCATTGGAGCAGGATATTTAAAGCCTTAGTTTCTGCACATGAGATGCGATCATGGGAAAAGATGACAGAGGTCAAGTAAATACAATGAAACCATGTGATGGAGCCTGATGTCAGCACTGAGGCTCCTTAATGTGTCCAGCTTCTGGAAGAGGCTCTTCCTTGATGAACTCTGGAGCAACAAGAAGACCCTGCGAGCCCCTCCTTCTCGTTTGTGCATTCTCCCCAGCCCCCTCTTGAGAGAACAGACCCCTCTTCAGGGATTTAACAAAATTTAAGAGGCTACTATGTGGCAGATATGATGATAGGCACTTTCAAATAACTCAGTCCATCTGGTTTCTGAGCCAGGAAATCAGTTGGTGAAATTAATTTTAGTTCTGCTACTGGTCTGCCTGAACATCCTACTAGGAACAGGCCTAGCATAAGAATGCATTAAAGGCTGCCCTCAAGGAACACAGCAGAATATCTTATAATTATGAGATGCTTCAGTTTACAAAGTACTCACACTCACACTGTCATATTTTTTACTCAAAGCAAAAGTTTATCTGTGGAGCAGCTTTCGGTGATAGACAAAAGGGAGAGAAGAGAGTTCATTCCTACTGTCAAAGAGCTCAGAGAGATGCGAACAACAAATGCAGAAAAGTGCAGCACAATGTAGCATGCTCTGGACGCTCAGAATGGGAGGGCCTGGCTGATTGATTTAACCAAGAGGTGGCTCCAAAGCTTGCAGTGGCTTCAGGGCTGTGGGCAGAAGAAGAGAGAGAAGTGAGGAGAAGCCTTTAGACTCGCAGAGAGAGGGACTTGAAGAGAACAGCAGGCTGTGGTTAAGCAGTTAGGGGTCAATAAGATGTTCCTATTTCCTCTCATGAAACCCTTTAAACTTTAAATGTGGAGGAATTTCTGTTCCTTGCAACCAAGTGATTCCCAATTACACCAGCTGCCTCAGCATCCCCCATTCCTTGGCAACCATACATAACTAGAGGCCCAGTGCATGAAATTCGTGCACGGGGCACGGGGAGGGGGTCCCTCAGCCCAGCCTGCACCCTCTCACAATCCAGGACCTCTCGAAGGATGTCCAGCTATCAGTTTAGGCCCGATCCCACAGGAATTGGGCCTAAACTGGCAGTCGGACATCCCTCTCGCAATCTGGGACTGCTGGCTCCTAACTGCTCGCCTGCCTGCCTACCTGATCGCCCCTAACCACTCTACCTGCCTGCCTGATCGCCTCTAACCACTCGCCCACCTGCCTGATCACCCCTAACCACTTGCCTGCCTACCTGATCTCCCCTAACCACTCACCTGCCTGCCTGATTGCCCCTAACTGCCTCTGCCTCATCCCTGTCGCCGTGGCTTCATCTGGAAGGTCATCCAGAAGGATGTCTAGAATGATGTCCGGAAGGTCGTTTGGCTGTCCAGTCCAATTGGCATGTTATGCTTTTGTTATTATAGATGGCCTTGCGCTCGAAGGATTTCTTAGTGACACTGGTTCACCTGTTCAGCTCCTCCTCTTTGCTCCTTAACATCTTGTCCCATTCACGTCACTCATGGTCTCCATTGGCACTACTCTGGTCCTTCCTGCAGCCATAGTATCTTCCTGCTGTTGAAGCATCATTGCCCTGTGTCCCCTCCCTTGAGGGCCAAGCTCTGAACTCCCAAGGAATTAACTGATATCTAGCTAATTGGATTGGCTAGACCAGGGGTGGGCAAACTTTTTGACTCGAGGGCCACAATGGGTTCTTAAACTGGACTGGAGGGCTGGAACAAAAGCATGGATGGAGTGTTTGTGTGAACTAATATAAATTCAAAGTAAATATCATTACATAAAAGGGTACGGTCTTTTTTTTTTTTTTTTAGTTTTATTCATTTCAAACGGGCCGGATCCGGCCCGCGGGCCGTAGTTTGCCCACGGCTGGGCTAGACCATATGAATCTTTTATTGAAGGCAGAATAGCCCTATTTTCTGGGTAGCACATGTATCATTCGTTATATAAGCAGAAGATGAAATGTACCCATAATCCCATTCCCCAAATATATCCATTATTATCATGTTTAGGGTATATATTTCCAGGATCTATTTTATAGACATTTACATGTATTTTGCTTAACAAAGATAGGATCACACTACACAAACTACTTTGTTGCTTGCTATTTTTACAATTATGTTGGTAATGCTCTGTTAATTGCAAGTCCTAAAAGTCAGCTTCAAAACAGCGAAGGCGAAAAGGGAAAAGCCAGCATCAGATGGGACTCCAGGAAGATTTTCACATACCGGCAGCCAGCGCGGGGGACACAGGGCCTGACTTCCTCCTCCTTCCCACTCCGGGGGACACAGGGCCTGGCTTCCTCCTCCTTCCCACTCCCTTCCTTGCTTTCTTGGGTTTTCCACCACATCTCTCTAAACATCTGTTCCATTCTTCACTAATAACTAATTAAGTTTATAACTCCTGCCTAATGCTGAACATTTCTCTCTTAATTTGATTTTTTTTTCTTTTTATGTGTGTGTGTGCCCACCACCCAAAGTCAAAACATCTTCCGTCACCATATATTTGACCCCTTTACCCTTTACTATTCCCCTACCCCCTTCCCTCTCTTAACCACCATACTGTTGACTGTGTATTACGTTTGAGTTTTATATCCCACATATGAGTGAAATCATATGGTTCTTAGCTTTTTCTGACTGACTTATTTCGCTTAGCATGAGATTCTCAAGGTGCATCTATGTTGTCACAAATGGCAATATTTCATCTTTTCTTATGGTTTGGTAGTACTCCATAGCATATATATGTGCCGTATCCTCTTTATCCAGTCATCTATCAAAGGACATTTTGGTTGTCTTCACCGTAAGTAATGCTGCAATGAACATAGAGGTTCACATGTGTTTGTGAATAAATGTTTTTTAGTTTTTCAAGTAGATACCCAGAAGAGGGATTGCTGGGCATTCTTAATTTTTTGAGGAACTGCCATACTATTTTCCATAGTGGCTTTACCAGTGTATATTCCCACTAGCAGTGAGTGAGGGTTTCTTTCCTCCACAACCTCTCCAACACTTGCTATTTTGTCTTATGGATAATAGTCATTCTAACAGGTGTGAAGTGGTATCTCATTGTAGTTTTGATTTGCATTTCCCTAATAGCTAGTGAAGCTGAGCATCTTTTCATATATGTGTCTTCTTGGGAGAAGTGTCTCTTCAGGTCTTCTGCCCATTTTTAATTGGATTGTTTGTTTGGTGTTGAGTTGCATGCGTTCTTTATACATTTTGGTTATTAGCCCCTTATCGGAGCTGTTGTTTGCAAATATCATCTCCTATTCAGTTGGTTGTCTTTTTGTTTTGTGGGTAGTTTCTTTTGCTGTGTAGAAGCTTTTTAATTTGATATCGTCCTATTCATTTATTTTTGCCTCAACTTCCTGTGCCTTTGGGGTCAAATTCATAAAATGTTCTCTATAACCAAGGTTCATAAGTTTAGTATGTTATGTTTTCTTCTATGTTATTTATTATTTTAGATCTTATATTTAGGTCTGTATACCATTTGGAGTTAATTTTTGTACATGGGGACAAACTAATGTAGTTTCATTTTTTTGCCTATGGTGTTTCAATTTTACCAGCATCATTTATTGAAGAGACTTTCTTTTCTCCATTGTATGTTTTTGGCTCCTTTGTCAAAAATTATTTGCCCATATACCTGTGGTTTTATCTCTGGGCTCTCAATTCTGTTCCATTGGTCTTTGTGTCTGTTTTGATTATCATAGCTCTGTAGTATAATTTGAAGTCAGGTAGTGTGATACCTCCAGCTTCTTTTTTCTCAGGATTGCTTTGGCTATCCAGGGTCTTTTTGGTTCCATTCAAATTTGATGATTTTTTTTGTTCTATTTCTTTAAAAAATGACATTGGGAGTTTAATGAGGATTACATGACGTTTATATATTGTTTTGGGTAATATAGCCATTTTAACTATGTTAATTATTCCAACCCATGAACATGAAATATCTTTCCATTTCATTGTGTCTTTTTCAATCTCTTTCAATAATACTTCATAGGTTATTAAGATTCTTCACATCCTTTGTTAAGTTTATTCCTAGGTATTTTGTTCTTTTGATTGCAATTGCAAAAGGAATTTTTTTCATTTCTTCTTCTGAAGTTTCATTGTTAGTATTTAGGAAAGCGGTGGATTTTGTACATTGATTTTTGTATCCTGCAACTTTACTGTATTTGTTTATTGTTTCTAATAAACAAAGCTTCACCTTGCTTCCTCAATTCAAAGAACCATTTCTTGGGTTTGCTTTAAATAAATTATACTATTTTTCTGTTTTAGAGTTCATTAACTTATTAAAATGTATTTATTCTTTCTAGTTTTCTTGGGTTCATTTTGTTGTTCTTTTTCTATTTTCAGTCACTTTCTATCGTGTGTTTTTTTTTAAAGATGCCTGAGAACTTCTACCATTTTTCAGCTGATACTCCATCTCCCAGTCTCTTACTCCCAGAATGATTCTGATGGAGGCTGAAGCGGTACATGTGAGTGGCAGGTGTTGTAAAGACATTGAAGCAGCACTTCTGGAAACAGAGCCCTCAGACTCTGTCCACACTGTAAGGTTCTCGAGGACTTGAATTTAAACAAAAAATGACACTAATATTTACCACGTGTCTACTACTTGCCCAACATTGTACTAGTCACCTTGATATATATCCAGAGAGGACATATATCTTCATTTTACCATAAAACAATACATGGGTGAGGTCCTTCTTGATGTACCCACTTACACAGCTAGTAAGTGACAGAGCAAAGGGTAAGCCAATGTTTATCTAATTCCAAATTCCATGCTTTATCCATTGTGACATATTTCCCAAACAATTCTGAAAAAGAATCAATAAATCAATATAAGAAAAAGCTGCCTAGAGCAGTACTGAGGCTAACCAAACTTTTCAGGGGCAAGTATTTTATTTCTATCTACATCCATCTATAGGTATATAGATATCTCTACCTATAATAACCATGTATGTTTCCATCCTCTGTCTCTATGAATGTATTTGTTTTGATTTTTCTGAAAAGATGAGCTACAGGATGCAGTAGAAGCAGCTGTTTTGGAAATACTGTCTTTTCTTTGTTCCAAATGCTATTTAAACATTGGCAGGGGGCCTCATTAAAGATGAATCGTTGAATTAGCAAGTAGTGTTGTAGCTAGAAGAGGCAGCATGTGCTCCTGTGGTGAAAACAGATTCGCACAAAGGAGGGGAGGTTTGGAGGGGGGAGGGGCAGGAGGTGGACTGAGCATGAAAGACCTGAGGCCCAGCAAAGTCAAGTGTTTTACAATGTTCTCTGGCCTGCCCACTACCATGGGGAAGCAGCAGAGGGCAGAAAGGGGTCTGGCAGAAGCTCTACTTTCTTGAACTCTGAATGAGAAAAGGGAGCCCTCCAATCCAGGGTAATTCTGATTATTAATAACTTTCATTCTCTCCACTTTGTGCGGAATGAGTGTCTTGCAGCCTCAGATATTCTAAAGGCTTAGGCACCAACACCAACAACAAAAACGATGAATGATTCTAAGAAAACCCCTCTCCCTGCCCTCCTCCCCATATGCCTTCTCTATCTTGGAGGTGGCAAAGCAGTATTAGTTTTTATTCTTTGAATGCATGTTAACTTCCCACATTGTTTTCTCACATTCACAATGACTTCAATTTGCCTACAGGTTTGGAAATAAGACAGGCATGCTAACAGGGACTCCAGTGGGATTGACTCACCCCGTCCATGAGATAAGCAATCGTCCAGGGTGCTCCGAAGTTTAGATTTATCCCCAAGTAGAATTTCACAGGGTGATGTCATTTCACCTCTACCTATTCTTTCCCCTGAATTTTTGATGCTTCAGAATTTGGGGAAGGGAAAGGGGTAGATTGGGAAATGGACAAGAAAAAAGTGGGGGAAGAAGTAACTGTTATTGAATCTCTACTATGTCTGAGTAACTGTGCTAGGTGCAACGACACATTTTACTTAATCCCAATAGCAACTCTGAAGGAGAACATTTTATTCCCATTTTACAGGTAAAGAAACTGGGGTCCGGAGAAACTAACTTGCCCCAAATCACAGGGTTGACAAATCCCCCAGCTGGAACTCAAAGCCAGATCTGTCTGACTCCAAGCTTGTGATTTTGATCTGATAATTCTCATAGATACTCATGAATATGGTTTAAGAGAAAGGGTCTGTGTATATAAGTCAGTAGCCCAAATTGGGGGTCCCCTTGTCCCCAATTAGCTGTCTCCCACAGAAACCTGAAGGAATTCCTGGCATGGGTCTCCAAAAGGAACTCATCCTGCTCCCTTCCTTCAACTCCTGTCATCCCAGCTCCAGAGTCCACTGCCTAGTTGGGCAGAACATTGGAAAAGTTAAGACCCAAATAGCCTGGGTCTGCGAATCATCGACATCCAGATTGTGTTGTTTGCAAAGGTCAAGCTTCCTGTTTTACTGATCTTGTGGGCCCCAGACCTTTAGCTAACAGGGACCCAGGTGGGATTGACTTATCCCGTCCAGGAGGTAAACAATCATCCAGAATTCTTACCTCATGGACATCCAGGCCCTAATGTATGCTCCCTCCTTAGCAACCAGGCAACCCCCTGGAATTTCTTCTCCAGAACTCTATGCAGGCGAAGCGCAGACAAGTGAATTTACAAAGGGCCAACTGGGCAACCTACACCAACATTGAGTGGAGAGGATGCTGGCCAAGCCCCTGAAGCATCCATCACGCTGTCTACCATGTCCTCTCATCTTGCCACAGGGTTGAAATGAGAAGCTTTGGGCAGTGTCTGGGTTCTTTTTCCCCAGTAAAAATATAGCTGTGACATGGATCACACCTTAGGTTTTTCATCCAGGCTCTTGGTTCACCAGGATTGAGCTGGGATCGCTAAAGTGGCTGAAAGCAGAAATACCAACCAAAAGAAAAATTCTGACTTCCTCACAAGCATGCTCAGCAGGGGTTTGCTTATTACTCTCCTTTGAGGTTTCAGCTCCTGCCCTAATCAGCATCCCCACCACCCTCTCATGACAGCAGCAGTTTCAGAGAATCCAGAGCTAGTCACGTGGGAGGCACAAGCCAATGGTCTGTGGTTGCCACTGGTAAGGCCTTCACACACCTGTGGGTCTTTTCCCCTGCGTCTGACCATAGAGCCCCTTTGATTTAGCAGCAACATGGACCCCACCCCTACTTGAATCTTACCAAAAAGCCAGTAAACACAGCTGACTACCTTGCCAACTGGTCTGAGGAAATGTCTGGAATGGTCCTATGTATCCAACACCTGAACCTCCAGTGGATGCAACCCAGCTCATGCCTCAGATCCTTGGACTTCAGCTTTGTGCTTCTCATGCCAACATCTTTCTTTTTATTGACCTAGCATAAACATCTGCCTGTCTTCTAGCGCTCCCTGGGTCATCCAACGCTTAGCCGCTACTTTCTTTGGGGTCCAAGTGCAAGCCAGCCTGGAGTCGGCCTCCCCCAGAATCTGTTTCCAGGAGAAGTTAACAAAGGGTCTCAGACCACTGTGTTTCTTTGTTGTTTGCTGTGCGGTCCTCACTAAAACGTCATCTTATAAAGGCATCTGCAAGGAGCTCACCTGAGCGGCACACCCCTTCCAACTAGGTGGCCATTATCACCTGAATTATTAAATTATAAATGAAAATGGCATATCACACACACACACACACACACACACACACACACACACACACACATACACACCCGACCAAGCAGTCAATAGATTTAGTTGAGTCTTAGCTCTTCAATCTTTATTAGGTGTGTTCCCTTGGCCAAGTCATTTGTTTAAGTATTATTTTTTTCACCTTTAAAATGGACACTACGTAGTCCATTAAGTGTGAGTCTTAAATCAGAAATGCAAAACATGCATCTACCTCAGCACCTGGCACACAGTAGGGATCAGTCAGACAGAGGGTTCTTCCTTAAGCCTCAAGCAAAAATTAGCTGTCATTCCTACCGAACTATGGACCCAATTAAACAGGTTATTCACCCAACTGAAATCCCGTACATTGTCAAGTCAGAATGTCAGCACAACCTGCAAACAACCAAAGCAGCGTGTTTTGTTTAGTTTAGTTTTGGGAAACTGTTTGTTGTGTTGTTGTTGTTGACAGTATTACCGATGTCTCCCATTTACCTCCTCCACCCAGCCACTGCCCCACCCCAGGCCTTCACCACATTATTGCCTGTGTCCATGGGTTATGCATACATATCTTAAAGATCAAACTACATACTTGGGACCTTGGCTATGATCATACAGTAGAGACAGGTAACCACTGCCACAGCTCCTGTGGTTAGTGTGGAGATGTTAAAATAAAAACGCTGTCCTTTGAAAGCAAGGACAAAATTATTTTTCTACTTTGATTTCTCTACCTGGAAACCTTTCACCTCACTCTGTTGAGCTCTCCATTGCTTTAAACCTTCTCAGTGTTTCATCCCATGCTTGGTATTTCCTTATTTTTAAAATGCAACTAATTCACTTCCTGTACAAGGGGGAAGAAAGGGTCAAGTGCCTACAACAAGTACCATACATTTATCTCCTCTCTTTTCAGATTTAAAAAAATATATATTTTATTGATTTTTTACAGAGAGGAAGGGAGAGGGATAGAGAGTTAGAAACATCGATGAGAGAGAAACATCGATCAGCTGCCTCCTGCACACCTCCTACTGGGGATGTGCCTGCAACCAAGGTACATGCCCTTGACCGGAATCGAGCCTGGGACCTTTCAGTCCGCAGACCGACGCTCTACCCACTGAGCCAAACCAGCCAGGGCTCTTTTGAGATTTAATATGTATAACTTCATAACCAATAATAAGCAAAGACTTTTTCCTTAACTAGGGAACAAGGGGAGAAGGAACAGTTTACGATTTAAATGCCTACGACTAAAAGTACTCCAGGGTGAGTGCCTTGCTCTAGCTGCTCTGGGATTTTGTTTGTTTGTTTGTTTGGATTTTTTGTTGTTTTTTTCTGCTCTGATAAAGACCATGTGTCTCATAAACTGATGTTGCATGACACGTCTAAAAGACAGGCGCTGTGATAAGAAGGTTTTGTTTCATACTGTTCAGTACCGCTGCCTTCCCTGTACTTTCTCAGGTTGGGTCATAAAAAAAATTGTACCAAAAAATGTACTAGAAACTATTGATTTCTGTTGTGCTAAAGCCCCTGACATTCTGGCGCGATGAAGATATTGCTCTGGACCCTGTGAGCCTTCTCATACTTCTCTTCTGCTTATGAGGGTCTCTGAGGATGGTATTAAAGATATTGTAGTTCCCACTTTCTGACTGTGGGATATCAGCAGGGCTCTCCTGTGTAAAGAATAATTATCAGCACTGCTGTTACCTCTAGTAAGTGTGTAATTACATGCTCGGTTTTGTGGGCTCTAGGCTGTGCAATTTTAAATTATACAATAATGTCAAATTCTCTCTCGCTCCCTGTCTCCAGCTCTCTCTCTCTCTCTTTCTCTCTCTCTCTCTTAATTTGAAAGGGGAGGTGGGTTATATTTTTTAAGAGACAGGAGTGTGAGAGAGACATCCCCCCCACACACACACACACACACACACCAGCAGAATCGACAGTGTGGTAATCAGGGAAGGTCAAATGCTGCCTCTTCATGCCAGGGTTTCAACCTAAGGGAAATCCTCTTTAAAAATCAGGATGTATTTGGCAGGGAGGGAATGGGGTGAAAACAAAGGATAAAAGGTGGCTAAAAAGCTGGGGGATGGCCAGTGAGGCAGGGAGAAGGGTGGACATAAGGGGGGGCGGGGGCGGGGCAGCATCCCCAGCACCATCTCAAGTTTGTGGGAAGCGTTATCTAACTGCTTATTCCAGGCCAGAAATTCAAGTATCTTAGCATTTCTCAGTGTGAGGTTGAGTCCCATCAGTATCAGCTCTCTGCTGAGGAAATTAGCCTGGGAATCACCAACCACCTGTGGTGCCTGGGCAGCCCTGGGTGGTGGGATCCAGAGTCCCCAGAACCTGGCCCACCAGCCTGCTAATCAGCAAGTGGTGCAGATCACCCTCCAACCTGGGCCTGTGCATCCCCATTGTGGGTGAGCAGGGACGACCCCCAATACACAGGATCTGTGGGTCCTGGGATTCCCCATTCACTGCGCAGCTGCTGCCCAGTCTTCTCTCCCTCTCTGTTATCGCTTCCTGGAGCTGCAGATGCTGGAGGATTCAAGGGGTGAAGGGGATGTGACCTTTGTGTCCTCCTTCAGCCTGGAACCATCCACAGAACCCACTTGGTCCGAGACATCTATTTTATCATGGACTCGCCATTCAGGTGTTCATTCATTCAACAGATCTTTCAACAACTGCATCTGTTGTTGCAGTTGCATCCTGCATCTCTTTCTACACCCTGAAGAAGCTGCCCACAGCCTTCCATCCTGCCTCACCATCCTGCCCTTCACTAGGGTCTCACACACACAGGGAGTCCCGACTTCTGTCAGTCTTCCCACCAGCCCCTCTCCCCCACATTGGCTCCCCACATCTCAGCTGACACTTATCTGTATCATCTAAGCATCTTGAACATACTGAGTGTTCAATAAAGGGGGATAAAAGTTATTAATAACTTTTTTGCATGAGATCATGCAACCTCATTTTATAGATCAGGAAAGCAAAGCCAGAGGAGAAAGTGACTTTGTCTAAGGTCACAGAGCTGTTCAGTGACAGATCCACCAGAATCTTCCGGTTCCTGGCCAACTTTCATGACCTGCTCCCATTTTACCGTGATGCTTCTGAGAACACGGAGATTAGAAAGTATCAGTAATTTCAAGTAACTAAGAGCTGGCTGATATAGGAAATATAGTGTGCCTAATAACATGAGTAATGATACCTAACACTTAGTGAACACTTATATGTTTCATGTGATCCTTCCACTAATCATTGGAGGTTATCCCCATGCAGATGAGGAAAGTGACATAGAGAGGAAAAGCAACTTGTGCAGGTTCTTGGGTAGAACTAGGATTTGAACTCAATCTGCCTGACTCCAAAGTCCACATTTAACTCTTATACTTATAGCTTCCCATAAGATACACTGATAACGATGCTTAAGAATGAGCCCATGGCCTTTGGTGGACATTTCTCTTCTTGTCTGTCCTGCTCTCTTCCATCCCACAAAATATATTTACTGTTCCTCTCCCACACAGTCCCAGATTGATATTTGGTTGGGGGCAGTGCAAGTGCAAGGCCCTTAAATAATTTCAAACTGACAAGGAATCAGTCAACAGGCTTAACAAAAGCTAAGCTTCCCTCTCCAAAGGCACAGCCTGCCACTAGCCTCTAACAGACTTCCTGCTCACAGGCCATCTATAAAGCTTCTTCAACCCCAAGTGCACCGAGAGACTGCCAACCCAAACAGATCCAGTCAGATTGCGTTTCTGAATTTAATCATCACATTCTGTGTTCTTCTTGTCCCCACAGTTCCTGTGGAATATGTGCTAAAGGTAGGCAAGCAGAGCAGGGCAGATCATTTTAAGACTGTAAACAACAACCTATTGGATTTAAATAGATGTTTTCATTTATAGTGTTTTCACATATATTATCTGAGTAGATGCTCCACCAACCCTGTGGAGAGAAGACAGCTATTTTTATTCACATCTGCTCCTGCCCCACCACCATCTTTTCAAAAGAAAGAGAGAGACAAAAAGAGATTTAGCTACTTGATCAAAATCCACAAAAGGAATGGAAGTCTGAGTCCAGAACCCTGGGAAGTGCTGAATATCATTTGACTCAGAAAGGGTCACCTTCTACCTGTGTCTACTGTTCCACAGTTCTCCAGGCACTATCACATCCACCACATCACATTACAAGAAAGGGACTCACATCTACTAAATAGCTACTGTAAAACAAACAAACAACAACAACAAACACAGGAAATAAAGTGTTGGTGAGCATGTGGAAAATTGGAACCCTGTGCGCTTTGTTGGTGGGACTGTAAAATGGTGCAGTCACTGTGGAAAATATTATGCTGTTCCTCAAAAAATTAAAACTAAAACTACCATATGACTTCACAGTTCCAGTTCTGTACCTCAGAGAATGGAAAGCAGAGTCTCTAGAGCTATTTGTACATTCATGTTCATAGCAGCAGCATTCATAATAGCCAAACGATGGAAGCAAGCGTGTCCATGGACAGGTGAATGGATAAACACAATGTGGTATCTTCACACAATGGGATATGATGCAGCCTTTAAAAGGAAGGAAGCATTGACACATGCTGCAACATGGATGATCCTTGAGGACATCATGGTAAGTGAAATAAGCCAGACAACAAAGGACAGATACTGCATGATTCCACTTCTATGAGTATCTAGAGTAGTAAAATTCATACAGACAGAGAGTAGAAGGATGATTGCCAGGGGCTGTGAGAGTGTAGCATTACTGTTCAATGCGTATAGAGTTTCCTTTTAGCAGGATTAAAAGAGCTCTGGAGATGGATGGTGGTGGTGATGGTTGCACAACATGAATGCACTTAACACTTCCAAACTGTACACTTAAAAATGGTTAAGATGGTAAAGTTTATACTATGCTATCTTACTACAATGTAAAATAATACAACAAAAAATAAATTTAAAAATAAATAAATACATGGAAAAAGACTAAAAAGTTTGGGGATATTGAGCAACTCTCCATGGAATATCATCAGTGTATAATTGAGCCTCACAATCCAAAACCAAACTTTCTTCCACCTGCCCCTTCACCCCAACTCTGCCTCCAGTCAAGGGTCCTGCTTTAAGGATCTCCTGTAGCCTTACATCAGGGTTGATTTGTTTCCCTTTTATGCCACCTGCCACAGTGATCTACAACTCTGACCTCCCATGATGACTTCTCTCCTGCACAAGGAGCTCAAAAAGCCCCTTTCACAGTTCATATGATATGAACTCAGACTAATGTTCAAATCATGTGTCTGAAAGCTGAAACATCAAATCAATACATATTTATGAAGAGCAATGATGGAGACTTTGAAGTTACAACAGAAAGACAGGACAGTTTCTCCCTTCAAGGTGATCAAAGACTAGCTGAATAGAGAAGACCTTAATTAATTAGGATTTATAGAAAAATTCAAGAGAGCATGCAAGGTCACAGTGTGTATATGGGTGGCACTCAGCTGGACGTTGGAGAATATACTAGTCTAGTGGTGAGCAGGAGAGACTGGAGCCTATCCTCATGGGAGAGAGCTTTGGGAATCAAGTCTTCTCTCAAACAAACACATAATTATCAATCTGCTAAATGGCATAAGCACAGGGAGCCTTAAGCATATATAGCAAGAGATCTCATCTGTCTGGGTGGTCAGGGAGGACTTCCTAGAGGAAGAATCACTTTTCAGCTTAGATCTGAAGAAGCAGGAGTTAAATCATCTCTGTAGAGAGTTTGGGAAGGGGAGGGGCTAGAAGTAACAGGTTCCATACAATGTCAGAAGAGGGGAGATCATCTAGTCTCATGGTCCTAGAAGTTTGAGATGAGATTTGAGGTGGGTCTTGGAGGATGGGTAGATGTAGAAAGGGGAGGGGTATAGAAGGCATTTCTTGATGGAAGCACTGTGCAAGTAGAATACAAAGGCAGTAAAGCACAAGTCCTGCTAATCCTAATAATTTACCGGGATCCCATGAGGACTGGACTAGTCCTATTTCTTGACAACAGCAAGACAAAGGGGTCCTATTGATTTCAGTCCTTCACCCCATGTCACATTGTCACAGTAGTAACAAACTAAATACTCAGGGAAGCTATTTAGATGGACAGGACAAGAAGAGTGAGGGCGCAGGGGCTCTGAAAGGACAGACATCTATCAGGCAAGCAAAGAATGTGACCAATAGAGCCATAGCCAGGAAAAGCATGGGCACAGGGAACCAGGGAGCAACAGGATCTGGAGTTCCAGGCATGCCATGCTGGAGGGAATGGGCCCCCTCACTGAAGGCCTGAGGTTCTGGGCTAGACTCCAGGTCAAAGAGAGGAAGAAGTTAGCAAAAGTAAGGAGCTACTGGAGCCGGGAAGGAGTACAAGGCCTGCCTAAGGACAGCAAGCCTCCCAAGGATGTGTATATGCTAAAGTGTATGCCCTAATATGCAAATAGGCCCTTGCTAGGTGCTTATGGTAACAGTAAAGATCCAAGTACAGTAGGTGCCTAAAGAGCTCATTTAGTTATTAAACTTGCAGCCTTTAGAACTGAGGAGGACCTTAGAGATTACCTGCCATACCCCCTCTTTTTACACATGAGGAAATGGAGATCCAGAGACATTAAATCACTTGATGAGGTCACAGCTAATTAGCCATAGAGCTAGGATGGAAACGCAGGTCTCTTGACTCTTAATCCACTTCTCGTCCCTCCACATACTTCTCGTTTTTAACTTTTAAGAGTTAGGTTTAAATTAGGAAAGAAGCAATCTACGACCGGTCCCATGACGAGCGGCAGGTTTTCTCCTCTCAGCTGCATTGGACTTTGATTCTGAGACAAGTTCACTTTTTGTCTGTGATCACTCTCTTTCGTTTTATAAAATTGGGTAGAGAATTTGTTCCAAATGTGAACAGGATTGCTTTTAAATAGCAGTATAGGCCGTTTCTCTCTCTATGATCACTCGTATTAAAGTTTTCATGTTTCCATGACTTTAGAAAGATGGACTATAGACATATGTGCTCACCTGCATCTTCACCTTGTGCACCTGGGTGAAGACCCAGCTGTGGCTAGACAGTGTCCCGGACAGTTCACTGACCCACAGCCTCCAGGTCTGTCTTTGGGTCCCAGCTTTGTCACTTTTACCAGCTGAGTGAGTTTGAGTAACTGATCTAGCCCCTCAGAGCCTCAGCTTCCCTCACTGCTAAGTGACAGTGGGACTTGCTGCTTGCCTGGTTCCTGGAATCCTTTTAGGTTCAAAAGTCCCATTTGGCCACACACTGTCTTCTTTTGGAGCAGCCCGTTGCCTAGGTCTCCATGGAGCACAGACAGGGAGACTGTGGGTGACATCAATGCCCAGCACATGACAGGCCTGCCATCTGGCCCCTGACACACTCGACATTCAGAAACAGGTCTCTGCCTTGGCTTTATTCCTATTCTGCCAGAAAAGATCAGGAAAACCTGCTTAAGAGTGAATTTCAGCAGAAATATATTTGTGAGTTAGGTCATCTCTAGATAGATTTGTATAAGGGTCTCTGACAATATCTTACACCAAAATCCGGTATAAACTGAGAAACACAAAAAGATAATTAAAGCCCTCAGTCATTGGCCAATAGGATCAGTAACTCCAAACCTTCAATCAGGTGCTTTTCATGGTGGCTGCCTGCTTAGCTTCTTTTCCAGATACATACAAGGTTTACTCACCACATGTTCAGTTGTTAAGAGCTATGGGTTTTAGCCTCAAGCTCCTCCTATTCTGGCACAGTGAACTGGACTCATTTGGAGCCTGAAAGGCTCCATTGGAGTCAGATTAGAGATAGACTTTAAAGAAGGACTTCATGTGTCCCATTCCATCAGGCCAGCTGTTTACTGAAAGATGTTCTGTGAAGCATTCGTTCTGTGAAATTTTACTGGAAAATGCTTTTTGTGATCAAGTAAGTTTGGGGAAATTAATTTTTCCATTTAATTGTTTTTAATATTTTTATTGATTTTTTTAGACAGAGAGAGAGAGGAAGAGAGGGGAGAAAGAGAGAGACACAGATGTCAGAGGGAACCAGCTTTCAGCTGCCTCCTGCATGCCCTCTATCGGGGATCAAGCCTGAAACCTGGGCATGTGCCCTGACCAGGAATCGTACCCGCAAGCTTTTGATGCACGAGAAGATACCAAACCAACTGAGCTACACTGGCCAGAGCACCCTTTAATTTTTTTTCATTTATTCAATAAATATTATTTAGTCTCCTGCTTGGTGTCAGGAACTGTCTACATACTTTGCCATAGAGACTATGACCAAGGCCCTCAAGCAGAAAGCTCATACAATAGTCTTCAATGCTGTAACTATAAGATTCTGCAAAATCCACCCATAAAGAAATGTGCCTGACTTTGTGTAATCCGGCATTGCTCCAACTTATTTGAATGCATAACCTTTTTTACTTAACATTCTATGGACACGAATAGAGGAAAACTGCCCTAGACCTCATCATTGTTGTCGCTTGGTTTTCTAAAGGGCATTTTGCCAACAGAAGTTGCCCCTAGACCTAAGTTGCTGCATCTGCATGATGGAAAAAGAGAGAAAGAAGAGAGAGGTGGGAGGAAAGTGGTCAGAGGAAGAGAAATATCCCTGTCTAATCAGCTTCTAATCTTGTTAGTCCTGTGAGCCAGCCAATGGCCTTCAAGGCCTCTTCTCTCCTTGTGCACTGTTTCAAGGGTTGCCCTGAATCCCATTTCTTGCCACCAGCAAACTCCTCACCCTCTGCCTGAGAGCCATACTCTCTCTGCCTTGTCTGACCCTTCCTTTTGCATCTGCTCTCAGACTTCTTGCTGGGACTTGATGCCGCAGACCTTTCTGGGCCCTCCCTTTCCTGGAGGCAGAATCTATTTCCACTGTACACCACCTGGTAGACGTAGGCGGATCTTACCCGCACTCTCAGGATCCCTGGCCCCTCCTGGCATGGTCCCAGCCTACTACTACATTGTCTGGCCATATTGTTTGGCCAATTTTATATAACTACAAAGTCAAACTCACTTTCCCCTAACTTGGACCCTACTTGGCCTTCTGAAGGATGGTCTCAAACATAGGCTGGGACTTCACAACCCTGGGCTACTTTCCCCTACCTTCCATTGCTCTACAGTGACTGCTGACAGGGCAACAAGAGGCAATGAATCCCTATCTTTTGTCCGCAACCACTTCCCTTGTCCATGCACAGGTGGAGCCAGGAGCTGTCATCTGAGCCCAGGACGCAGCACATGCTGGTTTCAGCAGCCCCCTGCAGCCCCATTCCTTCACCGGACACCCTTCTGTTTCTTGGCTACAGATTCACCTGTATCTGGAGGTTCACAAGGCACAGGTGGCTTTCTGGGGTTCATACTTGGTAGAGATGGATAGACCCTCTCTTCCAACCCATTTCTGATGTCCCACAGCAAGATCAAGATACTTTACATAGACGCCTCGCTCCTCAAAACACTCCTGCAAAGTGGGTTTTACTAATCCCATTGTACAGACAAGGAAACTGAAACGTAAGGTGTCCAGGGACACAGTGGTGGTTAGTGTGGAACTGTCAGTCAAGCCCTGACTCCACTCGCCATGCTGGCTCCGTGATGCTAAGCTGGAGACAATGAGAAAACTGCCCGTGGTAGGGCCTCGTAGGCTGGGGTTCGCATGTGCCAAACACATACATCCCAGATACAGCATGCCACCCCACGCACGTTTCCTATTTCTAAGCTAATTCTAAGCAGAGGAGCTCCTGTCTGCTGATCATGAGAGACTTCCAAGCTGGCAGAATGGCCTCCCAGGAGAAACCCAGGGGGGCCCACTGATCCGTGCATTTAAAGTGGGCTGGGATAAAGCTCCCAGAAACACTCCACAGGAACAAATCTGTAATTGGGAAAGAAAGAAACAACCAAAGTGGTCTTTCTAAGCTCACATGTCTGCCATTAAGTTTCTCCTGGGGGAGAGGGTGGAGAAACCAGGGCAGATTTGGGGAAAGGTTGGTCTAATTTCCTCATTACAAAAGTTGTGTAGTTCTGAGTCAGTGGGGAGAGACCACTGTTCATTGCCCGTACAGAAACCTGCTCACCTCTGTGCTGCCCCGCCACATGTCAGTTTCTGAGAGGAAATTCAAGGAGAGGATGACTTTGAAATAATCCCAGAAAAAGGAGAGAAGGTTAGTCCCGCATGGTGCATGGAAACAATAATTTGTTTCTGTTAATGTACACTAAAGTTTGCAAATAATTTTTCCTGTTCATCAGAGAAAATCCAAAATTTCCCCATCATTCTCACTCTAATAGCCTTTTGAGAGTAGGACAGAACAGAATGAAGTAAAGGTCAATGACATGTCAGCAGCTAATAGCTTTGCCCATGGGACAGTGTTGGAAATGTGAATACATCACTTCTAGCCAGATGGGAAAACATTTGAGGCCTACATAGTCTTAAAGTACCTCTTTCCCCAATACCATAGCAGCCTCTCCTTAGTTCTCCAGGACTGAATATAATTTATTTTTTAGTGTAACTTCTTTATTTCTAAATAACAACAACAACAACAAAAAACACCCAAGAGTTTCTATTTCTAGCCAAGAAGTGTAAAGGCATAAAGGTGATGGTTTAGACCCACTTCCTACACAGTTTCATAGGGTGACTTTGTGAGAGTCATTTCCTGCCTCTAACCATAGGAATTTCACCTACAAGATCTGAGTAATTGGCCATCCCCTCTGTGGATGTTGTGAGGGGGATTGCTCTGATGCTCAGATGCAAAGTAATAAGAGCTGGTGTTATTAGGAACGTACTCTGAGCTAGGTGCAAAACAGACATCATTTCAGTTAATCCACACAAAAGTGCTACCAGAGAGGGGTCATTATGCCTATTCTACAGAGTGAAACTAAGACTGGGGAAGGAAACAGGCATGAAAAAGTGCTTTGACAGGTATAGGGAGCTGTAACCCTATATAATAAAAGGCTAATATGCAAATCAACTGAACATCTGAACTACCGGTCACAATGATGTGCACTGACCACCAGGGGGCAGACGCTCAATGCAGGAGCTGCCCCCTGGTGGTCAGTGCGCTCCCACAGGGAGAGTGCTGCTCAACAGAAGCTGGGTTCATGGCTGGCAAGCACAGCAGCAGTCCTAAGGATGTCCAACTGACAGCTTAGGCCAGCCGTGGGCAAACTACGGCCCACGGGCTGGATCCGGCCCATTTGAAATGAATAAAACTAAAAATAAAAAAAAAGACCGTACCCTTTTATGTAATGATGTTTACTTTGAATTTATATTAGTTCACACAAACACTCCATCCATGCTTTTGTTCCGGCCCTCCGGTCCAGTTTAAGAACCCATTGTGGCCCTCAAGTCAAAAAGTTTGCCCACCCCTGGCTTAGGCCCTCTCCCACAGGAAGCAGGCCTAAGCCATCAGTCGGACATCCCCCAAGGGCTCCCGGACTGCGAGAAGGTGCAGGCCGGGCTGAGGGACCCATTACCCCTCCCCCGAGCGCATGAATTTTGTGCACCAGTCCTCTAGTTAAATATAAAAGACATGGCTACTTTGTGATTAGCAGCAGCAGCACCATTATTGACACTGTCAGCTACACAATGGTCTAAAAATTATGAATTGAAAATAAAACATAGTTTTCAAACATAAATGAAACCAGTCTGGAGAGCCAATGAAACATGGGCTGTGGGGAAATATTACAGAGGTTTCCTGCATTCATTCTTTTATACTCCGCACTGGGGTCCAATAATGAATATAACTGGCCCCAAACTCTCTGCCCTTATAGAGCTTACATTCTTGGCATGCCCACAGAAAATGAAATAAGTGCATTCGTGAAAATCAGAGGGTGACCAATGGTAAGAGAAAAGCAGCAGGAAACGGGAGAAAAAGTTGCAAGTTTAATAAGCGGTCAGGAAAGGTCTTCCTAAGAAGGTGTCACACTTGTCACGTTCAGGTGAAGGAGGGGTGGTCTGTGCTGATGTTAGAGGAGAGCCTTCTGGGCAACGCTGCCGACGCAGCTCTTCCCAAGGCACTCGTTGTCCTGGGACAGAGTCGCGGTGAGTCCTCACTGCTGCGTGTTCCGAAGATGCAGAGCGTAGTAGGAAGAAACGCAGTTTGTCCACTAATGAGCCTACCGTCCCTGGAAAGTTTTTCACTTGCCCTAGCGTTTGTAAAACAGATATCATCCCACGTATTGCTGAAGAAGCTAACAGTGCTTATTTGAAAGTCTCCCAAACACAAATGACTCACATTGGAGTCCCATTTCAAAGACCCACACAAAAAATAAACATTACTTGAAAAATACACAGACACGGCCAAGTTTTCCCTGCAGCTAGCTGATGTCTACAAAACTGAGTGGAAGTGCATGCGCTCTGGGGCTGACGGAGCTGGCCTGTTGAGAGTCTGTTGCTAGACAGGCTAACCTGCTTTCGAACCCAAAGCATTTCTGTCCCTATGAAAGCCCAACCAGACTTGCCCCGCCCCGCCCCTCACAGCTTGGGTGTCCTGCAGGGGGCAGAGCCGCTGTCCCAGCCGCCTCCCTTCCCCCACTCCGTAGTAGGTATGCATTTCAGATTTTGAATGGATCTCCTTGTCTGGCGTTAATTGACAGTGAAAGCCGGGTTTTCCAAGCCGAGGTACAAGCACCGAAGGTAAGTGATCAGAGGACTGCCCTTGTAATAAATCACCACAGCGCGGGTCACTGTTTGGAGTGTGAATGCAGTGTTCAATAAAGAAACACACTCCACCTTTCAGCTTCAAGCCGACCTGCCTAATTGACCTCATTGTAGTCTCGCCATTAATCATTCTGGCACATGGGGCAAGAGGCAGTTTCACTGCTTAGGTTTGCAGGGAGGAGGGGGACCAGGTCCACGTGGGGGTGGGTAAGGGTTGAGGGGGCAGTTCTAATGTAAAAGGAAATCAGAGACAATTCTCCCTTAATTAACTCATTGCATTTCCAGGTTGGCCAGATAGGGTTTACTAGTACTTTGCTAAAGGAATGTGGGGAATAGGGACCTTCATTAACTTCCCACCAGGACGCCGGGGTTTGGGTCTCTAACAAAAGCAGATGTGAGCATCTGTACCCCATCCAGAGAACAGCTCTGCCAAAAGCCAGGGGGTTGGCCTAATGCTACATAATCATTCAGTGTCATCGATCTCCCCAGACCCTGATTAATAAATTGCAGCAGAAGTCTTTACAGGGGTGACTACAATTTTATTTCGCCTATTTAGAAGCACGGTGCAGCGTGCCCCAACTGTCTTTCCTTCCTCTTACATCCCGCGCCCCCTACACACACACACACACACACACACACACACACACACACTCACCCTTCTGATCCTGTCCATGGCCCTGTGCTTGCTTTGCTGGGGAGCCTCCCATGGGTTTATTTTGGTTGAGAGACATGGGACACTTTTTGTCCAGCCCTCCATCCGGCGAAGCCAACTCAAGCCGACAACAGTGAACAGAATGGGAGCTCCAACACAGGGTCAGTTCACACTGCAGCTCAAGGCTTGTTTCTTCAGTGCAATTCAACAGACATAACCTGGGCACCTGTTCTGTGCCAAATGTTGCACGGCACTGGAAACACACACACACATACACACACACACACATACACACACACACACACACACACACACAAGGAGTTGGTACTGGTCCTCAGAGATCTTGTCTGCATTGATCCATTTATATTTTTAAAATGCAAGGTCTGCCTTTCTGTGCCAAGCTGCTTTAAATTAGGCCTGTTTAAAACAGTCTTTTCCCCATGATTAGTCACTATTATTCAGGAACGCAGTAGTTTCACAGTTCACAGGGGTAAACAAAGCCCAGAGGGTCAGCCACTTTCACTTTGAGAGGAGAGGGAGAGAGAGAGGAGGTGAGAGAGGGTGAGGGGGAGTTGTTGCTCATTTTATACTCGTGCTTTTCCCTGCTGCTCATCTTCAGTTCCATTACTGGTAATGAACTTAATTGTTTGGTTTCAAAACGACAGCCTGAAGGCAGCACTCTCCTCCCCTCAGTGTGGAGACTCAGTCTTGCTGATCTCCAAATTAACGCATAAGCGAATACTTCAAGTCCCTGCCCTTCCTTGGCTGACAAGCACCTGGAGGAAGAAATGCAGGCCAAGATTCCAAGACAAATTCAGACAGAGCATCCAGAAAGACAGAGTGAGCATGTTCAGATCCCCGTTTGATAGCATGTGTAATTCAATTCCACTTAACTATATTTATTGCGTGTCTACTATATGTCTGGTAATTGTGCTAGTCATTGGGTTTAGAAAGTTGATAAAACACAGTCACTGACCTAAGGAGCTCACGGTTTCCAGCCCACAAAACGGATCACATTTCCTTGGTTCTCCCATCAACAAGACAACCACATCTACAGGACCTGAGAGTTAAGGCAGCTCAGCTTAATGGGAAAACCACAGGCTTTGGAGCCCTACAGATGAAGAATCCGAAGTCTGTCCATTCACAAACTACGTGGCTTGTTTGTAGTATGTAACCACGCAGAGGAGGCATATGTGTTTATCTTCCTGGGAAGATTGTATGAGGTAACATATGCAAAGTGCTGGTACTGCCCATTGTGACGACTGCATTATGCAGAAAGTTCCAAAGAATTATTGTAAAGACTCTCCACACAGATAATAATACCTTGGACCAAAATTTAAAAATTCCCTCTAATATGTCCCCTGCCTTCGTCCCTCCTCTGTAAACAAATCAGTTTGTCAACCTTAGCATCTGACCCAGAAATGGCACACACAACACCCAGCGGGAGCCCTCCCCACACTGAAGGCCCTCCTGTCCAAACCGGACCTTCTTCCAAGCCCATCACCTGCCCCGTCTGCTTCCAGCCTATCTTTCACTGCACTCAGCATCTACCACATTTATTTCTACAGGTGCAGGAGCAAAAACTTAAAAATGTTGGCACAGTGCCAAGAATCTTACTTTGATCTTCTCACATAAGGAAACTGAACCTTAAAGACGTTATGAGAGTTCTTTAAGTCTACACAGGTAGTTAGGATGAGTTAGAACTCAGATTAAGCTCTATCTCCTGATATGCACTCCAGTGACCTTTTTACTACATGAGGTTGGTTACACGAAACCGAATTCAGATCGCTAACTTGTTTTATGTTGCATTAACGTGTCCTCAAATATTTTAACGTACCATCATGCTTCCTTACTAGTCTCTGTGCTTCCTCTCTTGTCTCCCCTTAACCCAAATCTGCCCATTACTCTCCCGATTAAAATGCACAAAAAGGATGAAATTATATTAGACTTCTGTTTTAAGGTAATATTTTAATGATATTTCATTCCTCAGTTTCTTCAGGGGTTGGTGTGGGGGAGAGGGGGAATGAAAACTCACAACCAGAAGAAACAAAAATCTGCCAGACAAAAGAATGTCAAAGCAGAGGGAATCCTCAAAATTACAGACAAATGGAGTTTTGTTAAATAAAATCTGCCTCATGAATTGCAATCTTGGCCTCATAAAAAGGAGACCATTTAGAGGAAGGAAAGAAAGAAAGAAAGAAAGAAAGAAAGAAAGAAAGAAAGAAAGAAAGAAAGAAAGAAAGAAAGAAAGAAAGAAAGAAAGAAAGAAAGAGAAAAGAGAGAGGGAGGAAAGAAAGAAGGGAGGAAAAGGAGAGGAAGGAAGGCAGGTCAGCCCTCCCTCACCATTGCCTCCTGGCTCAGGGATTCGGAAGTTGTAGGACCCCCAAAACAGGTGGGTGTTGCCTTTTAGTCTTGGCAGAGTTCTGTTCAACTCTGTCACATACTCTCATCCAGCATTTGTTTTACAACCATTCTGATATAACAACTCCCAGAAAACATCTGGAAAGGAAATATGGAGAAGGTGGAAACATAGTGCACCCTAGAAGAGCACTTTCCAGCAATGAAGCCCTGTGGGTTGGAGCCTAGGTGGGAAGAAATAAGGTAGCCATGACTTTTCAGAGCAGAGCAGCTGTGGGGCCATTGCAGTGGAAGTTCTTTAGATCCAAGTGGAGGGAAGGAAGACAGCACCTTTACACAGCAGCCTCACCCATGGCTTCAATACTAGCACCTCCATTAATATGTTCCCAAATATTACTTGGTCAAATAAGATAAACCTGTGATAAATATCACAGTAACAAAAGAAGGAAGGAAAGGAGGAAGGAAGGAAGGAAGGAAGGAAGGAAGGAAGGAAGGAAGGAAGGAAGGAAAACTCATATATATATATATATATATATATATATATATATATATATATGCATATATAAATAATATCATATATGGATCAGTCAAAATACATTTTTAGTAAAACTTATTAATAAGCCCTAGTCAGTTTGTCTCAATGGATAGAGCATGGGCCTGTGGACCTAAGGGTCCCGGGTTTGATTCCAGTCAACGGCATGTACCTCAGTTGCAGGCTCCTCCCCAACCCAGACTCTGGTCAGGGCACATGCAGGAGGCAATCAATGGATGTGCTTGTCTCACATCAATGTTGCTTTCTGTCTTTTCCTCTCTGTCTCTCACTCTCTCTAAAATCAATGGAAAAATATCCTGGGGTGCAGATTTAAAAAAAACTTATTAGTAAAATGAATAGAAAATACATTCATAATTTGATTTCTTTTCTTAAAAGTCATCTGTGCTTAATTCAGGAAAATATATACTGAAATTTCAAAAGATACAGTCATGGATGAAAACTCTTCATATCTTACTTTTATATCTTACTCAAGAAATGCTCATGAAGAAGAAGACAATATCCCTTTGAAAATAGCATCTAATCTATATATATATAAATGCCTAAGCAACCATCTGACGGTTCGACCATCCGACTAGTAGCTATGATGCTCAGTGACCACCAGGGAGCAGACACTCAATGCAGGAGCTGCCAAGCTGTGGTGACTTGGCAGATGCAGTCCTCAGGTGATGCACCTGGAACCAGAGAGGAGGGAACCCAATTCTGGGGTGTGTCGCCCGAGAATCACCCTCTTGAAATCCAGGATTCCTCGGGGGATATCGGAGAGCCAGTTTCGGCCCAGTCCCCACAGGCCGGGCCGAGAGACCTCACCTTCTGGAGGGACCCCTCCCACTCCACAGACGACCTTCTAGCCACAGCGTTGCCCAGGTGCAGCTGGCCAGGGAGGGACTACAGGAGGTTGGCTCCAGGGCGTGTCCAGCCCATCTTGCCCAGTCCTGCAGCACCGGCCACCTAATTTCCTTTCAATGTGCACAAATCTGTGCATCAGGGCACCAGTATCATATAAGGCAAACACATTATTTTAAAATCAGGAACTAAAACAACGTTGCATTTAACATTGTTAAGGAAGTTTTGGTCAATTTAATAAGTCAAAAGTACATTAAAGAGAGGTGTAATATAGAAAATAATAGAAAATTATCTTTCTATGCAGGTGAAATTATTGTCTATTCAAATATCCATGTGATCAATTAAAATAATTAAATCTAGTAAGACTTCAGTAAGTTGGTTTAGACCAGTGTTTCTTAACCTTTGCTTCACTTTAGAATCACCTGGAAAGCTCTTAAGAACTATGAATGACTCACCCCAGAAATTGATTTAATTGTTCTTGAGTGAGGTCTGGCTCTGTGTATGTTTAGAAAGCTCCCCAGATGACTCTATAATGTAAATCCAAGCTTGAGAACCACTGGTACAAACATAAGAAATATACAAAATCCAATAGATTTTTCGTTATGCCATCAAGAACCGATTACAGAATATAATGCAACAAAAGCTTACTAATAACAACAATATAAAATATTTATAATAATAAAATTACCATATGACCCAGCAACCACTTCTAGATCTATACCAAAAGAATTGAAAGCAGAGTCTAAGGAGATATTTGTACACCCATGTTCATAACAGCATTACTCACAATATAAAAAAGGTGGAAGGAACCCAAGTGTCCATCAGTTCATGAATGGATAAACAAAATGTGGTCTATACATAAAATGAAATATTGTCCAGACTTTTAAATGAAGGAAATTATGATATATGCTACCACATGGATGAAATTTGAAGACTTCATGCTAAGTGAAACAAACCAGACAAAACTGCATGATTTCATTTACATGAGTACCTAGAGTTGCCAAATTCATAGGAACAGAAAGTAGACTAGTGGTTGCCAGGGGTTGGTGGGAGGGGAGAGCTGTTTAATGGGTACAGCATTTCTGTTCAGCAAGATGAACAGAGTTCTGAAGATTGGTTTATGACAATGCAAGTGTATTTAACACTACTGAACTATACACTTAAAAATGGTTAAGATGGCAAATGGTTAGGATAGTTAAAAAAATGGTTAAGGTGACACTTTACCACAATTAAAATTTAAAAAGAATACTCATAACAAATTATACAAGAAATGTTATATGAGGAATATTTGAAATATTTATTCATTGCAGCATATTTATTGAAAGTCCAGCTTGCTCCTGCTGATGACACAGAGGTCAATGTTACTTCCAGACCCCAAGTCATTGAAGATGCCAGATGCAATGGCCTCGCTCACCAGCTTCTAGGCTTCCTCCTTTTTACACAAGAGAAAAAAATATTGAATGGGAAGATGAATTGTTACTTCATGAGTTGGTTCAACATTATAAATATCTATTATCTGTAAATTAATTTACAAATAGCCCAAGCCAGTTTGGCTCAGTAGATAGAGCGTCGTTCTGCTGACCAAAGAGTCCCGGGTTTGATTCCGGTCAAGGGCAGTACCTTAGTAAGTTGGTTGCAGGCTCCTCCCTGGCCCGGGCCCTTGTCGGGGCTCATGCAGGAGGCAACCAATCAATGTGTTTCTTTCACATCGATGTTTCTCTCTGTCTTTGCCTCTCTCTTCTACTCTCAAAAACAAAAAGAATCAATGGAAAAATACCCTAAGGTGAGGATTAACAAAAAATAAATTAATTAAATTAATTAATTAGTTTATAAATATGATTCATTCCCATCATATCTCATACATATAGTTGGTGACTAAATAAATTATACAGTTTATTGAAAAAAATAAACATCTATCACTAGACCCCCCCCAAAAAATAAGGCTACAAAGGGGCTTGAATTGCCCAGTATTAAAATGTATTCGAAAGATACACTACTTGAAACAATATGAAAATAGCGCAGCAAATGACAGACAGATTATTAAAGTGAAGTAAAAAGCTCTGAAATTCATCCCTAATCCATAAGAATTTATGATAAAGGTAAAAACACGGTTAGAAAGAACTTTTAATAAGCTAAGTTTAGACAATTTGTTTACCATTTTGGAGAGAATTTGGATATCTTTCTTACACCATACACCAAAAGAAATTTCATATGAGCTAAATGTTTTTCTGGAAAAAATACAGCTGGATATTTTGAGCAATAGCAGGACAAGAAAGACCTTTCTACATATTTTCTGAAAAACAGAAAACTGAAAGATAGAACAGGAAGCTTGAAAGCTGATTCTTCAGAGCTGGGGTGGGCTCTCAGACAAGGATATAGCTCTCAGGACTACAAGGGGAGCTGCACACTGATGAAGATCCCGCACATACCAGGGATCCTGAAGAGGCTGTCCCTCCATCAGGAGTGGCTGAAAAACTCCATCCCGCAGCTCAGGGGTGAAAAAGCATCTGCCTAGGGTTTGGGGAGCAATAAAACAAATCTCCTGGAAGAAAGTGAAAACCCAAGTCTATGTCATATGCAGGTGTGGAGTACAAAGGAATGCTAACTTTTTGGTAAAAAATAATTTTTTACCATACCCGTGATTTTTAAGAGCATATATGGATCTCATAAGAATTTTTTTTTTTAATGCTCACTGGATATGAGCTTCCAAAAATATCAGAAACTGAAAGAGGAAATAATCTTCCATGAGCAAGGTCATGACTCAGAAATGTTGGACATTTACTGCCCTCATCCCCCCCCCCGCCCCCGCCCAAAAAAAAAACAAAACTTCAGATAACAGAAGTTGTTTTTCAATGGGAGAATATAAAGTAAATATTTATTAAATTATTAAAATGATTAAAGCAGGTATAAAAACCATATTGAAAGAAAGGGGATGAAAACAGGATAGATTTGAAAAAAGAATAAAACAGAACTTAAAGAAAAAAATATTGCCATTAGACTAAAGGTTCAAAGAATAAATTAGGCAGCAGGTGAGTCCCAGATAAATAGAGTATTAAAGAGTTGGAAGGGAGTTCTGAAATAATTACCCAGAATGAAGCATGAAGATGTAAGAAATGAAAAACATAAATGAGTGAATAGGAGATATGAAAGACAGAATAAGAACATCCAACATACATTTAAAGAGGAATTCCAGGAAAAGAAAATAGGGAGAATGGGAAGAGGCAATATTTAAGGAAAAAATGGCTGAGAATTTCCCAGCATGCATAAATTCATTCTACTTATATATTTATGAAGCTCTACCATGCGCCAGATACTCTTTTAGGTACTGGGGAGAGAGCAATGAATGAAACAGACAAAACCCCTTGCTTTAATAGCATATACTTTCAAGAGGAAAAGATAGATCATTTTTGTTCAACACAATATATAGCATGTGCTGCCTGGCCAGTGTGGCTCAGTGATTGTCGGTCGATCCATGAACCAATAGGTCATGGTTCGATTCCTAGTCAGGGCACATGCCAGGTTGTGGGTTCAATCCCCATAGGGGGCATGCAAGAGGCAGCCAACCAATGACTCTCTCTCATCATTGATATTTCTCTCTCTCCGTCTCCCATCCTCTCTCTAAAATAAATAAAAATATAAGAACAAACAACAACAAAAATAATATAGCATGTATATTAAGCTTTTGCTGGGGGTAACAAACTATCCATAATCACCATCGTTTATAATGAAATTTATATGTCACTAATGTTATAAGAAGATTGCAGGTTGCCTGCAGCTCTGCTCCAGGCTCTGAGTTGACTATAGATCTAATCCATGCCAGGACATAGGCTGAATGAAGATCCCCTCTCTGGGAAATGCTCTGATAGTGGCAAAGGGAAAAAATATAAAATACCAAGCCAATCATGATGTTATATATAAAGCTTCTGCTTAGCAGTGGCATATGTCATGTTCCCTCACATTCTATTAATAAACACAAATCACATACCCAAACCTGACAATGGTATGAGGAAGTTTACTGCATCTAAGATGAGCATGGCAAGGGTGGGTACACATAATCCTATTGCAGGGGATGGAATAAATTATCATGAACAAAAATATAAGCTACCATAATATGTTCAGTGGAGGTAATTACTATGGAGAAAACCGAAACAGAAAAAATAGATTGCCGGGGCTGACCAGCAGACCCTGAGCGACGGATGAATGATTACTCTGACACACATTTCTGTGAAAGAGAGGGCTAAGGGACTGCCTGGCTAGAGAACCAAACAGCCCCATTCACCTGCCTCCTTAGGCTTTTATTGTAACAACAGCTTGAACTAAAATTAACTATTAGATACTATCAGCGGCGTAAGCATCCTTGAGAAGACACTGTGTCTGTAGCGTCCTTTAAGCAAGGACGTCTAAAGACTAAACATAAAGATTCCAGTAAACACCCTGGGGCTCAGACTTGTTTGGAAATGTCAAGGCAGGGTCTGTCGCTTTCGGCAAGGTCCCCGTAAAGGCCCCTGACCTTTCAGAGATTCCTCCTTACAGACTTTCCAACCAAGTCCCATGCTTCCCCACAGTAGATAGGAATTATTAGGAAGACTGCAATTTTAAATAGGCAACTTAGGGAGGGCACCATAAAAGTAATATGTGTTTAAGACCTGAAAGATGTCAGGGGGTGGACCACACGGATATCTTGGAGAAGAATGTGCCAGGCTGAGGAACAGCAAGTGCAAAGGTTCTGAGTCAGCAGCAGCCCTGGTTTGCTTGGGGAGGAGCAAGGAGGCCACTGTGACTGTCATGAAGTGAAGAACAAGACTTTCAAGGGGTTTTGCTGAGAAAGAAGAGAGGAGGATGGGGTGCCAGCTGGAGGGGAAGTGAAATAAAGGAGTTCATTTTCAAGATGGGAAAATAAAATCATACTTATGTGATAGAAAAGTTCAGTAGAGAGATGAGAGTGGATATGTAGGAGATTGGGTAGGGTTGCTGGAAGGGTGCCTGTGAGGAGGCAAGAAGAAAGGCCATCAAGTGTATGAGTGGAAGGGCAGCCTGAGCCCAAAGTAATAAAAGAGAAGGTAGTGATATCTTATTGATTTGCATTTTTCTGATGATTAGTGACGTTGAGCATCTTTTCATGCACCTGTTGGCCACTTGAAAGTCTTCTTTGGGAAAAAATGGCTATTTAGTTCCTCTGCCCATTTTTAAATCAGATTTTTTGGTGTTTTGTTATTAAATAGTATGAGTTCTCTATATATTTTGCATATTAACCCCTTATCTGATCACCTCACACCTGTTAGAATGACTATCAAAGAAAAGACAATAGATAAATGTAGAATGTAGAGAAAAGGGAATCCTTGCACACTATTGGTGGGATGGTAAATTGATTCAGCCACTATGGAAAACAATATAAAGGTTCCTCCAAAAAAAAAACAGAAATAGAACTACCATATGATCCAGAAATTGCACTTCTAGGCATATATCTGAAGGACATGAAAATAGGATATTGAAGAGGCATCTGCATTTCCATATTCATTGCAGCATTATTCATAATAGGTAAGAGGGAAACAACCCAAGTGTCTGTCCGTGGGTGAATGGAAGAAGAAGATATGGTGTATATACACATACATACAATGGAATATTACTCAGCCACAAAAAAAGAAGGAAATCCTCCCATTTACAACAATATGGTTGGACCTTGAGGACGTTATACTAAGTGAGATAAGTCAGAGAGAGAAAGGCAAGTATGATCTCATAAGTAGAATTTTAAAAAGGCAAACCCATAAAAACAGTAAAATGGAGGTTACAAGGGACAAGGGATAAGGAAACAGGAGAAATGTTGGTGAAAATTGAACTTCACCAAAAGTAAAAACTTTCAAGACACAAATTATATCAAGAAAGTAAAAGATAGCCCAGCTGGCATGGCTTGGTGGTTGAGCATTGACCTATGAACCAAGAGGTCACCAAGAGGGTGCAAACTTGCAACTGGTATATAAATAAGTCCTGGAGACCTAAGGCTCAGTACAGTGACTACAGACAACAGTGCGTTACAGACATCCAACTTGTGAAGAGGCTAGATCTTAATTATTTACATGAAAAGATGCTCAGCATCATTAGCCATCAGGGGAAATGCAACTTAAAACCACAACGCTATATCATTTCACACTTCCTGGGATGGTTATTTAAAAGAGAAAAAAACATTATCACAGGTGTTAGGGAGGATGTGGAGAAAGTGGAACCCTCAAACATTACCAGTGCAAATATAAAATGGCACAATCACTTTGGAAAATAATTTGGCCATTCCACTAAAAATGTTAAACATTGACTTAGCGTATGACGCAGAAATTTTATTCCTAGGTATATGCCCAGAGTAATTGAAAACATGTGTCCACAGAAGAACTTATACATGAATGCTCAGCATCGTTATTCATAATCACCAAAAGTGAAAACAACACAAATGCTTACCAACTAATAAATGGATAAATAGACATAGCTTATGCACATACTGGATTATTATCCTATCTAATAAATAGGGAATATGCTAATTGACTGCACCGCCCTCAAAGATGGTGGTGCCCACAGACAATAAGGAGGAAATATGCTAGTTGACTGCCCCACCCTCAAAGATGGCAGCACCCACAGCCAATAAGGAGGGAATATGCTAATTGACTTCCCTGTCCTCAAAGATGGCAGCTCCCACAGCCAATAAGGAGGGAATATGCTAATTGACTTCCCTGTCCTCAAAGATGGTGGCGCCCACAGCCACCAGATAGTGGTGCCCAGTCCCCTCAGCCCCACCAGGGCAGTAGGTGCGCAACAAGGCTCCACGCACCTGCCTCTGGATTGCCCCAGTCCCCTCAGCCCCCCAGCCACCCAGGGCTGGCCCAAGGCACAGGCAGGCCTTGGATGACGGCTGCCCAGCCACCCAGGGCTGGCCAAGGCTTGCGCTGCGGGCAGTGGCAGCAGCAGAAGTGTGATGGGGCATCACCTTCCCCTGATCACCAGCCTGTCCCTGAAGGCTCCCAGACTGTGAGAGGGGACAAGCCAGGCTAGGGACCTGCCCTCCAGTGCATGAATTTTCATGCACTGGGCCTCTAATTCAGCCATAAAAAGGAATGAAGTCCTGATACATGATACAACATGGAAGAACCTTAAAAACATTATGTCAAGTGAAAGAAGTCAGTTACAAAAGACCACATATTGTATGATTCCATTTATATGAAATGTCCAGAATAGACAAACCCTAGAGAGAGAAAATAGATTAGTGGTTGACAAGGGCAGTGGGGGGAGGAGGGGAGGATGATAATATTAATGATAATGTTCTTTTTTGGTCCTTTTCCATCTGACTTATTTCACTTGGCATAATACTCTCAAGATCCATCCTTGTTGTCTCAAGTGGCAATATTTCATCTTTTTTATGGCTGAGTAGCATGCTGTTGTATATATCTCATAGATACACAATAGGATGGTGGTTCCCAGAGGGACAGCGGAGTGGGGACAGCAAAGTGGGTCAAGAGGATCTAATATATGGCAACGGAAGGAAACTAGACTGCAGATAGTGAGCACACAATAGAGTACACAGACAGTAAACTATAATGTTGTACATCTGAAAATTATATAATGTTATCCAGCAATGTTACCCCTATAGATTTAATAATAAAACATATCCGGAGAGGGACGGAGGTGAATGGGGTGCAGAAATGGGGCCGTGGGCTTCTGCTGTATTCTATCACACTCTATTTCTTCATAACATGATGGAAAACTGTTACTTCTATTATATCTGGCAAATAAATTCATAGGTGTCTATCTTTTGTACCATTTTATGTTTGATATTTTTCTTAATTAAAAGGCAATAAAAATAGCATTGGCAAGATTTCAGGGAAATGGCATTCCCCTTCTACTAATAACCGTGTAAAACTACAATGTGAAGGGGGAATTCTGACAATATGTAGCAAACATTTTTCAAACCCTCATATGCTTGGTTGAAGCAGTCACTCCTCTGAGATTTCACTCCAGGAAAATGCTCATGTGTATGCACACGAATTTAACCATACTGGTGCTTGCTATAGTTCCCTCTATACATGCGCATATACGCATAAACGCACACATGTGCGTGGGGAAACAGAACATCTATTAGCTGGACGTAATATTCAAAAGTACTGCTATGTTCATCGAAATAATTAACTGGAGAAACAGAAGGTCTTAGGCTTCTAAGAATGTGATGATAGTTACCCTCTGAAGAAAGGCAAATGCACATAACACACAAAAGAATTTGCAGACAATTCCAGTGGGTCCCAGAGTATTGAAAATTCAGACCTTGCCAACTAATTCTTAAATCTCCTTCAGATGCCTCTTCCTCCAGGCAGCTTTCGCTGTTTCCTGCCCTCTCCATCCTACCCAGGTGAAATAGGCACCCCCTTCGTTAAGACCCAGTACAAATCTGCACCCTGCGTTTATCTCACTTTGTGCTGTGATTGTCTATTTCTTTTCCCTCTTCCCCGCCAGCCTCTCTGTGAGCTGGGCACATAGCTCAGTGTGCGGCACCCCCCAGCACAGCACAGGGCCTGGCTCAGGCATGATAAACACTTACGGACCAGAGGACCAAGCGAAAGTTCCTGCAGGAGGGTGACATTGCTGTAAATTGTATCTAGATAATTCCTCACAAAGGCAAACACATACCTCTCACATACTCATTAACCCACAGTCAGGGTCAACAACCTCTCTAACCAGGCTATACACACGCCAGCGATAGCAGGTTGTTTTTTGAAATTAAAGGCAGCCTCATCTCACAGAATGAGATGTCATAGACACTGCGTATAAACTGCAAATGAGGCACAAAAGAAGCGAGGCTCCACGTTTCTCCACGACTCAGCCCTAAGCAGCAGCAGAGGACAAGCTCTTGATCTTTTTTGAACTTATTTCCCTTCCTTCCCCTCCCATTTTCCCCTGTTTCCATCAAGCCGGGCCCTTGAATGCTTTTCCCCGCCAGCTATTCAGGCCAGTCCCCCTGGAGCTGGCAACATAGAACCTATTAATAAGCAAACACATTCTCCTCGTAGTGAAATTCCTCTGCCACCAATTTCTCAAACACTTCCCTTTAGGGTTTTCCTGCGGAGTCCCATTCATTTAGAGGAAATGTGGGAAATTGTTTAATGTTTTTCGTTGTAAGCAAATGGTAGTAAATACCAGTTACACGTGGAGAGTAAAATGCTGCTCTTGAACTTGGCTTCCAAACCCACCTCGTGGCCCTGGCGAAGCCACTCCCTCCCTGCAGAGGCCACCCTCCCAATGGGCCAATAGGGAAGGCTGTGAAACGCAGAGCTTTGGTTCTGTGGGTATACCTGGCCCTTACTGTGCACATCACTTACGTCACTCTCCCATTTCTGGCCTTGGGTTCTCCAACTGTAAAATGATTGGAAGGCATCATAGCTCCTCACATATTTGATTGAATCCAATCTAAGGACACACTGTCAAATGGTGTAGTTCTATTTCTTCCACAACAGCATTAAATTTTATCAAGAAAACAGCAAGACTGGGAGTACCATCTGTGAGTAAAACCAACCCCAGATTCTGAGCCCTTCAGCTACTCTTCTTATTCTCCCTTTGTTGTCTAACCTGCACCTTCTACCCAGCTAAGCTCTTGACTGACAGGGCACTGCGTGACCATTTGGGTCCCTTTAGCTAATAGGTGATATGCAGAGGTTGTCACCCACAGTACAACCTTTGAGGCTTCATTCACTTGGGCAAAGTGAATTCAAAATCCAATTTCTAGAAAAATCTCATCTTTTATATTTTTTACATTTTTATTAGTAGTAGTATTTTAAATATATTTTTTTATTATTGATAGTATCACAGATATCTCTTAAATTCGAAATCCAGATAGTTTCCCTGTCCTTTTCTTTACCTAAGTCTGGCCTGATTTACCTTATCTCTTGTTGAATTCTTATTCAAATTACTCAGTTGAGTCCATGCGGACTTACGTTTCACATTTGGCTTTGTCACTTAGAAGTGTGTGTGTGTGTGTGTGTGTGTGTGTGTTCTCTCCCATGACTTCTTTTTTTTTTTATTGTTTTATTGCTTAAAGTATTACAAAGGGTATTACATATGTGTCCTTATTTTTTTTCCCCCGCCCTTGACAATCTCCTGGCCTCCCCTACCCCCCAGTGTCTTATGTCCATTGGTTATGCTTATATGCATGCATACAAGTCCTTCGATTGATCTCTTACCCCCCTCCCTCCTGCCCCCCAACCTTCTCCGGCCTTCCCGCTACAGTTTGACAATCTGTTTGAGGCAGTTCTGCCTCTGTATCTATTATTGTTCATACGTTTATAATGGTCTTTATTATCCAGAAATGAGTGAGATCATGTGGTATTTTTCCTTCATTGACTGGCTTATTTCACTTAGCATAATGCTCTCCAGTTCCCTCCATGCCGTTGCAAATGGTAAGAGTTCCTTCCTTTTTAGAGCAGCATAGTATTCCATTGTGTAGACGTACCACAGTTTTCTAATCCATTCATCTACTGATGGGCACTTAGGCTGTTTCCAGATCTTCGCTATGGTGAATTGTGCTGCTATGAACATATGGGTGCATATATCTGATTGGTGTTTCTGGTTTCTTGGGATATATTCCTAGAAGTGGGATCACAGGGTCAAATGGGAGTTCCATTTTTAGTTTGTTAAGGAAACTCCATACTGTCTTCCATAGTGGCTGCACCAGTCTGCATTCCCCCCAGCAGTGCACGAGTGGATCCCATGACTTCTTAATGCTATTCCAGGTTCTCACTATGCTAAAGGTAAACAAAAGATAGAAAAAAAAAACTCAATGCAATTTTTATGTTGGCAAAAACGAAGTTTCTCTCCAGCACCTTCCCACCCTTCCCTCACCCACGGCTACATTATTGTCACATACCTACTCATTTCTCCTCCCGGCGCACTTTGCCCAAACCTCAACCTCATCTCGAACGTAGGGGTTGTTCAGGAAGCATTCATTAGCCAATATCTGAAATTCTTTGCAGTTCCAATTATAACAGTTACCTTTCCTGGACTTACTTTAGAAACAACGTTGAAGCTTAAATAAATATGTATGCCTGAGCCCCACCTCTGATTTGGAATCTCAAGGATAGTTTCAAGACTTTTGTAAACTTTTTATGTTTCAGAAAAGATTTCTCATTCACACTCTGGGTTGGGGACCAGCAACAGAGCAAGGGAAGTGCCCTTAATCAGAGAAGAGAGACCTTTAAGATGAAGAATGATATGAATATCACCTCTTAATTCCTCACCCAAAAAGCCCTGAGACATCCTTCTTTGGACATGGTACACTCTCACTCCCTCATTCACTTTCCATTTTCTCAACAGAACTTTACTGAGCACGTGTCACATGCCATAAAACACACACTGCACCAGGACATCAGGCAACTGCCTCTAGTGGAGAAGAAAAGACACACAGAGTTAATCACAATATAAAGGCTGTGCAGGGGAAGTCTCACAGCAATCCAGAAAAATGGGATGTCCTTTCTGGCTGGAGACATCATATTGGCTTCATGGAGTAGATGTTCGTTGAGATGCAGAATTTCAACAGGCAGAGATGGGAGGAGGCAGTCAAGGAGCCGGAGGATGACTTGAACAAGGGCTCAGAACAGGGAAAGCCCAGGCGGGTTTGAGGGGAGGAGTTCCCACAAGATTTCTCCAGAGATGGAGAGGCAGGCAGCGGTGACCCGTGCGTGTCACCAAGGAGCCCACTTTTCACTGAGAAACCCTGCAGCCCACAGCCACTTACCTGGTATACTCAGTTCAAGCCCAGAAGTGTCCTGGGTAGGACTCCTAAAGCCTTTTGCAATTTTCATTTTGCCATAGTTGACTTCTCATTTCAAACAAATGCCAACCCCTGAACTGTAACCTCCAATTCTTTTTCCTAATAAATCGTGCATCTCTCTGTACCAACAGCTAACACTGAGGACTCATTATGTGACCAGAATCAATATGTTTGATCCTCCTAAAAACTTGGGTGCTATCTTTATTATTTCCGTTTTGCAGATGAGACACCTTGAAGCCAAGGAACTTTCCCAAGATTTTGCATAATGAGCAGGAATCTGGATTTAAATTCAACTACTCTGGTCCCAAAGTTCACACTTTCATTTTCACATTACAGTGCCCTTGGGCAAGATAAACATGCTCTTTTTCCTTGCATTTGCTATTGAGCTGCTTTGAAAACCATCTACCTTTTTTTTTTTTTCAATGTCACCTGTCACTATCATATTATTTAAAACATTAATACTGAAGCACGAGAGAAAACGAAATGGGCTCACTATAATCCCATAGTAAATTAAGACTAAAGTCTAGGTCCAATTTAATTTTGGATCTGCATCAATAATCTACTATAGTGTACAGAATTATGGTCCTCCAAAGATGCCCATGTCCTAATTCCCAGAACCTGTGAATAGGTTAGGTTACATGGCAAAGGGAAATTAAGGTTGCAGATGGAATGAAGGCTGGCCTTAAAATGAAATATTATCCTGGATTATCTGAGTGGGGCAGATGTCATCACAGGGGTCTTTAAAAGTGGGAGAGGGAGACAGAAGGGAGGGTCAGAGAGGGAGATGTGACTACGGAAGAGGTCAGAGCAATGCACAGTGAGGGCTTAACCTGCTGTTGCTGGTGTGAAGGTGGAAGAAGGGGTCACAAGCCAAGGAAAGCAGCCTCCAGAAGCTGGAAAAGGCAAGGGGCTGGACCCTCCCTTGGAGCCTCCAGAGAGAACATGGCCCCGCTGACACTAATGTTAGCCCAGTGAGACCCACTCAGACTCCCAACCTACATGACAGTACAATTGTAAATCTGTGGCCGTTTTTATAGCAGATACATTTTTACAGTGGATATATTCACTATACCCACTATGTGAGCCCACTCAACTATTATTCTTCGCATGCAGTTTCATGTTAATAATAATGCTTTTGCTAATGTTAAAGAAAGTCAATATCAGCAAGCCTCCTTTTAGTAGAGAAGCTGTCCCCTTGGTCTCTAAGTTAAGTCCTGAGGTAGGATAGAGGAAGGAAGCAAAATATTTTGTGAAGTCTGTAGACTTTGGAGGCTAGAAGACATCTGTTCAAATCCCAGTTATACGACAAACTGAGAACTTGGGTAATTTACTTATTTTACTTCTTTTTTAATTGAATTTATTGGAATGACATTGGTTAATAAAATCATATGGATTGCAGATGTACAGTTCTACAATACATCATCTGTATATTGTATTGTGTGTTCACCACCTCAAGTCAGGTCTCTTTCCCTCACCATTTATCCCCCTTTACACTTCTCTACTTCTCCCCACCCTCCTTTCCCTCTGGTAACGGCCATACTGTTGTGTCTATGAGGTGATTTTTTTTCTTTGCTTAATCCCTTCACCTTTTTCACCCAGGCCCCAGGCCCTGTCAGTCTGACAGCTGTCAGTCTGTTTTCTGTATCTATGAGTCTGTCTGCACTTTGTTAGTTTATTTTGTTCATTAGATTCCATATACAAGTGAAATAATATTGTATTTGTCTTTCTCTATCTGGCTTATTTCACTTACCATAATACTCTCTAGGTCCATCCAGGCTGTCACAAAAAGTTTCCTTATTTTTTATGGCCAAATAGTATTCCATGTGTAAATGAATATCAGCTTCTTTATACACTCATCTACTGATGCTGCTTCCAAATCTTGGCTATTGTAATAATGTTGCAATGAACATAGGGGTGCATATAGTCTTTTGAATTAGTGTTTTGGATGTATTCCCAGAAGTAGAATCACTGGGTCATAAGGCAGTTCCATTTTTAATTTGTTGAGGAAACTCTATACTGTTTTCCACAGTTGCTGCACCAGTCTGCATTCCCACCAACAGTCCACAAGCGTTCCCTTTTCTTCACATCCTTGCCAGCACTCGCTGTTTGGGTAATTTACTTAATATGTCTTAGCCTCGCTTTCATTATCAGTAAAGTAGAATAACAACATATTTTACATGATTGTTAGAAGAATCAGAGCTAGTAAATTTACTGACACCTAGTAGATGCTCAGTGCATGTAGGAACAAATAATAATCTTTCCGATATGGTACTCTATATTGTAAACAAAATACGGTAGCTATTACCACTGATCACCAATATTCAGTTCTCCTTTCCTTCCTGAGCATAAAGGGAGCCTCAGTTTCCCGCCCCCTGGCAGTCCAATGGGGCCATGTGACTCATTCTGGCCAATTAAATGTATGGAAATGGCATGTGTCTCTTCTGGGTTGCTGCAGCCACAAGTCTCTTTCCACTCTCTGGTCCCCCTTCCTTTGCCACAAAGAACATAAACATTCTAGATGGTGGCACCTCAGTTGGCTGGGTTCCTGAGTGATTATTTGAAGCAGACTCCGGCCAACCTTCATTGTCTATGGAGTGAAAGCTAAACTGTATCTTTATACATAGGACTACAATAATTGGGGAGAAAAAATTACTGTAGAATAATCTAGCTTACTTTTACTAACTCACAAAATGATCAATTCTTAAAACTCTCCACATGCGTAAACCATTAGAGTTAACATGTCATATGGAAGTACCTGCATTGAAGTAAACATTAGTTTTCCCCAAGTACAAAATGTAGTATTTGGCAGACAAAAATCTCAAAGAACCCACCTTGTTCACACTCACCAAAAAGAGAATCTTTAAAAAAAAAAAAAAGAGGTAAATTAACATGTCAAATTTTAGAGACATAAACCACACTATCAACTTATAAATGGAATTTTTACAACTTAAAAAAATGCACATAAACAAGTTAAAAAGACCAAAAGGATATTTGCCAAAATGCTAACATCTGAGTTGTAGAAAAACTGGTTATTTTTTTTTTCATGTTCTCTGTACTTTCAAAGATATTTACAATGAATGTGCTTTTGAATTAATTTTTTATTGTGGAAAGAAACAGAAATTATAAAATGCATCATCATAAGCAATTTCAAGTGTACAGTTCAGTAGTGTTAAGTGTATTTACATTGTTGTAAAACAGATCTTGCAGAATTGAAATTCTATATCCATTAAACAGTAATTCCTTTTTGCCCCATTTTCTCCCCACAACCATCAGCTCCTGGTAACCACCATTCTACTATCTTTCTCTAATATTTTGACTACTTAACATATCTCATATAAGTGGAATCATACAGTGTTTGTCCTTTGTGACTGGTTTATTTCACTTAGCATTATTTCAGGATTCATCCAAGAATTCCTTCCTTTTTTAGGCAGAACAACACTCAATTGTATGTATGTATATGTATATGTATATGTACATGTATATGTATATACTAGAGGCCTGATGCACGAAATTCATGCAAGAGTAGACCTTCCTTCCCCCGGCTGCCGGCTCCCGCTTCCCTCTGGCACCCAGGACCCGGGCTTCCCTCACAGCCCTGGCTTCGTCCAGAAGGTCATCTGGTCTAATTAGCATATTATGCTTTTATTATTATAGATATAAAACATTATCATTATGCATTCACCCATCAAAAGTGGGTGCTACCACTTCTTGGTATTTTGAATAGTGCTGCTAATAAACATGGGAGTGAACATATCTCTTTGAGATCCTGGTTTCAATACTTCTGTACATATGCCAGAGGTGGGGTTGCTGGATTAGATGGTAATTCAGTTTTTTTGAGGAAGTGCCATATTGTTTCCCATTGCAGTTGCACCATTTTACAATTCCACCAACAGTGAACAAGGGTTCCAACTTCACATCCCAGCACTTGTTCTTTCCTGGTATTTTTAATAGTCATCCTAATATGTATGAGGTGATATTTCATTGTATTTCTGATTTGCATTTCTCTGGTGATTATTGATGTTAAGCATCTTTTCATATGCTAATTTTCCATTTGTGTTTCATCTTTGGAAAGATTTATAATCAAGTCCTTTGCCCACTTTTAATCATGTTATTTGATTTTTTTTGTTGATGTGTAGCAGTTATTTATATATTCTAGATATTAACCACTCTCAGATGTATGTTTTGCATATATTTGCTGCCAACCCATAGGATGTCTTTTTGTTCTGTTGATTTTGTCCTTTGATGAACAAAAGTTTTAACTCTGATATCATCTCATTTGTCTATTTTGTCTTTTGTTGCCTATGCTTTGGTGTCATATCCAAGAAATTGTGGCAAAATCCAATATTGTGAAGCTTCTACCCTGTTTTTCCTAAGAGTTTTATAGTTTGTGGTTTTACATTTAGGTTGATAATTCATTTTGAATTAATTTTTTAAATATGGTGTAGAGATAAGGGTCAAACTTCATTCTTTTGCATTTGGATATCTTATGTTCCCAATACCATTTGTTGAAAAGATTGTCTTTTCATCAATGAGTGGTCTGAGCAGCCGTTCAAAAATCATTTGACCATGTACATTAGGGCTTATTTCTGGACTCTCTATTCCATTGGTCTGTATACCTTTCTTGTGCCAGTACCATACTGTTTTTATGTGTATGTGTTTTAAATATGTTTTGCTTTTTCTGAGAAAGGAAAGGAGAGGGAAAAAGATAGAAAAACATTAATCAGCTGCTTCCTGCACACCCCCTACTGGGGATCAAACCCACAACCTGGGCATATGTCCTGCCCAGGTATTGAACCAGCGACCTCTTGGTCCATGAGACAACACTCAATTCACTGAGCCACACCGGCTGGGCAGTACCATACTGTTTTGATTATTGTAGCTTTATAATATGTTTTGAAGTCAGGAAATGTGATTCCTCCAACTTTGTTCTTCTTTGTAAAAATTGTCTTGGCTATTCAAAGTTCCTTGAGATTACATATAAATTTTAGGATAATATTTGTTATATTTCTTCTAATAAAACACCACTGGGATATTGATAGGGATGGGTTGAACCTTGGATATTTTTGGATGGTAAAGACAATATAAACAATATATTTAAAATACATAAAGTCTTTTGATCCATAAACATGGGGTGGCTTTTTGTCTGTATATTCTTTATGCAGACAAAGTTATATTAGCACTGTTTTATAGTTTTCAGTGTATAAATCTTTCATCTCCTTGGTTGGGTTTATTCCTAAGTATTTGGGGTTTTTTAATACTATTGTGCATGGGATTGCTTCCTTAATTTCTTTTTCAGGAAATTCATTGTTAATGTATAGAAACACAACTGACTTTTTACATTGATTTTTATATCCTGCAATTTTGTTGAATTTGTTTATTAGCTCTAACTGGTTTTATTGTATGGTATCTTTGGGGTTTTCTATATATAAAATCATGTCATCTCCAAACAGAGATTTTACTTCTTTCTTTCCAATTTAGATGCCTTTTATTCATTTTTCTTGCCAAATTGCTCTGGATAGGCCTTCCAATATTATATTGAATAGAAGTGGCAAGAACAGACATTCTTGCTTTGTCCCTCATCTTACAGGAAAAGCTTTCAGTCTTAACTATTTTGTATAAATTTAGATGTGGGCTTTTCAAATATGGTCTTTATTATGTTGAGCTAATTTCCTTCTCTTCCAAGTTCATTAAGTGTTTTTATCTTAAAAGGGTATTGAATATTGTTAAATGCTTTTTCTTCATCAGTTGAGATAATAATGTGGTTTTTGTCCTTTATTCAGTTAGTGTAGTGTATCACATTGATTGATTTTTGTATGTTGTCATATCATTGCATTCTGGGAATAAATCCCACCTGGTCACAGGGTATAATTCTTTTAATGTATTGTTGAATTCAGTTTGCTAGTATTGTGTTGAGAATTTTTTTCATCAATATTCACCAGGGATATTAGTTTGTAGGTTTCTTTACTTAGAGTATCTTTGCCTGATATCAGGATAATGCTGGTCTCACGGAATGGGGTTGGATATATTCCCTCCTATTCCATTTTTTTGGTACTATTTGAAGAAGATTGGTATTAATTTTTCTTTGCACAGGTGGAGATCTCTACTGTAGTCATCTGGTCCTGGGTTTTTTCTTATTGGGAGGTTTTTGATTGCTGATTTAATCTCCCTACCAGTTATTGATAGCTTCAGATTTTCTATTTCTTCATGATTTAGTCATGGCAAGTTGTATGTTTTTAGAAATTTATCTATTTCTTCTAAGTCATCATATTTGTTGTCATACATTGTTCATAATAATCTCTTATAATCCTTTTTATTTCTGCAGCAATGGTTGCAATATCCTCTATTTCATTTAAGATTTTATTTATTTGAGTTTTCTCTTCTTTTCAAGTTAATATAGCTAATGGTTTGTCAACTTTATCTTTTTAAAAAGCAACTCCTGGAGCAACTAAGATGGCGGCATAGGTAAACACCGGGAAATTGTCGCCTCCCACAACAATTGAAAATTACCGCAAAGGACTGAGCAAACATCATCCAGAACAACAGGAAGGCTGGCTGAGTGTAAATTCTACAACTAGAAGGAAAGAAAAGCACGCTGAGAGCCAGAGGCGCTGCGGAGGTGAAGTGCAGAGGTACGGCGGCTCGCGCGCGCGCGGGAGGAAAGGGGGTAGCACCTGAGGACGCGGCTGTCTTTTTGAATCACAAGCTCCTGACTGCTCTGAACTCCGGTTCCGGGAAGTCTCTGGGGACCCAGGGCTCATACGGGGAGAGGCTGGTCTGTCCAGCAGCGGGCGAACTTGAGGGCGGCTTTCCCTCAGAGGTGCTTGCAGCCGTTACCGGGACACTGAGACGCGCGACTCCGGGCGGAGAATCGGCCATAGCTGCTTTCTCCGCCCTTTGACTCCCTGAGACCCCGCCCCACCCAGGCTGCGGCAGAGGCTTTTGCATGTGAATGTACCTAACTGCAGCCGAACCAGGCAGACCCTGAACTTCCAAGAGAAGGCCCAAGGCCCCGCAGCGGCTTGCATTGCTTCACAGCTGAGCCTCTTCGTGGCTCCTGCTGTGTGGCCTCAGGCAGAGGCTGAATTAGCACCTCCTTAGATCCAGGAGCCACTGTACCCAGTGGTCAGAGGGGGTCCATCCAGACTGCAACTCCTCAGATCCATAAGGGACACACTCAGGGAGCAGACTCAGTGAGCACCAAAGCCCCACTGAAGCAAGTCTTGCCCCAGAAGGGTGTCTTCAGCACAGAAGTTCTCCCACTTTAGACACAGCTGATTCCCACAGCCAATTGGCCTGGAGGTCAATTCCTCCCAGTGATTCTACAACAACCAAGGCACCAAGAGTGCACCAAGAGTGTCCACCCCAGGTAACTGGGGAGGCTGAGCTACTGGGCCCTACAGGACACCTGGCGCACAGGGCCACTCTATCAACACAGGGAAGCTGCCAAAATGCGGAGACAAAGAAACAGGTCACAAATGGCAGAAATGGAGGAAAGCAAACGATTGGATATAGAGTTCAAGGCCACTTTTATAAGGTTTTTCAAGAATTTTATGGAAACCGCCGATAAATTTAATGAAACCCTCAATAAGTATAGTGAGACCATGGAGGACATGAAAAAGGACCAACTAGAAATTAAGCATACACTGACTGAAATAAAGAATAATTTACAGAGATCCAGCAGCAGACAAGAGGATCCCAAGAATCAAGTCAAAGATTTGAAATACAAAGAAACAAAAAATACCCAACCGAAAAAGAAAAAAGAAAAGAGATTCCAAAAATATGAAGATAGTGTAAGGAACCTCTGGGACAACTTCAAGCGTACCAACATCAGAATTATAGGGGTACCAGAAGGAGAGAGAGGGCAAGATATTGAAAATCTTTTTGAAGAAATAATGACAGAAAACTTCCCCTACCTGGTGAAAGAAATGGACTTACAAGTCCAGGAAGCGCAGAGAACCCCAAACAAAAGGAATCCAAGGAGGACCACACCAAGACACATCATAATTAAAATGCCAAGAGCAAAAGATAAAGAGAGAATCTTAAAAGCAGCAAGAGAAAGACAGTCAGTTACCTACAAGGGAGTACCCATACGACTGTCAGCTGATTTCTCAACAGAAACCATGCAGGCCAGAAGAGACTGGCAAGAAATATTCAAAGTGATGAATAGCAAGAACCTGCAACCAAGATTACTTTATCCAGCAAAGCTATCATTCAGAATAGAAGGTCAGATAAAGAGCTTCACGGATAAGAAAAAGCTAAAGGAGTTCATCACCACCAAACCAGCATTATATGAAATGCTGAAAGGTATTCTTTAAGAAGAGGAAGAAGAAAAAGGAACTCTTACCATTTGCCACAGCATGGATGGAACTGGAGAGCGGATAAATACCACATGATCTCACTCATTTGTGGAATATAATGAACAACATAAGCTGATGAACAAGGACTGATCCAGAGACGGAGAGGCATTGATTGGACTGTCGGGACTTGGAGGGAAGGTAGGGGAGGGTGGGGGTAAGGGGGAAAGATCAACCAAAGGACTTATATGCAAGCATATAGGCCTAATCAATGGACATGGACAACGGGGGGGTGGGGGGTAGAGGGTAACGTGGGGACAAGGACACATATGTAATATCTTAATCAATAAAAAATATATTAAAAAAATAAAAAATAAAAAGCAACTCCTGGATTAGTTTATTTTTTCTATTGTATTTATATTTTCTATTTTATTAATCACTGCTCTAATCTTTATTATTTCCTTATTTCTGCTAATTTTAGGTTTAGTTTGTTCTTTTTCTAGTTCCTTGAGGTATAATGTTACATGTTCATTTGAGGTCTTTCCTCTTTATTAATGTAAGCATTTACAGCTATAAATTTTCCTCTTAACACTGCTCTACTTCATACCATAAGTGTTGATAAGTTTTATTTTCGTATGCATCTCAAGATAATTTCTAATTTCCCATGAGATTTCTTTTTCAAACCATTGGTTGTTTAAGAATTATTGTTTAATTTCCACAGTTTTTGTAAATTTTTCAGTTTCTTTTTGCTATTGATTTCTAGTTTTACTTCATTACGATTGGAAAATATACTTTTTTATTTATTATAGCTGACATACACCATTATATTAGTTTCCGTGTACAACATACTGACCCGACATTTATATACCCTACAATGTGATCACCATAATAAGTCTAGTAATCATCCGTCATCATACAAAGTTATTACAAAATCATTGACTCTTTCTTATGTTGTACAGTACTTCTCTGTGACTTATTTATTTTGTAACTGGAAGTTTGTATCTCATATTCTGGAAAAGATACTTTGTTTGATTTCCATGGGGAGCAGGCCTAAGCTGTCAGTTGGACATCCCCTGAGAGCTCCCTGACTGTGAAAGGGCACAGGCAGAGCTGAGGGATCCCACCCTCACCCCCCAGTTTATGAATGTCATGCAACGGGCCTCTAGTACTATATATATATATATATATATATATATATATATATATATATATATATATATATATATATATCTGTTATGTCTAATTGGTACATAGGTTTGTTCAATTCCCCTTTTCCTTTACTGATCTTTGGTCTGGTTGTTCTATCCATTAGTGATAGTGGGATATTTAAGTCTCCTAGCATTATTGTACAGCTGTTTCTTCCTTCAATTCTGCCAGTGTTCACTTCATATATTTAGAAGCTCTGATGTCTGATGCATATATGTTTATAATTGTTTTATCTTCTTGGTGAATTTACCCTTTCAATATTATATAATGTCCTTCTTTATGTCTTGTAACAGTTTTTGACTTAAAGTCTATTTTTTCTAATACTAGTATAACCCCTTCAGCTTTCTTTTGATTACCATTTGCAAGAAATATTTTCCCCATCATTTCACTTTCAGCCTGTGTATGTCCTTAAATCTAAAATAAATTTCTTATAGATGGCATATAGTTGGATCCTTTTCTTATTAATCCATTCAGCCAATGTATGTCTTTTTATTTGGGCGTTTAATTCATTTACATGTAAAGTATTATTTATATGGAAAAACTTACTATTTCCATTTTGTTAATCATTTTCTTATGTCTTGTAGCTTTTTGTCCCTCCTTTTCTCCCTTACTGCTTTCCTTTGTGTTTTATTGATTTTGTGTGTATTTGTGTGGGTGATGACATACTTTTATTCTCTTCTCATTTTCTTTTGTGCATATTCTATAGATATTTTCTTTGTGGATACCATTTCAATTACAAAAGACTTCTTTAAGTTATAACATTCTATTTTAAACTGACCACAACTTAATTGCAATCACATGAGAACTTTAGTCCTATATTCTCCTGTCTCCACTTTATGTTATTGATGTCACAATTTACATCTGTATATGTTGTTGGGAAAGGCAGTCTCATGCATAGTTATTCAACTCTCAATCAGCCATATAAGAATGGGTCATGCACCTGGAACACTTCTTTACCAAGAAATAAAAAGCCCACACAGTCTGTTCAAGGCTTGTCAACTTGTATGGGGATATCTTTCCTTGTTTCTAGCACTATTAACATTCCTTTGTTCTGGTTAATAGTATACATCAATGACCCTCAGGTACACCATCAGCTTTGAGTATTTCAGACTCCATGTGAGAGGTGAAGGGGTCTATCCACTGCAGCATGAGAAGGATAAATAATGTGTCTTGATGTGGGCCTTGTTGGATTTATCCTCATTAGAGGCTTCAGCTTCTTGAATTTGTATGTGCATTTCCCCCTCCAATTTGGGAAGTTTTGGCCATTATTTTTTCAAATAAGCTCTCTTTTGACTTTGCCTTCTGTAATTCCCATAATGCATATATTGAAATTCTGATAGTATTCTCTAAGTCCCTTAGGCTATCATCATTTTTCTTCATTCTTTTTTTCTTTTTGCTCCTCTGATTCAATGATTTCAAATTACTTGTCTTCAAATTCACTGATTCTTTCTTCTGCCTGTTTAGGTCAGCTGTTGAACCCCTCTAATAAATCTTTTAGTTCAGTTATTATATTTTTCAGCTCTAGAATTTGTTTGGTTCTTTCTAATAGTTTTTATCTTTGTTGGTATTCTCATTTTGTTCATGCCTCATTTACCTGATTTTTTAATTGTCTATTTGTGTTATCATTTAGCTAATTGAGCATCTTTATGACAGTTATTTAAAATTCTTTGTCAGGTATCTCAGAGATTTGTGCTTCTTTAGGATTATTTCTTGGGTTCTGCTTTGATTCTTTGATTTGGCTCTGTTTCCTTGTCTTTGTGTGACTTAGGGCTTTTTATTGAGACTAGGGCATTTGAAGAAACAACTATCTCTTTGAAACTTTTTAGACAGGCTTTATGCAGAACACCTTACCAAGAAGCCCATTTAGAGATTCTAGGATCCCGCAAACCCTTTCTGAGGATGTAACATCTGCTGGGTATGTGCATGTGCTTTTAGTCCTCTCAAATTCCCTAAACTGCTTATCCCTGCTTCTTCTCAGAGGTCCATAATCCCTTCCTCCCCCTGGTGTCTGTCTGCAGAACTGCAGCTCTAATGTGCTGTGGTAACACTATCTGTTACCTGCAGATTCCAAACAAAGCTGCCTTCTCATTGCACCACACTAGGTCAGAAAGAAGAGGGGCACAGGTAACTACAAAATACAGCGACCTTTCCTACCACTGTCACTAGAATCCTCCTTGGTTTTATGCGGATGTGAGTGTTGGTCTCTAGAATTCTCAAAAAAGTATTCTGGTCCATGTACTGTTGATAAGTGGGTGTCTGTGGGAGAATGAAGACCTAATGCTTCTTACTCAGCCATCTTGCTGACATCACTCTAAATGTGTACTACATTTATAGTAAGAATGAAGTATTATATTTTCTAAAAGAAACCTTTCCTCATTAAACAGGTGTCTCTCCACTTTACACCCCATAGCATGTGGTTTTGATCTTTCCACATTACTTATCACAGGTGCCTTATGGTTATCTTTGACATGTATTGAATCTCTCTAGATTAAGGCGTAGCCTAAAGAGTGTGTGTTGGTGTGTTTCAAGTGGGAAAAAAAGAATCAAAATTAACAAAGTGAAAGGTCTTCAAATAACAAAAGTCAAGAATGGTAGTGGATTGGGGGAAAGTAGGTGCTCCAGACACAGAAAGAGCATAAACAAAAGAATAAAGGAGCTGGTGATGGAGAATGGGTAACTCAGAGGTAGCTAAGGGAAGGTGATTGAAAACCTGGAGAAATCTGGCAGAAATCCACAAAGGAGCAGGAAAAAGCATCGTCTTAGTTTGTAACTAACAGAGGCCCGTGGGTATTGGAATGCTCATAAATGCCCTCTACACATTTTTATTTTAGCTGATAGAGAAATATGGGCCTACTGCTCTAGAATGTCTTAAAAATCAAGTTTATAGCATGCAAATAGTTTGCTTGAAATTTTTTCTCACACAGGAAATGTTAAGACACATTGACATGAAAAAATAAACATATTGGCCTTTCTCAGATTTACATAAACAACTGCATGCTGACCACCAGTCCACTGAACAGGAGCCCTGTTTTAGTTCCTGGTGTTGAGTCCTGGGACCCATTTAAGAAAGTACAAGTGAGGAGGGAAGGCAAGGAAAAAACACCCAGGTGCCCTTGCTTGCCTGTCAGGACTGAGTTGAGGGCTTGTCCCCCAAGATTCAGGGTGACAGAGAACACCTCCAGAGGCGCCTGATTCAGTGGAGTCAGAGGAAAACTAACTCCACTGAAACTTTTATCAACGAAATCAATATGTAGAAACAATAGTTACTAAATGTCACTGCTGTTGAAGACACACACATGTAACACACACACCAACATGAACACCTCTGATTTGTAACAATTTAATTCCTCATTAACGTACAATAAACAAAGTTCACGGGTAGGTCATTCTTTGAATATTTCCCATAACTACCCCACGGCACCTTCCTAAGCCTCAAATGGCTGATTTCTAATAGGAAAAAAAGGAGTCTTGGGAGGAGGTGGGGAGGGATGATGGTGGTAGTAATTTAGCTTGTTTTAACAATGACATGTTTTAACATCGGTGGCCAGCCCTACCCAAAGGGAAACAGATCGTGACAGTGTTCTTAAAAGGACCAGAATTATTAGCCTAATATATTGAAACAGCGATGCACTAGACACGACAAATCACAACAATCACACGAATGCTGACAACACAGGCAGGAAACAAAAGAACATTGCAGGAACATGAACCATATGGCTTAATAACTAACCACACTTCTAAGTGTCGTTATTGCTGTTATTGTTTTAAATCTGGCTCACATTTGGCCTCTCTTATTATAACTGAAATGTTATCTATAGCTGCAATCTCCCCTGTATTTCAAAATGTTGTTTTTAAGGCAAGATATGAATACATCAGAGACTTGTTTGTACCTTGCAGAGGGAAAGTTCAAATGGGAGCGTCTCCGTAATAAAGCCTACCCAGATATAATAAATGGGGCTGTCAGGCGGATTCTCACTTGAGACACCAACTGTAGCTAATATTACTCCATATGCAGATGTTTTCTGTCTCTTTCTCTTGGACCTAAAAAAAAAAAACACACAACCAAGCATTTAAATGGAATAATGATAAATTGGTATTAATATGAAGAGGCTCTGCTACAGTGTGGCAGAGGGCTACACAGGGCAAGAGTTGGAGTCACACGTGAGTGATGGAGCCCTCACCTCTGTGCAGAAGGGTCTCAGGAATTTATTAGCGGAACTACTTGCTCTGTCTCAGGACCACACAACACTGTTTTAAAACGCGAAAATAAAAGCCTGAACCATGCTAACGCTTCTGCTGGGTAGAAACAAGGTCCCCTGCAGAGCCTGGAACTCTGCACTGCGTTGCACACAGTAGGTGTTTAGAAATTAAAGGGCACAATTCTGGCAGACGGGTAAAAAATTAGAGAAGCAAATCCTGACAATTCTTTACCCAAATGTCAGAGTTAATGCAACTTCTCAACGGATTCCCCAGTCCCTGGACGGGCCGCCTGTCTGCCTCCTGGATTCCATTCGCGGCACCAGCTGGGTCACCTTCACATTTGTTTCCACTTAAGTTTCCGCCGCCTCGCTCGCCTTCTTGCCCACTAGCCTGCAGATCCGCAACACTGCGGAGGAATGTGAAAACTTCATCAGCTTCTTTTCCAGAAAGAAAGCAAAGAAAACGAATGAAAGGATCAGAGGGCAAAGGGTCTGATGAGGCACCCCGTCCCCCGTACCCCCCCCCCCCCCCGCCCCAAATGACGAGGCTTTTCCTCCGAGAGAACACTTGGGGAACTCTTAGTAGGCGTCTCTGGGCGGCAATCAAACGCTCTGTGAGTCCTCGGACCCGGAGTCTGTAAACCTGCAGCGCAGCCTTTTATTATGCTTCTGAGAGTTCACTTTGGACAAATAAGTTAGCTCCATGGGGGCAGGGACTGTATCCACCTGAAAACAGAGCACTGTAATATCCATCCACTAATGAATAAATTGGGCAGAGCTTAGGCATTCATTCACTCTGATATCTTTTATTAATGAGGGTCAGAAACCAGAAGATAGCCATGGAAAGCAACCCAAATATTTATCCGTCAGGACTTTCTAAATGGCTACACACCCAACTCTCCATGTTCCCTGGAAATGGTCTGGATCATGCAAAGCCTCCAAATTATACCCTATATATTATAGACTTCGTCCCAGAGCATCTCTTTCTCAAGGTTTATCTTCCTGGTTCCATTTAGGTGGGCCAATGTTAAAGATTCTCAGTCCGGGCAGGCACCAAGCGTCCAGGCTGGGAAGGGCGGTGAGGGAAGCCAGGCTGCACGGTGAGTTGCCAGAGGGATTTCATTGGGTGGGAAATGGCCTGCAACTGACCCACCAGATTTGCAGGGTCAAGTCTTGCCAAACTCAGGAACAGAGCCACTCAATGTGCTCATGGACTCCCGATTCCAGAATTAAGCTCCTTCCTGACACAGGTCTACCGAGGCCGCTCCCTTGTCCGTTGATCAACCAAGGGGAAGAAGGGGAGCTATGTTTGTCTGAACCAAACCTATCGATGTTTCCATCTCTCTATCTCTCCCTTTTTCTCTCTCTTTAAAAATCAATTTTAAAAAACATATAAAACACACACACATACACACCAAAAAAAAGGGCACCCTGTATGTAAAGCTGGTGGGGAAATCAGCTAACAGAAGGAGCCCTGAGGTTCCTGAGGTTCCTGAGGTCTGGGCTCTATAACACCAAGGGTTCCGTAGGCCCCACATAAAGGGAGCCCCAGGTACGGCTACTGTCAAATGGGAGTGGGCACAATACCTTCCCCCAGCTGTCGCTGCTTCAGCAGCCAAGGGACTGGATTCAGCTCCCTAATGTAAGAGCAGCATGACCTGGGACAAGTTATGCAACGTCAGCCTTCGCTCTCTCATATGTAAGAGTACCTGCCTCACTGTATAATCGTGAGGCTTAAAAGACACGGTTCAATTCAAGCACTTAGGAAAGAATTTGTCACAAATTAAGTGCCATGTAGATGTCGGCTATCATTTTTCCTTGAATTTTTATAGACTTCTAAAAGGATAGTATGTGTGCCAGTGTTTTATGAGTCCTGTGCTGAAACAAGCCCTTTGTACTCTACTCCTTGAAGCTTAGTGTGAGCTTAGTCTACAGGTTTCTGAAAAATGCAGGAAGACTCTCACTATCCCTGTTTTACCAGTGACTTGCTTCTCACAAGAAGACCTCAAAATACATTTGGGTAGAGACTTTCCCTGGAGTTATAAACAGAAAAGAAATGTTTTTGCTACCATATGGCATTAACCAAAAGTGCCATGGGCCCATCACTTTCATAATTTCTTGTCTAAGCAAGAATTATTGTTATTCCCATTTCACAGATAAGAGTGGAGGCACAGCAAATACAGACCTAAAGTAACCTAGTCACAGTAAAGGAATGACTTGGGTCACACATGTCTTCATTGCTTCCTTATTTTTCCTCTGGTGTTAAAAACATCTTCTTCTGTGTTCTCATTCCCTTCCAGGCCTCAGGGTAACTTCTCTGGCCAGAGACTAACTGGTACAGAATTTTGACTTTAAGCTATTTTTTAATACTAAATAGTGTCTATAACTGAATCGCCTTTTCCCAAAAGTATTTACATCCTGCTAAAGACCCAGACAGAGCAGGACAATGCTGAACCAAACAGCCTCATCACTCGGAGCTTTGCTGGTTTTAGGCAGAAGGTACTTTCAAGGTGACCAACCACCCAAGTTTACATGGGACATAGGAGGTTCCTGGCACACGGACTGTCAATGCTAAAACAGAAAACAATCTGTCATCTTACTTTCCAGGCCCACTCCCTGCCCATTGATGAAGCCAACTGTGCCTGGGTGACCCCCAGAGGTAGCGCCCTGCTGCTTGTGGTCTGGCCTGCACACCTGCTGTTCAGTCCACCAGGAACATTCTACACCCTCCTTCCCACACCGCCTTCCCCCACTAATTCCTCCCCATTCTTAGAATACAGTTCAATGGTAACTTCCTTGGGTAACCTTTCCAGCCCACTCCACCCCAAGCTAAGTGAAGTTTCCTTATTCTATGTTTCGGGTCATCCTGCACTTTTCCTCTCTAACAACTACACTGTAATAACAGCTTAGAGAATTATATTTTTTATTTGTGATTATTTCAGATATGGTTTCCCAACCAGACAATAAGCTCTACAAGAACAGGCACAAAGAGAATAAGTCCTTGGTTGACTATGGCGTGAAGGAGTTGAGGGAATCGGGTTCTCTTGGTGGCATGTGTCTGCCCAAACCAAAGTAACAAAAGGAGTGACACTGGGCTTCTTTATGGGGACGGGTTCCCAAGATCAGATATTTTAAATCTCAAATCGAACCCTGACATCCAGGGCTGCCTGGGCACCTGTCATCTCACCTGCAGTCCTGACTAGGGCAAGCGGAGATTCCAGAAAGAATCAACTCCAATTCAGCTCTGCAGGCCTGCAGCTCCTCTGGTGGGAGTCAACCCTGCTACCAACTGCTCCCCGGGCTTTCCATGGCTGTCCACTGCATGGCGGTTTACCAAAATAAAATATGCAAATTAATTGATAAACTAAGTGGAGGGTAGGAGGGTAAAAAAATATATCTTCCTTCTGCACCCTAGCTTAACTTTATCTCCCTTTAAAGCATGCCCAGATCTTCAAGCTTCCTAGAAATCTATTCCAAGAGGAGCAACCACATGTACGCACTCAGAGCAGGGAGGCAAGGGCTTCACATGGTGTGGGACTCTGTCCCCAGATGCAGGGCTCTCGTAGCAAGTAACTAAATGATTCGCACAGTATGATACAACCTTGAATGAAACCCTTCAATAGCTATGCCAAGGGAAAGAATGAGAACAAAGAGTGTTTGCAGATGGTAGTTTTGGGTGGTGAGGTTGGGACAAATGTTTTCTTCATTCTGCTTTCTCTAAATCTTCTATAATAGGCATGATAAATTCTATTTAAAAATAAACAAATATGGAACTTGTAGAAACTTTCCTGATGCGTGGCTTAAGGGCAGCTATAAAAAGGGTGATGCTAGTTATGATCTCAAACAGTGACAGCTTTGCAACGCCCACCACTGTTGCTAGGCTCCTGGTATCTTACCTCCCAGACAGCTTATTTCGTCCACAGGGACCAGTCCTTCCTCACCAAATCCCCTCTCCCCTTACCCACAACCACTCAAAGAAACGGAAAATACATCCTGCAGAAACTACCCCCTTCACAGTTACTCAGGAGATGGGTCTTACTTACATCCAACTCTGCAAAGGCAAAAAAGTGTCACATGGGTGAGAGTGAAAAATACAGGAGAAAGTGTTCTTCAAGGTAAGGTCAACACTCCTGCAACTCATTTGTCAAAGGACACATGGTAACTGACTTTAGGAAACACAGGAACTGGTGGGAAAAAAGAAAAGACTATTCATTTCCAGATCTTGCTAGGAAAGGTCATTTTAAAGCCCATGAGCCAGAGGCACAGACCCATACAAACAAGAGACTGAATTGTATTCTAGATCTATTCATGACTGCTGTCTATCCTGCCACCAGCCCTCCGCCTCCTTGAAGCCCTCCGTATCTGTTTCTGAATATCCCAAGGAACAAAATGAACGAGTAGTCTCTTTTTTAATTGCCACATTAAGAATGCAAAGATTTTTCTGTTTTTTATAAAAATGTATGAGGGCACAGAAAGCTTTGAAAATCTAATTTAGAGCAGTTAGATTTCAGGATTTAAAGCACTTATTTAATTTCCACTTATTGAACATCTATTATGTTCAGGGCGCTGTGGAAGAATAAAAAGATGGTTAAGACACAGTCCCCAACCTCAAGGAAAATAGAGTGGTGGTAAACTCAAGGACATTTTTGGTCCACTAGGGCAACAATCTCATGAGACAGCCGAGGAGCAGAGGGTGTGCCCAGGTGAGCTTGAAGAGATCTGATCTCCACTCCACTCACTGAGAAACACTGGTCCCGTACTGTTAGCACTTGAGGCCTTGGTTTGTCCACAGTGAAAGAGAGTTGAGACTCCGTGCCCAGCCTCCTTCTGTGAGACTGTGATGAGGAGCAAGTGAGAGCTGGGTGGGAAAGCATCCTGAATAAGAAAAGTTTATACAGCTATACAACTATAGGTTGGTGCCATTATCCTTATGAAATTCTTGATTCCTGTAACACTTAAAAATGCTATAAAAGGGCTTTTCCTTTTCCTCATGGATGCCATCTTCCTCTTAGGATGCTTTTGAATGTAGTTTTGCACCGTGAAGAAGAAAATGAATGACATTTTACCTGAGACTATTTTCCCTCCTGAGTAGGTGTTGATGTGCCCATCACCTTTCCTTTTATAAAAATGCCTTTTATTTTAAGAGTAAAAGAATTTACAAATCATCTACTTTGGTCCCTGGAGAAACTTCAACAAGGTGGTTTGAGGAAGAAATTTTTGTGTCATTTTCCTCTAAATGTCTCTTTTTGAAAACAAAAGGACTCAGTTCAAGGACATAACAGTATTGACTGTTTACACAGCTCAAAATGGTTTGAAAATGAAAAAGAGGAGACATTAATTCAATAGCTGATTGAAATTCCCCAAACATTCTGTCACCTTACCTAAGTCTACAAATTTAACTTTATTCTTTGGGAATTTTATTGCTGTTTTTATTAAAAATGTATGCTTTGCTACATCAAGACAACTCAATTTCAACTTTTATTTTTGGTGTTCTAGTTTCTGTTTATTTTTTGATTGGCAAATGACTTGAGCTGATCAACAGATATGGCAATGAGAAGTGAAATCAGAGAGATGGCCAGGTTCGTATTGTAGGAGGGCATTCCAACCCCTACACATCAACCTTCCGTATTCCCTTTGTGGCCCCCGCACTGCCACACACAAAGCTGCCCACCACCACCACCCGCCCATGGTCACCATGGCACACACTTTCTCTGCCTCTGTGCATTGTTAGCCTATGCTACCCTCTCTACTTGCAAAACCTGCCCTGCCACATGCACCTGGCCAAACCCTACTGCCTATAGAAGGCCAGCAAAAAGTTGCCTCCCCATCTGGTCTTCCGGGATTACTCCAGATTAACACCAATGTTCCATAATCTTTTTCTTTGTAACTCTCCCATCAATTATTGCATTCTGCCTTGTTCAGTCATTTATTTATGCATGTTGCAGAGTGTCCTACTGCAGACATAGCCCGTGCTTTGTTTTCACTGCTTTAACAAGAGGGGATCTGGAGGTTATTCCTGCTCATTCTTTGGAGGGTGACTCATCCTGAGAAAGAAGGCATTTCCCTTATGTGACGGAAAGCAATCGTGTTGTGATTCTGAGGTCTAGAAACACCTTAGAGGCAAGGAGTCCGCTACATGGAGGCAATGAGTGGGTGGAGAGGCTGCTAAGAACGCCTCATGTTTCTGGGGTTGAAAGGCATAGCAACCACCTTCTGGACGAGTTCCCAAGATTGAGGAAGGGAGGGTCTGTTAGCTCAGCAGTGGGCTGACTCCTGAACTTCCTGGGGTACGACTATGGGAAGAAGGGCTGGAGAAACTTCAACAAGATGGTTGAATAACCCAGAGGACTGGGCATTAAGGCCCGTCATCCAGAAACCCGGCTAGGAGAACAGGTCACAAGACATGATAGAAGTGGGATCAGCTGGAAATTACCCTCACAAAAAGCCACTCTGGCCTGTGGCAGCACTCAACAGTGGCACCATGTGGCCATGAGGAGCTATGGCAGGAGCAGGGACCGTGACAGCTCAGGGACAGGCCTGGGTTCCCAGCTGTGCCCAGTGGGCATCAGAGGGCCTCCTGCCTGGGAGAAGTTTTAGGTGGTGCTGGGGATGTGGGAGGGATGCTGGAGAGGGTGATACTGGACTCCTGGCCAAGTTGGTGGGGTTGGGAGAAAGGACAGGAGACAATATTACTTTAGAGAAATTAATAAAGTCTTAAATCTCTACTAAGTGGCAAGCTTCTTGAGGACAGACACCAGTTTCATCTTGGTGCCTTGGGTGCAGCTAGGCACTGAGTTAAGGCCATTGAATGTAAATATTTTTACTTTACATATATTTGAGGTCTATATAAATGAGTCCATGAACCCCAGAGAGTTGAAACAAATGATATAACCATTTCCAGCCGGGAGTCTCCCCAAATGTTGTTCACCTGCTTGAAAGTGATACCTTTGCTTTTTCTTGAATGAACACCAACAGAAAACGTGTTTCATCAAAAGATTAGATGGTTGGTCTACATAGGTATTTTCCATGACCCTCTAGGACAGTGGTTCTCAATCTGTGGGTCGCAACCCCTTTGGCGGTTGAACGACCCTTTCACAGGGGTCGCCTAAGACCATCCTGCATATCAGATATTTACATTACGATTCATAACAGTAGCAACGTTACAGTTATGGAGTAATAACGAAAATAATTTTATGGTTGGGTCACAACATGAGGAACTGTATTTAAAGGGCCAGAAGGTTGAGAACCACTGCTCTAGGATCTAACCTTTGTTGGATTCTGTGATGCTTACCCAAGGAGTACTTTTCATCTTCTTCCAACTACCCCGTTGAGCCAGCCTGACCTGGAGCAGAGCCCGCTTGGACGCCTCAGTCACTGCTTGGACAAGGCCCAGGCTCTTGGCACCTGCCACACCTCAGTTACCCTGCACCAGGAGCAATAGCATTCTTTTCTTCTTTATTTTTTTATATATTTTATTGATTTTTTACAGAGAGGAAGGGAGAGGGATAGGGAGTTAGAAACATCGATGAGAGAGAAACATTGATCAGCGCTGCCTCCTGCACACTCCCCACTGGGTATGCGCCCACAACCAAGGTACATGCCCTTGACTGGAATCAAACCTGGGACCTTTCAGTCCACAAGCCAACGCTCTATCCACTGAGCCAAACCGGTCAGGGCTCTTTGTTTTTTTTAAGGAACGCAATTGTGATGGTGGTAGTGCTTCTTCTTTTAAACATTTTAAATATTTTTTATTGATTTTAAAGAGAGAAGAAGGGAGAGAGATAGAGATATAGAAACATCTATCAGAGAGAGAAATTGATCGGCTGCCTCCTGCCCGCCCCCTCCTGGGACTGAGCCTGAAACCTGGGCATGTGTCCTAACTGGGAATGGAACCCAGGACCTCTTGATAACACTCAACCACTGAGCCACACCGGCCAGGCTTTTCTTCTTTATAAGCCACATTGATACTTTCGGCTCACAAATACTAGTACACATTTGCACATTCTTTCAGACTTTCTTTTCACCAGGATGGCACTGTTTTAGGTCCTTAATCCCCTCCCTTGCTCTGCATGGCAAACCCTTATTCCTCCTCAACTAATGGTCTCCATCCCTAGCAGAACTATTTCCAAGTATCTGAGAGAAGTGGGACTTGAAATATGGAATATATCGTCATCTCCTCTCCCATGATGAATAGCTGCTGTGGTCATTTATTGTTCCCCTGTTCCCAAATCTAAAACTGCTTTACAGATGTTCTTGAGCCGAACTTCCCAACATCTGTGCAGGGCAGGCAGGGTGCAGAGTTACCAGCTCCATTTTGCAGATGAGAACAGTTATGGGAGGCCCAAGGGGCGGCAACTCGACGTTTTTAGGACGTTGTGATGATGCTTTATTAGATTTCGTCATAACATACCTGAGCAGCCGGCAAACAGTGGGTCAGTGTCTAGCACAAGCTCATTCTATAAAGTCAAAGAGAGTTAGAAACGGAACCCGAGGCTTGGGGACTTCCTATCTCAAGTTGCATTCACTGTTTTCCTAAACTAAAGAGATGAGCATAAAATCATACATACGTACACAGAGGCCCAGAAACGAGAACACACAATTGTACAGGGCAACAGAGTACATCGCTTTACTCCCAAGGAGCCAGGCATCCCTCTCTGCCTCTCTGGTCTCCTCCATGACAACTGACCTCAATCCAGTGGGCTGCCCAAAAGACACCATCCCCAAGTAGGGACTGTCTGTCTTCAGGGCTCCTGAGGTCTCCACGGAACGTAAAGTAGGACTGTACTCTTGCTGCCTGTCACTGGAGTCTATCCAAATAGGAATCAGGCACAAAAAGTCCTAAAACATTACACTGGGATTTCCACATCGTCACTTCAGAGAGAGTTAGATGTTCTCTCAATTTTTTTCCTAAATGAGGTCTATTACCTCGAGGTATTTCCCGAGATGCCGAAATCTATTGTCTGTGAGCGCTGAGTACTTACAAGGCCAGGGTGTGGGGTGCACGGTGCAGCTGGTTGAAAAATGCATTAACCTATGTCCCAGGGTGAAGACAGCCAGTTCCCTGGATGCATCCGGGACAATGCCACATTTCTAATTATTTCACCCTTCCTTCCTTGGCAGGAGTCCTGGCGCTCAGGCCGCACATCAGCTTAAGGAGCATGTTCAGGGAGGCGTGGCTGCCTCCGCTCACCCCATCCTCCGGCCACCGAGACCACGACAGCTCTGCAGACACTCGGACCCTCGGGTAGACAGCGGGCCCAGCTGCAGCCTGAGCAATGCCCAGGTACGTTACTGCTCTGATTCTAGACGCATCACTGGCCTTGGGCAGGGCAATAAGCATTATGTGGGTCTGTGACATTGCTCTCTATGCTCAGTTGGGTTTGGAAGCAACGAAACCTTCTATTTCCTCCTCCACATATTGCCTGCAATTAGGGTACATGCCATCAAGTTAGTGGGGGTTCCTGTTGTTACCCCATAATCTGAAAAGTGGACTTACTTTAAGCATGTTCCACCCAACATGGAAATATTAGCAGGCACATCCTGCGAGAGGCCTGCTTCTCACCTATCCCTAGAGCTCCTCAATGCAGCCACACCAAGGAACAGGCTGTGTTAAACAGGCCAAATGCATAAAGTAGTAACCACCTGGGTATAATCTGGGTCCTTTCTCACTGTTCCTGAGCCATCCTTGGTGATTTAATCTAGCCTTAATTTATCTTCAGGCTCCCTTAAAAAGCTTACTTGCTGTGTCTTACTATGAAGCATTCTCTCCTAATGAGTCATTTGTAGGAAAGAAATGTAGCAGGCCCATTTACCATAAAGCCCTACTGGGTGTAAGATCGCTTCTGTCGAGCTGTTCTCTGCCCACCCCTACCCGGCCTGGTTGTGGGAAAAGTCTGGTTTGTCTGGGAGTCAGGACTGGACCAACTTGCCACGCCTGCCAGAGGAGTGGCTACTCCTGCAAGTGACCTTGCCTATATGTGACTTTATGAAAGTTTTGTTTTATAAGCAAGAGGAGATATTTTTCTCCTGTCAGATGTAACAGATTTTCTGAGGGAAGCCAACAGTGGTTTCATCACTGCACCCTAAAGCAAACAGTTCACAAAGTTCCCTCTGCTTCTTTGTTAGTTGCAAAATAAGCACCAGAGGTCAAGTGCGACTTTCCCTGGCAGCCGGGCACAGACGCCCCGGCCAGCATTTGTCCACCAGGCTTTGGACAGAAGCCGTGTCTGGCTTCCCAAAGAGAGTTGTAAGAAGGTTTCTATGTTACTTTCTGTTTAAGGCAGCTAATGAACCTCTTCTGCCAGGGAGAAACCCTCTCACTCTGCAGCTGTCAGAAGGAAGGCTTATTTCAAGTTGTACAAGAGGAACCCAGATGTTCTCCCGGGTCAGCCCACAGGATCCCATCCTCACCGCTCCACACACCGCACTGGTCCACACATCGCACTGGTCCACACACCGCACTCCTCCGCACACCGCACTCCTCCACACACCGCACCGGTCCACACACCGCACTCCTCCGCACTCCGCACTCCTCCGCACTCCGCACTCCTCCGCACACCGCACTCCTCCGCACACCGCACTCCTCCGCACACCGCACTCCTCCGCACTCCGCACTCCTCCGCAAACCGCACTCCTCCGCACTCCGCACTCCTCCACACACCGCACTCCTCCGCACTCCGCACTCCTCCGCAAACCGCACTCCTCCGCACACCGCACTCCTCCGCACTCCGCACTCCTCCGCACTCCGCACTCCTCCACACACCGCACTCCTCCACACACCGCACTCCTCCACACACCGCACCGGTCCACACACCGCACTCCTCCGCACTCCGCACTCCTCCACACACCGCACTCCTCCACACACCGCACTCCTCCACACACCGCACCGGTCCACACACCGCACTCCTCCGCACTCCGCACTCCTCCACACACCGCACTCCTCCGCACTCCGCACTCCTCCACACACCGCACTCCTCCACACACCGCACTGGTCCACACACCGCACTCCTCCGCACTCCGCGCTCCTCCACACACCGCACTCCTCCGCACTCCGCACTCCTCCACACACCGCACTCCTCCGCACACCGCACTCCTCCACACACCGCACTCCTCCGCACTCCGCACTCCTCCACACACCGCACTCCTCCACACACCGCACTGGTCCACACACCGCACTCCTCCGCACTCCGCACTCCTCCACACACCGCACTCCTCCACACACTGCACCGGTCCACACACCGCACTCCTCCGCACTCCGCACTCCTCCGCACACCGCACTCCTCCGCACTCCGCACTCCTCCGCACACCGCACTCCTCCACTCCTCCGCACACCGCACTCCTCCACTCCTCCGCACACCGCACTCCTCCGCACACCGCACTCCTCCGCACTCCTCCTCACTCTGCACTCCTCCGCACTCCGCACTCCTCCGCACTCCGCACTCCTCCGCACACCGCACTCCTCCGCACACCGCACTCCTCCACACACCGCACCGGTCCACACACCGCACTCCTCCGCACTCCGCACTCCTCCACACACCGCACTGGCCCACCCCTCTGATGCACTGGCTCACCCCTCTGATGCACTGGCTTACCCCTCTTATGCACTGGCCCACCCCTCTAATGTACTGTCCACTGCTCTAAGGCACTGGCCCACCCCCTAAAGCACAGAGGGTCATGTCATAGACAAATGCTCTCCATCAGATGGAAAATCTGGCCACGTGAAAACTCCAGTTTTCATATGAAACAAATCATGAAAACAAAATTATTTTGTCAATACTTCCTTAATTCATAAGACATTTACCACCTGGGTAAAGTGTCTGTGAGTAAAAGCACCTAAGTGTCCTTGCTGTGTTGTCTGGTATCCTATTATAAAGCAAGGGCTGATTCGGCTCCCTTATATAAAAGAGATTAAAAGGGGGAAAATCGGAACTTTCCACAGTCCTGTGTTGGGGGTGGGGACATGCAGAGCCGCTGTGACTTCAGGAGTCTGGGAACAGGGTATTGGACTTGGTCTTAAAGGGAAACACTGTCACACAGAAGAAGGTCAGATCCCCCCCCTTGAACCCAAGCATTTGCCCAGTGGACTGAAGATGTTCTACTCTGCAGGTGTGGCCCTATATCGTCACTCTGGTCCACACACCACCATCTAGCCCGCATCAGGGAAGCGGGAGGGGAGGAGACGCCAGGGAAGCACCAGGGTCTAATGTGAAGACTCACAGATTTGCAGAAATAAATCCACTGTTCACTCCAGATGGTGGAAATCAACACAATTTACCTATTTCTCACCAAAGAGCAGTAACCCCAGTGCAGAAGTTTGCAAAATAAGTGTGAGCAGACTCCTTGCATCTTCTTTTGGATTCTTCTCTTTAGCAGCGGTTCTCAACATGTGGGTCGTGACCCCCAGGGGTCGCCTAAGACCATCGGAAAACACATATATAATTACATATTGTTTTTGTGATTAATCACTATGCTTTAATTATGTTCAATTTGTAACAATAAAATTGGGGGCCACCACAACATGAGGAACTGTATTTATTAAAGGGTCGTGGCGTTAGGAAGGTTGAGAACCACTGAAAGGGAATGCGAACTCCTGAAGTACTGCCTCGCTTCCCCCATTCTTTTTCTTTTTCACTCTCCTTTTTCATTTCTTCTTCTACTCCTCTTCCAACTCCTCTCTCAGAGTTGAGCCTCAGGGAATGGGAGTGAACACTAATAAAAGTTTGGGAAGAAAAGTTTTCCAATTTCTGGACCTGGCCACAGAGCCTGAAGAATTCTTGCGGCATTAAGTAATTAACCTCTCACCACCTCTGAGTGTGAAGAGACGCGTGCTGCCGTTATCTCCCATTTTATGGTGAGCACAACAGAGGCAAACCAAGGTTTAAAGACTCGTCCAAAATACCAGAGTCAATAAACAAGCAAGAAACACACACTCCCTTCTGCACTCATGACTCACTTCCAATAGACTCATTTACTGTCAAATGCTTGCTGGCTTTGTTCAGTTTTAATCCCCACGCCATTAACATGGGAGCCTGGAGCATGTTGGCTTCTTAACAGCTCACAGAACCACAATCATTCCGCATGGAAAGTAAACAGCACTCTGTTGGCATCAGGGGAGACGGGAGGTCAGCAGAGCAGCACACCACAGTAGTGAACCGGCCAGCGGGAGGCGGCTGAGTGCAATGGCTCTCAGCACCAGGCAGGAGGACCAGTCTGGGTCTCTGGTCTGTCTCCATCATCTAGTTCATCTCCTGGTACCACTGAGGGAGGAGCTGCTCAGACCCCAACGCTTTAAGCGTCCCTCATTTTTGCCACTGGCACACATCCCTATGCCTCTTCTTAAATGCTATGTCCTACAGTCCACACTCTGATGAAGGCTAATGCTTAATTAGGAACAAAGTAACGCAACCAAGAAAAGTTAGGATCTGGAGTCAGGCAGACCTGAATGAAATTCTGACTCCTCCACTTGCTGGAGAGGTACAGTGAGAGGGCAAGTCCAGGAGCTCCAGAAGACTCACTCCCCTTGGCTGTGGGGGCGATGGTGCGGGGCGGAGACTCGCTCTGTGGAATAAGGGCTGGAAAGGATGTGTAGAGTGGCTGCCCCACGCCTGGCCCGGGACAGGGACTCAGAATTCCTTTGTATTTTCCACGTTTCACTGAATAATCAAACTTGGTTCACTTTATCCAGTGTCTCTGTTACTTTACCCTGTAGCTGTTACTAATGGCTAAGAAAAAAATATTCTACAAAAAATAAAATTACAAAAAAGGAAGGAGGGCAGAAAGGGAGCGAGTCAGGAGGAGGGGTGATTGAGAGAGAGAGAGTGATTGAGAGAGAAGAAGAGGAAGAAAATAAGGAAGGGAGGGAAAAAAAAGGAGGGAAGGAAGGAAGGGAGGGAGGGAGGCAGGGAGGGAGGGAGGGAGGGAGGGAGGGAGGGAGGGAGGGAGGGAGGGAGGGAGGAAGGAAGGTGCCTGCCAGGCAGTGCAGTGTTGTGCAAAGTGGCCGGCTAGAAATGCTTAGGGAGTCTGAAAACAGAGCTGGAAATCTTGTTTCCTAACATAAGCTACCTTGCTGACCTTGGGCAACTTACCCTCTCTTCAAGTTTCTTACCTTTTAAATAGGTTTATTATAATAATAATTCCTACCTCATAAGATTATTTTGGGACTCAATGCAATAATGGGCATAAAGGTATCCAATGGACACAGGGTTTGGCGCTTGACAAATGCAAAAAAAAAGTCAATTGAATTTAAATGTCAATTTTCAGATTATTCACATAAGCCCTCCCAGGGAGGATAACTAAGTTTCCCCTTCCGAAATAATCAGAAGAGCCGTGCTAGCTCAGAGTGCGTGGTACAGAATGTCCTAGAGGGACGCGACAGCTTCACTGTGTAGTTGCAATATTAAGTTGTTTTTATTAAAATAAGCTCAGCAGACTGCATGGGGACAGAGTCAAATCCAATCCTTCTACGGCAGGGCAAGAAGCAATCAGTCTGATCCTCAGCAAGAAACGATAAATAATTCAGCGAGATGGAGATGCTAGTATTCTTCCAACTTTTTCTTCTTCTGGTGATGAATTCTGCTCATAGTTCCCCAAACCATAAGTGGAATATAATTTTGCAAACTGAGGGGAAATAAGGCATGCTAGCATGCAAAGACATTTTCACAATTTCTTCCTGACTAATACCAGTCCCTGGTGAGCTTTTCCTTGGTTTGAATTCCTTTAGCACTGGGTTTGCCTTCTGTATGCCATTGTTTATCAAACACCTTGAAATGGCTCTCCTTGCACCTTGTAATTTTCTAGTAACAGTAGTAAGAGTTAACATTGATTGGGTACTCACCCTGCCAGGCTTCGCTTTATCATTTAATTTTCACAGAAGTCCTCTAAATTGGTACTACTATTATCCTCGTTTTAAGGGTAAGGACTGAGTCCCAAAAAGGTTAAGTAGCTTGTCCAATGTCACACCATTAATGGTGGCACAGATAATATCTGGACCCAGACAGTCTGATTCCAGAGCAAATACTCTTCATCATTCCGTGGTGCATGTTACCAAAGTGCATGCAGGCCTCTCAAGGGCCAAGGGGACATCTTCCACCAAATGTGCTTCCCCATACTTCCTAGAATAGCACTGAGAATGAAAACATGCCGAGTGGATGATTGGCACATTGAATTTGAATAAAGGCATTCACAGGCCTCCACTAGAAGACTTCAGCATGCCCACTTTACCCTCCAGGACCAGGGCATACAACCACACTGGCCATGCCCTGCACAAACCTAGGGGGCGCCCTTCCCAAAGACCACAATGCAAAAGAACCTGCTAGAACTACACAGAGCCATTTGCCTCTTGCTATTTCAAACCAGAACCATTTCCCAAGCTCTCTTCAGTGCTCTCCAGCCAGTCTCATCTCCCTCCCAAACAGGAACATTCAGACTCCTGGGAGTAAGCGGAATGTTACATGCGGTTGACCCTTGAACAACACGGGGGGTTGGGGCACCAACCCCCACACAATTAAAACTCTACAATAACTTTTGACTCCCCAAAACTTAACTACAGTTGGCCTGCTGTGCTAGTAGTCTGCAGGTGACCAGAAGCCTTAACTGATAACAAAAACAATCAAGACATATTTTGTATATGTATTACATACTATATTCTTACAATAAAGTAACCTAGAGAAAAGAAATCTTATTAAGAAAATCATAAGGAAGAGAAAATACAATTACTGTATTTATTGAAATAAATCCATGCATAAGTGGGCCCTCAAAGTTCAAACTCATTTTTTCAAGGGTTAACTGTATATCTTTTATATTTCAACTAGAGGCCTGGTGCACAAAAATTTGTGCACAGCAGCGGGGGGGGGGGGGGTCCCTCAGCCCGGCCTGTGCCCTCTCACAGTCTGGGACCCCTCAGGGGATGACCACCTGCTGGCTTAGGCCTGCTCCCCGGGGGATTGAGCCTAAGATGGCAATCAGACATCCCTCTGGCAGCCCAGCAGCCCTCAGGGGATGTCCACTTGCCAGCGGGGAGCAGACCTAAGCTGCAGTCAGACATCCTTAGTGCCGCTGAGGAGGCAGGAGAGGCTCCCACCACCACCGCTGTACTGGCAGCCATCAGCCTGGCTTGTGGCTGAGCAGAGCTCCCCCATGTGGGAGCACACTGACCACCAGAGGGCAGCTCCTGCATTGAGCATCTGCCCCCTGGTGGTCAGTGTGTGTCATAGTGACCAGTCATTCCCAGTCTTTCTGCTGTTAGGGTCAGTTTGCATATTACCCTTTTACTATATAGGATAGAGGCCTGGTGCACGGGTGGGGGCCGGCTGGTTTGCCCTGAAGGGTGATCCGGATCAGGGTGGGGGTCCCGCTTGGGTGCCTGGCCAGCCTGGGTGAGGGGCTGATGGCTGTTTTCAGGGTGGTCACACCCCCTTTAGGGTGGGTCTCCCCACTGGGGTGCCTGGCCAGTCTGGATGAGGGCTGTTTTCAGGCTGGCTGGTGACTGAAGCTCCCAGCCTCTCCTTTTTCTCTTTTTTTTTTTTATTCTGGGATTTATTTACCTTCTATAATTGAAATTTTGTTGCCGTCACTGGAGCTGAGAGCCGGCTCCTGTTAGCTCCAGCTCTGAGGCCACAGCCTGCTGAAAGCAGGTATCTGGGGTTTGTTTAGCTTCTATAATTGAAACTTTGTTGCTCTCAGAGCTCAGAACCAGGCTGCAGCAGGCAGGGAACCTTGGCTTCCTCCATCACTGGAGCAAGCAAATCTCCTGCTCGTTTCAGCTGCGTAGCTGCCGGCCGCCATCTTGGTTGGGTTAATTTGCATATCTTGCTGATTAGCCCACGGGAGGCGTAGCGAAGGTATGGTCAATTACCATGTTTGTCTATTATTATATAGGATGCTCTCCACACAAAACACATTTGGTGAAAATGTACCATACAAAAAGAAAAGAGAATGTCTGTGTCATTCCTATTTCTCATTTTTTCTATACCAAAAAAAAAAAAAAAAAAAAAAAATATGAGTTTGACCTGTGATGGGGAATGTTTATAGCCTTGAATGTTTCTCCTGTGATCAGATATGAACTACCCTGATCAGGAATGCTTGATCACGAATCTATTTTTATTCACTTCAAAGCTATCTAAATAGGTCATCATCTTAGTAGCAGTACAACTGATAGCTTTCCATCAGGATCACAGCCATACAGCCTACAGTGGTCTGCAGGGCTTGCCAGCATGCCCCGCAGTGGGGACACAGGAAGGGAGAGCATGTCATACGCCTGGCCAAAGCCTCTGAACATAACCACGGGGCTCATGGTTTCCCCCAAACACCCTGTGCCTCTGTGGATCAGGTGAGCCCAAGTGTGGGACTACCAGTGAGAAGGTTTTAGGCAGTGCTTGACAAACACAGATTCTTGAAGAGAGTAGCCAAAGAACATTTACACATAGCCCATGGACAGAGACAACAGAGTGGTGAAGGCCAGGGGAGGGGTGGCAGGGCTGGATAGAGGTGGGCAAAGAGTGGGAGAAATGGGATTCATCTGTAACAGTGTCAACAATTGTTAAAAAAGAAAAACACAGATTCACAAGGTAGGAAAATCTTCATCTCAGTTGCCTTTTAATGATTCTAATTAAACCAAAAGGAAAGTTTTACAAACTTTTTAGCCCTCATTAATCACCCTTTTTTTTTTTAACAAAAAGAGAGTAGGACTCAACTTCAGAGCCCTCAGCAGGCAAGAGAATCCAGCTGGAATTTAATAACATCATTCTCCTTCATTGTTTTATAGTTACCTTCTTTATTGGGCAGTGGTATTGTTTATCAACTTATGGTAGTGCTATAAAGTTTTAAGTAAATGTATTTAAGTTAAAAAAAAAATTTTATTTGAGTCCGGCCAGTGTGGCTCAGAGGTTGAGCGTCATCCCCTGCGCCAAGAGGTCAGTGTCAGGGCTCGACCCCCAGTAGTGGGTGTGTACAAGGCAACCGATGGATGATGTGATTCTCTCATTGATATTTCTATCTCTCCCTTCTTCCTCTCCCTTCCTCTCTCTCTAAAAAGCAATAGAAACATTTAGAAAATGTTTTTAATTAGCTGATCTAAAGATGAATATTGCTCACAGTCTGTGTACAGCTATTGCAAAAATCATAAAAGTGACAAATAGCGAATGAAGATTAGGAACCAGGGCTCACAGCCAGTGAACACACACAGAAGTTAACACAGGGACTCCAGGAGCTGGAGAGAGCGGGACGAGTCAGGAAAGCTTAGAGGATTAGTGAAGGAAACAAATGCTCTAGCGCTCCATGACCTCGATCTGGGCTCCTGGGTCTGAGCTCCTAGTCAGGCAGTTACAGGAGGGACAACCACAGGACACAGGAAAGGTGAGCGTTCCCTACGGCCCTCCCTCTGGGAGATAGCAGCCTAGGTGCCGGAGGAGATAGCAAGGAAGTGGGAGGAGGATGGGACGCCTGGACAAGTGTAAAAGCCCAATTCAGCCCAGCACTGCGTGAGGGTAATAAATACATCAAGGAAAGCCCTCAGACCATGGAGAGGCCATTGAACTGGGAGCCAAGAGACCTGGTTTGAGTTCCGACTACTCTGTCTCTGATTGTGTGGCCCAAGACAAGCTCTCTTTCCGGGCCTCAACATCCTCGCCTGTGAAACATCCCTCCCGGTTACTCCTTTCTTTGGTCCTGCATCCTTTACTATGTATATCACCATTTCCAGTTTGGTAACCGGGCACAATTTAAAAGAGACAATATATTTGCTTCAAGAATACCAGCTCTTCCCTAACCAACCTCCCCCTGACGCACGTGTGCATGCGCGCGCGCGCGTGCACACACACACTTGCAGTTAGAGTTATAATCATTTGACTGTTAATATAATCACTGGCAAATGTTGGTCATAAATACTCAGTGCTAACGGGGTCAGATTCCCCAGGGACGTTGAGGAATGTGCCTGGTGGGTGGTGGAGGGAGCCACTTTTCCAGGGAAGCAGAGGGGAGTTAACCAGCCATCGATACCTCCAGGGCTCCTGTTGGGGTGAGAGCAAGAGGCAATCAATTGATGTGTCTCTCTCACATCGATCAATCTCTCTCTTCTCTTTCTCTCTCTTCTCTTCCCCCTTCCTTTCCACTCTCTCTTAAAATAAATGGGAAAAAAATATCGTCAGATGAAGATTAACAACAACAAAACACACAACACATACACACAAAACTAATGGTGCCACTGCCTTGCCTAAAGCATTTCAACAGCTCCACCTCTAAATAAAGTTCACATTCCTCACCAAAAGGAAGGGTGACTGCATGAAGGAGGTGTGGTTTGACTTGAACCTTTAGGGTGGGTAAGATTTCAAAAAGAGAGATTAAACTATGGTCAATAGTGTAGATGAAATAGTTTGAACTATATCCAACACATGAAGGGTGTTCAACTAGCTGTAAACTAATAAACAAATAGATTAAAAAAAATAATGAGTAAGTGAATGGCTTTTGTGATGAAAGGAATGATAACATGAATTAAAGGCAGTTTTCTAAAAACATAACTTGTGCCCTTTATCAGCACCCCAAGCACATGGTAATAAATGCGTGGACGGCAGTGGAAGCGTTATCGAGAGTTAACAAATAGCCCATATTTCCCATGTCCCAGGTCATTTCTGACACCCTCCATCCCTACTTCCACCTGGATGTTTTGTTGTTATTTTTACGATATCCAAGAATCTAGAAAAATGTCTTCCAGTGGCTGTGGACTTTAAAAATATATAAAATGAGGTTTTTTCCATCGTCCTCACCTTCATACAAAAAGAAATGCCGTCGGTCTACCAAAACTATATTCAGAACAGAATAGACTGACAGTTATTTCAATGCCGATCTCAAAACATTTTTCAGACATGATGGGCTCTGAGATTTACCCTCTTCTCAAATGCAGTGGATTATCCTGGACTTTTTTATTTGGTTTGCAATTTTCCTGACTAGAAGTCCTGATTAATAGGGGACGCAGAGCCCTGTTTAGAAAAATTCAATACATTATCCTCTAGTCTAATATGCCCTCAGCGGCTCTGCAAACCCGCACTGTGCATGCACATTCACTCTCTCCTCTGGGGGCTGAGGGGCCAGGAAAGGGAGAAATGAAGAGAAAGAAACCAGCGTCTTGGCAGCTTCTCAGCTGTAGCTGCAGCTCCCCGGCCCCTTCAGAAAAAGTCCTCTCAGAGCTGCTCTAACCGAGAAAATATGCATAGTTTCCTGACAGACTGGATCGTGCGGAGATTTGAGAAAATTGTGCAATTCCCTTTATTTTCATTTCACCCCCAAATGCTGTGGGTGCAAGTGCCACTTCCACCCACACACAATAGCAGTCATTTCACGTCCTCAGGCTGCCGAGTGGGAACGGGGAGCTGTGGTGGAGAAGAGCCACTGGTTCAGGCCGGGGCATCGGAATGGCACCGAGTCTGTTGGGGCGGCCCCTTCGGTCGGTGTCCGGTGGCGTCCGGGCTCTTCCAGCAGCAGCACCCGCTGACCCAGCTTCACTGAGACTAGTTATTCATGGACAACACAAGGAAACCTTCCAACTTGGACGCTGGAGAATCAGAAGGAACCTAAATCCCAGCTCACAGTTGCCAAGAAACTCTATATGATGCAGGTGCAAATCATTTTCCCCCTCTTTTAAATTCAGACTCATTAAAATATGTATTTTGCAAGGGGATTAAATTCAAACATCTGGGAGAGGGGAGGGAGTATCCACAACTCTCGAAATATTTTTTAACTGGGTTTCAGGTTGTTTCGTTTCTGTCAGGTTGGGGATAAGAGGCTGCTCACTGGTGGGATGACAGAAAGGGGCAAGGAGAGAGTTAGAAAATGACTTCGAAGGGCCCGGGACTTCATCAGCAGCCGTAATTGTGGGAAAGTAACCTGAAGATGCCAAACAACAGGAAATTACCAGAAGAATCTGTCAGCACAATCAGCTGCTATTTTCATTGTTCTTTGGCAAATTTATACACAGTCGGGAACACCTGGGCTGGCCCGAAGCCCAGGTTTGACTAATTGCCAGGGGAGAGGAGTCGTCATTTGTCTTCGAAGGGATTTCCTCCATTCGCTCCTCAAAACATGTGGTTTCACTTTTCCCCTCTCTCTGCAGGAAATGGCAGGACAGTGAGACGCAAAATAAATGAGTTCACTTCCAAGAGGTTGCCTCCTAAGAGGCCACTCCAAAAATAACTGTCTTGTGAGAGGTTGTTAATAATCAAGATTCTATATACTATCCTCAGAAAACAACATTTCAAAGACACAATGATTTCCACCACCACCACCACCTCTGCCCCTTTCCTTCCAAACACAGGGCACCTTAAAAATAAAAGCCGTGGGAGACGGGGAGAAGCAATCAAGCCCTCCATCCCGTGGAGGTAGCGAATGTCACTCCTCACGACTTTGCAAAGCCCCCCTCCTTGGAGTATAGCCTGACCCCAGTCCTTTTCCCTGAAAAGGGGAAGGTGAAACTGGATCAGCCAGAGATGTCCAAGCTGAGACTCCCTCGTCTTCCTTGAGGCCCATCCTCTTCCCTCTGAAACCCAACGTTTCAGCTTCTCAGTCAGAGCCAAGTGGTGTTCCTCAGAGGCAGGAACTGAGCCCCTCGTGTAGAGCCGGCGTTAGCTCAGTATCCTTGACTGAAGATCACTGTGAGGTTTGCAAGAATCACCTGCTTTGCGGCATGCAGCCCAGGAATGGGTGTCGATATTTATAAATTTCTTAAACTTCAAGAGATCACCTTTTTACGAGAACCACCTGCCAGAGTGACAGCCTTCTCCCCTAACCTCTCTCCATATTTTTATAGGTTAACATAGCACCACACACACACACACGCACACACATGCACACACCCCTTCTACTGCACACCCCTCTGATTATTGCAAGCTCTGGCCAAGATATCCTACTTGGGGAGCAGATTCATGTTTTATATTCCTTCCTGAAGCCCACAGAGCTTTCTAACCTAATTGCCTAGTATTTTAAATGTGCTGATTGGGAAATGTCACAGTGACGGCATGTTTCCTATTGAAACGTGCATCCGCCTTTGGTACATTTTCACCTGCGTTGTGTTCAGCCTGTGCAGTGATTTAGGGGTTCTGGCATCACGTCGCAAAGAATCAACTGCTTTTCCCCTTTTCCCTTCTTTCTTGTTTAAAGCATTCGGAGCACGCGGCAGATCATTACGAGCCTAGGTGAAGCCAGCAACATTTGGGTTTGATTTGGTTTCGGTCGCAGACCCCTTTCTCAAAGTGGAGCTGCACTGTAATTCTAAACTGACCCACCTTCCCCCTCGCAAAGGTGAAAAAATGTTATGGAGAGTTTTACAGCCCACAGCCCATCATTTATGCCGAAACACTGGGAGAGTTCAGACGTGGCTTATTTTCGCTAACTTCGAGATGTTTTGACATGTTTATTTGTTTAATTTGTTTATTTTGACTAGCTCTGATTATAATTGGCAGCAGCGTGTAGAATTAACATTAGACAGTGTCTTAGACTTGTCTGTTACAATAATGCAAAAAGAATGTGAAGAGAAACCTACCCACTACATGACAATAGCAAGTGGGCAGGAAAACTGCAAGAGATTTCTTTCCCAAAAAGAAATGCAACCGCGGTTTTAAATTTTATTTTAAAATATACATGACGATTGCACAAACTATACTTGCATGCTAACATTTCTTTTCTCCCATAAGCCTGCCCCCTCTGCTAATAGACTTGTACAGTGGCTCCTAAAAGTGGAATTCTTAAAAGTCTAACCTTTGGAATTTGTTTTTTGAGACTTTTTATTGTTCTACCTATGGGTCTTTAAAATTAAAGGTGCAATAACTATTCGATAACATTGCAGCAATGTTGGAATAGCACATAGTAACTAATGCAGTTGTGTGGTTGAAAATGTTCTTTCTGAATTCTTTGTCTAAAAATCCCTGAACAATGAGATTTGCACCTCACAGAGTATCTGACTTAGGGCATTTTTTCCTGGATTTTTGGCATATTTGCCAAGACAATGGCCATAGCACATTAACCTTCTTCTTTGTGCTTGCAAGGGTGTACTCATGAGACCCGTTTCACAGTGTTGATCCACTCTCTACATATAAAAAATATATAATGCATTTTGGAAGAGAAAAAATTCTGTGTTCCTGGTTCAGCCAGAACACAGAGGGAAGTCCTGTGTCCTTCACAAGCATTAGTCCTGCGCCGGCCTCATCCCTTGCCCTGGCCTATGTTCCCAGGCTCATCTAAGAGGGCATCTGGCCACAGCTCCTTAAAGGGGAAAATAAGAAACCAGTTCATCTACATATTCTACTGCCAATTATGCACAGAGCACAAACATGCTTTGCTCACATTTATTATCCCATAAATATTTTCCCCATGCGCAGTATGGTATGCTGCTGTGTGTGATCCTGACTTGGAACACCATATGCGCTCTGAGACGGGGCCAAGTTCAGGTTGCCATGTCTATGCCAAGCAGCCCAGAGGTCTCTGCTATGGAACACTTGCTCCAAGAAGCCTAGAGTCTCTAGGCAATTGATCCCTCAGCTTCTATTACCCTTTAGCTTAAATCAGACTTCTTTGAGGGCAGGCAAACCCACCCTAAGAGCACAGGAGTGGCCAGTGACACTGTGCTGGCCCGGAGGTGTTCCCGGCTGGGCTGTATTTGAGGTACCAGCTCATGTTGTTAAAGGGAACTGGGAAGATAGATTTCTCCCAGGAGGCACTGAAATGTTCTCTGTAGGACACTGAAAATATATACAAATATAGGAATTGTGTTTCTACATGGTACAGGTTACAAAATCAGGCTTTGAGGGCAGTTTAAAAAATATTATATGGATATAAACATCAAACTTACTAAAGCCGTGGCCAGGTGGCTCAGTTGGTTAGAGCATCATCCAGATACACCAAGGTTGTGGGTTCAATCCCTGGTCAGGGCACATACAAGAATCAACCAATGAATGAATAAATAAGTGGAACAACAAATTGATGTCTCTCTCTCTCTCTCTCTCTCTCTCTCTCTCTTCCTTCTTCTCTCTCTAAAATCAATAAATAATATGTATATAAATTAAAAATTTGCTAAGAGATAGATCTTAATTGTTCCCACCACAAAAAAGAAATAATTATGTGACATAATAGCGGTAATAGAGGTGCTACAATGGCAACCATATTGCAATATGTAAATATATCAAATCAACATGTTGTACCCCCTGAACTTACACAATGTTATATGTCTAATATATTTCGGTTTAAAGAATACAACATGGAGGAAGCAAGAGCAATGCGGTCTGCCTTTCCCAACTTGCATTTCCCAAAGGAAGAGCCAAGTGCTGAGGTAGAAGGACAGAAATCCCAGAGTGGCCACTGGCAGTGCCCACGGCACAGCCCCCACCCTACGTGCCCTTTCACTGTGGCGAAGCCTTGTAGCATGAAGTCGCCCAGCCAGCCCTTCGGAAGAACTGGATTCCGGGGGAAAGAGAAGAGGAGTGGAGGTAAATGTCAGAAACACAGAGGTTCCTCAGTGTTTGGGGTACACCTAGAGATCAAAACATAGGCATTCCCATGTTGTTACTGGACTCAAGGGGCTCACCACCTGAGGTGTTCTATTCAAAAAACAGCCATGGCTGCTGTAAGGTGGTTTTACTTATGTGCAGCAAGGAAATGAGATGGGATTCACGCAGGAAGCTCTGCCTCCTGGAAGGGAGGCCCAGCCACTCCTTAGGGGCACTAGTTGGTCAATAACACGTTGATTGCAGTTGGCTGCACTGATTGGGGTGGGTTCCTCTGCAGCCCACCCTGCTCACAGACGGTCTGCATACTGCGCCACATTTCACATTTAGCAAGGTAGCATTCAGTAAGAACTGCCCAGACCTTGGGACCCTTGTCCTATCTAACAGTTTCTCGTGGTTGGTACCTCAGCAGGTCTGACAGTGAAGAGCAGGGGAACTAACCATCAAGGAGAAATTCAGCCAGGACTCCAAACTTTGGACAGACAAATAACAAGCATTGAAAGAAGGAGGCTTTATTATGTAACATTCATTTCACTACTTCGTTCAAAAAAACTCAAATGCCTCGCTCCTGAGTACTGGGTTCATCGGGACTTCATGTGGCATTCTGCACTGTCTCTGCTAAAATCTTCAGAGAAGTATCCAGATGTAAAGATAAGGAATTCAAACTAACATCCACAACCAGAGGCAGGATTTAGAGCAGTGATGGCAAACCTTTTGAGCTCGGCGTATCAGCATTTTGAAAAATCCTAACTTAACTCTGGTGCCGTGTCACATATAGAAATTTTTTGATATTTGCAATTATAGTAAAACAAAGATTTATATTTTTGATATTTATTTTATATATTTAAATGCCATTTAACAAAGAAAAATCAACCAAAAAAAATGAGCTCGCGTGTCACCTCTGACATGCGTGTCATAGGTTCACCATCACTGATTTAGAACCTTTTCCTTTTTAGTCAGGAAGGAAGGAAGGAAGGAAGGAAGGAAGGAAGGAAGGAAGGAAGGAAGGAAGGAAGGAAGGAAGGAAGGAAGGAGGAAGGAAGGAAGGAAGACAGGAAGAAGGAAAGAGAAAGAAAGGAAGGAAGACAATGCATAGATTTGTAACAAGGTACAACAAAAGGAGGTCACCTTCCACTTTTTAAAACATTGACCGTCACCACACTTGTACCCAGTGTTAATGGAAGGGTGACAGGAGGCTCTGAAGTTCTGTCTCCAATTTGCACCCTGCCCTCATTTTACTAGACCAGTGGTTCCCAACGTGGGCACACGCCCCATAGGGGGCCAATTTGATTTTTAAGGGCAGCAATTCAAGAATGAGTTACTAACAGTGACTTTTTGCATTTCTTATGGTTCTAGGGGCCTCATATACAGTATATAAATATATATCGTGACATATTTATGCATTTCAGTTCTCTATTGTATGATTGAAACTTTATTTGCTATTTTTTCATATCACTTTATATTATTATTTTTTAACAACTTCTTAGTGATTTCTTCCTCGGTACTTCAACTGTCTTTTCATTCTTTTATTTTTCTCTTTCATGGATGCCATGTTCTTTGGAAGCTTGTTTAGACCAAGTTAATGGCCTTTTAGGCTTCCTCCATGTGAATAGGAGTTCACTTTTGAATAATAAGAATTATATGTCACAAGGGGGGGGCATCAGGATTTTAGAGATGCTTAGGGGGGGCATGGCCAAAAAAAGATTGGGAACTACTGCCTTAGACCAAGCACCTGCCTTATCTGTTCTTTATTTTCTCTAGTAGTTCAGTTGTTCAAATTACTTTGGGCTTCTTGGAAGAAAAATGTGTCATACAGACAAAGTGTTATTATTATTATTACCTCTCTCCAAGGGGAGAGCTTAAATTTGTTAATATGAAATGAGTTGACTTTCTCTTTGGTTAAACTAAGTAATGAAGCACAGGCCATAAGTGTTTTTAAGCTCCTCACATAGGGAAGTTATCTAAATACAAAGCAATATTATTGAAATGAAACTTCTTTAGGGTGTTTGCCAAGGGACCCAGTGTTAAGAATATCTTACAAGAGAAGATTAAATGAGAGGCAGTCTAATGAAGTCTTGCTGCGAGGGGGCTCCATCAGGGCCGGGCTCACTCCCGGGACAGCTGGGAGATTTAGAATGAGGAGAGCAACCAAATAGTGGCTGACTTGAAGAAGAGCTTTAACACCATTTACCACCTGCCAATGTAGCTCTATGGCTTCAGAGAGTTCCTGAACTCATTACATTGAAAATTACCAAGGCATATTCAAAGAATCCTTCAGGATAGTAATACCTTATATGTGTTCACCTATAAAAAAATTTAAAAAAAAAGACTCCCTCCTCTAATCGTCAGGTAAAAACCTCTGGCTTTTAGAATCAGATTCCTTTGCTAAAGCAGAGTTCTTTCAGTTTACTATCTAATCCTCTCATGATACACAAAAGCTGTGTCTGAAATAAATGAAACAACGGTCGGAGCAGGAGGAAAGCCAGGTTCTGGCCAGGACTGTGGATGTCAGGGGCTTACTCCAGAGCTTAGGAGATGGAATCAGTCTATAGCTTTTGCATTGCTGACCACAGTTGTTCGTAAGGAAAATAATACAATAATAAGTAATAATACAGTAATATACTGTGTTTCGAGTACACACAACTGTAAACCTACGTTTGCCCAGTCTGTATAAGGTTTATATGGTTATACAAATACAAAGCAGCGTTATTTGATTCAGTATGAGGTTATATGCAATTCAACAGCTGTCCGCTGAGAAGTCAGTCTTGAGCAATCTGGGCCTCCTCACCTAAGAGTCTCCTGGATATTTACACTCTAGCATTTCGACAGCCTTATTCAGACTCTCCTTTCTCCTTTACTTTTTTAAAAAAATATATTTGTATTGATTTTTAGAGGGGGAGAGAGAGAGAGAGAGAGATCAATGTGAGAGAAAAACATCATCAGCTGCCTCCCACAGGCACCCTTAACAGGGATTGAACCTGCAACCAGGAATGGAACCGGTGACTTTCAGTGCACAGGATGGTGCTCAACCAAGTGCTCCATACCAGACAGGGCTTCTCTTTACCCTTGTTATTCATTCATGCCTCTTCTGCCACCTGCCTCTCCTTGGACCTCCCTTCCCTCGGAGCTCCAGGTAAAGGGACAATCAGTGGCTGGCACTGCTCAAGATGGTTTCGGGTCCTGCACAGTCCTGCTCCAGTTCTCAGGGACACAGACTCTGCTTGTAGATGTTGTTTGGATTCCCACTCTGAGCCTCAGGCTGTGGATTCTCAGGCTGCTCATCCATCAGCCATTTGGGTCCTTAGCCAGCCCTCGGCCATCTTGACTTCCCAGTGGTCAGAATTTGGCTATTGATGTGCCCTACACACAACCTGGGCAGAGAGCCAGGAGGGCAGCTGCTGACCCCAGGGCAGAGGCTCTGGGGTTCCAGTGAGGGTTGTCTGAAAAGCATCAGGACCTACATCATAACAACATTCCAGCACTCTTCTATTCATTCTTTCTCCCTCTCCTTTCTTGTCTGCTCTTTCTTCTCTACCTCTCTTTTCCCTCCTCTCTTTCCCTGAGTGATAGGCAAGCCAGTGGCACCTGCACTCACCGTCACACTCAGAACCAGAGGTCTCTGGCTCTCTCACACTTGCAAAATGGCTACAAGAAGCCCCGTTTTCTCTCTCTTCCCACCTTGCCCCAACAGCTCCATAGCAATTTTTGCTTTTAGGACAACCCCATCAATTAAGTTCCAGGAGAGCATCAGGCCCACAGGCCTTGGTGCTCCGCCACTTGACCTTCCTTGCCCTTCTCGCACCTCCCACAAAACCTCACATCCTCGGTGGTCAGACCACGCCAGGAGGCAGGGCCTCTCCCAAGGCAGGAGACCTTGGCCTGGAGTTTGACAGGACTCCGTTCACACTGTTGTCTGCAGGTAGAAGGCAAGCAATTTCATACACAGCAAGGCAAACTACTTAGTTCAATTTAAAACCAACCAGAAACAACAACAAAAATATTTTCAAAGAGCAACAAATCCTCCTGTATAAAGGAGAAAGAAGGCCCTGGCCAGATGGCCCGGTTGTTTGGAGCACTGTCCCATACATGGAAAGGTCATGGTTCAATTCCTGGTCAAGGCACATACCTAGGCTGTGGGTTCAGGGTGGGGTGTATAAGGGAGGCAACCCATCCATGTTTCTCTCTCTCTCTCTCTCTCTCTCTCTCTCTCTCTCTCTCTCTCTCCTTCCTCTCTCTAAAACCACTAAACATATCCTCAGGTGAGAAATTTTTTTAAAAGAGGAAAATGTTGCTTGGCACTTTACCCAAGAGGCTAAAACAGGAGTGACAGAATATAACCAAATCTATGTTTCTAACAATGAAAAATACATATGCAGCTACTATCGGACTTGGACAGATATAGGGCAAAAGGTGGAGGTAGGGTAGGGTGGAAAGAGCTAAGGATTAGACATCTCTTAAGCAACATTCTTGGTATATTGCCATTCAAAAACCAGAGGGGGTTTAAACTTCAGCCACTGAGGGACAGAGGCATAGACGGCTCTCTGTTGCCACCCAGTGGGAAAGGGCTGCATGGTGGCCAGGCTGGGCCCTGAAAGGGTTCGCTGCGTAAAATCACATTTTTTCCTCCAAAGAATCAGTGAAGATTCCAGAATGTCCCCTCTGCTTCCTTCTCTCCTCGCATCTCCCTCAATCCTGCCTTTGTCTGTCTTTGAGATAAAGGGGTCTTGGCTGGCCCCTCCTTGCTGACTGAAAAACTCAATACTAAACAACAAAAAGCAGCTTCTGCGGCTCTTGAACCAGACCTGCAGCTCCTTTCATTGGTTTAAGAGACGGGGAGAGGGATGTGGTACATCAGTGAGAACCAGGGAGAGAGACCTCGCCTCATCTGAGTGCCAAATGGTGAATAGGCCCTTTTTATGGACTCATTTGGTGTCAGTGCTACAGCGGCTTCTCCAATTGAGGGAGGAAGCAGACAAAAACAGGCCGTTTCAAGTGACTTTTGATTCTTCCTGAGGATGCTAAAGGCTGTGGCTGATCTGCAGAGCAGATAAAAGGGATCCCCGGCCACATTTTAAGACCAGGGTTAATTAACCCAAAATGAAGTGTCTTGTTCAGATTGTGCTGGAATTTCTGCCTCAAGAACATGCCTGGCTTGCCCCTCAGGAGTCTCCCATCCTCTGGCTCATGCTCTGACACAGCTGTATGCGCTCAGGAGCCAGGCCAGCTGTCCACGGGGTCTGCACCAGCAGGTCCCCAGGTATGTTGTCAACAGTCCGGGAGGCATCAGAAACCCCGGCATATATTACAGGTAGTTTCAAACTTCGTACCCCTAAACCCTAGGTTGCACTGGGATCCCACCAATGTTTGGCTCGATTATCTTTAGAAATTATTTTATTCTTTTAAAACGTGCAATGCACTACAGAATGTCTTACACATCCAATTTTAACACATCAGGACACCAATAAGTTAACTTGTGTGTCTACACTTTTTAAAAATCTAGGTCTATACATGTCTCCTCGTGCAATATTGTCCATGTGTGTCCTCTGGGTGCGCCCTGGCTGTGTTCGGGCCGCAGACAGGCAGGCGGGCGCAGGGGTAGGCGCGCTCCGCTGAGGCTCTGCTGTCCCAGCATAGCATCCGTTGTATAGCAACCAGTAAAGAGATGCAAGACTCCTGAGAACATCACATTACAAATCATTTTAGTACTTATTGTACACTTTGGATGCTTTTTATTTAACTTGTCTTTGTGATGAATGATATTAACAGATGTTAAATACTGGAAATAATTCAAGTTAAATTATTTTTAAGAATCCAACTATTCCTCTTTTGGGCTTTGCATCAATTTATTTGAAGAGTGTCTAGAGAGTGCAATATGAGCTAATTTAAACTGTTGCCATTTGCAAATACTTATCTGCATGAATTAGAATTTTCACAATACTGTTCTACCCACACAAAACAAATACTGTACTAATAAAGCCAGGATGATGTTTATCAGCAAATTTCATTGGCAAATGCAGCTATAGACTTCCATTGTCTGAAAAAGTGTATATTTAAAAAGTATAAGCTTCGGAGTCTGTTATAGGCTGCATATTGATAGGTTGAAGTCCTAAATGTTGACGTCCCAAAATTGACATGTTGAAATCCTAATATCCAGGGGCTGACAATATCACCATATTTGGAAATAAAGCCATTGAAGAGGTGATTACGTTCAAATGAAGCATTAAGGTGGGCCCTAACCCAGTCCGACTGGTGTCCTCATCAGGAGAGGGAATTTGGACTCACAGGGAGACTCCACGGGCATGTGCACACATGAGAAACTGAGGACGCAGAGTGGAGGAGGCCACTTGCAAGCCCAGGAGAGAGGCCGCGGGAGAAGCCGAATCTGCCAACACCTTGATCTCAGACTTCTAAACCTCCAGAACTGTGAGAAAATAAATGTCTGTTCTGTAAGCCACTCAGTGTGTGGTGTTCTGTACGGTAGCCTGAGCTGACTAAAACAGGTCGAAACAAATAGGCCTGACATTTCTTATTCTGCTGCAGACTACCTGCATGGTCTTTTTTTTTTTTTTAAATAGTTTATCTATAATAATAAAAGGGTAATATGCAAATAGACCAAAAGACCAAACAGCAGAATGACCGTCCGGACGACCACCCTATGACATGCACTGGCGCCAGGCCAGCCAAGGCAGGTGCGAAGCTATTTGTCGGGGGCCCCTGCCATCACCCCATGATCACCCCACAGAGGGAGGCCCAGGCCACCAGCCAGCGGGCGATCGATCAGGGACTCCACGGAACCAGGGAACTGGGGGAGGGGGGCCAGACGTGGGCAGTGCCAGGCCAAGGCGGGTGCAGGCGGGGGGCAGGGCTGGGGCTGCAAATCCAGCAGCCAGGGGAAGGAAGGCCTGCCCTTGCATGAATTTCGTGCATTGGGCCTCTAGTTGAAATATAATTTATATATCATAGTATGTTTCTGTTTTAAGTGTAAAATTCAATTATTTTTAGTATATTCACAATTTTTTAATCATCACATCAATACCTGTGTGATCTTAAGAAAGATACTTGTCGCCGAAACCGGTTTGGCTCAGTGGATAGAGCGTCGGCCTGCAGACTGGAAGGTCCCAGGTTCGATTCCGGTCAAGGGCATGTACTTGGGTTGCGGGCACATCCCCAGTGGGAGATGTGCAGGAGGCAGCTGATCGATGTTTCTCTCTCATCGATGTTTCTGACTCTCTATCTCTCTCCCTTCTTCTCTGTAAAAAATCAATAAAATATATTTAAAAAAAAAAAAAAAAAAGATACTTGTCCTCTTTGGACCTCAATTTTTTCATCTGTAAAAGGAGGCTAATACCTTTTACATGTGTTTGTTTTGAGAATTTAATTACATTACAAAAACATGTGGCATCTGTGTTTGTTTCTTTCCTTCTACAGTCATTCTTAGGGTGTGGTGCCCTGCCATTCTAACCCAACTGAGTCTGAAATCCATGATGCTTGCCGGCTCCATGTTTCCTGTCAAGGCTCCAGTCCTTGCAAAACTTGGCACAGGGACACTCTATACTCCTACTTAGCACCTCTACCCTGAGGACGCAATCCTTAGCTTTGAGGCCCCTGTGCAGCAGGCAGGCCGCCAACAATCCCTGCCTCCTGGTACTCATGTCCTCCTGTAATTCTCTTCCCTTGAGTTTTAGATGAACCAAATGAATAGACTACGGCAGAAATGATGGAATGTCACTTCTGAGACACAAAAAGCGTATGTCTTTCCTCGTGGGCATCCTCTCCTGTCTCTCTGAGGGAAGCGAGCTGCCACGCTGGGAAGGGCCCTGTGGAGAGCTGGTGGTAAGGAACTTCTGCCTCAGGCCAGCAGCCACGGAGGACTGAACATGTGCACGATCCCTCCCCAGTCAAGCCTCCACATGACCACAGCCACGACGGACACCTCACTGCAGCCGTCTGAGGGACCCTGAGCCAGGGATCCTCAGCTAGGCTGCTCTAGGATTCCTGATCACAGAAACTGAGATAATAAATGTTTGGTGTTTCAAGCTTCTAAAAGGAGTAATTTAAGGGGCAATTTATTACACAGCAATAAATAACCAATATACCCACCTGCTAGTACTCTAAAAGGTAAAGGGTCAAAATCAGGCTGACCACTTTGAAAAGGGTCCTGCTCTGCTCAGTGCCCAACACACTGTCGAGGATCAAATAATTAACGAGTAACATCAGCCCACACTTGGCCTTTAAGAACTTGCTAAAATTTTACTTGCCCATGGCTGCTTTCTCTTCTTTCCATGCTTCGAAAACTCATCGCAATTCATGTGTCCCATCTCTCCTGGGAAGGACTCACTACCCTTCCTACATGGAATTCTGTTTGCCTTGTGACCTCAGCTCTCTAATGTGTTCAAAACAAAGTTATGATTTTACAGACTACCCAGCTTTTGCTCATTGTAAGGGTGGAAGCAGTATTCTCCTGTGGCTTTCCACATCTTACGTGGAAGTGGAACCCCACACTGGGTTTGGATTCTGATCCCTCTCTTCCTTTCCTTCTGACCAGATTCTATAACACAGGCCCCAGAAAGTCCACATAACCAAGACAAGGCGGCCTGCGTTTGTCCTTTGAGTGCTAGGTCTATAGCTGACTGGCCTCACAGCTTTCACTGACCTGAGAAAGCAGAGATGCCTATTGACCAAAAGAGTAAGAGAAGAGGATTCTTAGCTGTGGGATTTGAAGACCATGAAGGCTGACCTTCACCCACTGCTGGAAATTCCCACCATTAAAGTCAGGAATGAGTTTGATAACACATCTGTTGAATTGGGGCCAGCACAGGGGAAAACAGTAAACTTGGGTGTAGGATATTTGGGTTTTTGTTCAGTTACCCACCAATTTGGCAACTTGTCTTGGGCTATTCAAGTTCAATGATCTGTGCATCAGCCCAATGATCTGAGTCATTACCTGTTAAAGAAGGAACTGGGTGAACTCCCTTATGACAACATGAAAACTGAGTTCCAAGTTTACTAGTCTTCTTTCCTCCTCTGATTTGCATTTGTATTACTCTGGGCTCCTTCAGCAGATTCCATTTTTACACTGGGCTCTAAGCAGTGGGATTGACCAGTTAAGCCCTCAGGAAGGTAAAATAGAAGTGCAATAACTATTTTTTTTTCACACAATTTTCCTGCTTCTCCCACCCCAGACACCAACACATAAGCTACAGGAGTGAATACGTGATTACTTATTGCAATGGACCCTTGAATGATGTGAGGTTAGGAGTCCCCAGCTCCCTGCAGTCTAAAACACATAACTACTAATAGCCTACAGTTGACCAGAAGCTTTACCAATGACATAAACAGTTGATTAACACATACTTTTATATGTTACATGTATTATATCTATAGTCTTACAATAAAGTAAGCTACAGAAAAGAAAATGTTATAAGGAAGATAAAATACATTTACAGCATTTATTGAAAATAGCCTGCGTATAAGTGGCCCTTGCAGTGCAAACCTGTGCTGTTCGAGGGTCAGCTGGACTTTAACCCTCAGTTACAATGACTGGTCTGAGAAATGAACAAAGGAGAGCCCTTCTCTTGGATGACTGTAAAGATTCTGGAGAAGATAGTTTTCCAGCTGTTTGCTAAGCCCGGAGAAATGCATTTGGGAATGCTGGCTACCATATGGACAGAACCTGGCTGCAGAATGAAGCCAAAATAAGGACCGGGAGAGGAAGAGGGAGAGGGCTCTGGTAGGGTGCATCCCCGGTCCAATTTCTAAGACTGATCTTGCAGTTCTTTAGTGTCTGTGAGCAAATCAGGGACCCTCCCCAGGTGTGAGTCCACAGATAAAGCTGGTCTGACCTGAGTGTCATTTACTTGCCACTCAAACAATCCTTATAAATACAAGAGGTTGAGAGGATGTGGAGGTAATTAGAACAAGCCCTATAGGATGGAGAACAAAACAAAAGGCTTTGGACTAGAGTGATGGGACAGTTCAAGTCACAGGACCCAGGGACCTGAGGTGAAATATCCAACTTGATCCCTGTCCAGATGTACATGGTTGCAGATTGCCAACTAGTTCTTAGAAGGTGGAGAAAGAACAGAGGTTAGTTTTATGCAAGATCCTTGTCAAACTCTCAGGGTATCCCAAGCAGGGTTCTTTCAAGCTGTATTTGTCCATTAAGACCAATTGTTAGAGCAGCCTGTGTCCACTGAAAGGCGCAGGAGCAACCTGTGCTGTCCCCAAGGCGGGCAGCCTCTGCAGTGTAAGTGTAAGGTGGCTCTGGAGACAATGTCATTGATTAGATCGTCGTGTTACAAAATTCCAACGCCAAGTGAACTCAGAGCAGCGGCATTGTGTTAGAGGGGAAGGCAGGGGTGTTGGGAAGCATGCAAAGTGGAGTCAGACATTTTACTCTCTCACCCAATCCCCACTATGTGCAAGGGTGAAGGGTGTCACCTCGGTTTTGGAGCCGAGTCACTAACGACTCCTAAGGGGATAGAGCCCATAGCCTTGGCCTTGGTCTCATTAGAACTAAGCTCTAGCCAGATGAATTAATCATAGAAACGAGCACTTGTCTATGTAACACACATTTTCCCAGGGCACTTAAGCTCTGGGCTTAAAGCGAAGTTACATTAATAGTAGCAATCCATATTTTGCTGCATTTTTCCACCCTGCTCGCTATAACGGAATATCCATTCCCCAACAAGTTCCCTAAAATTACATCTTGGGACCTCTGAGGGGATTTTACAATGCACGAAAACAAGCCCTGATAGCTGCAGTAGGGAGTCCACCTCCATTCTCCTTTCCATCCTCTCTTCTGCCTAAGGTCTGTCACCAAAAAGGATGCCATTATGTCCTTCAGATGTCCCAATGCACCAACACCACACTCCACGGAAGCAAGGAAAAATCTTTCTCTAACTCCTAACATCCACCAACAGGAACCGCGGACCACTAGCATTGCACCTTGTGAAAACACACACACACACACACACACACACACACACACACACCTTACTAAAAAGATCTGTCACATTGATCTCAAAAGATGTCACATTGATGTCAAAGAAGGGATGTTACACCCCAAATTGTAAAGGGGTCCTTTGGACAGAGCACTCTTTTCCACTCCCATATGTAGCTGCTTCTCATATTTCCCATGGACCCGGATGTGACTCCATGATGCTAGTGGGAAACCAGTCCCCACAACAACCCCAACGTTGCCCCCCAGTCCAGCACCTCCACCTGCCAAACACGCCTCCCCTCCCTGTCATCAAAATGTCCCTGGGTTCCATGATCCATCCGTAGGTCACAAGCCTTGTGCTTTACTTTGATGTTTTGGTTGCATGCACACAATTCCTACGTTGCATGGCATAATAGATAATAAAGCAATTGCTACTCAGTCCAGTCAGACTTTACAAGGAAGACTCCTTGCCTCATCTTCCTTAAAGAAGGGGCTCACACTCTACTGTTCTTCACAGTGTAGTGAAGAAGATCAATGCGATAGGAATCATCTTAAAATGACAGACTAGAATTTAATTTTTCCCTGTTCCTTGCCAGCCATTTTATGGAGATATATATATAGACATTAAATAAGAAAGTCTAGCTGCAAAGCAAAATAAAGAGATAGTGGGTTGGGACTCAGGCAGCCCACCAACCAGGAAAGTCAATCTATAATAGAGCGCTACAAGTTCCTGGACCACATGGTAACGATTTAGATTCAAATTCAGGCCTTAGGTACCAGGCGCCCTTATCTTCCTACTCCTGTGTTAGGGGCTTTCTTATACATTATTCTGTTTAATCACCATGATCAAACTGCCAGCTATGATATTTGGAACAAAATATACTGTTTTATCTTTTGTTCTCCAAGTAATAAATGCTCACTCTAAAAGAAAAAAAAAATCTGATAAAAAGAGACATTTAACAATCATCTATAATTCCTGTGCCTAGAGAAAAGTATTTTAACATTCTGATAAATGTGGTATATATTATTCTCCCATATTTTCTGTGCACATTTAACATATAACTTATACTATTACAATTTTAGAGCTACCTTTTCCTGCATGAGATAATAGTGAATATTTTTCTAGGACATAAAATATAATTTTTTCCCAATACACCAAGGTTGCACGTTCAATCTCTAGTCAGGGAACCTACAAGATGCAGCCAATGAATGTATAAATAAATGGAACAACAAATCAATGTTTCTCTCTCACTCTCTCTCTCTCTCTAAAAATCAATCAATACATAAAATTTTAAACACAAATATATAATTTTTATAACATGTTAAGGTTCCATAAAATCCCACTATATATTGTACACCATGATATATTTAGCAGCTTCCCTATTGTTGATGAATTAAGTCATTTCTAATTTTTAATTATTGTATGCTTTGATCAACATTCTAATAGCAAAGCCTTTGTACATAACCATGATTATTTCTTTCGATTGATTCCTGCATAGCACATGAACACTTTAAGACTTTTCTTCTGTATTGCCAAATACCCATATAGAAAAGCTATATGGGTATTTGGCAATATCCATTTCTATGGCCACAGGCAGTATAAAACAGGACTAATTTCCCTGCAACACTGCTGGTATTTTTATCTGTGCTGATTGTTTGGAAGAAAAATAACTTTCAATTGTTTACAATGTGCAATTTTTGACAATTATCATTAGGTTAATTATTTTTTTCATAGCTTTACTGGCCATTTACTTCTTATGTAAAGTGATGTTCACTTTTTTGTCTCTTCTATAAACTTGCTCCTCTTTTTCTTGTTGATTTAGAAATGCTTTTTAATAAAATTGTCACCCCAGGACATGTTGCTTTTTATTGATTTTTCAGAGAGAGAGAGAGAGAGAGAGAGAGAGAGAGAGAGACTAATGTGAGAGAGAAACTTCCATCATTTGCCTCCAGAACATGCCCTGACTGGGGATCTAACCTTCAACCTAGGTATGTGCCCTGATGGGTAATCGAACCCACAACCTTTTGGTGTAGGGGACGACACTCCAACCAACTGGTCCACCCATCCAGGCTGAAAATACTTTTTGTTAAATCACTCATATGCACCATAAATATCTTATGATTAACTCTTCCATAGATACCCAAAATATCTCCTAGTTTGCCTTTAATATTATTTAGTATTCAATATACATAAGTTTTTTATGATAAACTTTATGGAGTCATATTATTCCATATTTTTAATGATTTTTGTACTTTCATACACACTTGGAAAGATTATTATTTTTTAAAATTACTTTGTTATTTTTTAGAACTGTAGTTTTATGTTCACACTTAAATCTTTATTTTGGGTGTAGTCTGAAGCAGAAATCTACCTTGATTAAATAACTCTTCATTATTAGGTAATTCATTCTCTTCCCACTGAGTTGAAATGCCATTATTATCACATTAAAAATTCTGTTATATTTCAAGTCAATTTCTATTCCATTTCATTTGTCTAGCACACAGTGTCTGTCATCATTCTTGTGTCGTTTTCCCTTTTTCTGGGGAAAAGATTCCTTTTTCTACACAAAAAGTTTTTAGATCTGTTTTTAGATCTCCTTGAAAAGCAGAGTGAAAATAATGATTTGCCTTGGATATTTTAAATTGAAGAGTGTCATTTTAAAGAAAAGTATTCCTAAAGTAATAGACTTCAATCTTAGCGTTTTTGTCACTATTAGCCATTGGCAGCTGAAAGAGAAAAAAAAAGTCCTATCAAAACACTTGTCTCTCCCTTTACTGAGCTACATGGAGAGGTGGGAGTTGGACAGAGAGCAATGCTATCCAGTCCACATATCTGAGGCAGGGAGCAGTGACCTGTCCACATGACTGTTCTTGTCTCTTGCTGCTCCTTTAACATGGTAGAGTAAGAATCCACTCATGACATTGGGTGGTGTAAAAGGCCTTTGACCCTGCACTGAAGACCTCCATCACTCACTGTCTTGAATCTGCTTCTGGTCAACCCAGTTGGCCCGAATGGAGCCCTAATGAGGCTGAGGTCACGGGTTCAGTGCCAGTGTGTCCTAATTACCACAAACTCAACAGTTTCAGGGCCTCAGCTTGGATTTCTAAGCCAAGCCAGCCATGTTGCCTATGCCCAGCTTTGCTCCCACAGGGGACAGGTGAGAGAGAAGAGATAAATAAGAACAAGTTTCCCACCAGACTGGATGCGCACCCATGCCCTGCAGCTGGCAGGGCCGTAGCAGGGTTTGCATATGGGCAAGGAGAGCACATTTTATATTGGCTCGGCGGCCATCAGTGACTGGGGTGTACTCCACCCCAACCCACAGAGGGGCTGCCAGGCTCCGGGCTCAAAGGATTTCCTGAAATTCAGAGGATAGAGATGCGGTGAGGTGGGAGGAGGTGGATTCTGGTGCTTCAACAGGAATGTTTTCAGTAGCCGATGATGCTAGGGTAACTCAAAAAATTAAATAGCAATATAATCCTTCTTTTCCACTTTATTATGAAATAAATCAAACATGTTAAATTTGGAAAATCAGGAAAGAAAGAAAACACCCATTCTAACCAACACAACACAGGCACAATTAGAAATTTCAGACTCACTTTTCATTACCATTTTAATGCATTCTACAAATAACATTTTACAGGAGGAATCAACATTTTTAAAGAAAGCAAAAATCACCCACCATCTCTAATAAAGCGACTATTTTACATTTCCCCCCTAGACATCCAGTCCTCCTAAACGCAGAGGCCCTCAAAGCCACTGGCCCACCACCTCGACCAAAGACCCATAGTTAAAATCCCCCAGGAAACAGAAGACACCTCCGTGTTCCTGACTGCGCTCGCATGTTACATACTAAAGAAGTTTCTAGCCGAAACCGGTTTGGCTCAGTGGATAGAGCGTCAGCCTGCAGACTGAAAGGTCCTGGGTTCGATTCCGGTCAAGGGCATGTACCTGGGTTGTGGGCACTTCCCCAGTGGGGGATGTGCAGGAGGCAGCTGATTGATGTTTCTCTCTCATCGGTGTTTCTATCTCTCTCTCTCTTCCGCTCTGTAAAAAGTCAATAAAATATATTTTTTTAAGAAAAGAAGAAGTTTGTAATCACAAGCATTCAGCACGATATCATTTGGAAAACATCAAGAGGGGGGGAAAGTCCTCCCGCCTGATGTGAACACAGCAGAATTGGCATTCCCTTTTAGAACATACTGTGATTCCTCATGGAAACACTTTGCGAAAAGCCAGTCATATATCGTAACGTAGCCCCCAAGTCTGAAACCACGGGTCCCTCCAACCACACAAAACAGCTGTGCCCTTGAGAGAAAGGTCATCTGCTGCAGCCGTGTTTCTTTTTACTTTTAAAGAAATGTCAGGCCGTGTTTTATGCAGTCCTTATGACAGGGTGCTGTTTATTGTATCAGCAAGCTGCCATAACTTCAGGATGAGGAAACTGCCATTATTTGGAGAGTATATATCTTTCTGACTTGCAGGAAAGATGAAAATTAAGAACGGCCCTTTTGCGGAGTGGGTCTAAGTATTCCCTGACAGTCTCCTACAATATTTCAAACATCTTCGTCAGACCCATAAAACCTGATGCTTGCCTCACTTAGCCCAGCCGAAGCCGCGTTGGAGTTGGGACATTTATCACAAGTGTGGTGTGAATGCTGCCACTTGGCAGATGTTTTTGAGCAAGGATTTTAAGCCAGCTTGCCTGACGTCCCCAAGGACAATGAAGTGTACATAACAAAATCATACATTCGGAAATAATAACAGTAGCTAATGTGCATCATGTGCTCAGATCTGTGTAAAGCGTTCTACATGCATTATCTCAATTTGTCCTCACATCTAGAAGGTCAGCATTAGTAACCCAGATAAGAAAATTAAGATGGAAAGAAATCAAGTTACTTGCCCCAAGGTCACACTGCTGGAAAGCCAGGGTGCCAGGAATCCAACCCAGGTCTCATCACCCTGAGCCACACATGTAATCAACATGTGTCCATCAGGAGATGTTTCCTACGCACTGCGGTCCCACAGAATATGTTGCTGTTACTGTCTAAATTGTATCAGAGAGAGTAAGTTCCTTTGGCATGGTAACACAACCGTGTGACAGCCTGCGTTTGAAACCAGATCTGTGTGACCTCCAGCTCCATACTCTGGTGCCAAAGTTCTTGACCTCGAGAGTAGAGATGAGAAGTAAAGGGAATGTGAAACATTTTTTAAAACCTGCTCCAGGTCTTGCTTGTCTGGGATCAACGAGGGAGGGAATGTGATAAAGTCACTTGAGAGTTCTGTTTAAAATCCTTGTCAAATTCTGTTCCAACGTGTTCTTATGTTCTAGTGTCAGTGAAATTTTAGGAGCGCCAAACTGCTTCAGAAATCAGAATCTGGACCAAGCTTACGCGGGGCAAGCCATTACTAAGCTAAAAGCAGCCTGTTCGTGTAGGTTAGTCCAGCAAGCGGTACCTTGCCCAGATCACGTAGCTCGTCGTGGCCCAGTGCAGTGCAGGCAAGGTCTCCTGCCAACCAGAAATCTCTGTTGGGATGGGGAAACCGTGAGGTTCAGATTGAGTAGGTGAAGTGGCTGCGAACCTTTCTTCTGCTTAGAGAAAAGAAAGTCACAAGGGAGGCAGACAGCTGACATACAAATTTACTTTCTCCTTCCCCTCAGCTCGCCTCCCCTCCCCCCACATTCCCCTTCTTTGCCCTCGCTCCCTTTCTTCTCCCTCCTTCCTCAGCCACCCCGGGGTGGGAGAGAGAGCCAGTGGGGGTGGGAACTGACTGAATAGGTGGGCTGGCTTCTAGCCTGTGCTCCGACACTCACTAGCTTTGTAACTCTAGACAAGTCGCTTAACCTATGTCTTTCGACCTCAATTGCTTCATTTTTTTTTCCAGCAGATTTGTCTTAAATGCCAAATGAAATGTTCATATTTCATCGGTGACATGAAGAGCTAGGCCAAATGGAGTTTGCAGTCCTTTCTAGGTTTAAAATGCTGTGACTCTCCCCCTGCAATGATGCCCTTTTCCCTTTCTTTCTCCTTTCTCCCTTCATTCTCTCCTTCTTTCCTCTGTCACCTGCATTTCAGCCCACCTCTACGTCTCTCAGACATGGAAGCAGAGAAATAAAGACGGAGAGGAGAGAAATTCGTAGGTGTGTGGGATCTTCCTTTCTTAAAATCAATCTTCTTTCCTTCCTCACTCCCTCCTTTCTTCTTTCCTTTGCTTCCTAACCTCATGGTAATTTCTTTGGCTTTTCAAGAGAGCATTTCAGGGAATAAAGAGACCTCTCTCAATTCATGTCCTCATCTAGGCAAACATTTAGAGTGTCTGCAAGTGCCAGCATTTTGTTGGGCATGGTAATTACAATGGCCACCAGTGGGATCTGGGAAATATTTGCTCACCTTGGTTTGTAAATGGTGGTTCCTCGGGGAACAAAGGAGCTGATGCACACTGCAATCACCTGCCTCGACAAGAAGGGCCTGGACCAAGCACCCGGCCTACCTTAAAAGTGGCGGTTTCAGGAGTGCCCTGTAAGAAAGCCTTCCGGATAGACGTGATCCCCATGGCCTTCAAGGACAGTCGGCAAGTGCCAGCTCTGTCTGTGTTGACTGCATCCAGCCCTCCTGCTTGAGAAGAGCTTCAAAGGGCTTGAGGAATAGCTAGACCAGCCCTGCCCAATAGAACTTTGTGCAGTTATGGAAATGTCCTCTCTCTGCGTTGTTTAATATGGAGGCCAATGGCAAAATGGCTATTGAGCACTGGAAATGTCACTAGTGTGACTGAGGAACTACACTTTTAGTTTTATCCTATCTTAATTATTTAACTTTAAATAGTCACATGTGGCTAGTGCTACCACACGGGGCAGTGAAGATATAGTAAACACTACAGATTAAGCAATAGGACTCCTAGACAGTCTAGAGCAACTTACATAAAATGGAAATCAGGTACATGGTATAAGAAGATAAGGATGTTGAGGGTGATCAAATCCTGAATCATGAGGGAAAATGCCAAAACAAGGAAAAGGGTAGGATCTTACTCTTAGACAGTTTCAGATTTCCCTGGCTCGTAGTAGCTCTCCAGAACTTCATTGGATGATGCATGGTTGCTACTGATCTGGCTAGGGTACTTGTTCATTATGAAGAACAGAGACTCGCCCACATTAGCTTAAGCAATGGTGGCAGTAGTTGTGGAAAAGCTGTACTTGTTCTAGACAGGGGTGAGGATCCTTCGGACCTCCAAAACCAATAGCCAAATAGAGCTAAATCTCATGGTGGTTAGATGGATCTGGAATAAATTTCAATAATTGTTTTTAAAATAATATGTCAGATACTAGTACAAATTGTATAAGCACTTTTCTGGATTTTAGCCATGATAATACCAAAGATAAAATTATTATTAAAGGGCTTTTAAAGAGTATATCAAGGGCAAGAAGACTAAGGGCATCTTCATGCTTGAGGCAGAAGTTGATATTAATTAATTACAGATAGAAAAAGGACTATTCGGCCCCAGTTATTTTGTTTCCTCCTATTTTACCTTAAGGAGATCAATTTCCATAAGAGAAAAGATCATGCAAACACTGTAAGAGAGAAGCCAAAGCTGTTTATAATACACTAGAGGCCAGGTGCATGAAATTCATGCATGGGGGCAGGGGGCAGGATCCCTCAGCCCGGCCTGCACCCTCTCTAATCCAGGACCCCTCAGGGTCGGACATCCCTCTAGCAATCCAGGACCGCTGGCTCCTAAACTCTCGCCTGCCTGCCTGCCTGATCACCCCTAACCACTCTACCTGCCTGCCTGATCACTCCTAACTGCCTCTGCTTTCTGGCCTGGTTGTCCCCTAACTGGTCCCCTGTTGGCTTTTTCCCCCCCTAGCTGCCCCCCTTCTGGCCTGGTCTCCCCCTAACTGGTCATCTGCTGGCCTGGCCACCCCCTAACTGCTCACCTGCTGTCCTGGTCGCCCCCTAACTGCTCCCCTGCCAGCCTGATCATCCCTAACCACCTCTGCCTCGGCCCCTGCCACCATGGCTTTGTCCAGAAGAAAATTGGATGTCTGAAGATGTCTGGTCAACCTGGTCTAATTAGCATATTACCCTTTTATTAGTATAGATGCCATTGCTCTCAGCACATTCAAGTCTCCAGGTCTACATAAATTATACCACCAGGGTCTTGTAGAAATAATGAAAGCTGAAATGCTATGGATACATTCTGAACAATTATGGAGAATGAGAGAAGGCCCAGCAGGCTGGAGAGGATTGAACATTTTCCCAGTTTTCAAGAAAGGGTATAATAAACATCCTATAAATAAAGATCAATAGGCTTGATGATAATCTATCGAACAATCAAAGTGGGTTTTAAAGAAAGGGGCTTATGGACACACTTTGAAAAGAAAGCAGTGATCACCAAGAGTCAGAATGGGTTCACTAAGAATAAATCATGCCAGTTTACCTTCCATCCTACTTTGGCACAGAGGATGGCAACCTATAAATTACACCACATCATAGTGTTTAACAGGGTCTCTCATTAGAGACCATCTTTGCAGACAAGATTTAGTAATTTGAGCCGAATGCTGGTACCATTAGTAAGCACTGGATGGCTTTCCTCAAAGAGCTGTGATTAATAGATGACTGTCAACCTGAAGGGAGGTTTTTATATCATGCCATAGAACGATTTGTCCTTGGCCTGCTCTGCTAAAAATTTGCATGACTTAGATGAGGACAGTGATGGTATGTTTATTAAATCAGCGGATGACAGGAAACTAGGAGGGATAGATAATAGATTTCAGCCCCCAAATCTTCTCAGTCTGAGACAATGGGCCAATTTTAATAAATTTTCAGTGTAAAGATCTGCCCTCATCCACATTAACACACACCTCCTTTAGCTCCTTAAAAGACCAGATGGGGTGACACCAGGAAAACTTTGCCTGAGTAATTAAAACCCAGCTTCCACCATTTTCCATGATCAGTTCACTAGAAACAATTTGCCTTCCAGCCTCTTGACCTGTTTTATTTTGTGGTCAGTCGAATACGTACAGTATCTCATCTCATCCATTGGCTCTTGTTAGGACTGACCCCCAGGATGACTCCTCAGTCTCTTGTCTTGGCGCCCAGCTCCCCAGGAAGAAGTTCAAGGTTCAGCCTACAGTTACAGCCCACAGTGCTTTCTTCCCTTCCCAGTGAGGGACTCTCAAAACCAATTCTTGCTATTTGCTTTGTGATGGGACTGAAGAAAGCTTCTGTCCTGGGTGACCATCCTGGGCTTGTGTGGAGTTGCACTATGTTCTGTTCAGCAGGCTCTGCTTGATCTGTGATGTCATCTAAAAGCCTCAGATAACAGAGACATAGAAGTATGGAACATACTGACGAATTTCAGAGGGAAGGTGGTAGGGGGAGAGCGATTAACCGGGGAACTTATATGCATATATGTATAACCCCTGGACACAGACAATAGAGTGGTGAAGGCCTGGGAGGGGCAGGTGTGGGGTGAGGGGGACAATAGTGAGGAAAAACAAAACACAAACAAACAAAGGGGACATCAGTAATACTTTCAACAATAACAATAAATTTAAGAAAATAAGAAAGATACTCAATGGATCTGTTTTTCTTAGAAATAAATAATTTTTAAGAAAGATGACAGTTGGAATAACTATTGAGGGTAACGAATTCCCCAAAATCACATGCTAACAAGAGCAGTAAAAATATAAAAGCCTCAGGCAACCCTGCTTTGCCTCTTAACACTTTGGGAGAAGGCCCCTGTGCCATGACAGACAATGGAAGTTGGTTACGTTTTAAAAAAAAAAACCAGGAACACAAGCACTGAGCAGCAGCAGCTTGTGTTCAGTTGATTCTGAACCCAAAGCCAGTGTGATCCTGAGCTCTTCTGTCAGAGATCATGAATCCATTATACGCAGCGGTTCTCAACCTGTGGGTCGCGACCCCTTGGGAGTAGAACGACCCTTTCACAGGGATCACCTAAGACCATCAGAAAACACATATATAATTACATATTGTTTTTGTGATTAATCACTATGCTTTAATTATATTCAATTTGTAACAATGAAATTGGGTGTCACCACAACATGAGGAGCTGTATTTATTAAAGGGTCGTGGCATTAGGAAGGTTGAGAACCACTGATTATAAGGGAAGTGATTATATTGCTCCTCCTTGTGAGGATTAGACCATGCCGGAGACCACATGGAGTAGCATCAAGGTGACTTGAAGTCAACTACATAACAGAAAAGTTGAAAGCTTGGAATGTTCATCTGAAAAAACCATAATAGCTGGCCACAGATTTTAGATCTGGCACGTAAAGAAAGATTGGAGTTATTCTACTAGATAAAGCAAGTATCAATAGGTGAAAACTGCAGAAAATCAAGTTTCTCATAATAATCTCTAACAATTAGAACTGTCCGAGACTGTCTTGGGTTCCCTTAGGATTTTCTAAATTCCATGTTGCTAGACGTGCTCAAAAGGAGGGAATGTGTGATCTGTAACATCAGTTAGAATGCATGAGCCAGCCTGTAGTTAACTAGGACGTTTTTAAGGCTCTTTACACGCTAGGTTTATAATTTTATAACTACGAATATATGCTGATTTAACTTAGGCTATTTTTTTCCTAAATTTCCTTGTCTACTATTCCAAGAATATATTCTGGAGAAGATATATGACCTGTCTTTTTAAGTTTTTAAGGCGGCAGAGGAAAATTGGGGAAGCCCAAGATTAATCCTTCTTTGAAGATACAGCTGGTAAATATCTGCTGGGGTTTCCAAAATTTGCATAATCATTTGTATCAATCCTTCCCCTTACCCTGACTCCTTTGGGTCTTTTGAGCTATGATTTCAGTCCTGTCCTGTTATCAGACTCTGGACAATGCATCAGTTTCCCTCCCAAGACTTCCTCTTCACAGATGGGACCCACTCCAGGACACTGTGGCCAAGCTTGGTGAAGGGGCCTTGATTACTCAGGCACTGAACCCACACAACAACCTAACTAGCTGCTTCCTATTCCAGGATGAGAAGGGGAACAGAGAAAGGAGGGAATGATAACGAGGACGATGCTGACTAGGCTCATCCATCTTCCTGCGTCAGCCCATGGCCATTCCACTTCTGGGCCTCCTTCCATCCCTGGGCTTGTGTCTCTGGCTATACAGCCTCAAGGTGACTCCCTGCTCCTCTCCCATGGCTTTGGGTTACCCTTCCCAGAAGAGCATACTGTCTGCATTATTAGTGATCTCTGTCCAAACCACACATATTTCATCGGTTCAGATAATTGCCTTCAGAGAGGGAAGGTATGATTATTTTAATTGTTCTTGCTTCATCCCTATTTCTTAAAACCTTACAATGTCAATGCTGGAAGGTACTTCCTGGAACAGATAAATAATACTGAATAATTTACTAGTCTCAGAGCATGCTCTGGAGAGAACATATAATAATGTGGTGTAACCAGGCGACAATAAGGGATCTTTTGAAATCTAAAAATTAAAAAAAAAAAAAAAAAAAAAAAAGGAAGGAAAAGAAAGTAGAATGGTAGTAGCCAGGGGCTGAAGGAAGGAAGTCATGGGGAGTTCTTTTATGTTTTTCAATTTTTAATTATTTTCAATTTCAATTGACATGTAATATTATATCAGTTGCAGGTGGGGAATTATTGTTCAAATTAAGAAGATGAAAGAGTTCTGCAGATAGATGGTGGTGATGGCTGCCCAAGCATGTGAATGCATTTACTGCCACTGAACTGTGCACTTAAACATGGTTAAGATGGTAAATTTTAAGTTATATGTATTTTAGCACAATAAAAATTGGGGGAAAAGATCTCAAATTTAGATTTGGACTCTGTGATTTTCAATTAGAACTTCTAATTGAACTTCTAGCTGCTGTATAGACTGACTATGTCATCAGAATGCTTAACAAGCTCACCAGCAATTATTTAGGAGACTTCAGCACCCATAGTCCTCAAGTTGTGGAAGATGCTCTTTGAGCAAGGGACCACCTTTAACTGAACCAGAAATGGGCACCCAGTCCAAGGCTAGTGAATCCATAGGCTGATCAGTAAGGTGGTCTGGCATAGAACAATCTACCCCACAGGTAATTACCAGGATATCTTCCTTTCCCATCAGAATTTGAAAAGGAAAATATGGAGAAATTCAGCCAGTGTGTTTGAGATACATACCATGTAAGAATACTCTCTGTCCTCTTGGAGCATAAAGAGGAGTGGTTTTGCAGGCAAGAAAATGCTCTTACTATAACTGCTGTGAACTTGTGAGATATGGGCTGAGATAAGTGAAGAGAGGGTGCTAAGCTGGATTTGAGTTTTGGAAAGGTTGTCAAGGGGACAATATCTAAGCTGAAACCTAGAATATGAATTGAATGATGAGAAAAGAGGAGAGAAGGCAGAACAACCCATGTGAGGGTTGGACCAACATCAAGAGAGAGCTGTTGAGTCCAATAATGTAAAATTACAATACATCAAATGTGCAGGGGAAATGAGGTTAGAGGGACGTGAAAGCTTTATAAACACCATTAAGCAGTCTCGTCTTTGTACTGAGGGGGAAAAGAACCACCGAAGAGTTTCAAGCAGAAAAGAGGTGTAATTAAATTTATTTTTAGAAGGACCATTTAAATAGGAGAATAGAAACAGATAAGAGAGAAGCAAATATGGAGTCAGGGAGCACAGTTTGTGCAGCAATAGGGAAGAGAGATAGTAGTGACTTGAATTAAAGAGATGGCACTGGGCCTGGAAAAAGAGAAGGCTAGGTGGCTGAAATTAGGAGCTGGATTCAAAACAAGTTATGAAGCCCAGGAGGCGTCATCAAGAATAAGATTTCCAGACTCACAATTAGGTGGGAGGTGATAGCATGCAATGAGGTAAAGACAAGCAGAACATCTAAAAGGCTGCCTAGCATCACTAATCATGGGGAAATGCAAATCAAAAGACAATGAGATAACACCTCACACTTGCTAGAATCGTTATTATCAAAAAGATAAGAAATAACAAGTCTTGACAAGGAAGTGGAGAAAAGGGAACCCATGTGCACTGTAGGTGAGGAAGTAAATTCGTGCAGTCACTATGGAAAACAGTATGGAGGTTTCTGGGTATTTATCTGAAAAAATCCAAAAACACTAACTTGAAAATATATATGCCTCTCCATGTTCATTGCAACATTATTTACAATAGCCAAGACATGAAAACAACCGACATGTCAGCCCATCGATAGATGAATAAATAAAAATAATGTGATATGTGTGTATATGTGAATATTATCCAGTCATAAAAAGAAGGAAGCCTACCATTTGTAACAACATTGATGGATCTGGAGGGCATTATGCTAAGTGAAATAAGACAAAGACAAATACCATATGATCACACTTATACATGGAATCTTAAAAAGCAAACAGATAACAAAAACAAAAAACTGAACTCATAGATACAGAAGACGGATTGGTAATTGCCAGAGGCAGGGGTGGGGGGTTGGGAGTTGGCAAGTGGATGAAGGTGGTCTAAAGGTACCAGCTTCAGTCATAAGTCCTGGGTGTAATGTACAGCATGATGACTATCTACACTAATAAAAGAGAAAGATGCAAATTGACTGTACCTTTGCAACACCCACCAGCCAATCAGGAGTGAGTATGAAAATTAACCCAACAAAGATGGTGGGTTAATTTGCATACGCAGCTGTTGAGCGGCCGGGGCGGGGAAGGACACTTGCATCGTCACCATGGGGACAATGCTGGCATTCTGCACCTCCCCAGCTGCTCCGAGCCTCTGGGCAGCATGGGAAGGCAGAAAGGCGAAAAGGCAGCTCCGGCCAGACAAAGGCAGTGCCGGCAGCCAGAGGAAAGAAGGCCCATTCTTGCACGAATCTTTGTGTATCAGGCCTCTAGTAGTTAATAATACTGTGTTGTACAGTTGAAAGTTGCTAAGAGAATAGATTTTAAAAGTTCTCATCACAATAAAAAAAATTTGTAACTGTGTGTTGATAAATGTTAACTAGACTTATTGTGGTGATCATTTTATAATATATATATATATATATATATGGAATTATGTGTACACCAAAAACTAATATAATATTATATGTCAATTATATTTCAATTAAATTAGGTGGAAGGTGAGACCTTCCCTGTTGCTCTATCCAAAGGTTTTAAATCTCCTGCTTAAAACCTTTCTTCCTAATGTACTAGTAAATAAAAAAAGTCTGCACTTACTCCTCTGATCTAAAGGACCCACAAGCCCTGCTACCCTGGCACAGTGGTTGAGTGTTGATCTATGAACCATGCCTGGTTTGTGGGCTTGATCCCCAGTGGGATTGAGTGCAGTAGGTAGTCAATCCATGATTCTCTCTCATCATTGATATTTCTATCCCTTTCTTCCTCTCTGAAATCAATAAAAATAAATAAAGGATCTGGTTCTTGCCTGTATCTGATCATATCCCCTACATCTTTTCCTGCCCTTCCACCCAGGTCTTCTGTCAGCTCCTTGTCCATACGGAGCTCTTGCTGTCATCAGAGCCACCACAGGGCTCCCTTCCCTAGAACATGCTTCCAAACACAACCAGGTAATTGGCTGATTGTCACCCAGCACTACCCAAAACCATAGAGAAGCCTGAGGAAAGAGGGAAAATATGTTCCTCTCTCTATGTTTTATTGTATATTTAAATGTTTGATATTTTTACAGAACACTAAAGCAGTTGAAGAAATACTGAAAACTTGTATTTTAGGTTCCTGGCCTCAACAGAAGCAAACACAATCAATAATATATTTTAAATCTACTTCTTTGCTTATCTCATTTTTAGTGGAGAGAATGGTCATATTTGACATCTCTTGACCAAGTGATGATCTTAAATAATTTTTAATTAGCTTCAGCTTATTGATACTTTCTAATTAAAATTTTGATATTTCATTTGTTTTTTTACTTTGCTTTTGCTTTTTAATAATGTTGTACAAAAGAATTTATTTATTTTGATTACTGAGGTCTTGGTGCCCCCTTAAATTCTGTGTTCAGTTCTGTGCTCATGCTTCATGCAGCTCAGCCCTGCTCAGCTCAAAGGCCATCTCCTCAAAGAGACCTTCCTTGACGCTCCATCCAAAGAAGCCAGGCAGCTTTGCACTTGCCCACTTATCTTTTCTACTATTACTCTGAATTCATTTTAATAGCACAACTATTATTCTAAATGATCTTGCTTAACTTTTAGACTTTTTCTTGACTTTAGTCTTCAGACCCCAGGTGGAACCTCTATGCTCTGTGCCAATCGTATGCATCATCCTACCACACCTAGCACAGCAGCGGCACACATTTAATGAAGTAATACATTTGGGATAGTGGGTTTCTAGAATCTAGATGGTCCTTGAAGCCTCGGACTTAAAGGATGTGTGGTACAAAAAGAAAAGCAGGCCTAGGGTAAACTCTGGGAAACAACAACATTGAAGGAGCAAATAAAGAGGAATCTACTGAAATACAAATGGTGGTGAGAATGTGGAGCTCACAACAAGTGCCCTCATTCACTGCCTATGGAAATGCAAAATAGAATAGCCGCTTGGGAAGAGAGTTTGGAAGTCTCTTACAAAACTATATATACTCTCACCATACGACCCAGCAATTGCACTCCTCGGTATCTACCCAAAGGAGTTAAAACTGTATGTCCACACAAGAATTGCACACAGATATTTGTAGCCGAAACTAGGAAGCAACCAACATGTCCTTGATAAATGAATGGGTAAATAAACTGTGGTACATACAGACAATAGAATAGTATTCAGTGCTGAAAAGAAATGAGCTATTAAGCCATGAAACTATGTGGAAACTTAACCCATAATACTAGTTAAAGAAGCCAATATGAAAAGGCTACATACTGTATGATTGCAGTTATAGGACATTCTGGAAAATGCAAAAGTGTGGAAATAGTAAAAGGATTAGTGGAGACAGTAAAAGGATCAGGAGGGATGAATAGGCAGAGCACAAAGGATATTTAGGGCAGAATGAAACTACTCTGTATGACACGACGACGGTGGATACATTTATCCAAACCCATAGAATGTACAACACTAACAGTGAACCCTAATGTAAACTATGGCCTGTAGATGATAATGATGTGCAATGTAGGTTCACCAGTTGTAACAAATGTACCACTCTAGAGGTATGCTGGTGATGGGGGAGGATGTGTGTGACGGGGGTAGGGAATATATGGGCACTCTCTCTGCTTCATTTTGCTGTGCACCTAAAAACTGCTTTAAGAAATTAAATCCTATTAAAAAGAAAAAGAGCTGCCCTGGCTGGGTGGCTTAGTTGTTTGCAGTGTTGTCCCATACACCAAAATGTCATGGGTCAGGGCACATAACTAGGTTGTGGATTCGATGCCCAGTCAGGCGTGTACGGGAGGCAACAGATCCATGTTTCTCATATCAATGTTTCTCTTTCTCTCTCCATCTCTCCCTTCTTCTCCTTCTAAAATCAGTAAAAACATATCCTCAGGTGAGAACTTTTTTAAAAAAGGGCTAACTGATAAAGTACAAAGAAGCAGAGAGAATCTGAAAGGTAGTTCCTGCAAAAGGCAAAGGAAGAGACTTTCAAGAGGGAGGGTGGGGCAGTCATTGCCTAGCGCTGCCAAGAGCTCGTCTAATAAGACCACAGAGCGTCTCATGAATTTGGCAACAGATGTCATCCGCTCCTTTAGCATCAGCAGACTCAGTGAAGAATGGTGGGTGGAAGCCAGATGGCAGCGGGTTGAGGAATGAATGGGTAGTATGGAGGCAGAGATAACAATAATGACTCCGCAAGATGTTTGGCAGGGAAGAAGAAGCAACATAAAGATATGTCTAGAGAAGTAAAAGATTCAAGAGAATACTGTTGTTTTTAGAGTGGGAGAGACATTAGCATGCTTAAATATTGATAGGAGAAAGCCAAGAAAAAGTGAGAGATAAAGAATGATAATATGCCCTGGCTAGTTTGGCTCAGCGCGTAGAACGTCAGCCTGTGGACCAAAGGGTCCTGGGTTCGATTCTGGGCAAGGGCATATGCCTGGAATTTGGGTTTGATCCCCAGTAGGGGGCATGCAGGAGGCAGCCGATCCATGATTCTCTCTCATTATTGATGTTTCTCTCTCTTCTCTCTCTCTCTCTCTCTCTCTCCTCTTCCTCTCTGAAATCAATAAAATATATTAAGAAAAAAAGAATGATAATGTAAGAAAGGGATATTGATATTTCTGAACAGGTGGGAATGGGTGCAAACCGGAACCCTGGTGGAGGGTTTTACCTTGAACAGGCAGAGAAGAGCCTAGTCTACTGTGAATAGTAGGAAGGGGGGTGGGGGTGGGGACAGTAAATAGGTATGATGGCGAGAAATGGATGGTACCTTCTCTGCTGGTTTTCATCTTTTCTGCGAAATTGGAGGCGAGGTCATGTGCTGAGGACGAGAGTGAGGTGGTCAGGTGGGGCATTTCATTTATTCACTCAACGAAGATTTGTTGGGCACCTACTATGTGCCGGCACTGTTTTGGGTACGAGAAATCTATTAATGAACAAAACAAGATTCCTGCCATTGTGGAATTAATAATAAACAACGAAGATGCTAAATAAGTTATATAGTGGTTAGAAAGTTATATAAATACTCTGAGAAAATAGAACAGGGCAAAGGAGATGAAGAGTGTTGTGTAGGGGGAGGTAGAGACTGTTGTGCAGTGTCAAATAGAGAGGTAAAGGTAGAACGTGTAGCTAGTATTTAAACATGATGAGGGTGTCAGATGGATATCTGGGAGAATGGTATTTGAAGAGGAAGGAATAGCCAGTGCAATCGTTATAAGGTGGGAGAATATTAGACACTGTATGAGTTTCCTACTGCTGCTGTAACAAGTCACCATAAAACTTGTGATTTAAAACAACACAGATGTGTTCTCTTACAGTTCTGGAAGCAGAAATCCAAAATCAGTCACAGGGTCAAGGTGTCAGCAGGGCCAATTTCTTCTGGAGTATGTAGGGGAGGATCTATGTCCTTGCCTTTTCTAAGTTCTAGAGGCTGCCTGCATTTCTTTCCCTATAACCCCTTCCATCACTCCAGCCTCTTGTTCCCATGCTCACACTTCCTACTTCCCTTTCATAGTCAACTCTACCTCTGCTCCCCTTTTATAAGGATGCTTGTGATGACAGGTGGTGTCCTCCAGGATAATCCAGAATCATCTCCCTATTTCAAGATGAAGATCTGGCCAATGACATCTGCAAATCCCTTTTGCTATGTAAGGTAATAGTCAAATGTTGCAAGGATTAGGACCTGGATGTATTTGGGGTACATTCTCCAGCTTACCACAGTCCACCCTCTGGCCCCCAAAGATTAACATCCATTCAATATGCAAAATCCATTCACCTCTATCCCAACATACCTAAAAGCCTCAATCCGTTACAGCATCCATGTAAAGCTACCCAGAGTATCTCCCTTAGGCTTTCATCACATCTATAAAACACCTTCACAGAAACACCTAGATTAATGGGGTTTTTTTAGCTTTTTTTTTTTATTCTCACCCGAGGATTTGATTTTTTTTGGGGGGGGCGGGGGGAGAGAGAGAGAGAGAGAGAGAGAGAGAGAGAGAATCGAACCAGCAACTTTTGGTGTAAGGGATTATGTTTCAACCAACTAAGTCACCAGGCAGGGCCACCTAGATTAATGTTTGATTGACTAACAGGCAGGCTATTATAGCTTAGTCAAGCTGACCCATAAACTGACCATCACAGACATGTTCAAGATTCAGCAGGTGGCCATGTGGCTGAACAGATGTGAGTAAGCAAAAAGTAGTAAGAGGTAATGTTAGAGAAAGAATGGAGGGCCTGAAATGTAGGCCATTGAAAAGAATCAAGTTTTGGAACTATTACTTCAGAGAATCAGAGGGCCCAGTTTTAAGGCTGAAAAACATAAATGTAGAGTGTACCAAACTCTATAATAAAGTTATTTCCTCTAGCAGTCAGCAGTCCAAATTTAGGCAAGATGAAGCCAGATACTTGAATTGAACCAGGGATTTTAAAATATAGACATAACAGCAAAAGGAAATGGGGGTAAGGAAGTTAATTGACAAGAGAAACATGGAAACAACAAGCCATGACATCTAAGCTGGGTGGGAGGTAAGTGAACACTGAATAGGGAAAGAGCTGGACTTCGAGGCATCAGAGGAGGACAAGGACAATGGTAACAACAGACCACATGATCAAGGAACATTTGGAGTAGGAGGTACTGCATGAGACAGCTGGACACTCAAGAGGCCCTGGTTGACGTCCACACATATCCTTTCTGGATGGAACAGTGATGGGCTATGACAAGGTGCACCTGTGTTTGTGGACAGAGTGACTGATGAGAAATCAAATTAAGTCATGGGGCTGAGCAGGGCTTGGAGGGGAAATCTGCAGGATGAGCCTCTTGCCAGTGTCTTCACGGAACGAAGGGTGCTTGTCAGGAGCACAGATAGTGATATAACCAGAGGGGTCAGTCCTAAGACAAAAGCTGGAAGAAAGCAGGGCTTTTCTTGCATCCTGAGGCATGTGTGGAGGGCAAAAATGAGCACTATCCATTTGAGATCACTACCAACAAAAGCAGTGCCCTAAGGAGCCAGCCTGGCTGCAGTTAAGGCCTGTGAGTAGAGGGAATCTTCAGTGCAAAGGCTGAGCATGCAGGGAATTGTTCACTGTAGGACCATGGACGGCTTAGAGAGGAGAGCAGCAGGCAGGTAGGAGGCAGAGGGAGCAGAGAACTATAAAAATGAGAGAAAGTCAGAGGATCTTGGACGGCAACCAAGAGTAACAGAGAGAGAAGGCATGATGGATTTACTGGTGGTGAGTTTTCCAAAAGAGTAAGTCCCAGCAGTCTCCTGGTGGCTGAGGAGAGGGACACTTAGACCCTGAGTCATCCTGGCCTGGATGGATTCCACCAACAAGGGAGGCCTGCTGTTGGACGAGTGGGTCTGGCCTCACTGCAAAAAGACTGTGGTGGGCAGCATTCCACTGTGCTGCAGGGTGGAATTTAAGAAGAGGCAGAACCTATCTATATATGACTGACTACTCGAAAGTGATATTGTGAATCGCTCAAAGGTGAAGGTCAATGGAAAGAACAGCCCAGCAGACAGTTTGACCATGGGACAAAGAACCATAGTTATAAATACACACATATATTTTTATACTGCTCTTTGATTGCTATCACTATAAGCACATAAATGAAAGTTGAAATTGTGGCTACAGAGAAGGAAAAGTGCCATCTAGGGATATCATTGATGATGACGATGATGATAATAATAACTATAACAATAATATTAGCAAACATTTACTGAGCACTTCCCCCACACCAACCACTACTCTAGCAGATGACATGTATTAACTCAGTTAATCATCTAAACAACCTTATGAGTGGGTATTAATACTTTCCCCATTCTACAGATGATGTCACAATACTTATATTAATTACACCAGGATTCAAACCAAGAACCCATACTCTTTTTTTTTTTAATATATTTTATTGATTTTTTACAGAGAGGAAGGGAGAGAGATAGAGAGTTAGAAACATCGATGAGAGAGAAACATCGATCAGCTGCCTCCTGCACACCTCCCACTGGGGATGTGCCCGCAACCCAGGTACATGCCCTTGACCGGAATCGAACCTGGGACATTTCAGTCCGCAGGCCGACGCTCTATCCACTGAGCCAAACCGGTTTCGGCAAGAACCCATACTCTTAATCCAAATCTTACGAGAGAGAGAGAGAGAGAGAGAGAGAGAGAGAGAGAGAGAGAGAGGAGGAGAGAGAGAGAGAACTGAAGACATAACCCTCGAGAATATCAATAGTTAAGAAAGTATTGCAAGGAAAATGGAGAAAGTGTACATGGTTAAGATACTTATGTCATTGATCTTAAATATGATATTAAAAGTTGATCTTAAAATAGGTTCTTGGCAATACCTCATTTTCATGCCTTTGACTCTTTTCTTGAAAGTGAATGTAGAGGGGGGAAAATGAATTCAAGTTAGTTGGTTTTCAATTAATGAAAGTTTTGTGATATCTGCCTGGTGGCCTAATAAAAGCAACTTTAGCACTGAAAAATTTTCCTCTGGCTTTCCTGCATTCCCACAAGAAATTTTTATTTAAAAAATAATAATCACCATAATAATAATAATTTTTCTTGTTTTTCAAAGTGAACGCCTTGGACCCCACTGACTAGAGCAGTTACTGAGGAAGGGTCGGGGTTAATTTCAGTTCTCCTGGGTTATGAACATTGACATGGGACTTAAGAAAAACCTTCATCCAATTTTTTCCAAATTAAATCAAGAGCATTGATAATTAGTTTCTATCAAAGACATCTAGTGGGAAATGAAAGAGCTGAAAAAGCCATAAGCTGCCTTTATTTCTTCATTAATATTTGCTCCCAAATGCAGGTCAAATAAACCACACTCGCAATTTTAAATGAGTTGCTTCAAAGTTGATGAATTATTTTTCTCTTTGGATTCATACCACCCGCTGCGGCTAATTATTCCCACTGCATTCCCTTCTCTTACGTGAGGTTTTAGTCCAACAAAGAAAACAAATCGAGGCTTCCTAGAAATTGAACTCCGTTTTGCCATTTTGCTGTAAAGATTTCTTTCACCTCATAGGCAATCCCACTTTGAAGACCAAGAGAATTGTTCTCACCATCACTCCTCCAGTTGGCACTGCTGGTTTGGAGGTCAGCTGGTTTGTGAGGTCAACTGGTTTGTGAGGTCAGCTTGTTTGTGAGGTCAGCTGGTTTGAGGGGTCAGCTTGTTTGTGAGGTCAGCTGGTTTGTGAGGTCAGCTTGTTTGTGAGGTCAGCTTGTTTGTGAGGTCAGCTGGTTTGTGAGGTCAGCTTGTTTGTGAGGTCAGCTGGTTTGAGGGGTCAGCTTGTTTGTGAGGTCAGCTGGTTTGGGAGGTCAGCTGGTTTGGAGGTCAGCTGGTTTGGGAGGTCAGTTTGTTTGTGAGGTCAGCTGATTTTATGGCTTTCAGAATCCCCTGAGCACAAACCACATTTGGGACACAGAAGCCTGTAGGAGCTGCAATGCCAACCCCACCAGGCCCATGCCACCACTCTAATTTCCCTTGAAGCTTTCATTCTACTGTGCTTCCTTTTGCTCATTTGTAAGATGAGGATAATAACAGTGCAGTGGACAACCCTGGCTGGCCAAGCCACGCTTCCTCTCCCCTGTGCAGTCATTGCTGGGAAGCAATCATTCAGCCAGAAAGTATATTCCCCGCCTCTGCTGTATCCAAGTAGAGTACATGACTAGTTGTCACCAATAGAAAGTCAATGGACACAATGTCCCTGGTTCTTAAGAGAGACTCTCCATATCCTTACTAGTAGATATCCCAAGTAATAGGAGTGTCTTTGTTATTGATGGCCTCTTGGAACACACCTGAGTTTATGCTAAGAGGTGAGATGACTCAGCATGGAGGCTGTCACCAAAAGAGCAAGTGGGTGAGTCAGCCAGCCTGACCTCTGGAGAGGAGAGGGGGCTGGAGATGAAGTTCAGTCACGTGACCCATGATTCACTCAATCACACCTAAGTAATGAACCTCCAGTATAAACTCTGACACCACAGCTCAGAGGAGCTTCCTGGCTGATGAACATATCAGTATGCCAGGCGGGTGGGTGACATGAAGTCCTGAGTCCATGGGGAGAGGACACTAGAGCCCTGTGTCCAGGGGCCTCCTGGCCCTCATTCAATAGGTGTCTTCACTTGGGTGGTCCTGACTTATATCCTTTATAATAAAACTAGAGGCCCAGTGCACAAAAATTTGTGCACTCAGGGGGGTCCCTCAGCCTAGCCTGTGCCCTCTCACAGTCTGGGACCCCTCAGGGGATGACCACCTGCTGGCTTAGGCCTGCTCCCTGGGGGATTGGGCCTAAGCTGGCAGTCAGACATCCCTCTGGCAGCCCAGTAGCCCTCGGGGGATGTCCACTTGGCAGCGGGGAGCAGGCCTAAGCTGCAGTCGAACATCCTTAGCGCTGCTGAGAAGGCAGGAGAGGTTCCCACCACTACCGCGGTACTGGCAGCCATCAGCCTGGCTTGTGGCTGAGCAGAGCTCCCCCTGTGGGAGCACAATGACCACCAGGGGGCAGCTCCTGCATTGAGCATCTTCCCCCTGGTAGTCAGTATGTGTCATAGTGACCAGTCATTCCCAGTCGTTCTGCTGTTAGGGTCAATTTGAATATTATCCTTTTATTATATAGGAGTGCCTGGCCAGCCTGGGTGAGGGGCTGATGGCAGTTTGCAGGCTGGCCATAGCCCCTTCAGGGTGGGGATCCCCCCTGGAGTGCCTGGCCAGCCTGAGTGAGGGGTTGATGGCTGTTCAGGCTGGCCACAGCCCCTTCAGGGTAGGAGTTCCCCCTGGGGTGCCTGGCCAGCCTGGGTGAGGAGCTGATGGCTGTTTGCAGGCTGGCCACAGCACCTTCAGTGTGGGGGTCCCCACTGGGTGCCTGGCCAGCCTGGGTGAGGGGCTGATGGTAGTTTGCAGGCTGGCCAAGCCCCCCAGCAGGAATCCTCACCCCATGAGGGTGTGGCCAGCCTGGGTGAGTGGCTGATGGCTGCTTTCAGGCTGGCCATAGCCCCTTCAGGGTGTGGGTCCCCGCTGGGGTGCCTGGCCATCCTGGGTGAGGGGCTGAGGGCCGTTTGCAGGCTGGCCACAGCCCCTTCAGGGTAGGGGGTCTTGCTGGGGTGCCTGGCCAGCCTGGATGAGGGGCTGAGGGCCATTTGCAGGCTGGCTAAGCCCCCCAGTGGGGGCCTCACCCTATGAGGGTGTGGCCAGCCTGGGTGAGGGGCTGATGGCTGTTTGCAGGCTGGCCATGGCCCCTTCAGGGTGGGGGTCCCCGCTGGGGTGCCTGGCCAGCCTGGCTGATGAGCTGATGGCTGTTTGCAGGCTGGCCATGGCCCCCAGCCACCCAAGCTCCCAGTGGAGGCTGGCTGGAAGCAGGTATCTGGGATTTATTTAGCTTCTATAATTGAAACTTTGTTGCCATGAGTGGAGGCCACAGCCAGCTCTAGGCAGGCAGGAAGCTTAGCTTCCTCCATCGCCCAGGCAACCAAGCCTCCTGCTTGCTCCAGCTTCATGGCTGCCAGCCGCCATTTTGGTTGGGTTAATTTGCATATAGTCACTCTGATTGGCTGGTGGGCATGGCTTAGAGCATAGTAAAGGTACAGTCAATTAGCATCTTTGTCTTTTATTAGTGTAGACCAGCCGTGGGCAAACTACGGCCCGCGGGCCGGATCCGGCCCGTTTGAAATGAATAAAACTAAAAAAAAAAAAGACCGTACCCTTTTACGTAATGATGTTTACTTTGAAATTATATTAGTTCACACAAACACTCCATCCATGCTTTTGTTCCGGCCCTCCGGTCCAGTTTAAGAACCCATTGTGGCCCTCGAGTCAAAAAGTTTGCCCACCCCTGGTGTAGACTGTCTTTATAATTTAAAAAAAAAAAGTCAATGCAGCTGTGTAGGTGGAGGCTTTTAGAAGTGGCACGCAATCCAACTTCTGGCTAAAATCGAGTGCCAGGTACTAGATTTACCTAAAACACTGGACAATATATGTAAAGCAATGGTTCTCAAGACATAAGACATCAGTGTCCTTGAGTGACCGGAAACAAATGAGGTAAGCCCCAATGATTGTCCAAACATGTAGCCTGGAAAAAGTTTCTGAGTACAAGGAGGAGAAATTGAAGCAGAGCCCTGCAGTGTCCCTAAATTGAGGAAACGAAGGGGACACTGCCAGGGGAAGCCCAGGCAGCTTGAGCTCACAGGCCTGAGTGCTGGTAGGAGAGAGAGAGTACCACACAGAGAGAACTCTGGAACTCCGCAGAGGTCTCCATTGAGTATTTAGTTGAGTATTACTCAGCACACGCGTGTGAGTAAACTGCCTGAGGGCAGCAAAAGAACCACACAAAAGGATTAGAGGGAGCACTGTCCAGAGCACACACGGGCCAGGAACAGTGCCTGCCCAAGTGGCCACAGCGAAAGCCTCGGAGACTCTGAGGCGTGGGAGCACTAACAAGTCCTGCCTCCCTTCTGGGGAGAGATGGATCTTAGGATAAACACTGACCTCACCTAAAAAGGCTTAAAGGCAAGATCCAAAGGGATCAAGCCATTTTTAAGCAACTTAACTGCATCCCAGTACAAAACTTAAGACTACTAGTTGGAATGCAAATATGTCCAGCACCAAATAATGTAAATTCACAATGTCTGGCATCCGACAAAAATTGCCAGGCACATAAAGAAGAAGAAATATACACTTCATAGTGAGAAGAAAGTATCAATTGAGACTGACCCAGAAATGACATCAATAGAAAAAAGCTAACTAGAAACATAAAAGATACTTAAAAAGAACTGAAGCAAGAAAGTTGTTAGAATAAATACAAAACCACTAGAACTAATAAGTGCTTTTTGACAAGATTTCAGGATGAAAAATTAGTATGTAAAAACCAGTTGTATATCTATATAGTAGCAAGAAACAATCAGAAAATATAATTTAAAATGCCATTTATAATAGCAACAACAAAAAATCTGGAATACTTAGGGATAAACCTAACGACAGAAATAATATTTGCACACTGAAAACAACTCTCAGAATATACCTAAAGACCAACTCAATTCACAGAAAACATCTCCCCTGGACAAATTCTCTCTCTCGACGCCCCCATTGCCCCTACGGGCTCCACCCCTCCCCATGAAACCTTTAGCAAGCCAAAATTGGGTAAAGAGAAGAAGCAACTACCATGAATTTATATGAAAAAACCTTTTGAGCATTCCCAGACCCCAAATCCAATGCATGCATGTCTTTATTTCATTCATCAGGATGAAAATCCTGATTATGTACAGTTCCACTCTCATTGTAAGACCCTTTGAGCTCTCTTGGGTCACATTTTGTTAATGGATGCACAAAATCAACTGAGGTGAAACACAGGTGCTCAGGGGCACAGTTCAGGGCTACAGGGCTTGGTGCTGAGATAGCAGGGCCACTCTCGCTGCTCTGATGCCACTGCCGCTGCCGCTGCCTCTGGAATGGCTGTTGCCAAACAAATGCTGTTTGCCCTTTTCACCTTTTCTTCATAAAGGCGAAATCCTCTTTGGATTTCCGTTAGCGAAAACAGGTGCTAGTAGGTCTTACTCTTCCCCACACCCCACCTTTTGTCCCCAGCCTAAAGCCTGCCCCGAGGCCCCACCTCCTTTGGAGTCCTCTCCCACCATTTCCACGAAAACCCATGTCTTCAATACCCCATCTCCTCTCACCCCCAAACCATCCATCTTCCTTTTCCATCCCTTACAGGGTGATTGACCATAGGGATTTTCACTCTCAGGGAAAATTCAGCCCCCTGGGCTCAAGGTGGCTTACCCTAAATCTCCCATCCGTCAGTGCCCAGTAATCCACCATCAGTTTACTGCTTGGGACCATTCTATTTAGCTTGGAAGAACAACCCCGTGTGCCTTCACACATGGAATTCAAGCCTCCAATGTAGCCTCGCCTCATCTCAGGGTCCCTCCATCAGTGGTACCTGGAAGGTATTGTCCCTGCTCTCCTGGCTGACGGATGGCTTCATCAAGAACCAACAACTATTTTTATCAAGAGGGTTTCTAAATCCACATAGAAGGGGAAATTTTCTGAAAAAAAGAAAATCTGTGGATTTCAAAGACAACCTTTTACATTATTCTGCAGAACAGCTTCTGATTCTTCTTTTCAAAAATATTTTTATTGATTTCAGAGAAGAAGGGAGAGGGAGAGAGAGATAGAAACATCAATGGTGAGAGAGAATCATTGATTGACTGTCTCCCACATGCCCTCTACTGGGGATTGAACCTGCAACCAGGCATGTGCCCTGACTGAGAATCTAACCGTGACTTCCTGGTTTATAGGTCGACACTCAACCACTGACCCACACCGACCGGGCCAGCTTATTCTTCTTAGAAACTCTAGTTTATTTGAAATCTATCCTTTCCAAGAAGGGGAGGATCTTTAAGTTTGAAAAACCAAGGTTCCACTGAGCTGGTCTTTCCACAACCCAATGCATATTTGTCCTAAAGTTCCTCAAGAACCCATCTTTTAAATGTATTTTATTCCCCAAATTTCCAAGATCTCAGGACTAATTCTTTGGCAGGGCTCAAGTTCACGATTGTTGTACTTGTTTTTGTTCCCAACTGACACCCCAGCAGTTCATGCAAGAAGGGCATATTTCTAAACCAGCAGCCCAGCTGGCCACCCACAGCAGACCCCAGGGATCCCAGGCTGTACTTATTATAGGACACACAGGCACACATCTAATATAATACGATATGCACACATCACAGATCATATATAACATAACATGACACACGAAGTATCATGTTTGCTGACCTCCAACAGCCATGCCTATGAATTGCTGCCTCTGCCTGTCTCCTGTCCCTGCAAGACTTGCCTCCAGGGTCTCTGTTCTTAGCAGTGAGACAGGGTCCCTTTACCCTATGCTTATACTAGTGGATACAATAGGAATTTAACAGATAGAGGGAAGGGGGAACCAGTGTTGGAATGAAAACACCTCTATATCCACCAGCATGCTAATACTAAGGGAGGGTAGTGATTCTCTGCATCCCACATTGTGAAATAGTTTCTGGAAGAAAACTCATACTGTGTTCTAAACAAGCAACCTTTGTCCCTTTATCATGCTTATATCATACTACATCCTGTAACATCCCCCACAACATGTTTTCTCTCTATACCTTCCTGTGAGATAAATAGCAGGCAACTTGCTAGCTCCTGATTAGAGATGGAAGACTTGGAGCCTAGAGAGCAGATAAAACCAAACAAATTTGCCTGTGGGCCAGGTCAGATAACTTCTACTAAGCAAGACTTCTTGCCAGCACAAACCAATCTCCCAGATACATAAGTGAAGAACCAGAAAAATAGAGAAATACGAAAAGTGAACCTTGCCCAAAAGACAGCATTTTATCACCATAGTTGAGCCCTGCAGGCCTAGGAGCCTTAGCTTTCAGAAGTTTTTTGCTTTGGCCAATTGCAAACATTCCGTATTGCACCAAGACAGAGGAATAAAAGCAATGCAACGCCCAACGGGACATTTTGACTCTGCTTTGCTTCCATCAATCAACCAAGAACTTCCTAGGTGGAAATGAAGTATCCACAACCCTAAATTTTCCTGCCTGGCTCCCAACCCAGCCAGCTCCAAGGGGAGGCCACCGCGTTCCCTGGCCGAGTTCCCTCAGGTGTCCTCTCACTGGCCAGCATTTAGGTAGAACTCCAAAAGAAACTGTTACTTCCACTCCGTTCCAGTCCATTCTTCCACGATAATGCATCCCAGGCGTTGCGTTTCAGGCTAGTATTTACGGGCTATGCGGGCTATTTCCAGGTCTGGCTATTACCAGTGAATGCGGTGACATTAATATGAGTAAATGCAGGAAAAGGGATGAAATAAAACATATCCTATTGAAGGAAATGAGAGCCCCTTAAGAAAGGAAAACACACATAGGAAAAGACATGGGCATATCAGAATACAAATAGGGCACTTGGGAACAGTGGATTCCACAGGCATGAGGTTATTGAAGTATTTGATACTAGAGTAAGCACCTGCAGATATGAATTACATCCTTGTTCAGACCACTAACACTAGAGTACTGACATCTCAGGAAGTGCTTATGTTATATTTCAAATCCCCCTGCCCACTGCCCAAATATCCAATAAATCAATCAATGATAAAGGACACTGGCTAAACGGCTTAAAATGCTGAACAAGCCACCTCTCCCTCCTCAGAGAGGCTGCCACCCCTAATTTATTGGGGGCTTCCCTAGTCACTCACACCCCAGCCTTGGGACACAGGGAGGGTGAGATGGGCCTTTAACACCTTCAGTGCTGAAGTGGTGGGGGAGCAATATGCTGGACATCTGGGGACGCTGAGGTGAGCTCCTGAGATGGGCGTCAGCTTGGAGAGGGCAGATGGAATTCTCTAGTATCTCTCCCCACCCACCCTGTCCCAACTCAGTTGTCATTTCTCTCTCCTTGGGGTGAGACATGAGGTTGTGGGCCATGCTCACTTTATTTGGTTATACGGTGCCTTTTATATATTGAGGCAGGCTTTCTTTTTTTTTCTTTTTTTAAAATATATTTTATTGATATTTTTAGAGGGAGGAAGGGAGAGGGATAGAGAGTTAGAAACTTCGATGAGAGAGAAACATCGATCAGCTGCCTCCTGCACACTCCCTACTGGGGATGTGCCCACAACCAAGGTACATGCCCTTGACCGGACTGGAACCTGGGACCCTTGAGTCCGCAGACTGACGCTCTATCCACTGAGCCAAACCCGTTAGGGCGAGGCAGGCTTTCTAATAATTTTTGTTTTGTTTTGTTAATTCTCACCCAAGGATATTTTTTCCATTGATTTTTAGAGTGGAAGGGAGGGGGAGAGACAGAGAGAGAGAAACATCGATGTGAGAGAGATACATCATTGATTGCTTCCCACATGTGCCCTGACCGGGCTATGAAAAGAGCCTCCACCGAGGTACGTGCATGCCCTTGACCAGAATCGAACCCCAGACCTTTCGGTCTGAGGGCCGATGCTCCAACCTCTGAGTCAAACTGGGCAGGGCTAATAATAATTGTTTTATAAGCACAAAATCAAAGGCATAATGAACATTTTAGATACTTTCCACAAGACAACATAAAATCTCTAGTCACGTAGAACAGGGGATTAAAAACTAATCTGTGGTATGTTTTTAAAGATTGGGGAAAAGTGTCAAAACTCTAATAATGATTATCTTTGGGTGGCAAAATTTGGGGGGGGGGTCATTTTTTCTTTCCTGTATTTCCCCAATATTCTGTAATATTAGTGTGATGGTTAATTTTACACATCAGTGTGACTGGGTCACAGTGATGCACCAAGGGGTGGCCAGATATTTGGTCAAAAATTATTCTGGGTGTTTCTGTGAAGGTGTTTTGGATGAGGCTGGCATTTGAATCAGGAAACTGAGCAAAGCAGATTGCACTCCCCAATGTGGGTGGGCCTTGTTTAATCACTTGAAAACCTGAATAGAATAACAAGGCTGGTGAGAGAGAACCCCTCCATAACTGTCCTTGAGCTGGGACATCAGTCTTCTCCAGCCTTCGGACAGAGACTTGGACTGACCTACACCCTCAGCCTCCTGGGTCTCCAGCTTGCCAGCTACAGATCGTGGGACTTCTCAGCCTCCAGAATTGCATGAGCCAATTCCTTAGTATATCTTATTAGTTTTGTTTCTCTGGAGGACACAAATACAACTAGTTTTGCATTTATACTTTTACTAGCTTCTACAATATTATTTCTGTAATTAGAAAATAACTTTTAAAATTCATCTATGCAAATTTAGGAAGAACTATGTACTTATGCAAAGACAGCCTAACAGATTAATCCCACTGAGAGAGCATTTGTGTTTCATTTTAGGTTTAATTTTGATATTTATTCTTACCACATAAATCTTAAGGCACCTAGAAAGTATTAACTTCAATGTTATTTACATAACATTACTCAAAAGCCTTTATTGGTTTTGAAAGTATAGTTTTTTGGTTTAAAATTTTGCATTGGAAGTGAAATCAGTTTATAATTATTAGTATATGAAATCAATAATAGCAAAAGTCTTAGCCTTGTTTTTAAATCAGATGGCATTAAACAATACAATTAACAGTAATGAACATTTAAAAAATTTTTACCAAGTGCTGCATTAATTATTTTATTCAGTCATCACAATAATCCTGTGTTTTAGGCACATCAGCCACATTTTATAAGGGAGGATATCTCGGATGGCAAAGACACGGCAACTCACCGAAGTTCACAGGGGCTAGCAGGTAACAGGGCTGGGGCTCGAACCCAAGGCCTCTACTTCCCAATCGTATGCTCTCCCCTATGAAGGGTGACGCTGTCCCCTGCTTGAAGAGCTCACTGTCAGGACCAGGCAGATACCCAGGAAACACCATCAGAGTTTAAGATTCAGCATTAATTCTGAGTGTGTTTTCACTGACTTTCATCAATTATAGCAAGTCGTGCCTGACTTGCTCCATTTTAAAAACTGAAGTTCAAAGTTGGAAAAGAATTCACCCCCCAGTTAGTGGCAGCTCCAGAAAGAGAAGCCTGGAATGATGGCTTGTGCTCCAAATGAGGCATAAACAGGGACCTAGCTGCAGCCCACGAAGCCGTGTTCTGAGGAGGCTGAGTGAAAGCAGCCTTCCCCTCTGTCCAGATGTTCAGAAACAACAGAATGTAATAATTCAGAGGGGGAAACGCTTTTGTTTTATTGTTGACTTTTTATTAGGTTTTACAAAATCAGTGATTCTCTTTAGGGCCCTCAAATCATTGATTTCTTCTGCATAGAATGCCAAGAATCGGATGTCCTTTAATAATTAATGTCTTCCTTCAGATCATCCAGAATAGGACTAGGGAGGGCAGTGGTAAGGATGGTGTGGGAAAAAAGGGAAAAACAAGAAGGGAGAAAGGAGCAACGACAAAGGAAAAGAATACAGAAAAAATTCATTTTTGCTATTATAATTAACCACCATTTTTGAGGATTTTCTAAGAGGTGTTTTGGGTATATTAAGTATCCCAAAAACACTTGAAAGGCAGACATTGCCATTATTTTAGACAATGAATTTGAGATCAACCTGCTCAGGGCCACGCAGCTAAATGGAGAAGCTGGGATCTGAATCCAGGTCAATCGGACTCTAGAGTCTGAGTTCTCGACCTCATGAGAGAACTGTTTCCCATTTCTATGCTCTATAGGCAGGGACCCCAAATATTCCTGATGCTCTTTCCCAACTTGGCCAAATAATGGCTAAAAGGTGGTTCCCAAGCTACTTAGAGTTTTTTATCTATTAAAGCTCATGATCTGTGAATTAAGATTCTTTTCCCATTGAACTTTTAATGCAATTGAGAGTCAGGGCTGTTGATTAAAACACAGGATTTTATTTGAAGTGGAATTAATGCTGGTACCAACAGGGTCCTGCTAGAATTCCTCTGTACTAAAATTTTCCAAAGGTGATGTCATCCCAACAAACAAGGTTGTTCTCCATGTTTAGCCATAAGCAGATGGTGCCAGGTCTATCAGCTACAGTTAGCTGGGAAACCCTCAAAGGAAATGGGGTGGGGCGGGAGGTGGGGGAGAAAGAGAACAACCAAAGAACCTATATGCATACTAGAGGTCCAGGACACGAATTCGTGCATGGGTGGGGTCTGGCCAGCCTACCCGATCGGCCGATTGGGGCCAGACCAGCTGGGGGGAGGGGCCGTGGGAGGTTGGCCAGCCGGTTGGCCTGCCACAGGGCGCATCATAGCCACAGGTCGTTATAATAACCCACGGACACAGACAATTGTGTGGTGAAGGCCTGGGGAGGGGACGGGAGTGGAAACATCTATAATACTTTCAGCGATAATTTTTAAAAAAGAACAAATGAACAGCTCTCCATTGCTCCTAGAGTCTCTGACCAGAGCCAAAGGCATGCTGATAGATGACATCTCCAGTTTCTCAAGTCCTAACCACCCAAAATGTTAACCATCGAAGCACTCCTGGGAAAATAAATCTTCATTTCAAAATCCTGACTAAAGGTGTCCAAAGATAAAAGAGCTGGTTTCCAGCCAGCAACCAAGCTGTGCAAAAGGATGACACTTATTCTGAATTAAAGTTCTGGTGAGCTTAAGAATTAGAAAGCGCTGGGAAAACAAGACCCCTATGCTGGAGCCACAGCAGCTCAGTTCAGTGGAGATTAGCAAACACTGACCTGAGGGACCCCAGTAAAGTCACTTCTTGTTTTCTTTACTTTTCTCATTTTTATAGTAGAATGTGCTCATCAATCTAAAACAAAGAATACCTTTTTGTTGTTGTTAGTCCTCACCTGAGGAAAAATTTTCCATTGATTTTTAGAAAGAGAGGAAGGGGTAAGGGGAGGGGGAGAGAGAAATATCGATGAAAGACACATCATTGGTTGTCTCCCGCATATGCCCCAACTGGGGCTGGGGATTGAACCCACAACCCTTCGTTCAGTGCACAGGCCAATGCTCTAACCACTGAGAACACGAGCCAGGGCCAAAGAATAGCTTTTTTTAAAAAAATATTTTTAATTGATTTCAGAGAGGAAGGGAGAGGGACAGAGAGAGCTAGAAAAATCAATGAAGAGAATAATTGATTGGCTGCCTCCTGCACACTCCCTACTGAAGATCAAGCCCACAACCCAGGCATGAGCTGGCAACCTGGGCATGTGCCCTGACTGGGAATCAAACCATGGTTCATAGGTTGACTCTGAACCGCTGAACCACACCAGCCAGGCAAGAATACCATTTTTGTTAAGAGTGTTGTTTTGGAAGAACTGGGATTTGAACCCAAGAACTGGTTCAAATCCCAGTTCTACCACTTACTAAGGTCCTTTGGGCAACTTACTAACCATCTTGAGTCTTAGTTACCAACCGGGCAACCTAACAACTCGAGTCTCCTTAGTTGCTATGATTTGCAAAATGTGGTGAATGATGTCTGCTTGACAATGCTGTTGAGAGAATTCCATGAAATATTTTTCAAGGCATCCAGCACATGTCTGGACATAATATGTGCTCAGTAAAAGTTGGCTGGGTCATGGTCTGAATGTGGGTCAGGAAGAAACAAACTGTGGAAGGCTCCATGTCTGGGCCTGCCATCAGCAGTTATGTGGCCTTGGCAAGTTACTCCAACTCTGTGGCTGTCAGTTTCCTCATCTGCAAAGCAAAGTAGTCCCTGAATTCTTCATCTCTGTCATTTTATGATTTTAGAAAAATGTTTTTTATAGAGCTGGATATCACAAACTACAAGCACAAAATAATACATCCTGAAATTTACAATCATTTTTTATGTCAATGTCCACGACACAGGGACATGTTACAGGTGAAAGAGAGTCGTCAGGAAATATAAGATACATTTTTTAAAGCAGTGGTTCTCAACCTGTGGGTCGCGATCCCTTTGGCGGTCGAACGTCCCTTTTACAGGGGTCACCTAAGACCATCCCGCATACCAGATATTTACATTACGATTCATAACAGTAGCGACGTTACAGTTATGAAGTAGCAACGAAAATAATTTTATGGTTGGGTCACAACATGAGGAACTGTATTTAAAGGGCCAGAAGTTTGAGAACCACTGTTTAAAGGGTGGATTCCCAATGCCCTTGGCAGAAGCTGTTGGAAAAAGTGGGCTAGCTGCTCCCCAATTGGAGGCTAACTCCGTTAGAAAGGAGCTTCCTTTCTCAACTGTAAGTTTCTTAGTATCATTGTCTTAACTAGAGCAAGGAGCTGCAAGGACCCCTTAACTTTAGTCACCTTCTCAGCGTAAAGCTAGCATGCCACTAAATTTACGCCTGGCTTGCTGGCTGGTTATTATCATTTAATAAACATTCCTTTTGGCATTCGCTGCCCGAAACCTTCAATACACGACCTGTGCCAGTTCCTCCTCCTGGACCTCCGGACAGACATGGCAGCAGCTGCCCACAGCTCAGATAAGATTTCTTCCTGGGGTTCAAGTGTCCCGCAAAATAGAGGGGTATCCATGTAACTCGAATCACCACAGAACTGATTTAGGATGAGCAAGACCCCCTGATGGAAACCCTGTTCTTTCACGAGTCTCTAGCAAAAAGCTCTGGCAAGCTTCTTCGGTCCTTGGCTAAAACGCACACCTGACCCCACTGGGAAACCAGAGGTGGTGGGTGGTGAAAATATCCATGTACTCGATTTCCATGGCCAGAGCGGGCTAAGAATTTTGAATAAGTTGCGTAAAATGTTTAGCAAAAGCTAGTGCATTCAGTACAGGATTACACAACCAACCACCTTGCTGATTACACATAACCTCCCCACCCCCCAAAAAAATTTAATACAGAAAAATCTAAACTAGGAGTGAGGAGTACAGTTGTTGAGATTTGTGTGCCAATGGGACTGATTTCCTTTTGTAGGATGCGGCTCTGGGCTAAGAACATGAAAGACTAGACGTGGAAGATGTCTCCAAAATGGAGCAAAGGGGCTGTTGGGTCTGAAATTACGGGGCTGAGGGCAGCAGCTTTTCATCAAGGGCATTTCTGTTCACATAGCAAGTCCGGCACAGAGGAAATTCTCACCTTCCCTGCATAACTCTCCTCCTTTCACAGCCCCGAATGCTTGCCTCTCTAGTGATAGCATCCTCATCAGACTGGAGATGTAAACAGACTCCTAATTCCAGCTCCACCACTCTGCTGGCTGTGGGATCATGTCTGTCAAATGGGCTTAATAATGAGGGCACATGCGGGCACATGGGAAGACATCTAGTGACTACACTGTGGATACACAATACACGGGGAATGGGCTTCTGCAACAAGAAGGTGCAGAGTGCTGTGCTGATGAAATCAAGAAGAACCACATCTGTATTATTTGATTTCCACAGCAGCCTCATAAAGTAGGTACCACTAATATTCCCATTTTACAGACAGGTTAACTGAAACTAGCAGACTTTTGTTGTTTCCTAAGCAGTTTACTTTTTTAATAACGTGTGATTTCCTGTGTGTAGCCTCACTAGGGCAGTGGCAAAAGGAGGAGGCAAAAGCCTGCAGGATCTGGCATTGCCAGGCGGTCTCCCATCCACGGACTGACCGGGCCCGACCTTGCTTAGCTTCTGAGATCAGACGAGATCGGGCATGTTCAGGGTGGTATGGAGGTAGACAGCACTTTACTTCTTGAAATTTTTGTTTGAAATAATTATGGAATCACAGGAAGTTGCAAAAATAGTAGAGAAGTCCCTTGTCCCCTTCCCCCAACTTTCCCATGCTTACATCTTACCTAACTGCGGCCCCACTGGGGCTATGCAGTTTCCTCAGGGGCACCTTCAGAAATGGAGCTGAACCTGAGGCTGACAGTCGGGGCACCATCGGGACCACTGCAGGGCTTTTATTGGGATAAAGGAATCGATTTCAGTGCCTGGGGACCCTGTCCTAATGTTCTGAGAGCAGACTTATGAGACAAGATAATAACTGAGGTTCACTGGTGGGTTAGAATGCTTCTGCCCTATGAATCCACTTGTCGCTGGTCCTGCCAACTCAGTACATGGTCCTCTAATGTGTTAACTAGGCTCTGGATACCGACCGGCTTCCAGCTGGGCATTTGGTGATGAAAGGCTTGCTGTTTTATTACCAGTCCCTCTGGTTCATCAGCTCTTCCCTCCATTCTGTTCACCATTCCAAGTTCACACTATCTGAAGCCAGCAGACGTATATGGCCAATTCTACCCGCCCCTTCCCTATCCAACTTGTGAACTTGGAAAAGAAAATCGCTTCCACATTTCTTACCACAGTATTTATTAGAGGGGAGTTATTTCATCTATCATTAACATCCGTCTCAGAGAAGAGGTTCCCAGGAAATGGGAAACTTGGCCTTTTCCTTTGGCTCGGATATTGCTTGCAGGGCCACGCTATCCTGACGACCGTGGGGAAGACTCCCAAATGCTTGACAACTGTGGCTTCTTTTCTCTTGGCCATGATGCCCGCAGGCCAAAAAGCCCTTCAGGAAAATTAAAGTATGAAGCAGCACCCCCACTCCGGCTACCCCCCTTTCCTCACGGCTCCTGGGAGACTGCCTACACTGGAAGGCCACCGTTTAGTGGCTGCTGCCTCCTAACCTGGTCCACGTCTGGTGGCACACCCTGGCTCATGAAACTGAGGAAGTCATGGCAACAACAAAGAATACTTGTACTCCTTTAAAAAACAAAGGAGAAATGTTCTCCCTGACCCCAGTACAACAAAAGCCTTAGTGAAAATAGCACCCTGCTCAGCTGCAATAAGGTGAAAGGTTAAATGTGGACAGAGCAGTCATATACACGCGGTTTCTTAGTTTTCTGGTGGGAATACTTAACAACTTAAGTATGTTTCCCCAGGAGGTAATCTATTATATTTTGTCCAATTTCTTCCTCCAAGAACTGAATCAAGTCATGATGTAATGCCCAGGGGAGAACAATCTTCTGGAAACAGAGTATCTTTCTGGGGACAAGGTTGAGGAAAACATCTTAATACTGTTGGCCTGGTGGTAACAGCTCTTGACTTGCAGAGATGGCAGAACAAGAGCCTGGAAGGCTGTGAGACGTCAGAGGACACACACCTCCCAAGTGTTTGGGATGGGCCTACAATGGTTTTCGTTCTTGGAGAAATACAGGCGTAAATCCACTCGGACATTTACGGGACAGCTGCAGGGCACGGGCACGTCCTGCAGGGACCGAGCTGGCGATGCTGCCGGCTCAGTGTCGGCATCTAAGTGCAGATGCGGTCTTGACTTCCAGTTTAAACAGTGTTTCTTCTGGCTTCTTTCCTGCCCCCAATTCCCTCTCTCCCAAAAAATATTAGGGAAGAAAAGGTAAATCAACACTCATCATTCACTTAAGGAAAACAGATGCAACTCTGGTTATTTGTGAGAGGTTCTGGATGGCTTCAAGCCCCACTGTAGCTATTCATTCCAAGGGCTCCTCCAACTATTTTACAAAAACAGCCAACAAGTACCCTAATGGCCTGGTTTCCTAAGCACCGGGTGCTGGAGGATGGAGGCAGCAGTTGAAACAGGTATAAACAGCAGCCGGCTAGGAGGTGGCCTCTGATCCATCTCTCCCCAGGCTCTATCACTGCTCACTGCCCTAGAGAAAAGCACTCCCCTTCGGTTCCTCTTCTAAGATGGGAACAACAGTACATCTCATTCTGTACTCCCAGAGACAGAGCACATGCCAATACGTTAGAGGGTGTTTTGTAGGTCTTACTATACAAAATATGTGTTGTGTGTGGTTTGCCAAAAAATTATAAGGTTGAAGGTCAAAGCCTAGATGAGGAGGGGTTCTGAGATGAGGTGGGTGAGCCTAGGTTAGCTACTTAAAGGAAAGTTGCATCGTTTCTAAGGGGAAAGGAAGCCACAATGGGAATTAAAAGGCTCCAATTTGGTTGCAAAAGGTATATTACTTTTTTAAAATACATTTTTATTGATTTCAGAGAGGAAAGGAGAGGGAGAAATAGATAGAAACATCAATGATGTAAGGGATTCATTAATCAGCTGCCTCCTGCACCCCCCCATGGGAATCCAGCCCTAAACCTGGGCATGTGCCGTGACAGGAATTAAACCGTGACCTCTGGTTCATAGGTTGACACTCAACCACTGAGTAGCTGGGCTATTACTTTCAATCTAAAAATAAGTTTACTTGGCAAACAAGGAACACTTCAGCTCTCACAAGGTTAAAAAAGTAGAACTTAGATAAACCAGAGTGTCCAATTATTCCTACCCCACCCAATGAAAGAACCCCATTTAAATGTGAAGACTAAGAACTGAAAGGAACACTTAAAATAGAAAATAAGAGCCAGCCTTTCACCAAGAAGTTTGTATTCTGCTCCCCACCCCTCCCTTCTCGAATCTTACTTACACTCACACTCACCTCTCAACAGCCTGGGAGCCATGGACCTCACAAGACCCACCTACCCATCCATGGAGGTCTACTTCCCACCTTCCAGGCACACTGCAAAGAACTAAGCACCCACTCCTTCAAATGACTTATGTTGAGAACAGGCAGGTCAGGCCAGTTGATGGGCATACAGTTGGACTCTATAGAAATCTCTGTGTCAATCCTCAGGGTTTCTAACTGAAATGCAAGATGCAGGCACTGCTTAATCTGTAGTGTTTACGATATGCAAAGTTAACAGCCAATTAAATGATCCAATGGCTTATTTCCAGTCACACACCAAAACATTCAATGAAAATTAGAATTTTATATTTCAAAGGGAGATTAAGTCTTTGCTACCACTTTTAGAGGCTGATTGCTGCGCTTAAAAACATATGTTTCCAGTGTTTCTTGTTTAAGGCACCTATTGGTCATAGGTGGCCACAAATTTTAAGTTATGATTGTGACCAATTTGAAAAATATATTTTCTAGGGCCGTGAAGCGCAGTGGCGCATTACAAAATGAATTATCTTGATTGTGCAGAGTCCTGTCTCCCCATGGATCCAAAGGCTGGGATACTTAATCACCTCAGGGGGTGGCTGGAGTCCGTAACCAACGTTGGAGTCACATCATAAAGACATGTCACTGATGGATTCTCTGGGGCCATAGCAGGCTACCATCAAGGGGGTTTTATTGCATATTTGCAGGGTCTGATAGTCCTAGAATTCGCAGATTCTTAGTGGTCTTTCTAAGTGTTTAAATACTTAAATTCAAGCATTTATTACTCTACTGGGACCTCTGTAGAATTATTTACATTTGGAGTTACTATTATCGAAGAGTTCACTTTAAAAATATCAGCGCAAAAAAAATAGTCAATTTAAAAGTATTACCACAAATGCAATTCCTTAAGACAAATATCTGTGTTTTTTTAAATGCCACCTGTAAGCTGTAAATATGTGTATTAATTTTCCCCACAGTATTTGCTTTGGCTGTGACCTATCCTAATATTCAGTTGAACAAGGGCTAACAATTGTCAAACCAAATTCTTGTTTGAGAGCTGAGCTCTAACTACTGCCAGTTTGAGAGAAACACACATGCAGGTTTAGGGAATATGTTTTGTTTGTTTTGGCTGTGACACAGGGCAGAACAGTTTCCATCCCATTCGAATGCATTCAAGAGAGTTTGAAATATTGCACAATAAAAGTCATTCATTATATCTGTCTCCTTTCCCTTCCAAAAACAAAAATGGCTGCCCCGTTCCAAATCTACACAGGGGGCAGGAAGAAGGGAGTCACAGGGTCACTGGAAATCACCCAAGACTAACACCAGGTTTTTCAGGTCTGAGTTAGGGAATACTTCTGAAATCTTCATTCCCAACGTGTACTTAAAACAAGAAAAGACTGGTCACGTTGGATTATAGCTCCGTTTTGAACAATTAGAAAATGAACATTGTTCATGTTCCTATTTAAGGCATAAAATCACACACTTTACCTCCTAGTGCCTGGCATCTAAACTTACATGATTTGAAAAGTCCCTTTACTCACTTTCTCTATGAAGATTAAATAGTTTGACACCAATTTTATACTGGAAAAAAAAATGTATTTCACTGGTTGGACCATACATTTGGAAGAATCTATTTTTGCCAGCACCTGATGCTACTTAGCAGCTATTTGATAGCCTCTGTAGAGAAAACAATGACATTTATTTCGTGTTCACCCATGAGCACCCTGAATATCAGAACACTGGAAATGCAGGTTGTTTTTAAACGGCAGAAATAGAAATGCCACTAACAAAACACCACATTTAACTATTTATAAAGCAAACTTTAAGTGGGTGAATAAGGCCACGCACGAGAATACAACATTAGATGTAATAAAAAAAATGTAACAGTTACCTTTACATTTCAGCACTTTAAAACTCACACATAAATACACTTGTAGGAATTTGAAACTTTTTAAAATGACATAACTTGAATTTCATGCTTTACATCTAAATCCAGGCCACTTTTATCATCGAGAATACAAATTAAACCACTGAATCAGACAATGTGTGTGCCATGAACTGAGAAAAGGGAAGACTTAAGAAAAGCTGGTCTCCACTAGTCTTTGGAAATTTTGGAAATGCTGACCTACCCCTTAGAAAATGCAAACTTGTATTTTTCTTTAATGTGCTTGCTCATTTATTTTTCTTTTCATATAAGTGATATAGAAGCAGTTCCAGACAATCCTGCTTCCAAACATCCTAAAATTCTCTAAAACCTTTCTCCTAAATCTTAAAATTAAGGTCACAGCAGGCTAAGGATAATCTTGGTTGAAGCTGGGGGGGGGGGGGGGGGGGGCGGGGCAGAAGTATGGACCAGGAGAGTGGCAGTAGTTATTAATCTTCTCACTAAAGCTATTGTTACTCGTAGTCTGTATCACCATTTCACAAAAAGCAGACAAGCATCAAAGAATGTATAAGAATGAACAAAGCAGCACAATATTAGACACACTTGAAATTGTTAGGCCACAGTACATTAGTAAACTAGTCCATTCTAGAGCCAAGTCAAAGATATGAAATAATCTTCAAATAAATTTAAGACAAAAAAACACCACTTTTTTGTATGTGCTATGACTTACTGTAACTTAATTTCATCCCAGTACTGCTCATTTGATCTAGGACTCCAAGCCCAGATTTGGCCGTGCAGACATACAAAACCTGGTAGTACAACACAGAAATGCACCAGCATTCAAGAGGAGAGATTCGTCCAGATGTATTCATAGGTTAGAACAGGGGTGGGCAAACTTTTTGACTCGAGGGCCACTATGGGTTCTTAAACTGGACTGGAGGGCCGGAACAAAAGCATGGATGGAGTGTTTGTGTGAACTAATATAAATTCAAAGTAAACATCATTACATAAAAGGGTACGGTCTTTTTTTTTTTTAGTTTTATTCATTTCAAACGGGCCGAATCCGGCCCGCGGGCCGTAGTTTGCCCACGGCTGGGTTAGAATATAATGGGAAGTTAAGAAAAATACTTAAAAACAAATATGTGTATGAGGCGAATCCAACTTACATTGTCTGGTCTCAGTAAGTAAACTTGAAAGGATGTTTGAAGTAGAACGTGCCTTTGGATCCCCATTCTTCTAAAATTCGTATCAGTGAACTTTAAGTATCACTTCATCACTTCTTCCAGAAAATATAAAACAAGCTTGAACTGATCAGAAGCTGATGCCACCAGGGCTGAGAGGACCAGGGCATTTCTTTATAATCAGACCCTGTGTTATACCAGTAATTCTGCTCCTTAGAGTACTGAGCCTCCTGAAGGCAGTGATCACACTTAGAAGTTGTGCCTGGAACACAGATGAATGAATCCACAATCTGCCTGCCTAGGGAGACCTGGTAACATTTTCCCATGTTAAGAAATAATTCTCAAATGCTAAGGCCACTTTCTGACATTTTTGTGTGTGACAATTCCAATACCAAACCAAACTATAATAAAAGCTTAATTTCTGAGAAATGAATCAGACTTATTAGATAACCTAATTTTTTTAGCAAACTTAATTTTGAATCTTATTTTAACTCCATTCTCTTACTGATAAAATATTGCGCAATGTTTAAAAAGAGAATTCTTTCTCAATAACTAATCTTAAAGTGACTAGGGGTGATTTTAAATTAAGAACTTTAGCAAACCAGTTTACCAGAAGATGAGGTTGAATGTGTAGGTACCCCAAGGAAGTTGATCTCCTTACCATATTTCTAATAGCATAGTATTTACTGACTTTTTGCCCTAAATGGCAATACAGGTCTGGTACAATTGTAGGCTCCAGATAGAATTGGTTGGTCAAGCTTCTACTGTCCTCTTCCCTCACAAAAAGAACGTTAACGGTAGCCGGGTTGGCACGGTGGATAGAGCACTGGCCCGCAACCCAGGCATGTGCCCTTGACTGGAATAGAACCAGCAACCCTCAGTCCTCGGGCCAACACTCTATCCACTGAGCCAAACCAGGTAGGGCTGCTTTTTTTGTTGTTGTTGTTTGTTTTTTTAAAGAACTTTAAACATTTACTATGACCCAGATTCACAGTAAAAATTTTTTTGAATCAAGATGGTGTGATGGTTACAGAGACAACAGATCAATGGAACAGAATAAAAGTCCAGAAATAGACCTACACATATGCCAACTGATTGCAACAAAGGTGCCATTGTCATTCAATGAGAAATGCATAATCTTTTCAACAAATGATTTCCATTAAAAAAAAACAACAAACGCCCTTGCCTTACACAATATACAAAAATTAACTCAACGCAGACCAACACCTGTATAAGAAAACATAGGAGAAAATCTCAGTGCCCTTGAGTCATGCAAAGATTTCTTGGATAAGACACAAAAGCACGAACCATTAAAGAATAAAATGGATAAATTAGATTATAACAAAATTTATGTCTGCTCTTCAAAAGACACTGCTAAGAAAATAAAAAGACAAGCCACTGACTGGGAAAAAATATTTACAGACATATATCTAATAAAGGCCTTGTATCCAAATATACACAGAACTCTTTCAATTCAATGAGACAAAAAACCAACAACAACCATGAGCAGTGGAATTGACACTTCAGTAAAGAGGATATAAGGATGGCAAACAAAATAGAAAAAGATGTTTATTAGGAAAATATACATCAAAACCACAATGAGATACTATTGTACCGCATACCTACTAGAATGCCTATAATGAAAGGGACTGACAGTACCAGGTTTCTGGTAAAAATGTGAAGCTACTGGGACAACTTTGCCGCAGGTAAGAATGCAAAATGGTGCAGCCCTTCATAAAGCTTGGTGGTTTCGTAGCTAAACAGTTAAAACACATCCCAATAGTACATCCCAGGAATCCCACTCCTAAGCATTTACCCCAAGATAAATGAAAACACATGTCTGTAAAAAATATCCTTATGTGACTGTGTATAGGAGCTTTATTTGGAACAACCAAAAAACAACAACAACAAAACAAAACAGAAACAACCCAAATAGCCATCAATTGGTGAATAAACAAATTGGTACACCCATAAAATGGAATATTACTTAGCAATAAACAGAAATCGACTACTTATGACATGCGACATTGATGAATCTCAAAAGCTTTATGCTAGATTTAAAAAGGACATACATACTATATGATCCCATTTATATGATATTCTGGAAAAGGCAAAACTATAAGGATAGCTATCAGTGAGGGAGGGGCTGTGAGGGGCCAGGTTGAGGGAGAAGGGACTGACAGCAAGGAGGTAGGAGAGAACCTTTGGGGTGATGAATATGTTCTATTACTTGGCTGTGGTAGTGGTTACAGGACTTGATGAATTTGCCAAAATTCAAACTGTAAGTTCAAAAGGGGTGAACTTTATTGTAGGTTAATTATTCCTCAAGAAACCTGGTGTAAAAAAAGAAAAAGCCCTTTTAATATAAAGCATGAATCAGGTATTATTAATCATTTTTTCTTCTTAGGCCAAATCTAAATCTGACCCTTAATTCTATGACTTAAGTGCCTGTGGGAACAGTAGGAGAGAAAATGGAAGCCAAGTGGCAGGACAATATGAGAGAGAGAAAGAAGGCAAAGATGTCAAATTCTTTATAAAGGGGCTTTGCCAGGTATGATTTATAAAAGAGAACTTAATAACCATTTTAATTTCAGGGAATTTATCTTATATTTTCACACAAACCCAGTGTGGCTTAATTTTCAATAACAACAACAAAAAAAGACAAGTAGCATGCATTAGGAAGGAAATGATTACATTATAAATACCAAAGTTATGTAATTCTACGAAAAGGGCTTAAAATACTGAAGAGCACTAGGGCTCCCCATGTTAAGACTGAGGATACTCAGTATTTTGTTGAATAAAAAAATCAAGTTGCAGAATGGCACGTATAGTGATCCCATCAGAAAACAAACCTATAGTCGTGTTTACACAGGGAAGGTCTGGAAGCTGTACGGGCTGTTAACAGGGTTTACATTTAAGAAAGCTGTAGGACGCTTGCATGGGTGGGAGAAGACAGTTTTTACTTTTGTAAAATCATCTACTTTTTTCAATAGCCACATGTTCCTTTTGTAATAAAAATGAGTAAAACTAGAGTTAAGGGGAGGTTCCCTCAGCAGCAGCAGCCAGAGGCCCTGGCTCTAGATAGGGGTGCAGGAGAAACTCCAGATGTCATGCTGCCATCTTCTGGAACAAACAAGAATCTACAGAAGCGGGAAAAGATGAGAAGAGGTTGTTCTAAGGCTAAATGTCAATGGTTACAGCAGTAAAAAAGGTCAGAAAAAAATTATTTTGGAGCCAAGTTTTTGATTAAACCACAAGTGAAAACCATTAAAAAGAGAAAGCATGGCAAATACAGAAATCTTTAACTTTTTGAAAGTTTTATGATTCAAATGAGACGTAAAGGATAAAACTGTACCTAAGTTTCTTTAATTTTTCAGAGCTGATCTTTTTAGGAAAAATGAATTTGTTCTTTAGAAATAGCAACAAAATATTCACATTGAAACAGTGAAACCAACACAACTTGTAAAATGTTTTTGTATTTTTAAATGTAGATGCTAGAAAATGAGAACAACTTTGTATTTGAAAATTCAAGAGAGAAAAAAAATCACACACAAAAATGTTTTCCTTATCCTCATGAACACTTGAGGAATAAAACAAAACATGTGAAATTTTAAAAAGTCAAAGACAACTGATATTATCGATCACCATACAACTAAAAGGGGAGAAAATAACAATCTTTTTTTTTAACCCTCATGTTAAACAAAGGAGAAATACAAATATTTAACAGAAAACAAAACCCTCTAACATCTTATATTTCTGAAAGTTTTTTCTTTTTTAATTACCAAAACCAAAAAGCTTCCTAAGAAGTTAGTTTTTCTTTTTCTGTGGTTTGTTTTCAGTGGTATCCATTTGCCAACCACACTAAATTATAAAAGAGGGGGAAGTCCATAAATAATTTACGTGAGAAGATAAAAGAATTTTTTAAACAATCCACCCTTTAGCAGAAGAAATTGGGGATCACTTTGAGTGTTAATGTAAAATACATTGGTCTTTAGCAGCAGGAGTTCCAGACCTATTGGTGCCAAGAAGGTAACAAATAGTCTCTCTCGGAGGAGGGGAAACGGGCGCTCAGCAGGCGCCTTCTTCCCTGTTGGGTTATTTGTAGAGAGCCCTATTTGTTAACAGGTTTCTGCTATATTGGAGAGGGAGAGTTTAATGATTTAAAGGATTCCAAAGACAACTGTGTAATGATACAATGATTTATGCACACTCACAAATTCCAGATATATAGGCTTTAGATTTTCAAACCGCTATTGCCAAAGTGGCGACAGGATACAGGATAGATATACTGCCATATGGCTGAGGCATAACTAGAAAATCCGAGACAAGTGACAGTACTTGACATAGTGAAATAAAGATAGCAAGGCTGGAAACGGCCTTGTTAAAAAAGAAATGAGCGACATACTGCCACTTTGAATAAGTTTTTCGGATTTAAAAAAATTTCTTTAAGGAGAACCACAAATAAATCCCAAATTACCTGTGACTAATTTGAATAATCTGGGAAATGAGTCTCCAACTAAACTGCTATAGCCACCTCTCACCCAACAAAGCATGTAAGAATACTGTTTGAGTTACAAAATGCTTTCACATTCATTATTTATAAATTATATTTTCATTTTATAATGATAGATTTATCATACAGAGTGGGACAAAAGCAGGTTTACAGTTGTGAGTACACAAAAGTTTAAGCTTTATTTATGAATTATTATATCATTCTCTATATAAACAGCTGTAAACCCGCTTTTGCCCCACCTTGTATTTGGGTCATTAAAAGATTTCCAAAATTCCATGTTTGAAATTTGATTTTAATATAAGTATTAAAAATTTAATTTGAGACAGATAAAGCAAGTCATTGAAGCTTCTCTTAACTTTAACTCAAGAAACAAGTTTTATAATTCATCTACTCTAATTGTTACAACTTTTTAACCAGTTTTTTTTGCAGTATTTTTAAAATAAAAACACTTTAACACCTTTCCACCTTGTATTAACCTCCAATTTTCATCGTTACATTAATTATATCAATATGGTTTTGTTTTGCTTTTTCAAAAAAACCTCTCTTCTCATCCAGATGTAATGAGGTGGTAAATATGTACTAATGTAAAATGAAACTTAAGAGACATATTATCGGCTCTATAAACAATCCTTTTTTGCAAAATACTAATAAAGCATTTACCACGTGGGGGAAGAAGGACATATTTAATAGAATGTTTTCTTTTCGAATGATAAAGCAATTCACTTGTTTCTACTTAAAAGTAGGTTCAACTCAAGTGATTTTATTTGAAACTTTGAAAACACTGAAATCGCACAGATAGCAGGAACCAGGAAGAATCTTTTAAGCACGGACAGTTACCTTCTCTCTGGCCAAAGGTTCCACAGATGTCAGTCATTCCGCAGTTCTCCGATACGGCTAATGCTCTCGATGTCCTTTAGAGAGCTTTCTCCCCTCTGGCTGAGAAGGTTCTTCCTGCTCAGCATTCTGACTTAGTACTCTCAGTGTTTGCAAGCGCAGATGTACAAAAGCTCTTCCTTCTTCTCTGAGGGAAAGTGGAAGAATTCGCTGCTAAGCCCTCACTCTTTTCTTGATCTGATGTGGAGTAGAGTGGACATGGTGGTTGTCTGGACACAGCTTTTCTTCTGGGGGACATACTTTCAAGTCCTCTGCTGTCAAATGTATGCATTGTTCTCCTTTTGGTTCTTTGGGAAGGGCAGGAAGTGGAAGGAAGTGGAAGTGAAATCCAGACAAGTCCTTCATTTTCCAGATCTTTCTGTAGCCTTGTGCTACGTCTGACTTTTGTTTCCCGATTGGTTCTCTGAAAGGTCTGCTCTAGGGAGTCAGATAAATCTTTATACAGTTCAGAATTTTCCAAACTAATTTCGACAGAGCTGCCCACACTGTAGGAAGGTTTGTGACTTCCATCAGTTTCTAAGTGTAAACTTTGACCATCGGGGTAACACACAGAGCGTCGTCTTCTACGTTTCTGTTCACAGCTCCCACCACTGCTGCTTGCTGCTGACTTTCTTCGTACATCCTGGCTTTGACTTTTCTTTTCTTTTCTATTGTCAATTAAGACACCCTCTGAAAAACCACATTCTTTTGGTGAGCCAGACAGTAAATACTTGGTCTGCAGTTTTCCTTCAGTAGCTCTTAAGAAGTTATCCTGTTGTTCACACTTTATATCACCTGGAACTTTCATGTGAAAGTGGTTTTCCACATTTTGATCAGCAGCAGAAAATTCTTGGGGCTGCATGAGAAAAGCTGACTGTGGACCATCTGATACAATGGGTTTTTCAGTCACAGAAGCACAAGAAACATGACTGTTTTCATTCTCCGTCCCAGTTTTTAGGTCATTTTCACTTTCCCACCTAATTTCTGCTTTTGGAATAATTTTACTTGTACAGATTCCTTCAGTATTTATACTTGAATCTTGATCAAAAGTGGAATTAATAAGCAACAAGGAACTTTTTATGTGAGAGCTGCAGAATTCAGACACACCGTGCTCATTAAACTCTGGATTCAAGTCTGAGTGCTGAGGGAGATGGTTCTTTCTTTCTGGAGGCTTCCTTTCTTCAAGTTCACCATTTGAGTTGAAATCATCTATGGGCATGTAAATAAGTTTGAATCTAATTAAAAAGTAACCATAAAAATAAACTTTAACAATCAAATGGGTGCCATACTGTAATCTGTTTTAAACTTCCAAAAACTCACAAGATGTATAAACTATTACATTGTACCTGTCCTATCTGTCATTATCCTTTCTCTTTTAGTTCTTCCCCAGGCCACAGGTTAAGAAAACATGTAGTTAATGTTTGCATTAATAAAGCACAAAACCTCAGACCAGGAAAATGAGAACTGTATCTTAAATTGCTTCCTAGAATTCTAATGTACTTGCCACACTATAAGGTCAATTAGCTATATTTCCCATTTCCCTAAAAATGAATTACTGAAAATGGGCAATGTCCTGCTTCTGAAATCTTCTATCAATGTTTCCCTTGAGTAGTTTGCATGTAAAGCTAAAAGAATTTTTTTAAACAATCTACCTTTTAACAGAAGAAATTGAGGATCACTTTGAGGAAAGAAAACTTGGAATTCTGGGGAACTTACTGGCTTCACTAAAAGGGTACTCCCTGAAGACACTCAGGTCTTATGCCCTGTGTTAAAAAATTAACATAAACTGAATTGTACTCTCATGTAGAGCCATTTTTATTTCAATATTCTAAAAATTTCTTCTGCCTCAATAGCTGACTAAAATTCCTCCTTCAGGAAACTCGCGCCGTATGGAGCCTGTCCTGTGTTCTCAGCACACTGTGTGACATCACAGGGGAAAAAAATCAAGGGCGAGAACACCTCGTTATGGTTCTCAAGTTATGTAACAAAGCGTAAATGAGTTCAGGCCTTATTTGTTCTAAAACTCAATACTATTAAATACCATCTCTCTTGTTATCTCATATAATGTTTTAATTCATCAGTCAAATGAGTATAAAAATGTTCTAAACAAAATCAAACTGGCAGACATATATAACAAGCTGAACAAAAAAATCGACAAAAAATTTTCTGTTTGAAAGGCATATATATGCACTAGATTAAGCCCAGTGCACGAAATTCATGCACTTGGGGGGGGGGGGTCCCCTCAGCCCGGCCTGCGCCCTCTTGCAGTCCAGGAGCCCACAGGGAGTGGGCCTAAGCCAGCAGTTGGACATCCTTAGTGCTGCCGCGGAGGCAGGAGAGGCTCCCGCCACCACCGCTGCGCTCGCCAGCCATGAGCCCGGCTTCTGGCTGAGCAGCACTCCCCCTTTGGGAGCACACTGACCACTAGGGGGCAGCTCCTGCGTTGAGCATCTTCCCCCGGTGGTCAGTGCACACCATACCAACTGGTCGTTCTGCCATTTGGTCAATTTGTATATTAGTCTTTTATTACATAGGATGTTTGGGGTACTTCAAATCATGTCATGTAAAGCTAGAGATTAACAAAGGGCAGGATCCACTCAGTGCCACCCATTAATATGTCCCTTGGGTTCTTTATACAACCTCAAAAATGGATATTCATATATTGTTCATGAAATTAAATACTCAAAAAAAAAGTAGGCGAGAGGAATGGAGGCAGGCAGAGAGGGAGAGAATGAGAGAGAGAGAGAAAGGGAGAGAAACATGGATAGGAAAGGAAGGAAGGGAGGGATGGAGGGAGGGAGGGAGGGAGACAGGAAGGAAGAAAAGAAGGAAGGGAACTGCTTTAAACCCTTGTAACGGTTATATATAGGTTTTTAAAAATTGCTTCAGGTATTCAAAAAAACCCAAATTCTCTAATAAGATGCAAGACAGAAAAAAAAATACTATTATTTAAACATCTTGAAAGAAAAACAACTGCTTTGGAATTGGGGATAAGACTTCATTTCCAGTCTCAAGGGGACCGCAATCTGCAGGGAATTGAGGCAGACAGATCACTATAAACCAGGTGGGAAGGAGTAATGTGAACAGTTTTCCTGGAAAGAAAGCCAGCTCAGCTAAACGAAATCGTAAGGAGAGCAGCATTCGGCCACCCCCTGTCCCAAGATAAACCACCTGAAAGGCTGGGATAGGAGAGTGCTGCTCTGCAGGTGCCTGGGGCTGGAGGAGCTTCCTGGGGCTGGAGGAGCCTGGTGTGACTGGATGGGTCCCGTGTTTAAACTTTTGAGCTTTCCCAAAATTAAAAAGGAGGCAGAAGCCAAGAGTTTAAAGTGGCATGTACCATATTCATCCTTGAATCTGTTATGAATCCTATACGGTATGTTGCAAAAGGAATGCAGGCTAAAAATATTGGATGACTAACAAAGATAGGTATTTTAAAAATGATTCTATACAAAATTAACACACCAAATAAACACATACTCTTATTATGTGTAGCAAGTTTTGTTAATTTCAAACCCTGGCATTATAAAGCAGGTGCAACTTCAATTTTTATCTAACTAGAATATTTAGCAACTCCGTCTTCGCTTTTAAACAAAGCTTTCAAGGTGATCAAGCTCAATTTACAAATGGCATTTATAGAAGATGCTTAATAGGGCCAACTCTACTGAAATGCAGGGAAGTATATTTTTTAACTGTTGTCCTTAATTCATATTAGATGTATCTAGTGTGGAGCCATCACCTCATTCACTTCTAATGATGGGCTATACCACCAAACAGAATTCATTTTACTTTAACAAAATGCTTTCAAAAGGAAAAAGAAATAGGATGAAAAAAGTATTTCTCCTAAAACTTTATGAGTTTCTTTGGGGGGAGGATCCAGAGCTTCCATCAAAGTCTGAAAGGGTCTAGGTGACATAAAAGTTACACACTGCTGCTTCCTTAACATGCCTGTGGTAAGATGAAAAGTTGTTTTTTTCTTTATTTACAATTTACATGGTGAATGGGAAAAAGGGAAAAAATAAAGAGAAACAGCAACAAAGAAGGTGAAGAGAAGAGACCTGAAAACTTCCTGCGGACGCTTGGAACTGAAGGCGACATCTCATAGAGTTCAGGCAGCTCAGGAATAGGACTTAGAAGCGGCTTCTTAGACGCAATGTCTCTTTCCCCATACAGAGTCTTCTCAACGCCTTTCTTTCTTCTTGCTTTCTTCTTTCGGCAACTTTTTAAAACCTGAGAAAATGTATTAAAACACAGTAACTGAGAAAGATATAGCACCATATACAATTTTGACTCTTTAATTTCTATTGAAACACTTAAAACCATTCATCTCATTTAAAATTTCAGAAATCTGATTTGGGGTAGGGGGTGAGGTTCCTTACACAAAGTCAAATAAAATATAAAGCAGAACTCAATGAACAAATTGTAGCAAAAACGTTTTGCATTGCCATAAAGCATTGACAAAATAAACTCAGGGTAAGTAAAAAATAGATTAGAGAGACTGGACAGACTTAAGACATGGGGTATTTGTAACCACCCTGTAGTTAGGATGACTCAGCATTAATTTCAGGAGTTACCTACTGCAATACCTACTGCAAGCCATAGGGGGGAGGGGGCGCGTTTTCTCCCCCAGATCTGGATGAAGAAACAAGAGGTGTGTACATCAAGTTTGAAGAGAACACACAGCTGGCTGAGCTGATGCAAACAAGATTTGTTCAAGATTAAAATGCTGAGGTCAAAATAAAATGGATCTTTAACAAGCACAAGTAGATGAGAAGCAAAGATTGGGAATAACTGATAAAAAACATATGGGTTCTATAAAAATAAAAAAAAACTGCTTACTAATATCTGCAATGCAGTATTAAATTTAATTCTGACTGCCATTTCAGTAACTGAGAACTAATGTCCTATGTTAAGAAGTTTCATATGGAAAAGACTTGAGGGAAAGTTAAACACTGTATTGAAATAATAGATTATGAGTAAAAAGAAATATACTTAGTGTGATACCATATGAGAGAACCAGATCAGGTCAACACAAGAAACATGTTTTTAACAATGCTTCTTAGAAAATGGAATTCACACAAACATTCATGGAGATACTGCTATGTGCAGGTAATACCTTCCTAGGTATGAGACAAAACACACTGGATGTGGAGATATATATATTACTAGGGGCCCAGTGCATGAAATTCATGCGGGGGGTGGGGGGGGGGGGAGTGTCCCCTCAGCCCAGCCTGCGCCCTCTCCAATCTGGGATCGGGCCTAAATCGGCAGTCGGACATCCCTCTCACAATCCTGGACCGCTGGCTCCTAATCGCTCACCTGCCTGCCTGCCTGGTCGCTCCTAACTGCCCCGCCCCCCGCCGGCCTGATCGCCCCTCACTGCCTCTGTGTGCCAGCCTGATCACCCCTAACTGCCCCCCACTGCCGGCCAGGTCGTCCCCAACTGCGCCCCTTCCCCCACCGGCCTGATTGCCCCTCACACCCCGCCCCCCCTCCTCCCCCCTCCCACCGCTGTCGGCCTGGTCACCCCACACAGCCTGCTATTCAGTCGTTTGGTCGTCTCTCACTAACCCCCCCTGCTGGCCTGGTTGCCCCACGCAGCCTGCTGTTCAGTTGTTTGGTAGTCCCTCACTAACCCCCTTGCCAGCCTGGTCATAGGCAGTCATCTTGTGAGGGCATGATGGTCAATTGGCATATTTCCTCTTTATTATATAGGATTATTATTACTGATTTCAGAGAGGAAGGGAGAGAGAGAGAAACATCAATGATGAGAGAGAATCATTGATCGGCTGCCTCCTGCATGCCCCACACTGGGGATAGAGGCTGCAACCCTTGTATATACCCAGACCAGGAATCAAACTGGTTCACAGGTTGATGCTCAACCACTGAGCCATGCCTGTTGGGCTGGATATGGTCTTTAGGGAGCTCAGGGTCTAACGACAAGTAGTCGAAATACGTATGATCATGACACATTGCATAGACCAAGAAGATGGGTACCTGGCCTATGGGAGGTGTTTGAGGCAGGCTCCCCAGAAAAGGTAATGTCTAAGTTAAGTCGTAAGCGAGAACTGTGTTGGCCAATTATGGAAGTGGTGCAGAAGGGCTTTTCTAAAAGAGAAGGGCACTCAGCTGGTGTGGCTCCATGGTTGGGCGTTGACCCAGGGTCACGGCTTGATTCCCAGTTGGGGCACATGCCTGGGTTGATCCCCAGTGTGGGGTGTATGGGAGGCTGTTTCTGCCTCTCCCTCCCTCCCCCTTCCTCTCTCTGAAATCAATAAAAATATATATTTTTTTAAAAGATTAAAAACAAAAAAAGAAACAAAGGGAAGAGAAAGGCATTCACAAGAGCACCATGTGAGGCAGCACAGACGAAGAGCTGCAAGCAGCAGTGTATTGTGGGTGGGCCCACGTAGAGATGGCAGATGAAGCTAAGCAAGCAGGGCCCTTGTTCACACTGAGAGCAACAAGGTCTCATTGCACGGTGATTCAGGGAGTAAACAACATCTGAAGTTAGATCAACTAAAAGACTTGTATGCATGCATAGAAGCATAACCAGTGGACATAAGACATTGGGGGATAGGGGAGGCTAGGGGACTGTCTAGGGCGGGGGGATAAAATGGACACATATGTAATACCCTTTGTAATACTTTAAGCAATAAAAAAAAATAAAAAAAAAAAAAAAAAGAAAGATCATGTAAATGAATGTTGGGAAATAGTGAATGATTTTCAAGAGTACATAAGTGGCCAAGAACTGTATGTTCCTTGAGATATCTACTGATAGCCTGTAAAACAAAACATTCCATGGAAAAATAATTACAGAAGATAAATGTTCCTCATATTCTCTGAGAAATCCTCAGTATAAATAACATCTACATACATTAGGAAAATGCTGGGTTAAATATGTCTTTATGACACTTTTTATTTTCAGGGAATTTCTGTTCACTTCCATGGGATAGCTGGGGAAATTATAGCTTAGTCCAGTGGTGGGCAAATTCATTAGTCAACAGAGCCAAATGTCAACAGTACAACGATTGAAATTTCTTTTGAGAGCCAAATTTTTTAAACTTAAACTATATAGGTAGGTACATTGTTATTAACTTAATTAGGGTACTCCTAAGCTGGACTTTGCTAAAAACGTCCTCAATCTGAGGGGTCAACCTCAGCGACCGTACCCCCACTTCTTCTAACGCCACTTCTTCAAAATAGACTCGCCCAGGCCGAAAACCGACTTCTGCGCATGGGCCACAAAATTTCAATCACACTGTACATGCGCGCCTGCACGTGGTACTTTGTGGAAGAGCCACACTCAAGGGGCCAAAGAGCCACATGTGGCTGGCGAGCCGTGGTTTGCTGACCACTGGCTTAGTCAATGGATGTGGGCTCCACCAATGAGCTGCAAAAGAAAGTATTTGGCCTCTGGTGCCAGAAGCCTTCTGTTCAAATCCTGACTCTGCTTTATAACCTTAGGCAAGTTACCTCACCTCTCAGTACCTCATTTTGAACTCATCTGCAAAAATGGAAATCATAATAGCACTAGTATTAAATAAGTTTACTTAGGTTGATATGGGGGAAATATTTTTAACATCAAAAACTATGCTCTTGCCCTAGCCAGTTTGGCTTAGTGGATAGAGCATCAACCTGCGGACTGAAGGGTCCCAGGTTCGATTCCAGTCAAGGGCACATACCTAAGTTGCAGGCTGGATCCCTGGCCCTGGTCGGGGTGTGTGCAAGAGGCAACCAATCGATGTGTCTCACTCATCATTGATGTTTCTATCTCTCTCCCTCACCCTTTCTCTCTGAAATCAATAAAAATATATATTTTTTAAAAATCATGCTCTTAGTATTACTGTGTGACACGATCCCTACATGTTCAGCTAATATACTATGGTCAATGTTTTAACTTCTAGAATAGTTTCTGATTCATATGGAGAGAAAATCCACTTTCAGCAGAATTTTGAAAACCTTTGTTTCATTCATAAAATTTGCCAAACATGGTGAAAGACGAGTATTCTGTTTTTTCATGGTCACGGCCAATAGAAGTACACCAACCAAAAAGCAAAGATGAAAGCCACTATGGTCTGCCATGAAAATACATCTATATTATCCTTAAGGAGGCTTCATCTGCAAAGGCGAGAACTTTAACAAAATTTGAATTAAAGCCAATACAAAAAAGCCTTGCTTATACTGCGAAAAACAAAAAGCCACTTGTAATTGGAATCCTAAGGAAGCCATGTGATCGTGATCGAGAAGTGGTTCATGACTTGGAGCAAAGGACAACCGAAAGTATTATCCCTAAAGTGATTCTATTTCCTCCAGAATCACCGCTATTTCTTCTCATACAGTGAAGGAGGTCATGCGCCAGAAGTAAATGCTTATCTTTTATTTGCACCATTAAGACTTTTATTTGCACCATTAAGATTTGGCAACAAATCAAATTGTATAGGAAAGCTTATGATAAAAGCATACACTTCCCTACCCTTGCTGTTTGCTTACTAGTTCATTTTTAGTTCTGTAGGTAGCTCCATCCCTTAACTAAGGGGCTCATATTGCTATATTTTTAACTTTTTATAAAGGAAAATGTTGAACACACAAAAAACAGAATAGTATACTGACCCCCATGTACCCATCAACTATTGTCAATAATCACTATAATGTATAGAAATCAAAATTCATTTATAAACACTCCCCCACCCCCGATTATTTTAAAGCAAATCATTTTATCTGAAAATCCTATATATCTCTAAGAGGTAAGGGCTCCCTTTTTCCACAATAAAATGAAACATTTTATTACCTGACATTGTATTCTATTGATTTTTTTTCCTTTCATTATGAAGTTTAATTTTTTTCCATGTTTTCTTGATATAAATGACATATAACATCATGTAAGTTTAAGTCATACAATGTTATCACTTGTTTTATTTATATATACACACACATCTTTACATTTATTTATATATATCTTCACTGATATATCTATATCGATATCTATACACACTAGTATATATCTTTTTAAAAATAACAACACACCCAAAAACCTGGACCAATTTCCAGTGAATTATGCTGAGTGAAAAAAGCCAGGAGAAACCAAGATGGCGGCATAGGTAAACACCGGAGATTGCTGCCTCGCACAATCACTTCAAAAATGCAACTAAAAGACAGAACAGACATCATCCAGAACCACAGGAAGGCTGGCTGAATGGAAATTCTACAACTAGAAGGAAAGAGAAAAGCATACCGAGACTCAGAGGAGGTGCTGTGCGGAAGTAAAATACAGAGGTACAGAGGCGCATGTGGAGAGGGCTGGCGGCTGAGGATACGGTTGTCTTTTTCAATGGGAGGGAGTCTCAAGCTCTGAGCTCCAGTTCCGGGCGACTCTCTGGGGACCCAGACTCATACAGGAGAAACTGGACTGTCTGGCATCAGTCAGAACTCGAGGGCAGCTTTCTCTTGGGGGTGGTTGCAGCGATTGCTGGGACACTGAGAAGCAGGGCCTCTGAGGGCAGGACTGAGAGCAGCCATAACTGCTCGCTCCGCCCTGTTGATCCCCTGGGACCCCGCCCCACCCAAGCCCTGCAGGGAGGCTTTTGCATATGAAAGGCCTGGCCCTTTGCAATCTGATAATTACCTAACAAACTGCAGCTGGCCCAAGGCATCAGGGCAACTTGCATTGACTCAAAGCTGGCTCCTGCTGGATAGCCTCAGGCAGAGGCTAGATTAGCACCTCCTTAGAGATTCAGGAGCCAATGTGCCCAGTGGTCAGAGTGGATAAAGGACACACTCAGGGGGCAGATTCAGTGAGCACCAAAGCCCCATTGAAGCAAGTCTTGCCCCAGAGGTGTGTCTCCAGCACAGAAGTTCTCCCACTGCAGACACAGCTGATTCTCACAGCCAACTGGCCTGCAGGTCAATCCCTCCCAGTGTTATCTACAACAATCAAGGCTTAACTACAACAAGACTGTGCACAAAGTCCACAAGGGGGTGCACCAAGAGTATCTACCTCAGGTAATTGGGGAGGCTGAGCCACTGGGCCCTATAGGACACCTAGCACAGAAAGCCACTCTATTGACACAACGAAGCATAAAAAATGCAGAGACAAAGAAACAGGACACAAATGACAGAAATGGAGGAAAGCAAACTACTGGATATAGAGTTCAAAACCACGGTTATAAGGTTTTTCAAGAATTTTCTAGAAACCGCCGACAAACTTAATGAGACCCTCAAGAAATCTAATGAGACCCTTGAGGTTGTGATAAAGGACCAACTAGAAATTAAGCATAAACTGACTGAAATAAAGAATATTATACAGACTCCCGACAGCAGACTAGAGGATCCCAAGAATCAAGTCAAAGATTTGAAATACGAAGAAGCAAAAAACACCCAACGGAAAAGCAAAATGAAAAAAGGATCCAAAAATACGAAGACAGTGTAAGGAGCCTCTGAGACAGCTTCAAGCGTACCAACATCAGAATTATAGGGGTGCCAGAAGATGAGAGAGAGCAAGGTATTGAAAACCTATTTGAAGAAATAATGACAGAAAACTTCCCCTACCTGGTGAAAGAAATAGACTTACAAGTCCAGGAAGAGCAGAGAACCCCAAACAAAAGGAATCCAAAGAGGACCACACCAAGACACATCATAATTAAAATGCCAAGAGCAAAAGACAAAGAGAGAATCTTAAAAGCAGCAAGAGAAAGACAGTCAGTTACCTACAAGGGAGTACCCATACAACTGTCAGCTGATTTCGCAACAGAAACTTTGTAGGCCAGAAGGGAGTAGCAAGAAATATTCAGAGTGATGAGTGCCAAGAACCTACAACCAAGATTACTTTATCCAGCAAAGCTATCATTCAGAATTGAAGGTCAGATAAAGAGCTTCACAGATAAGGAAAAGCTAAAGGAGTTCATCACCACCAAACCAGTATTATATGAAATGCTGAAAGGTATCCTTTAAGAAGAGGAAGAAGAAAAAGGTACAGATACAAATTATGAACAACAAATACACATCTATCAACAAGTGAATCTAAAAATCAAGTGAATAAATAATCTGATGAACAGAATAAACTGGTGAATATAATAGAATCAGGGGCATAGAAAGGGAGTGGACTGCCTATTCTTGGGGGGAAAGGGGTGTGGGGGATGCGGGAAGAGACTGAACAAAAATCGTGGATGAGGTGGATGAGGACGGGGGCGGGGGGGGGGGGAGAAGTGAGGGCAAAGGGTGGGGTGGGAACCGGGTGGAGGGGAGCTACAGGGGGAAAAAGAGGAACAACTGTAATAATCTGAACAATAAAGATTTAATTAAAAAATAAATAAATTAAATTAAATTAAAAAAGAAGAAAGAAAAAAGCCAGTCGCAAAAGGTTACATAGTGTGTGATTTCATTTACATAACCTTTTTTAAAAAATATATTTTATTGATTTTTTACAGAGAGGAAGGGAGAGGGATAGAGAGTTAGAAACATCGATGAGAGAGAAACATCAATCAGCTGCCTCCTGCTGGTGATGTGCCCGAAACCAAGGTACATGCCCTTGACCAGAATCGAACCTGGGACCCTTGAGTCTGCAAGCCGACACTCTATCCACTGAGCCAAACTGGTTAGGGCTACATAACCTTCTTAAAATGACAAAATTAAAAATATGGATAACAGATTAGTGGTTTCTGGGAGAGGGGGTTGGGAATGGGAAGTGAATATAGCTACAAAAGGACAAGAAGAGAGCTTTGGCGCAACAAAATGTCCTTATCTTGACTATATTTTGGTAATGTACTACTGTATACTGTACAACAGTTCTGCAAGATGTCAACACAGTACCATTGGGAAAAACTAGGTAGAGGGTACTTGGGATCTTTCTAATTCTTCTTACAACACCATGCATTTCTAAAATTATCTTAAAATGTAACATTTAACCATACAAAAACCATAATGACAGCAACTTTCCCTAATATTTTGTCAGAGTTCAAAGTACCCAATAGGTCCATAAACGTCTTTTTAGAATTATTCAAAGCAGGACACCAATAAGGTCTCCACACATTCCATTCGGTTGCTAGATCTCTTTAAATCTTTGGTTCCTTAACTTTTTCCTCTTGCCATTTATTTGGTGAATAAACTGAGGCATCTATGCCCAGCATAAGCCAAATTCTTTTTTATTTTTTATTTTTTGGAAAGAGCATTTCAGAGATGACTGTATACTTCCTTACTGAACAAGAGGCCAGTTGTACTCCTTCTGTGGCATGATGAATAACTAGGGCTCAGGTGTTCAGTCTCATCCATCCATCCTGCTTCCCTATTACCTTCCACCTAACATTCAACAGCTTTCATGAGTACTATGTCTTTTTTACTTATTAGTGGGAATGCCTCATCAATTATTTACTTGAAATAGAGCTCAAACTCTATTTTCTAATTTTTAGAAAAATTAGTTGATGTCTGAGACAGCTAAAGTGGCCTTCAAGTTTTGTTATATTTTTAATTATTATGAACTTAACTATTTTTTCATTATTTGATGTTTGTGTTTCAATCTATTACAATCACTATTTCTGATGGTCAGACTGCCCCACTTTTGGCCAGTGGTCACCCGTTCTTGCTGGTTTTGTGGCCTCTATCAAGGTCCCAGCAGTTTAAGCTTCCTTGCTTGCACACTGGGACAGAGCTGAGTTCATTTCCTGTATCTGCTGTTATAAATCTGAAAGCAGTAGTTTCACTAAGGAATTCTGTGAAAATGGTATTTAGAGATAGCAATCTAGGTACCAGAGATGCTCACTCCTAAGCTTCATCAAAAGAGAAAGAAAATGATGCCAGTTGGGGTACTGGAAATATCGAGGGGAAGACTATGTAAAGTATATGACTGTCTAACCACTAAGCTGTATACCCGAAACCAATACATTAAAAAAAAAGAATTTTCTCATAATTTTAAAGGAAAATACCTCAGTTCATACTGGTATTTCCGACTCAAATTTTGTCTAGCAAGGTTTTGAAATGTTTTTGTCTCATAGTGAAAAGTCTTGATACCTAATGACAGTTAAAGACCTGCTTATTTTTTTATTCTAGATTTAATTCCCCTGTCAAAATGAGAGCTTCCCACTGTTTAAGCCTTCTTTGCAGTTATTTTTGTATTTAGGATCTATCCCACAGGATTTGTCAAATTTCTAAGTGTAAAAAAGTTCTTTGTAAGATTAAGCCACCAACTTGACATTTACAGTTAATTTGTTTCATTTTGTTTTCAAATTTTAAGCAATGTTCTTTTTCCTAAATTTGATTTAATTTTGTTTGATAGTTATAACACTTACATGGTTCAATGTCAAAAGGTAAAACATTCAAGGAAGTCTAGCCTCATTTCTTCCTATTCCCCCCTCCAGTCTCCTCTCCCTATAGGTCACCAGTTGTTTTTGCCTTATTCTCCAACTTTTTTAATTAAAAGATTTTATGTGTTCATGTATATACACATACTTATATTATTTTTTAATGTTCCCTCTTAGATAAAAAAGGTAGTGTATTAGTTTGCCATAATAAGTACCATAACAAAATACCAGACTGGGTGGCTTAAACCAGAAGTAGCCAACGTTTTGGACCTTCACGTACCAACAGTGGTCCACGTTGGCGAGCACTGGCTTAACCAATGTTATTTCTCACAGTTCTGGAAGCTCAAAGTCCAAGATCAAGATGCCGGTTGGGTTGGTTTCCTCTGAGGCCTCTTATTAGTGAACAGACGTTGCCCTCCTGCTGTCCCTTCATATGGTCTTCTACCTGTCTGCCTGCGCCTGGTGTCTTTTATGTCTTCTTAAAGGGACACCAGTCAGAATGGAGTAGGGACCATACAATGGGCTTCATTTTTACCTAATTACCCCTTTAAAGGCTCTATTTCCAAACAGTCACATTCTGAGGTAGTGGGGTTAGGGCTTCTACCTAAGAATTCTGAGGGAACATAGTTCACCCCTTAATAGGTAGCTTACGATACACCATCATTTTACAACTTACTTCACTAAAGAGTAAATAATTCCTGGCATCCTTCCATTGCAGTATTTGGAATTTTTCTTCACTACTTTCTGTAGCTTACAAAATCCTCACTTTGTGAACACACCAGTTTCCTCACCAGTCTTATACTGACAGACATTTGGTTCGTTTTCAGTCTTTGGCATTACAGAGTGCTGCAATAAATAACTTTGTACAATGCCTATTTGTCACTGGGTCTTTGTGATGAATTTCTAGAAATGGGATTACTGGGTCAAAAGGCAAATGATATTTAATTTGGCTTGATACTGCCAAATGGCCCTCAACAGAGATGCATTACCAGAAAAGGTATGAGCATGCCTGTTTACCAATGACCTTACCACAGTGTGCTGTCCAACGTTTGGAGTTCCCCTCTCCTTCGGTAAGAAATGGCATCTCAATGTAGTTCTCCTTATGGTGAAAAACTCCAAACAGATTTCGCACGTTTAAGGACCATTTTCATTTCTATTTTGTAAACTTGAAAGAGTATCTCTTGGAGAGAAAGAAACAGCAGCCTAATAGGCACCTAGTCTGGGGGCCAGACTGGAAATACAACTAAACCGGAGAACATCCACCCGGAATTAACGAATTAGTCACAGCTGAGGAGACAATTTACAAGGGCAGAGGACACCTGGAGAGCGGTAGAACAGGGATGTGGGCCTGAGAGGGGCGGAGGGCAGAGAGGGTGAGGAGGAAGCCTCGTCCCTTGGTGACAGGCATAACATCCAACTGTGAAAAGGAAAAGCCACAGGGCTGCTGGCTGCCCAGCTGCCGAATCTGGACCCAAGACCACAGCCAAGTAGCAGCCCCAGCAAGAAGCAGCGCGGAGCTGGGGGGAGAGAAACCCGCAGTTTCCTTATTGTTTTGGTTTGGTTTTGTCTTTGCTTTTATTCTCTAAATCCAGAACACAGGACTTTTCAATTGCACTCACTCACTCACCTGAGGCTTTGGTACAGGGAGGGAGGCACAGACTTGAGGTGCCTGAAGAGAGGCTGAGAGGAAGCAGGGCAGGGAGACATGGCCAGGAGTCCTGCATTGGGACATTCTTTTTATTTTTCCTTTTTTTTTTTCGTAATTTTAATATTACTTTTGATTTTTTTATTTTTTTTTAATTTCTTTATTGGTTAATGTATTACAAGTGTGTCCTCATCCCCCCCCAATTAACCCCCAACCTCCCCACCACCACTCATTCTTAAGCTTCCAAACCAAAGGGGCCATTTCTCCCCAGAAGAGCTAGCCCCTCCCAGTAGCCTCAGGGCAGGTGACACAGCCTGCCACACCCAGCAGTTTGAGCTTTACCGGAAAGGAAGGCAGAGGCCAAGCTTATGGGTAAGGAGCCCTCAGTGACTGGATTGGAAGAGGGGCCATCTGCCCCACTATTCTGGCAAACAGAGGGATAAAAACTCCAGGTTGCCAGCCAACCTCATTGGTCTCCATACAAGGATCTCTGACCAACCAAGGGCAGAATACTTTGGGCCACTAGTGGAGGAGTAGCTCCGGGTCAGGAAAAAAACACCCATCTTATTCCCTGAAAGCAAAACAGGACCAACCTACCTAAAGCCCTGTCAGCAACAGATGCTTGAGTGATTAAGGCAAAGAGGGCAGACTGGCCCCGCCTGCTTGCTGCGAAGGCCAGCGGAGATAATCATAAGCAGAGGACTGGTGGATCGCTTGGAGTTTCAAGCAGGGCGCATAAGCCAAACGACAATACCTGACAGGGGTCAGCACCTTAGTACCTAACAGGGAGCCCAGAACTGGCAGACAGCACAGGAGAGTGGGATCCTAAACCAGCTCCCACGGGGCATTAAAACTTGGCTGAAGCAAATGATGATTCACTTTTTAATTATTATTTTAATTTTTTTTAACTTATTTTGCACCTTTTTCTTCCTCCCATTTTTCTTTGCCTTTCCATCTTAGTTTTCCTCTTTTTCCTTCTTTTTTCCCCTTTTCAAAAATGGATCTTCTTTATCTCCTTTATTAATGTGTTATTATTTTAGTCTGTTGGTTTATTCATGTATCTAATTTCTTCTTCCCTGCTCCTACTCTACTTCCCCTTCTCTTTTCTTTTTCTTCACTACTCAATTTTTTTTTTCTCTTCTCCTAATTTTTTAACTTGTTTCACTTCCTAAATTTGGGCCTCTCTGCTCTTTCCTCTAATTCCCTTTTCAAAGAATTATTTTTTATTTTTTCTTCTTGTCTTCTCATTTCTTTTCTCCCTCCTCTATTCTAAACCATGGTCCTTCACCCATTCATCCAATTCCTTAACCTTATTTTCTCTATTTAAGCTCTGCATCTACAGATTATGCCCCCCCACCCCCACCCCTTTTTCTGTTTTTGTTTGTGATATTTGGTTTATTTGTTTGTTTTATTGTGTTTTCTCCCCACATTCTTTCTTTCTTTCTTTTTCTCGCTATCATTCTTGCGGTCACTTTTATTGGGATTACAGGTGTCTTGTATACATTCGTGTTCTGTTTCTCCTGTGTTGTGTCTTGTCGTGTTGTATTCTGTGCTGTTTAGTCAGCGCCTCCACAATGGTTGGCATGGCACAAGCCACATAATCAGACACCCTGAGAGAAGACTCTATCCACAAACAGGACAATAACATTTAAGACCCAGCTACATCAGGAGAACCCAAATATCTCAAGTAGGGGACGTCCCTAGAACACCCAGCCCAGAAGACCTGAGAGACTGCACCACTGGGTCCTACAAAACATCTACTACATAAGACCAATTTAAAAAATCTGGATTGCAGAACAGTTTGACCTAATACATAGAAACAATTACAAAGAAACAGCAAAAATGGAGAGTCAAAGAAAGAATATCTTGGACATTTTTCTCTAGTTAACTTTTAACTCAGTTTAGAAGCTTTTTTAATATTAGTGATCTTAATCCTTTATGTTTGATATAAATTGAAGATCATGATTACCACAATCAAGTTAATAAACACATCCATCCCCTCACATAGTTAGCAGTTACCACTTTTATGTGTGTGTAAGACAGTGGTTCTCAACCTGTGGGTCGCGACCCCTTTGGGGGTCAAACGACCTTTACACAGGGGTCGCCTAAATACATCCCGCATAGCATATATTTACATTACGATTCATAACAATAGCAAAATGACAGTTATGAAGTAGCAACGAAAATAATTTTATGGTTGGGGGTCACCACAACATGAGGAACTGTATTAAAGGGCCGCGGCATTAGGAAGGTTGAGAACCACTGGTGTAAGATCTATTCTCTTAGAACACTTCAAGCATACAACATAGTGTAAATCTCCACTAACCTCTGCCATGAAAGATGAGGATATTTCTCACTTAAACTAAACCTTCCTCTTCCTTGTTAGTTTGGTTCTTTCATTGGTTACCTTTGAATTTACATTTGTATTTCTTTGCATCTTTTAAAAAAGATCTTAAGCTCCTAATTTGTAAGATGATAATTATAACAGCCATAGTGCTTACTATGGCCAGGCATTGTGCTAAGTGTTTTACATGTATTAACTCATTTACTATTCACCATTTATAAAAGGATAATATGCTAATTAGACTGGGAGACCTTCCAGAAGTCCTTCCAGACAAAGCCATGGTGGCGGGGCTGAGGCAGAGGTGGTTAGGGGTGATCAGGCCAGGAGGGGAGGGCAGTTGGGGGTGATCAGGCCAGCAGGGGGGGGCCAGTTGGGGGCAAGCAGGGTGGCAGGGGGGTCAGTTGGGGCTGAGCAGACCAGCAGGGGTGGCAGTAGGGGGTGAGCAGGCTGGTGGGGGAAACAGTTGGGGATGATCAGGCTGGTGGGGGGGCAGTTGGGGGCAATCAGGCTGGGGGGGGGGGGCAGTTGGGGCCGAGCAGGCCAGCAGGGGGGGCAGTAGGGGGCGAGAAGGCCAGCGGCGGGGGGGGGGGGGGGGGGGCATTTGGGGACAAGCAGGCTGGCAGGCAAGTGAGCAATTAGGAACCAGTGGTCCTGGATTGCAAGAGGGATGTCTGACTGCCGGTTTAGACCCGATCCCCCAAGGGGTCCCAGATTGGAGAGGGTGCAGGTGGGCTGAGGGACACCTCCCCCCCCCAGCCCCCGCATGAATTTCGTGCACCAGGCCACTAGTAAGCTTATAAAATAAGTACAATACCTCCATTTAAAACCAATAGAAGAATCAAGAATCTTGCCCACAGTGCCAGTGCTAGGAAGCAGCAGGATTCAGAACCCAGGTTATCTGGCTCTAGTCTAGAACCTGCACTATTAACCACCACACCATTAGTGTTAATACCCTCCCTCCATCCTTTCTACCTACTTTCACCTTTTGCTCTTACCTACACTTAGAGCATCTTGTACACAATCAGGTTGTTAAAACTTGCCCTTAGTTGAAAAGAAACTGCATCTGCATTATTACGACTGTATAAACATTTTCCACTGTTCTGCCAAGGGCAGAGATCATATTCCTTTCCTCTGGTGCCCCCTGTAGATGATTTCAAGCACTATCAAATATACTTTTCCTCACACTTCCTTATTGATTGAAATCATATTTGCTCCAAAACTTTTGTACACAAACTTTTATTTGAAATGACATAAAACTACCTTTCTTTTTATCAGATGGCACACTTTCCATTTTCTCAATCACAGGTCCTTTGTTTTCCCTCCAGAGACCTACTTCCTAAAGCACCTTTTTCTCTTGCACAAATTTGGACTGGCTGCTCTCCTGGGCTGGCTGAAAGGCTAAATCAGAGATTTTCCTTCCATGGCTCTCCTGCATTATTAGATCCACTGAGTCCTGAAGTCTCAAGCTCACTTCATTTTGCTAAGTAGCACCCCCAGAAATACCCAAAGAAAAACTTCCAAAGTCCTTGAAATGTCAAATGTATTTTTTCTTTCACACTTAATTAATTTGGCTGGGTTTAGAATAATGGGCTGAAATTAAGTTTATTTCCCAGCTTTAAATGTCCTGTTGAATTATCTCTCAGAATTCAGAGTGCAGTGAAACTTGGTACCACTCTGACTATTGTTTCCTGGTTAGGAAAAGTCCACTTTTCTCCTTATTTTTATTGTTCAATTTCACAATGATTTGTCGAAGTGCTAACCTTTTTTTTTTTTTTTTCATTCCTTTCTTCAAAGAAATACTCTTTTATTTTGACAATTTCTTCCACGCCACATTCTTGTTCTGAGATTCCCATGAAGTCTCCTAGACTGGTCTTCCATCTCATTACTAGTCTATCTCTCCTTTGCTCTACCTTCTGGAAGACTTTCCTTAATTTTATTCTCTACTCCAACTACTAAATTTTATATTTTTGCAAATACTTTTTCTCTGCTCCTTTTTCATAGCATCCCCCTTCATAGTTTTATACTTTCTTAAATTTGAGTATATACTTTCTGAAAATGTGAGTATATTCGAACATTTACTTTTTTTTTTTTTAAATATATTTAATTGATTTTTTACAGAGAGAGGAAGGGAGAGAGATAGAGAGTTAGAAACATCGATGAGAGAGAAACATCGATCAGCTGCCTCCCGCACATCCCCCACTGGGGATGTGCCCGCAACCCAGGTACATGCCCCTGACCGGAATCGAACCTGGGACCCTTCAGTCCGCAAGCCGACGCTCTATCCACTGAGCCAAACCGGTCTCGGCCGAACATTTACTTTTTAAATAATATTTCCTTCCATACTCTGAATAGCATTTCTTTCTGGGGTCAGTTTTCAGTTTTTTAATATTGGTCTTTCATATTCTTGGTTCTATTTAGTTGTCTGATTCTTGCATAGGAGAAGACTGGAAATTGGTATGGGTTTCCTCTGCTTTCCAGCTCAGTCTCTTTCCTGTATGGTAATTCCACTAGGAACTCTGTGTGGGACAGGGAGAATGAGGAGTGTCAACTACAGGCTTTTCCAAATGTCAGAATGAAGGCTTTAACCTAGATAACATCTGTTCTGAGCTTCAGGGTGGGATATGGGGGTGGCGTGCCAACTGGTGCAAATTGTTTCACATAAAGGACTGTAATTAATCTGTTTTTCACTACCACTTCTCACTCTCACCATCCACTGTACCTGCCAATCCTGGGCCCAGTCTCTTGGGATTCCCAGCGCCTCTCTAGCTCCTTCCTAGCACATTCTGGGCTGTAAATCTTTCCACCTTTTATCTGTCAACATGCTCCCATCTGCTTTGTCCTCCAGAAATTCATTGAAGGCTGTCATCTGTTGCTTAATACCCCTCCTCATTTCCTTCCTCTTTTCAGTGTTGTTCTAAACCTATCCGTCCTATTACATTATTTTTTGATGCAGTGGGGTCCTTGGAACAAAAGTTAATGCTCAACCCTTCTTGAACTTTCTGGCTATTGATTTTATTAAAGAAGTAGGTATACCTTCTTTGAAACAGTTATTTTAAAGAGTATGAGGAATACTAATATCTAATGCAATAAGATGAATGCTATTTTTAAACTTTTGTGTGTTTCCCTAGCCCAGTGATGGTGAACCTTTTGAGCTCGGCGTGTCAGCATTTTGAAAAATCCTAACTTAACTCTGGTGCCATGTCACATATAGAAATTTTTTGATATTTCCAACCATAGTAAAACAAAGATTTATATTTTTGATATTTATTTTATATATTTAAATGCCATTTAACAAAGAAAAATCAACCAAAAAAATGAGTTTGCGTGTCACCTCTGAGACGCGTGTCATAGGTTCGCCATCACTGCCCTAGCCAGTGGTCGGCAAACTGCGGCTCGCGAGCCACATGCTCTTTGGCCCCTTGAGTGTGACTCTTCCACAAAATACCACGTGCGGGCACGCATGTACAGTGCGATTGAAACTTCATGGCCCATGTGCAGAAGTCAGTTTTCGGCCTGGGCGAGTATATTTTGAAGAAGTATTGTTGATATTTGGCTCTATTGACTAATGAGTTTGCCGACCACTGCCCTAGCCAATATGGCTCAGTGGATAGAGCATAGGCCTGCGGAACAAAGGGTCCTAGGTCCGATTCTGGTCAAGGGCATGTACCTCAGTTACAGGCTCCTCCATGTCTTAGGCCCATGCAGGAGGCAACCAATTGATGTGTTTCTCTCACATTGATATTTTCCTTTGTCTTTCCCTCTCTCTTCCACTCTCTCTAAAAATCAATGGAAAAATATCCTCAGGTGAGGATTAAAAAAAAAAAGTATGTGTATTTTTTTCAGCAAAGGGATCTTTCAAAGGAGTTCATGACCTAAAACAGGGACTGAACCAGGAAAACATTCAGTTTCTTCTGGTTTTGCTGACTTGGGGGTGACTGTGCCATGTTTAAACCAAGAAAGGAGGAAGTTTTTGTTTTATGAAGCATAAAAGTTTACTGACTGTTTTAGGTAGGTGTGTGTGGAGATGAAATTGAAGAAGTTATTAGTTTTGAAATGTTGATTTTTTTAGGTGTTTGCAGGATGGTTTAAGAAGAGATGTCCAGTAGGCAGTTGAACTTAATGTTTATAGATCAGAAAGATTTGGGAGTTATCAACCATCCATGCTGCATATGAAATCACCCAGAAAATACAAAATTTGGAAGGGCAGAGAGTAGAACTCTGGGTAACAGAAACATCTAAGGGTAGGTGGAAGAAAATAAACCTTTCACATAGACTGTAAGAATGTTCTCAATGATGCTGAATGTTGCTGAGATGGTGAGAACAAGACCTCAGCGGATACTCTGGAAAAATACAGTGAAGTTGCGAAGTGGGGGAGAATGAGACCAAACGTCAGACACTATGTGGGATGGATTTGCAGAAGCATCTGTGTGTCTCCAGGAGCGATGCTGGATGGGAGAGGGGATCCTGGCTAGATGAGTCCAGAGTGGACGTGGAATGAAAGGGATGCAGAGCTGACGTTACTAACAAGAGTGGTTGAAAACAGCTCACATGGTTTAGAATAAATAAGGAAACATGGGAAATCAAGGGGCAGCTGAAAGGTTAAGAGTAAACAGAGGGGCCAGAAGATTATTAGTACCAGCAGAGGGATATGAGTAAGGGAGTCTGAACGAGAATGGATACAAGGCTGGTATTGGAGAGTAAGACATATAAATGTATATTATTAAAAGTGAGAGGGGCTTGGGTATTAAGAAGCTTGAGGGTATGGCAGAGGAAGATCTAGATCAGTGAAGGGGAGAGAGACAAGTAACTGGATTAAGGTGCTAGGATCGGTTATCCCGTGGTCGGCAAACTGCGGCTCGCGAGCCACATGCGGCTCTTTGGCCCCTTGAGTGTGGCTCTTCCTAAGCCTTAGGAGTACTCTAAGTTAATAACAATGTACCTACCTATATAGTTTAAGTTTAAAATATTTGGCTCGCAAAAGAAATTTCCATCGTTGTAGTTGATATTTGGCTCTGTTGACTAATGAGTTTGCCGACCACTGGAAGAAGGTGAAGGCCTCTGAGCCAGGATAGGCCTTGACACACTGACTGAGAGCTAGTTTCTAAACTCTTCCTTAAAGGTGGAGAAGCGATCCAGCCACTGGCAGAAACAAGGTCAAACCGGTGCAGAGGGTGCACTCATCCCTGTCCAGAAAGTTAGAGGACTCCCCAAGTAGGATCAGGTTAGATTAGATTCAGAGATAGGAACTGACTTAACATTTGAGTGCAATGACTTACTGTGCTGGATTTACCCAACACAAGAAAGAAGGTTCAAAGAGGCCCTCAGGTAATAAAGAATTGAGTATATAATCTCTTATGGCCCTTACTATTCTACGATAAGATGATTTTAATACTCTTGGTCTGATGTTAACTAAAAAACCAAAAATTTTGTTTCCATATTTCCCCAGCCACACAACAAAGAAATGCACCACTTCTACTCTGTAATAAATCTTGGACACACACTCACCGGGTTCTTTTTAGGACGTGCTCTGTCTGTGCACTTGCTTTCTTGAGATTTCCTCCTCTTGATTTTCTTTTCTTGGCAAGGCTGAGCTTCTGTATTAAGTAAGTTGCAAGCACTATCTCCTGCAAAACTGATCAATTGCTATAAAGAAAATTTAAAGTAGGCATACCATACAATGCAAGAAGTTACATTTTAATGCATGTTCTCTCACATTTATTTTCTTTCCCAGGCTCTTCTATTATTCTTATATTTTCCTCTAAATTCACAAATTCCATTAGATGTATTTTAACCAACTTAACCTTACCTGAGGGAAACAGTAATTACTAATTTCTGATCTATCAAACATGGACCCAGAAGCATACGCACTTTGCCCAATTATTATGAGGAAGAAAAAAAACTTTAAGTATTAGTTGATTTAATCATTCACCAAAATATTTATTGAGCATCCACAAGTTAGCACCTAACTGCTTGCAGTTGAGCTATATGAAAAAACAACCATGAACTATTAGATTATCTAAGTTTGAATTCTAGGTGTATCATCTAACAATATCAGCTAAAAACCCTATAACATATAACATAGTGCATATATTTATGTACTATGATGCTATCGACAAAAATCCAATTTTATGTAATTTAATAAAATACCAAAAGATATGCACTCAATGAAAATTAGGCTCATACTGAAAATAACTGAAACCCTGTGTTAAAAAACAACACAAAACAAAGTATAGTTTTAAATAAAGATCATATTTATGCCATTTTCTGGCTCTGCTTATTATATGCTACTCTCCTCCACTTTGTACCTCAACAAAATCTATAAAACAATGTAGATTTCAAAAACGCTTTTCAAAAAGATTATCTTCCACATTAACACAAACTCTGAAAGCTTCTTGTTTTACTGGATTTTTCTTCTAATAGAATTAAAACCAAAACAGGAAACATCATTACCTGGGTGACATGCTAGGTAGGATAAAGTATTAGCTCTTAATAACACCATTCAAGCCAAGATTTTACCCATCATCACTTACTCACGAAAAAAGAAAAAATCTAACGCAAAATAAAAAATAAAAAAATACATTGTACCAAATACAAACACTTACGCTTCTTCTGTTAGAGGTCCGTGTTCTCCTACCGTCTTTACAGGAAGGTATTTTCTCGTGGTTATTTGCAGATGTATCCGTGCCTGAAGAACAAAACACAAGCAAAATTAGGGTAGTTAACAAAACAGTTTAAGATCCACCATTTCTCAGATACTGCATACGCTTTTGAATACCCACCTTTGCTTTTACTATATTATCATATCTAAACATAATTATCATTAGGAAGACATTTTGAGACTCAAAAATATTAAAACTTTAAGTTTACTGAATACTCAGAAACTTTTAACACTTTCCATGGAAAATGCGTGTTATCTTGTTCAGATAACAGATTAAATCATATTATAAATATTCATGTTTTCACTCATTCCATTTATTCCAAGCTACATTTTGTACAATGAAATTGTAATAAAGGGCATTAAGATGATAATAAAAATATCTTATTTTACAAAGTTCAGGAAAATTTTGATTACTTTTCATGATATAAATGAAAGGCAGTATGAAGAGCATATGCTTTTGAACCTGATAGACAAATGCTTCAAATTTTAGCTACTTTGACAATGCACGTGTTGGATTCTGTGCTAATGAGCTCTGTTCATGTCCTATAGCAAACGAAAAGCCATTAAAAGATTTCAACCAGGGGAAAGGTATGAATAATGATTCCCATCCTAGGTGTTTTTTCCCATGACATGCTTGCCAGCCAAGTTCCGGTCTGTCAGGAAAGTGCAGCGATATTTGTTGCCTTGTCACCTTCTCACAATCATAAAAAAGCCAGAGACCTTGGAAAGTACATGTGCCCAACATGCCATGTTAATATTGATAAACAATTTTGGATATTTCAGAATGACCCTTACAATTCATGTCATTTCCACTTTTCTAACTGGGAAAAGTAGCTCCCATCTAAGGAAGTTAAATGTGGATGATTATGAAGTGGGACTTGAAATCAAAATGGATGGGTAAGAGGCTTCTTATAAGCTTTTCTACACTATTTGTTTTTTTATGCCAAGTATGCATTGTTCTAATAAAAATAAAATTTTAAAAAGAAAATAGGGAAATTAAATTTCATATACACAGACACTGCAAATAACATTTATGAATATAAGATAAACAAATGTTACTACCTGAGAGAGTCTCAGAGACTGAAGACTTACTAAGAGAGCTCGAAACAGCAAATGATACCTGAAGAGGTTCTATGTTTTCCTAAACAAAGAAAAAAAAGTAGAAATTAGACATCCTTAAATTCAGTGGACATGTAAGCAATAGGCCCCCCAAATAATGAATTCATTTTTGTAGGTGAAATTATAGTCTGCATAAAGATGGGAAATCAATAAAAAGTTGAAAAAAAAGTCAAGGCAAAACAAAAGATATTGCATATAAAAATAAAATATATTTTATAATATTTACCAATTATCTTGAATGAAACCATGTTTACTAACTACAATCCACCAAAAAACAAAACAAAAACCCTTTAAGTAGAAGTGATCATAATGATCCACTAATAAGTTACTTTTTGGTTTATTTAAAATCCTATGTCCTAATTCCTTTAAAATATATAATCCATCAATAAACACAACCTAACATTACAATATTATTCAGGGGAACTTCAGGTAAAATGGTAATGTAATAGTCAAATCTTTTCTTTCCAATGTAATTGCCATTTTAATAGTAAATTTGATTTTTCAGATAAAATTTGTCAGGTTGAAAAAAATTTATTTTCACTAGTTTGCTCAGAGGTCTTATCAGAAATGAACCCTGGATATTGTTAAATGGTTTTTCTACTGAGATGAACATAAGACTTTTCAGTCTCACTGTGTTAAAATGGTGAATTACACTGACTGTTTTTAAAATATTAAACCATCTTCTATCGTAGGTTACATCTCAATTAATCATGTATTCTTTTTATATATTCTTATGTTTATGAAGATATCAGACTATACTTTTCTTATAATGTCTGATTATGGTATCTCATAATGCTGACATTAATGAATTGGGAAGTACTCCCACCTCCTGAAGGTGTTTGGAAGAGTATATGTAGAATTAGTACTATATTTTCCATATATGTTTGATAGAATTCATTAGTAAAATCATCTGGACATACAGTTTTCTCTGTGAGGTTTAACTACAACTTAAATGTCTTTAGTTGATATAGTGTTTTTCAAGAAATGTGTCTATTTTATCTAAGTTGTTGAATTTATTGGCATAAAGTTGTCCAGAATATCCGTTATTATCCTTTTAATGTTAGCATATATAGCTATAATACCTCTCACATTCCTTACACTGGTAACTTGAGTAGTCTCTCTTTTCCCTGAAGAGTCTGATTAGAAGTTTACTAACACTGTTTTTTTAAAGCACTATCTTTTGATTGCTATAATTTCTCTATTGTTTGTATTTTCTATTCCACTAATTTCTGCATTTATCTTTATTACTTCCTTTCTTCTCCTTATTTTGCTTTAATTTTTCTTTTTCTAATTTCTTAAAAGAAGTTGAGATTGGAGAACCAAGATGGCGGCATAGGTTAACGCCGGAGTTTGCTGCTCTGAACAACTACTTCAAAAGTGAAACCAAAAAACGGAAGGGACATCACCCAGAACCACAGGAACGCTGGCTGAGTGGAAGTCCTACAACTAGGAGGAAAGAGAAACGCATACGGACACTCAGAGGAGGCACAGTGCTGAAGTCAAATTCTGAGGTGCGGAGTGCGCGGAGCGGGCTGGCGGCGGAGGGCGCGGTTGGCGTTTTCAATCGGGAGGGAGTCGCAGACTCTGAGCTCCAGATCCGGGCGAGTCTTTGGGGACCCAGACTCAAACGGGAGAAGCGGGACTGTCTGGCTTCGGTCAGAGTGAGTGCAGCTTTCTCTCTGAGCTTTGCAGCGGGTGCTGGGACTCAGAGAGGCAGAGCCCCTGGGGACAGGACTGAGAGCCGCCATAACTGCTCTCTCCGGCCCACCCTGTTGATCCTGTGCCACCCGCCCCGCCCAAGCCCTGCACACAGGCATTTGCCGGATAGCCTCAGGCAAACACCAGATTAGCACCTCCCTAGAGGACAGAAGTTCTCTCACTGCTGACACAGCTGATTCTCATAGCCACTTGGCCTGGAGGTCAAACCCTCCCTGGAATTAACTACAACAATCAAGATTTAACTATAAGACTGTGAACAAAGACCACTAGGGGGTGCACCAAGGAAGCATAACAAAATGCGGAGACAAAGAAACAGGACAAAATTGTCAATGGAAGATATAGAGTTCAGAACCACACTTTTAAGGTCTCTCAAGAACTGTTTAGAAGCCGCCGATAAACTTAATGAGATCTACAAGAAAACTAATAAGACCCTCGATCTTATATTGGGGAACCAACTAGAAATTAAGCATATACGGACTGAAATAACGAATATTATACAGACTCCCGACAGCAGACCAGAGGAGCGCAAGAATCAAGTCAATGATTTGAAATGCGAGGAAGCAAAAAACACCCAACCGGAAAAGCAAAATGAAAAAAGAATCCAAAAATGCGAGGATAGTGTAAGGAGCCTCTGGGACAGCTTCAAGCGTACCAACATCAGAATTATAGGGGTGCCAGAAGATGAGAGAGAGCAAGATATTGAAAACCTATTTGAAGAAATAATGACAGAAAACTTCCCCCACCTGGTGAAAGAAATGGACTTACAGGTCCAAGAAGCGCGGAGAACCCCAAACAAAAGGAATCCAAAGAGGACCACACCAAGACACATCATAATTAAAATGCCAAGAGCAAAAGATAAAGAGAGAATCTTAAAAACAGCAAGAGAAAGAAACTCAGTTACCTACAAGGGAATACCCATACGACTGTCAGCTGATTTCTCAACAGAAACTTTGCAGGCCAGAAGGGAGTGGCAAGGAATATTCAAAGTGATGAATACCAAGAACCTACAACCAAGATTACTTTATCCAGCAAAGCTATCATTCAGAATTGAAGGTCAGATGAAGAGCTTCACAGATAAGGAAAAGCTAAAGGAGTTCATCACCACCAAACCAGTATTATATGAAATGCTGAAAGGTATCCTTTAAGAAGAGGAAGAGGAAGAAAAAGGTAAAGATACAAATTATGAACAACAAATATGCATCTATCAACAAGTGAATCTAAGAATCAAGTGAATAAATAATCTGATGAACAGAATGAACTGTTGATTACAAATAGAATCAGGGACATAGAAAGGGAATGGACTGACTATTCCTGGGGGGGAAAGGGGTGTGGGAGATGCAGGAAGAGACTGGACAAAAATCGTGCACCTATGGATGAGGACAGTGGGTGGGGAGTGAGGGCGGAGGGTGGGGCGGGAACTGGGAGGAGGGGAGTTATGGGGGGAAAAAAAAGAGGAACAAATGTAATAATCTGAACAATAAAGATTTAATTAAAAAAAAAAAAGAAGTTGAGATTAATGAGTCATCTCTTATTTTGAAATACAGGTTTAATTTTTAAAAATTTCTTCTAAGCACTGCTTTAGCAGCATTCCACACATTTGTGCTGTCCTTTAAAAGTAGTTTATGATTTATAGTATGCATCTTTAACTTACACCACTTTGTGCATAGCCTAAGAACTCCTCCCAGTCTTTATGCCATGTTATTTTTATTGTATATTTTATTTACATAGGTTATAAAGCAAACAATAGCCTGTTGTTACTCTTAATCTGAATGATTACCTTTTAGAGATTAAGAAGAGGCAACAGTCTGTTGCCTACATATTTAGCATTCTCAGTGCCCTTCACTGCTTTGATAAGTGCAGATTTCCATCTGGAACCAATTTCCTTTTGACTAAGTGACCTCCTTGAGTATTTCTTACAATGCTAACCTGCTACAGTAATAAATTATTACAGCCTTCACATGTCTGAAAAAGCCTTTACTTTTTTTTGCTTTTTTTAAAATTCTCACCCAAGGATGTTTTTCATTGATTTGAGAGAGGGAGAAAGGGAGGGGAGAAAGAGAAAGATCAATCAGTTGCCTCATGCTTCCACCCTAATGAAGGATCGAATACCCTAACTGGTTATGTGCTGACTGGGAATTGAACCCACAACCTTTTGGTGCACAGGATGATGCTCTAACCACCGAGAAACCGGCCAAAGGTAATTCACCTTTGTATTGATGAAAGATAAGTTTCACTAGATATAGATTCTAGGTGACAGGATTTTTTTTTTCCTCTTCTGAGTACACACGTTGCAATGTCTTCCATAAGTTGTTCTTTATGTCATGTGTCTGTTTTCCCAGACTATTTTTTAGGCCATTTATCCTTGATCTTAAGCCATGGTGTACTTTACTTTATATTTCACATGCTAAAAATTGGTTGAACTTTATAGGTTTATCATTTTATCACATTGGGAAATTTTCCAGCCATTATCTTTCAAATATATTTTTCTGTTCCTGCTGACCTCTCCTCTCCTTTGGGGTGTCTAATTGCACACATATTATGCCACCTAAAGTTTTCCCAGCTCGCAGATTGCCTGCTCCTTGTTCAGTCTTTTTTTTTTTCTGTTTCATTGTGAATAATTTCTATGGCTATATCTTCAATTTCACTAATCTTTTCTCCTCATTATGGAGCATCTTTTCCTACATATCTATCAATTTGTAAATGAATGTCAGACACTTTGAATTTAATGTCATTTGATACTGCATAGCATTGTTACGTTTTTTTTAAATTTGTTAAAATTCTTTATTGTTTAAAGTATTACATATAGTATTACATATGTTTCCTTTTTCCCTCATTGACCTCCCCGGCAACCCCCACCTCAAGCACATGCTCTCAGCCCCCTAGTGTCAGTGTCCATTGGTTATGCTTATATGCATGCATACAAGTCCTTTGGTTGATCTCTTACTCCCCTCATGTCTCCCTTGCCTTTCCTCTGAAGTTTGATGGTCTGTTCAATGCGTCTCTGTCTCTGGATCTATTTTTGTTCATCAGTTTATGTTGTTCATTATATTCCATAGATGAGTGAGATCATGTGATATTTCTCTGACTGACTTATTTGCTTAACATAATGCTCGCTATGTCCATCCATGCTGTTGCAAATGGTAAGAGTTCCTTCTTTTTTACAGCAGCGTAGTACTCCATTGTGTAGGTGTACCACAGTTTTCTAATCCACTCATCTACTGATGGGCACTTAGGCTGTTTAAAAGATTAGTGAAATTGAAGATATAGCCATAGAAATTCACAATGTAACAGGAAAAAAGAAAAAGACTGAACAAGGAGCAAGCAATCTGTGAGCTGGGAAAACTTCAGGTGGCATAATATGTGTGCAATTAGACACCCCAGAGGAGAGGAGAGATCAGCAGAAACAGAAAAATCTTAGCTATTGTAAATTGTGCTGCTATGAACATAGGGGTGCATATGTCCCTTTTGATTGGTGTTTCTGATTTCTTGGAATATAGTCCTAGAAGTGGGATCACTGGGTCAAATAGGAGTTCCATTTTTAATTTTTTGAGGAAATTCCATATTGTTCTCCACAGTGGCCACACCAGTCTGCATTCCCACCAACAGTGCACGACAGTTCTTTTTCCTCCACATCCTCTCCAGCACTTGTTCTTTGTTGATTTGTTGATGATAACCATTCTGACAGGTGTGAGATGGTTTCTCATTGTCATTATGATTTGCATCTCTCAGATGATTAGTGACTTTGAGCATGTTTTCATGTCTCTTGGCCTTCTGTATGTCCTCTTTCAAAACGTGTCTATGGAAGTCCTTTGCCCAGTTTTTGATTGGATTGTTTATCTTCCATTTGTTAAGACGTATGAGTTTCCTATAAATGTTGGAGATTAGAACCTTACCGGATATAACATTGGCAAGTATGTTCTCCCACGCAGTGGGCTTTCTTGTTGTTTTGTTGATGGTTTCTTTTGCTGTGCAGAAGCTTTTTATTTTGATATAGTCCCATTTGTTTATTTTCTCCTTAGTTTGTATTGCCCTAGGAGATATATTGGTAAAGCTATTGCTACAATGTATGTCTGGTATTTTGCTGCCTATGGATTCTTCTAAGATTTTTAGGGTTTCCCGTCTTATGTTTGAGTCCTTTATCCACTTTGAGTTTATTTTTGTGTATGGATCTAAGTTGGTGGTCTGGTTCCATTTTTTGCATGTTATTCTTGAGCTTTGTTATTCAATGCAGTTAAGTACTTGGATACATGTTGGATCTTTTCATGGCTTGCTTTTAAGTGTTGTCTGATTTTTAGTCTAACTCTGCTCCACTAATAACGTGCCACTCTCTGGAGTGGCCACTGCCCTCTTGAATTACAAGGTGTTTCTACCCAGGTTGGTGGGAACACTGTTCCTGTCCCTGTGTGTGTGAGCTCCAGCCATTTGGGTAGTTCTTTCCTGGCCTGCAGCAATTTTCTCCCAGCATGTGTTGACCACCACTGAGCAGAAGACTCAAATGGGATCCTTTGCAGATCTCCAGAGCTCTCTATGCCACTCTCTCGTCTCTGCTACTTTGCCCTGTGAACTCCAGCTTCCTTCACTTTCCCAGGCCCCAAGTCCATCTTCTCAAGTCATGAGACAGCCAGGTCCCAGTGAGGTAAACGCACCCTATGATGCTGCTTAGAAATTCAGCCCAGGCAGGAGCTGGTCTTCTCATAAGCTCATCTCCTTTGTTACTCCCCGCTCAGAGATTACCATCCTGTGCTGCCTGATGTTAAATTTCTGAGAACCACTGTTCTGTGTATTGTCTCCAGTTTTTTAGTTGTTTCTCATGGAAGTAAAATTAGGTCCCTCTATTCCTAGGTGAAAGCAAAATATATCAAGGTATTAACAGCAGGAGAAAGAATGAATGATGGTCCCAATATAAAAATAAGTAAGGAGCGCTGGCTGGTGTGGCTCAGTTGGTTGGAGCATCACACCATGCACCAGAAGACTGCAGGTTCGATCCCTGGTCAGGCGTGAAAAGAAAGCAATGGATCAATGTATCTCTCACATCAATGTTTCTCTCTGTCTCTGTCCCTTCCTTCCTCTAAAAACAAACAATAAAAATCAATAAAGTTAAAATAAATTTTTAAAAATAAAAACATAGGTAAGGAAGATTAATAGGCAGTTCTCAGAGAAAAAATTCAAAGGGCCTATACACATGTGAAAAATGTCACACTCTCACTAATAAACTAAAAATTTCAAGTCAACTTTTTCTCCTATTAAGCTGTTTTAAAAATTTTTATTGGTTTCAGAGAAAAGGGAAAGGGAGATAGAAACATGAATGAGAGATAATCATCGATTGGCTGCCTCCTGAACCTCCCACACTGGGGATCAAACCCACAACCCAGGCATGTGCCCTGATTGGGAATCAAACCATGAACTCCTGGTTCATAGGTTGACGCTAAACCACTGAGCCATGCCAGCCGTGCAAACATTCATTTTCTTTAGTCCAGTAATTCCACCTGTAAATATTCATCTTAGGAGAAGAATAGTTTATCTTTACAATATACCAATTCTAAGTCTGTTGCTCTTTCACATTTTAACACCTCTGAAATCTGAGTATAATAGTCCCCCTTGTCCACAGAGGGATAGGTTCAAAGACCCCCACTGGATGCCTGAAACCGCAGGGTAATACTGAACACTACATATACTATGTTAAAGTTTAATTTATAAGTTAGGCATAGTGAGAGATTAACAATAATAACTAATAATATGACAGTTATAATAATACACTGCAATAAAAGTTATATAAATGTGGTCTCTCTCAAAATATCTTACTGTACTGTACTCACCCCTCTCTCTTCCCGTAATGATGTGAGATGATGCAATGCCTATGTGATGAGATGAAATGAGGTACTCAGAATGGCATGCAATTTAAACTTACGAATTGTTGAAATCTGGAATTTTCCATTTAACATTTCAGACTGTAGTTGCCCATGGGTAAATGAAACCACAGTTTGGGGGTAGGGGACCACTGCACATCATACAGATGATGGTGTGTCACAGTTTAACTTTCAGCATTTTTTCTTAATGACACATAAAATATCATATAATCCATAGCACTTAGGTTCCATTAAATATGCAATGTACAATGAGTCACTGAAGTACAGTGGGGCCTTGACTTACGAGTGTCCCAACTAACGCGTTTTTTGAGATACTAGCTGTCTCTCGGCCGATTTTTTGCATTGAGTTGATAGAGTAATTTGAGTTAACGAGCTCCTTAACGAGCTCCTTAACTAGCTCTGTCTTGGAACGAATTAAACTTGTAAGTCAAGGCCCCACTGTACTGCCTTTAGTAGGAGAAATCTGGTAATAACCTACCTAGAAAAATATATTAATTTATACTATGACACATCATTTAGTCCATTTCATGATTTCAAAGCATAATTACTGCTCGTGCACAATAGGTGAGGTGTGATGAAAATATAAACAACTTTGTTCCACATTTTTCACACTTACAAGATTTTCCCCCTTGTCATCAAAATTTGGTTGAGGCAACTGCGAGGGAACTGGTGATTGCTCAAGTGGCAAGGGACTGACAGTACTTAAATCCTTTTTACGAACAGGTGTTTCGCCTTTACGCAATGGAGTATTTGCTGGCAAAGATTCGTCAAATACTTCAGGGCTTAGGTCCTCTCCAAAAGTAACTCTCTTCCTCTTCCTCATATTTATAGAGGCTGGTACCTTATAGTTTTCTTGACCTTCTATAAATAATAAATAGAAATGTATTAAAAAAGTAAGCTTATTTTCTTATCTAAAAGGTGTATCCTATAATCTTCGATTCTGTTATTCTTTGTATAACAATTTGTAGAGAAAAACTTCAAAATTAAAAAGATAAGCAGTACTTCTAATTAAATTACAGAAATAGATTTTAAAGTAAATTTTGCATGAATATCTTAGAACTTTACAAAATTGGAATATCAAATTTCACCATCATGCAAAAATGGATCGATGAAATGGATGGATCAATTCTTAGACCCTCCAAAGAGATTCCATCTCTCCCAACTGCCCTTCAGTTCCATATAATTTCAGAAGCATCAAGGCGCATTAGCAGGTCCTTCATAATACCATACCTTCTATCAGATTTTTTATAACAAGACAATGATATCCTTGGGCTTCAAAATAAACATAAATTTCTTACCTGCTTTTTGTTCTTTGCAACAGTTTGCAAGAGTTGAGATTAAGTTTGGATGAGTCCCATTATCACAGAGGTTGTCACAGTGTTCCTAAACAAAATGAACATCAGTGAGTTTTACATAAACATGCACAGTCACTCAGAAGAGCAACTGAATTTTTTGCTGCCAGTAGTAGAAACTATAGTATTGCAGACCACCTTTACTTTCATAATTGTTCTGGCTAAACCATCATAATATTAGCCACAAAGAAAAAATAGGTTGCCTAGATTTAACTTTAGTAAATAGTATTTTAGGCCAAAATCAAAGAATGGAAATCTGTAACTTGGGCTAAATTTATTCCTTCATTTTTGATCTGGCAAGTGAAGTTAAGCAAACTGTGAGTGGCCAAATTTGACAGTGTACTACACATGGTATCAGATGAGGCAGACTTAATGGTCTGAGGTATAAGAATTGCACTAAAACAGGAAAAGAAGGAATGGTAAGTGATATACTAGGGTATTCTGTCTTTTAAACATGGGAACCACACCTTCTGTAAGTGTATAAACCTCCTATCTGCATTAGTATCTTCTTGAGTTAGAAATAAGGAAAGAGGACAGTATTTGTCCCAATGTGCTTTTCCAAAGGAAGATTATAGAGCAGGCAAGTGGGTGAGGACGGGACAGTATGAACGCTGACGAACAAGACGGGACAAGTCTAAGCACAGGGAGGCCCTAGAGCAGAGCAGGAGAGCCAGAGCCGGGGGCTGGGTAATCGTCATCCAAATCACCATCTGCTTGTCCAGTCTCACCCAAACCTGACCAGCCCTTGTTCTCTGCAATTAGTCTTTTTCTCCAGCACACCCATTCCAACAGCAGCACCACCTCTAAAAAACAATCCTGCCCCAAACAAGCCTCCTTGACCAACTGTCTCCTAAGTCATTTCATTTTCCTAACCAGGAAAATGCCCAGATCAATATTTGTGAATTAAGGGAACTCATAAAACAAAGTTCATGTTAACTTTTAGACTTACTTTTAATTAAAACCATAAAAGTTGCAACAAACTTCAACTGTAGAAACCTCCCAATTTTGGGCAGCTTGATGTTTGCTATGTAACACTGTTAACCAATAAAAATTATACAAACAATTAAGATAGTAAGTCTCTTTGATAAAACAAAATATGAATGAGCAGTGCTATTACAGAGACCTAAATCAGCTCTTAACCAGGAAAATTGTTAAAACATTTTAAATGGCCCTAACCGGTTTGGCTCAGTGGATAGAGCGTCGGCCTGCGGACTCAAGGGTCCCAGGTTCGATTCCAGTCAAGGGCATGTACCTTGGTTGCGGACACATCCCCAGTAGGGAGTGTGCAGGAGGCAGCTGATGGATGTTTCTCTCTCATCGATATTTCTATAGCTCTATCCCTCCCCCTCTCCCTTCCTCTCTGTAAAAAAATAAATAAATAAATAAATAAATAAAAATCAATATATATATATATATATTTTAAAAAAAACATTTTAAATGATCATTGAACATCTATCCATGTAGATAGAAGATAATCTAATTCATTTTAGCTGTAGAAACAGTTTGTAGACATAATTACTGTATGTTAAAATGCCTACAGGTTGGAAAAACACAAAACTGTACCTCTCATTTGCCAGGCACTGGTGCTAATTTTACATTATTATCCCACTTAATGCTCAGTTTATCCTGTAAGGTAGTTTCTAATATTATCCTTTTTATAGATAAAATACCTGAGTACAAAAAGGCTAAGTAATTTACCCAGCTCTGAAACCCCCGAGTCTGGATTTGACATGAGACACTTTGACTCCAGACCAATCCTCTTATCCTCTCACAGCATGGACAGTCCATCATGGATGCCAACATCACGTTCGTCTGGGTTCATTTAACCTCAAGCCTCAGTTTATGTAAAATGGGGCTAAAACCTTTCTTAGAGGACTGAGGTTACATGTACATGATACATGCCAGAAGTCGAGAAAGTACTCAATAAATGCCAGCTAGTTCCCTTCAACCTATTCTTTTCTCGTGCATACTGGGCTGAGAAAGGTGCATGCCTGTAAAAGAGGTATCTCCAAGACCAAATAGTTTGGATGGAAATAATAAACTCCCACATTAAGAACTATGAAACTCTTATAAAATACAGTCTACCTATATTAAATTCTATATGCTATATTCCCTATGAGTCCATTTAAGAAAGAACAAAAACAAATAAACTGCCCAGTGCTATAAGTGATTAAAAGGAGGGCGGTAAACAGGGCAAGACCTTTCCTTTTCAACCAGTATGACAGCATTTCAGAGGTATTGCTTTGACCTAGATGACTTTTCATTCCATTTGCTTTAGGAAATGCAGCTCTACACTCACCTGCAGGCTTTCTACACACAGCTTCACAGGTTTCTTCAGCACAGAACGGAGTGCAGAGGTCTCCGAGGGCGGGATCTCCCTCTCGCACAGTGGAGTAACCAGTGGCCCCACTTCGGGAGCTGTGCCTGTTAATTTGTCAAGTGAAACAGCATCACCTGATCCTTTGTCCTCTACTCGGTCAGCAACCTTGATTCCTTCAAAGTAAACATGTAAGCATGAGAGGTGGAAGACACCTGGATCCTTTTTGTTCTACACCAAAAACATGCATTTTGCATGCTATGAAAAAATTTAACCCCAACTGATCCTGCTTAGGGATTGGTATCTGGGATATCATTTGAAAACAGAAAAAGAAGACAGAGAAGTGGCACTAGTCACAGCTTTTAATTCCAATCTAACTATTGAGGGTAAAGGTAATAAGGAGTTTTGGCTCCCATGGAAATCTAAGCAGGTATCCACGAACCAGCTATTAACTGTTAGTGCCTGTATTCGTGACACCTATGTCCTGTCCCATAAAACTAACCTGAGCTAAGCCATGAATAATAGATAATTTTACTGCTGGAGCCAGAGGCATTTCAGCATGTAAGTCTGGTAGGAGGGAGGGGACGGAATGCTGAGGAGAAAGGTTATAAAGTAAAAACAACTAACATACTATGTGTGCCCTCAAACAAACCAAAGCTCCCCACTGCAAATTCTTTCTCACAAGAAAGCACTGCCTTATGATCAACATTTAACAAATATGTATTATGCATTTCTGATAGGACAGACACTCTAGAGGCAGTGAAGAACAAAACATACAATGCCCCCATACCTTCTTCAAAGGACAAACAGACAAAAATAAAATACAATAACAGAGGGGTGGAAGGAAGCAGGCAGCCATGCCTATAAAGTGAAACATGAGGGATCCCTGTGATTAATCTGTTTTATATACTGACTGTACTATGGTCATGAGTCTACACATGATAAAATTACATGGAACCGAATATACATACAAAGGAATGCATATGAAACTGGTGAAATCTGAAAAAAAAAATCAGTGAATTGTATCAGTGTCAATTTCTTGTTGTGCCATTGCATCACAGCTATGTGGATGTGCTTGGGGGGGGGAGGGGGTAAGGGAAAGGTATACTGTATATCTTTAGATTATTTCTTGTAAGTGCATGTGAATCTATAGTTACCTCGAAGGAAAAAGTTAAAGAGTATATATAATAAGTAGTAATGCATGCATTAAGGAAAATAATGTTGAGATATGGGATAGGGTGTGATAAGGTGGGAGGAGGGTGTTGCTGTTTTGGGGTGTACAGGGACAGCTTCCTGGGCAGGCATGTGAATAAAGTGAAAGTGAGCCCTGCACAGACCTAGGGAGAAGCATCACATGCTCAAAGCCAAGTGCAAAGACCTGAGATAGGAATGTATTTGGCACATTACAGGGAGGGGCAAGCCCAGTATGACTGGAACAGAGTGAACAAGAAGAGCTAAGAAATAAGCTCAGAGCGAAGCTAAGGACTAGGTCAGGTTAGTTCTAATAGAAAGGATACTAGAAACTATTCTAAGTATGTTGGGAAGCCAATTAAAGATTTTAAGAAATGGGAATGACATAGTGTGGCTTGCATTTTAAAAGGAGCACCCTGGCTACTGAGTAGAAGACTCTTAAGAAAAGGATGGGACGATGATAGAAATAGGGAAATTAAGATTTCCAGGCAAGAGGAGATGGTAGCTTGATATGAAATGATAGCAGTTAGGAGGTGAGAAGTGGCTAGACATTACAAATATGCTGAAGGTCAAACAGCATTTGTTAGTGGGGCTGGAAGTTGAACTTGAAAAAGGGAAATGTCAAAGTTTTTGGCACAAGCAATTGGGTGAATGGTAGTATCGTTTACTGAGATGAAGAAAATAGAGATGAGCAGGCTGGAGGAAGAAAAAACAAGACCTATTTGAGTACATTAAGTCTGAGATGTTTATTAGGCATCCATGTGGAGATCAGGCAAGGCAGTTGGGCACTTTAGTGTTCTGGGAAGAGGCCAAGGACAGATAGTTAAATTTTGAAGAAGCACCCTAAATGCATTTAATGTTATGAGAATGTCTGCAACACCTAAGGAGTGAGTTTAGAGAGCAAAAAAAATCCAAGCATTGGCATTTAAATGAAAGAGGAGAAACAAGAAAAATACATAAAGAAATGATCCGCGAAATAGTGGAAGACACGAGAGGATGATGTCTTAATGCCCAATGAAGGAACCACTTCTCACGGGAGGGCAGGCCAGCTCTGCCTGTAATGCCTGTGAGACCTCAAGGAGAGGAGTATATTGAGAATGACATCTGGGATAGCAATGAGAAGGCTACTGGTTACAAAGGCCTGTTTGGAGCTGGATCAATAAAGAATGGGATGAGGAGCTTTGGGTTGGTGAACAGTGGAGACTGAGAAAGAGTGGAGCACTTGGAGAGGTCATGGAAGCTCCGAGCCCTTCTACGTATGCTGTTCCTGACTTATATCCTTTTATAATAACCTGGTGATCTAAAACCAAATTTTTATGAAATAAAGAAAATGGAATTAAACTGGAGGGGAAAACCCAATTAGTCATGAGTGAAAAAAACAACAGAGGACATCATTATCACAGGAGCAAAAGGAAGGGAATGTTAACCAGAGATTCACTGTTGAAGGCTCCAGAGGCACTGTGCTAGAAGCTGATCAGTAGGAAGACAGGCATATTCTTCCGATAGAGCTTATACAGCAACATGAATAAGGAGATTCCTAAACTTAAATGGTTTGGATGTTTCTTGTGTCAACAATATCAAGAAGTTAAATGTCTCAGTGGGCAGATACTAATTCACTACATTTTTAAAAATCTATCATTTTATCTTTATCTGTGGATACTACATAGACCATTGTGCATAGAGGACCAGTGCACAAAATTCATGCAGTGTTAGGGTCCCTAGCAGCTGCCGGCCAGGTACCCTCCTTTCCCCACCCCCGGCCACCTGCCACCACTGGGGCCTCCCTCCCTTCCCCCAGCCAGCCCCACCCCCCCTGGTCGAACTCCCGGATGAACTCCCAGTCAAGGGGATAATTTGCATACTACGCTTTTATTATATAGGATTGCTTCACCCATGGACTGGTGAGCATCACTGGCATGTTACGCAAAAAAAATAAAAACTAGTTTCTGAATAAACAGTTCTACATGAAGATATTATTATTTAGGACTAAGTAAATCATTGGCTCTGAACACTTAACTGGAAGTGCTAAAACACCGTATCATTGTAATGGGTCTTACCAAAGCCAGTGGCCAGAGGGTAAAAATAGATTAAGGATCAAAGCACATCAAAAAGAGAGGAATTTATGAGCTACCCAGCTCTTCCACTCAGGAGCTAGATTGTGAAACTGACACTTGTTCATATACTTCTGATTTGCTCAACTGGATGAATCCTGAGGTCTCACAACTTTATCATTCTTCCTATTTTTACATGGCTTCCTGGCTTTTATGTTGCCAATATATGTGACTCTGACTGATGTCTTCAGATGTATTAGAAGCTGACATCATCTAACCAATGCTGCAACCAAATGAATAGTTTTACCCCCAAAATACTGTAAGGTGCATCTGTCTCATCACCCCTCATTTTCCTTTGTTATAGCTTCTTGCCGCACTACAGTCACAATGTAGAATTGCCTCTTGTCTACAGAAAGCAGTGAGGCTGCTTTCATTTGCTTTGCACTTTATAAAAACCTCCCTTTGCCTTGGATTCTGGCATTTGGTTGAATGTAGTCAGAAGATAATCTGCACACAGTGGTCCTTCATCTGTCCACACCAAAGATTGAGGCATTCTTGGTCAAGGATCTGATTACAGAACCAAAAAGCCACTTCTTTTTTTTTTTAAACAAAATTTTTATTGATTTTTTAGAGAGAGAGAAACATTAATTTGTTGTTCCACTTATGTATGCATTCATTGGCTGTTTCTTGTATGTACCCGGACCCGTCAAACCCACTACCTTGATGTATTGGGACCACACTCTGACCAACTGAGCTATCTGCAGGCCAGGGTCTTTTTTTCTAGCCCCAGGGTGCTTTGTGCAAATCAAACTGATAGACGACTGGTCAACTCCTTTTATGGAAAATGGCCTGTGATTTAACTTGCCCAGATATATCTGTGAGGAACAGAGTAGGCAGGCTGGATTTCTGGCTAGAGGGGTAAAAAAGACAAGGTAAAAAGGGCAAGGGAGATAATGGAGGTATCTTGAGGGCTCTCTCCTTTTCAAGCTCTCCCTGAACTAAGTATATTTTAACTCACTTTACAAGATCTCTTTACTCTTCCTAAAGCTGTATTGTCTGAAATATAATAACCTCTTGGGTGCCACCAAATAACCAGTTTAAAACACTGCCATGAGCAGTAAGCTCTTTTAATCGAGGCCCCACATCTGTGGTTGATTTCTTTCTCTGTCTTGTATAATATTTCTGTTTAGGGCCTAGTGAGGTGTTAAAATGGGATATGTTGGCTCCTGTTGTACAGGAAGATATTTGGTATGATGATGGTTTTTAATGACCACCCACACCTCTTACATTTTATCCTAAGACAAAGTCCTATGAGAGTAAAGCAAGAATATTGGTATGAAATGCTGAAGGCAACAGCATCTTATTTCACCAAGTTAACAACGACATATAACCCAGCTCTATGTCTCACCCATCCATCATATGATTAAAATTAAGAAGTTAGAGCAGATGTGTGCTATAAAAAATGCTAAAGAAAGTTCTTTTTCAGGCTGAAGGGAAATAGTATCAGAAGGAAACTTAGAAGTTCAGGAAGGAATGAAGAGTACCAGAAATTGTGTCCAGGTGGCTAACTATAAAAGACTATTCCCCCCCCTCAAATACACGATTGCTTGAAGGAAAAAAAATATCTTGTGGGGTTTAAAATGAATAGAAATGTAATACAAATGACATCAATAGTGTAAAGAACCATAAAAAAACATGAGCAGGTACACAGAAAATAGATCTATGCAGTGTGCAAAATTTCTACATTTTACATCAAATTGTATATTAACTCCAAGGATGTTGTGGAAAGTTAAGGATGTATGTCACAATCCCTAGAGTAAAGTTTTAAAAAAGGTGCAATAAAGTATAGTTTAAAAGGTAACAAGAGGAGATTTCAACATGGTGGCCGGCATGACCTAAGTGAGGGAGAGTGAGAGTAAGGGTGAGTGTGCCAGTGTGTGCTCGTGTGTGTGGGTGGGTGGGTGTGGTTGTGGGTGTGTGTGAGCGCGCAGGGAGTCTCAAGGGCAGGCTGTTTGGGCTCTCCTTCAAGGAGCCCCTGCTACCATCACAGCCACTCCCAGATGCGTAGAGACCATGCCACCTTGAAGGGTTTCCAAGGTTCTCCTTGAAAGGCGGCTGCAGGGAGCAGCACCAGCTAGGAGCCCAGTCTGGCCCCCACCCAGGCGGAACCCACGTACCCCACCCCAGACACTACCCAGACTAAGCGGACAGCGGCGAGGCCCGGCGCGCCTTCAGAGGAAACCTACAGTACCCCATGCACTACCACCACAAGGAGCCTCTGATATTGCCACAGCCACTCCCTGGGCACAGCTCCAGCTTGGAGAGAGCTCCATTTTGAAGGGTTTCCAAAGTCCCTCTTGTGAGGCTGTGGGAAGCGGCAGTGGCTAGGCGCCAAGGATCGCCACCACCCATACTCCCAGCGTCCTGGGCCCGAATGCACATGCACCCTGCCCGGGACCCAGGTGCCCACTGAGGTCACAACCCAGACTCTGTGTGCATACAGCGGACACCGGTGAGACCCCTGGGCCTGCAATGGAAACTGGTGGACATCAGCGCTCCTGGCATACAACCAGCCAGACCTCAAGCACCTGACAGCTACCCAATCTGGACTCTATGCCACCACTGTGCAACTGCCACTGACCCCGCAGGACTCTCGCCCCTGCTGTGTATTCACCCACCACCACCTCTACTGTGCTGCCATCACCACCCACGAGTCCAGCTGCTCGGCTCCACCATCAGGGCTAGGGGACAGGACTGTGCTGAAGGCTGGGAGGTGGGTGAAGCTGCCCCTGACTTGGACCTATTAGAACTGAGGACCTAAGGCAGTGGTTCTCAACCTTCTGGCCCTTTAAATACAGTTCCTCATGTTGTGACCCAACCATAAAATTATTTCCATTGCTACTTCATAACTGTAATGTTGCTACTGTTATGAATCGTAATGTAAATATCTGATATGCAGGATGGTCTTAGGCAACCCCTGTGAAAGGTCGTTCGACCGTCAAAGGGGTCACGACCCACAGGTTGAGAACCGCTGAGTCCTAAGGAGACTGAAGAGGCTGCAGATCTGTAGGTGAGAGGGGAGTGCTGGGACTGAGAGGAGGCCCTGACGGCACTGGCTGTGGAGACTGCGGAGTGGGTGCAGCAGTGGAAGCCTGGGGCTGAAGTCCCTGGATAGAGTAGTGCTAGCACCCCACCAGCCTGGGAAGCTCCTCCTCATCCATGACCCGAGAAGTGCCATGACCTGAGAAGGGCCATGCAGTAGAGCTTAGGGCCAGCCTACACTGGAGGGGTCTGAAGGACACACTCAACATTGAATCTAGGAAAGCTGTCTATTTCTTGGAGGAATTTGAGCAGAAAGGGGGCTGGACAGTAGGTCCAAGAAGAAGATCAGCCCTGTCCACCTGGAACACAGGGGAGGTGCCCTTTCCCAGCAAAACAGCTGCTTCTGACCCGACCTGCAGTGACCTGAGGCAAAGGGCAGGAAATGTGTTCCCATCCAGGTGGCAGAGAGGAGGTGCCAGCAAACCAGGAAGAGCTGATTAGAAAGAAAGGAAGGGCTCAGCCACCCCTCCTACAAGCTACTGGCACTACCCCCAACACAAGATGATCAAACCATCCCAGCCAAGATCAGGATACTCCCCAGCTGTGTGGGGAAAGGGTGAACAGCTCAGAACAGAAACAATCAAGGCATAAGACTCTGAGCTAAGGAGTTCCCGCCCGCTAGACTACTAGTGGCTTCAACCTATCAGACAGGTTGCTCAGGGCCAGAAAGGGACAGTGAATCACATTGGGCTGCACCAGAGAACTCCCAAGAGGTCCAGGATAGACACACTAAGGGACTAGATTCAACATCAGAGCAAAATCCAGCAAGCTCCACAAATAGTGGACCTAAAGATTTTTGAGTGTGTGTATGTGGCTTTGTTTTTGTGTGTGTGTGTATGTGTATGTGTGCACATGTGGCTTTTTGTGGTTTTCTTTTTCCCTTTTATCTTTCTTCTTTTTTTCTTGCATATCTCTAATATCTCATTCCTTTGATTCTGTTCTCCTTTTGTCTCTTGTTATTAATTTTTCTCATTTTATGTTTTATCCTTTTTTTCCATTTTACTTTTCCTATCTATACCTTAATATATCCATTATTATTACATTTTAAATTCATTATTATTTCATTTCTTTTCTGTTTCCTTTTCTTTTTGCCACCTATACTCGTTCTTTTAGCTTCCTCCTTGCTCCCATATAGCCATTTTTTTTTTATCTTCTTCTTTCTCCCTTTTTCTTTATATCCCCTCTAAGCCTTTGGCCACATGTCTTTTAGTATTCTTTTTATTTTTTCTTTGCTTTCTCTTATTTTTCCTTCTTAGTCTTTCCTGTTAATTGTTGCTTTGCATACCTTAATTTTCATGGTGTTTTTGGTTTGGTCCTGTTGTGTCTTGTTCTGTTCTGTCAGCAGGTATAACTGCTGGCACGACAAGGTTGGGGCTGAGCCTGTCAGCAAGTCAGAGGGGAGATCCCTCCAATGAATGGGACATCAACAGATAAGTCCCAATTATAACAGGAGAGCCCAAAATAATGCACACAAAGGGGCATTCCTAGAGCATCTGTCTCAGGACAACAAAGAGACTGCACCACTGGACCCCTCAAAACACTTTCTACATAAAGCCATCCCACAATGACTGGGACACATAACAGTTCTACCTAATACATAAAAACGAATACAACGAGACAGATAAAATGGGAAGGCAAAAAAACAACCCCCAAATGAAGAAAAAGGAATTTCCAGAAAAAGAACTAAATAAAATTTAGGCAAGCAAATAGACATAGAGTTCAAAATAATGGTTATAAAGATGCTTAAGGAGCTTAGTGCAAATTACAAGGAACTCGGTGGGACCTATAGCAGCATGAAAAGGAAATCCTATATAATAAAGAGGTAATATGCAAATTGACCATCACACCCTCGCACAAGATGGCCGCCCCGTGTGGTCACAAGATGGCCACCACAAGATGGCCGGCAGGGGAGGGCAGTTGTGGGCAACCAGGCCTGCAGGGGAGGGCAGTTGGGAGTGAACAGGCCTGCAGGGGAGGGCAGTTGGGGGTGACCAGGCCTGCAGGGGAGGGCAGTTAGGGGCAACCAGCCTGGCAGGGGAGGGCAGTTGGGGGGTACCAGGCCAGCAGGGGAGGGCAGTTAAGGACAAACGGGCCGGCAGGGGAGGGCATTTGGGGGCGACTGGGCCGGCAGGGGAGAACAGTTGGAGGCTATCGGGCCAGCAGGGGAGGGCAGTTGGGGGCAATCAGGCTGGCAGGGGAGCAGTTAGGCTTCGATCAGGCTGGCAGGGGAGTGGTTAGGGGGTGATCAGACTGGCAAGCAGAAGCGATCAGGGGCATTCAGGCAGGCAGGCGAGTAGTTGGGAGCCAGCAGTCTCGGATTATGAGAGGGATGTCCGACTGCCTGTTTAGGCCCGATTCCACAGGGGTCCCAGATTGGAGAGGATGCAGGCTGCGCTGAGGGGCACACCGCGCCCCCCCCCCCAGTGCACGAATTTCGTGCACCAGGCCTCTAGTAGAAACTATAAACCAGAACCAGACAGAAATGGAGAACATATCTGACATCAAGGATAAATTGAAAGAAATTAAAAGTAGATTGGATGAAGCCAAAGATGCAATCAGTAATTTGGAAGACAAGGTAGAAATAAATACCAAATTAGAGGAATATCTATTACAGGAATACCAGAAGGGGGAGAAGATGAGCAAAGAACAGAGAACCTGTTTCAAGAAATAATGACAGAAAACTTCCCCAACCTGGTAAAGAGAAAAGTTCAGGAGGCACAGAGTCCCAATCAAGATGAAGCCAAAGAGACCCACACCTAGACACATTGTAATTAAAATGGCAAATGTTAAAGACACAGAAAGAATCTTATAGACAGCAAAAGAGAAACAGAAAATTACCTACAAAGGAGTTCCCATTAGAATGTCAGCTTACTTCTCAATAGAAGGGGGAGGCATGAAGTATTCAAAGTAATGAAAAGCAAGGGCCTAAATCCAAGAATACTGTATCCAGCAAAATTGAAGGTGAAATAAAAAGCTTTTGAAACAAAAAATTGGTTTAAGAAGTACTTTACCACCAAACCAGCAATGCAAGAAACATTAAAAAAAAAAAAAAAAAAGGACTGCTTTAAGAAGAAAAGGAGAGAGAGAAGGGATCTAGGCATAAAGAAAATAAAAATGGCAATAAATACCTATCAACAATAACCTTAAATGTAAGTGGATTAAATGCTCCAATCAAAAGACATAGGCTGACTGAACAGATAAGAAAACATGACCCACATATATGCTGTCTACAAGAGACCCACCTTAGAACAAAAGATACAGACTAAGAGTGAAGGGATGGACAAAAATATTCCATGAAAATGGCAAAGGAAAAAAAGCTGAGGTACTCGTATCAGACAAAATAGACTTCAAAACGAAGGCCATAACTACATAACATTAAAGGAAATGATTCACCAAGAAAATATAACCCTTGTAAACACAAACATACCCAATATAGAAGCACCCAAATATATTTTTTAAAAAAACAACTTCTTGATGGACTTTAAGGGAGAGATGGACAGCAATGCAGTGATAGGAGGGGACTTGAACACCCCATTGACATCACTGGATAGATCTCCCAGACAAAAAAATCAACAAGGAAACAGAGGCACTCTACATCAGATGGATCTAACTGATATTTACAGAACATTTCACCCCAAAGCAAGAGAATATACATTCTTCTCAAGTACACATGGAACATTCTCAAAAACAGGCTACATGTAAGGATACAAAACAAGACTATACAAATTCAAGAAGATTGACACAATACCAAGCATCTTCTCAGATCACAATGGCATGAAGTTAGAAATCAACTATATAAAAAAAAAAAAAACTCAAAAACACTGAAATACATAGAGACTAAAGAGCATGTTACTGAACAATGAATGGGTTACCAATGAGATCAAGCAAGAAATTAAAAACTTCCTAGAGCCGTAACCGGTTTGGCTCAGTGGATGGATCGTCGGCCTGCGGACTGAAGAGTCCCAGGTTCAATTCCGGTCAAGGGCATATACCTTGGTTGTGGGCACATCCCCAGTAGGGGGTGTGCAGGAGGCAGCTGATTGATGTTTCTCTCTCATTGACGTTTCTACTGTCTATCCCTCTCCCTTCCTCTCTGTAAAAAAAAAATCAATAAAATATATTTTTTAAAAAATAAACTTCCTGGAAACAAATGAAAATGAACAACCAACCAACCAATACTATGGGACACAGTGAAACCAGTCATGAGAGGGAAGTTCATAGCATTACAGACCTACCTCAAGAAATAAGAAAAAGCACTAATAAGCTATCTAACCCTACAACTAAATGAATTAGAAAGACAACAACAAGAAAAGCCCAGAGGAAGCAGAAGAATGATCAGAGAAGAAATGATATAGAAACTAAAAAGAACAGTACAAAAGATCAATGAATCCAAGTGCTGGTTCTTTGAAAAGATAAACAGGATTGATGAATCCAGACATCAAGAATCAAAATAAAAGCAAGAAACAAAATAAAATCAGAAATGAAAGAGACAATATAAAAACAGACACCACAGAAATACAAAAGATTGTAAGCAAATACTATGAACAACTATATGCCAACAAACTGGACAACCTGGACAAAATGGACAAATTCCTAGAAACATACAATCTTCCAAAACTCAACCGGAAGAATCAGAAAATCTGAGTAGGCCAATAACAACTGATGAAATTGAAGCAGTCATTAAAAAACTCACAACAAACAAAAGTCCTGGCCCAGATGGATTTACAGGAGAATTTTACCAAACATTGAACGAATAACTAACACCTATCCTCCTCAAACTATTCCAAAAAATTCAAGCTTGAATACTTCCAAGCTCTTTTTATGAAGCCAGTATTACCCTAATTCCAAAACCAGGTAAAGACACTACAAAGAAAGAAAATTACAGGCCAATATTCCTGATGCACATAGATGCTAAAATCCTCAACAAAATATTAGCAAATCAGATCCAGCAATATATTAAAATGATCATACAGCATGATCAATTCTGGGGATGCAAAGCTGGTACAATATTTGCAAATCAATAAATGTGATGATACAGCATATAAACAAAATGAAAGATAAAAATCACATGATCTAGCTCCCTTATAATCCAAGGGTTTGTATTTTTTTAAGTTTGTTCATATTTGTATGTACATAACTATTTAAAGCCAGGGGATTATCTTTCGATAAATATGTAACTGGCAAAAAATAAATAAAAATCACATGATCCTATCAATAGATGCAGAAAAAACATTCAACAAAATCCAGCAACCTTTTTTAATACAAATTCTCTTAGTAAAGTGGGCCTAGAGGGATCATACCTCAACATAATAAATGCCATGTATGACAAACCTACAGCCAACATTATTACTCAATGGGCAAAAACTAAAAGAGTTTCCCTTAAAACAAGAACAAGACAAGGATGTCCACTTTCCCCACTCTTATTCAACTTAATACTAGAAGTCCTAGCCACAGCAATCAGACAAGAAGAGATAAAAGGCATCCAAATTGGAAAGGAGGGCATAAAACTGTCATTATTCATAGATGACATGATATTGTACATAGAAAATCCTAGAGACTTCATCAGGAAACCACTAGGCTTAATAAATGAATTCGGCAAGGTAGAAAGATACAAAATCAACATCTAGAAATTTATGGCATTTTTATACAGCAGTAATGAATTCCAGAAAGAGAAACTAAAAAGACAATCCCATTTACCATTGCAACAAAAAGATACCTAGAAATGAACTTAACCAAAGAGGTAAAAGACCTGTATTTGGAAAACTATAGGACATTGAAAAAAGAAATGGAGGAAGATACAAACAAATTGAAACATATACCGTGTTCATGGGCTGGAAGAATTAACATCACTAAAATGTCTATACTAACCAAAGCAATATACAGATTCAACACAATCCCTATTAAAATACCAATGGCATACTTCACATAACTAGAACAAATACTCCAAAAATGTATAGAGAACCATAAAAGACCCCTAATGGCCATAGCAATCTTGGGAAAGAAGAACAAAGTTGGAGGGACTACAATACCAGATATGAAACTATACTACAAAGCCATTATAATCAAAACAGCCTGGTACTGGGACAAAAAGAGGCATATAGACAAATGGTTCAGAACAGAAACCCCAGAAATTGACCCACACCATTACGGTCAATTAATATCTGACAAAGGAGGTAAGAATACACAGTGAAGTAAAGACAGTCTTTTCAAAAAATGGTGTTGAGAAAACTGGAAATGTAAAAAAAAATAAAAATAGACCACCTCCTTACACCATATACAAGAATAAACACAAAATGGGTAAAAGACTTAAATGTAAGGCATGAAAACATAAAAATATTAGAAAAAAAAACAGGCAGTAAAATCTCAGACATCTCACATAACAGAATTTTTGCCAATACATCTCCTAGGGCAAGAGAAACAAAGGAAAAAATAAACAAATGGGACTACACCAAAATAAAAAGCTTCTGCACAGCAAAAGAAAATAAAAATGAAAAGGGAACCCATCATATGGGAGAACGTATTTGCCAAAGATACATCTAATAAGGGGTTAATATCCTAAACACATGAAGTACTCATACAACCCAAAAAAAAAGAAGACAAACAATCCCATTAAAAAACCGGCAGAGGGCCTGAATAGACATTTCTCCAAAGACAAACTAATGGCCAAGCAACATATGAAAAGATGCTCAAAGTCACTAATTAACAGAGACATGCAAATTAAAACCACAATGAGCTATCACCTCACACCTGGTCAAAATGGCTATAATAAAAAAATCAGTAACAACAAATGCTTGTGAGGACATGGAGAAAAGAACACTAGTTCACTGCTGGTGGGAATGCAGATGGTGCAGCCACTATGAAAAATAGTAGGGAATTTCCTCAAAAACTTAAAAATGGAACTTCTGTTTGACCCAGATACTGCACTTCTTGGAATATAACCTAAAAATCCCAAAACACCAATCAGAAAGAATATATGCACCCCTATGTTCACAGCAGCATTGTTTATAATAGCTAAGATTTAGAAACAGCCCAAGTGCCCATCAATAGATGAATGAATAAACCAGCTGTGGACATTTACACAATGGAATACAATGCAGCTGTAAAAAAGAAGGATCTCTTACCCTTTGGGGCAGCATGGATGGACATGGAGACTATTATGTAAGTGAAATAAGTCCATCTGAGAAAGAAATATCACATGATCTCACTTATTTGTGGAATCTAATGAACTGACCAACAAAATAAGACTTGAAGCTGGAGACATGGAACTGACATACCTCGATGTGGGGGGGGTGGGGGGGGATGAAGAAGGGATAAACCAAAGAACTTATACACTTACTAGAAGCCTGGTGCATGAAATTCATACACTCGGGGGAGGGGGGGTCCCCTCAGCCCGGCCTGAACTCTCTCGCAGTCCAGGAGCCCTTAGGGGATGTCCAACTGCCAGCTAAGCCGGCAATCGGACATTCTTAGCACTGCCGCGAGCCCGGCTTCTGGCTGAGCGAAGGTGGGGAGCACCGCTCAACCAGAAGCCTGGTGGCGCAGGCTCGCTGACCCCACCACCCACTGGTCCTTCCAGAAGGTCATTCCGCCATCCGGTCTAACTGGCATATTAGCTCTTTATTATATAGGATATGCATAGCCCATGGACAGGGCAATAGGATAGTGAAGACCCGGGGGGGGGGGGGGGGGGGGGGTAAGTACAGGCTGGGAGGGAAGGAGTAAAGAGGGGGAATGGGAGACATCTGTAATACTATCAACAATAAAAAAATTTACACCCTAACCGGTTTGGCTCAGCGGATAGAGCGTCAGCCTTCAGACTCAAGGGTCCCAGGTTCGATTCTGGTCAAGGGCATGTACCTTGGTTGCGGGCACATCCCCAGTAGGGGGCGTGCAAGAGGCAGCTGACCAATGTTTCTCTCTCATCTATGTTTCTAACTCTCTCTCTCCCTTCCTCTCTGTAAAAAATCAATAAAATACATTTAAAAAAAAAATTTACATTCAAAAAAATAAAAAATAGCCCTAACCAGTTTGGCTCAGTGGATAGAGCGTCGGCTGCAGACTCAAGGGTCCCAGGTTCAATTCTGGTCAAGGGCATGTACCTTGGTTGCGGGCACATACCCAGTAGGGAGTGTGCAGGAGGCAGCTGATCGATGTTTCTCTCTCATTGGTGTTTCTAACTCTCTATCCCTCTCCCTTCTTCTCTGTAAAAATCAATAAAATATATATTTTTAAAAATAATAAAAAATAAATAAAAGGTAACAATAATTTACTTAAAAATTTTTTTCAAATAAACATAAAAAAGACACAAAGAGGGAAACAAAGGAAAAAAGATTAAGAGAATAAACAGAAAATGTATGCTAAAATGGTAGATTTAAATCAAACCATATCACTACTGACTTGAAAGGTTAATGAGCGAAATATTCCAATTAAAAGAAGAGAATCTCAGATGGATTAAAAAAAAAACACAATACAAGAGTTTTACTTTAAAGAGAGACACAGGTACGTTGAAAATAAACCTAATACTTTACTGGTGACTTTCATTCAATATAAGTACACTAATTTTGGAAAAGACTAAAATTTGAATCCTGGTCCCTTTTCCCACAACCTTAAACAAAACAAAAAAATCATGTGTAGTGTTTTTTCTAACAAAATGTACCTGTTAATATGTTCAGAGATCCTAGTCTTTACAATACATTTTATCAGGTTGGAAATATTTCACTTAATTCTTATTCAAAGAAAACAATGCCCTCTCTCAAGTAAAAAGAATTCTGAAACATTTCTAATAGATCAAGAGCTCTTAAAATGTAGGGAACTGTTTTAGTTTTCCCAAATTTCAGCATGTAGGTACACCAAGTATAGATGTCTATTGAACAAATATTTCAATGGGTGAACTGGCACGCATACTAAGGGAAAATTAAATACTTACCAGCTGAAGTCTCTGTGAGCTCAGGAAGTGAAACAGATTCTTCAACTAAACATCCAGACTGTGTTAAACCAGGTTCAGAAAGTTTCTTGGGGGGGAAAAAGTGCACACAAAAAAGTACCAAATCTTATTAATTACAGAATTACTGATATCTTTTTAAAGGTTTGAGTAAGCATTGCAGATTACCTAGAAATATAATGTTAAACCAATCAATGAGGCAATTTTATCACCTTCATTATCTGATCTCAAAAGTATAGGAAGGAGAATCTAACTAAAAACAAAATATTCATTCTAAATGTATTCCCTAGGCATTTTTGTTACCTTATTTGAAGTCTAGTAATTATGCTAACTACATTCATTAAAGAAGAAATTCTCCAAACAACAGAAAATGTTATATAATTACTAATCAAACAACAAAAGTATCAATAGCTATGATAGGAAAAGCATTAATAGCTAGGATAGAAAACACTCATATTAATGTGGAAACCATTTCTTAATCATGGTATATGTCCAAACAATCAAATTTTTGATAAGAAACAATTATTATCCATTCTATTAGATGATGATTTCATATTAGCTAGAATAAGGTAGAGGGGGTAGAGATTCTAAGCAACTCTGAACGAAATCTATTGGACCCTGAAGAATCTTTAACTGACTATCAAACACTTAGACCAGTCTAAACAAAATCATGAGGACATGTACTTTATCAATGTGACAGAGAAGGTACAGAAAAAAGGTTTCAATTCTAATGGTTAGGTGTCTCTTCTCACTGAAGAAATGGGAACCTGCTGTTCAAACCAAAAGTACCAATATGAAACAGGAAGTCATGAGAAAACTAGCTCCCTGTTTACATTTGAGTAAAGATCAATAATATTATTTCATTCAGGTTGGTCTTTTGATAATCTTGACAGGCTTAAGTTATCAGCAACAAAAATCCTTAGTTCCTTGAGGCAAGTGAGCAGAGCAAAGGAGCAATTGCTAAATAGCAATTATTAAACCAGTCAGAGCGTGTGCTCTCCCTGCCAGGAGCACGCCCTGCGCCTTTCCCTTCAGCCTCTTCTTCCCCCACAAGCACTCATTCCTAAACTCTAAGGGCCTCCAAGCAACTTGCAACCAGGGAGCAATGGGCAGCGTCCAGGACTAACCCCCTGACCCTGTGACCAAGGCCCCCTTTTTCTTTGACGCCTTAGTGAACCAAAGCAGCCCAGCCTGGGTTCATTTCCCCACCTAGTCCCTCACCTGTTGCTGCTTCTGTCCTAGGCCTTTCCTTGTTTCTCTGAACCCAGCTTTAATAAACGTCCTCTCAAAATCCCCTGGAGTGGTACTGTGAAATCTTCCCTGCACGAGGTCAAGAACCCACACACTACCCACAGATCCTAGGCAGACATTCTCAGGGTCAGGTCCCATTTCTGGTAACACCAATATCACCCCAATAAATTCAATTTAAAAATAAATAAAATCAATCCTTGCAAAACAAACATAGAGGTACCAAGGCAGAAGTGCCAAGACCCACAGGCCTGAGGAGCACAGTATAATTTTCTAATTTACCAGTAATGTGTAAATAAAATACTCATGTCAGCCTCCTTTGGCAGACAAAAAGCTACTCCAGGACAAGACTGTGACTTTCTGTTGTACCATCAGCATCTATTGCAACAATACCTCAAACTGCTTAATCTTTTTATAAAAACTTTTTCAGAAGGCATTTAATCAAAACTGTCTCTAAAAACCAATAAGCCAACTAACAATAAAAATTAATAAGTAGGAAATACACACACTCATGTAATCTGAAACCCAGCTACAATATAGCAGTACAAGGTACTATAACTGAAAAAAGGATCTTGAAAACTACCTCGCCAGGCCCTAACCGGTTTGGCTCAGTGGATAGAACGTCGGCGTGTGGACTGAGGGTCCCAGGTTCGATTCCGGTCAAGGGCATGTACCTTAGTTGAGGGCACATCCCCAGTAGGGGGTGTGCAGGAGGCAGCTGATCGATGTTTCTCTCTCATCAATGTTTCTAACTCTCTATCCTTCTCCTTTCCTCTCTGTAAAAAATCAATAAAATATATTAAAAAAAAAACAAACAAAAAAACCTACCTCACCAGGAAAGCAAAGCTTTATTTTCCTATGTTCCCAATAAGTGAGTTACCTTAGAAAGATCTACAAGAGAAGTTTGAAAAGCGCATGTTCGGTCTGTACTGGGAGGAGTAGCAACAACAAACATCTGGGGACCAACTGCATTAGTTAGATTTTCATCAGAATTGCTCTGAGAAGATATTCTCCGACGTTTGGATAACTGTGCAAGGAACGCAGACTGCTGACATTCACCAAGACTTTCCTTTTTGGCTGTAAACACAAAACAAAATAAAAACAAAATAGGCATGAGTATTTTCTTTTACAATTTTGTACATCATAATTTTAGTATGATTTAATGCCTGAGTCTAAAGACTTTGGAAATGAATAGGAAAATCTAGTAAAATTTTTAATTCAAAAAAGAAAATATAATGGAAAGAAGAGTGAACATGACTACTAAAAAGATTAACACAAATTTACTTAGAAAAACATATTTAATTATAATTTTTTTTCAGACTATAAAATGCAGAAAGATATGCTAAAATACATTGGCATTGGTGATACAGTATCTCATTCTGTTTTTAAATTTATACGGAAACTTATTCTTTTGAACATTTCAAAGGATGTGGTTATGTTCTAATATTGGTTCTGCTTTGTGTATGAGTTTATGAAAATACAGCCACAATGTGCCCCAGTTCTTAGCTACAAAAAAGAATGTTATTCTTTGCAGAATTATAATAATCATGTTAATAACATATTTTAAAACCCAGGTAAAAGAAAAATAGGTAAGTTACAAACTACAAATAAAAATGAGTACATGAGAGTGGTCACGCACTAACAGGTAGATGAATTAAACTTGTCTTGAGTTGAAGTGCACTGCACACAAGGAGGTGTTGAAATTACTTGAAGATGGTTCAAGACACCAAAACAAAATCATGTGGAACCTTACTTAGGGTGCAGAGCAGTAGAGGTATGGTTTTGACAATTATGGATAAGGCCACGATTCATCTAATTCTAGTATTTGAAATGTTTTGTGACTGGAAAATCAAAGGTGACAAAAAAAATAACCAAATGAATTATAATCTAAAAGTTATTATAAAGAATATGGCAGGCTATAAAGATGTCAGATTGGATAGATCAGTTTATAATATCGGGGATGGGTGTTTGGTATTCATGTAAATGCTTGCCAAACTTAATAATCCTCTAAAAATAAAGTTTGCACACTCAAATTTGTCGCATGGGCTATTATAAAGATGAAATGAGCTAATCAGCTCTGACAGTTTTACATCTAAAACGTAACTGTGACCATATGGACGTGGAGGCTCAGAAATGCTTGACATTCGGTTTTTTTCAAGAAAACCAGAAATCAAGGTTTTTACATGAAATGTCCCAAATCTTGAATGTTAGACTCCATTTGAAAATACAACTCTGCTCAGAAAATACAACTCTGCTTCTGCACTGTGAACTAAATCTTTTTTATATCTCAGAGGCTTGTCTGAATTCCACAGAAGTCAAAACTGACAAATTTTTTCTACTCACTCAAGCCTGTTGTGTGGAACCCCTCTGCCTCTGAGAACTCAGGACAGTCAGTAATTTTTTCCTTTTCCTGTACGGAGTGAAAAGCCGACTGGAAGGCAGATATGCGCTCTTTTAAAGAAGTAACATTTCGATATAATAAAGGGCTGCCCTGTTAAAATACAGAGACATAAAGGGTATTATAAATCAAGTCAAACATAGTTTCTATATTCTTGGCCTAAAACTATTGAATCTAAAACTAAATACAAAGGTTTTTGAAAGACCAGAGATAATAAATCAGTGTAGCAAAGCCTCTTCTCCTTTAAATCACACATTTTCAGTTTGAATATTCAGTGTGCTGCCAACATCTTAGTCTTTTCCTCTGCTCCTCCCCCAGCGTTTAGCTGTGTGATATGTAATATACATGTGTAGCTACGGGCTGGTCAATAATGACATTAGTAAGTCTATGGACTAGACAAGAAAAGTCTGGAGTAGGTGGAAAACACTTTAAAGAGGCACCCAGACAAAACATACCCCCAATTATTTGAGGGCTAAATAACTCTTTAAAATATCCATAGAAAATCATCTGCATGATGCCTTTACCTCATGCAAGTCTCAGGGTACCTGGTTCAAACCAAGCTAGTCTCATTACTGATCTTCCTTCATACACACCCTCTCCCTAGGAGGCCAGAACACATAGATGTTCCCTAGTAGCTCAGATACCCACTCTCACATTTACCCTCTTCTGTGGCTTCTCCAGCTAACTTTTCATCATTTCATGGGACCCTACCTCCTTAGAGCTGAAAGCCAGCCATTCACTTAAAATACGGAACCAAGCAGTAAGATGGTATAAGCACAGGAGCTCTCTGCAAACTCTAACAGGGTTTCAGCCAAAGATGCATAAAATGGAACTGATACAAGCAGGGATAGAAATGCCAGATAAATGCAAGCAATGCACAGTTTGAGTTCTGTTTACCCATAAAACAAACTACTCATTACATTCTCTATCCAGGATCTCCTCCCCTACCCCTTTCCCTTTGTTATTTAGACTACCAACATATTTCCATTGCTTTGGAGTTTGTGGCAATTAACAAAATTACACAAACAGGCAAAAGTTAAAGTAAAAAAATACCTCCCTTTAAGATATTGTATGGAGGAAAATCAGTTAAAATCTTGAAGCCATGTTTGATGGTGAATCTGCTCATGCACTTGATTCTATTCCCAGTTAAATACATTCAGAAAGCAAACTGTTGCATAATAACAGAACATTTAAAAATTCCAATATGATTGATGATGTAAACCTTTATGACATAAACAGCATATAACATTCATTAAAGCTAGTGATCAACTCTAACGTATATGAGATATAGAGAAAGAAAGGGGTTAGCCCAAATTTACCTCGAATATTCTTTTTTGGTACTCATATATGAGCATGGCAGAGGTAAGTTCAGTATCCTAGGAATTTGAGCACTTTGAAATGCTGCTTAAAACAAATTTTAGGTTCTCTGAGTCAAAAGTGTTTATTTCTGATGGGGAATAACAATATACAAAGTAAATGAAACATTTAAAATGTACTGCTTTTTTTAATGCTTTTGTCTTATGAATTGTGTCAGTCAACAACATTCTTCCATGTGCCAGAAACAGTTCCACGGACTTAGAATGAAGGGAGGAAATTATGAAAACACATTAATACAGTTTTAGGTACAAGAGGTGCTATTGGGAAGATGAAAAAGAAATGGTGATTCAGTAACAAAAAGGGCTTCGTAGCTTGTATCGAACAATATTCGATCTAAAAATATTTGAGTTGAAACCAAAACAATGAGAAAGGGGTAGTTAAGGGAAGATATTGGGGGAGACAAGTACAAGGTAGAACAAAAGCAAAGGCCCTGATGGAAATAAGATGTAGCAGAAAGAAGGCCAAGAGTGCCCAGGGATGAACGGAGATAGGGAGATGAGGCTTGTGGTAGGCAAGGCTCAGGTGAGGGAGGTGCGATGTGATGAAAGCTTCAGGAGGTGTTTGGTTTTTAAGTCAAGTCATAACTGAAAGCCACGGGAAGGTTTTAAAGTAGCAGAGGGAATGATTTGATTTATACTTTAAATGTATCTCTTTGATTAGTCTGTGAAATGGTGAATGAATTAAGGAAAGAGGGAAGTAGAAAGATCAGTTAGAGTGAAATTAGCAATTAGGCAAGTAGTTGGAGATCTAGGCAGGAATCACATTAGCAAGTGAACTGTGGAGACATGAGGAACTAGATAGGTTTTGATATGTAATGATGGGTTGGATATGAAAGATGAGGAAGAAAGAAATACTGACAGATAACTGGACTGAGCAACTGGATAATGATGGATGTAGTGACATGGGGACGTGATTTGAGGATCTGATAAAAGAAATCTATAATTTGGTTGAAACCATAAAATGCTTGAAATGCTTATTTATAAAACCCAAATAGAGATGTTGAATAGCAACTGGATATCCAGTTGCTCATGGGGGAAAAATTAGACTACATAAGGAAAGCAAAGAAAGGGGGACAGAGGAAAACCCTGGGACAATTAATATTTATACTGGGGAAAAATAAAAAAGAGTAGAATCAGCAAATTAAGCACAGAAAGAACGACAGTGACACAGGAAGAAAACCAGGTGGCAGTCCAGAAACCAAGTGAAGAAAGCTTTTCAAAGAGGGAGTGGTCGAACATATCAAAAACTGAGAAAAGAAAAAAAAAAGTAAGGTTGAGTAAGATGCAAATTTAGTTTTTATCTTTGTCTTGGTCATTTGGGATGAATGACGAGAGTATTCTCAATGGAGTGGTCTAATTGGAGTAGCTAGAAGTAGGGGAGAGGATAGGAAAGAAGAAAGTAAACATTTGAATACTGATGTAACCAATCTATTGGGAAGTTGCAGAGGATAGGAATATCCTATATAATAAAAACCCAGTGACCATAACAGCAGAACAAACAGAACGACTGCTTGACCAGTCACTATGAAGTGCAGTGACCACCTCTCAGTCCCTTTCCCCGGCCAGCAGGCTCCGATCGATCGTCCATGGCAAACGGGGATCTGGGGTGGGTGCGGGCAGCGCCAGACCAAGGCCCCTGTCCTGCTGGTCGACCCATACACAGAGGGTGACCTAAGGCAGGGGTGGGGCGGGGCGGCGAGTAGGATCCCTCCCCCTGCCATCAGGCTCCCATCACCAGATGAGGAACGGGAACCCAGGAGGGTGGCAGCGGGGGGCGGGACTGGTGAGCGGGCGGAATGGGCTGATCTCTTGGTCCCTACCCCTGGCCCGCAGGCTCCAATTGCCACCAATGGCGAACACGGACCCCGGTTGAGTGGCAGGGGATGCAGGTAGCGCCAGGCCTAGGCCCCTGCCCTGCCGTCGGCGACCTGCAGCAGGGGTGGGACTGGCAAGTGGGTGGGAATGGCCGACCTCTTGGTCCCTCCCCTGGCCATCAGGCCCCCATTGCTGGATGGTGAACAGGGAACCCGGGTGGGTGGAGGCAGGGGGTAGGGCCGGCTGCTGGGGAAAATGGCCCTGATCACAGTCTAGGCCTAGGGACCGTACCCACACACGATTTTGTGCGCTGGGCCTCTAGTATGTATGATAATAGGTATGAGGAAGAAAGAGGGCTAGATTTCCATCATCCATAGTGGGAAGGATCAATACTAAAACCTCAACACTGAAAGATTAAGAAGTAGCAATTAAGCAAGAAAGAGAAATAAAAGGCATCCCAATTGGAAAGGAAGAAATAAAACTGTCACTATTTGTATATTTTATATATATATAAAACCAAAGACTCCACACCAAGAAACTGTTGGAATTAACAGAATTCAGTAAATCTGCAGAATACAAAATTAACATACAAAAATCTGTTGCATTTCTATATATTTATAACAATCTGAAAGAGAAATTAAGAAAACAAATGCATTTGCATTAAAAAAAATACCTAGGAACAAATTTAACCAAGGACGTGAAAGATCTGTACACTGAAAATTTTAAGATATTAATGAAAACACAAATAAATGGAAAGATATTTTGTGCCCATGGATTGAAAGAATTAATACTACTAAAATGTCCATAGTATCCAAAGCAATCTATAAATTCAATATAATCCCCATAAATATTCCAATTACATTCACTACAGCAATAGAGCAATCATAAAATTTGTATGAAACTACAAAAGACCCCAAATAGTCAAAGTAATCTTGAGAGAGAACAAAGCTGGAGGCATCATACTCTCTGACTTCAAACTATATTACAAAGCTATAGTAATTAAACAGTATGATATTGGCATAAAAAGACACAAAATCAATAAAACAAGAATAGAGAGCCCAGAACCAAACCTACCTATCGACAGTCTATTATGACAATGAAGCAAAGAATATACAAAGAACAAAGGGTCTCTTCAATAAATGATGTTGGGAAAAATGAACAGCCAAATACAAAAGAATGAAAATGGACCACTAATTTCCACCATACACAAAAATTAACTCAAAATGGATTAAAGACTTGAAAGTAAAATCTGAAAACATTGAACTCCTAGAAGAAAATACAGACAGTGAGCTCCCTGACATTAGTCTTGGCAGACTTTCTGATTTGGCAACAACATAAAAAGTAAACAAGTGGGACTACATCAAACTAAAAAGGTTTCTCATAGCAAATAAAAAAAAAAAATCTCAAAAGAATGAAATGAAAAGGCAATCTACCAAATAGGAGGAAATATTTGCAAATCTATATGTGATAACGGGCTAATATCCAAAATATATAAAGGACTCATACAACTAAATTGCAAAAGAACAAACAATACAATTAAAAAATAGGCAGAAGATCTCAATAGATGTTTTTCCAAATAAACAGATACACAGAAAGGTACTCAACATCACTCATCATCGGGGAAATGCCAATCAAAAACACAATGAGATATCATCTCACACCCATCAGTCTATCATCAAAGACAATAAGTGTTGGCAAGGATGTAGAGAAAAGGGAATAATCATCATATACTGTTGGTGAAAAGGTAAATTGGTACAGCCATTATGGAAAAACTATGGAGTTTCCTCAAAAAATTAAAAACAGAACTACCATATGACCCAGCAAGTCACATTTGGGTTTATCCAAAGAAAACAAAGCACTTACTCAAAAAGATATATATACCCCATGTTCACTGCAGCATTATTTACAACTAGAGGCCAGGTGCACGGATTTGTGCACGGGTCCCTTGGCCTGGCCTGCAGGGATCGGGCCAAAACTAGTTCTCTGACATCCTCCAAGAGGTCCTGGATTGCAAGAGGGTGGTTCTTGGGTGACGCACCCCAGAATCGGGCTCCCTCCTCTCTGGTTCCGGGTGCATCACCCAAGAACTGCAGCTGCCAAGTCACCGCATCTCGGCAGCTCCTGCATTGAGCGTTTACCCACTGGTGGTCATTGCGCATCATAACTACCAGCACGTTGGACGGTTGGCCGATCACTTAGGCTTTTATATATATACCATAGGCCCGGTGCACAAAAATTTGTGCACTCGGGGGGGTCCCTCAGCCCAGCCTGTGCCCTCTCGCAGTCTGGGACCCCTCGGGGGATGACCACCTGCTGGCTTAGGCCCGCTCCCCCAGGGGAACAGCCTAGGCTGGCAGTCAGACATCCCTCTGGCAGACCGGGAGCCCTTGGGGGATGTCCACTTGCCAGCAGGGAGCAGGCCTAGGCTGCAGTCGAACATCCTTAGCACTGCTGAGGAGGCGGGAGGCTCCCGCCAGCACCACTGTGCTGGCAGCCGTCAGCCTGGCTTGTGGCTGAGCAGAGCTGCCCCTGTGGGAGCGCACTGACCACCAGGGAGCAGCTCCTACATTGAGCATCTGCCCCCTGGTGGTCAGTATGTATCATAGTGACCAGTCATTCCCAGTCGTTCTGCTGTTAGGGTCAATTTGCACATTATATACCCTTTTATTATATAGGATAGAGGCCTGGTGCAGGGGTAGGGGACAGCTGGTTTGCCCTGAAGGGTGTCCCGGATCAGGGTGGGGGTCCCGCTGGGGTGCCTGGCCAGCCTGAGTGAGGGGATGATGGCAGTTTGCAGGCTGGCCAAGCCCCCAAGCGGGGACCCTCACCCCATGGGGGTGTGGCCAGCCTGGGTGAGTGGCTGAGGGCTGTTTTCAGGCTGGTCACACCCCCTTCAGGGTGGAGGTCCCCACTGGGGTCCCTGGCCAGCCTGGGTGAGGGGCTGATGGCTGTTTGCAGGTTGGCCACGACCGCGGGCTGGAAGCAGGTATCTGGGATTTATTTATCTTCTATAATTGAAACTTTGTAGCCTTGGTAGGGCTGGAAGCAGCCCCTCCTTGAGCGGAGGCCATGGCAGCTGGAAGCAGGTATCTAGGATTTATTTATTTTCTATAACTGAAACTTTGTAGCCTTGAGTGGAGCTCAGGGCAGGCGGGAAGCTTGGCTTCCTCCATTGCCAGGGGCAACACAAGCCTCCTGCAGGCTCCAGCTCCATGGCTGCCACTATCTTAGTTGGGTTAATTTGCATATTCGGTCCTGATTGGCTGGTGGGCGTGACTGGTGGGTATAGTGGAGGTACAGTCAATTTGCATGTTTCTCTTTTATTAAATTCGACTAGAGGCTTGGTCACCGCCACCCCCTCCCTCTGCCCTCTGGCACCTGCCTTGGCTGACCTGACGCTGTCGACCCCTGCTGACCAGTCATTCTGCCATTTGGTTGATTTGCATATTAGGCTTTTATTATATAGGATAGATAGCCGAATATGGAAACAGCCTACACACACACACAGTGGAATGTTACTCAGTCATAAGAATGAAACCTTGCCATTTGGGACAACATGGATGGACCTAGGGCAGTGATGGCGAACCTATGACACGCGTGTCAGAGGTGACAGGCGAACTCATTTTTTTGGTTGATTTTTCTTTGCTAAATGGCATTTAAATATATAAAATAAATATCAAAAATATAAGTCTTTGTTTTACTATGGTTGCAAATATCAAAAAATTTCTATATGTGACACGGCACCAGAGTTAAGTTAGGGATTTTCAAAATGCTAACACGCCGAGCTCAAAAGGTTTGCCATCATTGACCTAGGGAGTATTATGCTAAATGAAATAAGATGGAGAAGAACAAATACCGTATGATTTCACTTATATGTGGAATTAAAAAAACAAAGCAAACAAACAAAGCAAAACAGACTCATGGAAACAGAGATCAAACTGATGGCTGCCAGAGGGGAAGGAGTTTGGGGGATGAGCAAAAAAGGTAAAGAAGAGTTAAGAGTTCCAAATTTCCAGTTACAAGTCACAGAGATTTAATGTACAGAATAGGGGAATATCCTATATAATAAAAGCATAGTATGCAAATTGTCCGCTCGACTGGGAGTTTGTCCGGGAGTTCAACCAGGGGGCAGGCCGGCATGGGGAAGGGAGGGAGGCCCTGGCTGGCAGCCAGCAGCTGCTAGGGACCCTTATCAGTGCACGAATTTCATGCACTGGGCCTCTAGTAGTCAATAATAACACAATAATTTTGTATGGTGTCAGACTATTACATCAGTAGGTAAATAAAAACTGATTAACTAGGTTGTAAACTAATATAGTACTTACTTTAACTATTTCTTAAATTTTTTAAAAAGCAGGCCATTTAAAGGATAGAAAATAAAAATGTGTTGATTGAATAAATGAACAGGATTCTTTAGTTCTGTAAGCTAAAATACAACAGAACAATGTCTTCAAAATATTGATGGAAAATATATGTCCAACCCAGGTTTCTGTTATACTAAGACAACCTATAACTCAATACGCTGGTAGAATAAACTTTGTCAGCTGTGCAGAAGTTCCAGAAAAATGAGGTAGTAAAGCAAGACAAGAGAAAGATATTCAATCAAGGAAATAGGGAATTTAAACTGGAGAGGAAAAGAGAATTACCACAGATGGTGAAAAAAAGTCACAAAATAATAGCTATCCAACAAAGCTAGTGACAACCAAGCCAACAGGAAGAAGACAGAGGGCACTAGGAAAAAAGAAAATAATTGACAGACTATATTGGAAGAAACAGGAAAGGGGAGAATGCTGGGAAAACTATGGCTAGATGTGAGAAAGCAAAATTTTCATTTCTCTCTCTCTCTCTCTCTACCCCCCTTCCTCTCTTTCTAAAAATGAAAATTTTTTAAAAATAATCTATGGGTCTATCTTGCAATTTGAGTGTATATTTTGCATACACTGTCATTTGGAAAATATGGCTTCACTCATCTATGCAGATTTCCAATGTTGACACATTTTATTATGCAATATCAAAACATCACACTCAATAAATCCACTGATCTATCAGAAAACTCTAACTACTGGGAAGTTATCAAGCTAATGGTGGTGAATTTTTTCCAAGATTCCAATTTTCTCTTGAAAACTTAAATGTTTTCATTGGTAAGAAGTATCTCAGTTTTTGCTTTAAATGGTACATACATTTTTGAGAAAATGTCAGCCACATCTCCAAGTCTGACTAACCATGATGTCTATCAGTCATTTGTTAAAATAAAAATTATGTTCCATGAAAAAAGTGTTTAGTCCAGCTCAGAGCTCAAATAATCAACTTAATTTTCCTCAAAACATCCACACTTCTGTATGTACTTTGGAAATACTTGATGCATGCTCCCCATTTCATCACACATAATATTTAAGGGCTGAGAATTAATAAAATGTGTAATTTTTATTGCTGCATCAGGATATTAAGTGAAACTGGCATTATTACTATTTCTTGTGAATGCTTGTCAGTGATGAATAAAGTGACACCTTGGTGCCATCAGTTTTACTCGGCACTCCTTTTGCAGCATGGATGTAAACATCAACACAGTGAAAAAGGCAAACAGCATCTTAGAACATTTACAAAAAATAGTTCTGACATCTTGAAGGGAACTCCGGGATCCCCAGGGGTCTGCAGACAAGCTTTGAGAACTACTGCACTGCACTATATGGCCTACGCACACATACTGTCTAAAAATAAGGAAGTCGCCAAAACCGGTTTGGCTCAGTGGATAGAGCGTCGGCCTGAGGACGGAAAGGTCCCAGGTTCGATTCCGGTCGAGGGCATGTACCTGGGTTGTGGGCACATCTCCAGTGGGAAATGTGCAGGAGGCAGCTGATCGATGTTTCTCTCTCGTCGATGTTTCTAACTCTCTATCTCTCTCCCTTCCTCTCTGTAAAAAATCAATAAAAAAAATATTAAAAATAAAGAAGTGGGCAATTTAAGTACATTTTAAAATAGGAAGGCCAATAGCACAAGAGGCAAAAGCAATTGTCCTTTAAGAAGGATAAACTGGGGACTGTGTCATTCATAGCAAGACTCGTACTACTATTTGACTTTTGTTATTCTACTAAAAACCTGGAAAAATATCTGAATAGTTCCCCATTAGAAGGCAAATAATTTACTCCCTTCCACAGGTTATCCCAAATACATTTTGTCCTGAAAACTCTTGCCCTATATGCCAACATAAAATAGTCACAAAAAAGTTACACAGTTAAGAGATAAGGTATCTAAAGAAAAAGGTTGGAAAACACTGCTTCACCTCACTATAGAAAAATAGATATTAACTAGAAAAAAATTTGCAAAATAAAAAAGAAAGCTCCTCTAGAAAGCCATTTCTATCCAGAATCTTATAACTTTTAATACAGGGGTTGGCAAAAGTAGGTTTACAGTTGCAAAACAATTTATTCTTTTATTATTTATATTACTGTATTATTTTCCACATGAACAACTGTAAACCTATTTACATGCTCAACATTTACATTAAATGCACACTTCCAATAAGACAGAGAATTACCATCTCTCCAGATCCAAAACAGGAAGGTAGAAACACGTTACGAAAGCAAAACATTCTCCCTGGAATTCATGACAGAAATTAAAGAAAATCATACCGGAAAAGGGAAATCCTGTGTCAAAGGAGACTTCTCTGCATTCTTTAAATTCCGCTGCTGAGCAATGAAACGAATCAGATTGTTTGTTTCAGGAGAGCCCCGAACACCAACTGTAGAACGTCGTCTGGATTTTTTAAGGCAGGATGATGACTTTCCTATAACGAAAACTCTTTTAAATTGAAACAAAACAAGGCAATCCTCAGTATTCATGCCCTGAAGATCTGTGATATACCAGTCTGAGAGACAACATGATAAACAAGTGGTACAGAAATCTAAATAGAGGAGTATAGGCAAAATTGTTCACAAATGATCACTTGGATAAAAAGCTTTGTCCATTGATTCATTCCATAGTCCTGGAACAGTGCCAGGTACACAGAGGTATTTATTAAATATAGTTGGATGGATCCCTAGTCAGTTTGGTTCAGTGGATAGAGCGCCAGCCCATGGATTAAAGAGTCCCAGATTGGATTCCAGTCACGTACCACAGTTGCAGGCTCGATCCCTGGCCCCATATCTGGACATGTGCAAAAGGCAACCAATCCATGTGTCTCTCACATGGATGTTTTTCGCTCTGTCTCTCCCCTTCAATTCCACTCTCTCTCTAAAAATCAATGGAAAAATATCCTCGGGTGATGATTTAAAAAGAGAAAAATTATGTATACATATCTATATATATAAAAGCCTAAGCAACTGAACGACCAGTCGACTGGTCGCTATGACGCGCATTGACCACCAGGGGGCAGACGCTCAATGCAGGAGCTGTCCCCTGGTGGTCAGTGCGCTCCCACAGCGGGAGCGCCACTCAGCTGACCGACCCGTCCCGGCGGCCCACCAGCCCAACGGCAGCCACTCACTCCCTCAGTAGTCCTGCAGGTCCAAACTCCGGAGAACGAGCCAGGCACCAACAGACTGGCGGCACCAGCACGAACCCAGCAGTGCCACCGGCCTCCTGGAAGTTGGCTTTGGGCACTGTGGCCTCTTCCCCTCCCTAGACGCTCCACAAGGAAGAAACGATATAAAAGCGGCCACCAGGTGGCTCCCGACAACCAGTATGAACGTCAATGGGATGGATTCAGATTCCAGGCCGACAAGGGCGTCCCACCCCTCCCACCCCCCACTTGGGATGGATGCCAGACGCATGGGTCATGGCTTGCAAGCACTGATGCAGTGCCACAAGCTTCTCCCAATCAGGACTGACTGGGCGCGGGGAGGCCGGGATGAGCAGGAGCAGCAGGCACTTGTGGCTGAACAGCGCTCCCCCTGTGGAAGTGCACTGACCACCAGGGGGCAGCTGCTGCATCAACCATCTGCCCCCCTGGTGGTCAGTACGCATCATAGCAACAGGTCGTTCTGTCGTTCAGTCAATTTGCATATTACCCTTTTATTATATAGGATACACACACACAGAGCTGTGTGGAACGAATGTATGAATATATTTATAATTGATTGTTCTCACTTTTGTTTCATATTTTAGCACACAGAGTAATGACTGGCTTTGGACCAAAACTCTTTCTGAATTAGCCAGTCTAATCCCCATGGACTGAAAGTAATGATCTCCACCTAGGCACATGCACTTTCCTGTTCTCAGATCTTCAAGGTAAGGTGTTTCTCTTAGCTATCTATCTACTTTTGGCACACTACCCTGAATTCTGGCCATATACATAAGCACAGAAAATAAATGTAGATTTTTACAGGCCTAAGAGTGATGCTCTTGAGAAGAAAGCCTGGAATGGCGTGCCACTTCAGTCTTGTCTCAATCAGGTATTAGTCTAGTGCCCTTTGACTTTCACCTCCCCCATTACCTTCCATTTCTAAATGCTATTCTCAAATCTAATTCCTCTCCCATATTTTCCTTTATCTAAGTCAGACTTCACAGTGGAATTTTCCTTCTACTCCTTGAAGATTAGTTTGAGCCAATTTTCTGTTTGTGATTTTGAAAGAAGCAAACTCCAATCATTCAATGTAATATTTTCTTATTTGCTCTTCAAATTTCTCTTATTTTTGTCATATGTGACCATAAAATGTCTTACTATTTATAGTATACACACTCCTCTATGACATGTGTTGGGTCAAAACATGATCTACACACACAATCTTTTCCAGTTTGCGCAGGAAGGACAACTCTGACTTAGGAACATAATCATGCTGGGTGGCCCCGACCCTGGTCTCCTGCTATGCTGGATGAACTGTGCATGTCCACAGAAGTCTCTCTGATCAAACGCGTTTTCAGAGTCAATCAATTTAGATACATAAAATAGTAAGGTACACAGGATAGGGGAACAAATTGAGTTATATTGCAGTTATTTTTAAACTTTAAAAGCACTAAAATACTCTTCTTACCTGCAGAGTTCTTTACAAAGCTTTCAGGCGTAATTCCCAATTGCTGTACAGTTACTGTGGAGAAGTCCAAAGGGGATTTGAAATTATCTGGTGTGCCAGGATTAGGAATCACTTCAGCTGCAGGCTTCTGGGATGTTACAAGATTCCCATTTCCCAAAGGGAAAGAGGCCTTTCCTGAAACAGACAAGATGTTGAGGGGGCTAATTAATCTTCATTACCAAGGCAAATACCTAAATCTTAAATTTCACAAGGAGGCCAGGGATCACTACATACCAGCATTAACTGCAGGCTCCTTGGTTTCAAAGGGCTCGCTGTCTTTTGAATTGGTATCCATCTAAAAAAAGAGAAGAGAAAAAAGAAGATTCCCATTCCCCAGATTAATGTGATTTAATGAAGATCCTTATTCAAGACTGAACTCTTAATACAATCTACATTGGCATGAAATTAGATGTGGAGAGTACTTTTGGAACTCAAATTAGAAGGAAATGGTAAAAACTGTTTAAAAGTTTTTTTTAAAAAAAGCAAGCCACATACTGTAGGCCTGATTTCCAACCAGTGTTCTGCAAGAATGTTTAAAAACATGCACTCCTGTGTCATCAGGGGCCCTGATTGTCAAATAAAAAAATAACAGCCAACACAACAGCCGTCTGGTGTGAATGAATCCAAATCACAGCTATTATTCTGTCAGATTGGCAAAAAATACATATTTTTTGTACGCAACAGAATTTTGGTGATTAGTTCATGTGTGCCATGAGATTTAAAAAAAAAACACGTTGACAATCGCTGCTATAGCCCTGGCTTCTCAATCTTAGCGAACATCTGAGTCATCTGCGTCCCCTGCGAAAGGCCCAGCTTCGTGGAATCCCGGAAATTCTAAATCAGAGGGTCGGGCTGGGCCCCAGAAATCTGCATTTTGAAAAGCACGAGGGTTGAACCAGCCCGGGTCGCAGGAGAACCACTGTCTCCGTGGGGCAGGGTAAGGAGACGACACTCCTGAGACGCAGCACGGCCGTGTACGACACCTGAAAGCCAGACCCTACCTCTGGCCCCTCTCGCCCGGGGTCCCGTGGACGCGCCGCAGCACGAGAGGGTCGCGGCGGCCTTGCCTTCTAAACCTCGGCTCTTCCGTCCTGCAGGGCTCGCTCGAGAGCCAGCAGCCTGGACGACTGCCGCGTCCCGGGCCACCGACCACCGCGACCCGTCGCCCGCGGAATCCAGTCTTCAGCTCCGCGCGGCCGCCGCCCGCCTCCGGATTCAAATCGCCCGCCCCGCCCCGCGGCTCACCAACGTTACTCCGGAAACCTCTGCGCCGCCGCCACCCGCGGTGTCCGCGCGCGCCCCGAAACCTCCCAGGCCTCTACTTCCCCGTCCCGGGAACACGAGGGGGTTCGTGATTTCAGGGAGAAGCGACCGCTAGCTGCGGGGGACTCACTGAGCAGAAGGAACACCTGTTACCCCGTGTCCGTGGGGACTACTTACCGTGAGAGTCTCGCGGAGGAACCCTACGGTTAGCCCTTCGGGCCTCCCCTCCTGTCTTTCGATTGGATGCTGCAAACTTCGAAAAGAATCATTGGACCAATCCTGACAGAACGATGGAGTGGTTCTAACCCAATCAGCCAGCTCCGACCGCAGCCGTTTCCTCCGCGGGTTGAGCGAAGGGCGGGGTTACAGCCGCCGGCGCCGGTGCCTGCGAGTCACTTCTTAGCGCTCCACTTCCCTCAAACCCCACCTCCGTATGCAGATGAGGTCTACCTGATGTTGGGTTTGCGCCTGCTCCTTAACGCTTGGAGCCGCGGTCCGGCTCCAAGTTCTGCTCTGATTGGCTGGGAACCCTCCCCTGCCAGACCGCAGCCGCGCTCTCGTCCCTCCACCGGGGCGGAGTTAGTATGAGCCCACCCAGTACAAGGTGATGATTGGCGGGTTTCTGACCGGCGCCGCCGGTTGATTGGTCGAGCTTAAAGCCACTCTGGGGAGGTTGGGGGAAGGGCCCCAGGCTGGCTGAAGCGCCCAGAGGCGGGGTGGGGTGGGCAGGAGGACCGGCCAACCCGGGGGTGTGGGACGGAGAGTGCGTGCGCGTGTGTGTGTCTACAAGAGAAGGAAGGTGGCGAAGGGGGGAGAGTCCGAGTGGGTGGAGGGAGGGGAAGGGCGGGGGAAGAAGAAGGTGGGGAGAGAGCCAGGTGGGAGGGTGGCGACTCACTCAGGACCCGGCGGGGTCAGCGCGATGAGGCGGGTGACCCTGTTCCTTAACGGCAGCCCCCGGAATGGAAAGGTAAGGGAGTCGGAGGCGGCGAGGCGCGCCGGGCTGCGGGGGGCCAGGGGGGCGGAGCGCGGCGCGGGCTCGCGGGGCAGAGGGCTGAAGTTGGGGACAAGGGCTGGGAGGTGGGCGTGCGCGGGGTGGCGGGGGTCTGGGAGGTGAAAATCGGGTCCCCGCAGCCTCCTCCCAGCCCCCCAGGTTCCTACCTCGAGCCTGCCCTTCGGCTCCCCGGCCGCCCCACGGACCCGCGCAGGTCAGCCGGTGCCTAATCGTTCCCCAGTCCCGGTGTGGGGCCGGGGGGCCGAGGGCACGGAGGGCTGCTGTCACCCAAGCGCTGGGCGCCGATGCTCCCCTTCCCACCTCCTCCCGGAAGACCCCGCTGCCCGCACCCGGCCCGCGGGCGCCCGTTTCCACCTTGGTGCTGACTAATGGTCCGCTCCAGTGGTGGCATGCGGGCTGGATCGGGTAAAAAAATAAAGCTCCATCAGTGAATACATGAGATGCGCTCGCATCCTAGGTCTAATAGAGGCTCGGAAAGGAGGGACATTTTCCTGACGGTTCCTTCGCTCTCAGGGGCCCCAAGCCCCGCCGCCGCCAAACTTGTGCGCTCTGGTCTCACCGTGTTTGGGTGGGGGGCTGTGACCGGCCCCAGGGGCTGACCGGACGCTGCTCCTTTCTGCGTTAGGCCTCTGTGGAGGGTGTGGTGCTAAATATTTTCCAGCGCCAGAGCAATCCAAAATGAAGCCTTTTCCTTCTCAGCTCTTGCCCCACCCAGGAAAGTTGTCCGGCTGCTTTGGAAAATGTGACTGTTCAAGGCAGACATGATGGTGCGGCTAAATGACATTTAGAACTAACTAAGCCGAAGGTAAAAGTAAATTGGCTTCGCTGTATTCCTGGCCAGAGCACTTTGTCTCCTGCATAATTTGGAGACATTGTAAATTTCTAAATAGTGTAATTGTGCCACGGTGTAAAAAAAAAAAAAAAAAAAATGATTTTCCAACTTATTCTGCAGTTTTAAACATGCTCTAAAAATGTGAACCACATTGTAGTTTGTTGACTGCGATTTTGTGTTCTGGTCTTAGAGATTTAATACCCAGATACAACAGAACTGGCATAAATTCAAGTTTCTGAATTTTCATAAATGCTGCCTTAAAAGATGCTTCCCAAGATTTACATTATTACTGACCATTATTAACCTTTTTCTCAACCTGTTTTGTCTGTTGTTAACTACATTCACAATCTAAAACTTATATTACTAGAAGAAAGCTTTAGTATTTCCAAAGTTACAATTGTAGTATGTCCTCAAAAACGGCCTCTGATGCACCTTTTCATCCAATCTCTCTGCTGTGTTAGTCTGTGAAAGATAAGATGTTTAGACCAAGCACAGGTATTTACGCTGTAAGTTTCTTGTGTTAGTCTTACCATATTATCTTTAACTAGAGGCCCGGTGCACAAAAATTTGTGCACTGGGGAGGGGGGGGGGAGAAGGGGGTCCGTCAGCCCGGCCTGTGCCCTCTCGCGCAGTCTGGGACCACTTGGGAGATAATGACCTGCTGGCTTAGGCCTGCTCCCGGGTGGCAGAGGGCAGGCCCAATCCCTAGGTGCAGCCCCTGGTCGGGCTCAGAGCAGGACCCATTGGGAAGTTGGGGGCGCCGCCCCCTGTCATGCACAGAGCAGGGCGGATTGGGAGGTTGCGATGCCACCCTCAGTCACGCTAAGGGTACGGCCGATTGGGGGGTTAGGCCACCGCCCCCGTCACACTCAAGGCAGGGTCAATGGGGAGGTTGCAGCACCACCCCCTGCCTCGCACAGAGCAGGGCCCATCATGGGGTTGGGGAGCTCCCCCCTGTCATGCACAGAGCAGAGCCCATCAGGGGGTTGGGGAGCTCCCCCCTGTCATGCACAGAGCAGGGCCGATCAGGGGGTTGAGGAGCTCCCCCCTGTGGCCCCGCCCCCTGTCACACACAGAGCTGCAGGGCAATCAGGGGGTTTGGGCGCTGCCCCCTGTCACGCTGATCCCGGTGCTGGGAGGCATATTACCCTTTTACTATATAGGATAGAAGCCTGGTGCATGGGTGGGGGCCGGCTGGTTTGCCCTGAAGGGTGTCCTGGATCAGAGTGGGGGTCCCGCTTGGGTGCCTGGCCAGCCTGGATGAGGGGATGATGGCTGTTTGCATCTGGTCACACCCCCATTAGGGTGGGGGTCCCCACTGGGGTGCCTGGCCAGCCTGGGTGAGGGGCTGAGGGCCATTTTCAGGCTGGTGGGTGACTGAAGCTCCCAACCTGTCCTTTATTCCTTTTTTTTTAAATTCTGTGCCAGCTTTAGCTCTGAGGCTCGGCTCCAGCTGTGAGACCTCTGCTGCTGAAAGCAGGTTTCTGGCCTTTGTTTACCTTCTGTATTTGAAACAATGTTGCGGTCCTGCTGGGGTTTTGTTTAGCTTCTATATTTGTTACAATGTTGCTTAGAGTGCAGCTGAGAGGCCGGCAAGGCAGGCGGGGAAGCTTGGCTTCCTCCATCACTGAAGCAAGCAAGCCTCCCTGTTCGCGTCAGCTGCCTGGCTGCCGGCCGCCATCTTGGTTGGCAGTTAATTTGCATATCTCACAGAGTAGCCAATGGGAAGGGTAGCGGCCGTACGGCTAATTACCATGTTTCTCTTTTATTAGATAGGATACATTTTTTAAGCTGTCCAGATTTGACTCCATTAGATTTTTGGATTTAAATTTTATTTGCTTTAAAAATATTTTGCTAGAGAATCTCAGAAGATTTGAAAAACACATCTCAAATAACTAAAGATCAATGTTTATATTAAAAAGATCATAAAAATACAAATTGAAAAATACTAGTATGAGTCAATATTTAAAATGTCATGCCATAATCCTTATTGCTCAACTGGGAAACATTCTATGCCAAAGTTGTCAGTGTTTCCTCTCCTCTCCCTTCAGCTGATTAAAAATAAATCTATTAGAATTCTTTTATTTGACAAAAGAGCAGAATAATACATAACAGCCTGCATTTTTGCATATATAAAGGGACTGTATTTAGCCAGGATGGTATAATAATGACATGATGTTCATAAAGAACATGCTGGGGAAAAAGCATGACTACAAAATAGAGTTTGATTTTCCCATCCACCAGTTGGAACATCTGTGTCACTTCCATTATCTTTTTATTTGTAGCTTGTATTTTTGTTTCCTGCTCATCAGAATGTCAGTGTTGCTGTTTTTTCAAATAAATTAATATCCTATGAAGCTTATTCAGCAGTTGCCAGACAGGGCTATGAATCCTGGGGTTGGAAGGTATAGAGTCACTGCAGGGAACAAAATATGGTCATCATGACTTTTCTGTGTAATCTATAATAATAAAAGCATAATATGCTAATTAGACCGAACAGCCGAACGACCTTCCTAACATCCTTCCGGAGGAAGCCACAGCTGCGAGGGCTGAGCCCCTTGCACGAATTTCGTGCACCGGGCCTGTAGTTAGTGAATAAACAATAAAGTGTAACTAGTGAACGTTTTGATGTGGAAGGGTGGACTGTGTATTCTCTAAAACAGTGCTTTCCACAGTGAGATGCCACACCACAGGCTGCACAAGAGGATCCAGTGGAGTTTAAGATTATGGTTTTTACTTAAAAACATAAAATAATGTTACAGCTTTTTTTTTTTCCCATTCTGGAAAGACACAGATGCTTTCTACCACCCAATGTGTCTGTTGATCCCAAGTCTTCTGAGAGAAGGGAGTGTGTTCAGGTGGGCAGCTTCACTGGGTTGGTTCTCTTTGTCATGTTGTGATGTATGGAAGCTACCAAGTCCCAGGTTAAGATCCATGTTATCCATTTTTTTCTCTAAATTAACCCTCACCACAATGCCAAGTGGCTTTAAAAGATTTCTTCAAAGAATCGGCGGGTTGAAGACAGTATAATCCTGCAAGAATAAATAATGGGAAAATGGTAGCGCTGCCCCTTCTCCTAATATGAATTATGAGATTTTTTTAATGGTGGATCTCTTTGGATCTGAGAAGTCAAAAAGTGCCAGATTTTAAAGAAGTCTGTTTGAAATTTTATTAACTGCTATTAACAATAAGTGCGTCCTTAATTTGTACAATTTTTCTTTGAAATATTAGCCAATGATAGGATGAGATCATCCCAATTAGCAAGACATTTAAAAATATTTGCCAGCACATGAAAATAAACCATTTCAGAATTTTTTTCTTTAACTTCTTTTTTTCATGTTTAAAGTCAATTTGGTATTTGGCAAAATTTCACTAAATTTATTGATAAATATTTAGGAGATATTTACTGCAGTCAATAAAAGTCCTCATGTTGTTTAGAAAATCATATTCTTTGAATTTGAATTTTTTAAAATTGCCTTTCATCCTTTCTCCATATGCTCAGAATTCCCATTGTTCTCTTTTTATTATTCCATCTAATAGCTGGTGTTAAGAAAATTGAAATGAGGACTCAGATGCCTGAGCATAGCAAGTGCCTTCTGAGCAACCTGGTGTCAATTCAGTTTCTGCATCTCTTGAACATAAGTTCAGAATATTCAGTCATGAGCTGTGCAAAGCATAGTCCTTTTGGATACCTTAGTCATTCAGCCGACACTAATAGAGTGCCGTCTTTGTATTGAGGCACCTTGCCAGGCTGCAGACTTAGTGGGATATGAAATAGAACTTAATTCTCTACTGATGTTTATAGTCTTGGTCCAGGAAGTACTGTTTTCTTCCGGCTTTGCTATTAGTCAGAAATATGTTGTTGATATTATATATCCAGATTTGAACCCATTATATTGTTAGAGTTAAAGGCAGGTGAAAATCTATGTGAACTTTTGCTTATTGAAATCTAAATATCTAATAAGAACCTTGTGAGGGCTTGCTCTTCAAGTTAAACAGTTTTAAAATATACTTGGTACCTATAAAAGAATATAATAAAGAATATTAATATGCATAAAATTAAAAAGCCATTAGCATAACAAATTTCAGTAAGCTTGCCACACAACCCAAGAAATAGCTTATTACCAATAACTTAATGTGTTCATCCACTTTCCTTTCCCCCTGCCTATCCCATTTTCATGAATTTTGTATTTCTTTTTTCCATGCTTTTTTAATAGTTTTGTCACTTATGTATGTGTAACTAAACTATATATTCTGTGTTTGTCATTTTTGTGAAATATATCCTAATTTGGTATCTCATTGCATGTAGTCTTTTTGGACTTGGCTATTAATATAATATTTCTAAGATTCCATCAATAGTGTCCCACATAGTGGTAGTTTATTCATTCTTACTTCTTTGTATAAATATAAATATTTAAATATACTATCACAGTTTATCCATTATCCTATCAATGGACATTTGAATTGTTTATTTTCTTTATAGTTTGATATTAAAATAACAGTGCTCCATGAATATGCATATATACACACACAAGTGTGTGTGTATATATAAATATATAAATATAAATATATGTGTATATATATATACACATATGTATATACATATGTATGTATCTTGATACACATGCAAGCATTTTTCTAGGGCCATGGTTCACAGACTTTATAGCATGCATTGGAATTACCTGGAGCAACTGCGAAAACACATTGGGCCCCCAAAGTTTCAGTGTTAGTAGGTCTGGGGTGGGACTAGGATTTGAGTTGCTAACATATTCCCTTAGTTCCAGCTGCCTGTCTAGGAACTACACATTTGAGAACCGTGGCTTCTATATATTTAAGTTGTAATTATTGGGTGTTAGGGTGTGTGAATATTTTAATTTTACAAAATAGTGCCAAATTATTTTTCAATGTCATTGCATTAATTTATGTCCCACCAGCATTGACTAAACCTTCCCATTGATCCACATCCTCTTCAACACTTGGTGTTTTCAGACTTTTTAATTTTTAATATTTTAGTATTTGCCTTTTTGGTCTAGAGCAGCCGTGGGCAAACTACGGCCCTCGGGCTGGATTCGGCCCGTTTGAAATGAATAAAACTAAAAAAAAAAAGACCGTACCCTTTTATGTAATGATGTTTACTTTGAATTTATATTAGTTCACACAAACACTCCATCCATGCTTTTGTTCCAGCCCTCCGGTCCAGTTTAAGAACCCATTGTGGCCCTCGAGTCAAAAAGTTTGCCCACCCCTGGTCTAGAGTTAATGTCATCTTTTTTAGGAACAAATTCATTTTAATTTTTTAAATGTATTCAACTAAATATGTAAGTAGAGTAAGTTGAGCTCTACATTAAGTTAGTCATTGTAATTGATTATTTGCAGTAATTTAAATTGGCCTGCATAAATTAAACAAGTATTTATATCGATTGTGTATTATGTAATAGATATTGTGGGGATATAAAAAATGTTTTAAATACATGTGCAGGTTTTAACTTTTGAATTTTATTAACATAGATTACAATTTGAAAATGGTATTTAAAGGCAAATTTAAAACTTACATTAAACTGAAAAGTCCTGCTGTGCATAATATACCATTTATTTTCTCAATTGATAGATAGCTTTCACTCATCATAGGACCTGAAATTTAGAAACGATTAAGTTAAATAGCAGTATATTATAGTGGTCATAAACTTTAACAGATGTGTTTCTCAATTTACTCCAAAGAGTGCTTTCATTCTAGGTATAGTATAGTGCAGGGGTCCTCAAACTTTTTAAACAGGGGGCCAGTTCACTGTCCCTCAGACGGTTGGAGGGCCAGACTATAGTTTAAAAAAAAACTATGAACAAATTCCTATGCACACTGCACATACCTTATTTTGAAGTAAAAAAACAAAACGGGAACAAATACAATATTTGTATTTGCATGTGGCCCGCGGGCCGTAGTTTGAGGACCCCTGGTATAGTGCCTAAGTTAGTAAAGCGACATGGAAATTTCAGGTCCCCACTGGGGAGTATAATGCACGTGAAGCAAATAACCATTATGATCATGACCATTTTACAAATGCTCAGCCACTGTGTGAGGACCGAAGTAAACTTAGTATATAATAAACTTAGTTGTTATATAAAGAAAAATACGTCATGTACTAGTCTGTTTGAATCTTTTTTAAACAGACTATTTTTAAATCTGATATTCTGATTCATTTATATGAAAGAGCTTTAGAATATAAGTTTTATAAAATTCAATATAATTTGTTAGTATTAGTATGCTCAAGAGCCACACTAGCCCAGCCAGCATTGCTCAGTGGTTTGAGCACCGACCTATATAACAGGAGGTCACAGTTTGATTCCTGGTCAAGGCACATGCCAGGTTGCAGGCTCAATCCCCAATGGGGGGCGTGCAGGAGGCAGCCAATCAGTGATTCTCATCATTGAAGTTTTTATCTTTCTCCCCCTCTCCCTTCCTCTCTGAAATCAATAAAAGTATTAGAAAAAAAAAAGTCAAACTAAAGTGATCTAGTTAAAAAAAAAAAAAAAAGCCAAAAATCCCCTCCAAGTGAAAAACAGGTATATTAGTCCAATTTAAGGGGCATTTTCAAATTTACAGAATTATTATTTGCATTAACTTAAATTTCATTTTCTCTAGTTGATGGCCCTCTGCTTATTTTATTTAAAGGAAATTGTCAATTGCTAGATTGTCAACTGCAAAAAAATAATTTTTATTTCTAAAGCAAGTGCAAGGTAGGGAACGTCTGGCCCTTGGGTCCCTTGAAATCATTTGATCTGATTCAGCCAAGGCATTAGGGGTGAGTTAATTAAATGTTTGACCAAATATAGCAGGCTAATATTTAAGTTAATAATTTTGTATGGCCCAAGAATGATGTTATAAATATCCACATAGCCCTTGGCAGAAAAAGGGTCCCCCAGCCCTGATCTAGAGCAATGGCAACCTCAAATAAATTATAACTTTTGTCCTTTATTAAATCAGTAACACAAGTTCATTGTAACAGATCTGGAAAACAAAGCAAAAGTTCATAAGAAAATAAGTCTACCATAATTCCATTATCCAAAGACAGCCACTTTCAGTAATTTTATGAATATCACTTTAGAATTGCATATATACTATATACTTTGTGTTTCAATTTAATGTCAGTGGAAAAGACAGATAAATATAACACACACACAAAAAGGCATGTCCCAGTTCAACACTCTGAAAGCAATGAAAATTTCATCCACCATTTAAATATTTGTCAAAGGCTTACTATAAGCCTGGTAGTGTAACATTTAATCTAGTGGATCCTTCTTTTTAAACTGGCTGTGGTTATTTTTCTGGCTTCAAAGAGGAGGGTAGCACTTTGGCTAAACTTGAGTGCTGCTCATCAGCATCCCAGAGGATAGTTGGTTACCTGTATTCAAAGAATGCATAAAAACTTTTTAGTCAAACCTTTACAGTCTAGACAGAAAGTCAGATCAGAAAAATATGTTAGTCAAATGATAAATTGTGTTTAAAGTAAATGAGGGTTGATTAAAGTGATAATGAAGTAAAAGTTAAACTGGATTGAAATCATACAGTGTTTGTCCTTTTATCGTCTGGTTCATTTCACTTAGCATAATGTTTTCCAGATTCACCCATGTTGTAGTAGTATTTTTGCAACCTACAAGGAGACTCCTATTGTGCTTTGATTGCCCTGAGAATTGCATGACTCTATACATGGCTTTTTCCTGTCTTATAATCAAATTTGACTTCAATGGGGAAGAAAGGAAAGAAGGCAGCCCCTCAACCCTCCAATATAAACAGGTTCTATCACTTTGTTGCTATGCATTGCTATGGCATGGTCAAGCCTAACAGAATTAAAATAGATATTTCTTTATTCTTAATTTTCCTCTGCTCTTTGGAACAGCACTATCCAACTGTGATGGTGGAAATATTCCATACCCGTGCTATTCAACATGGTAACCACTAGCTACTGTGGCTTTTGAGCACAGAAATACAGAAATGAATGTAAACATTTAAATATTAAAAACCAAAAGGAATCGGGTGAGGAGAGGCTAGAGAGGGAAAGGAATTGGAGTTTCTTGGGAAGGAAGGGCTAGTGTGACAGATGAACTGAATTTTAACTTTTAATTAATTTTAATAGGTTAAAATTTAAATAGCTTCTTGTAACTAGTGGCTTCTAAATTTTTAGAGCAGGTGGGTGGTCCTTATTTTCATTAGGATACAACTGACCTACAGGAAAAAAAAATCATATGGAAGTAGAAAACAATTTAATTTAGTATTTTTTAAAAAGTCATATAAAATGTAGGTTCTACTATTTAAATTAAATACAGTGCTTTATATACACAGATGCATGAAATTTGCATCCATTTTATGGTATGACCAGTTGAGAGAGAAGGGAAAAGAAATGCTTAAAGAGAAAGTTGATGTTAGGGTTAGGAGGGGATAGTGTCAGGCTAAATAAAGCCATGTAGAGATGTACACGAAGCAGTAGTAAAAAGTGGAGAAGGAGAAAGACCTATCTAGAAAATTCTTAGTATAGCAGCGGAGACGAGGATGTTAATGTTGAAAAGGGGGGTTTTCTTACTTGCCACCCATAGCACTTTCCATACTGTAAAAGTTGGTTTGCATTTCCTTTGGTCAATCTCTTGCTCCTTTGCATTTTTAAATTATTTTTTCTGTTTTCTCTCTTCACACCCTGTACACATGCCTTATGCGGTTTATTTCTCTTCCTTTTCTCCCAGGAACATGTATCTGTCATAAAGGTGAGATTTCCAGGCTCTGTTACAGATGTGAAAAATGATAGGAAATGTGAGGGACACATTTTATTCAAGCTTTCATTTATGGTGTGTCTGCTCTTTGCAAGTGTTTTGGATTATTATTTTTTATTGTGGAAAAAATAGAATATTAAAGTTAACATTTTAGCCATTTTTAAGTGTACAATTCATTAGTATTATGTACATTCACAATGTATATAACCTCGCCACTCTATATTTCCAAATCTTTTTCATCATCCCAAACAGAAACTCTATTGATTAAGCAGTGACTCTCCATTTCCCACTCTGCCCTGGTAACCTTTATTCTACTTTGTCTCTGTGAATTTGCCTGTTCTAATTACCTCATATAAGTGGAATCACACAATGTTTGTCCTTTTATTGTCTGGTTTATTTCACTTAGTATAATGTTTGCCAGATTCACCCATATTGTAGTATCATTATTTGTATGGCTGAATAATATTCCACTGTATGTATATACCACATGCTATTTATCCATTGGGTTGTGCATTATTTTAATAATTCACTTAGTCCCCTTTAAATTGTGCTTGCCTACAACCCTTCCCCCAAATACTTGGAACAATTATCTGGTTTTTTATCCTTATGATACAAGAGGAAACAGTTGGAATCTGAGTACTCCGCTATTGAAAGATTGCATGCTGCTAGATTAGCAAACAACTCCCTCCATACCCAGCTATTAACTTCACTTATTTAACTAAAAATTCAGTGCCTAATATACTCCAGTCACTGGCGAGCAAAGGCCCAGCCCGGTTCTCGTTTCATATGGCATGTTTATCCAATATCCTGTGGGAAGTCAATTGGCTATAAATGCTTCATGTTCAGCTCCTTGCCTGCTTTTTATTCATAACATTCAGAAATCCTAACTGATAAGGGTACAACTATACAACTCAGCTGCTGGGAATCCATAGTTACAATTAGGACTGGAGCAAGAAATTCACTTCATGTAGAGATTTTCAACCCCCTACCTAAGCAATTGCATATACCTCACACACACATCAGACTGCCTGATTGAACGCAGGACAGATCAGTTCTGCTGGACAGATCAAACCCAGCTGCTTGCTGTATTTAGAATGTTCGCTAAAGTCTGGCTTTTATAAAATAAGTAGTTATTGAGGAATTAAATGAGGTGGGAAGTTGTTACCTTTCATATGGTAATTGATGTAATAAATGTTATAATAAACAGCAATAAATCATTCCTATCTATAATAATAAGAAGGTAATATGCTAATTAGACCAGATGGCCAAACAACATTCTGGATGACATTCCTAACAACCTTTGGACAAAGCCGGGCTGCGAGGGCCCTGGGGCGAGGTGGCAGCCGCCTGGGTCCTCGGAGTCCCTTGCACGAATTTCGTGCATTGGGCCTCTAGTTTTTTAAATAAACCATTTCTATAGCAAAAGAATAATGTAAAAACACTATAAAGATTTAATAGGTCTAAGCACTTTGTTGAGCTCTTAACTATGCATTAGCTCATTTCAACCTTCTGATGTAGGTGCGACAATTTTCTTTTCTATGTAAAGCAACAGAAGCATAAAGAGGTTAAATAATTTGTCTCAAGTCGACAGGCAGCATAACTGGAGCACTATTTAACATACCTTAAGGTTGTAGTTTGCTTTTAGTCAGACAATTTCTGATTCTCTAGTTTTAGATTTCAGCCATATTAGGCACTCAGTAAATATTTGTCATAGAAGAGAAAGGAACACTCAAGAACCTTTCAAAATCTTCTTTTACATGATAATCTCATTTTAATCCAGTTTATAGTGTGATACTTCATGATTTATGAGTGATGAAATTCATTATGCAAATTGTTCAAATTAATCTGGTGTGTTTTACAGGTGGTTGCTGTATATGGAACTTTATCTGATTTACTCTCAGTGGCCAGCAGTAAACTTGGCATAAAAGCCACTAGTGTGTATAATGGGAAAGGTGGACTGATTGATGATATTGCTTTGATCAGGTAAATATCACTTTTCATAAACTTTCCACTCTGAGCTCTGAGCTTCTCGGTGCTATGCTAGTTCCCTGACACAATGGTTTAATCACTGCTAAAGAGTAAGATTTTGGCAAGTGATTGCCTACTATTTGCTCTTTGGAATTTAAATCATTTGAACTTAGGGTGTATTGATCAGATAAAAACTCCTCAGTACATTCCAATATATTAATAGTCTCTCTGCATAGTTCATATATGGTTATGAGGAATTTCTTTATGGCACTAGAAATGACTCTAATAAGACATGCATTTTTTAATGTTAGAAATCTGCCCTAGCTGGTTTGGCTTAGTGGATAGAGTATCAGCCTGCGGTCTGAAGTGTCCAGGGTTCGATTCCAGTCACGGTCACATGCCTGGATTGCAGGCTCCATCCCCAGTAGGAGGCATGCAGGAGGCAGCCAATCAATGATTCTCATCATTGATGTTTTTATCTCTCCCTCTCTCTGCCTCTCTATTATCAACAAAAAAACATACTAAAGTAAAAAAGAAATCTAATTGATCTCTTTAATTTTATGTGCCTCTGCTTATTGTTCAATTGATTTCCTAAGAATGCTTTGAATTTTATAAATATTACAAATATTTATAAACTAGAAGCTGGTGTATGAATTCATGCACCAGTGGGGTCCCTTGGCCTGGCCTGTGGGATTGGGCCAAAACTGGCTCTCCGACATCCCCTGAGGGGTCCGGGATTGTGAGAGGGTACGGGCCAGGCAAAGGGACCCAACCGGTGCATGATCAGGGCCAGAGAGGGACCACGGGAGGGCTCCAGGGTGTGTCCAGCCCATCTCGCTCAGTCCCGATCAGCCGGACCCCAGCAGCAAGCTAACCTACTGGTCAGAGTGTCTGCCCCCTGGTGGTCAGTGTACATCATAGTGAGCGGTTAAACGACCTTAGCATATCATTAGCATATTACGCTTTGATTGGTTGAATGGGTGACCAGACAACCAGACACTTAGCATATTAGGCTTTTATTATATAGGATTATAAATACTCACTACTTTGGTGGAAACTTGCTAAGCAGAGTTAACTCATCAATGATCTGTCACAATAGTGGTTTGTTTTGGGGTTCAGTTTTTTTTTTCTTTTTATTAAATATATTAAATATATCTTTATTGATTTCAGAGAGGAAAGGAGAGAGAGAGAGAGAAAAAACATCAATGATGAGAGACAATCATTGATCGGCTGCCTCCTGCACACCCCACACTGGGGATCGAGCCTGCAACCCAGGCATGTGGCCTTGACAGAATCGAACCTGGGACCCTTCAGTCCACAGACCGATGCTCTATCCACTGAGCCAAACCAGCTAGGGCTTGATTCAGTTTTTTAAATATCCCAGGCAGAATTATCTCTTTAAAACAAGTATCTAGTTTACCTCATCCATCCTCATAGGATCATAGAATTTTGAGGCTTAACAAATACAGAAAGGGAATACAAATTACTGACAATGTGCCAGTTATGTTGTATTTGCTTTGCCCACTTTATCTCATTTCACTGGCAAATAATGGGGTTTTTAAAAAAAATTGATGGAGTGAGCCCTGGCCAGTGTGGAGCATTGTCCCATACACTAAAAGGTTGTGGGTTCAGTTCCTGGCCTGGGCACATACCTAGGTTTTGGGTTTAATCCCCAGCCGGGGCACATATTGAAGGCACCCAATTGATGTTCTCTCTGTCACATTGATGTTTCTCTCTGTCTCTCTGTCTCTCTCTCTCTGTCTCTTTCTCTCTGTCTCTCTCTCTCTCTCTCTCTCTTCCCGTTTCTCTAAAGTCAGTAAGCATATCCTCATATCCTCGGGTGAAGATTCAAAGAAAATTGATGGAGTTAAAAGAATATGCTCTACATTGTAATAGTATACAAAGCTTAATTTTCATTTAAATTTAGGTCATAATGACTTTTCAGTATAATATACTGCCTTTGAAGTTCATAACTTCTAGTCCCTTCATTTTATAAATTAAAAAAACTAAACATCTGAGAAAATAACTATCTAGGCCATACAGTTGCTAGCTGATTTTTGTTAAAGAGAAGAAAACAAATTTTCATACTAGTCTTAAAAAGTTAACTGGCCTTGTGAACAAGTAGAAATAGTTATAAATTTAAAAGATACGTATTTAAAATCCAAATAAAATAGGAGGAATTTTTAGTTTTTCAATATCTATCTTCCATATTCTTTCCGTTTTTATGCATAAATGAGTCAAACTGTTGAATTATTTCTTAAAAAGACTTCATTTATAAGAAAAATTCAGTGTGTTCCTGTGATGTTTTATAGGAAATAAAAATTTCTGCAACATAGAGGGTCATAAGCCTTCCGAACTATAAAATATATACCTGTTTAATAATTTGTGGGTCACAGAACAATCCGGCAACTTACTTATTATAGTAATAGTGGGATGGGTTGGGGCAGGAGAGGAGGATATCACTGATAATCCAGGACTTCAGATTATGTGCAGTCATTTACATTTGGGGGTGTGGTGGGTGTAGAGTAGGCGAGTGTTTACAGCAGTTACTTTCATATATTCTTCCTAAATTTAATACAAAAATTTATTTTCCTTTCCAAAGCACAAAGCAGCTGATGATATGGAAGAAAACTCCAGTAATTTATTTAGTATTACAGAATTAAAGTAAAAAAAGAAGAATTGGCTAGGGCTTTAATCATATCCTTTAAACATAACAGTACATTCTTCAATTGATAAGAAAGCTTAATTAATAATAATCTATATAATTATCTAGTAAGTTTTGTTTTGTTGACTTGTTTTCCATTTCAAAAGTACTTTCATGTTCTGGATCTTACTTGAGTTTAAATCCAAGGATAGTTAAGTGTGTGTGTAGAGGGTATTTAACAAAGAAAGCACTGGAAATTTACATAGTCCAATTTGCAAACCTGTCTTCTACATAATTCTAAGGAACAGTTCTGTATTAAACAGATAATTCATGTGATTTCTGGATTTTGATGGTACCTTTTCAAATTTTTATTTCCCTCAGGGATGATGATGTTTTGTTTGTGTGTGAAGGAGAGCCATTCATTGGTAAGTGACTTCCTTGAAAGCCAATTTTGTCTGTCAAAATAAAAAAGATGAGATTACATGTTTAACATGGCTTAACATTAAAAAATATTTTGTGGTAGGATTCAAATCTTCATACCTGTTTTGATTCTGCATTGGGTATGTGTGTTAAGTAAATGTTTAATTTGAATTGTATGATCATATTTAGTATAGGTACCTTATCTTTTACGTGCCTTTAAAATGCTCTGGATGTGTACACATTCATTAAATATGAAATTATACGGTACTTTTGGTTTTAGAAATTATAATTGTTTTGAAATTTTCTTTCATAGTAGTTGTTACAATTTCTATAAGTTTTATATTACATATTTTTAAGGATGTATTGCTGCATAAGTAATGTTTGACAATCCTTCATAGTGGTCAAATACGATCAGTCAAAAATTGCTTGGTGTCATACACTTGCACATATACACATTACCCTTTGATTCAGAAGAAAGCTTCTACAGTTGTATAAGGCTTAAATACAGTAAATATTCTTAGCAAATAGTTGATATATTTAGCTCCACTCAATTAAACCCTGAAAATTTAAGTATGTTTTTTAAGCCATCACAGTAATTGTACTTGGTGAGTGGAGGTAGATCTCAGGATCATGGTACTGGTAGTTGCCCACTTAGAAGTAAGTGTATACTCTTCTCCGTCTCTACTTGGCAGCAAAAATTTTTTCTGATCTTCTGTTATCCATTAGCCTAACAGAGTGATTGGCAAGCAAGCGTCATGTAATTGGTTCATTGCATACAAACAAAATAAAAAGCAATCAATTAGTGTTTATTTTTATTTCATCCTTATGAATCGTTGGATTTAAAAATATTTGGTATATTTATTTTCATCCTCTGCATTAATTGATATCGGATTATCCTACTTTGGGCCAGTGGAAACCTCTTCAAATCCTTTTAACTCAACCTCATTAGTCTTTTATAGCTCCCTACTATCTGGAATAACAAGGTGTTCATCTTACACTTCTCCTGTCCTAGATCCTGATCAATGTTTTTTCTCGGAAGCCTTGATTTCTTTTCTTTTTAATACTAGAGGCCCAGTGCACAAAATTCGTGCACAGCTAGGGTCCCTAGGCCTGGCCCGAGATCAGGGCTGATCAGGTTCCCCGCCTCCCCGCCTCCTCCTTCCCTTGCCTCCCGCGCACTGCCACTGCGCAGTTTCCCCACCTCCTTGGTCCTCCTTCCCTCACTCCCTCAGTGCCCCGCCACCACTGCTGGTCGCCCGCCATGTTCCACACTGCCCCCTGGTGGTCAGCACACATCATAGGGAGTGATTGAACTCCCATTCTCCTGGTTGAACTCCCGAGGGGACACTTTGCATATTAGCCATATATATATATATATGTTTCAGAGAAGAAGGGAGAGGGAGAGAGAGAACCATCAATGATGAGAGAGAATCACTGATGGGCTGCCTCCTGCACACCCGTACTGGGGATGGAGCCTACAACCCGGCATGCGCCCTTGACCAGAATCAAACCTGGGACCCTTTAGTCCCAAGCCGACGCTCTATCCACTGAGCCAAACCAGCTAGGGCCTTGACTTCTTTTAGTGAGAAATATCAACTCAAGACACAATCTGGGTACTAGGGAGGCTCATTGTTATTGGGTTTATCATTGTTACTAGGGTTTTTGGTAGACAGAGTTGGAAATACATAGCTAGCCAGAGATAAAATTTATATATAATATATAGTACCTTTTATGATATAAAGCTTTATATATAACATAATATATAGAGGTTATCTCATGGATTTATGCTAATACTTCCAGTTTATAATCAGGATAATAAGATTTTTATTTAACTTTTATATCTCCTTTCTTCCATATCAGTAATCTTGATTTTTCAGGGACATTGGGAATGATCCTATCTAATAAAGAGGGAATATGCTAATTGACCCTCAGGCCGTCGAAAATATGGTGGCACCCACAGCCAATAAGGAGGGAATATGTTCATTGACTGCCTCACCCTCAAAGATGGCAGCGCCCACAGCCACAAGATGGCGGCGCCCAGTCCCCTCAGCCCCGCCGGGGTGCAGGCACGTGGCAAGACCAGGCCCACCCAGGCGGGCCCGGCTGCTCCATGCGCCTGCCTCCAGAGTCCCCCAGTTCCCTCAGCCACCCAGGGCTGGCCCGAGGCACAGGCAAGCCTTGGATGGGAGCTGCCCAGCCCCCCCCAGGGCCGCCCAAGGCACAGGTAACCAGGCCCAGCCAAGGCTTGCGCTGCCGGCAGTGGCAGCAGCAGAGGTGTGATGGGGCATCGCCTTCCCCTGATCACCGGGTCGCCTCCCACCCCTGAGGGGTCCCAGACTGTGAGAGGGGGCAGGCCAGGCTGAGGGATTCCCCCTTCCAGTGCATGAATTTTCATGCACCGGGCCTCTAGTAGAAAAATAATGTCACTCATTTACTTCATTCCACATAAAACACATAAATGTGTCAGTAAAAATCCCAATACTTTCATTACCAATATGAATTCTAAAGACAGTTAAACATTTTTTGCAAATGTTCATTCCTTTCTCCCCTTACTTAAAAAATAATTGTTATTTTTTCTACATTGTCAAATATATATAGCTATTATATACTATATGCTCTCCTTTCAAACTATCTCTTAGTTTTACTCCTCAAGTGTATTTAATTTTTACCTCCATTCCTTATGTTGATGCCTCCAATGGTTGTCTGAAACTTATTCTCCAGTAAATTCCTTACAAACACATTGTGAGAACAATGTTCTATGACATCTTGCATGATAGTAAGTATTTTGGCTTCTACTTTTTCAAGTCAGTTGGGCCCTGGCCAGTAGCTCAGTTTGTTAGAGTGTCATCTTGACATACCAAGGTTGCAGGTTCTATCCCCGGTCAGGCACATACAAGAATCAACTAATGAATGCATAAATACATGGAACAACAAGTAGATGTTTTTGTTTCTCTCTCCCCTCTTCCTATCTCTCTCTAAAAGTCAATAAATAAATAAAATTTTCAAACTTAGTTTGACTGGATATATTATCATATGTCAAAAGTTAAATGGTAAATTTTAATAATGGGTAGTTTATTGTATATCGATTATAACTCAGTGAAGCAGTTAAAAAATACTTGGTCCACATATTTTCTTCCTTTATATATCTGAAATATGTTACTCCATTTTATTCTGGCTTAAAATATCTATGTCAAAAAAAAAATCTGATCTTTCATAAGTGATTATTTTTCCTAAGTCCCTCGAATGTTTAGTCTCCTGCTTTAAATTACAGTGATTATAGTAGACTTTTTGTGGATGTTCTGGGTTGTTCTGGATTGATTCTTTCAAATACATGGTGAGCCCTTTTAATATGTAGTTTCAAATCTTTTTAATTTCATAACATTTTTTTGAAGTTTATATTACACTAGAGGCCTGGTGCACAAAAATTTGTGCACTCGGGGGGGTGGTCCCTCAGCCTGACCTGTGCCCTCTCGCAGTCTGGGACCCCTCGGGGGATGACCGCCTGCTGGCTGAGGCCTGCTCCCCAGGGATTGGGCCTAAGATGGCAATCAGACATCCCTCTGGCAGCCTGGCAGCCCTCGGGGGATGTCCACTTGCCAGCGGGGAGCAGACCTAATCTGCAGTTGGACATCCTTAGCGCTGCTGAGGAAGCGGGAGAGGCTCCCACCACCACCGCTGTACTGGCAGCCATCAGCCTGGCTTGTGGCTGAGCAGAGCTCCCCATTGTGGGAGTGCACTGACCACCAGGGGGCAGCTCCTGCATTGAGCATCTGCCCCCTGGTGGTCAGTGTGTGTCTTAGTGACCAGTCATTCCCAGTCTTTCTGCTGTTAGGGTCAGTTTGCATATTACCCTTTTACTATATAGATTAGAGGCCTGGTGCACGGGTGGGGGCCAGCTGGTTTGCCCTGAATGGTGGGGATCAGGGTGGGGGTCCCATTGGGGTGCCTGGTCAGCCTGGGAGAGGGGCTGATGGCTGTTTTCAAGCTGCTCGCACCGCCTTTAGGGTGGGGGTCCCCACTGGGGTGCCTGGCCAGCCTAGATGAGGAGCTGAGGGCTGTTTTCAGGCTGCCCACACCCCCTTTAGGCTGGGGGTCCCCACTGGGGTGCCTGGCCAGCCTGGATGAGGGGTTGATGGCTGTTTTCAGGCTGCCCGCACCCCCTTCAGGGTGGGGGTCCCCACTGGGGTGCCTGGCCAGCCTGGATGAGGGGCTGATGGCTGTTTTTAGGCTGCCTGCACCCCCTTCAGGGTGGGGGTCCCCACTGGGGTGCCTGGCCAGCCTGGGTGAGGGGCTGATGGCTATTTTCAGGCTGCTCTCACCCCCTTCAAGGTGGGGGTCCCCACTGGGGTGCCTGGCCAGCCTGGATGAGGGGCTGAGGGCTGTTTTCAGGCAGGCCAAGCCTGTAACTGAAGCTCCCAGTCTCTCCCTTTTTTCTTTTTTTTTTTTATTCTGGGATTTATTTACCTTCTGTAATTGAAACTTTGTTGCAGCTCCAGCTCCGAGGCTGGCTGGGTGAAACCAGGTATCTGAGGTTTGTTTTGCTTCTATAATTGCAACATTGTTGCTTAGAGTGCAGCTCAGAGCCCGGCTGCGGCAGGCGGGGAACCTTGGCTTCCTCCTTCACTGGAGCAAGCAAGCCTCATATTCGCTTCAGCTGCCTGGCTGCCGGCCGCCATCTTGGTTGGCAGTTAATTTGCATATCGCCCTGATTAGCCAATGAGAAGCATAGCGGAGGTATGGTTAATTACCATGTTTGTCTATTTTTAGATAGGATATTTATTTTGTTCCCTGTCTAATCTTCCTGGACTCCTATTGTATGTATGTTGCATCTTGAACATTTATCTACTATATTTGAAATTTTCTATTAAGTCCTTTTCATTTATTTCTTTTTTACTTCTAAAGCCTTTCCCTTTTGTATCTTTTATTTCCCTTAAGACATTGTCTTTTGTGTTTATTGACACCTGTGTGTCTTCTAGTTTAACCTTCATTTCCAAAATTTTTCTTTTTATTTCCAGTTGTCTTCTGAGTTCTCACACTTCATTTCTGAATTTTATAATTCTGATTTATGTTATTATTTTATATCTTGTATTATTCACTTCTTTTAGCATGTTTTGGAATATTAGGTTATAGTTTTTAATCTATTTTGTAGGCATTTCTTTCTGACACTTTCATTGTCTATAAGAATGTAATTCTTAATTCTCTTAAAAAATTTTATATGGAATTTTATCTCAATCCTTTTTTGTTGTTCAGTTTTATGTGAAGTTAGTTTTCTTTAACTTGTGAAGGGAGAGCTGACTTAGGAAAGTTTTTCTCATTTCATGGCTCTAGAGTTCCCTTTTCTGTGTTTCTGTGTGAACTGTTAAAAAATGGAACTCCCCTTCTTATATGTTCTGGTTCTTTAGAATGTAGAACCTTTATGACTTTTATCTGTAATCCTTTTTTTTTTTCTTTTTTTTTTTTTTTTGCCTCTATTCCATTCAACTTGGATGCTTTTCCCAACATCTTATCTGCAGTATGGAACTTTGTCCTGAAAGGGAGTTTTGGCCAGTAGGTTCTGAGAGTTCATTTCCAGCCTCTTCAGATCTTACTGCAAACTACTTGTATCACTGATGATAGGAGTGGGCATACCCCTCCCACTTTCAGTCTATATTTCTTAAATGGACTTGCTGAGCTTTGAAGTGAATATTTATAGATTCCTTTGGATTCTTACATTCATCGGGTACTCTGTTGTTTCTCTCAGCTTCTTCCTGCACATAATAACATGCTGCTCTCTTCCTATCAGTGTTGATGGGAATACCTTTTCATCTGGTTTTGATTTAGATGTTGTCTATAGGTATAGGTTTTGTTTTCCTGATAGCTCTGGTACACTTTTATGTGTGTTTTTAGTTTTAAAAATCATGCTATTGCCATCTCCCCAAATACCAATTAAATTTATTATTTTCTACTTGTTCTCTCTAGATCCTCAGACAGATTCTAAACTACCAGAAGGGTTGTCAGGATCTCACACAGACTGGCTTACATTAAATGTTGGAGGGCGTTACTTTACAACTACACGGTAGGTGCATGTGCATGTGTGTAGCTGTGTGTCTGGGGGCACTATGTATCATTTGTTCTTCAGTTTACTGATTTCCTTAGAAGATACTGAAATGCTGCTTAAATATACCGTTATTGGAAACTATTTTTTAGAAAGTTTATTTTAAAGAAAAGAGAAGAAAAATGATTCACAGATCATTCCAGAGAAAGCATGATTAGTATTGTAGAACATGCTTTTTAGAGATTCAGTAATACATATGCATTGCAAGTAAAAATTAATATTAAAATTCATAGAGACTACAAGTGCTTATATTAAAGGCATAGGAAAATATAAGTTTAGATCAAGAATATTGTGATATAATAGCTTGCAAGATGGATAGAATCATTTTTTTAAAAAAAGGAAACTAAAACAATGTATAAGTCAAAGGAAGTGCCAGAGTAGAAGAGATTTTGATAAATGGCAACTTACTGCACATTTTTGTTTCCCAGCATCACTCCTACCAGGTTATAGCATGCATCTTTTTGAGAGAACAGCTGGGATCGAATATACTCTTGACTTAAATATGTTTGTTTATAAAGACAAATGGAGAAATCAATTTTTTTCCCTGAATTCTTAGGAGCACTTTAGTGAACAAAGAACCCGACAGTATGCTGGCCCACATGTTTAAGGACAAAGGTGAGTGCAACATAGGATTTTTACATTTTGTGTGATCTATTTGTATTGACTTTATATCTTTTGTCCTTCTTTACTTTTTAATAATAGCAATATTTTTACACAAGAAAAAACTTACTGTTATGTTCCACAATTTTTCTTCCATAAATTTCTAACTGTGTTTTTCATTATGGGGGACTTCCTTCATTTTAATGGTGACACAGGTGTCTGGGGTAATAAGCAAGATCACAGAGGAGCTTTCTTAATTGACCGAAGTCCTGAGTACTTTGAACCTATTTTGAACTACTTGCGTCATGGACAACTCATTGTAAATGATGGCATTAATTTACTGGGTGAGTTTTCAGTATAATTCTTCAGTCTTTTTTAAGTTTATTAATTTTTATTGTTTTCACTTGCTTAGTAAGTTAGTATATTTTCATAAAGTGAAGGTATATCTAAATGTTTTACTTGTGCAGTTGACCCTTAAATAACAATTGTTTGAGCTGCCTACTCCTCTTATACATGGATTTATTTATTTTTTAATAAATAGCATACAGTTGGCCCTCCCTATCTGCAGGTTTCACGTCAACATTTATTTTTTTTCTAAACCTAACCTGAGGATATTTTTTCCATTGCTTTTAGATAGAATGGGAGGGAGAGAGTGGAAGGGGAAAGGAGAAGAGAGAGAGAAACATCGATGTGAGAGAGGCACATCGATTGGTTGCCTCCAGTACATACCCCAAATAGACTGAGGAATGAACCCACAATCCAGGTACCTGCCCTTGACTGTGAATTAAGCCCATCACCGTTTGGTGTGCTGGCCGATGCTCTAACCAGTGAGCACACTGCCAGGGCATCAACAATATTTTTGATGTGCAGTTGAGAATACTCAGATGCAGAAGGCCAACTGGATGTATTGTTCTGTGCCATTTTTTATAAGGGACTTGAGCATCAATAGATTTTGGTATTTGTTGGGGTCCTGAAATCAGCTTCCCACAGATACCAAGAACAACTGAACTTTTGGGGGAGTCAAAAATTATATGCAGATTTTTGACTGTGAGGGAATTGACACCCCTAATCTCCATTGTTCAAAGCTCAACTGTATATGAGTATATATAGCAGCAATCTTCAATCTTTTCATCTCATGATACACATAAACTAATTACTAAAATTAACCAAAAAAATGTTTTTTGCCAATCTGAAAAAAAGTAGGTATAATTTTGATTCATTCACACCTGACAGCTATTGTTCTGTTGGCTGATGCCATATTTTTTATTTGACAATCTAAGAGAAAAGAAGTCAGGTAGTGCATGTTTTAAATTTCTAGCAGCATACCAGTGTGCCTCTTGTGGAACACCTGTATGACACAGCACACGGGTTGAAAATCGCTGATATATTGGTATTGAAATGGATATAGGCACAGGTAGATAGTCTTGTGGAAAGTCTCTCCGAGTCCCCCTTGAGTGTTAAAATAACACTCATTGAAACTTCCAGTCAAGATAGAGGAGTAGGTAAATGCTGTGGTCACCTCCTCTCACAACTGTAACTAGACAACCAAGGGGTCTGTGCTGCCTGTCACTGCTTGAGCCAATTAAGCAGAGATAGGGTTGAATTATATATGAGCATTTATTCCAATAATGCTGGCAGTATGGGAGAGCAGCAGGTCATCCACAACAATCTGCTCTGCTTCTCCCCATAAGCAAACTGCTTATATTGGGTAGAAGGACAAAGATCACATGTAAAGGCAAGGGAAAGTAGGCAAGGTATAATCATTACAGGTTACAAGCCATGGCTGCTGGGGAGTGTGGCAGAGGGCGGATGCCTCCAGGCGGGAATGCTGGGACCAGATTACAAAGAGCAGGGTTGTAAAGAGCAGGTGCCTCTGGGACTGGATTGTTTCAGCCAAGAGGTTGTAAATCTTTCCATAATGATAGGCAGTTCTTGGGACAGGAGGATGGACTGCATTCTGATGTTAGCTCCCATGTCCCAGGGCATACAACTCCCAGGCAGGTTAGAATGTCCTTTCTTTAATCAGAACAAAACAATCATGGTTAACAGAGCATGTTTAATATTTCTTTTTGTAGCTGGTCCCCAATATTCTATTTCTGCCCCTAACACAACCACATCAAAATTACCAGTCAATTATAGAATAACCACCCTTGAAACCACTTGAAGACTTGCTGAACAGAATGTCTGTGACTATGATATGAAGAAGAAATCATGTCAAGACTGGTAGGAGAGGAGGACATGTGAAATGGGCTCTTCCCACACCATGTGTGGCAGTTAGAATTGGGAGGGATATCTGTCCTACCAAGGTCCTCCTGAGGAGCAAGGGAAGAGATGCTACTATGATATCTGGCCAGCTCTCTCCCAGACAGAAGTTCAGGCAGATGCCATTGTCCTTTATCCAGCCCTCTCCCACACAGCGGTGGTTGCATAATCAAAGTTTATAGGCCTCCAAGTGACTGAATTTGGTTTGACTTAAGGAGTGGTGGGGAGCGTGGTGATCTGGAGTGTACATGCCTACTCATCTGCCAAATTATTGCCATGTGTGTGGGCCTAGGGTGCCAAAGACTTGATTTTTTTAAAGAAAACCTGGAAATGTAAAATTTTATCTGAAATCTGATTTTGAAAACCCATCAGAATCAGCTTGGGGTGGGGTGGGGTGCTAGCTTATAATTTGTGTTGTAAAATGTTTTTATTTTAGCCGTCTACAAATATTATTATTATAAAAATAACCAGTGATCCACTTTTTTATAGAACCTTTTCCCTTCAGCAACTGAACCTCTAATGGCCACCCTCTCCTGATTACATTTTAAGACTCAGCTGTAGGCGTTCGATGGGCTCTTTCTAAGCTTCCGCTTTTCATTTCTCCTGTGTTGTTGATAGCATTTCATGTCCTTCCTGCTATCTCTGACTTCAGCAGTGCAGGGTATTAACAAGCTGTTCGTGTTTCTCTGCCATTGCTCTTTTACATTTAGTTTTTCAGCAAACAGAGCGCTCTCCTGATTCACTTTATGTAGTGTTGTTTTGAATGAGTACAGTTTCTGTCCAAACTCTTTATATTGATTATAAATTGCCCCACGTAATTACATGCTTTAAAATAGTCTACAGTGATTTATTTACCTTCTTCCCACGTACTTAAATAACCTTAGTTCTTGCTCTTAATTTGTGCTCTCATCAGTATGTATTTTTTGTTTACCTTCATCATTTCCTTCTGTTCCTGCCTTTAATGGCCTTCACTTTTTCCATGAGTCATGTCTTCCTTTCTCATGCTTTCTCTTGTCTTCAGAACATTCTTTCTTTGACTTAAATAATCTTTTCTATATTTTTCAGCTAAATCTCACCTCAATTCAATTAGTCTACTAACTTGAGAACTTTTCTAGTATTTCAGTACCTATTTCCCTGAAGCTAACATGAATTTTCTGAAACCCAGTTTGATACAGGGAAAAAAAGAATGGTCTTAACTATTAGAAAACCTGTAATTTAAAACATATAATTTAATATTAATGATTTATGGAGGACCTACCAGGTAGGTGCCAAATATTATACCAGATAGTAAATACGCATTATCTCTTAATATTTCTGACAACTTTGTTTGCATGGTAAAAATGTCCCCATTTCACAAATGTGGAGGCTTTAGTTAAAAGAAAGATTATAGCTTCTTCAAGTCAAAATCTGAGCTGGGATCAAATCCAGATCTTACTGGTGCTAACAGAAAATACACTAAATATCACATCCTTTCCTAAACTGTCCCTCAGCGGGCAGTTGCATTTACAAGGCTTTCCTGGAAGTTTTTAAGGTTTAGTTCTGAGCCTAGAATTGGACAAACATTCTTACCACACTCCCTCGGAGGTTCTGATTTACTCATAAAAACTTGGCAAACTGAGAGTGAGGCCCCTACAATCTTGTTTTGCTGGGTTTCTACCAGGGACTGATACTGAAGTGTGGCTGCCCCTTCCTGAGAAATCCAGAGAGGAAGCCACTCTGGTGTGGACAGAAGGTGTTATCCCACAGCGGCTACCTGAGTGGTGTGCTGGTCCTTAGATGGCCTTTGTTTTGCAATTTGAGTATTGGAGGTGGCATTGGGCTTCCCCAGAAAAGATTGTAATCTTTTTCCCAGATAACTGCTGTGGTTTTCTATATCTAATTATAGTTACCCTTATCCTGGAAACATTTGAAGGGGGAGATTACACCTTTTACTATTTTTGTAATTTCTCAGTCCTTTTTAAAAGAGTAAACTCCGTCTACTGAATAACTGAAGTCTTCATTTTAAAGAAAATGGATCCCAATTTATTCCCACACTAGAGGCCCGATGCATGAAATTCGTGCAAGAGTAGTCCTTCGCAGCCGGTGCAGCTGCCTTGATCCCTCCCTCGCAGGTGTGGCGGCTACCTCAATCCCATGGCTGTAGCCCTGGCTTTAAACGGAAGGTTGTCAGGAAGGATGTCCGGACAGCCATTCGGTCTATTTGCATATTACACTTCTATTATTATAGACTAGAGGCCCAGTGCACAAAAATTTGTGCACTGGCGGGGGGCGGGGGGTTCCCCTCAGCCCGGCCTGTGCCTTCTCACAGTCTGGGACCCCTCGGGAGATAACCACCTGCTGGCTTAGGCCCGCTCCCTGGGTCGCAGATGGCAGGCCCGGATGGCGGCAGGGCGGGTGGCGGATGGCACTGTGCCGCCCTGCCTGAAGTATGCAAATTTAATGGCCATCTTTGTTGGGTTAATTTGCATACTCTTCTGATTGGCTTATGGGTGTAGCGAAGGTACGGTCAATTAGCATCTTTGCCTTTTATTAGTGTAGACTAGAGACCCAGTGTACAAAATTCATGCACTTGGGGGAGGGGGTCCCTCAGCCTGGATTGCAAAAGGGTGCAGGCCAGGTTGAGCGACCCCACTGGTGCACAATTGGGGCCAGGGAGGGATGCAGGAGGTTGGCCAGCCAGGGAGGGACCATTGGAGGGCTCCAAGGCCTGTCCAACCCATCTCGCTCAGTCCTGATCAGCCAGACCCCAGCAGCAAGTTAACCTGCCAGTTGGATTGTCTGCCCCCTGGTGGTCAGTGCACATCATAGCAAGCGGTTGAGCAGCCTTAGCATATCATTAGCATATTATGTTTTGATTGGTTGAATTTCCAACTGGACGACCGGACACTTAACATATTAGGCTTTTATTATATAGGATACTCTGATGAAAATGTTTATTGACAGATGTGAGAATGTAGATGTAATAAGTCACCAAGACAATGCACAGATTTTCTTTACCAAACTAAGAAAAATAAATGATAGATTAAAACCCCTTTTATCTTTTAGAAATCTTTTTTTAAATTGATTCTTTTATAAAAATGGTTTCTAAATTATACTTTTGACTTTTGCTTTGAAGTTTACTTTTATTTATTTCTATAATTTCCTAATTCAGTAAGTCTAAGATATTTGGGACAAACCTATTTAGATCTGTTCCACTGGAAAAGGTCAATGAAATGTTAAGATTAAATAAACTATTTTTTATTGGATTCACAATCAAACCACTATATCAATGATTTGAGGAATGTGTGGTATTAGGATTTTTTGCTTATGGCTTCTTTATAGTAATTTTTATAAGTGATTTTGAAATATGGAAGCCTTTCATTCTATTTCACTAGTTTTTCACATTTTTTCTTTTGATAAATGTAAACTACCTACTTTGTTTTACAAATATTTTAAAATATTCTATTATGTTCTAAACAAGAGTTTTTCTCTTCAATATTGATTGATAACCTTCCTTTTGAATTTCACTTCTTTTGTGAGAATTTTACATAAAGAATTATATAAATGTTAAAATGAAGTTTTCTGTAAAAGTCACATCGTTTTTATTATCATAGGGGTGTTGGAAGAAGCCAGATTTTTTGGTATTGACTCATTGATTGAACACCTAGAAGTGGCAATAAAGGTAAGGCTCTTTCTACACTAGCCAATATTACATTTGTGGTGTCTATCTCCCAAAATGCTTTAGTAATTTCTTAATATCTCTTTTCAAGAATTCTCAACCACCAGAGGATCATTCACCAATATCGCGAAAGGAATTTGTCCGATTTTTGCTAGCCACTCCAACCAAATCAGAATTGCGTTGCCAGGTAATTAAAACAGACATTTACATAAGTAATGTCAGCAAATCTGTGAGTAATGTTTTACATTCTTGTAGGATTTTTTTTTTTGCTTCATTTTCTTTTTTCATGCAAGATATAATCTAATTATGGGCCATAGCATTGATATAATCCCAAAATGGTTAGCAAAAAAAGAAATATGTAATAGCTTCTTTTATTGTCCAGTTATTCCAGTTATATTTCACATAGAAGTCTGTGAGTAGTGCATAGAAATTTCAGCAATTAAAATAAAACAATTGTTTGTACAGTTATGCATGACTAGTAAGTGGCAGATACTTTTACATTTATGTTTATAGCATTAAAGTTTTTTAAAACCACAATATTTGCTTTTCAAAAAGAAACTATCTTGAATTGTTTAATTAAAAAATTATCTATATATATAAAACCCTAAGCGATCGGTCGACCGTTCAACTGCTCGACCATTTGACTGGTCACTATGGCGCTCAATGCAGGCGCCAGACACTGGGCTCATGGCTGGTGAGCACTGCTGCAGCAGTGCAAGCCTCTCCCCTCTCCACAGCAACACTACTGAGCAGCAGCAGCAGGCACAATGGGGCTAGGATGAGCAGGAGCAGTGCGGCTCGAGCTCCTCCCTGGCTGCCTGCTGCTTCACGCACTACTACATCCCTTAGGATGTCGGACTACTGGTTTCTGCCCGATCCCTGCAGGCCAGGCAGAAACTGGTGTTACGACATCCCCCAAGGGGTCCCGGATTGCGAGAGGGTTCAGGCCAGGCTGAGGGACGCCACCGGTGCATGAATCCATGCACCAGGCCTCTAGTTTAAATATAATTAGATTTAACAAAAATAATACTAGTCAGCAGGTAGTGGCTAACAGAGATCTCTCTTTAGAAAAGTCTGCACATAAATGTGGTATAGCAAGACTGCATTCTATTGTTAATTGTAAACAGTTTCTTTTACTAGAACCCAGTCAGGACACTGATTTTATATATCTTAACTTCCATTTGATCGTGTTTTGTAATAAATTCCAAATGACTGAACCACCAGTTGCTTCTAAAAAAACTTGGTGGTTAAGTATAGTAATTAAATGTAATGCAACAAATGGTTTCAATATGGTGACAATTTGTGTTTTTTAATTTCAGGGTTTAAACTTTAGTGGTGCTGATCTTTCTCGTTTGGACCTTCGATACATTAACTTCAAGATGGCCAATTTAAGCCGCTGCAATCTTGCACATGCTAATCTCTGCTGTGCAAATCTTGAACGAGCTGATCTCTCTGGATCAGTGCTTGACGTAAGAATCATTTTTGGTTACAAGAGAAAATTAAATTGTTAGTCTATTGAGCATGCTCAAAAAGGAGAAATTACATCTGTCTCTTACTGAAACATTTACTTAAACACTGATAAAACTGAAGGCTTTGAAAGTGAAATGGGTTGGTTTTGTAACTTTGGCTCTCTCTTTCTATACATGTTTGTATATGTGTTTACATGTAGGTACGTGAAGATTTGTGTGTGCGCACATATGTATATATGCATGTATGTATAGAAAAATTACCTGTGTTAATTTGAAGTTAGATAATACATGTAGAACCAATAGTGAAATTTAATAACTTCTAGCTTTTAAGTTTCTTAATACCAAAACCCATGTCTGCATATGTCTATATGTCTTTTGAATTAACAGCACCTAATATAGTACTTGCTTTTTGTAGTCATTGAATAAATGTGTCTCAAATTTTATAATTTTGGAAGTAGACTCAAAAGCATGATGTTAATTCTTCCAACCCATGAACCACAGTATAGGCTTCCTCTTGTTTATATCTTCCTCTACCTCTTTTTTAATGTTCTGTAGTTTTCTGAGTACAAGTCTTTTACCTCCTTGGTTAAGTTTATTCCTAAGTATCTTATTTTTTTTTGTTGCAGTGGTAAATGGGATTGTTTGTGTAGTTTCTCTTTGTGAGAACTCATTATTGGTGTATAAAAATGCCATAGATTTCTGGGTGTTAATTTTGTAACCTGCTACCTTCCCGAATTCATATATTAAATCTAGTAGTTTTTTGGTGAAGTCTTTAGAGTTTTCTGTGTACAATACCATGTCATCTGCGAATAATGGAGCTTTACTGCCTCCTTTCCAATTTGGATGCCTTTTATTTCTTCCTCAGGTCTGATCACTGAGACTAGAATTTCCAGTACTATGTTGAATAGAGTGGTGAAAGGGGACCTCCCTGTATTGTTCCTGATCTTAAGGGAAACGCTTTTAGTTTTTTCCCACTGAGTCTGATGTTGGCTATAGATTTGTCATATATGCCTTTCTTACTTTGAGGTATGATCCCTCTGTTCCCACCTTGTTGAGAGTTTTATCATATATGGGTACTGGATTTTATCTAATGCATTTTCTGCATGTATTAATATAATCTTATGATTTTTATCGTTCATTTTGTTTATGTTATATGTCACATTTATTGATTTGTGAATACAGTGGGGCCTTGACTTACGAGTTTAATTCGTTCCGTGACCAAGCTCTTAACTCAAATTACTCATATGTCAAATCATTAAAGTGAACGAGTGAGACACATGATGCTGGGCTGATGTTGTGGCGTTCACTGTGACGTTCGCTGCGCCAACTAGCGGTGGGGTATCTGAAGCTGGCTCGTAACCCGAATTTTAGCTCGCAACTCAAAGCAAAAAAGCGGCCGAGAGACGGCTAGTATCTCGAAAAACTCCTTAGTCGGGACACTCGTAAGTCAAGGCCCCACTGTATTGTACCAACCTTTTCATCCCGGAATAAAACCCATTTGGTCATGGTGTATGATCTTTATAGTGTATTGCTGGATTTGATTTGCTAATATTTTGTTGAGGATCTTAGCATTTTTGTTTATCAGGGATATTGGCCTATAATTTTCTTTCTTTGTAGTGCCTTTATCTGGCTTTGGAATTAGGGTAATGCTCGCCTCATGAAAGGTTTTGGAAGTTTTCCCTCCTCTTGAACTTTTTAGAATAGCTTGAGGAGGGTAAGTGTTGGTTTTTCTTTGAATGTTGGGTAAAATTTGCCTGTGAAGCCATCTGGTCCAGGACTTTTGTTTGCTGGGAGTTTTTAAATTACTGCTTTGATTTCATTAGTTGTTACCGGCCTTTTCACTGTTTTCTGATTCTTCCTGATTGTGTTTTGGAAGATTGTATGTTTCTGGGAATTTGTCCATTTCACCCAGGTTGTCCAATTTGTTCACATATAGTTGTTCATAGTATTTTCTTCCTATCCTTTGTATTTCTGTGATGTCAGTTGTTACTTCTTTTACGTTTCTGATTTTATTTCTGTCCTCTCTCTGTTCCTTGATGAGTCTGGTTAACGGTCCATCAATCTTTTTCTTTTTCTTTTTTTCAATCCTCACCCAAGGATATTTTTCCATTGATTTTTTTTAGAGAGAGTGGAAGAGAGAGGGAAAGACAGAGAGAAATATCGATGTGAGAGAAACACACGTACCCTGACCAGGGCCCAGGCCGGGGAGTATCCTGCAACTGAAGTACGAGCCTTCACCAAAATCAAACCCGGGACCCTTTGATCCCAGGCCGGCGCTCTATCCACTAAGCCAAATTGGCTAGGGCAGGTTTATCAATCTTGTTTATCTTTTCAAAAAACTAGCTGTTGGTTTCATTGATCTTTCTTTCTTCTCTTTTCTTGCTTTTTTTTTTTCTTTTTTTTTGCCTCTATGTCATTTATTTCTGCTCTGAGCTTTATTATTTCCTTTCTTCTATTTACTCTGGGCTTTGTTATTCTTTTTCTAGTTATTTTAGGTGCAGGGTTAGATAGTTTGAGGTTTTTCTTGCTTCTTGAGGTAGGCCTGTAATGCTGTGAATATCCTTCTCAGGACTGCTTTTACTATGTCCCATAGATTTTGGGTTGTTTTGTGTTCATTTTCGTTTGTTTCTAGGAAGTTTTTTTATTTCTTTCTTGATCTCATTGGTAACCCATTCTTTGTTTAATAACATGCTATTTAGCCTCCATGTGTTTGAATGTTTTTGAGTGTTTATATTGTAGTTGATTTCTAGTTTCATGCCATTGTGATCTGAGAAAATGCTTGATGTGATTTCAATCTTCTTGAATTTATTAAGACTCATTTTGTGTCCTAATATGTGATCTATCTTTGAGAATGTTCCAGGTGCACTTGAGAAGAATGTATATTCTACAGCTTTAGGATGAAATGTCCTGTAAATATCAGTTAAATTCATATGATCTAGTATGTCATTTCAGGTCGCTATTTCCTTGTTTATTTTTTGTTTGGAAGATGTATCCAACGTTGACAGTGGGCTATTCAATTCCCCTACTATGACTGCTTTGCCTTCATTCTCTACCTCATAATACACCAAGAGTTTGTTGTTTTTTTTTATAGTGCTCCTATATTGCGTGCATATATTTTTACCAGTGTTATGTTCTCCTGTCTGATCAATCCCTTTAGTATTATGTAGGGACCTTTGTCTTAAAATCTATTTTGTCAGATATAATATATTGTTAACGCAGCTTTTTTGTTTTTTGTTTGTTTCCATTTGCATGGAATATATTTTTCATCTCTTCACTGTTAGTCTGTTTGAATCTTTTTATGAGGTGGGTCTCTTGAGGACAATGTTTATATATGTAATGTTTTCTTATCCATTTAGCTGTCCTGTGTTTTTTGGAGCATTTAATCCATTTACATTTAAGGTTATCATTATTTTTTAATATCTTTATTATTGAGAGTATTACAGATATCCCTCTTTTTCCCCCATTGCCCCTCTCCACTTGGTTCCTCCCCCACCCCAGGCCTTTACCACCCTACTGTCTGTGTCCATAGGTAAGATCTTTGGTTAATCTCTTTTGCCCTCCCACACCCCCCTTCCCTCTGAAATTCATCAGTCTGTTTCATGTTTCCATGCCTATTCTATTTTATTCACCAGTTTATCTTGTTCATTTGGTTTCTTGTTCATTATTTTAATTTTTAGATTCAATTGTTGATAGATATGTATTTGTTGCCATTTTATTTTTCATATTTTTTATCTCTTCTTATTATTATTATTACTAGAGGGCCAGTGCACAAATTTGCGCATGGGTGGGGACCTGCCAGCCCGGCCCTGATTGGGGCAGATCAGGGCTGGGCCTGTTGGGAGGAGGAGATGGTGGGAGGTTGGTCGGCCGGCCTGCCCAATCAGGGCCAAGCTGGTTGTGGGGAGGGGCCACAGGTGAGTGGCCAGTGGGCCCTGCCCCCGATTGGGGTTGGGGGGCCAATTTGGGATTGGGTCGGCCATGGGGAGGGGCTGTGGGCAGTGGGCCAGTCAGCTGCGCCCTTGAATAGGGTGGGGGGTGTTGACCGGTGGCCAGCAGCCTGGGGGAAGAGCCATGGGTGGTTGGCTAGCTGGCCTTGCCCCTGATGAGGGGAGGGGTCTACCTGGGGAGGGGCTGCGGGAGATTGGCCAGCTGGCCCCGCCCCCTATTGAAGTTGGGGGGCGATCAGGGGTGGGGCTAGTCAGGGGAAGGGGCTGTGGGCCGATCAGGGTGGTGGGGGCCCATCGGGGGCATAGCTGGCCAGTAGGAGGGGTTGCAGGAGGTTGGCTGGCCAGCCCCGCCCCCTATTGGGCAGGGGGTACGATCATGGGCTGGCGGGCAGGGGGAGGGGCTGCGGGCCTATCATGGTGGGGTGGGCTGATAAAGGGTGGGGCTGACCGGGGGGCGGGGGGAGGCATTTGGCCTGTCAACCCCACTCTTGATCGGGGTGGGAGAGTCCGATCAGGGGCAGGCCAGTAGCGGGGAGGGGCTGCGCAGTTGGCCGTGAGGTTGATCTGGCTGGTTCACTGGCCCCAGTGGGCATCATAGCGACCGATTGTTACGGTCATTATGGCCATTACGGTCGCTGGCTTTTTATATATATATATATATATATATATATATAGATAGATAGATAGATAGATAGATAGATAGATAGATAGATAGATTATTATTAAAGAACTAGAGGCCCGGTGCACAAAAATTTGTGCACTCGGGGGCAGGGGGTCCCTCAGCCCAGCCTGTGCCCTCTCACAGTCTGGGACCCTTCGGGGGTGACCACTTGCTGGCTTAGGCCTGCTCCCCGGGGGGATTGGGCCTAAGATGGCAATCAGACATCCCTCTGGCAGCCCGGCAGCCCTTGGGGGATGTCCATTTGCCAGCGGGGAGCAGACCTAAGCTGCAGTCAGACATCCTTAGCGATGCTGAGGAGGCGGGAGAGGCTCCCACCACCACCGCTGTACTGGCAGCCCTCAGCCTGGCTTATGGCTGAGCAGAGTTTCCCCCCTGTGAGAGCACACTGACCACCAAAGGGCAGTTCCTGCATTGAGCATCTTCCCCCTGGTGGTCAGTGTGTGTCATAGTGACCAGTCATTCCCAGTCTTTCTGCTGTTAGGGTCAGTTTGCATATTACTCTTTTACTATATAGGATAGAAGCCTGGTGCACGGGTGGGGGCCGGCTGGTTTGCCCTGAAGGGTGATCCGGATCAGGGTGGGGGGTCCCGCTGGGATGCCTGGCCAGCCTGGGTGAGGGGCTGAGATCCGTTTTCAGGCTGGTGGGTAACTGAAGCTCCCAGCCTCTTTTTTCTTTGCTTTTTTATTCTGGGATTTATTTACCTTCTATACCTGTCACTGGAGCTGAGAGCCGGCTCCAGCTCTGAGGCCGTTGCTGGCTGAAAGCAGGTATCTGGGTTTGTTTAGCTTCTATAATTGCAACATTGTTGCTTCCGGAGCTCAGAGCTGGGCTGCGGCAGGCGGGCACCTTGGCTTCCTCCATCACTGGAGCAAGCAAGCTTCATGTTCGCTTCAGCTGCCTGGCTGCCGGCCGCCATCTTTGTTGGCAGTTAATTTGCATATCACCCTGATTAGCCAATGGGAAGCGTAGCGGAGGTATGGTTAATTACCATGTTTGTCTATTATTAGATAGGAGTCCCTTAAACATTTCATGTAATACTGGTTTGTTGGTGATGAACTCCTTTAGCTTTTCCTTGATTGTGAAGCTATTTATCTAACCCTCAATTCTAAATGAGAGCTTTGCTGGGTAGAGTAATCTTGGTTGTAGCTCCTTGATATTCATCACTTTGAATATTTCTTGCCACTCCCTTCTGGCCTGCATAGTTTCTGTTGAGAAATCAGTTGACAGTCGTATGGGTGTTCCCTTGTAGGTAACTAACTGCTTTTCTCTTGATGCTTTTAAGATTCTCACTTTCTTTAACTCTTGGCATTTTAATTATGATGTGTCTTGGTGTGGACCCCTTTGGGTTATTCTTGTTTGGGACTCTTCGTGATTCCTGGATTTGTAAGTCTGTTTCTTTCACCAGGTAAGGGAAGTTTTTTGTCATTATTTCTTCAAAGAGGTTTTCAATATCTTGCCTTATCTCTTCTTCTTCTGGCACCCCCATAATGTAATTGTTAGTACCTTTGAAGTTGTCCCAGAGGTTCCTTACACTATCTTAATATTTTTGGATTCTTTTTACTTTTTGCTCTTCTGATTGGGTGGTTTTTGTTTTCTCATACTCCAAATTGTTTATTTGATTCTTGGAATACTCTCCTCTACTGATGAATTTCTATAAATTATTCCTTTTTTTCGGTCGGTGTATGATTAATTTCTGTCTGGTCGTCTTTCGTGTCTTTGACATTCTCACTAAGATCCTTGAAAGTCTTATGAAGATTCTTGAGTAAACTTTTAACCATAGTTTTGAATTTTGTATCCAGTAGTTTGCTTTCTTCCATTTCTTTTATTTGTGACATGTTTTTTTGTCTCCACATTTTGGCTCCTTCCCTGTGTTTGTTTCTATGTATTAGGAAGAGCTGCTATGTTTCCTGGAATTGGTAGAGTGGCCTTATATTGTAGGTGTCGTGTAGGGACCATTGGCTCAGCCTCCCCAGTCACCTGAGGTTGAAACTCTAGGTGTGCCTCTGTGTGGTCTGTGTGCACAGTCGTATAGTTGAGCCTCAATTGCTGTTGGCGTCACTGGAGGGGTTGACCTCTAGGCCAGTTGGCTTTGAGGACCAGTTGCAACTACAGTGGGAGAGCTGCTGTGCAGGAAACACCCCTATGGAGCAGGACTTGCTTCAGTGGGGCTTTGGTGCTCATTGAGTCTGCCTCTTGAGTGTGTCAGTTGGAGATATGTAGAGTTGTAATCTGCTATGATCTAAAGCTGTCCACTGAGTGCACTGGCTCTAGTGCCTCCAGGGAGGTGCAAAGTCAACCACTGCCTGGGGCCACCCTGTAGGAGCTATAGAAGGATCTGCACATGGCTGCTATTTTTCTATTTGTATTGGGCTTGGAAGTGCCTAGGCAAGCCCCAGCTGTGAAGCAAGGGAAGGTGGTGCTAGTGCTGGGTCTTGGGCCTTTTATTGATAGGTCTGTGGCATGTTGTCACCAGCTGCAGCTTATTTGAGAGATTTTAGCAAAGTCTGAAACCTGAGCCAGGATAAGTCATTCATTTGGAAAAGCTGCTGCAAATAGCTTGGGTGGGGCTTCAAATTGGATGGGGTGGAGTCTTAAGGAATCCCCAGGGGATTTTTTTGCAGGGTGGAGCAAACAGTGTGCTCCAGGCTGATGGAGACTCAGCTATGGCTGCCAGTCAGCCCTGCAACAAGGGAGGTCCCAGCACAGGAATAATGACCCCTGTGAGTACCCCTGTGTGGGAGAAAGCCACCCCCAAGTTCCTGCCCTGATGCCAAACAATCTAGTTTCTCCCCGTATGTTTCTGGGTTTCCAAAAGCCACCGTTGCTGGAAGTCTGAGTAACTTTGTGCATCAGCCCTTTAAATGGAACACCTGGGTCTCCAACAGCCTCTTTGTCAGTCAGCCACAATACCCACTCATTTTACAGCCCCTAGTTGCAGGAACTTCACTGGACCCTTGGGCTGGGGAGCTGGTGTGGAGCTGGCACCCCTTGCTCATCACGGGCAGCCTCCACAGAGATGATCTCCCTCCCAGTTAATAAAATGGCACACATGGATGTCGGACCAGCCTAGTCCATGCCTCTGCCCCTCCTATCAGTCTCAATGTACTTATTTCTATACTTCTCTAGTTGTAGTACTTCCATTCAGCCAGCTTTCAGGTGGTTCTGAATGATGGATGGTTCTGTATTTTAGTTGTAATTTTGATGTGGTTGTGAGAGGCGTCGAGTACAGGCATTTACCCATGCCGCCATCTTGGTTCTCCCTAGGTTATTATTGACAGGTACTTAATCATTGCCATTTTTTTTTTCTTTTTACCTATATTATTCTCTCTATTTCTTTTTCTTATTAACTCCCTTTAACATTTTTTTCAATGCTGGATTGGTGGTAATGTACTCCTTTATTCTTTTTTTTTTCGGGGGGGGGGGGTCTGGGAAGCTCTTTATTTGCCTTCAATTTTAAATGATAGCCTTGTTGGATAGAGTAGTCTTGATTTCAAGTGCTTTTCATTACTTTGAATGCTTCATGTCAATCCCTTTGGCCTGAAGTGTTTCTGTTGAGAAATCACCTTACATTCTAATGGGTACTCCCTGATAGGTAACTTTCTGTCTCTGTCTTGCTGCCTTTAAGATTCTTTCTTTGTCTTTAATGTTTGTCATTTTGATTATGATGTGTCTTGGAGTGAGTCTCCTTGGGTTCATCTTGATTGGAACTCTCTGTGCTTCCTGAACTTGTGTGACTTTTTCGTTAACCAGGTTAGGAAAGTTTTCTGTCATTATTTCTTTAAATAGGTTCGCTGTTCCTTGCTCACTTTCTTCTCCTCCTGGTACCCCTGTGATGTGGATGTTGTTACCTTTTATGTTGTTCCAAAGTTCTCTTAAACTATCCTCCTGCTTTTTAAATTGTTTTGCCTTTTTGCTGCTCTAATTGTGTATGTTTTTTCTACCTTGTCTTCTAAATCACTGATTCGATCTTCTGCCTCATTCAATCTACTTTTGATTCCTCCCAGTATATTCTTGATGTCAGATATGCTATTCTTCATATCTAACTGGTTTATATTCATGGATGGTATTCCTTGTTTCATGTCTTGTAATTCCCACTAAGTTCCTTGTAATGCTTACTAAGTTCCTTGAGCATCCTTATAACCATTACTTTGTACTCTATGTCTCATAAAATACTTCCCTCCATTTCATTTAGCTCTTTTTCTGTAGTTTTCTCTTGTTCTTTTCATTTGGGTTCTGTTTCTTTGTTTCCCCATTTTGGCTGTCTCATATTGTTTGTTTCTATGTATTATGTAGATCTGCTGTGATTTTCAGTCTTCATGGAGTGGCCTTACTTAGTAGGTGTCCTTTGGGACTTAGTGGCACAGTCTCCTTGATAGCCTGTGCTGCATGCTCTAGCAATGCCCTGGTGTGGGTTTTGTGGGCCCTCCTATTCTAATTGGGTCTTGATTGCTGTTGGCCCATTCATGGATGGGATCAACTCAGGCTGGCTGACCTTGAGGCTCAACTTGGACCATGTTATGCAAGCTGTTGGACAGGTGCAATCTTGATGTGGCTTCTGTGGTCCTTGATTAAAAGTTTCCTCTTCAGATAGTCTCCAGTTAGTAATTCAGGGTGAATGTTCCCCAATTTTGCATTAATTTCAAGTTTGGTTCTGGGAGGCGTTGTGAGCAAGATCCACCTACTTCGCCACCATCTTGAACCTCCTGCATATATCCTGTCCACAGATTATTTTAAAGCAATTCATTATTTCACCTCTAAATATTGATCTCTCTTATAGTTAAGGACCATTTTAAAAACATAATTTAATACCATTTTCATACTTTTAAAAACAATTGTAATAACCTAACTTCTTTACTCAAAAGCCATTGCCCCTTGCTGTAGTAAGGCAGTACAACTCTTACAGATGAAGTGCTGGTTTACATAGCACCTGAGAACCTGTGTTGGTGACTTGCTTTACCATTTGATGAACAGAAGGTGGAATACTTTCTGTGGTTGAAGACAGAAAACTTCACTGAATTTCTTATGTATTTGTTTCTTTGTGAGATTTCATAGTACAGCTTGAGTATGGAGCGATACTTACCTTGGGAGTTTTTGATACTATTTATAGTCTGTTTTACCTGGGAACATTACATAGAGAACCAGACACATTTATTTTCAGGTATCAGCTTCCTGTCTTGTTATATTTTTAAGTACCAAAAAATCCACTATGCTTTAGTTATTTTGGCCCTTCTAGGTGCTTGTTATATTATCAGTCAGTTTGAGCTCTGTATTACCTTGTATTAATGTGTAGGTGTAGATGGGAATGTGTGTACATTTATCAATTATCTGTGGTTTTAAGTAATCTCTAGCTTATACTTTCACTAGAACTGACTATAGGGTAAATAAAATTGCACTTATGAAACTAGGATTTTTCTTGTTAGGAATGGCTGTAACATAACTTGATCAGTCTTAGGGTTTTAGATTTCTTCACTGTTCTACCTATAACAACTACAATTATCATTGACATAGTACCTTAGTAAATATATTTATGTATTTTATTGTTGACAGTATTACAGATGTCTCCCGTTTTCCTTAACCAGTTTTAAAAACTTTAAAATTCTACTTTGATGGTCATAATTTTGTAAAGGTCTAATGTTAATGTCACCCTTATAAACAGCTGACTAACTTATCTAGTAGTTGTCAAAGTTCAGATCTGATGACACTGAACCCTTTGAAATAAATTGACATAATTTAAAATTCTAACATCCATTTTCTAGCTTTTTACTCTGTATTTTACACTGCGCTTTGAGTGCTTATGCTTGGCAATGTTGTGTAGCAAGGTTGGTTAAAAAAGACCCAATTTACAACTTGTTACTGATTTTAGTATTCTGACCTTTGAAATGAAATTAGTAATAGCATGATTGAACATCTAGAATATCATCGATTAATTGCTACTGTAATAAGGAAGAGAAAAATCCATACCCCTAATAAGTTTATGCTTTCCTTATCCACACATTTTTACTGTCATTTGTCATTCCCAGGGCTGTTTATAAAAATAGAAATAGGTATATCAGAGTTCTTACTCCCCAACTTCATCTAAACTCTTAAGTTTCATGGAAGGTGGCCATGCTGTTGTTAACTTGACTTTTGTTAATTATTTTTAACACAGTTTTCAGTTTGTATTGATTTCAATTAGAAAAATCTTTATTGTGAACAGAAAATAATTGTTAGTATAAAGTGAGCTTTTCTTCCCCCTTTTCTATTTTTTCTTTTACTGTGACAAGATAAAAATTTTGAGACATTCTAAATTAAAATCATAGTGACTGGAGAGTGAGAGAAAGAGACAGAGCAATTAGCCTGTTGATAGCTATTAATAGCTCTAATGAAAGACTGCTTACATTCCTGTATATCTGTTAGAATTTAAGATTAATCTCCAGTGGCTATTTCTGAGATTATCTAAAAGAGAGAATAGCCAGGCACCGTAGAACCCCAGGGGCCTCCCGTTTATTTGCACACGAACTTTCTAATCTGCTGCCCACTGCTAATCTATAGGAGCAGACTTTTTTCCCACTCTGCTGCCTATCCCAGAACTAGCCCTGCTTCACCTCCTCCCACCCCCTTTGTCTGTTGCTAATGTAAATCCTTTCAGAAAGGCTTATATCCCCCTTCCTTGCTCCCCTGCCCTCCTCCCCTTACTTGATGTATAAAAACACTTGCAAGCCCTAGCCGATTTGGCTCAATGGATAGAGCATCAGCCTGTGGACTGAGGGGTCCCGGATTCCATTCCGGTCAAGGGCACATGCCCGGATTGCAGGCTTGATCTCCAGTAGGTGGCGTGCAAGAAACAGCCAATCAATGATTCTCTCTCATCATTGATGTTTCTATCTCTCCTTTCCTCTCTGAAATCAATAAAAATATATATAAAAAATAAATTTTAAAAATAAATAAAAAGACTTGCAAAACTCCAGGACAATGGACATTCCTATCTTTCCTACGTAACCGTGCTGATAGTGGTTTATACTGTATGCCCCAAGACTAGTCTCTTGGGGTTTTTTTTTGTTTTGGTTTGGTTTTTGTTTGTTTGGGTTTTTTTAGTAATGCCCTAATATACCTTTAAAAAAACAAAACAAAAAAAAAGACTTTCAGGCCCTGGCCAGTGTGACTTAATTAGTGGGAATGTCATCTTATTCACTAGGAGGTGGTGGGTTTGATCCCTGGTTGCCATGTGCAGGGTCACCGATTTGATGTTTCTCTCTCGCATCGATGGTTTTTTTTCTCTCTCTCTCTCCCTTACTCTCTTTAAATCAGTAAAAATTATAGTAATAAAATAAAAAGACTTTAAGCCATGGAAGTTAAACATTTTTTGTTTAACAACTGTTTGAGCCAATTTTTTCTTTTCCAAACAAAATTCTGAATCTTAATCTTTTCTTTGCCAGTGTGCAAATCTCCAGGGAGTCAAGATGCTCTGTTCTAATGCAGAAGGTGCATCCCTGAAACTGTGTAATTTTGAAGATCCTTCTGGTATTAAAGCCAATTTAGAAGGTGAGATTCTGTCTATAATTACCTTTCTACGGGGAAAACATAACATTAAGTAAAAAGCCCAGCAAAGTTATTGTTACAGGTAAATCATAACCATAGCTGGGTAGATTTCCTCTGTCACCGTGCTTGGAGAATTTGCACAGGAATCAGTCGTATCTTGGTCTGAGTCGTAGGCTAACCAAAATTGAGAACTCTGGGAGATCCATTCTCTGACATTTAATGAGGCCTCAGTCGGAGAATTACATATCAACACCTTAAACTTTCAAACAGAACAGCATATTCTTATGCTGACCAAAATTAAGAATTTCAGTTTGCACAAAGCCAGGCAGATTTTGTCATTTTTAAATTTAATTTTTTTTTTAATTGAAATATTTTTTTTAATTGCTTAAAGTATTACAAAGGGTATTACATATGTGTCTTTTTTTTTTCCCCGCCCTTTAAATTTAATTTTTTGTTTATGAATTTCTTATTGCTCTCTTGTATCTATGTACTGGTCACTTTGTTTACTTGTGTATTTAGAAGGCATAGTACTTTTCTCCCTTGTCAGAAACTTATGGAGGTATATTATAAAAGTGCTAATTATCCTAAGACCGAATTGAATTACTCCCTCAAAAATATAGACTAAAACATTCTTAAGTCATAGTATGAGCTAACACATCATTAACAGTGAACTCTATATATGTAAGTTGATTGAGGCACTGAGATTTATAGTTCAGAATCATTTTCAAAAGTTAGAGGGCCTTGTCATCATTCTTCTCCATTTAAGTCTTAAAGTGGTTTCATTGAAGGTGGGTGACTATAAATATTTTCAAGTTCAACTAATCCCCAAATATGTTCACTCTAGGTGCTAATCTAAAAGGTGTGGATATGGAAGGAAGTCAAATGACAGGCATTAACCTGAGAGTCGCTACCTTAAAAAATGCAAAGTTGAAGAATTGTAACCTCAGAGGAGCAACTCTGGCAGGAACTGATTTAGAGGTGAGTCACCAATTTTTAAAGAGTTTCTGTTAGCATTGGCCAGGTGGCTCAGCTGCTTGGAGCTTCCTCCCATACACTAAAAGGTTGCATATTCCATTCCCAGTCAGGGCACATACAGCATTCCTAGGTTGTAGGTTCGATTCCTATTCAGACACTTAAGGGAGGCAAACCATCGATATTTCTCTCTCATGTTGATGTTTCTCTCTCTCTCTCTTTGTCTCCCCCTTCCTTTCTCTCTAAAAATCAGTAAGAATATCCTCAGGTGAAGATTGGGGGGAAAAAAGTTTTTGTTAATCTAAAATCACTGAGTACCTCATACAAAATTTATTGAAATCATAAAGTAGTTGCCTGGCCCTGGTGGGGTACCTCAGTTGGTTAGAGCATTCGATACACCAGGGTTGCAAGTTTGATTCCCAGGGCACATACAAGAATCAACCAATGAATGCATGAATAAGTGGAACAACAAATTGATGCCTCTCTCTCTCTCTCTCTCTCTCCCTTTCTCCCCCTCCCCCTTCCTCTCTCTCTCTAACATCAATCAATCAATAAAGTAATTGGCTGATAAGAACTTTGGGGTAACATGCCAGAACAGCTGGAGGGCTGTTTTCCTTTCAAGTGCTTATTAAAACAAACCTGAATTCCAGAGCACGATCAGTTCCTAAGTCAGAGATGCCAGTTTCAGATGGGAAGATTCACTTGACATCCTAAGTTCATTTCATTTCTCGCTTTTCCTTGAGTTTTCTCATGTAGATAAGTTTGATGGGTGCTTTATTGACCTGATTTATCGTTTTTCTTGTTTCAATTCCAAACAATTAAATGGGGCCAGATTATTCCTTGAACTACTTGAGAAATTTAAACGATATCCAGGTTTGAAATCAGGTTGGGGAAAGCCTATTCTAAATTGGCATCATATTCTTTTTAATTCTCAGCGTGAGATTTTAATTCAGCTTCCTCATGAGCACTGTTTTCTATATTTTGTCTTGATTTGCCAATTTTGCCAGCTGGCTCAGTAGCTGTGGATAGGCCTGCCTTGGCGCTGTCCAGTAGCATTCCTGCAGTGCTGGGCATGCTCTGTGTCTGTTCAGTACAGCAGCCATCAGCCCACATGGCTGTTGAACACTGCAAATGTGGGTAGTGTAAGTGGGAAATGAATTCTTAAGTTTATTTAATTTTGACTCGTTTCAATGTAAAGGGGCACATTTGGCTGGTGCCATCATATTAGACAGCACAGCCTTAAACAAGAAAATCTGGCATACATTGGATTGTAGAGAACAGTACATCAAAATTTGCTGTTGATTTTTTTTAAATGTTTTGCCTTGTTCTCTTAATACTAAGCAGCAGAATAGCAGATCCTATTAAACTTAAAGGCAAAAGTGCCAGCCTACAGCTGAAGATATAAATTAGTTAAGCACCATTACTTAATTTTTTATTATTTGTTACCATCACCTAAGATGATGACTTTTTTCCTTGATTTTAGATGCCATGTAGTCAATGGTTAAACAGCAAAAGCCTCCCTCTGTCCCAAGTGATTGTAAAGATTAAGGGTTGACTCCTGGGGGGCAGCAGCTGTCATTCTGTCCTAAAAGGAGATGTGCCGTCACCCTTCTCTAACTATGGTCCCCACCGTCCCCAGGGACTTACTCAGAATCTCTTGTCTCATCTGTCACACTATAATCACAAGAGAAATTTAAAAGCAGTTTGCAATGATGGTGGTAGTTACACTGTTGTATAGGTTTATTAAAACTAATTGAATTGTGCACATAATTTGGGGGTTAAAAAAAGTCAGTTCCTTGCTATAAAAATATTAGGGTTGAGGAATGGAATTTAATTATTAAGTAAAATCTGTTTCTCTCAGATTTTTCAAAATAGTGTCTCAATTCTCCCCCCACCCCCTTTCATTGTTGCTGTTCTTAGATTGTGGTAAAATTGTTTAGATAATATTTACTACATTTGAGTCCAATTTTAAATGATTTTAAATGACTGATTGTAAAATACATGATCACAAGGGACATTTCCGTGTTAACGTCTGTGTGTTTGTGGGGGGGGGGGGGGGCGGTCAGCCAGAGCATCAACTAGAGAGGAAAAATGGAAATATCAGAACATCTGACTTTTAAAACCGCAATTTTCCAGAAATAACCAAGTTTTATTATGTAGCAACCTTTTCCTAACATGCCTAGGAATCATTTTGGGGAAGGAACAGATAAAACCTTAAATCTCTATATTAGTTACACAGTTATTGTTTTTGTCTTACAGAACTGCGACTTGTCTGGGTGTGACCTTCAAGAAGCCAACCTGAGAGGTTCCAACGTTAAGGGAGCTATATTTGAAGAGATGCTGACACCACTCCATATGTCACAAAGTGTCAGATGAGAATTTAGGGCTGGAGGAAGATGCTCAAAATGAAAATGTTTTCATTATCACTTTTATTTCTCCACTCAGTTGTCTAGAAGACATAACACTGTAAGGAAATTAAAAAGACAAAACCAGTTAGAGGATTATGCTTGTTCTCAGTGGTGCATAAGGGAAAAGTGGCTTTTCCCCACATTCTGGTTTCACCAGAGAAGCACTCATTTACCAGCTGTAGGGAGGCTAGGTTAGATTGCTGCCTTTGGAGTGGAGTGGGGGGTTCGCCTGGCTTTATGACCGGGAATGCTTTCTATCATATTTGCTTTAGATAGGCATGATGCGGAATTACCATCTTGGTTTGAAATGCATTTGAGGATTTTCATTTATGAAAAGCACAACCTATGAAATTTTATTTATTGAGTCTCTAGATGCATATGGATATTTAAATTGTTAAACTTTATGAAAATTGCAAAAGGCTGTTCAGGTTATAAAAAGCTCTAGGACTGCCTCCCTTTACCTGTCACACCGTGTGAATATGGTGAGATCAGACTCCCAAAGGCTCTCTTTTAAGGTTCATTTTAATAATGGTTATTTTTTTAGAACAAAATAGTAGCTGAATTAAAGAAATCCTCCGTTCTTACTGGGTGAGACGAGAGTTGAAAGAAAGACATCATTGTACATCATTGTCAGCTGAAGTCACAGTGGAACTCTTTAGTAACAACCTATAGGAACAACTTTTAAAGGAGCACTCTTCAGAATTTCATTCTAAGCAAGTTCCACTCAATGCAGACCAGGCAATCTTTAATTTACACTACCAGCCTAGTTTCCTCCTGTACAGTCAAAACAAGCATAGGAAGATACTTCAAAACCAAAAAACCAAGGTGTGTTACTAATATTTAATTCAGTGGCCAAATAGTTTAAACAGGGCCAGCTTAGAACTAGATACTAAGTCTCAATCCACTGCAATCAAACGCTGTAAAATATGAGTGGGTATTGCAGAGTCATCTTTTAGATAGCTAGAATTGCAGCTAAAACCATACAGTGGAGAATGAGGGATTTTAAACTGACTGTTCGATTATCGCCACCAAAAAAGCTTAAAAACATTTGGCTGGTCCAAAATGTAATACCAGTCAGTCAGCACCTGTGGTTCTTTAACTTATATTTTCTCATTTGGTTTTGTTTTAATAATTTTAGCCTCGTTTTCTTGAGTCATTATCTCTCTGCAGCAGCAGAGACGGGGCCTGTACTTCCTCACCAGTGAACGGTGTCCTTCCATCTGCCCCGCGAGCAGGAATAGTGCTGTATCCAAATGGATTCTGAATTCTCCAGACTCATCAGTTGAGGCAATGAATTATTAAAACCCACTTTGTATCCTTTGGGAGGATGACATGTCTTGAATATTTACGTAGCTTATTCTTCTATATATACATATGCAAAGCTTTCCTTACAGTAAAGGATATACACATAGTGGGAGGAAATCAGGCCTTTACAGGTAAAGGAAAGCAACTTCAGAAATGAATTATTTTCTTTGCTTTATTATTTTTACCAAGACAGAGAAGTATTGTATTGAGAGATATCTATTTTCATAATCAATATGTGCCTAAATTATATTTAAACCATTTCACTCTGTAGTATATTTTCAACAATTATAGAAAATGTGGTTCATCTACTTAAGGGTACCTCTGTAGACATAACCTGAAAGTGCAGAAGAATCTGAAAGATGAAACATGGTAGTCTTAGAAACTGCAGAGTTCGGGTCTAATGTATACTGCATTAATAAACAATGTGAAATGTTGAAAAGGAGTTTCTTGTCTGGCTTTTGAAAAACAACACTTTCTAATTTTTGCTCATATTTCTTCAGTATGTATTGATGACTAACCTGAGGGTCTGGGTGGAAAAAGAAATACAGCATAACGCTTACTGTGGGCTAGTTTTTTTTATTTATTTTTAAAAATTGATTTGAGAGAAACATCTATTCATTCCACTTATTTATGCATTCACTGATTTATTCTTGTATGTGCCCTGAGTGGGCACCCCCAACCTTGGGGTATTGGAATGACGCTCTAACCAACCGAGCTACCCAACCAGGTTGCTCATTAACTTACTGGACCTGACTGGTTAGAGCAGTGATGGCGAACCTATGACACGCGTGTCAAAGGTGACACGCGAACTCATTTTTTTGGTTGATTTTTCTTTGTTAAATGGCATTTAAATATATAAAATAAATATCAAAAATATAAGTCTTTGTTCTACTATGGTTGCAAATATCAAAAAATTTCTATGTGTGACACGGCACCAGAGTTAAGTTAGGGTTTTTCAAAATGCTGACACGCCGAGCTCAAAAGGTTCGCCATCACTGAGTTAGAGCATAGGCCAATCTATGTGGCTCTCTCATACCAATGTTTCTCTCTCTTCCCATCCTCCCCTCCCCACCCGCTTCCATGCTCTCTACAAATCAATGGAAAAATATCCTCCAGTGAGCATTAACAGAAAAAGAAGAAAGGGCCATTAAAGTAAATTTATTTGCTTAAGCATTATTTTATGATCCCCTTAAAATCCACCAACAGGAAGAAATTTCAAAAAGGAAAAGACTGCCTCCCAAAATTCATTTAATTTGTGTCACTCTAGCTGATGGGCATTACCGATTAGCTTTATTAGGTTGTTTAAATATGTTGCCCCCACCCTCCAGAACACTCTTGCCTGACCACTAGAGAGAATTTTAAGGAGGGAGGGAAGTTTCAAAATAGTAAAACTTCCATTAGGCCTAGTGATGAAACATGTCCATGTACAGAGGCAAAAATACAGTTATTGTTGGAAAGAAGGGACAGAAAAATGTTTTATAGCTAAATTATCTACATGTATAAAATTTAATACTCTACTGTGTAGTTGTTTAGAGCATTATTTTATATTATGCTGTAATTTAGCCTAGTAATTTAGCCCACCTGCTTCCACACTCTAAAAATCAGTGGAAAACTACAGTTTCAAAGAAATTTTAGTAGGAAATAATGTAAATTTATTTCCTTATGAAGTTACCATCACAAATCAAGATTTGAAGATTTTTCTCCAGTTCATTTATGAATTGGCTATTTATACTGTAAATCTACCCTCACGTCCACTTTAAATCATCTTTAAAAAAAAAAATCCTCACCCGAGGATTATGTTTCTGTTGACTTTAGAGAGGGTTGGAGGGAGGGAGGAGGAGGAGGAGAGACAGACAGACAGACAGACAGACATCCTACAAACCAAGTCTGTGCCCTGACCAGGAATTGAACCTTCCAACTTCCAGTGTAAGGTGCAATGCTCCAACCAATTGAGCCACCCGGCCAGGACTAAATCGTCTTTAATATATGAAAAGCCCTAGAATGTTATTAAATCTCCAAGGAAGTATTATTTTTAACTTTTTAAAATTAAAAGGTACACCTCTGCAAAGAAAAGCAGTTACTTTATTTTCCGTACCAAGCACCTATTCAAGGATTAATTTTCTGAAACCCTTTCACAACCTTAGATATGTCAGCAGGTGTTCAGGAGTTCTTCCTGCTGAGATTTCACATTAGAACAAAAAAAGAGGTTTGCATCTGTCAGTCGACAAGATTACTAAATCACTATTGTTGCATATTAATATTTAAAAGTGTTTCTTTTAATGCTGATAATGAAGCCATTTTCCCTCTAAAGCCATACTTTGTTAGGAAATTTCTAAATTTAGAAAAAAAAAGGGTAACTCTAAAATCCAGTTTACTAAATTTAGCTTCATGGTAAATTGTTCTGTCCTTGGAACTACATAAAAGTTCAGAGTTTGTCACTAAACATCAAGATCTTGTTAATTGCATATGTGATGCCCTGTTTGATGCTATAGAAAATTAAACAAATCTGACCTTTGCCCTTGATATCTGTGACCTACTACAATACTAATGCAGGCTTAGAGCGCATAAAGCATTCTGAATGAGTTCATAGAGTATGTGGCTATCTTCATCTAAAAACTTCAGAGCATTATTTAAGAATGTCATACCAGCTGATAGAAATAAGAAATCCAGTGAGGCCTAACCGGAGCTAAGTGGTCAGTCTGACAGTAAGGGCCAGCAGTCCTTACTCCCTTCTCTTTAGTCCTAACCAAAGACCACATCTGTTCTGCAACACTATTAAAAGAAGCACATCTCTTTCAGCAAACAGGAAATCAACTGGACAATTTCAATGGACACTGTTCACACATAATGAACTTTTGTTGAAAAGTAGCTTCTGGTTACCTTTCTATTATGGTGAGATGATAGTCCACTCCTTCATGTCAGAATGGGCCTTAAATTATTCAAAGAGTATAAAAAATAATCACGTTTTATTTTTAGAATTTCCATTTGCAACTATACTTTAACTTGTCCTGCAACTTGTCCTGAGGATCTGATAGCCTCCAGGGATGGATGAGCAAAGCAGAGAAGTTTATTTGGGCAGGACACCATTGCTCTTTTCTCTGAAATCCTTGCAAATGTGATTGTTCCAGAGGACACTGGGCAACAACTGATTGATTAGCGTTCTACCCAAGGAGAAGCTGCCAGTCCTGGCTCTATAATGACCAATATCCAGTTATTTTGAACCATTTTACTCTATGTCATAACAGTCCTTACAGCCAATTGAACATGAAAATTTAGTTCTATGTCAGATTAAACATATCTTTGTTGCAGAAATAGAGGAAGCATTAGGCTTAATCTGGTTAAAGACCCTTACTTTCATTCATTTATTCATACCTATATTTATTGAATGCTAACTACAAATTTATTAACAGACTAGACGCCCGGAGCACAAAATTCATGCATGGGTAGGATCCCTAGGCCTGGCCTGTGATCAGGGCCAATCTTCCCCAGCTGCCAGCAGCCAGCCCAGTTGCCCTCTGTGTGTGGGGCAACTGGCGGGGCAATTGGGGTCCCACTCACACTCGCCTTGGCCTGGCGCTACCCACGTCCACCACCACCCACTCCCAGTTCCCTATTCCCCATTGGGTCATTGGAGCCTGCTGGCTAGGGGGAGGGACTGAGAGGTTGGCCAGCAGGCCCTGATCAGGTGATCGGGGTCTGCGGGCTAGGGGCAGCTCCTGCATTGAGCGTCTGCCCCCTGGTGGTCATTGCATGTCATAGCGACTGGTTGTTTGGCCATCCCAGTCAATTTGCATATTAATGCTTTTATTATATAGGATGTTTAAGATGAAATCCTTGACTATCATGAGTCAGAGCCCACTGGTAAATTAGAGAAAGACAATATGTACTGAAATAAATGTAATAATGATCAATGGTTCGCTGTCTTTTAAATAATTTACTGTGTAAACAACATATCCAAGGGCTCACTGCTGGGTTGAAGCATCTATACTAATAAAAGGGTAAAATGCTAATTAGACCAGATAGACCGGACGTCATTCTGGACGTCCTTCCTGACAAAGCCAGGGCCCGGGCAAAGCCACCTGGCATCTCAGGTGCCTGCAGCCGGCCAGATGGAAGGAAGCCTGGGTCCGGGTTGCCTGCAGCTGGCCAGCGGGAGGGAAGCCCAGGTCCTGGTTGCCTGCGGCTGGCTGGAGGAGGGAAGTCTGGGTCCTGGGTGCGGGGGCTGAGGCAGAGGTGTTTAGGGTCGATCAGGCAGGCAGGCAAGCAGTTAGGGGCAATCAGGCAGGCAGGCAGATCGATTAGGGGCAATTAGGCAGGCAGGTGAGCAGTTAGGGGCATCAGGCAGGGAGGCGGGTGGTTAAGGGCAATCAGGCAAGCAGGCCAGTTGTTAGGAGCCAGTGGTCACGGATTGCGAGAGGGTGCAGCCCAGGCTGAGGGACCCTCCCCTCCCGTGCACAAATTTCATGCACTGGGCCTCTATAAAATTTGGATAATGGTATCCATTTTGCAGGACTATTAATAATGAGTGAGGTTGGTCTTATAGCAGGAAACTTATTTCTCATCTTTGTGCTCCCACTGCTTTTAGTACAGTGATTTGCATATTTTACCTGGGTATGTAAGCATTTACTGGAACGAGGCGAACTGTTGACCTAAGTCTGCTCTAGATGGTCTTGTGCTTAATGTATTCCAATTGCAATGTTTCTGTTTACATTTTTTATGCTATGGAAGGCTTTCAAGTCAAGGAGGGAGCCTGTTGGGTAGGAGACTGGGGGATTTTCCAACCCATACAATATCCTTTAGGGTTCTACATGGGCTTGGTGTAGTGCCTACAATCATTATTATTTATAAGTCTAAGTGCTTTACAGATCTAAGTGCTGAGACCAGCTCCCAGGCATCTTCATGTCAACTTCTTTCTATAATTATTACATGGCCTCCTTTGTGGAAGTTTTTATGTGTGCATTCAACATCACTTAATCTAAGATAGCTATTGTCCTGGAACTTTTGATAGATCTGTCAATTTCTTCAAGGAAAGCCGTCCTGGCTAGATTTTAATCTCTTTGAATTGTGGCCTCAGCAATGAAAGTCTTAGCTGAGGTTTTAATGGGCAAGATTTAAGTAAATTTAACAGATATACCAGTGGGTGTTCCAATTACACACTCCATTAAAGGGCTTTATGTGAGGATTAAAAAACATACTCTTAAAAAATAGTCCAAGTGCAGTACAATTTACCAGCGGGAAAGACTGCAGGGCCCTGGAAGAGATTCATATAAAAAAAGAAGCTAGGAAAATGAAAAGGCACAGCACTCAGCACCCTCCAGAGGAAGCGTGCGTTCTTTGGCTCTTTGCTCTCGGACAGGTAAAATGCTTGGTATTTCTAGCGCTTCCTAAAGACTGCATGCTATTGTTTGTCTACGGGGCTTCTGCACCCTACAGGCTAAGTCCAGGTGTGACAGTGTCTAAAGAAACACTGGCCTTTATGGCCATTGTCACCCCTGGCCACAGAGATCTAGCCTTTGGGGAGTTGCAACAGCTCATGGACCAGTATTTGATTTTGTCTTTAGCCTCTTCCCATCAAATGAAAATTAATTTGAAGATTCTTGAGAAAACTCAACATATTGTTAGATCATTTGAGACCACCTTAGCCAGGGAGACATCTGGTCTGGGACTCAGTGCATTTAAAGGTGTTGAGTGAGCCCTTTCTCACTCACAGACAGTCCAGCCAGCACCAATGCATGGAGACTAAAGGACAGATAGTCAACAAAATGTAATTAGTACCTAGTGTAGCCATTTAACATCATAAAACATACATTTAGCCAGAAATTTTCAGTAGAAGCTATTTATCAGAGTAGATGCCCCAATTGCCTTTACCCCAGGAATAACAAAATTGAAAACCAATGACAAAAGGGGAAAAGGTTACAACAAAAGGTGAACTTCATAAGGGAGAAATCATGAATTTGGATAACAAAATAATAATGAAAATAAAAATAGAATATTTTACTTTAAAGAACTGCGTTGGTCCCCAATGGTTAGGAAACTCAAGATAAGCAAGTGGGTATGTACCCGTGTGTGAAAATTGTAGACGACTCCTACCCCCATCTTCCACTGGGTTAGTGACACAACTGTTAGGCTTTCCACCAAAGAGGTCTTTTTTGCTCAACCTGGTCTGGGTCTATTTTGATTGTTGCATTGATGTTTATTAGAATGGAGCCAATACCAAAACTTCTAGCTGGACTTATTTTGTTGACATTGTGTGTGGTGAGCTGCTCCAGCCAGCACTGGTCCTACGGATTGCGCCCTGGAGGAAAAAGAAATGCAGAAAATTTGATTGACTCATTCCAAGAGGTAAGTCTCTCTCACCTTCCAAATGAGACATGACTTATTTGGCTCAGTAATCAAATATAGTAACTATACTCGAATTCTGGGTGTGTCCACAATACTATTCCAGACTCCACCCTGGGTGTTCCGGGGGCGATAAGACACTTACACAGTGAAGTCCATTCCTGCTTTAAATTCAGATGAGGACCAATAAGGCAAAGGAAAGGAACAACTCCAAGAGAATACAGCAACACGTGCCCAAGGTGTGGTACTCAGAGCACACAGAATTGCCAAAGGAATTAGACACAACGGATGGAGCCAGGGTCTCTAGGGCAAGATAATCCTTGAGAGTTTGAAAGAAAATCTTAGAACTTCTGCTTATGATTTTTTCTTTCTTATTTTATCTTTTAAAAAATACCTATGATTTATGTCAGCAGCACATTTTTATAACATAAATACATATCCTTATCACGGGTGCATGCTCTATAATTCCTGTTTACTAATATGGGTATTTAAGCATAGAAGCCAGAGGCTGCTAGAGCAGAAGAGTTAGCAACTCAAGGAGACAAAACATATACTGGAAAGTATGCTGGATTTCATTTCATGTAAATTAGATTTCAGTACCAACAGAGGACTTGGTTTGTTTGGTTTCCTTAATTTATAAAACGCAACTTCTTGGAATGTGAGGATTCCATGAGAGGGGCCATATATGTAGCTGGTTAACCTCCCCCAAAAAGTCAGTGGATTTATAAAAAACAGTTCTTGTTATTATTTGTTTTTTAATTAATGGTAAATAAACTTGGCCCTAAAGGATGTGTGATTCGGGGCTGGGACATTTAATATAAGCCTGAAAATGGGAAACTTAACGGGAGAAACTTAAAATCACTGGAAAGAAATCTCTCTTTTTGGAGAATAATAATTTTGTATGAAATATAGAAGCCCCAGAATTTGAAGTTTCCTTTATAAAAGATTGTATGTGAAGCAACTCTCATTTAACTATGACACACTTACTAAAAATTAGAACATAAAAATCAACTCTATTCATAACTATAACTCTGGCATATTTTGGATACTGTCTTCTCCTGAGTTAGAAGTGCCTCATCCTCAGCATCTCCGGAGAGGAAATCTCTGCTGCCTCCCCAGCACCTCCACCCCACCGCCTGGCAGACATGCGCTCCTCAAGCCCCCATCCCAATCCCGCACCCTTCTCAGTCCCCCATCCACCTTGACCCCACTTTCCACAGATGATTTTCAGTGGAAATGGGAAATCCTGTTTCATGTCTCTATCTCCATCTCCAAGAATCACATTCTTTTACTTCAGAGAGCCAAAGAGGTTGATCAGCTAGCAGAGCCTCAGCACTTCGAATGCACCCTTCACCAGCCACCTTCTGCCCTCAGGGAGCTGAAAGGAGCGCTGGTGAGTGACAGTGAAAATAATGCCCTACCTGGTTTGGCTCAGTGGATAGAGCTTCAGCCTTCGGACTGAAGGGTCTCCAGTTTGATTCCAGCCAAGGGCATATGGCCAGGTTGCGGGCTCTGTCCCCAGTGGGGGCATGCAGGAGGCAGTCGATCAATGATTCTCTCTCATCATTGTTGTTTCTATCTCTCTCTCCCTTCCTCTGTGAAATCAATTTTATATATATATATATATATATATATATATATATATATATATATATATATTAACATGGGCTTTATAAATGGACCGGCCCCTGGGTACCACCTTGTCGGGAGTCCACTTAGGGCAACCATGTTTCAGCCACTTTGTGACTTCCCTTCCTGACTGCCTGAGTTCCTCCTGTAGGGTCCTCACTATCTCATGACACCCCCTCTTGGTGGTTAGAGTACAATGGCTGGGACCTTTCTTTTTGTTTTCTTTCATAAATGGAATTGAAATCACCCTGTAACCCTTATCTGCTAATGTTGGCTTTAGCCTTTAGGATGATGGACAAAACAAATCTCTTCCCACTGCTCTATGTCAGTCCTTCCGTGTGTCCATATAGTCTTCAAATATACACCCCAGACTCTTCTCTAGGTAACCATCCCTCTCACCAATTTTTCATTTGTCCTGGTATGGCATTGTGGTCCCTGGGAAATGCAGAAATTAAAAGTGGTGCCCTAGCCCAGACGGTGTGGCTCAGCTGGTTGAATGTCGTTCGATGTACCAGGAGGTTGCCGGTTCAATTCCTACTCAGGGCACATACCTGGGTTGTGGGTTCCATCCCTGGTTGGGGCATGTCTGGAGGGCAATCAATCTATGTTCTCTCTCACATGGATGTTTCTCTCTCTCTCTCTCTCTCTCTCTCTCTCTCTCTCTCTCTCTCTCTCCCCCCCCCACCCCTTTCTCTCTAAAATCACTAAGCACATCCTTGGGCAAGGACTTTAAAAAATGGAAATATAGTAACCCAATGTAGACTTGATTTTTTTAAAAAGTACAAAGAGAATTGAATATAGAAATGGAATCTTGAGGTCTGTGTGGGTGTTCTCTGAGCCCCATGTCCACTTGTTTGTACAGTTAGGAGGCATGGCAGGTAATGATGTTGTGCCAGGAGCAGGGAAAGCCTGAATAGATCATAGGTGAAGTTAAGCTATAGTTTTGGTTTTCTCCATTGACTTGAACTTCCACACCCATAGGAAAATGAAAAACGCAGGCAGGCATCTTTATTTCCTTTCTCTTTCTAATCCTGTTTACTGCATGATAAAATACTATAGCAAGCACTAAAATTTCCCAAACATGACATTAGGAGAAGAAATTGAAGCAAAGGCTTGGTTAATAGCAAACTGGTAGTTCAGACCCTTCTTTGGCCTCTTCCTCACGTCCTATCCTTAAATTATTGATGTAGATTTTATTATAAATAACTTTAAAAAACATGATTGTATATCTATTTAGCATTTCCTAGTGCACAAAACAAATGAATCTTTTATTTCTATTTCAATGATTTAGAAATAATGTATCAAAACATACATAATGAAATTTAGCCAGTAAAATCAACCCTGAGCTATTTGTTACTCACATATTTTTCAGGAAAGTCTGATTGAAGAGGAAACCGGGCAGAAGATTTAAATCCACTGGTCCAAAAGGAATGACAACACAAGTATAATTCTGACTTTGAAATCTGTGACCCATTTAATATCTGTAAATTGTGTGAATTTCAGAAATTCTTATGCCAAGGTGCATGTATTTCATAATGAAGTAGTGTGAATAAAGTGGCATAAATGTTAACGAAGTCTTTCTCTAACTCAAACCCCTGGTGAGGGAGGGACATTGTAAGCCACAAAGGGGACTCCTCCAGATGTGTCTGCTGAACCAGAGGAGAGGAGAGAGAACACAAAGTCAACACTACTGTTGGCCAGGAATCTCAGGCTCTCCTCCTTCGCCACCCTGTACCCACAGGGCAACAGCCCCATGTTGGTCTGGGCCAAAACAGCTGATTCAGCTACAGTGTTCTATGGGATTGTAGTTTTATTTTTGACCATACCCTACAGAAGTTAGATGGGGTCAGAATGTCTCTAATTCCTTTGACAGTCGATTAACACCTGAGAGAGGCCTAGGGAGGCCTCGCTGGGCTCCTAGTCCATTGCTTCTTCTGCCCCATGTGGTCTCTCCAGGTTCACCAGAGCAAGTGGTGCACTCGAGTTTTGGGACCAAGACCCAAAAGTAATAGTGTTCACCTGCCTGATGTTTATGTTACTTTCCTCCGCACTACGGAGTGTGGAGTCAGTTGAAGACAGGTGTTCCCTTGGTCAAATAGCATTGCCACCATTCATTCTCTACAAAGAGAGCCAGGTTTTGTGCTAGATACATGCATATTTTCATTACCCCTCATAATGACCAGGGAAAGTAGGTATTATGGTCTTCCCTTTGCAATGAAGAAACTGGGGTTCCAATAGTTTGAGACAGACCCACTCCCTGTGTCGGGTCCCGGGGTCAGTGATTCTGTATTGCACTATTATGAGCAGCCAATGGACTTGGACCTGGGAGCTCAGTTATTTTGTTAATTGGAGCTGAGAAAGGATACTGAGGCTCCCGTGTCAACTTAGTTTTACTGGTGACCATTTCTCTATGCGGTCCCAGACACTGTAACACTAACATTCCCATTTATCCCTATAACTCCAAGAGACTCAGAGACCATTTGGAAAACTCAAATTTCAGATTACTTGTTTGGTGTGACAGCAACAAACTGTGCCTGTATTCACATGGCAAAGACCTAGGCCTTTTTCCTCTTTTAATCAAAGAAATGAAGCCTTTCTCCTTCCCTCCCTGGCCCTATACCTCTGAAAAGGGCAAGAAAGACCTATATTAAGGAATTTAAATATGGGTCAGAAACATTCTATGGGGGAGAAAACCTCCCCTTTTTAGTATAAATATTTATTACTGTACAGTGCTAGATTTTCCAAATATCACCATTTGCAGAATCTCTAAAACTGAATCCAAGACTTCTCCATTCCCACTTCAATAAAATTAGGCAGTCATGTGGTCCATACTCTACTTTATGACACATCATCCCCAGTAGGGTGCATGCAGGAGGCAGCCAATCAATGATTCTCTCATCATTGTTTCTCTCTCTCTCTCCCTCCCACTTCTTCTCTGAAATCAATAAAAATATATTTTAAAAAGTTTTAAAAAGGCAACATATTTTATACATCCTGTTTGGAGTCTCAGATTTCCTTTGCCAAAGCCTGTCTTTGGGACAATTTCTTTGGAGCCAGCTGTGGGCCTCCCTGAATGGTATGTATGACCGATGCTGATGTTAGAGGCTTGGGATGGCATCCAGTAGTTTGCAACATGAACATATTGGATAATTTAATTCTCAAATGCCTAAGTGACTGAGGGGAAGGAGAGTAAAAATGACCCCTTTATTAACATTTTTAGCATTTTCCTAAATCTGAAGAACTCTCTAACTTATCAGTGTAGTTTGAAAAAAGGCTGCATTATTTCAAAATAGAAGTTGGGGAAACATAAAACATGATAGATTTAATTAGGCAAGTTCTCAAATATATATGGCTTGAAATGAGAAAGTAACAGAAAGGAGAGATTGAAAAGAGATCATTTTAACAGAAGTTGTAGTATTCTAGAGATGATTGGGGGGAAAAGGCAAGAATTATTGCATGAATAGCCTCGCTTACAAATTTTGACAGGGCAAGGTGCTCTAAAAGAAGTATTTTTCTCTTCTTTTGTTTCCAAATCAAGTCTTTTTTTAAAAAAAAATCCTATATAATAAAAGCCTAATATATTAAGTGTCCAGTTGTCCAGTCGGCTGTTGAACCAAAGTGTAATATGATAATGATATGCTAAGGTCACTCAATCGCTCACTATGACATGCACTGACCACCAGGGGGCAGACAGTCGACTGGTTGACCAGTCGCTATGACTTGCACTAATCACCAGGAGGAAGATGCTCTGACCAGTAGGTGATCTTGCTGCTGGGGTCTGGCCAATTGGGTCTGAGTGAGATGGGCCGGACACACCCTGGAGCCCTCCCGCGGTCCCTCTGTGGCTGGCCAATCTCCCATGTCCCTCCCTGGCCCCGATAATGCACTGGTGGGGTCCCTCAGCCTGGCTTGCGCCCTCTCACAATCCGGAACCCCTCAGGGGATGTCGGAGAGCTGGTTTTGGCTCAATCCTGCAGGCCAGGTTGAGGGATCCCACTGGTGCATGAATTTATGCACTGGGCCTCTAGGACTATATAATAAAAGGCTAATATGCAAATTGTCCCCTCAACTGGTAATTTGACCAGGAGTTCAACCAGTGGATGGGGCCGGCCCGCCAACTACCTGCAGCCCTTCCCCCCAGCTGCCCTGATCAGGGTGGGCCAGCTGGACCCCACCCATGCATAAATTCATGCACTGGCCTCTAGTATATATATATATATATATATATATATATATATATATATATATGTGTGTGTGTGTGTGTGTGTGTGTGTGTGTGTGTGTGTGTGTGTGTTTATTGATTTCAGAGAGAGAGAGGAAGGTAGAGGGATAGAAACATCAATGAGAAACATCAACATTAATCAGCTGCCTCCCACACACCCCCTACTAGGGATGGAATCCACAACCTGGGCATGTGCCCAGACTGGGAATCCAACAAGTGGACCTGGTTCATAGGTCAATGCTCAACCACTGAGCCATATCAGCTGGGCTAAAAGTAGTATTATTGTTCAATGTGGACCTAAACCCCAAGTGATTTCCCAGATCTATTGATTCAAATCTGAATTTTTAACAAGCATCTGATGAGTCTTATGTACACTGACAGTGGAGCATTTTTGCTCTAAGAAGCAATAGATTGCAAATGTTTGAAAGAGCTGAAACATTAAAAAATTCTTATGCATAAAGCCAGGACTTAAACCAGGGCATTTAAGAAGCACACCTTGAACACCAATTTCCTAAAGCTGTCATTTCTTACAAGGTAGTGGTTCTCAACCTTGCCCTAATATTGGAATAATATGGGGAGATTTAAAAGAAACAGTGGATGTTCAGGTCCCACTCCTTGCCCCCAGAAAATCTGATTTCATTTGTCTGGATATATCACCTCTTCCCAAGGGATACTATTGTCCAATCTAGTTTGAGAATTGGTTCCCATCCTTTCCATCTAAGTTATTAGACACTCCTTTTAACCTCTTTTTTTCCCTTTTACCTCTGCCTAATTATCTGTGGTGAACGAGTAAAGAAATAGAACGTATTGTATTGAATGAACTAGTCAGCTCAGATGCCAAAGGGATGGATGGAGAGGTGGGGGCAGGGAAAGAACCAAAAATTTGCAGTTTTATTGCTTTGAGGCAAAGATAGTCATCCCCCAAGTGCAAGTTTAATAGACCTGCACTGAAGGAGGCCAGAAGGGACTCTGGGTGGGATGTGTCATAAAGGAGGCTTCAATAAAAAGGAGTTCAGAAATGATTTCATTTCATTAACATACTAGAGGGGGTCTTGCCAGCCTGCCTGATGGGAGCCCGATCAGGCCCGGACCAGCAGGGAGGAGGACATGGGAGGTTGGCCTGCCGGCCCCACCCCCAATCAGGGTGGGGGGCCAATCGGGGCCCCCATGTGTGTCATAGTGACTGTCATTCGCCATTCCAGTCACTTGGCTTTTATAGATATAGATAATAAACTGAACACACAATGAACTTTAAAATGCACTTCCATTTTTAATTTAAAAAATAAATAACAGCAAATCTGAACACAATTTTTCTACTTCAATGCACATTTTCCTAACTATCCATGTTTGAATCCCAAGTAGTTTACAAAAATCATGGCAACAGGGCTTTTGACAAAGTTGAAATGAACAACTCAAAACATGGCTAATGGATGAGTTTGGGCAGGACTATTGGAGAACAACTTTGGCTGAATTATTAAGAATCAGCCTGAAATCATCAACATGGAAGGAAAACTTTTTCCTTTTGTAGATTAGAAGTGGCGTTCCAATCTCAACCCACCCAAAGAGGAACTTACCTTTTCCAACTTAATTTTAAAATCCCACTTGGTCATGGTGTATTGACTTAAAAGCCTACAGAAACTTCGTTTCTTTCAAACTTGCCTTCATTTACTTAGAATAAAAGAAAGCTAGGATTGAAAGGATTCTAAAAATTATGTAACCTCAGTATGTATATATATTTCTTACATGAGGAAACTGAGGCCCAATATGACTGGACTACATATTGACTTGCCAAAAGTTATGCTATTGTTTTGTGTTGATGGTGGAGTTTTTCTTTCCTTTTCATTACACCTAAGAATGAGAGGAAAGGAGGAACAAATTTGAAGTCGATTACGTCTGGATCCAAGAGGTGGTGACATGAGTGTATACCAGTTAAATGTCATCCATCTGTACACTAGGACTTGAGCACTTAACTGTATAAAAGTTATGCCTCGATTTTAAAATAAGGAATGGCCCCATGATCTGGAGTAGCTGGAGGGCAAGGATTCTTGCAGCTTGGAAAGCTAACAAAGGTAGATTATCTCAAATCTTGCTTTAGTTCTTGTTTTTCCTTAAGGATTTGCAGTGTGACAGCAAGTTTTGAAGGGTGTCCCTGGCAGGAGAAAATTGCTGCAATTCTGGAATCAGGTGTGAAGGTGGAGGGGAGGGCAGCATGGCCCAGGAGCCTTATTTATTTTGGTTTCACTTTCCTTTAATACCACTCACTTCCCATCCCCCAACACACAACAATCTTTGTATCCCGGGGCTGCTCCCACTGAAGACACTGAACTGCCTCTTCCTGGGGTCTAGTACAGTGCCTGCTATTTAACAGAAGCCTAATATATGTTGAATGAAACAATTCTTGGAAAAAAAAAATCAAAGCAAGAAAAGTCACCAGGACAAAGGAGATTAAAAATATCTCATAAACCAATATTCACTAGGGTTGTGACAATTTGGGGCTAATTTCAATGTTTTTCAATACTCCAGAGTTCTTCTCAGGGAACGTAAGTTTGGTTTTTTTAAAAATATATTTTATTGATTTTTTACAGAGAAGAAGGGAGCGGGATAGAGAATTAGGAACATCGATGAGAGAGAAACACCGATCAGCTGCCTCCTGCACACTCCCTACTGGTATGTGCCCGCAACCAAGGTACATACCCTTGACTGGAATCGAACCTGGGACCCCTTCAGTCCACAGGCTGACACTCTATCCACTGAGACAAACCGGTTAGGGTAGTTCTTTTTCTTTTTATCCCTGCCCCTCATCTCTCCTATATTTAACAGAATCAAGGCATTTCTTTCAGCCTTTCTTTGTGACTTCAGCACACACCTTATTCATGACCTTTTGTCAAATATCACTCTTCCCTACCCAATCCAATGGCTTCCCAAGGAGATGAACCTTCCAATGTCCTGTAATCTATTATTCAGGACATTACCTAGAATCCCTTCTGTTCAGCAGGAGAGACCCTACGTTCTCTTTAATGTGGGAAAGGAACCACATGGGAAATGTTATAATAAGAAAGGGAAGGTATCTGGCATGTGTGCACCAGGACTCGCTCCCACGCTGCAAGAACACGCTTGAGTTTTTCCTTCTGTCCCGTTTACATCGTTCTGTCTTAATGGCAGCACGAAAAGTGGGTGAGGCATACGGGTCCCCTCCAGGCAGTGTGCGGGGCAGTTTCTCAGAGGTGGCTCCAGGCTCTGCCCAAGCCCTGCATGGCCTTTCTGCTCCTTCTCTTTCTCAGTTTCGTTTTCTTGAGTTCTTTCCACTTACTAATAAAATCCCCTTCGGTTCTTATCACTGTATCTCCAGTCATAAGTAATTATGTAAAAGGCTCCACAAGATGAGAGGGACTGTACGTGCAGAAGTAACCGGCACTCACATTCCAAATGATCTTAAAAAAAATACAGAATATCAATAATACTCCTAGAGAGGCCCAGGCCTTACTCTGGCCGAGCAGAGAAAAGAAAGGACCATTAGGTGAGTGCCTACTACTTCACATGTTAATCTCATTGGAACCTCCCAGCATCCTGTGTGGCAAGTATTATTCCCATTTTGAGAGGTGAGGAAATGGAAGCCCCGAAAATTTCAAATAATTTGGGGGAGTTTGATGATTTGAAACCAAATGGGTTTACTTCCAAAGCCCAGGCTCTTTCCATTACACCACGCTGTAGGTTCTCGTGGGTGAAGACCAGCCCTTTCCCCACCGTTTTAAATATGCATAGTCATGCCCGGCCTCAGCGGCTCAGTGGTTGAGCATCGACCTATGGACCAGGGAGGTCACGGTTCGATTCCCGGTCAGGCACATGCCTGGGTTGCGGGCTTGATCCCCAGTCGGGGGCATGTAGGAGGCAGACAATCAATGATTCTCTGTCATCATTGATGTTTCTCTCCCCCCCTCTTCCTTCCTCTCTGAAATCAACAAAAACGTATTTAAAAAAATAAAATATGCATCCTCACTTCTTGAGGAACGAAGGATATATCTGAGAGGTCTATTCCCCTGACCCTGTGGTGAATGAGTCTGTCTCTCCTAAAAGAGGGGTGGCCAGACAAGCACACAAACACTGACCTAGGCAAGCAAACCCAAATTCTCAGAGGGGAAATTCTCTCTGCCTTGAAGAAAGGGGACTCTACCACGTATAGGAGAGGCCCTGTTGAATCCCCCACATGTTGACCTAGGGGATCCATAGTCAATAGGTTGTCTAGTTGGCCACAAACACCAACGTAGGATAGAAATACCTGGGCCATTTCCGTTGTTGATCTAGCTAAGGGTATGCATTAAAGAGTTTGTCAGCATTGTCTTCTACATATAAGTGTTATCTGGGTATGGTCTCAATTAGCAAGCTGGGTTATTAGTAAGAGTCTCTAGTAGGATTATCTGTGTTTAACCTCAATTTCCTTATCTACAAAAGAAGGGGGTTGTTTGAATGACTTTTAAGGCCCTTCTATCTCAAAATGTCTTTAATTTGTGTGGCTGTTGATGTGTGTGTAGGCGACATTTGATCACCTAAATCACATTAGTACCATAAACACATAATCAGATTAAATCCACAATCAAGAGGAATAAATAATCAAAAGGTGGTATTGCACTGTATTCTCCGGGGTAAAATCAGGCTGCAGAGAGGGGCTGCCGAGCCATCCAAACGGGGGCTGGAAGAGAAACTGTTGAACCTGGGCTTCTAAGTCCCTTATATCCAGTGATTTGAGCTCAGAAGAGCTAACAGGACAAGAAACTGTTTGTGCAAAAGAAAGAATTTTGAAGGAGTCACAGTAGGAAGGCACCACTGCTGTGCAGTGAGGGCCCCCAGTGGGAGTGGGGTGGACCCCCCAGGGGCGCGGACAGCTTCCCTCTTACACAAGTGGGCGCGGGTGAGGGGCACAGGAGCTTGGGGCTCACGAGAGTCCATGGTTTGTCAATAATGACAGCCATTCATACTTGAGAGCATCCAGTCTTCATTAAAAAAGATGTTCTTTTCCTCAAAAAAGACACAGTAGACATAGAAAGTTATAATTATTTCAAAGTACTTGATATCAGTCTCTCCCAATAGGTTATATGGGGTGGCAGACATCCACGTGAGAAAACTATGCCACAAGCACAACTGTTCAGCAGCAGCAGAGCAAGAAATGCGTCCAAGGAGTGGGTTCCTGGGGTCGCTCCAGCCACCACCACAGGACCTTTCCAGGCTTTAGCAGGTCCCGCTGGCGCTGCGCTGAGGCTGAAATTTAATGAGGGGGAGGGAGCTCGCTCTCTTGAGAAATGCACAGGACAGGCAATTGTGGAATTCCACGTGGATTAAAACTGTCGCATGGCCTCAGGCACGATCGGACAGAAGGTAGGAAAGAACTAAACGTTATGAGCTGGTGAGCCTCCTCCCAGAATAGGAAAGGCAGTCAGCAGGGGCCCGGCACCGGGAGGACACGGCCTCAGCTGTCCAAGGCGCTCTGCGTTTCAGAGGACACGGTCTTCACTGGGGTCCAGGCTCAGAAGAAAGGACGCCGGATTTCCGAGCTTTGGGAGGTGGTGGGGGTGGGACTTTGGCTTCTCTTCGCATGGGCAGCGGGGGAGCAATCTGAGGGAGCAAGGGGAAGGAGACATGAGTCCTCTTTCTTCCCAAGCCTGCCTTCTCCTCCACATTTCCAGCTCTGCTTCAGCTTCTAGCTAACCTTTGCCAAGTGGAGGGAAGTGAGGCTGACGTATCCTCCCGTTTGCCTTGATCTGTTATACGCCAGCACTGATCTATCCCCAACACGTGGGTACTTGGCGCTCAATAACATTTGTTAAAGGGATGACGGCAACCTACCAGAGGCCATTCTGGAATGACCGTCACCCACTCAGAAGTAAACTAAGTGTAAACGGGAACGCTGCCTGTTTTCCCGCTCCACCCTGGGTGGGGAACGGAGGAACGCTCACGCTTCCATCAGATGAGAAGGCCTCCCTGCGCCCGCTCCTTCCCGCCGAAAGCTGCCCTCGCTTTTATGGTTTCAGGAAGAACCAAGAATTGAGCAGTGACACGTCCTATGGGAAGCCTGTCCACTAAAAAGCCGGGAAGGCCAAGGCTGCGTTCCCACGAGGGTGCTCTCCCGCCCCAGGGCCCATACCTCTGAGGAGCTCCGCTGGCTGCTTTTGGGGGGAGGGGGAGGAGGCACAGTAGCAGTCACCAGCGCATCTGTCTGCAAAGATGGGGAGCCTAGAAAGGAGACAAAGGAGATGAAGACAAAGAATTCATAAGGATTCTCATGGAACTTCTGGTTGCCAGGTAACACCTGAACCAACCAGCCAAATTGCTAAGCTCATAGTCCATGCTTTCTGCGGACGGAATGAAGACCTGCTTACCCCTAGTGACAAAGGCAGTGCCCTCCATTCCCCGGAAGGCTTCACAAGAAGTTCTGCTATAAAAATTCCACTTTTCGTTCAGGGTTTTTACCATTAAACTGATGATGAAAACATTTCCTAGGACTTAGGGTATTACTCTGTTCTCTGACGTTCCCCAAGTGCTTAAAAGTCACATAATAGGTGGCCTATAAGTACGAGTTAAATGTAACTGAACTGTCTGTTTTATCCTTTAAAGGGTACGATACCCACTTCCTCCAGGAAACCTCACCTGCTTCTCTCTAGCTCTTGGTTGACCACTGTCTCCCGTTTGGCGCAGCGACTTACCCTGCAGTGCTCCCCTTACCAAGGGTGCCTTGGAATTCTCCTCAGGCCGTGTGGCCGCGAGGAGCTTATGGGCCTATTTCTTGCCCTCACTTTGGACCCTTCCCTAGATAAGGTACAGGGCTATCTAGTCAGTAGGTCATAAGGAACTTGCATCCTCTCTGGTCCTGCCTGGATCTACCTCAGTTAGACTTTCATAATTGGAAAGGGGAGTGGCGCCCCTTGGAGCACTAAAGAAAAGGTTAATGAGTCCTAGTAACCGGAGGGCTCCTTGGTTTGGCGGGGACTAGTCTAACTGCACTATACCCATGACCACTGAACTGGACCAGCTTTGCATATACCTTGTGGCTGTTTTGGAAAAAAACTGCTCAGATTCATAAATACACTCCATTTTTAGTAAAATGAATATAAGGGATTCATATATAGGAAAACCTACTGCCCTAGCTGGTTTGGCTCAGTGGATAGAGCATCAGCCTGTGGACTGAAGGGTCCCAGGTTCGATTCAGGTCAGAGGCACATGCCCGGGTTGCAGGCTCGATCCCCAGTAGGGGGCATGCAGGAGGCAGCCAATCAATGATTCTCTCTCATCATTGATTTTTCTCTCGCTCTCCCTCTCCCTTCTTCTCTGAAATCAATAAAAAAAATATTAAAAAAAAACAACAACAAACTTACTTAGGGTCCTGGTAGCTTTAGGAGTGAGGGGAGGCGGGCTCAAGGGTGTTGACGGAGGAGGTGAAGAACCATGAAACGGTGTCAGCCGATTGTCCAACAGCTGGAGACTCTTGGGCCTTTGTGCTTTTCTGGCTGGACTCTAGCATGGGGGTGGGGGAAACAGGAAAATGTACTCACGGTGAGGACGGCTGAACTCATCAATGCTGAACAACCTTGTCTGCTGAGCAGAAACGTGTTAAAGGCGTAATTCCGGGAGCCATTTCAAGCTTAGCACATTCCCATGAGGTGGCCACCCCGGCAAAGACACTAACAGCAATTCCCGAACCACAGGGTGTTTCCTGGCCGGCTGTGGACTTGGTTTTGACCACAGTTGGATTGTGTCGTTTAGGCTGGAAGTGAGCCACCCTGATTCTCAGGGAAAGCTGGTCTGGCCACACTTGATGTGGCTTTACGGAAGGAAAAGTACCTTTTATTTTTTTTTTAAGTTAAAAGAAGAGAAACGACAATGTTTAGACGGACTCATGGAACATGGTGGCGAGAACCACATGTTTACACTGTGGTCCAAGATCTTACGCCATTGTTGACTTAGAGACTCAGATTCTCTGAGCAGGCTTTTCTTAGCACAGGCTGAGAACTGCCCCTGCCACCGGCTGCGGGGCCTGGGAAAGCCATGGCTACGCTTCTGTCTGCTGACTCGGAGCTGTGAGGTGAATGGCGATGTCCCTGGCTACAGGGAATGCTCTGGAAAACCTCTGTCGCGTGCCCCCACCCCTTTTCTTACCATCAGGTCAGGCTCTGGCGCTTTCTCTGCAATGACCTGGGACTTGCTCATGCTCCATTCTTTTCTCTTGGACTTGCTGATCCGGTTCTCACTGTCCTCTTTGAGGGGCACATCTTCCACTCGGGCACCTGACGAGGCCCTGCGCTCTACAAGTGGCTCCAGGACCGACCTATCAGCAGAGAACACGGACATATCACTACACACTGGTCACCCAACAATCCACATTTACTCCAAAAAGACCAGGGGTGATGACTCCTTAACCTAATCTTGACCTGTGACCTCCCTCTCAGGTTCTAAAGCTGAATTTCCAGCTGCCAACTGAACTTCTCAAGGTAAACATGTACAGAAGTGAGACCATCCAAAGTACAGGAAGAAAATATTAGTGACTATTTTATCTCAGGAAGAGAAGGTCTTATTACACTTACAGGCAAAGACAGAAGTCACACAGTAAAAGATCAATGGGCAGCTTTGTGTAGAAGATAACAGCACATGCTCTGCAGTCAGACAACCGTGTTCAAACCCTACCTATACTTACTTGTTGGATGACCTTGGGCAGATAACCTTGTTATACCTCACTTTCCTTATCTGTAAAATGGGGGTAATAATAGTACCTTCCTTGTAAAGTTATTACAAAAGAATCTGAGTATTCCTTAAATGGTTTTTAATGGCAATGAGAGATTTTCAAGCACATCAGTAAATGTTGATTCAAGAACCAAAATTAGATCCTACGTATAGAGTGAGTTTTATGAGAAACAGGAGAGTCTCAAAATATCACTCCACAAATTATTTTTTTTTATGTACAAAGGGAAAAATAGTAACTACACAGAAAATAAATGAACAAACCCTTAACCACATGATCAATTAACGTCACCATTGAGAGAAAAAGGGACTTAATGTGCTTCTGGATGTAATACCGGAAAAGAGCTCATCACACAAAGCTGTACAACCGGATCCTAAGCACAAGGAAACTCCCGGGTGAAGGGAGGTTCCATGAAACAACTGGCTCACAATCTTCAAAGATGTCAATATTGTGAAAGACAAGGAAAGACTAAGGAAACTGTCCTAATAAAGAACAAAGAGACATGGTTAAATGCCATATATAATCCTGATTGGATCCTGTGCCTGAAATTGCTATAAAAGACATTGGAAAACTGACAAAACTGCAATATGAGTTGTAACATAAAGTATTATGTCAATGTCAAATTTCAGGCTGTTCTGCAGGGAGTGGTTATCTATATAATAAGAGCCTAAGTGACCGTTATGGGAGAATGACCAGAACGACCAGTTGCTATGATGCGCTCTGACCACCCAGGGAGCAGATGCTCAATGCAGGAGCTGCCTCCTGGTGGTCAGTGTGCACCCACAGGGGGAGCGCCGCTCAGCCAGAAGCCAGGCTCACGGCTGGCGAGTGCAGTGGCATTGGCGGGAGCCTCTCCCACCTCTGCAGCAGTGCTAAGGTGAGAGAGCAGGTGAGCTGTAAGGAGCGAGGGGTCCTGGACTGTGAGAGGGCGCAGTGAACGAATTTCATGCACTGGGCCTCTAGTATAAGATAATATGCCTGTTCTTACATTATGATGTCTGTAACCTAAGCTCAAATGGCACAGTGAGGTAAGAGGGAGGGGGAAAGACAGAGAAGAGAAACAAATGTGCCAAAAATGTAAAAAATAAAAATAGAAAATGGGGGAGGGTGCTTAAAAAGATACATCTTTATGATGGGTATCATTTAGAGCTTAGGAATGGGTATTTATTTTTTAGTCCTCACCCAAGGATATGTTTACTAATCTTAGAGAGAGAGAAAGGGAGACAGAGACATATCCATGTGAGAGAGAAACATTGACCAGCCACCTCTTGTACACACCCCATCTGAGGACTGAACCCACAACCTGGGTATGTGCCCTGACCGGGAACCTTTTGGTGTATGGGATGACGCCCCAACCACCTAAGCCACCCAGCCTGGGCTGGAATAGGTATTTAATAATTCCTAAATTGATTTCAAATTGGTAGGTTTTGCTTCATAAAAATAAGAAGTGTGGAGGGATGCACAGGTAGAGCGCAGAGGGCTTTTAGGACAGTGAGATCATTCTGCAATGGTGCATGCATGTCATCACACATTTACCAAAACTCAGAATGTACGACACCAAGAGTGAAGCCTAATGGAAACTATGGACTTTGGATGGTGAGGATGTGCCATTATCGGCACCTCAACTGACAAAGTACACCACCCTGGTGGGGATGCTGACAAGGGGGGGCTGTGCGCGTGGGGGCAGTGTATATGGGGGGCTGTGCACGTGGGGGGAGTGTATATGGGGGCTGTGCGCGTGGGGGCAGTGTATATGGGGGGCTGTGCGCGTGGGGGCAGTGTATATGGGGGGCTGTGCGCGTGGGGGCAGTGTATACGGGAACTCTGCACCTTCTGTTCGAACTCACTGTGAGCCTGAAACTGCTCTGAAAAACAAAGCCTATTTAAAAAGACATTTTTGGTATAAATAAGACAATATAAAAACCACAGCGATCAGCTCTTAGTATCTAAAAATTAAAAGCTTCTGTTCAGCTGAAAGCATCATCAGTCAACTAAAACTATTTGCTATACATATTTTTTTAAGTTGATTTGAGAGAGAGAGAGACATTGACTTGTTGTTCCACTTATTTACGCAAGTATTGGTTGCTTCCTGTATGTGCCCTGACCAGGGACTGAACCAGTTGGCAACCTTGACGTATTAGGACGATGTTCTAACCAACTGAGCTATCCGGACAGGGCTGCCATTTTATTTTTGATGGCAAATATCTTTAATATATGAGGACTTTTACAAATCAAAAAGGAAAATATGAGGAGTTAAAATATTTTAAACTTGTCAAAGGATATAAACAAGTGTTTCATAAAAAATATCCAAAAATTTTTTAAAATTTTAGTGTCACTAGTTATTAAATACACAAATATTAAAACAAGTTATTTGGAGAGGATAATCTGGAAAAAATTTTTTACATTTTATTTTGAAAATTTCCAAACATATAAGAAAGTGGAGATAATAATAATAAACTTCTATATAAACATCAAAAATGATCACTTACGGCCAAGCTTGTTTCTTACACACCCAGTCTATTCCCGCCCATAGATTAGCTGGAAGTGACTCTTGGGTGTCACATCATCTCATCTATAAATATTTCAGCGCCTATTTCTATAAGACAAGCCCTATCTTCATAACTACAGTCCCGCCATCATTCCTAAAAAAGTAATCATTTCATCAAACATCCAGTCAATGGTCCCATTCCCTGATTGTCTGATAACTGTTTTTGTAAGTGGTTTGTTTGAATCAGGATCCAAACAAGATTCATTCAGTGTATTTGGTTGATATGCTTCTTACGTCATTTTAAGCCCTTTAAGGTGTAGGTGCCCTTTCTACAAAATAGATTTTCCCTCTGTGTGGCAGGATGAGAACGTCCCAGAGAAGTTCGATTAAGGAACCACTGGAGTCACAATGGGAGATGCTTCTAGAATGCAATTTTTTTTTCTTATTTCAAATTATTCTCTCCTCTTCTGAATCACTTTTTAAATTTATTTTTTAAAAGATTAAATCTGAATTTTTTATTTTTTGGTATTTTCCAATTGTTACAGAGAGAAAAACAATCATCACCCAAGACTCTACCGGATCAATTATTACTTTACTTGAGAGACTGAGAATAAAGGTAAAAGACTGTGAGTCACTAAATCAACAGTCAAAGAGATGTGAGTTTCAGTAGGGCCTAATTATGAACCAAATTAAACCACTAAACAGCAATATATAGTTATTTACAGTCCCACAGTGTCTGAGTTATTTTTTTCTTATAACGACAACTTCAACAATTTTCCCGAAACATCAAAGATTAAATTTTTTTAAAGTTTGGTTTGGAGCCCCTACTTCGTGGTGCTCTAAGCAGGCACTTAGCTGGCCAGCTGTGTAATCACTCCGGCTTCCTTAACAAGATGCATCGTGTTTCATAAAGCAATTCTCTTTCTGGGCCTTAGTCTCCCATTTGCCAAACAGGATGGATACATTCTACTTTCTGCCAATGAAGAATTGATCCCGTACAGATGGAACACCCATATCACCACGGAAGTTTAATGAATACTGTGCCATAACACTGGCGATAGGAGACTCAGGGTCATCAGGTGTGAATCCGTTTGAGCTGTTTTAAAGACACATTCTAAATAAATGTTAGAAAATATTATCAATGACGACTTCGTGCTCACTGGGGAAACCTGGGCAAGAGCAATAACCCACTTGCCTGGGGTTCCCACACAAAGAGAACCCCATTCACCTGCTTTGTTTACTGCCCTACTGTATCCGCGATTATGGAGTCTCTGGTTTTCAATAGCAACTTCCAAACTTTGCTTTTTTGAATGGGACAGAGTGTATTTCAAAAAGGAGTTCATGAACAGCACAGAATTTCTATGCTTTCTAAAGCAGGTAGTATCTCTTTATGGCATGAAAAAACCCACAGAAGAGAAAAAAATAAATGATTCAGGAATTATTTAATATTTAGGACTTCAAAAGATTAAATACAGGGCAAATACTTAATATTAGTGAATATATAATAAAAATTATATAATCACTTGTATTTCCTATATCGCATATGGCATTGCATATTGGTATTTAGTATGTTAAGAATTACCACAAAACCTCACACTCTGACTAAGTAATGCGAGCTTCCAGAAATGCATTCCTCATTTGATCTTCACCAAAAGGCCAAGAAGTGATCTGAGAATGCATCCTAATATAATCAGTAAGTTAGATGTACATGTACGCATGTTTGCTACAACTCTTAATAACAAAAATGCATTTTATATTGATACAAACTAATGTTTTATATCGAACTACAATAAACTTTTATGATTATCTGTTTAGAAATAATGACACAGCTTAAATATTTTATAGTAGGAGAAGGATGAATTAAGGTACATTTGTACAATGCAATGGTATGTATCTATGAAAAATTATATTTAATTACATAGCAACACGGAAAATGCTGATAATAAAAAGAGAAAGAGGAAAAGCAAATTACCAAACTATATTTTTGCTATAATTGTAACTATGTAGAGCTACCCACGTCACGGAAAAGGATGGATTAGCAATTTTGGAATACTAAACATTTGATTTCCGGGTAGGGAGCCATTGGACAGGTTATTTTTGTGTGTTATAATATGAAATTACAGATCTATGAGTAAATGGTGAGTCAGGTGGCTTGACTTATTTCAACACTAAAATACATAATGAAGTTACACAATGAAGTTAGGTATTCATCATACATATTCACTTAGGCAGGTCACAAAACGGTACCTGCAATGCTTCTGCACTTACGTACAATGTCTATGTACTTTTCCTGTATTATCAACTCAAACTTAACAGCGGTTACTTCTGAGTGACAAAGTTATAAGCCTTTATTCTTTTAAAAGTTTCTAATACTTTGAAAAATGCCTACATGTACATATATTAACTTTATAATTAGCAAAATACTATTTTAAAATAATACCTTTAAAACAAAAGAACACGTCACAAATGCACTCCTTCAAAATATTTTAAATTTGAGGCTGTGGAAAGGCACTCTGTGCTCCTGGCAAGGAAAGCTCCGTATCACAAAGCCACCCATCCTCCTAAAGTCAGTCCATAAATGGAATGTAAAAGGGGATCGTAGACAAATTAATCCCAAAGTGAGCAATGGGTAAAACTAGGCAGGTAAATTCGGAAAAGGATTACTAGATGCTAAAAATCTTTAAAGTCTATAGTAATTAAAACTGCATAACAGCAGTGGATAAACACAAAGGTAGATAAAAAAAAAAAGGGGGGGGAGTCCACAAATAGGCTAAAGAACATATAAGAGTGTGATATTTTTATAAGGTTGACATTTTAAATCAATAGAGAAGACAGCTTGCTTACTAAATGTTATAGAAAGAACTGGGTAGTTGTATGAGGAGAAAAAGTTGGCTTTATACCTCACACTTTATATTAAATTCCAAAGAATCCAGATTTAATTGTGAATAGTGAAACCCTAAAATTAGTTTCTTGTAGGGAAGGCCTTCCGTCATGATATTATATGCAGAAGTTATAAGATCAAACATTAATATACTTGATTACATAAAAAAGTCAGAACTAAAAAATTAGAAGTGAAGTCAAAAGATAAGGAGATCTGCCCAGCCAGTGTGGCTCAGTGGTTAATTTTTGAGCATCAACCTATGAACTAGGAGGTCACGGTTGGATTTCCGGTCAGGGCACATGCCCGGGTTGCAGGCTCAATGCCCAGTGTGGGGTGTGCAGGAGGAAGCTGATCAATGATTCTCTCTCATCATTTATGCTTCTATCTCTTTCTCCCTCTCCCTTTCTCTCTGAAATCAATTAAAAAAAATATATATGTATATATATAATACATGATATATAATATATGATATAATATATATATATATATATATATATATATATATATATATATATGACAAGGAGATTTAACCAAACCACTATGCTGTACACCTAAAACTAATACAAAATAATACTGAATGTAAACTATAATTAAAGAATAAAATTTCAAAAAACAAAGGAGAAATTACAGGAAACATTCAACTCATATCACAGACATGGCCAACATCCAACAGAAAATGTACACAAAATATTTGACCACAGTTCATAGAAAACAAAACACAAACAGCTACTAAACAGGTGAAAGAATGATAAACTTCATACAAGATAAATAAAAAAAAATCCCTATTCCAAGAAAATATTTTCCACCTACCAGATTGGCAAAAATCTAAAAGACTGGTAATATACAATTTGGTGGCAAGGTGCAGGTGACCGACCAGGCATGTATGCTGCTGGTGGGATTGTAAATTGGTATAATCTCTATGGAAGTCAGTTTAGAAATAATTTTGGAAATTGCAACTATATAGGTTTGACAGAGCAATTTTACTTTGGGAATTTTTCTCATGTGGATATATTTATATATTTGAAAAATAACTGATTTTTAAGATTCCTAGTTGCTGCATCAACTAAATGACCGCCAACAGGCTCTGGTGGCATGTATCCAGTGCAGACACACCACAACATGTCTGCAGCTCGAAGTAAAGAGGGGCTCTCTATGCTCTGAAATGGAATAATTTAAAGATCTTGTAAGTGAAAAAAGCAAGGGAAACAGAGTATTACACGCTGCTGTTCATAGAATAAGAAAGTGTGGGGAGAAATGCGTGTTGAGGTATTGCTGTGCACCTGTGAGGAGCTGCTGGAAAGGCAGCAGGAACCTGGACGCTAACATCGCCTGCCTCTGCAGAGCGGCCCTGGTAAGCTGGGAGGCAGGGGTCGATGGGAGATGCTTCATGATAAAGCTTTTTGTACCTTTGGAATTTCATATCTTGGGGTTAGATTAACTATTCATGAAATAAATTTAATTTTAAAATTATTTTTTAAAATTAAAATGATAAAAAATGAAGCAATAACTACAAGTTATTGTGAAAAAAATCAATCAGAATGTGATTAGGTCAATGTTAGGATGTGATACTGTTATGGTTCCCTCTCCCCCCACCCCTGTTTTTCATAGCTGTTGTTATCATTATGTAAATAATGGTATTCCTCATGAGGGAGAAAATAAGAATGACCCAAAGGCTAATAACCCATGAACTCTGAATAATTTCCCTTGTGAGGATAAGTATCTACATTGACCAAGGCTCACTTTGGTAACAAAAGTAAATATTGGAAAGAGTTACCCCGCCCCTCCTGGCAATTAAAGATCAAACCCTTACCCATCGGATCCTGGCCTGGAGGAAGCATTGTCGGACGAGTTGGAAGAGGTGGAAATCACAGAGGACGTCACCGAGGTGATGGACAATCTCCGCAGCGTAGACGACATGATGTAGGGCAGCACAATGGACCCCGTGCGGCTCTGCTTCCTCTCGGTCAGGTTGGGTGGCTGGAGAACACGTGCCCCTCCCAGTTAGCTGGCCCAGAACTCAGCCCAGAGGAAGGAGTGCAGGCCTCCTGTTTGCTTGTGGCAAGTGCCCAGCTGTATGGGCTGGCACCCCATTCTGATTGGCTGGTGACTGTGCTGCCTCAGTTGTTAAATAATGAAGCACTTATATTCTTATTTATAAACACAACTTACGTTAAACCTACTTTGTTTCTAAGACTAGAAGAAATACACCGTAATTTGCTGTCAGCCACATGGGAGAGAGAGAACCAATATGTTCGCCCACCAATAAAACAGCAAAATCCTCCGCCTGCTTTTCCAGATTTGCTTCTTTCAGGCATTAAAAAAAAGTGGAGTATTATAAACATCATGCAGCCAAAGAGTAAGTTGGGGTCATAGTACTGGTCTAGTGTTGTCTCATTGGTCATAATTTACCACGGGCCAGCCTCCAAATTCCCACACAGAAAAAAAAAATAAAGAAAAGAAAAGGAATATTGGCCTAATAGAAAAGTTTTAGAGTGAAACTGCAAACCTGAATCTCAACCTGGTGAATCTCAGGGAGTCCGGGAACACTGACCTACCCTCATGAGAAATTTCTCAGTGGGACATTGAACCCTACATGCCACCATTTCAAATTTACATGCTAATGTTGACCTGGGTCTAATCGAAACCAAACTCATGAGGTGAAAGTCACAGTCTCTGCCTGCCATCTAGGAATTTGTGTGGAAGACAAATTTTCCTAGGAGAAAACTCCTAACTGGTGGTAGGTTAGGAGGCAAATTTCAGGAATTCATGATTGAACACTCGGATGACGGAAAGAGATGAAAGGCAGTGGAGATGGAGGTATGGGAAGAGAAGAGAGAAGTGCAGAAAAGAAACCTAGAGCTTGATTTGAGGAAGAAAATCTGAAAATCGGAGGTTCCGGAATAAGGCAGTTAAATAGAGCAGGTGAACTCACGTTAAGAAGAGCAGCTAAATGAAGGTGGGACCAAGCAAACAATTGACTGCTGAAAAGGTTAGCACATGCACCCCCCACCCAACTTCTCAAGAGGAAAAACAGAAATTTGTTGCTGTGAGAAATGTGTTAGAATGGTCAAAAAATTATGAAATCAGCTACATGCATTGCAAATGTCCTTCACAATTCTTTCTCACTTCAAAGGTGTCAAGAGTGAAAACTTATCAAAATAAAAATATATTAGAAAAAAACTGTAAGAATTGGGCTAAGTCAGGACAGGAACAACCAGTTTCTGGGATCAGGGGCACCTCAACTTCTAACAGAGTCGTTCTCAAAGCGCGGGCCCTGCACCAGCCGCATCAGCACCACCTGGGAGCATGTTAGCAATGGAAATTCTCGGGCCCACCCCAGCAGCTTGTGTTTTCACAAACCTTCCAGAAGGTTATGAGGGTTGTTCAAGTTGGAGAAGCCCTTGGTAGCAGGAGGATGGTAGAAGGTCAACAGTAGATCATGGCTTCTCTGACGTTCCACCTCCCCATCACCCGCCCCCTATTTTCATGCCACCTCCGCTACTTTGACTCATTTGGCATCTGAAAAACCAGTCAATACTGTAAAAGATAAGAGAACAGAGAAAGCTTAAAGGCTACGTAGACAAAGCCTACCAGTGTGATAACCCCATAGAGCCTTTCCACTTTCTCCTTGAGCTCCCGGAAGCAAGAGGACAATCGGTTGTGCAGCGGCTTGAGCTGCTCGGTCAGCTTCTCCCCATGGATGCGGATCCCCTCTGTCAGCAGGGGCATCTGGAAAAAGGGCATGGAAAGACTGCAATGTGGTTTTGGATGAGGGATCATTCAGATTTGGGGAAAGACGGAGGCTGGGGATGGACAGGTAAACAGGCAGACACAGCACATATCAAATGAGAAAGCTACTTGTCAGTGCAGTGCTTGGGAGCTGAACGCCTTGAGTCAAAGAAGCAGAGAAATGCATGCCCCATGGACACAGGCAAGCCCTAAATGGCGGAGGGCTGCCAGACAAGGCAAACCCATCTGAGCCCGGGCCTTTCTGTGGATGAGCAACGATAGGCTTAAGCCTTCGATGGCGTGGATGGCTGCACTCTCTCCCACTGTTCACTGAAGGAGTGAGAAAGAGAAAGACAGGCCAACGTCTCTCAGGTGACACAGGCCTAGAGTCTCATCTCTAAAAAGGCCCCTCTTAACACTGTGCAGTCTAATGGCTGCTATTCCTAGGTCGCTTTGCCAAACAAAGGGATAGGTTGTGATTCCATGGTGCTTTTTTAAAAAAGGGAAAGTAACCCTAAAAGTGAGCCGTGGATTTGAGCCCTAGAGAAGATGTTACGCTCGTGCCCCACAGCCGCCCCCGGAGGACAGTGGGAGCTGCCCAGCCACACGCCACCCGCGGGCACACCTGTAACGCGATCAGCCTCTTCAGCAGCTCGATCTTCTCCTGGTCTTCAGGGTGCTCCTGCAAGTACTTTTCTGTAAAAAAAGCCTAAAAGCAGAACACATGGGAGAGTTAATGAGAACACATACCTGTCTGTGTATTTGGCCCTAAAGGAGGGGAGGGAAGCTGGGAGGCTGAAACATGCCTTCTGTCCTACGTCATAAACCAGGAACGGCTAAGTAACAGCACAGCCCGCATCCATAGTGAACAATTCAAAAAAGCAGGTGCTATTTTGTGGTCCTTCTGGAATCATGCAGTTTCTACCAAGAGCACATTCGTAACAATAAGCACACACACACACACACACACCCCAATCAAGTACTCAGGAGCAGAGAAGAATGTCATTCTTTTTTTTTTTTTTTTTGAAGGGGGTGGGGGTTGGGGGGAGGGCGGGGTAGAAGGAGGAGGAAGGGAAAGGCACCAGCTTGCTCCTGGAGGGAGAGCTAGAATGTCATTCCTTAAAATAACTATTCCAAAAAACTAAGAAAAGGCCAAATGACCATATCAAAAAGTTATGTGTCAGATTAAGTACACAGGTATTATAAAGAAGAGAGCAAAAAATTAACAGACTGGAGATGTGGCTGATGGATTTTCTGCTCTATCACGTGATACAGGCTGCACTATAATTTTTTCCTATATTAAGTGAAGATTAATACCTGTATTTTATTACTAACCACCTATCCAAAAAGCTATTTTGAGGACAATATGAGACAAAGATGTAAAATGTTTTGAAAATGTTAAATGCATTTATTACATATCAAAATTACATCACCTATAACATAATCATTAAAAATTCATAGTCCCATGGCCAAGGCCCTGTAATAGGAAAATAAAACTCAAACTATAAATATAGGAGTTACACAGATCATCTAAAAGACAGAAGTCATAGGAAAGAAAACAGAATTCTATAGTGAACATTTCCAATAAGCGTTCACACTGGGAGTTCTATATTTTCTCCCGGTACCTTCATTTCTGAGCGTGCTTTCAAAGACCAACCTTCAAAGAACTCAGTTAGGAATGTGTTCTCATTAACACTCCCACGTGCTCCATGCCTAGGAAAGCCACCCTATTACACACAAGCCGAGGGTTCCTGAAACTACAGGATACAGTTAAAGAAGTGGTCGGCCCATTTGGTGTGGACAACAGAACAGGCACAAACTCTCTCCTTGTGGGGAGATGTTATAGGTCCAACTGTGTTACCCAACCCCCACCTCCACCCCAAATTCACATGGGAAATCCTACACCCTGACACCTCAGGGTGTGACCTTTTAGAAAGGGGTACTGTGGAGACAGACATGCACGCAGGGAAAAGACTGTGTGAAGAGAAACAAGAAGACAGTCATCTCCAAGCCAAGGAACCCAGAGACTGCCTGCCCATCACCGGAAGCTAGGAGAGGGGCAGGGCTCCTTCCTCACAGCCCTCGGAAGGACATTTCCCCAGCCACTCATTCTAGCGAGGTTCTTAATCAGAGGGACTGTTGATATAAATGAAAAAGTAGTATTTGCTTAAATCTTCATCTATCTTCAAATACAAGCAGTTTAAATTTTTGACAATTCAAAAAATTTTTCTGATACCTATATATATAAAAGCCTAGGCGACCGTTATGACTGGACGATTGGCTGGTAGCTATGATGCACACTGACCACCAGGGGGCAGACGCTCAATGCAGGAGCTGCCCCCTGGTGGTCAGTGTGCTCCCACAGCCAACCTCCTGCGGTCGGCCAATCTCCCACGGTCCCTCCCCCTGGCTGGCCGGCCCCCATCAGTCCCGATTGGGACTGGGCGAGATAGCCCCGATTGCCAGTGAGACCGAGGGACCCCACCTGTGTACAAATTCGTGCACTGGGCCTCTAGTATAATATAATGCAACTAAATTCCCAATAGCACCTGAGGGCTTCTCCACCTCCTGCTCCTGAGTGGCAATTGGGGCAGTCGCCACTGCTCGCACCCGCTGCTGGCACAGGCCCCAGTTGCTCTGTGCCGTCAGGTGCAAGCGGGGCAGGTGCTGTCAGTGTGTGGGAGCAGCCGTGGCAGGAGTGGGGCTTCAGTGGGAGGGGCCAGGCGGGGGTGCGGAGGATGGGCCAAGACTAGCCCCTGTGCCCACCGCAGCCTCCGGCCCACAGTTCCTTTCAAGGTGCATGAATTCATACACTGGGCCCCTAGTTATAGTATAAAAAGGATCGTATTTTGGATCCCAGTTTTTTATTGAATTCCACTGTAACACTAGAAATTATTACTGAAACATAGCAAGGGCAAACTGGATTTTACTGCTGGTGGTGAGAATCAGCCCACTTAACGTCCACTGACCCTTCCCATCCATCTTCCCCCGACCACCCGTCAATCTCCAGGATAGTGCACAGCGGGGTACTAGCCAAATGTTTATTTTCAAGAAGAGGATTCCAAAATTATTTAGCCACTAAAAATGTACCTAACAATTACAAAGCCTGCCTCTACTAATTAGTTGACCCTTAAACAACAAGGGGGTTAGGGACACTGAACCCCACAGTCGAAAATCCCTGGAAATTTTTTATTCTACAGTGTGCCCTTCGTGTCCATAGATTTAACCAACTGCAGGTGGAAAACTATTTTCGAGCTGTATCTGGGAATGTGAAAGTACTGCTTTCTATTCGTAGTTGACTGAATTCACGGATGGGAAAGCCAGGGATCTGAAGGGCCAACTATACTTAATGAAAACGTCCAGGTGGAAGTGGACCTGCACAGTTCAAACCTGTGCTAGTCAAGGGTCAACTGGATCCTTAATTGGACTTTACTTACTGGATGCATCCCCTCCATTGCAGATGGTGCCACCCCAACCCTATGCAATGGAGCACAGGGGAGCGCTCCTTTCATGTGTCCCCCGAGGAGCATATACAACACTTAGTTGACCTAATTTAGTTGTAGAGCCTGGCCAGCATTTGTCCACACATCCTCTGGCCCATCAAGTGGGGGTGGGATTCCTAGAGGCTAATTCTAAACACAGCGTGCTCTGCCTCCCCCACACACGCTGCTCCACTCCCAGAGCGTCCTCAGTGGTCGGCCCACCTGCACCCTTACACCTCCCAGGGGAGTTGGAGGGGGAGAGAATAGCAGGTGAAGCAACTGGAGACGGTATGTCTGACTGATCTTTCAGTGACTCTTCTCCAGGCAGTAGCCTAACCCAGGCGGGCTGCTGAGGGTCTCCAGGAGCTGTGAGATTGGGAACAAGCTTTTTATTAATTTCACTTGGCTATTCATATAAAAAGGGGGAATGAAAGTCTCTCAGAGAAGTGGTAAGAAATGAATTCATCAGCCGCACAATGCCACAGAGAGGCATGGTGACACCCAGATCTTTGAGTCCTGTGGGGTCCCGGGAACTCAGCCTACCTTTTCTATTGTTTTTTTTGTTAACCCTCACCCAAGGATATATTTTCTATTGATTGTTAGAGAGAGTAGAAGAGAGGGAGAAAAGGGAGAGAAAGAGAGAGAGAGAGGGTTACCTCCTGCACATGCTCCTGCAACCCAGGTATGTACCCTTGACTAGTAATTGAACCCAAGACCTATGGTGCACGGGCTGACACAGTAACTACTGGGCAACACTGGCCAGGGCGACCCAGCCCACCTTTTCATAGTTGGAGTATCCCCCCATGACGGCCGGATCTACGATGCCATTGAGCAGCATGGAGAGAGGATGCACAGAGAGGGACCGGTCCCAGGCATGCTGCTGAACGCAGTTGCTGATCTTCTCATTGGTGAGTTCCATGGTTTCGATGGCATTCTCCAGAGGACTGATTTCCTCCTGTGACAGACAGCATGGGAGGGGAAGGGCCCTTCGTGAGCTCCACAGCAGAGACTGGAAAAAGCCCAAGTATTCCCCTAATAAGGTATAAAATTCCCACCAACCAAAGAAGAGTGAGCTTTTGCTGGTCAAGGTTATGTTTCTTAGGATACCGTACTTATTTGAAATGGTGTTATAAGTTGCAAAAATAAGCTTTTAAAAGTTTCCTTTGAAAGTATAAGGGTGGCTTAAATATCGGAGCTATAGAATGATTATTTGGGGGGCAAAGCATCTACAGAAATTCTGAGAAGAAAAAAGTTGGAGCTATAATAATGATGGTTTCTTAGGCAAAGCTTCCTTAGAAATTTTTGAGAAAATCAATGACAACAGAGTAACAGGATATCTGATCCAAGACAGAAGCACCACCACAAATGTTCACTGCTTCTCCCATGAGGAAAGGTAAAGGACTTTAGCAGCCAGACATTCAGACTATACACAAGTCACCTTAGTATGGGTTCTGTGGCTAAAAGAAGTCAGAAACAGTGGGATGCATTAGGCTATTCGGGCTGAATTTTGGATGAAAATAGATGTAATATAGATTCAGAGAGAGACCTTCTTGTAGAAATGTCTTCAAAACCAGGTTTTAAGAAAAACTGTCTCCTTCCTCATTTTATCCATTATCATGGGTAATTACTCCCTAATCTTCTCCAGACTTGATTCTAAGAGTCTCTGTCTAAAAATCATATTCATCCTTAAAGAATAATGATATACACCAGTGGAATGAGACATGCAAACCCCAGTTTAGATTTGTGTAAGACATAGTTCTTGAATGCTTACTTATGTACCACAGTAACAAAGTGATTAAGATATAATTCATGGCTGGGAGGAACTTATGATTTCAGTGGGGTCTCAAGTCGCATGAACATGGTAAGCAGCTCATTAGAAAGAAGTGCAGGAAGCGATGGGCAAAGAGAAAGAACCTCTAAGCCAGCTTGGGAGTTTCAGAGATGGCTTCCCAGGGAAGCTGGTGCCTATATGGAATCTGAATGGGAGTGAGTTAGGTTGAGAAGTGGCAAGAAGGCATTCTGGGTAGAGAAAATGCCCCAATTTCACAGATGGTTGAAATAGCATGGACTGAGCAGTTTAGTTCCAGTAGAGTCCATCAGAGATGAGAAGAGCTGAGTCAAAGAGACCCTGTGTTAAGGAGTATGCAGTTTACACTCTAGGCACTGGAGAGCCACAGAAAGGCTTTAAATATGAAAATGACAGAATCAGGTTTCACTATGGAAGTCACACTGAGGCACTGAGGAAAGTGGACCTCAGAAGGCCCAGGCAGGGAGGCCAAGTAAGTTTTTTTCAATGACATCAAACTAGAGGTGAATGGGGGACTAGAAACAAGGTACAGGGGCTGGGAAAAAAAAGAAAACAGATTTAATAAATATTAAAAACAGGCAGCTTTGGGGAGTGGATGATGGGAGAGTCTAGGATGACTGCTGATGTGATTAGCTGAGAAAAAGAGGAAACATTCTGAAAGCGAAGAAAGTGATTGACAGGAAACTCAAGGAGGCATTTCAAAAATGTTTCTGGGTGCTGGCAGGAGACGAGGGCGCTCCTGTGGTCATAAAAGAGGCATTCACTGTGCACAACCTTTAGGGTTGGTGCTGCAACATCAGTTTTACAAAACGGTCTATCAGACAAGCATGCTTTTTATTTTTCTTCTGGAAAATGGAGCTGCCAGAAGAGGCTGGCTGAGCTCGTGAGAACTGGAGGGGGGATTTAACAAAGGCTCTTATTATATTTGGAGACAGAAATACTTTTCTGAGTTCCAGTTTCAAATGACTCACTGTTGAAATCTGCCTGACTTCAAACCACTTGAGGATCCCAGGAAAGGTGTACCCAGTCGTATACGTGGTCCTTTCAATCCACATCGTCTGGTGGAAAGAAGAAGAGGAAATGTTGGTCAACTCCCAGGCGTTTAGAAGAGCAAAACTCCCTGGTTCCATTAAATGAGGTTCCATTCTCAAATGCCTCCTTAGAGAAAAGGCCATATTTTCTCTAAAAAAGGACTCATTCTGGATGTTAAAAGCTGCAAGGGTCCTCTCTCTGCGCCCTCTCACCCTCTGGATGGTAAGTTTGGAGGTCTAGAGAGGGGTGACTGCTCACAGTCACAGAGGTGGCAGGCTCAGGAGTGCAGCTGTTTCTGGACTCCTGGTCTAGTTTTCTACTTAGATGACAGCCTGCTGTCCTGGCAATAAGCACATGAAGCCTATATCCCCAGCCGCCATCATTTCTGCAGGATGAGCTGGTTAGCTGGAAGGCGGCTATTTTGGATGTCAATTCTACCTTTCTCTAGAGGCCTAAGGGCAGAACTCACAGCAAATTCATTGTCCGGATCCTTTTCTCCTTTCCGGAATGGCCGCGAATATTGGAACTGCTGCACTTCGTTGGCTCTGTAGTAGCTGGGGAAAGAGACAGCCTGACGTTGTCATAGCTCTTAGAAAAAGCTCTCCGTGATCTGACTGCAACAAAGCCTGGGGAAACGAGACATCCTCCGCACACGAGTCTGATCCACTGAGCTCTCAAAGCCAACAGTCTCTGCAGTGAGGGCTGACGTCAGCGCAGTTTCATTTTACTGTACACCTTACATTTATTACTTAGGAATCTGCTTCACAGCTCACAATTTAAAAAGGTATGTATTTATGGCCACGTTTGTAATCTCATCTGTATAGTTTTGTAACAGTTCTATCCATCCTACTAGTGTTTTAGCTTCTCAGAAGGGATTAGACCTTTAGTCACTGGGGAACTCACCAGGCAGGCTGAATAAGCCAGTACTGACCAGAGAGCCTGCTGAGTAGTGTAAGAGCTAGGGAGCCCAATTTCACGTTGCTCTAGAGACCCAAAGGGTGGAACTCACAGGATCTGAGAGTGAAGTTCCTGAGTTCCCTCCATCTGCTTAAAAAACAAAATCCTCACATCCCTTTGCATTACCAAGGTCTTGTACTGAAAATGCAGTGGACAGCTACTATGGTCGAAATGTTCTTGTCCCCCCTAAATTCCTATGTTGAAATCCTAACCCCCAGTGTAATGGTATTAGGTGGGCCCTTCAGGAGGTAATTAGGACATGACAGCGGAGCCCTCATGAGTGGGATTCGTGCCTTTATAAGAGAGACCCAGACAGCTCCCTCGACCCTTCCTTCCCGTGAGAACACATGGAAAAGATCTATGAACCAGCAAGCAGGCCCCCCAGGCACCAAATGTGCCAGCGCCTGATCTTGGACTTCCCAGCTCCCAGAACTGTGAGAAATCAATTTCTGTTGTTTATCAGCCTCCCAGTCTGTGGAATTCTGTTACAGCAGCCTGCATTCTGTTCCTAAGACAACAGAAGTCTTCCAAACTGCAATGAATTGAAGACTCTGGTTTTGATGTACTTCTAGATAAAGGGTGTGAGACAGGTGTTTTAGAACACAAGAACACACGCTTACTTTAAGATCTGCTCTGGAACGGGTTTATCCTTGTAGTTGGGCGGCAGGCTCATCACTGGCTTGACGGTGAAACACTGCATGTCTGAGGAGCTCGCTAAGGAAGGATAAGGACGGGCCATGAAGCTGCCACAGGAGAAAGCTGCCTGCTCCTCCTGCTTTACAGACGGAAATGGCACGTGCACGGACCATTCCCCTTCCCCAAATGCCAGGACCCCATGGGAGAGGGGGCTCCCTTTCCTATTGCCTACATGCCTCATTCAGTCATCATCCTAGGACATTGTTTTGGTCAGACACCTGTAAACAACCTTCCCAGGGGAAAATAGAGGAACATAGATATCAATTAAATATTTTTAAAAAAGTGATTAGAAACTTTTAAATCATTTCTCTTGGACAACATTCCTCTGAAGTAGCCAGTCTCTGGACATCACTTGTTTATCGAGGGTCATGGCTGGCCACTGTATGAGGCATTTTGAACATGTTATCTTCAGTAAACACAATGACTACCAGGTCATTATTCTCCGTTTATCAATGAAGATTCTGAGGATCCGAGAAAACCCAGACCACACCACTGGGAAATGAAGTCAGGCTCGGGGGTAAGGCCTCCTTCTCTGACTGAATGATCTGATCTCTGAAATGACTTTCATTGTCTTCACCAGAGCAGGTATAGGTTTCAGTGCCTCTAGTATTTAAACTGCAAGTTAAGGCACTTGGGTCTGGAACTACCAGCCTTTCTCCAGGTGACGTGTGCAGTCCACCTGTACCACAGTCACCAGAGACTTAATTCAAAACGCAGAATTAGAATCCACAGCCGCTGAATTAGAATCTCTCTGTGTGGATTCTTCTGTGTAATAAAATCTGAGAACCACTGGGCTGTGGCTTATGCTGTTAGAGTTTATAAATTATCTCCTTTTTATTTTGATCCTCACAGAAGTGCCATTACTTAGGGAAAACAGACTCACCCTCAAAGTTGTTGATGGGAAAATCAAGGCCTGGGTAACTGAGGCAACTTGGGCAAGGCCAAATGGCTCTGCAGACCTTACCGAAGGCCAAGCACCAGGCTCCTGCTTCTAAGTTCACCTATTGAAGACCTCTTTCACTGCCACGCCATGAAGGCACCTCTGGTGTTTCCTAAGCCCCCATAACCCAAGGACTTATCCTGGAAGACCTTTCTTTTCCAAGCATCCACTGTGTTAACAGGTCACTACTACTCTTAAAGGTATGTCTGTCTATTGAACTATTATTATCATCTCTTTCTATCACCATTTACCAATCTATGTCTATAATAGCTAATATATATGAAGTTTTATTATTCATCAGGCACTGTTCCTAGTGTTTTACATATATTTACATATTCAATCCTTATGAGAACCCCAAGAGGAAGAATGATGATCATCCCCATTTTATAGATGAGAAAACTGAGGTACGGATTGTCTTAAGTGTTTCCCTCCACGTCCTGCGTGGTTCAGGGTTCGGGTCTGGAAGGGGAGCCGCACAACAAATGAAAAAGAAAAGACACAAGATAATTTGGGAATATTGGGGGACCAGGCGAGCAAGTCCAACTCAAGAGGAAGGACTTCCACTGTGCTCAGGCCTCACCAAGCTTTTTATAGTGAGAGGTAAACAAGGTAGTGGTTACCAAAGTTACACTGTTCTTGTGAGTTTCACTTGTTTTTGTTCTTCTGAGTTTCACTTGTTTACACCATGGTTATACTTCCTGCACTTCCTCAGCCCATTAGCTTCCCAGATAAGATCTAGGGAGTGTTACAAGGTCAAGCCTAATTATGCTAAGCGGACTGTGCCCTCTAAGCTGGGAATTGTTTGTGACTTTGCCCACAGGTCAGTCCGAGGCTTAACCCTATATCAGCTCCCTACAACGGATAACTTAAGTAAATTGCCCAAAGTGACATAGTGATGGAGCCCATTTTCTTATCTACCTTGCCACACTGGCTCTGCCTTATCTACTCCTTTTAGACCACTGTTCAGTTTTAAACATCTTTATTTTAGCATAAAACCCATGAGAAAGCTTTAGAAGTAACTTTGTTATGGAGCCCTTGGTATTAGTTTTCTTCCCTTTTTTTTTTTTTTTTTTTTGATAATGCGTGTAACTGATTTTTCAATAAGTTATGGTATGTTACACAAAAAAAGCTATACATCCTTATCCAGAATTCAGAACAGCAAGTCTTTTCTCTTCAAGCTTCCCATGTGGCTCTAAAATACATCCTTTCATATTCAAGATTTGCTTGTCATCTCTCCGCTTTGATTACTTCATAACCACGAGATGAGGACAGTAGGGTCTCAAAGCTTTTATACAGACTGGGACACTGAGGCTAAGTGGTTTAATGAGTTTAGAGACGGGGTGGAACCCTGAGCTCCCAGCTGGGCTGAGCTGCAGCAGGTTACGGTACAGAGCCTCTGTGCCAGGTCTCCCTGTGCAAGGATACACTGCTTCGGGGAGCACTTGATTTCCTCTCCCGGGGGTGTGGTGCTGGTCATCTTCTCGGCATTGGGGAACTGGGTCAGCAACCTCAGGCTGAAGTCTTCTCGCCTCTCATACTCCTTCCCCCGGTAGATGAAGACTTTGTTCTGCAGGTCAGAGACAGTAAGGGGAATAATTAAACATGAAGAATGAAGGGACAACCGGAGATCTTGGTACTGAGGAAGCCATCCCAGCCAAAGTACAACCTGCCATCAAGTTCTCATTGAATACCTACTACGTGCCTCACAGGAGCCATCATATCTGTCAAAAGCTCCTGGTCTAGTTGGGAAGCTGGTCACAGGCAGTGCTTCTCACAGTGTTGGCCCAGTAACCACAGATGGTGCAGTCTACACTGACCCACAGAGAGTATAAGGACCTTGTGCCCTAACATAGAATCATGACTGCCAGGAATGATGTTCAGTTTAGCTGATATCTGCACAGTAAGGCATTCTCAGTGAAGGAAGTGCATTAATTTATCTTCTGCAAGACCCTTATCTCATCACGGTCCAGGGACAGTGTGCACCAGCACTCTGAGTGACTCAGCCACGGGGAACATCAAAGTACGAGGAGAATCGAGACAACATGTCTTTTGACACAGTGACAGAGTGATAGCATCAGGAGTAAATTACAGCAGTCCCTAGCCAATCCTGCAAATCACTGTGGATGGGCTTAAAAACAAAAAGAAGTTTCCTGGGCCCCAGGCATAAGAATGGTTTTGCCCATGCAAGTTCAAGTATAGCCATATTTTGAAGGATTCTGCTCATCTGATCAGATGAGAACTTAGTATCGATTGGCAGCCCACTCGTGATCCACTTTAAACTGAAACTTGGGAATTATTGTTCTGTAGAATGTTTTTTTCTTAATCACGCATCCATTCACATACAAGTATGTATTGAGAAAATAGTAAATATGCTAGCCACTAGGGCTATACGGTGACCCTGCTCTCACGAATCTTACCTTCCGGTGGGGAGAAATAGAAAATGAATAACAAATTAGTAAATATGATAATTTTAGACAGTGTAAATAACGTAAAGGCAATACACCTTCTAGGCCAAACACTGAAGGCAATAAAAATTTCCAGAACTTTTGGAATAGTTGATAAAATTTGTCCAAGCTGGGAAAGATGTATGTGACTGATTCATGCATTATAAAATTTCCTCATTCAGGCAAAACTAGCTGGGAAAAGGATCTATACTAATAAAAGGGTAATATGCTAATTAGATGGGACGTCTTCCAGACGACCTTCCAGACATCCTTCCTGACAAAGCCAGGCCCGGGTGAAGCCACACCGCCCCCAGTCCTGGTCCCGGGCACCTGTGGCCTTAGCCTGGGCGAAGCCGCCCCGCCCCTGGTCCTAGGTGCCTGCGGCCCCGGCTAAACTGCCCTGCCCCTGGTCCCAGTCCCAGTCCCAGGCGCCTGCCGTCCAGGCAAAGCCACCCCACCCCTGTCCCGGGTGCCTGCAGCTGCGGCTGCAGCCCAGGCGAAGCTGCCCTGGTCCCCAGATTGCGAGAGGCATCTCTGACTGCCGGTTTAGGCCTGATGTGGGATCAGGCCTAAACCGGCAGTCAGATATCCCCCAAGGGTCCCAGATTGGAGAGGGTGCAGGCTGGGCTGAGGGACACCCCCGCCCCCATGCATGAATTTCGTGCCCCGGGCCTCTAGTATGTATGTATATGTATGTATATATATATAAAAGGCTAATATGCAAAGTGTCCCTGTGGGAGTTCAAGTGGGAGTTCTATCGCTCACTATGATGTGTGCTGATCATCAGGGGGTGGCGCAGATCGAAGGAAGGCCCGGCCAGCAGCCAGAAGGCCCTGATCAGCCCTGATTGCCAGCCAGGCCTAGGGACCCTACCCAAGCACAAATTTCGTGCACCAGGCCTCTAGTCAGAATATAATAAAACACTAATTGCATGAAGTGGACAATGGTTGTGAAAGGAATAGACAAGCAAAAGGTCAGCACAAACTAGCTCAATGTGAGACAGAGCTTCAAGGAAGATACGGAACTTGTTTGGGCCTACATGGGAAGATAGGGTGAGGGGAGGAGACACAGGAGAGAGGACACCCAGGCATGGTCAGTGACAGGAGGGATAAGGCCCAAGGACAGGAAGTGGAGTTCAGGTAGAAGAAAGCGCTTGGAGAACCAGAGCATGAAAGGCGTGAGAGGCAGGAGAAATCCCAGAGAAATCACTGCAAGTTCTGGAAGGAGGGAGCAACACAATGAAAGAGGTGGTGCAGACAACCTAATCTGATGGTGGAGCACACATCCAGCTGCAGGAACCTGAGACAGGACTGGGTGGGGCAGGAGAAGCTCCAGGATCTGGTGTTTGACTCTGGTGTTTCGTGAAGGAAAACAGAGATGGGGAAGTCAACAAGGATTCTGAGATCACTGCCCCGGAGCAGGAAGAACAGAGGTGCTGTTGCCAGAAAGAGAAGAGAAAGAGACCTGGCTGGGATGGGGAAGAAGATAATGTAATTTACATATTCCAAGTTTGGGGAAATTGTCTATAATTTGAATTTAGGTTATATTCCCATGACTATATTAGCAAGACACACTGTATGAACTGAATGAAGTCATTCAATGGATTAATTCCCTCCTCTGTGACTCTGTCCTTTGCGCATTCCTATCTAAGTGGTGGCTCCAGTACCATCCAGTTATGCAGGCCAGAAACCAAGAAATCATTCTTGACATCTCTCTTCCTCACCCACATATCCCGTCAATGATCAAATGCTGTTACTTCATGTCCATGATTCTAATCCCTCCATTTCTGTCTGAAGCCACGTCCCTAGGCCGACCTGTCATCTCTTCCTTGACATCTTCACTAGTCCCTAGTGGCTTACTTACACACCCCTCCCACCCATTCTCCACACCAAAGCTATCACCTTGCCAACACCAAGTCTGCAACGCTCCTACTGCTCTCGGGATGCCGACAGCACCCACGTCACCAGGCCTGTATGCTCTTCCCGCACCTCCTGCCTCATCGGCCTGGCTCACTCAGCTGCCTCTGTGCCCGGTGCTCAACATGCTTTGTCCTATCCTCTTTACCTCCTTCATGCCCCACTCACCTTTCACAGTGCAGCTGAAGCTGACATTCCCTGGGAAGTTGTTCCTGACTCTTAAAACAAATTCAGCTATAATGTACATATAGCAAAATCTACCCTTTCCAGTATAAAATTCTGTGAATTCTGACAAATATAACTCTGACCACACTCAAGATATAGAACAGTTCATCACAACCAAAAATGCCCCATGCCCTTGTAGCCTAGTCTCCCCCCATCCCAGCTATCAGTTAACCACTGATGTGCTTTCCATCCCCATGTCACAGAAATAACATCACAGTGTATGTAGACTTTAAAGTCTAACTTCCACTTAGCATAATGCACCTGGGATTCATCTGCATGGCTGTGTGTATGAGGAGTCTATTCCTCTCTATTACTGAATAGTGTTCCATTGTATGGCTGCATCACGTTCGCTTATCCAGTCTTTGGTGACTATGAAAAATGGTGCTATAAACCACCATGTACATTTTATTTATTTATTTATTTATTTAAAATATATTTTATTGATTTTTAGAGAGGAAGGAGAGGGAGAGAGAGATAGAAACATCAATGATGAAAGAGAATAATTGATTGGCTACCTTCTGCCCGCCCCCTAATGCGGATCGAGCCCGTAACCCAGGCATGTGCCCTTGGCCGGAATCGAACCTGGGACCCTTCAGTCCACAGGCTGACGCTTTAGCCATTGAGCCAAACCAGCGAGGGCCACCATGTACATTTTAAAAAATTTACCTTTATTGTTGAAAGTATTACAGATGTCCTCTCCCCCCACCTCATTAACCCCTGCACTCCGCAACTGCCCCCCGCCCCGACCCCAGGCCTTCACCACTATATTTTTATGTGAATGTAGGTTTTTATTTTACTTGGGTAAGAAGTCTCTGGTTAACCAATTCATATAGCCCAGAATACCTGTCTTGGTTAGTGTCAATGTTATATTTGCTTATGTAATTATCTAATTCACATCTCAAATATTAGGTTGTAAGGTTCTAAGAGAGCAAGGACCATATCAAATTATAATGAGCACTGTAACTCTAATGCTGAGTCTGGGACAGCAAGTACTCAGTCCACAGGTTTTGAATGAATGAATAAACCACCTCCTTGTTAGGCACTGTGAAGAATGTAAAGTCCTTGCCCACTTTTTCTTTTTCTTTCAATTACGGGAAGGGAGATAGACAATATGCTTAAACATTGCTAAGTGCTGCTGAAAGAAACTTATTTCTTTGTGGGAGAAATAAGAGGGTTTGTTTATTTTTTAGATTGTAAAATACCATCGCATTGTGGAAAGTTTTGAGAAGGGAAAAACATAGTCCTTTCTCACCATTACAACAAGATTGTTTTTATTTTGGCAAAACTTTTGCAGTCTTATCCTTGGGATATTTGCTTTCAAAATCACTCGGGCTGGAAATAAAATAAACAACCAAATGCATCAATCTGCACTTTTCCTTGGCCTGACCCGCAGCAGCAGCCAGGGAGGATGTTCTGTTTTTCCCCTTTCATTCCACCTGGGAAAGGTCATTTTACAAAAGAGCTGCCAGAATCCCAGAGGTGGCCGGGTGTGGGGTGAAGAGGCCGCCGCTCAGGAAGCGGTTTCCCTGCCGACCTCCCACAGCGAGAACACGGGCCTCCGGCTGCCAGCACCCCAGGCCCATCTGGAAAAGAGAGGAAGCCCTCCCTCCTCCAGGCTGCACGGCTAATGGCTTGGAGACCACCCTCAGGTTCCTTACCCGTAGGAAAGAAGGGAAGCCCTGTCCGTAGTATCCCACAGCGAAGTATTCGGGCTGCGGCCTCATGGCCTTAATGATGTTCTCATAGAACGAGGCTCTTTTTTTCTGGAAAACAAAACAAGACATTCCATAGCGAGGTTACAAGGGCACAGTTGGGGGGAGAAAATAAAAAGATCTATTTACTTTGTTGTTTCCCATGTAACACAGAGAAATGAAAGGTCTTTGGAAAATATCTTGCCGGACAATGTTACCCTCTTGTTGGACAGGAGGTTTGGACCTGGGCCCAGGACGGGGCCGTGGGGGCCTGCGTTCCCTGACGTCTGCAGGAGGATGAACCGGTGCACTCTGCGTGGCGGGAGCACTGCTTAGCTTTCACAGTTCCCTGAAGGGGGCTCAGGACCCTAGCAAGCTGAGATTAACGAAGGCGGTTGCAGTTGAGTGCAGATAAATGATAGAAGAAGATAAAGAACCTTCCAGTTCGTGCAGGTGGTTTCGGCGAAAGCCCTTGGTTCAGTCCCAGGTGCCCAGAGGTGAAGATAAAGTTCTGTGTTTCAATATCTGGCGCCCCCCCCCACCCCGTCTTTAACTTTTCCCATCAGAGAGGCTTCCCAGCCCGAGCTCAGAATCAGATAGGCAGGCAGGCAGACCTAGGGGCCCAAGGGTGGCTCCAAGCCCTGCCACCATGACTGTGTTACCACAGCTGCCCCTGATCTGCAGGGGGTACCTTCTAAGACCCCCAGTGGATGCCTGACCTGCGGATAGTACTGAACCCTGTATATACTATGTTTTATCCTATACGTACATACACGTATGATAGTTTGCTTTATAAATTAGACACAGAAAGAGATGATCAACAATAACAAATAGTATAATATAACAATTATAATATACTATCTTAAAAGTAATGTGGATCTGGTCTTTGTGTGTCTCTCTCCCTCTCCCTCTAAATATACCTTATACTGTCTGTACTCACCTTTTCACTTAAAGGAAGCACTTTACAGCTTCTCTTTGACATGTCCCAATTGCCAGAATATCACTACGCTTGCACTTTAGAGCCGTTAAGTAAAATAAGGGTTATTTCAACATAAGCACTGTGGTACCTTGAGAGCTGATTTCATAACCCAGATAACCACTAAGTGAACAAAGGGCAGGCAGCATCTCAGCGTGGGTGCGCTGGGCAGAGGGATGATTTACATCCCAGGTGGGATACAGTGAGATGTGAGATTTCATCACCATACTCAGAATGGCGGGCAATTTAAAATTTATAAATTTTTCTTTTCCGCAGAAAGTTTCCATTTAATATTTCAGACTGCAGTTGCCCATAGGTAACTGAAACCACCGAAAGTGAGAATGCAGAGCAGGGAGGACTGCTGTGCTCTATCCAGGCAAAGGTCTCCATCACAAGGTTCCCTTAGAAGGGTCACATGTTACATGACTAACATAACTCAATTTAGTTATGATGACTGATTGTTCGCGTAATGGCAGGGGCTGGTACAACACACTGGCAAATACTTTTCAAAGTGATCTTGACAACTATCTCCTCAAATAAATTATTACTGCGTGACAATGGCTGACCTGAACTTTTGTGACTACTCTACCCAAAATGATCAAATTAATATTGTGCTGGCCTACCACTGGGCATTGCTTTATTGTTTTAAATAGCTGACCTGTGCTGACAGCCAGGCGTAATACACAGTTCAGGGACCTGTGAAAGTAGAGCTCTCCAGTAACATTCGGGGGAGGCAGAATGTGAGAATCAGAAGCGTTTTACAACTTAACCAAAATGTGCACAATGGCACTCCTGAGAAAACCAAGCAAGGCTCCAAGATGAGCAGTTCCATCCTTCAGCAGGGACCTGTGGGCTACCGAGCAAGTCATCCTGATGAACAGAAGAAGTCAGAAAACACCTGGAACACGCCTGGTGTTCACTGAAAGCAAAGTGACCGAGAGGGGAAAGAGGTGTGGAGACATGGACGGGCTGCAGAGAAACGAGACAGAGACGGAGGACGGCGGTAGGCGAGGGGCCTGAGCCCTCCATCAGGGATAATCTGGAGAAAGAAGGATAACGGCTTTTGGACCTTATCTTTTCTCATTTTTATTTCAAGTGAGGTTTACTTTTCCATTGTAAAGAACAGAATTTAACCTGCCTGGCCAGCGTGGCTCAGTGGTTGAGCGTCAACCTATAAACCAGGAGGTCATAGCTCGATCCTCAGTGTGGGGCGTGCAGGAGGCAGCAATCAGTGATCTCTCCCATCATTGTTTCTAACTCTCTCTCCCTCTCCCTTCCTCTCTGAAATCAATAAAAAAAAAATCATTTTTAAAAAAAGAACATAATTTATCCTGACTTCCTTAAGCTTACAAAACATTTTCGCGAACACTCACTTCAGCACCCCCGCTGGAGGCTTGGCATGTTCCGACCCAGACTCACCAGGAGGCTGCCAAGGCCCTCGTAGTCGAACACTTTGCTCTCGTACGTCTCCGCCAGCTCTTTGCTCAGCTTGATTGCCTTCTCCCACATCTTCAGGAAAAGAAAAGTGGAGAACGAAGCAGTCATTGATCCAGGAGCAAAAGCCACTTGAAAGTAACGGGCAATGAGTCTGGAGTCAGGAGGGTTGAGTTTCTGCAGATATTCCCGACATGCCTCACTTCCTGGACCAACTGAACATTTTTTATTGACATCATGAAGCTACTATATCTTGGTGCCTTCCCAGGGGGTATCTTCCATAATTCTGTTTGCAAGACCATGAAGAACAAACACCATGTGTCCCCAAACAAAGCCATACTGAACTTCAAAGGGCAGAGCACTGAAGACCTTTGAAAGTGGTGGGGACCCGTGCTAAAGCCTAGGTCTTGAGACTGTGAGAGCCTTGCTGGAGGGGAAAGTTGAGATGGGGTCAAGTTCTCTGTGTGAGTGCGTGCGCTCTTCCAGTTAGATTGTTTGGAGAAGGGGAAGTGGAAGAAAGGCTAACTGTTCTGTTGTGTGGAAACTGGGCACCAAGTGTTAGCCAATGATCTCTAGGGCACTGGTTTCCTATATCTAACTAAAAAATCTACTTAGAGAGTTTTAGAAGATCCCTTGGAGCATTTATGATCTTGTAAGTTACAGCCGAAAGCACACATTTGGTGCCTGAGGCTAGCATCCCAGATTGACCCCTTGTTCATTCTGTTTTTTTCATAACATGTCTCTTAAGTGGACGCTATCAGTAAGACAGCATCTGGTAATTTCCTACTTGACTCTTGTCAACCAGGTGCTATGTTTCCACTGTTTCTGGCTGCTGAAGAAATGTGTGTGCAGTTCTCATACAGTTGTAAAACATTTTAAAATATTTTAAAATCATCATTTGCCAAATGTGTCCCTCTGAAGTTCCAGGGCCAGATCGGCTGGGCCTGGTGCAAGAAGCCAGTCAACAGCATCAATGGGTCGAATTCTCTCCTCATTTCACCAAATGCCAAGTTATGTAAGGGACAGTGAGACAGCCTAGCACAGTGGTTCTCAAAGTGTGGTCCCTGGTCTCTGGAGCCCCCAAAACCCTTGCAGGAATCCATGAGATCAAATTATCTTCTTCCTAATACTATTTGCCTTTTTCCACCGCTTATTCTGTCATGTGTGGAGCTTTCCAGAGGCTGGAGGATGCGTGATGCCACAATAGAATGAATGTAGAAGCAGACATGAGAATCCTGCTGTCTTCTATTAAGCCAGATGTTGAAGAGACTTGCAAAAATGTCAAATGCCACTCATATCACTAATTTTTTGGAACATATAGTAATTTTTCAAAAACAGATGTGATTTACCTTAACTGGTAATAGGCTTGCTATCATTGTTTAAAGAACAAATAAGTAAATATTCAAAAGTTGTTTTCGTTTCTAAAAGTGTAAGTAGCAACAGATACAGTCCTCATGAACAAAAGCTCTTTGGGGCCGAAACCGGTTTGGCTCAGCGGATAGAGCGTCGGCCTGCGGACTGAAAGGTCCCAGGTTCGATTCTGGTCAGGGGCATGTACCTGGGTTGTGGGCACATCCCCAGTGGGAGATGTGCAGGAGGCAGCTGATCGATGTTTCTCTCTCATCGATGTTTCTAACTCTCTGTCTCTCTCCCTTTCTCTCTGTAAAAAACCAATAAAATATATTAAAAAAAAAAAAAAAAAAGCTCTTTGGGGTCCTCAGTGATCTTTAAGAGTAAAGGGGTGTACAAGACCAAAATGTTTGAACACATACACTTGCTCCCTGAGCCTTAAGTTCTTCATCTGTAAAACAGAGGTAAAATCTACCTTGTAGGGTATGGGGAAAATTAAATCAGGAAAAAAGTCTGGAAATCACCCCAAACAGAAACTAGCAGTAAGTAGATGGCAGCTATTTTATCATGATGATTATGTGGCTTATTTATTCATGTAACCAACAGGTCCCCTGGTAAAGCAAGACATGTTGGCTGGACGTGGCGGTCCACAGGAATTCTCCAGGCTCCGAAACTGGTCAAATCGGGATCTGTTTTGTTTGGACAGCAGATGCACTTTTTTTCTTTCTCTCCCAACCCCTTTTTAATATTTTTTTTTCTTTTTAAAAAATTTTGTAAAAGCATTTCAGGTGGATATGCTTTCTCCACTTGACCACAGACCACAACTTCCGGGCCCAGTTCCTATGTTTATTTTACCTTCTCACCCGTCGGCATCTAAGTTGGTCATTACTTACAGGGTATGGTGTCAGCAGGGCGTGATCTGGATGCTGGATGTGCACCAGGTGTTAGCCAACAATCTCTAGAGAACGCACTGCAAGTGATGGCACTGGTTCCCACCCTCACCAATATTTAAGAGGGAAAATTACGATTCTGGAAAGTGAAGGCTGCCCATTGTATTCTCCATTGGGTTGGTTAACTGTCAAGATAACTGATCTTTATTGCCCTTTTTACACTAATTTATTTATTTATTTTCTCTCCTGTTAAAAATACCAGGATTCAAAGGTACATATGGGAATAATAAAGAATAAGTCATGAGTCATTATTGTCCAATGAGGAACTTGTCTGGTTTTTGTCCTGAGTCCTGGGAGGAAGCTCTTAAACCCTTGGAATTTCCCCAGTGACAGGACTGTCTTGGTTATTCATGGCGGACCCCTTGCCAAAAAAACCAAAAAAACAAAACCTACCCATGTGATTAGAGGGCTGGGGCCTTGGGCTACATGATATTAGCCAGATCTAAAGGGAGAAGGGTGGGGTGGAGACTGAGTTCACTCACATGGCCAATGATTCCATCAATCAAGCCTACAGAATAAAACCCCAATAATAACTCCATATAGCAGCTCACGTGAGCTCCCCCCTGGCGAGCACATCAGCTCTCCTAGAGGGTTATGTGCTCTGAATCCACGGAGAGGGAAACAGAAGCTCTGCCCTATGTACGTCTTCATTCAGCTGGCCCTGATTTGTGTCCTTTAAGACAAAACTGTAATCAAGTGCAGCATTTTACCAAGTTTTGGTTGCTGTTCTAGCATATTATCAGACCTGAGGGGGCCATGGGACTCCCCCCAAATTTATAGCCAAGTGGTCAGAAATGTGGGCATAGGGACTCCTGAACGGCAGCATCTGAAGTAAGGGCTGTCTGCTGGGACCGTGGCCTTCACGGTGGGTTCTGCACTGGCTCTGGCTGGTTGGCTTCAGAAGGGCACTGCGATCTTGCTGCCATTTTCCTCTTCCCCCAAATACAAAACAAGCGACCCCACACTCACTTTGCCTTTGTCAAAATAGGATATGATTTCCTGGTACAGCTTCTCCTTCAGCTCCTGCTGGGTATACACATAGTAGCTGTCCCTCTGAAGGAGGTGGGGCACACAGGGCTTGTCAGACCACTGGAAAGCAAACGGAAGAGATGAATGCGACGTAGCCATTAACTAAAGGAGGTTAACAAACATTTCGTTTTTAAAAGGTGCAGAAACATCGCATATATCTGTGACTCATCCATATTGTGTTTTAGATTTATTCATGAAACAAAAAACTGCATCCACAGACAATCTATGCCAGCTTGAAAACAAGGGCCATGTGATGGACGCACTCCAGGCATCCCCATGCGAGTGGGGAACCAGGCACACCCGGCAGCCAGCACAGCGCCTGTGTACTGTGTACTGCAGACATCCGCACAGTGGACAACAGGAAGAGATCGGGAGTATAAAGGCGGAAAGGAGGGGGTAAAACTGCCACTGTGTACAATGATTGTATTCTTCACAATCAAAGCTTTTACAAAGGGCGCCAACTGAAAAACTGCCAAAAGTACAGAGAATTAAGTCAATCAGAGGGTTAAAAAACTGACATATTTAGAAATAATTTAGAGCTAGATTTCACATGAAGAGATAACCATGCTGGAGATAGTAGAAGGAAAGGATCCAACATGAATAAATCCAAAGTGATACAATATCCAGGCACAGCGATGTGCATGTACTCAATGCCATTGAACTGTACACTTAAATGGTGAAGATAGTAAATTTTATGTTATGTGTATTTTTACCATAACTAACTTAAAAAGAAAAGGTATCTAGGAATCAACCTAACAAGGAAAATAAAGACTCTATACCAAAAAATTTAACCCACCACAGAGGGCACAAAAGCACACTTGAACAATGGAAAGTCATATCATAGTTTTGGATAAGAAAACGCTATTTCCTAAACATGAAAATTCTCCCTAAATTAAAATTTTAAATTTATGATTCCAAAGTCCATATGGAAAACTAAACAAAAAGGACTAGGTGGAAAACTCTGAAAAAGAAGAGCAACGAAGACAGTTTTATTAACTACCAGGTAATAAAACTTACTATAAAGAATTAACAGCCCTAGCTGGTTTGGCTCAGTGTTTAGAGCGGTGGCCTGTGGACTGAAGAGTCCCGAGTTCAACTGTAGTCAAGGGCACATGCCCGGATTGTGGGCTCAATCCCCAGTAGGGAGCATGTAAGAGGCAGCCAATCAATGATCCTCTCTCATCACTGATGTTTCTATCTCTCTTTTCCTCTCTGAAATCAATAAAAATATATTTTTTAAAAAGAATTAATAATTAAGAGTGTGGTACTGACACATGAATTGACAGAGACCAATACAAAAGTATATAAAATCCAAAAAGAGACTCTCCCCACCCCATACTGGGATTTAATACATGATAAAGAGGGGATCTTGTATGAATGAGAAAATATGGACTATATATTACACATCCCTATTGAGTAGCTATCTGGGGGAAAAAGTTGTATCCACATCTCATACCTTACTATGCCAGGATAGGAGAATTTAATTTTCCAAGCAGCACAAACAAAAACATCTACGGCTACGGACACCAGGGTTTCTTTCTGATCATCCCACGGTCAACAAGCCTCCTCTCTAGCCCATACGGAGTAAGATTTTAGTGCCTCAAATCTGCATAGGAGTGGTGGACGGCTGCCGTGGGGAAGTGTGAGGTAAAGGACTCCTGTTTTTCATTATAAAGCTTAGAACAATGTACATGTACTATTTTAGGGTAAAATAAATATTAAATTACACAAGAAATTTAATTGCTGGGGGAAAGAATGGAGAAAGAGAGGTGTAACAGGAGGCTACTGTGGTTCTCTAAGAGAGAGCCAATGGCAGCGTGGGCCAGGATGGCAGCAATGGAGATTTTTTAAAAAGTGGATTGAAAAGAAATGGAAGCAGGATGAAGAGAGATCTGCACTCCCAGGCTCACTGCAGCGTTATTCACAATAGTCAAGATATGGAAACAACCTAAGTGACCATCAGTGGACAAATGGAAAAAGAAGATGTTGTGCATATAACAATGGAATTACTCAGCCACGAGAAAGAAGGAAATCCCGCCTTTTACAACATGGATGGACCTAGAGGGCATTGCGCTAAGTAAAGTAAGTTGGACAGAGAACGACAAGTACAAAAAAGTCAAATTTAGCCCGGCCGATGTGGCTCAGTGGCTGAGCATTGGCCTATGAACTAGGACAATGATGGTGAACCTATGACACGCGTGTCAGAGGTGACACGCGAACTCATTTTTTAAAAAAAATATATCTTATTGATTTTTTACAGAGAGGAAGGGAGAGGGATAGAGAGTTAGAAACACTGATGAGAGATAAACATCGATCAGCTGCCTCCTGCACACCCACTACTGGGGATGTGCCCACAACCAAGGTACATACCCTTGACTGGAATCGAACCTGGGACCCTTGAGTCCACAGGCCGACGCTCTATCCACTGAGCCAAACCAGTCAGGGCGAACTCATTTTTTTGGTTGATTTTTTTGTTAAATGGCATTTAAATATATAAAATAAATATCAAAAATATAAGTCTTTGTTTTACTACGGTAGCAAATATCAAAAAATGTCTATATGTGACACGGCACCAGAGTTAAGTTAGGGTTTTTCAAAATGCTGACACACCGAGCTCAAAAGGTTCGCCATCACTGAACTAGGAGGTCACAGTTCGATTCCCGGTCAGGCACATGCCCGGGTTGTAGGCTTGGTCCCCAGTAGGGGGCATACAGGAGGCAGCCGATCAATGATTCTCTCTCATCATTGATGTTTCCATCTCTCTCTCCCTCTTCCTTCCTCTCTGAAATCAATCTATAATTATAACACCATAATATGCTAATTACACCAGACATCCTTCCGGACGAAGCTGGGGCTTCGAGGGAAGCAGGGGTCCTGGGTGCCGGAGGGAAGCCAGTGCCGGCAGCCAGGGGAAGGAAGGCCTACTCTTGCACAAATTTGTGCATCAGGCCTCTAGTAAAAATATATTTAAAAATAAATTAATTAATTAAGCCAAATTTATGAAAACAGAATGTAGAATGGTGGTTACCAGGACTGGGGAGGGGGATATTGGGGAGATGCAGTTTAATGTTACAAATTGTAGCCAGTAGATAAACAAGTACTGAAGATCTAACACACAGCACAGTGACTACAGACAACAATACTGTATTATAGACTTCAAGGCTGCCAGGAGACTAGATCTCAATTTTCCCCACCACAAAAAATAAGTGATAATTATGTGACATGATAGAGGTGTTAGCTATGGTGGTAATCATATTGCGATATATAAACGTATCAAATCAACACGTGCACCTTAAATGTACACAGTGTTATATGTCAACTATATCACAACTTTTAAAAAAGTGGAGAGCTTTTTTAAAACTGTGGACAGAGTCCACAGTTCTTGCTGGTGGAAAATGTGGGAGGGGGCGAATAAAAGATGATGACAGGTACTTGCCTGAGCAACTGGGTAGAAGGTGGTCCCCTTTAGTAAAATGGGAAGAAGGGCGAGGAAAGAATGGATAGAGAACAGTGAGAAATTATAGCTTCTGTTACTGACAGGTGAAGTGTGTGCTGTCTATTAGTCATTGAAAGATTGATGCTGAAAGAACAGTTTATTCCCGCATCTGACCTTGGAGGAACGGTCAGAGCCAGAAATAATTATTTGAGATCTACGACATATAGATGTATTTATATCCACAACACACTATAAATTTATTTACTGAGTGAGTATAAAGAGAAAACTTCTCTTGTGGCACTGTATTTACTTACAACTCATGTATCTGTAGTTTTACATTATTTTTATATTTCTTAATTGATGAATGTTTGTTTCTTCAATTATAGTGTTAATTACTAGGGACCTATAGGTTCTACTCTGCTTCCTAAGGATTTTAAAATCAGTGGAATCACTTCTTTATGCGTTCATCCAATGATAGCTGACATTTTCTTGACCTTGATCTGAAAATCAGCTGTGCCTAATTAGAAAGTTTAAAAATATTCTTGGGTGAAAGGATCTCTCTTGAATAAGGATCATTCCAATCAAAATCACGAAGTGTATAGGATTTGGTCCCAAAGGACTGGACAGCGGACACGCCGCATTTTGTCCTGCGCTGTGTTGGAATGAGCAGCCCACACCACTCACCTGCAGAAGCTCAGCGTGTAAGAGCAGCGTGTAGGCAGCCTCCGTGTAGTTCTCACAGTCTCGGTGCAAATCCCGCAGCTTGTACAAGTATCTGGTAAAAAGGGGGCATTTTTTGTTTGTTTTAAATGTTTTTATTGATTTTAAGAGAGAGAAGGGAGAGGAGATAGAAGGGTAGAAACATTGATGAGAGAAGAGCATCATTCATAGGCTGCCTCCTGCACGTACCCTACTGGGGATCGAACCAGCAACCCGGGCATGTGTCCTGACCTGGAATTGAACTGTGGCCTCTTGGCTCCTGGGTCAAGGCTCAACCACTGAGCAACACTGGCTGGGTAAAGGGGGCATTTAGTCGCCGGGGAGCTGCTCTAGCATTCAGCTCATTCCACAACCAAGCCGCAGCCTGCTTTCCCATCTCTTCCCCCGCTCGTCCTTTCTCTTGGGCAAAGGAATCCCCTGCTTCCTATCTTCCTATTCCTTTAACCCTGGGAGCTGCTTCCTGCCTGTGTGTCTTTCCTATTCCATCCACTCTACTTTACACTCTTCACTGAAGGCAGTAGTGCTTACTTGTCTGTATGCCTTGGACCTCTCTGAGAAGCTAATAAGAGCTATGGGATCTCCCCCAAGAAAAGGCATATGAATATGTCCAAGTGTGTTCCATGCTCAGGGCTTGCTGGATTCCAGGCAAATCCTCATGCCTCTCCCTGGACAGAATTTCCTGATCGCCTTGGCCAGCATCTCCCACCCTTCCCTGGGACCACAAAACCATCCTCCCTACACACTCCCTCGTACTGCACTTACTGTGTATCTGTTTAAACAGTTTACCCTTCCAAGTGGAAGGGGGAATATCACATACTTTTTGGTGTCTCAAAGCAGCAAGCATGGGGTTGGGGTTTAGTATTTGTTGATTGAAAAAATAAATAGCAAAGCCATGACATAAACAGAAAAAGCAGACATTCCCTTCAGCTTACCTTATGTATATGTCTTCTCTCTTCTTTTCTTTATAAAAATTCTACAAAAAAGTCCAAAATACCAATGTAAATCAAGAGTTATTGACTAATTTGCCATGAAAATGGCCAAATAGCTACTTTTGTCTTTCAACAGTGTCACTTCTCCAGAGTTTATTATTTTCCTTAACAAATACCCCCACAAGGAAAGGATGTGACAGTTTACACAGAAGACAAGTTGAAGGATTGTTTAGAACCATGTTTCTGAGTAACTTGAGGGGAACCTTCTAAATCAGGGGTGGGCAACTTCCAGCCCTTGGGACCACATATAGCAGGCTAATTTTAGGATGATAATTTTGTAGGGCCTGAGAATGATGTTATAAAGATCCAAATGGCCCTTGGCAGAGAAAAGGTGCCCCACCCTCTTCTAAAGGAACAGGTAGCTGCTTTTCTGCGTCACCTGGTGCTCTGCTTTCTCACAGAAACAGGCAGTGGGTCTGGGTTTACAGTAAGCAGAGGCGTGGGAGCCCAAACCTCTGAGGTCTGAGGTCCCTGATACATACATCTAGGGAAAGGCAAGACCGAAGAATTCTAGCATCATGAGGTTTCCAGGCACTAACACTCTACTCATGGTACAGTGTTTCTCACGCATGTTCGCCTGTGCCCAGGAATTCCAACGATAACGCAACGACATGTAAACAAGGCAGAGAAACCGTTTGAGGATGGCCCTCAGAAAGAGAGCCGAGTTAAGATCTTCTGCTGTATTTTCCATCCCTGTTTCCAAATTTATCCTCAATGTCTGTGGCTGCTCGTATATGCAAGCCCAAAGATGAGGTGGCTGTTCCCATTACACTCAGCAGAACAGACTCCATAAAGGTGGCCCCGGGTCCCTCTGTGTCTGTGAGATCGACTTGGAGCTGATGTGCATGGTGCAGGGGAGGCCTGCAGAGCCCTCCCGCCATCCTAGAGGCTTGGCACCTACCAGCACATTGACAGTGCAGCTCATCCGGTTTTCCTTGCTCTCATCATGCATGACGATGGTCCTGTAGTCCAAGAGGTTCTCAAGGAGGCTGCTGACCAGGAGCGCGAATGATTCTCCTGAGCTGGAGAGGTATTTATGTTTCCGGAAATGTTCTAGGAGCCTGGAGGGTGGAGTTGAGACAAATGCCCATGTCATCCTGTCACTCCAGCACCATTTATGAGCGCTATCCAAGGTCCTAGCAGCAGGTGGCACCAGATGAGGAGACACACACCCTTCACGTAACACAATTACTCCAGTTCCATGGTTCTTTAGAGCTTCAGCTCAGTCCCCACCATCACCTAGAATCCCAGCCCACAGTGCTCTTCTTTGAATTTGCAACTGTATTTTTTGTTGGTTTTTGTTTTCTTGTCAATATCACAAAAACAAGAACCTTTGCCCAAAAGGTTTGTGTATGTTTTCTGATCACTCTACTCAGGTTGAAAGAAATCATCTTTCCTGTCTTTATTCTCCCTAAAGCCTGGCACTTCAGGGCATCCAGTGGGCATTCTGGTGAGCTGTGTGTGAATGCCCAGCCTAGAGGAACCTGGGAATCTAGCATAAACCCAGACACGTGGCTCTTCAGATACAGTGCTATTTTCAGAAAAAAGAGAAGGTTGGAAATAAGATTGAGATTAAATCCTCTTTCTTTGGACCCCTAGAGAGCAAAGATTTTTATAGGAGCTTCTTAGATTAGACAATTAGAAGAAAACGTGGGAGCAAGAGAAAAAGAAGAGGAAGGTGTGTTCAAAGAATTAGTCTGGATCTAGAATTATTCTTGGGCACTGGAGATTTATGTGGCCATATTTTTCTGAGGCAGTGATCCAGGAAGAATGAACACAACAACAACAAAATAAGATATTTTATGTGAAAAATCAGCTATAGGACTAAAAAATGAGTTCACATTTGTAAATATTTTGGGTCTGTTTGAATGTGTGTGTAATTTCTGCATTTTAATTCCTGTATGAGATTAGAATTGCAAAAGTAAAAAGCTGGGAGGTTTAAAACCAGTTTGAATAGGCAGATCTAAGAGAAACAGGATAAAAAGATCAACAAATTATCTTATTAGCCATTAAAAACAATATAAGAAGGACTTCTGGTTCTTTAAAATACAGATGAGTCATCAATTCATTTCTGAGTACCCAGTGTGCTGGTTCCTTAAAAAAAATCTTAAAAAACAAAACCAAACAAAGTTGGGAGACTTGTCCTCAAGTATAGTCTAGTGCAGCCGTGGGCAAACTACGGCCCGCTTGAAATGAATAAAACTAAAAAAAAAAAAGACCGTACCTTTTTATGTAATGATGTTTACTTTGAATTTATATTAGTTCACACAAACACTCCATCCATGCTTTTGTTCTGGCCCTCCGGTCTAGTTTAAGAACCCATTGTGGCCCTCGAGTCAAAAAGTTTGCCCACCCCTGGTCTAGTGAGCAACACTCCCCCAAACAGGTGAATAATGAAATGACCCAGGCACACCTCCTACCAGTTGATCAATATCATAAAAGTTCAGAGAACACAAGACTTAAATAGTCTAGAATAGTTACAGCCCTGGATGATGGCAGGATAAGATAATAGTAATCAGCAAAAACCCAGAGCAGCCAACATATGTTAGCGCGAAATCTGTAACAGACACTGTGAAAATGCATTATCTCGATTCATCCTCACAACAATACCAAAATATAGGTCCTATTATTGTAGAGGGGAAAAATGAGGCATTGGATAGGTTATGTGACTTGTCCAAAGTCAAACTCCTAGAATGTAGAGAAGCAGGATTTGAAACCCAATCTTTCTCTAATTCCAACATGCAATTGTTTTAATCATTCTTTTTATACTGTAATTCCCTACATGAGATGGACAGTTAAGAGGGCAAGAGAGTGAGGGTAAAGGTCTCTGGGGACGTGGGTGGGTGGGGAGTAGGAATGGTAATGTGAGCACAGAGCGGGAATGAATGTTGGATTCTGGGCAGTGAAAAGACCAACCTGGCTGGAGATATTACTGGTGTTCTTATATGCCCTTTAAGGGCATAGGGTATTTTATTTTTTAAAATATATTTTTATTGATTTTAAAAAGAGATGGGGGGGGAGGGAGGGAGGGAGGGAGGGAGGGAGAGAGAGAGAGAGAGAGAGAGAGAGAGAGAGAGAGAGAGAGAGAGAGAGAAACATCTATGAGCTGCCTCCTGCACGCCTCCTACTAGGGATTCTGCTTGAAGGCCAGGCTGTGCCCTGACCAGGAATAGAACTGGCGACCTCTTGGTGCATGGGATGACACTCAACCAACTGAGCCACACTGACCAGAGCAGGGAACAGGGTATTTTAAAATGAAAACTGGACTTTGAAATGTTTTCTTTTTCTCCCCATCCTTGAAATTGTTGATTTGAAGCCATAATTAGAGGTGTTATCACTGTTGATGAAGTTCATCAATTCAAACACTGGGCAAAATGCTTTGAACATCTCTCCCCCCTCCGCCTGGCTCTGTCCTTGATGGCCCAGCTGGCCAGGGGAACATGGGCATTGGGCTCATGTCAGTTAAGCAAGTATCATTAACCCCACCGAGAACCAACTGGAGTGGTAACCCCAGCGATTCTGTGACTATCAGTGGGTTTGTAAGTGCGTGGAAACCTGTTCTGTCCACTCCTAAATGATGTCATCAGCTTGAGATCTGCTGCCTGAAATACTCACAGCTTTTCGAGAAGGACCTTGTACTGCTCATCTCCTTTGCCCCCTTCCACCTCTTGGTCCAGCCTTGTGATCAGCTCATTCTCAAACTGAAAGCAGAGTCAGAATTTCACAGATGTCATACCCTTCAAAGAGGACAGGAGTGATGCCCGGCCATCCTTTGCAGACCTGCCCAGCCCCCTTTTAACTGTGAATTATTTCCAGCATAGACAGAGGAAGACCACTTGTCACATCGTCCGTTACGGCACACTGAGGCCCCATCTAAACTTTCTAATGTAGCCACATGCTACTTTACCCTTTGCTTTACATTTGCACAAAATAATTACCCCAAACATTATTTTCTTATCACAACTATGCAGGTAAATACAGCCTAATGATTCTAATTTTCTATTTTGTTTTTGGTTCTTGTCTTAGCCTTGCCAATGGGATTGCTTTTTTTCTGATTTTGCAGAGCTGTAGGGTTGCAAAATCTTCCTTTCGATATTAATACATGGTGTAGGTAAAGAAAATAAAGAGAAAATATATCAGGCACACTGAGATCACTAAACTAGAGACTGCTGCATCCTCCCCCCATTTCACCTCCTTACTCTCTCCGCTGTGCTGCAGCAAATAGGATTAATGTGCACGAAGTCCAATTTTAATTATCTGGAGACTAGTGGCCTAGGGTATGAAATTCGTGCACAGGTAGTGTCCCTAGGCCTGGCCGGCTGATCGGGGTCTTCCTTCCCCTGGCTGCCGGCCAGGGCCTTCCTTTGTTCCACACCACCCCCTGGTGGTCAGCGAACGTCACAGTGGGTGGTCTAAGTGGTCAAACTCCGGAGGGGACAATTTGCATATTAGCCTTTTATCATATAGGATAGAGGCCGCATTAGGAAACTCCTATAGCAAAAAGACTGCTTTGAGGCCAGCCTGGGATGGAATATCTGCTTCTATCTCTAACTGCCTTACAAAGTGAAATGTAAAAGAACATTTGTAGACCTACTTTGTTTAGTATTATTCAGGTTATGGCTTCTCTATATAGAAAGAAAATAAATAAGAGTTGACTATGTTCATTAGTAAAATTATAGGTCTACACCTCTTACCATATGGAAATTGCCATTTCCACTGAAATTGAACTCACACTGCATCATATCAAAGAAAATGGGGATGGTGGCTTTGCGAAGCTCTACTTCAGGGGTCAATGTGACCTCCAGAATGGGACCCACCATGGACGGGATGAATTTAATTTTGTGGGGACCTGAAATGAAAGTAAGAAAATAAAAATAATTTCACTGGAGGTAAAGTGTTACAATCTTCCTCCACAGGGCCCGTGAGAAAAGAGTACGTTTATGTGGGTAGATCAGCTCCATTCAGACCTGGGTGACTACATACTGTATTCTGACAACAAGTGGATGTCATAACAAGAGACCCAGAGTCACCATTCACTTCCAACACACAGACAAGTTAATCGTAGGGTTACTGGAATTAAAATAAAAAAAGAGTGCATCCGGGCATGCTCATCACACAGGTGTGTGCATGGGCTCATTCAAGGTCATACACTCACCCAGGTTATACCACATGTCCCGGATCCTAAAGCCGATTTCCTTTCTCATGTCCCCATATCTAGAAAGAAGACCACAGACAAGAGAATGATTTGCAGTGAAAATGAGTACCTATAATAAACGAGTACCTATAGCCTGTGTTCCGCTAGGTCACGTGAAAGGCGGGCTTTGATACCTAACCAAGCCCCGAGGGGGGGGCACCTTCCACAGCAGGAGGGGACAACGCAAGCACCGGAAGGTAACAGAGAAGACAAGGCTGACAAACTGGCTTAAGGAGGCAGAGCGAGAAACAATCTGGCTGCTGTTAAGCAAAGAAATGAAAAACAGAAATACTATTGGGAAGGGAAGTGGGGTCTGGTTTGTATAGTAATGGGACTGGTGGCTAATAACCATGCTGAACGTATACACTTATATCTGAGTAACCATGTCTCATACCACATTGGGAAACTCTGGACATACATTCTCCATGGGGGGATATTGCTCCCGAAGGGGTGAAAATTGGTTCTTGGGGGCAAAAAAGCCTGCTGTTTTCATGAATAAAGTACAGGTATACAAGTAGTACATAAACAGATATGCATATATTTATTGGGTTAATATTCCTTGAGGGTGTGATTAGAAAAGTAATTTCTAAAAGGATTACTTATAGGAGTTGATAGTGGGGACATAAAAGTGAGAAACACTGATCTAGACAGTGGTTCTTGGGGGAAGTGACTAAGAATGACCTGGAACTCTCTCTTGAATACATATGCCTGGCTACCCCTCCCCACACGCCAGATCAGAGGCCTGGGCTTGGAAAACCAGAAGCAGGAGGGTGAAAGCAGATACTGCAAACGTTCCCAGGGAGCTCCACATGGACCTACGGCCATCCTACAAGCTCAGCTCTACATTTGGAAATGAGTAGTCTACTCATGTGACTACTGCGCCAAACCTGTTTGTCAAATTCCTCCTTTGGAGATGCCTTCAGAAGCCAGTATAAAAACTTCACTTACAGCCCTAACCGGTTTGGCTCAGTGGACAGAGCATCGGCCTGCGGACTGAAAGGTCCCAGGTTTGATTCCGGTCAAGGGCATGTACCTTGGTTGCGGGCACATCCCCAGTAGGAGGTGTGCAGGAGGCAGCTGATCAGTGTTTCTAACTCTCTATCCCTCTCCCTTCCTCTCTGTAAAAAATCAATAAAATACATTAAAAAACAACAACAACAAAAACAAAAACTTCACTGACGGTTATCCAACCAAAATCAAATCTCTCCTTGAAAGAAACTGTCATTTAAGATATTCTAAAGAGTGAGATTCAGGTATCCATCTTAAAAATCTATCATCTTTTGATACCCACCTCACAAAGAAATCTACAAGTTTTATTTCTACCTTTGAACACACAATCACTACGTTCCCCCCCCCCCCCGCCCCAGGCACTAACAGCCAGTGTTTTCGGGAGGAACCAGAGGTAGAGGTGCTAAGTAATTTGTCTAGAATGCCAGACGTTCCAGAAGGTGGAGCAGAACCAAAATTTCACAGCCTTTAAATGATAAATTCCTCAAGTTCTTCCTAACCGCACAGCCTTGGAGTCTCCAGGCTCTCGAATTCCGAAACAGGCCCGAGACGAAAGCAATGCAAAGCTTCCCTGAGCGCTCATCACTCTCATGCGTGAGTCCACTTTGAATTCCGAGCAGGAATCTGCAGGGCCTGTTTAGGTGATGTGTCAGACTCGGCTTCTGCGCCCGAGGGACTACTGAGAGGCACAAAGGAGCCTGCTTTGTGAAGCACTAAGGAGGAAGAGGCACTGTGCCTGCAATTTGGACAAGCTGCCAGCAGAGGGCCAGCTGTTCCCAGAGAATGTGATGGGTGATGGGAAAATGAATGGGGCCTTGGGGAAAGAGGTGATTCTGGGGAAATCGATGAAATACTTATAAGAGCTATACTTATAATGGCACCCAGTGGACAGCGATGTCTGTGACACCCAAAATCTTGTTTTGAAACGGAAAATACCACCTACCTAATCTTAAGCAAGTTTGAGAGGACACTTACTTTTTCATAATTTTGGTGCGCTTGGCTTGAGAGAAGGTTTCAAGCTGCAGGGACTCGTGGGTGAGAAACGCTACTGCCAAATGGAAGTAATTGTTCCAGAGCTGTTCAAAATTAATTGTGTGGGCGAGAAGAAAAGGAAAATCACATTAACAAGGGTCATCACCAAATGGTGCCATTTGGAGCAAGTCACTTGCCAGGGATTAATTTTAAGAAATCCACAGGACTTCTTTTACTTCCTTGTGTTTCAATTATTCCGCCCTGAAATTTTTAATGAAATATTAATATTAACATGTTAATATTAATTTTAAAAAATCCAAACTATTATATTTGTCTATACTCCTGGGATAAAGGCAAGCTGCTGCCAAGAAGCATACCTATTTATAGTAAATGGTCTGGCAACATGTATGAAAAGCCCTAACATGCTGCCAAACTTCTGAAGCAGTAAATACTTCAGGACTTTATCCTGGCAAAATAAATCATGGCTATTTAAAAATACTGAGAACAAGGAAGGCCCTCCAAGTGCTATTTAAGCGAACAGAAAATGGAAACAATCTAAATGTTCATGAGAATATGCCTAAATAAATCATGGAGTAGCCAGACAATGGACTGTATCAGCCATTAAAAACATTGCAAAAATATTTACTATCATCAAGAAGATCAAAGAAAAAGTAAATAAAGTAGATTAATGGAGGTTATCAAAGAACTGCACAGCTCAATTCCATTTTGGCACATACATACAAATACATATGTACAGGTATGCATATACATATATACATACACACATCTACATGTATACTTATGACTCCCCACTTTTAACATTCCACAGATACAAAGATACGACCCAGCAGAGCACATCACCAACAGAGCGTAGGCTGGCACATAAGCTCCATGAGAGCAGGGCCCTGAGTGCCTTCACTGGGGCCTAGAACAGGCCGTGAACATGTAAATATTCTAATATTTGTTGATGAATGAATGAATGAATGAATGAATGAAGGTGCAGCTAGTGACCACCTGTTTGGTTATCACTTTGTGGACTTCCAACCAAGTGTGTACACAAACCACTCTTTAGAAACTGAACCATCTGTAGGCAGAGCACATGGGTTATGTTAACAGCAGAAGACAGTCTTTCAATTTCCGTCTTTTTGCTTAGTTATATTTTCTACCATTATTTTTTTTAACATGTATTAGTTTTACAGAAAGAAGAAAAAATCCTGTTTGACTATGTTTGGAGGACAGAGGAACAAAAATGTGTGCTTTAGGAAAGGACAAAGGACAAGAAAACCTTTTCATTTGGAAATGACAAAATCTTTGGTGACGTTTTCCAAAATGAGCTGGTTCTCATGCTTTGGCTGAGAATCCAAGGAACTCCTAGGTACGTAGCAGGCTTACCTGAAGTTCAAAGCCTGCCTGATCCATGAAACGCCTTGTGAGAACCTCAGCAAACTGGTTTATGGCTCGGAGGAAAACCCTTGGGGAGGAAAACACAGGGTAAGAAAGGCACCTTCGTGCTCACTGCAACACTTCCCATCTGTTAAAAACAAAGCAAAGCAAACCTGGGCTTGGCAACAGACGACCTTTAGATCAACCGAGGTCGTCAAGAGACCAGTGACAGAGCACGCCTGCAGAGGACACTGAAGGTCAGTGTCTGGAACTGACTACAAGCCCCATTCAAGGCTGCATCTCAACTTAGCCCGAGGGCAGAGCTGGGACAAGCCAGGCCTCCCGAGACGCTCTGCACTCTATCATGCTGCTGATCCAAAGTCTATGCAATGTTTCTCTATCTGCATAGAGAAGGGAAGGGCGTTTCTAGTCAGGTATGAGGACCTTGTAGAGCTAACAATAATGGTGAGAATAATGATTTACTTTATCTACCTCTTTAAAAATTCTGAAGCTCCTTTAATAGAACGTATGTATTTAGTTCATTTCACTTCCATTCAAAAGTATTTATTGTGGGCCAGAATCTACAAAGCGCTGGCTTAGGTTTTGCTTTGGAAGAGACTGTTCCTGTCTTACGACATTTAAACCTTGGTGGGGGCCATTTGCCATTTGACCCAAGAAAAAATATAGAAAATTCAATGAGGGGGTAAAGAGGTTTGGGAAACCCAAGGAAGAGAGGATCCAGGTCAGAAAGGCTCCCTTCACAGATGCCACCTGAGAAGGACCTGAAGGAGTGAGTGGCAGGGTGACAGCCAGAGGTGAGAAGGAGGTGAGGCAGGAGGCAGAGCAGCGTGAAGGGAAGGACAGAAGACGCTCGGGGGCTGGGAAGCGGCCAGTTTGGCTGGAGCGCGGCTTGGAGACAGAGGGAAGAGTGGAGGGTAAGGCTAGAAAAGCAGGCAGGGCCAGGATGCCGTCTTTGACCATCAGAATGACGAAGACCATATGGAGCCGCTGGCAGGTGCCATGGAGAGTTGATGCTGACGATTCGGTGAGGAGACTACAGTAGAGAGAAGGGGGTAGAGAGCCGGGTCAGAGCAACAGCAGCAGCCGGTGAAATCGGGAACATGAGCACACAAACCAGGCTCATGGAAGTGGGAGGAGCCTTGCTTTACAGACGGTGGATTGGAGGCAAAGGATTTCACAGGCCTTCACAAAAGTCAGAGAGCTATTACCAGGCCCAAGTGCAGTGACTCCTGAACAACGCAGGGGTTAGGGACACTGACCCCCGGCGCAGTGAAAAATCCTCATATAATTTTTTACTCCCCCAAAACTTAACTACAGTCAGTCCTTTGTACACTCGGGTTTCACACTGGCGGATTCAACTAACTGTGGATCAAAAATGGTGTTTATTATCTGAAGTTGGGAATCGTGGATGCAGAGGGCTGATTATATTAATAGTCTACTATTGACTGGAAGCCTTACTGATAACATAAATAGCCAATTAACTCATATTTTGTATGTTACATGTATCATGTACTGTAGTCTTACAATAAAGTATGCTAGAGCAAGGCAATATTATTTTAAAAACATAAGGAAGAGAAAATACATTTACTGTGTTTATTGAAAGAAATCCATATAGATGGATCCTCAGAGTTCAGCCCATGTTGCTCAAGGGTCAGCAGTATTCAGAGTCAAATGCCCCGGGCCTGCCCAGGCGGGCTTACCTGCTCTGAGTCATATTCATGACCATCCAGTCTTTGGCATAAACATTCTTTCCAATCAGATCCTTAAACATGATAAAAGTTTCCATGAGGAAGTCCTGCAGAGAACAAAGGAATGGCTGGAGGAAAACTGGGCTGCATGTCATGAGCCTTCCTCGGCATGTGGACAAGAAGAAAACTACACCAGAATAAGCTGTCCTAGTCCCTCACCGACAGCTTAGCTTTTTAATAAGGTTTTGGGGATAGCAAGCATTTTACAGCTATCGTATGATTTGATTCTTACATCATATACTCTGATGAAAAAACTGCCCACATTTTACAAATGATAAAGCTGAGGCTGTGAAAAATTAAACAACTTGCTCAGAGTTGTAGAAACGAGGAAGCAGAAGAGCTGAGGGAAAAACTTGGGGTTCTGAACTCTCCGTTTAAAGTCAAGTGCTGTCTGAATGGGGCTACTGCATTTAAAACAAATCCACCAACAATGGTTGGAAAACTGGTATTTCAAATGACTGAGTCCAATTTTCCTTTATTATTGTTAGAACAGAACAAACATGCTGTAAGTAGAAGCAAAGTCAGGGTTCTTCCTATTCCAGGAAGGCAGCCACATGAAGCCTGGGAGAAGGGTCCTAACTGGTCCTTAAAAGAGATTCCAGCAGTGGATCATGATGACCGTATTAACTGATAATCAAAGTCCAATATTGGCCAAACAGCGGTTTTACTCAAAGGGGGGGCTATGAGCAAAAAGGAACACAGAACAACTGAGCTAAAAACCAAAGCTAAAAACTTTGAAAAGCTTTTTTATTTATTAGCTAGTTAAATTTAGACATTTTCCACTCGGATTCCTGAAATGGAAACCCTGTCCAATTTCTCTGACACCGAACCAATGCAGTTCTATCTTATGAACTGCACCATGTAGCAGAAAGAACACAGGGCGTGGGGGGCAGGAGGCCTGGGCTCTATTTCGAACTGTACTCCTTGGGACACTGGTCAAGGTGGTTAACTCCCTGCACTTTGGATGCCAAACAGCATGGGAGTGAGGGTAACTCTGGCTGGAAAATCTGTGATGCCCCTGAATCTTCCCTTCGGTTCAATGAGTCAAACTTTGCTTTCTCAATTCTGAAATCATAGACGTATTTCATGCCTCTTAACATTTTTCATCAGATTTTAAGTGTTCCCACCAATTCATTAACTATTCTATTAACCGGTTCCCTCAATTCAAAAGAATTCATGGTTTGTGAACAAGGATTCGATTTGGATGCCAAGGACTCCACATTGAACTCTTGGTAATCTAAGGGTAAACAGTGATCGAATAATAAAGGCAAATTCCCAGTTTCTTTTGCTCATAGCCCCCTTTTCAGTAAAACAGCTGTTTGGCCAATCCCTCCTTTTATCTACCACTTCCCAGTCTTTCAAGTGATTCATTCAGAAGGCAGCAGGAGGGGGGGCAATCTACTGAAAGTCAGAAGATCTAGGTGTGCAACATAACCCTCCACCAAAGCCTACAATTCCCCATGGGGATAATCTTCTTTTTAATTAAATAAAAGCGGGGGAAGAGCTCACCCTTGTTTTAGAAAACACGAGTTAAAACTGTTTTGTTTTTTGCTTACTTAATGGAACCAAATTGTCAAGAGTTTGAATTTAGTATAACTTCCACTATTCTATTTGTTTTCTGAAGGAACTTTTTAAAAAGTCACTAAACTATTTCTATATTAATTTTAACTTACATCATAATAGTAATAAGATTATTGTTATAAATAGCTCATCTTCCAAGGCCATTAACTACATGTCAAGCACAAAGCTAGTCATTTTCTATGCATCGATTCAATCAATACTCAACTCACAGTACCCCTCAAAGTAGGTACTGCGTACTGCCTTACAGATGAGAAAACTGAGGTTAATGAAGTGAAAGCTTGCCTAAAATTTCATAGAAGGAAGTGGAAGAGCCAGAACTCAAACCCAGATCTGGGTTCTTAAATCTACTACACCATCTGCCTATGGAGGAGGAACAATGCTACCCTACCGGAAGCTTCCATCTCTCCCCTCCCCCCTTCCTTCCTAATTCTCATGCGCCTGGCCTCGCAGGCACGCCTACTCATTGCTGCGGGTCCTGTGCCACACGGCCTGCCAGAGCATGGCCCGAGTAGGCCTCCAGATTAAGCCACATGGTCCAATACAGCATTTGGAGAGTTCATGACTGGGCCAACTACTAAATACTACTAAGCAGTCGTTTCTCTCCAATTCCCTGTGTTTTTCCATCATGGGACCTCACTAAATGGAGGGTGACTGGCATGAAAGGAGCTGGGTGTCCTTGTGTGCAATGGCCATAGACCATTCAGAAAGGAGACAATCTAGGGCACAAAGAAGACTGAAATATGCATGGACGATGGGAAGTGATTGAGAGCAAAGACCACTGCCATGGGACATCAAATTGCTAATCCAGATCCACGTCCAGCTCACTGCTTACAAGATGATACACCATCAGGGACATTTACCAGCCACTAAAAAAATCCCTGAAGGGAAGAATTCTGGGGGCAGCCAGAGGCCTGGCTTAGCCCCTCAGGTAACCTTTGCTTATACCCTGAATAGTAACTGAGAAAAATTTTCTTGTTTAAAACAAGGGAATGGAATACTTTCAACTGAAGATATACAGGTTGTAAGGGGCAGGCATTACCTCTTCTTGTCTCCCTTTCCAGGAACTACTGAAAAGGATGCCTTCAACCACATCTCAGAAGACCTTGTACACCTCTGTCCCCTAAAACCCTTGCCAGGCAGGAGTAAGTATTAGTAAGTATTGTCCCTAAAAATAAGACACTACTCTCTTTTGAGAGCAAAAACATCTCCCAAAGGTTTCTAAATAAAGCTCTCTTTAAGCCCAAGAAACTCAGGGGGTTGAGTGAGGACCCCGGGTATACAAATTATACTCGTCTTCAAATCCTATCCCAGAGAGAAAGAATGAACACTTCCCTTTTCTTTATCACTATGGACCCCACATGAGAGGAGCTGGCATGAAGGTGGATGGGGAGAGACCCCTGGACGCCTGGTGCTCAGTTTTGGTTACTGTTTATGCGGAATGTAAGAATCCTGAAGGTCACCAGGACTCAGTGAAGACAACTTACACTGATGTCTTGGTTGGTTTTGAAAATGTTGATATAGTGGGTGTAGTGGCTGTCGTCCATCTGCCGCAGGATGGCAATCATGCACGCAACAAAACTCCCCTGCAGGAGAAAAAACACAGGAACCAAGCCCCTTACCAGCAGTTCTCAACCTGTGGGTCTCGACCCCCTTGGGGGTCGAACGACCCTTTCACAGGGGTCGCCTAAGACCATTGGAAAACACATATATAATTACATATTGTTTTTGTGATTAATCACTATGCTTTAATTATGTTCAATTTGTAACGATGAAATTGGGGGTCACCACAACATGAGGAACTGTATTGAAGGGTCGCAGCATTAGGAAGGTTGAGAACCACTGCCTTAGACCAACTGACAAACAAGATTTGGGCACATGTACTTGGCTTTCCCAGCCAATCACCTAAGCAGGGACCAAACAAACTGGAAACATTCCAAGGGTTCCCAGGGTACGCGCTGTGCTGTTTCTGCCCGAATTGACCTCTTCAATGTTGAGGTGAGGAATGTGGAGGGCTTCCCACATCCCGTGAGCAGCGAAGGTTTGTGCAGCCAGTAGGTCAGGGGCCACTGCCTTCACGATCTCAGCTAGAGTACTAGTGAAACCCCAGCTTGTGGACTCCAGCTTCTTGTTGAGGCAGAGTTGTCGGCTAGAGGTCCAGAGAGAAACGTCTGGAATACTTAGTGTTGGGAGGAATATGGTTTGGAGGAAAAAGAGATGGCAAAACAGAGCGGAGGAACAGAGAAGACAGGAAGTGAGGCTCCTGGTGGAACACTTCAATGTCATTTCAGCAACTCTAGGAGCCGGGAGCCAGTTACTCCCAGTATGTCACACGCGTGTAACTGTGCACCTATTAGATGATTACTATCATTTCTATTTTTGAGGTCAGGAATTACATATTTAATGTGCTTTCCCCTCATCCAAATGTATTTGAATTATAATTTTTCTAGCCAGAGGGCAAATATCCAGAGGTAAATAGCTTCCTGTATTGGCATCATTATGAAAACAACACAAATTTAAATGAATTTGGCACAGAGCAGATGAATATACAGCTGTTCTTGGGATGGAGGGAATGACTTTCTAAACACAAAACAACCAAGTCTATTCGTGTACTACTCTTTCTGAATGAGTCTATCTTAACCTCTTTCATTTTAAAAGTTGATTTTTCTAACCCCAGCTGGTTTGGTTCAGTGGATAGAGCGTCAGACTGCGGACTGAAGGGTCCCAGGTTTGATTCCAGTCAAGGGCACATGCCTGGGTTGCAGGCTCGATCCCCAGTTGGGGGTGTGAAGGTAATCAATGATTCTCTTTCATCGTTGATGTTTCTATCTCTCTGCCCCTCTCCCTTCCTCTCTGAAATCAATAAAAATATATATTTTTTAAAAAGTTGCTTTTTCTAATTATAACACAATGTAAATTTAATGCACTAAGGCTTGTCACATATACTGCAATCCAGCATTGAGTTTACATTCCCATCAGTGTCTACAGTGTAGACTCTACACCATTGTTTCTCCAGGCTTTTACCTATTCATGGTATTGAGCTTTTATTTAATCTCATTTTTGGTTAATTTGCATTTCCTGCTCTGAATTACACATTGTGTCCATAGGTTTGTCAGTCACTTATTTTTCTCCCTTTGCTGTTTGCTCATATTCTTTATCCTTTTTTAATTAAAATATGTTTTAGTGGTTTTTAATCCCTCTTTAAATATTAAGGCTATTAGCCACTTGTCACATATTTTAAAATGAATTTTTATAATTTGGTGCTTAAAGTTTCATTTGCCTATATAAAATTTTTTTTCACATATAAGACTTTAAATTTTTTACCTAGCAAAATCTATTGTCTTCTTTGATGGTATCCTTTCAATTTTTTAAAAATATATTTTATTGATTTTTTAGAGAGGAAGGGAGAGGGATAGAGAGTTAGAAACATCGTTGAGAGAGAAGCATCAATCAGCTGCCTCCTGCACACCCCCTACTGGGGACGTGCCTGCAACCAAGGTACATGCCCTTGACCTGAATCAAAGCTGGGACCCTTTAGTCCCCAGGCCGACGCTCTATCCAGTGAGCCAAACCAGCTAGGGCCTTTCAATTTTTAAAAAAATCATGAATCTCTTTTTTCTTAAAAATAGGTATATATCAGTAGTCGGCAAACTCATTAGTCAACAGAGCCAAATATCAACAGTACAACGATTGAAATTTCTTTTGAGAGCCAAATTTTTTAAACTTAAACTATATAGGTAGGTACCTTGTTATTAACTTAATTAGGGTACTCCTAAGGCTTAGGAAGAGCCACACTCAAGGGGCCAAAGAGCCGTAGTTTGCCGACCACGGGTATATATTCATTTGTATTTTCTTTTAGCTGCCTTAGGATTTTTTTTTTTTTTTTTTTTTTTTACATTAAGCCATTCATTCTATCTGAAATTTATTTTGTGGGTATAACATAAAAGTCAAACAGATTTTTTCCACACTGTTCATATATTTTCCAAATAAAATTTATTAAAAATCTTCACTTTCCCCATTGAAAGGTAAAATTTTTCATTTAATCGAAAGGCTCCTTTTAAATTCCCTCAGTTCTGTCCTGTTGATATATGTACTCTATTGCTTGAGTCCAACACTATTTTAATTACTGCAGCATTACAATGTTTTCAAATCTGGCATGCATATCCTGCATTATCACTTCTATTGGGCTATTCATTATGTGTATCTTCCATTTATTTTTTACTCTAATATTTTTGTGACTCTACATTAAATGAACATTTTTTTGAAATTTCTGCATAGCTGTTTTTGTAATATAGAAAGGTCGCTGAATAATATTTATTTTAAAAGCACTTAGTTTAATAAATTATTCATCAGTTATTAAGATTTCAGTTAACTCTCTTGGGTTCCCTAGATATGGTAGCCATTTCAGCTAAAAATAATGACAATTATGATATTTTTCCTTTTCAATATTTATATTTAGAGTGGGTTTTATTTTGGTCTTATTACATTGGCTAGAACTTATAGAAAATCTCAACAGTGTTGAGATTTAATATTTTAATTCTCCTTTTTATGGCCATTACCTAATGTGTGCCTGGTGACTGCATGTTAAAAACATCTCCTATTCTTAATTTGGAATAGATGTTATATCACATATATTTTCGCATCTTTGGAGTCATGAAGCATTTTTCCTTTTGTTTGATATATTTTATTAATGAACCCTCTAATATTTAGCTATTCTTGAATATCCAGAACTTTATTAAGCCATCTATATAGTTATGAAAACAATACATATATAGTGTGTGTATATGGATATGTTATATATATGTATGTGTGTATTTCTTTTTGTGACTGTGTCTTTGCCTCTTTGTATGTCTTTCCCTCGCTTTCTCCGTCTTACGTTTATCTTTCCCAAGCATTCTCGCTGTGCTCGCCCGGTCCCTCTGTCACTCATGCATCTCAGCCATGTCCACAGCCATCATCTTGCTTTAACAGAGACATGGCAGCAGTTCAGCCACTTTCACATTCACATCCTCATCCTTCCTTTCAAACATACTGAGCCACCATCCCTGAGTTAAACAACAAGAGGGGTAAACGATGATTCTACCAACAGGAGCTGAAGAGGTAAATTCAATTTCAGACATACTAAGTATTATGTGTATCAATATATCACTTCCTAATCAGCATAGTTACCAACCTGCCTTTCTTTAAATATTCTTTACATAATGGCAGCAATGGTGTGGCAATAACATTAATGGTGTGTCCAGCCAGTAGCTACACCTTTAATACAAGAACTAGATCCCTTTATAATAAGCTTTGGATCATCCTGAGTGTTGATCTAGCAGAAAGACAACGTTTTGCTTGCAGGCATTTCTCTACAAGCTTATTTGGATCGGCTCCAGCACCTGCATGGAGATCTATGAGGGACCTCTTAGGATTTCTGCCTTCGCTGGAAGGCCCTTCCCCACACACCCACACTCCCTCACCTTCTGCAAGTCTTTGTCTAAGTTCTACCTTCTCAGGAGAGCCATTCTTAACCATCTTGTTTAAATTCTCCCACCTTTATCCTGCACATTTTTTTCTCCAGAGCACTTATCTCCTCGTTCTAACACTATGCATTATTTGCTGTTGCTGTAACTACTAGATGGGAAGCTCTGCTAAGGTTGTGGTTTCTGTCTGTTCTGTCCCTGATGTATCGCCAGTGTCTAGAAGAGCACCTGGCATACAGTAGCTCCTTAATACACATCTGTTGACTAAATAAATGGTTTTTATTTACTACAGCAATTTGGGATAGCTTTCTTACTATGTCCTCTAATGAAAATCTAATTATATCTTTTAATATCACAAATAAAAGATGCTTTGCTTTTATAATGATACAACTTGGCTTTCAATAGTTACCTGTGGTTTCAGTCATATATTCTGACATCTAATAGACAAAGTAGATGGAGAATGAGAGGCCAGAGCAACACAGGCACTTCTAAAAGCATCTTAATCACAGGTTCTTGAAAATGTTTGTTTTTTTCTTTGAACCAAAAGCGCTTTTCTTTGAACAAGGTGTTGATCTATAAGCACACTGAACATTAGTGGAACCAGGATGCAAGGGGGAAACTGAACTGACCCGAATTCTTCCCGGGCACCTAAAGGGCACAGTTGGAAACAACTTGGTAAAAGCTGCTGGGGACGGGGTTGGTTGACAACATGCCCAGGCTCTGAGCCAGGCTGGCTGCCTGGTCCCAACCCTACTTCAACCCTCTGGCATGTATGTAACCTCACCAGGTTTCGTAACCACTCTTTGCATATTTCCTCATTTGAAAAATGGAGCTAATGAAAGAGCTTCCTAACAGGATGGGTGCAAGCTTTTGTTGAATTATAAAGTGCTTAAGACAGTTTCTGGAACACACAAATAACTGGCTAATGACTTCTATTATCAGCACTACAGCTGGGAGCTGTCACTATTATGGGTCTAACGAGGAGGATCCAGACAGAGCCTGCAGAAACAGAGTCAGAACTAAATTACTTGAGATGGTAGAGGAAATGCTGAAGGCAGCTACCAAAACCCCTCGTTTTCTGCTCACAAAGACTCAGATTTTCCTTGAATAAAATATTAAATACTCAGAATATTTAGTCCAACAGAAACAGCATTATCAGTCTCCCTAGGGTGCCCGCACGTCTCGGTGGGTCTTGGTGGGTCTCCGCTTTAATGTATTAGACCAGGCTTTTGTTTAACCTTCAACCTGAGCAAGACTCCTCAGGGATGGACTGGCATGCCTTATATTTAGGGAATTCTTAAAAACGCTCCCCCTTAACCTTCCCACCCTGTTGGGTCGTCTTCCCACAAGAGAAAACCAGTCAGAGTTAAGATCTGCTTGCAGTGGTAACACGCCACCCATCCCATCCGGGGAGGCTGGGAAGTTCCAGACCCCTCACGCCCAAGCCACAGTGTGTGCAGGCGCAGATGCACACGGGGCTGGGCGGGCAGCACACGGGGCTGGGCGGAGCCTGTGAGTCTGGTCCAGACGCTGGTCCCAGGCCTCACATTAAGGCAGGTGGGACGCTGAGGCAGCAGCAGCAGCGGCCGGGGGCCCCTGAAGCGATACTCACGACGTGGGGAGACTGCCGGTTCATCGCGATCACGGTCCGATTGATCCTCCTCAGCAGCCGCTCCATGATTAGCTGTATGTGCATGGCCGTGGGGCCCTGGGGAGACAGACAGGCACACCCCTCTGACTGGGCACTTTTCTGCGGGAAACCCTGAAGAGGTTGTTTCTGGCTCCTCCCTCCCAAGCAACCTCTCATCCAAAAGGAAAACACGGTTGCACAGAAAAATACATAATGTCGACACGAAGGACTCAGGTGAAAGTCATCAGCTGTAACATTCTGAAGATGAGCATGGGGCTGCCGGGGAAGGCCGCCCTGACAGTCCAGACCGCCGGGTCCCCGGGGCGCTCACTGTGGCCACGGACTCTGCACAGTTTTGGGAGGACAGCATTGGCACGAGGTCCTTGGTCCCGATTCTGATCAGGTCAGGTTGCCCAGGACAATTAGGTACACGCCCGGGAAGTGAAAGGCAATAATGCAAAGTTCGCAGTAGGAGGAAAACCCCCGAGAAACGCAAGTCAAGGAGATGTGTTCAAAATTCCTGTGTTGAAGCTCTAACCAGTACTGTGATGGCTTTTGGCCATGGGGACTTTGGGGGCATTCGGTCATGAAGGCAAGGCCCTGGGTCTGATGGGATTAGTGTCCAAGTCAGAGACTGAGAGTTTGCCTACCTGTGAGCTCCGAGGACAGCCCTCAGGCAAACCCCACCATGCCCGCACCTTGACCTTGGGCCTCCAGCCTCCAGCCTAGTCTATGGTACCGCAGGTTCTCAAATAATGTCATTGCATTTTGATGTTGATGAGATGTCAGAGAAACTTAACTCTGTTTACCGTAAGTAGCCCATGGTAAAACGTCTCATTATACATGGTTTCACTTAAAGTCACAGAATCTATCAATGACATTAAATGAGGACTGACTTCTTCAAAAAATGGTTATTGAATCCATTGGGGTGACATGGCTAATAAAATTATATAGGTTTCAAGTGTACAATTCTGTAATACATCATCTGTATATTGTATTGTGTTCACCACCCCAAGTCAAGTCTCCTTCCATCATCATTTACCCTCTTCTGACTCTCCCCACCCCCCTTTCCCTCTGGTAATCCCCACAGTGTTGTCTGTGTCTGTGAGTTTTTTGTTTTTTCCTTAATCCTTCACCGTTTTCATTCAGCGCCCCCAACCCCCTCCCCTCTGACAGCTGTCAGTCTATTGTATGTATCTATGAGGCTGTTTCTATTTTGTTTGTTTATTATGTTCATCAGATTCCACATGTAAGTGAAGTAAAATGATATTTTTTCTTTTACTGACTGGCTTTTTTCACTTAGCAGAATACTCTCCAGGCCCATCCATGCTGTTGCAAAAGGCAAGATTTCCTTCTTTTTTATGTCCACATAGTAGTCCATTGTGTAGATGTACCATAGCTTTTTTATCCACTCATCTACTGATGGGCACTTGAGCTACTTCCAAATCTTGGCTATTGTAAATAACACTGCAATAAACACAGGGGTGCATATATTCTTTTGAATTAGTGTTTCAGGTTTCTTAGGATATATTCCCAGAAGTGGAATAAGTAGGTCATAGGCAGTTCCATTTTTAATTTTTTGAGGTAACTCCATACTGTTTTCCACAGTGGCTGTACCGGTCTGCATTCCCACCCACAGCACATGAGGTTTTCCTTTTCTCCATATCTTTGCCTGCACTTGTTTGTTGATTTATTGATAAAAGCCATTTCCGACAGGTGTGAGGTGATATCTCATTATGGTTTTAATTTGCATCTCTCTGATGAAAACATTTAACTTCTTTCATATGTCTCTTGGCCATCTGTATGTCCTCTTTGGAGAAGTGTCTACTCAGGTCCTCTGCTCATTTTTTTTATCGTGTTGTTTGTCTGGACAGCCCAAGCAGACTAACATAGGGATTTAGCAGTTTGATTCTGTCAGGTGTGACTTTGAGCAATTATTTAACCTTGTTGAGCTTCAGTATTTCATAGCTGCAAATAAAAAGGTTCCCTTACAGGGATTAGTTAGGCAGATGAACACAAAAATGCCTCATTACTGTGTGCATCTGCCCAACTCATTTTTTATTTTTCCTTCTTTCTGTTTTTGTTTTATTTGGGGGGGCAGGGAGGAGTGATTTGGTGTTACACTCATTCAACTTCAACTTATTAATATTCAACCTGACTTTTCAAAGCCTTTACCCATTCTTGCTTCATGATATATATTTTGAAACTCCTGGTTAATGTTTCAAATAACTAAATCATTGCCGAATGTAGTTTTATTAAAACATCAAGTATTGTTAGCTTTCCCTCTCCCTCACTTCTTTCCTTCCTTGCTTTTTATTACTTATTTATTTGCTTCCCATTTCTTTGAATGAAAGTGATTCATAAAACCTGCCTCTTGCCCTGGTGGGGCGGCTCAGTTAGTTGGAGCATCGTCCTGTACATCAAAAGGTGGTGGGTTCGATTCCAGTCAGGGCACATACCCAGGTTGCAAGTTCAATCCCTGGCCTGGGTGCATGCGGGAGGCAACTGATCCATGTTTCTTGCTCACATTCATGTTTCTCTCTCTTTCTCTCTTATCATCTCTAAAATCAATTAAAAATTAAAACAACAACAACAACAAGCCCCCTGCCTGTCCTGGTGATGCTGCTTTCGCCTCCAATTACATAACATTTCCATACTCTACCCCTGAGGAGGTGTGTAAGTCGTCAAAGGGCCTTGTGTGGAGGAATGAACAGCATCCCCTGAGCCCTTAAGGTATTTGCCCTCCAGCAGGAGAGCTGGGGCATGAGTATGAATAAGCAAAGCACAGAGATGCCTGAGGTCAGCTCCAGGAGGGCAGGGCACTTGCTCCTCTTGTTCCCTCAGGCATTCTTAGACCTATCACAGGGCCTGGAGCATGGGGGCGGCTTAATAAGTGTTTGTGAACCAAATTCATAATTCAAGGTACAAAAGGATAATACCCTTAAAAAAGACATAAGGAGGCGGAAGGAAGTAGCAGAGTGTGGAGTTTGGGCAGGATTGTGCCAGGAACAACTTCTTGGAGGTGTTTATTGCAGCTGGACTTTGGAGAATAAGGACAAGGAGGAGATAAAGCTTTGGGAAGGAGAGGGAATCCTGGACTGTAAAAGAGGCACAGGAATCAGTGCCAGTAAGTAGAGCCAGGAATTAGCTGAGGAGATGAGAGAATACGGGAAGACACAGGAAGTTAGCTTGTACGTTTTTAAATGCTTATGGTGGGGGGGAAAAAGCAACATACCATCACCACCAACAAAAATGATTGAATTTACTATTTTAACAGAGTTTAAAGATCAATAATTTTGAATGCCTATACTCATTATAGGAAACATTATAGGGAAGAGAAAAATAATTTTAAGCCAGTTAAAAAAAATAATTTTAAGTCATTTCTGAAGAATCATTCTCTGTAGTAAGAAGGTAGACAGAGATATTATATATATTTTTTTAAAAAACAACAACAGCAGGATCAGAAGAATGAAAGAAGTCATCTCGAACAATTCCTACGCATTATTGAATGGCAAAGTGGGCACCATGAGATTGCCAAAGGATAAAGAGCTGGTAATACTGGGACTAGAAACCCTGCACTGCCCAATCCCTGTGTCTCAGATTAGTTTAGGCTCATTTACGTAAATGCGTTTAGAGGCCATAGCCCTCACTAGGCCAGAGTGCCTAGCACACTGTTGCCAACTTTATGGGGCTTTGTGCTTCATTTTAGTTTTTTAATTACTGAGTTGTAAAGAGTTACATTTTAAAAATGTTATTGTTATTATGACATGAGTAATCACATTTATTTATTTGTCACAAAGTCCTTGGTTAGGAATCAAATCCTTAATCACAAAATTCCTTATGGGAAAGTTACTCCATTTTATAATGTGGTTTCTAAGAATACATTTAAGCAAAAAAAAGGAGGGGGGGAGGATGATCTATAATTAATACTAAATAGTAAAAATTGGGGCTCAGGGGAAGAAGAGACAGCAGGTACATAGCAGTGTGTCCTGCTGTCCCTCTGTGGCAGAGGTGTGAACTCTCAGAAATGCAGGCATGCCCATGTCATGCCCAGCAGGAGATGAGTCAGGCTGTGGCCAAACTGGGGTGGACGCTGAGAGGTGAACACAGGACCTACCTATGGGGAAAGGGCAGCGTTTCTCCTATCCCTCAGCAGAACTGAATCTAAAGATATCGGTAAGAGAACGGGCTTAGGCAAAACCAACAGTGATTTCCCTGCTCTGTAAGTTAATGCCATGCAGTCATCGTGGGAGGTGGTGACCATGGTTAGTGCTAAACTGAACACATTCTGCGAGGTTTTCCAGCCTCTCTAGTGGAGGCTACGCCTCGGCTGTGGGCTGTGCTAGTCTGGGACATCGCAAATGCAGGCTGACTCCGCCCCAGGTTTTGATGGGCACAGTTGCCCACATCATAGAGACGAGGCCAGATAAGAAAACATGTAATTTCCTCGAGGCTCCGAAGGATCGAAGGATCGGCGTCAGAGACACTGTGAAAATGAGAACTTCCAAGAATCTCAGGAACATCTGCAATGGTGTGGCCAGGCACCAGAGGTTAAGAAGGCCAAGGTTTCTGCGTAAAAAGCAACGTGTAAACAAGCCTCTGGTTCTGACAGGTGCTCACAGGGCCTCACAGAGGACAAGCAGGAGAAGCGGGCAGTGCCGGCCCCAGCGGCAACAGACTCTCCTGGCCAAGACTTGCAGAGCAGGCTCCAGCAAGGACAAGCCTCTCTAACCATTTCCAAAACGGGGGCGGCCTGCCCAGTACCCAGATTCTCAACTGCCTGGGCCAAGCCCTGGGACCCGGAAGGCCACCACAGCGTCATTCTCGCCCGCGGCAACGGGACCAGTGTGTGCTGCAGACCACATCAGTGGCCATTTGACTCACCACATCTTTCCTGTCCAGCACTTCCAGGATGCTGCTCAGAAGCTGCGAGCTGGCCTCATGGTCAGGCTTGCTGGAGTTGTCGTCTAACTGGCCGCTGAGCTGGTCTGTGAGCAGCGGCAGGAGCACGTCTCTGCACTCTGAGACAGAAGAGGAGACAGCACCGCTGCAGGGCAGGACCACCGGCTGAAGGCCGCTCCCCGCTGCACCGCCTGCCTATTCCCCAGCCCCGGCTGGACTCCGCCCGCAGCGCTGGATCCCTCAGGAGCACCTGAATTTGGGAACTTCAGCCCTGTAACTCGATTTTTAAAACTCAGAAAACTGTACCAATCATAGGTAACTGTAACACAATGCTTAAAGTATTTAACAATTTCTTTAGCCATTTTTAAAAATTGCCAACTTGATACTTGAAAGCAAAGTCATATGAAACTAATAAACTAAGCAAGTTATACAGTTAGAAATTTTGTTTTGACAGAGACAGACATAGATACAGAGAACAGACTGATGGCTGCCAGCGGGGAGGGAGTGGGGACCTGGGTGAAACAGGTGAGGGGATTGAGAAGCACTGATTGTAGTTACAAAACAGCCATGGGGCTGTAAAGGACAGCACAGAGAATGTCGTCAGTAACACTGTAATCACGATGTATGGGGCCAGGTGGGCACGAGAAATATCAGGGGGATCACTTTGTAAAGATGTGATTGTCTAACCACTATGCTGTACACCTGGAACTAATACCAAGTAATACTGAATGTGAACTATAGTTGAAAAAAATGTGAAAAGTAGAAAAAAAAGTAAAATAATTTTGTTTTGACATTTTCTACCTAACTGAAAAAATTTACTCTAAAATTCTTATAACTACCCAGCTTCACTGCGACACTGTAATGTGCTTCACGGACATCCTGTCCACGTTTTCACAGGCACATGGGCCTCACAGAGGAGAGCCTGCATCTTCCTTTTGGAATCTTCACCTCGTAAAACATTACATGGCGAGTCTAGATATCCTGACACTCACACTCACAGAGTGACGGTCAACAGTGAGAACACTTCCCCTAAATGAACCCAAATAGGGCATGCTTGCTCCAGGGCGCAAACGCCCACCTTTACTGGCTTTTATCCTTTCTGCCTCTGCATCCTCAGAGGCAGAGGCATACCAAGATGTTTAGTAATATTACATTTTCTACTGCAGAGCACTCACTAGTTTTTTGTACCACTTCCAACTGTGTCCTTGCAAAAGGTGAAATCTCTAAGCACAAATTCATAGGGTCACAAACCATCAGAGTCAGAGGTTTCTCATTCGATCTAGTTCAAGTCCTTGGTTCCACAGAAACAGAAGTGGAAACTTAAAGTCACATGACCAGCCAGAGGCAAGGCCAGGATGGTTCTGTCACCATGATTCACTCAACTTTCCTCTTTCTGAGGAGTCCTGATGGTCTCACTCGCCTCCCCCAGGCAACACAAATTAACAGGAGGTCACCCTCAGGACTTCCTGACCTGCTGGAAGATGCAAAAGAAGTTCCCACAGCTGCCCACTCCAGCCAGTTTGGGATTTACTGGGGGAAAGACTTGCTATCGCACCTTTTCCCCCTATCAGCTTTAGGTCACAGTGATTTAGACTTAGTGGCTACATGCCTGACTCTTCAAAAAATGAGTAGTATTTTACCAGTGAAAGTATTTTCTTTCTCCACCTCCCTCCCCTCCCAGCAGTTTGCTAGTAATCCCCCTCCCCCAAAAATCACCCCTTTGATTTATAGCAGTGGTTCTCAACCTTCTGGCCCTTTAAATACAGTTCCTCATGTTGTGACCCAACCATAAAATTATTTTCGTTGCTACTTCATAACTGTAATGTTGCTACTGTTATGAATCGTAATGTAAATATATGATATGAAGGATGGTTTTAGGCGACCCGTGAAAGGGTTGTTCGACTGCCAAAGGGGTCGCGACCCACAGGTTGAGAACTGCTGATTTATAGTGTTTGCCAATTTCCATGGTGTAAATACTTCCACCACGGTTGATTTTCAGCTATTCATGTGACATGACTGACATGGAGATAGGACTAGATGCACATAATAAGTAGTGCTGGGCCAGATGCGCCATATTTTTAAATTGCCAACTTGATACTTGAAAGCAAAGCCATGAAACTAATAAACTAGTTGACCCTTGCCCCTAGTTTTCGAGGATATGGTACATATGGGCCAAAGAAGCAGCACTTATTTAAAAGGACTATCTTTCCTGCTTGCTTGTTACTTGCTGGGGTTCCTATTTTGCAGACAAAGCTCCCTAATTAATGAAACACTTGACTGTTCTAATTAAGGAGCACAGGGTTCGGCTCTTTTAGGAACTATTGCAGATACCGAACTGACTTCACCTTCTCCTTAAAGCTGGTTTCCCAGGAGGTTCTTAAGTGCCAGCAAACAACTGGCAAGGACATCAGTGGCACTTAACAGGGGGCCAGTGTTGGCTGCAGAAGCAAGAGCAGGACTTCAACAGGCAGCTGGTTTTGGTGGAGACTTACCCGACTGCCGAAAAAGATTACTCTCTACGATCTTGCTCATGCAGTTCAACTTCTGGCGAACCAACTGGTTGTCAGGGATGCTCTGAATGAACTTGCAGAAGAGCAAGCTGGAAGAGAAGCCCGTGGTTAGCATTTCCATGGCGCCAAGTTCAAGGTGCCCTTACCCAATTCCCCTCTGCTCTGAGGTTCACCTGGAAATCTCTCCCAAATGGCCTGAGAGTCTGTCTCGAGGAAGCAAAGGAGAGACTATATTCCTTGCTCACTACTGGGATCAGCCTTAGAGCTAACTCTGCTTAAACTTCCCAAGTACCCCCAGGGCCATAACCGCTTTCAGACCTGCCTTAACACTCAACTTCTGCAGAATCCCTTTTTGCTAACTCCACCCCAGTGCCCACTGCCATCTGACTTAGCATTCCTGGGATGCTTAGGTATAGGGCTGGAAGCATGTTATTATGTACTTTCTTCTGCAGTTAATTTTAGGTCTGCGCATCCCATTTCCCTTGACAACGTGCAAACCCCTTCAGAAGCAGGCTTTGTGGCTTCTCTTGAGTGTTCCCAGAACTGAGCACAAAATGGTTCAGTGAACACGCTTTTTGCAATTTACCTGAGCTCAACAGGATCGAACACCAGTTTGACGTCGTTAATTATGCTCGGAAGGTACTTCAGAGCTGCGCCCTGTAAGGAAACACCACAGGCAGCGTCAGTGGCCGAGCAGGACAAACACAGACTTCACTGCTTCAGCCCAGGACCCGAAGGCTTGGCTCTGAAACAGGGAACTGGGCACAGGTGTTCTTGCAACGAAGAGGAACGCTGATGTGATACACAGCCTCCTCAGATCTTTTTTTCCTGGAAAGTCAGGAGGCACAGCTTTCTGTCTGCACTGCTGACAGGCTCTGCCCACTTGGGAGTCATGTTTGTATCCAAGAGGTAGTTAAAACCTTGACCTCTCCCTCACAACTCTGCCCTAATGAGCAAAGAGGAAATAATAAAGTTCAAAAGTGAGTCTTTAGAGATGACCTATTTTACATTAAAAAAGGTGACAATGGCCGAAACCGGTTTGGCTCAGTGGATAGAGCGTCGGCCTGCGGACTGAAGGGTCCTGGGTTCAATTCCGGTCAGGGGCATGTGCCTGGGTTGCGGGCACATCCCCAGTAGGAGATGTGCAGGAGGCAGCTGATGTTTCTCTCTCATCGATGTTTCTAACTCTCTATCTCTCTCCCTTCCTCTCTGTAAAAAATCAATAAAATATATTTAAAAAAAAAAAAAAAGGTGACAATGATGAAAACGATGGTGACCCTGGGCTTGTGGAAAGACCAAGAGAACTAAAAATAAAAACCTTCCACCTTTAACATCAGAATCCAGGGCTAAATTCCCAGGGGCCACACCAGTCATTCAAGGGATTTCTCAAAGGGCAGCTTGTTTCTGGCAAACTGGCCCTTGAGAATACAAACGTGCCATAAACGTAACAGGTTTTCCCCTGTACTTTCTGTAAGTCATACTAAAATTCACAAGCTCTCACTAAAATTCACAAGAACTAGTTTCCCCCGCTGAGACTAGGTTCTATGTGACCCAGGCCATCCTCACTGACAGTGCTGGGGTCCCCACAAAGCCATCCTGACCTTGATCTTCACAGCTTCCTCCAGAGGCCTGTCCATTAGTGTATTGAAAGCGAGAAATAACTGGCGGATTGAGTTATTAAATTCATCTCCATCTTCACTTTGGCCATAAAATCTTAATCAGAAAAAGAGAAAAGGAGTGAGATTTTCCATCTTTAAAAGAAATGTTGAGATATATCTGTTGCCTAAACAACGGTGGCAGAGACCCATGCCTCCCTTGGTCACCACTTGGAATTGTACAAAGAGAAGTCGTAGCTGCTCTGAGATAGTTTTGGGGAGAAACCCAGTGGCCTGAGAAGTTATCACCACCTGCTATGACCATCAGGGAGGTCATTTGTATGTATAGACCGTCCTACCACAGAGCTCTCAGCCGGTCCACTATGGCCAGCCTGTCAGGAGGGATGCCGCGTGCTGTCAGAAGACCACCCTGTTGATGGCCTCATGCTGGTGGTCTCGGGGCACTGCCAGCACGGAGAGAACACAGGAAGCTGCTTGGCCTGGAGTGGCCGATGAGTCCAGCATGCTCACCTGCCTTCCTCAGCTCAGGAGCAGGATGCCCAATAAGCGTGGGACGCCCAGCTAAGTGCCCTACACAGCACACCTGCTATGCTCTACTCTTCAGCATCACTCCTTCCCTCCTGCCCCCTCCTCTCTGTGTCACTCTAATCATTTTGTCTCATCTAATCAAGTCCTGGCCTTTTGAGCTGAAGTTTCAGACAATGAGTAGAAAAGCCCTTCAACCCCCCAAAAACGTTCTGAACCCAGCCCTGTCCGCCAGTCCAGTTAGTGTCACTCTGTCCATTGAACTGGCCATGCTGGTTCCTCTCCAAGAGGGGTCTTCCCGGACACAGGACACCTTAGTCTTTACTGACGCATGCTTGTGTGATTAAAGTGCTCTGAAGTCTTCAAGACGTACCCACCAACTGAAAGGTTGGTTCATCCACGTCAGTAAGTATTACTGGACGAATGTGGCATTCATTCATTCTTTCTCTCTCCTCTCTCTCTCTCTCTCTCTCTCTCTCTCTCTCTCTCTCTCTCCCTCTCCCTCCCTCTCTCCCTCCCTCCCTCCCTTCCTCTGTTCCTTCCACTCTCTCTAAAAAGCAATAGAAAAAAATATCCTCAGGTGAGGATTAAAAAAAACAATCAACCACTTAAATTTTTCTTTTGTAACTTGTTTTCTATTGTCTAGAGATATTTGTCAATCATTTCTTGATTCATAAGAGCCTTTAATCAGTAAAGCTATTCACCTTTGATCTGTGCTATATGCTACAGGCTTTTTTTCTTCAGGTAACTTGTTTCTTCAGGTAACATGCTCCAGTCTGCAGACCCCTTCCTTCTGCCTTACAGATATATTTAACCATTTGGAAATCCAGCTACAATTACTGAAGGTCAGGGAAGGCACTGCATTGCAAGCATTCTCAGAAAAGGTACTTCCTTTTTCCTGATTTTTTCTCTTTCTGAAGGAGCCATTATTCTAGGAATCCAAACTGGGAATTATCTCTGTGGCTGTTTCACCAGACAGCTAAGTACGGTGTCAGCAAGGAGATCCCCCCCCGCCCCCCAGGCCAGGAAACATCTCCCCATATAACTGCCACCATTCTCCCTCTACTACCAACAACAGCCATGGTCCTAGATTTTACACCCAGCACTGCTATGAAGCCCCCTGCTGTGTTAAATACAGTCTTTCCTCCCTAGAGCTGCTGTCACCAACAAAGGCTTCCAGCAAACCGCACATGTTAGCCACCGGCATCCCTATGTCCTTCAGTCACTACTGCCCTAGAAATTCTACTGATCCAAACGGACTTCCCATGGACCTTCTCTGATGGTTTCATAGTCCACCTCCATCTTCAGCCCTGAAGTTCTGAAATTTGGCAACTTCATGACCCAGAGCTCACAGCGCTGAGCATGAGCACGAGGACGAAGGAAAACTACACAGGGAATGGGCAGCGTCAACACCTTGTCACAGTGACCATTACCTCAAGTAGAGCACCCTAGATTGGATGATGAATCTAAACAAGTACTTTAAGGCTTTCAAAGCAGCAAAAAGCAACTCTGTCTTGCTGGAGTCGTCTGCATTAGCCACGTAGAAGTTCAGTACCTTGGAGAGTTTCCTGAAAAGGGTGAGAAGGAAATGTCACTGGGAAAGTAGTCCTCAGAGGCTGGGGTAGGCGGGGGGGGGGGGGGGGGGGGGCGCTGGCACACTGGGGTACAGACGTCACAGCGGCCGTTTTCTCCTCTAGACTATGTCCTGAACGGGGAAGTTAGCTCCAGCTCCTTTGCAATTTACTTCCCTCAGGGCAGTCTAGATTCAGAACTTCCTTTCTGCTTAAATACAGGAATGGTTTCTTCCCCTTTGCAGGATGTTAAAACAGGATGAAAAAATGAAAGAGTTGAAGATTCAAATCCTGAAAAGACATTTTCGTCTCTGGTATGTTCTGTAGATGTTTTTAGATGTTCCTTGAAGGGAGAGATTGCCCATCTGAGACAGTTACCTTAAAGGATGTCTAATTCCCTCCCATCTGCCCAAACCTGTGGCAATCAGTAACTATAGAGCCAGAAGGAAACATCATGAGTGTGGGGAGACCAGGGCGCCCTTGGTCACGAACTCCCGACAGACAGCCCTGGTTAGAGATTGCAGACAGCTCCTTTTGTCTTTCTAGAGCCTTCAGACGAGGCACTGTCTGAATCTTCTGCTAATTCACGCTTTTGAGGGCACTGATATTGTGAACTTCCCTTCTGGGAATCTCCGAGTTTCTAAGAGAAAATCTGGAGGCAACATGTGGAACTGGCCAAATCCAGACTCCTCTCACCAGAGCGCTGCATTTCACCCTGTGTAATGAAGGTGCCCGTCAGGACCTCCTCGCCTATGGCTGCCGCCAGCGTGGAAAGTAAAGCCACTGGTGTTGCTGCTGCTTCCCCCCTGCAGTGGGCAGTGCAGCCCCCGTTACGCTGCAGGACACCTCTTTTATGTCACTTATGTGTTATTACATTTCTGGACTCTCATGCAAATAAAACTAAGGAGTTGTATAACTCAGAAGAGGACACAAGGGATGCATGATTTGACCTAAAGATCGGGTCAGCAGCTACCCCGACAGACCAGCTGGCAGCAATTGGCATGATGTGGCAAAAGCCTCTGTCAGAAGATCTTGCTGACCTCTGCTACATTCCTGTCACTACTTGTCACACTGCTTTGCACAATAACTGGAATGACAGGCCACGTAGACCACATGATGAACTTAGCGCTCCTGGGTACAGTGCAGAGCGAACATTTGCTGCTCTCCAGTCAGGGACCAAAGACAGAAAGAAATCTACACCATGGAAGAGGGAGAGACCATTCCCTCTCATGCAAAGAAGGGGAAATGAAGTCTTCTCATAGTTCACTAGTAATAATTGTACAGCACTGTGGCATAGGATTGAGAGCCTGACTTGCTCTTCTACCAGACATGGTTTTGTTTACTCCACTGTTTGATCCCCAGGGCCTCAGGCTAATCTCACTGACACCCGATTGCAAAGATCCTGAGTATGGCCAGCTGTCCTGGCTGATGCTCCTGATGGCCACACTCCTCCCCTATATCTTCTGGAATCTTAAAGATATACAGCCTTATCTCTTCTCTCAGTTCCCAGGAGAGCCTGAACTTCATACATTTCCAGGGTAAGAATGTTAGATGGCCCCACTTTCCACCAGGAAGCTCAGAACAAGTCTCTGCCCTTGGAGCCACGTTTACTCAGCCTATGATCCTTGCGTTTCTCAACAAGCAGATCGAAGAGTCCAAATTGGGCAACCCAACAGCAGGCTCCCGGGGTCGTACTCACACGTAGGCCAAGGTGGCACTGAAGTGCTTGTAAATGTAGGTTTCCAGGACGGGGTTAAAATGCTGGAACTTGATGTCTCCGATCAGTGAAATAATAAACACCTGGCACGGGAGGAACACAAATAGCAGCTCTGAACACGCCCCAGGCTGTGTCCACACCTGGATCTCACATCGGTTGCTCTTTCCTTCTTCACCATGTCTGCAGCATTCTCACTTTCTATTCCAGCCCAACTCATGTCTTGAGTTCCTTTCTATTTAACATGAACGGAGACTATGACGTGTCAGGCACCGCGTAGATGCTGCGAGGAAACCAGCGGAAGCACCCTGGCCTCAGGGACCTCGCTGTCTCAGTGCAGCGCACAAGGGACACGGTCGGGGAGACATGGGGCAGGAGAGAGGGGATACGGACAGGGTTTCCAAGGGAAGAATAAACTCTGACCTGGATGCAGCTAAGGAAATATTCTATGGCATTCTTTTCTTGAGTGCAGGGTGAGAGCCCCAGTAACTGAACCTCACTGGACTTTTGCCCCCTAATTTCGCTCTCCTATCGTCAGGTGCATAATCCGCAAATAACCTCTTTGCATCTGCACCTACTCATGAGGAAAATGCAAAAGGAGCACGGAGACTTCCCCAGCTGCCACTGTCCCTGCCCTGGCGCAGGAATGCCTCCATGACCTTAGGCACAGGGCTCAGAGCCAGTCTCTCCTTCTCAGGACTTCACCAGGTGTGACCTCAGTTGGAGGCATTTCCTGTCTTGTCATCCCTTATCATCCAGCCCTGAGTGCTTGCATTCACGTTTCTCCGAGCTGGAGAATGACCTAAAGGTGCAATTTACCTTCCAAATTCTGCACTGAACTTAAATCCTGACGAGAAAATAATGCTCGGCTTGGATGTGTCAGCCTTTTCCACTCTCCCCTTCCCCCCACCACTCTGGCCTTCCCAGATCACCTCTCCTGGTCTAGATTTCAGCTCCTGGAACGGACTGTGTGTTTAAGTGCTTTGTGTGACACTGAGTCATCTGCAGGGCTGTGTATCATACATATATGTGACTAAGACTTGGGAAGCCAGTCTGCCTTGCGTGAACCCACATACACACATACGCTGCAAGCCGCAAGCCTCTCTGAGTGGTTCCTCCTGGTGTGGGACTAGATAACTTTAAGGTGATTAAAGTAATTCCTGAAATTGAGATCTATTAGGAAAGAGAAATAAAAAGGGCTTTGAATCTAAACCAAATGTTTCTAATTTCAATTCTAGATATTTAGCCTCAAGAAATAGTCAAGACAGATGTATACAAATATTTATGCAGGAGGCATAACGAAAATTAACGGTTCAGAGAATAAACACTAGTTAATATGCTTAACTGCTTACCAGTGCATCAAACACAAGAAAGTCATATGTTTCATTGTCTGACATTTCCATCATTATATTAAAAAGTGCATCGAGTGTATCCTGCAAAAACTGCAGAAAGAAAAAAGCAGAGAGGTTATTTGGTGGTTATGGCTCAACTCCATGCTGTAGAAATTCAGGGATAATTAGGCTTCAATAGCATAGGTTTTAAAATAGCATTTTCTTAAAAATCACACGCTTGCTCCTCAATGTAGATAGCAAGTGTTATATTTACAAAGATAGGTTTAATTTAAAATGCTGAAGTAATAATATAGTGGGTATATTTCTAAGTATGGATATCCAAACGTACCTTAACAATCTCTCCTCCATCCACCTCCATTAACTTCTTTAGGTTGTGTTTAATATTCTGGAAGTTCGAACGCCAATTCAACAAGCCTAACAGGTCAACTAGGAGAAAAGAGCACAAACCATAAACATTAGACAGCGATTAGAAAGAGCAGCCCAGACCACTGCTGGATATAGCTGCAGAACTCTCTAGAAAAGACAATGGCTCTTCATGGTGGCCGATACCTCATGTATTCCATTAATTTACTGTGTCCCATCTAACTCAGAGAAAAACTTCGTGGTCTTCTTTTATTTGTAAAAGATTTTTAAAAAATTAACCACTAATGTTCACGACCATAAAACAATACCTGAATAGAACTCACATTTTGCAATAATGACATCACAGCCACACAGCTGATGCCTAAAACACTCCCTTTTAAATGTATTTATTTTTAAGTAATCTTCCTACCTCTAATTTGCTGCACTGGTTAATTTCTCCCTCGTGTGTGTGTCTCAGTAGATTCAAAGGGGAAAGGGGACTTGCACACATGCATTAATGCTTTTAAACGTCACACCCATGTTGCGGAGCAGACTTCATTTTTTCCAGTTTTGAGATGAGGAAACTGAGGCTTTGTGAAACTGAATGCCTTGCTTTAGGTCACACAACTGCCAGGAAGTGGTAGGAATGGAATCTAATTGTAAATTCATCTGATTCCAAAAAATCATGTCATTGCTACTTTGACATATTGCCTCCCCAGAGTTCTGCAAAGAAACAGACAAGCAAACCAGGTAAGTTGCTATTTCAAAGGAAGGCAGAACAGATCCATGGCCCCGTTGGGTAAGTCTGGGACAAAAATCTTCAGATGACTTCACATTTAAAACGTAGACTTTTGAATCTTTAAGCCACTTCAGCTTTAATGAATGTTGGCTACTAAAGTGTCCCATGGAAATATAACAGGCATCTGGACTGTTACTATTTTGTTTAATACATCAAGTTACTATTGCCATTAACAGAGCTTTACCTAGTAAAAGAAGCAACACGTAATTTTTCATCAATGGACTTGTATAAATATATATGTAAGTAGTTGAAAACACATATTGTTCATTACAATAGTCATTTCTTCACTGGTGTTTGTTTTATTGTTATTAAATATTGTTTAATGTTTAATCTCTTGGAAGTCTCCTAAACGTGGTGCCTAGAGACATTGCGCAAGGCCTGTCCACTGTCAACAGAATAAGGCCCCAGTACTCCGCATGGAAGGCAGTTAGGCCGCACCTATGGTCCTGCAGCCACATCTCCCACCTTTCTCTCTGCATGCCTCATCCCCCACAGTGGCATGATCTGAAATAGCTCCATGTCTTTGCATATATTCTTCTCTTTTTCTGAAATGTACACAAATACTATGTATTTGCAAGCCCCTACTTAAATTTTTTTAATACTCTTTATTTATTTTAATATGTTTTTATTTATTTCAAATAGAGGAAGGGAGGAGAGTGGGATAGAAACATCAATGATGAGAGAGAACCATTGATTGGTTGCCTCCTGCATGCACCCTACGTGGGGATCAAGCCTGCAACCCCACGCATGTGCCCTAACTGGGAATCGAACTGTGACCTCCTGGTCCACCTGCTCAACCACTGAGCCACATCAGCCAAGCCCTTTACATTTCATGGCCCATTCTCTATTCCCTCTGGGAAGAACTTCCTAATCATTCTCTGCTGTTGGCACTCTTTCCTACATACCCATATCCATAACCTTAAAATAACAGATAATAAAGACACTCTTGGTATCTCTTTCTCTTCCCATAGATTTGAGTCACTTGAGGGCTGGAATCATATTGTTTTTATTCTTGTACACCACCATGCTGCTATGTACGTAGTAGGTGTTCAATATATGTTTGATGAAAGACTGAATGAACAGATGAATAGATGGATGAAAAGAGAACTGGTAGCCCTGAGGAAGCTAGTCGTGTGCTCAATGTAATTATTTAATTCATTCATTCATTCATTCATTAATTCAGCATGTAATAACAGGCACTGTGCTAGGCCTGCCCATTAGGCACTGTCCCCTTCCATCTTCCCATCTCCACTTCTGTCACAGGCTAGTCAATGGGACCACTCCATCTACACTTCACTCCACTCACCGCTGCCTGAGAAAAAGGACTTACACACTCCAGTCACCCAGCAGCTTCAAGAAGTTGCAAAGAACCCATCGACCAGCCGGAAGTTTACTCCCTAAACATGTCTGCATGCCTCGTCACTCTCATGTTAGGAATCCATTTGGCATCTGGTGAATCACAGGTCTTGGGGCTAGGTGGTGGCACGGTGTTATGGACAGCCCTGGACTAGCTGTGTTTCTGCACCCATACAGGTTGATACAGATAGCTCAAGCTAATTTTCATTGCTGTGTAACATCTACCCCCTTGTATAAATGCACCATAATTGCCTACTCATTCCACTGCCAATAAACATTAGGGTTGTTTCTAATTTTTTCTATCACAAACAATTCTGCTGTGAACATTCTCATGTGTCTTCTGGACCAGGTGCAGTAGCTTCTCTGAGATACAAAACTGGAGTGGAATTTCTGGGTCATCAGGAATGACCGTCTTCATCTGAACCAGGTATTATCAAATTGTCCCAATTTCTATCCCCAAGAAAAGTATGTAAGAATTCAGGATACTCTAATTTATAATCCCAGAATTCAGGATAGTGAATACCTTTGGGAGAGGATTAGAAACCATAACATTTAATTTAAAAAAAACACACAAAACATTGGCCTTGGAGTTATTTATCTATTTCAGATCCAAGACCACCACTTATGATCTCAGGCGAAATATTTTAGCACTTTGACTCAATTTTCTGGTCAGTAAACTGAGGTTACTAATGGGAATACTGGGTCTCCATGTGCTAGGGTTTGGGTGACTGTGAACAGTTCGCTCAAAACTGAAATCCCTTTTCCCTTTCCTGGAACAACAAATCTTTTCTCACCCTCCACCTGGGCCCAGCAACAAGTAATTCCATGTAAACAACCGGTCTGTTCTTGCTTTGAAAAAACTAATAAAGAGCCAACAAGCTCTGCCTGGACAATGGCCTGTGGCTTTTCACCTTCCGAGTCTGCATAGTCCTGGTACCACTAGTAAGAAATGCCTTTGTCAGGTCTGTGCGAAAGAACAGCTACCCTCCTGATCAGGAAATGCTCTGAGATTGGTGGCTTGTTAATATTCTCCAGCTTCTTCTTTCTCAGAACAAATTCCATTGGTGCGTTATCTCTTACATCAAATTAGAGGAGAGCCAATGCATGAGGAACCCACAGTCATGACCTGTCCCTCTGAAGGCCCTGCTTTCCTGATGCCCATGCCGTCCTGCTGGTCTCCCCAACTTTCCCCTCTCTGTCCCCTTTCCTATCCCATCCCGCCGACAGAGGTCACTTCTCTTTGGTTAAGATCAGTTTGCCTCCTTCAACCTTTTTGGGAGAGGACATTATTTAAGACTTCTTTTGGTTTGTTAGGATGAGTTTTTTGAGATCTAAACATTAGGAATGAGATGACAACAAAGGAAAGAGTGCAGTCCCCCCAACAGAACCTCTGTGATGATGGCAACATTGCCTATCCATGCTGGCCAACTGAAGTCACCAGCCCCGTGAAGCCGCTGAGCCCTTGAATGAGACTAGTGAACCTAAGGAACTGAATTCCTCCCCTCATTTACTTTTATTTGACCTAAATGTCCCAAGCTGCATGTGGCCAGTGGCTGTCAGCACAGCACAGGTTTAGAACACGTGGACGATGGGCGATATAGATGCCGCAGGGCGAGTGTCTGAGCCGAATACTGCTACCTGGCAGTAGCTTCCTAAATGTTCAACACAGAGACAACAAGCAACATAACAATATGGTTCTCTCTAACAGAAATCCCTTTTTCTTTGTTTTAGAAATCGTTTTCAGGCTTCTGTTACTTGTTTTCTTTGAGCTCTAATCTCTGGGAAGGATGATCTACTAGGTGTTTGATAAATGCTATCCCTCTTGAGTGTCCCTTGATAGTCTCAAAAGTACACTAATGCTTTATATAGGCTATTGCTATACTTTAAAAAAAAATAACATTTTGCCCTAGCTGGTTTGGCTCAGTGGATGGAGCATCAACCTGTCGACTGAAGGGTCCCAAATTTGATTCTAGTCAAGGGCACATGCCTGGGTTGCAGGCTCGACCCCCGGTAGGGGGAGTGCAGGAGGCAGCCAATCAATGATTTTCTCTCATCATTGATGTTTCTAGGTCTCTCTCCTTCTCCCTTCCTCTCTGAAATCAATGAAAAATAAATAAATAAATGTTTCCTTTTAAAAAAATAACATTTTGACATTTCATAGTTAAAAATTTGGAAAATACTGAAAGAAACAAAGAAAATAAGAACTATCCAAACTTTTGAAGTTGTTTCTTTTCGTCTTTTTCTGTGTATTTATAATGATGGTGTCAGTAATAAGAGTTAATTCTCATATAGTGTTTCCAATGGGGCCGCTAGACTCTGTTGCTTTGCTTTTACATATTTTAACTTATGTCGTTCTTTGAAACATATACTATTATACTCCCTTAAAGAAGAGGAAATCAAGTCACAGACAGATCAAGTGACTTGCCTAAGAAACAGCTAGTAAGTGGCAGAGCTGGGATTTGAACCCAGGCAACTGGCTCCAAGTTGTCCTCAGACATTTAAAGAAGACTGAGATTATACTCTACATAGTGCTAAAAAGTTTTCATGTCTTTGACTGTTTTGAAATATATTTGGCAATGGCATGTATTTTGTCCTTTAATTCCACTTTATAATTTAAACTGGTCCCAAGTATTGGATAGTTAGTTGTTTCAACTATTCCCCTCTTATGAATAACAGGGAAAATCTTTATTCATTAATCTTTGTGCACCTCTCTCATTGTTTACTTGGGTTCAATTTCTAGGGGTCAAGTTACTGGGTCAAGGAATCTGAATACCTTATATATATTTGATATACCTTCTAAATCATCTTCCATAAATACTGTAACATTTCAACTCAACTCATATCAGCAGTTTATTATATTTACTTTTTACATAACATATTGGAAAGTAAAAGCACACTCACCAAAACTTACGCCAGAAAAAGGCAAAACTATGGAGACAATATAAAGATCTAGGCCAAGACCGATTCTATTTCTCTGCCAGTGTCCTCCCCTTATTACCAACATCCCTTGTTACATTTATTACACAGGACACATTATCAGAGCTCTTCGCTCCCTTAAAGGAAAGAAACATAAGACTTTCCAATTTTATATAAATTAAATTTTTAATTTTCTTTGTGCAGAATAGGACCTCATTTTAAGCCATTCTTTGAAAACAGTTCATAATTTAAAGTGGCTTTTTCCAAAGGATGTGTTCATGTCAGTACATAACCTACAAAATGGCAAATGATTAAATCACTTATAAAGATCTGTAGCATGATGAATGCCAATTTACAGTAACTGTCACCAGACTTGTATGCCGAGGCCTAAAGGTTGCTGCAACAGAAGTCAGCACTAACCTGACTCTCCCATTTGCTCAGACTTCGTTTACTAAACACTGTCATAAATCCAGAAAAGAAACCTTGCCGGGTCCTGGTAATGAATACATTTAGAGGTTTGAAAGTATTAAAAAATGCACAAATGCTTTTTATCCTGTTTGAACGATGGACAACAATACCCCAGAAGGAGCTTTAGCTATCGGTTCAGGATCTCTCGTCTCTGGCCATCTCCTGAAGAGCAGAAAACCCAGCCCAAGTGCCCAGCACCCACGTCCGAAGACGTGGCCCACTTGGTCCAGCCAGAGCCTAGCGGGAGGCCCCAGGAGGCCTAAGCAGAGTGCGCTTGGGGCCCCTCCATCCCACACCTACCGTTCTGCGTGAGCTTCGTGGAGCAGATGAGGGTGGCGATCTGGAAACTGTCTTTGGTGCTCTCCTTGGTGGGGGCAAAGCTGGTCTGGGTTTTGGATGCTTGGAGCTCTTTTTCTTCCATCTCTGCCTTGGTCCCAGGCAGGGTCAGGTAGAACTTAGCGTCTTCCATTTTCTTGTTGTCTCCCTGGAAAGGCAGCATGTCAGGAAGATCAAAGGAGGGGCACAGCCTCTACACGCCAATGAAGACGGTGCCTTTCCGGGATGAGAAATGAGGTTTCATCAAATTAAACCAGGTCCCTTCCAACTCCGAGAACTGCGGCAATACCCAGGGTGGGAGCCCAGTCTCAAACTGAATAAACACGGAGTAAGCTGTGAGCTAGACTAAGAATAGCCTAGGGGTCTGCTATAAGTAGATAAATAAATAATAAAGAATAAGGTTGGAATTTATTATCTGGAACCTCTAAATGGTCACAATTATGAATCATTGGGTTGACTGGGGTCACTGGGAAGAAACAGCTTGCCCTGCCTTCCCAAACTATCTATGAACTAATTATAGCTATTAAGAAAAATACAGATCAGGCGGGTACATCTCAAAAAAGCTGCCAACCCATGATACTGTTGGATGGACGAGATCTTCCGGCATCTACTTTCCACTCTAAAATCTCAGTAGATGCGATAGCTCTGCAGCAGTTAGAAGACAACACTGTCAGGGAAGGAAACGATGCCCGATAGCAGAGAAGTGGTGCCTGGCTCACGCTGATATGAAAAACACATCCTACCACACTCTAACCACGCCCAACAGTGCAACTGTCTACACGCCACACAGGGTGACGCAAAGGCAAGCAGGCGGCCATGAGCGCCACGTGCAGGAGAGGGAGACTAATACTGAACTCACTCCTTCCAGAAAGCGGAGGGGAGACCACGCAGCCAGGGGGATGTAGCCTTCGGGATGCTAGACTTAAAGGGGCAAACACATGCAGCTCTAGAGAAGTTTTGTTTTTTAATCCTCACTGGATGAGTGAGGATATGTTTTCCATTGACTCTAGAGAGAGTGGAAGGGAGCAGGGAAGAGGAGGGAGGGAGAGAGAAACAGATGTGACAGAGACACAGCGATTGGTTGCCTCTCAAAGCACCCTGACCCAAGGGCGGGGATCGGACCTGCAACCCAGGTACATGCCCTTGACAGGGTTGACAGGGAATTGAACTGGAGAACCTCCAGTGCGCAGGCTGGGATGCTCTAACCATTGGTCCATGCTGGCCAGGACTTGAGAAGTTTTTGATGTTTATAGGTATAAGTCTGAAAGGAACCTTCGGAGCCAATTTCAGAAGGAGTAAACATTTCCTCAGTGATTTTCTGAGGCTCATTCTGTGCCCCACCTTATAAACCACCAGATCGTGCCTCCCGTCCTGCAGGGTGGTGCCGTCTGCCTTCATCAGCTTCACGAAGGCCACCCCGAATGCTCGCTCCGATCGATCTCTGGCTGAAAAGACAGAAACAGCGAGTCTGAGCAGTGCAGAGAGGTGGTCAGGAAGCGATGGCTATGACGTCCGGCTTCACATTTTGCTCTGGGGTGTGACGTTCAATCATGCCGTAAGCAGCACAGTTCAGCAAGTTACAATCATACAGTGTGTGTCACAGGCTTCTTAAAGGAAGTATTTCCCACAAAGAAATCTTCTGGTACCTCCACTATGCTCCTCTCCCTACGTTTACAAATGAATGAGGCCAGCAACCCCTAGATGATCTACATCAGAAATGTGGGTGTGGACACCGACTCCGTCCCATGTCATCTCCATGTACTGAATACCCCTGGGGCCTGTGCCATTCTTCTTCATCCCCTCTGTTCCCGCCTAAGTTCAGGCCACCCCACCTCTTCCCTCTATTTCTACAATGGTTATCCATTCTCCTTTTGATGACCATCTGGGCTATGTCCAACATGATATTATTAATAAAGCTGCTTTAAACATGTACCAAACGTGTACCCACCGCCATAACACACCCTTTAATGGCTCCTTCATACAGGGCTCAAAAGAACCTTCACCTTTCGTGATCTGGCTCCAGCCCACCTGGCAAGACTGTCAACCCAGGCTCTACCACTTCCTGGCAGTGTGCATTTGACCAAGGACTTAACCCCTCTGTGCTCAGTTTCCTTATACGTAAGTGTGGATTAAAGTAGTATGCATTTTATCAGATTATTGTGGGTATAAACAAGGTGGTGTGGAAATGGAGCTTCACTGAGTGTCTGGTACAAACTAAGGCTGGATAAATGCTCTGCATAGAGCCGTACGAAATTGCTGATATTTGCCATTGACCCACAAAGTGCCATTTCATGTCATTCAACCTGAAATTATGATTGCTCTCCCTGCTCCCGTTGGGCTCTACTGAGCTCACTTTGGTTTCCAGGCACTTTTCTGCACTGTCACTCTCTGTTGAGCTAACTTCTAGTCCCCTTCAGACCTCACCTAAGTTGTAGGAAATCTCATGCATGAATCCCCTAATGGGCGAGGTGCCGGGCTCCGTGTTCCCCACAACTCTGTGCTGCTGTGGCCGTATTCCCGCTCTGAACGTAGTCTCCTCTTCTCTTGCTCAGCTTCCTAACCTGCTCACAGAGGCCCTTCCGAGCAGTGGCCGTGCCCCATCTGCTGGGACACACCCAGGGCCTGGTCTGCAGTCTGGTACATAGATGGCTCGACTACATCCAGTTTGAAATAAAAAACTGCATTTTTATGTGCTAAATGAGAACAAGATACTTGCAGAAATTTTGTGATTAATCTGAAAACAATCATTTTTCTTCTCTGTTCACACTTAAGGGCAGCCTTTACATTTATCCATAATCAAAGACTTGAAATGAGAAAAGTGGTCATTTGGGGAGACAACAGGTTAAACAGTTTCATATTAAATAGTTTTCTTGCTGCAGGACTTTTCAGCAACACACAGTGTGACTGTTTCAGAGAGAGGTAAGTTATAGCATTTCCTATTCCTGTGGACTATGAAACCCTCTTTGTCATAGAGTATCTATTAGCATCTTACAAAATTTTAGTGCTCACTGAACACATTTGGGGGAAATTCTGATACAAAATAATAACAGATCTTAGAAGCCCAAGAAAATTCTTTTTTTTTTCTTCTGATATCCAAGCACCAATGAGTTCTGAAATGAAGGTGCCAAGTATCTTGTTCTCCATGTCTGTTTCACACGGAGATGTCCCAGACCTCCTGGTACTCACATTCCTGCGACGATCGGTGTCGGAAGGTAAACCGTATATGGCAGCGAGTAACCTCTTCGATAGCAATGGATACCTGCATAATAGGAAGGAATCAATAGCTTACACACATATATATTACTTTGTTCTCAGAGCTCGTTTTACGGAGTCGGGCTTAGTTTCAGAGTCTTGTCCCAGCACTAATTCCTATAAACTGAGATTTGGCGGGAGGTTTCATTCAAAGGAGATTTAGCTATTTTCAAGCCAAAAGACTCTCGGGAGAAGATCCTCTTTGCTGTTTACGGAAGATCCTGAGAATGGAGATGATCCACTTTTCTACTGTCTTCTTGTTTGCAACAGGAAATACTTCAGAGGGAAACATCAGCACTTTGAGGTTCACACAGGACCTTTCAGATTGCAAGGTGTATATATGGTAATAATTCGGGCCTCTAATAGAAGGAAAAGAGATATACTGGGGACAAGGAAGAATTTACTGCTCATATGAAGATGGGAGACAGGAAAAACAGAAGTATGAGTCAATGAAAAGAGCAGAGAACTTGTGCAAACGGTTAAATAAATCCTGGCACGATTTCCGAAGGAGTACTATACAAGTATCGAAAAATACATTTCTGAGTAACTTTAATGTTTGGAGATAAAGTAGTTTTTAAAAGCACAGTATAAATTTATATAAATAGCACAACTGAAAACATAACTGAAGTATATGAAATTGTGGGAAATAGTTACTCCTAAATGGAGATATGAACACAAACGTGTATTTCCTGAGCTTTCTGTGGAGCTCGGACAACGTGGGCAATCAGAAAGAGCGCTGAGCAGCTGCAGGGCCTGGGAATCGAGCCTCTCCTCCGAGTCCCGGGCACCTAGTCAGAAGGGCCTTACAGCACGGAATGTTTCAGTCGCAGGGCTACTGAGAGGCTCACAGAAGATGACTGATCGGAAAAGCACATTGGAATTTGTAATACACGTATTTAAACTGAAAAGAGGCCCAGAAAACTTGGTTAGAGGCCAAGAAGCAAATAAAGTTAGGCAACTGCTGGCAGACTGGGAAAGTTCCCATTTGGGTTTGGACCATCTTGGCAGCCTATTGTATCATTACAACAGTCTGTCTACTCAAATTTCTACACATTAACGAAGGAGAATGTCATTCAAGAAATCTGACTCTTACACAGAATTGTAATGATCAATTCATTCCTTATTGCACACCACAGGCGACCCATCTGAAACTTCCAGATAAGGTGGGAACGATTTGTAGGTAAAAGGAAGAAAGGAATGTGAACCAGGTTTAATTATGATAGGCGTTCCATTCTCACCTTGACAGTCTCATACCAACAGGGCTGTTTGACTTGGTAATAGACCACTGATTTGTACTCCGAAATGCCTTCGTATCCAGCACCGGGGTGAAGTGCTTTCTTTAGATGGAGAGAAAAAGTTAGGAGATAATGTCACTAGAACAATAAAAGAACCCCGCACAGCACTCACGAGCCCTCCCCGTGGCCAGTGCAGGCCTGACCACCAGCACCCACAAGCTGACTCCATTTGGGGATGAAGAGTAGAGTAAGAATGAGTTTCTACAACTCTACCTGAGGGTCTAAATGTGGTTCTCACTAAGGGACCCAGCACCGTCCTCACACTCCTCTAGCCACACCACTGATTTCCCTCCCCCACCCCAGACATACACTCTCTTTTCTTCCCTCTCCTTCCCGGGAGCAGAGGCCCGTGAGCTGGCTGGCAGCTGTGAGCACATGCAGGCGCACGGCTGTGAGGGCCCGTGGACTCTGCTTTGAGGACCAGGTTTGTAGGAACAGCATGTTCACTGAAACTCAGGGCTGTCTCTTCCTAGTCATGAACCTCTCAGCTCAGTAGACCAGGCTTCGATGAGGCACTGTCCAGCTGGTCAGCAAAGCCGTGAAATGACCAACTCGGAGAAGATGTGTACTTGAACTCATGGGCTTAGGAGCTCTACCGATAGCACAAATAAACCACCCCCACCGCATGGCCCACAGCATTCTGCTTGTTCCGTGGCACAGAACACTGAGTCACTCAGTGGACTGTTTCCTTCAAAGACTCTAACATCCAGGGGAGGGGGCAGGACTGTGTGTCTCGCTGTCCCTCAGGTGCCTGTGCAGCGAGGCACGCGGGGAGCGGAGGGAGCTGGCCGTTCGAGTCTTGGATTCCAAAGCAGGTAACTAAGGCTCAGACAGAGGAGCCAGATGCCAGCTGCGACAAAGAAGCCTCCTGCCTATCTCCTCTCCCATGTCTTCTCCATTCGGGCAGTCGGAACTCTGGTCGGAGAGCCAGGATACCTGGATCCATTCCCAGCTCCCCCACTCACTCCTGTGTTTTCCTGAGAAAATACTTATTCTTTCTGGGCTGCAGTTTCCTGATCCTGAAACTAACAGCCATTGTAGCTGACCTCTAACCATGACCTCTAAGCACCAGGCTTCCAGTTGGAAGCTCCCTCATGGGTGTGTCTCCTGCTCTCCACTCGCCTGGGGAGGAAAGGTGGCTCTCAGCGCCTCCTGGGCACACGCCTCTGCGCTCAAGCCCCAGGGGAACTTGGCCTGGAAGGGGCTGCACAGTTTGGAAATGATAAAGAGCCTCTGCGTGTACATGAGATCGGTAGTGGCTTGAGATGTTTCTTAGCTCAGGAGAAATGTAAAAATAAGAGTCTCAGTGGTTTTCTGACTAAAGCTGGTCAAGGCTAATCACAAATTTAACAGGTTTCATATTTTTTCCTTATGAAAAACCAAATGCACCCTAATGTGGAGAACAATCAACTCCAGGCCAGAAGGCCCTGGTTGTTGTAAAGAAGTGGGGGAAAGGGGACTTCTGTAATACTTTCAACAATAAAGATAAATTAAAAAAAAAAAAAAGAGAGGAAGAAATGTGCCATGGCAGAGCATTTCCGGGCGGGTGCGTACCTCCAAGGTATTGCCCTCCTCGTCACACACAGACATGGTCACCTCCACGTTCTTTGGCGTCTTCTTCTTCCCTTTGTCAAACTCCCCATGGATCAGGGTGACATAAATATCATTCCGGACATCTCCTGTAACAGGACAACCATCCTGTGAATGGTGCTGAGAGAATCACTTTTAAGTTTTCTGATAGACAAACTCCAAGTAAACTAGGAATGGCCAGGTCTGACTCTACAGTGAGCTGCTCATACCGCACTTTTTCCACATATTGTTCTCTTCCCATTACCTCATTCTACCTCTCCACACATGCCCAACTGTCTCTGAAGTGTGGTTTTTAAAGAATGAACTCTTTTCAATAGCAGTTTTTATCCTATTTAATAACTGCTGTCTAATAAAGTACACAATGTTTTATTGGCTTATAGTGTCATGTTTTTTAAATAATGCCTTTGAGAGTGTGGTATTTTATTTTATTTTTTTATTTTATGTATATAGATTGATTGATTTCAGAGAGGAAGGCAGAGGGAGAGAGAGGTAGAAACATCAATGATGAGAGAGAATCATTGATTGGCTGCCTCCCACAAGCTCCCCCACTGGGGATTGAGCCTGCAACCCAGGCATGTGCCCTTGGCCAGAATCGAACCAGGGACCCTTCAGTCTGCAGGTCGACACTCTATCCACTGAGCCAAATCGGCTAGGGCGAGAGTGTGGTATTTTAATGCATCTGAAATAATGAAAGCTAATATTTATCAAGTGCTTACTATGTACTAGGCACTGCTCAAAGTATCTTATACTGCCCTAGCTGGTTTGGCGCTGTGGATAAAGTGTTGGCCCGAAGACTGAAGGGTCCCGGGTTTGATTCCAGGCTCGATCCCTGGCCCTAATTGGGCACGGGCAGGAGGCAAGCAATTGATGTTTCTCTCTCTCTCTGTCTCTCCCTCTCCCTTCTAAAAGTCAATGGGAAAATATCCTCAGGAAAGGATCAACAAAAATAAATAAATAAATAAATAAATAAAGTGTCTTATATGCAATAATTTATTTAATGCACATAACAACCTGATGAGGTAGACACTATTTCTGAAAGCCTATCAAATATTTTGTTTATGTGAATCAGCTTAATTGTTTTTACTGATATCAGAATAATTTCTGCTTGTCATATTTTTGGTTAACTAGCACAAAAAATTTTAAATTAATTAGTAAAATGTAGCCCTTCTCCCCACAATGAAGACAAAATTTAAATGATATTGAGACACAGAAATGGAACCTGGAATGCATGAAAGGTAAGCTTAGTTCCTAGGTGGAAAGATAGTACTATAAAAATAACTCCAATATCTGTATTACATAAACTGCCTCCAAGGGTAAAAATAAAATCTTGGAGGACTACAAGAAAATCGAGGTGCATATTTACACACATCATTTTCATCACTTATCTGACTGGAAAAAAAATTAAGATATTGCTAACAACTGGTGACGGTAAAGAAAAAGGGGTTTATTTATATATTACAGTTTGAAATCTTAATGACATATTCTTCGTCAGTAGAGAAGTTGACAGTTTGTGTCAAAAACCTTAACTGACACAGCAACTTCACTGGTAATATTTATTTTAAAGTATTAAAAATGTGGGCCTTGCCCTGGTAGGTTGCTCAGTGATTAGAGCATCTGCCCACGAACTGAACTGTCTGGGGTTCGATTTTAGTCAAGGCCTAGTCCCAGCCCCGGTTGGAAGGCAACCAATCGATGTGTCTCTCTTACATCTATGTTTCTCTCTCTCTGTCTCTCCCTTTCCCTTCCACTCTCTCTAAAAATATCAATGGGAAAAATATCCTCAGATGAGGATTAACAAAAAAAAATGTGAGTCATGATTATCCATAAGGATATTCATTGTGATATTGTTCATGAAAGTGAGCACTTGGAAAGTCCCTCAGTTTCCAACAATAAAGCAGCTGGCAGAATGAACGATGGTACCATCAGATAAGATAATAGTCGTTTAAAGCACTGATTGAGCACCTACCTACTCTGTACCAAGCACTGTACCAAGTGTGGGAGATGACGGGGAGACATGCACAAGTCTCACTCTCAAGCAGCTCATTATCAGATAATCACACGATGAAATGCATCACCATAAATCAGGGAACAGGCCAGGCTCCGTGCAGCATAACCCTAAGTTCCAACCTTGTCGGGGGAGTAGGGGCATCTCCCTTTGAGCTGACATTGGAGGGATAAGAGTTAGAGAGAGCAACAGCAGCATGTGCAAACGCCCAGAGGTAGCCGACCTATAATGAAGTGTTCCCAGTGGGAGATGGAGTCTGGTGTGAGATAAGGCTACAGGGACAGGCGGGAGGCATGTTTCCTTAAGCTTGCAGGCCAAGCTAAGAATCTGTGCCTTCATCCTAAATATAAACAGAGGTCATCAAAATGTTTTCAGCATGGGAGGAGGGGACAAAATTAGGTGGGCTTTCATAAAAGCTTACTCATGCTGCAGCGTGGAGAAGAGGAAATGAAGTGAGAGCAAGCAGAAACAGGGAAACCAGTTAGGAAGGTCATGTCTAGGGAAGAGATGATAGTAGCTACTGCTCAGGTAGTGGCAATGGAGACAGAGAGAAGGCTGTGGCTTTTTTAAAAAAAAAAATTTTTTTTTATTGATTTCAGAGAAGGAGAAAGAGGGAAAGAGAGATAGAAACATTAACGATGAGAGAGAATCATTGATCGGCTGCCTGCACGCCCCACACTGGGGATTGAGCCTGCAACCCAGGCATGTACCCTGACCAATCATTGAACCAGTGGACTCCTGGTTCATATAGGTCAACGCTCCACCACTGAGCCATGGAGGCTGGGCAAGGTTGTGGACTTAACAGGCCTTTTAAAGGTAAAACTGGCAGGTCTTGCCCAGGAATTTTGAGTGAGGTGTAAAGGAAAGGGAGGGGTCGAGAGTGACTCAGACCTCTTATTTGTGCACCTGGCTGGAGAGGGGGGCCACTCTCTGTTGATAAAACTCAACAAAAGATGCACAGGGTTACACGTCCCAACTGGGAACTTGGAGCAAGAACTAAGCAACTAAAGAGAGGAGATTAGCCCTGTCAGGGGACAGTATCTAGTAGGGTCCTGAGGCAGAAAGTAGTTGGATCGATGGTGACTGAGCTCAAGGGAGTGGCCCTGGGGTGACAGAGATGGATTTTGAGGCAACTAACACACAAAGGCCAAGTGAGTAGGAGAGAGCACCTAGGGAGAGAAAGCAGATGAGAAGCAAAGGAGGCCTGTTACGGGCTGAATTGTGTCCCCCTAAATTCTTGTGTTGAGGTCTCAGCCCTCAGTACCTCAAGATTTGACCATATTTGGAGACAGGCCCTTTATTTATTCATTCATTCATTCATTTATTTATTTTTTAGAATATATTTTATTGATTTTTTACAGAGAGGGAGGGAGAGGGATAGAGAATTAGAAACATCGATGAGAGAGAAACATCGATCAGCTGCCTCCTGCACACCTCCTACTTGGGATGTGTCCGCAACCAAGGTACATGCCCTTGACTGGAATTGAACCTGGGAACTTTCATCTGCAGGCTGACGCCCTATCCACTGAGCCAAACAGGTTAGGGCTGGAGACAGGCCCTTTAAAAGGTAAGATGAAATGAGGTCACGTGTTGGGCCCTAATCCAACAATGTCTTCTTGGTGTCCTTACAAGAAGACATTAGGGCACAGACACACAGACAAAGGGGTGACCATGTGAGGACACAGGGAGAAGGTGGCCACGTGTGAGCCACGGAGAGAGGCCTCAACGGAAACCAAACCTGCTGACACTTTCATCCTGGACTTCCAGCCTCCAGAACTGTGAGGAAATAAACTTCTGTGGCTTCAGCCACCCAGTCCGTGGTACTTCGCTATGGCAGCCCTAGCAAGCTAATACAGGGCATAAGGGCCAAATACTGAGCAGAGCTGACATCTAAAAGTGAGCAGAAGACGACAAGGTGGCAAGACTCCCAGCAGAGGCCTCGGGAGAAAGAGAAGAGGAGGTTCACCAATGAGGAAGGGAAAGTATTTCAAGAAGGAGCGACCAAGTGTCACATGCTGCAGAAATACCAGACACAACCATGTTAAAAATACCCTCTGGCCTAGTGACTGCAACCTTTGGTGGCTCAGTGACAGCCACGCTGGAGTGGCCAGAGGGTGACTGTCAGGTATGAGAGCAGAGAGAGAGTATAATCACTTCCAGAAATCTAGCTGGAAGAGGCGAGCAGAGAGGCAGAGCGCCCCTGCGGGAGGGGAGGTAGGGTAGAGCAAGGGGCCTGTTTAAATGGGGATGAGCGGAAGCTCCAAGGTGAGGGACGTAGGTCTACCTCTATTGTTCTCAAAGCTGGCTCATCACCAGAATCACCGGGGGAGCAACAAATTATCACAGCTCATTAATTTCACCAAAGGGAAATAAGGCCTTGTGTTACTTTATGAGAAGCTGAATTTTTATGGACTAGATAAGAGCTTGGTTTTCTAGAATTTTTCTAATATGCCAAAGATTATTTACTTATATGTTCTATCTACCTATAAAATAAATTTCATATATTCATATTTTAATATTTGTTTATAACCATACACTTTACTCAATCTTTATATAATAAAGTGGTATTTTATATAAAGTTCCTTGAGGGAATCATTTCCTTTTACTAACATGAAGATTAAGAAATTAAATAGGCCCTGGCCAGTGTTCTCAGTGGTTAGAGCAGCAGTTCTCAACCTGTGGGTCGCGAACCTTTTGGCGGTCGAACGACCCTTTCACAGGGGTCGCCTAAGACCATCCTGCATATCAGATATTTACATGACGATTCATAAAAGTAGCAACATTACAGTTATGAAGTAGCAACGAAAATAATTTTATGGTTGGCTCACAACATGAGGAACTGTATTTAAAGGGCCAGAAGGTTGAGAACCATTGGGTTAGAGCACTGGCCCTCATACTGCAGATTCATGGGTTCAAGTCCTGCCCAGGGCACATACCTGGGTTGCAGGTTTGATTCCTAGTCCCAGTTGGGGCATGTGCAGGAGGCAACCAATCGATGTCTCTCTCACATTGATGTTTCTCTCTCTCTCTCCTTCCCTCCCATCTCTCTTCCACTCTTTCTAAATATCAGTGGAAAAAAATATCCTTGGGTAAGGATTAACAAAAAAAAAAGAAATTAAATGGGTTAAATCAGTGAATACAACAAAACACATATGCAGATCGCAACATGCGGTGGCAAATCAGATGGAACTAAAGTAAGAAACTGCGGAATATTTACGTTCTGTCACCACAAGTACGGGGACTGCCAATAACACAGCTGGAGCTGAAGCAAATGAAGCAGCCGGTCCAGCTGAGACTGAGCTGCAGCTCCTCGCTGCAGCTTCCCAGCAAGGAGCCCAGATGCTGGTGATGCCACCGTGAGGAAAGGTACTTGCAATTAAAGCAGATTGTTCTCGGGGCAGAGAACTGTGCCATTTAGTTCAACTTAACGATGGTCTAGGGAAGCATTTCAGACGGGCTTGTGTAGAACATACAAGGAAGAGAGAGCGAACCAAAAATTTTGAGTGACATTCAGAAGCTTTATGTTGGCCTTGCACACTGGGTAGCCTTTTTTTTAAAAAAAAATCTTCACCCAAGGATATTTTTCCCATTGGTTTCTAGAGAGGGTGGAAGGGAGGGAGGAGGGGGAAGAGAGAAACACTGACATGAGAGAGACACATCAACTGGTTGCCTCCCACATGTGCCCCTACGGGGGCTGGGGAACTTGCAACGAGGTACATACTCTTGACTGGAATCGAACCTGAGACTTTTTAGTCCACAGGCTGACACTCTAACCACTGACAAACAACAGCGAGGGCACTGGGTAGCTTTTTAAGGTACTGCATGCAACTCTGTTTGTACCTCCCTCTGTCTTTATACCACTGACTGCAGATAACTAAATCGATAGATCTGTATTGTTTCAACTGTGCTGTTAGAAGTAACTACTTCATGGAAGGAATTCCTAGAGGAAGCAGAGCAGGTGACTCAAGCAAAATGTTTACCTGGAAGTATTATTTCAGGAAAGCCCATTTTCCGGGCGATTGCTGTTGATCTATCCACCAAGTGTGAAAAATTCTTCTGAACTTGCGGGAGGTCACCTGGCAATAGCTTCAAGGACACCCAAAGTCCTTTAAAGAAATAAAAGATGAACTTTCAGTTCTCTCTATGATCTCTGTAATAAACACACACCCACACTGAGAAAAATATGTTGTAATGATATAGAGATACAGTGTTACTGGATGAAAATTCTCCCCCAGTTAACTTATAACTTTAATGACACTCCATTAAGGCTTCTTGAGAATTTGACAGAGAAGTGAACAGATGTTTACTTTGAGGGAGGAAAAAGAGTGAAGCTAGATACCAAAATGCTGTAAAGCTCTAGTAATACATGATATTAGCGGTAAAAAAGTTATGTGAATCCATGTAAACTATGAGGTTAAGTACTATAATATACTAGAGGCCCAGTGCATGACATTCATGCACTGGTGGGGGGGTGCAGGAGCGGGGAGTCCCTTAGCCTGGCCTGAACCCTCTCCCAGTCTGGGAGCCCTCGGGGGATGTCTGACTGACGGCTTAGGCCCTAAGCTTGCGGTCGGACATCCTTAGCGCTACTGCAGAGGCAGGAAAGGCTCCTACCATAGCCGCTGCGCTCACCATCTGTGAGCCTGGCTTCTGGCTGAGCGATGTTCCCCCTGTGGGAGCGCACTGACCACCAGGGGGCAGCTCCTGCGTTTAGTGTTTGTCCCCTGGTGGTCAGTGCATGTCATAGCAACTGGTGGTTCCACCATTCAGTCAATTTGCATATTAGGCTTTTATTATACAGGATAGCAAAAGAGACACAAATCATGGAAAAAAACACAATTTCGTAAATGTGCTGCTACATAGAACAGAATCTAATGTCTCACCACACATTTTGATTAAAATAAATTCTTAATATGAAAAAAGATAGGAAATTAAAAGGAAAAATAAAGGTAGTTACTACATCTCTTAGAATGAACCATTTTTTCAAGTAGAGAAAACAAATGAAATTATAGAAGCAAAAGACTTATCTACATAAACGGAAAGTTTTGATATTCATAAAAATAAAATGTATACTATAAAGTCGTGAAATACTTATAAATACTTAGGAATTTATACTACTCATTAGAAGAAAAAACTTTAAGATCTTTACAAATAAGACATGAACAGACAATTCACAGGAAAATACAAGAAGTTTATAACTATTTGGCAAACTGAAAATTGAAAAATATGTATCCTAAATAAGATTATCTTTATTATATAAAGTGCTACGAAGGAAAACTTTAGAAAATTCACAAATACACATGAAGAATAGTTTTTGTTTTTATTTAAGAGAAGTATATGGAAGTCTACTTTTTACCTTTGAAACAGGGAAAATTTTTAAGTATCAGCTGGGAAAGTGGGCAAGATGGTAGTTAGTGCCTGCTGGTAGAAACCTATAGCTATGTTTCCAGGTTTAAGCTTGTTGCCATCATTTGACCCAGAAATCCTACTTTTGGAGGAGGCAGTCCTGAATACAGAAAAAGCTAATGTATAAAGATAGTCATAGTAGAGTTATTTAAACTTACAATGGTGACAAATTAGAGAACACTTAAGTTCTACCTAGATTTCATTTTCTGAAATCCAAGTAATGGAATAACATGCAGCCACAAAAAATATCTGTGAAGAGCATAAAAACATTTGAATAGTGTTTGATTTGTTAAGCAGCAAAAAATGACCTTTTTCCAGTTTTGTTAAAATAAGTTATATGTACAGGACAATTTATTTAGTATAAGGGTTTTTTACTTTAACAAATTATATGTTAAGGTTAGAAGTTCCAAAACAATAGAAATATAGTTATTTGTTTTAATTTTTTAACATTTCCTCACATGTCTTTCCCACTCAGGATAAAGGATAATTGTTAATACAGGGGAAACTAAATATGCTGAAAACAATGTGTCTTCTGATTGCCTACACTTTGGAAGACAGTTATAGGGTGGGTTAAAAAAATTACTCAATCTTCAAAATTATCCAAAAACCGTCACCATCTTGGTATTTAAATTTAAAATTTTAACTACTTTCCCTTATTATTTTGAATTTAAAATGCAGTTTCAATAAGCAGAATTTCTCTTGGTTAAAACAATGTCAACAGAACATATGAAGTACTAAAAACAACTAAAAACATTTTGCTAGACAGCCAATTATTTTAAATTAATACATACTGCTTTGGTCTCCTTGCTCTCAATTTTAGGAAATGTATTGGGGTAAACATATTCAGAGAGTGGGACATAGTTATCCTCTAAATTCTCTGTCTGTGCATTTACCTAGAGTCAAGGACTGCAGGGTAGACAAAAGTGAGGAAGGAGTCATGGGATAAAAATTTGTTCCATAGAATTTACAAAATAGAGCTGTGATCGGTCATTCTGGGTGCTCTTCAGTATTAAATGCCTTCAGCAGGAAGCTGAGGTGGGCAGCCCCCAGAGGAAGGCAGTGAAAGGGCGGGCGTCCCAGGCCAGGCTCTGAATGCCCGCCCCCGCCCCTCCCAGCGGAGCACACAGGCGTGTACCTTGTCCTTTGTGGTTCACTTCCTTCGCTGCTATCACTTTATTCAGGACTGAAGTGAGTGGCTCATTTTCCCCGATCACCTGGGATGTTATCAGGGGCGACATGATTAGCTGCCTCTGCCGGATATAGGTCTCCATGGCGATTCTGGGAAGGTCAGAAGTGAGAGGTAAGTAAAAAGGAGGACGTTTCTATAGCACTAAACACAGCTAAGTAGGAGACTATCTTTTCTTATTTTTCCACTGGGTGCCTGGCGTAGACACCAAATTCATCTTGCAAATGATCTGGGGCAAAGAATATACACACCCAAGAACAAACAAAATGGCCAAGTATGAACAAGTAAAATGGAAGGCAATTCATGAGAGGGAGAGGCTGCTGTAATGGCTCTGAAGAAGGACCGGGAAGGGGCAGGAGACCAGGCCTCCAGTTCTGGTCGACTTGGCAGCGAGCCCCTCTGTCTCCCCCTGGGCCTCAGTGTCCTCTTCTGTAAGGAGGGAGATGGGCCGGATCATGCGCCCCGAAGGCCCCATCTAGTGCCAACACTCAATGTCCAAGAGCAGTACGTGTGCGGCCTTCGGGGCGCATTCTTGGACTCCCGTGACGACACTGTATGTAGGGTTGCAGCAGCGCAGGCACCAGGGAACAAGCTTCACGTCAGTGGTAGCATCAGCCTGAGGCTCGGGCAGGCGATCAAAGAACCTAACACAGCCCCACCCCACTGACAGCCCAGCGCTATCAGCAGCTACACATCGCCGGGTGCAGCACAATGCTCCCCAGTCTTCTCGGCCGTGGTTTGTCCTCTTGCCCACTCTGCAGGCCAGCTTTCCCTGCGGGGTTCAGATCCGTATGCTGACAACATGGGGAACACTGCGACATGTCGCTGAAAGTGGGCTTGCTGTCATCCGAGTTGCTTTCAACAACTTGCACTCTTAGGTGGACGAGCAGGGTGCACATATAAAACTCTCTTATAAAATACTGTACTGTTGTGGGTAAGTTATAAAAGCAAATGCCATAAATCTTAGGAGTTAAATGCCACAGGCTGCAATTTGCATCGTGAAAGCTTTACAGTGGCTGTTGGCCACACAATGAGTGATAGTCAAATTAGGGCTGGTCACTTCTGAGACGCAAAGCATGCATTATGACACGGTGGGGACAATCTCAGGCACACTGTTTCGTCATGGCTGCTACACGGGAGCTGGTGCAGAAATTCAGAGGGAGGCACACACCACAGAAAGAAACCCCTCCCAGGGGAAGCCAATATAGAGAAGTACCTACAGTGATGGCGAACCTATGACACACGTGTCAGAGGTGACACGCGAACTCATTTTTTTGGTTGTTTTTTCTTTGTTAAATGGCATTTAAATATATAAAATAAATATCAAAAATATAAGTCTTTGTTCCACTATGGTTGCAAATATCAAAAAATTTCTGTATGTGACAAGGCACCGGAGTTAAGTTAGGGTTTTTCAAAATGCTGACATGCCGAGCTCAAAAGGTTCGCCATCACTGACCTATGAGATAACTGACTTTCATATCCAGAATGCCGCACCTATGTTAGATATATTTATAATATTACATATGAAGCAGAATAACTTTCATATCCATAAATGCCGCCCCTTTTATTTACACACACATATATAACATACTATGTCACATTATATATTTCATATAACTTTCAGTCATAAACGCTGCTCCTATTATGCATATAACTAATAACAATGTATACTAATACATGTATAATAAGAACATTCATGGATAGAAAGTTATTTTTACATGAATATATTTTTATATATTTAATATAGTAATGTTACTATATTTTATATTTAAGCATATCTATTCTATATATCTTACTTATTTAAGATTTACTGATTATATAAGAATATGTTAACATATTTAATACACGTAATATAATGTATTAATATATTTTAATATATTGTATTAATACATGAAATAGGTTATATCTATTTAATATATTTAAATATATGTAGATAATTATATTAGGAGCAGCATTCATGAGTTTGCAAGTTATCTCATAATTTAAATTAGCACTAAGCTACATATAATATCTACCTCACCATGTTTCTGGTGGATCAGTATAAAGGTTGTATGAAACTAGATAAATGCATATATAAAAGTAATGTTTCCTTACACCCACCCAACACTTGGTATCTTATATATTTTTTAAATTTAGTCAAGCCAAAAACTAAACCTCATTGTATAATTTGCATTTCATTTATTCTCAATGAATTTATAGGCCATTTCTTGTGTGCTTTTGTGTATGTCCTTATATCCTTAAGAACCTCTATTCATTCTTCATCTATTAAAAATACTCCATACACATTACAAAGATTTGTTAATTTTTTTCTATGTATAAGTTGTTTAAAATTTTTGTGTGGCTAAACCTGTCAATTTTCTTTTCTAGTTAAATCTTTGTGTGCGACTCAAAGGCCTCCCATAAATCATTATTATCTAAAACTCAACATTTTAATTTTTAGGCTCTTACATGTGTGTTTCATCATCAGGATTGACACCAGTGTAAGTTGTGAGACAAGGTTCTAATTTATGTTTCTTAAATGGCTAGCTAATTTTCTCATTTTTTGCGTAGTTTGTCTTTCTCCACTGATTTATTATTATTATCCCAAAACAATTTTAAAATAAGATGATCATATTATTATTTTATTTATTTATTGTCTACATATATCTATATGTTTTACATATGTCTCCTTTTCCCCCAATTGACCCCTGCACCCCCTTGCCCCAAGCCATTCCCACCCCGGGCAAGCCCACACCGCCCAGTGTCCATTGGTTATGCTAATATGCATGCATACAAGTCCTTTGGTTGCTCTCTAACCCCTTCTCCCCTGCCATTTGCCTATGGATCTATTCTTGTTCATCAAATTATGTTGATCTCATATTATTTATTACTAATAAAATATGTTATATAAATATCCTTTGACTAGTTTGTAGAATTCTCTATTTGTCATGTCGATCTGTTGTGACAGCTACAAGCTTAAATAATCACCTTCTGTCACTGACACAACTAAGCTGTTGGGAGTCAGTCCCAGCAATGCCCCGCCTCGCCTAAGCCACCACTGTGCACGGGGTGGGCAGAGCATGGCTGCAGGGGCCAGGCCTAGCGCCCACACAGGTGCTTCCTCAGAGGTGCGGGGACTGAGACTTGCTCCCCAGCGGCCCACATGGGCTCCGGCTCGAACTCAGTATGGGGGCCGACTCTAGTAAAGCTCTTCAGGGAACGGCTGCATGTCCTCCGGCTGGCCTTCCCCCCCCCTCTGCAGGAACTACAGAGCAGGGAGCCTTCACTCTCACACCTCCCAAACCTCGCTACTCCAGGTGTGGTCCCTGACTAGCAGCATGAGCCTCACCTGGACGCCTGTGAGATGACATGAGACATTCTGCATTCTAACAAGGTCCCAGGTGGCTTGCCTGCATGTGCCCGTTGAGAAGCCTGCGCTGTCCTACCTGATTCCTTGTCTTCCATGACACCTGTTCCAGGGGACACATACAGCTATCTTGGGCATTTCTGACACTTAAGGCACCATTCTCTGGTTTGTAGTACAGACACAGATTTTTCCCTTATATTCCTTCAGTCATTTCGGTAGATTCAGAAAAGTTCCGTTTACGCTCTGCAATTGGAGTCCAGTGTACGTGGTAAAGGACTTCGAATGAAGTCTTCTGCCAGCTCCTCTCTGACAACATTCCTTCTCTAAGCAAATGGTTCTGCATTAACACTATTCAAAGTGCTAATCCAAGTCCCAAGTCGCCTGGGACAAATGCCCAAGTACTTACTGTTGGAAGGGAATAAAATGCTGCTTTTCTTCATCATCCACCTTCCCACGTATGATGTCGGTGATATCCATCACTAGGAAGAAGATAAACTTAAGTAAAGACACTAATTACTTTAGGCCTCACTGGGTTCCTATGGAGAACTAAGAGTATCAGCAGCTTAGGACACTGTGGGAGGAAGATGCCACATCAGAGACATCGATTTCCTTGCCAACAAGGATTCCCAGTGTGCCAGCCCAGCAAAGAGCAATGAGAGGAGCTGCCCCCTGCAGGGGCTCAGATTTCCTGATAACCCTGCCAACTAGTCCCTTTTCAAAGTTCTACAAGACCCCGTCGCTAAATTCTTGAGAAATTGGACACCCTGATGGCTTGTGAGTGAGCCTGCATTCAAAGGCCCAGAGAACACACATTTTGGGCACAAGTGACAACAGAAGAAGAGGCCTGGCAGGGACACGCAGGGCTTTAGTGGTCAGCTGTCCCTGACTTACCATCTTCTCACCTGATTCACATTTGAACAAAGAGAAGCCAGAATGCCAACCCAGGCCTGGAGGATGCCAGAGCGGCCTGCTTTTCCATGGGAAAGAAGCGCAATAAATAAAGAACTGCTCTAAGCCTCCTGCACAGTATTATCTTACGTGTACAGACACTGTGAGCGCTACTGTAAGAGACGAGAAACTGAGCACAGCCCAGGTAAGGAACTTGCCCTAGGCCAGCAGTTTTAAGCATAGAAGCCAGGGTCTGAGCCAAAGGTGATTACAGGCCAAATCACTGAGCCTAACAATCCCTCGCTGTTTGCAGTAGTACATGGGCCGTTCTCCAGCTGCTGAAATCCGGCAGGGCCCATGGCAAGAGGCAGGGCCCATGGCATCCGCCTGCTGCCAGCCTTCAATGGAACCCTGCGAAACTGTACAAATAACACACCAAACCTGCAACACTTATATCTGATACCCCCTCCCACCCCTGCAAATAAAAATAGGCAGTCCGTTTGTCTTTGCCACATCTAGTTACTCCTAAGCTCTGCTGATGCTCGGAATCAAGGGTCAGAGCAAGGAAATCTCTCCTTTCCCATCACACCCCATGCCCACCTCCCCACCCCCCCCCCCCACACACACCCTGATACAGAAAAGCCACCAAACATCCTGCTTGATGTTCTCCCAATTTCTTTGGCTCACTCTGAATGACAACGACGTCTACTATGCCTTAACTCCTTAGGCATAGGTCTCATCCTGTGGGTCGTGACCCCTTTGGGGGTCGAACGACCCTTTCACAGGGGTCACCTAAGACCATCGGAAAACACATATATAATTACATATTGTTTTTGTGATTAATTATGCTTTAATTATGTTCAATTTGTAACAATGAAATTGGGGGTCACCACAACATGAGGAACTGTATTAAAGGGTCACGGCATTAGGAAGGTTGAGAACCACTGCCTTAGATCAATAGATGGTTATGTAGACGGCTAACCAATGCTGGGCCAGCCTTTTGCCTTTTCTGAGATTTCACTTAAATTCTCTATCAGGAGGTGATGCTGTGCCCTCTGGTCACAGACTGCCAGCCCTTGAGCAGCAGCTGGAGGGCAGGGCTATTCCAGGGATATAGACATACAGTCCCTCAGGGTACAGAGGCCGCCTCATTACTCACACAACCCCGATAACATGGGGTTTCTGGGCCCTTGTTCCAGGAGCAAAATTACGACATTTCACTGATGGCTTTCCAAACTACCTAGTGACAAAATTTCAACATAAGACTGAAAATATATTTTCTCAATTTAACAAACTACAGAGGAAAGGAAGGGCCTCTTGGAAGGTTGTAGGGTTTGATTTAAGCCAGGGATCCTCTCTGAAAGCAGTTACAAACAGTGTTGCCTTTGAAGAGTAAATTCCCTAGACCCATGGTCGGCAAACCGCCGCTCGCGAGCCACATGCGGCTCTTTGGCCCCTTGAGTGTGGCTCTTCCACAAAATACCACGTGCGGGCGCACGTACAGAGTGATTGAAACTTCGTGGCCCATGCGCAGAAGTCGGTATTTTGTGGAAGAGCCGGTATTTTCTGGAAGAGCCACACTCAAGGGGAAAGAGCCGCATGTGGCTTGCGAGCCGCAGTTTACCGAGCCGCAGTTTGCCGACCACTGCCCTAGACAGTCACTTTCCAGGGACAATTTACTGGACTAAAATCAGTAATGAACGTGTGGCCGTAGGCAGGGAGGATATTCGAAGGCATGACGGAGGGCCTGCTGCGTGCAGGACACTGTGCTGGCACAGGACAATGCCCAACCACCAGAGCCACCCTGGCCAGGGCCAACTTAAGTGGGCAGTTCTGTGGCATGAAGTCCATTCAGATGGTTGTGCCATCACCACCATCCACCTCCACAATGTGTCATCCTTCCAAACTGAAACTCTGTCTCCATTAAACACTAACTCCCCAGGGAGTTCCTGTCCTCCTCCAGCCCCTGGTAACTACCATTCTACTTCCTGTGTCTATGAATTTAACCATTCTATGCATACTTCATGTAAGTAGAATCATATTGTAGAATCATTTATCTTTTTATGACCAGCTTATTTCACTTGATATAATATCTTAATGGATCATCCAAGTTGTAGCAGGTGTCAGAATTTCCTTCCTTCCTTTTAAGGCTGAATATAGTCCATTGTATGGACATACCACTTTTTGTTTATCCCATTCATCCATCGCTGGGCACCTGGATTGCTTCCACCTTTTGGCTATTGTGAATAATGCTGCAGTGAGCATGGAATGTACAATTATTTCCATGAGACCCTGATTTTAATTCTTTCGGGTATACAACCACAAGAGGGATTGCTGGATTAGAAGCCCTATGTTTAATTTTTTTAAAAAAATATGTCTTTATTGATTTCAGAGAGGAAGCGAGAGGGAAAGAGGGATAGAAACATCAATGATAAGAGAGAATCATTGACTGGCTGCCTCCTGCAAGCCTCCTACTGGGGATCAAGCCTACAACCCGGGCATGTGCCCCGACTGGGAACTGAACCTCGGCCTCCTGGTTCATGGGTTGATGCTCAACCACTGAGGCATACCAGCCAGGCTATGTTTAATTTTGGGGGGCCTCCCACACTGTGTTCACAGGAGCTGCACATTCTACATTCGTCTCTGGGTCTTCCCATACCTGCTACCCCAAAGGGTCTCCGCAGTCCACAGGTGTGCTTTTTGGCCTCCTTCAGCTCCATACGGCCCACCCGGACGATCTGGCACACGAGGCTGATGCGGGGCCGGATGAGGTCGGTGCTGCTGAGGTCCTAAAGAAGCAGAGCGTCACAGGGGCCACACCATGTCACCTGTCACCTTCGTTCCTCTTTTTATTTTTTAAAATATGTTTTTATTATTGATAGTATTATAGGTATCTTCTATTATCTCCTCCTTTCCTCCCCTCCTCCCAGCCCCTACCCACCCACCACCTTCAGAATGCTGAAAGATCAAAATGCTTGCTCTCTTCTCCCTATGTGCCCAAGAAAAATGACTGTTTTTCAGAAAAATGACTATTCAACAGCGGGAAGACATTTATTCCCCAGTTCCTACTTCAAATTTATAAATCGGATTCTATTTAATCTAAAGTCCCTGGTCCATTCATTCAAGCAGGGTATGCAAAATCAGGATACTTGTCAGGGCTACTTTATATACTGCCAAGATATATCTGAGTGCAGGATACATTTCAGTGTCTAATGAGATTAAAACATGTGTGGTACTGACATTTATTGGGTACCCACACATGCTGGTTCCTTTCATCTTCCAAACAAGCCTGCAAGGCAATTATAACACAGAAATTTACATGCAGCGCTTTTCGTAACCGCTCATCTGCTTTCGGAGGCATCACTGAGAGCTCCTGGGTGTATGTTGATTGATAAGTGATGCGTAGGTGAAATATCTGTTTCTTTGTAGTTCATGTTCTACACTTGTTTGTATTCTTTTTCTTTTTAATCTTCACTGGATTTTTTAAAAAAAAATTCATTTTAGAGAGACGGGAATGGGAGAGAGAGAGAAACATCAACGTGAGAGTAAAACACTAATCGGTTGCCTCCCATACACGCCCTGATCTGGGATTGAACCTGCAACCTAGGTATGTGTCCTGACCAGAAATCGAACTCAAAGCCTTTTCTTGGTGTATGGGACGACGCTCCAACCAAATGAACCACCAGTCAGGGCTACACTGGTTTGTATTCTTAAGGATGGGTGAGAAACCCATGAATGAGCTCTCATATCTCATTCACTTTAGCACCAAACAGAATTGGATTGCATCCAAATTCTTTTCATGAAACAGCTGTCCAAGGCCTTTTTACTGAATCAAGAATTACTTTTTAAACAATCACTCCAAATCCATCCTCTGTAATTTACTTAAACCTCCAACATAGGAATAGAAATACAGAACAATGATAATATCAACCTTGAATTTCTACTCTTGGTTTTGTAAGGCTTCTGTTAAGAGAGAGATAATGGCTCCAGGCGACTCGTTAGATAAATTGTAGCACATTCATATTATTTAAGAATATGCAAAAACTGATAAGGTTTTTGAAGAAGGCTTTATGACCCAGGAAATGATCACTACATTCTTTTAAGTCAGGGGTCCTCAAACTACGGCTCGCGGGCCACATGCAAATACAAATATTGTATTTGTTCCCGTTTTGTTTTTTTACTTCAAAATAAGGTATGTGCAGTGTGCATAGGAATTTGTTCATAGTTTTTTTTTTAAACTATAGTCCAGCCCTCCAACGGTCTGAGGGACAGTGAACTGGCCCCCTGTTTAAAAAGTTTGAGGACCCCTGTTTTAAGTGAAAGAGCTGGACATGAAATGTATATATAAGAAGGTCCTAGCTGGTGGGAGGGATGGGGGAGGGAGATGAACTGCAGCTATGCAGAACTGATTAGAAGATGGACCAAAGATTCAATAATGCTTTTTAAAATCTTCACCCAAGGACACGTTTCCATTGATTTTTAGAGAGAGGAAGGGAGAGGGAGAAAGAGAGAAACATCTATTGGTTGCCTCAACCGAGGATGGAGCCTGAAACCTGGATGTGTCCTGATGGGGAACAGAAGCCTAGGCCTTTCTGTGTGCAGGGCAACACTCTCACCGACTGAGCTACACCAGCCAGGGCCAGTAATGACTTTTTGAAATGTGTTTTCTTTTTTAATGTACACAGTGACTGATAAATGCCTTCTGATTTTAGGGAAAACACTCCCATATCTCAGAAATAAGGAAATACCCTATGTGTTGGGGGCAGGTTCTGGGAAGAGTTAGTTCTAAGTGCTTTTTTATCTACCTTTACCAGGTGGTGAAGATACAGATGGGTCAGTGCAGAGATAGGCATCAAACCATGCCTGTCTTAGGGATGGGATGTTAATAGAAGAAATGAGTAATAATGAGAAATGAATGGATGAATGAATGGACAAGCCCATATGGGACTACTGCTTCCCATCACTTCATTTGGCGCTCTACCTTAGACTCTGCTTTCCTTGCCATAGAGTGGTGAGAGGGCGTGAAGATAAAACGGGTGTGGCTTAAGGAAAAAAAGGGAGAAAAGGAAGGGCGCATCGCCTTTAGGCCCAATGGCTGCTGGGGAAACCTGTCTTCTCAGTCTTTCCAGAGCAGGTGGCAGCAGCTCTAGGGTATTTAGAGCACTGAAGTACTAACAAAGTGAGAGAATCCCGAGAAAGTTCTTAGCCCAAGTGCAATAGAGTCACCATGCCCAAGCTACAGCCCCAAAATTTCCTTGTCTTGATGCATATATAGCATTACTTTTCTTACCTTGAAAGGAGGAGGAAAAGGGAAGGCCATTCAAATATATGCAAACAAGAAAGTCCCATCTTTGCCTGAGCTGTAACCTGATTCTGAAATGCTGAGGAAATGCTAGAGCCCCTGATGAGCACTGCCCACTCCCTTCAAGTTCTTGCTTAAAAGGCTCCATCCCAGAGTTCTGCCTGATACACCTTTTATTTTTTAAATGGCAACCCTCCCCCAGCCCAGAAACACCCGATCCCCCCAAAACACTTAACACACTGCAGACGGATCACGAGAATTCCTGCTTCATATTACACAGTGTTTTACAACTATCATACTTTAAAAAGATATTAGCTTGTAAGAATATGTAATAACTTCAAAATGCAATGGGTATTTAATTTTAAAGCATGCCTTTAACACTTATATAAAACGTTTTTTGTACTCGTTCAATAGAAACTTATCTGGCCACTGGGTAAAGCTAGCAATAAAACTACTGGTCCACAATGTATTAAGATTGCTAACATTCTACAGGATTTACTCATTTATTTTATTAGTTAGAGGCCTGGTGCACAAAATTCGTGCACTGGAGGGGTGTCCCTCAGCCCAGCCGGCATCCTCTCCAATCTGGGACCTCTCGGGGGATATCCGACTCCCCGGGGAAGCCATGGGGAGCAGCAGCGGGGACCCACTCCCCGGCGGGGTTGAGGGAACTCCGGGGAAGCCGTGGGGAGCAGCAGCTGGGACCTGCCTCCTGGTGGGGCAGCGGGAACTGTGGCAGCAGGCGGGTGTGCAGAGCAGCCAGCCCCGCACTCGCTGTGTGTGCCGCCATCTTGTGACAGCATTACAGTGTGAGGGTTAATTTGCATATTGCCTCTTTATTATATAGGATTGCCTATTACTGTCTTTCCCATTTGGACAAAAGCTTCTTGAGCAAACATTTTTCTGATGTGTTCACTAATGTATCTCAAGTGCCCTGATACTCAGTGCCCAGCATCTAATAGGTGCTTGACAAGTATTTGTTGAACAAATGAGTGGGTTATTCCTGCTAGGGGGATTATGATGACTTTTGTTTGATAACCTGCATTTTCACTGTTTCAAGTTTTAATGTTTTCATATACCTATCATGTGCATCCACCAATATCATAAAAAAAGAAAATGATTAAACAGAAGGTAGGACTTACAGTGAAAACCGCCTGAAGGTTATTAAGCTTCTCGATTTCCTTGGGCATCCCGTTACTGCCCCAACGAATTAGGTAGTTCTCACTGGTGAAGGAGAAAAAACTGATTCTTAACAAGAAGTTAACTGGGCTTGGAGCTGCCCACAGTATAGACTGGCAGGGTAAAAGCAAGGCCCAGAAAAGCTGTTAAATTCGTCAGGCGGGTGTGAATGGAGCCTCCTGCAGCCCAGCCCCACAGGCACACCCTGTGTGGATCGGGGACAAGCAATGCTCAAGATGGACAGACACAGCAGATTCCATCTGGGACCTTTCTTCCACCTCAAATTCTGTCTAAACATTTCAGCTTTGCTGAATCAAGGATATCATTTTATGATATTCACTCTAAATCCTTCCCCTGGAAAACATATCACAACACTCAAATACAATTTCTATTTTAGAAATAAACAATCTGTTTTTAATTACTTTTAACCATCTTCTTCAAAATACATCTTAGCTGTTCAGTAGTAATGCCACTGTAGGGCCAAACAAAGTCTATTATCATTCCCACTAGTCATTAAAAATATTGTATAGACTTTATTAGGGCAGTTGTAGGTTCACAGCAAAGTTGAGCAGAAAGTACAAATTTCCCATATACCCCCTGCCCTACCCATGCACAGCCTCCCCACTATCCATGCCCCCACCAGAGTAGTGCATCTATTACAGTCGACGACCCTACATGGATGGACACATCAATTATCACCCAGAGTTTACATTAGGGCTCACTCTTCGTGTTGCACATTCTATGAGCTTGGACAAACGTATAATGACGTGTATCCACCTCTGTGCTCGGCAGATTCAGCCTTCCCCACACCTCCCTATTATTTTTGAGCTCTTTGTTCCCGTCTCTGTGTTCTGATGAGTTTTACGTGATTTCTAAGACCCAGGGAGTCCACTAACTGTTATTGCACTATTTCAGCAGCCAGACAAAAGGCTTTTAGCCCAAAGGATTTTATTTTCTTCTGCCCAGAAATCCTTCCCACCCTTTTCTGTCTTCCCCTCTCAAACCTAACCTCAGGCAGGGTAGGTGAAGGCTGGATATTTTTGTGAGGTGGGCAGCTGATGGCTGGGTCTCTATTACCTGATGAACGTGGACTGGTCGGGGTCATAGAGGGCCATGAACAACTCTGCATCTTCCCCGATGTTGCACACAAAGTTCTTGAAGTTAACATAGAGGCCGTAGGTGTGGAAGGTATTGAAGTTGGACTGGCCCCGCAAGTCCAGGTTCTGCAGGAGTGACTGAACACAGAGGACAAGAGAGGAAAGCATCTTGTTTTCAGCAAATGGGAAATATTGGCAAATGCGCCCAGCCGGCGTGGCTCAGTGGTTGAGCTTTGACCTATGAACCAGGAAGTCTCTGTCCAATTACCAGTCAGGGCACATGCCTGGGTTGTGAGCTCAATGCCCAGTCAGGGGTGTGCAGGAGGCAGCCAATCAATGATTCTCTCTCGTCATTGATGTTTCTATCTCTCTCTCCCTCCCCTCCTCTCTGACATCAATAAAAATATGTATTAAAAAAATTGGCAAATGGGGGACAAGCAGCTCGTCCTGTATGGCTCAGTGGTTGGCCCATGAACGAAGACGTCACCAATTTGATTCCCCATCAGGGAACATGCCAGGGTTGCAGCTCAATTCTCAAGGGGGACATGCAGGAGGCAGCCGATCAATGATGTTTCTCTCTCATTGATGTTTCTATCTCTCTCCCTTCATCTCTCTCTAAAAATCAATAAAAACATTTTTTTTAAAATGGGGATAAGTTTGGCTCAGTGGATAAGTGTCAACCTGTGGACTGAAGGGTCCCAGGTTCGATTCTAGTCAAGAGCACATGTCCAGGTTATTGGCTCAATCCTCAGTAGGAGGCCTTCAGGAGGCAGCCAGTCAATGATTCTCTCTCATCACTGATGTTTCCCTCTCTCCCTCTGAAATAAATTTTAAAAAAGGAGGACAAATATAATTACCACCCAAGAAGAGAAACTACGAAAGTGGACAAATAATCAAGTGAGCAAAATATAATCATTATTTACATAATCAAGACTGTCCCGTTCAGAGCCTTGAACCCAAGTAATTGAATAGCTGCCAAAAGGTGATAATTCATGATTTTAGTAGCTTCAAGAAGTTCTCATCTCTCACAATCACTTCTGGATGAACCTCAAAGGCATAAAAATCACAATCATTATCCTTCTTTTGGGGAATAACTCTCACTGCAAATAAAAGATTCCACTGGGAAGCTTCACCCTCAGGCACAATTAACCATTAAATCCAGAAACACAATTAACGTATTATCACCACTGTGCTAAAGAAATAAAACCTATAAACTAAGAAAATAAAAGAGCCCTAACTGGTTTGGCTGTGGATAGAGCATCGGCCTGCGGAATCAAGGGTCCCAGGTTTGATTCCGGTCACAGGCATGTACCTTGGTTGCGGGCATATCCCCAGTTGGGAGTGTGCAGGAGGCAGCTGATCAATGTTTCTCTCTCATCGATGTTTCTAACATCTATCCCTCTCCCTTCCTCTCTGTAAAAAGTCAATAAAATATATTTCAAAAAAAAAGAAAAGAAAAGAAAAACAGAAACTTCTACTTATTATAACAGAAAGACTGCAAGACCTTATACCTAAATATCAATATGGTTAGGCAGTCATAAGACAGGTGAATAACATTTCTCTTTTTCTGTACCTTTCTAACTTTTAGTTAATGTCCAATTATTACTTTCAAAATCTTTCAAACACTTTATTTCTTAATATTGTTTAAATTATTTTGAAAATTGTAATACATGCACTAAATATAGAAGGTTACACGGTAAAAAGGCTCCCTTCCACCCAGCTCTTTCCCAGAGGTATCCATTAATTACCAATTTCTTGTCTATTATTCCAGAGTTAGTCAACACATAAGCAAGCACAAATGTATGTAATTTTTTAAATTGATTTTAGAGAGGAGGAAGGGAGAGGGAGAAACATGAATGCAAGAGTGAAACATCAATCAGTTGCCTCCTGCATGTGCCCCAACTGGGGATAGAACCTGCATCCTGGGAATGTACCCTGACTGGGAATCAAACCTTCCACTTTTCAGTGTATGGAACAGTGCTCCAACCAAGGGAGCCACACTGGCCAGGGCTGCATATTCTTTTTTGAAACACAAATAATAGTATTTCATACACAGTTTTGCATCTTGCTCTTTTTTATTTAATATATAGTTTTGCAATCTTTCCTCATCAGAACATACCTATAGCTGCGTCATTCTTTCTGTTACATTTAAAATGAGGGCATAACTGGTTTTCTGAACATTTTTACCTTGTGGTCAACAATTCCCTTTCTCTCATTAAAAGCAAAAGCAAAAATGGAACCTCAGTGGCCAAAACCGGCATATTTGAGGAAGATTACCTTTTCTTCTTGAATCCTTTCCTCAATCCTTTTTGAGGCCATTTCATGCACCTTGAAGAGGGCAATCGTGCTGGTTTCATCTGGGTCCAAGATGTTTCCGTTGTCATCTCGCACGACCAGATCTAACCCAAGCATTCTAGAAAGAAAGGAGTGGTCAGCTGGTCCTCAACAGAAACAGACTCCTTCCTGAAGAGCCCTTATGAGAGAGCCAGGAGTCATGGTGAGGAAGCATGGATGCTGGACAAGTCAAGAACAGCTCACTGGCTTGTCTCCTTTCAATTCCTGTCTACATGCCATATCACAATGTTAAAAAACTTATGATAATACTAGAGGCCTGGTGCACAAACTCGTGCATGGGTGGGGTCCGACCTGGCTGCCCTGATCCGGGCTGGGCTGGCTGGGGGGAGGGGCTGCAGGAGGTTGGCCAGCTGCCCCCACCCCTGATTGGGGTTGGGGGGGGGGGGGCTGATCGGGGGCTGGGCCATCCGGGGGTAGGAGCCACGGGAGGTTGACTGCCTACCCTGCCCCAGATTGGGCCAGTTGGCTGGCCGCTGTGTGCGTCATAGTGACCAGATGTTCCGGTCATTCTAGTCACTTGGCTTTTATATATATAGATTAACCAAAATCATATAATGATTTGCAAAATAATTTGGTCCACAGAACCTCACCAGCAAAGGCAAAATTGGCACTGACCAAATTCCTCTGACCAATGCTTCCTCCCTGTGTATTCTGCTGTTTGACATAGGAATCATGAAAAGCCACTGCATAAATATTGGGGCTTGCCCTGCCACCCTTCCAGGTGCAGGCTTGGGGGACAGTACTAATTCAAGACTGTCTTAAAGGAGATCAATGAAGTAAGGCCTGGTTACTGGTATCTCCTGACCCATTTCAGAGCGTGGGCCCTGGTATCAATCAGACCAGGATTTGAATCTTGGCTCTCATACTTGCTAGCAAGGTGGCTCTGCGTAATTTAGGCAATTTTGCAAAGCTCTGATTTCCTGTGAATATTCCCCACCCTTCAGGGTTCATGGGAGAATTTAATGAGATAATGCATGTAAAGCACGAAACAGTATCTAGTGGATAGTGTACACTCAATAAGCGTTAGCTTTTATTGTGGCAATTGGCACAAGAAAACACCTGACTGAGTTAAGATGTAATTCTGAGTAATGCACAGGAAGAGAGGGAGCTATATGGCCTGTGCATGGCACAGTCCCAGCAGGGCCCTCATGTCCAATGTGCACACAGAAGTAGAAGAAATTGTACTCAGTCCCAAGAAGTGGGGACTGTGGTGGAAACCAGATACTGCTATCTGAATGCCCAATGTACATTCCAGGCACCGGCAATTTGGGACTAGGGTATCCAAACAGCAAGAAAACTCAGGGGTAACAGTGAAATGTGCCAACTCTTTGGGAAGAAAGCAGAAATGCCTCAATTTCCTCCTCCGTGTTCTAAAGCATCTCCATCAACTGATTGCATCTGGCAGATTCCTTTCCATGGCAGCCAGACCCACAGGCCACCCAGACTCATGAGCAAGGGGCCTCAGTGGCTGCTCAGAGACTGGATCATGCTGCATTGACGGAGCAGCTTCATTACTTGAGCTGCTTCCAAGCGCTGGAATGGGAAGGCAGGCCTGTTCTGCTGTTTGTAGGAGGTTAGCATCTATGCCAGAGATCAGGGTCTCCCAGGCCAATGCCCAAAACTACAGAGGCAGCATATGTGCAAGGGGGCAGATGCCTTATGTCACCTTTGCTGATTTTTAAGTTCCCTGGCACTCATGATTGGCAAAGCAACACCGGTGGTTATAGTCCTGTGGATAGACAAGGGACGAGGGTGGGAACTGTTAATTCTTAACCCTAAGAAAGGAGCATTAGACATAAAATAGAAAACTCTTGGGTTCAACTTAAGCTTTCCCACTTATAACTTTATGACTTGGAAGCAAATCACTTAAACTTACTTGGTCTGTTTCTTTAACCATAAAACTGGAATAGCAGCTACAACCAGGTAATACATGTGGAGTGTACATGAGAAAGATTTCATAAATAATGGCTGAGTCTGAATCTTGTATGCTATGTTCACTCTAGCCATTTCTGAATCCAGCTGTCAAAGTCTACAACATTTAAATGACTCGGACAATTTTAACAGGTCTTTGAAACATTTCCCAGAGTCATGAAGTCGAAGAAGTAAGGCAAAAAAAAAAATCATATATGCACAAGTTGAACACATTTAAAAAATGAGGCTAAATATCTAAACAATCATCAATAAAAACAAAATGAAGAACCAAACCCAGTCTTTTAAAAAGAGCCAGTCAGGAGGGATAAACCCTAGGTCATCATAAATTTGATGAATTGACTAAATTTCTCATTTTCTAAAAGGCAGTACTAGAACCTACATATCTGCCTGAGCTAATCAGATAAGGAAGGAAGTGATTAACTCTTTAGAACTTATTGGAGTTACAATCAACAGGCTAAAAACATGCTTTAACTGGCAAAAACATGCTAAAAACTGGCAAAGCTGGTTTGCATGCACTTCTGGTTAGGGGAAGATGGAGAGAGACTGAGTCTGGTACTGACGTAAAATCCAATGTTAAAATATAAACAGAGACAGTCCAAAAATGTTGCTTCAGCCCCGTTCAGTCTGTCATTAAAATTGGAGCCCCCTTCTCCACCTCTCCATCATCTCCCTGAGATCAGAGACCCAGCACAGGGTCTGGTCCATGAAGGGCACCTGCCAATTTTCTTTTCAACAGAATCAGATGTTTTCCAAGACAAAAAGAGAGCAGTAAGCATTGCTCTTGGGCAGCTCCCAGGTCAAAAGCTCGGGGTGAGCTGTGTGCTTAGCATGAATGTGTCCACCTTTGTCCAAGTTCTCAGTGAAGTCAGCCCTGGCTTACCTGTTCCCGTGATCGATTTTGGCTGTGACCTTCTTCTTGAGCTCTGCCAGCTCGTCCTTGGGGAGTGTTCCAGACAGGATTTGGGACCGCCACTCGATCAGGCTGTACGTCATCTGCTGCAGCCGGCGGAAGAGACTGACCTTGTTGTTCTAGGACAGGAAAATGAGGTGGAGAAAGAGACCCCCACAAAAAAAAAGGTGTGATAAAGGATGGAAACGTCTTTTCACCATTTGACTATTTTCTTTATAAGGTGCTATTTAACCAGGTACCTGTGCCATACAGTAAGCCATGCACTGTGAGGGGATGGCCTTGCCCTAAGCCAGTCCCACTCCCTTCCCAGTAGAACTTTAGGAACAGATGAGCAATTGTAAGGTCAACGTAGCTGCATTTTACACCAATCTCTACCTCAAAAATCTATGCTCCTTCTATGCAGAGCTACGTCCATTTCTCCTGAGTGCTCCAGACCCTTTAACGATACTTCTACTTGGAACCATTTTCTCCTCTCCCCTACGCTTACTCCCTGCTCATCCCTACTCACTCACACACTACACCCTCCATCAACTGCTAATTCTTACTTGTTAGGCCTCAACTTAGAAGTCAGAAGTCTCTTCCTCGAAACCCTAACTCTGAGTTCACTGTCCCTCTCCCAGCTCCTGGAATTAAGTCCTGTCACAGCATCAGAACCCCAGCCTTGGCTGGCTTAGCTTGCTCTCCGCTTACATGGAAGTGCCTACAGGGCAAGGAGCTTGCCATTGCCAATTTTTGCATCCCTAGGAGCTGGCACAGAGCAGGCGCTGTATAAAGGGTACAGTGTGAGGGAATTATGGATGGAGAAAGAACTGTCATTTCAGAATGTAAAATGTTATTTTAAAATCCCCATAAAACTGGTAGACCATCCAGAAAATTGTGAGATGTAGAAAAAAATTAACCATTATCCTGGGCTTCAGTCAGAACTGCCTATAACTGAACTAACTTAACTTATGACCAACTAATCATCTGTACTCCAATCATTTTAAGAGTCAAATACTTTATGTCGAGCCATATGACCTTAGTCCTATCTAAATGATTGGTTGATTCATTATATTTTTTAAAGGTCAAGAGCATCTACTATGTGCTGGAAATAAAATTCTAGCCACATTCTAGAGGGCAAAAGACAGCAATAAATAAGTAAACTATATACATTTATATATATACTATTTACATATGTAATATATATAATATTAATATATACATACATACAAAAGATAATTTCAGACTATGAATAGTACAAGAAGCATCATGCTAAGTGAAATAAGAAATAGGACAAAAACCATATAATTTCACTCATGTGGTATATGAAACAGAAAGCAACAGAAGAATAAACAAATTCATAGACACGACAATAGAACGGTGGTGACCAGAGGGGAAGTGAGATGAGGAAGGATAAAGACAGTAAAGGGGATCAAATACATGGTGATGGGAGGAGATTAGACTTTGGGTGGAAAACACACAATGCAATCTACAGATGATGTATTACCTGAATTGTATACCTAAAACTTATGCAATGTTATTAACCAATGCCACCCCAATAAAGTAAATTTAAAAAGGTGCAAGAAGGAAAATAAATAAAGATATGATAGGGTGTACATGGGGAAAGGTGCCCCTATACAGAGATGGGCCAGGGAAAAATGCTTTGTGTATCATTTCTGAAATATGCCTTTTAAATAAAAACCTGTATAATTCAACATACCCCATGCATACTGTAATAACACTTCTTTTTTTTTTATAGGTGAAAAGTCATGATATGTTTATATAACCATACACTTCTAAAATTATAGAAAGTATTATCTGCTATAAAAACAATGCCAGCCTGGTCTGTGTGGCTCAGTGGTTGAGCATCACAATTGATTCCAGGTCAGGGCACAGGCTCGGGGTTGCAGGCTCGAGCTCCAGTGGGGGTGTGCAGGAGGCAGCCAATCAAGGATTCTCTCATTACTGATGTTCTTTTTAAATCCTCCCTAATATTTTTCCATTGATTTTTAGAGAGAGTGGAAGAGAGAGGGAAAGATAGAGAGAAGTGAGAAAGGTTGCCTCCTGCAAGTGCCCTAACCAGGGCCCAGGCCAGGGAGGAGCCTGCAACCGCGGTAAGTGCCCTTGATCGGAATCGAACCTGGGACCCTTTGGTCCATAGGCCAACGCTCTATCCACTAAGCCAAACTGGCTAGGGCTCATTATTGATGTTTCTATCTCTTTCTCCCTCTCCCTTTCTCTCTGAAATCATAAAAAAAAAAATATTTTTGAAATGCCAATACACAAACACACACACACACACACACACACACACACACACACACACACAGTAGTTGCTGCTGGCTGTACAGCACGTTCTGTTCTGGGTGATGTCCTTCCACAATAATTCCAGGACAGCTGCTACACAAGGTATCGACTAGAATCAGTGCTGCAAACATCCACGATATTCCTGAACAAAGAGTAAACGTGAGGGAGGAGGCCTCCGCCTACAAGTGGGGACAGTGGGAGGCAGCAGTGAGATTAGCAGAGTGTGAGAAAGGCCCGAAAAGAAAGTCAAAGTTCTGTAAGAATACGAGGGAGAGACAACACGTTTATCGGTGACTGCAATCTGCTCTATTAACACCACTGATCTGGAAAACACAGGCTGCGAAGACTGCTTAAAATGTTGATACTCACTGCACGTTAGGCTTTTGGCATTTTCTGAACTGCCTCTTTCTCATCAGCTGGTCTTTTGAAAGCATAAGAATGAGACTTTTAATTCCCATTTTGAATGAGCAAAGGTAAAATTTGTTTTGTTTTGTTTTTTCAGTAAATTCTATAAAAAATGTTTCCATCTCGTCCTTCAAACTGGAAAACGGATGGAGAAATGAAGCTAAATAAAATTTGCTTTCAAAGCTGCTGGGCAAAAAGGAGATCTTTTTTTTTTTCTTTTCTTATTTGCAATCTATTTGTCTGTTCCCTGCTAGGATTTTTGAAATGCTTTCTCAATTTAATTAAGCTGTTAGGTCCCATAATGTGGTCAAGAAAGGGCTCGAAGTCCCAGGGGAGCCCCTAGGAGCGACAGCTCTTTGCAAACACACTCACCAGTCTTGGTCTCAATTACACTAGACGTTAGCCAAGGCAACTTAATTATTGCCTGTCCACGTCAGCCTTGCTTGCCAAGTTCTCCCCCAAAGAAGGATGAGATAGCCATTCTTCTATGACTCACTCTGCCCAATTCCTTCTGATCGAGCAGGCTGGAGCGCACCAAAGCACACAATTTCCCCCTCTACTTTAAGGAAATGGATTTTGTTGCCACACTCCTCAGACTGTTCTACTAGTAAGCTGGCTGTTCTGAGCCATAGCTGGCCCCTGACACTTTATGGATTCCTGGGGCAGCGTATGAGGGCAGGTGAGGAGAAAATCGGGTGCCCCCACAAAACCATGAGACAAGGACCCATGAGTCTCCATCTGCTTTCCAGTCTTGCCCTAACCTCCCACACCCTTTTCTAATCTTGCACAGCCCAAGTTGCCTGGCACAATACCTTCCCTGGTACCTCTAGCCCTCTCTCATCTCCACCTTTTCTTCACTAGCAGCCACTGTCACAAAATTAGGAGGGCAGGACATTTATTATAACTAGAGGCCTGATGCACGAAATTCGTGCAAGGGGATTGGCCCTCGCAGCCCTGGCTTCGTCCAGAAGGTCTTCCAGAAGGACGTCCGGTCTAATTAGCATATTATGCTTTTATTATTATACATTTCTTTGATCCTATCTGCAAAAGTCATCACAATCCTGGGACTGAGGAGGGACTCAAAAACAAATTTGGACAACTCAAATGTATAATGCCACTCCGGTTTCAATTTGAGGATCACCTCCACCAAACAGAGATATCTATATATTTTTTTCTACCAGACAGTAAGATATTCCTGCATTTGTTTCAAGTTTTACCCTCTTTTCCACTAAGAGATCTCGGAGGTCTTATTTTTACATTTTGATTCTGGATGCCTATCTACCTTTATTTTGTGTGGAGGGGGTTAGGTGGAGGTGGAAGTGGGTATAAGGGGATGAATGGTAATGGGGAAAAAAATAAAATAATTTTTGTAAAAAGTTATTGTTTTATAGGGTAATTATATACCTAAATCTAATTTTGCAAAATTTTATGTTTGTCAATGATCACATATTGATCATTAATGATAATATTCCTATGAGCTGCAACAAATGTTGTTTACTATGCACAGTTTATTGGACATCAATACCATAATTATTTTTTTAAAAAGACCTTCAAAATTATTTTAATATAAAAGGAAACTAATTGTGACATGAAAATGCACATTACATACGTGGTTAGAAGTTAATGATAACTGACTGTTTTTGTTAAATTGCTATAAATAGGGAAACTGGAGCTTCTCTTAAATTTGGAGGCATATTCAAAATGACAGAATTATTTTATAGGCTATTTAACAGCAAGCTTTCTTTAGAGAAGCATATTATGTAGGTATCAGCCATGGGATTGCAAATGTATTTATTTTTAACGGTTATGTAGATATATAGTTATTAAAATGGACATGCCTAGTACAAAAAGTACTTTGTAGTGATAAAATAAATCGATAAGAGAAAACAACTTTGCCTTCAATGATGGCAGGAATACAGAGGGCAAGAACTGAGCACTTTAGGAATTCTGGGGTCACTGAGGCAACAGCACTGCCTCACTGGGGTCAGAAACCTGGGTTCAATGCTCCCCTTTCCTAAACAATGCAGACCACGTCCAAAGGCGGGTCTCTGTTCCTCCCATCGCCCTCTGCAGAAGAATCACCAACCTTTCCTGTTCCATGGGATTTTAGGGTTTAGAGGCAAAGTATTTAACCGAATGTATGGGGACCTGATTTCTATCTCTAAGTCTACCATTGACTTCCCAAGTGACTTTGGGCAAATTATTCTCCCTGACACACCCACCTGTAAAACCAAGGGACGGGCAGGAAGATCCCTTCCTTCCCTAGGAGAAGTGCCTTCAAGTCTAAGATGGAGACCGTAAACTCATGTCCTCCGCCGATGGGATGCCTGCTGATGCCCTCGCACACTCGGTGGCTCTACATTCCATTTCACCTGCACAGAGCGCTCTGCAATTCACCTCACACCTCCCACACTCCTGGGGTCCCCACGGTGTCTTGCTCCTGTGTCCTGGGCTGCACTGACTCTTCCTCTGGGAGGAAGGGAACCCACAGGCCTCCGTCACACTCTTGCTGGCCATTCTAGTGCCTTCTCCTCTCAGCTAAAGGCTTTGGCTGACTAGCAAAGGCTTGATTTTTAGGTTGTTGTTTTTTTTGTTAATCCTAGAGGGAGGATATTCTTTCCATTGATTTTAGAGAGAGTGGCAGGGAGGGGGGAAGAGGAGAGAAGACAGAGGGAGAGAAACATCGATGTGAAAGAGAGCCACATCAATTGGTTGCATCCCTCACATGCCTCAGGTGGGCCAAGGAACCTGAAATCCAGGTACGTGCCCTTGACTGGAATCGAACCCAAGACCCTTTGGTTTTTGGGCCAATGCTCTAATCCCTGAGCATGCTGGCCAGGGCAAGGCTTGATTTTTAAAGAAAAGATTCCAGTAAAGGACAAGTTTTGCCTCTGGAAGTAGTACAAGAAATCCTGAAAGCCAGGCACCAAAGTAGGAAAAAAACCGCAACTAGAAAAACACCCAAAACTCTGTCCCTGCCCTGTCCCGATCACTGCCCTTGCCTCTCTGAGAGCTAGCATGATGTGGAGCTTGCAACTCACAGATGAAATTGTCTGACAACAGGAAGAAGTTGGTACGGGAATTTCTGTCCTTAGTAATAAGCAACCAAACGCTGGTTTCAAACTATGAGACCAGTTTAATTACACTTCAGAGCCCATGTTCCAGAAGCCAGTACCCAGCACCAGTTCAAAAAGATTAGACCCAAGTAGCTTTAATCTGCCCGGATATGCGATGATGAGAAGAAAGGGCGATTCATTGTATGGGGCAAGTTCCCTCCCTCAGCCCCCTCAGTTATGGGCATTTGTTCTACTCCAGAATTTTAGAGAACTAGAGACTAGCACAAGGTTTTATTTTGCTGGCACATTTTAAAATTAAATTTATTGGGGTGACATTGGTCAACATGCACAGACAGGTTTCAGGTGTGGGTTTCTATGTTACAAGATCTGTATATTGCACTATGTGCCCACCACCCAAGGTCAAATCTTCTCCCGTCACCATATATCAGGACCCCCTTCACCCCAATCCTCTTTCCTATGGCAACCACCACACTGCTGTTTGTGTTCATGAGTTTCAGCTTTATATCCCACATATGAGTGAAATCATATAGTTCTTAGCTTTTTCTGACGGACATTTCATTTAGCATAATGTTCTCAAGGTCCAACCATGTTGTTACAAATGGCACTATTTCATCCTTTCTTATAGCTGAGTAGTACTCCATTGTGTATATGGACCACATCTTCTTTATCCAGTCCTCTATCACGGGACACTGGTGGTTTCCATGTCTTGGCCACTGTGAATAATGCTACAATGAACATACGGGTGCATATACTTTGTGAATACATGATTTTGAGGTTTTCGGGTATATACCCAGGAGAGGAATTGCTGGGTCATATGATAGCTCTTTCTCAAATTATTTTGCTGGCACATTTTAAATGAAAGGAGATCAGTCCTTAGTATAAACTTCATTTTAATAGTTAAATTTACTTAATTCAAAATATATATTAACCACATCCTACCTCGGGTTCTTATATTTTTTTGCGTTTTTTCTTCCAAGGGCCATTTGGATATTTATAAAATCATTCATGGGCCATACAAAATTATCAACTTAAAAATTAGCCTGCTATATTTGGTCAAACACTTATTTATTTATTTATTTATTTATTTATTTATTTATTACAGAGAGGAAGGGTAAAGGAGAGATAGAAACATCAATGATGAGAGAGAATCATTGATGGACTGCCTCCTGCATGCCCCACAACCTGGCTATGTGCCCTGACTAGGAATCGAACTGTAATCTCCTGGTTCATGGGCTGACTCTCAACCACTGAGCTACATAGGCCAGGCATGGTCAAACATTTAATTAACTCACCCCTAATGCCTTGGCAGGGCCTAATATGGCCCTTGGGCAGGATGTTCCCCATTCCTTAAGGAGATGGGATTCGATTCCTCTTCCAATCTTATATGGACAAAACATCCTGGCTGACCAAAACTCAACAAACCATTTCTCCAACTGGAAGATGGGAGCAGCACCGAGCTAAGTCTCAGGGTGAGCTGTTGTAGAGCATGTGTATGACACCCAAAACATCTCCATTTCCAGGGGTCCCTCTTTCAAAAGTTCTTGCCCCAATGTCCCCCAAAGTAAACTCCAACATGTCAGTTTTCGAGACCTGATTTTTAGTTGAGAAAGTATAATGTTATGAGGTAGGATGCAGGGTTGTGTGTATTCAGAAAGTATAACTTGATTGTTATGGAAAAGGTAAACTTAGGTATTACAACAACCCAATCGTGTCTAAATCAATGCAGAGGCGTCTGCCCTTCTAGTGGGGGGACTCACATGAAGCAGGAATGTGCCGCTAGAAAGAAAAGAAGGCAAGTCCAGCTCATTGGTTCTCCTTTCCAGGGCGGGCAAAACTGCAAAATCCCGAGAGGCAGCAGAGAAAAATGGATTGCGTACTTCAAGCCATCCACCTGAACCAGTTAGGTCCCCATAGGGCTGGAAGGGGCCCCAAGCTGGAGGGCCCCCTTTAACAGACCTCAGGGCTAAATCCCACAGTGCCATCCCTTCTAACCTGGGTCATCCCACAGTGCTGTCAGGGGGTAATCAGGGCTGCCCATTTTAAAGACAAGTGCCAGGCACTGTCCCAGGAGTTCTACACAGATTAGTCTATTGAATTCTTACAGCAAATTTGCAAGGCCTGTGCAATATGTAATTACCACCTGAAGTGAGGAAATTAACTTAAGGAGGTCAAAGGACTCGTCTCAGGTTATGGGCTCATCCAGTGGCAGAGCCTGAACCCAAAGCCTGCCTTCAGAACCTGCGTTCTCTCTGTTGCGGTTGGTTTGTTGCGGTAACTGTTACTGGGTTCGCTCCTTTTTGTGAATATAAAAGTACGTACCAAGCAAGGGAGCAAGCCAGAATTAAGAACTGGCTGCCTGTCTGACACCAGTGTCCACAGTCTTGCCATTTCACAGGCCACCACCTCCTCCTTCACAGTTTCCTTCTTTTCTATCAGCTACTAAAAGCACATGCGGTAAAACAGGATCCAACCGAGGCTGAGCAGCAGTGCAGGCCTGGCGCCTGGGAAGCGGCTGCGAGTCTGCACTCTGCATTCCTTTCTGAAATGACCTGTGCCTCCTGCACTTGAACCTGAACGAAGGAGGCTCCCTATCTATGGAGAGAAACAGCCTGGTTACTGAGTGCTCAAGGTCACTCCGCCTAAGACGATAACACATGGGGAGGAAGTGGCCTTGGATAAAGGCAGTGTACACAAGGGAGCTTCAGAGTCTCCAAGTCAGATCAGAGGGACACGGGCCAAGGCTGTCCAGCAGGAGGGCCGCCAGAGCCGCTCCTGTTTCCAGCAACAGCAGCATCAAGGGTCATGTGCTCACGCTGCAGAGTCCTTGGTCTGCCTATACAATGACTTTGCAGGCATCACTTCTTTTCATACCTCAAACTCTATGGAGTCAACAAGGCAGATTTTATATCACTTTTACAGAAGAGCAAAATCCAGCAGACAACTGAGGACCTTGAGGGGCCTGCCCAAGACCAAAAGGCCAGTTAGGGCAAGGCCTGGATGAGAAACCAAGCTTCCCAATTTCTAGTCCTGTGTCTGTCCCCTACAGCTTGGCCAACCAGGATAAATGGGAAAAATAATACTAATGTAACAAAGAAGAACAGAAGGAAGATGGGGTTCCTTGGTTAATGGCGGATGGACCTTCCTTCTTTCTATTTTGATGAATGGGTTCCTCTCATTTCAGCATAAGAACTCCCCTCCCTTTCAAAAATATTTATGGTTATTTCACAAGATTACAGGATAGCTGCTAAAAGCGAATCACAGCTGTTCAGGTGACTCTCTAAAAGCGAATCTCTCCTGTCCAGCACAACTGCCCCTGTTTACACAGCGAAGCCGAGTCTAGTTAATGGACCGCATCTTCCTCTCAGGTAAGACTCTGGGTCTACAACAAGCATATCAAACTTGCAGGCCACAACGAATATTTTTGCGGCCCAGCCAATATAACGGTATGTAAGAAACTTTTTAATAAAAAATTCGTAACTTGATTTTTACAATACCGTTATACATAATTATTAATAACGAACTACAACTTTCCCTAATGACTGATCACTATAATCGTATTGCATTCATTTCCCTTACTCGCCTACGTGCAGGGGCACCATTTCTCTCCACTAATACTAGCAGGGAATATTTTAGCAGCCGACTGCCACGTAGTCTTGTACTGACTTGTGTGGTGTGCACGACAGAAAATATTTCACTTTCGGAGAACAAGAAAAATAGGTTTATTTGCATTACGCTTATTAATTTGTGCAGTTATTCATTACCTGGCAAGTTAATGTTCAAGAAAAAATATTAATTTTTATTAAAATGTTCTATTATTTTATGTTAACGACTAGAGGCCCGGTGCACATATTTGTACACAGGTGGGGTCCGGCAGGCTGTCCCGATGGGGGAGGGTGGGGGGGCGGGGGACAGCCGGAGGAAGGGGCCGTGGGCGGTTGGCCAGCCAGCCGGCCTCCTAGTCGAACTCCCGGTTGAACTCCCGGTCAAGGGGACAATTTGCTTATTAGCCTTTTATTATATAGGATTACTCATTTATTTCAGCCCTTTGTATTCAGCATGTCTCTATCGAAATAAACCTATGTTTCTATGAAAATTAAAAGTTTTGTTTTTTTCCGGCCCACATAAACCTAAACCTTGTTTATTTGGCCCGTGTTAGCCTTTGAGTTTGACATGCTTGGTCTACATCAATTCCTCATGCACTTAGACCTGGAACAGAACTAGGCAATGTGGAGGTCCTAAGGTACCACAGGTTGGAGACAAACAGAATGCACGGTTCATCATCTGTGACAGGAAATGCACGAGAGAAATAAGTATTGATATAGATGAAAAAAATCTGTCTTTATCATTACCTAGGCTGAAGAAACTCACACACAGAATCAGAACACAGAAACATGGAAAAAAGTGTATGAGGTGTGGGTGGGGGGTTGGTGGTGGTAAAAACTACAGATTTTGGTTCCTTTTACTTTTTCCCAGTGAAGCATAATATTTGAGGTTTTCCCTTTGACACACAAATTTTTGAGAAAGAAGTTTAGAAATTCTGTCTAAAGTGAACCATCAATGTTTAGGAAGGAACAAGGGAAAAACAAAGAAAGCCATGATTTATAACAAAACCATTTGAAGTGGATTATTTTTTTTTAATAAATTTTTATTGACTTCATAGAGGAAGGGAGAGGAAGAGAGAGATAGAAACATCAATGATGAGAGAGAACCACAGACCAGCTGCCTCCTGCACGCCCCCGCACTGGGGACTGAGTCCACAACCCAGACATGTGCCCTGACCGGGAATCGAACTGTGACCTCCTGGTTCATAGGTCTACGCTCAACCCATGCTGGCTGGGGGAAGTAGATTATTTCTTAATGGTGATCGCACATCAAAAGCAGAAGCAGACTGCTCAACCCTATCAGTTGATTAAGGTTCCCACAATGAATGTATTTTAGTCAACCAATAGCAGCTGTAAGACATTTTTCAAATATTCCCAAAGAACAAAATAATTATTTTAATAGATGTCAAAATTATGATGAAAAATGTGCTACCCTCTGACAGGAGATGGATTTTTTTAAAACTTAGAACCCAATTCTGTTATTAAATAGTGGAACAAGAACACCCACATAAGAAATCCCAAACCTGAGCTCACTGCCGTTTAACTGCTAAGGGATTTGGACGCCCAAATACATGAACCGTACTTCTTCCTCCATGGTTCCCTGATTCTCATTTCAAGAGTAGACTTGGCACAATTACCTGTGGGCGTGTGGAGGTCAGAGATAATAAACTCAGCACAAGAGCTGTGTTTTAGCAAGAGGAAAAGTCTACCATATTCACCCCTGTACATTCCACCTTCAAAAAAAACCTTTTCTCTGGTACTTATTATCTAATACGTCTCACCACTCACTGATTTCCAGAAACTCTATGTTAAGGAGCTAACTGATGTCTACATCATTTCTCATCTATCAAACTTGTTCCATCCACCACTAACCAATCAATTAACCAGAACTAGAGAGTGTTTTCAGTAGAAATATAAGATGATGGACGTAGGCCAAAGGGCTTACTAAAACAGCATCTCTATTCTCCTGGGGCTTGTGATTTAAGAACGTACAGGTTAGCTCTCTCCTCAATGAAACATAAAAAGATCAAAATATCACTTGCATTACAAGGCAGTATGCCCGAAGGACCAGATGATGGGTTCAGCTGTAAGTGCTCCTATAGTCCAGAAGGAAACGTATGGATTAGTGTCTTTAGAAGACAGATTATGAAGAAGAAAGGGCTTAAACTTGGCCTTGAGGGCTGGGCAGGCAGAGAAAAATCTTGTGCTTTTCCACCAAAGGGGTTGGTGATTTCTGCTGCTGTGATCCACCCTGGGAAACAACAGGAACTCTTAGAATTATGCCAGGGTGAGTTTTTGATTATTGTCTCTTCATGGTCGAGAGTGATGTGCTCCCAATAACTTATAAGATTGGCTTTTGAGAGTCAAAATGAAGACTCAAAACATGACTGAAAAACAACCTAGATTAAAAAAAAAAAAAAAAAAAAAAAACACATAAAGGAAGGAGAATGACCCCCAGGCCATCTAGGGGAGTGTGGTCCCTTGCTGAACTCATTTACAGAGAACAAGAGAAGCACGTTTCCAGGAATTCCGGCCAGCCAGGGAAGGCTGAAGATGCCTCCAGCGACAAGACCTAGCAATGCTTATCCACGAGGCCACTGGGAAAGAAGGAACTTTAGAAAACAGTGTTTGTATATTTTGATGCCGTGAAAAGCACATCCCAAAGCGGATACAGGTACAAGCTTGCTGCTGACGGACTTTGAACATTCTTGGCCTTGTGCAAGATAGCTGCCCCTAATGTTCACTACATACAGAGGTTAACAGAATGGCCCAGTTTCCTCACTGATAAGCTGGTCAGAATTGCACCTACTTCATAGGAGCCTTGTAGGATGAATAATAGTTCCTGGCACTTAGGACTACGCCAAGTGTTTGCAGTTGTTATCCTCATTACTTTACCATCGGCCTGGTGTCATCTGAGAAAAGACTGAACTAACGATTATATCCACTTCCTCCACCCCCGTATCACCAATGACCCTACTCTGGGGAATGGGAACCTGCTAGTTATCAACCATTGCACGGTCCGGGCAAGATGCACCCAGTCCCCACAGACTAACACGTGGCTGGCCCCCTGCAGAGGACGGCTTTGCAGCAGGACAGACAGGCTGAGAGCCCAGGAATAACGCCACCCGTTCCGACCCCAGGGGAAAACTCACCACGTAGAGCTTCCGCCAGATGACAGCCCATTCTCGCAGTGTGGCCGTGAGCTCCTGCACCAGCGGGAGCTCCCCGGGAATCACAGTCTCGTTCTGCCTAAAGAGAACCAGACAAACGCCCACATTACTCCAAGCTGTCACTGCTCTTCTGGACAGAGGTCAGAGTCCCCAGAACTCAGAGATGGAAATGGGGCTGGTTGGGCTTGAAACAAAGCAAAACTTGCCCACTGCGGGGAGGTTTGTGTAGGAAACGGTCATACCTAAGCATTTGAGAAAAGAGGAGCAGAGAACACCGCAGTTCTTAAAATGAACTCATCTTCTAGCAAAGCAATGGACTCCTAGCCCAGCCTCAACCTCTCCATTTTGCATCTATCTCTATGGGAGCCTCAATCACTGAGCCAGGCTGTCTCCAGCGATTACCGGGAAGGGAAGTCAAAATCCAGTATTCTGGCTGTGTCTGCCAAGCATCCGCTTCTGTAGGGAGGGTGGATGGAGAAGCTCATGCACAGGGTCCTGGGGCCTGTAACCTCACACAGACTGCTGGCGGGCAGCGGGCAGTGCTGTTTTCTGGAATGGGACTAGGTTCTCTTCTCTGCTGCCTTACAGCACAGAAAATGTATCCGTACCAAACTCCTCTGACTCCCAGGGGACTTAGGACAAGGTAGGCCTGACATTCAGTCACATAAATCCTCTCTGGCATTTTTATGATTAGCGAACAGAGAAAAGGAGAGAGAGCAAGCAAACGAGCGGGGATTTGTGGTAAGTTTGTGAGACTTAAAAATACAGGATACCCAGTTAAGTCTGAATTTCAGATTGATTCAATTACTTTTTTTAGCATGTCTCATGAAATATCTGGAACACACTATAAAAATTTACTGTTGCTACCTGAATCTCAGATTTACTGAGCATCCTGCATTTTACACAGCAACTCCAATTAGAGGGAGTGTCCTCCACCCCTCCTTTGCGCCCACAGGGCTGTAGCAATGACACAGGAGGTTGCCCAGGAGTGGCCCTCTGGGAATAAGATTGTCCGTGAGGGCAGGGTGTCCAGATTCAGCTTCTGAGAAGTCCAGTGTATTTGGACATGTCTCCACCTCTTGTCTCTAATACAAGGAGGCAGAATTTATGACTGAGAATGTTTGGCAGCCTTGAGTCTATGGCCCATTCTACTCAGTATCAGCCCTGGGACCCGTCTGCCTCTGGGCACTCCTGGTTCCCTCAACTCCCCTGCTGTGGGCTCACCAACTACCTGGCCTCTCCCCCACTTCAGGCTGGGTGTCTCACTCCTCATAACTGCCAGAGGCAGGAATTTCCAGGACAAACAGAAAGGTGAACAAGAAAATAGCTGAACATGAAGTTTACTGTAGAGCACGTTCATGCACGTTATTTCATAATTTCTCATCAAGCTCGTGACCCACATCGGCCAGATTTGTTTCCCAAGCCCACGGTGGCCTGAGGCTGGCGGACTTGTCCAAGATTCAGGGCTGACTAGTGCAGGCGTTAGCTTGCTCATCTGTCTCCCAGAGTTCCCAAAAGGGGTCTCAGATATTATCAGCAAAGGAGTGTCAAACGTTAACGTGTGTGCACACATGCGCATGCAATCGGTGAACAGGCAGTGCAAGATGAAGGTAAAGACGCCCTATTCTTTCACCGCCTGTCTTTTCTGTCCTTGGGAAGGATTCCAGGGAGGAACAATTATAAGAACAGAAGACAGAATAAACAATTGTGCCAGGAAAATGTGTTTATTTATTTCTCTCATCTGAGAAGTCGAATTAATGAGTCGAGAGAAATCATGTACTAGTTCATGAGGCATTCTGCAATGATAATTTTACATCTTTATCATTTTTTAGAGTCTTCCCCAAATGGAACTTACCCTCGGTCTTCCACAGTTGCCTCTTTCAAATGGATATATGTCTCAGGGAAAATACCCTACAGAGAGAAGAACTTTGGTTACATGGCCATAGACATCTCAGCCCAGAGGAAGGCACAGACGGCAGCGAGAATGAATGGAGGGGCGGGAGGACTCCTGGACAGTAGCTGCTGTTTGCAGCCGGGCTTGCAGGGCAGCAATCACAGTGAGGCTACCTAAGTGAAATCACAGCTGAAACACTGAAAAGGCATCAATGAAGACTTGGCTTCAGAGAGTTTAAGATAAATGCTTCGTAAATGAACAGGGAAACATGCCCAGGTGAGCTCAGAGCGGCAGTAGTGGAGAGGATTTTAACAGTGAGATCCTAAATCCCATCAGACCCTACATGCCATGAGATGATCCCCTTTAAAGGATTTCACATAATTAGTGAGACGGAGGGCTTTGTATGTCGTGGCCCATAACATTATTGTAATCTTCCGAAGTGATTCCGCTCAGCACTTTCACTTTAACCAAATGTGCCCCAAATCAATCAGTGCTGGTTATCTGGTTATTTTTAGCACTTCCCAGTCTCAAATTGCTCTCCGTTCTACACACTTAGGAGGCAGTTCTACACCAGTATTGTGGCACTGCCCAGGGGAAAACTAAAGCCCACAAAGGCCTAAAAGAAGGACTAGAAGCTGGTCAGTGGAAACCGAAGAAATGAAGATCAGATCGAAGCAACAGGAAGTGAGCCATGAATGTCTGTTTCCTTCCATAGCAAAAGCTGCTGTTGTTTAACTGTGAGATACGCTCATCAATAAACAGAGAGACTGCCATCTGGAGTGGGCATTGTGGTTCTTTGTTTTATGGTATTTTGCATGCCGGGCCAGGAGAAGTAAGAGAAGAACCTGTTTAACAGGCACCAGGGCTCCACTGCTCTTAGCCCCGTGTCTACAAAAGTCAGTGTGGCCCATCCCATGGCAGGGGTGGCTCACCACAAATGTGGCAGAGGGACATCTTGCTGTCTGGTGGACTGGGTCAAAGAGTCCTGTGTACCCAGAGATCCTCAATCCATTCAGAGACAGAAAACGAGTGAACTTCAACCGGCGTCGGTTGTGTGTCTAATTGTGTGTCTAATAACTTTATGGTATGTATATTTTACAATAAAAATCTGTCCAGAACTCATTAAGAAAGTAGAGTACTGGATAAGGATGAACCACTTGAAGTAGTAGTTATAAAGAGCCATATATGGAGGTTAAATTAAGATGTAACATTGCTAGTTCCAAGGACTACCCTTGCAGAAGATTTTTCAGATCAAGAAGGTAAAGGACCAATTGCAATTCTCATGTATTCATAATCTGATAACTAGTTTCCTCTTAATAACTGGGAGAAGTCCAAGATAGAAGCATTTATAATAGAAACAAACACTGACTCATGTTGTGACACTGATTCGTTATATTGGGTCTACAGGTACGATGGTTTTCATAGTAAGAGAATATTTATTTTGTTGTATTACCATCACAATGTTATTTGTAGGCATCTTCCACTACGACAGCGTAAGTCCACTTACGGACAGTTAATTGCTCAGATAAACCAGAGGCTTGTAGAACTTGTCCGATGCCATTACGACACACTATGGACCTGGGTAACATAGTTCTGATTTACAGCCCATCTCTCATTGTTGCTTTTCCTTTCTCAGTGTAAACTACTCACTTGAATGTAAAAAAAAAAAAAAAGATTCTCCAGACACTGCCCTTACCCACACTTTCACAATCCTGCCAGGATCAATATCTGTTTCTACAAGGTCTGGTTTCTTCAATTTGTGAAACCACAGCTCATTTTATCACCACTCTAAATGGCCATGTCTGCTTGTAAATGATACCAAAAATTTCCATTAAAATTACAGGCCTTTCAAATAGCGTTCCCCTAAGACTGGCAAACGAAGAAGAAAACAACATTAGGAGGCATTTCAAATAGATGTCTTAATGAAGGGGTGTCAAAAGCTGAGCATAATTCATGACAACTGACTTTAAATCCCCTGTTTTTCCTGGATCTCCCCACAAGGAAGGTATTTCAACTTAACAACCAATGAACAAATGCACAGCCTTTGTGTGTCCTATCATGCTGTTGAATCACAAAGTTTAATGATCAAGAACGAAGAAAAGCCCTTCCTGAAATAATCCTCCTATAGTGTGAGATTTAAAGTTTAAAGAGGGTTTTAAGAAAATACATTAAAACCACCTTCAGAACTTGTCCTTTAGATCCTAGAGTGGCACCCATCTATCCACATTTCAAAGCAGATAATAAAGGCACAAGCTAGATGGGTCCTGATCTATTAGAAAGTCATAGGATGCCTTAGAAACCAAAGTCATGCCCGGCCAGTGTGGCTCAGTGGTTGATTGTCAACCTATGAATCAGGAGGTCAGAGTTTGATTTCTGGTCAAGGCACATGCCTGGTTGCAGGCTCGATCCCCAATAGGGGGTGTGCAGGAGGCAGCCAATCAATGATTCTCTCTCATCAGTGATGTTTCTATCTCTCTCCCTCTCCCTTCCTCTCTCTGATATCAATAGAAAAAAAGAACAAAAACCAAAGTCGTTTATGCTCATGAAGGATCCTTACACTACAGACCCTGAAAGGAAAAGCTGTGGACTGGGAACTTGGTTCAACGTGAGTCACAGTCACCAGTTAAAATAAAAAATTTTGCTTGTTTTTTAAGTTCATATGATTTTATCTGAGAGTAGTTTCTTTGTTCATTTAAAAAATTAACTTTTTAAAGGATAGGGAATTAAGTGACATAAGTATTCTTTCCCTTTAATAAATTTAGAACTTCAAAATAATTAACTCTGATTATGCTTTAAAATAGCTACCACTTCTACAGTAATGAGCAAAACAAACACTGATAGGATTAAACCCAAACCAAGAAGCAGAATGGCTGTAAAAACCAGGGACTCTGCGTAACCAGCATCCAGATAGAAAGGTCTTCTTTAGGTCATGCCATCGTAGGCCCGTTTGAAGGCCCCGAGAAATTAAAGTCAGCAAGACATTAAATGAAAATAACTAAGTTATAAATGAAGGCATGTGGTACAGGCTACAGTGTGTGGGTAGAAACATTCAGCACCAGGATTTGGGAAGGAATCAAAGGAGCAAAATACCAATTGAGTTGATATTCATATTACAGGCAAACACTCCTTTATTTTGGTAGGTTATTAAATTGTCAAAGTTAACAGTGTGTGTGTGTGTGTGTGTGTGTGTGTACACAGGCGAGTGCAAATACTGAGTGTGGCTGAGGAGGACAAGGTGCAGGCCTGACCAGAAAGACAGAGCCAACCACAGCAATGTCACTGTATCACCACACTGACGAGCCTGAGGGACCGGGAGCAAGAAGCCTGCAGAGGCCGGGCGGGTCTCTGAATTCACCTCTGGGCCTTTATCCTGAGTTGGCTGATGAAAAAATGGTTGATGGTATATGCACTATTTTACCAGAGGATATGCGTTCACATCTAAAGAGCAGCCATCAAAGAGACAGCAGACTCGGTCTAGAGACAGCAGAGAGCAGATATGGGACAGACAGCACAACACGAAACTAGCAGACAGATTTACTCAAAAGTTGAATGATAAGCCATACCTTCTTAGCTTTATTTTGGAGGGTATATCCTCGGTACCAACCTGTCAAGGTATAAGAGAACACACAATCCTTTATGTTATCTGGGATAATATAAAGATATTAGCAATATACATCCTCACATTCTGTTAGAACAGTAGGTGGAATCCAAGAGACAATTTACAGATAATATGCCAGATTATGCACATTTTGGTTTATTATACAATAAAAATCTAGATCAATTTTAGAGCTTTATCCTCCTAATAACTAAAGGATTTAAAATTCATTTAGAATCATGCTTCATCTCTGCTCCTCTGGAGAAAGGATAGACAAAAAAAAAAAGACAGAAGGCAACCCAACCTCTTAATACCTTCATAAATACCACGAGTTTTCGTATGAACGACTCTGGATTTTCATCTATATATATACATTCTACAAGTCACCTTATACTACTAAAACAGACATTTTAAATAATTTATATGATCTCTCTCTCTCTCTCCCCTTTCCCTCTCCCCTCTCCTCTCTCTCTCTCTCTCTCTCTCTCTCTCTCTCTCTCTCTCGTTCCAAGCATAAGAATCACAATATGGAACAACTTTAAATTGGGGAAGCAAATCTTATATATACAAATATTTGCACTTAAACAATGAAATCAATAATAAAACATTTCAAATTAATTCTTCGCAGTGCTATAAGCACCCCCCCACAGTAATAAAGGTGTTATGTATTTGCTTGATGAGGCTTTAAGAAAAGGTTTTAACTTCCTTTTCAAAATTCCAATAAATACACATATACCTATGGATGTTTTCCCACCCTCTACTTTGTAGAGAGAGTATACAATTTAATCTGTCCATAAACATAGTTTATATTAAATATTTATTGAACACCTACTATAGGTAATTCACTGTAATAATTTTCCTTATTCCCCACGCCCATGAGGCGTCCTGTTGTAAGAGGCACATATGTGTAAAGCAGCCATAAACACACAGAGAATAGATACAAGCTGTAATTAAAATAACGTTAGGTAATTGCTAATAGGGTTCTAGACCTTTCTCGTAATTTTTTCTATGTAAGATCACCAAGAAAATAGTCACACAATCTATTTTGGACATGTTACAAGTAGAAAGTTGAACTTACCTTCTTTGCACATAGATTTAATAACATTTTCAAAAATTTTTAACAGTATTCAGAAATTTAATAAATTTGGCTATTGTTTTTTACAGGGAGAAATGGAGCATTGTCCTGTGGGATCTATAGGTTTGCATCAAGGCCCATGACTGAGAGAAAGATATTGAAACAGGAAATACTGCTCCCAGATTAGAAAGCCAAAGCGTGCAAGAGATCTAGACATAACACCACGCTAAATAACACCACGCTAACTATACCTCCCGGGTCTCAAGAGTCTTTAGCACTGGCACATAGTTGCTTGGGTCTGCTAACACATGACAATGGCTATTGCCTAAGTAAATGGTTTCAACTTCACCCTGGGATGGGGAGGGGGAGGCAAGCTGAGAAACAACAACAACAAAAAAGACAGAAGGCAACCCAGCCTCCTAACACCTTCATAAATACTACGAGTTTTTGCATGAATGACTCTGGATTTTCATCCATATACATATACATTCTACAAGTCACCTTATACTACTAAAACAGACATTTTAAATAATTTATATGATCACTCCCCCCCCCCATTTCCCTCTTGAGTCTTTTCCAACCAGTTTTCTCTCTCAATGTCCTATAAAACCAAGCTGTTACAATACAGACTTCACTTCACTTTCAGAGAGCAATTTACCTGCACTTTTGTAAACAGTATTTTCGCACAGCCATTCATCACAGAATTATGCTTCCTAAACCTGTCATTTTTGAAAACCTTTTTTTTTTTTACCTCCCAAGTCTCTTCTAGATCGTGGTAAGTATACAACCCTTATCTAAAGGCACACAATTATCACGCTGAATTTGTGAAAGGGAACATTTTGCTTGGCCTTAGGCAGCAGCAGGGTACTGCTGGAATCTAGAGTTTTAATCATATACTGTAAAGACTCCATAAATTCAATTGCTAATAACTGCAAGGGATATGGTAACAGTTCAGGTTGTCATGTGCTGTTGAGTCGTCTTCAACTAGTGACGACCCTATGAATGAGTGATGCCCAGTGCCCTGCCCAAAGCAGCCCTGCTCAGCTCCTGTAGACTCGTACCCATGGCTTCTTTTATGAAGTAAACCCATTTCATATGTGGTCTTCCTCTCTTCCTGCAGCCTTCCTGTTTTTCCTTTTCCTGGCATTAGTGTCTTTTCCAAGGAACCCTGTCTTCTAATAATGAGCACAAAGTAGCACTGAGGTTTTGTCAAGAGAATGTTTGCTCATTTCTGCATTATAAACCTGGGTTGTGATATAGCCAAGAATACAAGTTTTCAATCAATCCCAATGTTTAAAGCAGGATAATTATAGTTAAATATGGTTATGCAATTAGGCTTCTGAATGTATTATGATGCAAAGAGGTAGAGAAGGTATATCAATAAGCAACTATAACCAAATGAATGAGTGATGTGAACTGGTAGGCATCTCAGATGCTCTCTTAAGTTAGCACATTACTGAAATGAGGGGATGGCTGAGCCCAGAGGGCTACTCTTACCAACATTTAGGTGAGATGAAGTTTATAGCAACCATGGTGAACATCAAAAGTGATTCTATGCTACGGGTTGCTCTTCCATTTAGGAAACCATCATTTCTGTTTTCCTGGGACTGCCCCAATACAGGAAAAATCCGTCCCCTCTTATTTGAGCTATCAGAGAGTTCCTAATTCCATTGTCAGAATCGCTTACTTTATCTGGTTTCTCAGATTTTCCCCAAACTTCAACACTGCATCATCTGCTCCATTTCACCTCCTGTGCAAACACTTCTCTCACTTCCTGGCTCCGATATGACAGGTCCTCAGTTGGCTCTTCTCCCTTCTATACATATTTATTCATACATATCTATACATATTCATTCCACAAATATTTATTTATTAAACACTAGCTTAGGCACCAAGGTGTAGTGGAGAGCAAATGTATCATAAAGATTACACTCTAATAGCAAAAAAAAGAAAGAAATACATAGATGATCTCAGATAACGACATTGCTAAGAAGCGCTCAACCAGAGTAGCACGGCAGAGGATGACTGGTGACACAGGACATCGCTTTCGATGAGGTGATCAGGGAAAGGTCACTCTGAGAAGCTGGAAGGAACCAGTCATGAGAGGGAAGAAGAAGGTATGAAGGTGGTTAGAGGAAGGCATGATTCTCAAGCCTGACTGCCCACCAGATTCACCAGGAACTTGAAAAAGCACTGGAGCCTGGGCCACATCCTCAAATATTCTGATTTAATTGGAATATTTGGGTGGGCCCAGGCTTAGTGCTTCTAAACGTTCCCCTGGTAATGCTAATGTGCAGCCAGGCCTGACTATCATATATCCAGGTGGAATATGGATTTTATTCCAAGTACAATGGGAAGCCAGTGGAGGGTTCGAAAGGACATCATGCCTTACGCTTTTTAAAAATTTTATTTTATTGTTGACAGTATTACAGATGTCTCCCATTTTCTCCCTCTCCGCCCCCCTCTACCCAAGCCCCGCCCCACCTCAAGCCTTCCCCAGGCTATTGTCTGTGTCCAGGGGTTATACGTATATGCATATAGGATCTTTGGTTAATCTCTTCCTGTCTCTTCCACCCCTTCCCATTGAGATCTGTTATTCTGTTCCATGCATCCATGCCTCTGGATCTACTTTGTTCATCAGTTTATTTTGTTCTTTAGATTCCACAAATAAGTGAGATCATGTGATATTTGTCTTTCTCTAACTGGCTTATTTTGCTTAGCATAATAGTATCTAGGTCCATCCATGCTGTCAAAAAGGGTAAGAGATTCTTGTTTTTTACAGCTGCATGGGATTCCATTGTGTAATACAATGGAATTAGCTTTTTAATCCACTCATCTACTTGGGCACTTGGGTTGTTTTCAGATCTTAGCTATTGTGGACGCTTGGAAAGGACAGTATGCCTTACGCTTTTAAAAGATCGTGCCAGCTGCTCTGTAAGAATAAATCATGGGAAGTGAGACATAGTAGAAAGAGGAGCATCAGTGAGGAGACTAATAGGTACAGTAAAAATGAAGAGAGATAAAAAGATGTGAGACAGATTTTAAATATAATGTAGTTGTTGCTCATGATTTAGCTGAGAATAGCCATGAATAGGGGGAAGAAGGGCAAATACTCAAGGGCATTTAGATCTTGAGCTTAGGTAAACAGGTGGATAGTAGTATTCTTTGGTATAGGAAGATGGAAGAAAGGAAAATGTTGAGTAATAGAAGACAGAATCAAGAGATTTATCTTGGCCCATCTGCTGCCCTTTCTGAGCAACTGAGCCCTGGGCCATTAGGTGGGACAGGGCAACTAAGGAGTTTGCATGGGGGACTTTGAGTGGGGGACAGGGCACTGATGTGGGTTATAAGAGTGAGAACAGACGTGCAAGAAAATGTCCACATGGGAGAAGGTGTGGTAATGAAGATTGAGACTGGTTATATAATGGGAATGGATTGAATAGGAAACATATTAGGAATATTGAAAGACAGTTTTCTTACTGTCACAGAAGGAAGTTACAAGCACAGAAAGGGAAAAAAAACGAGAATGAACCGTGTGATCCTGGAATGGAGCAAAGGTATCCATGCGTACTCATCACTTTTAATATACCCAGACAGGTCAAAATTCACAGAAGTGCTACTCTGTATTTGTACACACAGGCATACAATCCCTAGCTCTGCTGAGGTACCTACTAGTTCTTATTTTTCTGACTCTGACACAGATGATGAATGCCTCAGAAAAGCAGCTATCTATGCCTGGCCTCGAGAGCAGCCAGTCCCGAATGAAGCAGGACAGAGGATTCCAGGGGGGACAAATCCAAGAAAGAAAGAAAAAAGAGGAACCGAGAAAGTCTCTCCTTTGTCTGAGACGTAGACGGAGATAAACACCTCTGTCAGGAAGACTGGCTATGCGGTAGAAGTGGGCCCATGGTGATCGAAATGAGAACAGCAGTGGTTTGGGGGAGGCCAGAATTGTGTGGAAGAAATCAACAGGGGACTTCCTGGGGCAAGGGAAGTGTTCTTATCGTGACTGGAGTATGAGGTGCACAGGTGCCTTTATTTGTTAAATCTCATGGGACTGTATTTCATTGCATATATGTGCACTTTTAAAAAGCCATACAGAATTTATACCTCAACAGAACATTACAAAGTAGCCACCTCAAAGTGGCACGGCATTCCATGATAATGGGTTGCTCCGGGATTACAGAATACTCTTGTTGAAACTGCCTCTGAAGCCAGCGGGAGTCATGTGTGAAAAAATCAAAGAACCATTTCTTCATTACTTTCCCTCCCAAAGACATTATTCATCTTAATTGACCACTTTGTGCTGCAAAACTGATTCTGAATGAGTTTTGCTATTTCCGAAAGTTCACAGACTGACTCATTCAACAGAAGAGACACTAGGATGACAAGACATGCAAGGTCTTCATCCTCCTACGTCTTATTTTCCAATGGGAAGAGAAAAACATACACATGTCAGCGCACAAGCAAAGAAGCAAAGCAAGCAATTTCATACAGCGTTCAAGTTCTGAAGGAATCAAAGGGTAACACGGGACAGGGTGGAGGTGGGGTTGGGGGACTACGAAGCCTGATAGAAAATTCTCTCTGAGAAGGTACTGGGAGCTGAGGGCTCACATCACTAATGCAGCCATTCATTCATTATACATAAAACACAGAACATCAGACACTTCTTCAAGGAGAAAGAAAATAGATCTGCAAACAATTAAATACAAAAGGGCTTTTAAGGGCTCTGCTTGGGAATAGCCTCACACAACGGGAGGATCATGAATATGCCGCAGACTGGTAAGGCAATTACTGAGGGGACTTTGGAGATTTTTGAACCACAAAAGCATCTTTACACGTGGAAGTCATGGAGTGGGTTTTGTAAAATCCCTCCTTATACTGCAGTTCCTAATTAGTTTCCTCTCCCCCTAATCAATAAATTAGTTTTTATTGTTGTGAAAATACATAACAAATACTTAACTATTGTAACTATTTTTAAGTGTACAGTTCAGTGGTATGACATACAGTCACATTATTCCACAACCTTAATTTTCTTTTGGTCTCCAGGAATTAAAGATAACAAACGGATAAGGAGCCACTGTTTACATGCACCCACATTTCAGGGGGGCGGGGGGAGGGGCAGGAAAAGCAGGTGCTAAATCCTGTTGTTTTCCCTTTCAGTGTCATGGTCTGGTAGTTGGCTGGGTAAAGCACAGTTAATTAGGTCAAGTAAAAGGTTCTGTCCCTTGGGGACCAGGTAACCTGTCAGGTTTCCAAGGCCAGAGCCTGCCCTCCCATCCCCAGTGAGTGTTCCTCCAACCCCCCAAGCCATGCCTGAGATCCCTCTGAGGAAAGGGAAGCAGCAGCAGCACAAGACAAAGAAAAGGCCCAGCTGTTGGATCCTCCCTGTGGGTAGCGCACTGGATGCTCACTTTCCAAAGGCACAGAGCAGCTCACTGGGGCTTTTGAAAAGAAGGTCTAAGGCAGAAAGTAAAAGGACGCAAAGATGGTCAAAGACAAGGTTCTATTCTTTTGTACCTTTTTCGAGACAAATCAGTCCTCCTGGTTCGTTATCTTAGCTCAGTTTTATGTCTTTGAGAAAGGTAGGTAGCTGTTGGAAGTCTGAGCTCCAAAGGAACTCGAGTTCACTGGAATTTAACACCCTTGCTTTAAAAAGAGGAAATATAGGCAAAGAGATGAAAGGGTTGTCCAAAGTCAATCAGCAACTTACTATCAAAGCTGGTGATGCAAATGCAGGTCTCCTACCAGCCAGCTCCTCTCTCTTTTCCTGCCCCAGTTGCCTCCAGGGCCATGCCTGGGACAGTGGCTGGAACCCGGGCACTGCCTCTCAGGGGCAGGAAGGCGTGGCCCTGGGATCCCACCAACAGAAACCACGGGCACCAGCATGCCAAGCAAGTGGGAAGGACCTCTTTCCATCTCTGACTTTCTTTCTTGGACGAACAAGAAAGAGACTTGTCTTTGTAGTGCCTGACATATAGCAGGCACTCATAAGCTTTTAGTGAATGTATTAGTGAGAAAGAAGGTGGGACCTGGTCCGGGTGGGGTGGGGGTAGATCCAAATCACACTGGACAGAATGGAGAGGCGACACATCCAAATGTTGCCTGCAAAACCAGGGAACCCCTCTGACTTCACAGACACTTCCCTCTCATCTAATCAACACCATCACTCTCATTGGCCAATTCCCTTTATATTTTCTGCATTTGGCTTTTAAAAAACCTTTTAAAGCAAAGTAGCCCTGTTTAAAAAAAAAAAAAAAAAACAGTCCTTCTTGCTTCTGGCTCTAATTTCCCTCTTCCGTATCCCTTTCACTAACTTACCCAATGAGGTCCAGAAAGCTGAAATGAAAAAGTGCAGCATGTGGTATTATCAGTCCTAGCAATGAACCTGCTGCCGCTCACCCTTCTATGGGCTTTGTTGTCACCAGCACCAACTTACAGGACGGGCGGGAACGGGGTGCAGGTCGGTGAGTGATGAATCAATGAGTCAAGCACCATAGATTGAAGGAAGCCACTTTCATAAGGAACTGTGCTGGCTCTGTGGGCCTCAAGGTGTTTGAGGGTATAATAAACCCCGCGCCCTGACCTGGAAGAACTTGTAATCTAATTGCTAGGGGAACAGAGAGACACGGGTGGAGTGGGGAGACACCAGCTGGCACGTCCAGCTTACCAGGATTTCTGGAATTTCAGCGCAGGCTTCTCTTTTCATAAACCTACCTACGGTCCCGAGGGCCCTGAGATTAGAGGAGAGGAAAAGGCTGCCTTAATGTCTGAAGGGAGAATGGAGGCCCCGTAAGGAAACTAACTCATCGTGTGCCGAGGCGCTGGGGATAGTGCATCTTAGCTAAGAGGACAAGTGAGGTGAGGGATGTACCCCAATGCAACACTCAGCACTGTCCCCAAGGACCCTTCTGTCCGGGTCACTCAGAAACTTGCTTCAAGTTCCTCAGTGGAACGCATCCTCAAAATGAAAGAGTGGAGCTATACTCTAGGGCTCTAAACATGAACCACTGGATCCCCCTTTGAGGAATGAGACACTCGGGGTGGAGAGACGCTGTCAGGGACCTGACAAGACCAACAGTGGCAGGAGCAGAGGTGGAGCTCAGGAGTGGCGACAGCAGTGAGAGTCCTGGTGGCAAAAGAGGAGAAGCAAGAAGGTGAATATGAACCTTCCAACTGTCAGAGCCAAAGATCACTGGGTTCAACTCGAGTGCCCTCTTTCCCAACACAGGTAGGCAGGCACGATCGGGGACACGAACTGTACACCGGTGGGAAGAGGGTTGTGGAAGTCGAAGGCCCCACCAGAGACCTCTCTGTTTATTGTGTCCTCCCTGACCTCCTGCCAGACCTAAGGGGCTTGGACAACCTACTGGTACCAGAGGTCCACTGCCTCAGTGTTCTTACCCGGAGTGGGTGGGCTGGGGGAGGAACCAATATCCCTGGGTGCAGGGAATGATTTGGCTATGTCCCCTAGATCAGACATGCCTACCTGCTTGGGCAAAGTCAGCTGCTGAAAACAGGCAGGGGAGGCAGGTGTGTGTGGAGGGCCGGTGAGGCATCTGGGGGTGAAGTGAGCCCAAGTATGCCCAGTGGAGGGCAGCAAAGAGCCAACTGGCCAGGGCTACCAGCTTGTGTGGAAGAGCTGGGTGGGGGTGGAGGGCGTAAGTTCAGGAAGAGCTCGCCCCCACAGAAACACATGTAGGGTGGTGGGAAACTCATCTGGCAGCTGTTTAAAAAGCAAAAGAAGTGCACCCCCTTTGGAAAACCGTATGCTGTGTGCAAACAGAAGTGTCATTTCCTCAACGGCCTTGCCATGTGAAAGTATGCTCTACACTTGGATTCCCGGGGACCCTGGTGGGAATCCCGGCTCTACACTCACTAGCCACGTGGACATCTTCAAGTTTCTTAGCATGATTTTCACAGCTTTAAACCAGCATCAGGAGCTCTGCTCTTCCGGGATTTTAAGAGCGGAGCCCGAGTGTATGAAAGCTCTGAGCTCAATGCTGGCGTGTACGGAAATGGAAAAGGCCAGGCAGACTTGGAAATGAGGTGCCCAAGGATAGTTAGGGACTATCCTCCTCCAGGGCCGTCCCCGGGCTCCTATGCTGACGATTTCTGCACATGCAGGAGACTATTCGGAGTTCTCTTTCTTTTGTTTTCTGAGGATGTCTGCCCCTGGAAAAAGCAGCAGACCCTGTCTAAATTATTCTTAAATTACAGATGACCAATGCTGAAGCTACAAAAGCAGTTGCGTACCATGCTGTGGGCAAGCCTCAGTCCAAAGTCCAAGCACCTGATAAGACATACATTTATTTTCCAGCAGAATAAGTCCCATGACCCAAGAAAATGGCAGAGAAGATGACCATGGAAAAGAGAACAAAAAAAGTAGAAGAACGAACTTGGGTGACCAAAAAACCATGTGACAGTGGCTGGAAAAATTGAGAAACATGGTCCTGAGTAACCCAGGGCCCGAGAGGAGACAGAAAAGAGACCTCAAACGTTCCCAAAATAGGTTATTCTAAGGCCTGACTTAATATTCAGTGGGCAGTGAATCTGACAGGAAGACTAATTAAAAATAAAATTCCCCCCACCCTTTCCCATTACTTCAGTTCCAACTACAATTATTAGTCTTAAGCCTGCATTGGTGAAAACTAGAACAAGTATTTGAGGTCAGGAATTTAGTGTTAATTGTTCCTGCCATTTAGAAGGATTAAATTGACAGGTACAGTTGTTTAAAATCTTACATTCCTACTGTCAAAGTTAAATGCTCACACATTTAATATTCTTGTTCCAATAACAAACACTGGGGACAGTGCGCAGAAAATAAGGGTTAGACTAATAAATAATCCTTCTTAACAAGGACCTTTCCTCCCTGGCCCTGTCCATCCCTCCCTGCAGCCCGAGGTACACGTGGAGGTGAGGCAGGAGAAGGACTCAGGTTCTCTGTATGCCCGAGACCCAGGTGCAGCACACACGTTTTTTCTGGCAGCGTTTTCTGCTCCTATAACACTTTCTGTTGAATAATTTGCTTCCGTGGGTTGAATAAAATGGAGGCACTCTGGCATAATTAATATTTATGATGTAAAAGCATCCTTATAGGCTTTTAAAGATCCTAAGTGACTTTTATCACTATGAGCGAAGCCCAGGCATACCTTTAGCCTTCTCTCTCCAGGTATAAGTCAATTTTGAACTTGCCTCTAGAACTTTCTTCTTACATTAATCCTTAACTGAGTCTCACCCAGACCCGCAATGATTTGACGTGCTATGTTTCATAATGGGGATACGATACCGAAGACATTTTTGGTAGAAGTTACACACCAAATTATGTGAATGGCCCAGCATCCAGGGTGAGCACAGCCATGAGTGGGCATGGATGTTCATGGGATGGAAGGAGCCTGCCCATCACTTTGCTCCCTCCAAAACCTTGATTCCACTTAGATCCCTTGGAGCCCAAAACTTATGCGACACCATAAGCTCAGGAGAACATTCCTCCAGAACATCGCAAGTGCATCTCTGCTTTTGGGCTGAGCCCAAAGGGGCCCAGTGCAAGTAGCGGTTCATGACAAAGTCACTGAATGACGGTACCACTCAGAAAGGGTTCCCGGCCCTATGCTAGAAGATCCCATATATGCCTACACCTGAGTAACATAAACTTTGAAGATGGAATTTTAGAAGCACGTGCAAATACATCTCGAAAGAAAAAGACAGAAGGCATTCTCTTTTTGATAAAATTAAATCTGAGATGACACTTCCCCCAGACTCTACTTTTTAATTAGCTTTTCTTGTGAAAACACTCCTACTGCCACACACAACTTTTGAAAAAACACATCTCAGGAACATATGTCCCCAGCAGTAGTCACTGACAAGCGGTACTTAAGGTGAAGGTCAAACAGATGTGGGAAGTGACCGGCAGACTCAACAAAATGCCACCTGGCCTAATCTGCTCTCTAGGCTGGTGCCAAAACGTTCGCACGCAGTCCCTGCCATAAAACCCAAGCTGTTGGGCTCACTGCCATTTATATTTGTGAAAGGTGGTTGTTTTTATGACTAGAGCATGGGGAGACTAGATTCTGAATTACAATCAACTTCCAATTATCTTGTCTAGTGGTGTAACAATGGTAAATGAAAGTGACACTTCGAATGCCTTATTTCAGCTTATAACACATACTTTTGCACATGCTAAGAACTGATTTTTAAAAATCAATTTAGACTTTCTTTGTCTCTCACTCACCTATGACCAATGGGCCTTGCTGACCAAACAGAGAAGGAACTGGATAGAAAAGAGGAACAATTAGTCAGAGCTACCGGGTTGACTAATTATTACACAGGATATGGTAGGATGTGACAATCCATCTTCTCAAATCAGACATTCTCCAAGAATTGGATGAGACTGTACTGTATCTCTGTATCTATGAGTTTGTTTCTGTTTTGTACATGGCCCCATACAGAGTCCTATTACATCTCCAAAAGATGCTTATTAAGGCACTGCTTGAAGAAAATCTTTAAATGCACTCTCTTCTTATTTATGCCTCTGTTATAAAGTTTTGTCAGCCATGGAGCCAAAATTTGGTATAGCTTTACCTATCTGTCATAATACTGTCCTCTATACTTACTAAAGAAAGCATGTTTTATAAAATGAGAGGTAAGCCCTAGCCTGTTGGGCTCAGTGGATAGAGTGTTGGCCCTCAGACTGAAGGGTCCCAGATTTGATTCCAGTCAAGGGCGCATACCTCAGTTGCAGGGTGGATCCCTGGCCCTAGTCAGAGAGTGAGGCAACCAATCAATGTGTCTCTCTCACATCTTTGCCTCTCCCCTTCCCTTCCACATTCTCTAAAAATCAATGGAAAAATATTCTGGGATGAGGATTAACAACAAAAAGACCAGAGTCATGTCCAGCTCAAGCCATAATCCATTTTTATTCCTTTGCAGATTGTAAGGGGGTGAATTTCTTGATCCAAGTGCATTTTAAAACTGGCCTCACTCCATAGAGAAGATCTAACTTCGGTAGATTGGGGACCTCCTATATGTACACAAATGCTTCTTTTTATTTCTTTCAACTTTCCAGGATTGCCCATTTCCTCTGGTTCCAATCCCACCATCTGTGCTATCCTTTGAAATAATATAAAATGTTTTGCTGTGCCTGTCTCTGTAGAGCTTGGAACGCCTTTGAGACATTATCTCACTTTGTTATTTCCAATGGGGCCAACTGTGTTGTGTTTACCCCAGAGATCACTGCTAACACCAGCCACTCTCTCAAACTGGAGTGGCTTATAGAGCTAAAATGAATTAACCAATGGATAGGAGTCAAATGCAGGAACCCAGTACCCACTGGTGGAACAACAGGCCTTGGGCGTAAAATCATGGTACCTAGACTTTGGTTAATCACAGGACAGCAGGGATGCTGAAATCCTGCTTTTCAAAGCACTTTTCTTTAATCACTTTCAATTGAAAACTGGTTGCCTCTCATACGCACCCTGACCAGGGGCAGGGAGTGAACCCACAACCCAAGTACGTGCCCTTGACTGAGAGTTGAACCCACCACCCTTTGGTGTGCAGGCTGATGTTTTAACCCCTGAGCACACCAGCCAGGACTGATTTTTTGGGCTTGGTTACTTTGTTCATTTGTTTTTGTCTATCCCTTGAATGAAAAGCCTATGAGAGCAGGAGCCTTGCTGTTTTGTCGCTCAGGTGACCTTAGGACCTGGAACTTCTCTTATGCCTAATAAAGGCACCTGGCACATAGTACTTGCTCAGTGAGTGCTGCTGAGGGCCAAATGACCACACAGAGCTCTCCCGGGGGCAGTGCTTTTAAAGAACACGCAAGATGGAGAACAACTGCTTCGCTGCCAAATCCCGTGTCTGGTTAAAGAAGCAAAGGCGTGGCAATGACTGCAGGCAGGCCAGTGCCACAGATGAGGCAAGGACACTTGCCTCAGTCCTTGTGGATTTTCGTTCCCTGGAAAAGTCTCTGGAGGCAAATAATTCTTCAGGGCCCATAAAAGGTGAGCAGCATACAGCTTCCCAGGCAATTCTATCTACTCCCTTCCCTCGTTTTTAGTAACAAATGAAGTTCAGGGGAAAGTCACAGAGAGAAACAAATGATAAGGGATGAATGATGGCTCTCTCATTTGGGCTGTGGTCTCCTGTTTTGAAGCCAAAACCCAATCCTTCTGGCAATTCTGCAAAAGGTCAAACACAGGGTTACCATATGACCCCGCAATTCCACTCCTAAGCACATACCCAAGAGAAATGAAAATGCAGATTCACACAGAAATGTGCCTGCAAGCATCTGTGGCAGCGTTATTCATAACAGCTAAAAAGTGGAAACAACCTGAGTGTTCAACTGTGAATGGATAAACAATGTGGTACATGGGTACAATGAATATTCATCAGCAACAAAAAGGTACAAAGTACTGACAGGCTACAGCATGGATGAACTCAAAACTAGTATGCTATGTAGAAGTCGGTCACAAGGGACCACATATTATATATGATTTCATTTACATGAAATGTCTAGAATAGGCAACTCTACGGAGACAAATTAGGTTGGTGGCTGCCTGGAGCTGCGGGGTACAGGGCTTCTTTGTGGGGTAATAAAAATGTTCTCAGAGTAGAGAGTGATAATGGTTACCCAACTCTGTGAATGGTGCACTTTGTAAATAACTATTAAATGATTTACTTTAAACTGGTAAACTGTATGTTTGAAATTCCTCTCAATTCAAAAGACAAAAGCTCATGCAATAACCAAATTCTTCTGCAGTTTGCAGAGGACAGGGGAATGCTGGAGCCCCTGTACTTCCCTCTTGGGAGGAGAAAAGCAGTCCTGGCCTGTAACATCCGGGTTACATTCTGTGGACGTGACCCAGCCCCCTTTGCCCTCCACACTAGCTTGCCTTGCGCCCCGATTTGACTTTTGCTCATTCAGCAGACTTTTGCTGAGCACCTACTGCGTGCCAGGAACCGTGCTGGCCCGGGACCTGCAGAGGAAGGGGAAGCAGGCCTTGCCTTCAAGGACCAATCACTTTCATAATTATCCACCCAACCACAGGCAGGAAGCAGCAGCAGGAGAGTCCGAGTGGTATTCTGTTGTGGGTTGTGGGCAGAAAAGAATGTTTCATGTCTGGGTTCCAGAGGGTGGACTCATGTCCACACCAAAATAGCACACACGGGTCTGGGATGCAAATATCTCAGAGCGTGGGGTGAGGGGGAGCCCCAGGAGGCAGACCTGACAGGAAGCTGAAGGCACAAGCCCCAAGGCCTCTAGCCGGTGCCAGCACTACCCACCCTTAAATTCCATCTGGCAGCCCCGTGGGCGTTTCCATTTTGTTTATTTTTTTAAAAGGGAAGAGGAGATGGGGGAGGAGGGAGAGAACAAGTTATTACTCAGCATTTCCATCGTGTTTAATGTTTGCAGAGCACTCCTGTCCTCACTCAGTCCTGAACTGCCTGAAATAATAAAGGAATTTGAGAATCCAGCCAAGAACTCAAAGTACTTAGCAGATGTAAGAACCTATCACTGCATCTGGCAAGGTGGGCACTATTAATCCAATGACATAAATACTATTTTTAAAATTAATCCAAAATAATAACCTCTATAAAGCTGACATGCTATTGGGTGATGAATGAACTCAGTAAGCTCATGTTCTAAATCTGCCCATTCACACCTTGACACGTGTCCACTTTTACAGAACAGGTGCTGATGTCCTCTTTTGGGCACGCCCAGTATTTTATGGCAACAGTTAACAAGAAAAATCAGTTTCCTGCTGCCAGCAGACAGCACCTGGATCATCACACTACAGATGCAGCGTTGATAAAGTATGACTGTCTCTCAGCGGGCCAGCGCCTCCTGCAAGCGCGCTGCGGTGTGACCTGCAAGTGCGAGGAGCACTGTGGCTTCGGAACTCAAGCTCCGGAATGATGTGAAATCGACGTGTGTGTGTGTCTGTGTGTGTTTATACTGAAAGTTAACCAAGCTCAGTGACCACCTTAGCTTGTCTATAAGACTGCTACCTTCAGCAGTGTTCATCGGTCAATTGGGAGGCTACTTGGTAACGTATAAATAATATGTACACTTAAAATTACCATGAATATGAATCTTATGAGGACAAAGTGCTTCCATTAGCTATTTCAGAAAATACGTTGGGGTCATATAAAAATGAAAAGAGAATTTTGAAAGTGTATTTAACAGACATCATCTGCTTTATTTCAGATCAACGCTCCATCTTTCTTCCCACACTCGGCAGGACAATTAGAAAAGCTGGACTATACCACACACACACACTAAAGAGCTAACACGGCAAAGCTAACAGTTACCAGGTCAAGATCTGGGAAAGACCGACTCAGAAAGATGAGGCCAGGATGTGGGGCTGCGTTTATCATGGAGCATCTGCTGAATTAAGAAAAGGTTCCTGTGTCACAAGCAGCATCTCTGACAGCTTTGTGGAGCCAGGAGGACAAAATCTGGAGACTGCCAATGAGTTGGCTATAATTTCAGACAAAATAGACTAAAGAAAAAAGATTACTACAGACAAAGATAATAAAAACAGGTTTAACAAACAGAAATTAAAAGTTGGGATTGTTTCATGTTGCAATGCTAAAATTGTATGCACTTAAAAACAAGTCTGAAACTATATAAAGCAAAAGACTGGCAGCACTGTAAACTGACACAAACTGCAATCATGGTGGAGGATTTAACACATTTCTCCCAGTAACAGAAACAACACAAAAAAGTTAGCATATAGCAAATTTGAAGAAAAAAAAAAAAAAAAAGACAAAGAAATCAGAACCTAATTGTCTGAAAAAAAAAAAAAAGACAAAGAAATCAGAACCTATAGAACTTTGCACCCAGTGATCTTAAAAGATACATTCTTTTCAAGCCCACAGGAAGAGTTGCAGAAGCTAAACATGTGCCTTTTACCTGTACAATGGAAAAATGTGTGTTCCTAGAAACCAGATAGAACGGTTTCATCTGGCCCCTGAGAGTGAGCTATGTGACCCAGTAAGGTTGAGAGGACTGTGGTTTCACTATGCAAAGGCGTCCCAAGAAGGTAAGTAGGTTGTGCTGAGTGTCTGGGTGACTTAGAGACGCCGTGGAATGGATGCTTGGCTGGACCTGAGATGGTGAGGCTGACAGGAAAAGAGGATGGAGCGGGAAAAGTCCACGCAGCCTCCTTTCGTCTCCTGCCCTGGGAGCTGCGGGGCACCTGGGGTTGTGTGAAGGAGAGGACAATGCAAAACCCCGCCCTCTGCTAAAACTAAAGGGAGGCAGCAGTCACAGCAGAGTCTTCTGTGCAGTCAGGCAGATGACAGCTTTTACGGCCAAACCCTGCTTCCCATCTCATCCCCACCCTGCATCTTTCTGTCCTGTCCTCAGAAGGTACACCTGGATTCTAGGTGAGCACTTCTGCCATTCGACCCTCACAAGCACTTACATGGGGAGCCGGGCCCTGCAAATCCAGAGTGCCTGCTCTAACAAGGCTCGCCCTATGTGTCAAAATCTGGTTTCCCACCCCGTTCCTGCCCCAATCTTCAGAGAATAAATGGGCCCTAAATGTGGTTCTCTGCTCAGATCCTCAACTTCAGTGGCCTGGATACATGTGCATTGTGCCCTGTGGGTTGGGGTAGACATGTGGATACAGGAGCCCTGCTGGGTATGAGAGCTTGAGTTGGAGCTAGAAGTTGGGGTGGGGAGGTGCAGACGTGATCTGTACTTTTTAGACAACCCGGAAGTCATGAGTCCTGTCCTGCCGCCCACTGACAGGCTAAATGGAACCGCCGCCCTAGCCCGACCTAGTTGCGGGACAAATAGTAGAGGGCTTTCTGGACCAGCTGCAGTCCTGACCTAATTCTCTGCAAGAATCTCAGCAACCCCAGTAAGCCTCCCTCATTTCTCCCCCAGTCTGGCAACATTTGGTGCTGAGTAGAAAGAGCACTTAGCCCTGGCTGGCTGGCATGGCTCAGCGGTTAGTGGGTTTGATTCCGATCAAGGGCATGTACCTGGGTTACAGGTTCCCATCCCAGTTGGGGTGCGTGTGGGAGGCAACCAACTGATGTGGCTCTCTCACACTGATGTTTCTCTCTCCCTCTCTCTCTCCTCTCTGCCCCTCTCCCCTTCCTTCCACTCTCTCTAAAATCAATGGAGCCCTAACCAGTTTGGCTCAGTGGATAGAGCATTGGCCTGCGGACTGAAAGGTCCCAGGTTTGATTCCGGTCAAGGGCATGTACCTTGGTTGTGGGCACATCCCCAGTAGGAGGTGTGCAGGAGGCAGCTGATCGATGTTTCTCTTTCACAGATGTTTCTAACTCTATCCCTCTCTGTAAAAAATCAATAAAATATATTTTTAAAAAAGATTTTAAGATCAATGGAAAAATTATCCTCCAGTAAGGATTAACAACAAAAAAAGAGGCACTTAATCAGCAGTGCCTCCTGGGAGCCCCCACCAGCCCAGGGTCCCACGTGTCTCTTCCAAGCCAGCACTGTGTCAGGTCCTTCTGCAACCAGTGGTTGAGCCCAACATATTCACATACTTGGATTCACATACTTGGATTCTGGTAACTGGGCGTGTTCGTACTCTTGTATTCAGCTGGCTGTTTCGAAATCGCCCTCAGTATGAAATCATATAACCTGAGGACTTCCTGGATTTTCACCCCTCCAGAAAGTGGAGCGTGTTGAAGTTTGCTCTAAGTGCCTTATTAATAAGTAACTTCCACTGTTCCTGCCTCTCGCCCTGCCTGGCAGGAGGCCACCAGACTCACCCTCATACATCTCCAGGATGTGAACCGAGTCTCCGATCTGCAGGGACAGCTCCACCTCTTGAGAGGCATTGTAGTTGTAGATCGCTGGAATGGGAAACAAAAGGGGAAACGGCATCAGTGGCTGTTAAAACGCAGGTCACAGTAGCACATTCTGTGGTCAGTGAACCACTTAGCGACAATGACCCTCTACTTAATGATTTCAGGTGAATCACCCACCGAGAAGCAGAGAACACCCTCCTGGACCCCCATTACTGTGTTTTATGGAGATCCCTCCACCCAATACTGGTTGGGTGCCTTGTGTGTACCATGTATTGGGTGAGAGACCACGGGCTGGGTGACAGAACACACAGACATGGTCCCTGGGATAGAGATTTTTAGTCTTCTAGGGGAAGAAAGAAATTACATATATTATTACAGAAATACTTCTTAATTAAAATTATAAGAGTTATGAAAGAAAAAAACAGGCTAAAATGAGAATACATTGTGGTGTTTCGCTGGTCAGTCCCCTTGTTCATTAGACCACAGCCAGCCTATGGTCTAATGACCAGAGATCACCACTGAGCTGTGATCTCTAGGGCATGGGGAGATCCATCACCCAGCTTCCATGACAGTGATTGGTGGCCCAAGGACTACTTGTGAGTCCCATATACCCTCCAATAACAGACTGACACAGGGTGCAATGCGGGGGTGGCCAGCTTGCCCCAGTTCTAGGCACCCCGGGGAACTGGGTTGTCCCAGCACCTCCTCATCAAGGTGACCTCAGTCACCACAGTCCTTAGGGCTGGCAATGACTGGGACAGACTGTGAAAACAGTCCACTAACTCTTATAACTCAGAAGGAAAACGACAACCCAATCTTTCAGATGGTAAAGCTCTAAAGGGACGTCTGAGCAAGAATCATATATGATGGCTAATGAGCACATCAAACGATGCTCAACAGCATCAGTCTTCAGGGAAATGCAAATCAAAACCACCATGGGCTTCACTAGAATGGCTATAAGTTTTAAAGGCTGGTAATTGGCAAGAATGAGAAGACACTGAAACCCTCATGCATTGCTGGTAGAAATGTATGTTCAGGAAACTGTTTGGCAGTTTCTTAAAAAGTTAAACATAAGTTTGCAGCACAACCCAGTAATTCCTCTCCCAGTTATCTACAAAGAGAAACGAAAGCATGCCTACACAGAAACTTGGTGTGAATATTCATAGCTGCTGTGGTGGGAAGAAAAATAGCCCCTCAGAGATATCCCATCAAATTTCTGCAACCTGTGGATGTTACTGATGTGGCAAAACAATTGAACCAGTTAAGGATCTTGCGAGGAGCTTTTTCTAGATTGTCAGGGTGGGCCCTGGCTGCAATAACATGCTGGTGAAGAGAAAGAAGGCCACTGAAGATGGAGGCAGAGGTGGAAGGAATGGACCTCAACAGAGGACGGCCACAACCACCAGAAGCTGGGAGAGACAGGAAGGAACCTGTAGAAGAAGCACAGCCTGCCAGCTCCTTGCTTTCAGACTTTGGTCTCTGAAACCAACACAGAGTTATATGAATGGAGTCGTTAGGGTTTTCTATGTAAGTGACACTTTTTCTTCCTTCCCAGTTTGGATGCCTTTTCTTTCTTTCTCTTGCCTGATTGCTCTAAGGACTTCCAGCACTACCAGTATGTTGAGTAAGAGTGCTGAGAGCTGACATCCTTGTCTTGTTTCTGATTTTAGAGGAGAAGCTTTCAATTTTTCATCGAATATGATATTGGCTGAGAGTTTACCATATATAGCCTTTATTATGCTGAGGTACTTTCCTTCTACACCCATTTTATTGTTTTAATAATAAATGGATGTTGCAACTTACCAAATACTTTTTCTGAATCTATTGATAAGATCACATGATTTTTATCCATTGTTAATGTGGTGTATTACATTGATTGATTTGCATATGTTGAACCATCCTTGTGCCCCAGGAAAGAAACCTATTTGATCATGATGTATTATTTTTTGGATGTACTGTTGTATTCCATTTGCTAGTATTCTGCTTAGGATTTTTGCATCTGTATTCATCAGAGATGCTGGTCTGTAGTTTTCTTTTTTTGTGCTATTCCTGCCAGGTTTTTGATATAAGGGTTATGTTGGCCTCATAAAATGTGTTAGGAGGTATTGCCTCTTCTTCAATTTTTTAGAAGAGTTTGAGGATAGGTCTCAAATCTTCTTTGAATGTTTCGTAGAATTCACAGGTGAAGCCATCTGGGCCTGGGCCTGGGCCTTTTTTGGGGGGTGAGGTGTTGATGGCTGTTTCAACTTCCTCATTGTTTATTTGTATACTGAGATTTTCCAATTCTTCAGTCTAGAAAGGTTATATATTTCTAGGACCTTACCTATTTCTTCTAGGTTATTGAATTTGGTGGCATATAGTTTCTCATTATATTCTAGTATGATCTTTTGTATATACATCTGTGATGTCTGTGGTAACTTCACTTTCATTTTTTATTTTGTTTTCATGAGTCTTTTCTCTTTTTTTCCTTAGTGAATCTATCCAGGAGTTTGTCAATTTTATTCATCTTTTCAAAGAACCAGCTCTTTATTGTATTAGAAACACTAAACAAATACAAGTAAAGTTGGAAGATACAAAACCAATGTACAAAAATCCACTGTTTTCCTATATGCTAATAATGAACTTCAGAAGATGAAATGAAAAACATTCATTTTGCAATTGCAATCAAAAGAATAAAATACCTAGAAATAAACTCAACAAAGGAAGTGAAGGACCTATATACTGAAAACTACAAAGCATTATTAAAAGAGATTGAAAAGGCACAGTGAAATGGAAAGATATTCTGTGTCCATGGAATGGATCAACATAGTTAAAATGACCATATTACCCAAAGCAATATACAGACTTAATGCAATCCCCATAAAAATTTCTCAATGTTATTTTTGAAAAAAATAGGACAAAAATCACCAAATTTGTATGGAATCACAAAAGACCCTGAATAGCCAAAGCAATCCTGAGAAAAAACAAACAAAGCCAGAGGCATCACACTACCTAACTTCAAATTATTCTACAGAGCTAAGATAATCAAATCCACATGGTACTGGCAGAAAAACAGGCACATAGACCAATGGAGCATAACTGAGAGCCCTGAAATAAAACCACAGGTATATGGGCAAGTAATTTTTCACAAAGGGACTAAAAACACACAATGGAGTAAAGAAAGCCTCTTCAATAAATGGTGCTGGGAAAATCAGAAAGCTACATGCAAAAGAATGAAACTAGATTACAGTTTGGCCACATGCACAAAAATTAACTCGAAATGGATCAAAGACCTAAACATAAGATCTGAAACGATAAATCACATAAAAAGAAAACATAGGTACTAAACTTAGGAATGTTGGTCATAGAGAACATTTTATGAGTTTGACCCCAAAGGCAAGGGAAGTAAAGGCAAAAATAAATGAATGGAACTATATCAAACTAAAAAGCTTCTGCACAGCAAAAGAAACTGACAACAAAATAAAAAAGCAATCAACCGAATGGGAGGTGATATTTGCAAATAATAGTTCCAACGAGTAGTTAATATCCAAAATATATAAAAAACTCACACAACTCAACATCAAACAAACAATACAATAAAAAATGGACAGAGGACCTGAGCAGACATACAAACAGCCAACAGATGTATGAGAAGATGTTCAACTTCACTAGCTAGCAGGAAAATGCAAATCAAAACTACCCCTCACACCTGTTAGATGGCAACAAGAGAGGTAATAACAAGTGTTGAAGAGGTTGTGGAGGAAAGGAACCCTCATTCACTTCTGGTGGGAGTGTAAACTGGTACAGCTACTATGGAAAATAGTATGGTGGTTCCTCAAAAAATTCAGAATAGAGTTACTATGCGACCACCAGCGATCCCTCTTCTGGGTATCTACCCAAAAAATTCAGAAACATTTATTCACCAAGATATATGCATCCCTATGTTTACTGCAACATTATTCACAATGGTCAAGACATGGAGATAACCAAAGTGTCCTTCAAGAGAGGATTGGATAAAGATGTATATGGATACATATATAAATACTATGGACTATTAGTCAGCAATAAGAAAAGATGAAATACTGCCATTTGTGACAACATGGATAGAACTTGAGAATATTATGCTAAGGAAAATAAGTCAGTCAGAAAAAGCTCAGAACCATATGATTTCACTCATATGTGAGATATAAAACTGAAACTCATAGACACAGACAACTGTATGGTGGTTACGAGAGGGAAGGGAGTGGTGGAGAAGAAAAGGGTAACGGGGGCCGAATATATGTTGACGGAAGGTGATTTGACTTTGGGTGGTGGGCACACAATGCAATATACAGATCATGTATCATAGAAATCTACACTTAAAAGATATATGATCCTATTAACCAATGTCAGCCCAACAAATTTAATAAAAAGGCAATATGGAAAGTAAACGATAATTGAAAAATTAAAAAATAAATAAATAGGTTGAGTGTCAACCTATGAACTGGGAAGTCATGGTTCAATTCCAGGTCAGTGTCAGGGCACATGCCTGAGTTGCGGGCTCGCCAATCAATGATTCTCTCTCATCACTGCTGATTCTATCTCTTCCTCTCCCTTCCTCTCTGAAATCAATAACAATATATTTAAAGAATAAATAAAGCCACTCAGTTTGTAAACCTTTGTTATGACAGTCAATATAGCAGCATTATTCACAATAGCCCAAAACTGGAAACAATTCACCAATTAATGAATGAATGGATAAATAAATATGGCATATCCATACAACTGAATATTACTCAGCAATAAAAAGGAACAAAATAGGAACACGTGAGCTTCCAAATCATCATGCTAAATGAAAGCCATATGAAAAGGCATATTTTAGGTTTTCATCTATTTGCAATGTCCAGAATCGGCAAACCTATCAGAGACAGTAGAGCAGGTTATTGGTTGCCTGGGGCTGGGGTGGGAATGATGATTGAGTTCTAAAGGGAGCTGAATGCTGGACTGTGGTGATGGCTACTAAACCTGTGAATTTACTAGAATTCATTGAATTGCATATTTCAAATGGGTGGATTTTATAGAACATCATGAGACCTCAAAAAAGCTGTTTGTTTTTTAAGTAGAATTAAGTCTTATCCTCACTCTTGTTGAATGATCTGCATCCTCCCAGGGAATAATAATCAACTGAGAGGTTCAGTTCTAACTATTTACCCAAAGATCCAAGGAACCTACCATATCCCCCATCTTGCAGCTCTGTAGAGCACATGAGGGAGTCACTGATCCATCTGACAGATGCCAGGAAGGTGATTAAAAAGGGCTACTTGGGGCAAGATGCTTACCCTTCTGAGCTCAGTTTCCACAGTAGGTAATATAGCGCATGGCACCCACTCCATTGTCTCTGTGTGCCAATTGTGGGTACTTACTGCTTTCCTGAGCCTGCAATGCGTCTGCAGCCTGCCACAGGCTTTTCCTTACATCAGCCACTCTGTCGGTGGGTGAGCAGGAGGGCACCCCTCCACACATCCATTTCAAATGGCCTCTTTTTTTAAGGGAATCCCCCAAGTAGTGTTCTGTCGTCTTTGGCACAGAAGCTGGACAAATTATGTGAGAATTTGTTTACTATTGAACTTTTGCACTAGACTGTGAATCAGAATAGGATGAGCTGATGACGTGGGTTAGGAGAACCTGCACAGATTTCAGAAGTGGGAGTTAGTTCCCCTCCCCAGACCCTTCATGGGCCACCAGGCCACAGCTGCTGTTCCACTGAGGTTCAACTCCTTCATCTGACTGCTTGTTGGCTCAAATGTGTTGCTCGCTGAATATATGGCTGGTTTTGTACAGAAAATATAGCTCTCATATCCTTGTCTCCCCTTAGCGCCCATTCACTGCCTTCAACTGAGCTGGCTCCTTCCATCACCCTCTCTCGGCCAGAAACAGGAAGGAGCGAGGCTGCAGTGTCAATGTGCTGTGTAACGGCCATGTGTCCCCTCTTCCTCATTAATAGTCATCAGGGAAGTAAGCAGAAGTGGTCACAGGAAGCACAGAGCACTGGCAGCTCCAGGCACAAGCACCGTCCACGGACTGTTGTATGTGTGTGTACACACACACTCCACAGACCACAGACCATAGCCAGGGGTGGGCAAACTTTTTGACTCGAGGGCCACAATGGGTTCTTAAACTGGACTGGAGGGCCGGAACAAAAGCATGGATGGAGTGTTTGTGTGAACTAATATAAATTCAAAGCAAACATCATTACATAAAAGGGTACGGTCTTTTTTTTTTTTTTAGTTTTATTCATTTCAAACAGGCTGGATTCGGCCCGCGGGCCGTAGTTTGCCCACGGCTGCCATAGACCAATAAGTTTCATTAAAGCCTGCTTCCTAAACCTGATAATCAAAATGTTCCAAAAATCACCCCAGCCTTAACTGTCTACCTTTGCCTCCACTATCTGCTTCCCTCTGCTCCAGTCACCTCGTATTCTTTCCTCAATTCTGTGCCAGCCCCCGACTTACCCTGCCTGAAAACAACAGCGTATCTTTTCCTTCGTAAGTCCAAAGCCCACATTCACAACTCAGTCCCACAGGGGACCACTGACTCCCTACTGGCCTGCACGCATCTCTTTTTCTCTGGCGTCCCATAGAAACTTCTCCTTCCAACACAGTTCGGGTTTTTAATCACAGATCATCTTGTGTTATCATCTGCCACCAATCAGAAGGGAAACTCCTCATGAAGGAGGGGTTTTACACATGACTTTTTCACATTCCATGGCACTGGATTAGACACAGAGAAGATGCTCAAATCTAAGCTACGCCTGCTTGCCGCAGAAGCGGCAGCTGTGGTTCCCCACCTCTCAGTAAAGGGATCAAAATCTCCTCTCCCACCATGTTTGCTTATTACACAGAGAGAATCTGTCTTTCCAACTTCAGCTTCTGAAGAGATTCCCACGGGAAGCACACATCCCTTCAACAGTGCCTTTCAGTGCAGTGGGAAGTTTAGAGCAGTGGTCACCAACCGGTGGTCTGAAAGGTTGGCGACCGCTGGTTTAGAGGATGTGCATCCTATCTGTTTCACATCCGTGGGCAACACAGTACCAACAAGACTTCCAGTCAGTTACAGATGCCATATATTCATCCCCGCTATGCCCTTTAGAACCATCCCCTCCCTGGACCCCTCCTTGTGACACCTCATTTCCACTGTATTTGGTGGGTTCCCTTCCGTAACATAGTAACTGTCTGGAGTGAATGCCACACACCACATTATTTATGAGGAAATGGAGACTCAGAGGGGTAAGCACCTTGCCCCATGTACCCCAGCTTTACAAGCAGCAAGGCTGTCACCAAGGCCGGTCCTGTGATGACCCACTCATCACACAGGTGGGTCTGGAATGGTGAAGGCATGCCCTGGAACAGCCTGGAAACAAAGCAATGACCCAGACAGATTCTGGTGCTATTTCAGGAACAGGCGTCAACCAACGCACTCAGTGGGGATCACGTCCCCCCGCCCCCCCCGCCCCCGCCCCCCAATGTACGCAACTGTTATAGAGAAAGGGAAACAAAGGAAACCCCGAAGCCCCACAAGACAGAACTGAAGATCACCTCTACCACTCACACATGTATGACCTTGGATGAGTCCCTCAGCCTGGGCCTCAGTTTCCCATCTGTAATCTAGGCATTGGACCAGTGGACTCTAAGGATCCCTGCAGCTCCGACACCATCTGATTCATGAGGTGACAATAAGAGGCAAGAGAAACAAGTTACGTCGTTTTTGAACTAGCAGGCACCACCACAATCTTGTGTTTTGTCTGAGGAAATTAAACACGAGCAGGGAGTTGCTGTCTACATCCGTGCCGGCTGTAATATGCAAGGTTGGGAAAGGCGCATTGCTGGAATTCTTCCCTAAGCAGCTTACTGTTTATATTCCGAAAGTGTAATTTTGCAGAGCCAAGAAGACAAGACAGTATGTCTACAAATGTAAAAGCGTTTGCATTTTACCAAATCTTTGATTTGGCCTTTTCTTTTAAACCAGGCTTTTAGGAGAGAAGGAAAAAAGAAATTTGAGGTTTTAAAATTTTGAACCAAAATTCAACAGAATAGATTTATAGGCCCCCAAAGGAGGATCGGATTTGATGATGAAAAGTCTGTGGGTTGCTGGTATTTAATATCCCTAATAAATTAGGTCCTTTCATGATTCCTCAAATTACAACCCTTTGAAAGAGTAGCTAAAACATGACATGTTCTATTAGTCTTCCAGTAGACTCTATAAAAGAAAGATTAAGCTAACAGAATGAGGCCCTGATGTGAGTTGTATGCTATTCAGAAAATTAAAAGGATCACCCAGCTTCATCCTTTTCATTAGTATTGGAATCTGCCTACGCTCAGCCATTGGAACTATAAAACTTAAAAGGGCACATCTCATCTTTCATGCAACGCCTGGATCTCATGCAATGTCTTCCTAGAAGGACAAGCAGACTTTTTTTCCTGGTCATTAATCCCTTTCAACAGCAGGTCTGACCCCAAGAAGTGAAAATCTAAGGTTTATGCTGGTTGTTTCAATTAGTTTCCAAACGAGTCTTTTTAGGGTGAGATGACCATCATGCTGTGTCTCCACTCAGAACCTTCTGGCCTGGGGCTATCAGATCAGACTTCAGCTTATAATTCTCACCACGGTGCTCCACAAAAGCATGTTCACACAGGATTCTTCATTTCCTAATCCAGACCCTTTAGGAGATTAGAGGATTTAATGATCACTTTATCAGTTATTCTTTAGAGCAGTGACTTTCAACCTTTTTCATCTCATTGTACATATAAATGAATGACTAAAATTCTACAACACACCAAACATATTTTTGCCAACCTGACAAAAAAAAAAAGGTATAATTTTAATTGATATACAAAAAAAGTAATAATTACCTACCCCTTTTGCTCCAAAGTGACTTTTTAAAAAATCAGGTGACTATAATTGTATATAAAGATTTCTAGCACCAGTAATTAACCAATCAGCTGCAACCTTACGGTGCAAATACCGTACAACGGTACAAATGACCAATACCATACAACTCTATTATATGACACTAGAGGCCCGGTGCACAAAAATTTGTGCACTGGGGGGGTGGGGGGGGGGTTAGGGAGGGGCGCGCGTCCCTCAGCCCGGCCTGTGCCCTCTCACAGTCTGGGACCCCTCGGGAGATAACGACCTGCTGGCTTAGGCCTGCTCCCGGGTGGCAGAGGGCAGGCCCAATCCCTAGGTGCAGCCCCTGGTCGGGCTCAGAGCAGGGCCAACGATGGGGAGGTTGCAGCGCCACCCCCTGTCACGCACAGAGCAGGGCCGATCAGGGGCTTGAGGAGCTCCCCCCTGTCACTCACAGAGTAGAGCCAATAGGGGAGTTGGGGCACCGCCCCCTGTCACACACAGAGCAGGGTGGATCAGGGGGTTGGGGCGCCGCCCTCTATCACCCACAGAGCAGGGCCGATCAGGGGGTTGGGGCGCTGCCACTGTCACACTGAGGGCAGGGCCGATGGGGAGGTTATGGCTCTACCCCATCACACACAGAGCAGGGCCGATCAGGGGGTTGGGGCGCCGCACCCCGTCGCACACAGAGCCGCAGGGCGATCATGGGGTTGGGGAGCTCCCCCTATCAGGCACAGAGCAGGGCTGATCAGGGGGTTGGGGCACCTTCCCCTGTCACAAACAGAGCAGGGCAGATAGGGAGGTTGTGGCCCCGCACACTGTCACACACAGAGCCGCAGGGCGATCGGGGGTTAGGGCGCTGCCCCCTGTCACACTGATCCCGGTGCCGGGAGGCCTCTCGGCTCCGCTGATCCCGGTGCTGGGAGGCATTTTACCCTTTTACTATATAGGATAGAGGCCTGGTTTGCCCTGAAGGGTGTCCTGGATCAGGGTGGGGGTCCCACTGGGGTGCCTGGCCAGCCTGGGTGAGGGGATGATGGCTGTTTGCAGCTGGTCACACACCCTTCAGGGTGGGGTCCCCACTGGGGTGCCTGGCCAGTCTGGGTGAGGGGCTGAGGGCTGTTTTCAGGCTGGCGGGGTGACTGAAGCTCCCAACCGCTCCTTTTTTTCTTTTTTTTTTTTATTCTGGGCCAGCTTTAGCTCTGAGGCTTGGCTCCAGCTCTTAGGCCTCCGCTGCTGAAAGCAGGTTTCTGGACTTTGTTTACCTTCTGTATTTGAAACAATGTTGCAATCCTGCTGGCTGAAGCCCGGAGGACTAATGCAGGTTTCTGGGGTTTTGTTTAGCTTCTATATTTGTAACATAGTTGCTTAGAGTTGCAGCTCAGACGCCTGCAGCAGCAGGCGGGGAACGTTGGAGTCCTCCGTCACTGAAGCAAGCAAGCCTCATGTTAGTTTCAAGCTGCCTTGCTGCCGGCTGCCATCTTGGTTGGCAGTTAATTTGCATATTGCTCTGATTAGCCAATGGGATGGGTAGCGGTCGTACGCTAATTACCATGTTTCTTTTTTATTAGATAGGATACTAGAGGCCCAGTGCACAAAATTTGTGCACTCAGGGGTGGGGGGGTGGGGGTTCCCCAAGCCTGGACTATGCCCTCTCACAGTGCAGGAGACCTGTGATCAATTGCCCCAAAGAGGTAGGCCCCGCCCACCCATCCGGGGCTCCTGGATGGATTGCCCCAAATAGGTAGGTCGGAGCCGTGGGTCCCGCCTCCACCCTGTGCGAAGCTGCGGAACCCCCAGCCTCACTGTGCGGAGATGCGGGACCCCCAGGCCTCACCAAATGGAGCCCGTGGGCCCCACCTCTGCACCACGCACGCAGCGTCAAGCCCCCGCCCACCCGTGCGGGCATACAGCCCTGCCCAACCACAGGCACCCGCTGCGCATGCAGCCTCCTGGTGATTGCTCATTGTGGTGTGAGGGCATCAGAGCATGAAGGTGTGATAACCACATAGGCTTTTATTAATAGGATATTTATGCTTAAGGACAGGGCATTCACACTAGATGGCTATTGTTGTGTTGGTTGCTGTCATTTTTTTAATCTGACAATCTAAGAGAAAAGAGGTCAGTGGCCCTGACTAAATCGTCAAGTATTGCATGTTTTAAAAATTCTTGGGCCTGGCCAGCATGGCTCAGTGGATGAGCATCGACCTATGAACCAGGAGGTCATGGTTCAATTTCTGATCAGGGCACATGTCCAGGTTGCGGGCTTGATCCCCAGTAGGGGGCATGCAGGAAGCAGCCAATCAATGAATCTCTCTCATCACTGATGTTTCTATCTCTCTCTCCCTCTCCCTTCCTCTCTAAAATAAATAAATAAATATATTTAAAAATAAAAATTCTTGGGGCACACCAGTTGAAAACTGCTGCTTTAGAAATCTCTATTTTAAGGATTATATCTATTTGTGGGTGGAACCCATATGTATCTTTAACTGGAGAGATGATTTCAAAGACATAAACTCAACTACAGTCTACTTATTTCATTACTGGTACCAAGTGATTACTATAAGCCATATCATTTAAATTAATATTCAATTAAACTGACATGAAATATTTCAAGGAGAGAGGCCAAAACAAGGCAACTGAAGATTATAGAACAAAATGTCTATGTTCTACAAACAGGGACAGCTTTTTCCCACAATTTCCCCAATCTAAATAATGGCGGCAACAGTAAATTCTTCACATGGTTTTGTGAAGCCAAAGAGGAGAAGGTAAACAGAGCACCCAGGACGATGACTAACACCTGGTAGACACTGAGTCAATGCCAGTCACCTTCCCTTATCCCCTTCCCCTTTCTCACCCAACTTCCCTCTTGAGTATGTGATACCCACACCCATACCCACAAAGACTGACACCACCCCCTTCCCACTAAGCCAATGAAAACTGGGAATCAGGAAGGTAACAGAGGTAAAGGTTGTTGAACAATGAAATGCAGGTCCATAAGGACAGCAGGGCCCTGTGACTGAGACACCTAAGTGCAAAGCTGCCCTCAGAAGCAGCGTGGGAGTCGGGGAACATTTCCCTATTTTAAGCATCTTCTTCCTGCCCCTAACAAGCATGCGGCAGTGATGCAGCCGTGGTACCAGCTGTCACTCAGAGTCCTAGCGGGGCCTGAGCCATGCACTCACTACAGCACCGTCAATACGGACAGAACATTCAAGACGCACGTTCTAGTGTTATTCATGCCTAAAGTTCTATTTGCTTCTATTCTTTTCAACTGATCTCTTTCTTGTTAAGAAAAAATAAGAGAAAAAAATCTGAGGGCAAGGAAGGCAGGGTTTTAATGATGACATAAAAAAATAAACTTATTAATTAACAAGCTCAGAACACCTTCCCCAAACATGTAAGAGATGATTATCAGGTTCTTCTTGGTGTGTATTCTTATTGAATAAAAATTAAACAGATCTAAGTTAAAACTGGTCACAACTAAGATTGTGTCAAGTTTACTGAGTCTAACTTACATTCAGAACTTGTGGTGAAGAGCAGGGAATCTGAGGTTACTGTGGAACCAGGACAAACAGTTTGAAATGACAGTGAAGTGTCAGTAACTCTTTTCTTCTGTACATTCATGAATTTGAGACAAGACACCATTCACTGAGAAAGGGAATGATCCCCAACTGGGATGAAAAAGCCATCAATTTAAAATCATCAGCCTGGCAGAAACCAAGATGGCGGCATAGGTAAACACCGGAAATTGCTGCCTCGCACAACCACTTCAAAAATACAACTAAAAGACAAAACGGACAACATCCAAAACCACAGGAAGGCTGGCTGAGTGGAAATTCTACAACTAGAAGGAAAGAGAAAAGCACACTGAAACTCAGGAGGTGCGGAAGTTAAGTGCAGAGGTACAGAGGCGCACACAGAAAGGGCTGGCAACTGAGGACACGGCTGTCTTTTTTAATCGGGAGGGAGTCACAAGCTCCCGACTGCTCTGAACTCCAGTTCCGGGCGAGTCTCTGGGGACCCGGACTCATACAAGGAGAAACTGCACTGTCTGGCATCGGTCGGAACCTGAGGGCAGCTTTCTCTCAGAGGTGCTTGAAGCGATTATCACCAGACACTGAGACCCTGGGCCTCTTAGGGCAGGTCTGAGGATCAGCCTTAGCTTTTTGCTCTGCCCTGTTGATTCCCTGAGATCCCACCCCACCCAAGCTATGTCCAGAGGCTTCTGCATATCAATGGCCTGGCCCTTTGCAATCTAAAATTACCTAACAAACTGCAGCTGGGTCAGAGAGACCCAGAACATCCAAAAGAAGCCCCAAGACCCCATAGGAGCTTGCATTGCTTCACAGCTGGGCCTCATCTGGGCACCTCCAAACACCAAACAAAGAAGAGGAATCTGAAGATCTCTCCGTAGCTCCTGCTGGGTAGCCTCAGGCAGAGGCTAAATTAGCATCTCCTTAGAGACCCAAGAGCCCGTGTACCCAGTGGTCAGAGTGGGACCATCCAGATCACAAATCCTCGGATTCATAAAGGACACACTCAGGGGGCAGACTCAGTGAGCACCAAAGCCCCACTGAAGCAAGTCTTGCCCCGGAGGGGTATCTCCAGCACAGAAGTTCTCCCACTGCAGACACAGCTGATTCTCACAGCCAATTGGCCTGGAGGTCAATCCCTCCCAGTGTTACCTACCACAATCAAGGCTTAACTACAACAAGACTGTGCACAAAGCCCACAAAGGGGTGCACCAAGAGTGTCTACCTCAGGTAATTGGGGAGGCTGAGCCACTGGGCCCTATAGGACACCTAGTACAGAAAGCTACTCTATCGAGACAGCGAAGCATAAAAAATGCAGAGACAAAGAAACAGGACACAAATGACAGAAATGGAGGAAAGCAAACTACTGGATATAGAGTTCAAAACCACACTTATAAGGTTTTTCAAGAATTTTCTAGAAACCGCCGATAAATTTAGTGAGATCCTCCATAAATCTAGTGAGATCCTCGAGGATATGAAAAAGGACCAACTAGAAGTTAAGCATACCCTGACTGAAATAAAGAATATTATTCAGAGATCCAACAGCAGACTAGAAGATCACAAGAATCAAGTCAAAGATTTGAAATACAAAGAAGCAAAAAACACCCAACTGGAAGAGCAAAAGGAAAAAAGAATCCAAAAATATGAAGATAGCGTAAGGAGCCTCTGGGACAACTTCAAGCGTACCACTATCCGAATTATGGGGGTGCCAGAAGAAGAGAGAGAGCAAAATATTGAAAACCTATTTGAAGAATAATGACAGAAAACTTCCCCTACCTAGTGAAAGAAATAGACTTACAAGTCCAGGAAGTGCAGAGAACCCCAAACAAAAGGAATCCAAAGAGGACCACACCAAGACACATCATAATTAAAATGCCAAGAGCAAAAGACAAAGAGAGAATCTTAAAAGCAGCAAGAGAAAAACAATTAGTTACCTACAAGGGAGTACCCATACGACTGTCAGCTGATTTCTCAATAGAAACTATGCAGGCCAGAAGGGAGTGGCAAGAAATATTCAAAGTGATGAATAGCAAGAACCTACAATCAAGATTACTTTATCCAGCAAAGCTATCATTTAGAATTGAAGGTCAGATAAAGAGCTTCACAGATAAGAAAAAGCTAAAGGAGTTCATCACCACCAAACCAGTATTATATGAAATGCTGAAAGGTATCCTTTAAGAAGAGGAAGGCCAAAACCGGTTTGGCTCAGTGGATAGAGCGTCGGCCTGTGGACTGAAAGGTCCCAGGTTCGATTCCGGTCAAGCGCATGTACCTGGGTTGCGGGCACATCCCCAGTAGAGGATGTGCAGGAGGCGGCTGATTGATGTTTCTCTCTCATCGATGTTTCTAACTATCTCTCTCCCTTCCTCTCTGTAAAAAATCAGTAAAATATATATATATATATATATATATATATATATATATATATATATATAAAAAAGGCCGAAACCAGTTTGGCTCAGTGGATAGAGCATCGGCCTGCAGACTGAAGGGTCCCAGGTTCGATTCCGGACAAGGGCATGTACCTTGGCTGTGGGCACATTCCCGGTGGGAGATGTGCGGGAGGCAGCTGATCGATGTTTCTCTCTCATCCATGTTTCTGACTCTCTATCTCTCTCCCTTTCTCTCTGTAAAAAATCAATAAAATATATTTAAAAATATATCTTTAAAAAAAAAAATAAGAAGAGGAAGAAGAAGAAAAAGGTAAAGATAAAAATTATGAACAACAAATACATATCTATCAACAAGTGAATCTAAAAATCAAGTGAATAAATAATCTGATGAACATAATAAGCTGGTGAATATAATAGAATCAGGGGCATAGAAAAGGAGTGGACTGACAATTCTCGGGGGGGAAAGGGGTGTTGGGGGGTGCGAGAAGAGACTGGAAAAAAATCGTACACCTATGGACAAGGACAGTGGGGGGGAGTAAAGGGGGGGAGATGAACAACTGTAATAATCTGAACAATGAAGATTTAATTTAAAAAATAAGTAAAAAAATAAGTAAAAAAAAAAATTAATAAATAAATAAAATCGTCAGCCTGAAAATCAAATATAACAGCAGCAGCTTCAGAGGTGGGCTTACATCTCAGCAGGGCCAGTCCCTGGACAAGAGTTCAGAACCACACTTACAAGGTTTTTCAGGAATTTTCTAGAAACCGCCGATAAATTTAGTGAGAGCCTCCATAAATCTAGTGAGACCCTCGAGGATATGAAAAAGGGTGTCATATAGCAACACCCTTACGCCTCCGATCATGTTCAGGAGGGTCTTAGAGCTGCACCCCAGCTTCTTCAGTTTTAAATACGCCAGAGTCACCGCCGCTGACGGAGAGCACAGGGAGGAAACAGAATGTCTGTGTGGCCAGGAGGGAAGGGGCAATGAGAGGAGCAAACAGCTGAGGAGAAAGCCAGAAGCTGAGGAGACCTGGGAAATCACTGAGTTAGATCTCCCTGTTTCATAAATGAGGAAATGGAAACCCACCTCTAAATAACCCACAATTATTCAAAATCAACGTAACCTACCACATGAGCTGAAAAAATATGTAATCACCTGTACAGATGCAAAAAGGCATTTGATCATCTGATATCCACTCGTAATAAAAAACCTGTCAGCAAATTAGGAATATCTTCAACCGGTAAGAAGCATACATGACACAGCCACTGCTGACATCATACCAAACCATCAAATATTCCAAATATTCCTGTGCTTCCTTAATACCAAGAACAAGGCAAGGATGTGTGCTGTCATCACTTCTATTCCATATTTTAATGGCGGTTCTAGCTAGTGCAATAGGCAAGAAAAAGAGATTAAACTCTTACTCATTGGAATGGATGGCATAAAGCTGTGCCAAATGACATGATCATCTGTATAGAAAATCTTAAGGCATTTTACTCGTGAGTTACTAGAACTAATGAGGTAGTTTAAAGAGGTTTTAGGGCCCAATTTGTCAATATAGAAAAATCCATTTTTCAATCATTGGTAACACAAATGCTTTTGGTACCATAAAACAACATTGATGAGTCTCACAAAACTTTCTTTAAAAAAAATTAAGAAACCTTTAAAACAGAAAGACTTAAATGTATACATTCTAGATCCAATTGCTCTTTTCACCTATGAAAAAGCTAAGACCAGATGAAGTGGCTTGCTTAAGATCATACCGCTAATTAGAGGCAGTTCGAGATGAGCAAGCTGGAATAATTGTTTTCAAGGGCCACATAAGTACTCTTCATTATAAATTTCACCCTGCATTGAAATGTGCTTCTAACATAAACAATGAAAATAATGGAGGAATAAAACCAAATGATCAATTACCATTTATGCAATAAAATAAATGTTTGAATGAATCACACAAGCAAGCAAGCATTAGGTCCATGAACACGAGGAGCTAAGGGTCTGGTTTATTTACCTTCGTCATATAGCAACCAATTAAAATTTTCGTTTCAAGATACAATTAGCTGGAATGAACTCCATGGAAAGATAAAAAAATTCTTTTCAATCTCATTTCTGCCTCTGGTCTAAAGAACGTGAATACATTACTTCTGATTTACTTTTAGAACAAATTAAAAATTCTAAATTTCACAGATTGTATTCCACTATTATCACTTTACAAATGTAAAAATTTACCTAAATTCCACTTTCTTTTCACACACATTTGAAAACAATCAAGAATAGAAAAGTAAGCATGCAAATTCAATGTGCCTCTTAAGTTATCCCCAAAGCATTAAAATATTTTAGGCATGAATGTTCATAAAAAGAACATACTGCTCATAAAATATAACAGCCTAACTTACAACCTAATCTAAATGTTAATAGCAAAACAGCATTTTTCTGACCAAAAATCTTGGCTTGCTTGCTTTCTGGCATTTAAAAATCACTCTAAAGCTACTGGAAAATGTATGTCCTGGTCTTGCACACCGGCATGTTATGTTTTACTTCAATATAATGAATTAGTAAGCAGCGACCTACAAATGGAAAGTGTTACAGTCCAACTTCTGCTTCTACTCTGAACCACAAACAGAGAAGGGTAAGATCATGTACCACCTTTTGGCAATACATTTATGATAAAAATCCTATCACATTTCACTGCCCACTCACAGCCCCAAACCCACCCTTCTGCCCAAGAGGACATTTACAACATCAGAGTATAGTATAGGTAAGGGAGAAAAAAACCAAAGATCAGTCTATTTCAGTTAGAGGATGGGGGACTTGATTCTTTGAGTCACTCAGGCTTGCTACCTATAGAGTCCTCTTAGAACTGATTCTCTCCACTTCTGCTTCCCCCATTTTTATCTTTCCTTTATCACCTAGAACGCAGATTACTACGCCTGGGCATTACCTGGTTTCCCTGCCTCAAGTCTCTCCTCATGCATGAGACGAGCTGGATAATAATTAAATCAGAAGGCTACTGTGGAGATTAAACAATATTTCTAAAGGACTTGTATGTATGCATATAAGCCTAACCAATGGACACAGACATGGGGGGGTGAGGGTATGAGGGGGGGCGGTGGCCAATGGGGGATAAGGACACATATGTAATACCTTAATCAATAAAGAAAAATAATAAACAAAACATTTACCATGGGAAGAACTACCCATTCTTGGTATTATAACACTATTCCACAAAATTGTGCCCCTCTAAGACTTTTTTAACACTGTGTATAAAGTCTTATTCCCCAGCTCAAAAATCTTCCCATGGGTCTCTATTTCTTACCAATGTAAAGCTCATTCCTGCCCGCGTCTTTTGTAATCCCCTTGGTCGAATGGCCTCTGCTTTCCTCCACTGGACCAATTCCTACCCATAAAGGTAACTCACAGAGGGCCAACTCAACCCAAGCTTGCCCCAGTTATCCTGCCTATTCAACAAAATTTAGAGCTTAGTCAACACAACCTGCTGTGTGATGAGGCCTGCCCGGGTTCTTCCAGGGGTCCATGAAACAGGAACCCCATAAGCAAACCCCATAAGACACGTGTCCTGGCTTCCTTACAGCCACATCCTGAAGAGGGCTGCTCAACAGTGACAAAGGTGGGCCTGTGTAGGTTAGTCTCTACTTAGCCAAAGTACAAGACTCTTCCCCGTCACGGAAATCTCTACAAAAGGGAACTAAGAGTGTTCCTGATAGCATCCTTCAATCAGGCCCTATCTGAACACCCCCAGAGACCGATCCCATGTTTCTCCTCACCTAATGCTACTGTCAAAATTTTCCTCTGGGGCGGGGAGGGAGGCGGGGGGGGTTGGCCATGTGAGTATGGAGCAAGGCATATGTAAATATGTGATGTGTGAAAATGCCGAGTATGGGGGAATTGGATGGCTCCCTAAAAAATAGGCATGACTTCAGGTTTTCTCTACCTTGATAGTTTTTTGACCCTTTCAAGAAATTTCTGGAAAAGGTAAAGTTAGTTGCTTAAGCTTAGAGCCACTTCCTCCAGCTCAGTTCTCTGTCATTTAATGAGAGATTTAACAATATTGTTCTTGCAATACAAATATTTGAATCTCATTTTTTGTCATTTTATGCTTTCTATTTTCTGTTTATTTTGTTTTGTCTTTTATCTCTTCTTCAGTGGTTTCTGGTTTCCTTTTCCCCCTGCGATAATAGAATAAGGTAATTCTCTACATAGAGAAGCTTTATATGTACTTGTCAAAAACTGGAAACAACCCAAATGTCCTGCAATAAGAGAATGAATAAACAAGTTGTTGTACATCCATACAGTCGAATTCTACTGAGCAAAAAAAGGAACAACTCTTACACAACATGAATAAATCTCACATGCATTGTAAGGCAAAGGAGCCAGGCTCAACAGGACATACAAACACTGGATGATTCCATTTAAAGAACATTCTGGAAGAGTTAAAACTATAGAGGAGGAACAGACCGGTGATTCCCAAGCATTGGGGTGAAAAGGAATCTGGCTGGAAAGGGGTACAGGAAAAAACCTGTGAGGGTCATTGTGGTGGTACTTGCACAATTGAATGAGTTTGTCAAAATTCACAATTCTGTGCATTAAAGAGGTAAATTTTACTGTAAAATAGAACTTGATTTTTTTAAATTAAAAAAAAAAAAAAAACGCAAAAAAATTCATTGTGCTTGTGATTGCTTTGCCACTTTAAGAAGTCTCTTGAGCCTCGGCCAGCATGCGTAGTGGTTAAAGCACCAGCCTGTGCACTGAAGGGTCTCAGGTTCAATTCCCAGTCAAGGGCATTTATTACCTGGGTTTCAGGTTTGGTCCCTGGCCCCAGTTGGGGTGCTGCAGGAGGCAACCAATCCATGTGTCTTTCTCTCTTTCTCCCTTCCTCCCTCTCCCTCTCTTCCTTCTGCTCTCTCTAAAAATCAATGGAAAAATATCCTCACTCCTTGGGTGAGGTTTTAGAAAAAGAAAGAAGAAATCTCTTGAACCTACACTTATCTTAATTATCAATACCTTTAATTAAACATTAACCAACTGCTGTGAAAGAAAATTAGCACATCTTTAAATCCTCAGGCCTTTCCTCAAACTACTTATTTTTTGTTTACATAGCCTGGCAGTTTCATTGCATAAGATTATACTTAATTGCTTATTTGTATATTATTTATCTGCTTTACCAAAAATTACTGTTGAATGCTATATTTTAAATAGTTGTGTGTAGTCTCATGTCTAATTGGTTTACTACTATCTTTTTATACCATTACTTCCTCATCTTTGCATTATTTCGAGTGATCTTTAGGTTGAGTAAATTTCTATTATGGTCTGAAGGCTTGTGTCCCTGCCCCCAAATTCGTATGTTGAAACTCTAACTCCCAAAGGTGATAGTATTTGTAGGTAGGGCCTCTGGGAGGTGATCAGGCCCTGAGGGTGGAGCCCTCATGAACAGGATCAGTGCCCTTATCAATGAGATCCCCCAGAGCTCCCTAACCTCATCACCCTGGGACAATAGAATCACAGGTCTGAGACTTGGAAGAGGCCCCCTCACTAGACCATGATGACACCCTAATCTTGGACTTCCAGCTTCCAGACTGTGAGCAATACATTTCTGCTGGTTATAAGCCACATTCTGTGGCATTTTGTTATAGCAGCCTGAAGGAACTAAGACAATCTCCAAATAATTTAAGATGACCATATGCTTGGCACTCTTTCATGGCTTTTATGTCTGTGAATCTTTGTTACCTTCAAGTTCAGCTATCTTTAGAATTCTTGTGTCAAAATTGTTTTTGAGCAAAAGACTGGAGGACACAAAGATCTAAATAAGTAGAATACATGATGTTCCTATAAGAAAAGATATAATGTTAGAACTCAGTGATGATGTCAATGCTCTAACTAAAACATATACTAAATTAGATTATAGTTAAAATCCCAATGGGCTTTTAAATAGTTTGATACATAAATGATAATGAAGTTCATCTGGAAAAATAAATACATTAAAAAATTAAGATGTTTTGAAAATGACAAATTAACAAAGGGAAATTTGCTCTAAAACATTTAAACATTACCCTATATCTTCAGTAATTAAACCAAGGAGATTTTCGGAATACAGAGATCAGTTGCACAGAATTTTAAAACCTCAGAAATAGAACTGAATCTAGGAAAATAGTAAAGGATAAAATTGGAAATCTATGCCGAAACCGGTTTGGCTCAGTGGATAGGGCGTCGGCCTGCGGACTGAAAGGTCCCAGGTTCGATTCCGGTCGGGGGCATGTGCCTTGGTTGCGGGCACATCCCCAGTGGGGAGTGTGCGGGAGGCAGCTGGTCGATGTTTCTCTCTCATCGATGTTTCTAGCTCTCTATCTCTCTCCTTTCCTCTCTGTGGAGACTCAATAAAATATATTTAAAAAAAAAAAAATTGGAAATCTAAATAAGATAAAGTAGAAATAATGTATGTCAAAATAATTGCTTTACTGGGTAGAGAAAAAGTAAGTTTGATGTGTTCTCACACCATATATGAAAACAAATTCTAGATAGATTAGGGATTTAAAGTAAAACATAAATTACTAAGAGAAACATATAGGACAATATATTTATAACTTTGGAAAAAGAAAAGCCTTTCTTAGCTTATAACCAGACCAGACAACAAAAAGGCTACATATTTGGTCAAATAAAAATTCCCAAAGAACAAAGGCTATAAATGACATGGAAAATAAATCACAAGCAGGGGGGGATGACAATACATTGATATGATCATATCAATAGATACGGGGAAAAACATTTGACAAAATCCAATACCCATTCATAATAAAAACTTTTTTTTTACTTTTTAAAGAAGTCTGTTTATTGAAAGCATCTGAAAATAGTAATAAGGCTTTCAACAACATTTAATAAGTTTTTAGGATATTAACAATATGAAATATTAAGAATTTACTTCAAAAAACCCCTAGCTTTCTAGACCATCCCAACATCGTGCTGCTTCAGGGCTGGAGTAGTGCTGGCGTTTTGTCTACACAAGTGACCCGGGGTTTGGGTTTGGCTCCCTCTCAGCCCGCAGGCCAGCCCAGGTGGGTGGGCAGGAGGCAGTGAGAGCCCATCTCTGTGTCCATCACCAGGCCGAGTGCCAAGTACCACTGAGGTGCAGATGCTGAGGTGCCTCAGCAGGGATACGAGTGGGCACAGCACTCAATCAATACACATTGGAGGGCAGAGACGGTGCCCAGGCTGCAGACCAGCCATAGAGACCTGGCTGAGCGTGGCCACACGTGTGGCTCTGGACACCTCACTAGCACCAGATTGGGGCGTGCGTCCCTGCAGTGGGCAAGACACTGCCCGCCATCACCCCCGACGTGAGGCCCAGGGTGGTGTTCACCCCTCCTTTCTCCCTAGGGTAGCAGATGAAAGCCCACTCAGAGAAATCAGTTACTCACAACGGGGCCGACTTAGGATGTCTGCTGGGCGAGGGGGCTAAGGCCACATGCAAACTGAGCCTCGGCTCCAACCACGGACTCCACACAGGCTCTGGGTCCCGCATGGCAAACATGTGCACATGCTCGCAGACGCCCCAGCCAGCGGGCCGAGGGAGGGCGATGCTTGAATGATGGGGTGTTCTTGTATCCCAGGACCCGCGTGAAGCATCAGCACTCCCCTGCCGCTCTCACACGTTTGTCCCAATTTCTCGTAACAACTAGGAAGGCCCACGGCTCCTAAACGAGTCACCTGTATGGCGGCCATGGCGGACTAGACAGAGGTCCCACACGCATCACAGAGAACACACACACGGGACGAGGCTCATGATAAAAACTGGTGAGTGATTTAGGAATAGAAGGGAACATCCTCTACCTGATAAAGAATATCTACAAAAACCCTACAGATAGACGACAGCATATTCAATGGTAAGAAACTACTAGAAAGCTTTCCCACTAAGATCAGCAAGAAGTCAAGGGTGACTCCTGTTACTACTCCTTTTCAGTATCACAGCGGAAGTATCAAATTACACTCCCAACCCAGTAGTGGGTGAGAGTTGCAGTTGCTCCGCATCCTAACACTTGCTTTTAGATAAGAAACTTTAAAAAAGTCAATGATCAAATCATCCGTATCAGGAAGCTTGTAAAACAAAACAGCAAATTAAATCCAAAAAAAAGTAGAAGGAAGGTAATAGACAGAAGAGCAAAAATTGATATAACAGAAAATAGGACTGACAAAGACAAAATTAATAGGTATTACTAAAAAGTTAATGACAACAAATTTGAAAATTCAGGTAGAATGCAAAAATGCTTTGAAAACTCTAACTTAAATTGACACAAGGAGAGATAAAAAAAAATCTGTATAGTACTATTAAAGAAACTGAATAATTATAAAAGTTTTCTCCCAAAAAAACCTTATAGTGCAGATGGCTTCACTAGTGAATTCTACATAATCTTTAAGGAAGAAGTATTACCAATCTTAAACAAAGAAAAAAAAGAGAATGCCTTACAACTCTTTTTTATGCATAAATTGTGGAAATGTACATAAATTCTGACATAGCATTCCCATTTTTAGGAATTTATTTTACTTAAATGCATAAAAATGTGCAGGAATGATCACTGTGGTACTGTTCAAGTCAAGTCTTTTGCCCATTTTTAACTGGGTTATGGGGGTGGGGGGTTGCTAAGTTATAGGACAGACTACTTCGCATCAGTCCCCTGAGAGGGGCGTCAGTGTTGCCCAGGTTGGGGTAGAGTCAGTAAAGCCAGTGGTTCTTAGATTGGCATCCTGATTGTTTTGCGATCCAATGAATTATAGGAAGAAAAGATGAAGCTGTGTCTCCCATTGCAGAGGAGCCAACCCCTACAAGCCCTTCCCATCCTCCCTCAATGTAACTATTTTAAATTACTTTTTTCATAAATATATATATATATATATATATATATATATATATATATATACACACACACACAAACACACACACATCCTATCTAATAAAAGAGAAACATGGTAATTAGCCATACCTCCGCTACCCTTCCCATTGGCTAATCAGGGTGGTATGCAAATTAACTGCCAGCCAAGATGGCGGCAGGCAGCCAGGCAGCTTGAAGCGAACATGAGGCTTGCTTGCTTCAGTGACGGAGGACTCCAACATTCCCCGCCTGCCGCTGCCGGCCTCTGAGCTTGCAGTTTGAAACATTGTTACAAATATAGAAGCTCAACAAAACCCCAGAAACCTGCTTTCAGCCAGCCGGGATCTCAGAGCTGGAGTTGAAACAGTGTTTTGATCATAGAACCTAAACAAACCAGATACCTGCTTTCAGCAGCCAAGGCCTCAGAGCTGGAGCCAAGCCTCAGAGCTAAAGCTGGCCCAGAAAAAAAAGAAAAAAAGGAGCGGTTGGGAGCTTCAGTCACCCGCCAGCCTGAAAACAGCCCTCAGCCCCTCACCCAGACTGGCCAGGCACCCCAGTGGGGACCCCCACCCTGATCCAGGACACCCTTCAGGGCAAACCAGCCGGCCCCCATCTGTGCACCAGGCCTCTATCCTATATAGTAAAAGGGTAATATGCCCCCCAGCACTGGGATCAGTGGAGCCGCGAGGCATCCCGGCACCGGGATTAGTGTGACAGGGGGCAGCGCCCAAACCCCCTGATCGCCCTGCAGCTCTGTGTGTGACAGGGGGCAGGGCCACAACCTCCCTATCCGCCCTGCTCTGTTCGTGACAGGGGAAGGCGCCCCAACCCCCTGATCAGCCCTGCTCTGTGCCTGATAGGGGGGAGCTCCCCAACCCCCTAATCGCTCTGCGGCTTTGTGTGTGACAGGGTGCGGCGCCCCAACCCCCTGATCGGCCCTGCTCTGTGTGTGACAGGGTGTGGCGCCCCAACCCCCTCCCCCATGGGCATTGCTCTGTGTGTGATGGGGTAGAGCCATAACCTCCCCATCGGCCCTGCCCTGAGTGTGACAGTGGCAGCGCCCCAACCCCCTGATCCGCCCTGCTATGTGTGTGTCAGGGGGCGGTGCTCCAACTCCCCTATCGGCCCTACTCTGTGAGTGACAGGGGGGAGCTCCTCAAGCCCCTGATCGGCCCTGCTCTGTGCGTGACAGGGGGGAGCTCCCCAACCCCTTGATGGGCCCTGCTCTGTGCGTGACAGGGGGGAGCTCCCCAACCCCCTGATCAACCCTGCTCTGTGCGTGACAGGGTACGGAGCCCCAACCCCCCTGATGGGCCCCTGCTCTGTGAGTGACAGGGGGCAGCGCCCCAACCCCCTGATTGGCCCTGCTCTGTGCCTGACAGGGGGTGGCACCACAACCTCCCCATCGACCCTGCCTTGAGTGTGACAGGGGGTGGTGCCCCAACCCCCCAATCGGCCCTACCCTGAGCGTGACTGAGGGTGACATCACAACCTCCCGATCCGCCCTGCTCTGTGCATGACAGGGGACGGTGCCCCAACTCCCCAATCGGCCCTGCTCTGAGCCCAACCAGGGGCTGCACCTAGGGATTGGGCCTGCCCTCTGCCACCCGGGAGCAGGCCTAAGCCAGTAGGTCGTTATCTCCCGAGGGGTCCCAGACTGCGAGAGGGCACAGGCCAGGCTGAGGGACCTCCCCCTCCCCCCCCCGTGCACAAATTTTTGTGCACCGGGCCTCTAGTATATATATATTATTGCTTCAAATATTACAAAGAGCAGTACATTTGTCTCCTTTTTTTCCCCTTGACCTCCCACCAGCCTCCCCTACCCCCCAGTGTCTTGTGTCCATTGGTTATGCTTATATGCATGCATACAAGTACTTCGGTTGATCTCTAAAGTTTCTTTCTCCTAACAGAAGACAGATTTGGTCTTAGTTCACCTGCACCTTTCCAACTGCAAGTGAATGAGATTCAGAGTGACACACTTCTTTGTTCTTTTTCTAATGGCTATAAAATATACATAATATTTGCATAGGGTGAAAAAGAAATATATCTTCACATACAGATGTTGTAAAAATTTAAGAACTCAAGGATAGTATATAAATATAGGAAGCATAAAAATGCTAAAGGTAAAAATGCCTTATGCATTCATCAACAAATACTGAGACTAACCTGGTCTTGTTCTAGCTGCTGAAGATATAACAGTAAACAAAACAGAAAAAGTCGGGAGGTAGTACATGTAATACAAAGCAGTGCTGGGTGAACAGGCTGGTATGGTATTTAGGTAGGATGGCCAGGGAAACTTCCTCACATGAGTGAGATATGAATGCCCACACTTCATCCATGAAGTACAGGGTCACTCTACTTCACAGAAATTTCATTCTTGGAAGTACTTTGACAAATTTAAGAAAGCATCTACCAAAAAGGGCCTACGTCCATCTTCCTATGGAAAGAAATACCTGTAACATGTTTTCAAAAGAAGTTATTTGGTCCCGGTTAGGTAGCTCAGATAGTTGGAGTAATGGCCCAATATGCCAAGGTTGTGGGTTCCATCCCAGGTCAGGGCACACACAGGAATCAACCATGAACGCATGGATAAGTGAACAACAAGTCCATGTTTCTCTCTCTCTCTCTCTCTCATCAATAATAAATGAATAAATGAAACTTTTTAAAAAGTATTAAAAAATAAATAAAAGAAGTTATCTGGCATAGAATGAATGTTGGTACTCTCCCAAAATTCATGTATTGAAGCCCTAGTCCGCAGTGCAATGGTATTTGAAGGTATCTTCAGGAGATAATTAGATGAGGTCATAAGGCTGAGGTCCCCGTGATGGGATTAGTTAGTGTCCTTATAGAGGAAGAAACCAGAGCTCTCTCTCAGCCAACCATGCTGGCACCCTAGTCTCAGAATCTCCACTTCCACAGTCATGAGAAATAAATGACTACTGTTTAAACCACCTAGTCTATGGCATTTTATTATAGCAGCCTGATACTACTTCTCATGAAAATAATGGCAATCGATTCTTATCACCCATTTTCATGTCATTTTTTACTTTCCATTGTTGGCTATATTAAAAGCCCTTCACTTACTCACTTTATAATCATAAATCATTTGAGCACGTGTACTTTGCTTCTTAGTCCCAGAATGCATATTCCAAATCTTGGCCCTGAGCTAACCGCTGAGCCCTAGCAAGGATGGATGAAGAAGCTACTCAGTTCCAGGGCTTTTAATGCAAACACTCAACTGACCAGAGCAAAGATCCAGAGCAGGAATCTGTGTGAGCAGCACTCACAGGTGAGCAGGGATCAGCAAATAGGGTTCCATAGTGTGTCATTTGATGGGCAGCTGTCAGTGGCACCAAGTGTGGAAGACACTTCTTCGCAAATTTCCTCAAACCCTTCACCCTTCTTGGAGATGAGAAGTCTGCTTACCGTAAAGGAAATACTGATGGCCCATGACCTTTATAAAAGCCTTCTGTAGCTGGCTGGGCTATGCACTTGCTTAAAGTAAGCAAGAACATCCCAGGGTTCAGGAGCCTCTGCGGAAAGGTAGGAACAGGTGAACAAAAAGAGATCAGATAGAAAGGAATGATTTCTAATGAAGTCCACTCAGTGTGCTAATGTGGCAATAATTAAGATTCCTGGTCTTCATCCTATCTGATTAGAGAAAAGAAAAACAAATTTACAGAGATCCTCTTACGTACTCTCATGGAACTTCTGTGCAACAGCCAGAGATAGAGCATATCATTCTTTTATTTATATTTGAGAAAATAAAGGGCTGTCTGAGTCAGGGGGAGATTTCGGCCACCTGTCTCCTAAGAGTTATCGCATCCACTCATCCAGAAGTGAACATGAGATGACCAACTGAATTATATTTCCCTTTACTGTAAGGATGGGGTTTGGAAACAATTCTTAAGTGATAAAGGGAAAGCCCTCGGGGATATGGTCTGCCACTCAGATCCTCTTTGAAATAATAGTGGAATTATTATAAGAAAGAAAAGTCTGCATACACCCTAGAAACCAAGGCACTCTCCCCATGCAGAGCCTTGGAGAGATTCTTCACACACTACAGTGCAGACCGGAGGAGCATGAAGAAAGTGAGAACATCAACTCAAAAAAAAATAGTGCGCTCAGGAACAGCAAGGATCCCTGGCAAAAGCCAACACTCCTGGCTAACCTGGAAGGATGAGGGCAGGAGAGAGAGTGAGACCCACCTGACAGGTGGGTCTGAATATGAATCCCAGCTCCACCACCTATTGGCTCTGGGACCCTGGATGAGTTATTAATCTTCTCTAAGCTTCCAATTTTCCTCTGCCAAACTGGCTAATAACTGTGCCTTTGAACAGGATTGCTCTGAGGATTAAATGAGATGAGAATGTATAGAGCTTAGAATAGTCCCTGAGCCCTGGCCAGGTTGGTCAGAGCATCATCCCAATGTGCTTAGGTTGTGGGTTCCATCCCTGGTCAGGGCACATACAAGAATCAACCAATGAATGCACAAATGAACAACAAATCGATGTTTTCTTTTTCTCTCTGTGTCTCTCTCCCCCTTCCTACCTCTCTCAAAAATCAATCAATAAATAAAAATAGTCCCTGCAAGGGCTCATCTGGTGATGGTGATGGTGAAGGATAAGATAATGGTAGAGATGGATATCGATGGTGATGGCAATGACATAATGATGATGGTGATGGATATGATGGTAATGGTGATGGGTCATGATGATGGTTGTGCTGATGAATATGATGGTGAGGTGACAGATATGATGGTGACAGATATGATGGTGATAGATATGATGCTGATGGGTATGATGGTGGTGATGAATATAAAGATGGTGATTAGTAATAGAAATGGAACTTAAGATTTGGAAAAAAAAAAAAAAAGCTCAAGCTTTTGAAAAGCTTCACCTATTTTAAACATTTTTAGAGAGGAAAAAAGGGAGAGAGAGAAACATTGATATGAGAGAGACAATCTATCGGTTGCCTATGGCATGCACCCGATTCAGGAATTGAACCCACACCCGCCACTCACACCCGCTGACAGAGCTGAGTGATCAGGATTGGTACTGGGCGCTGGCAGCAGGTGTGAGAGGCAGATCTGGCACTGGCAGTGGGTGTGAGAGGTGGATGCCGGCCCCGATCACCCATCAGGAGCAGGGGGAGGTGGAGAAGCCCTGAGGGGTGATCAAGGCCAGCAGCCACCACTCGCACCCACTGACAGTGCTGAATGATTGGGGCCGGCAGCTGCCACTCACACCCGCTGACAGCACAGAGCGATCGGGGCCGGCACCGAGCATTGGCAGCAGGTGCGAGTGCCAGGTGGGACCACAGTACTTGGGAGCAAAGAATTTTCAGTAACCACCAGAGGCTCACCCTGATGACAGCGACAGGCGCCCCTGGCGCCCCTACTCTCCTGCTCCACCATCCCACCGCAGCCGATGCCAACCATGTTCCATGCTCTGCTGCCTGCTACCGAAGCCCACCACATTCAGCGCGCACCCCCTGGTGGTCAGTGCATGTCATAGCAACCGGTTGTTTGGTTGTTCCGCTGTTCGGTCTATTTGCATATTAGGGTTTTATATCCTATATAATAAAAGCCTAATATGCAAATCAACCGAACGGCAGAACGACTGATCACTATGATGTGCACTGACCACCAGGGGGCAGACGCTCAACTCAGGAGCTGCCCCCAGCCCCCAGGCCCCAGGCCAGCCAAGGTGGGTGCCAGTGGGGGTCCCTGATCACCCCGCCAGTTGCCCCACAGATGGGCCCCGATCGCCGGCCAGGCCTAGGGACCCTACCCATGCACAAATTTTGTGCACCGGGCCTCTAGTATATAGATAAGCAGTCAAGGAGTCAAGGGTCTGCAAACATCTGAGGGAAATTCTCCCACATGATGACTGTAGCACAGAAAAGGGAAGAAAATGAGAAACAAAAGAAATGAGAAAGAAGAAAAATAATCCTGCAATGTCAGTGGTACACAGTCTTAGCGCTACAGGGGCCTGCAAGACTGAGATTGCAATGTGAGCGAGATGTGGCTACCACCACACTGAGACTTTCTAGTACTGGGAGAGAATGGAAAAGGAATTACCCCCTCACTACATGAGTCAATGATAACTTGGTGTCATGCGTTACTGCACCATCTCATGGCTCTCTGAAATCACAGACATGGCCCCTTTTTTGCAAGTGCTGGCCTGGACAATAATATGTTCTCATGGGCAACCTGGAGCCACTGCCCTCCACCACATATCCCCCCAAGGGCTCAGGTAACTGGAATGAGAGGCACTAAAGTACAACAGAGGGAATATAGTCAGTAATATTGTAATAAGCAAGTATGGTGGCAGATGGGTACTGGAATTATCGGGGAATCACTTTGTGAATTATATAAATAATTCTAACCACTATGCTGTACACCCAAAACTAACATAAAATAATACTGAATACCAACCATAATTGAAAAATAAAACAATAAAATGCAGAAATAATTTAATGCAAAAGGAAAGAAAAAGGCACTGGAACTCTACTCTATGCCAGACATCTAGCATATTCAATACTGTTATCAGCTGGCATAGAAAGGATAACCCCAAATTTTCAAACAAGCTAAGCCCAGTGGTCAGGATAAGTCCCACGAGTAAGTTCAGTTACTGGTGGTGACTCAAAACAGCTAACTTCAATTGCTCCTTTTAAGATCCCTTATTAAGCTGTCCAGAAATCAATACAATTACTTGTTTAAACACAAAATATTTCCTAAGTATCCACCCAATTATTATGTGAAATCATGTGTGTACAGTGTTCACAGGGTTTGGAAAGATTAGGAACAATCTAAGATTTGTTATTTTTGATAACTTAATATAGAAACTTCAATAAACTTTTACTCTATTCAAGTTGGAGGAAATCATACCAAAGTTAATAGTTGTCACTTTCTATTATTGTAAACTAGAGGCCTGGTGCACAAAAATTTGTGCACTCGGCGGGGTGGGCGGGGGGGGGGGGGGTGTCCCTCAGCCCGGCCTGTGCCCTCTCGCATTCTGGGACCCCTCGGGAGATAACGACCTGCTGGCTTAGGCCTGCTCCCGGGTGGCAGAGGGCAGGCCCAATCCCTAGGTGCAGCCCCTGGTCTGGCTCAGAGCAGGGCTGACTGGGGAGTTGGGGCGCCGCCCCCTGTCATGCACAGAGCAGGGTGGATTGGGAGGTTGCGATGCTACCCTCAGTCACGCTCAGGGTAGGGCCGATTGGGGGGTTGGGCACCACCCCGTCACACTCAAGGCAGGGTCGATGGGGAGCTTGCGACGTCACTCCGTCACGCACAGAGCAGGGCCAATCAGGGGGTTGGGGCGCTGCCCCCTGTCACTCACAGAGCAGGGCCCATCAGGGGGGTGGGGCTCTGTACCCTGTCACACACAGAGCAGGGTCAATCAGTTGTTGGGGAGCTCCCCCCTGTCACGCAAAGAGCAGGGCCCATCAGGGGTTGGGGAGCTCCCCCTTGTCACGCACAGAGCAGGGCCGATCAGGGGTTGAGGAGCTCCCCCCTGTCACGCACAGAGCAGGGCCCATCAGGGGGTTGGGGAGCTCCCCCTTGTCACGCACAGAGCAGGGCCGATCAGGGGGTTGAGGAGCTCCCCCCTGTCACTCACAGAGTAGGGCTGATAGGGGAGTTGGGGCACCGCCCCCTGACACACACAGAGCAGGGTGGATCAGGGGGTTGGGGCGTCGCCCTCTATCACCCATAGAGCAGGGCCAATCAGGGGGTTGGGGCGCCGCCACTCTCACACTCAGGGCAGGGCCGATGCGAAGGTTATGGCTCTACCCCATCACACACAGAGCAGGGCCCGTGGGGGGTAGGGGGGGTTTGGGCGCCGCACCCTGCCTCACACAGAGCAGGGCTGATCAGGGGGTTGGGGTGCCACACCTTGTCACACACAGAGCCGCAGGGCGATCAGGGGGTTGGGGAGCTCCCCCCTATCAGGCACAGAGCAGGGCTGATCAGGGGGTTGGGGCGCCTTCCCCTGTCACAAACAGAACAGGGCAGATAGGGAGGTTGTGGCCCTGCCCCCTGTCACACACAGAGCCGCAGGGCGATCAGGGGGTTTGGGCGCTACCCCCTGTCACGCTGATCCTGGGTTTGGGAGGCATGTTACCCTTTTACTATATAGGATAGAGGCCTGGTGCATGGGTGGGCACTGGCTGGTTTGCCCTGAAGGGTGTCCTGGATCATGTGGAGGTCCCCACTGTGGTGCCTGGCCAGCCTGGGTGAGGTGATGATGGCTGTTTGCAGCTGGTCACACACCCTTCAAGGGTGGGTGTCCCCACTGGGGTGCCTGGCCAGTCTGGGTGAGGGGCTGATGGCTGTTTTCAGGCTGACGGGTGACTGAAGCTCCCAACTGCTCCTTTTTTTCTTTCTTTTTTTATTCTGGGCCAGCTTTAGCTCTGGCTCCAGCTCTGAGGCCTCTGCTGCTGAAAGCAGGTATCTGGTTTGTTTGGGTTCTATAATCGAAACACTGTTTCAACTCCAGCTCTGAGATCCCGGCTGGCTGAAAGCAGGTTTCTGGGGTTTTGTTTAGCTTCTATATTTGTAACAATGATTCAAACTGCAAGCTCAGAGGCCGGCAGCGGCAGGCAGGGAACTTTGGAGTCCTCCGTCACTGAAGCAAGCAAGCCTCATGTTAGTTTCAAGCTGCCTGGCTGATGGCTGCCATCTTGGCTGGCAGTTAATTTGCATATCGCCCTGATTAGGCAATGGGAAGGATAGCAGACGTACGGCTAATTACCATGTTTCTCTTTTATTAGATAGGATTCTGTAACAATAGGACAACACTGCTTTAATAAATGATCTTTTTATGGTTTAAAAGAAAAAGTCTTCTAATAATATACATTGTCACCAGAAACCGAAACAACATAAAGTCCAAAGACTGAGTAGGTTGCACATTCTCTCGTGTCCTGTTTGGGAAGAGTAATTCCTTTCTCCCCCGTTTTTGCCCTCCTTTAGAGAGGCTGTCCCTCCCTCAAATACATCATAAAACTCACCGTGGAGCCCTTACTCTGTACCTGCTAATGGGCCAGCACTGGGGTCTGGGGGCATGGAAGAAGCAATTCCTGCACTTGAAGATCTAAAAGTTATGCACTTCTCTCTCCTCAATGTCTATGGATCCAGGCCACAGGAGAAACATCCCCTCCTCTCTCCCCAGTGACTCTGTTTTGTTCAAAGCTGCTCTGTTCCCACAGAATACGTTGACTGCCATGTCACTCTAGCTTATCCATGTTTTAAAGCTGAAATCAAACTGGTCACCCAATTCCCCCACGCCTTTCAAAGGGACACAAAGAGTCCGGCTGAGCCATTGTTAGGGCACCCTGGTCTGGAGCGCCGGTCCCAGTGCTGGAGAGCACGGCTCCCTCCTGGAAGCGGAGTCCAGGACTTCCCAGCTCCATGACCTGCACATGTTCCCACACCCCATGTCCAGCATATACCCCTTCCTTCAGAAGACTTTCTGGTGATGCACGGTCCAGCCAGGTCCAGCCAGAAGGATATGAAAACTTTCGTCTGGTCACTGGCTTCCTGTTGGTAAGAGGAGATTGGGAGTTGGCCACAGTGGTGACAGCAACAAAGGTGGGGTGGGAACACTGACTCAAGTCATCCATTCTGGTCCTCTGTGCTGCGTGACCTTCTCAGCCAGTGGTCAGGGACAGACAGGGCCTCTCCCACATACAACCCTCCAGTGTCCTGTTCATCTGTCGCCTTCACATTGACACGGGGCACAGCTGTGAAAGGAGAATGAGCAACCAATGCCCACTGAACTGACAGGAGAGGAGGAGGAGGGGCTGGCATCTGAGGAGCTACAAGGGAACGAGCTATAAGGGAACAGAACACCCACAGCAAAGCTTGAGACCAGCCATACCAGAGGCAGTAGCGGCCGTGGCGGGGTCGACAGAGCCGTGGTGAGGGCTTTCCTCAGACCCTCTGCAGTGAGAACCACGGTGCAAACTTAGACACTGACGGTGTGTGTCACCCATATGGAGGCAGAAGAGACAACTCTAAGACTGAAGGCAGGAACCGATGGATCAGATATCCTACACTCAGGTGTAAAACAATGCCACTTCCCTTTGGTGAAGGTGTTCACCAATGGTCTACCCCCTCGCACCCGATCACTTAACCCCCAAACCACTTCCCACCACCAGGACAGACACTGGGTCCCACCTCATCCGTCCACACGCCTGCACGGAACTCACTGGGAGCCAGCAGAGAGCCCCAGGTTAACATCAGAAGAGCAACAAGCAACACGCAGGTAGGAATGAGTTCCCTAAAAGCAGAGGGCGGTGGGGGTGCAAACAGACCCTGGTTGTAGGTTTGTTCATCAACCATCAACCTCCAGCCTTTCTGATGGTCCCAAAGGGCCTCTGCCCCGGCCGCAGTAAGAAGGGGGGCATTTCCCAGCTCCCTGCTGGTCGCTTAGGAGGAGAATGTGTTTATGATGTGAGGATTCGAATGACTGCAATTGTGGACACTCATTTCGTTGGTGTTATACTTCTTGGAGTGTGGGGAGGGAGGAGGTATTCGCAATGAAAGTTTATTCCTCCCGGAAGGCGACTTGGAAGAGGTTCTAATTAAGCCCTGACCGAGCGAGGGGAAAACCCAAACGAAAGCCCAGCTCTGCCTCCCAGGTCTCCAGTTTCTCACATCTTGAAAGGCTTCAGAAAAGGCACAAAGGCCAAGCCACAAGCAGCTTTCCCAGCCAGAGAGGGAGAAACCTAGAGATCAGCCGCTCTGGCTCCGTTTTGCTACACTTATGCTGTTTTTCAGGTGGCCCAGACTTCTGTGTGAAACAAACAACCCATCCAGGTGAGAGGGCTCTGAGCAGGAGGCCCCCAGGGAAGCTGCTGTAACACAGCGGCCTGTGCACACCACCGGGCATTTCAGGCAGGAAATAGAGAGGCCTCCCGGCCAGTAGGGTCTGGGCCTGATCCACAGGAAACTTTTCTCTTGATTAGACTCCCACTGCGCCCAGGGCTCAACTTTCCATCTTTTATTCCAACCCACACACCCGGCCACTCCACCAAGAGAAGAGGCAGGGGGCCTTTTCAAACCAACGGGCCCACCCACCACCACTGTGGGCAATCTACAAAGCTCAGTGCTAACTATCAGCCGCGCCTTTTTCTTGGAATCAAGCAATTATCCTTTGAACCGCCAGGGAATATTCTCTCAACAGCAGATTGATCTTTTTTCGGTTCTGGCAGTCAAAATTCCGGGGTCAATGTAAGCCCAGGCATCCTGCCTTGATCTACCCCCGAGCTTTACATGCAAGCCTGCGGAGTGGGAGGACTCTGAACGCCATCTCGGAGACACGGCCTTCCGGAAAGCACGCTGCCTTACATTTACAGCCTTCCTCCTGGGTTTTCCTAAATCGAGCCCTGGGGCCGGGGTTCTCAGCCCTCCCACTTGCAAGCTTCAACATAAGCAAAATGATTCAGACACTCTCTAAACCAGGGTTCCTCAAACTTTTTAAACAGGGGGCCAGTTCACTGTCCCTCAGACCGCTGGAGGGCCGGACTATAGTTTAAAAAAAAACTATGAACAAATTCCTTTGCATACTGCACATATCTTATTTTGAAGTAAAAAAACAAAACGGGAACAAATACAACATTTATATTTGCATGTGGCCCGCGGGCCATAGTTTAAGGACCCCTGCAACTACTTAGGATGAATTGGCTAGTCACATGACACATCTGGGTATTTCCTTTTAAAACAGACATGCCAACTGAAATGGGATCCAGATGTTGTAGGCAGATGTACATCCAGTCTACTTCCTAGGTGGTACCAAGGTAATGAAGATTCAACCGATTGTGGTTTCTGTGATTTCATGTGTCCTTATTTCCCCTTCCAGACAGTAAGCTCCTGCGCCAGCCTTGGGCACCGAGGACTGGCCCTCTGGTGTTCCTTAAAAGCTAGTCCAATAAACAGGTACAATGAAGAAGGTTCAAAGGTATTGGATTAAGCACCAATTAATGTCAGGAACAGTATGTTTCCTGTACAAGTCATATAGATGGATTTATTTGGAAAATTTGGGTTGCCTTGTTAACTAAGACATCAAGCTAACCACCAGATTTTTGTGTAATAGCTATTTCAATAAATAGCCTTTACGTGGAAGCTTAGTTTAAAAAACTCTTCTCAAATGACAAACTATATAGATAGCACACTATAGTTCAGAAATTCTCACCATTCTTTAAGAATCCGCTGAAATGACTGGTCACATGTACTGAGCGCTTACTACGTACCAGGCCCTATTTGGAAATCTCTTGGGCACTTACTCACTTTGCCTTTTCAACATTGTATGTTCTGAGATCTTCCCCAATTCATGGGTGAGGAAATGGCTTAGTTGTTCCTTGGGCCTCCCTGACCTCTCCAATGGAAACTACTCACTTCCTCTTCTGAAGCCCACTTTAGCACGTTTTGTGCTTCTTATGAAACAAGTCCTATTTTCCCATGTACATGCAATAATTCGGGCAGTTCACCATACGCTCTCTGCAGATGGACTATCGTATTCAAATAGTACTCCCAAGGCAGGTCCAGCAATTGCATATCAGAACCACCTGGGAGCCTAGCTGGTGTTGCTCAGTGGATTGAGCATGTCCCATGCACCAAGGGGCCGTTGGTTTGATTCCAGGTCAGGGTACATTCCCAGGTTGCGAACTCACTCTCAAGGAGGGGGTATGCAGGAAGCAGTCAATTAATGTTTCTCTCTTTCCCTCTCTCTTCTTCTCTCTAAAATCAGTACAAAAAGAACCACCTGGGAAGTTTTTGAACCAAAACCAAGTAGTGGCCTGGGCCTCATATCCCGGAGGTAGATTCTGGCCTTGGTTGGTGCTGTCAAACTTTATCTTCCGAAAGACACACCAGACCGTCTTACTCAACTAGCTCACTGCCTCCTGGAACACTGTGGGTAACAAACAAAATTTATCAAATGAATGGGTGGCTTAATGAATAACCATTATTATGAGATACCACTTAAGATATAAACAACTGATTTTCATGTGGGAACAGAAAACTAACCCCACCAGAATTTTGACAGCCCCTGGACCTATCTCCTTCCACTGCCCCTCCACCCCCTTCCCTCAGTCAGGCCCAGCCACACCGGCCCTCCTACTGCTCCTCAATTGTGCCAAGCCCTCTGCCGGGAACAATCTCACTCTATGCATGGCTCATTTCTTCTCTTATTCAGATATTTTTCCAAATGTCTTCTCAGAGAAGGGATCTCGGCCCTAACTAAACTACATCAGCCACCCCGTTCTCTATACGTTATAGTCTCTTATCAGTATTCTCACAGCTTTTAACATGAACTGACATGATCTGACACATGCTTTAAATTTAGTCTGTCTCTTACTTGGAACACACACCTCAAGAGGTTATGGACTCTGAGGAAACAGACTCTGCCAGCATGTTTCAGAGGAGTCACTCTCACTGTGGGACTTGCCAGGTTCCTCCCGGGCCAGAGTTTTGGAATGAAATGTTACAGACCACGAAACACCAAAGCTGAGATATCATCTACTGTAGGGGTTCTTCTTTTTGTTTGTTAATTCTTACCCAAGAACATTTTTTCCATTGACATTTTTTTTTTCTTTTTGGACAGAGTGGAGTGGGGGGGAGGGAGAGAGAGAGACACACACATTGATTGGTTGCCTCCTGCACGCTCCCCCAACCTGGGCTGGGGATCGAACCTGCAACGCAGGGGTGTGCCCTTGACCGGGAATCAAACTGGTGACCCTCTGGTGCTTGGGCTGATGGTCTAACCACTGAGAAACACCAGCCAGGGCTGGAGGGGTTCTTCTTAATCTAGTGTCCATCAGTTCCTGAAGATTTATAAACGTCCTGAAAATTCTATGTGAAATTTTGCCTGCCTGCACATGCACAACTTCTGTGGCAAGAACCCATCGCTCTCAGTGGGGTCTCAAAGGAGCTTTATTTCTCAAACAGAACATTAAAATCTTGTCAGCAAAACTCTTCATTAGGGATGAGGAAACTGAGACCCCCAAAGAAGCCACTTAGGTGAGGTCAAATGGCTGTTAGGGACCGAGTTCTGAGCAGAATCACATTTGTTGATTCCCAAGCATCCCCTTTACCCTTCCCCTTAAAAGAGGCTCCTCCCCTGGCGATGCCCCACTGCCATCCTGGGCTCTGGACTCCCAGAGCACCTGCTTCAAGTGTGTAGGACTAAGCCTTGGGCAAAAACAGTGAGGCACGACTTCCCCCTTCCTGACAACTTAATTCTCTCAAATGTGCGTGTGGTGAGCCCATCCGACAGGGTCGGGGTAAAGGCTCAGATATGCCCTATGGCATTTCATACCAAGCATACAGGCCAGCTTCACATCCGCTGGCTCCAGATGCCCTCGCAAATAAAGAACTCCTTCTCCCTGCTGCGAATGGCTCCCATTTTCTCATGATTGTCTCTAGTGGTAAGTGCCAAGCAAATATCACCCACCACATGTCCTACTGGCTATTCTTTCAACATCGTGGATGCCAAGCCAGCCCTGCAGCAATGAAAGAAAAAGAATATTCACCAGCCATTTGGGAGGCCTGCAGAGAGGGGGTGCCCCAGGAAGTAAGGGGCGGGGCCTGTGTAACCTCAGGCTGAAGCACGCGGTCTGCCCTCCACTCCACGGGCGTGCTCTGCAAGGTGCTGAAGTGCAGAGCTCACTTTTTCAGTTGAGCCATTACGTTGCAAGGAACAGAGACCCACTCAGGCCGCCTCAAGAAAAAGGATGTCTGGACTGGAATTGGGAAGCTGCGGAGAACAAGGGCAGCTCCCGGGCTGGGTGCCCCTCATAGCACGTGGGGTTTCTGTTCCCTTCTCTCAGCTTCTTCCGTTTCCACGATGTGGTTTTTTTCAATCACATCTTTGGCTGCTGTGTGACTTCAGTTTGCCATGGATTCAGCTCTCAAATGGCACCCTCTTTAGTTTCTGCCTCTGGCAAAACATATGTGGGATTCCTTCACTGAAGCTCCCAGGGCAGGGATTCTGATCAACGCTACTTATTTCTTTGTGCCAAGACATATGCCATTGTCCAGACGATGGAATGGCCTCCCTGGAGTGGTGGACCCTCCCACACACCGATCGGCGATGGTTACAGGAGAAGGGCAGGGTGTCACACATCGCTCCCTGGGCCTTCCTCCATCTTCTGCACAGGCTGTGCCCAGAGAGGGACAACAGTGACTACGGCCACACAGGCGCTAACCCAGGCTGTGCACCGTGCTGAGCAGGCTGGCACTGGCATGTCAGTGCTGTTACATTTTCAAGAATTTTGTGAACCTTTTGTTCATCCACGGGTAGTTTGAAATTCGCCATAACAGGAGTATTGATTGACACCACAGACATGGGCAAATGCTACAAATTGGGGGCTTTATTGTTCTCCCTGGACAGCTAGTTACCAGCACACCACGGCAGCATCAATAATGGCTAAAGAGAAAGAAAGGCCTGGTCAGTGTGGCTCAGCTGGTTGGGGGTCGTCCAGTGCACCAGCAGGTTGCCAGTTCGATTCCCAGTCAGGGCACATGACTGAGGTGTGCAGGAGGCAGTGGATTCATGTTGCACTCTCACATCGATGTTTCTCTCTCTCTCCCTTCCTTTTCTCTAAAAATCAATACATTTTTCTTAGGAAAAAAAAAGAGAGAGAATGAAAAAATCCAGGTAAACAAGGCTCCCTACCAACCTGACATAGTCTACGTCATTTTCATTTCCCTCTTCTCGCCTCACCCAGCCTTGCTCCCGCCAGAATGGACACTTCCTCCTTCTCCACTCGCCAGGAATGTCGGCAGGTAGCGTAGCCAATGCTGATGCTGAACCCTGTCCCCAGCCTTCCCAAACTCCAATGCCCGTCTCTACAAAGTTCAGCTTCTTCCCTGTTCTCCACAATGGCTGCACCAGTCTGCATTCCCACGGACAGTGCACGAGGGTCAAAGGACTACTTTTTTAAGGATCAGGTCAGAGTGTGTTAGGGAGGGCATAGGGCAATGATGGCGAACCCATGACACCTCTGACACGCGAACTCATTTTTTTTGGTTGATTTTTCTTTGTTAAATGGCATTTAAATATATAAAATAAATATCAAAAATATAAGTCTTTGTTTTACTATGGTTGCAAATATCAAAAAATTTCTGTATGTGACCTGGCACCAGAGTTAAGTTAGGGTTTTTCAAAATGCTGACACGCCGAGCTCAAAAGGTTCACCATCACTGGCATAGAGACTCCCAGTTCCCTCAGAACAGCCTCCCAATTCCCTCAGAACAGCCTCAGCTTCTCCCAAGTCCTAGAACGCAGTGCACTTCTCTGCACCATTCTCATGCGCAGCCTTCCACGAGTTATTGTGGCTTCTACCATGAGGTCCTTTCATTCATGATAAACTTCCCATGAATGGAATCATGTCCACATCTTCTCTGGCTCCTTCCAAGTGCTGAGCATATACCTGCTCCTCAGTGCGATACCTGGTAAGCACATGGTGAATGAATGCAGAACATTTATTTCCACGAGTCTGCCAATAACACTTCTCTCCCTTGCCTTCAATACAATACTAGACCGACTACCTCATGAGTCCCCTAAGAGATCTGAGTCCTGACAATCGAACAGCAACAACAGAAATCACGACTGGAAGGCTGCTAGAGGCATGTATGTATCCAGGATGTGTGTGTGTGTGTGTGTGTGTGTGTGTGTGTGTGTGTGTGTGTATAAATTACTTTTGTTAGATCCAAACACCTGTAAGAGAGGAGGAAAATCAGTGATTAAACTAAAGGAATTAAACTTTGATCTAGCAATGGCAGAATCATACTTCAAATCACACTCAAGCCCCTGTTAAAACCGATCTCCCTTTCATACACTTTGGGAAAGATGACTTGGAGCATTAGGGGAAACTCAGAACTGGAAACCAGACGAACCAGATCACAAGTTCAGTGTCGAGTGTGGAAAACTAGCGCTTCATGCTACCAATGACTTAACCAGCCTGAAGAGTATATAAAAGATGCCAAGTTAGCCCTCGCTGGTTTGGCTCAGTAGATAGAGCGTCGGCCTGTGGAATGAAGGGTCCCAGGTTCGATTCTGGCCAAGGGCACATGCCCAGATTGAGGGCTCGATCCCCAGTAGGGGTAATGCAGGAGACAGCCGATTAATGATTCTCTCTCATCATTGATGTTTCTATCTCTCACTCTCTCTCCCTTCCTCTCTAAAAATCAATAAAGAAATATATATAGCCAGGGCCGGTTTGGCTCAGTGGATAGAGCATCAGCCTGCGGACTCAAAGGTCCCAGGTTTGATTCCGGTCAAGGGCATGTACCTTGGTTGTGGGCACATCCCCAGTGGGAAGTGTGCAGGAGGTGGCTGATCGATGTTTCTCTCTCATCGATGTTTCTAACTCTCTATCTTTCTTCCTTCCTCTCTGTAAAAAATCAATAAAATATATTTTAAAAAAAGAAAAAAAAGAAATATATATATTTTTAAAAGATGCCAAGTTAGAAGGAATATAAGAGTCCTACTGGCATGTGAAGAAAAAGGCCATGAAAAAATGCGCGTCTCCACGAAGAAATAAGCGTCTTTGCCCCAAAGCTTTTTCTAGACAAAAACCTCCTGATAAGTCTTCGGGCAGAAAGTTCAATGGCATGTCCAACTTAGATCATGACATTTGGGAGTCAATGAATGTGGCCTTACTGGCAGTACTTAATTAACTTACATAACCTTTCAGAAACTGAAAATGCTTCACATTCTGAGTAGCAAATATTATCTCTATTTGACAGAAGTAAAAAACGAAGTGAAAGAGAGTTAGCCACTTGATTGTGTGTGTAACAGAGATGGAAATGCAAGCCCGGCTTCCTAATCCTGGTTTCAACACTCTCTGTTTGCTTTATTCCACCCACCAACTCTCCAAACCCTAAATGACCCAGAAGATAAAAAACAAGTGATCTTTATGAAATGAGTAATTCCTGAAGCTTAATCCAAGCCCATGGTGCTAAAAACCAATAAAAAAAGTATTCTCAGAACTAAGGCAGACAAAAGAACGTGGCAGGGTGGCTATTTCAGCAAGAAAGCAAGCCCTGTAATCTTCCAAAAGTATAAAACCTTGTCACTCAAATGCTAAAAATGCAAGAAATTAAAGACATATTACAGCAGAACACATTTAATTTTAGATATCATTTATACTTCCTCCATCTATCCTTTCTTGATAGGAGCTGTTTTAGAAAGACAGGACCTCAGAGGTGATACTACCTTTCCCTAGGGTTTAGAGCTGTTAGCTAAAACCCCCTCAACATGGAATTTCATCCCCTGGGATCTAAAAGGAATCAAACCAAAAGTAAAGATGGGAAATAAGAAAACAAATGAAAGCAAAAATCCACAAGTCCCTATGTCCTCCCTAACACACTCAGACCTGATCCTTAAAAATGTAGTCCTCTGACCCTCGTGCACTGCCAGTGGGAATGCAGACTGGTGCAGCCATTGTGGAGAACAGTAAGGAGTTTCCTCAAAAAACTACAAATGGAACTCCCATTTGACCCAGTGATCCCACTTCTAGGAATATATCCCAGGAAACCAGAAACACCAATCAGAAAGGATATATGCACCCCTATGGTCATAGCAGCACAATTTATAGTAGCTAAGATTTGGAAACAGCCTAAGTGCCCATCAGCTGTGGTACATCTACCCAATGGAATACTATGCTGCTGTAAAAAGGAAGGAACTCCTACCATCTGCAACAGCATGGATGGAGCTGGAGAGCATTATGCTAAGTGAAATAAGTCAGTTGGAGAAAGATAAATATCACATGATCTCACTCATTTGTGGAATATAATGAACAACATAATCTGATGAACAAAAACAGATCCAGAGACAGAGAAGCATCGATCAGACCATCCAACCTAAGAGGGAAGGCAGGGGAAGGTGGGGGGAAGGGGGAAAGATCAACCAGATCAGACCATCCAACCTAAGAGGGAAGGCAGGGGAAGGTGGGGGGAAGGGGGAAAGATCAACCAAAGGACTTGTATGCATACATATAAACATAACCAATGGACACAGACACTGGGGGGGGGGGGCATGAGCGAGGGGGGGGGGGCGGGGGGGGAGATAGGGGGATAAGGACACATATGTAATACCTTAATCATTAAAGAAAATAAATTTAAAAAATTTAGTCCTTTGGCCTGGCCAGCGTGGCTCAGTGGGTGATCATTGACCTATGAACCAGGAGGTCACGGTTGAATTCCCGGTCAGGGCACATGCCCGGGTTGTGGGCTCAATCCCCAGTAAGGGGCGAGCAGAGACAGCCAACCAATGATTCTCTCTCATCACTGATGTTTCTCCCTCTTCCTCCCTCTCTGAAATCAATAAGGGACTATTTTAAAAATTTAGTCCTTTGGGCAACAAATGAGGGACTCTGTTTTCCTGGTCTAAAACCTGTCCTCATGTCACTGAATTAAATCAGAATCAAAATGCCACCAAAGGAGAAAAGTGATGGGACTATGGGTTGCTTCATGAAGTGAGCCTTTTGCTTGTGAAATAAGTCATGTCAAAATCTGAGCTGAGCAAGGAGGCTCATATCTAATTCAGGATAAAAAACATACGAGATTCATAATTTCCAAGGCTCTTGGCTGAGATCAGAGCTTAAACATGAAAAGAATTCTTCTACAGACTCAAACCATTTCTGAATTTGTGAGCTCTGAGGCCTCCCTGAAGCTACCAAAAAATTTAAAAACAAGCTTGAGTAGCAATCCTCACACTGCCGAAAGTGAACCGGGTACCCACCTCTCCCAGGCGTAAAAGGTTCTTCTGAAAAACGATTCCAGAGTGTTCTATAGGCAGACGAGTCTTTAACTCAAGTGGGCATCAGTCTTCCCACTTGAAATAACTGACTTATTTCACTTAGGAAGGCTTACAGGCCCATGCAATAACCATCTACTATTCTGTCCTCAATGGAATCCTGTTTTCAGATTCTACGACACCCTGTGTGATAGGACCCGAAATGGCTGGCCTAGGACTACTGGTCACAATGTCCCTGAGTTTATGATTATCTTGTGGCACTCTATCGGGCCAAAGGGAAGGAACCAGCCTCTATGAAGCCCTGCCTACCTATGCTTTTTCTGTACATTACTTCTCTTACATACTCCTCACAACCACCCGGGGGCCACTGGAACCTTGCAGGTGCACAGCGAATGTGCCCTTCCTCAGAGCAGGAAGGTAAGTTACCCACATCAAGTGGGCATTCAAATTCCAGTTGCCCTGACTCAAGACATCCATGTGAATTAGCTGGTTAGGTGTGAATTTATTATTTATTATACCTGTTCGGATCCCAGACTATCCTGAGTCAGTGAGTGAGAGCCCCCCTAAACCATAGGACAGAGAACAGACGTCCCATCACCCAGAGACCCCTAGGAGTTCAAATATCTTCCAGGAAAATTCTTGCAAGACCGAGTCATTTCTGGCCAAAAAGGCTTTGAAATTGAAAATAGACCAGACTCTAGTCTGGACCTTTGAGGACAGGTTCAGGGTTAACGAATATTAACTACGTAAGAATCAACTCTGCTCTGCAAACAATGGTGCCTGATTGCCAGGCCCAGTGTACTGCCAGGCAGGCTCCCACCTCACAAACTTTCAGATAATGACTGTGGACAGCCCACAATACCAGGAAGTATACGAATCTTATTCATATCTTCTCACTTGGCTCAGAGCCCTCTATGACTTCACAAAGGCAGAGAGTAATAAAAGTTCGCAGACTTGGACTTCAAAATTCCTAGCCACAAGAAGCTGCTCTCCAACACTTAACTGCAGTACATGGCTTTGGCATCCACCCTGGCAATCCAATTTCAAGCATGGCTTGGCCACAGTACCCTGACTCCAGTCTGCAGGACTACAAATGGTAACCATGGTTCTGAAGTTAGCTTGTCATGTGGCACTAAGCAAACCACCATCTGTGTCTCAGTCTTCTTCAGTAACTCAGAAGGTGACCTATTTTTAAAAATGCGTATCTTATCAGAGATGCTATTGGACTATAGAAATAAATATATGTAAATAAATAAATATAAATGTCCTGTTTCATCACTGAAATAACTTTATTTTATGTAATGCAAGACCAAGTATTGTGTATGTGTCAGACTGTCCATTACTTTATCGAAATATGACAGTTACATCACACTTTAATGTCTTTAAACAGAAAGGACAAAGCCTGAGATGAATGGTTTATCCATAATAAAATAGCCATGTTGATCAGAAAAACAACCAACAAACTACAACTAATGAGACGTGATTCTATGAGTTTTAAACTTTAGGATTATACAGCGATAAGACTAGTATAAACATGAAAAATCCATTTTGCACTTAACTGAAGCAAAAGTTTGGATTTGGTTTCTGATTATAAACAAAGAGACAGAGAGTGTCATAAGTAATTAACTGAATGATAGAAAGCGAAGTGTATGAAATTACGATGGTCGTCAAGAATATGGGAATAGCCCTGGCTAGCTTTGCTCAGTGGTTAGAGCATCGGCCCTAGGACTGAAGGGTCTCAGGTTCGATTCCAGTCAAGGGCAATACCTTGGTTACAGGCTCGATCCCCAGCTCCTGTCAGGGCACGTGCAGTAGGCAACCAGTCAATGTGTCTCTCTCACATCAATGTTTCTCTCCCTGTCTCTCCCCTTCCCGTCCTCCCTCTCTCTCTAAAAATCAATGGAAAAAATAACCTCAGGTGAAGATTAACAAATATATATATGAACATATAAAGTTTGGTTTTTGCTAGAACACTCAAGAGTCAGCACAGACTCATACAACTTAACAAAAGAAGATAAACAATCCAATAAAAATATGGGCAAAGGACCTAAACAGATACTTTTTGAAAGAGAACATAAAGAAGGCCAAGAGATATATGAAAACATACTCAAAGTCACTAATCATCAGAGAGATGCAAATCAAAACGACAATGCGGTACCATCTCACACCTGTCAGAATAGCTATCGTCAACAAATCAACAAACGGCAAGTGCTGGAGAGGATGCAGAGAAAAAGGAACCCTCGTGCATTGCTGGTGGGAATGCAGACTGGTGCAGCCACTGTGGAAAACAGTATGGCATTGCCTCAAAAAATTAAAAATGGCCCCAGTAATCCCACTTCTAGGAATATATCCCAAGAAACCAGAAACACCAATCAGAAAGGATATATGCACCCCTATGTTCATAGCAGCATAATTTACCCTAGCTAAGATTTGGAAACAGCCTAAATGCGCATAAGCAGATGAGTGGATTAGAAAACTGTGGTACATCTACACAGTGGAATATTATGCTGCTATAAAAAAGGAACTCTTACCATTCACAACAGCATGGATGGACTTGGAGAGCATCATGCTAAGCAAAATAAGCCAGTTAGAGAAAGATAAATATCACATCACCTCACTCATTTGTGGAATATAATGAACAACATAAACTGATGAACAGAAGTAGAGCCAGAAGAAAAACAGGATATTTTAGAATATAATAGAATCCTGTCATTTGCAGAATTTTATTATTTCCTACAACTTTTGTGATATCAGACTATGTTAGTACAGTTTTGGTATTATTATAGTTAAAATACCTTTTTTCTTGAAATATTAATATTTATTGCATGTAATATTATTATATTTAAGATAGCTTTTCTTGAATAATTGGTGTTTAATGCATGTAACATATTTAAAATCATTTTTCTTGAAATAAAAAATAAATTTTAAAAAAAGTCAACATAGCTTGAGACACAGACTTACTTGCCAAACCCAGAGAAGACATCCTGTGTGGCTTGGGTCAAACCACCAAAATAGTCTTTCAGTAGCTGGATCTCTAAAGCTACTGCCTTTAAGTCTCAAACTGCATTAATAATAATTAATAATAATAGGACAGTTAGGTTTACTTTATTTGTTTGTTTAGATTCACACTGCACAAACTTTAAAAGATACAAAAATATTCATGCCCAGCCAGTGTGGCTCAATGAACCCATGAACCAAGGGGTCACTGGTTCAATTCCCAATCAGGGCACATGCTGATGTTGTGGGCTTGATCCCCTGTAGGTGCAGGAGGCAGCCAATTTATGTTTCTCTCTCATCAATATTTCCATCTCTATCCCTTTCCCTTCCTCTTGCTCTAGAAAAATCAATAGAAAGCACATTTTCTAAAAAAGGTACAGCCCTGGCTGGTTTGGCTCAGTGGATAGAGTGTTGGCCTATGGACTGAAGGGTCCCAAAGTCGATTTGGCTCAATCCCTAGTAGGGGCTGTGCAGGAGGCAGCCGATCAATGATTCTCACCATTGATGCTTCTATCTCTCTCCCTCTCCCTTCCTCTCTGAAATCAATAAAAAATATATTTAATAAATAAATAAAAAGGTACACAAATATTCAATAAAAAAACTCTCTACTTTATTTTTATTGTTGTCACTACTATAGAAGTTCCCCATTCTCCCCTCCTTCACACTTTGCCCATCTCCACCCAGCCTCCAGCCCCCTCCCTCTCGCTATCACCATACTGCTGTCTGTGTCCAAGGGCAAAACTCTCTTCTTCAGGCATCCAGTCAACCATTCCCCTCCAAGAAATAATTAATAAACAATTTAATGTCTCACTTTCAGAATGGTCTAGCACAAGTATCACACACTGTTCTCAGTCTTCTGTATTCAGTGCCTAGAACAGTGCCTGAATAGTGAGTGCCGCACATTCGTTTAATGAATGAAATTAATACTGTATACATACACTTTTTACATCATGCGTTTACTCAAGCATATCTTTGAAATAGCCCATATCAATGTATTTAAAGCTGCCTCATTCTTTTTCTCTCTGGAAATTTGAAGTTTAACATACATACAGAAAAGTGCATATACCACACATGCACATTTCACTGAGTTTTCACAAACCGGATGTACCCACCCAACCATTACCCAGATCAAGAAACAGAAGGAACATTACTAACAACCTAAACGCAAATGCACCAGCACACCTTCTACCTCTTACCCTGCAGGCATCTATCCACTACCCTCCCTTTGTGAGATTTATCCATACCTTTGTGTGCACATGAAAGTCATTCACTCTCACTGCCCTACAGGATCTCACTGTGTGAGGATACCACAATGTATACATCCATTCAACTGGTGATGGGCATGTGTGTTGTTTCCAATTGGGGGCTATGCCGAAAAGTGTACTATGAACATTTTGCACACGTCTTTTTGTGAAAACATATTTTCATTTCTCTGAGTGGAACCGCTAGGTCACAGGGTAGGTGTATGTCTAACTTTACTAGGAACTGCCAATTTCCACTCCCACCAGGGCATAAGATGTCCTATTGCTACACATCCTCGCCAACACTTGGTATTTATTTTCTTTTTTTAAATTACTACAGCCCTTCCAGTAGAGTTGTCAGGTCTTGTGTTTGCATCTCCCTAATGACAAATGTAGATCACCCTTCCATACGTTTATCACATACTTGGATATCATTTATTTTGAAGTGTCTATTCAAATCTTTGCCCATTTTTCTATTGGGTTATTGATTTCTCTTATTGATTTGTATGCAATTCTTTACATATTCACAATATGATGTATTGGAAATGTCGTTACATTCTCTCTAATCACTTAAGGGTATCTTTTGGTGAAAAGGAGTTTTTATTTGTAGTATGACTTCCCCCTCTCTCGATAGATAGATAGATAGATAGATAGATAGATAGACAGATAGATAGATAGATAGTGTTTTTGTGCCCTGTTAAGAGATCTCTGCCTACTGCATGGTCAAGGGGATATTTTCTTGCGCTTTCTTTTTTAAGCTTTTTTTTTCTTCTTTTAAGCTTTCACCTGTTTACCTTTCACACATTGGAATTGATTTTTTTAATCCTCACACAAGGATATGCTTTTACTGATTTTAAGGAAGGGAAGGGAGAGAAAGAAACATAGATGGGTTACATTCCTTATGAGCCCTGACCTGGAATTGAACCCGCAACCCAGGTATGTGCCCTGATTGGGAATCAAACCCACAACCTTTTGGTGCACAGGATGACGCTCCAAGCAACTGAGCCACCCAGCCATGGCTGGAATCCGACTTTTTTTTTTAATGACATAGGTAAATAGGGGTCCAATATATTTTTCTTTAAAAAATTTTTTTTGTATTGCTTTGAGAGAGAGAAGGGAGAGGGAAGGAGAGAGAAAGAAACACATGTGAGAGAGAAACATCGATCAGTTGCCTTCCATAGGTGCCCCTGATGACCTAGGCATGAACCCACACCCAGTTATGTACCCAGAATGGCTCAAAACCTTTCAGTGCATAGGACGACATTCAACCAAGCCACTCCAGCCAGGTGACATTTTTCAAAACAGATAACCAAGTGACCAAGCACCATTTTTTGAAGAGATCGTCCTCTAATCACAGTATGTCAGTGCCATCTTTGTCAGACACTTTGTCTATCCTGAACCTGATTCTTTTTAATGGCCATATAGTACTCCATTGTATGCATGTGCCATATATTACTAAACTCATTTCCAACTGATTGATATTTAAGTTGTTTTCATGACTTTGCCATAAATAACCATATGTCCTTCCCCATATATGTTAGCATATCTGTAGGACAAACTCCTAAAAATGGAGTTGCCAAGTCAAAGGGTACAAGCATTTTAAATTTTAATCAATAGCCCTAATCGGTTTGGCTCAGTGGATAGAGCGTCGGCCTGCAGACTAAAGAGTCCCTGGTTCAATTCCGGTCAAGGGCATGTACCTTGGTTGTGGGCACATCCCCAGTAAGGGGTGTACAGGAGGCAGCTGATCGATGTTTCTCTCTCATCAATGTTTCTAACTTCTCTATCCCTCTCCCTTCCTCTCTGTAAAAAATCAATAAAATATATTTTAAAAAAATTTTAATCAATAACTGATAGAAGCTGTACCAATTTTAATTGAATTTTTGAAACCATAACAAACTACACACACAGCACACTAAAGTTCCTAACATTTCTGAGCCTTAGACTCCCTTTTCTAAAACCATAAATGTATAACTATGCTTCTAGTGCCCACTGATTGACAAGAGATACAAAACCATGTAAGTCCATGGAATCTGTGCCGCAGAACCCTGCGAGATGGAAACGCAAAGAGCCACGCTGTCACGATTTGGGGGGGCAGACCTTCTCTGCCTGACACAGAAGAGCCAGGCACCTGCTATTCGCTCCTGTCTGAAGGAAGCTGGCAGCCAGCGGGAGCATGGGAGACCAGGTAGAGGCACGGTCCCTGTTTCAGGAGGGGCCTGCCCAGGAGAGCGACAGTGGCTATCCCAGCAGATGCGTCCCCGGGACTAAGCCATCGGTGCCAGGGAGAAGAGCGCAGGAGTTGAAGCTGCCTTGGGGACAAGAAGCCTTACTCAAGCTTCTAGGTCAAGTCTTCAGAACATGGCATCACCATTTTGCTCAAGACACAGGTCTAAAAATAAACCCCCGTCCCCTCCCTTCTCGGTCAGTATGACAACACTTGATGATCAATGCATGACCCTCCCATCCCTCAGCCCTCAGCACTTGGTACAGCACAGGGACATTCGTTCTCAAGCACGCCTGTGATATCTGCTTGGTAACTCTGCAGCCGGCGCCACGTCAGTGCCCAGCGACCGCTGGGCCCGCGGCAGGCCTGAAACCGGGTCACCACCATGGACCTGCAGCGTGACTTCCACTTTGCAGGCTCCAACCTCCAACACAAACTTCCTTTCCGGAACTCTTATAAAGGGGAAGATGAACAGCAAAGGAAACCATCAACAAAATGAAAAGGCAGCCTACCAGAAGGAAGGAGATATTTATAAATCACATATCTGATAAGGGGTCAATATCCAAAATACGTAAAGAACTCATACAATTCAATGGCAAAAAAAACAATCCAATAAAAGACATGGGCAGATGATCTAAAGACATTTTCCCAGAGAGGACATACTGATGGCCAATTGGTACATGAAAGATGCTCACCACCACAAATTATCAGGGAAATGCAACTCAAAACTGAGGCAGGACAGTAAGAAGCTAGAAAAATTCCTTGGCAAGTAGAATGGGGAAACTGAGACAGTTAGCTGAACAAACAGGCCAAGCAATTCACAGCAGATACAGAAGATCACCAGGGTTAAAAGCCCTGCATGCCTAGCAAGGGGCAAAACTAGCCCCCAGACCTCCCCCTGCAGGATGGCATTTCCTCCCCTAACATATCCCTGGTCATACGGTTTGGACCCCCTGACCTTTCCTCCACAGAGATAGCATCTAGGCCTCAGTTGTATGTCAGCTCCAGGGGAAGAAAAGCAGCCAAACCAAGGGGGTGACACCTGGACCAGCTGCAATGACTAAGGACTCCCTGCCCTGACACTGACCAATCAGTGAGGGCCATGACCCGGAAGGAGCTCACCTAGAAAACTGGTATTCTACTGAGATCCTCCCCCTAAGCTCCCAGCCTCTAAAAACCCTCAAAACAAAAGTGCCAGGCACACGCTCCCTCCCTGGCTCTGAGCCTTTCCCTTCCCCTTCTTCCCAGACAGGCAAGCATCTCCTAAATAGGTCCCCAGGAAACTTGCAACCAGAGCAGCAATGAGTGTGGCAGCTCCTCCCAGGCTCACCCCCTGAACCTGTCCCCAAGGCCCCCTTTTCTCTGACTTTGCAGGGAGCTGACAGCAGCCCCACCTCAGCTCATCTCTTTCCCATAACCTTCCGAGGGAGCCAAAGCAGCCCTATCTAGTCCCTCTCCTCTTGCTTCTCTGTCCTAGGCCCGCCCTTGTTTCTCTGTCCCCAGCGTTAATAAACATACTCTAAAAGTCACCTGGACTCGTGTTATGAAATCTTTCCTGCACATCAAGAACCCACACACTACAGGCCGCCTGAGGAAGACTGGCTCCTGGCCCTGGGCCCGTCCCCTTTCCGGTGACAAAACCACAATGACATATCACACCTACAAGAATGGCTATCATCAAAAAGACAAGATAACAATGTGGTGAGGAAGTAGAGAAAAGGGAACCCTTGTGCACTGCTGATGGGAATGCAGACTGGTGCAGCCACTACTTAAAACAGCATAGAGGTTCCTCAAAAATTAAAAACTGAACTACATAGATCCAGCAATCTCACTTTTGGGTATCTATCCAAACTCACAGCTATAGAACACAGATTGTAAATGCCTAAAGCAGCGGGTGGGGGGAGGGAGGTGTTAGGCAAAACGGGTGAAGACAGTTAAAAGGCACAAATTTCCAATTACAAAATAAATAAGTCCTGGGATGTTTGTTGTTTTTTTTTTACAAACCCTGGCGTCGAGGGCTGACTTTCAATAGATCCCAGCGAGGGAGCTGCTCTGCTGGCCTCCGGGACCTCAGAATGGTGCAGAGAGCCCTTCCTCCTGGCAAACGGGGTGTGGCTGGAAAGGGTGCCGCCCTGCCCTTCACACAACGCACGTTTGTGGGGAACCTAGACCATCCGTAGACGACCTGCTTCTGCTCACAGAAAAGGAACAGCGTGTCCCGCAGGTGCAGGTAACAGACTAGACCGCAGGAGGCCTTCTCACTCACCTCCCGTGAGTCAGCAAAGGGCTATTTTCAAAGAATTCCTCTCCGCTGCAATTCCCTCCCCCTGAGTTGTTTTAAAAGACAAAGAAGGAACACCCAGTAGTCTCACTGAGGGCATCTTAGGGGTCCAACTACTTCCTCTGATATCACAGTTCCACAGTTTAATGAGGTGTGAAAATGTAAGAGAAAATGACACGGACCGGAAAGGTGGGTCCAGGAATATAAAGTCATTTGAACAACAGCAGCTTTGCGATGACACAGAGCTTTGTGTCAAAGACAAAGACCATTTCTGTCTCTTGCTCTGGAACAGGCTGCCAGCAGTTCTGACAACCCTGACTACAGCCCAGGCTGTGAGAGGACATGGCCTGAACATCACTTGGAAACATAAAATTAACACAGCCATCCTCTGCTTTTCCTTCCTCGCCCAAATCCCCGCCTCAAAATCACTTCTCACCCCAATCTCAAAAGCACATTTTTAGTTCAAAAATAAAACCCTGAGTTATGCTGGAGACTACTTATAAACCAATGTCAAAGGACTCCCAATGTCCACAGAGAGTAGACTTATCATGGGTGATTGTAACCTATTTCCTCAGTGAGAAAACGAAATGTCCCTTCACTTAGAGAAGAACAAAGTACGTGAGCTTGGTCAAGTTCCTGGCCACAGATAGGGTCAGATTCTATCACAGCTCATTCCAAAGAACGGAAAGAGGAGTTGTAACAGAATTTGACCAATATTCCTTTTTAAATTCTTTTGACGGTACTAAAATATTACATATGTTTAGAGTTATAATTATAATGCTATTATACTTAATAACATTGCTGGATATAAACTAGCAGTTGAAAAACTGTTGCTTTATGTAAAAATGCATTGCAATGAGATCTGATTCTTTACTCCCAGGCCCTATGGATCAGTCTCTTAAAATTTAGATGAGGACAAACCACAGTTAATTTAGGTTTCAGCTAACAGGATGGCAGGTTGACCACCACAAGCCTTCTGGAAATCCAGGCAAACTAAAGTTGGAGTAGCTACCAGCTTTGTTTCAGAGCCCCTCGCCAGTCCTCTGAACTGCTTTTCCTTCTCCACATTCCTTGTGATCGTTTACCCTGCACTGCCCCGTGTATGGTACATGTGCTTACTGTACGGCATCACAACTCCTTATTGGTCCTGGGGAGTAACAATGACTTGAAATGCCTTGTTTCTTTCGTTAGACTGCATCTTCTTTCCCTGCCACTCATGTGCTCAACCCAGCATTAATCCAATGACTCAGGCCTCCTACACCCTGTTCACCACCGCGGCCAAGCTTTTATCTTTCCACCGAGCCAATCCTACAAGGCATCTTCCTCCATGAAACCTCCACAGACAATGAAAACAAGCAAAAGCAAATCCCCATTGTTCCCTTCCTATGTGATAACGCAACATTTAGTTCAATGCTCACATAATCCTTTGTGTAAACAACTCACCGAATCTGTTTTATCTATTACTTCAGTGTTTCTCTCCCCTACTGCTGATGGCACCTCATTAGAAGCATGCCTCGAGCAGTGTATGCACCGTGTGGGGGAAATTCCCTCTTACACTAGACCAGTGGTCGGCAAACTGCGGCTCGCGAGCCACATGCGGCTCTTTGGCCCCTTGAGTGTGGCTCTTCCTAAGCCTTAGGAGTACCCTAATCAAGTTAATAACAATGTACCTACCTATACAGTTTAAGTTTAAAAAATTTGGCTCTCAAAGGAAATTTCAATTGTACTGTTGATATTTGGCTCTGTTGACTAATGAGTTTGCCGACCACTGCCCTAGACATTACGAATTAAGGTAGGTATGGCCCTCCTTTTTGTGGTAAGAATGTGATGTTTTCTTTTTCAATAATTGTTCTAAGTAGAAAAGAATGAAAAAGGCAGGCAACATAAAGAAAATACTAAGTAGAGTACAGAAGTGGGTATGATAGTAGTCACGAAACTGCCACACAAGGGCACCTGGACAGGCAGAGATCAAGGTAAACAACTAAAGTTTGGGAAACACTTTATGGTGAAGCGTTTGGCTTAGGAGTGAGATTTTATATGGCTATGGACATGGCTGTGGGTGAGAAATGAACCTCAGTTTTTTTTAATCTAGAAAATGGGATAATATGTGAGAATTACAGCATTATCTCAATGATTTAATGAAATAATATGTAAAACAGCAACACTGAAACTTTTTGGTCTCAGAACTCCTTTCCACTCTTAAAAGTTATTGAGAAACCAAAAGAGCTTTTGTTTATGTGGGTTATATCTATAATTATTTACCATATTAAAATTTCAAGTGAGACATTTAAAAAGTACTTATTTGTTAATTATGGTGTCAGATTTATCAGGGTGATCACTTCATCAGGTATATAAATACCTAATCACTACAATACTGTATAGCAATTGTAGTTTTAAAATGCATTTTTTTAAAAACCAATTTTCCAAACAAAACACATAGAGGAGTAGCATTGTTTTACATACTTGTAAATCTCTTTAATGTCTGGTTTCACAAAGGCTGCTGGATTCTCATATCTGCTTCTACATTCAATCTGTTGCAAAACCACACTCCACATAGCTTCTGGGAAACTACGCTCACGAAAGAACAGAGTGAAAGCAGGTCCATAACATCTTAGTATTATTGCCAAAAAAGTTTTAATCTCATGGACCCCTGAAAGTGTCCCATGTATGCAGAACAGTGCCTGTCAGTAGATAAATTCTTAATAAATGTTAATTCTCTATTCCTTCATTCTTAGCCTCAATGTTGTTAGAACATGAATACACTAGGGCAAGGATTCAATTCATTACAATTGTATAATATTGAGCACAGTGTTTCTTGTAGACAGATGATCAACAAGTGTTACTGTTGTTGGTTATTCTGGTTCTATAACTAATTAGCTGTATGATCTTCGGCCAAGGATTCTTAATCTGTGCTCAAATTCAGAGGATCATGGACTTGAAAAGGAAAAAAAGGACAGTTCTATTTTCTGACACTCAGCATATACTTCAATTCCGACTATAGGCAATAAAACCAGTTACAACAGCAGTACCAGTAGATCACAGGTATTTTCATATCATATTGTAGTTATTGCAGGTATCTTAAAAAATCATTTATGCCCATCACTAATTCAAAAGTATAGTAGTTATTAGACTTACCACTAGATCTTGTTTTTTAATTAATAGAGAGCATATATATTATTACACCATCATACATTTTGAAAATATCTTGACAACTGTATTTCAATACAATTTGATTCATTTTATAAAATCATTTTATTGACTTTAGAGAGGGAGAGGGAGTCAGACAGAAACATCAATGATGAGAGAGAATCGTTGATTGGATTGAGCCTGCTCCCTGGGCATGTGCCCTGATCAGAAAACGAACCATGATCTCTTGGTTCATAGGTTGACACTCAACCATTGAGCAACACTGGCCAGGCACTAATGTGAATATTTATCACTAAAATCTAAATAAAAGTGTTTATAGCCTCATAGCCTCAAACAGAACACACTAAAAAAAAGAAACAGAGAAAGAGTAACAAAAAAGAAAATAAGAAAAAGGAAGGAAGAAAGAAAAGAGTTGTCCCTGGCTGTGGGGATGAGCACTTTTTCCTAAGCTCTCAGGTACTGAGCCCTTCATACCTGGGCATTAATGGACCAGATGTTTAAAGAAGCAGGCCCACTGGTTCTCTCACTTGATAAGATAGCACACATCTATATATATAAAAGCCTAAGCGACCATTACAACGGAACCACCAGAACAACTGGAACGACAGAAACAAACTGGAACGACCAGTCGCTATGACATGCACTGACCACCAGGGGGCAGACACTCAACGCAGGAGCTGCCCCCAGCCCACAGGCCCCGATTGCCAATGGGGCCTGCCGGCCAACCTCCTGGTCCCTCCCATGGCCAGCAGGTCCCGATCACCCGATTGGGGCTGGGCCCTGGGCTGGGACGGAGAATCGGAGGTGGGTGGTGGTGGACAATCGGAGGTGGGTGGTGGTGGACGTGGGCAGCGAGGGAAAGGGGGGGGGGGAGGCAGGGGAGGCGGGGAACTGCGCAGTGGCAGAGTGCGGGTGACAAGGGAAGGAGGAGGCAGGGAACCTGATCGGCCCTGATTGCCAGCCAGGCCTAGGGACCCATGCACGAATTTCGTGCACTGGGCCTCGTCTAGGAGGTATAATAATCCCACCTAATGCTAAAGATTGAGACAACATTGCTATGTTTAAGAGCTAAGAGAGCCCAGGCAGATTGCATTTCAGTCCCTGTAGAAAAATCTAGGCTATGTCAGGGACAGCCAACGGTGGCACCAAGATAACGTAAGACAGCAGAGACTGCTGGCTCCACTGCCCACAATTCAAAGTGAGATCAAAGTGCTACCCTACACAGAGCAGCTCTGAGGCTTCAAAATGACCAAACATGGTTTCCTTCACCTGGAAATGAAATCTGTTTAGCAGACACTCAGAATTGAAAACAATCCCCCCAAAAGTCCCACAAGCCATTTTTTTCACCAATTACATGTAAATAGAGTCCGCCTATTCTATGCTTCCTTGTTTCTCAGCAAGGCTCTTAGTTTGTCGTCTGTATAACAAAACAAAACAAAACTTATATTAGAGTGAACGAGATGCTAAAACCTAGTGGAGGAAAAACTGCATTAAATCATCACAGAAGTTAAGCTAGTGCTTTAGGACATCATCCCCACACCAAGGACAAGCAGTTACTAGTAAATGCTCGCTCTATGCCTGGTCTACCTCTCGAATGACAGGAATAGAAAACCATAACCTGCCCAGCTGGCACGGCTCAGAGGTTGAGTGTCAACCTATGAACCAGGAGGTCAAGGTTTGATTCCTGGTCAGGTTGCATGGTAGGGTTGTGGGATTAATTCCCAGTAGGGAGCATGCAGGAGGCAGCCAATCAATGATTCTCTCTCATCATTGATGCTTCTATCTCTCCCTCTTCCTCTCTGAAATCAATAAAAAATATACATTTAAAAAAAATAAAAATAAAACCATAACCTTCTGGTTCATTAAACCCAAGGACAGCAGGATATGTAATGAAATAAGGGATGGCATGTTGTAGGAATTGTGAGAAAGAAGTATGAAGGTTTGAGGTCTGAAGGTGGGAATGGATCTGAGCCCCGAGGAAAAGTCTGGATTGTGGGATGCAGAAGGCAGGAGGGCACTCTGGACAGGGGGCAAGCACAAGGGAGCAAAGTCATAAGAGGGACACTCCCTGGCGTATTGCACAAGGGCTAGGAGGGCAGTGGAGGGTTAATGAAAGAAGCCAGGGGAGATAAGGTTGGTGAAGATACACTGAACTGGATTATGGGAACCTTGATAGTTGGGCTCAGTTTAGACTTTACCCTGTAGGCCAAGGAGGCTTCCAAGCACCGAGGTGATATGAACAACAATGTGCTTTCGGAATAAACAATAGAGATTTATTCTCAGATTATCTGTCCTAACAGTGGGTCCTTTTGTCAATGGATTCATCAGAATCTATTGTGGCCAGTGAAATGAGTGTCTCAAATTCTATCCTACCCTGGGGCAACTTTGCTACGACCTATGCCCTGGAAATGCAATTCCCAAATACTTTTTAAAAAAATGTATTTTTATTGATTTCGGAGAGGGAGAGGGAGAGAGAGAGAGAGAAACAATGAGAGAGAATCACTGATCAGCTGCCTCCTGCACGCCCCCTCCTAGGGACTGAGCCCGCAACCTGGCAGGTGCCCTTAATGGGAATCAAACCTGGGACCCCTCAGTCTGCATGCCAACGCTCTATCCACTGAGACAAACCAGTTAGGGCCCAAATACTTTTCTTGAATGATGACAAATAAGATAACCTGAGTCCAGGGCAGGGGAAAAAAGAGAACATACCATACTGCTCCTATGACTATCTCAAGAAAAAACACATTTTGGAGCTATGATTGCATTAACTACACCAAAGTCCTAGTAGTTTTGGAAACAGCTTTTATCCTGTTAAACAAAGTTCGAATTGATAACCTTTTTTGTAAGTACTAAGTAACAATTAGGCACTGCTCAATATGCTTTAAACAATCCCATCTATTATATAGCATTTTACCTCTATTACCACTGGCTACTTATTGTCACGGGAGGATGAGTCCCTGTCTGAAGCCTCCAGACCAAGTCATGGCCACGTGGTTCGTTAGGGGCAGGAGAAACAAGCCTAGCTATTTGAGATGTAGCCATGGGAGAGGGCAAGGATTCTAAAAGAAATTTAAAGGTAAAAAAGGTTTGAAATAGGTCAACACAATGAATAATATATATAAGGAGAGGCTCTGTTTGGTTGATTAACTCACGCAGGGCTACAGAATCTAGAAGAACCCAGAGATGTTAGAGTTATCTCTGAAAGTGACGTTGCCATCAGAAAGTTCAGGGACCTCTCCCTAGTAAGGAGTGAGGTGAGGAAAAATGGGGCAGGAAAGGGAGTAAAATAAGAGATTAGATTACGAATAGGCCCAATGAATGAACCTGAGAAGAAGTGATACCATTCTCAACGCACACATCTGTTTACACCAGGGAATCCCTCGGAAACCTAACTGCCACCATAATCCCCCTCGAATGGCAGTCTTCCCACAAGACCTGCGGAGGACCACGGCGTTCACCTGGATCAAAACCCCGCACTGGCGATCAGTTTGGGCTCCCGACCAGCACAGCAGCGACCCCTCCGCTGGTCAGGGGACCCTCCCGCGCCGCTGCTGCGGATGCCAGGTGCCTGGCACGTTTCCTGAATAAAAGGTCCTCTGAGCCGGGCCGGGTAGTCAGCTGGTTAGAGCGCTGGCCCAAGCACCAAGGTTGCGGGCTCCATCCCCGGTCAGGCCCATGCAAGAGTCAACCAATGAAAGCACCAACAAAGTGACTGTTCCTCTCCCCCCTTCCTCTCTTTCCTAAACCAACCCATAAAATTTTAAAAAGTAAAATGTCCTCGGCTGAGCCCGCGACGAAATTGGAGATTCCGAAAGTAGTCTGACCCGCTCCTCACACCCCTTAGGAGGTGAGCCCAGGGTCCCCACGCCCATTCCCAGGCCAGCCGCGCTTCCTGCCGCTCCCGCCGCACCCACACCGGCTGACTCCCCGGTCACTTCACGGCTGCAACCGGCACCCAGGCCCGGAGGACGGGGAGGGGGCTTCCTACCCCCAACTCCTCGCCTGGGCGCTTCGGAGAGAGCCCAAGAGGGAGGCAGACACCGGGACCGCGAGCAGCACAGCTCCGCCGAGCTGGGCGGTTGCAACTCCTGAAGGGAACGGCTCTGAGGGGAGGAGCGGGGGTCCCCCGAGTCACCGGGGCGCCCTCGCCTCTAGCGTCGCCCCTCAGCCAAGCGCTGGAGCTTTGGGTTCGGAAGCAACTCGACCCGTCCCGGCCCCAAATGCCAAATGCACTTTTAGCCACTAACTTCCCCCGCGGGGCCCGGAGGGCTCTGCTCCCCGCCCGCCCCACAGCTGCCGCGGGAGGGGAGCCGCCTGCGCGCGGGGCGGCGGGAGCCGGACCCGGACCCGGACCCGGACCCGGACCCGGACCCGTCCCGGCAGCGCGCACCCAGCGCCCGCGTCCGCCGCCCAACTTCGCGCCGCACTCAGTGAGTCGGGAGCACTCACCGACCCCGTACTTCTGCCGCTTGGTCGGGATCCAGCGGGCCATGGCGGCGACCTCGCCCGCGGCGGCCGCCACAGCAGCTACCACTCCCGGGGCGCCGGCCGCCGCGCCCCCGCGCTCCTGCGCGCCGCGGGCCCCTCCGCCATGTTCCGGGACTCCGCCTGCCCCGCGGCCTCGCGCTGCGCTGCCGGCGCCGCCCGCGCTCGCTCTGCTCCGCCGGCCACGGTCACCTGCTGGGCCGGCGGCCGCGCCTCCCCGCGCGCCCTCCCGGCGCCGCCCCGGCCCCTCCCGCCGCCGCGCCCTCCGCCCGCCCCCGCGCCGACCGGCCGCTGCGGCTCCGGCTGCGCCCGGCGCGCTTCCCTCGGCAGCTCCAGGGCAGGCTGGCGTCGGTTTTGCCCGCTGGTGGTTTGCTTTCCCCCCCGCCTTCTCCACCGGGATTCACCCCCCGAGGCTGGATCCGTGGGCGGGCTCCCCGGCGCGGGCGTCGGGAGGGCTGCGCTGGGGGCGCTGGGCACCCCGGGCCGGGCGGCGGGCGAGGATTGCTGGGTGCCCTCCCCGCGCGCGCTGGAGCCCGGCGACCCTGGACGGCACTCGTGCGCGCTGCTTCGCCCCCGGGACCCCCACCCACCCGGTGCCGGCTCCCGGCCGCGCTGCAGAAACGGTTGCGAATGAATGAGCAGCGAGGCTGCGTCCTCCAGGACTTGAGCTGACACCAGGGAGCCGGAAGCCGGACTCCGGACAGAACCAGCTCCCGCGGCCCCGGTTAGAGCCTCAAAGCCGGACCGGTCTTCTGGGAAACGGAGAACCTAGGCGGATGGTTTCCTAGGTGGGAACGTTATTTAGAGAGCCCGAACTCGGAAACCCCGCACCCCCAACACCGGGACGCCTCCCGCTGGGAAACTCAGACCCTCGTGCTCAAGAGAACAGTCCCGCCAAGATCTCCCCTTTCCCACGGGCCAGGGGCCGGAGACCCATCCCGCGGAGGAGGGGGCCGCGCACAGCCAGGTCTCCCCGCGCACTCCCTGCACGGTTTGGTGACAAAGAGCCAGACCCTCGGGGACTGCCCTTTTGAACCGCCTCGGGTTGGCGCCTCTGAAACACTTCCTCCGGGAGAGACCTCCAGAATGAAGATTGGGTGGGGGTGGGGGAGACGGTTGCTACCTCACCCATAGAAGTAAAAATCCGAGTAAACGACCCGCTGATTACGTTCACCGTTTGAGAAAATGCCCCCTTGGGAGGAATTTTGTCCCTGCAGTCGGTGATGGCTTTCTTGCCTATTTGGAAAATGAAGAGAAAGGAAGATAAACATGTAGTAAAATAGAGTAAACTTGATTGAAGAATTCGTGCATTCAACTGGTAACTTGTTGCGAAGTCAGATCTGATTTTTTTTTTTTTTAAAGTCCCGATCATGGTGCCTTGTGGGTAACTCCTCGGCTCACTTATTCATCCACAAACAGGTTTTAATTCACAAAGATTTTCTAAGTTACGAAATCTCATTTTACTAGTAGACTTAACATCCAAAAGGAATTCCATCATCTCCCCTAAATGATTTCTCTTTCGTAGTAATCACGATTAACCTAATTCCCCACATTGGGTAATTTCTTCTTTCCACAAATAGTTATGAAGTACCTATTAAATGTCAAGCAGTGCCCTAACCAGTTTGGCTCAGTGGATAGAGTGTCGGCCTGCGGACTCAAGGGTCCCAGGTTTGATTCCGGTCAAGGCACATACCCAGTGGGGAGTGTGCAGGAGGATATTTTTTTAAATGTCAAGCAGTGAATAAATTAAAATCCCTACCCTCATTGAGCTACAGTCTAGAAGAGGTAAGATAATCCTATATAGTAAAGAGCTAATATGCAAATAGTCATCTCGCCCTGGAGCTGGGGCCAGGGACCTGAGGCTGTGCCCTACCGCAAATCCCCCCACCTCAGAGGGACTTGATGGGGACTTGAGGCTGCGCCCCAGCCCTGGGGGGGGGGGGGGGGGGGGGCCCAGCCGGGTCTGGGTCTCATCCAATTTTGAGGAGTGCGTGGGTGGGGACTTGACTCTGGGGCCTGCAATGCGCCCCAGACTCTGACAGGAGGGAGATTTTCATATACATTTTACTAATTTTCTTTCATCTCTGACACTTGTATTATAGAGAAAGGGCAAATAGCAATATTAAAATATTTCCTCTAATTAATTCCCTTTTAATGTGCATGAATTTTGTGCACCAGACCACTAGTCCTATATAATAAAAAGCTAATATGCAAATTGTCCCCTGACTAGGAGCCCTCCCCTCTAGTAAGCAAACAAATGTGTGCCCAAAGAGGCTACACCTGTGGAGAAAATTCCTAAGCAAGGAGAAGAGGATGGAAGAGGGGTAGCGCAGTGCTGTAGGCATGGTCTGGAAAGGCCTCTGGTAAGGTGGCATGAAGGAAGTGAGGATTTCAGGAAAAGCATTCTGAATTCAGGAAACACAAATTCAAAGGCCTGGAGGCATGTTTGGCAGCTTCCAAAAATATCAGAGGTGAGTAAGTAGCTGCAGAAACTTGGTCCCGGAGGCACTGTGAGACCAGGTAAAACAGGACTGTTAAAGGCATAGTAAGGTCTTTTTCTATTACTTGGAAAAGAGAACTTTGGAGGGTTTTGAGCCAACCAGGGACATGTTCTAATTCGCCTCCTTTGGCATGAACAGATTAAAAACACAAGGGAAGAAGCAGGAAGATCAGAAGGATGGAAGGCTATTTCAGTAGTCCACACAAGAAATGAAGGTGCTTGGAGTCAGGATGGGGAGGTGGAAAAGAATGTGGATTCTTGACTTGTACTGAAGGTAGAACCAACAGGAAGTCTGTGTGGGCAGAGGGGAATTTACTGAAGCTTTTGGAACCCTCAGGGTACTTCCATCAGCATATGGTTTTGGAAAGTTTGCCTCCAAAATAAGGCTTTTAAAAAGGAACCTCACTGTATGTATTTCTGGGCTCACAAACCTTGGATCTTATCCCTGAGTCAAGACATACGATGGGTCAACGATGACCCTAAAATTTTGGACTTGAACTACTGATAAATAGAGTTGCTATTTTCTTGGTCATCTATGATAGCTACCTCATCTTCACCCTTTATGTCTAAATTGTTCTGTACTGAAGGTTTCCTCGCTATTTCTGTAGGACTCACCTCTTCATACCTTCCTCCGTAACCACTAACCAATCCTCTGTGTGAGCCTTTAGGAGCTGAGGCATTTTGCATTGTGGACTAGAGACTTCACAAACTTCCTTCATCTGTGCTCAAGGAAATCGGATGCCCAGTGTGCTCTAACCACTGGCATATTTCACATGTAATACACATCAGCGTGTTAATGCTCATCCAATGGAATTGGATTTCTACCAAAATGATTCCAGCTGCCTCACCCCGCCCTAGCATGGTAGGTTTTTTGCAAAACTTGAGGTTTGTATTTGGGCCGTGGCTATTTCAAGTTTGACAATAATTGCGTTAAAAGGTCTGGAGGAAGATGTAAAATGTAAATTACAGCTTTCAGAATGTTTATTATTTTTCCTGTAAAGACTGAAGTCCACCTACTTCATTATATCAGATGGCTAAGTACCGATTGGAAAGTCTATTAAAATCATAAAAGCAGAGCTATTCCAAGTCTCTTATTTAAATGAGGCTTAAAATTAGGGAGTCATTCAGATGCGTAGGTGGAATAACAGCTTGATTTCCAGAAACATCCTTTTCCTCCGATTTCTTTTCAGACTCCAAAACCCACCCAAATGTAAACACGCCTATGCATACGCCAGCACTTGTGAGCTCTGCTTTCAGGCTCCTTGGAGAAGGAAATGGGGATAAATGAACTTGGAAGCTAGTTTGACAGGAACATTGTGACTCTCCCTCACAATGGTTTCTAAGAGAATGGGTGGGTGTGAACAGAACTGCCAAGTGCTTCACTCTTCCATTGATTACCCGGTCTTTTTGCCAAGTCTGGCTGCCTGGATGGCTTCTCTGAGAGAAGCTGCGGGCTTTGTCTTACCCCCTCACCCTCAGAGAGAGGAGGCTCAATTTTTTATCCTACATATGAGTGAGTGTAGTTACTAGAACCACACGAAAAAAGTGTGTGTGTATCGGGGCGGAGAGTGTTGGCTTTAAGCACCACTTTGCAATCTCCTATGGGCAGATTCTTTGGGATAGAGTGGTTGGTTCTATTTAAGTCAGAAGCGGGTGACACATTATAATTTGTCTAAACTGACAAAGAAGCTGATCTGGACTGTTTTATGTGTGTCAAGTACTCACATCACTACCTACTCTCTGCCCCAGAAAGGACTTGGGTGGTGAGCATTGGCTCTGCCATGCGGCTGTGGATGTCCAGTATCTCTGGCGAGTGGGGAGAGGATGGGCAGTGCTCTAAAGATATTCATATCCTCATCTGCATCACTGTGGGGGTCATGCTGGGTAAGCACTTTCATCCTTTTCACGAACATAGCAAAAAGCTTTTTGTGCCCTAACCGGTTTGGCTCAGTGGATAGAGCATCGGCCTGCGGACTCAAAGGTCCCAGGTTCGATTCCAGTCAAGGGCATGTACCTTGGTTGCGGGCACATCCCCAGTAGGATGTGTGCAGGAGGCAGCTGATCAGTGTTTCTCTCTCATCGATGTTTCTAACTCTCTATCCCTCTCCCTTCCTCTCTGTAAAAAATCAATAAAATATATTTTTTAAAAAAGCTTTTTGTTTTGTTTCTAGAATGCTCTTTGCTGCAGATATCTAAATGTGCTCCAACACCACCTTTGGGAGAAGTTGATGACCTGAGTAATATAGAGTCATTAGTTATATGAAAATTGGATTGATATTTAGGTGAGAAGGACTGAAAATGACTTGATTTTTTAAAAACTGTATTTGTAGTCCTGGCCAGTGTGGCTCAGTTGGTTGAGTGTTGTCCCATGAACCCAAAGGTCAGTTCAATTCCCAGTCAGAGCTGATCAATATTCCTTTTCCCTAAAAATCAATAACCTATTTTTAAAATTAAAAAAATAAAAATATATTAAAAACTGTATTTATATACTTTGAACAATTCCTATATATGTTGAAAAATTAGTTTTATAAAACTGTTAAAACGAGATGATGAAAACTAAGAAGTAATGTGGGAAAATTATGATATAAGCATAGTAAAAATTATTAAACTGTATATGCCATAATATGGTTATAACCGTATCTATAATAATAAAAGTGTAATATACTAGTTAGACCAGACAGCCGAACGACCTTCCAGATATCATTCCAGACATCCTTCCAGATGAAGCTGCTATGGTGGGTGCTGAGACAGAGGTGCTTAGGGGTGATCAGGCAGGCAGGCAGAGTGGTTAGGGGCGATCAGGCAGGCAGGCAGGAGAGCAGTTAGGAGCCAGAGGTCCTGGATTGCAAGAGGGATATCTGATTGCCGGTTTAGGCCCGACCCCTGGGATCTGGCCTAAACCAGAAGTTGGACATCCCCCGAGGGGTCCCAGATTGCAAGAGATTGCAGGCCAGGCTGAGGGACCTTCCCTCACTGCACAAATTTCATGCACCAGGCCTCTATAATAAGGGTAATATGCTAATTAGACCAGACGTCCTTCTGGACGACCTTCCAGACAAAGCTGGGGCTGCGAGGGAAGCCCGGGTCCCGGGTACCAGAGGAAAGCCAGTGCCAGCAGCTGGGGGAAGGAAAGCCTGCTCTTGCAAGAGTTTCGTGCATTGGGCCTCTAGTAAAATTATATATTTGCATGGGAAATGACCAAAGAGGAACATGAAAAATTAGAAAATTTTCTTCAAAACAAAATAGACAAAAGAAACCAACTTGGTTGCTAAGATACCTGAACTATGTAGAAAAGCAGGAAGTTAAATGCCTGAATTTGATCTTTATTTGGGACAGAAGTGTAGTTTCATTCTGCAGACCCTTCATAATTGTGACATTATTACTGTACTAGAGGCCCGGTGCATGAAATTTGTGCACTGGGGGGGGAGGGGTGTCCCCTCAGCCCAGCCTGCACCCTCTCCAATCTGGGACCCCTCAGGGGATGTCTGACTACCGGTTTAGGGCCTAAACCGGTAGTCAGACATCCCTCTCACAATCCTTGACAGCTGGCTCCTAATTGCTCACCTGACAGCCTGCCTGAATGCCCTAACTGCCCCCCCCTCCCCCGCCAGCCTGATCACCCCTAACCGCCTCGCCTGCTGGCCTGATCACCCCTCACTGACCCCCCCGCCGGCCTGGTTGCCCCACTCAGCCTGCTGCTCTGTCATCTGGTTGCCCCTCACTGCCCCCCCTGCCTATTTGGTTTTCCATTCGGTTGCGATGGTCACTTAGGCTTTTATATAGATAGATTGCTTAGATGACTGTCATATTCAGCAGATTCCTATTCCTATTACTTTGAGGTCAGTTAGGAAACCAACATTTGATCCAGAATTTTAATTTAAAGCAGACAGATTTTCCATGGTTATCAGTTGTAGCATATCAATAATAGTGAACAGTTAGGGCTTGTAATTTGGACCTGAACCTGGCACTAATCTAAATCAACTTGTTTGATCCTCATACAACTTAATGAGATAAAAAGAACTATTGTCACCACCCCCCACCCCGCCCCCCATATATGTGGAAATTGTGGCTCAGAACATGGTAGCATATTGGCCACATAATTAGTTGGTGGCAGAATTCAATTCAAACCCTGGGCAGACTGGCTCCAGGATCCATGCCCTAAACTAAGGATGAGTGAACTTTTCCTATAAAGCAGTGGTTCTCAACCTTCCTAATGCCGTGACCCTTTAATACAGTCCCTCAAGTTGTGGTGACCCCCAACTGTAAAATTATTTTCGTTGCTACTTCATAACTGTAATTTTGCTACTGTTATGAATCGTAATGTAAATATCTGATCTGCAGGATGTATTTTCATTGTTCCAAATTGAACATAATTAAAGCATAGTGATTAATCACAAAAACAATATGTAATTATATGTTTTCCGATGGTCTTAGGCGACCCCTGTGAAAGGGTCGCTCGACCCCAAAGGGGTCGCGACCCACAGGTTGAGAACCGCTGCTATAAAGGAGATATATATTAGACTTTGTTTTCCCCTAAATATTTTATTGATTTTTTTATAGAGAAGAAGGGAGAGGGATAGAGAGTTAGAAACATCGATGAGAGAGTTCAATCAGCTGCCTCCTGCACGGCCCCCACTGGAGATGTGCCCACAACCAAGGTACATGCCCTTGACCGGAATCGAACCTGGGACCTTTCAGTCTGCAGGCTGACGCTCTATCCACTGAGCCAAACCGGTTCGGCAATATATATATATATTAGACTTTGCAGCCATATGGTCTCTGTTACGACCACTCAACGCTGCAATTGTAGCTGGAAAGCAGGTATAGACAATACGTAAACAAATGAGCGTGGCTGTGTTCCAATAAAACTTTATTTGTCGACATGAAATTTGACTTTCATGTAATTTTCTTTTTTAATCCTCACCCAAGGATATGTTCATTGATTTGAGAGAGAAAGGTGAGAGAGAGAGACAGAAAGAGGGAAATATCAATAGGTTGCCTCCTTTATGTGCCCTGACCGGGGGATTGAACCTGAAGAAACCTAGGTATGTGCCCTGACAGGGAATTGAACTGGCAACCTTTGGGTATAGAAGGGACAACATCCAAACCAATTGAGCCACCTGGCCAGGGCTCGTGTAATTTTCATAGGTCATGAAATGTTATTTTTTAAAATATACTTTATTGATTTTTACAGAGAAGAAGGGAGAGGGATAGAGTTAGAAACATCGATGAGAGAGAAACATCGATCAGCTGCCTCCTGCACCCCCTACTGGGGATGTGCCTGCAACCAAGGTACATGCCCTTGACTGGAATCGAACCTGGGACCCTTGAGTCCGCAGGCTGATGCTCTATATAGGCCCTAACGGGTTTGGCTCAGTGAAATCAGTATATATATATATATATATATATATATATATTGATTTCAGAGAGGAAGGGAGAGAGAGAGAGAGAGAGAGAGAGAGAGAGAGAGAGAGAGAGAGAAACATCAATGATGTTTCGGCAGTCATTGATCGGCTGCCTCTTATATACCCCCTACTGGGGATTGAGCCTGCAACCTGGGCTTGTGCCCTTGACTGGAATCAAACCCAGGACCCTTCAGTCCATAGGCCAATGCTCTATACACTGAGCCAAACTGGCTAGCGCTAGGGCATGAAATTTATTCTTTTCAAAAGTTTTTTCCACTGTTTAAAAACGTAAAAGCCATTCTTCACTTGCAGTCTGTACAAAAACAGGTGGTAGGCAGGATTTGGCTTGAGGACCATAGTTCCCCAACCCAAACTCTAGATCATGACTGCCACCTTTTGAGGTGGGTGGAAGGCTGGGGCCTCCAGGAGGAGGAATAAGATATAAAGGAGGCTCTGATACCGGCCTTTCCCACCAGAAACCTTTTACATAACAATGGGAGCAGCTCCAGAAAGAAAAGGCAGTGGAAGAGGACACCAAGTACTACAGGCTGCTTAGGAACCAGAGGCCGGGCACTCCTTGGAACAGTGAGTGCCTGTTTGGGGGAATTGTCTTCTGGCATAGCCCCTCTGAACTCTATTTTGAACGACAGAAACTATAAATAAAAACCTTAGCTAAACCTCTCTAAGATAATAGCACACAAACATTTACTTTGGTACCCATTGAACAAGCAGACTTCTAAATGAAATATTATTCGGCCACGAAAAAGAAGGAAATCCTGCCATTTGCAGCAACATGAACCTTGAGGGCATTCTGCAGTGACCTCAAGGTCTTATCTTTATGCCTTATTTCACTTATAAGTTAAATAAGACAGAGAGAGACAAATACTATGATCTCACTTATATGTAGAACTCATGGAAACACAGAGAATGATGGTTGCCAGGGGCTGCGGAATGGGATCAATGGGGAGGTGCTAGTCGAAGGGTACAAAATTAAAGTGCTTTTTTTGTATGGTCTTTGATATCAAGGTATGGATTCATCACAGGATTGTTTTGGGTGTATTTGGGCAATATTTCTGAACTCACTTCATTAAGATAACAATGTAAATTTTGAAGAATTCTTTGTGGCAATCACCTGGCTCAGCTGGATTGGGAGGACCGTGCCCTGGGGTTCCTACAGAGTTTCTGAGTCATGCTCCTGTGGTATAATGTTCTTATGTAAACAAGCCCCTCCCAGCCATAAAAGTATGCCTCAGGGTCTGTTTCACAGAACAACTCACACCAGGGAGCAAAACGTCTTTGAGGAGGAGAAATAAACTCCCTTGTGTTCCTTCTGGAGGAAAACTCCATTTAAGAATCATTTGACCCTGAAGTCTGTCCAGGACAACTCTGGGCGTGGCCCACACTTCAAGCACCAAAGAGTGCCAGCCCGGAGTTTTCTCCTGTGATTTGCCAAAAAGGCCTCTCTGTGCTTCAGTCTTGCTGTTTGTGAACTTGTTGCAATTCATTGTCTGGGACAGCTGTTAACATTCTTCAGCATGGAGTATTATTTGAAGACAGGAAACTCCAGTTTACCTATCATGTGCACAACAGGAGAATTCAAACAGCATTTGTTACTTAATATTTTGTAAGGCATCTTGAGTAAAAGCATACCGATAAAATGAGTACATCTGTAGCACATCTAGTTAAGAATACAAGAAAAATAGAAATACACACAGTTAGAAACCAAAGGATATAGGACCATAGAGATGGAGAAGCAAGTTTGCATAAGACTATGCTGTACAGACTTACTTAATTGTAAAAATCACAAGCTCTGGCCAGTGTTCTCAGTGGTTAGAGCGTTAGCCCAAGCACCCAAGGTCGGGGGTTTGATTCCCGGTCAAGGACATGTACCTGGTTGCAGGTGTGGTCCCTGACCCTGGTTAGGGAGCGTGGGGAAAGCAACAGCCTTATGTGTCTCTCTCACATTGATGTTTCTCTTTCTCTCCCTCTCCCCTTCACTTTCTCTGGTGAGGATTTTTTTTAAAAAATCACAATGAAAGACAGAATTCACTAGGAAAATGTAAATGAAGATAATCTAGCAAAAACAGAAAACCTATGCTGAACAAACAGCACAGAAGAAATGGAAAGTAAGTTCAAAATATTGCATTAAAAAAACAGGCCAATCCTGCTATAAAGGCAAATACTTTTGTATATTCATAGAATAGACCCATTGAATGCAATATAAACTATTCCATAGAAGATGGAATGCTTTCTTTTTTTTTTTTTAATTAAATCTTTATTGTTCAGATTATTACATTTGTTCCTCTTTTTTTTCCCCCCATAACTCCCCTCCTCCCAGTTCCCGCCCCACCCTCCGCCCTCACTCCCCACCCACTGTCCTCATCCATAGGTGCACGATTTTTGTCCAGTCTCTTCCCGCATCTCCCACACCCCTTTCCCCCCCAGGAATAGTCAGTCCATTCCCTTTCTATGTCCCTGATTCTATTATAATCAACAGTTCATTCTGTTCATCAGATTATTTATTCACTTGATTCTTAGATTCACTTGTTGATAGATGCATATTTGTTGTTCATAATTTGTATCTTTACCTTTTTCTTCCTCTTCCTCTTCCTCTTCTTAAAGGATACCTTTCAGCATTTCATATAATCCTGGTTTGGTGGTGATGAACTCCTTTAGCTTTTCCTTATCTGTGAAGCTCTTTCTCTGACCTTCAATTCTGAATGATAGCTTTGCTGGATAAAGTAATCTTGGTTGTAGGTTCTTGGTATTCATCACTTTGAATATTTCTTGCCACTCCCTTCTGGCCTGCAAAGTTTTTGTTGAGAAATCAGCTGACAGTCGTATGGGTATTCCCTTGTAGGTAACTGGCTTTCTTTCTCTTGCTGTTTTTAAGATTCTCTCTTTATCTTTTGCTCTTGGCATTTTAATTATGATGTGTCTTGGTGTGGTCCTCTTTGGATTCCTTTTGTTTGGGGTTCTCCGCGCTTCTTGGACCTGTAAGTCCATTTCTTTCACCAGGTAGGGGAAGTTTTCTGTCATTATTTCTTCAAATAGGTTTTCAATATCTTGCTCTCTCTCATCTTCTGGCACCCCTATAATTCTGATGTTGGTACGCTTGAAGCTGTCCCAGAGGCTCCTTACACTATGCTCGCATTTTTGGATTCTTTTTTCATTTTGCTTTTCCGGTTGGGTGTTTTTTGCTTCCTCGCATTTCAAATCATTGACTTGATTCTTGTGCTCCTCTGGTCTGCTGTCGGGAGTCTGTATAATATTCATTATTTCAGTCCGTGTATGCTTAATTTCTAGTTGGTTCCCCAATATAAGATCGAGGGTCTCATTAGTTTTCTTGTAGATCTCATTAAGTTTATCGGCGGCTTCTAAACAGTTCTTGAGAGACCTTAAAAGTGTGGTTCTGAACTCTATATCTTCCATTGACAATTTTGTCCTGTTTCTTTGTCTCCGCATTTTGTTATGCTTCCTTGGTGCACCCCCTAGTGGTCTTTGTGCACAGTCCTATAAACCTTGATTGTTGTAGCTAGTACCAGGGAGGGTTTGACCTCCAGGCCAAGTGGCTATGAGAATCAGCTGTGTCAGCAGTGAGAGAACTTCTGTCCTCTAGGGAGGTGCTAATCTGGCGTTTGCCTGAGGCTATCCGGCAAATGCCTGTGTGCAGGGCTTGGGCGGGGCGGGTCGCACAGGATCAACAGGGTGGGCCGGAGAGAGCAGTTATGGCGGCTCTCAGTCCTGTCCCCAGGGGCTCTGCCTCTCTGAGTCCCAGCACCCGCTGCAAAGCTCGGAGAGAAAGCTGCACTCGCTCTGACCGAAGCCAGACAGTCCCGCTTCTCCCATTTGAGTCTGGGTCCCTAGAGACTCGCCCGGATCTGGAGCTCAGAGTCTGCGACTCCCTCCCGATTGAAAACGCCAACCGCGCCCTCCGCCGCCAGCCCGCTCCGTGCACTCCGCACCTCAGAATTTGACTTCAGCACTGTGCCTCCTCTGAGTGTCCGTATGCGTTTCTCTTTCCTCCTAGTTGTAGGACTTCCACTCAGCCAGCGTTCCTGTGGTTCTGGGTGATGTCCCTTCCATTTTTTGGTTTCACTTTTGAAGTAGTTGTTCAAAGCAGCAAACTCCGACGTTAACCTATGCCTCCATCTTGGTTCTCCTAGGAATGCTTTCTAATATATTTTATGAAACAACATAACCTTGGCAGACATACCCATTAAAATATAGAAGAAAAATATGAATACAAATTTATATTTGTACAAATACAGTTTTGAATAGAGGTTAAAAATAAAATATTAGTGAATTTCTTCAAGAATAATATAGAATGGATTACCAGTCAAGATAACTGAGTAGCCCTAGCCAATTTGGCTCAGTGGATAGAGCTTCGGCCTGCGGACTCAAGGGTTCCGGGTTCGATTCCGGTCAAGGGCATGTACGTTGGTTGTGGGCACATCCCCAGTACGAAGTGTGTAGGAGGCAGCTGATCGATGTTTCTCTCTCATCGATGTTTCTGACTCTCTCTATCCCTCTCCCTTCCTCTCTGTAAAAAATCAATAAAATATATTTTTTAAAAAAGATGACTGAGTAGGTAACAGCTGTGTTCACCTCCTCTCACACTCACATTAACATTACTACCAGCCCTGGCTGGTGTGGCTCAATTGGTTGGGTATCCTCCCAGGCACAAAATGTTGTCGGTTCAATTCCTGGTCAGGGCACATGCTGGGTTTTGCGCTTGATCCAGGGGTGGGCAAACTTTTTGACTCGAGGGCCACAATGGGTTCTTAAACTGGACCGGAGGGCCAGAACAAAAGCATGGATGGAGTGTTTGTGTGAACTAATATAAATTCAAAGTAAACATCATTACATAAAAGGGTACGGTCTTTTTTTTCAATAGTTTTATTCATTTCAAACGGCTGTAGTTTGCCCACGGCTGGCTTGATCCTTAGTGGGGGGCATGCAAGCGGCAGCTCATCTCTCTCTCTCCCTTTCCCTATCCTTTCCTCTCTCTAAAAATCAATTTAAAAAAACATTACAACTAAATTGGGGAGGGTAGTAGTGGCAAAACAAAACAAAAATTACAACTAAATTACAGAACAACCATCATTGAGAAGGCTGCCTCAAGACTAGCCGAACAGAACCCCCAAATCGCAGTATAGAAAGAAGAAGCTATGTCGAGATGTGTATGTCAACTGCAACTGAAAAACTAAAAATAAGCCCTGGCTGGGTACTCAGTGGTTAGTGCATCTTTCCCATACGCCAAGGTTGCAGGTTCGATCTCTGGTCAGGGCAAATACAAGAAGCAACCAATGAACGGATAAGTAAGTGGAACAACAAATCTATGTTTCCTCTCTCTTTCTCTTCCTCTCTCTAAAAATCACCAAGTAAAATTTTAAAGAGGAAAAGAAAAACTAAAAATAAACAAAAATTTAAAAAAGAACAATACAGAATGACCAAGTCTTCTTCTAAAAATACAAGGGCTTTTAGAATAATAGCAAATTTATCAAGAGAATTTATTTCATCAAAAGTTCTCAGAGAAAACTTAATGGCCATCTGGAGAGAGACACAAAAGGTATTTGATACGATTGATATTTATCCGTGATCCAGCCTCTTTGTGAGCTGAGAACAGGATATACATCTTCCCGTGATGGAGGATTTTGAGAACCAGCAGCTAGCATCACACTTCAGTGTGATAGTCCTGTATTCCCCTTCACACCCCGGTGTGAGCAGTGTTCAGAGACTAGGAAATGCAGGGCATGAACTGGAAGGGACCAAACTGTCATTATCTGCTCACGATTCAACCAGCTAACAGAATCGACAATGAATTATTTTCACACAAATCAGCATTTTATCATATATTTGAGACTCAGAGTCTTTTCCTTGTTTTGATGTACATGTAAGGGGATGTCAGAGGCCAGAACAATCTACCGTATTAGGGCCGTGCATCAAATGTAAGGCATGCTATTTCAGTTGCTGCAGAGCTCAGTTTCCCCTCAAAACCCATCCGTCTTTAAACTCAGAGGAGAACCGAGCTTCAAAACTATTTCATTGGCTACGGAAAAGTTTTAATGGGTCAACCCGCTCATTCTAATTCTGTCGCTGGGGGCTGTGCTCTCTGGGGAAATGGGCCTTCGCAGTGGGTGCACATGTCATTGTGAATTCCTCCCCTAAGACTGGTGCTGCTGCCTCCCCTAAAAGGCCAAGCACCCTCCGCGCTCACCTCCCAGCCCAGTGAGCTGACAGCCCTGCCCCAGGGGTTGATCTCTGTCAACACCACCCTTTGTGTGCTGACCACAAAACTGTGGTTGAACACGAGACTTTGGGGTGTGGTCACACCAACACATTTTGCACAGAGCCTGTGCTCCCCTGAAGTTGGCTCTGAGTGAGTGAGCTTCTTTCCTTATGAACTGAATTAACTCTTAGAGAATCTCCAAACCCTGTGATGCAAGGGAGCCCTGAGCCAGGTTACAGCTCAAGCTGCATGCACCCAATACGGTCAAACCATAGCTTTCCTCGCTGGGCTAGAGAACGACCTGCCATTCGTTGCAATAGCAGCAGCATGGGAAATAACACATACTGGTGAGAGCGACACAGAATGAATCGGGAAACAACTGTAATTGCTGCAAAGTTAACCACGAACATATCTATCAAGCATTTTAGAAATTATTTTTAAATAATTTGGTAGTTTTCCTTTTGGGGTGCTCAGAGTCTTTTCTTCAAGCATTCCTTCTAATAAATGCATATTGTATGGCATCCTAGAAAAAGGGGTTTGAACCTTTCTGAGGATTAAAGAAGAATGCAGATGTAAAATGTTCTTGTTTCAAAGCTCATGGTCGAAAAATACCGTTAAATATAGAGAATAAATTAGAAAGAGGGCAAAACTTCAAAATATAGTTGACCCTTGAACAATGTAGAGCTTAGGGGTGCCAATCCCCATGAAGTTGAAAACCAGTGTATAATGTTTAACTCCCCAGAAACTAAGTTGTGCCTGGGTATGGGCAAGGGATTGCTCCCAGGACCCTCTGTGGATACCAAAATCCACAGACACTCAAGTCCCCTGTATAAAATGATGTAAAAACAATGTATACATCTGGTTCTCTGCGCCCACAGGCTCCCAACTGTGGATCGAGAGCAGTCACAAGTATTTATTGAAAAAAAATCTGTATTAGTAGACCTGTGTCGTTCCAGTCAACGATAAATTTTAAAATTTAATAAAATCAGCCCATGGCAATTTGTGTCTGCATTTTTTAATAGACATAATTTACTATGCATGCTATACTACTGCAAATAGCCTGAGAAACTATAAAATAACAACAAAACATTGAAAATTGAGGAGGAAATGCTGCTATTCCTGGAAAAGAAAGCTGAAAGGAATGCTTAAAAAAAAAAAAGTAATAGTAAGTCAGGGTCAACATAGATAAATATGGTACTAGTGCCACCTGCTGTTGTCATTATAAATTGCAGCTATCCAATAGCTGAATACTATTCTGATTCTTTTAGAACTTGCCCTCTTGTGGCAGGAACACGTGTTTTATGTTGCTTTCACTATTTCTGCTTACTTGGATCTTACTACAGCAGGTCCTCAAAGAACATCTTTTTGTTCAACATTGTTTCATTATAATTTTAATCAGAAAAATTTCATTCTGGGCTGGGGCCACAGTCTGTGAAGTGTGCAGGTTCTCCCACGTCTGCGTGGGTTTCCTCCTAGTATCCAGGTTTCCTCCCACACCCCAACCATGTGCACATGAGGAGAATCGGCAGTTTGGATCGTCCCTGAGTGTGGGTGTGGGTGATGCACCCTGCGATGCAAGGGAGTCCTGTCCAGGGTGGGGTCCCACCTTGCACCCGAGCTGCTGGGAGAGGCTCTGGCCACTCTTGACCCTGAACTGGAATCAGCAGGTTGAAAACCATTATCTTCCTTGTTTGTATTAATCTGTATTGTATGTATGTGTAACTCACATTTATTTTACATTTATTCGTATTAGAAGTGTTTCAGGTCTTTATTTAGAGTTTAGTGATTTTTAAATTTTGTTTTGTTTTTTATTTTTTAATTTTTTTTATATGTATTTTATTGAGTTTTTACAGAGAGGAAGGGAGAGAGAGAGAGAGTTAGAAATATCGATGAGAGAGAAACATCGATCAGCTGCCTCCTGCACATCTCCTACTGGGGATGTGCCCGCAACCCAGGTACATGCCCTTGACTGGAATCGAACCCGGGACCTCTCAGTCCGCAGGCCGACGCTCTATCCACTGAGCCAAACCAGTTTCGGCTGTTTTATATTTTTTAAAAAATTGATTCTTAGAGAGGGAGGAAGGGAGAGAGAGATTTAGAGAGACACATTGATCAGTTGCCTCCCACATGCACCTGGCCCGGATCAACCCTGCAACCCAAGTATGTGCCCTGACCAGGAACTGAACCCAAGACCGTCCAGTGCATGAGATGACACTCCAACCGACCAATCCAGGGCAGAAATTTGGTGATGTTTTTGTGGCCAGAAATAAAATGTAGAAATCTAACTCTTGTTTATGCCATTTAGCCTCTGGTGAAAATGGTTTTGTTACATCTCATTTTGGTTAAATTCAAAGTTACCAGTATCTTATCAACAATGTTAAGTGAGAACTTACTGTATGGGCTGAGAATTACTGTGTCCAGGCTTTACCTAGACCCTCTCATTTACATGTCATAACAACTCTACCAGGTAGGAGTATTTTTATCCCCATTACATAGATGAACAGGATAGAGTCTGAGAGGCACTAAAGAATGTACCCAAGGTCATGGGGATGGTGATTGGTAGAGCCAGTTGAGAGCATGGGTTGTCAGACTGGAGGCCAACCTCAAGGCCGCTGATCCGCCTTTTTATGCTACGCTTGCTGTGATCCACCTCTTGCAGGATCATTCTGAATAACTGTTTCCAACACTTCAGCCTCAGTTTACCATTAGGAGACATTATTAGAACAAAGAAGAGGGTCTGAAGGTTATTTTGGGTGGCCTTTCTGATTTTAATAATGCTTGCCACGTTTGGGGTATTTATGTGCCTTTGAGCGAATTTGCATGTCTGGCAGTAATAATTTGTACTTGAATATGTTCAGAGTGCCTCGGCTTAGAAATAGGGAAAATTTTTCCCTGAAAGTCATCCCCTTAGACCAGTGATTCTCAACCTTGGCTGCCCATTAGAATCACCTGGGAATCTTTTTAAAATCCTGATTTCTGGGCCTCATCCTCCGGAAATTCTGTTTCTTTGTTATGGGGTGGGGCCACAGCATTAGTAACAAAGAAACAGAATGTCTGGAGGATGAGGCCCAGAAATCAGGATTTTAAAAAGATTCCCAGGTGATTCTAATGTGCAGCCAAGGTTGAGAACCACTGCCTTAGACTGAGGATTCCAAAACCAGGTATTTCTATCAAGGGAACAAGAAAGGCTTATTAGTCCTTATTTTGTATCGATGTCTTATCGAACCCTCATTGGTATGCAGAAGCTAAGAACACTTAGCACTGTATTTTGATGAACCCCAGGGCTTGTTGCTAAATGTAGTGGCATTTTGTGTCCAAGATTTGAAAACGCAAACTAGAGAAGGAATGACACAAACATAATAGCATAGCAGGAGATGGAGTCCAGTCGGGAGAAGAGAACGTGGATGGAGACATGGGCAGGGTCGCCAAATTCGGAACATGCACCCAGGAGCCAGTTACTGGGAGAGCTGAGTTGGAGATCCAGCCCCAGCACGCGCCCAGGAGCAGCACAGGCGCTGGCGTCAGGCCGATGACAAGCAAGCAGTTGGGGACTCCATGACAGTGTGGCTGGGCACCGCTGAAATCCAGAGTCAACCCCAGTTACAATGAGGGTCCAGTCAGTTCCAGCGGATAAAGATTTATCCCACCTCTTCGCTGTGAAGAGCAAAGCAACAAGCAATCTGCTTCTAGTCCTCTCCTTCTCTCCCTCCTCTGCACATTTGGCAACGACAGCACTTAATTCACTCCAGCTGTAAAGAGTTGAAAACCTCAGTAGTGAGTTCCAACAGGATTAAGCATGTGCACACAAAAGCTATGGCTTAGTTACCTAGTTACGGCTCAGATTGGCATCTCAAAGCTGGGAAGCTGATTTCTGGCCTGTAGAATTCTGCTGTGTGTGTGTGTGTGTGTGTGTGTGTGTGTGTGTGTGTGTGTTGTAACTCTCCCCTTTTTTCTGAATCAATGATTATATGACTTTATTATTATTATTTTAAAAACTTTTTATTGTTGAAAGTAAAATATATGTCTCCTTTCCCCCCCCCATTGACCTCTCCCCCACAGGTCCCTCCCCAATTTTCCCCCTTTTAAAAAAAACATTGTGGTTAAAAAAAACCACATAAAATTTATCATCTCCATTTTGAAGTATACAGTTCAATGGTGTCAAGTATACTTACCGTGTCAATATTTCCAGAACTTTCACATCTTGCAAAACCAAAATTCTGTATCCATTAAAACTAATTCCTCCTCCCTTTGTCCTTCCGTCTATGATTTTGACTACTTTACATACATCTTATGACTGGAATTACACAGTATTTGTTCTTTGTGATGGGCTTATTTCACTGGCATAATGTCCTCAAATTTCATCCATGTTGTAGCGTGTGACCGCATTGCCTGCTTTTCCAAGGCTGTATAACATGCCCTTGTACGGACGAACCACATTTTTTATCCATTCACCCATCAATCCTGCCTCCTAGCTGCTGTGAAAAATGCTGTGCTGACTTGCGTGGGCTGCTGCTTATATTTTAAAAGCAAAACTGCCATAGTGACTAGAGGCCTACCAATCTAGGAGACGCTGATGGAAACTGAGGCAGAAAGAGAATCAGCAGCAGGCTGTCTTGGGAAGCAGGGCACATGGGAGAATTCTTGGCCTCTTTGCTTGGCTGCCTGCACATCGCCCTTCGAAAACAACAGTGTAGCTTTCAGCATGACCTCTTCGGTTTAGGAAAAGGCAAACTTGCAACAAAAGGCTGGAGTTTTCTTCAGCGATCCAACCACGTCACGGAACTTAGGTCTCCCGTGTCCTTGTAGGTCACTCTGAGACGTGTGTGTTCGTCAGACTCCAGGAAGCCGGGCTCGGGGGAGGGGAGGGGCGGTTCTGAACTCCAGCCTCTGAGGACACTGATTTTAATCCGTTGTTTTAAGCTTGGGTACATCACTTAAATTCCTGAAAGTTTATCTTTCTCCTTTGTCAGATGAGGATAATCATATGGACTAAAATATTTGGTGAGGCTTTAATGGAAGTAGTTGTAAAATTAAAATACACTATGCAAACATGCACTACATTGCTTTTATGAGTGTCATTACACTAGCACTTTTGGCAAATTAGCTTCAGCTTGACTTTTAGCTGCTTCCTTTCTCTTTCCAGCTCTGAGGAGAGCAAGATGATCAGATCTCCTCCCGGGTCCTGAAAAGTGAATTTTTAAAAAATATATTTTATTGATTTTTCACAGAGAGGAAGGGAGAGAGGTAGAGAGTTAGAAACATCGATGAGAGAGAAACACCGATCAGCTGCCTCCTGCACACTCCCTACTGGGGATGTGCCCACAACCAAGGTACATGCCCTTGACTGGAATCGAACCTGGGACCCTTGAGTCTGCAGGCTGATGCTCCATCCACTGAGCCAAACCGGCCAGGGCTGAAAAGTGAATTCTTACCTCTCAAACATAATAGGAAAATGCTTGGGTCCTCCCTCGGGTTTATAGCTAATTGAATACAGGAATAGCAGCTCAAGGCTTACCAACTATGGAACGTGTGTGTGGGGTGTGTGTCCGAGATGGCCAGTTTTTCCTCAGCATCCATTCTCCCCAATCCTCCTGTAGTAACAGAACTCCCAGCGGTCAGCTGGACACATCGCTGCCCAAACTATAGGTGAGCATTCTCAGGCCCCTCTGTGGCCAGCTGTGGCGGCTGCTGCATTATGGACAACGGAAATTGTGACAGTCTACATATCTATTTTTTTTAAAGGAAAAACACAGGCCCTATCAGAATAGCTGAGGAGGGGCTGGCAGGGCTGCGTTTGAACTCCCAAGCGACAAAAATAGAAGCTATGTGGCCATCCCGGGTCCCTGAGGGCCATGATGACGGCGGGGTCATTGAGTCAGACCCATGGCTATGTGCAAGGTAAACAAGTTCTTCCTTGTCCACACCACTGTGGCTTTGGCTTCTCTGTCACTTGGGATGGAACCAGATGCCATATGACACAGAAGGGTCATGACCGTGATTCGCCTCCCCTGAAAATTTACATACACTCCTTAATAAAATCCACACCACCCTTTATTACCTATGCCCAAACATCCGGAAAATCAGAAAGTGCTCAAACAAGATGTGGCAGAGACTGTTGGTCTAACTAGGAAGCGGAACCCCCTGGACTATTTAAACAGAGATGCCAGTGCAGCGGACTGGTCACCTAGAGGGTGGAGAGCCAGACAGAGGACGTATGTGCTGCCCTCCCAGGAAGGGGTTACACCTCCCACCTCATTGATGTGTGGCTTGCTTTGGCTAAACATAAGTAGATGTGACATACACGACATCCAAGTTGCATCTGTGACACATGAGCAGGACAAGGCTTTCTGACAGGTGGGCAGCGTGGTAAGGGGAAGCACTGGGCTTGGAGTCAGGACACCTGCATTCAGTTCCTGGCTCTGCCACTTGGTACCTAATCCATCTGGGAACGGTCACTGAGCTTCATTGACGTCAGTTTCTTCGCTGGGGGAATGGGCTCCGTGATGGATTGATACCAATCTCGTAGCATCCTTTCCTCCTGCTGTCACATACAGCTATACAATTACGTATCTTTAGAGGAGAATGTTTTGTCCCTAGATCAAGGACTTTTCTTTCCTGTACATGTCCCTTTGACTAAACGCTGTCTTTGTTACCTAAGTAAATAAGTTCCTTCTCCTAAGAATGAGTATTTCTTCCATGAACAAAAGCAATGCAAAGTCTACTCATTCCAGTTTTTTTATAAATATGTTTTTATCGATTTTTTTTTGGAGAGAAAGAAAGGGAGAGGGAGAGAGAGATAGAAACAACGATGAGAGAAAAACATCAACATGGATCAGCTGCCTCCTGCACGCCCCCTACTGGGGACCAAGCCTGCAATCCGGGCATGTGCCCTGACTGGGAATCAAACCTCTTGGTGCATGGGCTGATACTCAACCACTGAGACACCTGGCCAAATTTTTAACAGGACAATTCCATTGGCTGGCAAAGAGTGTCGGTTTTTGGAGTGACTCAGCAGGTGCAGGAAACACACCAGCACTTAGAGGCCTGGAATAGATGCAGATCCTTTCAAGTGGTGTTGAGTGTTTCGATGGAGAAATTTAGAAATAGCAGCTGTAATGCACTCTTTTAGGTGCCCATCCCCTGTTCAAGCTATGTTTCAGAACTCTCAGTGGGGGTAGGACCTGCCCTGTCGCCACCTTCTCTCCTCTGCTTCCATGGAGAAAGGTCATGACCGGATCGCCTGAACTAGGACTACCAAGAGCATCTCTGGTTGTTTTAAATCCTGCACACAGTTGTGGTAAAGTGAGGGAGTTGGCTCAGTAAGTCCAAGAGTTGTGGTGCTTCCCAGGTCGCCACATCCATATAAGTTAGTGATGTGCTTAGCAGTCTTCCTGCCAGCTCTTCTTCGAAAGTGTGAAGTTCTGGCACTGGGTGTGGGTGGGGGAAACACACACAGAGCTTGGATAAGGAAAGGGAGGCGGCCTACCTGCCGGCTGAAGTGATGCTACGCCCCATCTCTCCTCGGCGCTGTCCTGTGATCTCTTACCAATCCTGCTGGCTGGAGGTCACATTGATTTCTAAACAAATGGCCTTGACCGGGGCAGGTGGGGGCTTCCCTCCATTACCCTCTAATACAGTGGTTCTCAACCTTCTGGCCCTTTAGATACAGTTCCTCATGTTGTGACCCAACCATAAAATTATTTTCGTTGCTACTTCATAACTGTAATGTTGCTACTGTTATGAATCGTAATGTAAATATCTGATATGCAGGATGGTCTTAGGCGACCCCTGTGAAAGGGTCGTTCGACCGCCAAAGGGGTTGCTACCCACAGGTTGAGAACCGCTGCTCTTATAGGTGTTGGTTTCCAGTACATGCAAAAGTTGTGTTTACACTATACTGTAGTCTATTAAGTGTGCACTAGCATATATCTAAAAACTGAATGTATAGCCTCGCCGGCGTGGCTCCGTGGTTGAGCATCAACCTATGATCCAGGAGGTCATGGTTCGATTCCTGGTCAGGACAGGTGCCTGAATTGCCGGCTCAATCCCTAGTGGGGGGCATGCAGGAGGCAGCCAATCAATGATTCTCTCTCATCATTGACGTTTCTATCTTTCTCTCCCTCCCCCTTCCTCTCTGAAATCAATAAAAACATTAAAAAAAAAAATGCTAACTGTCATCTGAGCCTATAGTCTAATCATCTGAGACTTTTGCTGGTGGAGGGTCTTACCTTCAATTTGTAAAACATGAATTGTCTGTGAAGCACAACAAAGCGGGGAGCCTATATGCCAACATTGTGCCAGTCCCTGTTCTAGATGCTCTGAAAATTAGCTTGCCTGGTTTTCACAACAGCCCTCTGAGCAGACAATACCACACATCAACCAGTTCGGGCTAGCGAGGGGTGTGATAATGAGCAACCCCACACATTCCAGTGCTCTCAGCCACAAGCTTCATTTCTCACTCACATTTCTGTTGGGCGTGGGCTGGCTGTGGCCCAGCTCCTCCCCACTCCCATTTCCAAGGTCAGGGAGCAGCCGCTCTCTGGGCCTCACCACAGAAGGGAGGCGGCTAGACCGTACAATGGTTCTGAAAGCTTCTGCTCAGACATGTAGCCCATCACTTCCTCTGCATTCCTTCAGACGGCTTGTACGGTTCAGCCTGGCACGTAGAGGGGAAGTGTACTTGCTCATAGGGAGAGTACAAACATGGAGGAAATCCTTGTTTTATAGCTGATGAAACTGAAAAACAGAGAGGTTAGGCAACCGGCCCAAGGTAATACAGCCTGTAACTGGTAGGACTCAACTCCAGGGATCACATTCATAGTAATAAGTATTATTATTCTGGTATAAGACTTGTTCCCCTTCAAACTCCTTTTACATTATTTCTAGAAGTTTTCCAGGAGTATCTCACGTGTACTCACAACAAAGTCCTCTCAGCCTTGACCAACAGGTGAGGTCTCTGCAGTGTGAAAAGCCACACAAAGATCCCTCCAGGTTGTCATCTTTTTCTGATATTGAATTGCCACCTACTCAGACTCCCTGATGCTGATGAACTGGGATTGAGCTGCTGGGGCCCATCAAAGCGATGAGCCTGGGGACTTGTGGTGCTGTTGGCATCTGTGCCACCAGTGTATGCGCTTGGGCATGGCAGTTGACACCCTGAAGTCACACTATGCTACCGTCTGTTACTCTAGTGCTCTTAGAATCTCAAAATGGCTTTTTTTTTTTAATTCTTATTTTATTTTTTGAATAGGTAAAATGTGCACTAGTTAAAAAACTAGTAATGAAAGAAAACATAATTTTACTTCCACTTCTTGTGTATTCTTCTAGAGGTTCTCTGTAAATACTAGCATTGTATTTTATCCCATTTTCTTACTCAAAAGGCAGCATACTATATATGCTGTTCTGCAAAATCACAGGTTGAAGTGTGTCTTTCCAAAGGATACCTTGAAGCCCTGAATTCCAGTACCTGTGAATGGGAACTCATTTGGAAATAAAGTGTTGAAGATGTAATCAAATTAAGATGAGGTTACTAGGGTTCACTTTAATCCAATATGACTGGTGTCCTTATTTTTAGAAAGTGTATTTTGGACAAAGATGTATAGAGATAAAGCCATGTGACCACAGGCAGATTAGCAAGTGCTGAGATAGAAGTGCAGCAAGTTATCTATAACTATCTAAGGCAATTAATGAAGGTGGCTGCACTAGTCAACAGATTTTCAATGTAACAGCATGAAACAGCATCAAGTTGGAAAAAGATGCCATCCAGGACTTTCCTAGCTAGAAAAGTCAACATCTGGCTTCATAGTTTCAGAGGACAGGCTGACTCTCTTGTTAGGGGCCAATGCAGCTGGTGACTTTAAATGGAAGACAATGCTCATTTACCATTCCAAAATGCCAGGGCCCTTAAAAATTATGCAAAATCTACTCTGCCTTTGTTTTATTACTGAAACAACAAAGCCTGGATGACAGCATATCTCTTAGAACCTGGTTTACTGACTATTTTAAGCCCACTGCTGAGATCTACTGCTCAGAAAAAAAGATTTCTTTCCAAATATTACAGCTCACTAACAACGCACCTTGTCACCCAAGAGCTCAGTTGGAGACATACAAGATTGATGTTGTTTTCACGCCTGCTAATGCAACATCCATTCTGCAGCTCATGGATCAAGGAGTAATTTTAACTTTCAAGTCTTAGTATTTAAGAAATACATTTGGTAAGGCTACAGCTGCCATAGATAGTGATGCCTCTGTTGGATCTGGGCAGAGTAAATTGAAACCTTCTGGAAAGGATTCACCATTATAGATGCCATTAAGAACATTTGTGATTCATAGAAAGGTCAAAATGGCAACATTAATAGGAGTTTAAAAGAAGTTGATTCCAAATCTCATGGATGACTTTGAAGGGGTCGAGACTTCAGTGGAGGAAGTAACTGCAGATGTTGTGGAAACAGCAAGAGAACTAGAATTAGAAATGGAGCCTGAAGATATGACTGAATTATGTAATCTCAAGATCAAATTTTTACAAGTCAAAAGGTTGCTTTTTATGGATGAACAAAGAGAGTGGTTTTGGAGATGGACTCCACTCCCTGGTGAGGATGCTGAAATGACAACAAAGGATTAACATCCTATATAATAAAAGGCTAATATGCAAATTGTCCCCTCGACCTGGAGTTTGACCCAGAGTTTGACCAGGGGGCGGAACAGGATGGCCAACCGCCCTTGGCCCCTCCCCCCTGCCACCCCCTCCCTAGATTGGCCCCTCTGCTGATCAGGGCGGACTGGCCAGACCCCACCCATGCACAAATTTGTGCATTGGGCCGCTACTATTACATAAACCTCATTGATAAAGCAGTGGCAGGGTTTGAGAGGATTGATTCCAATACTGAAGAGATTGTGTAGTGGGTATCCTGCTATGAAACAGCATCACAAGCTACAGATAAATTGTGTATTGATGCAATTAACTTCGTTATTTTCTTATTTTAAGAAATTGTCATGGGTAGCCACCATCCTGATCTGTAGCTATGAGTCTGTTTCTGTTCTGCTTGTTTGTTTATTTTGTTTTTTAGATTCAGTTGTTGATAGATATGTATTTAGTACCATTTTATTGTCATATTTTATTTTATTTTATTTTTTTATTAAATATATTTTATTGATTTTTTTTTACAGAGAGGAAGGGAGAGAGATAGAGAGTTAGAAACATCGATGAGAGAGAAACATCAATCAGCTGCCTCCTGCACATCTCCTACTGGGGATATGCCCGCAACCCAGGTACATGCCCTTGACCGGAATCGAACCTGGGACCCTTCAGTCCGCAGGCTGACGCTCTATCCACTGAGCCAAACCGGTTTTGGCTATTGTCATATTTTAAAGTCTTTTTTTCCTTCTTATTCTTAAAGAAGACTTTTTTTTTAAAAAAAAAAATATATTTTATTGATTTTTTACAGAGAGGAAAGGAGAGAGAGATAGAGAGTTAGAAACATCGATGGGAGAGAAACATCAATCAGCCGCCTCCTGCACATTTCCTACTGGGGATGTGCCTGCAACCGAGGTACATGCCCTTGACCGGAATCGAACCTGGGACCCTTCAGTCCGCAGGCCGATGCTCTATCCACTGAGCCAAACCGGTTTCGGCTTAAAGAAGACTTTTTGACATTTCATATAGTACTGGTTTGGTGGTGATGAACTCCTTTAGCATTTTCTTTTCTGGGAAGTTCTTTATCTGTCCTTCAATTCAGGATCTCAAAATGGCTTATTTTTTTAATTCTTTTTTAAAAATATATATTTTATTGATTTTTTACAGAGAGGAAGGGAGAGGGATAGACAATTAGAAACATCGACGAGAGAGAAACATCGATCAGCTGCCTCTTGCACACCCCCTACTGGGGATGTGCCCACAACCAAGGTACATTCCCTTGACAGGAATCAAACCCGGGACCCTTTAGTCTGCAGGCTGATGCTCTATCCACTGAGCCAAACCAGTCAGGGCTATTTTTTAAATTCTTAATTCTAGAGTTTCTCTGTAAATACTAGCATTGCATTTTATCCCATTTTTCTTACCCAAAAGGCAGCATACTATATATACTGTTTTGCAAAATCATAAGTTGAAGTATGTCTTTCTTTTTTTTTTTTAAATATATTTTATTGATTTTCTACAGAGAGGAAGGGAGAGAGATAAAGAGTTAGAAACATCTATGAGAGAGAAACATCGATCAGCTGCCTCCTGCACGCTCCCCACTGGGGAAGTGCCCGCAACCCAGGTACATGCCCTTGACCGGAATCGAACCTGGGACCCTTCAGTCTGCAGGCCGACGCTCTATCCACTGAGCCAAACCGGTTTCGGCATAAGTTGAAGTATGTCTTTCTAAAGGATACATTGAAGCCTTGAACTCCAGTACCTGTGAATGATAGATAGCTTTGCTGAGTAGAATAATCTTGGTTGTAGATCCTTGCTTTTCATCACTTTGAATATTTCTTGCAAATTCCTTCTGACCTTCAAAGTTTCTGTGAAAAAATCAACTGGGTGCCCCCTTGTAGGTAATTTACTGCTTTTTTCTTGCTGCTTTTAAGATTCTTTGTCTTTAACATTTTGCATTTCAATTATAAGATGTCTTGGTGTGGGGCCTCTTTGGGTTCATCTTGTTTGGGACGCTCTGTGCTTCTTGGATTTGTACGTCTATTTCCTTCACCAAGTTAGGGAAGTTTTCTGTCATTATTTTTTCAAATAGGTTTTCAATTTCTTGCTTTCTCTCTCTTCTCCTCCTGGCACCCCCATGATGTGAATGTTGGTATGCTTGAAGTTGTCCCAGAAGCTCCTTATACTAGCCCCATTTTTTTTGGATTATTTTTGTTGTTCTGAATGGGTTATTTTTTGCTTCCTTATATTCCAAGTTACTGATTGATCCTCAACTTTATCTTTTCCACTGTTTATCCCCTGTAAATTATTTTTCATTTCAGTTAGTGTATCATTTATTTCTGACTGGTTCATTTTTAATGCTGTTGCGGTTCCCAGTTTTTTGAGCATCCTTATAACCAGTGTTTTGAGCTCTGCATCTAGTAGATTGCTTATCTCCATTTAGTTTAGTTTTTTTTTTCTTCTGGTGTTTTGTTCTGTTCTTTCATTTGGGACATGTTTCATTGTCTCCTCATTTTGGCAGCCTATCTCTATTTGTTTCTATGTATTAGGTACAGCTATTACATCTCCCAGATTTGGTAGAATGGTCTAATATAGTAGGTGTCCTGTAGGGTCCAGTGGCACAGCTTCCCTGATCACCCAAGCTGAACACTCAAGATCCTTCCCCCTGTGTGGACTGTGTACACCTTCCTCTTATAGTGGAGCCTTGATTGCTGTTGGCACATCAATGGGAGTTATTTACCCACAGGCTAGTGGGCTGCAAGAACTGGCTGCAACCACTGACCACCAACTTTGACCACCATGGTGATCAGTTGTGCAGGGACATACCCCAAAGAGCAGGATTTACTTCAGCAGGGTTCTGGTGCCTGCTGAGTCTGCCCCTTGAGTGTGTCCCTTGTGGAGGTAGTTGGGTGGTGATGTTTGATGTGGTCTGTCCACTGGGTGCTCTGGCTCTGGGTCCTCTTGGGAAGTGCAGGCTAAGGTTAGCCACTACCTTTGTTCTGCCCAGGGCTACCTGGTATGAACTACAAAGCAATCTGCAGATGGCTGGCTGCTACTTGTGTTGTGTTTGGAGGTGCCCAGGTGAGGTCAACCTGTGAACCAAGGCTGGCTACTGCTAATGCTGGGCCTGGGGCCACTTAGTGAGTGGTATAGGGCATGCTCAAGCCAGATGCTGCTTGTTTAAGAGATTTGAGTAAAATCTGAAGCATGAGCTAAGACAGGCTATTCATATAGAAAAGTCACTGGAAACCACTTGGGTGGGCCCACAATTGGGTGAGGCGGGTCTCAGGGAATCACTAGGGTATTAGCCAAATTGATGGGAACTCAGATATGGCAACTGCCTGCTGCCTCTGTGGGAGAGGGCACATCAAAGGAACAGTGGCCCAACCAACACTTCTGTCTAGGACAGTGGTTCTCAACCTGTGGGTCACGACCCCTTTGGCGGTCGAACGACCCTTTCACAGGGGTCGCCTAAGACCATCCTGCATATCAGATATTTACATTACGATTAATAACAGTAGCAACATTACAGTTATGAATTAGCAATGAAAATAATTTTATGGTTGAGTCACAGCATGAGGAACTGTATTTAAAGGGTCAGAAGGTTGAGAACCACTGGTCTAGGAGAAAGCTGCCCCTCACCTCCAAGCTGTTGCTCTGATACCAGACAATTCAGTTCCTCTCCTTTTGTCCCTGGAACTTTTTGAGCTACTGCCCCAGTGTTGGAGCTCAGAGTAAGTGAGTCTGAGTAAGACTGTGTGTGTGCCCTTTAAGAGGAAGTACCTGGGATTTCAGAAACCTTTCGTCTCCCTCAGCCTCAATTCCCACTGGTTTTTACAGCCAGAAGTTATGGGGATTTCTCTTCCTGACACTGGAACCCTGGTGTGGGACTGGGACCCCTGGCTCCTCCAGGGGGAACTCCATAGGCGAGATATCCCTCCTAGTTTTTATCCACCACAAAAGAGCCGTGGGACCAGCCCTTTTCATGTCTCCACCCCTCCTGCTAGTCTCAATGTGGCTTCTTCTTTAATTCCCCAGTTTTAGGAATTCCATTCAGCCAGATTTCAGGTGGTTCTGAATGATGGTTGTTCTGCAGTTCACTTGTAGTTTTGATGTGGTTGGGGGAGATGAATACTGAGTTTACCTGCACTGCCATCTTGACTGAAAGTGTACAGTTTTTGCCACAATGCTGTTGTACACGTAATGGACTATGGTATAGTGTATACATAACTTTTATATGGACTGGGAAACCAAAACATTTGTGTGACTCGTTTTATTGCAATATTTGCTTTATTGTGTGGTCTGGAACCAAACCAATGATCTCTCTGAGGTATGCCTTTAGTCGTCGAGCCTGACAAGGAAAGATATTCCCACACATGGTGATAATCCCATCACGGGCTGGGGAGCTCGTTATCTCTCAGTAGGAAGTGTTCCAGGTCCAAAGCCCATTTTTATGTGGCTGAGTGGGGGTCAAAAGGCTGTGAGCATGAGACAGCCTTTCCCAAAACCTGAAACAGGGCTCCATCACACACACCATCTGTAGCCCGTCTATATGCAGCATGAAATGGTAGACTAGGATCAGGACAATTGCCATAAAAACTCTTATTTGGAAAAGAAGGGCATAGGAGACACACAGCAGACTACGGTCCCTAGCATTCATGAAATTCTGAAGGATGAATTGAGAAGGCTCCTTGCCCTTGCACTAGAGTGATTTTTAGGCTAGATTCTGGCCTAAACTCTCTGGAAAGAACTCTTGTATGTTGTTCTCTCAGATTCCTAGTTTTATAATGAAGTGGACACTAGAGAGTTTGGCCCTGAAGTCTGTGTCGCTTTCACAACTTGCTTCTTGCTGGTGCCAGACTGCCAGACACTTGACACTCCCCTCCCCCAAAGGGAGACATGGCATCTCAGTCAACCCAGGATCTCCAGGTGTATGCAAGGTCCTCTCCATGGCATGTTAGTTAGAGGTGTTATCATCTAGGCCAAGAAGTAACACCCATCATTCCTTTCCCTTCTGACTGGCCAGAACTTTTCATGTGACCACATCTGGCTGCAAGAGAACAGGGAATGTAGACTTCAGCCGAGTAGCTATGTTCTCAGCTGAAACTCAGGAGTCCTGTTATTAAAGAGGTAGGTGAAGGATACTGGAGAGCAATTACTCAGTCTGTGCTACACTCAGCCATGATGTCTTCCTCCTATGCCATGCTGGTCCAAATATGGAACTCAGCATGTTTCCATGACTCACACATGAAAACACATGTACACATTCACAAAGCTTTGTTGGTGATAGCAGACTATTCAGTTAGGAAAGGTGGATGTCATCTATGTAACATATGATTAAATTTGTAATATCGGACCTTCCTGTTCTTTAAAGACTCCAGGCCATTTCACCACATTTCTCAACCACTTCTTTTGCTTTTCTCTTTATTTTGCTCACTCTATATTGCAAAGTTACTACCCATTCCTGTTGCTGAACGGTTTTACTTTCTTTCTGCGTCCTTAACTATTATTAATGCCCGGACAGTCTCACCTTCCACTTAAGTGATATTAGTAAGGAATTTTGCTAAAGGCGGACAGTTCTTTTAAACATGTTGCATAAATTATGTTCAGCCCAGCTTCCTATCTGCATTTATATAGGTAAGAAAAGGGAAAAGATCAAATAATAATAACAAACTTTTATTGAATGCTTACAATGTTAGACAATTCACTACTGCGGTGCATGAATTTGTTAATTAAATACTTCTAACAACCCTATAAAGTAGGCACCTTTATTATTTCCATTTTATAGATTAGGAGACTAAAGCACAGAGAGGTTAGGTTACGTGTGCAAGCTCACACAGCCAATAATAATCATTAGAACAAATATAGAGTACTTACTATCTGCATCATCCCATGAACTTTATATGTATTGATACTATTTAATTCTCACTTGAACATTATGTGATAGATACTTTCGTGGTTCCTATTCACAAATGAGTAAACTGAGGCCCAGAAAGGTTTAGTAACTTTCCAAGGTTACACAGCTAGTAGGTGGCAAGGCTAGGATTGGATCTGGATGGGTTAGGCCCAGGTCTATGCTGTTAAACATTAATATTTACTCCCTGAGCTTGTATTGTAAAGCTAACGAAGTTATTCTCTCAAACCAAGGGGTCCACACACAGATTACCTTTGAGAACACCAACATCAAGGATGTAGGTCTGGCAAAGAGGCTGTGACTGCTGAATCGTTCTGTGTGTTAGGCCTGTGGCATTGAGTTCCACGATGGAACCTCGTTGGGTGCATCCATCCACAGCAGGACGGGAAGACTCCTGGGAGGAAAGGGTTTGAATTACGGCAAACTGAAAACGAAGTGAGACCCTGGCCTGGAAAATAAACACCAGAATGCTTATTCAAAAAGCAAAGCCTGGATTTGTTGGGCTCTCGAGAGAGATGCCATCATTATTAAGGGCCGCATACCAGCTGGCTTTCCGTGCACAGCAGAGCCTAATGATGCTGACAGGTCACATAAGCTTGCACTAATGGGCTCGTGTTTTATTTATTCAGGTGCTGATTTGACATTTCCCAGCCCCGATAAATCTATGGATTTGGAAATAACTGGGTCCTCTCTCTCTCTCTATCCTGTGATGTTATCTCCCAAAATGAAGGAAATGAGAAACAGGAAAGGTCTCGATTCCCTGCAGATATTCTCACGGTTTACGGTGAGAATGCAGATAGTACTACAGAAAGCACTAGGCAAAATTTAAAACACAAATCACTGGTGTTTAACATGATAGATTGCAAAGAAATTTCTGGCACTGAGAGCTGCTCTTTAAGCAACACTTCCCCACAGTGCCAACTAAATAATGTAACAGCATCTGGACTCCTTCTAAATCGAGTATGAAACTATGTATTTCTCCCACCACACAGATGAGACCAAAGGCGACATTTCCTAAAATAATAAATGGAGGGTAAAATAGGCAGTGGTTAAGGAAGACTCTCATGCTTTCTTCCTTTTATTTTTAAAATAACTTTTATTATTGAAGTGAAACATCCATATAGAACAAATCATGGATGTTTATTTTGGCACATTTTTACGCACACTCATGTAGACCAAAAAGGACAACGCCACTATTGCCTCAGAATCTTCATGCCTTCTTTAAGCTCCTCTCTCTGAGATTAATCACTGTCCTGACTTCTTTTCCTTTTTAATTTTATATGTTACAAAAAATTTTATATTTTTTTCCCCCATTGACCTTTATATAACACTAGAGGCCTGGTGCACAAAAATTTGTGTACTGGCGGGGGGACGGGGGGCTGTCACTCAGCCCCACTTGTGCCCTCTCACAGTCTGGGACCCCTCAGGAGATAACGACCTGCTGGCTTAGGCCCACTCCCGGGTGGCAGAGGGCAGGCCCAATCCCTAGGTGCCTGCCCTGCAGCACCTGGTCGGGCTCAGAGCAGGGCCGATTGGGGAGTTGGGGCACCACCCCTGGCATTCACAGAGCAGGGCGGATCAGGAGGCTGCGATGCCACCCTCAGTCACGCTCAGGGTAGGGCCGATTGGGGGGGGGGGGTTGTGGTGCCACCCCTGTCACATACAGAGCCGGCCGATCAGGGGGTTGGGGCGCTGCCCCCTGTCACACACAGAGCAGGGCCCATCAGGGGGGTTGGGGTTCCGTACGCTGTCACACACAGAGCAGGGCTGATCAGAGGATTGGGGAGCTTCCCCCTGTCACGCACAGAGCAGGGCCGATCAGGAGGTTGCGATGCTGTCCTCAGTCACGCTCAGGGTAGGGCCGATTGGGGGGTTGGGGCGCCGCCCCCTGTCACACTCAAGGCAGGGATGATGGGGAGGTTGCGGCTCCACCCCGTCACACACAGAGCAGGGCCCATGGGGGGGTTGGGGCGCCTTCCCCTGTCATGAACAGAACAGGGTGGACAGGGAGGTTGTGGCCCTGCCCCCTGTTACACACAGAGCCACAGGGCGATCAGGGCATTTGGGTGCTGCCCCCTGTCACGCTGCTCCAGGGGCAAGGAGGCCTCGTGGCTCCACTGATCCCAGTGCTGGGAGGCCTCGCTGCTCTGCTGATCCCGATGCTGGGAGGCATTTTACCCTTTTACTATATAGGATAGAGGCCTGGTGCATGGGTGGGGGCTGGCTGGTTTGCCCTGAAGGGTGTCCTGGATCAGGGTGGGGGTCCCTTTTGGGTGCCTGGCCAGTCTGGGTGAGGGGCTGACGGCTGTTTTCAGGCTGGTGGGTGACTGAAGCTCCCAACCTCTCCTTTTTTTCTTTTTTTTAATTCTGTGATTTATTTACCTTCTATGGCTGTAACTGGAGCTAAGAGCTGTCTTTAGCTCAGACCTCGGCTGCTGAAAGCAGGTTTCTGGCCTTTGTTTACCTTCTGTATTTGAAACTTTGTTGCAACTCCAGCTCTGAGATCCCGGCTGACTGAAAGCAGGTTTCTGGGGTTTTGTTTAGCTTCTATATTTGCAACAATGTTTCTTAGAGAGCAAGCTCAGAGCCCAGCAGCGGCAGGCCGGGAACCTTGGCTTCCTCCGTCACTGGAGCAAGCAAGCCTCCTGTTCGCTTCAGTGCCTGGCTCCTGGCCACCATCTTGGCTGGCAGTGAATTTGCATATCGCCCTGGTTAGCCAATGGGAAGCATGTCGGAGGTACGGCTAATTAGCACCTTTCTCTTTTATTAGATAGGATGGGTATATAAACCTCATAAAACATAGCTATAAAATAAAGAATTATTATAAGGCAAACACTTGTAACTATCACCCACAGCTGCCTTTGAGGCTACTGGCTAGGTCACTGTTACTATGCCTTCCTTGTCAGTAGACAGAACTAGGAAAAATACATGAAAAAAAACCCACCCAAACTCATGAGGCCAAATTAATGCTTTCAATTAAAAATCAGGACTATAAGATTTTCACTTAGCCTCTTTTGTCTTAAATCTTTTCTTCCACAAGGAATAATTCTCAAGGAGGACATAGAGAATAATATAATTAGACTATCATATGATTATTTACTTGCTTTATCCTATATTACACACATAAAAGTCCCAGGATAAAGCAGCTATAGACTAACACCAATAAAATTAAAATTATTTTTGTGTATTTGCTCTCCCAAATTTCCTCCTATGTAAAAAATAATTGTAGTACATATAGCCATTGCTACTATATTTTCTTCCTTATAACCCTCATATAGCCCTAGTTCTCCATGTAACTATGTATTTAACATTCAATATGGTCTTTACATTCAAATCCCTCAGGTCATTTGATTGTTGGAAACTCATTCTCTAGCAGATTCCCCAAGAAGCACTCCTTGTACAATTGTTTCCCAAGTTCTTGAATATTGATAAGAGTTTGTTAAAATTTTATTTTATTGTTTAAAGTATTACACATAGTAGTACATATATCTCCTTTTTCCCCCCCCCATTGACCCTCCTCCAGCCTCCCCCACCCTCTGTCACATGCCCTCATCCCCCCACCTCCCAGTGTCTTGTGTCCATTGGTTGTGTTTATATGCATGCATACAAGTCCTTCGGTTGATCTCTTCCCCCCATCCCCAACACTCCCCAGTCTTCTCGCTGTAATTTGACAGTCTGTTCCATGCTTCTCTGCCTCTGTATCTATCTTTTTGTTCATCAGGTTATAATGTTCTTTATTTTCTATAAATGAGTGAGATCATGTGGTATTTTTCTTTCATTGCCTGGCGCTTATTTCACTTAGCATAATGCTCTCCAGTTCCATCCATGCTGTTGCAAATGGTAAGAGTCCCTTCTTTTTTTATAGCAGCATAGTATTCCATTGTGTAGATGTACCATAGTTTTCTAATCCATTCATCTACTGATGGGCATTTAGGCTGTTTCCAAATCTTAGCTATGTTGAATTGTGCTGCTATGAACATAGGATAAGAGTTTTTTATCTTTTATATTAGACAGCTAGTTTGGCTAGAGGTAAAATTCTTCACATCTTCTCATTTTTTACATTTTCTTGCCTTGAGTGTCTTCATATATTACTGCAGCTTCTTCCAGTATAAATTATCTCTGTTGAAAATCTGATGAGAATTAGATATTTTTTCCCCTTTAAGCAACTTGGTCTTTTGCTTGGATGTCCAAAGAATTTTTTTCCCCTATAAAATTCAGTAATTTTACTAGAGTAAATGTTGGTATTGCTCATTCTGAGTTTATTTCCTCAAGTACAGTTTATGCCCTTTCCGTATGATGACTTTTGATTCACATATGTGCACTTCTGTGGCTCTATACTCAGAAGTGAGAATTGCTGAGTTATGAACTATGCATGTGCTCAGATTTACTGGGTACTGACAAAAAACTTTTAAAAAGTGGTGGATCAATTTAATTCCTATCGACAGTGAGTGAGAGTTATAATTGTTCCATATCCTCCTCAATTATTGGTATTGTCAGTCCTTTTAGTTTTAGTTATTCTGTTCTTTGTGTAGGAGTAAATTATTATGGTATTAATTTTCATTTTCTTGATAAATTAAATCTAGTGCCTTTTGTATGTTTATCAGTCAGTTCAATATCTTTTTTAAATGTCCTTCAGCCGAAACCGGTTTGGCTCAGTGGATAGAGCGTCGGCCTGCGGACTGAAAGGTCCCGGGTTCGATTCCGGTCAAGGGCATGTACCTGGGTTGCGGGCATATCCCCAGTAGGAGATGTGCAGGAGGCAGCTGATCGATGATTCTCTCTCATCGATGTTTCTAACTCTCTATCTCTCTCCCTTCTTCTCTGTAAAAAATCAATAAAATATATTTAAAATAAATAAATAAATAAATGTCCTTCAAACTTTTTGCCTTCTGTTTATTGTATTACTTGTATTTTTTTATGTATTTGTAAGATTTCAATATACAATCTGGATAAGAGGCTGTTATATGCATTGCAAATATCTTTTTTCATTCTGTAACTTGCTTTTCTACATACTCTTAGTCTTTTTGGTGAAGAAAATAGTTTAATTTTCATGTAGTTGAATTTATTAAATGTTTTCTTTATGGTGTGTGTGTGTGTCTTTTAAAGACATATTTGGCTACCAAGATAGTAAAAATTGTTTTCTTATAAGAAGTTTATTATTACTTTTGACAAGTAGATTAACAATTCACTGGACAGCACTTCTGGAATGGCAAAATAGGACTTCTGAAAATCTACTTCTCCATAAACAACAACACTAGCAACCAAAAAATCCATGGAGTAGATGGCATATTGAAAGTAAAATAATGATTGCCAACTGAGAATTCTATATCCAGCAAAACTATGATTCAAAAATGGAGGAGAAATTAAGACAATGCCAGATAAATAAAAATTGATGAATTAGTCACTTGCTGATGTGCCTTAGAAGAAATAATAAAAAAAAAAGTCCTTTAGGCTGTAATGAAAAGAAACTAGACAGTAGCTAAAATGGCTGAAGCCACCACCTTAAATACCATCTTCAACTGAAGACAAAAGAAAATGTGGGGGTGGGGGAGTCAGTTATAGGAGTTGCCAGGCAGAGCAGAGTAAACCAGGGCAGGGTTGTTAAGGTGGCTAAGCAGACGCAGGTCATTGCCTTCTGCACTGATAAGAGTTCTGGAGATGAGGTCACTCCCCTCTTCCGGGTACAGTGAGGGAGGCACCCTTACAAATGAAGGGCTCCTTACAAGTGTGACTGTCCTTTACAAAAGGTCACTTCTACCTGGTTTTCAGAGCTTTTCACATGTGTGCTGTTTCTTAAAATTAACCAGCTTAAAATAATTCTTGTGCCAAAGAACATATTTTGGGGTGACAATTTTTTTTTTTTTGTATAGCTCCTAGGCTGCAAACCTGCACAGCATATAACTATATTAAGTACTGTCAGCAATTTTAATACAATGGGAAGTATTCGTGTAATGCACTGTGTTACTACATTAAGATAGCTATGAAGAAAAAAAATAGGATGGCTAAATCACTAGGCAATAGAATTTTTCAGCTTCATTACAACCTTATGGGACCACTGTCATATATGTGGTCCATCTGTTGATTAAAAAATCATAATGTGATGCAAAACTACATCTTCTTCTACTTTGTGTAAAATTTCAAACTTCTTTGCATACAGTTATCCATAATATTGGATTACTGTACTTTTGATATTTATAAAATCTATACTGATGCCATTTCTCTCATATTTGATATTGGAAATTTGAATCGTCTCTCTCTCTTTTTCTCTGATCAGTCTCAACCTCAACAGTCTTGACATTTTGAACTGGATAATTTTTTGTTGTGGAGAATTTCCTACAGGATGTTTAGCAGCATTCTTGGTCTATACCTATTAGGGACCAGCAACACTCCAAGTTGTGACACTCGGTAATGTTTCCAGACATTGCCAAATGTCCCCCGGAGCGCAGAATTACCCCCAGATGAGAATCACTGGGTTAGAGGTTTATCATTTTTATTGATCTTTGCAAAATACCAGTTTTTGACTTCATTAATCCAGATTGTTTTCTTGGTCTCTGCATTTCTACTTAATTATGTTCATTCTTTTCTCTTACTTTTTGAGCATATGGAATACTGTTATAATCTCATGTTCTTGTCTACTAATTCTAATGTCTGTATCAATTCTGTGTTGGTTGATTTTGTTGCCAGACTGAACTGGGTCTGAATGCTCAGCAGTTGCCAGCCATTTGACATCTCCCAGATGATTTTATGAGAAGAAACTTTTTTGCAAGCCAGCAAGCAAAGCCACAGCGGGGATTATTCTGGGAGCAGAATGTCTCTGACCAAAGCATCCAATCCACCTTTATTGGGGGAAATCATGTGCAAACATCAAGGTAGACTGCGTCATTGCTCGTAGGTGGGGACAGTCCAGAGAGTGCACAGTCAGGAAACATGCCAGCACATATACTGTGTGTTAAAATGGTGGGAGTCTTGGCTCTGGGTGGGGATTTTAGTGTTATAATGAGGGTGTATTGAAGAAAGTTCATGAGGAGGCCACTGAGTGTCCTTCAGGCTGCTCCAGCCGGCCTCAGGGGGTGTCAGCTGGTTCACCCCCTGGTTCTGCCAGATATCCTGGGTTTGTTGCTGAAAAACAATTCCAGCGATCATCAAGGTCAGGGGTTGCGTAGGTGTGGATACAGTCTAAGTCTTTGTTGTTAGGTCTGATCGAATAATTGAGTCGATACCCCCTCCCCTGGGAACTGACCTTTAGGACACTTCACAACGGACAGTCCCTCTCGCTGAGACCACATTCCACTTGCTGAGACCATTATCTCTCCCCTCCCGACCTTTCCAGGATCAGGATCCACCCGGAGAATTCTCTGCCCAGAAAAAGCCAGCCTAGAGTCCTTAAAAACCTCCGACTCCCCATCCCTGGGGGCTGGCGCCATTTTGGGGCTCAGCCCATCTGATATCCAGATGACCTAGTAAATTTATAATTCCTTACCACTTTTGGCCTCCTGTGTGTTCCTCCTTTGGCAATCCTAACATTTCTTTTTCTGTGAAACAGTCAGCAAATTGTAAGATAGAATTACACACACCTTATAAATTTTAAAGCAGTCAAGTGAGGTTACAGGATAATCAAGGCAAAGTTACAAACTCTAAACAGAGGCTAATCTATGCTAGGTTACCTGTTAGGCTACGTGTGTAGATTAGGTTGCAATTTTCCTTCTCATTATTGGTCATATTTTCCTGTTTCTTTGCCTACTTAGCAAATTTTTACTGGACATCAAACAAGTGAATTTTACCCTACTTCATGCTGAATATATTTGCATTCCTATAACAGTTCTTGCGCTTTGTTCTGGTATACAGTTATGATTCTTTTGGTTTTTGCTTCTGAGATTCATTAGGTAGGGCCCGAACAGTGTTTAACCTGGAGTTAGTTATTTTCCACTATGGAAACAAGGCTCTTCTGAGTGCTTTTCCTGAAACCCCATGGATTGTAGGGTTTTCCCAACTGGCTGATAGGAAGAGGCTGTATTCTATGGCCTGGATGAGCTCTGCGCACCGTTTCCTTTAACCCAGACTGTTCTTTCCTTAGCCTGGGATACTTTTCTCACAAGTTTATGCTGAGGTTTACTCTGCTAGTGGTCCTTTCCACCTGCCCCTATCTCAGGTACTCTGCCTGTGAGCTCTAGCCACCTTGGACGCAGCTCCACCTTCTGACCTCTGGCAGCCTTCCAGGCCCTTCTGGGGACATCCCACCCTGAGCTGCAGCCTGGATATTTTTTCAAGGGCATAAACTAGTCAATTACTGTGATTATCAATTATTGTGTTTGCTTTCCATCTCTTAGCGGTCACTGTTCTTTGTTGCCTTATGTCCAATATGTTCATAACTTTGTTTTATGTATTTTGACAATTAACAGTTGTGTCTGTTGGGAGAGAAATATGGTCTTTTTTACACCAATGTTAGTAGAAATGTAAGGCTAAAATGTATTTTTAAACTCTGAAAAAATGTGTATGTTCTTAGACAAATATAACTTACCAAAATTCAACTAAGCAACTAGCAAACATGAGCTAACATATAGCTACTAAATATGTTGAAACATAAATCTGTGCATAAAGTGACATTGGGACAAGAAGGTTTGACAGATAATATTCATGTTATTCAAGGAGTAGATAATTCTAGTCTTATGCAACATATTCTAGAGAATAAAAAATGAAAGAATGTTCTCTGCTTCATTTTATTATAATAATCTAACTTTGACACCCAAACCATTCGAGGACAAAATGAGAAAAGACAGTTTTAGGCCAATCTTGCTGTGAACTCAGATGTACAAATTCTAAACCTATCAAAGCATATATTGTTAGAATATTAAATCTAATCATATCACTCTCCTGCTTCAGGTCTTCAATGGCTTCTCTTCATATCTATAATAATAAAAGTGTAATATGCTAATTAGACTGCACATCCTTTCCGGACGACCTTCTGATTGAAGCCGGGGCTGTGAGGGAAGCCTGGGTCCCGGGTGTCAGAGGGAAGCTGGTGCCGGCAGCCGGGGAAAGGAAGGCCTACTCTTGCATGAATTTCGTGCATCAGGCCTCTAGTTGAGAATAAAATCTAAACTCCTTAGCATGGCTCAGGGCTCCACATGCTTAGTGCTCTCCTTCCCGCTCTGATGTTCTCCGACCTGTCCTCCCTTCCTCCGCTCCAGTTGCACTGCCTTCATACACAGCTGGTTCTATTACAGTTCAGGGCTTGGTACTTGCTCTTCTCCCTCCCAACCCTGCATCACTGCCCAGGTCTTCATAAGGTATGCACCTACCACCACTGAAATTTAAGCTCAAGTATCACCTTAGAATTCCTTTCCTGTCTGCCTTGTCTACACTCTTATTGTCTTTCTGTCCCTCTCTCCTCTTTCCTTGCTTTATCTTCTCTGTGGTACTTATTACTATGTGATTGCTACTATTTATTTTCTCTCTCCCTCTCTCTTACTAGTTTATAGACTCTAAAAGGAAAAAAACCATAATCTTTTCATCACTATATTTCTAGTGTCTGGAACTGTGGTTGATTCATAATAAGAATTCAATAAATATAGGTTGAATTAATGGATATCATATCACCCCAATATTTGTTTTAAGGTTAAATATTTTCATGCTATATTTTTCTTCTAATTAAATGAATATTTTGGAATGTTGTAGCATAAATTGGTTTAGTGGATGATTTAATTGTAATTTACAGAAATTTCATTCATTAGAATTAATAGAACCATTCTTTTTCATTTTGTCATAAAATTTTTCAAACATACAAAATGAAAAAATAATAAAATAAACCACATACATTTATTATGTATATCAATAATTATTGTATTTTTCCCCATTGGCTTACTTTATTTTTCTCTTTTCCTGAAGTATCCTATATAATAAAAACCTAATATGCAAATCGACTGAACAGTGGAACGACCCGTTGCTATGACATGCACTGACCACCAGGGGGCAGACTCTCAATGCAGGAGCTGCCCGCAGGCCCCAGGCCAGCCAAGGCAGGTGCCAGCAGGAGGTCCACTCATTTTCCCTGCTGGTCACCCTGCAGAGGGACGGAGCAACGACAGGGGGCAGGGACAGCAAGTGTGTGGCACCAGGCCAGCCAAAGTGGGTGCCAGCCCCACAGATCACCCCACAGATTCCCTGATCACCAGTCAGGCCTAGGGAACCTACCTGTGCACGAATTTTGTGCACCAGGCCTCTAGTTTTAAATATATGTCATGTATCATGTTGCCCTGGCCAGTGTGGCTCAGTTGGTTGGAGTGTTGCCTCATACACCAAAAAATTTTAGGTTATATTCTCGGTCAGGGCACATACCTAGATTTCAGGTTCAATCCCAAGTCATGTAAGGGAGGTAATCAATCGATGTTTCTCTTTCACATCTCTCTCTCTCTCTCTCTCTCTCTCTCTCCCTTCACCTTTCTCTAAAAAGAAAAATCAATCAATCACATCATTTCCCCCTCCATAATTCAATAAGGATATTTTCTTATCTAACTACAATGACATTATTCATATCTAGCAAAATTATTTGGTGCCTTCTGACAACCAGATAAAAAACAGATGTCTTAAATTTTCTCAAACAGTATTTTTATAATTTTTCACCTGAATCAAGATCCAAAAAGAAGTCTACACTTTATATTTTATTGTTTAACATTAATAAGTTAAAAAAAATCCAGAACAATGGCCCATAACTTCTTTGTGTTATTTACTTGTTTTAGAAGCTGGTCACTTGTCTTGTAGAATGTCTCATGTTCTGGATTTGTCTGTTTTCCCTTGTGGTGTCATCTCACTGTACTTTGGAGGTGGTGTTGTGTGTTTTGTATTGCATCACAGCAGAAGGCACGTGTCTGCGTGTTCTGCCTTTAGTGCTGCTAAGACTGATTACTAGTTTCATTGGATGATAGCTTGATATCTACTTTTTAAGTTCCCCATCAATTTCTTCTCTAATTGTTTCACCCACTAATAATGTTTGACTGAATTAAATATTTCACTAAAGGTTGCAAATTGATGATATAGAAAAATTATTATTATTTTTTTTTAAATCAAGTTTGACCTTTTTTTTTTAAAATATATTTTATTGATTTTTTACAGAGAGGAAGGGAGAGAGACAGAGAGTTAGAAACATCGATGAGAGAGAAACATCGATCAGCTGCCTCCTGCACATCCCCTACTGGGGATGAGCCCGCAACCCAGGCACATGCCCTTGACCGGAATCGAACCCGGGACCTTTCGGTCCACAGGCCGACGCTCTATCCACTGAGCCAAACCGGTTTTGGCTAGAAAAATTATTTTATTCCCTCACTCATTAGCTGGGTGTTTTCTGAAAAGACAGATGTTTCCCCCCTAGCCAGTTTGGCTCAGTGGATAGAGCATTGGCCTGCATACGGAAGGGTCCCAGGTTCGATTCGGGTCAGGGGCACATGCCCGGGTTGCGGGCTTGATCCCCAGTAGAGGGCGTGCTGGAGGCAGCCGATCAGTGATTCTCTCTCATCATTGATATTTCTATTTCTCTACCTCTCTCCCTTGCTCTCTGAAATCAATAAAAAATTTTTTTAAAAAAAGAGAAAACAAAGAAAGATGTTTCCTTATCAACTAAAGCAATTTGGTTATCCTAACATTAAGGTGTGTTTTGATAGTTTGTCTTCAGAGCAGGAAGCTGGTGCCTGGTTTTCCCACCTGTGTCCCAGCGGTCAGGTTTTTGTTTTTCATGTTTCCCTAGTTTGACCTTTTTCTTTTCTTTCTTAAAAAAAATGTCATTAAGGACTATGGATATTTAAAAAGTTCAATGCCTTTAAATCAACTGTTTTCAGTAATTTTTGATGCACAAATTGCCTCATTTTGACCAAAAGAAGTCACTTACTGCTGGTATTGGTGCCCTTTGGTGATGACCCTTTGTTTTACCATTTTTGTCTTTGAAAGCTTACTTGGTTTTTGTCATGAAAAACAATTCTAAACTTGAGAAATGTTTGGATTACAGATTTTTCATGAAATTTCTTCCTTCCAACACATGGAAACTTGAACTAATGGTGAATAAAAGGTTGCCAAAAAGATGTCCCTCTGGACTTCTTGTAGTGATTCATTTGCACATCAGCAATAAATGTATCAATATTTTTCAATCTTTCTTCTGTGTGTTCAGTGTTTTGTTCAGCAATTTTTATTGCATGCATAACATATTCCATGCACCATTCTACTTGCTGAATAAACAACAATAATCAAGCAAATCAATGCTCTTATTGACTTGAAATTTATATCCTAGGAGGGGAGAAAGGAAATAAACAAGATAAATGAATGTAGTATGTTTTATAGCCACAAGTGCTAAGAAAAAAATGAAGCAGAGAAAAGATCTAGAAAAGTAGGTACATGTGTATGACAGTAAGTGAAGGGGTGTGGAAATTTTAAATCAGGTGGCCAGGGCAGGCTTCACTGGGAGTAAAGATCTGAAGGAAGAAAAGGTGTAAACCACTTAGTTACCTGGGAGAAGAGCATGTAGACAGAAACACATGCAAGACCTACAGTGGGACCTACAATTCTTGCCTAGTGTTTGCAAGAATTGGTAAGGCTGGAATGGCTGGAACACATGATGCAAGGGGAAGGAGTCTAGGGGGCCAAGAGGCAATGGTGGGGCAGATCATGTAAGGCGTTTGGGTGACAAGGATAATATGTTTTGCTGACCTCTAACTAGAGAGTGTAATTGATCAAAGTCCCCAGTGGTTGCATTCCGAAACCCACCGGCACTTCCTAGGGCTGCTTCCTTAGATAGCCAATACTGAGTATGGCAATGACACTAAAGCTATTGGGACTTTTTAAGTTCCCCATCAATTTCAGGGAGAAAATGGGACTTCTCTAATGGGTGACATTGGCTGATGGACTTGCCAAACCTTCCTTAAACTGAATGGATGTATAGGATGCTTCCACTCAATTGTCCTTCCCTTCCTCCTTTCCTGAGGGTCAGACCTGTTCTTTGGTCTGATGATTTGTTCAAATCACCCCAGTTCCCTTCCCATTCTTTCTCAGAGATGTTTCCCCTAATAAAATTCTTGCACTTTTTTTAAAAAATTAAATCTTTATTGTTCAGATTATTACAGTTGTTCCTCTTTTTTTCCCCCATAGCTCTCCTCCACCCAATTCCCACCCACCCTCTGCCCTTACCCCTCCCACTGTCCTCATCCATAGGTGTACTATTTTTGTCCAGTCTCTTCCTGCACCCCCACACTCCTTGCCCCCCAAGAATTGTCAGTCCACTCCCTTTCCATGCAACTGGTTCTATTTTTTTAAAATATATTTTATTGATTTTTTACAGAGAGGAAGGGAGAGGGATAGAGAAGTTAGAAACATTGATGAGAGAGAAACATCGACCAGCTGCCTCCTGCACACCCCCACTGGGGATGTGCCCACAACCTAGGCACATACCCCTGACCAGAATCGAACCTGGGACCCTTGAGTTAGCAGGCCGACGCTCTACCCACTGAGCCAAACTGGTCAGGGCCCCTGGTTCTACTATATTCACCAGTTTACTCTGTTCATCAGATTTTTTATTCACTTGATTTTTAGATTCACTTGTTGATAGATATGTATTTGCTGTTCATAATTTTTATCTTTACCTTTTTCTTCTTCCTCTTCTTAAAGAATACCTTTCAGCATTTCATATAATGCTGGTTTGGTGGTGATGAACTCCTTTAGCTTTTTCTTATCTGTGAAGCTCTTTATCTGACCTTCTATTCTGAATGATAGCTTTGCTGGATAAAGTAATCTTGGTTGTAGGTTCTTGCTATTCATCACTTTGAATATTTCTTGCCACTCTCTTCTGGCCTGCATGGTTTCTGTTGAGAAATCAGCTGGCAGTCGTATGGGTACTCCCTTGTAGGTAACTGGCTTTCTTTCTCTTGCTGCTTTTAAGATTCTCTCTTTGTCTTTTGCTCTTGGCATTTTAATTATGATGTATCTTGGTATGGTCCTCTTTGGGTTCCTTTTGTTTGGGGTTCTCTGCGCTTCCTGGACTTGTAAGTCTATTTCTTTCACCAGGTAGGGGAAGTTTTCTGTCATTATTTCTTCAAATAGGTTTTCAATATCTTGCCCTCTCTCTTCTTCTGGTATCCCTATAATTCTGATGTTGGTATGCTTGAAGTTGTCCCAGAGGTTCCTTACACTATCTTCATATTTTTGGAATCTTTTTTCTTTTTTCTTTTTTCAGTTGGGTATTTTTTGTTTCTTTGTATTTCAAATCTTTGACTTGATTCTTGGGATCCTCTTGTCTGCTGTTGGATCTCTGTATATTATTCTTTATTTCAGTCAGTGTATGCTTAATTTCTAGTTGGTCCTTTTTTCATATCCTCAATGGTCTCACTAGATTTATGGAGGGTCTCACTAAATTTATCGGCGGTTTCCATAAAATTCTTGAAAAACCGTATAAACTTGGTTTTGAACTCTATATCCAGTCATTTGCTTTCCTCCACTTCTGTCATTTGTGACCTGTTTCTTTGTCTCCGCATTTTTTATGCTTCCCTGTGTTGGTAGAGTGGTTTTGTGTGCTAGGTGTCCTGTAGGGTCCAGTGGCTCAGCCTCCCCAATTACCTGAGGTGGACACTCTTGGTGCACCCCCTTGTGGGCTTTGTGAACAGTCTTGTTGTAGTTATGCCTTGATTGTGGTAGGATCACTGGGAGGAATTGACCTCCAGGCCAATTGGCAGTGAGAATTGGCTGGGTCTGCAGTGGGAGAACTTCTGTGCTGAAGACACCCTTCTGGGGCAAGACTTGCTTCCGTGGGGCTTTGGTGCTCACTGAGTCTGCCCCCTAGGTGTGTCCCTTATGGATCTGAGAAGTTGTAACCTGGATGGTTCCCCTCTGACCACTGGGTACACTGGCTCTTGGAGGTTACCCAGCAGGAGCTATGAAGAGAACTGCAGATTCCCCTTCCTTTTTTGGAGTTTGGAGGTGCCCTGATGAGGCCCAGCTGTGAAGCAATGCAAGCTGCTGTGGGGCCTTGGGCCTTCTCTTGGAAGTTCTGGGTCTGTGGCCCAGCTGCAGTTTGTTAGGTAATTTTCAGGTTGCAAAGGGCCAGGGCTTTCATATGCAAAAGCCTCAGCCGCAGCCTGGGTGGGGCGGGGTCTCAGGGAATCAAAGGGTGGAGCAAGGAACTATGGTGGATTCTCAGCCCTGCCCTAAGGGGCCGCGCGCGTCTCAGTGTCCTGATAATTTAATTGCTGCAAGCACCTCTGAGGGAAAGCCGCCCTCGAGTTCTGAGTTCTGCCCGCTGCCAGACAGTCCAGTTTCTCCCCGTATGAGTCCTGGGTCCCCAGAGACTTCCTGGAACCAGAGTTCAGAGCAGTCGGGAGCTTGTGACTCCCTCCCGATTCAAAAAGACAGCCGTGTCCTCAGGTACTAGACCCTTTCCCTGCGCGCGAGCCTCCGTACCTTTGCACTTTACTTCCGCAGCTCCTGACCCTCAATGTGCTTTTCTCTTTCCTTCTAGTTGTAGAATTTCCACTCCGCCAGCCTTCCTGTAGTTCTGGATGATGTCCGTTTTGTCTTTTTATTGTGTTTTGAAGTTGTTGTAGGAGGCAGCAATTTCAGTGTTTCCCTATGCCGCCATCTTAGTTTCTCTCCAGGAATTTATACATTTTTAAACATTGATTTTTAGAGGGAGAGGAATGGGGGAGTGGGGAGAGAGAAAGAGGGAGGAAGGGAGAGAGAGAGAGAAAGAGAGAGAGAAGAAACATAGATTTGTCATTCCACTTATTTATGCATTCATTTGTTTCTTTTTTAAAAAACATATTTTATTGATTTTTTACAGAGAGGAAGGGAGAGAGATAGAGAGCTAGAAACATCGATGAGAGGGAAACATCGATCGGCTGCCTCCTGCACACTCCCCACTGGAGATGTGCCCACAACCAAGGTACATGCCCTTGACCAGAATTGAACCTGGGACCTTTCAGTCCACAGGCCGACGCTCTATCCACTGAGCCAAACCAGTTATGGCCATTTGTTTCTTGTATGTGCCCCGACCAGAGATTGAATCTGCAACCTTGGTGTATCAGGACAATGATCTAACCAGAGCAGGACCTTCAATTAGGAAATTATGATCAGATCACCCTGTGAGGTTTGCTTAGGTCACTGGATTTGTCAGATTTACTATAGAGCTCCATTTGCATCCACAAAGTAATATTTACTCTTTTTCCATAAAGGTAACATTCATAGGCTTTGGAAACTAGGATGTGGACATATTATTTCAGGAGCCACCATTTAGCTCACTACACAATCTGCATGTTGCTAGCTTAGTTTTGAGTTACTGTGCATCAACATAACTAGAATCAATTTTTAAAAATTTCAAATTAAAGATCAAAATATCAAAGTTACCTACTCTCTTCAGATTAATTATTTTTTTTCAGAGATAATTTGGTGAGATATAGGTAGTTTCTATTCCCACCATCCCACTACTCCTGTCCCCCTCCCAACATTTGCTCACGGCAATGAATTATTTACTTCAATGTTGGTCCTAATCCTAAATATTAAAAATACCACAGGCACACAATACATGCCTCTTAATAATTCTCAGTACCATTAATGTATTACATGTTATAAAAAATGTCTGACATGGTGAAATGGAACAGACTGACAGATCTCAGAGGGAAGGAGGGGAGGGAGGACACGGGAAGAGATCAACCAAAGAACAAATATATGCATACATACATAACCCATGGACAGAGACACTAGTGTGATAAAGGCTTAGAAGGGGTGAGGCCAGGGTGGAGGGAGGCAAAGGGGGAGGAAATGGAGGATCTGTAATAGAGTCAACAATAAAAAATATGTCTCTTTCTTTGATGTGTAAAATAATTGAATGTAACTTATAGGCACTGCTGGGGGTGTTTTGTTTGCTTTCTTTTGCTTTCCCAGTTCTCACCTGCCAGCCAGTCAATGCCATCACAGAGAAGCAACTGTCTGTAGAGTGGAGACAGAGTGGTGCTGTATGTTAGTGGCTGAAGGGATCTCAGCTTTCATCATTTCCAGTCACCTTGACTTGGAAGTGCAGAACTGAAGTCCAGGAAAGTTGAGTGTCCTGGCCAAGGTCATGGGAACCAATGGTGGAAAGTGAGTCGAGCCTGCTCTTCTCGTCCACAGGACAGTGACTCCCATCGCTGTCCCTTCATCCATTTAGTATCATGATCCCACCACGAGAGCAACAGCACAATGTGATTCAGAGACTCTAAGACTATTGCAGGAGAACCAAAGTCAAAATTTGCACCTTTAAAATTTTGCCTCAAGATGGTGATTTTGATGAGTCAGTCCCTGTGATATAGTGATTTATAATGAGAAATATATATGTGGCCTTCGTCCAGTTTCTGGCACAGAGCTCCTGAAACCCTTGAAATTTCCTAAGAGAACAGAAAAATCAATGTGTATTTTGTTATGTTATTTTTGTTATGTAACTTTTGGAAAGCAGCTCTGGATCAGACTGGTTGCCAGGACAATCAATCACATAAGTCAGTGCCTCCCAACCTACAACCTCTGGGGAGGGGACAGGGTCTGGAGATTGAGTTTAATCTCCAATTGCCAATAATTTAATCAAGCATGCCTATCTAAACCCAAGAGACAGGATTTGGAGAGCCAAATCCCAAGAGACAGGATTTGGAGAGCTTCCTGGTTAGTGAAGCAAGACAGGTTCACTGGGACAGGGTGTGGAAGCGCTGAGCCCTTTCCCTATACCTAAGCCTATGCATCTCTTCCATCTGGTTGTTCCTGAGTTATGTTCTTTATAATCAACTCATGATCTAGTAAGTAAATGTTCCTCTGAGTTCTGTGAGCTGCTCTAACAAATTAATTGAACTCAAAGAGGGATTTATGGGGACCTCTAATTTATAGCGGGTAGACAGAAGCACAGGTAATTGACTCTGAAATGGGGAAGGGGGACAGTCTTGTAGGTCTGAACCCTTAAGCTATGGAATCTGATGCTGTCTCCAGGCAGATAGTGTCAGAATTGTGTTGAATTGCAGAACACATAGTTGGTGTCTGAGAATTGCTTGGTGTGTGGAAAAACCCCTCATACATTGGAACTGGTGATGTAGGATTTCAGAATATGTCACCTAAAATATGCCATGTGGAATATTGATTATTTTGAATTAAAAATATGTACGTGAGAAATAGCCAGTGCAAGAAGGATACTATGACTCCCCCCCACCCCCTCCCCTGAAAGCAGGGAGTAAATCTCCCATGTGAAAGGTACCTTCTCTGTACCAAGAGGGTAAAAGGCATCCTGGTCACTAGAGAACAAATTTAGGGGTGAGGAAGGCTGTGTAAACAAACCTTGTTACTTCTTCACAATTTTACAACCTCTAGCCCAAATCCCTTTTGCCTTGTCAATTCTTCACAAATTCATTGTTGCAAAGCTTCCTGCTCTGGTCTTTGAGTTTCATATCTTTATGGGGCTCCTATGCATAGGTATGTAATTAAATTTGTTTTTCTTTTTTAAAATATTTTTAACAATTAATTTTAGAGAGAGAGGAAGAGAGAGGGAGAGAAACATGTCTCCTACATGCCCCCTTCTGGGGATTGAGCTTGCAACCTGGGTAAGTGCCCTAACTGGGAATCTAACTGGCAACCTCTTGGTGCATGGGACAACACTCAACCAACTGAGCCACTACAGCCAGAACCCACCAGTCTTTTTATGACAGGGGTGTCTCAGCTAAGAATCTAGAAGGGTAGAGGACAATTAATTTTCATCCCCTACAGTGATCAGAACCTAGAGTATCAAAATGGGCCGTGCTCCTGAAATCATTTGATGACCACCCTACTTCTTTAGGCCGGTAATAACACATGAGGATACGCCTTTGAAGGATGGAGAGCATAGGGCTCAGAGGCATAAGTGGTTTGCTTACAGGGACAAAAGGGAGAACTAGAACCCACATCTCTGCCTCACTTCTATTTGTTATTTGAGTCTCTCTGCTTTTGCCATGAAAACAGCCTTGTCCTTCCCCAAAGGACAAGGCCTAAAGAAGACCTAATCTCATGAGCTTCTGGCCTTTTTTTTTTTTTTGGTGGTGGTGGTGGTGGTGGGGGGTAGCAGTAAAAATCTTTGCATGTGAAGAGATCATGATGGCTTCACTCAGATACTGTGTTCTCAGACTAGTTCTGCAGGTGACATCAGCCTGGGTCTGTAAATAAAGACTTCCTTTGTGACAGCACCACCCCTCACAATATTTTCTTCACTTGCCAGCTGACAGCTGAAAGTGAGCCTGCCAGTGTCATGGCTAGGTAGCTTTAAATGTGCTGTAGAGTAAATAATGGATATTGTCTTCTTTGCTGGAAGCAAGCTCTGATATGGGGGAATGGTGGTAGGAAGAGGTGATGGCCTTGGTGAGGGACTAAGTTTGGAGAAAACAAATGTATATTTTCTTGGGTTCTCATTTTTTGCTTAAGACTAGCACTGGCAGAAAGGGGAAGATTTCCAAGAGAAAGGAAGAGAAACTGAACCCATGCCAACCCTTTGGGCCAAATAAAATTTGGAGAACATGATGTATTTTTGAAAATGCTTGGCAAGGTAGTAATTTAAGATCCCCCTGGAACGCTAGTCAATCTAGGCTTGGGAGTCTGTTTATATCTGCCTAGTCAAGATGAGGAAGATGTTTAATGAGCATTTTCACGTCCACAAGTGACGTCTGAAAAGTGTCACCATGTCCTCACCAAGGTGAGGCCTTTTCTGCTGATGCTATAGGACATACATAACTTTGATTATTGATGCCTGGCCAATTCTTGCCTGCAAGAAAAATGATTTATGACACGTTACCCAGAAACTAAAGTTGGTTTGTTTGCTATTCTAGGACTTAAAATGCAAGGATTTTCCTTCCCCAGTGCAGTTGACTAATGGCATTAAGGGAGATGAATCAGTTAGGTCAGTGTCGTCTAGGTGATTTGAGCAAAATATGAATCCCCAGCCTCAAGAAGGACAGCACCAGGAATTTTGGGGGATCTCAACAGCAGAAACAAGCGAACTCTCCCTTTTGAGTGGATAGTGACAAGTCTGTCATTTCTCAGTTTCCATAAGCAAGTCTCCTATTCAAGATACACCATGTGGTGGGAGGCTCTGGCCCAGATGTGGAGACACTGATATCAGGACCATCAAACACAGAGAAGGGGTAGTTCCATAAAGAGAAGAAAAGATGTGGAGAAAGTAAAAACTGCTCATGTCTCCTTGAAAAACAGGGAAGGAAAGTATCGTCTCTGGACCCCTGAGAGGAGAGAAGATGCTTAACTTGAAATGAGGGAGGCTTTTGGGAAAGCAGAGTGAACTTTGAATTAGGGACCCAGATCCGCCATTGCTGACTCTGTGACATCCTAGTAATGTGGGGGCCCTGTGCCTCTGCTTGGGGTCCCTGTGACTTTAATCTCTTTTGCTTTGCTGCCCTGAGATTCAGAGGAAAGAATGGATGTGGGAGTGTTTTGTAGACTGCAAAGCATGCTGAATGCAGAATACCGCACCCAGCAGATTTCCTCAGTCCCAACGTGGCTGTGGTCCAACAGCATCAGAGACAGCAACATAGAAAGCTCAGCCCACAAGAAGACAGACTCACACATCCAAGTTCACAGTGAACAGTTCTGTTGTAGTCAGGGTGGGCGAAGAAGACTGCTACATAACATTACCCTAGAGATGTTTTATTAACTAGTTCTGAGCAGAGGCCAGATCTTTCATTCCATGGTTTTGCTTCCTAGGAATTTAACTCTTTGCTCAACTCCAGGACTCTTGGGGATGGAAGGCTGCTGCATTGTGTATCAGAAATTGCATTGATCTTGGATGGAAAGCACACAAGTTGTCCTATTGCAATTATTGTTCCTTTGTCTATTTGCCTTCTGAGTGGTATCATGCTCCCCAGTTTAGTGGTCAGCATTTAACTTGGCAAAATTGTGTTTAAAACATTTTTGAATGAACTCTTTTAACAGTATTATAAGTGTGTCTTTAGGATTTTTTGAGTACCTCACAGTTGAAAAAATTCAGCCACAGGGTAGCTAAGACTATGCCTACAGACATGGCAAATCGGGTGGCATGGCAGGAAAACAGGGCTGTATTGTAGAGTGACTAAGGTGGCCATTTGCTCTTCCCCCAGACTTCTTGTCAGATTTATGGCTGTTATTATAAAAGAGCATTCAAGAGACACATATTTTAAAGTAATATTTTAACCTAGTTATTGAAAATTCAGATATGCTCTAGGAGGGTGATTGGTTGGGGAGCCTATTACTGCAAGTCGGCAAAACTATCCCTTCAATGATACAGTACAGCTGGCTTAGCACAATCCACTGAGATGCAAGGTTTGGCTTGAATCCCATATATCAAGCCCCTTCCAAGGGGATTCCATTACCGATAGGGCGTATGATAATGTGACTTTACGGAGCTGTGATCCTGAGATTCAGTAGAATGCTTCATCACTAAGGACTATGTAGCCATCACTCAGAAGTGGTGTCAGACTTTGCAGTGACAGGACCGTTAGAGAGCAGGAAGGCCAGAATTTGAGAATGAGAAATACTCTGAGCAGCTAGGAAAGCAAAATGCTGGAGCCAGATGCCAGGGGCCCAAGGGGAGAAATAGATCAAGAACCGAGGAATTGGCAGATGAAAACAAGGAGACGTGGACGCCATGAAGCCCTGGTAGGCATTCAAACAGGGGGAGAACCATGAAACCAGAGGAGTGAGGCAGTGAGGCAGGGTGAAAGGCCCTAGCTCCATTCCAACTTGCTTTAGTCTGCTCTGGCTCCTAGAACAAAATGCCACAGGCTGGGTGCCTTAAATGACAGACATTTGTTTCTCCCAGTGCTGGAGGTTGAGAAGGCCAAGATCAAGGTGCCAGCAGATTCAATGTCTGGCGAGGACACTCTTCCAGGCTTATAAACAAGTGCCTTCTTGCTGTATCCTAATGAGGCAGAGAGCGATCACCTCCTGTCTCTTCTATAAGAGCTCTGAACCCATCATGATGGCTCCATCCTCATGACTAATCACCTACCAAAATTTCCACCTCCAAACACCATGACATCAAGGGGTGGCGCTTCAACATGTGAATTTGGGGGAGGGTGGGGCACAAACATTCAGCCCAGAGCATATGCTTCCAGATGTATGGGATGCCTGTAATCAATGCCTGTCATTCTGCCCTATGAGTCTCTGTGGGAGTCAGAGCTCACCTACCTTTATGGAGACTAAATTGCCACGTATCTGTCTCCGCAGCCTCCCTGCCAGTGAGACCATGATCACCCTGGGTGTGGATCAGGGGCCGGGCACACCCTGAGCAGGGACTTTGGTGAGTTCTCTGGTGATGAGAACTGCAGCAGGGCTGTGTGCCCAGCATAGCGTGGCTGTGGCATCGCTGGATGCAGCGAGATGGATTACCCTCCTTGGCAGCGGTGGGAGCCGTGCACCTGCAATGCCCACCACCGGGGAACTGCTGAGTTGGAGTTGGGAGCCAGTTCTGCTGTGCAATTTGGAGATTCCTGCCTGCTCTCCAGATCTCCTAGTGACTCCACGAGCTACCTAATATCCTTTTAATAAATTTCTCTTTCTGCTTCACTCAGCCAGAGTTGATTTCTGTTGCTTGTCACCAACAATTCTACTTAATTCATTATTATGTTGCCATTAGTAAAAATCAAACAAAGAAACCCAGAAGCTTAGTACCAGGAATGTCGATATATAATAATTGCTCTTGCTTGTTGAAAATGTTTCTTTGCTGCTGTTCTAAGCTATAAGTTAATAGTCTCTGCAGAGCTGTCATGTTTCAGACCTTCGCTTCCCTCCCAGTGTAACCTCTGTTGAGGACAGACCATCAGTAAATCCCGTATGGCAGAATGCCCGGAGTTGCTGCATCTTCCCCAAGGCACTGGGCTGAGTCGGCCGGAGAATGGAGGCCTACCCTGCACTGTGCCCAAGAGCAGGGGGCTGGCATTCCGCGTGGCCTCTTCCTGAGTCACTTCTAGGCTTAGCACTGTTTCTTTACTCCCTTGACGTGCAGACAGAATTGTTGCAATGACCTGGATTCTGCCTGATGTTCTCATCATTTCTGCTTTTGGCTTCCAAAGCTGAGACCTCCTCCCTCACCTTCCCTGGCCTTTCCAGCCCCTGGCTGCTCAGCTCTGCTCTTGGTGCTGGCCTGGAGCTAGGGCTTGCCCATCAGTTCTTTGTCCCTCCTCAGATAGCCCACTGCTGCCCTTGTTCCGCTCCCCTCATTATTGTCTCATGTTCTCAGTGGTGCTGCCACTCAGCAGTGGGCCCCACACTCAGCGTGGTGGGCGGGTGAGTGGTGACCTGGATTCTGAGGCACAGGCTTGTCCTGGTCAGAATCCCCTTATGTGCTTCCTACTGTGACAAGTGCCTGTCCTGGAGACAGAAACAGAGCAAGGTCAAAACCAAGAGCAGAAGCTGGCAGCTGTGGTTTTCTACAGGTTACTCAGCAATGAGCATGAATGAGAAACTTCATTTCAGGCAATAGGAACAAAGAGGGATGAAGAAGGTAAAGCCTTCATGTGGCGGGGGGGGGGGGGGGGGGGGGGAGGGGAGAGAGAGAGAGAGAGTGAGAAAGAGAGAACCTGATATACCAGATACTAAATGCCAAATACCCAATCTACTATTGCATTAGGACACCGTCAGGAGGAGCTTGGTAATTTTTAATTGCTATTCTCTCTCTCTCTCTCTCTCTCTCTCTCTCTCTCTCTATATATATATATATATATATATATATATATATATATATAAATATATATATATGGCTAATATGCAAATTGTCCCCTAGGGAGTTCAACCAGGAGACTGGGAGTTCGATCGCTCACTATGATGTGCTCTGACCACCAATGGGTGGCACAGAACAAAGGAAGACCCTAGCTGGCAGCCGGAAGGAAGGCCCCAATCGGCCCTGATTGCTGTCCAGGCCGAGGGACCCTACCCATGCATGAATTTCATACACCGGGCCTCTAGTACAAAATAAATGCAAAGGAAAAATCATGATTACAAGGAAGTGGCGAAAGCCCGAGTCCTTGGGAACATAGCTCTGACTTAAGTAATTTATTTTCTAATCAGAGTAGTCAGCACCCATTTATCCACTGTGGTCAACTCACTACATGCAATTCTTTTTCTATTTACCTTTTGGTATAAGCCCTTCATTTAAATCAGTGGTCATGTTGGGCAGGAAACGCTCATGTTTGCTAGGTAAAGAGGGATCCATCTACTAAGCTGGCAGTCACACTAGCCTCATATCCTGTAGTATTTTCATCGTGTTGACTGGAGGAGTCTCATACGTTTAGCTCTGATGAGATCAGTCTAAAGAGGTAAGGCACACGTTGTTTTAATTCGTTTGTGAAAAATGTAGACGTTTCATGCTGTTTCTTGTGGGCTCGTCTCTGAGAAAAAGAACAACACATCTTTGTTCCCCGTGTCCTGGTGACCGAGCTGTTAGTACAACATCTTTTCCATACGTATCAACTCAGAGAGAGTTGGAAGGCTGCACCAGCAGGTGTTGTAAAACTCTAAAGTTAGAATTGCTGAAATTTGATATAGTAGCAAATTAGGCCCTGTAGTGCCAGAAAGTTCTGAATGTTCCCCTAAAATTGTTCCCAACATATCTTTGTTTTCCAAACTCCACTGAAGCCTATTTGTTCCTGACACACATGGTATGAGGAGGACCCCTGGGCATCTACTTGATGGAACACATCAGGTTGTGAAGAAATTACTTCCCAAACCTTGGCTGAGTTTTGCACTCTAGAAGCAACCTGTGCTTGCTTTAAAGTTGCTTGGCCTCTGTGAGCCACTGCTAAGACTGGCTTCAAGAACTAGCCAAGCAAATCAACACGATGCCTTTCTTAACCCAGGAGACTTAGATTCAGAGAATGGTTCAAGTTGGCCATTGAAAAATTGTTGAAAAATTGGTCTGACCTTCACAAAGCCTCAAGGACAAAAGAAAAACATCACTTGGGGGTTGTTTCACATTTATATTTTAATTGGTTCCCAGTCAAGTTCGTGCCCAACTTCTTTACTTGAAGTTTGCTGTTACGCTTAATTTTCAACAATTCTTCTGGCTCAGAATTCCACTTCCATCCCATGATCAGAACTAGAGGTGTGTGCCATTCAGGCTTCTTAGATGCAAATAGATTTCCCCTCTGGTTAGTGTGAGCGGAACTGGAATTCATTACAAGGGCATCCCAGAGTGCACAGAAAGGACAGGGGGGCTGGAGAAAATGGAAATGACATAATAGCAAAGGTGAGCAGGGGGTCTGAGCCCAGAGCATGCCCAGAGGGAGGCCGGCTGGGGCCCGGGCAGCAAGCACCGCTGCAGCCAGGCTGCTGCTGACACCACCACCAGGGAGTCTTCCTTGGGGGTCCCCTGATTCCTTGCCTCACTTACTCCAGAACATAATTCTGGGGAAATCATTTAACTGGCTGAGGCTTACTCCCACTTCCAAGCAATAGCTGCCAGAGCCCAGGGAAAACAATTGCCCAAATTTGGGCCTCCCCTGGTGAGATGGTCTCTTACCAACCACCAAGAACCACAATGCAGATCCCTCAACCACAGGAAGGGTGTCTCTCTGGGCAATCAGGGAGGGGGAATGGCAGGAAGGTTGAAACTTGGTCTTCAATTCTGACAAGTCCAAAATGGACTTGTGTTTGGAATATACATTCACATGTTGAAGTCCTAACCCCCAATGGACTATATTTGGAGATAGGGCCTATGAAGAGGTGATGAAGGTTAATGAGGTCATAGGGATGGGGCCCTAATCAGAGAGGACTGGTGCCCTTGTAAGAAGAGGAAGAGACACCAGGGCTCGCTGTCTCCATGTGCACTTAGAGTGAGGACAAGCCAGAAAGAGAGCCCTTACCCGAAACTGAACTCTGCTGGAGGCTTGATGTTGGACTTTCCAGCCTCCAGATGTGTAAGGAAATGAATTACTATTGTGTAAGCCCTGCAGTCAGTGGTATTTTGTTATGACAGGCTGAGCAGACTAATACAAAGGGCTAGAACAGATGCAGTCACCATCCAATATTTACTTTTAGGAAACGTTTTCCCTTTGCTGGTCTGTTGGTGTCCTTGCAGCCGCTTGACTTGCTGAGAGATTATTCCACTGCAATCGTTGGTAACATTCCAGAGTTTGTTTAACAATAACAAAATGTTTTCTAAGTTTGCAAGCCTTTATTCATTGTGAACCTTCTGGAGTGTGACTGAATGTAATACTATCATTAGGAAACTCATCCTGGAGAAACATTTTATTTAAATGAAAATTGTAATTAAGTAATGAAAGCAGAATGCTTGGGAACATGGTTGAAGTTATTCCACCTTTAATGGCACAGCTAAAGTACATGACCAATTAAAACACTGTGACCAATTCTTTAACAAAACCGCAGACTCTGAACTTCCCAATGGCTTTTTACTTTCAGCGTAGGGACACCAGGAGCCAACACTTGCAAAATACCTTGGAACTTTTGTTCTGGAATTGTTTCAGTAAAAAGCCCATTTGAAGCATTCTCAATAGATATACCATTGACCCTTGAACAAACTGGGATTTAGAGGCATCGACCTCCTGCATAGCTGAAAATCATGTGTAACTTCTGACTCCTCCAAAGTCACCCCTCTGTTTCAGAACACTCCAGGGATGCTCTAGTCAGTTATATAAAATGGAATAGAACAATGCATTCAGTCAGCCCTTGATTCTCAACCTCGGATCAAAGACACTAGTTTCTATCCACGCTTGGTTGAATCTGCTGATGGGAAAGCCAGGGATACAGAGGGCCAACTATATAGTTAGAAAAAAATGCATGTATAAGTGGACCTGTGCAGTTCAAACCCATGTGGTTCAAGGGTCAACTGTGTGAAGGATGTCTTCTAAGATAGCTGTTAAAAATGGGAAACATCCCAAAGTCACTTAGAACTAGACCTGATAACACAGAGCTAAGTAAATGCTCTTTGGTCACAAAAAGCAAGGATTAAGAAAATGATTAAAGGATTTTTTTTTTATGGATCTCAAAGTGGCTCAAAGAAGAGTCAGTATGGTCACCCAAACACTTGCAAATGGCAGCACCGCTGGCAAGGTGCATGCTCTCCCATGGTGGCCATTTTGAAGGACAACAGGCATTTGCCTTGTTATCTTTTTAAAATATATTTTTATTGATTTCAGAGTCAGGAAGGGAGAAGGAGAGAGAGATAGAAATATCAATGTTGAGAGAGAAATGTAGATCAGCTGCCTCCTGCACACCCCACGCTAGGGATCAAGCCATGTGCCCTGATGGGAATCGAACTGTGACTTCCTGGTTCATGGGACGATGCTCAACCACTGAGCAACACCAGCCAGGTTGCCTTGCTATTTTACTGTCACTCCCTTTGAGCTGTTTCTCATCATTTTAGGGTCTTCTTCCTTTTATATACTCACTAGAGGCCCTGTGCATGAAATTCATGTGGGGGGTGGAGGGGTGGGTGTCCCTCAGCCTGGCCTGCACCCTCTCCTGGGACCCCTTGGGGGATGTTTGACTGCCTAAACTGGCAGTCGGACATCCCTCTCGCAATCTGGGACCACTGGCTCCCAACCGCACACTGGCCTGCCTGCCCTCCCCTGCAGGCCTGGTCATCACAAACTGCCCTCCCCTGATGGCCCGATTGCCCCTAACCACCCTGCCTCGGCCCCCACCACCGTGGCTTTGTCCAGAAGGACGTCCGGATGGATGTCTGGAAGATGTCCAGTCTAATTAGCATATTACCCTTTTATTAGTATAGATTTCCCCGAGTTAGTAACAGCCAGCAAGTAGGCTTTTAAAATGCATACCTGTCAGGATGGCTGTTAATACTGGTTCCCCCCCGAAAAGAATCCCTGGTTTATACAAAGCTTTTATCATGAGCAAAATTTATGAACTTTTCTTTATGCCATGACCATTCTGTGTCTAGGAACTAATGGTAAATCCTTGAACTAATGCAGTTAGACACATTACTGGCTCTAGAAGTACAGAAAGCAGCTGGGTGGATCTGGGCCTTGATTAGGTCAAAGCCAAGCAGTCTGAAAACTAGAGAGAAAAGAGTGGAAACCATGTCCATTCTCTGGGATGGAGGGGTTGGCAAAAATGGGGCAAGAAGATTCTAGTTAATGTGTGAGGGCCAGTATAGGATTCTCTGTTAGATGCCAGTGTCCTGGTGTGTGTGTGCGCGTGCGCACGCGCCTGCGAATGTGCACATTTGCTCTATGTGTGTGGGGGTGGGTTTGTAGGGAAAATATGGGGATGGGGAAATCCTAGATACTAACATCAAACAATTGGCAGAACAGAGCAGGCTCTTGCCTCGCAGAGATAATGAGGCAGCGTGTGGAAGCTGGCGATCCAACCACGGCCCCCAACTCCTGGCTAGAACCCTCAGGCATATATCAGAATAATGTTGCCACTCACACAGAGCAATAGCGACTGCAGCTATAAGCAATGATAATTAGAACAAAGCAATAAGGTCTGGTTGGATCTAGTTTGCTGGCAATATTTCCCTAAGCTTGATAACGGTAATAACTAATTCGATGCGCACCCCCTGCTGTTTTAATAAGGTGGTGTTATTTATTTACAAAGATCATTTAACCCCTGCCTCTCATTGCTCTCTCTTCATATCTTCCTAAAGTAGCTGTTGTCAGAATCATCTTTCTAAACGGAGCTCCGATCAGATTCCTTGCCTATTCAGTACAATCCGTGAACACTCTCCTTCCTCCTAATGAATAAGCTTGAAGGTATGACATTTGAGGACACCCATCAAGAATTTGCATCCCCCAAAACTTAACTTGTATATATGGGGGATTGGTTCCAGGATACCAAAACCTGCAGATGGTCAGTCAAGTCCTTCATATAGAAAAGTGTAGGACAATGCACACAGTCAGCCTTCCTCACCTGCGGATTTCCAACCTCGGATCAAAAATTCTGTTTTTGAGCCCAGCCCGAGTGGCTCAGTTGGTTGAGCCTTGTCCTGTGCTGGAAAGGTTGCTGGTTGAATTCCCAGTCAGGGCACTTACCTGGGTTTTGGGTTCGATCCCTGGTGGGGGCACATACAGAAGGCAACTGATCAATATGTTTCTTTCTCTCTCTCCCTTCCTTTCTTTAAGCATGTTCTCAGGTGAAAATTAATAAAAAATACTGTTTTTGATCTGTACTTGGTTAAATCCACTGATGTGAAACCCAAGGATATAGAGGGCCAATTGTATATATATTGAAAATAATCTGTATATAAGGGTCAATTGTATATGAAAAGTATAAAGAATAATATAGCAGACATATGTATTCACCAGCCATATTGAACAAATGTTATAACTTACGCATATTTGCCTCTGATCCTTCTTAAATCATAAAACTTAACACATACAGTTAAAGTTTCCACTCCATTTTCATAAAGCTATTGCTGTACATGTAGTAGGTCTTTAAGAAATGCTTTATAGCTTTTCCCCTAAGATCAGGAACAGGACAAGGATGTTCACTCTCACCACTCTTATTCAACATTGTACTGGAAGCCCTCGCCAGAGCAATCAGGCAAGAGAAAGAAATAAAAGGCATTCACATAGGAAAGGAGGAAGTCAAACAGTCACTTTTTGCGGATGACATGATGCTGTATATAGAAAACCCTAAAGACTCTACCAAAAATTTACTAGAAACAATAAACAAATATAGTCAAGTTGCAGGAGACAAAATCAATGTGCAAAAATCCATTTCCTTCCTGGATACCAACAACAAAACTTCAGGAAAAGAAATGGAAAAAACAATTCCTTTTGCAATAGCAACCAAAAGAATAAAATACCTAGGAATGAAAACCTTAACAAGGAATGTGAAAGACCTGCATACTGAAAATTACAAAGCATTATTAAAAGAGATCGAAAAAGACAACAAATGGAAAAACATCTTGTGTTCATGGATTGGAAGAATCAACATAGTTAAATGGCCACATTACTCAAAGCCATATACAGATTTAATTCAATCCCCATCAAAATCCCAATATCATTTTTTAAAGAAATAGAATGAGAAATCATCAGATTTGTATGGAACCACAAAAGACCCAGAATAGCCAAAGCAATCCTGAAAAGAAAGAACGAAGCTGGAGGTATCATGCTACCTGACTTCAAATTATACTTCAGAGCTACAACAATCAAAACAGCATGGTAGTGGCAGAGAAATAGACACACAAATCAATTGAACAGAATAGAGAGCCCAGCTATAAAACTACACGTATATAGACAGATAATTTTTGACAAAGGAGCCAGAAATGCACATTGTAGTAAAGATAGTCTCTTCAATAAGTGATGCTGGGGAAACTGGAAAGCCACATGCAAACGAATGAAACTGGGTTACAGTTTGTCCCCATGTACAAAAATTTATTCAAAATGGATAAAAGACCTAAACATAAGACCCAAAACCATAAGTTACACAGAAAAAAATATAGGTACCAAACTTATGGACCTGGGTAGTAGAGAACATTTTATGGACTGGACCCCAAAGGCAAGGGAGGTAAAGGCAAAAGTAAATGAATGGGACTATACCAAACTGAAGAGCGTCTGTAGAGCAAAAGAAATGGACAACAAAACAGGCAGCCAACCAGATGGGAGATGATATTTGCAAACAGTAGCTCCGACAAAGATTTAATTTCCAAACTATACAGAGAACTCATAAAACTTAACACCAAATAAACAATCCAATCAAAAAGTGGGCAGAGGACCAATAGATATACTAAAAGATGTTCAACCTCACTGGCAATCAGGGAAATGCAAATTAAAACTACAGTGAGATACCACCTTACACCTGTTAGAGTGGCCAATATCAACCAGACAAGCAACAACAAATGTTGGAGAGGTTGTGGAAAAAAGGGAACTCATTCACTGCTGGTGGGAATGTAGACTGGTACAACCATTATGGAAAGCAGTCTGGCGATTCCTCAGAAAAATTAAGAATAGAGCTACCATACGACCCAGCAATTCCCATTCTGGGTATACACCTGAAAAACTCGAAATCATTTATACATAAACATATATGTACTCCTATGTTCATTGCAGCATTATTCACGGTGGCCTAGACATGGAAACAGCCAAAGTGCTCTGCGATAGAGGACTGGATAAAGAAGATCTGGTCCATATACACAATGGAATAGTACTCAGCCATAGAAAGGACGAAATAGCATCATTTACAACAACATGGATGGACCTTGAGAACATTACGCTAAGTGAAATAAGTCAGACAAAAAAAGCTAAGAACCATATGATTTCACTCATATGTGGGATATAAAACTGAAACTTATGAACACAAACAGCAGTGTGGTGGTTGCAGGGGGTATGGGGGGAACAGGGAGTCCTAATATGAGGTGACAGGAGAATACTTGACTTTGGGTGGTGGGCACATGGTGCTATATACAGGTTTTGTAACTTAGAAATCTACACATGAAACCTATATGCTCATGTTGACCAATGTCACCCCAATAAAATTTAATTAAAAAAATAGTCCAATAGAAAAATCATAAAGAAACTTGAACATGCATTTCATCAAAGAGGATATTCTGTTAACAAACATATGAAAAGATGTTCAACCTCATTAATAATTATGGAATGCAAATTAAAATCATAATAACATAGCACGCACACTGTGTTAAAAAAAACGATCATATAATCCCATGTGTTGGCAAGGTTGTGGAAGTACACAATCAGTGTGAAGAGTGTAACTTGATAAAAGCTCTTTGGAAAATTGACAAAATCTACTACTAAAGTTGCCATATACATACCCTTATGATTCAGCAATGGTGCACCTAGGTGTATATCCAACAGGAACACAAACAGATGTACTACAACATCTGTAAAAAATTTTTGTTGTTGCATCTTTGCATTAGTCCCCAAACTAGAAACAATCCAAATGTCCACCAATAGTAGAAGTATAGATAAGTAACTGCACATTCATATGATGAAAATTTTTGCATCAATAAAAAAGAATGAAATCCTGCTAAATACATCAACAGGATAGGTACTAAAATTATTATGTTGAGCAAAATAAGCCAGACATAAAAGAACACATACTGTGTGTTTCCACATATACATTTTAAAACCAGGCAAATATGGGAATAGTGTGCAGGAGAAGGTTGGTAATGATTGAAAGGGGTGGCAGGTGCTGGTAGAGGGGGTGTTTTTGAAGTGTTGGCAATGTTCTATTGTCTGACCTTGCTCATGGTTATATGAGTGTGGTAACTCATTAAAGCATATTTTATGAAAAAAAAATGCTTTACAAAGGAATGTATGAAATTTGACACCAGTGCATTGTTTTCTCACTGGTGATAACTGATTCAGATTTTATGTCCTTGTATTTCCGGGATCATTTGCTAAATCTATATTGGTTTGGCTCCATGAAGTGCAATGAAGCTAAATAACTGAGACTTGATTGGAAGCCAAATCAGTTGCCTCCATTAGTATTAAGACCACATATACTCCTTGGCCACAGCCGGATCTGTAGCTGAAGGCAACTGGTTTTCTCCAGAACACATAGTACCAGACATTCTCTGGAAACAAAATTCATTTTTCATCGTAAACTAGTACAGTTCTAATAAAGTTTATTTGAATGTAAATATTTGTAAAACCTGAGATTATGTCTTTCTATATTTCTATTATTAGATGCATATATCATAGTATGTACAGTGTCCCAAAAAATGCATACACACTTTGGATAATTACTAATTCCAATGGGTTTAATCTGAAGAGAAAGAAACATCAATTGAGCTATCAACCTGGCTGTTAAGTGTGTATACATTTTGGGGGGACACCCTGTATATAATATAAAACAAACTAATAATACTACGTTAAGAGGCTATGTTATATTATCTATTACTAGAGGCCCAGTGCACAAAATTTGTGTGGGGGAGAGGGGGTCCTCAGCCCAGCCTGCACCCTCTCACAATCCGGGACCCCCCAGGGGATGTCTGACTGCCAGTTTAGGCCCTATACTGGCAGTTGAACATCCCTCTCACAATCCAGGACTGCTGGCTCCTAACCGCTTGTCTGCCTGCCTGCCTGATTGCCCCTAACCACTCTGCCTGCCTGATCGCCCCTAACTGCCTCTGCCTGCCTGCCTGATCACCCCTAACCACTCTGCCTGCCTGCCTGATTGCCCCTAACTGCTTGCCTGCCTGCCTGATCTCCCCTAACTGCATCTGTCTCGGCCCCCGCCATCACAGCTTTGTCCGGAAGGACGTCTTAAAGGTTGTTTGGCTGTCTGGTCCAATTAACATATTATGCTTTTATTATTATAGATTCTATTAAATGCTTTATTTCTATTCTACTTCTGAATTTTTATCTTGTGTTTAGACACACGAATATAATTCTAAAACAAACCCTCATTATTGTAGAATCACAAATATGTGATAAATAAGCTTTATTTTTACTGAGCTCTTTGGCTGGGAAGATTGACACCATCTAGAATACGTTTTTCCGACTCAGCTGCACGTTAGAAACACTTAGTGAACTTTAAGAATCCCAAATTTCAGCCTGCACCGCACCCCCATTAAATCAGAATCGCTGGGGACGGCCCTCGGGGTTCAGTATATTTTAAAACGTTCCAGGTGACATCAGTGTGAAGCTAAGTTTGAGGAATGGAGCTTTAGAATTTCTAGTTTACAGATATTCTTTGCATTTTTCCCCCCAGAAAGTTCCTGGACTATGAAGTTGCTTTCGTAATATCAGGTAATCAAATGAGTCAGAACATCACCCTGTTTTGACCAGTCTTCACCGTGGCAACACATTGCATCATTCATAGTAATTGGGACTTGACCATCCTCAGCCCACATTCTGGTACATTGCTTAGTAACCCTCTCCCTGAACAATAAGATTGTACATAAAATCTTTATTGTTACAATCACAGAAATTACACAGTGTAACACTGGTTATTTTCTTTCCAATTGGTGTTAAGAAATTAAAGTCATTAAAATCTAATAACAGGACTACTTGCTATGCATTTTAATTTCCTTCCAGAAGAAAAAGTTCTCCTTAATAATTTATTTTCTGGAGCCCATCTTGCCATTCTCATTAAATGACACTTTAGTGAGTGTAAAAATATCAGCCTTCTGAGCACAGAGACAGAAATGAGTAAAAATTAGGAAGAGTGTGACCTTTTCTTTGCCACCAAAATAATTTTTAAAGCAGATATTCCTAAGAGGAAAGAGTTACAGAGGAGGCCCGAGTTTGGAGCATGATTTCCACACTGAGCAGAATGAACAAAAGCCCGAATAGTGCCTCCTTTACCCCCCAAAAAGATGCTGTGGTGAAGCAGGTGCTATTCTAGGTCTCAAAGTAGTCAGATGGTTCTTGCTAACAGGGACATAGTCCAGTGATGGCGAACCTTTTGAGTTCAGCGTGTCAGCATTTTGAAAAACCCTAACTTAACTCTGGTGCCGTGTCACATATAGAAATTTTTTGATATTTGCAACCATAGTAAAACAAAGACTTATATTTTTGATATTTATTTTATATATTTAAATGCCATTTAACAAAGAAAAATCAACCAAAAAAATGAGTTCCTGTGTTACCTCTGACACGCGTGTCATAGGTTCGCCATCACTGACATAGTCTCATCAGGGCTGCGTGTGCCATTCCCATGAGGTTGCGACAAATGCCTGCTGTGTAGTGCACAGTGAAAGCGACCTGCCCAGAGGCCCCTGGTCTGTCCCACCGAGCAGTGTCACTCAACTGGAAAGCAAGTTTGGAAGCGCATTCATTATGACTAGCTCACCTGGTCTCTCCTCTTAACCATGGAAACTCACTGTGACTGGGGGAAGTCTGATTCTTGTACAGAAATGTTATAGTTTTAGGATAAAGAAGGAGAGGCAGTGAGTGAATTTGAAATAAGATTGCCAGCTTCTCCTTTGCACTCACCTGCTTTGCCCTAAACATTTGATAGCGTGGCAGTTGATAGAGAGGGGCAAATAATTCACAGAGAACCCCTGAGGTTTTGTCAGAGAAGGCAGGGGTGAAGGGTGCGGGGTGAGTGGAGGGGATGCAAGTAAGAAACTTGGCTGAAAGTCTGAACATGGGGCAAGATGTTCAGGCCCTCTGTCCCGAACTCAGAGTCATCTGGTCACACCGTCAGGCAAAAGGGAGTAAGTTTAGTCTCTAAAGAAATTGGCCAATAGATACTTGGGAATCAGAGACACAGGGATGGAAGAAAGAGGATCAAAAAACAAGTGCATTACTTAAAAGTCTGGTTTTAAAAAATGGTGAGATGCCCTCCCCAGATTCATTTCCTTGCCTCACTTCAATAGTTCAGGAAGATGCAATGTATGGATTCTTCTCCAGAGAAAAAGAACAGCCCAGAGAAAGACATGAACTGTGGGGATCTTCCAATGAAATGGCTGATTCCTTCCCAAATCATCTGACCGTGAAACTCGGGAGTCAAGTCCTGCTCAGGCAGCTTCCAATCATTTTCAGTGTCTCGCTCTGAATAGACAACTGAAGAGCCCCTCCAAGATGAAAAAGAGAGATCAAAGTTAACAGAAAAAATCCTAAGAGATTATATATCAGGCAGAGAATAAAAGCATAAGCAACTTCTAATTAATGTTCTCAAAGGAAAAAAAGCCAATGTGCTATGAAAAACAGAGAAGAAAGTATTGTCAGAAGAAAAAAAATGCTACTATAATAAAAAAATTAGTAGGTAGTCAGGAACAAAGACATGGAAATTGAAAAATAATAGAGAAATATAAACTTAGAAAATGCATTAAGGAGATCTAATTTCTGATGAATAGGAATTTCAGGAAGAGAAACTAAAGAAAATGTGGGGAAGAAATTATCAAAGAAATACTGGCAGAACAGAAGGATTCATCCATGCATCCATCATCCCTCATCCACTGGAAAAACATTTGTTGAGTGCCAGACATTCTCTTAATAAAGGGGATACAGTAGTGATCAAAACAGATAAAAAATCTATGCCCTAATGGAATTTACACTCTGGTAGGGAAGATAGATATTAAAATAAATAAATAAATACATAAATAGGTAAAATATAGACTATATTGGTGATAAATGCAAAGAAAAATACCTAGCATGGGAGGAAGAAAGTAGTGCCAGGAGAGCTTCCATGTTAGATAGGACAGCCAGGAAATGTCTCACCGAGAGGATGATGGTTGAGTAAGCCCTGAAGGAAATAAAGGAGAAGCCAGGAGAACCCCTGCAAATAATCGAAGGTGGGAGTGTGCCTGTATGGACTTGACAATACAGCCAGTGCCTGTGGAGGAATAAGCCGGGGAGAAAGCAGTGGGAGATAAAGTCACGGGTGGGATGGGGCTGGGGCTTCATTTGTCATGTCAGGGATTTAAAAAAATTTTTTTTATTGTCCTAGCCCAGTGGTTGGCAAACTGCGGCTCACGAGCCACATATGGCTCTTTGGCCCCTTGAGTGTGGCCACGAAGTTTCAATCGCAGTGTACGTGCGCACCCACACGTGGTATTTTGTGGAAGAGCCACACTCAAAGGGCTGCAGTTTGCTGACCACTGCCCTAGCCAGTTTAGTTCAGTGGATAGAGTGTCGGCCTGCTGACTGAAGGGACCCAGGTTCGATTCCAGCCAAGGGCACATGCCCAAGTTGCAGGCTCAATCCCCAGTAGGGGACATGCAGGGGGCAGCCAATAAATGAATCTCTCTCTCATCATCTTCCTCTCTTTCTCTCTCCCTCTGTCTTCCTCTCTGAAATCAATAAAGATCTATATTTAAAAAATATTTTTTATTGATTTCAGAGAGGAAGGGAGAGGGAGAAAGATAGAAACATCAATGATGAGAGAGAATCATCGATTGGCTGCCTCCTGCACACCCCACTCTGGGAATCGATCCTGCAACCTGGGTATGTGCCCTGATGAGGAATCAAACCATAACCTCCTGGTTCATAGGGTGATGCTCAACCATTGAGCCACACTGGCTGGGCTGTCATGTCAGGGATTTTGATACAGAATGACTCCATATCAGTTCATAAAAATTCACTCATTTCTTTTTAAAAAAAATTTTTAAAAAATATATTTTATTGATTTTTTACAGAGAGGAAGGGAGAGGGATAGACAGTTAGAAACATCCATGAGAAAGAAACATCCATCAGCTGCCTCCTGCACACCCCAAACTGGGGCTGTGCCCATAACCAAGGTACATGCCCTTGACCGGAATCAAACCTGGGACCTTTCAGTCCACAGGCTGACGCTCTATCCACTGAGCCAAACCGGTTAGGGCCACTCATTTCTTTTTCAATGGCTGCAGATTACTCCACTGTATAATTATACTATGGTTTTTTCAACTGGTCTCCTATTTGGCCAGTTGGTTGGTTTCCAATATCTTGCCATTACAAGTAACACAGAGTGAATACACTAGTGCATACATTGTTTAGGATTTGTGAAAGTGTACTTTCAGGGTAGATTCCTAGAAGTTGGATTACTGAGTCAAGGATAAGTGCAGCCGAAACCGGTTTGGCTCAGTGGATAGAGCGTCAGCCTGTGGACTGAAAGGTCCCAGGTTCGATTCCGGTCAAGGGCATGTACCTTGGTTGTGGGCACATCCCCAGTAGGGGGTGTGCAGGAGGCAGCTGATCGATGTTTCTCTCTCATCGATGTTTCTAACTCTATTTCTCTCCCTTCCTCTCTGTAAAAAAATCAATAAAATATATTAAAAAAAAAAAAGGATAAGTACAGAGGTAGTTTTGTTATCTGTTCCCAATCCCCTCTATGCCATCATGTAAACCAAGGACACAGCGTTGTGCTCTGCTAGCACGGAGAGCGCCTGCTTCCCCAGCATCTCACCAAGTGTGTTGTGAAGCTGTTGGTGTTTTCCCAATCTAACAGGTGTAGAACTGTAGCTCTGTGCAGGTTTAATTTGTGTTTCTGTTCGTGTGAGAGAAGTTGAGCCTCTATTGTAGGTGCTTAATGACCATTTGTCTTTCTCTGGGAAATGTCTGTTCCTGTATTTCACCCATCTTTCTTCACGGCTTCTAAAATGTTCTTCTCCCTGCGTCTCCATGAGCACAGTAAGACATATTTAAAGGCTGACTCCATACTCCGTGTGAGACGTCTATCGTTCACAAAGAGGTTTCTATGTAATAAACTCTTAAGGATATAGCCATGTCAAGTCTTCCCTTACTAAAGGAACTGCTCATAAATGTGTAAATGATAGCAATAATGACATATTCATATTAGTATGTAGTATTAATACATTATTTAATAACTATTCAATTAGATATTTCATAAAACCCTTACATAAGCAATCTTACTTGGTCTTTGCAGGAGCCCCATGAAGCAGGAATAAGTAAATTTACTTATTAGATGGAGAAACAGGCCAAGAGAGTTTTCAAGGCTTCTCCCAAGCCACGGAGCCCCAGGTAGTGAAGGCAGATTTGAAACCCGCCTCAGGGGTCATGCAGCCGATCCCCTGTGTCACGCTGTCCTTCTCCTGCTTGTCTCCCAGGCAGGAGTTAAACCTCTTGCTCTGGGATTCTCATGTCTCTTCCGGTTTGCATGCTGTCACCTTGCTGTCAGTGCTGAGTCATCATCCATTGATTTTTTTTTTTTAAACCAGAGTTTATTTTTCCCTTTAATATCCCCTGTGAGCTATTGGCTGCCTGACCCAGTCAATAAATAGTAGGGCTGCATGGCAGCCACCTGACCCCTCTCACTTTGGGCTCCGCTCCACACTTAGTTCCTGGTTGTAGTTACTCTCTGGGCAGACTCAGTGCTCTCCTCCAAAACAGTGAAGACACAGCTAAGGGAATTATTGAACCGTAAAGACCAAATCCAAACCAAACCAAACCAAACCAAACCAAACCAAACCAAAAAAGAACCTAAAACTGACTTCATTGTTGACAGTTTTCAGGCTGGGCCTCTCCTAGAGGCTTCTCTGGTCAGCTCTGTCCTTAGCCCTTGGCAGGCAGCATGCCTCAGGGGTCACCAGTGGGATTGCCTGACCATGCCCACCTCTTCAGGCTCGTTTTCTCCCTGTGCTCCAAAGAGAGGGAGACAGCCTCTCCCCATCGCAGGCCCCCCGCCAGTCGGATGATAACCTGCAGAAATGTGATCTGCATGTGTGAAGGCGGGCCACTGAGCTCCATGACTCTTCGTTCCTGAGCTGGAAAAGGCCCCCTAACCGAGTCCCATCTCTCCCCCAATAAAAGGGCAGAAAACCACTCCTGGTTTCAGATTTGCAGGTTCCAGAAAAATTGAGGTTGACTCTTTGTTGGGGTGCTTCATCACAACTTCGGATCAAAACTGTGCAAGTTAAAATAACGCAGTGCTAATGCACACATTTGTTAAGTTTATTGAATTGAATAATTTTTCTTTAGACAAATACTTATTTGAACATTGAGGAGTCATAGGGAATTTTCCAGAAAGAGATCAAAGAGGAAGACGTGGGGCAGGACATGTTCTCCACGTGCTGCCTGTGGTAGCCGGAGGGAGCCCGGGAAGGCCCGTCACCATCCCCCACAGGAGGCCCTTCGGGGGAGGGCACCTGCCCAGCATTTCACCTTGGTTTCCCAATGCAAGCTATTTCATTTTTATCAGTTTACCTGGGAGTGGGAGTGGAGGAGTGTCCGACTCAGACATATATTCAAACTAAGCCCAGTTATGAGAAATTTATAAACCCAGAGCAATAATTCAGCCACTGGAAATGGTTAGCATGGATTGATCCAGAATACTTTCTCTGCAGTCTGCAACCTCCAAATCTTTAAAAACCAGTTTTTGCACTTATTAGGGAACAAAACTTCCATGAACTGATGTGAGGCTATTTAAAGTCTCCTGTAATTTTCCTCCATGTGAATATTCATGAATTGCCCTGCAAAATGTGTGTGTAGTTGCACGGTGCCACCCTAAACTCTGCCGGGATTGTTACCTACTGAATGCACTGTATATACACTGTGCTTTCTTTCTAAAATTTGAAAATGTCTGTCTGTGTAGCTGACCCCGAGGGTTTTGGGTGGAGGACTGTGGATCTGTGCTACTAGACACGGAGGTCTTACACCCAGCACTTGGTGTCAAAGTGCCCAGGTGCCCTGGAAATGGTTGGGACCCGACGCCGGAAGGGGAAGATGGCGCCTGGCTTGTGAGGAACCTGAGAAGCTCATCCCTCATTGTCCGAGCGAAGCCCACTTCATAACCAGACCACTCATTCTGTTGGTCAGTTTTAAACCCCAAGCTTCCCTACAACCAACTTAATATAGGTCCATATTCCCTTTCGATGACCAACGACTTCTATCATTGAAGGACTGTTTCAAGATATTAAGACATTGAATTGTAGCTTTATTTGTAAAGGTATCTCTTCTTTCTAAAACTTTGTACTGAGATGGGGAAAAGGACCCACATCATAAATGTACAGCTCAACTTTTCACAAATTGGATTCATCTGATATAACAGCCAGATAAAAAACCAAAACCGCCCTAGCTGGTTTGGCTCAGTGGATAGAGCGTTGGCCTTCGGACTCAAGGGTCCCAGGTTTGATTCCGGTCAAGGGCATGTACCTTGGTTGCGGGCACATCCCCAGTAGGGAATGTGCAGGAGGCAGATGATCGATGTTTCTCTCTCATTGATGTTTCTAACTATCTAACCCTCTCCCTTCCTCTCTGTAAAAAAATCAATAAAATATATTAAAAAACACACACACCAGAACACTCCCAGCACCCATAAGCCCTCCTCCGGCCTTCTCCAGCCTCTCCCCATGATGCAGCTTATCTTCGCCTTCTTGGCAAGACCTGGGGCAGGCACCCTGGGTATTTTGAAGATCTGTGGGAGACACATCACTTTCCAGAGCACATTTGCAAAACATCATTTAATGAGGTTGACACACTGGAAATATTTACGCAATTAGCTAATTCCTTTTCTTTGTATGAATTCCAATGATTCCTGTGAGAGGACCCTTCCTGGCCTTGTCATCCAGTGATGGGATGCATCTTATTTGTGATCTGTCATTATTGTGCGCTGACTACAGCTGTTTACCAAAGATTTCAGGAAGGTCAAGAGCTTCTGGCAGTGCCTATGAATCAGAGAGGGAAAAAAACATCCTCTCTGCTGGGAAAATCTAAAGCATAAGAACAAGATGCGACAGGGCATAGTGGATAGCTGTTGTTTTGGCCACCTAACCTTCATTCCTGCTAAAGTAGCAATTCACCTTACTGCAGCCCTCCCACTTGCACTGGGGGTTCCCCTTGCCTTTGGTCCATGCACTTGGGGGTCTGCTCCCTACTCTGGAAAAGGGGTTGGTGGAGCAGAAGACCTGTCCCGAGTTTATCAGGACATTATGGCAGTAGTTCCGGGGCAGTGGGTGTACCTATGAGGAGTTTGGGGAGGAAGACAGGGTTTGGTGAGGTTGAAATCTCTAGCTAGTTCTGTCCAGTCTCACGGAAAAAAGAGTATAGGTTCTGGGACTCTCCCTTCCCCAACATGTCTGCCTTCTGAGTGTCCAAGGCATCACCGTCTGTTTCAGGGGAGTAAAGAGATCCTGAAACGGGCATGGCCCTAACGAGGCTTACATAGCCTGGCCCAAATCTGAGGAGGTGCCACTTCTGTTAGTTTGAAGGCCCTGTGCAGGCTGCTGTGGACCAGAGGCTCCCCTGTCACCCTGAAAGGACAGGGCTGCTCATGCCGCCCCCACAGGTCTCCCTGGGTGGGCCGTGGCCTCTGAGACAGAGACCTGAGCCCCCTGGGGCTGGCGACTGAGGGTGTCCCCTGTCTGAGCTTGGCCTTCCTGACGCTGAGGTCCACTCTCACATGGTGCTCACAGCTCAGGGGCTCCAATCTCCCTTCCTCTTGCTCCTTCTGTCTTCCTGCCTCCCAGTCAGGAAACCTTCATCTTCTCCCCCAGGGCAGGGAGAGCTGACTCTTATACAAACAGGAAGTATTCACTTAAATTAATCACATAGTGACTGAGCCATTTAATGTGAACAGTTGTCAACAGATCTCCCAAACCAGGAGTGGTCAGAGCCCATGTGATTTGAATTTTGAAAATATTGCTGCTGCTGATACATTGGAGAGAGGAGGGAAGGGGAGGAGAAGGGAGGGGCGGGGAGGGAAGGGGAGGGATAGATCACAACTCAGTGCATGAAGCCTGCAAACACTTAGAGTTCTTAGTGGGGGTTACTTAAGTCAGCCATTGAAATTTCTATTCCTACCTGTGAGTTAGCAAATTTCTATTCCTACCTGCTATTTATTGAGAGATAAGAGGCAATTGGGAATAGGTACATGTGTGAAGGACCAGCACATAGGGGAAAACTCTCAAACTTTTGTTATATTTTGTGGGTTAGCCATGACTCCCCAAATAGGGTACATGTGTTTGAATACAGAAACTGTGTCTTGAAAAACTATTGATTTTCAAACTACCGACTATTCTATGACATGAGCTCAGGTGTTTCATTCACACATTAATGGGGAAGTTTCTTAATTCCTAGAAGAATTGAACCATCAATAGAGTTTTTATAAGTTTTTCTCTTATATTTTTATTAAAACTTTTTGTACCTGCTACCCATGTGGGATAAAGTGAGTGAAAAACAACACACACACACACACACGCACACACACACACACACACTCTCACTCACACATACACACACACAATATAATATAAAACAAGAGATCAGAAACATGAAATTGCCTGGCCAGTATGGCTCAGTGGTTGAGCATTGACCTATGTGAACCAGGAGGTCATGGTTTGATTCCCTGTCAAGGCACATACCCAGGTTGCAGGCTTGATTTCAGTAGAGGGAGTGAATGAGGCAGCCGATCAGTGATTCTCTCTCATCATTGATGTCTCTCTCTCTCTCTCTCTCTCTCTCTCTCTCTCTCTCTCTCTCCCCTTCCTCTCTGAAATCAATAAAACTATATTTTTTTAAAAAAGAAACACAAAATTATTCTTCATTTGTGGGCATGTTTCTGTTTTGGATACCAGAGTTTATAGTTGTGCTTTTAAAATTATTATAATTAACAGTCATATTTCTTGCTAGTAAAGTTGCTCCCAGTTTAGAGGATGGAATTAAATCTGTCTCCCAGCGTGTATTTTACAGCCGATTTGGTGGGATTTCTGGCTTACAGAAAGGAGTCTTCAGTCAAATACACTTCGGGAATCCCACATTAAACAAAGTTCGGTTGTTTTCTCAGTCTATAAAATGAGGACGTACCCGCATATACCCAGGAAAAAAGTGGAATGAAGGCATTTCTCAAAATTATTTGACTCCAACACCATATTTTTCTTTATTCTCTCCTGTGGGACTAATGTTTCTTGGAAGACAATTTTTTAAACGCTGATACTGAGCATCTCATGCTAATGCTTGATCCATGATTCCCAGGTGCTTCACCTCCTGGACAAGTTTGAGGACCACTTTGCCAGGTCATCCAGAAAAAGCTAGATTACTAAACAGCAGACCTAATATGGCAAAAACTAATGATTGTTCCCCAGTATTCATTCTCGCCTTCTCCCTTTGATTATAGAACTCCTAAATTCTAACTGCACAGAGTTGAGGAAATAGTCAGTCTTTCAGGCCTCACTTCTACTAGGTGAGAATGTTGACTGCATTCTGGAGGAATTGGTGTGAGAAATCTCTGTGTTGTGCTCTCAAAGGAAAGGGGCATGTGTCCAACTTCTTTTCCTGTTTTCAGTGGCTGGAATGCAGCTGTGATGGGAGGAGTTGGAGCAGCCATATTGGGATTCGAGATGAACATCTCAAGTTGAGGATGGTAGAGAAATATGATAGAGATAGCCTGAGATATTCATGGTTGTAGGACAAGCAAGTCAAACTCATGGCCCGTGGCCGCATGCGGTCCACAACAAATATTTTTGTGGCTCAGCCAATATAACAGTATATAAAAAACATTTTTTTTAAAAAAAAAATATATTTTATTGATTTTTTACAGAGAGGAAGGGAGAGAGATAGAGAGTTAGAAACATCGATGAGAGAGAAACATCGATCAGCTGCCTCCTGCACATCTCCCACTGGGGATGTGCCCGCAACCCAGGTACATGCCCTTGACCAGAATCAAACCCGGGACCCTTCAGTCCGCAAGCCGACACTCTATCCACTGAGCCAAACCGGTTTCGGCTAAAAAACATTTTTATAACTTAATTTTTACAATATCTTGTTATACATAATTATTAATAACAAATGACAACGTTCACTAATGACTGATTACTATAATTGTGTTGCATTCATTTTCCCTTATGTGCCTTATGTGCAGGCCCACCATTTCTCTCCACTAATACTAGCAGCGAATATTTTAGCAGCCTATTGCCAAGTCATTAGTCTTAGACTGAGTTGTTTGGTGTGCACAACAGGAAATATTTAGCTTTTGGAGAACAAGAAAAAATAGGTTTATTTGGGTTATGCTTATTAATTTGTGTAGTTATTCAGTGTCTGGTAAGTTAATGTTCAAGAAAAAATATTAATTTTTATTAAAATGTTCTATTATTTTATGTTAACGATTACTCATTTATTTCAGCCCTTTGTATTCAGCATGTTTTCATCAAAATAAATCCACATTTCTATGAAAATTGAAGCTTTTGTTTTTTTGCAGCCCACGTAAACTTAAAACTTGTTTATTTGGCCTGTGTTAGCCTTTGAGTTTGACATGCTTGTTGAAGCAACACTATATCTGCCCTGGAGTGCCTACCTGGTGTTTTACATGAAAGAGAAATAAACTTTAATCTGGAGAGAAGAACCAAGATGGCGGCACAGGTAAATGCCTGTACTTGCTGCCTCCCACAACCACATCAAAATTGCAACTAAAATACATAACAACTATCATCCAGGACTGCAGGAAAGCTGGCTGAGTGGAAGTACTACAACTAGAGAGGTAAAGTACTTTGTTATAGCAACTGAATTTATATCCATATGAGTATATAGGTCAGGGGCAATTAGGAACATGTAGAGAGTATGACAACCCTGGGTGCTGTACATACTTGGGACAGCTCTAGTTTGCTGGTTAAGGAGCTGAATGGGATGTTTTTCTTGTAAACAGTATGCATATTAGTTGAGACTTACCTTCCTCCTGAGGCTTTGGTAAGCCTATTTTTTTAAAAGAATGTTGTTTGTTTTGTTTGTTTTTTAGAGAGAGAGAGAGGAAGGGAGAGGGAGAAAAAGATAGAAACTGATGAGAGAGAAACATCTATCGGATGCCTCCTGCATGCCCTCTACTGGGGAACCAGTCCACAAGCTAGGCATGTGCCCAGCCCTGGAATTGAACCAGTGACCTTTTGGTGCATGAGATGATGCTCACCAACTGAGCCACACCCGCTGGGCACGGTAAATCTATTGAAAGAATGCATTTACATCATTTTACAGCTGCTTCTTCAGCGTTCAAGGTGGAAAATTTGACATGCTGTTTTTGCAGTGAATGAATTCTTTAGTTTCTCAGCCCAATTTTCAGAGGACATAAAGAACACGCAGGGGGTGTGACAAACCTGAGTTGTGTTCCTATCTCCATGCCGCCTGTAGCAGAGGCTCAGTGAACCAGACACCTAATGAAAAGCTGCCGTGTACCCAGCTTTGTGCTAGATGCTGTGGCAAAAACAAGACAAAGACCCTGCTGTCAAACAGACCACAAACTGGTGTTCTGTCCTGCCTCCGGGAGCTGTTTTTGCACAGCTGTGCTCTACAAGGTTCCCTTTTCCATGCATAATGTTGCCCGAGGGACTAAGCAATCAACATGTACCAGACAACTATTGTGTAGCTAGTGTTGCTGTAGGTATTATGGATGTTATAAAACACAGAAAAAACAATCCTTTAAGACTAATGAAAAGATCTCATGAACAATTAGCAAACAATATAATATAGTGTATAATTAATTGCTACTGATTTAATGGCTAGGGCATCCAGTTTTAGTTCAATGCATGACACATTTCTAATAATTTCCCCGGCCAAAATTCTGTAGTTCTCTGTCAATGACTTAATTTCCTAGAGGAATGAGTTGGAAAGAGTTAGGTGTGAGAGAAAACTGTGAAGTGAAATGGAAGGGGCTCTCTCTACCCCCCACCCTTCTATTGCTTCCGTTTTGATACATCCCATTTGTCATGTTCACTGTTTTCTGGGTTTCAAAATGACTTGCAGAGTCAGAGAACATGTTCTGTTCGGACTTTCGGGAAAGAAAACCAGGCAACCAGCTTTGATGGAGATAAATAAACCCTTTTCCAAATTATCTGCTTTTGCCTCTGTGACTTACTGAAATGTCACCCCCCAGTGCCAGACCCACATTTTCTGGATGGGGAATACTCATTTCCATACTGACTGCATCACAGATTGTTGCTCCGTGGTCATTTCCACCTCCTGGCTGTCTCCAGTCCCCAAGCATTCCGCAATTTAAGGCCATTTTTCTTTGACCCTCATCACTCACAGGCTCATCCTGGATGCGTGGAGGTTCAGTGTCTCAACGGCAGCATATGTTGAAGATAAAGCTGAGATTTAATGCCTGTCTTTTCTCTTTTTTAAATATATATTTTCATTGATTTCAGAGAAGGAGAGAGATAGAAACATCAATGATGAGAGAGAATCATTGCTCAGCTGCCTCCTGCATGCCCCCTACTGGTGATTGAGCCCACAACCCGGGCATGTGCCCTGACCAGCAGTCAAACCTTGACCTTCCAGTTCATAAGTTGACGCTCAACAACTGAGCCATACCGGCTGGGCAATAACTCTTTTCTTACAAATTTGTAACGTGTGTAAACGTTACAAATGCTTCAAGAGTTTGTGACTTACTTCTCTGGGGTGTTGTGCAACAAAAATTACCCTGACACATGTTAAAACAGTAAGAAGACTTTATTTAGGACTGCCATGATAGGGGTGGGGGACCACTGCAATGGGGTTTTGCAACAAGGGAGAGAGACTGGGCTCAACTCCAAACAAGATGAAGTGGGATTTATAGATAAGGAGCTGGGGAGAGGGGTTGGTCAGTGGGTGGAAAATTACTAAGAGGGGAGGGTCACTCTTTACTAAACTGACCTGATAGGATTCTTGCTGAAGGCAGCCAGGGTGGTCAGGTATCGCTGGGGGGTGGTGAGGATGGTGGAAGGTGAGGGTAATCAGATATGGAGGGTAGGGGATTCTGGCCATACTGACTTTGAGCAGGATTCTTGCTAAAACTGGGCTCTTAAGGACATGCTCAAGGACGGAGGAGCAGCTGCAGAGTTTGCTCTAGTGGAGGGTCTTCATCAGCACCCCCAGCAGAGTGCTGGCAACCAGGCAGCACAGCATGATTGGAGGCAGAAGTTTTATGAGGGGAAACGTGGAAAGAAAAGACCCTTTGAGCACCTGCTCTATGTCAGGCATGTATTTCCTTTCCCTTTCTTCATCTGATCCTCACAGAGGCAGAAACAATGATTTTATGGACATAAAATTTTATGGATATTAAGGAAGATTAAGTAATGCCCAGTTGGTGGGGGTGGGATTCAAACCCTGGTCGGTCTGTACCCTGGACAATGAGCAAATTGGGGGTGACTGGGCTGAAAATGAGGGCACGTTCCTAAGTGTCTTGTACTATTTAGTCTCTTGGGCCGTCCTCAAGCAGTGGGACTGAAAGTTGTACCGGGGAACCCATATGATGCCTGACAGAATTTTTTGACAACCTAATGGATGGTGATCTCATCACATTATTTTGGGCTTAGGGGAAATGTGGCATTTGCTGCCCACTGCTGTTGTGGACTGCAGTGTGTGTGTACACGTTAAAGTGACCCAATTAAAGCCACTGTGAGTGTGAGCACATCACCGGGAGCAGCTGGTCTTACCTCGTCAACTCTAGATGTCACTCTAGGATCGTGAGTTAGACGAATCCAAGTTAACGGCAGAGGCCCCGGCTTTGCTGCATTCTTTTTAGCTGACTCACCGTGCAGTTTTCTGTTCCCATCGCAGCTGTTTTTCTGAGGCAGGAACTGATGCAGAGAATAAAATCTTTTTAACACAGACGTTCAGGGCACCGTAAGATTAAGAGCAGGAAGTTGAGAATTTTTGCGTATCTGAGCCATTGCCCTGACCCCCACCAGGAAAGGCCAGCAGAACACTCAAGAGTAAGGGCTTTGTGACATGCAACAAGCTTTCGCAGGGCAGCCAGAAATTCTCTAAGAAATAAATTTCTGTGAGGAAAAAAAATATTTCTGTAACCATCACAGATGGTGTGATACATTTGCTCAACCTCATGGCGGGTACATTTTGTGTTTATCCGGGAGGAAATGCAGATACAAGATCAAGATGGAGATGAATGAAGATTCCTGAGATTTCTGGTTTCAGGAAATGAGTTCTTTGCCCTGTGGTTCTATTTCTAGACAGTTGTGTGGGTACAGGCTGCTTCCTGCCACAACAGCCAATAGCAAGCAGAGGGAGAGAGAATGAAAGGCCGGGGGGGGGGGGGGGGGGGGGGGGAGGGGGGGTGAGAGGGAAAGGGTCAGCTTCCTCCCTCACTGGATGACTTTGCAGTGGTTCTCAACCTTCTTCTGGCCCTTTAAATACAGTTCCTCATGTTGTGACCCAACCAGAAAATTATTTTCTTTTCTTTTTTTTTTTTTTAAATATATTTTATTGATTTTTTACAGAGAGAAAGGGAGAGAGACAGAGAGTTAGAAACATCGATGAGAGAGAAACATCGATCAGCTGCCTCCTGCACATCTCCCACTGGGGATGTGCCCGCAACCCAGGTACATGCCCTTGACCGGAATCGAACCTGGGACCCTTCAGTCCGCAGGCCGACGCTCTATCCACTGAGCCAAACCGGTTCGGCCATAAAATTATTTTCGTTGCTACTTCATAACTGTAATGTTGCTACTGTTATGAATCGTAATGTAAATAATCTGATATGCAGGATGGTCTTAGGCGACTCCTGTGAAAGGGTCGTTCAACCACCAAAGGGGTCGCGACCCACAGGTTGAGAACCGCTGCTTAGAGCCATGTAAGTATTCCAGATGGGAGAGACTAAGGGTTCCTCTTTACTCTCTGTGGTGATTAAAAAACCCTCTTTTCGACTTCTTTTGCTGTGAATGTTTGGTTTGAGAAGAATTGCAGCAGTCTGCAAAACATTTTGTTATTTTGATTCACAAATGGGGTGTTTTCAAGTTAGCACTGCAAATGTGTTCAAACAGTATGCAAATCAGGATCTCCATGATTGAACAGCTGAAAACAATCCGCTAGTTACATTGTGCCTGGGGTTTAGTTTAGGTTATATAGCATACTAATTGCTATAGGATTGGACTGGACTACATTGGGATGGACACATGGGAATGGGGAGACAAGGAATTTGAGTGAATTCTTCAGCAGTTCAAATCCCTGCAGCTTCAAAGATCACTAAGAACTTCTGCTAGATTTTCCGGCAAGTCACTACTTCTGAGACTTGAAATGTCTAAACACCCACTTGTCTCCATGAACACGACTGAGCTATTCTGCTGTCTTCACTAATGTGCTTTACTATTCTGGAAACTTTTGCCCCAAAAGAAGAAAGTTGCAAATAACTTTATTATTCATTTCAGGGACCTCTTGAGAAAACCCACTTAAACGAACATCAGGCTATTGCGTTTTTCAACAGATAGCGTCAAACAAGCATTTACTCTACAAAGTCTCTTCAAAACCCTCACCTGAAAGTTTTCACCTTTCCATGTCCACCAATCCTAACTACTATATCATGATTCTTATAAGTCCTAACCAGACCCAGCATTGAAAGACCCACCTTAAACCAAACCCTAAATCTAATATGTATTTTAACTTGGCCTACCCTCCTGAGATTAAGTGGTGTTCTCGCTCACCAATGAACTCAGCTTTGCTTCATCAACAGGTTGTTTTGGTGGTGTTTTCTTGAGGCCAGCAATGCCCTTGATCTCTCAAATGCATCTGCTTCCTCATCATTTCTTTCATCCCCAAGTTCTCTTGGCTCTTGGAATCCTACACTCTCCCTGTCTCCTTCTAGTCAGAAGGCATTTCCTTTTCAAGCCTCCCTATAACATCTCTACAGAAATGACATGAAATGATACCTCCAGCGAGATTCATTTCTTTCTCCCTACAACCAAAGCTTTCCTCTTCAATATTTCTGTGTTATCACCAATTCACCAGGTTCCTGATCCCTCGCCTTCTTCCCCATTTCTGATAATAGCATTACAAGACAGTCAGATTTGAAACCCTTTCATTATCCTTGACTCATTCCTTCCCTTCTTGCCTATAAATAATCAGTCACTAAGTTCTGTTAATTTACAAAAAACCCAAGTAAACACTTGTATTGATCCTCTTCTTTGTATTTTTACCCAGTTTAGGTTTTTATTTTGTGGCCTTTAAATTTTACTGCGTGCACAGACTTCTTTGAGATTTCATTAGAATTTATGAATCTCTTTTTCCTCAGAGAAGTATAATTGTGCACATACACACAAATTTTTGGTAGACTTCAGGAGTTCTGTGAACCTTCTAAAGTCCAAATTCTTGTTCTCACAGTTCTCTCTAATACCATCCTTCTCACCTCATCCATGGGACATTCATATTCACTTTTAATAATGTCATCCCTGCCCTAGCTGGTTTGGCTCAGTGGATAGAGTGTCAGTCTGTGGACGGAAGGGTCCCAGGTTTGATTCCAGTCAAGGGCACATGCCAGGGTTGTGGGCTTGATCCCCAGTAGAGGGCATGCAGGAGGCAGCCAATCAATGATCCTTTCTCACCATTGATGTTTCCATCTCTCTCTCCTTCTCCCTTCCTCTCTGAAATAAACAAAAATATATTTTAAAAAAGTCATCCTTATAAATGAGTGGTAATAGCTCCTTATAAACTTCAGAATGAAATCTGAGGCTCAGTTGGGCATTTCAAAAGCCTTTGTCAATTCTGTGAATGGAACTCAAACTGCCCTTTGACCTAAAATGACTTATAATCTTACCGGGGAGACAGAATTTATTTCTGAACAAATTAGACTACAATTATATATATATTAGAGACCCGGTGCATAAAAATTCATGCACTCTTGTGCCCTCAGCCAGGCCTGCGCCCTCTTGCAGTCTGGGACCCCTTGGGAGATGTCCACCAGCTGGCTTAGGCCCACTCCCCAGGGGAGCAGACCAGATTGGGAGTGGGCCTAAGCTGTCAGTCAGACATCTCTCTGGCAGCCCAGGAACCATTGAAGGATGTCTGACTGATGGCTTAGGCCCACTCCCCTGGGCCTAAGCTGTCAGTCGGACATTCTTAGCACTGCTGTGGAGGTGGAAGAGGCTCCCGCCACCTCCTCTGGGCTCACAACCCCCAGCCTGGCTTGTGGCTGAGCAGAGCTCCCCCTGTTGGAGTGCACTGAAGACCAGGGGGAAGCTCCTGCATTGAGCATCTGCCTCCTGGTGGTCAGTACGTATTATAATGATTGGTCATTCCCCCATTAGGGTCAATTTGCATATTATCCTTTTATTATATAGGATATATGTGCTTAAAACAACAGAAATGTATTCTCTCACAGTTGACAATTATATTCTAAACCAAAGACTCTGAAACTCTTAGAACCAATTTTCAACATAATTGGCTTCCAAGTATTTTATGTGTGTGTGTGTGTGTGTGTGTGTGTGTGTGTGAGAGAGAGAGAGAGAGAGAGAGAGAGAGAGAGAGAGAGAGAGAGATTTTAGAATTGGAATTGGATCATGACTTAAGCATCCACTTTAGTATGGGCTCAGGTTGGGCTGATCTCTTGGGGGATGCTTTCCTGCTACTCCTAGGTGTGTGTGTGTGTGTGTGTGTGTGTGTGTGTGTGTGTGTGTGTGTGTGTGATATGCTTGATCTCCCTCTCCTTTTGAATCTAGGATTTAATTCTATTGAAGTCAGCTCCCCTCCATCTACCAGGCTGAGACCCAAATACTGTAAGGGTTCCTGCCAGAAACAGCAACATCTTATGGGGAATGCTGCTCTCTTCCTCCCCGCCGACCCTGAGTGCATCATGAGTCAAGCTTAGCCCCTTTGGTCCTTGAATGCAGAGCTGTGGTGGAGGAGCCCTGCATAGCTGCAGCTGTGGTGCCCTGGCTGAGCCGTTGGACTGGTCACCTCTTCCTCTTCCTCAGCGCTGTAACGGACAATGGGACCTCTTTCTCCCTGTGCAGAGAGGAAAGGGGAAAGGAAGGAATGGGAAAATAATTCTAGCAGCAGCCAAGGACTCCAGAGTGTGGTGAGGCCTCCCCACTCTGCCCCATCCCCTCCTCCATGCTGAGGAGAAAGAAAAGACACTGTAGCTGTCTCTAGTCCCTGCAGGATTGGTTTCAGCTTTCTCAGCTAACCGGATTCATGCCCTACAATAGCATCATCCTGTCTAATGACAAATAGATTTCGATCGTCATTGACCTGAGCTGTATTTTAAAATGAAATTCAAGGGGCTGTGGAGGCAGAGTCCCTCCCATCTCCCCAGACAGAGGCCTCGGTGGATGCTAGGGCATAGCATTTGTGTCTCCCTTCTTGGGGATTGTTGCCTTCTTTGGTTCAGATTTGTGCTCCTTCCAAGGGACTGTGGTGTCTGTTTTGTTTAGGATGAAGTAAGCAGTGCTTGGGAATATGGGCTCTGCCTGCTGACCTCCAACCACTCTTCACATCTGAGAGGTCTCAGAACATTCAGAACAAGGTGTTTCCACGTGCAGTAACAGTCGTGGGGTCAAGGTGTCTTCAAGGACCGGTGAAGTTCAGACCCTTCCTTCTGACTTATGTCTAAAGACTCATCATCTCAAAGTCAGAACTGGAGTCAGCTCTAACCAGGTTCAGAGGGAGGTATCAGCCAACCTATTGTGGCCACTGTCTGCCTCCAGCTTAACTAAGCACATCTGACCAGCAGGTGACATTTATATATATCATGGAGAAGCAAGTTGCATTTTCTGAACATTTATGTGCCAGGCACTTTTTAAAATTTCCTCACCGAGGACATATTCATTGATTTTTAGAGAGAGGAGAAGAGAAGGGGGGAGAGAGAGAGAGAGAGAGAGAGAGAGAGAGAGAGAGACATCGATTGGTTGCCTTTCATATACACCTGGACCCAGGATGGAATCCACAACCAAGGTATGTGCCTTGACTGGATGATGCTTCAACCAACTGACACACCAGCCAGGGCTGTGCCAGGTGCTCTTTACCTTCTCATTGAATGAGTTCTCCATACTGGGTCTGACCATTATACAACGAAAGTCCTGGAGTTACATCTTTGCCCATCTGCCACCTAATCTGTAGTTCAACTCCCAGCTCTTTTACTCATTAACTATTTAACTGGTGAATCACTAAACCTCTTTGAATCTCTATTTTGTCCCCCCCCCCAAAAAAACACACAACAACAACCCAATAACAACAAGGACAACAGTCCCTCTCTCATCGGGTTTTGGATGTGAAAGAAGATGTACCTGGAAATACCCACCCAGATGTATCTGATGCTAGTCCCTGACCTGCCCACCAGTCTACAACCACATCATGAATCCAGAGACAGGGTAGATAAGAGGTTATTGTACCAGACAATATTCTGGTTCAGGATACACTATAAAACAAACAAATACAATAAACTAGAGAACTAGTACTGTTGGTATTTGTTATTTTTACTGCCATAATTTAATTACATCTTGTATGAAAATAGGTTTTACAGTGTGTGTTATAATTAATCATTATTGATCTTGTGAAGTTCTAGATAATCAACTGTATAATGGTCAAAATTGTCTCCAAGTTAAAACAGACCAAGACTTCAGTAAGCTACTCATTGTGTGTCTACAATATCATTGTATCCACCAAGATCTTAATGTCTTTGTTTCTCTCAAGATGTAATAGGCAGTCAGTTACCAGAGAGCAACCTATATGAGACAGCAGTATTTTCTTTTCAGTCCCCTTTAGGTGAATATACATGACCTTGATTTGCTCAGTCTCTCCACTAAGTACACGAACTGGGGAGTGGTTAAACTTCTCAACATCAAATTTATGGCAAAGCCAAAACCGGAAGCTAGTTTTCCTCGTGAGCTGGAAACCCTTTCCTTTTCTTTCTTTTACCAAGTACTGAAGGAACGGGTAGTCTTTCCTCAACAGACTTGGAAATACATCTTCGAACAGTCCATACTCTTTTTAAAATATCATTTTTCAAACAAAACAAAACAAAGCAAAACAAAACAAAACAAAACAAAACAAAACAAAACATACTGTACTGTTTCTTATACCACCTTGGTATGTGAACGTGGTGGAGGAATATATCAACAGCCCCTTGAACAGCTTTGGTCCAAGAGAGAAGTCCACCAGGTTATATAATAGCAGACCCACTGCTCTGTGCTTGGTCGTGGTGCGATTTGACCACAAGGTGGCAGAAGCGTCCAAATAGTAAATCTAAGGTGAAAAGGAGGAATTGACAATGCTTGTGCAAATATCTTACTTATGTGCAAACATACCGAGGCCCCAGGTCCTTTTGCCTCTTATTCTAAGGGCACTCTAGCCACTTGCAGAATGAATCCTCTGATGACAGACGCCCCAATAAAGCAAAAGCATGTGGGAGCCTCACCGTTTCCCGTTCTGCCCAATGTTTTGCTTCCATCCTAAGGGAATAAGTGGAAGGGAAATCTATGTCAGAGCCTCCCGAACAGATGGGAACATTCAGCTCTCCTATGGTGATTCTTGACAAGCTAACTATTCCCTTTTCTGACTTTCTCTTAGGGGGTAGTGCGCAGTAAAGTAATAAGCATATAGCAGCTTACGTGGGGCTGTCTTAGAGACCTGCTGGTTTAAACGGCTTCCTTGTGCTTGTCATCGTTGTTAGAGCTGGGAGGTGTGGGAAGCTTAAAGACAGAAGGACAGGCACGTCATTGGTGCTGTGTTCTATGTATCTTTATGGAAGAGCAGGCTCTTGAGAAGGGGGGTGGAATCTTACGTAAAGAACGTAGGGAGTGTTGTCCTGTGGACCAAAAACGTTGTGGGTTTGATCCTTGGTCAGGGGGCATGCAGGAGGCAACTGATATCCTTCTCTCTCTCTCTCTCTCTCTCTCTCTCTCTCTCTCTCTCTCTCTCTCTCTCTCCCTTACCCATTCTCCAGAATCAGTAAAAACATACCCTCGGATGAGGATTAAAAAAGACAAGAGAGAGAGGTACAGGCAAATCCTCCCTGTGCGCACAAGCTGTGCTAGGAACGAGAGCTGGTATCGCGGTGATGTTTTGAACAAGAATCTGTTTCCAGAAGGCTTCTTGCTGCTTTATAATTTAAGAGTCCCATTCTCTAAATGAGTGAAGTTTTTGCTATAAAATGGTTAAGGTTAAGTAAACTCTCACAAGACAGCCATATCTGAGCATAAAATATTCCCAAAGTGTGAAAAAACAAAGCAAAACAAAAATCAATAAAGCAAGCCCTTTGAATTTAGGGCTTAAGCTTGAAAAACATCTGCCAAAGCCCAATGCTCGGTATATCTGAAAGCCTCTCTGACCTGAGCTTAGGAAATTATTTGTTCTTCATTAGAACCTGGGCTCTAATTCGTTGCTTAACATCTGAAGTCTTTTTTAAGAAAATCAGTGTGTGCCGTTCCTGTCCATGGACTCATCTATAGATGCCAGGAGCTCATGGCCTAGCCAAAGCTGAGCGGCTCAGGGGTGGCCCTGCTGGCTGCCGGCCGTAGGGTAGTCACCGCTGGCACTGGGCTCTCAGGGCCTAGGCTTTGGGACAGCATTGGCCCAGCCTGGGGCTGCCGCATCCGGAGCTCCCTGCAGCGGAGATTGCAGCAGGCAGCTGATGCGCCCTATTAAGGGCCCAGCACCCAACTCCCTCCAGCCGAGCTCCATTTCCAGTGGCGCCTGGAAGGGTCTGGAGCAGGTTTTCAGCAGGGGGTCCAGCTGGGCTCAGCCTCCAGGCCACAATCCGTATGTGGCCATAAGGTGGTGTTTCTAGGTTACATTTCCTTGACTGGCCTGATCCATCCAAAAAAGACCTAGTTTTATTTAGAGAGGGAGATGCTTCCCATATTTCCACCTGTGCATTCAAGCTCATTTTAACCTCTCCAGAACCTTTGACAAGGTCTGTATATCCTGTACGCTAGTACAGGTCCTAGTATAATAATTCCACAGAGGTTAATAATGGCTTTTTAAATCCTCTCCTGAGGATATATTCTTTAAATTGATATTGAGAGAGAGAGAGAGAGAGAGAGAGAGAGAGAGAGAGAGAGAGAGAGAGAGAGAGAGAGATTGCCTCCTGTATGCGCTCCAACCCGGGGATCAAGCCTGCAACCTAGGTATGTGCCCTGATGGAAAATTGAACCGGCAACCTTTTGATGTACAGGATGATGCTCCAACCAACTGAGCCACCCCAATCAGGGCAAGCCCCTGGCATTGTTTGATAACCTACCTCCTGAGAGAGGAGAGGCCTGGGCAGTACACCCACCCCTCAGGACTCTCCTCATCCGGGCACCCTGCACTCTCAATTTACCTGCTGCCTCAGTCAGAAACACCTGACAGACCTGTTGGCAGCCAAGTGTTAGGAGTGTAAGGTGCTATTCTTGCAAAGGTCTTTCTATTTTAAAAGACAGAAGACTGGGAACAATTTTCTCTTCTGGAGGAGGGTGTTAGGTTAAAAACATGGTCTATTTGTACAGTGGGATCTATGTAAGCACTGGCATGAAGGAGGCAGATATCCATCACTGATGTGAGATCCCCTGCAAGATACACGAACCTGCAACAGAAGCTGCTGTGAATCATCACCAGAGACTGTTATAAATACCTTATCAGTGTATATGCTTCCTGGGCACGGAGGAGGTAGGAAGGAGGATGTGGAACATTCCAGGCAGAGGGGAGAGCATCTTCGGGGTGAAAAGTGTGACAAAGGCCTGGTATATTGGGAACGGGAGAAGGTTTAGTGCAGAAGGAGGTTAGGATACAGAGAGTGAAGGGGAGGTGTCATTGCCAGGGTCTGTAGGAGCTGGGTGAGAACTTGTCTGTCCCTGACAGAGAAGCTGCCTGCAGCTCCCACTGGGAGGCGCAGTGAGCTCAGCTTCTGGAAGAGGGACCAGAAAGCTGCAGACCAAAGTGACTCAGGTCCCAGCCTCTCAGGCACAGGCCATGTGTTTGCTTAGCAGGGGTGGGCAAACTTTTTGACTCGAGGGCCACAATAGGTTCTTAAACTGGACTGGAGGGCCGGAACAAAAGCATGGATGGAGTGTTTGTGTGAACTAATATAAATTCAAAGTAAACATCATTACATAAAAGGGTACGGTCTTTTTTTTTTTTTAGTTTTATTCATTTCAAACAGCCGGATCCGGTCTGCGGGCCGTAGTTTGCCCACGGCTGGCTTAGAGCCTAAATGCAACGAAGAGGGTCAACCAATCTCTGTGATCTTGAACTCTGTCCAAGCCCTGAACTCCTTTCCTCGGAGTCAGATGTCACTCCTGCCTCCCCAGCCTGGCAGGTCCACAGTAGAGCTAACACTTCATGTAGCGCAGACTGTACAGCAGGACTTGTTTTGAACATGATATTAATTCGTATATATTAGTCCATAGTAACTCATCAAATCCTCACAATAACCTCTAAAATAGGTACAATCATTATTCTGGAGATGAGATCAATGAAACCCAGAGAGGTTAAGTAATCTGCTCAAGGTCACACAGCTAGTCAGTGCAACCTGGCACTAGACCAAAGACCAGACCCTTCTTCACTGCTATGCAATTCTGTCTCCAAACTAATAACTAGACTTTGAGGTGGAAGAGAGCCAATGCCAGGGGGAAATTAAGTACTATGAGATGTCAAGGACGGGAGATATTATATCCAATGAAAGGAGATTTTTAAAAAAGCCTTTGAGATGGAACCTGAATGACAGAAAGCCTTTCCCCAGGCAGGTCAGAGGGAGGATATTCCAGACAAAGAAAATAAGGTATGAAAGAAGACTGTATTGCTCCCCTCAAATATTACCATGCACATCTTTTTTTGCATGAGAGTGCTGATGTTTTCTATTCCGATCTTACCACATTCATTCATTTATCGGGACAATTTTTTTGAGCACTTGCTAAGTGCCAAGCATTCTGCTGGACTGGACATGAGCCAGGCAGGCCTAGCCTTTGCTTTTATTTTCTCTATGAACAATACTGTATGAGCCACTCCCAATGTTATGAGCATTAATAAAGCTTTCGTGACCCCTCTGACTTAGCCAGGAGGACTTCAAGGTTGAGAAGGAGAAAGGAAAAAGTTGAATTTAGGAGGGAAAAGGGGAAGCTCAAAAAGCAGCCGTGCCCTAGCCGGTTTGGCTCAGTGGATAGAGCATCGGCCTGGGAACTGAAAGGTCCCAGGTCTGATTCTGGTCAAGGGCACAGGCCCGGGTTGTGGGCTCAATCCCCAGTGGGGGGCTTGCAGGAGGCAGCCAATCAATGATTTTCTTGGTGTTTCTATCTCTCCCTCTTCCTTCCTCTCTGAAATCAATAAAAATATATTAAAAAAGAAAAAGCAGCCCTGACATGGCTGAGTTGGCTGTCAATTCCCTCTGGGGGTCAAGAAGCGGAAAGACCAGGTCTGAGCCCCTCTGGGACCACTGTCACTGAGGGGCTGGGAGAGGAATGCTGATGCTGTTTTTAAATGCAATGATCTGGAATGAGTGCGTGACTCTGCCTTTACTTACTGGCAAGCACGATGCCCTTGTATGCCTCAGTTGTGTCTTCTGTAAAATGGGGTTAATAATGCGCATGCTCGTTAGCACTGTTTCAAGAACCTAATTAGATGATACAGGGAAGTGCTTTGCATGGTGTCTGGCTCTCAGCGAGCCCTCAGTATGTGTGACCTGCTAGAAAGGCTAGCGGAGGAGTTTTATTAAAGGGAGAGATGAAGGCAACTAAGTTCAACCTTCTCTTAACCAACCTTCATGTTGCCTCACATACACGCCTGCGTTCCAATGGGAAGCTCTGAGATAGTGCAGGGGCACTGGGCTTCTGAACTCTGCCCTGTGGGAGTTGAACCAGCCACCTAATTTTCTGCACCTCAGTTCCCTTACACACAGCAACAGGGATAATGATGCTCCTTTGGCAGTATTTTTATGAGAATGAACTGAAGTGAAATTTTAGCACTGGACCAGGCACCCATGAAGAATTCAATGCAAACTAATCCTCTTCCTTCTTCCTCATCCTAGGTCAGGGGCATGGAGGGGCCGGGCACAGTCACTGGCTCAGAATCTTCTTTACTGACCACAGCGGTCTAGACAGGAGACGTGTGGGCCCTAAAATACGATTGTGCATGTGTTCAGCTGTGCTGGGCTGCATATCTGGCGCTTTGGCCAGGTGGAGCACGCTGTCCTAGAACACATAGATAGGAAGGTACTGACATCAGGCCAGGCCTTGAGATATGGTCTCATGGCCCCTTCCCGGCACTCTGTACTCTCTGTTCCTAGAACACATAGATAGGAAGGTAGTCACTGTATGATGCTATACTGTGTTGGGAACTAAGGTTTTGTAACTTTGTGGTTTTTCAAATAAAAATGCTGTAACTCCTGTAGTCTGCACTGCAGTTCAGCCTCTGCTTCGGCAGGGTGCTGTAACTGTAGTCAGCTGGCTAGCTTAATAAAGGCTCTTTAATTTAAATTCTGAGTCAGTGGTCTATCTCACTGAGTGAACCCATAACACAACGATTGTCCACTGGGTGACCACCTGCTGTACCCCATTTAGGTGCTTTGAGAGAGTTATCTTTTAAAATTCAATAACCAGCAAGGAAGAATCTTTACCCCTCTTTACAGATGAAGAAATCTGGGCTCAAAGAGGTTACGCAATTTGTGACGGTTCTTACAGCTTACAAATGGCAGGTGGGAGATTGGATGTTGGGTCCAGTGTTTTCTATGTTACACAAGTATTGACTTTTCTCTTTCTTTTTTAAAAATTATCTCTATTGTTGAAAGTGTTACAGATGTCCCCTCCCCAGGCCTTCACTGCACTATTGTCCGTGTCCATGGGTTATGCATATATGCATATAAGTTCTTTGGTTAATCTCACCCTCCCCACCCCTTCCCTCTGAAATACGCCAGTCTTTTGCATGCTTCAATTGCTGACTTTTCTTAGGAGATTATGTTGCAGGTGAGGGAAGGACTCAAAAACATTATAATAATTAGGAGGATCAGAAGAGGGTATCAGGAACTGGATGTTCACATTGAGCTGAGAGAGGCAAACATTTCCACCTGAAATTATGACCTGAAAGTAAACATTTCAGAAAGGATTAGACACTCCATTGGGGAACTCAATGGGTTTGGATGCTAAAAGAAAAACAAGGACAGTTTGAGTAAAAAGAAAGGACATAAGAATGGGAGTGGAGCCCTGACTGGTTTGACTCAGTGGACAGAGCGTCGGCCTGTGGACACAAGGGCCCCAGGTTCGATTCCGGTCAAGGGCATGTACCTTGGTTGCTGGCACATCCCCAGTAGGGGGTGTGCAGGAGGCAGCTGATCGATGTTTCGCTCTCATCGAGTTTCTAACTCTCTATCCCTCTCCCTTCCTCTCTGTAAAAAAGCAATAAAATATATTTTTAAAAAAAGAATGGGAGTGGAAACATTTTAAAGAAATTTAACGTGCATTGATATGCCACTCTAGAAAAATGCTTCTAATAAAAACATTCCATGGGAGAAAATGAGGTGTTATAAGAAGCGGTGGGGGGAAATGTAGTACAAAACTTAAGAATATTATGACCGGATATTGACTAGTTCCGCCGCCTCTCCCAAACCTCAAAAAAAGGTAGACATAAATACTTATTTACCACTTCAAGCCTTTAATAGGATTTGGATTAACTTCTATGATATGAAACATGGTTAACCTTCAAATCCTCTTTCTTCTGAATTTAAACGTGCTCCCACTAATTCTTATTTCAAACTCAAAGCACTGAAGGGGAAAGATTGATGCTGACAGAGCAATTGAAATGTGGTCCTGTCTCTTCAGAGATAAAGGATTTGTGTCAAGTGAAGGTGATGAATATGGTCAGTTGAAGCTGAGAGCTGAGGCACTAATTTACTACTAATTTGCAGAGTTTCTAAGGTCAATAAACCCAGAATTACTAGACATTTTTGGACTCACATGAAGAACCTCTACTTTATCCCCAAAATTCAATTGATTGAACAAATAAATATCTATTGAGTCTCTCATCAGTGTGTTAGATTTCTATGAATGCATGAGGTTTGCAGCAAACTTCCAGGATGGGCAATTGGTGAAAAAGCCCTCAAAGGCAAGCGAATCTCAGGTGGCAGGGCAGGGGAAGGGGCTGCGGTCTAGGCCCCACCTGCACTCCACATAGAGCTCCTCTGCATTTGCAATCTTGAAGGATCCGGATTTGATTTTCATTAAGGAAGTTGGAAATTACCAAGCGTGCCTACACAATACCAACTAATATGGTCAGCTGATATGATCATTGTATTTTAAGAAATCAACATTGTACCCAACACTGTACCCAATCCCCTGCAACCATCACTAAGCAGATTAGTATTCTAGTGTCTGCCACCTCTGGACTCCTCAACTGCAGTGGCTGGTCCCCGGGTCCTCCCATGGTGTGTGTACCTCCCCGCTCTGCCTGAAAGGTACCAGTCCCACCGGTCCAGCCTGGGAAGGAAGATTTAAAAGCCCAGCTCTACAACTCTTGTTTCTCCAGGAGCCCAGATTTCCTGCAATTCCTGACCTTACTAAACTAAGCTAAATTTCTATGGAATTTCTCTATCATGTGAATCATGAGATCACTTGAATGATTTGAAATGGCAGAGGCTAACTAGAATAGACAGAAAGCTGCGGGAATCTTTATCTTGTGCTATATCTTCTTTCTGAGGTGGGATAGGAGGAACGCTAAGTTCATCTCCTGGAAGTAAGGTGGCAGGGGAGAATGGGAGGCAGGTTGACCTGAAAGAGCCCCCATTCAGCAGATTGCACTCAGTGGGTATTTATCAGACACAGAGTATGTGCCAGGTGTTCACCATGCAGCATCCGGTGATTTGGTCCTTATGGTATGCCTAGGTGATGAACTCAAAAGAGATGTCAACCATCTCAGTCTTGTCTGAATTCCCATGCCTGCTACTGGAAAAGACTCTCAATACATATTTGTTGCATGAAAAATAATAAATGGCGTAGATTGGTCTTCATCCCAGTAGTTACAGACAATAAAACTGAGTGTCAGGGAATTTTAAGTCACTTACTAATAATAGCTCGCTAGCAGTGGCAGATGGAGGATTCAATGCAGTTACTGACTCCCAGGTTAGAGCAATTTCATTGCACCGTGGTACATGTATATGATACCCCACCAGTGAAATGTCAGGCATATTTCCCATTGAATTAGCTTCTAAGAATTGGGCTAACCCTTCAGAGCACCATACCAACAGTAGGAAAGTTGCATGATAAATGCAGTAATTATAAGGTAGGATCCCAGAAAAGTAGATTACTTTAGAAAAAAAAATCACCATTTACCAAGAGCCTATTATGTTTCAGATGTTGTGAGGGCCCTCTTACAGTGTAATCCTAATAACTGCCCTATGAAATAGGAATTATCAATCCCGCTGGAGAAAATGAAGGCATGTTGGAGTCGAGTAACTTGCCCAAGGTTGCCATGAGGGTAAGTGACAAAGCTGAGATTTGAACCCTGCCTGTCTGGCTCTAAGAATTGTGTTGTTTCTAACACAGCCAAAGGTCACAGCACTAAACAGCATATATAAAATTAGCCCATTCAATTCAATCCAACAAATCATTACTAAGCCCTCAATGACACTAGATTAGACAGTAGAAAATATGAAGATGAACCTGCCTTTGGGGCGGTTACAATATGGTGATAGTACAAGGCCAGGCATGTAATAGGTGTTCAATAAATATTTATTGGATCAAGGAGCAAATGCTATAGCTGACTATCATAGAAAAATCCTGTTAGAGAATTTCAGATTGAAATTTATGAGAAGAAATGCATTGTTGCTCTAAGCTAATGTATGTAGAATGGATATTAATCATCTAGCGCCCAAGGTCACATAGTCAGCTAACAACAGAGGATGGACTGAAAGTTTCCTAACAAATTCAATGCTCTTTGAGTGTTTTTTTTCCCTTTACCACCTTTCACAAAGCCAAAATCCTATTTCTATCTTCTCTCTGCATATAATCATGAAAGAGCTATTGTTATGTCCCTCCTCAGAGAGAACCTCTTTATCTTCTCAGACCATGGGGGAATATATGCATTAGCTGACAGGAATTGACTATGTGTCAATCATAAAAAGAAGATTTTTTTTTGGTAAGAAGTGAGTCACTTCAGAAGATTGAACTTCTAATACATAAAGCTCATTGATTTGCTACTATGATTCTCTAGACACCTTCGAACACATGTGGGGCACACCACATACACACACACACAACTTAACAGTGCATCTGTACTGAGCTTAGCTGTACTGATAATCAGAAGTATTGGAGATACAGGATTATATGCAACAGCATCAGTGAGAATGTTCAGGCAAACAGCTGACCCATTTAAGGAATCATTATAACTCTATGGTCTTTTCCTTTTTTCTCTCTCTTATCCTCCTCCCCCTTTATGACCCTCTCCACTTCAGTCAAGTCCCATCCATCCTAATTAAATTCTGCTATTGGAGGTGACTAGGAGTAATATTTCTATAACATCACAGTCTCCGCTACTTTTTATTTCCACAATCTGACAGCACTGAGATACTCAACATAATAATCTTCTTCTTATTATTTACTAAGTACCCACACTAAATCTTTTCTTCAGGGAGACTACTGGTGCTTTTAGTGACTTCCTTCCTTTTCATCATATAATCTATAAAACTGCAACTTATGATGGAGAGCCTCAGGACCAAGTATAGTCAAACCATTTTTAAAATCTTAGCCATTCCCGATGAGACAGCTGTAATGACCCAAACAATACACACACACACACACACACACACACACACACACACACACACACAAAACATGAAGTTATATAAAATAATCACATTTTATCCCAGTTTTCCAGTAGTTAGCACTTTTCAAAAACAATAGTTTCTAGATCATACATATATGCCATTCAGCACATATTTACTGATTGTTTTGTGGCTTTCTCCTCATGGATCTTATAGTCTAACTAGAGGCCCGGTGCACAAAATTCGTGCATGGGTCAGTCCCTAGGCCTGGCTGGTGATCAGGGCCAATCAAGTTTCCTGCCTTCCCCTCTCCTTCCTTCTTCCCTTGCCAACCACATGCTGCCACCACATGATCTCCCCCCTCACCGCCCCCAGCTCCCAGCCTCTCTGCCTCCTTCTTCCCTTGATCCCTCAGCACTCCGCCACAGCTGCTGGTCACCTGCCATGTTCCGTGCTGCCCCTTGGTGGTCAGCACATGTCATAGTGAGCAATCAAACTCCCAGTAGAACTCCCAAGGGGGCAATTTGCATATTAGCCTTTTATTATATAGGATTAAGAGAAGACCTATAAACAAATAATTTCAATACCATGGGTTAGGGACTTGGATACCAATATATACAACATGCTTATCCAGTTAGCCTGAAGCCAGGAGAAGGCAGGGGATCTGCAGAGCTGTGATTCCTCCATGGAAAACGTCTCCCTACAGCAAATGCACAGAGAGAACACTTTAGCTTATCAAATACGGGGAAGAGGGTTCTCCCTTCCAGCCTTTAGGAAGGAGCAGGAGTTCTCCCATTCATTGCAGAAGACTCCGGCCCTGGTTCTGCTGTGTCACTTTCTATGACCTGGATTCCTCATTCATAAACTAAGACTGAAGTCTTTGCCTTATCTATCTCCATAAAAAGAAAATTAAATACTATCATAGCATTCCAGAAAGAGGTAACAGAAATTGCCTTTGTCGGGTGAGACCCTCTGGACTTGGCCCTCCTCTTAGCTCCATACAGGACCACATTTACAGCATCCCACACAGGTAACTTCAGTTAAAAACCTCTGGGACAGAAGGCTCTGGAACCCTTTCGTAGAGGGCGGGTGGCACTGTTTGTGGGAGCACATCAGCCCTGGAGTCAGAGGCCCAGTTTCCAGCTATGCCCTTTGGGCAAACACTTTAATCTCTCTGGTCTGGATTTCATTTCTGTAAAATAAAGGATCTAGAATGGATGATCAGAAATTTTCTTCCTGTTGAATTTAAGATGCCATAGATCCAAAGGGAGAGATATTGTAAGTCATGGGCTTCCATAGGGAAGTGATATAAGAGGAAATCCAGGTCATTATGAAGGAGAACTTAATTGGGAGTAAAAAAATGCCAGTTCTCAAAGGAGCTGAAAACCTATCTCCACACAAGAACTTGCACACAAATGCTTATAGCAGCTTTCTTCATAATTGCCCAAACCTGGAAACAACCAAGATGACCTTCACAAGGAGAATGGATAAATAAACTCTGGTATAAACAGACAATGGAATCTTGCATTCAGTACTAAACAGAAAAGATCTAGTGAGTCATGGAGGAAACAATGCATATTGTTAAGTGAAAGAAGCCAATCTAAAAAGACTACACACTGTATAATTCCAACTTTATTAAATTCTGGAAAGGCAAAATTATGGAAACAGCAAAAAGACCAGTGGTTACCAGGGGCGGCCAGGGGAGAAAGGATGAATAGGAAGAGCACAGAGGATTTTTAGGGCAGTGAAAATATTCTGTTCAGTACTACAATGCTGGGTGTATGTCATTATACATTTGTCCAAACCCATAGAATGTACAACACCAAGAGTAAACCCTAATGTAAAGTATAGACTTTGGGGATAATAATGTGTCTATGTAGGTTCATCATTTATAACAAATACTAGAGGCCCAGTGCACAAATTCATGCATGAGTGGGATCTGGCTGGCTTGGCCCCAATCGGGGTGGATTGGGGCCAGGCCTATCGGGAGGAGGAGACGGCGGGAGGTTGGCTGGCCACCCTGCCCCGATTGGGGCCCAATTAGGGCCTGGCCAGCTGGGGGGAGGGGCTATGGGCAATTGGCCGGCAGGCCTTGCCCCCCAATTGGGCTGGGGGGGCTGTTTGGGGCAGGGCCAGCTGTGGGGAGGGGCCTCTGGGCAGTGGGCCAGTTAGCTCTGCTCCCAAATGGGGTGGAGGGAGCTGATCGGGAGTCAGCAGCCAGGGGAGGGACCGGGGAGGTTGGCTAGCCAGCCCCACCCCCGATTGATGTCAGGGGGGCAATTGGGGTGGAGCTGGCTGAGGGGAGGGTGTGTGGGCCAATCAGGGAGGTGGGGGCTGATCAGAGGTGGGCTGGCCGGGAGGAGGGGTGGCAGGCAGTTGGCTGGCCGGCCCTGCCCCTGATCAGGTCTGTTCGCTGGCCACAGTGGGCATCATAGTGACCGGTCATTCTGGTCATTATGGTGTTCAGGTCGCTGGCTTTTTATATATATAAATACCACTCTGGTGAGGGAAGCTGTGCATGTGGGGGCAGGTGGCATATGGGAAACCTCTATACTTGTCAGTTTTGCTGTGAATCCACAACTGCTCTAAATAATAAAGCCTACTTAAAAAATATGGGTTCTAGTCCTTGATTTTTCCACTAGTCTTTGATCCACTGGTTGATCTAAAGCCCAGTCAACTGGGACTCCAAGCTGCTAGCTCCTATCCTTTTCCCTGTCCCATGTCCTACTCTACCTCCCTCTCTTTAGCTTATTAAGATTTTCTACTTCAATAAAGGGCTATATTGTCAGGACATTCCTCTTTTTTTAAAAAATATATTTTATTGATTTTTCACAGAGAGGAAGGGAGAGAGGTAGAGAGTTAGAAACATCGATGAGAGAGAAACATCGATCAGCTGCCTCCTGCACATCTCCCACTGGGGATGTGCCCGCAACCCAGGTACATGCCCTTGACAGGAATCGAACCTGGGACCTTTCAGTCCGCGGGCCGACGCTCTATCCACTGAGCCAAACCGGTTTCAGCAGGACATCCCTCTTAAACTCTTTGTATTCAAGGCTTCTAGGCAATGCAGGGTTTCCTCATTATCTGAAAAATGCTAGGAATTTCTGCCACTGCCTCCTGCAGATATTCTATCATGAACACACTTGTCATGGGTGTGGGTGCCCTGCTAACTTCCTTCTACCATCCAGAAGTGGGCATTTAAGGCTCTCCCTATAAGCAGCAAGAAGATGTGAGTTCAAGGAGGTCCCCAGATGTCCTCCCCAGGGAATGTCTTCAGAGCCACTGATGAAGCCAAGTGATTCAGCAGGAAAAGGCAGTTTCCAGGAGAAGAACGTTACAAGTTGGCACATGCTGCACTTCAGAATGATGGAGTTCATTGATTTGTCCAAAGCCATTAGTCTAATTCTGCCTGAAGATATTGATGACCGGAGAATGGCACCCCATCCCTTCAGATTTTTCATTACCTTCACTTAAGATGGTCAGAAACATAAACGAAAAATATTAGCTCCCCAGTAAAAAAAAACTCATCTCTGGGTCAGCGGCATTGGGCACAGATGGTGACCTGTGTTTAAAACTGAACTGGGCAGCACAAGACTGGGCAGCGGTTCGCTCCAATAGGGGCTTCAATTTACCGTGTTCAGAATAAAAAGGCTTGTGACTGGATGGGTAAAAAAACAACAGAAGGCCCCCTCACTTAATGGCCTCTAAATGCTTTCAGGCCATAGCATGTCTTCTGTAGAGAGCCCTACAAATCCATCAGACGCTGTCTCCTTTCCTTTCTTCCCCACAAAGAAATAATCCAATAACCAATCTCCCGTTAGGCCCATCCGGCTGTTAACCAAATGTGGGGAGGCGACCAGTTGGCCTAGATTAACATAATTAATCTTTAACTCATACATATTCAAAAGGCTCTAAGAAGCATCTGGGTATCTTTATAAAAATTGTTAGTGAGATGATCAAATTAATAGCAATGTAATAAATTAGCCTACAGCTGCCTGTTTTAAAAGAGGGCCATCCTCCTTAAAAAATGATGTATGTAGAAGACAGTAAATCCCATTAGACCTCAGGGAAAAAACTGACATTGTTTGGGGGGATTAATTGCCAGGAAAAGCATATTTGCTGGAGAGCAGCGTCCCTTCCTGGGATTTCCAGCTTCAGCTGAGTGCAGAGGCAAACCGTCTTCTTAGTGGCAAACATTTTAAAGGGCTTTTCTGCCGCATCACTGGAGGTGATGGGTAAACCACAGGCAGCCATATCTGACCGTTCAGTTCCCAAGAAATTTGGGAGACTGCACTATGTTTCTTACGCAATCATTGCTACTAATCAAATTGCCTAGATTCATTTGACTTCATGCTGTGTAGACCCAGGCTTATTAACATCAAAGGCTCTTTGATCAATTCTGCGTTCGAAGTACTGAAAATAAAAAAGAGTTAATTGATCATCAAGCTTAAGCTGCAAGGAACCCAAAGCAAAAGGCCAGATGGAGGCCTAGGCGGCACTCTCCTGTGCCATGAACCTGTATCCTTTTATCTATCCTCATACCCACAAGGTTGAAGCAGAAGGCAAACAAAGGTGCCCATGAACAAGCGCCCTTGTTTTCACTACTTCTTGTCGGCTAAGAACAAGAACTGGGCCCAGATGGCAACCTGCGTGTATGCGATTAGCTAATAGCCCCCGTGATCCATCACTTTCTTCAAGCCCAAGTCAATGCCTCTTAACAAACTGAAATTTCAAAGTGGCCGCTGCTGCGTGTGGGACCCAGGCTGCGGGAGGTCTGGTGCCGAATGCTAATGACAGGCGCAAAGCACTGCAGCCGGGGAGGCTGTCAGGGGAAGCAGGCAGACTGCTCCCTGACAGTGGCCTTTGTTCAGCTGCGACTCAGAGGAGCCTGCCTTCCAAGTGATCTCATCCGAACATAACAGTAGCTCATTTCTGTATTAAGTACTACTTTCTTCTGGTTGCTATTTACAGAGGATTCTTTTTGTAAAATATTTTTATTAATTTTTAGAGAGAGAGGAAGGAAGAGGGAGAGACAGAAACATCAGTGATGAGAGAGAATCATTGACTGGCTGCCTCCTGCACACCCCCTACTGGGAATCGAGCCCACAACCCAGGCATGTGCCCTTGACAGGAATCAAAGCTAGGACCCTTCAGTCTGCAGGCCGACGCTCTGTCCACTGAGCCAAACCAGCTACGGCTACAGAGGATTCTGAAGTCTAAGAGAAATAGTTACATAAAGCATAGTCCCAGTCATCTTTATGTATACATCATGCCTGTGTGTTTTAAGTATGTTGTGTATGGACACTGAGTTGTAAATTCAATTTTACGTGCCTGGATAATATATGTGACTTTTAAATGGACCACCCTTGACTGTATGGATCTAAAATGGAAGAGAAGACAGGGACCTGAGAGAGACAGAAAGAGAGAGAGAGAAAAGAGAGAGAGAAAGAGAGAGAGAGAGAGAGAGGCCATCTGAATTGCAGAGAGGAGGGAACTGAGGCCAGACTGGTTAAATGATTGACCTACAGTTACAGAGCAGATTGCCCCTAGTGTCCCATCTCCCAGCCCAGCACCTGTCACTCAGTGTCTCTGGCTGTAAGACTTAAATCAGCATGTGGAGTAATACGTGTGCAGACACACATGGGAGGAAAAACGATTTACACCAAATAAAGTGTTGTCTCTACGTGCAAGTGATCTTTAACTTTTCATAGTGCTATTCTGTACCCAAGATTTTGAGAACTCAAAAGAAAACAGAAAATCACATTAAAATCTCAGGCACCCTTCCCACTGGGGAGTCCTCCCTGGCTGCTCCGCGGGGCCTTCCTGGGGGCTTCCCTGGCACCCTGTGTGGAACGTGCACCTGCCGGGGTTTGAGAACCCCCTCTCTAATGCTGTCTCACTAGGCTGGGCTCACAGAGGACAGAGGCTGTATCTCCTTAAGTGTTTTTGCATCCTCCTATCCAGCGGCCGCCTGTGGAGCAGGCTTGTTGAATGAGTCAGTGAAAGAACTCATGAATAAATGTCATCTGACAAAACTGTGTGTCCTCACTTGCCACTTGTACCGCTGCCCACAGGCTCTTGCTCGCCTCCTCAGAGCTCCTGCTCCAGCCAGAGGTGGCTTTGTGTTCATAATGACCTCTACAGGATTAAGACCAGACTCCTTTAGAAGGTTCTCTAAGTAGGATGAAAAGAGCCTCTCTCTGAAGCCATTATCCCTCATTCTTGCTTTCCTGGAAGGGACATAAGTCCTTGACCTCCTATTAGCCCAAGGTGGGTGCTTTGCCTCACCCTGCCTTTAGCTGGGGTATTCCTCACAGCACCCTGAGCATCCCTCAGAGGACCCTAAATGAATCCAGCTTCAGGAGCCCAGAAAGCTTTTTTATTATAATAAGGTTCTCATATGCAAATAACCAGACCACAGCCATCCATAATAACCCTTCACTTTTCCTGAAACCTGCTGGGCATTTTCAGTCCCACTGTGTCCTCTTACTCTCATTTGGTGCATGACACACAGATGGGGGGACTGGATCTTAGAGAGAGTCAGGATTTGCATAGGAGGCAAAGCCTCTGGTGAAAAGCAGGAGGCTCCAATGCCACTCAGGGCACTGTTTTATTTCTTGCAGCAACAGAGGAATTAAACTGCAGGCTAGTTAGGACCCCTATTCCGGGGCTGTGGTCTGGCCATTTTAAAGGGAAGTTCCAGAAGTTGGTAGGCCAATTTGTGGTTTTAAATGAAATGCTACAGTAAAGAATATATAACTTTCTGTCTCAGCCTTCTCTGCGGATGCTTTTTATTCTCTGCACAGCTTTGCAAAGAAAATTGCTGATTCATTCTATTCTCCTTCTCACAGTCTCCTGGTTGAGAGCATATAAATAATTTACAGTAAGACAAGCAGTGGTTTTGAAATTGTTGCATTCCTGGCCTGGATTGTTTTTGTAACACTGAATTAAACTAAGAAGGCCACTGATGATTGGGGGAAGCTTTTAGTACAGAAAAAAACTAGTCAATTTGCTGCAAAGTCCTAGCTAAAAGGTTAAATAAATACTTTATGGTCCCTCTAGTTGGATGTGTGGGGACATTTTCAAGGACCAACACTGGAATTTAAATGGTGATTCTGGGTTGGTTTTGAATAAAAAGTTCAGGTCAGTATAAGGGACCACACATATGGTTAAATTGATGGCTTATCTGTCATCTATGAAAAGTACATGTTTTAGACATTTAAGATTGAGGTAGATTTTAGTCACTGATTAGAAGATTTCTTTTTTTTTTCTTTTTAAGTCCTCATCCTAGGGTTATGTGTTGTTTTTTTAAAAATTGATTTTGGAGAGAGAGAAAGAAACATCCATGTGAAAGAGAAACATTGAACTGTTGCCTCCTGTATGCTCCCTGGCCAGGGATTGAACCCACAACCTAGGTATGTGCCCTGATCAGGAATTGAACCCACAACCTCTTGGTTCATGGGAGGATGTTCTAACCCATTGAGCCATCACCTGACCAGACCTAGAGGATTTCTTTTAAATGCCATTGTCCTGTGACATTGAGGTCATCTGAGACTTAGGGAGTTCTTAGGGATCCCTGGGAGGGGGGACCCCAGGTTGCAAAGTCCAGATGGAGAAGAGAAAAGGGAAAAATGCGAGAAGGCTTGAGGAAGCAAAGAGTGGGAAGAGAACGGAGGCCACTTCCTGTTTCCCTTTCTGTTTCTGCACCTTTGTGTGGATCTGTTTGTCCTCTTCCTCTCACTCCTGTATCTTTCTCTCTGCCCTGCCTCACCGTTCTCCTTGTGCATCCCAAGTTTTACTTCTAGACTCGTTCGTATTCATTTGCTGCTCTCTATCACGAGACTGCTTTGCATTTCTAACGCAAAATCAACTTAATGTGCAGAAAAAATAAAGAGCCCATTTTAAAGTGTAGCGGTTTTCACGAATCCTCTTTGTGAAAGAGAATCATTCAGTAGGAAAATAGAAGATGGGAAGCCTCACACTCCCCTATACTACCCAGGTCAAAAGCGGTTAATCAAATGGTACCCTTTCCTGACAGTCCTCAGAATATTTTTTAACCCTGCATGCTTAGCAGCCACAACCAACTTATCAGGGTGGGCACATGAGATGAGCTGATTTGTTAACCTTAATTTAATAATTGCAGTGAAACGGCATGGGTTGACTTCTAGTGTCAACTTTCACCCCACTCAGGGGCACCCTCGAGTGTCTTAATCAAGGTAGTGGCAACACATAAAACTATAAATTGCACTAGAGAAGCGTGGGCTCCTATTGTGATTTGCTAATTTTCTGCTGGCTTGTTCTTTCTATTGAACTTGTTTTACAGAGACAATTATAGTACTTATGTTTTGAAGCCCTTAAATTCCGTTATAAGCAGTACTTTACTTGTTCAGTTTTCACCACTCGGGCTGTTGGCTTCTTGCAGTCTCTGTGAAACTCTCTCTCTGCTTCTTATTACATGTTACTCCTCTGATTCTCCTACTCCTATGCTGACTGCACCTCAGTTTCCTGGACTGACTCTTTGCTCTCTTCCTTTGGCTCATGCTATTCTCATGACTTGAGTTGACATTGCTACTCCATTGACCTTCAAGTATGTAAATTGTGTTTCAAATTTATATCTGCAGTATATGCCCTCAAAAAGGAATGTATTAAATACCTACTTGCAGAAGGTCCTAATTGAAATGCTTATATCTCCAAGTTAGTTTTCTCACCCCTGACTATGCCTACATGTACTTACATGAAAGTTGTCCAAGGCATATTGATCAATGAGGGAAAATAACCCTACAAAATAAATACTTTCAACAATAAAGATTTGAAAAACAACAACAACAACACCAAAATAATAAATACTTAGTAAAAAAGATAAAGTAGGTTTACATGATGCATTTATATTGATAGAGAACTAGAAGAGTATATACTAATCATAAATAGTGAGGAGGGGAGGGAAGAAGAAAGTAGGGAAGGAGTTGGATTAAGGGTTGGGTTTATTTTTTCTACATTTAACTACATAATATTTCTCCAAAGTTTGCTCTCTTGGAAATACAGTGGGGCCTTGACTTACGAGTTTAATTTGTTCCGAGACCGAGCTCGTTAAGAAGCTCGTTAACTCAAATTACTCTATCAACTCAATGCAAAAAATCGGCTGAGAGACAGCTCGTATCTCAAAAAACTCCTTAGTCGGGACACTCGCAATCAAGGCCCCATTGTATGCATCTTTGTCTCTTCCCTTAGACCAGTGGTTCTCAACCTTTCTAATGCTGCGACCCTTTAACAGTTCCTTATGTTGTGGTGACCCCCAACTATGAAATTATTTTTGTTGCTACTTCATAACTGTAATTTTGCTACTGTTATGAATCATAATGTAAATATCTGATATGCAGGATGTATTTTCATTGTTACAAATTGAACATAATTAAAGCATAGTGATTAATCACAAAAATAACATGTAATTATATATGTGTTTTCCGATGGTCTTAGGCGACCCCTGTGAAAGGGTCATTCAACCCCCAAAGGGGTCTCGACCCACAGGTTGAGAACCACTGCCTTAGACCCTTAGACGTAGTATTGTCAGTGTATGCCTGCCTGTCTCTCCCATGCACTATGAGTTCCTTCAGGTCAGGAACTGTGTCTGGCATTCAGTTAACAGTAATAATAGTACCCTCCCCCCCTTACACACACACACACAGACACACACACACACACACACACACACACACACACACACACTACCACAACAACAGCACCATCACCACCACCACCCGTTAATGATTGACTGAATGGATATGTCAAAGATGAGTTGGGGGTTGCTGTTGGGGTGACAGTAATAGGAACATAAGGAAGGCAGAGTCTGAGAAGCTAACATGGGTGGTATGTCTCCAGCCGTGGAAGTGAGAGGATAACAAGGGTATCCAGTCTGTACAGGGAGCTATTCCTTGCGTCAGGCCATCTCAGCATCATAACTTGGATGTCAGCCCATTGGCCACCCCACGTTCCTTCTGATTATAATTTGGCTTCTTGTGCAGATTTTTTTATCAGAGAAAAGATACTCCTGTCACTTGTCTGGAGTTTAAGAATTATATCTTTTAGTGCACATGAATCCATTAACAATTTAGTTTTTATATACTCATTTCTTGTGATTTTGATGATCATTATCCAGAACCCTGGAGTTCCAGAGCCTCTGGTGTACTAAACACCACATTTGCAAGCATATAGAACTGTGGGCCTGAACCTGGAATGGAAGGCTGTGCCCACTTCCCCTGAGGGTCTTAGAGATGCCAGCTGGTCAATTTCCTGAAAAATGTCTCTTCAGCAGAAACATGTCATATCTTGAAAACCCCGTTCTTATCAAAGAGCTAGGTTCCACATGCTTTAACAGTTTCCTTCTGTAACCACTAGTTTAAGGTGATGGCATTAATTAAAGGAGAGGTTTGGATTCCATTTCTAGTGTCTTCATCAGCTAAGAAAGGTTGGTGGGTTATCTCTGCTTCATCTTGTCTCCTCGTGAAGGGAAGCTGAAAAAGGAATGTCACATGGGATAAGCAATCCATTCCCATCTGTACTGCCACTGGATGGGGTCGGGAGATTAATCTCCTCCTCTCAAGACTTGAGTTAGTGACTAGCATGGGGATGCATAACCCAACCTTCTGTGGCTGGTGAGGGCAGCAGACAGCTTCCTTGGGTTCAAGGCAGCAGACCTCCAACCTAAGTGAGAAATTAGAGGATAGGTAGAGAAACAGCCACAACCCAGGTGAAAGTAGGCCGAACGGCTGTGAGGTTGAGAACAAAATTGCAACTAGGTGGGTGTGAGAGCTCACCTAGAGCAGAATGGACACCACCTTAAGGCTGATGGATTGAGACTCAGTAAATGTCTGCCCTGGTCCAGGACCCTTCAGAAAGTAGAAAATAGAACTATATTTCCCAGCCAGCAAGGACCCAAGCCCTAAAGGCTGAGGGAAGCTTAGAGGATGGCATTGTAAGTCTAGAAAGTCAGAGAATTGTGTTCAGAAAGGCCAGATCTTGCAGGAAAGAGTGGGCAACTAACATCCATTGAAGTTTCCAGATCCCAGGAAGAGGAAAGTCAGCAAGTGTGTCACTGATAAGCAGAAGCACCCAATTCTATGGTAATGTGAGTGTCTTTGTAGCCACCAGGTGGTATCCTGTGGCTTAGCCACGCTCTCTAGTACTATGCAAGGAAAACACATTTCTGGCTCATTTTGACCAAGACGTTATCTGCTCAGAGACCGGGCTAGCCAGAAAGAACAAAACACAGGGTGCCTGAAGTAAAGACAACAGAAATGCTCAGGCAATTAGAGAAATTGGTACAAGTGGCCTCTTCTGGGTCTGATAGTAATAACAAGAATGATTAAATGATAAGAATCATCATACTGACAGCAACCTGTGCTGGGCCAGCTCAGCCAAGGGTTCAGTGAGCCTGAGGGGAGGTGTGTGTGGGGGAGCAGCGAAGGATGTAGAAAAGACAAAGAGAATAAGCTGGGTCTAGGGTGGATCTCTTGTACCTGGCTAAGGCCATAGAGAGAAATCCAGAGGGCAAGCTGAGCCTTTATTTTATAGCCAGAGGTAAACAAGGTAGTGGTCACCATAGTTACATTGTTCTTGCTACATTCTTCACTTGTTTTGGCAGCACTTGCTGCACCTCCCACAGCCCATTAGCTACCCAGAGAAGATCTAGGGGGCGTCATAAGGTCAAGCCTAATTATGCTAAGGGGGCTGTGCTCTCCAAGCTGGGACTTCTTTGTGGCTTTGCCAACAGGTCAGTCTGAGGCTTAACCCTATAGCCGGTCCCTACAGCTACAATTTATATTTTACTTATGTGCCAAAGCATTGTACAGTGTTTTGTATATATGTTAATCCCTTAAACAAATATGAGCAGTAGGTATAATTATCCTGCTTTACAGATGAGAAAATTAAGGTATAGAGAGATTATCTTGGTCAAGATCATGTAACTAATAAGTGGCAGAGCATATGATACATATTTATAAATAAAGTTTTATTGGGACATAGCCAAAGCCAATTGCTTATGGAATGTCCATGGCTGCTTTCATTCTACCTTGGCAGAGTTAAATAGCTGTGATAGAGACTATATAGCCCCCACACTGAAATATTTACAATTTTGTGAAAACAGAAAGCTTGCTGAGCTCTGACTTAGACCATCAAAAGTCCATTGCTTAATGATGCTGACTGTAGACTTCTGAAGGGACAGAACGGAACTGATAGCTGTGTCCCTAACAAAAGGACAGAATGGAACTGATAGTGAAAGGACAGAATGGAACTGATAGCTGTGTCCCTAACTCCTCTCCCAGGAAAGCCATAGAATGTATCAGTTACTCAGCCTGCCCTTATCTCAGCCAATGGGAAAGCAAGGGAAACTAGCCCCCAGCCCTCAATCAACCAACCGGAATCAACCAAGTGCCTCCACCGCCCCTCCCCGAGCCCTATAAATTCTTTGTTCACTTGGGACTGGGGCCCTCCCGCATCCTACCGCTGCACCGGTGGAGGCAGAGGGACCAAGCTCAGCTTGAATAAAGACTCTATGCTTTTGCATCGGACTCGGCTCCCTAGTGGTCTGTCTTGGGGGGATTTTGAAATCTGGGCATAACACTTCCAGGATCTCTCTGCCCAGTTCTTGACTATGTTCTATGGCATTTCTGGCCATCATCTCAGACTCCAGGGTTTCCATTTCAACTTCCACCCCAGAATGGGACCTCTTATGACTCAAAGTGATTTTTTTCTGGGGCTAGAGACCAAGCTCAGACTTTAGTGGATACTGCTTTGGTGCTGATTCAAGGGGATGGTATATAAAAAAGCTCATTCTTGGGGTGAGATAGTATTGAGAGGCTGAAACCAATAGGTACAGGCTAATATGAGAGTTGGTATAAGACTTGGAAGGAAACCGAGAGAGGTCCCCAGAAGAGCTTAACTGAAAAGAACAAAAAATAGGAAGTGTGTTCTGGGATGCAGTCAAGAACTTTTGCTAAAAGCTCAATCAGATGCCAGGAATCCAAAGAGCAGTTCCAGGACAGCCAGTCTCATGGTCCATAGCCGACTGCTGCTCTGGTGAGGTGAAAATTGTTAGCTCCTGCCTCACCCTACTCTTACCCCCAAATGCGGAGAAAGTTGGTCCCAAGATGCAATAGACAGCAACGTCTTCCTTTCTGCCATGGTAGTTCCTAAGAGGAGGTCCTCCATGCTTGCACACAGATAAGTAAGATCAGCAGTTCTCAAACCCTTCATATGCTGGTATGCTCTGCTAACTCATAAGAACGCTGCATCATAACCCACCTAAACATACCAGATTGTTCTTTCCTCATTACTTCATCTCCTTCTGTACATGAGTCAGCCCTGTTTTTAATCTCTGCACATTGGAATACTGTGCCAGAGTTCTGTTTGACCCCTCTTCTTTTATTCCAAATTGCATTATAAAGAACTTCTATGATCTACCCCTCACTTCCCCTTCCAATGTGTCCTCTTCAGTAAATTTTTTATAATGGAAACAGAAATGTCAAGATTACCTCATAAAGAAGCAGAGCTCTGGAAGCCAACTACATGAAAACAAACATTCCTTGGAGCCCACACTCAGCCCAGGACTAGGAGCTATGAGATATGCTTTTATTTGTTTAGGCTGTATTGTATGTATGCTATATGCTTTCCAAATATTTAAAACCCAGCGATGGAGATATTAATAAGTAATGTATTTCATAGCGATAGTATCTGAGTCAATGATGTAGAATGATGGCCTTGGGATCCCCCAGTTCCAGAAAGTGCTGACAACTGGGATGCAATCAACGGTCCCATGTGGTGTGTAAGATAGAACTTCTCTAATGCAAGCAGGAGCAATGGCTCCATGGCTCTGTAACATGAAAGGATGGATATGTCAAGCCCTTAATAAGCTTATTGAAAACAGAGAAAATTCCCAGGAGTATGGCTTAGATAGTGAGGGTCTGTAAAATGTGATTAGATCCGCACCAAGTATAAGTCATGATTGATGTCAGGATGCCATTCTATGGGGCTAAAACGAATCCATCATTGAGGCCTGAGAGTCACGAAACTTGCTTCTAGTGCTTTCCAGGAGATGCTGAAGCAGCTGGTGACTAACTGCTCCATGAACTCCATGAATCTCCAGTAGGAAGCTGGCCCTTCAGAAGGAAGACACTGTGAAGTGAGATCAACCAGGTCAGGGCTTTAAATGTTGTAAAACAGACCTAAGTTTTTTTAAAAATAATTTCATAGATTTTTTTTTACAGAGAGGAAGGGAGAGGGATAGAGAGCCAGAACCATGGATGAGAGAGAAACATCGATCAGCTGCCTCCTGCACACCCACTACCGGGATGTGCCCGCAACCAAGGTACATGCCCTTGACCGGAATTGAACCTGGGACCCTTCAGTCCGCAGGCCAACACTCTATACACCGAGCCAAACCGGTTAGAGCCAGACCTAAGTTTTAATCTCCTTCCCTTTTAATCCAAACCTTAACTGAACATCAAAAAGAACTAGAAAATCTGAATGGTTCTAGATCTGTTAAAGAAAATAATGTAATTCAAATCTTTACATAGAAACTCTCGCCTTTACTGTCTTTACTATAAATGTAAATGTATTGTCTCTATAGTAAATGTCTTCCCTGATAAATTATTTTTAAAATTTAATGATGAGGTACTACTAATCTTAAACATATTATTTCAGAAGATAGAGGAAGAGGGAATATTTCCAGTTCATTTAATGTGGCCAGTGCAATCCCGATATTAAAACTTGACAAGGAGGTTGTAAAAAAATTATAGACCAATACCCTTCATAGATACATAAAAAGTTATCAACCATTATTAGCAATTTAGGTCCAGCAATAATATAAAAATGGTAATACATAAGGATTAGATGAGGTTTATCTCGGGAATATAAACTGGTTTAACACTTGTAAAGCAATCAATGTAATTTGCCACATTAACAGAATAAAGGGAAAGGCAAATGATCTTAATATATTCAGAAAAAGCATTTGGCAAAATTCAACACTGGTCACTTGTTAAAATTTTTACCAAACTGGGAAAAGACAGGGCTTCCTCAATCCAATAAAGAATATCTAGCACTTTCAGAATGGCTAAAATTAAAAAGGCTAACAATACAAAAGTTGGTGAAGATGATGAGCAATTGTAATACTTACATTTTCCTGCTTGGAGTACATAATTGTACAGCTACTTGGGGAAACTCTTTGATAGCATCTAATAAAGTTACATATATATGCTTATGATTCAGCAATTTCAAACCAAAATAGCTATTCAAGGGATTTGGTGTGTATGTCCATAAAATGACTTGTATAAAAGTATTACAAGTGAAAACTGACAACACCCAAATGTCCATCATTAGGGAAATAAACCATAACATATTTCTACCATGGAATACTATGCAGCAATAAAAAACAAACTATTGATACATCTATATATATAAAAGCCTAAGTGACTGGCCGACCAGCCGGCCAGCCAGTAGCATGATGCACACTGACCACCAGGGGGCAGATGCTCAACGCAGGAAGGAAAACTACAGGCATGGAAACATGGAAAAGATTGATGAATCTCAGAGGGAAGAGGGGAGAGGGGAGGGCAGGAAGAGATTAACTTAAGTATATGCATACTAGAGGCCTGGTGCACTGATTCATGCACCGGTGGGGTCCCTTGGCCTGGCCTGCAGGGATTGGGCTGAAACTGGCTCTCTGACAGTCTCCAATCAGTCTTGGATTGCAAGAGGGCACAGGCCAGGCCGAGGGGCCTCACCAGTGCATGAATCTGTGCACCAGGCCTCTAGTACAATAATATGGATGGATTTCAAAAACATTACATTGAATGAGAGAAGCCAAACACAAAAGAGTACATATACTATGAAATTCCATTTCAATATATGAATCTGTTTATATGGATTTAAAAATAGTCATAATAAATCAGTTGCTATTGGAATTAGAACTGTGGTTACCTTGGGTAGGGGAAGGATTACACTGGGGAGGGGTAAGAGGGAGCTTATTAGGATGATGTAAATGTTCTTAATTTTGATCAAAACAATGATATATTTGTCAAAATTTATTAAGTTATACACTTAAGAGAAGAATGACTCAACAGGAAGGATGGATGAATAAGCCTTCAAAGAGTAGGTGGAAAAGAAACTGAACCCTGTAGGATGGCTGGTATTCACAGGGGAAGGGATGAAATGGTTGTGGTGGGTGGATCTACTCAGGAAAAATCTCCGGTGCTCACAGTGGCACTGTGGCTCTTCATGAGTCAGAATCATTAGTGTATATTCAATAGAAGGTCTCCTTTTTGCAGCTTACATAAGGATGAAAGATTGATAAAGGATACTAAAAACTTTGGTATTTGCCACATTCATATTCAACATTTTATGAAGCTCTGAAATGATTTTGAAATTATTTTTCTGCTTTGTTGAACTATACCCAAAGTAACGAGCTGGGCAAACTGGAAATACCTCAGAGCGTTTTGGAAGTAATTGAAATATAAAATATAGAGTGATAGAAACTGATGTAAAACATCCATCTTGGGTATTAATTTTCTCATTTTAAAAAGTGAAACTCAGCATCATCTTTAAGGCCCCTTTCACTTCTAAGAACCTTACAATCAAAGCATGACTTGCTAATTAATCTAATCATGTTCTGACATGGAAAGTCTTTATAATCTGACCCCAAGACCTCTTATAATTTAAATCCTGTTTCTTCTCCAAATAACCCCATCCTCACTCTGAGCCCTCCTAGTGCATCATTTCCTTTGATGAAGAATTTGTTTCTATCTAGAATACTATAGCCACCTTATCTGCCCCTTGAATCCTATCCAACCCTCTAGGCCAGCGGTTCTCAACCTGTGGGTCGCGACCCCTTTGGGGGCCGAACAACCCTTTCATAAGGGTCGCCTAAGACCATTGGAAAACACATATATAATTACCTATTGTTTTTTGTGATTAATCACTATGCTTTAATTATGTTCAATTTTTTAAAAAATATATATTTTATTGATTTTTTACAGAGAGGAAGGGAGAGAGATAGAGAGTTAGAAACATCGATGAGAGAGAAACATCGATCAGCTGCCTCCTGCACATATCCCACCGGGGATGTGCCCGCAACCCAGGTACATGCCCTTGACCGGAATCGAACCTGGGACCTTTCAGTCCGCAAGCCGACGCTCTATCCACTGAGCCAAACCGGTTTCGGCTATGTTCAATTTTTAACAATGAAATTGTGGGTCACCACAACATGAGGAACTGTATTAAAAGGTCGCGGCGTTAGGAAGGTTGAGAACCACTGCTCTAGGCCCATTTACTCAATAAAGAATCCTCTTCATAGGCTTTCTCAACCTCCTGCACTCCTAGAGCGTTTGGGATTGCTATCATTTACTTGGCAAGCATCTTCTATTGCCTTGTGTTATCAGTTATCATTCTATGTATGTGTGTTTTCTCCTGCAGCTAGAATGTAAGCAGAATTAAAGTAAAATGTATACCTTTTCTCTGAAATTTCCCACAGCATCTGGATGTGTTATTTCTAATAGATATTACACAAATACTAGATGGTTAACTGGTTGGTTCACCCAGTTTAAAAAGGATCCTTCAGATTCTACCCACGTTTTAGAATGATACATGGGTAGTATTTTGAACAAAAGAGGCATCAATGCCATTCCCCAAAGGAGGGCACCCTTACTGGAAGGAACTGTTTTCATGGGAAGTCAGGGCAACAGTAGCAGCGAGTCTCAGACCCAGATTCCCACTGATGTTGATGGATTGGAACATGCTATCCGCAAAGGCAGACCAGCTCAATCACAGACCGGGAAGCATAAGAAGCTCCAGCTTCCAGAGTGCTTGGCTAAATTAAAGTTTCAAAAGGAAGACATGAATAAGTAAAATAGATAGTTGAAGGCCAGCCTATTAAATGAAAATGAATCTATAGAAGCTCCAGAACATACAGAAGTCACTTTGGATACCACTTAATCAGGAAGCGAAATTATCCTCCAAGCTCTCAACTCACTTGTGAGTTTACGGAGCACAAATTAGAAGGCAGGAGAGGACAGAATTAGTACCTGATTGCAAAGAACATTGGAAGCTCTTTAAAAATTCTAATCTGGTTAAAAAAAATTCTAACCTAGTAACAGCCAGTCATCACTACATAGGCAGAGGCTGCATAATTTTGGGCACTTAGATGATGCCAATTCTCAATTTAATGACTTCCCATTTTCTTTAATATAAAATTTAAAATCCTTTACATTCCGTAGAGTTCTGCACGATGGTAGGGCTTCTGTCTACCTCTGCCGTCTTGTCTTAGTCTGTTTGGACTGCCCTAACAAAATGCCACAGACTGTGTGGCTAATAAACAACAGAAATGTATTGCTCACAGTTAGGGAGGTGGTGAGCTCAAGATAAAGGTGTCAGTATAGCTGAATGAGGGCCTCAGAGCTGGCACCTCATAGCTGGCCCACTGATGTTTTGCTTCTCCAAACATTACACATTACTTCCTGCCTCAGGCCCTTCGCACATGCATGTCCCTTCTGCCTGGAGCACTCTCCCCTTTTTGCCTAGATGCTTCCTATTCGTTCATATTACTTCCTTGGGAAGTCCTGGTAAATTTTCCTATTATACACTGCTATAGCACCCTATCCTTCTGCTTCACAGGAAATAATCACTTAAGTACACATATAATTTCTTTTGCTTAATGTCTGTCTTTCACACCAGATTCTGTTGGGAGGCAATAGCCCTCCCTTTGGCTCCATGCTTCCCCCTGGAGGTACTTCTATGGGGCAATTTTCATGCTTCTCTCTATTTCCCTTCTTAGATAGTGATGTGCCCGCGTGGAGAGGAAGGAAGGAAGAACTGAGTGTGTGTGGCTCAGTCCTTAGTGACCTTCTCTTTTCTGTTGCTGGTTTGCTGGCAGGAACAGCATCCTGGAACTGCTCTGTGCCCTGTGTCAGAGGCATGTCCCTAAGGAAGAAAGGCCTGTATTGTCCAGCAGGGTCAGTGACCAGGTGACAGAAGATCCAATAAGATTAATCAATAATGTTGCTGACATTTTGATCTTTCTCTGTTTGCTGTGTTTAATTTCTCTATAGTACAAAACTCAAAAGGGTAAGAAAAAGATGTTAAAATTCTAAAAATCAGATCATAAACTTGTCTTATTCATCAAATGTAACTTGCAAATGATGAATGTTCTATAAATATTTATCAAGCATATGAATTATTGAACCTCTCTGAACCAATTTTCTCAGATGTAAAATATTGATAAAAATTACCAATATGGCAAGGTCATATGGGTATTCAAGATTCTAAACAATTGGTACAGTACTTGGCATGTATCACTTCTCGGCCTTTTGGCTAAGATCAAGTGCAGTACCTGGCATGTGGTTAAATTGGGTGCATGGATAAATGTGCTGTAGCTATTATTATATGGTTGCACCAACTGAAAATAATTCCTATTTATAGTTACTCACTTCAACCAGGTGTCAAGATAATAACCACATGCCATTTCTGTCTACCTGATTGGTTCTAATATTTTAAAAAAATAATTTAAACTTTTAAAAACCTAATGATATATATACCAGAAAGATAATCAACATAGAACGAAATATAATCTATTCATGTGTACATGCAGACTAAGGAAATTACCAAAAATATGTGTGTTCAATTATTCTCTGATTCTGCTGCTCCATACCAGTCCTTCCATACTAAATTTTTGGGAAAGCACTTTCCAAAGCACAGTTAGGGTAATATATCTTCTGCACCTAATTTAAATCCACTTCCTGTGTTATTCTGTGTGAATTCTGCCCTTGTCTATACCACACTAGCCATTCCTGGTAGCAAGACTGATGTGCTAGCTGCATTCAGCTGTTACTCCCTCAGTCCACAACTTCCTAGACCCAGTTCCTGAATATAGACAGTCAGTTGATGAGTAGTGCCTCAGGATATAGATCATAAAACACAAGCCCTGGCCCATGTGGCTCAGTTTGTTGGGCATCATCCCGTGCACTGAAGGGCTGCCAGTTCTATTCCTGGTCAGGGCACATACCCAGGCTGTAGGGGCTCAACCCTCAGTTGCGGGTGTGCAGGAGGCAGCTGATTGATGTTTTACTCTCACAGCAATGTTTCCCTCTCTTCCTCTCCCTTCCTCTCTCTGAAAATCAATAAAAAAATCTTTAAAAAACCACGAAAAAATTCGTTAATATGGAGGGCTTGTGGAGTGAGGGAAAAAATACCTTTTATATATGACTGTCTGTTGGAAGTCTCAATCTAACACTTGTGGAAATTTTCTAGTTTCTTACATGACTAATAATTTTATCTGATTGAAGATCAAAGGGAGGTTTGCTTCCCGTTATAATGAAGAAGGATGTGAAAGACCTTCACTCTTTTTATTTTATTTAATTTATTTATTTATTGATTGATTAAGGTATTACATATGTGTCCATACCCCCCCCCCACTCATGCCCTCACCCCCCTGGTGTTTGTGTCCATTGGTTAGGCTTATATGCATGCAAACAAGTCCTTTGGTTGATCTCTCTCCTTTACCCCCACCCTCCCCTACCTTCCCTCTGAGGTTTTACAGTCTGATCGATGCTTCTCTGTCTCTGGATCTGTTTTTGTTCTTCAGTTTATGTTGTTCATTATATTCCACAAATGAGTGAGATCATGTGATATTTATCTTTCTCTGACTGGCTTATTCCATTTAGCATAATGCTCTCCAGTTTCATCCATGCTGTTGCAAATGGTAAGAATTCCTTCTTTTTTACCGCAGCATAGTATTCCATTGTGTAGATGTACCACAGTTTTTAATCCACTCATCTGCTGATGGGCACTTACGCTGTTTCCAAATCTTAGCTATGGTAAATTGTGCTGCTATGAACATGGGGGTGCATATATCCTTTCTGATTGGTGTTTCTGATTTCTTGGGATATATTCCTAGAAGTGGAATCACTGGGTCAAATGGGAGTTCCATTTTTAGTTTTTGAGGAAACTCCATACTGTTCTCCACAGTGGCTGCACCAGTCTGCATTCCCACCAGCAGTGCACGAGGGTTCCTTTTTCTCCGAATCCTCTCTAGCACTTGTCGTTTGTTGATTTGTTGATGATAGCCAGTCTGACAGGTGTGAGATGGTACCTCATTGTCGTTTTGATTTGCATCTCTCGGATGATTAGTGACTTTGAGCATGTTTTCATATGTCTCTTGGCCTTCCTTCTGTCTTCTTTCGAAAAGTATCTATTCAGGTCTGTCTGTTACCCATTTTTTTTAAATTGGGTTGTTTATCTTCCTTTTGTTAAGTTGTATGAGTTCCCTGTAAATGTTGGAGATTAAACCCTTATCGGTAATAACATTGCCAAATATGTTCTCCTATGCAGTGGGTTTTCTTGTTTTGTTGATGGTTTCTTTTGCTGTACAAAAGCTTTTTATTTTGATGTATTTTCTCATTAATTTCCATTACCGTAGGAACTATATTGGTGAAGAAATTGTTTCAGCATATGTCTGAGATTTTGCTGTTTGGATTCCTCTAATATTTTATGGTTTCCTGTCTTATGTTTAAGTCCTTTATCCATTTTGAGTTTATTTTTGTGTATGGTGTAAGTTGGTGGTCTAGTTTCATTTTTTTTGCATGTATCTGTCCAATTTTCCCAACACCATTTAATGAAGAGACTATCTTGACTCCATTGTATGTTCTTGCCTCCTTTGCCAAATATTAATTGAGCATAGTTGTTTGGGTCGATTTCTGGGTTCTCTATTCTATTCCATTGATCCATATGTCTGTTCTTGTGCCAGTACCTGACAGTTTTGAGAACAGTGGCTTTGTAATATAGCTTGAAATCTGGTATTGAGATCCCTCCTACTTTGTTCTTCTTTCTCAGGATTTCTGTGGCTATTCGGAGTCTGTTTTTATTCCATATAAATTTTTGGAGTGTTTGTTCTAGATCTGTGAAATATGCCATTGGTATTTTAATGGGGATTGCATTGAATCTATAGGTTGCTTTGTATGGACATTTTAATGATGTTGATTCTACCAATCCACGAACATGAAGACCTTGACTCATAAGGTAAATATGTGACTGAACTGAAGGGGTTCGTTTGCCTAAGTGCATCAAAGCCCAATAAAATGTGAACAGGACTTTGTTGCAAAGAAAGTAAAAGTTTATTTAAGGAACTGGTGCCAAGCCCAGAGACACAGGTGGGCTAGTGTCTAAAACCGGTGCCTTGATGGCCTCGAGGGGATCAATTATATACGTGAAAAATCCTTAGTTCTCCTAACTAAGGGAGTTGGGGTGTGGGCTCCCCTGCTGGTTGGGGCCAGTTTAGGGAGTAGTTAATATGGTATCAGGTTCTGATTCAGCCATGGCCTTGTTCTGTCTGGTTTTGTGAGGATGCGGTTGGTAGGGTTGTTCTCCTTTCATGCATGGACCTAGGCCTGAAACACAACTGAGGTCAAGATGTTATCTTTAGTTTGACAGAAACTCTGTTCCCTTGATCAACAGACCTGGGGCTTTATTCTTAAGATAGTTTAAGCTTGACCAGAGCCTGAGGTCCTAAGCGCTTACTGATTAAGGGAGTGGACATGCAGTGTGTCATGCGCTGTTAGACTGGACAAAGCCAGTTTGAATCAAAGAAAATGCCATATTAAAGAAATGAAGTTCTTTGCCGGTTACAAGTGCAAGAAAGAAAAAAAAATCAGACAAAAGAAAAATCATAGTTTTCTTTTTAAATATTTTAAAAATTGATTTTAGAGAGGAAGGAAGGATAGAGAAACAGAAACACTGATGACAGAGAGACATCAATTGGCTGCCTCCTGCATGACCCCTACTGGGGATTGAGCCCACAGCCCTGTACTAATAAAATCCAAAAAGATCAGCCCCTGGGCAGTGGGTGTAGTGCTGGAGGTTGGGCTAATAAGACAGTTAGACTCAATCTAGTTAAAACTATGGTCTAGCTCCTGGTTAATTTGGATCTAGGAAGAACCTAAATTATCAGCATCTTTTCCCCCCCAACCTTTCATAGTTTAGTATAGCTTTAGTGAAGAACAGTCCATGCCAGGACACCAGGATGAACTGATGTGCAGAGAGAATCCACGCCCTTTTCAATGAGTGGAGTTGAGGGTGCTGCCAGCCTTGGTGTAGATACCAGGTTCAGTGGAGGTGAGCCATGGATGGAGACTCTGCATGGATGAGAAGAAAGCACCCAAGCCTTGATGACAGTGAAGGCTCATTGGATGAGTTGGTTTTGAAAGAGCCCCAAACACAAATCAAGTCACTTGGTCCAAAAACATGCTCCTGCCCCTCTCTCCTCCCCCTACTTTCACCTTAAATTTTATAGAAAATGCAACAGTGGTGAAAAGGTGGAAAGCAGAGAAATCACATTTTCAGAATTTTGTTTGTATTGTTAAAGAACAAATTCAGCCAGGTAAATTTGAAGATCTAATTGGATTTATTGAGTGAGTCATGAATTAGTCAGTATCCCATCCCTCCCAGGAGCTATACAAAATGCAAGGTTTTTACAAGAAGAAGGGTGGGCAGAGGAGTTATTAGCAAAATAAAAGAAACAATTATTTCTGTGCTGCATCATCTTTTGGAGGAGGCAAGGGTTATACCATGCAGATTGCTTCCCTAGTATTGATCAGGAAGTTCCAGACTGATTGGTTTAAAATTCCACTCCTAGGAGAGGCTGAAACTGCAATTAGGTTAGTTATTTAAGTTTTGATTTGGTGACTTGATTTAGTACAAATGACTCCATTTTGACCTGTTTCTTTTTCAACCACTGCGCTGGGGCCCTGTTGGAACTGAATTCCAAAGATCAACCTAAACCATCTGAAATAGAAGCCCAACCTACCCCAAGGTCAAACCCTGTACTGATAAGATCCAAAAAGATCAGCCATTGGGCAGTGGCTGGAGGATGGGCTAATCAGACAGAGATAGATATTCAATCTGGTTAAAACTATGGCCCAGCTCTAGGTTAATTGGGGTCTAGGGGGAACCTAAATTCTTAGCATCCCTTCTCCCCCAATCTTAGCAGCAGACAGAGAAAAAGACTCACTCTCTGGAAAACAAACAAAACAAAAATATAATAGAAAAATATAAAACTACAGTGTTTCTCTCTCTCTCTCTCTCTCTCTCTCTCTCTCTCTCTCTCTCTCTCTCTTTCTCTCCCTCTCTCTCTCAACATACAACAGGAGTAAAAAGAAATGGTGAGACACATAAAGAAGCAAGAAAATGGGACCTTTCGCCAAGAGAAGAGCAGTCACTAGAATCAAATCCAGTCATTAGAATTAGCAATGACTTTAAATATTAAAATACTATTAAAATATGTGAAAGAAGTTATAGGAAAGAACAGATATAATAAGAGGTGCATTTCAGAAGAGAAATTTTTAAAAAGAACCAAATGGGTCTGTAGAATTGAAAAATATAACATCTGAAATAAATACAAAAAAATCATTGGATGAGTTGAAGAGCCCATTGTATGCTACAGCAGAACAAATCAGTAAACTTGAAATAAAGTCAATACAAGTTATCCAAACTGAAGTAGAAAAAGAAAACCATTGGAAAAAAGAAAGCCGAATCTTAGTGATCTATGGTATAATATCACGTGGCCCAAACACATGTAATTTAAATCTTAGAAAGAATAAAAAGAATGGAGCCAGAAAAATAATTTGAAAGTACAAGGACCAACATGCTTTCCAAATTTGATAAAAACATCAACCCACAGGCCCAAGAAGCTCATCAAACCCCATGCAAAATAAATATGAAGCTATCTACACCTAGGCATATGTAAATTATGGTCCAGCCCAGCTCTACGTAGCTCTAGAAGGAGTCTGGGTGAATAGCAACCCTCATCCCAACCTTACCAGTAGACAGAGAAAAGAACTTTTACTCTCTCAGAAATAAACAAAACAAAAATATTACATGCAATCAAGGCCCTTGTTTTTAAACTGCTGAAAATCAATGATGATATCTTGAAACAACCCAGGGGAAAAGGGACTAGGATAATTGTTATTCTGGGCCTAAATCTAACAAAAACAAAGTTGATTTATAAAGTAGAGGTGAGGAGAAGTTTATATAATAATCCAATTGAAGTTCATGAGAGAAAGAAAAGTGTGCCTATTGTTTTTAGAAAGTAGCATTGAAAATTGAAGGTCAACACGATTCTATGGCATAAAACTCTGGAAGGGAAGGTAAGACAGGAAGCCCCACACGTGTAATTCTGAATGTGCACTTGGGAGGAATTTCAGAAAGTTGTGTTATTAAGAGAGAATGGAAGGTGAAATCGCATCTAGTTAAATTAAAGTCCAAGGTTGTGTTTTTTTTTGTTTGTTTGTTCATTTTTGCCAAAAAAGTATTATTGCCTAGAGTACTGAGATGACTTGCAAATAAACTGCTATCCTACAAGAATATATGTGCACTTCTGTGTTTTTTATTATGGAATCAGAGGAGATACCAGAATATGAGAGAGGAACAAAATTTGTTCTGCTTTTCAAAAGGGTAAAGATGGCATGTTTTTAAAATCTTAGGCTAGTAGTCTTGATATGAACCCTATGTGATCTGACCCGTGGAATTACTTACACAATAATCTGTTCTTACCTGGAGACTAAGTGCTTAATTAAAAACATAATGCCAGGTTAACATTTCTCTTTTGAGTGGAGTAAAAGAACTGAGTGGTTTGGAGCAAAGCTCTCGTGCGCATCTGAAATACAGCCAAGTGCTGGATCAAGTCTTTCATAAGGTCTTTGTGGGAAAGTTGGAGAAATGAAGGATACATGTAAGAACTAAAAGGTAGGCTAATAGCTGGATATAGAGCCATTTTCCAAATGGGCTGCTATTTGGACAGGTGTTAATCAGCCTGTACAGATGTCTCATCACTCCCCTTCCTCTGCTCTCAGTGCCTCCTTCACCATCTGTGACCCAGACTCTGCCCACTTTACTCAAAGGAAATAAAACTTGCTAAGGCTCCCAAGGACTCAGTAGTTTCTAAACCCAATGGACATTTATTTCACTTGCCTTCTCTGGGGCATTTGGCACTCTTGGATGCACAATCTTCTTCTTCTTCTTCTTCTTCTTCTTCTTCTTCTTCTTCTTCTTCTTCTTCTTCTTCTTCTTCTTCTTCTTCTTTTAAAAAAATATATTTTATTGATTTTTTACAGAAAGGAAGGGAGAGAGATAGAGTTAGAAACATCGATGAGAAAGAAACATTGATCACCTGCCTCCTGCACACCTCCTACTGGGGATGTGCCTGCAACCAAGGTACATGCCCTTGACCAGAATCGAACCTGAGACCTTTCAGTCTACAGGTTGATGCTCTATCCACTGATCCAAACCGGTTAGGGCTACACAATCTTCTTGAAGTCTTCCAGACTTGACTATGAAGTCACCACACTCACTTGGTTTTCTTCCTGCATTTTGCCCCCACCTCAATCTCATAAGGCTCTGATAACTAGGAAATCCTTAAATTATGGTGTTCTCATTGCGTGTTACTTCTAATCATTTTCCTCAGGTTTTCTTCTTTGTTCACCTGGATTTACCAGGCTATGCTCAGGTTTGGGTCTCTGGCCCAGATCTGTCTGAGAGCAGACGCACTCACACAGCTGCCTTTGGACATCTCCAGTTGGATGTCCCACCGACAGTTGACGTTCAGTGTGTTCCAGGCCGAACTTGCTGCTCCCTTCAAAACCAGTCACTGTCCCTCTTCTTGTGTTCTCTGTATCAGTGAATAGCACTTGTCCACCTAGGTGCCCAGGCCAATAAACTAGGAGCCGTCCTTAACTGCTCCTTGTCATCTTCTTTGAATTGAATTATGGGTCCCCAAATTCATATGTGAAAGTCCCAAGCCCCAATGTGACTATACTTGGACATAGGGCTTTTAGGTAATGAAGGTTAATTAAGGTTAAATGAAGTCATAAGGATTAGGTCCCAATTTTATAGGATTGATCACCTGGTAAGAAGAGGAAGAGAAAGTCCATGTGAGGACAAAGCAAGAAGGCAGCTCTGAGCCAGTAAGAGAGCCCTCACCAGAATCTGATCATGCTGGCACCCTGATCTTGGACTTCCAGCTTCCAGAACTGTGAGAAAATAAATGTCTGTTATTTAAGCCACCCAGTCTGTTGTGCTTTGTTATGGCAGCTCCAGCAGACTAAGACACCATCAGAAAAGTAATAAAGTCCTGGCTATTCTTCCTCCTTTACGTATGTAGAATACTTTTTTACTCAATATGCCCAATTTCATTTAAGTTCCCATCATTTCTTGCCTTAACGATCTCTATGATTTCTCCTTGTCTTTACTTTTACACCCTCCTCCCCCATTTATTCCTCCCCTTAGTGTCAAAACCATTCTTCTAAAAATACAAGCATGACCCTGTCATTCCCCTGCTTAAAACCTGTCACTTGATCTCAATTATTTTCAGGATAAAACCCAAGTTTCCTAGCAAGATACATAGGGACTTTCCTGTTCTGATCCATTTCCTGCTCCATCCTTATCTCTCATGATTGCCTCCTTCACGTCTATGTTTTGATCATACAAAACGTTTCCACTCCCCCCATACTTTAATGTCCTATTGGAAATTGAGTGTATTTTCCCCCACCTGCATCTCCCTGGTGCTCCTGCTTCTTTGCTGAAATGGTAAGTTCAAATGGTAGCGTCACTACATGCTTTCTACCCCTCTAAAGAGGAGGACCAGTGAACAATTACAATAACACAATAGGGTCATGTCCGTAGTAGGCATTTGTTCAAAGGGTCATGGAGCACGAAGGAAGGAAATAAGCCAAATATCCTATCCAGTCCTCTGCCTGAGGCTGTAAGAGGTGTATTTTTTTTTTTTTTTTTTTTGTGTGTGTGTGTGTTTAAGAGCAGCTGTTACTTTGGCACAACAGAAAGTCACCAGGACTTCAATGATGAGCAGAACTGTCTCCTGCTTGTTCCATATTCCTCACTGCACCTGAAATATTTGCTGGCGTCTAGTGGCTGCCCCCTCTGTACTCAGTGTTCCATCTTAATAAGAGTCCTGCCCACTTTCATACAGCAAGGCCCTGAAACATCAACGAGTGCAGAGTGTGCTTCTTTTGGCCAGTAAGCCATTTTATTCTGTGAAAAATGTTGTAGGTGTGTCACTATATAACAGGTGTCATGGCTCCAGTCAATGGAATAGCAGTAATAGGAAGGATATTCATCTGCATGCAATGCAATGTAAAATGACTGATCCCTGTGCTCTGTGGATGTCCGTTCCCGAGGCCTGTCCTGTGACTTGTCAGTGACAATGCGGAGGGATCACAGAGGCCAGTGACCATATCTGTTTGGGATATTTTGGGCAATGGGTTCTCTGCTTATATCCACCTGCAGTTATGATTTTAATACATGTTCTTTATGGTGTAAGAGACATCATACAATACTCCGCACAGGTCTTGATAAATACTTCATGACAATGGTAAGCATTAATTTTTATACAAACATCCTATTAGTTTAATAGAGAGCAGTGCTATATTTTGGCATAGAAAGTCCATTTTAAACGGTAGGACCTGTTTGGTTGAACCCCAAGTCACATAAAGGGTGCATAACCATGCAATTTTTGCTACTGTCTTACAGTAGAAAAGTTCCTAAGTAGAGACAGCACTCTTTTCTTTCAAGACAGAAAAAGGATAGAGGACAGGAAGTTACAAAGAAAGAAGGAGGAGGGGAACCAGTTTGTCATCTATGTGTCAGATAAGTTTTACACAGCTTAGTTTTTAATCTTATCAATAATGCTCTGTAGTGAGGGAATTCTAGACTCAAAAATTGAGATTCAAAATTGAGACTCAGAAAGGGAATTGGCCAAAGTTGCAAAACAGATGAATAAAAGGGCAGAGCTCAGCATGGCTGTGACACGGGGCACCTGTACTTGCCAAGTTCTTCCCGCACCTTTCTCTACCGCACCCTCACAGCAGAGCGCTGACAAGGCACACGCCCTGTCCCAGTGTGGCAACGTCCCTCTCATCCGTCCTCTGTCCTTCTACGCTCTGGCCATGCTCCCAACTTCAGGTACAGGCGTCAATATAAGAGACAAGCCACTGGAGAGGCCAGGATGGGGTCCCTCGGCTCCTCCCAGCCCTGCTCCAGCCGGAGAAGGATTGGGAGCCCGGTGTCACCCCTTCTCTCTGGGCCTCTGTTTTCTCAACAGTGAAATGAGCAAATCGGGCTTGTTTCCAAGACTTCCTCCAGCTCTGACATTCAGGGATTCTGACAGGAGCTTGTAAATTGCCCTAACAGGAGGTCATTTACACAGTAGGGAGGTGGCCCGCTCTCGCAGAGCTAATGGCTTGCTTGATGGCCTGTGTGTTTTACACCCACTCAGCTACTAGCTCAGCGAGTCCTTACTGCTCCCAGGACTGCCAGGGGCGCTGCAGCCACCTGCCTCAGAATCACCAAGTCACTCTGGCCAGACAAGCACCTCCAGACCCACAGCACCAGAGGCCGGCTCCGCGTGGCTCTGAGCCTAAAAGAAAAGAAACCAGGTCCAGGTCCTCCTATGCATAGAAACAGTTTTTCATTTTGTTTTTGGTGTGGGAAAATACCCAAACCTGACTTGCAGCATAAGTGGGAGAGAAAGTCTGAGGCTCACAGACTCACAGATAGAATGCGGGATTGACAGGGATTTTCCACTCACTCCTTCACGTAAGGATGGAAGGCTGAGGGCGAGAGTGAGGGTCCTGCAGACCACACTGGGAACCAGCCTGAGATTCTAGGAGCCAGTCTGATGCCTCCTTTGCAAAGCATCAGTAAAGCACTTACAGAGGCCATTTCTTATCACACTCCCAGCTGCCCTCCTACCACTGCCACCACCCCAGCCTCCCAAAGAAAAGTGCCAGCAGTGAGGAGGTGGGAGAGGGAAGAGAAAAATCAGAGATCACTAAGACAAGACTTTGGGCTTTTCCTTCCTTCCTTCCTTCCTTCCTTCCTTCCTTCCTTCCTTCCTTCCTTCCTTCCTTCCTTCTCTCCTCCTCCTCCTCCTCCTCCTCCTCCTCCTCCTCCTCCTCCTCCTGCTCCTTCTCCGTCTCCTTCTCCTTCATTGGAAACTAAAGTGTTAAGAGTTCTTCGCTACAAACAATATCGAATCTTTATGATCAATGAGAAGAAAATACTAGATACAGAGGCATGCTGCACTTCCTGTAGAGTCCGAGAAAAAATAATATTTGGTCCCTTTTCTAACTTCTCCTTTAATCACTTTGCAAACCAGAACGGATGATGGAATGATGGAAGCCAAGGCATTCTTGACCCTAAGCCCTATGACACTGCTCCCTAGTTTAGAAACAACACACTACTTATTAGTTGCATGAAGGTCTGCCTTTAACATAATGCTGCCTCAGTGTATGGGCTGAATATTAATGCATAGTTCTGTTCTTCTCAGAAACATGAGCAGGATTTTCATCCGGAATTTCCTCCAATTCTGGTAAATGCATGTTTGCTTATAAGATTCTTTTGAAGAGAGGACAGGAAGTATTAAAGGACTCTTGTCCCTGTAATAAAACACTGATATAAATGCACAGTCATTGACCAAAGAAACACTATTAGAATCTTATGTTCTGTTTTTCTTGCTCTCTGGATGGTTTTAAATAAAAAGACAAGGGGTGGGGAATGACCCATTGGAGTCTGTTACACAACAGCTCAATGCATATGCAGAACATCAAATGGCAACCAACTGCCAGAAACAGTCCTGTGTATGAGGTAAGCAGTGCCCTGCATCTACTACATGAAGGGCCTTTTAATTTTAGTGTGTCCTACAAAGAGCCTTTTAATTAGAAAAGATTCTTTATAAGAGCTTGAAAGGCAACCCAGAAGTTGCTGACCTTCGCCTGTGCTGTGCTCTTTTCCTGGTTTATTTATTTATCTGTCCCCCTCACCACCCATGGTCCCAGCCTCTCTTCCTGGAACTGGGTGGAAGAACAGCAAAGGTGGCCTTGAACTAGTGACCTTGGTTTCAACCTGGGGCCCAATGTTTTTTTGGTCAAGTTCTTGGTAGTCATCCCAGCACCTGTTTTTGGGGTTTAACAAGCTGGGGCATTGCTTTAGGGTCCATGACTTGGTCAGACTTCCAGTAGCTGGGTAATGACGCTGGGAGATGGAGAGAACGACCTAGTACCCCCTATTGCAGCTGAAACACACCAATGACACATATGGGCACAATCTACCAACAAACCTGCTCCTCCCCAGGCAAAGGGGGTGGGCTACGCACTCATCCACCACACCTGGCCCTTTTGTGATTTGTTTCCCCCTGTTCTCTTCTGGAAAAATAAGAGAATGAGGAGGATAGGGAGGGTGGGGGAGGAGGGCAGTTAGCCCCGGGGCTACAGGAACAAGACCATCTTCTTTCTCTTTGTTCGTGGTTATACCTAGGGAGCTCCAACCTCCTAAATTCTCCACCTGCTTGCTGCACTAGGCTTTTGTGCCTCTTCTCTTTCCTCACCTGCTCACCACTTACAGGTTCTCTCCTACATTCAGTTTCTGAAACAAATCTTGACCTAACCTAACGCCCAGGTATTTCAGTAGCTCTAGCTCCATGCCTAGGGCTCACATCAGCTATGCTGTAACCTTGGACCCAGGAGAGGTGAATGCCTTCTACCGTCACTTCTGCCCCTGTGTTTCCAGTCGAGCATCTGCTGAGTGCCACATTCCTCTTGGAAGAGTCCTGCCATGCTTTTGCTGTTCCCTTGCCCAACCTAATAGCTGGTGTCTGGTACACTGAACACTTCTCACCTAAGCCCACGGGTTCTCTACAGGAGGCAGCCTTTGGAAATGAGTATTGGTGGGGAGGGCACGAGAAGGGGCATTTTTGGTTGTCACAATGACTGCAGGGCTCTGCTAGCATTTAGAGCAGGGGTGGGCAAACTTTTTGACTTGAGGGCCACAATGGGTTCTTAAACTGGACCGGTGGGCCGGAACAAAAGCATGGATGGAGTGTTTGTGTGAACTAATATAAATTCAAAGTAAACATCATTACATAAAAGGGTACGGTCTTTTTTTTTTTTTTTTTTTTTTTTTTTTTTTTTTAGTTTTATTCATTTCAAACGGGCTGAATCCGGTCCGCGGGCCGTAGTTTGCCCACGGCTGATTTAGAGGGTGAGAGGCAGGGATGCTAACCAATTTGTCCTGCCTAAAATGCCAATGGCGTTGAGGTTAAGGAACGCTGAGGCATACCAGCACTCTCAGAAGTATATTAAGACCCTCAGTCCCAACCAGAATCTGCTTCTTAGTCTTCTCTCTCAGTGAAGAGCTTCTCTTCTCCTAGCTTGGTTTTGTGAATTGGAACTACAGTCAACTGCTTTATTCCCTCCTGGAGGATCAGCCTTTCCAGGACTTGGGCCTCAGAAAGACCCAAACACTTCTAACCTTTCCCATTGAATCATATTTTTAAAACTTGTTATATTAGCCTAAAGCCTATTTATTTTTCAGTTTCTAATTTTGACTCCACCTTCTAATGAAATTCTGCTTGCTCTCTTTTGTTCTAAGCTATTTATTCAGCCCAGGCAGGTCTCACCTTACAGGTGTGTGATACCAACTCTCCAACCTCATCTGCCTTATATTCTTACTCCCTTGGAGATCCTGGCCTCAGGGGTCTTACATTCTAATCAAGGGAGAAACATAACGAACAAGAAAATATATAGTATATGCATGATAACGAACAAGAAAATATATAGTATATGCATGAGTTCGCTCAGGCTGCCATACCAAAGTACCACAGACTGGGTGGTTGAAACAACAGAACTGTATTATCTCATAGTTCTGGAGGCGAGAAGCCCACAATGAAAGTGTGGGAAGGGTTAGTTCCTTCTGAGAGCTATGAGAGAAGGATCTGTTCCACGCTTCTCCCCCAGCCTCTGGTGGTTTGCTATCAGTCTTTGGTGTTTCTTGGCTTAAAGGAGCATCACCCCAATCTTCATGTGCATTTGCCTTGTGTGCATGTCTCTGTGCTCAAATTTCCTTTTCTTTTATAAAGGATGCCAATCATGCTGGATTAGAAACCCACCCTATTCCAATATGACATTATCTTAACTAATTACATCCTCAACCACCCTATGTTCAAATGAGGTCACATTGTGAGGTAGTAGGGGTCAGGGCTTCAACATATGAATTTGGGGAGGTCATAATTCAACTCATAACAGTATAGTAGACGGTGATGAGTAGTAAGGAGAAAAATAAAGCAGGGGAAGAGGTTTGGGGAGCACAGAGGTTGGGGGGTGTATGTTGTTTAAAAAGGATGGTCAGGGGGAAAGTCACTGATCCAACCTGAAGGCAGTGGAAGAGCCAGTCACATAGATATCCAAGAGAGGAACATTTCAGGCAGAAGGAATGGCAAATGCCAAGGCCTTGAGATGGGAGCGACATTGAGGAGCAGCAAGGTACCATGAGGACGAGTGGAGGCAACAAGGGATGGGCATAAGAAATGAGGCCAGAGGAAGTTAGGGCAACCGAAACATGGACCACTTTCCTGAGGTTTGTGTTCAATATAATAATAATAGCTACCAATTATTGAACATCTACAAGTTTAACGCATCATGAAATGCTTTTTAAAATTTTTGGCACAATTTTCTCTGATTTTGTCTTATTTTAAAGAAGAGGTCAGTAAGGCTCAGAGAGATTTAGTGATTTGTCCTGTATCACCTGCTCAAGAGATGGAGGCAGATTGGACCCTTTGGCTATTTGGCTTCAAAGTCCATGTGCCTAACCTCCATGCTAAACGGCGGCTACGGGTATATTTTTGGATACAGCCACACAAGCTTTATTCTGAAATTCAGTCAACTAGCTGGGTCATTTGATGCCAAGGGGCTCTAAAAGTTTTTTCTAGCTCACCCAAACTAAGTCCTTCTTGGGCCCTTCTATAAGCTGAAAATGATCACATAACTCCTCTCCCATTTTTTTTCCCTCCTTTTGAGGTCATCATGGGTTGAAAATTAAGCCAATTTGCTTTTGGTGTGTTTTGGGAATTTTCCACCCTTGTCAGAGTTCAGGTTCCACCCCAAAGGAAAGAGACTCAGTCTCTCCCCCCAACTGATAGGATGCGACCTAGACACAGGAAAGTTTAGAGACAGGAGCAAGCTTTGGTCAAGGGTGGAGCCAGTAAGATTTCCCAGTGGCAAGGATGTGAGAAGAAACATTGGTGGGGGAAGAAAGGTAACGGTTACTGCTTCACAATTGGGCTCAAGTTCAGAGCAAGACACATTTTCCTTTAGGCAGGCTGTCCATTTCTTATTCCCGCAGCGTCATTTTCCCCCTAGCACTAGTAACAAACTTTAGATCTAACAGACCCATAACTCAGCAACTAAGAATAATGACCCTAGCTGATATGGCTCAGTGGATAGAGCTTCGGCTTGCGGAAGGGTCCTGGGCTCAATTCTGATCAAGATCACATACCTCAGATGCAGGCTCCTCCCAGGCCGAGGCCCTGGTCAGGGCGCATGCAGGAGGCAACCACTCGATGTGTTTCTCTCACATTGATATTTCTGTCTTTCCCTCTCTTCCACTCTCTCTAAAAATCAATAGAAAAATATCCTCGGGTGAGGATTTAAAAAAAAAAAAAAAGAATAACATATGTTCCATTCCTAAGGGAAAATTAATCAATGTCCGAGGCAGGATGGCTTTATGGTTTTGTTAATTACCTAAGAAGCAGAGAGCTCCTTTGATCCAGGCCACCTTACATGCTGCAGGGCCTGCTACGCAAATGGCTTCCATTTCGCACCAGATACATTCTTTGAATTAAAAACCAAAGAAAACAGAAAGCAATAGGAACAGAGTGTACTGCCCTTGCTTATCTCGGCATTAATCTTTTTGTCCCAGCATAAACAGTAGCTGGCAATAAAGAAAACCTCAGGAGCACAATATTCTTGGGATTGTATCAGGGCAGAAGAGTGAACTCCTAAACCATTCGCGATGTCTCTGCTTTGCCCTTCAACCCAGAGGCTCTCATTGCTATCCCCGCTGTTCCACAGTGAAATGAGTTTCTGCAATGCTGGCGAGAATTCGTAAGTAGCTCAAGGCTTCCTGTCTGAAGACATTTTCTCTCGGAAACAGGCAGAGGAGAGAAGAAAAATCCAACCCTGGAAGGCAAAGTAGACTTGCTTCATGTGATTTTATTTAAGACAAATGGATACCTGTGCAAACCTGGGTTGCCTGTGTCGGTGTCTAAATTAGAACAAACAGAACTTTTGTATAAAATTCCTGGTGCAGCAAAACTTTCACAGAATTGAAATTTAGTCTTTCTCTCTGAAGTGATGAGTCATTGAAATTTGGGTGTCATGATTCATTCTCGAGTAACCAGAAAATTGAAACAATGTTAAATATTCCAGTTTCCTTTTCACTACAAAAGTCAATTTCCACCCATCAGTTCTCAATTCAAAATAACACATCAAGTTTGGTAAAGAAATTTATAAATCAGTTTCTCTCTGCTTAAAGAAAAGGCGTTCGGGCTTCAGGTGATAGATAAGATTCTGGAAAGCTGGAAAGCAACTGTAGTATCCTACTTGTCTCCCAGGAGCAGGAGAACTTTGAAATTGGAAGATGGGATTGCTGTGGGCTGGGGGAGGGAAGGCAGTTATATTAAACTAGAGGCCCAGTGCATGGATTCCTGCACTGGTGTGGGTCATGGGCTATGGGGATCGGCCCACTATGGGTGTGCCGCTCATCTGGGTCAGCTGAGCAGCTGCTCAACCCAGTTAGCCAAGCAGTGCTCCCAATGTGAGAGCACACTGACCACCAGGGGGCAGCTCCTTCGTTGAACGTCTGCCCCCTGGTGGTCAGTGTACATCATAGTGACTGGTCAACCAGTCCTTCTGGTCATTCTGCCGTTCAGCCGCTGGGCTTTTATATAGATAGATAAGCTATTTCAGAAGATCCAGGAGCTACAGACCAGTGCAGTCTCCTAGAAAGTGCCCTGAGTGAAAGGAAGAGAGCAAGGTGAAACCTTTCCATTTCCACACACGTTCAACTATTACTCACATACACACACCAGGACACTACCACAGCCCACGTTTCCCCAATCAAGTGACATGGCTTCTAAGGGAGCCCCAGGTCCCCTGATTCCAGAATCCACGAGCACAGCTGGCTCATAAAGAGGCAGCCATCTACTCCATGTGCCAGAAGTGCCCAAAGACCTTTCTGTCCCCAGTGTTGACAGCGGCATTCTCCCCAGAGTGTTGAAATTATTTCTATTTGAATTATTTATTCAAAACAGCTGGTGTCCTGCTGTACGATCAATCATAAAGCTGTTGATAATTCTCCAGCCCTTACGGTACTGGTTCTGACCTTTGAGGTGGCTAAAGACCCCCTTGAAAAGCCTTGTTCAATCGGTGCTTCCTCTTTCCAGAAAAATGCACAAATACACGGCAGTTTGTGTGTAAGTCAGCTGTTTCACAGACCTCCCGAAGTCCACCTGTGAAGTTTACCCTCTCCCTTCCTTAATCTCACCTCCTCCATGAAATCTTCCATGGTTTCTCCCTTCTGAACATCGACCGCCTGCACTGCTCTTTCATGTTGTCCTGGAAGGTGTGTTTTCTTTTCATTCATACATGCCTGGCCTTCCTGAACGATTCTAAGCTCCTCGAGAGCAGGTGCGTCGTGTTCTTTAATTTTGTGTCTCCAGCGCACTGGGTAGGAAGGAGGGACTCTGCTATGTCTCTTACCTAACACAAAAATTTCCCCCCTTACATTTCTTATAAATGCAATTTCTTCCATTAACATTAGAAAGCTGCAACTGACATGTATTTCACCTCCAGTTGGACAGAGAATTCTAAACCAAGAAGAGTGTGAAGTGCGCTGGAGAATACGCAGCCAAAGGAAGCTGACCCTTTCCAACCAAACAAACATTACGAGATGCAACCTGGAAAGTTTGCATTGCTAGCTGCAATACCAACCCAAGGGCTCAATTCATGATTCAAAGAGCTGGTGTTACAAATGACCAAAGGCTCAGTCAACGAAACTCTCCTAGACTGAGCCCCTGTCGACTCTACTAATTGGGGCAATTTCAGTGTAACCTCTCATCTCCCTCTCTTCCCACAGGCCCACATGGATTTAACCTAAATTTTCTTCAAAGTTAGAGCTACCATCTCACGTTTGCAGGTTCATCTCTCTGAACCTTTCCCAAGAATGGATCCACAGTAAGATGATATCTTCAGTGACTCGCCTCCTTCTCATCCATCAGCAGTACACTTTCACTGCTAATATTAAAAGACAATGTGCTGCAAATAAAGAGCAAAACTAATACAAATAACTTCCAGAAATCTAAAAACTTTTTAATTTAATTTTTCCTAGGATGATTTTATAACTTAGTGGCTATGTGTTTTGGTATCAGACTAACACAGGCTTTAATATTGCCAGAATATCTCAAAGAAGTTAAGTTCTCAAAACCTCAGTTTCTCTATTTGTAAAGTGGGAATGATGATACCAACATCATAGGTTTGTGGTAGGGATTAAAATGAAATTGTGTATACCAAGTCTATATTAAAATGAAATCATGTATAGCAGAACGTCTAGCACAGAGTAAGTGCTCAATGAATGAGTACTGTAATCCATTATACACCTTCAATCCTAGCTCTCCATCTAGATGATTCTAGAAGCTATGTGGGCATGCTGACTTAAGTAGATCTGAAGCAGACTTGGATTGGAACCAAAGGACTCAAGCAATATCCTCACAGGACATGTTTCTAAATCTCTCAACTGTGGACCACTTCTGTAAAGGATAGTCATTTCTGCCGCAGAACAATGATATGTAAATTAAATCAGACTTTTGATAGGAAAGTGTCTAGCTTGCAGCCTAACACATAGGAGGCACCCAGTAAAAATTAATGCTACACCTTATAGCACTGTCACCAGTCAGGGCCCAGGGACAGACAACAATTAGCTTTAAGGAGGCTTATGTGAGAATGTCTTGACCTTGGCTTCCATTTATTTTCTTAATATTTTTCTTATTGATAGTATTACAGATATCTCCCATTTCCCCCCATCCCCCCTTCCTCCCAGCTCCCCTGCCATTGCCCAGGTCTTCATTACCCCATTGCTCATGCCCATGGGCTGTGCATATAAGTATATAAGTTCTTTGGTTTGTCTCTTTTATATTTACCATTTCTTGAGTCTTCATTCCTTCCGAAGGCTTGCCTGTTAATTATCATTTTCTTGTGACCCTTAGTTCTTTATAGATTCTTATAGTGCAGGTCTTCTGGCAACAATTTCTCCCAGCTTTTGTTTGTCTAAACGTGTCTTTATTTCACACCCCCACCCCCTTTTCAAGGAACTTTTCATTGGATATAGAATTATAATGTGACTTTTTCTTTTTTCTTTCAAAGATGACTTCTGTTGTCTTCTGGCCTCTGTTTCTGATAAGAAATCAGTGGTCATCCTTATCCTTAAACGTGCGTAATGTGTCTTTTATTTTTCTTCCTGTTTCAAGACTTTCTCTTCATGTTTAATTTCCTGCAATTTTACTACTGTATATCCTATATCAGGGGTCCTCAAAATTTTTAAACAGGGGGCCAGTTCACTGTCTCTCAGACAGTTGGAGGGCCGGACTATAGTTAAAAAAAACAAACTATGAACAAATTCCTATGCACACAGCAGCGGCAAAAACACCCGGCGGGCTGGATAAATGTTTTCGACGGGCCGCATGTGGCCCGTGAGCTGTAGTTTGAGGACCCCTGTCCTATATAATAAAAGCCTAATATGCTAAGTGTCTGGTAGTCCATTCAACCAATCAAAGCATAATATGCTAATGATATGCTAAGGCCACTCAACCGCTTATGATGTGCACTGACCACCAGGGGGCAGATGATCTGACCAGTAGGTGAGCTTGCTGCTGGGGTTCAGCCTATCGGGACTGAGATGGGCCAGACATGCCCTGGAGCCCTCCTGCGGTCTCTCCCGGCTGGCCAACCTCCTGTGTCTCTCCCCGGCCCCAATCGTGCACTGGTGGGGTCCCTGGCCTGGCCTGTGCCTTCTCGCAATCCAGGCTGAGGGATCCCTCCTCCCCGCTGAGTGCACAAATTTCATGCACTGGGCCTCTAGTTTATATACTGTATATATATATCTGTGTGGTTTTAATATTTGGGATTGATCAAGCTTCTTGGTTCTGTCATATTTTTCACCCATTTTGAGAAGTTTTGTCATTGTTTTTTCAAAATATTATTTCTGTTCAATCTTACTCTCTATCTGAAATTCCAATTACATGAACATTAGATTGTTTGATATTATCCCACAGGTCCTTGCATTTCTGTTCACTTTTCTTTCATCTTTTTTCTCTTATTTCTTCAGATTGAATAATTTCAGTCAATTAATTTTTAAATGGATCTTTCATTTTAGTTGTGTTTTTCAGTTTTAGAATTTTAATTTAGTTCTTTTTTTTACAATTTTTATTTTTCTGTGGAGAGTTCTTATGTCTTTGTTCATTAAATCATATTTTTCCTCTCATTCCTTGCACATGTTTTCATTCGGTTCATTGAATATATTTATCATACCTGATTTAGTCATCATAGTCCAATATCTGAGCCACCTCAGGTCACTGACTATTGACTGTTCTTACTCTATTGTTGATCCTCAGGCCAATCGTACCTTCCTCTGTTTTTAAAAATGAAGTTTTATTGGAACACTGCCACGATATTCATTTACATATTGTCTGTAACTGACTTTGTGCTGCAGTAGCAGAATTGAATAGTTTTTTTTTCAACCCCATAGCAGCTGCTATCTGGTGAACCCCAGGTAGTCTCTTCCTGTTCATTTACAGCCCAGTTCACAGTCATGGTCTCAGGAGGGCCCCCCATGTAGAAACTGGGAAGCCCTCTCTGCATAGTCCCCTCCTGCGGATGCCCTATTCTGCAGTTTCTAGCCATTTCAGCTGTGCTACGCTCTGTTCTCTGTCTCTTCATCTCAACTTCCCAGGCCTGCTTAGCCTTTAATGCTGCAATTAGAAAATTGTAGGTTTACCTTTCACTTTCTCTCTCTCAGGGATAACAGTCTATGGGCTGTTTCTTGTCCACTGTCTGCAAACAATTGCCTCAAATATTCTCACCCAGTTTTATGGTGGTTTACAGCTGGAGGGCTAGGCAGGTGCCAGTTACTCCATCATGGCTAGAGCTAAAATTCCCTCCAGCCTCATCACCCCCTTGCCAGATGACATCTTTTAGAGCCTGTGGCTCAATTTCTTCTTTCTCCTCCAACTCCCAGTTTAATGTTTAACGTATCTTCTCTTCTTCAAAAAGAGGGTAGGTTCTCTTAGAGATCTGCTAGCAATTTTCTAATTTCTCTCTCAGGGACAGTTCAAAGCTCATTTGCAAAATGAACTCATTCTCCAAACTCAGAGCCCTTTTGGACTCTGGTAACTGGCTCCCCCAGTACATTTTGTTCCCTAGGATGATTCAGGAGAACGTCTACCCAGTTATGGGGCTTTAGAGTTATACTTCACAACAGAACACTGTGTTGACATTAATATGAGTGCACATTTCTGTGTCTGGGAGGAGTAATTGGCTGCAGGCTCACATACAAAGTAATCGATAGATCACCTACTCAGTTCTCATTAAAGGAAAGAGGGAAAGTAAACCTTTGTTTATGGAGAGACAATGATGAATCAAGGGCTTGGCTAAGCACTTTCACATACATAATATCATGCCATTCTTACTGCAACCTTGAAGAGATGGTATTATTGTCCCCATTTGAATAAATGAAAAATGGGAGGCTTTGAGAGGTTAAGTATTTTGTGCCATCTCACAGTAGCCCATGGTGAGGTCCCAAAGCCAGGTAGATCTGTTTGACTTAGGACTTCCTCAGAAACCAGATCACCTCACCGAAGAGCCATTTTGTGACTAACTCTCTTTTTAATTTAATTTTGTTTGTTTATTTATTTATTTATTTATTTATGACTAACTCTCTTGAATCTGTCCTTGGTTTAAACTGATTTTACTTGCATACAAATGTGGGGGCAAGGAGAAATAGTACACACTATGATTTTCCCTAGACTGAAATTAGCATCCAAGAGGAAAAGTGAAGAATGAAGTAGTTGAAGTGTTGTTAGCACCGTGGTTGGCAAACGGCGGCTCGCGAGCCACATGCAGCTCTTTGGCCCCTTGAGTGTGGCTCTTCCACAAAATACCACGTGCGGGCATGCATGTACAGTGCAATTGAAACTTCGTGGCCCATGCGCAGAAGTCGGTATTTTGTGGAAGAGCTGCATGTGGCTCGCGAGCTGCAGGTTGCCCACCACTGGTTAGGAAGTCAAATTTTTACTCACCTTTTTTTAATCTTCACCGAGGATATATATATATATATTTTTATTGATTTTTAGAAGAGAGGAAGGGAGAGAGAAACATTGATCTCACATTGATTGGTTGCCTCCAGTAGGCACCCAATTGAGGATCAAACCCGAAACCTAGGATGTGCCCTGATGGGGAATCAAAACTGCAAGCTTTCAGTGTACCAAGTGATGCTCCAACCAACTGAGCCACCCAGCCAGGGCTTTAATGTTAATATCTACACTAATAAAAGACAAACATGCAAATTGATCATACCTTCGCTAAGCCTTAAGCCACCAACCAATCAGAGCAACTATATGCAAATTAACCCAACCACGATGGCGGCTGGCAGCCACGGAGCTGGAGCAAGCAGGAGGCTTGGTTGCCCCAATGATGGAGGAAGCAAAGCTTCCCACCTGCTGCGCCGTCTCTGAGCTCCACTCAAAGGAACAAAGTTTCAATTATAGAGGGTAAATAAACCCCAGATACCTGCTTTCAGCTGGCCATGGCCACGGAGCTGGAGCCTTGGGTTGCCCCTGGCGATGGAGGAAGCCAAGCTTCCCTCCCGAGCAGCTCTGAGCTCCACTCCAGGCTACAAAGTTTCAATTATAGAAGGTAAATAAATCCCAGAATTTTTTTAAAAAATAAAGTAAAAAAGGAGAGGATGGGAGCTTCTGTTGCCGGGGGGGCTTGGCCAACCTACAAATGGCCCTCAGCCCTTCACCCAGACTGGCCAGGCATCCCAGTGGGGACCCCCACCCTGAAGGGGGTGTGACCAGCCTGCAAACAGCCATCAGCCCCTCACCCAGGCTGGCCAAGCGCCCCAGTGGGGACCCCCACCCTGAAGGGGGTGTGACCAGCCTGCAAACACCCATCAGCCCCTCACCCAGGCTGGCCAGCCACCCCAGCGGGATCCCCACCCTGATCAGGGACACCCTTCAGGGCAAACCAGCCAGCTCCCACCCATGCACCAGGCCTCTATTCTATATAATAAAAGGGTAATGTGCAAATTGACCCTAACAGCAGAAGGACTGGGAATGACTGGTCACTATGACACACACTGACCACCAGGGGGCAGACGCTCAATGCAGGAGCTGCCCCTGGTGGTCAGTGCGCTCCCACAGGGGGAGCTCTGCTCAGCCACAAGCTAGGCTGATGGCTGCCAGCACAGCGGTGGTGGCGGGAGCCTCTCCCATCTCCTCAGCAGCGCTAAGGATGTCCGACTACAGCTTAGGCCTGCTCCCCGCTGGCAAGTGGACATCCCCCAAAGGCTCCCGGGCTGCCAGAGGGATGTTTGACTGCCAGCTTAGGCCCAATCCTCCGGGGAGCAGACCTAAGCCAGCAGGTGGTCATTCCCCGAGGGGTCCCAGACTGCGAGATGGCACAGACCAGGCTGAAGGACCACCCCGAGTGCACAAATTTTTGTGCACTGGGCTTCTAGTTTATTTATAAGAGCTAACATTGATTAAGCACCTTCTGTCTGCTCCTGTATTACAAACACATCTAATTTAATCCCCTCAGTGAAGCTGTGAGATGTGTTATTATAAGACTAATATGATCTTCAGACTAAAATGATAAATAACGTTTGGGGAGGTTGAGTTGTTTTCAGTAGATGGTAATCAGCAGGGTCAGAGTCAGACCCGGACTGTAGGATTTCAGTTCATTCTTCCAACCACTGTGCTGTTCTCATTTCCGATGGACTCTTCCAAAAAAAAAAAACCCCAAACGATTCTGCAATCCTGAAATTAAAAATAATGCCTAACAATCTTGACCTCTTAGCCTCCATGCCTATAACTCATAACTATTTTCCTAGACATTGGGAAAGGCTTTAAAATGGCTTTGGGTTCACATCCAGACCTTGGTACTCTCCATAAAACTGAGGAAAACCATTCCTCTTCTGCCAGGGCTGTGAGCACAGAGAAAGTGGTCAAATGTTCATTGCTTATAGAATTACAGGACTACGCAAGCACCATGCAGATCAAAGCATGATCGTCAGTCTGTTTAATTTTATCTGCCCATGATTGGCAGGGGTGAGTGATGCTGCTCTCAGTTAAAAACTTCATCTATTATGAAACAAGGCCATCTAATCTCTCAAGAACACACAGCTAATAGGGTGGCCTTCCCCTCCACAATGCCAGAGTAAATAACACCACCTTCCCCGTGTGTGTATGTGTGTGTGTGTGTCTGTGTGTGTGTGCGCGCGCGCGCGCGTGCGTGCACGCAAAACCCCTTGGGAAACATATAAAGTCATTTGTGAAAATTTGATAAGAAAAGCAGAAGAATAAACTGATTCTTGGAAAGGGAGAAGGGCTTTAAACAGTCAGAGTGTGAATTTTATTCCACAGAGCTATGAGACGAGTGACAAATCTCAAACTGTTCAATCCACCAGCAGGAAGGGGTGTGAAGGCTCAGGAGCCTGAAAGATCTCACCAATCAAATAAAAGTGAAAAAGTGGAGAAAGGGGGTCGGGGGATAGAAATGCTGCAGGCTCCAGTGTACACCCCCCTCCATCCCCACCCAGAGCGCCCACTTCCGCTCCAGCAGCTCCCACTTTCCACTCATCCTTGGTTTAAAAGAGTCAGCTAATTGGGTGGAAGGTCTGGGCAGCCCAGGATACAGAGAAGGACATACGGTCGCCTGCGGAGGCCTCAGGAGAGCCTTTACCCACACTCTGCTCAGGAGGGACAGGTCACCCTGGTCCTCAGAACTGGCGCCAGGGCGGCGGTGTCCTTGGGGAGGAGGGACTGCAATACCTGCACGGGCTTCCTCCCACCCGCAGCCCATCACCATCTCGCTGTTGTGCCTGGGGAAGCTGCCAAGCAGAAGCGTAGAAACTCCACAAAGTTCCTTCAAAGACTAAGAGATTCAAGAAGGGGTGTGTGTGTGTGTGTGTGTGTGTGTGTGTGTGTGTACCAGGTATGTGAGTGTGTATGTGTGTGAGTGTGTATGTGAGTGTGTGTGTGTTTCTGTGATTGAGTGTGTGTGTGTGTGTGTGAGTGTGTGAGTGTGTATGTGAGTGTGTGTGTTTGTGTGTAAAGTGGATGCAGGCCCGCAGAATTCCGCCCCCTTACTGCAGCCTTTTGCACAAAAGAGCACACATTTCTAGGGTGTTGCCGGCGCACGGGCCAGTAACCAGTGCCTGAATCCGCACGGTGAAGGGTGGGGTGAGCGAAGAAGAGAAAAGGGGGGAACTGAGAGTGGGCAGAGGAAGTCTCTCCTGGGGAATCACAGAAATGACTTTAAAAATGGACAGGGGAAAAAAAAATAAATAAAAATGGACAGGAAAGATGCTTGCGGCAAACCAAGGATGGGGAGAGGGGCAGAAGCCCAGGGACTATCTCGAGGTGGAATGCAAACTGAGAGCAGTTAGTGTGAGAGGCTGGGCCCTGGGGAGCCCTTCCCAGCAGCAAAACAAAGAGACTGTCCCGCCCAGCCCCGCGGCTGACTAGGGTGCCGAGTCGGGCCCTTCCGATTGCGGGGGCTCCGTCGCTCTCTTTCCCCATCTTCCCGGAGGAGGGGCGCCGGCGCCGCGGAGCGGACAGAATGACTCGGCATCTTCCCGCGGCAGGGACGGGGCAGGGAAGGAGCCCGAGCTCCCCCGCATTTGGCACGCCACGCCCACCACCCCTTGTTTCCTTTGACCAAAGAACATTCATTCATCCCCTCTCTCTCTGGCCGGCGCGCCGCGGCGTTGGGTGCAGCTTTCTGGGTCATCCTCGCTGCACCTCTGGGACTGGGCAGGTCCAGGGCACCCCCACCCCGCAGCTGGATGTCCTACCCGCAGCAGCCCAGAGTCATAACTCGCTGCGCCTCTGGGTAGGTCATGGCCCCCTCCCGACCCCGCAGTTGGGTTGCCCCACCTGGCAGCAGCTCGAAACCCGGGGTCACTCGGAGGCTGAAAATTCAGCTGCCCTCCGGGTCTGCGGGGTTGCCCTTCACCCCACTGCGGTGCTTTCGGGCTTGTTCCCCGCCCCCACCCCGCCTGGTCTCAATTCTCCGCCCCCGCCTCCCTTCCGGAAAAGTTGCGCCAACATTGAACCTGCGCGGGTGAGGATGCTGCGGCCGCAGTCCCCCGAGCCAGGCAGCGGCCAGCGCAGGCCCGCACGGGGCGGGGAAGGGAGGGGGTTGTAAAACAAAGACTTTCCGCTCATAGTTAGCATCAGACAGCGCCGCTCTGGCGAGACCAACTCCGCACAACGGAGGGCGACGCCCTGGGCGACCTCCGGCGCTGGCGGGGGCTCTCCCGGATCCGCGCTCTGCGCTCGGCTGCCTCTCGCCGGCAGAGGCGCTGTGGGAGCGCGCTCAGCGCTGATGCGGAGCAGGCGGCCGCGCACAGCTCAGGAATGACCTTTGCCCAGCTGCGCACCATCAGGGAGAACCCGAAAAGCTTCTCCAAAAGAGAGGCCGTGGAGGCGTGTAGTTAACTTTCTCTGTCTCCCCTTGGTGGTCAGGCGGCAAGTCTAATTGTCAATCCAGTTAATAGGAAATGTTATAAATACTAGGAAGTAAGGGCCACTTCTTCTAAGTTAGGTCACTTTGTAGCTCAACCTGCTTAAACATGTATCCTCAGGGCCCGCTTTTGGTGCCAAGAATTTATAGAAAAAAATGATGACATCCTTTCCTATCCAGATGCATGTCCCTACCGATTCCTCTGACTTGTTCTTTGTTTCTCTTATGGTGGAGTCCCAGGCTTCATGACAGCCCCGCCCAGCCTCCCCCACTGGTCTTTTTATGCTTTGTGGCACCTCTTTCCTCCCATGCCCAGCCAGCAAGGGCGATTCATTCGCTCATTCTTACAGACCCCAGGCACTCCCTTTGCAACCCAAACTCTCATACCCCCTTTCTGCCACTAAACGTGGACATTCTGTGATTCTATGATTTCTTTTCCTTCCGCTGCCTGGCTCTGGGGGGACTGCGGCTGCAGCCTTGAATTGTTAATGGCAGCCTCTTCTTTCCCGTGTCCCCACGAAAAGGTTGCCTAATGACATAGCAGAACTATAAACTAAATGGGTGTCAGTGACAAAGCAGAATCTCAGTGCCCGGGAGACTCTTAATGAGACATAACTCCAGCCTCTGGCCAGACCTGCCAATGAGATAATGTCTCTGGAGGAAGAGGTGGACTTGGGCTGTAGCCTGTTAATGGTCCGACCAACCTCAGATCTGTTTGTGGCCTCTCCCAGCACAACCTGGAGGCACGCCCAAGCCTGCTTTCTTCCGCCGCATTTCTGATCCAAAGGTGTGTCATCTGAGCACAGTCAGGTTGCCAATTTGACCCACCCGAGGATGTACATTTCCAGAGAGACCAGTCACCCGGGCCATATGCGGGCCTGTGAGGCACTTGCCAGTGCTCTATGGTGAAGACAAAGGCGCTGCAGAAAGGGCTCTGTGCTCTGGTACTGTACCCTGAGCCTGAAACTCCGCCGACGACCTTGGAGACTGGCCCATGTGCCTCCTTTCCTGAATAGAAAACTGAGTCCCTGAGAAGTTAGGGGGTTTGCTCAGTGTATTTATTAATGAAATTGTAATTGAGGTCTAATTGACATTATAACATTACACTGGTTTGAGGTGTACAACACAAAGGTTTGATATTTGTACCAAGTTAAGGGTCTAGCTAACTTTAGCACCCAAGACTGGATTCTCTGTGCTGTGTCTTTTCTGCTATTTAGCTTTTTCTTTTCTAATTATGGCCTGGGATCCTTTTTTTTTTTTTTTTTTTTTTTTTTTTTTTTGGCCTGAAATGTTCTTTTATTTTCTTTTAATATATTTTATTGATTTTTTTTTACAGAGAGGAAGGGAGAGGGATAGAGAGTTAGAAACATCGATGAGAGAGAAACATCGATTCAGCTGCCTCCTGCACATTTCCTACTGGGGATGTGCCCACAACCAAGGTACATGCCCTTGACCTGGGACCCTTGAGTCCGCAGGCTGATGCTCTATCCACTGAGCCAAACCGGTTAGGGCCTGATATGTTCTTTTATTACACACACATATCTATTTGGGAGGATGGATGCACAATATTTTGCAATACTAGTTTTTAATAGTAAAAGAATGTCAATTCTTCTAGTATTACAGGTTAGTAAGTTACTTACAAGGAAATTTTGGAGGAGTTGGTGCATTTAAAATTTATTGTATTAAAGTACAGTTGGCATAAAATCCTATATAATAAAGAGCTAATATGCTAATCAGACCGAATAGCAGAATGGCCGTCTGGACAACCTTCCGGATGAAGTCAGGGTTTCGAGGGGCTTCGACGGCCGAGCACCTTGCAGGAATTTCAGGCATCGGGCCTCTAATATTATAATAGTTTCAGGTGTACAACATAGTGTTTAGACGTTTCTATGCCTTATAATGTGATCACCAGGACAAGTCTAGCAACCATTTGTCACCTTGCTAAGTTATTACAACATTATTTACTGTTTCCCCTGTGCTGTGCACTGCATCATGGGAGGTGCCTGAAAGGAGCAGCACAGGAAGTGGGTGGTGGAAATTGCTGCGGGGCAGTGCCTTGGGTATTCAGTTGGCACATGGGGGCAGTTGGGGCTCCCAGATGGGCTGAGAGGCAGGAAGGCAAGAGGATCTGGGAAAAAAGCATCCTCCCGAATGTGCAGCCTGGGTGAAGTCAGACCCAGCAGTCCTCCTGCCAGTCTGGCTGCCGCTCAGACAAGTGCTCCCGGCAGGTGGAGCTGTATTGTTTATGACCCTCCAGCCACTTTGCCTCCCTTCATGCCGCAGAGGAGTGAGTGGAGGGGGGAGTGGGGCATCATTATGCAGCAGGGAGCTGCGCACTTAGGAAAACATCCCTGGCTCTCAATTTAAACTGTCCGAGTGTCTGACATTTTAATCCATCTAAAAGCTTTCTTCATAATGAGCCGGCTGCAGACAGCCACTTGTCAGCGTTAAGGAGGTGAGCTCAGCTGCGGGAGAAAATGCAGTCGCGTCTAGATTTGGACAGTGGGAGCTGTGCGGGCTGTAGTGGGCTGACTAGGAACCTGACATTTGCACTTCAAGTTCTAAATTTTCATACTGACTTTTTCCTCAGCAACTTACCTACTCCCTTCTGTATTCTTTTTTCCCCTTTTTATTGAATTTATTGGAATGACACTGGTTAATATACCTTCTGTATTCTTATATTGTTTTGGTGAATCAGAGTTGTAGAGGCAATAGTGCTATCTTCTGTCAGCCACATGGCATTATGGAATCAAAGAGAGACGAGGGGAAGCATGTGCATACTTTGGGAAATATGGGCAGGCTGACCACTGACTAATTCCTCTTTATTTTTTGGAAATAAGCATAAAGAGAGTACACCGATAATTCAAAGATATTTATCCCACGGTCATTGCTCCTGCAGTCCCCTTGGCTCTTGTTATGTCAACCCTCTGGCTAAAAGAATACATTTGTCCCTAAATGATGTCTTCAAATTGACTGTCATTTTGTGCTCTGTAATACATGGCTTGTATTATCGGATGAGGGGGCAAACAGATAAACCAAGTTCAATATATAATATGGCCATTGAGGTACAGATTTGGTTTGCGCTGGAGATGTGGTTAAATATAAAGGCCTTTTGATGATTTTGTGTTTTCAAATATAGAATGAGGTCTTAATATACTCAATTGTGACACTTTCCAGAAAGAACATCAAGAAATAAAGATTATGTGGGATCAGTAGCAACACAAAGAGGGAGTACTCAAATAACAAAATTCTTTTTTCTATATATTTCCATTTTAGTAAAAATACCACAAATCAACTAAATATTTCAATTGAGAAGTTTAAAGAGTTTTGATATCCCATTTTAAGAGGAAAAATAAAAGCTATTCAATAAGGTAGAAATGAGTTTGTCTTCTATATTTGGTTCTAATAATTTTTAAAAAATATATATTTTATTTATTTTTTTACAGAGAGGAAGAGAGAGGGATAGAGAGTCAGAAACATCGATGAAAGAGAAACATTAATCAGCTGCTTCCTGCACACCCCCTACTGGCGATGTGCCCACAACCAAGGTACATGCCCTTGACCGGAATTGAACCTGGGACCTTTCAGTCCGCAGGTCGATCCTCTATTCACTAGGCCAGTGGTCGGCAAACTCATTACTCAACAGAGCCAAATATCAACAGTACAACGATTGAAATTTCTTTTGAGAGCCAAATTTTTTAAACTTAAACTATATAGGTAGGTACATTGTTATTAACTTAATTAGCATATTCCTAAGGCTTAGGAAGAGCCACACTCAAGGGGCCAAAGAGCCGCATGTGGCTCGCGAGCCACAGTTTGCAGACCACGGCACTAGGCCAAACCGGTTAGAGCTGGTTCTAATAATTTAAAAAAATGATATGTCCTATTCAGGGCAGTTCAAAGCAAGCTTGTGGTATCTTTAAATTACTTTTATCTTATTTTTGGAGAATCCCGACTCCTCCAATCTGCCCTTCTCCTGCCCCTTATTCCTTCAGAGACTCCTTCTCTCACTCAAACTTTTTTCTCAGGAAAAAAATCTGATATCAGTCCCTTACACCGTCATGGGATCATACATCAAAATAGAAATTCTAACAGGATCAGTAATGTTTTAAGATATAGCTGAGTTTGAAATGAAAATTTTGGGCTTCCAGGAGGAAACGGAGAAGGTATTTGGGAGGCAGAAATTCCTTCTGGAACATTTTGAAGGTAATCCTGCTGAGGATCTGCTCATGGATGGCTGGAAGTGTAGGAGGCGTGGCCTTGCCTGATGATGAGTTATTATGGCTCCCATCCTCCTTCAGGATGCACAGCTGTGTCTATGCAGTGGTGAGGAGACCTGCATCGAGTCCCCCTTCCATCACTTGCTAGTTGTTTGCATTTGAGCAAGACTCTATCTTTTCACCTGTAATATAGTGCTCGTAACTGGGTTATGAGCTTAGTACAGTGTCCAGTCCAGGGCTAGCCCTCGATAAATCTTTTTAAAACTTTGCTTTTAAATTTCAGTTACAAACCATATTATATTAATATCAGGTGTACAACATAGTAATTAGGCATTTATATAACTTAAATAGCGATCTCCCCATAAGTCTAGTACCCATCTGACACCATAAATAGTTATTGCAATATTATTGACTGTATTCCCTATGCCAGTGATAGCGAACCTATGACACGCGTGTCAGAGGTGACACGCGAACTCATTTTTTTGGTTGATTTTTCTTTGTTAAATGGCATTTAAATATATAAAATAAATATCAAAAATATAAATCTTTGTTTTACTATAGTTGCAAATATCAAAAAATTTCTATATGTGACATGGCACCAGAATTAAGTTAGGGTTTTTCAAAATGCTGACATACTGAGCTCAAAAGGTTCGCCATCACTGCCCTATGCTGTACTTCCCAGTAACTGTTTTTATAACTGGCAATTTGTACATTTTAATCCCTCCCCCTTTTCCACCAATCCCTCCAACCCCCTCCCATCTGGCAATCATCAAAATGTTCTCTGTAGTCCTGGATAAATCTTAACTATTCTTATTTTTCTGTGACAAGTGAATGCAAATTCAGGAGTTAGGAGACCACACTTCCTGTTTATATATTGATTTTGCCTGTTGTTTTTTTTTTTAATTTCTCTAAGAATTTTCTTCTTCAAAAGTTTTCAAGCCATTTGGCAAATGTATCATTCCAGTATCCTCAGTTCTTGTACCAGTAACTTACACTCTAGGGCAGGATCTTATGACTCAGGAAAAAACAAAGGTTCTCATTCTTGCCAGGCTAGAATTTAAAGTGCTGTAGCTGCCACTACTTTTATCCAGCCTCCCTTAAATTCAAATTCTGCACATGGTTATCGGGTGCCTACCGCTGAGGCCCTGTGCAGGGAACATCAGGCTATCACCGCTGTTATGTAAAGCAGGGTTTATTGTCTGGACTATAAAAATGCGGAAAATAAACCTCAAAGAGGCGAAGACCTTAACTAATACCACACACTAGTTTATGGCCAACACATAATTTAGGTATAGTTGTATTCATATTGAAATCTGCATGTTAACTTTTTAAGCTTTACTTGGAAGACCAGTTCAGTGTTTAGAATAATTGAGTTTTCAAGAGAATACAAAATGATCTCTCCTTCTATTAAATCTCAGCCAAGCAGAGGAGAGAATAGCTGGCAGAATGGGGCGTCTTATTAGTTTAGCCACAGATGGTTTAATGGGATGAACACGCCTGGTGTCCGTGCGCAGTGAACAGCGGGAGGGGGTCTCAGTGCTCACACGTGGGCGCATGCGCATGTGGAGGCTGGAGGAAGCCTCAGGCAAGGGAGGGAAGACGTGTACCTCAGCGGCTTTCCTTAGGGTGCGGACACTGAGTCCTCACTCATTTGAAAACAAAACAAAACAAAACAACTTCTAGATGTTACAGAGCAAAACAGGGATTAATACAAAAGGGTTGGATTCATTGACTTCAGGCTGCGTGTTCGTGTGTATTTATTTTAATAGGTAACCACCTATTAAAAAATGAGATGTATCTTATCTCAGTGTGAGGCAAGACTTCCTGCATGTAAACGCGACAAAATGAATCAAGGGAAAACACGTGCCCATGTATAAGTTAGTTGTTGCCACCCATATAAGAGAAACGTTTGATTAGAAACAGATAAGCTGTCGCTAACAACCCAAAAGAGAAGGAGGGAAAGAACATACATGGACTACTTCCAGAAAAAAGGTGCAATGGCCAACAAATTAAAACAAAACAAAAACAACTGTCCCACAGTCTAGGATCAGACATCTACAAGTTAAAGCAGCGACACTATGTACAATGCCTATCAAATAACAAAGATTTAAATTATTGTTATGTTCAATATTAGTGAGAACTTGGAGAATTGGGTGTGTTTATAATCTGCTGGAGGGAACGTGAGTTTAAAATTATTTATATACACTGAACAAATAAGGTCTAGGGACATATCCTAAGGACAGTACAAAAATTTATGTTGTTAAAAGCCAACGGAGACCAGCCTTGAACTTCCCTGAACAGACAAAACAGTTTAGTCATCAGTTTAGCTTAGTTAGCAGTCACGGTGAAGAAACGGACTCCTCACTACTGTATAGAAACTGCTCTCTGAGGGTAAACCCTTTGCCTCATTCCATGCTCTGGCTTGAATATTCCTGGTTTGCAAACTCTCTTTTTGGTGTGTGCACAATACATTTTTACCAATTACTACCTCAGTGATTCATTTGTTTTACTTTAGCTATTTCTGAACCTTTCACAATGTTTAGGCATATTTATTGCCACATTATTAATACTGTTAGGGAACCTGGAATTTATTTGCATGTCCAACAAGATGAGATAACTTAAACACATTATAATCCTATATGTGGAAGAATATTAAGAAGTCTTTCAAATGAGTCATGGAATATTTAATAACTTGGAAATATACTTTTAAAATATATAATGAAAATTTAAAGTGCAGGATATAATATAGAGAGCATAATCTGAATGTAGATAAAATTTCATTTAAACATCTATGTATGATTGAAAAATCTGAAAGGGAATGTGCTGAGATATTAACAGCGTTTTTCTTTAGGCAGTAAGATCTTTACTTGCATATATTTTGAAATTTCTACGCTAGGCATGTATGACCATTCATACATGTGGAAGAAATTCATCCTCACTCACCTCCCACTTCCCACTCATTATAAATTTAAGAGTCTGGAAGGATCCTTATGCTCATTTACTTAGTATTTATTACGTATGTGCATGCATGACTCCCAGGCCTTATTTCTGTTTCAGAGAGCTGGCTGCCTGCTGTTGGTGGTGGTGGTTTTGTGCCTCGGTGGGCATTTATATACTCCAGATTTTTAATCCTGGGCTTTCTAGTTAAGAGGCCCGATGAAGTCGCAGTTAGTGGGCTTGTCTGGGGGCTGTGTATTTCCTCCGTCCAGAGTCTCAGCTGACAGACAGTAAATGGCACTTTCCTCCACAGCCCTCGCACTGGCTGCCTGCTGTCACGAAGCCTTCCCTACACCCTTGATGAGATGTGTGTGGCTTCCTTGCTTGCCTTCATCCCTACTTGCTCTGTGCATGCTTCACTGCATTGGTTGAGGATTTAAAGAAAGGCTTGAGACACTGTGCAATGTCAGAAGCTGGCAAAGAGCACATGATGGAGCACAGTCTATACAAAGCACATCTATATAAGAGATATAACAATCTGTTTTATACCCTTGGCTGAGAACAACTCTCAGCCTAGAAAAACGCTATCTTTGATGAAAAAGTGAGAATATGATATCTACTTTCTCCTCCCCCCTCACCCTCAGTATCAGTATTATTTGGATGGATGGAAACAGCAGGGGCTCAAATATAATTACTTTATAAATAATTAATAAGGTTCTATTATTATTACTTTTAAAAATGCCATTTTGGAATGAGTCTCTTGATAGTCAAATAACTGTTCTGCGTTAGCTAATGTGCTCCATTATTTTTAGGATCAGAAGATATTTCCAGATGTACTGTGACAGTGGAAATCTATCACTCTTTCTGGGGCCACTTTCTTAGCATGCCAGTGACATATCTGGGTTTATTACTTTCCAGTGATAGTAGTGGTAAAATTAGTTTAATGTCATATTGTTCAAGTATCCATTTCAATGCTATCAGCTCTTTAAGAGGTCAAGTTCTAAATAAACTGCTTTTAATACTTTTGATTAAGTGAAAGTATCAAAAGCAGTTTTTGATGAAATTAAGTGAAAATACCACACATAGATACATAGTTAGTATAGAATTAGCTATGTTAATATCCCTAGTTGATTATAATGTATATGCATTTAAAGAAAACCTACTGAAATTGACTGTGATTCTTTGAGTGAAGATTTATTAATATTAATATCTACATTCCATAATGTCTACAATAGGCCAGTATAATTTTTATAACCAGAAAAAAAGTTGGTTACAAAAAAAAATAACAATACACAAAAAAACCCACAAAATAAAACAAAAAAACCCAAAAAACTAAACACATGCATTTTTGAGGCTTTTGTCCTGGTCTCACAGAATGCATTATAAGACATTCCCACTGCATCCAGAGGGATTTAAATTTGATGACGTGGCTCCTAGCATGTCATCAAAAATAATTGACTGCAGATGCAATCCTCAGAGCTTTATTTCCTCTATGCTGGCATCTGTGTTTCACAGCAGGAAAACAGGTCCTTAGGTAATTAGAAGGCACCCACTATTCTGACCCCAGGTGCTCTACAAGACTCGTTACCTGTGAGCTAGAGCCTACATAACACCAACCCAGCAGAAAATGCACACATTACTCGAGTCTAAATAAATAACACCAAGGTTTTCACTTTTTCTCAGAAGCATCTTTAATGTTTACTCTGGGGCTAGTGAACCCTTCTGCTGAGAAATACCAAGGTTCTGCTTCCATACTGCTCATCAATTCAAAAGCAGAAGCCCTACAAGTGCCCCCTCCCACCCCATCCTCTAATGAGGTTGCAGCCACAGAATAGTAATTTGGTTTAGATTAAATTGCCACCCGTCCCATAGCTCAGATGGTGCCTGGGCACTCATGGTGTGAGCATTCTTGGACACCAGAGCCTTTAGGACCAGGAGCAAATCCCTCAGGACCTGGTCTGGAGGGTTCCTGGAGTTTCTCTGCATCATCCCTTGCTTCATGCTCATCCCTGGCACTGAGGCCCAGGAAGTCTTTGCTCCCAGTTGAACAGATGGGTCCTGTTCCTTCTTGTCACTTTAACTGATGGAATTCCAGCAAGGCCCCAAATTCCCGGTGTATGTGTGCTCTGGCCTTCCAAAGCTATATCCCTAAGTCCCTGAGAGAATCCTCTCAATGTCAGAAAGCTTGTCCAGAACAGGCCTCCATGTGTCTGGATATCTGATGCTCAGGGCCTTGGCTTCTGCTCCCATTTGACTCACAATCCTATTAATGTCAACCCCCACGAGTGATCTTTCTCCTTTCCCTCTTCAGAGCTTTCTTCCAGGAACTCTTTCTAAAAATTACATTGAGTTACAACCTTGCCAATCTTTTTACTAAAAGAATTCACTCACTTAAAAGGGGAAAATATACCACCTTCAAAACTAGCACAGATGTTCAATCTAAAGCCAGGGCCTGTGAGGATGAGGAAATGAATCTCAGATGGGTCAAGTACTCATGTCCGTCTCGCGCATCCGTTGTGCCACACTGTGTAGAGGGCTCCTTGACGTTGATATTTCTCTTAAAATATGTTTATTCTATCATGAATACATTATAAATGCATTACAATACTATCATACTGACCAAATCATTTTTAACTTGACAAAATGTTTCTAAAGTTTATCTAGAAGAACAAACACTTGAGAATCACTGAAAATATTTTGGAAGAGGAAAATAATGATGGGAACTTACCATACCAGATACTATACCAGGTAGATGAAAGAGAGTAAGAGTACAAATATAGGTTCTAGTGGCTACAATTTTTGGTATGGAATCAAAAAATGATAGCTTGAATCAGTTCAGAAAAGAATTTATTATTTAATAAGTGATGTTGAGAGAACAGGCTAACAATACATTTCCTCATACATAAAAAACATTTCAGATATATTATGTTTTAAAATAAGATAAATGAAACAAAAAATTCTGGAAAAAATATAGGTAAATATTTATGTGCCATTGGGATGCAGAAAGACTTTCTAAAAGCTTTGAAACATTAAGAGGAGGAAATTAATGAGTATGAATACAGAAAGCATTTTAAACGGTTGTAGTAAAAATCATTTTAGGTTAAAAAAACTGAACAGAACACAGTTGACTTTCTGATTTCAAATTATATTACAAATCAATAGTAATAAAAACAATATGGTATTATTATAAAAACAGATGCATTGGTCAATGGAACAGAATAGAGAGCCCTGAAACAAACCCATCCACATATGGTCAATGAATTTATGACAAAGCCAAGAATATACAGTGGGGAAAGGATGCTCTTCAATAACTGATATTGGGAAAACTGGGCAGCCACATGAGAAAGAATGAAACTGGACCCTCATCTTACACTATACACAAACATCAACTCAGATTGGATTAAAGACTTGAATGTAAAACTTGAAATCATAAAATCCCTAGAAGAAAACATAGGGGTTAAGCTCCTTGACATTGACCTTGGCAATGATTTATTAAAAATTTGACACCACAAGCAAAAAAACCCCCACAAAATAAACAAGTGGAACTACATTAAACTAAAAAGCTCTGGAGAAGAGAACCAAGATGGTGGCATAGGTAAATGCCTGTACTTGCTGCCTCCCACAACCACATCAAAACTACAACTAAAAGACAAAACGGATATCATCCAGAACCATGGGAAGGCTGGCTGAGTGGAAGTCCGACAACTAGAGGGAAAGAGAAAAGCGCATCTAGACTGGTAGGGGGTGCAGAGGTGTGGAAGAACGGAGGTACAGAGGAGCACAAAATGGGCTGGTAACTGGGTACGCTGTGGTCTTTTTCAATTAGGAGGGAGATACAAACTCCCAAATGCTCTGAAATCCAGTTCCGGGTGAGACTCTGGGGACCCAGACTCATACGGAGAGAAACTGGACTGTCTGGCATCAGGCCGGAACACAAGGGCAGCTTTCTCTCAGAGGGTGCTCACAGCCTTCATTGTCCCTGCACAGGGCCGCTGGACACAGAGACCCAGGGACCTATCAGGGCAGGGCTGATGGGCAACCATTTTTGTTTGCACTGCCCTGTGATTCTCTGAGACCACGCCCCACCCAATTTACAACCCCAACCAAGCTGTGCACAGAGGGTTTTGCATATGAATGGATTGGCCTTTTGCAACCTAACCTAGCAAACCGCAGCTGGGTTGAAGAACCCTAGAGCTTCCAAAAGAAGGCCTAAGACTCATCAGCAGCCTGCATTGCTTCACAGCTGTGCCTCATTTGGGCACCTCCAAACTCCAAACAAAGAGGAGGAATCTGCAGATCTCTCTGTAGCTCCTGCTGGGTGGCCTCAGGCAGTGGCTGACTTTGCACCTCCTTGGAGATTCAAGAGCCAGTGTACCCAGTGGTCAAAGTGAGACCACACCAGATTACAACTCTTCAGATCCATTAAGGGACACACTCAGGAGACAGACTCAGCGAGCACCAAAGCCCCACTGAGGCAAGTCCTGCCCCATAAGGGTGTTTCCAGCACAGCAGTTCTCCCAATGTAGACACAACTAATCCTCACAGCCAATTGGTCTGGAGGTCAGTTCCTTCCAGTGATACCAACAGCGATCAAGGCTTAACTACAACAAGACTATGCACAAAGCCCACAAAAGGGTGCACCAAGAGTGTCCACCTCAGGTGACTGGGGAGGCTGAGCCACTGGGCCCTATAGGACACCTAGCACACAAAGCCACTCTATCAACACAGGAAAGCAGTCAAAATGCGGAGACAAAGAAACATGTCACAAATGAAAGAAATGGAGGAAAGCAAACTACTGGATATAGAGTTCAAACCACAGTTATAAGGTTACTCAAGAATCTTATAGAAACCTCTGAGAAATTTAGTGAGACCCTCAAGGATATGAAAAAGGACCAATTAGAAATTAAGCATACACTGACTGAAATAAAGAATAATATACAGAGATCCAACAGCAGATTAGAGGATCCCAAGAATTAAGTCAAAGATGTGAAATATGAGGAAGCAAAAAACACCCAACCAGAAAAGCAAAAAGAAAAAAGAATCCAAAAATATCAAGATAGTGTAAGGAGCCTCTGGGACAACTTCAAGTGTACCAACATTTGAATTATGGGGGTGCCAGAAGAAGAGAGAGAGCAAGATATTGAAAACCTATTTGAAGAAATCATGACAGAAAAATTCCCCTACCTGGTGAAAGAAATAGACTTACAAGTCCAGGAAGCAAAGGGTACCCCAAACAAAAGGAATCCAAAGAGGACCACAAGACACATCATAATTAAAATGCCAAAAGCAAAAGACAAAGAGAGAATCTTAAAAGCAGCAAGAGAAAAATAGTTAGTTACCTACAAGGGAGTACCCATAAGACTGTCAGCTGATTTCTCAACAGAAACTATGCAGGCCAGAAGGGAGTGGCAAGAAATATTCAAAGTGATAATTAGCAAGAACCTACAACCAAGATTACTCTACCCAGCAAAGCTATCATTTAGAATTGAAGGTCAGATAAAGAGCTTCACAGATAAGAACAAGCTAAAGAAGTTTATCACCACCAAACCAGTATTATATGAAATGCTGAAGGGTATTCTTTAAGAAGAGGAAGAAGAAGAAAAGGTAAAGATAAAAATTATGAACAACAAAGTGACAACAAATAAATATCTATCAACAGGTGAATCTAAAAATCAAGTGAATAAAAAATATAATGAACAGAATAAACTGGTGAATATAATAGAATCAGGGGCATAGAAAGGGAGTGGACTGAAATTCTCGGGGAGAAGGGGGTGTAGGGGGTGCAGGAAGAGTCTGGACAAAAATCGAACACCCATGGACGAGGACAATGGGGGGTGGATAAGGGTATGGGGTGGGGTGGGAACCGAGTGGAGGGGAGCTATGGGGAGAAAAAAGAGGAGCAACTGTAATAATCTGAACAATAAAGACTTATTTAAAACAAAACAAAACTAAAAAGTTTCTGCACAGCAAAGGAGACCATCAACACAATGAAAGGGCAACCTTCAGAATGGGAGAAAATATTTGCAAAACTTTTATCTCATTAGCAGTTCATATCCAAAATATATAAAGAACACATACAACACAATAGCAAAATAAAACAAAACAAAAATTCCCAAATTATCAAATTTAAAAGTTGGCGGAGAAACTGAACAGACATTTTTCCAAAGAAGACCTACAAGTGGCCAACTGGTACATGAGAAGGTGCTCAACATTGTTAATCATAAGGGAAAAGCAAATCAAAACCACAGTGAGATATTACCTTATACCTGGAAGAATGGCTATCATCAAAAAGACAAAAAATAACAAATGTTGGCAAGGATGTGGAGAAAAGGGAACCTTTGTGCACTGTTGGTGGAAATTTTAATTGGTGCAGCCACTATAGAAAACAGTATGGAGGATCCTCAAAAAGTTAAAAATAGAACTACCATATGATCCAGCAATTCCATTCCTGGGTACATATCTAAAGGAAATGAAATCACTACCTCAAAAAGATATCTGCACCCCATGTTCATTGAAGCATTATTTATAATAGCCAGGACATGAAACAACTTAAGTGTTCATGGATGGATAAACAGATAAAGAAAATGTGGTACATACACACAATGGAATATTACTCAGCCATAAAAAGAAGAAAATCTTACCATTTGTGACAACATGCATGGACCTTAAGTGCAGGATGCTAAGTGAAATAAGTCAGAGAAAGACAAATACTCTATTATCTCACTTTTATGTGGAATCTAAGAAAACCAAATTTATAGATACAAAAAGCAGATTGATAGTTGCCAGAGGTGGGATGTGAGGGGTGGGTGAAATGTGTAAAGGCGGTCAAAACTTTTAGTTATAAATAAGTTCTAGGGGTGTAATGTACAGCATAGTGGCTGTAGTTAACAATACTGGATTGTATATTTAAAAGTTGCTAAGAGAGTAGATCTTTAAAGTTCTTTCTTTTTAACATTATTTTTATTGTTGACATTATTACAGATGTTCCCCCCTCCCCCATTGGCCCACCACCACCCAGCTCCTGTTTCCCCTTCCCTCTGGCCATCACCGCACTGTCGTCTGTGTCTATGTGTCAGGCATTTATGTCCTTGGACTAATCCCTTCACCTACTTTCATCCAGTCCTCGACTCCCCCTCCCTTCTGACAGCTGTCAGTCTGTTCCATGTACCCATGCCTCTGTTTCTATTTTGTCAGTTTATTCTGTTCATTAGATTCCACATGTAAGTGAGATCATTAAAAGCTTTCATCACATGAAAAAAATTATATCTATGAGAAGTGATGTATGTTAACTAAATGTAATATGGTAATTATTTTACAATATATACATATATAACAAATTATTGTGTTGTGTATCTTAAACTTATACAGTTTTATATGCCAGTTATATCTTAGTAAAACTGGAAAAATAATAAATAAAAGAATTCAACCATAAAACAACAACAAACTGAACAAAGATTTGAAACACACATTATGGACAAAAAGTTACTAAGCATATTTTTTAAAACAAAATGCATGAAGAACTTTAACACATTAATAAAATGTAAAAATAGAAAATAACAAAGGACATTGTATTAGCTAGGGATTAAATTCTGCTGCATGTTGCAGAAATCTAAATAAGAGTAAGATAAGGGTTTATTTTCCCTTGCAATGAAAAGTCTGGTGGGGTGGTTGCTGACACTGTTTTAGCTGCTAAAGTATCAGATCTGAGTTTTCTGCAATTACCTTGGCCTTTCCCTCAGGTCACAGAGGTTGCCTCATCTTGGGCCTTGTGTCTATATTCAAGCTGGAATAGGAGGAAAGACAAAGGAGCATGTGCTACCTGAGCTTCCTCCCCACCATGTCTATATTACATTTTATTTATTTGAGAGAGGAAGGGAGAGGGAGGGAGAGATGGACACATCAGTGATGAGAATCATTGATCGACTGCCTCCTGCACACCCCCACTGGGGATCAAACCTGCAACCTGGGCATGCGCCCTGACTGGGAATCAAACCATGACTTCCTGGTTCATAAATTGATGTTTAACCACTCAGCAACACTGGCTGGGCTTCCTTCCCATCTTTAAGGAACTGTCCCCAAAACCCCAATTAAACCTACAAATTCCCAGTATACCTCTTTTGTTTGACTTTTTCACATGAGCATCCCTGTTTACAAAGAAAGCTTTGTAACCTCATTTTTAGCTGGATACATGCCACCTCCAACAGAATTATAATCCTACTAGTGGCCTGGTGCATGTATTCATGCACACTGAAAGGAAAATTAGAAGAAATATTTTAATATTGCTATTTGCCCTTTCTCCCTCAGAACCTGGGAGTGGGGCAGCGGCTCAGCCCCCTGCTGCCCCAGCTGGCTGCAGCCTGTGGGGGCCCAATCGCCCTGCTGATCACCCTGCTGCTGCCACCATGTCTGCCATGTCTTGTGCCATGTCCCATGTTGCCCCCTGGTGGTTAGCACACATCACAGCAATCGGTTGAACTCCCAGCAGAACTCTTGGTCAAGGGGACAATTTGCATATTAGGCTTTTATCATATAGGATATAATAAAAGGTTAATATGCAAATCGACTGAACTGCAGAACAGCTGGTCGCTATGATGCGCATTGACCACCAGGGGGCAGACACTCAAAGCAGAAGCTGCCCCTTGATGGTCAGTGTGCTCCCACAGGGGGAGCGCCGCTCAGCCAGAACCCAGGCTGACAGCTGGCGAGCCTATCCCGCCTTTGGGGCAGCGCTAAAGATGTCCTACTGCTGGCTTAGGCCCATTCCCCAGGCCTAAGCTGTCAGTTGGACATTTGTCAAGGGTTCCTGGACTGAGAAAGGGCACAGGACAGGCTGAGGAACCCCCCCACCCCCCGATGTCCAGTGCACCAATGTCATGCACTAAGCCTTTAGTTGTTAATAGACAATAAGGAGAGAAAGTTCAGTAGCCACATAGCAATACATGACAATTTATTTTAAAAAGGATATTGCTAGTAAGTAAATAAAAGAATAAATAAATATATTCATTGTCAAATTACAACTTAAAGTGAAATTGGAAACATGTAGTCTTAGTAAAGATATGATGAAACTGACTTACCACTAACACTGATGGTATAAATTGATCCTACACTCCTGAAAAGCAATTTGGCAATAGTTATCAAAATTATAAAAAGTTTTTCTACCTTTTATTCTTTAAATTTTTCATCTCTAAAAACATTTTTTTAGATTAATATTTATTGTTCAGATTATTACAGATGTTCCTCTTTCTTTCCCCCATAGTTCCCCTCCACCTGGTTCCCCCCCCCCCCCATGCCCTTACCCCCTGCCACTGTCCTCATCCATAGGTGTAAGATTTTTGTCCAGTCTTTTCCCGCACCTCCCACACTTCTTCCTCTCAATAAATGTCAGTCCACTCCCTTTCTATGCCCCTGATTCTATTATATTCACCAGTTTATTCTGACTTAATTTTTAGGTTCACTTGTTGATAGATATTTATTTGTTGTCACTTTGTTGTTCATAATTTTTATCTTTACCTTTTCTTCTTCTTCCTCTTCTTAAAGAATATCCCTCAGCATTTCATATAATCCTGGTTTGGTGGTGATGAACTCCTTTAGCTTTTTTTTTGTCTGTGAAGCTATTTATCTGACCTTGAATTCTACATGATAGCTTTGCTGGGTAGAGTAATCTTGGTTGTAGGTTCTTGCTATTCATCACTTTGAATATTTCTTGCCACTCCCTTCTGGCCTGCATAGTTTCTGTTGAGAAATCAGCTGACAGTCTTAAGGGTATTCCCTTGTAGGTAACTAACTGTCTTTCTCTTGCCTCTTTTAAGGTTCTCTCTTTGTCTTTAGCCCTTGGCATTTTAATTATGATGTGTCTTGGTGTGGTCCTCTTTGGACTCTTCTTATTTGGGGTTCTCTTTGCTTCCTGGACTTTAAGTCTATTTCTTTCACCAGGTAGGGGAATTTTTCTGTCATGATTTCTTCAAATAGGTTTTCAATATCTTGCTCTCTCTCTTCTTCTGGAGCCCCGATAATTCGGATGTTGGTACGTTTGAAGTTGTCCCAGCGGCTCCTTACACTATCTTCATATTTTTGGATTCTTTTTTCGTTTTGCTTTTCCGAATAGGTGTTTTTTGCTTCTTCGTATTTCAGATCTTTGACTTGATTCTTGGGATCCTCTCGTCTGCTGTTGGATCGCTGTATATTATTCTTTATTTCAGTCAGTGTATGTTTAATTTCTGAGTAGTCCTTTTCCATTTTTTTGGCATTCTCATTAAGATCCTTGAAGGTCTCACTAAGTTCCTCAGGGGTTCGTAGAAGATTCTTGAGTAACCTTATAATTGTGGTTCTGAACTCTATGTCCTTTATTAGTTTGCTTTCCTCCATTTCTTTCATTTGTGACATGTTTCTTTGTCTTCACATTTTTGGCTGACTGCCAGGAGCCATTGTGTTTATAAGAAGAACTGCTGTGCTGGAGACACCCTTATGCGGCAGGACTTGCCTCAGTGGGGCTTTGGTGCTCACTGAGTCTGCTTCTCGAGTGTGTCCCTTATGGATGTGAGGAGTTGAAATCTAGTATCTGACCCGGAGTACCCTGGCTCCTGGATCTCCAAGTCAACCACTGTGTGGGTCCACCCAGCAGGGGCTACAGCAGTATCACCAGATTTCTCCTCTTTGTTTGGAGTTTGGGAGTTTTGGAGCTCTCCGATTCACTGCAGTTTGTTAGGCTGCAAAAGCGCAGGTGCTTCATTGCGCCACTGGCACAGCGTGGGTGGGGATGTAAATTGAGTGGGGTGGGGTCTCAGAGAATTACCAGGGCGGAGCAAACAGCAATGGTTGTTGTCAGCCTCTCCGCAACTACTCCAACTCCCTATCTCTGTGCGCCCCCACGGCAACAATGATCCCTGCTAGCAGCTCTGCGAGAAAGTCACCCTCACTTTCCGACCTGCTGCAAGACAGTCCAGTTTCTCCCCTTAGGAGTCTGGGACCAGAGTCTCGCCATAAATGAGTTCAGTGCATTCAAGAGCTTGTATCCCCTTCTGATTGAAAAAAACCGCGCACCCAGATGCAGCCGCCTCACGCGCAGGTCTCCGTACGTCTGTTCTTGGTGCCTCTGCACCTCCTACTTGGTCTCAATGTGCTTATTTCTTTCCTTCTAGTTGTAGAACTTCCACTTGGTCAGCTTTGCCGTGGTTCTGGATGATAGCTGTTTTGTCTTATAGTTGTAGTTTTAATGTTGTTGTGGGGGGCAGCATGTACAGGTTTGTACCTTATGCCGCCATCTTGGTGCCTCTAAAAACATATTTTAAGTGATGTTTGGCTCAGTGGCTGAGCACCAAACTATGAACCAGGAGGTCACATATCTATTTCTATTCCGGATCAGAGCATATCCTGGGTTGTGGGCTTGATCCCCAGTGGGAGGCATGCAGGAGGCAGCCAATCAATGATTCTCTCTCATCATTGGTGTTTCTATCTCTCTCTCTACCTCTCCCTTCCTCTCTAAAATTAATGAAAATATAATAAAAAACATACTTTAAGTGAATAATTGTGGAAATGTGTAAAAATGCGCTATAAAGAGGATCATCCATTTAATATTATTCAGTCATTCATGTACTAGTATTCACCTGTAATGCTTATACAGCTGTAACTTTACTAGTCCAAGGATGGCATCCTAGTTTTTTAAAAGCATCGTCTATAGAAAATCACAGTAAGTAGTCAAGTACACTAGCCTCCTGTCATCCTTTCTTCCTTCTTAATAACTGCAAAGAGTGAACCTGATTTGGGTAAGGGTCCCTTCCCCTTTGTCAGATAGTGATCAGATATAATAATAACAATCATGATAATTAATGGGAATTTGCACAGTACACAGCACATGAAATGGAGATTAATTTACTGTCAGACTATTCCTATCCCCACTTTACAGATGGAGAAACTGAGACACAGATTTGTTAGCTGACTTGTCCAAGATCTCAAGTGCTAGAATTAGCATTTCAACCCAGGCATATGCTCTTAACCACATGCTATACCAGGCATCCCACCCAATTCTGTCAAGTGAGATACGAAGAGAAGTCTGCTGGGGGACAACTGGGCAATGTGCTCGTCCCTAAAAGAGCTGCAGGCAGAGACAGTCTTGTTTTCTCAGGTGGTTATTGTTTTGCTGTCGTCTTGCCAGTGGGGGATGAAGTCAGCACTGAGAATGGCAGAGCAGAGAAGTGGAGCCACTGAGTGTCTTGAAGACATTGCCGAACTGCTAAAATCACTGATGAAAAGAACAAAAATTCTAAATAAACTGTTTCTGGAGATTGTATCATCTGTGTGGTTCCTGTTATGTGAAATAATTTATTGTTTATCAGGTTTGGATTGGGGATTTTTAAAGAAAGCATGAAAATGTCCAAACCAGAGCAGTCATAGTTATTTGGCTTCTTATAAACAGGAGAAGTCTAAGTGCACACAATTCTTATAAAGTAAATACTGACAGACTTTACCCCTTTTCTACCTCTTTGTCTTGCTCTCCAAATCCCCCTTCCTACCCTACCACACACAGCTACCTGAGGAGGATAATTTCTTATTCTCTGACTTTTTCCCCCCGATTAATCCTCTGGGAGGATTAATCCTGGTGGGAGAAGAAGTCTATGAACCTTAAACATTAATACTTTTGGTCTCATTACATATCAAGTACTTTTTGAGCATCTACTATGAAGTACCTACTATCAGATCAGAGTTTTCTGCAGTTTCCTCGGCCTTTCTCTTGTGGTCACAAGAGGGCTGCCTCATCTTCAGCATTGTCTATATTCAAGCTGGAAGAGGAGGAAAAACAAAGGAGCATGTGCTACTTGAGCTTCCTCCCCATCTTTTAAATATCTACATATAGAAAAGCCTAATATGCAAATTGTTCAACTGCGAGTCCTACCTCTCTCTATGATGTGTGCTGATCACCAGGGGGTGGTGCAGAACATGGTGGGTGTCAGCGACGCAGCACTGGCAGTGGGCGGAAGTGGAGGCACTGCCAGCACTGATGGGCCCCGAGGAGAGCGGCCCTATGGTGGGATGGTGGAGCAGGTGGGTGGCGCCAGGCCAAGGCAGGTGTGAGCGGGGGCCCAATCACCCCGCTGATCACCTCTCAGATGGTGACCAGTGGTGGTGGTGAGGGGTGGGGCTGATGCCAGTGGTGGTGGTGAGGGGCGGGACTGCTGCCCTGAGGAGCAAGTGAGGGGGCAGTACCAGGCCATGGCAGGGTGCCAGGTGGGGCCGTGGGGCTGTGAGGCTGGGGGCGTGAGCTGGGGCCTGATCCTCGCAGGCCACCCTGAGGGACCTCACCCATGCATGAATTCGTGTACCAGGCCTCTAGTATGTATATGTGTGTGTGTGTGTGTGTGTGTGTGTGTGTGTATACTAGAGGCCCGGTGCACAAAAATTTGTGCACTCGGGGGGCGGGGGAGGGGGGTCCCTCAGCCCGGCCTGTGCCCTCTTGGAGTCTGGGACCCCTTGGGGGATGACCACCTGCTGGCTTAGGCCCACTTCCTGGGAGATTGGGTCTAAGATGACAATCAGACATCCCTCTGGCAGCCCGGCAGCCCTCGGAGGATGTCCACTTGCCAGCAGGGAGCAGCCTTAAACTGCAGTCGGACATCCTTAGCGCTGCTGAGGAGGCAGGAGAGGCTCCCACCACCACTACTGTACTGGCAGCCGTCAGCCTGGCTTGTGGCTGAGCAGAGCTCCTCCCATGTGAGAGCGCCCTGACCACCAGAGGGCAGCTCCTGCATTGAGCATCTGCCCCCTGGTGGTCAGTGGGTGTCATAGTGTCCAGTCATTCCCAGTCCTTATGCTGTTAGGGTCAGTTTGCATATTACCCTTTTACTATATAGGATAGAGGCCTGGTGCATGGGTGGGGGCTGGCTGGTTTGCCCTGAAGGGTGTCCTGGATCAAGTTGGGGGTCCCACTTGGGTGCCTGGCCATCCTGGATGAGGGGATGATGGCTGTTTTCAGGCTGGCAGGTGACTGAAGCTCCCAACCTCTCTCTCTTTTTTTTTATTCTGGGATTTATTTACCTTCTTTGGCTGTCACTGGAGCTGAGAGCCAGCTTTAGCTCTGAGGCTCGGCTCCAGCTCTGAGACCTCGGCTGCTGAAAGCAGGTATCTGGGTTTGTTTGGCTTCTATAATTGAAACACTGTTTCAGCTCCAGCTCTGAGGCCCGGCTGGCTGAAAGCAGGTTTCTGGGGTTTGTTTAGCTTCTATAATTGCAACATTGTTTCTTAGAGTGCAGCTCAGAGGCCGGCAGCAGCAGGCAGGGAGCCTTGGCTTCCTCCATCACTGGAGCAAGCAAGCCTCCTGTTCACTTCAGCTGCCTGGCTGCCGGCTGCCATCTTGGTTGGCAGTTAATTTGCATATAGCCCTGATTAGCCAATGGGAAATGTGTCAGAGGTACGGTTAATTACCATGTTTGTCTATTATTAGATAGGATTATATGCTTACTTGTCTGTCTCTTTAAGGACTAGAAAGGGCCTGGCAGGTGTGGCTAAGTTGGATGAGCATCATCCCATGCACCAGGAGGTTGCTGGTTGGATTCTCCTTAAGGCACATGCCTGGGTTATCCCCAGTGGGGGGCATGCAGGAAGCAGCTGGTTAAAGTTTCTCTCCTATCAATGTTTCTTTCTCTCTCTACCTCTCCCATTCTCTCTCTGAAATCAATAAAAACATATTGAATATTAGAAAGGTAGTTTGAAGAGGACAGGGACTTGGTTTCTTTCAGTGCAGTATTTTCAGTCACTGGACAGTACCTACCAATCGATAGGTGCTTAATAAATACTTGTTCATTAATAAATGAAACCACACAATGCAAAAGAGTATCTGAAAGTGAAGAAAAAACATGTAGAGTATGGCTGGAAAGTTTGAAGATTAAAGTAAAATTATGAAATTTTCATCAATTGAGAATGTGAGACCAAGTTTACAGAAGAACCATGTTGGGATGTTTGGGCAAGGTTGAGTGCTCATTTGAGAAAGGTAACTGTGAATTATGCTCTGGTTGTTTTCAGTCACATCCAAACAAGTGAGTTCGTGGGACAGAAAGGTCAAATATCTGGGTTTATTCAAGGCTGGAGTTTTGCGACGTTCATGCATCAGAGGGAGAGATGGGCAGAGTTGAGTACGGTAGGTTGTGGAATCTGCACTGAATAAAGTAGACAGTCAAAACAGGAGAGTGGGTTGATGAGAGAGAGCCAATGGTGGAGTCAGTGGATTCACGGTGTAGATGAAGACAAAGAATTGTAATAATTATATAGCAAGTAAGCTGAAGTGAGAGGACATTGTCTTTGGGGAGGGTGATGTTTGAATTTGTGATTTTGGACTAATCTATTTTTCTATCTATAAGATATTGATAAAATAAATTATTACATATAAATATATATGTATATTTTTATAATGGGAGGCTATACAGCCATTAGATATGATGTGTAAAAATGATTACACGGAAAGATATTTATGCAGTGTAAGTGATAAAAAGGAAATTGCAAAATAAAATAACACCATCTTAGAAATTGCTTAAATGGACTAAAGACTGGGAGAATGCATGTTAAAATTTTGACAAAAATTATCTCTAAATGATAAGATTATGTATTATTTCAATGTTTATGGTTCCTAAATATTATAAAGTCTATTTAATTTTTTATTCAAAATAAGTCCTCTTCCCCTTTTAAAATTTTGCACTCAAGATAAATATTTATGCATTATAAAGTAAATATTTTTAAGGATTACTGGTCTTCAGACTCCTCATTTAAAATTCAGATTTCCTACAAAGCGGGGAAGATATGGTACTTAACAGTTGTCTGGGTGTATACCCAAAAGAACTAAAAGCAGGGACTCACGCATATATTTGTGCTGATATTCCTGGCAACATTATTCACAATAGCCAAAAGGTAGAAACAATACAAATGCCCATTGACAGACAGGATATTATCCAGCCTCAAAAAGGAATGAGATTCTGACACATCTATAACACTGATGGACCCGGAGGACATTATCCTGAATGAACTAAGCCAGGTGTAAGAGGACAAGCACTGTGTGAGTCCACTTTTATGAGGTGCCCAGAAAAGGCAAATTCGTGGAGATGGAAAGTGGGTTGGTGATTACTGGGGGCTGGCAGGAGCGGGGATGGGGGTTAGTGTTTAAAGGGCCTAGAGTTTCAGCTTGGGTGGACGAAAGAGTTCTGGAGGTAGAATCATCACAGTGGGGATGGTTGCGAACCATGTGAATGTACTTAATGCCACTGAACTATACACTCAAAAATGGTTAAAATGATATACAGGGTGTCCCCCAAAATGTATACACACTTTAACAGCTGGTAGCTCAATTTTGAAAATGAAATGTATTTTAATAAACACTGCCTTTATAATCATTCAAAGTGTCTGTGTACATTTTTGGGGACAACCTGTATTTTATCAAACTAAAAAAAGAGAGACTTAAGACGTATGAAAATTAGGTCAAAATAGATTCCCAGAAAATCCCAATCATCCTGAATACAGGACCTGTTCCATGTTATTTTACTAGCTTTTTAAAACTAGTCACAGACGCTGCCATCACCTCTGTAGCCAGTGTATGATGTATTTCAAGTTCCTTAAAAGGGCAATGCTAAGTAATATTAGGGGTTTGTTTAGTAGTGTCATTTTAGTCTGTAAGACACACGAATTTATCAAGCACATTCCTAAGAACGAAATAGGAAGATTTAAAGCAAATGGCCCCTTTCATCTTGTTATGTCATTTAACTGGTTGAAATCTGTTTTCTTTAATCACCCAAGGGCAGATGACAGTGACCTTGGAGAGTCCTCACAGTAGCTCCCCATCTCCTCCCACTGTTTTCAACTATTTGGATGTCAGCATTACGACTGCGAGAGTTCTGGATGTTGCATTGCAAGAACCAGTGGCAGAAGGCAGGAAGCTGATTCCATAAATGAGTACAAACTACTTTTGAAAGCAGTGGGCACCCATCATCCTCTGCAGGCAGAGCATTCTTCCAGGCCTCGCTGCCTCAGCTCCCCTCCCAGCAATCCCAGTCCGTCCATTGCTGCCAAAGGGCTCTCCCTGGAGCCCAGCTTGGACACCTGCTTAAAGAACTCCCTGGCTCTTTTTTGTCTTGTTTTCTTGTTGTTAGTCCTCACCCGAGGATATTTTCTCCATTGATTTTTTTTAGAGAGAGTGGAAGGGACGGAGGGGAGGGAGGAAAAGAGGGAGAGAGAAACATCAGCGTAAGAGAGACACATTGATTGGTTGCCTCCCGCATGCACCCTCACCAGGGCCAGGGATCGAACCTGCACCCAGGCACATGCTCTTGACCGGAAATCAAACCTGTGACCCTTCTGTGCATGCGGGGCAACGCTCTGCCCGCTGGGAAACATTGGCCAGGGCTCTTGGCTTTTTTAAAACTTCTGTGAGTTGCTCCAAATTCTCCACGTGTCCTGGATTTTCCAGTTTTTTGTCTCCACTCACAATTCTCTTTCACTGGACAGCTCTCCTCCCATCCTTCAAGGCCTAACACAAATGCTGGTTCTTTCAGGATAATTTTTTTAGATTTCCCAACCAGAAAGAATCTTTTTCTCAATCCTGCAAACTTCTTTAACATGTTAGTTCTGTCTCTCCTTCACTATCCACTGTTTTCTATTTTAATGGAAGATAATGCATTTATATGCCGTAATGCCTCTATAGATAATGTTCCTGGTAGACTGAATGCTGCTGTCCTCTAATCCGTATGTTGAAGCCTGATCCCCAGTGGGATGATATTTGGAGATGGGCCCTGGGGGTAATTAGGTCATGTGGGAAGAGCCCCCGTGAATGGGATTAGTGCCCTTATAAGAAGAGACATGAAGAAAGACAGTCTATTCAATACATGTGGCTGGGAAAATTGGACAGATAAAGGTAAAAAATGAAACTGGACCACCTCCTTACACTATATACACCAACCCTCCTCCCCACCCCCCCGCCAAATGGATTAAAGACTTAAATATAAGACTCAAAACCATAAAAATCCTAGAGGAAAACAGTGGCAGTAAAATCTTGGGCATTTCTCCTAGCAATATTTTTTTCTGATATGTCTCCTTGGGCAAGGGAAAAAATAAACAGATGGGACTACATTAAACCAAAAAGTTTTTGCACAACAAAGGAAACCATCTACATAATGAAAAAACTACACGTTGGATGGGAGAATATATTTGCCAAAGATACTTCTGATGAGGGGTTAATATCTAAAATTTATAAAGAACTTATACAACTCAACACCAAAAACCAGACAGTTCAATTAAAAAGTGGACAAAGGACCTGAATAGAAACTTCTCCAAAAGGACATATAGATGGCCAATAGACATATGATGCTCAATGTCTAGTCATCAGAGAAATGCAAATTAAAACCACAATGACATGTCACCTCATAACTGTCAGAATGGCTATCATCAATAAATCCACAAGTGTTGGTAAGGGTGTGAAGAAAAGGGTACTCTTATTTAATGTTGGTGGGAATGAGGATTGTGCAGCCACTGTGAAAACAGTATGGAATGTCATCAAAAATTTAAAAACTGGAATTGTCTTATGACATAGTAATTCCACTTCTGGAAATATAGTTGAAGAAACACTGATTCAAAAGACTATATGCATCCTTATGTTCATTGCAGTGCAATTTACAATATTTGGAAGCAGCCCAAGTACCCATCAGTAGATGAGTGGGTAAAAATGCGGTGATACATTTATATAATGGATTACTACTCAGCTGTAAAAAAGAAGGAAATCTTACCATTTGCAACAGCATGGATTGACTAGAAGGTATTATAGTAAGTGAAAAAGTCAGTCAGAGAAAGACTGGCTTATTTGTTTGTTTATTTTGTTCACTTATGTTTGAAAACAAATTAACAAAATAAAATAGAAACAGATTCATAAGTACAGAGAACAGACTGACAGCTGTTAGAGGGGAGGCGGGTGTTAGGTGCCTGGGTAAAATAGGTGAAAGGATTAAGCAAAAAAAAAATTTTAAAAAGCCCTCATAGACACAGACAACATTATGGTGATTACCAGAGGGAAAGGAGGGTGGGGCAGGTAGAAGAGAGTAGACGAGGGACAAATGCTGTCTGAAGGAGACTAAAGTTGGGATGGTGAACACACAATATAATATAGGAAGGATGTACTATAGAATTGTACACCTGAATCCTATATGATTTTATTAACCAATGTACTATTCCCACAATAAATTCAATAAAAATTATGCCCAAAGAATTAAAAAAGAAGAGAAATGAGAAAGATGATCTCTCTATCTCTCTCTGTCATATGACAGCAATAATGCAGTCATCAGCAAACCAACGAAGTAAGCTTTGACCAGACATCAAATCTACCGTATCTCGATCTTGGACTTCCCAGCCCTCAGAACTGTAAAATGAATTATGAAATGAATGTTTATTGTTTAGGCTACTCAGTTTATGGTATTCTGTAATAGCAGTCGAACCTGACTAAATCAATATCTTTGGGTGTGTCTGGGAGGCAACTGATTGAAGTTTTTCTCTCACATCTATCTCTCTCTCTCTCTCTCTCTCTCTCTCTCTCTCTCTCTCTCTCTCTCAATTCCTTCCTCTCTCTAAGATAAAAAAATTTGTACTTTTCAGAGATCCAGGCACATGGTAGATGCTGATGGATGCTGAGTGAATGTTGAATGATAATGTGCAGAGCTCTAATGTCTCATTTCTAGAGTCATGTGTAGAGTATACGTTCAATTTAAATCCTTGGCTGTAAGTACATTTAAAATTTTTTCAAACATATATTTTTATTGATTTTTTATGAAAGAGCAAGAAAGAGAGAGAAATATCTATTTGTTGCCTCCTCTATGCACCTGGGCTTATGCCCTGACAAGGAATCGAACTGGCAACCTTTCGGTGCACAGGATGATGGTCAACCAACTGAGCCACACCGCCCATGGCATGCAAGTACATAGTTTAAAAAAACACACAAAACAAAAAACAGAATGCTTCATAATTTTATTTTGTTGGCATTCTCCTATATCCTTGAGGAGTGACCCTGACCTTATACCCAAACCTAATCACCACCACTGTTGATTTAAATAATAACAGTAACAGCCAAACTTGAGATATGGTGGAGGAACTATGGCCATGATGATAAAAAAATAGAACTATTGGTGCAAGGAAAGTAGCTGCAACGCAGATCACAGCACATCCTTGAGTCACTGAACTCAGCAGGTATCGACTGATTATAGCTACGGGTGGGGGTGACAAGAATGCTGTCCCCGTCCTTCACCACAGAAGTGCCTTGTGATGCAGGTTTGGGAATGGGACCATTTTTTGGACTCTTTCTCAATGGAGCTGATATTTCATAGTCACAGTGTGTTCTGTGGGATTTGGTTATCTAGACTGTAACTGAGGACTCATCGTTTCTGACCATGGTTTCTTTGTCATTAATTGGGGCCTTCCAACAGTCTAGGTATTGTGCTGGGCATTTTATCATGGCTCATTCTATGCATTTGGAGTGCCCATCTGAGGGAGGTGTTGTAGCTGGCTCCAGTTATGGACCTTGAAACAAAGGCTTACAGTGGGCAAGTGACCTGGCTTGGGTGGCAGCGAGGGATGTGGGGGAGACTGACTGTGAGCCACCTGGCCGCTCCAAAGCCCCGGCTTCTTTCTCCTCAGCATGCTCCACTCCCAGTCCCCCAAAGCCCTAGACTGGGGGTGGGACACTGGCGTCTCCCAGCGTGGCTGATGAGGGGAATAATGCATTAACAGAGAAACCTGTCAAAAGTTCTGTTCCAAAACGAATGCTTCAGTAATCCAATATTTCATTTTATTACCATGACTGCAATTTCACAAATTGTATGTTTGGCTCCAATTCATACCGCAATTAGTTCAAGTGGCTGCTTTACTGCACTGCTTCAGGCCCTGGAGGAGAGAAATATACCAGGAGACCTGCTAATCCTTCTCTGTTCAGGGATCCTGGCACCTTTTCTCGAGCAAAGTCTGTTGACTTATCTATCGAAAGTTCTAGAGTCCTCTAATTCATCTCATTTCTTCTGGAGAACCTGAGACACTGCAAATGGGTCATCCAAAAGGCCACGGTTCATAGATTCAATACATGAGGCCTTTCACAGTCTGGCATCTGTTTAATCTCCATTCCCCGCCCCACCCTCAATGCTCTCATATGTAAATGACCCTCAAATGCCCCTGCATTTGTCTCTCCGTGTTTTTGCATATGCCGTTCCTTCTATACAAAATAGCTTTTCTTATTGGTCTGACCGTTGAATATGAGTTTGTCAAGATTCAGGTTGCTCCTGGCTTCTAGAGAAAGGCAGAGCTGCAGTAGTGTGGTGGCTAAGCATGCTGACTTCCATGTCAGGCAGACCTCACTCACAGCATGGGGAATACAGTCAATAATCTACATATATAAAAGCCTAAGCGACCGTCTGACCGTTCGACTGTTCGCCTGGTAGCTATGATATGCAAGGACCACCAGGGGGCAGACGCTCCAACCAGTAGAGGAGGGAGCCCGAATCCTCATGGAATCGGCCGTGGGTTAGGTTGCTGCTGGGTCACTGTTGGTCCTGAACCTGCTACATCCACACCCCGGACCCAGAGATTGGTTTCGACCCGATCCCCTTAGGTCAGGCCAAGGGAACCCACCAGTGCACAAATCCAGGTACCAGACCTCTAGTATTGTAATAACTACATATGGTGTCATATGGGTACTAGCTCAGGGTTATCACTTCATAAGTTATATAAATGTCTAATCACAGGGCTGTACACCTGAAACTAATATAATATTGTATGTCAACTATAATTTTAAAATAAAAATGTATATATACACATATAAAAATGTATATATATATATTTGAATCCTCACCTGAGGATGTTTTTATTGATCTTTAGAGAGAAGGGGGGGAGGAAGAAGAGAGAGAGAGAGAGAGAGAGAGAGAGAGAGAGAGAGAGAGATGTGAGAGAGAAATATGGTTGGTTGCCTTCTGTACATGACCCAATGGGGGATCAAATCCGCAACCCTGGTATGTGCTCTGACTGGGAATCGAACCTGCAACCTTTTGGCACATGGAACAGTGCTCCAATTAACTGAACCAGTCAAGCCAGGCAAAAAATAAAATATATTTTTAGAAAGTCCTGCCTCTGTGACCTTGAACAAGCACCCTAACCTCACTAAGCATCCACTTTCCCATCTGTTAAATGGGGACAAGAGGAGAACCTTCAACCTAGGGCAGCTGTTGAGATTAGATAATTCATGGGAATCTACCATAATTAGCATTGGTCAGCTAAGATCAACACTGGATCTGACTGTTGGGGGGAAAGCCTTCCTTGCTACCTCCTTTCCCACCCTCAAGCTGAAGAAGCTGCCCCTCCTCTCTGATCCAATCATAGGTCTGCGACCTCTAGTGCAGCGGTTACTATACTGGTTACTGTCATCTTGTCTTTCTCCTTCTTTAGGCCGTACACTCTTCAAGGACAGGGACTCTGAACTTAAATTCTTCATTTCAAAGGCCTGGCACAGTGCCCACCACACAGTAGTCACTTAATCAATACAGGAATGATTGAACTTTTATAGTTCATTTGCTTCTTTATTTATTGCCTTTTATTTACCACTAGAGGCCCAATGCATGAAAATCGTGCAAGAGTAGGCCTTCCTTCCCTCAGCTGCAGGAACCAGCTTCCCTCTGGTACCCGGGACCCAGGTTTCCCTCACAGCCCCGGCTTCCTCCTGAAGGATGTCCAGTCTAATTAGCATATTATGCTTTTATTATTATAGATGATCTCAACTGAGCTTCATGTGAAATAGTCATGGCAGAAAACCTCACATTATAGCTGAGAACAGAATACAATGAGCTTCCTAAGGTCAACTGCAAATTAGCAGCAGGGTTTGGGCTAACTGCAGGTGGCCTGACTCTTTGTCCAGTGCTCCCCCAGGCAGGGCTGAGGCTGAGTAGCACATAGAGTAAGAGAATGGGCTTTGGAGGAAGCCAGCCCTGATTTCAAAATCTACCTCTCCTACGCACCAGCTGTGACCCCGCCAAGTTAATTCACGTCCAAAACAGCCATTTCCTAGTTCTTAAGTGCTGACAGCACAGCAGCTATTTCACAGGATGGCCCAGAGCCAGGCTTGCAGCGAGGGCTCTGTCCACTGTGCTGTTACTGTGCCCATGACATTGCAGTTGCCCGTTACAACACAGATGCCAAATCCACCGGAATGCAGCGTAATCCCCAAACAGCCTCTCCGATAGGATAAGTCTGCAAGTGGGTGTCCGTCCTGTGCCCCAAATGCATCTCAGGGTGCTTTGCTGCGGAGAAAGGAAAGGACAATCTGTGACCCTCTGCACTGCCTTCCCATGGCCCCTCGTCCGTGTACTGCTGAGTCCACCCACACGAGAGCGTTGTCCATTCACACTGCAGCATAAATTCACCGTCCAACGATTGGATTTGTGCCACGTACAGACTGCTTCTCCAATATCTCAAGCTCAGCTGTTATTGCTACATTTGAACTCGGAGGCGGGTGGAGGGGGGGAATCATTTGTCAAGGATGTGGAAGAATGAGACATCAGACATTTTCCAATAGTGAGGGTGAAACACTGTTTTTGCCTTCATACGGCTGCCAAGACTTCAAAGTGGATACATGTGGTGTAAGAGACTCCAACAATTAAAGTCACTTGACCTCTGCACTTTATAAAAAATGTTGTGTTCATTGATTCAGCATTTGTTCAATGCCTAGTAAGTAGCAGGCTTGGGGAATTCAGACATGGAAAACACAAACTCTATAACCCCAAGCAAATAGCGATGTAAAAGGGAGATTAGATGAGTGAATAAATTATTCTAAGACACAATAGAAGGCTACTGCAGCTCAGGAGAGAGAGGAGCAGACATTGGGAGCTAGTCCTGACGGGTGGGGAAAAGGCAGAGCCGGGAAGGGCCCGGCTGATGAAGGCAGTGGGCAGAGGAAGCGGGAGCACCGCGCTCAGCCTGGGTGAGGCAGAGGGAGGTTTGGGGCAGCTCAGGAAAGGGGCCGAGAGCAGACAATGAAGAGCTCAGGGCTCCAAGGATCAGGGCCCCATGACCATGTCAGGTCTGTGTTGCACGGGTTCCTGCAACAACAGCGTGGGTGCACCTAGCTTGAGGGGATACTGAGGCACAGAGACCTTTGGATGAGTGTTTTGCTTGAAGAATGAAGCACCATGCACACCCATTCTCTCATAGTGGTTTGTACTCAGTTATGGAGCCAGGTTTATAACTTTACCATCAGTTTTGTTGTTGTTGTTGCTGCTAAAACATCCTGCTTTCTGGTGCTAATTTTAACATCAAAATCCAAATACAGCAGCTCCTCAAATAATATCCATTCATTCAACATTGCTTCGTTATAACATTGATGAGATGCCATAAGAACTTAACTCTCATTCATATCAGTTAACCTCTGGTAAAATTGGCTTCACTATACATGGTGTTGCTTCAAGTCACAGAACCTATAGACCAGCGGTTCTCAACCTGTGGGTCGCGACCCCTTTGGCGGTCGAACGAACCTTTCACAGGTGTCACCTAAGACCATCCTGCATATCAGATATTTACATGACGATTCATAACAGTAGCAACATTACAGTTATGAAGTGGCAACGAAAATAATTTTATGGTTGGGTCACAACATGAGGAACTGTATTTAAAGGGCCAGAAGGTTGAGAACCACTGCTAGACAATGTTAACTGAAGACATACTGTAGAGAAAATTACTAGAGAAGTGATGAAAAGCCATCAGATGGCTAAGTCACAGCTCCTCTGCCCTTGAGTAATTGAAGCCAGACACCAAGCCAGTAAATAACATAGCCTGGCCCGGCCAGTGTGGTTCAGTGGTTGAGCATAAACCTATGAACCAGAAGGTCACAGCTTGATTCCTGGTCAGGGCACATGCCTGGGTTGTGGGCTTGATCCCTAGTGTGGGGTGTGCAAGAAGCAGCCAGTCAGTGATTGTCACTCATTATTGATGTTTCTGTCTCTCTCCTTCTTCCTTCCTCTCCAAAATCAATAAAGATATATTAAAAAAAATAACATAACCTGATGAAAAGAGCCATTTGTTTAAAATGCCACCCATTCCTTTTTTGATATATGGGTAAACAAAGCCCATGTAATGAAGGTGGAAGAGCCTTCACTACACAGCGCCCTTGAATATGACCTGCAGCGCGCACTAAGAAGGGTCACCTTCTCATCCCGTGAGTTTGGGAAGGTCACTGCAAGGCAGGGCAGTGGAAGGAGGCCAAGCGCACAACCTGCTCTGGTCAGAGGCAACATCAGGACCAGAGCCCAGCATCCCACCGAGGGTACTGAGTGGACCCTGGTAGTCTGTTCCAAGGGTGGCTGTGCAGAGATAGACATCTGGAGGCAATGAGGCTTTCTGCACAGGAAGCTAGCTACAGTCGGCCAATGGAGGATAGGTTTGCATGTGCGTTGTATAAGCCAAGAAGAGGTATTACAACATCCCACTGGTACTTAAACTGATTTAGGATCATGGGCTGGTGTAGGTCTGGCAGGTTTTGGTCTAAATTTATAGTCAAGAGGGAATGGAGTCTCCAGCAGCCCAGCAAAGAGGAGAATTCTGAAAATCCAGGATGAAAGAATGAGAAGGTAGGCAAAGGTCACTGAGTACATGCTGGCATGACTGGGGCCCTTCAGATGGTCTCAGAGTTATTGTCTTACACTTAACCTCCCGTGGCCCCTGTGGAGAAATCTCACGATCCTGAGATGTAAATTATAAAGAATACATTGCATAAGTGCTCCTAATGAGTTTTATAGATTCAGAAGAAACATTTATTTGCTAAGGCAGTCTTGTAAAAATAATATATGAAGTAATTAACTACCTGATTGGAAGCTTACTTTCACACTAAAAATTTATTTATAGCAGTAACTATTCTACTGCATGCTGGGCGATCAGTAAAGTTATAAATTATATTCTAACCGCGTCTTCTACACTGGATATAAAATTCCTCTAAAATCTGGTATAGCAACTTTCACTTTGGAGACCTCTTAAACATAAGCTGGATAATCATGTGTTTTATCAGCACTAAAAATCCACGCTTATTTCTCCCCCAAATGTCCTTGATTTAACAAAGACCTGGAATTCTGCCGCTAACGATTTAGCATTTTAGGGTGACTCTCTAGGAGTCCTGGGTTTTGAAAGCAAATACCTCCCTCTGGAAGTTTGCTGTATTGCTGACATTCGCAGGCAGGGGTTCACCTTGCAGTGTACTTATTTCGCCACTAGATGTTGGTCTTGTTGTTTTAATAATTTTGAAAAGTGGTTTTGCCCATCAGAAATAATGTTAAAGGCACTTTTTAGGATACAGAAACTTTCTTTAAAAGGTGCCACTGACCTGACGAATTCTTAATAAACAGCTGGGGGAGTTTTAGCAGTCTGGCTTGGAAGAAGAAAGCATCAATTAAGCATAAATCATAGTTCCTTAGAAGATTACACATATGTTTATAGCTTGGAAACTAGTGCCAGTTTATTAAAACCAAAATGAAACGATAAATTTTAAAACAAGCAACAACATGCACACCTGTTCTCTGATAGTGGTTGGTACTCTGTCATGGAGCTGGGTTCATAACATTACCATCACTTTTCCTACAAAGGAATCAAAGCATAATCTCATTTATTCTTAATGGATCCTTTGGGACTCAAAATTAAGTCTTTGAAAAACAACAACAAGAACAATAACAACAAAGACACTGCCAAATAGTAATGATCTATTATTGCCCAAGTAATGTAGCAGATACTTTACATACATGATCCTATTTGATTCTCTCAACACATCTATACTCATACTTGACTGTGTGTATAGATAAGAAAATAAAAACTCAGAAACATTATTTGTTCAAGACCTTTGAGTTATTAAACTGTGGGACTAGGATGTGAATGCAAGGCTTTGGACTTAAAATCCAAGGTGCTTTCCCCACACTGCAACCAACCACATGGGAACTTTTACTGAAGAAATTATGCAACTGGGAACAGAATGTCTGCCTGGGATAGTGGAAAGTGGACATCAATGGGCAACACTGGGTGCTTTGCACTGGCTAAATTTCCGCTTCAGTAACTACTTCTGTTAGACCTTAGCCACCAAATAATAAAAACATAATGTTTAACATTTTCAAAATGGAAATGGGAAAAAAAAAAATAAAGAAAATTTGACCACCCCAAATGAAGGCAGGAAAAAGAGAGCACAAAAAAAAAGCAGGGTAAACAGAAAGCATAAAATAAGATGGTAAAAAGAAATCAAGTATATTAATAAATACAAAACATGTGAATCGACTTAACTTACCTACAAATTAAAAGCCTAAGATTATCAGAGGGAATTCAAAGAACAAAATTCAGCTGTCTGCTGTTTATAACAGACTAGAGGCCCGGTGAACGACATTCGTGCACTGGGGGCGGCGAGGGTTCCTTAGCCTGGCCTGTGCCCCCTCACAGTCCGGGACCCCTCAGGGGATGTCCACTTTGGCTGACTTGGATGAGTGGCGCTCCCACTCAGAGGGTGGGTCCACAGCCGCTCTGCTGAATGGGATGAGTGGCGCCCCTGCAGCGGGCCGATCCCCACAGGACACGCCCCCCACCAGTGCATGAATCCCATGCACCAGTCCTCTAGTAAAAAAGAAAATAAGTAGTGCTGGCAAGAATGGGTAGAAGTTGGAACTCTGTGCATTGTTGGTGGACATGTAAACTGGGGAAACTTCTACAGAAAACAATATGGAAGTACCTTAAAAAATTAAAAACAGAATCACCATGGAATTTGGCAATCCCACTTCTGAGTATATATCCAAAAGAACTGAAAGCAAGACCTCAGAGATATGTGCACACCCATGTTTATTTCATCATTGTTCACAATAACCAGTGGTGAAAGCATCATGTGTCCATCAATGGGCGAATGAGTAAACAAAATGTGGTACATCCATACAATGGGATATTATTCAGTCTTAGGAGGAAGAATCTGCTGTCATATGCTACACCATGGGTGAACGTGGAGGACATTATTTTAAGTGAAATAACCTAGTCAGAAAAAGATAAATACTGCATGATTCCACTTACATGAAGTCCTAGAGAAGTCAAATTCTTGGAAACAGAAAGTAGGATGGTGGCTGCCAGGAAATAGGAAGAGGGATACGTGGGGAATTGTTTAATGGCTATAGAGTTTCCGTTTTGCAAGATGAAAAAGTTCTAGATCTGTTGTACAACAATGTGAGTATATTTATTATTTATTTATTTAAATATATTTTATTGAGTTTTTACAGAGAGGAAGGGAGAGGGAGCGAGAGTTAGAAACATGGATGAGAGAGAAACATTGATCATCTGCCTCCTGCACACCCTCTACTGGGGATGTGCCCGCAACAAGGTACATGCCCTTGACCGGAATCGAATCTGGGACCCTTCAGTCCGCAGGCCGACGCTCTATCCACTGAGCCAAACCGGTTAGGGCGTGAGTATATTTAACACCATGGAACTGCACACTTGAAAATGGTTAAGATGGTAAATTTTTTTACATATTTTTACCACTATTTTAAAAAGCAGATACACAAATAGATAATATGAGCAATGAAAGAGGCATACCTACCAAGAAAATAAAAACATAATCTTGAGGTGATCATTTTGAAATATATACAAATATCTATTTATATTCAAATATCAAGGCACATATTTGAAAAAGAATATTCAAAACATTCTCAACTTAAATTGGAAATTATGAATTTAGTCCTTTCTTTTCAGTTGAGAGGTAGACAAAAGCAGTTATCATTATAGCTGGAAAGACTGAAAACAAATTGCTTGTTCATTTTTTTTCCTTATATTTTGAGATGCATAGTAACCAGGTAATTCTCCTTTTTAGCTCTGATAACCTGGTAGAAAGTTTAACCTAGTCTATTGATGGAGGACAACAGAAAAAAGTTGTGTAAATTCCTTCCTATAAAAGGGAATGTGCAAATCTTTGTGTGGATGTATGTTTTCATTTTTTTTCCGGGTAGACTTTTAGGAGTAGAATTGCTTGACCACACGGTAATTTTGTTTTAATATTTTGAGAAACTGACAAACTTTTCCAAGGTAGCGGCACTATTTAACAGTCCCACCAATAATGTTTGAAGGTTCCAATTTCTTCGTATCCTTGCCATCACTTGTTATTGTCCATTTTTATTATATTCATTCTAGTGGGTAGGAATTGATATTTCACTGTGGTTTTAATTCAAAATTGGCTAATGACCAATGATGTTGGGCATCTTTCATGTGCTTATCAGACATTCATCTATCTTCTTCAGGGAAATGTCTATTCAATTTTTTTTTTTGCCCAAGTGAGTGTTCTTCAAACATTTTCTTTTGCTCACTCACCCCCTAGAAAAATTTTGGAAATCTATATAACCCTTATTTTTATTTTAAATTATTTAAGATTTTCATAATAAATTTAAATAGTTGCAAGTTGTAATTTTCAGTGTATTTTAAATATAAACATTTAAAAATAAAGTTACACTTTTAAATATATCAAATGGAATCTAAACACAAAAACCAGCATGTCACCCATCACCATTCATGCCAACAATGCAGAACAAGCTCTTCTTTACCTTTCACCAACTGCTAATTTTTTTATTTTAGAGAGAGAGGAAGGGAGAGAAAGAGAGAGTGAAAAACATCGATTGTGTCCCGTACACACCTCAACCAGGGAATTGAACCCACAATCAGGCATGTGCCCTGACCAGAAATCGAACCTGAGACCTTTCTGTGCACAGGATGATGCTCCCACCAACCGAGCCACATGGCACAGGATTACCTTCCACCAAAATTTTATGGTTCCTTTTTTTCCTTTAAACTCTTATTTCCACTACTCTTTCCACATTAATTTATCCCTAATATAGTATGTTTAATGTTTGTAAACTGTGTACTATACTTCTATCACTCTTCTCTGCAATAAAAAATAGGTATGACAACTTAACAAAAGGAAGATAAACAATCCAATAAAAAAATGGGCAAAGGACCTAAATAGACACCTTTCAAAAGAGGACATTCAGAAAGCCAAGAGACATATGAAAACATGCTCAAAGTCACTAATCATCCGAGAGATGCAAATCAAAACAACAATGAGGTACCATCTCACACCTGTCAGACTGGCTATCATCAACAAATCAACAAACGACAAGTGCTGGAGAGGATGTGGAGAAAAAGGAACACTTGTGCACTGCTGGTGGGAATGCAGACTGGTGCAGCCACTATGGAAGACAGTATGGAGTTTCCTTAAAAAACTGAAAATGGAACTCCCATTTGACCATGTGATCCCACTTCTAGGAATATATCCCAAGAAACCAGAAACACCACTCAGAAAGGATATATGCACCCCCATGTTCATAGCAGCACAATTCACCATAGCTAAGATCTGGAAACAGCCTAAGTGCCCATCAGTAGATGAATGGATTAGAAAACTGTGGTACATCTACACGATGGAATACTATGCTGCTCTAAAAAGGAAGGAACTCTTACCATTTGCAACGTCATGGATGGAACTGGAGAGCATTATGCTAAGTGAAATAAGCCAGTCAATGAAGGAAAAATACCACATGATCTCACTCATTCATGGATAATAGAGACCATTATAAACTTTTGAACAATAATAGATACAGAGGCAGAGCTGCCTCAAACAGATTGTCAAACTGCAGCAGGAAGGCCGGGGAGGGTTGGGGGGCAGGAGGTAGGGGGGTAAGAGATCAACTAAAGGACTTGTATGCATGCATATAAGCATAACCAGTGGACATAAGACATTGGGGGATAGGGGAGGCTAGGGGACTGTCTAGGGCGGGGGGATAAAATGGACACATATGTAATACCCTTTGTAATACTTTAAGCAATAAAAAAAATAAAATAAAAAAAAATAGGTATGAGAATTATAAATTAAGTATTATTTCATGTACTCATAAGCTTCTTAGTATTACAAAGTTTTCTGGATTGAATTATGATTATAATATTAGTAAACAATTACTCTTGCCCTAACCGGTTTGGCTCAATGGATAGAGCGGCGGCCTGCAGACTGAAAGGTCCCAGGTTTGATTCAGGTCAAGTGCATGTACTTGGTTGTGGGCACATCCCCAGTAGGAGGTGTGCAGGAAGCAGCTGATCAATGCGTCTCTCTCATCGATGTTTCTAACTCTCTATCCCTCTCTCTTCCTCTCTGTAAAAAATCAATAAAAATATATATTAAAAACCCCGGCTTATCTTATGTTTTAATAAGCAATCATTACAACAAAGAATGGATTTTTATTTTCAATGTACCTCTTAATTAATCCATACATAATCGAGTGAATAGTACTGATTTCTAGAATGAATAATAAAACAATTCCAGTTTTTCTTTCCAAAAAATACACACATGGGTGCGCACACACACACATAAAATTTTTTAAAATGCTGAGAAATCTTTTTTACCTTAAAGGTATAAAAGTATCAAATATGTATATGTCTATAAAAATATACATATATGTTTTAAGAATATAAGTATACAGGAATAGAAATTTTTATGTTTTATACTGTTTTAGCAAAGTCACTCAGTAATTGAAATCTTTCCATATTTCAAGCCAGAAAGCACCAATTGTCCTATTATAAAGAATATTTTAATGATCAATTGGTTAATCAATCTATTAAGTACTCCTTTAATTTTGTTAAAAGCAAAGTCTTAGAAAGCACCTAGCTTGCATAGGGTGTGTCACTGGGTGATTAAAGCAATTTATTCACTCCATGCCTGGAAGTATACCAAAAGAGGCTTCACCAAGTCTTAGCAAGTGACTATAAGTTATACCGATGTATTTTTCACTTAGAGCACCTTGATATATAACTCATTAAACTTGGAAAGGGCTAGGATAAGAATACTTTTTATTTCAACAGATTTTTATCAACACAATGTTAAGAATGAAATTATCTTCCTATGTGACTTAAATGCATTTTTGTCAAAACTCTGTTGCTGCAGATTTAGCTCATTCAATTAAAGGTGAAGCTGAGAAAAGAGAACTACTACAAATTCTCAAGCAGCTGAATTCTACCCAAGACTACATCCGGCCATTGGGGCGTGGGAACAGATTCCCTTAGCACCATCTTTGCCTGTGAGCCCTTGGCAAGGCCTCGGTCCATCCGGGAAACATGTGGCCCCGTTTGAAGACGCACTGGGTGAGTGGCAGAGCTTGCTCTAGGATCAGACATCTCAACCTCAATCCAGGGCTTTTCCCACATTTTTATGTCGTTTCCCAAAGCTGTATGGACTTTCAAGATTATCAACAGAACAACATCACACCCAGAAAATTTAGTTTTCTGGAAAAGATGATACTTGCTACATTTTGCTGACTTAGATGACTCTCTCTCCTCCACCCCCCTTTTTTAGAAGTAACAGCTGGCTCCACTCACCACCCAGGATGGTTACCATAGTGATACCTAGAGATGGTTTGCATGTCCTCTCTCTAACCCTAGACTCCAGCTACTCTTTCTTGGCCATTGAGTTCAAATTCTTAGGTTCTTTTCTTCAAAGGTAAACCAGCACTACACCGATTTTAAAAAGGAGATAAAGAACCAAAGACAAGAGTGCGGTGGTAGTGGAGAGGGGTTAATTCTGTTCCTCATGCTAGGGTTTAGGTTCTAGGAGAAAAATGTAAATGGACCTAATGCTAGCTGTGCCAACACTTAATTCTGAAGCAAGAATAAGAGAAGCATCTGCTTCTTTCTCCTTTTTTTTCATAATCAACCTATGAAAAGAAAAAAAAAAAAACCCACAGGAGAGAAAAGCAATTCTATTGTGTTAGGTGAATGGGAACCAATTCAATTGAAAAAATATTGAGCTGTTTAGCTGTGATTATTACCCCTATTCTGTAAGAAAGGTGAGTTTAATGCAAATAAGCAGGTACATATTCCCCAAAAACTTCAATTAGTAACTCTTCCCTTTTTCTCTCAAAAATCTCATTCTGCTGGATTTTGCTTATATTCAGTCTTTGGTTCATGTCTGAATTAAGATATGAGCAAGTCCAGTTTGGGGGGTAATGTTATGCATTTGAACTCTCATTCATGATCACCGATAACTGTTAAGATTTGAGGGCTCCCCTGTCCTAGCTTAGTCAGTACTTTTCACCTTTTCATTACTTAAAAAAATTGACTTTAGAGAGAGAGGGGAAGGGAGATGAATAGAGAGATAGAAACATTGATGAGAAAGAGAGAGAGAGAGAGAGAGAGAGAGAGAGAGAGAGAGAGAGAGAGATTGATCAACTGCTTCCTGCACACCCCCTATTGGGGATCAACCTGGGCCTGACTGGAAATGGAACCTCGATCTCTTGGTTCCTGGGTGGACATTCAACCACTGAACACACCAGCTGGGCACCTTTTCAATACTTCTGAATCGGAAAATCTCAGGTTGGCAGAGGACCCAAGGCCATCTAGGGTCAAGGCCAGCTTACAGGTGGAGTGATTCCCTTTTGAACTGCGATTGCTTTGTGCCTAGAGCAGTCTCTTTCAACTTTGGACAGCTCTGAATCTTATATGGAGTCAAGCCCTTCCACCCATCTGGACATTTAATTGTCAGGACAGAGCTGTGTGCTTTACTTAATTAATCTCTATAAATTTGGAAACTAATCTGGAAGGGAATTTTAATTTGGATAACTTCTAAAGAAGTATCAATCAGGGTAATAGGCAAGAACTTTTTTGGCATAAGAAAAAGAAAACACTTTGCCAATGGAAATATCTCAGGCCTCTTCTAAAGCACATCTGTTACTCTAATGTGACTTGGCAGTGCAGTTTATTGAATTTGTAAGATAAAGCGATACTGAAAGAGGCGGGAATCTTTCTCAGTGTGCCTTTTCCTCTCCAGATAATATAATAATAGAAGGAATTGCCAGTTAGCGATGTGACATCCAGCCTGTGTCTGGAGAGAGATGCCCAAGTGCAATTTGGTTCTGATATTCTGCAGCGATGGATGTCTATTTTGGAGGCTGCTAATAAAGCAGAACATTGACTTATTTGGTGTGTGTCTGTTGTGCTCTGCTTAATCGATCATTATATGAATTACTCTACTTGTATGTGGTTTGAGCATCTTTGACTCTGACTATCGGAGCATTTTCTTGCACCAGTTTGCAAACTTGTAAACGTTATAGGAAAAAAACGTGAGCTCTCTCATTTGCATAGCACCTCTCAAAAACATTCTTTCCCTTTGGTGAAAATTCAGACAGACTTTGACCCAGCTGTGTGACCTTGACCAATATTCTTAATTCGCAGAATCTCATTTCCACATAAAAATAATGCCTTATTAGAGTTCTGTGAAGATTCAATGGTATAATAGCTAAGTTCTTCAGGCATATGGTGTAGGCTCCAGTCTAACTAAACCTTAGTTTCCACATCTTTAAAAAGAGGGTGATTTTAACAGCCAACTCATCAGGATTTCATGATGATTAAATGAAATTCTCCCAAAAAATGACAGCACAGTACCCAACACAAAGCTATTATTAATATTATTGCACACAATTATGCTCAATAGATGTCAATTTTCCTTTCCTTCTTAAGTTATAGAATCATGGTTTCACTTCCTATCAGTTCTCCTCAGGTTTGCTTACCTGGTATGTAGTCAGTCTACCATTTTGCTTCTCCTCTGTTTTCTACTTTGTCCTTTTCCCCGTTGGTTGGCACCTTCCTGGAGCATGAAAGAGCCAAGGTGCTCAGATGAATGCCTGTCAATGCACAGGGTTTCTTTGGTCAAAGTCCAGTTGGGAGAAGACACCCCAAAATAAAGCTTTGGGGTTTCCCCAGATTAATTGGTTATAACTATGATAGATGATGTCCCAGTCAAATTATACCGGGGAAGTAGAGGCCTTTATTTTAGTCATGGTGAATTTGAAGTCTATAAGGAATATTTTGCTTCCAGCCCTGCCACCATTCTGGTTTATTCTCTGACCACCCACCTCATGCCGGAAGCATTTTTGTCCTTTTCCCCTTTCTACCCTATGCTCACTGCTCAAGGTCCTCAAGCTTTTCTCTTCTCTCTTTTTATTTCAAAAGCTATTATCAATCTCATATTTCATCTTAGGCATAAAGGACTGATACCAGCTCTAACCCTTACCCCTTCCACTGATATTGGCATTTTAACAGTAGTCAAAGCTAAGAGATGATGCTCTTTGAGTAGTAATGCATCAAGAATCTGATCTGAAAGCAGGAAGCAACTGGGGTTCCCTAATCTGTGGAAGGGCACCATGAAGGGATCAGAAAACGGGTCCACCACCAGGGATCTAGACATGTCCTCGTGACTCTTTAGTCTGTGGGCCGACACTCAATCCACTGAGCCAAACTGGCTAGGGACTATTTTTATGTTTTTAAAAAACCAAATAATAAATTAATAGCCTTAACTTTCAAAGTTTTTTTAAGTTTATACAAATGTAAAACTGCTAAAAAAAACCACCCCAACTTCATACAATATTGGAATAAACTAACAGAAATACATGTGCTCATCTTTACAACTATAAGAACATTCAGTACATAGAGCTGCTGCTAGGATTAACCACGATGCTGCACAGAGCATGCGGCATAGAAACAGGCCACAGAAATGTTGATTCATGTAATTCATTTGACCTCTTCATTTTCTCAAACCATAGCAATTACTGCTTTTACCATTCTCTTCTTTGAGATAGCTCTCAGGTTTTTGCCTTTTATTATTTAACTTTTGCATAATTCTTTGAAATATCACCTGTATGTTTGTCTGCTTACCTATTTTTAAAGTACTTTGTAATATAAATTTTTATTCAGATAGCAATTTGTTTATTTATTTTTATTTTATTTTATTTTATTTTTTTTAAAGATCACTTATGCCGCTGTGGCACAGTGATTGAGCATGGACCTGTGAACCGGAAAGTCGGGGTTTGATTCGCAGTTGGGGCACATGCCAGCGGCTCCATCCCCTGTGGGGGGCGTGCAGGAGGCAGCCAATCAATGACTCTCTCTCACCATTGATGTTTCTATCTCTTTCTCCTCTCCTTTCCTCTCTGAAATCAATAAAAATAATTTAAAAACAAACAAAAAACCTGATCTCATAAAATTTCCTAGAACAACAAAAAAATTAAACTCGATCATTGCATATCATTGTGATAATCATCAGGAAGACCCTAGTGATAGTCAGAATGAATGGACACATATGAAGCCCTCTGTACCCCTGTAATCATTTGTTATACATTTTAAATTTATGTAATAAATTATTTCTATATTGCTAATTTATTTTTATAATTACACATGTGTGTATATATATATGTGTGTGTGTGTGTGTGGTTTAGTCTTTTTTCTCTTGATGTAAAATTTACATTCAATAAAATGCACAACTCCTGTTACATTCTTATTTTGACAAGTGCATGCACCCACCCAATCCGAACTTCTCGGGAGAGAGCTGGAGCATGCTGTCGCCACAGAACGCTCCCTAGTCTCATGCCTCCTCTCAGTCATTCCCACCTCACACTTCCTGAAGCAGCCCCTGTCCGGATTTTGTCCCTCACCCATTAGTTCGCCTGTTCTAGGATTTCATGTAAATGGAATTATACAGCAGGAAGCTTTTATCGTCTACTTTCACTCAGGATCAGGGTCCTGTTTCTGAGAGTCGTCCATGTTGCTGTATCAGTAGCCGGTCTTTTTATTGTGCTCAGGTGTTTTTCCAAGCCCTTTGGAGACAGGGGCTGTGCTAGGACTCCCTGCACTGCACTCCCCCCCCCCCCCGACCCCACCCCCACCCCCCGCTCCCCCGCCCCGACTTGTATAGAGTTGTTCGCATTAGAAGGTTCGCTGACAGGTGGTGACTCCATGGATGAATGAATGGATGAGTTATTTAATCAATCAATGAGCCATTTAGACAACATCAAGTTTCACTTTTCTAATCCCGACGGCCTCTTGCATGTTCAACTTACCAAAGCCCGTGTTCTATATCCTGGTGTCAGGAGCCTGCCTGCTTTACAGTCAGAAGCCAGGGATCCGCCCATTTGCAAATCTGCAGCCGCCCCTGCTGCGAGCGCGCAGCCTCGAGCGCGGGCGGGCGAGACCGCGCACTGCGGCCCTGGACGGCTCCCGCAGGGCTTCGAGACTTCGTCTCTCGCGGACAGAAATGCTTTTTCTTTCTCTTTGCAAACAGTCACCCTCGCATTCCTCCGACTAATTGATCAAACCACTGTAAAGGTCAGCAAAGAAACCCAGGCGCCGCATGGAATGCTTTTGAGGCTAGTTAGTCCCTACATTGCAGCAGCAGCATGCATCTACCTCCCTGAATTCAGGAAAGCACAATTCAACCAACCCGATCAGCACTGCTGGTTCCGGCTGGGCTGGCTGTGACCTGCCTGAAGTGATTGCAAACTGAGCCCTTCAATGTCCCCAGCTTACTCTCTTACTTCTGCGCCGCGCCTCGTGACTGTGATTAAGGGCAAGGCACCGTGGAGCAGGCCTCTGGGGAGAAAGACATTACCTTGGCGAGTTCCGAGCAGCAGGCATTTAGGGGTCTGAACCTGCCAACATCATTCCTGCTTGGACAGCAGCGAGTCTCGGTCATTTCTGACACTGCACGTGTTCTGAATATAACCGTGCTTTTCCATTTTAACCTATTCCGATGGCGTTCTCCTGCCTGCTGCAATCTGAATTTTATGTAGCCGCATAGCACACTTTCTGATGCATTATTTCACAATGTGCTGCTGTAAAATCAGGCATATTTATATTACAGTGGGGAAGTTTTCTTTCAAACATATCACCAAGGGATGAGAGATTCATGCGTGATGATGATTCCTATGGTGAGGATACTATACAAAGAAATAATAAACTGGTTACAAGAAACAGAGAGGAAATATATTTGTGGCTTCCACACCCTATACATTTTCTGCTGATTTTACTCATGTTTCTTTTTAAAGAGTTGAAGATTTGTAGAAAGCATGATAAACTCCAGTAATGGGATGGTGAGTACCAGCATTTTTTCTTTTCTTTTTTTAATGACAATTTTAAGGTCACTTTTCCAAAGAAAACCTATTTATAAGAGTGGAAAATAAAGGTATTTTAGTTAGAAAAAAAAAAAAAAGGTGGAAGTCATGGTGTAGCTTTTTGAAAGAGTTTAGATCAGCTAAGTTGCATTTTAGGTCACTAATTCCAGGAAAGGTGTTCTGCAAACCTATGTTTAGAGTAATGTTTAAGAAGTGACATCACCAGCTATGTGTCAGGTTCCACTGGTAGGGTCCTTTTTATTTTACTTGGGGACATGTAAGAGACCTACAGATATGCAAGCTATTGCCGCCACTCGCTGTCCAAACCTAACATGCTCACCAACAACCTCCATTGTGGTAGCAATCAGTTCTTATCAGGGCCCCCCAAACACGCGAGGTTCGCCGCTCACACAGCAGACTCTGCAGACTGTGGCATGCAGTTATCGATGCCACAGACACTTATGGAAGCAGCAAATGCCAGTGGCTGCAGCTGTGTAATCAGTGGGACACTACCCAGGAGGCAGACAGAGCTTAGGTTTGAAGTAGCTGTGTGAGTTGGCAAATTACTTCACCTTTCTGGGCCTCAGCTGTTTGCTCTGAATAAAAACCCTCACGGGGACTCTCTAATTATTAAAGGATAGAAATCAAAGGCCCATCCTGGGTAGGTGTCCTGCACGTGTTTATATCCTTCTTTCCTCCTGGCACCCACACACTGAAGCCGGCTTTGCTGACGCCGATGTGTCCACCTGATGGTGGGTTGAATGGAGACCCATCTGCTGCTCTGGACGAGGACTGTTCCCACAGCTCGCTGGGGGCAGAACTTTGCTCCCCTCTTCTTTGGACTAATGCTTTTCGTGAGGCCTGCCTCATAAGACTTTCACCTTGAAGTTGAGCTTTTCAAATCTAAGGCCAATGCAGAACTTCTCGCTGTGCCAAAGCATTTTAGAATAATGAAAAGCTACCAGATCCCTCCGTCAGAAGCTTTCTGACTCTTGGCCCTGGAGAAGAAGCTAAATTTTTTTCAGTGTTTCTAAGAGTTACATTGTATGGGCTTTGTGGTAATGTTAACATATTTACTTGTAAACTAAACTACCTCAAACACTCCCTTAGGGGATTATAGAGATATCAGGGGATTACAGAAATATCAGGGATAACCAGTATGGGTGAAATGTTACTTTTCATCACCATACTTCCATATTTCTTTTCTAAATAATTTTTATCTTCTAGGAGTATGTTTTTTTTGGCAGCCCTCAACCAGTTTCATGTTGGTAAAGAATATGCTTACCGCCTGACTGGTGTGGCTCAGTGGTTGAGTGTGGACCCATGAACCAGGAGGTCGCAGTTAGATTATCTCTCATCACTGATGTTTCTATCCTTCTCCCTTCCTCTCTCTGAAATCAATAAAAACACATTTAAAAAAGACTATGCTTAGAGGAGAATAAATGCACAAGTGTGCACCAATACCCAAATGCCTTCTAAAGAAATAGTGACACCACTGCAAACAACACTAATGCAAAAACATTTATGGTTAGGTGGAAGAAAAATCAAGATTTTAAAAAGTCTTTGCTTTGACACACACAATAAATGCCATGTGGGCATTCAGAGCACAATTCCGCAAAGAGGATTTAAAAAGGAGGATGACTGGACAGAATATATTTAAAAGTGGCAGGCACCTGGCAGGAAGGCTGAAGGTAGAGTCACCAAAACACAGACACTGGAGGGGTTCCGGAGCCCTCCTAAAGCAAGGCAGTAGTGGAGAATGAAGTGGCTATGCCAGGAGCTCTTTAAAAATACACACACCCAAAACAAACCAGGGATCTACATTCCTAAGCACAGGCCATCTGCCCCCTCTCCACTTCCTGTTCACCAGGTTCTGAAAAGCCAAGGGCTCTGAGCCCTTATTCCCTCCCTTCCTCACTCCGTGTGCTTCCCAACGGATGGTAGCAGGTGCCTTACTGATTTCTTTCTCTGCAGATTTCACCGCCCCTGCAGCATCCACCAGCCCCTCCCTCTTCCTGGGAAGCCTTCTCTGCAGTCAGAGGCTTCAATCAGAGTCCTGGCCAAAAAGAAACCAAAAACCAAAAAATTGCTGATGGACTTAAGATCTCTGAGGGTGACCTGAAACTCGGAAGCAAGACAGCTGGCACAAAGGAAATGAATTCATGAATGCCTAAGAGCGTGGTGCAGGCGGACTCACACACACTGAGTGTGAGACCATGTGGTTTACATGGAGCAGGTTTAAAAAATCCGTTCTGCCACTTTTATCCTCATGTACTGGGGAGAGACAAAAATATGGCTTATCTAGGTTCTCCCACCTTCCTCATCCTCCCCAGAGAAGCCTTTCCCACTGTTGAAGCACTGATGAATGGGGAGACCAAGGACGAGTAGGCTATAAAAAGCCATCAGGATAAGTGCTCTGGCTTGTCTGCCAGGACGACTGAAATTCAGGACAACCTAATGGCATCGGCCTGACACCCTAGTGACTGCGTCTGGATGGATCTCTTGATAGACTTAAGCTAGTAAAGTTGTTTTGAAAGTTGCATTATTTGAGACAGCGGAGAACACCCCCCCCCCCCCCCCCGCCCCCAGTGTTCCCTGCTGCAATCTTTCCCTCTGCCAGGAAGAGGAATCACAGGTTTTTGAGAGTTGCAAAGAACCTCAGAGGTGAAGTCTCAGCCACCGTTCCTGTCCTGTGGGGAAAGCAGTGCAGTGCCGCCAGGCAACTGTGGTGTTGGCTGCAAGTACCTCACCTTCTCAGCAACACCGGGAAAACTTCTGGCTTCTCTTATTTGAAAACTGTTACAATGTTTCCCCTTAGTTTGCCTCTTAAAGCAGCCGCAGCAACAACAGTAAGTTGCACATCAAATGCCACTCTTACACAAGTAAAATAAAAAATTAAACGCTTGCTTAGAAAAACGTTAGGTGTCGTATGCCAGTGTCTGAGATCCGCTCATGAAAGCGATGGACTCCCTAACATAACGGGTAATAAATACGCTCCGCAGACTGCAGGGCAGCATCGTGGTGCAGGGCGCACTGTTTCAGGTACCTGGGTGTTTCTTAAAGGGGTTCCATGGATTCCTCACTGTATCTGTTCCCTGTTTATTTGAGTGAATCGGGGTAAAGATTCATGCAACTGTTTTCTGTCCGCCCAAGAACGAGACATCTCGGATCTGAGTTCTCCCTGGGGCTCCGGGCTGGCAGCGGCGGCCTCCCTCCCAGCCAGCCACCTGCACGGCTGGTTGAAATCATCAGGTTGGGTGCTACACAGGTGTAAAAAGAGGGGAAGGGACTTTTCATGTGACGGGGTTGGGATGTCACGCAGGAATTTGGCTTGAGGAAGACGCAGGATGCGTTTGCAGTATGAAGTACGCGCTGAGGGGCTCACCGCTGCCTTTGCAGTCAATTTTCACGCCGGTTAGTTTCAAACCGTTCTCCGCCGGCTCTCCTCTACTTACACGCTTCACCCCGCGGCACGCAATGGTGGCTTCATTCCTCAGAAAGAAATGAGAAAATCTAGGAACACCGAAAGGCTGATATTAACTAAAGGTTTAGAAATGCTCAGGTCAACACCTGCAGTGCCGCAGTTTCATGGGTGTAGGCAGCGCGTTAAAGATAAACAACCAGGAGAAAGCGAGATACATGAAAGCAAGTGCGAGAAGCAGCTACAAAGAGAGAAAACTTTCCTCCATACTTGCCGCAGACCTGCAGCCTCAGGCGACCATTTGCATGTCCAGGGCCTTGGAGGCAGTGCCTTGTCACCATATGCACCAAGGGGGCGATGCGGAGGCCCCTGGTGGGGAAGGGGCGAGTCCGGGGGAGAGGATGTGTCCGAGGTACCGAGGTCTGGACAGCAGGAAGGGAGAACTGGCTATTGGGACACCTCAGAATCTAGGTGATACGAGATCAAAGGAGAAGTGGGATGGGCTGGGGGAGGAAAAGGAAATGAGTGAGGGGGTGTGGGGTCTCAGAGAAAACATGAGGCCTCAGAGAAAAGTGGGAGAGGACGAGCCGCCGCGCCCCCGCGGCCCGTCGCTCGCCCCCGCCTTCCTTTTGCGCAGAATCCGCCCGGTGCAGCAGCGCTGCCCCCACCCGGCGGCGCGGTGATCGATCGCGGCTGCGTCAGAATTCTCGCGGAGTATAAATAGGGGTGGCAGGACCGCGCAGAGCCGCACACAGCCATCCACCCTCCCTCCACCCTCCCTCCCCCGTTCTTCTTTCTCCGTAGGACCCCGTCTCTGCCGCCCGCAGAGGAGCGCCGGCCGCCGCGATGAGTTCCTTCAGCTACGAGCCGTACTACTCGACCTCCTACAAGCGGCGCTACGTGGAGACGCCCCGGGTGCACATCTCCAGCGTGCGCAGCGGCTACAGCACCGCGCGCTCCGCGTACTCCAGCTACTCGGCGCCCGTCTCCTCGCTGTCCGTGCGCCGCAGCTACTCGTCCAGCTCCGGCTCCTTGATGCCCAGTCTCGAGAACCTCGACCTGAGCCAGGTAGCCGCCATCAGCAACGACCTCAAGTCGATCCGCACGCAGGAGAAGGCGCAGCTGCAGGACCTCAACGACCGCTTCGCCAGCTTCATCGAGCGCGTGCACGAGCTGGAGCAGCAGAACAAGGTCCTGGAAGCCGAGCTGCTGGTGCTGCGGCAGAAGCACTCGGAGCCGTCGCGCTTCCGGGCGCTGTACGAGCAGGAGATCCGCGACCTGCGCCTGGCGGCGGAAGACGCCACCAACGAGAAGCAGGCGCTGCAGGGCGAGCGAGAGGGGCTGGAGGAGACGCTGCGCAGCCTGCAGGCGCGCTACGAGGAAGAGGTGCTGAACCGCGAGGACGCCGAGGGCCGGCTGATGGAGGCGCGCAAAGGTGCCGACGAGGCGGCCCTCGCCCGCGCTGAGCTTGAAAAGCGCATCGACAGCCTGATGGACGAGATCGCCTTTCTGAAGAAGGTGCACGAAGAGGAGATCGCCGAGCTGCAGGCGCAGATCCAGTACGCTCAGATCTCCGTGGAGATGGACGTGTCCTCCAAGCCCGACCTCTCCGCCGCGCTCAAGGACATCCGCGCCCAGTACGAGAAGCTGGCTGCCAAGAACATGCAGAACGCCGAAGAATGGTTCAAGAGCCGCTTCACCGTGCTGACCGAGAGCGCCGCCAAGAACACCGACGCGGTGCGCGCCGCCAAGGACGAGGTGTCCGAGAGCCGCCGCCTGCTCAAGGCCAAGACCCTGGAGATCGAAGCATGCCGGGGCATGAACGAAGCGCTGGAAAAGCAGCTGCAAGAGCTGGAGGATAAGCAGAACGCCGACATTAGTGCTATGCAGGTATGGCGCTGGGCAAAACGCGGGGGTTGGGGTGAGGGCTGCACAATCGAGGGTGGGGACGGGGACGGGGGAGGAGGGCGCGCCCCAAAAGTGGAGACCGGAGATGAGGCCTCTGCATGCAGTATTAGGGGAATAGGACTTGGTTTCTTGGACTGTCTGGGAGGGGTGGGGCCCTTGGGGGCGGGGCGGGGGCGGGGGGGGGGCGGGGGCGGGGGCAACACTGAGGTCTGGGAAGTTGTGCTTGGTGCAATGGAATCTAAGTTCCGCATTAAAGCTGCCCAGCCCTGCAGGATGTTGCGTGGGGTGGGAGAAGGAGTGGGGGTGGCATCTGGGCGTTGCCTCTGACCTGCCTCTATTGTCCTGCATTAGCCACAAGTTGCTCTGCATCGAGGATTGGACCATTTGATTCGACAAATACCTGTGACCAACCAGCATGCTTCCGATTAGTTTTACCCATCACTCCTTTACCTTAACTTAGCAGGTAGATAGGAATACTCAAAACTGTAATAGGAAATGATATTCACAATAAGACTTTTTTTTTTTTTTTTAAGGATCTTCATATTCTAGGGAGGAGGAAAAATCATGTAGCAACATAGAAAATACTTTAGATAAAATAATTTTTTTATCAACCTATTTCTTTCTCCTATACATAAATGTATTTCTTGAATGTGACCTGGATAAAGTTAAGCATTGAATGAGAGACAAAGTTTTAAAAAAAATCGGTTTAGTTCCTTGAAGGCATTTTATGAAGTTCATAGACTTAATTAAAGAAAACAAAAAATGTTCTTTTCCATCAAATAATTTTTGGTCATTTCTTAAAATTTGTTATTTTGCTGTCATCTCGTGTTTCATGAAGCTGATTTTTTATTTTTATTTATTTTTTGCAAGGAAGGGAAGGTTAAACAGAGAAGGCAGTTGATTTAGGGGAGATTTTTCTTAAGGTGTGCTCTTTGAGTCCAATTAAACGCAGGCCTTTGCAGCTATACTACAAGTAAAATGATAGTGGTAGGGATGTATGCTTGGATTTCTTTTCTTTTTTGTCTTCCAACAGGACACAATCAACAAATTGGAAAATGAGTTGAGAACTACAAAGAGTGAAATGGCCCGATATTTAAAAGAATACCAGGACCTCCTCAATGTGAAGATGGCTTTGGACATTGAGATTGCAGCTTACAGGTAAACACTGAGGCACAAAGGCCACAGCCATTCAGCCTCAGCAAGAAAATCAGATTTCATTTATGTTGAATCAGAAACCTTCAAGAGCAGTCCTTGAGATAATTGCTTGCTTTCTGGCTTTTTTCCAAGAAGGTATTTAGACAAGTATATAAGAATTTATCCCTGTAAGAATGAGTCCTGTTTCCAGTTTCCCATTGTATTTTAAATCTAATAGGACTATTTTAAAAGTTTTAAAAAATGTGTGTTGTTGGTTTTGTTGTTTTGGTCTCTTTCACAACAACTTCAGTTATTAGGTTTTTAAATTTCCATCCCTGCTCCAGCTTGCATGTGCCTTTAAGGGTGTGGCATTAGGCGAAGGCGATGAGTGTGGGCTCAGAGCAAGTAGCTCAGCACGTTTTCTGTGTTCATGTTTGTTAACCCCATCCTGCCCCTGCCTCCCTAGGAAACTCTTGGAAGGTGAGGAGACCCGGCTCAGCTTCACCAGCGTGGGAAGCATGGCCAGCGGCTACTCCCAGAGTTCCCAGGTCTTTGGCCGATCTGCCTACGGTGGTTTACAGACCAGCTCCTACTTGATGTCCGCTCGCTCCTTCCCTTCTTACTACACCAGCCACGTCCAGGAGGAGCAGATCGAGGTGGAGGAGACCATCGAGGCAGCAAAAGCTGAGGAAGCTAAGGATGAGCCCCCCTCTGAAGGAGAAGCTGAAGAGGAGGAGAAGGAGAAGGAAGAGGCTGAGGAAGAGGAAGGAGAGGGAGAGGAAGAGGAAGAAGGTATGATTAAAATAAACAACCATACAACTTCAAGTGCAAACTGAGCGTGGGTGTTTGTTAGGACCTGAATAAGATAAATGAAGCCTTGCTTATTCCAAAGAAGTTCCATTCATATATGAGTTTAGGATGTTAAATGATACATTTATTCTTTAGTAAGCACCCGATTTCTCAAATTGGCTATCTTCCCAGACATACACAGCTCTGCTTAGCTTGGTAGTTTTTTTGAAAATAGCATTTAGAAATAACCTCCTCCTGGTCTTGTCATTGCTACTAAACATTTGAAAATATATTCATTGACCACAGCAGTTTGTGTCCTAAAGAACAAAACTAAATACTAAGCATAATAATAAAAGAAATACTGAGGTCCTGGAGAGCTTCCAGTACCTAGAAGTAATCTCACTGTATTTCAGTATGTGTTCAGGGGCAAAGCATTCCTGGCAGGCACTGTCAGCTGCGTGTGTTTGGGAGAGTAGAGAGGAGAGGTTATTGGGAAGCATTCTGCCGTGATTTCCCCCAATACCTAAGCAGACATATTTGGCCTGGACTTACCCTGGATTTGGAATTTGTACTTTCCTTAATGTTAAAGGTGCCAAGGAAGAATTTGAGGACGCAAAGGAGGAAGAAGGAGGTGAAGGTGAAGGAGAAGATGCCCAAGAAGCTGAGGATGAGAAGAAAGATGAAGGTGCTGGGGAGGAGCAAGCAACCAAGAAGAAAGATTGAGCCCCCTTTCCTTAACTATTTCAGGAATAATCCTCCCGAAACCAGGTCAACCCCATCACCAATCAAGCAGTTGAGTTCCCGATACTATATGAATTAAGAAGTCAATATATGTAACATTCTGAGGTGACTCAGGTTGGACATTAAATGTTGTGCTATGACTTTTCTCCTTATGCAGAGTATCTGTTTGCTTGCAGAGTGGCTTCCTGGCTTGCTGCCAGCCTGTGCATGGTCCACGCTTATGAGTTCAGGATCTATGGCAATGTGAATAATTCAGACGTTTACAATAAAAACACATGAATACATGAATTCACTAATGTTAATGTTAAACTTCATGGAAAAAATAGTCCTTTGAATCTTCGGTGGTTAGAAATGAAAGACCTCAAATCATGTGCAATAAACAGTAAATAAAGTTACAATGAATGACATTTTTTGCTGTGATTATTGACTTTAAACTATCTTACAGAAGGCATCAATATACATCATATACAAGTGGAATATTGACCTCCATATTTTTTAAGTCAAAAATTTAACAATTACAATGTATTTTTGCCCTTTAATTGGTCATTCTGAGGGATACAGTTAGGCCGTGATCATTCATGAAATCTCTCCCCTCAAAATTTTTATTTATACTAAACTTGAACAATTGGGAGTGCCTGGGATTCTTTTTCTTTTATCAATAGCAAACTACTTTTGCCCCCATAAAATGTACTATATAATGTTGTGAATGACTTTCTTGGAGGCAATTCTGAAGTTATGTGATAAGTATACTGTTTATGGTAAACAAGTAACTTAAACAATACTATATAATAAAAATGCAATTTAGAGAGAATTTGAGTCTTGCCTGTCCATCATTATAACCACATTAAAATATATAGTCTAAATATCATGGGAAAAAGTTGAAAAACCAAGTAAATGATAGAATCAAAAGGAGTAATTTTTTTTATCAATGTATAAATTTGGACAGAGGATAAGAATATCAAAAAGTTATTTCGATATTATTATTGCAAACATGTTGCCTGCAATCCTGAACTCATGATTCAGTGTGTTGCTAGCTTAATTCTGTTGCCTCAAGTAAATAGCATTTAATGCCACCCATTTTAAAACTTCAAAAAACTACAAATACAGAAAATGAAATTGTTATGAGTCACTATTTCAATGATAGCTCTAACTGTTTGGACACCACATCACATACACACCCCACTTGTCCTCCGTCTGCTGCAAAGTTATGAAAGCTCTTGCACTTGCACTTGATGTGGAATGTTGATGAAATTATTGATTATCCGCTGTTCTGCTTCTGTTCTTACACAATTGCTTTGTCAGCTAATTTTGTTGAATATTTGTTCTTTAGACAACTTTTAAAAGTAATGAATTTAAACTGAAAGCAAAGTGGTCTCCTTTTAAAGTTATCTGATCCCTTCTCATTACCTACTTCTAGTTACATACATGTTGCCACATAAATAGGTAGAATATATTGCTTTATCTGCCATGATGCTATGGATGTGAACCTATGAAGATTCTCAGTACCTCGGCTTCTGTAAAAACTAGGAGTCACCTCAGAAACCAAGCTTTTCACATTTATGTTCATTAAACATGGGATGCTGCACATGGTAAATCTGAGAGATGCAAATTACATGTAAGAAAGTAACTTTAGCCAAATGGAAACAGCTAGTTGGTTTAAGAATTACTTGAAGAATACTGTACCATACTCAATCCTGTGTGCCATAATAAAATACTGAAAAACCTAAACTAAATGGCTTTGAAGTTTTAAAAACATTTCCCCCTCAAATTTGGTTCCTTGGTTAGTGCCACTCTCCCCTCTGCTCCCTCCTAAACTCCAGTTCTCTGCCACCAGTTAATGCCACCAGTCCCCAGTCATCCAATTCTGCAAACCAGAGGCTGGCATGGCATCATACTCTCCATTTTCTCTCCTCCAGTTCCTTTAGTCTAGTCTATCAGAGCCCTATTGATTTTGCTGCCTACATATCCCGAATCCATCTCCATTTCTCCATTTCCACTGGCACTACCCTAAGGGACCACCCATTGTCTATGCTTTGCCTCCTCAATCAGCACACTAAGGTAATCTTTCTAAAAGAAAAAATTGACCATGCCATCTCCTCCAATAGGTTCCCATTTATTTTAATATAGAAACCAAACTCTTTAAGGTGATATTCAAGGCCTGCATAACCCTGACCCTGAACTACTTCTCTGACCTCCTCCTATGAGCATTCGTTCTTCTCAACTCCGCCGCTCCTGCACCCTGGCCCTCTGTTCTCCCACCAGCCACAGGGTTATTGCTGATTTATCTGTCTGGAGCACTTGCCTTATCTTTCCTTCCCTCAACCTTGCCCATATTTAGGCTTAGCTGTCATTCTCCTGGGGAAACCTTTCCTCACTGGGCCAAATTCCTCTATTAAATATGTCTTCCAGATCATGTAGACTTTGTAGACTTTTACACACCTGCAATCAGCATCTATTTTTATGATTGCTTCATAAGTGCCTGCATCCCCTGCTATGGTGTGGTCTTCAGAAGTATGGCCATCTGACCTGCTCACCATTTAGCCCCTAGCATCTTGCACAGTTCCTACCATAGGAGAGCACAATAAATATTGATTGAATTAAAAATTCTTAATAGATTAAAATGCCTTTGAGATGACTAGAAAGCCAAGAGTAGTCAATAATCAGTCCTAGTCTTGTCAACACCTTGTGGGGAGAGCAGAGAAGAAAGACTGAGGCGTCTGCTCTGGATTCTAGCATTGTTGGTAATGGAGCACTGGCCAGTCCCATTCCCACCCCCACCACTCCGGCCTGGACCCCCACTCTGACCTTGACCGTCTTAGCTACATAAAGGGTTCAGCAGTTGATGTCTCAGATCTTCCTAGAGTCATGATTCAAAATTCCTGAAAATCTTTTACAAGCTGAGGGTAAATGGCTGAATGGGAAACATGCATATCACTATTATGTTCACACTAAAATTCATCACATAAAGTGAATTATTAACTTAGTGTCAAGTTACATTTCCAGCGTTAAGTTGGTAAGGAACTAATTTGAGGCATTTCCCCCCCCACATGGATATTCTAGTGCTGTCAGATAGTTGCTGTGTCCCAGGCACTGATCTAAGTGCATTGTATGTATTAACTGAATTCCTCTCACACAGCAATGCTATCAGTCCAGTATGATTACCTTCTCCATTTTACAGATGAGGAATTAAGGTTAGGTAGTTTGACCGAGGTCGACAGGTAGTTTGTGGCAGGGCTGACAGTTAAACCTCACATTCTGGCTTTAAATTCCATGCCCTTAGCTGGTCCAGCCCGCTGTTGCCTTTTCAGTCCACCTTGGGAGGCACCCTCGTGGAATCAGAGCTTACTTTCACAGGCATGTGTTATCGCATTGGCTGGGGAGTTTTCACACAACTATTGGCATTTTTACAATACAGTCCTTGTACCATCCAAGGGGCATAGTTATATTCACAGGGTTCCCTTGCAGTTACTTAGGGTGCTCCAGCTCTTCTTTAATCCCTTTAATCATTTATGTCCATGTCTTCATCCCTCTGCTTAATTTTAAGCTGTTGGAAGGCAAGAGCCAGTTTTATAAACAGAGATGAATTTAATGTTTACCTTCAAGGATTATCCCACCTCAGGATGTTGGTTCCCGTGATGTTATTCTCCTATCTGGTCACAATTTTCTAGTTTTACTTACATTTAATTAGTTCTCAATTGTTTCTCCTTCTCCTTTTCCTCCTTCTGGTTGTACTTTATATCTTTCTTCTTTCTCCTCCTCCTCCTTCTTCCATGTCTTTTAGTCATAAACTATTTTAAATCATTTTGGGAAAGGGTAAAGGTTGACTAAATAAATAAAAGGTCCTAGCTGGTTTGACTCAGTGGATAGAGCATCAGCCTGTGGACTGAAAAGTCCCAGGTTCAATTCCAGTCAAGGGCATATGCCCAGGTTGCTGGCTCCATCCCAAGTAGGGGGCGAGCCAATCAAGGATTCTCTCTCATCATTGATGTTTCTATCTCTCTCTGCCTCTTCCTTCCTCTCTGAAATCAATAAAAATATATTTAAGAAAAAATATAAAGAAATAAATGAGTAGATAAATAAATGCCTTTGTTTCCCTCCACAACACCCAACAAAGTGCCTTGTGTTTAAGGCAACTTTTAATAAAAATATTTTTTATTGATTTTTAGAGAGAGCAGAAGGGAGAGGGAGAGAGAGAGGGAAAAAAATCAATGTGAGAGTAAAATATTGATCGGCGGCCTTTTGCATGTCCCCTACCAGGGATTGAGCCTAAAACCTGGGCATGTGCCCTGGCTGGGAATAGAACCAGCAATTTTTCCGTGCACAAGATGACACCCAGCCAATTGAGCCCCACGGGCTAGGGCTGTTTAGGGCATCTTAATAAATGTTTCTAGGATGGTGAGATTTAATATTTGTGAGAACAGTTCATAAACATAGACAGGATGGAGAAGTTCATCTTTCTCCTTTGGGGACAGAGTGTGAGGTGTCAGAATTGGCCCAGACATTATTCACCCAGGCATACCTCATTTCATTCTGCTTCACAGATATTTCATTTTTTTTTTTTTTTACATAAAAGGGTACGGTCTTTTTTTCTTTTAGTTTTATTCATTTCAAACGGGCCAGATCCAGCCTGCGGGCCGTAGTTTGCCCACAGCTGTTCTAAGGGCATGCACAAGGCCACATTGAGCTCTGGTAACACTGACTCTGAGCAAGCCTGGTTCCCACCAACCCACAACAACAACACATCTTAGTGTCAGAGCTCTTCAGTGACACTAGGGTGGTGTGAGGCTCCTACTACACAGGGCCCAGGCCTACACAAGTCGACGTTTGAACCATCGGGAGATAATCAGAATGAAGAGACGACACAACACCCAGAGGAAAGACAATGAGGAGTCGCCAAGAAAGGAAATTAATGAAGTTGAAGCATGCAACATGACAGAAAAAGAATTCAGAACAATGGTTGTACAGTTCATTCACCGGATGGATGAGAAATTCAACAACCTATGCAAGAATCAGGAAGAAATGAAAAGTGATATAGCTACAATCAAAAACACCATGGAAAGTTTCAACAGCAGACTAGAAGAAGCAGAGGACCGAATTAGTGAGTTAGAAGATAAGACAGAGAAACAAGCTCAATCTGAACAGCAACTGGAGAAAAAAATTAAAAAGCAGGAGGAGAGCCTAAGGGAGCTTTGGGACAACATGAAATGAAGTAACATACGCATAATAGAGCTAAAAGAAGGACGAGAAGAGCAGCAAGGATTAGAAAATCTATTTGAAGAAATAATGACAGAAAACTTCCCAGATATGGGGAAGAAAAAAGTTACACAACTACAGAGAGTCCCAAGCAAGATGAACCCCAAAAGACCCACACCAAGACACGTCATAATAACGATGGTAAATGTACAAGACAAAGAGAGGATATTAAAGGCTGCAAGAGAGAAACAGAGAGTTACCTACAAAGGATCCCCCATCAGATTATCAAATGATTTCTCAACAGAAACACATCAAGCTAGAAGGGAATGGAAGAAGGTATACAAAGTGTTGCAAAACAAAGGACTGAATCCAAGAATACTATAGCCAGCAAGACTATTAATCAAAATTGAAGGGGAAATCAGGAGCTTTGCAGACAAAAAAAGGCTAAGAGAGTTTATCACTACCAAGCCAGCAATGCAAGAAATGTTAAAAGGAATGCTGTAAAAAGAAGAAATATAAAGGTAAGAAAGAACACAGGCACGAAAATAGAAATGAATCCAAGCACGTACCTTTCAATAATAACGTTAAATGTAAACGGACTAAACGCTCCAATCAAAAGACATCGTGTGGCTGAATGGATAAAAAAGACACGACCCAGCCGAAACTGGTTTGGCTCAGTGGATAGAGCATCGGCCTGCAGACTGAAAGGTCCCAGGTTCGATTCCGGTCAAGGGCATGTACCTGGGTTGTGGGCACATCCCCAGTAGGAGGTGTCCAGGAGGCAGCTGATCGATGTTTCTCTCTCATCGATGTTTCTAACTCTCTATCTCTCTCCCTTCCTCTCTGTAAAAAAATCAATAAAATATATTTAAAAAAAAAAAAAGACACGACCCATATATATGCTGTCTACAAGAGACCCACCTCAGAAAAAGGGACTCACACAGACTGAAAGTGAAGGGATGGAAAAATATCTTGCAGGCAAATGGAAATGAAAAAAAAAGCTGGGGTAGCAAAGTTATATCGGACAAAATAGACCTCAAAGTGAAGGCCATAACAAGAGATAAGGAAGGCCACTTCATAATATTAAAGGGATCAATACAAGAGGATATAACCCTTATAAACATATATACACCCAATGCAGGAGCACCCAAATACATAAAAAACCTCCTGGAGAGAGGAGAACCAAGATGGCGGCATAGGTTAACGCTGGAGTTTGCTGCCTTGAACAACTACTTCAAAAGTGAAACTAAAAGACGGAACGGACATCACCCAGAACCACAGGAACGCTGGCTGAGTGGAAGTCCTACAACTAGGAGGAAAGAGAAGCGCATACGGACACTCAGAGGAGGCGCAGTGCTGAAGTCAAATTCTGAGGTGCGGAGTGTGCAGAGCGGGCTGGCGGCGGAGGGCGCGGTTGGCGTTTTCAATCGGGAGGGAGTCGCAGACTCTGAGCTCCAGATACGGGCGAGTCTTTAGGGACCCAGACTCAAACGGGAGAAGCGGGACTGTCTGGCTTCGGTCAGAGCGAGTGCAGCTTTCTTTCCGAGCTTTGCAGCAGGTGCTGGGACTCAGAGAGGCAGAGCCCCTGGGGACAGGACTGAGAGCCGCCATAACTGCTCTCTCCAGCCCACCCTGTTGATCCTGTGCACCCCACCCTGCCCAAGCCCTGCCCCGAGGCATTTGCCGGATAGCCTCAGGCAAAGGCTAGATTAGCACCTCCCTAGAGGACAGAAGTTCTCTCACTGCAGACACAGCTGATTCTCATAGCCACTTGGCCTGGAGGTCAAACCCTCCCTGGTATTAGCTACAACAATCAAGGTTTAACTATAAGACTGCGCACAAAGACCACTAGGGGGTGCACCAAGGAAGCATAACAAAATGCGGAGACAAAGAAACAGGACAAAATTGTCAATGGAAGATATAGAGTTCAGAACCACACTTTTAAGGTCTCTCAAGAACTGTTTAGAAGCCGCCGATAAACTTAATGAGATCTACAAGAAAACTAATGAGACCCTCGATGTTATATTGGGGAACCAACTAGAAATTAAGCATACACGGACTGAAATAACGAATATTATACAGACTCCTGACAGCAGACCAGAGGAGCGCAAGAATCAAGTCAATGATTTGAAATGCGAGGAAGCAAAAAACACCCAACCAGAGGGGTGGAATGAAAAAAGAATCCAAAAATGCGAGGATAGTGTAAGGAGCCTCTGGGACAGCTTCAAGCGTACCAACATCAGAATTATAGGGGTGCCAGAAGATGAGAGAGAGCAAGATATTGAAAACCTATTTGAAGAAATAATGACAGAAAACTTCCCCCACCTGGTGAAAGAAATGGACTTACAGGTCCAAGAAGCACGGAGAACCCCAAACAAAAGGAATCCAAAGAGGACCACACCAAGACACATCATAATTAAAATGCCAAGAACAAAAGATAAAGAGAGAATCTTAAAAATAGCAAGAGAAAGAAACTCAGTTACCTACAAGGGAATACCCATACGACTGTCAGCTGATTTCTCAACAGAAACTTTGCAGGCCAGAAGGGAGTGGCCGATATTTCATTTTTCACAAATTGGAGGTAACACTCTCCACCAGCAAACAGATTACAATAAAGTATTTTTAATTAAGGTATGCACATGTTTTAGACATAATGCTATTGCCCACTTAATAGACTATAGTCTAGTGCAGAGGTCGGCAAACTGCGGCTCGCGAGCCACATGCAGCTCTTTGGCCCCTTGAGTGTGGCTCGTCCACAAAATACTGACTTCTACGCATGGGCCATGAAGTTTCAGTTGCACTGTACATGTGCTCCCGCACGTGGTATTTTGTGGAAGAGACACACTCAAGGGGCCAAAGAGCTGCATGTGGCTCGTGAGCTGCAGTTTGCCGACCACTGGTCTAGTGTAAATATAACTTTTATACACTGGGAAACCAAAAATTTGTTTGTTTTGTTTTACTGAGGTGTTTTGGAATCCAATCCAAATGCTTCTGAGGTGTGCCTGATTTTGAAAGGGGCCCTCAGTGGAACATTCAGGATGTTATCCTCTTGGCAAAATGTCCAGCAGAATGGAGTGCAGTGAGTTACGCAAGCCAGGCAGCCAGGGCCGTCTTCAGTTTAAGGTCCTCTAGAAAATAAAGGACCTAGAAAATAAAGCCTCTTAATAAAGAGGCTTATACGAGAGCAACAGAGCCAAAAGATAAAGCATCATGAGAAGAAAGAAATTTTCAGCAGCCCCACAAAGTAACTATCGATAGCTTTTTATTTCCACTTCAACATAGATAGTTATTTGTATATGGAGGGGTTTTTTGTTGTTGTTAAATGAAACAACAATACTGTATTTAAAGAAAGTAAAAAGGAAAAAAATATCATATTTCCCCATTTCAACTACCATTACTTTTATTTATATATTTTCCTTTAGCTCTTACTTCTATTTATGTATATTTTGTCATAGCTCATCCATTCACTCCACACATATTAATCATACACTATCTGCCAAGCACTGTGTGTGTGTGTGTGTGTGTGTAAACAGGCAAAGGACAAATAAATAAGTTGGTAGGTTGGTGACATGAGATCTAAGCCAGATGTGCAATAACCTGGAGATAGAGTGTTCCAGGTAGAAGGAACAGAAAGTGCAAAAACTTGACTTGCTTGGCACTCCTCACCTCAAATGCCTTAAGTCCATTAATGAATATTGAGAATATTTATTAGGTCTTGGCTAGTGTGGCTCAGTAATTAGAGCATTAGCCTTTGCACCAAAGCATCGTGGGTTCAATTCCTGGCAAGGGCACATACCTGGGTTGCAGGTTTGATCTCTGGCCCTGGTCTGGATCCATGCAGGAGGCAATCAATCGATGTGTCTCTCTCACATTGATGTTTCTCTCTCTCTCTCTCTCTCTCTCTCTCTCTCTCTCTCTCTCTCTCTCTCTCTCCTTCCTCCTCCTCTCCCTCACTTCCACTCTTTCTAAAGAAAACCAATGGAAAATATTCTCAGGTGAGGATTAATAACAGCAAAAAAGAGTATTTATTAGACAGTGTACGAAGTAGGGTTGGGAGAGGTAGGCAAAGTCAGATTATGCAGGGGCTTATAGATAAGAGAGTTTAGATCGTATTCCTTGTGCAATTAAAAACTTTTGAAGGGGTTGAGTGGAAGAAGTGTTCATGACCTGATTTCTGTTTTATAATGACCACTCTGGCTCTTGTGTAGAGAATAGACTTTAGAGAAGCAAGAATCAAATAGAGAGACTAACTAAAAGGCTGCTTTAGTCCCGGTAAGGGAAGATGGTATGGTGATTTAGAAAAGGGCAGAAGCAGTAGAAATGGCATGATGTGGTGTGATTTAGGAAATTTTTGATGTCTTTTTTGTTTGTTTGTTTGTTTGTTTTAGTAATCCTAGCTGGAGGACATTTTTTCCATTTATTTTTAGAGAGAGTGGAAGGGGCAGGACGGTGGAGAGAAAGGGAAACATTGATGTGAGAGAGACACGTGATTTGTTGCCTCCTGCCTGTGCCCTGACTGGAGCTGGGGATTGAATCAGCAACCTAGCTATGTGCCCTTGACCAGGAATCCAACCCAAGACCCTTAGCACTAACCACTTAGAAACACTGGCCAGGGCTTTGAGGTAATTTTTTTACTAACAGAATAAATGCACGAATAGGGAAAGTTGTAAACAATATCTCATTTTTGATAACTACAAAATATTTCACCAAATTAATATGTAGTATTTACTAGTCTTCTATTGTTACATAGACAATAGACAAAGCTTAGAGACTTAAAACAACCCAACCACTCATTGTTTCTTAGTTTCTTCAGATCAGGAATTTGGGAGATTTGGGGGCGGCTCAGTTGGAATGGTCTGGCTCTGGGTCTCTAATGAGGCTGCAGTTAGATGTTGGCTGAGATTACTGTACTGTTATCTGAAGACTTGACTAGGCCTCAGAATCTACTTCAAGGTGGCTCACCCACTTGGCTGCAGTTTCTTCTCCATGTGGGCCTTTCCACGGAGCTGCTTGAGGATTCTAACAACATGGCTGCTGGACTTCCCCAGAGCAAGGCCTCCAAAAAACCAAGGCAGAAGGTGCGATGTCATTTATGACCTAGCCTTAAAAGTCACACATTGTCATTACCACTGTATTCTCTGGGTCACAGAGATCAGCCTGGCTGACTCAGTGTGAGAGGAAGCTATAAAAGGACAACATACAAATGGCGAAGATCACTGGTGGCTACAATAAGATAGTGGGCATGTGATTCTTTTTTATTTTATTTTTTTATGAACAACAATTATCCATTCAAGAGATTCTGAAACAATTCCAGCTTCAAATATTTTCCTTGTTGTTCTCATTGGTGTACTCATTCTTGTTTGCCTAGGTATCCCAATTTAAGTTTTAAAATGTTCATGAAAATTCTAAGCAGTTTGGCAGTGAATATCTTCATCAATTATCACTTCATGTTTGTCCTTCTATGGAAGTATGCCTTTAGTAATTCCTCTGTTTAAAAGGTATTATGTACATTGCAATAACTCCTGATATGAATCCCATATATTTTTCTATAAAGCTTGACAGTTTTACTTCATGGCCTTAGTTTTCCTGCATTAATTCATTTGAGATGAAACATGTATTGTTTTAGTTAAGTGGGATAAATATTGTGGCAGCTAATATATGACTTATGGTAAGTTGTGAGAGAAAAATAAAAGTGCTTATTATTTTGTGAGGTGGTCAGTACCATCTCAGTTGACACCTTGGATTTTTTAAATACCTTTGGTTCTGATATAGTACACACATGTTCTTAAATGGAACACTTCTCATAAACACAAGCTATGCTGATTACAAGTAGTCTTAAATATGAAGTGGCTTTTAAAAAAAACGGAGATGCTGTGCATGAGGATCAGGTTTCTTGTAGCTATTAACGACATTTTCATTTGTGCATTGAAGGCCATTAATCCCTTTGCTCTTCGCTAAATACCATTCTTTTAATCTATAACCACTCCACATCCTTATAATTTCACGTGGAGTACAGGCCATTTCCTGATGTGACCATTAAAACGAAAACCAGCAGGATGCTTTGATGCAGCAAAACTAATAGTCCCTTTTACTCTATGTCTAGCCCACTGTTAAAAACAGAAAATGTATATGAAAAACTCTATGTGTGTTTTCACTAATCATCTCTGAGAGGAAGGGATGATCTGCTCAGTCTGATTTGTTGGTTGTTTCTAATCATTTATTTACAGGAGAAACCTGACTTCTTATTGCAAAGGTTAACACACACACACACACACACACACACACACACAAAATATGTGGCAGAAAATTTCAGCTGTAAGTCACAAATCATTCACAGTTTCAGACGGAAATATTGGTGTCAGAGATGTGAAATAGAGGCCAGCTTTGAGGTGAGATTAAAAGCACCACCTTCCCCAGGCACTTATGGGAGGAAAAAGTGTCAGCGGAAGTGACCTGAGAGTGTGAACCACTGAAGGGACATTTCAGTGACTTAGCAGGAGAAATGATCCAGAGACCAAGTTTGTTTTGTTTGCCCTTTGTTCATGTGAACAGTTTCTGGCCCATCCTCCCAGTGCACCTGAAAAGTGGGAATTAGAAAACAAGTGTGACTTCTGAAAATGCTTTAGAGTCACCCCCTTTCCCAACTCAGCAGTCTCCAGACACCAGGGACTGGAAGCTGATTTCAACGTCTACAGCAGGGGTCCTCAAACTTTTTAAACAGGGGGCCAGTTCACTGTCCCTCAGACCGTTGGAGGGCCAGACTATAGTTTAAAAAAACAACTATGAACAAATTCCTATGCACACTGCACATATCTTATTTTGAAGTAAAAAAACAAAACTTCAAAAAAAGGCTCTCCTAACTTCAAAAAAAAGGCCCTACTAACTGCAAAATAAAATAAAAAAAAAGACCTCCTAACTTCAAAAAAAAAAAAAAAATATCCTAACTTGTTCTTACCTTCGCCCTCAGGCAGCAGCAGGCTCTGCACAGGCAAGCTCGTGACTCGTCTGATCACACCGGATGCCGGGAGCCGGTCCATGCTTGCTGTTTCAAGGGACCTGGCATATATGGCATACTGTTCTTAATATGTTTGCTCACCTTCTTGGCACTATGTGTTTTAACCAAGGTCTCTGAGAAAGATTGTTTCCCCAGGTAGGGATTTTCCCCTGAAGTTAGGGAGGGAATAAAACCCCTTAACTAAGTGCCAGGCGGGTAATTAATCACTTTAACTATGAACAATCATGCTTAAGCTACATAATCTTTACTCCCTGGAATGGAGATAAGAAACGCCCTAACCTTTGTAATAGAGATTGATAGGATTGAATCAACTGGTATAAATACAGATGTAATAAGACAGCAAGAGACAGAACTTAGAACACAGAACTTAGAACACAGAACCTACTCAGAACCTAGAGACAGAAGAACTTTGCTGGAGAGAACATGGCAAAAGATCCTGGACAGAAACTGGCCACAGAACCTAGAGACAGAACCTAGCGAGGGAACATGGCTACAGAACCTGGCTGGAGAACCTGGAGAACCTAGCAAGAGAACATGGACACAGAACCTGGCTGGAGATCCTAAGCAGAACCTCTCTGGAGATCCAGACCAGAACTTGGCTAGAGATCCTGGCTAGGCTGCTGATCAACTGAACGCTGTCTCTGTGTCATTCCTTCTTTGCCGACTCCGTCCACACCTTTGGGGACCCCTGGACCTGCTGGGGTTGGACCCCGGCAACCGGAGACTGTGAGGAGGAGTCGAGAGACAGAGAGAAGAAGGGGAGTCAGAGAGTGCGGAGCACATTCCACACATGCGCACTGCGGCCTGGTACAAGTCAGCTGCTAAGCAACAGGCAGCAGCGGCAAAAATACCCAGCAGGGGAGATAAATGTTTTCGGCAGGCCGCATGTGGCCCAAGGGCTGTAGTTTGAGGATCCCTGGTCTACAGTGTCCGGGCACTGTTCCTTGGTGTGTGTGTGGGGGGGGGGGGGAGGGGGGAGGAAGGGGGGCACATCCTTAAACAAATGGCCCTTCCTCAGGCAGGGCAATCAACTTGGGGCATATTTGGGTGTTGCTTAGAACCCTATCCTCAGCTTGGTATTCTGAGAGGGGGCGAGGCAGGCATCTGGCTGATCAAGTCCCAGAAGCCAGGAGACTTGCAGCCTACACCTTTGCCCTGTCCACTTAGAAAACAACGCTTCGCTCAAACTCAGGGATAATGGAAGCAACATGAGTAGAAAAGCGTCTCCTTTCACCCACCAGCAGAACACATCCTGAGGGGATGAAGGTCTATTTGTAGATGAAGGCATCTTTCTTGTCTTCTCAGAGCCGATGCCTGGGCCTGCGTTTCCGCATTTCCGCCTTCCGGACTCAGGACAGGCCACGCTGCCCCTCTGTGGAGAGTGAGTCTAAAAGGAACTGAGCGCATTTGATGGTGTTTTAGGATTACACTAGAAAGATGTATAGTTCTAATGTCTTTCTTATAATTGAAACAACAAGCCTCGCAAACCTTTGAGAATCTAATGCGCTAACTGAGATGAAAATCTTTAAAAAAATCAAAGATGCTCTGGAGCAGGGGTGGGCAACCTTTTTGTGAGTGCGTGCCAAAACCAGCAAAATCTCTGACTCAAAATTCTTCTGCGTGCCAACCCTAATTTTTTGAGAACATGTTACGCCTACTTGATATCTCTTAAGGTGTACGTATGTGAAGAACCTTGAAGAAATAATAAAATTCATTCGAGCGACAAAAACACAGCATATGATGATGAAAAATACATTTATTTTTTAATGTATACATGTACACTGATAGTCCGACAGAAAACTTTATGACTCTGTTTGATATTATCAGTGGGACTTTTGGTGCTGCATCACTGATGACAGAGATTTTACATCAGGTTTAAATTTCATAACCTTCAGAGATATGTAGGAGCTACTACTTTCATCCGTCAGGCTACTCCTATTACGAGACAACAAAATTCATCACTGAGAACAAAGATTCACAACTGTAAGTGGAAGATTATAAGAGAGGGTTTTGCGTGTCAACAAAAGTTACTGGCCTGCTATGTTTGGCACGCGTGCCAGGGGTTGCCCACCCCTGCTCTAGAGGGCTGCTGTCACTTTTTTTTTTTTTTTTTCCCTACAGTAGCGACTCCACTGTCAGCCGCCCCTTGGGCTTCTGCACATTCTGTTTTGCCTGGGCGCCACCCCACCCTCCCGACGCAGCTGGTCAGAGCTGTTTTTCCCCATCTAACCAGGGGAGACAGAAAGCTTGAGGGTGGCTGGGTGGGGAGGACTAAAAAGCTGCTTCTATCAGCGCAGTAAGTGGGCGGAGCCCCAGCGTGCTTTCTGGGAAAGAAAACCCTCGTTGGGCGCAGCCCTTGCACCCCCTTTCCCAAGCGATCTTTGCAAAATACAGACGCAGCAGCTGCAAATCCGTGGCTATTAAGACCCCTAGCTCCGCAAAGGGTCAAGTTCCAAGACTTAAAACACTTGAGGCTGATGGGATGACAGCATCTTCACTCCGAAGCCCAGTCGTTTGAAGGGGGAGCTTGGTTCTCAACCTTTTGGCCCTTGAAATAACAGTTCCTCATGTTGTGACCCAACCATAAAATTATTTTCGTTGCTACTTCATAACTGTAATGTTGCTACTGTTATGAATTATAAATATCTGATATGCAGGATGGTCTTAGGCGACCCCTGTCAAAGGGTCCTTAGACTGCCAAAGAGGTCGCGACCCACAGGTTGAGAACCGCTGGCAGAATGAAAGGGGGAGGTGCCCAGAATCCTCATTTTGCTGTATCTTTCTCCAAGTCTCGGCGCCCCAGATGCCGCACCTCTGCGTCCTCACTGTACCGGGCAGGCTCCACTCGGCGCAACCCCAGAAGCGCAGCACGGCTTGGGGTTCCTGTCCTCGTGGCGGAAAGGTGGGGCGCGCGGGGGTGGGGCAGTCCTCTCTGGGAAACTTCGGTCCCGGTGTTTTCTGCAAGCCCAGGGGCGGCTCAGCCAGGGCGAGGGTGGCTCCCGGAGGCCAGGCTGGGAAAGGGCAGGGCACCTGCAGTCGGGCTGAGCAGTGCCCCTCCCTACTGAGGCCAGGCCCGGAGATCAAGCAGCTCTGGATCCATTTTAAAGCGAAGAAGCCAGACGCTGAGGTTGTGGCGCTGCTCTGGTGGGGGTGGTCGCTGAGAGAAGGGACAGGGAGACGCAGCCAGCAGCAGGCAGGCCCGCACTGGCCTCATGTTGATTCCTTAGCCAAGGGCCCTGGACCAGCTGCGTTTGTCTGGAGTGTGCAATTTCATGTTAATTGGTCGGGAAAGATTTCTCTGTTAAGGTCACATTTGGGCAGAGACTTGAAACAAGTGAGGGAGGGAACCACATAGGCAATGGGTAACGGTCAGTCCTGGGGCCTGAGGCAGGGGCACACTTTGTAGGCTGGAATAAGAATAAAGAGGCTGGTGTGGCCAGAACCAAAAGGACCAGGAGGGAAGTGAAGGTCGGAAAGGTGGTGGGTAGTTGGAGACGGGCCTTGCACACCTGGGAGGACTTTCGGTTTTACCATGTGGTCCATGGGCTCCCAGAGCAGTGACACGTGTGCCTTGGGTTGTAAAGAACAGCTCTGACTGTTTTGTTGAAAATAATTGAAGGTGGCAAGTGTGGAGCTTATTGACATAAGGTATGTGGGTAGTGACGGTGACTTGTTTTTGGGTGATTATGTTGGCGGGTGGTGGGATGGGTAGAATAGAGCTGATGGAATTTGCTGAAAGACTGGATATGGGAGAATGAGTGGAGTCAAGGATGACTCCAAAGTTTTTAATCAGTAAGGGGGAGAATGGAGTTTTCCTTTAATAAAATGGGGGAAGATTGAAGCTGCAACAGGTTTTGGAGCTAGGACAACATCAAGGGTCGGTTTTGTCATGATATACTTGAGGCTGCAGTCAGATACGTGGGCTGGAAGTGCAATGCTTGAAATACAAATCTTGCTAGTGTCTTGAAGCTCTCCCCTTCAATATTCTAAGCCTTTATAAGATCTTCATGGGCCCTGCCCAGCTTTCCTGAGTGGTTAGAGCATTGGCCAGCAGACTGAAGGGTCTTGGGTTCAATTCCAGTCAAGGGAATGTACTTCAGTTGCAGGCTCGATCCCCAGCCAGGCAAGCAGTTAATGTTTCCCACTCTCTCTCTCTTTCTCTAAAAATCAATGGAAAAAATATCCTCAGCTGAGGATTAAAAAAAAAAAATCTCCGTGAGTGCAAAATATAGGATGATGGAATTCCAAAGCTAAGATAATCTTTATTTTACATACAAGGAAACTGAGATTCAGAGGGAAAGAAGTAGTTGATTGTTGCAGAGCTGGAACTAAATTCTAAGATTCCAGGTATTTTACCTACACTATAGGAATAATGCTGTTATTTCTGTTGTATTTCGATGGCCCAGATTTTGGTAGACTGTGCAGGTTAGTGAATATTAGTCATGTTCAGTTACAGCAACAGTGGTCCAACAGTGGACAGATCAGTATCATTCACCATGGAATTCCTCACCCTCTCTCCTTTTTGTCCTCTTTTTCTGGGATTTTTAGTTTTATTACTGAAGATTCATGAGCTAATACATAAAATAGTTCTATCAGGGACCCCCTATTGCTTTGGAAGAAAGTGTATACATCAGGCAATCTCTAAACATTGTGAACCTCATCTGTCTTCTTTTGCTCTTCAGATCAACAATAAATTGTTTATGTAAAAAAATGCGCAGTTTGATGCTCTGCCAGTGTGACCTATGAACCAGGAGGTCATGGTTCGATTGCGGTTGGGGCACATGCCAGGGTTGTGGGCTCCATCCCCAGTAGTAGGGGGTGTGCAGGAGGCAGCTGATCAATGATTCTCTCTCATCATTGATGTTTCTATCTCTCCCTCTCCTACTTCCTCTCTGAAATCAATAAAAAATATAAATAAAAATTAAAAATTGCGCAGTTTGAGAAACCACTTGAAATTTTCTTCCTCTTAACATACTTGCCTTTCAAGTAAGCAAACTGAATTTAACTGCCCGGTTTGCAATTTCAGTGAACTAATTGAGTAAATCAGGCTTTCTAGCTCAAGAATTCACATTGTGCTCTGTCCCTTAGAAAAGGGGAAGCTGGCATTCCAGCATGGAGAGCAATCTGAAGATGGCTTTCATCTTTGTAGGATGAGCTGTCACTCCAGTAACATGGAGTCTGGAGCTCTGTCTGTTGTAGCAGTTCCCTTCTCCCAAGACAGGCATGTAGGACATGGATTTGAAGCACGAGGCTAAAGGACCATGAAATAAAATCAGCTGTTTTCATCTAGAGCAGCACTTTTCAACTGGTGTGCTGCAAGAATTTTTAAAACAGGCAATACCTGACTATTCACTTAAGGGCACTGATCTCTTTTCCCGTAGATTGTCAAGTAAAAAATGACAACAGTCGACACAACAATAGCTGTCCAATGTGAATGCCCTGTCTTGAACCATAAATATATAGGTCATATAATAGAGTTGCATCTTATTGGTCATGCTGTATAATAAGGTTGCATCTGATTGGTTAATTCTTGGTACCAGAAGTCCTTATACAGAAGTGTAGGCACCTGATTTTTTAAAAAGTCATTTTGGAGCAAAAAGGATAGGTAATTACTACTGTTATGATGTTTTTGTAAATCAATCAAAATTATACCTATTTTTTGTCAGATTGGCAAAAAATATTTTTTTTGGTGTGCTGCAGAATATTATTAATTAGTTTTTGTGTGCCATGACATTAAAAATGTTGAAAATTGCTGTTCTAGATCAATCAGATTCTTGATCATTATCCCTGAAGAATAAAAGATCTTTCCAGCCAGGAATTACTTGATTGTGAAGCATCAGAGTAAGAAAATTGCTTTGAAAACCTGAATAATCCAGTGGAGACATCATCTCCATGGCGCATTCCACTGTCACAGCCAGCATATTCACTTCTCATCTATGTGATCAAGCTTGTCTTCTCCTCCGTCCCCATCCTACTATCCATATGGGGACAAATTCCCCATCTGTTCATTCCTTTCATTCTTCACAGTTGAGTTTGTAATTTCAATGATGATAAAAGTTTGACAGTGTTTCACCTTTTCTCACAATGCTGGGAACTAGGATATCGTGCATCCTACATATTTTACAGGTAAAATAAGAGCACAGTTTATGACAATTGGTTTCCCTCAATTGAGATGTCATTTCCCTCTTAATGTCTCAAGGCCAATTTCCAATGGCCAAGTTAATATCCTATTTTGGATTCTAGGCACCCAAATCTCATTCCTTGATTATTACAGTAGTTTCCTAATTGGTCCTTTTGTCCTAAATTCCTCCTGTCTAGTCTATACTCAGCATAGTAGCAAGAGTGATTTTTTTCTGAATATATCTGCATTGTTCTTACTCTCCAAAGCTTTACATTTACTGTGGCTTACAAGGGCCTCCTTGATCGGATTCTTCCTCTTTCTGACCCCAGCCTCCTCTAGCCCCTTCTGTCGCCACCACCCTGGCCTTGTTATTCCACGAACATGTCAAACACGAGTTTGTTTTAGAGCCTTTACATTTGCTGTTCTTTCCACCCGGAATGGTTCTCTCATCTATATCTGCATATCACTCATAGATCTTTGAAGGCTTCCTTCTTTAGTTCTGGAATGATTCTTGCCTTGTCTGATCCTCCTTTGGTCTCTTGGACTGTTTTCTGTTTTGAATTTTTTTCTCAAGCTTATTTCGCCTACGTCATGACCTTTGCTGCTGATATTTATTTTGCCCAACGCCAATTTTTAAACGAAAACTACCACACCACAGGTTGCTTACACTGACTCAGATTTAAATGGGAAGAATCAAATATTAGTTCATTCTGTTCTAGAGCTGACCTGTCTCCTGCATGAACTGGATGCTCAACAAGCATCTGTTGATTATGATTTGGTGGCCTGGTCTTTAAGAAAGGACAAAGTGTACTACTACTAAAGATTATTATTGCCAACTCATTACGTTTATTTTCATAATCTAAATTGTTTGGGGCTGTAGTATTATAGTTTTGAAGCTATTGAATCAACTGGAGTAATTGGTTTATGGTACCCATAGACTGGGGGAGATGTTTGCAGAAAGATGGTGCAAATGAAAAATGCCGAGTGTCCATGTTATACATAGTGATGGTGATGAATTTGAAATAAAGTGGGAACCATTTATAATATACTAGAGGCCTGGTGCATGAAATTTGAGCTGGGGGGGGAGGGGGGCTTAGGCCAGCCTGCACCCTCTCGCAATCTGGGACCCCTCAGGTAGGGTCCCTAAGCCTGGCCAGCAATCAGGGCCTTATCAGGGTTTTCCTTCCCCCGGCTGCTGGCAGCTGGCTCTGCCCCACTGCTGCCACTGCTTGCCATCTGTGTGGCACCATACCCCCTCCCCCACCACCAGTCACCTTCCTCTGTGGGCAACAGGCATGGGGTGTGATCATTTGGCTGGCCTAGGCCTCCCTCTGCAGGGCGATAGCTGGCCACCCAGCACACCTGCCACAGTGTTGCTGGCCAGTGGCTTGGGCCTCCCTCTGTGGGGTGATCGTGGGGCAATGGCGCCCCCCCCCCCGCCCCCGACCAATTGAATCACACCTGCCTTGGCTGGCCTGGTGCCAGTGTGTGTCATAGCGTGGTTGTCTGGATGGTTGTTCTGCTGTTTGGTCGTTTGGTTGATTTGTATATTACGTTTTTATTATTATAGATGGGTTACTAAATGATATTTTCAGAATGGTCCCAGCCAAATTTGTGCATGTAAAAAATTGGAGCTGAAGTATAATTATTATATAAGATAGTGAGGATATTGGTGAATATTCTACAATGCTAATATTCAACAACTAGAGGCCTGGTGCACAAAAATTTGTGCACTCGGGGGGGAGGGGGGTCCCTCAGCCTGGCCTGTGCCCTCTTGCAGTCTGGGACCCCTCAGGAGATAATGACCTGCTGGCTTAGGCCTGCTCCCGGGTGGCAGAGGGAAGGCCCAATCCCTAGGTGCAGCCCCTGGTCGGGCTCAGAGCAGGGCTGATTGGGGAGTTGGGGCACCGCCCCCTGTCATGCACAGAGCAGGGCGATTCGGAGGTTGTGATGCCACCCTCAGTCACGCTCAGGGTAGGGCCGATTAGGGAGTTGGGGCACCGTCCCCTGTCACACTCAAGGCAGGGTCGATGGGGAGGTTGCAGCGCCACCCCCTGTCACGCACAGAGCAGGGCCAATCAGGGGGTTGGGGTGCCGCCCTCTATCACCCACAGAGCAGGGCGGATCAGGGGGTTGGGGCACCGCCACTCTCACACTCAGGGCAGGGCTGATGGGGAGGTTATGGCTCTACCCCATCACACACAGATCAGGGCCCGTGGCGGGGACGTGGGGGGGGGGGGTTTGGGCCGCCGCACCCTGTCACACACAGAGCAGGGCTGATCAGGGGGTTGGGGCGCCTTCCCCTGTCACAAACAGAGCAGGGTGGATAGGGAGGTTGTGGCCCCGCCCCCTGTCAGTGCGATCAGGGGGTTTGGGCGCTGCCCCCCGTCATGCTGATCCCGGTGCCGGGAGGCCTCGTGGCTCCGCTGATCCTGGTGCCGGGAGGCCTTGCGGCTCCACTGATCCCGGTGCTGGGAGGCATATTACCCTTTTACTATATAGGGTAGAGGCCTGGTGCACGGGTGGGTGCCGGCTGGTTTGCCCTGAAGGGTGTCCTGGATCAGGGTGGGGGTCCCCATGGGGTGCCTGGCCAGCCTGGGTGAGGGGATGATGGCTGTTTATAGCTGGTCACACATCCTTCAGGGTGGGGGTCCCCACTGGGGTGCCTGGCCAGCCTGGGTGAGAGGATGATGGCTGTTTGCAGCTGGTCACACACCCTTCAGGTGGGGGTCCCCACTGGGGTGCCTGGCCAGTCTGGGTGAGGGGCTGAGGGCTGTTTTCAGGCTGGGGGTGACTGAAACTCCCAACTGCTCCTTTTTTTCTTTTTCTTTTTTTTATTCTGGGCCAGCTTTAGCTTTGAGGCTTAGCTTCAGCTCTTAGGCCTCCGCGGCTGAAAGTAGGTTTCTGGCCTTTGCTTACAATGTTGTGATCCTGCTGGCTGAAGTCCGGCGGTATTTGTTACATAGTTGCTTAGAGTTGCAGTTTAGAGGCCTGCAGCGGCAGGTGGGGAACGTTGGAGTCCTCCATCACTGAAGCAAGCAAGCCTCATGTTAGTTTCAAGCTGCCTGGCTGCCGGCCGCCATCTTGGCTGGCAGTTAATTTGCATATCTCGCTGATTAGCCAATGGGAAGGTTAGCGGTCGTACGCCAATTACCATGTTTCTCTTTTATTAGATAGGATGGATATTTGTTACACTTAGAATTTTAAAATTAAAATACATTTTCTCTTTAAAAAGTCCTACCAATGCATGACTTTCCTCTCATGCAGATAAATCATTTCTCTGAACTTATATTTCTGCAAATTGAAAAAAGAAATCACAATATCTTTTCTACATATTGTGAGGCTTAAGCAGGATGATGTATCTGAAGCTACTTTCTAAACTGTAAAGACATGAGTTTTAGGCGTTTTAATTATCATCATTGCCATAGAAACTGGTGTTGCCATTGCTGTAGAGATGCACATGAACAGATATCTGTGGTATGGCTCTTCCTCATCATATCTTCTGGCTTTCTGGCTTTTGGGGCACAAGACTCAGTCATACCTCACTTGCCTCTTGCGCATTTCCTTTCGGCTTCTCAGCTTTTCCTTAACTTTGTCATACAATTTTCCTTCATTAAATCCCACTCTGTTTGAAACCCCCAGAATGTTTTGTGGTTTTCTTTCTCCTGACTGGCTCCAGATTTAGTAACTTAGCTAAAAAGTTTGGAACTGAGATTCACACCAGGGTCTGATCAGACCCCAAACTGTGTTCTTAACAGATATATTGTGCTTCCTAGGTTGTTGTGGTTGTCTGCCAAGATTTGGTGGAAGAACCAAGTAAATAATGTGAAACCAAGGGTCTTTCTGACCATTGTCATGCAAAAGGATGGAAATGGAAAGAAGTGTCAAGTTTTCAGAGAATGTTAATGTGGGTAAGGCACAAGCCTTTAACATTATTAATTACTAGAGGCCTGACTTGCATGAAATTTGTGCAAGAGTAGGCCCCCCCCCCCCCCCCCCCACTGGCACTGGCTTCCCTCTGGTACCCGGAACCCGGGCTTCCCTCCTAGTCCTGGCTTCTTCCTGAAGGAGGTCCAGTCTAATTAGCATATTAGGCCTTTATTATTATACATTCTCATTCTTTGACAAGTCTTTATTCTCTCTTCAGTAAGAGTTCACTTCTTTCCACCAAATTCAAGGAGGAGATAGATACTTTGAAAGATCTCTTTCACTTTTTCTTTCTTGGCATTACTTTTTCCATCCTTTAATGAGAATTTTGAAATACATGTGTCTTCCCGGGAATGAAAAGCACATTTCTCACAACGAATGTAAGGCAAAGCAGTTTTCTAATTGTCAATAAGAAAGCAACAAACTTTATGAACGTTGGTGGCTATTTCATGGGTGGCTGATGAAGAATGGTGCTGGATATCTGCTTTCCAGATGATCCTATTCTATTTATAATGCTCATTGTAAATGTCAAAGGAATGAACTCAATGGGGTAGACATGTTCACAGGCACATGGTCATTATTACCATAAGCTGGACGACAATGCCCAGCAAAGGAAATTGCATCTCAAACTATCATAGTAGCAGATTACAGTGGTGTGTTGTGGAAGCGACATATCCAAATTTCTCCAAAGTTCTAACATATTGTGTTCAAGGCATGCTTTATTAGAACTGTCCGAATCTGTCTAATTGCTGATGCTTAGAAATAATTTAATCTTAATCATCTAACTCAATTAAAATAACTTAATCACTTTAAATCAATTGAAATATTTTGGTTGTTAGAATTGCTGGGGTGCAAATTGTTGGTCAAAGATGATAGGCAGATACATGTTGCTGTACCCAAGAGAACCAGTTATGTATTATAGGTGACTAACTAATAGAAGAAACATTCATTTATTTGATCATTGCCTTCTTAAGAGTCTGAGAAATGGAAAAATAAAGACATGGTGTATCTCAAGCACTGGTTAGAATCTTAATATTATATTCTATTCAGTGAAGAAAATTCCAGAAAATACAGATACAGTCAGGCTCAGGATAATGGCAACTAGACTATAGCTCAGAGAACTGATGTTGAACATGAAGTTTTTTCCAGTTATAAAGCAGTGAGTTTTAAGTTAACATTATCAGAAGTTAATTCTTATACAAACTAAAAAATTAATAATGGAGACTGCTTAGCAGACCAAGCCCAACAGATAAGATTCATTCCAGAGGTGAACAAATACAGAATACATATTTGCTGGCCTGTATAATAAAAGCCTAATATGCTAAGTTTCCAGTCGTCTTTTCAACCAATCGAAGTGTAATATGCTAATGATGTGCTAAGGTCGTTCAACTGCTCGCTATGATGAGCACTGACCACCAGGGGGCAGACACTCCAACCGGTAGGTTAGCCTGCTGCTGGGGTCTGGCCTATTGGGACTGAGTGAGACAGGCCAGACACACACTGCAGCCTTCTTGTGACCCCTCCCCCTGGCGGGCTGGCTGGACCCCACCGTGCATGAACTTGTGCACTGGGCCTCTAGTATTTTCTCTAAAGTACGTAGTAGAAAAGGTGTGGGTCTGACAAGAGGAAGGCCCGAGTTCTAATCTTTATGTCCAAACTTCTGCAAAAAATGGCAGAAGTAATTCCTGCACATAGTGAAAGTAATTCCTGCACATATGCTTCTTAGGAAGATACAATGATTTATTACAGGCCAAGTGCCTGGTCTGCAGCAAACTGAACAGCTGTTATTATTGTGATGAGCTATTTGGGCTTAAGGATTCACTTCTCTGAAGGTCCATTCTGGGGAAGAGGGAATATAGATTTATGTGACCCCTCAGAACTTGCACAATGGGTAAGAGTTATAGGGGGTCAGATTTTGGACAGTAGAAAGTAGGCTTTGCAAATAGTAAAAGCTGTTTGGTGGGTGCCTTATAACAAACTTTCTGTCACTGTAGATACTCCTTTTCAGGCATGAAAAAGGGGTTCAATAGCAGAAGCTCATTCAACCTTCAAGGGCCTATGCCTTCAAATAGCAAAATTGGGTTTAGTGTAAAGGTATCTAACTCTTTTACTTCTTGGTTTGCCATAGATTGATTTTTTTGTGTGTGTTTCTCTCATAGACATGGCAATTCAGTATATGCTACTACTTTAATTAACATATTTAAAATTAATAATAATGCAAGGGAGAATTTATTATTTATAAGACACCTACTGTTTGTCAGACATTGCTATTCAGACATTTGTCATTTTATTTAGGCCACTCAGGAGTCCAGTTGAGGAACAGCTAGGCAACCTTGATCATAAAGAAATCTGGAGAAGAGGACAGACAGCTCTCTCTCTCTCTCTCTCTCTCTCTCTCTCTCTCTTTTTAAATAGATACCCCATCTATGATTTTCTGGAGGAGATTATGAACAATTAAAACTGAGGGTATTCAGAAGCCACAGTGTGAGCTGGTAATTTTATCCAGTTCACTAAAGTTCCTTTAAGAGATGAGAACCAATTAGACAAGGTTGCCAAACTCATTGGCATCTCCTTTAGCTGTCATGGCCTGCTCTCCTCTGAATGTGAGAATTCTCAAAGCTACAGCCTATGATATTTGCAATCAACCTCTGACTTGTGATCCTATAATCTCAATGCAGAATCAGGAATTTCCTGTCTGCCTTCTGGAGATAATACTGTCACTTAAGTTCTGGGATTCATGATTCTGTGCTCTCCTCCTCTCTAATTCCACCATCTGCCTGCAACCCCTGCCCCAAACAAGACCATAGGCATGGGGGCCTATACTAGTGGTAGAACTTTCGCACTTAGGTCTTAAGAACAATTACCCTCCCCTTAAATATTACTAATACACACACACACACACACACACACACACACACACACACACACACACACAGGATTTTTGATCTAATTTATTGTTAGTTTTTTTTTCCAACTATACCCTAAGACAAAAATGCTAAACAGATCAACAGAAATGATTTATGGATAATTGCCTTAAATTAATCATTTATTGAAAAGACAATGTGATAACTTCAAATACTTCAAATAAGAAGTTAAAAAAACTCTGAAAATCTTGCATTGTGGTATTAAGAACAATCAATATGGATTTGAGGATTTAAATGTTTCTTCATAGGCTTAACACAAAACTATTTTTCTCTGTTATTCTCAATATTGTTTTAAATTATTTGCATCAAGAAACTTTTATCCCCCAGAATTGTGTAAATGGATTATTGGGTGTCTAAACAGTGTACACTGATGAAGAAATGTATGTGCATATGAGTACATATATATTGATATTATATTCTGGTAAACTCATTGTAATTACAATCTGTATTAAAATCATCTTTAAGGAAATTAATGTTCTAATTAATTTCTTATCTTCAAATGAATTACATTCTGCACTTATAACTTTGATCAATTTAAAATTCAATAATTTTCAACAAATGTTTCTTTTTAAATCCTCATCAGAGGATATGTTTTAATGATTTGAGAGAGAGAGGATGTGGTGCGGGGGGTGGGGGGGGGAGAGAGAGAGAGACAGAGAGAGAGAGAGAGAGAGAGATCAGTTGTTTCCCATAGGCGCCCTGACTGGGGATTGAATCCGAGACCTAGGTATGTGCCCTAACTGAGAATCAAACCCACTATCTTTTGGTGAGTGGGATAATGTTCCAACTAACTGAGCCACTTGGCCAGGGCTGAACAGATGGTTTGGATCAGCTTCTATGAGCTTGTTGCAGTTCAAGGCATTTTCACTGATGTTATGTCATTGAGTGACCTCGGCAGCCCTTTGAAGAGTGTGTTAACACCCCTATTTTACAGATAAGGAAGTGGAAGCTTTCTTGGAGAGTTTGAGATGCTGTAAAAGACTGGGTGGCTTATTAACAACATACATTTATTTCTCATAGTCCTGAAGGCTGGAAGTCCAAGATCAAGGCACCATGATTTAGTAACTGGTCAGAACCCACTTCTTGGTTCATAGATGGCTGTCTTCTCAATGTTTTTACATTGTGGAAGGGGCAAGGGCGCTCTCTGGGGATCTCTTTTTAAAGGGCACTGATCCCATTCATGAGCACCCCACCCTCTAAAGGCCCAAAGGCCAAATATCATCACATTTGGCATTGAGATTTAATATATGAATTTGAAGATGACAAACATTCAGTCTATAGCAGAAGCTTAGAGGAATAATAAAATAGACCTAAGACACACATTTTTACTACCTATAGACTTGATTCTTGGAACTTGAACTCAAGTCAAGTCCTTCTGCCAAAGCTCTACATGTCTAAGGGTAGAAGAGCCCTGAAAGTGGACAAACCTTGTATATTTAAAGAATTAACTCACTTCAAATAGATTCCATTTCCCTTTGAGAGAGTTACATAAACCACTAGGAAAAAATAACTTGAGCCAAACTGGAACAACCAACCTATTTGTTGTGGAAACAAATATCCCTATGTTCTAATACACTGACTGGCAATAGAAGGCAGTGTGCCTGAAATAACTTTCCTTTTCCAGTGAATATTAAAGTTACCATGAGAAAAGTGTTTGCCACATTTTTGTACACTGCAAGCTGTTGTGATAGAAGAAATCATTTATTTTTTATCTGGATGATTTATTTTTCTCATGATTCAAACAGTACCACTGCATGATTTTTAACATGTGAGGAGAGTTGTAAGCATATTAAATGAAAGATTTGTGGTATAACTCTTTATTTCTTTCAATCTGAAAACAAAGAAGGGAACACAGCAGGCCCTCCTTATAAATTGAGAGGGCCACAATGGATGGATTTGAGGGGCAGTGTAGTTATAAGGGGTTAAGAGTACATGTTTTAGTCTGGGTTAAATCCCATCTCTATTATTTACTCTAATGACCCAGAGAAAGTTGTGTGTGTTTTTTAAATGGTCTGTGCTTCAATTTCGTTATGTTTGAAACTTGAGAACTAATTAGCTTTGGTATTTCTCACAATATTTAAAATGAAATGACATCTTTAAGGCAATCTGCTGAAATGTAGATTGTATTTTTCAAAGGCTTAATGTGATTATAGCCAGGGGCTGATGGTAGTCAGAGAAAAGGTATTCCAATTTCCTAGACCCTTGGAGGTTTGTGCTTAGTTTTAGCTATAGTCTCTGTCACTGCACATATTTGGAAACATGAATTTCAAATTTGCTTCCTCTTTAAACAGTAGTATAACAATTGGCATTGACAACAAATTAGTGGATTCCAGAAGAAAAGATCTTTGTATCCCCAGGCCCAAGTCTACAATACATATTTAAGTTATTGAATCAATCAAGCAATTTGATACATTTATAAATGTCCACATGGCTTATCAAATGATGATGTTCTACTATATTGAAAGAAGGAAAAACAGTGGAAGTGTCATTTGATTCTTTCCTTCTTGGAAAAAAGTGAGATGGTTGAAAATGAAGTTGGGAGCTGAAGGGACAAGTCTCTTATGCTGGCCTTGTGTCTGGAAGGGTGTTGCTGATTGATTCTATTATTTTGAACAGTGTGCCCTACTAAAAGGGGTTTCTAAACTCTGACAACTCAGAGGCCAGCACTGGCAAATGAGCTGATTTTAGTAGTAGACAGAGGGATATTTTTACAGTAATGGCTATCTATTTGCAGATACTTAATCTTACCATATTGATCCAGCTTCTGTTTCCCTTTCAGATAACAGCTCCCAGGCTCTTCTGTGGGGGAATGCTGCTACAACACTGGGCTAGTCTTAGTGGGACTATCATTCAAAGTGCTGCTTCCTTTGCTGGCCCAGATGGCAGGCCAATGCTTGCTGTGTTTCAGAACTTCCAAAGAAGTGATTCCAAGTGTGAGTTTAGTGAGCCCTGTGGCTGCACGCCACTTCCTGCTACCTCAGTTCCTGGGCTGTCCCAGTTGGTCTTTCCCAGCACCTGCCTCTTTGAGTCTCCCATCCCGAGAGCTATCCTGTATCCTCCCAATGTTCTCTTTTTTATTTTTTAAATTCTACATAACTGGAGTAAGTTTTTGCTGATGATATTTAAAAATCCTGTTTCACCTGGTTGTCATGGATATTATTGCTTCTTAAAAATTAGTATTTTTATATAAAACGTAAGTACAAGTGATATGAAGATACCAAATGACTAAAGGATGGGGGAAATCATTACAAATATTGACATTAGCAACGAACTTCCTAGTTACATTTAGAAATTAAAATAGGTATTTTGAAAAGCTATTTAGAAGAGTATCCAGGATTATATTACTAGGATGATCCTATTGATAAGAGAAAAATAAGAACTTGGAACAAATAATGTATTAATTAATAAATTATTAATAGTTTTCAAGGTCTAGAACAGATATAATGTGAAAAGGGATCTGTATTATTTCCTTGGTCAAGATCAGGCCTTTAAATAGAAAAACAACAACAACAACACTTCAAGTGCTAATATCAGATAATCTATTTTTCTTTTTATAAGTGAGGTATTTTACTTATTTTTAACATTATTTTCCTAATTAGTAAAACACCTAACATACAAATTTCCATCAATCACATCAAGAATCTGTGCTGCAGGCCCTCACTAGATAGCTCAGTTTTTGGTTTTAGCATCACCCTAATACGCCAAGTTGTGGGGTTGATCCCCAGTCAGGGCACATACAAGAATCCCCAATGAATGCATAAATAAGGGAAATAGAAAATTAATGTTTCTCTCTCCCCTCCTCCTTTCTCTCTTTCTCAAAAATCAATTTTTAAAAGAGAATCAGTGCTGCAGGTGTGTGTGTGTGTGTGTGTGTGTGTGTGTGTGTGTGTGTGTGAACCAGAACTAAACACCTGAGCCTGGATATCTCTTGTTTGTACATGTACTGTTATTTCAGTTTTATTTCTCCTGGACATTGTTATAAACCTCATGTGGTCCTTTGTGTCCCAACTCCAAGGAGCAAGTTATGGCTCCTTTGCATGTCCCTCTTACCTTGAGGATCTCTGAGTTCTGGTTTGGGATGGAAATTCCTGGAGATTGAAGACTTTACCCCACCAATTTTACCTTTTTTATTTGATGCTTTTTTTTTATTCCAAAACTATAATGTTGAAATTTGGGGCTGAAGGTTAGGCTAAGTAAAGATTTTGGCACCTGAAAATGTTTTCAGTTGATTATGTTTCCCCAGAATTCACTCTCAGGGAAATACTGATAAGAAATGCAGGTTGTCTATAATCTCCCAAATAATGTACTCGTAGGAAAGAAAGAGCCAGGTAGTGAAGATTTCCCTTTGAAATGACATTACACCAGGCAATCAACTGTTTCCAATATGACCTTTATTGAGCAAGTACTGCTGTGACGTTTAGCGTCCATCAACGAAGGGTTGCAAACTGTGTGTGTCAACAAGGTTCTCCCATGAAAGAAAGCCCATTCTAAATGCACCAGTGAGGTAAACTTAATTATTCACATAGAGCGTTCTTAAGGCTAAGAGAGTTCTGTGTTTCATTTGTTTTTGGCTCAGTTTGTTCTTTGCATAATACATCTCAAGACACCCCCCCGTGAGTGCCCCCCTTCCAGCAGTTTAGTAAATTGGCCAGTTCCCCAGGTACATACAATATCATGCATTTGAACCCCCCAAAGACGGAGGAGGGAGCATCCTGAGCTTGCATGCAGTTCCCTCGTATTGCACAATGTAAAATACAATGTCTGGAACCCCCATGGGAGAACCCGTTCTATTTTGAAGCTGTCATTAACATGCATTTTGAAATTGTCATATGGCTTAACCTTTTGAATAGACTAAAATGACTAGTCACCCTGGGAGACTTCCTTTACTATGGCGTGTGAAGTGACCTTCTCTACCTTTTTAGTAGACACTAATTTTTCCTCAAAGCTCTCCTCATGCTCTTCGACCTTTTGAGTGACAGTGACAGACTTAGTGATATATTTGGTAGCACCATCTCCCCCTTCACTGGTGATTTTTTCTATCGTTTTGGTCACCATCACTTTTTCCTCACTTTTATCACCCCCCTTCTTTTCATCTGCTGGACTTAAGTCTAGGCCATTGGTGACAACACCTTTCTCCTCGTCTCCCCCACTGCCTTTCTCCTTCGTTTCCTGCTCTTCCTCCTCCTTTCCTTCCACCTCCCCATTGATGGCTATGTCTTCCTTGGTGGATTCCTTTGAGCCTTGGTCACTGCCTTCCTCCTTGCTCCTTCCCTCCACTTTCTCCTTCTGCTGCCCAGGCTTCTCCTCCTCTTTGGCACCTTTCTCCACGCTCACCTTTACTGATTTGGTGATGGTCACCACCTCCTGCATGACTTCCTCCTTCACTGGGGACGCAGCTTTCTTCTTCTCTACCTCATCTTTCAGCTTCTCCTCCTTTTTCTCCACCTTCTCCTCCTTTTTCTCCACCTTCTCCTCCTTTTTCTCCACCTTCTCCTCCTTTTTCTCTACCTTCTCCTCCTTAGGAGCTTCCTTTGCTGCTTCTTTCTTTCCTTCCTCCACTTTCCCTTCTTCCCCTTTCGGCTCATCTTTCCCAGCTCCAGCCAATGGTTTTGGCTTCACCTCTTCCACTGGCGATTTTGGCATGGGGGACTTGGCCTTCTCCTGCTTTTCCACCTTGGCTTCTGCCACCAGCTCCACCTTCGTGACTACTTCTTCCCTCTTTTCCTCAGTTTTCTTCTCTTCCTTAGATTCAACTTCCTCTCCTTCACCTTCTGCCTCTGTCTCTCCTTCTTCCTGCTCATCTTCTTCTTTTTCACTAGAACCTTCCTTCTCAGACCCCCCTTCTTCAGCTTGGTCTGATTTAGCGCCCTCATCTTCCTCCTCCTCCTCCTCCTCCTCCTTGTCTCCTTTTTCCTCTCCTTTAAATTCAGGTGCGGTAGCTTTCACCGGAGACTTTTTAGTTGCTACCACTTCGTCAGCTTCCTGTTCCTCTTCCTTTTCTTCCACCTCTTCTGCCTCCTTTCCTTTCATGGAAACTGCTAATTCCTCTGCAATGGCTGTCAGGGCCTCTTCCATTTCTGACTTCTCATCTTCCACTTTGGTTTCTTCTATGATCTCCTCCACAAATTTGTGTTGGACCTTTAGCTTGGGAGCCTCTACCTTAGTTTTCTGAATCTTACTGGATATTGTGATGGAGGGCTGTCGGTGTGTGTACAGTGGTCCAGTGATGCTTCCTGAAAATGTGCTAAATCTGGTCTCTTCACCTTCCAGCAGTTTTCTAAGGTGATAACCAAAGAAGACAAGACATAATTAAAATCACATTGGGCCTTCTGAGCTTCATTGCATAATGGGGAATGCAGTAGATACCTCTGAGTAAGAATAATCACATAAATAAAGCATTCCATCAAGTCGGTGTAATACCTGCTATCATTTCATTGGTATATTTTGTCATATTCAGTGACAGATACTCATGGGCCACTAGCCAATCCCCTGCTGCAGTAACTAGTCACTCCCAATGGCCTACCAGTCAGACCCAGCCACCAAGTCCCCCGAGCTGCATCAGTCCATTTGGTGCAACATGAATCTGTTGAAAAGCTCTATAGTGGGCAAAAAAATCTTAGTGATCTTCCTGAGCATCGGAACTTTCAGGATGTATACTAAATATCTTTCAGCAAATATAATGTTAAAAATGTATTTGGCATATATCAGAATTCAGGCTATATCTATCTATATCTATAGCTCTATATCTATCTTCATCTATCTATAGCTAAGTACTAATTTGGGTGCATTAAGTTATAAATTGATCTGCAGTTTTAATCATGAAGTGTTTTTCAATGTAATTATTCTGCTTTTCTGAAAAGTAAGATAACTCGGTGGGTTCACTTTATTCTTATAAAATTATAATGACCTTATTGGTAGTAGAAACATTGTTGAGTCAATTATTTTCTCCTGTGAACTTAATCAACAGCAAGGCAATATCAGTTAGTAGACCTATAATCTCTTCTCTTTCTCTGGCTGTATATCTACATCTATAGATATAAATTTATTTATATTATGACATACCTATAAATTTATATCTCAAGATCTAAATATATGTAGATATATATCATACACAACCTATATATAGACATATAATCTATGTTATGCAGCCTAAGATAAAATATAATATATCTAAATTATCTATATAGCTATATATATATATATATGCACACATATATTCTAATTTATCAATCTATATCTATTCTCAGCCAGATGATGGCAATAGTAAGCTGTAACAGAGAAACAGAGACATTGAATGTGATGGTGTTTGTCCTTGACACTGTAAAATTGAGAAGCTGAAACCACTAGAGAAATATTAAATACTAAAACTACTAAATATTAAATACTAACATGTTTTTGCTTCAGACATTTGTAAAACACGTTTCACTTAAATAAAAAGTTCAAGCATAAGCATTGAAATTTAATCTGAGCTCCTCCCAAGCCCCCTCCTGTAATTCATATCAATTTCAACTAATGCTTACTCTTTTAAAGCTGTATAAAAAGTGGAAAATTCACATTTGCAATTCTTTAGAATAATTTCTTTTTAATTAGAAAGGCAAACAGGCACCGATTTAAGACGCCTGAAACCTGCTTGCTTTACTGAAGTGGAGAAGGTTCTGTCAAAACAGCCTCCGCAGTGCGGTATTTCGGTCACGTCCGCAGTGAACACCGTACCTATACGCAGCGATCTCAATATCCAGAGCCATCTTGACGTTGAGGAGATCCTGGTATTCTCGCAAATGACGGGCCATTTCCCACTTTGTGCCCCGAAGCTCATTTTCCAACTGCTGGATGGTGTCCTGAAACAGACACAGTCTCCCCATGACTCACCCTTCCAAAGGCAATTTCTTTCGCAAACCACTTGCTACCCCTCTCCCTTCCCCTCCCTCCTGCGCTCCTCTGACTCCCTCCAGCTCCGCAACCTTCTCGGATATTGCTCCCAGCCCCCTCCCACCATTAACAAAATTTAAGGATTCTCAAATACACAAACAAATAGGATTAATAAGACATTTCCTGAGCACATCATTCACTGAACCCAGTGGATCTAGAATACATTCGGCAGGGAATAAACATGCATTGGGAAACCCCACCCCTGACCTGGCCCTTCCCATCTGAGCCATTTAGGCTGAAGCTAATTTTCAGATTCCCCCCCCCCCCCCCCCACACACACCCCGATCATGCAGGAAAAGCAGAGAATTCATGCGTTTCTGCAGAAGTTATCTGAAAGTTGCTGCTTTATCAACCATCAGAATGCATCCCTCCTATTTTCAATGTGCAAGCGTGCAAAAACTAGAACTGCCGAGGACAAGAAGCACGTTTTGAAAAGAGGTCAGTGCTCTCAGAAGCTGGGGATGGTGGGCGGGGTGGAGTGTGCCAAAGGTGGGTAGGGGCGCGGACGCTTTGCGCCTCCAACTTGGGCGCGCGGCGCTGGCCAGCAGTCACCAGGGAGCGGGCGGAGAGCGCGTGGGGGCGCGTGCCCGAGTGTCGGGGGCGCGCGGCGCTGGCGCTGGCGCAGGCTGGCCGCGCAGCCGCGGTTCCTACCTGGTAGCTGCTGAGGTCGTGGTTGTGGCGCTCCTCGATGTCGCTGAGCTGCCGCTCCAGGGACTCCTTGGTGCCGCGCACCGACTCGAGCTCGATGCTCTTGGACTGCAGCTGGCGCCGGTACTCGGCGATCTCTTCCTTGGCGGAGCGGATGGCCTCCTTGTTCTGCTCGGCCGCCTCGGTGAGCTTGGCGTAGCGACACTTGAACCACTCTTCTGCCTGGTGCATGTTCTGGTCGGAGTGGCACTCGAGCTGGGAGCGGATTTCCTTCAGCGCCGACGAGATGTCTGTCTTCAGGTAGTCTTTGCGCTCCACGGTGATGTGTGACGCCTGGATCTGGGCCAGCAGGTCGGCCACTTCTTCCTCGTGATTGCTCCGTAGGAAGGCCACCTCGTCCTGCAGCGACTGCACCTTCTTGTCCAGCTCCACCTTCACCAGCGACGCCTCCTCGATGTCTTTGCGCAGCGCGCGGATGGCCGCCTCGGTGTCGTCGCGCAGCCGTGCTTCCTCCTCGAAGCGCTCCTTGAGCCGGTGGATGTCTTCCTCCAGGTGGTCCGAGTCCAGCTGCACCTGAGCCTTCTCGTGATTCACCATCTCGAGGGTGGCTCGCAGCTCACGGATCTCCTGGTCGTAGGCGTCGCCCAGCTGGGCGTGCGAAGCCTGCTTCTGCCGCAGCGCCTGGATCTCCGCCTCGATCTCCTTGTTCTGCTGCTCCAGGTAGTGCACCTTCTCGATGTAGCCCGCGAAGCGGTCGTTCAGCCCCTGCAGCTGCTCCTTCTCGTTGGAGCGGGACAGCTTGTAGTCGCCGCCCGTCGCGGAGACGCCGTTGAGCAGGGAAGAGGATTGGCTGAAGTCGAGGCTGCTCTCGGCGGAGCTGAGCATGGCAGAGCTGTAGGTGAGGCGCGGCCCCAGCGCGCTGCGCTTGTAGGAGGAGGACACGGTGCTGGGCGAGCTTCGGGACCATGACTGCGAGCGGAAGCCGCTGGACGGGGAGCCGCTAAGGCGGCTGAAGCCGGAGCGGGTCTCGGTTACCCGCCGGTAGGCGGACGGGTTGCCCAGCGAGTCCAAAGTGTAGCTCATCTTGGAGGCCTCGGGGTGTGTGGCTGTCACCGCGTTCTGCCGGCCGTGCCGCAGCCCATTTATAGCCACGGCAGCGGGTCCCGGGCTAGGGCCCCGCCCCGCGGAGGCGGCGGCCGAGGAGGCGGGGACTGCGGGCACCCGGCCGGGGTGGGGGGTGGGGGGGAAGGGTGTAAAGACAGCCCAGCAGTGATTCAGCGCCGGCTCCGGGCTCCACGTGGGCCCGTGCCGCATCGGACCCCGGACTGCCGCTTTGGCCCTGTCCCCTCCCCCCAGTTCTCCTTTAGTCCTAGACCACTAGTCTCCCCTCAAGCCCCCTCTCCACTCCTCTTCACTTTCGGGTTGCATTTCCACCCTCGGAGCCGGTATCCACAGAACGCCCTTTCTTTGTCTTTTCATTCTCCCGCCGTTAGGGCAGCTTTTCTCCCCACCCCACCCCCCGACCACCTTGCTTTTTCTTAGCCCTCTGCACTCTTATCCCCACGGCTTTCTCTTCTTTTATCTTTTATCCATTACTTTTTCTTTACCCATTTTTCTATGCTTAATCACTTTTCCCTCTTTTTGGCATCTCTTCGCCCTCCCACTTTAAGCCTTCTTCAGTCCCACTCTCTCTGCCCTGCTCTGAGCGCCCCCCCCCCCCCCAGGACCTTTTCCTTGCCATTCTTTCCTTCTCCCCTCCCCCTCCTCTGTTCCTTCCCCCACCCTCATTTCCCCTGGCCTCCCTCCCCCCACTCTTCCTCTTAAAGCTGACCGAGAGGAGCGAGTTAGGACTAGAAGAAAAAAACAAAAAAGATGCTGAGGAACGATCAGCCTGAAGGCTTCGGGAAGAGAACAAAGAGGATGGATGGGCCGGGGTAGTTATTTGTGTTAAAAGTGAGATATGGCGCTATATTTCGCTTAACGTTTGGGGGACGGCCGCAGCTTCCACGGGGGCAGAAGGTAAGGCGCTTGTGCTCGCTATGGCGCCGTCAGCACCAAGGACAGCGCCCAGGCCGGTGCGCGCAGGGATTCTGCCTCCGGGGGTTTGTCATTCAGCATTGCCTGTCAGGCTGACCAGAGTGGGGGTTTCCTTCCTCTTCTCGCCCCCCGCCCCACCCTCGTCCCCACAGATAGTTAAACCCTATTTGTAGTGACTTTGTTTGCGGGAGTCAAGCTGGAATCGCACACTAAGATTTCTCTGCAATGCAGGGTTGGCACCATGAACAGATTGCAGATTTTGAAAACAACTAAAATTCATTAAACTTGTAGGCCAGTTTGAGTTTTCTAACATGATAGATGCCTGGAATCAAGAGGTCCTAAAATTTGAAGGTCAGATATTCCTTGGAAAGGGAAATGTGAAATCTGTGGAGATGAAAAGTCCAGGGAAATACAGTTTATAAGTTTGAACACAAAGCATTGCCTTGTCATCTTTCTGTACTCCCTACAGGTAACTGAGATGATTGGAAAGCATATGAATTAATTTATAAGTTTTCAAACAGATTCACCACAACCTTGAGTAAAACCAGATATTTTTCTTCATTTAAAGTGTAATATATTTCCTTATTTAGATTTGAATGACTAATTTGGAATAGATTTTCCACATCTTTCCACATGTTTCTTTAAACAAAGAATCTACATAGACTTTCTGCTGTCTGGTGCACTGCTAACTGTTAACATGTCTTTTGGGAGGTAATTCAGGTTAAAAAGTTCAGATTACTGTAAGGCAAAGTGAGGAGCAGTAGGCAGGACTCATGACCATGTTTGCTGGGACAACAGGCACAATGGTGGCTGAGAGAAACCACTGCTTATGAAAAGTAGAGACTCCAGACTTAATGTTTTCACAGCATGCTTTCTCTAGTCCTTGTTTTATTAAATGATAAGATCATGTCAATCAGTGAGTAATCAGAAAAGGCCTGGATTTCTAAAGATTTTTATTTTTAGATTTTATTTCTATAAGATCTCTTGGCCCACTTGTATTTTAAAATAGCAGGGGTTAGTTTAGGGAGTTACTTTTGGTTCATTAATGTCAAACTGCAGTATTGCAGGCTGTGCGGGGGAAGATTGTTCTAGTTTCCTGAGGGATGGGATGGTTCTCTTTCAGGCAAAGAGAGCCCATGTCTCAAGCTGTTGGAGAGACACATGACAGAATGAGGGGACTGGCCTGTGGATATTGTAAAAACAGGATTTTCTGGTTTCGGATAGAAAAAAAAAAAATGAAAAAAGAAAAAAAAAAAAGCCCTACCTTTTTGTTCAGTACTGCCAGTCTCCAGACAGGACTCTGAGAAAGATGTGATCAGATAAGGCCAAAATGCTAATTATGCAGTAATTACTTTTTACTTTTACAAGTACTTGCTAATTATATAGTAATTATGCTTCGGTTACTTATTACTTTCTACTTTTACTAGTACTTAAAAAAAATAAAAGCCTTTGGCAATTTCATGGTGCATATGCACTTGGCGGCCTCTAGGTAAAAGGAGCAAATGGTGACCGGCAGGCTGCTGCTGGCCGTTCCCTTCAGGCCTGTGAAAATGAGATGACTCTGCAGAGGGCATTCACAAGGGAACACACGTCTAACTTCACAATCAGCCTGCTTTGCCTTGGATTGAAACTAGCTCAGAAATTGTTACGCTTCCAACGGGTTACAGAAGGAGGAAAACATTGCGTACAAACAAAACAAAAGCCAATTACTCAAGCTAAATTCAGTGAGTGTCTAGACTCCATAGCTTTAATGGTAACTTCAATGCTACACGCAGTATATTGTTCAGTCTGACCACAACAGGATAATGCAGAGAGTTCTAACAGACACCTTACTAAGGAAAAAAAGTTCTCACGGCTTAAAAAAATGATGGATCTAGTTCCACATTTATCAAAATGTTTTACTTTTGTATTAGACTTCACACTTTAATCACCGTGTTTGAAGGTGACTTGAAGGTTATGCTCATTAGTGAATGTATTATAAAAACTTTTAAAAAATCTATAACATTTTCCATCTTTGTCTCATATTTTTGAAGAACATTTATCATGCTAATATTTGTCATAGAAAGAATGTAAAGCTTTGCTTTTACTTTTTTTTTTTTTTTTTTTTTTTTACCATGATGACAATAAGGCTATGGAATCTTCTGAAAGTATTAACAAGAAAGGAAAAAAGCATAACGATTTATCTGAATTTACAGCACTGTTGAGTTTGACTCTAATACTTTTATAATTTATTTTAAATAGTAATCACACATGATTTGGATATAAATTTAGAATTATACATTTATAATGAAATTATCTCGTAATTGTTGTCCCACAAGTTACAGTGTGTTTTGAATCACTTTCTAGGGAAATACAGAGCATACTGTGTGTTCCTTCAGTAGATGAAGTGAAAATGTTAACTTCGTAGTTAAGAGATAGCTATTCTGAAGTCTTACCTTATGATAATGGTAAAATATCCTTTGCATAAGGGGCTTATTCATATGGGTTTATTGGGTCCAAAAATATGGTTAGAAAAATGAAGAGTTGGGCATTTTCTTCCTTCTTCCCATATTGCCTTAGATTTTAAAGTGTTCACTTTTGATACATAAAAATACAAAGAGGGGAAGTGGGAGCTGGGCAGCAAGCAAGAAGCTCTGGATGAAAGACACCACTGTCAAATTGGTAGGTTGAATCTAAGATTAGATTATCTCCCTTTTCCCCAATTTACTGTGCTGTCTTAAACCTGATCCTTTTGCCTGGGAGCTGATGTTAGAACTCATGACGAACAAATATAAACCAAACCTCTGCTGATTAGTTGAGGGGTTGATGTAGGGAGCTAGGAACTTGGTCACCTGGAGAGGGGCCATAAGGAAAGTGAAAACTATAATACTTATTTCTACTTGAGCCTAGGCATGTCAAACTTTGAAAGCAGATTTGACTTTTGTTCTTTTTTTTTTTTATTTAAGGTGTTGAAAGCAAAATAACAATATTCTCAGGGAAGAAAGGCTGTTTTTTTGTCAGGAAAATTGGGATGTACGTGTCCTTATTGTCTTTAATTAAACCAAGTCCATTTGAACCTCAGTGTTCTTTTTCTAATATTAACCACTGAAGTGGTGCTTGTTTCCCTTGCCAAAATTTTTATTCATTGAATATTGCCTTATATTTCTGTCAGTGACTGTTTTTATAAAAAGTTAAGTGAAGTATTTAAAAAATTAAAAACATTTCATATCTTTATGTTGTTTCAGACATAAGCTTAATCGGTTTTTGAAATCTTATATCTGGAAATTTCATGTTTTAAGGAGGAAAGATTTTGCTTTCAGCTTTAACATAGCTTTGCTTTTCTTTTTTTGCTGTGTAATGCCTTCACCTCACCACCTGGAATCAGTTCTGTAAAAGCCAGAGGAGGAGGACTTAGAATTAAAAAATATATTTAAGATGGCCCTTTAAAAAGGGATTCTAAAAATAAAATTCAGTAGGTGCATAATAAAACAGTTGTGCTTATTAATTTTCAGCATGATTTTAATTGGACACGTTGGCTTTATCTGTAAAGGGGCAGATCTTGAGATATGCACTTGGATTTCTAAAACCCTGCATTGCTCATAACTTTGCACCAATGCAGCCATAGAATATTTACAGCATGTTTTATCCCAAGCGGACGAAAGCCTGACTTAGCAAGGGACGTATGATTTTATTAGAAACTCTTAATGAAAATGAGCTTTGTAAAACTAGAGCAGATCAATGATCTAGTATCTTCCGACCAAATTTCTGAGGAAAGTTAAACCCAAGGACATAAAACACAGTCAGAAAAAAAGCCCCAACTAATAATGAAGTTTCATTGTTCCAGGGTTGGGTTCTTTCTTCATGATCTCGGCAATTGGAGAAGCAGTGTTCTTTCAGAATCCTCGGAAAATGGGCTCATGCTCAGAACTGTCTCTTTTTACTTAGATTGCCATGAACATTATATAGTTTAGAATATTTTTATTCACTTATTTTTTTTTGTTAAAACTAACATGCTTAGTGTGGCAATTTATAAAACACAGAGACACAGTAACTATTTTCTTCTAGCTTTTTCTCTGTAATTTAAATGTAGATGGATCTTTCTTTTTATATATAATCCCACACCCTGCTTTGTAAAATAGCTATACCCCAGTACGCAGCTTGCTGTCTTATAGGAAGGAATGCGGGGACTGTTTGCCATGAGACCTGGGCTTCAGCCAACTGTTTGACTTTCACTTTCTTCTGTAAGAAAATATTTTAGAGCCCTTTAGATCGAGAATGGCAAAATAATAATAACAATTAATAATATAATGAAAATGATACTGGACTAAGAAAGCCTAATTGGGTCTGTGTATTAATTTCTCTCTGTCTATGCCTTTTTCTTTCCTTGCATTATTGAGAGCAGTGTCATTGTGAAGTTTAAGGTGGTGATGTGACCGTCAGAAGTGGTGACCTGTAAGCTGGCCAAGTCAGGCGTGAATTCTGTGTTCCTTTACATTTAATTGTACTCTGAATCCCAGAGCCATCACCACTACCACCACCACGGATATTACATGTGAATAACACTTTACATCAAAGAAGCAAAACAAACAGAAAAAAACCACCTGTTAGCACTGGTAGTAGACAGGGTAGAATGCAAATTATGATTTCCATTTTATAGCTGATGATATTAATTAAGAGATTTGTCCACAGCTACCCATCAGCTAAGTGGGAAAGACAGGACCAGAGCTCATATCTTCTGACACTAGTGCTAATATATTTTTTTAATTCCTTTAGTAGGGCATCAGAGGCAGTCTCAATCAGCATGCTAAAAAAAGTAGGTAGATTTTAGTAATATAACATAACTGGTATTTATTAAGTGCTTACTAGGTGCCTATCACTATGCTAAGACTTTACTGGATTGTCTAATTTAACCATCACAATCCTTTAAGATGGCACTATTATGACCCCAGTTTGTAGAAAAAGCCATTGAGCATTCAGGCACATAGAGGCTAGTTCCACACTGCTGGGAAATGGTGGAGTTGAGCTGTGAGTCCAGGAATGTTGGGCTCTCAGGGAGGATGACCTTCCCCATGGTACGACACTGCCTTGAAGGCCACGCAGTCAGTCTTAAAAATTTTATTTAAATGCTAATAGTTTCACTGTCAGGTCTTATAAAAAAATCCAGGACATATACTATGCATTCTTTTGTTGCTCCCCCCCCCCCCAGTTACATAAAAAAGAAACACTTAAAAATTTTCTCAGATGAACATTATTTCTTGGCCTGTAAGTTTATTAAAGATATTAAAAATGAAAACTTGAAATTACTTGTCTTTGTTATTTTTTTCGTCCCAAATTAATGTTCTATATAATTTGAAAGACAGCGAACTCATTCATTCTAGTTCTGGATTTGTGGAGAATATCTCTAGTTATTCATCTATTATTTTATCTGGCATTTATCATTCATGTTTACAGGTACTTTTGGTTTAGTTTTTAGATTTTAATTTGTATTATACATGAATTTATCATCATAACATTCATACTAATATATTTATGTACATTTAAATTTTAAAGAAAACCTTTTAATCATTATGTGTTCACAATTTGTAGTAGATGTGAACCTCTTCAAACTAAATCTACTTTGAGAGATCCAATAATGAATCTTGGCAGAAAAATAGCTTGGCCTGCAGTATTCATCTGGGAAGGTTTACAATGGGATGGCTGGCAAGGAAGCAGCTTTTTAAATCTATTAAAACAGTAAAGAGACAGTCATGAATAATTGTGAGTCTCTTGGCCCTCTATTTTATATGCTAAAATCAGGGTTATGTGACCATATGTACATAGATTACCTGGAGACAAATCAGCCTTAACTCATTTTAGTCATTTATGGGATAAAGTGCTCGGACTCAGCCGTATTTTCATTCATATGGCTTTTGCTTTATCAGAGAGGGTCAAGGAAGAGAATTGTTCCTCATTTTTCTCCTGAACAAAGTTGACCTTGAAAAGAAATAGCATGTATCCTATATTAGTCATGATAACAATCAGCTTCTGGATTTGAATTACATAAAATTATTAGGAACTGAATGTCTAATAAGGAAAATTCTTCCTTAGCCACTGTGACTCATTTAATATAATTTGCTGTTTTCTCCTGCCTCCTATTAGCCTACAGGGTCCTAGCTTTCTGCTATGCTCAGTATACTTTGGAAATGTGATGCCTCCTTGGAAACTCATAACATTGACATTTCTGTGCCTTCTAGAATGAAGGGCATGCTCATGCCATGATGGAGTCAGGCTTTTGTTGAAGATCCCACATCACGTTGATGGGAGCTTCTGCTTCAGCGTCTCCTTTGAACTTTCATGACCTGGTCCTAGGAAAACTCCACTTCTCCAAATCCTTTCCATTTCCCCCCACATACAAATCCTTTCTCTCAGTCCCTGAAGCTCAGTGTTTGTGGTCTAATCAGGTGCTACCATGTACTGCACATTTAAATAACATCACAATAATCTGACTAAACTTAAAATTCTCAGTGGCAGATGCCAAGTCTTACTTACACACAGTGTTTTACAGATCAGGAGTGCCCAATCCATATTTGTTGTGTGAATAAGTAAATGAAATCCTACCTTTTTTCCTAAAACTTTAATCAAACACTAGTCTTTTCAGTATCAGGCACTGTGTTGGGTACTGAGCGATTTCATGTAATTCCCAGCTGGGATGAACACATTCTAATGGTGGATCCTGGCAAATAAAGACAGAGTTACCATGCGGGAACTATGGGGCTGCTATCCCTGGCTACGCTAGAGATTATCCGTGTATCATGGGAGCATGGAGGATGAGCAACTAAACCAACTGGTGAGAAGGGTGGAAGAACTTCAGGGAGAACTTTCTGAAGGAGGTGATACCTGAATTGAGTTTTGAGGAGTAAGTAGGAAGTGCCCAGGTGAAAGAGAGGAGACAGCAATCAAAGGCATCAAGGTGAGGTCAATGAAAACACAGTGTGCTCAGAGAACAGCAAGTGACTATAATAAGGTGGCGGTCATACGGTCTCTGCTGGAAAGGAGGGTGTGTAACCCAGGCTAGAGAGATGAGGTCATGTGGCACAGGCTGGAGAAAGGGAAACACACAGTCCAGGTGGGAGAGAGGGGACCTGTAGCCCAGGATAGAAAGAGGGCAGAGAGTCAAGGTTGACAAGGTAGGGGACCAGTAGCCCTGGCTGGAGACAGAAGCAGAAGAGAGACCTTGGAAAGCTTCCTATGTCATAACAGGACTTTGACATTTATCTTATAGCTGATTAGAGGCAGTGAAGCATTCAAGAAATAATATTGGAGGAAGGTGTAATTTAAGAAAGATGGGTAAGGAGAGGCACGGGCTACGATAGGAAGGACAGGGTTGGAGGAACAGGTAGATGGTGATGTCATCCCCTGTATTCCTCTTCTATGGCTGCTGTAACAAATTGTCACAAACCTGGTAGCTAAAAAGAACACACATTTATTATCTTACAGTTCTGAAAATTGAAAGTCCGAAATCAGTCTTATGTCTTATTGTGCTAAAATCAAGGTATAGGCAGAGCTACATTGCTTTTGAAGGCTCTAGGAGAGAATCTGTTTCAAAGTCAGCAATGTAGCGTCATCTCTTTTCTCTGGCCTCTGCTCTATCTCACATTTTCTTCTCATACTCTGACCCTCCTGCTCTCTTCTTCTTCTTCTTTTTTTAAAATATATTTTATTGGTTTTTTACAGAGAGGAAGGGAGAGGGATAGAGAGTTAGAAACGTCGATGAGAGAGAAACATCTATCAGCTGCCTCCTGCACACTCCCCGCTGGGGATGTGCCCGCAACCAAGGTACACGCCCCTGACTGGAATCGAACCTGGGACGTGGAATCGAACCTGCAGGCCTACGCTCTTTCCGCTGAGCCAAACTGGTCAGGGCCTGCTCTCTTCGTATAAGACCCTTCTAGTTACATTGCCTTCCTCCACAATTCAGGATAACCTCCCATTTTAGGATCTGTTTCAGTTTGCTAAGGCTGCTATCACAAGAACCACAGTCCGGGGGCTTAAATAACACACATTTGTTTTCTCACAGTTCTGGAGCCTGGAAGTCTGAGACCTAAATGCTTATAGGTTGGTTCCTCCTGAGGCCTTGGTCCTTGGCTTGTAGATGGCCACCTTCTCCCGTGCCTTTTCATGGCTGTCCTGTGTCTGTGTCCCTGTCTAGTGTCCGGTATCTCTCTTCTCTGTGCTTTCTCTCGTCTCTCTCCTCTTTTTATAAGGACACCAGCCAGATTAGATTAGGGTCCATCTTAATGACCCCATTTTTATTTAATTACCAATTTAAAGGCCTTATCTTCAAATACAGTCATTCTGAGGGTTTCATGCGGGGGGGGGGGGGGCATAATTTAGACTATCACAAGATCCTTAAGTTAAATCTTCAAAATCTCTCTTGCCATGTAAGCTAACATAGTCACAGGTATGGGGAATAGGATGTGGACATATTTGGTGAGGGGCCATTATTCCATTTAAGGCATTCCCCCAAGATATATATTATGGGAGGGAAACCAAGTTTATTGGTTAGCGGTAGAGGAAGTTGGACCACATTGAACACACTGAATCTGGGGATTCCGTGAGGCAACCAAGTGGGGAATCTTCCAGGTGGCTGACTTTTCTTGTCTTATAGGGAAGGTCCTACTCTCCACTCTGTAGGACAAATCGCCCATCCAAGTTTCATTCCTTTCACTTGTACAGCAGCAATAAAAAGGGTACCTCCTTCATAGCAGGGGTTTGATGATTACTAGTAAATGACATACTGCATGTGACGTCCTGGTGCCTGTGACAGTACTCAATAAATGATAGCTGTGGCTACTATGATGATGATGATGAGTCATTTCACCTCCACAGTGCTTGGCGCAGCACGGGGCAGGATAGGTGCTCCCACGCACCAGGACAGATTAAAGACACGTATGTCCAATGCCCCTTCCATGAAGAGGTGTAGACTTGTCAGAGAGACAAGCAGTTGTCCTTGGTAAGTGAGAAACAAATTGATGTGCTTTAACTCACCAGGTTTGGCAGCAAGAAAGAACTAAGATGATTATAAACCTATTCAATCAGAATGTTGTTGGATGCTTGATTTCAGGCAAATATTTCAATGTTATACAACACAAAATTTTATCTTTTCAAATGCCCCAGTATGTGAATGTATTTAACAGGACACATGATCCCCCCCCCCGCCCCTCGCCCCCCCCCCCCCCCCCCGCAATTTCTTGCTTACAGACATAACAGAAAAAGGAAGTTGCCTGACTGGGGTAACACATGTAATGGATTATATAGGGCAGACGACTCCCATTTTATTTTCTTTTTGATTTCCATTCCTTCTTTTTGTACCAGTTTTAAGAGCTACAATATTGATTTATAATGAAAAGAACATATACCTTTGTAAATGTGCACTCAGCCTTAAATACAGCTCAGATCTTTGATCTCAGGGACACCAATGATGAGTCTGGCAAAGCACAAGGCAGAAGTTCTATCAACCTAGATACAGGAGAAGAAGCCTCTGGATGACATGAAGTACAGTAGCCTGGAACTTACCTACAAAAGGATCCCTGAATTCAAATCCTACCTCACCAATTCCCAACTGTGTCAATTGAGACACAACCATCAATTCCTTCCATTTATCATTTTCTTCATCTTTATGATGAAATTAATATGACAGGGATAATATTAGTATCTTCTCTCAAAGTTGTATTAGAGCAATGCTCAATAAATGGTAACTATTATTATATTAGCTCTTTCTTTATATTTAGGCTTCTATAACTTAGCAAGTGTTTATTGAGCTCCTACTGTATGCTTGGCATATTTCTGTAAACATCTTGCTTAATATTTACATCAGCCAAGTGAGATGATGTTATATGTCTCTTTTAAAATGTATTTTTTGAAAAAATATATTTTTATTGATTTCAGAGAGAAGGAGAGAGGGAGGGAGAGAGAGAAACATTAATAATGAGAGACAATAATTAATTTGCCGTCTCCTGCACGCCCCCTACTGGGGATTGAGCTCCTGACTGGGAATGGAACAAGTGACCTCCTGGTCCATAGGTTGACACTCAACCATTGAGTCATACCAGCTGGGCTATGGCTCATCTCTTTTTTTAAACAGGAGACTGAGACTCAGAGAACTGAAATACCAGACTGAGGTCTTATAAGTGGTGAAAAGGGTGCCATTGTGTGTCTAAGGTTCTTTTTACCGCAATACAAGTATTGAGTATAATCAGTGGATTTTTAAAATTAGTGTAAATCCTAATTTCCTTGTTAAAATAACACTTGAATTCTTATTCATTTTGAGTGCTTAAGTTTATGCCTTTCAGATCTTTTATTTACAGCCAGATCCTAGCAATATGTGAGAGTCAGATAAAACTTATACTAGTAAATACATTTGAACAAAAATAATAAAAAAAGTTATTGATCACAGCATGCTTCATATGAAAATATCTGACAGACAGCTTATTATTTTCTTGGCAAACTGCTAAGGCTCCAGAAAAAGGATTAGAAAGTCATCTTTCCCAATGTCATATGTCTAAAATATTAATTGTCAGAACACTCAAAAATCTCCTGTGCTTGCCAGACCTTTTCTCTTTTGAAATTTTTATAATCAGAAAAAATACTGTAATGTGCAAGTCTGAATGCAAATTGCCTCCTATTTAATTACATTATGGGTGTAAATTACCCCCAGTGCCAAACATTTCTGTCCTGTATTTTAGAACTGTGTTGCAATTATGTCTCCCGGTGCATGTTGAAATTTTACAGTGGCAACACATGTATAATAGCAATAATTATGAAAGCTACTTTCAATGTGCAGCTTAATTTAAAATCTAGTTTCATGATTCTATATTTGAAATGTAATATTCAACCCTGTCAAACTTTCATCAACATCTAAATCTAAGCAGTTCTTCTGTTCACAACTTCAGGAATAAGAAGTGACTAAATTGTCACATGCAAAGACTAAGGCTCTGGGAATCAACGACAGGATAGCATTGACAGGCCAGGTGACCTTGAATTTCTCTTGACTTTTATTTGCTCGTCTGTTAAGTGGGGATAGCTAAGAGACTACCTTTTCCAAGGACAAATGAGACATTGCATAAATTATTAGGTGCAAAGGCTAAGCTGATGTGTCAAGAAACCCAATCTGAGAGGGATTAAAAGAACAACGGAACTTATTCCTCTTTTTCTGTACCAATTCAGGAGGGTAGGTAGCTTGCTCTGCTCCACGTAGTCATTATGGGGAGTTCTAGGTTGCTTGCTGCTTGCTAAGGTGAGGTTTTCATTTGTCTGCTCAGAGTTGGGTTTCAGGCAAATCCATGTTTTAACTCACAGTAAGAGACAAAAGTGGCAAGCTCTTTTAAAACTCATTCTGAAATAGACAAACATCACTTCTGCTTACATGCCGGTGGCAGGAACAGTCACACAGGACAAGTAGCTGCCAGGGTTGCTGGTAAGTACAGTCTCTGGCTGGGCAGCCACGGGCCCAGCTACAACTCTATTCCTGTAAGGAGGGAATAGATATTGGTGGATAAATAACAGTCTGTGCTACAGATATGGCTGTTAATGTGCTCCTAAGGTGAAAGTAAACTAATGTTATTTGAACTTCTTCCGTGCCCTAGCTGTGCACACACTGTTTTAGTATCTCAATAGATCTACAAAGTAGATATCATTATCCCACATAGGAAAGTAGAGCTTCAAAGATGTTTTTCCCTTTAGCCAAGTTCAAAGGGTTCACAAAGGCAGAGCTGGGATTGGAAATACATCTATCTGATGCCAAGGCAAGGTGCTCTCCAACACAGCAGGGTTCCAAAAGTGAGACTTTAATGAATAGGGTGGACCAGAGGGCACCATGCTTAGAGTTTTCATATGATGCATTCTTGAATGCTTCCTCCATGACTCGGCTCCTACCCAAGTTCTGCCCACTGGACCACAGCTCCACTTCTGCCTCATCATGAGGACCTGGCTGCCTCTTATCTTCTTTAAGTTCCTCTAGCACTACAGTTGATAACAGAGGACTTGGCCATTATGTGGCTCCTATTTTATATCCCACATGTGAACAAACCTTGTGACTGCAATGGAACTTCTGGCTCCTTAAAGGCAAAGATCTCTCCTTAATCTGCTGTATCTTCTGAGCTCCCTCCCCTACCCTTGCACAATAAGTGCTTTATGAATAGACATGCTGAGTTAAACAGAATCCAAGAGAGTGTCAGAGTTATGATTCCCTAGTCTCAGAAAAACCAGGGTTTTGACCCTGGTCTTTCCCTTGCCTTTTGATTGGCAACTTGGTTGGATTTGCTTAAATTTAGATTTTGGCTTCTTAACCTTTTAAGTACTCACTTGGGAACTCCTTCTGAAAGAAAGCCAAGAGTAGAGGTCAAACAAAGTCAAAACAAAGTTGGCAAGAGCCAGGAATTGTGGCCATTTCAGATGTCTGGTTTGCAATGAAACTTCTGGCTTCTCTCCATATTTCTGCTTATCGGCCATATTAATGAAGATGGTATACAGCCACATCACCTTTGTAAATTAAGCTGCGAACAATGACAGGGATGTTTATGGATTTCAGCATTTCATATACATAATCAATGACCAATTAATGTTTGATGATCATGTGGTAAACTGGGAAGTTAGGGAAGAAAAAAAATGAGATCCCCCCCCCCCTCATTGATCTCTTCTAATCAATATGTAGAAAACAGCTGATTTGGGCCATTTGGATCCCAAAGGAAAATCCTTTCCTTGAGCTGCTGTATACACCACATGCGGGGACTATAGCATTGTCAATTTCATTGATTGCCCCTTCGATTTTCATTTCTGCTGAGCTTCCATTAAAGTCATCCATCAGATCTACTTTAAAGAGATTTGCTCAGAGTGGAGATGACCCTTTGGTGACTGTTGATGGCACTTGTTGGTGGTAGTTGCTAGAAGCTGGGACCTCTGTTTTCAGAAGAGGTTTAAGAGGAGAGGACTTCCAAACTAGTGGTTTTTTTTCCTTCAGGGAAGCTGTTTCATTCCTGGGTGGAAGGACAATTGTGACGGGTCCTGATATGTATTGCCTTTGAAAGCAACGTGCAGTATTCAGTATCTTGGCTTGGATTCCTTCTTGGCTTCTAAGTCAGTTATTTTAAAAAATTGTGTGTGGGTTCTTGTTAGACAGGTAGTAAAAATAGCAACCGTGTCACATGTCATTCTTTTAAATTAAGCATTTATGCCACATTTTATATTTCCGAAGTGATCTGCAAGCACTCAGATTCCTTGTCAGTGACAATGTTTTTGTGAGCCATACTTATGAAGGTATTTCACTCCACCTTAGGCGTGTAGGGACGGATTAACCGGGACTTTAGTGTTGGTGAGCAGGGGTTGAAGTCCATTCCTGGCCCCACCTTTTGTTAGCCCCTGATTTGTAGTGATCCCCTTTATCAGTGGTTCTCAACCTTCTAATGCCGCGACCCTTTAATAGAGTCACTCATGTTGTGGTGACCCCCAATTTCATTGTTACAAATTGAACATAATTAAAGCATAGTGATTAATCACAAAAAGAATATGTAATTATGTATGTGTTTTCCGATGGTCTTAGGTGACCCCTGTGAAAGGGTCGTTCGACCCCCAAAGGGGTCACGACCCACAGGTTGAGAACCGCTATCCTTCATGGAACAAAATGGTAGAGACTGAAGTTGAACAGTTCTTGGAGAGATTAATTGAATCTGGGCACAATTATAACAAAATGGTCTTAGTGAGATGGAAATTAGCTCGCTCTAAAAACCCCTACCAATAGGAGAGTCCACATTTGAGCTAAAATGAATTATTTTCTTAAGTGGGTGAATAAAAGGCTACTAAAAATGCAGGTGTATCTCTTGGGTTCATGCTAACTACCTCATTAAAAATTGCAGAGTTGAGTAGTCATGCCCAGAAATACTGACATCTTTCTTGCTCCTTGGATTCCAATGGGAAGTCCAGAAACACTGAGTTATTTTTATTTATCCCATTTCCACCCCAGCTTATAATAAGAATTAATTCTCTTACAAGAGGATCATTTCATTTAGTATACTGCTCCTCTGGTTCCACTTTTAGTAATTGTTCATCATATTCTGGGGAAACGTAGTTCTCACAATTAAAATTTACTCAATGTGTTCAGTGATTCTCTCTTTGCCTGGTACTGATTAAGTTGCTAAAATGTAAAAAAGAAAAATCTGCGGTTATTGGTAATTTTAGCCACGTAATTGCTTGAATCATTTCTTAAATGATTTTTATAAATTTCATTTTCATAAGCAGCCTCACAGAGATGTGTTCATTCACACATTCATTCATTCAACTAGTCAGTTACCATTCACTGGGGTCCTACAATGATTAAAATGTTGGGCCAGGAGCTGTGAGCTTTTTTTACAAGCCTCAGGGCATAGAGCTAGAAATGTGTCCAGTGTAGATCTGAATATTGTCAGACAAGTTTCTGAGGATAAATAAAAGCTTGCCTCAGAAAATAAAAGTGACTAAATGTAGAGCATTCCTACAACTTAAAGCAACTGCTATGCTGGACATGATGGTCTTCCTTAATCAGAAACAAACAAGATCAGGCATGCATTCTGGAAAAACCACAGTGAAGATAAAACATTGGAAGACAGGCATTGGAGTACTCTGTAGCTGGCAACAATCACACAGGATGGTCAATTGCATTATGTATATCACATATATTAGCTTTAATCTTCCAAAATGACACTATAAGGCCAGTATTGTTCCCATTTTATAGATGAGAAAACTGAACTTCCAAGAAGTACTTTGCAACTAGTAAACCAAAGCGCTGGAATTGGAACATATGTTTTTTCCAGAACATGCTGCTCTTCATGCTGGTTCCTCAGGTCACAGCAATCTGCGCAGAACTATAGAATTAGCGCCACAGAAATAGAACAGGTGGTATTCTCCTGGTTCACTCCTGTATGGCTGGACCCTAAGCCCCATTCTAAGTCCTTCTACATGGATCAAAGGACGCCATCAACTGTGGGAGAGTTTGTGCCTGGGGAAGGGTGGACATGAGGGTGGTCTGGGAGGAAGTGTGTGGGGATTTTGTCTACATTGAGATAGGACAAGACCACAGACTTAGTTGTAGGAGAAATAGGAAGTGAAGCATCAAATAGGACACGTAGATTTTAAGCAAGGAGATTAGGAAAATGATGGTGACATTAACAAATGGGGAGCATTTGGTTCCCGGTATTGGAGTGTTACTGGCCAGCTGGAGATTCAAACTTGAGTAAAATTGAGTCTCAGCCCCAGAGTTTCAAGGTCTACTTCACATTCTCCTAAGTCAGTCTCATTAAGGAAAGACAAATCTGAATTTGTAAAAAGTCTGATTTACTGAAAAGAATAATGAAAATTGAGAGCTGGAAAATTGAGAGCTGGAAGGATTAATATGTATTGTTTAGACCAAACCTATAAAATTCAGAGATAAGGAAATGGCACATAGCAAGTTCGGGCTTTCTGAAAGTTACTTTACCTTTTAGTATTTGAGCCCTAATAAAACCAGGGGGGAAAAGTTGTTAACAAGCACAATTTAAAAATAAAAACCTGTGTGACATAAGCATTTGCAATTCTGGTTTTATTAGTTTCTGGATTAATTGCATGTCTCAGAATTAAATCTAGTTGATCTGTTTAAAGCCGAGCTGGCCCGTGGGCCCAGTGGCAGTAAGTCTGTGCCGTTCAGAGTTCTTTCATCTGGCAGGTTGGCGTGTGGTCTGCTAGCCCCGATGGGGTGGTCTGTGAAGTCGAAAGGAGATCCTCACTCACAAACAACTCTGTCAGGCTCCTCAGTGATGCCTGAAATTGTACCAGGAAATATTCTTTACTTTTCAAATGCCTGCTATTAGAATAAAGAACTTCAATAACTTTAGCACCTTATTAAAAGAAAATATTATTAAAGAAAGACAAGGGAAGTTTGATAATGCGAAATAACTGAATGAAATGGTGGGATACCCTGTTTCCTCATTGACATCATAGTGGCTGTTGTAACACAGTGGGGAATGCACTGGCTGGGTGACAAATAGGTTAGAGAGAACTTTGGGAACTCGGCGATAGGCTCAAAACACTTAAAAATAAGAATCCTCTGACAGATGCCATAAGAAATATTGAGTTAATTTCAGGACTAACCAAATTTTTAAAAATACTTTCAGCCTTGGCCGGTGTGGCTCAGTCGTTGAGCGCCTCATGCACCAAGGGGCTGCCAGTTCAATGCCCTGCCAGGGCACATCCCCGGATTGCTGGCTCAATTCCCAGTAGGGGGCACGCAGGAGGAGGTAGTGGATGGATGTTTCTTTCTCTCATTGATGTTCTTCTCTCTCCCTCTCGCTTCCTCTCTCTCCCAAATCCATAAGAACATATTAAAATACTTTTAAAATTACTTAAAAATATTAGTCTGCTAGATCCCCATAATAATCTTTTCCAATTGTATAATCATTTGCAAATTTCAAATAACCCATCTCATTATTTCAGTAGGTCCTATTTCATAGATAAGGAGACGGAGACCCTCGGACCTTAAGTGACCCATCAAATGAGAAACCTGGGACCACTGTCTCCTAAACTGGGGCGAGTGCTCCTCTCAGAGTCTGCCCTCAGGGCCACTTCAGGCACTGTCATTATGTGCTCATCGCCCTGCTTCCACATCTGGTTGGAAGGTACGATGGACAGGGGCTATGAGGACTCCACAGCCGGGTTTCATCGTGCCCACAGCAGCAGGTCTGTCTTGGCTGCACAATAAGATCCCCGAGGCCCAAGCCTCATTCTGAGAGATTCGGATTTAATTTGCCTGAGGTTTGATCTGGGCATCAATATAATTTTAAAAAATCTTCCTGGGTCATTTTGATGTTCATCCAAGGTGTAGGAACACTGGTCTATTAGTGATGGCTCTTAGTATGCCAGGGATGCCTCTTAGTAGGGTGTGTGCTAGCATGCATGTGTGTGTGTGTGTGTGTGTGTGTGCACGTGTGCGTGTCCACACACACATACTCATACACACCAGAATCACCTGCAGGGCTTTTAAATGCTCTACAAGCCTCCCTTCTCTGTGTGTATCAGAGAGATCGTCTTTGTTTGTTCGGATGTTGTGGGGAGAGATGGGAGAGAGTTGGGAGTAGAAATTTGTATTAAAAATATTCCTGGATGATTTTGTTAACTGCATGGCTTCTGCATTATATAGATCATCTTTCAGGTTAAAGGAGCATGATGGCTAACCGATAGCTGGCTGACACTGTTCACATGGCCCCAGTGCTCAAGGCAGGTAGCAGTGCCCACGATGAGAGCTGAGGAAATGAGGCTGCAGAGAGGAAGGCCGCCCATCGCCAGGGGCAGAGGGACAGCGCAGTGATCCTGTGGGAAGACTGGGCTCAGGGACAAACCTTTAGGAACTAAAGAGAGGTTGTTGTTCCTGTTCAGTCATTCTGGTACCAAAGCCCTTTGGGAGGACTGTCGGTTCAATCATTTACACAATAATATTTATTACAGGTCAGGGTGTGCCAGGCACCTGGCTAGATAGGCACCGAGGATGCAATGGTGAACAAAACAGATGAATGTTAAGTTGTGGTTCTAGAAAGCTCCCGTGCCCTATAAGGAGAATGCTGCCGAGGGCACTTGAGTTCTTGCAAATGGCTCCCAGAGCACCTCAACTTCTAGCTAATGCCCAGCTAAGGTAGCATTTCTATAGCTGGTCTGGCCAGTTTGCTGTTTTAGCTCAACTCCAAGGAGACTAAGGCGTAAATATGCAGAGAGTTCCCTCTGCTGGGCAGATGTCATTATTGCATAGCAAGAGCCCGGAGCAGGACTACTACCAGGTGGAAACCTTGTTCCCTCAATGTGTAGCACGGTGTCCGCACATACTTGGTGCATAATGAATGTTCCTCTAGAAATTTATAGACAAAGATGTTTCTTGCAGCACTATTTAGAATGTATTTAAAAATGACAATGACAATAAGTAAATAAGGTTATCTCCACAGTATAGCCAGTTAGAGAGTCAATACAATTATGCTTTCAGGGGTTTTCAAATTCATTGTGAAAGATTTATCATATTATGGCAAGTGTTAAAAAGCAAGCTGTTTAAAATCTGTATCTAATCTGTAGAAAATAGGTACGGAAAAAGCACTGGAGGAAATACTGGGAAATGCTAGCAGTAGAATGTAATTTCCTGTTGGTCTATTTTTTCCCTCTATAGTGAGAATATATTACTTCCACAGTCAGAAAAATAGCTAACTAAATTCTATGGTATAATCCTTCCACTTCAAGTTTTCAAGGCCGTTAGAATTCCCCGTTGCATACAGGATGGGGAGTACATGGCTCTGTGCATACAGGATGGGGAGTACATGGCTCTGTGCATACAGGATGGGGAGTACATGGCTCTGTGCATACTGGCCTTTGCAAATCTCCAGCCCACATTAACTGTAAATTGCCCATTTGGCATACTTTTTTGCCAACTTCCCCGTGTAATCTTTGTCCTTCTATCCAATATAAGCAGTTGACTTATGATAGGGGGCAGAGCAGATTTTTGTGGATGACCTGCTGCTCTCCCTTACTGCCGCCAGCATTGGAATTAATGTTCATATATGATTCAACTCATCTCTGCTTAATTGGCTCAAGTAGTGACAGGCAACATGAACCCACTGATTGTCTGGTTATATTACTACTAGAGGCCCGGTGCATGAATTTGTGCACAGTGGGGGGGTGGCGGTGGTGGTGAAGGGGAGGGGCCATGGGAGGTTGGCCACTGGCCCTGAGGAGGGAGCCAGCCCTTGGCCCCCTGGAGAAGGGGCTGCATCCGCTGCTACCAACCCCTGGTTCCCTGTTCCAGCCTGGCATGAAAGGAATGATGCTGACACCGCCATTGGCGCCCTGACACCATGTGGTTCACCACCTCCCCCCCTCCTCCTTCCCTCGCCGCTGTGCCGCCGCTGCAGCGGGCAGGTAGCCCCTGGGGAAGGGAGAGGGCGGGAGTGAGACAAACCCTTGTGTCGAGGGAGCTGTTCTGCTACTTATGAAATCCCGACCCAGAAGCAGGTCGTCTAGGAATAGTTTAGCACCAGGGGCTGATGGGGGCTGGCTGGCCGGAAGGTGGGGGGGGGGGCGGGGACTGTGGGAGGTTGGCTGTGAGAACGCACTGACCACCAGGGGGCAGCTCCTGCATTGAGTATCTGGTGGTCACTGCACGTCATAGAGACTGGTTGCTGATTGTCCCAGTCATTTTAGTTGCTTGGTCGTAATGGTTGCTTAGGCTTTTATATATATAGACTAGGGGCCCAGTGCATGAATTTGTGCACCTTGAAAGGAACTGTGGGCCACAAGGTTGCGGTGGGCACAAGGGTGAGTCTCGGCCCATCCATCACACCCCTGCCTGACCCCTTCTGCTGTGGCCCCTGGTTGTTCCACTGTTCGGTCTATTTGCATATTAGGGTTTTATATATATAGGTGGTGGTGGTGGTGTTTTCATACTTGAAGGTTTTGGAAGGCCCTAGGAATCCCCTGAAGTGGGTATGGTTGGGCTGTGCCTACCTGAACCCCTCTTGGACATGGCACTTTGTGCCACCCTCCTGTCCCACTCAGGCAGTCTCTGTAGCAGGGGTTTCCCCACTGTTCTGGCCTGGGCTCTGGTCTCACCGTGACAGCTTTTGTGCTGCAGCCCAGGCCCAGCGAAGCAGAATCCTGGGGAGAAGCTGGTAAAGAAGAAGGAGGAAAATGGAGAGAGGCGGAAAGGGGAGTGTGAGGTGGAGCCCAGACAAAGAGCAATTAAATCCAGCATTTGACTTTGCAAAAATTTCCTGCAGGAGGAGGAGCCACTAAAAGAATGATTCCCAGAACGACACCCTAATTGCCTGCAGAAAGCAACTAGGGGCTGGGCAGTGAACGCAAGCAGCTCCCAGGTGGACAGGAGTCACATGTCACATCCTTCCTTTTCACATTTCATGTTTGTATTTAAAGCTCCCGTTCCAGACCCATAAACAGTAGGCCTCGCCAGTAATGACTCCTGCAGGCCCCCTGGAAAGCATTAGAGCCATGCTTCCCATTAATAGGCTATTCAGGGAAGGCAAAATCAATACTTTCCAGGCAGACATCTTGCAGATGCAAATTTATATCATCCAAATACTCCTGGTTACTGCCCCATCTCCTCTTAGAAATGGCCACACGGTAATGTTGCATTTCATAAAGACGGATATTGGCTTGCACTTCTCAGTGTGCACACAGTGAAAGAAAGAAATGCTCACAGGAATAGCTATTTGCAAAGGATTTTTATGTGGTGTTGGTGGCATCTAGCTGCCTTTGGTTATTGCAAGTAAATTCTACCATGTGACTTATAAGCAAAATACCTAATAGAATTATTATTTAAAGACCCTGAGACATTAAACAGTGCCTTATGTGGATAGCTCTAGGTCTGATTGAGTGAGGCTGGACTAGTCGCTCTGCAATAAAGATACACTATATTTCAAGGACCTGGAGACTGAGATATGACCAGTAGACGAGTTTTCTAGGAATGCTGCTCTTTGTGAGTGGCTTTGAATAATTAAACTCACCAGTAGCAGCCACTGTTCCACACCTGCAGCCCTGCGTCCTCTTTTCTCCATCTTCGAATATATCGCTGCAATGACGCCCATCTGCTCTTTCTCCTGAGAAGCGGACTCAGCTTCGGAGGATGCAGATTAGAGATGACCGTGAAGCAGAGGTAGCTCTCATTTTTTAACACCCATCCCCCGCACCCCCACTTCTCCCTTCACCTTGACCCTACTGCGCAGCATTAGCCTTCTGTTCCCTCCACTTGGAGAGAATGCTAGTAAGTGGAAATGTTTTCTGTAGGGTGGGGAATGGGCACTCTGTTGGGGCAACTGGAAGAAGTTAAAAGAGCATTGCACAGGGAGTGACATTCTGTCCTTATTTTGTTGCTAATCTGTGGGCTACACTGGGCAAGTCGCTTACCTCCATTGGTCCCTTCTATTTAACTACTGCTGTGTGACAGATGGTCCCCAAAGTAGCAGCTTAAATCACACATGTTTATCGTCTCCCGTCAGTTCCGAGGGTCAGGAATCCAGCAGCAGTGTTGCTGGCTGCCTCCAGTTCAGGTTTCTCACTGCCTTTTCCACTAGCCTGCGGACAGTCACTAGCCATTCTTTGTAATGAAGGCTGCTGGGAAGGGAAAATGTCGTTGGAAGAGGTGACACAATCTGCTAATTATGAGCTACTTGCGCTCCCTTCCAGCTTGGCTTCATATATTTGGCAAGCAACACGGAAAATGGAAAGTGTGTGGGGTTTAGAGGAACACAGCCCGGTGTTAACATCTGGATTCCTCCACTTAGCTGGAGAGTTTGACTAAGTTGCCTAGCATCTCTGAGCCTCAGTTCCTGTTCATTAAGTGGGAGAAATGCCATTTACCCCACAGGGTTGTGGTGAGAATTGAATGAGATAATTCTCATAGGCCTTGGTGCTCTCTCTTCTCTAGCAGGTGTTTGGGCCATGTTAGCTTTCTTCTCTCCCTACCTTGGAAATAGTCTGGAGGAAATCTATTGATAAATGAAAAATCAAAGACGTATGCAGGCACTGAAGATGCTGTCAATGATGTCATTAAGCATGTGATTTGTGTGATTTTATTCTTCGCAGCGTCATTAAATCTTCACATATTAAGCTGAGAGGTAACTTATTTAGTCTATTTTTCAGATGTCAAACTAGCAGCCAAAATGCCCTCTCAGGATGGGTCAGTGTCATCTTCATTTGCTCTGGGGACACAGGATGGATACAGGAGGCCTTGCCATCAGCCAGGGCCCTCTCCCAGCTTTCTCATGACTTCTCATGGCTCGACCACTGCAACCAGATTTCCTCAGTAGGGAGAGTTCGTGTGTGTTTCTGGAATGAGCACTGTGTTTGGGGTCAGAAAACCTAGACTAGTACCATGCCCTGCCACGGAGTTGATATGTGTTTTGGATGAACCATTGTACCTCTCTGACCATATTTTTTATCATCTGTAAAATAGATGTCCTAAGAATATTGCCTAAATACTTCTATCAACAAGATATTGTGAGGACCAAAAGAATAAGGGATAATAAGTGTTTGTAAACTGGAGATGCCATGCCATTGTTCTAATTCCCGTGGCTTACTATCTCCAAGGAGAAGGTATCAGCTTTTATCACATAGGGTCTGGGGTGGTGGGATGCTAGGCATCTTGTAGATCACTGAGCATGATCTGCAGTGGGTGGTGTTCTTGTTACCTTTTTCAAATCGATGTTACTGGTATGTAGGCAGTCATTTGCTTCATTAGAAAGGCAACATTGTACTGTTTGCTATGTTACAAACTTGAGCATGTCGGTGATTATAGTTACTATTTATTGGGCCTTTAAAATATGAGAGACATGGGCCAAGCACTGAGATACATTATTCATAGCCAGCATTGCTAGGTGGCCAATTCCAGGCCCAGGTGAGTGGGGTTCTCTGGAGCTGTGCAGTGCACCCCCTGCTTGGCTGTCCATGGGAACCCTGAGGTCTATCTCTGAGGTCTACGTGTATGGGCTTTTTGAGAAATCTCAGTTATTCTAATTTATGATGAAAGCACACACACATGAGATTTGGAGAAATTAGGAAACATTTTCAAGGTAATAAAGCTAACAAATAGTAGATTCAGAATTCTTAAAATCTATGCTTTTCTCATTATACTGCATTTCGTGAGTTTAATGGAAATAGCAATGTCTTCAGAAAAAGACCACTGAGAATACACCTGCAGTTGAACAATTTGGGATGTTTGGTATTTTGTGGTTTGGGAAACATTCATATATTCTCTGGATTCAGAGAGACTGTGGAATGGGCTCATTTTTGTCATGATCCATCACAGGCCCAGAATGACCTTGTCTGATGTTGATGTGAGAAATATTTTCTGTCCGGCAGGAGAGCACCGAGGCCCAGCTGTGAGGGCCAGGCCAGCTCCCAGTGCTGTTCACTTCCTCAAGGTAAAAGGAGGTAAGGAGGTGTTTGAGCTTCACCATGTAGCTCAAAATTGAAGTTCAACATTTTGTGATGGAAGAAAATAAAGCATGCAGAGGCCATGCAGAGCCATCACATTTTACCTTATTAAGTGAACACGTGCTGGTTGTAGGTACTTCACAAATAGTTTCCTATAGTTTTACTATAACTGCCAATGGCAGCTCTATGATAAGGTGTTATTTCATTTTTATTGAATGATTCAAGGCAGCCTTGGTGGGAGGAGGTAGCATGACATGGAGGCAAGCCTGGATGCCATGTCACGCAGACATAGGGCTGAGGTCTGCCCATGACCTGGGAGGACTTCGCTGGGTCGAGGGAATGTGTGGGAGTGCTGCAGCCACTTGATTTCAGAAGGCCCGGGTCTATGGCACCTCCATACAGAAAGGTAACAAAACAAGAATTTTTGAGCAGAGAAGAACATTCTGGTGATATATGAGTAGGCACAATAGTTTCCAAGGTGTGGTCATCATGAAAGATAAAATATATGCAAAAAATGTGAGCCATCTGACAAGGGTCTGCCCTGTTGTGCCAGGAGTTGTGGATGAGACGGTGAGGAATTTTAAAAGATAAGATGGCCAATAAACTATTGGCTTAATTTACTTGTGGTTTCAGAATACTTTGTCTTAGGGAAATGGAGGCAGGCAAAGCATCAGCATAAAATAAAGCAAGTGAATTAAGTGAAGTCACAAAACACTTCTAAAACGTGGCAGGCAGACGGGAATATAGTTAGCCAGGACCACACTCTTAAGTCAGGTCTGCTCACACCATACATCAAAATTTCCCTGTAATTGTCAGGATTCACATGCTTTAAAATATAATTATAATGGTATTTGGATTTTTCTTTTTTAAATTCAGAACTTTTGAAAGATGACAAGAGACACCATAGAAAACAGGCAGGTGACAGACTAGGAAAAGATACAATTTTTAAAACTAACAAGGTGTTACCATCTAGAATATACTTAAAGGAACTCTAGACAAATCAGTAAGAAAAAGAAAGTCCTAGAAAAATAGATGGTTCAAAGAAGACAGGGAATTCAAAGATGAACAACAATGAATTGGCTAAGGCTCACAGGAAGAAAAGATCAACCTCATTAGTATTCAGGTCACTGCAAATGGAAACGATGAGACACTGCCAACATGATAAGTTAGGCAATGAAGGACAAACTGCAAGATGCAAAGAGTTGGGGATGCAGGAACAAGCAGCACTCCCAGGGGGAGAGCAGATGGACAGCCATGCAGGATGTGCTCTGGGAGAGCTCGCCGACACCCAGTGGGCATGTGGAAGAAGACCCACAGTCCCATTCTGGGCATTTTCTCCAAGAAGGTCACAGGCTCAGGGGCTCCTGTGTGAGAATATTTGTGGAAGTAGGTAACCCAATTGTTCGTCACTAGTGAGATGGATAAATGAAAAGAGGAGAATGCCTTCTGCGGAAACTATGTAACACTCATACACAGTGAAATAATAATATATACAATGACATAACAAAGATCTTAAAAACAAAAAAGAAATGGAAAATAGATACGAAGAATAATGCCATTTCTAAATTAAACAAATATACAAACTGAACTACATTTTTAAAATAGTTACATATTTGAGGAGATATGTGTCAAATTCATTAGAATGGGTGCCTCCGGGAGGGGAGGAGGGAGGACCATGAGAGCAGTGGTGGGGTGAAAAGGAAAAATAAAATACAGTAAGACAGCAGGGACCAGTGGTTTAGTCAACTGTCTGTACTTGAGGTGGCTTCCTCCCAGTTTAAGATGACAGAAGTTGTACATTGAGGATGAATACTTACATAGCATGAAAAAGTGCCATATTCTATTCTGCTATCACGCTTAGTGTAACTAAACATACAACAGACATCATAACTGGATATTTTCTCCTTGGTTGTCTATGTTCTGTGGATTCCTCCTCTGTGCTCCCATTGGTCTTGTGTTACCTCTGTCTTGAGCTCAGAATGGCTGCAGAGAATATTGTGTGTCTGGTCTGAAATTACTTAGTTCAGTCTTTATATAGTGTCTGTATCTGCTTCTTCCAATCGGTTCTGCGAAATGTTTGCCATCAGTAACTTACCACTTAAACAAGAAAGGTGTCCATGTATTTGTCTAGCTGTGGGTCTTCCCTGCTGACAGTGAACTACCGAAACTATGGGGAGGTTTAGTGTCTATATTTTCCAGGAAGAGTGCCTTCTAAATGGGGCCTACATGGGATCCCACACGGATCTGAGTTAGTCATATTATGGAAAGCCAAACATGGTTTGGCCTTAACAATGCTGGCTATCACTTACCAAGGGCCTCCTATGTAACAGGTGTGGTGCATATACTAGCTCTAATCCTCGCTCAATTCCTATTCGTGTAGACTTTCTTAGACTCTAGTCTACTCTCTGTGATACAGTAGTCCTCCTTTATTCGTGGTGTTGCTTTTCCATGGTTTCCGTTACCTGCGGTCAAGTCCTCTGAAAATAATTAAATGGAAAATTCCAGAAGAAAAGTATTGTTTTAAACTGGGCATGTTCTAAGTAGCATGATGCAATCTCTTGAGTCCTGCTCTGTCTCATCCAGGACATGAATTATCTCTTCGTCCAGCATCTCTACGCTGTAAACATTGGACACTGTGTACACTCCCGCCTGCTAGTCACTCAGTAGCCACCTGGGTAATTAGATGGACTGTGGAGGTAAGCAGTACTTGTGTTCAAGTAATCCGTGCTTTGATTAATAAGGGCCCCAAAGCACAAGACCAGTGCTACTGGCTATGCGGATATGCCTAAGAGAACATGGAAAGTGCCTGCGTTACGTGAAAGGGTGAGAACAGTACATGAAGGTATTTTGAGAGAGATAGACCATGTTTACATAGCATTTTACTACAGCATATTGTTATAATTGTTCTATTTTATTATTATTAGTTGTTAATATTTTACTGTGCTTAATTTAGAAATTAAACTTTACTGTAGGTGTATATATAGGAAAAATCACAGCATACAAAGGGTTTGGTACTATCTGTGGTTTCAGGCATCCACTGGGAGTCTTGGAAAATATCCCCTTGGATAAGGGGACACTGCTGTGCTCTCACACCGCTGTGGCTCTAGTCTCCTGGGATTACACTGTTTAACATGTTCTGCTCATTACCCCTTAAGTTGTTCCTGCATTTCCTACCTCTTGTAAAATGTCAAACGTTCCTGTATTCTGGGTCTTCTACCACCTGCAGAGAATGCGATTAGTGAGAGAAGGTCCTGGGCTTCCTGGGTTAGAGCTGGAGTCCACCTAATCAACTTTCAGCATAGCGCTCAATTAGGTAGGTCGGCCGTTTAGAGCGGGAAGAACACTAACTAATCATGTGATCTTAAGTGAATTACTCCCTCAGAGTGCAGGTTGCTTACCAATAAAATGGGAAAAGATACAGCCTACGAAGGAATTGAGCGAGGATTAGAGCTAATATAGGCACCATGCCTGTTACATAGTAGGCCCTTGGTAAGTGATGGGCAGCATGGTTAAGTGCCAAAACCATGTTTGGCTTCCCATGACTAAATCAGATCCATTTGCAGAGTGATGTCTTTCTTCACAGAATAAAAAAATACAATAAGCAAACAAACAAAAAACAATACAATAGCTGAGCCCCTTTCCCCCTCACCCTTTCTGCTGATGAGTTTTTCCAATGACTCCCTTGCTCAGCTCCTAGGAAAAGACGGAGTATTGCCATGGGAGGTGGTGATTTGCTCCTGCTTCAAGAAACAGCATCACATTTCCCCCCCAAAAATGTCAAGTACAGCAGACTTAATCACTTCACCTCTAGGTGTTAGTCATTCTATGGGTTTGGAAAAATGTGTAATAACATATCCATCATTATAGTATTGTGCAGAATAGTTTTGCTGCTCCCCCAAAATCTCCTGTTCTCTGCCTATTCATTCCTCTCCTACCAACCTCTGGCAATCACTGTTTTTTGTTTTTTTGTTTTGTTTTTTCTGCCTCCATACTTTTGCCTTTTCTAGAATGTCATATAGTTGAAATCATGCAGTATGTGGCCTTTTCAGATTAGCTCCTTTCACTTAGTAATACGCATTTAAGATTCTTCTATATCTTTTCATGGCTTGATAGCTCCTTACATTTTAGCAATAAAAGATACTCCATTGTCAGGATGTGCCATGGTGTATTTATGCATTCACCTAGTGAAGGACATCTTGGCTGCTTCCAAGTTTTGCTCATCATGAATAAAGCTTTTATAAACATCTGTGTGCAGGTTTTTGTGCGACGTAAGTTTTTAACTCCTTTGGGCAAATACCAAACAGTGTGATTGGCATTCTAATCGGTGCACAGTGGTTTCTAGTTGTTTTAATTTGCATTTCCTGATGATGTTTGATGTGGAACATAGCCTTATATTGAATCATCTTTATATTGAATCATCTTTATCTGTCATGTTTTCTACTTGTTCAGGATCTTCTTTAGTATTCTAAAGTCCAAATCTTGCCAATAAGGCTAAGCTTAGGTTTTATGACTTCATTGAAACCTTTTCTGATTATGGTAGAGCTCAGTGATTTTATCTTTCTCTGGTGTTAAAGTCATTAACTTGTGCAATTTATTTAATCTGTGATGGTATTATTTAATAAATATGTACTATCAGTTTATCTGTATAAGAATATCAATTTAATAAGATGAATAAATAAATAAATGTAACTATAATCTATATATCTCAGGTCCCTAATGTGTGCCAGACACTGTTTGATATTCTTGGAATACACAAGTAGATAAAATGGATGTATTTGCAATATAGTGACCTTATTGACTGGAGAGAGATAGTTAATAAATCAGGAATGAGATAATCCTATATAATAAAAGCCTAATATGCAAACTGACCAAATGGCAGAATGACGTGCACTGACCACCAGAGGCCAGACAATCAACGCAAGAGATGCCCCCAGTCCCCAGGCAAAACACTTAGCATGGTTCCCGCACCAAGAGCCCAGTAAATTATAGATTAATTTTGTAATTTTAAAACAAAGACTGAGGATTGGCCTCCAACTTTCTAGAAAGGCTGTGGACAAATTGAACTGTAACCTGCACTCTCAGAAACAAACCAAGCCAAACCAAACAAACACTCTACAACATCTATTAATCATTCTTGTCAGGATCATACAAAGTTTTCTTTCTATAGGTCAATGGTGGAAAGGAAGATAATCTGAAGAGAGGTGTGGTCAAGATATGGATGGTGAGTGAAAATATTTGAGTGGCTGGTCTTGTGTAGAAGAAATAAGGAAGAAGAGAAGGAGCCCTGGAACTGAGTCTTGACAAACTCCAAGTTTTAAATGTGAGTTTGGGAGGGATAAACTAAAAGGTTGTTCAGAAAGGCTAGAGGCTACCCAGGAGCTGAACATGTCACAAAAGACAAGAGAAGAAAGGGGTTAACTTCATAAAGGTAAGCTGAGGTCATTGGTCCCCTTAGCTCAGTAGTTTGGTGAGCTGTTGAGAGCAGAAGCAAGGTTTCAGTGTGTTTGGAATGATTGATAAATGAGGAAATTGAAACAGTGAGTATAGATAACTCTTTTCAGAACTGTGGCCCAGAAAAGGAGAGAAGAGATAGAGTTGTAATTAGAAGGGGGGAATAAGGTGGGAAATAAGATTTGGCATATTTGAATGACCAGTAGGAAAACAAGCAGAGATAAGCTGAAGACAGAGAGAGGAGATAATTGATAGGATATGATTTTTCAAGGAAATGGGCTAAGAGTACACACAGATGATTTGAACTTAACTAGGAAGAAGGCAGTTGGCTTTAATGGGAATTTAGAAGAACAGGAGGAGAGATGTAGCTAGGCTGCATGTTTCAAAGCAGGTGGTGGGAAGTTGAGGGCTCTTTTCTGATGAGGTTGAGGTGAGGTTATCTGCTGAGATTGAGGGAGCTTTCTGGGGATGGTGGTTTGGTTGAAGGGAATGCAAAAGGTGTAATACATTCACTGAGGGGAGTGGGAACTGAGCTGACTAAAGAACTGGAGGAGGATTGTAGAACAGCGTTGAGAGCCCAGCTGAAATTCTGAATGTTAGACTTGTTATCCCAATCAGGTGTCTTTTGGGCATTTGTAAATTTAGGGGCACATGGCTGAAAATGTCACATTTTCCCTCCTGATTATCTTAGAGGTGAAAGTGCTTTGTCACAATAGAAGTCGATGTTCCTAAACATACGGAAATCTGAGTTCAACTCCCATCCTTTCACCCTAGGATGCCCCCACTTCCTGGTGTTCAGATATTTCTTTGATAAGTTCTTATAACAAATATGTACTCTTATTTATAGACTAAATTATAGTGTATGAAAAATGTTGACACTACCTTTTCTCATTTAATGCTCTAACGTCCTTCTGAGATAGATAATATTCTCACTGGAGGAAAACAAGTGTTGGCAATAGTCCATGGCCACACACCAAAACCAGGACAAGGACTCAAGACTTCTCCATTCAAAGTATGTGGCCTTTTACTGGTCCACATTTACTGGATCTCAGACACAAACTAGATCTGGGCTCACTTTTACTGATGTATTTAATCAGTAAAATTTTCATTCTTGTTCATTTTTTAAAATTTAACATTTTCCCCTGAGTTTGAGTTGTGATCCATTATAATACATTCTTTTTCCTTGGCATCCGGAGCAGCGGCAAGCGTGGAAGAATAAAGGAAGTAATTGCCTTAAAATAGTTAGTGAATGATAAGCCTTTTGTCCAATAAGTCGTTCTTGTCTGTGCTTTGCCTGAGTTATGACTACGGTAATGTGGTAACTGGCACAACTTCAACAGCCATGCATCTCTTCAATTACAGTTGCCCAAAACCTACTGAATGCTTCAAATGCTTGATGCAGCAAAAGAAGGCTGGGAAGAGGGGGGGCCATATGAGTGCTTGTCTTTGCAGTTAAGGGGAATTTTCTTGTGCCACCAAAGCTTTGAGAATAGTTGAGGTTACTATAAAGGCAATAAGTAAAGAGAGTTAAATAGGATGACTTGAAACTGGTGATTTGCAATAAATCATATATTTCAAAAATAATTTGAAGTTTGTTTTGAAACACAGTCAAACAGTCTTAACAGAAGAGTTCATTCATTTATTCAATACACAAATAAATGTCTGTTATGTGCTGGTTACTGTGCTTGACATTGGAAGTAAAAAGGAAATAAGGCACCATGTCCATAATCAAGGGCAGGGGCTGCTGGTGGGTGGGGCAGATAGATATAATTATAACACTAGTTATAATTGTAACATTAGTGTGAAGATAAGATACAAAAGCCAATAGAAGTATCTGTCCCATCATATCCCTCTATGTGTAGTCTGGAAGGATATGCATTAAATACAAATACTTAAAAATAAAAATAAACACACCTTAAGACTGGTTTCTTCTGGAGTATAATTGCAGAGACCTTTGCTTTTACTCTACTTCTCAAAAATCTTTATTTAAATAATGATATATTTCAATCATGTCAAGAAGTAGGACACATATTGTATGATTCCACTTACATAAAATACCTAAATTAGTCAAACTCATAGATATAGAAAGTAGAATGGTGGTTGCCAGGGGCTGCAAGGGAGAGGGAAATGGGGAGTTTTTGTTTAATAAGTATGGCGTTTCAGTTAAAAAGAGGGTGTTTTTGGTTGTTTATTGGCCATTTAATATTTTTCCTAGAGAAATGTCTTTTCAGATCTTTCACCCATTTTATTTTTAATATTTATTTTTAATTTTTCAATTATAGTTTACATTCAATATTATTCTGTATTAGCTTCTGTATTCTTTATTATTCTGTACAGCATAGTGGTTAGACAATTATATACTTCACAAAGTGGTCCCCCTAATACTTCAAGTACCCACCTGACCCCATACATGGTTATTGCAATATTATTGACTATGTTCATTATGCTGTAATTTACATCCCTGTGACTATTCTGATTTGTACTTCTTAATCCTCTCACCTTTTTTCACCCAACACCCCTTCCTTTGGTAAACATCAGTCTATTCTCTGTAACTATGAGTCTGTTTCTATTTTGTTTGTTTATTTTGTCCTTTAGATTCCACATAGAAGTGACATCATATGGCATTTGTGTTTCTCTGTCTGACTTGCTTCACTCAGCATCTACGATGTCACCAAGGGTAAGACATTATTTTTCAGGGCCCAGTGGTGTTTCACTGTGTATGTGAACCACAACTTTTTTATCCATTGGTAGATAAAAAACAGGTCTGTGGGTGGACGGTGGGGATGGTAGCCAACGATGTGGATGCGTGTAATGTCACTGAGTTAATTATACACTTAAAATGGTTAAGATGATAAATTTTATGTTATGTGAATTTCCCAATTAAAATAAAAGAAACAGGGAAACTAATAGAAGAGATTACTACTTTCCCTCCACCGAATATAAACAGATACATTTGTTTTGTCATATACCTTTTAGATTTCTCACTTAAAAGAAATAAAATATTGAAATACACCTAAAGTCTCTTCCTCAGACCTCTCTCCTTTTCTCCCTCTTGAAATGTAAGAGCGATCCTAAAGTTTGAGTGCATTTTCTTCCACATTTAAAAAGTACTTTTGCTACTGCCAACGCCCTCCTTCCAAAGACCACGAGAAACACAGCTATGGTTGAGTGCATACCATGGGGAACGGTGTAGTGTCTCAGTAGGATGGTGGTAGAGAGGACTTAGTGTGAAATTTAGTTCTGTGTTAGGTGGTTATGGGAAGGGTTAGTGAGGCAGGCTTGCTCTGGGTCGGATGCTATCAGGATCTGGGGTAATTCTGTGATTATATCTTGGTAAATCTCATCAAGAAGGAAGGAAGCCTGGAACAATACTACAGTTGTAACTGGTTAAGCAGCCACAGCACTTATACTAACTAGGATGGGGGCTCTTTGTTTTTTGTGTGATATAGAATAATATTACTATTTTTGATAGTGTTCAGATATAATAATGGAGTAGTCTTGTTTTTGTTTTGATCTACCGTGGTCACAGAAAGCTTTGTCTGATGTGGGTGCTCTGTAACATTGTTTATGGCCAACAAGAAAATATGGCTGGACTGAGTGCCAGGCCACCTCCTGTATATATGAGAAGCTGTTTTCTTTGTCACTACACACATATGTGTCCATAAACAAAACCTACTATTATGTTGTAGGTCTTAAATATTTGAAAGAATGATAATAGATCACATATATTATGCTGCAGCTACCTTTTTTTAACTCAGCTTTATAATGTGAGATTAACCTAGGTTGATACTAGCAGACCCAGTTCATGTCTCTGATATTATATTCAACTGAAGGATTGTTAAGTTGCTTTTATGTTTTCTTGTTAAAAATAGTATTGATACACCAATCACACAGATCTAAGTTTTTAAAAAATTGATTGTTAGAGAGAGAGGAAGGGAGAGATAGAAACATCGACAAGAGAGGAACATCATCAATTAGCTGCCCCCTGCATGCTCCATACTGGAGATCAAGCCCACATCCCAGGCATGCTCCTTGACCAGGAATCAAAACTCTGACCTCTTGGTTCCTGGGTCCATGCTCAACCGCTGAGCCACACCAGCCAGGCTGAGTTTTTAAATACCATTCCCCAATGAGAGCAAGCAGGAGTCAAAAAATGATGGGGCATACTGAAAGACATGGAAGCCAGCTTGAAAAGGCTCTCAACTGGTGCAAATTGAGCAATACATGAAAGCATGATAATAATAGATTATTATTCATTGAATTAAAAATATCCATGACTTCATACTGATCTAAATAATACTAAAATTTTCACCCAGGTTTTGGCTTGCCTTTTCACTTTGCTTGTAGTATTCGCAATTGTGCCTTGCGTTCTAGTTTTAATGTGGTCATTTTTATGAACTTTTGCTTTACAGTTATGTTTTGTGGCATAGCTAAAAAATCATTCCTTCTCTCAGAGAGCATAAGAATATTTTATTTTAGAAGTTTTAAAGTTTTTTTAAAATAATTTTGTCTCTAATAAAGCAATAATAATTTTGTTTATGATGCAAGAAAAGGAATCTCATTATATCTTTTCTATATGGGTAATCATTTGTCGCAATATCAGATAATGCTGCTACTACTATATTCAAAATTTTATTTTCTAGACTCTCTACTTGGATTTATTGACATATTTGTCTATCAATTACTATACCTTTTTATTAAGACCTGGTCAAGTCCCATCAACCTAATTAGTCAAGTCCCATCAATACAATTCTTCTTCAATATTATCTTGATTTATTTTTTAGTCCATTAACCTCTTCTATATAAATTTAAGTTCCCTGTTAAGTTTCATGAAAATACTTTTTAAGAGTTTGATTGGAATTGCATTGAACTTATAGATTTTAATGGTCATAGTATCAAGACTTTTAATTGATATTGTTGGAGTATCTCTCCATTTACTTAGATTATATTATAATTATGAAATCTGTAATTTTCCCTATAAATATTTGATGCATAGTTTGTTAGGTATAGTCCAGTATGTAAAAAACTTGTCACTCTGTCCTACAAGTAAAAAGCTGAACAAACTGAAAAAAATCAACAACTAATAGACAAATTAGAGAGATATTGTCACAGGACAAACTGCTGCCCCCCAAACTGGAGAGGCTGACAAGAGACTCCAGAAAAATCACAACTTACCTGAGCAGAAACTCATAGGCACCAATCTCTATAGGAACCAGTGCCAGGTTAGGAAACCAGAAATGTAATTGGCAAAGTTTTGCAGGCTCAGTGTGGAAAATCTTAGAGTTAAAAACTCCAGGGGACCCAATTACTGGAGAGGGGCACACTTTCGTGAGTTTTACCTCCTGGAGCTCTACCAGGTTCTCAGACTAAAAATCAGAGAAAAATCCTCTCATGCTCCCAGCGGTGGGGAATCCAGCCTTCCCTGTGGAATAGGAAAATAACCAACTCCGGCCCCCTGTGGTCACTCCGTCCCACATAAGGGGGGAGGCACAGAGAAGCACATGTGACGTTCACAGTTCAGAGATACAAGGCCACTATTTCTAGATACATTTTTACGTATCTATATTAGTTGAAAATTGCCTACCCGCCTGAAGAGACCCTGCGCCACTATCTTAAACATATGGGGTCAACCTCTTAAATAAAAGAAGCTTAGAGGTAGGTAGGTGCTCTTATTTGAATGACTCAAACTGTCCAAGTTGAGATCTTTGCAATTATCTATTCTTTTCTTTCATGGCCCCCAAATTGGTCTTGGAGCTTCAGCAAAGTGTTGGATTCCATGCAGCTAAAAGGAGGAAATTCATGAGGACAAACAGATTTCTGGGAGCTCCTGCCCAGCATTTTCTGTTCACATATAACTGGTAATCTCTAGATTAAAAAAAAAGCTGGAAAGTGGAGTTTTAGAGCCAGATATAAGGAAGAAAAGGAAAAATAAAGATGGAGGAGGGTGCTGCTGGCAGTGCTTGCTTTGAATTTTTGTTATTTCAAATATCTTTTAAAAATTAAATATTCCAGTTGTGTTGGTATTCATAGGAACATATTCAATTTTAAAATTAAAGTACAATTTATACACAGGAGTCCGGATATAAATCTAAGTGCAGTAGGAAGCCACTGTAAAATTTTAAGCAAGGGAGTGATGCAATATAATTTATGTGGGAAAATTTACTCTGTATTCTCTCTGGAGAATGGATTGTAAGGAACCTGCAAGGAAGAAAAGAGTCCTGTTACAGGCAATTGCATAATCCAGCAAATGTTCATGGCCACTGGGGCGGGTGATGGCAGTGCAGATGGGATTAAGGCAGGTATTGTATATATACTAGAGTCAACATGATTTATTCTTAGAAGCTCATCTTCAACTATTCCTATTACTTGGATGTGATTCTCTCTGGAACCAGATATTCAGAATAATCACTGTAATTTGTGAATTTCTTTGCATACATACACTGCTAATTTGGCAAAGCTGTTATTTTTTTTCTCTCATTCTCCATTCATGTGCATAAGCGTGATTCACACACTGCAGCATGTACTCACTTCTCTGGATTAGGGAAAAGAATGAAGCAATATTTCATTTAATAAAAGAATTTCAAAGATGCTCCTATGTCCTGGTTTTCACATTAGGATTGAGAAGCAAGTTAAGAAAGCTACTGGATGGATATCATTTCCCGGGAGTTTTGGGAAGGTTTTGGCTTCCTGAATCTCTTCCATCAGTTGATTAACTTCCATAACAAAGTTCTTAAAATGTTTTTTTTTTGTGTGTGTGTGTGCTAGCCTTCCTGAGAGAAGTCATGCATTAAATCCCCAACACTGTATTATACATTTCTTTATTAGTTTACTTTCCCTTTTTTTAAAAAATATATATTTTATTGATTTTTTACAGAGAAGAAGGGAGAGAGATAGAGAATTAGAAACATCGATGAGAGAGAAACATCGATCAGCCGCCTCCTGCACATCTCCCACTGGGGATGTGCCCACAACCCAGGTACATGCCCTTGACCGGAATCGAACCCGGGACCTCTCAGTCCGCAGGCCGATGCTCCATCCACTGAGCCAAACCGGTTTCGGCTACTTTCCCTTTTAAAACATTCTTGATGGCATATAGGAGATGTGGGTATTTACAACAGTCAGTTTCAATAACTTAAATACCTTAGTAGGTGAGAAGGAATTGAGTCTATTTTATGGAATAAAGAGATGACTAAACAGAATGAATACAATGAATGAACTGAAAGATGGCCGTGAGTCCTGGGGGTCCTGCCACTTGGTTTATGGCAGAGGTGCAGGAAGAGCACATGCCAGAAAACAGGGGTAGACTATGCCTAAAGAAAGAGACAATATCAGGAAAATATAAATGAAAAGTCATGACTACATTAAAAAAAAGAAAAAGAAATGTAACTTTGAACATGGACAGTATGGGTACATTTGGGCTGTAAACTTGGGTTTGCGCACCCTGAAACCAACAGGAAATAAGAGTTGCAATCAGTCGCTCGGCTCCTGTTGTCAGGACAGCAGGACACCAGGTTTGGGACTAAGAAGGTTTACTCTAGAACTGGTTTGCCTAGGTCCATCGTGCTTCTGTTCTGTAACTCCTAGTTACAAGTTAGCCTGAGGCCCTGAGGTGCCTTCTGGGTAAAAAGACATCTGAAAGGAAGTGTCATACTTAAAGTGTCATTTAGGGACATGCACAAATGGGGTAAGGACAGGGCTTATCTATGTGCATGGTGTCACCCAGTAGTCTTCTGGGCAAGTGATCATGTTGGAGTACAAATAAAAGTAATTACCCTTTGAGACAGCATGCATGGACCTGGAGAGCATGTGCTAAGTGAAATGAGCCAGTCAGAGAAAGACAAGTACCATATGATTTCACTCAGATGTGGAATCCAATGAACAAAATAAACCAACAAGCAAAATAGAAACAGACTCATAGATACAGAGAACAGACTGACAGCTGTCAGAGGGTGGGGAGGTCGTGGGGCTGGGTAATAAAGGTGAAGGGATTAAGCAATAAACAAAACAAAACTCAAAGACTGAGAGAGGAAAGGGGGTTGGGGGAGGTAGAAGAGGGTATCTATAATAATAAAAGCGTAATATATAAATCGACCAAATGACCAAATAGTGGAACGACTGCCTGGACTACCATGCTATGACACCCACTGGTGCCAGGCCAGCCAAGACAGGTGTGATGCAATTGGTAGGGGGCCCGGACATTGCCTCATGATCACCCTACAGAGGGGGGCCCAGGCCACTGACCGGTGGGCTGCGGCGGGTGGGTGGGGCCTCCCTCTGCGGGGCGATGGATTGCGGGGCTCCCAAACTATGATAGGGCACAGGCCGGGCTGAGGGCCCCTTCCCCTGCCGAGTGCACAAATTTTGTGCACCAGGCCTCTACTAGAGGAAATAATAGTGATGGAAGGAGACTTGACTTGGGGTGGTGAACACACAAGACAATATACTACAGTTGATATATTATAGAATTGTATGCCTAAAGCCTATTTAATTTTATTAACCAATATCACCTCAACGAATTCCATTAAACATTATGCATACTGGAAATATCATGGTTGAAAGTCAAGCACCATAGCAGTTTTCCATATTGGTATATCTTGGAACATTTTCCCAAGGATGTGAATAAGTATTTGAAAAACAAATGCTCTGTGATTAGTTGTGAAGTGTTGTGTTGAACATATTTAAACAGAGTCTTTTCTGTCCTTTGAGTCCTCTTACTGGGGTCATGTGAACAGGTTTAAGGCAGATCTAATGACTGTTATTCCAAACTGCTTTACAGTACAGCCTAGAAATGTCCACATTCTCCCAAATCATTCAGGGCATCCCCAGAAGATACCTAATCAGTTCTAGGGAGCCTCCCAGTGGCTTCTGCTGGACACAGGTGTAAGTTTTCTTGATTATCCCTGCCTCTGGGGTATGCCCCTGCCTGGTGGTGTTCCCACATTCCCCTTGGCTCAACAACTTCTTGCCAGGGAATGTGTTCTAGTATCAAGCCACATATTAATATTACCGTGTCAGACCTAGCAGCACATTCTAGTACCTCAGGGATATTGCCTCTGCTTCTGCTGTTCCCTGCTGGACACAATATCCTTTACTAGGAGCAACTATTCCTTCTACTAACTCCTTGTGGGCACTGCCATAAATAGGGAAGGAAATTTTAGTTTGCTAAGGTGCCTGATTATCAGTGATGAAGTGGATGGAGACAAATGCCAACCAAATATCTTACCTAAGTACTTCAATATTTTATAGACTTCACTATCTAGCAGCCATATATGGTATTACTGGTTGGGGTGTGAAGTTATTGGACCTTAAAGCCTGTCATTTTGGCTCTCCTTCCTGTACCAAAGAAGTCAGAGCACTGGGCTTGGTGGCTCAGCACAGGCTCAGGATCTTTTTCCATTGGGTGGTTGGGTAAGAGGACTTAGTCTGCTCCTTGGCCATTTCAGATGAGAAGTAGAAAGCTAAGATACATGCTTCAGAATAGCTCATCAAAAAAGTCCTGTATTTTGTGAGGCAGGATGCACATTGCCTGCCTAGCTATTGTTTTCCATTTGTTTATTGTACCACCCTTATGGGAAACCCACGAAACCTCACCTCTTTCAAATTGTGTGTTATCTATTAGTGTATAATAAAGAAAAAATGCAAACCAATGGGGAAGGAATATAATTTTCAAAGTTAGTGATTGGGAAAACTGACTCTGTAACAATATCTACCTACTAACATTTAACCATACACTAATATAGATTAAAGAGATCAATGTGAAAGATGAAATTACATTAAACATTATTAGAGTATATGGGTGGCTATTTATTTTTTACTGGGAAGGAAAAGAATGTTCTTTGCAAAACATAGTAAAGGAAATCAACAAAGAACAGATCAATAGATTTGACCACATATATTTATACTGGAAACAAAGATTCAATGTTACTAAAAGGGAGATAGAATAGTATTTAAAATTACAGACTGTAAGTACTCTTAGAATCTGTTTTTGGTAACAAGCAATGAATGGTCATTTAACAATATGTATCCTATCTAATAATAGACAAACATGATAATTAACCATACCTCTGACACGCTTCCCATTGGCTAATCAGGGTGATATGCAAATTAACTGCCAATCAAGATGGTGGCCAGCAGCCAGGCAGCTGAAGCGAACAGGAGGCTCCCTTGCTCCAGTGAAGGAGGAAGCCAAGGTTTCCTGTCTGCCGCTGCTGGGCTCTGAACTTGCAGTCTAAGAAACAATGTTGCAATTATAGAAGCAAAACAACCCCCATGCTTTCAGCCAGCCAGCTGAGCTGGAGTTGCAACAGTGTTACAATTATAGAAGCCAAACAAACCAGATACCTGCTTTCAGCAGCCGAGGCCTCAGAGCTGGAGCTGAGCCTCAGAGCTAAAGCTGGCTCTCAGCTCCAGTGACAGCCATAGAAGGTAAATAAATCCCAGAATAAAAAAAAAAGAAAAAAGGGAGAGGTTGGGAGCTTCAGTCACCCGCCAGCCTGAAAACAGCCCTCAGCCCATCACCCAGACTGGCCGGGCACCCCAGTGGGGAACCCCACCCTGAAGGGGTGTGACCAGTTGCAAACAGCCATCATCCCCTCATCCAGGCTGGCCAGGCACCCCAGTGGGGACCCCCACCCTGATCCAGGACACCCTTCAAGGCAAACCAGCCAGTGCCCACCCGTGCACCAGGCCTCTATCCTATATAGTAAAAGGGTAATATGCCTCCCATCACCAGGATCAGCATGACAGGGGGCAGCGCCCAAACCCCCTGATCGCCCTGCGGCTCTGTGTGTGACAGGGGGCGGGGCCACAACCTCCCTATTGGCCCTGCTCTGTTTGTGACAGGGGAAGGCGCCCCAACCCCCTGATCAGCCCTGCTCTGTGCCTGATAGGGGGGAGCTCCCCAACCCCCTGATTGACCCTGCTCTGTGTGTGACAGGGTGTGGCGCCCCAACCCCCTGATTGGCCCTGCTCTGTGTGTGACAGGGTAGAGCCATAACCTCCCCATTGGCCCTGCACTGAGTGTGACAGTGGCGGCGCCCCAACCCCCCGATCCGCCCTGCTCTGTGTGTGACAGGGGGCGGTGCCCCAACTCCCCTATTGGCCCTACTCTGTGAGTGACAGGGGGGAGCTCCCCAACCCCCTGATGGGCCCTGCTCTGTGCATGACAGGGGGGAGCTCCCCAACCCCCTGATTGACCCTGCTCTGTGCGTGACAGGGTACAGAGCCCCAACCCCCCTGATGGGCCCTGCTCTGTGAGTGACAGGGGGCAGTGCCCCAGCCCCCTGATTGGCCCTGCTCTGTGCGTGACAGGGGGTGGCACCGCAACCTCCCCATCGACCCTGCCTTGAGTGTGACAGGGGGCGGTGCTCCAACCCCCCAATCAGCCCTACCCTGAGCGTGACCGAGGGTGGCATCGCAACCTCCTGATCCGCCCTGCTCTGTGCATGACAGGGGCGGCACCCCAACTCCCCAATAAGCCCTGCTCTGAGCCCGACCAGGGGCTGCAACTAGGGATTTGGCCTGCCCTCTGCCACCCGGGAGCAGGCCTAAGCCAGAAGGTCATTATCTCCTGAGGGGTCCCAGACTGTGAGAGGGCACAGGCCGGGCTGAGGGACCCTCCTTCCCCCTGAGTGCACAAATTTTTGTGCACCGGGCCTCTAGTCTATATTATAAAAGGCGAGTGGCCATAACACCGTAACACTGGAATGACCAAACAACCGGTCACCGGGAGGTGCATTGATGGGTCTTGCGGCACGGCGTGTCTCGGTCTCATGGCGCAGTGGGAATCAGTCTGGGTCCTGCTGGCATGGCGGGAGGGAGTCTGGGTCCTGCCGGCGCAGCAGGTCTGGGGCTTGTGTGATTTCACATGCTGGCCTCGAGTTATGATATAAAAAGGTGATGTATACAGCATGTTGACTAAAACTTCTTTAAACTTTAAAATCATGACATTAAGATAATATAAAACCAGCAAGATGATATCTTGCTTTAAATAGTTATATCTACTTTAAGTAAATTAATAGGAAAATAGTCTTTTCTATTTGACTGGATATTTACACTTTAAATGCCTTTCATTTTTTTTGGAATGATTCATATTTCCATGTTATCATTTGCCTTCAGTTAAAAAAAACAATCATTAGCATTTCTTATTATAGGTCTGCTTTATTAACTTTATATATCCCACTTATTGCATATATTCTTACTCCTTCTTTTTGGAATAAACATTAATCTGCTTGATTATGGAGCCTGGTGGCAGATCCTGCTTGGGGCAGTATACTATGTCACTTGGACAGATTCTGCATAAACCAAGGGCTGAACAACAAGACTTGGTGATGATGTATGACAATGCAGTTAGTAAGGTGGGGGGAGAAAGAAGGCAAAGGTGATCCCCAGTTTTCTTGCTTGGTCAATAAGGGTGAGTATGGTGCCTTTTAGTGAAGAAAGTGGCAAAATATCCAGTTTGATGGGCAACGGGTAGGATGAGCAAGATCTGAGATCAGTTTTGTACACGTGGTGGTGACATGTCCAAGTGGTGCATCTCTGTCAAGGAGGCAGATGGACACATAGGTCCGGGGCTCAGAAGGGAGGTCTGTGTTAGCCACCAGAGTGACTTGTGTGTCATCAGCAGATGGGTGATAATTGAAGCAATGAGATTGCTTGAGTCCATTCAGTGAAAATATACAGAATGAAAAGAGACTCGGACTCTGCAGTAGTTCACATCAGCAACCTCAATAGAGCAGTGGGAGAAGCCAGATTTCAGAGATGAGGAGTGAATGGAAGGTGAAAATGAAAGAGTGAGGAGAGAGAACTCTGGAGAGTTATCATTTCTCCCTTCAGTATGTGTGAGAACGGAGCATGGTTTTCTCATGTTAATAGGGAGAAGCAAAAAGGAAAGATTTAGAGATATTTGATGAAGCACATTCTCCAAAGGAGAGTATGAGATCTGCAGTCAGGTGCAGGGGTGAGCTTTAGCCAGGGAGCAGGGCAACTCTTACACGGCAACAAGAATAAGAAGGAAAGGGTGGGAATGGATGCTGGCCACTAATGATAGGTGGGATAGCGCACGTTTGAGAGAATTTCTGCCGTTTTTCCTCAGTGAAGCGGAAGATGGGTTCTGACAGGTGATTTAACAAGAGGAGATAACTTTGGAAATAGCCACTGTGGAGACTTAGAGAGTTACGTAGGGAACTAGTAGGGTTGAGGAGCTGGAGACGGGTCTGTGAGTCTGTGGTCATAGTATTCACCAGCTCCTTTTGCCCACAGTGAAAACCAGAAGCATCATCAGGAAAGGAATCAGCTTAACACTATACATTCCCCATAAAGCTACGTGTTTGTAATAGAAGTTTCCACTCTTTTTCTCCTTGTGAGTGCGCAGCATCTGGCGACATTCAGCAGCCACGTACAACCACTGAAGTATTGGCATCTTTTCAATCATTTGTGCTTTAAAGTGCCTCTTGAGTCTTTCCTCATCAGTGGTTATACGAATTCAGCATTATGTAGATCTTAGCATAGGCCTGTCTGAGAGAAAATCCAGATATTTGTTGCAGCACACAATTTAAGCAAAGTCATTGCCTGAAGGAAAAATACTTTTCCATTTTGGGAATGATCCCCATGAGACTCCATGGCCAAAGCCCCGTGAGCTCCCCAAAGGCTTCTGCTGGGACTAGAAATGCTTCATTCAGGGTATTTCATGTGGGATATTTTTAGCAGCCATTGATTTTCTGTAGAAACTATGCATCATGCTCCCCTGTTTCTTCCATTCATGTGCTCTCGAAAGCATTTTTGCTGAGCCCTAAAGGAAAAAATAGTACCACAGGAGGCTCTGAAATGACATGAATATAGGGATCTGTTTGAGTTTTATGGGAGTCCCAAAGCATCGCCAGATAAAGTCTGAATTCAAAGCTGACCTGCTCCTGGAGCATAGTGCCATCAGTAGGCAGGAGATATGGGGGCAAACTGTTTCTGCACCGAGGAACAGAAGGCAGCAGAACAGAGGTCGATAGCTAACAAGCTGAGGAGGAACATTACAGAATCAAATTAGCCCATACGCCAATGGAGGAGGAGGGGACAACCATGTCCACTCAGAGAGGCAAAGGGCAGCATAAACAACTAAGTAGTCTAGGAGAGAAAATAATTTTGAAAGTTATAATAAATTATCTAGCCCAGCTCGAACCAGCCTTGTGAACGTAGGGTTATCATAGTGTTCTCTTGTCTCAACTTTATAATCTATAAAATAGGGATAATATTACTTTTTTCTGTTCTGTGGCTTTGAACATAAACTCATATAATGGGTAGGAAAGCACTTGGAAAATTAAAAGTGATGATTCCGATATAAGACTTCATTAGGAAAGAAGGCAGTGTTATTGATGTTAATGTGACCCCTAAAAGAGCATAGAATTGTTTTAAACTGAATCATCTCTCGAAATAATGAAAGGCTCTAAATTCTTCTTTCTTTTTCCCCTTTCACATGGTATTGTGACTAAGAGCATTAGTTGAGGCAGCTGTGAAAGGTTAGTGTAAAGAAGCACCCAGGTGGCCTTTCACCAAATAAATTTCCTCTAGCTATCCTTGGTAAATTTACAATGAGCACACAATAATAATAAAAGGTGTAGTTTCCTGGAAAAGAAAGCTAACTTTTGTGGAAGAGAAAATCGAGTTGTAATATGTCTTAGGATTTTCATGGAGAGAGACAGAGTTACCACACAGTTCAAACTCAATACATTATGGTATTACAGAGTCACAAGGTGACTGTATCTCCCAGCATGTCGTCAATCAGTGTTTAAGGATCTCGACAAAGAGAAAACTTCCTTTACTGAGAGCTTCCTTTGGAAAAGCTGCCACCCACTCTGCATTTCATGAAACACTGACTCTGATCTGGCCATAGATTTGCAAGTCAGAGTTGATGGTCACACTGGTGTAGCTGAGGAGGAAAGGATTTGGAGTAAGAATTGCAAGTGGGTAGTCCTTGACAAGACGGTGTGGAGGGAAAGAGAACCTGATGTCCCGGCCCTGGGTGCTGAGGGTCTCCCTCAGAGGGAGGGCCAGGCTAACCGCTCAGGACTCCAAGCAGCAGAGGTCAGTGGGAGAAACACAGGTGACAGTGCTAACTGGACTCACAACATAAACTAGAAAGACCATACAGCAAAGTGAAAACAAGGCTTGTCCAAAAATCGTCATTTAGCTAACATTGACTTCCATTTTCATTTTATAAATTAAATTTAATTTTTCATCACCATTTATCCCCTCTCTGCCCTCTTTCACCTCCAGCCCCACCCTCCCACCACTCCACACTGTTGTCTATGTCCATGAGTTCTCTCTTTTTCTCGTTTTTTGCTTAATCCCCCTACCCCTCCCAACACCCTCCCACCACCACCACTAGAGCTTTCTGCCTGCTAAGAGTCTGTCTCTGTTTTGCTTGATAGTTCAGTTTGCTCATTAAATTCCACAGGTGAGTGAAATCCTATGGTACTTGTCTTTCTCTGACTGGCTTATTTCACTTAGCGTAATACTTTCCAGGGTCCATCCATGCTGTGGCAAGGGTGACATTTTGTTCCTCTTTATAGCAGAGTAATATTCTGTTGTGTAAATGCAGCACAGCTCTTTTATCCACTCATCTACTGATGGGCCCTTGGACTCCTTCCAAATCTTGCCTACTGTAAACTCTGCAATGAACGTAGGGGTGCATATGTTCTTCTGAATTACTGTTTCTGGTTTCTTCAGATAAATTCTCAGAGGTGGAATTGCTGGGTCATAAGGCAGTTCCATTTTTCATTTTTTGAGGTAACTCCATACTGCTTTCCACAGTGGCTGCACCAGTCTGCATTCCCACCAACAGTGCACGAGGGTTCCCGTTTCTCCACATCCTCCCCGACACTTGTTGTTTGTTGATTTATTGATGGTAGCCATTTTGACAGGTCAGAGGTGATATCTCATTGTAGATTTAACTTGCATTTCTCTGATATTGGTGATGTTGGGCATCTTTTCATATGTCTATTGGTCTTCTGTATGTCCTATTTTTCACTTCCTATTTAAAATCACACCAGTTCTTGAGGCTGACAGTTGTCCTTCTGTGAACCTAGCCAGGATGGCTGTTTCTCTTCTCCTGATATGGTGGAAATGACCCTCACTTTGCAGTCAGACAGATTTGGGCCCAAATCCTGGCTCTGCCTCCTCAGAGCTGTGTGACCTTGGACATGTCACCTACCCCCTGTTCACAATGGTTTCTTCATCTGCAAGACGGGGAGTGGTGTCTTCCTTAAGGATGGGGGAAGGACTGAAATTACCTAGCTGGCATGTGGCTCATGCGTTGTACTCAGCACAAAATTGTTATTCCAATCCCCATCTCCCTTACTGCTGCTGCTTCTCTGATCATTGATTCTGTTTCATTGTCTCAATATTTATGATTATTTTTATAGTAATTCAACCATACGAAGTATTGAAAGAGAACTTCTTAGTGGAGAATATCCCAAATCCAGAATCTCTTCCCCTGAGAGGTGGTTTATTTACTTCTTGAAACCTTTAATAGGGGGTCAGCAACAGCCCACATGCTTGAGAATAAATGAGACAATCTCTAATCTTATTAGGGTGTGGATTTCCCAACCAAGAAGGTATTAGGGGGATTTTCTGTTATTTTTGTGAGCACACCAGCTGTTAAAGAAAGATTTCTTAATCATATTATATTCTGGCCACATAATTTATATTACTTGTGCAGCCTGACAATGCCTATTTCCTCCAAAGATGACATGACAAAATAGCCATTGGTCACCAGAGAGTGTTGACATTTTATGTGCAGTTTCTTTAGAGGTGAGCTCATGCAATTTGCACAACACATGAGGTAGACATATAATTTTCTTCATAAGTGAGGTAATGGAGGTTTCAAGAAGTCAAGAGCTTTGGCTCATGGATACACAGTGAATGGATCACATTTGCATTTACACCAGTTTGACTCTAAAATCATACTTTACTTAAGGAAAAAGCTTAACTAAGTCTCATCTAAGGGCTGCTTTCTCTGGAAGTTTGTGTGCCTGACTCAGTGATAGCTGGGCAGCTCGCTGACAGTCGCCTATCCCTCAGTGATACTGGATACACTGAGAATTTGCTGTGCTCGGCATCTCTCCTGTACTCGCTTCCTCTGACTGCACTGACTTTCACCCTTTTACTTTGATGCCACTGACCTGGCAGACACACCTAGGGCATGCTGTCCCAGTTTTGGAGGCAAGAACAAAAGAAGCTGCTTTATTTAAAAATCCTATGTCTGGAGATTTTCTGGGCAGCTTTCAGTGCTCAAGATAGGTCATTGGGATTTCAGCCCATGGCTTAGGCAAAGACATTTACCAAATAGATCCCATGGGCGTGAAAGCCATCATCTCTCCAGACAGAGAACAAAAGGCGTAGGTGACTAACTCCATGTAAAAGCCTTAGGCTTCCCTGTCTCAGTTCCTCCCAGGCCTGTTCTGAAGTGAGTCTCTCCACATCACATCTTTTACTATCATCCTGGTTCCAAGTATCACATGATCTGGCCTCTGCCTAAGTTCCCAGCTTCCTGGTAGCCAATGTGATCTAGCACACTGCCATTTTTGAGTTATTTGACTACAGTAAGTTTACTTTTCTTGCTTTAACATCTGTGCACAAGGAATTTCCTCTGCTCTTCTCTTGACCATTATGAACTGGTATATATGGACAACCTCTTAGGTCTTAGTTAGCTAAATTGCTATTTTTTCAGAGTGGCTTTTCCCCAACCATCCCCTCTAAAGTAGCCACTAAGTCACTTTCTACCTTGTCTGTCTCTTCTACTCCATATTTATTATAAGCAATTATTTTATTATTTATTTACTGTTGTATTATTTCTCTATTTTCTCCAGGAGAGAAGTAACCTTTCCGACTTGTTTCCTCAGGATCTTCAGCACCACGAACAGTGGCACATTCATAGTAGAGAGTCATGAAACATCTGTGAGTAAATTACAGACATCTTTTCATTTATATTAAAGAGGGAATTTACACTTAAAGGCAAAAAAGTAATCAATCAAAGTATCTTTTTATGAAGAAAACAGATGTATGGGTATAACACATGTGGTATCTATCTATACAGTGTTCCAAAAAAATGTATACACACACTTTAAATAATTATAAAGGCAGTGAATTTCATTTTCAAAATTGACCTATCAGCTGTTAAAAAGTGTGTACACATTTTTGGGGGACTCCCTGTGTTTGTAATTAATTTATCAATTAACTAGATTAGCACTTTAAAAACATAATCCAGACCATATCAACCTTATTCTAAAAACCTTTCAAGGCTGGAAAGGGCCCTCTCTGATTTGGTCCCCTCCATTCCAGGTGTATTACCCCCTATTATCTTCTCTCCTACCTACTCTCTTCCAGGCATTCTAGCCTCCATGCTGTTTACCAAACATGCCAGGTATGTTACTGTTTTAGGGTCTTTGTAACAGTTCTTTTCTTCTGCCTGTTAAGCTCTTCCCCTAGATCTCCCCCTTACCTTCTTCAAGTCTTTGCTCAAATACTACCTTTTTAAGAGGTAGTGCTAATTTCCCTATTTGCAATTTCAATCCATTCCATTGAAGGTTTTTCAAATTCCCAATTTTCTGTATCTTGTCCATTATTCTCCATGCCACTTATCAACTTCTAATATGCTCTATATTTATTTTATATATTTGCAGTATTTATTTATTTTTAGGTTGTATTTATTGTTTACTGTCTGTTTCTTTCTATTAGAATATAAACTTGAGGGCAGGGAGGGCAGGCATTTTTTTTAATGTCACTCTTATATCCCGAGTTCCTCAAATAGTTTCTGGGATGTAATATGATGTTAAAATTCTTTGTTGAAATAAATGATACAAAATTAAGTGCTTTGTGTTCGAGGACCTTAGAGTCCTGCCTGTGGCCAGAAGTGTTTGGTTTCTAAATCTGTTTACTATAACCTCAAATTTGAAATTCAACCTACATGTAGTCCTATCTTAGTGAAATTTCATATTGCTAAGGTTAATTAGATGCCTAAAACCTCTTTTAAAAATAAAGGAAGCGCTGAAACCGGTTTGGCTCAGTGGATAGAGCGTCGGCTTGTGGACTGAAAGGTCCCAGGTTCGATTCCGGTCAAGGGCATGTACCTGGGTTGCGGGCACATCCCCAGTAGGAGATGTGCAGGAGGCAGCTGATCAATGTTTCTCTCTCATCGATGTTTCTAACTCTCTATCTCTCTCCCTTCCTCTCTGTAAAAAATCAATAAAATATATTTAAAAAAAAATAAAGGAAGCTCAGTTTACCTACATGCAAATGAAAATCAGATTTCATTGCTTGTCATAATTTAAGACAAAATATTTAGAGTTAAAGGCAAATAATTTTTGTGAAGTTCTATACATTTCTAAACTATCAATCCACTATAAAGGCAAAGTAGTTTTTTTTTTTTTCATAATGCAATGACTTAAACGATTTCACTGGTACAAAGTTTCTAAAAGATTGCTTGCGACTGTACTCCAGACAAATGAAAAATGAATCTAAGAAAAGTGAAGCCACATCAAGCAACAGTGGGCCTGAACAGTAATGCAATGAAAATAAATCATGCGTTGCCACTTGTTGATTTACTGATGTGCTATTCTTTAATGTGTGAAAAAATAATTTCTTCAACCGAAGAACAAGAGGTTTGATGACATGATTTCTAAAAGCAGTGGTTTTTCATTTCTCCAGGTGTTGACCTTTTATCCTCTAATTCAATTATTATTTGAACAAAATCTCAATCTTTCCTTTCTTCAGTAGGAAGCAGAGAGTCTAGTATAACCCATGTTTTCTGCATTTAATCAGATTTATGTGGGTCCAAGAAAATAGGGATGCTTGAGGTTTCACTGGCCGCCCATATTGATGAGAATCTATTTTCCCCGGTGTAAGGGTTTCTCTAATTGAGCCACAGAGTGCAAAAATGACCGTCTGATTCTGCTGAGAGCATCTTACTACCTCTGTGGCATTTGTGGCTTCCTGAATAATTAAGCTGGGGCGGGGATACAATTTCTCATTGTAACTCATAAGCCCCCTGCATTACCACTTTGTGAACACAAAACAGGTTATACTTCCTTTTTGTAGCTTTTTGTCTCACACAACCCCCCACCAACTTGCTCTAAATTAGCCCCTCCCTGAATCTGGTGATTTCTGCAACTCAGTGTGTACCCTGGGAACAAATTCCTTAAATATCTCTTTCTGGTTCCCTAAATTTGTCAACATGCTGTTTCTGGAGCTTATAATATAGCTGAACTTCTGGTTCTTTCTCTCTCTTCCAAATTCCCATCCGTATAACTGAGACCATGACTATAAAACTTTGTTGAAGGCTCGGGGCAATATAAATGTGATCCAGAGGTATTAACAATGGACACAAAGGCCACAGGGCAAATATGACAAAAGTTCCTTAGCAGGTCAGCCTCTTACTGACTTGGAACAGAAGGCTTACTTCATGTTTACCTCTATGTTTGGGAATGCTCCAAGCATTAACATTCCTTGGAGTTCAGCTCTTCCTCTTCTCCAGAATTTATTTCTACAAGATGAAGTTAATCCCAGGGTTACTTTTTGATTCAGATTATTATTATGTTTTCATTATGCATCAATAATTATTTAGATTTAACTGTGGCTTTCACTTGTCTATTTGCTACAAATCGTATCCACATTTACCTCAAATGGCAGGCTCAAATTATCTTTTTAAATGACATTTTTCCTTTATGTTTTTGTTTTTGCTGGACTATATCCTAGGTAATTCTTTCAGGGATGGTTTATGAATGGTCAACCTTCTAAGTGAATATCTGAAATTGTGTCTGTGATTCCTTCCCACTTGAATGTTAGTTTGAGTGTAAGATTCAATGTGTGTTACATACCCTTGAATTGACTCTGATTCCTGGCAACCTTAGAAATGAATGATGTCCATAACAGCCATGTTCTAACAGTCTAACCCCACATAATTGTCCTTAAAAATAAGACAGTTCCTCAGGGTCTTCTAGTGTGTAATGCTACCAATTAGAAACTATATGATAGTTTCTTTCTTTCTTTCTCTCTTTCTTTCTTTCTTTCTTTTTTTTTTTTTGAGGCTAATTAGTTTGTTTGCTTTCCATTCTTTGGTTATCTTCTAATCTTTTGAGTTCAGAAATTGCATTACTATGTATCTAATTATGAGCCTGGTTTCTTTTTGAAAATGAATTGCCTGACATTCTTTGAAATAAATATTTTTCTCTTCAGCTCTGAGAAATTTTCTTCTAAGAGATTTTAAATTATTTCTTCTTCTCCAAGATCTCTAGATTTTTCTTTTAGAATTCCTCTTAATAGATTCTGGGATTTCATTATCTCTGCTATGTCATTTAACTTTTTCGTCATAATTAATCTATTTTAGCTGTTTTTATTTTGCTCTGGGAATATTCCTTAACACAGCCATCAAATTCATTCATTCTTCAGTTGTATCTGTTATGTAATTCAGCTGATCTGTACATTTTTTCTTCTTTTGCCTTTTTTCTACCCATACTATTTATTTTTTTAAGTTTAAGAAGTTAAATTTCTAAGATCCCTAGTTGTTTCTCTTCATGAGCTTGCTATCTTCCCAACTATGAAATTATCAATTATGTTTATTAAATATTATTTTATCTGCTCAATTAACTTTTCTTCTATTCCAGTTCTCCAGGCTTTGAAGCAGTTGGCTCTATTTTGGTGTTGATTTTATTCCAGATAGTGGTGATTCTGCCTTGCGTGTTTATCCTTGTGTTTGGGAACACCTGCTTGCCCATCCAAGGAAGCAGTTTTTTTTTTTTAAAATTAAATCTTTATTGTTCAGATTATTACAGTTGTTCCTCTTTTTTCCCCCCATAGATTTCCTCCACCCAGTTCCCACCCCACCCTCTGCCCTTACCCCTCCCACTGTCCTCATCCATAGGTGCACGATTTTTGTCCAGTTTCTTCCTGCACCCCACTCCCTTTTCCCCCCAAGAATTGTCAGTCCACTCCCTTTCTATGCCCCTGGTTCTATTATATTCACCAGTTTACTCTGTTCATCAGATTTTTTATTCACTTGATTTTTAGATTCACTTGTTGATAGATGTGTATTTGCTGTTCATAATTTTTATCTTTACCTTTTTCTTCTTCCTCTTCTTAAAGAATACCTTTCAGCATTTCATATAATACTGGTTTGGTGGTGATGAACTCCTTTAGCTTTTCCGTATCTGTGAAGCTCTTTATCTGGCCTTCAATTCTGAATGATAGCTTTGCTGGATAAAGTAATCTTGCTTGTAGGTTCTTGCTATTCATCACTTTGAATATTTCTTGCCACTCCCTTGTGGCCTGCAAAGTTTCTGTTGAGAAATCAGCTGACAGTCGTATGGGTACTCCCTTGTAGGTAACTGACTGTTTTTCTATTGCTGCTTTTAAGATTCTCTCTTTGTCTTTTGACCTTGGCATTTTAATTATGATGTGTCTTGGTGTGGTCCTCTTTGGATTCCTTTTGTTTGGGGTTCTCTGCGCTTCCTGGACTTGTAAGTCTACTTCTTTCATCAGGTGGGGGAAGTTTTCTGTCATTATTTCTTCAAATAGGTTTTCAATATCATGCTCTCTCTCTTCTTCTGGCACCCCTATAATTCGGATGTTGGTGCGCTTGAAGTTGTCCCAGAGGCTCCTTACACTATCTTCATATTTTTGGATTCTTTTTTCTTTTTGCTTTTCTGGTTGGGTATGTTTTGCTTCTTCCTATTTCAAATATTTGACTTGATTCTTGGGATCCTCTTTTCTGCTGTTGGATCTCTGTATATTATTCTTTATTTCAGTCAGTGTATGCTTAATTTCTAGTTGGTCCTTTTTCATATCCTCGAGGGTCTCACTAAATTTTTCGGAGGTTTCTAGAAAATTCTTGAAAAACCTTATAACTGTGGTTTTGAACTCTATATCCAGTAGTTTGCTTTCCTCCATTTCTCTCATTTGTGATCTGTTTCTTAGTCTCCACATGTTTTATGCTTCCCTGTGTTGGTAGAGTGGCCTTGTGTGCTAGGTGTCCTATAGGGCCCAGTGGCTCAGCACCCCCAGTTACCTGAGATGGATACTCTTGGTGCACCCCTTTGTGGGCTTTGTTCACAGTCTTGTTGTAGTTAAGCCTTGATTGTTGTAGGTATCACTGGGAGGAATTGACCTCCAGGCCAATTGGCTGTGAGAATCAGCTGTGTCTACAGTGGGAGAACTTCTGTGCTGAAGACACCCTTATGGGGCAAGACTTGCTTCAGTGGGGCTTTGGTGCTCACTGAGTCTGCCCCCTGAGTGTGTCCCTTATGGATCTGAGGAGTTGTAATCTGGATGGTCCCCCTCTGACCACTGGGTACACTGGCTCTTGGATCTAAGGAGGTGCTTATTTTGCCTCTGCCTGAAACTATCCAGCTTGAGTTATGAAGAGATCTGCAGATTCCCCTTCCTTGTTTGGGGTTTGGAGGTGCCCAGATGAGGCCTCGCTATGAAGCAATGCAAGCTGCTATGGGGCCTTGGGCCTTCTCTTGGAAGTTCTGGGTCTGTCTGGCCCAGTTGCAGTTTGTTAGGTAATGTTCAGATTGCAAAGGGACAGGGCATTCATATTCAAAATCTTCTGCTGCAGCTTGGGTGGGGCGGGGTCTCAGGGAATCAACAGGGTGGAGAAAGCAGCTATGGCTGATCCTCAGCCCTGCCCTAAGAGGCCCCGAGTCTCAGTGTCCCAGTAATCATTGCAAGCACCTCTGAGAGAAAGCCGCCCTCGAGTTCCGCCCACTGCCAGACAGTCCAGTTTCTCCCTGTATGAATCTGGGTCCCCAGACACTCACCCGGAACTGGAGTTCAGAGCAGTTGGGCGCTTGTGACTCCCTCCTGATTAAAAAAGACAGCTGTGTCCTCAGTTGCCAGCCCTTTCCACGTGCGCCTCCATACCTCTGCACTTTACTTCCGCACCTCCTCTGAGTCTCAGTGTGCTTTTCTCTTTCCTTCTAGTTGTAGAATTTCCACTCAGCCAGCCTTCCTGTAGTTCTGGATGATGTCCGTTTTGTCTTTTAGTTGTATTTTTGAAGTTGTTGTGGGAGGCAGCAATTTCTGGTGTTTACCTATGCCGCCATCTTAGTTTTCTCCAGAAGCAGTTTTGATTATGAGATGCTATTTACAGTGATTGTTGGAGAAGGGTGAGGTGTTTTTCTGATAGAGTATATTAGTAGCTTCTTTTTCTGATACAGAGGCTGGTGTTTCCATATGTTGTCAAGGTGGGGTGCTGCCCAGATTTCCCAATCATGTTTCAGCTGTTGTTTTGGTGGGGAAATCAACACCTTTGCTGCCAGCACTCAGCAGGAGGCCAGGGCAGCCAGGGAGCATCTTGCCTGCTAGCTCTGTTTGTAGAACTTACATCTCTAATTACTGCCATCTCCCCACTTACCTCTGGTATGTGTTTTTGACAATAGTTTTCTTTGTCAATATGATGCTAAGACTGACTTCTATGTTTTCTAAAATTTTATAGAATTTCTACTTCACCGTTGGAACTCTTTCCTATTTCCTTGTGTCATCGAATTCTATTTTTATATGTCTACCTTTTATCCCATCTCTAAGTTGAGATGTTGGGGGTGGGGATTAGGTATATGTGTTCAGTTTAGCTCACCATGTTACACTTCTGCTCAAATCCCTCCAAAGGTTTCCCATCTTCTATATAGTAAAATCTTAAGTCCTACCCACAGCCTACTTTGCCCTTCATGATCTGCCCCTAAGCTACCTTCATGGCCTCCTTTTCTACCAATCTTTCCCTGTTCATTCTGTTCCAGCCCCACTATCCTGTGACCTGTACACAAAACACCCATCTGTGGTCCTTTCTATCATTCTTGCTGAACACTTGCTGCTTCCTCTACCTAGAGAGCTCTTCCCCCAGAGCTGCATGGAGTCCTCCACATTGATGACAGGTCCCTCCCCAAAGGTCACTTATCACCCCAAAATAGAGCACTCCTTTCTTCTCACACCCATCGATCTCTATCCCACTCACTGCTTTGTTTTTAGAGCACCATCCCCTCCTGTTATATTATACAATTATTATTTCCATTTTTTTAAAAAAAATACTCACCTGAGGATATATTTTTATTGATTTTTAGAGAGAGAGGAAGGGAGAGAAACATCGATGTGAGAGAGAAACATCAATCAGTTGCTTCCCAAATGCATCCTGACAGGGGATCAAACCCTTATATGTGTCCTGACCAGGACTCGAACCCACAATCCTTTTTGTGTATGGGATGACACTCCAACAAACTAAGCCACCCAACCAGGGCATTGTTTTAATTTTTAGTCTCTTTCACTAAACTGAAAACTTGAAAAGAGTTCACTTCTGTGGCCTACTACCACACTGGAACTTTTCTCAATAAATACTTGCTGGATAAATAAATAAAAGCCACTTTTGATTCATCCCCAATGACTCATTGTCAAAATAAGCATCAATTAATTTTCTGAGAATATGTCTGCTCCATGCTATAGGATGGAGACTGATAATCACAATAGCTTGGCTTATCACGATCTACATATTACCCCTTAGGGAGGTCCAGGTGGCCAGTGCAGTACCCTTTTTGCCCAGCCGGTGACATTCTATTTTTCTGGCCTGGGAGAAGAGAAACAGTCCTGCTTGGTATTCCTGTTGTAGCTCAGCTTTAGCTCCAAAGCTCCCATTAGTAATGGCCTGGACAAGCACACATATGCATTTGTTTTATATATTTATAAAGAAAGTCATTTTTCAGAGATATTTAAATTTTTGAGATGGTCAAATTTAGCAATTTTAAGTTATAAATTCTGTTCATTATCTATTGTTTAGAAGACCTATTTTAGTAAGGAAGACATATTTTATATTTTCCTCTAATTCTTTCAGTTTTTTGTTTGTTTTGTGTGAATGACATGAATTGAGACCTAATTTTATTTTTTAAAGCAGATGATCACTTTTACCTATACTACTTAGTTAATAGTTAATTTTTCCCTAGTGACTTGAAATATCACTTTTATAATATATTATATAATAATATATATAATGTGATATATAATATATATAATAATATATATAATGTATTATATATATTATATATTATATATTATATTATATAATATATAATATAATATTATATTATATATTATATTATATAATTATATATTATATATAAATACATTATATATATTATTAATCATATATATAATGTGATATATCACATTATATATATTATTATATATTATTATATATATATTATTATATATATCACATTATATATATCCCATTGCACGAAGAGATTCGTGCAATAGGCCTTCCCTTCCCCTGGCTGCCGGCGCCGGTTTTCCTCCGGCACTCGGGGCCCAGGCCTTCGCTGCTCCGGCCGGAGCCTTCAGTCTTCGCTCCACAGCTTCGCCCCTACGTATGCAAATTAACCGCCATCTTTGTTGGGTTAATTTGCAGACTCTCCTGATTGGCTGGTGAGCATAGCGGAGGGATGGTCAATTTACATGCTTGTCTATTATTAGGTAAGATATATATAGGCTTGTTTCTGATCTCTTTATTCAATTAAAATTTATTTTTCTAGTCCTATGCATTAACTATCATAATATTATAACTTATCTTACTATTTGGTAGGGCAAATAATCTTCCTTGTTCTTTTCATAATTATCTTGGTTGTTCTGACACATGTACTTTTCTATATTAATTTTAGAATTAGTTTGTTAAGTTCTATTAATAAACTGCTTTGAGGTTTTTATTAGAATTGAACTAACTTTATGGATTATAATATAAAAAGTTTGACATCTTTATGATATTGGGTTTGCTTTTCCATTAGCATGCAGTATCTCTAGTTTATTCTGTACTCTTTTTATGCCCTTCAATAAAGTTTTATAGTATTTTCCATAAAGGTCTTGCATATTTTTTATAAAGTTCATTTCTAGAAACTTTATATATTTGCTTCTTTTATTGTAAATAAGTTCTTTTTATAGAAAATATGTTAATTGTGGTATATTCCTCTTGTACCTGATTTGTTTGCCAAAATCTTCCTTATTAGTTTAATGCTCAAAGTTTATGTAATTTTTATATGGGAAAATCCTTTTACTGAGACAGTAATGCAGAAAGTATACATAAAAATTTTTCCTATTTTTCTTTATAAAGTATAACTAAAATTAGAAAGTATCATAAACATAGTTAAAAAAATAAAAATCAGAGACAATATTTAAAATACATAAGATAGAAAGACATATTACTTATATGCAAAGGGTTTTAAAATAAGCAAAGGTAAAGGTGAGTACTATAATATAAAAATAGGTAGAAGTCACGAATAAGTAATTTTCACAAACAAAAAGAAATATATGTTTTCAATTAATGTGAAATGAAGATTAAATTTATTAATAAATAGGAGAGGTGCCAACTAAAACATAATAATTTTCCAACTCCCAAGTTGAAAAAAGTAAACAAATGATAATTCTTATCGGTATCATTAGTTTGAAGAGACCATCTTTTATATGGTAGGCCTTTTTTATTTTTATAACTTTATTTTCATTGTGGACACTATTACAGATGTCCCCATTACCCCCTACACCCCCATCTTTGTTCACCTCCATCCAGCCTCTGAATTATTAAAAGTGAAATTGTTGGGTCAAAGTGTAGGCTCATGATATCATTTTAAGGTTCATGATATCTATTACTAAAGAGTCTTCTAACAAAAGGTCTACTATTCACTTTTAAAAAGTCTAAGGTATGCATTTCTGAGGCATATTAATGGTACACATTAATTTGAAGGATTTTCTGTGATTTAAAAAATTGGGCAAAATGTTGGCTTAAATAAGGTTTTTAAGCAAGGGAATTTGTCAGAATTTTAAATGTGCTGAGGTGCATTGTGAATGTCAAGAGAATATATTTTTAAAAGTGCTTATTTAAACTTATTTGACTATAGAATCATTCATTGGCCTGAGAACTTCAAAGAATTAGATCACCATACAATATGTATCAAAAGATATGGCCGGGGAGGGTTGGGGGGTGGCGGTAAAAGATCAACCAAAGGACTTGTACGCATGCATATAAGTATAACCAATGGACACAAGACACTGGGGGGTAGAGGAGGCCGGGGGAAGGTCAAGGGGGAAAATAAAAAGAAGACATATGTACAACTCTTTGTAATATTTTAAGCAATAAAACAAAATTTAAAAAAAAGGTATGGCTTAATGGCATTATTATGGAAGCCTGTAAAACTGATCTGTAAAGATGTTCATAATAACGTTAAATATAACAGGAAAGTTGTTAATACTCAATATATGTTTAAGAATAGATACTGTTTAAATAACGCATTGTACATCTATTTAATTGAATGCCATACTCATAAAATATGTCTTAGAAGGAAAATTAATGCAGAAAATGTTTATGAGAGTTTATAATGTAAAAACCAGGCTATAAAGTATATAAGATACTGTGGGGTCCATATATGCATAGAACTATGTGTGAAAGGAGAATTATAAAGATATTAATAGGTGTAGTTGCTATCTCATGTGATTGTTTGTCATTCTAATTTCCTTACTTTTCTCATTTTTTTCTATAATGAGCATAAAGTACCTCTATTCTAAAGAAAAGGTTACTTTTTCATGTTACAGCAAAAGAGCTGTTTTTTATATTTCCAGAAATTAATGTCAAAAGTGCCTCCTCCCACCTGTCCATTCCTTTTTTTGAGGGGGAGGGTCTCTATTGAATTCTGTTCACACTGGGAATTGTTTTTCCTTTTTTTTGAAAAATATATTTTATTGATTTTTTACAGAGAGGAAGGGAGAAGGATAGAGAGTTAGAAACATCGATGAGAGAGAAACATCGATCAGCTGCCTCCTGGACACCCCCTACTGGGGATATGCCCACAACCAAGGTACATGCCCTTGACCGGAATCGAACCTGGGACCCTTGAGTCCGCAGTCCGATGCTCTATCTACTGAGCCAAACCAGTTAGGGTTTGTTTTTCCTTTAAAGATGACATTTAATACATGAATTTTTAAATCAGACTATATCTTTGGTGCAGGAAATAATATCCATTTAAAGCACCTGTTGCATTTTGAAATGTGTATTCAGATAATATCTTTCTCATTAATTATTAACCTCATAACTGAATAGGTTACATGAAATTTGAACACTTCCTAGTCCTGAGGACATTATGCTATATGAACAGAGGGCCCACAAGGGCTTTCAACTCTTGGGCAAAATATATATTTTGCATTTCTTTCTGCTTTCTAATACTGTTCACAGAAAAGTGGACCCTATAGCAGTAATTATATCAGACAAAACAGACCATAAAACAAAGGCTATAATAAGAGAAAAAAAGGACACTACATGATAATAAAGGGATGAATCCAGCAAAAGAATAACCCTTGTAAACATTTATGCCCCCAACATAGGAGCACCTAAGTATGTAAAGCAAATCTTGATGGACATAAGGAAGAGATAGACAGTAATGCAGTTATAGGAGGGGATTTTAACACCCCATTGACATTAATGGATAGATCTTGTAGACAGAAAATCAACAAGAAACAGTGGCCTTAAATGATACATCAGATTAGATGGATTTAATGGATATCTTCAAAGCATTTCACCTGAAGCAGCAGAATATACAATTCGTTTCAAGTGCTAATGGAACATTTTCTAGGGTAGATCCTATGTCAGGACACAAAACAAATCTCAATAAATTTAATAAGACTGAAATCATATCAAGCATCTTCTCTGACCATAATGGTAGGAAATTAGAAAAAACCCTGAAAAACACACACAGACATGGAGGCTAAATAACATTTTACTAAACAACGAATAAGTTAATAATGAGATCAAGGAAGAAATTAGAAGATACCTTGAAACAAATGAAAATGAGAACATACAACTCCACATCTATGGGATATAGGGAAAACAGTCCTAAAAGGGAAATTCATAGCATTACAGGCCTACCTCAAGAAAAATCTCAAATAAAAAACCTAATTTTACACTTGAAGGAACTAGAAAAGGAACAAACAAAGCCCACAGCGAGTAAAAGAAAAGAAATAATAATCGGAGCAGAAATAAATGAAATAGAGTCTAAAGAAACAACACAAAAGATCATTGAAACCAAGAGCTGGTTCTTTGAAAAAGATAAACAAGGCTGACAAACCTTTAGCCAGACTCATCAAGAAAAAAAGAGAGAGGACCCAAATAATTAAAATCAGAAATGAAAGAGAAGTAACAACTAACACCACAGAAATACAAAGGATACTAAGAAAATATAATGAACAACTATATGCCAACAAATTGGACAATCTGGACTAAATGGATAAATTCCTAGAAACACAATCTTCTAAAACTGAATTAGAGAAACTGACTAGACAGATTACAATGAATGAAATTGAAGGAGTAATAAAAATAAACTCCCAACAAATAAAAATCCTGGACCAGATAGCTCTGCAAGTGAATTTTACCAAACATTTGAAGAAGAATTAGCACATATCCTTCTCAAACTATTCCAAAAAATTTTAGAGGAGGGAAGACTGCAACACTTGTTTACAAGGCCAACATTATCCTAATTCCTAAACCAAAAAAAGGACACTACAATGAAAGAAAATTATAGGCCATTATCTCTGATGAACAAAGATGCTAAAATCCTCAACAGAATATTAGCAAAGTGATCCAGCAATCTACACTAATAAAAGAGAAACATGGTAATTGGCGTATGACCGCTACCCTTTTCATTGGCTAATCACGAGATATGCAAATTAACTGTCAGCCAAGATGGCGGCCGGCAGCCAGGCAGCTTGAAACTAACATGAGGCTTGGTTGCCTCAGTGACGGAGGAAACCAACGCTCCCCACCTGTGGCTGCAGGCCTCTGAACGGGCAGTTTAAGAAACATTGTAACAAATAACGTCAGACTTCAGCCAGCAGATTCTCAACATTGTATGCAAAGGCCAGAAACCTACTTTCAGGAGCGGAGGCCTAAGAGCTGGAGCCAAGCCTCAAGGTAAAGCTGGCCCAGAATAAAAAAAAAAGAAGGAAAAAAGGAGCGGTTGGGAACTTCAGTCACTCCCAGCCTGAAAACAGCCCTCAGCCCCTCACCCAGACTGGCCAGGCACCCCAGTGGGGACCCCCACCCTGATCCAGGACACCCTTCAGGGAAAACCAGCCGGCCCCACCCATGAACCAGGCCTCTATCTTATATAGTAAAAGGGTAATATGCCTCCCGGCACCGAGATCAGCGTGACAGGGGGCAGCACCCAAACCCCCTGATCGCACTGTGGCTCTGTGTGTGGCAGGGGGCGGGGCCCCAACCCCCTGAGCAGCCCTGCTCTGTGCCTGATAGGGGGGAGCTCCCCCCCACCCCCCACGGGCCCTGCTCTGTGTGTGATGGGGTAGAGCCATAACCTCCCCATCGGCCCTGCCCTGAGTGTGAGAGTGGCGGCGCCCCAACCCCATGATGGGCCCTGCTCTGTGTGTGATGGGGGCAGCGTCCCAACCCCTGATTGGCCCTGCTCTGTGCGTGACAGGGGGTGACGCCGCAACCTCCCCATCGACCCTGCCTTGAGTGTGACGGGACGGTGCCCCAACCCCCCAATTGGCCCTACCCTGAGTGTGACTGAGGGTGGCATCACAACCTCCCAATCTTCCCTGCTCTGTGCATGACGGGTGGCACCCCAACTCCCCGCTTGGCACTGCTCTGAGCCCGACCAGGGGCTGCACCTAGGGATTGGGCCTGCCCTCTGCCACCCGGGAGCAGGCCTAAGCCAGCAGGTCATTATCTCCCGAGGGGTCCCAGACTGCGAGAGGGCACAGGCCGGGCTGAGGGACTCTCCCCTCCCCCCCGAGTGCACAAATTTTTGTGCACTGGGCCTCTAGTACTATATAATAAAAGGGTAATATGCAAATTGACCCTAACAGTGGAACCATTGGAGACAACCAGTTGCTATGACTTGCACTGACCACCAGGGGGCAGATGTTCAAAGCAGGAGCTGCACCCTGGTGGTCAGTGTGCTCCCACAGGGGGAGCGCTGCTCAGCCACAAACTGGGCTGATGGCTGGGAGCGCAGTGGCGGTGGCAGGAGCCTCTCCCACTTCTGTGGAAGTGCTAAGGATGTCTGACTGATGGCTTAGGCCTGCTCCCTAAGCCACCAGTCGGACATCCCCTGAGGGATCCTGGGCTGCCAGAGGGATGTCTGACTGCATGCTTAGGCCTGATTCCCCCAGGAAGTGGGCCTAATCTGACAGGTTGACATCCCCCGAAGGGTCCTGCACTGCGAGAGGGTGCATGTTAGGCTGAGGGACCCCCTGAGTATATGAATTTTCATGCACTGGGCCTCTAGTACATAACAAAGATCATACACCAAGTGGGATTTTTTTCCAGGGATGCAGGATTGGTACAATATCTGCCTCCTTCACGCCCTCTTCTGGGGATTGAGCCTACAACCTGGGTATGTGCCTTGGCTGGGAATCGAACTGTGACCTCCAGGTTCATAGGTCGATGCTCAATTACTGAGCTATGCCAGCTGGGCTAGATATTGAATATTCAAAGAGATTCCAGGTTTTATCATGTTGTGTTTATTTTTTAAAATATATTTTGTCGATTCAGAGAAGAAGGGAGATGGAGAGAGAGAGATAGCAACACCAATGATGAGAGAGAATCATTGATCAGCTGCCTCTTTCATGCCCCACACTGCGGATTGAGCCCACAACCTGGGCATATGACCTGACCGGAATTTGAACCATGACCTTCTGGTTCACAGGTGGATACTCAACCACTGAGCCATGCCAGCTAGGTGATGAGAACATTCAGACCATAGCAGTAAGTTTGTAATCTACAACAGGATATAGATTCTGTGCTTTATTGCTTGCAATGCCACCTGAAATCTTGTAGCAAAGTTTCCTTATATTTTTTCTTTATAATGACTTCTTCATTTTAATTTCAGTCTTAGTTTTTCACATCATCTTTCATCTTTTGCCTTATGTTTGATTATTCTTTACTTTCATTGAGAGTATGAAACAAGTTTACTAGCATAAATCATTTAAAAAATATAACATTTCTCTGCCTTGGGTACTGTGTGTATCTTTCTCTTTTATGCTGCTCCTTGTATTTTTCAGATTTCATTGTTATTTCTCTTTATTCATCTTCCCATGAGAAAGATCTATTCTCTTCTGATATTTATTCTAGTTTGAGTTACTTCTCTTTGGGTTCCGGAGCTGGTCTCATAGAACTTGTTTATCTCCTGTGGTGTCTTATACTGAGGAGCTGACTCATCTTCTGCAGGGTGCGGGGTTGTGGAAGGACCTGGAAGTCTATCTGCAAATATTCTTCTCCCGCAGAGAGTTGGAACTGCTCCAGTAATGCTCACTGTTAATCCTGGAGGCAGCTGATGCTACAAGTTTATGAAGCAAACCATGCAGCCTCCCCCATCTTCCTTTGATCAGGGGGTACAGAAGGGGATCTTATTTTCCCCTTCAGAGTGCTTTCTGGACACTGAAATATTTCTCAGAAAGGGGAATTGGGACTTGCCCCTTCGCAATATCTGTAAGATTTGTTGTAAGTGGACAAGCACTCCCCCGTACCCTTCATTCCTAGATTCTGAGACTGATGCCTATTTTCCTTATTGCCATGTTTGTTACATTCATGACTGTGGAGAAGTTTCCAAACTCCTATAAGCTAATCATGAAAATCTCATCTTAAAAATATGACTGGTGTCAGGGATAGGCAACAACCCAGGAGAAATGTACAATTTATTTATAAATTGGGAAAATAATAGTATGTGCCTCAAGTTTGTTTGGAGAATCAAATGAGATTAGCTTAGTAAAATTTCAGGAAATTCTAGCTCTTATTACCCACAGTGGACATTGTTAATGTGTATGTTCATGTCATTTTAGTCAGCTTTTGTCCGTTGCCATCACCACTGTGCCTGGAAACCTGTATTTAGGATGCACGTTTGGTACACGGTGGTGTTGCCTGGGTTGTTGATGGACCACATCCAGATTCACATGTCCTCCAAATAAAGCTTCAAAAAGATTGAAAGGTTATTTTGGATAGCACAGATTCCATGAAAGAAGTCAATATGCTCTTTTATCTACAATTGTGCTGTCCTCCCCATCTCATATCAATAGCGAATCATTTAAGATAGCTGATGGCTGCAGATTTATGAAATTATATGCAGTCATCCTCGAGGGTAATATAAGACATTTGGATTCTAAACTAAGCCTGCTCGCATGCATAATGGGGATGTTATATTTCAGCCTTTCTGTTTTCATTTACTAGCTGAAAATATTTTTGTGAATAGATTTTCCCTTATTCACTATTTGGTTACCCAGTGTTCATATAGGAAAGACAGGATCAACACTTGATTTTATTTTCTTTTACCAATTTTTAACCTAATGAGTTGGCTCCCTGTCTTTCTCCAAAGGTGATCAATGAATTGTTTTTTTTCAATTGATTTTTGATATCATTCTAAACTCCAGGTTTGAAATATAACTTTATGGGCTTCAATCCATTGTATTTTTTGTTCTTATTGATACTGAAATAGAAAGAGCTTATAATGTACCTAAAATATAGCCTGGAATGACCAACACCAAGACTGATTATAGTAACATTACTGGATTTTAAAGAGAAACATGAAAGTCTTTGGACATCTAAATAGAAAAAGCTTTTTCTGTGATATTTAAAACTTTTTCAACAGTAATCCTTTATGCCAGAAGAAAATGCAATGTTTTGTTTAAGATATTCAAAAAAGAACATGTGAGCTAAGAATTTTTTTTAAAATTATTAAATTTATTGTGATGACATTGGTTAATAAAATTTGAATGTACCTGATTTTGTCTGACTTAAGGATTTTATATCTAGAGACACTGACTTTCAATTTATAAATGAGACACTATAATTAAGATGCAAATACTAAACAAACATTTTTTCATAAGCTTTCCCTGAGGAATATACTAGAAAATGTTCCAGAGAGAAATGACTAGCAAGATTTTAACAGTAGGAGTATTGATGAACAGGAACATATAGTTACCCTTAGAAATAAGATTAAATGAGGTTAAAAAAGTGTATATAGTCTGTAACGGCTAAAAGCTCTGATAACGTTGATAAATTACAACTTTAAAGAATGAGGGGGGACAGAATGAGGAAATCATATACAAATATTCTTAATTGGCTTCAATAATCAGAATTGGTTATATTAGTATCATCTTTCTAAGATTGTTGTTTGTGTTTTAATATGTGATAGAACAAAGAAGAATTATGAGATGTTCTAATTCTATCATGTCTTGTGCCTTGAGGACCAAGATTCTCAGTGTGGAAGAAAGAAAATGCAGAAGTAATCCCAGTAGTATTAATCTGAAAAGGGAACATCAGTATGGACTTTTAAAGCATCTTATAAAATTTCTCTCCCTTCTCTTCCAGCTCTGTCCCTCCCTCCCTTCCTCCTTTCCTCCCACTCTCCCACCCTTCCTCCCTCCTCTTTCTCCACATATCTCTATCTTAGCTCTGTCCCCTGAAAAGGTCCATAAAACAATGTTCAGCCAAGTCACATGAATATCCCTAGCACCAAGGCTGTTGTCCTGAGCTATACTATTGCCCAATGAATTGTCTGTTTCTAGGTTGGGACTGGAAATAAACAAGATGAGTCTGGAACATCTTGTCATGATAATAACAAACAAGCATGTCAATAACAATCAAGCTATTGATGATGCTAGGTTCATGCCAAAAGGACCCAGGAGCAAAATTAAGGAGGTTCCCATGGCCAAAGTTGTGGCAATATGCCCAGAATTTTTTTCAACATTTTATTAGGAAATGTTGCATACATAGCAAAGTGTATACAACTTTCTTCCACCCCTAGAAGTTAACATTTTACTATGCTGACTTTATCACACATCTATGCATCCCTTTATCAGTCTAATTTTTATATATATGTATGTATATAGGTATGTATGTATGTATGAGAAAAAGAGAGAGAGAGAGAGAGAGAGAGAGAGAGAGAGAGAGAGAGAGAGAGAAGAGAAGAGAAGGGAAGGGACGGGGGAGAGAGAGAGAGACAGAGAGAAAGAAAGAGAGAAATCCTTGTGGGAGTGAGACATCTATCGGTTGCCTTCCGCAGGTGCCCCAACCTGGGATTGAACCTGTGATCTGGGTATGTGTCCCACTGGGAATGGAACCAGTGACCTTTCAGTGTACGGGATGATGCTCCAAGCAACTGAACCACATCAGCCAAGGCTATCTTATTTTTTAGATGCATTATAAAACAATTACTGCCATTAGTACCCTTTCTCTTATTTTAGCATGAAAGCATCCACTTCTAAAATATAAAACTGGATTTTGCTTATTAGTTCATTGCGTTAATTTAGATTCCACATATAAGTGAAATCACATGGTATTTATCTTTCTCTTATTGGCTTATTTCATTTAGCATCATGCTCTCAAGGTCCATCCATGCTATTGCAAAAGGCAAGATTTCCTTCTTTTTTTTTACAGACATATAGTATTCCATTGTGTAAGTGTACCACAGCTTTTTTATCCACTCATCTACTGATGGACACTTGGGCTGCTTCCAAATCTTGGCTATTGTAAATAATGCTGTAATGAACACTGGGGTCTATAAATATTCTTTCGAGTTTCATGTTTCTTTGGATATATTTCCAGAAGTGGAATCGTTGGGTCATAAGGCAGTTCCATTTTTAATTTTTCAAGGCAACAGCACTGCTTTCCACAGTGGCTGCACCAGTGTGCATTCCCACAACAGTGCACAAAGGTTTCCTTTTCTCCACATCCTCGCCAACACTTGTTTTTGATATATTTTTTATTATTTATCCCCACCTGAGGATATGATTATATAGATTTTTTAAAAAATATATATACACATCAACTTAAATGTGAACAATTGGTTAATTTAGAAATGTATATATGAGTACTCTAATGGGTATTCAGAGAGGAAGGGAGAGGGAGAGAGAGATAGAAACATCAACGAGAGAGAATCATCGATCGGCTGCCTCCTGCACACCCCCCCCCCCTTCCCCGCTACTGGGGATCGAACCTGCAACCCCTGGCTGGAATCGAACCTGGGACACCTCATTCCATAGGCTGACACTCTATCCACCAAGCCAAACCAGCCGGGGCTATATAAATTATTTTAGGGGAGAGAAAAAGAGGGCGAGTGAGAGGGCCAGGGAGAGGGAGAGGGAGAAAAATTGATGTGAGAGAAAATGGATCAGTTGCCTCCCATATGGGCCCTGACTGGGGATTGAACCCACATCTTTTTTGGTGTCCAGGATGGGTGATCTCCAACCAACTGAACCACCGGCCAGAGCTGTTGATTTATTGATGGTTGGGGTGCTGGGTTGAGGGGTGGAGGGATTGAGCAAAAAGGCAAAAAAAGAGAAAAACTCATAGACGCAGGCAACAGTGTGGTGATTGCCAGGGGGAGGAAAAGTAAGGGGAGGTGGGGGAGGGTATAGGGAGGATAAATGGAGACTTGACTTGGGGTGGTGAACACACAATACAATGTACAGATGTTGTGTTGTGGAATTGTGCACCTGAAACCTGTATAATTTTGCTAACCAGTGTCACCCCAGTAAATTCAATAAGAAGTAAAAAAAAAAAAAAAAGTAAACTTGGAAATAAAACACAAAGGTGACCCTGGTCACAGGCTGAAAGCACTAAGGGGTAATTGGGGAAGCAAAGGAAGAGGAAATCTAACTTCCAGTGATAAGATAAATGAATCTTAGGAATGTAATGTACAACATGACTACAGCTAATGCTGCTTGCTGTCTGACAACAGAGAGTAAATCCTAAAAGTTCCCATCACAAGGAGAAAAGTTTTCCAGTTTTCTTTTGCCCCCATTTTATTGTACTTATATGAGAAGATGGATGTTAGCTGAACCTGCTGTGGTAATCATTTCACAATACATGTAAATCAAATCATGCTGTATGCTTTAAACTTATACAGTGGCATATGTCACTTATTTTTCAATAAAACGGGGGAAAAATCATGTTGTACTCCTTTAAAAAAGGAGAGATAAAGGGCAACTGGAAACACATTAACCCTGACAGTTTTGCCTGGGGCCCTTCATGGGTGCCCAAGCTCAGCCATTCATCTTCATACACACGTTTTCCCCCTTTGTTTGCCTGCATAGTTTTTGGATCCTTTGCATAAATGAGAAGAAAATTCACAATATTCCATTCTTACCTAGGATAAAGTAGCTGCTTTTATGCTAGGCTCTGAGCTTTTAACAGTGAAAGGAAAATAACCAGCAAGTTATTCACTGAGACTTATGTTCATTTGGAGATGCTGAAAGCGCTAGCTTTGCCTTCCCTGTCCCAGACACTGAGTGCCACTGGGAGCTCCCTCCCAACTGTGCGTGTAGCTTTCCCCCCGAGGGACTGGGCATGCTGCTACCTGCCTGGGAAGCCCATCTCTCAGCAGCGCCTCTGGCTGCCTGCCTCCTCTGCAGTGTGTGCATTTCTACAGATCTATGTGCATGTCAGTCATACACATTATGACACACACACACACACACACACACACACACACACACACTCATATATATACATATTTTTACAATGTTGTTTCTCTATATTCTCCCACATTTCATGTAACACACACACATTTACACACACACACACACACACACACACACACACACACACACACTAACCATACGAATCAATCATCCATCTACCTAAGCATTCCACAGCAGCCACAGCTGAAGGGAGATAGCGGCAACTGTCCCCTATATATCGCCTTACAGATGTAGGCTCTTTCAGTTTTATTTTTGCTTTGATGAAGGATCTGGGTGATGCCTTCTCAATAACTCAGTGAAAACCCAGGCAGAATGCTGAGACACTAGCTTACTTCCTGTATAAGTAACCACAATTTAGGGGAGTAAATGAGAGTTGCACTTTAAAGCAGTGGTTCTCAACCTTCCTAATGCCGCGACCCTTTAATACAGTTCCTCATGTTGTGGTGACCCCCAATCATAAAATTATTTTCGTTGCTACTTCATAACTGTAATTTTGCTACTGTTATGAATCATAATGTGAATATCTGATATGCAGGATGTATTTTCATTGTTACAAATTGAACATAATTAAAGCATAGTGATTAATCACAAAACAATATGTAATTATATATGTGTTTTCCGATGGTCTTAGGCGACCCCTGTAAAAGGGTCGTTCGACCCCCAAAGGGGTCGCGACCCACAGGTTGAGAACCGCTGCTTTAAAGGGACATCTAAAATGTATAAGGCTAACATGTACTGCAAACTGTGGACTGCTTGTGTACCTCAGTCATGACTGAAACCTTTCATTCAGGGGTTGGTACCCATTTCTAGAACACAGCAGCTTGACGTACTTTTAAAATTGAATATCCTGCCTGGCAAGTGTGGCTCAGAGGTTGAGCTTAGACCTATGAACCAGGAGGTCACGGTTCAATTCCCAGTCATGGCACATGCCTGGGTTGCAAGCTCAATCCCCAGAGGCAGTCGATCAATGATTCTCTCTCATCATTGATGTTTCTATCTCTCTCTCCCTTCCTCTCTGAAATTAATGAAATAAATATATATAATTGAATATTCTCATTATTGAAGATGATAATATTTATCCCAACTAGAAGCTGTGGAATTACTATTACAGAAGTCTTAAACTTTACTATCATTGATATTTGCTCATGGAATACAGAATAAAATGACTTACTCATTGTAATGCAAGCATTTCAGTCACAGTCATTCCACAGATAAATTGTAAGACAGTAATAAATTATATTACATCACTTTAATTCCATGGCTGAATTTCAAAAAAACAGCAGTTAAACCATTTCCAATTTTTCTATTTTCATTTATTTCATAAAATTGATTTCATCAAGATCATTTCTTTTTGATTTAAAATTTAAGGCTAATAGTTGATTCATCAATCAAATGTTACTATCCTGGCTTTCTGCCACTGGGGATTTGTATGGTGGCAATCATTTCCTCTAAGTCTAATACTCTTTGGTCAATTTTTGTGGCTATAAATTTATCAATAATATATAATTCTTTGATAATTTTACTTAAATTTTAACATTTACATTTTAACAGTTAACAAATTTGTTTTGTATTTTTGTTCACCATAAATTAGGTATGAGAATGGCTTGTAGGTAAGCATATATTAGCTAATCTCAGGCAAAACTGGGATCAATTTTGTAATAGAATGGGAGAGAAAGAAACAGAGATACAGGGAAGACTAGGAGAGGGAGAAGAGAGGGAAGAGAGATGAGAAAGGGGCATTCAGGGCAGAGGGAGAGACAAAGGTGTGAGAGAAGTTATTTTGGTGTATTGAGTGCTAAGCAATGAATATGAGTGTGGTATGTATGTAGAGTGAGATGTCAAAATACCCTTGGGAGTAAGTGTTTTTATGTGTTTAACCTCTTGATGCAAACCATTTCTGTAAAGGTCATCTTTGGAGCTCCTTTATTCACAGAAGTTTAGAACCAGGGAAGGTTAACTGGGCTTTCCCATCTTGGTTTAGAAGCAAATGTATTTCTGTGACATAGAATACTTTTCTGTTCTTGAGAAACATGAATATATTGCATAGTGCATAACAAATAATTCAGAAAAAAGTGAACACATTGTTTAAAAACCATTGCAAATAATTTTTTATTTTTTATTAATTTTAGAGAGAGGGAGGGAGAGAGAGGGGGAGAGAGAAAGAGAGATGAAATGATCTATATGAAAAAGAAATATTGGTTAGTTGCCTCCTGCATGATCCCCAACCAGCAAATTAAACCCCCAATGTAGGAATCAAACCTCTGACCAGGAATCAAACCCACCATCTTTTGGCGCACAGAAGGAAGATACTCCCATCAACTAAGCCACACCAGCCAGGGCAAATCCTCATTTGAAGTTGCTTATCATTCTTACTTTTTGGGAGGGAGGATACAAGAAACATGCCTTTAAGTTCCACCGCATATTTCCTAGGCAGTGCATCTTCAAATGACCCTTCACTGGGCCCAGCTGCGTTTTTGCTAGAAAGTCATCTTACTGGCAGGGTGTATGGAAGAAGTCACGCCACAGTCTGGGCCTGTGGCAAGTGGTCTGTCCTCTCTGGGCCCCAACTTCCTCATGTGTGCAACAGAGAGTTGAACTTGAAAGTTTTTCTAGCTCTGGTATTACAGGTTTACTGTCTTTGGGGTGTTTCTGCATGTCCCTTTGGACATTCTGTGAATGATGAGAGAGCAGTGTCCACACAGCTCTGCCTTTCTGCATATCCTCTGATGACTGGAGCACTTTCATTATTGAGCAGCTGCCATCCCTCTCTCCAGTATCGACCCAGCTTATGTGAGGTCAGGGGCAGAGGCTTGGCTCAGGCTGACCCCCCGTTAATGGGAACAGCATAATCACATCAGCTCAGTTGGGAGTTTTGAAAATTACATTAGCAAAAGTGAATCTGCCAATAATTCATGTGATGGATTTGCAATTAGAATAAAGAGATATTTTTTCTTCTTTGTCTTTTCGATAAAGGAAGAGAAAGAAAAACCACCCAAGAAATTAAAATTTCAAACAGCTTACCAATTATGTTTAAGTAGAATTTCATCCTCAAGCTATTGATGTGGTCCCTTAAGTAAAGGATATTTTAGGGAATGTTATTTCTTGGTCATTTTCCATAATCTACTAAGAGTTCTTGGTAACATCACAGATAAGTTTGAATAGTTATTAAAAACTAGAGGCTCGATGCACAAAATTAACACAAGAGGCTCGGCCCTCACAGTCCCGGCTTCGGCCGGAAGGTCGTCCAGATAAAATAATAAAAGCATATTACACTTTTATTATTATAGATTGTTGTCTGAGCTAAACATTTCAGGAATACTGGTTTCACTTAAAATTTTCAGAGAAATATTTGCTTGCTTGGTTTTTATAAATGTAATTTTATTAAAAGTACAGTAATCAAGAGTATGAAGTACTATTGGAACCTAGATTTGAGAGTCTTTAGCTATGTGTTTGAGTTGGGGAATTCTTTAAGGTAGACCAGATAGGGTTAACTAGGCATTTATTTGCATGGTAGGATTTGTTGAGAGGTAGCTACCATGAATTAGATATTAATTTTAGTCAAATATAATGCTAATTGTTTTACATACACCATGTTAACACCCCTATAGTAGAGGTGTTATTTATATTTCATTCCCTAGATGAGCAACTGAAGCTCACATTCCTCAAGCAACTTTCCCATACCGCACAGCTAATAGCGGATTGTGCAAGACTCCAGACCCTTGAGCATTGTTCTCAATTCAGGCATTAGATAAAAAGTCACCCGTGAGCTGAAAACACATCTACGTCAATAACAGCAACAACACTAAAGACTTATTGAATCATAATCCTTGGTAGAAGGGCCGTCTTTAATTTTAAGACATTTCACATGTAATTCTGATGTATAGCCAGGACTGACAGGTATGGATGAGGAGGCAGTATGGGCAATTTAGTCAGGTTCTAGTTTTGAAAAAAACCCTAGAGTGTAGCTGTAATCATAAAATAATGGCGCTTTCGGTGGCTTTCCGGGGGTATGATATACTTGCCTTCTATGGTAGACAATTATCAGCTGTTTATGTATAAATTGCAAGTTAGACACTGCACTCAGAAGTGAGAAACACTTCTCAGCTTAGGTTTACTGGAAGGATTGGAGTTACCCTCCTCCTTTCCACAGAGAAGAAAGACAAAGAGCAGAAACTGGAACATTGGCGCACCATGAAAGGAAAGAGAAGCTCTTCCCAGGTAAGGTGAGTTGCCACCTAGGGAAGAGAAGGAATGGTAGGCTCTGGAAAAGGATGAATGTGTGAATGCAGCAAGATGCCGGAGGCAGCATGGAGCGGTTGGAGGATGGAGAAATGGGACTGAGGAGCCGTATCTGAAACACAGGCCATGTTATTCCTGTTCCTCTCAGCAGCTGTGGACAGTACCAGGGGAGGGCTGTATTCAGTTGTGTCTATCAGGCTTGAGGAACATGGAATAGCTAGATGGTGTTCTGAGAAAGTGTCAGGGCATTAAGGGATTCAACAAAGTCATTTTATAAATTCTGAAAGAATTGAGATTGCTCCTTATCTTTGAATGGGGAAGAGCAGATTTAGAGGGGGACATATGACATCTTTAAAAATATCTGAGGATATCATGTGGAGGATGGAGCACATTCTTCCTTGACATTTAGAAATTCTTTTTCACTTTAGTCTTGATTTGTATGGTGTTATTAAGTTGTCTGATTACAAGCTAATTTTATTTATTTTATCAGTAACTTGGTTTTTTACCAGAAGGCTATGACTATCTATGTTTTATCTTTAAAGTTTTCAAATTCCAAAAGCTTGAAAGCCAAAGAGTTTCTAATATACACTTTGCTGTCAACCATACCAGACCCATTTTTCCAGGTACAACCTAGGGTACTTTTTACTTTCATTTTATTTCCCATGGCAATTTTGAAATTTATTCATTTTATTATTTGGATGATCACTTTTCATTCTATTCATTCTCTTATTTATTTCAGTTATGAGATTTTGAATAGTTGATTAATAAATTTTTAAAATTTGCGAATGTCTTTTTTAAGCAAATGAGTGTATCTTTATGTATCTTTTTAGAAATATATATATTTTTATTGATGTCAGAGAGGAAGAGAGAGGGAGAGAGAGATAGAAACATCAATGATGAGAGAGAATCATTGATCGGCTATCTCCTGCTCACCCCACACTGAGGAACAAGCCTGCAACCTGGGCATGTGCCCTGACTGGGAAGCAATCCATGACCTCCTGGTTCATAGGTCTATGCTCAACCACTGAGCAACACAGTCTATGTTTCAATAAAACTTTATTTTAAAAACAGGCCATAGAGCAAACGTCTTTTTAGTTTATAGCAAATGGCTATTTAGTTTATTATGTTGGAGCATTTACTATAGTTTTCTGCTGGGGTCCAACCCAGCAGGTCCAGGGGTCCCCAAAGGTGTGGACGGAGTTGGCGAAGAAGGAATGACATGGAGGCAGCGTTCAATTGATCAGCAGCTTAGCCAGGATCTCTAGCCAGGATCTCCAGCCAAGTTTTGGTTTGGATCTCCAGCGAAGTTCTGGTTAGGATCTCCAGCCAGGTTCTGTGTCCATGTTCTCTTGCTAGGTTCTCCAGCCAGGTTCTCCAGGTTCTCCAGCCAGGTTCTGTAGCCATGTTCCCTTGCTAGGTTCTCCAGCCAGGTTCTGTCCAGGTTCTCCAGCCAGGTTCAGTCACCAGGTTCTAGTCAGGTTCTCTTGCCATGTTCTATCCAGGTTCTGTAGCCAGGTTCTGTCTCTAGGTCCTTCAGCCAGGTTCTCTCGCTAGGTTCTGTCTCTAGGTTCTGTTGCCAGTTTCTGTCCAGGATCTTTTGCCATGTTCTGTCTCTAGGTTCTGTGTCTAGGTTCTGTGTCTAGGTTCTGAGGCCAGTTTCTGTCCAGGATCTTTTGCCATGTTCTCTCCAGCGAAGTTCTTCTGTCTCTAGGTTCTGTGTAGGTTCTGTGTGTAGGTTCTGTGTGTAGGTTCTGTCTTCTAAGTTCTGTCTTCTAAGTTCTGTGTTGTTATATCTGTATTTATACCAGTTGATTCCAATCCTATCAATCTCTATTCCAAAGGTTAGGGCGTTTCTTATCTCCATTCCAGGGAGTAAAGATTATGTAGCTTAAGCATGATTGTTCGTAGTTAAAGTGATTAATTACCCGCCTGGCACTTAGTTAAGAGGTTTTATTCCCTCCCTAACTTCAGGGAAAAAATCCCTACCTGGGGAAACAACCTTTCTCAGAGACCTTGGTTAAAACACATAGTGCCAAGAAGGTGAGCAAACATATTAAGAACAGTATGCCATATATGCCAGGTCCCTTGAAAAAGCAAGGATGGACTGGCTCCAGGCAAATTCCCCCTTTTTTATTTTTTAAAAGCAGGCATTAAAAAGAAAAACCCCAAATGCTCTCTTGTATCCATTTTAAGAGTAGGATTGGCGCTTTCCGCTATTACCTGAGTCCTGATCAATCACCCCAGGGAGAGCTTGCCAATCCTGCACTTTCCCGGGGTGGAAAGGCTGCAGTGGGGTTAAGGATAAGGCTCCTTGGGCCTACCTCCTCCCATGCCTTTACATTTACCTTTCCTTCCTCAGAAAAGCATGGACATACTTCTTGTATAAAACGTTCTGTCTGACTGGGAGTAACCTTAATTCCTCTGCTAGCAAGCATATGTGTTAAAAGATCAATACAGAGTCTTATTTCTTTAGACTCAGTATGGCACATTTTCTTAATCTAAAGATCAATACAGAGTCTTCTTTCTTTGGACTCAGTATGGCACATCTTCTCAATCTAAGTATCAATACAGAGTCTTCTTTCTCTGGACTCAGTATGGCACATCTTCTCAATCTACTTATCCTCTTAGGGGGGTCTGAAGTACCCTGGTGGAGTCCTATCCGTCCCGAATGTGGGGGTTCTCAATGGGGGGGGGGCTTACCTAGGGGAATCCTGTTTCAGGGGTTCCCAAAGGTGTGGACGGAGTCGGCGAAGACTATCCACCCTCTTCCTACGGTGGAGTCCTATCCATCCCGAGAGTGGGGCTTACCTAGGGGTCCCTGTTCGGGCGCCAGATGCTGGGGTCCAATCCCAGCAGGTCCAGGGGTCCCCAAAGGTGTGGATGGAGTCGGCGAAGAAGGAATGACACGGAGACAGCATTCAGTTGATCAGCAGCCTAGCCAGGATCTCTAGCCAGGATCTCCAGCGAAGTTCTGGTTAGGATTTCCAGCCAGGTTCTGTGTCCATGTTCTCTTGCTAGGTTCTCCAGCCAGGTTCTCCAGGTTCTCCAGCCAGGTTCTGTAGCCATGTTCCCTTGCTAGGTTCTCCAGCCAGGTTCTGTCCAGGTTCTTCAGCCAGGTTCTCTTGCTATGTTCTATCCAGGTTCTGTAGCCAGGTTCTGTCTCTAGGTTCTGTTGCCAGTTTCTGTCCAGGATCTTTTGCCATGTTCTCTCGCTAGGTTCTGTCTCTAGGTTCTGTGTAGGTTCTGTGTCTAGGTTCTGTGTGTAGGTTCTGTCTCTCTTGGTTCTGTCTTCTAAGTTCTGTGTCTTGCTGTCTTGTTACATCTGTATTTATACCAGTTGATTCAATCCTATCAATCTCTATTCCAAAGGTTAGGGCGTTTCTTATCCCCATTCCAGGAGTAAAGATTATGTAGCTTAAGCATGATTGTTTGTAGTTAAAGTGATTAACTACCCGCCTGGCACTTAGTTAAGGAGTTTTAGCCCCTCCCTGACTTCAGGGAAAAAATCCCTACCTGGGGAAACAACCTTTCCTGGAGAGGTGACCTTGGTTAAAACACACAGCGCTAAGGGGAGCAATCATATTAAGAACAGTATGCTATATATGCCAATTCCCTTGAAACAGCAAGGATGGACCGGCTCCCGGCAGTTTTCCTCTACTTTATGGTTGATTTTTTAGGGGAAACTTTACATTAGCTATAATAATTTTATTCTCATTTAAAGTTTCTTTATATAGTAGCTTTATAAGTACTTTTATGTCATTTTCTCTTAATCTTTAAATATATTTTTCTGAATCAACATTAATAGGTGTATACAGGCAGGATTTAGAGGGTTCCTTGTATTCTAGGTTTTTTATATCAAATGCATCTTTTTTTGTTGGTAAAGTACAGTTTCTTTAATCAGTTATAATTATTATGAATCTATGTGCTTTCCCATTTTTTTTATTCTGATGATTGTCAATAATTTCAACTATTATTGTCTTTCTTGTTCTTCACCCTCAAACTTCCAATAGATACTTTTCCATCCCTAGTCACTTTTCTCTTTCGAAGTAATAACATCTTCCAAGCTTGCTACTACTTCTATGTACTTCATTTTCCTTCCAAAAGTGATTAAAGAGACTTTGCAACTACTAGCAAATGCAATTGGTAATCTTAAAAAAGCTAGACATTGTCATTGCGGTAATTGGCAAGACTTGAATATGGACTGTGGACTACAGAATAGTGTTGCATAGTGTATCAATGTTACATCTCCTGAGTTTGAAACTGTAACATGGTTATGTAAGATTTTTTTGGTTAGAGATACACAATGATGTTTGAGATAAAAGGGCATGATGTCTCCAATTTTCTGTCAAACAATATAGAAAAAATTACATATACACATATATGTCAACCTAAATGTGAACAATTGATTAATTTAAAAATGTATATATGAGTGCTCTTTGTATTGTTTCTATTTGTGTAAGTTTGCACTTATATAAAACAAAATGTTATAAATAAGAAACCTTTCATTTTTCAGTGGAAATTCCATTTTGTCTCATACCTGTTGTCAGTATTTCAGCATTCCTGGTGGCATTTTTCATTTAAGTTTTACTGCATTTGTTCCCAACATCCCTGGGCCCCTGCTATCTTCACCTCTTTTGCCTGCAGAAGCTTCTGCAGCCATTAACTGGTAGGACACTTAAGTCATTATTTTGATGAATTGCTGGAAGCTGAGAGTGGACTAACATGATGGTGAAATTCTACAGGGGCAACATTCTTAGAGGAACACACACACACACACACACACACAAACACACACACACACACACACACACACACACACACACACACACACACACATGCCCTCCTCACCTACCTGTTCCTAAAAACTTTGTAAATGGCTTTCCATTGGATTTAGAAGGAAAATGGTTTCCGTTTACCTGGCTGCCTCCAACCTGTGCCCCTACCAAGACGGGGGAACCTGCAACAGAGGTACCTGCCCTTGACTAAGAATTGAACCTGTGACCCTTTGGTTCATGGGCCGACTCTCCAACCACTGAGCAACAGGAAGGGCAGAGATCCTTCTTTTTTTGCAGCTACATAGTATCCCATGGTGTAAATGGACCACAGCTTTTTAATCCACTCATCTACTGATGGACACCTGGGTTTTTTCCAGATCTTAGCTATTGTAAATTGTGCTGCTATGAACGTAGCGGTGCATACATTCTTTCTGATTGGTATTTCAGGTTTCTTAGGATATATTCCTAGAAGTGGGATCACTGGGTCAAATGGCAGTTTCATTTTTAATTTCTTGAGGAAACTCCATATTGTTTTCCATAGTGGCTGCAGCAGTCTGCATTCCCACCAGCAGTGTACTAGGGTTCCCTTTTCGCCACATCCTCGCCAGCACTTGTCATTTGTTGATTTGTTAATGGTAGCCATTCTGACAGGTGTGAGGTGGTACCTCATTGTCATTTTGAGCATTTATTCATATGTGTCTTGGCCATCTGTATGTCCACTTTGGAGAAATGCCTATTTAGGTCCTTTGCCCATTTTATAATTGGATTGTTTGTCTTCCTTTTGTTAAGTTGTATGCGCTCCTCATATATTTTGGAAATTAACTCCTTATCAGACATATCATTGGCAAATATGTTCTCCCATACAGTGAGCTGCCTTTCCATTTTGTTGATGGTTTCTGCAGAAGCTCTTTATTTTGATGTAGTCCCCTTTGTTTATTTTCTCCTTTGTTTCCTGTGTCCTTGGAAATGTATCGGCAAACATATAGCTACAAGAGATGTCTGAGATTTTGCTGCCTATGGTTTCTTTTAGAATTTTTATGGTTTCACAACTTACATGTACCCATTTTGAGTTTATTCTTGTGTATGGGATAAATTGGTGGTGTAGAAACGAAGAGAGAGGATCCAAATAAAATCAGAAATGAAAGAGGTGAAGTAACAACTGACACCACAAAATATGAAGGATTGTAAGAAAGTATTATGAATAACTATATGCCAACAAGCTACACAATGTGGATGAAATGGATAAATTCTTAGAAAACTACAATCTTCCAAAATTGAATCAAGAAGAATCAGAAAACCTGAATAGGCTGATAACTACTGATAAAATTGAAGCAGTAATAAAAAAAAAAATTACTCCCAGAAATAAAAGCCCTGGCCACAGGGGAGTTTTTAAAAATTCTCCTAGAGTTGCTATTAATAATTCTGAAACATCAATTACTCTCCAATTAGATGATCACATGTAACATTATTGATTGATTTCCCCTTTCTAGAAGATGAGAAAAGACTATCATTATTATTTCTTTTAAATCTTTATTGTTGAAAGTATTATATATGTCCCCTTCCCCCTCCCCGCATTGACCTTTCCCAGCCTGACCCCAGGCCTTCACCACCTTATTGTCTGTGTCCATGGGTTATGTATATATGCATACAACATTGGTTGATCTCTTCTCACCCACCCTCCCTCCCCTGCCTTCCCTCTGAGGTTGACAGTCAGTTCCATGCTTCTATGTCTCTGGATCTATTGTTGTTCATCAGTTTATATTGTTCATTAGATTCCACATATGAGTGAGATCATGTGATACTTATCTTTCTCTGACTGGCTTATTTTGCTTAGCAAATGCTCTTCAGGTCCATCCATGCTGTTGCAAATGGTAGAAGTTCCTTTTTTATAGCAGCATAGTATCCCATTGTGTAAATGTACCACAGTTTTTTAATCCACTCATCTGCTGATGTGCACTTAGGCTGTTTACAAATCTTAGCTATTACAAATTGTGCTGCTATGAACATAGGGGTGCATATATCCTTTCTGATTGGTGTTTCTGATTTTTTAGGTTATATTCCTAGAAGTGGGATCACTGGGTCAAAAGGGAGTGTCATTTTTAATTTTTTGAGGAAAGTCCATACTGTTTTCCACAGAGGCTGCACCAGTCTGCATTCCCTCCAGCAGTTCAGGAAGGTTCCACAGGGGAGTTTTACTAAGCATTCAAAGAACTAACACCTATCCTTCTCAAACAATTCCAAAAAATCCAAGAAGTAGAACACTTCCAAGCTCTTTTTACTAGGCCAGCATTATCCTAATTCCAAAACCAGATAAAAATATTACAAAGAAAGAGAATTACAGGCCAATAATCCTGATGAACAAAGATGCTAAAATCCTCAACAAAATATTAGCAAATCGGATCCAACATTATGTTAAAAAGATCATGCACCATGACCAAATGGAACTTATTCCAGGGATGCAAGTCTGGTACAATATTCACAAATCAATAAATGTGATTCAATTTGTCATAAACAAATTGAAACACAAAAATCACATGATCATATTAATAGCCACAGAAAAAACATTTGACAAAATCCAACACCTGTTTTTGATAAGAACTCTCAGCAAAGTGGGAATACCTCAACATAATAAAGGCCATATATGACAAAACTTTAGCCAACATCGTACTCAATGGGGAAAAAATTAAAACCATTTTCCTTAAGAAGAAAAACAAGACAGTGATGTCCCCTTTGCTGTTCTTATTCAACACTAGAGGCCTGGTGCATGAAATTTGTGTGGGGGATGGGGGCCCCTCAGCCTGGCCTGTGCCCTTTTGCAGTCCAGGACCCCTCACTCCTTACTGTTCACCTGCTTGCTTCTCCTTACTGCTCAGCTTGCTGCTCCTTAGTGCTGCTGTGGAGGCGGGAGAGGCTCCTGCCACTGCCGCTGAGCTCACCAGCCGTGAGTTCGGCTTCTGGCTGATTGGCGCTCCCCCTGTGGGAGCACACTGACCACCAGGGGGCAGCTCTTACATTGAATGTCTGCCCTCTGGTGGTCAGTGCATGTCATAGCGACCAGTTATTCGCCATTTGGTCAATTTGCATATTAGCCTTTTACTATATAGGATAGTGCTGGAAGTCTTAGCCACAGCAATCAGCAAGAAAAAAATTAAAAGTCATCCAAATTGGAAATGAAGAATACCATTATTTGCCGATGATATGATATTATACATAGAAAACCCTAAAGACTCCACCAAAAAACTAGTAGATTGAATAAATGAATTTGGCAATGCAGCAAGGTATAAAATTAACACACAGAGATTGAAGGCATTTTTATACAGCAATAATGAACTCTCAGAAAGAGAAACTAAAAAATCAATCTCATTTACCATTGCAACAAAAAACTTAAGATCCTTAGTAATAAACTTAACTAAGTATGTAAAATACCTGTACTCAGAAAACTATAGGACATTGAAAAAAGATAGAGGTAGATATAAACAAGTGGAAGAATATATTATGTTTATGGATTAGTAGAGTTAACATCAAAAAAGCAATCTACAGATTCAATGCAATCCTTATTGAAATACCAATGGCATATTTAAAAGATCTAGAATAAATGCTCCAAAAATTTATGTGGAACCAAAATAGATCCTGAATAGCAGAAACAATCTTGGGAAAGAAGAACAAAGTTGGAAGGATCACAATCCTGGATATCAAGTTATACTACAAAACCACTGATTTGTTTTAGAAAGATATCTGACTGCTCTGTGGAGAATGGGTTTCAAATATGCAAGAGAAAAGCTGAATAATCCATTTAAAAAAGGAAAGTGGCTTGACCAGGGTATTAGCAGTGAAGTGGAAAAATTGAATAGATTATAAATATGTTTTAAAGATAAAGGTGACAAGACTTGCTGATTAATTTAATTTATGATATGACATAGTAGGATAAAGAGTAACTACTAGAATTTGGGCAACTTAGCTAGAAATGACATTTACTAGAATAATGAAGATGAGAAAAAATAGCCTTGGATTTGGTGTGGCGTGTTAGGAATTCTGCTTTGACTATATTAACTTTGTAGTAATTGTTAGGTTCCCATGTAGTAGTTCAAGAAAGATCTTAGATATACAAAGCTGGTGTTCAGTAAATTTCAGGAATGAAGATGCAAACTTGGAATTCAGCAGGGTATCAGGGGTGGGCAAACTTTTTGATTCGAGGGCCACAATGGGTTCTTAAACTGGACCGGAGGGCCGGAACAAAAGCATGGATGGAGTGTTTGTGTGAACTAATATAAATTCAAAGTAAACATCATTACATAAAAGGGTATGGTCTTTTTTCTTTTTTAGTTTTATTCATTTCAAACGGGCTGGATCTGGCCTGCGGGCCATAGTTTGCCCATGGCTGGTATAGATGGTATTTAAGTACACAGGAATATAAGTGATCTCTTAAGGGGACAGTATAGACAGAAGAGTGGAAAACAGTTAATATATTTGGATCAGTTAATATATTTATTTCAAGTAAAGTAGGAGAAACCAACAATGGCAAGTGGGTAGGAAAAAACTAATAGTTTTGGGGTGATGGAATCCATGAGTAGGATTAAATAGATGAGGTGAACTCTGTTGAATGCAGATGAGAGGTCAGGTAAGATGAGGAAAGAGAAGTTATTGGCAACATGGAGTTATATTAGTCACTTTAATTTTTATAGATTCAGTGAAGTGGTGGTGATAAAAGCCTAATGTCTGTGAGTACAGAATATAATGTGATGGAAGGAAGTGAAGAAAGGCAAAAGAGATAACTCATAAGAGTGGACATTTTGCTGAGAAGAGAACAAAGAAATAGGTGCTAACTGGTAGGGTTATATGCTGATGAAATTGAACCAATAGAGAGAGAATTCAATGATGAGAAATGTAGAAATGAAATCTTTTTTTTTGGGGGGGGGGGAAAGTGGTGGGATCCAGAGAACAAATGTAAGATTAGCCTTAGATAAGTGTAGGGAGACTATCCATAGTAACAAAAGACAGGGAAATTGTTACAGATATAGATACAAACACATTGGTTGATGTAGTGGGAAAATGAGGAATTTCTAAGTGCTGATTTTTTGGTAATGAAATGTCAGACAAGATTAGCTGTAAAGCAAGTAGTTACACAGGAGGTTTGGAAATGTCAAATTTTTGAGGAAAGGAGAGCACAAAGCAAGTAATATTTTTGGAGAATGGGAGAATGAGCATGCTAGAAAAGGTAGTAACTTTGTTGGGCAGTACTGTACACCTACAAGAGATTTGTAATCATGAGTTTGAAGCCAGACATTTAGATTATTTCAGCTATATGTGAGGAGTCAGAGAGTAAGCAGAAAGGCGAGTTTAACCAGGACAGATAAAGTATATGGGAAATCTTTTTCTCCATAATCTCAATAATTCTAGATATTATCAACCTTTAATTTTACCATTATAGTACCTGAAAACAAAATCTCATTTTATTTTAGTTTGCATTTCTCTGACCTCTAGTGAGACTGAATTATCTTCTCATGTGCCCATTAGTCACAACCTATTTGTTCAGATCTTTGTCTATTTTTTCTACTAAGATATTTGCTTAGTGTTATCTTCTTCTACCCCATTTGAAGTTTATAAAATTAGTCTCCTGTATTTTATAAGAGTATATTTTAATTTTTTATGTTTGATCATTTAATCATGTAATTTGAGTTTAATTTTGTATACAGTGTGTGGTAGGGAATCCAACTCTTATTTTTATAGATGTATAGCCAATTCTCCAATAAAATTTCCCATAGATTTAAAATGCCACCTTTTTATATTTTAAATTTATATACATATATATGTATGTAGACATATCCTATATAGTAAAAGCCAAATATGCTAAGTGTTGGACAGTTCATTTGATCGTTTGACCAGTTGCTATGATGCACACTGACTACCAGTGGGCAGATGCTCAGACCACTAGGTTAGCTTGCTGCTGGGATCCGGCCAATGGTGAATGGACAAGAAGGGCCGAACATGCCCTGGAGCCCTCCCACAGTCCCTCCCCGGCCCTAGTCATGCACGGGTGTGAGGGACCCCACCGGTGCATGAATCTGTGCACCGGGCCTCTAGCAGTCATAGATCTGGCTTTTCTTCTCTGTCCCATTGATTTGCTTGTCTACACCTGTGTACTATTTCAATGTAGTTGTGTACCATGTTTTGACATTTTGCAGGACAAGTTCCTCCCTTGTTATTCTTCCTCTGAAACATGTGTTGGCTATTCTTGCACATTTAAACAGAGATAAATTTTATAATTTGCTTATTAATCCTAATGGACATTGCAGGCATTGAATTTACAGATTAGTTTTGGGGAACCAGTTAAATTTTGCTGTGGAAGAGGAAGAGGAGAGAGCAAGACACCCTAAGCAGGCTCAGGTGGGTTCAGGACATGGTTACAGACCCTCTGGGTAGGAGAGTTCCAAGGGCAGAAGGGAGAAGGGGACAAACATTGAAATGAATTGCACTTTATCCATGCACTTACCAAAGATTAAGCTGGAAGGTTCTAAATGCAGCAATTTTGATCAAAACTCCCTGCTGGAATGATGTCTACTAATTTGTAGCACAGCTATTTTTTTCCAAACTGATGTTACATCTGTTGAAATTAACATTTTAAAAGTACTCAGTTATTTGGTGGGAACACATTCCAAAGAAAACAGAAACAAATATTAAGGGAAAGGAGGCCAAAATGGCGATGTGTAGGAGAGAAAGTTTACAATTTATTTAATAAGAATGTTGACAATTTTTAAAAAATCTATTAAATGAATATTTTGGATGAAAGAAAGTTTGCAATGGAATTAAGAGTTTGTTCCATAAAGAGAAAGATAGTAGATTAGCATATTAATCCCTTATTCATAGACCCATGAAGACCGGGCATTAGATGCCAACCTTGAGAGTATCACAGCTGAACTCCTACCCAGTTCAGGAAAAATGTCTGTATTATTTTCATAGCTTCAGGAATTTCAGGATTGCTCCAGGAAAAAGAGCCATTGCAGTCTTGAGCTGTATCTCTATCAACTTCTTATTCTATTTTCGTTTCTGTGGGGTTTATTTTTCTATTTTGCTTTCTGCGAAAAGACAGGAAGGTAGACATGATTGGAATCCGATCCTCAGCTGTACACCGCCTCAGCGCTGCTGCAGAACCTCAGTCCATCGGGCAATGGCAGGGAGCTATTTATAGACCAGCTCTGAAACTCCCTTAGTAACAAGGGTTGGAAAGAGCTGTCTGCGCTGCTGAAATATCCCCAGCCAGCCAGCGGCCTTGCCCCTGATCCCTGTAACTTTGGAATTCTTCTTAAGTGTCCACAGTTTCCATATTATTTCTTTTACAGCATGACTCATGGTTGGAGACCGCTCATGAATATTTATCAATCCAAGTAAATCCTATATTTTGTTTTATGATAATGTATTCTGTTGAAGGAGAGATATTTCATTTTGATGGCTAAGCTTTGTACTGCAACAACTAATGTCTATGCTTGCCTTTTTTCATGCTTTGAGATTTATAAGCTTTCTATTATATTTCACATATGTGGGCATTGGCCAAAATCCTGACATTTTCTTCCTTCCCTTTATGTTTGTTCTTTTTTCCTTCCCTCCAGCTTGACCATCTGTCTCCCCACTTTTGCTTCTGTACAACCATGGACTAAATACCTAGGGGTGGAATAATAAAGGTCATCAGGGATTCAGTTTCAGAAGCCATCTCTCATCTATGTAAGTACAGAGTGATTTCCGCAAAGTGTTCTACATCTTGTTACCATCTGGGCCTATTCCCTCACTTAGTTAGAGCACAGCTAACGGGGCCAAGGTCACAGACTGAGACCCTATATGATCCAGTTTATTTTGCACCGCAAAGAACTTTCTTTTGCAGCCATAGTCTGCAACTGCTACTGCTGGCGGGTCAATGTAGAAAATGAGCCTGCACTGGAGGACCTGGTGAGAGCTGGGCTGCAGCCAAGCTCTCACCTTTATTACAGAAAACTTCAAAGCCATATGTTCTATGGCCGGGTAGTCAGCAGGATTCCTATCTCAGTGCACTCTTTATATTAAGCTTTAGAATAGCTAGGACATGAGCCATCATCTGTTTCACATCTAAGGTAAAAAGATGTGCCCATCTGTCCTCGCTTGTCTCTATAGATTTATCTCCTTTACAGTTTACTCCATAAGGGGATGACAGGAACCCCCCAAATTAGTCCAATCCTTTATGTCATTCTGTCTTTCCTAATGACATTCCTCTGTGGATTTAGACATTTTTGAGATGGAAATTAAGTGACTGGCAACATTAAATCTGATGAGGTGAGCAGTCATGTCTAACTAGGAAGAGAGTTGCCATTAGATGAATATAACGTCTGAGGACTCTAACGAGTAGAAATTTTGAGCATCTTCCCCTTTTGGCTTTTGTTATACTAGCATAATATATGCAGAGTGATTTAAAATTTACAAACCATTTCCATATCTCCCGTATCAGTGGGTCCATCCAATGAGATATTAGCTGGACAGGTATTATTGCATCTTTCAGATTAGCTGCACACAAAGCTTGTAGGACTTGTTCAAGGTCACACAATCTATTAAAATCTTTGGACCCTGATCCAGGGGGCTTTCCATGATATCACTCTACATTTTATTTCTTGACTTGCACCTGCAGGGATATCTCAACACAAATGTGATCATATTGTCAAAACCATTTCTACTTTTTTCCCAAGTTGATTAGGGATACGGCCTCAAAAGGAGATTGAGTAGATGGTTCTGAAAGGCATCCAGGGCTCTTTTGGAATGTGACATGGCAGTTGGTAAAGCTTATGAAATGAGAGAGATCTGCTTTCAAATACTGGTTCTCCCTTAGTTTATTTTTCAAACAATTCTATCCTGCATGATTAGGGAATAACCCTGGCAACAGTCTCTGAAATGAGTTTTTGCCAAATTGTGTAATGGACCTGCTTGGAACTGACATTCAAAAGTAAGACATTTATTAAAGGGAATTTAATTCAGGATCCTGGGAGTAGGAGGAAGCAAGGCATTCTTTTTAAAAAATAATTTTCTATTGATTTGAGAGAGAGGAAAGGAGAAGGAGCGAGCAAGAGAGAAACATCTATGCCCACAACCTGGGCATGTGCCCTCACCTGGAATCTAACGGGAGACCTTTCAGTGCATGGGACGATACCCAACCAACTGAGCTACACCGGCCAGGGCAGAAGCAACGCGTTCTTACTCCCCAGCCCTCAAGACTATTGCACTTTAATTGTGTGACTTACTTTTCCAATTAAAAGCATGCCTTATATATAAAGGGTCTCATTTACATTTAGCATCATCTGACCTTATTTTTTTTAACAATATTACACAATGCATTATGTCTTGATATAATTTAAGGTCTCCTGTTGACTACTTACATTTACTAAACAGTAGTTCAGTCTAGATCAGTGAACACCATTAAAATGCATAGGCAGCAACACAAATATTAGATAATTGGTACTCAAAGCAAGCCAAAGCCCTGACAAAAGTTGAGAAAAAATAAACAAGTTGTTTTTTAATTTTGTGACTATATCTTTCTTTCATTCATATTGATGGCTATGGATTTAGATACATCTTCAATTTGTCTCTTTGGGATTTGTTTGTTTTTCTTCTTGTGAAATATTTGATACATACAGAAGAGTGTATAAAATATTTACAATTTATGTGAACTTTAATGAACAAAATAAACTGATGAACAACATAGAACCAGAGGCATGGATATATGGAACAGACTGACAGAGAGGAGGGGGGGGGACTGCATGAAAGAAGGTGGAGAGAATAGCCAAAGAACATATATGAATAGTGCATGGACACAGACAATAGTGTGGTGATGGTCAGAAGGGGGTGATGGTCAGGGGGCTGGGTGGAGGTGAGTAAAAAGGGGAGGGAATGGCAGACATCTGTAATAGTGTAACAGTAGAAACAACAACAACAGCAAAATACAATTACAAAGTAATGTCTTATGAACCACTCAGGCCAAGTAGCAACTTGCCACAAGCCTCTCCACAGTCAGACAGAATCGTCCCCCACTTGACATAACATCAACCAAAAAAGTATGCCCATCTGTCCTTGCTTGTCTCTATAGATTTATCTACTCTACAGTTTACTGTCCAAGGACTTTAGTTTAGTTTTTTTTTAATTTATGCAAGTGAATTCTATACTTTTTTCTTTTTTGACTGCTTCTTTCACTCAATAGGATATTTGTAAGTTTTATCCATGATGATGGATCGATATATAATCTAAAATATTATATTTATAGTTGGTTTTTATATTGATTCTATATTGAGGCCCTTGGATCATTTCTAGCTTGGGGCTACTTTGAGTGATGCTGCTATGAACACTATTGTACTTATGTTCTGGCTATGTACTGGATGTAAAGTGTACACGTAGGGGTGGAATGCTCATCACAGAGCTTCAATTTTACCAGAAAATGCTGAACTACCTTCAAAATATTTTATTAATTTTCACTTCCAAGAGAGACTTCCTATTGTTCCACTTCATTTTTTAAAAATATATTTTATTGATTTTTTTTTTTTTTTTACAGAGAGTAAGGAAGAGGGATAGAGAGTTAGGAACATCAATGAGAGAGAAACATTGATCAGCTGCCTCCTGCACACTCCCTACTGGGAATGTGCCCATGACCAAGGTACATGCCCTTGACCGGAATCGAACCCGGGACCCCTCAGTCCGCAGCCTGACGCTCTATCCATGGAGGCAAACCGGTTAGGGCTTGTTCCACTTTCTTATCAACATTTGAAATTGTTAGACACTGTGATTTTTGCCTGTGCAGTAGGGATGCAGTGGTTTTCCATTGTGGTCTTTGTGTGCCTATTTTCTTTCAACCAGGCTCTTTGTCTTTTTGAGGGTTATTTGTTATATGTGTTATTTGAAATAATGACTTAAAGAGATGAGGGAGTTATGGGAATAATGAGGGAAGAGCATTCCAGGTAATGAAAAGGTTCAGTGCAAAGGTTCTATGCCAGAAGTCTGCCTGGAGTGAGAGGAACATCAGTAGCAGATGAATGGAGGGTAATGGAGGGAGGTCTAGTAGGAAACTTTGGCCTGGGCTCAGAATGAAATGGAGTGTTCAGAGCAGAGGAGTGACATAACCTGACTCTCCCTCTTTAAAAAAAAATTAAGATGCTTTTATTTTTGTAAATAGTTTGAAGTGTCTGGAAAAATTGAGTGTAATTACTATCCTATTAGGAGAGTTTGTGTTTTCCATCCCTGCAAATATGGGCTCTTTCAGGTTAGAGATTCTGGTCCCCAAAGGGGACAAACTATTATTAGGTTAGTATCAATAAGATTTTATTGAACTATGTTCCATCCATGCTGCCAGGGAATTTTAGAGTCCTTTAGGGGCCAACGAGTGAGAATAAGAGTAATCATATTGGTAGGAGTAATGACCCGAGAGTAGAAAGTGGGGGTAGAAAGGAACATTTATGGTACCCAGGTGATCCCCTGTTGCTCCCTTACCCAGCTGTAACTGTGAATGAACATACGCACATGTGCAGTAAACCTTGAGAATGACATCATGTTCATGGACTTAGATCCTTCAGAAGTGAAAGTTTGGTTTACACAACCAGATAAGACACCGAGACCTGCCTCGACGTTAGCTGAGGGGAGGGAAACATAGTGGATGATAGAGGAGGGAGATGATCATACCTGCTGTGGTCCCGAGACCAGCTGCAGCAATGGGAGCTGTGTCCTCTCCTCAGGAGGAGAGGTCAGTGAACCCGCGAAAATGTCTAGGCTGTGGATCTGTGCACAGCAAAGATGGACTGTGGAGCTCTGGGGGAGTTGCTGCTCAATCTCCCTGTAAGCTAACCTTCTGTGGGAAGCATAGTTAGACAAACACCTCCATTTATACATCAGATATGACATGATGTCCACACTGGACCATGCTTCCCCTGGGCTGTTCCCAGCACAGTGGGATTGCTAAGTATTGGGACATTCCTGCTTCTAATGGGAAACTGTTGCTTGGTGAGCTTCCGTTAGCCTGCTGTGACATTCTCAGAACTGTGCAATGGCCATGGCTTGTCTTTCCCAATTCTCCTTCCTTCTTTCTCTTCTTCCACAGATATAAGAGTCATATTGTGGTCTGAAGCCTTTGCCAGACTACCTCAGCCACCTCCCCTTGATCTTTCACAAGCATGTTCCCCAGTAAGTCTCTTAACAACTATCCCATTTTGGCGTCTGTTTTTAGGAAGACCTGAGCTGAAGTAAGGTATGTTTACTATAATTATCAAAATGGTTTAGTTTAAATCTACCAGTTAGCCTTTTCTTGTTTACTTCTCTTAATCTTTGTTCCTTTTCCCTCCTTCTGCAGAACTGAACTTTTAAAAAATAATTATTTTATTATCTATACCTTGTTTCATTTTTTCAGCATTTAACTTCAGCATCATTTGAAAGTTAGGGTTTAACTCTCAAGTGATGCTATACCACTTCCCATACGGTGTAAAATGTACAGCAGAATATACTCACCTTCCCCCTTCTGTCCTTTGAGCTATTTTCAAACATTTCACTTCTGCATACACTATAAACGCCCCAAAACATTGTCATTATTTTTACTTTAAACAAATATCTATGATCTAAGGTAAAACTGATAAAAATGTCCTTTGTACTTACCTTTATATTTTTCCTTTTCTGTGCTCATTAGTTAATGTAGAGCCAATACTGAACTGGTAACATTTCCATCTTTCTTTAACATCTCTTATGGTTGCCGGTATGCTGCTGCTGAGTTTTCTCGTATTTTGTTAGTCTAAAAAAGTGTTCATTTCTCCTTGATTTTGTTACTGTGGGATAATATAATGTAACATTTACCATTTTAACCATTTTTAAGTGTCAGTTCTATGGCATTAAGTGCATTCATGCTGTTGTGCACCCTTCACCACCAACCATCTCCAGAAAGTGTTTTGTCTTCCCCAACTACAACTCTGTGCCCATCAACACTAACTCCCCATTCTTCCCCTCCCCCAGACCCTGGCAACCACCATTCTGCTTCCTGCCTCTATGAATTCACTCCAGGAACCTCATGTAAATGGAATTATATAATATTTGTCTTTGAGTGACTGCCTTATTTCACTTAGCATAATGTCTTTTATGTTCATCCATGTGGTAGCATGTGTCAAACTTTCTTTATTAAGGCTGAATAATATACTATTATATATATATATATCACATGCATTTTCAAGAACAAATATTTATTGAAGTTCCTGTTTGTACTTTTGTACTTTTTTGGGGTATATGCTAATAAACTAATATCATATGGGAAATTAGTTTTCTAGGGCTCCCATAACGAAGTACCAGAGACTGGGTGGCTTAAAAGCAGACATTCATTTTTTCACAGTTCTGGAGCCTGGGAGTCTAAGACGAAGGTGTCAGCAGGGCTGGTGTCTTCTGAGGCCTCCCTGCTTGACTGGCTGATGGCCATCTTCCCCTTGTGTCTTCCCTCTGTGCCTTTCTGTGGCCAAATTTCCTCTTCATATAAGGACACCAGTCACACTGGGTTAGAGTCAACCCTAATACCTCATTTTAACTCAATTACCTCTTTAAAAACCCTACGCCAAAAATAGGCACATTCTGACGGATGGGGACTTGGAATTTAATGTATGAATTTGGGGGCACAAATTCAGCCCATAATCCTGTCCTTTGGTTCCCCAAAATTCAAGTTCTTCTTGCATGCAAAATATATTCATAATAGCCCCATTTCAACAGCCCCAAATATCTTTTTTAAAATTTAAATTCTTTATTATTTAAAGTATTACATATGTCTCCTTTCCCCCCCACCTTGACCTCTCCCCTCCCGCCCCTCCCCCAGCACATCCCCCCCTCATCTGTGTCCATTGGTTGTGCTAATATGCATGCATACAAGTCCTTTGGTTGATCTCTTATCCCCTCACCCCCTGCCTTTCCTCATAGGTTGGACAGTCTGTTCAATGCTTCTGTGACTCTGGTTCTATTTTTGTTCATCAGTTTATGTTGTTCATTATTTTCCACAAACGAGTGAGCCCCAGCCCCAAAGGTCTTAACCATTCCTGCAGCAACTCTGAGTGCAAACTCTCATCTAAGTATCCTCTACATAAGGTGTAGGTGAGATGTGAGGTGTGATGCATTCTGAGGAGAACACTCTCACCAGCTGTGAAACTGTGAAACCAGACAGCGCCTTACAGACTTCCAAAGTATAATGATAGAAACGGCATAGTCCCATTCCAAACAGAACCAGTTGTAAAAGGCAAAAGATTTATATAGTTTGAAGAGAAACCAGAGTATTTTAAAAAATCCAGTTACATAAGATTTCTTCTATGATTTATTCTAAGTGTTTTATAGTTTTGGCTCTAATGTTTGTATTTAATCCATTTTGAGTCTGTTTTTGTAAATGTTGCACAGGGAGGCTCCAACTTTATTCTTTTGCATGTGGACATGCAGTTTTCCCAATACCATTTTTTAACAGACTGTCCCTTTCCTACTGGACTACATTCTGCCTCTAAGTCTGTACCACGTTATCACAATGAAATCAGGAAGCGTGAGTTCTCCAACTTTGTTCTGTTTCAAGATTGTTTTGTTTATTCAAAGCCCCTTGAGATTCCATGTGAATTTTTAAGATTTCAATATGATTTTCTTTTTCTGTTTTAGCCTAAAATAAATTCTAATTGCTTTTAGTGGGACATTTGTTTTAAACCACAAATCATTCTGCCTGGATTATCATAGTACAAAATCCCTTCTTTATCCCCGCCCTCAACCAAAACGAAAACATAAACAAAACTTCAACTTCAAAGCCACAGTTCAGCTTAAAATAATAAAACTTTTCTTTTGTTCCATCATTTGAGTCATTTTGGGAATTTTCTATTATTTTCTCCTCGTTATGGGTGCTATTTTTCTATCTTTTCACATGCGATAGTTTTTTGATTGTTGGTCCTTGTGAATTTTACATTGTTAGTTGCTATATTTTTATTGTTTCATTTAAGTGTTTTATTTTCCTCTGTAGCAGAGTGAAGTTACTTAGAAACCATTGGAACCTTTGGAGGCCGCTTTTAAACATTGTCAGGGCAGGTCCAGAGCCGCCCGTAGTGGAGGGATATTTAGTCCTACTGAGGATTCTCCCTGATGTCCTATACAGGGTGGGGCAAAAGGAGCTTTACAATTGCTGTATGGAAAAGAACATGATAATTAATAGATAATAATACAAGAATAAGCTCGGTGTTTTGCATACTCACAACTGTGAACCTACTTTTGCCCCACCCTCCCTATTATGTAGTGTTTCCACGCTGGCTGATGAAAAACAAACTGTTTTCCACACCGTGTGAAATCCTGCAATTGTCCTGCTTCCTCCTTTCTGGCGGTTCTTCCCACAGCAGCAGGTTGCTTCCTCTCATGCATGTACAGGTCAGTACACAGCAAAGACCTCTGCTGGTTTCCAGCGTCCTCTCCCTCTGCACAGCCCGTTCTCTTTGCTTCTCTTCTGCTTTACAACTTCTCCTTTACAACTGCTCAGACTGCAGACTGTCCCCTGCACTTGGTAAGAATGCTGGGTTGCTTGGCTCGCCCTCTGCGTACTACGGCTTTAAGTTGGTACAACCATCAGCTCACCTGGTTAGTTCTCCCCTTCTCTTAGGGGTAGAGTCCTGCACTGACTGCTTTCCAATTCTTTTAAGCCATTATTCCATATATTGGCCAGAAGAGGAAGTTTTCCTAGTTCTGTGTTTTCTATTTTTTTTAAATCTCTCCTTTGATTCAGAGGTTATTTAGAATTGTGTTTCTTTTAAAAATTGTGGTAAGAATACTTAACATGAGATTTACACTCAATAAATGTATAAATGTGCAATACAGTATAGTTGAGTATATACACAATGTTGTACAGCAGGTAGAAGTCTATTTCTTAATTTTCAAATATTGTGGTTGTCTAGATACATATTTTAATGAGACTTTGATCAATGCACGTGATTTTAATGTTTTAAAGTATGTTGAGAGTTTCTCTATGGTTAGACCAAGTGTGTCAACATTGTTTAATCTCATATCTTGCTGTATATTCATTCTAACAGGCATTTTGTAGGGTTCTATGTTGACACTTTTTAGTACTTTTTTAAATATACTATTTTGTTATCTTCTGGTATGTAATTTCTGATATAACTGCTGTCATTCTTCCTTATGATATTTTTTGTGTGCATAACATACCTTTTCTTTTTATCTTCTCTTAAGTTTTTCTCTTTACTGCTGGGTTGTAGAAATTTTGTTATAATGTTTATTGATATATTTATTTTTAGAGTTTACTCTGCTTAGGGTCTGTTAAGCTTCTTGGAAATGTAGGCTTTCAATTTTTATCATTTGGAAAAATTTTGATCATTACTTCTTTTTTTTTATATATTTTATTGATCTTTTACAGAGAGGAAGGGAGAGAGACAGAGAGTCAGAAACATCGATGAGAGAGAAACATCGACCAGCCGCCTCCTGCACATCCCCCACTGGGGATGTGCCCGCAACCCAGGTACATGCCCCCCACCGGAATCAAACCTGGGACCCCTCAGTCCGCAGGCCGACGCTCCATCCACTGAGCCAAACCGGTTTCGGCTGATCATTACTTCTTAAAGTATTTTTGTGTTCCCTTTTCTATGACTAATTCCACATGTATGAAGCCACTTTATTGCCCACAGATCACGATAGTTTATTGTTAAAAGTATTTCTCCTAATTGTACAGCTTTCATTTGTGCAGTTTCTATTGCTATGTCTTTAAGTTCTTTGATTTTTCCCCCATATACAGTGTTTAATTGGTTGTTAATCTTTCCTAGTGTATTTTTATTTTAGGGCTTATTTTTTTCATCAATAAATTTGACATGGGTATTTTCTACATTGTTCATATTTGTCTTAGCAATTATATTTATGTTTTTCTTTATGCCCTTGAGTATATGGAACACATTTGTAATTGGTGATTTAATGTCTTCTTTCATCGTTCCTGTTAGTTCTGGGCCTGTTGGCTGTGGAACATTTGACTGTTCTATATTTTACAGTGTTAAGTGCTGGATTCTGTTGTGCTTCTTTAAGGAATACTGGCCTTTCATTTTGAGGCAGGCAGTTAAATTACATATGCATTAAAAGGTTGATTTGAATCTTTTGAAATCTTTTAGGTAGGTTTTGAATCACTGGTATTGTAGAGCTAATTTAACTCCATTTTTCTTTTTCTTTTTAGGTTTGGGCCTCAGGGGTCTCTACTTACTGGCTTACATGTTCAACAAAATCTCTCCCTTCCTCCTCGAGAGAACTTGGGTAATGCCAGTTCTGGGTGACCGCTCCAAATTGTCAGTCTTACAGCTTCCTGGTAATAGTCCTTTCCTTGAAAGTTGTTCTGGTTCATCGTTGTTGGGTTTTACCTGATACACGTGTAGAATGATCTTCAACCCAAGAGCCAAGGGGACACCCACGTACATTTCTGGAGCTATTTCTCTGTGTAAGTTCCTCATTTGGGGCATTTTCCCCTGCAGCTATAGCTGCTTCAGCCTCACCAAACTCCAGCTTCTCTCTCAAGCAAGATTGTTGGGCACTGTGTTCCCTCTCCTTGCCCCACATTCAGGATTACCTTAGGCAGAAAGTGTTTTTCTGCATTTTTAAGATCACAGTTCTGTACTGCCTGTTGTTCAGTGTCTGAAAATAGTCATTTCTCTATGTTTTGTCCTGTTTTCTAATTGTTTCTAGCAGGAGAGAAAGTTTTGGTTATTTTAATTTTTTGTTTGGAAATGCAAGTCTCTGGGGTATTTTTTCTTTTTCTTTTCTTTTTTTTGTGTTTATATGAATTACTTATTTGAACTTCTTGTATTTTCTTCTTGGCAGCTATATTTTAAGATAAAATTTAGGACTTTACATACATGTCTATGAATGTTCATTTTGCTGATTTTAAACCATTCTACCTTGCTGGGTTCTTCTATATATATTTTTTTATCCATAATTTAGTTCTCCTTTTCAGTTCTTGTCATTATCAAACTCTTCAATGTACCTTCCTAAAATAACTCAAGTAGTTTCTAAATATTGTTGGGCAACTGAAGAGCACTAAAGACTAGCATTTTGGTAAACTGTAATCTATTAATAAAATATTTTGCACCTGGTTTAATTACAAATTGTCAAATGGTGAAGTTGTCCTTAAGAAGCAGGCATCTTCTTAGTTAGGTTAGTTAGGTTTGCATAGATTCCATTGGGTAGGAGACAATGACCCCCAATGGACTTAGGTGGTTTATTATAAACCACACCAGGTGTCATGAGCTTTGTATTCACACCAGTTCCTCACCTCTCTTCTCACTGGGGGTGATGGGGAGTGAACCAAGGTGGAAAGCTCTTCATGGTGGATCTGTATCATACCCAGGAACGCCCAGGTCAGGAAATTCCCAGTGCTATAAGGGGCTTCTGACAAATGTGCCCATCATTCTCCCAGGGACATGGTCTTTGTTACCCTGGAATATAAATAAACCTATATTAGGGAGAGGAGGAGGGACTTGTAGAAATGACAGAGATGCAGAGATAATGTCTCCTAATAAAAGCATATAAATCTTCTGTTAACTACACTTTATACTCATGTGATATTCATATATATTCAAAAATTATTCTAGAATATTGCCTAAATGATGCATAATAGTCAATGAATTGCTCAAGTAATCAGATCTAGGACATTGTATATTAAATCCCTTAGGAACGTGTATGCCAAATATATGATGAAAGGTGAGACCACGAGGAAGAATGCTGAACACACTCCGATAATTGGTATTTCTCTCCATCTGTCACATTAAATTTATTTTTCTCTTTTGCTTAGTGTTGAATTTGAATAAGTTGATTATGCATATGATAAAACTTCAGTGTGATGCATATGTTTCCGTTTCTTCCCCACAAAGATATCATAAGGGAATATGTCAATGCTTTTCAAAAAATAATTTTCTGCTATACATATTAAATTTTTTTCTGATTTTTCAGTTTTGAGATCCAATAAATAGAAAATGCAATTAATTTTACATAACTTATAGAGCCAGAGTCATAGAAGCATTGAACAGACTATTCAACCTAAGAGGAAGGCAGCAGGTGGTAAGAGATCAACCAAAGGACTTGTATGCATGCATATGAGCATAACAAACGGACACAGACAGTAGGGGGGTGAGGGCATGTGCTGGGGGTGGGGGGGTGGGAGCAGCTGGGTAGAGGTCAATGGGGGAAAAAGGAGAGTTATGTAATACTTTAAACAATAAGAATTTAAATAAAAAAGCATTTAATTAACTCACAATGATTCTTAAGGAAAGCTGTTCTCTCTTGTAAGTACTCAAAAACTATAAACATAAATATATATCTTTGGATTTTGGGGGCATCTACTTTAACTTCTTTGGTCTTTGATTTCTGAAATCAGCTCTTGTGCCATCTAGCCTCCAAAAAAAGCCTTTAAACCTTTATAACATAGTACAGGTACCGATTTCTATTTTCCTGCTTCATGCCAAACTGGTGAAGAGGTGAAAACTACAGTATAAATTTGAGAAAAATGCCGTCTATCTTCACTAGTTTTTGAGAAGGTCTAGCCTTGACATCAAATTTTCTTACTTGAACTCTTCCAGTTAACAATTGGAGACGTCAAAGAACATTAGTAGTAAAAACTCGGACAATACAAATGCATTTAAGTGATACTAATGCTGCTTAGTATTCTAATCAATAAACTAATATTTCAAATAACTATCATGGCCTTTATATCATTGCACATTTGATCAGAGGCTACTACACATAAGGCTTGTCTAAGTGCTGTGGACATTTAAAAGGAAAAATATAGTGCAAGTTAAGTAATGGTAAAGTGTTTGAATAATTTAAGACAGCAATGGAAGCAATGTCACAATGCATAATAGTCAATGGATTGTTCAGGTCATCCTTTCTGTCAAAGCTCAGGTACGGACTGGCTCTGACTTCAAGTGGGCACGGGCTGAGATGTTCACGGAGAGTGCTATGATGAGCTCAGCATGAATAGAGAAGACGGGGAAGACCTTACTGGTGGGTGTACCACTGTGAATAAAAGTGTAGACAGAGGGAAGGGCAAAGGGCAGCTTGAGAGGCACATAGCTTTAACGAAGGCTACGAAATGGAGAAACAGAAAGAAAGCTTATAGCTAGGTTATTTCGGGCTCCAAATATCAGGTTAAGAAGTATGAACAGGCAGCCAGCACTGAAGTCTTACTAGGCAGTGAGAAGAGAAGGAAAGCAGGGAGTAATCATGGTTTTTGTCCAGCCATAGAAACAACTGAAAAGCTCATGGTAGTGAAGGAAACATTGTCAAAATGGAACCTCCAAAATGGAACTCTTCAGGTTTAGAGACAATTCTTTATTACAACACTAGATTTTCCAAAATTTCCTAAATACCAGGATCCCAGGGCCTAGAGGGGGAGGCACACAGCTTGCAAAATTAGCCAATAATATAGTTTTAAGTCAATGAGTTCTACCTTTTCTTAATACTCTAGAAATCATGGCACAGATTTAGAAAGTTTGTATTGTAGTGGGAGGAGAAAAGCCATAAACATGTATATTATTTTTATAAACTAGAGGCCTAGTGCATGGAATTTGCACACCAATGGGGTCCCTTGGCCTTGCCTGTGGGGATTGGGCCAAACCGCTCTCTGACATCCCCCGAGGGGTCCTGGATTGCGAGAGGGTGGTTCTCAGGTGACGCACCCCGGAATTGGGCTCCCTCCTCTCTGGTTCCAGGTGGATCAGCTGAGAACCACAGCTGCAAGTCACCACAGCTCAGCAGCTCCTGCATTGAGCGTCTGCCCCCTGTTGGTCAGTGTGCATCATAGCTACCAGTCAGATGGTCGCTTAGCTTTTTATATATATAGAGAGATAATTCTCATCCTGATTTCAGAAATGTTACAATTCAAAAAGAAGGGTTTTAGAAATACAAAATGCAAAGCATTTTAAAAAAATTTATTCTGTCTGCTTCATTGAGAATGGGCTATAGGAGAGATTATCACAACAAAACAGGCAAGAAAGAATGGTGTTTGGACTACATGGGTGTGTGAGAAATGGTCAGACTTTGGATTTATTGGTAGTGAGAGAGGAAGAAAGTATATGGTTTTCAGTAATTGCAACAGCAAGTTGTCATTTACTGAGAAGGGAAAACTATGGGAGACAGATTTGGTGGGGACAATCAGAACTTTGTTTCAGACCTAGAAAAGTTGAGTCCTTTTAAACATCCAAAGGGAGATATTGAGCAGGCAGTTCTAACACAGACACACAGACAAACACACACACACACACACACACACACACACACACACACACACACTCAGAGTCAATACTTGTGGATTCTGTATTTGTAAATTAGCTTGTTCATTAAAATTTATTTTGTAAGCCCAAAATTAATACTCTCAGTGCATTTGTTTCATGGTCGATACATAGACATGTGTGGAATGGTGAAATCATGAGGCACGCCATGTGTGCGTCCCCGGGAATAGTTAAACACAACAACACTCTGCCTCTTGTTTCAGCTCTCCTACTGTAGCAATAGTCCTTTTGTGGTCCTCTTAGCGCTGCAGCTTGTGCATGTCTGTACTTCTGGTTGGTGATGTTGCTGTTTTAACATGGCCAAGTGTACTGTGGAAGTGCTGTCTAGTATTCCCAAGTGCAAGAAGCCTGTGATGTGCCTCCTGGAGAGAACACATGTGTTAGATAACTTCGTTCAGGCCCGAGTCGTAGTGCATTGGCCATGAGTTCAATGTTAATGAACCAACAATATAGGTTAAATAAGTGTCTTTAAACATATACACACACAAAACAAGGTTATGTATAGATGAGTTGATTGAAATGTTGTACCTAGAGGCTCACAGGAACCTACCCCTGTATTTTCCCTACAGCAGTGATTCAGTATTTGCTAACTCAGTGGTCGTGTTGACTTTCTAGGACATTAACAACCTATATTATGAGAATCGGCTATATATAAAGGGGCAAAAGTAAATTTATAGTTGTGAACACATAGACACAGTTTATTCTGGTATTATTATTTATTAATTATTGTATTATTTTCTATATGAAAAACTTTATATATTTGCATCTATATTTATATATCTACATATTTATATTTATATCCATATTCTGAAGTTAAGGATGCTTTTAAGGCTAGATTGGGAGTCATCAGTATATTTTTACTTTTAAAAACTCCATTGTCCCATAATTTACACAGATTTGAAAGAAAGAATTCACTGCATCTAGATTACTTTTTCTTCAAGTGTGGTTCATGAACTGGTCATTACCAATATGCAAGGAGATAACCACCAAAGCAGAGGGTAAGCACTCAGAATGCTTTATAGCACTTGACAAGGCAGTATTATATCTACTGATGTCATATAAGAAAAGGGCTTGCATTTTGTATGACTGCTATTTTATTTTTGTAATAATTTATTTTTCTCATATCTTATAAAATATCCATCTGAGATAGATTGTGGGAAATAGTCCTTCATCAGCACTTCTCAGAAGATGGGTTCATCTACCCTGCCCCCCGTTCCTAATGGCAAATGTTTCTGAACCAGAGATGAGCATAAAAACACTTAAAAATAATGGATAAAAGTGTTGAAAATAAAACATTGAAAACCAGTGAGAATGAAAATTAAGGCACATAAGTGAAAACTTGCTACTAAAAATGTGATCTAAACAGCATTGGTGTAATTTGGAAATTGATAGAATGCAGAATCTCAGGCCTGCCCCTCCACCCCAACTTACTGAGTCAGAATCTGTGTTTTAGCGAGATCCCTCAGGGACCCATATGCACGTTCACTGTGTGAGAAGCACTGAGTCAGAGGTGTAAGATTAGGATGGAGTATAACAGTTGTGACACAGTTAAGTTAGTGGATCTCGGAATTAATAGAATTGAAAAGTGCTCAGTGGTGGCTAGTCAGGGTGGCAGCGGAAGGCGGCAAAGCACCAGCCGGATCAGACAAAAAAGGGAGTCCTCCAGATGGATGTTGGCGCCTGGCAGCTACATGGTTCCTTTTACTGATGAGGAGAAAGGTGAAAACCCCCCACTCCTCTAACACATAGAGTTGGCCAGGCAGGGAGCTGAGTTCCTGCTACAAAGTTTTCATAGAGAACCTTCCCAATGTGGTGCCACAGCTGCAGGACTGGTGTTACTTTCTTAAAAAAAATTTAAATATATTTTTATTGATTTCAGAGAGGAAGAGAGAGGGAGAGAGAGATAGAAACATCAATGATGAGAGAGAATCATCAATCAGCTGCCTCCGGCACAGCCCCCAATGGGGATCGAGCCCACAACCCAGGCATGTGCCCTGACCGGGAATTGAACCATGACCTCCTGGTTCATAGATTGATGCTCAGCCACTGAGCCACATGGGCCGGGCAGGACGTGGGTTACTTTCATGTTTTGTGCTCAAAAGAACCTTAACTTTGTTGGTCAGCAAGACCTTTGGCTTATTAAGGATGAAATACCTTTCTCTTCTTCACCAGTTTCTAAGTGTCTCAGCAGAGAGGAAGAAGATAACAGAATCTTGTTAACTCACTCTGTATTATAGAAGGGAAGTACTGGATTTCTTGCAGATGGAAACTAAAAATTCTCCTGGATACATGAGAGCTCATGATACCTTTTCTTTTTTAGTGCATTATACATCTACTGTGCATACATACCTCCTTCAGTTCATGTGTGTATGTTGTGCACATTTAAATGATGGAATGGAAAGAAGATGGCTGGACAGCATAACACCAAATAATGAGTCCTGGGCACTATTTTCCACCCAATGGATTTATAACCATTAGTCACTTACTGAGATTTGTTATTAGGCAAAAACCACCATCTCCTTCTCTTTTTTATAGATAATCATCTGATTTCTAGAAGGCCCTCCTCTCAGAGTAAAAGTCAGTATTAGTGAATGGCCAGCAGATGGTTAGCACTTAGAAATAACTATATTTTGTATTTCGTGAGACTGTCCAAAAGGAACAAGTTCCCATTGGAGAGTATTTAATGATAATGGTGGCTGGGTCTGAACCACGCCTTTTGAGGGAGACTGACAATGTTTTACCCCAAGGCAGTAAGAAAAGAGTTTCAGGACAACTTCTTAGAAAACATCCAATCTAATCAAACCTTCCTTGTCTTTGGACAAATGTTCTGTCTTAGAGGATCATGATTTTTTCCTGTCCAACGTGGTGATGTTGTGGGCAATTGAGTTAAATTCAAGTACACTTATTGAGTAATAATACATGTCAGTAACATCATCTTTAAAAATAGGGCCTTCTTCACAATGGTTCGAAGAAGAGTGTCTCTGTCAGCAGAATGGCCATGTTGGATGTATTCAATATGACATTGATTATCTTAATCAAAAGGGACAGACAGGGCCAGAGTTCTGAGGAGGATGGCAGCGGAGCACAAACACTCAGCCCACTCTCTCCCCTTCCATCAGAACTGGCTGAAATGAACAAAGAAATACAAAGCTAGAAGAAAACCAGGACCAGTGATGTAAATGAAGGTGTGTCATTTTTGGTTACAGAGGTAAAGAGTCCGCTGGTTCTCAGGCAGATGGAACCAGAGTGAGAGCAGTCTGAAGCCCAAAACACAGTTCTCATCCTGAAAAAAGCTGGGAAGTCACAAGGAGCTGAAATAGGCTTAAGGCATGGAATTGTGGGTAGGGTGCTGGAGAAAGAGAAGGAAGGAGGGGGAGAGAGAGAGAGAGAGAGAGAGAGAGAGAGAGAGAGAGAGATCACATGAAACCATTTTCACAAACAGGGATGGCTACACTTGGAGGTTCCAGGTGAGGTTGACATATTAAACAGAACTGGAAAATTTCTCCTGACTCAGTTTCTCCCAGAATGTTCCAGGGCTTATAAGGATAGTTCTTGGACACTATAGTGCTCTCCCCTGGTGGGACAAGTTACAGAGTGTACTTAGCTAAGATGGAATCTTGATTGAAGAGAAACTGGATACAGAAAAGCTCCCTGGTATAATGTTTTCATTAAACACAAAGAAGCTACACAGAGGCAAAATTTACCAGCTGGACTATCTTAGTATCAGCTCCTCTCTGTCTTTCTCATGCTACTAAGTCATGGATCAGAAATGTAAGCAAGCTGACATTATCCAATCTCCTGACAAAGACACAGGAGAGCGCTGATACAAATTGGAGGCATGATATGGAGAGGCTGAGAGAAACCCCCAGTATTCCTCTGAGATAAATGAGAGGACAGGGTAGACCTAGTCCTATTCAAACATGAAGAGTTGATGTTTTTACTTTAAAAATACATGGTTCAATAATTCTAGATTTTAAAAAAATGTCTGTGTGTATGGTGGGAGAAAGGGGCAGAGTTTGAAAATAGGAAAAAGTGAAAGAATAAAGTAAGGGGATGGGAATTGTAATCGAGGTAAGAGGAGAGAAATCGGGTGAACTAATAATCACATGTTGGAGCTTTTTCCTGCGAATTGCCAATGGAAGTAGACATAATGTGAAAAAGATAATAGCATCAACAACAGCATGAAAATATGTTTTTGGAGTAAGTGGAATTTGTTGGTAGGCATTTTGGGAGTGGTAGGTAGGGTGTCAGGAATCCCTTTTGGATTCTTCATGGATGGAGACTAACGTGGTCATTCTTCAGCTTGCAGTGGGAGGTGATTGCCTCTCACAGGCTTTTAAGAGGCTTTATTGTGAAGCTTGCCTGTTGAATCTGGGATATGTATCCTTAAGACAAATGACCGGTCCTAGGATTGGGGATGGAAACTGGGGGCGGACAGAGTGTGACAGTGATTCCAGGCTGGGTGGAAGACAAAGACCCATCAACTTAAAACAAAGACCCATCAACCTAAAAAACAAACAAAAACTCATAAAGCAAACAAACAAATGACGAAAAATGATGGATTTGTAAAAACAGTTTGTGATTAAATTATGAAGGACTAAAACAAACAAACAAAAGAAACAAAAGCAACTGTAGTTTTGGAATATCAACCTGCTGAGGAAATACCCTGATTAAACAATTATTTGATGTGGTTGCACCAAGCTATGAATCTTCTTTGTTAGAACAACTCATTGTATTTAGAAAAGAAAGAGCCAAAACCGGTTTGGCTCAGTGGATAGAGCGTCGGCCTGTGGACTGGGAGGTCCCAGGTTCGATTCTGGTCAAGGGCATGTACCTTGGTTGCGGGAACATCCCCAGTAGGAGATGTGCAGGAGGCAGCTGATCGATGTTTCTGGCTCTCTGTCTCTCTCCCTTCCTCTCTGTAAAGAATCAATAAAATATATTAAAAAAAAAAAAAAGGAAAGAAAATGCCTTGGTTAAAATGTTAAATTACAGGAAATTGATTAATAAATGATAGTATGTTTGTACAATACAATACAATGCAGTCATGGTAAAGAATATTTAAGAAGGGATAGTTTGACATATTTTCAGTAAAAAAGCATTGTACTGAACATTATGCAGTTTGTGTATGGAATCTGTATTTCCTCACCCCTCACTCACACATACCTACCCACCTCTTCTCTAATTTGTCTTCCAGGAGAGGTATTAGAGCATACCTCTAATGGGCCACATGAAATCAGATCTCCTTAGCTTATAGCTTCCAATGAGTGGTTGTTGGTGTCTATTCAAATGCCATCAGGAATCCCCAATTTGGGATGCAGTGAAAAAGAAAACTTTATTCTGTGCAAACAGCTCAGTAGTGCTACAATGCCACTGCGAAAAAAGCAAGGCTGTAATGAGGCCCTGGGGCCAGGCCCCTCTCCAGCTAGTCTGCTCTGCTCCTTGCTGGTCTGCTCTGCACTGTGCTGGTCTGCTCAGCTCTGCAATGGTCTGCTGAGCTCTGCAATGGTCTGCTTCGTGTTTTGCTCCACTGTGCACTGGTCTGCTTCACTCTACTCTGGCAAGACAATGGTCGTGTCTCAACTCAGCCAGGGAAATACAGTGTCAGTCTTTAGTGGAAAGTGCCTTTCTGAGCCAGAGGGGAGTTGGCTTGTATGGACAGAAGTCCCCACCTTTGGTCGCTGATTGGTCTGAATCCTCACAGATTGATTGGTCCAAAGGCACTGAACTGAGTAGTCAGAAAAGAGCTGCTCTGATTGCTTCATAATTCTGATTGCATGGGGAAAGCCTCAACCCAATTGGTTGAAATAGGATTCCAGGAAACCTTTATAAGGGCTGGCTCAGAAAGCAGAAGTGCAGTAGAGAGGTGAGTATGCATGTGTGAGTGTGGGGTGAGGAAGTCTGGCCCAGAGGCAGGTAGGTTAGTGTGTCTCTACAAAGTGCAGTTCCTGTGAGAGGCCCCTGTTCAGAAATGGCTGCTAGGCTTCTGCTCTTTGTCCTTGAGCCCAGTTTGCCATCAGGAGACCTTCTGAGTAGGTGTCTTTTTTTTCTCAGGGTTCCCATAGTCAAGGTCTACTTAGAGAAAGTTCTTAACCTCTCTTCGTTTTTTTTTGGTCCCATTTTAACATGGAAATATAAATAATATCTATGTCCTATGACTGTTGAGAAGCATAAATGGTTTAATTCATGTAAAATAGTTAACAGAGTAGCTGGGTACTATAAATGCATATTAAATATTAATTTTAAATTATATGTTACACACAAATGTATAGAACATATACATAGTGGTTATACCTTGTTGGTCACATATGAGTATAATTAATTATGAGTATATGTATTTCTTTATACCTTTTTATATTTTCTAACTTTTCTACAAAAAACATGCATTTCCTTTACTTTGACACAAATATATATGATGCATATGCAGAAAAAGGAGAGGTAACTCATAGATTCTTAAATTGGGTCAAAATATTATTTATAAACACATTATTTATAAAACAGCCAAAATTTATTGACCCAGAGGGAATGAAAGTAAGAAGTTATAAAAAGACATGTAAATAGAATGTAATAATAAGTGCAGTGGTTGCCATATCAATATAATTTTCAAAGAAAGTAATATAGAAAATCTTTTTTAAAATATATTTTATTGATTTTTTTACAGAGAGGAAGGGAGAGGGATAGAGTTAGAAACATCGATTCAGCTGCCTCCTGCACACTCCCTACTGGGGATGTGCCCGCAACCAAGGTACATGCCCTTGACCGGAATCAATCTGGGACCCTTCAGTCCGCAGGCTGACGCTCTATCCACTGAGCCAAACCAGTTAGGGCGAGAATCTTTTTATTTATACAGTTCACAAATGTTTCAAAATTGTCTTGATGTTTTGAGTTTCAGGTAATATATCATCAAACTATATCTAAAGCAAATTCTTTCTGCACAGAAATATGTTAAGAAACCAAACGGCAGAAGAGAGTAGCTGCGGATTTTAACACACTTGTCTCAGCCATTGATAGAAAGAGCACACCAAACATAATTATAAAGAAGTTCTGGTCTTGGGTTAAGAAATGCAGGCATAGAATTTGACTCAACCACAAATTTTCTACTTTGACATGGGTAGTTAACTTTTTTAAGCCTCAGTTGCCCTGCCTGTCAGATGAGATTAATACATGTCTTCACCCTGCCAAGCTGTTTGCTGTAAGGGTGCATGAGAGAACTCTGGGTGGGCAGATGGTGTAAGTTGAAGAAAAGGTCATTAGAGGGCTTGAGGCCTAAAGGACACTTAGGATTATTCTATGAACATGAGGAGGAAGGAATAATTTTCCTTAGTGTAAGAAAAGATAGTATATGAAAGGCATGGAAAAGCGGGGTCATATTGGTTGCTGTTTTCTTTTTCATTATTAACTTTCAGGGTGCAAACAACAGAGCCATAGTGTTGGTTAGCTGGAACATACCAAGCGGAGTGGTGGGAGAAAACGCCGGAGACTGAGCTGTGTTGGGAGTGAGTAGAGTGGCTCAGAGCCCTGGGCATGAAGCCACCCCGAGGCTTCAAATCCTGTCTTTGCCATCTAGTATTTATCTTTCATGGAGGACGTTGCTTAGCTCCTCTTGCCTCTGAGATGGGTTACTGATGATTCCTAAAATGCAGTTACTAATAATCCCCATATCATAGGTTCTTTAAAACGTTGAAGATGGTAGCATATTTAACAAGTTCAGAATGCTCCTTGGCATGTATTATTTACTATTATTGTTTACTGTTGCTGTCATTGTTTTATTACCCCATGAGGAGCTGTGGCCCTATCCTGTAGGTTAAAGGAGGCACTGAAGGATTTTAAGCAAGATCGGCTTCGTGTTTCATAGAAACAACTCTGGTAACACTGCCAAACGATCACAGGGATAAAGACTGAAGGGCCACTTATGAGGCAGTTTCCTTTGAATTTCCTTATGTTGGATAATGAGAACTGAGCCAATCCGATGTGTGTGTTTTTTAATTTCTCAGTTACTGTTGACATTCAATATTATTTTATAGTGGTTTGATATTTACATAATTTATGAAGTAATCCTCATGATAAGTCTAGTACCCATCTGACACCATACGTACTTACTACAATTTTATTTACTATATTCTTTATGCTGTACTTTATATCTCTGATTATTTTGTAGCTACCAACCTGTACTTTTTAATCCCTTCACCTTTTTCACCCAACCCTCCATACCCCTCCCATCTAGTCAATCTGGTATTTTATTTTGCATTTAACTTTCCATCATAAATGTGCTGTTGCCAAGGGTGACATGAGGGCCTAAGGGCTGATGAGATCTTTGAAAGGGAGGTGAGTAGGTTGCAGCTGTGCTGAAGTGTTGACACCCCTGTTTGTCTGGGCATTACAGTCTGTAGGTTGTGCCTCTGAGGAATGCAAACCACTGGCACTATTTTTGGAAGCGTGTTAAACATTTTTATCTTTGCGGACCCATCTGGAGGGAGAGCAGGTAAATCAAGTCTCCCTTTCTGCCTAGAGAACAACCAACACCGCAGAAGAAAACGAAGAGCACTTCTGCCCTTCTTCCTGAATGCATACCCCGCAAACACAGGGATGACTTTTCTCAGAAAGTTATCTTGGGCATTTGAATGTTTTATATTCACAGAGTCTCTGGGAATGATGAAGATTATAAAGTCACTGCTGAGGTTGATAAAAATAAAAAAGTGTTTCCTTAGAAAATATAAGTTAGTGGAAAGATGGCTGTTGTGAAGTATCCAGGCCGGTGGGATTGGGGCAAACCTCCTTCTAATGCAGCAGAGGCGGTCCTTTACTTGATACACGTTTTTGAATGCTTGACAGTGCCCCCACCTCCTCTCAAATCAGGTATTAAGAAGATTTCTGAAATCCACAATAAGGCATTTCACTCATTCATTCAGAACATTGTGTGGGACTCATTGATACAGCCCTGTTACTAAAACCCATCTATACTTTCTGCCTAGCTTAGATTTTAGTACCTCCTGATAAGCACTCTTGATCCCTCCGTCCAAGGCTGGATTATGGGTCCTTACTATGTGATCCTATGGAATTCTCTGCTTCTCCTTTTGAAGCATTTATAACACTACGTAGTAACTGTCTATTTAAATTTACCCCTCTTCCAAAGCTATGAATTCCTTGAACAAACATGCTGTTGCCACTATACTTGCATCACCTAAAACAGTATCAGGTATATAGTAGGTGATTAGAAAATATTTCTGGTTCTGGCCGGGTAGCTCAGTTGGTTAGAGCGTCGTTCCCACATGCCAAGGTTGTGGGTTCAGCCTCTGTTCAGGTCACATACAAGAAGCAATCCATAAATGCATAAATAAGTGGAGAAACAAGTTGATGTTTCTCTCTCTCCTTCCATCTCTGTCTCTCTCTCTAAAAAAAACAATGAATTAAAAACAATATATTTCTGAAAGAGAGAGAGAGGAGAGTGAGTTTGTGATATTAAAAGGCTATTAAACTCTAAGTAATTGAAGTTTCAGAGCAGATGCCATCAAGTACATTCCATTTGAGCCTTCAGCCGTGCTTAATTTCTTTCATGCTATCTTTAGCATAGAAGTAAACACATTAATTATATAAGTGAAATATAAGTAGATTTGAATATATTTTGTAATCAAAGTGGAAAAAAGCTTTGTAAACTCCAATATATCTAAATCAAACTCATGATTTTCTTTTCAAATCATTTTACGTCAATGCCCACAGGACAAGAGAAGGCATTATCTCTATGCCGGCCAAAACCACACGCTCTTTTTTCCTCTCCCTCTATATTTAAGTTATCTCCAACTCCTGTTGGTTTTATCTACTAAATAGCCACTTGATCCTACTTCTACCACAGGGCCTTTGCACATATTGTTTCCTTTGACTGAAAGTGTTTTTCCCCAATTTCTACTTAACTCCCATTGGATAATTAAATATTTAAGAAGAAACAAAATTCAAGTCCCCATTCTTTAGGAACACCTATTTTTAAAATATAATTTCCCAGGATGTTTCTTTTCTTGGCTTCTCATGGAGAGAGAAAGAATAGCTTCTTTCAAGAGATAATGTTTTCCCCCAAAAGTTGACAACTTACTCCCCTCCCCTAAATCCTCTTGTACTGGCTAGTGGTGGAGAGCACGTAATGTTCTGGTCCCTCTCCATAACCTAGGTAAGAAGTGGCTAGGGCCGGCTGCTGAGACTGTGACCCTAATATGTGAAGTCCTTAGCACATTATTTTTCTTGGCCTTGTGCCTTGGTCATAATTTCAGAAGAATAGAAATCTCCCTTGGACTATTCATGCCAAGTGTTCAACATTGAACTTGATATTAATGCAGCCACCTTATGGCTAGAGACACAACTTGGAAAACTAAAAGAGATGTACATCATTTTTATACCCCAAGCTAATGAAGTTAATTATATCAGTTATAAATGACTTGCCAGGAAATAATGAGATAAAAGATGACTGAATTCAAAAAGTAACAAAAATACATAATTTGACTCCTAAGATATGGCTTGCTATATTTTCTCCTAATGGGATTAGAAGGAAAGAGGTTGTACAGGGGCTTATTTATCTATGGTCAATGCCACTCCACTCTTTCTGTTCGTCCCTTCCTGGGAGCACTTTATTTGAGCATAGTTCCTCTATCTTTCTTAATTTTTAACTCAGTGTCTCCTGAAGATGTCATCATTTATTGCATTCTTAAATATGCTAAGTCATTTCATCAGGAAACCAAACTAGTGTGGATTCAGTATTGAGCTCTAAAATTTGAGATTAAAATTCCTCATAGTTCCTACCCATTTCAAAGGCCTGATGTCCTTTGAGCAAAGACTTATCGTTCCCAAAGCATAAGTGATGACAGCACTTCTGTACTGTTACCAGATGTGGGTTCATAGAGTGACACCCTGTTCCAGGAAGCCACAGAGCACTTCCGGGTCTCTTGCCAGGACTCTGATATGGTCACTTTACCAATAATCTGGGACAATCAAAAGGTATGATGTACTTGTCTTATTTATTCTTCTCCAGGGCTTCAGGCAAAAGGGAAGGCAGGTCCCAAAGAATCAATGTGCAATAGTATTAGACCAATTTCAAGTGGCCTTTAACTTTGGTCTAGGTTTGAAGAAGTTCAGATCTTGGCAAATTCCACTTTGTCCTATGGGAATTATTTATTCTATGTGTCCTAGTGACATTACCTCTTGTGATTCTTAATATTTCAGTAGATATTCTAAGTTATCTAATAATAAATACTTAATTAATTATTAAGAATGTTCTGAGTAGGATTCCATGTTCTGGGAAGAGGGTCAACAATGTAGACAGGTTAAAAGATCCAAAATGCACTGAAATTGTTGATCTAATACTGGAAAGACATTGGGGCATTCCTCAGTCTCAAAATATTATAAACTCTAACAATAGCAAATATATATTGATTTGTACGGGAATGCCAGAACTGAACATCTTACAAGCAAACATTATATTGATTAATCTTTAGTCACCCCTATGAGGTAGATCCTATTATTATCTCCACTTCATAGATAAGAAAGTTGAGAGTAAGAGACACTATTGCACAGTCACACAGTGAGAAGATGGCAGAACTAGGACTGGATTTCAGTCTGTCTGACGCTAAAGTTTACACTTTTGACCATTGTACTCCAGTTCCTCCTGGAGTGCTAATGAAGCAGCCTGTCTATAAGTTGGTCTTTTTTCTGGGACCACGTTTACATATCAGTACTTCTAACAGGCTGTGTATAAAATAATTTTTGCAGAACCTAATCACACCAGGAGGCTATAGTTTCAGGCTATAGGAGTAGCCTCTGGAGGCTCAGGCTCCAGCATTCCTTTCAACCTTTTGCAACATAGCCCCTTTATCTAGAACAAAAAGGGAAGTCCATGTTGAGGTGGCCCCTTCTGTCAACCTTGTAGTTGACCATCTTATTTTATCCTGATTCCCAATGGAATCCGGTCTAGAATATTGTGAGTACTAAGAGGACTTTCAGCTTTAATACCTAGAACTTCTGTGATCTTGGATTTGGACCATGGGAGGACTTCATTTCATGTGGAGTAGAATCCCTGCTTCTGGTTCTCTCTTGTTTCAAAGCTCTCTACAATGAGCACAGCGACTTCTTCCTACTGTACTTACAGGAGCAGGTTTCCAGAATTTTCACATGGACTCTTTGTGGGCCTGGCTGCTACATGAGTTACTGGGTATATTATATTATTTAATGTTCTTATAGTAATTTATTTTTCTGTGACAGCTATAAATTGAACTGTTACAAATAAATAGATACAAAGCTGAGATACCATTTTCCTTTATCTTTAATTTCCTTTGTAAGCTTCCATTCCCAGTCAGAAAAAGAAAATTTATCTTGTCATTACTTAGTTCACATTGAAAAGTCTCTGAGTAATATTATCTTTTGAATATTGTCATCTCAATTATTATGTATAAATCTTTTTATGTGTTCTTTTTTTTTTCTTACAGGCCTTTCTCGTCCTCTTTTTAATTTATTTTTTTTTGGTCCCTAAACCGGCATTTTTTATGTTAGCTCAAAAAATAAAAACCTGGGGGAATTTTCCAGTAAGCAATCTATAAGTAGGGATACATTTTTCATCCTAGTCATTTTAGTTATTGCTCCTAGAAGCCTGCAGTGCTCAACAAATTGCCCAAAAGCCTATTTTTCATGGGGTGATGCTTAGAATGTTCCAAGTTTCAGATGAAAAATTTAAGCTCAGGATCACAGCTCCTACAAAGACTCTGCCCCTGTTTGTATAGTCTTAGAGGCCAGAGGCAGTGGGGTCTGTAGCCATCAGGACAAGCAATGTTTTGTTGTGAAAACAAGAAGCAAATGAACAAAGAGGAAGGTCAGTGGCAGACAATGAGGGCTTATTTCTTGTTGATGCTGAATGTCCATTGCAGACCAGCAGGGCCCCTTTCATTGAAGCAGCTCAGGGACCCAGCCGAACAGAGCATGGCAAATTCTGCACTGGCTCTTACATCTTTTAATAGAAGTGACTCTCACCTTTCAACTCAGCCGCATGTCCCTCCCAACCTAAAAGGGTGAAGGAATGCTATTCTCTGTGTGCCTGGGAGAAGAGCCAGGAATCCTTGGAAAAAGAGCACCGCTCCATCCACTGTAGGATGTAATTTTTGATTGTTCATTTGGCTTCTCCTATAGCAGCAGTTCTCAACCTGTGGGTCGTGACCCCTTTGGGGGTCGAACAACCCTTTCACAGGGGGTCGCCTAAGACCATCGGAAACACATATATAATTACATATTGTTTTTGTGATTAATCACTATGCTTTAATTATGTTCAATTTGTAACAATGAAATTGGGGGTCACCACAACATGAGGAACTGTATTAAAGGGTCGCGGCACTAGGAAGGTTGAGAACTACTATAGGACCTATAGCGTCAGTGTCACGGAAGGATAGGAGAGGGAAGTGAGCATTGCTAAGTTTTGGACGCAGACCCCCTTATAGCTGCTAAGCTGGACTGAATCATTTGTGAACCATAAACACTTCTTTTGTATCTCTCACCCAAGGCCCTTACCAGAGAGAGGCTGGGGAGACTGGGTCATTTTCCCCAGATCCACAGATTGTTTTGTCTCACTCTATGGCAGTGGTTCTCAACCTTCTGGCCCTTTAAATACAGTTCTTCATGTTGTGACCCAACCATAAAATTATTTTCGTTGCTACTTCATAACTGTAATGTTGCTACTGTTATGAATTATAAATATCTGATATGCAGGATGGTCTTAGGCGACCCCTGTGAAAGGGTTGTTCGACTGCCAAAGGCGTCGCGATCCACAGGTTGAGAACCGCTGCTCTATGGGGACAACAGGAAAGAAAATCTAAGCCCAAGTAAAATGCTACCAAAGGAACTGTTTTCTTTTTGTGAGTGGGCCCCCAGCCAATAGAAGTGGCCACTGGTCAGGGCAGCCCCTGGTTGAGCAGAATGTCCTGCTGGATGGGTGCACAGAGAGAGAGGACTGTACAGAGAGTTAATAATACAAACTAGTTATGGTACAAATCATGACTTTAGCTTTGCTAAAAGCCTAAAAATGTCCAAACATGGCCTAAAAGAAAAGCTCTTTTCATCTCCCCTCTTCAAAGTGGGAGGAAAGGTGAGTGTGGTGCTTGCTTTCCTCCTAAAGGACAGCACTGACCTTAGGTAAGAGCCCGTTTTACCCATTTTTTGGAGAGATTCTCTAGAAAGGGGAAACAGCTGGACAATGTCGTCTCCCTAACTATTGCTTTAAAACCTGCAGTTGTTCCATTCGCTCTGGCCCCTTGCTCTCTCTCCAGTGGCCTCCAGTGTGGCATGGCCTTTGTGAGTGATCGACTCCCAGGCAGCCACCCTCCCAACACCCAGAGCAGTGGTGAGGTTTCCGACATCACTCCCAATACTTCGTCTCCACGTCCTTCTTGGTCTTCAAGATCTCACATCTGCTAAGATCTGATCATCTACCAGGGGTGGGCAAACTTTTTGACTCGAGGACCACAATGGGTTCTTAAACTGGACCGGAGGGCCGGAACAAAAGCATGGATGGAGTGTTTGTGTGAACTAATATAAATTCAAAGTAAACATCATTACATAAAAGGGTACGATCTTTTTTTTTTTTTTTTTAGTTTTATTCATTTCAAACGGGCCGGATCCGGCCCGCGGGCCGTAGTTTGCCCACGGCTGGCCTAGGCTAATGAAAACTGGGGCTGATGAAGAAGAATCTATGTTCTAGGGCCATGGTTGGGAAACCGTGGCTCGTGAGCCACATGCGGCTCTTTGGCCCCTTGAGCGTGGCTCTTCCACACAATACCATGTGTGGGTGCGCAGGCACAGTGCGACTGAAACTTCGTGGCCCATGCACAGAAGTCGGTATTTTGTGGAAGAGCCTGTATGTCGTGGAAGAGCCACACTCAAGGGGCCAAAGAGCCGCATGTGGCTCGCGAGCCGCAGTTTGACGAGCCGCAGTTTGCCAACCACTGTTCTAGGGGGATTTGAAAACACAGCCTATCAGATTGGATCCTGACGCGGGTGAACTCTGTGGTGGTCCCCAGGACCCCTGCCTCCTGGCGTTCCTGCTTGTGTGTGAGCCCCTCTTCTTGTGCGTGGGTGTGACCTGTGACTTGCTTCTAACCAGCAGAATCTGGGAGAGGTGACGAATGGTTCAGTTTCTTTCTGTACGTTTCTGGCTTGCTGGAAGACTCGTGCCAATCTCTCTCTCTCCTCTCTGGCTTTGAAGGAGCAAGATGCCATGGACCCTGCCGCTGCAAGGACCCAAATGCTACAAACCACCCCTGAGCAGGAACGTGGCTGCTGCTCTGGCTGGGCCTCCAGAGGAGCACTCCCCTGGCAACACCTTGCAGCCTGTGAGATCCTGAACTGGATGCAGCTGAGGCCTACCCAGGTTCCCGAGCCACAGAAACTGTTAGATTATCCTTGTGTGTGTGCGTGTGTGTGTGTGTGTGTGTGTGTGTGTGTGTGTGCTGTTTTATGCTTCTAAGTTCGGAAATTTGCCATGCAGCGATCAAAAACTAATATAGTCTCTGAACTATGCAGGGGGCCAGACATGTGTCTGGCCTGGAACCCCTGTTCTCAGCAGGTGGAGAGACTGCTACTAAGGGAAGTAAACACTGGAGAAGTCATTCTGAGCCTCTGAGATCTAGACGGTTTAAAAACCAACTTCTAAACGCACATTGGCTTCCTTTACTTCAAGCTGGGTAAGGGAATTAAGAATTAGAGGCTACCCTGGCCAGTGTGGCTCAGTGGTTGAGCATCGACCTGTGAACCAGAAGGTCACAGTTCTATTCCTGATCAGGGCACGATTTCCAGTGTGGGGCATGCAGGAGGGAGCCCATCAATAATTTTCTCTCTCATTGATGTTTCAATCTCTCTTTCCCTCTCCCTCTCCCTTCTTCTCTGAAATCAATAAAAAAAATATTTTAAAAAAAGAATTAGAGGCTAGACACTTCAGTTCCTGGCTGCTTTGTAATCCTGTCATTCTAAGAAAGGCTAGTCCAGCCTTTGTGTTATTTGGGTAGAAACATGCCCTTTGAGTAGGACACAGAGGGACTGTTTATCCCTGGAAGCCTTTCTTGCTATCACACCATCCTCCTTGTCTCAAGCCGGTTAACACGGGTCAGGGTGCCACTCACAGTGGTGGCTGATGCAAAGCTCTCCCTCTCACATACTCCCAGCTGGACCTTCCGTCAATGTATCTAATAATGTCTCCTGCATATTCTAAATGGCACTTTAACTGCTTTTCAATAAAGTTTTGTATTTCTTACAGCTTTTTAAAAGGTAATATATCACATATTCAATTTTGTCTTGTCTTCCAAGGATTTCAGCATTACATGGCCTTTTCCTGCACCTCTTCACCAGCACAGAGTGAGGACACAGCAGGCACCTGGAATGCTTGACAGAGTTCCTGCGTGTTTCACATGACAAAGAGTGGCTTAATTATTTTATTTTTCCGGTGTTCACTCAGTGGCATAACCATGTGCTCACTCAGGTGTTTCTGTTTGCCTACCCCGCCATCCTTGCTGTGTGAATGGCATTTGGCCTCAGGTCATAGTATGGCTGCCACAGTTCCCGATATTCCTTCCTTCTTCATGGAGAAGATCCATATATGGGGAGGGCGAGTCCCCATCGGTGTTCCTTCTCACAAGTGAGGAAGATGTCTTCAGAGACTGCAGTCTTAGATCTCATTTGCCAGGTTACTTCACATACCCATGTTATATCATCGCAGTGAGGGTAATGGATGGACCATAATTGATATTCATCCCCTGGGGCGGGAAGTTGTCATCTTCCTTGAGTTTAGGGGAGGCTGACTAGCCACCAAAATTGGGGTTCTGCCAGCAAAATTGAAGTCCTGTCCCCTCAACACTATGATTTCTCTCCTGTGTCTTGGTCTCCGCCTCTATTAAAGGGGTTGGGATTGAGCTTGCCTGAGTTTTATGGTGATAAGCATTATAATAAAATTTAAGAAAGAAAACCTGCTGAAGAGATCGCTTCCATGTGGGACAATGAAACAATAACCTAAATAGCCAGGCTCACAGATGCTGCTGCCTGGATACAGGAGAGACTTCTGACTTACTGCACAGCCCTGCTGGGGCTGCTTGCTCGCCCCCCTTCTGACCAGCTGGCCCACCTCATCCGGTCCCTTGCCTTGTGTTTGTTGGCGCTGATGTATGGCCCCTGCAGGAAGGAAGAAAAAAATCCCTCCCCTGGGGGATAGGACTGCAGAGCAGCCATCCGCCCTTTGGCCTCAGTACTTCTGCAGACACGTGCAGTTCTCTCTCTTGCATGGAGATGCTGGGTCCACCTGCCGCCTCATTGCACTTGACTCAGAGAAGGGGCTGGGTCTGCTCTGGGCTCAAGAGTCATCCATCAGTATAGCTCGATTTTCCCGCTGCCATTTGCCTTCTAGAAGCTTGTGTGCAAATTTTTTAAGTCCTTTGGGGTTGCAACAGACAGGCGATGGGATAGGCACCCAGGCTTTGGTTGGCTCTGAGTCACCTGACATCATCCGATTGAGCAAATGGGGAGGAGGATTCACGAGGGAGGAGGGAGCCCGCAGTGCAGGCCCGGCGCAGAGTGCCGAGTCGAGTCAGCACTCTCTCCTGAGGGCTCTCAGGTGATCGCTGGCCAAGGACACTGCAGGAAGGGCAGCCGCATGCGGTTGCGCACAGAAAATAAATGCTTTGGAAGCAGACTGACATTTGCTTTTTAGTTACTTCCTTTTGGCGTCTAAAAGTGATTTTTTTTCACAGTAAAGAGCCAGGAAGAAAAGAAAGTGTCCTTTCTACAGAGCTAACCATGTCTGTATATTAGCCTTTAGCATCGATTAAGATAAATGCCATCCAACCTCTGATGCTTTTAGATAAGATTTGAATTGAGCGGCCCAACGTCCCTCAGTCACCCCAGGCTGTCAAGGACAGGTGAACAGAGCAGTCACCTAGAGTCAGTGTGACCATGACAAATGGGGTTTGGGGTTCAGGTTCTTTTCCCTGCCCCCTGGGTGGACCGTTACTCAGGCACCACCAGAAATGTCTCGTGCTCATAAACAGCTGTAAGGCAGTCCGGGCAGCACCCGCCAGCAGGGCTGGCCCTAAGGGGGTGCGGGGGGCAGTTCCCACAGGGGTTCCCTTCTGCTGAGGTTATCACGCAGAGCTGTGCGAAAAAAACGGAGTATTCGATTGGGGAAATAATAATGTCTAAAACATAATTGAATCCATGCTTTTGGGGGGAATAAAAAATGAATAATTTATAAGCTTGTTTAATGTTTAAAAAGGTATAGGAAATTTATCTTTTTTTCTCATTAAAAGCAGCACCAGTTTCCATGTCACTTGGCTGTTTTCTGGGTGACGATGGCGGTGATGGCCCGTGTTGTATGTATGTGCAAGGTGGTGGTGGTGGGTGCTCAGTGAGGTTCCTTTTGCCTCCTCAAGAAAAATGAAATCTGGACACTGCTGAGAACTGCTGCTGTCAGAGTGGATCTTCCCTCAGCACCCTCCTCGGCCCCACAACAGGCCAGAGGCGAGGGGGCGGGGGGGTCCTGCCAGCAGCAAGTCCCACGAGGAGTTTTCACAGGCGTTTTCACTCGCAGCACTGAGATCTGTACCCTCCCTTTCCCTGAAAGCAGAGACCTGACGCATGGGTTAAGCAGCGTGTGCCTAGCAGCCCACAGAGACAACAGGTTTGAAAACCAGCTCGCCTCCCTGCGCGGTTTGCCGCGCTCAGAGAGGAGGTGCAGTTGTTGCCCCCAAATGGGTGGCCCGGGCCGACTGCCCTTCACGGGCTGGTGGACAGGCCCCCGGGAAGCGTCCATTCCTGTGAACTCGGGCTTTACTGGCTTTTCGTGGAAGGCGTTTTCCAGGAGGGATTAGGGAGGTGATCAAAGACCAGCCCGCTCCGTCTCCTCTTCCCTTTAGGAATTCTCATGGGTGTTGGGGGCGTTGTGTGCCGGTTCCTGGAGACTTAGCTCAGGCCGCACACAGCGTACACTCCTGCATCAGAGGAACCAAGCCAACAGGGGCAGCAGCGGAGGAGGGAGAGGGGCAAAGGTCCATGCAGCTGACACCTCCCCCTCCGAATGCAATTTGTACCCGGTCCCTTCCTTCCCAGCGTCTGGTTCCTCGCTGCCTCCCCGGGAAGGTGAGGGTTGCAGCGGCTTCACTGAAGGGCAGCGCACTGCCTCTAGCAACTCGCAGGGGAGGGAAGGAGCCACGCGTTTCCACAGGGGCCTGTGCAGAGGGCTCGCACCTCCATGCCCTTCAGGGTCCACCAGGAGTCAAAGGGTCCACCTCCCTTGGATTCTTAGAGAACTGTCATCAGGGCCCGAGGGGCATCTTTGATGACATCGCAGAGACACCGTTTCCCACCCCGAGGGCAGCTGCATTGCCACGGCTCTTTGCTCACTCACGTTCTGAGGCCAGGGCAGACCTGGTTCTCACAGACGAGCGCCAGGCCGGCCAGCGCTCTCCTTTCCAGAGGCTCCAAGGTCATCACAGAACACAGGGGAGAGCAGTTCTCCAAAGGACCAGCCTGGATAAAAGGGGCTCCCCACACCCCGAGAGTGGCTACAGGCCCCTCTCCTTCATCCCAGCCTGTCTTAGCTCTCCCTCCCCTTCTCTCCTCCAGCCTGCACAGATTCCTGCTCTGCCCTCAACCCCCCAACCCCCAGCAGGGACTGAGTTAACTTTCCTTCCTGAAGAATGTGCCCGTTTTCCATTAGAAATATAAGAATATCCATTTTTACTTCCTGCACTGGAATTACTTCTAAAATGATCTGGACTCTGAGAGAGCCGTGTCCAGCCCTTCACATACTGAGCCTTAGAGAATTCTGCTAAAACAAACCAACAAAATCCCACAAGAAATACATCAAAACATTCTCTAATCAAGACAGTAATGCCTCAAAGACCATACCATCCAAGGGGCCTTCAGAGGAAAATCCATCTGTACAGAAAAGATAATATTGCTTTGAATTATTAATTATTCTAGTTTAGTTGTATAAGCAGTGACAATGGATTAGTGATGTTGAATGAAAGCGGAATTGCCACCGGCTGGAAACCTTTATATTGTGAATCTCTTCTTGTCCTGGTACATGAATCTTTCTCCTGATGCTGATCTCTTTGTCACTCTTACATCTCAGATCCATACAGTCTCCGTGTCCAGAGCAAACGGACTTGCATGTGCTCCAAAGCATCAGTACAATATTGTTGTTGAATACGTTTAAGATGGAATATTGTATCAGGTCCTCGTTTGAGGGTAGTTCCTAGGGCAGTGATGGCGAACCTTTTGAGCTCGGCGTGCCAGCATTTTGAAAAACCCTAACTTAACTCTGGTGCCGTGTCACATATAGAAATTTTTTGATATTTGCAACCATAGTAAAACAAAGACTTATATTTTTGATATTTATTTTATATATTTAAATGCCATTTAACAAAGAAAAATCAACCAAAAGAATGAGTTTGCGTGTCACCTCTGACACGCGTGTCATAGGTTCGCCATCACTGTCCTAGGGTATCAGTGGGAGGAGAGCCTGTTGTTCTGTAAAACTAATTTTTAAAATCCGGAAATTTGGAGAGCTTGGTATTTTAGATGTTACCATTTGTTTGTAAAACAAATACAATTAAAAAAGGAAGAGAAACCCCGAGGAGCCGGGAGCAAATTTAATAAAGGACTCGCATCCTCAGCACCCACGCTGCTGCTTCGGCTGCCGGGCCTTCTCCTCTCCTGGCTGCGGAAACTCTCTGCCTTCAAGTTACATGCAGCTGCTGGAGGCAGACTAGGACGTCTTCACTGTGGCTGGCCACCCCAAGATTTCTCTGCCCCTTACCCCATCAGGGTGCACACTGCAATCCTTCAAGCCAAGCACTCAGTTCATCTCATAGGCAGATAAGATACCCTCAGGGTGTTTGCTAGAAATGTCTGGTGCCACAGTGGGGCTTTATCCTTGACAGAGGTGGGGAGAAGAAACAGAACGTGGGCTTGGATAGGAAAGAACAAGTAAAAGTGAGATGTGGAAATTAATGAGCTTTGCTTACTGGGTTCCCCACTTGCCTCCCAAGGCCCAGAGCTTTGCACACAAGTGGGAACTGGATTTGGAGTTTGATGTGTAAGGAGAAAGGAGAGAGAAGGTGGTTTGAAGGATCACTATGTCTAGAAAATAGGTTAACTTTGCCACTATGTGCTATTGAACCAGTCAGGTGTTAGAAAGGGGAGTATGTAGACTTGATAGCTAATCATAGTTGGAAAATAGGCTGATGGCAGAATTTGAATGCATAAGGAAGATGTCACTCCATAGTAATGGTAATAGGCAAATGACAAACTCGGAGTCAATAAGAATAAACAAAGAAACTATTATGAAACAGAAATAATCATTAAAAATAAGATAAAGGAAACTAGAAATTTAATAGGAAAAATCTATCAGCATGAATTGACAATTCTCAATAGAAAGAATACTTATGCAGTAATTGTGAAAACTAATAAATACGTATAGAACTAACAAAATGTAATAATTTTTTGGCAAAGTTTTTTTTTTTAAAGATGCTGACCAATATTTATCAGGATATGACAGCGAAGATAAACCCATTTGGTAGTGATAAAAACATACATCTGATTCCTTTGTACAACTTTTTTTGGAGGATAATTTGATATTTTTATTAAAAATATAAATCATGCTTAGTTTATATTTTTTTAGCAATGCAACTCAGCTTCCAGGAATCAATTCCCACAAAATAAAGTTGAATACAAACTTTTAATATTAAATATGTTAATTGTAGTTTAGAATAGTAAGATGTTGAAAACAAATGTCTGTAAGGGGTGGGGATATTACTTTGTCATTAAATAAGGGACTGGGATTGAGTCCAACCAGCTTGGTTCTATTACATCTTCTTCCCAAGAAGACCAGAGGGGAATATATTTCCACACATAGCAAAACAAAAACATTAATGCAAGGTCAAGTTATCCTTAACAGGGGCTCTGACTGAACTTGCAGATGGTCTGGGTCATCTAGAAAAGCCTTTTATTTTACCAGATCAGCTTGAATGACCAGAGGGACAGAGTAGTATTTTTTGCCTTTTCTCCTGGATATTCTCAGAATTTACCACTCGAGTGACTCAAAAACCTCACTACGCCAGAGGAAATGAGGTTACAAGGTGAGGGGAGAAAAGTAAATGTTTCCTTCTCAATTACTGCCTCTGGGACTGGCCTGGTGGAGGTTTCTCCCTCCGATATTAGAGGCGTGTGCAACTTCTCCAGGCGTGGGCGCCACCGGGGAGAAACAGCCTTAGCTGCCACAAGGGAAACGTGATGGATTTCAGAAGAAGCTCTGCCTGACCAATGTGGCTTCAAAAAAGACGAGAGTAAAAATGTCCATGGCCATGAACAGTAAATGTTATCCCTTCCTAACTTCACTGTTGGAAAAATACAGCCTTAATCTGTGTTCTTGAACTTGAGCAATGCATCCTCCTCTAAGAGATGTTAACCCTCTTACTGTTTTGTATATCTTCCTTGGGAAGACTTCGAGTGAGGGGAATGGAAGAACTTTAGGAGGCCAAAAATGTCCAGAATTTACATATGTTCTGGCACATGTATTCGTATGTTGTCATAAATTAAAGCATCAACAACAAAGGACATGAAGAATAATTTCATGAAAAAATGTGTAGTTTAGTGTAAAAAGCTAGATATACTATGTACAGTGTGAATTTAATAGTGTAAGGATTATACAAATTTATAGAAATAGGACTATATGATAATAAGAGTGAAACAGTGTCTATTTAGTGTTTTTTTTTAAAATATATTTTTTGTTGATTTCAGAGAAGAGGAGAGAGAGAGAGGGATAGAAACAATGATTAGAGAGAATCATTGATTGGCTGTCCCCTGCACATCCCACATGGAGGATCAAACCTAAAACCCAGGCATGTGCCCTGACCAAAAATTGTATCTAAAACAAAGACTGGATCTGATAAGTGACTTTAGTAAGGTTGCAGAATCCAAGAACAATATTCAAATACCAATTGTTTTTCTACATACTAGCAATAAACAAGAAATATATTACAGTAGCATAAGATAAATAATAATTATGAAAAAGTTGAACATAAGATTCCTAAGACTGCTGTGCAAACAACATAACATTACTGAGTGAAATTAAATATTGCTCACCTTAATAAATGGAATGACATATCATGAATTGGAAGACTCAATTAAGATGTCAATTCTCCCAAAATTGATCTATGGATTTCAATGCAATTCAAAAAAAAAAATCTCAGCAAGGTTACTTGTGGACATAGACAAGTTAATTGTAAAATTTATACTGAGTCTGGCGGGTGTGGCTCAGTTAATTGGGCATGGTCCCATGTACCAAAAAGTTGTTGGGTTCATTTCCAGTCAGGGCACATGCCTTGGTTGTGGGCCCAGTCCCCAATAGGGAACATGGCAGCTGATAGATGTTTCTCTTTCTCTCTCCCTCTTCTTTATTCTCTTTCTAAAAATCAATAAAAATATTTTTTAAAATAAAATTTATATTGAAATGTAAAAATCTAAAAGAGCTCAACCATTTTGAGAGAGAAGGACTTACAGTTTCGTATATTTATACTTACCATAACATTGTAGTAATTGACAGTGTAATATTATCATGAATGTGTATATATATAAATGGAATAGAATAGTCTATAAATGTATCTACATATATGGTCAATTGGTTTGCATTAATGGTGCCAAGTTAATTTTTTTTTTTAGAATTTTTTTTGATTGATTTCAAAGAGGAAGGGGGAGAGGGAGAGATAGAAACATCAATTATGAGAGGGAATCATTGATTAGCTGCCTCTTGCATGCCTCCTACTGGGCATATGCCCACAACCCTGGCATGTGCCTGTGACCACAATTGATCCCTGACCTCCTGGTTCATAGGTCGACACTCAATCACTGGGCCACGCTGCCTGGGCAGTGCCAAGTTAATTTAATGAATGTGGGTGGGAAGGTACAGATGGGTTTTTCAAAAATGGCGATGGAACAACTTCAGACCTATAAGCAAAAGAATTATTTTTAGCTCTTACCTCACACCATTTATAAAAAGTAGCTTGAAATGGATCAGGGCACTAAATATGAGAGTTAAAGCTATTTAACTTCTGGACAAGCAAAAATAAAACCTTTGTAATCTTAAGATAGTGTTCTGGTTATTTATTGTTTTGTAACAAACCACCCACAAACAGTGGCTTCACATTTTTTTTAAAAGTTTGCCCATAAATCTGTAACTTGAGCAGGATGGCTAATCTCTCTTTTGAACATCAGGCTGGGATTAGTCAACTGGGATTGGAGTATCCCTTCCCAAATGGCTGATCAGATGATGCTCTCAGTGGGGAGCTCAGTCAGAGCTGCCATCGAGGGGCCTCTGACCCACCCTGGGGCCACTCTCAGGGCTATGCTAGCTATCTGAGAACATGGTGCATGGGTTTCAAAAGCCAGTAACCAAAGAGACCAGAAGTAGATGCTATTAGTCACTTATGGCCTGAACCCCCAAATTGGCATAGCATAACTTCTGCCATGTGCTATTGATCAAGCATTCACATAGGCAGACACTGCAGATTCAAGAGGATGGAACACAGGCTCTGCCTGTTGATTTGAGGAATATAAAAAATTTTGCTCACATTTAATCTACCACAAATGAGCAAAATTTCTTATGTAAGACACAAAAATGCACCAATGATATAAAGAAAATTTGAAAAATTGAAATTTATTAAAGGTAAACTTTCTCTTCCTACAATATCATTAAGAAAATAAAATGGTAAACCCAAAATCTTGGAGGAAATATTCAAAATGTATATAATATATCCAACAAAGAACTTATATCTGGAATATATGAAGAAATCTTATGACTCAATAATATAGTGCTAAATAATAATATACTCTTAACAACAGAATATATAAGAATGGCCAATAAGTACATAAAAAAAAGCTCTAAATCACTAGTCATCAGGGGAATGCAAATTATAACCATAATAAGGTACCACTGCACATTCACTAGAATGGATAAAATTAAAAATACAATAAGAAATGTAGGTGAAGATGGGGAGCAACTGGAACACTCACACATTCCCAGTGGAAATGTATAATGGCACAGCTGATGTTAAAAATTATAAAAATATGTATGTGTACAAAAGATAAAATCCACATAATAAACCATTTAAAATAGTATTTTTAAGGAGAGAGGAGAATATACAATAAAAGGACTAGAAGACAATGTTAATGTGTATGTGTCTGTAAGGAATATTGTAGGAAGTTTAGGAGAGGCAATCCCAGCACCCATTCTAAGCAAGGGACAGGCAAGTCTTATGCCAAGAAATATCACACCCAGTCTCTGCTTGCACATGGCTCCTCTCTCCCATCACTCTTTTCCTCTCTCTGAGCTAAGACTCAGTGATTAGTGTTTCCAAAATCCCACTCCTTTGTGGATAACTAGTAAGCAATATAACCTCTAACGATGTTAATGGTTGGCAATGGCTAAATATGTCCCAGGATTATTTGCATATTAAGAAATAATGCCATGGACTTAAAAAAATCATGGACTATATCTTTAAAGAGAAATTTTGAGTCATTTTCACTCCATGAGGGATAATGTTTTGGCATTGGTTGTGGTGATGGTTCTAAAATCTTCCTGACTTTCTTTTTTATGCTATGAAAGTGATCAGATATTCTAGCTCTGAGTATGACTTCACTTGCTTCAGAAAGTTAAGTTATTAATGTAACAGTGAGAAAGGACCACTAGAGGTGGATCTAGAGTTTGAAAAAAAGTAGAAGGTAGTATGATAAGGTTCTAGAACCTAGAGCCAAATTGAGTGAAGAAATACACTCCATGTCAATTCTAACCCATTTAAAAGAACTAGAATTAAAACCAAGTTCTCAGGAAGAAATAAACAACACTATGTCTCCTTCATCTATCCAACAATATTTATCCTTTTTCAAAAGTCACCTAATTCTGTGAATTTTGCTGCTCTTAAGCTTTTGAATAGCTTTCATGATCAGTCATCACAACATTTGCTATTGTTTTGGGGAAATAAGTAATAAACCCACATTATTTTTTTTAAATATATTTTTTTGATTTTTACAGAGAGGAAGGAAGAGAGATAGAGAGTTATAAACATCGATGAGAGAGAAACATCGATCAGCTGCCTCCTGCACACTCCCCACTGGGGATGTGCCTGCAACCAAGGTACATGCCCTTGACCGGAACTGAACCTGGGACCCTTCAGTCCACAGGCCGACGCTCTATCCACTGAGCCAAACTGGTTAGGGCAAACCCACATTCTTTATTCACAGGTAAAAACATGCAAGAGTCTAGAATATTGAACATAATGTCTTGATAGACATTAAAGTAGCCAATACGTCTGGCATCATAAAGATGCTCTCATCACATATTTATTCAGTCATTATTTCTTCTTTACCATCTATCTATATAAAAGCCTAAGAGACCATCACAATTGAAACAACCAAATGGATGACCAAACAGGCTGAGTGGGGCGACCAGGCTGGCATGGGGGTTAGTGAGGGACGACCAACCAACTGAGCAGCAGGCTGCGTGGGGCAACCAGGCCGGCAGGGGGGTTAGTGAGGGCTGACCAAATGACTGTGCAGCAGGCTGCGTGGGGCGACCAGGCCGGCAGGGGGGCAGTGAGGGCTGACCAAATGACTGTGCAGCAGGCTGCGTGGGGAGACCAGGCCGGCAGGGGGGTTAGTGAGGGGCGACCAAACAACTGAACAGCAGGCTGTGTGGGGTGACCAGGCCAGCAGGGGGGCAGTGAGGGGTTACCAGGCTGGCAGAGGGGGGCAGTAAGGGGTGACCAGGAGTGTGGGGAGAGGTTTAAGGGCAACCAGGCTGGTGGGGGGGGCAGTTAGGGGGGACCAGGCCAGCAGGGGGGCAGTTGGGGGTAATCAGGCAGGCAGGCAGGCAGGTGAGCAGTTAGGAGCCAGTGTTCCCTGATTGTGAGAGGGATGTTCCTGTGGGATCGGGCCTAAACCGGCAGTCAGACATCCCCCAAGGGGTTCTGGATTAGAGAGGGTGCAGGCTGGGCTGAGGGAACCTCCCACCCCCCATGCACAAATTTCATGAACTGGGCTTCTAGTTCTATAATAAAACCAACACTATGCCTGATATTGTGATAAACTGGAGATATACCAGGTAAAAGCAAATATATAAGATCTTTATGTTCATTGAGTTCACATATAATACACAATAACATAAATGCTATCATTGGAATAGGCACACACTTAATACAGCTGGTGTGAACTCCTCAGTGGTGTTTTGCAGAGAAGAATATATTTATGTAAACAAGAAAAGGAAAGAGAAGGATTTTCAGTGCAGGGAAAAAGCAAATAAAATTTATTTTCTGACAATTTCCCTGTCAACCATTCTTAAGGGCTTATGTATTTACTCACTAAAGGGATAGAGACTTAATTTTTTTATTTCCATCTGTAGGGTTTGCATTAGGTAGGAAAAATCACTTAACATTTCTGGGTCTTAGTTTCTTCATTTTTTCTTATATCTAAAGTGAGTCTCTTCTTGGCAGCATATAGATGGGTCTTGATTTTTTAATCCATTCAGCCACTATATGTTTTATTATTGGAATATTTAGCCCATTTAATTATTAAGATAATTATTGCTAGGCATATGTTTATTGACACTTTGTGTGATTGTTTCCTGGCTGTTTTCTAGTTCTTCTGTTTCTTCTTCTCTTGCTCTCCTCATCTGTAGCTTGATGACTTTCCTTAGCGGTAGACTTCTTTCTCTTTCTCTTTTGTGCATTTACTACAGGGCTTTGCTTTGTGGTTACCATGAGACTTGCCATGTATTTTTAGCACAGTGACTGATCAGGGAGTGAAAGTGGAATCTGTATCTACCACTTTTTAAAGCTAAAACAACAATTGCCCAACTATTTAGAACATTAAAAGCTATTCCTTCTAAGATGAAAGCTTTGCAGAGGATTGATGCACCGGATAAACTCACCCTTGAGATAATCCTTCTACGTAGGCAAATAAAAACCAAGTTTCCACCTCTTATTCTTGTGGAAGACCTGAATGCAGTGCAATACTTCAAATGCTGATCGTTCAGTCTAAAAAAACCCAAGTATTCTGTAAAGTAATGAAAAATGGCTATTCCTGTAAGTGAGCCACATTTTTTAGACTATATTTGTAACTAGGATATTTTCCCTTAAACTTAGTTTTGTATCCCCAATTCTGTTTATGTATCATTTCCTCTTCACGTGGAGCTGTGATTGTGGTGATTTTAGTGCCATTCTTTTTTCCCTAAAGTGCCATTCTTTTTGGGTGATATAGAGCGGGGATGGAGAAGATGGTGGGAAGGGCTTGAAAAAATTTATTGGAAACTAGGAGGAGAAAGAATTCAGAAAAAGGAACGGGTCTAGAATTATCTCAGTATAATGCTGACTGTATTGTGGAGTACTGAGCTGGTTTTGTTTATGGTTTAATCACTACAACCCGGGGAAGTACAGTGGTGTGAGAGAAAAGGTTGTCTGCTGAAAGGCGCAGGGCCAGCTCAGAGCCGGACGCCGGCTGAAAGGCTGGTTTAAGGAACATTTCTGCGGTTCCCAGTGGTAAACTCTCCACTCTTGCAAAATATTATGGTGCCCTTCAGAGGTTCGTTTTAATTCTAAATAAGAGAAAAGAATTTCCACTGACAAACTTAAACAGTTGATTTTGAAAGGAAAAAATTGGTCAAACACTGTATCAAACAGGCTGTTGGCTTGGACCACTATGACTTGGTCATTAAAGTCAAGTAAGATTCCATAGTCTGGTTAAATTTATATTTTTAATGTAACTTAAAAATAATACATATATCATACATAATATATAAAATGGGTTATTATTTGTGAATTTTAACATATTGTGAATTTTATTTATATATAAATACAATGACAAAATGTCATTTTAAAAATTTGGTTAAAACTTGGTAGGTGGAGAAATCTAACTTGCATTATTGGGAAAGATACTCAATGGTACTTTATCATGTAAGCAATTTTAAGTTTTTATATGTGACAAGATGATGTCATTTTTGTGAGAATGAGCCAGATATATCACCTTAATCATCTAAAAGGCAAAGTATTTTCTCCTAACATTACCTCATTATTCATTAACCTTAATTATAAAACAGCAAAGAAAGGGCAAAAGTACATAGAGTCCTATTGAAATTTATGCTCAACCTATTTATAAATTAATTGCAAAATTCAGCATAGACACTTAGACTTCAGATGCATTTACTTTCTCCAACTTAGGCATGGTTAGTAAGATAAAAATTAAGGGTGATATAATAATGCTAGCAACGGCTGTGGGGTTTTTAATTGACATATCCTGGACATACAATATTATATTAGTTTCAAGTGATTCAATATTTGTATGTATTGCAACATTATCTCTACAATGTCTAGGTAGCATTCATTACCATACATAGTTACAGAGTTTATTTTCTTAGGAAATTTCAAATGTGTAATACAATATAACTATAGTACCCATGCTGTACATTACATCCCCAAGACTTATTTATTTTATACCTGAAAGTTTGTTCCTTTGGATTCCTTCATTCATGTTGTCCAGCACCACCCCCATACCTGGCAACCAATCTGTTCTCTGTACCTATGAGCTTGGAATTCTTTTCTTTTAAGATGCCACATATAAATGAGATCATAAGATATTTGTCTTATTTCACTTAGCATAATGTCCTCAAGGCCCATGCATGTTGTTGCAAATGGCCAGATTTTCTTCTTTTTATGGCTTGATAATATTCTCACATTTTCTTTATCTGTTCTTCAGTCAGTGGGCACAGGTTATTTCCATATCTTAGTTTTGTAAATAATGCTGCAAAAATGTGAAAGCATAAATCTTTTCAAGCTTTTCACTTTTTTTAAGTAAATGCCCAGGGTAGAATTGCTGGATTATATGGTAGTCATATTTTTAACAATTTGAGGAATATTCATACTGGTTTTTTTTATAGGGACTGCAGTAATTTACATTCCCACCAAGAGTGTACAAGGATTCCCTATCCTCCCCATCCTCACCATCATTTGTACTTTTTGTCTTTTTTATAATAATCACTAGAGGCCCGGTGCACAAAAATTTGTGCACTCGGGGCGGGGGGGGGGGATCCCTTAGCCTGGCCTGTGCCGTCTCACAGTCTGGGACCCCTCAGGGAATGACCACCTGCTGGCTTAGGCTCGCTCCTGGAGGATTTGGCCTAAACTGGCAGTCAGACATCCCTCTGGCAGCCTGGGAGCCCTCGGGGGATGTCCACTTGCCAGTGGGGAGCAGGCTGAAGCTGCAGTCGGACATCCTTAGCGCTGCTGAGGAGGCAGGAGAGGCTCCCACCACCACCACTGTGCTGGCAGCAGTCAGCCTAGCTTGTGGCTGAGCAGAGCTCTCCCGGTGGGAGTGCACTAACCACCAGGGGACAGCTCCTGCAGTGAGTGTCTGCCCCCTGGTGGTCTGCCCCCTGTGTGTCATAGTGACCAGTCATTCCCAGTCATTCTGCTGTTAGGGTCAATTTGCATATTACCCTTTTATTATATAGAAGGATAGAGGCCTGGTGCATGGGTGGAACCAGGCTGGTTTGCCCTGAAGGGTGTCCTGGATCAGGGTGGGGAGCCTGCTGGGATGCCTGGCCAGCCTGGGTGAGAGGTTGAGGGCCGTTTTCAGACTGGCCACACCCCCTTCAGGGTGGGGGTCCCCGCTGGGGTGCCTGATCAGCCTGGCTAAGGGGCTGATGGCTGTTTGCAGGCTGGCCACGGCCCCCAGCCACCCAAGCTCCCATTGGAGGTTGGTTGGAAGTAGGTATCTGGGATTTAATTATCTTTTATAATTGAAACTTTGTTGCCTTGAGTGGAGGCCACAGCTGGCCAAGGCAGTTGGGAAGCTTGGCTTCCTCCATTGCTGGGGCAACCAAACCTCCTGCTTGCTCCAGCTCTGTGGCTGCTAGCCGCCATCTTGGTTGGGTTAATTTGCATAGAGTTGCTCTGATTGGCTGGTGGGCGTGGCTTGGGCCATAGCGGAGGTGCGGTCAATTTGCATGTTTCTCTTTTATTAGATTAGATTATAACAGGTGTGTGGTGATATCTCATTGTGGCTTTGGTTTGTATTTCCCTGATGATAAGTGATGTTGAGCATCTTTTTATGTACCTTTTGGCTATCTTTATATCTTCTTTAGGAAAAAAATGTATCTTCAGATCCTCTGCCCATGTTTAAATAAGTTTCTTTTTGCAATTGAGTTATATGAGTACTTTATGTATTTTGAATATTAACACCTTATCAGAGCTATGACTTCCAAATATCTTTTCCATTCAGTAGGGTGCTTTTCCATTTTGCTGATGTTTTCCTTTGCTGAGCAGAGCTTTTTTGTTTGATGTAATCCCATTTGTTTATTTTTATTTTGTTGCCTTTGTTTTTGTTATAAAATATAAAAAATCATCATCAAGACCAATGTCAAGACCTATGTTTTCTTCTACGAGTTTTATGGTTTCAGGCCTTACATTCAAACCTTTCATCTATTTTGAGTTTGTTTTTGTACACAGTATAAAATAGTGGTCCAGTTTCATTCTTTTGCATGTTCCTGTCCAGTTTTTTTTCCAACATTTGTCAAACAGACTGTCCTTAACTCATTGCGTATTTTTGGCTCCTTTGTTGTAAATTAATTGTCCATGTATGCATGAGTTTATTTTTGGAGTATTCTGTTCCATTGACTGATGTGTCTATTTTTATGCCAATGCCATACTGTTTTGATTACTATAGTTTTGTAATAAGCTATGGGTTCTAAGTTTTTATTCAGTTCATTTTGGATTGGATGGAGATCCTGAACAAGGAGCCCAATTTGAAGTTACTTTAGTAATGTGTTTGTAGTGAGCTTTTTTCTCTTCCTCTTTCTTCTTCATCATTATCCTAATACATCCTAATACAGTCTTTGCAGCAGCTTAGGGCATATAAAATTAACAGTGAACACAATACTTTGCAGTGGTAAAGTAGAACTGAATCTTCAGTTTATACACACAGGAAGAGGGAAGAAATAGAACACTTAGCACTTATGAGGTGCTAGATTTTACAGCTTGTAAGAAACACATTGTCCCACTGTACACAAAACTCTTCAGAGAGGTTAAATTACTTGATGACACATAGCTGATTAAGTGTCTATAAATCAGAGTTCAAAAATCATCTGGCTAATTCTATGCACTCTCCTTATATCACCCCACTATGGAAGGGCTAGCTAAATTTGCAAATGATATCTTACAGTCTATTGATAGTGCCAAACAGCTTTAATCAGAAAGCAACATGTGAAAAAAGATTCCATGTCTGTTGCAAAGACATATGCCTGGAGCTACTTTGAAATGCAAGAAAGGATTATGAGCAGCATGTCTACAGGAATTATTGGAAGTTCAGTGTGAAGAATGCTAACACCCAGCTATATAGGATGGCTCTGAGTGAATCTTCAGTGCACAGATTATGATTCAATATACCAGGTGGGTTTTCAATATAGTTTGCATAACTTTTCAAGGCATTTTCATGTATGTAATGTATTTTAGTTCTCCTAACAGTCCTGACAACTAGGTAAGGAAAATGTATTCACTTAATTTTATTGATGAAAAAATTAAAATCCAGAAAGTTCTGCAGATAATTATTTAGCTGCTTTTATAATGTTTCTGTATAAGAAATTTTCATTACATTATAGAATTCTTATTCTTACAGCTTGATTATTAAATGGGAATAGACTTTCTTGTTTTTTTTTCTCACCTTTTTTGAGAGAGATGAGAAGTTGTCTAAAATATGCTTTGAGTTGGATAAACATTTTTACTTAATACAAAATTTCTTATCTTTTTTAAAAATCCCCACTGTGAAAAGAACCTGACTGGTTGGCCCTTTGTATTTCTCTTAGCTAGTAATACAAGACCATGGTTTTGATTAGAAAGCATATATATCATTTCATTACTTCTTAAATTGAATGCCTAAGGAACTATTACATGAAGGAGGTACTAACATATTGAAGTGTTACTCTGTCAACAGTTTCATATACTGTATATTACTTTTCATAGTCAGTGATCCACAGTCCAGTCACTGGTTTAGGTTTATTATCCACAATCCTATCTAATAAAAGAGAAACATGGTAATTAGCGTACATCCGCTACACTTCCCATTGGCTAATCAGGGCGATATGCAAATTAACTGCCAGCCAAGATGGCGGCCGGCAGCCAGGCAGCTTGAAGCTAACATGAGGCTTGCTTGCTTCAGTGACAGAGGACTCCAACGTTCCCTGCCTGCCTTGCCGGCCTCTGAGCTTGCAGTTTGAAACATTGTTACAAATATAGAAGCTAAACAAAACCCCAGAAACCTGCTTTCAGCCAGCCAGGTTGTCAGAGCTGGAGTTGATACAGTGTTTCGATTATAGAACCCAAACAAACCAGATACCTGCTTTCAGCAGCAGGGGCCTCAGAGCTGGAGCCAGAGCTAAAGCTGGCCCAGAATAAAAAAGAAAAAAGAAAAAAAGGAGCAGTTGGGAGCTTCAGTCACCCACCAGCCTGAAAAGAGCCCTCAGCCCCTCACCCAGACTGGCCAGGCACCCCAGTGGGGATCCCTACCCTGATCCAGGACACCCTTCAGGGCAAAGCAGCCGGCCCCCACCCGTGCACCAGGCCTCTATCCTATATAGTAAAAGGGTAATATGCCTCCCAGCACCGGGATCAGCGGAGCCGTGAGGCCTCCCAGCACCGGGATCAGCATGACTGGGGGGAGCTCCCCAACCCCCCTGATGGGCCCTGCTCTGTGCGTGGCAGGGGGTGGCGCCGCAACCTCCCCATCGACCCTGCCTTGAGTGTGACAGAGGGCGGTGCCCCAACCCCCCAATCAGCCCTACCCTGAGCGTGACTGAGGGTGGCTTCGCAACCTCCCAATCCGCCCTGCTCTGTGAATGACAGGGGGTGGCGCCCCAACTCCCCAGTCGGCCCTTCTCTGAGCCTGACCAGGGGCTGCACCTAGGGATTGGGCCTGCCCTCTGCCACCCGGGAGCAGGTCTAAGCCAGCATGTCGTTATCTCCCGAGGGGTCCCAGACTGTGAGAGGGCACAGGCTGGGCTGAGGGACCCCCCTCCCCCCTGAGTGCACAAATTTTTGTGCACCGGGCCTCTAGTCTATAATAATCAAAGTGTAATATGCTAATTAGCTGGGGCTGTGAGGGAATCCTGGGTCCCAGGTGCCAGAGAGAAGCCAGTGCTGGCAGCTGAGGGAAGGAAGGCCTAATCTTGCACGATTTTTGTGCCTCGGGCCTCTAGTTTGTAAATAAAGAAGGGAGGCTCTGGATGATTAAATAATTGCCTAAAGTTGTGTAGCTTGATGTTGCAGGACTAGAATCCAAACTCAAGTATGCCTGCCATCAAACCTCATAATTTCTCCAGACTATCTGGGAATACAGAATTCTCCATGTTACTTTTCTTCTTCCACATTCTCCTACACTCAATTCACATTGACCTCTTTTTTTTTTTATTGCTTAAAGTAATTCAAAGGGTATTACATATGTGTCTATTTTTTTCCCGCCCACCCTAGACAGTCCCCTAGCCCCCCCTATCCCCCAGTGTCTTATGTCCATTGGTTATGCTTATATGCATGCATACAAGTCCTTTGGTTGATCTCTTACCCCCCTCCCCCCTGTCCCCCAACCCTCCCCAGCCTTCCCGCTGCAGTTTGACAATCTGTTTGAGGCAGCTCTGCCTCTGTATCTATTATTGTTCAAAAGTTTATAATGGTCTCTATTATCCATGAATGAATGAGATCATGTGGTATTTTTCCTTCATTGACTGGCTTATTTTACTTAGCATAATGCTCTCCAGTTCCATCCATGCAGTTGCAAATGGTAAGAGTTCCTTCCTTTTTAGAGCAGCATAGTATTCCATCGTGTAGATGTACCATGGTTTTCTAATCCATTCATCTACTGATGGGCACTTAGGCTGTTTCCAGATCTTAGCTATGGTGAATTGTGCTGCTATGAACATAGGGGTGCATATATCCTTTCTGATTGGTGTTTCTGGTTTCTTGGGATATATTCCTAGAAGAGGGATCACAGGGTCAAATGGGAGTTCCATTTTCAGTTTTTTGAGGAAACTCCATACTGTCTTCCATAGTGGCTGCACCAGTCTGCATTCCCACCAGCAGTGCACAAGTGTTCCCTTTTCTCCACATCCTCGCCAGCACTTGTCGTTTGTTGATTTGTTGATGATAGCCAGTCTGACAGGTGTGAGATGGTACCTCATTGTTGTTTTGATTTGCATCTCTCGGATGATTAGTGACTTTGAGCATGTTTTCATATGTCTCTTGGCTTTCTGAATGTCCTCTTTTGAAAGGTGTCTATTTAGGTCCTTTGCCCATTTTTTGATTGGATTGTTTATCTTCCTTTTGTTAAGTTGTATGAGTTCCCTATAAATTTTGGAGATTAGGCCCTTATCAGATATGACATTGGCAAATATGTTTTCCCACACAGTGGGTTTTCTTGCTGTTTTGTTGATGGTTTCTTTTGCTGTGCAGAAGCTTTTTATTTTGATGTGGTCCCATTTGTTCATTTTCTCTTTAGTTTCAAGTGCCCTAGGAGCTGTATCAGTGAAGAAATTGCTTCGGCATATGTCTGAGATTTTGTTGCCTTTGGATTCTTCTAGAATTTTTATGGTTTCCTGTCGTACATTTAAGTCCTTTATCCACTTTGAGTTTATTTTTGTGTATGGTGTAAGTTGGTGGTCTAGTTTCATTTTCTTGCATATATCTGTCCAATTTTCCCAACACCATTTATTGAAGAGAGTATCTTGACTCCATTGTATGTTCTTGCCTCCTTTGTCAAATATTAATTGAGTATATTGGTTCAGGCCGATTTCTGGGCTCTCTATTCTATTCCATTGATCTATATGCCTATTCTTGTGCCAGTACAAGGCAGTTTTGAGAACAGTGGCTTTGTAATACATCTTGATATCTGGTATTGAGATCCCACCTACTTTGTTCTTTTTCAGGATTGCTGCAGCTATTCGGGGTCTTTTTTTATTCCAGATAAATTTTTGGAGAGTTTGTTCTAGATCTATGAAGTATGCCGTTGGTATTTTAATGGGAAGTGCGTTGAATTTATAGATTGCTTTGGGTAGTATGGACATTTTAATGATGTTGATTCTACCAATCCATGAACACGGTATGTTCTTCCATCTGTTTATGTCTTCCTCTATATCTTTTTTCAACGTCCTGTAGTTTTCTGAGAAGAGGTCTTTTACCTCTTTAGTTAAGTTTATTCCTAGGTAGCTTAATTTTTTTGGTGCGATGGTAAACGGGATTGTTTTTATAATCTCTCTTTCTGAAAGTTCACTATTGGTGTATAGAAATGCCTCAGATTTCTTGAGGTTAATTTTGTATCCTGCTACATTGCCAAATTCATGTATTAAGTCTAGTAGCTTTTTGATGGAGTCTCTAGGGTTTTGTATGTATAATATCATGTCGTCTGCAAATAAGGACAGTTTTACTTCCTCTTTTCCAATTTGGATGCCTTTTATTTCTTCTTCTTGCCGAATTGCAATGGCTAACACTTCCAGTACTATGTTGAACAGGAGTGGTGAGAGGGGGCATCCCTGTCTTGTTCCTGTTCCTAGGGGAAATGGTGTTAGTTTTTGTCCATTGAGTATGATGTTGGCTGTGGGCCTGTCATATATGGCTTTTATTATGTTGAGGTATGATCCTTCTACTCCCGCCTTACTGAGAGTTTTTATCAAAAATGGGTGTTGGATTTTGTCAAATGCTTTTTCTGCATCAATTGATATGACCATGTGGTTTTTTTCTTTCAATTTGTTTATGTGATGTATCATGTTTATTGATTTGCGGATATTGTACCATCCTTGCATTCCTGGGATAAATCCTACTTGGTCATGGTGTATGATCTTTCTGATGTACTGCTGGATCTGATTTGCTAAGATTTTGTTGAGGATTTTGGCATCTATGTTCATGAGGGATATTGGCCTGTAATTCTCTTTCATTGTGTTGTCTTTACCTGGTTTTGGTATTAGGGTGATGCTGGCTTCATAGAATGAGCTTGGAAGTGTTCCTTCCTCTTGAATTTTTTGTAGTAGTCTGAGGAGGATAGGTTTTAGTTCTTCCTTGAATGTTTGGTAAAACTCCCCTGTGAAGCCGTCTGGTCCTGGGCTTTTGTTTGATGGAAGCTTTTTGATGACTGCTTCAATTTCTTCCATAGTTATTGGCCCACATTGACCTCTTAATGGCTCTTAAATTGCTTTGGATGTTCTTGTCTTTCTATGAACACATTCTGTTCCCCTGAAATAGACTTCCTACTTCTTATTGCCTTTTGAGATCCCATCTGCCTTTAAGGTTCAGCTGAAATTTTATCTCTGAGAAGTCTTGAGAAAGCTGAAATGGCAAGTGATCTTTGCCTCTACTGGATTGTAGTAGACTTGGTTTTATCATTTGGATGTCATTTGTTGCCTGCTGTTGTTAATTACTTTTTTTGTCACTTTTTAATTTTTCCATTTAATTCAAGGTTTTTAAGGACAAGGGCCAAGCCTATATTATCTCAACAATAAATACAATGGAACAAAGTAAATATTTATTAAATATTGTTTAGACTCAAACAGAGAATGATTAGTGAACAACTCATTTGGCCCAGATATATAGAAGCCAAGACTCTACTAATACATAGTGTTGAGTCATTTTAATTAGTGACAGCAACATCTATTGATTGGCAAATGGAAGTTCTTCCAGTTTTTCTTGAATGCCATAATACTGTTGATTTGTACTATTTCAGCAATTTTGTTCTAGATATGGATATTAATAAAGTCCATATATTTTCAATTTAAAAAGTAAGGTAATCTTTTTTCCTTCTATTTTTGTTAACAGTATTTTTCTGCTCACCACATTTTTATTTATCTTCCATTGAGCACTAAAGTAAATGCTAGTCTAGCTCCTGTTAAAATAATCACAAGAGGGCCCAGCCTGAATGGATGAACTTTTATGGAGCCTCTGCAAATCTTCTGGTGCAGATTTAAGGCATGAAGAGTTTCGGCTTTGTTGTGCAAGAAATAGAAAATTTGTCTTAAAAACCTAGGGCCAAGAATAGAATTTTCTGCAAGCAAATACACATAAACTCCCTGCCCACATCCCACGGCCACTTCCCAGGATGTGAAATATATGTTTAATACATATTTGTTAGATGAAATGTAGACACTTGAGAGTTTATAAATGGCCTCGTGAATGTCACATCTCCTGAAGAACTGAAGTGCTCTCAAAGTTATTTCCTTCTTTTCCTATCTTTTTGTTGGCAGGTCTTAGTATCGAAGCTAAGGGCTGCAGGGCAACAACTCTTTTGAGAGGCCCGTCTAGGCATGTGGAATGAAGCCAATGGTTCAATTACCACAATGGAAATATGCTGATTAGCTTCATTTGGCCCTTAGGGCCCTCGATCATCTGAGATGACTTATGACATACTGCAGTTGGAACCTCAAATTTCCAAAGGTTAAAAGCACTAATGAGGTTTAATTAAAACTTCTCATATTTTAAAAATCGAATAATATAAAACTTAAGTTTCTTATAGCAATGCAGTGGCCCTGATTTAAGAATTCGGCTGAAAAGGCTAATTTAAAACCTCCAATAATCTTGAACTTGTTCCTTACGGGGGAAGAATCTGAAATTTACATGTTAAGTTAATAAATTAATAGACAGAAATTTAGAATTTACCTAATTCATCCTTGTTTCTAAGAAAAGCAAATTATTGTGTGACATTGGATAATATTTTTATTTATAGAAAGTACTTTTACACCTATTATCTCATTCAGCTCATTATAATTTAACTAGAGGCCTGGTGCATAAAAGTTGTTCACTGGAGCAATGTGCCTCAGCCCAGCTGCACCCTCTCCAATTTGGGACCCCTCAAGGGATGTCTGACTGCTGGTTTAGGGATCGGGCCTAACCCGGCAGTTGGACTTCTCCAATAATCTTGAATTCGTTCCTTGTTGGGAAAGAATCTGAAATTTACATGTTAAGTTAATAAATTTAGGCCCATAAGGATCGGGCCTAAACTGGCAGTTGGACATTCCTCTCACAATCTGGGACTGCTGGCTCCTAACTGCTTGCCTGCCTGCCTGCCTGATTTTGCTCCTAACCGCTTCTGCCTGCAGCCTGATCACCCCCTAACTCAGCCGTGGGCAAACTACAGCCCGAGGGCCGGATCTGGCCCGTTTGAAATGAATAAAACTAAAAAAAAAAAGAAAAGACCATACCTTTTTTTTTTTTTCTAAATATACTTTATTGATTTTTTACAGAGAGGAAGGGAGAGAGATAGAGAGTTAGAAACATCGATGAGAGAGAAACATCGATCAGCTGCCTCCAGCACATCTCCTATTGGGGATGTGCCCGCAACCCAGGTACATGCCCTTGACGGGAATCGAACCTGGGACCTTTCAGTCCCCAGGCCGACGCTCTATCCACTGAGCCAAACCGGTTTCGGCGAGACTGTACCCTTTTATGTAATGATGTTTACTTTGAAGTTATATTAGTTCACACAAATACTCCATCCATGCCCTCGGGTCCAGTTTAAGAACCCATTGTGGCCCTCGAGTCAAAAAGTTTGCCCACCCCTGCCCTAACTGCTCCCCTGCCGACCTGACTGATGCCTAACTACTCCCCTGCTGGCCCAATCTCCCCCAACTGTCCTCCTCTGCCTGCCAGCATGGTTGCCCCCAACTGCCCTCCCCTGCTGGCCTGATCACCCACAACTGCCCTCTCCTGCCGGCCCTCTTGTGGTGGCCATCTTGTGAAGACATGGGGCGCAGCAAGGGAGAGAAATCACCTACGCTTTTATTAGTATAGATGTTAGACCTTATTTATTACAGTGGAGATTAAACAAGAACATTTTTTTAGTTTTATAAGACTAGATATTAGCAGTACATTACCTGAAAATGATCTAACTCATTACTATGGTGAAATTCTGTGTGGATCTGTAGCTTTCATAAAACAGAAGTTCTTATAGACAATAGTCCAATGCAAAGTTAATTTTCCCCAAACACATTAATAGACTCAGGAGGGACTGTTCTCATCCTTTCATGTATTAGTTGGGGTAAAGTAGCTTGCTGTGATGTACACTCTCAGATTTCAGTGGCTTAGCACATAGCAAGCAGTCCAATGAAATCATTCCTGATCAACTGCCTTTTTTTCAGTTAGTCATTCAAGGACCCAGTTTTCTTCCATCTGTGGTCTCAGGGCACTCTGAACTAAGTTGCACATGGGAAAGAGAGGGAAGAAGGTCCATTTACCTCTGGACTAGATTAGCCTAGAGGCGATAACCATCATTCCCATTCATAGCACATCATCAGGACAACAACATACAGACTTTCTGGGTTTCCAAAAGAGAACTTGGACTTGGTAAGCAGCTAGCTCAATTATACCAGATTTTATTATTATTAATTATTTTAAATATATTTTTATTGAGTTTAGAGAAAGGGGAAGCGAGAGGGATAGAGAGAAACATCAATGAGAGAGAAATATCAATCAGCTGCCCCCTGCATGTGCCCTACTGGGGATTGAGTGAGCAACCCAGGGATATGCCCTGATCAGGAATCGAACCCATGACCTCTTGGTTCATGGCTTGACACTCCACCACTAAGCCACCCTGGTCAGGCACCACATTTTATTTTTGAGTTACTTCAAAATATCTTCTACTTCCTGTATACCTCCTTCAGTATATCATCAGAAATATTTACAAATAGAATTCATTCTTTAAAACTTACCTTCAAATTGGTTTGGTGGTGAGAGCTGTGGACACCAAGGAGATCCCCTGAACAGACATGATGTTAGGAACATACTGATGTATTGTACTACAAAGAGTATGACTGGCTTAACAAGACAGACTGACAACATATGTTTATAATCGCTTACAAAAGTTATGAAAGTGTTAGTAAAAAAATTAAAACAAACAAATAAGTAAACAGAAACAACAGAACAGAGTATTACCCTTAACATAAGGATTTGGGTGGTGGACCATTATTAGAGAAGAAATCTTATAAACTTTGTGGAAAGTGGACAGAAGATAGAGGGCAGATGGCTGAGGAAGCGGAGTGAAGGAATTAGGCTCTAAAGATCTAGAACTGATGGGGTCAACTGAGGCAGAAGTAGTTCTCCTTTGCAGAACTAGAGAGCAGTGGTTCTCAAAGTGAGATTCTCAAATTATCAGCATCATTGCCGTCTGAGCACTTTCCAGAAATGCTAACTTTCAGGTCCTACCCAGATATACTGAATCAGAAACCCTGGTTATGCCAGTCTGAATCGTGGCACTGCTGAATAAAGACTTTCATATTCTGGCACTTATGAGCCCTCTAGCTACCTGCCAATGGACTCTAAAGTGAAGCCTGCTGATGGATTTTCTAATTCCATAAACATATCATTCAATCAGCATGAGGCAAGTTTACAACATTACAGGAAAAAAGCAAAGAAAAATTAGGAGGAAAGAAATGATCTTAACAGAAATCAAGAAACTCAAGTATAAAAGTGACCTGTAAAATAACTCAATGCTCTCAGAAATTTAAGAAAATATCATTTCTACAAATAAGATCAGATAAACCTTGAAAAGTCATGAAGTTAGAGAATAATATTATCTGCAATTAAAAATATTACTAAAAATACATAAATTTCAATTGGAATATATGTTTTAGGAAATTTTAGTAGCTACAGAAGAAAAAGACAAGTAGAAAGAAAGAATAAATAAAAAATATGAGTGACAGAGGATGAAAACTGGGGGCAAATGTTTGGATAACAGTAGATACAGAAAAAATAGATAGAATAAAATTATAGATTAAATACTAACAGAGTAATTTCAAAATCCGAAGTATAAGTGCCTTCATATTAATGGGCCAGAAGGGAGTGTAAAACACCATGAATTCCAAAAGAAGTCTACACCTAGAAAAATTGCTGTGAATTTTTAGAATGCCAAAGTAAATAAAAGATTCTAAAAGCTTTTAGAGAGTAAAATCAGGTCACATAAAAGGAATGAGGGTCAGACTAATATTAATTTCACATCTGCAATATTGGATATTAAAAAGGAAGTGGAGAAGAGCTTTCAAAGTTCTGAGGGTTTTTCAAAGATTTTATTTTTATACCAAGTCAGATTCTTAATCTAGATGAGTAAAGAATAAAGACATTTGTAGAAATTAAGGAAATTTACTTCCCAGACAAACTTTCTTAGGACATTACTTGAGGATTTGCTTTAGCCAAACGAGGAAAGTAATTAAGAAGGCAGAAAAACATGGAATTCAGGAAAGGCAGATTCAGGGAAGGTGAGAAAGAGACAGGTGTCCCAGGATGACAGCTTTGCAGCAGGCCTAAGAATAGCATTCTAGGCAAAAGGAAGAGGTCAGGTTTCAGGGGGCATTTAGGAAGAAGAAGGAGAAGGAGAAGGAGGAGGAGGAGGAGGAGGAGGAAGGGAGGAGGAGGAGACATTTCATAGCTACAGAAGAAATGTATCATATACATAGATATGATATCTTGAAAAGGTAGAACTATTTAATGTAATAAAAGCAAGCAATATGAGAAGTAAGACAGAAGCTTCAGAAAAATCCAAAGCTATACAAAAAGCAAATATCATAACTACAGTGAGCAGTACCTATAGAAGAATAACAAACAAAACATGATTAATTGACTTTCTGCTCTTATAATTGAACTATAGGTGAAGCACAGAGGCAGTTATGGCCTTGGAAAAGAATGAAAGTATTACCAACCTTGGCAGTTTAAAAAGCAAGAGATGTTGCCTATAGTTTCTACAAAAAGACGTATAATGATGAACATTTAGAGTCACAAAAGTCATTTTATAAAAAAGGCAAAAAGAAAAAAAGAATCATATTGGATGGAGGAGGAAGGGAAGGCCTGGGATGATGTAAGAGAATTAAATCTCATGTCAGAATAGGAAGTCAATAGATGTTATTTCAAATTACTGAATCAATAAGTGGAAAAGCAGATCATTTAAAGATGAAAGGTAATCATCAAAAACATAGTTTTTATGTGGGAAGCTGATATAGGGTTAAGCCTCGGACTGATCTGTTGGCAAAGTCACAAACAAGTCCTAGCTTAGAGGGCACAGTCCTCTTAGCATAATTAGGCTTGACCTTATAACACTCCCTGGATCTTATCTGGGAATCTAATGGGCTGAGGAAGTGCAGGAAGTGTAACCATGGTCAAAACAAGTGAAACTCACAAGAACTGTGTAACTATGGTAACCACTACCTTGTTTACCGCTCACTATAAAAAGCTTGGTGAGGCCTGAGCACAGTGGAAGTCCTTCCTCTTGAGTTGGACTTGCTCGCCTGGTCCCCCAATATTCCCAAATTATCTCCTGTCTTTTCTTTTTCATTTGTTGTGCGGCTCCCCTTCCAGACCCGAACCCTGAACCACGCAGGACGTGGAGGGAAACACTTACGACATTTTTAGAAATACTTTTCAAGTTTAAATAATGTTACTCCTGTGTAAAAAGTTAGGCATTGGGAGACACTGGGCAAGGGAGCTTTAATCTCTCCACTTGATTCGATTTTTTAGATCATAAAACTGAATGCATTTTGTCAAAATTTTTTTAAAAATGGAAAAAAGATGTTTCATGTGATTTAGTTCTGGCCCAAGAGATAGGAGGTGTATTTGCAGGCAGCTTTTGAGAAAGGGCTCTTTGCCTTTAAAAAGTATGAGGAAAATGTATTTCTGTTCCTAGAAGCGACTCCTGAAGCTGTGCAGGCCATCCAGCAGCCCTGAAAGCAGCTGGGCTGGGGCAAAGCAGAGGTGATAAGGATGTTCAAACAGAAAAACTTGGGTGATTGATGAAGTTGCAGAAATACACAATCTATCAACTTAGCAACTCTCTGAAAATTATGGAGCCACTTTTTCCAAGGACTTCTTATGATGTGCAATAATCTTCCTACGTTAAGCTATTTTGAATTTGAGTTCTGTTGAAGGCCTTCTACTATATATACCTAGGAGATGCACACTATTGCGACTACACCCATTCCTGAACTACGAAGTTTGGAGCTGATGTAAGGTGTAGGTTCATAATGAGTATTTTTATTGCTTTTTCGGATGATGAAATAAGTGTAAATGTCAAAATGTCCATACAATCAGAATAGCATCGATGTAACATCTGTATTTACAATCTATAATAATAAAGCATAATATGCTAATTAGACTGGACAGCCTAACGACCTTCCAGATGTCATTCCAGACATCCTTCTGGATGAAGCTGCTGTGGCAGGGGCCAAGGCAGAGGTGGTTAGGGGCAATCAGGCAGGCAGGCAGAGTGGTTAGGGGTTATCAGGCAGGCAGGCAGAGTGGTTAGGGGTTATCAGGCAGGCAGGCAGAGTGGTTAGGGGTGATCAGGCAGGCACGCGAGTGGTTAGGGGTGATGATGCAGGCAGGCAGAGTAGTTAGGGGCAATCAAGCAGGCAAGCATGCAGGCAAGCGGTTAGGAGCCAGTGGTTCTGGATTATGAGAAAGATGTCCGGCTGTAGGACATCCCATGAAGGGTTCTGGATTGCGAGAGGGTGCAGGCTGGGCTGAGGGACACTCCCCACCCCATGCATGAATTTCATGCACTGGGCTTCTAGTAAACTATAAATATCCACTGTAATTTAAAATTTACTCAACAAGAATCATTAGAGTTTAACACCTGGAAGAAAAGATCTACCAATCACTGCCACCTAATTTGATTGATGTGCTAACTAATTTTGCTCACATTATTTCATTAAAATCTTCATAACCAGCCTAAGGGTTGGAGTTCTGGTTGAGAGAACTGATACCCTTTTATGTCAATGGTGAGGCTAAGGTAAGGAACACAGAGAGCATTTGAAAGCAGGATCTCAGAGCAGAGTTTATAGGCATAATTGGGAATCAGTAATGACTATGAGACAACTTTTCTGAAAGATTTCATAAGCTCCAAAATCTTCAGTATCTTTTCAAGCTGTCTTTTGATTCTTTCATCAACACACAAAATAGATAATCATTCATATTTGTACACAAGGGTGGGAGTGAATGACACAGAAGAAACTTGTCAGAAATAAGAGTTTGTTCCTGAAAAATGTTGCAATAGTCCTTAGGGTTTCTGACTTCTTGTTGGGTGACCTCGTCTCACACTTTGATATTCCCAATAGGCCATGGACAGCATGGTGTCTTAGGGCAAAGTTAAAAAACCCTAGACATATGTAAATTAGCTCCTGAAAGTATACAGATGATCTGGCCATTCAAAACCATCCTGCCTTTAGTTAGAGAAAATTGGAGAGAAAAGGTGGTTTTCTGAATGCTCAGCCCACTTAAAATTATTATCAAACTTGTAAGATGTAAGATGATCATAGCCTTATATTTTGTACTTAAAAATGGGGATAAATAATTAGTCCAAGGTTAGGAATCAAATCCAACTTTCTCATCCAAACACCAAAACCCATGTACTATCTAGTTTCCTCCTTCCTACAAAGCTACATCATGATCACAACAAATAAAACGTTTTTTTGAGGCTTTTGAGGGGATGAGAAGTTATGGAGGTCTTTAGACATAAGCTCTATGATCGTTTCCCTCCCAGAATGTTTTAGAAGAGATTCAAGCACAGGTCAGTTGGAATTTAGCTCTGAGGTGTTTGTTATCCAACAGTGTGATTAATTGTGTGTGTGTGTGTGTGTGTGTGTGTGTGTGTGTGTATTTTATGATATATCTCAAGGCCATGTTCAAGGAAACATTCCTAGGATCATCTACAAAGGACCCGAGGTGACAAGCTCAAATTCACACTCCCTCTTGCCAAAAAGCTCACCTTGAGCCCTGGTTCTGTAGTTCTAAGCCCGAGTTTAGCTCATGATGATCTAAGTAACCCAGATTAGCTGCTCCCAAATGCATTGTTTTTGATGCATCTGCATTTGTAGGAACAGGAACACCTACCTTTTTCCAATAAAGAGGAGAGCTGGGATCAAAGCTATCAACTCAGGAACTTTCAGAAATGATTTCTCTTGACACTTTATTGCTTAGGTTGTCATAAAAAATTCTCCTCCCGAATAGGAGCCATCTCCAAGATGACAGCCAGAGGAGAAACCTGTAATTTGGCACAATCTGTTATGGAGATATTCTGTGACTTATGGTTTTGGCAACTGAAGGCCAAGAAAAAATTAAGATATTATAGCTTTTGGTGACAAATATTTTTTGGGTAAGTTTCCTTGGGCTGTTAATTTTTGTTTGACAGTTTGCTCTTAAAGTCATGGAAATGAATAGAAATAACATTACCCAGAATGGCCTTTTTGGTGCTTATTTTTTTTAATGCCTTATTTTATTGGGCTTGGAATCTTTAGAATTTGGTAATAGAGACCTAAGCAGAGATATTCTGCTAATTATTCAAGACTGTATTTTTTGTTTTTTTTTTTTTTTTACATAGGGCATCATTTATCTTTAAGTCAAAGTGCATCGAATCCCTAGTCTGAGTCTTCAATGCAAGAAGTCACCTCTTTGCATAGAGATAAGAATATCAATATATTCCTCAATTTTTGGATGGGCTAACTGGATACAGTAACTCAACATCTCAATAATTGTCAGAATTAGGGCCATGTAGAAGATTCAAATTTTCTGAATTCTGGCTTTAATTCTTTGTCATAAATGTGTCGAGGAGGAGCCAGGTGGGTCTGAGGAATTTTATGGGTGTTGTCTTTTTTATGCTCTGCCTTCTAGTGAAGATTTTAACAAAAGTAAGTTTACCTAAGGAGATTTCCATGGGCTTTTTTCACTTCCTAATGGTATCTCTACATCTTTATCAGCCTTCTATTCTCCAAGTTATTTTCAGCATAAAAGGCATTTTGTCTGGTGGATTCCAGGTAGGAAAAACAATTGTCATTGCTCATACTTGTGACAACTTTTCTGTTTCCATGGAACTCTGGGTAGTTGGTTTAAACAGAATGTTCTTCTGTTTCCCAATATTTCTACTACCCAGCTGGGTGCCCTTGCATTCTCTGATTGGGACATCATCGGTACTAACTGAAATATTGAGGTATTAGTTTAAAATGTTGTTTTTAAAGCTTCTGGTTTTTAAAATATATTATTTCCTATAATTTGTCATGCTGCTAGAAAGTTGGAGGGAAAGAAGGATGTTTTATGGACATGGAGAATTCAAGAGATGATCCCAAATCTGACATTTTATTTGTGAGGTTTAATACTCTCATATTAATTTTCTCATCTTTGTAGAATTAATTAATTAACTTATAGCTTACACTCTTTAAGAAAATGCCACGTAAGAGGCTAATGAATAAATTAAGGGTATCCTGCCGTGATGGCTCAGTGGATTGAGCATTGACCCATGGTTTGATTCTCAGTCAGGGCACATGTCTGGGTTGTGGGCTCAATCCCCGGGCATGCAGGAGGCAGCCAATCAATGATTCTCTTTCATCATTGATGTTTCTATCTCTTTCTCCCTCTCCCTTCCTCTCTGAAATCAATAAATATGTATTTTAAAAAATTAGGGGTGATTGTGGTAATTCACATTTCCTATGGAGTCAATATTTATGTCTTCCCAAAATTCATTTATTGAAATCCTATCCTTCAAGATCATGATATTAGTGGTAGGATCTTTGGGAAGTTATTAGGTCATGAGAGCAGAGCCCTTATGAATGGCATTAGTGCCCTTATAAAAAGAGACCCAGAGAGCTCTCTTCTCTTGCCCCTTCTACTATGTGAGGACACAGAAACAAGATGGCCACTTATGAATCAGGAAGTGGGTCTTAACCAGACAACAAATCTTCTGGTGCTTTGATCTTAGCGTTCACAGCTACTAGAGCTGTGGCAAATAAATTTGTGTTGTTTATAAGCTACCTGATCTATGTATTTTTAAATAGTACCCTGAATGGACTAAGCTAATATTCTAAAAGACTAATTCTTTAAGACTAAATTTGTATAGAAACTTGTTTCTCAATGTTTTTCCAAAAATTAAGTTGTTTAAATTCATAAATTATTAAATATTTAGAAATAGAAGGGCAAGTAGAGGATGAAGAATGGTAATGTGAATATATATATACTAGGGGTCCAGTGCATGAATTTGTACACCTTGAAAGGAACTGTGGGCCATGAAACTGTGGGGGGCATAGGGGCGAATCTCGGCCCATCCTCCGAGGCCCTGCCTGCCCCTCCTGCCATGGCCCCCTGTCTGCTGAAGCCCCACTCCTGCTGCCACCACTCGCATCCACTGCCACTAACAGTGTGGAGTGACTGAGGCCAGCGCCAGTAGCGAGTGCATCTGGGCCCAGCACTGTCAGCAGGTGCGAGCAGCGGCTGCTGGCCTCAATCGTCCCTCCGGAGCAGGGAGAGGTGGAGAGGCCCTGTGGGGTGATTGGGGCCAGTGACAGGCGCTGGCAGCAGGTGCAAGTGCTGGGCGGGACTGCGGCGCACGGGAGCACAGAATTTTTAGTAACCACCAGAGACTTGGCCTGATGACAGCAACCAGCACCCCGCCTAGGTCTGGTGACCCTGCCCACCTGCTCCAACATCCCGCCATGGCCGATGCACTGCACCCCCTTGTGGTCAGTGCACATCATAGTGACCAGTTGTTTGGTTGTTCCACTATTTGGTCTATTTGCATATTATCTTTTTAATATATAAGATATCGTATATAATAAAAGCCTAATATGCTAAGTGTCCAGTTATCAGGTCTTCTGTTCAACCAATCAAAGCGTAATATGCTAATGATAAGCTAAGGCCGCTCAACCACTCGCTATGACGTGCACTGACCATCGGGGGCAAACAGTTGACCGGTTGACCAGTTGCTATGACATGCACTGACCACCAGGAGGCAGATGCTCCAACTGGTAGGTTAGCTTGCTGCGCGGGTTCGGCCAATTGGGACTGAGCAAGATGGGCTGGACATGCCCTGGAGCCCTCTGGTGGTCCCTTCCCAGCTGGCCAACCTCCCCATGTCCCTTCCCTTCCCCGATCATGCACCAGTGGAATCCCTCAGCTTGGCTTGTGCCCTCTTGCAATCCAGGACCCCTTAGGGGATGCTGGGAAGCCGGTTTCAGCCCAATCCAGCAGGCCAGGACGAGGGACCCCCAGCACATGCCTCATATATATGCAAATGACGTGATGAACTAAGAAAAATCACACTTGTTAAGGTCAAATACCTTTAAAAAATAATATATGTAAACTTCCAAAATGTTATTTTGCTGGAAAAAAAAAAAACCTACAACTTTTCAATACACATTTCAACAAATCAATTAAATATGTTTAGTAAAATCTAACATAATTTTTCTGAGTGTTGTTCCACGTATTGTGAACACAAAATTAATGCAAGTTATTGAGCCTCTGAGAAGTTACCATTCTATTTAAAGAAACATGATGTTGTACAAGCAATAGCTAAAGCAAAACACAGAGCCCCATTGTGTGAAACAGTTCCCAAGCAGTCTTAGTATTGCATACATAGAAAGAGCAAATCATTAAGAATCCCTTTCAGCATTATCTCTCCATAGATGAGATAGGAAAAGTCATCATTAACATCTTGGAGCTTTCTAGTTCTTATGTTTACGCTATACTTTGAAATAATAAGGTCAACCCAGTCAAGCAAATGGAAAGCTAAGGATTTCTACTATAGATGTTTAAATATTTGAAGTGGAATGATTTTGCAAAGTTTCCTATTATGAATTTTAAAAGCATGTTTATTTAGTGTTAACTTGGAAAATAAAGATGAAAGAAGAGGATAGAAGGGAGATGTGGAGAAAGACCTTTCAAACATCCTGAAGGAGTTCTCTATTTGATCTTCTTCAAAAAAGACAGGGTGGAATTTACTCTAACAGCAAGTCAAGGGATAATTTTCACTCTGTCATTTCCACAAACTCTACAGTGTAATTAACCTGCATTCCCTCTGCATATTAAAGTCAAATTTGGTTAAAGAAGAGGCAACAACTGGCTCACAGAGATCTTGTTTATGAAGGTTTTTCAGCTTCTCTTCTATTCTTCCTCCTATTATCTATCCCTACTTCACTTCTGAGGAAAAAAAATCAGGCTTCTGGATTTTTTTTTTATTCACCAAAACCCAAACATTATGAGACCTGAAGGCTTTCTGGATGCAATTAACCTTAGAGGCCTTTGTATGAGGCCGTTAGGGGTTGTTCTTCCTTCTTTGCAAGGCTAGCTTTTGTTCATATGTTTCTTTACTTCCCACCACACTGTACTCCCTTATTATTATATGTCTTTCAATACATAGGTCTTGTTTTCCCTACCAAATCATGTGTGCTTTGAGAGCTGGAACAATTTGCATATAGTTCCCTACCCCATTCCTCAGCATCTCAGGGAAGGCCTTGTTCATAACAGACACTAGATGGACCTTTATTAAACTAATGGATGATATGAAAGCCAGCTCAAATGCCTTCAGAGAGATGTCTAACTAAAATGTAATTAATGGACTATAAATAATTGACCAAAAATAAATACAATAAGCCAAATTTGGTTTATTGTATCTAGAAACCTATTCCCAAGTCTTATTTTGTAATTGATTTTTTTAATTTAAGTACTTTATTGTTTAATGTATTACCTAAGTCTCCCTTTTCCCCCATTGACCACCCCCCAGCCACCCCCAACCCCCAGCACATGCAATCACCACTCCCTACCACCCCCGATCTATGTCCATTGGTTATGCTCATATGCAAGCATACAAATCCTTTGGTTGATCTTTTACCCCTTACCCCCTGCCTTCCCTTATAGCTTGGACAGTCTATTTGATGTTTCCATGACTCTGGTTCTGTTTTTGTTTATCAGTTTATGTTGTTCATTATATTCCACAAATGAGTGATGTTGTGATTGATTTTTAAAGCCATGAGGACATGACCCTACCCTTTTAGGTGGTGATGGGTTCTTCCATAAAGGAACTGGCAATGATCCTAAAAATGGGGCAAGATAAAAGGTAGGTCTTGGGATGATAAGACTCAAGGAGCTTTTTCCACATCTTCTTGACCCTGGCTCTCAGGCAGAGAGGCCTGGAGCTGTTCTATGGTGGGATCTTGCTACCCTTTGCCAGAGGACGAAGAGGAGCAAGAACAAGTCTCCACTATAGTGTAATGATGGTAGTAAATAAATCTTTTTGAAACATCAGTGAAGCAGTGTAGTCCTACCGAAAACTCCAAGAAACAGGAAACAGGACTGACACCTGTAGACTCTGGGAAAATGGTCCTGGTCCTGTGTGTTTGTGTTTGTTTTAAGAATAGAATGCTGTGATGGTTAAATAGAATAACGCTACTGGGCCAAGGAATGCCCAGATAGCTGGTAAAATTATTATTCCTGGTTTGTCTGTGAGGATGTTTCTAGAGGTGTGTAGCATTTGAATTCTACTAGACTGAATAAAGATCACACTCACTAATGTGGGTAGGCATCATCCAATCCATTGAGGCCTTGAATAGAACAAAAAATGCAGAGGAAAAGTGAATTCTCTGTCTTCAGCTGGAGCCACAACAGCCATCTTCTCCTGCCCTTGGAGATCAGGCCTTCAGACCTGGACTGAATTATACCACCAAGCTTCCTGGTCCTCCAGCTTGCTGGCATCACATTGGGCATATCCCAGTCTTCATAATCATGGGAGTGGGTTCCCGTAATAAATCTCCTCTGATGTATATCCTATTGGTTCTGTTTCTCTGGAGAATCCTGACTAATACAGGCTAATACAAAAAGCTGGATCTCTTGGCCCCTTGCCATTTTCAACTATGACAGAAAAGACCATTGCTTGTTTTTCTTAATGGGGGCGGGAGGGCATTGGCACCCCAGGAGATCCTACACTGGCAGTTATGGCGACAATGAATGCAGGGACAGCAAGTATAGTTGTGGTAACGATCAGCATCCTTTAAGGACATGCTGAGAACTGCTTGGGTTTCAGAGGCCCGTGTCTTCACTGAATCAACGTTAGCTCTAGAATCTATACTTCATTAATGCTGTGTTGCTTTCATTTTATGAGGAGCAATTAATTTTATACACACATGTTATTGGTCTCTTGGTACCCACCTCCCTGAATGAAAAGGTTTTTTGCATGTGATTTGGGATTTGGGATTCCCTGTGCATGCCAAGCATTACATTATGCCTTTTCTAAAGATGCCATTTAAGGGCTGTGCCACCATGACTTTTCTTTAGGCAAAATGTTGAATGAGCTGTTAAGTATTTTACTCTGAGATTGACGGTGCAGTGGAACATGTCCCAGTGGCATGGACAGCACAGGTTCCATTTTGCAGGTCCCAAAGTAATTTGTTTAGAATAGTGACTTATTCATATGTGGAGCCTTTGACTTTTAAAACCATCTGGCTTATCATTGCAGCAGCCTTTCGATTGTCCCCTCATCTCCCATTCTTGGAGAAGCCAGGCCATTTAATTTCAGAAATGGAGAGATCTTGACCGGCTGCCAAATATTAGCTTTCAGTGCCTTTTTTATAGTTCCATTTACACACCCTCTCAGAGATCAAGGTTGTATAGAAAGGTTTATGGGTTCTGCTCTGGCTTTGGTGGTAAAACAAATGAAGTTGTAATAAAAATGTATCTGCAGTACTATTTTTTTTTCCAATTTTTAAAACACAGTGAAATACAGCATAAATCAGAAATTCTTCCTACAGCTTTTTGGCTTGTCCATCAATATTGATTTGTCTCCCTCTCTTTTTGTTGCATATGTGCTTATATATCTATTTAGCCCTTGTTATTTTCTTTGGCTTGAGATATGTTTGTTTTTTACAAGATTGGAAAATTATTTCAATTTATCATCTAAATATCCAGAGGAAAACCTTGTGTTCCTTTTTTGGAACTATAGACAAGAAAGTATTGGGCATATAGCAAAATAATTTTTATTTTTAAAAATATCTTGGTGTTTGTTTCCACCATCCTAGTTAGTGTATGTAGAAAGTTTAGCATTAGTTACACGAGCAATTTAATAGGCAAGAGAAATAAAATAGCTGTTTAAAGTTTGTTTCTGATGCTGGTTTTGTATGTAATTTCCTACCTCTGGGATGCAAGTTTCCTTGATTTACATTGCTAATTTTGTTTCTTCGTTTACCTCATATTCTCTGTGCTCCTACCAAACTGAACCACTTTTTCTCCTCTAGAAATGTGCACACTTTCCTGCTTTGTAAGCTTCCCTAATTTTTTTCTCCTCCTAACTCCATCTAGCCCATCTAGAAGGCACTTCTCATTACCTCATGTATAAATCCTTTCTTCTTACCTTTTCTGGGTCCCAAACGACAACTTCCTACCACTGCCCATAGAAATGTCTCCCGTGACTTCCCATAGCACTTACTTCCCATCATTCAACTTCCTTCTCTTTTCTCTTGCATTATATGTTATCCCCCTGTCTCTTTCTGTAGTTATCTATCCATCCATCCATCCATTTATCCATCATCTATCCATCTGTTCATCCATCCATTCATCTATCCATCAAGCATTTATCTAGTCATTATTTTATCTTTTTTAGTAGCTCTAAACTTTTTATACCCTGATTTATCCTTGTATTATCTCACTATATCCAGCATACATTATTTATAATAACTATTCATTAAATATTTATTGGTAAGACAATGAATGGAAAACATTGTAGGTCATTGTTGCATAATTGATGTTTTTTACTTTACAATAATTATGGACTCTCCAACTAAATCCTTTGCCGTGGTTCAAATTGTTTTAAAACCATTTTCAGAAGAGGGAGGAAGATGGCGGCGGTATAGGCAGACGCGTCCCAGGTCGTGTCCCTGAGCAAATGGAGTGAGCAGCTGAAACTAGTAAAACCCACCCCGAATTGGCGAAATTCCTCAGCTGGCGAGACAGTTTACAGCCGGGAAGAGCAGAACTCCCCTGGAAAGGTAAAAAAAACCAGGGATTTGGGCAGGAAAGTTTGCCAGACCTCTGAGCCCAGAGAGTCGGAGGGAGACCGCGTGGCAGACAGCCGCGTCCCTTGGGACAGGCACAGCCCCTAACAGGGGAAAGGAGAACCGCGGGATTCCTGGCGCTGCCGGGGGAATTGAGAGCTCGGTCTGTGATCACAGAGGACTGAGCCTAAAGGGGGCAGCCTGAAGAGCTGATCAGACCATGCAGCCCCGGTAAGAGAAGAAGCTTACAGAAACCAAGCCTTCCCCGTTTCCGCGGCCGGCGTTTGTTTGTTTGTTTTCACTGAACCCTGTTCATGGGACATTTCGGATACAGACACTCACCTGTGCTGAAGAGAGGGAGAGTGTGCGGAGGAGTGGAATCTGGGGAGAGACTGAGGAGAGAAGGGGGACAGGAAGAGGTGGCAGCGAATTGAGTGCTGAGACACCCCTGAGCCCACGTCTGAGGCAGCCATTCTCTCCGGAGAGTGAGACTCCTCCCCCCAGCCCCCAGGCAAGGAGCACAGCCACACCCAGATTCCACCCTGTAGGAGATCAAGGATTAAAATAACCTGATCAGTCCCTGGGAGTTAACAGGGTCTGGCCTATAGAGGGATTTTCAATCCCAGCAACAACACAGCATTGGTAACTCTTACGCAGCCAGCTCTGGGCAGTGAACTTCCACTGGACAGAGAGGCCCTGTAGCCTCAGAGGCCAACCCCAGAACACTGCCACCCAGAGGCTGACCCACAAACTGACTCTTTGCTAAACACAAAATAAGGCAGTCTGGGAAACAAATGCGGCTTGCTTTAAAATAAGGACTTTGGTTTACAACACAGAGGAACAGTGTATCGCAGGGAAACTCAACACTCTCCTGAATACCTGGCAGGTCTAAGGCGAGCCACACTGAAGAATAGAAGAACCGAAGGACCTTCACTACTGCAATATTTTTTTTTTCTTTTTTCACCTTTTAACTAAGAAACCAATTTCTTTTCTTTTTTTTTCTTTTTTTTTTTCTTTTCCTCTTCTTCTTCTTTTTTTTTTCTTCTTTTTTCCATCACCTGATTTTACCCTTTTAATTACTACCTTCTTATTTTTAACCAGTATTATTACTGCTACCATTTTACCATTTTTTTTAAAGTGCCATTTTATTTTCTCTTTATTTTATTTTGGGATTAGTGTTCTCCATTCTATTTTCATCGTTATATTATTGGTTGTTTCTAGATTGCATTTATCTCCAGGGAGCTGTTGCTGGAATTTGTTGGGATTAATGGCTGTTCTATAGGAGCATTCTCCTCATATAAAAAGTCTCTTCCCCTCTTCCACTTCATTCTCTCTTTTCGCTCTTTTTTTTCTTTTCCTTTCTTTTCTCGCTTTTACTTTCCCCCCTCCCTTTTCCCACTTTCATTTTTTGCACTCCTTTTTTTGGTCCCTAATTTTCTTTTCTTTTTTCTCTTTTCTCTTTTTCTCTTCCTTCTTCCTTATCCCCTAATTCTCTTAATTCAGGTGGTCACCTTTATTTGGGGTTATTAATATCGTGAATATATTTGTGTATAGTGCCTGGTACGTGGTGCCTTGTTGTGTTGTATTTTGTGCCTTTAAATCAACACAGCAGATCCAAGCAACAGCAACCTCCTGAGCACCACACCCTCTGCTGAGGAACAGCAGCTGTACGTGAAACCTCGCCCCACCAGCCAGAAGAGCCACCACAGCTGTGAACAGCACCCACCAGAGGAGTTGCTGCCAACTGAAGAGCAGCTGCTACCGCAACCGCCCGAAGAGGAACCGCAGACCAAGGAGTCACTGCCACCAAGGGAGCAGCCACTGAACGACTCAACGTATAGATATGTCAGTGAGATCAAACATGGGTAGACAAAGAAACCCCCAAAGGAAAGAGAAGGAGGACTCTCCAGAAAAGCAGCTAAGTAATACAGAGGCATGCAACATGACAGAAAAAGAATTCAGAATAAGGGTCCTAGAGTGCATAAACCGGATGGAGGAAAAAATCGACAACCTCAGCAAGAAGCAAGAAGAAACAGATGAAAAAATCGATAACATATGGAAGAAGCTAGAAGAAACAGATGAAAAAATCGATAACATATGGAAGAAGCTAGAAGAAACAGATGAAAAAATCAACAACTTAAGTAAGACCCAAGAAGATATGAAGAGTGATATAGCTGCAATGAAAAACTCCATTGGAAGTATCAACAGTAGACTAGGAGAAGCGGAGGACCGAATTAGTGATTTAGAAGACAAGGAAGCAAAACACACCCAAAATGTACTGCAATTGGAGAAAAAAATGAAAAGACAGGAGGAGAGCCTAAGGGAGCTTTGGGACAACATGAAACGAAACAACATACGAATAATAGGGGTACCAGAACAACAGAAGGATGAACAAGGATTAGAAAACCTATTAGAAGAAATAATATCAGAAAACTTCCCTGAGGTGGGGAAGAAAAAAGTCACACAAGCCCAGAGAGTCCCAAACAAGGTGAACCCAAAAAGACCCACACCAAGACACATCATAATTACCATGGCAAATGTTCAGGACAAAGAGAGAATCTTACAGGCTGCAAGAGAGAGACAGAAAGTTACATACAAGGGATCTCCCATTAGATTGTCAAATGATTTCTCAACAGAAACACATCAGGCCAGAAAAGAATGGATGGAAATTTACAAAGTGATGCAAAGCAAAGGACTGAATCCAAGAATACTCTATCCAGCAAGGCTATCATTCAAACTTGAAGGGGAAATAAGGAGCTTCACAGACAAAAAAAGGCTAAGGGAGTTTATCACCACCAAGCCAGCAATGCAAGGAATGCTAAAGGGACTGGTATAAAAATAAGAAATAAAAAGCTCAGAAAGAAAACAGCCACACAAAAACAGAAATGCCTACAAACAAGTACCTTTCAATAATAACTTTAAACGTAAACGGACTAAATGCTCCAAACAAAAGACATCGAGTGGCTGAATGGATAAAAAAACATGACCCATACATCTGCTGTCTACAAGAAACCCACCTCATTAGAAGGGACTCACACAGACTGAAAGTGAAAGGATGGAAAAATATCTTTCAGGCAAATGGAAAGGAAAAGAAAGCTGGGGTAGCAATACTTATATCGGACAAAATAGACCTCAAAGTGAAGGCCATAACAAGAGATAAGGAAGGCCACTTCATAATACTAAAGGGATCAATACAACAAGAAGATATAATCCTGGTAAACATATATGCACCCAATGCAGGAGCACCCAAATTCATAAAAAAACTCCTGGAAGATATCAAAGGAGACATCGACAACAATACAATCATTGTAGGGGACTTTAATACACCACTGACAGCACTGGATAAGTCCTCTAGACAAATAATCAGCAAAGATACAGCAATCCTAAATGACTCACTAGATCAGATGGACTTAATAGACATCTTCAGAACACTTCACCCGAAAGCCAGGGAATATACATTCTACTCAAATGCTCATAGGACATATTCAAAAATAGACCACATATTGGGTCACAAGCAAAGTATCCCCAAATTCAAGAAAATTGAAATCATAAAAAGCGTCTTCGCAGACCACGATGGCATAATATTAGAAATAAACTACAATAAAAACAACCCAAAATACTCAAACACCTGGAAGCTGAATAGCATGCTATTAAATATTGATTGGGTTACCAATGAAATCAAAGAAGAAATTCGAAACATCCTGGAAACTAATGACAATGAAAACACAACAATCCAAAACCTATGGGACACAATGAAAGCAGTCCTGAGAGGGAAGTTTATAGCTCTACAGGCCTATCTCAACAAACAAGAAAAAATGGTAGTAAATCATCTAACTCTACAACTCAAAGAATTAGAAAGAGAGCAACAAGAAAACCCCAGAGTGAGCAGAAGGAAGGAGATAATAAAGATTAGAGCAGAAATAAATGACATAGAGACCAAAAAAACAATACAGAAAATCAATGAAACCAAGAGCTGGTTCTTTGAAAGGATAAACAAGATTGACAAACCTCTAGCCAGACTCACCAAGAAGCAAAGAGAGAGGACCCAAATAAACAAAATCAGAAACGATAGAGGCGAAATAACAACAGACCCCACAGAAATACAAATGATTGTTAAAAAATACTATGGACAGCTCTACTCCAACAAACTAGACAACCTGGAGGAAATGGACAAATTCCTAGAAAAATACAACATTCCAAAACTCAATCAGGAAGAATCTAAAAATCTCAACAGGCCAATAACTATGGAAGAAATTGAAGCAGTCATCAAAAAGCTTCCAGCAAACAAAAGCCCAGGACCAGACGGCTTCACAGGGGAGTTTTACCAAACATTCAAGGAAGAACTAAAACCTATCCTCCTCAGACTACTACAAAAAATTCAAGAGGAAGGAACACTTCCAAGCTCATTCTATGAAGCCAGCATCACCCTAATACCAAAACCAGGTAAAGACAACACAATGAAAGAGAATTACAGGCCAATATCCCTCATGAACATAGATGCCAAAATCCTCAACAAAATCTTAGCAAATCGGATCCAGCAGTACATCAGAAAGATCATACACCATGACCAAGTAGGATTTATCCCAGGGATGCAAGGATGGTACAATATCCGCAAATCAATAAACGTGATACATCACATAAACAAATTGAAAGAAAAAACCACATGGTCATATCAATTGATGCAGAAAAAGCATTTGACAAAATTCAACACCCATTTTTGATAAAAGCTCTCAGCAAGGTGGGAGTAGAAGGATCATACCTCAACATAATAAAAGCCATATATGACAGGCCCACAGCCAACATCATACTCAATGGACAAAAACTAACACCATTTCCCCTAAGAACAGGAACAAGACAGGGATGCCCCCTCTCACCACTCCTGTTCAACATAGTACTGGAAGTGTTAGCCATTGCAATTCGGCAAGAAGAAGAAATAAAAGGCATCCAAATTGGAAAAGAGGAAGTAAAACTGTCCTTATTTGCAGACGACATGATATTATACATACAAAACCCTAGAGACTCCATCAAAAAGCTACTGGACTTAATACATGAATTTGGCAATGTAGCAGGATACAAAATTAACCCCAAGAAATCCGAGGCATTTCTATACACCAATAGTGAACTTTCAGAAAGAGAGATTATAAAAACAATCCCGTTTACCATCGCACCAAAAAAATTAAGCTACCTAGGAATAAACTTAACTAAAGAGGTAAAAGACCTCTACTCAGAAAACTACAGGACGTTGAAAAAAGATATAGAGGAAGACATAAACAGATGGAAGAACATACCGTGTTCATGGATTGGTAGAATCAACATCATTAAAATGTCCATACTACCCAAAGCAATCTATAAATTCAACGCACTTCCCATTAAAATACCAACGGCATACTTCAGAGATCTAGAACGAACTCTCCAAAAATTCATCTGGAATAAAAAAAGACCTCGAATAGCTGCAGCAATCCTGAAAAAGACCAAAGTAGGTGGGATCTCAATACCAGATATCAAGATGTATTACAAAGCCACTGTTCTCAAAACTGCCTGGTACTGGCACAAGAATAGGCATATAGATCAATGGAATAGAATAGAGAGCCCAGAAATCGGCCCGAACCAATATGCTCAATTAATCTTTGACAAAGGAGGCAAGAACATACAATGGAGCCAAGATAGTCTCTTCAATAAGTGGTGCTGGGAAAATTGGACAGATATATGCAAGAAAATGAAACTAGACCACCAACTTACACCATACACAAAAATAAACTCAAAATGGATAAAGGACTTAAATGTACGACAGGAAACCATAAAAATTCTAGAAGAATCCAAAGGCAACAAAATCTCAGACATATGCCGAAGCAATTTCTTCACTGATACAGCTCCTAGGGCACTTGAAACGAAAGAGAAAATGAACAAATGGGACTACATCAAAATAAAAAGCTTCTGCACAGCAAAAGAAACCATCAACAAAACAACGAGAAAACCCACTGTGTGGGAAAACATATTTGCCAATGTCATATCCGATAAGGGCCTAATCTCCAAAATTTATAGGGAACTCATACAACTTAACAAAAGGAAGATAAACAATCCAATCAAAAAATGGGCAAAGGACCTAAATAGACACCTTTCAAAAGAGGACATTCAGAAAGCCAAGAGACATATGAAAACATGCTCAAAGTCACTAATCATCCGAGAGATGCAAATCAAAACAACAATGAGGTACCATCTCACACCTGTCAGACTGGCTATCATCAACAAATCAACAAACGACAAGTGCTGGAGAGGATGTGGAGAAAAAGGAACACTTGTGCACTGCTGGTGGGAATGCAGACTGGTGCAGCCACTATGGAAGACAGTATGGAGTTTCCTTAAAAAACTGAAAATGGAACTCCCATTTGACCCTGTGATCCCACTTCTAGGAATATATCCCAAGAAACCAGAAACACCAATCAGAAAGGATATATGCACCCCTATGTTCATAGCAGCACAATTCACCATAGCTAAGATCTGGAAACAGCCTAAGTGCCCATCAGTAGATGAATGGATTAGAAAACTGTGGTACATCTACACGATGGAATACTATGCTGCTCTAAAAAGGAAGGAACTCTTACCATTTGCAACGTCATGGATGGAACTGGAGAGCATTATGCTAAGTGAAATAAGCCAGTCAATGAAGGAAAAATACCACATGATCTCACTCATTCATGGATAATACAGACCATTATAAACTTTTGAACAATAATAGATACAGAGGCAGAGCTGCCTCAAACAGATTGTCAAACTGCAGCAGGAAGGCCGGGGAGGGTTGCGGGGCAGGAGGTAGGGGGGTAAGAGATCAACTAAAGGACTTGTATGCATGCATAGAAGCATAACCAGTGGACATAAGACATTGGGGGATAGGGGAGGCTAGGGGACTGTCTAGGGCGGGGGGATAAAATGGACACATATGTAATACCCTTTGTAATACTTTAAGCAATAAAAATAAAATAAAAAAAAAAAAAAAAACCATTTTCATTATATAAAACAGATGTGCAAGTAGACTAGAAATAGTTATGATTAGAGGCATAAAAGTGGAAAGATAAAACAAGGAAACCTTTCCAAGTTCTCCTCATTTATAATATTGATTTTATTCCCTTTACAGAAGTGAAAGTGGAGAGCATCGCTTTTCTTGTGCATTATGAAACCCTTCACATTTTCTCTCCAATGGGGTGTTTTTTATTTTATTTTAGGAATTTCTTGAAATTTAAGCACCAGACAACTCTCTGCAGCTGTTAAGATTTTTTTTAAACAAAATGTAACTTTTTCAAATAGCTTCTGATACAATCTGTTATGCATTTCTTTATCACATACATTATATTTGGAAAGAAAATGAGATATTTCCTGAGTGATGTAAATTATTATGTTTAGGCATTGAGAGCTATTGTGTAGGTGGCATTGGCTTCAGAAGCATCTTGGAATGCCACAGTTTCCCTTAGAAAGGCACTATACTATATCGACATTTGGCAATGTCCACAAACATCTCAAAGGAAACTATTGCAGAGTGCACGATCACCTTAAAAGAAATGAGTGCTGTCATTTTAGGATTTGCTATATAAGTTTATTTGATGACAGCTGATTTATGTAGATTGCATCATTCCAGTTAAAGATCCATAGACATCTCTAAGGATTGTATAAGTCTAAGTATTTATGCTGAACTTTGAAAAGAGGATCCCACCAGAGGTGTGAGAGTCCGTGTAAGATAGTAATGCTCTACATGCTGTGAGCAATGTGGGAGAGACCAGATTGGGAAGAGAAAGTGTTGGATACCTGGAGAAGTAGCTGAGTCAGGAGCTAAGGCCCATCTGCAATCTGAAATAGACAAGTTCAGTTAATGTAGCAGGACTCCATTCCATTGTAGGCAAGCATTCAGATTAATATAAAGTGAGGTAGTTCTTGTTAGTTTGGGAAGACTGTTGCCTGTTTTGACATTTCTGGACAACTCTAATGCTCACTGTTGGTGCAGACCAGATCCTTTAGATAGTGACTGAATTCAAAGCAAGGAAGGTGGCCGTGCATAGTTAAGATTTCTGGAAAAAGAAAATTGCTGCCAGGATCTCCTAAGTGGAAAAGGCCCTCATAGAAGGCATATTACTAGCATCCTTCTAGAAACCAAAGGCCCAAACTTACAAACTCTAGAGACCCAGGAAGTAAACTCAGAGACCCAGGAAGTATGCCTTCCCATCTCCAACTAGTTGGAAGGAAATTTAAATGCTGCCATTCATTCATTCATTCATCGTAACACTTATTGAGCACTTACTTTGAGCCTTTTAGCACTTGAGGTGTTAGGATATAAGGATAAATAAGACAAAATTTCTTTGCTTTTAAGAAACTTCCCTTTTATGGGAGAGTGGTAGGCAGTATGAATGGTCCCAATTCTTTACTGTATATACTGTATATGCTTCATCATGAGATTTTGAGTTCATCTCACTGTAAAAATAGGCTATTTCTATACACCTTGATTTTGAGTTTGGCCAGGTGACTGGCTTTGACCAATGACCTTTTAGCAGATGTGAGGTACCTGAGGCTTCAAAAAGGATTTGCACCCTTTTGCTTGCATGTTTGCACTTTTCCTTAACATGTAAAACTGCATTAGGGTTGGCCCCCTAAAGATATATGGAGGTACATGTTAAACAGAGCCAAATGATCCTAGTAGACAACTGGTCAACCATCAGGCATGGAATGAGCTCAGCTGAGCTCAGAACTGTGTTCTAAATCACCAACTCATAGACTCATGAGCAAATAAAGACATAATTTTTGAGCACTGAGTTTGAGGTGGTTTTTCCCATAGCAGTGTTATAGAAATATGTACCTAATATAGCAGATAAATATAAGTAAATAATCATAATTTAGACTGTTAAGAGATATGATTTGTTTCCAGGAAGATGGAGTAATACTTTTCCCTAGTCCTTCAGCTAAGTACAACTAAAGATCCTGGACATTAAATAGAAAACATATAAGAAGACTTGGAGAGGTGTAGAGACAAAGGCAGACATGTGACAGCTCTAATGATCCAAGAAATATGATGGTTAGTTGCCTGGGTTTTCTTTTATGCTTCATATATCCCAAACTTGGAGCTGAAAAAAACATGGTAACCCAGAAATGGCTACAAGTTCAGACAAACAAAAGAGCCCCAACTATAGCCCATTCTTCCTCCAAAGGACCAGGATAGAGGCAGCAGAACAATTTAAAATAATAACTGCTCTACTCAAAACACCATCCCACCTCCACTCTACCAAATAATTCAAAAGTTTAATTTAAGAAAATACATGAGGGTGTTGGTGGAATGTGCCACTGCCCTCAAGAGTTTGTTGTTGTTTTTACTTCCCAGGTATTTTGCTTCTTGATGCTGGAACCACAAGTAACTATTTGACTATTTCTGGGTGGATTTGGATCAACAAAGAAAGTTGTGAGAAAACATCCCAGACAGATTGATGGCATGAGGATTTACATGGAGAATTGGACGTGAATGTGTGTATAAGAATTTTCAAGCCTCTGGCTTGGTTATGACGTTGATGTCACAACTGCCTATGTATCTATAAATCTCGTCATTCATTTCTTTATTGACATAAGCATTATGTAAGTTTAAGATGTATAATATGATGACATGACATACTTATATAATTTAAAATGATTATTGCAATAAGTTAGCACCTCCATTATGTCACACAATTACCATTTGTGTGTGTGGTAAGAACAATTTAAGATTTGCTCTCTTAGCAACTTTCAAGTACAAAATACAATATTGTTAACTGTAGTCACCATGCTGTACACTAGATTTCCATAATTTATTCCTCTTATAACTGAAAGTTTGTATATTTGACCAAAAATATCTCCCCATCTCCTCCTCTCTCTAGTCCCTGCAACCACCATTCTACTCCCTCTTTCTATGAATTTGGCTTCTTTAGATGCCACATATAAGTGAGATAATATAGTATTTGTCTTACTCTGTCTGGTTTATTTCACTTAGCATGCTGACCTCAGGGTCCACACATGCTGAAAATGAGAAGATATTCTTTTTATGGCTGAGTAATACCATATATATTATATATATATATTATATATATTATATATATATTATATATATATATATATTATATATATATTTATATTATATATAATATATATATATATATATGTAATATATATTATATATATCTCACATTTCTTTATCCATGGTGGACACTTTAGATTGCTTCTGTTTCTTGGCTATTGCAAATAATGCTGCAACGAACATGTGGTGCATATATTTTTTTCTAGTGAGTGTTTTTGTTTCTTTTGAATAAATACCCGGAAGTGGAATTACTGACTTATATGGTAGTTCTATTTTTTAATATTTTTGAGGAACCTTCATAATGTTTGCATAATGGCTGCACCAATTTACATTTCCAACAACAGTGCATGAGGGTTCCCTATTCACATCTTCGCCAACACTTAGTTATTTCTTGTCTGTTTGATAACAGCCATTCTAACAAGTGTAATATGATATCTCATTGTGGTTTTGATTTGCATTTCCCTGGTTAATTAGTGATGTTGAGCACCTTTTCATATACCTCTTGGTTGTTTTGTCTCTTTTGGAAAAAATTTTCTCAGGTCTTTTGTCCATGCTTTTAAACTGAATTTTTTTTTTTTTTTTTTTTTTTTGCTGTTGAGTTGTATGAGGCCTTCATATGTTTTGAATATAATATATACATATGCCTAAGTGACTGAATGACCAAACGACTGATCACTATGACGTGCACTGACCACCAGGGGACAGACACTCAATGCAGGAGCTGCCCCCTGGTTGTCAGTGCGCTCCCACAGTGGGCCAATGGGTGCCATATGCAGGACTCAGGGCTGGCGAGCACCGCTGCAGCTGAACAAGCCTCTCCTGATCTGGACTGACAGTGCACGAGCGGAGCAGGAATGAGCAAGTATTATTTTTATCTATTTTATAAATAAACAATACACATTCTAGTCAGAAGGAAATCTTACCTTTTCCAACAGCATGGATAGACCTGGAGAGTATTATGATAAGTGAAATAGGCTAGTCAGAGAAAGACAAATATGATATTGCTAGATGCACTGTGCACAAAATTCATGCATGAGTAGGGTTCCTAGGCCTGGCCAGCAATCAGGGTAGTTCGGGGTCTTTCTTCCCTTGGCTGCCAGCTGCTGGCTGCCAGCCGGGGCCTTCCTTTGTTCCACACCACCTCCTGGTGGTCAGCGCACGTCATAGTGAGTGCTTGAACTCCCGGTCGGTTGAACTCCTGAGGGGACAATTTGCATATTTGCCTTCCTATATAATAAAAGGCTAATATGCAAATCATATTAATGGTGGGGAGGGGGATGCCTGGTTGCTATGACATGCACTGACCACCAGGGGGCAGATGCTTAACGCAGGAACTGTCCCCTTGTGGTCAGTGTGGTCCCACAGGGGGAGCGCCGCTCAACCAGAAGCTGGGCTCACTGCTGGCGAGTGCAGAGGTGGTGGTGGGAGCCTCTTCCGCCTCTGCAGCAGCACTAAGGATGTCCAACTGCCTTTAGTTTCTTTTCCTTCAAATAAGTAAGCATACATGACAGTTTGCAAATATCTTTTCTTTACTACCTGAGGCATTGTACTGCTTTCCGCATAATGGACTTTGTGAGTTACTTGTTTGCAATACAAATTGCAGAAACATCTGTCTACTGGATTATGCTTTTGTCTCTTTTTTTCATGGCTGATGTTATGGTTTTTAGATTTTTGTATTCATCTGGGTTTTTAATTATCAGTTAAAAGGGAAAACCATGCTTATGCTTAATAATGATAACTATTGTATAATGAGTATATGGTATTGTTAAACATTGTAGCTATGTGATTAACTATCACATTTGGTCTTCTCAACACTTTTGTGAGGTACATAATATGTCTTTATTTTATAAATAATTCTCTAGTTGTCTTACCTGGATATCTTCAGTTGAATTGTGAAAACTGAAAACAAGCATTTCACCAGGTAATACAGTGGTGATGGGTTCAAGAAGGAAGAACAGGATGGAGAGAAAGATTAAAGCATTCTAACTCCTGCTAATTCAGGCCTACCCAGGAGTAGGCCCAATGAGAACCAAGCCTGATGGTACAATTATAAACTGCTCTCCAGCAAATATTATCTAGAATTAGCCTGATTAGCCCAGTTCCCTTCATTCTTCAGCAGTAATTCCCAGCATTCCTAGTGTCATGTACCTGATGATAAGTTTGGAATTTGATGCCCAAGTAAACACTAAAACTTAACTCACTGAAACTGCCCCACCATGGGTAGGCTAGTTTGCTTGAATGCTCCTTAACTTGGCCACCTGGTACCTATCTCTCCCATTGTTGCCAGTGAATGTGATAGGTTATTTTGTACTGACATGAGAGAAGAATTTCAAGCACAAACACATGAAGAAGTTTACGTGTGACATTAAGATTTTACTGTGAATTAAGGGGAATTAATACATCCTCAGGGACGTAGAGAGTGAGCAGGCTCTAAAACAGCCGTGGGCAAACTACTGCCCGCAGGCTGGATCCAGCCCGTTTGAAATGAATAAAACTAAAAAAAAAAAGACCGTACCCTTTTATGTAATGATGTTTACTTTGAATTTATATTAGTTCACACAAACACTCCATTCATGCTTTTGTTCCGGCCCTCCGGTCCAGTTTAAGAACCCATTGTGGCCCTCGAGTCAAAAAGTTTGCCCACCCCTGCTCTAAAAGCACAGCCATGAGGCTCCTGTTAATCCTCCATACATCTTCTTGGTTCAGGTAAAGACAAATGACCATTCAAACGATCCAATCCAAATTCCTAACTTTCCTGGGCCTGGAGTGGGCCCTCTTCTCAGTAAATTCTATTGGGGTTTCATGTCCTCTATCCAATCCGGTTACCTTTCTGATTGTTCCCAGGCTAGGCCCTGCCCACTGTTTTGTCACCCTCACTCTCATTGCACACGTCCAAAAGTTTCATTACAGCACCTAGTTCCCATTACACAGGCCTTTCCTCCCCTCCCTCTTAAGTCTCCTCCAGGCAGTTCCCTGGAGTGTGTGAATTAGTCTGTTTACCAGTAAACTCGATGGAATTCTGTGCTGTCACCTGCTTCTGCTTCCCAGTCGTTAGAAATAAGGTGAGCCCTTAATTTCAGGGGTCCTGGTACAACACAAAACTAGGGAGCCAGGCAGCAAGGCAAGTATCTTTACTTCTACGTGGAAGGATGCACACACATGGTCTGGAAGCACGCACACACCCAGCAGGTGGTCTGCTCAGCTTTATAGTCCCTGACGCATGTGACCTGTCCCTTGCTCTTGATTGGAGTCAGGTCTTTCGCGATTGGCTAATTCAAAGGGAGGGGTTGGCCTTTGCCATTTCAAGATGGCGGCTCCCAGGGGAGCTGCAAGCCATGCGGCCAACATGGCGGCTGCCAAGTCACACAGTCCAAAATGGCAGATGTCTAAACTGTTCTTTGGCAGAAAGATGATTTGTTTATTCTCACACAGTTTATTAAGATTATTTAATTCCCTTTTGCTTTCTTTCTTATATTAATAACTAGTTATCTTCCTTATATCAGTAACTAGCTACCTACATGGACACCATGACTCCCTTTGGGAAATGCAGATTCATTTTGAATCCCTGAGAGTTGACTAAGAGCCATGATCTCATCTTATATTTATCAATTCTTTTGTGTGTGTGTGTGAGGGGGGAGGGGGGCGGGGGGGGGGGCCTGGATCTTGCTTCAGAGTCCCCTTGTCCCATCTTAAAAAAAATTATTTTTAAAATTTTAATTGTTTTTTTTTCTAGCTTTATTAGTATATACTTGAAAATTAAAAATTATACATATTTAAGGTGTACACTGTGATGCTTTGATATTTGTATACATTGTGAAATGATCACCATACTCAAGCTAATAAATATATTCATCACCTCACATAGTTACCTTTTTTTTTTTGTATGTGTGGTGACAACCATTAAGATCTACTCTCTTAGCCAATTTCAAGCATACAATGCAGTATTATTAGCTATAGTCACTGTGTTGTACATTAGATCCTTAGAACTTATTCATCCTGCATAGGTGAAAGTTTGCACCATTTGATCAGCATCTCCTCATTTCCTTCACTTCTAGCACTTTCCTACAAAATAAGGCACTTCACATGCTATGCGGCCAGGGGAGGATTGCTTCTGACAATATTTCATCACTATTTCTGCAAAGAGGTTCCTTTGATAACAATGTAATTGGGATTCCTGAGGACATGCCCTAATTTTTCTCCCTGAGGTAGACATGCAACCTTCAGGACTGGTGACATAAACTTTAGAGAAGCTCTAAAAGTACTTAGTCTATCATTGAAGATTTTTTAATCTTAAAACTTAGAAATCTCAACACACAACTGAAGATAATATTTTTCTGCTTATGAAAGCAGAAGAGTGTAAAATCTTAGGTGGCTGGCACATCATAATAAGAGGAATATGTTTGGGTTGACACTAGAACCATGGCCCAAAGAGTTAATCTGTTATTCCTTTTGAATCATTGTGTGGCCATCCTGTGAATGCTAAAGATTTGCAGCACATTGGATGAACCTGCTCTATTACTCCTCTGTCTTATCTCACCAGGAGCTTCTTACCCAGGTCTTTGAAATGTCCACAGTGTTCTCAGTTCCAGAGAGACAGCACTTCACCTAGGGAATTGATGGGAATCTTTGAACAAGAAGGTCAGGTTGCTGAGAAACAGAGCTCCCCAGCAAGGACAGTAATGAGAAAAACAGTGTTTGGAAGTTTATTTTGCGTCATTGGCTGACTTTACTCTCACGATGTGCAAAGACTGTTAGAGGAAAAAGCTTACAGCTTGACAATTTGGGATGTCAACTCTTCCAAAACACACTTGTCTTTTCAGGTGTTTGCTTAGCCCTGGCCTGCCAAGCCCCATGCTGTGACAGGCAGGACACAACACAGCAGCACAGCATTTTTTTTTCCAGGTGAATTCTAGCAAAAAAAATCAACCTTGCCCCGAAGACTTGGAGGTGAAGGCCTTTGGGAGTGAGTGACCGAAAGGAATTAGGATGAGGTCCTTTCGATTACTTAAGGTCAGTTAGAGGTATCTCTCTCCCTCTCTTTTTTTAGTTTCTATTTTTCACACCTAGTAGCTAAAATAAGACTCCCAATCTTCCTTCCAAAAATCTTCTGGCCAAGTCAATGATCCCCATTAATTATTTCTATGTTAAGTACTTTCATTTGTCTCTTGCTTTTTGAACAAGATAAATCTTTTCTGTCTTGGGGATTCGTGTGATTTTAATCAGGACATGCTGTAATTGATATACTCTCTGTCCATAGCAAACAGGACTAGTAGAAAGAATTCCATTTATTCTCTTACAAATCTTGTAGGAAAAACTTGACCTCATCCTTATTTTTTAATTTTTTATTCATTGTAAAGAAAGAAATTTCTTTGAGCCACCATGCAAGGTGGAGGGAGTAATTTTTTTCATTGACACTTCTCCCTCTTGCTCTCCAAGCAAATCTTTGGTCTTAGTGCATGGAATAGATGTTTCCTTCATAATATCAAATTGGTCTGCCTTAAAATTAAATTAGCTCAAACTCATAAAGGAAGACATACAGATCAGAAATTTAGCATAAAGAAGTAGAAATAGAGAACATTTATTGAGTGCATAAAATATGGTAGGTATAGTGCTGAGTCCTTTTTCTACAAGATGTGTTCTGTTCTCACAATTTTATGATATATCACTATCTACATTTTACAGATAAAGAAGGTTTGGAGGTATTAGATAACTTACTCAAAGTCACACAACTAATAAATGATAGATCCTGGTTTTAAACCTGGGATTGCCTGATTTTAGAATTCTATTTTGTATTATTGTTCAATGCTTCCTCTCAGTATGGAATTACCTGAAAAAAACTTGTAGAAATATGTATTCTATTTCATCACTACGCTTCAGCTAATCACTTCAGCAGGAAGAGTATTTATTTAGTACTTACATATTTTGTGACCATCACTGTACCTGGCATCTATGATATTGTGTTAAAATCTAAATGGAATGTAAATGGTGGAGTTTCTAGAACTTGAGATCACCTAGAGGATTGAGAGGAATGAGTGGAATAACTGAATGTAGTATCAGATTATGCTCATGTCAAGACTTGGATCTAGAACTGACTAGATGGATAATGTTTAAAAAGTCACCAGTTTTTTTTAAGTGTTATTTTTAGAGAAGTTTTAGGTTCACAGCAAAATTAAGAGGAAGGTAGAGAGATTTCACATATACTCTCTGCCTCCACACATGCACAGCTGCCCCCACTATTAACACCCCCCACCAGAGTGGTACATTTGCTTATAATTGAGGAGACTACATTGACACATCATAACCACCCCAATCCATTATTTACCTTGGGGCTCACTCTTCTGTTGTATATGTTACTAATTTCTTCAAGATTCAGTTTCCCCACCTGCAGAATAATTGCTTGTATTTGTAACATTCTTTATTATTGATAAAATAATTTCTCTCTAATACATTTCCTTATTTGAATCTCACCAGAACCAGGTAAAAAGGGGCATAAATATCCTAATTCAACAGATGAGAAAACAAAGTGGCTAAGTGTTTTTTCTTAAGGTAAAGTACTAAGTGGAACAGAGGGAATGTCAATTCTAATGTAAAATCAAGTGTCCTATACCCTCAACAAGATTGTGAACAGAGAGTGACATAAAATATGTGGATATGTTTTGAAATCTGTGAAAGCCTATAAATTTAATTTAATTTTTAAAATTTTACTTATAAAAATAACTTTTATTGAGATACTATTATTATTAAAATTATTGGTTTCAGAGAGGAAGGGAGAGGGAGAGAGAGATAGAAACATTCAATGATGAGAAAGAATTATTGATCAGCTGCTTTCTGTACATCCCCTAATGGGGATTAAGCCCACAACCTGAGCATGTGCCCTGCCCAGGAATTGAACCATGACATCCTGGTTCATGGTTTGATGCTCAGCCACTGAGCCACACCAGCTGAGCTGAAGATCTAATTCTTGGTGAAGAGTTACCACTTTGGTATCCAGAATGTTTGTAATAGGGATGAAGGACCAGGACTGAGGAGGGCTTTCCTTGGCTCAAACATCTTCCCAGTGTAACAGAAATTTATACAGCACCCAGCAATCCTCAAAAGCACTTTATATTTAGGATGAGAGAAGGATATTTAATTAACAGGAAACAAATGGTGCAAAGGTAAATTCTGCAATGTGCATAAGACCTCTGAAAGTCCCATGATACTCAGGCTCTTAGACATCACAGGTATTATTGACTCTGTCCCTTGCAGGCGTTTAAGAAGGGAAGAAGTCCTTTGGACATTGAGGTACCTGTAATTTGTGTCATGCCCCTTTAATCCATGCTACACATCTGGATCTAAGGGGCCCTCCTTTAACTTTCCTGGCAGTCTCAGAACCTCCTTCTTCTCCTCTGTTATCTCAGGAACCCACGGGAACTCTATAGCATCTCCTGTCCCCTTAGTTTCCACAAAGAAACCCTTCTCTCCCTCTCTAGGAACGCCTTCACATTTTGTTCATTCATCTTGAAGATCAAACACTTCAAAGAATGTGAAGAATAGATAACCAAGTCCACAATAAAATGTGGAAAGATCCATTCCAAGCATTTTGGTATAAAAATGAATGTTTATGTGTGTAAAAGAAAAAGAGAGGAAGTAAGGAAGGAAATTAAGAGAGGGCAAATAAAAAATAAAGGTAGTTTCTAAACACAGCTGGAAAGTGACACAGGACTATAGCAGAGAAAGAAAATAAGCATGTCCTTCATTCACTAGTGTGTGTGCCTGGCAGTTCTATGTATGAATGATAAAATGTTGGCTACAAGAGGAAGACAAATATTGGATAACACAGAAAATTTAGAATATCATAGGAACCAGACATTAAAAAGGTATAGGAAACCCTAAAATACATAATACTTTGTCTAGACCAAGATTTCTTAACTTTAACATTAATGATATTTTGGGCTAGACAACTCTGTTGTGTGGGACAGTCTTGTGAGTTGCAGACATTTTAGAAGCATCCTGGCCTCTACACAGATGCTAGTAAGTTGTGCAACAAAAATGTCTCTAGCTGTTGTTAAATATCCTTTGAGGTGGGGGAAGGGAGAAACAGTAAAGCAAAATCACTACTTGCTGAGAACCACTTGTCTAAATGTTTGACATGCTAAGTTAGAAAAAATGTAGAATCAATAAAGAATAGTGTAGAATATTAAAAGTAGTAATCTTTTGTTTTAATGAAGATACAGGTAATTTTTTAATGGTCTTTGCTTCTCTATAGTTTTGAAAATTTCTGTGAAGAACATGCATTAGTTGTATAATAAGGAAAAAAGGATTGCTAATTAAGTCTTTAACAGTAAAGATACTTGAATGAACTTTGTGAGTATTCTGGTGAGTGAAGGTGTATTCACAGAAAAGAGAGACTCATGGTCTTCTAACAAGACGAAATAGAGAAGAAAATCAGATTAGACCAGGGGAAGTAGAACATTTATAAGAAAGAAAGCAGGAGGAAGAGGACAATGAATCAGTTAAAAAATAAAGTTTCCAAGAGTCTTTTCATCTGGTTGGGCATGGGTAAGCTCCCAAGCACTTCAGGGTGGAATAGTGACATTTGATTGTATCATATTGTATATATGTTAAGAGTGAACATTAGCAAATATGAATGATTACATATGGCTGGTTGATGGTGTTTCTAAATATTTATATCTGTACTAGAGGCCCGATGCACGAAATTCATGCAGGTGGTGTCCCTCAGCCCGGCCTGTGCCCTCTCACAGTCTGGGAACCCTCGGGGGATGACCACTTGCTGGCTTAGGCCTGCTCCCTGGGGGATTGGGTCTAAGATGGCAATCAGACATCCCTCTGGCAGCCCGGCAGCCCTCAGGGGATGCCCTCTTGCCAGCGGGGAGCAGACCTAAGCTGTAGTTGGACATCCTTAGCGCTGCTGAGGGGGAAGGAGAGGCTCCCACCACCACCACTGCACTGGCAGCCATCAGCCTGGCTTGTGGCTGAGAAGAGCTCCCCACTGTGAGAGCACACTGACCACCAGAGGGCAGCTCCTGCATTGAGCGTCTGCCCCCTGGTGGTCAGTGTGTGTCATAGTGACCAGTCATTCCCAGTCCTTCTGCTGTTAGGGTCAGTTTGCATATTACCCTTTTACTATATAGGATAGAGGCCTGGTGCATGGGTGGGGGCTGGCTGGTTTGCCCTGAAGGGTGTCCCGGATCAGGGTGGGGGTCCCGCTGTGGTGCCTGGCCAGTCTGGGTGAGGGGCTGAGGGTCGTTTTCAGGCTGGTGGGCGACTGAAGCTCCCAGCCTCTTTTTTTTTTTTAAATTCTGGGATTTATTTACCTTCTATAGCTGTCACTGGAGCTGAGAGCCGGCTCCAGCTCTGAGGCTGTGGCTGGCTGAAAGCAGGTTTCTGGGTTTGTTTAGCTTCTATAATTGCAACATTTTTGTATCTGGAGCTCAGAGCTGGGCTGCGGCAGGCGGGGAACCTTGGCTTCCTCCATCACTGGAGCAAGCAAGACTCATGTTCGCTTCAGCTGCGTGGCTGCCGGCCGCCATCTTGGTTGGCAGTTAATTTGCATATCCTGCTGATTAGCCAATGGGAAGGGTAGAGAAGTTACGGTTAATTACCATGTTTGTCTATCATTAGATAGGGTTATTTTCTTGCTTATGACTCAGAAATATTGCATTTGTATTAAGGTGTTGTCATACCAATTAGGTTTTCAGCAAAGACCCCCAAACTCCTAAGATCACAAGACAGTAGGAGAAACAAGAAGATCAAGTATTCCATGAAAATGGTAATTGTTCCAGGATACAGCTTCTTTCCTTCACTTCCATTAAGGTTTCCATTATAGAAGGACTAAAGCCTGTGAATGAAAAATGTGTTTCCCTTAGCTAGAAGAATGACATCTAGCCTTAGAATATTTTATCTAAAGAGTGACTTTTAATGGTTAGGTATTACTAGTTTTTTTCTTTCAATTGTTTATTTGTTTCACAGACATTTTTTGAACACCTGCTCTGAACTAAGGCACTCAACTAGTATCTTACACAAACAATAACATTCTATTTGCTTTACTACCATATAACTCCTTCTAAGGTCTTCCACTTCAGTCACACTTGTCCCTCAAAATATTCTAAGGTGTTGCCCAGCTGGTGTTGATGAGTGGTTGGGCAGCAACCCTTGCACCAAGAGGGCACTGATTCATTTTTCAGTCAGGGCATATGCCCCAGTTGTGGGCTCAATCCCCAGCAGGGGGCATGCAGGAGGCAGCCTATCCATGTTGCTGTTTCTCTACCATCATGTTTCTATCTCTCTCTCCCTCCCCATTCCTCTCTCTCTAAAAATATACTTTTAAAAAGAGAACACGTGACATATTTTTTAAATAAAAAAAGTCTAAGGTCTCAAATTACAATAAATCTGTCTTCTGTCCTAATCAAAATACGCGTTGGCACAGAGAAGATGAAGCAGATGAAATACTCCAATTTTGGCATTAATTTCAATGTGTGTGCTTTTCTCCATACTACAAAGCAATTAACTCATTTCTGACACTATCTACCTGGAGCCAGCACCAGATCCTACAAGACTGATCCACCCCCCATCCTCCTTCATGCCCAACCATGAGTCTGGGTTGTCACCTGCATGTTTGACAGGTATACATTGGAGGTTCCCATTATACCCTTCTTGGGTTCAATTAATTTGCTTGAGTCACTCACAGAACTCAGAGAAACATTTTACTCACTTGATTACAGGTTTATTACAAAGGGTATAACTGAGGAACAGCCAGATGGAAGAGATGCATAGGGCAATCTTTGGGAGAAGGGCATGGAGCTTTCTTGCTCTCTCTGAGGCCTTCACTCTCCCAATACCTCCTTGTGCTCAGCAACCTGGAAGCTCTCCAAAGACTGTACCTTTGGGGTTTTCTGGAGGCTTCTTATGTAGGCATGATTGATTAAATTACTGACCATTGGCAATTGAACTCAATCTCTAGTCCCTCTCCCCTCCCCAGAGGTCATGGAGTAGGGCTGAAAATTCCAACACTCTAATCAATTGGTTGATTCCTCTGGCAACCAGCCCCCATCCTTACGCTACTTATAGAGCTTTCCAAAATTCACTGTATAACAAAATTCACATAACAAAGGGCACCATTATCACTCAGCATTTAGAAAATTCTAGGGGTTTTAGAAGCTCTGTGCAGGGAATGGGAATGAAGACCAAATATAAATTTCTTATTATAAACCACAATATTGTAACAGACTAAAGTGCTTGGTTTATCTTTGACTCCTTGTTCAAGCCTGTTTTATTCCCATGATCTTCAGGCTAATGGCTTTGGCTTAGTCTTGCATACAGACAGGCTAATCATCAGAGGGATTCGGCTTGCAGTTTGAGTTTTACCAGAACAGCCATTTTTTTTCTTCCCTGGACATAAATGAAGCCTGGACTCTACTTTCTTAAAATGGATTTGAGGAACCACTAGGATTTCCATCTACTCTGTTGGCACCTGCTCCATCAATAAATCTTTCTTTACTCCAAACTCTGATGTTTTGAGTTTTGGCCTCTTGGAGCTTAGAGCACATGGACTTTGGACCGATAACATTATTACAAAGACACATGAATAGACAGTGAAAGGAAAGATACTGAGAAAGGAGAAAAGACACTGTGAACATCAGAACATGCATAGTATGCTGGAGAAATTTTAATTGAGGCCAATAACATTGAGTCCCTCTCTCTCTCTCTCTCTCTCTCTCTCTCTCTCTCTCTCTCTCTGTTTGAAATGATGGAGTGTGAATTCATTTGAGTGATTGCCCCACCAATAGACTAGACTCTAGCAGTCTAGTCACTAGAGGAATTGAATAAAAGCACCAATCTTTCCATTTTAACCGTCCAATTTACTGTGCCTGTGGCTGGAGTTCAAAGAAGTTTGGAGATGGAGTCCAAGTTATCAGACTTGGCACTGGGTCAGGGATCTTCTGAGCACATATGGGTTACAGGCATGGGCTTTGGAACCAAATCGATTTGAGATTGAGTTTAGGCTCCAGCACTACCCAACCATATGGCTTTGGGGAAGTTTTCTAACTTCTCAGTGCCTGTGTCCTTATGTATAAAGAGGGAGTACTAATGTATTTATTGCCTATAGGGTGCTCATAAATGTTTAACAACCAGTCTCTGCAGGAAAAAAAAATACTAAATTGTTGTATTTGCTGATTGCCCTCACATAATTAGAGCCACCATGACTAATTTCAAGCTACCAGTGTCATGTCACTAAACATGGAACTGGGAAGAGATACAAACATTAACTAGTGCAAGCTGATTCCAACACATCCCTGCCTATCACAGAGGGTGCTGGGGGGCTTGAATGAATACTGCTAGTAAAGTGCTTAGCATAGTGTCTGTCAAATAGCAAGTGCTTAGGAATGTTTGCAGGTTCTTCTTGGGCCGCCTGGCTTCTAATAGAGTCTCCTTTTCTCAGTATCTGGTTGCTTTCTCTGATGCTGCACACGATCTTAGAAGTCGTGTCTGCGGTGGGACTGGGGCTGGGTTGATTAATGCAAGTGCAGTGGTGCTTGTCCCTAGATGTTGCCAGCACCCGCTGCATGCATTCCTGCTGTTTTGGAATCACACTTAAAATCATTTATCAAAGTCAGGCTGCTTGAGCGTTTTCTCCTCACTTGAATGGCATCACTCCATTCTTACCTCCTACTGCAAGGCCAACCTCCCAGCCTCCCCCCTTCTTGGGGAATTTTGATAGTTTTTGGTAATCTGTTCCTCTGTAAGCAGTTCTCTGGGTTTCTGCAGCCATTGCCTCCTACGGCCTGGAGGACAGCCTGAGGTGCTGTGTGGTTCTGGCAGGCCCATATTTACAGTCAGATGGCACTTCTCTCTTAGCTAAGGTGCCATCAGACTATGATATGCAATATTTTCCAAATATCCACTCTCGCTGAGACAGCCTTCTCTGGTTCCTTGTTCTCTAAATCATGTTATATTTACACAAATTAAAATGCGTTTAAGTCCTAGTGAAGGTTACAAGGCAAAATGGAATATGTCTGTCTGCCTCTATGCTTTCATTCCCCACCCCCTCCCCCGTGTCCTTTTAGAATACTAGTTCTTTTCACATAGGATGCTCCAAGCATCCTTACTGCGGACGTCCCACTCTCATTCCTGCTGGATCTTCTTCTCATCATTCCCCAGCTCCTAACTATTTAGTGATAAAGTATGGTTCCAAGTTCATTAAATAAGACAATTTCATGCAGTTTAGATTATTAGAAAAATTACTATCCGTACCTTCAATAGGTCCCAAGGGATAATACCAATAGGCAACTACACCATTTTGGCAGGGGTATACAGGATGGGAAGTGTGCCTACTCAGGCGGAGCTCAGGGATTTGGGGTACAGGTAGTCCCAAACTAGTGCACTGCAGGCATGAAAACAATGTGACAAAATAATTTTTTTTCTAACTCTAATGGGAATAACAATAAAATCCACACAATGATTTTCTTAAAAGCTCTCTCAAACTTCTAAATTTAAAATGATCAAATCTTTAGCTACCTTAATATGTAGAGTTAATGTACTATATGGCTCATTAGAACCATGTATTGAGGGAAAGAGGGACTTTTTTGGGGGGGACAATTTCCCAGACTCTGAATCTAGTAAAGTTGTGTCATATTTTTCTGGATAAAACAGAGTTATGAGAGCAAACCACCATATGCCAAGTGGGGAGTAGTTCCTACGAGTTTTGGAGAGTTAGCTGACAGAGGTATTTCATGTATATGCGATCTTTTATGGAGTTTTATTATTCCCAATAAATGGAATTTTGAACTTCATAAATATCTGTTAGTGTTACTAGTTTCTTTGGCATTTTATGTCACTAGATTAACATATTTTACAGGAACTACCTGGATTTTGGACACATTGAATATTTGTGCCTTACTCTGTCCCTTCATTGTTTCACTTGACTCAAAAGAGAGAAGGTATTTACATCTGCACACTTAGTAATGTTCTGCTAAATATGTTTTATTAGAGCTATTTTCTCACTGGGACACGTTCACTTGCTGAACCAATCCATCAACCAAGGGTATTGATTGAGTTCCTCTGTTTACAAGGCAGCAGGCTGGGGTCGGTTCCAAAAACAATAATACATTTTATACCTGTCAAAGGCCTTTCTGGCAAAGGAGAGCTCTGAGCACATCATCTTATTTTGCTTTCTCTGAGAAATATTAATGGAAAATAGATTCCAATCCATCTTTGCATCTATTCACACAAACCCAAAGATATATCATGACTTGCCCAAGGTCATGTAGAGAGTGAGAGTGAAGAGCTGACCTCTGATGTCATAATCAAAGAGGTAAATTGAGTGGTCACAGAGGACGTTCATGGCACAGCCAATGCAGTGCCTTGGCTTCTCTTTCTGCATATCCTTGAGAACTGGTTTCAGCAAAAACACTTTACACAGGAGGTAAGCTGATTATTGACACTATCCATCTGCAGAAAGCAGGGTCAGCATTGACTTTCCACTTGGCCACAGCAGGGCACAGCAAGCTTATCACAGGCAGATTTCCACTGTTCCTCTTGTTCAGTTTGTGCTTACCTACATGGGTTCTTCAAATATAACAAGCTGCCGTATCAAAACCCCTCAAGCGTATCATAATTTTCACTTTCCAAACTGAAATATTCTGATCAAGACTTGACAAAAATAAGACTTTGACCTTCAATCCATTGGAGGGAAAATGTGCTTTTGCATTTATTTTTAAAATGCTGAAGTAGAGGATGAATTGACAGCAACCACTGACCTTGAGGAAGTATTGGGATTTTGTTATCCTAAAGAGATCTTAAACAGAAAAAGCCAAACCAAACCAGACATTGAAGTCAGAACTCATAAACACCAATTTAATGATTCCAACACCAGTGTAAATAGCACTCCATGCCAGTTGCCATAGTTAAGTGGAAGAGACATGTGTAGAGATTTGGGAAAGGTGGCGTTCTTACCCATCACATTATGGGTCGTCCTTTCTGCTTCCGTAGGTGATATTTGACTGGATGCCGGCATTGTGAGTTTTCCCTTGTTGGGGGCTGGATATTTTTGTATCACCATAAATATTCTTTACCTTTGCTTTGAATGCAGTTAAATTACTTGGACACAGTTTGATCCTTTGGAGTCTTGCTTTTAAGCTTTGTTAGATGGGATCAAAGCAGTACCATTCCTCACTACTGAGGCACAATGATTCTGAGAACTCTACCCTATGCCCCATGAATAAAAAAGTTTTCCTGTCTGTGTGGTAAGAACAGAAACTATCCTGGATGACCACTGGGTGCTGTTTTCTCTAATCCTTCAAACAGTTCTTTCTCCTGGACTTGGGTATTCTCCCCCCTTCATGCACTGAAGTGATGAGTAACCAGCAGGACTCTCTGCAGATCTCTGGGTTCTTCCTGTGTAGTACCTTGTCTCTGATATTTGTTCCTTGCTCTAGTTTCTAGGAACTAGCTCTCCCCAGATTCTTAGTTTTATCTCCTCAACTCAGGCCCTCTACATGGATCCCCCCTATCATCACCACTCCCCATGCACTGGGGCCTGGGGACTCCCAAGGTGGTCAGCTAAGGCAATCATAGCTAGGGCTCATCTCATTTGTTCCCCATCTTTCAGAGATCTCTGTCCTCTGTTGTCTGCTCTATAGTGTCCTTAAACTGTTGTTTCGTATATTTCATCTGAAAATATTTTTTTGTTGTCTCCAATGGCAGGGTAAACCTGGTGCCTGCTATCACATCTTAGCCAGAAGTGGAAGTTCATGTTGATTAAATGGGTGGTAGGAACTGCAACTAATAAATCAAGGGAAGCTATTGTCAAAAGCCAAACCAAGAGAGGCTGGGCCAGGAGGAATATCATTTCACAATAGCTAACTCCTGGCGACAGCCGGATCTGAGGATGGGCTGAAGCAAAGGAATAGGTGTTCAGATGCTTGAGTGCTCAATAAAAATGAAGTGTGCATAACCTTGCTTCTATGGTCATGACTTTTTCTTTTCCGTAAAGTGGCAGCACTCTTGAATTACCAACCAACATTTATCATCCATCTATTTAAATATTAATACAGTGAATTATTTGCAAAAGAATATACTATATGGCGTAAGAGATCATTTTCTCCATCATCACCAAAAGATTATTTATTGGATATAGGATCTTTTTTAAATGGCAAATCCTTGTAGCCTATTTTGCACTTAATTCAGAAGATTGTCTATCAAGGAGAAGCTTTTGCGAGATTGTTGTAGATTTTCTTCACTTTTCCTAGGATTTGATCCTCACTCATCAGTTGGGTACCTACATTAAAGTTTTCCCTAACTGTTTTTTTTTTTTAAAATATATGTTTTTATGGGTTTTAGAGAGAGAGGAAGGGAGAGGGATAGAGAGATAGAAACATGGATGAGACAGGAATATCATCGATCAGCTGCCTCTTGCATGGCCCCCACTGGGGATCAATCTTGCAAACCCAGCATGTGTCCTGACCAGGAATCAAACCAGCGACCTCTTGGTTCCTGGGTTGATGCTTCACCGCTGAGCCACACCAGCCAGGCTCCTACCAGTTTTTGTTTCCTGTATTTTGATGCTCAGTTGTTTGGTGTATATACATTTTGGGTTGCTAAATAAATTGGTCTCTCTGTTATTATGTAATGGCCCTCCTTGTCTCCAGTAATTTTCTTTGAAGTCCATTTTATCTGACATTAATATATCCTCTTCTGCTTTCATTTAATGCTTGCATGCCATATTTTCCCCATCCTTTTACTTCCAAACTATCATGTTCTATTTGATGGGAGTTTTTTATAAAGAGCATATGGTTGGACCATGCTTTTTTTTTATTCACTCTGACAATCTGTCGTTTAACTGGTATATTTAAGCCATTTATAGTGAAAGTAATTATTGACATGCTAGGGCTGAGGTCTGCCATTTTATTATTTCTTGTCTGATCCCTCTGTTTTTCATTTTTCTGGTATTATTTCTTGTCATTCTTTTCATCCAAGTTATGATTTACTGGTTCTTGATATTTATATCTTTTATTTTAGCAGAAATTTACGTTGTTCAGGTTTAAAACACACATCCTGACCTGTTTTTGTGAGCTGTCATTCCACTAATACTTTCGCTTTCAGTTTTCATTGGTTCATTTTTGTGCTCCTTAGAGTCTTGTTCATGGGTTCCAGCCTGTATAGATAGTGATGCTATTGGCTAGGAATGTTGGAGGCACCTGCTGGGCCCTATTACTGTATTAACTCACAGCAACCCCCACAAACATTGCCCCCACTAGGGCCAATCTGGCTGGACTAGCTCACGTGGTTCTCATTATGATTGCAGGATGCATTTCAGCAAAAACCGTCAGTGAACTTGGAGGAACAAGGTTCATAGGTCCTGGAGGGTACCTGGCAAGCCTGAGAGGCACATAAAAATGGGAATTAGGGTGTAGGAAGCAGGAATTAGGTCCCTGAAATGGTCAGTTCCCTAGGTTAGCTATGGCTTTCTGAAAGAGGGAACTGCATGAGCTGGGGCAGCCTGATTCCTTGTCTGGTTGTTCTGCTGGTAGCAGTGCCGTTTAGCTGGCAATATGTTTATTCAGGATGGAAGTTTCTGAAATGGATGCCTCAGCAATCCAAAGATTAATATTGACTTCTTACTCTACAAGGGCGTTTTGAAAACCTGTGCGTGGAATTCCATGCTAGTTCAATTCTCTTCTGGTGCGTTCATTCTGGTCACCTTCATGTTTGACTTGGCCAGACCTTCCTCTCCACGTTTTAGGAACCCCTTTCTCCAGTTGTCTCTTCTCCTGGATCTTTCCCCCAACTCTCTGGTTTAGAGGGCGCTTGTGCTGCCTGCCATGCTGCTCTTGGGTAGGGATGGGAGTCCATAGGTCCCACTCTGTCTCCGTGGATAAGCGGGGAGAGTAGGGTGTGCTGCCCTTGGTCCCCTGCTGTGGCTGGGGGGAGCGGGACATCGAATTCTCTGCCTCGTCTCTATTGACACCACCAATAAGGATAAAGATACCCTGGCCTGCCTGAATCAAATTAAATTGGATTTTTTTGTTTCTCTTAGCACAAGTAAGGGAATTAAGTTGGGAAGTGCAATCTCACAGTTCTGCAATGTCCCCTAAAAAAAGTAGAAATTGCAGACATAGTTACCAGGGAAAGTAAATTTGGTCAGGCTGGTATTTCGCTTCTGGGTTCCGAGTCATTAAAATTCACTCACAAACACTCATACCTGCTGTATACACAGTATTGTGAAGAGACTGTGAAGGCTGGTGAAATAAATTAGAAATAAACCTGGCTTTCAAGGTACTTTCTATCTAGCAGAGAATTAAATACAAATAACCACGATTCTAAGTGAATGCAGTAAGATGGAGGCACTGACTGAACCCTTCTATACGCATCCGGTATCAGACACCTGACATGTTACGACCCAGGGTGTGTGCAAGACCACATGGGATTAACTTCAAAGACCTGTGTTGTTTTTAATACATCTGTGTGAAAACACTTTCTGATGTTGTAAGAAACATCTGCAACAGATATTGGAGAGGATGTGAAACCTTTATGACTATTTTTAATAAAATTATACTACCTCAAATACACTGAAAATAAATTAAAAAAAAATGAAGAATGGCATGCATTTAGGGCTATCTTCATTATAAAGCAAAAAAATGAATTTAGACCCACCCCAAAAAGCGTTTGGAGCCAGCATCCTGCTCTAACAGTTTGGTCAACTGGTCTGTAACCACCTGAAACTGACAGAGCTCACTGCAAAAGCTTAACTTGTTCCTCAGTTCAGTAGCCTACCCATCCCCCCTACCTTAATCCCTACCCATCCACCTACCCTTACCCCTAGCCCAATCCCTACCCATCCCCCTTCCCCAACCCCTAGCCCTAGTCCTAACCCTGCCCCTTTCCCAGTGGACCTGCTGCAGGGGAGAATCTCACTAAACTGTCCAAAAGGAATACATTATTGCAGACTGAGCAACTGTCAAGTTAGCAAGCTGCTCTGATGTCCATTGCCCCATATCCTTTTACTCCCCTCTCTGATGATTTTTCAGAGATGTTAAAGCAGTAATGAGAGGAAAAAAGACTTTCAAAAATTCCCTGGGAACCAGGTACTCTCTATTAGCAGCTTTCATTTATGGAGTGCTACATATGCGGCCAACACCACGGACTTTATACATATTCATTACTTAATTTAGTTGTCCCAGCACCTGGAAAAGTAGCTATTATTACTCCCATTTTACAGATGAGAAAACCAAGGCTTCGGGAAGGTTAAGGTATTTGATCAAGTTCTCCAAGACATAGTGGTACTTGGAACTCAGGCTGCCAAAATCGAAAACCTATGTTTTGAAACCCACCATTTTAATAAGAAAAAGAAGGAAACATTTTATTTTCTTTCAGTCATATTTTTAGTCATCTAAACTTAGGAAAAGTAGAAAATAATACCTGTAAATAACGTAGTAAAATGTATGAGAAAAATAGTGTATTACAAAGGAGAGCGTACCCCCCCTCTTTTTTTTGAAGCCTTTAATAAATTGTTCTGGGTTGATAGAGATGGCTTTTCTATTCCGCAGAGACAAAAGCAGGGGATTGGCTTTAAAAACGTCTATTAGATTAATGGATGAAATATACTGCAGTCGTAAATAGCTTTCCTCATTTCATTATTTACAAATACATTGAGGTTATTGCCAGCTACACAACACAGGCTCTGTTGCCAGGAACTGGGTCAGCCCAGTAATGGCTTGGGTGCCTCCAAACTAATCCATCTCAGGCACTGAGATGACATTTATTGGGAAGTTAAACAAAACTTTAGCCCAGTTGATAAAAACTTTCAGCGTGGAAAGTGTTGCTTAAATATAGCTACAGGGAAACCAAGAACAAGTTAAGAAGTTGTACAGATTCCATCCTGGGTGAGGCAACTACATGATGGTGCAGATGAAGGAGAAATTAAAGAATTTCTCAGCACCACTGGTTAAGATCTTTAGAAGTAAATGTTGCCAGATTTTTTTTTTTTTTTGGAGAGCAGAGGATGCTTTTGAGTCCAGAGAAAATGAAATTTCAAGGCTATAGTTGTCCGATTTTGTTGATCGATTCAGTGAAAATTGCAAATGAGAAGAAAGGAGCAAGACAGGTGAAGGGCAGAGGATCATAGCTGGAGTCAGCAAAAGGGTGAAATTAATTGCAGCTGAAGCCTGTCTTCAGGACACAAAGTATAGGAACAAGTGAAATGTTTGCATACCTCAATCTGCAGGCGAGATACAAGTTAATAAATAGAGAGTGATGCAGTCGTTTGGAACTGAACCAGCTCCTGTTTTAATCAGCCAAGTATCTCCTTGGGACAGAGTGAAGGAGAGCAAGCTGGCTTTCTTTCCGGTGTCTAAGCAGTTCAAAGTATCCTCAAGTCCCCTTTGCTTCTTTCTTTATCTTCTTCTCTTCTTCCTCTTCCTTCCAGGCCTCATCTTTTACTTTAAAAACCATTTTTCTTGCATTGGCGACAAATTTATAGCTCTGTATCAGCCCTCTTTAAGTCATCTAAATGGAGAGAGCTCCCGAATACCATGCATATTAAAGACAATCCTGTTTCATATGGAGAAAAGAATCAAATTCTCCCTCCCTCCCTCCCTGCCTCCCTCCCTGCCTCCCTCCCTCCCTCCCTGCCTCCCTCCCTCCCTCCCTCCCTCCCTCCCTGCCTCCCTCCCTCCCTCCCTGCCTTCTTTCCCTCTATTTCCCTCCCTTCCTTTCTCTTTCCTTCCTCCCTTCCTCTGGGCTAGGCATTGGGATCATAAAGCCATAGTTTCTACAATGAATAAACTTACATACAATAGGGAGAGAAAGGGGAAAACCAAAATTAGAGTCCATTGTGGAAAGTACTATAATTAGAGGAATGTAGAAGTTGTGAGCAAGCACAGAGGCAGGGATTTAAAGCAGCATTCAGATATAAGAAGGAATTAGTCACATGGATAAACAAAGTAAAGGGCATAGCAATGAGATACAAAACTAGGAAAAACTCAAGACGCAACTTGGAAGTTGGGCTTTCACGTTTGCGAGGTGTTCTTTTTACATCTCATACAAGAACCTACAGGAGGCAGTAGAGAGTAGTGGCGGAATGTGTGGCCTTTGGACCCGGTTTGCCTGGCTACAAATTCCAGCTCCACTCCTTACAGCAGTGTGATTTGGAAAAGTTATTTAACTTTTCTATGCCTTGGTTTCCTTAACCGTACAATAAGAGATAATAATGGAAACTACTTCATAGGATTATTATTGTCAAAATTAACAGTAAATATATATGGAGTAAATATATATGAAGCACTTAGAACTGGTGCCTGGCACATTGCAACATATTATTATTATTATGAGTTTAATCAATAAAATCATTAGTGAGTATATGCAATGCTGTCTTGATTAAATTTTATTACTATTTTTTTTTTACTATCTGGCTACTAGCTGGAATAAAATCTTATTGATAGCCATTAATCAATGCCTAATGTGTCTGCCTAAGTCAGCAAGTTGTTAAAAATAAGAAAGGATAGAGTGCTAAAATATTTGTATTGTCTTCTAATGAATATGAAATCCATGGGGTTATATTTCTTGCAAAAGTGATCTGGTCTTAAGATATTACATCTATGGAGTTGGACATATACAACCAAGATGAGGAAGTCCACCTTTTCTCACCACACATGGAATTTGCAATCCATCAACATTGTTGCCTTGGCCTTGGGTTCAGATAAAATATAAAGCGATTCTTCTGCAATCATGCTTTTGCATGTTCATGGTCTTATCAATGATTGAGAATGTCTTTTCCTAGCCTTTATTGTTTTATCTTGCTAAATTCATACAATTCCTTACCACTTTATTTTTCCAGCTTTGTTTACCTAGGTTGACTTTACTTATATAGAAAAATTACATACTTTTGCACTCATACATTATATTATTATTATTCATATAAAACCAGAAAATAATACTCCCAAAACACATTTATGTAATAATGTCTTTTGTTATCCCACAATCGTATGGGATAGCAAATTTTGTGAGTTCCATCTATTAGATGCTGAAAATTACATGGCCTACATGTAATTTTTTTTTTTTTGCAAGGAAATTTGAGCCAAATTTAACAGCTAACAAAATTATTTTCATGACTAACTCATTAGTGGAGATTCAGTGTAGTGAAGTGGTTAAGACATCTGGAGTTTCAACAGTGTCTAGTGTTTAGTGTCTAGTAACATTTGATAAATGCTAGCTCATAATATGCAGCATTTAAATAATTAGAAGTAGCTTATAATAAAAGACAAATATTCAATGAGATTATTAATATTCTAAAAATATTGAGTGCCATATGAAGTGTAGGGAATACATGTTTTACATGGCTTTTCTAACCGAATCTTGACCAAAAAAAAAAAAAAATCTCATAAGCTAGGTGTCATTGTAATTCCTGTTTTATAAATAAATGAGCAGGCTACCTCTATAAATTGTCAAGGGTCACGTAGCAAATAACTGGCAGTGCTCTGATTGGAAAGCAGGCATGGAGCTCATTCTTAGCTAGTACATTATACTGATTTTCCAGTAAAAATATATATGTTGGCCAGGGTATTAACATTTGACTGGAAATTGAATTTTGCTCAAATGTCCTGGCTAACCAAATCAAAAAGGGGAAGTAACTTGTGTCACATAATTATTTCTTTTGCTTTTGATTATATTTACGTAATAATATTTCCTTATTCATTTTTCATTAGACTCACATAGAACTGTAGTCTTCTTAAGATAATATTGTCCCTTTGTTTTATAGGGGCAAACATTCCACTAAGAGTAACCAGCCTCAGTTTGGACTCATGAATGTGTAGATTTGTGTACTTATGTCCTCTGTATAAGACCTGTTGGTTTTGACATTGCTCATGGAGGAAACATCCAAAGACTTTCTCTTTCTCTGACTGCAGATGAGAAACACATCTGACAACTCTTGCAGACACTGTCTTAATTAATTCACCTTGTCTTAAATACAAACTCAACTCAATTGATTATTCTTATTTCATGACAGAAACGCTGCCCCCTGATAGCTCTACAGATGGGTGAAAAGACAATAAGCCCCAGGATAGTGCTCTACCGTGTGCATAACCCTGTCTCAGAGTTCAGCCTTCAGTTTGAACATTCCTCAGCCTTTAACATGCTTTGTGGACATTTACTTAATACTGCTCTTCCATTTGACACCAAAGGAAAGCATCATGTGAATAAGAATAAGCTTTTCTTTGATGAAATATATCATAACTAAAACATTTAGTTCATCCAAAGGCACCATGACAAGAGTGAAAAGGCAGGCCAAAGAATAGAAGACATTGACAAAACATGTATATCTGAAAAAATGACTCACCCAGGGTATATAAAGATGTTAGAAATTATCAAAGAAAAGACAACCGAGTAGAAATATGGACAAGACTTAAACAGATACTTCATAGAAAAAGATACCAAATGAACAATAGACAATAAAAGCATAATAATGCTTGGCCTAGTTAATCATTAGTAAAGTAAAAATTAAATCCACAAAATGATTCTCTTTCATATATCCACCAGAATAGTTAAAATGAAAAAGACAGAGAACAACAAGAGTTTGAGAGGATTGGGAGCTACCAGAATTTTGATATACTGCTGGAAGAATAAAACAATTAAAATCTTCTAGGAAAACTCTAATAATTTACCACAGCACAGCAATTTGTCTCGTAAGTATACATGCAACAGAAATTGTACTAATCTGCACTCAAAGAAAAATATAATAATTTTAATAATAATAGTATTCATAATAACCCCAAACTGAAAACAACTAAAAAATCTATCAGAAGTAAAATGTATAAATAACTTGTGAAATAATCATTTAATGGTATGTAGATAAATGAACCACTACTAAATAAAACAATCTGGATAATTTTCAAAAACTTAATATAGAACAAAGAAGCCTATTACCAAAAAGAACATATTCTGTGATTTTATTTAAAGTTCAAAATCAGACAAAACTAGCCTGGCTGGTGTGTCTCAGTGGGATTGAACCAGGAAGACATGGTTTCATTCCCAGTCAGGGCACATGCCTGGAAATCAGGCTCGATTCCCAGTAGGGGTCATGCAGAAGGTAGCCCATCAATGATGTTTCTCTCTCATCCATGTTTCTACCTCTCTATCCTTCTCCCCTCCTCTCTCTCTAAATCAATAAAAAACATATTTTAAAAAATATGACAAAACATAATAGTAATAGAAAACAGGATAGTGGTTACCCTTACAGGAAAGAGTTCTGACTAGGATACAAGGAGGGCTTCCTAGATTCTGGGGATAGACTAATTTCCCGAGGTGTGCATTTACTTGGTGAAAATTAACTGAGCTGCATGCTTATGATTTCTGTACTTTAACATATACGTTACACTTCAATAAAAAAAAGTTTGCCTTAAAATTTGTGCAATCATTAGACAAGTTTGTCATGGATCACAGATATTTTAGACTGGTATCCAAGACTTTGTGCATTTCTAAAGACAGATTATTTAAGTCACGTTCTCTGAACATATAACACAATTAATTAATTAGAATGAACTAATGTCCACTTCTGCATTTGTTGCAGTGACTTTCAGAATTACTGAACCTTTAATTAGGTAGGGGAAAAAAATAACTACACAAATCTCAGACTTTTTTCTATGACTTTATTTTATATGCCTATAAACTTACATTGTTCATACATACATGTATAAGTCTTTTTACTACCTGAATTTTATTGAGGAGCTTATAATGAAGTAGAGAATTTCCCAGAATTTCTTCTATATTTTTTAACCTCAGCAGTAATGATGGAGGTAACTCTTAGTAGTGGCCATACCAGAAAAAGCCAGTAGTCTTTGGGGATGAGGTCTTCCCTTAGGCAGTGGCCAACGACTACATTAGAGGGGTGGAGGCAGAGCCAGTGCCTCTTCCAGGGATGCTTATCATGTTCCTTTGTTCTTGGGAGGGAGAGGGCAAGGGGGGTGGAGGGGCTGGGCAGGCTTTGTCGTCAGAAGCACTTAAGCTTGAGTCTTCATACTGCTTCTTGTTTAACGTGGATATTGGAGAAATTACTTTTCTCATGGGCCACAGTAAGATTATCTGGACACTGGAACTAATATGATCTACTTCCTAGGTTTGTGGGGCAATTAAGTGAAGTCATGTATCAAAACAGCAGGCACCATAGGCATTGCACTTCCTAGGCCAGCACCTCCTTTCCCAAATCAATTATCTGTCTTTTCTGAGCAAACATGATATCTTAACCAATATGGATTTTTAAAGAATGTAACTTTAAATATATTTTTTATTGATTTTTTTTAGAGAGAGAGGAAGGAAGAAGGATAGATAGAAATATCAATGAGAGAGAAATATCATTGATTAGCTGCCTCCTGCACAGCCCCTACTGGGGATCGAGCCTGCAACCTAGGTATGTGCCCTGACCAGGAATTGAACAGTGACCTCCTGGTTCAGAGACTGACGCTCATCTACTGAGCCAAACCGACTGGGCAAGAATGCATTTTTTAACATAATGATTTTCTTTTCAATACAAGATGATATGCTGAACATGGAACTAAGGTTGATTTACTCATTATGCCATTGTTTTCACTGACAAATTAACAAATTTTAAAATTAGTCATTTTTATTTTTAGTTAAAACGACATGCCTTATTCCTTTTTCTTCCTTTCCTCTGCTAATCATTTGATAACCCAGTGATTAGAATATGAACAATGTATCCATGCTAAGAAACTTTCTTATATCCAATCTAGGTATCAATGTTCTGACTGTGTTACTGCATTCTTGAAGATTTTCACTGTCACCACTAGAGTTTGTAGAAGCCTTAAAAATAGAGAACATGCCCTAACTGGTTTGGCTCAGTGGATAGAGCGTCGGCCTGTAGACTGAAGGGTCCCAGGTTCGATTCTGGTCAAGGGCATGTACCTTGGTTGTGGGCACATCCCCAGTAGGGAGTGTGCAGGAGGCAGCTGGTCGATGTTTCTTTCTCACCCATGTTTCTAACTCTCTATCCCTCTCCCTTCCTCTCTGTAAAAAATCAATAAAATATATTTTTTAAAAATAGAGAATATTTGTGAAAATTAAGGACTGCATTTGCTCATATATTCAAAAAAAGCAAAACTAACACAAAACAAAATACAGTGTTGAATCACATGTGAACTAGAAGTGTTCAAAATATAAAAATGTACAATGTTTAGAACCTAGTTCTTTAAAAATAGATATTAAATGTTTAGGTGAAATTAAGATCAAAACACAACTTCAATACTGAAGGAAGATTTTCAATTAATTTTTATGACTGCTGTGAAACACACACACATAACATATATGAATCTTTCACAACCTTTGGGCCATAAAGCTATGCTTTCTAATTAGATCTATAAAACTTGGCCTGCTCAAAATCCTTTCTGGTTCTGAAGCAACTGATCTATAGCAGCTGAGAGTTTTGGGCACCCAGTGCAAGGTTGCATAGCTGGTTGCTGATGGAAATGAGATCTGAAGTCAGGCACTTCTGTATAACTGCTGCCTCAAGACATACAAAGAGGCCCTGCTGATGTGGCTCAGTGGTTGAGTGTCGGCCTATGAACCAGGTCACAGTTCGATTCCTGGTCAGGGCACGTGCCTGGGTTGCAGGCTCAGTCCCAGGGTGGGGCATGCAGGAGGGAGCCAATCAATGATTCTTTCTCATCACTGATGTTTCTACCTCTCTCCCTCTCTTTTCTTCTCTGAAATCAATACAAATATATATATATATATTTGTATTATAAATGTATAATACAAATATATAATATAATATATAATATATATTTTGTATTATATATATAAAAATATATATATTTGTATTATAAATATATAAAAATATATATATTTTTAAAAAGACATACATAGAGGTCTGCTACTTCCCCCCACCCATCTAGGAAAGGGCTGTTCTTTTTTTCTTTTTTCTTTTTTTTTTATAGACATAGAAAATAATTATAAGTGTAAAATAATGGTGACATCCAGTAAATTCAGTAGCTTGTAAATGCTCACAGGGCCCTAAATATACTAATCTTTATTCATGCTTCTAAGCCTTTGCTCTCAACATTTCCCCATCCAGAGTTCCCCCTTCCTGCTCTCTTAATAGCTAAAACCTCAGGACTGGGCTCACATTTCACATCCCCTGTGCCAAACTTGCTTATGTGGTTCTCTGTGTTTTCTCTAATTCACAGACAACTTTGACACTTACAGTCTGTTACATTTGGAGATAAATGCATAACTTGAAAGGACATTGAATTTGGAGTTAGAAGAACTATGTTTAAGATTCAGCTCAAACCCGTATTTGCTGGGTGACATTTAGAAGGCCACATCTCTGAGACGATCTTTTTTAATAGTCAGTTTTAATAAGACAAAGATTTATCTAATCACAAGGCAAGCTTTATCTAAGAATTAATCAAAATTAAAAATATAAAAATGATTTATAAATTATATTATACTCTACAATGTATACTATGGTGGCATTCTAATCTCTTTTTCTTAGTTCCCAAAACAAAGGATAAACTTTTAAAAAGAAAAATTGTATTTTTAACCCATTTATAGCTTCCCAGACATCCAGCTTACTGGATGCTCAATAAACTTACATTGATTTGATTTGCACATGATGGTGATATTTTTTTTCCCCCCCAGGAACTATTTTTAGTTCTTTATACCCAATTTATCTGCACTGGCAGGTATGTTTTCCTCAAATTGAATTTTTAATGTGTTTCCATTCTTTTCATTTTGCCCTTACATTCTAGGAATATATGTTTTCAAATGGCAGGTGTGTGTATGAGTGTGTGAGTATGTGAATTTCTACTGGTTGCAAAGTTGAAGACAGGACTACAGGGAAAATGAAAAGATAAGGTATAAAGTATAATAAAAACTTCAAGGTTGTATTGATTTTTTGGTGGGTGATTAGTGGCAAAAGAACAGAAAAATAAGGCTGGGAGTTATGTTGATAGAGGTGGATGAGATGGTGTTGACTAGCTACTAAAATTCTTTGTTTTCTGAGCAAAGAGGTACATTATAGGTGTTTCTGATGTTTTTATCTGATTGGGATCTTAGGGGCCTCTTGGGGAGTTTATTTAGTCCTGCCGATAGGATGAAGCCAACACATGGCCAGCTCCTCTGCCACCATCCAGGGTGGCTCCCTCTTCCTATTGTGGGGAAGTACCTGATCTTTTTCCTTAAAAAGCAAGGGGGCCAGTTGGCTAATACTTTCAAATGCTGGCTGTGTTTTGTGGGCTGCCTTATGCGCTATTGCTAAGGCAGTTCCCTTCCTTTCATATCCCTGCTGCTGCCCGAGTTCCTGTGGGACATCCGGGAGGAACAGAAGGATGGGCTGATGGGACGGCAGCTAGATTCAGCTCAGCTTCCCCACCTGGCTCCATAACTGCTCCATCTGTCAGTTGTTCTGGTGGCTGAAGAGTCCAGCCATTCAAAGCGCACCCCCAGGCTGCTTCTGAGCATTTCTTCACCCTCCAAGGACCTGATGTATCTGACCAGGGAGAGAGGACTGGAGCCAAGTGCTCTTTAGCCCAGCAGCCCAGGGTGTATGGGGTTGGCAGCCACAAGGCCCCATACTGTGCTGCTTGTGAGACATTTGAATTTGAATGAGAATTGCTGTGCTTACTTCTGTTTATTTTACCATCTTTTTTTTTCATGATCCATCTGTGTGGAATTGGGAATGATGTTTAAAAATTTAAAAGCAAATCAGGCATGAAGTTCATGTAGGGAGGTATTTCAATAATTACACAAATAGGAAAGCTGAGTGTTGATCTAGTAAATCTGGCAGGAAGAACGCAAGATCAGTGGGAGGATGATTAACGTACTGGATCTGGGAAGGCCCTTTTCTTGAGGATTGGGACACAAGAATTAATATTTATGCTGATATGTGTGCTGTCCGTTTTCAAATCCACCCTAATTTAAACAGTCAAGTTTTAAGGATTAAGAATACCAATCCTTATTAGGAATAGTTGCATACCTCAGAGAGAGGAGCAAATTAAGGTTCTTTATTATTTTCTAGAGCCACATAACAAACTACTACAAACTTCGCTGCTTCAAGCAACACACATTCATCATCTCAAAAGCTCTGTGGTTCAATTTCCAGGCTCAACTTAGCTGGGTCCTCAACTCAGAGTCCACCAGGCTGCAATCAAAACGTCAGCTGGACTGTGTTTTCATCTGAAGGCTAAACTGGGGAAGCTTCTGCTTCCAAGCTCACTCACGTTATCGGCAGAATTCATTTCCTCAAAGCTGTAAGATTGGGGCCTTAAATTTTTATTTTTGTAACAAATTTTTTTAAATTTAAATTCTTTATTTTTTAAAGTATTACATACATCTCCTTTTTCCTCCATTGACCTCTCCCTGGCCCCCCCCTCCCCCCCAGCACATGCCCTTACCCCCCCACCCCCCCCACACACACAACTGTGTACATTGGTTATGCTCATATGCATGCATACAAGTCATTTGGTTGATCCTTACCCCCTCATCCCCCACCTTCCCTCATAGGTTGGACAGTCTGTTCAATGCTTCTATGATTCTGGTCCTATTTTTGTTCATCAGTTTATGTTGTTCATTATATTCCACAAATGAGTGAAATTATGTGATATTTATCTTTCTCTGACTGGCTTATTTTGCTTAGCAAATGCTCTCCATGCTGTTGCAAATGGTAAGAGTTCTTTCTTTTGTACAGTAGCATAATATTCCATTGTGTAGATATACCACAGGTTTTTAATCCACTCATCTGCTGATGGACACTTAGGCTGTTTCCAAATCTTAGCTATTGTCAATTGTGCTGCTCTGAACATTGGGGTGCATATGTCCTTTCTGATTTCTTGGGGTATATTCCTAGAAGTGGGGTTACTGGGTCAAATGGAAGCTCCATTTTTATTTTTTTTAGGAAACACCAAACTGTTTTCCACAGTGGCTGCACCAGTCTGCATTCCCAGAAGCAGTGCATGAGGGTTCCTTTTTCTTCACATCTTCTTCAGCACTTGTTGCTTATTGATTTGTTGATGATAGCCATTCTGACAGGTGTGAGATGGTACCTCATTGTTGTTTTGATTTGCATCTCTCAGATTATTAGTGACTTTGAGCATGTTTTCATATGTCTCTCGGCCTTCTGTATGTCTTCTTTTGAAAAGTGTCTATTTAGGTCCTTTGCCCATTTTTTTTTTATTGGATTATTTATCTTTCTTTTGTTAAATTGAATGTGTTCCTTGTAAATTTTGGAGATTAAACCCTTATCTGAGATAACATTGGCAAATATGTTCTCCCATGAAGTGGGCTTTCTTGTTGTTTTGTTGATGGTTTCTTTTGCTGTGCGGAAACTTTTTTATTTTGATGTAGTCCCATTTGTTTATTTTCTGCTTAGTTTCTATTGCCCTAGGAGCTGTATCAGTAAAGATATTGCTATGACAAATGTCTGCTCTTTTGCTGCCCATGGCTTCTTCTAGGATTTTTATGGTTTCCCATCTTACATTTAAGTTCTTCATCCAGTTTGAGTTTATTTTTGTGTATGGTGTACATTGGTGGTCGAGTTTCATTTTTTTGCATGTGTCTGTCCAATTTTCCCAGCACCATTTATTGAAGAGACTGTCTTGGCTCCATTGTATGCTCTTGCCTCCTTTGTCAAATATTAATTGAGCATAATGACTTGGGTCAATTTCTGGGTTCTCTGTTCTTTTCCATTGGTCTATATGTCTGATCTTATGCCAGCACCAGGTAGTTCTGAGAACAGTGGCTTTGTAGTATAGCTTGATATCTGGTATTGTGATCTCTCCAACTTTGTTCTTCTTTCTCAAGATTGCTGCAGCTATTCAGGGTCTTTTATTTATTCCAGATGAATTTGTGGAGAGTTTGTTCTAGGTCTTTGAAGTATGCCATTGGTATTTTAATGAGGATTGAATTTAATCTATAGATTGCTTGGGTAGTATGGACATTTTAATGATGTTGATTCTACCAATCCGTGAACATGATATATTCTTTAACTTGTTTATGTCTTCTCTCTCTTTTTTTCAGCATCCTTTAATTTTCTAAATCCAGGTCCGTTACCTTATTGGTTAAATTTATTCCTAGGGCCAAAACCGGTTTGGCTCAGTGGATAGAGCGTCGGCTTGCGGACTGAAGGGTCCCAGGTTTGATTCCAGTCAAGGGCATGTACCTGGGTTGCGGGCACATCCCCAGTAGGAGATGTGCAGGAGGCAGCTGATTGATGTTTCTCTCTCATTGACGTTTCTAACTCTCTATCTCTCTCCCTTCCTCTCTGTAAAAAATCAATAAAATATATTTAAAAAAAATTATTCCTAGGTATCTTAATTTTTGTGTTGCAATGGTAATGGGATTTTTTTTTTTTTTTAGTTTCTCTTTCTGTGAGTTCTCTCTCTCTCTCTCTCTCTCTCTCTCTCTCTCTCTATATATATATATATATATATATATATATATATATATATATATATAGACTGTTACGACTGAACAACTGGAATGACCAGTGTGCTGGGCCAGCTCAGCCAAGGGTTCAGTGAGCCTGAGGGGGGGCAGCGAAGGATGTAGAAAAGAATTTCCCATGTTTTACACCAAGTTATCACTAACTTTAGCTCCTTACCTTCCTTTTCGTTTTCTGCACGTGCTTCACTGGAGCATCCTGACAACTGCAGTTCCCCTGAACTCAGGCCCCACATTGGGCACCACATGCACAGTGCCAGCACAGCCAAGAGTTCGGTGAGCCTGGGGGGGGGGGGGGGTAGTGTGCAGTGAAGGATGTAGAAAAGACAGACAAAGAGAATAATCTGGGTCTAGGTCAGGGGTGGGCAAACTCTTTGACTCGAGGGCCACAATGGGTTCTTAAACTGGACTGGAGGGCCAGAACAAAAGCTTGGATGGAGTGTTTGTGTGAACTAATATAAATTCAAAGTAAACATCATTACATAAAAGGGTACTGTCTTTTTTTTTATTTTTTTAGTTTTATTCATTTCAAATGGGCAGGATCCAGCCCGCGGGCCGTAGTTTGCCCACGGCTCGTCTAGGTGGATCTTCCTGTGCCTGGCTGAGGCCACGGAGAGATATCCAGACAGCAAGCTGAGCCTTTATTTTATAGCCAGAGGTAAACAAGGTAGTGGTCACCATAGTTACAATGTTCTTCTGAGTTTCACTTGTTTTGGCAGCACTTGCTGCACTTCCCAAAGCCCATTAGTTACCCAGATAAGATCTAGGGAAGCATCATAAGGTCAAGCCTAATTATGCTAAGAGAGCTGTACCCTCTAAGCTGGGACTTGTTTGTGGCTTTGCCAATAGGTCAGTCCAAGGCTTAACCCTATAGCCACTCCCTACAGACCAGAATGACCGGCTGACCAGCTGGTAGCTATCATGCACACTGACCCAGACTTGCTGCTGGGTTTCTGACAGCCCTGAATCTGGTTCACCCACACCCTGTACCCAGACAGGAGGGAGGAGGGAGCCTGATTCCTTGAGGAATTGGTTGTTTGTTAGCTTGCTGCTGGGGCCAACCTCTTGTAGTCCCTCCCCCCGGCCAGCCAGCCCTTCCTGCCCGCCAATCTGCCCTGATCACCAGCCAGGTCGAGAGACCCCACCCGTGTACAAATTCACACACCGGGCCTCTAGTTGGTATATAAAAAATCCATAGATTTCTGGGTGTTAATTTTGTATACTGCTACATTGCTGAATTCATGTATTAATTCTAGTAGTTTTTTGAGGAAGTCTTTAGGGTTTTCTATGTACACTATCATGTCATCTGTGAATAATGACTATTTTATTTCTTTTTTCCAATTTGGGTGCCTTTTATTTCTTCTTCTTGTCTGATCACTACGGCTAGCACTTCCAGTACTATGTCGAATAGGAGTGGTGAAAGTGGGCATCCCTGTCTTGTCCCTGCTCTTAGGGGAGATGGTTTTAATGTTTGCCCATTGAGTATGATGTTGGCTATAGGTTTGTCATATAAGGCTTTTATGTAGAGGTATGATACCTCTATTCCCACTTTGCTGAGAGTTTTTATCAGGAAAGGGTATTGGATTTTTTCAAATGCCTTATGTGATTTTTGTCTCTCAATTTGTTTATATGATTTATCATGTTTATTGATTTGCAGATATTGTACCAACTTTGCATCCCTGGAATAAATTGCACTTGTTCATGGTATATGACCTTTTTAATGTAGTGCTGGATCTGATTTGCTAGAATTTTGTTGAGGATTTTAGCATCTGTGTTCGTCAGGGATATTGTCCTGTAATTTTCTTTCTTTGTAGTGTCTTTATCTGGTTTGGGTATTAGGGTAATGCTGGCTTCATAGAAAGAACATGGAAGTGTGCCTTCCTCTTGAATTTTTTTGAATAGTCTGGGAAGGATAGGTTTCACTTCTTCTTTGAATGATTGGGAAAACTACCCTGTGACACTGTCTGGCCCTGGGCTTTTGTTTGCTGGAAGCTTTTTGATGACTGCTTCAATTTCCTCCTTAGTTATCAGTCTGTTGAGTTTTTTTGATTCTTCCTATTTGAGTTTTGGAAGGTTGTATTTTTGTAAGACTATGTCCATTTCCTCTAGGTTGTTTAGTTTGTTAGAATAGAGTTTTTCATAGTATTTTAAAAAATATTTTGTATATTTGTGGGGTCTGTTGTTATTTCACCTCTTTAATTTATGATTTTGTTTATTTAGCTTTGCTTCTTGCTGAGACTGGCTAGAGGTTCATCAATCTTGTTTATCCTTTCAAAGAACCAGCTCTTGGTTTCATTGATCTTTTGTATTGTTTTTTTTTTTTTTTGGTCTCTATGTAATTTATTTCTGCTCTGATTGTTATTATCTCATTCCTGCTGCTTGTCCTGGGCTTTTCTTGTTGCTCTCTTTCTAATTCTTTAAGTTGTAGAGTTAGATAATTTGTTACCAGTTTTTCTTTTTTCTTGAGGTACACCTGTAATGCTATGAACTTCCCTCTCAGGACTGCTTTCACTGTGTCCCATAGGTTTTGGATTGCTGTGTTTTCATTGTCATTTGATTCCAGAATGTTTTTAATTTCTTCTTTGATCTCATCTCTCTTGTAACCGAATCATTGTTTAATGGCATGCTATTTAGCCTCCAAGTGTTTGATTTTTTAAAATTTTTTTTATTGTAGTTGATTTCTAATATTATGTCATGTGGTCAGAGAAGATGCTTGATGAAATTTCAATCTTCTTGAATTTGGAGAGAATTTTCCTGTGACCCAATACATGGTCTATCTTTGAAAATGTCCCAAGTGCACTTGAGAAGAATGTACATTCTGTAGCTTTGGGGTGAAATATTCTGAAGATGTCAATTAAGTATATCTGATCTAATGAGTTATTTAGGATTGCTGTTTCTTTGCAGATTTTTTTGTCTAGAGGATTTATCCAGTGATCTCAGTGGGGTATTAAATTCTCCTACTTTGATTGTATTGCTGTTTATCTCTCCCTTGATATCTTCCAGAATTTTTTTTTAATGTATTTGAGTGCTCCTGCATTGGGTACATGTTTGTTTACCAGAGTTATATCCTTTTGTTGTGTCAATCCCTTTAGTATTATGAAGTGGCCTTCCTTATCTTTTGTTATGGCCTTCACTTTGAGGTCTATTTTGTCAGATATAAGTATTGCTACCCCAGCTTTTTTTTTTTTTCATTTCCATTTGCCTGAAAGATGTTTTTCCATCCCTTCACTTTCAGTCTGTGAGAGTCTCTTGTTCTGAGCTGGGTCTCTTGTAGACAGCATACATATGGGTCATCTTTTCTTATCCATTCATCCACTTGATGTCTTTTGATTGGAGCATTTAGTCCAGATACATTTAAAGTTATTATTGATAGGTGCTTGTTTGAGCAATTTTTATTTTTTGTGCTTGTATTCCATCTCTTCTCCTCCCCCGACCTCCCGTCCACTTTTTTCTCTTCTTTTTACAACAGTCCCTTTAGCATTTCTTGCATTGCTGGCTTGGTAGTGATAAACTCCCTTAGCCTTGTTTGGTCTGTGAAGCTCCTGATTTCCCCTTCAATTTTGAATGATAGCCTTTCTTGAGACAGTGGATTCAGTCCTTTGCTTTGCATCACTTTGTATACTTCCTTCCATTTCTTTCTGGCCAAATGTGTTTCTGTTGAGAAATCATTTGATAATCTAATGAGAGATCCTTTGTAGGTAACTTTCTATCCCTCTCTTGTAGCCTTTAAAATTCTCTCTTTGTCGGTAACATTTGCCATTGTAATTACAACGTGTCTTAGTGTGGGTCTTTTTGGGGTCATCTTGCTTGGGACTCTGTGTGCTTCTGTGACTTTTTTCTTCCCCAAATCAGGGAATTTTTCTGACAATATTTCTTCAAATAGGTTTTCTAACCCTTGCTCCTCTTCTTGCCATTCTGGCATCTCTATTATATGCATGTTGCTTCATTTCATGTTGTCCCAAAGCTCCTTCAGGCTCTCCTCTTGTCTTTTGATTTTTTTCTCCAATTGCAGTTCAGATTGGGTGTGTTTTGCTTTCCTGTCTTCTAATTCGCTAATTTGCTAGTCTACTGTTGAAGGCTTCCACGGTGTTTTTTATTGTAGCTATATTAGTCTTCATTTCCTCCTGATTCTTACATGGGTTGTTGATTTTCTCATCCATCTGGTTTATGAACTGTATAATGCAACGGTTCTCAACCTGTGGTCAAGACCCCTTTGGGGGTCGAATGACCCTTTCATAGGGGTCGCCTAAGACCATCAGAAAACACATATATAATTACATATTGTTTTTGTGATTAATCACTATGCTTTAATTATGTTCAATTTGTAACAATGAAATTGGGGGTCACCACAACATGAGGAACTTTATTAAAGGGTCCCGGCATTAAGAAGGTTGAGAACCACTGGGTAAGCCTAATTCTGAATTCTTTTTCTGACATATCGCATGCCTCCATTTCATTTAGTTCCTTTTCCGGTGATTCCTCCTTTCCTTTCCGTTGGGGGTTGTTCTTCTGTCTCCCCATTTTTGCTCTCACCTAGAAGGATCTAGGTGCCAACTCACATGGGGCCTCTGGTTGCAGTGTTAGGCTTGGTGGCAGGTCACGTGGTCGCAGGTGGTGGCTGCTCCTCAGGCGGTCATGGAGGGCCTTAATTTTGTGCTGGCTCTCAGCTAAAGTTATATCTCAGCCCCTGGACCCACCAGCAGTTTCTTGCCATTTGGTATTCTCCATAGAAATATCTCTATCTCATATACAATTGCTGCTTACTTCTTCAAACCCAGAAAGAGGAAAAGAGAGTGAATCTAATAAGACAGTCTTATATAATCTAACACAGCTGTGGGCAAACTACAGCCCACAGGCCGGATCCGGCCCATTTCAAATGAATAAAACTAACAAAAAAAAGACCATACCCTTTTATGTAATGATGTTTACTTTGAATTTATATTATTTCACACAAACACTCCATCCATGCTTTTGTTCCTGCCCTCCGGTCCAGTTTAAGAACCCATTGTGACACTCGAGTCAAAAAGTTTGCCCACCCCTGACTAACATAATCATGGGAGTGATATTACCACCTTTGCCATATTTTATGGATCATAAGGAAGTCCAAGTCTTACATGCATTCAAGGAGAGGGATTACACAATGGGATGAACATCAGGAGTTGGGTATCATTGGGGCCACCTTAGAGTTTGTCTCCAACAGTTACCGCTACAGAATCCAAAGAACTCATATGCATATATGCATAGTCCATGTATACAGGTAATAGTTTGGTGAAGACCTGAGGTTTTGTAGGAGCCTGATGAAGCAGGAGATTGGGGAGAAATATGGTACATCTATAATACTCTCAACAATAAAGATAAAAGAAAAGAAAAGAAAAGTCTAAGACAATGTATCCATTATGTAAATGGTATGGAATAAATCTTTTAAATTAAAAAAAATATTTTTATTCATTTTTTTTGAAAGAGAGGAATGGAGAGGGAAAGAAACACCTATATGAGGGCTGCCCCCCATACCCCACCACCAGAGATCATAAATACATAAATCTTTAAAATATCAGTGTGCCTGAGAAAAGAAATGGAATGATAACACCCAAGAGAAAAGAAGATTGGAAGAGAGACAGAACAAGGGCAGAGATTAATTCATTTTGCAAATGTTTGTTGAGTATCCACTATGTGTCAGGCACTGTGCTAGGCTTGGTATATAAAGAATACTATGCCTCAGTTCCCAGGGTGTTAACATTTTACTGTTTCAGAAGTGGAGCAACCCCTTACATTAAATGGGCACATATAAGTGGTTATGTTTCTTTATTCCCCACAATGCTTTGTGTTTTAGTCATATCATCTTTGAGTCCAAGAAATATGGCATAAAGTTTTTTTATACAGTATCACAGTTAATCCTTTAGTGATAATATGATAAGATATCATTAACCTTATTTAACTCCTACTCATTCTTCAATACCCAGTTTCATTATCCGGAAAATTTAATTATCCCATCTACCACATTAGATCATCTTCCCTTATTGACTCACACAGTGGCATGTGTCTTATTTAAGACCTCAAAATTATGTTTGTAATTATATTTTTAAAAATTATCCAATTTACTTTTATCTTCCTCACCATACTGCAAGATCAATGAGACACAGACAACAGTTGCTTTTGCTCCCTTTTATAGTCCATTATATACAGGATACCAATGACTTGTAGCTTGTGCTTATTGAATGGATGAATAAATATATAATCAAGTTATCAGTTTTCTAATATAAGGGAAAACATCTCAACACCTGAGTTGGTTCCATGAAGTAACTGCTATTTGATTGCACTCCTGGTCCTGCAGACTACTGCTGTCTACCTACCCAAATCATGATTGGAACCATCTGGACATCATGAAGCTCAGTGGAGAAATGCATGAGAGGAGATCAAACTTCCACTCAGCCATCCATTCCTTCAATCACTATTATATCTCTTGTAGACAATCTAGCTTTTCAGAAAGTCTGGAGAGTAAGAAGAAATTTTCATAGCAATAGTAACAAAAGCAAATTCGAATTCACTAAAATTCAGACCTGAAAAGTCTCTATCAATTTTAATCTTTAATGGACTTAAGCACTAACTGCATTAAAAACCTGTTTTCTTCCCACAAAATTCCTCCTTTTCTTGTTATTTCTCTGACACAAAAATGTACCCATTTTTTAAAATCTCTTTTCATTCTATTTTTAGCTTCCAAAGCATGGGTCTTGCCATCTACTTCCAAGGGAGATAATTTCCGAAGAAAACTGTATTTCTTACCCCAAAAGGACTTGACTATGGTGCTGATAATACTTTGATTCCCTCCTCACACACATGTATCATTTCTTTCTACTCCACCAGAGAGCCACCAAAGTGCTTAAGAGTTGTACCTTCAATACCTACATGTGCTTCTCTCATGGTCCATTACCATTTGTACCAGGATTACTTGAGAGCCTTGTTAATACAGATTCATGGCCTCCACTGAATTCCTACTGAATCTAAATCTCAGAATGATCCTAGATTCTTCATTTTTAACAAGACCCCTAGTTATTATTATACACACTGAAGTTTGATTAAACACACACACACACACACACACACACACACACACACACACACACACAACCAACTTTGGAGAGTCCTTATTTGCTCTCATTCAATTCCTCACTCCACTGAAATCAGCAGTAAGTCCTATTGTTACATTTACCTTTTTTGTTTCAACTGATTTTTCTTGACCTTCCAAGCTTATTTTGCCCTCTCTCTACCACTTCTTAAATTTTAACTTCTTTTCAACTGGCTCCTTTCCATGGACAAATAATTATGAGTGTCACTCCTCTAAGAACTGAAACAACCCTCCTGACCTCTGCCAACCAGCATCAGTCTTATTTCTCTTCCTCACAAACAGATAAACATCTAGGGGAACTGTCTACATTGCCTGTGTCCTTTGCTGCACATGCTATTTCCTCCTCAGGCCTCTGTAGTTTGGCTTTCTACACTGCTCTGGAAAGAGTCTCACCAATATCTCTAATACAAATAAGTATTATTTTTCAGTTCATGGTTTCATTTGTTATTTAACTTCTTTGCATCTGTAGCATTCACCCTTGCCTACTTCTACTTTTATTCCTCTGGTCATATTGTCTCTGTCTTCTTTATGATTCTTCTTCCCTTACATGGGCCTAAAATTTTAGATTTATTAAGAATCAGTCCTAGACCTCTTTCCATTTCCACCTTTACTAAGGCTGGTTTCCCCAGAATTAGCATGCAGAGTATTTGTCAAGGATTGTTCTTGGGGTCAACACCTGTGTGAGGGAGGAGAAGGAATCAAGGTTGGGTTAAGGGGGAAATTGAGCTGTGATGAAGGTCAAACCAGTGTCAGGCAACAGTATGGAAGCTCTAAATTTAGAATGGCTGTTCAGAGTTTTTCTGGGTTAGGCCATGATGCCCTGGCCTTTATATTCCTTTATCTGAGTCATTGGTTAAAAGGGAACGTGGAAATAGGTATGACCTTGGGTGACCAATTCAGATAAAGCAGATAAAGCAATTCCTGAATAGCTGATAGCTAAGGGCTCTTAGCCAAAGGCACTTCCAGCTGCAGGGACAAAGGAAAGTTCACTAAAAGGGGATCTCACTGAAAGGTGACTCATTGCAATGAACCCCATATACTCCATATTGGGTCAGTGGGTTAATTCATCCATAGTTAATATATATGTTTTTACTTCTTATCTGATCTCCAGCTCCATATGCCCAACTATCTACATGGAATCTACAATTTCATGCATTAAGAGCACCCCCAACTCAGTACATGCATACTGGACTCAAAGCTTTCATTCATGTTCTCCACAAACACCACTAACCCTGTTTTTATTTTCCTTTCTTAGTAGATGAAACCATTATCCATTTATCCCATAAATTGTCACTGTCTCTTCCTTGCTCTTTTTGCAATCTCCATATCTTACTCAATAATAGACAAACATGTAAATTGGCCATACCTTTGCTATGCTAATCACCCAATCAGGAGAGTATGCAAATTAACCCAACAAAGATGGCAGTTAATTTGCATATGTAGGCTCCAAGCGGTGACGGCCCCAGGGCCGGAGCAGCGAAGTCTAATGGCTCCGGGGCCAGATCCAGACAGAGCCTGGCTAGAGCGAAGGCCTGGGTCCCAGGTGGCAGAGGCAAACTGGTGCCAGCAGCCAAGGGAAGGGAAGGCCTATTGCACGAATCTCTTCGTGCAACAGGCCTCTAGTTTAATAATAACTGAGAATAACTCCTGACATCTTTTGAATACATCTGCTCCTTTCTCTTTTCACAGCTAAACCTCTAGTTCATGTCATCATTATCTCTTGTCTGGGCTGCTGCATTAACATTCTCACTAGTCTCTTTCCACCATTTTTGCTTCTTTTCCTTCTCTTTCTTGTACTGAAAGCATGGTAATCTTTTTATAACAAATTGATCAAATCACTGCCCTGCTTAAAACAGAAATAATTTGCTCTGTTAAGGTAAGGACTAACATTGCTTACATAAACTGCCATGTTCCTCCTTAACTCGCTAGTAGAACCTCATAGTCTGAATCAGTCTGATTCTTCTTTATACTGTTTAAATGTGTGATGCTCCTTCTAACCATAGGCCCTGCATACAATGTGTTCCCTTTACCTGAACAACTCGTTTACTTTACCTTCACTTTTGTCTACATAAATTCTACTCGAGCTTTAGATTTCATGTCAGTAGTTATTTCACTGAGATTTCCCCAAGTTCCCTAACATGTACCAAGTTCCCTCGTTATATTAGCTCATAACACTCCTTTCCTTATCTTTATAACCAATTTTCAAATATACATTTATTTCTAAATAATGGCTTTTTTTTTTTCTTTAGAATGTAATTTCCATACAAACAAGAGTCCTGTTTTTGCTTATAATTGTATCTTCAGTCTCTGATATATTGAGGGAAAACAACTGAAACAACTCCCCATATCAAAAAGTAAACCAAATGATTTCTGGAAAAGTATTCTTCATGGATGGCTTTTCTATAATCAACTAGTATGTAGGAGTTTATAATGGTTTTCAATGTATTTAAAAAACCATCACTGGATTGCATGGCTGTGTGAGGGCGGATTGTAGGCGGAAAATGATCATAGGAAAAGTAGAAATGCAAAGCTTCTTATAGAGGCTAGGCATTAAACCTAGTGTGTGGGTGTGGGAGGAGAGCAAATTACCTGTAATACCTAAGAACCTAGTAATTTCAGATAAAATAACCATTAAGGCAATGTAAAGTACAGTGGTCCTTGAATAATGTTCTTTTGTTCGATGCTGTTTTCTTATAACGTTGAGGAGAAAAAGTAATTGATTCCTGGTCACTGTCACTGTCTGTGTGGAGTTTGCATGTTCTCTCCATGTCCGCATGGGTTTTTCCTAGGTACTTTGGTTTCCTCTCACATCCCAAAGATGTGCAGGTGAGGTGAGCTGGCATGTCTACATTGTCCCAACTGAGTGTGGGTGTGTGTGATGCACCCTGGGATGGGAGGGTGTCCTGTCCAAGGTTAATTCTTACCTGGTACCCTGAGCTTTGAGAAGAGGTGTTGGACACCTCTGCACCTGAACTAGAATCAGGGGTTGGAAAATAATTATCTTTCTTGTTTTCATTTATCTTCATATATATATACACACACACATACATATCACATTTATTTGAATGTTTAATAATAGAAGTGTTTTGGGCCTTTATTTAAAAATTCAGTGATGAATTTTTAAGAAATAGGCTGTATGAACTTAATTCTTGTTTATATTAATTAGCCAAGGTAAATTTGGTTTTGTTTTACATCATTTCACTTAAAGTTGCAGTTTCCAAGAACCTATTGATGACATTAAGTGAGGACTTACTGTAGCAGGCCACAATTTTTAAGTTAATATTATTCATTTTGGGAACATACCATTTAAATAATATGTCATGATTATAATTTCAATGTCATTATTCATTCTGAAATACTTTCAGATGAATAGAGATTTTGTGTCATTTCAATATATTAAATATGGTTGTAATCAAGTCTAGTAAAAACAAGATGCAACCCTAGTTGGCTTGGCTCACTCAGTAGTTAGTTGGCCCATGGACCAAAAGATCACTGGTTTGATTCCTGGTCAAGGGCATGTACCTCAATTGCAGGTTCCCTAGTCCCAGTAGGGGCGTGTGTGGGAGCAACCAATCTACGTGTCTCTCTCACATTAATGTTCCTCTCTCTCTCTCTCTCTCTCTCTCTCTCTCTCTCTCTCTCTCTCTCTCTCCCTCCTTCCTTCCCTCCCTCCTATTGTCTCTAGAAGTCAGTGTAAACAATATTCTCAGGTGAGGATTAAAAACAAAAAACCAAAAAACCAAGATGCATACTAATGTAATCAAAGTATGTAAAAATGACAGTTTTTCTGTCGTAAGAGAGCAAACTGGTACAGAACCGACCTGTTGTAAACAATCTGTAAAGTGGAGTTACTATAAAAACAACTGCTTTAGACATGGGACAACAAATAACATAAAATTGTGACATCTGAGGGAAACAAATTAGGTGAGCTCTACCATTGCAAGGTAAAAATAAAAAATGCATATTTGAAGAAATTTCTGGACTGTGGCTCAGGGCAATGAACTTCTGATAGAATCTAACAACCTCATTAAGTAGAAATGACAGAGATAAAAGGTCAGGGAGACCAAATGGCTGAAAGACCTAAGATGAGGAGGATGACATAGAAAGAATTCTGGAAATGTAGATAAAGGTCTTCATGGGTCTTTGTTTGAAGACTCTGCACATGTATAGGGTAAAACTCAAGATACTAGACAAGAACGACTTCTGAGGAAAGAACAATTACTGGAAAGCTATAAGGCAAAGAACTCCCAGAGCTCACAGGGGGAAGAAACACTCAAATTCTTCCAGCCAAGATGGGAAGACATCATTAACCCTTTGAGTGCCAACCAATATCCTAGGAACTATGCTAAAATTGCCAAGGCATTTTTGCTGATTTTACAGCAGTTTAGGAAAAAAATTACAATTGCAAGTAAATGAAGTTACATATCTAAAAACGTAAGGAAACCTTTACTACATTGACATATTTAGCAATATCATCATCACTAATAAAAGCAGACGTAGAACTAGATGCCATTTTGAAGCTTTAGGGCTACAAAATCTGAGTAAACTTCATAAAATCGTAGTAGTAATGTGCACTTAGGTGACATCTGTCAATAAAGTGAACTACTAGCATCTAATAGTGACACTGCATAAGACAGGAGGAGCGCGATTGCGCTCCCGGCACTTTTGGCGACAGACAGGAGGAGCACGATGGCGCTCCCCGGCACTCTAGGGGTTAAATACGTAGGGCATTGCGCAGAGGCCACAGAATGGTGACACATTAAAACAGCACGGAAGTAGCCTCAGGAAGAAATACTCTAGAAACACCCTAAAGAAATTTAAAAATAAACTTGAAAGGATGAATCGAATCTGCAAATAGCCTTACTACTTTCCAGGCAAAGCCCAATATTCCTTCGAGGAAAACTGTAAAAACACCTAGCACTAATATAAAGTTCATAACATTTAGTATCCAAACAAAAGCTTTTTAGTCACTTTTTAGAAGAAGGAAAATATAAGTCATCATCTGGAGAAAAATAAGTAAATAGAAACTGAAAATGAATTGACAGAGATGATGGAATTAGTAAACAAGGACACAAAGACACAAAGTTTAATATAAAAAATTGTGTCCTATATATATTGCAAACTTTTGAAAAATTAAAAATAAATTATACTATTAATAATGGCTTATGACTAATGGGCTATTTATAGAAAAATTTCAAAAAATAATCTGTGCAAGACTTGTTAATGGAAATTTCAAAATATTGCTGGAAAAACTTTTAAAAATATAAATAGAGTCCTGATGCATGGATTCGTGCACTGGTGGGGTCCCTCAGCTTGGCCTGAGACCTCTTGCAATCTGGGATCCTTCGGGGGATTTCGGACTTCTGGTTTTGGGCCTGGCCTGTGGGGATTGGGCCAAAACTGGCAGTCCAACATCCCCTGAAGAATGTAGTAGTGAGCAAAAAGGCAGGCAGCCAGGGAGGAGCCTGAGTGGGCACCATGCCACTCCCAATCCTCCTGCTGCGCCTGCTGCTGCTGCCGGGAGGCAGGAGAGACTTGCACCACTACAGCTGTGCTCGCCAGCCTTGAGCCCAGCATTTGGTGCCAATTAGCTAAGCGGCGCTCCTGCTGTGGTAGTGCACTGACCACCAGGGGGCAGATCCTGCATTGAGCATCTGCCCCCTGGTGGTCAGTGTGCATCATAGTGACCAGTCAAACGGTCAACGGGTCGAATGGTTGACCAGTCGCTTAGGGTCTATATATATATACTAGAGGCCTGGTACACAAAAATTTGTGCACTTGGGGTCGGGGGGGGGGGGGCGTCCCTCAGCCCAGCCTGTGCCCTCTCGCAGTCTGGGACCCCTCGGGGGATGACCACCTGCTGGCTTAGGCCTGCTCCCCGGGGGATTGGGCCTAAGCTGGCAATCAGACATCCCTCAGGCAGCCCAGCAGCCATTGGGGGATGTCCACTTACCAGCGGGGAGCAGACCTAAGCTGCAGTCGGACATCCTTAGTGCTACTGAGGAGGCAGCAGAAGCTCCCACCACCACTGCTGTACTGGCAGCCATCAGCCTGACTTGAGGCTGAGCAGAGCTCCCCCATGTGGGAGCTCACAGACCACCAGAGGGCAGCTCCTGCATTGAGCATCTGCCCCTTGGTGGTCAGTGTGTGTCATAGTGACCAATCATTCCCAGTCTTTCTGCTGTTAGGGCCAGTTTGCATATTACCCTTTTACTATATAGGATAGACATCTGGTGCATGGGTGGGGGCCAGCTGGTTTGCCCTGAATGGTGTCCTGGATCAGGGTGGGGGTCCCGCTTGGGTGCCTGGCCAGCCTGGTTGAGGGGCTGATGGCTGTTTGCAGCTGGTCACACCCCCTTCAGGGTGGGGGTCCCCACTGGGGTGTCTGGCCAGCCTGGATGAGGGGATGATAGTTGTTTTCAGGCTGGCCACACCCCCTTTAGAGTAGGGGTCCCCACTGGGGTGCCTGGCCAGTCTGGATGAGGGGCTGAGGGTTTTCAGGCTGGCCAAGGCGACTGAAGCTCCCAGCCTCTCCTTTTTTTTTCTTTTGTTTTTATTCTGGAATTTATTTACCTTCTATAATTGAAACTTTGTTGCCACTCCAGCTCCGAGGCCACAGCCTGCTGAAAGCAGATATCTGGGGTTTGTTTAGCTTCTATAATTGAAACTATGTTGCTTTTGGAGCTCAGAGCCGGGCCGCGGCAGGCGGGGAACCTTGGCTTCCTCCATCACTGGAACAAGCAAGCCTCCTGCTCACTTCAGCTGTATGGCTTGTGGCCGCCATCTTGGTTCACGGCTAATTTGCATATCTTGCTGATTAGCCAATGGGAAGCATAGTGGAGGTACAGTTAATTTCAATCTTTGTCTATTATTAGATAGGCTATATATATGTGTATATATATATACCATGTTTGTGAATTGGAAGATTCAATATTGCTAATATATCATTGTTCCCAATTTTATCTATAGTTTCAGTGTAATCCTAATCAAAATCTCTGCAGGCTTTAAAAATATTTATTTATTGAAATTTGGAAGCTGAAAGTAGAATATAAAACTATACAGTTATAAAAAGGATCTAAAATAGCCAAAACAAATCTGAAAAGGAACAACATTGGAGGGTTTCATATTTCATTTCAAGCCTTACTATAAATCTAAAGAAATAAAGATAGTAGTATTGGCATAGAGATTGACATATAAATCAATGAAACAGAATAACAACTCTAGAAATAAACCCTCAATATACAGCCAATTGCTTTTCAACAAAAGGACCACGGTAATTCAATGGAGAAAGTAGTATTTAAAAAAACAAAACAAACAGCAACAACCTAGATGAAGCTTAAACATTTCCTGGTACCATATAAAATAATTACTTGAAATGTATTATAAACCTAAAAGTTTATAATTTATTATAAAAACTAAATTTTTTTCTAGAAGAAATATTTTAAAGTTTTCACAGCATTGGGATGGACAAGGACTTCTTAGATAAAATGCAAACAGTCCAAACCAGAAAGGAAAATTAGTGAATTTGACATCATGAAAATCATAAAATTCTTTTGCAAAGGTACAATTTAAAAATAAAAGATCAAGCCACAGACTTGGAGAAACTATTTTAACACATAATATTTGACAAAGGACTTGTATCTAGAATATATAAGGAAGCCTTACATCTCAAAAATAGAACAACTAACTAAAAAACAACGGAAAAATTTTATAGAATTTACAAAAGATGACATATGCATCCTATCCAATAAAGAGGGAATATGCTAATTGACCCTCACACCATCACAAAGATGGCAGTGCCCACAGCCAATAAGAAGGGAAATATGCGAATTGACTGCCCTGCCCTCAAAGATGGCGGTGTCCATAGCCACAAGATGGCTGGCAGGGGAGGGCAGTTGGGGGTGACCAGGCCTGCAAAGGAAGGCACTTGGGGGTAATCGGGCCAGCAGGGAGCAGTTAGGAGTCAATCAGGCTGGCAGGGGAGTGATCAGGCTGGCAGGCAGGTGAGCAGTTGGGAGCCAGCAATCCTGGATTGTGAGAGGGATGTCCGACTGCCAGTTTAGACCCAAACCCTGTGGAATTGGTCCTAAACCAGCAGTTGGACATCCCCCAAGGGGCGCCAGATTGAAGAGGGCACAGGCTGGGCTGAAGGACATCTGCCCCCACAGTGCACGAATTTCATTCACCGGGCCTCTAGTATGTAATAAACTCATAATTATATGCTCAACATCATTATTAAGTAGGGGAAGCAAATTAAATGAATGTTGAAATGACACTACACACCCATTTAGTTTATTATAAGTCCATGATGACCTTTGTATTTGTGATCCCATGTATATAATGTATCCCTTTTTCTAATTGTTTTTAAGAATTCATTGCATCTTTGTTTTTTTTAGCACTTTGACTATGATGTGCTTAGGCAGGTTTTCTTTATATAGTTTGGGGTTGCTGACCTCAAATCTATAAATTAGTTTATTGCTACCACACTCTCTGTCTTTTCTCATTATGAATCCCTCTCACCTTTATACATAGAGGCCTTTTAATATTGTCTTACGGGTATCTGAGGTTATTTTTATTTCAATTTATTATCTCTCAGGTTTCTATTGATTGATTTTCAAGTTTGCTATCTCTTTTCCCTGTCATTTTCATTCTATTCTCTTCAGCTTATACAGTTGACATTTTTATTTTATATTTTTTTTCAGGTGTAGATAATTATACATAATTCTTTTGTTTATTTTTTATTACTCTGCTGAGATTTTGTGCATTTTTTTTCACTATAAGTGTATTTTCAATTACTTCATTGAAGAAATTATGGCTTTTAAGACTTAATCTGACAAATTTGACATTTAGGTTTTTTTATGTTTGCTTCTTTGTTTATTTGTGTTTCACTTAAAAATGGCTCATATTTCCCTGGCTCATCAGAGGTTGAGTTGCTTTAGATTTTATTCTGGACATTGAGAATGTGAAGCTGTGGAGACTCTGGATAGTGTTAATTCCTCTGAAGAGGGCTGATCTTTTAGTTTAGTTGGCAATTATCTTGGTTAGACACAAACTGCACATTTACTGTCACTTTGGTGGGAGCAGTTTAAATCTCTGTTCTTTCAATATTAGTTGCAGGCTCCCTTTAAACTGCCTTATGAGTGCATGGTCCAGGGGTCAGTCAGAGGCTTGGAAAGATTTTACACACAGGACTTGGAAATTCCTCTTTTAGGCTCTCTCCCCTTCAGTACTCTCCCTATATTCTGGTGGTTACAGTTGCCCCAAGTTTTACCCTGTTTCTTCAGGATAGAAATATGATAAGCTTCCTTCCCCAGTGTTAGCTATCCCATGCCGTGCCCTGACTATGGAAAAGCTGAAAAAAATGGGCAACTCTACATATCCAGGTCCATTTCTAAGTACTGAACTCTTCCAAGATCTTCCCACTTTTGTTCACTCTCTAGAGCTCTCAGGTAGCTCTCTTGGTGTGTGTGTGTGTGTGTGTGTGTGTGTGTGTGTGTGTGTGTGTATGTGTGTGTGTGTGTGTGTGTGTGTGTGTGTGTGTGTGTGTGTGTCCAATAAACAATGCACTAAAGTGTGTGTTAACACATGGACAATTGGGAATTAATTCCTCCGAGGAAATCTGTAGAATATGCCTGAGAATTGTATCACAAGGACTGGGGGAGCTGGGTGTTTTTCCAATAAATGGTGGGATCGTTTTATTGTCCTTCATTGGTTAGAGGATGCACTTGGCTGTATTAAATTCCTGGCACTTTGGACTACAGTGGCCAGGGCTGTGTAAGCTCTCATAGCACCAAGAAAGCTTGGGGTGGTCAAGTGAAGCTATCAGCTGCCTCAACAGGTGGACTTAGAGGCAAGGCCAAGGTGAGCATCGCTAGCATTGGCTACACACATGATTCTGTGGGATTTAAAAAATAGACAATCATATTATCTGTTAAAACACAGACAGTTTCATTTCTTTTTTCCCAATCTGTATTCATTTTATTTCTTTTTCTTGTTTTACTTTACTAACTAAGACTTTTAGTATGGTGTTGAATAAAAGTGATGAGAGAAAAGATCATTGCCTTATTCTTAACATTAGGGGAGAAAGTGTCCAATTTCTCACCTTTAAGTATGATGTTAGTTATAGATATTTTGGTAAGTGTTTTTGTCAGGTTGAAGAAGTTCCCTTCTATTTCTAGTTTGCTGAGAGTTTTTATCATGAATGGGTATTGGGTTTTACCAAATGCTTTTTTTTACATGTATTGATAAGGTCATATGATTTTTCTTTGTTAGTCTGTTGATATGGTAGATAACATTGATTTTCAAATGCTGAAGTAGTTTTGTATATTTGTAGTAAATCTTACTTGGTCATGGGTATGTAATTCTTTTTATACATTGTTGGGTACAATTTGCTAATATTTGGTTGAGGATATTTGTTCACAAAAGATACTGATCTGTAGTTTTCCTTTTTTAATGTCTTTGTCTGGTTTTGGCATTATGGTAATCCTAGCCTCATAGATTGAGCTAGGAAGTACTAGTATTTCCTCTGTTTCTATTTTATAAATTACTAGAAGCCTGATGCACGAAATTCGTGCAAGGGGCCCGGCCATTGCAGCCCTGGCTGCCTTGTGGCCCCAGCTGCCTCACAGCCCCGCCCCCTGCCCACTGGTCGTTCTGGAAGGTCTAATTAGCATATTAGCTCTTTATTATATAGGATAATGTGGGGAATTCATGAAATTTCATCATTAAATATTTGGTAGAATTCATCAGTGAACCCATCTCAGTCAATGCTTTTTTTGGAAATATTATAATTATTGATTCATTGTCTTTAACATGACTTATACTTTTTCTTGGAAGCCAGTCATTGGATAACTGGAACTAAGATAAACTGTTTAGTCTGAGGTTTTATGTCATCTGCCTAAGATGTGGGCTGTGTTTGAAGTTGGGTTCACTATGGGTGCCAAAGGCTCATGTTTCTCTAAAGTCATTTTTGTTTGTTTCCCCTATGTGCTTTGTGCATCCCAACTACTCTTCTAGTAGAGTCTGTGTCTTACAGCTTTTCCAGCTGTTACCTACTCTTACTATTTAGGGTCCTGTTAATGTGGTAGTAAGGTAGGTGTAGGTGTGTGTGTGTGTGTGTGCGCGCGCGCACGCACGCAAGGAGAAGCATTCCACAATTGTATGGTTGAATCTCAATCTTCTAGTGATTCTGTGTCCCGTGGCTGTGACCTCCACAAGTGTTTCTTAGCCTCCCAGCCCCCTTCCTGGCCGTATGTAAGGCAAGAAGGCTAGACTAGGTGGCTGGAATTGGGTCACTGTCCCAAGTAAGGTAACCTGGAGAGTAAGCTTTCCTAATGGAAACTTATCCTGCTGTACTTCAAAATGGATGCTTTCCCCTTCTTTTTTCAGAGACAAGAGGTGATTTTTCTTGGCACTTTACTGGGACAACCTGGTAGGTTCCAGGAGGTAAACCTATGAAAATGTGCACACCCCCGTCCCCATTCTGGCAGTGCCCCCAAGAGTTTCTGATTCTCATGATAGTCCACAATTAGCAACCAGCAATTTGTTGAAATTACCATTAGGTGTTCCTGTCAGTTCATAGCTCAATGACTTCTCTCAAAGTGAGCTGATGTCCACTGTGACTCCATTTGCCTGTCTCTGATTTTGCTATAGCAGTTTGCCCTATGATCTCAAGTCTCCAGTGGGTCCAATGATTATGTTTGTTCTTTTCTTATTGTAAGGATGGAAATGGTAACTTCTAAGATCTTTGTGTGTGGGATTGAAAGGGCGAGTTGTCTCGGGGCTTACGTGGGTCGGCCGCCGGGCCCCATGAGGCACAGCCTGACCACGCTGCTGGCGGCCTCAGGCACCGACTCCCCAGCCCACGGCGGGAGCCCGGCACAGGCCACCACCCGCCCGCTGCCCCCGGACCGGACCCATGCGGCAGCAGCGGCGGTGGGGCGGGGAGCGTGCCCTAGCTCCAGGAGATGGTCACCGGCGCCCTGGAACGAGACGGAAGATGTGGACTTCCTGTCTGGGCTGGAACTGGTCGATCTGCTGGACCCCCGGCAACCGGACTGGCCCCTGGAGCCCGGGCTCAGCTCGCCCTGGGGGGTGGGGGTGGGGCGCCTAGGACTGCGCCCTCCATCTTGCCCTGGGTCCTCCATTTTTGGGGCGGCCGCCATGTGCTCAGGAGAGTGCCTTCTTCCCGGAAGTCCAGGCCCCTGCTGGCCACACCCAGGATTTCTTTAAACTAACCAATGACAATCAAGGGACGTGCGCGCCATAGAGATGACCACATCCTGTGTAACAAGACCCGACTCGCGCCTGGCCAATCGGTGGGGCCCACAGTCCCCTCCCCTGCCCTTACTATAAAACCCACAATCCCATCAGGCCTCGCTCTCTCTCGGCCACTGGGCTACCGTTGCATCAGTGAGTGTGGTCGGGGAGCCGAACTAGTTCGAAATGAAGGACTCTTTGCTTTTGCATTGGACTCGCTGGCTCCCTGTGGGTTCTTGGGAATCTTGAAATCTGGGTACAACAGAATCTGCCCTTATGTTTTTATTATTTATTTGCTAGCAACATTCTATTTTATTGTCTAAGTCTTTATTGTTATTTATTGAAAAGAAAAAACTTGGCTCGCAGTAAATAAGTGTCTCAAATAAATTAGCATAATAACAAGAATTCAAATTAAAATTTTAGTTATACAAATCCATTAATAGGGGAGTGTTTAAATAAATCATGTATTAATCGTACAGAGAAATATGCAGCTGTGAAAATATTAGACAGATTTGTATGTTGATAAAGAAAGATCACAAGGTACATAGTTAAGTAGAAAAAAAAGATTTGTTAGTATAATTTGTTCCCATTTGTGTTTTACAAAAGGGAATATATGCAGATGTCATTGTGGTAGAATGAACTTTGAAAGGATAAATAAGAAAATGATAAGGGAGTTGTTTTGAGTAGAGAACTGAGAAACAAAAGCTTTTAACATTAGATGGAGATCTTTTTTCATGATTTATCCTTTTTTGTCACTTGATTTTAACACATTGCTTTAAAAAAATCAAGTTAATTTAAACATTAAAAAAACCAACTTGCCTAAAATGCCTTTAATTTTTAAAAATATAGTGTGTCCATTCAGTTAATGAAACTTGGTCCACTGACCATTTCTCATCTTAAGAGATAAAATAATGAAAACATCCTTCCAGAAAGGAGAAAGCATCTGAAAAGTTATCAGAGAGAACATGACCAGTGTTTGCAAATAGAGATAATGAGACATTCAAACATAGATACTGAGAGATTTAAAAATACTCTTTTTAATTGATTTTAGAAAGAGAGGAAGGAGAGAGAAACATAGATGAAAGAAGAACATCAATTAGCTGCCTCCTGCACAGTCCCCACCGAAGATTGAGCCCACAACCTGGGTGTGTACCCTGATGGGAATTGAACTGGCAACCTCTTGTTATATGGGTTGATGCTTAACTACTGAGCCAAACCAGCCAGGTGATATTGAGGGATTTTAAAGCAGTATGTTCTGTAGTGCGCGGCTATAGGGTTAAGCCTCGGACTGACCTGTTGGCAAAGTCATAAACAAGTCCCTGCTTAGAGGACACGTTTCTCTTAGCATAATTAGGCTTGACCTTATGACTGCTCCCTAAATCTTCTCTGGGTAGCTAATGGTCTGAGGGAGGTGCAGCAAGTGCTGCCAAAACAAGTGAAACTCACAAGAACAGTGTAACTATGGTAACCACTACCTTGTTTACCTCTGGCTATAAAATAAAGGCTCAGCTTGCCTTTGGATCTCTCTCTGTGGCCTCAGCCAGGCACAGGAAGATCCACCTAGACCAGTGGTCGGCAAACTCATTAGTCAACAGAGCCAAATATCAACAGTACAATGATTGACATTTCTTTGGAGAGCCAAATTTTTTAAACTTAAACTATATAGGTAGGTACATTGTTATTAACTTAATTAGGGTACTCCTAAGGCTTAGGAAGAGCCACACTCAAGGGGCCAAAGAGCCGCATGTGGCTCGCGAGCCGCAGTTTGCCAACCATGGGTAGACCCAGCTTATTCTCTCTGTCTGTCATTTCTTCATCCTTCACCGCCCTCACTCAGGCTTTCGAACCCTTGGCTGAACTGGCTCGGCCCAATGCTCATTTCTGTTTTACCGGCTATAAAAGAGTAATGCTTGCCAGCAATAAAGCACTACTGACTAGAGCAGCTGCAGACGAAAGCTAGCTCGTAGAGAGCAGGTATAAAATGACAAACATAATTAATTAGGAGGCCTTGTTTTCATGTCGGGTGTTTGTTCATTAGGCTGTAGCACGTTGTAGTTACTAGTTCTCATACGTGACTGCAGTTGTGGTTTAGCCCTTCCATTTTTTTCGAAATATTTCTGGAACTTTATTCTTCAAAGAAATCATCAGAGAGTAGAGGCAATAATGTGGTATTCTCATTTTCAAAATGCATTTGTAGTAACAGTATCAGAGTCCTAAGAAAGGCTTTGGGAATATCCTAAATCAAACATTCACAGTCAGAAAACCTGCAGCTTTGTGGCCAGCTGAATCTAAATCCCTCCATACATAATACCTCCAAAACATAAAACTAAACACAGAGTGTAGTAAAACCACATGTGACTCATGATCTCAGCATTAATTAGTAGGAGACGGAGATGCCCCTGTGGCAAGTGGAAATGTGTCCTCTCACAGAGCAGTGAGAAAAGCCTTTCAGGAGGCTCATGCCCGGGAGGTGTCAGAGCAGTGATAGGGTTCACTGAGGCCAGAGCACTCTGCTGGGTTCAGTTCCAGCGTCTCATCCCCATCTGTCCCGCGTGACAGAAGTTGTCTTATCTTCATCAGGCCCAGAAGCAAGGCCAGTGTGCAGACATTTTGCACAATTGGTTCAGTCCGTGTCTCTGCCCCATCTGGCTAGCTTAGTCTGTGTTCCTGGCTGTGCTCTGGCTGGCACTGTCCAGGCTCATGGGGTCTGCCATGGCCCCAGGCAGCTAGGGCCTCATAACTGCTATGGAGAGAAAATGCTGGAGCTGGGAGACGAGAGAGGGATACAGGGAGGGGGGGGGGGGAGAGAGAGGGAGAGAGAGAAAGAGAGGCTTTGTTAAATTTGGGTTATAGATCTCAGGCTTGGGAAGGGTCAGGTGCTATTTCAAACTAACCAATAAACTAACCAATCAACTTCCCAATCTTTTGTGGGTTTGCGCTGGACCCTCCCTGCAAACAATCCATTTCCTAAATCCTTGAGGGAGGCGGGGAGTGGGGGGGACTGGGGGAGAGGCAGCCTTCAATGGGGGACTGTGTCCCTTTTATCCAATTCGATCCTTTTCCCAGGCTACCCTGACAGGCCTTTATGCTCATCATCTTAGTTCGCACTGCACATGCCTCACAATAGAAGCACCTCTCCCTGAGCTATGTTCCATCTTGACTTCTACTGGGTGTGCACCCAGCAGAGGAATTTCCCCGTTACTGTTTTAACTCTCCTCACAGTAATCGCTGGGGAACAGATGGTGGTTCCCTGGGGAGTGTGTGAAGCTATAGCTTCCTAGTGAAACAGACTCAATATTGGAGTCAGCCTCCCAGTTTATTGGGCTTCTTAATGTCTCATTCCCTTTACTCTCTTCCTTTGCTGGTAACTAGCTACTTGTGCTAACACCATCAATTTCAGATGATCTCTAATAAACTCCGAATTGCAATAGAGTTCCACTGTCCCTTTAAAGATGTGGACAGCAGGAAATGGAACCCCTAAGAGATTCTTTGTCAAAAAGAAGAGAGGAAAGAGAAAAAATTAGGTCAAAGACAGACTAGATCATTCCAGAAAGTGAAATGTCAACACTAAACCATAAAATATGTATGATAGGAAAAGTAATAGCCCCTAAAAATATCCCAGTCCTAACACCAGAAATCTGAATATGCTGCTTTACAGGACAAAGGGGTTTGCAGAGTGATTAAGGGTAAGGAATTTGAGATGGGGAGGTGATCCTGGATTATCTGAGTGGCCCACTGTAATCACAGGAATCCTTAAAAGTGAAGAACCTTTTCTGGCTGCAGTTATACGGAGTGGGGCAATAGATTTACAGTTGTGAGTTCCCAACATACAGGGTTTATTCTCGTATTATTATTTATTAATTTTGTCTTATTTTCCACACAAACAACTGTAAACCTACTTTTGTCCCACCCTGTATAGAGAGATGTGATGTTGCTGGCTTTGAAGATGAAGAAAGAGGGCCATCATGATCCAAAGAATTCAGGAGACCTCTAGAAGCCTGAAGAGGCAAGGACACAAATTCTTTCCTAAGGCTTCCAGAAGGAACACAGCCCTCCCTAAACCTAGATTCTGACCCAGTGAGAACCAGTTTTGGATTTCTGACTTCCAGAAGTCTAAAACAGGAAGTTAATCAAGAATATTGGTGAGGATGTGGGAGATTAGGCATCTCATATATTGATGATGGGATTTCCTTAAGGAAAGGAAAATGGCAGCCAATAAGAGCGAAATGACATCAAATTTAAAAACTATATATGCATTCATATTTTAGGCCAGCAATACTATTCCTAGGAGTTTATTCTAAAGTTATATCTTCAACAATGTAAAAATACATTTGCACAAGGATATTTGTTGCAGTCTTTTTTTTTAATTTTATAATTGAATATGTCAGAACATCTTGACTGGCTATACATAGAAGAGTGCAAGTTGAATGGGCTATAGCAGTGATGGTGAACCTATGACACGCGTGTCAGAGGTGACACACGAACTCATATTTTTGGTTGATTTTTCTTTGTTAAATGGCATTTAAGTATACAAAATAAATATCAAAAATATGTCTTTGTTTTACTATGGTTGCAAATATCAAACCATTTCTATATGTGATATGGCACCAGAGTTAAGTTAGGGTTTTTCAAAATACTGACATGCTGAGCTCAAAAGGTTCGCCATCACTGGGCTATAGAATTACCACATAATAAAAAACTCTGCAGCTGCTATAAAAGAATGATGAAGATCTCTATGATCATGTACAGAGTGATTTCCAAGAAACAAAGAGCAGAAAATTATCTATTGTACACTAACTTTTGGTTAAGAAAATATGAAATTACATATATATATGTACATATATATATATTTACAAAATGATTCATAAGAAAGATAAACTAGAAACTTAGATTGCCAACTTACAGGGTAGGATGGAAATGAGGAGTAAGGACAGCATGGGGATGACATTTTTCTGAGTGAGCCTTTTAGATAGTTTGGACTTCTGGGAACCATGATACTATTGTACATACTCAAAAGAACCAAAAAATAAAAAGCGATTTAAAAAATTGAATTTACATGTGTTTCAAATGAATAACATTATTACACTGACTAAAGAGGAAACTTAAACATTTTTGAGGTTTTGAAAAGCTGTAAATAAATATCGAGCCCCAAGTAGTAGCTTTTTGTTTTTTTGTTTGTTTTTATTTACTGTTTGCAGTGCTAGGGGTTAACAATTGTCAGCTACTTTCTTTATATTTGATGACTGGGCAATCAGGTAAATATATTGAGTATAATATGAGCCAGATTTCTCATGATCTGGTGAGGGGATTACAGATACAGAAAGGGGAAAGACTAGAATGAGCCCTCTGTGGTTGGTAGTTTGTCACTGGAGTTTTAGTATGAACTCATTTATATATATATATATATATATATATATATATATATATATATATATATATATATATATAGTGTGTGTGCGTGTGTGTGCATATTTCATCATATAAACCCATTATGCTATATATTGTTTAAATCATTTATTTCCAAACATGAACTTTTGATTATTCATTCAGTTAGAAGACAGTAACAAAGGTATTTGTACATATATGGCATGTGATATGTCTTTTATCCCTATTTTCCTTTAAGCCAATATTCATAAGCATTTACCCCTATGTTCATAGCAGCACAATTCACCATAGCTAAGATCTGGAAACAGCCTAAGTGCCCATCTGTAGATGAATGGATTAGAAAACTGTGGTACATCTACACGATGGAATACTATGCTGCTCTAAAAAGGAAGGAACTCTTACCATTTGCAACGGCATGGATGGAACTGGAGAGCATTATGCTAAGTGAAATAAGCCAGTCAATGAAGGAAAAATACCACATGATCTCACTCATTCATGGATAATAGAGACCATTATAAACTTTTGAACAATAATAGATACAGAGGCAGAGCTGCCTCAAACAGATTGTCAAACTGCAGCGGGAAGGCAGGGGAGGGCTGGGGGACAGGAGGTAGGGGGGTAAGAGATCAACCAAAGGACTTGTATGCATGCATATAAGCATAACCAATGGATATAAGACACTGGGGGATAGGGGTGGCTAGGGGACTGTCTAGGGCGGGGGGGGGGAAGGGGAAATGGACACATATGTAATACCCTTTGTATTACTTTAAGCAATAAAAAAAAATATTCATAAGCATTTGCATTCCTTTATTAGGGTGATTAAAAAGTGTGCTCAGAGAAAGGGAGAAGTAAGTTTAGGATTAAAAAATATATACCATTCTGAGTGAGTAACTGAGAATTGATTTTATGCATTTGTGATAATTGATAGTGCAGAGAATTAATCATATAATTGCTTACAGTTTAATAATTTTAAAATGACCAACAGCATTTATAAAGTCTAGTTCTTTATAACATGTTGGGAAAATTAATTATATTTGGCCAAATATGATTACTCTAAGTTGTATGACTAAGCACTAAAATCATCAAGAAAGTTAACATTTGCAAGCAGCCTGCATTTTCAACAACTGTTTGTGAGAACATATTTTATAGGAGGAAACAAAATTCCATAGCAGTTTTATGGATTCTGCCATGAAACAGTAAAATGGGGAAGAGCTTTGGGCATGGAATCAGGAGTCTGCTGAGGCCTCTAGGGGTCTTTTATAAAGCCATTTTATTTTTCTGTACCTTAAATTCTTCAAGACAGAAATTACAGGTAAGATATTACACCTGCCTCGTGTCCTGTGACAATTGAAATGTGGTAAGGCATGTCTGGAAATGGTAAGATATTACACAAAGACTAACTGCCGTGAATATGTTTGTCTGCTCCATTTTAAATGGGAGTTTGGCAGCTTAAATCCCTACTTGCAGACATTTTACTGCTTGCACAGTAGACTCATAAAAAGGCAGAACAACCTCTTACTGCTGTGCTTGCTGATTCATTTCCTGAACATGAAAGGAGATAAAGAGAATATTTATTCAACTTTCATTGATTGCTGAATGTCTCAGAGTTTTAAAAAAATAAAAATTTAGGGAAGATTAATGGATGCTTCAATGCCTAGGAAGCTCTACTTGATCAGCTGAAATTATAAGGAATTAAGTTTCAATATTGTAAAATTAAAAAACATGACTCAGAAAAATACATGACTCATACCGAACAACTTTTAATATGGTGTAATAAAGGTTGCAGGATCTTCCTGGCATCCCAATCAGTGGTAGTTTTATTTCAGTCTTGTTTAAGAATTAAACCATTACCTGCCTCTGATATTGTAACAAAGCATTTGGAAATGACTGAATGTTGAGTCATCCTTCTAGAGGTCAATGGATATGTCAAAGCTGGTATTCAAAATCTGACCATGAAAAATGTCGTGGGACTACATTTGTACAGCAGATCTCTGAAACTTGTTCATCTTGTCCAACTGTGAGTTTATACTCATTGAACAATGTCTCATATGTCCCTGCTCCTCTCCCCTGGTGACCACCATTCTATTGTCCAACTTCTCTACCTTTGACTATTTCAGATGCCCCATATATGAAGAATCATGCAGTGTTTGTCCTTCTGGGACTGACAACTTATTTCACTTAGCAATATGTCCTCTGGGCCCATCCATATTGTCTCAATGGTAGGTTTTTCTTTCTTTTTTTTTTTTTTTAAGACAACAATATTCCATTGTACATATGCATCACGTTTTATTTACCTATTCATCTGTCAGTAGCCATTTAGGTTTCTTTCATGTCTTGGCTATTGTGAATAATGCTGCAATGGACATGGGGGTGCAAATATTTCTTCCAAAACCTGATTTAATTCTTTGGATATATTTCTGAAGTGGGATTCCTGAACCATATGGCAGTTCTGTTTTCAATATTTTGAGGAAACTCCATACTCTTTTCAATACATAGTGCCAATAGTTAAAATAAGATATTGTGCACTTAAAATTTTATTAGTAGGGTAGATCTCAGACCAAGTATTCTTACCAGAAAAATAAAGCAAAACAAAACAAAGCAGAACAAAATAAAGCAAAAAACACAGGAATGCAAGGATATTTTCAGAGGTGATGAATATGTTTATTACCTGGATTGTAGTGATGGTAACACCTGATTATATACATTAACTAGAGGCCCAGTGCATGAAATTTGTGCACTTGGCGGGGGGGGGGGGGGGTGTCCTTCAGCCCGGCCTGCACCATCTCCAATCTGGGACCCCTCAGGGGATGTCCAGCTGCTGGTTTAGGCCCAATTCCTCTCACAATCTGGGACTGCTGGCTCCTAACCACTTGCCTGCCTGCCTGATTGCCCCCTAACCACTCCCCTGCTGGCCTGATCACTCCCAACTGCCCTCCCCTGCTAGCCGGGTCACCTCTAACTGTCCTCCCTGCTGGCCTGATTGCCCCCAACTGCCGTCCCCTGCTGGACTGTTGACCCTGAACTGCCCTCCTCTGCTGGACTGTTTGCCCCCAACTGACTTCCCCTGCAGGCCATCTTGTGATGACATGGGCGTGGCTATCTTGTGACCACATGGATGTGGCCATCTTATGACCACATGGGGGTGGCCATCTTATGATCACATGGGCGTGGCCACCTTGTGACCACATGGGGCCAGCCATCTGTGACCACATGGAGGCGGCCATCTTGTGACCACATGGGGACAGCCATCTTGTGACCACATGGGGACAGCCATCTTGTGACCACATGGGGGCAGCCATCTTGTGACCACCTGGGCATGGCCACCTTGTGACCACATAGGGGCAGCCATCTTATGACCACATGGGGGCGGCCATCTTGTGACCACGTGGGGGTGGCCATCTTGAGTATGAGGGTGTGATGGTCAATTTGCATATTACCTCTTTATTAGATAGGATTATGTGAATTTTTTTATATACTAATATATCTCAGTAAAGCTGGGGAAAAATCATTGGGAGTGAACTTCTCAAATTTTTATATTCTTAATATTCAGATTTTCCTAAGAGTGTCATTAGCATAAATGTGTGTATTTGAAGAACCCCACATCCCCAGAGGTCATCTGTTTAGAGCAGTGGTTCTCAACCTTCTGGCCCTTTAAATACAGTTCCTCATGTTGTGACCCAACCATAAAATTATTTTCATTGCTACTTCACAACTGTAATGTTGCTACTGTTATGAATCGTAATGTAAATATCTGGTATGCAGGATGGTCTTAGGTGACCCCTGTGAAAGGGTCATTTGACCACCAAAGGGGTCGAGACCCACAAGTTGAGAACCGCTGGTTTAGAGAGCACCATCCAAAGTGACCCAGCTCTGAGGAGATAACATAGAGGACATTACTAGCCTCACATCTACACTAATAAACGACAAACATGCAAATCGACCGTACCTTCACTATGCCTTAAGTCACGCCCACCAGCCAATCAGAGCAACTATATGCAAATTAACCCAACCAAGATGGTGGCCTGCAGCCACAGAGTTGGAGCAAGCAGGAGGCTTGGGTAGCCCCTGGTGATGGAGGAAGCCAAGCTTCCCTCCCACCCATCCTGGCCGGCTCTGAGCCCCTCTCAAGGCTTCAAAGTTTCAATTATAGAAGGTAAATAAATCCCAGAATTTAAAAAAAAGAAAAAAAGGAGAGGCTGGGAGCTTTCGTTGCCGAGGGGGCTTGGCCAGCCTGAAAACAGCCCTCAGCCCCTGACACAGACTGGCCAGGCACCCCAGTGGGGACCCCCCACCCTAAAGGGGGGTGTGCCAGCCTGAAAACAGCCATCATCCCCTCACCCAGGCTGGCCAAACCTCCATTGGGTGAGGGTTCCCACTGGGGGGTGGGGGTTCTTGACCAGCCTGCAAACAGCCATCAGCCCCTCACCCAGGCTGGCCAGGCACCCCAGCGGGACCCCCAACCGGATCCGGGACACCCTTCAGGGCAAACCAGCTTGCCCCCACCCATGTACCAGGCCTCTATCCTATATAATAAAAGGATAATATGCAAACTGACCCTAACAGCAGAACGACTGGGAATGACTGGTCACTATGACACACACTGTCCACCAGGGGCAGACGCTCAATGCAGAAGCTGCCCCCTGGTGGTCAGTGTGCTCCCACAGGGGGAGCTCTGCTCAGCCACAAGCCAAGCTGAAGGCTGCCAGTACAGCGGTGGTGGTGGGAGCTTATCCCGCCTCCTCAGCAGTGCTAAGGATGTCCGACTGCAGCTTAGGCCTTCTCCCTGCTGGCAAGTGGACATCCCCTGAGGGCTGCCAGGCTGCCAGAGGGATGTCTGATTGCCAGCTTAGGCCCAATCCCCTTGGGAGCAGGCCTAAGCCAGCAGGTGGTCATCCCCTGAGGGGTCCCAGACTGCAAGAGCGCACAGGCCGAGCTGAGGAACCCCCCCCCCCCCCCGGCTGAGTGCACAAATTTTTGTACACCAGGCCTCTAGTTCCATTATATTAGGCCTTTCAAGGAATGTTTAGGAGTAGGATTATTTTATTTTTCTTTACTTAGACTAGAGAGGAGGAACTTTTAGATTTTAGGATATGGTTTTTATATACTTTTGAAAAATAGTTTATTTAGTTTTTTGTCTGGTAATAAATATTTTACCATTAGAAGGGCTATATGACAGTTCATGAATAATGAGACTTGGTCAGGAATGTCAAGATCTGTAGAGGTCAAATAAATCAGTTGTCCCTTAGTAATTTCTAAGACAACTATCATTTTTCTCCTAGAAATACTGGTGGGATATTGAATGTTGAACAATTTCATTAAAACTTATTATAATCACACTTTGGGATACTTTTCTTAAAATGTGAGAGAATGTGCATGCTTGCCCAGGAAAAAAGACTATATGCACATTAAGGTGACTTATCCGTTCTGAGTGTGCTTGGTTTGCGTATTCTTAGTCACAATGGTGACACTGAGGCAGCTTAGTTTAGTGGCTCTTCAAGAATTACCATTTCTAACAAAAATTTTCATATGGAAGAGAAAATTACTTAATATTTCTAAACTTGAATAACCACAGAATCGTGATAATTAAATTGCATAATGTACATAAGGCACTTAGTTCAGGGCTTGCTACATAATAGGTGGGTATGCTGTGACTCTTCATGGCAGCAAAAAATCAAGTCATTCCTGGAGAACCTGTAAACTTGCTGTGCCAAACCCCTTTTAATTTTTATACTATTACTAATAATATAATAATATGATATTGACCAATGTTTAATACATAACATGTGCCAGGCACTATTAAATGATGTCTGTGTTAATTACAGTAATTTGCAGAAGAAAATTTTAAAAAGTTCTTTGGTATCTCAATGGAATAGATAAAAAACATATGAAAAAAGAGGATAAAATTATAAGTAGGAAATAAGTTGTAAAAACAAAGTATGATGAGCTGGAAAGATAAAAGAATAAATAAGGAAAGACTGGAAGGAAACTGAAAACTTAGCAGCAGAAGTTAATCTGGGTGAATGTGGTGAGAATAAGGAATGTTCTCATGAGATGCTGTCTCAGAGAACTATGTATTTCAGACCAGTAACGAATGCAGCTGAACACAGACAAGCCAGGGCATTGAAAATATAGGCAAAGAGATGGGACAATATCCTAGACCAGGCAGCATTAGGCCAACAGGGGCATAATTTCTTCTTTTGAGAAAAATTCACATAACTTAAAATTTACCACTTAACCACTTTAAAGTGTAAAATTCAATGGTTTTTACTGTATTTATAATATTGTGTAATCATGACTGCTATTGAATTCCAGAATATTTTTATTACTCCAAAAGGAAACCACATGCCTCCCAATTTGCCCTCCTCCCATCCCCTGGCAACCACTAATCTACTTTCTGTTTCTGTGAATTTATCTATTGTGGCCATTTCATATAAACAGAATCATGCAACACTTTTGTATTTTTTTTTTTTTGTACTTTTGTGTGTGGCTTCTTTCACATTGCATAATGTTTTCAAGATTCATCTATGTTATAACATGCATCAGTATTCTATTCATCTTTATGGCTGAAGAATATTCCATTGTATGGTATACATTTTGTTTATCTATTCACAGTCACTAAACATGTGGGTTGTTGCTGGTCTTTGGATATAAAAAATATTGCTATGATCTCAGCTGGCATGGCTCAGTGGTTGAAGGTCAATCTATGAACCAGGAGGTCACAGTTCGATTCCTGGGCAGGGCACATGCCTGGGTTTCAGGCTCAACCCCCAGTAAGGGGCATGCAGGAGGCAGCTAATCAATGATTCTCTCTCATCATTGATGTTTCTATCTCTTTTTCTTCCCTCTCCCTTCCTCTCTGAAATCACTAAAAATAATACTAAAAAATATTGCTATGAACATTCCTATTCAAGTTTTTGTGTGAACATATGTTTTCAGTTCTGTTGGTATATACCTACAAGTGGAATTTTTGGGTCACATGTTAACTCTGTTCAAACTGTTTTCCACAGTTGCTGTACCATTTTATAGTCTGGTCAGCTATGTCTGAAGATTCCAGTTTCTCTATACCCTTGTCAACACTTGTTATTTAGTACTAGAGGGCTAGTGCAGGAAAACTGTGCACAGGTGGGGTCCCTAGGCCTGGCCGGCAAGCAGGGCCAATCAGGTTCCCCGCCTCCCCGCCTCCCCGCCTCCTCCTTCTCTCGCTGCCCATGTGCCGCCACTGCATGGTTCCCCATCTCCCCACTTCCCCGTCTCTCCTCTTCCTTCCCTCATAGCCTGCATCCACCCCCACCCACTCCAGTTCCCTGTTCCAGCCTGGGGCCCGACCCTGATAGGGCGATCGGGGCTTGCTGGCCCAGGGGAGGGACCAGGAGGTTGGCCTGCAGGCCCCATAGGCGATTGGGACCCTGGGCTGGGGGCAGCTCCTGCGTTGAGCATCTGCCCCCTGGTGCTCAGTGTGCATCATACCTACCGGCCAGTCGGCCAGTCGGATGGTCGCTTAGCCATATATATATATATATATATATATATATATATATATATATATATATATATATATTTGTGTCTGCCAGGTAGTGGCTGTGTGATGTTGGGAGAACTACTGAAATATTTTAAGTCTCCATTTTGTATGTTGGAAAATGTAAGAATAAATACTTCATAGAGGTTTGTGAGACTTTAATGATACAGCCCCCATAAAAAGTAGATGTCCTTATACCTTTAAAATAATTTGTAGCTTAAAAACAATTTGTAGCATTATAAAAGCCACATGATATTTAAAAAAGCCACATGATATTCATTTTGGTGTTTTTGCTACAAAACCTGTTGTAAAATCTGTTGTCAAGGTCATTGCCAATTTTTCATTTGGGTTTTACTACCAGTTTAAAAAGAATCTGCTTCTCTGAGAAAGTGGTGTTGCCTCCTCACCCCCCGCAGCCCTCGCCATCCACTCTGTTCTCTAGTAATAAGAATGAGCTCATTGCCCATGGTTATCTTTTTGTCCTGGCTGTAATTTTTGTACTTCTCAGCAAGTATATTAGCTTGCCTGGTTGGATTATTTACTTCCTTCTTTTGTGGCTGTGACTTTAAAATTTCTATTTGATTACCAATATTGTCTAGGTGTCTCATTTTCAGCCATCTTGAATCCTTTTGGACAGAGGAGCGATCTGAATCAAGTAAAAATACTCCTTAGACTTTCAAAGTCTCTATTTCTTCATCTGAAAAAATGCCCTGCTTATTTGAGAAGGCTGACAAAATCAGACAAGATCATTGAGTGAGTTTTGGAAAACCAGACACACTGTACAAAAGTTAGCCATGCCCAGGCATAATGGACCAACAGTCACCGACATGACGTCAGGGTCTCGCAGGTGCTCTTCAGCACAACCCTTATTTCTGAGCTCAGAATTAATTACAACATACACTTTGAAAGTAAATTTGCACTTGGAATGACACATGCCAACACCTAATTCAATGGCCCTGAATGAAAGAGAAGATCATTTAGATTTGGAATTTTGACAAAGATTATAATTTGTATCCTTCGGCATCTATGGTGAGGGCATGAGAAAATGAGAAAACTTAAAGGTGAGAGGAGAACTCTGAGCCTCCAGTGACGGCTTCAAGTCTTCCCCCCGCCACCCCCCGAGAATTTGAGCCCCTCTCCCTCCGGGCCCTGCCCTTATAGACACTGCTTTCTCTCTCTCATTTCTGACTCCTGTTTTGCTTTGTTTTCTAGCATCTACTTCAAGGTCCCAGAGCTCATAGTGGCGAAGTGTCAGGGCTGTCCATGCCCACAGCAGATGTGTTCCTGTGTCTGTCCTCACAGTCTGCCTCACATTCCGATACCTAGCAGAACAGTGGGGGAAATTTTCCATTAGGAAACAAAGATCCTGGCTCAGAAGCTTAGACACAATGCACCATGATTAATTGCAGCCACTGAAGTTATTTTTTTAATTCTCGTTAAAAATACATATTGCTTACTAATTGTTAAAATTTATTTTATTTTTTGATTAATTGAATTTATTGGGGGGCATTGATTAATAAGATTATATAGGTTTCAAGTTTACATTTCCATGATACATGATTTGCACATTGTATTGTGTGCCCAATACCCAAAATTGAATCATCTCTGTTACCATATATTTTAAAATAATGCATGATCACTACAGACATTTTTATTTATTTTTTAGAGAGAAAGGAAGGGGGAGGGAGGGAGAGAAACATCAATGTGAGAGAGAAACCAATTGCCTCCTGAATGCATCCCAATCAGGGATCAAACCAGCAACCTGAGTATGTGCCCTGACTGGGAATCGAACCTGCACCCTTTCCAGACAATGCTCCAACCAACTGAACCACATCACTCAGGGTGATCACTACAGACATTTGAGAAAACATAAGGAATAAATCTTTAAGGACTCACAATTCTATCATGCAAAAATAACCACAATTATCCTGTTTCCATCTCATTATACACAATTGTGATTTTACCACATATATGTTTTGTTTGCTCTTTAAAAAACAAGTGCATAATATTATATCATATTGAGCCTCTGTATTTTCATTCATCAGATGAATATGTTATTTTATTCCTCAGAACTAAATTACAGATTAAATAAAATACATGGATAAAAACAGCTTGAAGCATATTAAGTGCTGAGTAAATCTTAATTATTTTTGAAATGAATCAGCATTTGGCCTTGGAACTGCATATTTCTGCCTTGTTCCATGAAAGGCTACATTTCTCCTGAAGTGGTGACTCAGGTGAGTGGAAACAAAGTAGACCCTGGGAAATATCTTGGACTGAGAACAACCAGAATCTGCTTTCTGAACAGACAAATCTGAGAGGGGAAAATAGGGCAGCACCAGACCTTCTCAGCACGTAAGCACTGCTATTTCAGCAGCTCAACCAAAAAAAAGCAAACCCTTCAAATTGTGTCCTCACCATAAAACTGGGCAGAGTTATTTCCTCTGCAGAAGGGCCTGCGGAGAAGAAGTAGGCGAAGGCCACGGTTTAGTACGGAGCATGTCGGGGAGCTGGTTTCCCAGCATCAGTGCGATGACAGTGGAAATGAGCGCACCTGCTGCCAGACTCACTCTTGACATGGCCCTGCCTCAAAGTGACTTGGTTAGCTCTAGCCAAACTGTGCTGCCACTGAACGGGGAAATATAATACAGGAGAGCAAACAAGCATAACCACACACACACACACAAATCCCCCAACAGGCTTTTCTCTGAGGATGGAGCTAACTTGACTGACTTCAGAAGAAGAGTGACCTGGAACCTGCATTGGGTCTCAGTGGGCACCAAGAAGAACCTTGTCTGGTGCCCATGAGAGAAGCCAGTGTGGAGCAAAATGCATTCACTTCAGAAGGATAAGCAAAAGGGCCGACGGAGAATGAGTCGTTTGATAAATGGTATGATTTGGTCAGAGCAGGAGTCAGAGACTGTTGTCCATCCAAAGGCTGCCATAACCTCCTTACTCATTACTCAGGCCTCTCTCTTTCTACTCCTCTGCTACTCAGGTGACACTGAACTCTGACAAGTAACTATCACTTTTACTGTGATAAGTGTTACAGGGCAGTAAAGAGCTAGGAAAACTCCAGCGCAGGAGGAATAGGGAAACGAGGCCCCACAGTGTGGGCAATGTGCAGCCAGCTTGTAAATAGCAAGCCATTATCTTCCCCAGACAAGAACATGAGAGCAAATGATTAAAAAGAACACTCTTTAATCAGAGAATGCAGAAAGGGATGGGGGAAGGAGCAAGGAAAAAAGGCAGCTTTACTCCCTAAGCAGAGAAGCCAGCAGTATCAAGACTTGGCAAGATAAAGTTGCTGGGTGAATTCTGGGAAGGCCACAACAAAGTAAAAAAAAAAAAGGGGGGGAGGAATTAATTGAGAATTAATCTGTACCAAAACATTCAGCAGAAGAATTCTGAAACCTATAGACAAGAGGGTATATAATGCCTCGGACCCCCATCCAAGTCACTCTTCAGATTGGCTGAGGCGCATCTGTGCTTCATAAGCCAGATGTATAGGTTTGCTTGCTTTGCTTCTTTAATAAAGATGCATGTTTTAATTGATTTAATAAATTGGCTGAATCACAACACAGTTAAGGTCTCTCATACAAATTTGTTTATACGAGAAGACAAAAATCGAGGTTGAGGCCTGCCCTCTCCCTCTAACTCAAGGGGCTGTCTGGTAACACCCCTCTGGTATTGCTGAGAGGTGCCTGTAACAGCAGGAGTAAACTATGTGATCAGCCCCTTTAATTCACTCATGTATTTATTCATTCAACATACACCTATTCACACATTTTTACTGAAAGCCAATGATTGTAATAGCCCTTTTTTATTCTAATATGAATAAAATATGTGTTCTACTTTTAAGAATTCACAGTCTAGTAAAAGAGATAATGCTTTGAATATCAATAATCACAACAAAAACCTATTAATAAGTCTATTGAAGAGGCAGAGACAGGCGGCCTGAGTATCAGCAAGAATAGCTAGTCTAGCCCTGGCTGCTTTGGTTCAGTGGATATAGCATCGGCCTATGGTCTGAAGGGTCCTGGGTTCAATTCCAGTATAGGGCACATACCTCAGTTTCAGGCTTGATCCTGGCCATAGTTGGGGCACATGCAGGAGGCAACCAATTGTGTCTCTCTCACACTGATGTTTCTCTCTGTCTCTCCCCCTCTAAAAATCAATGAAAAAAAATATCCTTGGGTGAGGATTAACAAAAAAGAAAAAAGGAATAGGTAGTCTACAGTAATTTGGGACTTAAGCAAGTCCCCTCTCAGGACTGCAAGAGTTAAGGTATTCGTCTTCCCCGTCCATCCACAGGGTTCTCCAGAATGAGCATCCTGGGTGACCAGCTCTTTCAAGACCTGCGCAACTATCTGAAGTCCAAGTGAAAAGGTGCCCAAGGAACTGGAGGAGTCACCTGTGTCAGTAGGAATTGGCCTACATGTCCTTCAGGTGATTAGCTTCTCTATTTCTGTGAATTTATGATGAGCCTGGAACAATTTCTTAATGAAGCAGATACAACACGTAGGACTGCAGGGCACAGGGAAGTAAATATTTCTTCTCTCACCCTCTTCTCTGTCCTGCTCCCGTGTGGCCTCTAAATGACCTGGAAACTGAGTGGGATTTACACATTGTGTTGGGCCCAGGTAAGAGCTGCCTCAGCAAAGCCTGTGAATGGACTAAGCTCAGCAGGAGATATCTGTGGCTGGGCCAAGAGAAGCAGCAAGCTGACATCAGGTTGTTCTAGGGGATGATGACTCAGAGGAGAGGGCTCTCTCCTGACTCAGGAGCTGAAGTCAGAGAGGAAGCAAGGAGCGAGGGCCCTGGCCCAGAGCTGTTCTCTGAGGGACGATGGGGATTGCAGCCGCTGCCAGCCTCTGACTCACTCATCTCCAACGTGCAGGTCATGGCTAAGGGCATTTGAACACCGAAGACAGAAAATAAAATTCAACAGGACATTACTACTTACATCATGCATTTGGGTTTGTAGCTGATTGGCTGCCTATTAGAAACAATGGTGGCATTTTAAAAAGTACTAGTGGCCAGACCCCTCCCCAGTTTAAATCAAAATTTCTGGGCATCGGACCTGAGCATTGGTGACTCCTAAAAGCTCTCCAAAGATTTAATAAGTGGGAAAGACCAAGAAAACTTGACCTACCTCAAAGTGATTCAAGTTTGGAATAACTAGTGGGTGATAATCTGTAAACTACTAAAGTTGTTCCCATTCATTCCCAAAGCACTGCACCTCTCACCTGTATGATGCTTTGCCATTTATAAAGCATGTCATGTACATGGCTTAATTTAACCTTCGTCTCATCCAGGAGGAAAGTAGAAGAATGATTAACCCTGTCTCTCTCATATCGATGTTTATCTCTCTATGTCTCTCCCCCTCTCTTCCACTCTCTCTAAAAATCAATGGAAATATATCCTTGGATGAAGATTAACAAGAACAAGTAAGTTTTTTCTAGAAATCTCTCAGGAAACTTCTTCAAATAGCTCATTGGCCAGAATTGGATTACATGCACACCCATGAACACCAACATTGGCAAGGGGCCTCGAATTTGCCTAACAGGCATACACTCATTTAAAGTAATGCCTGAGCTGGGATTGAATCATTTCCCCTGAGAAGTGGTTCCCTGAACAGAACTGGAGTTCTGCTGGCCAGGAAGATGAAGGAAATGAATGGTGGTGTAACTTAAGAAGCCATTCATGTCAGATGAAATGGAAGAAGCTAGATTTGGATTTGGAAGTCAAATCTCAGCACTTGCCCTCTCTTTCTCTCTCTCTCTCTCTCTCTCTCTCTCTCTATCTCTCTCTCTCTCCTCTCTCTCTCCATATATATATATATTTACTAGTAGCCCAGTGCACGAAATTCGTGCACTGGGGTGGGGGGGGGAGGAAAGGGGCTCCTCAGTCTGGCCTTCACCCTCTCCAATCTGAGACCCCCCAGGAAATGTCCAACTACCTGTTTGTACCCACACTTTTAACAGATAACAGCTCCATTGTTGTTTCTTATGCTTAAAACCATTGGAATTAGTAGGCATTCAAAGTGTGTATACATTTTGGGGGGACACCCTGTATATCTCTAGTCAGTGGTGAAAGAAACCAACAGCAGATTTGGAACCCCAGACAGGGAACCTCGCTCACTCCCACACGTCTCCCCACTTCACTTTCCACCTTCGTGGGAGCAGGAGAATCAATGTTTTCTCTCATCAATTCAGAAAAGCACGTCCTGTCACCCGCTGCCTGGCAGGAGTGTGCTAGGCCCCAAGCAAGCGAGGCTCAGTCAGGGCAGCCTTTGCTTATGGGTGCTGGCACCCAAAGTGCACATTCCTTCTCTACAGTCGCCCCGACTATTCTACTGTTTCACTGAGAGGATGGAATTCCTCTCCGCCTCTGGGTTCTTGATCTTGAACACTACCGAAGGCACCTCAGCGAGGGCCGCCTGCGCCCACCAGGTGTGTCTGTCTGCACCTGCTCCTGCTTCAGCACCTGCATTAACCCCCTAGAGGTGATCTCGTAGCTGCACTGGCCTCCGTGGGAACAGGGCATCACCACTCTGCCCTCTGTCATCTCACAGGCGCCCACTCTCAGCACCCAGAACACCCAGACACTCTCCAAAGGACGTGAGCACATCAGAGGGGGTGTGTGCATATCCTGTGGGGGTGTTAGGCATGCCGGGTTGATGGAAGTGCGGTGGAGAGGCGTGGGGAACTTGTGCACACCTTGGTTTGCAACTGTTGCAGGCATGGGAGGGTGACAGTGTGCTGGGGGATGTTCGCATGCCAGGGGTGATGTGCACACCGGAGGCCTCTGGCTTTTCAGATCCACAAACGCCCGCTGCCGCCTTCCTTCAGTATGCAAATTAGCCGCCATCTTGTTGCTTCAGGGTGGGGGTCCCCACTGGGGTGCCTGGCCAGTCTGGGTGAGGGGATGATGGCTGTTTTCAGGCTGGTGGGCAACTGAGGCTCCCAACCTCTCCTTTTTTTCTTTTTATCCTGGGATTTATTTACCTTCTATGGCTTTCACTGGAGCAGAGAGCCAGTTTTAGCTCGGAGGCTTAGCTCCAGCTCTGAGACCTCTGCTGCTGAAAGCAGGTTTCTGGGGAATGTTTACCTTCTATATTTGCAACAATGTTTCTTAGAGTTGCAGCTCAGAGGCCGGCAGCAGCAGGTGGGGAACCTTGGCTTCCTCCGTCACTGGAGCAAGCAAACCTCCTGTTCACTTCAGGTGCCTGGCTGCCGGCCGCCATCTTGGTTGGCAGTTAATTTGCATATCTCCCTGATTAGCCAATGGGAAGCGTTCAGGGCCAAGGTCAATTTGCATCTTTCTCTTTTATTAGATAGGATATATATATATATATATATATATATATATATATATATATATCTTTATTGATTTTAGAGAGAGGTGAAGAGAAAGGGAAACATCGATGAAAGAGACACATCAACATTGATCAGCTGCCTCCTGCACACTCCTTGCTGGGGACTGAGCCCACAACCCATGCATGTGCCCTGACCAAGAATCAAACTGGTGATCTCTTGGTTCATGGTTCCACATGAGCCACACTGGCTGGGCTGCCTTCACTATATTTGTGACTTTGGATAAGGTTTCTCCAAGTTTCAGTTTTCTCAACTTCCAAATGGAGACCAAAATATGAGCATAAAATGTATGAATGTGTCCAGAAACCACCAGAAAATACCTGAAATATACTTGGTAAACAATATATGTTAGTACCCTCCTTCTCTTCTCCTAACTTCTCTGCTTCTTTCCTGATACTTTCTAGTCCAAATGTAATTATGACTACTGTCATCTCTAGGTTAAATTGTAAGTTGATAGTAAATCTAGGGTAGTAGAAAATGCTGGTTAGAAAAGTATATAGAGCAAAAGGAGAGCATGTGGACAAGAAGAAAATAACAAAGATATAATAAATTGCAGCTTAGAGACTTTGACAAAACCTTCTCTACTTAAAACTGTTTCTCACAGTGGCTGGTGTGGCTCAGTTGGTTGGGCATTGTCCCGTGCACCAAAGGTTGCTGGTTCAATTCCTGGTCAGGCACAAGCCCGGATTATAGGTTCTATTCCTAGTGGGAGGCATGCAGGAGGCGGCTGATTGATGCTTAACTCTTAGATGGATGTTTCTCTTTCTCCTCCTTTCCTCTCTCTCTATCAAAATTAATAAAAATATATATTTAAAAAAAACCACCTTTTCTCACTTTTCTGGTAGTGTTCACCTATCAGACAGTTTTGTTTTTAACTTTTAAAAAAATTTCAGATATTCCTTATTTCTTTAAATTTGTTGTTTATTAGGAGTGACTGAAATAAAAATGTGATTTGAGTCCCATCATCATGGAAATGGCTTTAAGAGAAAACTGGTCAGATGACTAGTATTGCTTCCCATTTTCAACCAGTATTTAGGTATCATTGATAACTAGACAGCCAAGAGTCTGGCAAGAATACTCAAGGCATGTTACATAGCACAACATGCCTGTCTATAGTGGGAGGAGGGAGACTAGGAAATAACGAATGTGAGCTTCTTGATTTCATCAACTTTTTAAATGGTATGTGGACTTCTTTACTTTTCTAACAATGTCAGGGTTTATTACATTTTATTTGCTCACTTAAAAAAATGGGCAATTACATTTGAGAAAGATATCTAGAAACACATGCTTCAAGAAGAATTATTTTCTAAGGCAAGGTGACTATAGGACCAAATTGAGCAGAGTTGCTTGTATACTACCCAGTCTCTGCAAAGTGGATGGTAGCGTATCCTATCTAATAAAAGAGAAACATGGTAATTAGCATACGACCGCTACCCTTCTCATTGGCTAATCAGCGAGATATGCAAATTAACTGCCAGCCAAGATGGTGGCCAGCAGCCAAGCAGCTTGAAACTAACATGAGGCTTGCTTGCTTCATTGACGTAGGACTCCAACGTTCCCGGCCTGCCTTGCTGGCCTCTGAGCTTGCAGTTTAAGAAACATTGTAACAAATATAGAAGCTAAACAAGACCCCAGAAACCTGCTTTCAGTGAGCCCGGGATCTCAGAGCTGGAGTTATACATTGTTTCGATTATAGAACCCAAACAAACCAGACACCTTCTTTCAGCAGCGGAGGCCTAAGAGCTGGAGCCAGAGCTAAAGCTCGCCCAGAATAAAAAAGAAAAAGAAAAAAAGGAGCAGTTGGGAGCTTCAGTCGGCCTGAAAACAGCCCTCATCCCCTCACCCAGGCTGGCCAGGCACCCCAGTAGGGACCCCCACCCTGATCCAGGACACCCTTCAGGGCAAACCAGCCAGCCCCACCCATGCACCAGGCCTCTATTCTATATAGTAAAAGGGTAATATGCCTCCCAGCACCGGGATCAGTGGAGCCGCGAGGCCTCCCAGCACCGGGATCAGCATGACAGGAGGCAGTGCCCAAACCCCCTGATTGCCCTGCAGCTCTGTGTGTGACAGGGGGCGGGGCCAAAATCTCCCTATCCACCCTGCTCTGTTCGTGACAGGGGAAGGCACCCCAACCCCTTGATCGCCCTGTGGCTCTGTGTGTGACAGGGTGTGGCGCCCCAACACCAGCCCCCCCACGGGCCCTGCTCTGTGTGTGAGACTGGCGGTGCCCCAACCACCTGATTGGCCCTGCTCTGTGGGTGATAGAGGGTGGTGCCCCAACCCCCTGATCCGCCCTGCCCTGAGTGTGACAGGGGGCGGTGCCCCAACTCCCCTATCGGCCCTACTCTGTGAGTGACGGGGGAGCTCCCCAACCCCCTGATTGACCCTGCTCTGTGCGTGACAGGGTACGGAACCCCAACCCCCCTGATGGGCCCTGCTCTGTGTGTGACAGGGGGCAGCGCCCCAACCCCCTGATTGGCCCTGCTCTGTGCATGACAGGGTACGGAGCTCCAACCCCCCTGATGGGCCCTGCTCTGTGGGTGACAAGGGGTGGCACCGCAACCTGCCTTGAGTGTGACAGGGGGCGGTGCCCCAACCCCCCAATCGGCCGTACCCTGAGCGTGACTGAGGGTGGCATTGCAACTCCCCAATCTGCCCTGCTCTGAGCCTGACCAGGGGCTGCACCTAGGGATTGGGCCTGCCCTCTGCCACCCGGGAGCAGGCCTAAGCCAGCATGTCGTTATCTCCCGAGGGGTCCCAGACTGCGAGAGGGCACAGGCCGGGCTGAGGGACTCCCCCTCCCCCCCCGAGTGCACAAATATTTGTGTGCCGGGCCTCTAGTCTTTAATAAAAAAAGGGTAATATTCTAATTAGACCGATGTCTTCCAGATGTCATTCCGGACATCCTCCCTGACAAAACCAGGCTGGAGGGAAGCCAGCCTGGGTCCCCGGTGCCTGCTGGTGGCCGGTGGAGGGAAGCCTGGTTCCTGGGTGCTGGATGGAAGCTGGTGCCGGCAGCCGGGGGGAGGAAGACCTACTCTTGCACAAATTTTCGTGCATTGAGCCTCTAGTCTCTATATAAATGTAGACAGAAATACCTAAGTGATTGACCTTATTTTCTGTTGTACGTACTTCTCAGTCCCTGGGCAAGTGAAGAAGGGACTGTTCGTGGAAATCTCTGTAGCCTCATCCCACGGCATTGCCTAATCTCCCTGACGCACTCTCCAGGTTCTTCTCACAGGAGGCAAATTCCACTGAGATACATTCACCAAGATACATTCTGCAAGGAATGTGATGCCCTATCTCTGTTAATATTTAACTATTACCTTTAGGTAGTTACTAGAAATAAATTCCAAAACTCTAAGAGATTCTTAGAAGCAGGTGATTGGACTATAAGGTAAGATTATTGACAGATGTTTGTTTTCCAACATTTTTTCTGCTTTCCTCAGATTTCTTGTTATGGACACTTCCTGTTGCTTCTTTCCCCCACTCTTCCATTCGCCTGTTTTACTCACTTTCTTCAGAATCTGACCAATAAAAAGAATCTACTATTAACCATTCATAACCTAGTGGAAATGTAAGTCCATGTTTGGTTAGTTCTCATAGAAATTATCATTTTATATTTGAGGTATTATTTTGTACCTAGAGGAATCCCATGTAATACCTTTGTAGGGGAAGAAGATGAACGCTCACAATGCATGTAGGTACTAAGTGAAAGCTCACTCTGGTATTACCCTCAAGAGGTTATTTTAGGATCTAAGCCTGGACTTGAGGAGGAGGAGCCATGGATGGTGGTAGAAGGCTGGCATGTTGGAGGGCATCCTGTATCAAGGATGAAGGAGAATGTAATAAATGCATTGTTCCCAAACACCAAGCCAAAATCAGCCAAAAAGGAATTCTGGATGGTGGATGTCACATCAAGTGGGGTCAAAAAGCTAAGGATTAACTGATGCAGAAGAAGATATCCACTCTCATAGATCAAGTTGGAGCAAAGATAGGCTAATTTTATTTCAGCCTGTATACACCTTTTTTTAGGATGACCTCTTGTCCAGCGTTTAGTACCTGTGTTCAGTAACACAGATTGACATCTGGGATCTTATCTTGATAGTTCTTATTTATCATCCAGTAGACATTTTCAACATTGCTCTCTTAAAATCAGGCTGGTCCTCTGTGATAATAATTTACCAAATATCTCACAGTGTCTCTCTCTTAGGAATTTTCTTGGAATTAGAATAATAACATCTATTAAGATCTGAGAACTTGAACAAAGTCATTAAAAAAAATTCTACTCTATGGATTCTTCTCCTTTTGAATGTTCTTTGTGTATAACAATTTTCCGGTCACCTGGTGTTTCATTAGCAAATTAATATAAAGCCACCTTTAAAAAATCTTACAGAATTTTAATGACTATGTCAATACCAAAATTTATATGTATGCAGCTAGAATATATCACTCTGAATTATGGACCGGATTCTAAATGCTAATGGAATAGCAAGAAATATTTTGGCAGGGTTTGAAGATAATATTAGCACAAATTAATTTATTCTTGCAACTTGCTCACTTTTGGTCTGAGGAAAATGGGTAAGTGACTCCCTCTAGAGTGATTTCTCTGCTACTATATCATGCAGCCTCTGCAAAAGACATATTTTGGAATGGGAAACCTAAAAATATATTTTTTTTTGAAAAAAGAAAGCAAGAGAAAAAAGAAGGAAAATAAAAAATGTGCCTGAGTTTTGAGCCATAATCTCTCCTCTTGACTAGGGATTTGCAAACATATTTGATTACAAGAAAGAGCACTTGCTTGTTTTGTTTTCCCCTTTTTCCCATTGCCTGGGGCTACTTGTGTATCTTGGGAAGTTCCATAGAAGCTCCAGTTGGGAAAGACAGGATAACCACATAATTCTTTCCATTAATTACCAATGTTCAGAGTAAAGAGTTGGTGTCATATCCGCCTCCAAAGAGAGGAAGCACACTGTGCCGTGGAATATGTGTTTTCAGAATTGTCTGAGTTTTAACTGGTTAAAGCAGACCATTGGATTGTGCGAAGGCACCCTGGCTGTGTGCTGGCCTGGCATGTGGACGGATGTTTCTGGAGGGAGTGTAAGCACGGAGGAGCCCGATGGGCTGGATTCACAATCAGATCCGTCCCTGTTAGATCTGGTGCTGAGCACAGCGCTTTCTCTCTCTGGCCCATTTTCCTGACTGGCTAAGTGGAGATGATGGCAGTAGCATTTCAGCTTCCCGTTTCAGTGCTGTGGGAAGTCCTGCTCAGAAACATGGGCGAGAACTAACGTGCACTCTGCCCTGTCCGTTGGAAGCTCTCATATAATAAATACACAATAAATCCTCTATGTGGTTTAAATCCTTAAATGATACCTGGTCCCCTCTGCCAGTCAGGATCCATTGTCAGCCCTGCCACAGCTCACCCTGCACTTCCAAACAACCTCTCTACAACTGATACCATCCAGGCCCCAGGAAACCCGAAGCGAAATGTTGCTGTGTCATAAGCTGCTAAGGCTTGCAGGTCACGCTCCTGCTGACCTGGAAAGTGGTCTCACATGCAGAGGGCATGCAGGACTTGGGAAGTGGAAAGAACTGGGAAAGAGAAAAAAGAAGTCAATCAGTTTGGCAAACCTTTTCAGATAGCATGTGTATAATAGAATGGCTAATGAAATTTCATTTCCCAGGACAGCCCGTCATCCATTTTCTAGCTCCTCTTAGGGTCCATTTCATACTTCTAAAGGTACAAGTTAATGCAGCATTTAATGCTTGCCAATGGAGGTTAAGTAATATTTTGCAATATTAAATAATTCATATTGCTCTCAAATTTGTATATATGTTGGTGCAGACATAATATGTTTAAAGCATGATATTGATTCTCTAACATGGTGACTAAATTCCAGTTTTCTAAATAGTTTTCCTTTTATAGATATATTTCATAAGCTCTAACTTAACTTATAAAGTAAATTTTAAGAATATTGCATTTACATAATTTTGATCTAAGATATTTATATGCATTCTTATAATTTGTACTTTGCATTTTAATAGCTCTGAATAAAATAACATTTTGAGAAGCATAAAATAGTCTTGATTTTGTATTTTCATTTTTATTTTACATTTTGATAAAATACTCATTTTTGTACACTTGAATAAAATCTTTTGCTACCTACTCCTTCGATCATTTAGATGGTTATACATATTGGGATTATAATAGAAACAAAAATATTAAAGTAGAGCTTAACAAAACCTAGAAGTATGAATAACCTAGAAATAGAATGTCTTCAAATAGGCCATGTGCTTAATGTTTAAAAATTAGAAACAATGAAAGTGAGCAGATTTCCCATGCACATAAGAAAAGCACTTATGCCATTACCAGAACTAATAAAACCCCGAAAAACCAGCAATAATTGGGAATATTCAACGAACACCGATATATTTGTGTGAATATGTCTAATAATAATCAGAAAAATATCATGTTATGTATTTAATATTTAGTCAAGCATAATAAAGTTTTGATGGTGCAAGGAACAACATTTTTACAAAAATATGAGTTTTGTAAAAACTCATTATTTAAGATGGAAATTCAAGATGAGCTTATTAATTTATAGGTAATAAAGAAAAGAAATTATACTTATAATAGAAACAATATACATTACTCAGTTCAACTAGATTATACCAGCATTATTGCAAAATTATATTAAGCAAGTAAGATTTATTATATGAATTCTGAATTACTAACAAAAGAAAGCCAAGGAATCAAAATTAATGAGTATCTTACTGATTTTTAGCAGTACAGTTTTTGACTTAAGTGAAGATCTAAAAAAATTTGTCTAGGTCAAGACTATTATGAAACACTAACAAGGTTGTTGGAAAAAAGTACACATACCAGGATTTTGATCCATAATCCAGAAGTAAATGTTGTACAATGCATAATCTATACGTTTTTCTGTAGGAGATATAGCCTCAATTGTTCCAATTTCAATGGCATTCCTTGAAACCATTAAGAAATTATATATAGTAATTTTTGATTTGTCCAAATAGGGAATTTCTTGATGAAATATGTATATTTGACTTCACAACTACCCTTGGAAAGACAATGGGAATGCTCTTGAAATAATAAGGGTTAACTTAGGCAATATACAAAAGCAACTCTATTTATACTAAAGAGTTGACCTAAGCAACATAAAATTCACAAAGGTGAATTTTGTTTGGAAAAAAGGAAAATACATTTTGAATTTGTGTTCTCTGTAATTACATTTTCCCAATCATTTTAAAACATAAATGACTAGCAAAATTTACCAAAAAAATCCTTAAACTGATCCAGGTCTTGCTATTCTACTTTTATAAAGATTAAAATATTTTTAAAACATTGTAGAGAACATTTTTATCTAAAAAGACACCATGTGAAATATGCAATACTGTGTGATATTTCAATAAAATATAAATTCTTGCATTTCCATAAAGGAGAATATTGACAGTAAATTCTAGTGGTAGTATTTTCTGACTATAACACATTCAATCAAGATATAGTCTTAATTGAAATACAGATTTGAATAAATTGAACAACATATTGATCATTTTTTCATTTGATTTTCCAGCATTAAAAATTTGCAGCAAAAATAACTTTAAAATAATGGTTGGATTTAGGTATTGCTTTAAGGGATGATAAATATGACAACAATTTATATCACATAAATATTTTGATATTCTCTAATGAAAATAATTTATCACAGTGGTTTCAAAACATTTGAATTTAATATTGTGTAAGAATTGAATTAATACTTACATTTTCTGTTGCCTGAACGGAGCAAATTTTCTTCAGATGGACATTAATAAAAAGAAAGACATATCAGGACTACAGTGACTCACGGTTGTCTAATTTAGCATTAGTTACTCTCAATGGAACACAAATAATGTTAAAATCATTTTAACTAAATAACTAATGCATTTGCTGATATAATGGAACAAAAGTAAATATGTCATGATCTATGAAATATGCATGCCTTTATTCAATTACTCATTCAACCAACCATTCTCTGGCCCTTAAACCAAATACCCAGCCATACAACAATAATTGAATTAGTCTTTGGTAATTGCTGACTTTTATTGATTAAAAACATGCTCCTGCATAGTTTTAAAGATAATGATATGGTCAAAGAGTCCAATACTGTAGATAAACATATCCACTGAATGTATCACTACTAGATTACTGGCACCCTGAGCAGTTTCCAGTGGATTGTGGCGGAAGAGGCCAGTTTACAATGAGTTGAGGAGTGAATGGAATCTGAGAACTTGGGTCTGAACCTTTTTTTAAAAGCATGGCTGTGAAAGGAAGAAAGGAGATAACTAAACACTGATGGGAAAGAAGCCCTAAAGAAATAAATATAGAGATGGACATGGTTTGTCTCTTATTTTTGAGAGGTGAAGAGGATCCTGGGTAAAATCATTATAAAAATTAGAAATGCTAGCTGAAAATTTTAGGCTGGGAGACTAGTCCCTGGATTGCATGGCATCAAACTGCTCTTTACAAACTAGTTAGGATGCCTGTTTCTAAAAAGACTGATACATACAAACACATATGTGAGTAAAACACAACTACACCAGCACTTTCTTATTTCCAGTATAGCTAATGCACGAGACAAGACATGCTTTTTACTTTTCATTGATTTCTCTGAAGCCTGTCAAGGGTTGAATAAAAAATGGCCATATGGCCATTTTTCTTTCATGATTTGCTGCAAAATATTTGAAATGCTGAGGCAGGGATGATAATGGGGATGGAGGGAGAGGGGATAATTGTCAGTCTATAATAATCTCACTTTCACATGTGACTCGGCTTTCTACCAACAAAGGGATTAGATGAGTCGCCAGCTTAAACATGGATACATAAGTCCAATGGTATGAATGTAAGGAAAATCAGAGGGTGGAAGAAACATCCCAGCAATTTCTTATTGGAGTATTCAATAGTACCTGGCAGACTTGGTATAAGGTAGGTGTTGTGAATGTTAAAATATTTTTTGTTTCTTTATTCTTAGGAATGCTTTACTGGTCACTCTCTTGGGGTCTTGGGTATGCCAGTTATCATTTTTCTGGGCTTTGATTTCTCAATCACTATCATAACACGTGAGTAAATAGTAGATGCCCCTTTTATGTTTCTTTATCCAACTTGAAGGCAGGGGTGATGCAATTTGCTTCTATGTATTCCTCATGCTGCATATAAGTGTGCATAGGTTAGCAAAGCATGCAGTACAGTATGTGTTTATTATCTATTCTCAAACACCCCTGTTTGAAAAAGAAGGGTTATTGTTAACTCACTCTTCTAGATTTGTTAAAAACTGATTCACATTGTTATGGTAAGAATTTTTTTTTTCTGAATTAAAAATCAGTCTGACATACAAGAAATGAAACCTATTTAATCCTACTTTAATAATCCGTATTTAATATATGTGTATCCTTTCCTGAGAGGTTAAATGAGTTGTTCAAGAGTGAAAATGCAGCTCTGATAGGGCTGAAACTAGAGCCCAGGCCTGGAATTCCTTAAGATGTATTCCAATGAAATAAAGAAAAATATGCAAGGGAAGCCTTCGAGAATGATGTTGAAGACAAAATCCTGTGAGTGGCTTGGCAGATAACACAAGGATAGCAGCCTAGAATAAGTGGTGTTCAGATGAAGGGCTCAAAGTGCACAGCTTCTCATTTTTGACTCATCCCAGCATCCATAAATAAGTAGTCTGCAAGTGAGAATGGTGCTGAATCTGTACCTTTCTTAAATCTGAAGGCTGTATTACCGTTGTTCAATTTAAAAGAAAACTTTTTTGTGATTGATATATATCCATAAGAAATATCCCTTGAATCTCAATTGTTTATCTTTGGGGACTATGTTGGCATTTAGTTAACGCACTGAGGAATCATTCTGTAGAAGAGAGTAAGAGAAGTTGCTGGGAGAAAGTAAAGATTCTATAATAAGAATTTATCTTAACATATAGCCCTACCTTTTTTGATCAGGTTCTCCTTACTTTTATTCACACCCATTTGTAGAGGAAAAGTTTTCAATCAAAGTATTAATTCAATCAAAATAACTAGGCAAAACAATATTTATTAATTTAATTGTGGACTATATGATTTTGTTTAAAAATCTATGTAGTAAATGGTAGTTTGACTTAATTCAACCATACCATTACTATTTTTTGTATCATTTAAAATAAATTCCTTTTTTATTTGCCCCAGCCAATGAGACTGAGCTGGTTGGAGCATCCTCCTGTGCCTGGGAAGGTCAAGATTCAATACCCAGTCAGGCACATACCTAGGTTTCAAGTTCGCTCCCTGGTCAGGGCTCATGAGGGAGGCAACCAATCAATGCATCTCTCTCACATGGGTATTTTTTTCTTTCTGTCTCTTCTTCCCTCTCTAAAATTCAATAAAAATTAAAATAACTTTATTTTTACAAATTTACTACAGAAAAATAAGATCTAGTCAGCTTGAGATAATCACTATTTTGACCTTTAGCTCTGTAATTATGTCATTAGATACATAGACTTCCACTAGACTGCAAATTCTGTAAGGCCATAAATGAATGACTGAATGAATAAATGCATAGTAATGGAATTGAATTAAAATGTATATACACTTTTTAAATATGCAGTTTTCTCATAAACTGTATTTAGTGTATCTTTTTGATAACCACATATAACTATATGACTTTTATCAGCCTCTAATAAAAGGTGTGTGTATGGTCTTTTGGCCACATCTTTAGATATATTTATACTTATTTTATTAGAATCATTCCCTAGTTATGGCACTATAAAGCAGGTATGTCTGTTTAAAAATATTATTTATATATGTACTAATATATGCATGTACATATATGTGTATATATTCAAATTGTGCTAAAAACACTTTGTCAACTTACATTCTCAAAGGTATAATAGTGCCCAATTTCTCTGATTTCTATCACTCATGAATTTTTTATGTGGTTTGTTTGGTTTTTAAAAAATTATATTTTACTAGAGGCCCGGTGCACAAAAATTTGTGCACTCAGAGTGTCCTTCAGCCTGGTCTGTGCCCTTTCGCAGTCTGAGACCCCTTGGGGGATGTCCACCTGCTGACTTAGGCCCGCTCCCCGGGGCCTAAGCTGGCAGTCAGACATTCTTCTGGCAGCCTGGGAGCCCTCAGGGGATGTCCACTTGCCAGCAGGGAGCAGGCCTAAGCTGCAGTCGGACATCTTTAGCTCTGCTGAGGAGGTGGGAGAGTCTCCCACCACCACCACTGTGCTGGCAGCCATCAGCCTCCCTTGTGGATGAGCAGTGCTCCACCTGTGGGAGCACACTGATCACCAGGGGACAGCTCCTGCATTGAGCATCTGCCCCCTGGTGGTCAGTGTGTGCAAGCCAGAGTCTATCCATGTCATCGCTGCATCATCCTGTTTTTTCAGTGTTAGAGTAGCCTTGCCAGGTTTTAATCTTTAAATCTAAGAGACTTCCCAATATATAGGGTAGAGTCCCTAGGCCTGGCCAGTTATCAGGGCAGACCTGTGGGGTGACTGGAGGGCGGGGCAATTGGGGGGGCCCCTGCTGGCACCCATCTTGGGTGGTGGCCTGGCGCTGCACACTGGTTGGCACCGCCCCTGCCACTGCCACTGGTAGCCTCCCCCTTGGGGGGCAGATACTCAATACAGGAGCTGCCCCCAACCTGGTGGTCAGTACATGTCCTAGTGACTGGTTGTTCAGCCAGTCGTTCCACTGTTTGGTTTATTTGCATATTAGGGTTTTATTATATAGGACTAGAGGCCCGGTGCACAAAAATTTGTGCACTCGGGGGGGGGGGTCCCTCAGCCCGACCTATGCCCTCTTGCAGTCTGGGACCCCTCGGAGGATGTCCACCTGCTGGCTTAGGCCCGCTCCCTGGGGGATTGGGCCCAAACTGGCAGTCAGACATCCCTCTGGCAACCTGGCAGCCCTGGGGGGATGTCCACTTACCAGCAGGGAGCAGACCTAAGCTGTAGTTGGACATCTTTAGTGCTGCTGAGGAGACAGGAGAGACTCCCACCACCATCGCTGTGCTGGCAGCCATCAGCCTGGCTTGTGGCTGAGCAGAGCTCCCCCTGTGGGAGCACACTGATCACCAGGAAACAGCTCCTGCATTGAGCATCTGCCCCCTGGTGGTCAGTGTGTGTCATAGTGACCAGTCATTCCCAGTCGTTCTGCTGTTAGGGTCAATTTGCATATTACCGTTGTATTATATAGGATAGAGGCCTGGTGCATGGGTGGGGGCCGGCTGGTTTGCCCTGAATGGTGTCCCGGATCAGGGTGGGGGTCCCTCTGGGGTGCCTGGCCAGCCTGGATGAGGGGTTGATGACCTTTTGCAGGCTGGTCATGCCCCTTTCAGGGTGGGGGTTCCCACTGGGGTGCCTGGCTAGCTTGGGTGAGGGGCCAAGGGCTGTTTTCAGGCTGGCCAAGCCCCCCCGGCAATGGAAGCTCCCGGCCTCTCCTTTTTTTCTTTTTTTTTTATTCTGGGATTTATTTACCTTCTATAATTGAAACTTTGTATCCTTGAGTGGAGCTCAGAGTCGGCCAGGGCGGGTGGGAAGCTTGGCTTCCTTCATCGCCAGGGGCAACCCTGCTTGCTCCAGCTCTGTGGCCACGGCTGGTTGAATCAGGTATCTGGGCTTTATTTATCTTCTATAATTGAAACTTTGTTGCCTTGAGTGGAGCTCAGAGATGGCCACGGCAGGCAGGAAGCTTGGCTTCCTCCATCACTGGGGCAACCAAGCCTCCTGCTTGCTCCAGCTCCGTGGCTGCCGGCCGCCATATTGTTGGGTAATTTGCATATAGTTACTCTGATTGGCTGGTGGGCGTGGCTTAAGGCATAGCAAAGGTACAGTCAATTTGCATGTTTGTCTTTTATTAGTGTAGATTATATAGACAAATATTTCTATTGCCTTCAAAAAGATATTTTATAATAAGACTATTAACAGTTTTCTACTTTTAAATCTTGAATTTACTGGAATTTACATTGTTATTGTAAATGAGGTCTTTTTTCCTTTTTGTGTATATTCTAAGTGGTTATTGTTAGAACCTCTTTTATCTTTATTGTTCACCTGAAATTTGGTTGAATTTTCTGTTTGGTTCACTCTCCCTGCCTCCAAGACCCATATTTAGCCATAGGCTGTGCCAGGTAAAAGCTGAGAGGGGACAGTGCAGCCCATTGTTCTTCCTGGGTGTCAGGACTGACATGTGTTTCCAGCGACAGAGGTTGGATTATGGTTTAATCTGCACTGATTGACCTCTGGTCCATCTTTACTGGCTAGTGGAGTCTGCTGGGGCTCCCTGCCTGCCACACTCAGGATTTTCCTTTATGCCCTGAACGTAGTCCTGGGGCTAGTCAGGTGGCACCCCACTTAGTCTTGCCAGCACTGTTTCTTGCAGAAATCCCTTCAAATTTGGGGATTTCTTACATATCGTTTATAATATTAATGGAATTTGAGAGGCAGAGAGAGTTCAATATGGGAGCTCCATTTTACCTTAAACTAGAATCATTGCAGTCTGTTTGTTGGTTCTCCTATGCATCTTATATTTTAAAGAGTCAACAGAATGAAAATTATAACACAAATAGAAATGGCTGTTTCTAGAATCTGCACTTGCCCTTGTCTCTGCCCATTTTCTATTGCAGTTCTACACTATACTTTGCTATGAGTAATACATGGTCTGAGCAGGAGATGAGGAATCAGTACCTGCATCTGCCGGTGTGGCTTCTTGGTTGCATGAAGAGACTCACAATCTGCACTGATTGAGGGAGGGGGCAGATTGTGATTTTTTTTTCTGGTGCAAATGCAAATCATTGGATTACCTATCCCAGGTGCATCTGCAAAAATGATTCCTATTTCTAATTAAAGGGTAAAACTCAGTTGTTCACTTTCAGGAGTTACAGGCTGGAAGGGATTATATTGCTGAAGGTGTTAACGTAAAAAAACATTGAAACCTGTAAAGAATTCTTCTGAGTTTATTTGAGCCAAACTGTCGACATATGCCGGGAAGCAGAGCCTCAACGAATTGAGATAATGCTCGGAGAATGGGGAGTCCATATCTTGTTTTTATAAATTACCATCAAAAGGAAAATACCTTGTAAGTGCTTTACATGAAATCCATTGGTGATAGATTAAGGAGGTGGGATAAAGCAAAGCGGGGAAACCGCTGGGATAGGATAAAAAGTGAAATTATGGACATCTGCTTCTTTTACACAGATGGATACAGGATAGTTTAACATAGTTAACAGTTGACGATTAACTTGATAACAATAACAATGAGGGACTGTTCTGGTGCCATTGGTTGTGCCCTGATGGGTGGGGAGGGAGGTAAGTTACAAGTTACCCAGACATTTCACAGATATGTGATCTTAGATGCAAAAAGATAAATGGGCTCAGTAAAGATCTAAGTTAATCTTTGTCAGGGAAAATACTGGCCTTGGACATGACTACCCACTATAACCTGCTTGTAGTTAAAGTTTAATTTTAGACCATCCTTTGTGGTTACTCTAGGTCTCTGATTTTGCAAGACCGCCACGCAGACCTCCCCTGAGCTTGTCAGGTTAGCATGTGGCCCCTTTTGTCCCCAAAGGAAAGAAGGCTCCCCAGAACTACAGAAACCACAGCTCATAGTGGCTTTTACTGTGTTTGCTTCTATGTGGTGAGATTGCCGATGCTGCCACCACTCACTTATTGGTGGCCTCAGGAATAGCTCCATTGTTGCATTTCCAGAGAGAATGGCCACAAGGCACAAGGACATAGAGGGGGAGGGAGCTCCCTAGCTGAATATTCTGTTGTGTAAAGCTTGTGATCTAAATGGCCTGGCTCCAGGATGCATAGACCCTTAAAATGGCTGGATGTTGTGAAGGGCTGAGAACAGGGTTGGAATATGGTAACTGACTTCCCTTTCTCTGAGAATAGAGTTGCCAAGACTGTGGGACTCAGGGGTGGCAGGGTGGTTGTTATGCTCTTGTTTCATTAGTGGGCAAGCAGGTTGCACCCGCTCACCCAGTTTCTCACAGTACATACCTAGGATTCAGGTTATGCTTTAAGTCCAGCCAAGACTTTCTTCTCCTTTACCATAAATAGAAATACCAGGCTTACGCAATAGAGTTTTCTGGGCTTAAGCCTTCTCTGCTGTTCGGTGCTGAGCTGCAGATCTGCTGGGATATTTTCTGCTATGTGAGCAGCTTGGCTTCCACTCTGAATATTTTATGCATTCTGTGCATGCTTCGCAGAATAAGGGCTTGTATAGAGATGGATTCATAGCATACACATTGGCAGTGTTCCTGGACTGTTTACTTTAAAGGCATCATTAGCAATTAGCCCTTAAAGTCAAAATTTAAATAAAATCCACAAACAAGCCTTTGAATCAGCTAATAACTGGAGATGGGCCTAAAGAGGAACTATATAATTAAGCAGGATAGTCATTGAGAGGAAATTAAGTGAGGGGAGGAGCACAAAGACCTCTATGTTCTGTCACTGTAGCTTTGAAAAATTCTGTAATGCCAAAGGGAATATAAAAGACCAGCATATGAAATGGGTAGAATTAATCACTATTTCTTCATCCTATTTACTGACGTACTTACTATTTACCCAAGAGCTGTGCTGGCCATACAAAAGAGAGGGAGGGAAGAAAAGTTATTTACTTAATATCTTCTTTGTGGCAGATGGGATAGTTACCTTACAAACACTTAATTATCTTTAATTTTGATAGTATTCTGTGAAGTAGAGATTTTATGGTGAATAATTTACAGATAAAGAATCACTCAATAGATGAAATAACAGTGTCCAAAAGAATGAACGAGGATATCAGTGTTATTGAGAATATATGTATATAATGTGTTTTACCCTGTTTTTCATATGGTGGAATCAAGACTCCGAAGCACTATTTAATCTGGCTGAGGGCACATGTTTACATATCCTTTTGTGTTCAAAATGAATATCAATGTTTCAGTAAAGATTTTTATGACATTCTAGCCAAGGCAGCGTTTATGGCTCTCTTCTCTGTTATCATAGCATCCTAAGTAAATATTTTAATAGCATTTATCATATTGTACAATCATTACTATAGAAGCAGCCCTTTCTGAGGGCCATTGCCATTACCCAGCAGTGCCTGACAGATAAATAGGTTCCTAATAAATATTTGTTGAATGAACTGATTAATAGAGCTTTGTGAAGATCACTGACTGAGTCTATGGAGCTGGTGTGTCTACACTGAGAAGGCTATCCTAGAGAGGATTCTCTTTCAATTTATACAAAGGTGGGTGTCATCGCCAGAGCCTTCACTTACTGTTTTGGCTGCTCTGGATCAGTGCACTTCGGTGCAGACAGTGTTAGAAACAATGACAAGAAGATCTTTCCTACAAATAGACTGTCTCTCTTTCACTTTGGTTTGGAAAGGCAGCTGCAAACTCTATAGTCATGACTTTAAAGGCAGAAGACAGAAGAGAATTGGTGGAAAGCAAGGACCAATAATATTAATATAAATAACAACAACAATAATAATATCAGGGTGGTAATATTCATTGAGTGTATTTAATTATATTGTTAATTCTCAATCTCATTGATTATGTTTGAGTCTCTAGGCTTCAGTTATGAGAGGGGCATTCAATTCTCATCATGAAGGCTAATTTACTTAGGTGAATATCTCACTTCATTAGTCTTTCAATATTTAAAATATTCCACGCATATCAGAAGGCTTCCTGGCTTGGTTAGGAATCCAGCATGCAAGTACTCTCTGTAAACAGCAACAAGGAACCAACAGAATGCTGAGACCTGGTCTTGGAAAATGAAGCCTACAGTACGCCAGGCAAAGTTACTACACAATGGTGGTTAAGATTGTGGGCTCTGAAATCTGACTGAGCCTAGATTTTAATAATTTATTGAGGTGAAATTTGAATAGCATAAAATTAACCATTTTGAAGTAAACAATTTAGTGACATTTAGGACAGTCACAATGCAACCATAACTACCAATTCCAAAACATTCCTTCAAGTCTTACTTATTAATTGATTTATTTGCATTGCCCCTCCTCCCAATGCCTGACAAGTACCAATCTGTATTCTGTCTCTATGCAGTAATCTATTCTTCATATTTCATATAAATGAAATCATATAATATGTGAGCTTTTGTATCTGATTTCTTTCACTTAGCATAATGTTTTGGAGGTTCAACCACATAGCAGTAGATGGTATCAGAACTTCATTCCTTTTTATGACTGAATATTGTTTTGTTGTATGTATATATCAAAATTTGTTTATTTACTTGTCATGGACAATTGAGCTCTTTGCATCTTTTGGCTATTGTGAATAGTGCTGTTATAACATGGGTGTGCATGTACTTGTTTTGAGTATCTATATTCAATTATTTTGAGTATCTTCCTAGGAGTGGAATTGTAGATTAACATAATAATTCTATGATTGATTTTTAAAGAACCACTAAACTGTTTTTCATGGTGGCTGAACCATTTTGCATTCCGACTAGCAACACTTGCTCTTTTTCATTTACTTGATTGTAGTCATCCTAGCATGTGAAATGGTACCTTATAGTGGTTTTGATTGGTCTTTCCCTAATGGCTATTTATGTTGAGCATCTTTTCATGTGCTTGTTGGCCATTTGGAGAACTGTCTATTCCAGTTCCTTGCTCATATATATGTCCTATATAATAAAGAGGTAATATGCAAATTGACCATCACTCCAACACACAAGATGGCTGCCCCCATGTGGACACAAGATGGCTGGCAGGGGAGGGCAGTTGGGGGCAATCAGGCCAGCAGGGGATGCTATTATAATTGGAATTGATTTTTTTAATTTCTTTTTTAAATTGTTTGTTGATATTGTATAAACAACTAATTTTTGTATGTTTATTAGCTCTAGTAGTTTTCTTGCAGAGTTTTTGAGATTTTCTATAATAGGATTATTTCATCTGTGAATATAGTTTTACTTCTTGCTTTCCAAATTGGATACTTTTATTTATTTTTTAGTCTATTTGTTGTGGCTAGAACTTCCAGTATAATGTTCAATATGAATGATGAAAGTTGGCATCTTTGTTTTGTTTCTGATCTTAAGGTGGGGGGTGTTAGCCTTTCACCATTGAGTAGGACATTAGCAATGGGTTTTTCACAGATGTTCTTCAGGATGTTGAGGAATCCCTTATAATTCTAGTCTTATGAGGGTTTTGTTTTTTTCCTATCATGAAAATGTGTTGGATTTTTGTCAGATGTTGTTCTTCATTAATTGGGAAAATCATGTCTTCCCCCCTTTGTTCTATTACTGTGCTATATTATACTGGTTGTTTTTGTTTGTTTGTTTGTTTTTACATTGAGCCCCTGTATGTTCCTGGGATAAATACCACTTAGTCATGGTATGTAATCCTTTTTAATATGTTGTAGGGCTTGATTTTCTAATATTTTGTTGAGGATTTTTGCGTCATCATAAGTGATATTGATGAGTAATTCTTTCTAGTGATGTGTTTACCTTGCTTTGGTGTCAGGGTCATTCTTGCCTCTTAGATTGAGTGAGGATATGTTCCCTTCTCTTTCAGGGCATTTATACTTTCTTTTTTCTCTGCCTAGAAAGTTATTCCCCCAGATATCTACCTATGCTTCTCTGTCTCCTTATCCACACTCAGTTCAATGTTATGTCTTTGGAGAGGCCTTTCCTGACTAAATACTAAAGCAGTATTCCATTAGTCGCATCCCCTACTTCATAGTTATTTATAGATTGATTACTAGGGTGTGAGATCCATGTGAATAAGGACTTCATTTCATTCACTGCTACCATCGTAGCATCCAGAAGAGTGTCTGATACATATTAGTCATTAGTGAATGAAGGGGTTGAATGAATGAATTCTCCTCCAGAGAAAAAGAAGTTAAAGTAGCATAATGAACATAAATAAAATAGGATTTAGAATGAGGCAGACTTTTATTTTCAGCACCAGTTCTGTCACTTTGCAGCTGTGTGACGTCAATAAGTTATTTAAACTCTCTGGACCTCAGTTTGGAGAACACAAAATGGGCATAATAATACTTACCTTCCAAAGTCATGGAGAAGCTTGGCTAATAGGAATGTGAATCCCCTTGTTGAGCAGGTGGCAAACACAAAGTACAGTGCTTAATTGCTATGGCAATTGTTTTTCTGCCCTCAATTAGGTTAAAACTCATGAAAGTCTTGTTCCTTAGAAGGCTCATAGCTACAGTATTGAAATTGCTTCTGACTCTACAGAAGACTGGATATTCCTAAAATCATTCAGCTCATTTCCAGGGGTTACTTTCTCATGTTTATTGTATTTCCCCTGCAAAGAAGATGCATTTTGGTTCCTGAGGCTATACTGTAAGGACATATAGAAAAGATACACTACATACCGATCAGTGAAGCTAGCTTGCTGCTATGAACATTATTTTGAATCGTCAACTTAGAAAACAAGTTTCACTGATCAAATACAATTTTTTTAGTGAATTGTTGCGAACTTAGTAAAATTATTTAACAATTCTTAAACTGCACTGCGGATGACTTAATCACAATGCTTACAGAGGAAATAGGACAGATTACATAAGCCATACTTCTGGTCAACCCCATTACTTTGTATTCACTGCTGCCACAGGCAAGTATCATGCCAGGGCTTACACTGTATGGCATCTAATCCCAACATTGGGAGTTGGAGTTGCCTTGATTACTGGAGGACTGGCTTGGTACACAGCCAGGTGCAAATAGTTGAAGCTTAGTGTTGGGTTCTGCTGACATGCTCTTTTCACCTGGATTCTGGAACACCATCCTCACGGCTCCTCAAGGCTCCTCTTGGCTCCCATTTCTACCACAGGCCCTCGCGTGATGTTAAAGACCCCTCAGGAATCAGTCTTTCAGACACATATGAGCTAAAGATTCTGACATAACTGCCCACAGATTGACTTCTAGTAACTAAATTTGCACTGAGAATAAAAAGCAAATTAAACCAGATTTAAGAAACTGCAGCACCAAGTAGATGGATAGGCACCTGGAGACCTAGGTTCTTAATTTTCATTTTTAAAACAGTCATTATGCATTATTTATAATGCCAGGTGGTGAAGGTGAAATCTATGTAAACTCTGCAATTTGAGAGCGAACCTGTTGCTGATCTTGTTTTACACAGTGCATTGTACACAGTTTGTACTCAATATGTATGTTTTCCTGCACAACGGTTCTCATACACTTCTTTTTCCTCTGACATTGAGTCAGCAGCCATGGTACCCCAGCAGTCTTCCTCTTGTTACCAAGTTGCGTTATCTAGTTGGTCATCAAAAGATTGACACAAGGGCTAAAAAATATAAAAAATATTAACACAGAGGAACAGCTGGGAACCAGCAGCGATAGGTGGGGGAACAAACCAGCTCTGTAACTATTTCATTCCTCTCCTGGGGCAGCTTCCTCCTATTCTAAGAGGTGGATTCCAAGCCACTGGGGGCCTCCGTCCCTAATCCGGAGGCAAGACCAGCCTTAGAAACTGGGGTTGCAGAAGCCACTTTGCTTTTAGTCACATAAAATAATGTCCTAAGGCCCTGAAACATGGAGGAAAAGATCTTAAATGTAGCCACAAAAATCCTCACATCTTTCTCTTTATTTTTCTTAGTAACCTAAATGTGCTTAGTTCCAAGCAGCACTTTCCAGGGACAAGGATTTATTTAAATAAGAGCTACTTTTAGATTTGGATTCCAGTTTTTCACTGTGTTTTAATCAGGGAACTGAAGATACGTTAAAGAAAGTTACTAAGTGTGGGTGAATCTCAATTTAGATGCCATGTTAATTTTGCTTTCTATCATCGTCTGCTTCCCACACTTATTCTGGACTGAAGCAAGTCAAAATAAAAGGGATGGGCCATAAGTAAATATTATGAAAAAAATCAGAGGTTCTGATAGGGCCGGATATGCATGAAATGCATTCAGTGTCTGGAAACAAACAAAACTGCATAGATGGCAATGAAGCAAGATCAAATATAATGGACATATGTTGAATTTCAACTCTGTGCTGAGCACTTTGCATATCTTATTTTATTTATTCTCCAAAACAACTTGGGGACATAGAAATGATAAAACAGAAAATGAAGGTAATAAATAATACACAGTCCACAAACTTCAGGAAGTCCTTTAATAAGATGGTTAGCTACATGGATAGCAAAATGCCTTGTGCATAATATAATTTATGCATAATAATAATTTATTCCCTTTTCAATTTTATGTAAAAAAAAAAACTGAAGCTTTTAGTGAAGTCAAGTCACTTTCCCAATAGTGACACAGCAGTTCTAGAACCCAGAGGTTATGAGATTCCCTTAGGATAGAAGGCTTTTAAGATCCAAATTCCTGTGATTTTGACATGAGATTTTTCCAGAAAGCAGGTGAACAAACAGACAAGTATGGCAATAAGGATCGGTGCTTTCCTTTTCAGGACTGACCATACATTTGCAACAAGGGAAAAAGGTACAAGATCTGAAAATTCCCTTTTAAAAGTCTATTTTAGCTTTGAATTGTACTTGCTAATTTTATTAATCTCAATTAATGACTTTTAGAGTAAACTGAGATATATATAAAATATTTTCATCAGTGTTATTCATAATGGTCCAAATTAGAAAAACACACATGCTCATAAACTGGAATGAATATCCTGTCTAATAAAAGAGCAATATGCAAATTAACCATCACTCTGTCACAAAGATGGCGTCGGCCATGGAGCTGGAGTGAGCAGGAGGTTTGGGTTGCCCCGTGATGGAGGAAACCAAGCTTCCTGCCTGCCCTGGCGTGTCCTGGGCTCTGCTCAATGCTACAAAGTTTCAATTATAAAAGATAAATAAATCCCAGATACCTGCTTCAGCCACCCTGGGGAAAAAAAAGAGAGAGGCTGGGAGCTTGGGTCACCAGAGGACATGGCCAGCCTGAAAAAGCCCATCAGCCCCTCACCCAGGCTGGCCAGGCACCCCAGTAGGGACCTCCACCCTGAAGGGGCTGTGGCCAGCCTGAAAACAGCCCTCAGCCCCTCACCCAGGCTGGCCACACCACCATGGGGCGAGGGTCCCCACTGGGGGGCTTGACCAGCCTGCAAACAGCTATCAGTCCCTCACCCAGGCTGGCCAGGCACCCCAGTGGGACCCCCACCCTGATCTGGGACACCCTTTAGGGCAAACAAGCCTGCCCCCACCTGTGCACCAGGCCTCTATCCTATATAGTAACAGGGTAATATGCAAACTGACCCTAACAGCAGAAGGACTGGGAATGACTGGTCACTATGACACACACTGACTACCAGGGGGCAGACGCTCAATGCAGGAGCTGCCCCCTGGTAGTCAGTGAGCTCCCACAGGGGGAGCTCTGCTCAACCACAAGCCAGGCTGATGGCTGCCAGCACAGTGGTGGTGGTGGGAGCCTCTCCCGCCTCCTCAGCAGCACTGTGGATGTCCAACTGCAGCTTAGGCATGCTTCCTGCTGGCAAGTAGACATCTCCCGAGGGCTCCCGGGCTGCCAGAGGGATGTCTGACTGCCAGCTTAGGCCTGATCCCCCAGGGAGCAGGCCTGAGCCAGCATGTGGACATCCCCTGAGGGGTCCCAGACTGTGAGAGGGCACAGGCCAGGCTAGGGGACCCCCCTGAGTGCACAAATTTTTGTGCACCAAGCCTCTAATATATAATATATAATATATATATATATGTATACACACACACACACACACACACACACACACACACACACACTGAGTGGCCAGATTATTATGACACCTGACGTTTGTAGGCAAACTAGCTATAATTTCATGCTGAAGTTGCTAGAGGGCCAGACCATTATAAATAGGAAAGCAGGTTGTTTACCACAACAGTAGAAGTGATTTTTTTATGAAGATATGGGTAAACAATGTGATTTAACAGCCTTTGAATGTGGGAGATATATATATATATATATATATATATATATATATATATATATATATATATATATATATATATATACATTATCCATTCTTCTTCTTCTCTCTTTTTTTTTACAGCTATCTGGTCATTCAGACCTGGTTTTTGCTTTTTTCTATTTATTTATTTATTTATTTATTTATTTATTTATTTATTTGTTAATCTTCCCCCGAGGATATTTTTCCATTGATTTTTTAAAAAAATTATCTTTATTGTTGAAAGTATTAAAGATGCCTGCTCCCTCCGCCTTTTAACCTCCTGCCTCCTGCCTCCCCTCAGGCCTAGAGCACTATTGTCTGTGTCCATAGCTTATGCATATATGCATATAGATTCTTTGGTTAATCTCTTCTCACCTGCTCCCCTCTCCTCTCTCTGAGATTGATCAGTCTGTTCCATGCCTCTATGTCTCTGGATCAATTTTGTTCATTAGTTGATTTTGTTCATTAGATTCCACATATGAGTACCATATGGTACTTGTCTTTCTCTGATTGGCTTATTTCACTTAGTATAATGTTCTCCAAGTCCATCCATGCTGTCGCAAAAAGTAAGAGATCCTTCTTTTGTTACTGCTGCATAGTATTCCATGGTGTAGATGTACCACAGTTTTTGTAGCCACTCATCTGCTGATGGGCAGTTGGGCTATTTCCAAATCTTGGCTATTGTAAATAGTACTGCTATGAACACAGGGATGCATGTATTCTTTCTCACTGGTGTTTTGGGTTTCTTAGGATATATTCCTAGAAGTGGGATCAGTATTCATTCTTTTTAATTTTCTTTTTTATTATTGACGCTATTATAGATGTCTCCCATTCCCTCCTCACTTTGCTGTAAGGAAACACTATACTCCAGTGAAAATGAATGACTGCTATACCTTCAATAGACAAGCACACAGAGTGATCTCAGGAATATAATGAGCAAAAGAAGGCAGAACAAAAATACATTCAAAATACTGTATAATTTCAGTTATATAAAGGTAAAAAATAGGCAAAACTAAACTACATTATTTGGAGGTTCATAAATAAGTATTAAAAATATTACAAAAGCAGGAAAATAATTACCATAAAAGTCAGGTGAAGGTTGTTCCCAGAGGTAGGAGAAAGTATTTATTAAAAACGGTATGTTGAGTACTTTTTGGCTACAAAAATGTTCTTTTTATGTCCTTGGAGGTGGTTTTAGAGATGTTTACAATAATTTATCAAATTGTGCATTTATATTTTATACATTTTCTATATGCTTGGTATATACATTTCTCAATAAAAAAGGTTTACAAATATTGAAACATCCTATTGAGAAGATATATTTCTTTGATGAAAGAAGTAACAGAAGTTGCTAGAAAACTTGTTTCCCATCTTCATTGTGCACCTTATCCCGTGTTGGAATGGCTTGTTGTCTTCCCTGCCACCTGGCGATCTGAGCCGGTTATGGGCCTGGGCCACTCGGGAAAAGCTTTCATGCCAAAGAAGAGGGGGGAGCTGAAAATGATTTGGATAATGCTTGACACTATTTTTATAAAAATATAAAGGGACAGTGAATCATTGTAGCAAGGTTACCTCTTAAGATTCTGCAAATTCTCTCTCATGTCAATAGAACAAACCAAAGTAGATGCAGACCACAGAGAGAAAACAGGCTCATTTTCAGCCAGCCCTGAATATGAAGTTAGTCTCACTCAAAAATTTGTTACATTGTCATTAGTAATCTAATAGTTTTGCTCAGTTACTAAACTTATTTTGGGGGACTGTTCATCTGTGGGATTAGTTGTGTCTACCCGAGTCCCCAGTGTAAGGGTTTGAGGGTGGACGTGTGGTGGAATAAGTCAGCCTGTGGGTGGAATTTCTTGGACAAAAGAAGCACAGCGCTCGGGTGGGAATAACTTGACTGAAAGCAGCCATGGGGGCTGTAGAGGCCCAGCCACAGAGCCGGGAAGCTGGCTGCGATGGGATGGAAGATTGTCTCTGAAGTCAGGGCTTGGGCTGCTTGTCTCAGGGAAAGCATGGCATTTGTATTGAGATCCAGAATGAGGATGGAGAGAGAGCAGGCTCCAAGTGAAACTAATTTTAAAAGAGAGGAGAATCTGGCCATCAGCCTGAGGGTCTACATATCTCCTCAGCTTCCCTGGTCAGCCAGTAGGACCAGGACTGAGCCCGGACCGTGTGGTCTTATTCAGAGTTAAGCATGAATGCTAAACAGCCCAGGAAACAAAGCCTGTGGAGGGCTTACGACTGACTTCAGGCAGCCTGTGAATGCTAAGGCAAATAAGATTTTCCCTCCTTCACTCCACTGTCTGGAGTTAGGCCTGGTTCTTTAGAAAAAGAAGCTAGCTCCACTGGCTACTAAACAGCCTGCAACATTTTGATGATGAGTAGATTATTCTGCTTGTTAAGATCATGTAGAGAATTATAGAGCCACTTCCTTGCTTTAATTTACTGAGTTTCTTACATCAAAGCAGAAAGATTGGATCCTCTGTCTGTTGTAATTGTCAGCAGATGATGCATAATCTGACTCGTTGAAATATAAATAATAACAATCTGGATATATTTTAACGGGGTTATCGAGGCACATCTGCTAGCTGTGTGATGCTAAATTTCAAGCTTCTTGATGCCAGGATTTCCTCATCTCTAAACTGGAGATAACCAGTTTTCTAAGACTGTTATGAGGATCAAATAATATTTTACACACATACACACACACACAATCTCTCCCATTTTATTTAATATCATATATATATATATATATATATATATATATATATATATATATATATCATGCCACAGCACACATGCTCAGTGACAAAAGGCACAATGCCATGCTTTTCCTAAATGTTGGTATTCAGTTAAAAATCCTCTCCTATAGGGTAATGAAGTAATACCAATTTTAAAAGAATATTTTGGAACATAAGGTCCATGGTTTATGATATATGGGGAATTTTAATGTATGAAAAAAAAATGTAGACATCTTAAAGAATTTAAGCTAGATTTCCTTTAGGGATCAGGTGCCCTTCTTATAATTTGCAAAGGGAAAACATCCTTGATTTCAGTGGATGAAATGGCTGAGCAGGTCAGAGTTCTTTTTATAATTTAGTCTTTACTTTTATCAGTTGAAATGTGACCATAGTGTAAGGCCTCGTAGTCCTATAAGATTTGTAGATAAAACCTATAGCAGCCTGCCCCTGCTCTCTCATCCATCTCTGCTTCCATATCTCTAAATATCATACTTATATAGTATTACTTCATTTATTAATGCTTGGTTTAATGTGGAATTTCTCCTCTGCCCATCCTCATCTGTACACATGAAAACAGCTGGTCACCCTCTAGTATAAGTATTTTAATGTTAGTTAGATCAGTGATTCTCAAACTTCAGTGTGTGTCAGAATCGCCTTGATAACCTGTTTAAATACAGATTCCTAGGTCCTTTCCCTCTGATTCAGTAAAGGAGGATCCAAATAACTTGCATTTCAAACAAGTTTCCAGGTGATGTTGATGCTGCTGCTTGGCCTACATGCCACACCTTAGGAACCACTGAGTGAGATAAAACATTTTATTTTCACATTAAATATATTTTATAGCTGAACTTTGTATGCATACCAGAGTTGCTTTCCTTTTCTTACCAACCTTATTTGTTCTCCTTAGAGTTAATAATTATCCTTTTATCATTTGATTAGGTTTTTATAAAAATACTAGAGGCCCAGTGCACAAAATTCTTGCACAGGTAGGGTCCCTAGGCCTGGCTGGCAATTAGGGCTGATCGGGGCCCTCTGGCTGCCAGCCAGGACCTTACTTCTGGCTGCTAGCCAGGTCCTCCCTTCCCCCGCTGCTGTCAGCTGCCAGCCAGGGCTTTCTTTCATTCCATGCCACCCCCTGGTGGTCAGCGCACGTCATAGCGAGTGATTGAACTCCTGGTCTTCCATTGAACTCCTGAGAGGACACTTTGCATATTAGCCTTTTATAGATAGATAGATAATTAATTTACACCCAAACTCTCTATCAATGATGTAAATCTCTTCATATATGCAGACTCATTTGATATTTTTCAATATCATCTTAAAAAAATAAATATCAGAGTTTTTTTGACATGCTCCAATGTGAACTAGTTTCTCTTTTTGGCTGCTGTACGCACTTGCCATGCTTTTACACCTACTTTCTAGATCTTGTAATTTAAAAAAAAATTGGTTTGAAAATATGAGAATGTCTTTTTTCTACCCTCATACTTGCTTGAATGTTGACTGAATAAAAGTCTATTTTGAGACTAATTTCTTTTTAAGACATTGTTCCATGGTCTTCTGACTTCTATTGTTGCTCTCAGATGATCTGACACCATCTGATTCTTGATCTTTTCCAAGAAGTCGGTTTTCTCTGTGAAAGTGTTGGGATTTTTCTTCACCTCCAGTGTTCTGATCTTACAGGGTGCTGGTGTAGGTAAATTTGCATCCATTGTGCTGAGCTTGGAGTGGGCTCTTCCCACCTGGTGACTTTGGTGCTACAAATCTGAGAAACCTTCCCAAGTTACCTCTTATCTTCCATTTTCCTGCCCTCTTTTTCTTTGACTCCTCTCTGTGTATTGGATAATCTGGAAAGGTTGTCCAATTTTCTTATTTCCTCTCTCCACTTTTTAATTCTTTATATTTTGGTTCTACTTTCTGGGAGATTTCTTCAAGTTTACTTTTTATTTTATTTTAATTTTAAATTCTTAACATATCTTTTTGGCTATTCCCTTAATAGTCTTTTTTGAAGCATCATGCTTTTTCTTCATGGATGTAACATCTTTTATCTCTTTTATAGTGTTAATATAGATTTTAATCTCCCTATACTATCTCTATGTCCTTATTGTTGCTTTTGATGTTTGTTTTTGTTTCTGTCTCTTATACTGATATTTTCCTCAAATAGGTGGTAATTAAGAGTGGGCTCCCTTGCCCTGGCTGGTGTGGCTCAGTTGTTGAGTGTTGGCCTATGAAGCAGGAGGTCACAGTTTGATTCCCAGTCAGGGCACTTGCCCAGGGTTTTGCCTAGTAGGTGGCATGCAGGAAGCAGCTGATCATGTTTCTATCTCTCCTTCTCCCTTTCTCTCTCTCTCTCTCTCTCTCTCTCTCTCTCTCTCTCTCTCTCTCTATATATATATATATATATATATATATATATATATATAGTGGGACCCTAAAATCTGTCTGGATGCTTAAAAATAGTTGGAGTTGTCTCACATGAAACCCTATATTGCTCAGGATCATGGAGCCCTGTGCTCCTCTGTCTCTGGAGACACAGGGGAATTTATGTGGTAGAAAGAAAATGGGGTTTGATATATGAAGTTCTGCATGTATGGGATCCTGAATCTTCCTCTTAGAAGCTTCATCAACTTGAGAAGAAGTCTTATTTTCTCAATGTCAATTTGCACACCTAAAGCAGGGCGTGGCGCATGTTAGTCATGTGACAGATGTTTATTGAATGAACAAATATAACCTACTAAGGAGTGTAGATCATAACACCCTCCTCTTCACTTTGAAGAGATACTTTAGAGAGTCTGTAAAAGTCCCATCAAATTGTAAAGTTCTACTAAAATTTCAAAGATTATTTTTACTTTTAAAGAGACACGAAGGGAGAAACCAAGATGGCGGCATAGGTTAACGCCGGAGATCGCTGCCTCAAACAACCACTTCAGAGATATAACTAAAGGACAGAACGGACATCACCCAGAACCACGGGAAGGCTGGCTGAGTGGAAATTCTACAACTAGGAGGAAAGAGAATATCATACCCAGACTCAGAGGAGGAGCAGTGCTGAAGTGAAATACTCAGGTGTGGAGTGCGCGCGCGCGCGCGCGCGCGCGCGCGCGCGGAGCGGGCTGGCGGCGGAGGGCGCGGTTGTTGTTTTCAATCGGGAGGGAGTTTCAGACTCTGAGCTCCAGATCCGGGCGAGTCTCTGGGGACCGAGACTCAAACGGGAGAAACGGGACTGTCTGGCTTCAGCCGGAACTCGAAGGCAGCTTTCTCTCCGAGGTTTGCAGCCATTGCTGGGGCTCTGAGAGGCAGAGCCCCTGGGGAAGGAACTGAGAGTCGCCATAACTGCTTGTTCCCCCGCCCTGTAGATCCCCGGGGACCCACCCCGCCCAAGCCCTGCACAGAACCATTTGCCGGATAGCCTCAGGCAAACGCTAGATTAGCACCGTCCTAGAGATCCAGCACAGAAGCCCTCCCACTACAGACACAGCAGACTCTCATAGCCAGTTAGCCTGGAGGTCAAATCACCCCGGTATTGCCGACATCAATCAAGGCTTAAAGGCAACAAGACTGCGGACAAAGACCACTAGGGGGTGCACCAAGAAAGCATAAAACAATGCGGAGACAAAGAAACAAGACAAAACTGTCAATGGAGGATATTGAGTTCAGAACCACACTTTTAAGGTCTCTTAAGAACTGTCTAGAAGCTGCCGATAAACTTAGTAAGGCCCTCGAAAAGACTGGTGAGACCGCCGATAAATGTAGTGAGATCCTCAAGAAATCTAATGAGACCCTCGATGTTGTGATAAAGAACCAACTAGAAATTAAGCATACACTGACTGAAATAAAGAATATTATACAGACACCCAACAGCAGACCAGAGGAGCGCAAGAATCAAGTCAAAGATTCGAAATGCGAAGAAGCAAAAAACACCCAACTGGAAAAGCAAAATGAAAAAAGAATCCGAAAATATGAAGATAGTGTAAGGAGCCTCTGAGACAGCTTCAAGCGCACCAACATCAGAATTATAGGGGTGCCAGAGGATGAGAGAGAGCAAGATATTGAAAACCTATTTAAAGAAATAATGACAGAAAACTTCCCCCACCTGGTGAAAGAAATAGACCTACAGGTCCAGGAAGTGCAGAGAACCCCAAACAAAAGGAATCCAAAGAGGACCACACCAAGACACATCATAATTAAAATGCCAAGAGCAAAAGACAAAGAGAGAATCTTAAAAGTAGCAAGAGAAAGAAACCCAGTTACCTACAAGGGAATACCCATACGACTGTCAGCTGATTTCTCAACAGAAACTTTGCAGGCCAGAAGGGAGTGGCAAGAAATATTCAAATTGATGAAGACCAAGAACCTACAACCAAGATTACTTTATCCAGCAAAGCTATCATTCAGAACGGAAGGTCAGATAAAGAGCTTCACAGATAAGGAAAAGCTAAAGGAGTTCATCACCACCAAACCAGTATTATATGAAATGCTGAAAGGTATCCTTTAAGAAGAGGAAGAAGAAAAAAAAAGGTAAAGATACAAATTATGAACAACAAATATGCATCTATCAACAAGTGAATCTAAGAATCAAGTGAATAAATAATCTGGTGATCATAATAGAATCTGGGACACATAGAAAGGGAATGGACTGACTATTCTTGGGGGGGAAAGGGGTGTGGGAGATGCGGGAAGAGACTGGACAAAAATCGTGCACCTATGGAAGAGGACAGTGGGTGGGGAGTGAGGGCAGAGGGTGGGGCGGGAGCTGGGAGGAGGGGAGTTATGGGGGGAAAAAAAAGAGGAACAAATGTAATAATCTGAACAATAAAGATTTAATTAAAAAAATAAAATAAAATAATAAAGAGACACGAAGATTTATTGAACAAGTGCAGTATGTAGGGCAGGCACTGTACTGGTCAGTTTCACAGTGTGGCATATCCTTCACAATTCACGTACAAGGATGGTACAATCAGAAGCTGGAATATATGAAAAGCTGTCATGTAGGAGAACAGATTGGATTCATCACAGTGGCAAGATGGAGGAAGATAAGTGAAGTACATTTCATCTTTCTATCGGGAGGAACTTTCTGTCAATTAGAACGTTCAATCAAAGCAATGAGCTTGTCTTGATAGTTGGTGGGCTTCCTGTCCCCAGGCAGTGAAAGTAGAATTTCCCAGAAATATTGCAAAGGAAATTTCTTGCTAAAAATAGATTATGCCATTAGACTAAATGCTCTCTAATATCCTTTCTCTCTTTATGATCTTAGCTATTACAAATGTACAGATTTTAAAGCTATAATCAACAGTCCAAATGCCAGAAAAGAGACATAAATGTTCCCAGTCAGATTTACTTAGGATGTTTCATAAGCATCCTTGAAATAAACCTGCAAAGGAACAAACATTCCCATCACATCTAAATTCTTGGAGCTGATTCTGTTTTCAGAAAATGGAACATTATAACTGCTTTGAAAGGTCAGAGTCCCCTCTCTGAGATGGCGACTCCTTCAGTGAGGCCAGTCCTCTATTTGATATTTTCTCGAAGAAATGACAGGCATTTGGGGAATGTGGACAAGGAAAATGGTGTGCTTCCAGTAAAGAGCAAGGTTTCTTCCTTGAATGGGCTTGCTGCCCAGAAGCTAGGTTGATTTGCATTTTATCTGCAGTGCATCTCTCATTTACTTGCAAGGCTGTAGCCCTGCCAGCCTCTGCCTGGATACAGCCTTGTCCCCGAGAAGGGCTTCGTCCCTGAACATCCAATGCTATTTAGTTGAAGAGCCAGTATTCTCATCCTGGCTCGTCAAGATGTCAAGAAAATAAACTTTACTGTAGGATCTTCTTTAACCTTTCAAGGTCACTTGAAAAGAGAGCTGAAGTAAGAAAATATCACTATAGTGTTCATTGAACAAGAATTTAAGTGATAAAATAAAGAAATAAATTAAAAAGCAGAAGCTTTTAAAATTGAGTTATATATTGCAAGAGGTGTAAATCAAGTGAGATGAGAGCACTTTCCGCCTTCATCTCTTGTTGAAATCCAGGTAAAATTGGTGGGTTAAAAAAATGTCTCTTGGCTGTGATAGCTTTCCAGGGTCATTTTCTGACTAATCCCTTCCAGTAACTAGTAGAATAGCTATTGCAGGAAAGGGTTATTGAATGTTTTAAAATTAAGATTCTATTGATAACTTCAGCTCAGTTCTAGGGTAAAGTGGCAGAGCCCACGTAGGTGCCGGTGTCCGATGAACAATGGCAGAATGTCTCAAGAGCAAGGGCAAGGTGCCCCTCACTGAAAGGTGCCCAGTGCTCATCTGCCAGCTACCTAGATGACTTCATCCAATGCAGTGTTTAAATTTCCTACATGGTGATGCCCAAACCTCTATGTCATGTCGAGATATTTCTTTTGAATTTTAGAAATATACTTTAATTGTGTAGCCAACGCACAAGAACGGATCATATGAACTAAAAATTAACCTCTTTTGGGGAACATGGTAGAGGACTGAAAAACCTAGTTTTCACTTCACCTCTACCAGAGTTCCTTATACATAAGGTCCAGAAAATACACACAGGCAGAAAAGCAAATAGGAATCATCCTACTGCTCTGTTATGGATCACTATTACCCAACACAACCTTCACACAGATCTTAACCCAGCCCTCTCTGTTAATACTTGCACAGCGTGGCTTAAGCTTGGAGTCCCCACTAGAATTTGCTGTTCCCTCTCTGTCCTGAACCTAAGATAGCTAAATGTTCAGGTGAGACCCTAGATCAATTAGCTTGTGCCTACCCCCTGGCGATTGGATTCAGCTCATATTTGTTTTCTGCATAGTACACCAGAAACACAAAATAGAGGACAGGAAGACTGCATAGGGTTCTGAACTTGACTTTGCATGTGTTTTTTCACTCCTGTTGAATGCCTTCCCTGCACTGCTTGATGAATTTCTACTCATTCATCCAGATTAAGCCCAAATGTCGCCGTCTTTGTGGAAAAAAAAAACCATGATATATCAAGCTTAATTTAACTAGTGTGCTCCATAGTGTACTGACCATGAGCCTGTGGCCCTCAGAAATGCTCTTTGTCCTTTGTAGGTGTCCTCTGTATGGGGAGGGACTGGCTTTTTCTACATTCCCCAGGCTCCAATGTTGCTGACTTATGGCTGGTGCCAGCCAGAGAGAGACACTGGTGGAAAGGCAGAAGCCATCACCTCCTCATTTTCCACTGCACTGAGTGCTTTTCCTGGCAGTGGCCACATTCACTCTGACTATGTCTGTGTTCATGTCTAAATTCTGCTCCCTTTATTATTTATTTATTTTGGAAAGGAAGGGACAGGGAGAGAGAGAGAGATGGACACATCAATGATGAGAGTCATTGATTGGCTGCCTCCTGCACGCCCCCTACTGGGGATCGAGCCTGCAGCCTGGGCATGTGCCCTGACTGGGAATCAACTGTGACCTCCTGGTTCATAGGTTGACTCTCAACCACCGAGTCACACCAGCTGGGCTATTCCAGCTCCCTGTAGACATGCTTGCTCTGTTTCCAGCTCCATGGGCATCCCAGCTCTAGCAATACCACTGTAGTTTCCCAGGGTGGTCGTAACATATTACTACAAAGTTTGTTAAAATAAAGCAAATAATGTACTTTCTCCCAGTTCCAGTAGCCAAAAATGTGAAATAAAGGTATTGGCGGGGATGTGCTCCCTCTGACACTTGGGAGAGAATCTTTCCCTGCCTCTTCCAGCTTCTGTTGGCTCCCGGAGCTCCTTGGCTGGTGGTAGCAATACCTCTGCCTCCTTCTTCACATGGGCTCCTATTTTCTCTCTTCATCTTCTTTTTGTCTCTTATATGTATTGGATTTAGGATCCACTTGAGTAATTGAAGATGATCTCATTTCGAGTATTTTTAATTATACCTGCGAAGACCATTTTTCCAAATAAGGTAAAGTCACTGGACCCAGAAATTAGGATGTGACCATATTTTTAGGGGTCACCATTAAATCTATTACAACTACTTTCTCTCTCTGTTTCTCCAGTATCTTGCTGGTAGAGGTTGTCTCCTGGGGATAATATCCAGATTATCTCATTGTCCACTCTTCAGCTTCTCAGCTCCTCTCTCTTCTGTGTAACCAACTACTTACATTAAATTGCCTGTCATAAGTACTTGAAATGATTATGATGTGATCCTACTAGATATACAGAGTGAGTTTATATGCTTCAATTACACCCCCATAATACAACTTATTGTTATACTTTGTTTACATGTGTACATCCCCTGGTCTAGTTATTTTTCTTGTTTTCCCCAGGGCCTGGCCTAGTTCCTAGTTTGGAAAGTGTTGCATGAATAATGGATTATGGGTCATGATCTGAAAATAAATGAAGAAAATAGGCTTATAGATCTAAAAATCTGGGATGAATATATAAAGTGCCAATGGGATTATTGAAATACAAAACAGTGACACTAGGAGATAAAATATATATTTGGATAGATGGAGAAATTATTGGCTCTCATGAGCCCAGTATGGATAAACACCACAAGACAGAGAGAGTCCAGCAGACTTTTATAAATAAATTACAGAGTTTCACCCAATGCAATACTCAGCACTCTTTGAGTGGGCACCCTGAATAATTATTTCATATCAAATACCTTCCAAACATCCCTTTTTGTTACCCATAGTCAATGCATTTAATAAACAATCTGCTTCTAATTACCAGTAGGGATTTTAGTTTGGAGATATGTTTTTATGGATATTTATCATTACTGTTTGATATACAATGTCTTCTATGTACTGTTGTCTGGACAATATTCTAGAATTAGAGCTCTGGTTATTTTATTCCCTTTTAGAAAAATCTTCTAGTGACTTTGCATTGTTTACCAAAAAGGCACAAAGTGATATTTAAAGCACTCTTTCCAAACTCTTGAGCACTCTAATCTTTCCTACTGTGCTTGCATGCCATTACATCACTGACAATCCGTCAAGATCCCCATGGTCTTTTGTGCACACATCTGTGCACTTTAATTCTCTGTAAGGGATTTGACATAAGTTCTTCATGTCCAAACTACCTTTCTTTTTAAAGCCACTATTATACTGACCTGTTAAAACTTTGGAACTAGATAGATTTGGGTTTGCACATAGATTCCACTATTTTTAACCAGGCATGAACTTGAGAAAGCCATGAAATCTCTTGGGACTTCGGTTTTCTTATCTACAAAATGGAGACATGCATACCTAACTCTGAGTGTTATATTTAGGATTAAATGAGAAAATAGATATGTTATACTTGTCACACAAATATTTAAATATATTATTATTCTATCCTTATGTCAAAGATAATTTTCTCATAGTTTTCTCTTGGTTTTCTTGATCTTCAAATAGGTTTCTAGCTCTAAAACTTTATAATGCATTTTGTTTTAGTACCCCTTTCATATTTAAATTACCTAAAATTAAATTTATTTAACCTTTTAATATTACCAACTCTACTACGTTAATAACTTCTCAAATAGAATAAGTGTGTTTTACATTTCTTTGTATCCTTCAGAATCATGAGTCCTGTGTCTAGTACATAGTAGGTATTCAAAAATTTGTTGACTTGCATAATTATCAATCCATTGAACTGATAAACTACAATATGTTCCTGGTATGTGTCTTGTTCTGAAGGGCTCTGCATGGAGCATTAATCTTAGAATTGCAGGGAGTGCAGCCCCTGAAGCTGCAGTGTCTCCATTGCATTATATTAATGAGGTAGCTCAGAGGATTGAAAATAGAATGGTTTTTAACCATTTACCAGTTGCCAAAATTATTTTTATTTCCTTTGATTAGTTGACAAAATGCTATTCATTTTGCCCCACCTCCAGAGGGTGAAGGAAAATTGGAGGGAGGCTTTCTGAGATGTTGACACATATGTCCTGCAATTTTAGAAGCATCGATGTGCTTTATAAAAGCTCCTGAGGTTGGGATTTGCCACAACCATTAATCAGTTTGGGTCATTAATCAGTTTTGAAACAAACAATGGTCTAAACTATTTTTTTTTAAAGTATGTCAAAGTCCTTGTAGTCAGGAAATTTAACAAGAATACATTATCTTATTTACTTATTACATATGAGAGAACTCCCTTTTTCACTCATTCATATTATAAGAACTAAAAACCTGGTATTTGAGAGAAATTGTTTCTCCAGTATGGCCTACACTATTTCTTTGAGATGTTTTACTAATAAGTAGGATTTCTTCTGCTTAGAGTATGTATGTTTATTATAATGTCACACTTCTGTTTAATCTTACTATTATTTTCCTGAATTTGAGTTACTAGTCAGCTGATCTTAATGCACACATTATTCAATGAATATTAATATTCATTTTGTACTAAGGATGATTCCTTTCTGTTTTGTAATGATTCTGGACATACTTTAGTGCCTGGACCACCCAGACCCAACCAAATGCCCACGGGTGCCCATTAGCTGTATCACACCTGGTACTATTCCAATATCCCACACAGGGGTGATATGACCTTCAGTTCATGCCCTTCGTGTTATCACCACAGTAAGACTCCAGGTGAGTCAGGGCAGCCATCATGCAGATTACCAGGCCGTCCTCTCAGCGGCTTCACTGTATTCTAGGGGCTGGTGAATGTGTGTGCCGGGGCCACTGGGTCACTCTGAGCACTGGGACTGCATGTGGTGATGGCATGCAAGATGTTCACAGAAAGTAATAAAAGCATTTGAGTTTTAAAAACCAAATCGTAGAGACTTCCTTCAAAATCTATGTATTGTTTTGTAGAAGTATTTTGAATAAGTTGAAAATAGGTTTTAGCATTTGGATTCACACCTTTCTTTCACCTTCTCCATCAGGTAAAACAATGGATCATGAGAATTTCATTTGCAAAGACACTAGGCAATGGATGGCTTAGTTAAAGTTATATTTAAGGTTTCATTTGATTTACCTCATGGGCATACCTCACTGGCAAATGTCTTCAATGTGGTTCATGGTGAAAACATTTATTCCTTTGAATTCTACCACTTTGCAGAAATAGCTCTTTCAAACCTTACCAATGAATTCTTCTTCCTTTTGAAATAGATTTATTGAGATTTTATTTATATGCTATAAATTCAGCTAATTTAAGTGTACAATTTAATCATTTTAATATACTTACATAGTTGTCTAGTTATCACAAAATTTTAGAATATTTTCATCACTCCCAAAAGAAATCTCACACCCATTAGCAGTCACTCCCTATTCTGCTCAGTCCCTTCTACCTTAGGCAAATGCTAATACACTTTCTGTCTATAGAGATTTGCCTATTCTGGATATTTCATATAAATGAAATCATACAATATGTGGTCTTTCATGACTGGCATCTTTCATTTAACATCATGTTTTCAAAGTTCACTCATGTTGTAGCATATATGATTATTTTATTCCTTTTATTGCCAAATGATATTTCATTATATATATAGCATATTTTATTTATCCATTCATCAATTGGTGGGTATTTGAGTCGCCTCCATTTTTTGCCTACCATGGACAGGGCTACGATGAACATTTTTGTTCGAGTCTTTGTGTAGACACATGTTGTAATTTCTCTCTGGGTAGGTACCTTGGGATAGAATTACTGATTCATATGGTACATCTATGTTTAACATTGTGAGAAACTGTCAGAGTATTCTCCAAAGTGAACACACCAATGAATTCTTATCTTCCAATGTGAATATTGGCCTTTTATTCATTTTTATCATTGACTACACTGTGCCAATTTGCACTGATGATCATCCGTTTTACTTAAAACTTCCTCTTTTTGGTTTTGTGGTGCTTGAATGTTCTGTTTTTTCCCTTGTTTTTTTCTGTGACTCTTTCTCTTCTCTGCATGCAATTTTTTTTTCTGCCTTTTCTGTCTACCTCAGCAGTGTCTTTGAGCAAAGGATGCTTCACTTCCCAGCTCCAGATTAGGTAAAACCTGATTCAGTCTCACTGAGCTGCAGTCACATAATTCTGATGCTCTTTCAACTCCTCTGTGTAGCTGTCTGCTTTCAAATGCAGTAAATCCACAAGAGGGCTCCTCACCCACCCTGCAAAACTGGGCTTCTTTCTTATCGTGCTTTTTTTTTTCTTAAACTCCTCTAACTCAGACTTGAAATTTCAGTCATTTTTCTTTTCTCTCCCTGGTCCCCTTGGACCAATCAATTTGCAAACTCCTGTCCATTTTCTGTGTCCATTGTCCTCAGAAACAGCCCCTTTGTATGAATTACATTCCCACTTATCCATCTACTCAAGTACCATTATTGCCCATTTTGATTTCTTTAGATTCTTTTTAATTGGCCTCCCTGATTATTATATTTTTCCTTTTCCTTTTCCCCCCAGAATTTTACATTTGCATCTTACTTCATAGTTCAATCACACTGTGACTCCTCTATTAAAAATCTCAAAGATTATATATTATCCTCCGAATAAAGAACAGATTTCTAAGCTATACATTCAAATCTCCATTATATTTTTCTAGTCTTGTCTCCACTGTGATCCTTTATAGAGCACGTGTTTGAATCAATCTCAGCCTCAGTCGCTTTATTAGCCGAGCTGTGTATGGTCCTGCCTCCAGCTTGGCTCACGCCTCTCCCTGTGCTGCCCTGTCCTTGAATCTGCATAAGCCGATCCCTCACGGCCCTAATAGAATGTGTCCTCCTCCACAATGATGCTGATGATCTCTCAGGCTGAATGTATCACTCCGAGCTCTCACAATGTCATTTTCAATTATGTATGACAGTTACTCAGTACGTATCTAGTCTCCCCTCCTTAAATCTATGGTCCTTGAGGGCAGAGGCCAGGGTATATTTATCACAATTAGAACAGCTACCATTTCCTGAGTATTTACCATGACTTAGGCACTGATCTAAGTATTTTTTTATGCAATATGTTCTTTAATTGAGCAAAACAATTTAATTTATCAAAACAATCCTCTGAAATAGGTGTATTTTTAACCCTCCTTTTATACATGAGGCATTAATGCTGGGAGAGAATAAATAACGTCTACAAAGTTAAACAGCTTCTAAATGGCAAAGCTGGAATTTTAGCCTGGACTGTCTGATTGTAAAGTTCATGCTATTAACTATATCACTTTCTCAACAACACCTACTTTAATAAATGCCAGTTAAATTCATAAATAATGGTCAGTATGTACTGCTGAAATAATGCATAAGGTCTTGTAGTTAGAGATTTTTAAGTTGAAGTTCTAACACTTTCTTTGAAGTGAATTATTTTACCATGGCTGGGCTATTTGCTCATTCATAAGTAGAGGAAGAGCTTAAAGAATCCCTGCCTCACCAGGGTGCTGTGAAAATGACACAGTGAGTACCACACATGTACTAGTAGGCACTCAATAAATATTGGTTGATAATCTACACTAATAAAAGTCAAAGATGCTAATTGACTGTACCTTCACTACGCCTAGCAGCTAATCAGAAGAGTATGCAAATTAACCCAACAAAGATGGCCCTTAAATTTGCATACTGCAGGTGGGGCAGGACAGCGCCATTTGCCGCCTGCCCTGCTGCCATCCGAGCCCATCGTGTGGGACCCAAGGCGGCGGGGCGAGTGACAGTGCAATGTGCCACCTGCCCAGCCGCCAGCCGCCAGCCGCCAGCCGGGATCCGGGTCTGCCATCTGCCACCCGGGGAGCAGGCCTAAGCCATCAGGTGGTTATCTCCTGAGGGGTCCCAGACTGTGAGAGGGCACAGGTCAGGCTGAGGGACAATCCGCCCCCCCGCCAGTGCACAAATTTTTGTGCACCGGGCCTCTAGTAATAAAATAAAGTTCCAATACTGACTCTTATATTAACTTCTTAGGTAGGATGGATCCTATTCTCAATATACTTTTCTCCATAAAAATAAACAAAAACTTGCTTAAGAGACCTGGAGAAAGAGACAGTTCTCAAGCAGTGGGGGAGAAGGAGAAATGGGGGTGAGTGTAACATGGAAATACAGAATTGATTTCTAGTTCCTTCAAGCCACCTGAATATGGCTGCTACATAAAGATTTCATAATAAAGATGAACTTTATCTATATGTTCCCAAGCCCATGATTGGAGAATTGTAGATGGGGAATTTCTGTGCAATTACCATTCCGTTGACATTCAAGAATAAGTATAGTATTAATCTTTTTAAATTACAGTGGTATATGAAACTCATATGTGCTATCTCGATTTATTTGTTTTGGTTTTTATGTATTCTAATGGGAGTTCTAAATTTCAATCTTCATAACATGGAGGGATTTCATAAATGCAGGTATGACTGAGAAAATGGAATATATTTTTTAAAGCTCTGTGCTTTAAATGCCTTAGAAAAAAATATAGAATAAACATCCAAATCATCTCTGTTTTAATATTAGTAGATAAAACATGTAAAGATTACATCTCATTAAGTATAATTTTAGGGAAGTCTTAGGTGACATTTTCTGTCCTTTTGCAAGAAGTCACTTTCTGCAAGAAACACAGTGCACTGCTGCTTATGGTGTCCTTGCCAGTCATGAGAAGTCTATGAAATGAATGATGTAGTGATTGCTCTCAAGAGGCTCAGCCTTAAAGGAGATAAAGGCATGCGATTTATAAATTTGATATGATTTTGATGGCATGATACGGCAATAGTAGATGAGTAGAGAAAGGAGAGAGTAGCAGTGTCCTGAAATATCAAGTATGGCTTTCCAAAGGAGTTAAACGGTCACAGTCATTCTCACCAAGGAATGTGGGCCCTTGGTCTTTTTCCAAGGTGTCTATTCTTCCCGGATGTTGATGTTAGAGCAATGAGTAACCCTTGCCTACTGCACTAGAAAGACAGCCAGGCTAGGCATGAGTAATCTGATTTCCAGGCCAACTCTGCTCCAGACATTCTTTGAGTCATTGGAAAAATAATTCCACCTCTCAGGGCCTCAGTGTGGACTAGATTAATTCTCAGATTTCTTCCATGTCTGATGCAACCAAATTTATTGAAAAAAGCACCGCAGTTGAAAAGAAGAAAAATAGATAAAATAAAATGTACATAGCACTATGATCACATTTGACAACAATCTAATCTAATAAAAGACAAAGGGTAATTGACCATACCTTCACTACGCTTCCCATTGGCTAATCAGGGCGATATGCAAATTAACTGCCAACAAAGATGGCGGTTAATTTGCATACATAGGCACAATGATGGGAGGCGAAAGGGGAAGGACAGTGATTGGAAACCCAGGCAGAAGGCAAGAGCCAGGAGGCAGGGCAAAGGTGGCCCCCAGGGCCGCCTTTGCACTGCCCCCCAGCCCTGGATCGGAGAACTGGGCCGCTTTTGATCAGTGATCAAAGAAGCCGCCAAGATCCCACAGCAGGCAAGGGCGGCCTGCAGCCAGCCCCTGTGTGTGCCTGCTCCTGGGTCGACGCTATGATCCCAGAGCAGGAAAGGGCGGCCCCACCCTGGCCACAGCTCAAGGGAGAGTACAACACTCAGTGGAGGCCAGGAGCCTGAGAGATCAACAGAGAGGGGCGCCTGCTCCAACCTCCACGGTGTGGCTGGGGGCAGGCCCCCAGCACACACACACACACACACACACACACAGTGCCTACTCTGAGCCACCAATGTGGCTGGGGCAGACCCCGAGTGGGGACACACACACACACACACACACACACACACACACAGTGCCTACTCTGAGCCACCAATGTGGCTGGGGCAGACCTCGAGTGGGGACACACACACACACACACACACACACACACACAGCAACTGCTCCAAGCCTATGTGGCATGGCTAGGGACAGGCCACAGCAGACACATACACACACACACACATGCACATACACACACGGGACGCCTGCTCCGAGCCTCTGCTGCCAGACTGTGGCCATCAGTAGGACATCCACTGAGGGCTCCCGGACTGAGGGGCAGACTGGAATGAGGGAACCCCACCCCCCAGTCCACAAATTTCATGCACCGGGCCTCTAGTAATTAATAAACATATGTGAACTTAAAATGTTAATTAATATTAACAGATGTGATAATGTATTTTTTTATGACATACAATAAACATCTAAAATATTTTTTAAAGAAGAGCATGGGCTCTAGAGCAAGCCAGTTTGAATGCTTTCTTGCCACTTGGATTTAGAGAAGTGCCTTAATTTGTCTGAGCCTTTGCGTCTTTGGCAGTAAAGAGAAAACCTCAGAGAGTAATCGTAAGGATCACATAAGATAATGTGTATAAAGTAATGTAATAAAGACCTTACTCATGTATATTGGCATTTAGGGGAGAACTAGATACTTCAGGGGGCATTTAACAAGTAGTTGAACAGATAATACTAAAATAAACTTTGTTGTAACATCAACATTGTACTTCATCAAATATGTACTCATTGGTCCTACCCAAGGCACAGGTGAAATAACCTTAGCATAATGATGAGGGCACTGTGGAGCTGGTCCCCTGGACATTACTGGCAGGTGGGCCCTGTTAACCCAGGTGAGGCCAAGGTTGTGGGTTTGATCCTCATTGAGGCACTTAAGTTCACACAGCTTCATTTCCAACCATAAGCCGCTGAGTGCTGCCATGTAACTATCTCACACGCCTCTCCTCTTCCAGGTCTTATGTCAGCAAAGTTAGATCTTTCTTAGCTAACTTAGCTAAACTTTCTCCATTTTTTTTCTTTTGAAAAATTCTTGTTAGCAGGTATTAATTTCATATATCACTTGACAGTTATCATTGTATAATTTACTGAGTTATCACTTTTATTATTCTTCCCATATGGCATGTAAGCTCCTGGAAAGCAAGAAATTTTATGTGCTTGCTTGCTAATATGTCTATTATTATCAGCAATAAGAATATCCAGGGTGTCCCAAAAATGTATGCACACTTAACAGCTGGTAGCTCAATTGATGTTTTTTCTTTTCAGATTTAACCCATTGAAATTAATAATTATTCAAAGTATGTATACACTTGGGGGACACCCTGAATATTCCTATAGCTGATAATAATAGACATGTTGAAATGAAGATGAGTCACATGTAAATATATATACTCAGGCAGCCACCAACATCTTAAAAAAGGGAGCAGGCAGGGGATTACTTTATAATAGGAGACAGAAAGCTACCAGAGATAAATGACCTGTAAGTGATGACTGTGAGCCTGCCAGCTATGAGAATTTTCTTTTCAAAGTTGCAGAGCTCTTTAAAGTCCTATTTTACTCCCGTCAGAGAATATACAGTATCTTCATAAAAGGCATATTTGCAGAGTATTAGCAAGGTATAAGAGAAAAGAAGCCATGGCAAAATTTGTCATTTGCATAGAACATTTATGCATCTATGAAAATTTCTAAAGAGAGAAAAAACACACACAATAGAAGTAGAATTGATAAGATAGGGGAAAATCACTGTATAATAAAGCTTATAATTATAAAATTTGCAGGTGGAGAAAAAGATTATCTAGACTCAGGTATGGGGCAAGAGGGGTCATAGAAAACAAAAATCATTATATGTTTAATATTTAGTGGTAATGTTGGTATGTTTTACTCTAACATTTTATAAATTTTATCTTGTAAGAATTCAGCTTATTCATTTAAATGTTTCTTATTTATCACATTTTAATGCTAAACTTGATATGGTTTGGCTTTTTTAAAATATGTTTTTTATTACTAGTAATTTCAAGGAGAGGAAGGGAAAGGGAAAGAGAAAAACATCAATGATGAGAGAGAATCATTGATTGGCTGCCTCCTGAATGTCCCTTATTGGCGATCTAGCCAGCAACTTGAGTGTGAGCCCTGACCAGGAATTGAATCCTGACTTCCTGGTTCATAGGTTGATGCTCAACTATGAGCAACACTGGCGAGACACTTCTTTTCTGTTTTAATCCTTCTTTTTTAATAGCAGTTTTAGGTTCACAGCAAAATTGAGAGGAAGGTACAGCTATTTCTCATATCCCTCTGCTTCCACATGCGTGGAGTTCCCCATATTGACATCATGATCACCCAAGTCAGGACTGTGCTCTGACTACTTATTCCTTCTCCATCCCCGATCCTCTGGCAACCACTGACCTTTTTACTGTCCCTATAGTTTTGCCTTTTCCAGAATGTCATATAGTTTAAATTATGCAGCATGTAGCCACTTCTGATTGGCTTCTTTCACTTAGTAATATACATTTAAGTTTCCACCACGTCTTTTCATGCTTGATAGCTCTGAATAATAGATCTATTTTTAGATCTGAATATATTCCATGATATGTATGTACCGCGATTCATCCATTCACTGCTGAAGGATACCTTGGTTGCTTGCAAGTTTTGGCAATTATAAATAAATCTGCTATAAATACCCATGTGCAGATTTGGGGTGGGTATAAGTTTTTAACTTTTTGGACATATACCAAGGGATGCAGTTGCTAGATTGTATGGTAGGAGTATGTTTACTTTTGTAAGTTAACTGCCAAACTGTCTTCCAATGTGGGTGCACCATTTACATTCTGATCAGCAATGAGTGAATGAATGTATTAGTTTCTCCACATCCATGCCAGCATTTGGTGCTGTCAGTGTTCTGGGTTTTGGCCATTCTCACAGGTGTATAGTGGTATCTCCTTGTCCTTTTAATTTGCATTTCCTTAACGACATATGATGTGAAGCACCTCTTCGTATGCTCATTTACCATCTGCATATCTTCTTTGGTGAGGTATCTGTTAAGGTCTATTTTGTAATTGGATTGTAGATTTTCTTATAGTTGCATTTTAAGCATTCTTTGTATATTTTCAAGAACAGTCCTATATCAGATGTGTCTTTTAAAATTTATTTTTATTGGTCTGTAGCTTATCTTCTCATTCTTTTTGGCATTGTCTTTACAGAGCAGAAAATTTTAATTTCAGTGAAATTCAGCTTTTAGTTATTTCTTTCATGGATTGTGCCTTTGGTTTTGAATCTAAAAAGTCATTGCCATACCCAGGGTGTCTAGATTTTCTCTTGTATAGTTTCTCTTCTAGAAGTTTTATAGTTTTGTGTTTTACATTTAGCTCTATGATACATTTTGAGTTAATTTTTGTGAAGAGTATTAAGGGCTGTGTCTACATTAATTTTCTTTTTCATGTGGATGTTAAGTTTCTAGCACATTTTATTGAAAAGATGGCCATGTCTTTATTGTATTGCCTTTTTTTGTCAAAGATCATTTGAGTATACTTATATGGGTCTATTTATGGCCTCTATATTCTGTTCCATTGCTCTATTTATCTATTCTTTCATCAATACCATACTGTCTTGACTACTCTAGCCTAGCTATTTTCAACTTTTTACACATAATGGCACACGTAAGCTAATTACTAAAATTATGTGGCACACCAAAAATATATTTTATGTTTTGCCAACCTGACAAAAAATATAGGTATAATTTTGATTCTTTCATACTGGATGGCTATTGTTGTGTTGGCTGTTGTCATTTTTTTAAATTTGACAATTTAAGGGAAAAGAAGTCAGTGCCCCAGAATAAAGAGTCAGGTATTGCATGTTTTAAAGATTCTTGGGGCATACTGGTTGAGAATTGCTTACTAATAAGTTTGGAAATTGGGTAGCATCAGTCCTCTAGCTTTGTTCTTCTTGAGTATTGTGTTGGCTATTCTGGTTCTTTTATCTCTCCATATAAATCAGGGATGGGGAACTTTTTTTTCTGCCACGGGCCACTTGGATATTTATAACTTCACTTGCTTAATATAATTCACTTAACATAAAGTTATGTTACTATGAAAAAAGCCCTTAGATTTATTAAATTTTGAATCCTGCCTGCCGTTGCCTTGGCAGGGCCAGACCAAATGATTTCATGGGCCTTATAAGACACATGGGCTGGAAATTCCTCACTCCTGAAAACTTTAGAATTAGTTTTTGAATATTCAAAAAATGACTTGCTGAGATTTTGATTGGGATTGCATTGAATCTATACGTCAAGTTGAGAAGAACTGACATCTTGATAATTTTGAATCTATCTATGAACATGAAATATCTCTCCATTTATTTAGTTCTCCTTCGACTTCATTCATCAGAGTTTTGTAGTTTTCCTCATACAGATCTTATACATATTTGTTATATTTATATCTAAATATTGAATTTTTTGTTGCTAAAATAAATGACATGTGTTTCTAATTGCAATTTCCACTTGCTCATTGCTGTGGTATAGAAAGTTGATTGAATTTTGTACTTTAAACTTATATCTTATCCCCTTGTTATAATTGCTAATTAGTTCCAGAATTTTGTTGTTGTTGACTCTTTTGGATTTTTTGAATAGATAATTACCTCACCTGAAATCAAAGACAATTTTCTTCTTTCTTAACCAATTTTTATATTTAAAATTTTTTTCTTGTCTTATTTCATTAGCTAGAACTTCTAGTAGGATATTGAAAAGTGATGAGAGGAAATATCTTTGCCTTGTACCTGATTTTAGAGGGAAAGATTTGAGTTTCTCTCCATAACATGAGGTTAGCTGCAAGTTTTTTGTAGACATTCTCTATCAAATTCGGGTAGTTTCTCTCTATTTCTAGTTTACTGAGAGTTTTTTTAAAAAATCATGAGTGTTGAATTTTGTCAAATGCTTTTTCTACATATATTAATATGATCATGTGATTTATTTTAGCTTATTGACATAATGGATTGTCAAATGTTGAAACAGATTTGCATATGTGAGATAAATCCCAGTTGGTCATGGTGTATTTCTTTTTAAACATTGTTGGATTTCATTTGCTGATATTTTGTTGAGGAATTTGGTATCTATATTCAAGGGAGTTATTGGTCTATAGATTTCTTTTCTTGTGATATCTTTGCCTGATGTTGGTATTAGAGTAATGCTGGCCTCAGAGAATGCGTTAGAAAGCCGTCCCTTTGCTTCTAGTCACTGAAAGAGATTGTGAAGACTCAATATAATATCTTTGTAATTGTTTGACATAATTATCCAGTGAACCTACCTGGGCCAGGTGTTTTCTGTTTGGGGGGATTATTAATTATTAATCAATATCTTTGATGGATATAGGTCTGTTCAAATTGTCTATTTCTTCTTGTGTGAGTCTTTCAAGTAATTGGCTCATTTCATAAAGGACCCCTTATCTTGTTCATGACCTTAGTGGAAAACCTAGTTTCTCACCAGTAAGTATGATATTAGTTGTAGACATTTTTACTTTATAACTTGTTGGGAATTCCTGGGTTTCAGATATTAATAGTATCAGTCCTCCATGGGAAGGATGGATCTAGCTGCCATTAAATAGTGAAACGAACATTTGCAAGTTATCAAGGTGCAACGAGTCTCAGTATTTTTTTCTGTTAAATTGAGCAGTAAAGTTCTACTTTACTGAGAGGTTGTACGGACACAATGAGACATCATATGTGGGGATTTACAGGACACATTGCTAACACATATTTAGTACTCAAACAATAGAATGTGCATAAAACAACAATTTCAAAAAGTTTCCTCTGCTTCAGACAAGCATATATGAAATAAAAATTTATTAGGTTGGTGATGATTCCAATGACATTACTTACAAAATGTATTTGTTTACCGATAAAAACTGGGTCCCCAAATTTTTTTGGGGGGGAAAGGGCAATATAATCAAAATGTAACCTTCTGTTATTGCTCCTTGCATTTCCCTTTTTCTATCAGATCAAGGTACCCTTCTGAAGACCTATTAAAATGAGTTATCTTCAAAGGTACTTTGAGATAATTGAATGGATGGTTAAAGGAGAAAAGATAATTACCAGCTAAGGTCTCATCTATAAAATGAAATTTTATGTTTTGTAGCACACATGAAAACAGAAAATGTCTTGTGTTTAATAATGTACTCAGTCAGTAGCAGAGAACAGTTTATGATTCACCTTTTACACCCCAGAATAAGCAGGTTTAAGTAATGCTGTACATTGATGGAATCATAAGATAGAATTGGTTGATATAGAGAATTTCAAAAATGTCTCCATTTATATTAAATTGGTGTAGGTTTTACTAAGCAGAGTCAATATATTCCTGAGTCTGTGTATTCCAACTAATTAAAATGGTGCCTACTCAATGCTGAGAAAGCTCATGTTGATGAAGGAAAATTCTCAGAAGAACTGGACAAATAAAGAGAAAAATAGAATGAGCTATATCTCTATTCTCTATCTGGGAACAATAGTTAAACTATTATGCATTATATTTTCCAAAAAAAACAACCTATTTTTTTTTTTTGCAATTAATCAAATATATTGAAAAATATGTGTTTTTTTCCTCTTCGTGTTAAAGGGGAACTATAAAGGGAGGTGCCTAAGGAGTTTGTAAACATCTGTCTTGGAGAATTATAGATAAGTGGTGTCAGTCTTAATTCTGAAGACAGGAATTATCTTCTAGCATACCTGATGGCCTGTGAGAATACAATAAGAGATACAGAGTAAAACAGAAACACCATATTTAAGGAAATTGCATTTTAATGAGTTTTAATCAGCTCTACTGCACATGGCTTGTGCTCCCTGATTAAAAATCATTTATTCAGAGACTTACAATTTAAAATGGAATTTGGCTTTAAGCCTCTGGTGAATATTCTCCAATTTCCTACTAAATACCCATGAATGCAGAAATATATAAAAGTCTAGAAAAATATAAACCTTAGACTGACAAATAACCCACCAGAATCTGTAAGGAGTTAACTGGGAGCAAACTGAATCACTGTAATAAAAATATTAGTGCAAAAGAAAGCGCATTAAAACTATTTATAAAAACACTTCCCCATCTTTGCACTCCTCCTCTCCTTTGTCAGACACATTAAGCACTCAGCATTGGTTCCTATCTATGCTGTGTTTAGCAGAATATAATGCCATGTTTTACAGGATGTGGACAGCATTATTTTCTAGTTTTTAGTGCTGACACATATTTTCTCCGAATTTTGTATTTATCTGGTCATTTCTGTGTGTTTTAAGAGAGAAGGTGGCTTAGGTGCTTTTATTCAAGATATCATCACTCTAGAAAATGCCCTAATCTCTCTCTTTTTAAAATTTCATTTTAGCCTGGCTGGTGTTGCTCAGTGGTTGAGCATTGATCTATGAACCAGGAGGTCACAGTTTGAATCCCAGTCAAGGGCACATGCCCAGATTGTGGATTCAATTCCAAGTATGGGGCATGCAGGAGGCAGCCAATCAATGATTCTCTTTCATTGTTGATATTTTTATCTCTCCCTCTCCTTCCATCTATGAAACCAATAAAAAATATATAAAAATAAAATACAAATATTTAAAATTTTTTCATTTTAGATAACTTAATGAACTGCTCACCATCATCTCCATCACTTACTTCAAACTCTCATCTTCATGATGACATATTGTTTAGAACATTTTTTTTTTCTTTTATGTCAGAATTTACTTCATTAGCTTGCTGTTCTCAGGCGGATTCATTTCATCTTTATTTGGATTAGTGGGTAACCAGTTTTGATTTGATTAGTGAGATATTTTTAGTCAAATAAGTAAAACACTTCCTTTGTTGGGTTATTAATTGTAATCTTTCCAACTTGCCCTTTTTTTAAGATGCCAAAGTAACTTAAATAGGCAAAAAGGGTTTCTACTCATATATCAGCATTCAAAGAAGATCAAATGTATTTCTGTGCTACTAGGGGATGGTACTTAGGAGACCTCCACTTTTAACCAGAGCTCTGTCATTACCGGTTTGGGTGGTATTAACTTTCCATTGTTTTTCCTACAAAATGAGGTCACTGAAACAAACCATCAATCCCTCTTTAAAATTGCCTAATTTTTAGTGGCAAAACATTAAATATGCTAGATTTTGTCTCAAGCGAATAGAAATAAATAGAATGTAGTTTTTGCTTGGGATACTAGAAAGCAAGTACAGGGATTAATCTTACTATTTAAGAAGGTAACTTTATAACAGCATTTCACTTGAATGTCATAGAATTGGGTCATTGGGGAAACCCTGTGCTCTGAAAGCCTATGACCTTCGAAGGATAAAGGGGAAAAAGTGACATTTATGCAAACAATGCATTCACACTTCTCAAGTTCTTCCTAATACAGGTTTTCATTTTCCCTAAGAGCCCTTCAAATCTTTGCAGCTGAAGATATTTGATTGGTCATAAAAGCATTTCACAACCCAGAGAGCTGATACAATGGGACAGAGAGTCTAGGAGGAATTAAACCGAGGTCAGAGAGCTGAAATTTGTCAGCAGCTCTTCTGAAAACTTAACACATTACACACTTATGCATCACATATGGCAAGTGCGGGAGACGCTAGCAAGCCAGGCTTTCTGTACACAAGCATAGTTTTCCTTGCAGAAGAGAGGAAAATATGCAGGAATAACATTGAAGAAAGGTTCTCTTGGTGAGAAAAACATTATAATTATTTTTAAATTAATTTTTGTGATGAAAAGAACATTAAGATACACAATATCTTTCTTAGTTAATAGTTTTCTTTATATTACATTCATGAAATATTCTGAGGGCCAATCTAGTGTTTTTATGAGTCAGGTGAAAAGAAAGTTTGCTAGAATATATTCAAATCTCTGCCCAAATCTGAGGATAAGGCCTAAATCTAGCTATCATAAAAGTTCTGCATTAGTTTATTCAGTCAAAAACAAAAAAAGAAAGAAAGAAATCTGTGGGTTAGACTTTAGACATAACGTGCAGGTCAAGAAAAAGGTATTTGTCGTCAGTGCTCCGTGTTAATGAGATGGGGGTTGAGAGCTCCTGGGTGCGTGTGATGCCTCGAGGTCTTGCTGAGAATGCAGCTGCTGGCTCTATATATAGACTCAATCTGATGCTGAGGGAATAAAAGCACACATACCATAGTAATGAGATTACTGGGACAGCTCCCAAATCGAGACAGCTGAGCCAAATCAATAAATGCATTTTTCTTCCCCTTAATATTGCTGAGCTCATTAGAAAGGCCAATATGCTTCATGGTTAGACCTCTGGAACTTGGAGACTATGTGCCAAGCTCCCTCTAGCACTTTGCAAATTAAAAATTTAAATGCGAGATGATTCCAAAATGTGACCACACCTTCAAAATGACAGTTTCCCTGGGATGAGCATTCTTATTTCTCATTTTAAAAATTTCCTTCTGCATTTTGGGCAAGTGGACTGTATTTTTTTTTAACTGGTATGCTCTGATAGGAGACCACACGGTACAATGGAAAGTGTAGGAACATTTACATGATACATATTGAAGGTTAGAGTCCAGGTAGCCTGTACATTCACTATTTAAGCATTTTATATTCACTCAACTATAGACGAAAACAAACTCTTTCTCCTCTGTGTAAAATTATACATTTGGAGAAGACAAAAATCTAGAAGTAATTTAAATTTTAAGGAAATAATGTGGTGAATAAATATTCAGCTACAATGATAAGCCTTACAGGATTGTATTTACAATTAAATATAAAGGAATAATAGAGGATTGTTTAAATAACATATGACATGTCTACACAGGCATTATTATGTAACCACTAAATGGTAATTTAATGGAAAAAGGCTCATTATATATTACTTAGTTAAAAACTAATATGTATGGTGTATGTGATTGATGCTATTATAGGTATGGCTCCGTGTATATTAAAACACTCATATACTATTTATACAACACATACACATGATGTGTAGAAAAGAACATTTACTCAGTTGCTAATAGTCATAAGCAGTGTGATTATGGATGAGGTTATTTTTCCTGTGTTGCTTCTCTGTATTACTAAGTTTTTTTTTTTATAATAAACATAGCACTAGTTTTATAAAGAATAAAAAGGAACAATATTTCATAAAATAGCAAATGACTGAAACTTTCCAACTGAACAAAAGAATGGCATAGCATGTACATTGGTATCGTAAGCTACTTACACAGACATTGAGCCTGCTTTCAGAGAAATCCTGAAGCCCAGTATGTGAGAAAAGGCCAGTCAAACCGTTTGTAATAATAGACAAAGATGGCACTTTATTCTGGAGCAACATTTCAGTAATTGCATCCACTTCTGCAGAGAGGCAGTAACATGGCTAAGCACAAGGGCAGGCAGGCGTCCGGAACAATAGGGTTCAAGTCTTCTCTTCACCATTTACTGGCCATGTGACCTTGGTCATCTTCACCCTTTTGAAACTTAGTTCCCTCATCTGTTAAGGAGAAGAGCAATAAGAAGAATGATCCTTATCTTCACCACATTTAACTCTTATTAGGGCTTACCATGTTCTAAGTTTTGCTTGTCACATCCCCCTAGGGCAGTGGTTCTCAACCTTCTGGCCCTTTAAATACAGTTCCTCATGTTGTGACCCAACCATAAAATTATTTCCGTTGCTACTTCATTACTGTAATGTTGCTACTGTTATGCATTGTAATGTAAATATCTGATATGCAGGATGGTATTAGGCGACCCCTGTGAAAGGGTCGTTTGACCGCCAAAGGGGTCATGACCCACAGGTTGAGAACCGCTGCCCTAGAGATTAAGGGAGACTTGTCAGTAAAGCATTATGCCTGGTAACCAAGCACACAGTACACGCTCACTAAATGCGGATTATCTATATAGCTAGCTACAGGGATAGAAATGGTAAGTATTTATTTAACCAACTACCATTTGTGTCTATAATTCACACAGCTCTATATGATAAACAGGGAGGGACAGAACGATGAAAACGACACTTCGGATCCTCCCAAGGAGCTACGTTATTGTGGGAAGCAGATAGGAAGAAATGCTGAGTTAGGTCTTAGTATGAAAGTGGCCACCCTCATGGTGCCAGACTGAACCCAGTCTGTCTGTTGTGGAATTCAACCCCCAGAGTTGTCAGTGGTGTCATCCCCCCTGGGATGTGGGGACAGGAGGCCACCCAGGCTGAATCAGGTCACCCTTAATCTCAAGGGGGACATGACAAGCAAGATAGAAGTTAAATATTTGCTCCAATTTTCCCCAATATTTTCATACAGGAAAAAATTGGAGCAAATATTTAACTTCTATTTTGAAGTTTATCATAGAGTTGATATACCCTGTGTGACTTAGCTGGGTCTAAATGCCAAAAAACAATAGTGTCCACTGGCAAGATCAAACAGTTGTTGCGTTGTTTGAGTCTCCCTATGAGATGTAATGCCTCAGATCACATTTTTTAAAAAAGCACTTTCTTTTTCCAAACATGAATGAAACTAATCTATAAATAGGTGACCTTTGAAGTTTTAAAAATCACAGTACCGGGTATTTGCATTGTTCTCTTACACGTTTGGAAGTCTATTTCCAGTCACTTGAGTCTTCCAACAGTCTTGTGAGGTAGCAGAAAGCAGTGTTAATTAATCTCATTTTTTTGATGAAGAAAATGAGATATCCCAAGGTCAAATGACTTTCTTCAGAATCGTGTAAAGTGGTAGAATTGGGCTCAAGATCCAGGACTCTTGATTCTCAGCCTTAGATTGTTTTATCTCCATTATACTAAACACATATTTTAAGGCATTTTATAAGGATGATTTATATAATTTTTCTATTTGAAGATACAGCATTAAAAGAGTACCTCCAATTTTTCGGCCGGTCAAGAGGTTTTATGGAAAAGCCATTCTGCTTTTTCACAAGTCTGTACTGCAGCCCATGCTTGCAGTCGCCTCCTGGGCTACAAGCACGGCCAATCATTCCTCTTCTGAGGTGTTATGCAAAATGCAGTAGAATTTAAGCAATCCACAATCTTGCTGGACCAAAGATTCAGAAGCAGAGGCTCAAAAAAGCCCTACAGTGGAAATTAGTGATATGGTAATTTGGTATTTATTTAACACTTAGTGAGTAAAACTAAACTTGCTTCTCAAAAGAAGAGGTATTGCCTGGCCAGCCGGCCTGTATAGCTCAATGGTTGAGTGTTGACCCATGAAGCAGGAGGTCACTGTTAGATTCCCAGTCAGGGAACATGCCTGGGTTGCAGGCTTAATCCCCAGTGGGGTGGGGGTGGGGGATGGGTATGCAGAAGACAGCTGATCCATGATTATCTTTCATCATTGATGTTTCTCTCTCCCCCTCTCCCTCTTTTTCTAAAAATTAATAAAAACATATTTAAAAAAGAAGGGGTGCAAAGCACATTTTAAAAGACTTTACATAGTTAATAATGAATAAAACTGTGGGACATTTGGCACCTCTACTTGGATATGGAGAGGCTAGAATATGTGTTCTCAGATATTTATCACACGGGGCAAGGTATTGCTTCTAGTTGCAGAATCCTATATAATAAAAGGGTACTATGCAAATCAACCGAACAGTGGATCGACTGGTTGTTATGGTGCACATTGACCACCAGGGGGCAGACACTCATGCAGGAGCTGCCCCCTGGTGGTCAGTGTGCTTCCACAGGGGAAGCGCCGCTCAGCCAGAAGCCCTGAGCCAGGCTCACATCCCCCGAGGGCTCCCTGACTGTGAGAGGGCACAGGCCAGACTGAGTGACACACACACCCCGCCCCCCGAGTGCACGAATGTCATGCACTGGGCCTCTAGTTTAATATATTCATACAATTAAAAAACAGTATATTAAAATTTTCCATTTCCAAATCTCAACAATTTCAAGAAAGTTAAATAACTTATTCCCCAGGAAGACTATTAACCCAAGAACACTCATATAATCTAATGCTAAGTATTTTATCTCTATATAAAGGCTAAGTGGCCATCTGACCAGCTGACTGGCCTGTAGGTATGCTGTGCACTGACTAACAGGGGGCAGACACTCAATGCAGGAGCTGCTGAGATGCAGTGACTTGGCAGCTGAGGTTCTTGGGTGACGCACCCAGAACCGGAGAGGAGGGAGCCTGATTCCTCGAGGGGCTGCACGATTCCACCTTCAGCAGTGGGTTACGTTGTTGCTGGGGCACTGTCAGCCCCGAATCTGGTTTACTGCACATTGTGTTTGTGCTCCATACCTTGTAAGACAGCAACTTTGCAGATTGCCCTCTTGCACTCCAGGACCCCTTGGGGGATGTCAGAGAGTCAGTTTCAGCCCGATCCCCACAGACCAAGGGACCCCACCTTCCAGAGGAACCCTGCTCACTCTGCAGACATCTTTGAATCCCCAGCACTGCCTCAGGTGCGACCAGCCAGGGAGGGACTGCCGGAGGTTGGCTCCAAGGCATGTCCGGCCTGTCTTGCACAATCCCACCCTGCTGGCCACCTTCTAATTAATTTCCTTTCAATGTGTATGAATTCGTGCACTGGGGCACTAGTTATTTAATATAGCTGTGATATTGCTTTGTTTATTTTTGTAATGATTCTCTATTGATTTTTAGAGAGAGAGGAAGGGAGAGAAACATCAATGTGAGAATGAAATGTCAATCAACTGCCTCTTACACAACCTCCACTGGGGATCAAGCCCACAACCCGCCACCACCACTGCGCTCACCAGCGCAGCCTGGCTTCTGGCTTAGCAGTGCTCCTGAGCGCACTGACCACCAGGGGGGCAGCTCCTGCATTGAGCAGCTGCCCCCTGGTGGTCAGTATGCATCATAGCGGCCGTATGTTCTGCCATTTGGTTGATTTTCATATTAGCCTTTTATTATATAGGATATTCTTCTACACCCCAGGTATTTCCTCTAAATTTAAGGTCCTTTACCCTACCGCCAATGAACACTGTCCATGTGTATGTCTTACAATCACTCGAATTTGACAAGCCAACAGAGCCCATCCCCTGTTCCCCAGGCATGGTGTTCCTCTGGTATTCTCCATTTCAGTGAGTGGCACAGCCACTCAGTTGGCAGCATAAGCCAGAACTCAGGAATATTTTTGAGGTCTGCTTTTCTCTCACCATATTTAATGAGTTACCAAGTCTTTGCCTATTTATTATTGTTCAAAGATATTACAAATCTCTGCCACAATGCTTATCCATGCCACCATGGCCTCTTACTGGATTACTGTAATAGCCTCCAAATGTATTCTCTTAGCTCTTTCTAATTCTCTCTACGCACAGTAGCTACTCTTTAATACACACAGATATGGCTATACTCCTAGTTTTTCCTTGCTTGAAGATTTTTATGGGAAATACTGGAGTCCCTAATATGGTTTATAGATAAGGTGGCTACATTTGTCATCTAAACTAGCACACATTTGAAAGTGAAAGGGGATGTTATTTATAATTACCCCAATAATTAGGGCAATAAGCACAACATGGGGAAATCTAGGTCAACCAGATATATAGATACCCTTCCTGTAATGTTCTTCATGATTTGGATTCTTACCTGCACTTTATCTATATTCCTCCTCAACCACTACCCATCAGGATATTTTTTTAATTCCATAATATATCATGCTCTTTTAAAAATCTCAGAGCTTTTGTGTACTTGTTTATTCTGCCTAGAACACAGTACTTCTAACCTCTCTAAATCACATGTTGCCCAGTGTGGCTCCCTGCTCATCTCTCAAAGAAAATGCTGTTACTTTAGGAACACTGCCATGTTCCTCATTGCACCTTATATTTTTACTTCCTAGTACTGCTCACAGTGTCTTATATGCAGTGAGTTTAATAAATATTTGTTGACTGAATGAATGAACGCAGTGCAATTAAATCATGAGTAATATAATTCCTATAATATTTGTCTCTCCTACAAGAATGTTTATTCATATCAACAGTGGTCACATCAACGTGGCAAGTGTTTTGCACATTCAGAGCTGTCGCCGAGTCAGCTTTTCCTGGTTTGCAAATGCACAGTATTAAATTTTTCAGGAATTTTATGAGCCAGTTTTTAAATACAACTAATGCTAAAATTTTTATATAAGCTTACAATTATATAACATATAGTAACAAATGGGTAATAAAAACTCACATGCCATTACCTCCTAATTATTACACACATTTTCCTATGTCTTTGCTCCCGAGATTACTTTTGAATATTGCATCTGCATGGTTGAAATACTGTATAATGGTGTGCTACCATGCATCTCTTTTCTACTCTGCATTCAAAGACATGTATTAGTGCCTGAAAATCACTCATGGTGGGAGTGTTTGCACCAAGGAAAACAGCAACCACTACCATTTATTGTTTTGTTGATATCTCAACTTACAAAAATGAAAGAGATAGTGTTAATAAGACAGAAATATTTTATTATCTGCATATACATTGTCACTAAGACTTTAATCTGAAGAAATATTCCTCTCGCATTTCAAAATTATTATCTGATTCGGCAAAAGAAGTTGCTCATATCATCAGCTAATGAATTCTGACATATATCTTAATTGTCTCATTTTTTTCTCATTTGTTAACACAAACAAACCAGCATTTATGTCAGAGCAACACCCGTTTGTCAGTTACAATCATAGTTTGTGAATTGGAAAATTCAGCAAAATTCAATGAAATTTATTGTCTGTGATAGTTTGTCAATATGAAATATACAATAAAGAGCATTGCATATTTTATTATTATTTGTAAATTGCTGCTATACAGCAATGTCAGTTAAATTCATTTAAAATTGAATCTATTTTTATTCAATTTTTATGTGAAAATATATGAAAGAATACATTGTTAACTCATTCTTCTTTGTCTCATTTTGTAGAATATATTTCTGATAAAAATGGTAAGACTTTGGAGTGAGTGTGGGGGAGGAAAAAAGATAGTGATGGTTCCTTGTACTTGATTGGTGCCCTGAATTTGGAGATAGTCAGTGAGGGATAAGAGATGCCTCTAATGTTTTTTATTATTATATTTTTATTTGTGAAGAGATATTGGTTTTAAATACATCCTGAGTAGGGTTTCTTCTAAATATAACTGGATCTGTCCTGTTGCTTATTAATTGGGATTTCATCTTGACTCTGGCATCAGGATGTATCTTAATCTTGACTTTTGGCCTCACCTGTAACCTTGGATACATAATGAACAAACACTTGGCATGAGAATATGGGAATTATTATCAGTATCAGCATATCAACCCCTTTAGATGGCTAGCTTGCAAGGTCAGACAGTTAAATTTTCTTTTCTATTATTTAAGCTAAAAAAACAAAGTTATTTTTACAGAATAAGAGACCGTCTAAAAATAACATAGTTGACTTACAGAGCAAGGGACTATCTAAAAATAGCAGAGAATTTCAAACAGCAATTTCAAACAGCAGTTTTTCCAAAGGAGGGATCATTACTATGCTTCACTATGAATGAAATCATGCGGTATTTGTCTTTCTCTTTCTGGCTTATTTTACATAGCATTTTATACTCAAGGCCCATCCATAGGTAACAGATGAATATCAGACATTTTATATAGATGGCTTTAATCAATTCTCACATTGGCCCTGTCAGCAAGTAGCTTCCTTAAATGAGTGATAGAGAAATTTTGGATTGGAACACGTAGTGTTTCCCTGAATTGGAACCCGGATTCTTTGTCTGCTGGAGTAGAAGAATGAATCCAGGGACAGAAGGCGGTATAGCAAAGGTGGAAGTTTATTGAAGAACAAGTACAGGCTCCCACATGGGGAGGGGCAAAGAGTCCCTCAGAACGGGGCTCCCATGTGGGGAGATGGAAAGGGTCCCAAAGAGTTCCTTTCTTCTATGGCTTATAGAGGCTACAGATCCTTGTGCCTTAATATCCCCTCTGATTGGTCACTATTCCCTTAGACTGGTTACTATAGTAACTCCTGAGCTCCAAGGTCAACCTCACATATCCCAAGAGAGACATGTGAGGTTCTGCCCCCCTCCTCCCTTATTGTTTTCCTATTCCCTTTGGGCTTTCTTCTTCTCCTTCTGGATGAAGGGCTTCCTTCTCTTTATTTTGTAAATACAGACCTTTTGCTGTTCCCAGCTCCCTCATTCTATGGAAATGTACCTGTTGCAGCTTTTCAGTTCCCCCATTCTATGGAAATATACCTTCAGCTGCTCTGCAGCCCTGTGCTTCCTCCATGGTCCCCTTAATTTCCAAAATTTCTAAAATTTACTAAACCTGTCTTTTTCACCCCTAAAAATTCCTGCTTCATGAGGAAACTGAAAACTAAAACAATTATAAAAGGGCTCAGAGATAGTGGCCAAAGCTGGATTCGAGCTTTAAAGCCTCTCTGACTTTAAAGACTGTTCTTCCCACTACAGTGGGGCTATTTTGTTGTTGTTGATCTCTAAAACATAAAACAAAACAACAAACCTAGTTGTAAAATGGCAGCACAGTTAGTTTTATATTGTTCTGGTATCCAGCAAGGAGCGGAATGCAGTTTAGAAAGGCCCAAGAGGTCAAGGGAGAGATTTAAAGTCTCAGCATGGCCCCTCAAAGGCTTGCTATTTTGGGTAAGCCATTTAGTTTTCCTTTTGTGCTTTAGTTTCCTTCTATTTAAAATTAGACACATGAAAGAAGGTGAAGGGGTTAGCCAAAAAACCCCCACAAAAAACCCATATACAGGGGTGGGCAAAAGTAGTTTAGAGTTGTGAGTACTTGAAACACAAAGTTTATAAAGTTATTGTCATAATAATAGCTTGAATGTCTTTTCCATACAAACTACTGTAAGCCTACTTTTGTCCATCCCTGTAGGTAAAACATAGACACAAAACAGTGTGGTGATAGCGAGAGGGAAAGGAGGTTAGGGGCTAGGAAGGTGGAGGTGGGCAAAGGAGGTGGATGGAGATGGAAAGAAACTTTGCCTGGGGCGATGAACGCCTGATGCAGTGTGCAGATGATGTTTTATTGAGTTGTATACTTGAAACCTGTATGGTTTTGTGAACCAATGTCACCTCAACAAATTCAATTAACAAATAGCCCAGCCAGTGGTTGAGCATGGACTTATGAACCAGGCGGTCACGGTTTGATCCCCGGTCAGGGCACATGCATGGGTTGTGGGCTCGATCTCCAGTGGGGGGCATGCAGGAGGCAGCCAATCAATGATACTCTATCATCATTGATGTTTCTATCTCTCTTCCTTCCTCCCTCTCCAAAATTAATAAAATATATATTAAAAAATAAAATTAGAGAACTAGAAGATTCATTTGGTTTCATTTTTTTCTTTTGAATTTTTTTATTGATTAAGTTATTACATATGTGTCCTTATCCCCAAATTACCCCTCATCCCCCCCACTCATGGCCTCATTCCCCTGTTGTCTGTGTCCATTGGTTAGGCCTATATGCATGCATATAAGTCCTTTGGTTGATCTCTCCTCCTTACCCCCACCCTTTAATTATAGCACTCTTAAGTTCTTTTAAAAATCCATATCCAAGGATATCTTTATTGATTTTTTGAGAGAGAGAGAGAGAGAGAGACATCAGTGTGAGAGGGAAACAATGACGAGCTGCCTCCAGTAGGCGTCCCCACAGGTTATTGAACCCGCAACCTTTTGGCTACAAGACAACACTCCAACCAACTGAGCCACCCGGCCAGGTGTAAGTAAAGTTTTCTTTACTTACAATATTCCTCTCAGAGAAATGCTGAATATATTTTCTTCATGCAGAAAATCTTTTAAAATATTAAGAAGGCACCGCAAACTTGAGAATAATAGCAAGCATTGAAAAACGTTGGCTGCCCTTTAGAGATAAAGGACTGATTGCATTTTGCCGCACATTATGTTAGAACAGCATTTTATCATTGCATCTTGCTTTGATTGATATTAGGCAGCTGTCAGCGTGGACATGTGGTATTTTCCTTGACTGAAAGCAGACCACATGAGCCCATAATTTAAAACATTCAAACAGGAAGGAATTGTGGTTTTCACAATGGATGGTCAAAAGGTCAGGTTGGTGATGGAGCTGTCTTCTGAGGATTGTTACCATGGTTACCAGGGCTTCACTTGCAGCATTTAATGGAGAGCCAAATGCTTCCTGCTGTGGAGCAGCTGAGGTGCTCAGACAAGGGCATGACCCGAGGCTAAAATGATCAGACAGTACTGAGATAAGGGATTGCCTGTAAAGCTGCAGAGTCAATGCTGTCTCCTAGAATTCTGCAAAGACCAATAAATCAAAGGAAGCAGGACAGGTTGCCTGGAGTGAGATCAGCAGCCAGACATTTTACTACAGTTCATTGATACTAAAGGCCATAAAAAACTATGCTCAGTACAATGTTTTATCTGTGTCACACTAAGAGCTATATTTTCTTTATCCCATTGAATCATGGGTTCTCATCAAGCCCAGTTTGTTAATTTCCTCGTTGGCATCCCTGATTGAATACTCTGCTAGGAATTTCAAAGTCATTCTTAAGTTTTTACCCATCCTCTGTGGAGCTAAATGTATGGACTTTTAACTTTCTACCTGGCTTCATATGCATTATTTTATTTTGTCTTCATAACAACCTTATGAGGTATGTATTGTTATTTTCTCTATTTTACAGATAAGGAAACTGAGCCACAGATTTGAAATGACAGGTCCAAGTAGTTACAAGTAGTAAGTGGTGAGACCAGTATTTCCACCCATGTCTGTCTGACTCTATAGCACATTTTCTTCCAGTGTAGCAATCAATGACCAAATCTCATGACTTCTGCCTCCCTAATATTTCTTGAGTCATTTGCTTCCCCATTTTTCCATGGCCATTGCTTTAGTATAGACCTTTACCAACCTGCACCTGGATTTTTGCAAAGAGTCTGCTACAGGTATATATTTATCTCCATAGATTGCCCTGCCAATAGAGTGATCTTTACAAATGCATCAAATACAAATCTGATCAAGTTACTCCTCTGCTTAAAATCCTTCAAATATACACACTATAAAGTCCAAACTCTTTAGCTTAGCAACAGTATTCTTTACAATTTAACTCTTACTTGTCTTTCTTGAATCATTTCTTGCCACCTTTCCTAAGAACACCCTCACTCTAATCACCCAGTACACCAAAGTCTTGCCCTTTCCTGAACATAACATAGACGTCTACTCTTTCATGTGTTTGCCATTCTAGGCTCCACACATCATGAAATAGTCAGTAATGCCAGGGCACCTTACCTTGTTAGGGGTAGGGTAAAGAGGGCATAATTTATAGTGTAACATAGGAGAAAAAAACACTGGGATTTTTCTTTGTTGTTTTGTTTGTTCACTTGTTCAGAATTAAGGAAAAGCCCTTGAATGGCTAAGACACTCCGTTAACGCGTGTGAAAACTCAGGGCTAGCTACAAAGCCCACCCATTGCAGAGTTAGGCCTCAGAAGCTGCCTGCACACCAGTGGGTGCACCTTTGCAGAGCACCTGGTGGATGGAGGCACAGTGATGAAATACTTTTATGTTCAGCAGTAGCAGGTCTGCGCAGAAGCACTCAAGAACCAGTCACCAAATGTATACAACTATGTACATGTGTTTATAAAGCATTCCTTAAAATATTTGCCAACCCATTCTATTTCAGTGAAATAGGAAAACTTTATCCTACCATCTATTCAAATGTAAATGTAATTTGTAAGCCAAGATATTTACATTTATTTATAGGAATTTTATGTTTCTCAAGTTGTGTAATTCTAACAGTAAAACATAAACTTTGACTATTATTTTATAATATTTGCTCAATGATATTTCTTTACAATATATCTTTAACTTATGCCTTGACTGATTTTGTCACCCCAAAAGCTATTTTTTTAAAGTAAAACTTCAGAGATGATAAGTATATATAAATCTATCTTGCCATTTGCTCTCTGAAAGTGAGAAAGTGGAAATTTTTATTATTTCTATGTGATTGCCTTGCCTGTTGAAAGAAGAAATAGAGACCTTGCTGTTCTTCTATGCCTTTGGTTTAACAGAAAGTTTAGTTTAGTTTTGGGTGCACTGTCATAACCTAGGAAAGATGATAATTTGATACATATAGCAGCTGAAATAGTTTTGAAAACAGCCAGAGAGAAAACGTGTGTGCAATGCAAACTTTCTATAGAGTTGGTGTTGGGAGTAGAAATAGTATCGCTGCTATTGACACAAATCATAGCCTGTTTGGTCTTTTCTTTCTATTATGAGATATGATTCTAACATTAGTTCATCTATATCAGCAAGATTCAGCAGTAAGATCCCTCCTGCTGCGAACTTTCTATATTACAAAGGAATGAATATTTTTAAGTTGGAAGTGTGACATTTCTGAATTTATTGAACTTAAATGTTTGCCAGTTCTTAGGACTGTAACACCTTTTCCAAATAGGGTTTTCAGTTGTATGTTGTTGTCTTTTAATCTAGAGAGATGATTCTATTAACATGTTCATGAGACAGATTTTGAAATTATTGATTCTTATACATATAGAATCCTTATTAAAAGAGAATGCAATTCTTGGTAGGAAATATGGATTTCTTTTAAATTTTTTTCTGGAGTGTTTCTAAGACACTAGAACAATCTCTTCTGTCCTTTGTTGGCAACAGTCTCCATGCACCTCACCCAGGGGCCTCTTGATTGCTGGGATGAAAAAACATAGCTCTGAGCCTGCAGTAATTTGCTGAGCTCACTGTAATTTATCATTTGATTTATTAATACCAGGTCTTAGTTCTGAGCTATTCTTTCAGCAACATTCTTCAAGAAGACTTGATCCCAGGCCAGCTCTCTACATAGGCAGAGGAAATAACTGTTTGCTCTATGTATTTAACTAAAAAGCTCACCTAACCCTAAATTAAATTTATTATTAATAATGAGAATGCAAATCATAAGAGCTAATCCTATATAATAAATGCTAATATGCAAATTGTCCCCTCCGGAGTTCGACCAAGAGACTGGGAGTTCGATCACTTGTTATGATTTGTGCTGACCACCAGGGGCAGTGCGGAACATGGTGGATGATCATTGGCGGCAGCAGCGGGATGCTGAGGGAGCGAGTGAAGGAGGAGGTGGGGAGGCAAGGAGGTGGGGAGATGGGGAACCTGATTGCCTTGATCGCTGGCCAGGCCTAGGGACCCTACCCACCCATGAATTTTGCACACCGGGCCTCTAGTACTCTTATAATACTTATTACATGGAAAAAAATTGGTCAAGGTGCTTTATATGTGTGTGTGTGTGTGTGTGTGTGTATAATAGAAAAGTGTGTGTGTGTGTGTGCACAAAAGTAGGCTTACAGTTGTTTGTATGGGAAATAATAGGATAATTAATAAGTAATAATACAAGAATAAACTGTTTCACAAACTCACAGCTGTAAACCTATTTTTGCCCCACCCTGTGTATATAAATATTACCCCTACAACAACTTTAAGAGACAGGTATACCATTATTATTCTGTTTACCCATGAGAAAGCTGAAAAAAGCACAAAGATGCTAAGAGTCATGCCTAAGTGTACACAGCTAGTGTTAGTAAGTGACAGAGCAGGATTTGGACTCAGGCAACCTGGTTTCCGGTAAAAATTTAACCACCATGTTCTACTGTCTCTCGTCTTTTGAGAAATATAGATTGAGTTCCTCAACTCAGTGTTAAGTTGCAATGAACCAAATACATATAGTATCTGATTCCACATGGACCAAAGATTACTGGGAGTTGCAAACAAGAAATGGACCAGTAAAAGTCTGGTATAATGAGCTAATGTGAAAGGATCTCTTTTGAATCAATCATATATAAAATATGATAATTTTCATACATAATCATTAAAAATAGAAAGCAATGCCTAAATTCCTGTTGTGATATAGATAGACTCTGAGAGCAATAATCAAGAAGTATGAATGATGCCCTAACTGCTTTGGCTCAGTGGATAGAGCGTTGGCCTGTGGACTCAAGGGTCCCAGGTTTAATTCCAGCCAAGGGCATGTACCTTGGTTGCAGGCACATCCCCAGTAGGGAGTGTGCAGGAGGCAGCTGATCGATGTTTCTCTCTCATCCATGTTTCTTTCTTTTTTTTTTTTTTCTTTTTTTTAATTTATTGCTTAAAGTATTACAAAGGGTATTATATATGTGTCCATTTTATCCCCCCGCCCTAGACAGTCCCCTAGCCTCCCCTATCCCCCAATGTCTTATGTCCACTGGTTATGCTTATATGCATGCATACAAGTCCTTTAGTTGATCTCTTACCCGCCTACCTCCTGCCCCCCAACCCTCCCCGGCCTTCCCGCTGCAGTTTGACAATCTGTTTGAGGCAGCTCTGCCTCTGTATCTATTATTGTTCAAAAGTTTATAATGGTCTCTATTGTCCATGAATGAGTGAGATCATGTGGTATTTTTCCTTCATTGACTGGCTTATTTCACTTAGCATAATGCTCTCCAGTTCCATCCATGACGTTGCAAATGGTAAGAGTTCCTTCCTTTTTAGAGCAGCATAGTATTCCATTGTGTAGATGTACAACAGTTTTCTAATCCATTCATCTACTGATGGGCACTTAGGCTGTTTCCAGATCTTAGCTATGGTGAATTGTGCTGCTATGAACATGGGGGTGCATATATCCTTTCTGATTGGTGTTTCTGGTTTTTTGGGATATATTCCTAGAAGTGGGATCACAGGGTCAAATGGGAGTTCCATTTTCAGTTTTTTAAGGAAACTCCATACTGTCTTCCACAGTGGCTGCACCAGTCTGCATTCCCACCAGCAGTGCACAAGTGTTCCTTTTTCTCCACATTCTCTCCAGCACTTGTCGTTTGTTGATTTGTTGATGATAGCCAGTCTGACAGGTGTGAGATGGTACCTCATTGTTGTTTTGATTTGCATCTCTCGGATGATTAGTGACTTTGAGCATGTTTTCATATGTCTCTTGGCTTTCTGAATGTCCTCTTTTGAAAGGTGTCTATTTAGGTCCTTTGCCCATTTTTTGATTGGATTGTTTATCTTCCTTTTGTTAAGTTGTATGAGTTCCCTATAAATTTTGGAGATTAGGCCCTTATCAGATATGACATTGGCAAATATGTTTTCCCACACAGTGGGTTTTCTCGTTGTTTTGTTGATGGTTTCTTTTGCTGTGCAGAAGCTTTTTATTTTGATGTAGTCCCATTTGTTCATTTTCTCTTTCGTTTCAAGTGCCCTAGGAGCTGTATCAGTGAAGAAATTGCTTCGGCATATGTCTGAGATTTTGTTGCCTTTGGATTCTTCTAGAATTTTTATGGTTTCCTGTCGTACATTTAAGTCCTTTATCCATTTTGAGTTTATTTTTGTGTATGGTGTAAGTTGTTGGTCTAGTTTCATTTTCTTGCATATATCTGTACAATTATCCCAACATCATTTATTGAAGAGACTATCTTGGCTCCATTGTATGTTCTTGCCTCCTTTGTCAAATATTAATTGAGCATATTGGTTCGGGCTGATTTCTGGGCTCTCTATTCTATTCCATTGATCTATATGCCTATTCTTGTGCCAGTACAAGGCAGTTTTGAGAACAGTGGCTTTGTAATACAACTTGATATCTGGTATTGAGATCCCACCTACTTTGGCCTTTTTCAGGATTGCTGCAGCTATTCGGGGTCTTTTTTTATTCCAGATGAATTTTTGGAGAGTTCGTTCTAGATCTATGAAGTATGCCGTTGGTATTTTAATGGGAAGTGCGTTGAATTTATAGATTGCTTTGGGTAGTATGGACATTTTAATGATGTTGATTCTACCAATCCATGAACACGGTATGTTCTTCCATCTGTTTATGTCTTCCTCTATATCTTTTTTCAACGTCCTGTAGTTTTCTGAGTAGAGGTCTTTTACTTCTTTAGTTAAGTTTATTCCTAGGTAGCTTAATTTTTTTGGTGCGATGGTAAACGGGATTGTTTTTATAATCTCTCTTTCTGAAAGTTCACTATTGGTGTATAGAAATGCCTCAGATTTCTTGGGGTTAATTTTGTATCCTGCTACATTGCCAAATTCATGTATTAAGTCTAGTAGCTTTTTGATGGAGTCTCTAGGGTTTTGTATGTATAATATCATGTCGTCTGCAAATAAGGACAGTTTTACTTCCTCTTTTCCAATTTGGATGCCTTTTATTTCTTCTTCTTGCCGAATTGCAATGGCTAACACTTCCAGTACTATGTTGAACAGGAGTGGTGAGAGGGGGCATCCCTGTCTTGTTCCTGTTCTTAGGGGAAATGGTGTTAGTTTTTGTCCATTGAGTATGATGTTGGCTGTGGGCCTATTATATATGGCTTTTATTATGTTGAGGTATGATCCTTCTACTCCCACCTTGCTGAGAGCTTTTATCAAAAATGGGTGTTGAATTTTGTCAAATGCTTTTTCTGCATCAATTGATATGACCATGTGGTTTTTTTCTTTCAGTTTGTTTATGTGATGTATCACGTTTATTGATTTGCGGATATTGTACCATCCTTGCATCCCTGGGATAAATCCTACTTGGTCATGGTGTATGATCTCTCTGATGTACTGCTGGATCCGATTTGCTAAGATTTTGTTGAGGATTTTGGCATCTATGTTCATGAGGGATATTGGCCTGTAATTCTCTTTCATTGTGTTGTCTTTACCTGGTTTTGGTATTAGGGTGATGCTGGCTTCATAGAATGAGCTTGGAAGTGTTCCTTCCTCTTGAATTTTTTGTAGTAGTGTGAGGAGGATAGGTTTTAGTTCTTCCTTGAATGTTTGGTAAAACTCCCCTGTGAAGCCGTCTGGTCCTGGGCTTTTGTTTGCCGGAAGCTTTTTGATGACTGCTTCAATTTCTTCCATAGTTATTGGCCTGTTGAGATTTTTAGATTCTTCCTGATTGAGTTTTGGAAGGTTGTATTTTTCTAGGAATTTTTCCATTTCCTCCAGGTTGTCTAGTTTGTTGGAGTAGAGCTGTCCATAGTATTTTTTAACAATCATTTGTATTTCTGTGGGGTCTGTTGTTATTTCGCCTCTATCGTTTCTGATTTTGTTTATTTGGGTCCTCTCTCTTTGCTTCTTGGTGAGTCTGGCTAGAGGTTTGTCAATCTTGTTTATCCTTTCAAAGAACCAGCTCTTGGTTTCATTGATTTTCTGTATTGTTTTTTTGGTCTCTATGTCATTTATTTCTGCTCTAATCTTTATTATCTCCTTCCTTCTGCTCACTCTGGGGTTTTCTTGTTGCTCTCTTTCTAATTCTTTGAGTTGTAGAGTTAGATGATTTTCTACCATTTTTTCTTGTTTTTTGAGATAGGCCTGTAGAGCTATAAACTTCCCTCTCAGGACTGCTTTCATTGTGTCCCATAGGTTTTGGATTGTTGTGTTTTCATTGTCATTAGTTTCCAGGATGTTTCAAATTTCTTCTTTGATTTCATTGGTAACCCAATCAATATTTAATAGCATGCTATTCAGCTTCCAGGTGTTTGAGTATTTTGGGTTGTTTTTATTGTAGTTTATTTCTAATATTATGCCACCGTGGTCTGCGAAGACGCTTTGTATGATTTCAATCTTCTTGAATTTGGGGATACTTTGCTTGTGACCCAATATATGGTCTATTTTTGAATATGTCTTATGAATATTTGAGTAGACTGTATATTCCCTGGCTTTGGGGTGAAGTGTTCTGAAGATGTCTATTAAGTCCATCTGATCTAGTGAGTCATTTAGGATTGCTGTATCTTTGCTGATTGTTTGTCTAGAGGGCTTATCCAGTGTTGTCAGTGGTGTATTAAAGTCCCCTACTATGACTGTATTGTTGTCGATCTCTCCTTTGATATCTTCCAGGAATTTTTTTATGAATTTGGGTGCTCCTGCATTGGGTGCATATATGTTTACCAGGGTTATATCTTCTTGTTGTATTGATCCCTTTAGTATTATGAAGTGGCCTTCCTTATCTCTTGTTATGGCCTTCACTTTGAGGTCTATTTTGTGCAATATAAGTATTGCTACCCCAGCTTTCTTTTCCTTTCCATTTGCCTGAAAGATATTTTTCCATCCTTTCACTTTCAGTCTGTGTGAGTCCCTTCTAATGAGGTGGGTTTCTTGTAGACAGCAGATGTATGGGTCATGTTTTTTCATCCATTCAGCCACTCGATGTCTTTTGTTTGGCACATTTAGTACGTTTACGTTTAAAGTTATTATTGAAAGGTACTTGTTTGTAGGCATTTCTGTTTTTGTGTGGCTGTTTTCTTTCTGAGCTTTTTATTTCTTATTTTTATACCAGTCCCTTTAGCATTCCTTGCATTGCTGGCTTGGTGGTGATAAACTCCCTTAGCCTTTTTTTGTCTGTGAAGCTTCTTATTTCCCCTTCAAGTTTGAATGATAGCCTTGCTGGATAGAGTATTCTTGGATTCAGTCCTTTGCTTTGCATCACTTTGTAAATTTCCGTCCATTCTTTTCTGGCCTGATGTGTTTCTGTTGAGAAATCATTTGACAATCTAATGGGAGATCCCTTGTATGTAACTTTCCGTCTCTCTCTTGCAGCCTGTAAGATTCTCTCTTTGTCCTGAACATTTGCCATGGTAATTATGATGTGTCTTGGTGTGGGTCTTTTCGGGTTCACCTTGTTTGGGACTCTCTGGGCTTGTGTGACTTTTTTCTTCCCCACCTCAGGGAAGTTTTCTGATATTATTTCTTCTAATAGGTTTTCTAATCCTTGTTCATCCTTCTGTTGTTCTGGTACCCCTATTATTCGTATGTTGTTTCGTTTCATGTTGTCCCAAAGCTCCCTTAGGCTCTCCTCCTGTCTTTTCATTTTTTTCTCCAATTGCAGTACATTTTGGGTGTGTTTTGCTTCCTTGTCTTCTAATTCACTAATTCGGTCCTCCGCTTCTCCTAGTCTACTGTTGATGCTTTCAATGGAGTTTTTCATTGCAGCTATATCACTCTTCATTTCTTCTTGGGTCTTACTTAAGTTGTTGATTTTTTCATCTGTTTCTTCTAGCTTCTTCCATATGTTATCGATTTTTTCATCTGTTTCTTCTTGCTTCTTGCAGAGGTTGTCGATTTTTTCCTCCATCTGGTTTATGCACTCTAGGACCCTTATTCTGAATTCTTTTTCTGTCATGTTGCATGCCTCCCTATTACTTAGCTGCTTTTCTGGAGAGTCCTCCTTCTCTTTCCTTTGGGGGTTTCTTTGTCTACCCATGTTTGATCTCACTGACATATCTAGACGTTGAGTCATTCAGTGGTTGCTCCCTTGGTGGCAGTGACTCCTTGGTCTGTGGTTGCTCTTCGGGCGGTTGCGGTAGCAGCTGCTCTTCAGATGGCAGTAGCTCCTCTGGTGGGTGCTGTTCACAGCTGTGGTGGCTCTTCTGGCTGGTGGGGTGAGGTTTCACGTACAGCTGCTGTTCCTCATCAGAGGGTTTGGTGCTCAGGAGGATGCTGTTGCTTGGATCTGCTGCGTTGATTTAAAGGCACAAAATACAACACAACAAGGCACCACGTACCAGGCACTATACACAAATATATTCACGATATTAATAACCCCAAATAAAGGTGACCACCTGAATTAAGAGAATTAGGGGATAAGGAAGAAGGAAGAGAAAAAGATAAAAGAGAAAAAAGAAAAGAAAAGTAGGGACCAAATAAAGGAGTGCAAAAATGAAATTGGGAAAAAGGAGGGGGAAAAATAAAACCGAGAAAAGAAAAGAAAAGAAAAGAAAAGAAAAGAAAAGAAAAAAAGAGCAAAAAGAGAGAATGAAGTGGAAGAGGGGAAGAGACTTTTTTATATGAGGAGAATACTCCTATAGAACAGCCATTAATCCCAACAAATTCCAGCAACAGCTCCCTGGAGATGAATGCAAACTAGAAACAACCAATAATATAATGATGAAAATAGAATGGAGAACACTAATCCCAAAATAAAATAAAGAGAAAAGAAAATGGCACTTTAAAAAAAATGGTAAAATGGTAGCAGTAATAATACTGGTTAAAAATAAGAAGGTAGTAATTAAAAGGGTAAAATCAGGTGATGGAAAAAAGAAGAAAAAAAAAGAAAAAAAAAGAAGAAAAGAAAAAAAAAAGAAAAAAAAAGAAAAAAAATTGGTTTCTTAGTTAAAAGGTGAAAAAAGAAAAAAATAATTGCAGTAGTGAAGGTCCTTCGGTTCTTCTATTCTTCAGTGTGGCTCACCTTAGACCTGCCAGGTATTCAGGAGAGTGTTGAGTTTCCCTGTGATACACTGTTCCTCTGTGTTGTAAACCACAGTCCTTATTTTAAAGCAAGCCGCATTTGTTTCCCAGACTGCCTTATTTTGTGTTTAGCAAAGAGTCAGTTTGTGGGTCAGCCTCTGGGTGGCAGTGTTCTGGGGTTGGCCTCTGAGGCTATAGGGCCTCTCTGTCCAGTGTAAGTTCACTGCCCAGAGCTGGCTGCGTAATAGTTAGTTACTGGCGCTGTGTTGTTGCTGGGATTGAAAATTCCTCTATAGGCCAGACCCTGTTAACTCCCAGGGACTGATCAGGTTATTTTAATCCTTGATCTCCTTCAGGGTGGAATCTGGGTGTGGCTGTGCTCCTTGCCTGGGGGCTGGGGGGAGGAGTCTCACTCTCCGGAGAGAATGGCTGCCCCAGTCCTGGGCTCAGGGGTGTCTCAGCACTCAATTCGCTGCCACCTCTCCCGGCCCCCCTTCTCTCCTCAGTCTCTCCCCAGATTCCACTCCTCCGCACCCTCTTCCTCTCTTCAGCACAGGTGAGTGTCCGTATCCGAAATGTCCCATGAACAGGATTCAGTAAAAACAAACAAACAAACGCCGGCCGCGGAAACGGGAAAGGCTTGGTTTCTGTAAGCTTCTTCTCTTACCGGGACTGCATGGTCTGGTCAGCTCTTCAGGCTGCCTCCTTTAGGCTCAGTCCTCCGTGATCACAGAACCCAGCTCTCAATTCCCCCGGCGGCGCCAGGAATCCCTCGGTTCTCCTTTCCCCTGTCAGGGGCTGTGCCTGTCCCAAGGGATGCGGCTGTCTGCCACGCGGTCTCCCTCCAACTCTCTGGGCTCAGAGGTCTGGCAAACTTTCCTGCCCAAATCCCTGTTTTTTTTACCTTTCCAGGGGAGTTCTGCTCCTCCTGGCTGCAAACCATCTCACCAGCTGAGCAATTTCGCCAATTCAGGGTGGATGTTACTAGTTTCAGCTGCTCACTCCATTTGCTCAGGGACAGGACCTGGGACGCGTCTGCCTATACCGCCGCCATCTTCTGTCTCTCTCATCCATGTTTCTAACTCTTTATTCCTCTCCCTTCCTCTCTGTAAAAAATCAATAAAATATATATTTTTTAAAAAGAAGTAAGAATGAAAAGTTCATGGGCATATATGAACTTGATCTGGACTTCATTCTGGGACATGAGTTTTTGATACACATTCAGAGGCTGATGGCCAGGCTTCAGGCACTGTGCACATGCCGAGCTAACACCAACTATCTGTAAATTTAAAGAACTTAACTCTGTCTTATCATTAAATAAATGGAACCAAGAGAAATTCTTCCCTTGGCCCACAGACATAGAAAAGTTTGAAGCTTCCGTAGATTTGAAGTTAATACACCTGAATAAGTCTTTTTGCTGTAACTTCTGAGGTTATTAAACCATTTCTCTGGTTCAAATAGTTCTTACCCTTCCTGAAAGTTCTCCTTGGGGATTGTTGGTGTCTTTACTGCTGGTTGGGACTATCTCAGTTCATCAGAGACTCCACCAAACACAGTTAGGCTCTCAATCAATCATTTCTTACAGGATACTCAATGCTATAAATTTTCCAATCTTTTCTCCACAGGCAAAGTCCACCCATCAAAGGTTATTAAAAGGAGTCACCTTTGTTAGACTGATCAGTGAAGGCTTTGCAACATTTTATCCTCAAGGTAATGATTGTTAGCTTACTGCCCATTTATACCACTAGAAAGAGCCATGCAGGTGACTCCTAAAAAAAAAAAAAAAAAGTGATTCAACATGAATTGTCTCCATTCAAGGAGGAGGAAAGTGACCAGCAGCTTATTATAGTTCTGCTCAATCAAGCTTTCCTCTGCAGGTACAAATTCCTGCAGAAAAAGTTTGGACAAAATAGAGGGAAATATTCTTTTTTAAATTGTACTGCTACTTTGTGCTTCTTAATCCCTTCACCTGTTTCACTAATCTCCCCAAACCTCTCCCATTGGGCAACCATCAATTTGTTCTTTTTATCTATGAGTTTGTTTCTGTTTTGATTATTTATGTTGATATTTAGATTCCACATATAAGTGAAACCATAGGTTACTTATCTTTTTTTGTCTGACTTATTTTACTTAGCATAATAACTTCTAGGTCCATCCATGTTGTCACAATGGCAAAATATTCTTTTATGGTTGAGTAATATTCCATTGTGTATATGTACCACAGATTCTTTATCCATTAAGTTGCTTTTATATCTTGATTATTGTAAATAATGCTTCAGTGAGCATAGGAATGTATATATCTTTTCAAATGGGTCTTTGGATTTCTTCAAATAGATACACAGAAGTGGAATTGCTGGATCTGTTTTAATTTTTTTGAGGAACCTCTACAGTGTTTTCCGTAGTGGCTGGCACCGATTTAAAATGCCATCAATAGTGCACAAGAAATCCCTTTTCTGCACATCCTTGCCAACACTTGTTTGTTGATTTATTGACTATAGTCATTCTGACAGGTGTGAGGTAATATCTCATTGTGGTTTTAATTTGTATTCTCTGATAATTAGTGATGTTAACCTTATTTTATGTCTTTTAGTCCTCTTTGGGGAAATGTCTATTCAGGTCCTCTGCCCATTTGTTAATTGGATTGTTTGTTTTTTGGCATGCAAAAAAAGAAATGAAAAGAACACGAAAGAAAAGAAACAAGATCACTTTCTTACACCATATAAAAAAATGAACTCAAAATTAATTAAAGACTTAAATGTAAGACCTGAAACCATAAAACTCCTAGAAGAAAACAGGCATTAAATTCTTTGGCATCACTGTTAGCAATATTTTTGGATGTTTCCTAGGGCAAGGGAAACGGAAAAAAATAAACACTAATGGGACTATATCCAACTAAAAAGTTTTTACATAGTAAAAGAAACAATCAACAAAACAAAAAGAAACTACTGAATGGAAGAAGATATTTGTTAATGATGTATCTGATAAGGGGTTCATATTCAAAATATATAAGAAACTCATACAACTTAACACCAAAAACAAAACAAAATGCAAAATCTAATAATCCAATTAAAAAATGGAGATAAAGAGTTTTAAAGTTGAGTTTCTGGCCATTATATACGCCTGCTGATAATGCAATTCACATCAGCACTCCTCTGAGCTCTTCTGAATCAAATCAGACAGTGCCTCCACAGGGTTCCTATTTTAAGTTCAGTTTTTCCCACATGGATTGCTGAATTCTTTGGGGTTTACCTTTTTTTTTATTTTCTTAAAGCAAGGGGGATGGAATGTATTGTCTTCCAAAATAAGCACTGTCACCATTCATAAAATTCAGGTTGTATTAATAGCGTGGAGAAGGCCTGAAAATGTGACTACTGAAACATAAGACAGCATATTTCTAAGTCTGTATAATTGCATCTGTGCTGTTATTTACTGTAGGAAATTGGGCAGCATCCCACAGGAATTACCTTCTTTTGAAAATTATTTCAACCATCATTTGCTTTTAGAAACTACAGTAGGTCCTTGGGTTATGTCTGAGATCTGTTCCTATGGCGCTACAACGCGATTTTTGCTGTAAGTCGGAACCCACCTACATAAATACCTACGTCACTTAATGGAGCACATACACAGCAGTAATGAAGTGAAACAGTAAAAAAAATGTAAAAGAAAGATAACAATTCCTGACCTTTACTTGTGGTAAATAAATAATAAAAATATAAAACACATATATACATACATAAATGATGGAACTTTTCTTTTTTTATAAATACTGTAAATGGGAGATGGCGACGTAACCATGAAATGATGTACGTCAAGTCCAACGTAACCCGAGGACGGCCTGTATTGAGTTATTTGGAAGTAGTTTCTGCACTTTAAATAAAATCACATTTAAAAATGACAAAAACCTTCTAGTCAAGATGTTTTTATAACCAGAACCTGGAAGTGTGTTTAAATATCATCTTCTTTACATAATATTTCACTACAAAATGTGCAAAACATTGTGGTTTTCTTTTTTTTTTTTTTTTTCAGAAAGACTGGCTTTTTTTTTAAATTAAGAAAAGACTTTCAAAAGGATACATCTTACATAATTCCATATATGCAACACTTGTGAGATAACGTAATTATAAAGATGGAGAATGGGTTAGTGGCTGCTAAGGGTTAATGATGGGGAAGGAGATAGATTTGACAATAAAGGAATAACATCAAGGAACCTTACAGTGATAGTATGGTTGAGTATCTTTGATGGTGATTAGGAAGGTACAAGTACACAAATGAATACATGTGTAACCGGTGAAATACGAATAAGCTCTATGGATTACACCAATGTCCTGACTTTGATATCTACACTAATAAAAGAGTAATATGCTAATTAGAGTGGGAGACCTTCTGGACGTCCTTCCAGACAAAGCTGGGGGCTTGGTTGGACTGCAAACCACCCCCAAACGGCCCTCAGCCCCTAGCCCAGGCCAGCCACGACCCCAGCGGGGACTCCCACCCCAATGGGGGTGTGGCCAGCCTGCAAACTGCCCCAGGCCCCTTGCCCAGGCTGGACCTGGCTCCCAAGGGGACCCCCACCCTGATCTGGGACCCCCTTCAGGGAAGACCAGCCGGCCCCCACCCATGCACCAGGCCTCTATACTAATAAAAGGGTAATATGCTAATTAGACTGGGAGACCTTCCAGATGTCCTTCCGGACAATGCCATGTTGGCGGGGCCAAGTCAGAGGCAGTTAGGGGAGATCAGGCCAGGAGGGGAGGGCAGATGGGGGTGATCAGGCTAGCAGGGGGGGCAGTTGGGGACAAGCAAGTCAGCAGTGGGAGGCAGTTGGGGGTGATCAGGCTGGCATGGGGGGGGTAGTTGGGGGTGAGCAGGCTGGCATGCAGAGTGGTTAGGGGCGATCAGTCAGGCAGGTGAGCTATTAGGAGCCAGTGGTCCCGGATTGCAAGAGGGATGTCCGACTGCTGATTTAGACCTGATCCCATAGGAATCGGGCCTAAACCAGCAGCCGGACATCCACCAAGGGTCCGAGATTGGAGAGGGTGCAGGCTGGGCTGAGTGTCACCCCCCCACACCCTCCCCTCCATGAATTTTGCTCTGGGCCACTAGTCTATATATATAAAAGCCTAAGCAACCGGCAGACTGGCCAGTAGCTATGATGCACACTGACAACCAGAGGGCAGATGCTCAATGCAGGAGTGGAAACTGTGGGAAACTGTTTATTGCCTTCACTATCTGATAAGCATAGACAGAGACCACAGGCATGGAAACATGGAACAGGCTGATGAATCTCAGAGGGAAGAGGGGAGGGAAGAGGGCGGGAAGAGATTAACCATAGATCTTATATACATACTAGAGGCCTGGTGCATGGATTCGTGCACCAGTGGGGTCCCTTGGCCTGGCCTGTGCCTTCTTGCAATCTGGGACCCCTTGCGGATGTTGGACTGCCAGTTTCGGCCCAAGCTCCACAGGCCAGGCCAAGGGACCCCACTGAGCTTCTAGTTACACTATAGTTGTATTAGAAGTTAAGTTTGACTGAGGGACATGTACATGGGGTTTGCTTGCACATTTCTTTGCAACCTCCTATGTATCTATAATTATTTTAAAATAAAAGAAAAAATATTGAACCATTAAAAGAAAAAGAAAACAAAAACAACCATGAACGTCCTGGAATCTAATTGATTCCCTATCCTGAGTCTAGGATTCCATAAAACAAGGATCTGATTCCTTACTACATCTTGGGTCCTCTCTGCTGTGTTCATGTTCCCATCTTCCAGGGTTGGTGCTATTTCCAATTTGTATGAGAGTCTTTGGAATCATCATATTTATTTAATTGGGCCAAGCGACCATTTAGAACACAATTAAGGTTGAAGTGGATTTCAGCCTGCAGCCTGCCCATTCAAGAAGACCTGTTCAGTTTTCAACACATAATGAGGATTCCAAAAGAAGGCTATTCTTGCTGACCTTCTATACTAGCTGGTTATAGGAAACTGGGGTCACTTTAGTTGTTTTTCCCCAAAGCAGATTAGATTTAATATAGGGAACTGGATACTTACAAAACCATCATAATGGCTAGAAAAGCAGAAATCAGGGGATACTGCTGAATGTTTCTATCCTAGTGTCAGAAAACTGACCATGCTACCACTACTGCTGCTGTCACAACCAGTAGAAAGTACAATCCAACATTTACAAACATCGGGGTTATGGAAAATTTCTTGTTCCCTGCCACAGATGCAGGCTTATAGTCTCTTCTGGCTTTCAAACTTCCTCAAGTGCATCTCATTGTTGAAACCTCATTCTCATTCAGAACCCAAGTTTGAAGGGACTTGGAGAAATAGTGTTTAGAATTCTAACCCTGTGAAACAATCATAAACATAGAAGTAGATGGGAATGACAAGTGTAATTAATAATATCTTATTAGCCCAGCCAACATGGCTTAGTGGTTGAGCATTGACCTATGAACCAGAAGGTCACTGTTCAATGCCCAGTCAGGACACATGCCCAGGTTGTGGGCTCAATCCCCAGTATGGGGCATGCAGGAGGCAGCTTATCAATGATTCTTTCTCATCATTTGTTTCTCTCCTTTCCTTTCCTCACTGAAATCAATAAAAATATTTTTTAAAAATATCTTACCATTTGGATAACTTCCTTTCAATAGCACAGTCTATCCAAATAAGATTCATGGGAACACTCACCTTGAAAACCCAGTGTTTCTTGGTCACCATGAAGACGGAAGTGCTCCATTTATCTATCCTATCTTTTACTCTCATCTCACATTTGTTCTCTTTCCTAGCCCAAGGCATTTTTCTCTCTTTTATCCCCAAATGTGCATTATGACTTCTGTCATTTAATTCCATTGTAATTAAACTTTATTAGAGCCTCATCTACTCCCTACATATCTGACCTTAGAGCCTTATTCAAAATGGCTCTTCTAATTTGTACCCTTACTCCTCACAACTACTGACTTGCTGAATATCTCTTATTCACAACTTTGTTAAGGTGCCAAACTCCTACTCTCTTTCATATCTTCTTCTATTCTTCTATACAAATACACTTTTTAATTATTATAGACTAGAGACCCAGTGCACGAATTCATGTATGGGTCCAGCTGGCCTGCCCTGATGGGGCCAATTGGGGGTGGGTCCAGCTGGGTGAAGGGGCCATGGGCGTTGGCAGGCTGCCCCCGCCCCCTGGTCGAATTCCCAGTTGAACTCCTGGTCGAACTCCAGGTCAAGGGGGAAATTTGCATATTAGCCTTTTATTATATAGGATTCTTAATTCCTTCCATATTGGCCACTTCACTTAGTCATTCAGGACCCTGATTATACCCTTGACTTACAACCCTAATTCACATTGAAAACTTAAATTCAAAGTTTGGCTTAAATATTATAGCATCTAATTAATATACCATACTTAGTAATGTTTTCTAAATATATTTCCTATAAAATGTATATCTCTAGTTTTTAGATCCTCCATTCTTTTCCTATGAATCCTTTCCTGTCATTGTTTTATACTTTATTCAATTTAGAGATCATGTACCATCATTTAAAATGTGTTTACATAAATATCACCAATTCATTTGTCACATTTTTCTTCTGTTGTATCCAGTTAACAGAATAAAAAATGAGCATTACTCTGGGGGCCCATGTTTGGCATTGTGCAATATTGAAAAGCACTAGGAAGTCATGGTCTACACTTTTAAATGCTTTCCCATTGCTTAGCAATCACTCATTTGCCTAATCTGCCTTTACCTTCAATGTTCTCAGAAGCCGTTCCCAGCACTCTTCACTCTCCTCAAGGCTTTGGCTTTTGTGTCCCTTCACTTCATTTTTAGCATAAAATATAAAAATCATTGGCTGGGATGTTTCTTAGCATTAATGATATCTATCTTTATATGTTTTTACTTTCTCCTTCTTTCTTGTTTGCAACATCCCTGAATTCCAGATCCCTTCTCCTGCCACCTATTCAGGGACATCAATTCAATCATTTCTTTCTGTCTTATGTGTTTTCAATTACTGTTATTCTGACTCACCTGCTTAAATCCATCCAGTCCCCCCCACACGCACCTTTTTTAGTGACTTTTTTGAGGTAACATCTATAATAATAAAAGCATAATATGCTAATTAGACTGGACAGCTGAACGACCTTCTGGACATCATTCTGGATGCCCTTCCAGATGAAGCTGTCGCAGCGGAGGCTGAGGCAGAGGTGGTTAGGGGTGATCAGGCAGGCAGGCAAGCAGTTAGGTGTGACCAGGTAGGCAGGTGAGCAGTTAGGGGCAATCAGGCAGGCAGGCAGGCAGGCCAGTGGCTAGGAGCCAGCGGTCCCGGATTTTGAGAGGGATTTCCAGCCCTAAACCAGCAGTTGGACATCCCCCAAAGGGTCCCAGATTGCGAGAGGTTGCAGGCCAGGCTGAGGGACACCCCCTCCCGTGCATGAATTTTGTGCACCAGGCCTCTAGTTGGTTAATAAAATTATATAGGTTGCAGATGTACAATTCTATAATGCATCATCTCTATATTGTATTGTGTGTTTACCACCCTGAGTCAAGTCTCCTTCCATCACTATTTAACCCCCTACACCCTCCTCATTCTCCCCCTCCTCTCTTTTCCTTTGGTAGGGAATTAAGCAAAAAACATTTTTGAAATGTCAAGTTCATCCAGTCTTTAAAGAAAGAAAAAAAATCTTTTTTTATCCCAATTTCTCTTCCAAACATTCTCTTCTTTCTTTTATAGCTGAGCTGTATTTTTGTTCTTTAAAGGTACTCAGTATCTCGAGTTGTACTAAATAAATACCTCTATTGGGAAATATGTTTCTCAGAGCATCTCTAGATGGAGTGACTGAGGTTTAACGACTTCTGGATTCCCAACAGTTTGCTCTGCTGGCTTCTTTTGAAACACTGATGATAACTATAGTCTGAGAGACACAAAAGCTCACAGTCACTTCTGTCTGCTTTGAGTCTTTGTGTAGCCAGGTAAACCCCCTACAGATCCTACTGTGTCTAGTATAGGGACTTCAACCAGGACCTGATTCCTTCTTACTCTTTGACAAAATCCATCACAGAATATACTTAACTCAAGGACTAATACCAGCTCCTATTCATTAAATACAGGGTGAGGCAAATGTAGGTTTACACTTGTGGGTACATGAAACACAGTTTACTTTTGTATTATTATTCATTATTTTTGTATTATTTTCCATATGAACAATTGTAAACTTACTTTTGGCCAAGCCTGTTTTTATTCTCACCAAACTGTGTTATAGTTTAAAGCTTTCACTATCACCAACAAAATCAAGATACTTAACTATACCATGGTGGCTTGGTTTTCCCTAAATCAGGATATTTGCAATTATTTTAGCCATGGTTAATTGCATCACATATGTGATAGTAGCACTTCGGATATCATTAAGTAACAAAATAGTTTTCTGCTTATCTTAGTGAATAAAAAAGAAATGTGGCATGATCATCATTATGGGACTAATTTGCATCTAGTTCCATATTCTTGCTAACCTTTATGTGTCTCTAAGTAGATTAATGTTCATATTAGTGCCATTGTGGTGAAAAAAATTGCTACAAATGCAATATTCGTTATCCACTTACTATAAAGATGCGTATCTTACATATAGGACCTGTCCAACTCTTAATCCACTTTTCTCTTTAACCCATTAGTCTAGTTGTTGTATAGGATAGTGCTTCTCAGTGTATGATACCAATATCACCTGAAACAACATCAACCTGGGAGAGGGACAGGTCCTTGTTCTTATCCTGGGTGCCTATATTTAACAGGATCCCTGGTGATTTCAAAATCCAGCAACATTTGTACACCATAAGCAAAGTAAGTGCAAAGACTTAATTTTGAACCCAGACTCTCTACTGTGTGACTTGTGATTTGGAGAAAATTGCCTAATATCTCTGAATTTTAATTTTCTCATCTGCAAAATGGGAAGTATAACAGCTATCTAAGGGTGCTGGAACTCAAGTGAAATATGTAAAACATGAAATGTTTCATAAACTGTAAGTGCAAGACCTGCTGCCTTACCTTTGATCTTCCTCTTCAGGTTCCTTAGAAATGCTAAAGACAATTATTTCAGGGTGTTTGCATGCTCTTTACTTAATTGCCTTTATTAAAGTTCATGCCTGTTCAGCAAAATTGACCCATTAATTCAAGTCAGTTTTATGGGTATTTTGTCTGATTTGTTTAAAGCGGTGGAACTGACTGTGTGTAAAAATACAGGCAGCTTTGATAAAAATGACGGTTACATGCAAACAAATTGAGCATAACCAAAATATAAGATCTCTTCAATTCCGGGATGCTGATTAAAGCCTTGCCATAAGTAATTGGACAGGTGGTTTCAAATTCCAGCTGATCTAACAGATGCCTGTTACAAACTGGAACAATTGCTCACAATTCCTTGTGACTCAATATGTCTTACTCTCTGCTTCCGGAGTACTTTCAGTAAGTAGCACACTGCCCTGAGACCTCAAGCTCCCTACTACAGTTGGTGGCCCTGCTAAGACTTCCTCTTGGAGACTTTCCCTAATCACCCAATTTTATTCTGATAATTCCTTTATTTCTTCTGTTCTATAATTTTCATTATATTAGCTTGGATTTGACAGTCAACTTGATGTTTTTTTATGTTTTCTTTCTTTCCTTTTCTTTCCTTTCATATGCATTATTTATGATATCTAATTTTAATTAAATCAGAAAATATTTACTGAACATCCACTAGATACATAACAATGTTGGATTCCAAACCATAGGATATGTGCCTTGCTCTCAAAACATTTATAATCTCTTTGGAAAAATGAAACAGACACCTTAATAAATATATAGCAAAGTAGTATCAATGTGATAAAATGTAGAGTCCAGAAAAACCATATTTCCCCAGAGTCCATCATTAACCTGCCATGGAACAGGTGAAAGCCTTTGTCCTGTCTGAACTTTTGCAAACAAGGCAGATATGGGGATTGTTAAACTAGAGCAATCTGTTTTTTATTTTTTTTTTTTTAATGCTCACCTGAGGATATTGTCCCATTGATCTTTTAGAGAGAGTGGAAGAGAGAGGAAAAGACAGAGAGAAATATCAATGTAAGAGAAACACATCAATTGGTTGCCTCCTGCATGCACCCTGACCAGGGCCCGAGCTAGGGAGAAGCCTGCAACCAAGGTACGTGCCCTTGATCAGAACTGAACCTGGGATTCAGTCCACAGGCCAACCCTCTATCGACTGAGCCAAATCGGATAGGGCAGAGAAATCTGTTTTTTAAATTAGAGTTTGGAGAGTAAAAAGTTCAATGTACAGTAGTTAATCAAAGAAGACTACAATAAAAAGATTTTTATTTGGATCATGAAATATAATAAAGGAAAAATAAGGGGGAAGGAAACCAACATCTACTAAGTACAATAAGAAGTTGGCTTCTTTTAATACTTTATCTCATTTAATCCTTACAATAATTCTGTCAGTTTTGTTTTAGATTAAACTGTTTAAATATGGTTTTTGTAGGTTACTACAATCACAATGGCAATTTCATATTAAGTAATACTATTATCCTAATTAAACATAAATTTAGCCTCTGAAAAGTTAAATAGTTTATTCAGGGTCAGACAATTATATGTAACTCTAAAGTCCTTACTAAATAATTTATTGCCATTTTTCCTATGGGTAATCCATCAGCCAGGTCCTATAAATTCTACTCCTAAGATATTCAAAATTTATTCATTTCTTTCTTTCTCCACTGCTATCATCTTAGTCCAAGTCACAATAACTTCTCCCAAATAATGTAATGGCTGCTTTGTTTCTTTTTGACTTCTTGGGAGTCCATTCTCTACCCAGTTTTCAGAAAGACTTTAAAGACTCAAAATAGAAGCAGGTCATGTCAGCCCATATTTAAAAAACACAAACAAAATTAAAACCCAAAACTGATATAAACTCTGATGGCTTCTTGCCATGCTTTGAAACAAATGCATTTATTTCTAGCATGTTTATTTACCATAGTTCCTGAGCACAGCTTCAATAGGTGACATGAGTGGTCGGATTATTTGTAGAATGAATTAAAAGTGAGAAATCTGTTCAAGAAAATTTGGAAAACAAAGTAGGATTGATAAGATAGGAACCAACTGTAATTGTCTTTGAATGGCAAGCATTATAACTTTATTCTCTTGGTTATTAGAACTCATTGCTAATCTATAACTGGGAGGTATAGACACAAAAGTAGTGTCATAGAAAGATTAGTTTGAAGGCAGAGAATAAAGAGGAAGAGAGAAGAATTAAGGGAAAGAAAACCTGTTAACAAGTTATCTTGGTGGCCCAGCCAGATTGGCTCAGTGGCTGAGCACCGACCTATCATCTGGGAGGTCATGGTTTGATTCCCGGTCAGGGCACATGCTGGGTTATAGGCTCCATTGCTAGTAGGGAACGTGCAGGAGGCAGTCTATCAATGATTCTCTCTCATCATTGATGTTTCTATCTCTCTCCCCCCTCTCTAAAATCAATTTTTAAAAAAAAGAAAAGGAAAAAAAAAGACAGAAAAGTTATCTCAGTGGGCTCCACCAGTTAATGATGGCTTGGTCTCAGTAGGTTTCCCCTGGTTTACCCTCCATTCCAGCCTCCCTAACAGACTTAGGGCATACTGTTTCTGAGCAAAAGAGGAGGCGGTTTGGGAAGAACAAAAAAATACAGATTTGAGTTTCTGGGCCATAATAAAAGAAAAAGGACTAAAGACACCGTGGACTCAAGAAGCTTATAATTATTTTTTCATCTGAGTGACCAGATGGTTCTTCTACTAGTGATGAGTCAGTCAGAAAGAGAATTTTTTTTTCTAGAAAAAATATTTAAGTTTTAGATGCTTTTGCGTGTGTGGTAAAATGTGGACAAATCCATTAGAGATGGGATCAAATCCTGTGCCTCTTAAAAAGGTCTTGGCTCTACTTCATCCTCTGCCTCCTGCTGGCATCCTAGTTCACACTTGCATTATTTTTGTTCTCGCCTTGACTAAGAGAATGGTTGTCACTGGGTCTTGACACTGCCTCCAGAGAACTTTCTTAAATGCAATAAATAGGTTCCTGCATTTCCTGACTTAAACTTCAGTGGCCTTTCTTGTGACCGCCTCTCCTTTTCCCCCATTTCCTATATATAGCATCATGTCTAAAACCTGCAGTGTGGCATACTGGGAACTCCTCTATCTCAAGCGTAATCCTCCTGCCTTCTTCCTCTTTCACACCCCACCCCCCTCTACCTCCCATGCCCAGGAGAGTTGTCAGTAATTGGTCTCAGTAGGTTTCCCCTGCTTTACCCTCCATTCCAGCCTCCCTAACAGACTTAGGGCATACTGTTTCTAAAACAAGGCAAGAGGGGTGTAGCCTATATTTATGTATCAACTACATCGTCAGAAACTTTATGTTACGCAAATAAAAATGAAGGATTCTAACAGAGCCTTTGGGGAAAACACAAGTGCAAGAGTCAAGAAGTGGTGCTTCAGGGAAGTTAGAATTCCCTATAACATACTAGTAAATGCTTCATCCCTGTTACATGTTCTGCGTCTATCCAGAAAGCTGCACAATGCCAGTGCCCTCTTGTCCCACAAAGTCGGGTGGGAGTGAGAATGGGGAAGATCTGACCTGCCCGAGCGCACTGGCTCTCATCTTTTAAAAAAATCTTGATTTAGAGTAAAAAATAAATTTTGCAAAATGACCTATTTGAGCCACATAATGACAACAGACCACATATACCATGGTGATGTCATAAGATTTAATGGAGCTGAAATATTCCTATCACTTTGTGACGTCGTAGCTGTCATAAGGTCATAGTACAACACATTACTAACATGTTCATGGTGATGCTGGTGTAAACAAATCTACTGCTCTGCCATTCATAAAAATGTATAACACATATAATTGTGTATAGTACATAAAACTTGATAATGACAGTAGACAGCTACATTACTAGTTTATGATTTACTGTGCAATATTTTTATTGCTATTTCAGAATGTACTCTTTCTACTTATAAAACAAAGTTTGCTATAAAACAGTATGCCCTGTTACATACTGTGTGTTTATCATACATCTTGTGTTGACTGTGTTTCTTGATTGCATCATTTCATGCTTGGTTGAACTATAAGTTGTTTTATACGTTTAGTCATGTAGCCTAAGGGTACAGTGTTCATAAAGTCTACAGTAGTTCACAGTCGTCTTCTAGACCTCCACACTCACTCACTCACGGTGATTACTTGGGGGAGTGTTCTATTTATAAAGTGCGATGTTGCTTCCGTAATGCAGAGGTTTAGCTTACACTTATAAAATAGCACTTTTGTTAGGTGAGTTTTAACCCAGATGCCTTCTATTACTCCTCACTCATATCTATTTTAGACAGTATTCAATTCTTTTATTTCTTTAAAAGAGTAGGGCATCTTAGAGGTTATTTCATGCAATCATTTCCTCCACCATTTCATAGATGCAGAAATAGAGGCATTCAGTGGCTTTCCCCAATTTACAAATTGTTGGTATCAGGGACAGGTTTAGACTCACAGTCTCTTGCTTCTTGCTGCATTGTGTTGCTGTTGTGTGGCATTGCTTCTCTGTGTGTTCATAACTATGTGAGTTCACCGAGTTGCCAATAAGCACACAGAGCAAAATGGGATATATTTCCATTCTCGTTTATCTTGCATTTTTCTCTAAAGGACTCAAGGCACCAAATGATTGGCAGGTTTTGTTCAATATATTTTTTATTTTTATAAATAAGAAAAATTGAGGCAGGTTGACTGAAAAGCATTTGCATATTAAGTATTTGGTGAAGATTTTATGTTTTCTGAGCTTCTATGATTACTCTATATCTAGGGATATCTCCTTGTAAGGCTTGAAATCCTGATTTTTCCTACTAGATTTTCACAATTTGAAGCTAGGAGGAAGAAAGAGTGTCTTAGAAGACAGAAACCATCTGTTAAACATTAGAGGCTACCTTCTTCCTTTACCTTTATTTTTTACAAAAAGCATCCCTGCCCTTATCTCCTGACCCTGCACACAGCTCAACATAAAAGTTGAGCAAGAAAACATGACTGGCATTTTTTTCAGCTTTTTATTTTAAGGGTTTGCATATTCACCCTGGTGTCATCAAAGCATAGTTTGAGAAACTTGAAGAGGACAGACAACCTGGTAAGAGGATCCAGGTTTAGCCAAGAGACCAGGCTAATTGGTATGGTGGAGATTTCCAGGCTGTAGGAAGAGCTCACTGGCCACTTCTCCACCCTATCAAAGGACTCCCCATTGGACAAAGGAATGGATCAAAGAGAGATCTGGATAATGTCTTCTGGAGGCAAAGGTTACAAGAGCGAATAAAGCATTATTTTGACAAAAACACTGAATCCAGCACTGGGCATTTTTGCTCAGTGGTTAGAGTGGCAGCCTGGGCACCAAAGGGTTGTATATTTGATTCCCAGTCAAGGGCACATACCTCTGTTGCAGGTTTCCCAGCCCTGGTAGGAGCTCCTGTGGGAGGCTACCAAGCAATGTGTGTCATCTCACCTCGATGTTGCTCTCCCTCTCTCTCCCCTCCTCCCTCCCTTCCACTCTCTGGAAATCAATGGAAAAAACAAACAAACGACAAAAAGCACACCTGAATCCAAAGGTCTGAAGAGAACCACCTAAGGTTCATCATACTACATGTATGGTGGCGAGAGTAATTATTTGAATGATAGGCAAATGGCATCAATGAAAAGCCCCCTCTCTTCAGGGGGCTGGCCTGGATGAAGGGACAGAAACCTTGGGACTGTTTAGGAAAACAGAACGTCTTCCAACCTGCCCCTCATGGAAGCACAGGGTTGGGAGATTGAAAGGAGAAAAAATGAGAAGGAGGAGGAGGAGAGAGGAAGAGTCCTCATACCTTGTTAATACAATATGTTTTCTACACCTCAGTTAAGGGTAATTAGTGTTATGGAATGAGTTGTGTCCTCCCCCAAAATTCATATGTTGAAGTCCCAGCCCCCTGTATCTCAAATTTGGGGAGATAACAGGGACAGTTGAGCTGCATGAAATCTTAAGATCTTTTCTATCACATCCTGCCTACTAAGTTACAGACCAAATTCTCCCACATTTCAGGACTCATTAGAAAATCGTACAAAGTAATTCTGCAACCTATTCTGTAATCTCTCCTTAAGAAAATGCTTCACTACTGTGCATGGATGGGTCACTCAGAGAAGGAATATTAGCCAGACGTTCAGTTAGCTTACAGTCCAGGTCAGGAAACCGGAATTTTCTAAACCCAGGTCATTCTGAATCAACCTCTGTTCTAAGGGGGAATAATAAAAAGCTCAAATAATTGTTCAGTCAAGTCAAGGGAGTATTTGTATAACTTTTAGCCAAGATATTTACGTATCTTGCACATTACTATTTTCTCCAATGACTGTGCACTTACAAAATGTAAGAAAATAATTTTCTTATGGATTCATGTCTAACACATTTTTTTTTCTGTCAACATTAGCCTCCATTTTTTAAAAAAGAGAGAGAGATCTGAGTGTCTATAGAGGGGTTCTTATTCAAAGATTGATAGCAAAATGTCTTTTTATAACCATAGACATACTGCACTAATGGATTTAGAATTTAGAATGTAAAAGCATTTATAAATGGTAATGGCTTCTCCATTTTCCTGACAGTCACCTACATACTTTCATTGATTTTTCAGTGTAATTTTATAGGCCATCAATAACAAAGGCACTATACCAAACACAATGTATTTTTTCTGATAGAGTTCATGCCAAATATATAATTGCTAATGTAAACTATGTAAAATCATCACTGTTGGCATCTTACCATTCTCTTTAGGGTGTTTTCAGAAGGAAAGTCTGGAGAGAATAAATCCGAGGTTTGCTTGGACACTGACTCTTCTTTAAATCAATGTTACCAGTGGATACAGTTAACTTCAATGTCTTGTCATGCTGTGCATAGCATTGAATAGCTCCAAATATTATGTGAATTCTACTTTTTAAACCTCTTTCTCTCCTAGTGCTAAGTTTGTGAAACTAGCTTTTTGGAAAATGGTGAAGTTGAGCTTTGTTATCCAATGGATGAAAAACACAGTGGTTGGGTTCTGCCAGCCCTTTTGCCTGATTGTACAAGTTACCAACTCAGCAGGCAAGAAAGGAGGTGGTGCATACAACCTGCTGTCCCCAGTACCTTTTATTCAACGGAGAACTGTCCTATATATAATAGAAGTGTTTTTCATGATTGGATGATTATAAATAGAGATATTGAATTACATTTTATTAGGAAATAAATCAAATCTGGCCAGGTCATTTTCTGCTTCACTTTTACTATCCACCAATGTGGATGATAACATATTTATGTATTTCAACATTATAGTCAGAGGCTAGAGAAATTTTAGATTTAACTAATGTCTCATAGCTACTTCACCTCATGTTTGTCTATAGTCAAAGCACTTCAGAGTAACATTGGAAGACCAAAAGTTTATTAGGAACTTTCATATATAAAACTAGAGGCCTGGTGAATGGGATTCCTGCACTGGTGGGGGTCGTGGCCTGTGGGGATCGGCCGCTGTGGGAGCAGCCACTCATCCTGGTCAGCTGAGTGGCTGTGGACCCACCCTCTGAGCGGCTGCTCCTGCTGTGGGAACGCCGCTCATTCCGGTCAGCTGAGTGGCGCTCCCACTGTGGGAACACACTGACCACCAGGGAGCAGCTCCTGCATTGAGCATCTGCCCCCTGGTGGTCAGTGTGCATCATAGTGACTGGTTGACCGGTCATTCTGGTCCTTCTGCTATTTGGTTGCTGGGCTTTTATTATATATGATTACTACCAAGGGATCATTAGTTCTCTAAATAAATTTCAAATTACTAGGAAGCAAATATTTATATGAAAACATAAGTAAAAATAGAAATTATTAGTGATTCATAATACAAATTGAGCCAAATTACTTATTTTAAAATTATTGTTGATAGTATTATAGTATTATATATGTCCCCTATTTCTCCCCACTCTGTGCCTCTCCACCAAGCCCCTAACTCACCCCAGGCCTTCATCACATCATTGTCTGTACTAATGGGCTATACATATATACATTTATGCATATATGTTCTCTGAATTAATCTCTTTCAATATCACCTCTCACCCCTTCCACCTCTGGGATACATCAGTCTGTTCCATGTGTCCATATCTCTGGTCCTATTTTGATCTTTATTAAAGCTGCATAGTATTCCATTGTGTAGATGTACCACAGCTCCTTTCCCACTCATCTACTGATGGGCACTTGGGCTATTTCCAGATCTTAGCTATTGTAAATAATGCTGCTATAAACACTATTCTTTCTAATTGGTGTTCTAAGATTCTTGGGATATATTCTTGGGATATCACTGGATCAAATGGAAGTTCCATTTTTTTTTTTTTTTGGTACATTTTGACCTTTATTTCAACTTTGAACCACAGGATTTTTAGGGGCAAAGTTTTCTTCTTGGAACCCTTTCATACTCAGTAAAACGATTGTGTACGTTTGTTAGCTCTTAATTATCTCTGCTAGAGGGGAGGAGAACAGGTAATTATTGTACACAGCCAATTTCACCTAGCTTGTAATTTTTTCCTTTTTAACTTGTAATTTTTTTTAATATATATTTTTTATTGATTAATATATTACATATGTGTCCTTGTCCCCACGTTACCCTCTACCCCCCCCCACACCCCCCGCTCATGCCCTCACCCCCCTGTTGTCCATGTCCATTGATTAGGCCTATATGCTTGCATATAAGTCCTTTGGTTGATCTTTCCCCTGTACCCCCACCCTCCCCTACCTTCCCTCCAAGTCCCGACAGTCCAATCAATGCCTCTCCGTCTCTGGATCAGTCCTTGTTCATCAGTTTATGTTGTCCATTATATTCCACAAATGAGTGAGATCCTGTGGTATTTATCTGCTCTCCAGTTCCATCCATGCTGTGGCAAATGGTAAGAGTTCCTTTTTCTTCTTCCTCTTCTTAAAGAATACCTTTCAGCATTTCATATAATGCTGGTTTGGTGGTGATGAACTCCTTTAGCTTTTTCTTATCCGTGAAGCTCTTTATCTGACCTTCTATTCTGAATGATAGCTTTGCTGGATAAAGTAATCTTGGTTGCAGGTTCTTGCTATTCATCACTTTGAATATTTCTTGCCACTCTCTTATGGCCTGCATGGTTTCTGTTGGGAAATCAGCTGACAGTCGTATGGGTACTCCCTTGTAGGTAACTGACTGTCTTTCTCTTGCTGCTTTTAAGATTCTCTCTTTATCTTTTGCTCTTGGCATTTTAATTATGATGTGTCTTGGTGTGGTCCTCCTTGGATTCCTTTTGTTTGGGGTTCTCTGCGCTTCCTGGACTTGTAAGTCCATTTCTTTCACCAGGTAGGGGAAGTTTTCTGTCATTATTTCTTCAAAAAGGTTTTCAATATCTTGCCCTCTCTCTCCTTCTGGTACCCCTATAATTCTGATGTTGGTACGCTTGAAGTTGTCCCAGAGGTTCCTTACACTATCTTCATATTTTTGGAATCTCTTTTCTTTTTTCTTTTTCGGTTGGGTATTTTTTGTTTCTTTGTATTTCAAATCTTTGACTTGATTCTTGGGATCCTCTTGTCTGCTGCTGGATCTCTGTAAATTATTCTTTATTTCAGTCAGTGTATGCTTAATTTCTAGTTGGTCCTTTTTCATGTCCTCCATGGTCTCACTATACTTATTGAGGGATTCATTAAATTTATCGGCGGTTTCCATAAAATTCTTGAAAAACCTTATAAACGTGGCCTTGAACTCTATATCCAGTCGTTTGCTTTCCTCCATTTCTGCCATTTGTGACCTGTTTCTTTGTCTCCGCATTTTGGCAGCTTCCCTGTGTTGATAGAGTGGCCCTGCGCGCCAGGTGTCCTGTAGGGCCCAGTAGCTCAGCCTCCCCAGTTACCTGGGGTGGACACTCTTGGTGCCTTGGTTGTTGTAGAATCACTGGGAGGAATTGACCTCCAGGCCAATTGGCTGTGAGAATCAGCTGTGTCTAAAGTGGGAGAACTTCTGTGCTGAAGACACCCTTCTGGGGCAAGACTTGCTTCAGTGGGGCTTTGGTGCTCACTGAGTCTGCTCCCTGAGTGTGTCCCTTATGGATCTGAGGAGTTGCAATCTGGATGGTCCCCCTCTGACCACTGGGTACAGTGGCTCTTGGATCTAAGGAGGTGCTAATTCAGCCTCTGCCTGAGGCCACACAGCAGGAGCCACGAAGAGGCTCAGCTGTGAAGCAATGCAAGCCGCTGCGGGGCCTTGGGCCTTCTCTTGGAAGTTCCGGGTCTGCCTGGCTCGGCTGTAGTTAGGTCCATTCACATGCAAAAGCCTCTGCCGCAGCCTGGGTGGGGCGGGGTCTCAGGGAATCAAAGGGCGGATCAAGGAGCTATGGCTGATTCTCCGCCCTGAGTCGTGGGTCTCAGTGACCCGCTAATTGCTGCAAGCACCTCTGAGGGAAAGCCGCCTTCAAGTTCGCCTGCTGCCTGACAGACCAGCTTCTCCCCGTATGAGTCCTGGGTCCCCAGAGACTTCCCGGAACCGAAGTTCAGAGCAGTCGGGAGCTTGTGATTCAAAAAGACAGCCGCGTCCTCAGGTGCCACCCCCTTTCCTCCCCCGAGCGCGCGCGGCGAGCTGCTGTACCTCTGCGCTTGTACCTCTGCACTTGTACCTCTGCACTTCACCTCTGCAGCTCCTCTGGCTCTCAGCGTGCTTTTCTTTCCTTCTAGTTGTAGAATTTACACTCAGCCAGCCTTCCTGTTGTTCTGGATGATGTTTGCTCTGTCCTTTGCGATAATTTTCAATTGTTGTGAGAGGCGGCAATTTCCTGGTGTTTACCTATGCCGCCATCTTAGTTTCTCTCTCGGAAGTTCCATTTTTAATTTTTTGAGGTAACTCCATACTGTTTTCTGCAGTGGCTGCACCAGTCTGTGTTCCCACCACCAGTGCAATAGGATTCATTTTTCTTCACACCCTCACCAGCACTTGTTTGTTGATTTATTTATAGTAGTCCTTCTGACAGGTGTGAAGTGATGTCTCATTGTGGTTTTAATTTGCATCACTGATGATTAGTGACCTTGAACATTTTTTCATATGTCTATTGGTCATTTGTATGTCCTCTTTGGAGAAATGTCTATTCATGTTCTTTACCAATTTTTTAATAGGATTGTTTGATTTCCGGATGTTGAATTGTATAAGTTCTTTATATATTTTGGAGATTAACTCCTTATCAGATGAATTTTTAGTGAATATGTTCTCCCATACAGTGGGTTCACTTTTTGTTTTGTTCATGATTTCTTGTGCTGTGAAGAAGCATTTTAGTTTGATGTAGTACCATTCATTTATATTTTCTTTTGTTTACATTGCCCTTGGAGATATATCAGAAAAAATGTTGCTCCAAAAGGTGTGGGAGATTTAACTGCCTATGTTTTTCTTGTAGGATTTTTTTTTTTTTTTTTTGCATTTAAGTCTTTTTAGTGGGTTGATTTGGGGGGGGTTCTCTTTTTTCTCTTTCCATTGATTTATGTCTGCCCTTGTGCCATTACCAGGCTCTTTTGATTACAGTGGCTTTGTAGAATAGTTTTATATCTGGTATTGTGGTTACCTCCAACATTGTTCTTCAAGGTTGCTGAGGCTCTTAGGGGTCTTTTTTGGTTCCATATAAATTTTTGCAGTGTTTGATGTAGATCTGTGCAAGATGCCATTAATATTTTACTAAGGATTGAGTTGAACCTATAGATTGCTTTGGGTAGTGTGGACATTTTAACTGAGGTTAATTCTTCCAATCTATGAACATGGTGTATGCTTCCACTTATGGGTATTTACCTCCATTTCTTTCTTCAGTTTCCTATAATTTTCCAAGTACAGGTCTTTTACCATCTTGGTTAAATTTATTGCCAAAACCGGTTTGGCTCAGTGGATAGAGCCTCGGCCTGCGGACTGAAGGGTCTCGGGTTCGATTCCGGTCAGGGGCATGTACCTGGGTTGCGGGCACATCCCCAGTGGGAGATGTGCAGGAGGCAGCTGATCAATGTTCTATCTCTCTATCTCTCTCCCTTCCTCTCTGTAAAAAATCAATAAAATATATTTAAAAAAAATTTATTACTAGGTACTTTATGTTTTTATGTTGCAATAGTAGATGGGATTGTTTTCTTAGTTTATCTTTCTGATACTTCATTATCTATATATATAAAAGCCTAAGTGACCATTACCACTAAACAACTGGAATGACCGGAATGACCAGACAACTGGCTGGGAGCTATGACGCACACTGACCCAGACCTTGCTGCTGAGGCCCTAACAGCCCCGAATCTGGTTCACCTGAACCCGATTCCTCGTGGAATCAGCCATTGGTTAGCTTGCTACTGGAGCCAACCTCCTGCAGTCCCTCCCCCCGGCTGACCAGCCAACCTCCCATGGTCCCTCTTCCTGGCAGACTGCTCCCCTCCTCCATCGGCCCCAATTGCCAGCCAGGCCAAGAGACCCCACCCTGCCCATGCACCAGGCCTCTAGTTGGTGTATAAAAATACTCTCGATTTTTGGGACTTAATCCTGCTACTTTTCAGAATTCATTTATTAAATCTAGTAGAGTTTTGGTGGAGACTTTAGGGTTTTATACCTACAGTATCATGTCATCTAGGCATAATGACAGTTCTACTTCCTACTTTCCAATTTTGATGCCTTTTTTTTTTCCTTTTGTCTGATCACTGTGGCTAGGACTTCCAGTAATGTGTTGAGTAAGAGTGGAGAAAGTGAACATCCCTGTCTTTCTCCTAATCTTAAGGGAAACACTTTCAGTTTTTGCCCCTTGCGTATCATGTTGCTTGTAGATTCTTCATATGTGGCCTTTATTATGTTGATTTATGTCTGCCCTTGTGCCATTCTATTCCAACTTTGCTGAGAGTTTTTATCATAAATGGGTGTTGGATTTTGTTAAATGATTTCTCTGAGTCTATTGATATGATCATTTGATTTTTATCCTTCATTTTGTTTATATGATGTATCACAGTTATTGATTTGTGAATATTGTACCAACCTTGTATCCCCGGAATAAATCCCACTTGGTCATGATGTATATGATCTTTTTAATGTAATGCTGGATCCAATTTGCTAATACTTTGTTGAGGATTTTAGAATCTATTTTTATCAAGGATATTGACCTATAATTCTCTTTCTTTGTAGTGGCTTTATATGTTTTTGGAATTAGGATAATGTTATTCTTGTAAAAAGGGCTTGGAAATCTTCCTTCCTATTCATTTTTTTTCTAACAGTTTGAGATGGATAGGTGTTAATCTTTCTTTTAATATTTTGTAAAATTCACCCATGAAGCCATCTGTCAAGCAATTTTGTTTGCTGGGACTTTTTTCATCACTACTTTAATTTCATTATTGTAATCCATGTATTCAGGTTTTCTGATTCATCCTGATTGAGTTTGGAAGATTTTATATTTCTAGTAATTTGTCCATTTTGCCCAGGTGGTCCAATTTGTTGTCATATAGTTGTTCATAGTATTTTTTCAACCCTATGTATTTCTGTGATGTCATTCATTACTTTGCCTCTTTCATTTCTCATTTTATTTATTTGGTCCTCTCTCTTTGTTTCTTGATGACTATGGCTAACATTTTATCAATCTTGCTTATCTTCTCAAAGAACTAGCTTTTGGTTTCATGGATATTTGTTTTTTGTTTGTTTTTATATCATTTATTTTCACTCTGGTCTTTATTGTTTTCTTCCTTCTACTTACTTTGGTCTTTTCTTTTTGTTATTTTTCTAGTTCTCTTAGTTTTAATGTTATATTGTTTATTTGAGATGTTTCTTGTTTCTTGAGGCTGGCCCATGATGCTATAAACTTCCCTTTCAGGACTGCTTTTGCTGTGTCCCATAAATTTGGGGTTGTTGTGTATTCATTTTAATTTGTTACCAGGAAGGAGTCAATTTACTTTCTACTTGGAATGTCTTCCCACCTTTTTACTGTGTAATATTTACCTACTAAGACCCATTTTAGAAATGCCATCCACACTATGAATTTTATTTTCTTCTCTGCCCTCCTTGTTTAAGCAGAGCTGACAGCTGAATTTTCTATATTTCTATGGTATCCTGTCACTCCCAGTCATAGTTTATGCAATGCGTATATTTATTTCTCTGTCTATTCATTAGTATACTGTGTGTTTATCAATACTCTATGAATTCCTGGCAGACTGCAATTACATTGTAAAAATTTTTATTTGACCAAGAATTCACCAAGAATCTTGACCTCTGGTAGTGTCTCCACAAGTGGATGGAAGCTTAATGTAGCACATGGAAAAATAAACAACAATACCAGAGAAACCCCATTTTTATGGTGCAAAGGAAAATAAATGATACCAACAAGAAGTTCCATAAGTTTTCAAAGAGTTGGCCTAGAACAATCTGAGAATGCTTTATGGAGAAATTGGGGACTAAAGAATGACTTGGAATTATAATAGCTATAGAAAAAGGGAAATTATTCCAATCCAGAATTATTGAAGTTTTCACAGTAAGAAATTACTTAAATAACATAAACATATTTTTTCTAGGTTGTTAAGTTGAAAATTATAGATTACTATTTAACTTTTAACAAAGTCGTTGGAATGTTATGGAACATTCAAAACTAGGAATTCACTGATTTTCTGAGATAGATCATAAACAACGTTTCCAGTTTTCCTTTGCAAAATGGGACAAGAAGTACATTTCTTCTTGATATTGTATTGTTGTGATAGATCATCAATGTGAGGGAGGGCTTCAGGCACTTACATTGTACTCCATGCACCATATATAGAGAACAATGTGAGTTGTGCTGGAGTTGGGCAATTAATCAGCTCTGGGTCCGTGACTCACATAGTGCCAAGACATTTGATAGATCATCAATTGCTTTTGCAATCTTTCCTTTTTTCCTTAAGAGCAAACATATGCTGATACATAAGAGATAAAAATTGATGAGATAATTAGGTAAACTTATGTTGAATGTCAAGGAAAGAAACCATAATTTGGGAAATCAATAGAATATGGATCACTATAAAAACTATTTTCATGCTTTGGTGCAATGCTACGTCCACTAAAGTAATCAGCAATAAGTGGTTCCTTGAAAGCTTTTATTAATGCTTGGATCCAAAGGTCAAGAAATGATTCATATTCTCAAGTAGCTATTGGTGTTGGTATTGATATTGACATTGACATTGCTCTATTATAGAATCATCTGTTTGCCTTTGGCACCATGGTGCTAAAATGTTAGAGTCCTGAGTCCTCCTGCACTAAAGAAATCCTGAAAAGTCATAACATTTTTAATTACAGTAGTTAATATTTTCACCCAGAATGGCTAGTAAAGTTATAAAATTGTCAAACTTTTTAGCCTTTCAATTCCAAATTTCTTCTTTCTCCTGTGGTAGTATGCCTTATACATCTCGATCTCCATAGCAAAATATGCTAATAATTGTCAAAATTTATTGAGCTCTTATTATGTGCCTGGCATAAGTATATATTAACTTTTCACTACAGTAATGCTTATAATGCTCTCTTTATACAGATGGAAAAACTGAGGACAAGGAAGGTAAGGTAACTTTCTGAAACCACACACAAAAAAAGTGATGGAACTAAGATTCTTAATGAAATAATCTCACTCCAGAGTGATCTCTATTTCATTCTGATTTTGGGGGGGAGGGGGAATAAAATGTCATTGAGTGGTTAAATCTATGATGAATACAACCAAAATGATGAGAAAACATAATAGTTTAAGAACGAGGTTATTGCCAGATATGTTGTAAATTTCAAAATAAAAATAGGAAAATACTAATGCTAATACATTTGAATGTTCTGATGATATGATCAAATCCATTAAAAATATAATTAACCAAGAAGAGCATAAGAAGAAATAGCCAAGAAATTGTAAAAGAGCAAAAGTACTTAAAATTGCTCAGAAATGAAAGAGGAAAAAGTTCCAAGTTTTTCTATGAAGACAATATAGAAATGAAGAAAGTGCACTTTATATCACTATTTTATTATTTAGATATTTTTAGATATAAAGTACATAAATTTCTAATTTTTATTACCTGTAATAAATGCTATTATATAAACCATAAATTAAATAAGAAAAGAAATAAACAGGGCCAACAGAGATTTCAAAACTTTAATATGGGCAAAGAAAATTAACAGTTAACAGTAAAGAGGCAATAATAAACATAAACAATTACTCAATTTCACTAGTAATCAAAGAAGTAAGAATTAAAATAGAGCTTTTGCCTATCAAAATGAAAAGAGATAAAAATAGTATGATATGCATTAAATTTGAAGTTGCTATCTTTCTGAACAACCACTTTATAATAAACTAGGGGTCCAGTGCACAAATTCGTGCACCTTCAAAGGAACTGTGGGCCGCTAGGCTGCAGTGGGCACAGGGGCAGGTCTCAGCCTATCCGCAGTGCCCCCACCCAGCCCTTACCACCATGCTCCTCTCCTGCCCTGGTCCCCTCTCTGCCAATAACCCTGTTCCCTCCAACACCGTTTCCATATGCTGACAGCACCAGTCCCGCTCACACCAACTAATGGCATGGAGCAATTGGGGCCAGCGCCAGCATTGGGTTCGAGCGGCAGCTGCTGCCCTGATTTCCCCTCTGGAGCAGGGTAAGGTGGAGAAGCCCTGAGGGGTGATTGGAGCCAGCAGTCTCCGCTCGCACCCACTGATGGCGCTGAGTGATTGGGGCTGGCAACGGGCACTGGCAGTGGGTGCGAGTGCCAGGTGGAATCATGGCCTATGGGAGCAAAGAATTTTCAATAACCACCAGAGGCTCACCCTGATGACAGCAACCAGCGCCCCACCTTGGTCTGCTGCCCTCACCTGCTCCACCATCCCATCGTGGCCAACGCCCGCCGTGTTCCGTGCGTGCCCCCTGATGGTCAGTGCATGTCATAGTGACTGGTTGTCCGGTTGTTCCGCCATTTGGTCTATTTACATGTTAGCATTTTATTATATAGGATAGTAACTAAATCAGAAAAAAACGTTTTAAATAAACTTGCACTCTATTCAGAATCCCATAAAGAAATGAAGAGTAATGACTAGAAAAATTATGTGTAAAGATATTTATGGCAGGATTTGTTATAGTTGTGAAAAATTTATATACCCTATAGTACTTCTTACTTTCATTTTTTTCAGTTCTGAGTTTTTAAATTATTAACTCAAAATAAATGTAATAAATGTCTACATTAGGTATTATTTATTTATTTATTTATTCTTATTGAATTTATTGGAGTGACATTGTTTCACAAAAGCCTATAGTTTATAAGTGTACAGTTCAACAGAACATCATCTGCACACTATATCATGCATCAATTGCCCTAAGCAAAGTCTCTTTCCATCCCCATTTTCCTGCCTTTACCTACGTACAATCTACCCACACCCCCTTTTCTCTCTGGCTATCACCACACTGTTTTCTGTGTCTGTGTGTTATATATGTTACACATATAGGTTATATATCACATTCATTCATCAAGTTCCCCAACAACCTTCCCCTCTGAAAGCTTGCAGTCTGTCCATGTATTCATGCCTCTGTTTCTATTTTGTTCCTCAGTTCACTTTATTAGATTCCACATATTAGTAAGATCATAGGTATTTGTCTTTTTCTGACTCGATTATTTCACTTAGCATAATAATCTCCAGGTACATCCATGCTGTCTCAAAGGGTAAGAGATCCTTCCTTTTTACAGCTGTATAAGTATTCCATTATGTAAATGTACCACAACTTTTTTCTCCACTCATCCACTGATGGACACTTGGGGATGTTTCTAAATCTTGGCTATTGTAAATAGTGCTACTATGAACATAAGGGTGCATGTATTCTTTGATTGGTGTTTCAGAATTCTTTGACTATACTCCCAGAAGTGGAATCCTGGGTCATAAGGCAGTTCCATCTTTAATTTTTTGAGAAAACTCCATACTGTTTTCCACAGTGGCTGCACCAGTCTGTATTCCCACGAGCAGTATACTAAGGTTTTCTTTTCTCTGTATCCTCACCAGCACTTGTTGTTTTTTGATTTATTGATGGTAGTGATTCTGACAGGTGTGAGGTGATATTGTGATTTTAATCTTTATCTCTCTGATGATTATTTTTTCATATGTCTATTGGCCATCTGTATTTCCTGTCTGGAGTAGTGCCTATTCAGGTTCTTTGCCTATTTTCTAGTTGGGTTGTTTGTCTTCCTGATGTTGAGTTGTATAAGTTCTTTATGTATTTTGGAAATTAAACTCTTATCATATGTATCATTGGCAAGTATGTTCTCCCTTACAGTGGGTTCCCTTTTCATTTTATTGGTGGATTCTTTGGCTATTCTGAAGCTTTTTAGTTTGATGGAGTCCCATTTATTTATTTTTTCCTTTGTTTCCCTGGCCCTGGGAGATATATTGGCAAAAATATTGCTATGTCAGATGTCTGAGATTTTATTGCCTATGTTTTCTTCTAGGATTCTTTTGGTTTTGCGACTTACATTTAAGTCTTTTTTCCATTTTGAGTTTTTCTTATATACAGTGTAAGTTGATGGCCCAATTAACTTTTTTTGCGTGTACCTGTGCATGCTAGTAGGAAGGAATGTGTAAGGCCCCTATTGTAGTAATGCAGGTTGGTAATGAGAACCTGTCCTAGAATGGAATCAGTAAGAATGGAGAGGAAGAGTGGCTTGAGTCAGACCAGGGAGACAGAGTTGCTTGCACCTGGGGACTGATATATGTATGGTCAAAGAAGAGGATGGATTGTGGCAGGGGTCGGGGGTTGCAAGTTTAGTTTGAATTTATTGAAATGTGTGCATGCTATTTCCAGTGTACATGTTCTAGAGCCATGGGGTGAATTGATATTCCCAGGCTATAATTCCTCATCCACAATGTAGATAACCCCCGCTATAATTTTAAGAAAGTTTAGGGGCCCTGGCAAAGTCTCAGAATATTTACCACTTTTTGAAAATTTCCAAGTGTCTATAGTAAATCCTGTACTGATTGACGTTTCTTAATTGTTCCCCCAACTTTACTTTTTGTTTTACTACATATATGATGTAGACATTGTTGTTAGCTAACTGTGTACCCACTCTCAAGCACTTCTCTCCCTTGTTGCGGCTTCTGCACAGATGATAGAAAAGCTAACTTCATAGTTTATTTTTCCTACAGCAATAATGGCCCATGTGCACAATTCTAGGCAATTGTACAAAACAGTTGAGTCTTTAGTATTTACTTTTAATAAATAGGGAAATTTCAGTAATGTCCTTTTACCTCATCTTCTTGCCTTGATAAAATACCTGGAGTTAGAATAGTTATCTTGGGTTCATGAGAATCCCAGAAAATTGATATTGTTGAGCTGTTAAAACCAGCTCCAGTGATTCCAGACTTTTTATTGTAGGTGGGGAAACCCTCTCATTTGTTGGAGCCATGTCAATCAGTGTTTTTGTTTATTGCAGCTGCATGCTTTCCTAATTGATAAGCAGTAGACACAGAGCTTTAGATGCAACATATCACTTCTATGATTGAAATATTCAATTCTGTAAAAGTAACCAGTCCCTCATTAAAAATCCCCACCCCCTCAGAAATAGTCCCTGAGGAACATATGCAATAAAATATGTTCCAAATTCACTGCTAAGATTCTCTAATTGTCCTAAATATATAGGACAATTAGGAAAAATCAGCTCTAATATCTTAACCGGAAATGTCATGGAACTGGAATAAATTAGAAAAAAAAATGGTGGGTAAGGGAGGTATAGCACAATGGTATCCGTATCATTATTTATTGAGATCCACTGAAAGAGCCCCATTCTCTGAAAAAAATTTTAGTTAAAAAAAGAATAAAAAAGAATAAAGAATAACCTTAACTTCTGATCAATTATTTAAGTCCCTTTCACTAGTGTTTTGCAAGCAGAAGCTGGGTACTCACTGATCTTAGAAGATGCACATATCTTTAACTTTGTCACAATGATGTTGCATAATAAATCATCCTAAAACGTATTGGCTGAAAATGTTTAATAATTCTCATCAGTCTACAGGTCAGCTTGGCAGTTTGTGTAGGTTCGTTGGGGCTCTCCCATATGTCTGTGGTCAGCTGTAGACCAGCTAGTTTGCTATGCTCATCTTAGCTGGGCTTTCTCACAGTTCTGAAACCTTTGCTGGGTAACTAGACTGACAGCTCTGTTTCATGTGGCCTCTCACCCTCCAGCAGGTGGCCTTAATCTTGTTCTTTTGTGGATGCAGAGGACCAAGATAAAAAGTGGGAGTGTACAAAGTCTCTTGAGGTCTCAGGTAGGAGCTGGCTGAATGTCCCTTCCGTCACATTCTCTTGGCCAAAGCAAATCATGAGATCAGCCTAGATGCGAAGAGGGATGAAGAGTCTTCACCTTTTCATTAGAAGAGCTTCAAAGTTATACTGCAAAGGATGTGGATGCTGAGTGGGTGGTGGAGAATGAGACTGTTTTTGTAATCGATATACTTCAGCAATTACAAATCAGAATGTGGGGCTGAATTAGATGACTTAAAAGAAATTTAAACTTGAAAGGAATTCTTGACTTTTTTTGTCTCAGAATTGCGTTCATGAAAGATTTTTACCCTCCAATGCCTCTAAAAGAAGTAATTGTTGATCTTAATACTTAAGGAGACATGTTTAGGTGTATCAATTTGGTCCTCTAAAAATCAGACACCAAGATGGAAAAATATATATATATATATATGCAATTTCACAGGAAATGCCTGTGAAGGCAAGGGCAGCTTTCAGACTGTGGTGCTGATTAGAAACCTATGCAAAGAAAGAGGGAAGGAGGGATTGGGTAGAGAGAGCCTCAGGCCTCAGTGCAGTTTGAGGTTTGGCCATACCAATACATAGGAATAACCTAGTTTGGTTATCTATGATGTGCTCAGTTATTGGCTGGGAGCAGCCTAGATCAAATGAGTCTTGGTGTGAGCGTGAGAGTGTATCTCAAAGTGTGGCAGCTGGAGGTTGTCAATCACCTATGCTACCTACATCAGGCTCTCTTGAAGGGAGATCTGAGTGGAGTGGTTCAATCCCATCTACATACAAAAAAGTATAAAATATAATAAGTACTCAAAAACTTTTGAGACCAAATTATTCCTGTGTTGGTCATATTAATGTAGTCAGACCCAAGGCACTAGGATCCTATGGGCGGATACCCAAATTGAGAGTGGAGGGCACTACTCAAACACAACAAATGCTCTTCTTATTCGTTATGGATGACACAGTACTAAACATCTCTCCAACCAGGCGCTTTACTCCAAACCCCAAACATGGATAGCCTGTCTTCCCATTACTTATGCTGCACTTTCGGCAATGCCTCTCATCTACTGTCCAACCGTCAAACACCCATACTTCAAGGTTGAGACTGAGTCCCCGCATGCATGGCCACTCTAACAACAAAATCCCCCTCTAAATACCTAAGGAATAGTATTATCATACCACTGCTCACTGCTGAATGTATCAACTCTTACAATATTAGTTAGCTTGCCATGTCATTTAAAGTTTAGCTTATTTGAGAGCAGAGACTATGAACTGTCTTTTATTAATATTTTTTGTATATAATTTCTAAAAATGTTTTAGTTACTTATAGTTTACATTCAACATTATTCTGTACTCAGAATAATAGCATAGTAGATAGAAAATCATGTACTTTGTGGACAGGTGTCCCTGATGTTTCAAGTACCCACCTGACCCCAGGCATAGTTATTACGATATTATTGACTATTTCCTATGCTGTAATTTACATTTCTGGAAGCTTTTCGAGATGACCTTAAAGGTCCCTTCAACTTTTATAATTTCTCTTTTTTTGTTTTGTTGGGTAATGTGGGGGGAGAAAAAGGGAACTGGGTGGGAAGCCAGCCTGCTTTGGAAACATGCTTAGCTCAAAGAGTGTATGCATGTGCCGTAGTGCTAGAAAAGTAAATATTACTTTATGTCATGAAAGAAATTCCAAATCTTCAGACCATGCTTACCTGCAGATACAGTCTGTGTACCACTCCGAGTCACAATGAGACTGTATGGGGAGTCTCTATGGGCTTTTGGAAACTGGTTGTTTCCCTCCCTAGGATTTCTTATTTCCATACCCCTGTTCATTCTATCTCAGATCTATGACAACACTCTATCCTCATTATCATCATCATATTGGTGGAATCATTCTGTTAGCCTCTTTCCCTGATTGTGTTCCAATCCATCATTTACCAGCATCCAGAGTCATTTTATAAAATTATAATAAGATGCATCATTTTTTGCCCTGGCTGGTGTTTCCCAGTGGTTAGAACATCAGCCCATGGACTGAAAGTTCCTGGGTTTAATTCTCTGTCAAGGGCATGTACCTGGGTTGCAGGTTCCGTAGCCACAGTAGAGGTGTGTGCGGAAGGCAACCAATCCCAGTGTCTCTTTCACTTCGATGTTTTTCTCTCTTTTCTTCCCCCTTCTCCCTCCCTTCCACTGTCTCTAGAAATTAATGGAAAAAATATCCTCCAGTGAGGATTAAAAAAAAAAGTGTCATTTTCTGTTGATATGAAAACATCCTAATTCCAGATATTCTGCATGTGATTTTCTTTCTCTTAGAATCTTTCGAGTTTTCTTCATGTATTGCACTTTAACTCAGTGATCCTTTTAAATATAGAAATTCATTTCTTCAGCTGTGGAGACTTTATTGTTTTAATGCTTTTATGAGAGTCTTCTTCATTTTATTTGTTTTTGAATTCTTCTAGATTGAGCCTCTAGTTTTCTTTTATTTTAATGCTAATTTTCATCTTGCAATATTTCCACTGGGATATAGATTTACTAGAATGTTAGTCCCCACTCTTGCTTATGAGGAATATAGTTTTAAATTCACTTGACCTCAGGCCTATTCCAGGGATTTTCAACCTTTTTCATCTCATGGCACATTTAAACTAATAACTAAAATTCTGTAGCATGCCAAAATTATATTTTTGGCCAATCTGACAAAAAGAGGTATAACTTTGATTCATTCACATTGGATGGCTATTGTTATGTTAGTTGTTGTCATTTTTTTTTTTTAATATAAGGGAAGAGAGGTCAGTGCTCCTTACTAAATGGCCTGGTAGTGCATGTTTTCAAAAATCTTGTGGCAAACTGTGCCACGGCATCCTGGTTGAAAATCGCTGGTCTATTTTGATACATTTAACCTTTCAGTTAAGTGACATACTACAGTAAGTTGTAATATTTTTCTCTTGCTATCTCTTCAGTAGTTTCACATGTCTCATCTTGAGCTGATGGACTTTCTAAGAGTTTAACTAAAAAATTCACCAAGAAATATGTTCACATCATTTATTTTTTCTTTAAAGTAGTGAAATAAATTGGGCTGTAGAAGTGAGGGTAAAGTGCCATGTAATATAAATTTAGAAAGTAGGTCAGGCCCTACTTCTGTGTCAGGGATGAAAAAACGAGTCTAAGATTCGGAAAGGGAATATTCAGTAAATGACACAAAGAGAAAAGTCCCTAAAGTCATTTTTCATTCGGTTATGGAATTCAGGAACTCTAATCAACACCATAAACTCTAGGGAAGGTAACCCCAGTTTGTTCACTGTTGATTTTATAAGGTATAATAAGAGTTTGGAGTATAGTTAGTAAGAGAATAAGAGAGAGAGGAAGGGAAGGAGACCAGTGGTCAGGCAGCAGGGGGTGATGGGAAACTCTCTGGATGAGAAGCTGAGTTTAACTCTGGTTCAGCACTATGGCCAGAGTCAGACAGCCACAGTGTCTGCTTATGGCCCAGGATGTGTCATAAACTGTGAAAGTAAAATAAAATATGTGACATCTTTGAGAAGTGTACATTTTTATTTAAAGAAATGAGCAATTTGCATGACTGACAAACTATTTTAATTTACAATTAAATCAGTAACATAGAAATGACAGTTACCTTATTATTTTTTTCTGGTTAGGAAGCTCACTAAATGAAAGTGAAAGATCTGGAATTAGATAAAATAGAAGCTTGTAAATGTTGGTCCATTAAACATTAAACAAATTAGCTGAGAGTTTATGATGACCTGGTCTATGTAGGGAAACTGACATCCTGAAAGGTTGCAGTGACTTTTTGAAGAATAGTGGGTAAAATATATGAGTTTCATAAATTGAAACACTGTTATATTATTCTTTGGCTCTTAATTATCTGTGAAGATATAAGGATAATCTTACCTAAGGCAGAAACAGCAAGTATTATGAGCTCTGAAGTAATTCAACAATAAAAGAAATGTTCTTAGCAAATGGCAAGTATTATTAGAGAAGATGTAAAGGTTTCTTTTATGCACTAATGCCCACCTGGTTGGCATCATTAAGATCTTGTATGGCTTCTAACAAGTAGAGTAGCTCTTTAATAGACTTAAGTTAAGCATTTCCTTCTGAACCATTAGCATTTGTGATCTACACCTCTGTGTTTTCCCACCAGCTGCTGCCTCTGGAAAATGTTCTTCCTTCATTCTTCACCCAATATTTGCACCTGGGAAACTCAATGCAAGTGTCATGTGCCAGGTAAGTCTTCACTAATCTGTTCATTTTATTTAAATGCAGGTCTCTGTGTTTCCACACAATCATTGGCATAGTGAGATACTTATTACACTACCTGAAATTGTGGGTCATTAGTCTGTTTTCTCACGGACTTTGTAGATGTAAGGGCCAGACTTTATATGATCATTTTTCCAGTTCCTAGCACAGTGCTTGCTAAGCTAGTTATTTACTAAAATAATGAAGTACAAGGAAACAGCATGGACTTTATAATTGGAAGGCCTTAATGTGAGTCCCAGTGCAGCTCCCTTCTGGTTGTTTTACTTTGGGGGAATCTCTCAGGATTTTTGTTTTCTTGGTTTTCCAATGGGGGTAATAATAACTTCGTTGCATGTATACTGAGATGTGAAGGTGAGATTATGTAAAACTACTATGTAAGCAGAAAAATGCTATGCTAATATTACCATTGTTATGGTCCTATAAAAGGAAAGAGGTGCTAGAACTGAATCTCATTATAGCAGACAGATGCTAATATAAAATGCCTGTATATTTTTAAAGTCTCAAATCCCTCTACAAACATGATTTCTAAATAAAATTACATCATGTAACACAAAAGTATCAAAACCCTGTGATCAACACTGAGGGAGAGGGTGTGTTGGGATGTTAGAAGTAGGGGTATGGGGCAAGAGTGGAGTTAATCTGCAATTGATGTCACTGGAGGGGGGGCAGGGGACAGGAAAGACACAGATTACAGCTGACTTTACCAGTGTCTGGATGAGTAATTAGAAAATATACTTCTACAAGATTTATGAGTAAAGACATTCTTATTCAGAAATCATTGATATACATTCCATGCTGTCTACAAGTTAACATTTATAGAAAACTGATTTCGATGATTTTCCTTACTTTTGGTTGTAGATTAAAAATATCCAGCAACTTTTGAAAAGGGTGAAATAAATTATGGTGTATGGATTGTCCTTTCCTTTGAAATTGAATTGTTTGTCAGTCTTCACTTATATAGCAAGAAGCCCTGAGTAAAAGTCATTGGATATGTCTGTATTCAGAAGGTCTGGACGTAATTCCCAGTAGAAGTTAAAAAAGAATAATAATAAAGAATGACATTTATTTTATTTACCAAAAAAAAAAAAAGCCAAGTCAGGACTTCTACTTTTGGTAGGATGGAGAATTTTATAGCAGAACATCGGTCTGCTATAAAAAATATAATTTAAAAAATTTAATAAGTGTCATAGAACCAAAGAACTATGACTATGAAATAAAATTTTAGGGAAAGGGAACTTCTAGATGGTAAAATCAGGATATTCAACTCTCACTATGGACATTATCTACTTCTGAGCTTGGGTTGAGAGTCTGGGCTCAGCCCAGGCTGTGAATTACCTCTGGGGTGAAGAATATTCAGCAGTCATTGTGGCAATCTTGAAGGGTATGAGTGACCAATTTAGAAACTAGAAGGTTTACAAACAGATGACCAATTTCCCTTTAATACATTTGCCAAACTATACATCTGCATAGGACAGGAGGCTAAAGAAGTAAGCCCACATTCCATAAAAGCTGAGTGGAATTTTCCAAAGTCTCCTGCTACTTAGAAAACAAATACTAAGGGGAGGGAACCTGAAAGCAAGGGAGTAGACAGGAAAACTCCCTCAGGAGTGGACAACTGACATGGGTGCCTCGCCCCAGAGTCTTCTCCCTGGAGGCATTGGCAGATCTGGGTAAAGCTGTAATCTAAGAATCCAGATTTGACCTCCAAAAGGGGACCATTGTTGTAGATAGAGAAACCAACACAGCTTTTGTCATTTACTCAAAATTGGATTGATGAAATTAAAAACCTGGGGGACTTTAAACACAGCTGGTCTCCTCCTCAAGATTGTCAAATTGTTGTTGTGTGGGATGGGAGGCTAAAGAGCTAAGCTGAAACACTGAAAATCAGAGCAAAAATTCCTGCAGTTTTTCATTGCTGAGGAGACAAAGAATCACAATAATCTTATTTGAAATCACTGAAGGGCCATGTCCTAGGAACAGGCAGAAAAAGAACTTGACTGCGTCTTAACACAACTGCAATTCAGTGTTGGCCCAGAGCAGCCTGGATTAAAGTGGCCAGTCTCATTCTAACCATTAAGCAAAGGAAAGAGGGATCCCTCTCTTGTATAAGAGAAAATAATTTGAAACATCGACAGCTGTTTACCCCAATGTGTGGCATTCAGTAAAAACTTACAAGACATGTGAAGAAATTAGAATATAGGGCCAAACCCTAAGACAGAAAATAAACATTACTAGCAAATCAACAAGTAGTCCAAACATAGGAGTGAGCAAACAAATTCTCTACAATAAATTATTTTTTCAGTGAGAGGAAGGGAGAGAAGGAGAGAGAAGCATCAATGTGAGAGAGAAACATTGACCAGTAGCCTCCTGTATGAACCCTTAGAGGACTGAACCCACAACCTAGTTATGTGCCATGACTGGGAATGAACCTGTGAAACTTTCAGTGTACTGAATGATGTTCCAGCCAACTAAGCCACACTGGCCAGGGCTAAAAAAAAATTAGATTAGTCTTGATTTCTTCAAGAATATAGAGGAAAACAGGGAAAAAAGAAAGAATTCAGAAATTTAATATGAAATTTGCATACATATAGAAAATCAAATAGACATTATTCAACTGAATAAAACATAATCTCTGAATTGGCAATTATAACAGCAAAGTGAAAATACCAGAAGATAATAGAGTAAATAGGAAGAGCATTTAATAGAAAATACCCAAAATAAAACACACAGAGAAAAATGAGTTTAAAAACTAGAACAGAGCCCAGCCAACATGGTTCAGTGGTTGAGCTTTGACCTAAGGACCAGGTTCGATTCCCGGTCAGGGCACATGCCCTGGTTGCAGGCTCAGTCCCAGTGTGGGGCATGCAGGAGGCAGCCGTTTAATGATTCTCTCTCATCATTGATGTTTCTATTTCTCTTTCCCTCCCCCTTCCTCTCTGAAATCAATAAAAATACATTTAAAAATAATAAAACTAAAAATAGAACAGATATAAGAAAAGTGGGTCATGTTCAAAGGTATTATATTTATACTTATAATTTTATATATAATTAGTACTGAAGAGGAAAAAAGAATATCAAAAACAAAATGTTTTTAGAGAGATAATAGCTGAAAATTTTTGAAAAGTGATAAAAAATAATCAGCTCATGGTCTCAGGTAGCTAAAAGAAAGCCAGATTGATAAATATAAATTTAAAATATCTAGGGATATCATGGCCAAACTAGTGAAAATCAAAGAGAAGAAAAATTTTAACAGAAGCTAAAGAAAAAAGGCACATTGCCTTTGAGGGACTGGCAGCTCACTTCCCTATAGAACTGATGGAAGTCAGAAGAAAATGTAATGATGTCTTCAAAGTGCTGAAACACAAACAACTGAAAATCTTGAATTCTACACCCAGCAAATATATCCTTCAAAGATGGAGGTAAAAATAAAAGACACATTCAGAATAAAAGTGAGAAAATTCATCATCAACAGGCCTATATTTAAAAAAAATGCAAGACAATTTTACAGGAAGAATGAATGATTTCAATGAAAATATGAAAGCACATAAAAGAATGAGAAGTACTGGAAAAAGTAAATGTGGATGGATAAATGTAAAGTAATATTAACTGTAGAAAAGAATGTATGTAATGTCTTATGGATTTGAAATATATGTAGAATAAAAATATGTGACAAAAATAACGTGAAAAGCATGGGGGATAAATGGAGTTAAAGTGTTGTAAGTTCTAGCATTACTGGGAAGTGGTAAAAGTAATATGCTATTTTGTGCTAACTCAAGAATGCCTACTACAATATATGGATTAACCATTATATCTAGAATTACACTGTAGGTATTCTTCATGTTTGGCTTATTTATCTTGATATAAGGAGAAATTTACCCATATTTATCAGAATAAGGACATGCTTTATCTAGTCCCAGTTTGCTGAGATGGTTTTGTTCTAGAGGCTGGGAAGTCTAAGATCTAGATGCCAGCCAGCCAGGTCAGTTTCATTCTCAAGCCTCTTCTCTTGGCTTGTAGGTGGCCATCATCTTTCTGTGTGTTTACATGACCTCTTTGTTCATCTTTTAAGAGAAAGAGCAAGGTCTCTGGTGTCTCTTTTTATAAGGGCACTAATTCCATCCACACTCATGATTTCATCTCCCAAAGGCCCATCTCCAAATGCCATCACACTAGCAGATAGGGCTTCATATGAATTTTGAGAGAACAAAACATTAAGTACATAATATCATTGTTCAGGAGAAAGTAGTGCCTAAAAGTGCTGCTTGTTAAACTGATCACTAGTTACATGGATGAAAACACTATAAAATACAACAATGTATATGAAGTAATCACTCACTATAGGTATACATATAAAATCTGTGCATATTTTGGTGAATATATTGTTTTAAAATAATAAATCACTCTGGAAACTATATGATGTCTTCCTTGTATGCATTACAACTTCATGGTTTCTTGATTCTTTTTAGATTTAGGAAAAGTGCCAAGATAGTCTATATCAACTTTGAACCCTCCTCCCATTCGAAGAAGCTTTATTTTGCATTTCTCAAAAGGTGATCAAGCCTTCCTTATATCAAGCCTTATTTTGAACATGATTTATAAAAAGTCAATACAAGCAAAACATCTATTAACAGATCACAATTTTAAAAGTAAAAAAAAAGGACTTAGCAGAATCTTAGCTTCCAGGTGGCCTTTCTGCAAATCCTAAATTACTTGGCCCTGCAAAATCCTGACTCGTTTTATTTGTGCCCCAAATCCTCATAGCATGCTCCAATTACTGTGAGGAAAGGTACCATGGAGCTGAGCAAACTGAACTCGAGTTCTGGCACTTCTGCAAAATGCTGCTTTTCCTGTAAAATTTTAAGTAAAATTGCTTTTATTGTCCTTTTTTGGGGGGTGGGGGGATCCATAAGTATGAAGAAAACAAGCTGCTAACCAAGTGATTTTTTTAAAACTGAAATTCCCATAGAAACCTGTAACATTGTTTTTTTCTCCAAGGCGTGAGCTAAGAGGTGATGACAGGGAATGAGCCTTCACCCCTAGAACCCTGGCTGCTGGTCTGGGGCTGGTGGAAATTTGGCCTATTTTATAAACAATGACACATGCAGTGTTAGGATCATACTGTGATTCTGTTGTCCCATTTTTCAAACTTGTTGTTTATGAGCTTTGTAACAAAAGCTTTGAAATCAGTCTTTGTGCTTGGAATTAAAATATAATGCAACAAGAGAGGCAATTTTCTTTTTCGTAATGATTTTGGCTCATGAGTTTAAAATAACCCATTCTACTAATCACTAATCAGATTTTCTAGATTTCTAAGTAAACATTTACCTTGGCATAAATCCTGTTTAATTGTGAAGATTCCTATCAGCCTTTGGGATTATAAAATATTAAGACATCTTGCCCTGGCTGGTGTGGTTCAGTTGGTTGGAGCGTTTCCCCATGCACTGAAGGGTCAGGGGTTCAATTCCCAGTCAGGGCACATACACAGGTTGCAGGTAGGATCTCTGGCAAGGGTACTTGTGGGAGGCAAGTGGTTGATATTTCCCTCTCATATTGATGTTTCTCTCTATTTCTCTTCTAAAATTAGTAAAACACACACACACGACTTTGGTTGAGGATTAAATAAATAAAATAAAATAAAATAAAATAAAATCCACACTAATAAAAGACAAAGATGCTAATTGACCATACCTTTGCTACGCCCAAGCCACACCCACCAGCCAATCAGAGCAACTATATACAAATTAACCCAACCAAGATGGCAGCTGGCAGCCACGGAGCTGGAGCAAGCAGGAGGCTTGGTTGCCCCAGCGATGGAGGAAGCCAAGCTTCCCGCCTGCTCTGGCTGGCTGTGCCCTCTGCAAAAGGCAACAAAGTTTCAATTATAGAAGCTAAATAAATCCCAGATACCTGCTTCCAGCCAGCCTCCACTGGAAGCTTGGGTGGCTGGGGGCTGTGGCCAGCCTGCAAACAGCCATCAGCCACTCATCCAGGATGGCCACACCCTCATAGGAAGAGGGTCCCTGCTGGGGGGCTTGGCCAGCCTGCAAACAGCCATCAGCCTCTCACCCGGGCTGGCCAGGCACCCCAGCAGGGACCCCCACCCTGAAGGGGCTGTGGCCAGCCTGCAAGCAGCCATCAGCCCCTCACCTAGGATGGCCACACCTTCATGGAGTGAGGGTCCCCACTGGGGGCCTTGGCAGCCTGCAAATAGCCATCAGCCCCTCACCCAGGCTGGCCAGGCACCCCAGCAGGACCCCCCTCCCTAAAGGGGGTGTGGGCATCCTGAAAATGGCCCTCAGCCCTTCACCCAGGCTGGCCAGGCACCCCAGTGGGACCCCCACCCTGATCCTGGACACCCTTCAGGGCAAACCAGTAGGCCCCCACCCACACACCAGGACTCTATCCTATATAATAAAAAGGTAATATGCAAATTGACCCTAACAGCAGAGCAACTGGGAATCACTGTTCACTATGACACACACTGACCACCAGGGGGCAGATGCTCAATGCAGGAGCTGCCCCCTGTGGTCAGTGTGCTCCCACAGGGGGAGCTCTGCTCAGCCACAAGCCAGGCTGATGGCTGCCAGTACAGCGGTGGTGGTGGGAGCCTCTCCCACCTCCTCAGCAGCACTAAGGATGTTCGATTGCAGCTAGGCCTTCTCCCCACTGGCAAGGGCACATCTCCCGAGGGCTCCCGGGCTTCCAGAGGGATGTCTGACTGCCAGCTTAGGCACAGTCCCCTGGGGAGCGGGCCTAAGCCAGCAGGTGGTCATTTCCCAAGGGGTCCCAGACTGCAAGAGGGCACAGGCCAGACTGAGGGACCCTCCCGAGTGCACAAATTTTGGTGCACCTGGCCTCTAGTAAAAGTAATAATAATAAAAGTGGGGAACACATAGAGATTCCAGGAGAGTGGCTCAGAGAGGGCATGGACACGCTCTGTGCCCTATGCATCTCGTCCACCTGTCATTCCTGAATTAACTCATATTTCAAAAAGAAAAATAAATACGTAGAGATTCCAAGATGGCTGCAGATTAGTGGAAATTCTTTTTGCTGGCAGGACTTGTGGCTAAATCTCAGAGCATTCAGCTTGAAAATCCAGTTGAAGGATAGCTGATCTGAAATATTGAGTGGGGAGCCTTGAGAGGAGACAGGAGGAGACGTGGAGAGGGTGAGTAAACTCATGCAACTGTATGGCTGGGAAGCTGAAGGGAAGGTGTGACAGCACATCCCCTGCCCCCTGGGAGCATGGGGGTCTCAGAGCCCTGCAGGGATCCCCAATCTAGAGCAACAGAGAAGCAACATAGCATCTGGTGAAGGAAATCAGTGCTGGTTTGGTCCACCTGGGAGACTCAGACCGCACCATCCCAAGCAGAGCAATTGCTTTATTACACCAGCCTGGGAAGTGTGCCCCCATCTGTATCTGTGGTAGGGCCCCAGGGTGGAAGTCAGGGCCAGTGGAGGGGTCTGACCCATACACCCAGCAGTGAATCTAAGGGACCCTTTATTCTCTGGAAGAACTTTTTGTGGAGAGCAGGACCAGGGCTGGACAGTGTGCCCTGGGAAAGAGGATGGACTCCCCCCGACACACCTCAAGGAGACTCCCCTCCCCCCACTTGCAGAATAGCTGGTTCTGCCTCGCCCAGCTGTGACCTGAGGCAAGGGTGAATGGCTCTGGGCTAGAAATCTGTGCCCAGCAGCGTGGTCTAGTGGGGCTGTGGACTCTGAAATTTGGCCTGGTGGGAGCCTTTGCAGAGGTCGCGCCCAGCTGAAAGATTGGAGTGCCAAGTGGGGCTCATTTTTTTCCCTTTTATCCCTTCCTGCTTGGGATGGTGAAGAGGGTTGCCAGCAGAGCTGAGGTATTAGAAGGGGAGGACATGCCCACACCCCCTCCTACAAACTCAGGGCACCACTCCAAACACAAATCAGTTTAAAACATCCTGACAAGTACCTGGATACCCCCATAGGGCTCAGTTCCACGGAGCAAGGAAGAGCAGACATTAAAGGTGTGAGACCAGAGGTAAACCCAATCACTGGGCTACAGACTACTTGGGGCAAAACTTCAAGGCATGTGCAGTAGGAGCCAAAATGACAAGCATAAAGTGGAGGATTATAGCCTGGGAAATCTGGGGAAAGGATCAACTAGGATAAGGGCATGGACCTGAAAGACCAGGAAAGGGATTGGTTAGGGGGCAGGCCCTGCACAAGCCCATAAAAAATTTGGAAGAAGATTGGTTAGTTTGAAAAAAGCTTATCCCTTCCCAAACCCAGGGAGATGTACTCAAACCTGATAAAGGCCTGGGGCTCATTTGTTGGCATGCTCCCCATAGCAGCTGTGCAGGCCCGGCAGCAGTGTGGACCCAAGGGCAGGCCCACATGCAGTGCTGGTCATGGCCCAGGTGCCATCAAACCTTCTGGGTGGAGGTGCAGATGGGAAATGAGACACAGAGCAGGTCTCATCTCTAGGTCCTGGCTCTCTTGGGCCTGACAGGTGCTGGTGTGGGTCTTGGGCCAGAGGCTGGACTCTTTCTGTGGGAGACGAAGCTAAGCCACCTGGTCATAGATGAGACATCAGGCACCTGGGGGCTGCCCTTTGTTTTCTCTCCAATAAGTCTTGCACCTATTGCTCACCTCTTCCCCCAAATCCTTTACTTGTGACTTCCTGGACAAATCCTGTTTCTACTAGAAATAAATGATTTTGCAAGAATGGCTCACAGAACTCATAAAATCAGTTTACTCACTAGATTACTGGTTTATTACAAAGGATGTTAAAGTCAATAGCCAGATGAAGAGATATACGTGGCAAGGTCTGAGAGGATCCTTAGCATAGGAGCTTCTCTCTGTGGAGTTGGCGAACATCATCTTCCTAGTTCTTGGATGTTTTCATCAACCCAGAAGCTCTCTGAACCCTTGCCTTTTGGATTTTATGGAGGCTTCATTACAAGTGATTCCATCATTGGCCATTGGTGATTGATTCAGGCCCTGTTCCCACTCCAGAGATCAGAAGGCTGGGGTTGAAAGTTTCAACCTTTTAAATACTTGGTTGGCTTCCCTGGCAACCAGTTAGTGACCTTTGGAGTTTTCCAACAGTTGCCTTATTAACATAACAAAAGACACATTTATGGCTCTCCTTTCAGGAAACTCCAAGGTTTTTAGGAACTCTCTGCCAGGAGTAGGGATGAATACTAAATATATATTTCTTATTATAAATTACAATATCACACCTGGCTAACTTCTTTCAGTTTTATCTGAAGAACGATTCGCTCCAGCAACATTGTGCAAAGAGTGGTTCTACTGCTCATGTCTTTCCCTTGGCCTCCTTTGTCTTCTCTGCAAATGTGCCTGCGGATTCTTCCATGAGAAAATAAAAGCATGTTACTGGAGGTAGGATAATAGAAGCTTCGTTTAAAAGTCTGTGGATTTCTTAAGCGAAATTCTGACATCCATTGCATTCATTTTTCCATGTGTTTAAAAAGTTTATGTATTTATTTTGGCTTGAAATCTATAATTTGCATCCTTTTAGTTACATAAATTATTCCAAAATAGTTATTTCTCCATAGCTTGAAAGAGTTTTACTCCCTAGTTACTACCAGGGGAACACTGACAAGCATACTCTAGGATAGAGTCATTATTCTGTCAGAATACTAAGAGAGGAGAGATAAGAGCATTATCAGTCTTTAGTTCCAATGTGAGCTGCACCTCAGTATTGGACATAAGGCACATTTCCTAGGGCTCACAGATGAAAATTTAAAATGGCCACAGTAGGGGTTGAGATACATTTGAAATTGTCCCTGAGGAACCTGACAGTGACAACAACACACACCTTCAGTGAGGCCCAGAGCAACTGGCATTTTTAAGTCGTTGCAGAAAAAACTCCTACAAGTTTAATTACTGCAGAAAAAATAAATCAGGGGATCTTATTGGAAATGCAGGCATGCCAGACAGCCTTAACTACAGCAGTCTCAGCCATCTGCCAGTGAGGGTAATTTGTTTTAGCTTCTGAAGGAACAGACTTCTTAGTCTAAGGAGAGAAGGCAGGTTCAAGGCAGACACTCCAAATGTCTTTAAGAAAGCAACACACCAAGTGGTGATGAGGTTGTGGGGCAGGTCTTCAGTTCTACTACCTGGATGCTTACTTGGACTCTCCTCATCTCTGCCCAAGCCTAATTTCCAGGTACTAGAAACTTTTGTTACTGGAGGAAATAAGTTCTTCAGCAGTGTCATGGGAAAAATATTTCAGGGACACTCACTTAGGAGGAGTTTTAGGTGATAGTAGAAAGATTTTTTAGAGTGAAAGCAATAGTACACTCTATGGAGGGAGACAGCAGACAGGCTAGAGCGTAGCAGCTACCCTGAGGTCCTTCTCAGCTTCCTTATATTTCCTTGGGTTTGGAAAAGATCAGGCTTTCTTTCAAACTACCCAACCTCTTCTTTATGCCAGCTTGTGTTTGTGCCCTCCCCATATCCAATCTTTTCCCTGGATTTCTAGGGCTTGTGCCCTCCTCCTTTCTAAACATTTTTTTTATCAAATTTTGTCAGACCAATGCCACTCTCCTTTTTATGGTTGATGCGTTGTCTTGTACTGCCCACTCCTCATAGTTCTGCTTTGTCATTTGGCTTCTACTGCACACGCACTTAGTAGAAGGAATTCCCTTGCTGCTGTCTTCTTTCTGCACACCATGTTAGTTGGACAGATTCCCTGAGGTGACCAAAAAGCTCTCATTCCCACTCACTTGGATATTTTTTTTTTCTATTTAGTGGAACGATGCTGGTTACTCCCCAGGGTGACTAGAAGGCGTTTGTTGTTGTTTTGTTTGTTTTCCCCCTCCTTAATCAGGCTCAATCACTTAATCTGGTTCCATTTGCTTTCTCCTCTTTTATTAACATCTAATTAACTGCCTCATCTAACATTCCCCCCTCAAGAACTCTGGGCACTTGTATTCTTACAAGACCGTATGGATAAAGGTCTTATCTTCTGTAGCTTCTTCAGCTGTTAAGGGACGTAGTCATGCCTACCTCCTGGCCCCGAGATTCTTGCTTTCTGTCAAAGGAAGAAGGGAGCCAAGAAAGGATCTCAGCTTTTATGTGGGAAATAGCGATTTTGTAAAGTCATGGTTAGTCTGTTGCTGTCCTTGGGAAGCAGCATATGTGGTGTCTAGAGGATGGTGCTGCTGGACAAATTGGTATCCTGTTGTAAGGTCATCTGCAACATGACAGCTTCTAGATGGGAGGCTTTAATTTTACTGGTTGTGGATTCCAAGCTTTCTCTTCTTAAAAAAAAAAAAACTTCAAGTTTTCAAGGGGTTGGCAGTCATAGGCATGCTTGTAGACTCCCTATTCTGGATTCTCCTGGGAATACTCAAAAGAAAAAGGTTTAATTCTAGACAGGTGAACCCAGCTAGTGATTCCCTGGAGTTCCATGGCTGTAGTGGTGTTAGGAGAACCTGATAAGGGCCTTCCCATTTAGGTTGTAATTGGTCAGTGGGAGAGCCTTCCTTCCAGGTTTTGAGAAGCACCATATCACGTGGGCTGATTTGAGTGGGGACAGGGCTTTGGTTGGGCATAGGCAGAATCCTGTTGCCATAGTCAGTTAGGGCTTTTTATACTTGCCCTAAGTTAATTAGGTATTTAACAAGTTAATGAGTCTCAGTGTCCAATAAGAAGTCAAAGGTTAAGAGGAGTCTTCCATATAACATCTCAAAGCGACTGAGATTAAGGTTAATTTTCGGGGCTGTTATTAGTCTAAGAAGAGCTATAGGTAAGGGTCTTATCCAGGTCTCTGATGTCTCTTGACACAGTTTGGCTGAAGTTTTCTTGAGAATTTGATTGGCTCTTTCAACCTTTCTGAGGATTGGGGTCTCCAGCTAGTGTGGAGATGATATTGTATAACTAAAGCAGAGGACACTTGTTGAGGAAGGATGGGCCATTATCACTTTGTAAAGACTTAGGAAGTCCAAATTGGGAAATGATTTCTTTTAGTAGGAATTTTTCTGTTCAAGTGGGGCATGCTTCTACCCAACCTGTGAAGGTGTCAAAAAATATGTGTGTGTGTGTGTGTGTGTGTGTGTGTGTGTGTGTGTGAGAGAGAGAGAGAGAGAGAGAGAGAGAGAGAGAGAGAGAGAGGCATTTGAATAAAGTCTATTTTCTAATCCTTTCTTGAATAGGTTCCCCATTTTTGGATAAGGATTAGGAGGGAGGGGGGGTGTTATTTCCCCTCCCAGGATATTAGTATAGCATAAATCACAAGCCTTTGTGACTTCCTTGATAGTTTGGAGGAGCTCAAGTCCTGTAAAGAGTCTATCAACTAGTGATGTCATTGCATCTCTGCCTAAATATAAGAAATCATAAAGCCCCTTAATGATTTTTCCATTGAGAGGTTTGAGGGAGAAGTAATCAGTGATTTAGCTCTCACTATCCCTCAGGATTTAGCTGACACCTTCATTCTTGAGCCCAGTCACTTTCCTTTTTTGCGTATTATGACCTTTGTTGGGGGAGATAGATTTCTATGGAAATAAGCTAGCCTGTAGTGGGTCTAATTGTAAGGCAGCTCTTTTCTGTGATGGTATCAACTAGGTTATTTCCTTTAATAATATCTGTGTCTCCCTTCTGTTGTCCTTTAAAGTAAATTACAGCTACCTCTGCAGGTCCTGGTACTACTTGCAGAAAGGCAAGAATTTTCTAATAATGTTGGGTAGGGGACGTTTTGCTGTTAAGAGCCCCCACTCTTTCTATATTGCTGCATGGGCATGTAAAATGAGGGAGGCATATTTAGAATCTGTGTAAATATTAACTTTTGGTCCCTTCCCTAACAGTAGGGCTGTAGTTAGGGCAATGAGCTCAGCCTTCTGAACCAAGATGTTAGAAGGCAATACCTAGAGTCAGTGACCATATTGAGGTCTGCTATTGCATATTTGGCTTTCTTAACTCCTTCCTTTATAAAATTACTGCCACCAGTTTACTATATTTTATCTGGATTGTCTAGTGGCTGGTCTTTTAGATCAGCTCTGCTGGAATAAACATAAACATGTTCTATTACCTCTCTACAGGAATGTGAAATTCTTTCATTCACAGTCAGGAGGGTGACTGGATTAAGAGTTTGGCATACCTTGAAAGTCACCAAAGGGGAGTCTAGGATTAAGGCCTGGTATCTAGTGAGGTACCCACCCCCTCATTAAGCATTGGTGACCTTGATTTCCAAGACCCTCTAAACCTGGTTTGGGGTTAGGACTTCTAGTGGCTGTCTCAGGTTTAATTTTACAGCCTCCTTTACCAAGGGTGGTGAGGTTGCAATGGCCCTTGCACATCCTGCTCATCCTGCTGTCACTGAGTCTAATTGGTTGAAAAAAGTAGGTCATTGGTGTGTTTCTGGGTGAGAACTCTGCTTTTCAGTCACATATAAAGTAAACTAGAGGCCTGGTGCATGAAAATTCATGTACTCGGGGGGTGCCTCAGCCAGGCCTGTGCCCTCTTGCAGCCTGGGACCCTTCGGGGGATGTCCACCTGCTGGCTGAGGCTGCCCCCTGTCATGCTGGCAGTCAGACATCCCTCTAGCAGCCCAGGAGCCCTCAGGGTATGTCCAACTGATGGCTTAGGCCCGCTCCCCATAGTTGGACATCCTTAGTGCTGCTGAGGAGGCAAGAGAGGCTCCTGCCACTGCCGCTGCACTTACAGCAGTCACCCAGCTTGTGGCTGAGAGGAGCTACCCCCTATGGGAGCGCACCGACCACCAGAGGACAGCTCCAGCATTGAACATCTGCCCCCTGATGGTCAGTGCATGTCATAACGACTGATTGTTCCCAGTCATTCCGCTGTTAGAGGCAATTTGCATATTACCCTTTTATTATATAGAATGGTTTCTTGAGATTTGGGGTCCCAAGTGCTGGGGCTATTTTGAGTAAATCTTGACATTTTCTCTAAGCCTGTTGTGTGCCTGGCCATTCATGCAGGTCAGTGTCAGGGCCTTTTATGGACTCATATAAGGGTTTAGTAATGAGTCCAAATTCTGGTATTCAGATTTTGCAGAAACTTGCCATGCCTATAAGTGTCCTGAGCTGCTCTTTTTATGCCTTCTAGAGGCAAAATATGATGTGGTTCTTGTAGATGTGCCAGATTTGCCCTGGTTGGTAAAACCAATTAGGATCAGTGTGGGGATTGCAGTCATGGGGTTTGCAGAAATGGGGTTTTTCTTTGTCTGGCTGCTTGTAAAAGCTTTGAATATTGCTGGGATGCTCCCCAAATTTGGAGCTTTTCCTCAGTTGGCAGCATTGCGAAAGAAGGACAGTTAAGTCTTTCCAGATTAAATAGTAGATTTGGGTTAAAGCTTGAAATTCCTCTGTGAATTTTGTAGGGTCCAATGAGATTCTACTAAGCCATGCCTTGACATTGAGAAGGGCACATGAACTTGGATGATCCTCAGAGGCCCTCCTGCTACCTGTAGGGGGTAGAGGAGTTTCTGTTCTGAAGATTCATCAGGTACTGAGGGATGTAAGGGTTGATAAGCAGGTGGGGATATTGGTACTGGGTTTCTCGTTCTGAATTTTCAAGTGTGAAAGCAAGTGTGCAGGTGATATGGCTATTGTCTCCAGGGAAAGAGATTTCCTTCCCTGTAAAAGAGGAAGTAATTGGGCAGCAAAGGAAAACATGGTCATCTCCAGCTGTTCCTTAGTCCCATCATGTGACCAGAACCTAGGATTGGGTGTCTGACCTCTTTGCCAGCCTTGGCATCCCAAGGCCCATGCCCTATAAATGTCCTGAGCTGCTCTTTTTATGCCTTCTAGAAGGAAAAATATGATGCGGTTCCTGTAGACATGCCAGATTTTCCCTGGCACTTTGACAGGGGTGAAGGCCTTCACAAAGACTACAATATTGTTAGTGTCTGGATTTGGGGTGCTACCCCATCTTTTGAGGGCAGCCTTACCAACAGTCACAGTGGTGATCAGGCACTGCTAGTTGGGTTTACTCTGCTCAGTCAGGTGGCCTTAACTCCACATGAAGGATCCACCAATAACGCTGTAAGTTCCTGGGTATAGACCTTGGGAGTGAGAGTCTTTAAGACTCCAGGTCTCCAAAGATCCCAGTTTCTCTGTTGTAGGATAACTCATAGTATGTAAAGACTGCCAGAGTCACCAACTTTGGGGAGAGAGATTTTCTTCCCTGTAAAAGAGGAAGTAACTGGGCTGCTAAGGGAAACATGAGTATCCCCAGTTGTTCCCTGGTCCCCATGGCACAACCAGAACCTAGGAAGTTGCATGGACCCCTTTCCAGCCAGGGCATCCCAAGGCCCATGCCCTGGCCCTGTTCTGAAGGAGCAAAGACCACCCTGAAGATTGATATAAAGAGAAATGTCTTGATGGCAGGAGCCATGGTACTGGGGAGGGAGCAGAGGGGGAGAGTTTTGGGGGAAGTAGCCAAGGACAGGTGTAGATCCAGCACCAGAAAGGGCATGCAGCCAAATCAGTGAGGTGGGGAAGAGAGAAGAGCTGAAGGTGGGGAAAGAGAGAAGAGCACAGGAGGAAGATGGGGCTAAAGGCAGAGAGTACGTGAGTCTGCAGAAAAGATCAGGAATTTCAGTCCCCACATAAGGGGCAGAAGAGCATTAAATTATTAACCAGAGACAGCAACATCAGAGGCCAGCAAGGAGTATGAAAGGCCATTAGAGAAAGATTAGTTAGAGCATCCCGGTGTTTCCGTGTTTCCGACTAATCCTATTAGGGAACTGCTGTGGGGTTTGAGAAGGTGTTTCCTGAAGTACTGTGCCTTGTGGATGATTTTTGCTTGAGATTGGCAGGTAGCCTAGCACTTCTGCCCATATGGTTACCATATTATCCTCTCATGAAGGGCTTCTTTATCATGGTGGAGGGTGCCCTAATAACCCTCAAAGGCACAACTCATGCCCACCATTAAGTATGGCTGAATCACCTGGGACCAAGGCAGATTGGGAGAAAGAAAGATAGGAGACAGCTGACCCACTAACTCAAAGGGAGTGAGGTCCTGGTTTTTTACTACAAGCCATGGCTCCTCCTGATCCCTTCGTGGTTGCCAAAATTTTTTACCAGAGGACCAAAAAGCTGTCTTTCCAGCCCATTTAGATGTTTTTGTCTGTTTGGCAGAGCAATGCCAGTTACTGCCCGGGGTTACTAGAAGGCTGAATCTTAATCCCACTTAATCAGGCTTAATCGTTTACTCAGATGTCTCCTTCCTCTTTTGTTAAGATCTAACTGCCTAACATTTTTATTGTTTGCTCAATATGCTAATCATGCTTTTGCACAAACTGTGACCGACTCTGCCCTCTACCTGGAATGCACTTCCCCAACTTCCTTGTCACCTCTGGCATCTCCACTGGGCAGGACTCATTCTTCTGCCTCTGCTGCATTGTATCATTATATATTTTCTTACTGAAGCATAAGCAATTTGTCACACATCTATTTTCCTTCTTATGTACCTACACTTAGCCATATATAAATATTTATTAAATCCATGGATCCCTACACTTGGCCTGACAGAAAGCCACATGGCGCATACTCAATAGAAACATTAACAAAAATAACATCTTTTTGGAGTATTTACTATAGGGTATGGGGAGAGGGACTGGTTCTGATCACCTTCCATGAATTTTCTCTTTTAATCCTTCCAGCCTCCAAATGAAGAGGAGGACTCAGGGGAGACTTGCCCAGTGTAAGGAAGGCTTTGGAGTTGGGTGCTGTACACTTTGCTTTTCAAACAACTCAGCATCCTTTCTTAACTAATTATATCTGATTATCTTGAAACTTACTGTTGCTATTTTAACTGGCTGAGAAAACCGTTAGAGGGTTTTAGCTAGAGTGTGCCTATGAATATTCATAGACAGCCAGCTTCTGTATTAGAAACCGCACCCACATCTCTGCAGTATCTGCAGCATGAATAAGGGCATTCTCTGAAACTAATAGGGCTGCCTGCAGAATTCAAAGAAGGTCTTTGCTTTGCTGTCTTGACTTTTATATTAAAGCCCTTCTGATGGGCTTTTTGCATCATGGAAATGTTTTTAAGTTTCTTTTGTCTGTTTTGCATGATTTGCCTAATCACAAAATCCTCATAAAATTAAAATGTTCATTTTTTAAAATCACAGATTGATATGTAGCTTTAAAAATATTACATATACTATCTCTGTATTATTTTGGGATGTGCAATGAGGTAACATTTTGCATATATACATGTAATGAACACAGAAGGGTGGGAAATATACAGATAAATAAGATTGTTCATGCTAAGCATCTCACTGAAGTTATCATTTTGAATTTGAATTTGATATAAGAATGGGGCATATATAAATGAGTTGATACATGGTTAAATATTGGCAACTGGCTTAAATTCGCATAACTAGCTAGCTGAATCCATTATGTATGTTTTATTCATATACACCATTTATGCCTGTCTACATCAAGCATGTCAAACTCAAAGGCTAACATGGGCCAAATAAACGAGGCATGTAGCCTGTGGGTTGCTAGTTTGACATGCTTGGTCTACATTGTGTAGCACAAAGATCAATAGAAACTTCCTGATCCTCTGGGAAGTAAGGAGCCCTCCACACAATTGTTTTTTGTCAGTTTCTGTGGTCTAGATTCTCATGGCTTCCTCTACCTTATACATTGTCATTTAATTGCAAAAGTTGAAATTAATAGATTTTTGAGAACCTCCCACCACTCTCCCCCTCCCTGCCCATGCCAGTGAATCCACAGACATAAATAAATCAATGGCCGAAGCCGGTTTGGCTCAGTGGATGGAGTGTTGGCTTGTGGACTGAAGGGTCCCAGGTTCGATTCCGGTCGGGGGCATGTGCCTGGGCTGCGGGCGCATCCCCGGTGGGGATGTGTGGGAGGCGGCTGATCGATGTTTCTCTCTCATCGATGTTTCTGGCTCTCTGTCTCTCTCCCTTCCTCTCTGTGGAAAATCAATAAAATATATTAAATAAATAAATAAATAAATAAATAAATAAATAAATAAATGACCTGTAGACTTGCTGAAGTTTTCATTTGAGGACAAGAACTTGAAGCTGAACATAGAACTTCAAATTTCTTTTAGATATGTTTTTTTTTTAAGCTCCTACCAGGGGCTCTCTCTCTCTCTCTCTCTCTTTCTCTCTCTCTCTAAGCATTTAGCCTTTCTTAGTTGTCCTCTTTTTCCCTATTTTTTCTTCAAAGAACTTCAGTTATTCTGTTAACTTGCAGTTACTCAGCAAATTTGCATATCCCAAATTTGCTTATCCAAACCTTTTATCCAAACAAGATTTTCCTCATTAACATAATACAGCCTTTGTAAAACTGTTGGGATAACATAAAACAAGTTTTTGTTGTTGTTTTGTTTTTGTTGGATACAGAATGCTCATTTTAAAGTACTAGTGCATCAGGGTTTCCTTTTCGATCTCCTTCTCATGTGGTGCTCTTCCTATATACCTTTCCTTCTCCCGTGTTTCAAACTCCCATTTCTATTGCAGTGATGTGCAAATTCGTCTCAACTTCCACTTCCTCCTGTGCTGCAAACCCACACACAGACCTGCATACTGGACCTATAGATTGGAAGTCCCTCTAGCACCTTAAATTCCACATAGCCCAGCAAATCTCACTATAGCCCACAAACAACCTATTTCTTCTTGTGCTCCTTATTTTGTTAATAGCACCATTATCTTCACAAATACCCATCTAGGAATCTGGGAGCCATTAAGTTCTACTCTTCCTTACAAATAACATTGGATTACTAATGGAAATCTGTCTTGTCTAAAATCTATGGTTTCCTTTCCAGGCTCATTAGCCCTCCTTGACATCTTCATTATTTTCTTCTTCCTAAGCTATGGAAACTACCAAATTAGTTGACTTGCACTTGGTCTCTTCCTATTTCAATCTATCCTCTTCCAAATGCCAGAGAAATCTTCCTAACCTACAAATCTGACGTTTACTCTTCTCCCCTGCCTCAAAGGTCAAACTCAAGTATATGGAGTACAGTAGTTTCCCTTATTGGCAGTTTTGCTTCTCACCATTTCAGTTACCTGGGGTCAACTGTGGTCTGAAAATATTAAATAAAAATAAACAATTGATAAGTTTTAAGTTGTGCACCATTCTGAGGCATGTGATGAAGTGTCGAGCTGTCCTGCTTTGTCCCACCTGGAACATGAATCATCTCTTTGTGTGCACGTGGTAGTTGCTTCTACTCACCTGTTAGTCACTCAGTAGGCATTTTGGTTATCAGGTCACCTGTCACAGTATCAAAGTGATTGTGTTTAATAATTCTTATTTTACTTAATAACAGCCCCAAAGCACAAGAGTAGTGATGCTGGCAATTTGAATATGCCAAAGGGAAGCTAGAAAGTGCTTCCTTTAAGTGACAGAGTATGCATGTATAGAAATAAATATAGTGCCCATACTGGTAGGGTTTAGTGATATCTGTAATTGCAGGCATCCAATTGGGGTCTTGAATTGTATCTCCTGTGGACGAGGGACAATTTACTATATCAAAGTACAATATCCTTCACAATCTGGCCCCGGGTGACTACCCTTATCTACTTCCATTCCCTTCAGACTCCCCATGCTGGGTCTAGCCTCTCTGCATTTCTCAGTGACCTGCCACATTTGATGTTTGATGTCTCTATACTTGTGTAACTGTTGTTCCTTCTGCTTTGAAAGACCTTCCCCAATATATGTTTTCTTCTAACTGGCAAATGCCTACCATTTCTTCAAGACCCAAACCAAAATAATCTTTCTCTGAGAAGCCTTCCTTGATCCCTGTCCTTATCTCTCCTGCTTAGCATTAATTCCCTCTCCACATCTCTGTTTCCATAGCACTTTCTTCACTTCTTTATTAAAGCATTCATTGTCTGCTACTTTCTCTCATTTTCCCAATCAAGGTGAGATCCATAAGCAGCTGTATAATTATTTCAATGATATTTACACTGATTGAATGCCAGAAGACTCTTCTGGGAACATACAAATTACAAAAATTTTAGGATCAATCTTAATACTACATAATTCCCCTTTGGTTTTCTTTAAATATTAAAATATTTCATACCTACTTCAAATTAGATATTAAAATAGCATCTTTTGGGAGTACTTTGTTCAATATTTTTTCAACACCTACTGCTAGATGCTGAGAATATAAGAGAAAAATCCAGATGAAGTTCTTGTCCTCATGGAGTTTATTTTGTAGTGTAAGAGAATGACAATATATAAGAAAATATAAAGTCTTCCAGATGGTGATAATAAATGTGGAGAAAAAATATAGGAATATAGAAAACAGGGTTTATATAGAGAGTGTTGTTTTATATGGAATGATCTGAGAAGACCTCTAAAAGGTAATAAGAGAGGAAAGAAAGTCATCATATACTGAGGAAAACCCAATGCAAAGGTAACATGGACATGCTGGATGTATTTAAGGAACAAAAGGAGGCAGTAGTAGAAGACGAGGTAGACAGGTAAGGCCAGATCATCATAAAACTTCTGGGGTTTGTTTTGAATAAGTTGGGACTACTGGAGGGTTTGGAGCAGATGAGTGACAGAGATGACTTACTCTTTTAAAGAATCTCTCAGGTTGTTATGTGAACAGTAGACTGTATGAGGGCAAGGGCATAAGCAGGGAGAGTGGTAAGCAGTTTCTTATGATAAACCAAGGGAAGATGGCAGCAATTTCAAGTAGAGTTGTAGCAAAAGAGGTTGTGAAAAGGCCTGGATTGTGGACATATTTTAAAGATAGCTCTGCAGGATTGATAGTTTCATTATTGGGTGGAAAGAGAAAGAGGAAAGAAAGGGAAATCCAAGGTGTTTTGTCTGAATGCATGAAGAATGAGATTACCACTTATTAAGATTCGAGAAGTGGTAACTTTGGAAGGTGGGGATTGGGTAGTAAGGGTATAAAGAGTTTTGCTTGAAATATAGTAAGGATCTACTAGCACTGTCTCTTGAAAAGAAATTTGTTGCCTTTTTTTCTTGTCAAGATGGCAAGAGACTTAAAGCTGCAGATGTGCCTACCCTGTGTACTACACACCCAGGTGGTTAGATTTGCAATGTGAAAGGGCTACTTGCCTCAAAGCCTAGTGGGTTGAAGATGGAAGTTAAGTCTTCCAATGTCACAGACAGCTTGTCTACACTTCACAAAGATAAGGGCAATATTCTAGTAGATAATTAACCCTCAAGGCAGTTTGGCTTGGATAGAACTGTCCCCAAAGAAAGCCTGCATTAATGCACAGACTTCTTTCTCATTTCCTGGAATTCTTCAACATATGGAAGTACCAATTCTGGCCAAGAGGCTTTCTGTGCTTGCTTATAAAGGGGGCTAATTTTGCCTCAAAAATAATAAGTCATCAAATGATAGGCTACTCTGGAAGTTGAGGTTGACAAGTATAACTTTCAGGTCTCTTGAACATACAGTATTTAATTAAATGCTGTTGCAGGCAAAAACTCTTTGAAGTAGGTTGGACCACCACAATTATGATTATTGTCAGCTAAGAAATCCAAATCCAAAAAAAGAGAAAAAAAAAGAAGAAACTAAATTCTAGAAGCAGTGCACTGGCCGGTATGGCTCAGTTGGTTGGAGCATTGTCCCATACACCAAAAGCTCGAAAGGCCTATTCTAATCAGGGCACATACCTAGCTTGTAGGTTCAATCCCTGGTCAGGGTGCATTATGGGAAGCAACAATTGATGTCCCTCTCTCACATCGATTCTCTCTCTCTCTCTCTCTCTCTCTCTCTCTCTCTCTCTCTCTCTCTCCCCCTCCCCCTCTAAAATCAGTAGATATGTCCTCAGATGAGTATTACAAAACAAACAAAAACATTCTAGAAGCAGTAAGTAGCAAATCACATTTGCAAAGATTATTAGATCAGAGCTGGAATGAAGAACAACTAGCCTGAACTGGTAGTGCAGTATTTTTTCACCGTAGCAAACAAATATAATCACTGAGCATTTAACTGCATCTTTAAATTGCTTATAGGCTTTTGTTTGGAACCGGCAGAAACCTCTGCAGTGAAGTTTATGTATGTGTGTTGTTGGGAAGTAATTCAGAGGGGACTATTGGCAGGTTGAGAAGGGAATTGCTTGTATTGAGGGATCATAAAATATCTTATATAAGCTGTTGGAGACCATCCAGTTCTTTCTGGTTGCAGAGAAACTTGTCCTCTAACTCCTGGAAACAGAAATTTTAGACTCAACCAATGAAGCTGAAGGGAATAGCATTACCTCATTGAAAGTGTGTTTCATTGGCTGTTCACTTTTCAAGTAACTTTAAGATAGTTTCTAATACTTTAACCCTTGTGTTTATAAATCCTGCGTAGTGCAGTATTAGAGCTAATTCTTGACACTAAGGACATTCTGTGTGATATCACATATGGTTAGATTAAAGAAGCAAATGCCACTTATTTTCATTCAAAACATAAAGCAATACCAATGGTCAATTTGATTTTTAAAAACTTAATTTTCTTTCTGCTGAATCATACTATCTCTATTTGCTTTCTAGAAAAATTAGTCCCTGAAAAAAAAGTGCAGAATCATAAGCTGATGTCTGCTATGTGTACCACACCCTGTAGCTTCTGAAACACCCAATGGGCAAGTTGGAGGTAGTGTAGGGATTAGGTGCTGGAGAGGGGAGTTGAAATCTGTGTATGTGGAAAAAATGATAAATACAGCTAAGGTATAGGAGAATGTTTAAAGGAACCCAAAGATGTACGACTCAAGTAGTTTATCAAGAGCAGACATTTACTCCCCATCTTCCTAATCCCACTAATCTTTTAGGCAAAAGTAAAATATCATAGCTTCTATTTAAAACTATTTTAGCAATGGCTGGTGTGCACCAAAGGGTTATGGGTTTGATTCTCGTCAAGGGCACTTACCTGGACCTTGGTTGTGGGTTCGCTCCCTGCCCCCGATTGGGGCAGGTGCAGGAGACAACCAATCGATGTGTCTCTCTCACATTGATGTTTCTCTCTCTCTCTTTCCCCCTCCCCTCCCTGCCCCCCTTCCACTCTCTCACTGAAAAGCAATGGAAAAAATATCCCCCAGTGAGGATTAATAACAACAAAAATTAGTAAAAAATTAAATACAATGATTTTAAATAGTCTTACCTCACATTTTGATCTGTTTGTCCTGTTTCATGATAGCTCTGTGCTAATATTGTGACCTAGTATATTACCACCCAACAATTTCTATCTTGTGTTGTCAATTCTATGAGTTTAAGATTTAGGAGTTACAATTTTTGCATCTTTCTTAGAACACAGCTTAATAAAAATCTGAAGGCTGGTTAGTATGGTGATGAGTGAGTCAGAATTCAGGAATACTTTTTTTTTCTTTTAAACATTGATTTTAGAGAAAGAGGAAGGGAGAGGGGTAGAGTGAGAAAAGCATCCATCAGTTACCTCCCTCATGTGCCTCAACTGGGGGAGGGGGAGAGATCAAACCTGCAACCTGAGTATGTGCCCTGACAGGGAAGTGAACCCACGGCCCTTTGGTGCATGGAATGATGCTCCAACCAACTGATCCACACCCGCCAGGGCAATGACCATACTTCTTAATAGCTAACGGGATAAGGAAAGTCCACTCCAGAAAAGAAGACCTGGGTGTTTTTTGTTTGTTTGTTTGTTTTGTCTCTTTCTTAGTTCATAAACGTAGTTTCTCAGAGTTTTAAAGTTACTGAAGGTATAATGACCTTGGAAAAGATTTAGATTTGACACCTAGCTCTATCACTTTCTGTGTTGTAATTCTGGATAAGCTATTTAAATTCCATGAGCTTCAGTTTCCTTGTCTGTAAAACTGAGATAAATGGAGCCTAGTACCCAAAATAGTTGTAGGGATTATAGGAAGGCATGTAGATACACCCACCTTACTATCATTTTCTTCTCCTTCTCCTTCTCCTTCTCCTTCTCCTTCTCCTTCTCCTTCTCCTTCTCCTTCTCCTTCTCCTTCTCCTTCTCCTTCTCCTTCTCCTTCTCCTTCTCCTTCTCCTTCTCCTTCTTCTTCTTCTTCTTCTTCTTCTTCTTCTTGTTCTTCTTCTCCTTCTTCTTCTTCTTCTTTCCCCTCCTCCTCCTCCTCCTCCTCCTCCTCCTTTTTTTTTTCTTTTTTTAACCATCTTCCCTTTCCTCAGGTTTAGAAAGTAGATTTTGTAATTCGCAGAACTTTTCTGGTATCACCTCCTACTTTACTCATTCCTGCTCTATAATGAGTGCTAAAACCCTGCACTTCTGGCTTAACTTACTTCTAAATCTCTAGCCAATCCCCATTCAAACAGGAAGAAGAACCTTGACTGCATCCAACTTCCCAATGACTGGATCTTGAATTAAATTTGTTGTCACTAATATTCACCTCTGATGAACCTTGAGCATCTGAATGTCACAGGCTATAGTCTCCAGCTTTACCTCTGAAGCGTACCTCTTTGTTCCAAATGGCTGGGTATTGTCTCCCTGCTCAACTTCTCTGTTCCATAATGAGCTGAGAATCTTCACCTCTACTCTAGTTTCCTTTACTAGGACCAAAACTTGCTGCTGGCAGCTGCTATCCCTTAGGAAGGAGCTGGCTATCAGGCTAAGGAGTCTTATATCATGAGCCACAGGATTGCCCCTGGTTCTCTGTTATCGCTGCTCCTAGTGACCTGCTTGTCTTGACCTCTTCTGCAATTATTTTGGATGGCTGAGCCCCCAGTTAGTGCACACATTCTTCAAGATCAGTTAATCCAGTCACTCTTTTTTTGTTCATCCATTCTTCCATCCATTTTCTGAGCATGTAACTCTGCTTGAAACCCTTGCCTAAGCCCTAGGATGCAGAGTTGAATATCCTAGAGAGTTAGTTCCATTGGTCTTGACCTGACCATGTCTTAGCTTCACACTGTACTGCACTGATCCCAATATGACTCATAGCTGAGCCAGAATTATCCTTAAATGCTCTCTTATATCTTTTATACTCAAAGATATTCAAATAGGAAATGAAGAAAATGTTAATAGATCCAAATACAAATTGAATAATTTGGATATGTCCTGGAACTTTAAATTCACCTGAAAACAAATAAGCAAGTGGTTTTTCCTAAGTAGAATTATTTACACAAAAATAAACAAGTAAACAAAATAATAGGTTAAAAACAGAAAAAATCTTTAAAAGTATAGTTAAGTAATGTACTGCACTTGGCTAGAGAGAGACAGAGCATTGACAAAACAAAAATTAATGTAGGACTCTGTCTTCTCTCAATAAATGCTCTAGTCGTAATAGATGGCTGATTTGTTATAGTCCTAATAAGTTAATGGAAATGATCACAATCTTTCCAAGTATTTCTTGTTTTTATTTTAAAAATCAATGCCCAGCTTTCCATCAGATTATTGTAAAGAATGAAGCCAGTGTGTAGACTGCGGAGTCTGCCAGAGTGTCTATTTAAAATGACCTAATACAAGGACACATGCCCTAATGCCTTTGTCATTCTCCAGTGCTCCCTGCACTGGCAGCCAGATTTGTGTGCTCTGAGCCAGCCCTGACAAGAACAGGGACTATTGATGGTAGGTGCCCCTCTCTGGTTAGACGGGATGAAGTCATATCCTCCAGCCTGAAGTCTAATGGTCCCATAGGTTGACCTTGGATCTTTTATATGGAGGGGAGCACACATCAAAGCCAGAATTTCAGCCTGACCCATGGAACTCCAATTTCACTCCCATGTTAGAGTTCTTCTGTCTGAATCATTACCTCCCTTCCAATTGTTTTTTTCTTATATTCTATCTAGCCTTCATGATTAAGATTCTTTTGTTCTAAGTAGCTTGTTAATGAATTTATTTTCACAATGAATACTTATTGAGCAGTTACAATGTGCCAGAAAGGTGCTGGATTAGAATAGGAACCAGTGAGAGTCCTTACCCTCACGGAGTTTACAGTCTTTTGAGGTGACAGATGTTTCATATGACATTACTACAAAATGTAGCGAGTGTTAGCAGGGTAAGTATAAATCCTATCTCTTCTAGGGGCTCAGTCTTGAATTCTGCTCAATGAAGAAATTTCCTAGAATCATAACAACAGGTTATCTGCCAAGAATCCTGCCCATTTCTCCTTCATATTCCCCACACTATGTTCTCTCTACCTGGTCCTGTTTCTCAACAATGATCACTTAAAACCTCACAACTGAGGTCTGTTTCATTATTTCACTGTCCTTGAGCTGCATGGTTCTCTCTTCAGCTGGCCTCTGTAGCAGTCAGTTACTTCTAGCAAAGCCTGCCATTTTGCTCCAGGCTACCACTCTGTCTCACTCTCCCTCTTAGCTTCCTATACAAATCTCCCTGGATTCTATGCATATCAGCCCACTAGGCTGCAAACATTTCTGCAAATATATCTTCATGCGGACCTTGACTTTGGCACTGACTTTCTCTATTGCTAAAGCTTGTCAGCGCCTTCCTAAGATACAATGCAGTGGTTTTTTTTAAGGAACTTTCGATCTCTAACAGAAAGCCTGATTCATTTTAAGGCCACTGCTCTATTAGATACTTCATTAATGAGGTATGCACTGTTTTCTTATGTGCAAAATAAAGATAATGAGTGTGATTTAAGGATCAAAAAGAGATGATGCATGGAAAAGTACTTTTAACTGCAATGCACCATACCCATGTAAAATACTTTTATGGTTGCTTGATAAAGGCTGCCCTGGTAAGATGAAAGAAGCATTAAAGCCATCAAGTCTAGCTTGCCCAAGAGAGTAAAATTTGTTCTGCTTTGGGTGTCAGCTTTCTTTTATTACATCAAAGATTTGGGCTGGATGACTTTCCAGCATTAATATTGATTCCATAATACTATTGTATCTTATTGATGCTTAAATATTTCAGTAAGATCAATTTATAAACACATCCACTATCCACAAACACTTATTATTCAAAGGCTGGTACAAGAAATTGTACTGAGTGCTAGGGACATACAAGGGTTTCACATCTAATCATGACTACAGAAGGATTCTCTGATTTGGAAGACAAGCAGCATGTTTGGGAAGGTATACCTGCCAGCATGCAGCTAAGTGTTACATCAGAATAAGATACTGCACTAGAAGTGAAGAATTGGAACAAATTTCTACTAAGAACCAATGCTTTTACATAATTAAATTCTCATAATAACTGTGCAAGATTTACATTGGTATTCCTATTTTGCAAATGAAAGCTATGAAACTGAAATAAGGTCCTTAATTTATCAAGCTAAAATAGCTAGTATCTAGAAAGCAGCTTTATAAAAAAAAGTATATGGGTTTTTCCACTGAAGACTTTGGTATTTTCATAATTTCAAGTTCCTTAGCACATAACCTGCAACCGAAATTAGAAAGCTTTGGGGAAGGAAAAGGGTTACTGTTACAAATTACTCTGGAACAACAGATATAAAACAAGAATGACCTGGGTAAACTAGGATGTAAGATCATCTGATCTATTATGTTTTATTTAAATGATATCACTGGGGAGGAAAGATGTAGGAGTAATTTAGAGCAGGATTGAAGGCAAGTATCCATGCCAAGAACTTGGCTGAAGAGCCATATGGGTCTCTGCTCTCCTACCTTCTTCAGCTGTGTTTCTCAGACCTTCAGTAATAACATTCAATAGTCCTTAGCTGTAGTGTCAATAGCGTATAATGCTTCTTCCTTCATAAACCCAGCAGTTATTTGTTTGAAGCTTCCAATGAGTTAATACAGTGCTAATAACCTTGGGGTTGCAGGTGGTGGATCCCCAAATGAACCTATAAGCTTACATAGTCACCATTGTACCTTATTTCTGCTAGCTGTCTTGGACTTGTTACATCAAACACAGGAGTGTTTAGAAGTTATCGACTGGCCTAGGTTTGCATTTTCACTTCCCCTAACTGTGTGACATTTTTAAGTTACTTAATTTGTCTTGGACTGAGTTTTCTCATCAGTAAAAAGGGGATCATTATAGTGGCTACCTGATAGGCCATTTCTTAGAAAAGTATTAGATACTTTTAGTATTAGTATTAGATAATTAGAATTCACATTTCTTTCTGCCAAGCAGAGACTTGGATAAATAGCTCAGTATATATGATTCACTGACACTTGACAAAAAAAAAAAAACCCACATTATTAGTAGAGCAATGGATTTGGAGTTATAAGTATTGGGTTAATGCTTTTGGCCTCAGCATGTTACCTCTCTGAGCCTGTTTCTTATCTGTATAAACTGAAGCTAACACCTTCACAGAGTGATGGTCACTTCTCAGGGTCATTATGAACACCAGAATAAAGTATTTTTTATTCTGAAGAGAGCTACCTAAAAGTAAATGCTTATGCATTTTAATTCCAATATTTTACAAATTATTTAAAAATTTACTTTTAATAAAATGTATATGGCACTTGGTAACTTTCAAATATTTTAAAATATAAAGGTACTTGAACTTAACAGGTGAATTGGCGGGATTGGATTAAGATTTAAAATAAAAACCAAAATGAACAGCTTTCGGTGAAATAAATTGTGTTCAAAGTTTGCTTCTGAAACAAAGAGTCATCAGGAGATTAATTGGATACAAGCTGCTCATCATACCCAAGCCTTTGGAGATTTGCATCCTGTTGTGTATGTAGTTCATGTTCCAAAACTGAAATATACATCAAGAAATACAGAATGAAAACATAATCAGATTAGAGTATCTCTGCGTGGAAGGGACTATGTGGTGCATTGCAGAGACATCTATGTGGCAATGCCGACCCAGGTGTAGAAGTCAGCTTCAACTCCCACTTGCTCCCTTGGTCAAGCAGCCATAGAAACCAGGAGAACCAGAGCTCAGCAGCAAGCCAGAAGGAATCCCCCGGGCAATTTTCTGGAGAAAAGTGATGAGTCAGGGGAGAGAGAAAGGTCTCTCTACTGCTGTGAGTTGTTATAGAAATCAGGTTAAAAGCAGAAGTCCCCATGTAAAAATCCTGTTAAAGCAGACGATGAAAAAATGTAATTTTGTGTAAAATCTGTATTGTAAAAGGGCATGCTGAAATTAATATTCACTGCTATTGAAAGATAGGTGTGTGTTTCAGTCAGCATTCCCAAGGCATGTGTGGATTCTGAGTGCTTGATGCTGTAATGCCATTATCTTGCTCATTATTCCCATCAGGAGGGACAGTCCCATTTTCCAGTTGGGGAAGCATTGGGTTAACTGCTCAAAGCCCACAAACTGGCAATTTCCAGGCTTGTTCTTTCTTGCTAGTAAACGCCACCATCATTCAAATATGTCAAACAGAGAAATTTATAAAATGCACTTAAAACTTAAGTGGTTGAAGAGCTCATTGTTGCCTAGCAACAGAGCTTCCAGAGATAAGTAATGTGACATGCTGAAGTGATCTCTAGAGAAGAGGGGAAACCTTGCTTCTAGCTGTAGCTTTCTCACTGTATTAGGTGGGAAAGCATTTGGTGTGGGGGGAGGGGTAGGGGGGGTGAACTCAATGATAAAACTATGTCCTTGAACTAGGTGGTCATTAGGCTTCCTTTCACCATTTTATCTATGACTAGAGACCTGGTGCACGGATATGTGCACTGGTGGGGTCCCTCGGCCTGGCTTGCACCCTCTTGTAATCTAGGATCCCTCAGGGGATGTTGGAGAGCCAGTTTCAGCCCAATCCCCACAGGCCAGGCCGAGGGACACCACCAGTGCATGAATCCGTGCACCAGACCTCTAGTATGTATATAAGATCTTTGGTTAATCTCTTCTCACCCTCTTCCCTCCCCCTTCCCTCTGAGATTCATCAGTCTGTTCCATGTTTCCATGTCTGTGAATTGAGCATCTGCCCTCTGGTGGTCATTACGCATCATAGCTACCTGCCGATCAGCTGATAGGCCTGGTTGTTTAGGCTTTTATATATATAGACTAGAGGCCCGTTGCATGCAGAGATTCGTGCAATAGGCCTTCCCTTCCCCCGGCTGCTGGCACCGGTTTTCCTCTGGCACCTGGGACCCAGACCTTCACTCTGGCCAGAGCATTCAGTCTTCGTGGCTCTGGCCAGAGCCTTCAGTCTCCGCTCCACCACTTTGCACCTACGTATGCAAATTAACCGCCATCTTTGTTGGGTTAATTTGCATACTCTCCTGATTGGCTGGTGAGTGTAGCGGAGGGATGGTCAATTTACATGTTTGGCTATTATTAGGTAAAAATTGGATGAGCCATGAAGTTATTACAGCCTTAACCTCTGAAGCATGGCACTTGGGCTTATATCCTGAATTTATAATTGATTACAGTATCTTTGGCCATTTCCAAATCAAAAATCTTACCTGTTTATGTAAGGTACCATAAAGAGTTAATATGCGGTTCCTTTGCTTGATTTACTTAAGAACAAATATTTCTTGAGCAAGGCACTGTACTTATGCTAAGGGAGTAAACATAAGTAAATCACGAATTCTATCTTCCAGGAGCTCCTAGCCCTGTAGAGGTCAGGAAAATGTACACAAATATCTTTAAAACCAGAGACATTCATGAAACTTGGAGTGGCCTTAAAGGTCACCTAGAAAAGAGTCTTTTCATCAGCCCCCCTTGAGATCTGGAAAGCTTTTATTTTATGACAAGGTTATATTGTGGTGAGTCCTGAAAAGTCTTATGCATCTGCCATATCTTAACAAAAAGGAAATTGAGGCTCATGTTAGATCACACAGCTAGTAAATGACAAAGGGACAATTCAAACTCATGCTTTCTGATGATATATTTAGTATTTCTCTGCAAAATATAAGGTGGAAATTGATAGATGTACACAAGAGGTATGACAACAAAGGATGGTCTTTGAAAGGAGGGAGAAGTCACATCAGGAAGGAATTAGGAAAAAAATTGTGGAAGAGGTGGCATTTGAATTACACATTGTAGGACACATTGACTTAGGTCTCTGAAGATGGTAGGAAAGAAATCTTGCCAGAGGGAATATTATGAACAAAAGAAACCAAATATGGATAGTAAGACCATATGGTCCAGAGGCCTTGATTTTATTCAGTAGGAAATTGATAGAAATTAACATTTTTTTTTTTTTTTAGCAAAAGATTGGCATCATCATATTTATGGTCTTAACGAAGTAATATTTATAATAGGTATAAAATGCCTTTGTAAAGATCAGTTAGGTGGCTGCTGCAATTGTCCAGGAAAAGGCATGAAGGCATGAGTATTATCAGGTAGGGAGAAAAGAATGGTGTCAAATAATTTTAGAAGCAGCAAGAATGGTACTGTGGGACTAGGTGAGGAAGTGCTTACGTGACCACACTGCCTCAGGTCTGGTGACAGGATGGCAGTGATGTCAGGGCCAAAACTATAGATTTTGGCATCATCTACCCACAGAAAAATATTACTAAGTTGAAGGTAGATAAATGGGCAAAGAAATGATCATCTATTATCTATAAATTGGTGTTCACCAAATAAAGTAGCAGGGACCATATTTTATGCTTCAAGTATACTTTCAGAAAAATGCAGATATTAAACATGAAAATGTCTTTTCCAAGAGCAATTTTAATAGGGCAGAAAGTGCATTTCCAAAGAAAACCTCCTATCCTATCTTAGTCTCTTTCTTTTCTCCCCAGAGGTAACCACTATTCCCACTTAGTTTTGCTTGGTTTTGCCCTTTATAGAAACAAAATCACCTAGAATATACTCTTTTGTGTTATTTTCTTTTATTCAAAATTGTGCCTATAAAGTCTTCTATAATATTCTGTGTATCAGCAAATCATACTTTTTCATTCCCCAAAGTAAATGCTAATGAGGCCTAAGTCCTATATAGTTAGCTGGGCTTTAGCTCCAATTTCTAATGCCATTAGGACCTGGGGTGCCCTTCAGGAACCAGAGACAGAAGCCCAGGCCTGTGGTCTAGAAACTGATGATTGACGTTAGTGCAAAACTGCAGCTCAATTGACAACTGAATGTGAATAACTACAAATAGAACAGACTCTGAGCTTGGTGAAGTAGGACCAATTCTTGACTTTATGTAAAGGTGCCAGCCAGTTTCCTCATGGACTGCTTTGGTGGCATCTAAATTGGCACAAAGCTGAATTTTCACGTGATAGGCCAAGAGCTATAAGGAACCCACGAATAGGCTCATATCATGATAGTATAAAGTCTTCCAACCCTATGTTTCCAAGGGGGTCTAATTCTAAGTGGATTACCTATGTCTTTTAAAGACAAAATTAGCAATTGTGTTGCCTTATCCCTTTGGAAACTACTTCTATTTTTCAGTGGAATGTGAAATTAAGACAAGTAAACCTCTAAGTTAAATGTAAGAGAATCAGAAGTGCTTCCCTAGTGGGACTGTAATGAGTATACATGAGGAGGAAGTGCCAGCAAATTAACCACGATGAGTATGCATGGGGAGGAAATGCTAGCAAATTAATGGCCTCAAAGACAAAATGTATAATAAACATCTTTTGCCCAGGGTATTCTAATAAAAAATAATGCAAACTGTAATAAGAATTCAAATAAGGAGATTACATAGCAAACCTGCATTCTAGTTTTCTTTTGCAACTGTGAGGAGATGCCTTTCATTTTCAAAGTCCTGACCTAATGAGCAATGCATTGCTTTGTGCAAGAGCATTGTTAAAATGCTTTGATTTGTTTATTCTTTAGGACATGAAAGTAACCTGGGGCACCTGGGATGTGCAAGATGTCTGTTCTTGCTCTTTGGTTATTCACTATTGCCTTCTCTTTCCCTTGCTCTTCACTGGCATTTCAGTATCCATAAATAACTTTAATAGGATATCACTGACAAAATTAATGAAGCTATTTTCAACACGGTAATATTTGCTGACACATACTAATGTTTTTTTATGTGCAGGTTCTGTCCTAGTGGCTTTATGTATATTAACTCATTTAGTCATTGTAACAACCTTCTGAGGTGGACACTATTATATATTTTACATTTGAGGAAAGTGAGGCACAGAGAGCTTATAGAACTTGACCAGGTTTACATGTGTGGGTCATATAGTTAAGATTCAAATACTGGCTTTCTAAGCTCAACTTATACTTTTAGCCACCAAACAATGCTGCTTCTTAATGATGTGTGAGCACCTTAGGCAATAAGAAGACAAAATCCTAATTTATTCAATAAACCCAACTTTAGGATTATCTATAAATTAGATACTGTTGTGCTCCAGAGCAGCAAATATGAGTAAGGCATCTTTTTGGTAGGGTACAGAGATATATGCTTCAAACCACAGATGAGGAAAAAGGTACCAAAGTTCAGATTTTGTGTCTAAGATTATTTTTTAAAAAACGGGCAATGCTGAACCCGGAGCAAGTTCAGACTTTTGTAGGACCTGATTTAGACTTTAGCTATGGACAGTAGATTTTAGCCACAATGGGTTTTTTTGTTTTGTTTTGTTTTTTAATATATTTTATTTATTTTTTTACAGAGAGGAAGGGAGAGGGATAGAGAGAAACATCGATGAGAGAGAAGCATCCATCAGCTGCCTCCTGCACACGCCCTACATGGGGATGTGCCTGCAACCAAGGTACATGTCCTTGACTGGAATCGAACCCAGGACCCTTGAGTCTGCAGGCCGATGCTCTATCCACTGAGCCAAACCGGTTAGGGTTAGCCACAATGTTTTACAGAATTTATTCCTGCAGCTTATTCATGCCTGCTGGATAAATCCTTTATCACTATTTCATTTCTTATTTTTCTTTCTCTTCTTGATCTAAATAGACTTCCATAGTCTATCTATTTCTGTAGCTGTAGGTAGGTGAGAAGACTAACTCCCACATTTTATTTCAACCTTGCAGCACCTTGATTTGACTTAAATATAAACCATTCTTGAGTCTTTGGTTCTGGGAACTATAGGCTGGAGTTTCTGGGGCATTGGTGTTGCTAACTGGAGTTACTGCAGTATAAACTAGACTGGCATCTATGCTGTGTTTATGTAAATTTACGCAGTATAGTCAAGGCAGCCAAAGCAAATGGAAGTGGATGCGTTCATTGCACTGGCCATTGTATAGAAATGTTGTGACATAGTGACACATCTCCTGCTCCCCACCCAGTGAGTTCTCATTACATTATGTAATGTTAGGTGGCTAAGGTTGCTGGCTCACCAGGTCACATGGCGTCGTTGACATTTCAGTGGTGTTAATGAGATTTCCACAGATCACAAACATGAGCTTCTGTGATTCCCACGTATAACTTTTTATAATATTCTTCATTTTGCTTTTTAACAGAGTGACTTGGTATTTTAGAGACTAGCTATAAATGGCAATTCTATACCAAGTTTGGGCTTGATAGTGATGGGCTTATCCATCTAGGACATTGACCAAATCCAGGGAACTTTAATTTTTTAATAATTATTGAATTTATCGGGGTGACATTGGTTAATAAAATTACATAGACTTCAGGTGTGCAATTCTATAATATATCACCTGTGCATTGTATTGTATGTTCACCACCCAAGTCTCGTCTCCTTCCATCATCATGCATCCCCACTTTTCCCTCTTCCACCTTCCTCAGCCCCCTTTTCCCTCTGGTAATCTCCATGCTGCTGTCTGTGTCTATGAGGTGTTTATTTATTTATTTTTTTCTTTAATCCCTTCACCTTTTTTACCCAGTCCCCCAAACCCAAGGAACTTTAAAAGTTGTAATCTTTCTCTGCCTCTGAGGCTATAGAATGCCAGAGCCATCCCTGCTCAGGGCCCGTACTCCTTGCTTTTTTTTGTTTTGTTTGTTTTATTTTTAATATATGACTATGACTTGCAAAAATCACTTATGAAGATTTTTCTCGTTGAGCAAGCAATAAAAAAGGATGCAAAACATTTGGGAAATGCAAAATGCTCTATACATTTAAGCAAGGTACTGTTCATTCTAAAACCAGACTATGCACATAGGATTACCTTGCATGAAAGCAAATACTGCTTTTGCTTAAGTTGGGGCAGAGTAGAGGCACTTGATGAGGACACTGGTGCAGAGTGTAGAGCATGGATTTGGGCTTAGGGGGACCAGAGTTTGATTTCAGCTTTGTCACTTATGAGGTATGTGACCTGGACAGGTTGCCTCTCAGAGCCTCAGTTTTCTAATCTACATAATAATGTTAACTGCAAACACTCTCCTGCCCCTCAGAGATTCGCAGGGATAAAGGAGGTAAATAGGCAAAGTGTCGAGCAGAATATCTATCTTACAGTTTTCCTAAAATTTTAAATGCTAAATCAATAGAAGATATAGGCTAACAAGTGGTACATCTCAGGAAAGTTGCCACGGAGAAAGAAAGACACCCTGTTGGTGTCATTCCTCTTATCCCAGCCACTCTGCTTGGAATAAAATCCGTGAAGACCCAGATCAGTGTTGAATGAGTACATGGAACTCTTCTTGAAATAGCCTCATAATGGGTGACTGCAAGTTCTCTAATAATGAAGAAATTGCATTGGCGAAGGTCTCAAAGAAACATGGTGTTGTGGAAGCCATAGTGGGCAAGTGACAGGTGCTTAGCGATCTAGTTCCCTCTAGTTGCAAGTTTCCTAGGCTCTGTGGGTGTCAGTTTCCTCACTTGAAAAATGAGGAAAATGGCTTAATGACCTTCATAGCCTTGAACCACTCTGAATCTGAAATAAAATTTCTTCATGAAAGAGATTTTCTGCAGCTCAGCAAATAGGCCGGCTGCTAAAAAAGAGCTGTAAGCTTTTAGAGCAGGGAAGAAACCCATCCCATGGTTTTCTGAATGGGATTTTAGCTTAAACAGACTCTGGAGCATGGGCTGTTGGCAACGCAGTGGCTTCCATCACTGAGGACCACAACAAAAATGACTTTATTCCAAGTGGGAATGTTGCCGTAGAAGCAGCAATATTTTTCTAACAGTGTCATTAACAGAGCTATTCCAGACCTTGAGGATTTTACAGGAAAGTCATTTGGAATATTTTTTACATAATATGCATGCATTTTAATAAGTTAATTGGGCATTAAGATGCCACAATACATTTTGTTCTTGCCTAACACCCTGGGAATCCAAATGTGTGAATAAAGGTCTTGGTTGTCATTTCAGCCTCCCCCAAGTGAATGAATATCTTCTAGGGCAGGGACTGAAGCTATTTTTTCTCATTATATCCAGAGTACATAGCATAGATACTCAGTTTATTCTCAGCATGGATATTCAGTTTATATCAATATGACGAGTCAATGGTCACAAAGACCATAAGAAATACTTATTTGTGAGCTAAATAAATGAACATTCAGTTCAATGACAATCTATTCAAGTTTAGAAGGAAGCCCTATTCATATTCTATTAGACCCTGTTAAGGAATTTTCACCTAAGTTTAGACATCTACCTTAACTAGTGAGAGGCCAGAACAAGGTGATTTAAAAAGTATCTCTCAGGCCTAAATTCTATGTTTTTATTCTACATGTATACTGAAACAATTGATAATCTCAAAGTTGTATTTGGAAACTACACAGGTGTAAGGGATATTAGAATGACTTTTCCTCTCAAAAATATAAAATTGGTGCCTACCTAAATTTCAAGTTCCTTAAAGCTGGTATTCAAAATTTTTATAGCATACAAATAGTCACTTCAACATGATACATTTTCCAAGGTTATTTTTAATATACAATACTTAATATATATACAATTTCAGAGGATCAATAGTATTTTTTGTCACAATTATTTATCCCTAACCTTTAAAAAAAAACCACCAACTCTTTGAGTAAGGAATTATAGTTTTATTTTTAGTTCTTATTAATACTTTATATATGGAGATGCTAAAATATATGAAAATATAAGTAAATAAATAACATCAATTTTTATTTTCTTTCAAACACAATGAGGGAATTTAAAAAAGGAAAAGAAAAAGAAAGCCCCGTGAAAGTGTAGGGATAGAGAGTGGTCTCCTTTAACTAGAGACTTGATGTTGATCAGGAATACAGGTCTGGCTGCAAGCTTAGCTCTCCAGCACACCTCGGAAGAAATTCTTGGAAGAAAACACACATCTACCGAGTTGAGCATGTATAATATTCAAACAAACTACTGCTCAGGTACACCAGGTGAATAGCACATGAAAAACATTGATTGTTGAAAATGGACTGTCCTAATTTAAAACCCTTTGCTGAATATAATAAACAATGTAAACTGATGAACAAAAATAGATCCAGAGACATAAAAACAATGAACAGACCGTCCAACCTCAGAGGGAAGGAAGGGGAAGTGGGGAGGGGGAGATCAACCAAAGGACTTGTATGCATGCATATAAGCATAACCCATGGACACAGACAGTAGGGGGATAAAGGCATGTGCTGGGGGGTGGGAATGGCTGGGAAGAGATCAAGAGGGGGAAAAGGAGACTCATGTAGTACTTTAAACAATAAAGAATTTAAATTAAAAAAAGAAGCCCTTTGCCGTGTAATCTTGAACAAACTATTTAAACACCCTGGCTTAATAATACTGCTATTAAATGAGAAAATTCAAAGAACATAGCACAGGCTTTAGCCTTTATTAAATGTTCAAAAACATGTTAATTTCCCCTCTACTAATTTTGTATTCCTTATCCTTCCCTATGAGATAAAAAGAAAAAGTCATATGCAGACCATTTAGGTGATTAAAAAGCATAGATCACTTCATGACCTATAATCTTACTGGATTCCATGCCAAAGGGACTTTGCATCCAACTCTGATCATTTTAATCTCTTTGGCCTTTTCTGCATGATTGGTTTTTTCAGACTGCAAATCAAACAGTATGTCCTAATAGATGTAGCATAGGCCTAAAGAATTATTATTGACTAATATTCCCAGAAATGGAAACTAGGGAAACTTTCCTGTGGGCATCCACTTCTGGGCGAGTTTCTAGACACTTTGAAAGCTTTTCAATCTCCACATACAGGACTGAATCCAAAGTCTATTTATCTGCCATCTCTCCATTATTGTGCAGAGATTTACCAAAGCACTATAACTCTGTAGCACTCTCTTAACTAAAGATTTCAAGATTTCCACATGGCCATTATGGAAGAACTAGAGGTCTGGTACATGGATTCGTGCACCGGTGGGTTCTCTCAGCCTGCCCTGCAGAGATTGGGCCAAAACTGGCTCTCCAACATCCCCCAAGAGGTCCTGGATTGAAAGAGGGCGGTTCTCGGGTGATGCACCCCAGAATCAGGCTCTCTCCTCTCTGGTTCTGTGTGTGTAACCTGAGAACCACAGCTGCCAATTCACCACAGCTTGGCAGCTCCTGCGCTGAGTGTCTGCCCCGTGGTGGCCAGTGCGTGTCATAGCTACTGGCTGGTTGGCCGGTCACTTAGGCTTTTATATATATAGATTTCTTTGGCCTCTATTGGCTTCCACATCTTCCTGAAAGTCCAACATGGTCTTTCTGAGGATAGGGCCATCACAGCTCCAAAATCCTGTTAAATTAACTAAATTGCTAGAACAGAATTCTTTCCAGTGGTGGTCATGGTTAACATATAACTTCAATGTTTTTCTGTTGATGAATACATCTAATTTTAATATTTCTACCTAACTTTCAAGCTCTTCTATCAAGGAACTTTATCTACTCCATCTTCCCTTACTCCCAAACACCCACTGCACACAATCTGTTACTGCTGAACCGCTTTGTCATTACCAAAATGTAACCTTTTCCTGAAATGCTCTCTAAACTCCTAATGGATCCCAAATCATTTCTTGTTATCAAGGTCAAGTTGGAATCATCTGTCTATAAAAGCTTTATGATTAGTCCAGCCTGTGTGATTATGAGTTTCTTACATCCCCCAACTATACCCCCCAAATTTTATGATTGGACTGAGAATGTTTTTGCTTGGATACATTACTTTCCTGTAAGCCAAGCTTTCTCTCCTTGTGACCCCCATCAACCATGTCTCTTTGTATCCACATTTTATGCTTGGAAGAGGTGTTGTGAATAGGAGCAAGGCATAATGAGAAGATGGAGAGAATGATTTGAAATGACTTAATTCTTTAAATTTTTTTGCCTATTTTCTAAGATTGTAAGGAACTGAATTTCATGAGATTTGATGCAACTTACTCAACTACAAGCTGATCTACTTTAGGGCCATTGTAATTGCATATGGCACCAAACGAGAGAAAGGAATGAATATTTCTGCTACCTCTGCATAAAACTAAGAAGAATTTTCACTTTGTAGCCATCAAAGTCCAGGCAAATGCCACGCTCAAATGGGGATAATTAATGAGTAGTCAGGAAATGAGCAGCAGGAGGAGAATTTATTTTGTAAAAAGTTGTGGTAGGGTTTCAGGAGAATTAAAATATGGTAAAACACCCTGCGACTATCAATAGCAGCTAGTACCACCCTTAGTCAAAAGTCACCAATGAAGGGAGCCATTACTGGGAGAACAAGAGAGAGGGTGGGGGAGAGAGAGACGGGGGGATGGAAGAGAGAGAGAGAGAAAGAAAGAGAGAGATATTGCTGCTGGAGAGGGTGCACTTTGGTATAGAAGTCACAGCAACTTCCAGCCCTATTTGGAAGGATCAGAAAATAAAAATGCCAGCTGCATTTATCTCTCTCTAATTCTTGCCTATTCTCTCCTTTTGGACAAACCCGGAAGGAAACCAGAAGAAGAAAATTTCCCTGCTGCAGTCATTCTTAGGCAGAAAAGGGGTGAAAAGGATGGACATTGAGTCCGAGGGCACATGGAGAGAGCCCAGCAGAGGCAGCCTGCTTTTATTAAAAGTTTTGAATGATCTAGAGAAGGAGTGTAGATAATGCAAACCAAAATAAACTGCCCAAAGAAATGTCTTTGCATCTCTAGTAGCGAGGGGAAAATTATAGATTTAACATATGCATAGTTGAAAAATTGGGGTGTGAAAATGGGAAAGATTTTAACCACATGAATGTGAGTATTAACATCATTAACTTAGTGGATTTTTTAATTTTCCTCGTGACATAGTTATTCTTCTAAAAACCATGACAGCTTCTCCTCTGTGTGTACACCCTCTGAATCCACTAGTAAAAATTATTCTTGTGAAAAAAGAAAAATTGCACTGTCATCTTTTAAGTACTGTAATGTAATACAAGATATTCTAATCACTGCATCTAATCAACATAGTAAATCACTTTATATCTTCATGTTATTATTGAACCCTTGATTATAATTGTCCTATATTGGCAGTGCTCCTTAAAGCAAAGAGGTAAGGAAACCCATCACCCAGAAGAAATAAGCTCTCCGTGCTAGACTTCTTTTTTTTTTTTTTTAATTTTATTGATTTTTTACAGAGAGGAAGGGAGAGAGATAGGGAGTTAGAAACATCGATGAAAGAGAAACATCGATCAGCTGCCTCCTGCACATCTCCCACTGGGGATGTGCCCGCAACCCAGGCACATGCCCTTGACCGGAATCGAACCTGGGACCTTTCAGTCCGCAGGTCGACTCTCTATCCACTGAGCCAAACCGGTCTCGGCACCGTGCTAGACTTCTTATCAAAAAGCAGATGCAGATATTTTGTCATCAGTCAGATGTCTAGCGATGCTGTCAGCCAGTGAGGCTATTTCAGCATTGCAGCAAAGGAGGCTTTTGTCCTGATCACTTGCAGACTGGTCATTCCTTCTATTTCATTATTTGAGTGGCTCACAAAGATCATACATGGAAATTCAAAACAAGAGATCAATTTATCCTTTGTGTGTATGTCAGTGTATATGCAAGTATATTTGTTCAATTTTTGAGTCCTCCCTTTGTATGACAGTCTGACGTTCTTTTCTGCCCCTTCCTCTTTAATGCAAAGATTCTCACATGCTGACATGTATGGAGAATTCACACAAGCCTAGTGGCAGGCACGGGCTCCCATCTCTGGAACTATTCCAGTCCACCTCCTATTCCAGCCAATTCTCCTCAAATTACCTCTCCCTCCAATTCCAGTTGATTCTGGATGCTTCCTCTATTGCAGTGTTATGGGCCCACTTTGCACATGAGCCTTTGGATCAGCTTCTATTTTTGTCTCTCAGTTTTACATTGTCCTGGCACCATGGAGGGATGATGATGGCACAGTCTTGGTGCTAGCTGAATCCACCCCCGGACACACTCACCTCTGCCTGCTCTGCCTAACTCTCCACTAGGGGAAGCCAATTTGAAATAATAGGGGAAAATAATAGTGAAGGTCAAGAAATTGCCTCTCTGGGTGTTTCAATCATAAAATAAAAGCATTAAATTTTCATCAAAATTGTCTAAGTTACTTACCCATTTACATAAGCCTGAAATCTACTTTCTTAATTAGATTACTGATATCATGTTGGATACCTGACTTACCCCCCTGAAAAATATTTATTTCATAAAAATACATATAGTTTAAAATACCAAATAGTATTCAAAGACTTATAATGAAAGACAGGAGCCTCTGCCCCAATCTTTCTCATTCCTGGTCCTACTCATTATTCACTAAATATTCAATACCGTGAGTTATTTCCACTACCAGCGACCTCGATATTTCTAAGTAAGTTACTTATACTTCCATTTGTACATTTGTCAACCTTAGGAATTATCTACTGTCTTTCAACCAAAAAATATAAGATTTATCACTACTTTACCTCTTTTTCCTCACCACTTGTGTTTGCTAAACTTTCCAAAACAGTTCTAGCACAATGCTTTACATTTCCATCATATCTGAACAGCATACTATATGTGATTGCATTTCCTTCCATTACATTTTTTTCTTGGAGTTAAAAAGCCTAATTTATAACTTCTCATACACTAATCGATTGAATTGAAGGGGAATTGGATCCTATTTCCAGAATTATCAACATGTATTATTGTTCACTAGTTACTCAACTTCATTGGGCTTTATTTTCATTACCTTAAAAAAGCAACACATTTCTTTTAACTCTAAACCAGTATTTGACGAGCCTATCTTGTATTCTACCCTGCGCTACTTGTTCAGAACTTGCCATAGGTAGTCAGCGTCTAGCACAATAGTTGAGTAAATTATTCCATTTAAGGTATTTTAAAGTCATTTTAAGGAAAATGTTTCTCAATAGTTTTCCCAGTTTGCTCCTGTAATCATAGTAATTCACTATACTTATTTACAGGAGTCAGCTAAAAATGCCTCGTATGTAATCCATTATCATCTCCAGCCTGATGTGCTTCCCATTTACATTCTATTCAACACCCCCCCCCCCCCCCCCCCCCGGTTACTGCTGAGGCCCTGGATAGGGGCTTCTCCCCATAAGGAACTGTCCGCTTCACTCAAGAAAGCCAAAGCCCTGGCAGAGGAACCTCTTGCCCCAAGTCACAGAGCAGTAACCGGCAGAGTTGGATTCCTGCTTAAATTATAAGTTAGCCCAACAGGAAAACGTTTTTGATCCCAGAGCTCCCAACCCCAGGGGAGGGAGTGGCTGGCAGGTCTCAGAGCAGTGCCTTGGGATTCATCGAAAGTCTCAAAGAACAGATGGTGATTGTTGCTAATCAATGACCACTTTCCTTTTGGTGGTGAAAGAACCCATGAAGCCTCCTCTACAAAAGCAAAAACGTAAAAGCCAATCTCAGCTTTTCCTCTACCTCATCCCTGTCCCCTCCTTTGCCATAAAAAGCTCACCCACTGCCAGCAAGCCCCTTTCTAGATCAGTCACCTTTCCCAGGAATAAACTAAGGTCATTCAAAGATCACCTGTGATGTCACTGTCCCATTGGTGACTGCTAGGCCATCCCAAGTGGAGTGGGTAACAGCTGAGATTGTAGCTTTGGTCTGAGGCCTATACGCATATTTCTGTGTTGCTTTTTACAGCTGTATGTCTGGGCCCTCTCATCCTTAGCTTCCTCACCTATAAAATACTTGTCATAGAGCTTTGCAGTGGGCAGCACATGAGAAGGGTGGAAAGGGCTAGCAGGTGCCTGGGAGTCAGGAAAGAGCAGCGCAGACCCTCTCTCTTTCCTACGTGTTAAAATGACCACTCACCCGGTGCATTCTTTATTTTATTAAAGCAAGGAAGAAGGTTTCATCCAAGGCTCTGCCCCTTTCTTGACCCCTGCTATCTCCTCACCCACTGTCTGCTGCCAAGCGTCAATAATACTGTTGGTTTTCCTTCTCTGCACACAGATGGTGGAGGCAGGAGCAGAGAGCTTCCCCAGGCACGCTACACTGAGCTAATACATCGCTCAGGCAGAGCCCTGTTCTGTTGAGAAAGCATTTCCAGAACCTGAAGTAGTTGTAAAACCCACACACACAAAAAATTCCAGGGTCACTAGCCCCCCCTAGAGAGTGGCCAGGAGAACAGTAAAATGATTAAAGTCTCGGGTGCATCTCCAAATACAGCGCCACATGAACAGCAGCAGCTCAGACAGAGTCTGGCTAACCTGGGAGGTGACAGCTGCCTGGCTTTCCTTCCCTTTCCTGGCTGTGTAAACCCGGGCACCATTGTTACTGTGGCTGAGAAGGCTGGGCAGTTTGGTGGATGAAAAATGAGAGTGGGAGTGAGATACATTAACTTCTCTTGCACAAGTCTGAAGGCATGTGCCTTTTCCTGAACAAAATCACATTTACACCAGCAGCATGGTGGGCATTGAAAGTACAGTCTTTGGAGTTAGACGTCCTGGGTGGATATATTCTGACTATACTACTTCATTGGTTCTCTCATTTGGCAAATTATTTGACTTTGATTTTTCTCACAGTGTAATATGAGGATAATAATAGCAGTTAATTTCATAGAATTGTTTTAAGCTAAATAAAATAATACATGTGCGGTGCTTAGAATAGTGCCTGACAAATAGTGTGTACCCAATAAGTGTTGTATTTGCTCTCCTGGCAGCAAATTACCCTTATCCTTGAGCAAGAAGCACTGACTTTCAAATCCACTTATCTGTGATTCTGTAAGTCACCTCTGATACGATTGCTTCCCAACTAGCACTCCTGTGATCCTGAAGGCCCCCTCCCTTCTATGTCTTTCATCCTTAGAGACCCCTGAGGTTTAAAGTTATGTGTATCTCCTTTTCTGAGCAATCAATATCCATTACAAATAGCTCACGATTGCAGCTTTTCCTGGAGAAAGATGTTAATGGATTCTGTCCAGGCCACAAGACAGTCACTTCCTTACCTAACCTAACGGCTCCTGAGTCCCCTAAAAGCCTGACCTTCCATTAGAAAGTGATCAGGAAGCTTCCAATAAGCTCAGGAATCTATTCAATATTTCTCATTCCCTGATGATCAGTAGGGAGACATCAACTGTCATCAACAGTCCACCACAAAGTCATATAAGTCAAGCAGGCTGTGGCTTTTCCTGGCATTTACTATCCCTTATGTGTCCCTGGGGAAAGAGGGAGCCCTTCAGGTTTCCATGGCAGCAGTGGTTCATTTCCTGGTCTTCAAAAAAAGTAGATAATCAGATAATATAAAATAAAATAATAATAATAATAAACACTCAAAAAAACCTCCCCAAACTAGACACCCATAAAGTAGTTTTCAAAAGATGGGATCATTTTAGGACTGTTGGCAAATCAACTTTAAGAAGACTGGACTTCAAAACGCGAGTGAGTCGCATTTAGATTTCCAGTTTAAAATCTCCATTCAAAGCTTTCAGGTGCCAGCCCAGCTCCCCTCTGTGTAGAAAGGAGTATGGTCCCTGTTTGTGTACTTCAAGTCTCAACCCTGGCGGAGAAGAAACTGGTGTGCAGCAAAATTCCCCCAGACTTACATTTTTAGTAACGAGAAACAGGAGTTTAGCAAATTTCTTAGTAAGTTTATTTAAAGTCATGATTCTGAAGGTCTAGGGTTGTCTGACAAAGGGATGAAATCATGGAATTTTCTAGCTCACAGATTTAGTTTACTAGAACGCCATCTAGTGGTCTTTATAGGAACTTCACTGATAGACAGTCCTACACATTTGCATGCTAATAAGGGAATGCTTACCTTTCTTTAGAACAGGGGTCCTCAAACTACGGCCCGTGGGCCACATGCAAATACAAATATTGTATTTGTTCCCGTTTTGTTTTTTTACTTCAAAATAAGATATGTGCAGTGTGCATAGGAATTTGTTCATAGTTTTTTTTAAAAAACTATAGTCCGGCCCTCCAACGGTCTGAGGGACAGTGAACTGGCTCCCTGTTTAAAAAGTTTGAGGACCCCTGCTTTAGAATATCACTACCCAGTTTTAGTGCAACCAATGCACTAAAATTCCACAACCATCTATCAGGACAGTAGCTTTAAGAAAAAGGCAAAATGGCTATGCGGAGCTTGTTGATATTTGAAAATAATCAATGCTTTATTGGAAATGCTGGTTTTGTTTTAGATCACCATCACTGTATTCCTGGCAGAACTGACATAAAAATATACTTGCTACTCCTTAACCCAATAGCATATAGATGATATGTAGTAATAAATACAGGTTGTGATTTATTTTTCTGAGTATTTATTTATTTATTTTTAAGAGTTTACTTGAGCAAAAATTAATTGGAATCAGGCAGTGCCAAACAGAAATTGGCCAGGAGCATAAGGGAGACATTTCCTCTTTTCTTCTGAGTGTTCTTTTAAATGACTTGCCTAAACTTCAACTGCAGAACCTTGCCCACGCTGCCCCCTGAAATATACAGCTGGTGTCTCTGCTCGGGTTTTAATTCATATTTTTATATTTCATACTGTTTTTCTATTGGTTGCCCTGGATCTGCATGGCTCAGTAGCCAGTGATTAGAGCAAAGATTTTGTTCAAACTCCCCGAGCTGGTAAAGCTTCTGCCCTTGGTCATTGATCTGCATATATGTTGAGGAACACAGTCAAAATTCACTCAGCTTTCACCCCTGTCTGTGATTTTACTCTCTGTGATGCTAGGGGAGTGCTCAGCCCTACAAAGGTCTTTCTCCAGTCAGCAAGGGCAGTGTAGATAGCTGCTCAAACCTGCCATTCTGCTTTTCCCAGGTCTCCTGCCCCCATTCTGTTTTGAGCCGATCCACTCCTCACTGTTGCTGAGACTTTGTTTTCTGTAGGCACTTTTGCTGATAATTATTTGAGGTCCTCCTCCTCACCCAAATCCAGCTCATTGAATGTCCTTACAATGTGTAAATGCAAAACTAGATAAGAAGTCCTAGAAGGGGCAGTGTGTGTATGGGCCCTGAAGCTCAAGCTTCATTAGGTTCCAGATAAATCGCCTCTGCCCCAGGCAGAGAGCACTTGACCCAGCTGCAGAGGACAGCCGGGGCGCCAGGACACCGCATCCAGGGCTGTCAGAGGTTCAGTCTTAGTGTAGGCAGAACCAGCATCAGGAAGAGTTCTCAAACTGTGCATGGGGCAGGGCAGCAAGAAGTTCATGGGTCTAAGGTGGAAGACAGAGGTACTTACACTGCAGGTTGGGCAGGTCTGTCCATTCACAGTAGGAGTTTTGTCAGCAATTGTGGGTTCAAGGGAAAGAATTCAAACCCCTGGAGGTGGCAAGGGCCAGAAATATTAAGATTGTGAAATCATAACTGGCCCATAACCAGGGACAGAACTGGGCCTCCAAGGGGACCATTGGTAGGGAGAAGGTTGAAAGTGCTTCCTAAGCTACAGACAGTATTAGAAGGAAAAGGTTCCTATGAAACAGAGCAGGTAGTGGCAACATTTGAAAGGGGTGCAGATAACATCTGTAAGGGATAGAAAACACAGTATGGGCAAGCACGAGGAGCACTACCTAAAACGGAAAGGTTCTTAGCTACCAGAAGGCCCTGGGGTTATCTGAAGAGAAGGAAGCAGGTTAAAAGTTTAGAGTGATTAGGCAGGAAGCAACGAGGCAGGATGATTTGGGGAGCATCAGAAGGCTATCCTTTTACAGGGGGAATAAGATGTCATCAAAATGTATACTGTTCAGCAACATGTGTATTGTTCAGGTGAATATGAGTCTCTGACTGTCCCTTCATTTTGATTACCAGAGGATTATTGTTTGCTAGCATATATGAGGTTTTATATTTTATATGGAATTTCTCTTTTTTCATAAATTTACATAAATATGTAAATTAGCATCTTCTGCTTTAAGTACATATTTATCAATATTCTTTCTTAAAGGGATGGTTTTAATTAGAACAACAAATCCTTAATCAACTGCCTAGGTATAAAGTGCTGAGTCACTGCTGTCTGATCTCCACTCTTTTCTCTCATCAACCAGTCAGCATAGCAACAAAATCTCACCAAGCACAACCAGCCTTCTTCCTTGATTTGCAGCATTTATTTAATGGAATCATAAAATTTGCAGTTAGCACTTGAAAACTTTATTTTAAGGAATGAAAAAGAATTGGATGCAGCCTTAATAGCTAACGAAAAGACAGTAGAGAGCACAAGAGAGCACACTGAGAAGCACTGGTATCAGAAATAGCTGAAATCATTCCCAGGACAACCCCACTGGAATCAACTGACAGGGAGGAGTGGAGACAGCACAGAAATCACACGCTACGTGATCAAATCCATCTATTACAAGGATCTCACAAGCCCTTCATGGAAATCACATTTCTTCTCTGCTGGAGTAAATTTTCTGAAATTCTTATAACCCTCTGACTTCTCTGTCAGGTTCTAAGGAATTTTAAAGATTTGAGAACTTAAAAATTAAATTCTAGGAATTTAGAATTAATCAGGAACATTTCAAGTCCTCCAATGCTGCCAACACAATTTTAGGAATTATTCTGCAATTAGGGTGACTGTTCTGTCTCCTTCACTAAAAGGAAATGAGTAAAACAGCCATCTACCTTTTAATTAGCACTGAATTTCTTGGCTTTCTGTGGGAGAGAATTTCACTTAACCCAGAATGAGGGGTAATCATGTCATGTTCAAATGACGGTAAGTACTTTCATACTCCCAAGGAACTAACCTTATATAAACACTTTTGTTTGGTTTTTTGCTTCTTAGACTCAGGGTTGTAATTTATTATCTTCAAGGTTTTGATTCCTTTTAAAGTAACTATCCTAACATTTTATAGGAAAATCCCAGAGCAAAAAGACTGTTTATATTGGTAGTAAGCTAAAGAGGATTTGAAAAACTATAGTAAGTTTTGTAGCATATATCTACACTACAGGTTATGAATTCTATAGGCAAATATTACAGAAAGAAGTTGTTTCTCTTCAATGTTTTCTGTCTGGATAAAAAACATTTGAAAAACTACCAACATTTGTGTAGCGAGGATTGAGGGAAGGTTGTGAAGATCGTACATCCAGCAGCCTCAACCTAGACTTGCGCAGCCATTTTGGATATCCAATTTCAAGCTCTAAATAGAAACATATGGTTTAAAATAAGTTGTTTTGGTAAAATCTATAAGCATGTACTATTTCAGTTACTTATTCATATCTACTAATTGCAATAATCTTTCTGGATATTGCTGTACTGCATTTATCGACATTTCCCAGCTCTCCTTAGCCTGGGCTAATTAAGCAGTTATTGTAAAATGAATGAGCCTATCACAAAAGAAAGAAAACCATTTAGTTTTTCATTAGAGGGAGCCAGTTTGCTTGCACTAGGAGTGCCTCTCTTCACACTCTAGCATGAGACAGGTTCGTCATTGTGAAGAGGCAGGGCAATTAGAAACATCCATTCTTTCCCATCCCAACAACAAAGGTATATTGGGCAGGATTTCTTGAAAGAATGCTTTGTGGTGGGTAGCTTCATATTAAACCAGTACACTGTAGACCAGTGATGGAGAACCTATGACATGCGTGTCAGAGGTGAAACGCAAACTCATTATTTTGGTTGATTTTTCTTTGTTAAATGGCATTTAAATATATAAAATAAATATCAAAAATATAAGTCTTTGTTTTACTATGGTTGCAAATATCAAAAAATTTCTATATGTGACATGGTACCAGAGTTAAATTAGGGTTTTTCAAAATGCGGACATGCCAAGCTCAAAAGGTTTGCCATCACTGCTGTAGACGCTCAACAAAAGTCAATGAGCGGACGAAAGAAGGAAAGAAAACAAAAACTCTGAAATGTAGCCGAATAGTCTTAATTTTGTCTCCCTTTGGTAATTTTGTCTCCCTCCACAATTTTGGTAAATTTTCTAACACAGAGATAAATTTTCTAACATACACAAAAGTGAAGTTCTGCCTCAGATATAGGCAGTTATCGATTTGGTAAGTGAAAACTTTGATAAACCAATCATGAAAACAAACAAACAAAAACAAACCTTTACCACTAGAAATGATACCTTTTCTGTGATTGCCAGTACTGTTATGTCCTTTAAAATACTTCGTGAGAGCTCATGAGTTTGTATACACTGGCCAAGAAAAAGTTTGAGAAGAAAGTTTTGTTTTTGTCATTACATTTTGAAACTCTGACACTTGAATTCTAGCTCGCTCTTTTGGTCAGGCTGAAACTCTTGAATGAAAGCATGCCCTGCTCGCTTATCCTAGAAATGTCAGCATATCAGAGGAAACAATGTCAACCGTCCTATTCTTCTATTCTTTTGGTAGGAGCAGAGGATGTTCCTAGTCAGTCAGTGAGTATGTAAAGAACACAAAAGGACGCTAGCCTTTGAAAAACGTCAACAGGGGGGTAGGGGGAGGTACCATCTGTCTTGGGAGCCTACCATTTTGGCATGTGGATTGGAATCTTCAAGTCCTCTTAACTCTCTACTTGCAGGTTTCTATAATAAATAAATGTTGTGTCAGGAACTGCATCAGATATCATACATAGACACACATGCACATGTGCACAGACACACGCAGATGACATCTTCCTGATTCATGAAAAATCTAAGATAGCTTGTAAATTCCTATGGGATAGGATGGGGAAGATGATTCTGGTTAAGTGAAGAAACTATTTTTCCTTGTAAACCTTGTGAATCTCTCCAACAATATATTTGGTAAGAGAATTCCAAATATTTCTCAAGATCTTTCATTCAAAAAGTATATCTATTGAAATTCCAGTAAAACCAGCTTATGAAAAGGACTGTACTGATTTTATGTGCAGCATCTTCTTAGATCATCTTGTGTGATAGGCAGATTCTGTGGAAGTATAGACAGAAAGCTATCTTTTTTTTTTTTTTTTCATGTGTGTGTGTTTTTCTATTGGTTTCAGAGAGAGAAAGGGAGAGGGAGAGAGAGAAACATCAATGATGAGAGATATTCATCCATAATCTGCCCCTTGAATGCCCCCTCCTGGGGAACTAGCTGGAAATCTGACCAGGAATGGAACTGTGACTTCATGGTTCATGGGTTGATGCTCAACCACTGCACCACACCAGCCAGGCTGAACATTATCTTAATCACATCCTTTTAGCTAGGAATAAAGATGACATAATGATAATTGCTAATTTACAAGAAACATACAATTGAGAGTCTTGGAGCTTTCAGCACCTCATTCTCAGTAAGAAGCATCCTGCTCTGTGACCTTGAGGATATTGAGGGTATAGAGGTATAAACAGACACCAACATATCGGGTGATCTTAGAAAGCCTGGAATATTCTTTTTTTGACTTACTCTCTAAAGCATGAGTGTGCTAATTTGGCTAAATTGTTTCTCGTCAATACTGGGTTTTGCCATTCTCTCCCTCCGCATATGTAGATTGAAGGCTTGGTGGTATGAAATTATGTTAAAGTGTTCTGCATCTTCTACCTCATTTAGATTTAGGGCTACTTCCACTTCAAACACATATTAATTAACTTTTTAAGTTAATCAATTATTGCAAATGAAATTTTCTCACATGTAGAGGATGAATATCAGGTAAGATTGGCTCAGCCCTGGTTTGCAGCTCATCACCGAAGTATCCTTTATTCTCCACTCCCAGTCTGTCTTGAGGTGGGCTGTGAAAAAGGAAGTGGAACAGTGATACATCATAGGGGATACAAGATAGTGATACAAGATAGGGGATACAAGATAGTGGTTAATATTAAACCGAGAAGGAGATTTTTAAAAGGTGGATACTCCGCTTACACCCTCTAACAATTAAATAAGAGGGAGAAATCAAAATTAGGATTAAAAACAAAACAAAACAAGACAACAACCCTGTAATTTCAATGTGCCATCAAGTTTGGGAACTATTGGGATAAACATTGGGATTAGAACTTGATATACGGCTACTCTTACTTGGTCTTTAATAAGAGGCTATATTTTGCCTCCATCAAGTACCCTCTATGGACACAAAGCCAATATATTCTCAGTAATGGTCTTCTTCAACACATAGGGAAGACAGACATACCTCTGAACTTGCTTCAATTTAATACAGTTTAGGTAGCGAATTAAAAATGTGATTCCCCCAATACCGATGATACCCAGGACAAGGACTACAACCAGGATGGAGATATCTGAAATGGTAAATAATGAACAACATAAACTGATGAACAAAAACAGATCCAAAGACAGAGAAGCATTGATCAGACCGTCAAACCTCAGAGGGAAGGTAGGGGAGGGTGGGGGTAAGTGGAAGAGATCAACCAAAGGACTTGTATGCATGCATATAAGCTAAACCAATGGGCACAGACAACAGGGGGGTGGGACATGAGTGGGGGGGGGGTTGGGGAGTAATGGGGGGATAAGGACACATATGTAATACCTTAATCAATAAAGAAATTTTTTAAAAAAACAACAATAAACAAACAACCACGAGCTTCAACCCAGATTTAAACTTTAGGACAGTAGAATATTAACATTTAACTGAGCGGTTACAAACCAGTTCTCTATTCCTTAAAATATTTTGATTCCCTCTCCCCACAATTTTTAAATTTTAAAGGAAAAGGCCATAATATTATACAAATTACCATCTATGTTAACAATGAACACTCCTTATGTTTAAGGGAACCACAATCAGCAGAAAAGTTTTGATTTTCAGTTATTAACAGATTATAGAAAAAGCCTTTTTGGGTTATGGGCTCTTAGAAGACCTAATGCAAATTTAGAAGAAGATACATTAATTCTAAAAAGCAATGGGAGTAAATTCAAGTGTGAGTATTTAAACATGTGAAAAAAAGACCATACAAATACATGCAGAAGCACAACATATATGTAGTAGACTCAGAAATTAAGAAAAAAGCTTTTTCACTGGCTAGGCTTTTGATATATGCAGGATAGTATATTCTAGGATGCTCACTGGTAACATTTAAGGATTCTTCCCATTCCACAATTATCTCTTCTTCCTCACATTGGCACTGGAGCTCACTGCCATCCACCTGGAAGAACAGTCAATCATAATTTTATCAAATTACTGGCATAAGCTGTGTTTTGCACTTCACTTAGTTTAATGCTAGCTAGTTCTACATCACACACACACTTTTATTGATTAATTAAACTGTATACTAAAATCAATTTTTAAAAGAAATAAGCAAACAAAATACAAGAATCAACCACCCTTGAAGAAGATGTTTGAGCAAGAGAATGATTCCAAAAACTTAAAACCAGATTAACAAGATGGCTTGAGTTATCTTTGCAGAAGGCATCAATTGTATTAAAGGAACAGCCCTTGCTAAAGTTGAATATATCACAGCCAAGGAACAAACTCTAACTAGGCTTAATAATAACGAGGTTATAGTAATGTGGGATAAAAGTGAGGGAACTATGTTTAGTTCATCGTGTAATAGTTAAGAACATACACTCTTTCTGTGTTTAAATATCAACTTTTCCGTTCACAAAAAACAAATTTAACTTGTCCTCCATTCGTAAAAGTAGGCTTAGGAATAGGACTCACCTTTTCAGTTGTTATGAAGTTTTAAAATTTTACACATATATGTGTATATATATATATATATATATATTACTTTAAAGAGTACCTGATATATATACAACTCTCTATATAAATGTTACTGATTAATTGGGCTTAGGAAAGATGTTATCCACAAACATGACTGCTAGGCACTGCTATTATTGAATAGTATTGAGTAAAAAAAAATATATAATGATTTGTTGTTTTTTTCAAAAGCTTTAGGCAAATGTTGGCATGATGTAATTTAAATATAAGTGATATTATGATGGATCCAACATTAAACTTTAAGCGTCCATCTCTTTCTATGAATTCTGCCTGGCACTGAGTTTTCATTTTATGCATTCCTCTCAGCTCAAAGACATTTTATGTGCTTAAGTACTGGGTTTCTGGATTACCAGTCTAATAATAAAACATATACTTGCAATATTGGCAACATGTATATGTAATATCTGGTTTGGCTCTTTGGATCAATTTTATTTATTATATGTGAAAACCAGTTCCCAAATGTACACTTGATTTCAGAATCACTATACAAACATGTGCATGAGTATACACACTCACGCACACACACAGGCCCAGGAATAAGTCCTATGTCAATAAATGTCTGGTAAGACATTACTTTAAAAAGAAGGCAAATCTTACAGCATTTTCATTGCACTGAAAGGAGCAATTAGTTGAATTGTAGAACTTCTCAAAATTCACACATTCACCATTGATGCACACCTAGAAATAAAACCAAGATACATTGGAATTACTTATTCTTAGAATTTACATATTTTTTTTCTATTATAAATAATCACAGGTAGAATATTCTGTATAATAAGAAATTTTCTGTAAAGATTTGATGGGCATCTATATATATATATATAAAAGGCTAATATGCAAAGTGTCCCTTTGGGAGTTCGACCGGGAGACTGGGAGACCAAGAGTTTGATTGCTCACTATGACATGCACTACCACCAGGGGGCGGCACAGAATATGGCGGGTGACCAGGAGTGGTGGCAGGTCACTGAGGGAGCAAGGGAAGGAGGAGGCGGGGAGGTGGGGTGGAGAGGTGGGGAATCTGATCAGCTCTGATCGCTGGCCAGACCTAGGGACCATACCCATGCATGAATTTCGTGTACTGGGCCTCTAGTTTGAAAATAATGTACTGTGCATTCAAATATTGTTGTACACAAACTTTTTAATTATTAAAATGTCTGTGTCATTAATTCTTCAAACATTAATCTGCATGTGTTTTGGGGGTCATATCCAGAAAGTCATCGCCAAGACCATGCCAGTTAACTTTCCTCTATGTTTTCCTCTAGGTGTTTTGGTGTTTCATCCCTGACATTTATGTGTTTAATTCATTTTGAGTTAATCTTTGCTCATATCCTAACATAAGTGTCCAATTTCATCCTTTTGCATGTGAATATCTGTTATTCACGGCATCATTTATTAAAGAGACTGTACTTTCCCCATTGTATGTACTTGGTGCCTTTGTCAAAGGTTAGTTGGCTGTATATGCATAGATTTGTTTCTCAGCTCTATTTGGTTCCATTGGTCTAGATGTCCATTTTTATGCCACCACCATGTTGTGTAAATTACTACATAGTTTGGAATAAGATGCTTCTAGTTTTGTTTTTTACTTAAAATTGCTTTGCTTATTTTGAATCTTTGTGGTTCATACAAATTTTAGAACTGTTTTTTCTTATTTCTGTAGAGAATACTATTGGGGTTTTGGTAGGAATTGCATGGAACCTGCAGATCATTTTGGGTAGTATGTTATTATAACAGCATTAATTCTTCCAATTTATGGACACAGAATATCTTTCAATTTATTTGTGACTTCAATTTTTTTCATCAAAGTCACATTTTTCAGTGTATAGATTTCACCTCCTTGGTTAAAAATATTTTAAAGTATTTTATTGTTTTTAATGATATTGTAAGTGGGAGAGTTTTCTTAATTTCTTTTTCAGATAGTTTATTTTCATTTTTGTTGACTTCATTGTGTGAAGGTAAGTATAAATGTCCTCTCTTTCTATGAATTGTTCCTGGTACTGAGTTTTATTTTATGAATTCCTCAGCTCAAGGACATTTATTGTTATTATTTCTTTAATTATATTTTACCTCTATTATGTTTTATTTATCTAAGAATTTCTAGATATCTCTATTAGATCTGTATTATATTTCTTAGAACTATATTTCTTGTTTTCATTTATTTTTTATTTTTTTGTTAATCCTCAATGGAGGATTTCTTTTTTTCAAAGAGAGTGGAAGAGAGGGGGAGAGACAGAGAGAGAGAGAAACATGGATGTGAGAGACACATCGATTGGTTGCCTCTTGCATGCGCCTGGTCTAGGGCCGGGAATTGAGCCTACAACCCAGGTACATGCCCTTGACCAAAATCGAACCTGCAACCTTTTGGTCCATGGGCTAATGTTCTAACCACTGAATCAAACCAACTAGAGCTATTTTTAAAAATTTCTTTATCTAACTTTTCTGTGTTAAGAAGTTAAGCTTCTAATTTACTATTTTTACATAGTACATATTTGATGGTTTGCTGTTCAAATTACAAATAAACTAGTGACCATGATTTGTTTTGTACTTTGAAGACTGTGCTTATTAATTGCAAATTATAACATTTTAGGATTTAATATTCTTTTAAATTGTATTAAGCATAATTAACTTTTTTCAAAGGATTATCCTCTTTTTTTAATCTAATCTGATAAAAGAGAAACATACAAATTGACCATACCTCTGCTACTCCCACAAGCCACGCCCACAAGCCACGCCCACAAGCCACGCCCACAAGCCAATCAGAAGTGAATATGCAAATTAACCCAACTAAGATGGCAGTGTCCACAGAGCTGGAGCGAGCAGGATGCTTAGGTTGCCCCCAGCAATGGAGGAAGCCAAGCTTTCCGCCTGCCCTGTTAGCCCTGAGCTCCGCTCAAGGCTACAAAGTTTCAATTATAGAAGATAAATAAATCCCAGATACCTGCTTCCAGCCTGCAGCTGTGGCCAGCCTGAAAACAGTCATCAGCCTGTCACTCAGGCTGGCCAGGCACCCCAGCAGGTACCCCCACAATGAAGGGGCTGTGGGCAGCCTGAAAACAGCCCTCAGCCCCTCACCCAGGCTGGCCACAACCCCATGGGGTGAGGGTCCCCACTGGGGTGCTTGGCCAACCTGCCAACAGCCATCAGCCCCTCACCTAGGCTGGCCAAACCCAAATGGGGTGAGGGTCCCCACTGGGGGTCTTGACCAGCCTGCAAACAGCCATCAGCCACTCATCCAGGCTGCTCAGGCACCCCAGTGAGGACCCCCACTCTGAAGGGGGTGTGGCCCACTTGAAAATGGCCTCAACCCCTCACCCAGGCTGGCCAGGCACCCCAGTGGGACCCCCCACCCTGAAGGGACTGTGGCCAGCCTGAAAACAGCCCTCAGCCCCTCACCCAGGCTGGCCATACCCCCATGGGTGAGGATCCCCACTGTGGGGCTTGGACAGCCCACAAACAGCCATTAGCCCCTCACCCAGTGCCGGTTCGGGGTTTTCTTTTTAATGCCCGCTTTTAAAAAATAAAAAAGGGGGAATTTTCCGGGAGCCGGTCCATGCTTGCTGTTTCAAGGGACCTGGCATATATGGCATACTGTTCTTAATATGTTTGCTCACCTTCTTGGCACTATGTGTTTTAACCAAGGTCTCTGAGAAAGGTTGTTTCCCCAGGTAGGGATTTTCCCCTGAAGCTAGGGAGGGAATAAAACCTCTTAACTAAGTGCCAGGTGGGTAATTAATCACTTTAACTATGAACAATCATGCTTAAGCTACATAATCTTTACTCCCTGGAATGGAGATAAGAAACGCCCTAACCTTTGTAATAGAGATTGATAGGATTGAGTCAACTGGTATAAATACAGATGTAACAAGACAGCAAGAAACAGAACTAAGAAGACAGAACCAAGAGAAGACAGAACCTACACACAGAACTTAGAACACAGAACTTAGAATACAGAACCAAAAGAAGACAGAACCAAGAGAGACAGAACTTAGGCACAGAACCTACACAGAACGTTCTCTAGAGACAGAAGAACTTCGCTGGAGAGAACATGGCAAAAGATCCTGGACTGAACCTGACTACAGAAAATGGCAAGAGAACCTGACTAGAACCTGGTGACCGAACCTGGCTGGAGAACCTGGACAGAACCTGGCTGGAGAACCTAGCGAGGGAACATGGCCACAGACTCTGGCAGGAGATCCTAAGCAGAACTTGGCTGGAGATCCTGGCTAGAGATCCTGGCTAGGCTGCTGATCAACTGAACGCTGCCTCCATGTCATTCCTTCTTCGCCAACTCCGTCTACACCTTTGGGGACCCCTGGACCAGCTGGGGCAGGACCCCGGCAACCCAGGCTGGCCAGGCACCTCAGTGGGGACCCCCACCCTGAAGGGGGTGTGGCCAGCCTGAAAACGGCCCTCAGCCCCTCACCCAGGCTGGCCAGGAACCCCAGCAGGATCCCCACCCTAATCTGGGACACCCTTCAGGGCAAAGCAGCTGGCCCCCACCCGTGCACCAGGCCTCTATCCTATATAATAAAAGGGTAATATGCAAATTGACCCTAACAGCAGAACCACTGGGAATGACTGGTCACTATGACACACACTGACCACCAGATGCTCAATGCAGGAGCTGCCCCCTGGTGATCAGTGCACTCCCACAGGGGGAGCTCTGCTCAGCCACAAGCCAGGCTGATGGCTGCCAGCACAGCGATGATGGCGGGAGCCTCTCCCGCCTCTTCAGCAGTGCTAAGGATGTCCAACTGCAGCTTAGGCCTGCTCCCCACTGGCAAGTGGACATCCCCCAAGGGCTCCTGGGCTGCCAGAGGGTTGTCTGACTGCCAGCTTAGGTCCAATCCCCCGGGTAGCGGGCCTAAGCCAGCAGGTGGACATCCCCCGAGGGGTCCCAGACTGCAAGAGGGCACAGGCCGGGCTGAGGGACCCACCCGAGTGCACAAATTTTTGTGCACCGGGCCTCTAGTATATATATGTTTCTTAGGGGACTGTAATCTCTGATTCTTCAGACTGGTCTCCACTATTCAATTATTTTATGCCTGTTGTTGTTTGTCCTCTTTGCTTATTCTTATGGAACAGATTTTTAATATACAGTCACATGTCACTTAATGATAGGGATATGTACTGACAAATGTGTCATTAGGTGATTGTGTCGTTGTGCAAATATCATAGAGTGCATTTATACAAACCTAGATGGTATAGCCTACTATACAGCTAGGCTGCATGATGTAGCTTGTTGCTCTTATGCTACAAGCCTGTATGTACAGCATACTGTAAACAATTATGACACAATGCTAACTATTTGTGTATCTAAACACAGAAAAGGTAGAAAAGTATTATATAAAAGATAAAATATGATAAGCCTGAAGAGGGCACTTACCATGAATGGAGCTTGCAGGACTGGAAGGTGTTCTGGCCAGAAAGTGAGTGGTGAGTGAAGGTGAAGGCCTAGGACATTACCGCACACTACTGTAGACCTTATAAACAGTCTCACAATCCCTCCTGCTTCCTTCCAACAGTGTTGGAAAGAGAACATTGAAATGGTCAGTGCTGCTCCATGAACAGGGACGTGGGCTGGATTGGTGGGAAAGATTGAGGGGAAACTGACTGGGAAAAGCATAGATCACCATAACAGTGGCTGGCAGGAGGGAGTGAAAGGTGATCTGAGGATATGGATAACTAGGAATAAGAAACTGAGATGAAGAGACAAAGGAACATAAAGGATAGGCATGGCAATACAGTTTTGTCTATTGGATGTTGGAGCAGTGGTCAGATTTTTGAACTTTGTAATATTCATAAGAAAAGAGGGTGTTTAACAGAGAGAGGGTGTAGAACTGAGGACCCAATATTTTGACTTTGGAAATTTTTTTGTTGTTGTTCTATTGACCCTACCTGTCACAAAGGTCTCTGTTTGTCATTAAATTAATGCATACAGTAAAACTTATCTATACTTTCCGTCATTACAACCTGAAAATATTTCCACAGTACAGGGACAGGCTACCACAGAAAGTTTTTACTAAAGTGGCAATGGCACTTAATAGTTGTTAAAAGGGGAAGAGATTGAGAAGTGCAGATTGGCAGTTACAGTACTCTGTCATGAGGCTGTAAAGTACAGGACAGGGAATATCTATATATATATATAAGCCTAAGGACCGTTATGACCAGAAAACTGGAATGACCGGAACGACTGAATGACCGGCAGGTAGCTAAGATGTGCACTGACCCAGACCTTGCTGCTGGGGTCCTGACAGCCCCGAATCTGGTTCACCCACACCCCGGACCCAGGCAGGAGGAAAGAGGGAGCCCAATTCTTTGCAGAATCAGCTGTTGGTTAGCTTGTTTCTGGGGTCCTGACAGCCCTGAATCTGGTTCACCTGCACTCCAGACCCAGACAAGGCGAGATGGCCCCAATCAGCCCTGATTTCCGGCCAGGCCTAGGGACCCCACCCGTGCATAAATTCATGCACCAGACCTCTAGTAGGCAATAATATTATAATAACTATGTATAGCGCCAGTTGAGTACTGGCAATATCGGGGGCACACTTTGCAAAGTATATATGATTATCTAACCACCATGCTGTACACCTGAAACTAATAGAAAATAAAATAAAAAATTTAAAAATGGGAAAAAATCACATTTCAAGAAAAAAATAATTATTACTATAAGTTACTGCCTGTGGACCTGTGTCCTTGTACAGGATCTTATGTTCTCCACAGAGAATTTAGAGCAGTGTGCTCTGAAAACAATCAAGCTACCTGGAGGGCTGTAGTACCCTCTAAGTGTGCAGTGCTGGGGGAACAAGCCCCTCTGTGCCAAAGGAAGTCAGTGGTGACAGGCTGGGATGTGATCTCTGCCCTCAAAATTGAGGTGCTGTCAGTGAGAGGCAATCTATTGCCACACCCTGCAGATATTTCTTCCATCAGAGAAAAAAACATCTTCTGAACATCTGTCCTTTCATTTCTTACAGAAAATTCAGTTCCATTATAATCTCATGGGACCACCATTGTATATACAGTCCATTGTTGACCAAAACGTTGTTGCGCAATACATGACTATACATGATTGAACACTGGGGAACATTGCCTTACAACCCATGAAGTTAAGTCTCAACTAGAGAGAAATAGTGAGATACTTATTTTAATTTGCCCACTTTTGTATGTTTAATAAAGGAAGAACTACAGAGAGTTTTACAGCAATTCCTTTGTGTCAGAGTACACATTAATCCCCTTTTCGTCCCTCTCCTCTCTTCTTCCCTCTCCACTCTGTTCTTCTCTTCTCTTCTCTTCTCTTCTCTTCTCTTCTCTTCTCATCTCTTCTCTTCTCCTCTCCTCTCCTCGTCCTCTCCTCTCCTCTCCTCTCCTCCCCTCCCTCCTCTCCTCTCCTCTCCATCCTCTCCTCTCCTCTCCTCTCCTCTCCTCTCCTCTCCTCCTCCGCTCCCCTCCCCTCCCTTCCCTTTCCCTTCCGTCCCTTCCCTCCTTCCCTTCCCTTTCCCTTCCTTCTCCGTCTCATCTCCTATCCTCTCGCTCTCTCTCCTCTCCTCTCCTCTCCCCTCCCCTCCCTCCCCTTCCCTTCCCTTCCTTCCCTTCCCTGCTCCTTCCCCTCTCCTCCTCTCCTCTCCTCTCCTCTCCTCTCCTCTCCTCTCCTCTCCTCTCCTCTCCTCTCCTCTCCTCTCCTTCCCTTCCCTTTCCCTTCCCTTCCCTTCCCTTCTCTTCCCTTCTCCTCTCCTCTACTCTCCTCTCCACTCCTCCCTTTTTCCCCTTCCTTTCCCTTCCCTTCCCTTCCCTTCCCTTCCCTTCCCTTCCCTTCCCTTCCCTTCCCTTCCCTTCCCTTCCCTTTCTTTCCTTTCCTTTTTATTATCTACTACAGGCTTGGTGCATGAAATTCTTCCCTGAGGAAATTTGTCCCTCAGCCTGGCCTGTGCCCTTGGGGGATGTCTGACTGCTGGCTTGTGGAAGGCGACCAGCGGTGGTACTTGCCAGCCAGCCTTGCCCCTTGATCGCTGCTGCTGGTCACCTCCCTCTCAGGGGGCAGACACTCAGTGCAGGAGCTCCTGCATTGAGCGTATGCCCCCCGGTGGTCAGTGCGTATCATAGTGACCAGTTGTTCCACCAATCATTCCTCTGTTCGGTCAATTTGCATATTAGGGTTTTATTATTTTATCTGTGTCCTAAGTTCTGTAGTATAACTAAGGAAAAAGGGCACCCAGGTGCCTTGGAATACTTTTGCTCTCTTATCCTACAGCAAATTAAAAGGCCTGGAAGGGGTGGGTGTGGGGTGGAGGAGGTCAATGGAAAAAAAAGGGGACATCTATAATACTTTCAACAATAAAGATAAATTTTAAAATAAGGTAGGGAAATATTTTTTAGTTATGGTTACAATGTAAAAAGACATGTACCCAGAAAAAATAACTACTAAGAGAAACTAGAATTTCTTTATGCATTTTAAATTCCATATGTCTAAAAATAGCATTTTATTGTAAAAATAAAATGAAAAATCCTGTACCTAGTGTCTTTGTGATACCTCCATAGACTGGCATTTGCCACACAAGGATTCTCTCATTAGGAATTGGTTCCAGAACTGGCACCGTTGTGACGGTGCACTTCTGGACTAAAGCTTCTCTTATAAGAATAAGGACATGATCACAATGTACTTATGAGATCAAGACGGGTTCCTTAACAACTGCTCCCCTATCAACCCCTCTGTTCAATTCCTGTCGCTCTTAATGGGGTTCTAGGAAGGGGATGTCATACTTCTGCCTTGTATGTCTGGCTGATTTTCCTGACCTGAAGTGAATAAAACATTGTTTGCTAATTTTTTCAACCTGACACCTCACACTTTATCTTGTTGGAAATCCCTGAACTTTCTAGCTTGTGGTTAGTACACACAACTCAATTTTCACAAATATAGATACCTTATCATTTTGATATTTATTTAGTCATTTTAATGGAAAACTGTATAGTTAAATATTTGGGCTTGAAATATTGGTCTCTATTAAGTTTTTTTAAACTCTAATCTTCTTTTATATTCTGAAGTTTTGTTTTCTAATTCAGTTCTCTATTATGTTACATGAAGGATACTGTAATGTTTGTGGATTTTCGCATAGAGAAGGGAAGCCATACCACAGAAAGTACTCAATTTCAAAAGAGCTGGTTTAAAAAAATAAATTTTTATATGCATTCCATATGTACTTGTGTTTATAAACCTGGATGAGTTGGCTGTTGTTGTTAGTATGCATTCTTACGTTTTATCTTGCAATAATAAGCCCTTTCTAATCTGGCCTCATTCTACCTGTTCAATTTAATTTTATTCCAGTTCATCCAAAGCTGCAGCCACACTGAAATTATCAGTTACCTGAACATGCCGTATACATTATGTAGGTATCTATTCATAAAAAGTCTTTGCTCATTTTCTGTGTGTTGAAAAATGTTGTTCAAGTCAAAGCTGAAACGTCACTCATTGTAAGATGTCATTCCATGTTCTATAAGTAAACTTGGTCCTTTGGACTCAGATGTACATTGGTCACACCACTTTGAAAGCCCTTGTGTTGGGTTGTAATGATATATTTCATTTAACCTATGAAATTCTCAAGTATGCTCATCTTTGCATCCTCTGTGTCCAGCACAGTCACTGGTACCAGAGTATGTGCCCAGTAAATATGGGCCAATGAATAAAATAAATAAAAACTGTATGGCTGCTTCATAGCCAAATTAACTTAAAAATTATGTCTATAATTTTATTCCATGTCTTCTCTAAGACACTAATTAAGCAAATTTATAATATTTACATATCATTTCGTATACTAAAGCTGGAATAAAATGAATATTTGTGAAAATGTCATTGCTACTCTGCTCAATACAAAAATTACCAATATTTTTTTTTCCTGCTTTCTCTTATATAGGCCCTCTGGACCCAATCCTAGGATCCAAAGATGTTTTACAGTGGCTGAGCCAAGAAGGTTTAATCAAACAAAGAGTTTTTATCTTACCATTTCATCCCCGCATTTTGTTCCAGGAGCAACCAGGCCCAGGTCTCTAGGATTGTGGTATAAATAAAAGGCTTTGCAGTCAGTGGTGACATTCTTCTTTGGAACCTTCATATGATAGATCTTTTCTTCTCCAAGGAAAGATGAGTGCTGCCCCCCGGTGCAGTAGATCTTTCCACATTTGACGTCTCTGGAGAAAAGGGACAGCATTCTCAGTCTTGGGACCAGAACAGAACTTCAGAGACTAGGTTTGCCCTGAAGTGGCCTGGCCACTGTTTTCTAGGCCCGGGCTTGCCAGCGGGCTGCGGAAGAGCCAGGAGCAGGGTAGACTGTGGTGCAGTCCAGTCCTGACCCAGGGAACTGAGATGAATAGGCAAAGCTATAAATTGCTCATATTTCTCTCTGATATCTTTGTGGTTCTCACAAATCTATATTAGCTTAAGCTTACAGAAGAATATTTTTATTAGTAATTTGAGTTAGCTTAACTTGAATCAGGATGCTAAGATTTCTTCCTTATTCTCCCTTGCATAGAGCGCGTTAGTTGATTCCTATAATAAACCAGTGAGGTGTGATTATGATAATCTCTGTTTTGAGGATTAGGAAGTAATTGGAAGTAAGGAAAGTTCAATGACTGCCCATTTTCACCTACTGTTGTTTTCAGGCCAAATCATGTTCCATGGCATGTAAAGCCCTGCCAAGTATCAGCAACAAACACGGACACAGCTCATGCTTTTAAAAATCAGATCTAACTTCCAATTCTTCCATTTCTCTTCCAACCTCAACTTCTACCTTTCTTAATATGGCTTCACTCTTTCTTCCTCTCTTCCTCTTTTAACCTTTTCTACTTATTTTCTTCTTCCTCCTATTTTCTCCTTTCTCTTTTTTATTCCTTCCTTTTCCTCTGAAGAACATAACATCTTTCCTATCTTTCCTCCTTATAGTCTGTGACCTTCAGCAAATGAATACAGTACATAAATGCCAGCTGACACTGTCAGGGATGCGTGCTCTCTCCCTTTCCACTTCCGTTGTCCCAGTCACCTCAGCAAAAAGAAGTTAACAGCTGACAGAACAAGAGCCGCTCTGATCTGGCAAAACATTCTTGGAGGGCACTAATTTTTCTTCACAAGGCACTTACTTGTCTTCACAGGGAATTAATTTGCTTTTCTTGCTTTTGCAGTATCCGAATTTATCTCCCTTTTTATTCATGATATAGCAGATATCAGGACTTCCTTTTGCTTCTGGGATACAAAATGATATAATAAAAGTAAAACAATGAAAGCATGAATATTATTTATTATAAAATACTTTATTTTTTTCTGATGTAATTGAAATTTCAATATTATGTAATGGTGAAGCAGAATGGAATAAATAGCTAATTTAAAAATTATTCTATTCCCTCAGATGATATGTAGTATGGGTATATAAAAGTAATAAACATACCTTAATCCACCTACTGAGATAGTCAATTAATATTAGAGGCAATGTCAATTAATATTAAAGGTAATATGTGAAGAGGTGCTAGGAAATATCTTTAAGAAATTACACACATGGCATTATTTTGAACAATAACAGAGAAATAACGGCTATCAGCATTATCAGTCACCCACAGTAACTGTCTCTCACCATGATCAAATAATTCGGAGCACTGGTCGTCCCGGGTGGGACATCTCCCCAGGAAGCAGTAGCCTTTTGCATTCTTGCAAGGAGTTCCATTGGCTTGGAATTGGTCCTGTGGACACGCAGAGGAGTGGCCCGTACACGCTTCAGGAAAATCACATTCATCTTTTGCTGGTCTGCATAAGGACCCTGCTTTTTTCATCTGTTGAAGAAAACCAAACAGATTAAATCTTGGGCAAATCTATATAGGTAAGGCTCAATAAATAGGAGGAAGATTGACCCATTTAATTTATCTCAAAAAGTTTTTAGGACTGAATCATACCTTCCTTTTCCATTCCACTGAGAATTATCATCATTTGTGAATGCTTTGGCTTTTATTCATTTAAGCAATGCCAAGATATTGTTTTTGAGATTTGGTATTAGGACAGCATTGGGCAGAGTTGGGATGGACATAAATTGAGAAATGAATAAATGTTCTGTTCATCTTGTCTTCTTCAATCCTTGCTCCAGCACTTCTCCCCTCCCCCAACCACCACCACTACCACACACACACACACACACACACACACACACACACACACACACACACACACCTGGAAGCCCCTGCCTAACAGGAGGAATCTCCATTCCCAAGAATTAGATTTCTCCCATGAAGTAGAAACATCCCCTGACTTCACTGGAGGGCACTGCATGGATGTATTCCCTCATTCAGCCATTCAATCTGCATTGAATTGTGCTGAGTTCTGAAACTATTTCAAGATGAGTAAGACATGCTTCCCTTTCCCTTGTGATTTCACAATCTAGTGGGGCAAAAGAAATGTCAATAAATGCTTGCACAGAGCCATTGGGATTTCTGGTCATCTTGCCTAGAAACATATCTCCAATTCCAGCATAACTCTTTCCCCTATTTGTTCACTCTTGTTGGGATGCCAATCCACACCCTCACCCCAATCTGAGGTTGAATAGTTTGGTAATGATTTAAAAGAAGCAAGAGTAATGTCAGCCATGTAACTCCATTTCTGAAACACCAAGCAATGCATACCCACTTCTCCACTTCCCAGACCAAAACACTGCCCAGTACTTAGAAGTCAGAGCACCTCAGAAGAGGTGCTGTTGTGTACAAGCAAGCCGCGCCTGAGTCTGGGATTTGTGGCAAAGGATTTTAGTGGTCAGACAGCACGTTGGTCCTTTGTTCACATAATCAACTACAGACAGAGAAATCTGGAGCTAGCAACGGATCTTACTTGACAAGATTCACAGCATTCTCCTTCTGCACAAGTAAATCCTGGCTTCAACAGACACTTGTTGGCATCACAGCAAGGATTAGTGCACTCCTGGCAAAAATTAAAAATCAGAAATTGGATTGCAGTTTGGCTCCTGTTTGAAGAGTTAATCAGCTGTGCTTCTGAGAAATTTAGCATCACTTGTGTTTCAGAGTTAAATACAAATGCATGGTCCTTAGCTACGACAGCTATACAAGGTGGGGCAGAAGTAGGTTTACAGTTATTCGTATGGAAAATAATACAATAATAAATAAGAATACAATAATGAACACTGTAAACCTACTTTTGCTAAGCCGTTATAAAGACTACTGCTTGCCATTGGTGTTGGGGACTTTTACTTTGTTTCCTTCCCACCTGGTTGCTCAGTATCCCAAAGTTCATGACCTCCCATTCTCCTGCTGACCGCTCTCTGGGAGGGTCTCGCTGCTTCTCTATTCTAAAGGTCTGATGTGAGATAACACAACTTCTGAAGATCCGATTTCACATTTTCCTTAAGAATCCAAGTATTTCAGGCTGACATTTACTTTTTAATGCATAATTAAATAATAACAGCAAGTTGGACACATAGGCTCTATCTGCTCATAATTTAAACTGCAAACAGAACTGTCTGCATCTGGTCATGTGAGTTACTTCATATGTGAGGGTGAAACTGTGAACCATTACAAAGAAGCTGCATGGGCAAAGGCATCAATTTCAAAGTTAAAGCCTCTGTGCATTTCATGAAAGACATTTGAAGGCTTGATGTTTTGTAACCTATGGATGTTTTGTAACCTTGATGTTTTGTTCCCACTCTGATTGTGGATTCCCTTAATTGCCATCCTACTAGAATTTTTTAAAAAATTAAATTTATTGGAGTGACATTGGTCAACATATCATATAGGTTTCAGGTGTGGGTTTCTAACTTTTTGGAGTTGTGTCACGTCTCCAATGCACATACTCAGAATGAGGTCTTTGGACCTGCAGCATCAGTATAATCTTTCAAGTTGGTAGGAATGAAATATCTCAGCCCACTCCAGACCAATTGAATAAAAAAACCACATTTTATCAACATCTCCAGCTGATGCATCTGTACTTGGTAATTTGAGAAGAAATTGTCTAATACAATTTCTTGAAATAAATAACTCTATGTTGAAGAAAAGCTGATGAAGAGTTACTTTAAAATTTGCCTCAAAGGATTATTCTAAATGTTTCAGGGACTAAGACTGCAATATATATATGAAAGGTTAGAAGTTTCCTGCTCAATTATAAGACAGTTTTTTTTAATAACATGAGCTGTCACACTAGGCTATAGCTAACCTCATAATTTCCAGAGTAAAAGAGGATTGACTGAAGGATTTTGCAGAGTGAATTTCTACTGTTCATGAGAGACCAGAGAATGACACAAATGAGTTCTACTTACAAGAAGAGCCAATCTATAATAATAAAAGGGTAATATGCTAATTATACTGGACGTCATTCTGGATGTCATCCCGGACATTCTTCCAGACCAAGCTGGGGCTGAAGAGAAGCCCAAGTCCCGGGTGCCAGAGAGACGCAGGTGCCGGCAGCCAGGGGAAGGAAGGCCTACTCTTGCACGAATTTTGTGCATCGGGCCTCTAGTTAATATATAAAGCAGTGACTGTGATGGAGTGGACCTCCAGCAAGATCATTATACACAATTTATTACTCAGTAGGAAGCCTTTGATAAGGTTGCACCAACAGCCTGTTTCCAAATGACAAAAAAGAAGCATGGTCTTTAAAGTTTTACGAGGAATTTCATGGTTGATTAATGGCTACATCCCTGCCTAGGTTCTAGCTGAGCACAAACTTTGTACTTTAAAGACGTGCCCTGGCCAGTTTGCCTCAGTGGATAGAGAGTCGGCCTGTGGACTGAAGGGTCCCGGGTTTGATCCCAATCAAGGGCACATGCCCAAGTTGTGGGCTCCATCCCCAATGGGGGGCATGCAAGAGGCAGCTGATCAATGATTCTCTCTCATCATTGGTGTTTCTATCTCTCTCTCCCTCTCCCTTCCTCTCTGAAATTAATAAGAATATATTAAAAAGAAGAAAAAAGACAGCATCATTTGCAAATACCTGAGCAGGGCCACAATCACATTCTTCTCCCTCATCCAAGTTCTTGTTTCCACAAGATGGAGAATCATTTGAGTTATCAGTAAATGGAACATTAAACATGCATGCTGGATTATAATCATTCAGGAATTTCTCATACTGTATTCTGTTGCATTTACTGAATTTTAGTGCAGGAATGCTAGAGAAAAGTTAAAAGTAAACATTAATCATATCATTGCATACTGGTAGAATAACTGTGAAAATTTTATAAATAATTTAGAAAGAAAAAATAAATAGTAAACTCTAAAAGTCTATTTATTTTTCTTACTCTTGCCTTTCTGTTACAGCAGAGTGACTGAGCTCTTCATTATATAAAATGTCTTATTGAAACACAGCCAACAAATGCTATTATGGTGAAAATGTGTTGACTTTATAGCACCAGAAAATCCTTCATGAACCTTGGTTTAGGCTGATAGTCCTTGCTTGCTGCTCCCATATCACTTTTTATTTTTTCTTGAACTAATCAATATACTTGGTTATCATCCATGTAAGACCACAAGCTTCTCAGTGCAAAGACTGAATCATGTTCAATTTTTTTGTTTTTTTAAAGAAAAGCACCTGTTGCCCTAGCCTGCTTGGCTCAGTGGATAGAGTGTTGGCCCTTGGACTGAAGGGTCCCAGGTTTGATTCCTGTCAAGGGCACACACCTCAGTTGCAGGCTTGATCCCTGGCTTTGGTCAGGGGACATGGGGGAGGCAACCAATCAGTGTGTCTCTCTCATATCAATGTTTCTTTCTTTCTGTCTCTCCCCTTCCTTTCCACTCTCTCTAAAAAATCAATGGGAAAATATCCTCAGGTGATGATTAACAAAAAAATGAAAAATAGAAAAAGAAAGGCACTAGTTACTACAGTGGCTGGAACAGAATAGTTGTCTATAAATATTTGTTGAAACAAACTATTCATTTAATAATATGTAACACATCCTCGGAATGGGATATAGTTTTAGAAAACTGAAATTGATCTCCCTCCTATTTTCTTTTTCTTTTGACTCCTTTTCATCCTTATTGACACATAGATCAAATAGAGATGGACGTTTAGAGTCCTGAATACATTAGATGATTAGATTAGGATGGTGGGACCCTGAAAATAAATGACTAATTATGTGGATAACCATATAAAATTAGATATCAGTTATTAATTCTTCCTCTATTCTAGTCACTATGCTTGGGTCCTTTAGCTATTTTCCTCCATTTAATCAATATATAGAAGTACTGGTTACCATCAAGTAATTTTTTTCTACTTTATACAATGCACTACGTGCGCCTACTGTGAAAGAGTTCAGAGATGTGCAAGGCTCGGGGCCTGACTGCAGCTAATTCAATGCTGGGAGCAAGCTGGACATCCTCTTATTCTGTCTCTAGGGAGTGCCTTATATGTGTCTGGGACTTTTCTAGACAGTGGTTCTATAACAATGAACAAAGAAAAACAAAACAAAACAAAACAAAACAAAAAAACCCTGACCTCATGATACGTGTATTCTAATGGAGGAGGAAAATAACTAAAGATGTAAAACATAGACTATATTAGATAGTGGTTAATACTAAAGGGGGGATTAAAGCAAAGGGTGAGGGTGTGCACTCTGTTAGAGTATATCTGTGAGGGGACAGGATTGAAAAACTGGATCAGGTAGCTACGAAGGCTTTGCTGAGAATGACGTTTCAGTGATGATAAACCAAGGCATGCGGAGTGTGTCCCGCTCCTGAGCAGCTGGGTATAGTGACTAATTGATTGTCATATACTTTTGCAATGTGCTTAGATGGAGTTTTAGAATTTCTCTTATTTATATCAGTAGGAGATACACTACCGATGAATATGATTTAGTTCCCTGAGGGAAGCACTTTACCGTAACTGCTTTTGTAATAGACCTTCTGGAGTATATTTAGGAAAAATTCTATATCATCACAATATACCCCTACAATGTGGAATTTGAATCAAAAGTCACTCTCAAAATATTTAAATGTGTTCTCTATATCATTTGAGCCTTACCTTCCACCTTTATCCATCACACATGTTCCCAGAGTGCAGGTACATGGGTAATCGTCATGCTGTAGCCCAAGGTTATGCCCCAGCTGATGGGCCATTCGGCTTGCAATCACATTAAGGTCAGGTAAAAGGTCCTGATGCCAAAAGAAGATGTCGTTAGACATTTCTACAAGACAGCACACTATAGGAAATAGTGCTTTGAACTAATGGTTGAAACCTGTTTTCTAGCTTCTGGTTAACTGATACTTATTTGAGAGGCCATGGGGTGTGGCCTCTTCTGCCCCTCAGTTTCTTTAATTTTATAATGAGGTTGGACAAATGATGTTTGAGTGGCTCTAAATCTATCATTTTGAAATTCTTTTTTTGTGGTATAATAATGGTCATAGTTGGAGTTATACAGACACATTCTTACAAATAGCTAAAAATTATTAACTAATGCTCAATTAAATAAACATTACTACCATCCATATACCAGATAATCAAAGGGTAAAAATAAAAATATGTGTGGTTCATGTTTTCAAAGTGCAGTCTCACATTGCACAAAATTGTTATGCAATCATGAGAATGGAGTTTCTACTTGAAGAAAACCAGAAGGGTCATTGCTGCAAAATCCAACACAAAATTGATTATTACCTGTTTGTAGTTCTATTTAACATTTTAATCTTTATATTATTTTCAAAAATATGAATTTCCAAAGGGGATGGAATATCAGGTTACTGTAAAAGTAAAATACCACTAATTTGGTAATTTCATCTTGCTCATTTAAGTTTAAAATATGCTCTAGGTTATAATATCATAATTTAAGTGGTGACTGCCTATTAATGATTAGGTTGACTCTTTATGCAACATTTATGATATTAAAATTAGATGATTCCATGGGCAAACACATAATCATACAAAGAATCATACAACAAATAGCTCATGAATTCATTTTAATAAGTTCTAGCTTTTAATTTCAACATCGTAACAAGCCTGGGCTGAGTATTTCAATCATTGGGTAGGCACTAAAAAAAGTAATCCAAGTCTTAATGTTTTCAAATATTTCTTTAATACGGTTACCTGGACAGTACTTACTAGAAGCTCAGTGACTTGGGAAAGGATCAGATAAACAAGGGTCAGAGTCAGCAGTGTGAAGGTCTTATGCTTTTGGAAAAGAAATTGCAAGTCTGCCTTGATGTGATATTTTATATGACCTATGCAATTTCTTTTCAGCACAAGAACAATTATTCTCACTTGCTAAATCAGTTGAATTTAATGGACTTTACATGTCCTGTACACAACTCTATTTAATATGCAAAAGAACTTCTTAAATCTTTGCATGTTAATTTGTATATGATGTTATCTTAAACTATGAACACTGCTTTACCTTTATTATTCATCTATAGTTTTTTTATAAAACATTTCCTTTCTCATTTAATAAAAGCAACATGGAAGTTTGATCATGACATATGTTGGTGGGGATATATGAAGGAATGCATACCTGGTCCCTTTCACTAGGACACAGAATACTACATAAGTTTAATTCAAATTTTTATTAAGTAGTATAACATAAATAAACACAGCCCACCTTGACAACACTGCAGGAATAATAGGGCAGGCACATACCCCCTGGATAAGAAATTCCTTGTGCATGGGTATAAAGCCACTTCCCACTATAAACAAAATGAAAATACACTCTTCAATATGAGATAGTAGTTTAATTAATACATGCATTGAACCACAGTGAACTCCCACAATGCTAGTGCCTTTGCACATGAAAGTGTCTTTTCTTTTTCCTGGAGTTAAGGATGACTTCAGTTGACATTAAGCTCATTTTAAAACTGTGGCATATTAGGTGCATTGAAAAGTCAATGCAATATTTAGTTGAAATCATATGAAAGTACTTTCTTAAAAATAACAATAGTACAGCCCCATTTTACTTGACTTCAGTTTACCCTGCATCCAGCTCTGGATAAAATAACTTTTAAAAAAATTAAAATGTTTAGAGCCTGGCCAGTGTGGCTCAGTGGTTGAGCATCACAGTTTGATGCCTGGTCAGGGCATATGCCCAGGGTGCAGGCTCAATCCCAGTGGAGTGTGCAGGAGGCAACCAATCAATGATTCTTTCTCATCATTGATGTTTCTATCTTTCTCTTCCTCCCTGAAATCAATAAAAATCCATATTTTAAAAAAGGTTCAGAGGTAAAAATGCAACATAGTGAATGGACGCAACACCATGATTAATTGTTTGTATTTGAAAAATTTTAAAAATGTCGAATCAGCCATAAAAAAATATAGAGAATTTGATATCTATGATCAAAGATTTAGAAGAGTTGTCATGTGAAAACAGAACTATCCGTAGATTAACTGAAAAGACAGATGTAGATGTGTATATCAAAGGAATCTAAATCTGGTATGCTTTCAAGAAAAACATTTAGAGTTGGAACACCTAAAGAGAGCTATCATGGGCTGGTAGGCCACTCGTAGAGTATAGTAGAGATTTAAACACAAGAAAGGTGGTCAGGCTGGATGACATCTTTTAATCTTTAACGTGTTCAGCCAAGAAGATGTACTCTGCCCAGCCAGCATTGCTCAGTGATTGAGATCCCATGAACCAGGAGGTCACTGTGTGATTCCCAGTCAAGCACATGCTTGAGTTGCAGGCTTAATCCCCAGTAGAGGTTGTGCAGGAGGCAGCCAATCAATGATTCTCTTGCATCATTCATGTTTCTATGTCTCTCTCTCTCTCCTCCTTTCCCCTAGCTGAAATCAATAAAAAAAAAATATATAAGATATACATATGTATGTATAATATGTGTGTGTGTGTGTGTGTGTTTATATATGTACCAGAGACCCAGTGCACGAAATTTGAGCACTCTGTGGGGAGGGTCCCTCAGCCCAGCCTGTGCCCCCTCGCTATCCAGGAGCCCTCAGGAGATGTCCAACTGAAGGCTGTCAGTCGGACATCCTTAGCATTGCCACAGAGGCAGGAGAGGCTCCTGCCACCAGTGCTGCGCTCATCAGCCATGAACCTGGCTTCTGGCTGAGCGGTGCTTCTTCTGTGGGAGCGCACTGACCATCAGGGGCAGCCCCTTCATTGAGCATCTTCCCCCTGGTGGTCAGTGTGCATCATAGCAACTGGTCGTTCTGCCATAGGGCTGAAACTGGCTCTCTGACATCCCCTGAAGGGTCCCGGATTGCCAGAGGGGTCAGGCCAGGCTGAGGGACCCCACCAGTGCATGATCCGGGCTGGGGAGGGATGTGGGAGGTTGGCCAGCAAGGGAGGGACTGTAGGAGGGTTCCAGGGCATGTCTGGCTCATCTCGCTCAGTCCCAATCAGCTGGACCCCACCAGCAAGCTAACCTACCAGTCGAAGCATCTGACCCCTGGTGGTCAGTGCATGTCATAGCGACTGGTAGAACAGTAGACTGCCTGCCCCCTGGTGGTCAGTGCATATCATAGTGAGTGGCATATCATTAGCATATTATGCTTTGATTGGTTGAACGGACAACCAGACGACCAGACACTTAGCATATTAGGCTCTTATTATATAGGATATGTGTGTGTGTGTGTGTGTGTGTGTGTGTGTGTGTGTGTGTGTGTGTGTCTGTGTTGTATGTATAGATGTCCTCTATTTCTTTCTTTATGATTGAAATGTCCCTATGCCTACATTTTAAAGTCTCAGTATTGACTAAACATCTTGGAGGAATATGGAATTCTGGCCTTCCTAGACTCTGAATTTCTTGGGAGAACAGCACCTGTGGAGATGAAGCACCTGAGAAAGCAGGATCCAGATTCTGATTTTGCTCATAAACACTTAAAACCAAGAGTCACACCATGACAATGCCATATATAGTGCCTCATCTCTTCTAGATCTACGTGGATAGAGAAGGGAAGATATATAAGAAACTGAACACCTGAGAAATCCCAAACATGGTGCCCAGTTAGACATTTAGTAACACTCCCCATCACATCATTTCTCTATTTGTAGACATACTGTTAGGAGAGAAGTTACCTCTCAGAGACACTAATGGAAGTAAATGATTTTCCACTTATACCCATTTAAATATTTTTAAATTAATTGATTAATTATTTTTTAACACATGTCTAAGGATTGAGCAAAGGGGCTAATCTTGCCACTACAAAAGTTGTGATGATGTTTTACTTCACTACTCATAATTTTGAATTATACTAGTTCATGAATATGCAAGCCCAAGCCAGGTACACATTTCCCCTGGAAATATGTGCTATGGGCCATCCCAGTGTGGAAATAAGAAATGATATTGCACTAGAGGTCTGGCTCACTCTCATTATTCTGACAAAAGGCTGGAGCTGACCTCTGACTAGAGGCTTTGGAAGCTTCACAGTTCTGAGGTCAGACTAAAAGTTAACATGTAGATAATGGTCAAAACCACATTGGCAGGCTGTGTTTGCAGACTTTAGGAGAAACACTGCTATTATAGGTAGATGAAGTAGGTAAAGTGGGTACCCATATCTTAGAGCAGCTTTAAGGGAATCAGAAGAGATGCTAAAAGACTCCAATGCTCCAAACTTGTTCTTCCATAAATTAACATTCTTAATGATAACAGGGTATGTGAAACACAAGGTTGAAGTCAATTCAGCTTCACAATTATTTACCATTTCTCTACAGGCTGAGTAGTGTGCTTAGGTATTTTGAATAACGGAAATGATTTTAAAATGGCCCCATTTTTAAGAATTAATGACCTTAGTATTCCAGATAAATTCAGACTTTTCCTTAGGAATATTAGAGCTATGGCAGTTTTAATTTATCACATTAGTTTTCTGTCATTTTGAATAGTAGAGAAGATGCTTTTAAAACACTAGTCACTGGATGAGCACACATTGATGAGGGAAAATGTTCAGAGAATAAGGTGTTTTCCCAGAAAAAGTTGATTTTTGGGGAGTGTTAAAATAGTATGGTGTGGAAGGCTGAAGGAATGAGAGTTGAAAGCGGATAGGTAAAGTAAATGGATTCTGAAATTGCTTTACTTACCTAACAACATTTTTCAACCCTGCTGAGGAATATGAATGTATTAAATTTTTCCTTTCTAGTGTTCATCACTATTAGGAAGGAAGTTCTTAAAAAGTTCATATGGAAATTTTCTATGTAGCTAGAAAATTTCCTGTGTACTATCCAAAAATGTCAATTGCCTTAAAAATATTTTGTTTTTACTTGTTTTGTTTTCTTTTTTTTATAAACCTCCTAAGGTATGCAAGGAAATAGAGCATTTACATACCTGAGTAACAAAACATGATCATAATTCTTCTTTTTTTTAAGCACTGCTTGTTGCCAAGCTGAAAAACGCGATAAAGTTGTTTCAATATTGGAATCGATTTTTATTTTATCTCCACTTGTCCACATCTCAAAGCCAACCAATGTAACATGAATGTCAAAAGTTTTATAAATCTGTTTAAAATAAAAAGAATTTTTCACAAAGTCAAGTTGCATAATAAAGATCCTTTCCATTAGCATATTCTTTTACACCAAAAAAAGAAACTTTTGCAGTGAGTGCATGCCAGAGAGAACTCCTACACCTTGAAGTTCTCATCCATGTGCCCAGAACCAGCCTCCCAGGATCCCATGCTGACAGGGCTGCCATCGCAACACAGACCTGCCCTGTGACTGCTCCAACCCTGGAGCCAGAGACTGTTTTGCTGGTCCAATCTGGTGAGCCCAGGAAAGGGTCACAGGACCACACTGCAAGTATCCAGCCAGAAGTTCCTAGGACACCACCCTACTGCAAGTACCAGGCCTCACAGGGAGTTGCACACTAGAGGAACTGTGCATGCAACCCAACTGACCCTAAACATCTGAAGCAGACAAAGGAAGGATCAGATCTATGGGAGAAGGGGTTCAACTCATAGCAATAAAGGCGTGAGACTCCAGGCAGGTCCAGCCTCCAAGCTTAAAAAGTCCTGGGACACTGAACCACTATGAGCTTCAACCTATCAAGACCTCAGGTAGGGTGCCCAGGGCAAGGAAGAAACAACAAAAATGGGGAGATAAAGAAACAATCCCCAAAGGAAAGAAAAGGAGAAATCACCAGAAAAGGAACTAAATAAAATGGAAGCAAGCAATATGACAGAGAAAGAATTCAGAGTAATTGTTATAAAGATGCTCAACTGTCTGGATAAGAAATTCACCAACATATGTGAAATCAAGAGGACATGAAGAATGATATAGTGGCAATAAAAAACACAATGGAAGGTTTTAACAGTAGACTAGAAGAAGTGGAGGACTGAGTCAGTGAGTTAGAAGACAGGGTAGAAAATAACACCCAAACTACACAGCAATTGGAAAAAAAAATTAAAAAGCAGAAGGAGAGTTTAAGGGAGCTTTGGGACAACATAAAATGAAGAAACATATGCATAATAGGGGTGCCAGAAGAATAAGAAGAGGAGCAAGGATTAGAAAACCTATTTGAAGAAATAATGACAGAAAACTTCCCTGACTTGGGGAAGAAAAAGTCGCACAAGCACAGAGAGTCCCAAACAAGATGAACAACAAAGACCCACACCAAGACATGTCATAATTACAATGGCAAATGTTAACGACAAAGAAAGAACCTTAAGGGTTGCAAGAGAGGACAGAAAGTTACCAACAAGGGATCTCCCATTAGACTATCAAATGATTTTTCAACAAAAATACAACAAGGTAGAAGGGAATGGAATGAAGTATACTAAGTGATGCAAAGCAAGGGACTGAATCCAAGAATACTCTATCCAGCAAGGCTATCATTCAAAATTGATGGTGAAATCAGAAGCTTTGCAGGCAAAAAAAGGTTAAGGAAGTTTATCACTAACAGGCCAGCAATGCAAAAAATGCTAAACGGATTGTTGTAAGAGAAGAAATAGAAAGCGAAGAAGAAACACAGTCATAAAGAATACAAATGACAACTAACAAGCAATTATCAATAATAGCCTTAAATGGAAATGGATTACATGCTCCAATCAAAGGACATAGAATTGTTGAATGGAAAAGAAAACATGACCTATATATATGCTATATATAAGAGACCCACCTCAGAACAAGGAACTCACACAGACTGAAAGTGAAGGGTTGGAGAAGAATTTTTCAGGCAAATAGAAATGAAAAAAAAGGTTGGGTAGCAATACTTCTATATGACAAAATAGACCTCAAAGTGAAGGCTATTACAAGAGATAAGAGAGGCCACTTTCATAATACTAAATGGATTGATACAACAAGAAGATATAACTCTGATAAACATATATGCACCCAATACAGAAGCACCCAAATACATAATAAATAAATAAATAAATAAATAAATAAATAAATACTTCTGGAAGATATCAAGGAAGAGGTTGAGAACAACACAATCTTTGTAGGGGCTTTAATACCCTATTGACATCATTGGATAAATCTTCTAGAAAAAAAAATCAACAAAGAAACAGAAGATGGAATTAATTGACATCTTCAGAACATTTAACCTCAAAACTATAGAATATATACATTCTTCTCAAGTGCACACAGGACATTTTCAAATATAGACCACATATTAGGATGCAGGCAAAGTCTCTTCAAAATTAAGAAGTTTGAAATCATACCAAGCATCTTCTCAGACCACAATAGAATAAAATTAGAAATCAACTACAATAAAAACAATCAAACACTTGGAAGCTAAATACCATGCTATTAAACAATAATTGGTTTATCAAAGAGATCAAATAAGAAATCAAAAACAACCTGGAATCAAATAACAATAAAAAACACAACAATCCAAAATTTATGGGACACAGTGAAAACAGTTGTTAAAGGGAAGTTCATAGCACTACAGGCCCACTTCAAAAAACAAGAAAAAATGGTAATAAATAATCTAATCCTACAACTTAAAGAATTAAAAAGAGAGCAACAATAAAAGCCTAGAGTAAGTAGAGGAAAGGAAATAATAAAGATCAGAGTGGAAATAAATGACATAGAGACAAAAAAAAAATCAATGGAACCAAGAGCTGAATCTTTGAAAGGATAAATAATATTGATAAACCTCTATCCAGGCTCACCAAGAAGCAAAGAAAGAGGACTCACAACAAAAATCAAAAATCAAAAAACAAAATAAAAAATAAGAGAAGTGAAGTAACAACTGACCCCACAGAAATACAAAGGATTGTAAAACAAACAAACAAACAAACAAACAAACAAACAAAAACTATGAACAGATCTATTCCAACAAACTGAACAACCTAGACAAAATGGACACATTCCTAGAAAAATACAATCTTCCAAAATTCAATCAAGGAGAATCAGAAAATCTGAATAGGTCAATAACTACTGAGGAAATTGAAGCAGTAATCAAAAAAATCCCATAAAACAAAAGGCCTGGTCTGGACAGATTCACAGGAGAGTTTTATCAAACATTCAAAGAAGAACTAAAACCTACCCTCTTTAGATTATTCAAAAAAATTCAAGAGGAAGGAACACTTCCAAGCTCTTTCTATTAACCCAGCATCACCCTAATCCCCAAACAAGATAAAGATGCTACAAAGAAAGAGAATTATAGGCCAATACCCCTGCTAAAATCTTCAACAAAATATTAGCAAATCGCATCCAACAATACATTCAAAAGAACATACACCATGACCAGGTGGGATTTACTAGTATTCTGGGGATGCAAGGCTGGTACAATATCTGTAATTAAATAAATGTGATACATCACATAAAAAAATTGAAAGACAAAAACCACATGATCATATCAATTGATGCAGAAAAAGCATTTGACAAAATCCAACACCCTCTCTTTATAAAAACTCTCAGCAAAGTGGGAATAGAGGGCTCATACCTCAACATAATAAAAGCCCTATATGACAAACCTACAGCCAACATCATACTCAATGGGCAAAAACTAAAACCATTTCATAAGAATAGGTACAAGACAGGGATGCCCACTTTCACCACTCCTGTTCAACATAGTACTGGAAGTGCTAGCCATAGCGATCAGACAAGAAGAAGGAATAAAAGGCATCCAAATTATTAAAGAAGAATTAAAACTGTCCTTATTTGCGGATGACATGCTATTGTATGTAGAAAATCCTGAAGACTCCATCAAAAAAGTACTTGATTTAATAAAGAAATTTGGCAACATAGAACAATACAACATTAACACACAAAAATCTGTCCTTTTTATACACCAATAATGAGAACTCATAGAGAGAGAAACTAAAAAAACAATCGCATTTACCACTGCAACAAAAAAATTAAGATACCTAGAAATAAACTTAACTAAAAAGGTAAAAGACCTGTACTTGGAAAACTACAAGTCATTGAAAAAAGAGATAGAGAAATATATAAACAAATGGATGAATATACCATGTTCACAGATTGGTAGAATCAACATCATTAAAATGTCCATGCTACCAAAAGCAATCTATAGATTCAATGCAATCCCCATTAAAATACTAATGGCATATTTCACAGACTTAGAACAAACTATCCAAAAATTTATATGCAATTATAAAAGTCCCAGAATATCTGCAGCAATCCTGAGAAAGAACAACAAAGTTTCAGGAATCACAATACCAGGTTTCAAGTTGTACTACAAAGCTACTGTTCTCAAAACAGCCTGGTACTGGTGCAAGAACAGACAAATAGATCTATGGAACAGAACAGAGAACCTAGAAATTGACCCAAGCCATTATGCTCAAATAATAGTTGATAAAGGAGGCAAAGGATACAATAAAGTCAAGACAATAAATGCTATTGGGAAAATTGGACAGATATATGCAAAAAAATGAAACTTGACCACCAACTTATACCATACATGAAAATAAATTCAAAATGTATAAAAGACTTAAACATAAGATGGGAAACCGTAAAAATCTTAGAAGAATTCATAGGCAGCAAAATATCAGATATAGCTCGTAGCAATATGTTTACCGACACATCTCCTAGGATAATGGGAACTAAGGAGCAAATAAAAAATGGGACTACATTAAAATAAAAAGCTTCTGCACAGCAAAAGAAACCCTCAACAAAACAACAAGAAAGCCCACTGAATGGGAGAACATATTTGCCAATGTGACATCTGATATGAGTTTAATCTCCAAAATTTACAGGGAACTCATACAACTTAACAAAAGAAAGATAAACTGTCCAATCAAAAACTGGGCAAAGGACCTAAATAGACAATTCTCAAAAGCAGAACTACAGAAAGCCAAGAGACATGTGAAAAAATGCCCAAAGAAACTAATCACCTAAGAGATGCAAATCAAAACAACAATGAGGTACCACCTCACACCAGTCAGAATAGCTATCATCAACAAATCAACAAATGACAAGTGCTGGAGAGGATGTGGAGAAAAGGGAACTCTAATACACTGCTGGTGGGATTGCAGACTGGTGCAGCCTCTGTGGAAAACAGTATGGAGTTCCTTCAAAAAATTAAAAATGGAACTCCCATTTGACCCAGTAATCCCACTTCTAGAAATATATTCCAAGAAAACAGAAACACCAATCAGAAAGGACATATGCATCCCTATGTTTATAGCAGTGCAATTTGCAATAGCTAAGATTTGGAAACAGCCTAAGTGCCCATCAGCAGATGGGTGGATTAAAAACTGTGGTACATCTACACAATGGAATACTACGCTGCTGTAAAAAAAAAAAAAAAAAAGAACTCTTACCATTTGCAATAGCATGGTGGACCTGGAGACCATTATGCTAAGTGAAATAAGCCAGTCAGAGTAGGATAAGTATCACATGATCTCAATCATTTGTGGAATATAATGAACAACATAAACTGATGAACAAAAATAGATCCAGAGATATAGAAGCATCGTCAAACCTCAGTGGGAAGGCAGGGGAGGGGGGTGGTGGGGGTGGGTGCAGTAGTGGGGGGAAGAGGTCAACCAAAGAACTTGTATGCATATAAGCATAACTAATGAGCACAGATAATATAGGGGGGGTTGTGGGGGCAGGCTGGGAGGGGACAATGGGGAGTAACGGGGACATATGTAACACTTTCAACAATAAATAATTTTAAAAAAGTAATTTTGCTCTGGCCAGTGTGTTCAATGGTTAGATTATTGGCCTGTGAACCAAAGAGTGGTGGGTTCTAAACACTGTCAAGGGCATGTACTTGGATTGCAGGTGTGATCTCTGGCCCTGGTCATGGAGCATTCATAGGCAACTAATTAATGTGTCTGTCTCTCTCACATTGATGTTTCCTTCTCTCTCTCTCTCTCTCTCTCTTTCTCTTCCATCCACTCTTTCTATTAAAAGAAATCAATGGAAAAAGTATCTTCAGGTAAGGATTAACAAGATAAAAAAAGTAATTTGAATGCAGGAGGTCATAAGCAAAAAGTACCGGCCTCAAACAAAACAGTTATATTGAAACCTAACGTGGGGTGAATCACTCAGAATACTGGGTGAACTGCCATGGCCAACAAAGAACTTAAATTAAAAACTTCTGAATAACCCTTGAGCTCAAAATGTTTTAGACTAAATAATTTAGCATAAGTCTGAGATTACAATTGACCTGAAATATGAATTTACTGATAGTAGGCACATGATGGAATGAATGTTCTTTATTCATTTATTTCCTTTCAGAGTTAGCTCTGTGGCAGATTAGAAAGTTGACATTGGTTTTCAAAAACCAATAGTTAGAAAGTTGACATTGGTTTTCAAAAACCAATAGTTAGCTGCTATCTTTGTTCTCCATGTTTGGTTTTTTGAACTACTTTGTTGTCTAAGAAATCTTATTGTGGATTGCTCAAAACAGGAAGAAACAGTTGCAGTCCATAAGTCATCTTGCCGCTATTCCCATCTGCTTTTGTAAATTCCTAGTTGATAGATTTTTTTTTTACATATTTCAAATAGTTTAATTTTAAAAATATTCTATTCAGTGCTAAAATATGTCTTCACTCACTGTTGCCCATTTCCATTTCTTAAACTCTTATGAAACAAAAAATAAAATCACGAAGTTCAATTAAACATGCAGATTTTAAAGAAAGGGAATCTTTCTAGAAAGTCTGAGCTGAAGGAGTACTCTGGGGGATGGGTACTGTGGTCAGACTTCAAATTCTTTCTGGGGTTTTGTGGCATGAATGCTGGGGACTGTGGCAGGAGGCAGAGAATGCTGGAATGAAATGTACGGGTAAGAACAGAAAGCTGCATGTGTGTGTGGGGGCCTAGTTGATAGATATTTGATGCCAGGACAAAAGAAGAGTTTAAGCAAATACAGAGGTGTGCAAAAGTAGGTCTACAGTTGTTTGTATGGAAAATGATACAATAATTAATAAATAATAATACAATAATAAACTCACATACTTACAACTAAAAACCTACCTTGGCCAATCCCTGTATTATGAGAATTTTGAGACAAATAACTAAGTTATATCGAAATTATTTTCCATACTAGCTGGGTTGAAAGAAAGAATAAATGATAAATTAGGAACACCGAGTTTACAACAATGGAGAGCCTACTCATATAATATGAACAGAGAATGTAATTGGTTATTCAAAATGTTTATATAATATGTGAAGTTTAATGAACAAATTGAACTACCAAGCAAAATAGAGACAGATTCAGAGTTAGAGAGCAAGCAGACATCTCTAGTGGTGGTGGTCGGGGGAGGGGAGACAGGTTGTTGCAGGGGGGTGAAGGGATTGAGCAAAAAAGAAAAAAAAAACAACAACAAGAAAGAATTCAAGGATATGGACAACAGTGTGGTGATTGCATCATGAGGGGGAGGGGAAGTGGAAGAGGGCCTAGAGGGGATAAATGGTAATGGAAAAAATAAAATCAAAAGATAAAATAATAAAAACAAAAAAGTTTAATACATCATTGCTATAAAAACCATGTCTTATGTCCATTGGTTATGCTTATATACATACATACAAGTCCTTCAGTTGATCTCTTATGCCCTTCCCTCTTGCCCCCCCAATAAGACACTGGGGGGTAGGGGAGGCCAGGGGATTGTCAAGGGCAGGGAAAATAAAAAAGGACTCATATGTAATACCCTTTGTAATACTTTAAGCAATAATAATAAAAAAAAATCTTAATTTTCCACTTTTCTTAACCTAAATAATATGAATATATTGAATTCCATGTATCAGCATAACCTAACAAGTTCATTTCATAACCATGAGAATGAGGTTTCTTTTCAACTTCAAGAAGTTAGACCTTTAGTTAAATCATCATTTCAAATCTATATTGCAGCCTGTACAGTGGGGCCTTGACTTACGAATGTCCCGACTAACGAGTTTTTCGAGATATGAGCGGTCTCTCGGCCAATTTTTTTTGCTTTGAGTTGCGAGCTAAAATTCGGGTTATGAGCCAGCTTCAGATACCCCACCGCTAGTTGGCATAGCGAACGTCACAGTGAATGCCACAACATCAGCCTAGCATTCAATTCATTGTAATGGTGAACATTGATTTGACATACGAGTAATTTGAGTTACGAGCTCCGTCACGGAATGAATTAAACTCGTAAGTCAAGGCCCCATTGTAATGCCCATTCCTTTTGGTCCCAATTTTATTGTGGAATAAACCTTATGAGTTAGGTCCCACAGAACAAGACTTTTTTAAACCTGGGTTCTTTGGATTCTCTCCATTCACGGATGGGCTTAAGGTTTATAAAACTGGTTGCAAGTGAAAATGGAAACAATATTTGCCATCCTTCAAATATGTTCTCTTCTAGTGAGAAAATATCCTATAAAATAAAGATATGTTTTATGGTTGAGGACAGAGTTTTTAATGAGGTGGCTACTGCCAGACTCTCTAGCTAGATCCAGCTAGATCTGGCCCAGAACAGATATTGCTCCCGTAAATCCCCCTTTTTTTAAAAAAATATATTTTATTGATTTCTTACAGAGAAGAAGGGAGAGAGATAGAGAGTTAGAAACATCGATGAGAGAGAAACATCGATCAGCTGCCTCCTGCACACCCCCTGGGGTTGTGCCCGCAACCCAGGTACATGCCCTTGACCTGAATCGAACCTGGGACCTTTCAGTCTGCAGGCCGACGCTCTATCCACTGAGCGAAACTGGTTTCGGCCCGTAAATCCCTTCAGACTGTCTGACCCCTCCCCTATGGGCAATATGGGGCATAAAAGGCCAGTAAGAGTAATATGATGGAAATGGTCAAGGACTTGTAGACCATGCTACTTTAAACTGTTTGTGGTATGACCTCCCATTCTAAACTGAAAATATTTAATGACAAGTTCAGCAATGTGCAACAATTTTGTATTTATGTTTACTTTGGAGATGGGGAAAGGATAAAGACAATTACAAGATAAAAGAAATAAGAGAAAACAGAAATGACTATGAGATATACTCATTCAACTCTACATTGCTCCTATATTTTAGAAAATGTCACAGGGAGAATTTTTAATCTCCATAGACATAAATTTAAATTTAGGAGGAATTCTGCTTCTACCTAAGATGTAAATAGTTGTAAAGAATGCTGCTTCTATCCTGACCAACAGAAAAAAAGAATCTACAAAATTTATTTTTTATTGAAACCATGAGAGCTGAAGTAACTAGGCAAAACAGCCTGAAATCTAAAATAAGTTAATTGTACAAGAGCATCCCCCAGTGGCAGAAAGAGAGAAGAGAGATGCTTTGTGCCAAACAGAGAGATAGGAATCCACCAAACATTTTTAAGGAATTGCTAAAAGACAAGTGTGGGATAGAGTGAGCGTATCGGACCCTCAGGGAGACACAGACACAAGGAAATACGCCCATGCACAGGCTCTTCCCCAGACACACAGCGGAGGGCGGAGTGGGAGGCTGGAGATCTCCTCCCTGGGTGGCACAGGCCTGAAGGGTGGGAGCCACTGCTGCCTTGGGGACATTTTAAAGCTACCAAGCCCCTCTCCTGAGAAACAAAAGCCGTAAGCTGCTGTGTGAACTTCGGGGACCTTTTTCTTTTACACCCTCTGAACTCAAGGGAAGACCTATTATGGCTGAAAGGAGGGAAAAGAGTAACACCCACCCCTAGAGAAAAGGGAGGAAACTATCTTGAGGCCAGACCATTCAAGGGCTCCTACCAAAGGAGGAAGGACATGAACTTTGAGGTAGCCAATGACCATGGGCAGGACTTTCCTAAGACCAAGGATCGATCAGGGTAACAGAAAACACTTTGGTCCCATAACTAGGCCAGCAATTGCTGAGTAAAACACAAGAACAGATGACTACAGAGGAAGAGATCTGTGTGAAAGAAAACCTCCGTTGAGCACTGGCCCTTGACAAAGGCCTGAGGCGGAAGTTGAGATTGAAGCAGAAATGAACAGCCCAGGACTCACTCTAAGCACAAGATAACACTACAGAGATCCGAAGCTCATGGTGCACTATAAGTAACAACAGCAATCGCAGCCCCCCAAGCCAGTGTAATTGCTGACAAGATTGATTCAATCCCATTTGTTAATGGCCTGGTCAAAGAAGAAGGGATAAGTATTATTTCCTCTGTCCCTACTATCCTATACATAACGTCCAGTATCCAATAAAATATTAAAGAACACACAAAAAAGCAAGGAAAAACAACCCACTGTTTGAGAGATGAGTCAACAAAACTAGATTCAGAGATAATCCAAATGTTGACGTTATCTGACAGGAACTGTAAAATAATAATTACTAATATGTTATAGCTCTAGTGGAAAGTATGGATGTGGTAGGCAGAATTTTAACATAAAGTTGTATAAAAAATTTCCAAGTATTTGGAAACTAAGTGACACAGATATAAAGCCATTGAATCAAAGAGGAAATCATAAGGGATATTAGAAATATTTTGAATTGAATGGAAATTAAAACATCAAAATTTGTGAGAACCAGCTAAAGAACATATACTTACTGTTTGACCCAGCATTCTTATTTCTTAGTCATTTACAAAAAGAAAATAAACATTTATGTTTGCACATACATCTATATGCAAATGTTGAAAGAAATCTAATTCATTATAGCAAAAACTACAAATTGATCAAATGTCCTTGAACTGGTGAATGAATCACCTCTGACCTAGATGGGGCTACTCATTATAGCATCTTCCTTTGGGCCTTCTTTATCCTAGTAATGGAGCTCAGTGACTTAGAAGGAGTCAGAATAAGAAAACTATGTATAATTTACAGTATTGTTTTGTAAAAGAGGTTATAGTTAATTATAGATTTTGCTGAAATATTTTCCCTAATTTCTGTGTCCAAATATAGAAAATAAATTACAGCTTGCAAACGTTTTTGCTGTGCACGGTCATGGAGCGGTAATTTACAATAGTGGATTTGATTTATGAATGATGGGTATTAAAATCTTTGTATATTACCTTGTATATTTTTGTGACTAGTGACCAATATTTGAAATTTATTTAAATGTTTATTTATTAAATTCTATTTACTTAGAAAGCAAAAAACTCAGACCTCTGGTTCATTTGTTGCTGTGAATTTAATTAATTCTTACTAATTAGTCTACTGGGTGAATTTTTGTATTTTGGGCTGCCTCAGAACCACCACAGAAATTCAGCAGTATCTATCCTAAAAGTTTCTTTCCATTTGTATTTTTAGCTTGATTTAAACTATAAAATCTTACCATGTTGACAAAATTGACCATTCCCCAAATTCGGTTCCTCAGTTTATTGTGAGGATAATTATTCCTGCGATACTGCAAATATAAGCATAAATATCTGTTAATAATAGGAGTTGAATACAAATTCAATAAAATATTTCACACATTATCAGGTCTTTCAAAGAAAAAAATATTATTTGTATTCCTTCCAGTCAGCTAAAAATCTTGGCAACTTAAGCAAAAATATATTTTGTATATGACACAGCTACAGCACTTTCAAAAGACATGCTTCAACTTAGCAATTACTTTACATGTTTTTATAACTTTGTCCCCTTTCACATTGTATTATATTACATTACATGATTTATCAAATCAACTAGTAAGTGTTCTTTAGATTTCATATTTGTCATGCTGATGAAACAAAACTTTTAAAGCTCCACAGCAACCACTATATTGCAAGAAAACAGCAACTTTATCAGCCTTTCTGAGTCCATGGTGGCCACAAACTAAGGGACATATAATCAAGGGTCACCCAGGAGCCAGAGATGTGAGGAAAGGGGCACAGAACTGTTGCTTGCCCTTCTTTCCAGGAAAAGACTAGGAAGGAAATGCCAACTTCCCTACTCTGGCCTATTCTTTAGTTTTTTCTCCTAAGGCAGTTTATTATTATTTTTCTTTTTACTAAGTTCACTTGGGTGATATTGGTTAACAAAATTATATAGGTTTCAGGTGCACAATTCCACATCATCTGTACATTGTATTGTGTGTTCACCACCCCAAGTTATGCCTCTTTCCATCACCGCCTATTCTGACTTTGGTTTGCTTCTTTCAAATGGATTCTCTATTTGTGCCATCAGGACCTTGTTCTCAGTATTATCAATGTAGACCTGACAAAATATATTTAACTAGTGGCCTGGTGCACAAAATTTGTGCACAGGGCAGGGGTGTGTCCCTCAGCCAAGCCTGCACCCTCTCCAATCTGGGACCCCTTGGGGGTCCCCAAACAGGGATCGGGCCTAAACCGGCAATCGGATATCCCTCTCTCAATCTGGGACCACTGGCTCCTAACTACTCATGAGCCTGCTTGCCTGATCACCCCTAACAACTCTGCTTGCTTGCCTGATTGCCACCAACTGCCCCCCCACTGACCTGATCGCCCCCAACTGCCCCCCCCACCAGCCTGATCACCCCCAACTGCCCTCCCCTCCGGGCCTGCTCTCCCCTAACTGCCTCTGCCTCGGCCCTACCACCATGGCTTTGTCTGGAAGAACATCTGGAAGGTCTCCTGGTCTAATTAGCATATTACCCTTTTATTAGTATAGATAATAATATAAGGTATCTTGTGGGGACAAATGGAAATGGTCAAGTTTCTTACCTAATGAAAATAAAAATAAATATCCTTTTCTGAATCCTGAAAGTATCCTCTAGTTACCATTTCATTGCTGTCCTGTTATCATAAATATCTACATATCTCAATGATATAACATTAGAATCTCTACAATTACTATCTACCACCTACTTCTCAACTCACCACTCACTAGCTGACTATCACTATTTCATTGAAACTATTCTTGATAAATGTCCTCTCAATGATCAACCCATTGAACACTTTTTTCTCTTCTTCCTGGTCATCTTGTTCACATTTAATATTGACTATTTTCTCTTTCAAGACATTTCTTATCATCCTGGTTTTCATTATGCTATACATTTCTAGGATTTTACTGTGCAGAGGTTTTTCTTTTCGACCATCCCCTTAAATTCTAAATAACAAATGTTTTCACTCCAGAATTCCCATTGATGAATGGGTAGGACTGGCCTAGTATACATAGTTAATAGAGATTTTGAGGTTGTCTTAGGAACTACAGGAATAGAGTACTTATCAATCATTGATTTCTACCCACGGGGTAAGAAAGAGGGATGGACATGGGGTCTTTGCACTCTTATTTCCAAGCCTTTATTAAATGTTCAGTGTTCCCTAGGATCAGACATTTGTGCTGTGCTCTGTCTTTCAACTTGCTAAGTCTGGGTGCACACATCTGTACCCTCACTCTACCTAGCTGCTTAAAACTCATCACATTGCTTTCAAGATGTATCAAACCCTCAACATGTTTTCCAAAGCTGCCTTTGCTTTTCCTCTTCTATCTTACCAAAATACCCTAACTCTTAGTCTTTATTAATACATTATTATTAAGATTAAAGCTTATCTTAACTTTCTTTTAAAAATTTAGTTAACTTGTTCTTACCAACATGCCAATAAGCCTATCTGTCCATTAGTGCCTAGAACCGTGATGGCGAACCTTTTGAGCTCGGCGTGTCAGCATTTTGAAAAACCCTAACTTAACTCTGGTGCCGTGTCACATATAGAAATTTTTTGATATTTGCAACCATAGTAAAAGAAAGATTTATATTTTTGATATTTATTTTATATAGTTAAATGCCATTTAACAAAGAAAAATCAACCAAAAAAGTGAGTTCGCGTGTCATAGGTTCGCCATCCCTTGCCTAGAACTTACTAATTCATTTAAAAAAATTTTGTTGTTTTGCTTTTCCCATGCCTTATATTTCCCCTGCCCTTTGCCACAGGCAGACAGGACATTTTCTTTCTCTTTGCATTTTTAATGCGCAGAACCTTTCTATTTCCCTCTACAGGTCTGGGCCAGCTCTTTATGGCTCTGGGCATCATGCACTAGTCTACATATTGTGGGTCACAAAGCCTTTGAGTTTTATTTACTACTCTGAGGCTTTCTTCCTCATTTTTAGCACTTGGCGATTCCTTGTTTTTGTGGTTATTGCTGTTATTTTTGTTCGTGTGGTTTTATTTGAGTTTAGATGTAGTTTTATTTTTTTACATGTTGTTCAGCATTTTCATGTTTGTAACGGGGAGGGCAGGTCTTCATTGGCTCAGTCAGCTGTGCTACTAAAGGATACAATCATCTCATAGAAATCTGCTTGGGGAAGCTAACAAGAGATTGAGCCCAGGATGAAATCCCGAATAAAACTTTTTTCTTTGTTAGAATCACAATCTAGTTTTCTAAGGATGAACGAAGAGCCAATGTTCATCTGAAAACTCACCACGTTGCCGTCAGCAACAACAAACAGTTCAACGTAGTTTTCTACATGGGTGACCTGGAAGTTTATAAAAAATGGAATGAAGTATAGTTAATATTTCTTATTTTAACATTTTAAGGTAACATTTGTAAGGTAAGAAATGTTAATTTTTATTGATACAAGAGGTGTTATAGAAGTATATTTAATTATTCTAGAAAGTTATCTAAATAAAATCCATTGTATTATTAAAACATGTGGCCCTGTATAACAGATTGTAACAAACCTGAAATAGCATTCCATACTTGATTATCTTTTCTTTCTTTGTTAAGTCTTTCATATAAAATGTATTATAAATAAAAAAAATTATATCTAGTTTTTTACATTAGGTGTTTTATTTACAAAGTAAATGCTTACTAAGAAAACTCCTTTTTACTGTGGTACATCTACACGATGGAATACTATGCTGCTGTAAAAAAGAAGGAACTCTTACCATTTGCAACAGCATGGATGGAACTGGAGAGCATTATGCTAAGTGAAATAAGCCAGTCAATGAAAGAAAAATACCACATGATCTCACTCATTCATGGATAATAGAGACCATTATAAACTTTTGAACAATAATAGATACAGAGGCAGAGCTGCCTCAAATAGATTGTCAAACTGCAGCGGGAAGGCCGGGGAGGGTTGGGGGACAGGAGGGAGGGGGGTAAGAGATCAACCGAAGGACTTGTATGCATGCATATAAGCATAACCAATGGACATAAGACACTGGGGGGTAGGGGAGGCCAGGGGATTTCAAGGGCGGGGGGGGGGAGGACACATATGTAATACCCTTTGTAATACTTAAAGCAAAAAAAAAAAAGAAAACTCTTTTTTTAAAAAAGCATCCATATATAAAGCTCAGAACTAACATAGAGCTAATTATTAGCCTACAGTCAGGCTAATAGAACTGATTATTTTTCATTTACTCCTGCTCCTCTCTCCAAATCATCTGTATTTCAGTAGTCTAAATACAAGAGAACATGTATAAAAGTTTCTAATTATAGATCTTCTATAAAATACCAATACTAAGAAATTCTATGTTTTCAGTTTTTGATGGCATACATTGAGGTTCATGCATATTCTCCGAGTATAAATCAGGGACATATTGTTCAAACATTGACTAATTCATTCTTATGTGGACTAAGTAATCTTTTTTTTTTTTTTAAATATACTCTCATTGATTTTCTACAGAGAGGAAGGGAGAGAGACAGAGAGCCAGAAACATCGATGAGAGAGAAACATCAATCAGCTGCCTCCTGCACATCTCCTACTGGGGATATGTCCGAAACCCAGGCACATGCCCCTGACCGGAATCGAACCCGGGACCCCCCAGTCCGCAGGCCGACGCTCTATCCACCGAGCCAAACCGGTTTCGGCGACTAAGTAATCTTTTATTGATTGATTTATTCAATTGGACTATGAATATGTGAAGAAGATGAACATTCTTGGAGCTTAAAGGCTAACCTCTAGGGGGATTTAAGGAGATATGAGTTGGCTGTAGAGAAAATGAACTCATTATTACTCTTAATTGTCCTTAACAGTTAATGTTTGACCTAATTAAAGGGAGAGAATCTTGCTTATCAATTCCCCAAAAATGTCAACAAAGACAAGGGCAGTCAATATCTAGGATAGGTTTCAACACAATGTAAATTTCATTCTTTCCAGCCACCTGTAGCTCTAATGCTCAAAACCTATACACACCTTGCTGATATTCCCCTTCCTTGAAACCAATGGGACAAACTGAGATTTACTGTATGGAACAATCACTTTCCATATAGATAACAAATACAAATGTTTGACATTTCAGATTTCAAACAATAAAGACTCAGATAGTATGCATACTTCCTTCATTGAGCTCAGATTTTCTCTCTTGAGATCATAAAGAAATCGAGAAAAATATAACTTAAAAATAAAGCACTCACTTCCATGTTGGAGCTTTCCATGGATTTAGAATTATTGTTTGGAGTAGTTGTCCTTTTAAAATTAAGCTCTGTACAAGAATAATTGGTAGCATACTGCATTTTTGGGTTATAGTTGAATACTAAATGTTCTCCCTCATCTGAATATTTCACTGGTTCAATGAGGTACCTTTGGTTATATACCCTGAAGAATCCCCTGTGGAAATTGAGAATACAATGTATAGGTAAGAATTTTTATTATTACATTACCATACAAAACTACTCTGTTCTATTTTTATTGATGTTGCCTTTTAAAGTTTTTATTATATATTTTATAATTCCTCCCTAAATTTGTTTTATTTTCAAATTTAATTTTTATGTACTTTCCCCTGCTTCCATTTATTTTATTACTTTCATATCACCGTTTATCCCCCATATACCCTCTTCTAAATCCACCCACCACCCTGACAGTCACCACACTGCTGTCCATGTTCTTTCTCTTTCTTTCTCAATCCCTCCACTTCCCCCAGCACCTCTAGATCCATCTGCCTGCTCTCTACCTATGAGTCTGTCTCTATGTTGCTTGTTAATTCAGTTGGTTTATTAAATTCTACATATTAGGGAAATCATATGGTACTTGTCTTTCTCTGACTGGCTTATGTTACTTAGCATAATGTTCTCTAGGTCCATTCATTATGTTGCCAAAGGGCAAAATTTTCTTCCTTTTTATGGCCAAGTAGTCTTCCATTGTGTACATGTAAAACTCTTTTATCCACTCATCTACTGATGGATACTTGGACTGCTTCCAGGTCGTGGCTATCTCTATATCTCTATATATAAAAGGCTAAGTGACTGCCTGTCCGTCCATCCAACCGTCCAACCAACTGGTACATATGACATGCACTGGCAATTTAAAAACAAACGTTGACTCGCCCGTGTGCCGTATGTATAAAGCTCTAGCTCAGCGGTTCTCAACCTGTGGGTGGTGACCCCTTTGGGGGTCGAACGACCCTTTCACAGGGGTTGCCTAAGACCATTGGAAAACACATATATAATTACATATTGTTTTGTGATTAATCACTATGCTTTAATCATGTTCAATTTGTAACAATGAAATTGGGGGTCACCACAACATGAGGAACTGTATTAAAGGGTCACAGCATTAGGAAGGTGAGAACCACTGCTCTAGCTGGTGCCAATCACAAGTGTCTGTTTTGATCTGTCAGCGATATTAAAATATTTCTTCTATTTAATTTCCTTTCAATGTGCATGAATCCATGCACTGGACCACTAGTAAATAATGCTGCAATGAACATAGGGGTGCATATATTCTTTTGAATAAGGGTTTTGTGTTTCTTTGGATGTGTTCCCAGAAGTGGAAATGCTGGGTCATAATTCAATTGAATTTTTAATTTTTGAAGTTACTCTATACTGCTTTTTTAAAAATATATTTTATTGATTTTTTTTATAGAGGAATAGAGAGTTAGAAACATCGATGAGAAAGAAACATCGATCCGCTGCCTCCTGCACACCCCCCACTGGGGATGTGCCTGCAAGCAAGGTACATGCCCTTGACCGGAATTGAACCTGGGACCCTTCAGTCCGCAGGCCGACGCTCTATCCACTGAGCCAAACTGGCCAGGGCTCTATACTGCTTTTCACACTGGTTGCACCAATCTGCATTCCCAACAGTGCACAAGGATTCTCTTTTCTCCACATCCTTGCCAACATGTGTTGTTTGTTGATTTATTGATCAAAGCCATTCTGCCAGGTGTGAAGCGATATCTCATTGTGGCTTTAATTTGCATCTCTCTGATGATTAGTGATGTTGAGCATTTCTCATATGTCGATTATCCATCTGTATAACCTCTTTGGAGAAGTGTCTATTTAGATCCTTAGCCCATATTGTAGTTGAATTGCTTTGTTGGTGTTAGTTTATACGTTTTTTATAAATTTTGGATATTAGCTTCTTATCAGATGTACTAGTCAGTAGGTTCTCCCACAGAGTGGGTTCCTTTTTCATTTTGTTGATGGTTTTCTTTGTTGTGCAACATCTTTTTAGTTTGATGTAGTTCCATTTATCTATTTTTTCTGAGATTGCCTTTTAAGAAAGGGGAACTATAAAGGCAAAACCTCATGAGATTGCGGCCATGTGTTATGAGTGATAAAAATATGAGATAATATGTGGTCTTTGATTGAATTAATACCTTTTGTAAGAGTCAGCTCATCTGTATTTTTCAGAAGCTTGACAGTCCAATCTCTACTTTCAAGTATTAGGTCGAGTAACAATTCCCACTGGGGGCTGTAGATCCCTGGTAAGTCTCAGATTTCTTGCAAAAATGCTGTGAATTTTTATGTCCATCATGCATTAGTTGTAGATTATATATTTAAGTACAAATGCTATTATGTGATGATTTTGTTATTAAAGGGGTTCTCATATTTGAAAATACTGAGAATTACTCAAGTAAATGGCTCACCAAGGGAGACAGAAGTTTCTTGTTCTTCTACCCTTTGCTTCTCCACGTCTTTCTCCTTTGTACTTGAGCTAAAGATCTACAGAGAACCTCTATAGGCTTTGCTTCTGACATTTTGCTTTCTAGGGACTGAAAACACTGTGAAGTGTTGATGTGTGTGGGGAATTCACAGGACTAGAAGTCAGAAGACCTGGTTTGGACTTAATTCTACCACTGGCAAATAAAATGTTCAGGAGCAAGTCTCTGATTTCAGTATCCTGATATAAAACATGAAATTTCCAATAGTATTTGAACACTGAATCTCTTGATCATATGCTAGAATACTTGTCATCTCTTGATCATATGCTAGAATACTTGTCTTGCTTAGGGCTGGCATTAGACATATTTTTTTAAATAAAAAAATGAACATCAACAATGGGCCGAAGTGGATACTCATGCTGAAAATATACAGTAGCTTTTTCTATTTACCAGTGTTGTTAAAAAGAAACATGAGAAGTCAATTTTTAAAAAAATCCATAGAAAAAGTCATAAACAAAATAGAAAGATACTGTACATTACCTGAGACCATTACATGTGCTGATACTGGCAGCAGAATCATATTCATGTATAATGGATCCTTGGTAAAAACAGTGATCCTAAAATAGATGAAGAGGCTGTTGATATAAGTACATATGGAGGGTGGGGCAAAAGTAGGTTTATAGCTGAAAGTATGAGAAACATAGAGTTTATTCTTATATTGCTATTCATTAATTACTGTATTATTTTCCATAAGAACAACTGTAAGCCTACTTTTGCCTCACCCTGTATTGATATATATTTCTAAATAAAATTGCTACATATAATACGTTCACAATATATCAGTATTTCATCCCCACAAATTACATTTATATTCATTCATACATTCATTTAATGCATTATTTCACTTGAAAAATTTTGAAACTACTTTAGAATCTTTTTATTTTAATTGCATGATTACTTTCTGTAATATTGCTACTTTAAGCCATCCTAAAATTTCTAACCACACTATCCCCCCTGTGTTACTACTATTTTTCCTCAGTTGAGTTGCCTATGAAATCATCCTAAGTTTTTATGGTCATTGAAATTAGGTCTCACTCTTCAATCAGGTTCCCTATGCTTTCCTCTCCTATCTCTCTGCTTCAAACAATTTGGTATCTTTATCACTCCCTACTTAATGCTCTGCCCATGGTGAGTCCAACAGGTAATAATCTTCCATCATTTCTATCTGTGTGACTCCCAACCTACATGTGACACTTTCCATGTTCCTCCAGGGACCTCAGACACTTGCAGGCCAACAACCACTCCCTGCATGAAAGAATGTTCTCTGTTTTCTTCCTGTTCTATTTCACATAGATTACATAATGACTTAGATTTCATAGTTGGCAGCCACCTTAAATAGAGAAAATTGGTTTTAAAAGGATGTCTTTGGTAAGAGAATAATGTTCTCCTTGGTTAGAAGTCTGCAGAGGGCATGTTCTGGAAAGGTGAATAAAGTTATAAAAATAGAACCTGTTTCCACTGAAATGCTAGTGATAAATACACAAAGATTTATTCGGACAGTAAAGGTGAACTCTCAGTGTTGGGTGCATAAGAAGGATGGGGAAAGGGGACGTGACTCACTTAAGGGTCAATTAGATGAGGGATTTAAATAATTTCATTTATTTAGGTTTTATCCATTTAACTTGATTACAGACTCATCAGGCTGCCTTATACTCCTTTGGTGTCCGGTTTCATCCTTCCTCCAGAATTTTTGGGTTCATAGAAGTCAGTTTGGTAAAGAAAAATACACTAGTAATCATTTATTTGCTTGTTAATCTTCGTAAGTTCAAAGGGTTTTGCACTCTAGGATCATTCAGTGACAACAGTCAATGCAGGATTCGTTCTTGATGTAACACTTTCTGAAGCTCCTTGTAAAGCTAGGAGTGATTTGCAAAATCACTGGAGGAAATAAGAGTCTCAGAGAAGAGACATAGGAAGGTGTGATAAAATACCTTAACCTGAGGATGGCTGGTGATTTCCTCTCCGTTTACTGTGTAGTACGTTTCACTGTAATTTGAGGCTAGGAACTCCCTGGAAAAGAGGACAGAGAAGTGCTGAGGTTTGCTCACTTTTGACAGCGAGTAGATAAAACCAATTATGTGAGCGAGAAGCCTCCAGACTGCTTCTGAATCTCAGAACCTCCTCTTACAGTAAAAGTGAGAAGCAAAACTAATCCCACTCTTGTGGAACAACTTTCCACCTGGATTTCATGGGTTGGTAAAGACAGTAAAAGAAAAAGAAAAATATTCTAACAGCTGTAGCAAAGTGGCACCTTGAGAAGAACGTGAAGAAAATATTATCTTGGTAAAAATTGCTTGCCTTAGGAGTCAAAATTAATGCAAAAAATCTCATTAGCGACTATAAAGTCACAGGAGAGGAGACTACGTCAGCAATATTTGCTAAAACTCTGTCAACACATAATTTTATATCCACAAAAAATGACCTTTTAGAATGAAGAGAAAATAAAGACCTTTTCAGGAAAAACAAAACTTTCTAGTTTATGTTTATAGGCGTTTAGGTAACACAGCTATGTGCATTTGTCAAAACTCAATGAATGTATACTCAGGTTTGTGCATTTCATTATAAAAAATTTTAACATCAAAAGAAAAACCGACCAACCCTAATGATATGTTTGTTTTTTAGAGGGATTTTATTGAAGTTTTTATGCAATAAAATTTAAAATGCATAAAAACAATGATGGGTGAATGGATGGGTAAATATATAAAGGAATTATGATATGAACAAGCATAATAAAATGTTAATGAATATTTGTGTATATGTCTATCTTGATGGGATTATGGATATCTGTATATATTAATGGGTATATAAATGTTCACTATAAAATTCTTTCAATTTTGCTCCATGTGCAAACAGAACTTGCTTTGATATCTATTTTAAATAAAGTTCCCTTAAGAACCATGGTTCTCAAATTTCCTTTGTTCCACTGATTCACAAAGTATTTGTGGAAGTATTCTTAGTGTATGTAGAGCTCAAAGCACTCCAGTACCCCCAATAGGGAGTAAATTAGAAACTGGAGAACAGTGTCTGTAATTGTTAGGCTGTTGAAATGATGTGGGCTTACATTTGAAGGGTAGGAATTCAGCTTATGTACAGATGAAAATGACTTCAATTCACTTCACTGGAAGTTTTTACAAAAAACGGTAATACTATAGACCAATAAATCTATGTTATTAAAATCATAATAGAACTTACCTTGATCTTAAAAGGTGAAGTATGAAGGTTTTTTTACTTAGACTTATTTCATATAACAATTCGTTGTCATAAGTTTCCTGAAAAACAATATCCATAATGTGAACTAGATATGTGCTCCTTCAGTGTCGGCTGAGGGTGGGCAATGGGCTGGGTAGTCTACCCAGAGTTGAGCTCTCCTTTCAAGCAAAATGGTAAATATGGGTAAAACTGAATTTATAAGGAAGTTAACATATGCAGGCTTTTGCTTTCCAGTTATTTTTAAATAAATGTTTGATGCTTATTTCTTGTTTAAAAGAAGGTAAAATGAAAAAATTCATATTGCCCCTGTATCCAGAGATATATGTTATTATATGTCCTTGCAGTGTCACTCCCCAATAAATCTTCTGCTTATGTATTTTTACCAGTTTTGTGTACACTGTCTTGTAGCTTATGTTATGGCCATGACCACTTTTCTATTCTAATAAGTATTATTTTATAGTATGTATTTTACTGCTGAAAAGCATAATGTGAACTTATTTAATTTACACTTAGATCAGAAATTTGATTTGGCCTATTCACTATAGGTAGACAGAATTTCAGTGTCAACAACACGGAAAAAGTGTAAAGTTTTCGGTAAATACTTCCAGATAAACCTGAGGAATGGAAGTACAAATTTAGAATTTCACCAGAAATTTATAGTGGTTCTTGTTTCCTTGCCTTAAATATTATAATCAATAAGATTGTTCAAATAATGAAATAACTTATTGTCATAAATTGTTGTCTTTAATGACAATTAGAATTGATATTTCCTTTTGTTTAGTTATTTGTATATTTGTATATGAATTTCTAATTTATGCCCTCTTACCATTTTTTTTTCTGGCATCTTATTTATTTATGAATGGTAAGAATTCTTTATAATTTAGGGATTCACAGTTATTAGACATATATCTTACACATTTCTTCAATTTATTGTTCATACATTTATTCAATTGATGTTATTTCAGTCACAGCGATCATATGGAAAATACAATGATGCACACGTTAGCGGTCACTGCTCTCATGAAAACCATAGTGTGGCCAAAAAAAAGAAAATCAAGCAAATGTAATTGAGTATTATAAGCATCTTAAGAGGAGAAACACAGTGACTGTGTAGGTGGGTATTGAAAGGAGGAGTCAGAGACAAGGAAGAACACATGCAGAGAAGTCCAATGTTGCTGGAAAGTCAAGTTGAGTAGAAACGGAAATGAAAAGTAGGAAGGAGCCAAATCATGTACAACTTAGTGAGCCATTTAAAAGAATTTAGACCTTATCTTAAGAGCAAAGAGAAGCAAACATTTTTGGCAGAATAATGCAGTAGGTGTGATTTTTTAGATGTCTTAATTATTGAGGTAATGAGTCAGCAGAAATCAACATTTAAAGGCTGTTGCTGTAATATTGGTGATTTGGGCAGGGAAATGGCAGCAATAATAAGGAACAGTAGATAATTTTGAAAGGTATTTACATGATAGAATCTACAAGGCTAGGTGATTGTTTGATGGGGGAGGCTGAAGAGAGGAGTCAAGAACTACCTCCGGTTTCTGGTTTGTGCCTCTACTAAGAGAAGGGTCTTCTGAAGAGAGGCAACTTTGAGGAGGGAGAGGGGGGTTTTGTGTTTGTTAAAGATGAGGTGTGCAAGTGTAACATAAAATTAGGATTTTATTATAAAGACACAGTATTCTTAGTTGGCAGGCAAGAAACAGATTCTCAATTAAGTGAGAGTTGAATCCCATTTTACAACCAGATGACCTTTATGTGTAGATATGTAGGTGTGTGTCTATGCTTGTGTGCATAACAGGATGGTATGTCAGGACTTTTTGAAATGTGAATGAATATAAATTTTTATATTAGCTAATATTGAGGAACAATTTTTACATGTCAGATGTGATAAAGTTATTTTTAACCTTGTCATTAATAGTTTTAATGAACGGGATATTTAACTTTATTTTTTATTTTAGAATTTTATTTATTTAAATTTTAAATTTAGTTTTATTTTAGATTTAGAGAAAAGTTGGATAGACAATATAGAGAATTCTCATGTAATTCCACAACTCACGTTTTCCTTAATGTTATTATGGTGTATTTGTCACTACTGATGAATCAAAATTGATATTATAATTAACAATTACACTAAGCCAGATTTCCTCCATTTTTGTCTACTGCCCTTTTATGGCCATAAGATCTCACCCAGGACACCACATTACATTTTCTTGTCATGTCTCCTTAGGCTTCTCTAGACAATAACAGTTTCTCAGACTTTCTCTATTTTGGATGACTTTGACAGTTTTGAAGAGTACTGGTTAGGTATTTTGTAGGCTGCCTCTCAATTTAGGTTTTTATGAGTTTTTTCAATGCTTAGACTGGGTTTATGGAGATTTGGGAGAAAAACAAACAAAGTGCCATTTCCATCACATCATAGCCAGAGTACATACTATCAACATGACATCTCTGGTGATGTTAACACTGGTCACCTGGCTGCTTTCTTCCCTGTAAAGTGATATTTTCCCCTCCCCTAGTCCACTCTTTGAAAGGAAGTCACTAGGCATAGCCCAGGCTTAAAGGGTAAGGAGTTATGCCCCACCTCCTGGAGAGGGGAATATCTACATCAGTATGTTTATTTTTCTGTAGGGGATGTCTATTCTCACATTTATTGACTTATTTATATCAATATGGTGTCATAGACATGTACTTTATGTTACAGTCCAAAACTATGTCATTTATTGTTGTGCTCAATTTATTGTTTCTTCCTTGGCCATCGGGAGCGATTTCAGTTGCCTCCTATGTTCTTTTAACTTCTCTCCTCATTGTGGGTAGAGGTTGTCTGTTTGAGAGCTTCCTTACTTCCTGGTACAAGGTGCCCCAAACTCATCTTGTGTATTTCCTGCCTCAGTTCACGCTCTTGTATATTCATTGTGGGACTTTTAATGTCAGTATTGATTAAGTCTTAATAGATGCCAGAAGAGCCCACCGGCTTTTACACAATGGGTGGTAGAAAGCTGGTTTTGCGCTCTTAGCTGGGTGCCAACAATCCACCAGTTAAGAGAAGGTGAGGAAAGACTTAGAGTTCAAGACAAATCTATTTGTAAGGAGATTATCAGAAGAAAATGTTTAGAGTAGACATTGTTTCCAAAGGGCAACAAACAGTTGCTTTTTCATCATCTCAAGCCATCACTTAAGAGGCCTCAATAGTGCCATTGGGAACATTACAATGTGCCTTAATTATGACTGAGAGACCTAATAAGTGAAGCCTGGGGGGCTGGCTCTTCTAACAGCGGAGGGAAGAGAAGGCGCTGCCCTGCGAAAGGTTTGCCCTCTCAGGAAGTGTTAGGTCACAGTGGCAGTCAGCCTTCCCTGTGGGCCAAAGTAAAAACCCAAGGCTCAAAATGCAGTTGCCTGGGAATAAAAATCCAAGGGCCAATACTGAATGTCTTTTACAATAGTGGGGATTGAAAATAACCTCATTTTAAAGTTTGCGCCCATGATGTGTATTATACATTTTCTACATAAGTAAACATTTATTACTTTTAAAAATAAAGTTGTAACTTTTTAATTTTAACACCCGAATAAACACCCTTCTACCCAACGGGCCAAGTAGGCCTTTCTGATGCTGTGAAAGTTGTCCATCTCTGCTGCCGAACCTGTCAGGCGAGTAAGCCTGCATATCAGATCCCTGCTCATGGGGAGCCAGCCCAGAACAAGTGAGTTGCCTTACATCGGTCTGAAAAGCGGGTGGTGGAGCTCCTCACATAAACTGAGAAATGTTCATGGAACCCCCTAACATCTGAGCTTGACTCCTTCTTGCTTCCTAACCTGTCAAGGGCCTCTTTCCTCTTATCCTCCACATCCCACCCACCCAGGCACAGGCCATAAACTGATGGGGGGTCCTGAGAAGAGTTGAGACTTCTCTCTTGTCTTGTTTGCTTCTATTTGGAAACAGAGGTTGCTTTCCACATGCCTGTAAAAGCAATGCATTTTATGGATTACTTTAAAATCTATACCTGTAGGTCATAATCATGAGTGTGCCAAACATCTCTCTTCTGTATCACAGGAAGCCTTTTAGGATAAACCAGTTCTTGACCCTCTACTCCACGCACTGCCTTTTCTAAAAGGAAGCATAAAGGGAAAATACATGCGGCATTAACATGCACCCATGGTGCTTGGATAACAGAATTACTCTCACAGAGTTCACTTGCTCCCAATTAGCAGCCATGTACAACATCACTATAAAATAGCACCCCTACTTTACAAGGAAGGACATTGAGACAGATGTTTCCAAAGTAGAAAAATGTAAGTAAAATTGGAAAGGAGGCAAAGAAATCAGGGTGCTTTGGCTTCGTCTATCTTTTAACCTTCTTCTACGTTGTCACTTTTGTCATCTTATTCTTCTCATGCCTGTCTCTCGATTCTGCCACCTGTCAAAGCCTGCCCTAGCGTGGACTGTTTCCATGCAAATCATTGTTTCTATCTCCCAGGGACAGTTGCATTTGAAGTCTTAACTCAAGAAGCAAAATAGAAGGCTTCCCTGATTAAAGGATTGTGGATACTCTTCAATCGGTGTTACACAGAATCTACACATTTCCTGTCACATTGGTAGTCGCCACACCGAAGAGCCATGTGGAGGAAAGAGCACGGGATGTTGGAATCTGCTCTTTTATTTGAATCAAAGTTTTACCAGCTTATGAGCAGCACACCTGATCTCTCTGATTTCCTTATCTGCAAGTGGAGAACATAATATAAACATTTAAGCGTGCTAATATACAAAGTGGCTCATGGCTAGCACAGTGTCTGCCGCATTACAAATATTCAGTTCACTCCTGCCTCCTTGCCCCTGGGTATTTAAGAGCGACATGGCATTTCATAGAATCATAGAATCTCAAGATTAGCTCTAATCTAGCCCAAATCCTATGCTGTGTTCCCAGCAAAATCATCAAAAGATATTAATGTTTTTATCGCTTGCATTTAAATGTTGTGATTAAAAAGACATCACCTCATTGCACAATAAGAAAACCCTGATGAAAGGATTAAGACATACCTTTAAACTGAGAAGTGAATAAAATCATGAAAATTAAGCTCCCGGAAAGCATTCTGAATGATTCTGGTTGAAGAGGGATGCATGTGCTTGAGAAAAAATGTGCACAGTTCCTTGTCCTTGCTCCCACAGCAAGGATGAAGGGTCTAACAGGTAGTTAGACAGTTTTGATCCAGTTCAAGGAAGTGTTCCTTGACCCACGTTACACAATTTGTAAGGTGCTTGGGGCTAAAACCTGGAGGGTGGACAGCATGTACTAATTAAAGGCAACCACTGTGCTGGTGGTGCAGGTGGGCTGGGCAGAGATCCCAACTTCACGCCCACTGTAAATGATTCCTAGTGTACCAAAAATTAAAAAAAAAAAAATCATGTATGCCTCAGGAAAAAAATGATTGAAGAATGTTATATAAACTTTGGTCAAAGCAGGTCTTTCTATTCAAAATGCCACATGCAGAAACTTTAAAGGAAAATTTGATATAACAAAATAGATAGAAATATTGGGAACTTTCTAGCTAAATAATGGCTTTTAGTATGCTGTGTGAAACACAAGTTAGTAATCTTTATTTTGCTTCCACCTGATAAAAGAACCCAGGGAGTCATTGGGGGCAACAGGGGGAAATAAAGAAAAATAACTTTATATATTTTTTAAAATATGTTTTTATTGATTTTTAGAGAGAGAGGGAGAGGGAGAGAGAGAGAAATATCAGTTGGTTGTTACTGCATGCCCTTTACTGGGGATCAAGCCCACAGCTTGGGCATATGTCCTGACTGGGAGTTGAACCAGCAACCTTTTGGTGCATGGGACAACACTCACCCAACTGAGATACATTTGCCAGGACTATCTTTTTTCTTCTTCCATTTTTATTGAGATGTAACTGATATACAACTCTGTTTAGGATGTACAACATAATGATTTAACTTACGTATATTGTGAAATGATTACTACAATAAGTTTAGTTAACATCCATCATCTCATATAGATAAAAAACAACAACAGAGGAGAACCAAGATGGCGGCATAGGTTAACGCCGGAGTTTGCTGCTCTGAACAACTACTTCAAAAGTGAAACCAAAAAACGGAAGGGACATCACCCAGAACCACAGGAACGCTGGCTGAGTGGAAGTCCTACAACTAGGAGGAAAGAGAAACGCATACGGACACCCAGAGGAGGCGCAGTGCTGAAGTCAAATTCTGAGGTGCGGAGTGCGCGGAGCGGGCTGGCGGCGGAGGGCGCGGTTGGCGTTTTCAATCGGGAGGGAGTCGCAGACTCTGAGCTCCAGATCCGGGCGAGTCTTTGGGGACCCAGACTCAAACGGGAGAAGCCGGACTGTCTGGCTTCGGTCAGAGCGAGTGCAGCTTTCTCTCTGAGCTTTGCAGCGGGTGCTGGGACTCAGAGAGGCAGAGCCCCTGGGGACAGGACTGAGAGCCGCCATAACTGCTCTCTCGGGCCCACCCTGTTGATCCTGTGCGACCCGCCCCGCCCAAGCCCTGCACAGAGGCTTTTGCCGGATAGCCTCAGGCAAAGGCTAGATTAGCACCTCCCTAGAGGACAGAAGTTCTCTCACTGCTGACACAGCTGATTCTCATAGCCACTTGGCCTGGAGGTCAAACCCTCCCTGGAATTAGCTACAACAATCAAGATTTAACTATAAGACTTCGAACAAAGACCACTAGGGGGTGCACCAAGGAAGCATAACAAAATGCGGAGACAAAGAAACAGGACAAAATTGTCAATGGAAGATATAGAGTTCAGAACCACACTTTTAAGGTCTCTCAAGAACTGTTTAGAAGCCGCCGATAAACTTAATGAGATCTACAAGAAAACTAATGAGACCCTCGATCTTATATTGGGGAACCAACTAGAAATTAAGCATACACGGACTGAAATAACGAATATTATACAGACTCCCGACAGCAGACCAGAGGAGCGCAAGAATCAAGTCAATGATTTGAAATGCGAGGAAGCAAAAAACACCCAACCGGAAAAGCAAAATGAAAAAAGAATCCAAAAATGCGAGGATAGTGTAAGGAGCCTCTGGGACAGCTTCAAGCGTACCAACATCAGAATTATAGGGGTGCCAGAAGATGAGAGAGAGCAAGATATTGAAAGCCTATTTGAAGAAATAATGACAGAAAACTTCCCCCACCTGGTGAAAGAAATGGACTTACAGGTCCAAGAAGCGCGGAGAACCCCAAACAAAAGGAATCCAAAGAGGACCACACCAAGACACATCATAATTAAAATGCCAAGAGCAAAAGACAAAGAGAGAATCTTAAAAACAGCAAGAGAAAGAAACTCAGTTACCTACAAGGGAATACCCATACGACTGTCAGCTGATTTCTCAACAGAAACTTTGCAGGCCAGAAGGGAGTGGCAAGAAATATTCAAAGTGATGAATACCAAGAACCTACAACCAAGATTACTTTATCCAGCAAAGCTATCATTCAGAATTGAAGGTCAGATAAAGAGCTTCACAGATAAGGAAAAGCTAAAGGAGTTCATCACCACCAAACCAGTATTATATGAAATGCTGAAAGGTGTCCTTTAAGAAGAGGAAGGGGAAGAAAAAGGTAAAGATACAAATTATGAACAACAAATATGCATCTATCAACAAGTGAATCTAAGAATCAAGTGAATAAATAATCTGATGAACAGAATGAACTGTTGATTATAATAGAATCAGGGACATAGAAAGGGAATGGACTGACTATTCCTGGGGGGGAAAGGGGTGTGGGAGATGCGGGAAGAGACTGGACAAAAATCATGCACCTATGGATGAGGACAGTGGGTGGGGAGTGAGGGCGGAGGGTGGGGCGGGAACTGGGAGGAGGGGAGTTATGGGGGGAAAAAAAAAGAGGAACAAATGTAATAATCTGAACAATAAAGATTTAATTTAAAATTTAAAAAACAAACAAACAAACAAAAAACAACAACAACAAACTTTTGTGTTAAGAACCCTTAGGATCTATTCTCTTAACAAGTTTCCTATATATTACAGAGGAGTGCTCACTATAGTCACCATGCTATCCTTATCTGTAAGTGGAGTTCACCCTCCTAGTACTTACTTATCACTGTACCTTTTGACCACCTTCATCTACACTTACTTATGAAAACTCATTTATGCTATAAATTTTGAATTAATTTAAATTAAAAGACAAACAAAAACTCTATAAATGCATGCACAATCTATCTATATAAAAGGCTAATATGCAAAATGTCCCCTTGGGAGTTCAACCAGGAGACCAGGAGTTCGATTGCTTGCTAAGACATGAGCTGACCACCAGGGGGCGGCGTGAAATGAAGGAAGGCCCCAGCTGACAGCTGGAAGGCCCCTATTGGCCCTGATCGCTGGCCAGGCCTAGGGACCCTACCTGGGAGTGAATTTCAAACACCAGGCCTCTAATATATAATAAAAGTTGAGGGTGAATGTCCCTATAATATAGAACTTCTTCAAATCAATGCAAAAAAGAACACATTAATAGGTAAATGTGTAAGGGACCTGTGCAAACCTACCTATATGTCTGTGTTCTCTTATTATATTAGAAGAGATATCCCTTTGCCAATACATCCTTTATCTGTGTGTGTGATCCTATCCCCAACCCTGTTTCACATTATTGATTATCCCTATAGTAGTCCCCCAAAACATAACCAGTCTATGACAATTGAAAACTTTCTTTTGATAAGCTTAAATAAACTCAAGTCTTCCCCTTTCAAAATACCCTACCGTCAATTCTATATTCTACAAGCACCTACCATTATGTGTTTTTTTTTTTAATTCCCTTCTCAGCTAAACTTCTCACAGAGTTTATATAATTTTTAGTAATTTTCTTATCGACAGTTCATCCTAACACATTCAACTCAGGCATTTGCCTTTATGATTCTACCGATATAGCTGCCTATCTCCAAGGGATTCACAATTGCTGCCTCCAATGGATATTTTGGCTCCTCATCTTACTTGCCCTCTCAGCAATATTTGGCACTATTGACCAAACCATTTCCTTTGAAATATTATATTTAACTTCCCAGACAAAAAACAAAACAACAAGAATGAAGCCTGAAAGAGATTTCTATATCAAAGGGGCTCTGTGAGTCCAAATGTCAGACAAAAGCAGATCTTTTTAAAAATTTAAAATTTTACTTTTTTTGGAATTTATTTGAGTGACATTGGTTAATAAGTCATATAGGTTTCAGGTGTACAATTCTGTAACACGTCAGCAGTATATTGTATTTTGTGTTCATCACCGCAGATCTTAAAGATTACATGAGTATGGGGGTGTTTTTTTTCCTTCTCATTTCTCTGCTGCAAACCAATGAAGCAACCTCTCATAAGATGCTAATCTACTCCCATCTTTGTTTCCATGATGGGTTTGAGGTTGTAGATTCTCAAATTCATTATTTATTGCTACCTGGATCAGTTCTTTACATAATAGTCAACCGGGGGTGTTTTTCTTGGAGGCCTCTCAGCAGAGCTTGCCTGCTGAACCCTTTTGATCTACCTCACAATCCAGATACCCCTAGGGCTTGCCCTCCTGAGCTCTCTCCTCTCCTTTTTTCTCTCAATCTGCTCCCTCTCTTTGTCTAGCACAGCGGTTCTCAACCTGTGGGTCGCGACCCTTTTGGGGTTCAAATGGCCCTTTCACAGGGGTCGCCTAAGACCATCAGAAAACACATATATAATTACACGAGAAGCCTAGTGCACGACATTCGTGCACTGGTGGAGGGGGTCCTTCAGCTCAGCCTGTGGCTTCTTGCAGTCTGGGACCCCTTGGGACTCCTTTTGGCTGAGCAGCACTCCCCCTGTGGGAGAGCGCCGACCACCAGGGGGCAGCTCCAGCATTGAGAGTCTTCCCCCTGGTGGTCAGTGAGCATCATAGCAAGCAGTTGTTCTGCCATTCAGTCCATTTGCATATTAGGGTTTTATTATATAGGATATTGTTTTTGTGATTAATCACTATGCTTTAATTATGTTCAATTTATAACAATGAAAATACATTCTGCATATCAGATATTTACATTACGATTCATAACAGTAGCAAAATTACAGTTATGAAGTAGCAACAAAAATAATTTTATTGTTGGGGGTCACCACAACATGAGGAACTGTATTAAAGGGTCGCGGCATTAGGAAGGTTGAGAACCACTGGTCTAGTGCAACTTGGCAAGCAACCCCACAATGGTGGTGAAAGCATAGAAAGGATGACAGATGACAGAGATTATCTAAATCAGAAATAAGAAGCAGCCCACTCTGCAGACCCAAAATGCTTATTCTTGTACCACCTTTGTAAAGAGAAACATGAAGAAAAGGGGAGATAAATTCAAGCACATAAAGAGGATGAACAATAATATCTTATTCAAACTATAATAGTAATGGCAAAAGCTTCACATAGAAACAAAAAATTAGCATTTTTCTGTCTCATTTTAAAAGAAATGTCATTATAAAGTACTCCAAAGCCATATTAATCAATGGGAACTTGTAATTCTCTTTGTAGAAGCCAATTTCAACTCATGAATTGTGCTGTAAGTGCATTGAAAAGAACATTCAATTCAGAGTCAGGAGCTCTCTGTTCTCCTGTGATTAATTCTGCCTCCTCTGGAAAATTATTTATTTTCTGGGTCTCCGAGTCTTATTTATAAGTTGGGACTGTAAACTATTTGATCCTCAAGGGTCAATAAACTATTTTAACACCAGGATGCTATGTTTCCTTGCTTTTACTGATTTCTCCCCCTTTTCTAAGACCTTCCTCATTGATTAGGAGCTTTTATCCCCATCATACTTTTCATTTCTAACCACAGATTTGTCCATTAACATGCATAGTAAATGTCATGCAATAAATACAAGTGTCATAAAAGATCAATTCACTCTGCCACCCAAATGGACAAAGTTATTTCTGGGTAATGGCAGACCCAGAGTAAATAGAGTATAAAGAAATTTCACCTCTTAATTCTGATAATGCTATGATTTAGCTAATGACAGTGAACAAATTACTTAATATTCCTAGAGTTTTCATTTCATCATGGAAAACTAGAAATAATAGTACTTTGTACATAGGATCCCTGTGCAGGTTAAGTGTGATAATGAAAAATTCATTATATATATATCAATTTTGTTGAATGATTGACATTATTTTCCACCTTCAATTTAACTGTTTCATAAGATCTTTATGAAATACACTAAATTTTATAAAGTCAAATGGTTTAAAGAAGATAGACTTAAAGTCAAATGATGTCAAAATATAAAATAAAATTCAACATAATTAGATTTTCTCTTGTTGGATAAGTAGGGCCAAGATGATAGCATTTTTAATTCAACTCATAAAATTATGTCACCCCTTCTCTGCACTCCTCAACAAACTGTAATTTTCTTCATCTTTAACCAAATTATAGTAACTCTCTTGACCTTGCATGCCCTTTCAGCAAGCTCAGTATTTCTGTGGTTCCTTTATAACAAGCTCCTCTCAAAGAGTTATCTATAGTCACTGTCCCTAGTACTTCATTCTCTCTTTAATCCACTCCAGTCAGGGACAAGAGACAATCTCTTTTCTCCCACCTCTTTCCTGAAATTACTCATCATGGTCACCAACCATCTCTAGATTTTTAATTCAATGGTCAATTTTTAGTCCTGATTTTATTTCTCGGCCATATTGACTTGTTATTTGACCCTGTCTTTTTGGATACATGTTTCTTACTTGACTTCCAGCCCTACTGTTTCTCCCTCATTAGCTGCTCCTTCTTACTTGAAGTTCTTCACTCATGTCTCCTCATACAACAGGCCTGTAAACAGCAGAGGGTCCCAGGTCTCATTCTTTGAACTTATTCTCTTTTCAGTCTTATACGTATTCCCTTGGAGATATTACCAAATCACATGATTCAAAAATGACTGTTATGCTGTTGATTGCCAATTCATAGGTTTCAGAAATATTTTTTTTCCCCTTCAGTTGTCTATTTGGCATTGTCATTTTGATGTCTGGTGGGCATCACAAATTAAAAATATACTAAAACAAAACTCCTGATCTTCATCCTTAAAACTGTTCCTCCAAATGTCTTGCTCATCTCAGGAAATGACAATGCTGTCAATCAGTATAGCTACTCAAGGCAAAGATCAGGGGGTGGTCCGGTCCTGGTACCCTCTTTCTCTCACATTCCCACACAAGCTGTCAAGAAATATTGTTGATGCTTCCTTCAGAATAGACCCAGAATCTAACCTCCTTTCATCTCCTCCACCACTTCCACTCTGACAAAAGTCCTCAATCATGTCTCACCTGGATTAGGACAACTTTCTGATAAGTGGTTTTACTCTACTTTGCTTCTCCTTCATAGTTTATTTTCCAAAAGTAACAAGCCATCCCTTTAAGACAGAAGCAATGCTGTGTCAAGCCTCTCTTTAAAATATTCCAATGGCTACCATCTTACTGAATGGAAGCTAAATTCCTCATAATGATTCCACACTATCTCGCACCCTGTGCCTCTTGCACCTCATCCCCTCCTCTTCTCTTCAGCTTTCTTCAGCCACTCTGTCCTTCTTGTTCCCAGAAGAAACATGCCAACATGCTGTCTTCAAACGTCAGGTCTCCATCCTTACCTTTCTTAGTTCTTTTCTCAAATATCATTTTTTCAATAAGATCTACTATGTTGTACACTCCACTTTATTTTATTTTAAATATGTTTTTGTTGATTTCAGAGAGAGATAGCAATATCAATGATCAGAGAGATTCATTGATCAGCTGCCTCCCACATTCCCCCCACTATGGATCTAGCCTGCAACCCAGGCATGTGCTCTGACTGGGAATCGAATCATGACCTCCTGGTTCCTAGGTCGACACTCAACCACTGAGTCATGCCAGGTGAGCTGCAAATCCCTTCATGCAATACACCCAAGCTCTCCTTATCACCTTTCCCACTTGGCCAATGAAGACTAGCAGCTGGTCAGTGAAGATATTATTTATGTATTTGTTTTTCATCTGTCTACCTGCACAGAATGCAATGTAGATAATATTGTCTATTGTTCAGTGTTATGTCCGCAATATCTAGAATGGCACCTCCCACAAAGTAGACTCTTGATAAATGCTTTTAATGGAAATTAAGCATTTTTAAGGATATTGTCCTTACAGTTTATATATATACTAGAGGTCTGATGCATGAAATTCATGAAAGAGCAGGTTTTTCTTCCCCCAGCTGGGGGCACTGGATTCCCTCTGGCACCTGGGACCAGAGCTGGCTTCCCTCCAGCTGCCCACAGGCACCCAGGACCCCGGCTTCCCTCTGGCTCTGGCTTCGAATGGAAGGATGTCTGCAATGATGTCCAGAAGGATGTCCGGTCTAATTAGCATATTACCCTTTTATTAGTATAGTTTTTTAAGAAACCAGTATTATCAATGAATGTCTGAGACTCTTCCCTCTTCTGTCTTTCTTAAGGGAATACCCTAGTCCAGTGATCGGCAAACTCATTAGTCAACAGAGCCAAATATCAACAGTACAACGATTGAAATTTCTTTTGAGAGCCAAATTTTTTAAACTTAAACTATATAAGTAGGCACATTGTTATTAACTTAATTAGGGTACTCCTAAGGCTTAGGAAGAGCCACACTCAAGGGGCCAAAGAGCCGCATGTGGCTCGTGAGCTGCAGTTTGCCGACCACGGCCCTAGACACATGGTAGCCAAGTATAAGGAGAAATAACTTACATTCAGACACTTTTTGCAAAATATTTTAAGATTTGCAACACAAAAAAGCAGGAACTGATCACTTGCTTGGTTGGCCTGTTCGGTTCTTGGTGTCCTTGCTCCTTTTATCAGAACTCTGTGTGAGTTCTCCCACTTAGCCGGTTCGCCTTTCATCTTCCTCCAGGTTCAGCTGAAACACCTTTTACAAGGTTGATTGAACAGAACTTCGCGTATACTAGTCAGTCTTTTATGGTTTAATCATATTCTTCATTTCATGCCACCCTCTCCTCCAACCTGACAAGTACAATAAGCCGCTCTCTGAGGTGAGGGGACATCTCCTATCCAGCTTTCCTGAACCCACACATCTCATGCCACATTCTTCATGATACTTCTGTTACCCACCATAGAACAGCTGTTTCTTCCTCCCCCGACTCCTAACACTCTGCCTACCTCTGCCCCACAGCGTACATGTTAGTGTGTGAGAAATTTTGAGCAAGTTTTCTCTTTTGTCTGCTTGCTTTTGTAGACTAGATATAGTGAAGTCTAAGGTGTTTGGTAAGTTTGTTTAGATCTCAGTTAAGTGATATAAATGAGTCCCATGCCCTCCATCTGTTACTTCTCTCAAACACTTGCAATGCCAGGAAGTATTAGTAAACTTTTCAGCTTATCTTCTGAACCATGTGCAAGCCCTTTGAAGACAGAGACCATGGCTAACATCCACATGTTCCCTGCAGGGTCTAACAACTCCAGGCCTTGTGCACTGTTGGGACTCAGTACATAGTATATTCAGAAGATTAATTTACTATAGCTTTATTGCTGCACTCAATTTGCAGAATAGGTGATAAACATTATACATTTATTGTGACTGCAAACGGTTCCTTTACGACTCTACACTTTCTGAAAATTCAAGCTTCTCTGGGTCTCTGTATATCTAACACAAGGTTGCTCAAAGGCCCCAGAATCACCTGTGACAAAGAGCTAGGCAATACCATCAAATACTAGGAGCCAAGATCGTATTATTATTTCTAATAGATTGGACATCCATCGTGCCTTTTTTCTGAAACTAGGGATGAATGTGATAGCATCTCTATAGCTTGCCCAATGCTTTCTCCCATAGTCATCCCTTCCGGCATAGCTAGATCTCTGTGTGCCGTACTAGCAGCACTCCATTAATCATGGGCAGAGGCTGGGCATGGCTCCCAAGCCTGTGCCAGAAAGTCCCCACAGCAAGGCTGTCTCTTCACAAAGACAAAGTTAAGGACGCGATGTTGGCCCTCAGATATCCCTTCGCTCAGAATGCATGATTTTAAATCAGGCTTGAAATTAGCTCTATTATCTAATGATGAAATAAAATATACACGCTGCCCTAACTGGTTTGGCTCAATGAATAGAGTGTTGGCCTGCGGACTCAAGGGTCCCAGGTTTGATTCCGGACAAGGGCATGTATCTTGGTTGCAGGCACATCCCCAGTAGGGAGTGTGCAGGAAGCAGCTGATCGATGTTTCTCTCTCATCGATGTTTCTGACTCTCTATCTCTCTCCCTTCCTTTCTGTAAAAAAAAATCAATAAAATACATTTAAAAAAAATAAAATGTACACCCTGAGCACTCCACTCTATCAGGCAATTGCTCATTACTCTTTAACAATATGTGGTAGTTATACTTTTGACTCCTCCAAAACTTAACTACATCAGTGGCCCCCCTAGGTATCTGTGGGGAGATTGGTTCCAAGTGTCCCCACCAGGGACACAAAAAATTGAGGATGCTCAAGTCCCCTATATAAAATGGCAAATATCAATGTATACAATTGGCCCTCCACATCTGCGTGCTCCCAACTATGGATCAAAATGGTATAGATATTTATTTTAAAAATTCATGTGTAATTGGACCCACACACTTCAACCAATGTTGCTCAAGGGTCAACTGTACTCACTTAACCAGGACAAAATTTATATATATATAGTATTCAGATATTAATTGAAGGATGAGATTTGCCCACAGTTATGAACTCTACAGCAGAGTGTTGTATAAATTAAAATAAAATGGTTGAAAAATAATTTAGATGAAGTCAGTCACCTCTCAAACTCTGGCAGATTTTTGGAACTGGGTGCTCAACAGAGATGTGTTCAGCAGTGGAACAGGTTAAACAGGATTAGGGGGTGGGGCTGTGCTGCGAGATGAAGCTATCCACTATATCCCAGATGGATGGTATACAGGTCCATTTGCTAGAGTAAAAAGATAATTATTTATTCTGAAGGCAATGGCCACAACGTTTTTAAACACAGAAATATTGTGTTAGACTTATTTTTTAATCATATAATCATATGGATATCTGAGACGAATTGGAGTGTATAAAAGAGAAAATTTACATATATATATGACAATTCCTGGCACAGGGCTTCTAAAACTCTTGTAATTTCCTAAGTGATAGAATTTCTTGTTCTAATAGCTGGTCTTTGACCCCATCCTTGACACAGGCCTCCCTAAATCCTTGTAATTCCTAAGTGATGAGAGCACTAGGGGCATCTTTTGTTCTAATGACATGACTGGTGAGCTCATGGACCGTTCCTGTATGGTGGCCGGTCACCAGAAAGACCAAGCCATGATTAGAATCTTGGAATTATCAGCCTCACACCACCATCCTGAGTGGAGAGGGGATGCAAATGGAGTCAATAACTGATGATGTCTACATGAGTAAGGCACCATAAAATTCCAGTGATAGGAGCTTCAGAGAGCTTTGGGTTGGCAAGCATATCCATGTATGAGGGTGTGTCAGCACCCCAACTCCATGGTGACAGAAACCCCTGAACTCAGGACCCTCCCAGACCTCCTATCTCTCCATCTAACTGTTCATCTGTATCCTTTGCCATATCCTACATAATAAAAGCCCAGTGACGAAATGACAGAATGACCAGAACAACCAGTGGACTAGTTGCTATGACACACACTGACCACCAGGGGGCAGACACTCAATGCAAGAGCTGCCCCTTGGTGGTCAGTGTGCTCCCACAGTGGGAGCCCACTGGGCTGACTGGAATGAGCTGCTCCCACAGCAGGTGATCCCTGCAGGCCACCTCCCCCTCTCCCCCAACAGTACTCGAATCACAGCACTAAAAGCTGGTGGTTACTAAGCGCCATCCTTGTGGCAGGCAAGGGCCTACACTCCACTGAATCTCAGATATTCCCAGAACCCGCCTCACAGAGTTGATCTAAGGCAGTGGTTCTCAACCTTGGCTACACATTAGAATCACCTGGGAATCTTTTTAAAATCCTGATTTCTGGGCCTCATCTTCCAGAAATTCTATTTCTTTGTTATGGGGTGGGGCCACAACATTAGTAACAAAGAAACAGCATTTCTGGAGGATGAGGCCCAAAAATCAGGATTTTAAAAAGTTCCCAGGTGATTCTAATGTGCAGCCAAGGTTAAGAACCACTGATCTAAGGGTTTCTATTCATAGCTTTAAGAATGGAATGAGATCATCAGCTTAAGTAGGTGAGGGAAAACACACACTGCTCCTTCTTCATTCTCTTCGTCCTACCTTCTTGCGAGAAAACAAACACCTGTTTCCAACATCCCGCCCTGAGTGCTGTACCGAGAGCTCACCGGCCCTCAGCTCTGAGTGAGTCTGCCTTCCAATGGCCTTTACACCTAGCGCCGCTGCCTGCGCATCTTACTCAACCCGTATCACTGACCGAGCGGCCTTGTCCCAGGTGATGCCCAGGTGCTCGCAGAGCAGCAGGAAGCCAGCCGCCCTGTTCTACTGAGTGTGCATGCGTTCTTCCAGGAGAGGATGAGGGTGCGGGAGGAAACAGGCTCTGACAGACGGGAGGTGCAGCAGTTAGAGGGCACGGGCACCATGAAAACATGGGAATGAAGCCACATAGGGGCTCCATGAAGGGAGGGGCAGAGGAAGGCTCACTGAGGGACAGTGGACGGATGGAGGAGAGTCAGGCCATCGCCTGGAGAAGGGCATCGGATACTGGGCACAGCCCACAGAGGGGCAGTAAGAGGAGCGAGTGGTCGAGTGGAAGGGGGTCAAGGCTTGAGGGGGGACACATCCTGTAGGGATCAAGGGCCCGTGAGAACCTGGCATCCCCTGAGTGCAGGGGGAGGCGCCAGGGCTGTAGATGAGGACCTGCTGGGCTGACGCAGTGGGGGCAGACCCTCTGGCTTCTGTGTCAGTAGCAGACTGAGGGAGGAGAGGAAGCAGGGAGACAGCAGAAGGCGACAGCACCCTCCCTGAGGGCGATGCGGAGACAGTGGAAACTGTACTGGGTGTACTGGAGGGAAGCCAGAGCATGAGGAACGATGTCGGGGGTAAAGGGGAGGAGGCCCCCTGTTCGGCTCAGCCCCTAGGAAGGCAAGGTCTCTGGCAGCTGCTGGCAGGGGACCTGGGGGGTCAGATCCCATCTGTTTTGAGGGTCTGACTGTAAAAGCCAGACCTTAGTTTGGGCTCCACACAAGGGACCTGGAATGTTCACGTCCAGCCTCCCACCCTGATGTCCAGGCTGTGGGTCATTCCTGTCTGGCTGCCCTAATCCCTTCACGCCTCCCACCCGCACCCTCCCAAGATCTCTTCAGTAATGACAAGTACTTATCAGAAATAAGAACATGGTTTTATTTTTGGTACAAAAAACAACAAAACAGAATGTGCAGTATTATGGAAAGCAAATGTTGAACTAGGAAAATGAAGTCCCTTTGTGGACAAACAGATCAGCTATGCCCAGAACCCGGTTCACTCGTGACACAAAAGGGCTCAGGGTCCAATGCAAAGGGCTTGCCCAGGTGGTCCAACTCCAATCCCTGACTCCAGTTTCCAGGACAGAGCGGATCCGCACCACAGAACAGAATGGCCGGCTGAGACCAGCCCCAGGTCCTTCAGCCTAAGGCAACGCTTTCGGAGCTTCCAGAGAAAGAAACACTCCTGAGTCGCTGGGACTGGGTGGTCAGCTGCCTCTTACTCCCACCCAAGGTCTGTGGTGCTCCCAGCTCTGCCCCTCCCTCCCCCTCCCATGTCCCCTCCCAGGTGAACCCCGGATGGCCCTTCCCATCCTCCGCCCCCCTCAGCTCCAATGGCAGGTAGGGAGGGTGGGGGGTCGCTATGATGTGCGCTGACCACCAGAGGGCAGCGGGGAACATGGTGGGTGTTGGCAAGGAGGTGCTGGCAGAGGGGGGCAGTGGAGGCACTGCCAGCCCCAATGGACTTCTGGGTGAGCCGGGCTGCAGCCACTGGGACCACAGGGGCCAGTCGGGGTCCCCGTGATTTCATGCCGGAGCCGTTCTGCGAGGCTGGTTGGGAGAGAGCGCACTGTCCGCCCGGCTTCCGTGCGGCGCTGCTGGATGGCCCACAGGCCCATGCTGCACCCTGGCCTGAGGCGTCCAGCCACACTCACCGCATCTCTGCGTGGGGACTTGGGTGCTGTGACTCAGGTGGAGGGGGGTGGGGGGGGGGGGCCCGGGGGCCCAGGTACTTCCCAGAGCCCAGAGGTCAGCTGGGTCCTTCCCTTCCACACCAGACGCTTGTGCTTTGATCGGTGGCCAGGCCTAGGGACTGCACCCATGCATGAATTTTGTGCACTGGGCCTCTAGTTCTTTAATAAAATGGTAAATGTGTTTCCCTGGTTCTGTGAGCTGTTCCAGAAAAGAATCAAATCCAAGGGGAGCGAGGTCATGGGAACCTCTGATTTGTAGCCAATTTGCACAGAAGTCGTGGGTGTCCTGGGGACCTCCTCTTTGCAACTGGCATCTGAAATGGGACAATCTTGTGGGATTGAGCCCTTAACCTGTGGGATCTGATGCTATTTCCAGGTAGAAATGTCAGAACTGAGTTGAATTGTAGGACACCCTGCTGGTGTCACAGAATTACTGATGTCAGAAAACCTCCCACACATGTGGTGACCAGCAGTGTCAAAAGGGAAGAGTTCCGTGTGGAAGTAAAGGAGGAAGGCAGGTGAAGAGAACTCGAGGTTTTTTCCCATATACAAGAGAATGGATAAGATTTTTTTTAAAATGACAATGCTAACTGCTGGTGAAGATTTGGAGTAACTCAAATTCTCACATATGACTAATGGAGATATGAGTGATGATATTCTATAAAACATCAGCTTCTTATAAAGTTAAATATCTACTGTCATATGACCTAGTGGTTGCACTCTTGGTGTTTACCCTGAGAAATCAAATTATATGTCAAACAAAAACATGTGCACAAATGTTCACTGCAGTTGTAGTCATAAGAGGCACAAACCAGAAACCACCTAAATATCCATGAGTGGTAAAATGGATTACACAATTTGTAGTGTCCTCATATGCTAGTACCTACTAAGTGATTTTTTTTTAAAAAAAATGAACTGCCAGTGCACACAGTGAAATAGATGAGGCAGTTCTAAAATATGTTCAAAGATTCTTTTTCATATTCTTTGTTGGACCTTCTCTTGATTCAGGACTGACCATCATGGTGCACTTGCAAGCAATGCAAAGCAACTGAAGGGATGTCATATAATCTCTTGACTAGTTCAGAAAAGGACATATAGCTTCTGCCTGGTCCTGTGACACTCACTTTAAATCCCTGACCTGCCTTGTACCGATTCTCACCACTCTGAGGCTACCAATCTATGAAGAAGCCACATATCAGTGTTCCAGTCCACAGATGCACTTGGATTTCTGCCAATAACCAGCATCAAGAACCAGTGAGTGAGTCTGCCTCCAGATGCTCTGGGCCCCGGGCATGAAGTCACTGCCAGTCTGTCCAGCTGAGATCCCAGACACCACCGGCTTCCCACTGTGCCCTGATGAAACCCTGACCCACTAAAATGTTTTGTGCCACTAGAACAATAGATGAATCTCTGAAATATTATGCTGAGTGAGATTCTGGGCTCAAAGAATACATACTGCAAGATTTCCTTTACCTGAAACTAGAAAACACAAACTTACTACTGAGTTGGTAGCATATCTGTGACTGCCAGGGCCTGCTGTGGGGTGGGGCTGAGTGGGGTAGGGCATAAAAATGGGTAATGGAAATGTTGTACAGTTTGATGGTGGTAGTGGTGACATTTGTAAAAATTCATTGAACTGTATCCTTAAAGTAAGTGTATTTTATTGTATATATATTATACCTCAATTTATTTGTATTTTTAAAAAATAGCAACAAATGTACAGAGGAAACTAGAAGCTATAGAAGAGTGCTATTGATATGCCCAAAGGATGGATAGATGTCTGCAAATATTTGTTCTCCTTTTAGTCACTAAGTCATTCATGACCAAATCCTCAGGAAAAGATGGGGGAGGGACAGACAGGCCTTGGGCTGCTGCCTGCCTAATTCTGGAATTTCAATGGTCAGGAAAAATGTGGACTGTTGTTGCTCATGTCCTCCTAGAAGTTTTCATGTTCGAGCAATATTTCTTTCCACAGGAAAGGCCAGCTAGTGACTATAGTCAGTTCTTTATTTCTGACAGCAGGTGTCACAATTGCCTCATAAAAGAGAAGCATACTGCGTTTTAAAATGTGGTTTTAAAGTCTATTCAGTTAGTATCATGGATTGCCATGACAATGAATACATTACTTCTAATGACAAGCATGTTGCAGGTAAGTACATCACTGATTTAGTAAAGTGATCGAAGAGAAAAAAGGGAACATCAGCTCATTAAATGTGTGTGTGTGTGTGTGTGTGTGTGTGTGTGTGTGTGTGTGTGTGTGTTATCCATATATACAACAAGCAATATCCCTAGTTCATAAATGTTAAAATATGAAAAGATGCTACCTCTAGCATCAAGGAAATATGGTGACTAACCACAAGCTATTAGCAGGTGCCAGGTAAGCCCCAAAGCCCTCACACTGCTTCCCAGCTTCTCAGACATCTGCCTCATTTAGCTGCCCTTGCACAGACTTTAACTCAGGAGAGGAGCAACCAAGTGCCAATGCCCCTGCTGGTTGGTACAGCAGAAAACAATGGAGATTTTTGAGGCCAGCAGGGCCTAGGATAGTGAAGTATGGCGGTGGGCACTGGACAGTTGATTATGGACATGGGAGGTTGTATCCTTCTTTCATTTAGACTCTGGGGTGGTTCGGAGAAACGTAAGGAATTCTGTCTGCTGTCTGTGATAGAGCCTGCAGCAAGTGCCTGCTGTTTCAGTCGTCTGTCCACAGCAAGAGCTCAATAAGTGAAGTGAGATGAGCCAGCTAACAGCCTCTAGAAGGTGCGCATCCCAACCTCGGCAACAGACTGTGAGGACTTCATCTCCCAGGGATCAGCAGAAGCTTGGGCCTGCCCCTGATCCTCACACTCTTAGCTTTTACTATTGAATATTGTTTGTAGGTAGTTTTCTATCTTAAAAGGTGAATTAATCCTCACTGTTTCATATTTCTCTGCACTCAATTCTGGGTCCCTCATTTTGGCCAAGACCATCATACCCTTTATTGGTGGATATCTTTGTAGGACAGGAGGCCTACACATAATGAGTCAGAAAAGGTGCCCTCTGGTAGCCGGCCTGTGAAAATGTCCTGATATCTTCCAGACATGAGTGCCTCTTCCTCAAATTTACAACTTCTTCTGTACTTCTACTTACTTCACAAAGGAATAAATGTTACCATAAACAAATAAACAAACAATAATAAAGGGAAAAGTTATAAAGCCTTTAAAGACCAATTACCAATGGGTGTGAAATTTCCCCCCATGGAGACAGCCTTATCCAGGGTAAAAGCTGGAAGATCCATCTCTAAACTATATTTCTTGGCTAATACTTCTGTCTAAGCAAAGTATTGGAGGATGGGGAAGAGAGAGTGCTAGTCACGAAGCCTGGTTCTGGTGGAACATATGTGACAGGAGTCATTACACAGCAGCCTTAGGAGAGCAAGGCATCAGGATACGAAACAGGACACACATGCCACGCCCTGGCTGAATAAGGATCCAAGCTGACTTAGAAATAGCCACTGGTGTCTCACTGATGTGACAAGTCAGTGAAGAGTTTTGGGATTTGCAGTCCTGTTGAAAATGTACAAGAAAAAGCAGAATCAAAATAGGGAGGGGAAACTACTAAGACTAATATGTTAGTTTAGCAATGTCACAAATTAGATACACAGTTCAATACAACAGAATAAAAAGTCCAGGAATTGACTCTATATATGTACATATTGATTTTTTTCTGTTTTTGTAAATGCACCAAGGAAACTCAACAAATGGTGCTGGAACCGCTGGAAAATATATATATATATCTATGTTCTTGTTAGAATGTTGGGGAACAGCACTCTCAAGAAGAGAGTATAATTAGTCCCCATCCTCTGCGCCAAAGTATTTTACATGCTGTTACTTTATCTCTTTTTAATTTATATAAAACACTGAAAAGATGATTTGGTGCTATAACTATTTAAATATGTGGACAACTTTCTTATTATGATTTTTAGCTGTTAGTTTTTCTTATTAGTTTCTAAAATATACAGTGAATAATTCAGGTGCCAAGACTTTGGTGTACTATCCCTGGAAAGAGAATGTCATATCTGAGGTAAACTCCAAGCATCCATTTACTTGTTGTGTGACACTGGTTAACTCTTTCTGAATGTCAATGTTATCATCTGCAAAATGGAAACATCACTAAACTAAAGGGAGTATATGAAAATTAAATAAGATGATATATGGCAAGAACTAAGGACAGTGTGTGGATGAAGAGGGCCACATGCTGACCTGACAAGCTCAGGGAAGGCCTGCATGGCAGTCTTGCAAACTCAGAGACCTAAAGTAACCACAAAGGATGGTCTGAAGTTAAATTTTACCTAAAAGCAGTGATGGTGGGTAGTTACATCCTAGGCTGGTATCTTCACTGACAAGGTCAACCTTTACCTTAACTGAGCCTATCTGTCTTTTTGCATCTGTAATAACATACCCTTTAATTGTCTGGCCAACATATAACTTCCCTTTTTCTGGACCCCTTGGGGCACAACCTGATGTGCCTGGGCACCAGGACAGACACAACAAATTCCTTCATTGTTATCATGTTAATTGTTCCTGCACCCACCTAAGTATGTCTCTATCATTTTACATTTTATCCAATCCCAGGGGCCCTCCCCTCCCCCCCAACCCCTCTTTGCTTTCTCCCACCTCTCTACCCTATCACCAATGGATCTCATGTAACCCATCTATGTCCCTTCCTTTGATTGCAAGGTATAAATATAGATGTAACCCGCCATTCTCTGGAGCACTAGCTCAATCTGTTGAGGTTCTGCTTCCTGGAAATTGTTGACAGTTTGGCTCAAATAAACTCACAAAAATTCTTTACAGGTTTGAATGTTTTTATGTTAACAAATTTCTAATAGCTATTAGCCTAAATGTCCTTCCTCATTTAATGGGTCCTAAATACCCCCCATCATTCACATAACCCCATTCTGCCTGAAGGCGCTCTCACTTCAGGCTGTGGTGAAGGCTGAGGCCTAAGGAGAAAAAAGACAGAGGAGAGAAGAAGTCACCCTTTTTCTTCCTGCCTGCCTGCTTGAGCTAGGATATCTCATCTTGTTTCTTGCCTTTGAACTGAATTATACCATCAGCCCTTTGGGTCTCCAGTTTGCAAATGTCAGGTTGTGGGACTTCATAGTCTTCATGTAAGGGGTCAGAAATAGAATGTTGGGGAAGAGCTAGTATTGTAAGAAATATTAATCATGCTCTGTTAACCATAATTGTTTTATTCTGATTAAAGAAGTCACATTCTACCCTGGCTGGAGCTGACCTGGAGATGCATCCCTTCCTCCCCATTTGGAGCTGCCTATTATCATGGAAAGATTAACAACTATGTTGCAGAAACCAGAATCACCAGCCCTTTGCAGATCCCCAGCCCTTTTTGCATACCTGCAGGGCTTTGCAAACCTCCAGCCTGCTTACCTGTTAATTGTCCATTTATCACTCCCTTTGGCTATTTCCCCATGTAACCCCAGCCCTTGCATATCACTAAGCCTTTGAAGACCCCTAGTTCTTTTGCATATCTGAAAACTGCCCTTTTGCCTACTTTTCCTTAGTAGTTCTACTATACTAGAGGCCCAGTGCATGAAATTCATGCACTCACAGGGGGAGGAGGGTCCCTCTGGTAGTCCCTCAGGGGATGTCCGACTAACAGCTTAGGCCCAAGCCATCAGTTGGACATCCTTAGTGCTGCCGGGGAGAAGGGAGAGGCTCCCACCACCGCCGCTGCCCTCGCCAGTCATGAGCCCAGCTTCTGGCTGAGCAGTATTCCCCCTGTGGGAGCGCACTGACCACCAGGGGGCAGCTCCTGTGTTAAGCTATTGGGTCAAAATTGGCTATCCAAGGGGTCCTGGATTGTGAGAGGGAGCAGACCAGATCAAGGGATTCCATGGTGCATGATTGGGGCTGGAGAGGGATGCAGGAGGTTGGCCACCTGGGGAGGGACATCGGGAGGGCTCCTGGGCATGTCTGGCCTGTCTTGCTCAGCAAGCTAACCTACCAATTGGAGCGTCTGCCCTCTGGTGGTCAGTGCACGTCATAGTGACTGGCCGAACGGTCCACTGTCTGCTCCTTGGTGGTCAGTGTACGTCATAGTGAGCAGTTGAATGGCCTTAGCATATCATTAACATATTACGCTTTGATTGGTTGAACAGATGACTGGACGACCGGACACTTAGCATATTAGGCTTTTATTATATAGGATAAGCAGCTGGCTAGTGAAGGGATGGAGAGCAGACTTTTGTGGCTAACCTGCTCCTCTGCCATATTGCTGGCAATATTGGAATAAATGCTCACCTATGATTTAACCCCGTCTCTGCTTAATTGGCTCAAGTAGTGACAGGCAGCATGGATCCATTGTTTGTTTGGTTACATTCATAACTAGATGAGCTAATTTGTCATAGTCAATGTATCTCTTATATATAACATATAAATAAATAAATATATAGTCTGTCTCTCTGGATAATTCTGACTAAGATAGGTTTTACTATAATGTATCTGTAATAATCCTATCTAATAAAAGAGAAACATGGTAATTGGCGTACGACCGCTACCCTTCCCATTGGCTAATCAGGGCGATATGCAAATTAACTGCCAGCCAAGATGGTGGCCGGCAGCCAGGCAGCTTGAAACTAACATGAGGCTTGCTTGCTTCAGTGACGGAGGACTCCAACGTTCCCTGCCTGCCACTGCCGGCCTCTGAGCTGCAACTCTAAGCAACTATGTAACAAATATAGAAGATAAACAAAACCCCAGAAAACTGCTTTAGTCCCCCCGACTTCAGCCAGCAGGATCGCAACATTGTAAGCAAAGGCCAGAAACCTACTTTCAGCAGCGGAGGCCTAAGAGCTGGAGCCAAGCCTCAAAGCTAAAGCTGGCCCAGAATAAAAAGAAAAAAAGGAGCAGTTGGGAGCATCAGTCACCCCCTGCCTGCAAACAGCCATCATCTCCTCACCCAGGCTGGCCAGGCACCCCAGTGGGGACCCCCACCCTGATCCAGGACACCCTTCAGGGCAAACCAGCTGGCACCCACCTGTGCACCAGGCCTCTATCCTATATAGTAAAAGGGTAATATGCCTCCCAGCACCAGGATCAGAGGAGCCGTGAGGCCTCCCGACACTGGGATCAGCTTGACAAGGGGCAGCGCCCAAACCCCCTGATCGCCCTGCAGCTCTGTGTGTAACAGGGGCAGGGCCACAACCTCCCTATCCACCCTGCTCTGTTCATGACAGGGTGTGGCGCCCCAACCCCACCCCACCCCCACGGGCCCTGCTCTGTGTGTGACGGGGTAGAGCCATAACCTCCCCATAGGCCCTGCCCTGAGTGTGAGAGTGGTGGTGCCCCAACCCCCTGATCGGCCCTGCTCTGTGGGTGATAGAGGGCGGCACCCCAACCCCCTGATGGGCCCTGTTCTGTGCATGATAGGGGGCAGTGCCCCAATCCCCTGATTGGCCCTGCTCTGTGCATGACTGGGTGTGCCGCAACCTCCCCATCGACCCTGCCTTGAGTGTGACAGGGGACGGTGCCCCAACCCCCCAATTGGCCCTACCCTGAGCGTGACTGAGGGTGGCATCACAACCTCCCGATCGCCCTGCTCTGTGCATGACAGGGGGCATTGCCCCAACTCCCCAATCGGCCCTGCTCTGAGCCCAACCAGGGGCTGCACCTAGGGATTGGGCCTGCCCTCTGCCACCCGGGAGCAGGCCTAAGCCAGCAGGTCGTTATCTCCTGAGGGGTCCCAGACTGCGAGAGGGCACAGGCCGGGCTGAGGGACCCCCCCCCCCCCCCCCCCCCGAGTGCACAAATTTTTGTGCACCGGGCCTCTAGTAAAAGTATAATATGCAAATTGTATGAACATCCATCCAGACATCCTTCTGGACAACCTTCCGGATGAAGCTGGAGCTGCAGCCGCAAGATTGAGGCAGCCACCGCGGCTGTGAGGGAGGGCTTGAGGCAGCCACTATGGCTGCGAAGGCCTACTCTTGCATGCATTTCATGCATCCGGCCTCTAGTTTAACTATAAATGTTTGCAGTTGGTTCTCAGTAATGGCTATGTTTCATAACCAGCTCATGATATTCCCGAGAATTTAACATTGGCATTAACCAGCCAGTATGAGCTGTCTCCAGCACACTACTGCCTATGATCCTTGCCACTCAGGCAGTTTGACTATAAGAAGCCTCTTCCTAATCTTGAAATAGAAGGGAAATATTCCTAAAGAAGCACATGTTTTCCCTTGGAGGGATTGGCTGGAAGTTTGTACCAGACAGTGAACAGGGGAGATCAGCATATCCTGGGGCTGTAGCCGGTTATCAGTGGCTCTGACCTCGGCTCCAAATGTGACACTGGTAGTGCCAACCCCCCAATAACACTGAGGCAATGGAGGGGGAGACAGCAGCCATGGCCTTTTGGAAGGCTGCTCCTTTCAAAGCCCAGTCTTTAGAAGTATGTCCAAGCCCCTGTTCTCCCAGCACAGGCATCGATAGAAATATTAGTAATTTTTTAAAAATAATTGTTTTAAAGTATTTAGAGAGAAAAACCTCAGAGAGAAGTCTAGTCCTCTTGTGTGATTAGCCTCAAGTAATTTTGCTTTGAGCGTTAAAAGGCAATGGGAGGGCCCTGGCGGGTGTTGCTCAGTCAGCCTGCACTCCAAAGTGGCGCAGGTTGGATTCCCAGTCAAGGGCATGTACCTGGGTTGCAGGTTCTCTCCTTACCCCTACTTGGGGCTCATGCTGGAGGCAACCAGTTGATGTGTCTCTCTCACATCAATGTTCCTCTCTCCCTTTCTCCTTGCCTCCCTTCCACTCTTTCTAAAAAGCAATGGAAAAATACCCTTAGGTGAGGATTCACACACACACACACACACACACACACACACACACACACACACACACACACAAGATGGGCCGCCTAGCAAAGGACCAGAGGGAACATTGTCTAATTACATGAGGATTTAACACCTAATGGAAACCTACAATAAAGTTTGAAATTATTCATTTTAGAAAATTACCACACAGAAAGCTTCAAAAAGTTGTGTTTTTATTCACTGACATTATGGTTTATTAAGTCAATAGATGAACATAGCATTCCTTGATGGCTGAATTAAAATGTAAGCAATGCAGACTTCTCAAAATTCACATTATCTGTGCTGGGGAAAGGATTATGCATGCTACAATTAAAAATGTTTATATTTAATTACTCTTGACATGATATAGAAAAATACCACATTTCTAAGAGCAAGGCAAGTAGAAGACAGAAAAGTAATAAATGACACATGAACCAAAGGTTTCGCTCATCAAGTCCCAGTGTTACTTTTTTCATGGGTTATAAACTAATAAAATGAAAGTGGGGTTAAAATACAAGTCCCCTGTACTTTTACAATCCTGGATTGACTGAATAATTCTATGGTGCATTTTAAGGTGTTTTTGTCAAGAGCAAATTTCTTTTGATTTTCCAAAGAGCTGAGCTAAATAACAGCTTCATGATTCTAAAAAATGCATTAAAAACGAGGTCTTAGAAAACAGGCAATTTCTTTAAGCACCTCTATTTCCCTGTTACCTGGACTGGTAAAAATATAGAAAGGATAGTGACAAATAAAAAGCAAAATACATCTAAGTGCAAAGGTGAACATACATAAGAATTCTGGCATGTTTAGATTTCTTGACTCTTGTCCTGGCAAGTAGCATCTCAAGTAGATTTTTTAATTCATTCACTGACTAAAAGATAAAAAGTTTGGAAGCCATGGTTAGTATAAATCACAAAGTATTATATAATCATGATACTGAACATGTATAGAGTTTAAATAATGTTAACAACCCTACTGAGAGACAATATCATTTGCTCCATTTTACAGGTGAGAAAACGAATTACATAACTTGGCTCAAAGTCCCACAGCTCATGTTGGGTGGAACTAAGAAAAGAATTGAAGTTTCCTGAGTTCAAGTTCAATTATTGTTGCAAGTGACTAAATTATCTATCTGGCCCAGCCATGGGACATGCCCACCTATCACCCCAAGCCCCTGAAGAATCGAGTTGATATTTTTTTGAGATGCTATGATCCATTCTCTGTGACAGAATTAGAAGATGGGCACAATTTCTAGACTTCCGTCCAGAGTGGCCCACAAAAGGGTTTCAGCAAGCCATGGTACATGGCACTTTGTAAATAATGAGGTGATGCTCCTTGTCTATTAGCTTGCCAGTCCTTTCCTGAGAAAGTCATAGTGAATGGAGATTGACTTCATTATTCTTAAAATCTCTCTCTAGGTTCAAGTCCAGAAAAGATTCATGAAAGAGGAGTAGGAATAACTTCTTCCCTATAATTTATCCTGAGTCTTTCCCTATGTATGATTTTTGTTGTTGTCATTACCACTTTTAGATTTAGAGATGATTTTTTTTTCCACTGAAAAAACACACACACCATATTCAGAGCCATTGGGTCCCTCACCCAGCTCATATAGGATTGTATAAAACACAAAAATAATATGTGCAGTGTAGTTTCTTGAGACACTTTAAAATGAATAAAATATTTTTCCACTCATTTTCCTCTCCTCCTCCTCTCTGGCAACCATCAGCTTGTATCTGTATCTATTGAGCCTGTTTCTGTTTGGTTTGGTGGAAGGGGGACAAAAGGTACAAACTTCCAGTTATAAAATGAGTAAGTCAACTATACTTTAATAAAAAATAAAAATAAGATAAAATTTTTAAAAAGAAATAAAATTATCAAATCTTACAATGTGTTTTAAAATTTTATTGATTTCCTGACTTCCTCACAAATTACAACTATCAGCTCTTAACCAAGAATAAATTTGCTCATCAATCAGGGCTTTTTTTATATGAACTTTCTAATATGATCCGGCAATCCTTCTTCTGGGTACTTACCCCAAAAAACTTGAAAAACATTTATTTACAAATAAATAAACATTTATTTATGCACCCCTATGTTTACTGCAGCATTATTCATGGCAGCCAAGACATGGAGATAACCAAAGTGTCCTTTGATAGAGGATGGGAAAAAGAAGATATACTATGGAATACTACTCAGCTGTAAAAAAGATGAAATACTGCCATTTGCAACAACATGGATGGGCCTTGAGAATATTATGCTAAACGAAAGAAGTCAGTCAGAAAATGCTAAGAACTATATGATTTCACTCATATGTGGGATATAAAACGGAAATTCATAGACACAGACAACAGTCTGGTGGTTACCAGAAGGAAAGGGCCCAATGTATGGTGACCAAAGATGATTTGGCTTTGGCATTGGCACACAATGCAACATATAGATCCTGTATCATAGAAATGTACACTTGAAACCTATGTGATCTTATTAACCCATGACACCCCAATAAAGTTAATTAAAATAAAATAAAATAAAATGGATTTTTCTTCTCTTAGCTAACATTAAGCTCATCACTACCTAACAGAAATGTAAACAATTTTTAGCACATATTTCAGCAGTCCTAATCTCACAGGTGACAAAGTAGCCATTTTCTCAACAGTATGTTAAACAGTTCATAATGATGGCTTATTTTAAAATCCTTCTTGATGCTGTCATTTTTAACTGTAAAAAATTCTGTTTTAATATGTTATAGAACTCAGTGTCACATCTTTCTTAAATACAAATAAAAGTGAGAAAATATTTGACAATAAAGAAAGAAAATAAAGGTCTTACACCAGAGTCTCTTCTCCACCATCAGCGTCAGCGGCAGGTTTCAACGTGCAGGTCATGGCCTCACAGAAAGGATTGGTACATTCCTGTAAAGCACACACAATGGAAAGCGGGCTCAGCATTTTTCTCTGTAAGAGTCTGGCACAGGACGGCAATAACATTTCACTTTTTAAACTAAATTATTCTGCTATACAAGTGGTAAAGGCCTGGGGTAATGGGTCGGTCTAGTAGGAGTCAATGGGAGGAAAAGGGGACACTTTCAACAATAAAGCTTTTAAAAAATTAAAAATTACAAAAAATTTAAGAGTAATAGAAACTAGCTCTTAAAAGGACAAAAATTGAATTATTCAAGAATCACCCCCAAATAAATGTGTCCTAGGTGATATCATGTAAATTAATTTAAAACTTCAGGGGAGAATATTTCTATGCTATAAAAACTGAAAATAGAGAAAAAATATTTTAAATCTTCAATTTGTTTTACCAAGATTGCATAATTCTGATCATGAGAACTGGTAATTAATTCATACACACACATACACACGCGCGTGCTATTCTCATTTATGGATATAAATCCAAAAGAAACTTGAATAAAACTTAGTTAAGCATCATTTTATTAATATAATAACTCTCAATTACAACTATGTAGTGTTTTTTTTTTCACCAAATGCAAGGGTGTCTTAACTGCACAGAATAGAGTAACATAATTAATCGCGTTAAGAGACTTAGAAAGAAAATAACTGTTATTGTGATAGATGGCAAAAATTAGCTGGTAAAAATTCAGTAACCATTATTGCATTATTTAAACATATAAAAAAAACCGTGAACAGAATTATGTGCCATCGTGATGAAGAAAATCTATCTGATATATAACAAATATATACAATAAAATAAAGAATAAGACAAGGATGATTTATAGTCTATATTTATATGGAAATGGTGGTAAATGTTATGAGACAAGAAAAAGATATAAAACTGTAATAATTGGGTAGTGTAAATCACATTTTCACTATTTGTATGTCATAAAATTCTTGACCTGGAAAAAAACATACGTTCAACTCTAAAAATATTGGGTAAGTCACTAAGATAGCTGTTTAAGATAATAATCAAATAACATAAAAAGACAATAAATTAGAACCAAAAATTAAAAAAAAACTTTACACATACTAATAACAACAACAAAAAAGAAAATACTTTAGAATAAACCTTCAAAATGTGCCAGAATTACATGGAGAACTTTATATATAACTTTTCTGAGGAACTTTCCAGGCAAATTGTCTTTTAAGACAATACTTAATATTGTGAAAATGCCAGTGGCCTTTAGAGTGAAATATGAATTTAATGCATTTCAATCTGAATCTGAGTTATATTTGTGGGCAAACTGACAAAAAGAGTACCAAGAGTAATATGGAAAAACTAACATTAAAGACTTGCTATGCAAATTCTGTATGGATAGATGATAGAGAGATGATAGATATGAAGAGAGTTACTGTAAAAGATATTAAAATGCATTGTATGTTACAATCATAAAAATAGCATGATGCTTGTGGTATGATATATAGACAGATAGAATGATTACTTTTAAAACCTAGAAAACACTTAAATATGTATATAAAAAACAAATGGCACATTGGATCATGGGAAACTGGATTATTCACTAAGGGTACTATATAAAGTATATATACTATGTATGCCATTTGCCTGCTGGAATTAGAAGTACCTAGGGTTATGAACAACTTCAGTTGTCTTACTTGAGCAACCATATGGGAGTTGAAGCAATCACTTTAACAATCCATATCTCATTATAATTAATAAAATATTTGGTATATTTGTTATAAATGATTAAGTCATTCTATGTTATCTCCTAATATAATTCAACAGCTTGACATTTCTGACTAAATACACTGAAGCGCAGAGAGAGTTTGTGCCTCCCCCTTTTTAATAAAACCCCTTAAAGTAATGGGTAAGTCTTGCATTGCAATGGGCTAATGATTAGTTTTGTATCCTTGGAATTAGTTACTCAGCTTTTCTGAGCCTCACTGCTTCTTCTCTAATTTGGGATCACAGCAAAACCTAGTTAGTAGGTTTGCTGTGATTCATAGGCTTGTTGTGAGTAATGAAGGCGGTGATGTATATATGAAAGCATTGTGTAGGCTGACACATGGAAAATCTCTTCAAATATTAACTCATTTTTTTAGTCTTAAAAGTAAGAGATTCCTAAAAAACAAAACAAAAACCAACAACAACAACAACCAGAAAACACCACCGGAAAGCTCTCCTTTAGAAACCTCGCCTGGGATGCTGGCAAACGTTCTACCAAACATTCCCCACTGATGCCTCAGAGGGATCCGATTTTACAGGCATCAGCAGACTTAGAGCAATTGTCTTAGACATTCAATGCTAATAATCCATTTCTTACAAGTTTGTCCTTTTTTCTTTTTCTCCATTTTATTCACTTCCTGGTTTACATATTGGCTGGATGAGAGAAAGCCAGCTCTCTCCATAGGGAGGAATTGTGATTGGCCAACAGACGATCAACTGTGACTATGTGGCACAGGATTCTGACTAACACATTTAGGAAAGCTTCTAAGAGACACATTATAGTTAATGAGTTACCTCTAAAGAGTCACTGAATGTCATACAATCATAACCGTATCCTGCCTTTTGAAATGCTTTTCAAAAGATGCCTAAAGTCAGTGCAAATCTTCTTTTTTTTTTTTTTTATTTTATTTTATTTTTTTAATATATTTTATTGATTTTTTACAGAGAGGAAGGGAGAGAGATAGAGAGTTAGAAACGTCGATGAGAGAGAAACATCAATCAGCTGCCTCCTGCACATCTCCTACTGGGGACGTGCCCGCAACCCAGGTACATGCCCTTGACCGGAATCGAACCTGGGACCTTTCAGTCCACAAGCCGACGCTCTATCCACTGAGCCAAACCGGTTTTGGCCAAATCTTCTTTTTACTGTGATTCCAAACTTGTCTTTAGAAAAAAATTTCCATAAAGCCCTTTTTTTTTGTTTGTTTGTTTTTTTAGGAAAGGAAAAGGGAAGAAAACAGGTATGCCACAATCACCCTATAATAAGCTTTTGAAACCATGGACGTTTCCATACCTCAGGAGAGCCACAGTCGCATGCCTCCCCTACTTCCAGAAGCTTGTTCCCACACACTGGTTTTGTTAGGATATTTTTAGGAATTGGTGCTTGCAGCAGGCACTTTGGTTTTTGAGATGAAATGTATCTTTCAAAACGTGAACGGCTCAATGTACTGAAATCCTTTGGGAATTTTGAACTGTAAGCAGAAAACAATCAGGGATACCATGATATATTGTGACACATGAACGTGGGAACCTGACTTGTCTGAAACTATTACCAGCTCAATGGAAACTCCAAATTTAGTATCTGTTTAGGCCTGCGCTGTGTTACATGCGGAAGGTGACAGAGCATGCTGCTATGCTGGTTGGAAAACTGTTTTTCTAGACACTCAGTTATAGCACTAGAGTAATTTAAATTCCAGCCTGGATGCAGTACTGTACTAATTGGCAGGAGCTTCACCATTTGTTATCTTTGGCTTACTTAGCCACTGAGCGCTGAGAAGTAAGTGATAATAATAACCTAATGGAAGGAAGTAATTGCAGACTTCCATGTTCTATATTCAAGAGTTAGTTTTATTCATTTTTTTTTTAAATCCCAAGTCCTTGCAAGCATCTGGTACCAGAAGGTAATTAATAACAGAAAAAAAATGGATTGATTGATTGGTGATGAAGATAATTGTAATCATCTCAATTAGATACATATTTTTGGAAATATATTATTTAAAGTTAAAATAACATAGTCACCATACTTATGCTCTATCTTGGTATATTTGAAAATCTTAAATAATGAGCCTTAATAACTGGTAAAACTTGTGCATCAAGAGGCTTGGGGGTGAATTAATGGGATGCACAGCCCTTTGTAAAAAAAAAACAACATACACACACACACACACACAAAAAAAATAGGCCCATCCAATTATAGAGACTACATCTGAATTCTTTAAGATTTAAGAAACATATGTATTTTTTCCTGCAGGGTGACAAGGTCTCACCTCAGATATTCATTCATCACACAACTCCCAGACGGACACTTAGTGTTGTATGGAACATCCGGCATACCAAGGGCATGACCCAACTCATGTGACATCAGGCCTACCAAAGCCACGTTATTCTTTCTCTTAGCCTAGGAAAACATGCAAATGTCTGTTACTTCTTTGTTGATCCAGTTAATTCTTAATTGATTCAATGTTCAATAATAAAATGATAGTTTGACAAATAAAAAATAGTCATTAAATTCCTTTTCCTGTCATTGGTTATTGTAAAATGTGAGTAAACATTTGAAATGATTGGTTCCTGTGAATCAACCATTGAGTCAGTTCTTAATAAACATTTACTGAACTAATGATAATTTCTCAGTAAACCATGGTTATATTAATACATGCTTCATAGAAACTACTAAAAGATACCATTCTATATATCCAGAGGCCTCCAAAAACTATTGACATCGGTAGTGCTTGGCCAATCCCACCAACATGCACCTTGCCTGACCTCTCTGGACATCAGTACTTTCAGGCCACAGAGAACAACTGGATTCCCTTTCTCTCCTAATAGTCCTGCTCTTACTTCCTAATACCAACCGAAGAAGTAAGCCTTCTGGGAGAGTCGATGTAAGGAAATATTCTGTTCTGTCATCCAAGGACCAAGGTCTACCAGTAGTTTTATTTCTGCCTTTATTTACTGGCTCAGCAAATGCCCATTGTACAAACTTCATATAAGGCATTATGCTGGTCCTCATAGAGGATATAAGACCACAGAGAACTTTACTATAGGTTTACAAACCTCAATAACAGCAACTGAAGTTGGGGAACACAAGGAATTCGAGGCTGCCATGCCTATACGTCGATTGTTGAAGGCAATTCCACTGTATGAGAGTTACAGGTACAGTCACAATTTGAGTCTTTAGAACCATTAGCTGTTGTCAGTTATGTTTGAGATTTCCATTGTTATCCTACCTTTTTATATTTACTAGGGCCCAGAAAAGCTTATCCTATTCCATAGAATTATTTTTTAATATTTATTTTTTATTGTTGATAGTATTACAGATATCTCCCATTGTCTCCCCCTTTACCCATCTCCTCCCAGCTCCTACCTGCCCCCAGCTTTTCACTACCTTATTGCCTGTGTCCATGGGCATATAAGTATATAAGTTCTTTAGTTTGTCCCAGAACTTATTCCCTAGAATTATAATGCTTGTCCCACATCCAAGAATCAATTTTAGTGATCTGACACAGGTCTAATAATTTCACAAGTGAATTGCTAAGGATAGAACTTCAAGCTCTCTGATAAATGGTTGGGGTTATGTAACTGAACAGTAAACTCTGCCAAGAAACCTTTGGGATAATTATCTGCTCTACCTACCTATGCCTGGTCCTGGCCAGTGTATGCTCACCTGAGTAGCTGAGCATGGTCATGGGTCTTCATTTTCCCCAAGTTGGAACGATGCCAATTCAAAAAGTTGTTAAAGGTGACGCCTGTGTTGGGTTCCACCTTTATCTTATCACCATCAGACCAGATTTCCATACCTACCAAGGCCACTTGAATGTCTATGGTGTTATAAATCTGTGGAAAGAGCATTTTTCTTCATAAAAATTTTGAGATTTCTTTAATGTTTTAGATCCTTTGCTGACCACAAGTGACAGATAAATGTAACTCATTTTTTAAAATATATTTTATTGATTTTTTACAGAGAGGAAGGGAGAGGGATAGAGAGTTAGAAACATCAATGAGAGAGAAACATCGATCAGCTGCCTCCTGCTCACCCACCACTGGGGATGAACTCGCAACCAAGGTACATGCCCTTAACCAGAATCGAACCCGGGACCCTTGAGCCTGCAGGCTGATGGTCAGGGCTAAATGTAACTCATTTTGAAAATAAAATTCTCAAAGTTGCCTTTGCTACAATATATATGATTTAACCTTGATGTTTATCTTTATCTGCTAAAGTTCTCAAAACTGCTGACCTTAAACCATTGTGACCCTCCCAACCCCTTACTTGGTGAAACCAGAGGGAAGCCCCAGGCCCCAATGTGGAATCACATGTTTAGAGGACAAATATCTTACCACATTGAGTAGATTCATCACATCAAACACAAAGCTTCTTATGGACGTTAGATTTCCCTTATACATGTTATACTGTAAAATACAAAATACAAAGTATAATTAAACTTTCAAACTATAATGAGAAAGTTGATGAAATATAGAAGTACACATTTTAAGAAAAATTACACATTTTAATGTAAACAAATGTACATTTATTCCATATCTACCTTATATAAGATTCTGTGTTTCAACAAATTGTATTTCAAATGTAAGATTTTCTTGGTGAGATAAAAATTAGGCATTGATGTAAAATTTTAGTTTCTTTCATTTTTACATTGAATAAAGCAAATTAATGATTTAAATGTTTTAAACCAATTCAATATTATTAAAATTTGATTATAAAGTAATACTTACTAGTTAGAAGCACTGATTCTGGTATTTTTGAATATATAAATGTAACTTGTAAAGTATAATTTTGTGTCTACTTTATATTTACATAATATAATAAGAATTTAAAAATATTTTAATAACCCATTCAATTTTTTTCAGTATTGTGCCTGATCTCCTGTAGGTATCTGGTATTAAGAATATTTTTAATATATGACTAGTTTGGATATTAAAGGGGTGGATGAGCAAAAACTGTTGTTGGCAAGACAGATAGAACAGATAAGAAAATCAGGAGGCAAGCTCCACATTTTCAGCCAGAATAGTTTACTGTTTGTGTTTGCTGATAAGAAAACTTAAAAGTTGGCTTAACTTGACAAGAAGCACACATATTTCATACTCACAAAGGCATTATCCAGCACCAAAAAGAGATCAATGTATTTCTCAGCCCGAAGAAAGTATTCTTGCTTTACAAAGAGTAAAAGAACATTGTTAATAATTATCTTTATCCTAAAAGTTTGAAACACTTACAAAGAGGATTATTTTTTCTTCAGAGGAAAAGTGAATTGATGAATAAGTGAATACATTATAGGCTTTCCCTGTACCAGTCATTGCTGAGCACAACAGTCTGTGACATACCATTGCCGAGCCACCGAAATAAACGATGACATAGGAAAGCTACGCTTACCTCTGGGCCACTGAGTGACCTAGAGGTCCGAATGCGGCCGTGTCTGCTGCCAACATTTTTCCCTCCACAGGTGTGGTTAGCCGGGTCTGGCTCCTCCTGGTTATATGTCCGGACAGCATGTTCTTCTTGGTCCGTGTTTTTCAGAGGCTGGATCATATATCTTTGATCGCGATGTGTGAAGAGTCCCCTGTGAAACACAGAGACTCATGTTTGAGGATTCTCTGCCCAGTCACACATATTGACCAGAATGGATTAACACCTCTCCCCCATCCCAAGCTCACACACACAGTGCTGATTCATTGGCTATTGGCTTTTTTTTCTAATTTAATGAATGGAGTTGGGAAAATTGGACAGATACATGTAAGAAGATGAAACTAGACCACCAACTCACACCATACACAAAAATAAACTCAAAATGGATAAAGGACTTAAACGTAAGACGGGAAACCATAAAAATACTAGAGGAATCCACAGGCAATGAAATAGCAAACATATGCCGAAGGAATTTCTTCTCTGATAATGCTCCTAGGGTAATGGAAACTAAAGAGAAAATGAACAAATGGGACTACATCAAAATAAAAAGCTGTTGCACTGCAAAGGAAACCATCAACAAAACAACAAGAAAGCCCACTGCATGGGAGAACATATTTGCCAATGTTATCACCGATAAGGATTTAATCTCCAACATCTACAGGGAACTCATCCAACTTAACAAAAGGAAGATAAACAATCCAATCAAAAAATGGGCAACGGACTTAAATAGACACTTTTCAAAAGAGGACATACAGAAGGTCGAAAGACATAGAAAACATGCTCAAAGTCACTAATTATACGAGAGATGCAAATCAAAACAACAATGCGGTATCATCTCACACCTGTCAGAATGGCTAACATCAACAAATCAACAAACAACAAGTGCTGGAGAGGATGTGGAGAAAAAGGAACCCTTCTGCATTACTGGTGGGAATGCAGACTGGTGCAGCCACTGTGGAGAACAGTATGGAGCTACCTCAGAAGACTAAAAATGGAACTCCCATTTGACCCAGTGATTCCACTTCTAGGAATATATCCCAAGAAACCAGAAACACCAATCAGAAAGGATATAAGCACCCCTATGTTCATAGCAGCACAATTCACCATAGCTAAGATCTGGAAACAGCCTAAGTGTCCATCAGCAGATGAGTGGATTAGAAAACTGTGGTACATATACACAATGGAATACTATGCTGCGATAAAAAAGAAGGAACTATTGCCATTTGCAACAGCATGGATGGAACTGGAGAGCATTATGCTAAGTGAAATAAGCCAGTCAGAGAAAGATAAATACCACTCGATCTCACTCATTTGTGCAATATCAATATAGAGAACAACATAGACTGATGAACAGGAACAGATCCAGAGACAGAGAAACAGCAATCAGGCTATCAATCCCCAGAGGGAAAGTAGGGGAGGGAGGGGATAAAGGGGACAGATCAACCAAAGGACTTGTATGCATGCATATAAGCCAAACCAATGGACACAGACAACAGGGGGTTGAGAGCATGAGCAGGGAGGTTGAGGGTTAATGGGAAATGATGATACATTTGTAATACCTTACCCAATAAAGAAATTAAAAAAATAAATAAAATAAATATAGGAATTTAAAAACAAAGAGCTAATCAGTATTTCTCAATACTAAAATAGAGCCTGTTTTATTTACTCAGAGAACTGTGAACAATAATTACTAAGATGAAGCTATACCAAAGTAAAATTTGTACATATACTTATCACATATTTCTTGACAGGTCTTAGAAAAATAGTGGAGAATAAACTACAGGAGTGTATAGATACCAAGAACCCCAGTGAAGAGAAAGAATGATGAGCAGATTAGCAAGAGGAACAGTTTGGAACTAGCAGTTTAAAGAATTCCACTTTATAGTAATAAAATTCTTTCAGAAATAGGAAGTTGAATCCATATAATGGAATATTACTAAGCTTACATAATCATTTAAGGTTTCACTTATGAAAGTATCTTATAAAAAGGGGAAAGGCTTTGATGTTGTGGTATGAGCTACGTGAGAAGAACAATTATGTGTATTTTATTTCATATTTCAGCCACATAAGAGGTATATTTGTCTATATACACAAAAAGCTGGAAATGGGACAAAATGTTAATAATAGTGATCACACAGAGGTAACATTTCATGGTGGTTATTTTCTTAATTGGTTTTCTTACTTTCCCAAATTTCCCTAATTGATAAGAAATACCTTTTAAATAAGGATAAATACCATACACATACACAATTTTTTTAAAAGTATGTTTCACCATAACAATTGCAAAGTAGACGCTAAGAAAATGAAATAGAATGTCTTCAGGGAGTGGGATTGCTCAATGTAAAAATGGATCCAGATATCATCAGGGTCCATAGTGTAGCATCTTGTTTAAATATTGTTAGGACTAACTTTTACTAGAGCAGCAGATTATAAAATGCTTGCAAGGATGATATATTCAGCATGCTATCAATGGAAACATTTAACCAATAGAGTATAAGACATGATATCCAGGAAGGCATTTATCTGTGTAACAAAATGATGGTTGATGTTTAATATTTTGGGGAGTAGTTCTCACCTCAACCCATTACAAGTACTAATGCTGGCAACAGAATTCTTATCATTCAGGATGTGTCCTGTATAGTAGCAGTGTTCCTAAGGTTGGAAAAAAGAAAAAAAGTTAACTACAAGAATAAATATATCACAATTGTAGGGGAAGCTGTTATCTTGAATATGTAGGAAAGGTCTTTGAGTAGTGACTGTGGCCAGACCAATTCCAAGAAACAAACACAGTGGGAACTCAGAGGTTTTATGAACTGCTCCACCGCCGACCCTGGAAACTCTCTCTATTGAATGACTGAGGTGTTTTTCTGATGCTAATTGGCACCAAAGAAAAGTCCAGGGAGGTTGAACCTGAGTGGGCTCCTGCTGACAGTGGACGCTGCATCCGAGAAGTAGCCAGCTGGCCTGGGGCCTACAGCACTCTCAGAGAACGCTGAGTTGAGACACAACTTGTGAGAATTTGGCTCCCTTTTGCTAAGTTGCTAAGACACTGTACATACCATATCAATAAAATGGGGTATACATTTTTCTGGATTCTAGAGCCCTTAAAACACCACACTACCTGTCCTGAGCCCTCATAATAATTGATCTCATTTACCGTATTAATTGGTGTATTAATGGAATTTCTTTGCTATCATCAAAATCCCTGAGAATTTCTCTAAAACTAGAGATTTAGATATGGTTGATGATCCATATATGCAAAATAGGGGTCACTTGTATAGAGTAATCTAAGAAAGCAATGAATAACATCCTATTAAAAATTGCCCTAACCGGTTTGGCTCAGTGGATAGAGCGTCCGCCTGCGGACAGAAGGGTCCCAGTTTTGATTCCGGTCAAGGGCCTGTACCTGGGTTGCAGGCCCATCCCCAGTAGGGGATGTGCAGGAGGCAGCTGATCGATGTTTCTCTATCATCGATGTTTCTAACTCTCTATCCTTCTCCCTTCCTCTCTGTAAAAAAATCAATAAAATATATTTTAAAAATATATTTAAAAAATAAACTGACTTTTCTCGGGGGTTGACATTCCATATGTGTTTTCCTCTCCTTTGGAAGAAACCTTGTTATCATAAACGCTTTCTCACAGAAGACTTGTACCACGTGAAAGTATCAGCCACAGCACTTGAATATGAATTAATTTATCATCAGATACTTTCCTTGGAGGTCAGTGTTAGCAAAAATCCAGACAGATATCCACAAGATAAGAGTTTCCATGTGAGTAGGAAAGAAAGAGACATTTTGTGGCAGAAGTCTTACCTGTGGTATTTTTTAGAGATACACATGTTTGAGATGCTATGGGGGTGGCTCTGAGAGTCACTTAACCTGGTAATACTCCATGATTAACCTTTTTGTAATCTTTTTTGGTTCTTTCTTTGGCCTTGATTCTTTGTCTGACATCTCAGCCTTTGTAGGGTGGTGGTTTAACCAGATATACAGTATACTAATGAAATAATTTATATTACATTGTTGACCTCAAGATAAAGCGTGTATCGTCAGAAAATAGTAAATAGTTTCAGGACATTTTAAAACCTATAGGGGAGACTATTTTTAACCTACTGATAAGGCAGTTTAGGGAAAAAAGTAGACTTTTGATTGCTTCAAAAAATGCAGCACTTGGAAGTTGCCTAGTGCTCCTACCTTTTAAAAATGCAGACTATGCTTTTTAAATCTGTTAACTCATTGGATAGATAAGCAACTTGCTTTTAAGTTCTTCAAGCATTTTTAAGTTGTACTTGGACTTATGAATCTTACAGCATAAGTGGCAGATCCAGAAAGAGTCCCAGAAAGCATTCAAAACCCACCATGTTCTGAGGGCTTGTGGTGACTTCCTCGCCTCTGGGTGAGTAGTAAGTTTCAGTGTAGTCTGGCCCCAGGAGATGCCTGTAGAGAGCAGAAAGTTGCATAATTCGCTCACTGTGGTAATAAAGGCTAATTAGTATCCCTGACATGATCTCTGGCACTAAAGCAATAATAATGTCCACAATGAGAAGGTGTTGACATTCTGGCCCACTGATCTTTTTCCAACATTGGAGCTCTGCTGCTGATGCAAATCAGAGCATTAGCTCTACCTGTTAAATCTGAGGGAAGAAATGGCCTTGGCTGCCTTTTAACTGCAGATTATTTAAGCTCAGAATGAGTTATTTGGGGATTCTTTGCACAAAGAACAGATGCTGGATCATTCAGAAAGGACCATTGCATTCTGAGAGGATTTTGCTGACTGCTAGAGAACTCGGGGGGGGGGGGGGGGGGTGTGCCCTGAATGAACATGGGGCATACATTCTTATAAAAGCAATGGAAAGTCATATCAAAGGTGTTAGTTTACCTGGGTAGAAAAGAATTACTGTAAATTCTAAGAAGAATCAGGGGACAAAGTCATTTATATGAGCAGCTTTCTTTGTTTTACACTTTGCATGTAATTTCCTAGGAAAGCATCAACATTTCTGAGATAACATTAGCACAAATGCATCTAAAACATCTAAAACTCAATATACTGGATGTCCTTTTCCTAAAATTACACTAAATAAGGTCTCAAGATTTATTTTTCCACGTTTGCTTAACACAAATCACTGATTAAACTTTTAGAAAATTAACTTACTTGGTTTTTTGTAGGTAGAGAATGACTTCTCCATTTAATGTAATCTGATACTGAAGTTCAGGTTCATATTTTCCCTTAAAAATGTAATTATATAATATCAATTTATATTTCTGAGTCTAGCTAAAATAAACATAATATACTAATATATATAATATAGAAGGGTAATTGCAAGTGCATTTAAGACAAAAGCAGATCTCTTATGCCATTATAATATATAAAAGTAAATATAAATTGTGTATTTAGATGGATTTCAAAAAAGTACAATAACACAGTAATAATACTTACAGATTAAACTAATCTGTAGTTTAAACTAATGTGAGATAGAGACTAATCATCTGCCCTGTGTACAGTAGACAGTCACTAATGGATTACTAATGGGTTAATAATAAGGCACATATTTTATTACGATAAAATAAAACCAAATACACTAAAGAAAATCAACTCCAAACCTACTAATGTATATATATAAAAGCCTAAGTGACTAGCTGGCCATCTGGTAGCTATGACATGCACTGACCACCAGGGGGCAGACACTCAATGCAGAAGCAGAAGCCACAGGCATGGAAATATGGAACAGACTAATGAATCTCAGAGGGAAGGAGGGAGGGGGGAGGGCAGGAAGAGATTAACCAAAGATCTTATATGCATACTAGAGGCCCATCTTTGCACTGGTGGGGTCCCTCGCCCTGGCCTGTGGGGATTGGGCCGAAACTGGCTCTACAACATCCCCCAAGGTGCCCCAGATTGCGAGAGGGTGCAGGCCAGGCAGAGGGACCCCACCAGTGCACGAATCCATGCACCCAGCCTCTAGTAGTTATATAAAGTAAACACTAGAAACTGATAGAAATATTTACAATAATGTAATAGTCAATAAGTTAATATCCTTAATACATTTTAAAAATCTTATTAATGAGATAACGTTCAGTTCTCCATTATAGACAAAAGAGCCAAGGAAAAGGCAATTCATTTAGGAAGAGGAGGAGGGTAAGAGAAAGGGTTTGAGGATCTTGGCAAGGAATATTGTCAAAAATGGCTGCCTTTCCTGGGCTCCTTTTTTTCTCTCCCTCCCCCCCATTCCAGAAACTTGAAGAAATGCCTAAGTAGCTTTATTCTTTCTGATCCTTACTTGATAGTTAACTCCCTTTCTGCTGCTTAATTATAAAAACATTCTAAGAAATTCCATGTTCTCTCCTGGATGAAGATTAAACCATGAGATGTTGACTATGACATCACTTCTATTAGTTAAAAGGCTCTTCATTGGCTCTTCAGATCATTGTAAAACCCACAGTCATTTAAATTACTTACCTCTTTATCATGTGTCTCTGTTTGGTTGTTCTGTATCTCCCTTTTGTGTAAAATATGCAGTTTTTTCGGATGAACTACTTCATAGCCTTCAAATTCAGGTATTTGCCTTATGGCTATTGCTAGGGAAAGAGAGATAATAGTGATATAAAATATTGAAGGATTTTGTTTTGGTTTTGCTTGGTTGGTTTGTTAAAATGGCATGAGCGACCGTAGTCTCATTGAGAAAATAAACATTAAAAACAAGTTCTTCTTTCTACTGGAACTTGGAAAACAAAGTTTTTTCCTTTTGTTCTCCATTCCCCCGACCCTTGGTTCTGGAAAGGCCTAATGATGATAGAACAATGCTTTGGATATCTCCCAATATGTGTAAACTCCGGGCCACCATGCTCAGAAAGGGCAGGTTTTGGATTAGAACACAGTTTATAGGAGCCAGGAATTCTTCCTGTAGTAATCCAGTTTCTTCTTCCTCTATTGTCCTCTACAAAATTGTGAATTTTTATTTTAATGGTCTCAGTGGTCTCTGTATTCCTTTTTATGTATTTTGCTCTCTGTGGTGCAATCCCTGACTAACTCCCTACCCCGAAAAAAATTAAATATTTCATAGACAGATAATTCTTCATTCTACTAACAGTTATTTTATTTTATTTATTTATTTTTTTAATATATTTTATTGATTTTTCACAGAGAGGAAGGGAGAGGGACAGAGAGCCAGAAACTTCGATGAGAGAGAAACATCGACGAGCTGCCTCCTGCACACCTCCCACTGGGGATGTGCCCGCAACCAAGGTACATGCCCTTCACCGGAATCGAACCTGGGACCTTTCAGTCCGCAGGCCGACGCTCTATCCACAGAGCCAAACCGGTTTGGCAATTTCTCAGTGCAACAATAAACCATTGTGGTCTTTCATTAGCATTCATTCTCAGACTTTAGACTTCACAGGAAATAATGTTTTTGTTATTCTCAGCTGGAACAATTATAAAGCATAAGAGAGCCAGAAGAAAAAATTTATGTAAACTACATGTTCTGGATTTACTTGGAATTACATTAGATAGAGAATTTTCTATTTTACTTGCATAAAGTAAGAAAATAACTGATATGGGAGCCAAAATTTGGTCTCGAATCCTAGCTAAAGGACCTTGTAAGTAATCTTGTAAAAGTCACTTCAATTTCTATCAGTTTATTTTCTTAAAGTAGAGGTTGGTATAAAAATCACATAGCATAAACTTTATAAAATTAATTAATAACAGGTGGCAGGCACACCTTTATCCATTTTTTTCTTTATTCATTGAGTTTTGTTTTTAAATGTTTCTATTTTCACAGATAAGTGTCAATGCTTAGAGACAAATTCTCACTCAGCGTTGACAGTCAGTGTGACTTTAGGCAATTCTATACCTGGCCCATGTGGACAACCTGAAGGGAAGCAGTAAATCATAAAATCTCTTCTAATCAACCTTCAAAGTTCTGCTGTGATGGTATCCTAAGAAGAATTCACCACACATGAAGAAAAGAGCATTTATAAATATATTACTAAAAGTCTTTATCAAAAGAGAATATGAACCCTATTATGGAAAGAGTTCTGAAATTAAAATTAGAGTGAATTTTAATTTAATAATATATTTTCCCAACTCTAATACTAATTGGTCAGTTGGTCAATTAATTTTTAATTTTGCTTACTAATGTAATTATGTCTAACAACTCTAATTTTACTTAAGAGTCTTCCTTGTCATCTACCCTAGTGCAGCAATTGAATAAATTGTGTATTTATATAAATGATTGTCTTTTAACAGGGTAGAAATATTAATGTTATTTAAGATAGCATGGATGATGGTTAGAAAATTCTTGAATTCTGGTCTGGAAGTTAATTATCTTCTGTTATTACAAAACAAAATATAGATCTTGTAGGATTATTGAATGAGATAAAATTTCAGAGACATTCTAATTAAATTATTATGCCAATCACAACACCTTGACAATGAGCACAATTCATGTAAATTGAGTAAATATACTAAAATACAAATGGTAATGATATTTGGGTCATATGAGCATGCCACTTTCTTAAGGGTACTTTAAAAATGCATTAAATAATTTGAATTTTGTATAAAATGTCAATATATCAGCACTTACCTTTAGTTTGTACAATGAACCAAAGAACAGAGAGCAGGACCAAAGACATGTTGGCGACTGCAGCTAGCTGAGAAGTCCCACACAGCATGAAGATGTGGTCTCCCCAGCTATTTATCTTCCCCTACTTGTTATTACAAATTGAAAAATAAATCTCAAACTTCACTTATGAGATTAGGATACGTTTACTAATGGTGTTGAGAGAGTGCCAAGAAACTGCAATATCAAGATCATGAGAATGTTCCTCGTTGATGAGATGTGTTTATGTCTGTGGTTACGTCTGTTAAAATCACTTCCAGACAACTGCTGGTCCTAGTGCCTCTGAACAGTGGAAAAGTACCAGCTGAGACTTTTATGCCCATGTACATATTCACATACTCGTCAAACTAACTGAACCATCACCCTTGTTCTTCTATAACCTTACAGGAATTGATCTACAGATTTAGAAAACAAATCAGTAGTCTCTACATATTTTGTGAAACTGGCACAGAAAACACTAAATTGATAAAACAAGTACCAGGCAAAGTTACAAGCTAGCATACTGTATTCTCTCTGGTCCTCAGTCTCCTTTTCTGTGAAAATGGGATAATTATAACAATACCTTCCTCAAGCTATTTATAAATTCATGTAAGGTACTCTGGCTGGGTGGGTCAGTTGGTACGCACATCATCGCTTACACCAAAAGGTTGCAAGTTCGATTCCCTATCAGGGCACATATCTGGGTTGTGGGTTTGATCCCTGGTTGGGGCACATGTGGGAGGAAACCAACTGAATTTTCTCTCTCACATCATTGTTCCTCTCTCTTTCTCCCCCCCTCCTCTTTGAAAACCAATAAAAACATATCCTTGAGTGAGGATTAAAAAAACTCATGTAAGGTAAAATATACACATGCATACACGTATGCACATAAAATTATAAAGAATGTAATTCTCTTGACAGCATTAGCATCAAACAAATTATACTACATATGAAATATGTTTGAAGTGCAGTATGAGTTCTACTGCAGAAAAATAAAAATATTTTCTGATTTTTTTTATGGTCATAAATATCAAGAGTATACTAAGGAAAAAAACTTGAAAACCCTCCCATAATCCCTCCCCAGCTGGCCAACCTCCCGCATCCCTCCCTGGCATCGATCATGCACCAGTGGGGTTTCTGGCCTGGCCTGTGCCCTCTCATAATCCAGGACCCCTTGGGGATGTCGGAGAACTGGTTTCAGCCGAGGGCAGAACAACCGGTCCTATGACACGCACTGACCAACAGGGGCAGATGCTCAATGCAGGAGCTGGCCCCTGGTGAGCAGTGCGTTCCCACAGCCAACCTCCCCTGGCCAACCTCCTGTAGCCCCTCCCCTACTCTGGCTGACCAGCATTCCATGGCCCTCTCCCTCTCCCCTGCCTGGCCAGCCCCCCACGGCCCCTCCCCTTGGCCAGTCAATCCCCCATCAGCCTCAATCACTGTCCAGGTCAAGGAACTCCACCCGTGCACAAATTTGTGCACTGGACCTGTAGTATACTAATAAAAGTTGAAAAACAAAAGAAAATTAAATTTTTTAGTTTTAGTGCTTATTGTATAAAAGGTTTTGGAAACCTATATTTTTTTTGCATAGCATTATAACATAATGTTGAATATTAAGACTTTATTTTAATGACTTTAGAATATTGTGTGTATGTTACATGTGTCTTTGTATGTGTATATTTCTTTGATTGCATTTATAATTATTTCTTTTGGATAAGTTACTAGAAGTGGTATTATTTAGTTTAAAAGAATAAATCAATTTGAGGTTCTTTGTGTTTTTTTTTAACCTTTGCATTTTTTTAAATATTTTATTTTATTTTTTTTTATTGCTTAAAGTATTACAAAGGGTGTTACATATGTGTCCTTTTTTTTCCCCTGCCCTTGACAATCCCCTGGCCTCCCATATCCCCCAGTGTCATGTCCATTGGTTATGCTTATATGCATGCATACAAGTCCTTCGGTTGATCTCTTACCCCCCTCCCTTTTGCCCCCCAACCCTCCCTGGCCTTCCCACTGCAGTTTGACAGTCTGTTTGAGGCAGCTCTGCCTCTGTATCTATTATTGAGGTTCTTGTTATACACTGACCCTGTACTTCTTGGAGAATTAGCATCAAATTAAATTTCCATTTATAGAGTTTACCCAATCTAAAATCTATCTTTAATTACTGAGCTTATTTTTACAGATACATTTGGAAGTTTGTTAGCATCTGATTCCAAGTTTTGCAGTTATCTCTCTATGTCTATGTTTTGTTGTTTTTTTTTGAGTCAGTTAAATTTTCTGTATTATTTTATATTACTTTTGCTGGTCCAGAAGATCAACATTCTACATATATTCTATGGTAGTTACCATTAAATTTTAACAAAATGTAATCTCAATTACCTCTCTACTATTAAATAATACAAGACCCTGGGATGGTGTAGCGCATCAGCATCTTACCTCTTGTTGCCTTATGTATTGTTGTCAAGTATTTTAATTCTACTATGATTTTCACCTGCAAGTTAGTCATCATCAATAGTTTTGTGCTTTATTCAGATGACCTATTTGAAATTACTCACATGTGTACCACCTTCTTTGCATATATGTTCTTTAGAAAAAAAGTTTCCTTGTGAAATAAATTATTTGATAAATCCTTTATTAAAGTTTTCTAGAAGGAAGACTTCTATGTTTTTAAAAATTTTTTTAAGAGAGTAGATTTATCTCACCCTATTCTTTAATGGTAGTTTAGCTAGGAATACAGTTTCAGGATGATAACTAAAACTCTAGTTGGGAGCTATTTTACTATCTTGGACAACCACTGCTACTGTCAAAAATTCTGCTTTCAGTCTATTAAATGGAAATTAAACATACAAGTATTGCAAGATAAGGTAAATATTTATTGAGATCATTTTAAATTTGAGTTAGTATTACATTAATATTGAGTTAATATTGAATAATACATTAATATTAAATTAATATCATTTCTGGGCATGTGAAGATGACCTTGATACTATCCTTACTATTGAGATATTCCTGCGATAAAGTATAATGAAGATAAATCTACAAACATACAGTTTGTACAATTGGCAAACATTATGACTGAGGTTTGTGCATTGTATTCAGGTAGAATTTAGAAGCATACATTTGGTGAGTAGAAAGAGTCAGATAATATTGGCTGGAAAAGAAATAGGAGAGACAAAACTATATGAGCAAAGCCATGGGTATCCTCGTGGAACTACAATGTGTTTTTCGTAACTTGAAAATAACATAAAAAGTAGTAGGTGTCTGACATAAAGCTTGTGAAATATGCAGGAGCCAGGTTATGGAGAGAAAAATGCTAAAGGCCTTACTGAAGAAGGTACGCATCTGGGAAATATTTAGCTCATAAAATTGTTCGACTTTATAGTTGATTGGGTGGCAACTGATGGAGACAGAGAAATCTGCAATCAATTCCAAGGTACTTGGTCAGTTGATAGGAGCTGCACTCTAGTTATACCCCTTAAAGGCAGGAGGTATATCTCCTGGTTTACCCTTCAGGAGCACAGCACCTTGAAGATAATTGATGTTCAAAAATGTTCATTGAACATTTGTACCATGAAAGGAGTTTGTAAACTACATTTTTCCCCCCTGGAATACTGGTACTGTTTATTTGGTAGTTGAATATCAGCATAAAAATTACAACTGTAGAAATAACATTTAAAAGATTATTTACTTGATGCATCTGGAGGGATTGAGCAATGAAAAATATATATGGACCCTTATGAATACAATATCCAAGGACTACATAAACATAGGACTAAATTTATGATCATGAAACTAAGAAATCATGACCAACATCCTGACCACAGAGAATTTTGTTCCCATAAAACTTGCAACTTAACATTCTGGAATGTTTCCTAATAAAGAATACTTGATGACTCATGGCAGATGTTTATTATCTAACTAGAAATGAAAATTGAATGGCAACATGGACAAAAATTACAGTAAATCCTAAGAAATACCCCCCAAATGGGTGCAAGGTAACAAAGTCATTGTATGAAGAGTGAGATTTCACTTATGATAGGTGGTATAGATGTTGAAAAGACTGAAGGTGAAAGATAAATTTTGTTTGCAGGTGAATAAAGGTCTCTAAGTATTTCAGTGAAAGGAGTGAGAGAGGGTTCAGTAGGGTGTGCTAATTTATTCAACAAATATTTAGAATTGTTTATGTTTTTATTTTCTAGGCTTCACATAAGGGCTTTTGGATGTGAGATTAAATACTAGAAATATGGAGGAAATCACAAGGAATAGTAAGTGGAACAACGCATAAGGAAAAAGAGAATGTAGAGTTGGGTAAGAGGGGGATATTTGGGGTATCAACCATAGAATACTTCCAGCTATGATGGACTAACTTATATAAGTGCAGTCCTGCACTAGTGATGTCTTAATGTGCTGAGAGGACAATGTAGGCACATAACAGCTATTAGAAGGTATTTAAAATAGCTAAGGCAACAAGAAATGAAATGTGCAAGATTTCAAAAAGAAAGGAAGTAACACAGAGGTGAGCTTGACATTCCCCCCCTCCTCACCCCCGACATTTTCCTTCAGGCATTTAGCAATTCTTAGGTTCCAGCTGAGAGGTTAAGGAACTGAGCAGAGTTCTCAGTAGCCTCGCACTGCTACTGAGGCAAATTTGGAATTACAGGTCCCCCAAGAAGGAGGGAAACTAATAAACTCCTCAGGATGAGTTGAGATCTATGAAAGACAGCACTCTATTAGTAAAGGCAAACACTAAATACTCAAGCCTTTACAGATTGAAAACTTGTTTCTGATCAGCTCAGTCCCCAATTATATTAAGGTGATCTACCTTGAGATTAACTGTCTGCCAGAAGAAAAGGTACATTTTGGTAGAAATACACAGTGAAAAACCACACAGAAAAGAAAGTGTACCATATGCTACATGCAGAGTCATGGATAAATATCACCTACATATTTTTTAAAAAGAAAGGTCTTATACTTCCACTGAAATACATTCCCAAACTGGCAAAACTCAGCTATAATTTTAGATATCATATAGTGGTTTTGGGGGGAAGGAGGGAATATAATGACTGCAAGGAGATATGATTGACACTTCCAGAGCACTGTTAATGTTACATTTTTCTTGATGGATGTGGTCAGTACATGGGATATATGCCTTGTGAAAACTCATTAAGCTGTACAATTGTAAATTTTGTATACTTCTCTAAATATGTATATGTATAATAACCTTAATTAAAATTTTAAAAAGTAGTTACATATGTATATGTATCTATGTATCAATGAACACATAAACATACATATTTGTCTTAAACACAACATCAACAATTCAAAACATTTGGTTTGGGCCGGCCACCATGGTTCATGGTTGAAGGTCTACCTTTAAACCAGATCACTGTTCAATTCCCAGTCAGGGTACATGCCCTGGGTACAAGCTCAATCCCGAGTAGGGGGTGTGCATAAGACAGCCAATCAATGATCCTCTCTCATCATTGAAACACAAAAACATTTGGTTTGTTGGGAGCCTGTTTTTGTTTTGTTTTGTTTTTGTAAAACTGTTATTGTTACAGTCTTATTTATACAATAAATAAAGATTGCCTTTTTAAAATTAGCTCTTATGAAATCTCCATTTATTTTTTAATTCAAGGAGCCACTACACTACTTAAGCTGTTATAAAGGCTTTTGCTACAGCGATTTATTATAAGTAGATATCATTTTGAATCTGTGTATCTTATCTAGACTTATTCAAGGAAGGAACATAACTATTGAATCAACCCTAAGATTAACATCTCTGATAAAACAAATATTAATTTCAAGAAAGAGATATATCAAATCCTGCAAACATGTTTCATCCGTTGACTATTCCTATAAACCATTCTTCAAATGCAATATAAGGAGGTTAAATGTGTATTTCATTTCCCTTGGGAAAATACTTATAACTAATAAAAAAAGACCTTAAAGCAAGGCAATGAAAGCAAAAAAAAAAAATAAAAATAAGACCAATTCATATTTTATATATGAACTTTATAGAATCCACAATACAATTGTCTATATAGTGATCAATTTTTCTTATTGGGTATCAAGTGAAGATAATTGAATAAATTACAGTACTTGATTTATAACACATTTATCTACATATAATCTAATTTTAAATAAATATTAAGATTTTCTTTGTTAATTATTCATTTTCAATAATGTGTAAGTACCTGAGAAGACACCCCCCAAGACAAAAGCTACAACCTTTGCCAATGACCTACATCTAACTAGTATCTATCTCAACACATCTGCTTTCCTTCCCAATCTAAAGTGATCATTGTCTTGAACACTGTGTCCATCATTCCTTTCCTTCTCTTCTTCAATGATACTACTGAATCTACATATGGTCCTACTTACTTATTGCTGAATAACAAACTATCAAAGCTCTCTACCTCATTTCTACTGAGACCAAGGGGAAGGTGGCTGCCATGCCTAGTATGGCCCAGTAAAAATAAAAGGCCCCGTCTCTAAGCCTTGTCTGACAGCTCCCCAGTATGGGGGTGAGGGGTCTGGGGACAAGCTAGTAAGTGTGAAAATCTAGACTTTCCATTCAGCCTTTGCTGGGTAGTGAGAGTGTAGCCACACATATTTCTGTAGTGTTTGGCTGGAGTGGAGCATTTATTGTTTAAAGTCTTATGTTTTGCTAACCTGGTTTGTTCCTGGTCCATTGGCTAAAGTAAACAGACTTTTGTTGGGGCTTTCCTTATCTTTGTCCAATGAAATTCCCAAATTTATGGCTTCTTCAGGTCCAATATACAATAATAAAAGAGAAAGATGCAAATTGGCCACACCTTCGTGACGCCCACCAGCCAAACAGGAGTGGGTATGCAAATTAACCCAACAAAGATGGTGGGTTAATTTGCATATGCAGGTGTGGAGCGGCTGGGGGGCGGGACACTTGTGTCATTGCAGTGGCGACCACACAGGCATTCTGCACCGCCCCAGCCTATCTTGGCCTCTGGGCAGAGTGGGAAGGCGGCAAGGCAGCTCTGGGCCTGAACAAAGGCAGAAAGGTGGCTCCAGCCAGAGTGAAGGCAGTGCCGCAGCCAGGGTAAGGAAGGCCCATTCTTGCACGAATCTTTATGCATCAGGCCTCTAGTCTGTACAAAAAAGAAAACCTGGGGAACTCACCACTATGTGCTTCCTGGCATCCCAAGGTCCTAAAAGTTCCATCTTCTCTGCACCTTTCAGAGTCTTATTATGTTTAATATACATGGGTTTTAGTTGTACTTCATATGGTAAATCAGAAAAATAATATATCTACTTCATATTCCTATTAAATTATTAAGTTTTTTCTATTTTATCTAACTTTCTGAATTTTTTTTACCATAAAGTTTTCATGCTACTTTGTTATTAACCTTTTAATGTCAAAAGGGTCTGTCATGTCATCTCTTACATTCCCAATAGTGGTAATTTTTGCTTTCTCATTATACTTGATGTGATTAGTAAAAATTTACCAATTTATTTTTTCTTTTCAGATAATCAAATTATAGAGTTGTTAATTTCATTGGTTAATTTCCTGGGCGGACTCTATTATTCCCTATTCTATCATTTATTTATTTTGATATTTTATTATTTGAAGTCATCGATTTTAAATAACATAAGCCTTAGACATTTTCACAGCACTATGCAACAAAATTTTATCACTTTTATTTCATTATCCTTCACTTAAAAAATATCTACTAATTTCATGTTTTTCATTAATTCATAAGACTTTACAGTGTGCTGGTTAATATACAAATATTTGAAACCTTCTAAGATATCTTAATGGAATTTTAATATATTTTAGTTGTGTTCTGGGAAAATTTTTTGTAACATTTCAGCCTTTTTAAGTATAGGAGACACATTGATCAGCATATTATCTCTCTTAGTGAAGGATCCATGCTCTCTTTAAAATTACATATTTTTGTGGTTCTGAATGTAGTACTCTTTATTAATTAGGCTGTACTAGTTGCCTAGTTGATAGTGCTGTTCAAGTCTTCTATAACTGTACTCTTAACATTTTTCCTCATTATTCTATCTGTTCTTGATAGAGGTATTTTAAATCACCTACCGTGGTTGTGAATTTACCTGTTTATTCTTTAGTGTTTATTAGTTTGCATTTCATGTATTTTTAAGCTTCATTTGATGTGCATAATATTTAAGATTATTATGTTTTCATGATGTATGTCTGCCTTTATTTCCAGTTGTATTTTTATGTAAAAATCTACTTTTCTAATATTTTATAGTCATACTAGCTTTCTGATAAAGACTGTTTGCAGAGTATTTTTTTTCATATTCACCTCTGTCTTTACAGTACCATTAAATACTATATGTTTCTCGGGGTAGAAATAGGACTTCTAAAAGGCTTTCTGGAATATTTTCTCTATTTGATCTCTGCAATTTACTGGTTTGTTCCTAAGTTCTATGTATTCTACTATTCATTCTATTAGTGTGCATTTCAACTACTATATTTTTTAAACATTGTTTTTATTTATTGGGGTGACATTGGTGAATAAAGTATACAAGTCTATAATACATCATCTGTATATTGCATTGTCTGTTTATCACCTAAAGTCAAACCTCCTTCCATCACCATTTATACCTCCTTCCAACCCTCTGAACAAACAAGAAAAACAAACAAAATCTCATAGACACAGATAACAGTATGGTCAACTATCACTGTCAACTATCACATTTTTATGCCTAATATTTTTCCTTGGCTTCATTTTTCATGTTTTTTTGTTTTCATTTTATATTTGGAATAACTTCCCTCGTGCCTTTTAATACCATTATTATATTTTGGCCCCTCTCATGTCATCTTTCTGCATAGGTTGGAATTTTTAATCCAATATGTTCTTTGGAAATTTTGGTGTTCCCTAATATGTTGTTTTGGGTCATTTTTACATGACAACACCATTTTTTTCTATTAAGCAATGCTTATGGGGAAGGGCAGCCTCAGATATTGTCAGCAGCAAAAGCTTAGGGAGTGGCAAGTTGATGAATCTCCACAGGGTGGAGACCTCAGATACCTATAGTATCAGAAAACCAGTCCATTCATTTCTCCCGCCCACAGACACCTCTCAGGTTAAATGTTCAGCTTTTGCTCCCAGAGAAGCAGCATCAGAGAATGACTCTTCAGTTGTCACTCTTGTCGGTTTAGAGAAAACCACTGTCAGGGATTAATTTCATTTCCCCTGGCTTCACACTGCACGAGTTTCTCGATTGCCCTCATTTTATTCCTCTGTCCACAAGGACTAGTTCCAATGGCTGCAGGTATACAGACAGCATGTGTGTTCAACACACAGCGGGCAAGCAGCAGAGAAGCACAAAATATATTCTATTCTTTTATTCTCTCACAGAGCTACCAGGTGATGATCTTTCCAAGCCAACCACACACAGAAGTCTGCAAACGATCTGACCCCCAGTCCCACATTCTCTGGGGGAATCTCCCAGTTTTCTTAAAAGTCCTTCTGGGACCAAAGAGAAAGACAGCTGAGCCATATCATTGATTTGCTTGAAATCATTGAATTTATTTTTTTAATCTAAACAAGATATGCATGACTTCTTTTCACATTAAGTTTACCTGGAAATAGATCATTCAGTTGGGTGGGTTGTTCAAAATCCACTTTTTAGTATAAAAGTTAGTTGTATCAGCCTTCTTTCTTTCCCCTTGTTTCTCTATTTTGCATTTTAAGAAGAAAGCAGAAGTCTAAACAAAACAGCTCCCATGTCTTTAGTTGTGAGACACTGTCACAGGAAGCCCCACAAGTTGCTGATGGAAGATTATTTTGAGATCATTTGAGTGAGAGGGAGATCCACCATCTGAAGAGAAATTGGAAGGCTCAAATAAATATAAAACTTTTTGTGGCATTTTTTCCAGTTGCAACAAAATAAAAGGTGCCTGGATCAGTTAAATGTCTATGTCTGGCAAATGAACATGTGAAAAATGCTCAGCATAATTTATTATTAGGAATTGCAAATTAAAACAATAATAAAATACCACTGCACGCCTATTAGAATGGCCAAAACCCAGAACGATGACAACATCAAATACTAGCAGGAATGTAGACCAACAGGAACTCCCATTCACTGGAAAGCAAAATGGTACAGTAACTTCGGAAGACAGTCTGGCATAGCATACTCCTGCCATATGATTCAGCAACCATATTCCTTGATATTTGCCCAAATGAAGGAAAACTTGTGTTCACACAAAAACCTGAACCTGGATGTTTATAGATGTTTTAATTGCCAAAATTTGGAAGTGGGCAAAATGTCCATTAGTTGGTGAATGGATAAATCAACTGTTGTACATTCACAAAATATAATTTTATTCAGCATGTAAAAGAAATGAACTATTGAGCATAAAGAGACACAGAGGAAACTTAAATGCATATTTCTACGTGAAAAAAGCCAATCGGAAAAGATCACATATTGTGTGATTCCAACTATATGACATTCTGGAGGAGGGAAAACTTTGGAGACTGTAAAAGGATCCATGGTTACCAGTGGTTGGGGGGATGGAGGAATGAATCCATGTGGCAAAAGGATTTTTAGGGCTGTCTATATGATACTAGACACATCATTATACATTTCTCCAACCCCATAATATATAACACTAAAAGTGGACCCTGATACAAGCTATGGACTTTGGGTGATAAGGATGTGTCAATGTAGGTTCATCAATTCCAACAAATGGGCCACTCGGTGGGGAGGTCAATGGTGGGAGAAGCTGTGCAGGGGTGGGAGCAGGGGCATATGCAAACATCTGTAACTTCCACTCACTTTTGCTGTGAACCTAAAACTGCTCTAGAAAATAAAGACTATCAAAAAAAGAAAAGACTGTGTCTTTTCTGTTTGATCATGGGAATGAACCACAAAGAAATAAGTGAACCATAAGTGTGTGGTACAGCTGATCCACTTATCCCCAAATGTGTTAGTTTATGCTACAGTTCTTTATATTTTCTTCTCTATGCTTAGCACTCTTATACAAAACTAGAGGCCCAGTGCATGAAATTCATGCCCCGGGAGTGGGGGCGTGTCCCTCAGCCCAACCTGCACCCTCTCCAATTTGGGACCCCACAGGGGATGTCCGACTACCGGTTTAGGCCCATTGGGATCAGGCCTAAACTGGTAGTCGGACATCCCTCTCACAATCCAGGAGCACTGGCTCCCAACCGCTCGCCTGCCTGCCTGCCTGATTGCCCCTAACCACTTCTGCTTGCCAGCCTGATCACCCCCTAACCACTCCCCTGCCAGCCCTATTACCCGCAACTGCGATCTCCTGCCGGCCCGGTAGCCCCCAACTACCCTTTCCTGCTGACCCAATCCTTTCAACTGCCCTCTCCTGCATGACTGTTCCCCCCAACTCCCCTCCCCTGCCAGCCTGGTTGCCCCTTACTGCCCTCCCCTGCAGGCCTGATTGCCCACAACTGCCCTCCCCTGCCGCATCTTGTGGTGGCCATCTTGTGACCACATGGGGGTGGCAATCTTTGACCACATGGGGGCGGCCATCTTGTGCAAGGGCATGATGGTCAATTTGCATATTACCTCTTTATTATATAGAATTTTGTTCAGCAACCACCAAGAGGGAAAATGATAGTCTCAAATCTAAATATTGTTTGTTCTTAATAATTCACAAGTTTATTTTTCAATACCATTTGTAACCTTTGTTTTTAATACTTAACTTTGGTTTCATTTTACTTCAAATTACAACAGCATGGATGGACCTGGAGAACACTATGCTAAGCAAAATAAGCCAGTTGGAGAAAGATAAATATCATATGATCTCACTCATTTGTGGAATATAATGAACATCATAAACTGATGATCAAAAATAGATCCAGAGACAGAGAAGCATTGAACATACCATCAAACCTCAGAGGGGAGGCAGGAGAGTGGTTGAGAGGGTAAGAGATCAACCAAAAGACTTGTATGCATGCTTATAAGCATAACCAATGGACAAAGACAATAGAGGAGTGTGGGCAAGTGCTGGCATGTGGGAGTGGCTGGGGAGAGGTCAATGGGGGGAAAAGGAGACATATGGAATACTTTAATAAAGAATTAAAAAAAGAACCATTATTACATGAGAAACAATTTCAATATTGATTTTTAGCAAGTGAAGAAAATTGTATATAACTTGTTGTTGTTTATTTTACTCCATGTAAAATTGATTACCAATAAAATCATTACAAGGGTAAGAAAGGAAATATTGTAATACTAGTTGCCTGGTGCACAAAATTTGTGCACATTAAAAGGGAATTAGGGAAAATTTTTTAATACTGCTACTTGCCCTTTCTCTATAATAGAAGTGTCCAGCTGGCCCCACCCCCATTGGGTAACACCAAGACCTGGATGGCCCCACCCCCGTCAAACCCTGCCAGGCGAGGGACACAGACTAACATTCCAGCTCTGGCCCGCGCCACACAGCCTCACCCAGACCTGCATCACTGCGAGACTCCAGACCCACCACGCCACAGGACCCATCAATGCACCTCCTGGTGACCAGTCATTTGGTGGTTACAGATGAAAATAAAGTCGTGCATTTAAGCATGCACATTCATTTTCAAAGCCTGATTTGTCTGCATTCTCTAAATTGCAAAACAAATTAGATTTTCAGACAGATAGCACCATAATGCCAAGTTCTTTATATAATTACACATACCATTCTCTGCACTCAGTATGCTCCATTTGAATGGATTAAATGTATGTGACTCATGCAAGGCACTGCTGCTTGGTCTCAATAGAGGAAGCAGTAGCTCATTACCTAATGCCATAAAGTGGTTTAAATGGCATATACTGACTTGAAGAACAGGAGGAAAAATAACAACAACAAAACAACGTTCAGTGCTGTGGACAGTAGAATCCTCTCCCTTTCCCTTTGTTTTTTTCTGCTTTTACCATGAACCTATTTGTGCTCTGCCTCAAAATTAACACAGAAGACAAAATCAGATGCAGTAATCTGCATTTTATAGTGACATTTGAGTACAAAGAGGTATTTTTCAATCTTTACTTTTTTTTAATCAATTCAATTCAAACTTGCTCCCAACATTCCAGGAGCCAGGCCAACATGGCTGTGTGGACACACCTTTGCTAGGTGCTGTCAGGCTTCAGAGCTGGGGCAGGGAACATTCCAGGTGTTGCTGGAAACAAATCAGCTCTTCTCTCTACATAGCAGGAGTCTTTTCATTATAAAATGCAAAGCAGCAGCCATTTTCTATTGCCCCCATTCCCAGCCCTCCTAGCCCAGGGGAGATAGGAAGGGGCTGGGATAATATTTACTCTTGGCTCTTTGATTTATCTTATTTAACTGAGCCCAGTGACAGCTGCTTCTCTGAGCACAATGCCAGCTGGCTCAGGGCTAGCCGCACCTGGAAGGCAAGCGGCAGAGCTGACCTGGGGCTTTGACCAAGCTCGAGTGTGTGGGTCACAGCAACCTCAGCAGGCAGACTGCTCCTGAAGATTCTAGGCCCCTCCCAGCACCGCTCCCCAGCTCCCTGCTTTCCCCCTTTCACCCACAGGCACCACCAGCATGGTGTGCCCCAAGGCTTGGTGTGCAGATGCCAGGGTTGCAGGTTCAAGATGCTTTACCTCCTTCTGGCACTTTGATCCATAAGCGCTGGCAGCGAAGAAATATGCTAATTGACTGCCATGCCCTCAAAGATGGCAGCACCCACAGCCATTAAGGAGGGAATATGCTAATTAACTGCCACGCCCTCAAAGGTGGCGGCACCCAAAGCCACAAGATGGTCTTGGTCTTTGGTCACTGCTGAGGTTTTCTGGACTCTCTAGGCCAGGGACAGCCAGGACCTTTGTCTCTGACCAATGCCATGCCTGCAGCCTTTCTGAGGTACCCACAGCCCCAGGAAAGTGTGGAGGCATGGCCAGCCTGGGTGAGGGGTCGTGGGGGGGTGGGAGGGTGGGCTAGCTGCCCCACCCTCAATTGGGGTGGGAGAGGCTGATCAGGGGTGGGGTCCGGAGAGGGACTGGGCAGGGCAGCCATCTTGTGATGGCGTTACAGTGTGTGGGTCAATTTGCATATTACTTCTTTATTATATATGATTTTACGTATACTTTAGTGATCAAAAATGGTGACTCTAATAAGCCTAGAAATAATTCTGTAGAAAAAAAAAAAAGATTCAGTCTCTAAAAGAATCAATTGAGATAGGTTTCTATCTCAGTTATTTCCATCTCAACTATTATAACTAACTAGAGACCCGGTGCCTGAAAATTCATGCACTAGAGGGGGCTCTCTCAGCCCGGCCTGCCCCCTCTCACAGTCCTGGAGCCCTCGGGGGTGGGAGGCACCCCGGTGATCAGGGGAAGGTGACATCCCCATCACACCTCTGCTGCTGCCACTGCCAGCAGCACAAACCTTGGGTGGCCCTGGAAGGCTGGGCAACTGCCATCTGAGGCTTGCCTGTGCCTCAGGCTGGCCCTGGGAAGTTGGGGGGCTGAAGGGACTGGGAGACTCCAGAGGCAGGTGCCCGGGCAGGGCTGAGGGGACTGGGCACTGCTATCTTGTGGCTGTGGGTGCCACCATATTTGAGGGCATGGCAGTTAATTAGCATATTCTCTCCTTATTGGCTGTGGTTGCTGCCATCTTTGAGGGTGGGGCAGTCAATTAGCATATTCCCTCTTTATTAGATAGGATGATACAAAATGTAACCTTTGTCACTCAGTGTAAAGCCATTATGTTCTCAGATATTAAATTCCCTCAATGGCAAATTTGAATGTGCTACTGTGTACATTTCAAAAAAAGTTAAATACTCTTACACAGGTGAAAATATCTATTTTATTCATTCAGTGGTGATATGAGATCCTAGCTCATATGATATGAGGAGCTATTAGCTAGGTTCTCAGTTCATAGAATGCAGAGCAGTTATAAATAATTACTCCATTACCCTGACAAGTGATGTATTTACTGGTGAAATGTTGGGGAAATGTCCTAATTTGAGCCTATGTCTTGCTGCTTGGTGGGGTTCATTTCTTACTGTGTGTGACCAGAGTGTGGGGTAGGACAAAGAGCCAAGAGTGCATATGTGAAAGACCCCCCAGGGTAGCAGTGTGAGCGCCCAGGAAAAAGGCAGATCTGGGTTCTTCAGTTTGATCCAGCAGCAGTATCATTAGGAACACTTCTTTTAAGTCTCCGCAGCAGGAAGAGCTGTATCCCTCCTGAGCCACTGATTTTTACTCATTTGATTGGTTGTTTTTGCTCTGTTTATGTGGTTTTATTCTCCTTGTTTACAGTATGTTGTTTTAAATTCATGTATGCTCTAAATCTGTCAATGCTGTTTACCTCTTTTGTTTGTTTACTTCTCTTGTTTGTTTCCTTCTTTTTTATTTTTAGGTAGTTTGGAGTAAAACTTGGAGCTCATACTTACCAAACATGAAAGGCCATGTGTTTTATATTTCACTGGTGTCATCTGACCCATGACTTTAAGATTTCTAGAATGTTTTTGTTGTCCTGTTTTCTCTCTTAACTATTCCTTCTTCTTTTGTTGGATTTTTCTAAACCTCCTCAATTTGCATATGCACAAATGTATGCATATATATATTTTTATATATATATTTTATTGATTTTTTACAGAGAGGAAGGGAGAGAGACAGAGAGTTAGAAACATCGATGAGAGAGAAACATCGATCAGCCGTCTCCTGCACATCCCCCACTGGGGATATGCCCGCAACCCAGGTACATGCCCTTGACCGGAACCGAACCTGGGACCTTTCAGTCCGGAGGCCGACGCTCCATCCACTGAGCCAAACCGGTTTTGGCATGTATGCATATATTTAATGAAGGGTGGTAACATAAATATATGGAGGGACTCATTAAAAATAAAGACAATGCTTCAGTTCATTCTAATCTCAATAAACCTGATAAATCATGACTTCATCCATGCTATTGTTTAACCTCATTATCTCCCCAGAAGGTCCTTTTCCTCTTTCCCCATTTTAGAACTAATAAAATGCCTATAATTTAAGATTTAAATTGCACTTTCCTGAGAAACTTCTCATGCCCTTACCTGATAAACACTTATTCCCATGTGCTCTTTGTGATGGCATTTTAATGACTTATATCTCTTTTAGGGATTATTTTATTTCTCTGTTTATTCATGTCAGTCTTTAGAATGAAGTCCTGAGTCCCTGGACAGCAGGGAAAGAGGTTAATCTTTCTATCTCAAGTGTCAACATAGTAAATGGGGTTGTAAATGTTTGAATTGAAAGAACAAAAAAAAAAACTTGTTAAACAAAGACTTTTTGAGTAGTTACCATTTCCAGGCTCCAGTCACAAGAATGGGGAGAAAAGTCAAAAGTGATTTCAGAAGAAGCTAATGGTTCTCAACCTTCTGGCCCTTTAAATACAGTTCCTCATGTTGTGACCCAACCATAAAATTATTTTCGTTGCTACTTCGTAACTGTAATGTTGCTACTGGTATGAATTGTAATGTAAATATCTGATGTGCAGGATGGTCTTAGCCGACCCCTGTGAAAGGGTCGTTCGACAGTCAAAGGGGTCGTGACCCACAGGTTGAGAATTGCTGACAAATGGCATATAATTTGCCTGCACCATCAGATAAATTTTCACTGCTAACATTATGTACAAGAAATTGTAGCTGGAGATAAAATGGAACTGAGCATTCTTATATTGTATCTGCCTTTCTGTGCCAAATAGTTTTACTGCAGGCACTATAGTTGTCTAGAATAAACTAAAAATTTAGATTTAGACTAGTTGGATTGAAGTCCCTAATCCAACATTTATTAGCTGTGACCTAGAGAAAAATCATCTATTGTCATTTTTATCTTTGTTTGCTCATCTATAAAATGAGGACTATGGTCCTTCACATAGGATTTTTATAAGGGTTAAGTGAAATCATACACACACACACACACATACACAACCACACGTACACACGCACACACATACACAATCTTGTAAAAATCATAGTTCACTATACAGATATAAACCTGCACCTACTAGAGGCCCGGTGCACAGATTTGTGCACCGGTGGGGTCCCTCAGGCTGGCCTGTGGGGATCGGGCCCAAACCAGCTCTTTGACATCCCCTGAGGGGTCCCGGATTGCGAGAGGGTGCAGGCCAGGCCGAAGGATTCTATCAGTGCATGATCAGGGCTGGGGAGGGACCGCGGGAGGGTTCCAGAGTGTGTCCAGCCTATCTTGCCGAGTACCGATCGGCCAGACCCCAGCAGCAAGCTAACCTACTGGTAGGAGAATCTGCCCTCTGGTGGTCAGTATGCATCATAGTGACTGGCCAAATGGTCGAATGGTCAGACACTTAGCATATTTGGCTTTTATTATATAGGAAGATATTTGAATTTTTTTAAAAAATAAATTTACATCTATATTTGGCTGTGATTTCATTTTTCATAAGAGCTTTGTGAATTCAATGGTCATTGATTTCCCCAAAATTCAGCGTCATTGTACATGGCAGCCTCAAATCTAAGACAGTGTTTGGCTTAGCATAAGAAGAGAAATCTCAGTAGGTAGTTGAAGATTAATTCTGAAGTCACTTCAGATACAGAGTAAAATACCAAGAACAATAGAGAATAACCAAGAAAATATGTGCAAATGATAAGTAACTTTGACCTACTTCTTTCTCAAAGACCTGTGAAGTAATAACCTGTGCAGTGAGGGTCCTCACCTCTGACAAACCTGGACAGAGTCATCCTCTGGATAGGTCATTGACAAAGGTACATTATCTCCCTTTCTAGATCATGGACATCTGTCTTCTCTTCACTTTTTATTTTTATACTCCCATGCTACCTTTGCACATTTCTTAAAAAAACTCTCTTTGGAAATTGACAAGTTATGAATTAATTGCATTTTATAGATAAGAAAATTTAAAGATGCACAAAGAATTTAATTTATTTACTAAGTCTAAAAAGCTAGTTATTAGCAGAGTCAGAAGGACTGCCTCTGCATTTATCCCATTGTGCTGTCTACCTTCCCCATTCAATGTTATTTAGTTAGTTAGTTCGTAAGTTAGTTATATACTCTTTCTTATTCTCTCCTGAATATCTCCTGGTCTCCCATGTGACACTCGAACTTTCTGCTGGATCTGCTCCACCCTTCCATTGGCAGGCAAGACTAATTGAGTTTCTGCCTAGACTTGACTCCTGCAGACTCCATTTCAATTATAGTTACAAATTATTCCGAAAGACTCACAAATCTCTGTAAGTAATTTCACAGATGTTAAAAAATGTAGAAAGCCAAATTGGGGGTTCAGAACAATTTACAAGAGAAAAATGCTGTGTGCTGGGTCATAACACTTGACCTGTGAATCTGGAGTCTTTTTTACAAGAAATGCAACAATTTTTACAGTTCAGAAGCTGAGACCATCTTTCTCAGAAATTACTGGGACATCAGGAGGAGACCATTACCTCATAGTTATATTCCCACCCCCTTGGTTTTCACTTAGATAAACTTATGAAATTCCTTTAATCATTACTCCCACCAGGATTGCACACCAAGGATCTCAACACAGAAATGATGCAGATGCTCTGTAAGGCTAAGAAAGAAATCTCAGACATAGTTCTTGGTAAGAAGAGGATAGCACCAACACTGATTTAAAACAAATTTCTAAAATATTAGGTATAAAGTCAGTAAAATGATCAGTTCTAAAATGTGTTCGCCATCAAAGAAGTACAAATTAAAACAAAGTATGAAAAGCATTATTTGACTAGAAAATGAGCAAGGGTAAAAAAATGTTAATATGAATGGTGAGGATGTGGAGCCCTACAAACTGTTTTCAGATGCTTTAAGCAGAAAATAAATAGACTAAAATGGTATCAGACTATTTAGCCTTAAAAAGATATAAAATTCGGATACATTCTACAACCTGGATGAAACTTGAAAACATTATGCTCAGTGAAATAAGCTGTTAGATAAAAGAAAAAAACAGAGCATAATATCACTTACTAGTATATCCAGTACCTAAAATAGGCAAGTTCATATAAGCAGAATGTAGAATAGAGGTTACTAGGGGTTAGGGGAAGGAGTAATTGATTGTTATTTAATGGGTACAGAGTTTCTGTTTGTGGTAATGAACAAATTCTGAAAATGGATAGTAGTGATGGTTATACAGCATTATGAATATCCTCAATGCCACTAAATTGTAAATTTGAAATTGGTTAAAATGGTTATTTTTTATGTATATACTAGAGGCCCAGTGCATGACATTCATGCAGCTAGGGGGTAGGGGGTCTCGCAGCCAGGCCTGCGCCCTTTCGCAGTCCAGGACACCTCAGAGGATGTCTACCTGCCAACTTAGGCCTGATCCCCCTGAGCCTAAGCTGGCAGTCAGACATCCCTCTCATGGTCTGGGCCTCTCGCTGTCCAGGACCCCTCACTCCTTACGGCCCACCTGCAGCGGAGGTGGGAGAGGGTCCCGCCACCGCCACTGTGCTCATCAGCTGTGAGCCTGGCTTCTGGCTGAGCAGTTCTCCCCCTGTGGGAGTGCACTGACCACCAGGGGGCAGCTCTTGTATTGAGCATCTGCCCCCTGGTGGTCAGTGCACGTCATGTCATAGCGACCAGTTGTTCTGCTGTTCAGTTGATTTGCATATTAGGGTTTTATTATATAGGATTTTTTAAAAACCCACAAATAACCAGATTTAAAAGTGGGCAAAGCACCTAAATAGTCATTTTCCCAAAGAAGACATACAAATGGCTAACAGGTATACAAAAAGGTGTTTAAATTCACTAATCATCTGGGAAATTCAAATTAAAAACACAATGAAATATTACCTCCCACTTGTTAGGATGGCTATTATTAAATTGATCAGTAAAAACAAGAGTCTGTGAGGGTGGGAATTAAAGGGACTATCTCTGCACTGTTGGTGGAAATGTAAATTGGTACAGTCACTATGAAAAACAGTATGCAGAGTCCTCAAAAAGTTAAAAATAGAACTGTCATATGATTTAGCAACCCCACTTCTGCATATTTATCTAAATTGAAATCAGGATCTTGAAGAGTTACTTTCAATCCCATGTTTGTTGATTCACAAGAGCAGAAATGTAGAAACAATGCAAATGTCCGTCAATGGATCAATGGATTTAATTACTATGGTATATACATACAATGGAATATTATTCAGCCTTAAAAAGGAAATGAAACATGTCAACAACCTAGGTGAACCTGGAGGGCATTATGCTAAGTGAACTAAGCCAATCACAGAAGAACAAATATTGCATGACTTCATTTATATGTGATATCAAAATAGTTACACTCGTGAAAGCAATGCTTAGAATGTAGTTGCCAGGGATTAGGAAGGGGAAATGGGGATTTGTTACTCAAAGGGTATAGCATTTTACTTATTCAAGGTGAACAAGATCAGAGATCTGCTGTACACATTGTGCCTAGATATGTCGATATAGTATTGTACACTTAAAATCTATTAATAGGGTAGATCCCATGTTGTGCTCTTACCACAATATATTCTTTTTTTAACTTTTTAAAAATTGATTTTTGAAAGAGAGGAAGAGAAACACACACACACACACACACACACACACACACACAGACACAGAGAAACATCAATTTGCTGTTCCACTTCTTTATGCATTAATTGGTTGATTCTTGTATGTGCCCTGACCAGGGGTTAAACCTGCAACCACAGCCCATAGCACACTGGGATGATGTTCTAACCAACTGATCTACTGAGCTAAGGCATATAAAATATTATTTTAAAAATAAAATATAAGCTTCAATACTAACTATGAGAGAAAAGAGTTCAATTTTAACAAGGAGATGCCTTCATAAATTATATACCATCATTTTCTTCTGCTTAGAGATTTAGAGTCCATGACATTCTCAATTACTTAGCTTAGTAATAAGAGTCATGGTATTAATTGAGCAGCATAGCAAACATCCCAGGCTAATTGTTGAGCAATGTCTAAAGTGGTCATTTCCAAATAAAGGTCTTTTTCTGGAAGCAGCAGCAAAGACTAGAGAAATTCAAGAGCAAATGTGCCAAGATGGTTGCAAATTATATTGTTTGAGGCTTTCCCTTTAAGGAGTCAGGAGCTTTCCTGATGAGGTGGATCTCAGCATCACCAACAGAACTATGCCACTCCCTGTCTGGCCCTGGTAGACAGATCTACCAGTAGCCTATGAAGGAAAAATAATCCGGGCAGAGAAGAATATGCAAGATTTACTTATGAACCCACCTCTTCCTATATTATACTCAGAATGCTAGTGTACCAACGTTCTTTAGCTCAAGGGATAGAATATATCATCAAATATATAAAATGTGAGAATATTTAACAGGTTAAAATAAAACTTTTAAAACACAAAGGTGAGCCACCTGGAAATATTTGTGTTGCTGAGTGATCAGAAGCATAGTACTCAAATGGCTGAGGAAGATATAATTTTTGAAAAACAGTTCCTTTGAGGGACACTAATAAAGTTTAGACCAAATTTGCTTTGCGAATTTCATTTTAGAAGTAAAACTGTGGAAACAAAAGGAAAAAAAGTTAATTGGCAGGCCTTTATAAAACTAATGTGAGAAAAAAAGAGAATGTTACTAAGCAAAGATGAGAAACATTATAAAATGCCTTAAAATTAGTACAAAATGAGCATTGACAGTATTAAACATAAAATCAAAAACTTTGGAGCTAAAATTAAGGAACTCGGCAAAAATACCCCCCAAAAAATAGGTAAACAAAAGTGAGAAAGAACATGATTATTTGAGAAGACTGGATATCAGTGATCTCAAGCAGATAATCAGTACCCATAACAAAGAGAACGGAATAAATTAAAGAAAATATGAAAAAACATTTTTTGAGATGATGGAAATCCTGTTAAATATAGTAGTTAAGTCTATGTAAACCAGTCTGAATATTTGAAACATTTGAACTCTACCTGTTTTGTAGAAGTTATCATTTGCTATACAACTAATTCCCCGAAATCAGAGCAACTTAAAAGAAAACATAGTTTTCAATCTCACGGTCTCTGTTCTTGTAAAATGTTAACAAAATTTAGCTGAGTCTTCTGCTTCAGTTTCTCTCCCAAGGTGTCAGTCAAGATCCAACGGGGATGCCGAAACCGGTTTGGCTCAGTGGATAGAGCGTCGGCTTGCGGACTGAAGGGTCCCAGGTTCGATTCCGGTCAAGGGCATGTACCTGGGTTGCGGGCACATCCCCAGTAGGAGATGTGCAGGAGGCAGCTGATCGATGTTTCTCTCTCATTGATGTTTCTAACTCTCTATCCTTCTCCCTTCCTCTCTGTAAAAAAAATCAATAAAATATATTTTTTAAAAAAATAAATAAATAAAAAAATAAAAAAAAAGATCCAACGGGGATGAGAGCTGTTTCCAAGTTCATTCGATGGATGTTGGCAGAATTAGATCCTTGAGGGTTGTTGGACTAAAGTGTTCACTTTCTCATTGGCTGTTAGCCAGAGGTCATCCTCAATTCTTTACTATATAGGTGTCATTATTACCAACTTGAACAATAGCATAGCTCCATCCTGATCACAACTAAAGCTTGCTTTCCTTTTTATGCATACTTCATGATTTCATACAAAGGTAAAAGCATCCCCAAAGTCATAAGAGGCAGTAACTGACTGAAGTGCTAAGGAGTATTTAGAGATACCAGATGGTACACCACTTCTAGAGTACCCAGAAAAGACCACAGTTTAACCTGTTACAATTTTTAAAAAGTAGAGAAGGTAATAACGCCTAATTATCAAAAAGGTTTGGTGGCCTACATGAGGTGGGTAAATGTCATATTGGTACAATTCCCTTAAAGTTAGTATGTTGTAGATCTAGCTTGGAAACAGGACTGTGAAATCAAAGTCTTTGCTTTAAATTGGCTACAGTTCAGCCCACCAGGGAACTTTGTAAGGCTTCAAAGCCTTAGGAAAAGAGAATGCTTTTTTCTGTCGTCCTCTTGTCTTCCATCTCCATAAACATCAAGGACCTAGTGCCATCATTTCAGAATCTACAGGAATATGTTTTATCTCTAGCTCAGGTTATGTAGGTGGCTGGTTGAAAAGTCATAGGTTCAAGATTCCCATTTTGTCAATCTTAAAAGAATGAGACAGGGACAGGAATGAAAACAAATCAAATAACAACAAAAACCAGCGAAGATTAATAGATTGATCACACGTAAGATTATGGCCTTGCTGCAAATGCAATTTATTTCTGGGTTAGGGCAGGGTCTTCTGAAACCTCACACTGCAGATAAAGCAATATGTTTAATGTGTTCTTGAGTAAACTCCCACATGGAAAGAAAGGCTGCTACAATGACAATGATCTGACAGATGGACTCTGGGATTACTGGGAATTGAGCTTCGCTTTTGAGGCCAGAATGAATTTATCTAGAAATTCACACTGCAAGGGAAAATGAACATCATATGGGCAAAGTCCGTCCTGGAAAGGAAGGCCAATAAGGCCAGATCTGTGCTGCAAATGGGTAAAGCAGGCCAAGTATAAAAAATGTACAGCAGTATTAATGAAGTGGAAAGTATGGGCCTTAATAATGGAGCAGCTATTTTATTAGTTGAGATGACTTCTGTTACAAGTAAGAGAAAATTCAACTTGAAATTGCTTAAACAATAAGAAATTTTATTGATCATATCAATAGGAAGTCCCAACAAAGTATGGGGTGTCTCCAGCAGTTACTAATCGACCAGTTCAATAACATCATTAAAAGACCAGGATTTATCCTTTTAATCTTTCTGCTCTATCTTGTTCTGTATATCAGTCTTGCCCTCATAGTTGCAACATGGCTGCGACACTACCAGACAGGATATCCAGATGCCAACATCCAGAAGAAGAAACAGGAGATCTTTCCCATAAATTCCCCAGCATGTCTCCTTTGTTGTCTCATTGGCTAAAACAGAGAGAGCTACACTCACCTCCAAATCAACCACCAGTAAGGGAGATTAGATTCTTATGTTGACTTAGAGTAGTAGAGATTTACCCATTAGAGTGAGAATTATTCTTTTAAAACATGGACAACTGAACAAATTGGCGTAATGGAAACAAGAAAGAAGAGGGTTATTTGGCAGGCAACCAGCGATGTTTGCTCATCAGCAGCCAGCTAAGCAGATGGTTGCTATGAGCCTGTGATTAGTGTTGACAGACCATTTGATTAATTTTAATAAGCGGGAAATCTGGATGTTTATACAAGATGTCCCAACTTTTAAATATTGGCAATAAATTTAAAAACACTTAAAAATACTTTGTGACCCAAATTATTCAGGTCCAATATGAATAAATCCGCAATTCATACATGTCTGGAAAGCTACCAGTTTACAATCTCTAATTTTTTTTTAATTTAACTGAAAGTTCTTTACTTAGAAAGTGAAGCTCACTTTAACCTCACCAGTAACTAAATTATACCAATTTCTATGAAAAATATTTTTATTAGTAAAGTTTATTCAATTGTAGTAAACCTCAAATTGCACAACTAATATGGATTATAGAAGATAATGTAGGAAAGATATTATATAAATCAGAAAATGGTTATATACTTTTTCTTTTTAACAAAGGGTTCTAATTTGACAGGTTAATAGTTAAAACAATTGAGTTTTTAGTCTTCTAATGATAAATGTACTATTTTCTCCCATCCTTCCCAGTTTTCTTTGATTACTTCTTTATTTGTTTTCATTACAGGGTGAATTAATTCCTACCAAACCTAATTAGAAATTTCAGCTTCATAGTTGTATCTGTAGAGTCATCTTCCTTCCCTATGTAGAATATAAATTTTAAATTCAAAGATTCTCAAAAGTACATCTCTCTTAAACATTTTATTTCATCTCTTCAAAGTATAACATGAATCAAGAAATGTTAACCTCTTTGGGTATCAAGAGCAAACAGTAGTGAGATAACCCATATATTTCTCTTCTATCAGGTTGTCCCATTATTCAAGTTGATCATTTACCCACCAGTCGTTGATAAGCTGTTGCTTCATACATTTGGATTGGAGCCCTAAAAAAGACAATACACTTAAATGATCAACTTTTTCCTAAAAAAAATGTATATATCTCATAATTTTGAAATATTAAGAAATTAAAATTATCTGTAGTACTTCCTATTTTATGGATTATTTCATACATCACAGGAAAGGAGTGGGAACATGGGAGTGTAAGGAAAGAAGGTAAGAAAAATACCACACTGGGATGCAAATATCTATCTAGCTAATTAGCATAATATGGAGATGGTGGGGGGAATCAGGAGAAAAGTTTTGAACTAGTAGGTGATTATTATTCTATAGGATACTTCCACAATCTCAATATTTCTGTGGAGTATTTCTGAGAGAATGAATAATATTGAGATCATCATCACTTCATTGCTAAGATACATCCATCTTTTTCCTCTTGGTTATTGGGCAAACTCAGAAGGAAGACATATGCTAGCACCCATCCTATAATCAAACAGATATTATTCTTACTGAACATCTTCTAGGGAAATACGGTTATTCTTTCCTTGATACCAGGAGTGCTACACGATTATAATAGTTTAGCTATGGATCTCATACCTTAGGCATAGACGTTGGCTTATCCTTGAAAACAGTAGAGGAAAGGACCTTTGTTTCTTCATGCTATATTATGGACAAAAATAATGGTAAGACTTTAGAAATGCTATGCATTTCCCACCTTAGCTACACTTTTTTAAAATCATTCCTGACCTTATCAGCACTCATTTAAATTCGACCTAACTCTCAAATTCCTGTTTTAACCACCCTGACCCCATTCATTTCCTCTTCACCATATTCTTCTCATCCAATCACCAGCTTTGACATAAATAATATATAAGCAAATAAGTGCTTCATTTATATTTGACTTGTTTTCCTACTAAAATTGTAAAAGTTCTTTAAAAAAATACCTTAAGTTTTAGTTTTTTCATTTACCCACAACAGAGCATCAGGTATGAGGAAATATGCTCAGTAACTATTTGAGTGAATGAATTCTACTCTTTACTTCATGAGTGCCTGGCTTTGATTCCATGTTTGCCTATATATGGGCTATTTTTCATGCCCTATCTCCTACAGAAACTATGACTAATATAGGCTCTATTCTACCTACAATAAATAAAAAAGTAAATATAACTTATTAAATTTTACAGCATCCAAAATCAACAGCTAGACACTGTCCTTTGAGGGAGACAGCCTTCTACAGCAGAACTATTGATCATTTCTTAACAATTATATAACAGCTGTTTTTAATAATAATAATAAATTAATACCCATAATAATTTATAGATAGTAAATAGAACTTGCTATGTTATCTCAGATTAGCCTAGGGAGCACATATCTTGATAAAGAACCCATAGATTTAGAGATATTATTCACATTGGCACAAAAGACATTTTAAAGATCATCGGGGATCATCTGATACTTACTAGTACAAGGAAGGAAGAAGATGACACAGAAGTAGGAATCGGAGGTGGTGGAAAATCTGGCTTTGTAATTAGCTAGTAAGATGTAAAAAAAAAAAAAAATCAAAGGTTGGGCCTTAAAAACAAATGCACTTAATGGAAAGAATTAAATTATTTTCAGAAATAATTTTCAGAGAATTTATGCTTTTACCCATGAGAATATTCTAAAGCTGTAAGTTCAATTGTTTTCATTTTGGTGTACACATCCAATTGAGAAATAAGTCCAATACCAATAGACATATGATTGGGATGCCATTCTATGAAGCAGATTGGCACTCTTTTAATAAGTTATCAACTTTATAGACCTGGTAATTCTGGTTTAAGGGTTAAATTTAGGAGTATAATGGACAGGTACACATTCTCAAATTTGACATTTTCAAAATGTTGTGTAGAAGAATCTATACTTTATATTACATTCACACAGATTTTAACATCCTTCTAAAGAAATAATTGGGCATTCTGCGTTGTGACTTTCACTACTATTTCCTCAAGGTTAGACTGAGGAAGAGAAGTTGCTAACTCACAAAAGTAGCTGGAGGCTCACTGCCATCCACTGGCAGGTCAAGGGCATGAAGCTTCATCTGACTTTTCTAAAAAGAAAAAAATATTTTTAAAATGAATTTATCAATTTCCTATGTTCATCTTCCAAACAAGCAATACTTTCAAAGCATCGGAGACCAAGACTATGATGACACCAAAAGACCAGATGGAAAAATCACAGTGGCCCAGCTGCTGCATTCTGCTATGTCCAGAGCTGTCAGAGAGTGGTAAGTCTCCATCAAAAACATTATTCCCAATGTCATTATCACTAACCAACTTTTGCTAAAATTTCTAAACTTGCAGGACACAACCAAGGCATTAGGACTTATACATATTACATGTACTGTCATACAAATACACATATTATTTTCTTTACTGGAATATTTTTAAAGGAATAAGAAATCGAGAGAGAGAGAGAGAAAGAGAGAGAGAGAGAGAGAGAGAGAGAGAGAGAGAGAGAGAGAGAGAGAGAAATCTGACATCTGCCCTCCTTATTCTCTTATTCTGTTTGCATTTTGTGAATCTCAGCAAAGCAGCCAGTGAGGTTCCGCATTTTAAGCAGACTTCTACATTTAACCAAAGGCAGAGGACAACTTTCTGAATGTGTAGTTACAGAGCCCACAATATTGCTGCGTACTCAGAAGCATCATACATTTATAAAACACTGATGAGTAGAAATGACGGATAGATGGTCATCACAAGATAGGGAGAAAATCACAAATTGGGATCCACAGCAAATATAGTACAGACTATGTTTCACCTCTTTGCAATGAAGAGCCTTCATTGTCTGTGGTTTCCTCTTCTCTCTGCATGGCCTGGTGCCAGGGGCAGACGGTGACCTGTAGGTGAAAGGATATCATGCACATTGACCAAGCAGTGTGTTCACCATTAGGGGGAAACTCATGATAAATCTGCCAGTTTCCTTTGACCATAATTAGTGAATGCCTGGGTTTTCACCTGCTCCCTAGGATGCTCTTCAGGTTTCTGTGTTCTGTAATTCATCATTACCACCACTGATTTTCTTTCTGATTCTCTTGCAGAGCCCTGAATCCTAATAATGATGGTGTGGAATCCAACTTTTATCTAAATTACGCCATCTAATGAATGATTTGTTTTATTCCTTCACTATTTATTAATAGCCCATTTTGGATAAATAGTTAGCTTTTTTTTTAAAAAAAAATGCAACAAAGATGCTGTAGTGCCAAGACCATTTTCAAAAGACTGACGGATCTTGGTGCATATCAAGACTCCATCACTTATTTTGTACAACTTTGAACATGTTTATTGACCTCTCTGAGCTTCTCTTTCCATATCAGTAAAATGTGAAGTGCCTGGCCTTGCATGATTATTGAAAAAGTGATATATAACATCTTTTAATTTATAGAATAGAAATAATAGTTACTACCCTCATGATATTCTTAAGAGGATTAAATGAGATAATGTACGTAAAAGGACTTACTAACAGTGTTTATCATAAAGGTAATAATCAATAAAGATTATATATTGTATTATTATAATGAGCACAAAATCTTTAATAAAGAGTTATTAATCTTATTATTAAATATATATACAGTAATTACAGGAGAAAAAGACATGCCTGACTGTGAAAGTTTTCTCAGTAAAAGGAATACTCAGCCTCTGATCCAAGCAAAATGTATCTGTACTTATTTTTTTTCTTAATACATGTTTTTATTAATTTTTTTAGAGACAGAGGAAGGGAGGGGAATAGAGAGATAGAAATGTGGATGAGAGAGAAACTTCATTGATCAGTTCCCTCCTGCACACCCCCTACTGGGGATGGAGCCCTCTTGGTTCTTGGGTCAAACTTTAACCACTGAGCAACACCAGCCAGGCCTATACTTATTTCTAAGTATTTGAAGTAAATCAAATTTAAATTTGAGAATTTGGGTCACATCTTTGAATTTAAAGTTCTTTAGAGGCCCAAAAGTCCCCCGATAAAAACCTACCTCTGGACTTTCTTTTGCTTTCCTTTGGTGCTTTGGTGCCTGAATACTATAGCACACACCACAAATATGACAGCCACAGGAAACAGCACCCCAACCAAAATGGAGACGTCTACAACAAAGAGAACCCAGGCCTAGTGAGGATCTGGGAATTCATACGTATATATCACATTAGTCCTTATTCGTCATTTAGCATAAATTCCATCTACCCTTTCCTAGAGAAAATGCATTCTCTGGCAAATCTCTCATAGCCAGTAAAATGAAGATGTATTTTGATCATGATTAGTAAAATATTATTTAGATAGAATAAATAAGGGGAAATCTATATGAGACATTTTGTATGAGATAGTTAAAGCAAATACTATGGAGAAGTATTAGAAGCAATGATGTTTATAATAATTGGGGAAAATGACTGGAAAGTTAGAGAGACTATGAAGTAAGGTGCATGGCAGAAAAGGAGTGAAATATTTTTTCAAACTCAAGGCTGAAATAAAACAGGGAAATAGAAACTGAAGCCTTAAAATCATATTTCTGTCAGTAGCAAATAAGGAGCTGAGATGTAAGGCAATTGATAGAGACACAACTAAGTATTCTACTGATTTTTGCCCTATATTACAAAAATTATGAACATAAAAGAAATGATGTGACCCTGTAAATTGGGAAATGGTTTAAATAAAATTCTTGGTTCTATTTAGTGTTTTTTTTCTTTTACCTGCTTATCTAAGTAATCACTGTAACTCCAATCTTTTGCTATTTGAAACATTCATTTTTCTTATAATAATCAGAAACCATAGATCCCAGGAGGTACAGCTTCGAAGAGAAAATCAAACAGGTATTACTCTCTTATTGTAGAGATCAGCAGCTCAATGAGATTATTTTTTAATATAAGAAAAGTTCACAAGTGTAAACACACATAGATGAAGACAACAGTAGTAGAATTCTAGGTGAGATGACAATTTCACTTCAAATATCTGAAACTTTCCACCCTCCATAAAAAATGAAAATAATTATAAAAATATAGGAAATAAAGGATTTATGTGGACAGAAACAGAGTAGATTAAAGCTCCAAACACCAGAAGTAGATGCTATTTCTTCTTGGGAAGTCTAACAAAGAATCAACAAATTAAAAACATAATTAGTCCAAACATCAGGAATAGATGCTATTTTTTGGGGGGAAGTCAACAGAGGATCTGAACTTGGGACAGATGATTCATTCAGGCCCATCTCCATCCCTTGTGTATACAGAACAAGCATGCACACGCCTCAAGACAAAGCCCTTCTAGAGAACTCTCTAGAAACAATGGGGGACATAAGAGCCTGAGAAGCAGCACAGATCTAATGGCAATACCATACTAGATCATAGAGAGAAGGAAGAATCAAGGAGAAATTGAGTGCAAAGAAAAATAAAATCTCTCAGGAAGTAAATGAAATAAAGACCCCCCTCCTCAAGGCAAAGTACTCTTCACCACGGCAACTAGTGATGAGGATCCCCACTTTGGCTGCTTCCCACATGATAGAGCTCACAGCCAGATCTCCCATCAGGAGAGGTTATGAGTAGGTACAGCAAACACACACACTCATGCAAAGAAAATCCATGTGAGCTAATTCAAGTTGACTTAATCCCACATGTAACAAAAGATCACATACCCTGAAGTAAAATGACACAATGAAATACAAGAGACAGGGTGAAAAAACAGAACAGTCAAACTCAAAAGAAATAGAGATAGCTTGGCCAGTGTGGCTCAGTGGTTGAGCATCAAACTATGAAACAGGAGGTCAGGGTTCGATTACTGGTCAGGGCACATGCCTGGGTTGTGGGCTCAATCCCAGTAGGGGCCATGCAGGAGGCAGCTGAGCAATGATTCTCTCTCATCATTGATGTTTCTATTTCTCTCTCCCTACTCTCTGAAATCAATAAAAATACACTTTTAAAAAGAAATAGAAATAATCCAGTTCATAGAATTAAATCTATGGGAAACAATCTGTCAGATTCTTAGAGAGTTTTATGAGGATATCTATACTTTAAGTCAAGGATGGTATGAAAATAGAATAATCAGAAAAGAGAATTTGGGAAGTTAAAGTAAGATTACAAATATACATTTGAAGAAATCTTTTTTGTATGTAGAGTAAATGCATAGGGATGTGGAAAATTGGATTAAAAACCTGTTAAAGAAACTTTGAAGATTAACATTGTAGATTCATTATTTATAGGACAGGAATTTCAAGAGGAGAGAAAAGAGGCAATGAAATCTTTTGTAATCTGAAAGAAAAGCTTGGAAAAGACAGCAATTTCTCAGGTTAGATGTGGAATGTTACCTACGGAAGACGACAGAGGAGTCATCACAGTCAGGAGGGACCCAGCCCTCTTTACACTGACACTGGAGCTCATGGTCACACACCTGCGGGATCAATGATCTTGTCAGTTTCCATGCTAGACTGTCCACTGACCCAAGGGCCTACCCATCCACCATTAAATCCATTATAAAAATGGAGTAACCCCAATTCTGCATCTTTCAGCTATCTACAGAACATACAAATCAATAATAGGAATTTCATATAGACCAGGTTCTTGAAAGAAATTTTTCGTTGAAACACCCTAGTGATGGGTTAGACAAACATAAGCTTTCTTTTTTGGTTGGTGGATTTTTGAAAACAATTATCCTTATTGCTGAAGTATTACAAATATCCCCCTTCCCCCCACCGCCCCCTCCCCCGCCTTCTTTCTGTCTGCTCTGTGCCCTCCCCAGGCCTTCACCACACTATTGTCTATGTCCATGGGTTATGCATATAAGTTCTTTGGTTAGTCTCTTCCTGCCTTATCCCTTCCCTCTGGTGTTAGACTGTTGCATGCTTCCATGTTTCTGGATCTATTTTGTTTGTCAGTTTATTTTGTTCATTAGACTCTATATAAGTGAGATCATGGGGTATTTGTCTTTCTCTGACTGGCTTATTTAGCTTAGCATAATAATCTCCAGGTCCCTCCATGTTGTCTCAAAGGGTAAGAGATCCTTCTATTTTCACAGTTACTGACACATTGTTTTATATAATCAAAACTGACCTAAAAATTACATAAGATTCAGCAAGATTGGGCAAACATTTTTAAAACTTACAGCATGTCCTTTGCACTTAGATGAGCAATTGGTCGATTTGTAGGCCCTCTCCATATCTACACATTCTGCATTAATGCAAACCTGAAAATGATGTGAAAAACAAGAAGTTGACACTAATGTCCAATAGTATCAGTTCTTCAAATTGCTTGGAATTTGGTCTTATATTATTAGCCACTAATACCATTATTAAACTTACCTTTTTATTTAGGAAATCACAGCATTCTTTTGAAAATAAGAAGATGGGATCTACGTAATCTTAGAGGGAAGGCAGAGTGGGTGGGCGGGAAGAGATCAACTAAGAACTTGTATGCTATATACATAACCCATGGACACAGACAATAGGGTGGTGGAGGCCTGGGGCAGTTAGTGGGAGCAAGCTAGATGGAGTCAATGGGGGAAAATGGGGACATATGTAACATTTTCAACAATAAAGTTGTAAAGATATAGATGATATATAGAGATAAATATAAAGATAGATAGATAGATAGATATAGATGATATAGATATAGATATAGATATAGATATAGATATAGATATAGATATAGATATAGATATAGATATAGATAAATATATAAAATAAAATATTTAGGAGAACCAAGATGGCGGCATAGGTTAACGCCGGAGTTTGCTGCTCTGAACAACTACTTCAAAAGTGAAACCAAAAAACGGAAGGGACATCACCCAGAACCACAGGAACGCTGGCTGAGTGGAAGTCCTACAACTAGGAGGAAAGAGAAACGCATACGGACACTCAGAGGAGGCGCAGTGCTGAAGTCAAATTCTGAGGTGCGGAGTGCGCGGAGCGGGCTGGCGGCGGCGGAGGGCGCGGTTGGCGTTTTCAATCGGGAGGGAGTCGCAGACTCTGAGCTCCAGATCCGGGCGAGTCTTTAGCGACCCAGACTCAAACGGGAGAAGCGGGACTGTCTGGCTTCGGTCAGAGCAAGTGCAGCTTTCTCTCTGAGCTTTGCAGTGGGTGCTGGGACTCAGAGAGGCAGAGCCCCTGGGGACAGGACTGAGAGCCGCCATAACTGCTCTCTCCGGCCCACCCTGTTGATCCTGTTCGACCTGCCCCGCACAAGCCCTGCACAGAGGCATTTGCCGGATAGCCTCAGGCAAAGGCTAGATTAGCACCTCCCTAGAGGACAGAAGTTCTCTCACTACTGACACAGCTGATTCTCATAGCCACTTGGCCTGGAGGTCAAACCCTCCCTGGAATTAGCTACAACAATCAAGATTTAACTATAAGACTGCGAACAAAGACCACTAGGGGGTGCACCAAGGAAGCATAACAAAATGCGGAGACAAAGAAACAGGACAAAATTGTCAATGGAAGATATAGAGTTCAGAACCACACTTTTAAGGTCTCTCAAGAACTGTTTAGAAGCCGCCGATAAACTTAATGCAATCTACAAGAAAACTAATGAGACCCTCGATCTTATATTGGGGAACCAACTAGAAATTAAGCATACACGGAATGAAATAACGAATATTATACAGACTCCCGACAGCAGACCAGAGGAGCGCAAGAATCAAGTCAATGATTTGAAATGCGAGGAAGCAAAAAACACCCAACCGGAAAAGCAAAATGAAAAAAGAATCCAAAAATGCGAGGATAGTGTAAGGAGCCTCTGGGACAGCTTCAAGCGTACCAACATCAGAATTATAGGGGTGCCAGAAGATGAGAGAGAGCAAGATATTGAAAACCTATTTGAAGAAATAATGACAGAAAACTTCCCCCACCTGGTGAAAGAAATGGACTTACAGGTCCAAGAAGTGCGGAGAACCCCAAACAAAAGGAATCCAAAGAGGACCACACCAAGACACATCATCATTAAAATGCCAAGAGCAAAAGATAAAGAGAGAATCTTAAAAACAGCAAGAGAAAGAAACTCAGTTACCTACAAGGGAATACCCATACGACTGTCAGCTGATTTCTCAACAGAAACTTTGCAGGCCAGAAGGGAGTGGCAAGAAATATTCAAAGTGATGAATACCAAGAACCTACAACCAAGATTACTTTATCCAGCAAAGCTATCATTCAGAATTGAAGGTCAGATAAAGAGCTTCACAGATAAGGAAAAGCTAAAGGAGTTCATCACCACCAAACCAGGATTATATGAAATGCTGAAAGGTATCCTTTAAGAAGAGGAAGAGGAAGAAAAAGGTAAAGATACAAATTATGAACAACAAATATGCATCTATCAACAAGTGAATCTAAGAATCAAGTGAATAAATAATCTGATGAACAGAATGAACTGGTGATTATAATAGAATCAGGGACATAGAAAGGGAATGGACTGACTATTCCTGGGGGGGAAAGGGGTGTGGGAGATGCGGGAAGAGACTGGACAAAAATCGTGCACCTATGGATGAGGACAGTGGGTGGGGAGTGAGGGCGGAGGGTGGGGCGGGAACTGGGAGGAGGGGAGTTATGGGGGGAAAAAAAAGAGGAACAAATGTAATAATCTGAACAATAAAGATTTAATTTAAAATAAAATAAAATAAAATAAAATAAAATATTTAGAGAGTCCTCTTTAAAGATTTTCTTACTTCACTTCATTCCTCAGGGGTCATCCCCTTACCCCACTTCCTCTCTTAAGACTGATATTTAGCATAGAGCTGAGCATAGCACATGATACAAGGTACCCATTCCAACAAAAAATATTACAGAAAACATGTTAATATCACATCTTCTACAATATTAATAATTATCATTTATATACAAAATAAATAATATTTTGATCTATTATTATTAGTGAGACTATCATTCATTGAAAACCTACCAATTTAGGGGCAATAAAACTTACTTAAGTTTAACAACCTAGTGCTAAGCACATAGTAGGTACTGATTAAATAATACTGAGGGAATACATGCAGGCAGGCCTAAATGAATGACATAAGCATTGCTTTGAAAACTGCTCCTATGAAGCACAAGGATGCCTTGAAAAACTAAACAAGAAACTAAAACTAAAAATACATTTGAATAAAAGCCACGATTTCAACCTACCTTCTTATTTCCACACTTAGTTCCATTAGCTACCATGCCTATTTCTTCACTGCTGTCTTCGGGTTCAAATGTTTTACATGTCAGGAAAGTTACTATACGTCCTTCCCAGGGCAAATTATCTGACCCACCTTGACAGAACAACTTCCCACATATGGCATCACTAAGGAAAAGTAAAAAACGGGCTGCAGTTAAATTACCAGGACCAAATTGCAGTTGCTAGCTCCCCAACTATCCAGATTGAACTAAAGGTATTTCTCCCTATAGCAGAGACTCCTGGTTCTCCTTTATTTCATTTTTCTTATTCCTCAGTAATAGCACCATTGAATATGGGAAGGCATATTGTTGCTGTAACAACAACAAAAACACATTTCTCAGATTCCCATGCTACTAGTTTTGGACAATAGAAAAGAAGCAGAATCTTAAGTACAAATTCTTGAAGGTGACCTTACTTTTTTGTTCTTGTTTGTTTGTCCTTTTTGCTTATTGGAAAGTGATGCCTGGAGAAGCCCAAGAAAGACCAATAGAAACGCTTGGGAATGGAGGTCACATATGATAAGAGCTAGAACATATAGGGAGAATGGATTTCTAATATAATGGAGGGCACCTAAGAAGTCAATTTCTATCTTGTTTCAGTTAACTTTTCTTGTTTATTTTCATGAGTTGCAGTAGAATTATTTCCACTATGGTTGTGTCAATATAAATCTTAGCCTTAGTTGATCCTCATGTGGGGTTACTGAAAGAACTATCTCCCTGCAAAGGTAGATGACACTGCTCAGCACTCAAGAAAACCATGTGTTTACCACCGAAGAGAGTAAAGTCAACGCCAATAAAAGTGCAGACCATTGCTTCATGCACAATTCAGAGGAGAGCTATGAAGAAGTATTCTGAGAGCAGATAGAATCGGATCCTTCTGATGTCTTCGGTGGTTGTCGAAAAACACAAGCGAGCAGTAGAGAAAGGCATGCATCCTCTTCAAATTTGTTTTTCTTGGGAAGGCTTATAATGAATATTCTAGGATACAGGGAATTACAGGCTTACTCTCATGACAGCCAGTTACTATTGAAACGTGACTAGAAAGGCAGCCTGTGAGTAGAATGAAAAGCCTGTGCCTCTATTGTAATCACAATGGTGATATAAGAAAATGGGATATGCACATGCTGTCGATGAAAAACGCAACTACCCTGCTCTCTTTCCCCACTCATTACCACTCATACTCCATATTACTCTTTTCCCAAAATATTTCCTTTTACATATTTCCCCCTTTGAATCTGCCCTGATATCCTATAAAGGAGAAAGCACAGAATATGATAATCCATCCTTTAGGCCCAACCTCCCCAAGAGATTATCCTATGTCTAAAATACATTTTGCTTAGAAAAAAATAATAAAACAACCACAAAATATAGTTTGCTTGGCAATATCTATTATCTAGAAAAATTAGTATTTAATAGAAAAACTTTGAGAAATGCTTATCTCGTTGCATATTACTTAGTGAAAAATTTGGAGCAGGTACTAGGAGTTTAATTTATTATAATTTGAATTTTTAATGTCATCTTAAAATTGCACAATCAAGAAATATTAGAGAAAAATACCAAGTTTATTGCATATAACATTCTATACTTTTTCTATAATATCAATATAAGATTAAAACATTCTTCAGGTGAATTGTCAATTTTTTCTCTTGCTGCCTTTTTTTTTTCTTGATATAATTCCATGGCAAGTTTACATAAAACTGTACAAGCAGTTATTAATTATTTCTTTAAGTAGGTAAATATTTGTGCCCCTAGAATCATAATAAAAGATATCAGATGGGAAAGTACCTAAAATATACTGGAATATTAATGGACATATTTCCAATCAGGACCATTTATTTACCTTGCTTGTCCCGTCTCAAACATTCATTCTCTTTAACAGTGATTGTACCTGATGTCATCTAAAACACCCACCAGGATGGACTTGAAAAAAGACATTAATTCTTATTTCTCTCGTTAACTCAGTGCCTAGCTAGAAACATGGCACATAATAGTCACTCAATGACTATCGGTCAAATGAATGATTTCCAAATTAACTTTTCCTTGAAATGGAATAAATCAGAACATGTAGCTGTAAGTAAACAATTTCTCTAGTCTGTGGAGCAAAAAGGTTCAAAGTATTGTTTGAAAGCCACTTACTTTGCTTTACAGGGAATATGTGTGTTGTTCACTCTGTGGCAGTACCCATACTTTGACCCACCTTCGTTCTTCCTGTAGCATGACTTATCTGCAACCTTGGTTCCTGGGACCAGGAAGGATCAGCAGTAACATAATTTCAAAGAAAACAGAAAGGAAGTTCAATGCTGCAAAGGGTTAATGGAATATAAACCAATAGCATAGGGAATATAGTCAACAATATTGAAATAATTATGCACAGTGCCAGATGGGTACTTGAAATACCAGGGGGATCACCATGTAAATTATATGATTGTCTAACTTGACTGTATATCTGAAACCAATACAAATAGTGTTGAATGTAAACTGTAATTAAAAAATAAAATAAATTTAAAAACATCATGAGAAATGCTATTTGTAGTTATTCATTCCTTAACAATATCAATGCATTATGAGAAATGCATCTTTAAGTGATTTTGTTATTGTGTGAATATCATAGAGTTTACTTACACAAACCTGGAGAGTATAGTGTACTATACACCTAGGCCATATGGTATAGCCTATCGTTCCTACGCTACACACCTGTACAGCATGTTACTGTACTGAATACTGTAGGCAATTGTAACACAATGGTAAGTATTCATGTATTTAAACACAGAAAAGGTACAGTACAATTATGATATAGAAGGTAAGTGGAACACCTGTGTAGGGCACTTATCATCAATGGAACTTACAGGGCTGGCAGTGGCTCTGGGTCAGTGAGTGAGTGGCGAATGAATGTGCAGGCCTAGGACATTACTGTACACTGTTGTAAATTTTATAAACACTGTACACTTAGGCTACACTAAAGGTATAACAAGATAATTTTCCTTCTTCAATAATAAACTAAACTTAGCCTACTATACTTTTTTACTTTATACAACTTTTATATTTTTAAACCAGAGGCCCAGTGCACGAAATTCATGCACAGGTAGGATCCCTAGGCCTGGCTGGTGATTAGGGCCAATCTGTGGGGTGACTGGTGAGGTGATCACGGGGTGGTCCCCGACTGGCACCCACCTTGGCTGGCCTGGGGCCTGTGGGCAGCACCCGCATTAAGCATTTGCCCTCTGGTAGTCAGTGAGCATCATAGCGACCAGTCGTTCCACCAGTTGGGTGATTTGCATATTAGGCTTTTATTATATAGGATGTTTCAACTACTTTATAATAACACAGCTTAAAACACAAACTCGTTGTACAGAGCTGTGCACAATTTTTCTTTATATACTTATTCTAGAAGCTTTTCTCTATTTTTTTTTTTATTTTTAAATGTTTTGTTAAAACAAAGATACAAGCACACACATTAGCCTAGGCCTAGCCAGCATCAGGATTATCACTATCATTGTCTACCACCTGCACATCTTGCCCCACTGGAGGGTGATCAGGGGCAGTAACACTCCTGGAGCTGCCCTGCCCTGTGATGGCAGCGCCTCCTCCTGGAGCTCCCCCTGGAGGACCTGCCTGAGGCTCTTCCTGAGGGGGTATCACTCTTTTCAGAAATATGTCCATGGTGGTTTATTTGAATCATTTGTTTCATCATAGATTTGCTTGTAAGCAGATAATGCACAATGAACATTCCTCTCTGTAGGATAAGAATTAAAGATCATTCATTTGTCTTCATTGCTCTTCTGCATTCCAAGTGTCTTCCTTTTTTCTTCTCCCCCTTTCTTTAACTCTCTGTCCACCTCTGATCACCTCCACACACCTACATACATACATGCATACAAATGCACATGTATGCACATGCATGCATACAAACTTCCAAGGGTTTACTTATCTGGAAAAGATCTTGGTTGGTGTTACCAGATAAAATACTGAACCCAGCACTTACATTTAAATCTCAGATACACAAATAAAGGTTTTTGTTGAGTTTGCCTCAAATATTGCACGAGACATATGAATACTAAAAACGATTATTAATCTGAAATTTAAGTTTCACTGGCCCATTCTTATTTTTATTTGCTAAATCTAGCAAACCCCAAACTGACCTTTGGTCCTAAAATGCAGTGGTGTAGTTGCTAAGAAAGAAGATTGGGACAGCACGCCACTTTGGCCATGATTAAACACTGTCACTTGCAATAGCATGTTTTGTTTTGCTGCATATGTGTAGAGAGAGGCAGGAATGCCAGCAACACTGGGATGTGTCCTCCTACCTGCTCCCCAGAGCTCGGTGCACTGCTCCTGCAGCGTAGGGCACATCCCCATCAAGCAGTAGCCCTTCCCATCCTGGCAAGGGAAGCCATTGACTTGGAATCGATCAGCAGGGCAAATACCAGATTTACCATCACACATTTCCAGCAGGTCACACTCATCTTTTGCTGGTCTGCACACTGTACCAGCCTTTTTAAACTGCAGGGGGGTGGGGGGGGGAGAAACATTGAGATAAGGCTGTATTCCACCTGGCTTACCAAATATTTCAAATTAACACAAATAATATTTTCCCTTTGGCCTTTTATTGCCAAGATAGTTAGGGGCATCATTCTATTCCAGTTTACATTTACCTGGTATAAGCTAAAGCCATCTCCTATTATGTCAATTCCATTGATTTTGGCCAACACTCTGATTCTTTAAGCAATCAATATTTCTGGATTTGTAGTAGAAACATTATAGAAATATCAAGGAGAAAAGTACCAAAGAAAACCAAGCAATATCCTAGATGCAAAGAAGGAAGTTATTTCTGACTTTATTGAATGTATCGTTGTCAAGACTTTCAAGGAGGTTTCAATCTGTAACTTCAGAGGATCTTCCATCTAAAGGGAGGTAAGTTTACAAGAACCAGTAAATTTGGAGTTTGCCATTTAGTGATCCTATTAATCTGCACATTTTCTGATCTGAGCCTCCTTTCCCTCAAAAGCAAAATGAGATGCTAATACCTACTTCCAAGGGGTGCTGGAGGAAAAAATAGCCCATGTTTGTCAAGCCCTCAGGGAGGACTTGATAAGTGGCAGGTAGCATTATGTAGAGACAGGAAAATGCTTTTTTCCTTATTTCATTTAACACAACCCCTGCGATTTTAACATAAAAAAATAAAGGGTAGTCATCATGGTTAAGACAGAATAAAAGAATCTTACCTGGCACTTTTCACAGCATTCTCCTAACGCACATTGAAAACCTGCCTTGATTTTACATGTTTTAGCATCACAGCAGATGTTGGTGCATTCCTAAGGAATACCAAAAACAATTGCAAATACCAAATTACTTGTTGGTCTCCTTTCAGCACAATTCATAATACAATTTGTTCATTGAGCAGAACTATTTTGGTATAGTCTGAACATAATTTTCAGGAAAATAAAAAAACAGCAACAAAGCTTAACATTAGAAAAGCTGAGATTTTAGAACAACGAAGGGTTTGGTATTTTTCTGATTCTACTCATATATTTTTTAATTTGAATATCTTTTTTTAGTTCATCAAGCTTCCCATAGTAATACTGAAAATATGAGAGCAAACAAACACACAAAGGATAGTTCATTAAAAAAATAACATTTATCTAAATAAAGAACATAATTAATTCAACTGATCAGTTATGTATCTATTCAGCAGTAAATTTAATATCTAGAACATGTAACTGAAAGTCTAAAAATATAGTTCTTTATTAAATTTCTACATCCAATTCAACTCTACATAAAGCAGTATACTTTGTTTTGTTCTCCTTGCCTAGTTTTTGAGAAATCGTGCCCCTTTCTTGCTGTAGCAATTGAGTTTCCCCAAGACGAATGGCATATTCAGAATTATAATATTTAAGCTTAAAATTCTTACCCAATTTCAAATATAAGTATCATCTGAGAAAGTTTGCTCTTTCTCACAGAATGAATAGATTTGAAATCCTACTTGAAGTTACTGAGAAGCTGGACCCCTGGGGGTTTGACATGTTACTTATATTAAGTGTTAATAAGAGTGGGGCAAGGGTCCTATGCAGAATCCCGGCTGCCCTGTGAACAAGGTGGGATCAGGCCAGGCACTTATAGCGGCAACAAGTCCTGAGTCACCAAGGGATAAACTGTGCAGGGTGCTGTGGGACTGCTGAACAGCACACCTGAGTCCACACCGTGGCTCCTTCGTTTACCAGCCTGGAAAGCTACTTCCACTCTCTGAGCACTGTTGCAGTGCTCTGTCTAAAGTGACTGCTCAAGAAGTCATAGGGCACATAAGAGATGTGAAGTACTTCTGACAGAAAGGGGGGGATAAGGACACAAAGCCCTGGCTGGTGAGTGGTATTAAAAAACTAGACATGGGGAAGAAATCCAAGAAGGTCTGTTAAGCAATGCGGGATTCATTGTTAGAAAAGCTGGCCTGGCAAGTATTTACAAGTGAATACAAAAATCACAAGAAACATGAACTTTTATAGTGAACCACATTATATCATTTTTAAAAATATATCTCAAAAGTATTTCATTTTATTTTAAAATTAAATGCATCACGGTGATGTCGGTTAATAAAATTACATAGATTTCAAGTGTACAAACACTATAGAGTTGTATAGTTTATCTTCTTGGCAATTTAAAAACAAACTAAGCTTTTATATAAAGGACTCAGTTGTACCTCAGAAGTCCCACAATCACAGTCCTCTCCCATTTCTACCAATTGATTCCCACAGATTGGGTTGGATATGATATCTGTAGGTAACGGAACATTAAAGAGGCAATTTGATAATTTATCTTCAAAAAAGTTGGCATAGCTGACACGGCTGCAGGAACTGAAGTCTGTAGGTGTATGGAAGCTGTGAAGATAAGGAAAGAGAAAAGAGAATGCAGTTATGCTGAGCAGGTAGGAGACAAATATCAGATATTGGGGATGGTACACCCGAAACCTTCCCCAAAAGAACAAAGCAAAGCCACTGATCAACTACCAAGTCATAAGCTCATTTACATACTAAATTAGCCCACCTGAATGGACATAAACACCTCCAACTAAATGGGCAGAATACAGAATCCGGGCTGCTGTTTAAAAAAACAAAAATGCAGCCCAGATAGTTTCACTCAGTGGTTGGGCGTCGATGGATGAACCAGGAGCTCAGAGTTCGCTTTCCTGTCAGGGCACATGCACAGGTTGCGGGCCTAATCACTAGTGTGGGGCCTGCAGGAAGCAGCCGATCAATGATTTTCTTTTATCATTGATGTTTCTCTCTTTCTCCCTCTCTGAAATCTATATATATTAAATGCACTAATATTTTGAAAAAATAGCATCAGATATGTAGTTGGTAAGCAGCCATATGCTATTTCGCAGAATGGAGACTAATCCTATATCGAGAAGCAAAGAAGGAAATGAAAAAGAGGAAATGATTGTGTAAAGGGGAGTCTGGAATTTTAAAAGATAAAATTGCCTGGTAAGTTTGCCTAAGGCAAGGCAGAAATGAGTAATCCCCTTTTCACAGACTCTCTCTTCATCTTCCTGTAAGAACTTTCTTCTTTAGATTTTTCTCCTAGAACTTTTTCCTCACTGCCACCCAATCTAAACTTATTCAAAATTTGATAAATGCTAATGATTTCATAAAGATGAGGATAAAATGACAAGTCACCCTAAGAGCAAAGAGAAAAGATGTTTAAACTCTGTTAGTTAATGAAAAATATTAGCATATAGGGGAAGGATAAAGTAGTTTGGTATAGATACACATTTGTGACGATGCTGTTTAATCATTTAAAACCTTGACCATGTTATGGAAGATGACATAAAAGAGTAGCACACCCCAGAGAAAATAAAAAAAAAAAAAAGGAGAAATAGCATCTTCCCAGAGAGCCTTACCTTAGTGCATTGTTCATCACACAGATTGTAGAAGGGCACTTGCAATCATGGGAGTCATGAAACATCCCAAAGTTATGGCCCATTTCATGGGCCATTGTCCCTGCTACTTTAAGCACATTGTCACTGTGGTCCTAAGGGTGAGAACAAGAAACAGATCTAGTTTGTAAACTAAAGTATCACTCAGGGTATAATTAAATGTTTTTATTGTAGCCAAGTGGAGAGGCTGATTTTAGCTTCAGCCTACTCACCCTACCCACCATCTGTCCTCTGTCCTGTCCTTCTCCTCCCCTCCCCTCTCCTCCTCCTCCTCTTCCTTCTCTTCCTCCTCCTCTTCCTCCTCTTCCTCCTCCTCCTCCTCCTCCTCCTCCTCCTCCTCCTCCTCCTCCTCCTCCTCCTCCTCCTCCTCCTCCTCCTCTTCTTCTTCTTCTTCTTCTTCTTCTTCTTCTTCTTCTTCTTCTTCTTCTTCTTCTTCTTCTCTCTCTCTCTCTCTCTCTCTCTCTCTCTCTCTCTCTCTCTCTCTCTCTTTCCACACACACACACACACACACACAAACCAAAATAAAATAAAACAAAAACTTCAATACTAAATGCCCATCACAGGTCATATTACCTGCTCTTTTTTTTCTTGTGAATGGGGAATTTTTTTATTGATTAAGGTATTACATATACTGAGTGTCCAGATTATTATGACCACCTGATGTTTATAGGCAAATTAGCTATACTTTTGCACTGAAGTTGCTAGAGGGCCAGACCATTATAAATAGGGAAGCAGGTTGTTTACCATGACAGTAGAAGTGATTTTTTTCTGAAGATATGGGTAAACAATGTGATTTAACAGCCTTTGAATATGGGATATATGTTATGATGAGTGGCAAGATTATTATGACCACCTGACATTTGTAGGCAAATCAGCCGTACACTGCATCGTATGGGATATGGAAGCCGAAGGCCTGTTCAAACACCTTTGCTGTTACAGTTACCAAGATAAAACATCTCCAATTCGCACAGGAACACAAGGATTGGACAGTTGAGAATTGGAAAAAAGGCATGTGGTCCAATAAATCACATTTCCAGTTGCATCATGCAGATGGCAGAGTGAGAATTTGGCGGAAACAGCATGAAAGCATGCACCCCACATGCATGAGTACAACCCTTCAAGCTGGTGGGGGCAGTGTTATGGTTTGGGGCGTGTTATCCTGGCATGATTTGGGGCCTTTAATTAGTGTGGAACAACGTCTGAATAGCACAGCATACCTAAGTACCGTTGCTGATCAAGTTCATCCTATCATGTTGATGGCGTATCTCAATGGAGATGGCTTCTTCCAACAAGACAATGCTCCATGCCACGGTGCTCGTATTGTGCAGGAATGGTTTCAAGAACATGAGGGAGACTTTACCTTGCTTAGGTGGCCCCCACAATCACCAGATCTCAATCCAATTGAGCATTTGTAGGACGAAGTTAAAAGAGCCATCAGGCAGCTGGTTCCACAACCATCAAATCTCACAGAACTGGACAGTGTTATTCATCAGGCATGGTGTCAGCTTCCTCGCATCACCTTTCAACATCTCGTGGAGTCAATGCCAAGAAGAATTGCTGCAGTATTGAGGGCAAAAGGTGGCCCAACGAAGTACTGATGGGGTGGTCATAATAACTTGGCCACTCACGTTCAAATATATCCCATGTTCAAAGGCTGTTAAATCACATTGTTTACCCATGTCTTCAGAAAAAAATCACTTCTACTATCATGGTAAACAACCTGCTTCCCTATTTATAATGGTCTGGCCCTCTAGCAACTTCAGCGTGAAATTATAGCTAATTTGCCTACAAACATCAGGTGGTCATATTAATCTGGATACTCAGTGTATGTGTCCTTATACCCCCATTTTCCCCCACCCTACTCCCATTCATGCCCTCAGCCCCCTGGTGTGTATGTCCATTGGTTATGCTTATATGCATGCATACAAGTCCTTTGGTTGACTTCTACCCCTTATTCTCACCCTCCCCTACCTTCCCTCTGAGGTTTGAGCATCTGATCGATGCTTCTCTATTTCTGGATCTATTTTTGTTCATCAGTTTATGTTGTTCATTATAATCCGCAAATAAGTGAGATCATGTGATATTTATCTTTCTCTGACTGACTTATTTCCCTTAGCATGATGCTCTTCAGCTCTTTCCATGCTGTTGCAAATGATTGGAGTTCCTTCCTTTTTACCACAGCATAGTATTCCATTGTGTAAATGTACCACAGTTTTCTAGTTCACTTAACTGCTGATGGGCACTTAAAATCTTCACTATTGTAAACTGTGCTGTTATGAACATAGGGGTTCATATATCCTTTCTGATTGGTGTTTCTAGTTTCTTGGGATATATTCCTATTAGTGGGATCACTGGGTCAAATGGGAGTTCCATTTTTAGTTCTTTGAGGAAACTCCATACTGTTTTCCACAGTGGCTGCACCAGTCTGCATTCCCACCAGCAGTGCACAAAGCTTCCTTTTTCTCCGCATCCTTGCCAGCATTTGTCATTTGCTTATTTGTTGATGATAGCCATTCTGACAGGTGTGAGATGGTACCTCCTTGTTGTTTTGATTTGCATCTCTCAGATGATTAGTGACTTTGAGCATGTTTTCATGTCTCTTGGCCTTCTTTATGTCTTCTTTCGAAAAGTATCCATTTAGGTCCATTGCCCATTTTTTGATTGGATTGTTTATCTTCCTTTTTTTAAGTTGTGTGAGTTCCCTGTAAATGTTGGAGATTAAGCCCTATTGGAGATAACATTGGCAAATATGTTCTCCCATGCAGTGAGCTTTCTTGTTGTTTTATAGATGGTTTCTTTTGCTGTGCAGAAGCTTTTTATTTTGATGTAGTCCCATTGGTTTATTTTCTCTTTAGTTTCCATTGCCCTAGGAGCTGTATCAATGTTGGCATAAGAACCGACATATAGGCCAATGGAATAGAATAGAGAACCCAGAAATTAACCCAAACCACTATGCTCAATTAATATTTGACAAAGGAGGCAAGAGCATACAATGGAATCAAGACAATCTCTCTTTAATAAATGGTGTTGGAAAAATTGGACAGATACATGCAAAAATAAATAAATAAAACTAGACCACCAACTTACACCATACACAAAAATAAACTCAAAACGGATAAAGGACTTACACGTAAGATGGGGGAAACCATAAAATTATTAAAGGAACCCATAGGCAGCAAAATCTGAGACATATGTGAAGGGGAATATTTTAATGAGAAAGATATTAGTAGTTTCCTGCCATGAGAAATAGCAAAATTTATTCAGCATGATAAGGAATCAGAAATGTTTTTTAAATAATCTACCTCCAGTCCCCAGCTTGCTTTTTAATACCTTCTAATTCAATTGGAGACTTTGATATGTTTAACTAATGGAGCTTTAAAAGTGTTGATTAACCTAGAACTTTAGCACATAGGTATCTTTTTCAACTCTATTACTGCCAAGACTATACTTCGATCAATTCCAGACTTGCCCCATTGTATAAAGTCCAACCAATGGCCAACTTCATTACCAGATTATTTCTAATTAGAGGTGCACTTAAAAACACTAGAAAATTATTGCTAGTTTTAATTTCCCAATGGAGAGACAAATTTGCTGATAACACCAATCCACAGAAACCTGATTCCCTTATTTTCTTTGTTTCAAAGAACCAAGTAAATAGATTCATAATGCACAGTACAAGACTTGCAAGGAAGGAACGCTCATGTAAGATGAGAAGTTAATACCTACCATTTACAATATTGTTTCATGCTGTTGAAATAAATATGTTAAACTTTGCTATCTAGTAAGATACAACTTTCTGCATGGAGACAAACACAAATCAAAAAGTTTAAGAAAAGTATAAATGTGTTTCAAGACTGTCCAGATTGCTTTAAGATTTATTCAAATTTAGGGTATTCCTTTAAAATAGTTATTTTCATAACTTCAATGTTTTTCCCCTGGAATAACCCCATAAACAAGATAAAACATTATGATCATGCTGGGTTTATACTGGATATGCAAGATACATTCAACATTTGAAATTCAGTGTTAATCAGCCATGTCAAGACACTGAAGGAGAAAAACTATACTATCTTCTCAATAAATTCACAAAACAGAGCATTTGACAGGCTTGAACACAGACCAATTGATTATCTTAAACAAACCTTAATGATGCCAACAGAATGGTAAGGAGAGCACATTGTGGACATGAAAGCAAGACCCACAGTTGTTCCAGCAAGTTCTGTTGCCCTGAAAGAAATTGATATGACAACTTATGATTCTAAGCTTTATTTTCTATAGACAATTCATCCACAACTCTACATGGTTAACAGAGAAACTCACATTGTGAATCATCATTCTAAACATGTCCTTCTGTTTTTGTTCCTGGACTGGTAGTTTAGTTGGTTAGAGTTTCTTTCTTTCTTTTTTTTTTTTTAAATATATTTTATTGATTTTTTACAAAGAAGAAGGGAGAAGGATAGAGTTAGAAACATCGATGAGAGAGATTGATTAGCTGCCTCCTGCACGCCCCCCACTGGGGATGTGCCCGCAACCAGGGTACATGCCTTTGACCGGAATCGAACCCGGGACCCTTGAGTCCGCAGGCTGACGCTCTATCCACTGAGCCAAACCGGTTCGCCTGGTTAGAGTTTCTTATCAATATACTAAGGTTGTGGGTTCAGTCTCCAGTTAGGCAAGGCACATACAAGAATTAACCAATCTACACTAATAAAAGACAAAGATGCTAATTGACCATACCTTTGCTATGCCCATCAGCCAATCAGAAGAGTATGCAAATTAACCCAACAAAGATGGCTGTTAAATTTGCATACTGCAGGCAGGGTGGGACAGCGCAACCCACCCCCCCGCCCGCCGCCATCCAGGCCTGCCCTGTGTGATCCGGGGTGGCAGGGTAGGGCAGAGCCATTGGCCTCCCGCCACGCCTCCATCAGGGCCTGCCGTGTGCGACCCGGGGAGGTGGGGAAGGCGCCGTGGGATCGGGCCTTCCATCTGCCACCTGGGGAATGGGCCTAAGCCAACAGGTGGTTATCTTCCGAGGGGTCCCAGACTGTGAGAGGGCACAGGTTGGGCTGAGGGACACCCTCCACCCCCCCACCCCCCCTCCCCCCCGCACACCAATGCACAAATTTTTGTGCACCGGGCCTCTAGTTAATATATAAATAAGTAGAAAAACAAATTGTTGTTTCTCTATTTCTCTCTCTCTCCCTTCCTCTCTCTCTCTAAAGTAAATAAATAAATGATTTAAATATTTTCTTATTTTTTTTAATTTGATGAGGCATTTTTCTTATACAATGGTTGTCATGTCACCTAAATCTAAGCACCTGAATGTAATCACTTTTAATATTTTATATCTATCATTCATGATTATTATATTTTCATTGTGGAACACATCCCTTGTCAGAAAATGTGTTTTTGTTTCATTCACTAGGGGGGCCCTCAGCTGAGCCTGCCCCCCTCACAGTCAGGGAGCCCTCAGGGGATATCCTACTGATGGCTAAGCCACAGCCTGGCCTCCATCTGCAGGAGGCAACTAGCTGATCAGGGGAAGGTACCACACCCATCACCCCACTGCTGCTCCACTGCCAGCCGCTGCAGATGCCAGCACTCAGCTCTCGCAGCCGCCAAGGTGTTTTCGTCAACACGGACTCCAGTCCCTTCACCATGAAAAAAATGACAACTTTCTTTAGGCATTTTCAAGATGTCTCTTTCATAGAATATGATCTTTCTTTTTCTTTCTTTCCTTTCTTTCTTTCTTTCTCTCTCTTTCTTTCTTTCTTTCTTTCTTTCTTTCTTTCTTTCTTTCTTTCTTTCTTTCTTTCTTTCTATCCTCACCTGAGGATTTTTTCCATTCATTTTTAGAGAGCGTGGGAGAGGGAAAGACAGAGAGAAACATCAATGTGAGAGGGACACATTGATTGGTTGCCTCCTGCATGAGCCCTGACCTGGGCCCCGGCCAGGGAGGAGTCTGCAACTTAGGTATGTGCCCTTGACCAGAATCAAACTGGGACCCTGCAGTCTGCAGGCCGAGGCTCTATCCACTGAGCCAAACTGGCTAGGGCAGGATATGACATTTATTAGCCCCTCCAGCAGCGGACCTCCATTTTTTCCTCCAGGAGTGAAATGTAAAAACCCTGGATCACCTTCTTGGATTCTTATTACCCAAGCAAGTAGCATACTGCAAGCTTAGCCAATGAGCAGTCAGAAAAAGTGTTTCCTGTGCAGCTCACACACAGAGGTGGGACTTCTGGTGCATGGCAGCTGCCAGGCCCTCTCTCTCCGGCCCTTTGCAGCCACAGCAGCCTTGTCGAGAAGGATGTCCAGAAGGTCATCTGGAAGACGTCTGGTCTAATTAGCATATTACCCTTTTATTAGTATAGATTGTCACACATGCTTTCTTTTAATTTATATTTTCCTGTTATATATTTTTATAACCATTCACTTTTATTTTCCTTTAGCACTTTTTAAGTATAGTAGGATTTGGAAATTGGGCCCATTCTGAAAGATTTTGTGTTAATGAACCCTATATGTTATTGAAATATTTGTCTTATTGAAGAGGGATTTGAAACACTTGCATTTATTTATGGAGATGATGTATTTGGTCTTTAGTAATTCTAATTTATTTTTCTCATTTTTTAATGATCTCACTTTATTTCTTTGTTATTCTTCTGCTGCTATCTCTTCAAGATCCTGGTCCTCATTTGTACTAGAAATTTGCAATATATGCATCATTAGTGTCATCCCATACACCGGGAGGTCACAGGTTCCATTCCAGATCAGGGCACATACCTAGGTTGTGGGTTTGATGTTCTCTCTCACATTGATGTTTCTCTCTCTCTCTCTCTCTCTCTCTCTCTCACTCTCTCTCTCTCTCTTTCTCTCTCCTTTCCCCTCTCTCTGAAATCAATAAGAATATCCTCTGGTGAGGATTTAAAAAGAAAGAAAATAAATTTACTTAGTAGTTGCAGTTACATTTAAAAAAAGAACCTATATCTTCCCACTTATCAACATCAAGAATGGAGAATATTAATTTTTGCCATGCAAAATGAGGAAATTACATTCACTGTGGAGTGTTCAGATATCTGTTATTTTAAAATGATATTGATCTCTTAAAAATTATATTGTAAATTTACTTATACTTACATCTACATTTGTTTAGGTTCAATCTCACTACTAGCTCATTTATAAAAAATAAAATATTTCCCCATCTTGAAGTTATCTAGTTTGGTTCTAATTTTTAGTGAATAGAATATATTTAGACTCTAAAGTCTCTACCTGGTTACACTGAGATACAGGCATCTTTTGTTAATTTGTCAGGTAAATGGTAAACTTTCTATTTACAAGTAAAGAGACAATTATTTCTTTCCATCATATATTTTAATCTGTTTATTTTAACCTATTCAAGAAATTTACTTGACATTTGATTTCCAATTTTTTACTTATGCACCTGTTATCTTATGTGTAATTTGTATCTTTCTACCCTACTCCTCACATACAGGAATACACTATAATCGAGCATGGCCCTGGAGCCAGTCTGGTAATTGGATTCCCTTACTACTTACTAGTTTAAGATCTTGAAAAATCATGAATTTTCCAAAAATGATGTTTTACCTTTGGTGGGCCCTTGAGTCTGGGTGACCTTCCCAAATGAAGGAACTGTGGCTGCTGTTCTTCAAAGATAACCCCAAAAACTGGCTTTGCAGTATTCACATCCTGGGTGCCTATGAACCTGGATAGCCTATGACTCACTCTTGACCAACAGAACAAATCATGTGACCATGTCATTTCTAAAATTGGGTCAAAACAAAGCCTTAAAGCTCTCTCCTGGGCCTCTTAGAATGCTTCTTCTGGGAAAAGTGAGTCACCTACTAAGATATCCAAAATCCTAAGACTGCCAAGTTAGAGGCAGTCCAAGTTAGCCACACGAAAAGCTGTATATACAGAAAGATGACCAACCAGCCCCCCTTCTCCAGCCACACCAGGCAAATTATCAGCCATACAAGTGAAGAAGACTTAGTTTAAGTCAAGAGGTTGTGAGCTGATGTTTTATGCTTAATAGATAACCAGCAAACAATATTAATTCTGACAAAATCTAATTTCTTGCTGCTTCCTTCTATCTGATACAGCTGCAAGCTATCCAGCAGAATTTTCTTGATCTTTCTTAAGGCAAATGTTCAGCACTTTTTGTATAATTTACAACTTTTATATTTATTTTCCCTGTTTGTTTTTTTTTAAATTAGTCATTTCAGCAGAATGGTAGAGGTGTGTAATTAGAATGCAATATTCAATTTATCTTCTATTCTAGAAGTGTGTCCTGAATAGCGCTTAAAGCTAATCAATTCTTTTTAAATAGTAAATCTAAATTCATCTGGCCATCCTCTAAACCAGTCTTTCCTTTCTGTGCATCCAATAAAAACAGACAAACTTCTTGTGAATCATTACTAAATCATTGGCTTCTCATAAAAAAGAAAAGAGCATATTCAACATAAGGTCCTAATGAATACTTTTAAAACTTTTAACCTTCTATGTTAAACCATGTCCCCTTACCTTATACCCTGAGATACCACTTGCTTTGCCCGGGCTTTGAGAAGTTTTATGCTAAAAACAACATAACATAAAAAGTGGGGAATCTATACATACGTGATTAACTGAGCAACATCATGACGCTTTCTTCTAAGGAGGACATCCCCCCTCCATTTAGAAAAGTTTTCCAAGGTGAAGCTTGCATTTGGGGTGATCTTTATCTTATCCTCATCATTCCAGATTTCCATCCCCACCAAGGCCACATGAGTATTGAGCTTTTTATAAACCTGTCCAAAGAGAAAAAAATGACAAAACATCAACTTATAATGGTGACATCATCATTTAATATTCTCAATATACTTTAGATTTTCAAACTAGTTATAACACCACTGTAAAACTTTCTTTCTAAACAAACTTGTGAATGGAAGTTACAATTTCTTTCTTGCAGAGGCTGGTATCCCCATTCTTAGGCAAAACAAACACCCTTAGATATTTCAGGTCTGTAAATTCCTTTTTTTTTTTTGAGAAAAGGTTCTTTTGAGACAAACCTTTTTTCTGTCTGCAACCTCAAGAAATATAATTTTCTATTAGTGGTTCATTACTATTACTTCATTTAACTCAAATGCCTTGTAGCATTCTTAGAATCTTCATGTTTCAGAACTTAGCAAGGTTGAGTCAGTGCTGGTTTGGACAGTAGTAAAGAAACGTGCTTTGTGGAAAAGTCCTACATCTGGAAGTCACAATGAAATAAGTGGTCCTCTAATTCTGATAACTGAACTATAAACCAAATGCACTACAATGCACATAGAATAACCTTTGGAAATAAGTTAAGCTTATGAGACAATACGCTTACTCTAAAGATAAAAACTTAAATAGCTGCTATAGTTTCTAAAACTATAGTGCTGGTCAAAGGATGAAAACTGCCAGTTTTATGATGAATAAGTTCTGGGGATTGAATGTAGGGCATGGTGATTAAAGTTAATATTACTATATCATACAATATAGTTGGAAATTGCTAAGAGAGTAGATGTTCAATGTTCTCCTCAAAATAAAGAAATGATAATTATGTAACATGATGGAGGTGTTGGCAAACCTATGGTGGTAATCATTCCGCGATATGTAAGTATTTCAAAGCAATGCTTTCAACACCTTAAACTTACACAATGCCATATGCCAATTATATCTTTGAGATATACTGAAAAAAATCCACAGTGACAGGTGTTCTCATGGGGCAACATTCTGCCACATTAAAAGTAGTTTGTAAAATAATAAAACATTTAGGAATACAACTATCACCAAAAGAGAAGTAAAAATCTAACAAGATTAAAATCCTCTCTATTATTCCCTCAGCTTCCTTATTCCTTTCTTGCTTTACTTTAGTCGCCTGACAAAACTCTAATCCTGGCTAAAGCTCACTCCCCACTCTGCCTGCCCCGCATCATGCCTCAGAACCCCGACAGGGAAAGCACGCCATGCTGACTGCTTCCACATTGAAGCCCTGGCTACTGACCTCAAGTGGTCTTTCCCACACTCCAGAAACCAGCTGCATTTCCAAAACCCATTCACTCTCTGCACATTGTTTTCATACTCACTCCTCTTTCTTTGAAATTCTGACAGTTTCTTTTAAATCCTCACTTTAAATGGATGCCCCTGCTTATCATACTCACTAAGCATCTAGAAGCAATCAGGAGAGAACTTCCACAAGTTCCTACCACCCATCCATCTACCCCCTGGCCTACACCTGTTGGAACAACCCATGCCTCTCCTTTCTTACGATGAATGCTCTGTGAACTGAAGGACAACTCCTCTATTCATGCACCAGATCAAAGAGCTCTTCCAGCAACTCTTCCATCTTCCTTCTATGGAATTGTTTCCCATTAGCGGCAAAATGGGGGTTAGAGGATGAAAAGAGAATTTCTCTTTATGACCTTTCTCCCTCCAACTTAGGCTCCATTTCTCTGTTCCCCTTTCTAGCAACTTCTGGGGAGAATTTTCCATATTTTCTGTCTCTAATTTCACTTCTCTCACTGTCTCTGGACTCACTCTAATCCTGATTTACTGTTGTACTCCACAGAAACTTGCATCTCCAGGTGACCAATAACCTCTACTTTGTTAAAAGCAATGTCAATCCTTAGTGCTCAGAAGCATCTACAATCTTTGATCATTTTTCCTTTTATAGATTTCTGTTTCAAGTAGCTTCTAGAAGAACAGTTCTCCTGGTTTTCCTCCTACCTCACTGTCTACTCCTTCTTGATCTCTATCAGTGTCTCCTCCCCTCTAATCTCTCCTCAGAGAAGTACTTCAATGGGGTACTTTGGGTTTCTTTTCTACTTATCTAGGCCCACCCCCTTGGTGAGCCTGCACCAACAGTTTCTTGGCAAACTATTTCTAGAAAGCTCTAGATAGAAAATATCTTAAGCTTTGAGTCCATGTACTCTGGGTTGAAAGTATTCACCACCTCCAGCATTGTATCAAGAAAACAGCAAAACAGACCTTGTGCAAACAAATGGGGGTGGCTGTGTTTCACTAAAACTTTATTTTGTAAAAAGGCAGCAGGATGGATTTGGTACACAGGCTACAGTTTTCTGACCTGTGCCTTCTCTATCTGTGCTGGGGACTTACAGATTTATATCTTACAGATTTACATAAAAACTCCAATCTTATATTTGCAACATTTCTACCTGGAAATCTTTATACAAAAGGATTTCTCAATGTTCATTTGTCCAAAATGAAAATCCTAATCTGTCCTCTGAGTCACCATCCCCTCCCATGTTCCCCCGTTGTTTGTTCGTTAAGTCAAAACCCTTGATGTCACTTGACTCTTTTCTATTTTTGTAATTCTTATCTCCACACATGTCATAACCCTGTGAGCTATTCTCAATAGACCCATTATCACTGCTTTTTCTCTAACCACCGTCATCTCTTGCCTGATTTATGGCATAATTCCCCTATCTCATCTTGTTTCTGCCCTTGTTTTCCTTCCTTTTATTTTCAACACAATGGCCAAGATCATCTTTTAAGAACACACATCTGACCATGTCATACCTCAGGCTCCCAACGTTCTCCTCACTCATGAAGTCCTTACACAGAACCACCAGGCCTTCAGGTTTTGGCCACTGCTACCTGTCAGATGTCATCTCTCACCCTTGCACAGGTTTACTACATTCTGGCCACAGTGGCCTTTCCACTGTTCCTCAAACATGACAATCTAGGCTCTGCCCTCAGGTCCTTTGCTCTGCTTTGCCCACCTCCCATTAGGGTCAGAGATAATTCCTTCAAGTCTCTACTCAATTGTCACCTTATTAGAGAGGCCTCCTATTTAACACGGCACCTAAGATGAATCTCTCTCCTCTCTCTCTCTCTCTCTCTCTCTCTCTCTCTCTCTCTCTCTCTTTCTCTCTCTCACTTTATTTTTCTTTATAGCAATTATCACCATCCTACATACTCTTTATATGATTTATTTGTCTCCTTAAACAAAAATGTAAACTCCCCTGAAGCAAAGGATATTTGTCATTTTTGTTCCTCACTTTATTTCTGTAATTTCAAAAAGTACCTGGCACAAAGTAGATGCTCAAAAAATATGGCCAGTACTTGGGGGTTTCCTTAAGAGGAGTGAGTCACCATGATCTTTGTGGTGAGAAGACAAAATAGGACCTTGGCCACGGAATCCACTTTTATTTTCTTTCTACCCTTAGATGATGTGTAGGACACTAAAAGTGACCAACCCTTTTCAACTAAGCAGGCTAACTGTATGCTCAAGTAATAAACTAAATATTAATATTTAAATCTTTTAAAAAGGTTAGATTATAAAATCATGTTTAAAGAGCAGATCAGCAATTATGTAATCAAAATGGGCTTGAAATCTGACCAATCTAAGTTCAAATTTTATTTCTATCATTTTTCTATTTTTGTGATTTTAGAAAAGTTCCTTTGCTTCTCAGAATCTGATTTCTTTGCTATAAATTAGGTTTGATAATATTTTAGTGTTGTTTGATGATTCAATGATATAACCTATTGAAAGATGTTATTGTGCCACAGCTTGCCTTATTTTGCTTATTTTATTTTCTGCCCGTGATTGGCTTTCCCTTGAGACTTGTTTGTCAGAATTTTTATACTGGGTTTTGGGACAAGAAAAACCATGCAGACACCTGTATACCTTCATGGAGCTGAGACTAGTGTGACAAATAGGTGAGAAATGTCTCTGTCCTGTAATATTAGTATTTAATTAAGTGGCAAAGGTCGTGGTCACCCTTCAAAAGGCAGTCATCAGTATTAGTCTTAAGAGTGTTGACTTTCTTTCCCTGCTTCATGAGTACTCACAGAAACACCCAATGTTACTGCCTAGCAAGAGTTAAAATCACACCGAATAAAATGTGTCATACCATGTTGACGTAATTGGCCATCTCAAACACCCTCTTTCTTATTTTCTCTGGATCTTGATTGTACTTTTTAAACTAAAAGACAACCAAGACGAAAAAAATGGGCATTGATAGGAATAAACATAATGGGAAGGTTTAAAAATAAAGGCATTCTCAGCTTATTTTACTTATCAGTGTTTATAATTCATGATCAGTTACAAAAAGTTAGAAACAAATTCTTTCTTATTTTTCTAACCATATTAAAGCATTTTAGGAATAGAGATGATGTTTCATCCCCTAAAGTACTAACTCAGTGTAAAGCTTTAAGATTTTATTACAAATGTGTTTCAGCTAAATACCATCATTCCCTAATTTGTGCAGAATCAGAGCCAGGAATAGATTATTCATTTAAAAAATATGAACAGTAAATGAATTTAGTATAATAAGAGAGGTCAAAGTTTTAGAATCTGAACTAATTAACTTGTGTTATCAAAGTACAGAATTTTTCCTTTGAGATCATACATGTGGGTCTCAGATTTAGAACACACAATATATGAAAATGCATTCTTATAAAAGAAGTTAGACAATGAGTATTATAAGAAAGCACTTTTTTCCAGAAGATCCTATTCATTTGCCCTTTATATTTACCACTTCCTTATGAGCATAAAATCTAATTTACCAATGACTTAAATAGTAAACAGAAGCCAAAATGACAAAGAAATTTAATTGGAAACTGAGTCTGGAGCTCTTAAGATAAAAAGAAAGGACATTAGAGTATAAAAATGTCTTGTAGGCATATCATATCCAGTGCCCATTCCTGGAAAGAAGAAATCGTATCAGTCTAATTATATGTCAAACTTTTCATAGGTTCAGAACAATTGGTAAAAAAGAATTACTCATAATCATGATTTTTAAAAACCAATCCATAGAGCTAATACTCACATAATAAGTTAAGGTAGGAGAGGATTTAAAAAGACACATTTATTGATATAGTTACCTCACCATTATCCAGGACCAAATAATATTCTATGTATTTCTTTTGTTCCCAAAACTTCTGGTCATTTAATTTCTGCAATCAATATAACAAGAAAAATTACTAAGGCAAGACCTTTCTCTGCAAGATTCTTTCTTTTATGAGATTGGTTGTTGTCTGGGGATAAAGGAAGATAAGATTATGATGTTAATTCTAACTAATAAGCCAGAATTATCTATAGACAGGCTCAGAATGTCAGGGCTAGGAGAGATGTCAGCGATATGCTAGCCCAACCCCTTTGTTTTACCAAACAAAGTGATTACACAACTAGTAAATAGGAATGCTGGAATTAAAAGTGTTCGGAGGTTTTTGAACAGTGGACGTTCCCACTATCCTGCTATGAAATAGACAAACTTTGACTTCAGGGTCCTCCTTGTGTTTTTGTTGTGGAGTATCCTTTTATTCCTGTTCCAGGGAACACCCCCTTCTTTACCAATGGTGCCATGCCCAAAGCCACATGACACCTAGTCTGTCCTTTTCTTCCCAGAAAGAGCTGGATCTCTTTCCTACATGCTAAGCTTCCCTATTTTCTGTTCCTTTCTCTCCACAATAAAGCAAAACAACAACAATGAAAACATATTTCATAGTGATTGTCCCATTGAAAAGTAGCAGACATTATTTGTATTAAATAATAAACCATCAAAGTTTATTATGTTGCATTTCTAGAAGTGCTTGTCTTTTAACGGGTAAGTTTCCATTAACAAAAAAGAGTCCTGAAGGTAGACTTTTAGCTATTATCTAATGATAATACTTACCTCCCACCCTCCATGGGAGCAATAAATTTATTAGCAATTACTGTGCACCAGCAGCGCTCTGGGCACTAGGGATATAGCAGTGAAATAGACATGGGCCGTGCACCGAAGGAGCTCACAATAGACAAATAAACACCGACATATCAGATGGGCATTATGAGGCCTCCGTTATTTTAGAGGAAGGCTAACAGTGAGAGGAACTGAGAAGGCATAGCACTGGTGAGGTAGGAGGAAAACAAAAGAGGGAAGAGAGAGAGAGGGAGAGAGAGAGAGAGAGAGAGAGAGAGAGAGAGAGAGAGAGAGAGAGAGAGAAAATGGAAGCATGGTTATTTGCACATGATTAGCAAGGAATTGAGACAGAGACAAGAGGTCTGTACCAGCTAAACCAGGAGATCAGCATTCGCATAGGTAAGAGTGGTTCTTCTGGCTGGTAGCATTCAAATACCCAGCACATTGAACCCAACAGAGATTTGATTTTATTCGGACCAATTCTGCCCACTGCTTATGGGTTCCCCAAATGTTTATAAGAGATGATCTTTTGTAACTGAAAGTTGGATTCCATATATGAAAGCACATTCTAAGCTGCCGTGAGCAGATCCTATATTTACCTTCCTCACTGCCACATCCTCAGCACCAATGGCAGTACTTGAAGAAAGATTGGTTGAATGAATTCATTCATGAAGACAGCAGGATATTTTACCTCAAAGTAATAATAATACTTTACACTGCTGTTTTATGTTAGAGTATTGTGAAAGTTGCCTGCTCCTAGTTGATCCATAAGTACTTCTTTAAAAAAATCAATGTACAATAAGGTTTTAATGTCTCTTTAACCTATTAGTTTCAACAATGATTGTAAAGTTTCAGCAATGTGCAGTTGCTAAGACTAGAACCCAGGGAAGACAGGACAGAATACATGAGAGTGCATGAGAGTGTTCCAAATAAAAATAGAGGTATGCATACAACCAGACTGGTGGCAGGTGGGGTCACATTCTTCCGAGATGTATGTGCCCATATCATGTCATCCATCCCACAGGTGCTGGGAGCCTTCTTTTCATCAGGCTCATGCTTGAAGAGTGCATGCTCCTGTTCATCCTGATTTGCAGGGCTTAAAGGTTCAATGAAGTACCTTTCATCTCCCTGACTGAAGTAGCCCCTAAAAAACATGAGAGTCCAGGCTTCTTAGAAAATATTTCTGCATTTGAGTGCAATAGACTTAGAGACTCAAAAAAGTTACCATTGCCAAAACATTCTAAGCTCATGGCAGTAGAACACAGTGTAACATTACAGCTGAAGATCCCCTTAGAAATTATCCAGGCTTATTCTCTCTATGAGGAAATGGAACCTATGGGGAGAAATGACTTCTGCAATGTCATATAGCTAACCTAAGTCAGAGCTGGCACTAGAATAAAATTTCCTGACTCTTGGTCCAGTGTTCTTCTAATTCCCTTGCCTTGTCTGCTCTCAGGTGTACTGAAAATGGAAGAGATCTGTAGTCTTATATATCAGGGTTAAAACTCTGGGCCTATCACTTATTAGTGGTACTACCATGGGAAATTACTTAAACTCACATAGCTTCATTTTCTCTATCTATAAAATGAGAATAATAATACATACAATAGAATGCTTATAAAAATTGAAGGAGATAATATGCAAAGCATATGATCAATGAATAATGCCAATTTCATCTTAATTCTCTCTGCTGAAGCCCTAAGCTAAGATTCATTGGACCATATTTAGGGAACACCCATTACTCATTAAGCATTGAACTAGAGGCAGGTGGTAAAGAGAGTCATTGTCTCTCCCGTCATAGAGCTTATATTCAAATGAGGAAGATAGATGTTGATTAAATAATTACATTTGACCCACAAATATATATAGTTATATGACATATATGTAATATACATAATTATAGCAGATAATTTCTAAGAAGAAAAGAACAAGGACATACAATAGGGCAAATGGATTTATTATACATAGAATTAGAAGAGTAAGAGGTGACGGGAGAGATAAATTGGGGGATTGATTGCATTGGTCTGCATAATGTGGCAGTAGAGAGAGAATGTAGTGAATAATCTCAGAAAATATTTAGAACATATAATCAATAAGGCCTGATAATGGATTAAAATAAGTAGTTGAAAGGCAATAAGTCATCAAGAACCTAGATTTCTGTATTTGGCAAGTAGTTGGTTGATTATTTACTGTGATAAGAAACACTGGATAAATACCAGATTTTAGAGAAAATTACTAGCTTCATTAAGATTTCATTAAGATATACAGATATGGGAGAGATATGGAGATAAGAAAGAAAAAAAATAGATATTCAAGTCTGGGTATGGGAAGTCTGGATATCTTATTATTGACAGACACATGGGGAGTCCTTAGTACAGAGAAAAAAAATGGATGAGCCTGGACAGGACAAACTAGAGATTTTAGAGTAAAGAGAGAAGGTGAAGAGGAGCTCCCCTTTCCTAAAGGCTCTGACTTTAAAATTGGGACTCAAAACCTATATTTTGAAAGCAAGCAACCAATCAAAGAAAAGCAACTCAGAAAGCAATTCAGGTTTTTAATTTATAAACTACTATAAAGATGGGCCATGTTTCCTTCAAATTTAAAAATTTTTTTTGGTCCTTAGAATTCATATTTCCCTATAGTAACATTATATATATATTTTAAAGGACCGGAGCATGAATTCATGCACCAGTGGGGTCCCTCAGCCTGGCCTGCAGGATCAAGCCAAAACTGGCTCTCTGACATCTCCCAAGGGGTCCTGGATTGTGAGAGGGCACAGGCCAGGTCAAGGGACCCCACTGGTGCATGATTGGGGCTGGGGGGACGCGGGAAGTTGGCCAATGAGGAGGGACCACAGGAAGGCTCCAGGGCATGTCCAGCCCATCTCACTCAGTCCAAATCAGCTGGACCCCAGCACAAGCTAACCTAATGGTTGGAGCATCTGCCCCCTGGTGGTCAGTGAACATCATAGTGAGCAGTTGAGTGGCCTTAGCATATCATTAGCATATTATGCTTTGATTGGTTGAACGGTTGACCGGTCGACCAGACACTTAGCATATTAGGCTTTTATTATATAGGATATATTATTGTTGGCACTATTACAGATGTTCCCCATTTCTTTGGGTTTATTAAACATACCTACACACCCAATCATCAAAGATGCATACAAACTATTCATGAAGTCTTACCTTAGACCTCTACATGTGCTGATGCTAGCTTCAGAAATTTTTGCATTAATAATATGTCCTTGATAATAACAGTCATCCTAAAGAAAAGAGAAAAGGGATTTTATAAAGGAAAGTGTGCATGTTTTTTAGACGATTGCTACATTTAAAATTAAAATTTTGAAATAAGATCTATAATGCTTTAAAGTCATTTTATGCTGAATAACAATCAACTTAAAGATAGTAAAAACATTTTTAAAGTTTTTTATGGTTGAAATCTTTAATATTTAGGTAATGATCCCAAATGCTTACATATTGCTAACTAAATGTTGGTGTAAATGTTTGTGCTTCAGATAAAGGAAAACAGGTTGAATACAGCCTGGAAGCAACAAACATAGATGTATGTTTAAAACCTGAGCTCCTAAAACATTAGACACTTATTCCTTTCTTTGACTAATCAGTCAACCACTCATTATTTTTTTAACAAGTATGAGTTCTTTCCAATGAATGTGTTATTTCTTGATTTATCTAAAGAGTTTCACCAGACTAATTGGATTAGTACAGCACTCTCTGCCTCCATCAGCAAAAGGCACAACGCTCACCCTTTTTCTTGTGTCTGTGCTCCTTTCAACTTTGGGAAAGATGAAGTATTGGCCTATGTAAACCCCTGTGCCACTGCATAATTTTATAATTCTACCATTGAGGAAATAGTCTGGACTTTGAGAAACTAGATGATTTAGTGATCATATATAATTTTCTACTCTTCTAATGAAAATAAGAAGTTCCTTCTGTCCACTTTCCTATAGGGAGCCCTTGAAGGCTGGAAAGGGTTACCGTGTTTGTAAAGGAATGACTTTGTTTTTGTCAAGGTCTTCAAATGATGGAGGATCAATCAAGAAATTACTACTAGCCTGGCTGGTCTGGCTCAATGGTTGAGCATCGACCCAGGAACCTGGAGATCTCAGTTTGGTCCCCCCACCCTGCCCCTCTCAGGGCACATGCCAGGGTTGCAGGCTGGATCCACAGAATGGCGTGGGCAAGAGGCAGCTGATCGATGATGTTTCTCTCTCATTGATGTTTCTATCTCTTTATCCCTCTCTCTTCTGCTCTCTCTAGCAATCAATTTTAAAAAAATATTTAAAAAAGAAAGAAATTACTATTAAATAAAGCACTGATGCTATACATGCTGCTTCCCTTTCACTCCTTGTTTGGCAATGACTGCATTTGGATGTGTGGGTTGTACCCCAATTAACAATAAATCTAGGGTACTCCATCTTACCATGATCTGCGGGCTGGAGGTGACCTCCTTTCCTGTGGAATTATAATGTGTTTCCGTGTAGCCTGGTGCCAAGAGATCCCTGGAGACAAAGAAAAAAGTCATAGTTACTCATGCTAATTACAAAGTTCAGTGATCAAAGTGAGAGCTTTCCCTGGGTGTGCAGTGAAGTTCTAATTCCTGAGGGCCTCGTCCTAACCCCTTACAAGTTCAGGCAGTCGTGACTAGTAGGGGAAAATGTCTGCTTTGTTGTCCGACTTTGCTTACTGGCCTGAAGAAAGACTTGAGGAAGAAATGAAACTGAGGGGAAAGTTGGTAAATAGTGGCTGAAAAGAGTGCTGTTCCTCACCAGTTGAAGGTAACTGCATTTCCTAGCCCTTTAGTCACCAGTGACTGTTCAAGTTTATTGAAAATTCCCTTGCATTTGGCAGTTAGGGTCCTCCCAGCATTTCTGCCGAGCCTTCTTAAAATTCTTTCAATTACTCTCTAGAAAATAGGAGCCTGACTATATTTTTAAAAGAAGTAGGGCAAAGAGAAAAGGAAGTAATGACTGTGTATTAAGTGCTATCTCTGTACTGGCCACTGGGTTAGACTTGTTACATGAGTCATTTAATATAATCTTTTCAACAATCCTACAAAATAAATACTATTCTCTATTGTTCGGATGAGATTAAATAGTTCAGTGGCATAGAATCATGTTTAGGTCTGCCTTAATCCCAAGCCTGTTTTCCTTCCATTACAGTACACTATTTCCAAACTCCAGACAGTTGTGTGTTTTTTTGTTTTGTTTTTTTGTTGTTTTTTTTTTTTGCAAAAGGTGATATTCTATTTGTCTATCTTGCTGTCCTATATGGAACAATTGAGGAATTGAAATAAATTGAAAGCACACATTAGGAAATTGTTTTTGAAATAGTGTATCTATAGGGTAATCAGGATTTGGGTAAGAACTTAGGCAGTGAAACTTGAAAAGAAACGTTGAATTTGATGAACTGGGTGGAGAGGAACGAGCCTAATGTAACATATGAGAGAAATGGGTGGGTTAGTGGGCAGCTGAGTAGGAAGGGCATTGGTGTTGAAATCAGGAGAGCCCAACTCTGGTTTTACCATTGACTGGGTTCTTTGGCCCTAGAGTTTATTTAACTTTTATATGTCTTATTTTTTTACCAATGAAAATGGTTGCAAATTGCTTTAAAATCTAATCTTTCAGTGTTAGAATAATAAAATGAAATAGTGTAGGGGAAGAGTTAAAAATCTATAATTATTTCATTGAATTTGATAAAATGTATGTCTGTTTGCACCTCATTTAGTTTGTTTTATTCCTATAACTGTCAAAATACTAGTAAACTGTTGTTTTACCCAATATGTTTCTACTACTTCAGTAGGAACAAATATTCATTGAAACTCTTGGGCCAGTAGAGAGCAAAAGCTGATTAGCCAGGGTTCACGTGAGACATAAGTAATTGGTGAGGATTATATCAAAAGTAAAGACACTTACTTGGATTTTTTCAAATAAAGCACTGCCATTTTCCCGTTAACTGTCATTTTATACTTCAATTCAGTTTCATATTTTTCCTGCAAAAATGTAAAAACATTTGCTGGCAATTAAAACACACACACAAATATTTATTTTGCTAGGTCTATCTGTTTAATCATTAGCAAGCAATGACTGCTTTTCCTTAACATTAGTGTGTATAATGCCAAATATCTGCTTCTGCCTCTCTTAACAAATCTAACAACTTTGCCAACCAAGTAGATAAATTACGTTGAGACCTTTATATACATCCATCTTTTCCTCCATCCATCCATTCATTTACCCATTCATGCATTTTACAAATATTATTTGAGTGCTGGTTATTTGCAAGATATGGCTTGGTTCTGGAAATTCAACTCGAAGCAATAAAAATTGGTACTTGCTGTCAGAAAGCTTATAATCTTGTAGAAAAACAGACAATAACTGCGAGTTATGTTGTATGATAAATGATATAAATATGGAGGCAATGTGGGATGTCTAACATCTTAAAGGAAGGAAAGGCTTTCCTGAGGACATAATGCATAAGCTGAGGTATGAATTAGCCAGGTGAAGCACGGCAGGGAAGTTATTTGAGAAGGATTAGTTTGCAAAAAGACCCGGAGACCTTTAAGGATCTCACTGATGCTTTTTAGTGTGAGATCTTTTTAAGGCTAAGCGGAGGTCAGAATATGGGCAAAACCAACAAGAATATGTACCCTGGGGCAGGAAGAAGCCCTCAGGAAGAAGAGTCTCAGGTATTCAGAGAAAGAAAAATATCACCTCAAGTAAACCATGTAGATTAGGAGAACTGTCATAAGTTTTAATTTATGTCTACGGGAAGAACTATAGAGGACTATACAGGGCACTTTAAAGATCACATTGGGTATTGAGTTTTGAGTTTGTTGTATAAAACTAGGTTACTAGTCATGGTTACACACAACACCTAATAATTCACTGGGAAGTGACAAGGCATTGCTATTAAAGAGATCTAAAAATGGCAACAACATGTGATTGAGAACCACTTATGATGGACTGAGTGCTCTTCTCTCTGCTGTTGCACCTAAACCAACTTTTCTTCTCCCTTCCCTCTCCTGGCCACAACAGTACCAGAGCTCATCGAGGGACAATAGTGAATTAGACCCATCAGGTCAGGGATATTATGCAGAGATTTACCATCTCCAAGGTCAGGTATTTTGGCCCATATTTCTTTTTAATTATCAATTATTGGTGTCTTCCCTGGGGTCAAAAGTGCATGACTATAAATATCTTATACTGTGGGCCTAAAGGTGGGGAGGCTACTGTAACTTAGTTCATTTTCATAAATAACAGGATGTGGGAGAAATCCCGAGGATGAAAACTAAATCCATGGGGAATTGCTCTAACCACTGGTTAGAAAGGCCATCTGTATATATAAAACCCTGATATGCAAATAGAACCAACGGTGAAACAACCGAACAACTGGTGGCTATGACGTGCGCTGGTCACCAGGGGGTGTGTGCGGAACATGGAGGGCACTGGCTGGGGTGGGATGGTGGAGCAGGTGAGCTGGAGCACCAGACCAAGGTGGGGTACTGGTCGCTGTCATTGGGGTGAGCTTCTGGTGGTTATTAAAAATTATTTGCTCCCATGCGCCATGGTCCTGCCAGGCACTCACACCCGCTGCCAGTGCCTGGTGCCAATCCTGATCGCCCGGCGCTGTCAGTGGGCAGCTGCCAGCCCTGATTGCCCCTAAGGGCTTCTCCACTTCCCCTTGCTCCTTAGGGGCAATAGGGGCCGGCAGCCACCTCTTGCACCCGCTGCCAGCTCCAGAGCCGCTGCTCACACATGCAGCTGGTGCTGGAGCCACCAACTGCACCGGCTGCTGGTGCCTGGCACCAGTCCTGATCGTTTGTCACCAACAACGGGGGTGCAAACAGTGGCTGCCAGCCCCAATTGCCCCTGAGGGCTTCTCCACCTCCCCCTGCAGGCCCCGCTCACACCCACTGCTGATGCTGGCCCAATCGCTCTGCTCCATCAGTGGTTGTGAGCAGGGCCAGTGCTGCCATCAGTGCGTGGGAACAGTGGCAGTGGGAGAGGGGCTGCCGGAAGACAGGGGACTAGGGGGTGTGGTGGGAAGGGCCCAGCAGGGGCATGAAGGATGGGCCGAGACCAACCCCTGTGCCCACCCCATGCTCACTGCCCACAGTTCCTTTCAAGGTGCATGAATTTGTGCACTGGACCCCTATTCTATTTAGTATAGAATAAAAATATTAGGATACAAGATATGAGCTTCTAATCAGAAGAGCCTTCCAGATAGCTGCTTCTATTAGCAATGGAGTTTTAGTGGAGCTTTACTTAAAACATTATTTAGAGGCTGTTTTAGAAAATAATCATTGCTTTTGGAATGGGAGTTTAGCTGACACTAGTATATAGATTTTGGATGAAAGGCAACAGCAGGGAAGAAAACCAGAGTCTGTATGAAAGACATGTGTACATATGTGTATATGTATTTGTGTATTAAGTATAATTATATATTTCTATGTACACCATGTGCATTTATATATTGTATGTATGTGTATTTTGTATATATATATATATATATATATATATATATATATATATTCAAGATTTTTTCCTCTCTGTTAAATCAAAAGCTGTACCTGTTGATGTGGCTTCTTGACCTCTCGTTTATACAGTGGATGAAGTCTTTTGGGGTAAACCACTTCATACTTCTTTACTCCACGGAGTTCTCTTATAGCATTTACTGAAAAAAAGTAAGAGAAGGTTTAACTAATAAGAACTAATAGACTTGTCGGAAATGGTCATCTTTAATGCATTTCTGGTGAATGGTGTCTCCCACCAAGACTTTGAGTTATGTCAGAGAGTTATTAAAGTGCAGACACCAAAAGAGATCCACAAAATCAGAGACTCACTCTTCCTTTCAAATCTTTACTTTAACTTATCCCTTTAAATATTTCCCCACTGAGAATATTTTTTTTAAGTTTTTCCACTTCTCTTTGCTATCTTGGATCCCCGCAGAAGAATAGAGCAAACAGTATAGAGTCTACTCTATACTATAGACAAAAGCTAGTCAAGGAAGGCAGAAGCCAAATGAACCCTCTAAGAAGCTAAATCAGTGTCAGAATGGTAGAATTGAAGCACTCTCAAAACTACAGTGTTAGAAAAATGAAATAACTAATGGGTGTCATTTCAGATTCTAAGATATTTTCCTTGGGTTTCCCAAAAGCAATGCTTTACACTATTGAAAGAAACAAAGTCAGTAAGAAAAGGCTCCAATACCAGCGCCATGGAATGGGCAGGCTCTTTGCAGCACAGATACGCCTTCATTTTTGCATACAACACATGAAAAAATATTTTTTAAAAATTAGAGACACAGACAGAACACTATTACTGGCCTGGAAGGAAATGTCTGAGCCTGCTGTTACCTTAAAAGAGAATTGAAAAGTTATCTCATTTAACCTCCTTTCTGCATCTTGAAATCTCATCTCAACATTGAATCTAGAAGTTATTTTTGAGAGATATTCAGTTCTTCCAAAGCTAACACTGGAATTTCTATTTCCTTTTATTTTTCTACTAGAGACCCAATACACAAAATCTGTGCAAGGGGCTCGACCCTCACAGCCGCAATGGCTTGCCTTGGCCTTCACAGCCCCGGCTTTGTCCAGAAGATCGTCCGGAAGGATATCCGGAAGGTCGTTCGGCTGCCCAGTCTGATTAGCAGATTACACTTTTATTATAGATTTATCCACATGGTCCTGTCCCTGTTCTGTGCAGAGTGGAGCCTAAGGAAATGTCAGCAGATCTGCTCTCTGGTCGCTGAAGAGGCTGCAGGTCCACACGGAATGTAGATGCAGGAGGAACCAGGGCCCAACCCAGCGGCTGACTGACACCAGGACTAGAGACGCTTTAGTTGTCTGTGTGGAGTCGGAGGCTCTCTAAAGGTAACCCTACCTCATTACACTACTCAAGCCTATGTCCTATGATAACACAAATTTATGTTACCCTGGTTGATCTTTTAACAAATAGGACTGAGGATTTTTGTTAGTCACCTTGAATGACTGTTCACTTATCCCAATACGTTCCAAGAATAAAGACTTATTTTAAAAAAATTTCTTTAAAAACTAAAGCATACATTTTTAAAATTCCTGGTGATGTCAATTTTCTTTTATTATTTTAGGATGTCTTTATTTCATTTGATCACTCAGGAGCCATGTACATCTAACTTTAAAAGATAGAAAAAGTGATAAAATTATCTGCAAATTCATTGTGTCAAAAATGAGGTGTTCACATGATGAAACAGTTTTTCATTCAGTGGCCTGAGATTTACTCTTAGCAAGATTTCAAAGGTACCTAAAGCTGTGGCATCAGTACTAGAGTGCCTTAACTTTGGGTTTAGTTTGGTTTTTAATTATTTGAAAAGAGAGGATAGGTTAAGTGATCTCTGGCCAGTTCAAGGAGTCTACAATTTCATGCAAATACATACAGAACCCCCTATAATCTCCTCAAAGAGGCAATGCTCATTTGAATAAACTTCTAATCAGTTGATAAAATAAGTCTGGCCACATAGTCACACTTCCAGAACCACATCTGAGGTTCCCTCAATTACTTGTTGCTGTTTCACAGGTAATCACTGGCCCTCTTTTATTTCTATTTAATTAATTTTGGGTAAAAAAAAAACAAAAAAAACCCACATTGGTTATAAACAGCTTTCATAACATAAGTCCAAAAACCTGAAGGAACATCTAATCAATCATTGTCTTTTCATTAAGTGAACATTTTGGTAATTATCACACTTATTTCAAAATAGTATGATGTTAAGAGGTAAGAAAATTACTCCTGCCAGAAAGTAACTAATCGTATCGGCACAATTCTCCACAGTCCCCTGTAACTCTGACACCAAACAAGCATACCAAGAGGCATGCGTGCTGGCGGGTGGCTTGTGTCCAATCAGTGCAGTCAGTCCCGTTAATACAGAGCTCTTGAAGCCATATATTCACCAATGTTGCAAACAGAGTAACTCTTTCTAAAACGCTATATGAAAAGTCATTTTCATCCATAATACACATCATTTTGACAGGAAATATTATCCAAGCTGCCCTCGGGTCATAAAATAATACCTACCCAAATAATTCTTTCCATAAATGCATAAAGTAATACACATGCACATTCTCCATTCAGAAGTGGTGAGTAAGGAACAGGCTGATCTGACCAACAAAAGTTTGTTTGTTTGTTTTTTGTTTTTTTAAATATATTTTATTGATTTTACAGAGAGGAAGGGAGAGAGATAGAGAGTTAGAAACATCGATGAGAGAGAAACATCGATCAGCTGCCTCCTGCACACCTTCTACTGGGGATGTGCCCGCAACCAAGGTACATGCCCTTGACCGGAATCGAACCTGGGACCTTTCAGTCCACAGGCCGACGCTCTATCCACTGAGCCAAACCGGTTACGGCAACAAGTTTTCTTTAATACACACTGATTAGTATCTAATCAGTATGCTTCTAATTAGTATCTAAATTCTAGGGTTTGGTGAAATTCGAAATTACCAGCTGATTCAAATATGTAAAATAGTGGAGAAATTTATTTTTTCAACTATTTTTTTTGACGGCAGATCACTTTCCAATGGTAAGCAAAATAAATCAATAAATAAACCGGAATGTATTGAAAGGTCTTCGGCAACCTCTCACTTTCTTCAGTTTGAAATGAATGATTTCTAGCTCTTTCCAAACTCTTGCAACATCGTACATTCTCTTAAAAAGCAGATAGAATTTCCCATACTGGCACTTGATTTTCTGAAACCCAGAAGGCCCTGGGACGAGTGTGACTTGAGATGTAATGAATTACACAGCAGCTAGGAGAGGCAGCAGACCTTCATATTTTATGGCTCATTCATCGTAAGGTGATAGAGATAGTTAAGCCTCCTCTCAGCAGAATTACACGGGCTTATTATTTTGAAGCCTGTGGAACAAACACAAGTAACTGCCATCCAGGGATTACACAAATTTAAGCTGTAACACAGTATGTTTCTACTCATTCATTGCAATACTTGCTTTCTCTTTCCCACAGGACTCACGAACGAGATTAATTTTGACTAGCAAAACTAGATCAACAAAAAGAAATCTCTTAGTTTGGTTTAGATTCAATAATTCTTTTATGTTAAAAAGTTAAAAATTAATTCTGTTGACAAGATTAATGTAACAGACATTGGTCTGGATTGCTATTTATATTTTAATATGTTTTGGACCACTTTGGATTTTAGCACATTTGTACATAATGCCATTTTCATATGTATTCAAAACTGCTTAAAGCATTGTCTTCCCAAATTGAGCACATGACATGAAGTCCTGATCAGGTTCATGCCTGACACTGACTTAAGTTCGGGGTTCTCTGAACCCCCTCAACCCATCTTGTAATTTTAAATTTCATGTAGGAAAAGTGAGCACAAACACTGAGGAAAAAAAGCACATCTTAATTAAGTCTATCATTTGGCTATAAAGATGGACTTATATGTACTCTTTAGGGTCTTCTGGTCACCTTATGAAGACAAGAAAGAATTTCTAATTGGAAATAACATAATTTCAGAAGTACTGATCCCCCTGGGTAATCTGCTGGAAGATAGTAAAGACCATTTTCCTTTGTCAATGCATTTATTTCTTCACTCCCAAGCACCTGGCACATCCTTTTAAATATTTGTGTGTGTTTTTTCCCGTGATGCAATTCTATAAGTTGTTTTTCTCAGGAAATTACTAAGCTCATTACAAACAGTTGCCCTGATTTTACCCCCTTCCTTTATTTCATTATATGAGAACTAGATAAATGTCAGTGTCTGAGCAACACCTATTTATTCTGTGGATGATGTGAACAAAGAAACAAAATAACAGAAGAGATAGGGAAATAAAACTGCTTTCCTTCTTGCATTCTGGCTGGGAAATCAACTTATTGGAAAAAATATCAGAGTATTTCACTACGGGGGAGACAGTCTTGAAAATACAAGATGGCGGGTAATACAAGTGGGGCAGATTTCTGTTCCCATTGGAAAACGAGGTGGGCAGCTTTCTGTCTGTCTCCTCATTCTCACAAGAATCTCTGTCTTCACCACCAAGTACTCAGAGATGCTACGCTTTTAAGCATGACTTCTAAGAGCATTGCATCTCTGGGGGACATGTAGTGAATGCAGATACAGGGGGAGCAGAGTCAGTTTGTACACCCAACTTCCCTGAAAAGGCTGAAATATGGCTAAACTCCAGTGTTAGTTATGTGATTCTGTTTATGGATACAGCTTGATCTTTCTGCTGTGGGAAAAAGCTGGTACCCAAGCAATTCTTATGTTTCACGCAAACAAAGGCTTCCAAAGAGTTTGTAGTGATAGTATTTTTGGAGACTGTAGGGAAAGAATATTTTTATTAAGTTTGACTCAAAAAGTAGAAATTTTAAGCCAATAACTTAAATGCCTAGCATAGTTCTCTATTTAGAGATATTAAGTAAAACTTTCAAAAATCTGGAAATCAGAAACCAGGGGGAAATGAAAAATCACTTTTAGTGATTAAGTACAGAGTGAGTGCAAGGGGAAGAGGACCACTTCTCCCCAATCCCGTATTTCTGGTTGATAATTTGTTCCCATTCCTGGGTCCCAGTAAGAATGCTAATACCCAAGAGAAGTCTGACCAAGGAAGGATTCCCAGGTACTAAAGCTAATGTGCTTCCCTAAGCTCTAGAAACATAAATAAGCTAAGGAAATGTGTTAGCCAATCTAATTTAACCAAAATCTAATAGAAGAATGTATGAGCAATGGACAGAGATAGTAGACATTATGTGTTACCAGGAAGTAGAATTCCTCTACTTTTAAGTTTGTAAATGCTTGATATACCAGCAAAATAGAAGTAAGTGATCAAGTTCGGTTTAGCAACAGCATTATTTTGATCAAGTAATATAACGCTGCTTTATAAAATGAAATTGGTCAAGTATTTATTTCTAATTAGTCATATTTATTATCACCATAAATGAAAGAACTAAAAATGCGAGCTCAAAAGGAACAGGACAAGCCAACTCGTCCCAATAATAATAGAAAATACTTTCCAAAGCCTTCTGGAAAGCCATGGCACTGCTCTAAAAAGGACAAGGTGGGTTTTGATGAATTTCACCTTTTGACTTGAAGATCACATTCATTATGTTAATTATGCTGAATGAAACCTTCCATTTGATTCCCATGTTCTCAGAACATATATGTAAATATTGATTAAGGACACCTCTTTGCCTCTCATTTACATTGAGTTTTTACATCAGTCACCTGCCTTCTCCAAAAATAGATTAAAATCTTCCCAACTAGTTAGTATAATTTACTAAACAAATATATTTGGAGAAGATAAAAAGCAAGCAGCTCACTGATGTATTTAAAATAACCTAAAGAAAAGGTAAACACCTACCTGGAACTGAAGAGAAAGAGAACGTGGCCACCAGGAGAAGCCCTGGCAACATCCTGGCCAACCCCTAGAGTGTGGTGTCTGTCCTTCTCACTCAAACAGAAGTGCACTGCTCGGTCTTTCACTGCCACCTCTCAAGTGAAACCGAGTGAGGCTCCCAGGCTCATTCTCCTCTCTGCTTCAGGAAGTATTTACTGAAGGTGTTGCACAACCTTGAAGCTGTGGTCCCGCAACAATGGCACAAGCAGGCGGAAGTTCTGACTGGCTCCCAGTTCCAAGATTACTTTGTCATGAGGTATGGTTTACCTTTTCTTCTCCCCAGTGTCCCCACTCAAAAGTAGTGTGTTTCCAATATATTACCACCGCCCAATGAGCCACCATGAGAGAGCAGCTTAGATGTGTCTTGATAAATGTGTGTATTTATTATGATATGGATGTAGGTAAGGTCATTCCTGCTTTGAACCTGTGTTCCAGTTGAGTAATCCCTGTAATTTCTGACGTATTAGGAAAGCCCCTTCCCTTTAATACATGCCTCATACCACCTAAATCTTGGGACCATTGGATACAGGATCTTCATTTTATGTTTTTACTTAATTATATGTTTCTAAACTGCCATGCTCTCACAATTGCATCTGGAATGGGCAGAGAGGTACCACTACTTCAATCCAAAGAGAGCTGTAGAGTCATTGAGAACTGAGACACTGCCCTCTTTGCTTTCCTGTACCCAGTAATGTACTGCACAGAGTTGGCACAGATTCAATGCTTCCACTGTGCTAAAAAGTATGTGTCATGGAGTTTAAGAAACTCAGGTTTAAACATGGTTGAGCACATTCTGTCTCTCTGCCCGATTCACCACGTATACATATTGAAAACTTAACTGATCAAATCTCTACGACTACTTCGGGTAATGGAACAAACAAAAGCACAAAGAGTTTTGTACCCTCTAAGAGAAGACTTGCCATTTTACCTTCAAAAACTTTAAACATTCTTCATATGTAAATAAATAATTCAACCCCTGAGAATCATCCTAAGAAAATTTTCTAAAATATAAAATGAGTTTTATGCCTCAATATGTCAATTAATTTATGTATAAAAGATAAAACTAAAATTAAATATCCCAAAAATAAGAAGATAGGTATTTAATCTACTACATACCTTCTCAGTGAGATATTAAGTCAATATTTAAACTAATCTGTGCAATAAATTTTAATACAGTGGGGCCTTGACTTACGAGTTTAATTCATTCCATGACGGAGCTCATAACTCAACTTACTCGTATGTCATATCAACAGTGAACGAGTGAGACACATGATGCTGGGCTGATGTTGTGGTGTTCACTGTGACGTTCGCTGCGCCAACTAGCAGTGGGGTATCTCAAGCTGGCTCGTAACGCGAATTTTAGCTCGCAACTCAAAGCAAAAAATCAGCCGAGAGACGGCTCATATCTCAAAAAACTCATTAGTGGGACACTCGTAAGTCAAGGCCCCACTGTATTATGGGAAAGCTTTACATCATAATATCAGGAAAAATAAAGCAATAAAATTATATACAAAATAATCAAACTTAAATAAAAACTTTGAAAAGCTATTCAGAGTAAAACACAGAAACAGAAAAAATATCCAAATATTTAGAGAGGCCTGATAATGTGTGTATTTATTATGACATGGATGTAGGTAAGGTCATCCATTTTGTGTTTGTGCTGGGAAGATGTGCTTTTATTCATTTTCTTTCCCTTTTTAAAAAAATATTTTTATTGATTTCAGAGAGGAAGGGAGAGGGAGATAGAGATAGAAACATCAATGATGAGAGAGAATCATGGATTGACTGCCTCCTGCACACCCCCTACTGGTGATTGAGCCCGTAACCCAGGCATGTGCCCTGACTGAGGGTCAAACCATGACCTCCTGGTCCATAGGTCAACACTCAACCACTGCACCACACCAGCCAGGCTCTTTCCCTTTTTAAAAAATTTTAAGTAGTGGTTAGCATTACTTGTGTAATTTTTAAATTATGTAAAATAAACAAAAATATATATATTTTCTCCCCAAATTATTGACTGGCCTTTCTATTAGAATATAGTAGCTACTGAATATGTGGGTTTTTAAAAAATATATTTTTATTATTGATTTCAGAGAGGAAGAGAGAGAGAGAGACAGAAACATCAATGATGAAAGAGAATCACCAATTGGCTGACTCCTGCAGGCTCCAGAATGGGGATCAAGCCCGCAACCCGGGTACGTGCCCTGACTGGGACTCAAACTGTGACCTTCTGGTTCATAGGTTGACGCTCAACCACTGAACCACACCAGCTGGGCACTACTGAGTATGTTTGCACACTGAATTAATGATTGAAAGAGGACCACCCTTAAAAAAAACAAGCAGAGCCCTAACCGGTTTGGCTCAGTGGGTAGAGTGTCGGCCTGTGGACTGAAAGGTCCCAGGTTTGATTCTGGTCAAGGGCATGTACCTTGGTTGTGGGCACATCCCCAGTGGGAGGTGTGTAGGAGGCAGCTGGTTGATGTTTCTCTCCCATGGATGTTTCTAACTCTCTATCCCTCTCCCTTCCTTCTGTAAAAAAATCAATACAATATATTTTAAAAAACACACACGCAAAAAAACAAAACAAGCAGAGCTCTAGCTGGTTTGGCCCAGTTGATAGAGCATTGGCCTGAGGACTGAAGGGTCCTGGGTTTGATTCCTGTCAAGGGCACATGCCTGGGTTGTGGGCTCGATCCCCAGTAAGGGACATGCAGGAGATAGCCAATCAACGATTCTCATCATTGATGTTTCAATCCCTCTCTCCCTCTCCCTCCCTCTCTAAAATGTATAAAAATGCTTTTTAAAAAGACACAAAAAACAAAACAAGAACAACAAAAAAAAAAAACACAAGCAGAGTCTCTGAACTACAAGCATGAGCAGCTGAGTCTTAGAAGAAAAGAAGGAAAAATCGCTTAGTCTTTTAAAGCCAAAACCAATGTAAAGACTTAGGGTTTCCTATTCTAACTTACCATGTAAGTAGATAATGTAACACAAAGAAAGGAAAGCTATTTGCTTTTAAGCTTGGTAAATACATTTTTTCATAAGAAAATGGAGAGATTTTGTTATCAGCTTTCAGGTACATTTATGCAAAAAATATTTACATAAGATTTTACTTTCTTGCTTAGATGTTAATTTTATAATCAGCCAATAACCCTTTACCCCTGAATTATGAGCTATGTGCTTAATATATAAATGTTGCATTCCATTAGGTTCTTTGTAACATGAGTGGCCTTCCCTCTCATTTTACATCTAAATTAAAAGCAGTAGATAATCAGCAGAGACCTATTGGGTCCAATCAAAATGATGTAGCATTTGATGTACTTTAACTAGCAGACAGGGGCTGGCAGAGCACTCTGTGTTCCAGGTAGAATAAAGATAGACACTTTCTAATTTTATAAATGTAATTCCTACTTTCTCTTGCTCCATTGCTGACATACATTCGCTCCCATTCTCTTTCTGGTATAAGAACTAAAATTAAGACCCAATATTATGTGTCCCTCTACAAGAGGGCATGCATTGGCCTAACCACAAGTTTCACTACTCAGCTCCCATGGATAAGGTCCCCTAGTCCAGTGGTCGGCAAACTCATTAGTCAACAGAGCCAAATATCAACAGTACAACGATTGAAATTTCTTTTGAGAGCCAAATTTTTTAAACTTAAACTATATAGGTAGGTACATTGTTATTAACTTAATTAGGGTACTCCTAAGGCTTAAGAAGAGCCACACTCAAGGGGCCAAAGAGCTGCATGTGGCTCACGAGCCGCAGTTTGCCGACCACAGCTCTAGTCAAACACCTCTTCTTATCACAGGGACCAGGCACAGGCCCTGCTTATCTCTGAGTAGTAGCTTCATTTTCCTGCCACCTGCAGAGTTACTCAGGCCCAGCACACACTCCCATGGGGACCAGAGACATCTCACCCCCTTAGTTGCCTCCCAAAGCTCTTTGTTGTTCACTCTGTTCCCAAGTGTAGCCCTTGTGTTTGGGGATGACATGGGCATTCTCCAACCCTGGGCTGTGAGTATATGTGACATAAACTGTTTTCAATCTCTGACCAGTGACAGGTGTGCATTCAGCCATACCCATAACCCTAAAGTTAGAAACTGTCCCTCACCAACGGAATAGTAGAAGACAAATAGGATACCCCAGCACATACACCTCCAGTAGCAGCTCCATATCCTCAGGTGGCATTTTGTTTACATAACCTTTGATTTATTATGTTTTGATTTCACAAACTCCCACAGGGAGATCTCATTCCTCTTATTTATGATCAAGGGTAGAAAGTGCGTTCCTATGTTTACTCCCATGATCTGCCTACACATAAAGATTCAGGCTGATTGAAAATCTTCCCCATCTCAATTAAACTCAACTCCATCCAGTATGATGACCTTCAGTGCTGTACAGGACCCACACTTCATACTCTGCACTCACTGGTCAGTTCCTTCTGGTCTCTGACTTTGTATTCTTCTTCACTCTAATCAAGCTACACTGGGTTACTCCATAGTCTTTGACTATGTCAGACATATACTTGCCTCAGCATTTGCTGTGACTCTTCCTTCTGCCTGAAATGCTGCTCCTTCTGATATCTACCTGAATGGTTTAACTATTTTAAGTATTTGGTCTGACTTCCTGATATGTAACCTGGTCAGAAATTTCCATTGTTCTATTCTCTAACACAACCTATACCTTTCTGTTTTATTTTTCTTCATTGCACACTATCACGTACTAGCATTCTATATCATACAGGATGGGTGAAAGTAGGTTTACAGTTGTGAGGATGCAGAACATGGTTTATTCTTGTATCATTACTTATTTATTATTCTTTTAATCTTTATTGTTGAAAGTATTACATCTGTCCCCTTTTTCCCCCATTGCCCTCTCCTGACTCTCCCTCAGGCCCTCACCACCCTATTATCTGTTTCTATGGTCTATTATTTATTTATTAAGTACTAGAGACCCGGTGCATGAAAATTCATGCACTAGGGGGTGGGGGGAGGGATCCCTCAGCTTGGCCTGTGCCCTCTTTCAGTCTGAGACCTCTCGGGGGATGTCCACCTGCTGGCTTAGGCCTGATGTCTGACTATGGCTTAGGCCTGTTCCCCACTCTGCCAAGAGGCAGGAGAGGCTCCCTCCACCACCACTGCGCTTGCAGCTGTCAACCCGGCTTGCAGCTGAGCGGAGCACCCCCGTGGGAGTGCACTGCCACCAGGGGGCAGCTCCTGCATTGAGCGTCTGCCCCCTGGTGGTCAGTGAGCGTCATAGTGACCGGACCTTCTTTTCTTTCTTTTCTTTTTTTTTTAATTTCCACTCTTAGTTAATGCCAAAGCAGGAAATAAACTCAGCCCTCCTGTCTCTCAATCCAGAGCTTTTGTTGTTGCTGCTGCAACCTCTGATCCAGTTTAGTATTTCTCATTTGGTAATTTAGGCAGAAATGAACCAGGCTCAGGGCAAGAGATGTGTCACTGAGAAATGGACAGGCCCCAACATTGGGATAAAGAATTTGAGCACCTGTGTTTGGATGTAAGGCTAATGTAAACAAAAACCAAAAAAACTCTATACAATTCAGAAGCTCATCTTACAAAACAAATTTCTCCAAAGTCATCTATTCTGACCATTTCTGGATGAAAAAACAGGGATGGAGCATGCCACGTTTACACACAGAAAATATGGTTTGTACCAGGTTACAAGTGAGCCATCATTAATTCATACTTCTCTTTATCACTTCTCCTTAAAGCTTGATCTCAGAGTGAATTGTGTATTGTTCACTGTCTCCTCCAAAAGCCTTATGTGCACGTTAACCAGTTCTGTGCTCCTGCCTGTTGCTCGAACTCTATCTCAGCCTGCTAATGTTTGTTTCAAATACTTGTCAGGTGGCATTTTGTGCAAATATGATCTTCTAGATTAGAATTAGATATTCAGGAGGCCTCAGGTAGATATTCTGAGCTCAGGTTCCCCAGAAACATTCGTTGTATTCCATTCTAAACCAGAGTGCTGTCTAGTCCACAAACTCTGCCCAGTCCATCCTTGAAATGGAGATATCTTTTGGTCCTCTCTTGCTTCCTTTCTGTGTGACTTAATGATTTTTCTGCAGGGATATACTTTGATTCCCTTTTATATATCTTTTGTGTATCTAGTGTAGGTTTTTGTTTTGTAGTTACCACCCATATACAATAGCATTAAAAGCAATAAAACACTTTAGAAATGAATTTAACCAAGGAGGTGAAAGATCTATACACTGAGAATGATAAGGCATTGATGAAAAATTAAAGAATAAACAAATAAATGGAAAGATATTTTGTGTCCATGGATTAGAAGTGTGTCCATATTATTAAAATGTCCATACTAGCTAAAGCTATCTATAGATTCAATGCAATCCTTATCAAAATTCCAATGGCATTTTCACAAAAACAGAAAAAATAAAATAAAATTTGTATGAAACCATAAACAACTCAAAGTTTCCAGAACAATTTTAAAAATTAAGAAAAACATTGGAAGCATCAGACTTCCTGATTTCAAACTATATTGTAAACTATAGTAATCAAATAGTATGGTATTGCCATAAAAAACAGACACATAGACCAATGGAACAGAAGAGCCCAGAAATAAACCCATGCATACACAGTCAACTAATATCTGATAAGGATGCCAAGAATATTCAATGGGGAAAATATAGTATTTTTAACAAATTACATTAGAAAAAAATGATATTCATATGGAAAAGAATGAAATTGGAATCCTGTAATTTACCACTCACAAAAATTAACTTGACATAAATTAAAGACTTAAATGTAAGATCTGAAACCTTAAAATTCCTTTAAAAAAATAGGAAAAAGCTACTTGAAATGGATATTGACAATGATTTTTGGATATGACACCAAAAGCACAAGCAACAAAAGCAAAAATAAACAGGTGGGACTACATCAATCCCCAGGAGGCAGCCTATCTATGTTTTTCTCTCATCAATGTTTGCTTTATTGTCATCTGAAATGTGTGAGACTGATACAGCAATTATGCATCTACTCCCTTCTATTTAGTTTGCCTCTCTCTCTCTCTCTCTCTCTCTCTCTCTCTCTCTCTCTCTCTCTCTCTCTCTCTCTCTCTCTCTCTCGCCCTTCTCCCTTCCTCTCTCTCTCTAAAATCAATAAAAAAACATATATATTCTTTTTTTAATTAAACAATTCTTACGAATGAAAATTTTTATAATAGACTTATGAATACCTGGAGGTCAAACAAATGCAAATCTTAAGGGAAATTAGAAAATTCTTAGAACTGAAGGATACTACAAATGCTACCTAGTACCCATGGACAAAAGTCCATGTTCTCTAGAAGGTTAAATTAATAAACACAGGTAGAGAACTGTATTCTACCTGGAATCATAAAAGTTGGCCTAAAAGAGAGAATGGCAAAGAGCCAAGGAATGTTGGGTACATCCTCTCATTACCAAAGCAGGATGTGGTTGGACTCCCTCAAACCTACACTCAACTAAATAGAAGGGAGTAGATGCATAATTGCTGTATCAGTCTCACACATTTCAGATGACAATAAAGCTTTTTAGTTACTTGTTCTTGAAGTTAAGCTTTAAAGCAGGAGAAAAAGACAGGAGAACACTGAGTCCCTGAAATGGGAGGAGTATTGTTAATGAAGCAAAATATTATAGTAAGGAGAAGTGGGACATTCCAAAGATAAAAGGATCAACTTTACAGTTGTATAGCAGGATTCACTTTTTTTGAAATTCTAGGTCAATGATTTTTAACACTTTTTCAGTTCAGAAAAACCTGAACAATTTTAAGGAGCTCTGTGGACTTTACCACAGATAAATGTGATTTTTAAAAAACAACAAAAAGGAAACAACAAAAAACCTCCCACAAAATTCTGCACAGACTTTCATGTGGGAGATACTCACCCCTTGAAGTCAATTTATAGATATGATTTCAAAATCAGTGTTCTAGGACATACACCGATTCCTGATATCAAAGGTAAGTGATGATAACGTTGACAAGGATGTGGTTCCACTCCTGCTGTGCTTGCCATCATCACCCCCTCAAACTAACCAGCCAGAACAGGTTAGGCCTGGCCTCCTGCATCAATTCCCTTTGTCCAGAAGACCCACTTCCTGGCAAAGCTAGTGAGCTGGTTCTGGAACATTTCACCCATTTCCAAGAACACCATATTCCGAAACTGCATTATGAGGTAATGCTCAGTCTGAGAAGCTCACAGGGACAGAGAGGAAGTCGGGAAAGTGGAGTAAACTTTGTGTGGCTTTACGCAATTACTTAGCCTCTCTTCATCCCCGTTTTCCTTTCTTTTTTAAAAATTTATCTGTTGAAACTATTACAGATGTTGTCTTTGCTTTTTTTCCCCCATTGACGTCCTCCACCTTGAACCTGCTCTCCCAAGCCTTCACCACACTATTGTCTGTGTCCATGGGCTATGCATAAGTTCCTGGTTTACTTATCTGTAAAATAATACAGCCTAATATGATGAGTTTTAATTTTACCTTTTGCACTATGAATGCTTCCAGGAGAAGGTGAGATTAGTTCTGGATTTGTAGAGTCTGGTAGGATTAATAAATAAGGAGAAAGTCAATTTTACATTTTTTGATGAACTTTTATCAAATCTCCAAAGTGTGTTAGAACCTAGTTTTAAAATGTTCTGTAAAGAAACAGACTTAGAAGTTAACTTCATTTAGAGAGCTGGTGTGTCATTTTAGAGTAGGAATGCCTTCCATTTATAAAAAGTTGTAGAACATCTATTGAAAATAGATGAGTCACCAAGGTATTTTCTATATCCTGTTATATTTGTAGGACCATAGTCTCAGGTAAGACAAATCAATCAATAAATATTCCTAGTGTGGCTCTAGCTGGTTGGGCTCAGTGGATAGAGCGTCGGCCTGCGGACTCAAGAGTCCTAGGTTCAATTCCAGTCAAGGGCATGTACCTTGGTTGCGGGCACATACCCAGTGGGGAGTGTGCAGGAGGCAGCTGATCGATGTTTCTTTCATCGATGTTTCTAAGTGTCTATCCCTCTCCCTTCCTCTCTGTAAAAATCAATAAAGTATATTTTAAAAAAATATTCCTAGTGTGTCCCACTGGAAAGTTCTGGGCTCCTGCTTTCTTTTACTTTGCTTAATTTAACTCTTTATGTTTCCACAAAACAATAGAAACATGCAATTGTGAATATGAAGGTGATTAAAAATAAACTCATTATGGTGGCAATATTTCTTTGTAAATTGTAGTTCTATGTATAAAAGTTATATGTAAATATATATAAATGATATATTAATATTATATATTCACATATATTTTATATACACATGGATTATACATTAATATATTCATAACTGTATCTTCACTTAAAATATGCCACCTTGCTTGGCCAGTGTTGCTCAGTGGTTGAGCATAGACCTATGAACCAAAAGGTCACAGTTCCATTTTAGGTCAGGGCATATGCCCAGGTTGTGGGCTTGATCCCCAATGTGGGGCATGCAGGAGGCAGCCAATCAATGATTCTCTCTCATCACTGATGTTTCTATATCTCTCTCCCTTTTTCTTCCTCTCTGAAATCAATATATATATATATATATATATATATATATATATATATATATGCCACCTTGCTGAATAGATGGAACAATTAAGTAAAACATCTTTCTGGCTTAAAAATCTGTCAAATATTTTCTAAACTATTCCTTACTGTCTAATATTACTTTAAGTGATATTGCAATATAATAATTCCTTCCATTAATATACATAGCTACTCATAATTTTGCAAAGTCTTTATTAAATAACATCTATTTACTTTGACTTAAGCTCATGGATGAATGTTTGATGGTGAATTCTGACCTTTTCTGTGCCTATAAAAGCTAAAAGGGATAATAAAAGTCAAAAAGGTTTTGTGTTTTTCTTTCTTTATTTATTTTCTAGTAAATATTCCATACATAATGTATACATCTAGAAAATCAAATATCAACCTATCAATTTTAAGATTTAAATTGTCTTTATATGCTAGGGTTTCTTATAACTTGTTTATAATTTTAGACACTGCTGGTATAAGCAGTGGCTTACACCAGCACACTCATTTTTAGAAAATGACAGTATTGAAAAGTAATTCCTATCACCAGAATGAATGGATAATATCCACTTACCCACTAAGTATTCTATGAGGGTATACAAAGCAGGTTGGCAATAAAAACAAAAGAAAAAAAGGATGTTCTTGACATGCCCTTATTTTTAGTCTTGGCAGTAGAGTCAGTGCCAGTTAAATAATGAAAAAAATGGTATGAAACCAACTGTAAAAATCAGATAAGAACAGTGGTCTGAATCTGAAAAAATCCAGTTCCAGAATAAAATGGAAAGTGCTGGGATTGTATGAAAATTTTCAAAAAAGTGACTGAAACTTTGAGAAACTTATAAGGTTGGAAGCTAGTTCCCCTAAGGTTATGTTTCCATAATTCCTGGCTCAAACTCTACTCCCTAGGGCTCCTAGCACCACCTCCAGTTACATTTTAAACAAAATGATCTCACGAAAGTCTGTTGGTCCTGAATCATTGTTTCTATTTATTAACTAATAGTGGTTATTACTAGTAATAATGATGTAATGAAACTGCTCAATTTTCATGAGTGCACTAAGCTTATGATATTTCTGGAAGAACTCCCAAAATAAATAGTTAAGCTAAATATTTAGTTAGGGCTTGCCAATTACAAGGAAAAAAGACATAATATAAGAAACACATGGTGGTAATATAAAGTAGAACTGTATGCTCTTCTTGTATTAACTTCCTTGTTTCTTACTGAAGATGTCACAGTTGGCCTTGGGTCTAGGAAAAAAAAAAGTTTAAGTAAGCAAAGATTGCTTTCTGCAATCTCTCTACTCTGTTATCAACTATCCCCCACCAACCATTACATTTTTGGGGTGGCTTTTCAATTATACCTCAAAGACTGAATGTTTTTGTGAATTTAGTAAATATATGCTTTTTGATTACCTATATATGGGCAATGCTCTAGGAACTATAGATAAAATGGAGATTAATGGGATATAATCCCTACTACCACTTAACATTACAACCTAAGATGTAAAATAAGACATTTAAAAATACACTAAAGGAAAAATGCAACAGTTATTGTAAAAGAGGTTCATGCTGCAGTAGATATTTGATTTGATGAGTTCTTAGATGATGGTTGCATGTCAGCTTACTGTAAATCCATTTCTTCCAATAAATACAGTACCATCAAATCAGACTATTCCTAGCAACCCATTTCATAGTATTTACAAAATATTAATATTATTTAAAAATAAATTCAAATAAAGAACACGTGTGTATATTTAGGAGATTATTTTACTGCATGGACTAAACTGATTACATGCTTTTAAAATATGAATCTAATGACATTTAGGCTAAATATAGTTGAGTAGGTTGTTGAGTGAGGTTGAAGTACCAATATTACATAGCTGATAATGCCATTATAGAAACAAAAAATACTGGGGAAAATGTGCTTGAGGAAATCATAATGAGTTCAGTTTTTGTTTTGTGTGTGTGTGTGTGTGTGTGTGTGTGTGTGTTTAAATCATCACCTGAGGACACGCTGAGAGAGAGAGGAATTGAGAGAGAGAGAAAGAGAGAAAGAGAGAGAGAGGTGAGAGAGAAACATTGATCAGTTGCCTCCCTCTGTACTGACTGGGGATGGAATCTGCAACCCAGGAATATGCCATGACCAAGAATGGAACCAGTGACCTTTCCGTGTATGGGAGGACATTGAACCACTCCTGCTAGACATGAATTCAATTTTAAATGTAAGTTTGGTTGGAGTTGTCATGAAACAATTGAAAATATAAGAATAGTTTTTTCTGGCCCTAGCTGGGTAGGCTCAGTGGATAGAGTGTCGCCTGCGGAATGAAGGGTCCCGGGTTTGATTTCAGCCAAGGGAACATGCCTGGGTTGTGAGCTCGATCTCCAGTAGGGGTGTGCAAAAGGCGGCCAATCAATGATTCTCTCTCATTGATGTTTCTATTTCTCTCTCCCTCTCCCTTCTTCTCTGAAATCAATGGAAATTTTATATATATATATATATTTTTTTTTTAAAGAATACTTTTTTTTTTGTTTGGGGTTTTTTGGTTTTTGTTGTTGTGGTGTGTTTTTTCTTAATCCCTTCATTTTTCTCACCCAGCCTCACAAACCCTTCCCCTCTGACAGCTGTTGGTACACTGACAACAGTAAGGTGATTACCAGAGGACATGGGAGAGGAGGGTCAGAGGAGGTAAAAGAGGATATAGAGGAGATAAATGGTGGTGGAAGGAAACTTGACTTGTGGTGGTGAGCACACAATACAATATACAAATGATGTATGATAGAACTGTACACCTGAAACCTATATTTTATTAACCAATGTCACCCAATAAATTCAATAAAAAGGGAAAATATAAAAGTAAAGAATTAAAAAAGAAAATATAAGAATAGGACTCAAGAGAATAAATTTGAGAGCTATGTTCATATTAGAATTGGTAAGGATGGGTGATAATCTTAAGGGAGAAATTATAAAAGAAAAGATGACTGTGAAATGAATTTGGAGTAAAACAACTTGGAAGACAAGACAAAAAAAGGAATCAGTGAAAGGGTATGAGATGTAAGACAAGAATTAGAACAGTCATTGTCACAGAGGCCAAAGAAGGTGTTAGTGACATAAAGATTGGAATGGTGAGCTAAAAAGAAGTCACACAAAATGATATTTGAGGATGGAAGATATAGAGAAATAAAGAGAGATTAAATATTGAAAGGGGGATGAGGAAATACTACTCACTTCAGAGAATTGGGATCCAGGAAAGATGGAGATGAGATAGTAATATAAGGTAGAAGCAGGATAAAGGAGAGTTTATATTAAGAGGGTGAGACCTGAATGTGAAGGCAACAAGTCAACGAATGAGAAGAGAGGAGAAAGGATGGGTAGAGAGAGTATAATGACTTAGCTGGTTTCACAGGAATGGGAGAATGTGGGTTACAGTCAAGATAATCTTTAGGAGATATTTTTGGCAACACAAAGAGACATAGGGGAGATGAAAATACGGAGAAACATACAGATAAAAGCAGAAAAGTGAAAGGGACTCCCAATGAATGTACTACCTAACACAGGAGCTAAAATTGGGTGTAGATATATGAGAAAAGCGGAAAAGGGATGAAACAGTCATTTTAGATAATGCAACAGGGAGACCACAAAAGTTAAATTATTATGGGACAGAAATGAGGTACAGACTGACAATAAATATTTCAATGGGGTCAGCACTTTTGCAATACTTTCCACAGTGATGTTTGCAAGTGAAAACAGTTAGCAATGTGAATTTGCCTAGGTTGAACTTTGATAAGGTTGAATAGCAAAAGTGTATAGTATAGTTTCCTATAAGTTAAACTAATTTTTGCTCTATAAAAACTGTAGGAAAAGTAATATCATTTCTGTTTTACCCAGTGATGTTGACAATTATCACATAAGTATTAACTGGATGAGCCAGAATTTCAACAGAATTTTTGATAGGCACCCTGACGATGACTGAGAGGTGTATGAAAGGAGGGAGGAGGGAGAACTGCAAGCTCAAGTAACAGTAACAAATCGTGGTAGCAGGGGATTAGGAAGTTCACTCATATTAATCACTGGAGAAGAGAAAGCTATATGGGAAAAACTGGATGTGGGTCACCACCGAGGTCCCCAGTATATTGATGGAAGCAGTATATTTGCCTAAAATCTGCCACCCAGTCAATGTTCCATGTTTGCTCAGTGCTGATCCTATCTAATAAAGAGGGAATATGCTAATTGACCCTCACACATCGCAAAAGATGGCGGCACCCACAGCCAATAAGGAGGGAACATGCTAATTGATTGACAGGCACTCAAAGATGGTGGCGCCCACAGCCACAAGATGGCAGTGCCAGTCTCCTCAGCCCCACTGGGGTGCCTGCCTTCCGAGTCCCCCAGTTCCCTCAGCCCCCCAGCCACCCAGGGCTGGTCCCAAGGTGCAGACAAGCCTCCTATGGCAGCTGCCCAGCCGCCCAGGGCCTCCAGAGGCTCAGGTAACCAGGGCTGGCTGAGGCTTGCACTGCTGGCAGTGGCAGCAGCAGAGGCGTGATGGGGCATCGCCTTCCCTGATTGTTGGGTTGCCTCTTGCCCTGTGGGCTTCCAGATTGTGAGAGGGGGTAGGCTGGGTTAAGGGACAACCCTCCAGTCCATGAATTTTCATGCATAGGGCCTCTAGTTTCCAAATAATCCCTGAAGTGTGTTAAATTAATAGCATAACTTATTAAAAGTAAGTAATAAAGCATTGATAAAAGAAATGTTTGCATGTTTTCAGTAGGGAAACCCTGCCTGTTTTCTCATTATGCTGAATCCTTCAGTTTTATTCCCACCTATACATTTGTTTTTAACTGTAAAACTTATGGATGCATTTTCCCATTGGTCTTTGACCACACCCAGCCCAGCCACTTTGGACTACAGCATCTCAGTGTAGAAGAAAATTTTTATGGGAGCTGCAAATCAAAACCACAATCAGATGTCATCTCACTTCTGTTTGTGGTTAACAACCTCCAGCCCTTCTCCCTTCTCAAAGGTCGGGGAGCAGGACAGAAGTCACTAAACACCTGGTGGATTCTCCTGGTAACCAGACCTCCATCCTGAGGGGCTTTCCAAAGTCACTTCATTAACATGAGGTTGTTCTCAATAAAAAAAAACATGCTCCTTTCACCTTTATAGCTCTAAAGCTATTTCATGAATTGGGGACACATTCAAAAATAATCCTATATAATAAAAGCCTAATATGCTAAGTATCCAGTCTTCTGGTCGGCTGTTCAACCAAAGTGTAATATGCTAATGATATGCTAAGGCTGCTCAACCACTTGCTAAGATGTGCACTGACCACCAGTGGGTAGATGTTCCAACTGGTAGGTTAGCTTGCTGCTGGAGTTCAGCCAATTGGGACTGAGTGAGATGGGCCAGACATGCCCTGGAGCCCTCCCACAATCCCGCCCCAGCTGGCCAACCACCTGGGTCCCTCCCTGGTCCCAATCGTGCACTGGTGGGGTCCCTCAGCCTGGCCTGCCCACTCTTGCAATCCGGGACCCCTTGGGGGATGTCAGAGAGCCAGTTTCAGCCTGATCCTGCAGGCCAAGGTGAGGGACCCCATGGTGCACGAATTCATGCACTGGGCCTCTAAGATATTATAACCAAAGATGTTCGTTTTGCTCTTATAACTTAGGACATCACAGGTGTTTTAGGAGCTCTGGCAGAGGTAAGGGAAAAGATAAAAATACATATTTCTTATTATATCAAAATCACAGTAAGCTAGAGAGATAACATACCCAGCTCAATTGGGTTTTAATATAAGTGGAAAATAAATTTTTGTTGTAAAGGTATAAACTAATACTATTCATCCAGTGACAACATAACAGGCCACCAGTTGTCTGCATCTAACCTGCCTTGCTACAAAGGTTATAATTTGATGAGTATTAATTACTGAATTGCTTTCTAAAATTGCAACCCAAGTCATTTCCTGTTCTCTTCATTCAAATTATTTTGACGCCATCATTTCTGATTTCAATGTAAAAATGTTTCTTATGTATGTATTAGAGCTTCTTTTAACAACCTCCTTCCATTTCTTTCTCCCTCCTTCCTCCCTCCTATGTGTGTGCAAGCACACATACACATACACAGAAAATAATTACAAATATTTACATCTTGAAATTAGCCTACATCTTTCAGAGGCTGAGAAAAGCTCAGATCATAAAAATTCTAGAGATAAAAAATATACTCTGCAATGAAGTATACAGGAGGCAGGACATATTAAATTGGACACTAAATGGAATTAAAACACAAACTTGAGCCCGGACAATGTGGCTCAGTTGGTTTAGTATCATCCCATGCACCAAGAGGTCACTGGCTCAATTCCTGGTCAGGGTGAATGCCCGGGTTGTGGTCTTGATCCCCAATGGAGGGCTTGCAGGAAGCAGCCCATAGATGTTTCTCTCTCTTATCAATGTTTCTATCTCTCCCTCCCTCTCCCTTCCTCTTTCTATAAAATCAATAAAAACCTATTTTTTTTAAAAAAAAAGACAAACTTAACAAATTCTCCTGAATTCAAAAGAAAAGTGTATGCACAGAAAAAAAAGGGGGGCTGGGGAGAAGGGGCAAAGAACTTACCTGTTTGATGTAATAGGAATATAGTAACAAATTTCCATGAATGTAGTAAAAATAGGCAGATGTATTTATAATAGTTGTAAATTGAGACATAAATAATCATTACTGAAAGCTTCATTAAAATGTAAAATACCAAGATAATGAAATATTACAAAAATATTTAAACACCATTATAGAAGACATGCAACATATACAATGGTATGACATTTGCATTGTATTATTAAATTAAAAAGAAAACAATAAAACAGTATTATTTAATCCAAATTTTATTTAAAAATATATGCTATGTATTCTAAGAACTACAACATTTTTAACAGTGGTTCATTACAGATAGATGGACATTTGAGAAACTCGTTTTCCTTACTTTTTTTGTTGTTTCCAAACATTATCTATGATAAGCTGGTATTCTATTTTTAGTTAAAATCATGTGGATCTTTCTTTCTTTCTTTCTTTCTTTCTTTCTTTCTTTCTTTCTTTCTTTCTTTCTTTCTTTCTTTCTTTCTTTCTTCCTTTTGGGGGTGTATTTTGAGTGAAGCAACTTAAATAAATGTGAAATTACTTTCTGAAGATTCTGAGTGGGAAAGCCAAGTTATCATACTTGAGGCTTGTTCTCAGGATATTTAGGTGAGTTATAAATAGTTGGAAAATATCACCTCAGTAGTTGTCAGAATATTAAGTGAGAGATTTATGGTTGCAATTGGCTCTAAAGGCAGAATGTACTCAAGTGATTGGCTATAATACAGACTATTACTGAATAACTCTGGAAATGCATAGCTTTTTACTTTCCAAATGAGTACAGAATATTACCCATTTGGAAATAGAAGCAGACACCTATGTTCTATGGGGAAAGAGCCCACAATCATGGTAAGTTAAAGAAATGCAGGATAAATGGCCACAATCATAGGCTCTGCTAATGCCCCGAGGCCCCTCATACCAGTCACATTCATCTGGAGGCTTTTAAATCCCAAAAATCTTAGCAACAGGTTTATCCTATAATTACTTAAACCCATCATCTGACATCCCACTAATTTGCAAAAGTCTTTTTGAATGTTTGGCTCCAGGGCAAACAAACTTAACTGTATTATAACTTCATCACAATTCTGAAAAGTTGAAGTTCTAGGACGAACATTGATTTTCTTCTTTCCAAAGTTCAATCCAAAACAGGGCCATTCCATGAAGACTATTTTTAGCTAGAATTATCATTTAACACCTTTAAAAATGGTTTGAACAATTAAAATTAGGGATTATTAAAAACTATAGGCCCACTGCACAAAATTCATACAGTGGTGGTAGGGGGGATCCTTCAGCCCGGCCTGCACCCTTTCCAATCTGGGACCCCTGGGACATCCCTCTCACAATCCGGAACCACTGTCTCCTAACCACTCACCTGCCTGCCTGCCTGATCACCCCTAACCACTCTGCCTGCCAGCCTGATCCCCCCCAACTGCTCTCCCCTGCTGGCCTGATCACCCCTAACCGCCTCAGCCTTGGCCCCCGCCACTATGGCTTTGTCCAGAGGGACGTCTGGAAGACATCCAGTCTATCTTGTCCAATTAGCATATTAACCTTTTATTAGTATAGATCAGAAGGGACCTTGGAAATATTACTTTTAAGTCATATAGTATTATAATAATTAATTAGTTAATAACAGGAAAGTGCCATAAACAAAACAATAAGCAAAGGTGTTTAAATTTTTAAAGGAAACCATGAATGGAAGTAGACTTACTATATAGAAATTAGGAGGCAAGATATTTTTTAAATAGTGAAGTCCCATTATATATAACTATTCCATTTCCCCAAAAGTTGTACTACAAAGATAATAGCTTTAAAATCTCTCGCAGGAAGTGGTGAGATGAGCCACACCACTCAGGAGAGGCAATTCAGTACAATAAACACACAGACCAATTGTTAGAGGCTTCCCTGGCTTGGAAATCACTCCTTCTTTATGTAGCAGATTTTATGGAAAAAAAATATATGAATGGAAGGGTGAGGGCTACACCCTCCATCTTGCCCCGGATCCTCCATTTTTGGGGCAGCAGCCTTAGCCATGTGCTCAGCAAGGAGCTTCTTCCCGGAAGCCCAAGCATCTGCTAGCCACACCTAGGATTTCTTTAAACTAACCAATAACAATCAAAGGAAGTGCGCGCCATAGATATGACCACATCCTGTGTAACAAGACACCAACTTGCGCCCGGCCAATCGGCAGGGCCCATAGTCCTCTCTCCTCCCCTTACTCCAACCCCCCTATAAAACCCCTCTCCACACAGAGCTAGTGCTCTCTGCCGCTTGCTGCTGTGTAGGTGAGTGTGGTCGGGAAGCCAAGCTAGCTCGAATAAAGACTCTTTGCTTTTGCAACAGACTCGGCTGGCTCCCTGGTGGGCTTTGGGGGATCCTGAAATCTGGGCATAACATGATATGTGGCAAGTTGAGAAGATTAATCACTTATCTTTTGTACTACTAGAATAAGCCAAGGTAAACACAGTGAGGCCTCGTCTAAATTGATGGGACCTGTACATTAGGTCAACACTGTGTGTAAAGCCAGAAACACAGGCAATGAGGTCCTGGACCCAGATCGGAGTACAGAAGGGCAATGGGCACAAATTAGGCTGGGCAAACTATACTTAATATACTTGATATTGTGTCACAGACCCTGTACCCTATCTGCAGATATGACAAGACTCATTACTGTTGTCAGGCCTGCAAGCCAGCTGTTCACCAGAAACCCCCAGAGCCCAGTTTCATAAACCTGACTGGTCATTAGAATCACCTGGGATGCTTTTCAAGAATACAGATTCTTGGATCCCAACCTGGATGATTTTCACTGAGAGGTCTGTGGTGGGGCCAGGGCATCTATATTTTATAAACTCCTACAGGGGATGTGATGACCAGCCGGATGTGACAGCACACTGCCTTAAGCTATTCCACTCCAAATTTGTTCTTTGGGTGTAAATATTTATGGTTTCCTCTCTCCTAATGTCTGGCAGACCTCCATAGGCACACATTTTCCTGGCAGACTCCATTTTCAGCTCTGCCTTTCAAACCTTGGGCCAATCCAGAAATGTAATTATTACTTTCGCTCTTATGCTGGACCATAAGGCCAGACAGGACTCTGCTGTTGTTTTCCCCTGAGCAGGAGCAGTCACTAAATGAATAACATAGAAAGTTAGGCCAAGAAACAAAACAAAACTGCAGTCATGAACCATACGAAGAGTAGATGAAATGCCAGGCAGAAAAGCAAGAACAAATAAGTCCTATCCACCTGAGAGGAGAGGCAAAGCATCCAGTACTCAGACCAGCATAAATAGGAGTTCGGCGTGGACTGAAGATTTTATATCTATACTAGAAACCCAACGCACAAAATTCCCGCAAAGGGCTCAGCCCTCTCAGTCCCAGCTGCCTCAGCCGGCCCTCGCAGCCCTGGCTTCATCAGAAAGGTCATCCGGATGGTCATCTGGAAGGATGTCTGGATGGTCATTTTGCTCTTTGGTCTAATTAGCATATTAGCTCTTTAATATATATATATTAAAGAGCTAATTATATATATATATGTATATATATATTCCATTATCCTGCAATTTTACATTTTAACTAAATTTTCAATAATGAATATTTATGTCTCAATTTATAACTATTATAAATACTTCTGCAGTGAATAACTGCCTATTTTTTACTACATTCATGGACATTTCTTATTATATTCATATTACATCAAATAGGTAAGTTCTTTGTGTCCCCCCCCCCCTTTTTTTTTTATTTCTGTGCATACACCTTTCTTTTGAATTCAGGAGAATTTTTCTCACAGTACATGACCCTCTCTCAAGAAGTACATTTCTCCAAGTGTGAATCCTATTAGGAAATTCTTGAGTGGCAGAGCAAGGAGGAAGTGTTCATCTGAATGCCCACATTTTTTTATAAAATGGCTTAAAAGAAGCAGTGGCATTTCAAATCCTTTCAAAATCTAACCCCAGTGATTTATCTATAATAATACTAGAGGCCAGGTGCACAAAAATTTGTGCACTGGCCGGGGAGGGCAGTCCCTCAGCCCCACTTGTGCCCTCTCACAATCTGGGACCCCTCGGGAGATAACCACCTGCTTGCTTAGGCCCGTTCTCCAGGTGGCAGATGGCAGGCCCGATCCCTAGGTGCCTGCCCCTCCTCCCAATGTTGCACAGAGGGCAGGGCTGATCAGGGGGTTGGGATGCCTCTCCGGATCGCACACACGGCAGGGCTGATTGGGGGGTTGGGGTGCAAGAATAGGGCTTCCTAGGGCCGATTGCACCGCCAAACCCTGCTGCCCAGGGCCGCACACAGGGGTCCTGCCTGCCCAGAGTCTCACACGGGGGTCCCAACCACCCAGGGCCACACACAAGGGTCCCAGCTGGCGGCGGGGCTTAGGCGGCACACAGGGGCCTGGATGGCGGCTCGAGCTGGCCAGCCCTGCCTGCAGTATGCAAATTAGCCACCATATTTGTTAGCGGTTAATTTGCATATTGTGCTGATTAGCCAATGGGAGGTGTAGCAAAGGTATGGTCAATTACCATGTTTGTCTATTATTAGATAGGGTAAGTGTCATATGCTAATTAGACCAGACAGCCGAATGACTTTCCAGACATCATTCCAGACAGCCTTCTAGATAAGCGGTTCTCAACCTGTGGGTTGAGACCTCTTTGGTGGTCGAACGACCCTTTCACAGGGGTCGCCTAAGACCATCCTGCATATCAGATATTTACAGTACGATTCATAACAGTAGCAACATTAAAGTTATGAAGTAGCAACGAAAATAATTTTATGGTTGGGTCACAACATGAGGAACTGTATTTAAAGAGCCAGAAGGTTGAGAACCACTGTTCTAGATGAAGGCGTGGCAGCAGGGTGCTGAGGTAGAGTGGTTAGGGGCAATCAGGCAGGCAGGAAGAGGGGTTGGGGCGATCAGGCAGGCAGGCGAGCAGTTAGGGGCAATCAGGCAGGCAGGCGAGCAGTTAGGGGCAATCAGGCAGGCAGGCAGAGTGGTTAGGGGCAACCAGGTGAATGGTTAGGAGCCAGTGGTTCTGGATTGCAAGAGGGATGTCCAACTGCCAGTTGATCCCAGTGAGATTGGGCCTAAACTGTCAGTCGGACATTCCGCAAGGGGTCCCAGATTACAAGAGGGTGCAGGCCAGGCTGAAGGAGCCCTCTCCCCCCATGCACGAAATTCGTGCACTGGGCCTCTAGTAGATTTATATTTCTTTATTTTCCTGGTTACTCAGCACATAAATGTTCACACACACACACACACCTACCTTCTGAAGGACACAAATCTTACAGAATATAGGGGGGAAAAACACCCTAAAATGTGAGAAAATATTTTTCTCTCTCATCATTTGCAATGATGTTCTCGAGCAGAGGGAGATAATTCTTTGTTGTTGGGGCTGCTGTGTGCATTGTAGACAGTTTAACAGCCCTCTTGTCTCTAATTACCAGATGCAATACACCCTTCTCTATTTGTGGCCATAAGTGACATCAAACATTGACATATGTCCTCTAAAGGGAAAAACTGTCCTGACCAAAAACCGGCTCTCTAAGTGCAGGACCCTATAAACAGCAATTTCAGTTATTTTTCTTCATACCCTTGTTTTCAAATTTTCCCTTTTCTTAGGCTTGAGGATAACAAGAACTAAATGTAATAGTGAACAAGAAGTCTTTTATTGGGCATTCTCTTAACTACATAAAGGCACATTAAAACTATTGAAATTATCACTTTTTAGGACTGGAGTGGATTCTCAAACAAAGGACATCTTCCTTCTTGGTCTGTCTGGGGACAAGATGGTTGGTGGTAGTTTCATTCCTCCAATTACATGATGTTCCTTTGGAGGAGGATATAATCTTTGAATATGAGCATATCAAGTTGACAGAGCCATTGGAATCACCAGGATGAAGTGGACAGAGAACTTTCTGGGAGAGATATTTTAGTGCCAAACCCTATTAGAACTCAGGTAGATGAGGCACCAGTGTCTAGTTAAGTCATACCTACCTGAGCTGACTTTCGGGTAGCTCATGAGAGAAAGGCAAATTAATTCTCTGCTAGGTGCTTTACCTCTGCTATCTCAGTCCCTCAGGAACTAAGTAGTTTCAGACCCAATATTTTTAATGTTGAAGAACCTTTGACTCAGAAAACCTATAATGTGGCTAGGCCACAAGGTGAGTAAATGTTGCAGCAGGAAGTAATATCAAATGTGATTCCTGATAAAGGTCTTAATACTACAGGAAAACTAGATTATTATGAATCTTACCCAAAACATTCCAATTCAAAGAGAGGAGGCAAACTCTGAGTAAATATGAGAAAATAATAATTGACAAAATAGTAAGTTGAGGAAGCCTAAAAATAAGGGCATATTCAAGGGGGTATAATTTCCTGACTGCCGCCCAGTACTATTTCCCTCTTCTGCCTTTTGGCTGGAGAATCCTCCTGCCACCACTCTTCAGCACTGGACTTGGTGAGGATCAGCTCCTTCTCAGCTATAGGAATAGCCCCTGGTTGACTTAAAGCCAATCAGCAAATCCTACCTGTATGGTTTGTTTGAGAAATAGTCATAATATCCTATTCAGGCCAAAAAAAGAGATAAATCCCATGGATTTTCTTGGGATCTTCCATTTGTACTTCCAGAAGAGAATCTCTCTTTATCCTTAGATGATATGGTGCTGTGTTTGGAGTCTGGAACCACAACAGCCATTTGGCCACCAGGAAGTAATATATCAGCGCTATCTTGGGGTGAGGGGAGTGGGAGAAGAGCAAGGGCATGTGGATCCTGAGGAGGATGTCAGCACTGAAGAAGGCAGGGTAACGAGAGAGAAAAAGGATTCCCAATAATGTGATTAGAGTGTACAGATGAAGTCTCTTCTGAAATCAGACCCATATTTGCACTTTTACTCAGAAATCAACAAACTCCTCTAATGTATAAAACCAGGTAGGCTGGATTTTCTGTCACTGGTGATCAAAAGGACCTGACTTTTATGAAGGGTGTGTGTCAGTGTTGGGTGAAGAGAAATTCTTTATATTTCTAATTCCTGAAAGACAACTTGAAGATTTTTATTTAAAACTATAAGAAGAAGAGATTGTCTTCAAGTTCCCAGCCTTCAGATTAAATGTGGCTCAAAGTTTCAGTGCCTAATTCATCTTCTTTCTAAAATGTATTTTCTGGATACCATTCATTATTTTTCTATTGAGGTAAAATGAGCAAAGTAGAGAAGAAAGAACTTCAGTTAGTAAACTTGAAGTCAAACTAATCAGACATAAATTCTTATACTGATTTGGTTCTCCTGTAGTTACTTAATCTAATTGTCACCTTAATTATTTATAAAATATGTAAAATTCACAGAGTAATGCCTGTTTTACCTATTCATAAAGACTGCAGTAAATAGTAAATATAGGAAAATCCTTTTGAAAGGAGCTTTTAGGGGTGAAATAGCCAGGTTTAGGAAATTTTAAAAATTAAGGGGTCCATGGAAAAAACACAGGGCTACAGAGTTGCAAAAGGATACATTTTCATAAGAAAAGGGAGCAGCAGAATTTATATTTCCATAAGACCAGGGAGCAGCAGAAGTTACATTTCCATAAGATAAGGGAGCTGGGAGTAGCAAAAGGTACACATTTACAAAATAAAGGGAAGGAGGAAGAAAGCCCAGAGGGAATAGGGAAACAATACAGAAGGAGGGAAGGAGAGCCTCACAGACCTTTGAGCTCAGGAGTTGCTATAGTGACCAAATATGAAAGAGATAATAACCAGTCAAAGGGAATATCAAGACACACAGATCTGCAGACCTTAAAAACCATGAAAAAAGGGACTCAATGGGACTCTTCCCCCTCCCCACATGGGAGTCTGTGCAGTGAGATTCTTTCCCCCTCCCCATGTAGGAGTCTGTTCTTGTTCTTCAATAAGTTTCCACCTTTGCTATACAGTGGGGCCTTGACTTATGAGTTTAATTCGTTCTGAGACCGAGCTCATTCAGGAACTCGTTAACTCAAATTACTCTGTCAATTCAATGCAAAAAATCGGCCGAGAGACAGCTGGTATCTCAAAACACTCGTTAATCGGGACACTCGTAAGTCAAGGCCCCACTGTACCACCTTTCATCAGTGGCTCATTTTTCTACTCCACCTGCAAAGAGCCCGGGAGACCATCCTGCCAGTCCAAAATTCCCCTATCACCTTGGGATTTGGTAATAAAATGCAAGGCAGGTATGTAAGAAGTTTCAAAATGATAATAAGAAACAACTTGGTTCAAAACCTTAGGCAAACAAAAGTAACTTTCAAAATATTGAATTTCTGCAGACAGTACTAGATATAGAAAACTTCATTGAAAAACAATATCTGATTAAAATTATCCAATCCATTGATAGGTAAGATCATTTTTGGAGTAATTATTAGTGAATCCTTTATTCTTACAACTGTGTGAAAAATGGCACTGCCATAAGGGTCACAAAGAGAGGTAAAATATTCTCACCAGGAGTATATATGAGATTTCTCTGTAGTGTCTTTACAACTTTCCTATAAACCTGTAATTACTTTAAAATAAAAAGATTTTTATTTTTTTCAGCTAGTTCTATTATGTTTTGGGTGATTAAAACAATTATCTTCTATATAAGAGGAAAACTAAATTTGAGGAATGATGATGAATATAAATTTTAAAATGTAAATGCCAGAATATATATATTCTTACTAGAGATTCATGATACAGCTACAGAAACAGGTAGAAGATAAGGCGATTTGAGCTGAAGTAGGAGGTAACACAAAATGCAATGGGAGCATTTTTGAATATACTGTTCATTCAGCAATATTTTTCCATTAAAAAAGGATTCAAAGCTCTTTTTTAAAATATCATGCTGAGAACCCAGTTGGGATGATTAAGGAAGGAAAGTGACTTTGCTTCATTAGCACCAGCTGTGAAATGCATTCCTGAATTACAATTAGGAAGTAAGTCAGGCCATTACCAGCCACTGGGAGGCCAACAAGCTGCTTGTGCTTATGTAGAACAGCTAACTTATGCAACAGTCAGGCCTTCAGTATCCTTCCCTATATATTGCTGCCACCTAGTGATCAAACATTTCTATGAGACAACAAGGCAGATTTAAGCACTCCCAAGGTGTTTACTAGTTTTAAATTTGTATGAGCATAGTAAGTGCTCAGTAAGAATATGGGAAATAAAGGTTATTGAATTAACTGTTTCATACTTGTCAAAAATCTGGGTTCTACAGAAGATTGATTTCAGAGAGAGGAACGGAAAGGGAGAGAGAGAAAGAGAGAGAGAGAGAGAGGGAGAGAGAGAGAGAGAGAAACAGTTAAACCCTGTTCCTTATAAAGCTTGCAACCTATTAATTCATAAAATTGAAAACAGTACAATGTGAGTGGGATGAGAAGTCTTATGCTCCTGCTCTTAGTTTAGTTAATTTGATATCAATACAGCTCTCAATAATTACCACCTGGAGGACATCTTCATTGTGGCAGGCTTTGTGCTTTAAATAAATTATATTTATAATCCTCACACTATGCTTTTAAGAAAGACATTATTATTGTTATACACTTAACTATGACAAAACTGAGTATCAGTGAAGTTATAGAACTTGCTCAATATTACACAGTGAATGATATGGGCAGAATGTGAACTCAGCTAACTCCAAATTTGATATATTTTAGACAAGACTGCACTAATAAAATGAGAATAATTTTTAAAACTATACAGAGTTTAAAAATCCACATAAATGTTATTGCTCTCAAAATATTCACTATTGAAAGTTGTCTGCTTTACTTATTCTAAAAATATTCTTCTACTGACTCAGATAATGTCTTGGAATATTTTTTTGGAATTGACTTTAGAACCAGTTTAGGAAGAAAACTTGCCTTATTTACAAATTATAGGATTAGTGATTTGGCAACACCTATTAAAGCTTATAAAAATAAAATTGCTGTTTTTAAAAAACCATGTCAGGACCTGTACTGGAATGACAGAAGTTGTAGTGAGAAGGTTAAAAGGCTAATTCCAATGTAACCCTGATATTTGGGGGGCTAGCAATCTGAACCTGTGCCAGCAATCTAATGTACATTCTGGATAACCTATGATTAAGACACTGTGCCTTTCTCCACAAACTGGTTTTGCGAGACCTGTTACTTAAATGCTCACATTTTACAGAGGCCATAAAGAATGATCAGCACACAGCCCCCAGAGGGGTTATCAGCACTGGTGTCAGGGCAGGACCTTAGGTATGGTCTCAAGACCCCCAACACCTGGGGCTTTTTGCAAAGCCAACAAAAGGTCTGGAAGTATAATCCATATTTGGGGGACAAAGACACCAAAAGGGTATAAAGGACAAGCTCCCACTATATTCCTTTGCTCAGATTTTGGAGGCGACTCCTCTGAGACCGCCGACGTAATAAAGCTGTGTAACTCCATTTCTCTAAGTGTTGCTTGGGTTTCTTCGGTCTTCTACAACAGTTTAAGATAGCATACTGGCCTGGCCAGTGTTTCTCAGTGGTTGAGCATCAGCCTATGACCCAGGAAATCATGGTTCAATTCCTAATCAGGCACATGCCCAGCTTGTGGGCTCAATCTCCAGTAGGGGGCATGCAGGAGGTAGCTGATGGATCGATGATTCTCTCTCATCATTGATGTTTCTATCTCTCTCCCTCTCCATTCCTCTCTCTGAAATCAATAAAAACATATATTTTTAAAAAAGATTGCAAACATGGTCAAATTTAACTTTTTCAAAACTCTGACAATCAACTAAAAGCTCGTAACAATCCAAAAAGAAATTGTTCAAGAGAAGAGCTGAATCTCAGTAAAAACCATGATCTTTATAACATTTTAGTTTGCCCAAATTACATGTCCACTCCTCAGTTTTATGGTAGCTTTGAAATCCAAAAGCTTCTCAACTTTATGGCAGCAGTAAAAACTAACAGTCTAGCTAGCAGCTACTGGATGAGGCAAAATAGATTTGGAGTTCCCCCAAAGACTGATATATAGATATACATTATACACAAATATCAAGCTTTCAGAAGGAAGATTTTTTTAAAAACTACTATTTATAATTGCATCAAAAAGAATAAAATATTTAGGAATAACTTTAACTAAGGAGGTGAAAGACCTGTACTCTGAAAACTTTAAGACATTGGGAAAAATTGAAGATGACATAAAAAATAAATGTAAAGGTATACCATGCTCATGGATTGAAAGAATTAATATTGTTAAACTTTTAACACTACCCAAAATAATCTACAAATTTAATGCAGTTCCCATCAAAATACCAATTGCATTTTCTCAGTGCTAGAATAAAGAATCTTAAAATGTATGAACCACAAAAACCCCAAATACCCAAAGGAATTTTGAGAAAGAAGAACAGAGCTGGAGGTATCATGTTTCCTGGTTTCAAACTATACTGCAAAGCTATAGTAATGAAAACAGTATAATACTTACATAAAGACCGACACATAGAATAGATAGCCCAGAAGTAAACCTATTCCTATATGGTCAATTATTCTGTGACTTAAAAAGGCAACAGGGGAGAACCAAGATGGCGGCATAGGTTAACGCCGGAGTTTGCTGCTTTGAACAACTACTTCAAAAGTGAAACCAAAAAACGGAAGGGACATCACCCAGAACCACAGGAACGCTGGCTGAGTGGAAGTCCTACAACTAGGAGGAAAGAGAAACGCATACGGACACTCAGAGGAGGCGCAGTGCTGAAGTCAAATTCTGAGGTGCGGAGTGCGAGGAGCGGGCTGGCGGCGGAGGGCGTGGTTGGCGTTTTCAATCGGGAGGGAGTCGCAGAATCTGAGCTCCAGATCCGGGCGAGTCTTTAGGGACCCAGACTCAAACGGGAGAAGCGGGACTGTCTGGCTTCGGTCAGAGCGAGTACAGCTTTCTCTCTGAACTTTGCAGCGGGTGCTGGGACTCAGAGAGGCAGAGCCCCTGGGGACAGGACTGAGAGCCGCCATAACTGCTCTCTCCGGCCCACCCTGTTGATCCTGTGCGACCCGCCCCGCCCAAGCCCGGCACACAGGCATTTGCCGGATAGCCTCAGGCAAAGGCCAGATTAGCACCTCCCTAGAGGACAGAAGTTCTCTCACTGCAGACACAGCTAATTCTCATAGCCACTTGGCCTGGAGGTCAAACCCTCCCTGGAATTAGCTACAACAATCAAGATTTAACTATAAGACTGCGAACAAAGACCACTAGGGGGTGCACCAAGGAAGCATAACAAAATGCGGAGACAAAGAAACAGGACAAAGTTGTCAATGGAAGATATAGAGTTCAGAACCACACTTTTAAGGTCTCTCAAGAACTGTTTAGAAGCCGCCGATAAACTTAATGAGATCTACAAGAAAACTAATGAGACCCTTGATCTTATATTGGGGAACCAACTAGAAATTAAGCATACACGGACTGAAATAACGAATATTATACAGACTCCCAACAGCAGACCAGAGGAGCGCAAGAATCAAGTCAATGATTTGAAATGCGAGGAAGCAAAAAACACCCAACCGGAAAAGCAAAATGAAAAAAGAATCCAAAAATGCGAGGATAGTGTAAGGAGCCTCTGGGACAACTTCAAGCGTACCAACATCAGAATTATAGGGGTGCCAGAAGATGAGAGAGAGCAAGATATTGAAAACCTATTTGAAGAAATAATGACAGAAAACTTCCCCCACCTGGTGAAAGAAATGGACTTACAGGTCCAAGAAGCGCGGAGAACCCCAAACAAAAGGAATCCAAAGAGGACCACACCAAGACACATCATAATTAAAATGCCAAGAGCAAAAGATAAAGAGAGACTCTTAAAAACAGCAAGAGAAAGAAACTCAGTTACCTACAAGGGAATACCCATACGACTGTCAGCTGATTTCTCAACAGAAACTTTGCAGGCCAGAAGGGAGTGGCAAGAAATATTCAAAGTGATGAATACCAAGAACCTACAACCAAGATTACTTTATCCAGCAAAGCTATCATTCAGAATTGAAGGTCAGATAAAGAGCTTCACAGATAAGGAAAAGCTAAAGGAGTTCATCACCACCAAACCAGGATTATATGAAATGCTGAAAGGTATCCTTTAAGAAGAGGAAGAGGAAGAAAAAGGTAAAGATACAAATTATGAACAACAAATATGCATCTATCAACAAGTGAATCTAAGAATCAAGTGAATAAATAATCTGATGAACAGAATGAACTGGTGATTATAATAGAATCAGGGACATAGAAATGGAATGGACTGACTATTCTTGGGGGGAAAGGGGTGTGGGAGATGCGGGAAGAGACTGGACAAAAATCGTGCACCTATGGATGAGGACAGTGGGTGGGGAGTGAGGGCGGAGGGTGGGGCGGGAACTGGGAGGAGGGGAGTTATGGGGGGGAAAAAAAGAGGAACAAATGTAATAATCTGAACAATAAAGATTTAATTAAAAAAAAAAAAAAAAAAAGGCAACAATATAGAATGGATAAAAATCTCTTTAATAAATGGTTTTGGGAAAACTGGACAGCTACATGCAAAAGAATGAAATTGAACTACTATCTTATGCCATATATAAAAATAACTTCAAAGTGGATTAAATAGTTTAATATAAGACCCGAAACCACAAAATTTCTAGAAGTAAAGCTCTTTGACATCAGTCTTAACAATTTTTGTTGGACCAGTCCCCATAGGACAACAAAAGAAAAAATAAACAAATTGCATTAGGGCAACTAGAACGCCTTTTTTGAAAAAAGGAGAAAACCATCAAGAAATTGAAAAAACAACCTCCTAAATGGGAAAAGATATCATCATATATATGATAAGCAATTAATATACAAAATAGATATATAAAGAACTTACACAACTGAATATCAAAAAAAATCAAAAACCCATTTTTTTAAATGAACAGAGAGGTCTTGAACAGACTTTTTTCAAAGAAGACATGCAGATGGCACATGAAAAATTGCTCAACATCACTAATCATCAGAGAAATGCAGTCATAACCACAATGAAACATCACCTTACATGTGTTAAAATGGCTATTATCAAAAAGACCCAAAATAATCAAGTGTTGGTAAGGATGTGGAAAAAAGGGACCCCAAATACATTGTTACTGGGAACATAAGTGGTACAGCCAGTATGGAAAACAGTATGAAGTTTTCCCAAAAAACTAAAGATAGAACTACCATATAACCCATCAATTCCACTTCTGGGTATATATCCAAAGGCAACAAAAACACTATTTTAAAGAGATACATGCATCCCTGTGTTCATTGCAGTGTTATTTACAATAGAGGAGATATAGAAGCAGCCTAAGTATTCATTGATAGATGAATAGGTGAGATGAGGTGATATACATACATGTACAATGGAATATTATTCAGCCAAAAAAAAAGAATGAAACATTGCTATTCATGACAATATGAATGGACCTAGAGGGTATTATACTTCATGAGATAAGTCAGGCACAGAAAGACAAATACTGTATAATTTCATTTATATGTAGAATCTAAAAAACAAAATAAGCAAGATAAAAACAAACTTAGAAGTATAGGAAAGAAAACTGGTAGCAGAGATGGGAGGGATTGGGGGGTGGGGAACTAGGTGAAGGGATTTACGAGATACAAACTTTCAGTTATAAAATAAGTAAGTCATGGGGCTATAATGGATAGCAGAGGTAATATAGTTAGTAATCCTATCTAACAAAAGAGTAATATGCAAATTAATTGTCACTTCATCACAAAGATGGCGGCACCCATAGCCACAAGATGGTGGTGCCCAGTCCCCTCAGCCCTGCCACTGGAGTGTTTGGGTCTGTCAGCCCGGCCAGGGGTCGTGGGGACCAAACAGAGAGGCAGGATTTGCCCACTCCGGTAGTGAATCAAGCCTCGCTGCTCTGCCGCCTCTGAAGTGTCTGCGGCCAGCAGCACTTGCTTGGCCTTCGCCGTGGTGACCCATGAGCAGGCAAGTGTGCCCACAGGCAGCACCCAACAGGGCCTGCTTGCCCATCGCCGTGGTGTGGAGCAGGCAGGCCCCGCAGAGAATTGAAAAACACGGGGAGAGGGCCCAAGACGTCAGTAGGACATCCCCTGAGGGCTCTCGGATTGGAGAGGGTGCAGGTCGGCTGAGGGACCCCCCCCCCCGTGCACGAATTTCGTGCACTGGGCCTCTAGTGAATGTATAATTTCCATATACTCTCTTATTAGTTCCAGGTGTTCATCATAATTATTCAGCACCTATTTACACTCTGAAATGATTTCTATGATAAGTTTAGTTATCACCTGTCAACATACAAAGTTATTATAATACTAGAGGCCAGGTGCACGAAATTTGTGCATGGGGGGGGGGTGTCCCTCAGCCCGACCTGCACCATCTCCAATCTGGGAGCCCTCAGGGGATGTCCTACTCATGGCTTGGGCCCGCTCCCTGTGGTTCTCTGCTCTCTGCGGGGCCTGCCTGCTCCACACCATGGCGTTGGCCAAGCAGGCCCTGCTGGCCATAGACACTCCAGAGGCGGCAGAGCAGGAAGGCTTGATCCGATACCAGAGTGGGTGGATCCTGCCTCTCTGCTTGGTCCCTGCAACCCCTGGCCGGGCCAATAGGCCCAAACACTCCAGCAGTGGGGCTGAGGGGACTGGGTGTCGCCATCTTGTGGCTATGGGTGCCGCCATCACCATCTTTGGGAAGGAGTGACAGTTAATTTGCATATTACTCTTTTATTAGATAGGATAAAAATAAGATACATGCAAACTTTGTTCCAAAATATAAGTGAATATGTGAATCAATTGAATCATGACTCCATTCCTAGATTGAAATACTGAGTACCATAAAATGTAACTATTTTTAAACCACTCATTGAATCTACTGTAATCAAAAACTGAACTCTACTTAATAATTTCAAAATGTATTATGTGATGCTAAGATTTTTTTGAAACAAAAATAGAATGGAAATATTGAATCAAAATGTTTTTTAGAAAGAAAATACACGAGAGAAGATTTCCCCTACTTGCTGATATTTGTCCCAAACAAACAAGTTGGATTAGAGCAACCAGAAAGCTTCTCTTTTTTTTTATTTTGAACAAAGGAGAAAACCATTAATAAATTGAAAAACTAACCTCCTAAATGGAAAATGCTTATCATATATGTGATAAGCAAGTACTATCTAAAATATATAAATAAATAACTTACATGACTAAATATAAAAAAACAAGATATAATAATAATAATTCTCTGCCCTCTTTTAATTCAGCACTCCCTCTCCTGAGAAAGTAAGGCTGCCTCCTTAAAGGACTTGTAAATGTAAAATTTTGCATCCCCAGCCTCAATAGCTCAAGGTATGGTCACATGATTTATGCCATGCCAATGGGACACAGCCTTCCTCAGGCTGTAATTGTCAGTTAATATCACGTTGGCAGGTAGTAGAAGAGGCTGGAGCTACTTCTAGTTTCCAACAGCTGCAGCATTCCAGTGGTACCAGTCTCCTTCATTAGTTGTGTGTTCAACCTTGGTCTCAGCAGCAGCAGAAGAGTGCTGGGGCGTGACTTGAGATGCTCTTCCTGTCTGTCACCTTTATGCCTGTTTCTCTGGCACCTTAAGTTACCACTATCTTTTTTTTTTTTAAATTTAATTTTATTGTTTAAGGTATTACAAATAGTAGTATATATGTCTCTTTTTTTTCTTCCCCATTGACCTCCTCCCAGCTGCCGGGGTCCAACCCCAGCAGGTCCAGGGGTTCCCAAAGGTGTAGATGGAGTCGGCGAAGAAGGAATGACACAGAGACAGCGTTCAGTTGATCAGCAGCCTAGCCAGGATCTCCAGCCAAGTTCTGGTCTGGATCTCCAGCGAAGTTCTGCTTAGGATCTCCAGCCAAGTCCTGTGTCCATGTTCTCTAGCCAGGTTCTGTAGCCATGTTCCCTCGCTAGGTTCTCCAGCCAGGTTCTGTCCAGGTTCTCCAGCCAGGTTCAGTCACCAGGTTCTCTTCCCAATTTCTGTAGTCAGGTTCAGTCCAGGATCTTTTGCCATGTTCTCTCCAGCGAAGTTCTTCTGTCTCTAGAGAACGTTCTGTGTAGGTTCTGTGCCTAAGTTCCGTCTCTCTTGGTTCTGTGTTCTAAGTTCTGTGTTCTAAGTTCTGAGTTCTAAGTTCTGTGTCTTGCTGTCTTGTTGCATCTGTATTTATACCAGTTGATTCAATCCTATCAATCTCTATTCCAAAGGTTAGGGCGTTTCTTATCTCCATTCCAGGGAGTAAAGATTATGTAGCTTAAGCATGATTGTTCGTAGTTAAAGTGATTAATTACCCGCCTGGCACTTAGTTAAGAGGTTTTATTCCCTCCCTAACTTCAGGGGAAAATCCCTACCTGGGGAAACAACCTTTCTCAGAGACCTTGGTTAAAACACATAGTGCCAAGAAGGTGAGCAAACATATTAAGAACAGTATGCCATATATGCCAGGTCCCTTGAAACAGCAAGGATGGACCGGCTCCCAGCACCCAGCCTCCTGGATCTGCCCCCTGCACTGTCTCCAAAGACCACCATGAACCAGGGCACAGTGACGATGACCAGGGAAGGAGCAGAAGCAGTGCCGAGGCAGGCGAAGAAGGTCGTGAAAAGAGTAAGATTGAGAAGCACAGAGCTGTTAAGAAAGAGCCTCCAGCCATCGCCAGTTTGGTTCAGTGGATAGAGCGTTGACCTGGGGACTGAAGTGTCCTGGGTTTGATTCTGGTCAAGGGCATATACCTTGGTTGCAGACTCCTGGCCCTGGTTGAGGTGCATGCAGGAGGCAACCACTTGATGTGTCTCTCTCACATCCGTGTTTCCTACCTGTATAAACCCACCTGAACATATCTTAAATTGTCAGGTTTACAAGTAAACTAATGCAAAAGTTAGTACTGGAAATTATTGCAATCAACAACCTTTCCACAAGGAAGGTCGGTAGAATTTAGGATGTGTTACCTGGCCTTGTTGGTGCTAACAGCAGTGAGGAATTTCTGGGACACTTAAGAGCTGGAACTCTGGCAGCTGCTGTCAGGCATGGGCTATCTGTGGTCACATGCAATAAAAGGCTCATTAAAGGCAAAGCTTAGTCTGAGTGGCCTGTGCATGGAAAAATATATAGGGCATGAGAATGTCAGGGAATTGGAGGTGACCTGATGGCTTCTAACAGTGATGGACAACTTACAGAGAGAGTAGCAACGTTAAAGTTCTCAATTCAAGGTATAGATTGAAAAGCAGATTGTTAATAACTCTAACACAATTATAATTTACTAGAGGCCGGGTGTATAAAATTTATACACGGGGGTGGGGGGGTGGGGGGTGGTCCCCCCTCAGCCCAGCCTGCACCCTCTCTAATCCGGGACCCCTCGGGGGGTGTCCGACTGCCAGTTTAGGCCCAGTCCTGGGGATTGGGCCTAAACTGGCAGTCGGACATCCCTCTCACAATCCAGGACCACTGGCTCCTAACTGCTCACCTGCCTGCCTGCCTGATTGCCCCTAACTGGCCCCCATGCCAGCCTGATCACCGCTAACTGCCTCTGCCTGCCAACCTGGTCACCCCAACTGCCCCCCGCTGCCAGCATGGTCGCCCCTCACTGCCCCCCCTGCTGACCTGGTTGCCCCCAACTGCCCCCACCCCTGCCACCCCATGCAGTCTGCTGCTCAGTCGTTTGGTCGTCCCTCACTAACCCTCCTGACGGCCTCGTTGCCCCACTCAGCTGTTAGGTCCTCCATTCGGCTGTTTCAGATGTGATGACCCCTCTTTCTGCTTGCACCCCAAGGCTGCATTGGCCGAAGAAAATTTCACCAGTAGTAAGACAATACACCATATCGCCACTAAATCATTTTCTATTATTAAACCTCTCAAACTTTTTTCTAAAATAGTTCTTATTTTATTTACAATGTTTCCATTTATTTTGATATTGTAAATGGAGAACATCTACTAATTTTCATATGTAGGTAGTACAATCATTCACTTAGATTAAATCTCTTGGTTTTAAACAGTTGTCAAAGTAATTTATTCAGTCTCCTGGTAGGTACATCACCTACATATAATAATTCTCTGCCCGCTTTTTCAATATTTATATATTTCTTACCACTAGAAAACCTATTGCCTATTTTTAATACATCTTTCAATTTCAAATATACTAAAATAGTCTTTATTTGTGAATATTTTCAAATACCTTTCCACCATTTTGAGATTACCCGGTTTTGTTTTTTTCAATTTAGCTTATTAGTGTGATAAAATAAGTTAATTAATTTTTTGTCAATGTTCTTTCTTAATCTGGGCCACAATGTTTATTAACAACAAGTTTCCCTCAGAGGGAATGAACCAAACTGAATTAGGAAGATTTCAGGAACTGACTTGAGTCCACCCCTCTGGTCCTCAGCACTTTGTAGCTCTGCCCCTCAGGAAGCAGAATCGGAGGAATGATGGTTTCCTGTTTTCACTTCAACCTGTTCCAGGGCCAAAATCACACGAGCCCATTGGAGAAATTAAAAAGAAAAGAAAAGAAATTTAAGAGGAGAAAAACCACCAACTTTGTTATGGAGGGGTAGATTTTTATTATTCTTTCACCTAATAGAATCTATGATGATTTTATTAGCACAACTAACTTCCTTGTTACCTCTTCTCTATCTGAGCTTTATTCCTTGAAGATAGCACTTGACCTTTTATTTTAGTCATGTTTTCAGTATCCATATTCTACCTCGGAACAGCTGATACCTGAAGACCGGTGCTATCTGTTTAGGGTAGCGTTGACCTAGCAGGGAGAGTCCCTAGGCATGCCTACCTGACAGGGAGAAAGGCTTCCTTTAGCTATTGCACTCATGTTTGAAAATATTACACCAATTCTTAGCATCACCATTCTTCACACTAAAAATGAATTATCTACTTGGAGTAGTTAAAACTTAATACGCTGCAAAATATAAATTGTGCACTCACATCATAAATATGTTGTAATATTCCAATATTTTTACATGGCAAAATAATGTATATATGGGTGCAGAGTAAATTAATGTTTCCATGTCACTTTAAGAGAAGAAATTAATTGTTTTTATTGCTAGGTGTTTTTGTGTCTTTACAGACATCCTTCCATTGACTAAGGAGTAAAGCCAAGGTCCAGCCACAGAGTGGCTGATTCCAGCTATCGGCCCTCCTGCACCCACACAGCCTCACAAGGATAGGTTGAGAGCATTCATTCCTGCCCCCAAACTTTTATGAAGACCTCATAAACCTCCGATCCTTTCCATCCGTTCTGTCTGTTCAAAGTCAAACACCCTCCTCACTTTTCCATTGATCTGTAATAAGGTGTGTGTTTTTTTCTACTTTGATCATCAGTGTGTGCACAGAGGCAGTGAAGTAGAGAAGATGAACTTTATTCATTTGGTTAAATGCTTTTCTTTTGGGAATAAAGACATTATAGGCCAGCCAGGACAAGTACCTGTCTGACCTCACCCAACCTAATGGTGGTAGACCTGATACAAGAGACACTCAGGAAATATTTATGAAGAACTGGCTGTCTGCTCCGTACCTCCACATACCCTCATGCATTACCTTCAATGCAGCCTCCAATTTAAGGATGGAAAAATATGCTCAAACAATTTGTTGAGTGATTAGATTAGCCAGAACAATAGTTACTGTGCCTGTCCTCTCCCATTCACAAGAGAGGCTAATGTTATTTTTAATAATACTGAAGACTGCCTGGCACTTTTAATGCATGCAAATATTTTGTTTAAAAATACTCATCTAAAAGGCCATAAGTGTTTTGGTCATATATCATTCCCCTTTTAAATTGGAATGTTCAAGGGAATAATTTCTTTGTTATGAACTTAAGCTCTGTGGTCAATTGACCTCTACCTAGAGGAAACCACTTGAGGGCACCAAAGGCATTGCTCTTGCTCTGCGTCCGTTGGAGGAGGTTATGCTTTCCATCTCATTGTAAATTTAGAGGAAGTGGGTGGGGAAGCCAAGGTCTGGGAAAATGACCATAATAATAGTACCTTCTGTTTACATGGCACCTTTCTTCAATTAGCTCAGCATGTTTGGATATGATTATTCAGCTGGGAGCTTCCAGTTGTGGGAAATGAGGCACAAGGCGAACACGTGGCCTAGGTGGGACAGAGGGTGAGAATAATTCTTATTCATTCCAAATGCCCATTCATTATTTTCACTCTAAAAAGCTGATGTGTGACCTTTCCTGGCCATTTCCTTAGAAACAATAAGAGAAGTTACAGTCCCAAACCCAAATACATGTAATGGAAAGACTCATAAGTTTGGCTAGGGAAAATAAAATCACACTCCTCACAGCCAAGGAGGAAACAAAATAGACTTATTTTCAACTATGTAAGTATAGTTGTAAGGTGACAAGTTGAGTATTCCAATTTCTAACAGGTGCCATGAAGCAACACAGCCTAAATAGTCCTCTGCTACATTTTACTTGTTGTCTCCAAGCAAATCTTCTCAAACTTGTATTGTAAATCATTCAGCTTTTACTCATTCTCTGCCAAAAATGACCAAAAAGTATAAAGAGAAAAATTGAACTTATATTTAAAAAGCTAAATTCTTGTCTCACATAAGAAAATGCTACGGCAGAGTGTAATGTGTTAATTAAATGCTCCAGCGTAATTCAGTGAAGAAACATCATGGCAGAGCATTTAATTAATAGACAATCAGGTCTGTGGCTTAGTCATCAGCTGAGAAGATCGCTAGAGTGAGTTTCCGAAGAGAGCATTGCACTGCGCGTGTGGAGCTTCCTGCAGAGTCATTTAGGGCCTCACCTGCTAACGAAAAGGCGCATGTGCTCTCCAGTATTAAACATGTGCCTTTAACCTCTGAATTAGTATGTGGGTACTTACTCACATGTATGTTGGAAGCTGACTGCCCCTTTACAGGTTTTAACCCCAACAGACTCACTCTCCAGGATCATTTGTTTTCACCAGATGCGTATTTTTTAACTTAAATTTTAGATGATACTTGAATATGGCTTCCTTTATAGTTCAAATTATCTTAACGTATGTCTGTTATATAAAGCGTTTCTCCAAAGTGTTAAGGGACTAATATGATTGCAATTAACTTATTTTTGTTATGATAATATATCGTTCAGAGACTCTACGTGTCCTGAAATGGAAAGGAATCAAATCATGCTTCTTTCTTTCTTGCTTGCTTACCGCTTACACTCCTTCACATCATTCTAAATTTGGGAGAAGTTAATGATTTATTGAGTTTTATGAAAAAAATATTTATTTTTACCTTATTTATTTGGATCCTTACCTCAAATGTTTACTTTCCAGGACTGGTGCAGATTGACTTTTATACACTGCCTGCAACAATTGTACATCATGCCCACTCTCAAAATACTGTAAGTATACAGGAACTGGCTTTGGGATTGGGGGCTTTGTGGTGTTTGGCTTTCTCCCAGCCCAGAAACACAGAAATCTAAAGGTATAAAAACTAAAGTTATAATACCTTAGGCTCATCCATATCATCCAATTGCTATTTAAAACCATCGATTCCTCAAATTTTAAAGCTAGAAAACCAAGCCACAGCAAAGGTAAGGTAATTTGCACATATATAGCAAGTGGTAGACCCAAATCTCCAATCTAGGTAGCCTTGACTTTGTTTTCCAGAATGTTAAGGAAATAATAAACTAATCTTTATATTCCACATGGATTTTTAACTTCTAGGAAATAAGTAGAATGAAAAGGCCAAATTTTCTTAAGATAAATGATTAATCAATTTTATTTTATTTCATAAATATTTTTGAGGCTTTACTGTATATAACATTCTGCTTGACATAAAGAGGCAAGTTGGATCTTTAAGAATTCAGAACTAGCACTTATATTTTCTAAACAGTTTAGAGAAAATAAAGAAAAAATGAACATAACCAGGAAAAATGCACATGCCCTATTAAATAAAAAGTGACCTGCCTGATAGAAGTTCCTTTTCATGTAGTTACCCTCCAGAGTTCTTTCATATGTGAGTGAAATCATATGGTACTTGTCTTTCTTTGAGTGGCTTATTTCACTTAGCATAATGCTCTTGGGGTCCATCCATGCTATCTCAGAGAGTGAGTTTTTCTTCTATTTTTTTCCTTCATTTTTACAGCCAAGTAGTATTCCATTGTGTAAATACACCACAGCTTTTCTATCCACTCATTTACTGAGGGACACTTGGGCTGCTTCCAAGTCTTGGCTACTGTAAATAACACTGCAATGAATATAGGGGTGCACAAAATGAACTTACAAGCTGAAATAGAGCCCTAACCGGTTTGGCTCAGTGGCTAGAGTGTCGGCCTGTGGACTCAAGGGTCCCAGGTTCAATTCCGGTCAAGGGCATGTACCTTGGTTGCGGGCACATCCCCAGTAGGGGGTGTGCAGGAGGCAGCTGATCGATGTTTCTCTCTCATCGATGTTTCTAACTCTCTATCCCTCTCCCTTCCTCTCTGTAAAAAATCAATAAAATATACTTAAAAACAATAAAATAAAAAATAAAATAAAATAAAATAAAATAAAATAAAATAAAATAAAATAAAATAAAATAAAATAGAGACAAAGTCATAGAGCAGTGATGGCAAACCTTTTGAGCTCAGCATGTCAGCATTTTGAAAAATCCTAACTTAACTCTGGTGCCATGTCACATATAGAAATTTTTTGATATTTGCAACCATAGTAAAACAAAGACTTATATTTTTGATATTTATTTTATATATTTAAATGCCATTTAACAAAGAAAAATCAACCAAAAAATGAGTTCGTGTGTCACCTCTGACACGCGTGTCATAGGTTCACCATCACTGTCATAGAGGAAGAGCTGGTTGACAGCTGTCAGGGGGTGGGGTTGGGGGGAAGTATCAGTGCAGTCAAGGAATTGAGCAAAAAAGAAAAAATGAGAAAAAAACTCATAGACACAGACAACAGTGTGGTGATTGCTGGGGGGACAGGGGATGGAGGAGGTAGAGAGGGTATAGGGGGGATAAATGGTGATGGAATGAGACTTGACTTGGGGTGGTAAACACACAATACAATATATAGGTGATGTTGTGGCATTATGCACCTGAAACCTTATAATTTTTCTAGCCAGTGTCACCCCAACAAATTAAATAAAAAAAGAAAACTTCATGTGAAAGTGATTAGGTAAAAGATTCCATTCAAAATCTGAGAGCTTTAGTCATTATTTTTCATGTTTTAAAAATAATTTAATGAAAATGACTTTAAATAGTATCATATTTCAAATTACTTAGTTATCCTACTCACCAGAATTACAATTTCTTATGTCACACATATCATATACCTATTAAAACATGCAGCTTATTTTACTGAAACTGTGATGTTTGCCATTCTAATTAATCAGTGACTTCCCTGAAGGTAGGGATTTTATCTTATTCATCCTTATATCGCATAGCGCATGTAAAACTGACAAATTCCTGGTAAATGAATGATGAAAAACTGGGTCAACATATGAATGTTCAAATGTTCCTATAGGGTCATTCAAGGACAGAGAAAAGAGATACAATGGAAACTGAAAAAGGATAGAAATTTAAGGCTCAACTACACTTAGGTCATTGTGAAAAGAGAAGAAGTTAGAGAAAAATACAATAAACAATCAGCTAGGAAAAGAGGTCATTGGCATTTAGTGTCATGTAAAACAAAGAGAAAATTTTTAGAAGTTAGGGTTGGCAACAGTGTTAAAGGTTAAAATGATTGAAAATGTGCTAGTATTAGAACTGTTCATAAATATTCCAGGATTTAGGGAGTTACTGAGTGCCCGATGTTTACCACAGAGCAGAACACAGAGCTCACTACCTAGCAGGACTACAATAACGTCTTCTGGCCTAGAAAGGAAGACCCTAGAAGTGAAGAGGTCTCTGGGGAAAATGAGTAAAAGCCTATTTTCTATCCTAGTAACTTTCTGGGGAAGTTGAGACTCTTCTTTTGAAGTTACATCCTTGAGTTGCCAAGAGCACGCTAAATAAAATGTGGGTAATATTCCAATCGCCATTAATGAAGTTAGTTAGAGAGGAAGTCACTGGCTAAGTTATATTTATGCCACATTAACAACCATGTAAAAAAAAACTTTTCAGCACCGAAGCAAACCTGCCTACATGGGCTACGACCCTCTATTTTCACCAAAGGTCTTGGATATATGATCTGGCAAAGTTAAACTCTAATAAATTTAAATTTTCCCACATCCTGTACAGTTTCCATGTCTTAAATTAGGGCCTAAATGATGTCCAAAAGCACCAATTCCAACTCTCTAAGGAAAAAAATAGTATGATCTCTTTCTATAAGATTAGTAAATGGAAACCACTATAAATAGAAGAGAAAACAGCAAGTAAATATATCTTATGGAATACAACTGCTTAAAAAATCAGAAGAAAACTCTAGAACATCTTTTTAAAAAAATATATTTTTATTGATTTCAGGGAGGAAGGGAGAAGGAGAGAAAGACAGAAACATCAGTGATAAGAGAGAATTATTGATTGGCTGCCTCCTGCACGCCTCCTACTGGGGATTGAGCCCGAAACCTGAGCATGTGTTCTTGATAGGAATTGAACCTGAGATTCCTTCAATAAGCAGGCCTGCTCTCTCCGCTGAGCAAAACCAGCTAGGTCTCTAGAACATCTTGAATTTAACTTTCCAATCAATCTGAGAAGATATTGTGTCTATGAAATTAGAAAAAGAGTGACTCAACGCAAAAAGAAGTTACAAACATGACCGCCAAACAGAAAAGGTACAACGGAAACAGTGAACTGTTTAGAAGAAAAATTTAAGATTAGAGAAGATTTTTAAAGTTACTTAAAAAAAAATAAGAGTAAGGCAATAAAGACCAAGAAGTTAAGAGAATAATACAGAAATATAGAACAGGACCATCAAACGTAGTCATAATAGAAACTTCAAAAGGAGTAAATGAGGAAAAGAGACATAATACAAAAAAAAAAAAAAAAAAAAAGGAAAGAAAAAGAAAAGGGAAGAAGATTGCCCTCAATTTTTTTAAAAGTTGATATTTAAATATAAAGGGCTCCTAACAAAAAAAAAAAAAAAAAAAAAAAACAACAAAAAAAAAAAAAAAAAAAAAAAAAAAAAAAAACAACAGGTCATTTTGATGTGAAAAATAACCCCATCCAGGAATATTTTTGTTACTAGACATATTATGGGGAAATTTTAAAATTATTTATAGAATAAAAAATATTCTACAAGTATTCAGGCAGAAAATGAAATGTACATTTACATAGGAAAATGGGAAATAATATTGTTATTTTATAAAAGAAGAAATATAAGTAGTCAATCAACAAATGGAGAAACATGGATTCAACCGAGTGAGAATTTCTTCTTACATTGGAGTAAATTAATAGTGTACTCAAGAGTACTGTTATCAAAAGTACCTGGAGATGTGTACTTTAAAATATTTTGGGGAGTATAAATCAGGATAAACTTTTGTATGACAAGTTAGTGCTTTCTGTAAACTCTGACAACATTTTTATTTTCTAGAAATTATAGAAAGGAAAAAAAATAATTTATATGTACAAACATCTAGCCACAAGAATATTCAGCAAAAAATATAACAAGAAGATATCATCAGAAACAAATAGAATATCTAAATTTTGGCCTTTAGGTAAAGAGAGTATAATCATACATAACACACTGTATATGTGTCATGTATATGCATACATGTTCAAATGAATAGAAAAATGTTCACAAAATTTTTTAAAAGTTTAAAATATGTGAATAATATATTTAAGTTTATATTTATATCTGCCTAGAATGAAAAAGCCATTAAGTTCCCATTTGTTTTTTGGATAAATTCCCCTAGCCAAACCACCTTCTTTATCATGGCACCAGGCACAGTCCTCTTTTTTTCTAAGGTTTTAGTTCCCTACCAGCCACCGCAATACTTAAACAAGCCAGTCACATCCTCTTGGTACTATAACGCCTTCCTCCTTTGGTTATTCACTCTCTTCTGAGTGCAACCCCCATATGACCATGTGTCTCAAATGGTGTCCTTCTCCTCTGGGTCATGAGGAGATGTGACTAATAAACTGCTATTAAAGTCATCTGTATAGTGTCAATGTCATGTGTTTGGCCATCCCCAAAACCATAGGGCGGGGATTCCTCCAAGAAGGTGAAGAGGTGGCAAATAAAACAAAGAAGATTAAAGGTGTAGATGAAATTAAGGATTGAGGAGCAGTGTCTTAGAGCAGGAACAAGCTGACGAACCCTAACAGATAGATAAATGAGTTAATTTTGATAAGAGGAGAAAGGGACAATAGAATCGGTAATGATCCAACCGAGGCCTTGCAGGATAGCTTGGTCTTCTTAGTAAAGTAGCAGACAATATCATTTGCTGAGATCAAGAGGCAATAATGAGGGTTGGGGCTTACCCTGATCCATTAGGATATCCTTGCTTACAAGTAGAAGAATTACCAACTAATAATAATGTCCAGGCAATTAATCACGTCACATGATAAGGAGCTTGGAAGCAGGCAATTTCAGGATGGGTTCAGGAGGTCAACAAACATCAGGACACAGGCCTGTCGTCTTTGAAACTTTCTCCACCTTCTCCTGAAAGTGATAGGATGGCTGTTGAATCACAGTTTCACATGACAGCTACAGAAAAGAATGAGAATAGATAGGAAAAAACACCCACATTTACACATGTTCTCCTGTATATATATATATATATATATATATAAATATATATATATATATATATATATATATATATATATATATATATATATCCCTTTTCTAGAGGGCACTAGCAAATATCCCCTTAATCTCTTTGGCCAAAACTGGTCAGCAGCTATCCCAAGACCATAAATGAGTAAAAAAAAGATGAAATTAGAATTACTGGCTTAGACCAAGCATGATTTTCACTCTGGGGTTGAGCATTTTACTTCCTGAATAAAAGAGGGATTCCATTAGCAAATAACGAAGGGTAAAATAGTTCAGGGCAAGCAACTTACATCGATTGTTCAAGGGAATATAAAACAATTTTGTAATAGCAGCTTTAGATGATGACATAAGAAGTCCATAAAACATCAATGAAAGGATTAGTAGGCAACATTGAAGGTGGAAAATCATGAATTTATAGAGAACATGATAGTCTAGATCTGTGACTTTCATTGGTAATCCTATCTAATAAAAGAGAAACATGGTAATTAGCGTACGGTCGCTACCCTTCCCATTGGCTAATCAGGGCAATATGCAAATTAACTGCCAGCCAAGATGGCGGCCAGCAGCCAGGCAGCTTGAAACTAACATGAGGCTTGCTTGCTTCAGTGATGGAGGACTCCAACGTTCCCCGCCTGCCGCTGCAGGCCTCTGAGCTGCAACTCTAAGAAACTATGTTACAAATATAGAAGCTAAACAAAACCCCAGAGACCTGCTTTAGTCCGTCGGGCTTCAGCCAGCAGGATTGCAACATTGTTTCAAATACAGAAGGTAAACAAAGGCCAGAAACCTGCTTTCAGCAGAAGAGGCCTAAGAGCTGGAGCCTCAGAGCTAAAGCTGGCCCAGAATAAAATGAAAAAAAGAAAAAAAGGAGCAGTTGGGAGCTTCAGTCACCCGCCGGCCTGAAAACAGCCCTCAGCCCCTCACCCAGACTGGCCAGGCACCCCAGTGGGGACCCCCACCCTGAAGGGTGTGTGACCAGCTGCAAACAGCCATCCTCCCCTCACCCAGGCTGGCCAGGCACCCCAGTGGGGACCCCCACTCTGATCCAGGCGGCGCCCCAACCCCACCCCACGGGCCCTGCTCTGTGTGTGATGGGGTAGAGCCATAACCTCCCCATCAGCCCTGCTCTGTGGGTGATAGAGGGAGGTGCCCAATCCCCTGATCTGCCCTGCTCCGTGTGTGACAGGGGGAGGTGCCCCAACTCCCCTATAGGCCCTACTCTGTGCATGAAAGGGGGGAGCTCCCCAACCCCCTGATGGGCCCTGCTCTGTGCATGACAGGGGGTGGTGCCGCAACCTCCCCATCGACCCTGCCTTGAGCGTGACTGAGGGTGGCATCACAACCTCCCAATCCATCCTGCTCTGTGCATGATGGGGGCGGCGCCCCAACTCCCCAGTCGGCCCTGCTTTGAGCCCGACCAGGGGCTGCACCTAGGGATTGGGCCTGCCCTCTGCCACCCGGGAGCAGGCCTAAGCCAGCAGGTCGTTATCTCCAAAGGGGTCTCAGACTGTGAGAGGGCACAGGCCGGGCTGAGGGGTCCCCCCTCCCCCCCGAGTGCACAAATTTTTGTGCACTGGGCCTCTAGTCCTATACAATAAAAGGCTAATATGCAAATCAACAGAACAGCAGAATGACTGGTCGCTATGATGCACAATTACCACCAGGGGGCAGATGCTCAATGCAGGAGCTGCCCCCTGGTGGACATTGCACTCCCACTGGGGGAATGCTGCTCAGCCAGAAGCCAGGCTCATGGCTGGTGAGCACAGCAGCGGTGGCGGGAGCCCCTCCCACCTCCGCGACAGAGCTAAGGATGTCCAACTGATGGCTTAGGCCCACTCTTCATGGGAAGTGGGCCTAAGCCATCAGTTGGACATCCCCTGAGGGCTCCTGGACTGTGAGAGGGCACAGGCCTGGCTGAGGGACCCCCACTCCATGTGCACAAATTTTGTACACTGGGCCTCTAGTATATAATAATCTAGGAATACAAAGTAAATATGTGGAGCATCAAAAGAAGCAATAATGTCAATACATTTACAAAAAGTTCTGATCATGAAGTCCAGAACTTTTGAAGATAGTGGACATAGCCATGCCTTGCAAGAATTGAGGAAGAAAAAGTATAATTTTGGACATATGGAGGTCAGGATTTAAAAAAAAAAAATGGTATGAACAGATAGTATAAAGGAAATGGAGAGATTTTAGTAGGAAAAATAGAAACCAAATTCACTGACATTTGGAACCATTTTACCTCTAAGTGTAGACATGACAAGGAGAGTCTGAGAACATTTGGATATAAATGTAGTGGATGTAAAAAGGTTGAGAATACCAGAAAGATATTTTTTGAAGCGGTGAGAGAATGGCAGAAATAATTTTTCTTTTGCCTACATTTTTCTGTATTCCTAGTTAGACTATTGTTTTCTTGCAGGTCTGAGAGCATATATTACATTTCTTTCTCATGCTAATTTAGGAAGAGGAGTTGGAGTGGTGGCTGTGATAGTGGAAATAGTCCCCCAGGATGCTGAGATTGCACAGGCATCAAATTTCAATAGTTACATTAGTCTTGTACAATAAGATTTTAAGTACTGTTGTACAATCAGAAAATAATTTCATATTTTAATTGGGTTGGAGGTATTATATCTGGATACAAGTTTTTTCCTTGTAGTTTAAAATCGTATCTCCCAGTGGTGCATTTCCTCCAGATTCCATCAATGGCTATGCCTGGAATATGCAAGTGCTGGTAGACAGATGCAAACCATGCTGCTGAATGCCAGTTCCATCCCTGGTATCAAAATGGCATTTATTGTACTTAGTTTAAAAACAGGAGGCTAGGAAAAAATGCCAAATAATAGTCAAGAGGCTTGACTAAATTGTGATATTGGTGCAAAGTAATATTCTATAGCCATAGTACAATATTAAAAATATGTGTTAGCATAAAAAAGCACAATGTAATTTTAAAACTATTTTTTTTGCATAATAAGAACCAGGGGCCCAGTGCAGGAATTCATGCACCTTAAAAGGAACTATGGACCATAAGACGGGGGCGGGGGGGAGGCACACAGGGGTGGTCTTGGCCCATCCTCTGCAACCCTGCCCGGCCACTCCCGCCATGGCCTCTGGTCTCCTGCTTCCACTGCTGCTGCTCCCATGTGCTGCCAGTGCCAGGCCCGCTCACACCCACTGACAGCACAGAGCAATTGGGGCCAGCGCCAGCAGTAGGCACAAGCGGGGCTGACCCCATCAGTGGGTGAGAGCGGAGGCTACTGCCCCAATTGCCCCTCAGGATTAGGGGGAGGTGGAGAATCCCTCAGGGGCAATCAGGACCAGCAGCCACTGCTTGCACCTGCTGATGGCGCTGAGTGATCGGGACTGGTGCCGGGCACTGGAAGCGGGTGAGAGCAGTAGCTCCAGTGCCAGCAGCAGGTGTGAGTGGGGCTGGCGCCAGCAGCAGGTGCAATCGCCTGGTGGGACCATGGTGCTCGGGAGCAAAGAATTTTCAGTAACCACCAGAGGCTTGTCCCAATGACAGCGACCAGCACCCCGCCTTGGTCTGGAGCCCCTGCTCGCCTGCTGCACCATCCTGCCTCAGCCAATGCCTGCCATGTTCTGCGCTCTGCCACCTGCTGCCAATGCCCACAGTGTTCTGCATGCACCTCCTGGTTGTCAGCACACGTCATAGCGGCCAGTTGTTTGGTTGTTCCGCAATTCGGTCTATTTGCATATTAGGGTTTTATATATATAGATGTGGGTGATTTTCAAAACAATGTTTAGGATTTTATCATTTTTTCAAAGTGAATATGTTTATTCAAGTAATAATCTATAGTAATAAAAGCGTAAGCGACCATCGCAACTGAATGGACAACCAAACAGGCTGCGTGGGGTGACTAGTCCAGCAGGGGGGTTAGTGAGGGACAACCAAATGACTGAGCAACGGGCTGCGTGGGGCGACCAGGCCAGCAGGGGGTTAGTGAGGGGCGACCAAATGACTGAGCAGCAGGCTGCATGGTGCGACCAGGCCTGCAGGGGGGTTAGTGAGGGGCGACCAAATGACTGAGCAGCAGGCTGCATGGGGAGACCAGGCCTGCATGGGGGTTAGTGAAGGGTAACCAAACGACTGAGCAGCAATGTACCACTACTTTTTTATCCACCTGTCTATTGCTGGGCATTGGGTTGTTTCCATAGCTTGGCTATCCTATATAAAAAGAGCTAATATGCAAATGGTCATCATGCCCTCACACCATCATGCCATAACGGCTCAGACACTCAACACTGGGGAAAGAGGAAAGGCCAGCCTGGCAAAAATGAGCTTGCAATAGAGTAATGGGGACCAGCCAGGCACAAATGAGCTCGCGAGAGAGGAATGGGGACCAGTCAGGCTGCGGCCTTTGAGAGGGACAAGCTGCCTGCCCCACGGTCCCAGACATCCCCCAAGGGGGTCCCAGATTGGAGAGGGTGCAGGCCGGGCTGAAGGACACCCCCACCTCCGTTCACAAATTTTGTGCACCGGGACTCTAGTTGTAAATAATTCTGCAATGAACATTGGAGTACATATATTCTTTTGAATTAGTGTTTTGGGTTTCTTCTACTCAGAAATGGATTCACTGGGTCATAAGGCAGTACCATTTTTAATTTTTTGAGGTAACTCCATACTGTTTTTCATAGTGGCTGCACCAATCTGCATTCCCACCAGCAGTGAAAAGTGTTCCCTTTTCTATAGATCCTTGCCAACACTTGTTTGTTGATTTATTGATGATAGCCATTATGAAAGGTGTGAGGTGACATCTCATTGTGTTTTTTTAAAATTGATCTTTATTGTTGAAAGTATTACAAATATTCCCTTTGTAATTTGCATTTATCTGATGATTAGTGACATTGAGCATTTTTTTTATGTCTATTGGCCATCTGTATGTCCTCTTTGGAGAAGTGTTTACTCAGGTCTTTTGCCCATTTTTTAAAAATTAGTTGTTGCTTTTTTTTTACCTTAATTTGTAAGAGCTCTTTATAAATTTTGGATATTAACCTCTTAACATATGTATCATTGGTTAATATGTTCTTCCATTCAGTAGGTTGTCTTTTTATTTTGTTAATGGCTTCCTTGTTGTGCAAAAACCTTCTTGTTTGACGTAGTCCCATTTGTTTATTTTTTCTTTTGTTTCCCTTGCCTGAGGAGATATATCAGGAAAAATATTGCTTAGAGGAATGTCTGAAATTTTACTGCCCATGTTTTCTTCTACGATTTTTATGGTTTTGAATCTAACATGTAAGTATTTAATCCATTTTGAACTTATTTCATGTTTGGTATAAGAGAGTGGTCTTGTTTCATTTTTTTAATGAATCTGTCCAATTTTCCCAACACTACTTATTGAGAGGACTGTCTTTACCCCATTGTATGTTTTTGCCTCCTTTGTCATATATTAATTGACCATACAGGTGTTGGTTTATTTCTGGGTTCTCAGTCCTGTTCCATTGATGGGTGTGTCTTTTTTAATTCTAGTATTATTCTGTTTTGATTACTATAGCCTTGTAGTATAGTTCAATATCAGGCAATGTGATACTTCAAACTTTGTTCTTCTTTCTCAATATTGCTGTGGCTATTTGTGGTCTTTTGTGGTCCCATATAAATTTTTGGATTATTTGTTCCAGTTCTATAAAACATGTCTTAGATATTTTAATAGATATTGTGTGAAACTATAGATTGCTTTGGGCAGTATGGATGTTTTCATAATGTTAATTCTTCCTATCCATAAGCACAGTATATGTTTCTATTTATATGTATCTTCTTCAATTTTTTTCTTCAGTGTCTTATAATTTCTCAAGTACAGGTCTTTTAACTCCTGGGTTAAATTTATTTCTAGACATTTTTTAATTCAATTGTGAATGGGTTTTTTTTTTTTTTAGTTTACCTTTCTAATAGTTCATTATTGGTGTACAAAAATACAACTAATTCTGAATATTTATTTTGTATCCTACTAGTTTACTGAATTCATTGATCAGTTCTAACAGGTTTTGGTGGAATATATGAAGGGTTCTCTATATACCAGTGATGGTGAACCTTTTGAGCTCGGCGTGTCAGCATTTTGAAAAACCCTAACTTTACTCTGGTGTCGTGTCACATATAGAAATTTTTTGATATTTGCAACCATAGTAAAACAAAGACTTATATTTTTGATATTTATTTTATATGTTTAAATGCCATTTAACAAAGAAAAATCAACCAAAAAATGAGTTCGTGTATCACCTCTGATACGCGTCATAGGTTCACCATCACTGCTATATACAGTATCATGTCATCTGCACATAGTTATAGTTTTACTTCTTTCTTTACAATTTGGATGCCTTTTTTCTTATTCCTGTCTAATTATTGTGGCTAGGACTTCCAATGTTATGTCGAATAAGTGTAGTGACACGACATTCTTGTCTTGTTCTTGATCTTAAGAGAAACACTTTTAGTTTTTCCCCATTGAGTATAATGTGAACTGTGGATCTGTTATATATGGCCATATGTTGTTTGAAGTATGTTCCCTCTATCCCCACTTTGCTGAGAATTTTTATTATAAATAATTGCCAGATTGAGTCAAATGCTTTTCTTGCATGTTTTTTTTTTCCTCGATTTAATTTAGCTGTTTATGTTCTCTTATAGCTCAGTGAACTTCTTTAAAATGATTCTTTTGAATTATTTTTCAGGCACAGATTGCTTTTTCTTTAGGGTTGGTTGCTGAAGATTTGTTTTGTTCCTATTGTGTCATATTTCCTTGATTTTTCATGCTTCTTACAGCTTTGTGTTTATGTCAGCACATTTGAAGAAGCAGTCCTCCCTTCTAGTCTTTATGGACTGGGAGCCCACAAACGTTTTCTATAAATATGCATGCTCCACTCCTCATCCTTCCGCCCAGGGGAAGTGTTTCAGGGCTGTGCACCTTCTCCTAATCTTGCAAAGCCATGTAGCTCACCATAAGCCACCCACCCCTTCCCCTAGGTCAGCGCCCTACGTGGCTCCACTTCTCTCACTTCAGGGTTGTAACCATTTTTGCAGATCCGTGCCTACTGAGAGCCACCTCCCTTTTCATTGTTCTCATCTGCCCCCAGGCTTTCAAACTCAACACTTCGCTCTGGGTGAAGTGCCACAGGGCAGATCTCCTGGGCAAGGCCTCAAAAGCATAGCGATATTGGATGCATGCTTCACTCTCTCCTTCTCCAGGGGAAATATCTCAGGCTAAGGTGCTCTCTCTCAGTGGTGTCCTGTGAGAGCTCCGGGGAGGCCTCACATGGATAAAATGAAACTGCTTTTGTTACCCATTTCAATGAGGCTGTTATTAGATTTGTGCTTATCTGTGATGCTGTATTCTCCTAATTGGATTCTGGAATTCTAGTAAAGGTATTTTGGTCCATACATTGATATTAAATTAATGTTTCTGTGGGAGAATAAGGGCTGGGACTTCCTAAACCACAATCTTACTAATCACCCCAAAATATACTTTTATGTCTCAAATTTCTATGTGATTTATTTTACTCTTTTATCAACTGTTTTTAATATCAACTTTTTGCTCTGAGTCCCTTTTTAGGTTTAAAACATTTTTACTTAACAGCTCTACCATATGACACTTTTAAAGACCTCATCCCATCAACTCTCACTAGGGAAAATTTATTTTCTAGTGTTTTTTGTCATTTTTAGACAGATGCTCATTGTTCTAGAAGACTTATCTTAGAGAACCTGAAGAGTTTAGATTAAGGATATGTACAGATAAGTTGGTTTTCATTTGATTCTGCCATGTTTCACAGGATATTACTGCACAAGACCTCTTTCCATCTTAACTTTTTGATATAAGGATTCTCACAACTAATAAAAATCAGTTCCCCCAAAAATACAAATTCATGCTTATGAATTCATAGGGAAGATTTTATTTCTTTTTCAAGTTTGAATTGAGTTAGCAATGATGCCATAAAAGTGATGGTGCACTTTTTCTAGCCCATTGTTTACCTGAGACTTGTACTTTGAGAATCAGTATATATATATATTACAATTTTTTTACTTCATGTGGATTCCAAGGTTCATCTTTTGACTTTCTGTAGGCATAGGTTCAATCCCCTTAAGTAAGGTACAATTTTAGTTTACACATTAATTCCCCTAATTTCTTTCCTTTTTCATTCCTTCTTTTCTTCTTTCATTTCTTCCTTTCTTTCTATCTCTCTCATTCTCCTTTCTCCTTCTTCCCCTTTCTTGGCTAGGTAATACATTCATGTGGTATATATTTTGAATATATAAAAGAGCATACTATTAATAATAAGTCACTTCCTATCCCTGCGGTCCCCCTATCCTGTTTCCTCATCAGAGGCAACCCTTATTATCAATTCTTTATTTATTCTTCCAAATAGTCTATGTACACACACGTGGGTTTTTCCATCAGTATGTCATCACATAATACATAGCCTTGTGTACCAATTTTTTTCTAATAAAAGTATACTTTTGGAGGTCATTTTCCACCCTTTATATAAAGAGCTGTCAATATTCTTCCTAATGGGGTTACAATATTTCAATATATGCACCTAATATCTACTATTAATGTTTTTAATAATTTGCTTTTACAATATACTGCAATGAATACCTTGTATATAATCCCTTTTACCCACATACAGCCATATACAAGCATATTGTAGAATAATTCTTATAACTATCAGAAATGAAAGAGGATGCCTATTTTCCCATATTGTCACAAACATAGTATGTTAATAGATAAAGATTTTTACCAACAGGTAAAAATGATGTCTCATTGGGATTTTACTTTTATTTTATTAACAAGATTGAACTCTGATATGTTTTAATAATCCTTCTCTTTTATTTTCATAAACGTTCTGTAAATTTTTTATTTTTCCACTTTGACCTTATTTGTAGTGGTTTTGGGACTTTTGTTGAATCAAAGCAGCTAAGTCTCATCATATGTGCAAGTCAAGTAATAACATTATTTTACACAGACCCATTCTCAACAGTAATAGATCAAATAGTAAATCAGTTTATGTTAGGCCTATTCAAATCTCCTTATTGGCTTCTTATCAACAAAAATAAACTCAAACGTCATAAAATGGTAACATAAAGCCCTCTGTCATTTGAGCCCTACTTATCTCTTCATTGCAAGCTTTAGCTGTTAGCTATTTCACATTTGCCACTCTTGCAACACCAAATTGCTTCATGCACCACATTGTTTTTCCAATGCCGTATCCCATTTCTAAAATAAATTTCTCTCAGTCCTTGTTTCAGTTAGCAATCTCACGTTCTCTACCTGTCCACACTCATGGCCTTTTCTGAGTTTACATTTACTCATCATCTACGATACAGTTAAACTATAATCTCCTCTATGAAGGAGGTTACATTATAACCTCCTCTGACCTCTTAAGGCAGAGTTTGGTGTTCCTGTTCTGTACACCCAAATTACCTATTGTAATTATTAAAAAAAAACTAGAATATGGAGGGGGCGTGGTAAGAGATCAACCAAAGGACTTGTATGCATGCATATGAGCATAACCAATGGACACAAGACACTGCGGGGTAGGGAAGGCCAGGGGGAGGTCAAGCGGGAAAAAATGAGACATATGTACTACTCTTGTAATACTTTAAGCAATAAAAAAAATTTAAAAAAAAATTAGAATAACCTTCCCAAGGGATAGAGAATTAGAAAGTGTGGTAGGATGAAATGGGTACAATGGTATTCTCTTCTCCATAACCGCTCCCTGCCCTTTAGCAAACACACTGTTGTTCAGGTTTATTTTCTTTGAATGTGGTCATACCACGTAGCAGTGGAGACTAGGTCTAAAAAAGGGAATGTGTGTGTGTGTGTGTGTGTTCAGGAGGTCATAGAGTACACACATAAAATAAACATCTATAAAGAAAAAAATGCACACAAAATTGTTTCAGAATGTGACAAAGTATTTTCAAAGCTTGAGCATATTTGTGCCTCTCCAGAAATGGGGAATATTTATGAACTAGATTATAAGTGTTGATTAGAAATCATCACAGTGATGTGATTAATATTTTGAGCAGTACTTTTAAAAGTTTTTTCCAATGTTGAGATGACTCAGCTGTTTCAAAAACCAAACAACGAAAGTATGAACAAGTGTGTAAGTATGCCCTTCTCAGATGATTAAAGCCCTGATTTTCTGTTATTGCCAGTATTGTACATACCCCCTTCATAAACGCTCTCTTGGGCAGTCAGTCAACAAAACATTGAAAGTCTGTCAAGACTCTACTTGTGCTGAGAATTCCAGAAAATAGATAGAACTCTGGAAATTAGAAAAGAACTGTAAACAAATTTTAGATTTTCTGAGCAGGGTGAGAGGTGATTGCATTGCATTGCAAGTTATTGTAATTATGAATTGTAATTTTTTGATAAACAACTAAGAATATTTTATAATCATAATCATTATATGTTGCTGAAAATACCTTGGTGATGTGGTAAATAACTATTTACTGAGGTTAAAAATATACCATGTCCCCTTTTCACTATCCTGTTATCATGGCTGCAGCAAGGGAAGAAGATATTTAATTCAGAATGCTGGGCCTGAATCTTCTCTTTTTAGATCGTCTGATCTCACTGAGTCCTTGTTTAAAGCAGATCAGAAAAAAAGAGGAAAGAGAGGATCCCTGGGCTCATGATAGTGGCTAGCTTCCTACATTGTAGACGAAATATATTTCTAAATCCTAGTCTGAGTAACCAATCCTTTTAGGCAGGACACTAAATTATAAGAGACAGTAACACAATGTAAATCGACTTAAGGAAAAACAAAGTGGAAAAGAGGGATTTTGCTTTGTTTTCTTTGTTTTGTTTTAAGACTACTGGGGGCTTCCATAATCAAACAGAGATTTAAACAACCAAACTCAGAAAACATGAACTCAGGCAGCTCTGGTCGTTGGGCAATGAAAACCAGGGATCCAATGTTGTCAACTCCTTCTCTCTTTCCTTCTTCCTCTCTGCTTCTCTTCACCTATTAATTTTACTCTTTTTTTTATAAGTCTTCATCCTCACACAGTGGGAGGAATTGACTCTAGCAGCAAGGGAGTCACAACCTTACAGCCCCAGACCAGAAACAAACAAACAAAAACACACAAGAGTTATTTCTCCACACTCCAGGCAAAAATACTCCTGGAAAGGAATCCCATTAGTTAGGCTCAGCTTGAGGCACATGCTCACCACTTGGATAAGTCACGATGACTAGGAGGAGATTTCTATGATTGTCCTAACTTAGGTTGTATCCACTCCTTTGAGTAATCACTGACCTTTGACCAAAACAGCTGTCAAGTGGTGGAGGTATCTATAAGGACCATGAGGTGGGAGGTAGAGTAGGGGGCATTGTTAACCATAGAAAAAGGGAAGGTTTTAGGCACAAAAAAAAAGATATTAGCCTCAGTAACCACCAACATAACACTGATGTTTATGGGACTTTACATCCTTGGTTCTAACAGTTCTGACAAATGAACTTGGTGAACTTACAAGTGAGGGACCGCCTAAATCTGAAAAATTACTCAAGGGGAAAAAAGACAATGGTTATGGGAGAAAGTGCATCATGTCATTTGTCATCTGTTTTCCCCTTAAAGAACAGGCGTGGCTTTCCTTTGGGTTTTTGGTCTTTCCAATGAGGTTGCTTCCTTAGTTGATAGGACAAAGTCAGTGCCCTTAGGTCAAAGTCTGATTGTCAGTCTGATTGTCAGCATTAATAAGGACATTCAGAGAACAATCTCTCCTATTCTCTGAGGATTGAAGAAGAAAAATATTTACTTTTAATAGAGTATAAAACCTATTGGTTAGCTTATTCAGATCAATGTTAAATACCCATAATATCAAAGTTTAAATTAACACCATACAAATAGTGTATGCTATATATACTCTCTATTTTACTCTATTCTAAAATACTTGCCTTAAGGTTTACATTAGAATACTTCCTATGATGATATTTTGTAATAATTATTCTTATGCTAAATAAATGTTTTTCTGTTAGACAATCACTATGTGGAAAAATACGGTGTATAGTGTATTTACGTTTTTTATATGAATGAATGAATTCACCTCAAAAACCATACTGTGCTTACTTGGCCACTAAGTCTTGCCTTAGGGCACCTGAGAACCTCATCAGTTCTGAAGAAATATAGGAAAAGTTACTCAGATTTTTTTTTTTTTTTTTTTTTTGGCAGAGAGTTCTGGAAATATCTTGTTAAAGTCTTCATGGAATTACTTTACAAATGTCAAAAAAATAAAGAATCAGACATGGAAATTTTATCAAAATGCAAAATTCAACAATCATAACTGAAATACAGTTTATAAGAGCTACTTCCTAATGAAATATCCACAGAAAAATAATTTACTTTTTAAATTTGTAAAATAAAAATGCCTTTCTTCTATGCTTTATTTTCTTTTCCCTCACTGTGGAAGAATGTAAGATTTCATAACAACAGACACTCAGCTTGCTTTTGATTGAGTCGTGTGATCCAAATGTTTCACTATGTTGAAAAATAGATTTGGGCAAGAAAATGGTCTTCCTATTATTGGCATCCTTCATATACTCACTGGAGCATCTGAGGTGACAGCAGGGTCATCACAAGTTGTCAGGTTCTGTGCTTTAGCCATAACCACTCATTGAACTAAGGGTTTTGCACTGGGGACGCTTTATGTACGCAGTGTGAAACAGGCCAGACTTCAAGTAACCTTCGACTTTTACTGGAACTGATTGCAGACTTACAGCTTAGAGGAAACAGGCTGCAAACCTTGACCCATCTGTCTTCAACTTTATGAAATGCTTCTGTGGGACACGGACATGAATGTTTGTTATTTTCTTAGCTGATGGTGAGAAACCCACTGAGATTTACATCTGCTCTGTTGCAAAGCTAAATTTAGCTTCATTTTGACAGTTTATTTTGGCCCTAAAGTATTTCCTTTAGTCAGATACCTTTAACTGTCCAACTCATCCCATTGGCATGGATAGAGTATTAAATGGAATTAAAGATTCCCAAGCTCATATGACTATCATTTCAATTCAAAGACAAATTTGACCTCTGGAAACTAAAAATGGACTTATTTCATAAATAGAGCTACTGGTAACTCTTGTGCTTTAATTTTAAATAACTGTCTAATGTCCATATACATCTTCCCCAACTTTTAGGCAAACCTCTTGAAATTCATAATTTCAGAAATTATGTTGGGAAAAGCTACTGTAAGTATCCAAAGGAATGAGTGTCTTGAGATTTAGTAGTTGTGTGTTTTTTTCTTTTTTGTTTTTTAAATATAATTTATTGATTTTTTGCAGAGAGGAAGGGAGAGGGATAGAGAGTTAGAAACATCAATGAGAGAGAAACAACGATCAACTGCCTCCTGTACACTCCCTACTGGGGATGTGCCCACAACCAAGGTACATGCCCTTGACTGGAATCAACCCCGGGACCCTTGAGTCCGCAGGCCGACGCTCTATCAACTGAGCCAAACTGGTCAGGGCAGTAGTTGTGTTTTTAATTACTGCAGAGAGGCAGTAACTAAATGGAATTACTATATATTAAACATCTCGATGTTAATTTCTCATGTTGTGATATACATATGTTTATAACTACCTGAGATGGAACAGTGGGTGAAGAGAAAAGGCATGAAATTCAAAATCAGAAACTTCCAGTTCCAGCCATGGCATAAAGTCATATGTCATTTAGAACAAATTACTTGAACTCTCTGAGATTCAATGCTCTAGCTATGTATTATTTAATGATAGCTGCTGTAACAAATAACTGCAAAAACCTCACTTATCATGTATTAATAAATCAATAATTAAAACATAATAAAATATATTATCTGATCAGAAAGTCTAATGAAGATTTTCTTTATCAGGTAACTCATAAGGTCATTGGGATAGCACACTGCCAAGAAGTAGTTTAAGAACCAGTTCCCTTCCATACCGTGGCTCTGTTATTTTGGAACCCCTTAGTTTTTGGCTCCTTTAAGAGGAAGAGAGAGAGCAAGAAAGACCTTGTAGAAAGACTTAAGAGTCAGATCTGTAAATGGCTTACATCATTTTTGTCCATATTCCACAGACAAAAACGCCATCACCTCCAGAGTGGATAATCTACATTAATTCTGAAAATTAGTGAATGCCTTAGATGTAAGGTGAGCTAAAATGATGGTATGTAGCATTATCTTTGCCACAAAATGTGAAATAAATGGGGTTAAATGAACTCTACATTCCTCTCCAAGAGTCAACAGTTAAGTGAATAAATTAAAGAGAAAATACAGGGTAAGATCCAAGGAAGACAGAACTAAGTCTAAGTTGCAAAGAGCAGAATAAAATACTTGATTATAAAATATTTTGTCAGAAGTATGTTATGATGTTTCTTACAATCTCCCACACTTATGGGAACTTATTAATGTTTGCTATTGATAACACTGGAAACTCATAGACTTGAAGGCAGGATAAAACTGGTGAAAAAAGAGAAATAAAGGGTGTATGCTTGTGAAGACAAACTTTTTTATTTTAATATATAATCATTAGCCAACCCTGACATGGACAAAAAGTCAATATGGAACCAAACAGTTGGCTCATAAGAGAACACCCTCTGCCCTTCATGACATGAACATCTTCACCATTTATGCTGAAGGATCTGGGTCACATACCCAGTCATGGCAAGGCAGGTGTATATCATAAAATGAGACATTTTCCAAGGAAAATAACAGGCCTTCAAAGCACCTAATTTCTATTTTATTTGAAAGCTTTGTATTATGTTTATTTGGTGTTGGTGATGTTTTGTTTGGTATTTTTTGTTGTTTTGATGAAAAAGAAACACTCGTGGATCAAAGAGTCTTGTTTTTAGAGGGAGTTTTCCAGAATCCATAAACTATCCACACACATAATTTTTCACACACACAATGATTTCAACAAAATAAATCAAAACTGTTGGACATTTGCCCTACATTGTCAGGGACAAAGGCGTGCCTCTCAATTGGAAAACCCTTTGCCGAGCCCCATGACTTCCAGTTGCCTGCTGATTTCTACCAGTTCTGGTGCCAATCTGAGCCTGGTCTCAACTCTAAGGGGACAGTGAAAACACTGTCGTTTTTACTGAAGAATACTTGACATACAATATTATCTTACTTTCAAGTACAACATAGGGACTCAACATTTACCTATCTTATGCTGTATTAAAAAAACACCCATCCTTTCACACCGATAGAGAAACAGATAAACTTCTGGGAGATTTACTAATAGCCAATATTCATTAAGTACTTATTTTGTGTCAGGCACTGTTCTATGATGTTTGTGTATATTAACACAATTAGTCCTGCCTTTGAGAGAAAGTTAACATTATTAACCTCATTTTGTAGTTGAAGAAACAGCAAGATGGCATATCTTCCTCAAGGTAAACACACTCGGAAAAAAGTAGAGCCAGAATTCAAACTCTGATACTTTGAGTTCAGAGTGAAGCTCTTGATCGCATTACATATTGCATGTGGTGACATGAAACACCAGTCAAAGCAAAGCAAAAAATAAAAAATCTGAACTGAGAAAGAATGTTTTTTAAGAGGATGATGCGTCCCCACTGGAATTTTGAGGTTAAAGAGTTACATGCTCTAACAGTCTATGCTCTAAGAAAAGTGGACCAGTATCTCTGACATGCGAAGTGCTTGGGAGTCATTGCTCCCATCTCTATAATGAGAAATAATGGAACAAACTAAAGCTCAACAACTCTTCTTGGACTCACAGAGAACTGAGGTTGCAGGAAAAGCTGCCACCCCAAATCTGGGCAGTTAGCTGACTCTAGAGCAGTGGTTCTCAACCTTGGCTGCACATTAGAATCACCTGGGAATTTTTTTTTTTTTTTTTTCCTGATTTTTTTTTATTTTATTTATTTATTTTTTATTATTATTACTTAAGGTATTACAAATGTGTCCTCATCACCCCCATTAACCCCAACCTCCCCCCGCCCTGCCCCACACACTCATGCTCCCATCCCCCTGTTGTCCATGTCCATTGGTTTGGCTTATATACATGTATACAAGTCCTTCGGTTGATCTCTTCCCCTTACCCCTGCCCTCCCCTCCTTTCCTTCTGGGGATTGATAGCCTGATTGCTGTTTCTCAGTCTTTGGGTCTGTCCCTTTTCATCAGTCTATGTTGTTCTCTATAGTCCACAAATGAGTGAGATCATGTGGTATTTATCTTTCTCTGACTGGCTTATTTCACTTAGCATAATGCTCTCCAGTTCCATCCATGCTGTTGCACAAGGCAAGAGTTCCTTTTTTTTTTTTTTACAGCAGCATAGTATTCCATTGTGTATATGTACCACAGTTTTCTAATCCATTCATCTGCTGATGGGCACTTAGGCTGTTTCCAAATCTTAGCTATGGTGAATTGTGCTGCTATGAACATAGGGGTGCATATATCCTTTCTGACTGGCATTTCTGGTTTCTTGGGATATATTCCTAGTAGTGGGATCACTGGGTCAAATACTGATTTCTGGGCCTCACCCTCCGGAAATTCTGTTTCTTTGTTACTAATGTTCTGGCCCCACCCCATAACAAAGAAACAGAATTTCCGGAGGATGAGGCCCAGAAATAAGGATTTTAAAAAGATTCCCAGGTGATTCTAATGTGCAGCCACGGTTGAGATCCACTGCTCTAGAGTCACAGCTGAAATCACTTACCAAAAGCGCAGAAATGACTGGCACCATAAACTGGTGAAAACACTTAAATGGTAATTGTTATAAATTGCTGGAGACTTCGACTTGCTTGTGGGAGAAAACGCCTGGCAGCCACCGTCTTCTAGAGGCTCCATGATTTCCTGGGTTTTCCCTCTAGGAAACCCACCAGGTTCTCAAGGTGAAATGCTGAGAAAGATTCCCTCTGGGCTCTAGCTGGACGAAGGGGGGAGTCACTGTTGTGGGCTGCACCTAAAGCGTTCTTCATAACAAAGACCTGCGTCAGGGAAAAGTAAAACTGTACCAGAGCCTTATCCCACCTGAGGTAAGGGCACTTCTTTCCCTTTATCACCCTCTAGCTTTCATGTTTCACCTGAGGGGAGGAGAGGACCTAAGACATACAAGTGAAGGCATGCACTTCTGAGCCCACCAGGTGCCAGCTACACAGCCATCGTGAAGTCCAACCCTTTCGTGACCTAGGACGGCAGCAAAACCCGCAAACACCACTGCACTGCCCCCTTGCACCTGTGTAGGAAGATCATGTCTGCCCGCTCTCCGAGGATCTGTGGCAGAGACACAATGTCTGCTCCATGTCCCTTGCAAAGGCGACAAGGTCCAGATGGGTTGGGGACAGCACAAAGGTTGGCAAATCGACAATGTGGTGCAGGTGTACAGAAAAAAGGAGATCATCCAAACTGAGTGGGTGCCACATGGGGAGGATAACAGCATGTGTGCATGTGAGCGTTGGCCCCAGCAAGGTGGTTATCACCAGGCTAAAAGTGGACAAAGAGGGGAAAAAAATTCTTGCGTGCAAAGCCAAATTGTGACAGGTTGGAAAAGAGCAAAACAAATATACGGGAGGCCTTATTGAGAAAATGCAGGATTAAATATAGCTTGTTTTGCAACCACAGTTTAACTGTAGATTTTTTGCTGATGTGTGTGCCTTTGGAATTTTACAAAATGTCTCTGGGAAGTTTCATATTCCTCCTGTTTTGTCATTGACCTGTGGCTCTGTATATTTATTTTTTGCAATTAGATTTATAATTTTATGAATAAAAATTAGAAATGTTTCCTACTAAAAAAGAGAGAGATTTTATTTTAAAATTACATAATGGGCCCTGGCCAGTGTGTTCAGTGGGTTGGGCATCGTTCTGTGCATCGTTCTATTCCTGGTCAGGGCACATGCCCTGGTTGCTGGTTGTGGGCTTGATTTTGGTAGGGGGCCTGAAGGAGGCAGCCCATTGATGTTTCATTCACATGGATGTTTCTCTCTGTCTCTCTCTCTCTCTCTCGCTCTCTCCCTCTCCCTCTCCCTTTCTCTCTTTCTAAAAATACTCAATAAAAATGAAAAAAAAGTTACAGAATGGTTTTTCTCCCCCACCCTACCACCAGGGTTCCAGTATAATAACTGCAAGTATTGCAATACACAGCCTCTCTCTGAGGCGTAGTGCTTAGGAGCATCCTAAATCAAAGGGGAGACAAAAACAAGGACACTAGATGTATTTGAAAACTCCGACACCCACAGCTACAATGAACAATAAACACAACCCACTCCCACCCATATTAACACAGACTTTATACTAAAGCAGTGATGGCAAAACTTTTGAGCTCGGCGTGTCAGCATTTTGAAAAACCCTAACTTAACTCTGGTGCCATGTCACATACAGAAATTTTTTGATATTTGCAACCATAGTAAAACAAAGACTTGTGTTTTTGGTATTTTATATATTTAAATGCCATTTAACAAAGAAAAATCAACCAAAAAAATGAGTTCACATGTCACCTCTGACACGTGTGTCATAGGTTCGCCATCACTGTACTAAAGGCTCATTTAGCTCACTTCCTATTCTTTAATACTTGTCAGGTTTTCAACATAATAAGAAAGCATGCTACAAGGCAAGAAAAAAAACAGTCTAAGCAAGTATCAGAACTAGACTCAGATATGCCAGACATCTTGGAGTTATCATGCTAGGGTTTCTAGAGGAAATACCAGAAACCAGAAACACTATAACAAAAATCCAGAATGCCTTTGGTGAGTTCATCAGTAGACTGGACATAGCTGAGGAGAGAATCAGGGAGCTTAATGAGAGATCAATAAAAACTTTCCAAACCACCAGGAAGGTGGAAGGACAATGTAGGTAATAGGAGAAAAGTATTCCAAATCCTTCATGTAACTGACAAGGGATGTGCATCTTTAAGGAGTCTCACTCCTAGTTAGAAAAATCTATGTGTGACTTTTCAGGTCTGACCACAGGCCATTACGAAGGCTTTATCAGGCAGCAGTTGGGAGAAGCTGCCCTCCTCACACCAGCATCAGAGCACAGCTCCTGCACTGGAGTTTCTGAAGGGAGCTGTGGCCAAAAGTTGGAACCTGTCTGGCTGGGCAGTATCATGCTCTTTGCATACTAATATTTGCATTCCTCGCCTCGGTGTTTTTCTTTATCGGAGGCCTTGGGTAGGTCTTCCCAGACTTCTCTGTGGAGACCTCCTTATGCAGGGAAGAAGAAGCATGCCTTGAAGACATTTTTCTCTACTCCAACTCAGTACCCAGTACTTTCTTGCTCCTAATCTTTCCTTCTCTTTCTCTCCCCAAATACAAGGTCCATAAAGCTGCCAAGGACTTTTGTTGGAACTTTTCTCAGCAGTGAAACAACCCTCAAACCCAAACTGATTCACCTGACCTGCAACTAATGTGTTGTTTCATGGTAAAAAATGGAACAGAGGCATCAGTGTTTTCTCTTATTTCTCTTGCTAAATACCAAATTAAAGCCTTAACACTTTCACTTGTGGCTTATTGCTTTAAATGGCTACTCTGTCCCATGGTAGCTCTGCTCTTCTCTCCAAGCTCAGCCATGCTCCTAATATCTGAAATAAGTATAAACATTTTTATAATGCAATAATAAAAAGACAAATAACTCAAAAGGTGGAAAAAAATATGAACAGATATTTCTCCAAAGAAGATATAAAAATGAAGAAACAAAACAAAACATGAAAGGATGGTCAACATCACTGAACACATCAGGGAAATACACAACAAATGGGATAATGTTTCACACCCACCAAGATGACTCCAATCAAAAAGAGAGATAATAAATTGAGACTTACTGGAGTAACCAAGATGGCATCATGTACTCACAGCCTCCCACAACCATGTCAATATTACAACTAAAATACAGAACAACCGTCATCCAGAACTGCCAGAAAGGTGGATGAATGGAAGTTATACAACTAGAGAAGTAAAGAAGAAAGCACACTGAGACTGGTAGGAAGGGCAGAGGCACAGAACGGGCTGGTCTGACACCCATCTGTGCCACTTTTTTAATCGAGAGGGAGAAAATCTCTGCAGAGGCCACCCATTAGGAGAAAGGGGTCCTAGCCCCACACCAGACCCCCATCCCAGGGTCCCAGAGCTAGGAAAAGAAGTCCCAATAACTACAGGTTATAAAAACCAGTGGGGACTGGGGCTCAGTGACAAAGGCTCCTGGAGACCCAGCTGCTCCTCTTAAAATGCTGGAACCACAAACTGAACTTACAAGGTCCCACTTCCTCTTAGCTCCAGCACCAGGGCGAGGCTCTGGAGAACACAGACACATACAAGGAGAAACTGGGTTGTCTGGCATCGGGACAGGAACTTAGGGGCAGCATTCTCCCAAATGGAGGTGCTCACAAGGATCATTGTTTCTATGTTGGGACCTACCCTGTTGCAGGGCTGACTGGCAGGCATTTCTGTTTGCTCCACCCTGGTGATTCCCTAAGACCTCACCTCATCCAATTTACAACCTCACCCAAGCTGGGTATGGTGGATTTTGCATATGAATGGCCTGTCCTTGCTTAGGCTAAAATCTCTCAAACAAGCTGCAGCTGGGTCAGGGAACCCCAAACCTATTAATAAAAGGTCCAAGACCTGGCACCAGCTCCAGCCTGCTTTGCTTCATAGCTGGGCCTCATCTGGGCACTTTCAAACCTGATACAAAGAGGAGGAATATGCAGATCTCTCTTTAGTTCCTGCTGGGTGGCCCCAGGGAGTGGCTGACTTTGCACCTCCCTGGAGACCCAAGAGCCAGTGCACCCAGTGGTCAGTGTCAGAGCATACCAGATTACAACTCTATACATCCATAAGCAATACACTCAATGGGCAGACTCAGTGAGCACCAAAGCCCCACTGAAGCAGGTCCTGCTCCATAGGGGTATCTCCTGCATAGCTGCTCTCCCCCTGTAGTCACAGTTGGTCCTCACAGTCAATTGGCCCAGAGGTCAATTCCTTCCCAGCTCAGGTGGCTGGGGAGGCTGAGCCACTGGGCCCTATAGGACACCTATTACACAAGGCCACTCTACCAACTCAAGGAGACATAGCAGCTCTACCAATAGATTGAGACAAACACAGGGAAGCAGCCAAAATGCGGAGACAAAGAAACATGTCACAAATGAAAGAAATGGAAGAAATAAGACTACTGGATATAGAGTTCAAAACAACAGTTATAAGGTTACTCAAGAATCTTCTAGAAACCTCCAAGGGACTTAGTGATAGTTTTAAGAATCTTAGTGAGAATGCCAAAAAAAATGAAAAAAGACCAGTCAGAAATTAAGCATATACTGACTGAAATAAAGAATAATATATAGGGATTTTTAACAGTAGAGTAGAGGATTCTGAGAATCAAATCAACAATCTGAAATATGAGAAAGCAAAAAACACCCAGTCAGAAGAGAAAAAAACACACACAAAAAAAAACAAGAATCCAAAAATATGAAGATAGTGTAAGGAGCCTCTGGGACAACTTCAAGCATACCAACATTCATATTATGGGGTGCCAGAAGAAGAGAGAGAGCAAGAAGCCCAGGAAGCACAGAGGGTCCCAAACAAGAGGAACCCAAAGAGGCCTACACTAAGGCACATCATAATTAAAGTGCCAAGAGCTAAAGACAAAGAGAGAATCTTAAAAGCAGCAAGAAAGAAGTGGTTAGTTACCTACAAAGGAATAGCAATAGGACTGCCAGTTGATTTCTCAACATAAACTATGCAGGCCAGAAGAGAGTGGCAAGAAATATTCAAAGTGATGAATAGCAAGGCTCTACAACCAAGATTACTCTACCTAGCAAAGCTATCATTTAGAATTGAAGGTCAGATAAAGAGCTCCACAGACAAGAAAAAGCTAAAGGAGTTCATCACCACCAAACCAGTATTATATAAAATGGTGAAGGGTATTCTTTAAGCAGAGGGAAAAAAAAAGACAAAGATAAAAATATGAAAAAATGGCAACAAATACATAGTTATCAATGATTGAATCTAAAAATTAAAATAAATGAATAGGCAATCAAATGAACAGAATAAACTAGTGAATAAAATAGAATCAGAGGCATGGAAATGGAACAGACTTATGATTCTCAGAAGGAAAGGGGGTGAGGGGCCAGGAAGGGATTAAACAAAGATCTTATATGCACATACGCATTACCTATGGATCCAAACAATAGTGGGCAAAGGCCTGGGGCTGGGCAGGAACTGGGTGGAGGGGGACAATAAGGGGAAAAAAGAGGGACATCTCTCATCATCTCAACAGCAAAAAATGTTTTAAAAAGAATGAGAGATAAGAATGTGTTGGCAAGAATGTGGAAAAATTAAAACCCTCAAACATTGTTGGTGTGAATTTAATATGGTGCAACTACTTTGAAAAACACTTTGGCGATTTCTGAAAAGGTTAAAATAGAGTTACCACATGATTCAGTAATTCTACTTCTTCCTATATATGCAAGAGAAATGATATGAAATTAGAGAAGTGAAAACACTTGTACACAAATGATGATAGCAGCATTATTCATAATAGTTAAAGATATAAACAACCCATGTTTATCAACTGATGAATGGATAAATAAAATGTGGTATATGCATACAATGGAATATTATTCAGCAATAAAAAGAAATGAAGTAACAATACTTGCTTTAACAAATAAACCTTGACAATGCCCAACAGAAGAGACAGTTACAAAGGATCACATACTGTGATTTCATTTATATGAAATGTCAAGAGCAGGCAAACTTATACAGACAAAAAGCAGATTAGTGGTTGTCTCTACCTAGAGGAAGAGATGGAAGGATTGAAGAATACAGGTTCTCATTTGGAGGTAATGGAAATATTCTAAAACTGACTGTGATAATGGATGCAAAACTCAATAAATAGATCAAAAGTCACTGAATTTTATAATTTAAAAGAGTGAATTGTAAGTTATATGAATTATATATCAACAATTTATAAAAACAAGATATAGTTAAAGAGTTAAACACTGTATACAATTTCTAAATGGACAAAGGTGAAATTATTTAGTAATGCCATGACCATCTCTCTATATATACAGTTTAAAATTTACCTAATATACATTCATCTCTTTTATATACAGGTATATTTCTAGTTCATAAGACAGTATTTGATCCATAGTGGTGTTCAATAAGTATGTGTTTCATGAATCAAAAATTGTTACATAAGTATAATTAGAATACCAGGAGGAGAAGAACGCGAGAATAGGAAAGAAGAAATATGCAAAGTAATATGGTCCTGAACTTTCCAAAATTAATGACATAGTTCCAGGAATCTCAGAGAACACCAAACAGAATAAATACTCACCCCCCCCAAAAAAAAATTAACAAATAAAACCACACCTAGACTATCATATTCAAATTGTAGAAAATTAATGACAGCCACGGTGGAAAGAACAGAGTTACAGCACTCCTCTTGACAGAAACCATGCAAGCAAAGAGAGATATTTAAAGTGTTGAAGGATAAAACCAACCACCTTAGAATTACTATCCTTTAAAAGTAAAGGGAAAATAAAGACTTCTTCAGACAAAGAAAAACTGAGGGAATTCATCACAAGTAAATACAACCCTTAATAAATATTAAAGTAAGTTATTCAAGAAAAGAGCAAATAATATGGATCATTTTATGAGTTTAAGTGTGCTCACCAAAAGTATTTTGAGGTCTTAACCCCCAGTACCACAGAAAGTGACCTTATTTGAAAATAGGGTCTTTGCAGAGGTAATCAAGCTGAAATGAAGTCGTTATGATGTAAGCCAATATTACTTGTGTCCTCATAAAAAAGAGAAATTTAGACACAGAGTCATATACATGTAAAGGGAAGATAAAGTAAAGACACAGAGAAAATGCCATCTGTATGCTGAGGAATGCCTGAAACTACTAGAAGCTGGGAAAGAGGCATGGAATAGAGTCATACCCCAACTTCATCCACAACTGATTTGGTTGATTTAGACGATGCAATTTTAAACTTAGAGTTGATGCTGAAATAATTACGATTTGGGGGATATTGGAATAGGGTGTACAACCCTCAGAGGGAACCAACCTTGCCAATATTTTGATTCTAGATTTTAGCACCCAATACTGTGAGACAATTTTTGTTGTTTAATTCACCCGATTTGTAGTACTTTGTTATGGCAACTCAAGACATTAATATAGACTACAGTAAGTGGAGTGCTGCTGTAACAAATACCTAAAGATGGAAAAATTGGCTTTGGAATTTGGTAATAAATTGAGGCCAAAAGGGTTTTGAGAAGTTTAATGGAAAAGATAAAGACACAGAGAAAATGCCATCTGTAAGCTAAGGAATGCCTGCAGCTATTAGAAGCTAGGAGACAGGCATGAAAAAGAGTCATACCTTGAGCAGAGTGACTGTAGAGTGTTGTAGGAACATTAGTGTTAAACATACTTCTGGTGAGATCTCAGGCAGAAATGAGGATCACGTTATTGATAACTGGAAGAAAGATAATCCTTATCATAAAGTGGCAGATAACATGTCTGATTTGTGTTCTATTGGGTACAGTACAACTTGTAAACAATGAATTTGCATATTTAGCTGAAGCTATTACTAACACAGTGCTGAAGGTATGGTCTGGTTTCTCCTTGCTGCTTAGAGTGAAATGCAAAAGGAAAGTGATTAACTGAATACGTAATTGCTAACCAGAATGTGAAGATATGGAAATTGCCAGGCAGTTCATATTGAACAAATTTAGGAAAAGTGCTCTAAAGTGAATACCAAGGGCGTAGTTGGACAACCATTTGCTAAAGAAACTAGACATGTGACTGGTTAATCCAACTAACCATCTCAGCAAGAAACACAGCTTGGACTGAAGGAGTTAGAGATAAGATGAAATCAAGGAAGACTTTTAGACTTCTGGGATTCCATAAGCAGGAAACAGGTGAATGGAGTTATCTATGAAAATGTGTTGTTCTTCAAGAAAAGGGAAGGATGACCTCAGGGAAGTTCAGAGGCTGGTGGGTCTGTCATTGACATTAGGACTCTAAGGCCAAAGCCTAGGGGGTTGGGCAACTGCCTCCTGAGTTCCAAAACACACAGCCACATCATGAGTTCCAAAGGGTGGGGTCACTTCCCAGGGCAGAGGAAGCAGGGCCACCACCCAAGGTTGCCTCCCCAGTGGGCCCAGAAGACAAAGCATTGAACCAAAGAGGATTCATCTCAAGCCTTAAAATCTAATGAGATTTGCCTTGCTCATTTTTAGAGTTTGGGAAACATGACCCCTTTTTTCTTCCTATTTCTCTATTTTGGAATGGGAATGCCTATCCTATGCATGCCCCACCATTGTAATGTGGAGCCAGATAACTTGTTTGCTTTCATAGGTTTGCAGATGGAAAGGAATTTTCCCCTGGAATGGATCATAACACAACCCTCATTCAGACTGATTTCAGTGATTTAGATGATGAGATTTTAGGCTTAATGCTGATACTGAAGATTTGGGGTATGTTGGGGTAGGATGAACAGATTTTGCAGATGAGGAGGACATAAATTTGAGGAGTATAGGAGACAGACTACTATGAGTTCAATGTGCCCCTACAAAAAGATATGCTGAAGTCCTCACCCCAGCACCCAAGAATGTCACCCTTTTTTTTGGGAATTAGAGTCTGTGCAGGTGTAATCAAGTTCAAATGACATTATTAGGGTAATCCCTAATAGAATATGAATGGTATCCTATAAAGAGGGGTAATTTGAACACAGAGATAGAGACAGAGAAAAGATAATGTGAAGAAACAAAGTGAATGCCATTTACAAGCCAAGGAACTATCAAGAGCTAGGAGAAGGGAATGGGATAAATTCTCCCTCACAGTCCTCAAGAGGAATCAATCCTGCAGACACCTTAATTTCTAATTTCTGGCATCTAGAACTGTGAGACAATACATTTCTGTTGTTTAAGCCATGCATTTTGTGGTATTCTGTTATGGAGGTCTCAGAAAACTACAGATAGTAGGGGTGTGAGGGCCTGTGCTGAGGGGTGGGGGCAGGTGGGAAGAAGTCAATGGGGGAAAAAGGAGACATATGTAATACTTTCAACAATAAAGAATTTAAATTAAAAAAATAAATAAAATAAAATAAAAAAACAAACTCAGAACTACCTAAAGCAATGAATAGTATTAGAGAACAAATAAATAAAAATAAAATCTTCTTACTTTTAATTGACTTAAAGATAATTGTTTAAATTGATAACAGTGATAATGTATTACGCAATGATGGTATTTGAATAGATAAAATAAATGACAACAATGACATAAAGGATAGAAGGGAGGAATTGGGAATATTCTGTTATAAGGAATCTTTACTACAAGTGATCAGCATAGTATTATTTAAAGATGGACTTATATTAGTTAAAAGTGTATGTTGCAAACTCTAGGCCAAACACTAAAAATTTAAAAAAATATAATTAATATAAATTGATATAAAATAGAATCATATAAAATGCTCAATTAAAACCAGAGAAGACAGAAGAAGATAAAAAAAGAAACAAAGAATAAATAAATAAAAGCCTGTATAATTTTGTCATCATTGTCACCCCAATAAATTTAGTAAAAATGAAAAACAAAACAAAAAAGTGCAGCAAAAAGTTACATCATACAAATTAATCCAACCCTATCAATAGGCATTTTAAATGTGAATGGTCTAACTATAGCTGCTAAAAGACAAAAAATGTCAGAGGGGATTTAAAAAACACTACAGCTATTTATTGTCTGTAAGAAACTTATTTTAAATACAAGTATCAAAATAGGTTGAAAGTAAAAAAATAAAGTTATATCATGCTAAGTCTAATAAGAAACAGCTGGAGTAGTTATATTAATTTCAGACACAGCAAACTTCAGAACAAGGAATTTATCAGGAATAAAAGGAGGCATTACATAATGATGAGAGATCAATTCTCCAAGAAGATATAAGAATCCTAAGCATGTATGCACCTAACAACAGAGTGTCAACTACACGAGGCAAAATCTAATAGAATTGCAAGGAGAAATAGATGAATTCACCATCACTTGGCAGTATTGGAGCCCACCAAGTCACCCCTTAATTAACATTGGTATCTGTTTGCCTAGTGTTTTTTATTTTATCTTTATCCATAAAAAACATGGATTATATGCATTAGAGCACATAATGCTAAGAAAAATTGGACATGTAACATATATATTCATTGGTTCTAGACATCTTCCAAAACAAGTCATTACTTAGTTTAATAATTACATAGTGATTTCTGGCTCTTTACTGCATGTTGCTTTCCTCTGTAAGGTGTTAATATCATCCATATACCATCATATAGATGACTACTGTTGAATGTTTCTTTAATTTTTTGGAGCCCATCTGGATCTTTACATTCAAGCAAAAAGTAGGCATGTGTAAACCTATCCCAGAGAAGGTATCATTCTCTTGGTCTAACATTTTCTTTTTTGCATTATTCATTTTTAACCCCCTTTAGATCAGCAAGCACTTCCCATTCTTTTAATTTGTTATTGATATTCACCTACATCCTCCTTCCATGCCCTGAGTACAACTAGAAAGCTCAGCAGAGGACTGATCCATAGAGGTGGCAATAATTGGAGTCTAACCAATGCCTTAGCCTTTGTCCACTGCAGTGAAATGAGGTAAGGTTGGATACATACCAACTTATTACTGTCCCACCCACTGCGTAGGAAAGCAGAAACAAATCCAGATTAGACAGGTGAGGAGAAACAACCATCATTCTCTTAGGAATTGCTCAATGATTTTTAAGGATATTGTCATGGTACCATGACATGGTAAACTTTTATCCTTTTCCTAGACCTCTTCAATGAAATGCAAGTCCTAGTACTGCAGGATCTGATAGTGATAAAAAAAAAAAAAATTAGAAGTAGAGAAAAATAGGAGTATACTAAAAAAGTAAAAATAGAGTACATAAGTCCCTGTGCTCCCTCTTCCTATCATCATCGCAATATACCAACAATCTATCATATTGAAAATACCCTTTACTTCCATGCACATTAAAATTGAACACACATTTATTCAATCATGGAAGCCATCTCTTCTCTCCATTATCACTTCCAATTTAGTGAGCAAGTATTTCAACTGCTCACTCCAATTTTCAGCCAGCCCTCTGCTTTGTGGAGGTAATCTTCCTTTTATATGATGCTCTTTAGTCCTCGTTGCAGTGCACCTGCAATAATATTGGCTCTTGATTAGGTGACACATTAGCAAAAAGCCCAAATTGAAATAGTATTTTCTGTTCTAAGTTCAATTGTGAAAGGGGAATTTGCTTCAGCTAACAGAAATGCAAGTTGAAACCCGGAAGGAATACCTATCCCAGTGAAGACCCATTGGAATCCACCACAGAGTCATGAATTTACCTGTCAGCTACAGGCGGGCACAGATCACCTTGGTATGAGGTCCATCGCTATATTTAGTCTCTGATGTGTATGTTGAAAAATACAGCAACTTTTTGTCATCTTTCAAGCTTCTTAGAGAGACAGCTGGATACATCTTTTTCTTGCCCACAGTGGATTTGTTCGAATGTCTCTGGAGCCACTGACCTGTATCCAGAAATCCACCCTCGGAATGCAAATGGGGCATTCACTTTGTGGTTCAAGTCACCTTAGAAATCAGAGGGGGCTTTTTGACGGACATCAACATGCCCCACTTTCATTTCCTCCTTCAAGTCCATAAGGTTTTCTAAAACTGACCACTCCAAGCTGGGTGTTCCTTTTACTTTCCAGTCTTCTAAGGCTCCCTTTGGTACACGTCCATTAGTCCCAGTCAAAAAATCCCAGCTGTTGCCACTGGGTGGCAGTAGCAGACTCTTGTCAGAAGCTCTGCAAGTAGCAGAAACTTGCACAACCATCACCGCCTTAATCAGTTCTATCATTTACAGTTAACCTCCAGCTTTTCTTCTAGGCGATAGGGGACTATGCAATAAGGAATCTGTGGACAGTAATATTACTGCATATCACAGGTCCGTAATTAAGGTTGAAATTGTTCTCCAGGCTATCTATCTATATTGTTTTACCTTTAGTCAGATGAGTGAACTCAGGCAAGTTTAAAGGTTTCCTATCTAGCATGCCTAATAAAAATGGGGAGAAGCAGACTTGAACACTTCCTGTTCCCAATGATTTGGATAAGGGAAGAGTCCCCATTTAAACATCACATCCATTGCAATGAAAAATTCTGCTAAGAGTGAGGTACAAACCATGCGCAATTAGTATTAAGAAATCCTCATTTTGAACCATACTTTCACTTGCAAGCCTTCTACACCTACAACACCATATTCTTCTAATGTAATTACAGTGCTTTTTAACACTTCATTAGTGGGTTTAGGTACCAATGCCCAACAATCTTAATAAGGTTTCTTCACTATAAATAGGCCACTTGACCCAGTGGGTCCCTGGCTGTGTGTGTGTGTGTGTGTGTGTGTGTGTGTGTGTGTGTGTGTTTCCTAAGAAACTTGGGGTCTCCCATTAAAGTCCTAATCCTCTTTTCGCTTTGCACTTTTCACATTAGCATAGGCTTTGAAGAGATGTTAGACTCTTCTTTTGTGTAATAATCAGATTTTCAATCCATCAAGAATAGGATAAACTGAGTAAAACTGTCTCTATCATTTTGCTCGTTATCATGGAAATTGGGGTATCCTTTCCCCCACTGGATGGTGGGGGTAAAGTCCTTACAACATCTCAAGAAAAATAATTTTCTGAGAGTCAAAGAATGAGTCATTTTTATTTGTGTGGCATTACAGCTCTGTGCTTCTAAAGTCCCGTTCCAGGCATAGAAAAAGTGCAGCTAGGATTTCAGTAGAGCTAAAAGCAAAGCCAGTGTCCAGAGTTTCTATTCCACATTGCAGTGGGGTCCAGTTCAGCATCAAGCTAATTGCAGTCCCTTAGTCTATTGTGTGTGGGGTCCACGTGGCCCAGGGCCTTGTGGATGAATGCAGAGGGGTCAACAGAGCATGCTCCCTGCCACAGGAGTCCCAAGAGAGCCTAGAGCAGTGATGGAGAACCTATGACACGCGTGTCAGAGGTGACACGTGAACTCATTTTTCTGGTTGATTTTTCTTTGTTAAATGGCATTTAAATATATAAAATAAATATCAAAAATATAAGTCTTTGTTTTACTATGGTTGCAAATATCAAAAAATTTCTATATGTGACACGGCACCAGAGTTAAGTTAGGGTTTTTCAAAATGCTGACACGCCGAGCTCAAAAGGTTCGCCATCACTGGCCTAGAGCAACAGGAGCACAAAGCATCGGGGAGAGCAAACTCCTTTGGGGATTAAATATTCCAAATTGTTCAGCCTTGACCACGCTCATTCTGGCCAATGATCTGTGACAGCAAGTACCTCCCCAACATCATCCTAACTTTTCTGGCCGTGTGTTTATTCTCTTCCCCGTGCAGTCCCTTCGCAAAGAGATCTGAGATCTTCAGGAATAGACTAGTGGCTCCCTGGAGAATATAAAGCTTTAGCTTCCTGGTGAAGCTGCCCAAACCACGTGCCCATAATATTTGTCCTTCCCTTTGTTCCTTTCCTGTTAAGAATTAGGTTAATTATAATGGTATCAATTTTACAGTGTGAGGAATTGGTATTGAAGCTTTTATCATCCTTTATGGTGATTCATTAACATTTAGTGACTACTCCAATTATCTCCTTTTTCATGCCATTTTTAATTAACTATAAAGCATCTCTGCCTGGTTTGATTGTCCCAATGATTTGTATTTATTTCCATCTGTTGTATTCTTATTGTTCTATTGCTTCTGGATAATTCTAATTTTTTTCCCTACCCTTAAAACCCATTCAGGGGAACTGAGCAAGGTGACCTGGGGCAGCTTCCCTCGCATTGTCTTGTCCCCTCCTCAGTGCCGGCAATGAGGGGTTTTGAAAACATAGTTTCCTTTATCTCAGCATCAATCATCCAGAGTCAGACTCATAGCATTAGGCTCGCATTCAACCCGTCTAAAGTTCCTAGCACTTCCAGCAATTCAGTAGTCTCAGAGTATTCCACTTAATATCCAAGAGAGGAGCTAGGCAATTCCCTATTTCGGGACATGAACCACATATTCTTGTCTTTAAGCAACTTAACAGACCTGGAGTTTGCCCCTCTAGCCACATCTCTGTGAAAGCCACAAGCCAATTAGGGATCCCGAAATAGGGTGCTCATGATGTCATCTCTAATCCCCCAAACTCAATTTCTACTTCAAAAGCAGCTCTGAAAATGGATCTAAAAAGTAGCGTAACTCTTTAAATGACCAAATTCCAGTCAAATAAAGTATATTTTCAAATTCCTCCTGGACACTCCATCCTCCCTCTTGCAGACAGTCACAGGCCCTAATGCTATGGCTCCAGTAGCCGAAGTCAGCTTTCAGTCACTTTAGCTAGAACAGATGGGAGCAGCAAGGTGCCTGTCCTTGGCCAACTTCCCTTCTGTTTGAATCTGCTGTTATTTGTGTAGCTACCTCCCCCCACCCACTTCCATCTACAGATGCTTTTCTGCCCTTCATGGGAAGGAATATTTTTGTGACCTCAGCCAAGGAGTGAGCAGGAAGAAACCACCGGGAGACATTTTTTTTAAAATTCCCTCACCCCTTACCTCATCTTTCTTTCCCATAAACAATGCCTTAACCTTTATTATCTAAATTACAGAGTTGGGGGGGGTCACTTCATATTTCCTATCTGAGTCCCTAATTTTATGGTGTTGAGCTGAGTGTATGGTGTTCCCCAATTTTGATCTTCTGAAAGAATTCGCTGTCAGACTTTACAGAGTGTACCCACCTGAGGCTTCCATTTAAAGGTAAAGGATGCAGGGCAGCAGGAGAAAGACAATACAAGCATCAGATGTCCAGAGACATCATGAGAAATCATGGGGCCCAAACTGGCCAGGGCCCTTGCTCTGAGCACCAGGGATGACTGAGCCTCTTGCTCAAACCAGAAGGTAACCACAAGGAATTTTAGGGAGGATCATCCCCCCCAGCAGAGAGCACAAAACTGAGGAGGGTAACCACATTATATCTTACTGTGAAAAGCATTGGGGCACTGTCTGCCAGGAGTAGCAGCTGAAAATTCAGGCACCCTCTTAAAGAGCCAATGCACAAAATTCCCTGTGGAGCCACCCACCTTGTGCCCTGGCAGAGGGAGGGTGAAGTGCACTGGAGTTGTGAGGGCAGAAGCCAAGACTGGGGACTAGGGGGATAGAGCCCAGAAGGCAGACACCCCAAAATTCCTGGGCAGAATCATTTCCTCAGTAAGCGGAGGACATCTTTTCCACATAGACCTCTGCCTTGCCTGGGGGAAGACAGTTGACATGCCTTATTGGAAAACACTTTGCCCTGAGGCCACTTAAGAGATTAAAATTAACAATTAGCCTCCAGGCAGAAGCAACTGCCCCACCCTGTTAAAAAAATAAACAACAACAACAAAAAACTCTCGCCACACCTGAGGACCATTGCCTGGGGGAGCGGGGGAGAGTGGCAATTCAAGTTGGAATCCTATCAGTCTGTAGGCAGAGGCAGTATCTGAGTCTTTGCCTGATCTAATTAGTCAAAAATAGTCTTTACCACTATCCTGCACTAGAGATTGAGCGGTGTAGAGGATCTACCTAATACATAGTCACAAACACAAACAGAAAGCCAAAATGAGGAGATAAAGATACAAACCTCAAATGAAAGAACTAGAGAATTCTCCAGAAGAAGAGATAGATGAAGCAGATATAAGAAATTTATCTGAAACAGAGTTCAGATAAATGATGGTAAAGATGCTCAACAGCATGCAAAAAGATATAGTAACTATGAAAAAAGAAGAGTCTGAGATAAAGAATGACATAACACAAATACAGGACACATTAGAAGGAATACACAGGAAATTATGGGAAGCTAAGGATCGAATCAGTGAATTAGAAGACAGAGTTGAAAATATCACTCAATCAGAAAGCCAAAAAGAAAAATAAACAATTAAAAAACAGGAGGACAGCTTAAGGGAACTGTGGGACAATGTGAAACGTAACAATATTAGATTAGCAGGTGTGCCAGAAGAGGCAGAAAAGGAAGAGGCAGAGAAAAGGCATTTGAAGAAATAATGGCAGAAAACTTCCCTACCCTGGTAAAGGAAAAAGTCACACAAGTTCAGGAGGCACAGAGAACCCCAAACAAAAAGAACCCAAACAGGCCCATGCCCAGACACATCATAATTAAAATGCCAAAAATTAAAGACAAAGAGAGAATCTTAAAGGCAGCAAGAGAAAAGAAAACTGCTACCTACAAAGGAGTTCCCATAAGACTGACACCTGATTTCTCATCAGAAACTCTACAGGCCAGAAGGGAATGGCATGAAGCACTCAAGGTAATGGAAAGCAAGGACCTGAGACCAAGATTACTATATTCAGCAAGGCTATCATTCAAAATGGACAGTCAAATAAAGAGTTTCCCAGACGAAAAAAAAAAAAAAAAAAAAAAAAAAAAAAAAGTAAGGGAGTACATCACCACCAAACCAGCATTACAAGAAATGCTAAAGGGATTGCTGTAATGAAAAGAAGAAACAGAGAGAGAAACTTATCCATACAGAAATATAATGGCAATAAATAAGTACCTATCAATAATAACTCTAAATGTAAATGGACTAAATGCTCCAATCAAAAGGTGTAGGGTAGCTGAATGGATACAAAACATGACCCAGCTATATGCTTTCTACAGGAGACCCACCTCAAAACAAAAGACACACAGATGAGAGTGAAGGGATGGAAAAAATTTTCCATGCAAATGGAAAAGAAAAAAACCTGGAGTAGCAATACTCATATCCGACAAAATAGACTTTAAAATGAAGGCCATCACAAGAGACAACAAAGGTCACAAGATAATACTAAAGAGTTTGATCCAACAAGAGGATATATCCCTGGTAAACATATATGCACCCAACATAGAAGCATCTAAATACATATATAAAAAAACTTTTAGAGGACTTTAGTAGAGAGATCGACAACAATACAGTCACATCAGGGGACTTTACACCCCTCTGATTTCACTGGATCAATCTTCCAAATAAAAACTTAACAAGGAAACAGACTGTAAAGGACACACTGGATCAGATGGATTTAATTGACATTTATAGAACATTCCACCCCAATGCAGCAGAATATACATTCTTCTCAAGTGCACATGGATCATTCACAAAAATAGACCACATATTAGGACACAAAACAATTTTCTAGAAGTTCAAAAAAATTGAAATCATATCAATCATCTTCTCAGATCACAGTGGAATGAAATTAGAAATCAACTATAGTAAAAACACTCAAAAACATTCAAATGCATGGAGGCTAAATAACAAGTTATTAAGCAATGAATGGGTTACCAATGAGATCAAGAAAGAAATCCAAAACTTCTTGGAAATAAATGACTATGAACACACAACAACCCTAAATCTCTGGGACACAGCAAAAGCAGTCCTGAGAGGGAAGTTCATAGCACTACAGGCATACCTAAAAAAAAAAAAAAAAAAAAAAAACAAGAAAAACAAGAAAAATCAGCAATAAAATATTTAACCCTACAACTTAAAGAACTAGGAAGAGAACAACAACAACAAAAAGCCAAGAGTAAGTAGAAGGAAGGAAATAATAAAGATTGGAGCAGAAATAAATGACATAGAGACTAAAAAAAGCAATACAAAAAAATCAGTGAAACCCAGAGCTGGTTCTTTGAGAGGATAAGCAAAATTGATAAACAATTAGCCAGACTTATCAAGAAATAAAGAGAGAGGACTCAAATAAAATCAGAAAAAAAAGTGGAGGAGTAACCACTAACACCACAGAAATACAAAGGACTGTAAGAAAATACTATGAAGAACTATAAGCCAACAATCTGGACAATGTGGATGAAATAGACAAATTCCTAGAAAAATACAATCTCCCAAAACTGAATCAGGAAGAATAAAAAAACCTGAATAAACCAAACCAAACCAAAACAAAACAAAACAAAAAAACCCAAAACTGATGAAATGGAAGCAGTAATAAAAAAAACTCCAACCAAACAAAAGCCCAGGTCTCGAGGGCTTCACAGGGGAGTTTTACAAAACATTTAAAGAAGAACTAAAACCTATACACCTCAAACTATTTCAGATAATCCAAAACGAAGGAACACTTCCAAATTCTTTTTATGAGGCTAACATCCTAATTCCAAAACAAGATAAAGACACCACAAAGAAAGAGAATTACAAGCCAATATCCCTAATGAACAAAGATGCTAAAATTCTCAACAAAATGTTAGCAAATTTCATCCAGCAATATATTAAAAAGATCATACACCATGATCAAGTGGGATTTTGTCCAGGGATGCAAAACTGGTACGATATTCACAAATCAATAAACGTGATACATCACAGAAAAATATTGAAAGACAAAAATCACATGATTATATAGATAGATGCAGAAAAAGCATTCGACAAAATCCAACACCCATTTTTGATAAAAACTCTCAGCAAAGTGGGAATAGAGGGAGCATATCTCAACATGATAAAAGCCATATATGACAAACCTACAGCTAACATCATACTCAATGGGCAAAAACAAAAACCATTTCCCCTAAGAACAGGAACAAGACAGAGATGCCCACTTTCACCAATCCTGTTTGACATAGTACTAGAAGTGCTAGCCATATAGATCAGGCAAGAAGAAAAAAAAAGTATCCAAATTGGAAAAGAAGAAGTAAAACTGCATTATTTGCAGATGACATGATATTGTACATAGAAAACCCAAAAGACTCCATCAAAGAACTACTAGACCTCATAAATGAATTCAGCAATGTAGCAGGATAAAAAATTAACACCCAGAAATCTATGGCTTTTTTATACACTAATAATGAACTCACAGAAAGAGAAACAAAATAAAAACAAAACAAAAAAATCCCAGTTATCATTGCGCCAAAAAAATTAAGATTCCTAGGAATAAACTTAACTAAGGAAGTAAAAGACTTGTACTCAGAAAATTATAGGACATTGAAAAAAGAGATAGAGGAAGACATAAACAAATGGAAGAATATACCATGTTCATGGATTGGTAAAATCAACATCATTAAAATGACCATACTACCCAAAGCAATCTATAGATTCAATACAAATCCCCATTAAGTTACCAACAGAATATTTCACAGACCTACAACAAACTCTCCAAAAATTTATATGGAATAAAAAAAGACCCAAATAGCTGCAACAATCCTGAGAAAGAACAACAAAGTTGGAGGAATCACAATACTAGATATCAAGCTATATTACAAAGCCACTGTTCTCTAAACTGCCTGGTACTGGCACAAGAACCAACGTATAGACCAATGGAACAGAACAGAGAACCCAGAAGTCAACCCAAGCCATTATGCTCAATTAATATTTGACAAAGGAGGCAAGAACATACAATACAGTAAAGATAGTCTCTTCAATAAATGGTGTTGGGAAAATTGGACAGATACAAGCAAAAAAATGAAACTTGACCACCAACTTACACCATACACAAAAATAAACTCAAAATGGATAAAGGACTTAAACTTAAGATGGGATACCATAAAAATCTTAGAAGAATCCATAGGCAGCAAATTATGAGACATATGTCATAGAAATATCTTTATTGATACAGCTCCTAAGGCAATGGAAACTAAGGAGAAAATAAACAAATGGGACTACATCAAAATAAAAAGCTTCTGCACAGCAAAAGAAACCATCAACAAAACAACAAGAAAGCCCACCGAATGGGAGAACATATTTGCCAATGTTATCTCCAATAAGGGTTTATTCTCCAAAATTTACAGAGAACTCATACAACTTAACAAAATGAAGATAAACAATCCAATTGAAAAATGGACAAAGGACCTAAATAAACACTTTTCAAAAGAGGACCTACAGAAGGTCAAGAGACATATGAAAACATGCTCAAAGTCACTAATCATCCGAGAGATGCAAATCAAAATAACAATGAGGTACTATCTCACACCTGTCAGAATGGCTATCATCAACAAATCGACAAATGACAAGTGCTGGCAAGGATGAGGAGAAAAAGGAACCCTTGCCTACTGCTGGTTGGAATGAAGACTGGTACAACCACTGTGGAAAACAGTATGGAGTTTCCTCAAAAAATTAAAAATTGAGCACCCATTTGACCCAGTAATCCCACTTCTAGGAATATATCCCAAGAAATCAGAAACACCAATCAGAAAAGATATATGCACCCCTATGTTCATATCAGCACAATTCACCATAGCTAAGATTTGGAAACAGCCTAAGTGCCCATCAACAAATGAGTGAATTAAAAACTGTGGTACAGCTGTACAATAGAATACTATGCTGCTGTAAAAAAGAATTAACTCTTACCATTTGCAACAGCATGGATGGATCTAGAGCGCATTATGCTAAGTAAAATAAGCCAATCAGAGAAAGATAATATCACATGATCTCACTCATTTGTTAAATATAATGAACAACATAAACTGATGAATGAAAATAGAGGCAGAGGAAAAAAATAGTTTGGAATATAATAGAATTATTCCTGTTATTTGAAGATTTTTAATATTTCCTACAACTTTTGTGATATTATACTATGCTAGAACAGTTTTGGTAATATTATTATATTTAAAACTAGAGGCCCTGTGTACAAAATTCATGCACGATGGGATGCAGGTCTCTCAGCCCAACCTGCACCCTCTTGCAATCCAGGATCCCTTGGGGGATGTCCAACTGCCAGTTTAGGCCCGATCGGGCCTGCGGGATCAGGCCTAAACCAGCAGTTGGACATCCCTCTCACAATTGGACCACTGGTTCCTAACGGCTCGCCTGCCTGCCTGCCTCATCGCCCCTATCCACTCACCTGCCTGCCTGATCACCCCTAACCACTCTGCCTGCCTGATAGCTCCTAACTGCCTCTGCCTCAGCCCCCACTGTAGCAGCTTTATCCGGAAGGTCATCGGGATGATGTCCGGAAGGTCATTTAGCTGTCCGGTCTAATTAGTATATTACACTTTTATTATTATAGATAATTTTCTTGAAATATTAATTTTTATTGCATGCTACATTATTATCTTTAAAGCTAGAGGCCTGGTACATGGGACTCATGCACAGGTGGAGGAGGTGGCCAGTGAGAATCAGCCTGCTGTGGGAGCGCTGCTCTTCCCAGTCAGCCGAGCAGCTGTAGGCCTGCTCTCTGAGTGGCTGTGAACCCCCCTATGAATGACTGCTCATCCTGGTCAGCTGAGCGGTGCTCCTACTGTGGGAGTGCACTCACCACCAAGGGGCAGCTCCTGCATTGAGCTTCTGCCCCCTGGTGGTTAGTGTGTGTTATAGTGACTGGTCGACTGTTCGTTCTGGTGGTTCCATGGTTTGGTCACTGGGCTTTTATTATATAGGATCGTTTTTCTTGAAACATTAATGTTTATTGAATGTAAAATAAAATAAAATAAAATACAAAAAAGAAAACAATGGAAGTGTAAGCAATATAGTTTTGGTCAAAAAATAGTTATTTTAGGTTTTTTTCATTCTCATAGTGGCTTATTCACAACTGAGTTAATAAAATATTTTTAGATTAATTATTTTAGCACTCTCTGTCAATTCAAAACTTAATGAGTAAAAAATCTATAGTTACAGTTTTTTAAAGATACCATTTATTGAGTGTAAGGTACTATGCCAAGATTTTCTTTTCCTTTTACCCTCATAATGATCTTATAATAAGGGTAAATGTCACCTCTTTATTACACACAAGAAATAAGAGGCTCAAAAAGTTCAAAAACTATCTGAAGACACATGAGCAGAAATTGTCAGAGCTAATTGGATTAGCCTTGCCTACAAAGTCTGGGCTTCCAACCATTTCACTGTTCAGATTTCTCATATGTAAGGTAAAAAACTGGAAGGAGTTTTGCATATTATCTGACATGTGATTTTAATTTCTGTGTCAGTCAGAGTTCAATTTCAGAAGCAGAATAATTAGGATATATATAGATTTGTTACAGGGACTTTCTCTTATGTAGTTGTGGGACTTTGTAAGTTTTTTTTAACCTTTATGTTGGATTCTGCAGTCTAAAAATCACAAGAAAGGTAGTTGGGAAGGGAAGATGAGTGTGGGATGAAGGAAAGAAAGTAAGATTAAGCAGGAACCCACAAGCACAAGCAGAGAGATTATGTGAAAACTGCGTAAGTTCTTGTTGCCTTTGAAGTTGGCAATGAGGAAATCATGCAGAAGCCACTGACTTTGGTCACAGAGCTATAAACATACACAACTGGCTCAGGACTTGGTGAAGCTCCATATGGAGCTTAAAAAGCATGACTCATAGAAGGTACTAAAAAGCAGCTTCACTTTATCTTTCACCATTCTTTAAAATGGATGAAAACTTGGATATTGCCACGATTTTCCCACAATCCACCTCACAATTCAACCTGGTGATAGTTTTCACTTGAAGGCCTTAGCATCTCCTTTGTCTTTAATATCCTATATAATAAAAGCCTAGGTGGCATCACACCCTTGCGCGATGCCCTTATGTGATGTTGTCACAAGGTGGCCACCACAAGATGGCCTCTACAAGATGTCTGCCACAAGAAGACTGCTACAAGATGGCCACTCACACAGCAGTGGCAGGGCCTGGTGGCTGCTCCACGTGTTAAGGACTAGAGTTCCCATAGCTCTGCATGGTGCAGAGGAGGCAGATCCCAGCAGAGGAGGCAGGTCATGGCAGGGGAGAGAAGTTGGGGGCAATCGGGCCAGCAGGGGAGAGCAGGTGGGGGCAATCGGGCCAGCAGGGGAGAGCAGTTGGGGGCAATCGGGCCAGCAGGGGAGAGCAGTTGGGGGCGATCAAGCCAGCAAGGAAGGGCAGTTGGGGGCAATCAGGCTGGCAGGGGAGGGCAGTTGGGGGCGATCAGCCAGCAGGGGAGCAGTTAGGCATCAATCAGGCTGGCAGGGGAGTGGTTAGGGGGTGATAAGGCTGGCAGACAGAAGCAGTTAGGGGCAATCAGGCAGGCAGGCAGGCAGGGGAGCAGTTAGGAGCCAGCAGGCCCATGATTGTGAGAGGGATGTTTGACTGCTGGTTTAGGCCCGATCCCAGCAGTCGGACATCCCCTGAGGGGCCCCAGATTGGAGGCGGTGAAGGCCGGACTGAAGGACACAACCCCCATGCAGAATTTTGTGCACCAGGCCTCTAGTTCTATTATATGAAAGTAAAACAGAAGAGGCACATTGATTGATTTAATATGGTAAGAGCACAAAATCAGACACTGCTCCTAGATATTTTTAATTTTTAGAAAATGGGTAAGAATAATGTAAAAAATGGGGTAGCCTGAAGAAGAAGTAGTTTGGTAGGTGGATAGGCGAGTAGAATTCAAGAGTTTATGACTTTCACTTAAAATGAAGAAAGCTGCAAAGAATTTTGCAATAAAGCCTAATAAAAAAATCTAAATACTACCACTTTTTTAGCTTATTGCAAGCTGAAATCCCAAGGACACCAAGTAACCTATATTCCAAAATGAAGCCTGTTAGGGGAATGACGTTTCATCAATGACAGACCATGGGAGAAGGAGGTGGTCACCATACAAGTGGTTGAAAAGAAACCATTTAAAGTATTAATGAATTGTTAAGGTCTACGTGTGGGCTACCATGTAAGTGTGGGAGAGCTGGGAATCCATGATATAAGAGGAGGTAATATTCATTGACATAACCCTTCACACAGGTCTTCACCATGTGCTTATGAGAAAGGGACATTTTGAGTTAAGTTGTGTCTCCCCAAAAGGTAATTTGAAGTCTTAACCCCCAGAACCTCAGAATATAACCTTAATGGGAAATAGAGTCGTTTAGTAAAGATGAGGAGATATTGGAGTAGGATGGGTTTTAATCCATTCTGATTGGGTTCCTTAGAAGAGAAGAGAGATGCACAGAGAATGCCAAACAACAACAGAAGCAGAAATTGGAGTCATGTACCTTCAAGCATAGGAGTGCCAAGATTGACAGCACCACCAGAAGCTGGCTAGAAAGAGGCAAGGAAGGCATCTCAGAAGGAGCATGGCTGTGCTACCACCTCGACTTGGACTTCTAGTCTCCATAATTGTGAGAATCTTTCTCCTGTTGTAAGCCACCCAGTTCCTAGTACTTGCTATAGCAGCTCTAGGAAACTAATAGAGGGGAAAGGAGGGAGACCAAAGACAGTCTCCCTTGGCGATACTCTGGCATGAGGGGGATAGTGGTTAATGGGAAGAAGAGGGAGTAGAAAGTCCTATATGCTTCTCCAGATCTTTCTCTCCTATAATGATTTCAGGATTTAGGGGCTAATCAGGACAAAGATGAGTTGATAGTAGCACAGAGGAAGGTATTTTGAGGAAGAGAATTCCTTCATAGCGTGAGACCTTCCAGAGACAATGGCATGGGGCCACACCCAGAAGGACAAGAGGGGAGAGATAATTTAGAGAGGGGGCTTGTGTCCAGCATGATGAGGAATTTTCACAGCTTGGGGTCTTTCACAGTCCTTGAGTTTGTTTTATCTATGTCTAGCAGATGTCATGTTCACTTTCATGAAATGCACAAAAGCAGGTTTTAAATGGCTGAAAATATGCTTATTGGGCTATAATTTTAAAAACTGTATGAGTAAACATTTAGTTTATCTCTGATGGGCTTTTCAGATAATTATCCCAACCCCAACCTGGTGAAAAGAAGTGGACATAAGACCAATAGATAGAGGACTTTTTAGGCTTATTTATATTACAATTTGTCCCTTGGCCCCATGTTTTACAATCTAAGTTGTAAGTTATTTCATAAACTCTGAGTTTGAAGCCAGTGATAAAACATTCTACTGGCCCAGAATCCTATAAGGCCACAGACTAGGATTTTAAAGTTCACTTGAAGTCATTTTTCCCATTCGGTGGGGGAAATTAAGGGGAATAGATCCAAAAAGGAGAAGACTTTAACTTGATTAATTATTTAGTAATAGAGTAACATTATGTGCTTTAGTACTTGTCTCTGGCTATCTGGACCCCCCCCCCCCCCCACACACACACACACACTCAACCTCCTTAATTAGCCAATTCTTAATGCAAACCTGTTAAGACCACTGGCCCTAAAGTATGATGAGATTCATCCATGAGTTTTGTTTCTTGGACCATTTATTTAATTTGTGTGGATAACTCCTGGGATATGGCTATCTTTTTAACTCAGGGCATCTATGTCCTCTTAGATCAGCAGTTCTCAACCTGTGGGTCATGACCCCTTTGGGGGTTGAACAACCCTTTCACAGGGGTTGCCTAAGACCATCGGAAAACACATATGTAATTACATATTGTTTTTGTGATTGATCACTATGCTTTAATTATGTTCAATTTGTAACAATGAAATTGGGGGTCACCACAACATGAGGAACTGTATGAAAGGGTCACGGCATTAGGAAGGTTGAAGACCACTGTCTTAGATTGTTTTAGCATCATCTATTATCGCAGTAAAGCAAACGTATATTTTTCAAAAGACGCTCCTGGGAAACAACTGGTGGACACAGGACTCATTTCAGCCTCCTCTGGACCTGCCAAGTCCTCATGTTTGACGCGATCATTTGCCTAAGAAGCATACTCCCAAATCTACAACTAGTGGAGAAGATCTTTGGCCTCAACTAACATTTTCCATTGACAGTGTGCCCAGGCCATTATGAGACCTAATGTAGGCTAAACAGCTTTCCAAGCCATAAAAGTCCACATCAACAAAGTATATGTGGACCAGGGTCCAAATCCTCCTCTGCGGGTTATCCTCACCGTTTGCACTACCAGCACACGATCTTTTAGTAAGAACACCATTTGCTTGACTTCAGTACTACAGCAGCCAATTGTTTAAATTCAGTGCCTGTCAGGTAGAGCACACCCCTATCAGATGCATTCAATATGGCCCTTTTAAAAAATCTGTTTCCTGGATTAACTCATTAAGGAGAGATTGGGCCTAAGAGTGAGAGAGAGACCATGTTTCCTCCTCCAAGTGAGGGTTCATTGGTGTGGGTTCATTCAAATACTGGAGCTACTGCTTAGCCAGGCTTTATTCTTGCCCTTTACTCTTGTCTCTTCTCTCTTTGTACTCCATGGGTGGTTACTGGCAAAGCTGAGGGTAAACTAGATCAGCCACTATTGTGGTGACATTGTGCCGCCCTTTCATCAGAGCATCAGGCCTTATCATCTCCCCCAGGACTTTAGGCTTCCACCTCCTTTCTGGGGGCGGGAGGTCTTGGTGACAAGCTGCCCTAAGCAATGCCCACCACATGCCTTATGGTTTGGAGCATGTGTTCAGCCGAACAGATACATATTTGGAGTCCTGGAATGGACAGACATATACATTACTTTGCCTTCATCAATTTAGAGTAACACGCTGGCTGGCTCCGACCAAGGGTGGGGTCTCAGTGCTCCTCCGAGGAGAAGCTATAATGATGAAATCACTGCAGCATAACTGACCATCACAGAGGCTTGCTTGCTGCTTGCAAAGGCTGCTTACTCCTCCACTGTACTTAGGAGACTGGCCTCAATTGGTTGTCTGTGCCTTGTTGGCTTGTTTATGTACCATACAGGTCTCCTAAGACAAGGATGTCTTTTCTCAGAGTTCCCCAAATCCCTGGCTTGGCTGTGGGGCGTTCCTGCCACTATTGTAGTTACCGGGTCACCAACAGCTCATCCTTGCTCTAGAGATGTGCAGTTCTACTATTTTCTTATTCATACCCTCAGGTCTTACAACATCCAGCACCTGCCTAGTGGGGAACTCAGGCATGTGGGCCGACCACTTTGTCTGGGCATTTAGGTGGTTCTCACACCAGAAGTCAGTGCTAATGGTGTGGGTTCATTCAAATACTGGAGCTACTGCTTAGCCAGGCTAATGAGGCACAGGGAAGATCATGAAAAATACAGAGCACAATAGAGCACAGAGCAATCAATCATATGTCAAACTACCATGTAAGTATTCCATATTTGGAGTCTCAACCACTTAAGGATGTCCAGGGTCAATCTGCCAATTGATTTACTAACTGGTTAGACAACATATGCATTCCTTGGTCATCACCAAAAATCACCTGATCCTTATTGCCATCTCTAGTGAGTTCATATATTTTGGGCCTGATTAAGTAAAAATAAATGAGCACAAGGTGAATAACAAACAATGAGCTTTATTTGGGTGGCATTTTGACAGATTTGCAAGGGAGGAATGGGGGGATTTCATAGCCTGAAAACTTCCAGAGACAATGGCATAGGGCCACCACCTAGAAGGAGAAAAGGGTAAGGGAATTCTTGAGAGAGGTGGAAAATTGGTTAGGGAGCTTATGTGTCTGGATGATGTCACTCAACAGCACAATGAGGAGTCTCTGGGTAAAAGAATTTCAAAGGGAAGCTGGGGGTTGGGGGTCTCTTATAATCCTAGACTTTGTCTTACTAGTATCTATGGCTAGCAGATTTGGGGTGCAATTTTGTGGTGTAAGGAAATCAGGCAAGCTCTATATCAAAATATCCTGATTTGGACTATATTTTTGAACAATTAGATGGACAAAAATATGAGATTTGACCCCAACAGGCTTTTGAGCTAATAGTTCCAGATTGCTGTGAAGAAATAAACAACATGGAGGCAATATATAGAGGACATCTTTGAATAATTTATATAACACTCCCACTAGAAGCAATCCCACAGGCTGCTGGAAGAGGGTAGCAAACAGTTTTTGACTCAGGGCACAGACAAATAGTAATTGCTTTTAGGGGATGGATAGAAGCAAAATCTGTCTACCTCTTTGGAAGGAATTGGAAAACTTTCCAACTGTTGGACACATTTGTTTCCGTAGAGAAAGATGCTTGGAGTAAGATGTAAGATACATTCTCTACCAGTGGACAAAGGGCAGGAAATCATCTCTGGCTAAGGATCCTGCATGAACACTAAGCAGAGGTCTGCTAACAATGAAGAGGATGAGGGGGGAGATGTGACGATAAAATGTCTTCCTCTCAAATTAAACTGCAAATAAAGGCAGATATTTTTTCTGCCCTGGAGAAGATGGGCAGGAACACTGAGGAAGCCTTAAACCTAGAGACAAGCACAGCAAGACTGAGGTTAATATTAAAATTGAACCAAGACAACAGGGATACCCCCCTGTTTCACCAAAAACCTAGTAGTAAGTAACAGCAAGATATGTCTACTATTGGGAGAAGGCAGGAACTTGGAAAGCGCCCCCTAGTTCAGACATGCAGGGATGCTTGCAAACTGAGGGGGGTCGGATTATTGATAAAAACCCTCTGGTATTTACTTCATTGCCCACCCACAAAATACAATACCACTGTTAGAGAATTTTGAACCTGGTGGTCACTAGAGGTAATGATAGCAACAGCAAAACCCCCAAATAGCTCAACTCCACACAAACAGCATGACAGATAAAGTGGCATGCCCACTTCTAGGTATGGATACAATTTACCTCAGTATCTGCTATATCATGTTCAGGATTCAACAAAAAATTATGAAACACAAAATAGAGCAAGTTAAAAATAACCCATTGTTGCCCTAACCGGTTTGGCTCAGAGGATAGAGCGTCGGCCTGCGGACTAAAAGGTCCCAGTTTCGATTCCAGTCAAAAGCATGTACTTTGGTTGCGGGCACATCCCCAGTAGGAGTGTGCAGGAGGCAGCTGATCGATGTTTCTCCCTCATCGATGTTTCTAACTCTCTATCCCTCTCCCTTCCTCTCTGTAAAAAATAAATAAAATATATTTTAAAAAAATAACCCATTGTCAAAAACTAAAGCAATTAAAATAGACTAAAAAAATAACCAGGTGCTTGGATTATCAATCAGATAATTTAAAAATAACTATGATTAAATGATTAAATGCCAGAGGCTTAGTGGAAAACATGGATAAGCAATGAAAATTTCAGCAGATAAATGATATAGAGTCAAATAAAAATGCTATAAATAAACTCACAAATACAATATCAGAAGTGAATTTTTTATATGAACTCATCAGCAGATTTACTACAGATGGGAAAAGAATCAGTGACCTGAAAAATAAGTCAAAATTCCTTATTTTTAAAATTTCAAACTAAAACACAAAAAGAGTGAAAACAAAACAGACCATCCAAGAGATAATATATAATGATCTCATATACATATAATTAGAACAGTAGGAGGAAATGATTAGAATGAGTGGAAGAAATGTTTGAAGAGACGACGACCAAGAATTTTCCAAAAATAATCAGAAACTCATCAAATAAATCCAAGAGCTCAAAGACACCAAAGCAGAAAAATATCAAACAAATAAACAGTAAAACTGCTAAAAATCAAAGAAAAACACAAAGCAGAGGGGAAAAAACTCTACAAAAGAAAGAAGATAAGAATAACAGCAGATATTAGACAATGAGGTTACATTTTTACAGTGCTAAAAATACTGACAATCCAGAATGTTATAAAATATAAATTGTCCCTCAAAAATAAAAATAACAAAAACTTTTAGACAAGCAAAAATAGAGAAAATTCTTTGCTGTAATATCTGAGCTCTAAAAATTGTTATAAGAAAATCATCAGGCAGAAGAGAAGTATGAGGCCACATAGAAATGTGAGAGAATGTTGGAAACAGAAAAAATGAAGTAAATATAGAATACACTATTATTCTTAATCACTAAAATTAATAATTCTCTGAAGTTCCATTTTGATTATGCTAAGTTTAAATTTTCTAAATATTCAAATGAGAAATAAAAAAGTTAGATTGACAAACAAGTCTGGAGTTAAGTGGATAAATCAAAATTGGCAATATTTGAATATTCTGAGATATTAGACAATTTATATGTATTGGTCGCTGTCTCTGATTCTGGTACAAGGCTCCTAAAACCTTTGATTTCAGATGTAATATGTCTTAGAGAAGATCTTTTGGGTTGAAACTTTTGGGGACCTTGTGAGCTTCATAAACTTGGATGTATTCATCTCTTCCCATATTTGAGAAGTTCTCAGCAATTATTTCCTATGAAATAAGCTTTCTGTCTCCCCCTTTCTTCTCATTTTGGGACCCCAATGTTGCATAAGTAAGGCTCATGGACAAAACAGTATGCTAATTGCCAAGAGGAACCAGGATTGGGGGCAGGTAGAAGAGGGCAAAGGGAGGATAAATGTTGATGGAAAGACACTTGACTTGGGTGGTAAACATACACTACAATTTACAAATGAAGTACTGTAGAACTGTCTACCTAAAACCCATACCATTTTATCACCCAATGTCACCCCAATAAATTCAGTTTTAAAAAGAACAGTATTTCTATTGACATAGTAGTATATAGGCCAACTTACATATAACTTAAATATTATAAATATCATCTTCGAAAGACATGCTTAAATAGTGATTTTTAAATTAATGGGACTGGAGAAATTATTCAATCATTTGAAGATAAATTAAGTGAGAACCTTATTTTTTTCATGAGCCCTAATACACACCAGATGAACTTAAGACAAACATATAAATAATAAAAACCATTTATTTTTATGATACAGTTGTGAATCTTTCCTTAATCTTGGCTTTTGAAATTATTTTAGTTTGAGTGCACTAAAGACTAGTTTTTTAAGTTGCAAAGATGAATCTAGGAGAAAATTTTTCCTGCAACTGAGTGGGTTTTTACATTGGAAACAGATTCACCAGATATAAAGCAATTAAAGCAAGTTTTAATATCCTCTTCTAGACTCATCTTGTGGGTAATAAAATGAAGGGGAATGGAAACTAAAGATAGTAAGGAGGAATTAGGTATTTCCATGACTCCAGGATGAGTTGGTATACACTAACAGTGATAGAGAGGGGAGTGGACTTTATTCTGACTGCCTGTGTATCTCTAATGAAATCAGGTCTTATCTTCCTAGTGAATAAACTGTACTTCCATTTATAGAGCTTTGGCTTTGGTGAAGTGCCAATCTTGTTTCTTGAAATTAGATCTGACCTACTGGAAGTCTCTATTCATAGGGCCAACTGAAATGGTCTCAAATCTTCCCAAGAATTACTTGGGGACTCTCCTCTCTCTTTCTTTCTATCTCTCCCCAAATATATCTATATATATCAAAGCCTAAGCAACCATTATGACTGAACAACCAGCGGGTAGCTATGACACGCACTGACCACCAGGGAGCAGACATGCTCAATGCAGGAGCTGCCCCTCGTGGTAAGTGCGCTCCCACAGCCAATCTCCCATGGCCAGTCAACCTCCCATGGTCCCTCCCCCTGGCTGGCTGGCCCCGATTGGCCTGATCACCGGACAGGCTGAGGGAACCCACCCATGCACGAATTCATGCACCAGGCCTCTAGTTACTAATATTCTTTCATTTCAAAAAATAACATTTAATTCTAAATTTAAGTTTTTACTTTATTAACTTGATCTGTAAACTTTGTATTAATTTATTTAATGTCAATAAGTTTCAAATAAATTAGAAAACAGATTATTGATCACATAAGAAACTCTTATTATTAAAAAATGTATTATATCACAATTTCTAACCCCTCAAAATTTGTATATTTTATTACATAAAAATCAGGTCAAACACATTAAAAGACAAACAACTAACAGTAGATAATTATAGCATTTAAAGTATGAGTTAATATCAATACATTTTAAAAATCCTATCTAATAATAGACAAACATGGTAATTAACCGTACCTCTGACACTAGGGGGGTGGGGGCATGTGCAGGGTCGGGGATGGAGGGAAAGGGTGGCTGGGGAGAGGTCAATGGGGGAAAAAGGAGACATATATTATACTATATCAGGTGTGTAACACTTTAAACAATGAAGAATTTAAGTAAAAGAAAATTAAAGGCAAATGAAAAAATAAATAATTATCAAAAATGTTTAATATTCTTAGTATATTAAAAGTTATTGTGAATTACATTTTTGGGTATTTGTTTTTGTAGCTGAAAAATTTCTAATTGATAAATCTATTACAGTATGTGGTGTGGCTATGTATGTTAGTGTGGTGGCAGAAGTGAGGTGGGGTAGCAATATGTTCTGTCAGCCTGTCTCCAAAACATATTCTCACTATCTACACTTCTCTCCATGTCCAATGTTAGCAACTCTAGTCCAATTAGCCTTCCCCCTTATGTACACTAATGCAACAGCTCCCTAATTGTAGAATGTTCCTCTATTGAGTTTTTTTTTTTAATTACAGTTTACATTCAATATTATTCTCCATTAATTCTGATGTACAGCAAAGTAGTTAGACAATCAAGTACTTTACAGAGTGTTCCCACCACTGTTCCAGTACAATCTGGACCCATGAGTAGTTAGCACAATATTATTGAGTATATTTCCTATAAGGTAATCTACATCTCTGTGACTATTGTGTAACTACCCATTGGTACTGCTTAATTCCTTCATCTTCTCACCCAGGCCCCAAAACCTCTTCCCCTCTGATAACTGTCAGTTTGTTCACTGTTTCTGAGTTGTTCTGTTTGTTTATAGTGTTCTTTAGATTCCACATATAAGTGAAATCATATGGTATTTGTCTTTCTCTAACTTATTTCACTTGGCATAATACCCTCTAAGTCCATTTATACTGTTGCAAATGGTAATATTTCATTCTTTTTTATGACCAAGTAGTATTCCATTGCATATATCTACTGCATCTTTTTTTAAAAAATATATTTTTATTGATTTCAGAGAGGAAGGGAAAGGGAGAGAGATATAGAAATATCAATGATGAGAGAGAATCATTGATTGGCTGCCTCCTGCACATCCCCTACTGAGAATAGAGCCTGCAACCCCTGGCATGTACCCTGACCTGAAATCCAACTGACTGCTTGGTTCATAGGTCAATACTAAATCACTGTGCACACCAGCCAAGCTACTACACATTCTTTATCCAATTGTCTATTGATGGGCACTTGGGTTGCCCCCATATCTTGGCTATCGTAAATAATGCTGCAGTTAATACAAGGGTGCATATATTCTTTCAGGTTACTGTTTCAGGTTTATTCAGATATATCCCCAGAAGTGGAATCACTTCGTCATAAGATGGCTCTATTTTTTATTTTTTGATGAACCTCCACACTGTTAAGCCAGAGTAATTTTTAAGAGTCAAAATCAGAGCAGGTCACTCTCTTAGAACTACCCAGAAATTTTATGTTGTTACATCAAATAAAATTCAAGCTATCATACTGCCCTACACTGTTTCCTTTGTAACCCTTCTCCATAACTGAAAAAAATCAGATGTGGGGAGGTGACTTATTTGTTTGTTTACTATCTTTATTTAATGTAGGCAGGGGTAGTCTGGGACCTTGTATGTGTTATTCATAGCTATATACCCATCACTCAGAAAAGTGCCTAAAATGAAAAAAGAAGCTTAAAGATTCATAGCATATATGACTAAATCAGTGAATGAATAATCAATGAGAGAAAAAGTGCTATTAAGTCATTAAAATAAAATTTAAAAGGAGAAATCAGAACACATCCTTGTCTTCACTAGAAATGTATATCTGATATATTTAAAGATTATTCCAACATACCATAATTCTCAAAGTAGAATCAAATAGTATAGATTTTGCTTTTGCTTTAAGAATCAAAGGTCTAAGTTGATCTCATTGAATTTAATTCATAACTTGTTCATGAGTTACATGCTAGGGAAAGGTCTATATCAGGTCAATATACCTTATGTGAATCACAGAAATCATTGACAATGTTAACATTGATCATTCAAGAAATAGCTCCTCTATGAATTATACTCAGAATTTTAAAGAAAGAATTAAACATATATTTTAGATTGACTGCTTTAGAAGCTGCTTCTTCTCCAATTTGTAGGAAATAAAATTTCTATTAAAGTAATTTGTACACTCAGGTTCATAGCAACATTATTTACAACTAGAGGTCCAGTGCACAAAATTCATGCACGGGGGGGGCGGGGTGTAGGTGGGTGGGGTCTGTCACTCAGCCCAGCCTGCACCCTCTCCAGTCTGGGATCCCTCGAGGGATATCCAACTGTCTGGTTAGGCCTGATCCCACACGGCCTAAACAGGCAGTCAGACATCCCTCTCACAATCCAGGACTGCTGGCTCCCAACCGCTCACCTGCCTGATCACCCCCTAACCACTCCCCTGCTGGCCCAGTTGCCCCCAACTGTGCTCACCTGCCAGCCCAGTCACCCCCAACTGCCCTCCCCTGCAGGCCTGGTTGCCCCCAACTGCCCTTCCATGCAGGCCATCTTGTGGCCACATGGGGGCAGCCATCTTTGACCACCTGGGGGTGGCCATCTTGTGTGTTGGAGTGATGGTCAATTTGCATATTACCTCTTTATTATATAGGATAGTCAAAAGGGGAAACAATGAAAGTGTCAATCAACATATGAATAGATAACAAATTGTGGTACACACACAATGGCCTATAATTTAGCCTTAAAAGCAAAGGGAATTCTCACATATGCTAGCAACATGTGACATAATGCTGAGTAAAATGAGCCAGACACTAAAAGACAATACTAGATGTTTCTACTTATATGCAATACCTAAAGTAGTCAAATTGACAGAGACAAAAGTAGAAGGTGGTTGCTAGGGGCTAAAGGAAAATGAGAGTTATTGTTTAATGTGTATATAGTTTCAGCTTTCAAGATGAAAAGTATTCTGAAAATTGATTCTGTAACAATGTATATATACTTAACACTACTGTACTGTACAGCTAAAAATGGTTAGTCTGGTAAATTCTGCTATGTTTATTTACCACAATTAAAATTTCTTTTATTATTCAGATTATTACAGATGTTCCTCTTTTTTCCCCCCATAGCTCCCCTCCACTCAGTTCCCATCCCACCCCATGACCTTACCCCGGCCCCCGCCACTGTCCTCATCCATAGGTGTAAGATTTTTGTCCAATCTCTTCCCACACTCCCCACACCCCCTTCCATCTGAGAATTGCCAGTCCACTTTCTTTCTATGCCCCTGATTCTATTATATTCACCAGTTTATTCCGTTCATCATATTTTTTATTCACTTGATTTTTAGATTCACTTGTTGATAGATATGTATTTGTTGTCACTTTGTTGTTCATAATTTTTATCTTTGCCTTTTTCTTCTTCTTCCTCTTTTTAAAGAATACCCTTCAGCATTTCATATAATACTGGTTTGGCAGTGATGAACTCCTTTAGCTTGTTCTTATCTGTGAAGCTCTTTATCTGACCTTCAATTCTGAATGATAGCTTTGCTGGAAAAGTAATCTTGGTTGTAGGTTCTTGCTATTCATCACTTTGAATATTTCTTGCCACTCCCTTCTGGCCTGCATCATTTCTATTGAGAAATCAGCTGACAGTCGTATGGGTATTCCCTTGTAGGTAACTAAGTGTTTTGTTTTTCTCTTCCTGCTTTTAAGATTCTCTCTTTGTCTTTTGCCCTTTGCATTTTAATTATGATGTGTCTTGGTGTGGTCCTCTTTGGATTCCTCTTGTTTGGGGTTCTCTGTGCTTCCTGGACTTGTAAGTCTATTTCTTTCACCAGGTGGGGGAAGTTTCCTGTCATTATTTCTTCAAATAGGTTTTCAATATCTTGCTCTCTCTCTTCTTCTGGCACCCCCATAATTTAGATGTTGGTACCCTTGAAGCTGTGCCAGAGGCTCCTTACACTTCATATTTTTGGATTATTTTTTCTTTTTGCTTTTCCGGTTGGGTGTTTTTTGCTTCTTCGTATTTCAAATCTTTGCCTTGATTCTTGGAATCCTCTAGTCTGCTGTTGGATCTCTGTATATTATTCTTTATTTCAGTCAGTGTATGCTTAATTTCTAATTGGTCCTTTTTCATATCCTTGAGGGTCTCACTAAATTTCTCTGAAATTTCTAGAAAATTCTTGAAAAACCTTATAACCGTGGTTTTGAACTCTATATCCAGTATTTTGCTTTTATCCATTTCTTTTGTTTGTGACTTGTTTCTTTGTCTCCACATTTTGGCTGCTTCCCTGTGTTGATAGAGTGGCCTTGAGTGGTAGGTGTCCTATAGGGCCCAGTGGCTCAGCCTCCCCAGTCACCTGAGGTGGACACTCTTGGTGCACCCCTTTGTGGGCTAGGTGCACAGTCCTGTTGTAGTTAATCCTTGATTGCTGTTGGTATAACTGGGAGGAATTGACCTCCAGACCAATTGGTTGTGAGGAGCAGCTGTGTCTACAATGGAAGAAGTGCTGTGCTGGAGACATCCTTATGGGGCAGGACTTGCTTTAGTGGGGCTTTGGTGCTCACTGAGTCTGTTCCTTGAGTGGGTTGCTTATGGATGTGAAGAGTTGTAATCTGGTATGGTGTCACACTGACCACTGGGTACACTGGCTCTTGGATCTCCAAGGAGGTGCAAAGTCAGCCACTGCCTGAGACCACCCAGCAGGAGCTACAGAGAGATCTGCAGAGTCCTCTTCCTTGTTTCTGGTTTGGAAGTGCCCATATGAGGCCCACCTGTGAAGCAAGGCTGGCTGCTGCTGCTGAGCTTTGGACCCTCTTTTGGAAGCTTTGGAGCTCTCTCACCCAGCTGCAGTTTGTTAAAAGCCGCTGAGCACAGCTTGGGTGGGGTTGTAAATTGGGTGGGGCAGGGTCTCAGGGAATCACCAGGGCGGAGCAAACAGCTATAGCTGCCAGTCAGTCCTGCATCAGAGAGGTCCCCGCATCTCCGCATTCCATGCCCCAGTGCAGGAACAATGATCACTGTGAGTACCCCTGAAAGAAAGCCGCCCTCGCATTCCAGCCTGATGCCAGACAGTCCAGTTTCTCCCCATATGAGTTTGGGTCCCCAGAGTCTTGCCTTGAACTGGTGTTCAGAGCAATAGGGAGCTTGTATCTCCCTCCTGATTGAAAAAAACAACAACAGTTGTTGCCAGCCTGTTTAGCACCTCCACACCTCCGCATCTCCGCACCTCCTACCAGTCTCAATGTCCTTTTTTCTTTCCTTCTAGTTGTAGAACTTCCACTCAGCCAGCTTTCCTGTGCTTTTGGATGATCGATGTTTTGTCTTTTAGTTGTAGTTTTGATGTGTTTGTGAGAGGCAGCAAGTACAAGCGTTTACCTATGCCGCCATCTTGGTTCTCTCCTCACCACAATTAAAATTTTAAAAAATCTTTATTGTTGAAAGTATTACATGTGTCTCTTTTCCTCCCATTGACCCCTTTTAGTCCCCCTGCACCCCCTCCCAGGCCTTTACCACCCTATTGTCTGTGTCCATGTGTTATCTATATATGCATGCAATTCTTTGGTTGATCTCTTCCCACTCCTGCCTTCCCTATGAGATTTGACAGTCTGTTTCATGTTTCTATGTCTCTGCATCTATTTTGTTTGCCAGTTTATTTTGTTTATTAGATTCCACATATGAGAGAGATCATGTGATATTTGTTTTTAAATGATATGGACTATACTTTTAATTTAGCTGAATAAAAATTTTCTTAAGTAGATGATAAACAGTAAACAAATTGTAATTAAAGCTAGTTCTTTGGAGAGATCCTTGAACAATTCTTAAGACAAAAACCTTTCCAAAATGTGTTATACCATGAACTGCAATGAGAGATTGTTACAAGCTCCCAGTCATAAAGTAAGCTGGAACCTTCAGTATTCAGAAGTTAATATTAGCTCACAAAGCTTGGGGGGTGAAGCCTTCCAGGAGCACCTGCCATCTGGACTTCCACAAAGTCACTTACCAGTGTTTGATTTTGCGTATATCAAAGACTACCCTGAAGACACATTTTTGTGACCAAACTTAGATCCTCCAAATGAATGTATTAAATGTGAGCTTTTCTTTGAGTTAACAGGACACATGAAATATTTAAACTTATAAAATATACCAGGTGGTTTCTTTTGATACACATATCACCTTACTTATTTTGATTGGCTTTTGCTATTATCTTTGGTTTTGGATTTTTGTGTCATAACATTTGTTAAACTAGGTAGTAGTATGGAAAATTAAGCATTTTTATATTTTACATTCTTTAATCAATTAATCTGCCAATGGAACCAGTTTTAAAGTATCAACAATTTAACATTAGAAAATAATAGCCTACAGAGAGAAAAGTAAGTGAAATTACAACTCACTACTAACTCAAACTTATGACAAATGGCATTATTTATCATGTGTTTGTCCTCAAAATAGTTTTAATGTTTTGTTATTTTTTTTAATTCAAAACAAATGTGGATTTGGTTGTATAAGATATCAATAAGGTCTGGAATATTTTCCAATTATGGCCATATTTGGAAAAGGAAAAACCCACATCACTGGTCTAACCTCATGGCTACCACCCTTTCAGATTGTTCACTGGCGTGTGTGTTTAGTTAATGAGTTATCTGCATATATATTAACCCAGTGTTTTACTTTGATTCAAAAGCTATTTGTCTTTTTTTTTTTGTAAAGACTTTTGCATTCCTTCTAGCAAAGTACTGAAGTTACACTAAAAATAATCCTATCCACCGGTTTTAGATTAAAACCATCACAAGCAACATTGTGGAGAATTATTGTAAATGAGTGTAAAATGATTGCTTCAAGTTGTACTAGTAAATTACCACAGACATAATTTGAAGTATTATAATTAAATGAAAAAAAAAAAGTTGCTTTTGGATAAAAAAGCAACAGTATCTACTTCCAAAAAGGACATGGAAAATTAAAGGAATCATTTGGGTGACTTACAACTAAATTTCCAAAAAATCAAGGCTTGAGTGATCAGATTATTCTATTTTCTTTCCCCAGTTCCCAAGCAAGTATAGATCCAGCCAGAATAGTTTTAAAGTTCATGTATTTCCTGAGGGGTGGCATTTCACAAGTGAGAATACACAATGAGAATGCTTCCGGTTCCAGTGGCATAGGATGTTTAACAAAGCTTAATCACATCCATAAAAGTCTCTCTTTAAACTTATTGCTTATGAATGACGTCTATCGCCATCTGATGTTTCTTTCAGGTGGTGACTTCGCAGATGAAAAATGACTAATGCACAATACCCAAAATACATTACATCTCCTTCATCCCCATTTCCCACAAACTCCTTCCCACACACACATTTGTTTTAAGTGAGTGGAAAAAAGGCCAAAACAATCTAGACTGCCAAATTCCATTGTGTATATTTAGTAGTCATTTTCATCCTAGAAAGACATCCTAAGCTCCTTCCCCTACTACTCACGAATGCCCCTGTCCTTTCAATTGCAAAATCATTCTTCTTGGGTTACTTTCCCAAAGAACTCAGCACACTTTTAAGAGGTTCTTTTATTATAAATACTAGAGGCCCAGTGCATGAAATTCATGCATGGGTAGAGTCTCTAGTGGCTGCCGGCTGGGGGTGCCTCCCTTCCCCTGGCCACCTGCCACCACCGCCGCTGGCCCTGCACCCTGGTCGAACTCCTGGTCAAACTCCAAGTCAAGGGGACAATTTGCCTACTAGGCTTCTATTATATAGGATTTCCTAGCTAGATATTATTACATAGAGATTATCTATCTATCTATCTATCTATCTATCTATCTATCTATCAACCCTAATATTCAAATAGACCGAACGGCAGAACAACCGGTCACTATTACGTGCGCTGACCAGTGGGGGGCGCACACAGAAGATGGTGGGCATCGGCCGCGGTGAGATGGTAGAGCAGGTGAGCTGGGGCACAAGACCAAGGTGGGGCACCGGTCGCTGTCATCGGGGCAAGCCTCTGCTTGATGGTTGATTTTCAGGTTACTGAAAATTCTTTACTCCCATGTGTTGTGGTCCTGCCAGGCACTCGCACCTGCTGCCCATACTGGCCCTGCTTGCACCCACTGCCTGCACTGGAGTTGCCCCTCACACCCGCTGTTGGTGCCTGGTGCCAGCCCCGATCACTCGGTGCCATCAGCAGGTACGAGCGGCAGCTGCCGACCCTGATCGCCCTTCAGGGCTTCTTCACCTCCCCCTGTTCCTGAGGGGTGATCAGGGCTGGCAGCCGCCTCTTGCACCCACTGCCAGACCCAGCGCTGGTCCCCATCACTTGGCGCCGTCAGCGGGTGCAAGCAGTGGCTGCTGGCCCTGATCACCCCTGAGGGCTTCTCCACCTCCCTCTGCTCCTGAGGGGCAATCAGGGCAACAGCCGCTGCTCACACCCACTGCTGGCTCTCGCCCCAATCACTCTGCACTGTCAGTGGGTGCGAGCAGGGCCTGTGCCATCAGCACGTGGGAGGGGGCGGCAGAGAGAGCGGGGCCGCTGGCACTCAGAGGACCAGGGGCCGTGGCAGGAGGGGCCAGGCAGGGGTGCAGAGGATGGGCCGAGACCTGTCCCTGTGCCCACCACAGCCTCGCGGCCCACAGTTCCTTTCAAGGTGCACGAATTCATGCACTGGGATCCCAGTTGAAAGGTATTTCCATGTGCTTTGGTCTATTTTGAGGAGTAAGATTAAACTACTTTATAATGTAAAGCTGAGAAGGACCTAGAGGCCTATTTAGTTCACCTTCCCTGAGACCAGGAAAGAGGCAAAGACAAGCCAGTAACTTCTCACACCATGTGCAAGCTTTAGGTAAATCTTAATGTAATGCCATTTCCACTCTGCCAATCTACCAAATTGCTAACATAGCACAGAATCAGGATCAGGGAAGGTTCCCACATCCATGTGGGTGCTTAAACCTTGAGTTAAATATTTTAGACAGGAAAAACTAAGTGCTGACTAAAATTTTGAGTGTGTGTGTGCATGCGCGTGTGTGTAGTTATCTTCTCATTGGTAAAACCAAACCCCGCTAATTCAGAAATTGAACTCCACAGAGCCAGAGAATAGCATCTCTGGGATTACAGGTGTCATATGTACTTCAGACTACTCTGGTCAACAGTATTCAAATGAAAGCCCCCTATTTTGATGTTGTTTTTAAATTGTAGCAAAATATTCATAGCATAAAATTTGTCATCTTAACCATTTTCAAGTATACAGTTCAATGTTGTTACACATCCTATGCCACTGCGACCAGAAGCATTCTCACTGTATATTTACACTGTTGTGCAACCATCACCACCATCCATCTCCAGAATTGTTTTCATCTTGCAAAACTGAAACTTTCTTTGTCCCCATTTTCTAAAACTCCCATTTTTCTCTTCCTACAGCCCCTGGCAGCCACTATTCTACTTTCTGTCTTTAGAAATTTGACTACTCTAGATACCTCATATTGTGGAGTCATACAGTATTTGTCTGTTTGTGACTGGCTTATTTCACTTAGCACCACATCTTCAGGATTCATCCATGGTGTAGCACAGCCATGGGCAAACGACGGCCCATGGGCCAGATTCGGCCCATTTGAAATAAATAAAACTAAAAAAAAAAAAAAGTCCGTACCCTTTTATGTAATGATGTTTACTTTGAATTTATATTAGTTCACACAAACACTCCATCCATGCTTTTGTTCCGGCCCTCCGGTCCAGTTTAAGAACCCATTGTGGCCTCAAGTCAAAAAGTTTGCCCACCCCTGGTGTAGCATGTGCCAGAATTTCCTTCCTTGATAAGGTTTAATAATATTCCATTATAATGTCTATACCACAATTTAAAAATATATGTTTTTGTTGATTTTAAAGATAGAGGAAGGGAGAGGGAGAGAGAAAGAAACATCAATGTGAGAGAGAAACATGATCAATTGCCTCCTGCACATACCTGACTGGAGATAGATTTGGAAACTTGGGCATACACCCTAATTGGGAATCAAACTGGTGAACTTGCAGTGCATAGTAGGATGCTCAACCAACTGAGCCACACAAGCCAGGGCTATACCACAAGTTCTTTTTAGATTCATCTTTTAATTGACACTTGAATTGCTTTCACCTTTTGGCTACTGCAAATTCTCTTCAAGTCTCTACTTTAATTCTTCGGAAAATGTATCAAAAAGTGGAACTGCTGGATCTTCTGTAATTTTATTTTAATTTTTTGAGGAACTGCCATAATATTTTTCAGAGCAGCTGCATCATTTTGCATTCCCATAAACAATGCACAAGCATTCCAATTACTCCACATCCTTGTCGACCCTTGTTATTTTCTGTTTTTGTAAAGCAGGCATCTTAATGTGTGTTAAGTGTGTGCTTTGCTTTATTGTGCTTCACAGATACTGCTTTATTTTTTTTTACAAACTGAAGGTTTGTGGCAACCCTGCATAGAGCAAGTCTATCACTCCACATTTCCAAAATTTGCTCACTTTGTTTTTCTATGTCACATGTTGGCAATTTTCACAATATTATAAACTTCCTCCTTTTTATTGTATTTGTTATGATGACCTGTGATAAATAATTTTTGATGTCACTATTATAATTGTTTTGGGGTTCCATGAACCATACCCACATAAGATGGCAAACTTAGTAGATAAATGTTACATGTCTTATGACTGCTCCACTGACCAGCCATTTCCACATCTATCTCCCTCCTCTGAGCCTCTCCATTTGCTGAGACAAAACAATGTTGAAATTGAGCCAATTAATTCTATATAATAAAGAGGTAATATGCAAATTGACCTTCACTCCAACACACAAGATGGCCCGCCCATGTGGTCAAAGATGACTGCCCCCATGTGAACACAAGAGGGCCACCACAAGATGGCGAGCAGGGGAGGACAGCTGGGAGGGACCAGGCCTGCAGGGGAGGGCAAATGAGGGGGACTCAGGCCTGCAGGGGAGGGAAGTTGGGGGCAATCAGGCCAACAGGAAAGGGCAGTTAGGGGCAACCAGGCTGGCAAGGGAGGGAAGTTAGGGGTGAGCATGTCAGCAGGGGTGGGCAGTTGGGGGTGACCAGACTGGCAGGGTATGACAGTTAGGGGCAATCGGGCTGGCAGGGGAGCAGTTAGGTGTCAATCAGGCTGGCGGGGGAGTGGTTGGGGGTGATCAGGTTGGCAGGCAGAAGTGGTTAGGAGAAATAAGGCAGGCAGGCTGGTGAGCAGTTGGGAGCCAGCAGTCCTGGATTGTGAGAGGGATGTCCAACTGCCTGTTTAGGTCCACCTGGATCAGGCCTAAATGGGCAGTCAGACATCCCTCTAGGAGTTCCAGATTGGAGAGGGTGTAGGCTGGGCTGTGGGACACACACACACTCCTGCCCGTGCATGAATTTCATGCACTGGGCCTCTGGTAATCCTATAATGACCTCTAAGTGTCCAAGTAAAAGAAAGAGCCGCATGTTTCTCACTTTAAATCAAAAGCTAGAATTATATAAGCTTAGTGAAGAAGGCATGTCTAAAGCCAAGCTAGGGCAAAAGCTAGGCCTCTTATACAATCAGTTCAGTTGTGAATGCAAAGGAAAGGTTCTTGAAGGAAATGAAAAGTGTTGCTCCAGTGAACACATAGATGATGATAATGCAAAATGGCCTTATTGCTGAGATGAAGAAAGTTTTAGTGGTCTGGATAGAAGATCAGCCCAGCCACAACATTCCCTTATACAAAAGCCTAATCCAGAACAAATCCCTAACTCTCTTCAACTCTATAAAGACTGAGAGAGGTGGGGAAGCTACAGAAGAACAGTTTGAAGCTAAGCAGAGGTTGGCTCATGAGGTTTGCCTCTGTAACATAAATGTGCAAGGTGAAGCAGCAGGTGCTAATCTAGAAGCCGCAGCAAGTCACCCAGAAGATCTAGCTGAGATAACAAATGAAGGTGGCTATACCAAACAACAGATCTTCAATGTAAATGAAATAGCCTTATATTGGAAGATGCTATATAGGACTTTCATGGCCAGAGAGGACAAGTCAATGCTTATCTTTAAAGCTTCAAATGACAGGCTTGTTGCCAGTAGAAATAGGGTTCTTTCATGGAGTCACAAGAAAAGCATTTTGGGGACCCACACATGGGTGGATGAGGTGTAGTGGTAAGATTTATTGGAGCTGGAGCAAACACAAAGGAGTGTCCCCAGATGTCCAGTGTCTCATTCACGAGCAGATGGCTCAGCTCTGTCCCACAGTGGAAAAAGTCCAGCCTTGTCTTCACCAAGTCCAGAAGAAAGGCCAGAGTCCAGAGATGTTGTGCCATCACCTAGCATCAGCAGGGCATCCGAAGTTTTAGTAGTTCAGTTCAGTCCATGCCAAAACTTAGTTCAGCTTGGTCTCTGTTCCCAGCTATACTCAGCCAGGTGCTGGACTATGGCACCTAGGCCCTCATTGAACCCAGCCCAAGCTTGGGCCAGAGATAACATGTGAACAAATGGGCAAGTGCATTAACAAATGCATGCTACCAATAGGGGCCTTTGTTAATGTTTGATTATATTAGCCCAGGTTTGAGAGAAAGAAGCTTTTTTTTTTTTTTTTTTTTTTAAACTAACAATCTCTTTCCTGGCTCTTGGGGGATGGGGGTGAGGGTGGCTTGTGCTGGGCCCTCCCCCATCCAATGCCTTTCCTAGATCTTTGGGGGGTCTCGTGTCCCTTATCCAATCCTATTATTTTCCCATATTAGAACCCACCCAGCAGAGGGATTTCGCATTCACTGGTTCCTCCTCCCCCTGGTAATCTGCCAGAAGAAACCAGGTGCTTCTCTGGGGAGACTGAGAAATTGATCTACACATGGAGGGGTGGTGGAGGAGAGATGCCAGTCCCCTGGTGGGAATGCTGCCATGCCCTGTGGTGTCTGAAGCTGTAACTTACAGCCTCAATCAGACCCAGCCAGTGTAGCTCCCTTCTCTTTAACTTCTAGCTGCCTATGCTAACAGGCCGACTCTCTTGTTAGGGGCAAATCCAGTCGATGACTTTAAGTGGAAGCCAATGTTCATTTACAAAAAATCCTAGGGACTTTAAGAATGGTGCTAAATCTATTCTGCCTCTACTCTATAAATGGTTCGCTCTATAAAAGTCTGAATGAGACCACGTGTGTTTACAACATGGTTTACTGAATATATTAAGCCCACTGTTGAGACCTACTGCTCACAAAAAAATATTTCTTTCAAAATATTATTGCTCACTAATACTGCACCTGGTCACCCAAGAGCTCTGATGGAGATGTACAATATTAATATTGTTTTCAAGCCTGTGAACACAACATGCATTCTGTAGCCCATAGATTAAGGTGTAATTTTTACTTTCAAGTCTTATTATTTAAGACCAGGGTGGGGAACCTTTTTCCTGTGAAGGGCCATTTGGATATTTATAATATAACTAGAGGCCCAGTGCATAAATTCATGCACATTGAAAAGAAATTAATTAGAACATTTTAATATCGCTATTCACCCTTTCTCTAATAATAGAAGTGTCAACCAAATTCATGATCAACAATGACAGATTGAAACACACATATGCGATTGACGCCAGCAAGAGCTTTATATATAATATACAGATAAACTTGCTTAATTAGATCTGCTTTCTTATTTAGCTAAACTTTTTCCAGCCCAGTGAAGCGCCCCAACTTCTCTTTCAGGTGATTGTCAGCAACACAGCAGTAAATATCAACATGAAGCAGATTATTATTGTAGATCATGCAGGGAGAACAAAGGGTAAAATATTTAACTGTAGCAGTGTTTAACTATATTCTGCACAGTGGGAAAACCTGAAGTCATTTTCAAGGGTCACCATTTCTTACTTCTTTTCAGGGGTCTAGTTTCTAAACTTTCTAAATTTCTGTTTTCCAGCTAATGAAAAGAAAATAGGATTCTACCAAATCTCCTATTTACCTACTCCAGGACTTCTGTGAGGATCAAATAAGATGAGGCATGGGAAAATGCCTCACAGACATTTGGTTAAAGTGTAAAATGTTTGCACCTGGCTATAAAGCAACTTGTGTTCCTTGGCTGAAGAAACTCCAAAGAGGCACTAGGGAGAGGAAGTCAGGCATTGCTACATGACGTCATTACCCAGCCCCCACAGTAATTGTTTCCAGGCTGGGCTGGGCTGTGGGCCTCATTTTGCACCATCGGGTCTTGGCAGCATTGGCTGAGATTTGGTGGGCTATCACTCTGGGGTGGTGGCAGGGTCTGTGTCCCATTTGGGGGAAGCTGACTGTTGCTTTGTGGGCACCAGGTCTGCAGTGCCCCACAGTCAGGTGGTTTGTCCCTCTCCTGGGCCGCAGATGCAGGTGCAGCTGCTGGCACCCGGGACCGTGGGGTGGGCAGCTTATCCCTCTCCCAGGCCACAGGCTGGCTGGTCCCCATTCCTCTCTTGTGAGCTCATTTGTGCCTGGCTGGTCCCCATTCCTCTCTCCCCAGTGTTGAGTGTCTGAGCAGTTATAGCGACAGCATGAGGGTGTGATGACCATTTGCATATTAGCTCTTTATTATATAGGATATTTGTGAGCCATACAAAATTATCAGCTTAAAAGTTAGTCTGCTATATTTTCTCAAACATTTAATTAACTCAGCCCTAATGCCTTGGCAAGGCCAGACCAAATGATTTTGAGGGCCTTGTATGACCTGTGGGCCAGACATTCCCCACCCCTAATTTAAGACATATTTTATAAGGCTATATGCCACCATATATATGGTGATTCCTCCAATGAATCTGGGCAAAATGAAAATTTTCCAGAAAGTATTCACCATTCTAGATGCCATCAAAAACACTCATGATCCATAAGGAGAGGTCAAAATAGCAACAGTAACAGAGTTTGGAAGAAGTCAATTCCCACCCACATGGATGACTCTTAAGGGTTCAACATATGAGTGGAGGATGTAACTGCAGATGTGGTGGAAATAGCAAGAGAACTAGAACTAGAAGTGAAGCCTGAGAATGTGACTGAATTATTGATATCTCAAGATAAAGCAAACAAATCAGGAGTTCCTTCTTATGAATGAGCAAAGAAAGTGGTTTCTTGAGATGGAATCTACTGGTGAATATGCTGTGAAGATTGTTGGAATGACAACAATGCTTTTAGAATATTTCATAAACTTAGTTGATAAATCAGTAACAGGGTTTGAGAAATTTGTTCAATTGTGAAAGAAGTTATACTATTGGGAAAACTATCAAATAGCATCACATGCTACAGAGAAATTATTTGTGAAAGGAAGAGTGAATCAATGAGTCAAACCTCATTGCTATATTATTTTAGGAAATTACCACAACCATCCAAACCTTTACCAACCACCACTCTGGTTAGGCAGCAGCCATCAACATCAAAGTAAGACCCTGCACCAGCAAAAGGGTTATGACTGACTGGAGGCTGATTGTGGCTCACATTTTTTTTTTTTTACCAGTAAAATATTTATTAATTAAGGTATATCTATTTTTCAACAAAATGCTAATGCACACTATAAACTACAGTATAATATAAACACAAATTTTCTATGCACTGGGAAATCTGAAATTTGGGTCACTCACTTTATTGTAATATTTGCTTTATTACGGTGGTCTGGAACCAAACCCACAAAATCTCCGTGGTACGCCTGTAAACTGCTAGGCCTGGCTGGTTGTGATTAGTCATGACTGCTAAATTTCTTCTGGAACAACTAAGGTGGCAGTAAATAAGATTGTAAATGGGCCTGTCTATTTAAAGACAAGGAAGAGATTCCAATTTATCCTGTTTTGCTCTTTCCCCCCCTAAACATTTTGCAATTGATAAAACCCAAAACACATTTAGCCCTGAGCAACCACCACCACCTCCTCCCTTTTAAACACATGTGTGTCTCAAGAGAATGAATCCATATGTTTCTGATTCATTTACAATTAATTCATCAAAATGTTGTTTTGATGTCCAAGAAGCTTTATGGAGGATCTCTCATGAGTCTTTTTTCTTAGAAACAGGAAATCATGCCTTGCCAAGAGACAAACTCAAAACACACTAAAGGGTTTTGAGCTGAGTTTGAAACATTGGGACTTCAACATCTAAGCAAATGCCAGACTTGGACAAGAGCATCTCCTCGTCTCTACATGCAAGCTAAACCCATATTTAATATCCAATTAATCTCTGGTTCTTGGAATGCCCCGCATGACCTGAGCCCTTTTGTACAAGCACCAGAGATTCCAGGTGGGCAGCAAAGCAGTATGAAAATGAGAAGGACGACCAACAGACTATTTTTAAGTTCACACTAGCAAGACACTGTGAGTTTAGAAAAATGCACATCCACTGATAACCCCCTGAACACTCCCTTTTCATCTAGTTCACCTTGTTTTTAAACTATCACAAACAGGATGGCTTAACACCACTGATACTAAACACCACGGAGCCCGGGCTGTTCATTACCCACATGTTATCTCCACACACCAAACTTTCCTTTTTCAGAGATCAATGCCATTCAGTTTCTGATGCTCAAAGCACTAACACTACAATCATCTCTGTTTCTCTTACACCTGAACTCATGCAGGTTTATAGCTTAAATCAATCCCCTCAAATGCCCCAATCTAGCCAAACAAGTCAGTTTTATTTAAATCTCATCTTATGCTTTCAGGTCTTCAAATTTTGCCAACACCATTGCAAATTTTTCTGTGTCTTTGAATCTCACCATCCTTCTTGCTTGAATCTTGCTTCCTGGCTAAGGCTATACATGTCAAGAGAGAGAGAGAGAGAGAGAGAGAGAGAGAGAGAGAGAGAGAGAGAGAGAGGTACACGGGGGGGGGGGAGGCTGGATATTCATGACAATAACAGCCCTTGTTTCTGTAACTGGTCACATAGTCATAGCTGCTACTTATAACTATCTTTTTTTTGCTACCCATTCTGTATTCTCTTGGCCTTTAGCAAGCACTTCAATTGTTAATAGTTATTTACCTGGGGGGTGACCCAAACCTTCTTTCCTCAGAGTCTAGGCCATTTCTAATTCTTCTTAGATTAAGTTATAGTTTCCCAATTTAATTAGGATTTTGGATCAATTATCTCTTCCAAAACCTTAATTCCTTGAAATGCTTGTTGATTCAGTGGCCTGAGAAGCTTAAATTGGCCTAATAACAGTCTTAACTTTGATTGTTGCATATCTTTGTGAAAGCATTTCTCTCTGAAACTAACATCTCTCGGCCAGCAGAGCATGCGGTTATGAAAACAGAAAACAAATGTTTTGCTAGTGGATTACTAAAGGTAATAGTAAGTGATATCGCTGTCATTTCCATCCCTTGATTCTTGGACCTATGAACCCTGGCTATGGGAGAAATAGCACCATGTATTAGACACGGACTTGGAAAACATTATCTCAGCTCTGCAAATTATTGTCAACTAGATGGCACTGTAAGTGAGTCTTTTAAAAATATTTGTTTATGAGAGAGAGAGAGAGAGAGAGAGAGAGAGAGAGAGAGAGAGAGAGAGAGAGAGATTTGTTGTTCCACTTATTAATGCATTGCTTCTTGTATGTGCCCTAACTGGGGATTGAACATGCACGTTGGCATATCAATTTGACACTATTAACCATCCAGGGCACCACTGAGTCTTTAAAAGGCCATTCTATTATGATAGCTGCTTTAGAATAATGGGAAACATGGTAAGACCAATGCATTCTAACACCACAAGCCTATTGCTGTACATCTTTTGCTGTGAAATAAGTTCCTTGATCTGAAGTATGCTGGGTGGGATACCATGACAGTGGATAAGGCATCTATAAGTCCTTGGGTGACAATTTTTGCAGAAGCATTGTGTGCAAGAAAGAAAAATCCATATCTAGAGTGTTCATGAGAGTAAGAACAAAACTCTGTCCCTTCTAGGTTGGATGTGGTCCAATGTAATTAACCTGCCACCAGTTAGCTGGCTAATCGCCTGGGGAATGGTGCCATATTGGAGGCTTTGTGTTGACCTCTGGCGCTGACAGATTGGGCACTTATCCAGGGCCATAGTCAGAACAGTCTTGGCGAGTGGAAGTCAATGTTTTGGAGTCCATTCATAAACCTTTATTCCTGCCACCATGGCCAATAGGTTTATGAGACCATTAGGTGATGGCAGGGGTGCTCCAAAAAGGAGCTGACTAAAAAATAAATAAGTAAATATTACAAAAAGAAGGAAAGAAAGAAAAAGGGGCTGACTAGAATCCAGAGACTGGATACTCTTGGTTATTAAATCCTCCACTGCTGAGGTCACCCTTTGGTAAGACACAAATATCTTTATCTATTTTTCCATTTCAGAGATGTCTATCCACATATCTCTTCCCCAAATTTCTTTGTCACCAATTTTCCAATCATGTTACTTTTAAGTCCTCAACCATCCAGTCAAACCATTGGCTGTAGCTCATAAATCAGTATATAGTTGCACATCTGGTCAACTTTTCTTCCGAGCAAAAGTGCATAATCAGATGCACTTCCCAAAGTTTTGCCCACTGGGACTATTTCACTTCACCATAGTCTTTCAGGGATGTCCCAGAGAGGATTTGGGGCTACAGTGGTTCACTTTTAGGTAGAAACATCTGTATCATGTAGAAACATCTGCAAACCTGGGCCAAGTCCTCCCCTTTCTCTGCCAACTGATTGTAGATCACTCCCCATGAAGCCATGGGTGCAAGCCAGGTAACAGAAAGCAGTGTACTAAGAGTGAGGACCACGGGCATTTGAGCCACTTCATGGACTTACTTGTGCCTTTAAGGTCTTCTGAGGTCTGATTACATATATACCACTTCCATTTGATGACTGAGTGTTGCCATGTTCAGCTTTATGTCTTATTGTGTCAGATAGCACATAGTTCATGAAGGCCAGCTCAGGTTGCATGATAATTTGGGGGCCCATGGTTAAGTGTTTGGTCTCTACAAAGGCCCAATAGCAGGCCAAAAGCTGTTTCTCAAATAATCTGCAGGTGATGGTAGGGCCTTTCTTCAGAATCCTAAAAGCCTGCACTGCCTATCACTTATAGGGGCCTGCTAAAGGCTTAACATTGCATCCCTGCTTGCCACTGATACTTCAAGCACCATTGGATCTGCTGAATCATATGGCCCAAGCGGCAGAGCAGCTTTCACAGTAGCCTGGACCAGTTGTACAGCCTTCTCCTGTTCTGAGCCTCACTCAAAGCTAGTAGCTTTTCTGGTCACTAGATGAACAGGTCAGAGTATCACATCCAAATGAGGAATATGTTGCCCCCCAAATCCAAAGAATGCCACTAGGGATTGGGCCTCTTTCTTGGTTGTGAGAGGGGCCAGATTCAATAGCTTATCCTTTCCCTTAGAAGGTATATCTCAATATGCCCCTCCACTGGACCCCAAGAAATTCCACTGATATAACAGACCCCTACTTTTACTTCAATTTATCTCCTACCCTCTGACAAGGAAATTCCTTACCAGTAAGTTTTATGTAGTCATTACATAAGACTCTCATTCATTAGGTCCAATTAACATAATGTAATCAATGTCATGGACCAGTGTGATATCTTGTAGAAGGGAAGGTGATTAAGATCCCTGAGAAATAAATTATGATACAGGGCTGGAGAGTCAATATGTTGTTGAGTTAGGCCAGTGAAGGTATATTTCTGGCCTTGCTAGTGCTTCTAGTGAGCCTTATGGACAGTAAGGTCTAGAAGCAAAGAAGGGCTTGGCTTTTTTGTCCTATTCAGGCTGTCAACAGAATAGATGATGCCCACCCACATTGGTAAGGGTGGTTTATACTCAGTCTACTCATTCAAACATTAATCTATGCCAGAAAGACCCTCAAATATAGATCCAGAAATAATGTTTACCAGCTATCTGGGCATTTCTTTGCACAGTACAGTTGACATAAAATTAACCATCACAGATGGCAAATAGAATTTTAAGGAAAAGTGATCATTTCAACCTAGACTTTCTGATACTGGAACAAAAAAAAAAATTGAAGTAAAAAAAAAATTAAAGGATGCCCTAACCAGTGGTCGGCAAACTCATTAGTCACCAGAGCCAAATATCAACAGTACAACGATTGAAATTTCTTTTGAGAGCCAAATTTTTAAACTTAAACTATATAGGTAGGTACATTGTTATTAACTTAATTAGGGTACTCCTAAGGCTTAGGAAGAGCCACACTCAAGGGACCAAAGAGCTGCATGTGGCTCGTGAGCTGCAGTTTGCCAACCATGCGAACCGGTTTGGCTCAGTGGATAGAGCATTGGCCTGCGGGCTGAAGGGTCCCAGGTTCGATTCCAGTTAGGGGCATGTACCTTGGTTGTGGGCACATCCCCAATAGGGGGTGTGCAGGAGGCAGCTGATCGATATTTCTCTCTCATCAATGTTTCTAACTCTCTGTCTCTCTCCTTTCCTCTTGTAAAAAATCAATAAAATATAAAAAAATCCATTTAAAAAAATTAAAGGAAACAGTGATGTGGTGTGGGGGCATTCATGGTAAGCTGAAATTTTCAGAAGGAAACAGCAGGGAGATAAAAGTATGCTGAGATACTTATCTACCTGAATCTGGAGAAAGAGTGAGGTCCACCTGCCTTTGAAAAGGCAGTAGGGAAGGGAGGCTACTCCTTCAGGATTCTTAAGTGCTAGAAAGAGCTAAGAAGGTTATGAATGCTTCCATTGGAAACCCCAAAGCTACCAAACCATCCCACTGACATCAGATGAAAGTGATCAAATTCAGGAGTTGCTCTTTGCCTTCAATATGCTATGTGTTATAAGAACAGATCCTCCCTAATTGGTGTCCCTGATTCTGGCCAACAGGATGAAGGAGAAGCAGAACCGAGCAACTTAATTTTGAAGCCAAAAAATGTCAAACACAATTAAGATTATATCCAATCTCTCAATAATAGAATCAAATTGTTCTATAGGAAACAACATATTTCATTAAGGCCAAGCAAGTCATGCTAGGTTTAGTCAGTTCCATAAAGCAACAGGTTCCATTTTGGGTGGATATCTGAGAAAAATATCTGATAACAACTGCTTAAAGAGTCACACATAATCAATTTTCATTTCTTAGTTGTCAGAAGAATTATAAATTGATACGGTAATTTTAAAATATAGGTTTTTAATATTTAGATGAAATATAAGGAAAATGTGACTGATCAGTCTTAGGATTCCAAATTTACAATGTATAATTGAATAATGAATATTTAAGTTTCAAAATTTTGTACAGTTAACATTATAATTATAAGATAAGAGATTGTTAAAGAAAAATTAATTTATTAAATTATAAAATATTCTTATGAATTTGGGTTTATCAGAAAATTAAATTATGTAAAATATATCAAAATGATAAGTGCATTTTAAATATTTTTTAAAACTGTAACTAAGTTTATATGTGGTACCAAATATTAATCAAATGCTTCTTTAGAAGTGATTGATAAAATGTGCTAAACTTATAATTAGAAAAAGAAGAGGTAATGTCAGCTAGAGGGTGGAATAAGAAGCCCCAGGTCCACCTTCCCCCTTGGAAAGATCAACTGAACAACAATATAGAAACCAATTCTCTTTGTGAGTTACCCAACATTTGGCTAAGAGGCACATACACCCTGAGAAAGTGTAAAACCAGTTGCTTCAGAATTGGTAGGAAAATTCTTGACATTCCCTCAGCACAGTGCAGTGGGGTTGGGAGGAAACTCCAAGTTTCTGGCTTCTCCACAAGGAAGTTAAAAAACACTGGACCGTACAGTTAATGTTCCGACATTTTTGAGGGGCTGCGTGAGACATTGGCTTCTGTCTCGCTTGAGTCTCAGTGCTGAAAGGAATGGGTTCCAGGTTGGGAGGCCACTGAAAATAAAGGTGATATGATAGGCCTTCTCCCTGGCTCAACTCAGAATATTCTAAGCAGAAGAAAAACCCCCAACTCCAAGCTTCTACTTGGGATGGGAAAGAACTGGAGCATGTGTCCAACATTTTGGCTTTTCAAGGGCTGTCTGAGAGAACATTTCCTTTCTCACAAATTTGGAGCCCTGATGGGACCTAGCATTAGAAGCTATAGGGAACAAAAGAAAGCTGGGAGGTTTGCAGCAGCTCCAGAAAATCCGCAATACAATGGACAGACATAAGAGGGAGCAAGAGATTACAAGTTTCTGAAAGGAGTCAATAATTTCCTCAAACTGGGAATTTACACTCATGAGTCCAGAGAAGACACATGCACAAAAAAGGCCCAAGAGTCTTCCATTATCTCTAGCCAACCAAACTGGTGAAACCAGTCTATATAGATTGTGAGTGGTAGTATGTTTTTTGGGTGTTTTGTTAATATGTAGACCCCAACAGAAATTTACAAGACACATGAGGAAACAAGAAAACATACTTTATTCAAATGAAAAAATAAATCTCCAAAAACCAACTCTAAAAAAACACAAAACTGAGGTGCAGTCATGAGCCGCTTAATGACAGAGAAACATTCTAAGAAATGTGGCACTGGGCAAAGTTGTTATTGGGCAAATATCACAGAGTGTACTTACTCAAACCTAGATGGTATAGCCTACCACACAACTGGGATATATAGTACAGGTTATTGATCCCAGGTTACAAACCTGTACAGCATGTTACCATACAAAACAACACTAAACTGAATCAAGCACAAGAGAAAATGATGCAATCAAGAGACACTATAAATATGAGATGTGAAAGGCTACTGTTTTACAGCAAACATTTTTTTTTTAGCTAGAAAGGGTACACTGTAAAATAATGATTAAAAAGTATAGCACAGTAAATATATAAACCAGTAACATAGCTGTTTATTATCATTATCAAGTATTTTGTACTGTACATGAACCTACCATCAGGAAGTAGGTTTATACCAGCATCATCACAGACATATGAGTAATGTATTGCACAATGATGTTACAATGGCTATGATGTCACCAGGTGATAAGAATTGCCCAGGTCCATTACAATCTTACTAGAGGCCCGGTGCACAAAAATTTGTGCACTCGCGGGGAGAGGGTCCCTCAGCCCGGCCTGTGCCCTCTCACAGTCTGGGACCCCTCGGGGGATGACCATCTGCTGGCTGAGGTCTGCTCTTCAGTGGATTGGGCCTAAGCTGGCAATCAGACATCCCTCTGGCAGCCTGGCAGCCCTCAGGCGATGTCCACTTGCCAGCGGGGAGCAGACCTAAGCTGCAGTCGTACATCCTTAGTGCTGCTGAGGAGGCGGGAGAGGCTCCCACCACCACCGCTGCACTGGCAGCCATCAGCCTGACTTGTGGCTGAGCAGAGCTCCTCCATGTGGGAGCTCACTGACCACCAGAGGGCAGCTCCTGCATTGAGCATCTACCCCCTGGTGATCAGTGTGTGTCATAGTGACCAGTCATTCCCAGTCCTTCTGCTGTTAGGGTCAGTTTGAATATTACCCTTTTACTATATAGGATAGAGGCCTGGTGCACAGGTGGGGGCCGGCTGGTTTGCCCTGAATGGTGTCCTGGATCAGGGTGGGGATACCGCTTGGGTGCCTGGCCAGTCTGGGTGAGAGGGGCTGATGGCTGTTTTCAGGCTGCCCGCACCCCCTTCAGGGTTGGGGTCCCCACTGGGGTGCCTGACCAGTCTGGATGAGGGGCTGAGGGCTGTTTTCAGGCTGGCCAAGCCTGCAACTGAAGCTCCCAGTCTCTCCTTTTTTTCTTTTTTTTTTTAATTCTGGGATTTATTTACCTTCTGTAATTGAAACTTTGTTGTGGCTCCAGCTCTGAGCCTGACTGGCTGAAAGCAGTTATCTGGGGTTTGTTTAGCTTCTATAATTGCAACATTGTTGCTTAGAGTGCAGCTTAGAGCCCAGACTCGGCAGGCGGGGAACCTTGGCTTCCTCCATCTCTGGGGCAACCAAGCCTCATGTTCGCTTCAACTGCCTGGCTGCTGGCCACCATCTTGGTTGGCAGTTAATTTGAATATCACCCTGATTAGCCAATGGGAAGCGTAGCGGAGGTATGGTTAATTACTATGTTTGTCTATTATTAGATAGGATGGTACCACCATCTTATATGTGGTCAATTGTTGACCAAAAGATACTCATGTGGCACATAAATGTTTATGAATTATTTTTAAAATAATTCTAAACAACTTTTGTAAAGATATTCAACAAGCTCAGAAAAAAAACCCCAAATCATTAACAAAATGAGAATATAAACAAATAAAAAGAAAATATTTAAAATAACCAAATGAAAATTTGGAACTGGAGAATATAGTAACTGAATTTTAAAAATTCACTGTAAGGGTTAAACATCAGACTTGATCAAAAAGAAAAAAGAATCAATGGGCTTGAATTCATCCAGACCATTGAAAATTAGTCAGAAGAGAAAAAAGAATGAATGAATGAATAAAAAGAGGTGGTAAAGAAAGCCTAAAGAACTAATGGGACACCATCGATATAAGCGTTATGTGATTCCAAGGATGAGAAGAAGGGAGAGGAAGAGAAGTGATTTAAAAAAAGAGGCAAAAAACTTACTTAAATAGTTGCTAAAAAAAGTCCCAAAGCTAGGGAAGAAAATGTAAGTCCATTTTCAAGAAGCCCAATAGATTTCAATAAGGCTGAATCAAGAATCCATACCCAGACACATATTAGTTAAATTGTAAAAAGTCAAAGACAGAGAGAATTATAAAAGCAGCAAGAAGAAACCACCTAGCCCTAACTGGTTTGGCTCAGTGGATAGAGCATCGGCCTGAGGACTGAAGGGTCCAGGTTAGATTCTGGTCAAGGGCATGTGTCTTGGTTGCAGGCACATCCCCAGTGAGGGGTGTTCAGGAGGCAGCTGATCAATGTCTCATCGATGTTTCTGACTCTCTGTCCCCCTCCCTTCCTCTCTGTAAAAAATCAATAAAATATATATTTAAAAAAAGAAGAAGAAACCACCTAGTCACATACAAAGTGGCCTCCATTAGATTATCAGTGAATTCTCAGCAGAAACCATGCAGGCCAGAAGAAAGTAGGATGATATATTTCAATGGTATTTTTAAAGAATAGAAATAATAATTCTAAAATTATATGGCTCACAAAAGGACCCTGAGTTGGCAAAACAATCTGAGAAAGAGGGACAAATCTGAATGTATCACACTTCCTTACTTCAAAACATATTTAAAAAGCTACAATTATCAAAATAGTATGATGCTGGCATAAAGACAGTCATATACATCAATAAAACAGAATAGAGAACCCACAATCAACCCAGACATATGTGGTCAAATCATCTTCTGCAAATATGCCAAGTCTACACAAAGAGTAACAAATATTCTCTTCAACAAATGGTGATGGGGAAGCTGGATATCCATACGCAAAAGAACAAAATTGGTCTCTTAATTTACATCACACACAAAAATCAATTCAAAATGATCGAGGACTTCAACATAGAACTGAAACCATAAACTATGGATGCTAGTGTGATTATGGCATGTCAATGTGGGTTCATCCTTGATAACAAATGCACCACTCTGATGAGGGATGCTAATAATAAAGGAGGCCATGTACACTGAGTGGCCAGATCATTATGACCACCTGACGTTAGTAGGCAAATTAGCTATAATTTCGCGCTGAAGTTGCTAGAGGGCCAGACCATTATAAATAGGGAAACAGGTTGTTTACCACGACAGTAGAAGTGATTTTTTTCTAAAGATATGGGTAAACAACGTGATTTAACAGCCTTTGAACGTGGGATATATAGTATATATACATATTTGCGGGAGCGGGGTGTAATGGGAAATCCTATACAGAGCCACTGAATATTGCGATCCCTGAGGCTCAAGCCTAGAATTCCTTATTTCATATTCTCTCCGTACAGGTTTTACTAGAACTCAATTGCCCCTTTGCCCACATGTCTCACAAATTTTATCACCAAGTAACTTTTTCTTCTGAGGTTCAGTTTCATATATCCAATTGTCCACGTGCTATTTAGAGGTCTCAAGGACACTTCATAATTGACATAATAGCTGTCACTTATTGAAACCTTGCTATGTGCCAATATAATGAGTTCCATCAAAGATGAACTAGAGGGTATTACAGGAAAACCCCATGGACATACTAGATTTCTAATTTAGTCCAATAAGTCAGAGAAAATCCCCCAGGAAGAATGACCTTTTATCCAAGAGCTGAAGATAAGCAGAGTTAACCAAGTAATGCTGTGGGAATGAAGAAAAGTTGTTATCAGTGTATACAGAGGTTCACAGTTAAGAGCTCCCGGTCCATTTGCTCAGTTCTTTAATATAGACAAACCTTCCTTGGTTGTCTATCTGTCCAGGTGCTAACTCAATTCCCACTTTCCTTTTACCATCCACATTTAAAACAATATTTTCTATTTCTACTTTTTCATTCTTTGGTCTTTCAAGTTGATTGACCTGCTAAGTTTTGAAAATGTCCTTTTTAAGGTCTTCAAATCTAATAGCCTCATTGTAATTGACCTGAACACCCTTGACCATGCTGACCTTCATGCCTTAGAAGGTCTACTCCACTGACTTGACATTCATAATATTCTTTCTTTAGTTCTTTCTTGCTTCTCTGCTGTGTCCCTCTCAGTCTTTTACCCTGGTTTCTCCTTCCTGCCCTGCCCTTAAGTATTGGATTTCAGTAGGTTCTTTTCTAGAACTTTGTTTCTCACTTTATACATTCTGCTGGGGAATATCATCCATGTGCATGGTTTTATCATATATATTGAATTGGCTTTCAAATATATAGCTGAAAATGCACTGTTTTTCTGAATCCCAGACCTTTCAGCTCCCACTGGTTTTCTTCATTCTTACTTATGTTCCACAATAAAACTTAAACTCAAAATGTTTCAAATGCAAATCAATGTTTCCCTATATATATGCCTAGCAACTGGAATGACCTGAACAACCGGAATGGCCAGTCGCTATGACATACATGCACTGCAGGGACCAACCAGCCCAATCTCCTGTGGTCCCTTCCCCCCACCAGCCTGGCCCCAAACAACCTGCCTCCCCACCCAGATCGGGGGCAGGATGGCTGGCCAACTTCCCACTGCCCCTCCCCCCAGCTGCCTGGGCCCCATCAGCCCCAATCAGGGCAGGCCAGCCGGACTCCACCCATGCAGAAATTCGTGCACCAGTCCTCTAGTTCGATATTATAAAAGCTTAATTTCTTAATTTAAAAATAAAACATTGAAAATATTAGTTCAAAGTTTTTATTTTCTTACCCTAGATTTGGACAAACTATTATGAAGACTCTGACCCAGATAAAACATTCAAATCTAACTATTCTACTTTTTTCAGAGTTATCTTCTTGCTCCCTTCACTGTCTCCTTAAATTGTTAAGCCTACCCAAGGTGTGCAAGGTAAATTCATACTCAGTATAGCATTAAACTGCTGCAACTCTCTAAACCAACTTCCTAGCTTTATACTCCTCCCATTTTCCTTTTGTTTTTTTTCTTTTACTCACCCTTTCCCTAAATACACTGAGAATTCTCAACCAGCTGTGATTTTTTTACATGCAGTTCTCTCTGCTTAAAACTGTTTTTCTTGCCTTCCCAAAGGGGCCAGTCTATTAAAGCCTTCACGCACACAAGCTCTGTGGTCAGGCCTCAGAAATTCCAATCCAGGTTTACTGACTGCTAACTAGTGACCTTGGGCAAGTTTCTAATCTCCTGTTTTCTCATCTGCAAAATGGGGATAGAAACATCCCTTTAATTAAGAGAATTAATTAAAACAGTGCTTTGAATATAGCCATCGACTTATTAGAATATTCTAGTATTAGAATAAGTACATTATAGTTAGGTACTTTAGCTAGCTGGTTTTCTCTTTAAGGCCCATTTAAATGTGCCTTCTTCTCTGAAGCCTGTTCTGACTTCTCCTGATCCTAGCTGGAACTCATGACTTCTAGCAGGCTACATCCTGAACTTCCCACTCTCATGACCTCATCTAAACCCAATTATGTCTCAAAGATCCCATCTTCAAATACCACCACATTGAGGTTGAGAACTTCCACATAAAAATTTGTGGGAGACAGAAACATTCAGTATGTAACACCTGCTCTCACTATACCAACTCATCAGTTTCTGAACAACTAGTCTGACCATCTCTGAGTTCCCAGCTTCTCCTCAAAGCTTGGGCGTACAAGTGGTGCTGATCATTAACCTTAATTCCCCATGAACACTGGCCAGTGACCACCTCTCTTATACATCTTTTTAAATGTGTATGTGCTTTTTTATTTTAGTAACAAAGATTATCCAATAGATTGTCAGACTGTTAGAGCTGGAAGTGAGCTTAAAGGACAGGTAAATCAATATCTTCATTTTTACAAATGAGGATAATGTAACTTACTTGACAGCTTAGTTTATTTATTTCATAGCATTTATTACCAAATTAAATCAATTCATTTCTGTATATTATCTAACTTCTTAATCTCATGAATAGGCTCAATGAAGGCAAAGCTTTTTCTCTTGTTTTTTTTCTGATGAGATTACCTCCATGAGGGACTTTTGGTACTGTTATACCCTCAGAGTTTAGATAAAATATTTGTTATAAATTTTTAAAATTTGCCCTCAATTTAAGTAACTTTTTGGGAGAGAAGAAACACTATATTAAGGATAGACATATATTTAAGACAAGTAATAATAAACATTTATTCATATAAATAAATATAACTTTTTTCCATGTCCAAAAACTGTGTCTAAACCAGTGGTTCTCAACCTGTGGGTCGCGACCCCTTTGGGGGTTGAACGACCCTTTCACAGGGGTCACCTAAAACCATCAGAAAACACATATATAATTACATATTGTTTTTGTGATTAATCACTATGCTTTAATTATGTTCAATTTGTTTTTATTTTATTTTATTTTATTTTTTATTGCTTAAAAAATTTTTTATTACAAAGGGTATTACATATGTGTCCTTTTTTTTTTTCCCTGCCCTTGCCCCCTGGTGGTCAGTGTGTGTCATAATGACTGGTTGACCAGTTGTTCCTGTCATTCTGGTCATTCGGTCTTAACAGTCACTTAGGCTTTTATATGTATAGATAATGAGATTATAATAAAGATTTTATTCAATTAATAAAGAAACCTAATAGATCAGCTTGTTGCTAATGTTCTAGTGAATCTTAATGCCACTCAGTGCTAAGATGGAAAAAATCACAGTGCCCTCTCCCAACAAGTATACTCATCTTCATTCTTTCACCTGAACACCATACTAAAATAATGGTATGTCTCAGATTCTTATGAGCAGCAGTAGCCTCCCCTCTACATAAAATGTGGAACCAATAAATGATACGGGGTGGAAAGAAGAGGTAAGAAGGAAGCCAGGGAGGCAAGTTTCAGCAATAAAATGTGTTTATTAAACTTCCATGTTTATTTTATTGAAAGTTGCCCATAATTGAATAGTTTTAAGGTTTCTGGTGGTTGTACCATTTCCAAATCATAAGACTGACTAAAGGCCACACATTCCCGTGTGGCCTAAATAAAGAGTATAAGAACAGTGGAGGCAGAGTGAGACATGGGAGAGGGCAGAAAACCAGGAAAATATGATGGATTTATGTGGCACACCAGTACCATGCCGTCTCTCAAAAGGTTTGGCTTAAGTCAAGTCGTTTTGAGAAAGCATTCCTTAGAGATTTTTGTCTTCAGTTATTCATTGCCCCACATGGACACTGTCAGGACATCAGTAACATCCAAAACTTTCATTTCAGATGAGTTGGCAAGGGGAAAGTGTTTTGATGTCACCCAATTTTGACATGGGGGGTAGTTTCCTGGATCTTAAATACAAGCACAAGTTTGCCTGAATTGATATCAGACAAAGGATGTCAAAAGACTCAAAGATGCACCCTAGCACGTTGGTTCAGTGGATAGAGTGTAGGCCTGTGGACTGAAGGGCCCTGCATTCGATTCTGGCCAAGGGCACATGCCTGGGTTGTGGGCTTGAATCCCAGTGGGGGCTCAGCAGGAGGCAGCCAATCAATGATTCTTTCTCATCATTGATGTTTCTCTACCTCTCCCTTTCTCTCTGAAATCAATAAATATATATAAATATATAAATATATATGTAAATATATATAAATATATATAAAAGATTCAAAGATGCTGCAAAACAGATTTTTTGAGCAGAGCTTTGACTTCCTTTAAGTGTATAATATTGAAACTATGGTTCACTTTCTGAAAATCTTAAAATTTAAAGTGAAAGGGCATACTTTTCCCCTTTATATCACTTTGGCACAAAAATGTCACCCAACAAGCTGGTCTGCCAAAGGATAGAAGTAAGCAACACCTAATACTTAAAAATAAAGATATTTTTAAGTTAAGAGGAGGAAAGCTAATAGAAAGGAACTCAGAAGGTTGCAGCCAGGCTGTGACAGTAAGAAGGCAAATATACCAGCCCTGTCATTTTGACATCAATTGACTAATTTGCTCCAGCTTTTCTTGAGGTTTTCTTTTAGTATATTTATAACCACGAAAGCATTTATTTTGGTCCCAAGATAAAAGGCTTTTACGCAATGGTGCATATTTCTAAGGTAACAATGTTTCCATTGTCAAAACTGCCATCAGAAGGTGGTGGTGGGGGGTGGGGGATTGCTACCTACCCCATTTATTTTGTTGGGCATCAGCTTTAGCAAAGTGCTGGTTTGAAACTTAACCTAATTTCTATTGCACAGTTGCTAGTTGAAAGAGGGAGAAATGCTTTTCAAATGATTTCATCTTTTCTGATATCATGAAAAAGGAAAATATCTTAGACACCAATGTCCTAGGACATTCTATCCTCTAACCTGGTACCCAGAGCTCATGCATGCTGAATTAGACACAAGGGAAGAGGCAGATGTCCAAAAGATAAGCGAATCCAGATGTTTTTCTGCTCTTTATTAATGCCGCGCTCCAGCTGTTTCATCTTTATCCTGGTAAAGTCTCAATCAGCACAAAGAATGGAATAGCAGAAGGTGGAGGTGTTCTGGAACACTCGAAGGCCAAACTAATATTTTCTACAATATTGAAGATAACACCCAAACACTGGGGCCAGAAATTTCTACATAATGAACCTTTTGAAAGGGAAGCTATTGTTGAGTCTTATTCTCTTATTAGAAAACAAGACAACAGTCTCATGATTCTACTGGCTCATAGGAAAATCCCCAATTGTCCTCAATTAAGGCTGTCCCCAAGAAAATATTGATAGAGAGATAGAGTGAAAATATGTGGGTTTTAAAAGCTTTTCTGTCTCTCACACACACAAATGAAGTAGATCATAAGAATGAACAAAGTTGAATGATAGCAACATAAATTAAAAGTAGTACCAGCCTTCACTTTGCTGGAAGCTCCATGCAGCTCCATGATGACAAGTAAGATGTTCATTCTTACTCTAAAAAAAAGCAATGTTTTCTTAGGACAGCTGGAGGGCATGGCGCAGTGGTCGGAACATCTGGTTTGATGTACCTAGACTCCTTGGAGCCACAAGCTGGAATCGTGGTGCAATTTACTTAACTCTTTAGCAGAACTAAACAGAATTGCCAATTCTTCAGTGAGTGGTTTTCAGAAAGTTTGGAGAAAGGTGTACCCATCCTGGCTCTACTTGGAAATAAAAAAATTCAAACGATTAAACTTGACACGTTAGCCCCAAGTTACTTTCTTCATATTATTTACTGCCAGTAGAATACTATAATTGTTGTGTTTATAGGGTCTTTATCTAAAATTTCAGAGTATCCACTGGTGTGGCCTGATGGCAGAAATGAACAATGTTCATGTTTCAAGGATGAGAAAAATGAGACACCAGAATCACACAGTAATTAAATAATAATAATAATAATAATAATAATAATAATAAAATAATAAGTTTTAAAAAGAAAGAAGAAAAAAAAAGGTAGTGATGAAAATCTGGTCCCTTACATTGAAATGTAGTTATTTTATATGACAGAGTTTTTTGGGGGGATGATGAAGGTCAGATCAGTGTGTACCTAGACCATATATAAAGAATTCATTATAATTGAAATCCCCTATGAAGATATTGATCAGTCTGAAACAAAATAAATTTAACAGTTTTTTTGAGCCTTCCTTGCTTAATCCCTAAACTGATGGAGACAGTACCCACCTATCTGGGACCATTCAAGGATAAAACGACATCTGAAGATGTGCCTTACATAATGGGTGTTGCAGAAATGTCACTCTTTCATTCTGACCCACAAGGATGGCATTATAAAGTAAGCCTTTAAGACTTCCTATCCCCACATGAAGAGTATGGAAGGGAGTACTTTTTAAGATCCTGGATGTCTGGGCCAAATAATCTGGAAACGGCAAGCCAGCAGAACTTCCTTCACTTGTGTTGTTTTCTTTAACGCAGCATATCCTGCATTCACTTGCCCATTTCTTTACACATTCAGTGCACATTAAAGTACTTGTTCTGTGCAAGCTCTGGGGACACTAGATGCAATAAGTCAACTCTCACAAGTAGTTTAAGAGTCTAGTGGAGAGAGACAGACATGTGTACAAATTGTTGCAATGCAGAAGGATGAATGGCACAACAAAGCATTTCAACAACCGCTTAAAGACAGCCAGTGTGTGACATAATTCCTTTCATTTCCCAGAGTACTCTGCCCATAACAACTGTTCAGGAAGTTTTCTGCAAACAGGTATTAATAATGATGACTATTAATATATAAGCTCCCCTACCTGCTATACAATTATCCTCATTCATCACAGAGGGTTTCTGAAAGAAGTGAGTTATTTGATATAAAGCACTAAGCACAATGACTGGACAGTTATTATTATAACTATCATGATAATATTATAATTAGATCATCACTATCAGATCATCATTAAATACAGGAAAATGATGTGTCCGAACAATCCTAAAAATAGGGCAAGGCCACTGAAGATGAGGAGGAGGGCAAGTCCTATCCATATATACAATAAAAAAAAGTCCTCAGATAACCCATAGATGCTTGACTCAGTCAACCTCCACCCTAGGCCAAAGGCATAAGAGTCTGAGCCAGACCTGTGCTACACGGTAAATTAAGTAAGCACTCACCGTAAAAGTATTTCAAAGTACCTCTTAACAAATACCTCCCTATTATACCTATTGCAGTTTCTTACTTTTTTTTTTTTTTTTTTTTTTTTTTTTTTTTAGCAGAAACTCAGATTGAATATTCTTGGAGAAGTCTTGGATTTCTCTAAAGCAGTGGTCTTCAAGCAGAAGGATATTTTGCTTCCACCCCCAGGAGGTATCTACAATGTCCGGAAACATTAATGATTGTCACAACAGGGAAAGAGAGAGTGGTATGAGTAACAGTGCTACTGGCATCTAGTAGGAAAAGTTCGGAGATGCTGCTAAACATCCTGGGATGCCCAGGATGAACCCTACAGCAAGAGAGTCTGGTCCCAAATGTCAGTGATGCCAAAACTGAGAAATCTTACCCTAAAAAACACATGCTATTTAGACCTACTTAGTTAGATATTCTCATGCATTATTTTTTCACCTAATTTCAAACTATTATGTAAATCATTGAGCTATACTTAATTTCTTAAACAACAGAAAAGATAATGATTAGCAGGGTGATCACTCTGTATGGAAGCAGAAAAAAAACACATGAATCTAACAGATGTGAAACTTTTTCTATTGCATATCTTACCTCAGGGCAATCTCAATGCCTTTCCTTGCAACAAACATGTTTTGAATGGTGTGGAATGAGGGGATGCTTCTTAAATTCCCACTGTATGATTGATTTCAATTGCAAATCCAGATTGCATTTTGTCAGGCCCCTGAGGAAGATCCAACTTCTGAAGACTTCTTAAGACTCAGGAGTTTAGCAAATGATTTAACACAAGATTTTGAGCACCAATTATATGTCAGACAAGGTTCTAGATGCTTGAGACACATCAGTGACCAAAGCAGAGACACCAGTTCTTGGGGAGCTCACATTTAATCTAGTTTTTAGTGAAGTTCAAGAAACTCTTGAACTGAATACCTCTACATATAGCATGATATTTTTCATCATTACTTTACCTCTCTCCATTCAAAAAGAAATCAGTTTTAAGAGAGCTTTTACCTGTATTAGAAATTAATCTATTCCCAAGGCAATAAAGCAAAATATATTGCAAGCCAGTCTTTTGTAGATTATTGGCTAAGAAATTAAAGCTTGTAGGATATAAAAAATCAACATGAGAAAGACAAGCTTAGGTAGATTTCTCTGGTTCAGGTAAAAAAAAAAATGGAGATGGAAGATTGGTAAATCTATGATATGCCTTGCCATGTTTTAGAAGGAAGACTTTCAGAGCAAGACAACTGATTACTTTTGAAATAGCCAGGCATGACTGTGTTAATAATAAAAGCCACTTAGGCCTTTAGTTTGGGCCTGAATTATGCTTGAAAGCACAGGGTTATTTACCCTGCCTTCTCTCTGATTAGCCTTAAACACTACTGCAATGGTCCCAGTCTTTGAGGACTAATGCCCGCTTGGATCTGCCCTATTCCTAGGAAATTAGCAGGCAGGAATATGTTATCTGCTTGTGAGCTCTGCTGAAGCTCTGTCCCGGTAAAGGTAGCAATATCTCTGGCAGGTTCTGCTGGGTCCTCCTTTCCCCATGCTTTTCTTATAGGTTTTTGCTCATTCAGATACCACTTTGCATATAGTGATTTTCTTGTCCCTTCATACTCTACATTACTTGTGTGAAGAGACTGTGTTAGAAACACCTTTCCTAGGCAGCCCCTAACATAAAATATGGTATTCAAAAATATTACATAAGTAAAATATTCATAAGGATTTGAATAGAGTGAGGATATGGCAGCTCAGGAACTCTTGAGCACCCCATGAGAATAAAAACAAAAGATTAATGAGATTTTCTTTGAAAATTATTTTAGGCAGAAATTGAAGGAAAGTGCCTCTCAACTCACACCTTAATTTTCTTATCCTATTAAACATTAATCAAAATTAAAAACCTTTTCTTTCATTTGCTTCTAAAAACTAACTCCTTAATATATTTATATATATATTTATTTGTTGAACTCATAAGATGCATGGAATTCCATGGAAACAAGCATAAAGGATTCCTACTGAAGACCCTCCCCACTGAGGCATATGGCACCTCTGCTTCTGTTTACTTGCTTCCCAAAGAGATGGTACAAAATCAGTAGCTTAGAGACCCCTGGTTCCACCAGTGACAACAGAACTGTTCATTTTTTATTTTTGGTTCTAAAACTTGGTCTGGACAAGTTGAGCAAAGAATACCACACACTTATCCAGGACAATGTCTACCTTACAGTTCACCTCTATTCTTAACTGTTATACTCACTTTGCAAATAGAAGAAACAGAATGGTGAGGCCAGTGTCAAAGGCTGCTCATAAACCATTTTTGTAAAAAGGAAATGAGGTGACATCTTGAGCCTTCTGCCTCACAATAAGCCTCATGGCACAACCATGAATTCTAAGTTTGTACCCAGGTGCTCTGGGTACCCCTGCAACTATAATGAAATAGCTTCAAGAGACCATCACTCAAGCTACAAGTTACAGGTTTCTGTTCCACTTTCAATGCAGAACATTCGTCAGGTATCTTCAAGGTTCAATTTCATGACATCTTTGAGCAAAAGATCAGAGTATACTATGAGGTTTAAGAACCTGACAGAAGGAGTTTACAAAGTGAAAACGAGCCAAATGCTTGTATCTTTTATTAAGATTTAAAATGTGGCTCTGAAAGGTCAAATTCAAATTTTAATCTTTCTTTAAGGAAGTTGAGGATGTAGCTTCTAGCAAATTCACCCATGGTGGTCAAAGGTCTTCAGTGAACAGAAGAGTCTGAAGGAAAAAGTGGACCAAGCAGACAGAACTTGAAATAAGGAGTATTACTGGGAGGTCAGAGAAAGTTGAAGAAATAATTTAAAAGATTGGATGAGGGTAGGAGTTGAACTTTTTTATTTTTCATTTTTGTGGTTTAGGAAGTGGTTTTTATATGGCAGCTCACCATCGAAGTGATCATGAAATCTGTTTAGTGGTGCACCAACCAGCATTTTTCCAATGAAATGTACAACTTTGAAAAGTGGTGTGCATATGTGTGGTTACGGGTCACAATATAAAATTAGTTTCTATAAAGTGTTTAAAGCCAAGCCAGTGATGCTCAGTAGTTGAGCATTGACCCATGAACCAGGAGGTCAAGGTTCAATTCCTGGTCAGGGCACATGCCCCAGTTGCATTGCAGGCTTGATCTCCAGTAGGGGGCGTGCGGGAGGCATGCGTAGATGATTCTCTCATCATTGATGTTTCTATCTCTTACTCCCTCTCCCTTCCTCTCTCTGAAATCAATAACAACATTTTTTTAAATGTTTAAGGCTCATTGACCTAGAGAAATGTTTACTATGTGCATTGTGAGGAGGGAGAAGCTTTTAAAATGTTTCTTGAATCTTTTTTGGGAACAACTGAATATTATCACCCCGTCTGAATTAGTTCAGCACTTCTTCCCTCCAAAAGCAGCTAGATGATCAGTTGCTGTAGGCCAAAGTGTGTTACCATGTGGCCTCAACAAATATCTTAAACTTCCTGAGCCTCAGTTTCTTCATCTATAAAATTGAGAATGCTACGGCCTACCTCAGAGTGTCAAAGTAATAACTAATGGCAAATAAAAGCATTTAATACAGTTCCTGATGCAAGGTATGAGATAAATAAACGTTTCCTTTCCTTCCAGCTTTCATTCAGGGAAAAAGACACCTTCTTCTATTTCCTGTTCCCCTATAAAGACCCAGGGTCACCTCTCACACAATGCCTGGAGTTGGAGTGCTATGATATGATCAAGTGATTTTCTGCTGTCAAGTTAATGAAGGATCATGCCCTCCCTATCTTCCTGGTCAGCACAACCTGCTTCTGGAAAAATCAGAAAATACCTAAGAGCACTGAGAATCAGCTTTGTATAAAAGCAATTTTCTCCAGTTTTATGAGTGAGGGAGGCTGTAAATCACTCAACCATTTGCTTTTATACTGCTTTAAAAAGGGGGTGTGATGGGGAAAAGGGAAGGATATCTGGCCAATGAGAAATATTACCCTAGAACAGAAGAAAATATTTCCCAAATGACCCCCGTGTTTGGCCAGTGACAGGGTATTTGTGCCAGGAGAGTAGGGGAGCAGTCTAAAAGGAGGTTACATCAAACTCTGCCTCATAAAGTAAACCTCAAAATTGGAATACCTATTGTAGAATTAATATTTCATCATTAGCATTACCTGGATTTTCTTTGAAAATAGAGAAAAAAAATTTACTTAAGATGGCTTGATTGTTTTATAATGCCTGATACTTAAAACCAAATAGAATACTCACAGTGTTACTCAATGACATTTACTCTATCACTGAACAATTGTAGATAAGCTAAGGCAGCAGCTGGGGAGACCCCAGCTGTAACTAAGCCTGATGTCCTTGCTTCAGAGAAAGCCCATGGGGCTGAATCCAAGAATCCAAATAGAGAGAAAATATTTTCCACTACCAAGGACAGATCATCTGAGCTATGTTAAAACAGTCTCTGTGGAATTCTTACTTGAACATTTCTCGCTTTGAGGTAAATCAAGGTCACACAAAGAATGTCATAGGAAATTTATTGACAAGAGTCTTCCATTTTCAGTAATTATTTTATTCTAGAAATAAATGCATACCATCAGTAGAGATAATAAAAAGTCCTCTGATCCCTAGCTGGTTTGGCTCAGTGGATAGAGTGTCAGCCTGTGGACCCAAGGGTTCTGGGTTCGATTCCAATCAAGGGCACGCTAGGCCCTGATCAGGACACATGCAGGAGGCAACCAATCAATGTGTTTCTCTCACATTGGTATTTCTCTCTGTCTTTCCCTTGCTCTTCCACTCTCTCTAAAAATCAATGGAAAAATATCCTCCGGTGAGGATTAAAAAATAAGTAAATAAATAGCCTCTGAGAGCAGGCCTGGCCTGTGCCAGTGGTCAGTGCTAGAATATGACCAAAATTGGTGCTCCAGTCAGATATTTCCCAAATAGTAGAATGTATACTGCTTTCTGGGAAATGTGAGAAGTCATCAGATAAATAAAAAGAAAATTTTATATAAATTTTAGGTCCAGAGAGGGAACAATTGTTTGGAAGAGTAGATGGAGTTCAATATCAGACCTTCTTATATTTCTAGACTCACCTACACATTGAGAGAAACAGGACAATCACAGCCATTTCACTATTTCTGTATGAAGGCTAATTTTCAACTAGTCTAGACCTCTCTTTCCTTTAAACCAAGTTCTGAAAATAAATATTGTACAGTATCCATATTCATGGCCTCTAATAATTCTTACTATCTAATAATTCTTATTAGTCAAATTCAATACTATCTATCTATCTATCTATCTATCTATCTATCTATCTATCTATCTATCTATAATCTCCTATCTATCCTCTTTGCAAGTCTGAATCTTTCATACTCTCTTTTTTTAAATCTCTTGAACTCCTCTCTGTGCTTCTCTTTGATCTTGGCTCTTACATAATATGGCTTATCATTATAGGATCTGATCACTTCCAGCAATTTCCTCAACTGTAAAACGCCATAAAGCATTATATTTATGGTTTTCTTCTACTTCCCAAACCATTCCATTTGTTTTCTTTGTTATCTACATTCTTGTTTTTAATATATCCCCTTTCTTCATTCTTCATATCCAAAGATAACTATAATGAAAACCAGATTCCTAAGATTTCTCCAAGTATAGTTCCTCTGTCTGGAATGTCCCCTTCTCTCTCCATTGACTTGGAGACTAAAATTCAAACTTGTTCCTCAAGACTCAGTTCAAGGATGGTGACATTTAAAAGCTATAAACAGGAAAATTTTATTCTTTTGCCATGTGAGGGGAAAATAAAAATACTTTTAGATATGTAAAACTAAAAAAAAAATACTATCTATACACACTTCTGAATAAAATTCTTGAAGAAGTTCACCAAATAAGCAAAATGGAGTCTGAGCAATATTTCAAGCAGGTAAAAGACATGCTGCAGCAAAAATAATGGAACATTGTAAACAGGTAAAACAGAGTACATCTGAATTCCCAGTGATGTCTGTGAAATTAACTGGAAGTATTAGACCAATAACTATTCAAATAGAAATGGGAAATACAAAACCAGCTAAGAAGAAGAAGAAGAAGAAGAAGAAGAAGAAGAAGAAGAAGAAGAAGAAGAAGAAGAAGAAGAAGAAGAGCAACCTGAAGCTAAAATTTCAGATTATTTCAGAAAAATATATACTTTCTTAAAAGTGGGTGACAAGAAAAGCAGGGAAGTTAAAACAGCCTAAGGTCTTATTGTGTTAAAAAAAGGGAAGGCTGCTGATACTATAATTCTTAATTTTGATAGGTAATTCAAAAGGGCCTATTAAGCACAACTAATACAAGAATATATAAGAAATGTATAGTTCACAAACTATTTGAGGAACAAAGAAGAAACAGAAAATGTACTTAACTCACTAAGTAAGAAAAGGGATAGTGAGAGAGGAAATTAAAATTTAAAAGCACCATATACAGAAGTAAAATAAAATAACATGCCTGAAAATGACCAGAGAGATCAGAAGTTATAATGAATAAGTTCAATTTCTGTATTAAAAATCAAGGTTATATTAGGTTAAAAGATAACTCATTATTATTTCCATGGAAAATATATAAAACAGAAAGGTTAAAAATAAAACCTGGAAAACATATGTCAGTAAAATAAAATATAAAGCAATAAAAATGGTGATATTAATACTAGCTCAATATTCAGCTCACATAATACTTCAGGCAGCCCATGTATAAAAAATTACAAATGGCCTACAGATTTGAAAACATTCTCAGCCTCTCATGTTTGAAGAAATTTAAAATAAAGTGATAAAGAGATACAAATTTTCATATATCACACTGGTGAAGATGTGTTTGAGAACATTCAATATTTGCCAGTAGGGAACAGGCCCACTCAAACATTGTTTTGGTGACTATAAATGGAAACAAAATTTGCAATTTGGCAGTAACTTCAACATTTTTTTCTACATGCACTTCAATCCAGCAGTTTTACTTCTAGGAATTCATCCTACAAATAAAATTTGTATACAAAATTGGGCAAAGATATATTTTCAAGGATATTCTTTGTTGTGTTTTTATAAGAGCAAAAACCTAGAAGGAATCCACATATTCGTCAATAGGGGGCAAAATAGATGCATTTGTTTGCATATCCCTGGATTAAGATTTAGAAAACACTTCAAAAAAATGGATTATAATTATGTGTACTGATATGGAAAAAGTCTAAGATATATATGGAGTGAAAAATTTAAATTTTAAAACAGTACATTTCTATTATAATTCTATTTGCAATTTTAAGGACAAAATATAGATTTCATCTATTGTACCATTGTGAATATATTCTTCAGTTAGGGAAATATATCTATCTACCTATATGAAACCCTAATATGCAAATAGACCAAACGGTGGAACAACCAAACAACTGAACAACCAGTTGCTATGACATGCACTGACCATCAGGGTGTGTGCGCAGAACATGGCGGGCTTCCACCGCAGTGGGATGGTGGAGCAGGTGAGCGGGGAAACTTGTCTAAGGCGGGTCACCAGTCGCTGTCACTGGGGTGAGCCTCTGGTGGTTACTGAAAATTCTTTGCTCCCACCTTCTGTGGTCCCACTCCATGCTCACACCACCCGGTGCTGGCCCCGATCGCACCTCAGGGCTTCTCCACCTCCCCCTGCTCCTGAGGGGCAACTGAGGCCAGCAGCTGCCGTTCGCACCTGCTGCTGGCGCTGGCCCCAATTGCTCCACGCTGTCAGCGGGTCCGAGCCATTCTGGCGGGCTGCCAGCAGAGAGGGCAGAGAGGGGACAGCGGGCTGTGGCAGGAGAGGCCATGCAGGGGTGTGGAGGATGGGCCAAGACCCGCCCTTGTGCCCACCATAGCCTCGCGGCCCACAGTTCCTTTCAAGGTGCACGAATTCATGCACTGGGCCCCTAGTTTAGTTATAATCAATTTATTGTTCCTGTCACCAAACCATAAATGTCTTACCAATAGAAAATTCAGCATCTTCCTGCAAGGCTTCTCACCTTCCTAACTTTAAATTCTGTAACAAATCTGGGTGATCTCCCTCACACCCACACCCAATACCCAGCAGATAAGAGTGGTGGAAAGGCTGGTCAATTCACTGGTCCCATCACTTTTATCCCTGCCACAGGGCATTGTTCTTACACAATGACCGCCCCCTCCCCCCACCCCCCAGACTGATAATCATTTGTCCACTGCTGTATGTGTGCCCTCCCTGGTTGAGATGTTGCCAAGGCTACAGTAGAAGTTACCTTGTCCTCAAAAATTGTCAATCTGTTAGTGCCCACTCACATGCTCAGCTCTCACCCCCAAACCACAACACTTACTAGTAGCCAGAATGGCAGAGCTTGTAGTGGGTTCCTGGCTCAGCCACATTAGGTGAGAAAAAGAGCTCCCCACCCCTTTTGGCAACCCAGGCTCTGCCATGGAGCTCTATGGCCAATGCAGAGGACACACACACACACACACATACATGTCACCTCCTTCTCTGTGAGCACCCTCTAAGGTTCTTGGTGTTTTTTTATTTCAACAGATGCGAATGGGATAATTTCAAGTAATCAGACAGGTTATAGCAACACTGGATCACAAAAAGGAAGGGGTCAGAGGTCTGGCCTTTCAGCCCATATATTTATTAATTTAACAGGATTCTCACCAGCACCTTTCATACCCTTCTACCAGGGTAATGGGTCACTTACATTTGCATAAGTAATGTAGTCCACCTAAATGATGTTTCCTTTAAAAAATATTCTCCCAAGTGTCATGTTGTCCTTAACCTCAAACATAGAATAGTTTAGTACACATACGTACATGCATACACATGCCAGACACACACATGCTTTCAGCATAAGCATCAGTCTATTTTTCAACCTTATTTAGTTCTGTTGATTAATTTATTACTGTTACAATCCCACCTTGCTTTCATTATTATAGCTTTGTAATTCACTGATATAGGGCATATTCACTCATATTTTCATGTCATTTTCAAATATACTTGCCTTTTTTGTCCATTTTATCTTTGGATAGAACCTTAAAAACTGCTTGTAGAGATTAATAAATTATCCTATGAATAATTTTTAACTTGATGTTTCATTAGATTTTTTAAATAGTTTTGTAATAATTGGCATCTTTACAATATTGAATCATTCTGCCTGAGAGCATGGGCTGGCTCTCTGCCATTACCTTGACCTTTAGTACAGTTTCACTGTTGTCTTCATACAGATCTTGTCCATGTCCCATTAACTATTTGCTGGTTTTGTTACTATTATGAATGAGACTGCTTACCCCATTATATTTTCTAATTGATTAGGAAAACTGTTGATCATTTATGTTGATATTATGACCAACCATTTTATTATATTCTTTTATCTTAGTAGTTACTTATTTATTTACCTTTATTGTTTAAAGTATTACAGATGTACCCTTTGTTTTTTCCCATTGAACCCCTTCCACCATTCACCTGTCCCTCCCAGGCCTTCATCACACTATTGTCTGTGTCCATGGGCTATGCATATATGCATATAAATTCTTTGGTTAATCTCTCCCCACCTACCCACTCATCCCTGCCCTCCCTCTGAAATTGGACTTTCTTGAATTTTCTCAGCAGATATATTGTCTGTCAAATGGTGAAGAATGGTCTTATTGCCATTGCCCATAGTTTTTTTATTAACTCTTCTCATCTCACTACATTGCCTATAAGCTCCAATACACCACTGCATAATATTGGCTATAGTAAACATTCTTGTCTTTTTTCTGGCTGTTTCAGTTAGAAATGTGTTCAATCATTAATAATTCAACTAAAGTTTCTCTGCCCCTCAGAATTAGGAGTTCATGGTTGTTGGGACACTACAGCTGCTTAAGAAAAGTGCCAACAGTAAGTCAGGCTCTTTATGTCTTTCTCTGCATCTTCCTTAATATGTTGGGTTTTCATTAAGTTCACTATTTATGGGTTGCAAAATCATTTCTTCCCAGAATCAAGACAAAAATATAAAGACCGAATGGGGACAGTCTGATGCCTCCTTTTATCAAGAAAGCAAAAGAGACCCAGGCAGTGTTGCTCAGTGGTTGAATGTCAACCCATGAACCAAAAGGTCATGGTTGGATTCCCAGTCAGAACACATGCCCAGCTTGCTGCTCGATCCCCAGCAGGGGGTGTGTAGGAGGCAGCCAATCAATAATTTTCTCTCATCATTGATGTTTCTATCCCTCTCTCCCTCTCCCTTCCTCTCTCTGAAATCAATAAAAAACATATTTTTTTTTTAAAAAAAAGAAAGAAAGTAAAAGAAGCTTTCTTAGAGTGCTCAGGGGACTGCCGGGAGCTGGTCCATGCTTGCTGTTTCAAGGGACCTGGCATATATGGCATACTGTTCTTAATATGTTTGCTCACCTTCTTGGCACTATGTGTTTTAACCAAGATCTCTGAGAAAGGTTGTTTCCCCAGGTAGGGATTTTCCCCTGAAGTTAGGGAGGGAATAAAACCTCTTAACTAAGTGCCAGGTGGGTAATTAATCACTTTAACTACGAACAATCATGCTTAAGCTACATAATCTTTACTCCCTGGAATGGAGATAAGAAACGCCCTAACCTTTGGAATAGAGATTGATAGGATTGGAATCAACTGGTATAAATACAGATGTAACACGACAGAACTTAGAAGACAGAACCTACACACAGAACTTAGAAGACAGAACCTACACAGAACCTACAGACAGAAGAACTTCGCTGGAGAGAACATGGCAAAAGATCCTGGACTGAACCTGACTACAGAAATTGGCAAGAGAACCTGACTAGAACCTGGTGACTGAACCTGGCTGGAGAACCTGGACAGAACCTGGCTGGAGAACCTAGCGAGGGAACATGGCTACAGAACCTGGCTGGAGAACCTGGAGAACCTAGCAAGAGGACATGGACACAGAACCTGGCTGGAGATCCTAAGCAGAACCTCTCTGGAGATCCAGACCAGAACTTGGCTGGAGATCCTGGCTGGAGATCCTGGCTAGGCTGCTGATCAACTGAACGCTGTCTCCGCGTCATTCCTTCTTCGCCGACTCCGTCCACACCTTTGGGGACCCCTGGACCCGCTGGGGTTGGACCCCAGCAGGGGACTTCCAAATACAACTAAGTGGACTGAACTTGATCCTATGACCACCTACAACAACAAGAGAGGATGAGAAAACAAGCATTTAACTGGGCATCTTGGTCCCAGAAAGGATGTTGATATTTTGTTAGCAATAAAAAAGGAGGAATGGATAATGGGTAGATAAACAGAAAGTGTCTGCCACACTGACTTTCTAGGGGATATATTTAATATTTCAGAGATTATTAGGATGTGTGCTGTAATTTGCTGATAGTTTATCAGCCTGAAGAAATTATTTCTACTCTGGGAATGATGAGGCCTTTTAAAATTAGGAAAAAACAATAGTTAAATGTTATCAAAACTAGTGGGACATCTATTGAGAAGATAATATAATGTGGTTGTGTGTTTTTTCCCAATGAATATTGATTTAGAATAACAGTTTCCAATGGTTGAGTCATTCTTGCAATTCTGAGATAAATAATGCTTGGAATGAGGTTACTCTCTTATTCTGTTACTATCTTTAATTTGAAAATACCATACTCATATTTTTTGCATTAATGCTCATAAGTGAAACTGATCTCTAGTTTTCTTCATGCTTTCCTTGTCCAGTTATTTTCATAAGAATTCTGTAACCACATAGGATTAGACAACTTCTCATCTTTTTTTTTCTATTTGAACAGTTCAAATCGAATTACCTGTCCCTTCAAGACTGGGTAAAATTTGTTTTAATAATATGGGCCCAGCCAAAACCGGTTTGGCTCAGTGGATAGAGCATCGGCCTGCGGACTGAAAGGTCCCAGGTTCGATTCCGGTCAAGGGCATGTACCTGGGTTGCGGGCACATCCCCAGTGGGAGATGTGCAGGAGGCAGCTGATCGATGTTTCTCTCTCATCGATGTTTCTAACTCTCTATCTCTCTCCCTTCCTCTCTGTGAAAAATCAATAAAATATATTTTAAAAAAATAGCTTTTAAAAAAAAATAAAATAATAATATGGGCCTGTTGCTTAATTTAGGTAACAGATCTGTGATTATGATTTGTTTTCCCTTTATTATTAATATTTTTAGATTTTCTGTGTTATTGAAACAGTGGTTATTTTTTCTAGTTTATACATTTTCCTAACATATACACTTTTTTTAAAACATCACTCTTACTTTGGCAGTTTTGATGTTTTGCTTACATTTGAATTTTTTGCCATTGTAATTTCAACATTGATTTCTCCTTTGAAGATGTTATTTAAGAAAATTTTTTAGAAAAATATTCAAGTGAATAGTGGGAGGCATTTCTTTGTATTGTCTTGATTTTGTTATTATTATTATTTCTAATAGTGGGTGTTCATTCTTTTGTGCTACCTAGCAAGCATTTAGCCACCCCTCTCATTTTGAAGTCTCTGTTGGGTGAGTCTCAGCAGAGACTCCAAAGTTGAGGGCAGCAGCAAGATTGCAGTAACAGCAAGTGTCAAATGATACCGGGCACAAGATAACACCCGAACTAGACCTTGGCCATGATGCCTGGTTGTCTGCACCTGGCCTTCTTGCATCTTGCCTAGTTCTCCTGCCTCTAGTCAACTCTGTGGGCTCCCTATTATCCTTCCAATAAATTTATTCACTGCTTAAAAGAGCCATAGTAAGCTCTAGTGCTTACAACCTAGAAGTACTTTTATTAGTAATTTATGATTTCTTACTTTAGAGCTAGAAAATGTTCTCCATAAATATTCTGTTTGTGGAAATTTATGGAGATTTTTTTCCCCTTTGGGTCCTAAAACACACGTGTTATTAATAGTCCACTTTTGCTAGTTTATTAGATACAACATTGTCATGTATCAAAGTTGCTTCTTACATAATTCAAGTCTTTTTTTAGTTCTATTTGGTTCATTAGCTTCTGAGACTAGTGGCTTTAAGTCTCACATTGTTGTTATAAATCTGGCCAGGTCACGGCCAGTCCGTCAGTGGACTCCCAAATGTTAGTATCTGTGGGCATTTCTCTTGGGCCAATTTCTCCAGAGCAGAATATTCCGATCCTTTGCCAAGAGAGATACAAGGCCGGCTGCCAACATGCTAACTGAAGAGCATCAAAAGAGAGCCAAGAATATCCCCACTAGCTATGTATTTTCTCTTGAAATACACTCTTCTCAACTGCTTGTTATAATGCTTTGCCTCTGCCGAAGACATAGTATTCTAACAGATACACAGAAATAACCTCCCGTCCTCGGAAGTGTTGGGGAAGGTGGGCAAATGTTTTTTTGGAGGCAGCAGGGTGGAGTGCTAGGGTTTCATTAATCATAACACAGACATACACCCCCCTGATTTTATTTATGTCCCTTGCTCCTTCCTGCCCAGGTAACCTATTGCCTTTCCAGAGTTCTGGGACCCAAATGACCTTGCTTCTCATCTGCATTTCTTCTAAAAGCCCTTAGGCCTTAGCTTTCCCCAAAATGCTAAATAGGACCCACTCACCCAGCTGCTTCCCTTTGTTCTAAATCTGCTGACATCTCAGGTCTACAGTCCCTCTTTTACTTCGTGGAACTTTTTATATTTTCATAATATATTTATATTCATAAGAATGTATATACAATGTTTTTTTAAAGTAGGTTTTTATTAGGGAATGGAGATGTTTCTTTGATATTTTTCCCTCCCTTATCTTATTTTGTACTGATAGAAGCAGTAGTATATTTCCTTCCATTTTCTTCTCTTTTTGAATTTATATAGCTTTTCCCCTGAAGGTTAGACAAGTCAGGGAATGGATTGAAAAGTGAAGTGCCTGGGGTAGAAAATATAAGTAGGCACTTGCTCCCAAGTATGGACCTTGCATTTATGACTCTGATACTGAATGCTTCTGCTTGCCTTACCCTAGTCCTGACTCTGCTGAAGGCATTCCATTGCCCACACTGGCCCCAAGGATAGAATTCAGACAGAAAGTCAAAACATTATTGGCCTCTGAGGTCAGTGGATAAAATGTGGAGATCCCAGAGAGGTTGGAAATTAATGGAGAAAGTTCCAGAAAGAGAGGAGTCACAAAAGGGAGCTACAAAATTTGTGAATTAAGTTCTGTCAAGTTCTTTGTTGATCTCTGAAAAATATATGCATGAGACTTCAGGGAGCCTAGTACAGGCAAGCTCAACATCCCTTGGAGGATGATAACAGAATCAAAATTCTCTACAATAATCTACAATTTTAGATAAAGTATTTTTAGATTTGCAAAGAAGCTTTAAAATATGGCCTATAATGAAGAAAAGAAATGTTAACAATAACAAGACTACAAATGTTCCAAATTGAATTATTAAACAAGGATCCTATGGTGTTTTTAAAACTTTTATCTTTATTGTTGAAAGTATTATTGATGTCCCCTTTTCCCCCCATTGACCCCCTCCATGTAAAAATGATAATATCTTAAAAAATATTTAGAAAAAAAATGGACTTATTGGCAAATTCATGTATTGAAAGTATATTTTATATATTGAAACTATAAATAAGAACCAGTGCAAATCCTAAACCTAAAAAGTACAACAACTAAAATGAAATACGTGTTGCATGGTAGTAACAGCAAATTGAACACAACAGTAGAGAAGCGCAGTGAACTTGAAAACAGACAACTGTGCGGTGAAGGCCAGGGTCAGGGGGGCAGGGTTGGAAGGAGGTAGGCAAAGAGGGGGAAAAATGGAAACATCTGTCAGCAATAAAAATATTTTTTTTAAAAACGAAGGCAAAATAAAGTCATTTTCAGATAAACAAAAGCTGAGAGAATTTGTCTTCTACACTTTATAAAAAATGCTAAAGGAAGATTTTCAGACAAAGGTGAAATCATAGCTTATGAAAATTTAAATCTGTAGGAAGAAATAAAGAGCAGTAGAAATGCTAAATATGTGAAAAAACATAAAAGTCCAGCTTTCTTCTTTTATTATATTCTTTAAAAGTCAATCAACTTCAGAGCAAAATAATAATAATAATAATAATAATAATAATAATAATATACTATAGCGCAGCAATGGCGAACCTTTTGAGCTCAGCGTGTCAGCATTTTGAAAAACCCTAACTTAACTCTGGTGCCGTGTCACATATAGAAATTTTTTGATCTTTGCAACCATAGTAAAACAAAGATTTATATTGTTTATATTTATTTTATATATTTAAATGCCATTTAACAAAGAAAAATCAACCAAAAAAATGAGTTCGCATGTCACCTCTGACACCCGTGTCATAGGTTCGCCATCACTGCTATAGGGTTTATTACAGATAGCCAAATATATGACAATTAAGGCACAACAAGATGGGAGGGAACATGCTGGGGTCCAGCCCCAGCGGGTCCAGGGTTTCCCAAAGGTGTGGACGGAGTCGGCGAAGAATGAAGGACACAGAGTTAGTTTTTAGGTGATCATCATAGCCAGATTCTCTTTTTAATTGTCATCTAACATCTGTATTTATACTATTTGGTCCTCACCTGGGGAAACAACCTTTCTTCTCCTAGCCATTTTCCTCCCCCTATTGTCCTCTTACATCTGCATTTATCCTATTTGATCTTAACCCCATCCATTCCATTCCAAAGGCTAGGGCGTTTCTCATCTCTATTTCAAGGTTCCTTGAAACATCCCTGCAGGGACTGCCTCAAGCAGCCAGGGTGGATCGGCCTACAACATGAACATTGCTGTAAAACTCTTACATTATAAGTGAAATGATGTTATATTAACTCAAGTTAGTCAGTAATAAGTAAGGATATATACTATAATCTCTAGAGCAGCAGTTCTCAACCTGTGGGTCGCGACCCCTTTGGGGGTCAAACGACCCTTTCACAGAGGTCGCCTAAGACCATCGGAAAACACATATATAATTACATATTGTTTTGGTGATTAATCACTATGCTTTAATTATGTTCAATTTGTAACAATGGAATTGGGGGTCACCACAACATGAGGAACTGTATTAAAGGAAGGTTGAGAACCACTGCTCTAGAGGCTGCACTAAAAAGTGTCTGTAGAGGTCTTGGGAAATCAGGAAATAGCCCTGGAGCCCAAGGTATCATCTAACAATACTCTGAACAGCAATGGTGTTCTCCCAAGCCACTAGCCCTGAGCCCTCCTACTACAGTAAGGAGGCCATGACCTAAGCCTTTCTCCCCATGTTAGGGAGAATACAGAAATATGTATACGTAAAGAGGTATAGGTATATGAAGCGTGTAAGTAACTATCACATTTCAGTCATTCTGTGAATCATACCTAGCTCATGTTCTGATTGTCCACTCTGACCTGAATAGTTGTGGTACACTGTGATGGTTGTGTAATTTCTGGAGACAATTGGAAAGACCAAGAAGTTTGACTGTAGACCATATAGCTCTTCTCAGAATAAGCTTGCTTAGTGACACCAGCCTGCACCTCTTGCTTATTCACCAGCTATATTCAACCACATACATGGGAGTAGTATCTGGTGACATTCTGCACATGTCTTGTACATTGATACATATAAGTAAGGTATCACAATAAGCTTCCAATTTGCCTTAGCCAAATAGTCTTTACTGCAAGAATTCTTATTACCCAAAGAGTGGTGTGTGTGTGTGTGTGTGTGTGTGTGTGTGTGTGTGTGTGTGTCCTGAATCTGCCCATCTGCCCTATTACATTTGAAGAGATCCCTAGATTCCTGTGTGGAAGGTGGAGACTCAAAGAGAGCTACACATGAGACAAACCAACCAACCAACCAACCAACCAGTTGCCTTTTATAGCCTTTCTAACTCCTCCCCAAATAGTACACATTTACAAAATTTTACACTTAATGCCATAGGTTCACAAACCCCTAATGTTCATTCATGGCTCCCAGGATGTGAATTTTTAAATTAGATAGTAATTAAATTCCTTCCTTTTCTAATATCTGGAGTTTATACCTATCTTTGCATATACTTTTTGAAGTAGAGAAATTATATTTTATATTGGAGAAAATAAACACACAGACAAAATAGTTCTGTTCAATCCCATGAATCAGTGGGGACCACTTCTAGTGGTAGGTCTCTCTCAGGCTTATTAGACAATCAATTTCACCTTCATTCTGAAACTTCAGGGAGAAAAATAAATGGGAATTAATATTGGACAGAATTTACCCAGCTAGAATTCAACCAGAGTAATGAATTTATTATTCAATAAAATACACAGATGACTGTCAATGTCTTTTCTAAGTAAATCAATCAATAAAATTAGTCATTGGAGCCTTCGCTAGAGTGCCTAGCCTCTCTCCCTACACGACCCTGCACATTTAATCAGCACCTATGCGTTCCAAGGTCAATAGTCTCTGCATGAATTGAATATATTTCATCTGAAGGATTTCAAATGCAACAAAAGTTGATCCACTGCAAGATGAAAGAGCAGCTGAGCAGCTGTGATAAAGGGAATTAAAACAATTGGACACTCCTTCTATTGGGAATTAAACTATTTTCACTATGACCCACACATACCAGTCAAGAGCTAACAGCAAATTGAAATGAAAGATGACACAGAAAATCCACTCTTACATTTGGAACTTATAAAACAGGCAAAATACTTTTAGAAAGAAGCTAATTTTCACTTCTAAAAGTCATACTTCTCTATTAGAGGAAATCCATTATTCTAAAAAAGGCCTATAAAACTTCTCTGTCACTTTTTGGCCTAGAAACACAATAATTTTATAATGTCCACAATAACAATTCATATAGGTTTATTGGAAAAATGTTTATAAAATGTAGTCAAAAGGACATAAAAGTTGTGGAATAATTAATAGTCATTATAGTCAATATATATATGACTACATATATATATGTATATATTAGGAGCCTGCCTCACCAAAACTGATAATTGAGGACAATTTAATAAAAGGGCAATTTACAACCTATAGTAGGGTTATATAGTAAAATAATTAGATCCAGTATGATGTGTGTGTACATAGAAAGAAACCGAAATATATAAGGAATTCCCATGTGATTATAGAGGCTGACAATTCTAAAGATCTGTAGTCCGTAAGCTGGAGACCCAGGAATGCCAATGTATAGTTAAGTTCTAGTTCAAAGTCCTGAGAATCAGGAGGGCCAATAGTATAAATTCCAGTCTAAAAGTAAAAAGTAACCCAAGAAAAGCTGATATTTCAGTACCAGCCTAAAGGCCACAAAGGGCTACTGTCTCAGCTCAAGTAGTCAGGCAGGAGGAGTTCCCTGTTACTCAGCTTTTTGGTTCTATTTAGACTTTCAACTGATTGGCTGAGGCCCACCTACATTAGGAAGAGCAATCTGCTTTACTTGGTTTACTGATTCAAATGTCAATCTCATCCAGAAACATCCTCACGGACACACCAGAATGTTTGACTAAATTTCTGGGCACTCCATAGACCATCAAGTTGACTCATTAAATTTAACCACCACACAGATGTTTACTGAGCTTAAGGAAATCAAATACTACCCTGGCCAGTGTGGCTCAGTTGGTTGGAGAGTCCTCCTGTACACCAAAAGGTCACTGGTTTGATTCTTGATCAGAGGACATGCTCAGGTTGCAGGCTCGAACCCCAGTAGGGGATGTGGGGAGTCAGCTGATTGATGTTTCTCTCTCTCATTGCTGCTTCTCTCTCCCCCTCCCTTCCTCTCTCTCTCAAATCAATAAAAATGTGTTGTTGTTTTTTTTTTTTTTAAAAAAAGACAAAGAAAACCAAGTGCCTAGGGCTAGAAACAGTATCCCCTTCCAGGGCTAGCAATAGCCAAAGAGCCAGTACAACCCCTACACTTGGAGAGAGAATCATTAACACATCTCAGAGAGTACAGAGATTGCCCAAGGACTGAAACCTTTGGCAGGGAGGAAGCAATGGAATAAATGCCCTAGAGATCTGTTTCCTAATTTTAGGACAGAATGGGGAAAAAGTAGATATAAAATATGTATGAGCCCTATCTGGTTTTCCTCAGTGGCTAGAGCAGATCCGATTCCAGTCAAGGGCACATGCCTCAGTTGCAGTCTCAATCCCTGGCCCCAGATTAGGCTGCTTGCAGAAGGCAACCAATCTATGTGTCTCTCTTGCATGGATCTTTCTCTCTCTCTCTCTCTGTCTATCCCCCTCTTTTCCACTCTCTCTAAAAAATCAATGGGGAAAAAAAATCTTCCAGTGAGGATTAACAAACAAACAAAACAAACAAACAAACAAAAAAACAAACAAAATCATGGATGAGACAAAAAAATCCAGTATAGCATTATATTTAAAATCAGGGAAAAGAATCCTAATATATAAAAACCCTGGGTCCTTCATGACTGCATGCTCAACCAATCGGAAGTCAGTCCTGCAGTCAGTGACCCAGCACTGACTGCTGTGGCTGCAGGCAGTGACCCAGCACTGACTGCTGAGGGGGCTGTGAATCAGGCCCAGAGAGAGGCCTGAAGAGAGAAGGAGAGTCTGATCCATAGCCTCTGTGGCAACTGTTGATCAGCACTTGCCTCTCTTTCTCTCCAGCAGCTGGGCCTCCATTTCTGTCCAGGCCTCCACTGGGGCTGCTGATCAGCCCAGCCTTTCTAATCAGGCCCTGTTGATAGCCCCGAGATGGCTGACTGGCATAGAAATCAATCAATCAGAACCAGATCTGGGTCAACTGTGAGGAGACAATGGCTGCCTAGGAGGTGGAGCTTTTGACACTGACTGGTATAGGAACTGACCAATCAGAACCAAATCCAGGTGAACTGTGAGAAGCCAATGGCTGCCTAGGAGGCGGAGCTTTTGATGCTGACTGGCATTGAAACCAACCAATCAGAACCAAATTGGCCTTCAGGGGAGGGCAGTTGGGGGGGAGATCAGGCCAGCAGGGGAGGGCAGTTGGAGGCATCCAGGCTTGCAGGGGTGGGTGATCAGGCTGGCAGGAGAGCAGTTAGGTGTTAATCAGGCCAGCAGGGGAGTGGTTAGGGGGTGATTAGTCTGGCAGGCAGAAGAGGTTAGGGGCAATCAGGCAGACAGGCAGGTGAGCAGTTAGGAGCCAGTAGTCCCGATAGGGATCGGGCCTAAACTGACAGTCGGACATCCCCCAAGGGGCCCCAGATTGGAGAGGGTGCAGACTGGGTGAGGGACACCACCACCCCAGTGCATGAATTTTGTGCACCAGGCCTCTATTTAGAGTTATGAAATCATGGCTAAAGCTATAGCCATACATGCATACTAGAATTCACTTGGTAGCTTTTATGGTATGTGAATTGTATTAATATAAGTGCTATAAAAAAATACAGATATAGAGAGGAAACCAAGATGGTGGGATATGTAAACACCAGAGTTTGCTGCCTCGAACAACCACTTCAAAAATACAACTAAAGACGAAACAGACATCATCCAGAACCACAGGAAGGCTGGCTGAGTGGAAATTCTACAATTAGAAGGAAAGAGAAAAGCATACTGAGACTCAGAGGAGGTGCAGTATGGAAGTAAAATACTAAGGTGCATAGGTGCATGCGGAGCGGGCTGGCGGCTGAGGGTACGGTTGTCGTTTTCAATCAGGAGGGAGTCTCAGGCTCTGAGCTCCAGTTCCGGCCAAGTCTCTAGGGACCCAGACTCATACGGGAGAAGTGGGACTGTCTGGCATCGGTCGGAACCCGAGGGCAGCTTTCTTTCCGAGGGGCTTTCAGTGATTACTGGGACACTGAGCAGCAGAGCCTCTGAGGGCAAGACTGAGAGCAGCCATAACTGCTAGCCCCACCCTGTTGATCCCTTGGGACCTGCCCCGCCCAAGCCCTGCAGGGAGGCTTTTGCTGGATAGCCTCAGGCAAAGGCTAGATTAGCACCTCCCTAGAGATCCAGGAGCCAAGAAATCCAGAGGTCAGAGTGGGACCATCTAGTTTGCAGCTCCGTGGAACCATAAAGGACACACTCAGGGGGAAGACTCAGCACCAAAGCCCCATTGAAGCAAGTCTTGCCCCAGAGGGGTGTCTCCAGCACAGAAGTTCTCCCACTGCAGACACAGCTGATTCTCACAGCCAATTGGCCTGGAGGTCAATTCCTCCCAGTGATAACTACAACAATCAAGGCTTTACTACAACAAGACTGTGCACAAAGCCCACAAGGGGGTGCACCAAAAGTGTCTACCTCAGGTAATTGGGACACTTAGCACAGAAAGGCACTTTATCAACACAGCCAAGCATGAAAAATGCCGAGACAAAGAAACAGGACACAAATGACAGAAATGGAGGAAAGCAAACTGCTGGATATAGAGTTCAAAACCACACTTTTAAGGTCTTTAGAGAACTGTCTAGAAGCCGCCGATAAATTTAGTAAGACCCTTGAAAAGACTGGTTAGACCGCCGATAAATGGAGTGAGTACCTCAAGAAATCTAGTGAGACCCTCGATGTTGTGATAAAGGACCAACTAGAAATTAAGCATACACTGACTGAAATAAAGAATATTATACAGACTCCCAACAGCAGACCAGAGGATAGCAAGAATCAAGTCAACGATTTGAAATACGAAGAAGCAAAAAACACCCAACCGGAAAAGCAAAATGAAAAAAGAATCCAAAAATGCGAGGATAGTGTAAGGAGCCTCTGGGACAGCTTCAAGCGTACCAACATCAGAATTATAGGGGTGCCAGAAGATGAGAGAGAGCAAGATATTGAAAACCTATTTGAAGAAATAATGACAGAAAACTTCCCCTTCCTGGTGAAAGAAATAGACTTACAAGTCCAGGAAGCACAGAGAACCCCAAACAAAAGGAATCCAAAGAGGACCACACCAAGACACATCATAATTAAAATGCCAAGAGCAAAAGACAAAAAGAGTATCCTAAAAGCAGCAAGAGAAAGAAAGTCAGTTACCTGCAAGGGAGTACCCATATGACTGTCAGCTGATTTCTCAACAGAAACTTTGCAGGCCAGAAGGGAGTGGCAAGAAATATTGAAAGTGATGAATACCAAGAACCTACAACCAAGATTACTTTATCCAGCAAAGCTATCATTCAGAATTGAAGGTCAGATAAAGAGCTTCACAGATAAGAACAAGCTAAAGGAGTTCATCACCACCAAACCAGTATTATATGAAATGCTGAAAGGCATCCTTTAAGAAGAGGAAGAAGAAAAAGGTAAAGATACAAATTATGAACAACAAATACACATCTATCAACAAGTGAATCTAAAAATCAAGTGAATAAATAATCTGATGAACAGTATGAACTGGTGATTGTAATAGAATCAGGGACATAGAAAGGGAATGGACTTACTATTCTTGGGGGGGGCGGTGAAAGGGGTGTGGGGGATGCGGGAAGAGATTGGACAATAATAATGCACCTATGGATGAGGACAGTGGGTAGGGAGTGAGGGCGGAGGGTGGGGTGAGAACTGGGTGGAGGGGAGTTATGGTGGGAAAAAAGAGGAACCAATGTAATAATCTGAACAATAAAGATTTAATTAAAAAAATACAGATATAGAGGCCTTACCCACACCTATCAAATAAGAACCTCTGAGCCCAATGTCAGGCATGAATATATGTTTAAATTTCTACAGGTGATTTGTTTGCACACCACCAATTTAGGACATTACCTTGAAGGATGCTTATATTTTTATCCAGTTATTTAATTTTGGGATCATATTCTTGTTTCCAAAATAAGCTGTAAGAATTATTATTTTTTCAAATATAAACTGTTTATATGGCACTGATCTAACTTATTTTCATTGAGGTGGCTAAAGTGATTACTAATGTGTTATCCTATATATATGCATAGATCTAGTTAATATCAGCCTAAAACACATAAGTGTAGAAATAGCACATCTACATTATAATAATTTTCCCAGAACAACAGAGGAACTTCCCTACATTAGGAAACCAACGTCAGAAACAATGGTCATTCAGGGAAAATGCCTCAGTCCCATCATTTACATTAGAGTTATGTAGCCTGAAATAACACCTCCTATTAATTCTTTCCTTGATTCTGTTTTCTTTATTAAATCCTTTTGAAAGGCTGCAATTTCATCTCATGAGACATTGTGAGGACATGCTTGGCACACAAGTGACACTGAGAGTCATAATGGGTACATAAATAGAAAAGTACATTTAATATACAGACATAGAGATGGGCACTTTATATGTATTACCCCATGAAATCCTTGCAACTATTCTGTTACAGACACTATTCTGTTATTTTTAAGATGATGAAATTGTGAGTCAGAGATATTAAGTCATTTGCCTCAGGTCACATAGTTATTGAGTGGTCAGTACCATGGTTTTAGTTTCCCCAGAGTCTTTGGCTATCTCATACTTCTGCCTGGTAAGTCAGGAGGCTAGAGAGATGGCTCCATCAGCCACTGAGATAGCCTATAGGATGGGGAAACAAGTTTTTTACATCCCTACAGCAATTACATTTGCTTTACAATATCTATAAGGGGTGATAGACAGGGAGGTTCTGTGTTTGGGGTACAATTAATTTGAAAAGGATTTAATGAATTATTCAGACTGGGAACATAGAATCGTGGGATAGAAAAATCCATCTACTGTAGTTATGCCTCATATTATCCATTGAGCTGAAAAGGTGAAGGAGATTCCAACTGCCACCAGGAGTGGCAATCCTTGCAAAAATGGCAGTGCCAATAGGTGACAGGCAAAATAATGAAGTGGCAAGTTAGCAAAAACCACATTCCAGAGGAAGTCTGTATATATTTACTTAATACCAGTAGTTCTGTTAAATGCATGATCATTTGTCAATTTTTTTTATTATTAAGAAATGACCATTTGGAAGAATACATTGATCATTGCCTCCTTGAAATTCTTCAGCCCACACAGTTGTAATACATGTGCAGATTGTTGATATTTATTTTGAAAAATAGTAAATTGCACAAGAAAGATAGGGAATCTAAAGAGACAAATTTGGTCTGAGTCTTGGTGCTCCCACCTACTTGCTGTGTGACTTTAAAAAATCACTTGATCTTTCTGAGCTTGAGATTTCATTTTGTTTTGTTTTCATTTGGAAGATGGTTATAGTTACAAAAATAACACATAATACTGTATATTATGGAGCTCTTTTAGGTGCTTTTCATGGATTAATTCATGTAATGTTCATAATATCCTTATAAGGTTGATCTCATTATTACTTTTATAAGTGACAAAGCCAGGGTTAAAATCTAACCAATCTCCTTCAAAACTTAACTACTCTCCCATACCAACTACCTACATGCTTATATGATTTGGTTTATGTAATTATTAGGAAAGATAATATGCCTTAAAATAATAAAAAACAGTGGATTCCTTTTGGTAAAAGAATCTAATGGGTGTCTTTCCTGCCTCAGCCCCATCTCATCCCCATCTTCAAAAAGGAGTAGGTTGCTGTGGGTTGATTAGTTTCAAGAATAATGGTTGACTTTAATTGTCTGAAAGTAGGACCATAGGGAGGATGAAAGGGGTGTGTAAGTACATCTGTTTTAGGGGGAAATCGAACTTTTTCTTGCTGGTTGGCATTTTCTGGGGTAGCATTTTTTAAAAAATGTATTTTATTGATTTTTTACAGAAAGGAAGGGAGAGGGATAGAGAGTTAGAAACATCGATGAGAGAGAAACATCGATTCAGCTGCCTCCTGCATACTCCCTACTGGGGATGTGCCCACAACCAACATGCCCTTGACCAGAATAGAACCTGGGACCTTTCAGTCCACAGGCCGATGCTCTATCCACTGAGCCAAACCTGTTAGGGTGGGGGGTAGCATTTTTTTATATCACAGAAATTGAATGAAGAAAATAACTATGTTTTGTGACACATCAAATGTGCTTAAATTACAACAAAACTAAAATATACATATGTGCACTGTGTACACTACATATATATACTATAGTATAATAAGATATACTTATGCATATAAACATTGCTTCATATAGGGGATATATATATATATATATATATATATATATATATATATATATCACAACTACACATATCAAAATGTTAACAGTAATTATTTCTCAAATTTGGGTAGCAAATAATTTTTTGAATGTTTTACTGTATTTTTCAAATTTTCTAAAGTAAATGTGAATCACTATTTAAATCAAGAGGAGATATACTTTAAAAGAGGGTCAATCATAAATAAAAATAACTTGCATTTTTAAAGAAACAATTGGTCTGATATACCACTACTTAAACTTCAGCCTCTGGGTAAGATTGTCAGTTTTTATTTTATTTCTTCCTTCAACTTCCCTGTGTGCTTTTAAGACAAAGCCCACTCTTACAAGACAAAGTTCAAATATTGAACATTCTCAAATCATTCAGGTGTGCCTATATTCCACAGAACATAGTCCTACCATAGATGCTAATGTGTTCATATTTGTTCAGGTCTCCTGCCATTCTTAACTGATTTTAAGACTCCATGTAAATAGTTCATTGTAATGTTGTAATTGATGTGAAATAAGCCATAGTCTGCAGCATCTACACTGTTAAATCCATATTGAGTAGTTTGTGCCCATGTCTGTATGGAGCAAGGGGCAGGAAGATCTCCTTGGGGTAAGTGGGGAGGAGTTGCATTAGGGAAAGGAGGAGGGTGTGCAAAGGCATCCTTGGTAGGAAGACTAGATTATTGCTTATTAGATTTAAACACACACACACACACACACACACACACACACACACACACACACAGGCACGTTGTCATATGTGACTGATCAAGAAAATTATCCCTTCTAAGAGAGTTGCATAAAAATAATTAAAACATTGAACTTGAATCCTGACCTGCAACACTAGGCAACAAGGAATTAGACACGTGTGTGTAAAATCTTAATTTTTCTATAAGTGGGGCAATATAGACGATGAGAGTGTGGCTGGGCACTTGTCCCTAGGAAGTCACAAGAGTGAAAAGCAGCTCTGTTTCTGCTGGAAGAGCAAAAAGGAAGGGGCTAGTAGCCAGGGAAATAGGCCAGACTGTGGATATTAAACCCAAAAAAAGCACAAACACATGTCACCCTGAAAATAGTACTGGCTGGACAAATGGTGGACTGGAAGAGCCTGTTGAGAAAGAAATCACACTTTAATTCTCTTCAGCCATTTGACTTCTGCCATGATGGTAAAAACCACAACAAAGGGAGAAAGGCTTACTAACTGGGGAGAGAGCCTGTGCAACGAAGGGCACCCCTGGATGAAAGTGGTGCTACTGAGTGTCAGTGGCCTTAATCATTATTCTTCCTTGGGCCCAGTGAGGTATCCCAGGCACCTAATTCTGTCATTCAAGATTTTCATATGAGAAACACCCCCTGGATTGTTCAGTTGTGAACATAAACAGAAGCCCCTGTCTACTGTTCTATGGCCAATACACTATGCTCACTAATCCAGTGACCGAGAAATCGAGCCTGTCCCCTGGTTTTGGTTGGGATGTCATGAGTCCAGGCCCAAGGAGCCCGATGGCTGGTCCTCTTTGGACAGTTCTCTGAGCCCATTTCACTCAGCATGGTGCTGTCATTCTATCCGCTACGTACTCCACTGCAAGCTAATTACTGTGACACAGAAACCTTGAGAAGGCTTGGGTTCCGCTGGAAAAGGGACACACAAGGTGGGACCAAGCCCCATAGAGGATATCCTTGACCAGATGGCTGCTGACAAGTGTTTATAAATAATTTCTAATGTAAGGAGGAAGGAGATGCACATTTTTATATCAGCTTTTTATTAGGGTATAAAGTGCTTATCAAGAAAACATGACTCTTTTAATTCAACATAGATAAAAAGTCATCTCTAAAACAATAGAATAATAAAATGTTTAATTCCTGGATTGCTCCAAGCTTTTAGATTATTCTTTTTATTCAGACTTTAAAAAAAAATCAAATTTATTGGGATGACATTGGTTCACAAAACCATACAGGTTTCAAGTGTACAACTCAACAAATCATCTTGCACTGCCCATCACCCCAAGCAAAGTCTCTTTCTGACCCCATTTTCTACCCCTTTTGTCCACCTCACCCCTCTTTCCCTCTAGCTATTGATCATTGTCTGTGTCTATGTGTTTTATAGATATATTATTTAAATCCCTTCACCTTCTTAAAGCAACTTCCCACCAAATCCAATTTTCACTTGGGGAGAGTGTGGAGCACACAGGGAAGTACTCCTATTTAGGAGGAAGGATTCATTTTAAGTACTCATAGAGCATTGCAAAGATAAGTAATGCATTCATCAGCAAGAACTAAGCACGTCACAGAGAACAAAGCGAGCTACCATTTACTTGGGATTATGGAGAGCATCAGTATGTCTATGTGACCCGGAGTGTGGGCTGCCATTCGAAAGCGTGTCAAATCCATTAAGAATCAGGCAGGGAGGGTTGATTTCTTCTACAATTCATCTTCTAGTAGTCATGCTAGTAAGTTGCAACTTAACCTTCTGTGACATTTTAGTACATTTACAGGCATTATGTTCTCACAAAGGATGCTGGATTAGACAGTTTATGTTTAAATCGATAAAAAGCCACTTTTGCATTTTTCATAAAGGCAATATATACAGTGCTCTCAACACTACTTCCAGTTGCTAACTGTTTTCCAGTGACATGCCTGCTATACTGCCCTGCCTTTTTAGAAATCATCATATATTAAGCAGTTTTCAGAACATTAATCTTTTCAAACAACTTTGAGGGAAATATATATCTTCTAATTCTTGCCTTATTGTTACGCATATATGCCGTCATCTGTGTGGTTATCACCCTCATGATTACTTCACAGCAACATATCTCTCTCTGGATTTAGTCGTTCTCTTTCCCAAACATGACTGCCCTGAAGAGGAGCCCCACGACAAAAGCATGAGACTGTGCCTGACTCCTAACTGCTCTCATTGTTTAATGATCAATGTGACCTTCTAAATCATGGCCCGTGTCCCAGTAGCTTGATCCCATCAACTGACCTGAACTCATTAACTCAGAAAGAAGCACCTGCCCAACTTCTTTCAGTGACAGTGCCCTGGAATCGCGTCATCCCATGGCTTTCCAGACTACCCATAAGCTGATGCACTGCCTAGTTGAAAACTCCAACTTTGAGCTGGGCTGAAAGCTCCAGGCATACAATCTATAACTTCACTTAGAAGTTGTGGAAGCTCAAACTCAATGTGACTGGAGTTGAGCTGTAGCTATTCCCTCAAACCTGCCTCCTTCGGCGTAACTGAGTCAGTAAATGGCTCTCCTATAACCCAGCCAGGGTTCAAGCTGGAAGCCTGAGACTCAAATTTGACCACTCCCTCTCCCTCTTTTCTCACATCCAGTTAAAAAACAAGTCATGTGGGCCCTGACTTCAAATGCATCTCAAAATTATACACTGCTCTCTACCACCTTTGTCACCAAGCTAGGTCACCTCAATTACAAAAACATCCTAACCAGTCTCCTTGCGCATATATGGTTTGCTCCCCAGCAGGTTTCCACATAGCAGGCAAAGTGGTCTTTGTAAACATAATCTGATCAGGGAGGTATTCCCTTGATTAAACCCCTCAGTGGGTTCCCACTGTGCTTAGGTCCATGAGGGCTTGGGCATCTGAGAATTGACTATTTCTCTTCATCTTGCACCATTCTCTCTCATAGCCACTACGTTCTGCCACACTGGCCTTATTTTAGCTTCTCAAATGCATCAGCTCTTTCCCACTTCAGGGACTGTGCAAGTGACAGTACAGTCAGCGGAAACACTCATCTACACATTTGACAGCTAGTCAACTCCCACTTACTCTTTATGTTTCAGTTCAAATGTCTTTCTTAACGTGCCTTCTTCTAATGCACTAACATAAACTAACATTTATCACAGTCTTTACCTTTGTATTTATTTGTGTGAGTCTTTGTTGCTTTGTTGATTGACTCCTCTTATAAGCTATGTTTTGGGAAGTCAGAATCCATGTCTGTTTTGCTATTTAACTTATCTCAGAGGTCTGGCACTACTTTTAAGCATCTTTTATAAAAGGTTAATTCATTAAAGAATTATCAAGTTAGCCTGGCCAGTGTGGCTCAGTGGTTGAGTGTGGACCTATGAACCAGAAGGTCATGGTTTGCAGAGCATATGCCTGGGTTGTGGGCTCACTCCCTAGTAAGGGGCATGCAGGAGGCAGCCAATCGATGATTCTCTCTCATCATTGATGTTTCTATCTCCCTCTCCCTTCTTCTCTGAAATCAATAAAAACATTTTTTAAAAGAATTATAAAGTTAAATAGACTACAAGGAACTAGCCCATGGACAATCTGTGTGGCTTTTGCAGGGGAAAAAAGTTCTCTTCTCACCCAACCTTCCAAACTCCACAGATCAGGGGCACAGCAGGATTCATGATGATTTATACAAACTCAGCTTGGAAGCGCCAGACCTCCTTCCCTTGGCCCCACTCTTAAATAATATGAACATTTTCTTATTAAAAAGGAAAAGAGCATCTAAGGTATTTTATTCTGAATATTTGTTCAGTGAAGAGAAGTTTACACAGCTTGTGGAGAATTATTCAGCAGGAAATTAAACCTCCGTAATTCTGAATTTTCACTTTGCTTTCAATTGGCAGAGCATCCTGGCAAACCACCCTCCTCTCTAGAACATTCATAATACCACATCCGCCACCAAAATGTGCTTTCGGAGCCAAATCACAAACTAGGTTAGACAAGACAGCTCTCTGGAGGCCTGAGATACGAGGTGGTAGATAGGTTATGAACACACCATTCAGTCATGGCCAGCAATTAACACCTAAGTTTTGCATAGTAATTTGAAGATTGCAAAATAACTAACATAGGATGATGGATTAACAGAGAAAGTGCTCTTATTTTATCTAAGTGAATAGATTATCTGAGTTGAGCCTCCCAGCCATTTTATGAGACTGATCCGGTAGCTCCATTTTACTGATGAGATAGATAAAGAGGTTGAAATGACTCACCTCCTGTCTCACAACTAGTTCCCCCAGTTGCAGAACTCAAAATTAGAGCTTTTGACAAATATTTTTGTATGATTTCATGGTGCTTCTATTCACCAGGAATCTGACTATGTGGCTGTTTCATTTAGAGAAGAATTGACTTCACCCAGAAACTTAACAGCTGCCATAGAGAGAGAGAGTTTGTATGTTAAACAAACAAATCAATAACCTGATTCTTTTTGTACTAAGGAGAACCAAATTGATTTTTATTTTATTTTCACTTTGCATCATTTAACAAAGGAAAAGCAATTTTTAAAAAAGAAATCGCAACTGGACTAGAAGACTTTGGGGGCTTTTGTACACCGAATAATAAGACAATTGTTCATCTTATTTTATTATAGGTAAACGTAGTGCATTTCACTCATTATTTTTATGCATTTAGAAAGAAAAAATTACTGTGCCAATTAAATCAGGAAAAATCAATGATAAGATAAATCCCAATTCAAAGGTGTTTTTTAAATCTAAATGTGCATTTAGAATTTATGAAATATACAAGAAAATTTAGATCCCCATGATAAGGAAATTATTATCCCTCAGATATATCTTTAGATATTCATTTTTTCTTTCTATTCCTTCTGCTAAAATCCTAATTAAGCCTTCATCATCTTTTGCCTGGTCTATTAATATGGAAAACCTATTGCTTTTCCCATCTCGTTTCTCCTCCCTCAGTCCATCCTCAGTATTACTGTCCGAGTATTCTTTCTATGTCAATGACTTTCACAACTTAGACTGATTGATTTGCTACCTACAGGATTAAATTTAAACTCCTTAAGTGAGCATCCAAGGCACTTTATATCAGTCCAACTACTATCTTTGTAGCTTTATCTCTCCTCACATCTCACGTGTACTTTACCCCCATACTTAGCTTCTCTCCATTCTCTAAGCACATCATACATATGGAGGCAAACATTCTCCATTCACACAACACATTTGGAAGTGAACATTCTCAGTTTGCAATACACAAACAGAGGTAAACATTTTTCATTCACACCTACATATAGAGGTAAATCTTTCAAGCACACTATACATCAGAGTTGAACAGTCTTCATTCACACCACATACATAGAGGTGAACATTCTGTTTTCTCTCTCAGTAGAGACATTATTCTCCTTCTTTATTGGTAAACTCTTCGGCATACTTAAAATCTCAGATTATGTGGAATATCCTTTTTTAAAGCATTTTCCATCACCTTCCAGATAGCTAGGAGAGCTATCCAAGAGAAATGATAATCATTGAGCCTAAATCACTTATTTTACAAATGAAGAAAAGAGGTCCAAATAGTGAAGTGTTATTTTTCCCAACATTATATGTACAGCAAGTTCATAACAATGTGAGCATAGGAATTTATGGTTTTTCATGCCTGCTTCACTTTTTCCTGGTCTTACATGGACATCAATGAAAGAATAGAGTGAAAGTATAACCTAATGCCATGCCTGGTCAGCAGGTCTTTATGGTTCACCTCCAGCAGGTCTATGTGGAACTACCCAGACCACCAGGAGGCAAAAGAATATCCTGAGAGGTAATTACAAGTAGATGCAAATCTCTGTGCCCTTGCTTGGGTTACGTTACCCCTCAGAGAGATAACCCCAACCTCACAAAACATTATGCAGATTAAATGAAATGTGTGTATTTCAAATGCATAATTAAGGCTCAATAAATTTTATCTCTTTTACCCATTTCCTACTAGGTGAGGCCTAAATATGGTTGCTTGTAGGTAAAACCCATTGTTAAACCACCAATGTAGTTAAAGAATATTTTACTTAATACATTTACAAAAATACACAGCTTTGGTATAAATGCTCCAGTGATTGTAATGCCACCCTGTTTATATAATAAACACATGTGTTCACTTTAAGAATGAGGTTGGTAGCACTGCCACCAAATGTCATAGCTTTTAGTTACTGACCCCCAGCTGAGAATGGATCAATTGGGCAAATAGAAGGAAGCAAACAAATCTACAACCATAAATATCAACACACAACCAGAAATAGGGAGAGAGATCAAAGGCAGAGCATCGCTACCCAGGAGAGACACCAAGAAGATTCACATTGGGGGCAGCAACACCAAGGCACCCAGAAGACCTTTTCAGGACTTGCAACCATTTCTGGAAAGAAATCAAAGGCTAAAATCCTTGGCTATTGCATTTCAAAATAAATAAAGACTCCTCTACTTCCTTCACAAAAAACCAGCCAAGCTAAATTTATGCTCTAGAATATTGCCCTGGGAGCTATCCCTGGAAGAAATCCTTTTAACCCTAATACTGCTCTTTGTTTGGAATCCAAGTCTTCTGCTTTTGCCCACATAGCCATTAGCATTCAAATTAGAAAAGCATCCAGTCAAAAAATATTTATTGAGCAAAATGATGCAAAATGTTATATTAGGGAAAGCGCCAGTCCCCAGCAGTTATTGAAACATCCCTCTTAAAGTATTCTAGACTTCCTCCATTATTGGTTCCTTCTTTAGGGTTAAGCACTGCCCTTCTTCCTTTTGAAGGTCCCCCTTTAAGTGTCAAAATCCTTGGTGTGCGGATAAAACATTAGATTGACAACATAGTTGCAAAGGAGAACTCACATCTGAGAACATGAGACTGGCAAGAAGTCATGAAACACATTAAAACTGAAGAGGAAAGAAAGGGGAAAAAACAATGAGATTATTATAATTGGTGTGGGTACCGTTGCAAAATGTTTAGCCTCTGACTAAATGAAGTAGAAACAAGACTTCCTACTGCAGTGTAGTTATATATTGTGTGAAAGAGAAACAAATTCAAAATAGATTTTATCTACATGCTAATTTCTATCAAATCGGACTGGCTTTCTGGAGGCCTGTGCAAGGACTGTGACCCTGTTTCTGGACAAGAGGAGAGCTGGAGTGGTGGAACACACAATGTGTAGTTAGCAGCCTTGCTGTAGGTGAGAGCACAGGATCGGGAGCCGGAGTATCCAATCAAAACACATTCATTGAGTAAAACGATTTGATTTGAATCTGGGCTCTGCCACTCATAAACTCTAATATCCTGTGCACTTCACTGCATCTCCATGACATCCAGTGTCTTTATATATGAAACAGAAAACAATAAGATGATTACAATTGGTGAGGGTACCGTTGCAAAATGTTTAGCCTCTGGCTAAATTAAGTACAATGATTTATTATCAGGTATTAAGTGGCTTACAAAAACAGAGAAAAGCTGGAAGAGTCAGCCCGAGTCTGACTTTCTGGTACACTTCCCAGGCCCAAGCATCACAATGCCTCTGCCCTGAGACAGGGGAGCTGCCACCGCCAGTGGAAGAGGACGCCAGGTTACACAGTCACCAACAACATCCGCCATGCCTGCCTCTCAGCGCCGTTCTGCAGAAAGAGTGCCTGCTCTCTGCTCGTTCCCCTCCTTCACTCAGTACTGGATGAAAATCTTCCAGGAGTACCTCTGGCTGCTAGAACCAACATCACACGCAGCTCTCTCACTACAAGGGAGTGTGGGATCCTGGGATTTGGGACTTACAGCGAGTCTAGTTTAGGAGGACACCGCTGACAATGCTCTCTGGGGCATTGGCCATAAGCCCCTTCAGGAACGGAGCCACATTACTCCAACTGGGGAGGTTTTGCTACCTGACCCAGGTCAGGCCCACTCCCAGGGCACACTCCATCTATTTACTGATTCACCTGAGCGTGTAAAGAATCACACCCTTAGCCTCAAGGCAGAATATCTCCGAAAGCCATCTCAGCTTCAGAGGACCTCTTGGAATTGACTAAGTCCATTGTGACTGCCTCATCCTTCCTTCCTCTACTCAATTCTATGCTCTTTATTCCCCATAGCTGCTGATCTCATGGTCATTCTCCAATGTAAGCTTCCTACCTACAAGTAAGTGTTCACTCAGAATCTGCTTCTTGGGGAAAGGAACCTACTACAGACATGTTAGAAGTAGGTGGAGTGAAGGTGGAGTAAACCACCTCGTGATATTCACCACAACTTTAATGAGGATGAAACAATATAATGCATATGAAAAAAATATCTAGGAGCTCACACAGGGTCTGGCCCAGGGTGAGCCACTATAGCATTGTTTAATAATAATATAGTATAGCTAATATTTACTGAGTACTTACTACGTTTCCAGATACTATTCAAAATTATTCATTTAAACTAACTTACTGAATCTTTATTATAGCCCACGAAGTGTGTGCTAACATTATTCATCTTACAAATGAGGTAAATAAGGTCTGAAGAAGTTCTTTTCAATGTTAGTCTGTAAGTGGAAGAGTTAGGATTTTAATCCACATACTAATTCTAGAGTCTGGTCTTGCCCTCCTCTCTGTCTCAACATTAAATTTGTAGCCAATAAAATCCATCACACACAAAAGAAGCCTCTGCTTTGTCTATAAAAAAATGCTATGGGGTTAGGAGAAGGGGACTAAAGGATTTTTATTATGGCCTGTGGTAGGCTAAATAATGGAGCCTTTAGGAGAACCAAGATGGCGGCATAGGTTAACGCCGGAGTTTGCTGCTCTGAACAACTACTTCAAAAGTGAAACCAAAAAATGGAAGGGACATCACCCAGAACCACAGGAACGCTGGCTGAGTGGAAGTCCTACAACTAGGAGGAAAGAGAAACGCATACGGACACTCAGAGGAGGCGCAGTGCTGAAGTCAAATTCTGAGGTGCAGAGTGCGCGGAGCGGGCTGGCGGCGGAGGGCGCGGTTGGCGTTTTCAATCGGGAGGGAGTCGCAGACTCTGAGCTCCAGATCCGGGCGAATCTTTAGGGACCCAGACTCAAACGGGAGAAGCGGGGCTGTCTGGCTTCGGTCAGAGCGAGTGCAGCTTTCTCTCCGAGCTTTGCAGCGGGTGCTGGGACCCAGAGAGGCAGAGCCCCTGGGGACAGGACTGAGAGCCGCCATAACTGCTCTCTCCGGCCCACCCTGTTGATCCTGTGCGACCGGCCCCACCCAAGCCCTGCACACAGGCATTTGCCGGATAGCCTCAGGCAAAGGCTAGATTAGCACCTCCCTAGAGGACAGAAGTTCTCACACTGCTGATACAGCTGATTCTCATAGCCACTTGGCCTGGAGGTCAAACCCTCCCTGGAATTAGCTACAACAATCAAGATTTAACTACAAGACTGCGAACAAAGACCACTAGGGGGTGCACCAAGGAAGCATAACAAAATGCGGAGACAAAAAAACAGGACGAAATTGTCAATGGAAGATATAGAGTTCAGAACCACACTTTTAAGGTCTCTCAAGAACTGTTTAGAAGCCGCCGATAAACTTAATGAGATCTACAAGAAAACTAATGAGACCCTCGATCTTATATTGGGGAACCAACTAGAAATTAAGCATACACGGACTGAAATAACGAATATTATACAGACTCCCGACAGCAGACCAGAGGACCGCAAGAATCAAGACAATGATTTGAAATGCGAGGAAGCAAAAAACACCCAACCGGAAAAGCAAAATGAAAAAAGAATCCAAAAATGTGAGGATAGTGTAAGGAGCCTCTGGGACAGCTTCAAGCGTACCAACATCAGAATTATAGGGGTGCCAGAAGATGAGAGAGAGCAAGATATTGAAAACCTATTTGAAGAAATAATGACAGAAAACTTCCCCCACCTGGTGAAAGAAATGGACTTACAGGTCCAAGAAGCGCGGAGAACCCCAAACAAAAGGAATCCAAAGAGGACCACACCAAGACACATCATAATTAAAATGCCAAGAGCAAAAGATAAAGAGAGAATCTTAAAAACAGCAAGAGAAAGAAACTCAGTTACCTACAAGGGAATACCCATACGACTGTCAGCTGATTTCTCAACAGAAACTTTGCAGGCCAGAAGGGAGTGGCAAGAAATATTCAAAGTGATGAATACCAAGAACCTACAACCAAGATTACTTTATCCAGCAAAGCTATCATTCAGAATTGAAGGTCAGATAAAGAGCTTCACAGATAAGGAAAAGCTAAAGGAGTTCATCACCACCAAACCAGGATTATATGAAATGCTGAAAGGTATCCTTTAAGAAGAGGAAGAGGAAGAAAAAGGTAAAGATACAAATTATGAACAACAAATATGCATCTATCAACAAGTGAATCTAAGAATCAAGTGAATAAATAATCTGATGAACAGAATGAACTGTTGATTATAATAGAATCAGGGACATAGAAAGGGAATGGACTGACTATTCCTGGGGGGGAAAGGGGTGTGGGAGATGTGGGAAGAGACTGGACAAAAATCGTGCACCTATGGATGAGGACAGTGGGTAGGGAGTGAGGGTGGAGGGTGGGGCGGGAACTGGGAGGAGGGGAGCTATGGGGGGAAAAAAAAGAGGAACAAATGTAATAATCTGAACAATAAAGATTTAATTAAAAAAAAAAAGAAAAGAAAAGAAAAGAAAAAGAAAAAAAGGCTGAAACCGGTTTGGCTCAGTGGATAGAGGGTCGGCCTGCGGACTGAAGGGTCCCAAGTTCGAATCCGGTCAGGGCCAAATACCTGGGTTGTGGGCACTTCCCCAGTGGGGGATGTGCAGGAGGCAGATGATCGATGTTTCACTCTCATCGATCTTTCTAACTATCTCTCTTCCTTCCTCTCTGTAAAAAAATCAATAAAATATATTTTAAGAAAAAAAAATAAAATAAAAAAATAATGGAGCCTTTAAATGCCCGGGTCTGAATCCCTGGCACCTGTAATTGTTATATTATATAGCCAAAGCATCTTTGCAGATGTGATTAAGTTAAGGGGTCAAGATGCGGAAATTAGACGGTATTATCCAGGTGGGCCTTAAATGTAATCACATGTATCTTTAAAAGAGAGAGGTAGTGGGAGACTCTCCTACAAAGAAGGGAAAGGCAATGTGATGATGGAAGCAGAGACTGGCAGGGTGCAGCCACAGGTCAAGGGATGGCAACAGCCCTAGAAGCTGGAAAAGGCAAAGAAAGGATCCTCTCCTAGAGCCTTCGAGAAAGAAGCAGCTTTGCTGACACCTTGATTTTGGCCCCATAAGTCTCATTTCAGATTACCTCTGGTCTTCAAAAAGGTAAGAGAATAAGTATATTTGTTTTAAGCCAGTAAATTTATGAAAACAAATACAGGGCCATAGAAATTATAATATTTCCAGTATTATGTGGAGAACTCAGTATTACACCTCTATTGGAGAATTAGAAGTTAGATCTGCCTAGCCATTGCAGGTTAATAGGAAGAATGGAACAAATTCTGGGCTTGGAATCCCTACCACCATCTATTTCACCTAGTTGGGAAATGAGATCCAGAGATATATTAAGTGTGTACTTTGTTACCAGTATTAATAGGTTAGGTTTCTCTTCTCTGGATTTAATTCCTTGGAGTTATATTTTGCACATAGGCCAGATTAACTAGTAAAAAATACACAAAAAGATTCATGCTTAAATTTTAGAGTGGCATTTTCTCTGTTCCACCTGACAGGTGGCCTTACACATAGTCAAAACAAGAAACAGAACTGAGACACAGATTATATGGACAAGACCAACCCCCATCTGGTAACCATCTATTGGAGGGTGGGAGAAAGGGAAGGAAGCCCCATCCAGAGGCTATCAGAAGCTTCCTTTCAAAACATAAATGTGTTAAAAAATTAGAGAGCATTCACTCACTCCATCTTCCCAATTCCAGCATGTCATAATTTTAAGAGTTCCATCAAAAGGTTGATGAGACTTGGGGACTCAACAGGGTTGAGTCACACATGTAGTTACCTGTTGGGAATGGCTAAAGGCATTTCCCCAAACCTGAATAGGAAACTGATTGTGGCTGCCAGACAGTTAAAGGGCATCTTAATCTACATGTTATTGCCTCCTACTGGCCAAACACCTGAGCAGCCATAGGCTATTCCCCAAACTGACAATGCTTCTGTACCCTTTGAAACCTTACCCTTTGAAGTGAATTATCTCCACCTTGCCTTAGGACAAATTGTGTTAATAAAAGCAAGGGTCCTAGGCAGGGAGGGAGTCTTCAGTTCCTTTAGCTGAAGGTCCTCTGACCTCCCAATGCCTTTCAAAATTATAACTCGTCTCTGGACTCTATTAGTATCTGGATTTCTATGTCATCTGCGCACAGCCTTTTCCAGATTCCTGAACCCTTCTTGATGCTGGACATGAACCCCGGCATAAATGGATGCCCGAAGTGGAACAAGAGCGCCAACAAGTGGATATACAGGAAAATATATAATTAATAGCTCTACTTATGCTCACTGCATAGTTATAAGCAGGTTTAGCAGCAGTGATGGTAAGAGTTGGGAGGCGAGAGAAATGGTCAGTTTCTGAGTAATCTTAATTGACCACCTCAAGGGCAGCTATAAATTGAGAGGAACTATAAACACGGTGACCTAGACCAGTGCTTCTTAAACTACCCCTGATGAAAGAACAATTTTATTTAAAATTTCCAATCTGCCTGGCCAGTGTGGTTCAGTGGTTGAGCATCGACCAATGCACCAAGAGGTCACCAGTTCAATTCCCGGTCAGAGCACTTGCCATGACTGTGAGCTCAGTCCCCAGGAGGGGGCATGCAGGAGGCAGGGAATTGACATTGATGTTTTTCTCTCTCTCCCTCTCCTTTCCTATCTCTAAAATCAATAAAAACATATTTAAAAATTAAATAAATTTTCCAAGTCATCAGTCTAATACCCTTGTAAAATACAATTAAAATGAATTACTAGAAAAGTTAAATGGAAAGAAAAGATATACAACATACAAGTTGATTGATTTTACTTATTTGATACAGTAAACATAAAATTACTCTTTCAAAATGCTGTTAAAGTTTTTGAAAGCTTATTCTTAATTTCTGTACTTACTCTGGCACCAGTTGGTAACAGTTTCAGGATGGGCATTGGTTCACAGAACACACTTTGAGAAACTCAGGTTTGTATCTCCGGCCTCTACAGTGAAAACTTAAGGAAAGTGAGCACTAGACTCAATAGGCAGGATGTAGTGTCATTATACCTCTAGGTAACTTCCGTCAAGTGTGTCTCTCCTGTACTCATTCCACTTGTTCTGGAGCCTCTCACATAGTTGTTTTTTTTGTTTGTTCGTTTGTGGTTTTTTTTTTTAATAACTGAAACATTTCCATACACCAGAAATTGGGATGTATACTATTTCTAGAACTTTAAAATTACTTTGGACTCATTCTTAAATCTAGAGCATCTTCAACACCTTGGAATATGGGAATTGTGGAAGATTGAAAAAAATGATGATTGGAAAACTCAAAATTGCAAACTAATAAGGAAATTTTGTGAAAAGCAAGTGGAACTAAATTCCTCAGACCTACACTAATAAAATTCAATTGTCCTATTTCACAGAATTTAGTATGAAGAAAATCTGCCTGCATTTTTATTTGAAAGGCAAATAGCAGCACTGATTCTGAAAAAATAATTCACTTTTTTTTAAAAAAAATATGTTTTTATTGATTTCAGAGAGGAAGGGAGAGGGGGAGAGTGAGAGATAGAAACATCACTGTTGAGAGAGGATCATCAACTAGCTGCCTCCTGCATGTCCCACACTGGGGATTGAGCCTGAAACTTGAGCATGTGCCCTAACTAGGAATTAAACTTCAACCTCCCAGTTCATAGGTTGACGCTCAACCACTGAACCACATCAGCCAGGCCACCTGTCTAATTTTTAGACACAGAAATGATTAAGGACTAGTGCATTCATTTTTAAAAATTGTACTTGTAGCCCAGCCAGCTCCGTCCCCAGCAAGGGGCATGCAGAAGGCAGCCAATCAATGATTCTCTCTCATCATTGATGTTTCTATCCCACTCCCCCTCTCACTCTCTGAAATCAATAAAAAAATATATTTTTTAAAAAGTGTACTTGCAGCACAGTTATTCTCTTACCTCAAATAAAATTCAATTAAACAAATTCTCTTTTCACTTTTACATTCTTTTAGAGCTTCATAACTACATCATATTAGTGTTAGTGTGTACTTAGATCTGATGTTTTTATATTTTATCTTCTTTCAATTAAAGTAGTTTCAAATCATTTTAAAAATAAACATATTTTTGTATTTTGTAATTGTTTGGCAGGCAAAAATGTGAGCTACAAATCAGGGGAAGAGGTGTAATGATGAAAAATGACTTTTGTCCTAGAATAGCTAGAAATCATCTGAGATTCATTTAGTTCTGACAAATCAAATGAATCTAGAAACTTAATTATCACCAAGCATTTACAGAGTGACTGGTTCTGAAATTTCTGTTTGATAGGAGCATTGAGTCAGAGGAAGATTTCACCCAAACTTTCTTGTTGTTGACATTTTTTCCCCCATTGATTTTTAGAGAATGGAAGGCAGGAGGAGAGACAGTGAGAGAGAAACATGGATATGAGAGAGATACATCAATTGGTTGCCTCCCAACCAGGGCAAGAGATTGAGCCTGCAACCAAGATATGGTGCCCTTGACCAGAATTGAACCCAGGACCCTTCAGTCTGTGGGCTGATGCTCTATCCACTAAGACAAACTGTCTAGGGCTCACCCAACCTTTCTGAGATCCTGTGATTCAAAAGGGCATGCTTTATGTTAACAATAAAAACTCAAGATTCACTTGACTCTGTTGTGAAAATACTGAGGTGTTTATGGTTTTGTTTTTGCCCTTTTCTTGCATCAAAACACAATCACTACATGAGAATTGTATCTTTAAGATCAACATGGCATAATTTTCAGGGAAGAAACAGGACCAAGAAAGAGAATAATTAAAGCACCCATGTTTTAAATGACTGTGTGTAGAATATTTTATATACATTATTTTATTTGATCCTCACAACTCTTTAAAGAGAATATTAAGATCTCCATTTTTTTAAAGAAGGAAATGGAAGATCAATGAGGGTAATGAACAAACCTAAAATCCCACAGAAAGTGACAGAGCCAGAATTGAACCAGCTCTGCCTCACTCCAAAGCCTGGCTGGGTCCAACATACAGTGAGGTCTTCTAGCCAAGATGGGTTTTTCAAATATGCCTGGGCTCAGCTGTACTTATTCAGACATAGGTGTGAGAATATGTTATTTACTACCTGTGCTCTATCCATAATGATACTGCCAAGGTATAAAAGAACTGGGATATAATCAAAAGGGTGGGGTTTCAGGGAAGTCAACATAGTGGATTTGTACAAAAGATCAGTCAACCCTCTGTTTCAGGCACCAGAGAGCCCAATAAACATATAGGGTGCCCCGAAATTCACACAAGGAGTAATTTTGATAGAAAATACAGGTTTATAATTAAAAATTGTAAATTTTTTATTGATTCATAATGTACACAGTATAGGTTTATGTATGGAATAGCACATTGGGTAAATGGCCTCCACAGCTTTGCTGGTACATATGCAAAGCCGTGGTCTTCATTGGTCTTCATTGTCCCTGCTCCTGGGCCATGATTGGTGCTTGGTAATGCTTATCAAATTGAAGCGATTGAAATCAAAGGGCAACAGATATTAGAATCTGATTCAATAAACCAAGTAAAATTAAGCTTTTATTTTTTGTTGTTGTTGTTAATGCTCACGCAAAATTCAAATCTTGCGTGAATTTTGGGACACCCTATATATGACATTCAGACCCCTACCCTGATTCCACAATAATATTTCCCTATGGTCCAACTAATTGGAAGAACCCTGGTAGAATGAAGGCTTTCTAAGGTTGAATTTCTAAGGCGAATCCTCTCTCTCTGTCATGAGGCCAAATAATTCCTCAGCTATAGGTCAGGGCACTATCTCAAAACATACAGCACTGCAGTCTGGCAACAAGGGATAATCTAATACTTCTTATTGTTCATTGAATGAATTCAACAAAAGGTTTCAGGAGAGGAAGTGAGTAAATTCCCAGAATATCCTTGAACTGCCCTTGAAACTTTGCTCTGCTTAGAGTGCTATATTGGCTGCTTTACAAAGATATGCCTTTTGTCTCTCAGGGGCCATACAAGGGAAATGGAATGAGCCAGCACAGTTTGATTCCCTTCAGACAAGACTCAGCAATAAATGCCTTCTTTAGGCCACAGGTAGTCCTAAACATTTCACTACCAAATATCTCTTTTTTGCATTTCCCTCATAAAACTCAAAAGTCTATCAAGTTGCATTTAAGAACCAGTTTTCAACTTCCTGTGAATACGGTATGACTCTAGTTTTGTCTAGAGTTACGTTCTGTTGCTATAGAAAGAAAGCCTTCATGCATGGAAATAAAGATTTTTCTATTGGTCTCCTTGAAAAAGAGGTGTGAATATTCACCCCCAAAACCCCCATAACCATGTATTACCTACCTCAAAGATGCAGCAGAAACAGCATCAGACAATTGATTGTTTTGTTTCCTATCATCTTTGCCTTTTTTTCTTGGCCAATAGGAAGCCCAGGAAAAAACAATTTTATGCTCAAATGCTATCACTTTCCTCTACTAGGAGATTTTATGTTGTTGTTGCTATTTTTTTCAATGAGTTCTGGAGGCTTTTTCTCTTTAGAGAGTAATACACTAAATTCAATGTGGAATCCTGGCTTAGATCCTGCAACAGACTAAGAAAATTACTTGATAAACTGATGAAATCCAAATAGAGTCTATAGTTTAGTTAATAGTAATGTACAAATACTAAATTTTAATTTTAACAAATGTATATTAAGAGAAACTGGGTGAAGGGAATATGAGAATGCTACTATCTTTGCAGCTTTTCTGCAAATCTAAAATTATTCCAAATGAAAAAAAAATTTAAATACATAGTTATTATAGAAAATACAGACAAGAAAAAATATCAAGCAGTAATAACTCAATGATGACTTGCCAAAATTTTGGCATTTCCATTCTTTTTCTATGAAAATGTATCTTTAATTCATGCTGCACATATTATCTTCAAATATTCTTTCTACTTAATAGATTATGGTGAACCTATTTGCACAACAAATATGAATTTATAACATTTATCCTTTCAATATTCAATCATATTAACTGAATACTTACTATAAAATGTCTATATCATATTGCATTACCCAGATTTATCTGAAATGATTAAAACATCAAACAGTTGTATTTTTTACTTTATGTTATTTATTTTGTACTTTAATATAAAATTTTTATTATTTAAAAATAATGTAAAAATAAGTCAGGGGACAACTTTTTTCTTACAGTCATAATTATTATCTTAATAAAAATTCTCATAAAATTATTATTTGTGTTAACAGGTAGGCTTATTTGGAAAGAATAATATGAGAATGCCCATTTTGTTATATCTTTTCTAGATCAAGTATCATTATTTCAATATAAGATAATTTTAAAATATTTTTCACTTCAACAGGCACAAAAATGGTATATCATGTTTTTAACTTAAATTCTTGAAAATATAGTGAGATTAGACATATGTTAGAATGTTTACTGTCCATTTGTATTTTTCTTCTGAATTTTCTGTCTTAACCTTTTTACATTATACCACTGAAGTATTTATCATATTGATTATTGATATTGATTTGTAAGGGTTAACATGATATATAGATATGTTATATATAGATATATATCTCTATATATTTGTTTATTTTTATTAATTTCAGAGAGGAAGGGAGAGATAGAAGTACCAACGATGAGAGAGAATTATTGATCCTCTGCCTCCTGCACGCCCCCTACTGGGCATCAAGCCCTCAACCTGGGCATGTGCCCTTGACTAGAATCCAACCTGGGACCTTTCAGTCTACAGGCCAACATTCTATCCACTGAGCCAAACCAGCTAGGGCTATATCTATATTTTTAAAACATATATAAATATATAAATCTTAAGGCATATATACATGTATATGTATATGTATATAATATGTTAGATTACATCTATATATCATGTTAATTGTTTGTCTAACAACATGACAAATATTTCCCACAAGACCTTATTTGCATTTTTATTTCTTCATGGTTGTTTTAAACATGTATAACTTGTTTTTGTATAAGCAAATTCATTTTCTCCTTTATGCTTTCTGCCTTTATCATGCTTTTAAAAATCCTAAAGGACATCAAAAATACATTCACACATGTATATGCATAGGCACAATTTTTATTCTGGTTGTGGTTTATGGGAATTTTTCTACATATATGTCTTTAATTCTTCCATTTGAACCTTATCCAAATATGTAAGGAATAGGGACATCCCAAAGGTCAATACCAACAAGGTTCATTTGCAATATCACTTTTTGAAAATATTAAATTCTGTCTGTTTCTCAATTTTTTACCTTAGCTCCACTGATATATCTGTTGAAATAACTATTGTAGGTTGATATGTTTTAACACCTTCTAGGCACTACTTTCTATACTTCATTCTTTATCAAAATCTAAGCCCCTACTTTCATACTTGTTAAGTTTCTTAATGAGGATAAGAAACATTTTATCAAATTTCAACAAAATCTTATGGAATTTTTATGAGAATTAAATTAGATGAATATATTAATAAGAACAGACTGGACATCTTTACAATTTGAATCTTCCTTTCTAAGATGACAAGAGAAATCTCCAACCCATTGTTTTTCAAATCTTTACTGATGTCCTCAGTAAAATTACATTTTTTTTCCATACAATTGCTAACCAATCCTATATAATAAAACCCTAATATGCAAATTGACTGAATGGCGGAACGACTGGTAGCTATGACGCACACTGACCACCAGGGGGCAGACAATCAACGCAAGAGCTGCCCCCTGGTGGTCTTTGGGCTCCCACAGAGGGAGCACTGCTCAGCCAGAAGCTGGGCTCCATGGGGAGTGGGCCTAAGCCAGCAGTTGGACATCCCCTGAGGGCTCCCCAACTGTGAGAGGGTGCAGGCCAGGCTGAGGGACCCCCCCGCTGAGTACATGAATTTCATGCACCAGGCCTCTAGTGTTTTAAATAATGATGTTAGGGTAACAACAGGGGTCAATAGATTTGCTTTACAGTTAAACAGTAAAAACAGCATTTTAGGTAAACTGACCAATGCTCTCATCTGTGAATTTTAATCATAAGCATAAATATCTGTAGTTGTTATCTACCCTTGAACATAGAGAAGGCAACCATCACTTGGGTCTAATAGAAGAAGCAAAAATCACCAGTAGGTTAACACTCTCTGCTGCTCCTTCCTCTGGCTTGGCTGAGGGGTGTACTTCTCATAAGCCATGTGTCTGGGTTGTGAGCAGCAAAGCTAGAGAGACAGGTTTTGTGTAAATTTAACCATAGTGGTTCTCTCTAGAAGCCCATTGCATGAAAGAATTTAGAAATTCTTTCTTCCTCTCTCAAGGTTCATACTGCCCCAACCCTCTTTTCTGAGCCAACCAGCCAGGTACTTTCTTTCTCCATCCAAAGATCTGTAAACATTGAGTCATCTGTAAAAAGTAAAAATACAATTTAAACCAGTAGCAGCAGCCCAGAATTAATGAAAAACTAAAGAAAAAAATTAGAATATGAGAAAATCTGCAGTGACAAATGACTCCACGCAGACTAGAGATGAAAGAAGAAGGATGTTATGAGGAATTACAGAAGTAGGACTATTAAAAAAGAATCTAATGAAACACCTAAGAATTAATTTCAATTGCCTCTAATTTTAGATAAGTAGTCAATATGAGATCCATGAAATTTTGTTCATAAATTAATTAATGTCCAATTAATCTGGACATGTTCTATACCTAATCTAGGAAATGATTAAAGATCTGGACACCACCACACACACACATTTGATCATATGACTGCCATCATAATAGAACATCTCCTGCCAAATTAATAAAAGCATTTATTCTGGTCCACTAGGTTTTTAGAAAATAGGTATACATGATAGATGTTGCAGGGACCTGTGACTCAAGATACAAATAGACAGTAGCATAGCAAGTGTTTCCACCTACCTACTGGCAGTAGGAGACCAGTATCTGATTTGCAACCCACTCTCTCAGCAATATACAAAGATAGAGAAGTACTCAGCCCTTCCCCATTCCACAGGACCTTCTCATAATTAAAACACTAGGTTGCATCTTATGGAACTTTGAAATTTTTTTTTCAATGATAATTCCATAAGATTCAACCTAGTCAGTTGGGATAGAAGAGATGAAAGTTGGATTACTATGTTTTTTTAGGTCATCACTTCCTATTGCCACCTGAAGGGAACCATATCAAAGCTATTTGGGCTGGGTCAACACCCTAGCACCTCCTGAAAAAACAAAAACAAAAAACCTGATAGGAAGTTAATTATTACAAGTGGCAATTTGATAATATAGGAATAAAGCTAATAGTATAATAATGTAATTAGATTCAGTTCTTTAAAAAATGTACAGCAGGAAAAGAAAGTTATCTGTGATCATGCCCATGATAGACATGGGTTGAATGTCAAGTAAATGTCTTTGTTTTGTATATCTCAGTCTATGTTCACCAACCCACTCAGAGCCTGTCTGTCCCATGTTGTTACAATGGGCTAGAGAAAACCTTATTCTCTCTCAAATCTTTCAACTATTAATCCTAGTTATTCATTAGATGCAAGTTAGGATCTAATCAATAAAATCTTGCTAATTATAAATTAGTATTTGTCATGTAGATAAATCGTCATTTTAATAAACAATAATCCCTCCATCCAAAATAAGAAGTTCTAATGTTGAAATTCCAAGGATTTGTGAAAATTTGGAGGAAAATTAGCTCTCTAAAAAAACAGGTCAGCATTCCATATGATTTCACTTATATGTGGAATCTAAAAATCAAAATAAACAAGCAAACCAAAACCAAACTCATAGATATAGAGAACATTTTGATAGATGCCAGATGACAGTGAGGTTGTGGGAATAGGCTAAAAAAGAAAAGAGATGAAGAAGTACAAACTGGTAGTTACAAAATAGCCCTGAGATGTAAAGTATAGCCTAAGGAATAAAGCCAATAATATTATAATAACTAACGACCCGGTGCATGAAATTTGTGCACATTAAAAGGGAATTAATTAGAGGAAATATTTTAATATTGCTATTTGCCCTTTCTCTATAATAGAAGTGTCAGAAATGAAAGAAAATTAGTAAAATGTATATGAAAATCTTACTCCTGTCAGAGTCTGGGGTGTGCCACGGGAACCAGAGTCAAGTCCCCGCCCACCCACATGCACCTCGAAATTGCACAAGACCCAGACCCGGCCAGCCCCAACCCCATTGGGCTAGATCCACACCCAGATGGCCCCACCCCAATCAAGCCCTGTCAGGTTTGGGGTGTGGCCTCAGGTCCCCCGGCCTGTGCCAGGGGGTGCACCTTGAGGTCCCCTGGCCCGGGGCAGGGGGCATGGCCTCAGGTCCCCCACCAAGTCCAACCGCCGGGGGGGGGGGGGGTGCAGCCTCAGGTCTTCCTGCCTGGGACAGGGTACATGGCCTGAGGTACCCCGGCCTGGGCTGGGGAAGGGGAATGCCTTTAGGTCCCCATCAAGCCCTGACAGACATGGGGCGCAGCCTCAGGTCCCCTGGCCTGGCTCTGGGGCGGAAGGCATGACCTGAGGTCTCCTGTCAAGCCCTGCCAGGTGTAGGGTGCTGGGGTCCAGCCCCAGCAGGTCCAGGGGGCCCCAAAGGTGTGGACGGAGTTGGCGAAGAAGGAATGACATGGGGACAGAGTTCAGTTGATCAGCAGCCTAGCCAGGATCTCTAGCCAGGATCTCCAGCCAAGTTCTGGTCTGGATCTCCAGCGAAGTTCTGGCTAGGATCTCCAGCCAGGTTCTGTGTCCATGTTCTCTTGCTAGGTTCTCCAGCCAGGTTCTGTAGCCATGTTCCCTCACTAGGTTCTCCAGCCAGGTTCAGTCATCAGGTTCTAGTCAGGTTCTCTTGCCATGTTCTATCCAGGTTCTGTAGCCAGGTTCTTCAGCCAGGTTCTCTCGCTAGGTTCTGTCTCTAGGTTCTGTGGCCAGTTTCTGCCCAAGATCTTTTGCCATGTTCTGTCTCTAGGTTCTGTGTAGGTTCTGGTCTAGGTTCTGTGCCTCTTGGTTCTGTCTTCTAAGTTCTGTGTTCTAAGTTCTGTGTTCTAAGTTCTGTCTTCTAAGTTCTGTCTGCTGTTGTCTTGTTACAACTGTATTTATACCAGTTGATTCCAATCCTATCAATCTCTATTTCAAAGGTTAGGGCGTTTCTTATCTCCATTCCAGGGAGTAAAGATTATGTAGCTTAAGCATGATTGTTCATAGTTAAAGTGATTAATTACCCACCTGGCACTTAGTTAAGAGGTTTTATTCCCTCCCTAACTTCAGGGGAAAATCCCTACCTGGGGAAACAACCTTTCTCAGAGACCTTGGTTAAAACACATAGTGCCAAGAAGGTGAGCAAACATATTAAGAACAGTATGCCATATATGCCAGGTCCCTTGAAACAGCAAGCATGGACCGGCTCCCAGCAGTAGGGTGTGCCCTGAGGTCCCCTGTTAAGCCCCGCTGGGCTGGGGATGCAGCCTCAGGTCCCACGGCCTGGTACCGGGGCATGGGGCTCGGCCTCAGGTCCCCCAGCCCGGTGCTGGGGCAGGGGGGTGCAGCCTAAGGTCTCCCATCAATCCCTGCTGGGCAGGGGGCACAGCCTGAGGTACCTTGCCCTGGCCCAGTGCCACACAGCCTCAAGTCCCTGCTGATTGCTGGTTAAGGCTCTTTACAGGAACTCGGCCTCCTCTCTGGGCACAGCCATCTTGTTTACAGAATCCCTGCCTCTGCTGTGGGTGCAGCCATCTTGACTGTTAGGGCATGATGGTCAATTTGCATATTCCCTCTTTATTAGATAAGATTATATATGGTGTCATATGGGTACTAGATTTATTGGGGTAATCACATTGTAAGATATATAAATGTATGCCCAGCAAGTGTGGTTCAGTGGCTGAGTTGCTGACCTCTGAGCCAGGAGGTCATGGTTCAATTCCCAGTCAGGGCACATGCTCCAATTACAGGCTTGAACCCCAGTGAGAGACATGCAGGAGGCAGCCCATCAATGATTTTCTCTCATCATTGATGTTTCTATATGTCTCTCCTCCCTTCCTCTCTGAAATCAATAAAAATATATTTTAAAAAAGATATTTAAATGTCTAATTAGTATGTTATACCTCTGAAACTAATTTAATATTGTAAACCAACTGTAATTGAAAATTGAAATTATTTTAAAAGAGAGGTTGGCAAAGTTTTCCATAAAGGGCCAGATAGTAAATAATTCAGGCTTTATAAACTATGTGGTCTACATTGAAACTACTCTGTTCTTCATTGTCATGGGAATGAAGCCAGAAACAATGTGTAAATAAATGAGTATTATTGTGTTTCAGTAAACTATATTTGTGGACAATGAATTTATTTACTTATTTAAATTTATTGGGGTGACATTGGTTCATAAAATTATTGGTCATGTGAATTTAAATTTCACATAATATTTATGTGTCACAATATATTTGTTTTCTTTTTAAAACCATTTAAAAATATAAAAATTATTCTTATGTGGCCATACATAAACAGGTGGCAGGCAGGATTTGACAATGGACCATAATATGCTGATTCATGTTCTTACTCAAAATTTATCACATTGACAACTGCAAACTCACTTGGCCAAATGCGATTTTCCCATATAATTTTTCAGTACACGTAAAATAAAAGGAGGGGGGTGATGGAAGAAGAAAGAAAGAAAGAAAGAAAGAAAGAAAGAAAGAAAGAAAGAAAGAAAGAAAGAAAGAAAGAAAGGAAGGAAGGAAGGAAGGAAGGAAGGAAGGAAGGAAGGAAGGAAGGAAGGAAGGAAGGAGAGAGAGAGAGAGAGAGAGAGAGAGAGAGAGAGAGAGAGAGACGAGAAGAAAGAAAGAAAGAAAGAAAGAAAGAAAGAAAGAAAGAAAGAAAGAAAGGAAGGAAGAAAGAAAGAAGAAAAAGAAAAGAGAGGAACAGAGAAAAAGGAAAGAAGGAAGGGAGGGGGAAGGAGGAGAGGGAGGGAGGTAGAGGGAGAAGACGAAGTAGAAGAGCAGAAGTGGAGGGGAAGGAAGGGACGGGAAGGAGATGAAGTGGTGAGGGAGGGGAGGTAGTGGCGGGGAGGTGCGTGAGGGAGGGGAGGGAAGGTTCTTGAAAGTGATTTTCCCGTTTTCGGCTTTCCTTGCTTTGCCGGTGAAAGGTAATAAAAAAATTCCAGAGACCAAGAAATTTGCTCACATCTTTCCTTATCCAAGAAACATAAAGTCATAATTTTGGTCATGGGAACTTGTTCTATTTTGATCACTAGTTGCACTTCTTTTGATACCCTGGTAGAAGAATCTAATTTTTTATTTTATTTTATTTTTTTGCAGTCTCTGTAACTAAAAATTGCTTCTATGCTTGCTATTCCAAATGAAATGCTCACTCTCCACTGGAAACTGCTGGCCTCCTGCAAAGTGGAGTGATTTGACATCACTTTGCACAGCATAGCAACCTGGTTTAGAGTTCAAGTCTGTTGACTGCTCGCTGGACTATCTTGAGTAAGGTAATTAATCTCTAGACAGTTACTTTTTTCATCTTTAAAAAGGGATAGTGATGCTCAATTCATCTAGTCATATGAGGGTGAACATGATGAATCTTAGTCCTGTTCATGTTCTAATTAATAAAATTATAACAAAATTTAAATGAGCAAATTATATAAGAAACTTTCTAGAAGAGTAGAGTTGCTTAATAAATTAGAACCATCGTTATTACACTATCAAAAATACAGATAAAAGTCTGGTATTCTACAACCAAGGGTACAATTGAAGTAAAGTTTCTGTAACCAGGATGTTTGAGTATTAAACATTGTCTGGTCAACTGTTGCCAAGCTAGCTGATAAGCAGGTGAAACTTCTACTTTTTAAAACAGTACTAATGTTATTAACCGTTCCAAAGATGGAGAAGGAAATTACACAGAGCCATATTGGTAGGTCATTTTCATGAGACATGCAGAGGAGGGAGGAAATATCAGTGCCTGCCAATTGCTTTGGATTTTTATCAAAATTGGCAAGAAATTCTTATTTGGAAAGAAAGAAATAACATCAAGTTAAATTAGTGGTTTTAAAGATATTGAAAGCAAAGACAATGTGGTTTATTTTCCTGAAAGCTTAATAACTAATTTGGCTCTTGGCTTGTATTAGAAAAAGAAGTTAAACACAAGGTAGTTCATATCTGTGAGTCATAGGAAGTTCTGTAGTAAAGGGAAATTATATCATGTAATGTTATGATCTGGTAGGCAGTAATTTCATTTAATAAAGACACTTATGTATGATTTGCCATAGAGATAAAAAGTTGCAAGTGTTCCCATCATAACTTTTATCAGTTCTTAGATTTTAGTTCTTCTGGCCTATTTTTCCTTTATTCCTCAGCAAATTTAACTTTTATAGGATAAAAAATAAACTTTATGGGAAAACCACTTTACTTAGTTACCAAAATTTGAAGCCACATCCCAGAGTGATATCCAAACTAGACAAGCATGTCAATTGAAGGATCAAGATTTCTAACAACTTGGAAAACATCTTGGAAATAAGTACCTCAGTTCAAAGAAAGGTAATGGCTAAGTATACCATTTGGGGGGCTGTAGGAGGGAAGCAATAACTTTTTTTTACTAAAAATCATAAAATCAAATAAAACATCTAGTAAAAAATAATGCTATACAGTGACTCTAATTTCTTAGGGTAGATGATGTAGTCCTTAAGGAGTAAAAGCACATTTACTCAACACTACAATTTAATATCAAAAACAATTAAAATGTGAGCAATTAAACCTATATGACCACAACTTCCATTTTTACCTATGGCCTGTAAAGAGCTTCGAGGTTGTCACTCCCATCCTCACAAAATTAAAAGGTGAACAAATTGCTAACCAATGTCTTTTCTTTGGTGCATAAGACAAGTTTTGTGGCAAGCTCTCACCATAAAATCTGAAGAGACAGGAGACTTGCAGGCACTTATATCTGATATCCACTTACCCTAAGCAGAAGCCTCTGGGGACATAAACTGATAAGAACACTTAAATGACAACTTTGATGAATTCCTGGAAGCTGAATGTAGACAAGCATGCAAGATAGAAACTCTTGGAAGCCAAACTTCCCTGGGCTTTATTTTCATGAAACACACAAGGTTCTCATTGTGAACATCCAAAAAATGTGGCTCTGTCATGGGTCAGGAAGGAATTATATTGTGAAATATACCCAGGACCTACTCTCCAGAATAAAAGATTGACCAGAGCCTTATCCCATGTAGAGTAAGGTCATTCTCTGAATCAAGCCCCCTCTAGACTTTCTATCTAATCAGAAGAGGAGGAAACTAAGAAACACTTATGAAGGTCACAGTCCAAGGAGACAATCCAACTAAAAGACTAGAATTTAATCATATGATTATAGAATGCTTCTCCTCCCCCATACCTATATACCACCAATGAGTCTCTAGTATAATAATGGTAGTATAAGAGCATAATACAGCTTAAAGAGCAATAGGACATAGGCTTTATCTAAGACTAGGGGCCCAGTGCATGAATTCATGCACCTTGAAAGGAACTGTGGGCTGCGAGGCTGTGGTAGGCACAGGGGCAGGTCTTGGCCTATCCTCTGCACCTCTGCCTGGCCCCTACTGCCACAGCCTCGGGTCCCCTGCCTGCTGGCAGCCCTGCTTCTGCCGCCAACACTCCCACATGCTGACGGTGCCAGCCCCACTCGCACTCACTGATGGCATGGAGCGACTGGGGCAGGCGCCAGTGGCGGGTGAGAGCAAGGCTAGCACCATCAGCAGGTGCGAGTGGTGGCTGCTACACTGATCACCCCTCAGGAGCAGGGGGAGGTGGAGAAGCCCTCAGGGAACAGGTGATGGCGCCAAGTGATCGAGACCAGTGCGAGCAGGCCCAGTGTTGGCAGTAGGTGTGAGCAGCAGTTCCAGCACTGGCAGTGGGTGCAAGCAGGGCTGGCGCCGGCAGTAGGTGCGAGTGCCGGGCGGGACCGTGGCATGTAGGAGCAAAGAATTTTCAGTAACCACCAGAGGCTTGTCCCGATGACAGCAACTGTTGCCCCACCTTGGTCTGGCACCCCCACTCACCTGCTCCACCATCCTGCTGTGGCCAATGCCCACCATGTTCCACACATCCCCCCTGGTGGTCATTGCACGTCATAGCAACCTGTTATTTCAGTTGTGTAGATTGTTCTGGTTGTTCTGTTGTTCAGTCTATTTGCATATTAGCCTTTTATGAAATAGGATAGTGTTCTTAGGGAAACCAAAAGAAAACAGAGACACATGAGACACAATAGGAATTTGAAGCCCCTAGTACCAATAGCTGGAGAAAATATTAAACACATCTACCCAGATTAGCATAAAAGTTCACACAAGAGGCCTATTTACCTCAGTTTCTATTACTAAAAAAATTTTCTAGCTTACAAAAAAAATTAGAAACCATGGTAAAAGGTAAGAGAAAAACACAGGCTGAAGAGAAAGTGCATACATCATAATCATAATCAGATTCAGATAGGACTCAGCTTCTGGAATTATCAGAAAGAGAATTTAAAGTAATTGTAATAAATATAGACAACATGCAGGAACTGATAGGCAACAAAAGAAATGGAAGCTGTAAGAAAGAAGGAAAGGAAATACTAAGTCTCACTAAACCTCTAAGTAAGTGAAGAGCATCTCTGACAGGCTCACTGACAGGAAAGAATTAGTGAGCTAAAGATAGGTCAGCATAAACTTCCTCACCTGAAGTGTGAGGAAAAAAAAGGAAAGAATTTTTTTAAAAATTAGAATATCCAAGAAGAAAGATCTAACTAAATGGAGAGCTATTACATGCTTGTGGACTGATAGGCTGGACAGTAGTAAGATGCCAATTCTTCTTAACTTGATCTATAGATTCAACACAATCTCAAACCTAGCAAACTATATTATAGATATTAACATTAATTTTATTTTATTTTTATTTATTTTTTTTAAATATATTTTATTGATTTTTTACAGAGAGGAAGGGAGAGAGATAGAGAGTTAGAAACATCGATGAGAGAGAAACATCGATCAGCCGCCTCCTGCACATCTCCTACTGGGGATGTGCCCGCAACCCAGGTACATGCCCTTGACCGGAATCGAACCTAGGACCCCTCAGTCCGCAGGCCGACGCTCTATCCACTGAGCCAAACCGGTTTTGGCTAATTTTAAAGTCATATAGAAAAGCAAAATGCATAGAATAAAACACAATTCTGAAAAAGAATAAAGTTTAAGTACACAAACTATCCTATTTCAAAAGTTACCATGAAGCTACAATAATACAATATGATACACCAGAAACTAATATAATATTATATATTAACCATAATTGGAAAATATAAAATATGTATTTTTTAAAGTAATAAAGACAGTGTGGTATTGGCCAGAGACTAGACACATCCTATATGATAAAAGCATAATATGCTAATTAGACTGGACAGCCTTCCAGATGGCCTTCTGGACAAAGCCCGGGTCCCTGGTGCCAGAGGGAAGCCTGTGCTGGTAGCCAGGGGAAGGAAGGCCTATTCTTGCATGAATTTTGTGCATCGGGCCTCTAGTAGATCAATAAAACAGAATAAAGAGAGAAGATATAGGCCCACACAAATAGAGGTAAGTAGTCTGACAAAGGTGCAATGGAGGAGAGGTGGCCTTTCTTTTTTTTTAATGAATATTTATTTTTAAATACTAACTTAAAATTATATTATATCTGCTTGAATAGGAGGAACTGTAGCACCAATTAAATAACTGTAGCTAAACTAAAAAGAGAGTAATCAAAATTACTATTATTTTAAAGAGAAAACAATACACATACACTACCATGATTGTGGATGTCTAGGACCCAGCTGCTGTGGAAACTGAGGCAAACCTCCAGGTGACCCTGGATTCTTGAGCTCTTAACGTAATTCCCTCCTCCTTCCTGCGGGGCCTAATGAGCCATGGGATTCCCTGACTCCTCTGGGTCTCTGTGGGCTGTGGGTGGAGCAACAGGAGCAACAGGGCCACCTGGGAAAGGCTGGACCTTGGACTCGACCTTGGCCAGCATTCGCCTGTTGCGATCATTTTCTTTCCTCACCTCCATGCGCTTTCTCTCCACCCAATGGTTGTGTTCCAGCTTTCTTAAGCCCTTTCGCATGGAAGACGGTCTCCTTTGCCTTGGTAGGAAGTGCTTCTCTCCAGTTCCTTGCCCAGGTCTTCCGCCATCTTCCTGTAGGCTGCAAATCTGATATGCGGAGTGCAGGTATCAACAGACACGGTGAGAAGTTTCTTCTCCATTTCTAAGCAGCTCGTTTCCTCCTCGGTTTTTTCTGAAGTTGTGTTAAGTGATCTTCATGTGCCTCGGGCAGAATTTGGAGCTTCAGCTTCTGCTGCTGAGTCTAACTTTTTAGGTTTGAACTTTCATGCTGCAAAGATGCTTCCTCAAATTGGAGATTGGTTATTTGTCCTGAGAGCTCTTCCTTCACTTGCTTTTCTTCCCACAATTGCCTGGCTATTTCATGATGTTCTTCTTCAGGACTTTGAGGGGACACATTGAAGACGGCATTATCAGGGACACCCTTCAGGTCAATTTGCGACCGAAGGACGGGGTGATCAGTTTTCTGCTTCATGTGACTTAAGTGACCTCTAAGGAAGTCAGGAGAAGGGATGGTCTGTAGCAGTTTTTCAGCCTCTGATATTAATTGGCTGATTTTATCCTTCAGAACCTGCTCCGTTTGTGTGTTCGGCCACTCCAGCCTGTCTTTCTTCTGCTCCTTTGCCTGGACTCACTAACTCCACCTCATATTGGTGGAGCAGTTGTGTACTTTCTGATTAATGAGTATTTCATTAAATCATTCATTATTTTCTTCTGAAGCGTTCATGGATCTCAGACACTTTAAAGATGGGTTTTCATGTCAGCTGGGAAAGTTTAGGAGACTGGCTCCTCCATACATTTGCAGAGAGTTGACTTTGTCCTGAAGTGACAACCTGCTCAGGTCTGTGTTCAGTGCTAACAAGCACAAGGCCTGGCCTCCATCGCAGGCAGCCTGAGGGAGTCCTGGGCACATGTCACTGGTTCAATATTCTTACGACATCTCCCACAGACTTCATTGGGGCAGAACACCTTTAGCCTAGTGCCCTCACATTCCTAAAGTGTGCCATCTTCTTACTATCAAAGACACCCACACACAGCACAGACCAGGATCTCCCAGGGAAAGGCACAGAGACCTGGGACGTGTCTCATGCTCTCAGCATCGCATAGGTGCTCCAGGACCCGCTGGAAGGTGGATGTGGTGGCGGACAGCAGGTTTCCGTGGCTGGTCGGGCTCACATCTCTGCCTCCAAGTGCCAGTGTCCTGTGGGCCACAATTGGCCACTCAGAACCCTCCAAGTGTTCTGTCACTAAGGTAAACAGATACCCAGCAACCCAGGAAGACCAGTTGGGCTGGGGGAGGGGAGGACAAGGGTTCTAGAAAACAGTTTCCCCTAGCTGCTCTGAAACAGAAGGTGACCTCATGTCTACAGGCACTGGGGCAGGTGGAGAGGCCGATTATAATCTGGAGTACAGAGTTCACATATACGCCTTTGACTCCCCCATAAAGTGTCCCTTACTACTAATACCTTACATTAATAGGGTGCATTTGTTACAATTGATGAACCAATATTATCACATCATTATCAACAAAAGTCCATAGTCTACATTCGGGTTCACCCTTTGTGTTTCATAGCTCTGTGAGCTTTGACAAATGAATAATGTCATGTATCCATATCACATTGTCATACAGAATAGTGTTACAACCCCTAGAATCCCCTGTGCCCCATCGACTCATTCCCTCCCTCTTTCCTCTTAAACCTCTGGAAACCATTGATGGCTTTCCTTGTTCTGAAGGCTGCTTTATCTGATATTAATATAATTATTCTTTCTGTCTTTTGACTATTGTTAGCAGGGTATAACTTTCTTAATCCCTTTACTTTTCAAATAATTATGTCTTTTTGTTTTTTGTTTGCTTGTTTTTTCTACACAATCTTTTTATTTTTTCCCTTACTATTGAATTTATTGATGTGACACTGGTTTCAGGTACTACAACACATCATCTGTACATAAAACTCAACACCAACCCCCCCCCCCCAATCCAATTAAAAAGTAGGTAAAGGACCTGAATAGACACTTCTCCAAAGAGTACATACAGATGGCCAATAGACATATGTAAAGATGCTCAATGTCACTAATAATCAGAGAAATGAAAATTAAAACCACAATGAGATATGTTTACATCTGTCAGAATGATTATCATCAATAAATCAATGAAAATGTGTTGGTGAGGATGTAGAGAAAAGGGAATCCTTGTACACTGTTGGTGGGAATGCAGATTGGTGCAACCACTGAGGAAAGTAGTATGACGTTACCTCAAAAGATTAGAAATGGTACTGCCTATGCCCAGCAATTTCATTTCTCAGAATTGATCCAAAGAAACTTGAGACTCTAATTCAAAAGAAAATATGCCTCCCTATGTTCATTCCAGTGTTATTTACAATAGTCAAATAATTATGTCTTTAAAATAGGTTTGTTGTACACAACATACACTGAGTGTTGTTATTTTTTATTTCTTATGACAATCTCTGTCCTTTAATTTATGCATTTAGACCTTTAACATTTAAAGTGATTTTTGATATATTTGGATAATATTTATATTGTTTGTTATTGTTTTTTTCTTCATTGTCTTTTATTTTCTTTTTTGGCTTTCTCTTTTGTATTCTCTGGTTTTAGTTGAACATTTTATATGGTTCTATTTTGTCTTCTCTCTTAGTGTACCAGTTATATTTCTTTTTAAAATTTTGAAAAGTTACCATTGAGCTTGCAATATATATTCACAACTGATTCAGGTCTACTTTCAAATTACATCATATTACTTAATGGGTTGTACAAATCCTATATGATAAAAGGCTAATATGCAAATAGACCGAATGGCGGAAGGACCGAACAACCGGTTGCTACGAAGTCGGTGACCACTAGGGGGTGTGCATGGAACATGGCGGGTGTGGGCAGCAGGCAGCAGAGCGCGATACATAGCGGGCATCAGCCGCAGCAATATAGTGGAGCAGGTGAACGGAGGTGCCAGACAAAGGTGGGGTGCTGGTCGCTGTCATCAGGGCAAGCCTCTGGTGGTTACTGAAAATTCTTTGCTTTTTACATGGTCTTGTCCGGCTGCTGGCATCAGAGCCGCTGCTTGCACCTGCTGCTGGCACCCGGCACCGGTCCCAATCTCACAACACCATCAGTGGGTGTGAGTGGTGGCTGCCGGGCCTGATTGACCCTGAGGGCTTCTCCACCTTCCCCTGCTCCTGAGGGGCAATCGGGGCAGCAGCTGCGGCTTGCAATTTTTGACAGCGCCACCCCGCTTGCACCTGCTGCTGATGCCAACCCTACGCACTCTGTGCCATCAGAGGGTGTGAGTGGGGTCAGCGCCATCAGCGCGTGGGAGCAGCAGCGGTGGGAGCAGGGCTTCCGGCAGATGGGGACCGGGGGCCACGATGGGAGGGGCCTGGTGGGGGTGCAGAGGATGGGCTGAGACTTGCCTCTGTGCCCACCAGCCTCACAGCCCACAGTTCCTTTCAAGGTGCATGAATTCATGCACTGGGCCCCTAGTACCTTATAACAGAGTATTCCCAACTCACCCTTTCCATCTCTTAGAACACTGCTCTCGCTCATATAACTTATCCATAAGCTATAATCACACAATACATTGTTGCTATTATTATTATTATCTGTTGGATCAATTAAGAATAAGTAAAATAAATTATTTTATTTGACCATCATTTATTCCTTCTCTAACACTCTTCCTTTTTCATGTAGATATAGGATTCTATCCTGTATCTTGTCCTTCCTTTATTTAAAAGTTTTAAAGAAAACTTTTAAACATTCTTGAAAATCAAGTCTCCTTATGTGCAATTTTCTCAGATTTTGTTTGTCTGAGAAACTATTTGTTTCCATGTCTTTTTTGAAAGGTAATTTTGCAGAATACATTTTTCTAGGTTGATGTGTTTTTTGTTTTTTTCTTTCAACCCAATAAATATTTTATTCCACTAGCTTTTTGCCTGTGTGGCTTCTTAACAGAAATCCAATGTAATTCTTCTTCTTGTCCCTCTATAAGTAAGGCTTCTTTCCCGTGCTGGCTTCTTTCAAGATTTCCCCTGTGTCTTTGATTTTCTGTATTTTGAATATGCTATGCCTAAGTGCCTACTATGTGCATAAAGTTTCTTTTTTTTCAATTAGAGAAAACATGGCCTTTCAACAAAGGCTGCTGGGATGACTGGACATCCATATGCAAAATTTAAAAAATATATTGACAAAGACTTCATACTTTTTATATAAGTTAACTCAAAAGGGTCACAGACTGAAATGTGAAATTCAAAACTATAAATCTTTTAGAAGGAAACACAGCAAAAAAATCATAGTGGCCCCAAGTTTTGTGATTTTTTTAAGGCACAAAACAAGAAAGCAGGATCCATGAAAGAAAAAGTAATAAGTTGGACTTTATTAAAATTAGTATGATCTGCTCTATGAAATACAATGACAACAGAATGAAAATACAAACCAACAACTGGGAGAAAAATATTTTCAAAACATATATCTGATAAAGTACTTGTAGCTAAAATATGCAAAAAAATCAACCATAAGAAAATTTTAAAAACTATTGAAAGATGGGCAAAAGATCTGAGCAGTCTTTTCATCAGAGAAAATATACAGATGACAAATACGTGTATTAAAGATGGTGACTCATTTTTCACTAGGAACTGCAAATTAAATGAACACACCTATTAGAATGGCTAAAGTTGTCAGATAATAAAAATACCAATTTCTGGTAAAATGAGGAGCAACAGGAACTCTCATCACTGCTGGTGTGCATGCAAAATGGTACAGCCAATTTGGAAGTTTCTTACAAAGCAAAACATAGTCTTACCATATAATTCAGTAACTGCACTCAAAGATAGTTACCCAACAGATTTAAAAACAAAACAAAACAAAACAAAACCTCCACACAAAAACTTCCACATGAATATCTACAGCCGCTTTATTCATAATTGCCCCAAACTAAATCAACTAATGGGTAATTCGGTAGGTGAATGGATAAACAAACTGTAGGAATCCCATATAATGGAATACTATTCAGTGTGTTAAAAAAAATAAACTATGTGTTTGAAAGGGTAGGTTTCATTATTATTCAGGTTTGGCAAGACCAACAGATTAGACGACAACTGCCATGGACTAGATAACTTGTTATACAGATCCCATGAGGAGCGCCATGGCACAGCATGGGGGTAGGTGGCACATGGGGAAGCACCAGGGTCGTCAGGAGGCAGAGAGTGAGGAGAAAATGTGGACAAGAGCCTTTATTGTGGTTTTCAAAGGAAGGAATGGCAAGGCAAGGTAAGCAGGCTATGTAGGTTTAGGGTTAGCTAATTTGAATAATTTCAGCTCACTCTGGGGTGTCAGGCTGTCTCTAGTTATCTGGTGCCTGACCCTGAGTGATTGGGGCAAGAGGTAGTGGCCTAAAATGTAAGAGTTCATCACAGTACACAGCTAGGTGTACCGATTCTGCCTTTGTCACTTTCATATGAAAGGTGTGGTATAGGTTCAGCAAACTCAGATCTGCCAGGAATTACCTAACCCTGGGAGAGATAATCTCGCAAGAATCAGCAAGGCCTCAAGATGTCAAAGCATCAAATACAGAAACTAGAAAATATGGTTATCACACTACGAAGCCTGCAAAGTCACAGGCGATTCTTAAATTCATATTGCTAAGTAAAATAAAGTAGACTGACAACTGCAGGATTCGATTTATGACATTCTGAAAGAGGCAAACCATAGACAGTTAACAGATCCGAGGTTGCCCGAAGTTCATGAATGGGTAAAGCACAGGGCGATTTTCAAGGCAGTGAAACTATCTGTCTGATACCATAATGGTGGCTATCTGACACTATGCCTGTGTCAAAATCTGCTATATTTTACAACATAAAGAGTAAACCTTAATACGTGTACAAGTGTTGGATGTTGAGGAATCCTAGGATGGAATGTGGGCTATGACAAGAGAATCCAAGTGTATTATAAATGTATGAAACAACTTCATTGAAGAGAGTAGGGAGGAAAAGTGTTGACCTACATAACAAGAAGACTAAAGCAAGTCAGGTGTACCTAAGCACAGCACTTTAGTTGATAAAGTTGTGTCCTGAGGAAATACATGTGTGGTGAACAATTCTGAAACCACTATATGTGTATTAGTCTGCTCAGGCTGCCATAACAAAATACCACAGACTTTGTGGCTTACAAAACAGCAAGCTGTTTTTTCACACTAGAAGTCAAAGATCAAGATGTCCTCAGGACTGGTTTCTGGTGAGGTCTGTCTGGCCACCATCTCCTTGTGTCCTCACATGGCTTCTTCTCTGCGTGTGTGCATAGAGAGAAAGAGAGCGAGAGAGATGGGGGGGAGGGGGAGGATCTCTCCCTCTTCTTATAAAAAGAGTCCAGCCTTGGATTAGGATCCAACCTTATGACTTCATTTAACCTTATCTATCTCCTTAAGGTCCTTATTCTCAAATACAGTCACATTAGGGGTTGGGGTTCCCACATATAAATTTTGAGGGGACAAAATTATTCAGTCCATAACACATATAAGCTAGAATAGAATAAATTAGGGAAATGTATGACAGATAATGGAAGTCAGGTTTCTCATATTTGGAGTGGGAGTTTGCAGAAAAGCAAGGGAAGAAGGGTAATGATCCATGTTGTAGTGGATTAGAGTTCATTAGTGTAAACTCATATTTACCTTAATATAGCTGTAGATGGTTACTTATATAGATATATGTACATATACAGTTTAGTTTACAGAAATAGATTTTCTTTCTCTGTCAGCTGTGAGGGCCTAGAAACAATGACACCACAGAAGCATTGAGCACACCTAGCACCCAGATCTTGCTTTCTAATACTATTCTCTAATAACAGGAACCAAGGATCCTTTGGAGAAATAGCTAATACTTGGACTGTTTGTTTCATGGAATATACAAGATGATCCTGGAATCTCTTGTAGTGACAGAAAGTAAGGAAATACTCTTTAAAAATAACACCCCACAATAATTGTGCTGTGCCAAAGGAACCCAGAGGCCAACTAAAATTGTCAAAGATGGAACACTATAAACAATAAAATATCTATACTAATAAAAGGGTAATATGCTAATTAGACCGGTCGACCAGACATCTTCCAGTCATCTGGTCCTCCTTCTGGACAAAGCCAAGGTGGTAGAGGCCAAGGCAGAGGCAGTTAGGAGTGATCAGGTTGGCAGGGGATGGCGGTTAGGGGCAATCCCTGCAGGATCGGGCCTAAACTGGCAGTCAGACATCCCTCAAGGGGTCCCAGATTGGAGATGGTGCAGGCTGGGCTGAGGGACCCCCCTCCCGTGTATGAATTTCATGCACCTGGCCTCTAGTAATATCATATAACAAAGTACAAAATAAATAATCAGAAACACATACTTTTTCAATAAAATATTGAATAAATCACAATTAGGGGAAAGATAAGTTTCTCATTTAGAAGAATTCCAAATAATTCGTGTAGACACTCCACCCGAGTGGGAAGTAAAACTCTCCACACCTTGAGTGTGGGCTCTGCATGGTGACTTCCATCCCAGGGGTACAGACTGGGAAGGGGGTAAAAGAGAAACTCTGTGGCGGAGAAACCTGAGGAGCACTGCCTCAGCCAGGTGATCGGGGTTAAGCTCTAGAGTGATGTCATGTTGATAGTATGTGCCCTTGAGAAGAGGAGATGATAATGGCATTTTACTTCTATGGTCTTTCTCCCAAGAACACATAACCCAAAGTGATGCCTAAGAAAGTTATCAGACAAATTCCCTTTGAAGGACATTCTACCAAATACCTGAGCAATAACTTTAAGACTTTCAAGGTTATCAAAAACAAATTTCTAGGACAAGAGGAACCCAAGTGCACAGGACGACTAAATGTACGGTGGTTCCCTGGATGGGATCTTGTTTACAAACAAACAAAAAAGGACATTAGGTTAAAAACTAAGGAAATATTATAAAATTATAGAAAGGACACTAGTTAATAATAATATATCAATATTGGTTCACTAATTGTGACAAATAGACTATACTAGTAAAACATATTAATAATAGGGAAAACTGCATGTGGGGTATATGGGAACTCTCTATTACTATCTTTACATCTTTTCTGTAAAAATAAATTTTTGTTCTAAAAATAAAGTTTATCTGAAATCTTTAAAAATGCCCTAAGGTTTTTGGTTGATAGAAAACTAAAAAAAAGAAAAGGAAAGGAAAGGAAAGGAAAGGAAAGGAAAGGAAAGGAAAGGAAAGGAAAGGAAAGAAAGGAAAGGAAAGGAAAGGAAAGGAAAGGAAAGGAAAGGAAGAAAAAAGAAAAGAAAAGAAAAGAAAAGAAAAGAAAAGAAAAGAAAAGAAAAGAAAAGAGAAGGAAAGAAAAGATAAAACAACTCTCAAAGTGATCAGAAAAAGCAATGTGAGCATGTTATTGGCCAGGAAAAAGCTGACTAGCTATTTTTCTAAAGGCTTCGTACGTTTCTATATAACTTGCTGAATTTTTAAAACTCCAGTTTTGTCCATCAGCCTCAGCTCAGAAAAATGTTTTATTTGTCAGCATACTGAGTGGGACACAGTTAAGAAGAGGCTGCAACATGTGCAAGGCTGTCAGCCAGCTGCCCCGTCCATCAGGCTGTATGATCCACTTATGATAGTGCTTGAAACATCGGAGGCAGACAGCCACACTGCAAGGAGCTTCAGCAAGAATCTCTAGGAGAATGCAGGTCTTTGATTTTTAGAGCAAAATTACACTTGTTTTTGTTTTGTTAATCCTCACTTGAGGGTATTTTTTTCTATTGATTTTAGAGAGAGTATAAGAGAGGAAGGGAGGGGGAAAGAGAGGAGAAACATTGATGTGAGAGAAACACATCGATTGATTGCCTCCTGCACACAGCCAGGATAGTAAGTGCCCTTGACAGAGAATCAAACCTGAGACCCTTTTGTGCATTGGTCCACACTTCCAGCCAGGACAATTTTTTTTTTTTAAAGATACAGATGCTGGCTCAATACTGGGCCCTGGGAGAGACAGAGTGCTTAATCATAGGCCATTCAGTTATCTTGTGACTTGAGCTGCCCATCATTTATTGGGATTGTTTAAGCTACAAAACCGAAAAGTTAGGTCTGCACAGTACCATTCCATAATCAAATGGAAGTGATATATCTAAGCAGATCCTGACATTATAAGGAGAGATAGCCAGAAGTATCCGATTCATGGACAGGGACTAATGGTTTGGCTGGACCATCGGGCAATTTGAAGGAACACAGTTAGAACATTCTTCATTTGGAGACCTTGGAAAGAGGTATGTGGAAAGAACACCCCAAATGGGCAGAATGTAGAGATATTTGTGTTCCATATAAATGCTCACCAAAAAATGCTCTCACGCAGAAGAGGACTTATTAAGCAGATGTCTAAAACTATCCTTTTATGGACATCAATCAGCCTCTTTTCCTAACCATCATGTTCCTTTCCCAATGAACTGTTAAAGTGACTGTGGCAGCATAACGTAGATTATGCTTGTACTTAGCAACATGGATTTCCACTCACTGTGATGGTTCATTTTATGTGTCAACTTAACTAAATCACGAGGTGTTCAGATATTGGGCTAAACATTATTTCTGGGTTTGTTTGTGAGAATTTTTCTGCATTAAATTAGCATTTAATTTGGTGAACCAGTTTGAGTGGGCATTATTCAATTCTTTGAGGCATGATTAGAACAAAGAAGTAAAGGAAGGAAGAATTCAGACCCTCTTGCCTAATTGTAAGAGCTGGGACATCAATTTTCTCCTGTCCTCTTTGCTCTTGGCAATTGATTTTAATTAAGTTTATAAAGATAAACAATTGTTTTTCTTAACCCACAACTTGCAGATGGTAGATAGTGGGACTTCTTAGCCTCCAAAATTGCATGACCAATTTCTTAAAAATAAATATCTTCCTAAATAGATATCTTATTGGTTCTGTTTCTCTGGAGAACTCTAATACACTCACCACGGCTGATCTAGTGACAGTGCCCAACATGCCAACAGTAGAGAACAACAATATCCTTCAGTATTGCATTCCCAGAAAGGTTTACCCAACTACCTGGTAGCCACCTGCCAGGTTGATTCTATTGGACCACTTCCATCATAGAAGAGCAGCACTTTGTTCTCACTAGAAAGTAGACACTTATTCTGGAGATGATTTTGCCTTCTTGCCTGTAACACTTCTGCCAAAACCACCATCCATGAACTTATAAAACACTTTATTCACAGTCACAATCATCTATATAGCATAGCTTCTGACCAAAGAAATTATTTTATAGTCAGTGAAGTGTGGCAATGGGCCCATAGACATAGAATTCACTGGACTTACAATGTTTCCATCACCCTAAAAGTCTGATAGAATAGTAGAACGGCCTTTTGGAGACTCGTTCATGATGCCAGCCCTTGTAGGGCTGGGATAATATCACTAGAATGTTATCTATGCTCTAAATCAGTGGTCAACATATGGTGCTATTTCGCCAGTCGCCGATATTCATGGATGTGGAATCAAGAGGTAGAAAGAGCATGGCTTCTTTTTTTTTTTTTATGATCACCAGATTATTTATTCACTTGATTCTTAGATTCACTTGTTGATAGATGCATTAGATGCATGTTTGTTGTTCATAATTTGTATCTTTACCTTTTTCTTCTTCCTCCTCTTCTTAAAGGATACCTTTCAGCATTTCATATAATACTGGTTTGGTGGTGATGAACTCCTTTAGCTTTTCCTTATCTGTGAAGCTCTTTATCTGACCTTCAGTTCTGAATGATAGCTTTGCTGGATAAAGTAATCTCGGTTGTAGGTTCTTGGTATTCATCACTTTGAATATTTCTTGCCATTCCCTTCTGGCCTGCAAAGTTTCTGTTGAGAAATCAGCTGACAGTCGTATGGGTATTCCCTTGTAGGTAACTGAGTTTCTTTCTCTTGCTGCTCTTAAGAGTCTCTCTTTGTCTTTTTCTCTTGGCATTTTAATTATGATGTGTCTTGGTGTGGTCCTCTTTGGATTCCTTTTGTTTGGGGTTCTCCGTGCTTCCTGGACTTGTAAGTCTATTTCTTTCACCAGGAAGGGGAAGTTTTCTGTCATTATTTCTTCAAATAGGTTTTCAATATCTTGCTCTCTCTCTTCTGGCACCCCTATAATTCTGATGTTGGTACGTTTGAAGCTGTCCCAGAGGCTCCTTACACTATCTTCGTATTTTTGGATTCTTTTTTCATTTTGCTTTTCTGGTTGGGTGTTTTTAGCTTCTTCGCATTTCAAATCTTTGCCTTGATTCTTGTGGTCCTCTGGTCTGCTGTTGGGAGTCTGTATAATATTCGTTATTTCAGTCCGTGTATGTTTAATTTCTAGTTGGTTCTTTATCATAACATCGAGGGTCTCATTAGATTTGCTGAGGATCTCATTAAGTTTATCAGCGGCTTCTAGACAGTTCTTGAGAGACCTTAAAAGTGTGGTTCTGAACTGAATATCCTCCATTGACAGTTTTGTCCTGTTTCTTTGTCTCCGCATTTTTTTATGCTTTCTTGGTGCACCCCCTAGTGGTCTTTGTGTGCAGTCCTCCTATAGTTAAGCCTTGATTGTTGTAGTTAATACTAGGGGGATTTGACCTCCAGGCCAGCTGGCTGTGAGAATCAGCTGTGTCTGCAGTGGGAAAACTTCTGTCCTCTAGGGAGGTGCTAATCTGGTGTTTCCCTGAGGCTATCTGGCAAATGGCTCTACGCAGGGCTTGGGCAAGGCGGCTGGGTCGCTTGGGCTCAGGATCAACAGGGTGGGCTGGAGAGAACAGTTATGGCGGCTCTCAGTTCCGTCCCTAGGGGCTCTGCCTCACAGAGTCCCAGAAACCACTGCAAACCTCGGAGAGAAAGCTGCCTTCGAGTTCCGACCAAAGCCAGACAGTCCTGCTTCTCCCGTTTGAGTCTGGGTCCCTAGAGACTCGCCCGGCTCTGGAGCTCAGAATCTGAGACTCCCTCTCAATTGAAAGCATCAACCGTGCCCTCCGCCGCCAGCCCGCTCCGCGCGCACTCCGTACCTGAGTATTTCACTTCAGCACTGCGCCTCCTCTGAGTCTGGGTATGATACTCTCTTTCCTCCTAGTTGTAGAATTTCCACTCAGAGCATGGCTTCTTAAACATTTACCTCTAAAGATCTAACAATGACTGAAATATTTGCTTCCAATCCTGATGACTTTCAGTTTCTCTGAACTAGAGGTCTTCATTACTGAAAAAGGAGTACCTCTTTCTTCCTCCATCAGGACACACAGCAATAGTTCTATTAATCAGAGAGTTGAAGCTACCACCTGGTCACATTGGGCTCATCATTCCAGTGAGTAAACCAGTGAGGAGGAGATTCCTATTTGGCTGGGATTGTTAATTTTAACTCAAGAGAAAATTGAGTTGCTATAACATAACACAAATATTGAGAGGTATGTCTGTTAAGTAGGAGATCCTCTAGGGGTGACTTGATAGTACTTTCATATGTTATGATTAAAATCAATGGAAACTGTAACAATCTAACAGAAGCAAGACTGGTCACAGAACACTTCAATAATAAAAGCTAGGGCCACCCTACTAGAAAGGAACTATAATCAACTGAGTTGACTGCTGAGGGCAAAATAGCTAGTGGAAAAATAAAGTTATGAATACCAGCTATCAGTGCATGACCCATTGCAGACATGAGGAATATAATAATTATGAAATGTGTTCTTATTTTGACGTGAATATAAATGTTTATGTTTGTGTGGCATACTGGGAGCTTCCAGTCAAGTGTTTTTTTTTCTTCCTCTTCCCCGTTTCCCTATCATCTAACATAAGATGTGTAAATACTTTTTTTTTTTAGGCTAAAGATGTTAATTTTTTTTTTATTGCTTACAGTATTACAAAGGGTATTAAATATGTGTCTCTTTTTTTTTCCCCCCCGCCCATGTCAATCCCCTGGCCTCCCCTACCCCCCAGTGTCTTATGTCCATTGGTTATGCTTATATGCATGCATACAAGTCCTTTGGTTGATCTCTTACCCCCCCTCCCTCCTACCCCCCACCCCTCCCCAGCCTTCCCGCTGCAGTTTGACAATCTGTTTGAGGCTGCTCTGCCTCTGTATCTATTATTGTTCAAAAGTTTATAATGGTCTCTATTATCCATGAATGAGTGAGATCATGTGGTATTTTTCCTTCATTGACTGGCTTATTTCACTTAGCATAATGCTCTCCAGTTCCATCCATGCCGTTGCAAATGGTAAGAGTTCCTTCTTTTTTACAGCAGCATAGTATTCCATTGTGTAGATGTACCACAGTTTTCTAATCCATTCATCTACTGATGGGCACTTAGGTTGTTTCCAGATTCTAGCTATGGTGAATTGTGCTGCTATGATCATATGGGTGCATATATCCTTTCTGATTGGTGTTTCTGGTTTCTTGGGATATATTCCTAGAAGTGGGATCACAGGGTCAAATGGGAGTTCCATTTTTAGTTTTTTGAGGAAACTCCATACTGTCTTCCATAGTGGCTGCACCAGTCTGCATTCCCACCAGCAGTGCACAAGTGTTCCTTTTTCTCCACATCCTCCCCAGCACTTGTCGTTTGTTGATTTGTTGATGATAGCCAATCTGACAGGTGTGAGATGGTACCTCATTGTTGTTTTGATTTGCATCTCTCGGATGATTAGTGACTTTGAGCATGTTTTGATATGTCTGTTGGCTTTCTGAATGTCCTCTTTTGAAAGGTGTCTATTTAGGTCGTTTGCCCATTTTTTGATTGGATTGTTTATCTTCCTTTTGTTGACTTGTATGAGTTTCCTATAAATTTTGGAGATTAGGCCCTTATCAGATATGACATTGGCAAATATGTTTTCCCACGCAGTGGGTTTTCTCATTGTTTTGTTGATGGTTTCTTTTGCTGTGCAGAAGCTTTTTATTTTGATGTAGTCCCATTTGTTCATTTTCTCTTTAGTTTCAAGTGCCCTAGGAACTGTATCAGTGAAGAAATTGCTTCGGCATATGTCTGAGATTTTGTTGCCTTTGTATTCTTCTAGAATTTTTATGGTTTCCTGTCGTACATTTAAGTCTTTTATCCATTTTGAGTTTATTTTTGTGTATGGTGTAAGTTGGTGATCTAGTTTCATTTTCTTGCATATATCTGTCCAGTTTTCCCAACACCATTTATTGAAGAGACTATCTTGGCTCCATTGTATGTTCTTGCCTCCTTTGTCAAATATTAATTGAGCATATTGGTTCGGGCCGATTTCTGGGCTCTCTATTCTATTCCATTGATCTATATGCCTGTTCTTATGCCAGTACCAGGCAGTTTTGAGAACAGTGGCTTTGTAATACATCTTGATATCTGGTATTGAGATCCCACCTACTTTGTTCTTTCTCAGGATTGCTGCAGGTATTCGGGGTCTTTTTTCATTCCAGATGAATTTTTGGAGAGTTCGTTCTAGATCTGTGAAGTATGCCGTTGGTATTTTAATGGGAAGTGTGTTGAATTTATAGATTGCTTTGGGCAGTATGGACATTTTAATGATGTTGATTCTACCAATCCATGAACACGGTATGTCCTTCCATCTGTTTGTCTTCCTCTATCTCTTTTTTCAACGTCCTGTAGTTTTCTGAGTAGAGGTCTTTTACCTCTTTAGTTAAGTTTATTCCTAGGTAGCTTAATTTTTTTGGTGCGATGGTAAACGGGATTATTTTTATAATCTCTCTTTCTGAAAGTTCACTATTGGTGTATAGAAATGCCTCAGATTTCTTGGGGTTAATTTTGTATCCTGCTACATTGCCAAATTCATGTATTAAGTCTAGTAGCTTTTTGATGGAGTCTCTAGGGTTTTGTATGTATAATATCATGTCATCTGCAAATAAAGACAGTTTTACTTCCTCTTTTCCAATTTGGATGCCTTTTATTTCTTCTTCTTGCCTAATTGCGATGGTTAATACGTCCAGTACTATGTTAAACAGGAGTGGTGAGAGTGGGCATCCCTGTCTTGTTCCTGTTCTTAGGGGAAATGGTGTTAGTTTTTGTCCATTGAGTATGATGTTGGCTGTGGGCCTGTCATATATGGCTTTTATTATGTTGAGGTATGATCCTTCTACTCCCTCCTTGCTGAGAGTTTTTATCAAAAATGGGTGTTGGATTTTGTGAAATGCTTTTTCTGCATTAATTGATATGACCATGTGGTTTTTTTCTTTCAATTTGTTTATGTGGTGTATCACGTTTATTGATTTGCAGATATTGTACCATCCTTGCATCCCTGGGATAAATCCTACTTGGTCATGGTGTATGATCTTTCTGATGTACTGCTGGATCCGATTTGCTAAGATTTTGCTGAGGATTTTGGCATCTATGTTCATGAGGGATATTGGCCTGTAATTCTCTTTCATTGTGTTGTCTTTACCTGGTTTTGGTATTAGGGTGATGCTGGCTTCATAGAATGAGCTTGAAGTGTTCCTTCCTCTTGAATTTTTTGTAGTAGTCTGAGGAGGATAGGTTTTAGTTCTTCCTTGAATGTTTGGTAAAACTCCCCTGTGAAGCCGTCTGGTCCTGGGCTTTTGTTTGCTGGAAGCTTTTTTATGACTGCTTCAATTTCTTCCATAGTTATTGGCCTATTGAGATTTTTAGATTCTTCCTGATTGAGTTTTGGAATGTTGTATTTTTCTAGGTATTTGTCCATTTCCTCCAGGTTGTCTAGTTTGTTGGAGTAGAGCTGTCCATAGTATTTTTTAACAATCATTTGTATTTCTGTGGGGTCTGTTGTTATTTCGCCTCTATCGTTTCTGATTTTGTTTATTTGGGTAAGATGTGTAAATATTAATTAATTTACATATCAGGATGAAAACTATAGGATATTCAAAAGGGGAGTAAAACTCAGAAAATAAATGAATATCAAAGATGGATAAAAGAATTTTGTATCCTCTCTTGGGGGCTGGGTTAGTATATTTTCAGTTATACATGAGACAACTGCATCATTTTAGCTGAAAGCATAATTTTGTATTGTCTTTATTTCAAAGCTCAATATGGTTAAGTGCATACAGGCACCAATTTGACAAGCAGTAGACTGCAGTGGCCTTGCATTGTGTCAATTTAGCTAAATTAGACTAATATCTCCCTTCTTATTCTCTCCTTATATGTCTCTTTGGCCAATATTTGCATGAGGTTTAACAAGTTGAAGTGGAGACAGTTCTTTTGTTACTCTCTGAAGGTCATTGAGAGATCAGGTGCTGCCATAGCTCATATACATTATCAATGATATATGTACATTGTCATTGATCACATTATTGGTATAGGCAGCACCTGAACCCACAGCAATTCTTGATCCTGCCAGATCTTCTCTTTCTATTGCTCTGAGTCCTGCAATAAGAACATGCACAGCCCGTGGAGACAGGTGCTAGCTCCTACTCCAGGTCATCCATCGATAAATGTCCAAGTGATGAGAGACATTCATAGGTTCCAAAAGTCTAATGGGTTCATCCTTTCTCATTTCAGTTTCTTACCGCTGTACCTGTCTGACTCCTCTTCCCACCCCTCAATCTGGTTGACACATAATGGTTTCAAGATCGACCCAGAGTCAGAGACATCAGCATTGCAGAGGTTCCCCCTCCAGTTCCCACCATGGCATAAAACCTAAACCTTATCATAAAACTTCTACCCTTTATCACTCATTGTTCTGCTTCTCTGAATGAGTCATAACTAATACATCATGTCTTACTCTTTAGTCCAAAAGGAGGAAGATAATAATCAAATACCAAGAAAGAAAAAAATCATGTATAGAAATGAACATGAATTTAATTATAACATGACATGTTTGTCCTCTTTTTTATATCCTAGAAATAAAATTTAATCACTTTTCTCTTAATACAGCTTTGTTAAAACCACGTGGCATGCTGGGAGCTTTCAGCCACAAAGAGAGAACAAGCTGGGACTAGTTTTAGGTGAAACCAGGACACATTTACTAGGAAGGGAAGATTGCTCCCACGCAGGAAAAGATCATCAATCCCAATAAACCAAACATGAATCTTATCTGGAATAAGCATCTATTGGGCTCATTGAAGGGACTGGTCCAAGATTAGGCAACAAGGACTGCTGGTCACCTGACAACATTGGTAACATCAGCAGATGCTTTAATTATACGTAGATTAAGGGGGCCCATCTTACCTAGAAATGAAAAAGCATAAAATCCTTTTGTGCCTCTTAGTTGCAAGACTTCAATAATGGTCATATTTTATTTAACCTTTTATTCTAGAGCCTAGTGCTGTGGTGACAATGTAGTAGATAGTCATATTGTCAAATGAAAAAATAAATGAACAATCTCCATCAGGCAGGCTGGGTACAGACAATTGACAAGGTTGTTGGCAAAAATCTGTTTCTTAAGTCATTTAAATGACATCATCCTCTCTCTTCCCATAGATATTTTTCCAAAATATATATTTACATATAGAGATATATCTACATAACTTTTACATATGAAACTTATATACTTATGAAACTAATAGACATCAATAAGAGGTCTAGATATCACCCTCTGTATACTTTGTATACAAACATAACATTTATATATATTACAGATATGTAGATATCTATAATAATAAAAGTGTAATATGCAAATCGACCAAATGACCAAATAGCAGAACGACCATCTGGATGATCTTCCAGATGACTACGCTGTGACACTGGTGCCAGGCTAGCCAAGGTGGGTGTGATGCAATTGGTTAGGGGCCCCACCATCACCCCACGATTGCCCCTCAGAGGGAGGCCCAGGCCACTGGCGGGCAGAGTGATCGATCAGGGAGGGAGGAGGCTCTGTGATCTCCCCAAAGAGGGAGGCCCAGGCCACCCTCTGCGCAGGGATCAATCGTGGAGCCCCAACCAGGTATGCAGGGCCTCCAGGCCTGCGGTGGCCTGCGGTGCTGCAGTGGGTGGGTGGGGCCTCCCTCTGCAGGGCGATTGATTTGGGGGCCCCTGCAATCGATTGCCCCACAGAGGAAAGCCCAAGCCACTGGCCAGCCATGCTGTGGCAGGTGTGTGGGACTGGCCAGCGATCTCCCTGCAGAGGGAGGCCCAGGCCAGCCAAGGGATTGCACCCCATGCCTGCTGCGCAGAGAGAGGCGGCCGGTGGCAGGGGTGGGGGCAGTGCTGCACAGATGGCAAGCAGTAGCAATGGCGGGGGCAGGGCCAGCTGCCAGCAGCTGGGGAAAGGAAAGCCTCCATAGGTCCTGATTGCCAGCCAAGCCTAGGGACCCTACCTGAGGGGTCCTGGATTGTGAGAGGACACATGCTGGGCTGAGGGACACCCCCTTTCTCTCCGCGCCCCCACAGGAATGTCATGCACCGGGCCTCTAGTATAGATATATAAATATATAGATATATAGATACATTATAGATATATAGATATATAGATATATAGATATACAAATATATAGATATATAGATATATAGTTATATAGGTATATAGGCATACAGGTATACAGATATACAGATATATAGATATAGATAGATCCCAGATCATAGATGTTTAGAGCTAGAAAAAAACTCACTAGTACTGATACTTAGTGATTTAACTCCTCTGTTAGATAGATGAAAGGAAGTTTTACTTTTCACAGGAAATTTTTACCAGTAAAATGCAATATAAATAAGAATTAGAAAATATAAAGATATAAAGGGACTAGAACAATAAATATGAGGAAAATCAGATATTCAAGTAGGACCCTTTTTTTCTTCTTTCATCGTGAGCACTGAAAGTCAACGCTGGCTGTCTCAGCTCCTCATCTTCAAGTCCAACCCTGCTTAGTTTCCAAACCCATCTCAAACCAGAAAAAAATACCAACAGCAGCCACTGAAATCAGTCTCACTCTCATAAAATGTTACCTAGTGTGTCTGGTGAGTTCTGTTCATATTTGTGCATCCTTTCCTTCCCCAGTTCCACTGTATCTACACAACAGCTTCCCTTAATGCTATCCCCACCATGCTGGTCCAATCTTGGGTATTTTCTTCCCTGACTCTAGCTTACCGTGTCTTGACAACCTTGAAAACCTCCCTGAAATGCTGGTCTTGCTCCCAAACCTTCAGTTGCTAATAATCCAACTTCAGTCCCTTGTCTCCTGGACTTTGATGCTAGTCCCAACCTGCTTTTTCAAATGTGGCTGCCTGCTGATATCACACTGTTTGCCTGCCCACTTAACATGGGATTCCCTGGTTGCTCATGTAGTGCCAGCAGCATGGCTTGGTCAGTGTCTTCTCTCACTGGTCTGAGCACACACTCCCAGCATGCCTCCCATATGAACTTGATGTGGGGAATGACACCCACTAGGTGCATTTCAGGAAGTTGTATAAGAACAGGTGCCAGGGTGGATGAATGGTAACTGACTCACCACAGTAATTCATGAGCCCCTTTGGTGAAATGGACTCCATCTCTCAAAGAGATTTTTATTTTAGATATTGCTGCCCTGCTTTCTATAACTACCAGTCTGGGAGAAACCTGAGTTTATCCTTCTACCCCAAAATTTATACTGTATCAAGGTCCCAAAGACATTCACCAATGTAAGCATCTTGATGTAGTATTCCCCAAGAGAAGTTATTCTTAAATGTTCTAATGCCCTCATATGAATCCTGTTGTACGACTTATGCAATTGGCTTTCTCATTATTGTGCTTTAGAAGGAGTCAGACTAACTTAATCTAGTGTGCCCCAAAGAAATATATAAGAAGGAAAGAGGAAAAAGGTAACAGAAGAAAAACCTGCTTGCAATCAGTCCTGAAATCATCTGGTGATCCTTTCCTACTAAGCCAACATCTGTCTGTTTTAGATGACTAAGCAGGGAAAAATAAATTAAGGAAATAATTAAATAAGGAAAAACATCTCTCATGCCACGAAGTGCTGAAAATGACAATCAGTCCTCCAGGGCTAAGTATAAGTGAAAATATCTTCTTCCAACTACCCAAACCATAGAATTGTATAAATTATATTTTAAAAGTATTACTTCTAAAACATATTCACATCAAAACCAAAGAAAGGGAAATAATAATACCAAAACAAATGAAGAAGGAAATTGGTAGCTCAGGGAAGAAAGTAGCAACATGTCCTTTTTTGTCAGTAAATTACAAATAATAAGTAATCAGTCAAAATAGGAGTGTCTTGGTACATTATGTGATAAAGACTTTCAGTATTGTGATCAATTTATTCACTAGGAAGTCATTGCAAGCCTTGCTAATTGCTCCACGGGGCTCCTAAGCACTTCACATATGCTTTTAATATTAAAGATGCTAAGTGCAGTTAATTATTTATATGTCTACATTCCCAAGCAGAAATCAACATTTACACAGTTGGAAGACATGTAATAATTTCCCAATATTGCCAGTACTTAGCAGAGTGTCTACCAAATAACAAGTACTTGTACATGTTGTTTGATTGAATAAAGTGTTTAGTTCGTATAGCAGATAAAATGTCTCATGATATGTAACCCCAGGAGGTTTTGAACTTGCTCAGAATTTCTGGTTCTATTCTCTCCTTGAGGTGCTAACCCTTGCCACCCTCTTCCTTTCAAGTTATATGTAGGCTAAAATAACCAAAGGGGCTCAAAACTGAGGACCCAGAGCATCAGAACTATGAACCACAGAAGAGTATAATATAACCCAAATTTACAAATATCAGAAAAGTTCTACTAGATATATTACAAATAGAATCAGACTGAAATCAAGAATCCAATCAGGACTTTATTCTATTGTAAAGCTAAGGACATCTTGATACTTACCTGCGCAGACTTTCTGATTGCTTTCATCCCTCACATTACAACCTCGCATTAATGTCAGCCTGGCTTGTCTGCTTGTCTCTCTCTCTTAGTTTTCTAACCATTTCTACTCTTCTATTTTAATTTGGAAATGCCAGAAGACCTAAACTGTGCCAACCCTCTCAGATTCTCTTCTTCTCAGCCTAAAGCTAGACTTTTACACTCAAAAAAACATTCCTTTAAAAAATAAATAAAATAACAGACTATGTCAAGAGTAGTTTTACCAGAATAAGTTTTAAGATGGTTTTCTGAGGAAAAATAAGCTGTGAAGACAGGGCAAACAAATTTCTGTTTACATTAAAAAGTTTTTATAAGATCATAGGAAATAATGTTGAAAGATTCAGGCACTTTATTTTAAAAAATGCTTTCCGTAGTGATTAATGACTTCCAAAGTTTTGACTTATAAGTAAAATGGGCATAAAGGAACAAAAATGAGTAAAACCTATTTTTTAAAATTATAATTCATTCCCCTGGAATTCTGGTAGATAGGGAATATGGATATTATTAAGACTTTGTAAGTAAAAAGTCCCAAAGGAAGTGACTTACGCTCCCAGTTATAATGCAGTAATGGGAACCAGGTATATACACCTGTCTTAAAAAAAACAAAAAAACAAACACAAACAGACAAATATAGGAAACAGAAGTTTTCTGACACTGGACAACAGGTAAAGTCATAAAAAAATATTCCCTAAGAGTCGAACTGCTAAACCAAGCTAAAAGAAGTCTATGCCACCCCATTTTACTGTCTGGAAAAAGTTTGCAGCATAAATGTAAGAGCCAATTTTGGTGGATTCATCTGGCTGAGGAACTTGATTAATAGTAATGTTGATGTGGGTCTCCAGCTGGCAGGCTGTCCTGGCCACAGTGCCCACTCCAGAGCCCCACCTGAACAGGGAAGCAGATCCCTGGCTCCACCCAATGCCGAGCGTATCCTCCAGGGCTACCACACCAGGAAGCCTAGCCAGCGACAGTGGGCGGCTGCAGAGCACATCCTACAGCCTTCCAGGTCAAGGAAGCAAGTCAGCAGCCCCACCCAACTGCTATAAAGGCAGGAAGACAAAACAACTTCCTCAAGTTTACAGACACTGAGAATAAACCTAACAGACAGATACAGAATATTCCATCCAACAACAGACTGCAGATTCTTCTCAGGCACAGAAGAACGTTTTCCAGGATAGATCATACGGTAGATCACAAAACAAGTCTTGCCAAGTTTAAGAAGATTGAAATCACAGCAAGTATCTCTTCTAGTCACCATGATATGAACCAAGAAGTCAATAATAGAAGGAAAGAAGAAATGTTATAAATATGTGAAAATTACACATCACACTCCTGAACAACCAACCAATGAGTCAAAAAATAAATCAAATTTAAAAAAAATTTTTATTGATTTTTAGAGAAAGAGGAAGAGAGATAGAAACACCAATGTGAGAGCAAAACATCAACCTGCTGCCTTCTGCACAGCCCCCACGAGTGATCATGTCCAAACCTGATCAGGTAACTGACCGGGAATCAAACTGGCAACCCTTTCGTGTACAGGACAGCACCAAACCAACTGAGTTACAACAGCCAGGGCTAAAACATTTTTTAAATATAATACAAATAAAAATGTAAACACAGTACACTAAAAGTTATGGGATGCAGCAAAACAGTTCTAAGAGGGAAGTTCATAGCAATAACTGCCTATTTTAAGAAAACAAATCAAATAAACAACCTAGTTTTATAGCTCAAGGAACTTGAAAAAGAAAAACTGAGCCTAAAGTTAGCAGAAGGAAGGGAATAACAAAGATCAGAGAAGAAATAGATGAAAAAGAGACCAGAAAAACAACAGAAAAGATCAACAGAACTTTGGGGAAAATAACAAAATCAACTGATATTTATCTAGAATAACATAAAAAGAGAGAGCGAGAACTCAAATAAAATCAGAAATTAAAGAGGAGACATTAAAACTGATAATCCAGTAGTAAAAAAAGAATCATAAGTGAATATAATAAAAAATGTTATGCCAACAAATTTAATAATCTATAAGAAATGGGTAAACTCCTAGAAACACACAACCTAACAAAATTAAATGAAGAAGAAACAGAATATCTGAACAGACCAGAACTGAATAAGGATATTGAATTAGTGATCAAAAATCCCCCAACAAAGAAAAGTACAGGACCAGAGTGTTTCCTTAGTGAATTATACCAATAATTTGAAAAGAATTAACTCCAATTCTTCTCAAACTTTCCCAAAAAACCGAAGAGAAGGGAACACTCCTAAGTTCATTTTATGAGACTTTCCTTGATACCAAAGCCAAATACAGACATTACAAACCAATATCCCTGATGAATAAAGATACAAACATTCTCAACAAAATACTAACAAACCAATGAAACAACAACACATTAAAATGATCATACATCATGATCAAGCCAGATTTATCCCTGGAATGCAACGATGATTCAACATACACAAATCAATAAATGCATCACATTAATAGAATACAAGATAAAAATCATATGATCATCTCAATCTACACTCTCCCCAAATTGACAAACTCTCAGCACCTTGGGTATTAAAGAAACAGACAATAACAAAATAAATTTTATTGTGTGTGTGTGTGTGTGTGTGTGTGTGTGTGTGTGCCAAGCTCACAGCTAACATCATACTCAATGGTAAAAAGGTTGAAAGCTTTTCCTCTAAGATCAGGAATGAGGCAAGGGTGCCCACCCTCATTATTCCGTTTCTACATAGTCCTGGAAATCCTAGCCAGAGCAATTAGTCAAATAAATAAATAAATAGACATTCAAATAAAAAAGAAGTAAAATTGTCTTTGTAAATAATCTGACCTTATATTTAGAAAATCCCGAAGACTCCACCAAAAAGTTAAAAAGTTGTTAGAACTACAAAAAAAAAAATCAGTAAATTGGTAGTATGCAAAATCAACATATAAAAGTCAGTTGCATTTCTATACACTAACAATAAACTACCTTTAAAAGAAATAAAAAAAACAATCCCATTCACAATAGCATCAAAAACTATAAAATATTTAGGAATACATTTAATAAATGAGGTGAAATATCTATACTGAAAACTACACAAATTTGATGAAAGAAATTGAAGACAAAAATAAATGAAAAGATATCTCATAATCATGAATCAGAAGAATTAAAAAAATTAAATATCTATACCACTCAAAGCCATCTATAGAGTCAATGCAAATTCTATCAAATTTCTAATGACATTTTTCACAGAAATAGAACAAACAATCAGAAAATTTTGAAGAACCACAAAAGACCCCAAGCGACCAAAGCAATCATAGGAAAAAAGAACAAAGCCAGAGGCATTATATGATCTGATTTCAAATTATACTACAAAGCTACAGTAACCAAAACAGTTGCTACTGGCATTTTTAAAAAGACACTTAGAGCACTATAACAGAACCAAGAGCCCAGAAATAAATCCTCACCTATAAAATCAACTAATGTTTGACAAAGGATTCAAGGGTACTCAGTGATGAAAGGACAGTATCTTCAACAAATGGTGTTTAGAAAATTAACCACACACAGCACAATAAAATTCGATCACTATATTACACCATACACACATAGAAATCTCAAATTAATTAATGCTTGAACATAGACCTAAAACTGTAAAACTCCTTCAAGAAAACATAGGAAAGAAGTTCCTTGACATTGATCTTGGCAATGATTATTTTGGAAATAACACCAAAAGTATAGTCAATAAAAGCAAAAATGAATAAGTGGGACTACATCAAACCAAGAGGCTCCTGAAAAGCATCAACAAAAATCAATCAATCAATAAAATAAAAAGGCAACCTACAAAATGGGAGAAAATATTTACAAACTATATATCAGATAAAGGATTGTTTTCCAAAATGCATAAGAAACACATACAACTCAATGGCACAATACACACAGTCTGATTTAAAAATGAGCAGAGGACTCAAACAGACATTTTTCTAAAGACACATGCCAATGGCTAACAGGCACATGAAAAAGTGCTCAATATCACTAGTCATCAGGGAAATGCACATCAAAACCGCAAAGCATTCTCACCTCACACCTATTAGAATACCTATTATCAATAGAGAACAGACTGTCAGCTGTCAGAGGGGAGGGATAGGGGTTGCTGGGCTGGGTGAAAAAGGTGAAGGGACATTAAGCATAAAACAAACAAACAAAACAACCTCATAGATACAGACAGCAGGATGATGATTACCAAAGGGAGGTGAGGGGTTGAAAAGAAGGTATGGGGGCGGAGGGAATGGTGACAGAAGGAGATTTGACTTGGGGTGGTGAATGCACTATACAATATACAGATGATCTATTACAGATTTGTACACATGAAACATATATAGTTTTATTAACCAACTAGAGGCCCGGTGTATGAAATTCATGAACTCAGTGGCGGGGGGAGGGGGGGACCCTCAGCCTGGATTGTGAGAGGGCACAGGCCAGGCTGAGGGATCCCACCATGATGTTCGGGGCCAGGGAGGGATGCGGGAGGTTGGCCATCCAGGAAGGGACTTCGGGAGGGTGCCAGGGCATGTCCAGCCTGTTTTGCTCAGTCCCGATCAGCTGGACCCCAGCAGCAAGCTAACCAACCGGTTAAAGTATCTTCCCCCTGGTGGTCAGTGCATATCATAGCAAGCAGTTGAGCAGCCTTAGCATATCATTAGCATATTATGCTTTGATTGGTTGAATGGACGACTGGACCGCCAGACACTCAGCATATTAGCTTTTATTATATAGGATATCACTCCATAAGTAAAAGGAGAAAGCAAAGAGGTAACAAGTGCTGTTGAGGATGTGAAGAAAAGAGAACATTTGTACACTGGTTTTAGAATGTAAATTGATGTAGTTACTATGGAAAGCAGTGTAGAAGTTCCTCAAAAACTTAAAGATATAACTACTATGTATGGGTAATTCTGCAACCCCACTTCTGTGTATATACCCAAAGGAAGTGAAATCCTTATCTCAAGAAATATCTGCAACCCCATGTTCTTTATGGAATTATTCATAATAGCCAAGACATGAAGCCAACCTAAGTGTCCATCAACAAATTAATGGTTTGCCCTGGCCAATTTGTCTCAGTGGTAGGACGCCGGCCCACACACCCAAAGCTTGACAGGTTTGATTCCAGGCCAAGGGCACATACCTGGGTTGCAGGTTCATTTCTGGCCCCAGTTGGGATGCATGTGGAAGACAATCAATCAATGTGTCTCTCTCACATTGATGTTTCTCTGTCTTTCTCTTTCTCTGCCCCCTTCTCCCTCCCTTCCCCCTTCCACTCTCTCTGAAAAAGCAGTGGAAAAAGACAAACAAATTAATGGATAAAGATAATGTATGCTATATATACACAATGGAATATTATTCAGCCATGAGAAAGCAGAAAATCCTACTCTTTGTGACAACATGGATAAATCTAGAGCATATTATGCTAAGTGAAGTAACTCAAACAAAGAAATACAAATATTGTATACTCTCATGTAAGAATCTAAAAAACAAAATTAAGTTAAGTTTAAAAGCCAAACTCATAGAAACAGAGAGTAGATTGGTGATTACCAGGGGCTGGTAGTGTGGGTGGGGATGTTGGTCAAAGGTATAAACTTCCAGTTATAAGATAAATAAATTCTGGGGACCTAATGCGCAGCATGTAATACAGTAAAAACTATTGTTTTGTATACTTGAAAGTTGTTAAGAGCATAGGTCTTAATGTTGTCACAACACACAAACACAAAAATTATGTTAGATGATGAATGTTTTAACTAACCTAATTGTCATAATCATTTCATAATATATACAAGTGTCAAATCATCACCTTGTACAGTTTAAATTTTCACCATGGTACATATCAATTGTATCTTAATAAATCTTGTGGGAGAGAAGCAAGAATGACCAACAGTGGAATTCAGAGTTTACTGAAAAATATATATCCATATTCTATCAAGCAGACTAGCATGCAGATATTTGCACAGACAGATATTTGGAACTCCTGTGTAAAGAGTTGCTCATCGTGGCTATCATTCAATTCTTTATTCCTTCAGAAGGGACACTAGAAGATAAGCGGGAGACAGTGGCCAGGCTCTTTAAAAATAAAGTTTAAAAAACATTAATTTTAAGTTCTAAAATCTTTCACAAACAAGCCTCCTTTCAGGTTCAGGAGTATTTTAGAAACTTCAGCCTCAGAGCAAGAGAAATTTAGGAATTTGTTATGTTCCTAATACATTGGATAGTGTCCATAGCCAGTGGGAGCTTTTACTTCTCCCTGCGATGTTGGTTCAATGCATCTAACTAGATTTCTGCTCTACAGTTCCTAACTGGTACTTAAGGTCCCTGCTGGATCTAGAGATCTGTCTTAACTTCCAGCTGGGTTGAATATTGCTTAGACTCCCCACCAAGCTGTGTTATCAGCGCTGTTCTCCAGAAGCCTGGCACCTGCTTCCTAAACTTTTAGCTTGGCCCTGATGCAGCTCCAACTTTGTAAATACCTGGAAATCAATGCTACTATTTTACCCAATTAAAAGTATTGCTAATACCATAAATGTCCTATTGTCAGATGTCCCACGTTAGATTCTGCCACCATAGATGTCTACACAGCCAAAGAAAGGCACACATTTGTCATGATTCTTTGTTGACTTTATATTGGATAAAGATGGATAACCAAAGATGGAGGCCAGTTATTCTCATAAATGTCCCTACTCCTTCTCTACCTAATCACTCTTTTCTTTTCCTCCCACTGGCCAATACCAAGCTTCTAGAATAATTTAAGCTTAAGATTATTTATATGTGGAATGCTCTATTAATCTTTCCCATTTTTGACCCCATATAGTCACCAAATGCCTTCATAGTTTTACAAGAATGACTATGATGGGGAAAATGTTTGCTGGCTATAAAGCTGTCATTTTGCTTTCTGGTTTAAAAAAAAAAATCTGTCACAGAGGGGTCTGGATCATGTCATATGTTGAACAAAATGGTTCCAGAGTTTAGAAATTATAAAACCAAGTCTTGCAGTTCAGAGACCTTTTCTAAAGATCTAAATTACATTATGACTTTTTACATTACTACATAGTTTGGCTCATTATCCTAATCTTGAGGTAACCATTTTCCTGAGCAAGGGGAAAATACATTCCAAAGATAAGACATGTTAGTGAACAGATTGAATTCCTCTGCTGCCCCCAAATTACTGCCCAGAGGCAAAGGACTTTTGATAGAGCTTGAGAACAGAGGCACTAACATTCCACATTTTCCACATGATCTTCCCTCATTAGATGGGAAACTTTGCATTTTGCAATACTCTTTGTTGCATGGAGCTGCTATTGTAACCTAGAGATTCCATTCATCAGTGCAATGCTAGGGATACAGCCAACATGATATTCTGCTCCAAGAAAGCCTCTCTGTTTGCTCTAGCTGGTTTGGCTCAGTGGACAGAGCGTCAACCTGTGGACTGAAAGGCCCCAGGTTCGATTCTGGTCAAGGGCACATGCCCGAACTGTGGGCTCCATCCTTCATAAGGGGCATGCAGGAGGCAACCAATCAATGATTCTCTCTCATCATTGATGTTTCTCTCTCTCTCTCCCTCTCCCTTCTTCTCTGGAATTAAAAAACAACAACACACATATATAGTTATTTTTTAAAAAAGAAAGCCTGTCTGATTGTCAATAGGGAGAAAAAAAATCTACCTACAAAAGTCAATATTTTAACATTTGTGATGTTCAGTGCCTTGATAATGTAATGTGACTATAAAGAAATAGGCAAATTGCCCTGACTGGTTTGGCTCAGTGGATAGAGTGTCAGCCTGCAGACTGGGGGGTCCCAGGTTCGAGTCCAGTCAAAGGCATGTATCTTGGTTGGGGGCACATCCCCAGTAGGCGGTGTGCACGAGGCAGCTGATTGATGTTTCTCTCTCATCAATGTTTCTAAATCTCTATCCTTCTCCCTTCCTCTCTGTAAAAAATCAATAAAATATATATATTTTTTTTTAAAAAAAGAAATAGGCAAATGGATGGGCAAACCTCAAGACTGCCATAATCTCTCTGTCCTCCAAATGTTGAAATTTTGTTATATGAGTTTCGACATGGTCAGGCCACATAGATATTGACCACAGACTAACCCAAAACTTTGTTCACTGCATAGATTTATTCTAAAGACAATCTAGATTCTTCTCTCAATACTCAATTTTCAGGTGGACAGAGAATACAAGGGAGAGCTCCAAGCTGTGGAACCCATGCCCAGCCTATGTTCACCTTAGCTACAGTCAATCAAATGAGCCCGTCAGGGAGTCACAACACCACATTTTACTAAACCAAACATTTGAGGGGATGGGCACTCTCCCAGGGCCAACACATGTAAAGTGTTTGAGCCCAGAGCTAAGGCTCACACAGCAACAGCTCACAGAACAAAAATGTTCTCTGGCATGGGGTTAAGGAAAAACAACTTCCCAGCACAGATAGTGGCTGAACTTGGGGTTCTTTTTATCCCAAGAATTCTAGCTACTTAAGAAATCTTGGAAAGAGAATGACACTGCTCATCTCCAAAGTGATCACAGTAAAAAGGAAACCGCTGTTTCACCATATTTTTTTCATATTACTTTGACATGATTTCTGGCTGAAATCAAGAATCATGTTGCAAATTGTACTTCTTTCACCTGCAAAAAATATGAGGGCGATGGCATCACCTTGAGTTGTTCTGAGTATTAAGTGAAGTCAAATATACATAAATGTCCCTGCCACTGTATCTAGCATCTAACGTAAGATGCTTTTCCTTTCAAATTAGAAGTTAGAGAGACGCAGTTTACTTCAATGACTGTAGTTCTATTGCCTGATTTCACTGTGCTGTGCCCCAGTTTCTCACTGCTTTGTGTGTTGATTTTCCTTCACAAAGCTTGGTCCCTCGTTGGTTCCCAGAGTATCCTCTGGTCCATTCCCGTTCATCATCACTGCAGCCTCCAGTTTATTTCATTAGGCTTTGGTCTCAGCCTCCACTGCCAGTCTCATTCCAATCCCTGTCTATTCATCTCTTTTCTATTTGAGGACGATGGTCCTTCCCTATCCCTGCTAGGTTCTGCCCTAAGGTTCTGTTTCCAGCAACGAGCTGTCACTGATGGACTTCGGGCAGGTGACCAAACCTTATATTTCACCCCTCAGAGGAATTAGTGAAAGTCACTACTCTGTTCCCTGCTAGGAACCACGGCACAGTAGCATCACAGCCTGTTAACCCACAGAACAGACTCTGAACAGGCCGGGGAAGGAAGAGGGACAGCGTGGGACCTGGGTGATGGGAACCAGCTTCTGTGGCAGGAATCATGCCCAGGGGTGTAAAGCTGAACTGCTCCCAGGGTTTGCCTCTGAGTAAGAAACTGTCAGAGGTAGTTTTGCCAAAAATGAGTTGTAGAGCTGGAATAAACTTTTCTAAACTATCAATTTATAAAACGAATTATGATCATCATGCTGGAGAAAACACAAAATGTTCTTTCTACCTTTCTGTAGAAAAAATATGTTATAAAACCATTTTAATAGTCAATGATATTTAATAGTCACAGATATGACTACAGAAGTAAATAGGTAGCTGAATACAATAGTCCCAAAGAAATAATTCTGCAGACCCTGTGGAATTAACAAATTCTAAACCAATGTCATTTTAGAGTTCCTGCAATCTTTTTTTAAAGGTACCAAAAGAGCAAAGAAAGATAGATAAAGATAGAGACAGAGACAGACAAGGAAAGATAGAAACAGAGAGAGACAGAAAGAAAAAAAAGAGAAAGGAAACATAATTGGAAGGGATTTAAACTTAACAATCTAAGTTCTAGTTTTCCTACAAGCTGTGTAACCATCAGTGAGTCTTTGGACCTCTTTGAGCTAAATTTCAACAATTTCAAAATCAGATCATCATGTCACATACAACTTGTCATCCAAATATGGTATTATCACTCTTTGGCACAGTGCATATGAAACATTAAGCAAAACAATATTCTTCCCATTTTGTTAGCTCACATAAATTGTATACAAGGTCACCCATGTATAAAATGATGGCTTAGACACAGTCTTGCAGCTGGTATGCTGCCCCCTCCCAGCAAAACTCCGAGTTCCATTAGTAAAGATGAGGGGAGAATTGATATTAGGTCAGGAGTTAGCAGCCTCTGCCTCATATACAAACTGAGGGACATAAAAGATAAATAAATCATTTTGTTATTTTATTGGAGTAAAAAAATTTATGAAGCTGATGCTTCTCACTCCATTAAACTTTATGTAACAAATTTATATGTATGTAGGAAATATAGTGGAAAAATGAATTTGTCCAGGAACATGGATATCTGAAATATCTACCAATTACTGTGTGATCTTGGCTGAGTCACCTAACTTCTGACCTATGGTTTTCTGATCTGTAAGATGTGAGTGAGGCCACCAATCACACCAATTTACAAAGTTGTCATTATACGAAATCATGTATGAGAATGTGATTTATACTGTTACGTTTGATTGACATGTTAATGAATGATCTGGGAATTCAATATAGAGTTATTGCTCTTAGAATTTCCAGTAAGAGCAGAGAGTTGTGGAGTTGAGCTCAGAAATGACTGCACTGAAGAAAGTCCTATTGAGCAGTGTTTAAGAGCAGTTTTAGGAGTCTCTGAAACCTGAGCTTCAATTCTAATCTTGATACTTACTAGTATTAGCTGTGTAATCTTGAACAAGCTACATAATCTCTCTAATTTGCCATCTCTTCTTTTATAACATTACATAAAACAGATACTATCTTATATTATTGTTTACTAGAGGCCCGGTGCATGAAATTCATGCATGGAGGGTTGTGGGGGGCCTTCAGCATGGCCTGCACCCTCTCCAATCTGGGACACCTTGGGGGATGTCCAACTGCCTCTCGCAATCCAGGACCACTGGCTCCTAACCACTCGCCTGCCTGACAATCACCCCTAACTTCCTCTGCCTCACCTTGCACCCAGGATCCAGGATTCCCACCTCTGGCTAGTCACAGGCACCAGGGACTCGGGCTTCCCTCCCTCTGGCCGGCCACAGGCACCCAGGACCCAGGCCAGTTTCACCTGGGCCAGCCACAGCCACAGGGGACCATGGGCAGGCGGCTTTGCCTTGGCCGCAGCCACAGGCTCCTAGGACTGTGGGGAAGGTGGCTTGTCCCTCTCCCAGGCCATAGCCCTAGCAACTGGAGCCCCAGACTGAGGTTGGGCAGCTTGTCTCTCTCCCGGGCCGTAGGCGCAGGCACAGCCGCTGGTGCCCAGGACCGCGGGGTGGGTGGCTTGTCCCTCTCTCAGGCCTCAGCCTGGCTGGTCCTCATTCCTCTCTTGTGAGCTCATTTGTGCCTGGCTGGTCCCCATTCCTCTCTCTCCAGTGCTGAGTGTCTGAGCCATTAAGGTGTGATGGCATTAGGGCATGATGACCATTTGCATATTAGCTCTTTATTATATAGGATTATTTTTAATCTTCACCCAAGGATATTTTTTTCCATTGATTTTTAAAGAAAGTGGAAGGAAGGGTGGAGGGGGAAAGAGGGGGAGAAAGAAACATTGATGTGAGAGAGACACATGGATTGTTTGCCTCCCACATACATCCCAACCAGGGCCAGGGTTCAAACCTGCAACTGACATATGTGCCCTTGACCAGGAATCCAACCTGCAATCAGTCAGCAAGCCAACACTCTAACTGACCTGGGCTCATATTGTTGTTTAAATTAAGTGAAATAAGAGAGATAAAACACTTTGCACAAATACTGCCATAATGTAGTTGCTCAGAAAATGAGGGCTACTGTGGTGATGATGATGATGATGATGATGAAGGCCCAACATGTAAATTCATGAAGAAGACACAGGAGAAAATATTCCATCCTCTGTCACCCAGAGAAATAACAGTTCTAAAGGGCAAATATTAATGTTTAGCACATGGACAAAAGTAGATACGATTTGACTTTGCTCAACCAAAAATCTTGATGCTAATCCATATAAGAAAGGACATATCAGGCAGGTTATGAAAATGTTTATTTGCTATTAGCATCTCCATTCTTAGTTATAAAATAGCATGTATATCTTTGCTGCTGTTCTAGGATTTCTTCCCTATGTGATATATATAAAATATTTATTCCACAAATAATTTCAGAGCAATCTCTGAAATGAACCAGGCACTGTGCTCAAGATACATGATTCAACAAGACAGATACTCTTTCTGCTCCCACAGAGCTAGTAGTCTAACTGGAAAGACACAAAATTAAACTAGTCACAATAAAATGAACTAAGTATCAGAACAGAAGTTGATGGTGCTATGGGGACATAGAGCAGGGATTTTGTTTTATAGAGGGACAAAAAGTCCTCCCTGAAGTAATAAAGTTCATACATACTCATGAAGACAGGTAAGAAGACAAACATTTTTCTGGCAGAGAAAATGGAAAATGTGAAGGTGTCTTAAGTGGGGGAGTGTGGCTGGTTGGAGTAAGAGAAGGGAGTATGAACATGGATCTTGTCAAGAATGTTAAAAAGTTTTCATTTTTTCCTAAAGCAAATAAAAACATTGAAGTATATTGATCAGACCTACAATTATGATCACTGGGATTGATGCCTCTTCCACTCCTTAAGTATCAAAAGGTTTACAGATTACAGCTCCCGATTTGTGACACTCTCCTAATCCCAATCCCTCAATAGCTCCCACTTTGTATTGAATAAAATGCACCTCCTTTCACTATCTGGCCTCAAATACCTTTCCAGACCTAACTTCCTCTAATCTTTTCATACATCCTGTAATCCAACCAATCATTTCCAACACTCAACCTGGGCTTTTGTATGTTGCCTTTGATTTTATTATTCGTTGAGACTAGGAGATCTCTACTTTGTTTTCACTTGCCGATATCATTCAGGGTCTCATTCAAATGTTTCTTTCCTCTAAAGTCTTTCTTGATTCCCTGAGGTCATATTACTCTCTTCCCACAGAACTTTTTCAATCCTTCTTTAGCCTTTTATCCTTTCCTACTAGATATTTGAGTTATTAATGCTTATGTCATAGTTTAATCTCAAATACAGGCAATTGTTAGCAAAAAAAAAAATTGAACTTTATTATTTTTATGTTTTCCGTAGTTCTAAGGACTGTGCCTGGACTGTGATAAGAGCACAGTTAATTGGTGAATGAGTGGATAAAGGATAGTTTTATCACTGGAAGAAGATGTCTATTTCAAAGCTATAAATGGCATTATAATTTAAGGTAACTTTCTCAAAACCTTGTAATCAAACTTCTGTATTATGAAATGTCACAAAATGCTTGGGTTTATGTCTATTTTTAGAATATGTATGAGTTAATAAGACAATAAAGGAAGAATAAGCCTCAGTTTGGATTATTGAGAAAAGCAGTTGAGAAATTAAAGCGCTTTTAAAAATACTAAATTTTATATAATATGAAAATTTGGCATACAAATAAACACTATCTTAACATCATTTCTTGCATTGAATATTACTTATCTGGTAAGGGAACCTATAAATAGATGTACACCAATAAGTCTGTTCCAGATAAATCACAGGTACATCTTTCTGTAGCTAATTGTGTACCTTACAAGTGAACCTTAGTGTAATGAATTAGAACGTGGGACTTTGTCAGTAGAAGCAATTTGAATAATGAACCTATGCATTATTTCTTACTTATGTGATGTTGGCAAGTTATTAAACTCTCTGGGCTTCAATTTTCCTACAATGAGGATGATAAACCCACTACCTCATAAAGTCTTAAGAACTAAGTGAGGTAATGATTATAACAGTGCTTTTCTAAACAGCAGCATCCTTTGAAAATTTTGTTTATTATTTCCATTGACCTATTGAAGGTCATAATATATATGATAAATCTTATATCCAAAGTGGAAAATACCTCCCCATAATCTATGTATTATGTAAAAGAAGGTCCTCATATCCTGCCTTTGCTTATTGGAAAGCATTGTGGGCATGCATGGAATGGTTTTTAAGGTTAACATGGGCAAAACAGGAGATGTATAGAAAGCTCAAATACTTCTTGACAAAAAAGGTAGGAAGTTTGGCTTTTCCAGGGATAGCAAATAAATATCTCTCATGGTGGAGTATACTCTAACCATAAAATTTCCACCAAGATTATATTCTATTATATTATACTTGAGGCCTGGTGCACAAAAATTTGTGCACTTGGCGGGGAGGGGGGGGGTCCCTCAGCCCGGCCTGTGCCCTCTCGCAGTCTGGGACCCCTCGGGAGATAATGACCTGCTGGCTTAGGCCTGCTCCTGGGTGGCAGAGGGCAGGCCCAATCCTTAGGTGCAGCCCCTGGTCAGGCTCAGAGCAGGGCCGATTGGGGGGTTGGGGCACCGCCCCCTGTCACACTCAAGGCAGGGTCGATGGGGAGGTTGTGGCACCACCCCCTGACACGCACAGAGCAGGGCCAATCAGGGGGTTGGGGCGCTGCCCCCTGTCACGCACAGAGCAGGGCCCATCAGGGGATTGGGGAGCTCCCCCCTGTCACTCACAGAGTAGGGCCAATAGGGGAGTTGGGGCACCGCCCCCTGTCATACACAGAGCAGGGCGGATCAGGGGGTTGGGGAGCCACACCCTGTCACACTCAGGGCAGAGCTGATGGGGAGGTTATGGCTCTACCCTGTCACACACAGAGCAGGGCCCGTGGGGGGGCGGGTTGGGGTGCCGCACCCTGTCAAACACAGAGCCACAGGGTGATCAGGGGTTTGAGGAGCTCCCCTTATCAGGCACAGAGCAGGGCTGATCAGGGCATTGGGATGCCTTCCCCTGTAACAGAGCAGGGCAGATAGGGAGGTTGTGGCCCCGCCCCCTGTCACACACAGAACCGCAGGGCGATCGGGGGGTTTGTGCGCTGCCCCCGGTCACGCTGATCCCGGTGCCGGGAGGCCTCGCCGCTCCGCTGATCCTGGTTCTGGGAGGCATATTACCCTTTTACTATATAGGATAGAGGCCTGGTGCACGGGTGGCGGCCTGCTGGTTTGCCCTGAAGGGTGTCCTGGATCAGGGTGGAGGCCCCACTGGGGTGCCTGGCCAGTCTGGGTGAGGGGCTGAGGGCTGTTTTCAGGCTGGCAGGTGACTGAAGCTCCCAACTGCTCCTTTTTTTCTTTTTTCTTTTTTTTATTCTGGGCCAGCTTTAGCTCTGAGGCTTGGCTCCAGCTCTTAGGCCTCAGCTGCTGAAAGCAGGTATCTGGTTTGTATGGGTTCTATAATTGACACACTGTTTCAACTCTAGCTCTGAGATCCTGGCTGGCTGAATGCAGGTTTCTGGGGTTTTTTTAGCTTCTATATTTGTAACAATGTTTCAAACTGCAAGCTCAGAGGCCGGCAAGGCAGCCGGGGAACTTTGGAGTCCTCCATCACTGAAGCAAGCAAGCCTCATGTTTGCTTCAAGCTGCCTGGCTGCCGGCTGCCATCTTGGCTGGCAGTTAATTTGCATATTGCCCTGATTAGCCAATGGGAAAGGTAGCGGAGGTACGGCTAATTACCATGTTTCTCTTTTATTAGATAGGATGAATTTCTATTACATATTCTAACTTGTGCTAACACACTGAAGTTAGCCAATATAAGTAAATTAGCTGTGGTATACTTATTTTTTCCATAGATGTTTATTGAAATCTACCTTGTGTCACCCTTAAGAATGTTATATACCTATTAAATAATGAGAAGGTTTGGCCCTTATTCTTAAAATCTCATAAATACAAAAAAATATATAATACAATTGGCCAAGTGTCAAAATAGAGATCTGCATGAAGTGTAATAAGAGTATGAAGAAAAACTTTTAAAATATAATAAAACATTTGGTATGTCTTAAAGAATAAATAGGATTTTTCTAAGCAAATGGGCAAAGGGATAAGTAAAAGGAAATTCCAGGCCAAAGAAATAGCTTGTGGAATCAAATCCCAACACATTTGGGAAAATGAAAATCCTTCCTTGCAGTTTCTTTCTCTAATCACAGGGGGAAGTACTGGGTGGTGACTATGGCATAGATAGGCATAGTTTTCTGTCATCCTTCCTCTATTTGACATCCAGTTGTTAAACCTTCCCACCATCCTTAAAAGGGAGAATGACTCAGTATGACAGAATGGATGCTGACACATCTGCTTTGCATTGAAAACAAGCTAATTACTACTTATTAATTAACTATATTACAAGTAACCTTCACATGTGCAACAGGATTTAAATGAGGCATTTTCCCATCATGTTAATTGGGGCTGGTACCTCAAATCTGAAAGCAAAGGGTGATGAGAACCCCAAACTCTAAAGAGCTCTAGCAGACCATCTAACGGGTGGTCCAACAAACCGGCTAGCCAACACTGAGCCACCTGGAGGGCACAGACCACTGAGGAAGAGATGCTGGAGATTAAGCAGTTCTTTAGCAAGAGCACTTCAAGGTGCTATATTTTTCCTTCCCTTACCCCTCCCCATCCAAATAAACAGGGTTTCAGAAATCTTTATATGTGTCCTCTGAAATTTGGGGGTGAGGGGCCTTTGGCTTGATATCTGTCTGACCCAATTCCCTCATACACACACACACACACACAAATATTTTAAAAGCAAGAAGTTATTTAGAGCAGCTTGGCGTGCCAGAGAAAAGATGAGGTCACATTAAGAACGTCTTGTACTTTAAGAATTTCTAGATATTCAAGGACAAGAAGAGATGCAAGCACTGGGAATAACCAGACATGAGTCAACTGGAAGGGAACTCTGTCCAAAAGGTAGGCTCTGAGGGATAAGGCACCTCCAAGGATGATGTCTGGAGTCGATAGTGATGGGCTGAGGGAGTTCCAAAGCAGCAGCCATGAAGATTCAGACACTATCAGGTGGGAGAGGCCCAGAAACAAGATCCTCTGAGAAACATAACAAGAGCCCAAGAGCAGAATGGCCAGCATTTTCCTCTGCCACGTGAGAAAGGCAGCAACACACCATAAAACTATGCAGGCAAGGAAATGCTGTCTGTTTCTCACTGTCTTCCCTTCCTCAGCTTCAGGGGGAGAGCCACGTGGGCCCACACTGAACAGGTTCGCCAGAGCCTTCCTGACCAGGCTGTCCTAAGAGGGCAGTTCCAAGCTGGGCACATGAAAAGGTTCAGAATTAAGTGAGAAATGAAGCTGTAAATTAAAATGGACTGGATATTTCAGTATCTAAAACTGAGATTACATATCAACAGAATTCCACAACACTGTATATCCTGAAGTATTAAGAGGCACACAGTCATGATGTCTGCAACTTACTCTCAAATGGTTCATCATAAAAACATATATTTATGGCCCTAGCCAGTGTGTTCAATGGTTAGAGTGTCAGCCCACACACCAAAGGGTTGCAAGCTCAATTTCTGGTTAAGGGTCAAGGGGCACATGTGAGAGGCAACCAATCAATATGTCTCTCTTACTTCACAAGGATGTTGCTCTCTCTCTCTCTCTCTCTGTCTCCCATCCCTCTCCCTCACTCCCTTCCATTCTCTCTAAAAAGCAATGATAAAAGTAGCCTTGGGTAAGGATTAACAACAAAAAAAGTATAGTTATGTATTTTGAGAGACAGCAATAATTGGTGAAATTATGTGAAGAGTATATGAAAATACTGCAACTTTCCTGTAACTTTTAATTTTAAAAAACTAATTTTTTTATTTTTAAAAAACCAATTAAAAAACCCATGGTCATCTGCTTGAGATTTTATTCAGGGGAAATGAAGGAGTAAACAGAACAATTTAAAGTAACAATGGAAAGAAAAAAAAAAACACGTTACCTGGCTTTCTGCCCATGCCTACTGAGCCCATAATGTTCAGTAGATCAATTACACATAAGGTATCTCATGTCATTGTCATGAAACCCTACGAGTTATGCATCATCACGCTGATTTTATAGACAATGAAACTAAGTTTCACATAGATTAGGTAAATTGTTGAGAAACACAAATTTTCCTAACTCTAAATCTGGCACTAAACATGTAAGCTATTTTGCCTTCTCATTACACACATTATGAACATAAGTTCCCAATACCATTAAACAGACCTGCCTGTGAAGTTCCTTAATATTTCACATTTCAGAAACACAATATGATACAAGTATTGGGGGGAAAGACTAGGAATAGCTAAGAAGCTATTTAAACCTGTCATAATTGAGCTGGTAGTACCTTCACAAACTTCTATTATGGATTCGTTGTATTGATTTAACAAGTACTTACTGAGTCCCTGCTATGTGCCAAGCAGTAAGTTTGGCCATAAAAACACAAAAATAAACATGGTTTCCACTCACACTGGATTACAGGAACAGTAACCATTACAAACTGCCAATAGCAGTCCAATCTATGTTTTACAATGTAAATGTGCGCACACAAGAAGGGGCAAGGCTCTGCTGTGGTGGTCGGAGAAAGCTTCCCGGAGGAAGTAACTTGTAAGCTGTGACCTGAAGGGTGAGTGGGGAAGGCGAAGCAAAGAGGATGCAGCAGTGTTTTCTGGGAAGAGGGACGAGCACATGTGAAGGCCTGGAGGCAGGAGAGGATATGACAGATTCAAGGAACTGAGAAAGGCTGAGAAGTGCCCAGTCGCAGAGTGTGAGGAGGAGAGGGGGAGAGAGAGATGCACTGGCAAGAAAGGAGAGTTCTTATGGGCCATGATGAAAGGATTTGGACTTTATTTTAAAAGAAGTGTGAAGAAAGGGAGTCTGCCTCCAAAAGCTCATGAGTTTACACAAATTCCTGAAATCATATAAACAATTGAACTTCTGAAAAACCTCTCCCTCTGAACTTAATCCAAACCACAGCTGATCCAAAAAAATGGGGAAAATGAGAGGAATGAAATGAAGCAAATTTAATTGCCAGTTTCATAAAAGCTGTTCTCTTTCTCTAGTCTGCACCTTATGCTGGCACATGCTCAGGGAAAGGTTCAGTTCCATTGAAAGAACCATACAGATCCAACACACACATACAAACACACACACACACACACACACACACACACACACACACACATCTGGTTGTTGACATTTCTAAAATTAAAATGGCATTTTCATTTTGAATTACAATTTATTTTATCATGTTGACTATAATAGAAATAAATTGGCTATTGTTATTGAATATTATGCCATGCTACAAAGCTGTGTGTGTGTGTGTGTGTGTGTGTGTGTGTGTGTGTGTGTGTGTTTGCTTACTTTGCATAGAAACAAAAAACTTGTGGAACAGAGACACATGTCCAGGATTCTCTGCCTTATCATCAGTCTAAAGCTATAGTAGCTAGTCCCTTATTATTCCTGAATGGCTTCCCTTCACTGCTGTTGGGGGTAGGGGGGACTAAACAGAAAAGAAATGGATTAAGGCAACTTGCATTTATTAATAAATAATGATAAAAACTGTAATTTTTCAAGCTACTACTTGGTAAGAGGCACAATATTGGGTGGTTTGTGTGTATTATCTCATTTAATCCTTTCAAAATCTTATGACATAGGTGATATCTTCATTTTATAGCTGAGGAACTAAGACTCAGAAATTACCCAGAGGTCTTCTTGACTCTACAGGCATTATATGTTCTCAGTTACTCTAGAGTCTTGGAAATAATCGTCAGCTTTTTCAGTTTTACTGAGGGTCAATCTTAGATAGCTTGTACAGGAATAAAATAAGGGTACTCCTCTTCAAGACATGGACTGTGTTAACTTCAGAAGTGCATAAAACTCAAGACAAATATGCACAACTACAGCTTTACTCTTTATTCATATTCTTAATCTTTATAAAGGAGAACATAAAAATTTTCTTTCACTCCACAAATCTATTTTTCATTAAAATCAGACATTCCCTCAAGTAATATTAAACATTGGGCAGGCAACCAAAATATACTGCCAGATTCCTTTCTTAATTTGGCTGTGTGAAGCTATTTGTAATTTTCTCTGACAGCGAGTTTTCCAGGCTGACAATTGCTCAGCACAATTGCATTCTAATACATTCTCCAACCTCAAGAGCTTTTGCAATAGCAAAATTTGAAATTTTGGAGCTATATCTCATAAAAGATTTCATCTTAAGGTGATATACATGCAAAAGACTTATAACGTCTAACAGTAAATATTTACAAAATTTTCATTTCTAGTGATAATTATCAAATGTTTTGCTTAGGCTTTGTTTGTTTCAGTGTACATTATGGTCTCAGAACACAAGTTTCTGTAAGATACATGTCAATTGACAAGTAAAAAAGGCAGGTAAATGTAAGTAAAATAAAAATACTAATTTGTGGTTTATAATCTCCAACATTGATGGGGCTACTTTATTAATCTCTACAATTTTAAAATAAATTGAAAATATAATATTCTCAAGTAACCTGAAAATCCTCAAACCTATGATTTAGCCTTAAGACTGGGAGAAAAGGAGAGAAGATTTAAGGATCAAACTGGAAAACTAGTAAAAACCATCCTTCTCTCAGTCTACTTCCAAATTTTTCTAAGGTAGACAAATGAAAATAAAGGGAAATCTATACAATTATAGAAAATGAGAGGACTATAAACCAAATAAAAGTGGAGAGATGGAGAGATGGCCAATCTCAAATTAATCATCAGTGAGCGTTCAATATTTATTCCAAAAATAAATGGAATAAACCACTAATATAATGTCTTTGCTACCATAAATATTAAGTGATAAATCTATGAGATAGCCGTTTGAGGAAATTATTGGTATTTCTGAATCATTAAAGGAGTCCCATAGAAACAAGAGTTTAAAAAAAGTAAAATTACTATTCCAGGGATTACTTCTAGTTTACCATAGGCATGGATGGGCTGCTTAGTAAATACAGTAAAGGGTTGGCATGGCTATCTCAAAACAAGAACTATCTTGGCACTTAAAGAGGTTGCCATCACAAACATATTAAAGAAAGATTTTGTCCTAAAGATAAAGGTTTCTACTTAGATATTGCTGATTATAACACCCTTTATTCTGAACTTATATTCCAGTAAAGGCAGCTTCCAATAACAAATCACATAATCTCTGACAGACTGTCTCAATGAGTAATTAGATCAGCTTAGAGACCCACTTTGTCAGGATGAGCCAAGTATAAGAGAAAGTGCTCCATTTTCAACTACAGAAACAATCTGAAAAAGTAGAACTAGTATTTATTTTATTAAATAGTTGCTTTTTCAAAAAGAGGACATGTAGAACATCTTTAATTTTTTATTTTTAATGAATTTCAAGAAATTATCAAAATTTTAAGCAGATGGAGACAATTTAAATGAAAAATTATGAGATCAAGAAATACATTTTTGAAAACTGAACAAAAATTAGGAACACCATTTTGAATTGGGAGAATTAAAAGCTAATTATTACAGAAATTGTATTTAGCCCTAGTTGGTTTGGCTCAGAGGCTAGAGTGTCAGCCTGTGGACTGAAGGGCCCTAGGTTTAATACCTGTCAAGGGCACATGATGGGGTTGAGGGCTCGATCCTCATTATTGATATTTCTGTCTCTCTCTCCCTCTCCCTTCCTCTCTGAAATCAATATTATATATATATATATATATATATATATATCATATTATTGATAATAACATGATATATATTGATATATATATAACCAATATTATATATATATATATAATTTATATATATATAAATGATAAAAGGGTCAAATGATCAGGATGTGTATGCATCTCACAACAAATGAGTACCAAAAGAACATATATCAACATAATAAAGGTCATATGCAACAGGCCCACAGTGAACATTATACTGAATGGTGAAAGATTAAAAGCTTTTTCTCTGAGGTCAGGAACAAGACAAGAATGTCCACTCTCAGCATTCCTATTCCACATAGTACCAGAAGTCCTATCCAAAGCAGTTGGGCAAGAAAAAGTAATAAAAGGCATTTGAATTGGAAAGAAAGAGTAAAATTGTCAATATTTGCAGATAACATAATTTTAATTTAGAAAATCTTAAAGATTCCACCAAAAAAACCTGCTGGTACTAATCAATTAATTCAGGAATTTTTCATGATATAAAATCAACATATGGAAACAAAGAAGAAGGAATCATGCTACCTGATTTCAAGACTTACTCTAAAGTTAGGTATTAAAGATAGTGTGATAATAGTAAAGCACAGACACAAAAAATCAATTTAAAAATAAATAAATAATAAAAGAATAGATGAGTAAATCAAGGAAATAGGTTAGAAAGTGAAGAAATAGATCCATGTTTATTGGTCGATGTTATTTATGACAAAAAGCCAATTCAGTGTAGGAAGAAAAGTGTTTTTAACAAATGGTCCTTTAAAAGCCAAATATGCACATGAAAAACTTTGAGCCTTTTGTTATTCCACATGTAGAAATTAGCTTGAAATGGATCATAAAGTTAAATGCAGATGTTAAAATCACAAAATTTCTAGAAGAAAATATTTCTTTCAAAATAACTTCAAGATGAAAACCTTTTCAACATTTAAGGTAGACAAAAATTTTCAGGTAGAATACAAATGCTCGTATTATAAATTAAAAAACTGATAAAATGTACTTATCAAAATTTTAAAATATCTGCATTTTCAAAGACATTGTTAGAAAAATTAAAGGCTAGAGATTGCCATAAAAATTTGGCAGTGCATATATCTGACAAAGAGCTTTACCCAGGAATATATAAAGAACCCTTACAACTCAATATAAAAAAAGACAAAATCTCAATTTTTAAAAGAGGCAAATATTTGAACAAATATTTCACAAAAAAAGGTATATAATCACAAATAATCACATAAAAATTATTAGGTATTGGGAAATTCAATTTGAAACCATAATGTGATATAAGACATCCATTAGAATGGCTATTTTTTTTTAAAAAAAATGATGATATTAAGCATTAGTGAGAATATGAAGCAACTAAAACTCTCATTCTATAGGAATAGTCTAGCATTTTCTTAAGATGTTAAACATATACTTTTTCTGTAATACAGCATGTCTATTCCTAGGTAATTACACAAGAATAATGAAAACATATGTCTACACAAAGACTTATACTCTACATGGATATCCATAGAAGCTATACTTAAAATAGCCCCAAACTGACACAACACAACTGCTCATGGATTAATGAATAGATTAAATTTTTAAAATATATTTATATAGTGGAATGCTACCCAGCAATGAATGTACCAAAGGCAGGACCAAGAGTTATATTGTACGATTTCATTTATATTGATCTCTTGGAGCAGCAAGTCAGATTAATATTGATAGAAAAGAAAATAAATATCCAGAAGTTGGTTGAATCTTTATACACCAATAATTAATTATCAGAAAAGGAAACTAAGAAAACAATCCCATTCACAATTGCATAAAAAACAATACCTAGGAATAAATTTAATCAACAATGTAAAAAACTTATACATCCTCAGAAATTATAAGACCCTGAAGAAAAAAAATGAAAGAAAATGCAACTAAGTAGAAGCATATACTATGCTCATATATAGGAAGAGTTCACATTCTTAAAATGTCTATACTACCTAAAGCAACATACAGATTCAATAGAATTCCTATCAAGATACCAATGGTGTATTTCACAGAACTAGAACAAATATTGCAGTCTCTGATAAAAAGAAAATTCAGTAATGATCTAACACTTCTTATTTTCACTTTAAAATGTATATAATCCAATACTTTTAGAATCAGAAAAAGTATTCTTTAAAAAATAAACTGCACACACAGCTCCAGAGGCAGCAGATATTGTGGAAAAAAAGAGCATTTGTGGTACAGATATAAACTCTAGAGCTATTTCTTATTAGCCAAGTAACTTTGAGAAAGCCACTCACTTCTCTCTGTCTCAACATCTATATCCGTGCGAGGAGGTAATGAATTCCACAATGACACTGTGCAAATAGGCAAGATAATGATGTAACTGCTTTGTCTATTCTAAAACCTTACTAAACGCTCCCTTTTTTATAATGACCCTTTATTTTACCTTCCTTTTTTTTAAGTCATTCCTGCCCTTTTCATTGTCATAGTTAGATAAGGTAGAAGTATTTAGGATGCTTGTCTGTTTGATTTTTCTTAAAACGCCGTACTAGTAGCAATATCACTAAGAATGTAAGAATTTCTTTCAAAATATCTTCAAGAAAATACTGTTATAAATTTAGCATCAATTTAAAAGAAAATAAACTTATTCATTTGCCATGAAATTATATTTTGTCTGTGTAATGAAGTAAAACACTGACCTGATAAACAATAAAGTCTAGTCAAGGTAGGTTTGGATAGGGGTTTAGCAAAGTGCACACTTGATGTTTACTTTGCTGACCCCAAGAAAAATATGCTTTCCAAAAAGGATTCCTTATGGTTAATTGTGTTCAAGTTCATAATCAGAACCCAGCAGCCTCTTTTTGCAGAGCCTCTCACAGATGCTGCATTTTAGGGAAAAGCTGCACTGACCTGCCTGCCTCATGCACTGTGTTTCTGACATCTGAGCCAACCCTTATAAAGGCTTGTAAGTCAACCAATGGGATGAAGACCTGGCCTGGCCTATCAGGATTGCACAGTAATATCCTCATTTGCATCTCCATTGATCAATAAGAGCAGCTCCATTCTGTGCTATTTGGACAAATCAAACTGTGAGGATTTGGAGTCCTCATTTGCATAGAAATGGAATAATGGGGGTGGGGATGAGGGCTGAGAACTCTTCTCTATATAATCCAGCTTCATCTCTGACTCCAGGGAACACTTACAGTTTCCATCTAAGACTGTTTCCCCAGCAGCTGCCCAGCTGAAGCTATATCACCAAAGCTGAGCTACAACACCAGAGCTGAGCTGTAACACCAAAGCCTCCTCACCCAGGCTGTCTCAACCCAGCTGCCTCACAGCTAGGTTGTTCTACCACGGCTAATTCCACAATTAAACTATCTCAGAGCTGTACTGTTCCACAGCCAAACTGTTTTACAATTAAGCTGCTTTCACTGAATAAAGTCCTTCCCCTCACTACACCCCAAGTTGGGAAAGCCTGTTGGTGACAACAATCTTCAGGTGACAACTTGCCTCTCTCTTGAAGTAAACATTATTGTACTAAAACATTTGTTTAATGATAAGCTAGTTTCCTTCCAAGTAACCTTGTTGAATGCTGGGTTCTAACAAAACTAGGTTTATATCTATGCTTTTATTTCCCACACCTTCATAAACCTGTGCTGTTGGTAGAAATCAGGCTCTTCCATGGGAACGCAAAAAAAATATTTCAAAGACCCATGCATGGCAGATTTTGGTATGGCAGGATTATTCAGGAAGATTGCCCCTGGGTTTCCAATGTCCCATCTCCCTTCATCCCACCATGGAAAAATCCAATCTTATCTTCAGAGGTCTAAAACAAAGGCCAGTGTCCAGAGTTTCCATGAAGGAAGGGTTCTTTGTTTCCCTGGGGTTTTAACCAGGAGCTTTTTCAAAATAACCAATGAACTTCCTAAGCTTTTGTGAACTTCTGATGGGTCCACCCACTGACCAATAATCTCTTTCCCAGGTTAAATTGACAGGCCTCTATAGTCAAGCACCTTCCCCTGCACTATTTTGACTTCTGTCGTGCATGTTCTTATCTCCACCTGCTTCCTGGACCATCCAAAGATCAGGTACCTGAGAGGGAAAAGAAGGAGTGTTAATTCCCTTGGATGGATAATGCTATGATCCCCTGTGGTGTGGGGTGTGTGTGAAGCTGTAGCTTCCTGATGAAGCAAACAGGCTCAGTGTCCAATTCCCTTTGCTTTCTTCCTAATATCTAGCTACCTATGGTAACACCTGCATTCGTGCGTGTGCGTGCGTGCGCATGCACGTGCACATACACACGCATACACCACACGCATATACACACACACACACACACACACACACACACACAAACCTACTCTGCCCATGCATCTGAACATACATACAATGGTGGACACAAAGTGTGTGAATGCTTCCTGACCTTTCTGCTGTCTTCTCACTTAATTCTGTACAGCTCAACTTACTAGACCTTCTTGCAAGCCAGAGAATGGAAAAGAAAAAAAAAGATTGTGCATGTTAGATTCTGTACCTACTCATTGTACACAAAACAGTCAATATTTCATTGGTGTAAAAAGGAGACATTTTATAATAATAAGAACTTACATTGCAGTTTTATTCCTCACTTTTTTAGTAGAAACTTAAAAATAACCTTTCCAATATTTCACAACTTAGCTGACTTAGTCATTTAAACACCTCAGGACTCATTGTTTTTAAAGGAGCAACAGAAAATAAGAGTCAGACACCATTCTCTAAGAAGGACAAAACTATTTTTTTTTTCAAAAAAGGTGGAGAGTAATACAATTTTTAAAAATCACATAATTTTCAAAATGACTATATCTATAGTATTTTATCCCATTAATATTAAGCATTGACATCAAAATAAATCAACAGGTGCTTTTGAGCATTGTAAATCTGTTTTAATGATACTGCATATTATAAATGAAGGTAATTAAACTTCAAAAACTGCTATAAATTTCCTGAAGATTAATGAAAAATCAAGAGCCACCAAAAACTACTAGATTTAGTAAAGGATTTTGGCAATGTAGCAGGATACAAAATTAACACCCAGAAATCATTTGCATTCTTATACACCAATAATGACCACTCAGAAAGAGAAACTAAAAAAAACACAAACAAACCATTTACCATTGCAACAAAAAATTAAGATACTTAGGAATTAACTTAACCAAGGAGGTATAAGACCTGTACTTGGAAAACTATAGAACATTGAAAACAGAGATAGAAGAGGATATAAACAAGTGGAAGGATATACTGTGTTCATGGATTGGTAGAATTAACATCATTAAAATGTCCATACTACCAGAGCAATATATAGATTCAATGCAATCCATATTAAAATACCAATGACATACTTCGCAGATCTAGAACAAATACTCCAAAAATTTATATGGAACCAAAAAAGACCCCAAATAGCCACAGCAATCCTAAGAAAGAAGAATAAATTTGGAAGGATAATACCAGATGTCAAGCTATATTACAAAGCCACCATAATCAGAACAGCCTAGTACTGGCACAAGAACAGCCAGACATATAGATCAATGGAACAGAACAGAGAACCCAGAAATCTACCCAAGACATTATGCTCAATTAATCTTTGATAAAGGAGGCAAGAGCATACAATGGACTAAAGACAGTCTTTTCAATAAATAGTGTTGTGATAACTGGACAACTACATGTAAAAAAAAAAAAAATGAAACTAGATCACCATCTTACACTATACACAAGAATAAACTCAAAATGGATAAAAGATTTAAATGTAAGTCGTGACACCATAAAAATCCTTGAAGAAAACATAGGCAGCAAAATATCAGACATCTCAGGTAGCAAAATTTTCACTAATACAATGCGTAGCGCAAGAGAAACAAAAGAAAAAATAAACAAATGGGACTACATGAAAATGAAAAGCCTCTGCCCAGCAAAAGAAAACAGCATCAAAATGAAAAGGGAAACCACTGTATGGGAGAACTTATTTGCCAATGGTATATCTGATAAGAGCTTAATTTTCAAATATATAAAGTACTCACACAAATCAACAAAAGGAAAACAAACAACCCAATAAAAAATGGGCAGATGACCTGAATAGACACTTCTCCAATGCAGACATACAAATGGCCAAGAGACCTATGGAAGAAAAGCTCAGCGTCACTAGTCATCAGAAAGATGTACATTAAAACAACAATGAGGTACCATCTCACACCTGTCAGAGTGGCTGCCATCAATAAATCAACAAACAACAAGTGCTAGTGAGGACGTGGAGAAAAGGCAGCCCTCATACTCTGCTGACGGGAATGCAGACTGGTGCAGCCATTATGGAAACCAGTATGGAGTTTCCTCAAAAAATTAAATATGAGACTGCCATTTGACCCAGTGATCTCACTTCTAGGAATATATCCTAAGAAGCCTGAAACACCAATCAGAAAGACATTTGCACCCCTAAGTTCACAGCAGCACAATTTCCAACAGTTAGATCTGGAAACAGCCCAAGTGCCCATCAGTAGATAAGTGGATAACAAAAGGTGTGGCACATCTGCACCATGGAATGCTGTGCAGCTGTAAAAAGGGTTCCTTATCCTTTGAGACAGCATGGAGAGATCTGGAGAGGATTATGCTCAGTGAAATAAGCCAGTCAGAGAAAGATAAGTATCACATGATCTCACTCATATGTGGAATCTAATGAACAAAATAAACTGAATGAACAAAATAGATCCAGAGACATAGAAGCATGGAACAGACTGAAGAATCTCAGAGGGAAGGCAGGGGTGGGTGTGTGGGTGGGAAGAGATTAACCAAAAACTTGTATGCATATATGCATAACCCATGGACACAAACAATAGGCCGGTGAAGGCCTGGGTCAGGGGGCGGGGGCGGGCTAGCTGGAGTCAATGGAGAAGAAAAGGGGACATATGTAATACTTTCAACAATAAATTGTTTTTAAAAAAAAGTCACTTGTCTTCCTGCTGTGTGCTGGGCAAAACTAAGTTCACAGGAATACCAGCTAGTTATTTTCTAGGACGGATGCTTGAACCCCTCCTACCTGACCCCACACCCCGGCCTTTGATGTGTTCCCAGCGATAAAGGTTTGGAAGTTCTCAGGCTGCTCCATGTCACCCTCCCCCAAGCATCTGACTTGTTTGTGCCTTTCTCTCCCTGCCTTTACATTCACTGTGTGTGTAGCCTTCCCTGAGCAGCAGTTTCCTTAGCAACATGCTTGTCTGTTTAGAGGCTCACAGGGCAACAGCAGTTTATGGGCATGCGTCCTCGGGCCTTCCTACTGCATGGCCCCTGTGTCCCTTGTGAATGCTCAAAGGTCAAAAAGTTAAGTCCTTCTTTCATTCTTTTCAAACAAAGGGCAGGAAGTTGTCAGAGGTCGAAAAATACATTTTAACTATAATATTTCAAGTAAGAGTCACCATCTAAGGTATACATGTAAAGAAACTATTTTCTCCAAACCTGAGGACAGATACGTAGAAGCAGATATTACAAGGGATAGAATCTGGAATGCTGGCTACGTGGGAAAATAAAGACTGGAAAGTCAGGATGAGCTTGTGGGAAAACAATGTAATCTGTTTCCTCTTTCACTAGATTTTAGAATCTCAGAATTAGAAGGGATGTGAGGGAGCAGTGCCAAAATTGCTATAAAAATTGCCTCTGCAATTTAGGGTTCTGGGGCTTAGGCTCTGAAACTTCTTATTTAAAATTCACCTTTTAAGTTCTACACTTATGATGTGCACCCTTTCTATATAGAAATTTTATTTTAAAATAGAATTTTATTTTATTGACATTTTAATAAATTTTATTTTTTAAATATAAAATAAAATTCACATTGTAGACATGGATTTTAGACATTTTTAAGTTATAAAAAAGAAACACTCTGTCCTTTACTGAATTTTAATAACATTAAAAGCCTGGAGACCATACTATGCTGATAGATTAATGCTATATTTCTTTTTATAAAACTGTAATTCATTCACTTAATCATCAAATATTTATTAAGGGTATACTGTATGCCAGGCAGTCTTGTAAGTTTTGGGAAACACCACTGGACAAAACAGATTTTTAAAAATCATCTTTCTTCAATAATATCTTAAATTTACATTTTTGCCCATGTGTCATGGGTTAAAATATTGCAGTTTTGCACCTGTCTTTTCAAAATTCACAGGCAAATTGTTCAGGTGGGAATACTACTAGCCTACCTGTGCTTCAAAACCAGTCATCTAGTGCCAAGGCTTAATTCCATTTGCTCAGTAGTAGTTCCTGCTCACCATAGTAGACCCAATCAATTGTGCAATAACAAATTATCTCAATTATTTCCATGATGCCATTCTCCATTCATATATTGATGATTCCTACCTCTTCACTGTCAACCAATGATTGTTGGTGCCAATCCAATGCCAACAGTAATTGGGAGTGATGACTGAAGAGAATTTATTCATTCCAAACAGCTCAATAGTGATACAGCACAGCTGAGGAAGAGCACGGGTGTGGAACAGCACATGTGGACAGCCCTCCTGTGAGTACCTTTTTCAGCTAGACGCTCAGCTCCCACCCACTGAAACAGCACATCTCTGCTCTACTCTGTGCCAGGGGACATCTTTGGTGTTTCACTCCAGCAGGTGAAACAGTCTTTGGTGGAAAGGGAAAGTGTGCTCCCAGAGCAAGAAGGGAGCTGACTTATATAGAGAGTCCCCATTCTGGTCCCTGATTCTTCTTTCCTCATGCAAATGAAGACTCCAAATCCTCATAGTCTGATTAGTCCTAAAAGCACTGTCCTGATTGATCAGAATGGAGTCACTCTGATTGGTTGGTGCAGACACAGTTGCTCAGCTCCCATTGGATGGGGAAAGTCTCAGTCATCAGTTAAAATACAATTCCAGGAACTCCTTTATAAGATTTTGCTCAGACAGCAGGAACACAGTTCAGGAAGGCAGTTTAGTGCAGGCTTTCCCTGAACCAGGGCTTTCTTAGAGGCTCCTATCTAAAAACGGCTTCTAAGTTCAGTTTTTGTTGTTGTTGTTGTTTAGCTTTTAAATTTTGAGCCCAGTGAGCTACCAGGAGCCTTTCTTGGTAGGAATTTCCTTTCTCAGAATCAGCACCACTTTCATCCTTGAGTTCTAGATCCATGAGCTGTAACCTTTACTAGACAGCTCCCCTTATGTCCCACCGGCACCCTAGACTTAACCTGTCCAAAACGGAACACAGCACCTTCTCTCTGCATCTGTTCTTCCTGGAGTCACCATGTCAATAACTGCAGCATTGTCCACTCATTGTCATAGCACTGGAAACTTAAGTCATCCTGAAGTCTTTCCTCTGTCCCATCTCCAATGTGTTACCAAGTCCTATAGACTCTCCATCTTTAAGCTGTCTTGAAACTGTCCACTTACTCTCATTTGGCCCTGCTACAACCCTAATAAAGTACCTCCTAAATGGTCGTCCTACCTCCCTTCTTGCCTACCCTCTCTAATTCATTCTTCAGTGGATTCTAAATGAGGCTTACCAAAGGCAAATGTGATTGTGTCCTCCACTGTGCTTACAACCCTTCAGTGTCTCCCTGCTGTCCTCAAGACACATATTTTTTTAAAAAATATTTTTTTTATTGATTTCAGAGAGGAAGGGTGAGGGAGAGAGATAGAAACATCAATGATGAGAGAGAATCATGGATCGGCTGCCTCCTGCATGCCCCCCACTGGGGATCGAGCCTGCAACCCGGGCATGTGCCCTTGACTGGAATCCAACCCAGGACCCTTCAGTCTGCAGGGCCAAACCAACCAGGGCAAGACACATATTTTAATTTGATTTATAGCATTTATGATCATTATCCTCTCTCATCAAGCCATACTCACTGCTCTCAATTTTACACTATACTTCTTGAAGTTCTCTTAATACCCCACAAGCTTCTTATGAAGCCTTTGTATACTCCATTTCTTTGTCTTGGAAGATACATAGACTACCCATTATTACTGTGTCCTTCAGGTTTCCAGGGGAGCTTCTTGTGAGACATATTCCCTGACCTCCCAAAATATGTACTTCCCATGTGTGTTAATAGCAACCACTAATTTTGCATCACATTGATAATGTACTATTTCTCCCACCAGATTGGAAATTACTTGGAAGAAGAGACTATATATATCTTATTTCCTCTTGACTCTCTAACATCTAACTGATATTTTTAGCATAAAATCTGTTGATTGATTTGTTGATTGAATGAATTAATGCATTCTAGATGTTTAAAGTTTAATTTGACTTGAATTATAATGAGCTCATGGATTAGTTCTGTATAAGCTACTTAGCATTGAATTTTATTTTTAGATAAAAGACAAACCTAAACAAACTTTTACTCACTTTGTATTTGTAAAACTGGTGTCACTTTACACTTCATGTGATCTTTTACGGTGAGACTGCTATATCAAATAACTTAGTTACTGTTACTATTTGTGACTCCGAAAATTTGTTTCATTTTAGGAAACTTTGCAGATCAGTCTTAAAAACTAAGAGTGCCCTAAATCAGGTTTTTCTCATGATATCAGAAATAATAGTGATTGTTAGGCTATAAAATTGAAAGGCTTAAATATTTGTATGTCAAATAATATAGAGCAAAATATATTCACTTTTTGGTCAAATGGTATAGTATGCTACATGGTGTTATATCCGAAGGAAAAAATTCACTTCAAGTCAATCTGCATAAAATATAATTAGATAAGTAAACATTTTTAAACATTTTGTAACTGATTTCAGAGGAAGAGAGAGGGAGAAAGAGACAGAAATATCAATGATGAGAGAGAATCATTGATCTGCTGCCTCCTGCACGTCCCCAGCTGGGGATGGAGCCCGCAACCCAGGCATGTGCCCTTACCAGGAATCGAACCATGACCTCACAGTTCACAGGTCTATGCTCAACCACTGAGCCATGCCCGCTGGGCAATAAGTAAACATTTTTTAATTAAATTCAAGGAAACACATCCCCTGATTGTCTTGATGCCTCCTAACATGATTAATGTATAATATCTTCAGATAATGTATAATATCTTTAAAGATATTAAAGAATATCTTAAATAAAATATTCTTCTATTGATGGTCAATAAAGGTCAAGAACACAAAAATACATTATAATGAAAACCTTAGGGAACTTGGATAAAGAAATAGGATTCAAACATGCAATAGCACAACAAAAAATAGAAGGTTAGTTAGCTCTCTATCTTACCCAGTATAACAAAATATTCTAGACATACAAAAATTAAACTTTAAGAGAAACAGAGAGAGAGAGAGAAATAGAGGAGAGAGAGAGAGAAGGAAAGAAAAAGAAATATTAATATTAGAATATCAATAAATAAAGAACTCTAGCACATCAATGAGGAAACTTTGGAATACCAGAAATGAAAATTAGGTAAACCATAGACAGAATTCTTCTTGTCTTGAATCTACTCTAATAAGGCTTTTTCTCTCATATCAATGCTGAAACAAGGTAACCATTCATGGCTTTAAATTGCACCATAGTCCAATGGGGAAAATAAAAGCCACTTTAGGTATTTCAAACTGAGAGCATTTGATACCGGAAATTGGATGGAGGAACTGAAAGCCAACGAAAGGATGGTGAAACAATCCAGACATTTAACCTCAGCCAGGAGTTATGACCACTCCTAGGACTGGAGAGACCCAGGGAAGACAGTATTACCAGAACTCATAAGCTAGGCTGGCTGGAGAAGTTGGTACCACAAAAGGGCTGTGTGTCTGTAGCTCAGACCATAGAGACAGAGAGGATCATTCTTTCCCTCACCCTGCACTTATTTCAAGTCCTAGAACTCGTTTGTCTTCTGACTAATTCTGGCTAACCACTAATCAATCTTCAGGAAGCTGCTCCAAGTTCACTCTTTCTAGGACAGCTTCCTTAATTCTGTAGCCTAGATAAGCTCCCTCTAAAAATACCTATGTTAACTCCCTATCACCCAATTGTATTGTAATTCTGATAGAATTGCCTTCTTGGACAGAGTCTAAGCTCAGTAAGAACAGAAACTTAGGGACGTTTATGTGTCTTGCTCCCTGCTGTATGCTTAGTGCATAAGGCAACCTGGCACACAGCACAGGGATCAATGAATAATAGTTGACTAAATGATTTTACAATAACAGAGATTTAATACATCCTCAGTTTTCTTTTGAAACACCCCCTTCCCCTCAGTCTATGAGGGTCAGATTTCACCTCCTACTCCCCTCCATTGAAGAAGTGAGTACATTTTTCAGGCATGACCAATCAATTCCATCTCTCTGACACTAACATAGGAATGGTCAAATGGTCTCAAGTTTAGGTATTTTTCTGAGTTACTGCTTAAGAGTCATTCTGCTGCTAATGTTGCTGAACTGAACAACATAAGCCTGGAGCTATTGGTAATCATTTTGCCACCAAGAGGACAGGATCTGCACCAAATAGGAAATAGAGCTCTGATCCCAAGTGGGAAAGGTAAATGACTGAGTTCTAGCGGTAATAGCCTTTGAGACTGTGAATCCATTCATGCCTAAAAGCAAATATATACCTGTATTTCCAGCTACATAACTCAATGCATTCTTGTCTCACTTAAGCCTCTTTGATTTCTGTCACTTAGAATTGAAGAGTCGTCACTGATTCCTTCATCAAATACCAGTAGTATCTCTGACCCTCTTCTCATGTATCTTGATCTTGGGTTTCCCCTGCTACCTGGAACTAGGACCTGTTTCATCTTCTCTATGACTTGGGTACTATGACCTAGGAACTTATTTCTTCAATATTCATTGGCATCTGCGGGTACCATCATAGACCCTGATGATGCTCAGGGACCAATATCTATACAGACTCTAGATGTTACTGACTAAGGAAGAGACTTGCCAACTTGCTGGGCAAAGGCAGCACCTGGAGAGCTAGCTAAAAATGCTATTTTGTTTTCCCGACTTCAAGAGATTCCCGTGTAGTACTTCCAAAGGTAGGGTTTGATGATCTGAATTTTTTAAAATGAAAATTACAAATGATCTTGATCCAAGCTATCATCAGATTATACTTAATAAAACACCAGAAGGAAAAAAACAAGTAAAGTACTGATGACTACAAGAGAAACACTAGTGTTATTGGTAGCCTACTATGGGAGGGGGTTTATGCTGATCTGGAGAATCAAAACTCCTCCCTGAGACCTGAAGAATGCCTAGAAAAAGAGCTAGTCAGGAAGTGAGGGGAGAGCAAATGGGACAGAGGGTCTGCATGTGTGCTGATAGGTAGCCAGAATAGCTGGACGATGGAAATTAGGGGAGAGTAGCTGACCATCAGGCAAAGTAGGTAGGATCACATCCTGGAGGGCTTTGTTAGCTGTATGTAGGGGTTTGGACTTTGCCCTAAGAGCAAGGAAAGCCAGTGAAGGGCATTAGGCAGAGAATGATTTTTGTTTTAGAAATTGTTCTGAAATAATATGGGGTACTTTCATTTTGGTTTCCTCATTCTATTCCAGTGCCCTTATGCTGCTTGGAGTTGTTTCCTGCCTGATGTTTTCACTTTTCATTACACTTTCAGTTCATTCATCCATTTAAATTTAACCAAATATGCTCTGAGTTCCTTCTCCATATCAGTCATTGTTCTACACATTAGGGAATGAATAGAAAATAAAAAAGCAGAAACAATCCTTTAATCACTTACAGAACTTACACTTTCATGGAAGGGGTGGGACTGGATACAGGCAAACAAACACACTAATCGAGAGGTGATTTAAAAATGGGATAAGTGCTATATGGGGGTTAATGGGAAATGAGGACACATTTGTGATACCTTAACCAATAAAAAAATTTAAAAAGAAAAGAAAATAACAGTGTAGATAAAGAAGAAATGGAGGTGTTTTGGAGGTGAGTCACCTACTTAAGTATGATGATCAGGGAAGGCCTCTCAGAGAGACTTACATTTTAACTGAAATCTCAAAACTGAAAAGTAAAGATCTGGAGGAAGAGCCTTTAAGAAGAGAGAAGAACAAGTGCAAATGTATACGGACCAGCAGATGAAGGAGGATGAAGGGCTATGGGATGAAAGCATCTTAGATTAAAGAGGCTTCATTAGGATGATAATAGAATTATGCATTTGAAAAATATCAAGGCTGTGATAACGGAGTATCCTATATAATAAAAGAGAAACATGCAAATTGACAATCCCTCTGCTATGCTCAAGCCATGCCCACCAACCACGCCCATCATCCAATCAGGAGCAAGTATGCAAATTAACCCACCTAAAATGGCGGCGGCCACAGAGCTGGAGCGAGCAGGAGGCTTGGGTTGCCCCCGGCAATGGAGGAAGCCAAGCTTCTCACCTGCCCTGGTCAATTATAGAAAATAAATAAATCCCAGGTACCTGCTTCCAGCCGGCTGTGGCCTCCGCTCAAGGAGGGGCTGGGAGCCTGGGTTGCCAGGGACAACCCTGAAGGGGGTGTGGCCAGCCTGAAAAAAGCCCTCAGCCCCTCACCCAGGCTGGCCAGGCACCCCAGCAGAACCCCCACTCTAATCTGAGACACCCTTCAGAGCAAACCAGCCGGCCCCTACCTGTGCATCAGGCCTCTAGCCTATATAATAAAAGGGCAATATGCAAATTGACCCTAACGCAGAACAACTGGGAATGACTGGTCACAATGACACACACTGACCACAGAGGGCAGATGCTCAATGCAGGAGCTGCCCCCTGGTGGTCAGTGCACTCCTACAGGGGAAGCTCTGCTCAGCCACAAGCCAGGCTGATGGCTGCCAGCACAGCGGTGCTGGCGGTAGCCTCTCCTGCCTCCTCAGCAACGCTAAGGATGTCCAACTGCAGCTTAGGCCTACTCTCCGCTGGCAAGTGGACATCCCCCGAGGGCTCCTGGGCTGCCAGAGGGATGTCTGATTGTCAGCTTAGGCCCAATCCCCCGGGGAGCGGGCCTAAGCCAGCAGATGGACATCCCCCGAGGGGTCCCAGACTGCGAGAGGGCACAGGCCGGGCTGAGGGACCCCCCTGAGTGCACACATTTTTGTGCACCGGGCCTCTAGTGTCATAATAAAAAGAAATTCTAAGAAAAGATTTAAAAGGAAATAAAATTGTAGCATGATAGTGGTCTCTGCAGTGAATTTACATGGTAGCAATAATTGATATCAGTGCTGATTTAAATGAAAATGTCAGCACCAGGAAGATGATGTGTGCAGAAACATATCCTGGGGGCAGGGTTCATGGGGAAGTGATTCACTGAAAAAATGCAGCTACAGAAAAACCCCCAAGGGAGGGAGGGAAGCAAGGCAGGGAAGGATGTGAGTTCAGGCCAAGCACCCATGGAGTATGGCTTACATCTGATCAAGGAAAAGAAGCTGGGCTTACATACTCCATACCTATGGCCACCTGGGGAAACATTAAGTTCCAGGCACTTCTGGACTCTTTGGGTAGCAGGGAGGTTAAGCAGGTCTAGTGGCCAGAGTCCAGTGGAGGGTGGGCAGTGTGAATGGCAGAACATAAAGCACACAGAAGCCTCTGGGGAGTGGCATTAGAATGGGGGTAGGGGGCAAATAAATGTGACCTTATTTTGTCACCATGACAACAGAGTATTTGTTTTGTACCTAATAATGGCCAGAATTTTAGGGCTGGCTCCCGTATGTAACTATTTAGTCTGAAAAGAACCAAACCACTTTTCCCTAATCATGTCCAAACAAGTGTGCTTAGCTGTCTCATGTGGAACTGCACTTAGAACTTGTCATATGTTCTTGAGAGTATCATCACCACTTTCAGAAACAGCCTAAAGTCATTCAAATTTGCGTTTTCTAAATATTACATGCAATCAAACTTAGTTAAAACAATTACAGTTGACTTTTCATATACCAGCACTGGTTTCACTGAGTTGCCCTTGATAAATTCTTAGGACAATAGCATGGAAAATGCTTGGGGTGGAGCAGGGGCTAAGAGGAGGGAGACTAAAAGGGGAAGGGAGGAATTGGAGAACATTGGTAATATTGTCAACAATAAAAAAAATAATAAAAGTGATGAGGCAGAGGTCTACATTGTGCCCTCCTAAAATAAAAATTAAAACTTATAAAAATTGTTTTGTCTAATGACAGTATTACTGGTATAAATGCATTTCATTTGAAGGGGACCCACTTTTAAAAGGTTGCACTCACTTAGTATGTTTATTATTATTTTTTAAAATGTGTCCTTCACTCATAGCCATGCCTTAATGGTATCCCTTAATCAAAGATGGAGATAGAATGTAGGTGATCAGTTCCATGGTCTGGAACATTCTCCCACATCGACCTAATCTAGCATTGAAAGGTTAGAGTAGGTGGTGTGCAGGTAGACTAAATTGCTATCTCAGATGGTGATTGAAGAAAAAAATGAATTTATTTAAGGCAAAGGAGATAGGAGATGGAAATATCCAAAGGGAAGGGCTATACATCTCTGAGCCCAATGGTCTGTGATAGCAGCAAAAATATATTTAGGGCAGTGAAACAAGGAAGGGCATAGAAGAAGCGTAGGAAAGCCTAGGCTGGGCTGCTTCGGCTCAATGAGAAGTCAGGGAAAAGGGGGCCTTGGAGGCGGGTTCAGGGGGTTAGCCGGGGATGAGCGCCACTGCTCACTGCTCTCCTGGTTGCAAGTCTCATGGGGTCCCTTGGAGGTTGGGGGAATGGCACAGGCGTGTGCCTTGGAGGGAGAGTGTGCACTGGGTCCTTTGTCCTGAGCATATTTCTTTCTTTCTTGTAGGTGGAAATCTTAGGGGAGGTCTCGGGGGGGCGGGGAGGGGGGTTAATAGCTTTCCAGGTGTGCTCTTTCAGGGTAGAGGTCTCCACTGATTGGTTGTAGAGGTCATTAGTCAATGTATTGGTCCTGAGGTAGCCATGATGCCACTTCTCTGGTTTTGCTGCTTTTCTTGGCCTGGAGCTAAAATACCACTGAGGCCGAGATGTTATCTTTAGAGAGGAAAAGGTCAGGAGGGGCTAAACTGCCTGACCAGCAATATGAAAGATCAGGGGTCCAAACCACATGACCAGCGATATGCTAGGGGAGGATAGGTCACCCTGGGAGCAAGGTTCTTGTTTTCCCAGTTTTGCCCCTTTTAAGGCATCCAGGGTTTTCTGCCCTGGTGAGTTTCTGTACCTGGCCCACCGTCCTTGCTCTGCTCATGTCTAACAACATGATCAATGATTTTAAAAAGAAAAGCAGTCACCAATCATTCTGAATTCATTAATGTTTTACACTACCTACTTGTAAAAAATTGTGGGGCGAGGAAAGGGTTTATAAGGACTTTTCTCCTTCTTACCTGACCTTTGTAATTATAGCCTCAATAAAAGGTGGGAAAGTGGGAAAGCAACATATTTTACCTCAAACGGCCTCAGCATGCCGTATGAATCTTGTAAATGACATGGGGGAATCTTTTAGCTCAGGAAATAATTGACTTTTGGCAATGAGAAAATGGTAAAATAATAAATGTACATATCAAATTAAATCACAAACTTGGAATCAAACCCCATGCCCAATTGGCCAATCTTCTGAATTGCCCCAATCTGCTTTGCAGTTTCAGGAATAATTGATTATGGCTTCAAGGTAAAGTTTGGCTAAAGCCAAGTTAAATATGCTTCAGTACTAACCTGGGCCTATTCAAGGTTAAAAAAATGGACTCGTAAAAACTACTTTCAGGGCCCCAAAACCTCCATTTAATTCCAAACACAATATTTATTCAGCTTACCCTTACTAAAGATATAATTCTTAATCATAATTATTAGTAATACTTTGTGAGAGCAAAAAGCTATCCAGTGCTATTAATAAATTAAATATATTCAAGTAAATATTAATGTTTTTTATTTCATCTTTATCTCACAATGCCATATTTAAATTTATATATTTGAATGTATATTTCAAAAACTATCAATACAATTATACATTCATATTGCTTATGAATTTTGCTGAAGAGCCAAGTCACTGTTCTGAATCATCTCAGCCATCATGGGAATGAGCCTGCTCATCTTTTCCACCCAGGGGCTGCTCCAGCCTGTGTAACCTGACCCCTGTAATTGGCTTCCCTGCCACATACCAGGACTCCTCCATAGTGATGACCAAACCTCAAAAGGGCCTCCAGCCTCAGCAGTCCTCCCAGCAGCAAAGCAAATCTTATATCCCATGATGACAATCTACTCCCACAGAGCCCTGTTCAGGTTATATCAGAACTTCTCTCTCTCTCCTCCAACTTTCCAGAATCTAACCCCCAACAATATACATTTATTCTCAGATGATGACCTCTTTTTTAACTCCACTATAAAAGAAGGTCAGTAAGGAAAACTACCTCCTAGTTTCTCAACCAAAAGTATAAACCCACCTGCACACTTCCCTCTCTTCTTCACCGTCTCTGTTACTACATCAAAGAAAAGGCCTGCCCGATTGAAGGCAATTTCTTCCACCTGAGATCTGGAAAGCATCGCCTCTGCTCTCTGAAACACTTAGCTGCCTCATTTATTCCTTCTCTGTACATTATGTTACTATCTTCTCCATCTCTGTTGGGCCATTTCCATTGGATGTAAGGATGCTTTAATATATCTCTCACTAAAAAACAAAACAACCCAAAATCCTTCAACCCTCACATTTCCTACCAGTGGCAGCTCAATTTCTTTGACCACTTCACAGCAAAACTTTAACAGCTGTCTTTACTGCCTTTCTTCACTTCTGCACTTCACCCTGGTATCCAGTGGCCTCATGTTTCCAAATCCAACAGACACTTCTCTGTTCTTACCTTATTTGCTTCTTCAGCAGTACGTAACCCAGTTTGCTGCTAGTATGCCTGCTTCTTGAAACATTTTTCTGTTTTCTGCTTCTGCGGTGGATGTCTTTTGAATGTCTGTCACTAAGATCCACTCTCCTACCTGGTAACAATATCCTAATTTTGTACCCCTCTTCTTCTCTTGGTCCTACCATTTCAGACAAGATGAACCCCTACTCCAGCCCTGAACAATTAAACTGATAGCACATAGTGTTTGCTATGTGCAAGGCATTGTTCTAAACACTAGAAATATTAACTCATCTAATAATAGTTTCATGAGGTAGGAACTATTTTAGATATGTTTCAGTGATAACAAAATTGAACTACAGAATAGTTGACAAGTCCAAGTTCACACAGCTAATAAATAATGGAGCTGAGTTAAAAACCATGCCCTTAATCACTGTGCTACTGTTTTTCACACTCCCGGCAACAATCATTGATTCAGGGATGGGTGTTAGGAAAGAGAAACTCTCTCACCATTGGAATTTATCATCAGAAGAATATATTGTGATCATGCAGAAAGAGCCTGCTTATGAATAAAGTGGGGAGAAAAAAAGAAAACAGCCAAAAAAATAGCAAATGCCATCATTTGAGCACTTAGATCTAGCCATGCCTGAAGCTAGATAATCTTAGATTTTTTTTAACTGCACAGTTCAGCAAATTCTTTCTTTTGCTTAAGCCAGTGGTTGGCAAACTGCAGCTGGCGAGCCACATGGGGCTCTTTGGCCCCTTGAGTGTGGCTCTTCCACAAAATACCACGTGCGGGCGCACACGTACAGTGCGATTGAAACTTCGTGGCCCATGCGCAGAAGTCGGTATTTTGTGGAAGAGACACACTCAAGGGGCCAAAGAGCCGCATGTGGCTCACGAGCCACAGTTTGCTGACCACTGGCTTAAGCCAACTAAGATTATTTTTAGTCATCACTTGCCTCCAAAATGTATTTTTCAATTCAGTGTGTATGCAGTTTTTTTTCCTACTTCTCAGACCCTTTCTCGGTCTCTGTTGCTGACTCCTCCTTCTCCAACTAACTATTAAATACTTACGTCCCTTGAGAATTAGTGCAAAAACCTCTTCTCTTTTCTATCTCTGCCCTCTTCCTAGGTAAGCTAAGCTAGCCCCATAATTCTAAAGGTCAACTACATGTTGGTGACTCCCAAATTTATATGTCAAATTAAGTTCTTTCTTGAGGTCTAGACTCATCTACCAAATGTCTACTTAACACCTCCAGCTGAACGTTTAATTATTACAAAGAAACTTAATTTTTTTCTCAAAACTCTTTCTATCCCTGTCTTTACTATCCCAGGAAATGACACCACCATCTGCCTGGTTGCTCAAACTAAAGTCTAAGTCATCCCTATAACCTCCATTTCCTTCACCCTCTTATTAAATCATGTCCCTTGGGTTCTATTTCTAGATATTTTTTTTCCAAATAACAAACCCATTCATTTCCTTCCATCCTCATTACCATCATCCTTGTTCACTTTCGTCCTTTTCTAATTCATTCAGCCCATTGAAACCAGAGTGATTTTTATGTCATTTCCTTGCCTAAAACTTTTAATTGGTCCCCTTTACTCTTGGAATAACTGCTGAAGCCTGTTTCTCTGTTCTTTAAGGCCCAAGCTGATTCAGATCCTCCCACCTATTTCATCACATAGAACTTTCCCCTAAGTGTCAGTACTTAGTCACACTAGCCTATCTTTTAGTCTCAAACACATCAATCCTTTTTTACCTCTTGACATTTCCCCTTAAATTTCCTCTGCCAGCTCTTCATGTGGTGGCATTATTATCATCCTTCAAATATTGACTCAAATGTCATCATCTGGAAGCTGTGACAGACTGTCAGTCCTGCCCACATCCCCTTACCCCTACCATGCAGGTCTGACTTCCACCTGCTTGCACCTGCATTTCTTTAGCTGATAAATTTTCTCTAGACACATGTGCAGCAAGCAGGAAATGCCATGGAATATTCTCTTTAAAGCCATTCACCCCCAGCAACTCCCAACCAATAACTGACAGTTGTTGTTTTATAAATACCCCAGCTCCCTCTGCCCTCAGGTGAGATAACTCAGAGGTCTGGGTTCAGCACCATTTCCTGGAGTTCCCCAAGATTCAGCTGCAATGGCCCAAGTGATAACATGGTTGATAAAGCACCTTTGACTGGCTCTTTCCCCTACTTGTCTCACCCACTGTCCTTCCATGATTCCTCAGATTACCTTTCAAATAAACTACTTGCACTCAAATTCTTATCTCCGAATCTGTTGCTGGAGCAACACAAACTAACGGAGAGGCCTTTCATTACCACTGTCTCTACAGAGGCAGCCCTCAGTTACTCAAATCCTTTACCTACCTTATTTCCTTTATAAAACTTACCAAAACCTTTAAAAGTCTTATTTTTTATTATTTACTTGTGGGTTGTTTTTTTGTTTTGTTTTTTTTTCTGAGACTTTATCTTCTCAACTACTGTGTTCCCTTTACCTGGCATGTAATAGATACCCAATAAATGTTTGTTAAATTAATAAAGAAAGGAGTAAACCAGAATTACCACTCTTCACTATTATGCCAGGTTGTACAGTACCTATATTTTTATTAAAAGACAGGGTAGATTGTTTTACTGAGGATTTTTATGCTACTTCCAGCCATACAAGGTGATCAGAACACTAACATATTCTGAAATGTTCTGATATTATTAAGGGAACAAATGACAGAGAGGGACTGCAATCCAGGTTTTGTAAATCCAAGTCCAATGGGATTTCTACTGCACTTCACTGTTACTGACTTGTAGGGTATAAGTCCAAGTTTTCTCTTCAGTTATTGAGATGGATCTGCATCAAAACTTTCAAAGCTCTTGCCTGCCTGACTTTCCTTGTGTCAAAAGTTATGCAATTGTCAATTGGTTGCCCAAGGTCAAGGGTGCAGCTGTGGCCCAAAATAAAGTATTCGTTATGTAAGACTAACTGGCCTGGATGACAACTGAACCCTTGGTCATGGCCTTGTTGAGATATCCTCCAAACAGGCTGCAACTAGAATCTGTAATCCCAACCTTTTATTTTCTCCTTCCATTTGGCTTAAACACACTTTATGCATCTAGCCTGAAAAGCCCATCACAGAATATTTTGTCCCTCTTGTAGTTGTGACTTCCTTTCACAGTCAAATTCATATAATAATGGTTTCCAGTACTCACAATCCAACACCATCTGTCTATCTGCCTCATCTCTACTGAAATGGCTCTCCCTCAAATCATCCATTAATATCCATGTTAAGTATCTTTCCACAATAAATTGTCTGGTTACCTTGTTTTCCTAACATTTTTCTTTTTCTATTACACTGCCACTGTGAATACACAGTGGGTGCTCAATAAGCTACTGTAGTCTGGTTATAATAATGCTCTTGACTCTGAAGCTACTGCTCTGTCTCTTTCCTGTGTCCCTGTCCTGATTGAAACATTTCCCAAGGTTGTGTCCTTGTTCAGAACCTTTTAAGCTCAAGGTGTGACCAGGGAATCACCCACAGGCAGTTTGGCTATAACATTTGCTATATGAACAGATATTACAGGAGACATGATGAAATGGCTGATAAGTTAATGGAGAGCCTGAAATACTAGGCCATCAAATATGGTCTTTTTCATATATTTACTGAGTGGCCAGATTATTATGACCACCTGTAGGCAAATTAGCTATAATTTCGTGCTAAAATTGCTAGAGGGCCAGACCCATTATAAATAGGGAAGCAGGTTGTTTACCATGACAGTAGAAGTAATTTTTTTTCTGAAGATATGGGTAAACAAAGTGATTTAACAGCCTTTGAACATGGGAGATATATATATATATATATATATATATATATATATATATATATATATACACACACACATTGGGCCACCTTTTGCCTTCAATACTGCAGCGATCCTTCTTGGCATTGACTCCATGAGATGTTGAAAGGTGATGCAAGGAATCTGACACCATGCCATGTGTCAGAACTGGACACAGAACTGGACAGAACTATTCATCAGGCATGGTGTCAGATTCCTTGCATCACCTTTCAACATCTCGTGGAATACCTCACCCAAGTATATGTTTTCCATTGATTTTTTAAAAAGTATTTATTGTTGAAAGTATTACATATGTCTCCTTTTTTTCCCCATTGACCCCTTCTAGCCTGCCCCCACCTCTCACCCCAGGACTTCACCACACTATTGTCTGTGTCCATGTATGCATACAAGTTCTTTGGTTGATCTCTTCCCACCCACCCACCACTGCCTTCCCTCTGAGATTGTACAAATAAAAAGAGCCTCTGATGGTCCTCTGAGTACATGACATTCTACAAAATGATACAGGGGTCTGAAAACATTATAAACCTATGTTTCACATCCCATGTATACACACACCCACACAAACATCTATCTAGTTGGAAAATCTTTATTATGCAACTTTTTAACTTTTTTAAAAAAATATTTATCAATGTGGGAAAAAATGTGAAAGGAAATCTAAATTATATAGGTGAGGAAAATGAATATCTATATTCTATTTTAAGCAGATGATTTATAATTATATGAATTTCCTTTTAATCATTAGCATACTATGTGACAGGTAGCCAAGACTATTTGTAAATCACTAAGTGTTTTACAGCTCTGAATAAAATGATTACCTCAGTTAGTTAAGATCTTTTTCCTAGTAAACATCTAGGGAAGGTGAAAAACACTAATTTCAATGTTAGATTCAATTTCTGTCCTGAATTTGCCACATTCGACATATATCGCATTAGACAAGCTATTTAATTTCACAAAGGCTCACTATACATATGAAAAGAGGCATCTGTAGGAATTGGGATTCCAGGTCATTTTTTTACAGCATTATTGATATATATATTTCACATAACATAATATTCACCCACTTAAAGTGTACAGTTGAGTAGTTTTTACTATATTAGCAGTTATTCAATCGTAACCACAATTTACTTTTAGAACATTTTTGACAGCCCAAAAAGAAACCTCATACACATTAGCAGTCATTCCCTACTCCTGCTCCCCAACTCTGTTCCAATCCTAGGAAACCGTGAATCTACTATCTGCCTCCATGTATTTGCTTCTGGACATTTCACAGTCATAGAATGACTGTGATCTTTTATGATTGGATTCTTTCACTTAGCAAATGCTTTCAAGGTTCACCGATGTTGTAACATATATCAAGATTTTATTGGTTTTTTACTGCTAAAAAAGTGTTCATTGTATGACTACACCAATTTTGTTTATTGATTCATCAGTACATTGGGCATTTAGGTGTTTCTGCATTTTGGCTATGAATAAATCTGCTATGAGCATTCTTATTTTTATGGACATATATTTTTATTTCTCTTGAATATATACCTAGGAGTGGAATTGGTGAATCACATAAAAACTCTATGTTTAGCATTTCAAAGAACTGTCAAAATGTTTTCCAAAGAAGCGTCATCATTTTCCATTCCCAGCAGCCATATATAAAGGTTCCAATTTCCCCAAATTCCTGCCAACCTAATTTTAAAAATTTTTATTGATTTTAAGGAGAGAAGGGAAACGGAGAGAGAGAGGGAAACATTGATGTGAGAGAGAAACATTGATCAGTTGCCTCTCGCACAAGGATTGAACCTGCAACTCAGGTGTGTGCCCTGATAAGCAATCAAACCCACAACCCTTCAATGCATGGGACAATGTACCAACTAACTGAGCCACCAAGGCAGAACTCACAATTGAGTCTTGTGTGTGGATCCTGTATTCTGCTACATTACTGAACTTGTTAATGAATTCAAATATTTTTAGTGAAGTTTTTATGAATGCCTATATGGATGGACCTAGAGATTATTGTGCTAAGCAAAATATGCCAGACAGCAAAAGACAAATATCACATGATCTCAATTATATGTGAAATCTAATGAACAAAATAAACTGACAAATAAAATAAATCCAGAAGCATGGAACACACTGACAGACCTCAGAAGAAAGAGGAGGGTGTAGGAAAGGGATTAACCAAAGAAAATATTTGCATAGTTTATAGACACAGATAATAGTGTGGTGAAGGCTTGGGAAGGGGTAAGGACTGGGTGGAGAGGGGTAAAGGAGGGGAATGAGGAACATATGTAATACTGTAAATAATAAATAAACTCAATCTAATAAAAGAGTAATATGTAAATTAACTGTCACTCCACAACAAAGATGGCAGCACCCATAGTGGCCAGGGCAGGATGCTGGTGGCATTGTCCCAGCAACTTGAGCTCAGCATCCGCACCCTGGCCATGCGGCAGGAGGGGAGGGGCCTCAGGCTGGAGCGAGGAATGCTGGGCTCATGGTAACGGGAGCCCAGGGTCCCCGCCCCAGTTGTGCAGTGGGAGGGGAGGGGCCTCGGGCCACAAATGGAAGCCAAGAGCGCAGGGAGCACCAGAAATGCTGGAAATCGTGGTTTTGGCGGCAGACGCATTGCGTGATCTCCTAGACACTTGAGCGAAGTGAGCCTGGAGCAAATTACTGTTGTGGGTGGGGGATTGAGGGAAAGCAACAGTGAGAAACATAAGTCAAAGTATCAAGGAAAAGTTAAAAGAAAGATATCCTACAACTTCTAGGAAATCTCCACCAATAGAGCAAAGAAAAAAAAAAGAGCTTTATTATTCTGTGAGCACCAAACCAGACTGCGCTGGGGTCTCACACAATTCACTCATATGATTGCAAAGACAGACAGAAACTTCACTCTTTCATGTACCCAGGCAGATACAATGCATGATATCTACGTTTTCATGGAAGAGGACTTAACAACACCGTTTGCTATAGACCCTTTGGTAAGTCACCATTTTGGTGACCATCTGTGTTAGTTAATTGCCATAATCAAGAGTAAAAATTAAAACTTTTCTAACTCTATGACAAGCAGGTCCTTAAAACTTGGAGCAAGGCAACTATCTATAATAATGAAAGTGTAATATGGGGCAATGAGGCAGGCAGGCAAGCAGTTAGGGGTGATCAGGCAGGCAGGCAGAGGCAGTAAGGGGTGATCAGGCAGGCAGGTGAGCAGTTGGGGTGATCAGGCAGGCAGAGTGGTTAGGGGTAATCAGGTAGGCAGGCAAGTGGTTAGGAGCCAGCAGTCCTGGATTGTTAGAGGGTGCAAGCAGTGCTGAAGGACTGCCCCCCCATGCATGAATTTCATGCACGGGCCTCTAGTCCACACTAATAAAAGAGAAAGATGCAAATTAACCATCACTGCATCACTCCGCCACTCTGCTACACCCAAAAGCCATGCCCACCAGCCAATCAGGAGTGAGTATGCAAATTAACCAAACTAAGATAGTGGCGGCCATGAAGCTGGAGTGAGCAGAAGGCTTGGGTTGCCCCCGGCGATGGAGGAAGCCAAGCTTCCTGCCTGCCTTGGCTGGCCCTGGGCTCCACTCAAGGCTACAAAGTTTCAATTATAGAAGGTAAATAAATCCCAGAAAAAAAGTAGAGGCTGGGAGCTTGGGTCGCTGGGGCTGTGGCCAGCCTGAAAACAGCCATCGACCCCTCAACCAGGATGGCCAGGCACCCCAGGATGGCCAGGCACCCCAGCAGAACCCCCCCTCACCCTGAAGGGGATGTGGTCAGCCTGAAAATAGTCCTCAGCCCCTCACCCAGGCTGGCCATACCCCCATGGAGTGAGGGTCCCCACTGGGTGGCTTGGCCAGCCTGCAAACAGCCATCAGCCCCTCACTCAGGCTGGCCCCCCACCCTTATCTGGGATACCCTTCAGGGCAAACCAGCCAGCCCCCACCCATGCACTAGGCCTCTATCCTATATAATAAAAGGGTAATATGCAAATTGACCCTAACAGCAGAACAACCAGGAATGACTGGTCACTATGACACACTGACCACCAGGGGGCAGATGCTCAATGCAGGAGCTGCCCCCTGGTGGTCAGTATGCTCCCACAGGGGGAGCTCTGCTCAGCCACAAGCCAGCACAGTGGTGGTGGCAGGAGCCTCTCCCGCCTCCTCAGCAGCGCTAAGGATATCTGACTGCAGCTTAGGCCTGCTCCCCGCTGGCAACTGGACATCCCCTGAGGGCTCCTGGGCTACCAGAGGGATGTCTGATTGTCAGCTTAGGCCCAATCCCCCGGGGAGCGGGCCTATGCCAGCAGGTGGACATTCCCCGAGGGGTCCCAGACTGTGAGAGTGCACAGGTCTGGCTGAGGGACCCCCCCTGAGTGCACAAATTTTTGTGCACTGGGCCTCTAGTCTATATAATAAAAGCCTAAGTGACCATTAAGGCTGAATGACCAGAACGACTAGTCGCTATGATGTGCACTGACCACCAGGGGGCAGACACTCAATTCAAGAGCTGCCCCCTAGTGGTCAGTGCCCTCCCATAGGGGAAGCACCACTCAGTCAGAAGCTGGGCTCACGGCTGGCAAGCGCAGCAGCTGTAGTGGGAGCCTCTCCTGCCTCCACGGCAGCACCAAGGAACAGCAAGCCAAGCAATATGGAGCAGTGAGCAAGTGGGCAGTAAGGAGTGAGGGGTCCCAGACTGCAAGAGGGCACAGGCCAGGCTGCAGGACATGCCCCCAGTGCACAGATTTTATGCACCAGGCCTCTAGTAAATAAATAAATAAATAAATAAATAAATAAATAAATAAATAAATAAATAAATAAATAAAACAAATTTAAAAAATTACTTGCATCCTAGAAGCTTTGGCTCAGTGGATAGAGCATCGGCCTGCGGACTGAAGGGTCCCAGTTTCTATTCAAGTCAAGGGCATGTAACCAGGTTGCTGGCTGGATCCCCAGCCAGCCCTGATTGGGATAATTGCAGGAAGAATACAATCCATGTGTTTTTCTCACATCAATGTTTTTGTCTCTTTCTGTCTCTCCCCCTCCCTTCCACTCTCTCTAAAAATCAATGGAAAAATAGCCTCAGATGAGACTTAATAACAACAACAACAAAAAAACATTTGCAAATAGAGATTATTGTACTTTTTCTTTTCAAAATTGGATGCCTTTATTTCTTTTTCTTGTCCAGTTGCCCTGGCTAGAACTTTCAGTGCAAGACTTAACAGAAGTGCCAAGAGTGTCTTCACCCTGTCCTTGATCTTTTGTTGATGCCCCTTATCAGATTTCCTTCTCTTCCTAATTTGTTGATTGTTTTTATCATTAAAGAGTTTTAGATTTTATCAAATGCTTTTTAAGTATTTGTTAAGATGATGTTTTTGTCCTTTATTGTATTAATTTAGTTTATGAAATTAATTTTCAAATGTTAAATTTATAAGATAAATCCCACTTGTTATGGTGTATAGTCCTTTTTATATGTTGCTGAACTTCATTTGCTAGTATTTTTGTTTCAATTTTTTTTTCTGTAGCATTCATAATGGATATTGGTATATAGTTTTATCACGATGTCTTTGCCTGTCTTTGGTAAAAGGGTAATACTGGCCTAATAGAATGAGTTGAAAAGCATTACCTCCTCTTAGTACTTTTTAAAAGGTTTGTAAACATTAGTATTAATTTTTCTTTAAATGTTTGGTACAGTTTACAAATGAAGTCATCTTGGCCTGGTCTTTTCTTTGTTGGAAGTGTTTTAATTATTAATTCAACTTTGCTTCTTATAAGTCTCTATTAATATTGTTATTTGTTCTTGAGTCAGTTTTAGTAGCTTGTATCATCTTACAAATTTATTCATTTTATCTAAGTAATTTGTTAGCATATATTTATTTACAGTATTCTATTGCCATTTTTATTTTTGAAGGGTCAGTTGTGATGTCCTCTCTTTCATTCCTGACTAAATAATTTGTCTTTTCTCTTTTTTCTCATTCAATCTAAAGTTTTGTCAATTTTGTTGACCTTTACAAAGAACCAACTTTTGATTTCATTGGTTTTTCTCAATTGTTTTTCAATTCTCTACTTTATTAATTTCTACTCTACTATTTCTTTCTGCTTCCTGGAACTATTTCTTTTTCTAGTTTCTTACAATGAATGGTTCAGTTATTGCTTTGAAATCTTTCTGTTTTGTTAGTATATTTGTTAATAACTATAAATTTTCCTCTAAACACAACTTTAGCTGCACTTAATGTTTTGGTATATTGTGTTTTTGTTTGCATTGTATCAAAATATTTTCTAATTTTTATAGCATTTTTTACCCATTAGTTATTTGGAAGACTTATTTAGTTTCCACATTTTCAAATTTCCCAAATGTTTTCTGTTATTAATTTTTGTTTAACTATATTTTGGTCATAAATCAGATTTTGCATAATTTCAAACCTTTTAAATACAGTAGTCCTTGCTTATCCATTCAGAAATATGTTTCAAGACTCCCCCCACACACACACACACACACACACTGGATGCCTTGCCGGGAGCCGGTCCATCCTTGCTGTTTCAAGGGACCTCGCATATATGGCATACTGTTCTTAATATGTTTGCTCACCTTCTTGGCACTATGTGTTTTAACCAAGGTCACCTCTCTGAGAAAGGTTGTTTCCCCACGTAGGGATTTTCCCCTGAAGTTAGGGAGGGAATAAAACCCCTTAACTAAGTGCCAGGCGGGTAATTAATCACTTTAACTATGAACAATCATGCTTAAGCTACATAATCTTTACTCCCTGGAATGGAGATAAGAAACGCCCTAACCTTTGGAATAGAGATTGATAGGATTGGAATCAACTGGTATAAATACAGATGTAACAAGACAACAGGAAACAGAACCTAGACACAGAACCCACACAGAACCTAGAGACAAAACCTAGGGAGAGAACATGGTAAAAGATCCTGGACAGAAACTGGCCACAGAACCTAGAGACAGAACCTAGCGAGAGAACCTGGCTGAAGAACCTAGAGACAGAACCTGGCTACAGAACCTGGATAGAACATGGCAAGAGAACCTGACTAGAACCTGGTGACTGAACCTGGCTGGAGAACCTGCAGAACCTGGCTGGAGAACCTAGCGAGAGAACATGGACACAGAACCTGGCTGGAGATCCTAACCAGAACTTCGCTGGAGATCCAGACCAGAACTTGGCTGGAGATCCTGGCTAGAGATCCTGGCTAGGCTGCTGATCACCTGAACGCTGCCTCCATGTCATTCCTTCTTCGCCGACTCCGTCCACACCTTTGGGGACCCCTGGACCTGCTGGGTTTGGACCCGAGCAATGCCTGAAACTATAGACAGTACCAAATCTTCTATACACTATGTTTCTTTCCCCCTTACGTATGCATATCTTTTAACTTAAAAGAAGCACTTTACAGCTTCTCTTTAGCATGTCCACATTACCAGCATCACTACTTTTGCACTTTGGGATCATTATTAACTAAAATAAAGTTGATCTGAACACAAGAATTGTGTACCACAATACTAGTAGTCAATCTTATCACTAAGACAACTAGTAAGTGGCTATCAGACAGGTAGCTTATATAACTTAGATAGTTAGATATGCTGAAAAAGGAATGATTCAAGTCCCAGGTATGACCAGGGCAGCTTGAGATTTTATCACATTACTCAGAAGACCACACAACTTAAAACTTATAAATTGTTTATTTCTTGAATTTTCCATTTAATATTTTCTGACAGTGGTTGACCATGATAACAAATCATAGAAAGCAAACCACAGATCAGGGGAGAGTACTGCTTATTTGATGGACCAGAATGGGATCTATGCTGAAGAATGTTCCATGTACACTTGAGAAGACTGTTTATTCTACCATTTTAGGGTGATACTTCCTATAAAACTCTGTTAGATCTAGTTACTTAAATCTGCAATTTCCTTCTACCTTTCTATTACTGAAAGTGCAGTATTAGAGTTTCTAAATATTATTGTCAAATATTATATGTCATCCTTCAATTATCTAAGACTTTGCCTCCTTTATTTGGAGGCTTTTTTTAAAGATGTATATGGCCCTGACTGGTTTGGCTCAGTGGATAGAGAGTCGGCCTGCAGACTTAAGGGTCCCGGGTTCGATTCCAGTCAAGGGCATGTACCTTGGTTGTGGGCACATTCCCAGTGGGGAGTGTGCAGGAGGAAGCTGATCGATGTCTCTCTCTCACTCTGTTTCTGACTCTCTATCCCTCTCCCTTCCTCTCTGTAAGAAATCAATAAAATATATTTTTTTAAAAAATAAAGATGTATATGTTTATGATCATTACATCTTTCTGAAAGATTGTCAAAAGTGAATGTTTATCATAAAATGTCCATTTTTTTTGTCTCTAGTAACACTTTTTCTCTTAAGGCTTTAAAACAAAAATGGTATTAATATAGCCACTACAGCTTTTTGGAATATTGTTTGCCTGGTATTTCTTATTTATGTCTTTAACTCAACTGTGTTGTTTTTAGATAGCACATAGTTGTATCGTGTTTTCTTAAATCCATCTGTCAATCTCTGCCTTTTCATTGGTGTATGTAATCCATTCATATTTACAATGATTGCTGATAAAGTATAATTTATGTCAGCTTTTTGTATGTCATGTATTTTTCTTTATTCTTCATTTCTGTCTTATTTTGTGTTAAATGGATATTTTCTAGTGTTCCACTTTGATTCCTTTGTCAATTCTTTGACTACATACTTTCAAAAACTATTTACTTAGTGGTTGCCCTAAGGATTACCATATATATATTAACTTATAATATAGTCAATTTAATATCAACAAAATTTCAATAGTATACAACTACTTAGCTCTTCTATAGCTCCTTCCTTTCCTTTGGGTATTATTGTCTTACAAAGTGCATCTTTATACATTTAATGAATGTATAAATGAATACTTTTAATGAATACTTTCATAATTATTGATTTATGTAGTTATCTTTTGAAACAGATGAAAGAAGAAATAGTTGCAAACAAAAATATAGCTATACAATCTTTTAAAATGGGTGTCATTTGCTTTTATTGGTGCCCTTTATTTTTAAATGTGGATTTGAGTTACTGTATGTTGTATTTTCAAGTTAGCTTGAAACAATTTCTTCTCTATTTGTTGTAGGGCAGGCCTGTACACAACAAATTCTCTATCTTTTTTGTCTGAAGATATGTTAATTTTTCTTCAGTTTTAAGTAAGAGCTTATCCAGATTCAGCATTCTTGGCTGACAATCTTTTTCTTTTAACACTTTTAAGTTGTTATCCCTCTGACTTCCATCTCCATGGTTTCTTTCTGCTGAGAAGTCAACTGTTCACCTTGTTAAGAATGCCTAGTATAGCATGTGCCAAGGGGTAGGGGAGGCCTGGGGAAGGCCAATGGGGGGGGTGGGGGGGGAGGAGACATATGTACTACTATTTGTAATACTTCAAACAATAAAATAATTTTTTTAAAAAAAAAAAGAATGCCTAGTACAGTGATGGCGAACCTTTGAGCTCAGCGTGTCAGCATTTTGAAAAAACCCTAACTTAACTTTGATGCCGTGTCACATATAGAAATTTTTTGATATTTGCAGCCATAGTAAAACAAAGACTTATATTTTTGATATTTATTTTATATATTTAAATGCCATTTAACAAAGAAAAATCAACCAAAAAAAAATGAGTTCGTGTGTCACCTCTGACATGTGTGTCATAGGTTCGCCATCACTGGCCTAGTACATGATATGTCATTTTTTGCTGCTTTCATTATTTTCTCTTTGGATTTTTTTCATCGATTTGACTTATGATATGCTTATGTGTAGATCTCTGTGTTTCCTGAGCTTTTTGCCTGTGTTGATTAATATTTTCCATCGGGTCTAATAAATGTTTGGTCATTATTTCATCATATATTTTTTCTGTCACTTATTTTTCTCTCATCCATTCAGTATTCCCATTATGTATATAATAGAGGCCCAATGCAAGAAGATTTGTGCAAGAATAGGCCTTCCTTCCCCTGGCTGCCAGCAGCGGCTTCCCTCCAACACCCGGGACCCAGGCCTTCACTTTGGCTGCCGCCTCCCGCCTTTGCTCCGGGCTGGGGCCGCCTTCCACCCGCTCTGGCCAGCTCTGTGGCCACAATCCAGAGGCCGGCCCCTTGGCGGTCGGCTGGGGCTTGCAGGAGGCTTGGCTTCCTTCATCGCCAGTGATAAAGGAAGCCAAGCGTCCTGCCCGAAGGAAGCCAAGCATCCCGCCCGCTCTGGCCGGCTCAGTGGCTCTGGCTGGCACCGCCATCTTTGTGGCTATGGGTGGCGCCATCTTTGTCATGGAATGAAGGTTAATTTGCATATTACCCTTTTATTAGTATAGATTTAGAGTTTTACATAAATCTCTAAGACTTTGTTAATTGGTTCTTTTTTTGTAGGGTCCTCAGATTAGGTAACATATACTGACCTTTTTGAGTTTCATGGCTTTCTTCTTCTGCCAGCTTAAGTCTGCTATTGTTTTTATAGTAATGTTTTTTTCTGTTATTATATTTTTCAACTTCATGTTTCTATTAGTTCTTTCTCATAATGGCTAGCTCATTAATATTCTATAATTTAAGAGATATTATTGTCAGATTTTCCTTTAATTCTTAAGACATAGTTTCCTTTAGTTCTGTGAGTATATTTAAAACTAGAGGTCTGGTGCATGAAATTTATGTATGGGTAGGGTCCCTAGGCCTGGCCCCACAGATCAGGGCAGATCTGTGGGGCAACTGGTGGGATGATTGGGAGGCCCCCACTGGCACCCACCTTGGCTGGCCTGGGGCCTGCGGGCTGGGGCCTGCGTTAAGTGTCTGCCCCCTGGTGGTCAGTGTGCATTATAGTGACTGGTCGTTCTACTGGTCATTCCACTGTTCGGTCGATTTGCATATTAGGTTTTTATTATATAGGATGGCTGGCTTAAAGTCTTTGTTTGGTAAATCCAGCATTTAATGTCCTCGTGGAATTACTAGACAAAAACTTAATTTTTTGTTGAAAACTGGACTTTCAAAATAAAATATTATAACTATTATGGTATCAAATTTTCTCTGGCCACCCACCCACATTTTTTGTTGTTACTGCTGTTTTTCTTGTTACTGATTATTTGTTTAGTAACTTTCCTTGATTCTGTCTTCCCTGAGTGTGAGGCTTCTGAGTTCCCTGATAGCTTTATTGTAACTCTTATTTTTATTTTTAAATCTGACTTTGTAGGAGTCCCAACTGGTACAGTATAATTTAGTGGTCAGCAAATAGTTTGTCAGAAGCGTTCCTTAAATGCTTTGCCTTTAAAATATGCTTTGCCAAAGGGATCTCCATGAAAATGCAAGCCTTAAAACTTCAGGCAGTTTACAAGACAGTCCTGGCTTTTACTGCTTACTTGTTCAGGGCCTCAAGGTCAGGCACAGGTGAGTGAATAGTGCTGTCTGCTTTCCCAGGTCTTATCTGCCTGTGCACATGTACAGCCTTTCAGAAATATGTCTGAGCCCTTGGAGTTTACTATGATTATCCAGTTCTCCAGGATTTCCCTTCTAAGTCCTCAGCCAGGTTCTTGCTCTCCCAATTGAAATCGCAACCTTAGACAACTGACATTTTGCCAACAGTTTGCTATTGTTTTAGTAATGTCCTCGGGCAGGCTTCCCCCTGTACACACACACACACACACACACACACACACACACACACACACACACTCACTCACTGAGCTGAATACTGGTCAAATTAAATAATCAATACATTCTGAGAGGTTTTTTGCACAGTGTTTCATGTTTGGAAAAAGTATTGACTATGCCGTAGAAATGGTGCTTTAAACAAATCTCAAAAAGTAGTTAGATCTTTCTATTATCTGCATGCTGCCAACTTTTGGCCACCCCACTACTGAACTGGAGAGGGAGAGAAGAAGAAAATAGCTCCAACTTAAAATGTCACAGACCCCACTGCCTTACTGAGCTCAATCATTTCTCTTTGATAGAAAATTTTCATCTTGTTCTATGGCTTTGATTATTGCTAGATTCCTTTTTTTTAAGGGTAACCCTGGTTAACAAAATTATAAAGGTTTCAGGTGCACAGTTCTGCAGCACATCAGCTGTACACTGTATTGTATGTTTACCAACCCAAGTCAAGTCTCCTTCCATCACCATTTACCCCCCATACTATCCTCCACCAACACCCCTCCTTGCCAGTCACCACACTCCAGTGCCCTTGAGTTTTCTCTCTTTCTTTCTTTCTTTCTTTCTTTCTTTCTTTCTTTCTTTCTTTCTTTCTTTCTTTCTTTCTTTCTTTCTTTCTGTTTTTTTTTTTTTTTTACTCAATCCCTCCACTTCACTCCCACCCAGCACCTCTCAACAGCTGTTAGCTGCTCTCTATCCATGCTTATATCTTCTTCAGTTTATTTCTTCAGAGTCTTATAATTTTCTGAGTACAGGTCTTCTATATCCTTGGTTAAATTTCTTCCTAGGGATTTTATTCTTCTCGAAGCAATTGTGAATGGGATTGTTTTCTTAGTTTCCCTTTCTGATAGTTCATTTTTGGTGTACAAAAATGCAACTGATTTCTGGCCATTTATTTTGTACCCTGAGGTTTTACTGAAATCATTTATCAGTTCTGGGAGTTTTTGGTGGAATTTTTATGGTTCTCTAGATACAGTATCATGTTATCTACAAATAATGAAATTTTACTTCTCCCTTTCCAAATTGGATGCCTTTTATTTTTTCTTCTTGTCTGATCTCTGTGGTGAGGATTTTCAGTACTATGTTGAGCAAGAATGGTGAAAGTAAACAGTCCTGTCTTGTTCTCGATCTTAAGGGAAATGCTTTTAGTTTTCGCCCGTCGGTTTTTCATATATGGCCTTTATTATGTTGAGGTATGTTTCTCCTATTCCCACTTTGCTGAGAGTTTTTATCATAAATGGGTGCTGGGTTTTGTCAAATACTTCCTCTGTATCTATTGATAAGATCATGTGGTTTTATCTTCATTTTGTTTATGTGGTGTATCACATTTATTGATTTGTGGATTTTGTACCAACCTTGATTATTGCCAGATATCTACATTGATTTTGGTTTACTGGCGTTAGTTGTTTTACCCATATTGGTGTTGCTATAGAGGTAAAGTGAGCTCACCAGGGTCTTTATTCTGCCATTCTAAAATTTTACTCTTTTTTCCCTCTTCAAATGTTTGAAATGTCTGTCTTGTTATATTGGTTGACCAACTAAAGCAGATACTCCCTCTGGACTGTTTCTTTAATTCAAAGTGCAGGCCTGATACTTGCCATACCTTGTAAAGGGCCCTGTAGAAGAGGGTATAGAAATGTCCAGAGATTTTTGCCAAGTATGTGTGTAAATATGTATTTATATATGTAGATAGATACATAGGTAGATATGCTTTCCTTTGTCCTAAAAAATGATTTAAAAGAATGACAATCTGTTTTACCATGAGGGCTTCAGGTAACAAAATTGGCTGGAACTAATAGCAAACTTGGATCAAAATATTAAATGATTTTTTTAAAGACAGACAACTTATGAAGATAGTCATAAAGTAACTTTATTTTTGTCCCTTTGGTCCACTTTCTCTTTAATTGTATCAAATAATCTAGGAATTTTTTTCTGCCATTGGATGAAAATTCAGTTAACTTCTTTAGATACTTTATGGCAACAAAAATGCTTATTACCAGTTTGAGTCACAAACACTCTTTCATTTCAGTAATTAAAGTTACCTAGTCTAACTACCTACATTAATCAAAACTAAGAATATCCACCCTGGCCGGTTTTGCTAAGTGGTCAGAGGATTGGCCCGAGGACCTAAGGGTCCAGGTTGGATTCCCATTCAAAGGCATGTACCTGGATCACAGGCCCCATCCTGGCCAGGGTCAAGGTGTGTGCAGGAGACAACCAATCAATGTATCTCTTTCATGTCGATGTTTTCTCTCTCTCTCTTTCTCTCCCTCCCTTCCACTCTCTCTAAAAAAATAAAAATCCATGGAAAAAATATCCTCAGGTGAGGATTATAAAAAAAGAAAGACTATCCCCCACCCTTCCCAAGCCACGTCTTACCTATCATAGTGCCTCAGCCTTTAGTAAAGGGATTGCAGATCATTTTTCTCTTTCTCACTCAGTTTACCCCTCACATATCAGCTGCTAATACTGGTCCCCTTCTCTGAGATTGGGGAAAGGAAGAGAAAAGAAGCAAACTGAATAACAAAAACCTGTTACTTGCCCAGCACCATCATAATCTGCTTTCGCCCAGCAGATACTTAAATCAGTCTTTCTCCTGTGAGGCTTCCACTTTTGTTTGGGCTTTTGTGACACCCTTACTCAATGCTTGTACTTAATCACCACCCCTTCTTAGGATCATTTGCTAAAGACCCCAGCTTTGAAAGAAAATCCCCTAAAAGGCCACTTGCTCTTCCGTAACTGCACCATCTTAAGTGCCCTCATTTGCATAAATTTACAAGCCAGCTACTATGGATAATCATCTTATATTACTACCTTTCACTACTACTTAGCTATTCAGGTATTATTCCTTGACCCTAGAATCAGATCCTAAGTTTTTACACTCAGAAATGATGGAACATTCTGTCCATAACCTTGAATCTTCTTAACTATTATCAACATCTGAGTAAATATAAAATGTTAGTTGCTATAATAATAACTAATAGTACCTAATTTTACTAAGCACTTAGTAGATATTGCCCAGGCATACATTTATTTGCTTCATATATATTGATAATTTTACACACGTTATCATATGTGCTAACCTTGTGGGGAAGGTCAAGCAAACCATGGAATAGATAATATCTCTATGTTCTATATGAAGATATGTCCCAGAGAGATTGGGCAACTTATTTAAGGACAGATAGCTAGTGGGTGGCAGAACCCTGATTTGAGCTCAAAGAGTCCAGTTTCAAAATCCACACACCTACACTCTTTGATATGTGGTCTCCCTAATATCCTAGTGACCCTGGAACAAATTTTTCATGTGGTCTTGAACAAATCACCCCATCTTTTTCATCTTCAATTTCTTATCTATAAAAGGAGGGGGGATTAGAATCACCAAGGCCCACACCCCTGCTCTATCAGTCTGTGCTTCAATGAAGAGACCTCCAATAGCATCCTCTCTACAAAGCTCTGTGCATTCAAACTGTCACATGCTAACTGTCTTGGAGATGATAATAACATTGTCTCCTCTCCACACTCATCACTTCATCTTTACAGCATTTCTAGCCAATAACTGAATATCTAGAATTAGAGTCTCAAACACAGGTGCAAAGCTAACAGAAAACAGACAAAAACCTTGCATTCTGACTCTTAAAACTTCAACATTTTAGTGTTTCCTTGACCTTGAGATAATTGAATTCAGCACATGAACTTATCTGGCCTCACAAATATAACAGCAGGACCAGAATAAATAAAAATAAAAAAAGTTGTAGGACACCATTTTCTGCTAACTCTTAAAAAGAAAATTCTTCCCTATCACTTTCTGCAGGGCACATTTTCTTCATAGTTAGTTATATGCACTCTGTCCTTCCCCCATTCCTCATCCTGTTTTCTCCTCCTTGGTTTCCACATTTCTCCTTTCCTAATAAGTAAGCTCATTAAAACATGCGTCCTATTGTCTTAGTCTAAACTTGACAGGAAAACTCTTGTTTGTGAGCTGTCTGAAAAGGATCAGTGGAGGCCCCGCCAATCTTATATAACAAAGAGTTAATATGCTAATTAGACCAAACAGCAGAACGACCATCTGGACGGAGTTCCGGACAAAGCCGGGCTGTGAGGGCCAGCTGAGGCATCAGGGGCTGGCTGAGGCTGTGAGAGGTTGTGAGAGTCGAGCCCCTTGCACAAATTTCATGCATTGGGCCTCTAGGAAATAATAAAAGTCCAGCATGTGCAATTCAATTTGTATGTGAGGGATTCAGAATACAGGTGTCACATACAAATTCCTCAAGTGTGGCAATGCAGGCTTATTTATCTTGAAAACATAATTTAATCTCATCAAATTATCACCTGACAACAGGTTATGAATCAACTCCGGAGAAGTACGGGAGCAGCTTGGATCAGATGCCATCTTCAAAGCCAGCATTTAGCCCAGACATGACACACAGCATGCAATCAGCTCTCTAGCTCACTGTCATTAGAAGATCCATTAAGGGCATTTGTGCATTTGGTCAGTATCTTGCGCCCATCTCAACAGTGTCTGGCATGGATAGCCACAATAAGTTGATATGCAACAAGGCCAATAAACACAGCTGGTGGACATTTAGGAATAAAAAATAAAATGCTATGTGTCTATGGGGGGCAAAGAGCTTTACTTGACCTCAGGGTTCCAGACCATATCTTGATCAACTATTCCTGTGTATTATTAATAGCATTGAAGGTCAGAAGCCTTCAGAGTCTATGGAGAGAAAATAGTACTGGGTGTGCATGATATGATAAGCAATGTAAGTTTTACTTGGGAGTCAATCCTCAGTGATTCATTTCTAACAGAAGATGCTGTACTTATCCAAAACTTAGTTCAACTTGGCTTTGAATTATGTCATTTAGAAAATAGATTTACCTAAGATCTGCATGGTTACACAGTGAGATAATCACCTCCCTGCATCCAGAACCCAGGTCTGACTTCCCACTTTGATGATCTTGTATTTTTATCAGATTATTTTCAATTTGTAAGTAAATTCCAACATTTGATGTAATAAGAAACAAAACAGATATGGTTTCAAAAAAAGGAAGAAGATACAGGACCTGGGTTCTCAGAAGAGTTAGATCTTGACAAGAAGATTGGCTAGAATGTTCCATGCAGAAAAAATAAAGCACATCTGCTAATGCTTTTAATTATTCATTTAGCTATTATTACTATTTAACATTAGTCACTCACATGATTGCAGGATTTGGCAAATCTGTTTATTTCTTAAAATCCTGTAAGTCGATGAGGCTTATGTATGCCATTCTTATTTATTCTCTCTAAAACAACCTAAGTCTGAGTGTGAGATTCTGTTAAAGGTTATATAAACCAACTCTTCCAGTTGTGCCCCTTGCAATGATCTTGCTTGAAAAATCACACGTAGCTGAGTGGATGCGGCCAGTAAACGAAAGCACTTCGGGAAGACTTTGAGGTCAGCAGAAAACTTTATCACCATGGTTTCCTAGAGATTCTCATACTCCTGAGAATAGTAAAGGCCATAATAATTAGATCACGCTTAATAGAATGCATACATTAGCAACTGCATAGTGAGAACAAAAAAATGACGTCTGATATTCACATCCAAATAACGGTAAGGTTCCCATCTCCTCCCGCTTGATGAACCTCTTTCTTACCCACTGATTTTTCAATCTCTGAAAATCGTTGCAGTGGAAAAGAAAAAGAAAAGAAAAAAATTAACCACTTCTCAAGTTTCACACTTGGTGTTATTATTACTATTATTATTATGACTAGAAGCCCAGTGCACGAATTCCTGCACGGGTGGGGTTCCTAGGCCTAGGGGGCGATCACGGCCAATCAGGGCCGGGCTGATCAGGGCCTGCCGGCCTGGGGGGGAAGGATGGGGTTCGAGAGGTTGACCACTGGCCCCGAGGAGGGAGCCGGCCCTCAGCCCCCCTGAGAAAGAGTCCACATCTGCCACCACCAGCCCCGGTTCTCCAACCCAGCTTGGGTCCCAAAATGCCCAGCGGGGTCAGGAGAGGAGGTGACTGTCGCCAGGCTGGGCATGGGAGGTTGGCTGTGGGAGCGCACTGACCACCAAGGGGCAGCTCCTGCACTGAGTGTCTGCCCCCTGGTGGTCAGTGCACATCATAGTGACTGGTTGACCAGTCGTTTCAGTTGTTCCAGTTGTTCAGTCATAATGGTCACTTAGGATTTAATATATAAACTAGAGGCCCGGTGCACAAAAATTTGTGCACTCGGGGGGGGAGAGGGGGTCTCTCAGCCTGGCCTGTGCCCTCTCACAGTCTGAGACCCCTCGGGAGATAACGACCTGCTGGCTTAGGCCTGCTCCCAGGTGGCAGAGGGCAGGCCCAAACCCTAGGTTCAGCCCCTGGTCGGGCTCAGAGCAGGGCCGATTGGGGAGTTGGGGCTCTGCCCACTATCATGCACAGAGCAGGGCCTATCAGGGGGGTTGGGGCTCCATACCCTGTCACACACAGAGCTGGGCCGATCAGGGGGTTGAGGAGCTGCCCCCTGTCACGCACAGAGCAGGGCCCATCAGGGGGTTGGGGAGCTCCCCCCTGTCACACACAGAGCAGGGCCGATCAGGGGGTTAGGGTGCCGCACCCTGTCACACACAGAGCCGCAGGGTGATCAGGCAGTTGGGGAGCTGCCCCCTGTCACACACGGAGCAGGGCAGATAGGGAGGTTGTGGCCCTGCCCCCTGTCACACACAGAGCCGCAGGGTGATCAGAGTGTTTGGTCGCTGCCTCCTGTCACGCTGATCCCAGTGCTGGGAGGCCTCGCTGCTCTCCTGATCCCAGTGCTGGGAGGCATATTACCCTTTCACTATATAGGATAGAAGCCTGGTGCATGGGTGGGGGACGGCTGGTTTGCCCTGAAGGGTGTCCTGGATCAGGGTGGGGGTCCCGCTTGGGTGCCTGGCCAGCCTGGGTGAGGGGATGATGGCTGTTTGCATCTGGTCACACCCCCTTCAAGATGGGGGTCCTGCTTGGGTGCCTGGTCAGCCTGGGTGAGGGGCTGAGGGCCGTTTTCAGGCTGGCGGGTGACTGAAGCTCCCAACCTGTCTTTTTTCCCTTTTTTTTTTTTTTTTATTCTGGGCCAGCTTTAGCTCTGAGGCTAGGCTCCAGCTATGAGACCTCTGCTGCTGAAAGCAGTTTTTTGGCCTTTGTTTACCTTCTGTATTTGAAACAATGTTGCAGTCCTGCTGGCTGAAGCCCTGGGTTTTGTTTAGCTTCTATATTTGTTACAATGTTGCTTAGAGTGCAGCTGAGAGGCTGGCAAGGCAGGCGGGGAACGTTGGTTTCCTTGGTCACTGAAGCAAGCAAGCCTCCCTGTTCGCATCAGCTGCCTGGCTGCCAGCCGCCATCTTGGCTGGCAGTTAATTTGCATATCGCCCTGATTAGCCAATAGGAAGTGTAGCGGTCGTACGCTAATTACCATCTTTCTCTTTTATTAGATAGGATGTCACATAAGTATTAATATCAGCTTTGGGATTTATTAAGTCAGTAGTTCAGAAACATTACTAGGGACATGGTTTCTTCCCATCACTGGCATTGCACCTTCGATCTTTCAATGTTATGCTTGTTCCTCATCATCACAAGATGGCTGCTGTAGCTCCATGCATTACAGGAGTTACAAAAATATTGAGATAGAAGAAAAAATAATATTTACCAAAGAGAAAAATTAGTCAACAGATTCCCCTTCATGTCTCATTAGCCAAAATGACATTAAATGTCAATGCTTAAATTATTCACTGTCAAGGCCAATTGAATTACCTATAATTAGTTAAAAGTAATCAGGATCCATCCTCTCATTGATGAAACAAATCCAAGCTTGCAATGCTGCCTACAGTGAGAATAAGAACAACTAATAATCTCTGTGCATTTGATGGAGGCAGGATAAAATTTAAAACATAGCAAGACAAGATGGAAATCCAAGAAGCCAGAAATCACAGAAAATGAATATAACTCGAAGTTGGGGGTAAGAGCTAAGGTGGCAACTCATGGAATAATTAAAGCCAGCAGCTACAGCAGATTTTTCTGTTATGAGAAACACATGTATGGCTTAACCTGAGAGTAGATACTATTGGCTACTTATTGGTGTGGAAATGTGACTATGTTTAAAACAAGTTAGCAACCTGTGCCATTCTGCACCATCACACCTCCCTCCCGCTCAAAAAAGGACTCAAACTAGATTTGCCATATGCCACCACTTCTAAGAATATGAAGCTACTTATGTGCCAATCTTTCATTATTATGAGATGAGCTTACATTGAAAATGGTGTCAAACAGCACTTTCAAAATAAAAGCAATGTTCACTGGGATGATCACCAACTGCCACAGAGGCCCCCAACCCCAAATCAGACCTTTAACTTGGAATAAAAAAGAACAAGAAAGAAAATAGAAATGGAAAAAACATTAAGACAATCAAAAATACATTTGTGAACATATCAGTAATAGTTTTATCAGCATAGGCACTGTGGGCATCCATTGTAGGTTTTAAAAAAGGAATTGTTGCCCGGACCAGTGTGGCTCAGTTGGTTGGCGTAATCTAGAGATAACACCAAAAGGTGGCAGGTTCAATTCCTCACCAGGGTACATACCTAGGTTGTGGGTTCAACCCCCTGTCAGGACATATGTGGGAGGTAACCAATGCATCTCTCTCTCTCTCTCTCCCTGCCTCCCTCCCTTCCTCTCTCTAAAAATCAATAAACATTTTTTTTAATTTAATTGTTAAATGAACAGAGGTTGCTTGATAGGCTGTTTGTGATGGTTGAAAGAACTTTAGCTTTAAAATCAGACAAATTTAAGCTTAATTCCTGGCTTTACTAATCATCAACTTTGGACACATGACTTAATCTTTGTGATAATTAGCATACTGGGATAGCATGAGGGCAATAGTGCAGCATTCTGGGATGGCAGGAAACATGAGGAGACAGTAATGGAAGTGGAAGTGTAGCTGGTGATAGCAGTGGTTTGTGGCAGTGCCTGTGTACTGCTAGGGGTGACAGTGGGAGCAAGTGTTGGGGTGTCGTGTTTGCAATCATACAGAAAATTTGTTTAGGTATCATTGACTATATAGAAACTAAAAAAAAATGACTGAAAAATAGTCTCCATGTATCAATGAGAATTATCTCTTTGCTAAAATGTTCTCCTGAGAGGTGTCATAAGATAGTAAATGAAGACTGGAATACTTGCACAGTCACTCAGGTGATTCCATTAAAGAAGTAACAGACCACTCCCACATCTGCTTTCAGGCAACAACTATGGTGTGAGGTCGCTGAGTGAGTTATTGAAATGTTCATTATGGCTTAAGAAGCAGCATGAGTTGTGACATGAGAGATGAATTCGAGATGTATTTTTAAAAAGAGGTAAAGCATAGAACAGACTGTCAAACTACAGCGGGAAGGCCAGGGAGGATTGGGGGGCAAGAGGGGGGGGTTAGAGATCAACCGAAGAACTTGTATGATGCATATGCATATAAGCATAACCAATGGACACAGGACACTGGGGGGTAGGGGAGGCTGAAAGAAGGTCAAGGGGTGGGGGGAAAGGAGACATATGTAATACTCAATAAAACAAAAATTTTTTAAAAAGAGGTAAATCTAACTAACATGCAGCACAGCAGAACTGAAAAGAAAATGAAACTAAGAAATATTTTTCTTCTTTTTCAAGCAAATTTTTCTCAAGACTAAAAGTAATAAGCTCTCTTGGACTCATTTTGCTTTCTCCACTACTTATTAAATCTCTGCCTCCTAGCCTGTCCTCTTCAGTGATTCATTAACAAACAGATATTAGACATAAGGTTTGTGAAAGTAGAGCTGCTTCTGGGAAACTGTATAACAATTCACTGTTACCTAAAAGAAGGGATGGAATAGCATAAAAGAGTGGAAGGGACAAAGCTATAGAAAAACAATTTGTAAAATAATGAGAGTTTTCTGCAAAAACATATTGCACTTAATTTTACAAAATTATTATGCCAATCTCTCCAAATTTATATTCTACCATTTGCAGCTTGAATTCTTCATTACAGTCAAGCTTAGTTTTATCTGACTACTACCAGATCTAAGAGTTGCCATCTTGTTCATTCCTGTTCAAGTAATGCTTTAAAAAAAAAAAAAAATTCTTCTTTTGAATTCATTCCTCTTGATGGAGCCTTCCTTGGCCACCTCAGTCCATACCAACCTCCCTCAGTTCATTTTGTACTTGATATCTGTTCTGATCATTAGATTTTTACCATGTATATCTCTTTGCCCTATTATAATTACACTAGAGGCCTGTTGCACGAAGAGATTCGTGCAATAGGCCTTCCCTTCCCTTGGCTGCTGGCACCAGTTTTCCTCTGGCACCCAGGTCCAAGGCCTTCACTCTGACTGGGTTCCGGCCAGAGCCCCCCCCACCCCCCTCAGCCATCAGGCTTCGCTGCTCCACTGATTTCGGAGCCAGGAGGCCTCACGGCTCCTCTGATCCTGGGTCTGGGAGGCCTCACATCTCTGCTGATCCTGGGGCGGGAGGCCTCGCGGCTCTGCTGATCCCGGGGCTGGAGGCCTCGCTGCTGGGCCGGCTTCAGGGCCTTTTGGCTTCACTCCACTGCTTGGAGTCTACGTATGCAAATTAACCACCATCTTTGTTGGCGGTTAATTTGCATATTTCCCTGATTAGCCAATGGGAAGCGTAGCAAAGGTACAGTCAAATACCTTTTTTGCCTTTTATTAGATAGGACTAGAGGCCCGGTGCATGAAAATCATGCACTGGGGGGGGTGTCCCTCATCCCGGCCTGCGCCCTCTTGTAGTTTGGGAGCCCTTGGGGGATGTCTGACTGATCCTTAGCACTGCTGCGGAGGCATGAGAGGCTCCCGCCACTGCCACTGCACTCGCCAGCCATGAGCCCCACTTCTGGCTGAGTGGCGCTCCCCCTGTGGGAGTGCACTGACCACCATGGGGCAGCTCCTGTATTGAGCATCTGCCCCCTGGTAGTCAGTGCACATCATAGCAACTGGTAGTTCTGCTGCTCAGTCAATCTGCATATTAGCCTTTTATTATATAGGATTCCATTTAAATATGTGCCATATTCTTAAGTTAGTGCCTTGGAAATTGTGTCTGTGTCTTAGTATTCTTGATGTCCATCACAGAATGTATTTCCAAATGGTATAGTGGAAATGACCTGACCTAAATAATAAATCTTGTTTTAAATTTTGTACAAGTCAAAAGCCAGAATAAAGGAAATGGCACATAAAGTGGTAGGTTGTGATATTAAAGTTAATATTGTAAACCATATAACATCACAAAAAATGAAACAAGAGATATCACTAAAAAGTATATAATGAAAATAAAAATAAATCATATAAAATATTAAATTAGTCCAAAAGAAGGGAAGAAAGGAGAAAACTGCAATTGTCCATAGCAGTTTTGTTCATAATGGCCAAAAACTAGATACCTAGATGTCTTCTAAGTACATTCATACGATGAAATACTATTTCACCATTAAAAGGAAAAAAGCATTGATACACACAACATAATGAATCTCAAATGCATTTTGCTAAGTGAAAGAATAAGAGGTAAGCCAAAAGGCTGCATACGGCATGATTCCATTCATACGCCATCTGGAAAAGCCAAACCTATAGGAGCAGAGAGAGATCAATGGCCGCCAGGGGCTATGGGAGGAAGAGAAGTCAACTATAAAAGAGCAGAGTTGAGACTGTCCTGAACATCTTCATGAATATTTTATGCAGAATGCCTGTCATCATTTTAACAAACTCATATTTCATGGAATCATTTTGGAAAATGCTGTTGTAATAAAAATACAATTGGCAGCCGAAACCAGTTTGGCTCAGTGGATGGAGCGTCAGCCTATGGACTGAAGGGTCCCGGGTTCGATTCCGGTCAAGGGCATGTACCTGGGTTGCAGGCACATCCCCAGTAGGAGATGTGCAGGAGGCAGCTGATCGTCTCTCTCATCGATGTTTCTAACTCTCTATCGATCTCCCTTCCTCTCTGTGGAAAATCAATAAAAAAAAAAAAAATATATATATATATATACATACAATTGGCTATAGGAGTCCAAGATACTCAAGTGAGAATCTCTAGTTCTTGCATAAATGTGACCTTGAGTGACTGATTAAACATCTCTGAGTTTGAGTTTCCTCATCTGTGAAATAAGAGTTGTATCAGGATTAACTGAACAGTGAATGTAAAATACTTTTCAAAAATATATTAACTCCTTTCCTTTCTTTCCCTTGCTCATTCTGAAAGGTCACTCTTCAGGTCAGCAAATCCTGAATTAACAGAAGTCCTCTTCTGCTTCCAGAAATCTAACTTGTTCTTTCCATGTGCTGTGCAAAGCCAGGCAATTACATGTGTTAGAATGTGTCCGATTCATTATTGCCTATGTTTTGATCAAAGATCTGAGGGTCTCCTCTGTGAGTAAATTATGCATTCTTTTCTGGGATTTAGGCTTTGTGAAAGACATCAATGGGTTTAGCTGTGAGGGACTTCTGCAGCAAGAAGCAGGGAAAATGAGCAGGAACTCAAAAATCTTGGATATTAAAATAACCCCTCAGAAGGCAGAATGACCTCCATTTGTTTATGCTCCCAAGCCCACGCTGCACAAGCTGCCACCAAGAGCTTTATTATACAATTGCCAAGCAAGAGGATTTTCCCCCACATATTTAGTTATGATTTGGGAATTAGAAAATGAGAAAGAAAAGCTGAGGGCAATTTTCTGGAGTCTTCTCTTCTTCTGCCACACAGAGAGAAAGGGGCTAGGAGGCTACTGCAGGAGCCAAGGCGAGAGATTGTGAAGAACAGAATCAGAAGGGAGGGACTGAGCAAACATGACACAACTGAGAGGAAACAGGGGAAGAGCCTCAGTGCTGACACTTCCGTCATTCTCCTGAACTTACTTTGATTCTCCTCATTAAAGTTGTAGCTAGTGTTTCAAGTGTAACTAGAAGGATAATGGCACTTTAAACAGAAATGGAGAAGTTGGGAGAAAGTGCCAAATGATGAAGGAAACTGAGGAGTTTAGTTCAGGATGGGTAATTTTATGGTGTCAGTGGGATGTCCATGTGGAGATCCCAGAGCACAGTTAGAAATAGAGATAGAGATCTGGTGCTCAGATGAAGGCCTGGGCGTGAGAGATATGTTAGGGAGAAATTCTCTTAGAAATACTAGGCGGAGCCATGGACGTGGAAGAAACCATGAAAACAGAAAAAACAAAGAGAGAGTCGGAACAACTCTAGGAAACAATAGGAAAAGAGCTTGCAAAGGATAGAGAGCAGAGGTCAGGTGGAAGCTAAGAGAGGGGAAGCTCTGAAAGGGCAGCATTAATCAATAGGGTCAAATACTGTCCTGTGGCCAGGAACTGAGGCTTAGCCAAGCAGCAGTGCACCTTTCTCTGATTCCATATCAAACCTAGAGACTGAAGAAGGTACTAAAACACGGCCACCCATGATGATCTTTCACGGTGCTATTCACTGTGATACAATAAGCAGAGAGTGCTGCTCTCCCCAGACTTGAGCCAGGGTTTCACATGGAAAACTAAGTGTAATCAACTGCTGAGGTTCCGTTAGAAAGGACAATCAGGCCAGGCAGAGAGAGGACACGAAATCTGAGCTTCTTCCTCTTTCTAAGAGAACTTCATACAGTATTTACCCTGAGAGTCTATTAACATCTCCCAGGTAGATGTGGCAAAAAGCATCAGGTATTAATTATTAGTTTGATTCAACAGATGTTATTAATTACCCACCAAATGCAAGGATCTGTAAGGACTAAGAACCTAAAGCAGAAATTCTCAAACTCTAGCTGGCTTCAGAGTCACTTGGGAACTCCTGAAAACACAAATACCTGGGCCCCACCCCCAGAAGTTCTGCTTCAGTAGGCCTGCGGTGGGACCTGTGAGTGAGCATTCCTCACCAGCCCCCAGGTGGCGCTGCTGCTGGTGTTGGTCCACAGGCCATACTCAGACTGAATGGTTCATCATCAGAGAAGAATAAATGAGTTGGAGCTATTTAATTCAGAAAGAAAAGCACCAAATTCTGCAATGTATCATGACCATGAGATGAATCCTTTCAACACTCTTCCAATGAAAATCAAAATCAACCTTTTCCTTCAGAGACCACAGGCTTCCATGCTTCTCACCTTAAGAAGCAAGTCTGGAGCGAAATCCACTCATATCACTGAAAATCCACTCATATAGATGAAAATACATTTGTACCAATTATAGATTAAAAAATAATAAATATACCTAGTTCTTCTTATCTATTACTTCTAGGATTTCCGCTGGGGGGTGTGGTGTGGTGAAGACCTCTAATTTGTTGGTTAATTCTTTCTCTCACAATTCAATATAATCAGACCTTATTGATTGAGCCTATGCCTGGGTATTTGTACAAGCCTTTTCTAACTCACCTTGGATAGTGAATTTCTTGAGAGCAAGGATCTCATTTATTTAGCTTTCTATATCCAGTCCCGGGCACAGGACTTAGCCCACCCTTTAACTGAGGGAGGGAGGAATTAAAGATGGAAGGAGGGAAGGAGAGAGGAATAGATGGAGGAGGGAATCTGGTTTAAGTCCTCTGTTCTCTACTCCAGTTAACACAACTGGCTAAGCAGCTTATCCTTGGCACTGTTCACTCTCTGACCATTAGGCCTTGCTGTTATGCAATTCTTCTCTGTCTCACTTGACTCTCCCCACCCTCCTTCCTCCAGTATGACTCCTCTGCAACTATGGTCTCTCTCGCAGCTCACCCTTTCTAAGTGAACTGTCATTTAACAATCCTAGTCAATACCAGTTCCATAATTTGAACTTTCTAGCATTCTCCCCATCATGCAAGCCCATATCTCAGTTATCTTTAAGTTCTCTATCTCCTTCATGGCATATTCCCAGGCAGTCTCCAAGGTCTCTTAATGCTTTCCTCATGTTATTTCTCATGTCTCTTCTTTCCCAGCCTCATTAGTACTATATTCATGACTAGACTGTTTAAATAACCTTGTGCTGGGCTTCCCATTCCACTCTTTCCCTCCTCCAACTCATCCTACACACTGTTGCCATTTTAATCATATTTAAACACCACTGGCATGATCACAGTAACAGTTACTCTTTATTGGGTGCTTAATATGTGTCCAGGGTAATGCTAGACATTTTATATGTATTATGTCATCTCGTTCTTACCCTACAAGATGGGTATTATTATCCCCATTTTAGAGATGAGGTAACTAAGACTTACTCACCTATAAAAACTTGCGTAAAGCACTGTGTGTAAGTCCCTCCACAATGTAGCCTACCTTGTTAATACTTTCTTTCACTTTTCTTCAAAACCTCTGTTACAGTCAAACTGGATGCCTCCAGATGTGCATCTCTCAGAGCCAACGCAGGTCACCAACCAAACAGATGCAGGGCCTATTGGAGAGCTTGCATGCCTGACTAGCAAGCCCAGTGTTACTGTGTAAAGATTATTCTGCTTCCAAGAAATCTATGAGCATAGTTAACCCATGGAATGTGACCACTGTAGCCATTCAAGTCACTCAGGCTCAGGGAGTAACGCTCTCCTATTTCCTGGTTACTGAAGCTTCTCAGTCCCTGGTTCAGATCATTCCTGGGTCTCCAGAGTATCAATACACTTGTCCCATCATCTGGGCTGAGTGGCTACCAAGGTCACAGTTATTTAAACAAGCACAGACTCAAACAGGAATAGCAACATATTTTATAGATTAGATGATAGATAAATAGATAGATAGGTAGATAGATAGATAGATAGATAGATAGATAGATAGATAGATAGATAGATAAATGATAGATAAATAATATATGACAGATAGATAGAAAGAATATAGAGATATGACCATAGCAAATAGATGATAGAGAGATAAATAGATTCATGGACAGATAGAGTTGGATGGATAGATAGATAGATAGATAGATACAGATAGATAGATAGGTAGGTGATAGATAGATAGATAGATAGATAGATAGATAGATAGATAGATAGATATAGAGAAATAGATAAACTATTAGCCAGGGTTCTTGAAAGAAACAGAACATTTATATATGTGTTATGTTACTGGAAAAGGGACTTAGCCTTGAGTGGGTCTGTCTAGGTTCTGTGTGGGTTCTTGACTTTGTGCAGGAAATATTTCACAAGAGGAATCCAGGTGACTAGGAGGGAACATTTATTAAAACTGGGGACAGTAAAACAAGAAAGGGCTTAGCATAGAAGAAGCAACAGGAGAGCCTAGGCTGGGCTTCCCTAACTCTCTGGGAAGTTAGAGAAAAGGGGGCCTTAGGAACAGGTTCAGGGGACTCACTTGTGATGAGCTGCCACTGCCCATTGCTTCCTGGTTGCAAGTCTCATGGGGTCCCTTAGAGTCTGGGAGATGCATGCCTATGGGGAAAAGTGGGGGAAGAAGAGGGGAAAGGAATGATGGGGGTTGGGTCCTTTGTCTAGAGAAGCGGTTCTTAACCTGTGGGTCGCGACCCCTTTGGGGGTCGAATGGCCCTTTCACAGGGGTCGCCTAAGACAATCAGAAAACACATATATAATTACATATTGTTTTTGTGATTAATCACTATGCTTTAATTGTGTTCAATTTGTAACAATGAAAATACATCCTGCATATCAGATACTTACATTATGATTCATAACAGTAGCAAAATTACAGTTATGAAGTAGCAACGAAAATAATTTTATGGTTGGGGGTCACCACAACATGAGAAACTGTATTAAAGGAAGGTTGAGAACCACTGGTCTAGAGGCTTTATCTCTTTGTGGAAGGAGGGAATCTTAGAGGGGTTCCTTCGGGAGAGGGTTTTAGTAGAATATTCCTCAGTTTTCTCAGCGTGCTCCTCCAGGGCCATGGTCTCCACTGATTGGTCAATGTCAGGGCAGGGGGTCACTAGCCATTGCAGCTGGTCCTGGTGTTGCCCACCTGGTTTAGCTGCTTTTCTGGGTCTGGAGCTGACATACAACTGAGGCCTAGATGTTGTTTCTAGGGAGGTGACCTTCTGTCTCTGCTGTAAATCGCTGTCAGTTTGCTCAGCTTTCTGCCTCAGTTTCCCTATTCCACTTGCCCTGGCTTACTAGACTGTCTCATTTATGTAAGTGTATTTAATGTGTATTTATGTAAATCTGTGTGTATCTGTATGATTTATTATGAGGCACAGGCTATGCAATTATGGAAGCTGAGACGTCCTTGGATCTGCTGTCTGCAAGCTGGAGCCCCAGGAAAGTTGGTGGTGTAATTTAGTCTGAGTTTAAAAACCAGAAACGGGGAGTCGGTGGTGTAAATCCCAGCCCGCTGGCTGGAGAAAATGAGATGAAATGTCACAGCTCAACAGTGAAGCAGGGAAAAAAAAAGAGGTGAATTCTTCCTTCCTCCACATTTTGCTCTATTCAGGCCCTCACTGAATTGAATAATTACTTTAATGACACCCACCTACATTGGGGATGGCAATCTACTTTAGTGAATTCACCCTTTCAGGTGCTAATCTCATCTAGAAATACCCTCACAGACACATTCAGAAATAATATTTAATCTGGGCACCCCATGGCCAGTTCAGTTGGTATATCATATTACTCATCACAGATAAATATAAAGTATGTAATAAAAATATTTATCACTTGCTTTAAGCTGGGTAGCCATATGCATGTATACACACACAGATTATAGTTTAATCTGTGCAATGTTCTTTCTTTAGTTGGTTTCTTGGCTCACTGTCTCACAGCATTCAGATCTCCACTGATTCTTCCTCAGAGAAGTCCACCTTGATTATCCTAGTTAAAATGCAACTCTACCTCCCTTCTCACTGCTTCACTTTTCTTTAAAGACTTCATCTCTGCCTCACTTGAACATAAGCTTATGAATTCAGGTAGATTGCCTGTTTTCTCTCCTGTAATTTTAAAATCTAAAACAATACTTGGTCATTAAAAGGCCCTCAATCAGTTTTTGTGGGGAGAATGAACATAGGAAAAATGACTATCCTATATAATAGGCTAATATGAAAGTAGACCAAATGGCAGAACAACCGAACAACCAGTCTCTATGACATGTGCTGACCACCAGGGGGCACACACGGAAATGGCAGGTGTCAGCCATGGTGAGATGGTGGAGCAGGTGAGAGGGGGTGCCAGACCAAGGTAGGGTGCTGGTCGCTGTCATCGGGGTGAGCTTCGGTGGTTACTGAAAATTCTTTGCTGCCATGCGCCACGGTCCTGCCCGGCACTCACACCTGCTGCCAATGTGGGCCCACTCACACCCATTTCAGGCTGGAGCCGCTGCTTGCACTCACTGCCGGTGCCTGGCACCAGCCCTGATCGCTCAGTGCCATCAGTGGGTGTGAGTGGCAGCTGCCAGCCCCAATCACCCCTCAGGGCTTCTCCACCCCCCCCTGCTCCTGAGGGGTGATCAGGGCAGCAGCCTCAGCTTGCATCCATTGATGGTGTTGGCCCCGCTCGCACCTGCTGCTGGTGCTGGCCCCAATCGCTTCATGCCGTCAGCAGGTGCAAGTGGATCCGGCGTTGTCAGCACATGGGAGTAGTGGCAGCAGGAGTGGGGCTGCCAGCAGACGGGGGACCAGGGGCTGCAGAAGGAGGAGCCAGGCAGAGCCACAGAAGATGGGCCAAGACCCACCCCTGTGCCCACCACAGCCTCCCAGCCCACAGTTCCTTTCATGGTGCATGAATTCATGCACTGGGCCCCTCATAAAGGAATAAGAAAGAATAAAAGCCTCATTTAAAATGGTTGTTTTTTGCTTTAATATAAAATTTAATGTAATATACAATATCAAGTGTTTAATTATATGGAAACAAGTGAGATTATTAAAAAGAACACTCCTGCCTTTTTCAATTTTCCAATCAGTATGCATTTAACCTGGTTCCAGCTCCACTGTTCACCTGGTGGCATATAACTCAAGTGTATAATTTCTTATAAAAATGAGCAGCTTATGTAGGATTGCTTGGCCACTTAAAACCTACTTAGCCTATAGACTGAGACAGATGTCCAGCATCACACGATGGTGACCAGACATGCACCTTCCTGCTGCATGCCTGCCAGCAGGAGGTGTTTTTAAGTAGAATTATAAAGGAATACAGAAATCAGAAGATAAAATGGAGGCTGAAAAGTAATGATTCAGATTTCCCTAGTTGACAATGGAATTTCTTAAGGATCCACCTGGTTTTGAGATAAAGCTGAAATTTGCATGGCACCTTCTCCACAGGCAACAACTGCCAGTGTATTCCCATATTTTCTTTCCCATGTGGCACAATTTTACCTCAGGACATAATGATGACAAAATAATTGGTGGTGATTCACCTTCTCCTGAATATAAGGCAGCTGTGAAAACCCTGACACTTGGGGCTTCAGTGCTTCCAGGCAAGAAAGGACACTGTTTCATTAACCCTAGGAAGCCAATACCCAGCGTCTTCAACATCATGACCCCAGGAAAGCCACAGAAGTGTCCATTTCAGATAGGCTAGCCAAGGCACATGCTGGACAAATGGAGTAAAGCAAGAGAAAGTCCGGATGAAAGAGTAATGGGGGCTGGTCTTTCTTAAAGGTATTTGTGCAGGTGTGGGCCCAGCCACTTCTGAAAGAGGAACTTCCCATTGGCCTGCCCTGGCCATATACAGTTTGGCCATGATGCACCATGGTTTAGCCAAAGCCAGGCATGGAGGGAAGCCTACTTCCTAACCTTAAAATTAATCTTTCTCCACAATGTATAACAGCACTCCATGTCTTATTTTGTTTTTATTATGTGATACTTGGGGAGGGGAGAATCCTCAGGATATTTTTTTTATTGATTTCAGAGAAGAAGGGAGAGGGGGAGAGAGATAGAATCATCAATGATGAGAGAAAATCATTAATCTGCTGCCTCCTGCATGCCCCCTACTGGGGATTGAGTCCACAACCTGGGCATGTGCCCTGACCGGAAATTGAACCATGACCTTCTCGTCCATAGAGCGACCCTCATCCACTGAGCCACACCTGCCTGGCTGTTTGTCTTTTATTTTTTTCTCTCTTCTTTGTTTCTTGCAGAATGAAGCCTTTGAAAGTTACCTGGCAACTGAAATACAAGCCAATGGGGAGTGGTGTGTAGTGAAGCTAAAACAAATTCAATCAATTGTATACTTACTTGGCACCTACTACATGCAAGACATGTAGTAAATGGAAACTTAGAACAATAGAACAAAGAATTGTAGAAATCAGGAATTTTTCTCAATAACATATTTTTTTGAAATTTATTCCACTGTCTAGAAACAAAATAGTGATGATTAAAAAATTTTTTAAAGCATTTCTTCTTTAAAATTTGCATTCCAGTTTATATTAGAGTGACATTCCAGAAAAAAATAATTATTCTATACAATATTTCTATCTTCTGTCTCCCTTGGGTCTGAAAGAGAAGGAAAAGAGAGATTGGAGGTCATAGTGAGGTCTAAGGCCAGGACACTGGGGGAGTACAAGGGGGAGGACTGGAGGCATGGAGAGTTGTGGATGGAGAATGGTTATTGAGGCGGATGATTTCAGAGGCGATGCAGAATGGGCACAGGCTAGTATTGTCAAATGGGATGGGATGTTCCCCTCCATACACTGAAGACAACACTCACCCATCATAGCATACAGTGCTGTTGAGGATGGAAGAGCATTGTAGTCAGATGACAATACCTTCAACTAATGGAGGAGAATGCCTGAAATCCAGACAATAGAAATGGTCAGATTGGCAAAGGGAAGGGAGAAATTGTTGATGGCATATCCTTGCCTGGGAGATGAGAGAACAGCTGTCTCTACTCAAGAGTTCTAAGAAGATGACATTCTTAGAAGAAGAACTATGTTTCAATTAAAATAGAAAATAAAGTAATGGGAAACATCAGGCCATTAAGTGCTCTCCTGGTGAAGTAATATATGATTAAGTTGCAATGTAGTTTCTACAATATATGTTTCAATTTCCAGTAAAATGAAGTGTATGCTTCAGTTTTTAAATGGAAAAATTAAAATATACATGTGAGGAAGTATTAAATATGTAATAATAAATCATCTTTATTTTATATATAAAAAATTCTATTTTTCCTTTTCTTGATTTGAGAATCCAATATAGAAGTTATATTTTAATAAAATTTATAATAAGAACTTCGCCGAAACCGGTTTGGCTCAGTGGATAGAGCGTTGGCCTGCGGACTGAAGGGTCCCAGGTTTGATTCCGGTCAAGGGCATGTACCTGGGTTGCGGGCACATCCCCAGTAGGAGATGTGCAGGAGGCAGCTGATCGATGTTTCTCTCTCATCGATGTTTCTAACTCTCTATCTCTCTCCCTTCCTCTCTGTAAAAAATCAATAAAATATATTTTTAAAAAAATTTATAATAAGAACTTTAATGAAATACTGATATAAATAAAAGTTTTTTTCCTTGAAAGTACTTCTTTATTATATGCCACTCAAAAATAATTTAATGAATTAGAAATTCTAAAAAACAGTCAAAAGATTCATGAAATATTGCAAAGGAGGCACATAAGTTTATACATGCAGTCAAGTTAAGGAAACCGTTAGGTTTCTATAAAGAGACTAGAGATGAAGAAAAGCTTGTTGAAGATGTGGCGATGCTCCTAACACAGACGCTGAGCGATGAGAAGAGTGATGCAGAAGTAAGCAGAGGGGTGACAACAGTAGGAAGTGGGAAGACAGAGGACTGGAAGGGCTGCATTGTAGATGACACGGTGACAGAGATTCAACGTAAGTTTGGGACCATCTGGACTCGAGATTTCATGTGTGGAGACTGAGTCTCCCAGGGGACCAGAGGCATCATGAACTCACAGAATGTGACCTGGCCAATAGTCCACAAATTTTGTTTGCTTTGGAATTCATACAGAATCTTACTGAGGTGCTATTTTTTGGTGATTCTGAAGAGAGGAACTGGAGGCTGCAGGAAGGGTGAGAAACCACCACACCTACAGGCAGACTTTGCACAGGTAGTAGAGGCAAATTTAAGAATCACCGCTTTCTGGTAAAAATTTGCTGTGGCTGCAGTGACATGGAAATCTGACATCCACATCATGGCCGTAGAGGGTGCCCAATGGGCAAGAGGCCCTGGCCTCCAAAGAGGATGCCACTGGCCCAGGTTAAATACAGGAGGTTAACAAAAAAAGAGAAAGAAAGAGAGATAAACTTTGAATGCCTCCCAAATATCTATTAAAAAAACAAGGTAAATTTCTTTTTTTAAAGGCATAAATCTATAAGGACAAAGACAATAGACGTATATCACTCTCCTCTCCTCGGCCCCCCCACCCCCCGCCCCAACCAGGAAAAGACTGTATTTTCCTAGACATTCAGTAAGAATGGTTTATAGGAATGCCAGGCACAGCTGAGGATCAGATTACAGGAAAGTTTAGACACTGAACAGTGAGACTCGCAGTCCCATCCTCTATTTCACTCCTGGAATAAAAACAGCCATGCTTATAAGCCTCCAGCAGAAGATTCAAAGGCCCTTCTGGATCAATGGACCAGCCCAGTGAAACAGCCTGGCACAGTCATCCAACAATGAATCCACCAGTTGATGAGCCTCACACAGAGGTTACCTTTTATGAATTTCATTCTCAAATATTAAATAATGCCCTGGATCACCAGATATATGAGAAAAGCATGAAAAAATGATGGACAGAGACCAAAAGAAACAAGCAAAAAGGTCCTAAAGGAAAAAGAAGGCAAAAATTGTTTTCATTATCACTAATGTTCTCATAGAGATAAGAAAAGATATTAAATCCACGAAACAGAACATGATGCTATTTTTAAAAAAGAACATTCCAAGAATAAGGAAAATTCTTGGAAATTAAAAATGTGAAAGTACAAATAAAACACTCAATATAAGAAAGCTAGCAGAAAAGATTAAACAGAAACAGATTTTTTAAAAGGAAGCTAAAAACTATGAAATTTAGAGAATCAGACTAGTATAGTCTATTTTTAAGAGTTTGATTCTTTTCCAGAAAGAAAAATTAATATATTATTAATACAAAAGAGTTCACAGAACTACAGTAATGAATTTCCAGATTGAAAGCACCTATCAAAGTTCAAACATAATAAATATTTTTTTACAAATTCACACCTTGACATTTTATTATGAAATTCTAGAACTCCCAGGGTAAAAAGAAGAACCACTTCTTTATAAGAGAAAATACAAATCTTATCAAGGGAGGAAAATCACAATGGCAATCACCTTCGCAATGGCAACTCTAGAGGTTATGAGTATGATTCAATTCTTCAAAACTGTGAGAGAAAATAATTTTTACCTAGACCTCTATACCTAGCCAAAATATCAAACAAAAAAAACTAAAATATCTGAAGATATTTTCAGATACGTAATGTGTTGGATAATTTACCTCTCAAGCTATTGAGCAATGCGCTTTACCAAAAGAAAGAAGTAAACAAGAGAGAAAATAACTCAGAATCCAGAAAATTTGATAGCCCTGGGAACAAAGAGAAGACCCTAACTATCTAAAGAGATAAAACTTACCATATACAAAGAATCAAGTATATCCGCCTTTTAAATAGAAATACTTTTTTTTTAAGAAAAAGAAATGGAACAGTCTTTAAAATTCTTAGGAAACATAAATTTCAACCTCGAGCTCTTCATTCAACCAAACTATGAATCAAGTGTTAGAGTAGGTAGAGGCTGGTTTGTGCCCATGCAACATGGCGTGAGATTTTAGAACTATCGCTTCCTCCTGCGGCTGGGGAAGCTGGTTGTTTCTACTAAAGGCATCGTCTGGAAACCACCTCTACCGGCTACACCGTTTGCAAGCAGAGTTTCTACATATGGCACAGGCTATGCACTGCGCAGGGAGGGCGGTAGATGGCGGGACTTACATAAAGCATGAGGTCAGTGGTGCTCTCTGGAACTGTTATATTTTGGAACTGGTCATAGCAGGCATGAAGAGATAAGCTTCCAGCAATTTAAGTTTGAAGATTACAAACCTGTGAAATGATATTAAGTGTCATATGTTTGGGAGAGAGCCAGACAGCAATCTGCCACTTAATAAATAAGTTCAAGTCTCATAAAAGTAATGCTGCACAGATATGCCTGCTATTTCAACATAAATGTGCTGTTCATATATTCCCTTTTTTATAGTCTATCAATTCTAAATAAATGTAGAAAGAGTATAAGCAAAGATTTTAGATGATTCAAAGAATTACTCATTCTGGATTATAAAGCATCACCAAACCTGTTGTCTGTAACTCATCAATAAAAGTGCAGGCTATACGCTCTGTGCGTGCAGTGGGGGTGAAAAAACGAAGTACAGTGTGGGAGTTCACTGGACCATGTTTCAGAGGAAACCTCTTTGGGCTTAATGCCTAAATCAGCTAATCTGAAATTTAAAAACACAAAGCAAAGCACACATGGATTAAAATTCAGAAGAAATGCAAACAAAAATATTTCATCAGAAGATTTCAGAACCTCAACAGGTGTCACCAACTGAATATCAGATACTTAAAGGCCTTGAAACAAGGTAAGAATTTAGAATATGGCAGTTATTTCAAACAGCATTCAAGTAACGCCAAGTTGATGCGTTCCTCAATTATTTAAATGTATCTTGTGTATTTCACCCTCTCCCTTTTTGTAAATTCTACCTTCACCTGAAGTGTCTCCCCTACCATTCGGATCCTACCCAACCTTCAGAATCAAGTACAAACTTCAGCGTCTCCACCTACGGCTTTGTTGACATCACTATCCTTTTGCTCTTATCGCTGTGCTGTGGCACCATTCGTTTGTTACTAAGTCTCAGCTAATGAAGTAGCAAGTCTTATTTCTTCATTTAGTTTTAAGCTTTGGACATTCTTGTATCCAGGCACTCAGTAGATTCTCACCAAGTATTTGTCTTTATGATAAGACAGAAAAGGAATGTTCCCTTCTTTGCATCAGGGTAAAGAATTTCTTTAATTGGGAGCATGATATATGAACACATATTGAAACAAGAATGTCAAAACACCATAACCAGATTTTATATACATTTACATCATCTTTAGACGATAGCATTTTATAACAATATAAAAGGTGTCTGAAGCATGACTATACTCCTACTTACTACAGAGGCAATATTTGACTCTTCATCATAACAACCTTCTTGTTTTCTGTTATATTATGCTCCCCTGACTTTCCTCCTACCCCTTTAGTTGTTCCTCTTCTATTTAATTAAGAACACTTTGCCACTTGATCTTGAAATGTGGGCACCCCTTTAGGGTTACTTGTACCCCACACTCTTTTCTAGGTCATCTTTTTTTAAAAAATACATTTTTATTGATTTCAGAGAGGAAGGGAGAGGAAAAGATAGAAACATCAATGATGATGATGATGCACACCTTCTACTGGGAATCGAGCCTGCAACCTGGGCATGTGCCCTGACCGGAATTGAACGTGGGACCCTTCAGTCCACAGGCTGACACTCTATCCACTCAGCCAAACCAGCTAGGGCAGTGGTCGGCAAACTCATTAGTCAACAGAACCAAATATCAACAGTACAATGATTGAAATTTCTTTTGAGAGCCAAATTTTTTAAAGTTAAACTATATAGGTAGGTACATTGTTATTAACTTAATTAGGGTACTCCTAAGGCTTAGGAAGAGCCACACTCAAGGGGCCAAAGAGCCGCATGTGGCTCACGAGCCGCAGTTTGCCGACCACAGGGCTAGGGCATTTTCTAGGTCATCTTTTATCTAAGCCCATGGTCTCAAACACCATAAGAGTTCTAAAGTTTCCATCTACATCCCAGACATCTTTTCTGAGCTCTAGAATTATATATCCAACTACCTCCTCTATTTGAATATCTCACAAGCAACTTAACTTAACTAACCCTAAATTGGACTCAAAATTCATTCTCCTCCTCAAAATAGAAGAATCTTGGTGAATGGTCTCACCATCAACCCATTACTATAAGCCAAGAACTCTGCAGTTTAACTTGAATTTCTCTACCATTCAATCTCTCCCAACCAATCTGTTGTCAGATCCCCTTTTCCATATTTGATCTATTTTCACTCAAATATATGTACCCGTCCATCTCCTCTGCCACCATCCAGTCCAATCTATTTTCATCTGTTGCCTGAGTCACTACAATAGCTTCATAACTAGTTTCTTTGAAGACAATTTAGCCACCCTTTTGACCCATCCTCCCTGCAACAGCCAGTAGAATCTTTTTACACAAATATGATATTACTTCCAGGCTGGAAACCTCCCCTTATTTTCTCACCAGATTTAGAATAATATACTGTATATAGTGATGTTGCGGTGTGCACTGCAATACTCCCTGTCTGCACCAAGGCACACATTCTGCCAGCTGCTAGGCATGTAGCAGCTGATAGCTCTCAAATGAGTCCCACTCCAAGATTTGCCCTTGAATAAAGACAGCCACTTTAACCAAGATCACACACTCTTTCTCAGGGGAGTTCGCATTCTCAACTGGCCCTAGAGAAAGTATGAAGACACAGCCTCTTACCTAAACTGTGACAACTCTGAAGACACCTCTCAGCTTCCTATTGGACATAATATGTTTCTTAAGACTGCATTATAGCCCAACTTCTCTCTCTGCCTAGTCCTATTTTCTTCACTCATCCATAAGTATTGACCCCTAGAGTACTCACCAATAAACTTCCTGCATCTAATCTGTATCTCAGAGTATGCTTCTTGGGAGCCTGGCTTACAAAATATCTTTAACTTTATCTAGAAGGTCCTATATGATCTGACCTCTTCTAACCCTATACCATGCTTCCTCAAGCTCCCTATAGACATGCCACTGACCTTCTTTCAAGTCCTTGGATATGAGATTTTTCTTCCTGCCTTGGGATCTTAGACTATACCTGGAATACTGCCAGCTCACTTCTACTTCCCATTCCTTCATCACCATCACTTCACCTCTTTGCCTAATTAATTCTCACACTATATTCAAATCTCAACTCCAGCTTAAAGAAGTCTTCCCTTGCCTCCAAGACCTGCTAGTACCCATATTATCAGCTACTACAGCCTGCTATACTTTTCTTTCAAAGGCTTTAAAGGAACTATAATGAAATGTTTTATAATTAATTGTGAAATATTTATCTCCTTTGCTATAACATCAGATCCACACCTCTCTTGTTTGCTACTATAGTTCTAGCACAGAACTTGGCACAGAGTAGACACTTAAAAAGTACTAAATCACTATATGTAATATGTTCAATGATCAGTGGTATCCCTGGAGCTGTAAAGTCCAATTATCTGATCATAACAGAAAATACATACTAGTAAAGGGATAAAAAGTAGTTACCAAAGTCCTAATCATATATCTACACAGGAAGGATATGTTTATAGCTTAGCCAAACCCCGTGCTCTTCTTATAGTAAAAGAACCCATCTTTCCCAGCCTTCTAACAAAGAATTCTGAAAGTTACATGAGAAACCACCCTGCAAAATTGCCATCAGCAAAGAAATCCAATAAGAGAAACGTTCATAGAAATACGTTTGTGACAAAAAGAAGAGGGAATCAGGATATAGTATATGTTAGGAAGGAAATTAACCAAAAATAGGACAGACCACAGGGGATATTTCAGGTTGAGGACAATTGGGAAAACTAGGACTAGAGATGCCTAAGTGTGTTGGGGTGATGTGGAAAAAGTATGTGGGCATATGTGATCTACTTTCTGTTTTCATACTATGGTGCATGACCAGCTTGAATGTGGCTCTATCACTTATATTTAGAGTGCAGGCACAGAAGGCAATAATAAATCAGTTAACTATAGCAAGTCTGATCTTAAAATCTTTCAATCTCTAAACAGGCCAATTTCAGCTTCTTCTAAAATATAATTCTGCATATTGGAGTTAAAGAGAAAGTTGCTTTACATGGTCAAAGCTTTCATCCAAGTCTTTACATAGCGCAGCTCTAGGCCACACCATGCCCATTACATTCTTTGTGAATTGTGTCCCCTGCAGTTGTGCATTGTGGCAGCCCTGGTCTTATAATGTGGTTGAGTAATTCCCTTGTAAGTTATCATAATTATATCTTTGGGATTCCTGGATGAGTCAGCAAATAGATGTGTGGTGGTAACTGTTTCATCACCTACCCTGCAGTCAAATGAATAACCTTGAGAAGAGCTGGAGTCTGAAGTCAACTTAGGGTGGAAAACCAAAGGGAAATTCTGAATTGATCAAGAATAACTCTGTACGTGACAGTACATGTGCAGCAAGTATGAAATGATTCATTAGCAATCAGGAAAGAAAAAGAGTTGTTGGTAAGATTTGGAATGGAACTGTGAAGATAGTACCGAAGGATGGATGGAGAGAAATGTATGAAACCAGAATCTTAACGTCCAAAACAGAAACCAGAAATGAGCTATAGATGATTCCAGAATAAACCTTAGAGTCAAGGGTAGCATTTAGGAGTGCAAGAAGTAATGTTGCTAGCACCTGACTTAGGTGCTAGTGGATTTGGGCGCTGTGAGGACTCAGAGGGGTTGCCTTAGAGCAGTGATTTTCAATCTTTTTTCATCTCATAGCACACATAAACTAATTACTACAATTCTGCAGCATATCAAAAAATATATTTTTTGTCGATCTGACAAAAAAAAAATAGGTATAATTTTTATTTATTCACGCTTAACAAATTATTGCAGCACACGAGTGTGCCACGGCGCACTGGTTGAAAATCGCTGCCTTCGAGGTTTTGCGGTGATGAGCTCCTGGAACTGCCCTCCCAGTCCTTTCTAGTGTTGTGCCTTTTCTATGCCAGAGAACAATGTGGGCCGACGATAAAAGCAAATGTATATCTTGAGCATCACACTCATTCATTGAATCCGAAATCTTGGCTCATTCACAACCAAACTCACCTTCTTCAGTGACAGGGAAGTTGAGTTAGGGGGATATTCTTTTTAAACAAATTAACCTGAATAATGGCCTCAACTATTCTCTCCCTTTGTGCCAAAGGCGGACTGAATGCAAGTAAAGCATCTGTGACTAATCAAAACAGGCTTCCCACTACCCCCACTCCTCCAGGCCCAAACACTTCAGTGGAAGTTTCCTTGGCTGTGATGGAGCCTAACCCTCATTACAGAGGGGTTAGCCAAGGCCTCCAGGAAAAGGAAAATGGCCCTCGGCCATTGTGAGAGAGCATCAGTGAACACCCAGTAACCCCAAAATAAAGAGCACTCTTTCAAGGCACCTATCATCAAGGTTGTGTCCATGTGCAACCTTGAAAAGGCAGAAAGAAACTGATAACTGAATACCCATGTCACCTAGAGACCACGTCCCCTCTACATTTATTTTAAATTTAATCAGACTGAGCTGCAGAGTGAAAAGAATGTGAAAGAGAATTACGAAATCTAGAGTTTGAAAGAAAAGACTGGATAGGAAGGTAAGAAGAAAGACCAATGGTCCCTCTCAAGGCCCTATAAACACTCTCATAGGATGTTCTGTACGCTGCTTACATTTCAGCAGAGCACCCAGCCAAGTTGACTCTCCCAGTCATCCAATTCCAAAGGGCTGAGTCTGAGCGTCAAGCTTCCCCCTCAGTGACTATACCCTAAGGATGGGAACCTTACCAGCAGCAGCAAGTCCCTGGCTCCCTGGCAGCTAATGAATTACCTATTAACATATTTTCTATAGCCTTCGGCATGGCAAGAAAAGCCTCCTTTAATTATCCTCAGGAATGAAGAAGCCACAAAGGGAAACGGGAGCCGGAGAACAGTGGCTGTGCTGATTACTCCCGCTCTTATCAAAGCCGACACTGGTCCGGGCTGTGCAGATAGGGCTTCCAGCGTGGCGGGCAGTGCGTGGGAGGGAACCTGGAAATCATAGCCCAGTGCTGGGTAATTCTGCTGCAATGAATTCTCAGCGAGGAGAATTTTTTTAGTTCTTCTTCCTTCCTCCTCTTCCAGTTCAGGGAAGTTGCAGGGACAGATCATACAGACAAAGCTCAACCTATAGGTGCAGGTGGCCAACGTGGCCCAGCAGGTCAAGCTTCCAGGCGGCGACGAGGGGAGGAGAAGCTATCACTCAGCAGAGGCACCAGCTACAAGGCAGCCTCAAGCCATTGCATAAGTACCGACACTTATCACCACAGCCATCTATGAGCAAGTAGAGGCGAGAACGTGCTGGGTGGACCAGAGAGCACCTGGCAGACTCTGCCCTGTGCAAGCGCACCTCCTCTCAGGGTCCCATGGGCTCTCAGAAACCACCTCGGAGGGTCAGGTCTAGCACTGCCTTCTCCCCAAATCACACTTCTCATGACTGTGTTTGTTCCAGTTTTACCAGCAAGAGCACTTTGAGGAGAGAAATGGTGGGGAGACACAACAGAATGCTGAAAAGAGTTATTAGGAGTACCAACAACAAACTCCCCTGATTTCCCAGGCCCAGGAAATTTCCAGACTATAGTATCTACACGGTTTCCTGATTATGGGCATGAGTACAGTTCTGTTGTGGAGAAATGTCTTCTGCCTTACCTTTGGTTAGCCTCCAAAGAGAAGCCATACCTTAAAGCAAGGCAAGAATGAGCAAATGCAGGGGGTATGGAGAAAGGCCTGTTTCCATGGGCACCTCCAGAAAGAAATCCAGTTCTCTTGTTTCCAGGAAATGCTGGCACACATGAGAAGGCCACCAGGACCTAAAAGACCTTCACCACACACAACTAAGCTGGTGGTGGCAGAAAAAGACTCTGCTAAGAGTCAGGTCAGCCTGCCCCCTGTGACAGCCACCACAGTGAAAGGCTAGATAGTGTGAGGAATGTATCAGATGGCTGGTAAAAACCTACGTCGCCCTGAAGGAGGAAAGGAGGCTGCCTAAAGCACCCTTGTAGAAAAGAGGTGAGCTATGAAATTTTAACAATGAACATTTGGAGAAACACTGTAAGGTAGAACAAGTTTGTGGAGTTGTTTTGAAAGAAAATGACAGTAGATGACACTTCAAGACATTTCAGGACAAATGCTGAAGCAAGTAGGCATGTGTGGAAGGTGGTGACTATAAGAGGAGAAATTATTAAGAAAAAGAAAGAAAAGAGGAGAAAAGAATTTTTATTTTATTTTATAAAAAGCTAAAATGTAATTGTAAAAATGCTTGGCTTGCTGAAACAAGGAAAATAACTATAAATTTGTATAGCATGGAAGTATTTTATAATAGGAAATATCTGTGACATAAAGTACATTGAAACACTTTGACAAAATAATGTTATCCATATTATTAATACAACTAAATGTGTACTCTTTATCCAAGACTGACGTCTTTCTGCAATTTTTCTTTTTTCAAATATATTTTTATTGCCTTCAGATAGGAAGGGAGAGGGAGAGAGAGATAGAAACATCAGTGATGAGAGGGGATTATTGATCGTCTGCCTCCTGCACGCCCCCTACTGGGGATCGAGCCCGCAACCCAGGCATGCGCCCTTGACCAGAATCAAACCTGGGACCCTTCAGTCCGCAGGCCGACGCTCTATCCACTGAGCCAAACCAGCTAGGGCCACAATTTTTCTTTCTTTGGCTCCCCCCTTTTTAAAAAATCAACATATAATTTTCTTTTTTAAAAAAAATCTTTATTGTTTAAAGTATTACATATGTCTCCTTCATCCCCTATTGACCCCTCTCCATGTTCTCAACTTCCTTATCTTAAAACCATCTAAAAATATATTAAAAACCTTACTTTAGTGCTTTCTCCTATTCTACACCATCCCACTTTTCACTCTCTCATAAAAGCACACACGGTCTTCACTTGCTACCTACAAGTCCTCTCTCCTTCCTTCCCCTACTTTTTAATTGCCACCCTTCTGGCTTCTATATCTTTGCTGCTATTGAAATGTATAATATTTCCATAGGCTCCTTCCAACCCCTTTTCCAAGTTTCATCCTTTGAATTTCTCTGCCACGTTTTGAATTGTTGAAAGCCCCATCCCCCCCCCACTTCTGGGATTCTTCCCTTTCTCTTTGTTGCATCTTTCCCAATCCCCATGCTGAGCATCTGTGTTCTCTCTGCGCGGCTGTCCTTGCTGTACACTTCCAGAGTACAGCAGTACCTATGCAATGCTTTGGAGGTGTGTTCTAGTTGTTTCTGATCCAGACAAAATATTTAAGAACATGGATCTTGGCCAGTGTCCAGGGAAAACTCTACATTTCCCATTGCTGTTGTTTTCCTTAGCTTTTCTGGGATAGATATAGATCACAATAACCCAGAAGGTACACTTACTCTGAGTATTCTGATAAGTCCTTATTCTTTTCTATTTTAACTCTGCCTCTCAAATGGTTCAGCTTTGTAGATGGTATAGCAGATGGCTGGGCTGGGGGAGGGGGGAGGGGAGGGAGGGGACAAATACTGGGTCTTATTTGTTGCCTCCACTCTCTGTTCCCTGACTTTTAGAAACAAGCAAGCCCTGAGTTTTAGTCACCAACAGCTATATCAAATGGATGATAAACTTCATACACAAGTATACAAAACAAAGCCACAAGCAAACAAAAACTTTGCAGGTAAATGGCTCTGGGGAGGAAATTTGGGTGGCTCCATGAAAGGGGTGGGATGGAGATTTGCTTTTAATTGAAGCCTTTGTACCTTCAACTCTGTGCGTTGTGTGCATGTATTCTATATTTATAAGTGACATTAGAATAGAAAATACATAAAATACTTTGTTGGACATTGTTGATCTAAACAAAGAGAGATTCCTGATCTCAAGGAGCTTACAATTTCATTGGAGAGACTGGACATTAATTTAAAAGAAATAAACAGATATTTTATAGTGGTTCTTCCATTAACTTGGTGCCTAATATTAACCAAGTTTTTTAACTACTCTGTTTCCAGTTTCTTGTGAAATAGGGGGACTGAATTAAATAACCACCTATCTAATTTTATTCATTTATTAATTCATTCATTTCATTTATCTATTTAAGAAAATTTTAATGAGCACTATATTAGTTGACTTTTACTGTGTAACCACCCCCAAAACTTAGTACCTTAAAACACCAAACATTTATTTAGTTCACAATTCAGCAGAGAGGCAATTTGGGCGGGGCTCAGCTGTGTGGTTCTTCTGCTAGTCTCAGTGGGGCTCATTTATGTGTTTACAGTCAGCTGTCAGTCACCTAAGGCAGTTTTGCTTCTAGGGCTGGTTGGCTGTCAGCTGGGACAACAGGGGTAACTGGGCTACATGGCTCTCATGTGGTCAGCTGTCCTGGGCTTGTTCACATGTGTCTTGGGATTCCAAAAGTAGCAAGTTCCTAAAGCTCTTTTCAAGTCTCTGCTTTCATCATGTTAATGTCCCATTGACAAAATCAAGTTCAGCCCAGATCTAAGAAGTGGAGATAAAGACTCCAAACTTGATAAGAACTGTAAAGTCAATTGCAAGGGGCTGTGAAAGAGGGAGATGAATAATCTGAGGCCTTTTGTGCCATCAACCACAAGCATCTTATTGGTGCCAAGTCCTTACCTTCATGGAGGTTACATTTTAACCTCTCTGCCACTAGAGAGTGTCTACTGCTAGCAAATGGTAATTATGAAAATCTGGGGTGAGATGGGTCATGAGGCAAATCTCAGGAAATAAATGATTAAGTCTATAGAATGATTAAGGTTAGAAAAACAAAACCTTCTAGAGAGAGACTATTTTGGCCAGACTTTCCAAAAATGTTTGTTCAGTTTTTATTAAAATGTTTTCTAAAAATCTATTTGCAGACCCAAATGACAGCTTTACTGGGTTAGGACTTCTTCTGACTTAAGGGAAGCAGTGCCTGTTAATTGATTTTCCTTAGGGGTCTCATGGATTTTTGTGTTTTGGAGGTTTTTTTAAACTACAGCTTGTGAAGAAATACGATATATGACCACTGGGAATGGCAGGAATCAATTCATTAATAATGGGGTCTAAACTTATACAATGAGCCTAGCAGTGGTGAGACATTACAGGGATAAAATGAAGCAAATTACCATTTTTTCCATCTGTGAAGCTTGGCATACACTTAGAAAAAAAAATAAACACACCCAGAGAAAGGTAATAAACAATACCAGGTAGCAAAGGAAATAAAGATGTTGAATCCACAGTTCCCTCCAAATATAAAGTTTCTCCAGGTGTTCCAGCTGTTCTTACACTACTCATTCCCCCATTTCCTGCTGTGTCAAGTGTCCCATAGTAAATTACCCTGTGGAGAGGAAATGTTACTCAGCCTGACATCACTGTGTTCCATCACACCCTCTCACACACCTGCTCCCAACCTCACATCCCTCACACACCTGTCATCACCCACAAAACACTCCCCTCCTCTACCTATACATCAGCCTGTAAATTCACATCCTAATTTTCCCTTTTAGATAAGACATCCTTCCCAAATACACAAACCCATAATGAGGAGAGATGTCACTTTTTAAAATTATGGAAAACATGCACTAGCAAAAGTTTCTACTTTTCCTCCTTTATGGTAACTCTGAAGAGAAACGAAACTGCCTGTAGATAATGACCCAAAGGGCAGAAGAGCCTCCAGAGGGAGGGCTGCCTAATGGAGAGAGCCCTTTCTGGGGGTCAAAGTACCTAGTTTTAAAGATATTCTAAAGATAATGTTAATACTTTCTTGTGGTATAATTTGGGCCATGGTCATCATGACTGAGTTTTCTTGTATTTCCAACTAGAGGCCCAGTGCACAAAATTCATGCACGAGTAGGGTCCTTAGGCCTGGCCAGCGATCAGGGCCGATCTGCGAGGCAACTGGCAGGGCTATCTGGGCGGGGGGGCGGTGGACTGCTTGCACCTGCCTTGGCCAGCCTGGGGCCTGCAGGCTGGGAGCAGCTCCTGCATTGAGCGCCTGCCCCTGGTGGTCAGTGCACATCATAGCAACCAGTCATTCTGCCAGTCAGTTGATTTGCATATTAGGCTTTTATTATATAGAATAATAGTAATGAATATTGTATCTTCCCCAGAGAGTTGTTATAATTTTCTAATATGATCACTATGTAAAAGTAGTCTATACAATGTAAATTTCTAAATCAATGGGTTAGGAGCTCTATTTAAAACCAGGAATGATCCTCAAAGTATTTATTGGCTGATGTGGTTTGGCATGAACTAATCAGAGGACACTCAGCAGTCAGGGTAAACACGGACCAGCAGTTCTGGGGCTTGCTAGCAGAATGCCAGCCCTGACTCGGCAGGATCTACATATAATACAGAGGGGGGAGTGGTGTAGCCAGCAAAATAGGCACATGGACAATGTCTTTTGTGGGGCCTGCCCCCATTCAAAAATAAGTACTTGTTAAGGCATACATAAATTTCTAATGGTAATTTAAATGTTAAATTTTTGAAACAAAATTTAAAGCAAGCATCATCATAATACAATATTACTAAAATGAATTAAAATGTGATTTTAACCATCACATTTCCACACATTTTTAAGTATCATTCACTGCCTAAAAGTGTGATGACAGTCTAGAAGCCTTTCACATAATTTCACCACTTAAACCGGCTAAATAGCAAGTGCCCATCAACTGCCATGCAGTTGCCTTGTCTTTGCGAATGCCAACTGAATTGTGTTTTCTTCATACTAATGATCAGAGGTTTCAGAAAAGATACCTACACATCAAAACATATCTTTTGCATGTTACAATAAATCAAGTGTAAAGCAATAGGCTTCAGATTAACTAATACTTGAGGTGTGTTCTCATGTAAAGTAGAAATAGTCTCTCTTTAGGCCCCATAAATGCCTAACAGCCCCACTGCTGGGACAAATCCATATCTAGGCATGTCTGGCAAACCAATGTGCTAGACTTGCCAAATGTCTATTTGAATGAGGGATGAAGAAACCTCCCAGGGAGAACTAATTCCAAGGAAAGGGAAGGTCAAATAAATAAGCCTGGCCCATGGGTCAGGGAAGGGACAGCTGTAAGGTCAGCATGGTGCTTGTCACTAGAATTTGAGTCTCATGAATGTGATGAAGGTAGGTGACTGTAGGAGAGAGAATTTGGAGTTTTCACCTGTTGGATTTGGGCCCATACTTATATTCCTTTTGGTAAACCTCTATGTCCCCAATACTCACCTCTACCATTCACCCACCTCTAGGGCTTCAAACACCCACCCAGGACATCAACAACTCTGCGAGAGACAGCACTGTGGCATCCAGAGGATACAGCTGGTGGAGAAGCCCCATGAGTGCCCAGCAGATGGCAGTGGTGCCTGGCCCAGGTCGCCCAGTCTGTGAGTGTCTACCTACCAGAAAAAAATTGCTCAGTGCTCAGCAGACACCACATGGCAGCTGGGCTGGAGATGGCATGCAGGGCAGGGAAGCCCAATGATGGGAATACACATTGATTATTAAGAAAGTTGGCTTGCCCTCCTGGCCAGTGTGGCTCCGTTAGTTGGAGCATTGTCCTGTGCCCTGGAAGGTCGTGGATTAGATTCTCAGCCAGGGCACATACCAGGATTGCGGTCCGGGAATGCATGGGAGGCAACCAATCAATGTTTCTCTCTTTCTCTTTCTCTTCCTCTTTCTCTAAAAACGAATAAATAAATGAATGAATGAATGAATAAATAAATAAATAAATAAATAAATAAATAAATAAATAAATGTTGGCTGGACCCCTTAGCTCAAGGCTCAGTCCTGGGAGTTGGCCTCTTCTCCATCTCCTCCCACTTTCTAAGTGGTTTTAAAGGCCATCTCCATGCCATTGACTTTACTTTTGCATCTCATCCCAAACCTTTCTACCTCTGCACTCCAGACTCAGATGTCCAACTGGCTATTGTGTATCTCCATTTGGATGTCAAATGGAAAGTGTCCAAAATTGAACTCCTAATATTCTCCCCTCAAAAACATCTTCAACTTAGAGTCTTTTTTTTTTTTTTTTTTTTTAGCTCAATTGATGGGACCTCTATCCTTCCAATTGATCAGGCCAAAATTCCTGCAATCGTTTTTGAGCCATTTCTTTTCCTCGCCTTTACATGCAACTCATCAGCAAACATTGAAATCCAGTGTCTCTGTAGCTCCGTCTTTGGTCTTAGGAGCCACATCTCCTGCCTGAATCACTTCAATATATTGAAGCATAGGAAACTCTTATCTTTCTAATGCCAGAAGATGGGGTGGGGGAGGGGAGGGAAGGCCAGCAATTTGGTTTTAATTAAAAACCTGAAAATTAGAAAAATCATGTAATGACCTCTATAATATTGTCCCTCAGGTAGAATTAATGTGACACAGGGACACTCCTATCAAAACCCTATCATTGTTTTAGGTTTAGCACACTTCTACCCTCACATGGAGTCTTTTTTAACCACACCTGCCCATAGGGACCTTTCTGGACCTGAAACCCTATAGCACTTACAGTACATATGGTTTGTCTAGCACTTGATTACATTCTATCTTGGACTGTGCGCTAATCTTTTCACGGGTGTTAGTCTTGTTTCTCCAGCTGGGTAGGAAGTGAGGCAGAGGTCCAGCTTCAACCAAAAGCGAGATTTGATATCTCTGAGCACTCTGGCCTGTGTGGTGACCAATAGGTGCAGCCACCGTAATTTATTTGCATATGAAGTTTTTTGTTATTTGTTTATTTTTATATTTCAATTACATTTGACATTCAGTATTATTTTACAACAGTTTCAGATGTAGACGTATATGGTTTTTGCTGAAGATTTTGAGCACATGGGTATGTGCATGCCAGGATGGGTGAGGGCAAGACCAGGAACTGAGGGAAGTCTGGTGACTGACTTTAGATATGAATTCCCTGCTCAGCCTGCAGATTCAAGTCTGAGCCCAACAGAGAGATCTGCTAGGGGGCTGAGGGATGTTTTTCTTGAGCAAGTCTTGAGGCAAGGGAGCCAAGTATTCTGCTTTGATGCCCACATGATAAAGAGAACAGGGAACCGGTGAGCCAAGCACACTGCCTGCTTCTCAGGGTCTCGGCCGAGCAGGGAGGCTCAGGGAAGGTTGGGGCCAAAAGCACATTTGGATCTCATTTAAAAAAAAAAAAAAAAGAATTCCAGACCCTCTTTAATGACAGATGGGCTAAGTTGTTTACTAACAGTTTACATCGGCAGTTTCCACAGTTGGGCTGACTCCCTTCTGTATCTCCAAGTCCAACCATTTGTACCAGCTTCTCCCTGCTGCTCTGGTACCTCCCAGGCTGGAAACTCAAGAATAGAGCAAGGACACCCCTGTCGGACACAGCATCCCAGAAGGGCACCGATGGCAGTAGTGGTCGTCTGGGGCTGCCCCTGGGTGACATCGAGCACTTGGGTTCTGAGTGTGAAAAAAAATGAGAAGATGGTTCAAGAGCACTCACGGAACATGCTCAAAAGGAAATGTCTTGGCGAGGGGCTTTGAGGGTAGTGGGAATTGTATGGAGGTTTAAGTGCCTACCTTTTTCAGGGAATGAACCTGATCTGGAGAAACGTTCATTTACACAGTGATCTCATTTGAATCCACAGATGAGTAAGGCACGGAGCACCTGAAGGTAATTCAGAGTCCTTAAGGGGAAGGTCCAAGGTATTCATTTACCTAGGTCAGTGATGGCGAACCTTTTGAGCTCGGCATGTCAGCATTTTGAAAAACCCTAACTTAATTCTGGTGCCGTGTCACATATAGAATTTTTTTGATATTTGCAGCCATAGTAAAACAAAGACTTATATTTTTGATATTTATTTTATATATTTAAATGCCATTTAACAAAGTAAAATCAACCAAAAAAATGAGTTCGCGTGTCACCTCTGATGCGTGTGTCATAGGTTCGCCATCACTGATCTAGGGCATACCACAATTAATATGGTAGATTCTGGTTAATTGAGTTTTTCAAAAGTAGAAATAAGTAAAAATAAAAAAGTTCTTTTTGAATCAGTGATATCAGATCCAACTTCTAGCAATGGAATTGGGAAAGTCATGTAACCTAGCTCAACTTAATTTATCCTAAAATTAAAAAGAGTGATTTCTAGTCTGACATCTCCCAGGGTTGTTCAAGGTTAATCAACTGAAGTCATATATGTGAAAATGCTTTAAAGACTATAATGAGCTATAAATTTGAAATATTATATTTCACCTAATAATGTATTTATACACTTATTCTAAGATTGAGGATTAATACAATAATTGCAATAATTAAAATTTTTTAAGTTTACTTTTTAGCTAAATATATTTGTAACAAAACATAGTTGACTAATTATCCAATTCACTTTGCATCGCTGAAATTAAAAATACGGCCTAAGAAATAAGCTCTTGGCCTTACCGTGTTTAAGGCCTGTTATCCATGATTGGAATGCCCCACACATCATGAGAGCCTTAAAGTCACAATTCAAAGGTTAGCTTATTACATATAAAATAAAAGGTAGCCCATGTCAGTTATGTTGTTTCTTATCCTCTTCAGTGTTCTAATTCCCGGTGACACTTCGTGTCCTTCAAACACTTTCATGTCACTTGGCCTGTGATCTGCTCTCCTTTCCGACTCTCCCAGTTGTGAAAACTGAAGGACTTTGGCCAGCACCTTCCTTCCCTGACACTGATGTCCTCCATGAAGAGACTTGACATTCCTTAGACTTTTGCTTCTTGGGGAAAAGGTAGTCTAACGGCTTTTTCTTTTTGTTTTATTTTATTATTATTATTATTTCAAGAGGAAGGGAGAGGGAGAGAGAGATAGAAACATCAATGGGGATCGAGCTCACAACCCGGGCATGTGCCCTGACTGGGAATCGAACCGTGACCACCTGGTTCATAAGTTGATGCTCAACCACTGAGCCATAGTGGCTGGGCAGGCTTTTCATAATGTTACTATTATCACATGTCCCAACTTAGGGAAATTAGCTACATCTCGCCCTTTGGTTCTGGCTCAGCATAAATAACGGTAATACTCTGCTCCCATCAGGCATTTTTCTGACAAGGTCATTCCATTGGTGACAGAAGCTCATAGGCCATACAAAGGTCTGAAAAGAGCACATTCCATCTTATACTGATTTTTATTTCTTTTGTTTTGGTACGTAATTAGCACACAGTAAAATGCATACATCTTACCATACAACCAGCTGAAACAAGATATAAAATTACAGGTGTTGGAGCAACCCATTAGCAGCACTGATGACAGATGGCAAGTGTGGTTTACACGGCTTCCACTGAGCTGCCTTTGTGGCATACGGGGGTTTCCTGCATCAGTGACATTCAAGTAGGTTTGTGGAGAAAAGAATCTCAATACTAGTCCTGTCCAAGTCCAATCCTAATTTGTAGTTCACATATTTATTAGATTTGAATACAACTTTAGATACTTTCTGATTATAAGGATAACTCATGTTTCTTGCCAAAAATCAGAAAACACCAACAAATCTTTTAAAAGATAATACAAAGGGCTATTTTATAAATTCAAAATTGCATTTCTTTGTAATACAAAGGAAAAGATGATCCATAATCCTATCACCAGACAAAAATGTGTGTCTTACAATCTTCTTTAAATACATATTTTATGGATAGATAGCAATGTGTGTTGTGCTTTCTTAAAAAAAAAAATTGGGATCTGACAATGTTGTTAAGTGAAATAAGTTCAGCGCCTACTGCCCAGTCTATACATCTTTGTCCACAGAGACTGCAGCTCCTGGGAGAAGACAGGCTTACAGTAGTGCCAAGGCCACCTCGCCCCGGACCCAACCCCAGGAGAGGTCTGCAGTTCAGGAGCCCCTCGTGAGTGTGCCCAGCATTTTGTAAACTGTCTGGGAAACTGATCAAACCTTCTGAATGTCTAATACGAACTTGTAAAACATTGCGGGGAATTTAGATATCAGTGTGCATAAGTCTCTGTCTTCTGGCCAATTACTGAGCTCCCTGTGTGAGCAAATGCTTCTCAGCAGTGTCTGGCGCGAGATGCCTACTGCTGATGCCATAATCGCCTGCCGGTGCAGATCAGCGTGAGCTGTGCGAGTATTTCTAATCCTGTCATTGAAACTCAGTGTGACTCTGAGGCTGTGCGCTGAGAATTGATTTCCAAGGCAAAACCACTACAGTATAAACCAACAAGATGAATTTCTATGGACAAATATATTCAAGGTCATTATCGTATCTGGGGTTTTTTGTTGTTGTTGTTGTTAACATTTTCACTGACCTTCAAGCTCCATGTGTCCAGTTTTCTCAGCCTTCAATATCAAATCCGCCTCTTTTTTTTGCAAAGAAACATTAGCTTTTTAATCTTCAAGTAACGCCCCCCTACATACACAAACACCCAAAAATATACTCCCCTCTTAAACAGAGCAGATATCCCAAGAAGAACAAAGTAACAAGAGATTCTCTACAGTAAATATGTTAAGATAGAAGCTGTGTTAACCAAAGAAAAGGAAAGAGAAAAGAAAGAAGAAATCGATTCCCAGTGAGTTCAGCAAAAGAAAGCCTGTGATTCAGCAAAAGAAAGCCATGCACCATTATGTTTAGCTCACAGACACGCATCTAATTGCAGCTGGGAAAAGACTGCTCCCTAATCACAGCCTTCTCAGCCTGCCAGGAGCAAGGAACATGACTCATAGCTATTCTTTCTTTCTTTTTAGGAAATCCAGCTCCAAGGAAAGATCCCATGCTGTCGAAAAGAAGCTACCTATGAAGAAAAATGAGAACAATTAAGCCCTAAATCTGCACAAGAAACTTGAACAGCTGAGGCTCCAAAACGAAAATGGAGATAATGCTAATGATTACGTTTTATGGCCTCAACATGCCTTACATCTGGAAGAGCGCCAAAGCCCTCAGCAGGTTGTCACATTGATAGAAGGGGCCCCTGCTGAGCCGCAGCTGCTTCTGGGGTCTAGCCCACATCTGGAGAACATCTGCATATCAATCCCCAAAACAGACAGAGCAGGAAGGCTGGAGGAGCCTCTGCAAGGGCACCCCTTCCACCTGGAGCCCCCTCCCTGGATCCCAAGGTTCAGGAAGGCTGAGGCGCCACGTTCCCTAACTAATGCAATTGCAATAAAAGCTTAACTGTAAGTAAACTTTGGGAAAGGAGACGTCTGGACAGTCAAGCTTTCTAGTTGGTTGAGGGTTTTGACACATTTAAGCATGGACTTTTATTTAACTGCTACAGATGAAAGCTTTTCTGTTATGTGTTCTTGGATTCTATTTCTCAATTCAAATTAACCATAAATTCCTAATGTTCCACCTTCAGGTCACCCAGTATCCATCAACATGAAAAGCTTGAAGATGTATCAGTGTGCCTTTGTTATGGAGGAGCATCTAAAGCATTCTCTGTGTATACTGTTGTGCATGTGCTTACACACACACACACACACACACACACACACACACACAAATACACGGGTTTGGGGAGAGGAATGGATGAAGGGAAGTACAGAGAGAAATGACATTGTAACAAGAATGAGCAGACTGCATTACTAACTCCACCTTTCTATTAACTAGCAGGATAACCTTGAATTCTCACCTCAACGCTGTACTAAAATGAGGGAGGATCACTAGATGTTCTTTAAGGTCTGATCAAAGGTTAATCTTGATGCTTCTTTAAGAATTATATTACTCCATTTCACTCATTCCTTTCTCTCTCCTCTTTCTCTCTTCATTTTTCCTTCTTTTTTTCTTTCCCTACCCTTTTTTTTCTTTCCTGCCTTCCCTCTTCCTTTCTTTACTTACTTTTTTTTTCTTTATGTCATTACCTATTGGTTCCTTATTTGAAGTGTTAAAAGAATGGAGCCAAGCAATGCAATGCAATCACACAACTCCCAGGTGCAAGAGTGTGCCTGAAATCAAGGTGTGCATTTTCAACTAGATGGCATGGTACCTGCCCTCAAGGATCTTAGATCTCATTATAATAGTATTATAACACTTCCTAATGATCACATTTTCTCTGATTCTCCAATATTTGGGAATTACATGTGTTGAGAATGTAAGAAGGAGAGATCATCATAAGCCAAAATAGCCTGAGAAGTCTTCTTGGAAGCAGTGTATGAAATACATAAGATTTGAATTAGAAGTAAAGGGTAAGGAGGATACACTAGTTGACCCAGCAGAACACAAACGGCAGTGGCATAGATTACACAAGGTCTGCCAAGCTCATAGGAAGACTTAGGGCAGGGCCACATTCTTGAATGCCCCTGGGTAGCCAAAGCTGTCAGGCCACTGCAGTGGGAGCAGTGCACACTGTGCAAGCCCAGAGTGACAGTCAGGGTGCTGCAGTGGGGAGCAGTGCACACTATGCAGAACCAGAGGGAAGTGGTCAAGGCACTTCAGTGGGGAGCAGTGCACACTGTGCAGAACCAGAGTGACAGTCAGGCCACTGCAGTGGGGAGAAGTGCACACTGTGCAAGCCCAGAGTGACAGTCAGGGTGCTGCAGTGGGGAGCAGTGCACACTGTGCAAGACCAGAGTGAAGTGGTCAGGGTGCGGCAGTGGGGAGCAGTGCACACTGTGCAAGCCCAGAGTGAAGTGGTCAGGGTGCTGCAGTGGGGAGCAGTGCACACTGTGCAAGACCAGAGTGAAGTGGTCAGGGTGCTGCAGTGGGGAGCAGTGCACACTGTGCAAGACCAGAGTGAAGTGGTCAGGGTGCTACAGTGGGGACCAGTGCACACTGTGCAAGCCCAGAGTGAAGTGGTCAGGGTGCTGCAGTGGGGAGCAGTGCACACTGTGCAAGACCAGAGTGAAGTGGTCAGGGTGCTGCAGTGTGGAACAGTGTGGACTTGAGGGAACTAAGTAATCCAACCCCAGCCTAAGGACTTAAGTTGAATTTTTAAAATAAAATATTTATTGAACAAAACAAATAAGTCTTTAGGTGGGGTAGGACCATAGGACCAGAGCTTGTGACCTGCCATAGTTATTTAAATGACTTGTTCTTTTTATAGAAGCAGCAATGGAATAAAAATTATATTGCCTTCATAAAAAAATAAGAGAACTTAAGGTCTTTATGAATAAAACATGATGAAATTAAATCCCTTTTATGCTATCTGTCTCCTGGAGAATTTTCCATTGTCCTTGTACAATAATGTAAGTTATCACATTGGGGTTTTTGCTCTTCTATAAATAGCTCCTTCACCCAGAACCCAGGATGACAGCCATTTTTTATTGTTTAAGCATGTCTCCAACTATGAAAAAACCATTTCCAGGAAGTCCAAACTGCCCCAGCAATATTGCTGTCAGTCTGAAATGCATATACATGCTGGGCAAATGTTGCAATAGAGAAGTTCCCTATGCTGAGCCTTTTTCTGATTCAGCAAAAGAAGGAAAAACAAGAAAGAAAACTGGCACCCTACAACTAAGAACAAATCTTGGCAGCCAGTGCTAAGGGTAATTGCAAAACTCAGGAGCCAAAGGGTTTGGTTTGTTCTTCAGAGGATCCCCAGGATGGGCCAAGAGATAAACCAAACCAAACTGCAAAGATGAGCATTGATAAACTGTGTTTGCAGTTGAAGTGAAATGTTTCTGTAAATTCAACTAGGCCTTCAGTGAGCAACCTGGTGGAGGAGAAAGGAAGTGTTTGCCATAACATTTCGGGATTTGCATTCTATAGTAAAGTTATCACTACAGACAGAGCTGGAAGCAGAGAACTGGTCTCTAAGAACTGAATATTTGCAGTTAGGTTGGCATGACCAAGGCCAGGACACACCCCAAGGCTCTGTCACAGCCCACCAAATGCCCAACTGCTGGCTGCATACCCCAAATCCTGATTGGCTGCACAAGACCCCAACAGTTGACCAAGCTCAAGGCTGGGCCCACGTCTGAGAGTGCATGTGACTAATAACAAATATGGATTTGCAAGAATCCTGGACTGGCCTGTGCCCTTAGGTCAGCCTTGAGAAACTAGGCACCCAGCCACCGGGGGCTGGGGCTGGGACACTGCCTTCGAACCTAAGACTAGTCCTCCCATCATGTCCTGGAAATCTGCTTGCTAGCAGCGTAAGACTGACAGCCTTTCCCTGGAGCCTCCCAAAAATAAACATCAAACTAAAACCGAGGACACCACGCTCACCCAGAGTGAAGCTTCCTCCTTCCAGAGAGACAGTGTCTCCACGTCCACCAGGAAAGAGGTGTCCTCATACGTGCAGTTAATCCAGATCTCAGTTGGCTCATTCTGATAATACGTTCAGATTTCACCCCCCAGACTTCAGAGCCGATGGCCTGGAATAAAATCACAGTTCTGCCATTTTCTATCTGCAGTAGCTTAACTTTTTTCTGCTTTAGTTTCCCCATTTGCAAAAAAAGAAAAAAAAAAGATATAGTACTAGTAACACCTTATGAGTGAACAGAGATAAGGCATCTGAAGCACTTAAAACAGAGCCTAAGATATAGTTAGTACTCAATCTTTTCATCAACTTTCAGGGTTTGGCCAGGACCTAGTCTTTTGGAGAGATTGTGGCCACTACAGTCTTGCAGCTCTGTTCTTGGTTATCCTTGATTACAGTGCCCAGAAACTGTCCTCTCCAGCATCTGACCCTCCTGTGGCGCAATGTTTCTGCTCCTTGGACCACTTTGCCAAGCCTCCCTCCTGTCCAGACCTTTCTTCCATGCCCCCTAGAATCCCCTCCTATGGGAAAACTTTTCTCCCAGTCCAACATCTGCCATCTTCTAGTATGATTTAAACATTTATATGAATGGTGGCACATCCAAACCTCAAATCAAGGATTGCAACCTTAAAGGTCAACAAGAGCTAGGCAGGGAGTGTGGACAAACAAAACAAGCCAGTCTGGCAGTGAAATGAGTCAACAATGGCAAGTGGCATCAACTAAGAGTGGTGGAGAGTGAGCGACCAGGTTGAACACCCCTCGGAGGAAGGGAGCCCAATCTCTGCACCAGCACGATATGCCACCTAACAATGCAAATTTCTGAAGAAAATAGAAATAGAAAATAAACATTGGCAACTATTCATTAGAAAAAAAAAGACAGAATGTCAGCCAAATAAAATAAGTGTATAGGCCAGATTCTGCTCATAAGCAGCCAGGTAGAAAACATTGCCTCACCCCGCTCCCACCTCCTAGGCAACATCTCTTTTTCCTGACTTTCACATCATCCCTACCCTGCCCTCTAGGTCTCCCTTTTAACCCCATTTTCAACCAGTGAACGCTTACACATCCTCCAGGTCTCACCTTAAACTTCACTCTCTGACTCCCCATTTCCTTTCGCCAGGGTACTGTAACTTCTTATTTTTAATTTCCTATTTACATATCTATCTGAATTTCCCTCTAGGCTCTCAGCCTAATAAAGGCAGGCACCTCATTTGCTTTATTCACCAACATATTCTCCTCATTCAACAGAGTGCCTGACACATTGGAGATACTCAAGAAAACATAGCTGTGAAAGGAATCCTATATAATAAAAGGCTAATATGCAAATCAACTGAACGGCTATGACGCACATTGACCACCAAGGGGCAGGTGTTCAATGCAGGAGCTGCCCCTTGGTGGTCAGTGCACTCCTACAGGGGGAGTGCCGCTCAGCCAGAAGCTGGGCTCATGGCTGGTGAACACAGAGGTGGTGGCCAGAACCTCTCCCGCCTCTGCAGCAGCACTAAGGACCCCTTGGGGGGATGTCCGATTTAGGCGGGTAGTGGGCCTAAGCAGTCAGTCAGACATCCCTTGAGGGGTCCCAGACTGCGAGAGGGCACAGGCCGGGCTGAGGGACCCCTCCCCCCCCAGTGCACGAATGTTGTGCACCAGGCCTCTAGTAAAATAATAATTCACCAATCCCTGGTTTGTACTCTAATTTCAATCCTGAGCTCCATATGCACACTAGGGTCCACTCACTATCTTCACCTAGATAGGCTTTCAGCTGGTAAAACATACCACATCTAGGGTGGTTTTAAAAATATGTCCACACATTCTCCCTCTAAGAGAGGTGGAGCTTCATGTCCTCCCTTAGATTACCGGCTAGATTTTGACTGCTTCTAACAACAGAAAGCAGCAGGACTTGCTGCTATGTCACTTCTAAGGTTAGTCTATAGAAAGAGTGTCTTGGTCTGTTCATGCTGATATAACACAATAGCAGAGACTGAGTGGCTTATAAACAACAGAAATTTATTTCTTACAGTTCTGAAGGCTGGAAGTCCAAGATCAGGATGCCAACATGGTCAGGTGAGGGCCCTCTTTTGGGTTGCAGATTCCTCGCAGTATTCTCATGTGGTGGAAAGGGGTGAGGACTTTCACGAGGGCTGATCACCTTCCAAAGGACCCACCTCCTAATACCATCACCTTGGAGGTTAGGTTTCAGCAAAGACTATGGCTTCCATTTGGGCTCGGGCCTTACATCTCTTCCTCCCTCTCCCCTTCCCTCATCACTTCCTTTTCCCTTTCCCTCTCCTTCCTAGTCTCACCCCCATCTCCTTCTGCCTCTCTCTTTCCACAGAGACGTTGGGGCAGCCATGCTGTGAGAGTCCTAAGGTGATGTCCACATATCAAGAAGCTATCACCTCCTGCTAACAGCCATGTGACTGAAGTTGGAGGACATCCTCCAGACCCAGCCACATCTTTAGATAACAGCAGCTTTTGCTGACAACTTAACTAAACCTCAGGAGACATGTAGAGCCAGAACCACCCAGCTGAGGTACTCCCTGATTCTTGACTTTGGAAACTGCAATAGAATAAATGTTTATTGTTTTAAGCCAGTAAATGTTGAGATGCTTTGTTATACAGCAAGAGATAACTAATAAAACATCTTGAAAATGAATTCATTATTATCCTTCCTCTTCCCTCCCCTCCCCCATTTCTAAACTGAATCCTTCTCTAAAGTCCCCTGGTTCTATTAATAGGCCAATCTTTTCAAATTACTCAGGATCCTGTTTGAATCTCCTCCGTGATTCCTTGCACCCTTGATCTTCTCAGGAGTCAAGACCTGTTTATAATGACAATGCAGTACACTTTGCCCATCCCTCTCTCTCCATTCCCATTGCCGTTTTCCAACTTCACAATCTCCTTACTCTTTTCCGGGGCCTCCTACCTGATTTCTCTGGCTCCATTTTTTTTTTTTCCTTCTCTGATGCATCCGTCAGACTTCTAGGTAAAATTTTATCCTAATAATAGGTTATTTTTCTAATAAAAATGTTAATAGTTTTTCATTACTAATGGAAAAAAAAATCCAAATATCTTAGAATGAGACAGTCCAACTTGAATTATCTTTCTAAACTTATACTCCATGAACATGTTTTATATCTTCCAAGCTCATGCAGCAAACATTTCCAGAATAGTATATGGCTTATTGTCCCATTATCCATTGCAGCTTAAAAACTATCCAAAAAACATATGACTTAAGCAACCACTTCTGTTAATCATGATTCTATGGGTTAGGAATTTAGGAAATATTTGATTGGCTTGTCTCTGATCCACATGATGTCAACGAGGCCGAATAATTTATTTCGAAGGTGACTTCTTTGCCACATGTCAGTCATCTAGATGCCCTTTGGCCTTTCTCTGCTCATGGCCTGTCAACCTTCCTGGGCTCCTCCAATGACTTGAGCATTTCACAGCATTATGGTTTCAGAATATACTAGTTGTTATCCTCTTTCATAGTGGCTATTTTTCAACAGGGAGGTTTTCAAGACAATGTTCCAAGAGATTCATAAAGACTCCTCCTGACTTATTTTAGGGAGTCATGCAGCAATCACCTCATTATTGAATGAGTTTCAGGGACAGTCCAGATTCAAGAAGAGAGAACTACACAAAGGTATGACCAAGGTGAGGTGTGGTTCTCTGAGGGGGCAAATCTTTGAAAACTAACTACCATTGTACTCTTTACCCCTGAGGCAACCCTTAGGCTAATATGAAGATACTGGAAGGGGGTCCAGAAAGAAAGACAATAGACAGTTATTAATACACACAGAAACTTTTCTTTCCCTTAGAACTCAGGAGCAAGAATTGGTGAAATGTGCTCACACACATACATAATGTGCTGCCACTTATATTTTGATTAGAGGCTAGAAAAGTACAAGAAATTGGGAATAGTTTTTTTGAGATATAATTTGCCATAAAGTTCACCCTTTGTGTTTTAGAAAATCAAATTGGGGATAGAAATATAGGAAATTTATCAAGGTATACACCATATACACTTAATTCACCCAACCACATGCCATCTCTACAAAGTAAAATTGTATTTTAGATAGTATCTCTCCAAACCTAATCTATTTATACTCTGGATAGAAATAGACCAACATTTTTCTATCTGTTGCTAATCCAAACCTAATTACTCTTAATACCCAAATGAGTCCCTGCTCATTCATCAAGTCTTCCAGGAACACCCCCAGCTCACCATGATTCTTTTCCTTCTTGGAACACACATAACCCATGTGTTATTCTCACAATAGGTTATAAATCATTTAGCATTGTTGTCTTGTGTTTTAATGAAATCAGAAAAAAAAGTAAAGCTAAAATGGCAATGAAATATTATCCGAACCAATTATTTTATTTTCAGATGGGGACATGAAAGCTCAACATGAAGTTGAGTGACTTGAGCAAGGTCACACCAGTAACAAAGGACAGAGCTGATTTCTAAGTTATTTCTCCAATGCTGTGTCCCCAACAGAGCATGTATGCACATCAATCTTGTTTTTCTAGGAAGGGTCAAAATCTCTTCAAGAGTTAAAACACACCTAACAGGGTAAACAGTAGGAGCTCAGCATGCACTATGTGATTTGGAGGCTGAAAGATAAAGTTTCCTTTAGTCCAGTTATAAAGTTAGTTTAAAAGGATGATGCTAGAGTTAGACCATGTTGCTAGGATTCTCTGGGACAGCCAAGGGAGACTAAAGATCCCTGAAAATTGAATAAAATAGAGTCTAAACAGAAAATGGTCTGTGAGCAGACCTGCTCCTAAGATGATGGCCTATGTCAGGTGAAGGAGAACACAGCCTCTCCTTTGCATCCATTGTGATGGCAGTCACCAAAATGCAGCTGTGCCTGGCAGTCTGGAGGTCCAAAGATGAAAACCCCATGGAACATTACACAGACCTACATGGGGTGCTCTCAGAAGTATCTGGGGGATGCTTGGGGTAGGATTTCCCAAAGCAATTCCATGGATTTTTGTTGAATTACAATTAGAGTTACAACATATTTAACTTATGTTCTAGATGTGGCCTCATAACCATGATTTTCTGTGTCCCTCTTTTACTGTTGGTAGTGAATATGGCTTTCAAACCATACTAGGACTGCTTGAACATCTGGTATGTAGCGGGACCAATTCTTTCATGCCAGAACCTCTTCTGATTGATCATTTGCCTATTATTACAATCTGGTGACAATGACCCATCTTTCAGTCACTTACCACGTTAGGCCCTATATTATGGTATCTGTGCTTTTTGCTTATCCTGTGAGATGAAAAATTCACTGAAGGCATGAGTGACACCACACAGCACCTTCAATGGGGCCACACAGAGTGAGGAATTCTCAGGAATCTTTGTTGAGAGAGTTCAAGCCCTGGCTCTGTGTGACTTTGACTTTGAGTTAGTTTGTAACCTCTGTCAGCACTAGTTTTGTCCTCTGAAAAATGGGGTAATAATACCTCCCTCATAAATTTGCTGTTATGATCAAATGAGAAAAATGCATGCAAAACACAGTGAATAAAGCATAGAACCCAGTGAACAAATGAAGCTATTGTGATTTGGGGCATGCTCTCTGTTCACCAGCCGTCTCCCCCACCTCCAGGCAGATGAAATCCTACAGAATTTGAAGGGCTGAGAACATTTCTGGCTCTAACACCAAGGCTCAGAGATGGGAACCATTGCCAACTTAACAACTCATGTTAGCATAATCCCTTCAACTGGATGTACTGTGAGGGGCATACCTCCTGGTCCTCACATAAATCCACTGCTATCACGTAATGAAGGAAAACCACTCAGAACATGTTTCCGACATGAGCCCACCGGTTGGCTGAAATCCTCCACAGAGCTCTATCAGGGAGGACACTTCTGTAAATCCTGCCAGGAAGGGGGATCAATGAACGGAGCCCAGGGAGAGACACTTTTGATTCTCCATGTCACATAGTGGATCCTTCTTGTTTCCGCAATTCAGAGTTTCCAGAATTCTCACTTTTTACTTCTTTCTCTTCATGAAGGATTTTTTTCTCCTTTTCCCCACTACTCCAGAAAGGCCCTGAGCAAGCTTGAGAAAATGGACTTCCTCCCGGGGCTTTTGGGAATTGAACACAGAAAGGTTCCTGCAGTTGTTATGTTTCTTCAAACCCACCCCCTGGTTGGACCAGCCAGCTTCACGGTGCTTACCGCAGAACTCGGCTGCACCAGACCACTGGGTTCTCCAGAAACGCTTTCCTCGGTGGCTTAACATGCCTAGCCACTCTAACCAGGTAATTTTCCAGATGACTTGAGGTTTTGAAAGCAAACAAAGCAGCGAACCTGCTTCAGCCACTAAATTCTTCCTCAATACATTGGAAAAGACAAAAGGCTGCCATATACAGCAATTTGAATTTTGCAGACACTTTCCTTTCGTTTTCCATATAAACTCATCAGCTGATCCCAATTTCCTTGGAGATCAAGATCAGCTCTGCACTGGGTATATATAAACACACAGGAAGCCCCTCTTTATTAAGCCATAACCAGATAATGCTATTAATGTGGCATTTTGTGGCGGATGGGGAACTTTCACAGGTATTAAACTCATTTGATGTCACAACCAGTCTGTCAGGTAGGGCAGGTGTTATAGATTTATAGATGAGGACAATGAGGCTCAGGCCTTGCCCAATGTAAGAGCACTAGTATAAGCAGAGCTGAAACTAACTTAAATTTCCTCCTCTCAAATGCAATGCCCTCTCCAGTACATCACAGTGGCCAGAGGCTCAAACTGAAACTCATATGCCTGCAGATAATATGACCATTTCATTTATAACCCTTCATTTGTTATCTGTAACTCCCTCCATCTTCCCCACTAGTCCCAATTTTTGATAATTAGATACCCAGTGTTTTGTTCACACTGGTTTCTTAAGGGAGATAGTAAGTAAGGGCTCCTTTAATCTTAGATATAAATCTCTAGCAAGCCTAATAACACACTCTCCATATTCTTTCTTTTAAGCACAGAGACACAAACTGTAATTCCTCTTAGGTGAGCATGGGAATAGGGCCTGGTATTATCAGACACACACAAACATGGAGGGCAGGAGGCTAAACAGCATCTAAAACAGCTACAAAGAGAACTGATGTGATTCTGCAGGGCAGAGAATGTCTTTACCAGAGAGTCAGACACCACAGTGAGATGTCCTATTATTTTAATATGAACTTCTCTTCTATTGTGGATGAGATGTCCCCTGAAAGGCACATGGCCTTTGAAGCTGAAGCAACTCAGCCACGTGTGCAACAAGCCTTGAAGAGGGGCACCTGCTTTCCCCACCCAGTCCCTGCCACCAGGCTCCTGAGGCTGGGCAGAGGCCGTGGGACCTTCAGCTAGCCAGTTTCGTTGGACCCTTGAGAAATGCAGACACATTGATAAGCAAATGAACCACAGAAAATAAAACAAATGTAACTGAAGTTAACTCAAAGGTGTTTTACCTCTTAAATACACTAATAAGCCTAAGGAAAGCTTCTTCCCATTTAAGATTTCACAGGGATCAAGGCTATACACAAATACTATATGCAAATGACCAGAGTAATTTAAAAAATAATAAAGCCCCAGCTGGCTTGCTCAGTTGGTTGGAGTGTCGTCCCACACAGCGAAAGATTGCAGGTCTGATCCCCAGTCAACCCATCAATTTTTCTCTCTCACATCCATGTTGCTCTCTCTCCCCACTTCCTCTCTCTCTAGAATCAATAAAACATATCCTCAGGTGAGGATTAAAAATAATGATGATGATGGTGATGATGATGATGATAAACATTGTTTCTAGTTATGGAGCACTTACTCTTTGCCAAGAACTGCTTTATATACCTTATCTCTAGTTCTTATAATAATCCTGAGAAGTGGACAGAATGATCGCCACATGACAGATTAGGAACCTGAGGCCAAAGAGGTTAAGTAACTTTCCCACAGGGGCACCTCTGATAAGTAGCAGTGCTCCCAAGACCCCATCCTTCCACTCAGGCATATGCTTGGCAGTGGGAATGGGTGTTTATGGCTGCTGTGATGATTTGAGGTGTTACTGGCCTACTTCTCAGCTGGCAGAGGGATATGGGTGCTGGTGGTATAAAACAGAAGTAAGGTAGGTGACTGGCCCATTAACAATCCAAGGATCTCTTTCTAGCACAAGATTCAGTAATGATCATATTTGGGGAGAGTGAAAAGAGAGAGTGGGGATCATTCAGACCATTTATTTGATTAAATTAACCTACTTTTTATTTCCAAACTGCATTATCAGTAGCCCTTATAGATAAGACAAATGAATAGATTAAAAAAGATATGTTTTCCCTTGGATATATCCCAGAGGTCTCTGGAGGGGAGGTGACATTCAATCCCCTCGATAATTTTTAAGCTTCTTTAGAAACATTTTTTTTCCTGTGGATATAAAACCAAGGTCATAAAATTTCTGAGTGGATGAAAAAACTGAAATACAATCTGCAATTCACCATCTGGCATCTGCTTAATAATGAGTCTGGGGGAGGGGAAGAGAAGTTGAATTTTAAAAATTTTCTCAGATAAACCAACCTGATACAGAAATCGTTGTTTCCAGCATCTATGCCACTGGAATCTGGGGAATAATGGCCACTTCATTTCTGCCTGACAGAGTGGGAAGTGGATGGAAGGACCTTTGATTCAATCTCAGCTCTGGTTCTGACCAGTTATGAGATATTGGACAAACCACCAACACTCACCTCAAAGTCTATATCAATACAACAGAAAAATTCATTAGATTTACCTCTCCCAACATTAACATTTTTACATTTACAAGTAGAGCCAGAAGTCTATAGGGATAAAATTCTTGTTTATTTCTAATCTTTGTCAAGAAGGTGAGGTCAAGGCATCCCTGTTGGAACATGAATCCAAGTGGATGGGTACTAGATAGTGTTATAAGAAACAAAGACTTTTCTAAAATGGATGTTTCTAAACTGTAGAGTGGAGAAGGACAGCAGGTAAGAAATGAAAGGAAGACAACCACAGCCAAGGGAATTACTAGTATTTAGGGGCTACTAGTAAGAATGTGATTAGAAAATACCAAAGTATAAGACAAAGAACAAAGTAACCATGGGAACTTTTGCATTGCTGGATGTTCTCCTGTTTATTTCTTCCTTTTATGAGCAGTCACTCTTCCAATACCAAGAGGAACACTACATGTGAATTTTAATATGCAAGAAGTGGACAACAGCAAGGAATTTCTGAAAAGCAACTGTATTGGCTTCCTAGGCTGCCATGGCAAATGTTGGGGGCCTCCAAATAACAGAAATGTATCCTCTCTTGGTTCTGAAGGCCAGAAGTCTGAAATCAAGGTGTCATCAACATTGGTTCCTTCTGGGGGCCCGGGAGAAGAATGTGTTCATGCCTCCATCCTAGCTTCCAGTGATTGCCAGCAATCTATCATGCTCCATGGCTTATGGCAGCATCATTCCAATCTCTGCTTCCATCTTCACACGGCCTTTCTCCCTGGATATCTCTGAGTACCCACTCCTCTTTTCATAGGGACACCAGTCATCATTGAACTCAGAGCCCACCCCAATAAGGTAGGGTCTTGTCTTAACTTAATTATACCTGCACAGACCCTATGTCCAAATAATGTCACATTCTAAGCTTCCAGGTGGGCATGAATTTTGGGAGGACACTATATAACCCATCCTCCATAGCAACTAAACTGTTAATCCCTTCTCCTTGTTGAATTTCACAGGACTGTAGCCCTGTGAAGGGCACAGAGAAAATCACCATTGTCCTTTAGGTTCATAATTTATAACATTTCTCAATTACTTTGCATTTTATCTCATAGACAAAGAGATTATTAATGACAGGGGAAGTTTCTTATTAGTTTCTGTATCCCAGTGCTTAGGATAGCATACAGTAGGCATTCAATAAACAGGAACAGAATCTCTAAGCCAGCACTGAGATTTCTGTGTGAACCTGAGATCAATGAGTTCCTATTACTTTGATAGCTGAAATCTCTCAGATCATCAGAGTAGTTTTTTTCTCCTCCTCCTCCTCCTCCTCCTCCTCCTCCTCCTCCTCCTTCTTCTTCTTCTTCTTCTTCTTCTTCTTCTTCTTCTTCTTCTTCTTCTTCTTCTTCGTCTTCTTCTTCTTCTTCAAAACAAGGAACATGAATCAATCTGTGGGAATACCCCCTCTTAATGACAGAGACCAAAAATTCACATGGCTCAGTTGTGGCAATAAAAGGAGGGTCCTATAATAGTAAAGTAAGTTCCTTGTCACCATTTCCTCCTTTCTTCTGGGATATCTATTTTGGGCTTTCTACTCCATTCCAGGAATTCCCCTGCAGCCTACTAAATTGTCTGAACCTGCATTGTGCTTGGTGCTAAAGCTCTCTTCCTTTTCTTGAAGGATGTTTGGGTGGGAGGTAGAAGAAGGAACTTGCAGACATATCCCTGGGAGGAAAACATATCCCTTACTCATGTGGGCTGAGTGTTACAAAGGCAGAGTTAAATTCAGGAAGTACAGTAACTTAATTCATGCCTATTTCTTATGCTGCCAGAAAACATGTGATTTAGGCTCAAAAAAGTTACCAGACAGGAAAAAACTTCCCATTGGCACAACCCATGGTCAGAGTACATTCTCTAGTCCTAATCATCCTATATAATAAAACCCTAATATGCAAATCAACCCAATGGTGGAACAACTGGTCACTGTGACATGCACTGACCACCAGGGGGCAGATGCTCAATGTAGGAGCTGTCCCCTGGTAGTGCACTCACCACAGGGGGAGCGCCTCTCAGCCACAAGCTGGGCTCATGGCTGGCAAGAACAGCAGTGGTGGCAGGAACATCTCCCATTGCTGTGGCAGTGCTAAAGAACCCCTCAGAGGATATCTGCACATCCCCCAAGGGGTCCCTGACTGCGAGAGGGTGCAGGCCAGGCTGAGGGACCCTCTGCTCCAGTGCACGAATGTCATGTCATGCACCAGGCCTCTAGTGTACCCATAAGCATCACATTGAGCTTGCCAGAACCTTGTGCAAAGTGAAAATATCAAGCGAAAAAAAATGCAAGTTAATCTATTGATTCATTCTAGGCATAAGAGCTTGGGAATCAGCTCTGCTCTCACTCATAGAATGTGACCTTTCCTAGTGAATCAAAGAACTGAGCCTCAAACCAACAGTCAGCAAAACTGTTCTTCAGTGATTCCTACCTCAACTTCCCAACTCTCATCCTACCCTGGGTCCACTCTCCTTCCCCAGCTTCCTTCCATGCCACTCAAACTCCATGATCAGCCTAAGTAAGAATGACTGGTAGCAGTTTAAACAGGGGCTTTGTGTGCAGCAGAATCATCACGGGTACCTGACTTTTTAATGCAGATTTCTAGGCACCATCTTCAGATAGGCTGAGGCAGCCATCTGTGGTGGGCCTGAGCATAGGCACCTTTTCTAGGCAATTCATGGACTCCCACAAATGCTCCAGACTTGGGAAAATTAAACTTCCCCATATTGCTAAACCATGACCCGCCTTGGGAAACCCCATCTATTTTACATAATAGTGAGTGAGGGAAACTTTACAAAGAGCAAAGCTCTTTCATTTTACTAATGAAAATGACTAAAAATTTCCATTTTGATAGAGACTTGACCCAGAATTTTCCAAATCAGTTTCACTTTTAGACAGGTGAGGGTTATTTAAAAGAAAATATTGGAGCAAAGATGCCCCATGAATCACTATGTCCTCAGAAAATGGTACCCTATGAACTTCAAAATTCCTGAAAGCTCAAATCACCTACTGTGTGCCAAACACTAGATTGGTATTTCCTCGCATGTTATTATTCCATTTAATCCTCACAAGAACACTGAAATGCCAATCCTGTGAAGCAGATGCTGTCCATCCATATTTTAGTAGATAAATGAGGTTCAGAAGGGTTAACTGAGTTGAGCAAAGCTGTAGAGTTAGGAAGTGGCAGCATTCAGTTTTATTCTAAGTTTCCTGGCTTGAGGTCCCCAATGTGTTGTATTAGGACCCATAGCTGCCTTTAACTGCTGGCCCAAACATAGCTTGAAGGCAATGACCTAGGTACCAAATCACTGAAGTGAATTAGAGTTGAAATTAGACTACTAGATGACTGATAGGCTAATCACCAGAGATCATGCTTATTTTCCAAAATGCAGCTCCTCAGCAATGTTGCCCTTTACTTCCTTCCCCAGGATATGGGGATATAACCATCCTCACCGTTCTCGCATGCCCCATCCCACTCCACACACAGAGATTCACCCTGCTCTCCAAATTGCTAAGGAAAGGCTATAGGTTCTAACCAAGATGGCTGAATCCATCATGTACAAAAAGCTCATGAACACTTCTTTACCCATCTCTCAGCGAACATTCTAGCAGAATTCTTCAAGGATAGACTTTGGATAATTTCTACCTATAACAGTTGCCCTTGAAGTCTTGTTAGATTCCACCTGTATGAAAGAAAAGAACCAGGAAAGAGAAGAGCAAAAATGTGATTTTTTCCCCAAACCCCACACCTTCCAGAAATAGCCCTGATCTCAAGTAATAAAAGTAAAGATAACATTTCCAAGGTCTGGGATGGGGAAATAAGCAAAAAATAGAACGTTTAATCAATGCAAACATTCTTGGAATCTGAAACATCTGGGAGAGCTGGGGTGGCTGTGTTGGGAGCCGGAAAAGGGGGGAGGGGTTGTTAGAGACTTGACATTCTTATCCAATGTTTATCTAAAGCAGGAGCTGAATAACCTGCTCTCAACTGCCCCAGCAAGCCCACGTGGTAGCTATTAATTTTTGTTACTAAATACAAGGATATCTCTCACTTTGAGAAAATCCAAGATTCCATCATCTAACTTTACCAGGTTAATATAAATTAGGGACTGAATACTTATATATATTTACAACTTCCTAAGCATATATATAACCCACAACTGCCCTAGTGGGTAAATAAGATTCTTTTTTATGTGGTGTGTTTTTTTTTTTAAAATATGCATGCTACTTCTTAGGAAACCTACTGCTGTGCAAAGTAAAGCCTCTGCAATTGCAAGTTTATCTGAGAGATAGAGACTTCCCTGAAAGCTAATTACGGTTTTGTAGAAATATTCGTGTTAACTAAACAGATATCTAAAAATTGACATATTAGTCATTCTCTCCCTCCCTGTTTTATACCACTCATCCCCAGAATACTCTTGATGGTAAAGAATACATAAGCCAACTTCTGTGAATTGAGTGAAGATAATTCTTGTTATGGTTCGTATTTCTTAACTTGCCATTCAACACGGATCTGGCCCCAGGCCATCAAGGTAGAAAGTAGCTTCAAGCCCAGACCCAAGAGAGCCACATTTTACCCTGAGCCGTGCTCCAGCAGCCTGGCCCCTCTTCACTCTGCAGGAACTGTCCTGTTCTCTGCCACAACACTGGGCCCTAACACATAGTAAGTGGGGGGGAAAAAAAAGAATCACTGAAAGAATAGGTGCTTAATAAATGAACTTTAAAAATCATTATTGTCACTTTTCTTCCCCTCCTCCATTCACCCATACATTACCTCATTGACCCTCATCTCAGTTCTAGGAAATAAGCATTATCATCTTCATTTTACAAAGGAAGCTCCAGGAGTGCAAGTAACTTGTCCAAGGTCACTCACTAGGAAGGCATAGAAGTGAGATTTAAACCCTGATTTACTAGTCAAATTTCTAGCATTACACCATGCTGCGTTTCCTCCACTACACATTCTTTCTCCTTGACCTTTGCCCACAAAGCCATGATCCAAAGCCCTCATGTTTGGTTCTTTCATCTCCAAGCCAACAACTCTTGCCATGAAAGAGGTCATCTTCTTGATAAAGGAAGAGCAGCTATAACATAGGAGTTGCCATGATATTTTCATGTCTGTATTGCTCTATACTAGCACAGTCTCCCAGACATAGTCAGTAAAAAATTCAATAAGTGACTAATAGAATAGCTAGTGAAGCGAATACCATTAATATCATCAACTTGTAGAAGCAAACAGAGGCACAGAGAGGTTAGGGCAATTGCTTACTCCCCACTTTGTGTCTGCCTTGCCGAGAGATAGTTCTATATCTTTTTCCTGTAGGTCCTCACAGCCTCTGCTCAGAAGAAGCCTGGTCCCCTCTGTCACAGCTGCTCACTCAGCTAGTCTGTTGCCACCCCAAAGCCTCAGCAGCCAACAGATGTATTTGGCAACCAAAAGACTCTCCATTCCCATCATGGTGTCACTCTTATATTTGAGAAAGAGAGAAGAGAGAGAGAGAGAGAGAGAGAGAGAGAGAGAGAGAGAGAGAGAGAGAAAGAAAGAAAGAAAGAAAGAAAGAAAGAAAGAAAGAAAGAAAGAAAGAAAGAAAGAAAGAAAGAAAGAAAGAAAGAAACAATGGGTTTTGGGGCTGGGAGAGATCAGTGCTTTCCCTTCACTACAGGCATCCTCTATATCACAGACTAAATCTGTAACCACAGAATGATCTGGGAAACATCTGTGTAAAGTAAATCTCATTTCCTTATTGTTTCTACTGTGTTATATGATAAAAGTTTTACATGGGCTGAACTGACAATGTTTGGTGTGGAATGGGCTAGAATTTGGCCAGTTATATGACAGGTTAGATGCGTGCCACAGCAGTAGAGCTGCAACGACTAGGATGACAGCATCAGAGACTTGTGGAACTCTGACTCCTGCTTAGCATTAACCTTTCCTTTGTAGAATTCCTAGCAACTCCCAACTCTTTCCTGACTTTGGACATCTGTGGTTCATCCGCTTTCACAGATCCTAGTATTTGTTTCCATAGTGGGAGATTCCCTGACTCCACTCTCCAAATTTCCAGAATTTTGTTTCCTTCTTTCCTGGGTCAAGATATTTTTAATGTTGGATAGAACCCCAGTGAATTATGCAAAGTGAATAATTGTCTACTTTAGAAATACATAAAATCTGACATTTACTGGGAATGAAGGCATGCCATAAAATAGGAGCATTCATAAGTTATTTATTGCTTTGTATTAAGATTCCCTCTATGATTAAAGGTGTCACTTTATGCTTAAGGGCAACAAAACATCTAGATTATTTTTGTCAACTGCAGTGTCAGTTGAGTCACGAGTGAAGCCTGATGCGTGGTTCCTAAGAGAGTAACTCACATTCAAGTAAAAAAATAAGTAGACCTCAATGTACTTCGAAACCTTCAGAGAAAATAATCATTTTATTTAGCCTTATTAAAGGCTAAAATATTATGAAGATAATAACATGCTCAGGGCCCATCTATCATAAACAGAAAGTAAACAGCTAAGATTAAAATGGCTCGATAAGGACATCACTCTTCCCCCAATTCTGAATAGATTTTTGACTTTAACTATTTGAGAACTATGCTAAGAATAAGGTGTTTGGTTCTGGATTGTGACATCGATCTTTCCAGCAGTATATACAGGTGAGAAAATTCTACTAGACATATGGGCTGAATGATGATTTATATTCATTATCTCATTGAAATATTCTAGCAATTCTATCAAGTCAGTTTTATTTTGTTAGCTTTTTTTTTATTAATTTCAAAGAGAGGAAGGAAGAGGGAGAGAGGGTTAGAAACATCAATGATGAGAGAGAATCATTGATTGATAGGCTGCCTCCTGCCCATCCCCTCCTGGGGATCAAGCCTGCAACCCAGGCATGTGCCCTGACCAGGAATCAAACCATGACCTCCTGGTTCATGGGTTGACACTCAACCACTGAGCAACACTGGCCGGGCAGTATTAATTATTTTGATGATGAGGTGACTCTCAATTTAAAAATGTAGAAGTAATGTGTTTGGTTCTGGATTGTAGCATTGGACTTTCCAGTAGTATATACAGGTAAGAATATCCTGCTGAATGATGATTTATTGATTCTTTTTTTTTTTTTTTTTTTTTTTTTTTTTTTTTTTACAGAGATGAAGGGAGAGGGATAGAGAGCCAGAAACATCAATGAGAGAGAAACATCGATCAGCTGCCTCCTGCACACCCCACATCGGGGATGTGCCTACAACCAAGGTACATGCCCTTGACCGGAACTGAACCTGGGACCCTTCAGTCCGCAGGCCAACGCTCTATCTACTGAACCAAACCGGTCAGGGCTGAATGATGATTTATGCAACAAGGATAGATCTCTCAGACATTGTGTTAGCAAAAATGGGCAGACCAAAAAAGAATACGAACATTATGTTCTAAGTATGTGAAATTCAAGGACAAGCAAAACTGGTCTGTGGGCAATTTTTTAAATGATTCCTTTTGGAAGATGGAACCAACTGAGAAGATGCATGAGACTTCCCAAAGTGTTGGATAAGATCTCTATTTGAAGTCTATAGAGAATACACATAGGTGGAAGTTCATTAACTGTACACAAGATTAATACCTTCCATGGGCTGAATATATGCAGCCCCATATTCATATGTTAAAACCTTAATCCCCTTTATGATGGTATTTAAAGTAGGAGCCTTTGGGAGGTGATTAGGGCATGAGGGTGGAGCCTCCTTATAAGAATAGTGCCCATAGAAGCTAGCACTTGAGACCTTGCTTCCTTTCTCTCTGACCCCCACCATTTGAGATCACAATGAGAAGAGGAACCAGAAGTGGGGTTCTCACCAGGAATTAAATCAGTCAGCACCTTGACCTTGGGTTTCTCAGCCTCCAGGACTGTGAGAAATAAATTTCTGTTGTGTAGCCCTAGCTGGTTTGGCTCAGTGGATAGAGCATCAGCCCTCAGACTGAAACATCCTGGGTTCTATTCCAGTCAAGGGCACATACCTCAACTTCAGGGTTGATCCCTGGCCCTGATCAGGGCCCATGCAGGAGGCAACCAATAGATATGTCTTTCTCACATGGACATTTCTCCCTCTGTGTCTTTCTCCCTCCCTTCCACTCTCTCAAAAAATCAATGGAAAAATATCCTCAGGTGAGGATTAATAACAACAAAAAAAATTCTGTTGTTGAAGCCACCCTGTCTAAAGTAGTTCTGCTATAGCACCCCAAATTGATTAAGACAGTGCCCTTGGAACACTTTACTATAAGTATTATTAACTCAATTTTTAAAAAAGAAAAGAAAAGAAATCTAGGCCTTGGGTTCAAGAGTAAGGTGGGGCCTGAGATACAGGTTTGGGAGTCATTGGCCTAGAACTTGATGAGACTTTTCAGGGAAAGCAGAATCAATGGTGTAGAACTCAACTCCATTGTTGTTCCCTGGGGTCGTGCAATTCACCACCGTTCACAGCCAAGTAGAGCTGCCCTCAGGAGAGCATGTGAATGAGGAGACTCTTCTGTGAGTGAATGAGGAAGATGGAAAACAGAGGAACATCAGCATGTGGAGGACAGATGGAAAAAAGGATCACAATTGGCACATCGTACCCCAGGAGCCCTGTGCTTTGCCTACCAAGCATACTAACTGGTACCTAAGAGGTGCTGAGTTCATGAACGCCTCAATACAGGAAAGAACGGATGAGACACACCACTTCCCCTTTCACAACTGCGAGGATGAGTGTGATAAGATTTTTATAAGATACCAACTGTGAGAAAGCAATTCTAAAGATGAGAGGGGAGAACAATGAGTCAAGGTCCTGGTGTAGGAAGGACAGGACAGGAGAGGTCAAGGGACAGAAGCAAGGACCTGGGTGGCCTACTAGATGGCCAGGTCCTAAGGAAGAACAACCGGCCTTGGAAAGATAAAGTAGGCACATGCTAAAGATAAAACTACACTTTCTTCATACATTTGTCCTGAAGACCAACTCAACTTGACAAGAAGGGAAAACAAAAGACTGCGTTTGAAGACAGTAAAACCACACTGCCAGTTCTGACTGGTCTACTACCCAAGGTGGCTTCGGCTTTACAAGCGAGCTCTATTTTGCTGTCAGTATGCAATCTGGGGCAAAGGGGATCTCCTTCTTAGAATCTATGACCAAGCACGGCCTCAGGAGCAAATGTCTGGGGGGTGTTTCCTTTTTTAAAATGGGTCACCTGATGGAGCCTTAACACTCCCTAACGTCTTTCCCCAGGCAGAAGGATTGCTAACTGCAGGAAGTGACGTCAGTCCGGGCTTGTAATGGAGCAGCCTGGGGATGGGCGCAATCAAGTGTTTGGCTCTCGCTGGCCACCTTTCATCTGGACCACCTTTCATCTGCAGCACTTTTCGGGAGATGGTTAATTAGGCTTCCGGAGGCTCCGGGCGGGAACTTGCATCCCGGACTGCACTGACGTCAGTGACTGCGTAAGAAGAAATGCTCACGGACTAATTACCTCGCATTTGTATGCATAATCTCCTTTCACACGGGATCACACCGCAATTTCCCAACGTGAGTAAGGGAGTTGACTGCTTTCTTCCCTGGAGGTCTGCAGCCTGTCTGCGGGAGGAGGATCTAGTCACGACTTCTTCTCCCTGTGCTCGGCCTGACACCGGCGTCCTTGAGCGCTGAGAAGCCAGAAGAGGAAGGATGACAAAGATAAAAACAAAGCTGTCCAGGAACGACCTGCCATGGGATCGCATAATGTGACCCAGACATGGGTTGGATTCCCACTGCCCAATGCGGCAGCCCCTGACCACGCGGGGCCACTGAGCACTCACAGCGTGCCGGTCCAATTGAGATGTGCCAAGTCTAAACTACACACTGGACTTTGAAGAGTTAACACAAAAAGGATGTAAAATATCCCATTAATAATTTTTACATTGGTTACCTGCTAAAATAATAACTTGGCTATATGGAGTTAAACAGATCACTATAACTTTACTTGTTTCTTTTGACTTTTTAATGTGTCTGCTAGGAAATGTTTACTTCCCTATGGTTCTCACATCCTATTTCTACAAGACACTGCTAATCTAGATAACTTCCCTCGTTTTAAACATAACGAACCTAGCATCTGAAGAGAGGAGAGTCTGATTTGCCTAAGGTGAGACTGGGCAGAGCTAGTGAAGTATGGTAGCAATCATCTCAGGTAGAAACTGTACTTTAACTTTAACCCTGCTGTTTGGCTTCTGTACTTATTTGCTGTAGGCTGCTCCCCATGGCCTCGCCTGTGGAGTGGAGAAATTCCAGAGTCAATTCTGCCTCATCTGGTGCTCCCTCTCAGGCAAAGTTCAATCTAAGAGCTCACCTGTGGTTGAAAAACCCATCACTGTCTCAAAAGTCAATTATGTATTGTCTCAGCAGCCTAAACTTTCCAGCGTAACTTTAAACCTTTCCTTCCCTATAACTCTGCCCACCAGCTTGATATCACGGAATTTTGCAGTTTGTAATTCTTTCTGAATTCTTCTACTGAATTCTCTTCCTTTGGATTGTCCAAAAGAAGGAAAGGTGGCAGTGAAGCTAGAGATAGCTGTTGGTCTGATATTCCCAGATGTTCAAAGTTCCTCTTGAGCCTTCTCAAAAGTGACCTCACTTTCCTAAGTCTGCAGTTATGGCGATCAAGCCAGTGTACTCCGCAGTATTCCAGGAGTCTGGGGGGAATCATACTCTGCCTGAAAGGAAACCACCTGGTCCTCTTCCATCATCAGGTAGACTTTGACAAGGAATCAGTCTTCACCCTGTCTTTCTTTAGGAAAAACCAAAGCAAATGTGTCATTGAGCAATCAATGTCATCCATGGCCATCAAGCTCACTCAACTGACGAAAGAGGAAGGAAATTAGCCCATATTGAAAATCTCCATCTCTGAGTCCCCTGGAGTTTACCCTTGAAAACCCCACCAAACAGGTGAATAGGTCTTCAACGGCCCACCTTTCTCTGAGCCCGTTCTCTCTTTCTGCCACTTCCGACCCATCGTCTGTTCATCAGTGCCTTCAGGTTTTATAATCCAGGTTCCATACCTTTTACATTTTTTATTACCTATTTCTTCAATCATATTGTCAGGTGGATCCACTTTATAGAAGCTTCTTGTTCAAAAGCACCCATTAACCCTGAACGCCAGACCTGGCATCTCCATCTCCTGACTTCTGGGCCAGCAGAGTTCACAGACTAACCTACCACCATGAGCTTTCCTTGGCTTTAAAAGGATTCTCCCCCACAGGTGGGGAGGGCCATAAACAGTATGGATATAATGTTCATTTCAAGGCAGGGTTGCACTCAGAGCTGTTTAAAGTGGGGTTTGTCCATGAGGGGGCATTACCAGTCAGGGAAGGACACCGGGAGAGGAGTAAGGCCCCTGTGTGCCAATCACGGTGAACTGCCGGTCATGGTGTGGGGCCAGCCTGTGCCCACCATCTCAGGTTGTGGATGGCCAGAATACTGGTGCCATCACAGCCTGAGTTATACAAGTGTTCGTAGTTTTACTTTGTTTTCATTTTTCACCCTGATGAAAAACTTGCCCCTTTGACACAGTCTCCAAAAAGACACGACAATTTCTGAGGTTGAATTCATGTGTTTTTCATAGTTCTGTCACGTTTCCAACAGTTGTGAATACTGTTCTCTGTGAGGTGGTGGGCACGAGCCCTTCTGCTAGTGCCCAGCTTCTGCCTGGTGGGTCTATGTAATCGCAGGCCTGGATGTGGTGCCCCTCTGAAACCCCACAGCTTTGGCAACTACTCTGTACCATCCTTGGAGAAAGTGTCTGCTTCCCCCAAGACAACAGTAGAATGGCCTGCCTGCGAGTTCTCCTCTCGTGCTCATTGCTCATCGTCAGTCACTCCCTTTGTCTTCTGTTGGGTATTAGTAATTGTACTGGTTTTGCAACAGTTCAAGAACATTAGGAAGATGGTATCAATTATATGTGGAATCTAAAAAAAAAAAGTCCAACTCATAGAAGCAGAGTGAAAAAGTGGTTTTCAGGGATGGAATACGGAAAAAATAGGGAGAGGCTTGTGAAAGGGTTCAAATATAAGTTATGAGATTGAATACCATCTAAAGATCTAATTTGTAACATGGTGCCTATAGTTAACAGTGTTTTGTATTTTGCAATTGAAACACTATATTTCTAATTAAAACTTTTTATGTAATTGAAATTTACTATGAGATTAGAACAAAGGTTCACACAAAAAGAAAATAATGATGATAAAATGTGAGGTGATGGATGTATTAACTTGGTCCTCACTTTAAATACCTTACAGTTTTACTTGTAAATTATATACCTAACTAAAGCTGGGTGTGGTGGGCAGTTAGACAGACATGAGAGGAGCAAGGATGATGGGCCAGGTACAGAAGGTCACCAGGTTGGAAAGCCCTGGGTGACTAGCAAAGGACAATTGTAGGCTGGGACCTCACCCCTAAGGTGACCTTTCCTCCCCTAGCATATTGCTGGTCATGCTTTTTGGACCCCCTGGCCTTTCCTCCCTAGAGATAACATACAACTCAGTTGTATTTCATCTCCAGGTCCAGAAAAGCAGCAAAACCAGTGACCCCATGGCTACCCTCAGGACCAGCTGCATTAGATAAAGACCCCTTGCCTTGGTGCTGACCAACCAATCAGTGGAGACCTAGAGCTTGAAAAGACACACCTGGAAAGCTGTTGAATATTCTATTAAGATCTTCCCCTGGGACCTCCCCTAAAATCTCCATCATTAAAACCCTTAGGACAGAGGCCCAGTGTACTTTCCCTCCCAAGAGCACGCCTGCACCTTCCCCTACGCCCTACCCTTCTCTGGGGTGCAGTTACCAATACCTTCCTCACTCCCAGACTCCAAGTGTCCTTCCTTTTCCTCTATAACTTGTCTTCTAAGCCCATTTCTTCTAGGAGTTACCTCTTTTATCTCTGTAATTTACCAAATACTATATTTTTCCATGTATAAGATCCCCCCCAACACACACACACACATTTTTCCAACCCAAAATTAAGAAATCAATATTTTTAAAATTTTGCTGGCTTTCCTCTTAAGGCCTTCTTCTTTTTTGGCATCTTAAGGGGTTGTTCTTCCTGTTTTCTCTACTGTCTGGTCATACACTCAGCGGGAGAAGGTCCAAATTGTCTCTCTGCAGCTCTATTTCCATGCTCTTTTGCATAGCTGATTACATTCAGTTTGAATTTTTCAGAGTAAGACAATCACTTACTGGTATTTATCTTTTTATTTTTTGATATCTTTATGGGCTCAGAACACTCTGGTGGTCCCTATTGCATTTGTGCACGCTCCACCTCTGTCTCTAATTACGGCATCAGCTGATGTCAGTAACAATAAGGCTCGTGATTGGAGAAAGCCTGTTAGACAAGGTGTGGGCAGCTACACACCCACATGGCTCCCTCCTCGGCTGACTTTTGTGTATAAGATGCCCCTCGATTTTCAGTCTAACGGTTTTAGAAAAAAATAGTGCCTTATACATGAAAAAATACAGTAAATGTTCTCTTACAGTTTGAGTCTTGGCTCTGAATTCTTTCCTAGCCAGAACCCAAATACTAAGGTTGCTGAACCCAGGTCCATTCTGCTGAACCCATGGGTCTAACACCTAGTGCAGCTCCCACCACCTACAAAAGGGCGTGGGGGAAGAACATTAGGAAGGATTCCATCTGTCTCTCCACTTTGACTTCGGGGAAATAATTTAACTGACTGAAGCTTCAGTTTTCTCATCTGTAAAATGGAAATAATGATGGCAATATTATGAAATTACTTTGGGTGTTTGATGAGATCTAAACCTTTATATGTAGTAAGCAATCAATAAATACCCACTGAGCTTCTATCTGAAGTATTTGGAATCTTTCCAACACAGACTTATTTTATGTGAGGCATGTGTGTCATTCATTCTGATTTTAAAAAATGTAATGCTGCTCTTTCAATTTTTTAAAAATCTTTTCCTCATGATCAAAAAGGTGGTGTGTTTCCTTAGGACCTTTTATACAGCCTCATGATATTAAAAATGCTTTCCTAAAATCTGTCAAATTTTGTCCATTATCATTTTTCACCCTTTTCTTGAATTTAATCTTTAAAGGTAATGAAATAAAGTACTAAGATTTATTTCCTAAACTCTGAAATGCTTCTCTCAATTCTTTCCTACTTGTTGCCCTTTCTCTCCCTCATTTTTCTCTAATAAATATGAAGTGTACAGATTAACATGTGCAAGTTGATGAATGTCTCTGAAAAACAGAAGGAAAAGTAAAGTTGACAGTCTCCCAGTGTTCAAACACTGGATGTTTGAGGAGGGGTAATGTCCTATACATTGCATGTGCCTTTAACTTTAGAGCTGAGGGAATCTGTTGAGATGAATAGATTTGTTGGAGATGTGTCAAATTTGCTCTGCATAGAAGGATCATTATGTCTTCTCACTATATAAAGTCCCCCAAAATGTACTGTCACATGAAAGGCTGATAGTCTAGAATTGCTCATGATGAGTGAGGCCTTGATGATGTGACTTCGTGTAACTGCATATGTGGGGGAGGGGAAGGAGGGACAGCTGGAGTCATAAAGCAAGTTCATTGAAGAAATAAAAAGGATTTTCCTCCTAAAGACAGGTGGGACTATCTTCAATAGAAATAGGGAAGAGGATGAAAGAAAAGCATATTTTCTAGATGTGATAGGACATTATAGAGCTATAACCCTAAGAGTATGAAGCTGATTGTAGTCTCCCACTAAGGAATCAAAAAGTAGTGTTCTATTATGTAAATATATCACAGCTGTTTTATCCACTCATCTATTGGGCACTTGGGTTGCTTTCCCATCTTGGCTATTGTAAATAACCTTTCAATGAACATGGGGGTCATTTATTCTTACAAATTCATGTTTTGAGCTTCTTCATATGTATTCCCAGACGTGGAATCACTGGATCATAAGACAATTTCATTGTTAACTTTTTGAGGAGCCTCCACACTGTTTCCCATAGTGGTTGCACCAACTTTCATTCCCACCAAGAGTGCAGTTGGGTTTCCTTTTCTCCACACCCTCACCAACACTTTTTTTTTTGATTTACTGGTGATAGCCATTCTGACAGGTGTGAAGTGGTGTCTTCCTGTGGTTTTGATTTGCATTTCTCTCATGATTCATGATGTTGAGCAACTTTTCATATGTCTATTGTCCATCTATATGTCTTCCTTGGGGAAGTGTCAGGTCTTCTGTCCACTTTTTCATTGGGTTGCTTGTTTTTCTGGTGTTAAGTTGTCTAACCACTTTATCTAAAACTAATACAGAATAATATTGAATGTAAATCGTAATTGAAAAATTAAGATAAAAGCAGAAGAAAGCTGTGGGACTGGGTCCAGTGCTTCTTCAGGGAATGTCAGAGTACTGAGTATGTCCCTTCTTATCCTCATGAAAGAGCAAGGAGAAAGCCTGACATTATGAAATTGGAACCTGTGTTTTATCCAAAGATCTTTGCTTTCTGAGTCTCAAGAAGCACTGAATGAAAAAGCTAACCAACAGAATTCATGTTTGTGAACCAAGGTCAGACCTTTGTTTGGAAGGGAGATTGTGGAAAGAGGTGTTGAAGAATTTACCTTTTCTGCCAGTGGGGAAGACAGAGTCCTGTCATCTCTGGGAGACACTACAGTAGGATCAGAACAAAAAGGGGACAGTATCAGAGAGCTATGGCATAGTATTAGCAGAGGGCCCAGCAACAGAGCACAAAGGGCAAGTCAGCGGTGAGAGGGTGGCTTGGAAGGACAGACTGATGACAGATGACAGTAAAAAAAAAACAAAAAACAAAGCCCCTGGATAGGACCACTGTGGAACCTGCCAACAGGGCCTGCACTGGTGGTGGCAACAGCAGCCCCTCCAGCGGGAGGCGCTCTAACTGGCAGGCTCAGGTGCTAATATGAAGTGCAGTATCAGACAGCGCACAGATGGTGCAGAAAAGTCCCAATGGAGAGGGATTTAAGGAGGAAACAGCTAAGGTACAGAACTGGCTTTGGTGGTATGCGCAGGATTTTCTTATAGTGTTTCTGCGTTACAGGTAGCTCTTTGTTTTCCTCTTTAAAGTAATTTAAAGAAAGAGCTTGGCCTCTTTCCACTTCCCTTTCAGTCCTCTGTCCAAATTCTGAATCTAGGCATTCTGGCATCCAGCTGCCCTTGCAATATTTCCTCTGTAGTACTGTGTAAAAACAAAAAACAAAAATGGAGGGAGGGGGGTAGTTTCAAGCTCTTTTAAATAAATCTTCATTTCAGAATCATTCTCTTTCTTTTTTTTAATATTTTTGAATTTAAAAATTTGCTTTGTTATCCATGTTATTGGACTAGTAATATTATCATGTTAGGGGGTGTCATCAGCTACAATCAAGTTCTAAAGAATCATCTACCACATAAGTCTGGGTGTCTAGGTATTTTTTTTATTTTTATTGCAATCAACAGTGCAGTGTCAGAGGAGGACTTTGACCTAGGAATGGAAAAAAAGTTTACTACATGAATACAGTAATATTCATAAAATATGGAGGAAGAACTGAACAAGCAGGGTCACAGGCCCACATCTGTGAGTACAGGTGGGTAAGTACTGTAATTAACTGCTCTCCTTGAACACGAGAAATGTAGAAGATGTTCCTCCAAATGAACGGGGGGTGATATTATGGAAAAACAAGGGATGTTGTCAGACCAGAACAACACAGGGGACACAATGCATTCAAGTTCAAACTCTTCCTAATGAGTAGAGGTTTTGCTCTTTAAAATGTGCTTTGCTTTTCTAGCTACCTACACTAGATGAAAACACATGGCCCCAGTTCTTATAGATGCTAAGTAGTCATAGCTCCTTTTCTTCCCCCTTGGGCTTTGTCTTCCCTCATTCATTTTCCATAAGCACACAGTTCATGGGGTGAAGAAGGAAAAATAGGAGGAGGAAGAAGAGGAGGAGGAGGAGGAGGAGAAGGAGGAGGAGGAGGAGGAGGAGGAGGAGGAGGAGGAGGAGGAGGAGGAAGAGGAGGAGGAGGGGAGGAGGAGGAGGAGGAAGAGGAGGAGGAGGGGAGGAGGAGGAGGAGGAGGAGTAGTTCTGTGTAGAATCAAAATACTATTCTCTAAAAAAGAATACAGAGTAGTATTTTCTATTTCCTTTTGTTACAGAAGAGCAAAGAAATACCAAGCACACTTCCTAGAGAAAGGGAGGAACCCATTTATTAACACTAGTGACTAGTGGACTCCTGGAAATAATTTCCAAGTCAGAGTGAAGTAACATACAGAGGCTTCGCTTTTTATAATCTTCTGGGGTCTTTGTCTTGCAGATGTGGTTCCACCCCCTTGTGGGTCTACAGGAAGACCCCCAGGTGTTGGGGGCTCCCAGGTCATATCAGATGATCTGTCCTGGGGCCAGCGATAATGACCTCCCCCGCCCCAGGGCAGTGCATTGTTCAGTTTTTATGTCCTGACAGGCCTTGCAAGACCAGTTCCCTCCTCACTTTGACTCTCCTTCCAGCTGTTCTTTCACTTCAAACATCCAGTAATAATCAACCTGGGGAGGTAGGAAAGAGGTATATATCTTATCCTATAGAATGGAGAATGTTTATACCTCTTCTCAATCTTTTCTTTCCTGGATACCTCTCTACTTCTCTTTCTTCAGTATGTCTTCAACACCCACAATGACTATTTTCTGGGAAAGATGATGCAAGGAAATAGATTAGAAGTTGGATCTAACAGTACATTCATCTCACTGCCCATTTTTACATTCCAAGAGAGAAGGAGATGAGTATCCAGAAATGTTACTACTGTATGTTATCTAAAATGTAAAGTTTTAACAAAAAATTATGAGACATGAAAAGAAACAAGAAGATATGATCCACATACAAGAAAAGAAGCAAGCAACAAAACTACTTGTACGAAAGCTTAACACACAGCTCTAAAAGCAGCGATTAGAAATATGTCCAAAGAAAGCCCTATCTAAAGAATTAAAGACATGGTGACAATGTCTCATCAAATATAGATTATCAATATTAGATGAAAATTATTTTTAAAATAACCCAGTGGAAATTCTGGAGGTACAATATGCAATAACAGGAATAAAAAATTCACTAGAAAGGCTAAATATGAGATATAAGCTGGAAAAAGAAAATATTGGAAAATTATAAAATAGATTAATGAGATTATGCAATCTGAAAATGAAAAGAAAAAAGAATGAAATGAAATGAGCAGAACCTCAGAAAAATATGGGGCAGTATTTAAGCACTCAAATATATGCCAAATGGAAGTATTAGGAGAAGAAAGACAGGAGCACAAAAATATTTGAAGCAATGATAGCTAAAATTTCTACAAATTTTATGAAAACATTAATCTGTACACCCAAAAAGCTCAATGAACTCAAAGTAGGATAGATGCAAAGAGGTCTGTGCCAAAATAATCAAATGTTCAAAGACAAAGACAAAGAAAAGAATCTTGAAAACAGCAATATACAGAAAAAAGCCTCAGTGAGATTAACAGCTTACTTCTCAGAAAATAGCAAGAGAGGCCAGAAGTCAGTGGATGATATGTTCAAAGTACTGATTTAAAAAGGCAACCAGCACTGGCCAGTGTAGCCCAGTAGTCAGAATGTTGGCCCACACCAAAGGGTTTGAGGGTTTGATTCCAGGTCAAGGGCATTTAGCTGGGGTGAAGGTTCAATCCCTGGATCTGGTTGGGGGCATGTATGGGAGGCAACCAATCAATGTGTCTCTCTCACATCAATATTTCTCTCTCTCTCTCTCTCTCTCTCTCTCTCTCTCTCTCTCTCCCCCTCTCTCCCCCCTCCTCCCCATTTCCTCCCCTCCACTCTCTCTAAAAATCTATGGAAATTAACCAAAAAAAGGGAAACAAAATATTATATACAGCAAAACTATCTTTTAGAAATTAAGGCAAACTTAAGACATTCCAAGATTAGAAATATTGAGACAATTCATTGTTAGCAGACCTATTTCCTTTATTTCTTCTCCGAAATGATTTTGAAAGCAACTGCATATAACAATATGTATATCATTTATTATTAGACCTACAAAATATAGAAATGTAACACACTTGACAAATATTTGTAGGAACAAAACTGCATTCAAGTAAATAAGTAACACAGGAAGAAATGGTAAATAAATAGGTAAATACTTTTAACAATATATAAATATGTATTTACTCTTTTCTCTTAGCTCATTAAAAAACTAAAATATATAAAGTAATAATATCAACAAGAGATGGTTAGGTTATACATGTGATATGTTATAAAAATAATAGCAAAATATGGAAGGAGGAATGGAGCTATATAAGGACAAAGTTTATCTCATTGGAATTATATTAGTACAAATCTGATTCTGATATATAAACATATATTTTCTGATAAAGAAACAGTTTTAATATAATCCCTAGGGTAGTCACTAAGAAATTAGCTTGAAAATTAGTTTTTAAAACTATTAAAGAAATTACAATGTTACACTAGAAAATATCCACTCTATGTAAGTATAGAAATATAAAAAACAAAAGCGAAATGGCAGACATAAATCAAACCATGTCACTATGAACATTGGTGCAAATGAATTAAACAAACCAATTAAAAGGCAACGATTGCCAGAATGAGAAAAAAAAGACAAGAGGAGAAACACTTTATATGGAAATATATGTAGTTTGAAAGTAAAAAGATAGAAAAATATATCATGCAAATTGCAACTGTAAGAAAGCTAGATTGGCTATACTGTGTCTATGAGACAAAAATAGACATTTTTCTCTTTATTTTATTTTCAAAATAGTTTTTAAAACAAAGAAAAACTTTACTAAAAATAAAGACAGACATTGTACAATTATAAAAGACTCAAGCCATCAGGAAGATATAACAATTATGAATACATATGCACCTAACAGGGGACCCCCAAAATACACAAAACAAAAATATATAGAATTAAAGGGAGAAATATATAATCCAACAATAATAGTTAAAGACTTCAATACCCTACTTTGAATACTTGATAAAACAACTAAACTGAAGATCAACAAGAGTATAAAAAATGTGGACACACTAAACTCACTGGACCTAAGAGACATCTACCCTATAAAACACTCCACTGCCAACAGCAGAATATGCATTCTTCATAAGCACATATTCTCCAGAACAGAACATCTGATAGGTTCTAAGAGAAGCTGCAACAGATATAAAAGACTGAAATAATACAAAGTATGTTCTCTGACTACAATGGAATGAAATTAGAAATCAATAACAGAAGTAAATTTGGAAAATGTAGAAATATATGGATTTAAAACAACACACTCCTAAATAACAATTGAGTTAAGAAAGGAATCACAAGGGAAATAGAAAATACTTCGAGAAAAATGACAAAATACAACATACCAAAACTTACAGGATACAAGAGTGCTTAGAAAAAAAATTTATAGTTGTAAATGCATATATTTTTTAAGAAAAAAAGATGTCAATTTAATAGCTTCATTTTTGATATAAGAAATGAGAAAATAGAAACAAACTATGCTCAAAGCAAGAAGGAAGAAAATAATATTAGTGGAAATGAGTGAAGTAGAAAAATAGAAAAACAATAGAGAAAATTAACAAAATCAAAGGTTGGTTCTTTGATATTATGAACATAATTAACCAATCATTAGCTATCCTGAACAAGAAAAAGAGAAGACTTACATTACTGAAGTTAGGAATGAAACAGAGGACATCGCTACAGACCTTGCAGAAATAAAAATAAGTATAAGCGAACACTATGAACAACTATGTGCTACCGAATTAGGTAACATCAATGAAATGAACAAATTCCCTAGAAAAACATAAGTTACAAAAATTGTCAAGAAGAAACAGAAAATCAGAATGGGCCTATAAAAACGAGATTTAATTAATAATTTTTAAACTTTCAACAAAAAAGAAACCTAGGCTCAGGTGGCTTCACTTTTAAGTTCTGTAAGACATTCAAAGAGGAATGAATGCCAATCTTTCACAAACTCAGCCAGAAATAGAAAAGGGAGAAAAACTTCCCAACTGATTCTATGAAGCCATGATCATACTGACACCAAAACTAAAGATGTCCCAAAACAAGGAAACTGAAGATCAATATTTCTTAGGAACATAGATGCAAAAATATCCAACAAAATACTAGCAAACCAAGTTCAGCAACATGTAAGTGGGTTTTGTCTCAGGAATACAAAGTTGCTTTAACATCTGAAAATTAATGTAATACATGATATTACTAAAATAAAGAACAAAAACCGCATGGTCATCTCAATAAACACAGAAAAAAAGCATTTAACAGAACTCAGCAACCTCTAATGATAAAAGCACTCAACAAACTAGGAATAGAACAGAACTTCTTAACCTAATAAAGAACATATATGGAAAACCCGTAATTAGTGTAATATTTGATAGTAAAAGAGCGAATGTTTCCCCCATAAGATTAGGGACACGGCAATGATGTCTGCTTACCACTGTTATTCAGCATTGTAGTTGAGGCTCTGGACAGAATGATGAGTCAAGAAAAATAAATAGAAGTCATCCAGATCAGAAAGGAGGCAGTAACACTGTTCCCGGTCTCAGAAGGCGCGCTCACGTGCACTGCAAGCCCTGAGAAGCCACATTAGAAGAAACAAGTTCGCAAGGTTGCAGTTTACAAAAGCAATATGCAAAGTCAGTTGTATTTCTGTAAACTACCAATGAACAATCCACAAACAACATTTCAAAACGATTTCAAATATAATAGGACTTAAAAAGTAAAATACTTAGGAAAAAAAGAAAGTTCAACAAAAGAAGTGGAAGACCTACACTGGGAGCTGTAGAATATCAATGGAAAAATTAAAGAATATCTAAATAAGTAGAAAGAAGCCCCATGTTTATTTTCACTATTTTAGGATGGCAACACCCCCCGCATTGTTATATGGATTCAGTACAATTCTTTTTTTTAAAATATATTTTATTGATTTTTTAAAATATATTTTATTGATTTTTCACAGAGAGGAAGGGAGAGGGATAGAGAGTTAGAAACATCGGTGAGAGAGAAACATCGATCAGCTGCCTCCTGCACACCCCCTACTGGCGATGTGCCCACAACCAAGGTACATGCCCTTGACCGGAATCGAACCTGGGACCCTTCAATCTGCAGGCCGACGCTCTATCCACTGAGCCAAACCGGTTAGGGAAGATTCAGTACAATTCTATCAAAATTTCACCTGGATTCTTTACAAGCTGATTGACAAGCTGATCCTAGAATTTAGATAGAAATGCAATAACCTAGAATAACCAAACAATCTTGAAAAATAACAATAAAGTTGGAGGAATTATACTTCCTTATATCAAAACTTACTCTAAAGCTATAGTAATCAAGACAGTGTGGTACTGGCAGAAGGACAGACATATAGATCAATAGAATTGAGAGTCTAGAAATAAAGTTTTACATTGATTGATGCTCAATTTATTTTCAACAAGTGTGCCAGGACAATTCAACAGAGAAGGAAGCCTTTTCAGTAAATGGTACTGGGACAGCTACATATCTAAAAGCAATAAAAGAAAAAGAAAGAAAAAAAGAAATAGAACTCTTTGCCTAGTAACATACAGAAAAATAAACTCAAAATGGATCATAGACCTAAATGTCAGAACTAAAAGTATGAAACTCTTAGAATAAAGCATAGAAGTAAATCTTAGTCATCCTGGATTGGGCAGTGGTTTCTTAGAGGATAGGACGCCAACAGTCCAAGCAACAAAAGAAAAATAGATTTAACTTAATCAAGCTGCCAAAGTACCATCAAGAAAGTAAGAAAACCCACAAGATGGGAGTTTGCCACATTTGTAAGTTGTGTATCTGATACGGGACTTATATCCAGAGTATATAATAAACCCTCACTACTCAATAATAAAAAGACAAGTCAGTTAAAAATGTATAGGTCTGGCCCCAGCCAATCTGGCTCAGTGGATAGTATGTCAGCCTGTGGACTGAAGGGTCCCGGGTTTGATTCTGGTCAAGGGCATGTACCTCGACTGCAGGCTCCTCCCCGGCCCAGGACCTGATCAGGGTGAGTGCAGGAGGCAACAAGTCAATGTGTTTCTCTCACATCAGTGTTTCTCTCTGTCTTTCCCTCTCTCTTCCCCTCTCCCTAAAAATCAATGAAAAAATATCCCCTGGCGAGGATTTTTTAAAAAGTGTAAGTCTGAAAGTCTGAATAGACATTATTCCAAAAAAGATATAAAAAAGGCCAATAGTCATATGAAAAGACGTTCAAAATAAAACAAAACAAAAATTAGCCATTAGAAAAATGTAAATCAAAACCCTAAGAGATACTACTTCACATTCACAAGATAATTATTATCAAAAGGACAGACCATAACAAGTATTCTCCAGAATGTGGAGAAATTGGAAATCTCATCCATGGCTGAGGAAGATGTAAAATGGTATAACCTTTGGAAACAGTTTGGCAATTCCTCAAAATGTTCAACATAAAGTTACCATATGACCAAGCATTTCCACTCTAAGATATGTTCACAAAAGAAATAAAAACATATGTTCACACACATAAAAGCTTATACATGGATGTCATGGCAGATTTATTCATAACCAAAAAATGGAAACAACCCAAATGCCTGTCAACTGATGATTGGATAGGAAAAATGTTGTATGTCTACATAATGGAGCGTCATTCAGCAATAAAAGAAATGAATTATAGATACATGCTCACAACATGGATGAATCTTGAAAACATTATTCTAAGTGAAAGAAACTAGTTTTTTAAAAAACACACCCTATTTGGTTTTATTTATATGAAATGCCCAGAATCAACAAACCTATAGAACAGAAAGTGGATTAGTGGCCACCGATGCCTTAGAGAAATGGAGAGAAGTGGGAAATGACTAAAGTGCATATAGATTTTTTTTCTGGGATGATGAAAATATTCTAAAATTAAATTGTGGATGCAATAGTTTGCTGTGGTTGGCATAACAAGATACACAGGTGATTTAAGCAACAGAAATTTATTTTCTCACAGTTCTGGAGGTCCAAGATCAAGGTATCAGCACAGTTGGGTTCAAGTCCTTGGTCTTGAGTTGTCTGTTCTAATTTCCTCTTCTTAGAACAGTGGTTCTCAACCTTGGCTGCATTCCTCCGGAATGAGGCCCAGAAATCAGGATTTTTAAAAAATTCCCTGGTGATTCTAATGTGCAGCCAAGGTTGAGAACCACTGTCTTAGAAGGACACCAGTCATACTGAATCATATGAACTCATCTTAATTAACTTTTAAAGGGGCTATCCCCAAAAGCAGCCACAGTCTGAAGGACTTGGGTTAGGAGTTCAACATAAGAGTTTTAGGGACACACAATTCAGTCCAGAACGATGGTGATGGTTGTAGGACACTTCGAGTATAATAAAAACCATTGAATTGTGCAATGTAAGTAAGTGAATGTTGTGCTATGTTAATTATATTTCAGTAAAGCTACCATTTAAAAAATAGAAACAGGGGAGACATTTAGGATTTTCAAGAAGGAAAGTAAAATGATCCAATCTGAATTTTATTTTTTTTTAAAAAAGTTGTCAGCCACCTCTAGGATGAAAGTACAAGGAGGCTGGGGAAGAAATGGCCAATAGGGAGATTACTACAATAACCCAGGTTGGATGTCCTGGAATTCTCAGCTAGACCAAGGGCACTAAAATGAGAAAGAAGGGGAAAGATAGGAACGACTTTGCCTGAGTAGATGACCCCTAGCAGAAAACACCTCTAAGGGCCCGCTGCCAGGCTGACTCCACGGACGGGCTGCACAGACTCCTCGTGTGGTGGGCAGGATTCTTAGAAACCCTGCAGACCTGGCCAATATCAGGCCTGAGGCCTCCATATTGCTTTGTCTTACATTGTGTATAAAGCTTTGACTAAAATAAAACATTCGCTTCTGTGTTACTCAGAAGGGGCAGCCCATTAAGTCGTGACCATTCCTTCATGCCTTCAGCACAGATGATTCGGAAGGATCTGTTGGTCCCCGGGCAGGCTCTGAGCACTGTGACCGTCTGGTGGGCTCTGTGGAGGGAAAGGTGAGAATGAGAGGTGCAGAGCATGTGCAGTGATGGGTTCACACCAGGCTGCCTACATGGTCACCAGAAGGGGACCAGCATGGGCAGCTCAGAAAGGAAACTAAGGACGAACTTGAACACTTGGCATGAACTTGAACTCTCCTGGCCCAGCACTGTGGTATATTGGGGCATTGGTGTAATTTTGATTTAACCAGCACAGAGCTTCTATCTATTCTTTTCTATCATTTCTTGTTTAGAACTTGATTTTTCTAATATATTTCACTGCCACAGCAGAAGTCCAGTGCAACCAAGTTGAATTAAAAGGTATCTACAGAAGGTAAGGCTCACTGTATGCATGTATGTGCATGTGAGTTTGCCGCCTCCCTCTCTCTCTCTCTCTCTCTCTCTCTCTCTCTCTCTCTCTCTCACACACACACACACACACACACACACTCACACCTAGAAAGCTAGAAAACTTGGAGAAGTACATTTGGTCTCTGGGCCCCTAGTCCTCTCCTATGCAGCCTTTTCCTCTATCCACTTTAAAAAAAAAACAAAACTGGATTCTAATCATTTAAAGAGACAACTGGAGTAAAAAGTAGAGTAAAAGGAGCAAGGTGTTCAATACTTGACCATCTCCATGACCTAGAAACTCTATCTCTGACCCTGTGTGCGTAGTCCTGGGACTCTCTCACTGTCTCTGACCCTGTGTGCGTAGTCCTGGGACTCTCTCACTGTCTCTGACCCTGTGTGCGTAGTCCTGGGACTCTCTCACTGTCTCTGACCCTGTGTGCGTAGTCCTGGGACTCTCTCACTGTCTCTGACCCTGTGTGCGTAGTCCTGGGACTCTCTCACTGTCTCTGACCCTGTGTGCGTAGTCCTGGGACTCTCTCACTGTCTCTGACCCTGTGTGCGTAGTCCTGGGACTCTCTCACTGTCTCTGACCCTGTGTGCGTAGTCCTGGGACTCTCTCACTGTCTCTGACCCTGTGTACGTAGTCCTGGGACTCTCTCACTGTCTCTGACCCTGGGTTTCCTCATCTACAAAATGACAATAAATAACATCACCTGCTCCACAGGGTTGTTAGGCTGTTCTAATGAAATCAAAGTTATGAAAGTACATGCAAGGCTCTAAATCAGTGGTTCTCAACCTTCCTAATGCCGCGACCCTTTCATACAGTTCCTCATGTTGTGGTGACCCCCAACCACAAAATTATTTTCGTTGCTACTTCATCACTGTAATGTTGCTACTGTGATGAATCGTAATGTAACTATCTGATATGCAGGATGTATTTTCATTGTTACAAATTGAACATAACTAAAGCATAGTGATTAATCACAAAAACAATATGTAATTATATATGTGTTTTCCGATGGTTTAGGCCACCCCTGTGAAAGGGTCGTTCGACCCCCAAAAGGGTCTCAACCCACAGGTTGAGAACCGCTGCTCTAAATAGATATGAGACATTATTTCTTCTCACTAGGGAATTAACGTCTGAACTCCTTTACCATTTTGTGGAATGAAAGTTTAGCTCTGAGCCAGGAGGTGGAAGAATATTTGGGGTGAGAGCAGCAGGTCTCCTAGAGTCCATGTGGAGGCAAGTGCCTCCTGTCTGCCCATGTAGAATACTTCTTAATCCCTAAAGCTATTCCAGACCTTCTTTACAGGTTTCCGGGGTAGATTTTCATACCATTCTGGCTGAACTCAGAGTGGAAAATTCACAGAAAGAGAGTTGCTCCTCAGCTGTCCAATTTCAGGTTTGAGAAGCTGAATGGACCACAAGGACGGGTGTTTCATTTGTTTTGCACCATCTGGTGGACTGTGCCTGGAGGTACAGCGTCTGCCCTGGAATTGCCAAACAGCTGTAGAACCTGCCAGCCATTGCTCCAGGGCGGAAGAGGAGGGAGGTAAGGCCTGGGTGGCTGGCAGGCAAGTCAGCATCAATGGCAAAAGAGGCACTAGGGAAAGCAACAGAAAGGACCCCAACTCATCTTCCTTGAACAATTTGTAATAAGCTACATGCAACCGAATTGCTGCCCCCCACCCATCCTGACACCCCAAAAGGCTGGCTGGCAGGCCCTTTCTAAATGGCAGTGCTCACCCTGGCTCCTCCTCCAGAGTGCAAACCTCTTGAGGGGAGGACTACATCTCGGTCATTTTGCACTTTCTCCTTCCCCTTCCACTCCTGCCTTTACTCACGCACAGGTGTGTGCGCACATACTCACACCCTTGCCCTCCCACGCTGGCCTGAGGACAGGACTCCATAAATGCTTGCAGCTACACTGAACTGAGCAGGCAAGGGCCTCTTCAGCATCAAAAGAGTCTTAAGTTTTAGATGAGCTCTAGAACTACCTGAGGTTGTTCAACTTTGGCCTGCCTGTGGGTCCTCCTTCCTCCCTTTCCACTCCCAGTGAAATGGGGACACGGACACTCAGTGATGACATAATGAGGTCACAGATGTACATCTCAGCAACAGGTCTTATTCTGAATCCGACTGATCCTGCAGCAGACATTTGCTGAGCGCGTATTCTACGCTGAGGCATGTTCTACGCTGAGCGCATGTTCTATGCTGAGCGCATACTCTATGCTGAGCATTGTGTGGTATGTGGATGGGAGGAGGGAAAGCAGAAGCAGAGAGTAAGACCATATGCTCACCCCTTCAAAGAGCTCATAGGCCCGACTAGAAAATGAAATAAACTCATACATAGTACATAAGAGCAAGCCAATAACTGAATAACAAGTGGGCTAGTTGGCTCTAACTGCCATGCCGGAGCCCATGATGGTCAAGGAAGAATTCATGGTGCAGATGCTCAGGTCCACAGTCACACCTATAATCTAACCGGAAAATTCTGCCGAGTGTGGTACCTTCCAGAGTGGCCTGAGGCTTCTTGCAGGGACTTGGTAGCCCTGCCCCTGGACACATCATGCATTTTTTCCAGGCGTTACCCCTACATGGCTGCTTTCCCCTGACATCTCTATTTCTCAAATTCTATCCATTCTTATAGCTTCTTTTCCCACCCAAAGCAAGTCTTTGAGCCTAATCACTCCAGCTCACTGACATCCTCTTCTTCTCTAAATGCCTGCCATACCTTAAAATGGACATACAAAGCACACAATCATAATCTTGTATTTTCTAACGCATCATATGTATATATGCCTCCTCTCCTCAACTAGATTGTTAGCTCGGTGAGGTAGGAGTGAGGCTGTCTCCTCCAGTGGCCCCTGGGTGCCTAGAAGAGTGCTGTATGTGTAGGACGGATTCCATGCATGCAGATTCCACTTCTCTGTGGCCTCCAGCAGAGAAGAGACAAGCTCCCTCCTGGCTGGGGAAGTGGCTGCATCCACGCTCCTTCGGGAAGTCAGCCAAGAAGAAGGGAAGAGAAGGCCTGCCCAGTTATACCAATGCAAGTGTAGCCCCTGCCAGCAGGCCCCAAGTCTGACCTTTCCCCATTAAGACACTTCCCCTCCAACTCCAAGCTGTATGGTTGACGGACTTCTCCTTCAAGGCAAGGCCCAATGTCCACCTGGACAGCAGAAGAGAGAAGAGACACCACAATTCAGTGTGCCTCAGGCTCCGGAAGGCTCTCCTTCAGGAAGACCCAAGGTTTCCAGAGAGGTTTGGGAAAACTCTCCTAAGGACACTCTCCCAAGGTATGTTTCACAAAACACTGGTTTTATTGGAATACTGAGATGCAAAAAAGTAACCTAAGTCAAATTTGTTTAGAAACATTGAGTTAAAAGAATTGAGACAGAATTTGTGTTTTGTTTTATTTTCCTGCAGAAAGTTTCGGAGCCCTTAATGGACATTATAAGTCTCCAAGAAGAGGCTGGAGCACATGACTCCAAATGTATTTGGCCAGGGAACGGTTTTTCCAAGATTACTTCCCACAGAACACTTTAGGAATTGTGTTTAGAGATTTCCTTTCACTGTTCTTAAAAATTCCCCCAAAGTTTCAGAGCTGCTTCCCCCTGTCATTTTATTTCCTTTAGAAATGATGATGTAGCTATAGATACATACATATAAAATACATTTCTCTGAGTCCAAAAGACATTTATGACAGAAAATGTCATAATGGAGAATGAAGAAATATACCAAGTGGAAAATTTAAAACCATGGGAACGTGAATAGCATTCCAGTCCTGCAAGCACTTTCCATTACAAAAGAGTGAATCCTGCAGATTTTCTGCTACTTGGAGAGACCTTTCCAGATGAATCTTGCCTTTTTGTCACAAAAGGTCACAGTTGTACTTCTTCCTCCACTTCCTCTATTGAACACCACTGAGCAAAGATCACTGATTCCCTACATAGCCCCAACATGCTCTAATCCTCATCAAATGAGAAAGATCACATGAGCTCACTTATTTGTGGAATTAAATGAACAAAACAAATTGACCAACAAAATAAGACCCAAAACATGGAGGCATGGAATAGACTGACATACCCCCATGTAGGGTGGGGAATGAGGAATAATAAACCAAAGAACTTATATACTTACTAGAGGCCCAGTGCACAAAATTTGTGCACTGGGCAGAGCGGGGGGGGGGGGGTTCTCTCAGCCCAGCCTGCACTCTCTCCAATCTGGAACCCCTCAGGGGATGCCTGACTGCCAGTTAAGGCCTGATCCCACAGGTTGCTCCTAACTGCCCTCCCCTTCAGGCCTGGTCACCCCCAACTGCCCTCCCCTGCAGGCCTGTTTGCCCCCAACTTCCCTCCTCTGCCAGCCCAGTCATCCCTAACTGCCCTCCCCTGCAGGCCTGATTGCCCACAACTTGCCCTCCCCTGCTGGACATCTTGTGGTGGCCATCTTTGACCACATGGGGGTGGCCAACTTGTGTGAAGGTGTGATGGTCAATTTGCATATTACCTCTTTATTATATAGGATATGCATAGCCCATGGGCACAGGCAATAGGGTGGTAAAGACCTGGAGGTGGGGGTAGGGCTGGGTGGAGGGAGGGGGATACAGGGGTGAAATTGGAGACATCTGTAATACTGTCAACAATAAAGTAAGTAAATCCTATCTAATAAAGACAGAATATGCAAATTGACCATCACACCATCACAAAGATGGTGGCGACCATAGCCACAAGATGGCAGCGCCCAGTCCCCTCAACCCCCTTAGATTCCCCCAGTCCTTTCAGCCCTGCTCGGGGGGAGGGGGGCTGCAGGAGCACAATGCAGCAAGACCCGCCCTCAACCACCCAGGGCTGGCCCGAGGCGCAGGCAAGCCTCAAATGGTGGCTGCCCAAGACTCAGGTAACCAGGGCTAGCCGAGGCTTGCACTGCCGGCAGTGGCAGCAGCAGAGGTGTGATGGGGTGTCATCTTCCCCTGATGGCCAGGTCACTTCCTGCCCCTGAGGGCTCCCAGACTGTGAGCAGGTCAGGCTGAGGGACCCCCCGCCAGTGCATGAATTCTCATGCACCAGGCCTCTAGTAAATAAATAAATGGATAAATAAATAAATAAGTAAATAAATAAATAAATTTAAAAATTAATCAATACCCCCAGTAATAAAAGCAAATATAAAATCTACTAGGTGTTTTCAAATTGGAGAAGAACTGGCTGGAAGAGAGCCTTGGGGCTCATGATGAGGGTTGTCCCATTTTACTCAGCACCTTCTAGTTATTCAAATAGTACTTAATGGAGGTTATTCACAGAAACCAAAGATTCCCAGTGTGAGGATACCAAAGGGATGGAAAGGGGGGTCTGAATTTTGGGTTCCTTGTAGGCAAAATAAAAGGATTGGATTACATACTATCTAAAGCCACTACCGATGTAACTAGTCAAATTTTTAGACATTTACCAAAACTATATATTGGTAAATGTCTGAGAGAAAGTAGTGTCGGTGGTAAAGAAGGCCAAACCTACCATAAATCTCAAAGTAACTAAATTCTCTATCTTTGTCACCTTCTTATATACTTTGCCTATATGAAATAATATTTTCAAGGAAAATATTTAGAGGATAATCACTTACCAAAGTACAACGCATGAGCAGGCTGGAAAGCCTATAGAGGAAAAACATACATCGCTACACCACTTGGCTTGGAGCCAGCTCTGCCAGGCCTGTGCCCATACTCCTGGTTATTTCAGTCTGCCTTCTGCTAGGATTTTCAACTGACTATTCAATAATGTTTAGGCCAAATAGGAATAAAAATATCAAATGAGATAATATGTATATGCCAAGAAAAAAAAAAGATGCTAGTTGTTGTCATTTTAAGTATATACTTTCAAGAACTTATGATATTCTATGGCCTGGAACCAAACAAAAGATAAAATGCAGAACCATTGTTTGGTTTTTGTCACATGATGACAAACAAGACTGTTCTCTTTATCAGCCGTCAGGTAGGCTCACTCTACAAAGATCCACACAAGATGTCACTCCAGAAAGGCAGGACTAGACGTTATAGATGAGTAGTGTTACTATTTAGTTTCTTACTTAAAATATTCACACAAGATGTCACTCCAGAAAGGCGTAACGTCAGGACTAGACGTTATAGATGAGCAGTGTTACTATTTAGTTTCTTACTTAAAATATTCACTCCCAAGACCAGTCCATTTTCTTTAGAAATGACTATTAAATCAGTTTTCTTATTATTTTCCTCCCTTGCAGTCACCAGATACAAATTCAGCTGCATTGTTGCAGTCCTAACAGTCTCCATGGCTTCCTGCTGTCAGCCTTTCCCAGACCTGCCAAGAGTCATCAAATCAGCTGTCTTAATTTGCAACTTCAATCAGCTTCTCCTGTACTGAAAATCCTGCTCAGTCCCCCACTAGGTATAGAATTAAATGCAAACTCTACAGCCTAGCACATGCTACTCTCTGTAATCTAATACTCTAGCTCCCCCTTTCCTTTCACTTCCGGCCTTTGGCCACACCAACCAAAAGCCTGAAGGTGAGGCAGCCCATTTCTGCAGCCTCTTGAGGCACAGAGCAGCTGGGAGAGGATAGAAAGGGGATCTAGAAGGAAAAATGGAGAATAACCAATGCAGCCACTAAGGTAGGTTTTTAAATGTAGAAATGCAGAAATTGTACCTAAAAGTATCTGGAAAAAGTAGGAATTAATATTCATATAGTCTTGGGGTAGGCCTTATACCTCTAATTCTAAACATTACCAAAAATGATAGAGCTTGGGCTGTTCCCAGGGCCCATGCCTTATATACTTCAATATGTAAATACAGGGTGTCCCAAAAAAAATGTATTTACACTTTAACAGCTGATTCTACTACATTTTGAAAATGAAATGTATTTAATAAGCACCACCTTTATACTTATTCAAAGTATATATACATTCTTGGAGGGACACCCTATATATACAAATTAAAATAAAGGGCATTTTTACATTAAAAAATCAGTGAGCATATATTGTAAAAATCCAAAAACTTCAATTCAGTAAAAATGAAACAAATTTAAATACATATGTGACACTATTTTAATCTCTTAAATTGGCAAAGTTTTAAAATAATCTATCATCTCCAGTTGTCCAGGTATTACTCATTGGGCAGGGTACACACTGGCACAACTCTCTTGGGGTCAATAAGACAACAAATATCAAAACCTTTAAAATTTTAGTACCCTTAGACTTTGATCCTAAAGAATAAATTATGAATTTGCACAAAGACTTGACAGCAAAGATATTTAGGACAGAAGTGTTTAAAATGACAAAATGTTGGAGATAAGTTACATATTCCTAAAAAAAGGGATCTATAATAATAAAAGTGTAATATGCTAATTAGACCAGACATCATTCCGGGACAAAGCCAGGGCTGCAGTCACTGGATTGAGGCAGCCGCAGCTGCAAAGGCCTACTCTTGTATTAATTTTGTGCATCAGGCTTCTAGTAATTAAATAAATTACAACAAAGTATTACAAAATACATGCAACAAAGAAATATTATATTCTAGAAGATTATGACATAGAAAAATATTTAGATATATTTTTGAGAGAAAAAGGAATTGAAAACATCTTGTGAACAGCATAATACTGCTTATGTTAAAACTAGAGGCCCGGTGCCCAAAATTCATGCACTCGGGGGGTGGGGGGACGGGTTCCTCAGCCTGGCCTGTGCTCTCTCGCAGTTCTGGACCCCTCAGGGGATGTCCGAGTGTCGGGAAGCGGGCCTAAGCCGGCAGTTGGACATCCCCCAAGGGGTCCTAAGTGCCACCACTGATATGCACACCAGCCATGAGCCCAGCTTCTGGCTGAGTGGTGCTCCCTCTGTGGGAGCACACTGACCACCAGAGGGCAGCTCCTGCATTGAGCATCTGCCCCCTGGTGGTCAGTGCACATCATAGCGACTGGTCATTTGGCCATTTGGTCGATTTGCATATTAGCCTTTTATTTTATAGGATATGCATTTGAAAAGCCCAAAGGATAATATAAACTGTTATCAGTGGATACCTTTGGGTGACAAGACTCAAGTGTGTTCTGTGTATTTATCATATATATATATATATATATATATATATATATATATATACACACTAGAGGCCCGGTGCACAAAAATTTGTGCACTCGGGGGGGGGAAGGGGAGGTCCCTCGGCCCAGCCTGTGCCCTCCCGCAGTCTGGGACCCCTTGGGAGATAATGACCTGCTGGCTTAGGCCTGCTCCCGGGTGGCAGAGGGCAGGCCCAATCCCTAGGTGCAGCCCCTGGTCGGGCTCAGAGCAGGGCCGATTGGGGAGTTGGGGCACCGCCCCCTGTCATGCACAGAGCAGGGCGGATTGGGAGGTTGCGATGCCACCCTCAGTCACGCTCAGGGTAGGGCCGATTGGGGGGTTGGGGAACCGCCCCGTCACACTCAAGGCAGGGGCAATGGGGAGGTTGCGGTGCCACCCCCTGTCATGCACAGAGCAGGGCCAATCAGGGGGTTGGGGCGCCTTCCCCTGTCACGAACAGAGCAGGGCGGATAGGGAGGTTGTGGCCCTGCCCCCTGTCACACACAGAGCCTCAGGGCGATCAGGGGGTTTGGGCGCTGCCCCTGGTCACACTGATCCCGGTGCGGGGAGGCCTCGCGGCTCCGCTGATCCTGGTGCTGGGAGGCATATTACCCTTTTACTATATAGGATAGAGGCCTGGTGCACGGTTTGGGGCTGGCTGGTTTGCCCTGAAGCGTGTCCTGGATCAGGGTGGGGGTCCCCACTGGGGTGCCTGGCCAGTCTGGGTGAGGGGCTGAGGGCTGTTTTCAGGCTGGCGGGTGACTGAAGCTCCCAACCACTCCTTTTTTTCTTTTTTCTTTTTTTATTCTGGGCCATCTTTAGCTTTGAGGCTTGGCTCCAGCTTTTAGGCCTCCGCTGCTGAAAGCAGGTTTCTGGCCTTTGTTTACCTTCTGTATTTGAAACAATGTTGCGATCCTGCTGGCTGAAGCCTGGCAGACTAAAGCAGGTTTCTGGGGTTTTGTTTAGCTTCTATATTTGTAACATAGTTGCTTAGAGTTGCAGCTCAGAGGCCTGCAGTGGCAGGCGGGTAACGTTGGAGTCCTCTGTCACTCAAGCAAGCAAGCCTCATGTTCGCTTTAAGCTGCTTGGCTGCCGGCCGCCATCTTGGCTGGCAGTTAATTTGCATATTGCCCTGATTAGCCAATGGGAAGAGTAGCGGTCGTACGCTAATTACCATGTTTCTCTTTTATTAGATAGGATATATTTATTTATTTTTTTATTGATTTTTTTTCAGAGAGGAAGGGAGAGGGATAGAGAGTTAGAAACATTGATGAGAGAGAAACATCGATCAGCTGCCTCTTGCACACCCCCTACTGGGGATGTGCCCGCAACCCAGGTACATGCCCATGACCGGAATCGAGCCTGGGACCCTTCAGTCCACAGGCTGACGCTCTATCCACTGAGCCAAACTGGTCAGGGCTATGTATTTATCTTTTAAATTTATCTGTAATTCTTAAATTTCTGCATGAAATACTTTACATTAAGAGAAGCACAATAAAAGCATTATAAATTAATTGAAAATTGTTTCTTTTATCTGCAAGGGATTTATACATGATCCTGAGCTGCTAAATGATGCCACCCAGGCTGTGTGCTGTGCAACTCCCTTAGGCTCATTCTCCAATAAGTTAGAACTTATTCTCAAATAAAATGTAAAGCAATAATAATCTACCATGATTCAAGATAATTTTTTCAAGTGCAGAAAAGAAACAATAAGAGGTATAAGTGACTTCATCGCATTAAAAAACAGCTGCATGAAGCCAAGGACACTGACCCCTTCATTCACCCTTCTGGGCTGCAACCTTTTGCTGCTTTGTACCAAAATGCCCAATGCCCACAAACCCTTTGTGAAACTAAGCCATGGAAAGAAAGAACCCTTGTCTAGCAGCTAAAGGCAATCTGCCAGTTTATTTCCATCCTTCATCTAATTCTCAGTTGGCCAGCTAAGTGAAAAAGGTAACCAGAGCCAGCCGAGAAGGCCACTGATAAGAATAATAGATAAGTAAATAAAACATTCATAAGAGTCACTTCTCTGTGTTTCAAACCCACTCTATGTGACTCTCAATGAACGTGGCTGTTTAAAGAATCAATAAAAAAATGGGCAATGGGACAGAAATAATGACACAGGAGGCAGATGTGCATACCATGAAACATGGAATGTGATATGAATAGAATATAGCTAGAGAAGGCCTGCGCCTTGCTAGTGGAGTCCTGAGACCCCAGTCCCTCAGGAAGACAACACTGCCCTTTGAACTATTTGGAAACGCCTCCCTGGTGATGCTGAACACACTGGGTATAGGATGGCTATGTTCCTACTGTGACTTACACAGGCCAATCAATTTCTATTTGTTTTACCTTGATATTTAGTCGAGTGTTTCATAGGTAGTAGGACTTGGCATACCTATGTGAAATAGATTCCTCTCCAAAATGTACTAAAAGATCATTTGAGGCTAAGAAAAGTATTTCTTCCTTTTGGTGTTCAAGTGCTAGGTGCTCCAGTAGAGGTCAGCCTCTCACAAATGATCCAACGACACAGAGAAGCCCCTCCCTCCTGACCTTATCACCCTCAAAACCCTCCCCTTCTAGCTGATGGTATAGTGGAAAGAACCCCACAAACAAAAGTCATTACCTGTTGACTGGGGCAAGTTACTTCGCCTCTCTATGCTTCAATACAAAGGGAGCAGGGGAAGGGGAAGCATTTTATAAGTAAAGTTATATAATAGAACTAGCACAATATCTGACTCAAAATACATGCCTGTGATTGTCACTTCCTTGCTTTCTTTCCTTCTCTCTTAAAAGCTCTCAATTCCACCATCAGCAATAAGACAAACACCCCTACAAGAGGCCCCAATTGGTTTGAGTTCATACTGAGTTATTAATCAGCGATAATAGGTCCTTTCTTGAAAACTTTTTCTAAAAGGATGAGGGAACCAGGTGCCAGCAAGAGATGGAAGACAGAGAGAGAAGCTATGGAAGGGCTAAGATGGGGTAGAAAGGAAACAGCTGTGTTGAAAACCTACTCAACATCAGCTGGCATAAGCTCTCAGAACACCAAAATCAGGCAAAAATAAATTCAAGTGTTTAGGCACTAGACATACATACTGAAGCCTAGTGGTTATGTAAAATATTCTTAAGGCCAAAATCACAAAAGACATTAGGAGACAGGTGTTGGAAGCCCTGGGTCTTTGTCCCTAGCCCCCACTCCTGCAGGAGCCAAATAGTACACTTGTTAAAGGCAGCGCATGTGGGTACATAGTTCTAATCTCCATCCTGCCCAGGGTATTGTGTGACCTTAGACAAATTGCCTCATCTCACTAGGCCTCATTTCTCCCATCCCTAAAATGGGGATAACAATGACTTACTAATGAATTACTGAACAGATAAATGTTAATGAATGTACAACATTGAGCACGATGTATGGCAGTTTAGGTCCTCAAAAAAAAAAAAAAATGGGAATCTCTATTCATTACTGTGGTATCCTAGGAAAGTATTCCTCCCTGGACATCAGTTTCCTCATCTCTAGAAGCGGGAGCAAGGAACTGAAAGATAAGATCCATTCAGAACTCAACTTCTCTGCTCCCCCTGAGGGCTCACAGCTGCCTCCATCAGGCAAGGCAAGAGGACAATGTGGCAAAAGAATCCATGAGAGAAAAAGATTCAATCCAGGCCCATCTGAAGGCAAGACTTTGTCAAGATCGTCTGGAAACGAAACGTGACTTCCTCTTTTTTTGTTTAAGGTCACTAGACGAGAAGGGAGACCAAGCTGAGCTTAGTCCCTGGAGGCTCCCGCGGGATCGCATGTCCCTTCAGAAATGCCATGGTAACTGATGTAAGTGTGAAGGAGTCGGAACCCCAGGGATTAAATTTCTGCTGAAATACACATGTTTTTGGAGGGGGGTGCAGGGAGAGGGGGGGAGCTCTTGACCCAGGGAATGCAGAGCCTGTAGGAACACTGCTCTGGGGCTGATATTGCGGGTATCAGATGCCCTGGCCTTTCGGGGCTCCCTCGTGCTGGAGGTCAGCATGGATCACACCTGGCCACACTGGCCAGGCTGGGGCGGGGAGGGACACCTGTCCTAGCTTGTCTCACATATGCACATGCATTCCTGGGCCTGGGAACTTTTTCCCCCACAAAGACATGTTTTATGACTGCACTGGTATTTTTATGACAAAACAATCCCACATTCGTCTGAGAGGAAGTGGGGTCCGACGGCCTCTCCTCTGCAAGGGAGCCTGTGTGTGCCCGGCCAGCCCTCCTTTTGTGAGAGAGTCGGCTATAGTTTGTACCAAAGAATATCTGCCTCTCATTCCCACCCCAAGCAACTATATGATCTCCTGTCGCTATACATGAGTTGGCATTTCCAAGAATTTTGTATAAATGGAATCCTATGGTGCCTACTCCTTTTTGTCTGGCTTTTTGCACTTGGTGCACTTAGTTTGAGATTTAGCCAGTAGTTTATTTCTTTTTGTTTCAGGGTAGCACTCCATTGCATGGATTTACCACAATTTGCTTGTCCATTCTCCTGCAGATGGATAGATATTTTGATTGTTTCCACTTTGGGAAAAGCTGCTCTGAATATTTGTGTACAAAATATAAAGAGTATGTGACTCTCAGAAAGGTCAGCTTGCAAGGTCCTGCACATCATCTCACCTCTCGGAGCATCAGTGTTTTCAGCTACCAAAAAAGTAAATGCATACTCCTTCCCCATGTCATGAAAATAAGGTGACCTAAAGCCTGTGGAGGTTTTTTATAAGTATAAAAAGCTATATATATATGACATTAATATTTCCCTCAGTAATTCAGTCATTCATTCATAATCAAATAACTGCTGTTTGAAGGTGATGGGTGGATTTTTGTAAGTGTGAATGTGGGGTGTGTGTGTGTGTGTGTGTGTGTGTGTGTAAGAAGACACTCTGCACAGAATGGGGTGGGGGTATGAACAAGTACAGTTCAGTGCCGCCACCCCCAAAGCACCCACCATCCATGTGGGGCAAAATACCTAAAAAGATGAACGAATCATACTAGACACAAGGTGAGAAGAGGACCCAGGGAAGCACAGGGGTCAGCACCCTGGAGAGTTAGAACTAGAAAGAAGATGAAAATGTGAAAGAGGACAGTCAGGAAGGCTTTGTGGTAGATGTGAGGGTCATCCGGGTCTTTAAGGAAGGACGAGGAGGGTAGTGCATGATGACCAAGGATCTGCCAACACCCTCCTGTCCTGAGTGAGTATGAAGTGAAGCCAGAGGAGACCCTGGGGGTGCTTCTATCTAAATCCTTCTTGTTGCAATAACACAAGCACGTAGTAAACTTCCCACAACATCCTTTCTAATCAAAACAGGCCTGTGTCATGTTGTTGCTGTCCCTGACAGTTTTCATTTCTGACTGGGTGACATAGGGATGTGCTCTCACGTCTTCCTGAGGGAGAAGGATGCTCAGAGAGCCTCAGCAGGTGGCAGCAGCAGGAACCTCCAAAGGCCAGAGTGAGGATGAAGGATGGAAGGAGAAGAACCAGTTGGAAATCCATGTAAGGAGCAGATGATCTCTAAGGTCTTCTTCCCCAGCCTGTACAGCCAGATGTTGCCAGAGCCTACCCTGGCAGACATAATGGGAGATTATTCTCTAAATAGGTTAAACAACGAAGCTCTGGGAACAGGAGTACTAGGTACAGCTACAGGCAGGGTTGAGATACTGCATAGAACACAGGGGCATTAGATAAAGGTCTGAAAAAAGGAACGGGGGCACCATATCTCTACCTTTCCCTAGTTAACTCCCAGAAAAGTGGAAAAGGCTGGAAACTAAAGCTCTCCTCATTGAGGAGCCTGACAGGCCCAAGAGGGGGAAGCAAAAACACCTATAGAGATTGATGGTCAATCACCTGTAAATTTTCCAGAGTCTTACTTGAGCACCCTATAATGAGATCCAGCAGTCAAAGAGCCCTGATCCCACCTTCCCTCTGACACACAAATATTCCATTTACCTGTGAGGATGAACAATAGGTATCCAAGATTTGAAAAAAACCTATAACATAAAATAAAGACAATAAATGTGGAAGAAAAAAATTAAACATATTTAATGTAGCATAATAGATATAAGAGAGAATGAAACAGGATCAACATCTATGAAACAAGCCCAGCCTGAATGGCTCAGTGGTTGAGCCTCGACTATAAGCTAGGAGGAGGTCTTGGTTCAATTCCCAGTCAGGGCAGATGCCCAGGTTGTGGGCCCGATCCCCATGTGAGGTGTGTAGGAGGCAACTGATCATGATGCTCTCTCATCATTAATGTTTCTATCTCTCCCTCTCCCTTCCTCTCTGAAATCAATATAAATATATTTATTTTTTAAAAAGGTCTATGAAACATGAATAGAATGTTACTTAAAGAACATAATTCACAAAGAGGTCTTGAAAATTTAAAAATATGCTTTTGCAGAGATTTCAAAAATTAAAAGAGAATGGAAATTTGAGGGGGAAATCTCACAATATGCAGAACAAGAAGAGTTAAGAAATACAAGGCAAGGTTATAATAAAATTAGACAATCACTCCAAGAGGCAAATGATATATACAGTAGGAATCCTAGGTAAAGAAACAAAATGGAGGGGTGAAAGTTACCAAAGTAGAAGTTTCCAGATCTAAAGGACCCACCAATAACCTAATTCAATCATTAAGAGGAAAATCCACCCCATGGTAACTCATGTAAAATTTTATAATACCCAGGTTACAGAGAAGGATTCTAAAACTTCTAACAACACTAGGAGTTGGAAGACAACCATGCCATTCATTAAGCAATTGCCTCTCAGCCCCAATCCACCCAGCTGGGACTCTGCCAAACATCTCTCCTTCACTGGCCGGCTTCCTATTAGAGACTGTCAATAGGTGGCCCGAAGGGAAGTCTGAAGGCGGGACAAGGACATGCTCTTTCCTGTTTCTTTCTATTTTTATCGTCATCATCTCTGTAACAGCCCTTCCCCTGGCTGTGGCAGTTGGCTACACTCTAGGCTTTGAATAAGTTATTTTTCTGGAACTCTAGAACCAACCTCACGTCTCCTCACTAGCCGGTAACAACTCCTCCTCTGAGGTCTGGATCTTAGGATCATGAGGCTCCTCTTTCAAGTTTCTGGATTCTAATTACCCCAATCTTGTTTTTTGTTGCCCTAAGTATGCTCACTGCTTCCTGCAGTTATTATCTTTGTGTTACCTTAGTGTTCCCTTTTCGTTTCTTCAGTTCTCCAGCAACCATCTAACTTTCCTTATATTAAATTATCTCTTTAAAATAAATACTATGGTTTCTGTTTTCTGACTAAAGCCTGGCTGATATAGGAGCTAGTACCAGGAGTGATGTAGGTAACAAGCTTTCAGAGAATTCTGGGATTTGTTTGGTAAAATATTGATTCTACACCCAAACTGTCAATCATAGATGAAGGTGGAATAAAGATATTTTCAGAAATAAAGGGTGTCCAAAATGCCATATCTCATGCACCCAGAAAACCATTTAACTTGGTAAGTTTGAGTTTACCAAGACAAGGGAGAAAACCATGAAGAGATGAGACATGGGGTCCAGGAGATCCCTTGCTCTAATACAGGCAAGAGATCAAGGAAAGGCGAGGACAATGGCGGAGAAAAGCCTTGGTATGACAGCGGTGCCACGGGAGAGAGCAGCCAGTCCAGACTGGAGCAGAAGGAGAAAGGCTCCTGGAAAGAGCATTCGATTGAACAGAAGGAACATGGTAGATTCATGATGCACTTATCTATATTGACAGGAGTTTTATGATTCTGTTGCAAAGACTGAGGCTGATTTGATGAAAGGCACCTAGAAAACGAACAAAATGCACAAATGAAAAACATTCGCTCCAAAGAAGACACACGTTACACAAGCTGTAAAATGCCATCATCGTATACTGCATGGTTCAACTGTGAACAATATTAACATAATCATAAGAATTCCAACACAAAATACTAATTGAACAAAAGCATCCAATAAATCCATAATGAATGCAGAACATAAAGAAGGCTGAAAATGCCCCCCAAGGTATCAGGCCTTACTCCCTGAAACCTGTGTTATCTCATTTGAAAAAAAAGGGGAGGGGGTCTTTGCTGATGAGATTACATTAAAATTTCTGAGATGAGATTATCCTGGATGACCTGGTCGGCCTTAAATGTAATCACACATCTCCTTATGAAAGGGAGACAGACCCCGTGATGGCGAACCTATGACACGTGTGTCAGAGGTGACACGCGAACCCATTTTTTTGGTTGATGTTTCTTTGTTAAATGGCATTTAAATATATAAAATAAATATCAAAAATATAAGTCTTTGTTTTACTACGGTTGCAAATATCAAAAAATTTCTATATGTGACACGGCACCAGAGTTAAGTTAGGGTTTTTCAAAATGCTGACACGCCGAGCTCAAAAGGTTCGCCACCACTGGACTAGACAGATGCCCACAGAGGAGAAAGCATAATACAAAGACAGGCAAAGACCAGAGTGATGTGGCCACGAGCCAAGGAATGTCACAGCCGCCAGTAGCTGAGAGAGACAAGGAATGGATTCTCCCCTAGAGCCTCTGGAGAAAAACAACCTTATCAACACCTTGATTTGGGCCCAGCAATACTGACTTTGGCCTTCTGGCTTCCGGAACTTTGAAAGAATTCATGTTTTCTGTTGTTTCAAGCCACTAAGTTTGTGGAAACTTGTCACAGCAGCCACAGGAAACTCATACAGGGGTGTGTATGGAAAAATAGGGAAAATTTTTTCTACAGTAGGAAATCAATAGGTTTTGTCTAAAATGAAAAAATCAGCAAGTACTAATAAATGCAAGAGGTAACCATCATAAGAGAGAGTTGCTAGAATTGATCTGGGGACTGAAAATCAGAGGTAGAGAAGGCTACTGTTTGTTTGACTCTTTGTCGTCCTAACTGACCTCATAAATGATATAAAAATTTATGTTAACTTTAATTTTTGAAGAAATTATGCCCTGTGCTTCTCAGTGGTTGAGCATCAACCTATGACCCAGGAGGTCAGGGTTTGATTCCCAGGCAAGGCACATGCCCAGGTTGCAGGGTCGATCCCCGGTAGGAGGCTTGTAGAAGGCGGCCAATCAATGATTTTCTCTCATCATTGATGTTTCTATCTCTGTCTCCCTCCCTCTCTGAAATCAATAAAAATATATTTTTTAATTAAGGGAAGAAACTTGCTAAACAAATAATATTTTCACGAAGTATTTTGTAAACCATTCTTACTGGACATAATAGAGAGGAAAGGGATAAGAAGAATAAAAATAAAGGCATGGAAGAGCAAGAAGGGCATTTATTATGGCCTTCTATGTGCCAGGTTCTATAGAAGGCATCACTTCTACTCCTCACAGTAACTTGTATGACATGTCTGAGTTTTAAAGACAAGGACATTGAGTCTCTGGGAGAAAAAGTAACTTTCCCCATCTCACACTGCTCAGTCTGTAATCTCCATCCACGTGAGGACATGAGAGGTGGCCGTCAGAGATCTCATGCTCAGGAAACTAATGGAGGAGACGCTTTCTGCCTGAGAAAATTTTTTTAAGGCTTCATAGAAGTTTTGGCCCTTAATAAATTTCATAAACATTGAGAGAATATTTGTTTCTATGAGTTTTTGTCACTTGGTTGTATAGAGTCTCTTAGATGCTAAAGACTAATGTGCCATGTGAATATTATTTTTCATAATTTCCATTTTACAAAAGGCAAAGCTAAGGTTGAGCAATCAAGTCATTTACCCAAGTAATAAAAGTGGTTCTTGAAATCAGATCCTCAGCTACCACCTCCTCTGCTTCTTCCTTCGCTCTCAGTGCCTAATAAACACTTGCTGAATTGGACTGCACTGAAAATGGACCTGCAGTCAGTGTCTGCTCTATGGCTGGGCAGGAAGGGACCTCGGACAATGCTGAGAGCAGAAGAAAATTAGCTGGGAAGTAAAATGGGGTTCCAGAGAATTCACAGTCAAATGATGATGGTTGGCTATATTACCCTTGCCTCTCACTCACCCAAGCCCTTGTGAAATCTGGAGCTACATACTGACAAAAAAAAAAAAAAAAGACATTAAGCATTTCAAGGCAAGCAAAGTCCAGCTGGGAGCAGGACAGTCTGGCTATAAGCATTGAACCAAAGCCAAAGAAAACAGAAAAGGTCTCCGTCAGACAATCCACCCATTTAAACCCAATCTGCCAAACCAGGGCTCCTTCTCTCTCCTGTTCCAATTAGCAGCTCTGCTCCCAGCAGCCGACATGCTGAATCACCCTCCAGTGCCACAGCTGATGGCGCATAAAGCTTTGTGCTCATCTAATCCTCTAATAGCCTGGAGCTGTATTAGTGTCACAGTAGCAAATTTGCTCCCAAATTGGAACTTTATTATTTTCCTGTACAAAAGTCAGCAGGGTTCTCGAAGGAACTGCAAACCATCTGTTAACCCTTTCCCATCTCATCTCCCATAACTGCCATCAGAAAGTAGGACAGCACATCCGAAAAGCACCTTTTGATCACAGCCCCTCAAGCCTCCAGCACCAACATGAGTACATATGCAGAGTAGGTCAGTTGCCCAGCTGGTATGATGTCAAGCACACCCAAATCTCAAAAGACAACTTTGATGTCTAAAATCCTAGCACCTCCACTTCCTACCTGGGTATCCTTGGAAAAGCCCTTTCATCTCTGTGAGTCTAGTACATACCCTGTAAGGTAGTCAAATCACAATGTGCCTGGAAGCGAATAAATACAAAAGAGGGCCATACCTAGCACTTGGCCACATTGGTGGCACTTGCCAGGTACCTGTCTTCTTCCTTCCTTGATTCGCTTTCCTGTTCAGGCTATGCACTATTATTTCCTTTCTTTTTCTTGTGGAAAATTATCCTGGAATGGGAGAAATGAAACCTGTTGACTCCTGAGTAAAACTGATCAACAGCTCAGCTTCTTTCCTTGATCAGAATAAGATACACTAGTATCTTGAGGGGGTTAGATAAACTTGAAAACACATGAAAACTAAGTGTGTGTGTAACTTTAATGACACGCAGGTATTAGGGCCTGTGGAGGAGAGATGCAGAAAAGATAGGGGAATTCAAACAAAGGATCTGAGAAGGAATAAATACAAGATTTTTCATCTCCATAATTTTGCCCCAATTCAACTAGCTGTAAAAGTAAAAATAAAAAACCTACAGTAAGTAGTTCAAAGTTGCTCAATTCAATGGAGAAATTCATTGACCTTTTATTTTTAAAAATGAATAGCTGTTTGGGGCAGTACAAATGTAGACTGAATGTCCGTGAGGCAACAACACTAAATCCCTAGACTACTCCATCTGAAAGGGAGGTTGTGATAGTGCAACATAAGAATAACAGTGACTTACTGAGGTGTGTGGTATGAGGAGAGCCAAGTTTTGTGTCCCATCTATCTGCTTTGAGCCATGTTCCCAAATACACAGTTGTGGTTAGAGGGATGAGGGTACCTGGGACAAAACATGCTTGCTACCTTTCAGACCTGGGCTGAGGCATTGTCCTTTAGAACAGAGTGTGGTGGATGGGCACTATAAACTATGTCTAGGAAACATGGGATTCATATTTCTGACAAGCTAAAAGGCACATGAGGAGTAATTAGTACAGTAACATGCTGTTCAGGTTTATAGCTTAGGAGCAATCTATAATAATAAAAGTATAATATCCTAATTAGACCAGACAGCCAAATGACCTTCCGGACATCATTCCGGATGTCCTTCCAGACAAAGCCATGGCAGTGGGGACCGAGGCAGAGGTGGTTAGGGGTGATCGGGTAGGCAGGTGAGCAGTTAGGGGTGATCAGGCAGGCAGGCAGAGTGGTTAGGGGCAATCAGGCAGGCAGAGTGGTTAAGGGTGATCAGGCAGGCAGGCAGGCAAGCGGTTAGGAGCCAGCGGTCCCAGATTGCAAGAGGGTGCAGGGCTGGTTGAGGGACCCCCCCCTCCTCCTGTGCACAAATTTCATGCACCGAGCCTCTAGTAGACTATAAAAGAAGTGGAGAAGAACACCAATATGTATGCAAATATAAGTGCAGGACACTCAACACATTGGGTCAGAGGGAGTCATCCCACAGTAATGAAGAAGTGAGCCCAGGTTTATAGAGAGTGCTCTTGAAGTCTATTAAAAAGACCTGGTAATTAGCCCTGGATGGTTTTGCTCAGTGATAAGAGCATCAGCCTTCAGACTGAAGGGTGGTGGGTTTGATTCCAGTCAAGGGCATGTACCTCGGTTGCCAGCTCAATCCCCAGCCTGGTCGGGGCATGTGCAGGAAGCAACCAATCAATGTCTCTCTCTCACATCTATGTTTCTCTCTGTGTGTCTCTTCCCCTCCCTTCTACTCTCTAAAAATCAATGGGGGAAAATATCCCTAGATGAGGATTAACAACAAAAAAGACCTAGTAGTGCAAGTGAAGCTTGATTGATTGTGCATATTAGTTATTGATCATTTCCTTCACATTAAGGAGAGTTATCAAAATCTTGACAATGCAAGAAGAGAATTGGATAAGACTGAAACAGAAACTATTTTTGTAGCTACTTATGGTTAAAAGTTTCCTAATTAAAAAGAAACAGAACCCCAGTCTATTCATTGCTAGTATATACAACCAGTGTCACCAGAATGAGGGGATACATTCTGAGAAATGCATCCTCAAGCAATTTTGTTGTTGTGTGAACATCACAAAATACACTTAAACAAACCTAGATGGTATAGCCTACTGCATACCTAGGCTGTATGGTGTATAGTCTATTGCTCCTGGGCTATAAACCTGAACAGCATGCTACTGTACAATTACTACAGGCAAATGTAATGTGTTGTACTATTACCTCACTAGGTGATAGAAATTTTTCAGCTGCATTATAATCTCACTAGAGGCCCGATGCATGAAAATCGTGCATGGGTAGGGTCCCTAGGCCTGGCCTGTGATCAGGGCTGATCTGTGGGGCAACCAGTGGGGTGATCTGGGGGACTCCGCTGGCACCCGCCTGGGTTGTCCTGGTGCCACCCACTCACCAGCTGGCCCCACGCCCGGATTGCCCCACAGCTGCCGCCGGTTGCCTCCCTCTGCGGGGTGACTGGCGGGGCAATCGGGGGCCTCCACTGGCACCCTCCTTGGCTGTCCTGGGGCCTGCAGGCTGAGGGCAGCTCCTGCTTTAAACATCTGCCCCCTAATGGTCAGTGCACATCATAGTGACCAGTCGTTCCACCGGTCATTCCGCTGTTCGGTCGAAGTGCCCATCACCTAACAGAAAACTAAGGGAAAGGAATATAGGTCTGTGACACATTAACCCCTACCATAGACCTCACAACAACCCTTCCTTTGCCCCTTGTTATCCACCTCCAAATACACAAATTCTAAAAAAAAAAACACTAAAAAAAATAACACCACCATTCACAAACAAATTCTTGGATTCAGATTGTTGAGCAACACTACATTATTTTTCTCCTTCTAGTGTTAAGCCCATATCACTCTCCCTTACAATCTCCCAATGAACATATCTAAATTAAACTGTTTCAATATCAAAAGTATTTCACGGAAGTCTTAAAGCCTCTATTTCTCACTTTATTCAGGACCTTTTGTAAGCTCATGGAAAATAGCAGATATCCAGTAAATGATAATCTTGGAAAGCCCAGTTAAGTATAAAAACCCTTAGATGGGTTTCATATAGCTTCACTACTTATTACAAACTCCAACCCAAATTTACCCTGCAAAGAGAGAATAATAATTTATTCCTTCATCACAGTGTATTAACAAAAGTAGTTTAGATGTTGAATAGAAAAATAGTTCATGCAAAATACAAAGTTTTTACAACCATGTGCCATAGAATATTAGTTCAGAGAAATGCTCTACAGCAGTGCAGACTCCTGAAGGTTGACAATGAGTCTTAGTATAGGTTCCAGAATGCCATAAAGCAATGAAGACTTCTTAATTCTGCTTGGCCCAGTGATTTTCAAACCTGCTTGACCACAGAGCACAACTTGTTTGTTTATTTGTTTACTAGTGGCCCGGTGCATGAATTCATGCACATTGAAAGGAAACTAATTAGAAGAAATACTTAAATATCACTATTCGCCCTTTCTCTATAATAAAAGTGTCAACCAAATTCATGATCGACAATGGCAGATCAAAACACATGTGTGGCCGAAACCGGTTTGGCTCAGTGGATAGGGCGTCGGCCTGCGGACTGAAGGGTCTCGGGTTCGATTCCGGTCAAGGGCATGTACCTTGGTTGCGGGCACATCCCCGGTGGGAGGTGTGCAGGAGGCGGCTGATCGATGTTTCTCTCTCATCGATGTTTCTAACTCTCTATCTCTCTCCCTTCCTCTCTGTAAAAAATCAATAAAATATATTTAAAAACAAACAAACAAACAAAAAAAAAACCACATGTGTGCAATTGGCGCTAGTAAGAGCTTTATATGTATCATGCATGTGTGAGTCAACTTAGCTTTTTATATATATAGAATAAACTTGCTTAATTAGACCTGCTTTCTGGTTTAGCTAAACTTTTCCAGCCCAGTGAAGCACCCCAACTTTTCTTTCAGCAACACAATTGTCAGCAACACAGCAGTAAATATCAACACGAAGCAGATTATTATTGTAGATCATGCAGGGAGAACAAAGGGTAAAATAATTAACTGCAGCAGTGTTTGACTATATTCTGTGCAGTGAGAAAACCTGAAGTCATCTTCAAGGTCCACCATTTCTTACTTCTTTTCAGTCAGGTCAAATTTCTAAGCTTTCTAAATCTCCATTTTCTGGCTACTGAAAAGAAAATAGGATTCCACTGAGTCTCCTATCTACCTACTCCAGGACTTCTGTGAGGATCAAATGAGATGAGGCATGGGAAAACGCTTCACAGACATTTGGTTAAAGTGTGAAATGTTTGCACCGGGCTATAGAGCAAGTCATGTTCCTGGGCTGAAGAAACTGCAAGGAGGCCAGTCGCTGGGAAGAGGAAGCTGGGCAGTGCTACATGACATCATTACCTGGACAGATAATTAGCATATTAGCCATATATATTTTTATATATTACGTTGTCCCTTATCTCCATGACTAGCATTTTATGCAATGATCTTCTGCAAAACTCTAATAAAATGGACAATATTGCAGCCATTGGAAGAATGATTTACAGACTATATAGCAGCATAGATGTATTAGTCTGCTGGGGTTGCCATAACAAAATATCATAGTACAGGTGCCTTAAACAACAGACATTTATTTTCTCACAGTTCTAGAGGCTAAAAGTCCAAAATCTGTCGTGGTTTTTGGTGAGGCCTGTCTTCCTAGCTTGCAGATGGCCACCTTATCATTGTGTTCTCACATGGCCTTCTCTCTGTGCCTGCTTGAGAGAGAGAGAGAGACAGAGACAGAGACAGAGACAGACATAGAGAGACAGAAAGGGAGAGACAGAAAGATCGCTGGTGTCATTGCCTCTTCTACAAGGACATCAGTCCTATTGGATCAGGGCTCAGCCCTATGACATCATTTAACTATTATCACCTCCTTAAAGGCTTTATCTCCAAATATAGTCTCATTGAGGATTAGGGGGAAACACAATTCAGTACATGACAAATTATATCCTTCTTTTTTAACGTTAACTATGTGTGATATTGTGATTTATAAAAATATGTATTTGGTTATTATCCATGGTTCCTGGCTCATAGCTCCCAAAACCGTTGGAATTTCCTGAGTGATAAAAGCAATGGGAGCTTTTTTTGTATAATATTTTGTCTCTTGTTCTGTTCCTGAAATAGCTTCAGAGCCATAAAGGTGAAATGAGTATCTTGGTATTCATAACAAGCCTCTTTCAACCACAGCTGAGTTTATGTTAATAAGGTGACACTTGGAAATTCTTAAAGGTGAGGGTAGGTGGTTGCCAGGAGAACCAAACCCCTGATTTCAGTCCCACCCCTGATTTCCAGGCAGAGTAATAGGGCTTATATTTGAATTAATCACCAATGGCCAATAATTTAATCTATCATGTCTCTCAAATGAGCCTCAATAAAAACCCAAATGAAGGGAGTATAGAGATCCCTCAGTTTGGGGAACCAGAATGCTTCCACAAGCCAACATGTCGAGCCCCCACCTCCAGGAGGACAGAGCTCCTTTGTTCATGACCTCACCCTCTGTATTTCCTCATGTCTGTTGACTCATATTCTTCAATATCCTGGAAGAAATGTAACTGGGGTTTCAGTAGGCTAAAAGCAAAGCCAGTGTCCATAATTTCCATTCCATGTTACATCTGGGTCCAGTTCAGCATCAGGCTAGTTGCAATCTACAATGTGTGTGTGTGGAGGGGAGGGGGGGGACGGGGATGGGCGGGAGGGTGTCCACATGGGAGAATACAAGGGAGCAGGACCATGAGAGTCCTGGAAGCCAGGAGTCAAGCACGACATGCCAAGAGCCAATCACATAGGAGCACAAGAGAACTAAGAGAAATTAAGAGAGCTATTGCTTTTGTTTAGGGGACTAAATATCTCAAAGTTTGCACCCTTGCAGTGGCCACACCTATTCTGTCCAATGACCTCTTCCCAGGTGTGACTGAGACACAAATACATTCCTGACATCACCCCAATTTTATTGGGCATGTGTCTATTCTCCTCCCTGCCCAGTCCCTTCTCCCAGGGATCTGTGGGGTGAATGGACCAGTGGCCCCCTGGGGAGTGTAAAACTGCAGCTTCCTGGCAAAGCTGCCCAAATGATATGCCTATAGTGCTTGGCCTCCCCTTTGCTCCTTTCCTGTTATTCACAACTAGGTAAAATATAACAATATCATCTTCATCACCTGAAATCAGGAATGAAAGGCAGATTCAGAGACTCAGTTGCCAACATCTGCCAACATCTGCTAACCTGGAACAGAAGCTGCTGAAGTCATAAACTAGTAGAAATAAATACTTTAAAGGTAATGTTATTGAATTGCTCAAGGCTGAGTGTGCACCAGCCTGAGAGTGAGAAACTCTAGGGTGCATAGCCATAGAAAGACCTGCTACACTTCCATGTATTTTACCTCCAGGTATTCCACCAGTTTTACACTGTGAAGAGTCAAGAAAAATCCCTTCCTGGCTCTAACAGGAGGAGAGGAAAATAAACCATTACGAAATATACCCAAAGCAAGCTTCATAATGAAGTCCTACTCTCCAGGGGAAAACACTCCAGTTTTATCCCACTAACTGAACTGAAATTCTCAACTCCAGATGCCTCTATATTTCCTGTCTTACTTAAGGAGTGGTAAAAATAAATAAATAAATAAATAAAATAAGAAACACTGGTGAAAGTCACAGCCCAGAATCACAGACCCACTAAAAGTCTGAGCTTTAACCATAATATTACAGAATGCTTCCTTACCCCATCGCTTACCACCACGCCAACAGGATTTTATTACAATAACACTGAATTATAGCTGAACAAACTGCAAGGTGAAGACTCTATACGAGAAGGAGTTCATAGGGAAGCCCAATGACAGCAAGGGAGACACAATCAAGGACAGCCTTGGCCCACAGACCCAGGTGTCTCAGGTTCAATTCCCAGTCAAGGACAAGTACTTTGGTTGTAGGTTCAATCCCCAGCCCTGGTAAGGGTAAGAGCACATGCAGGAGGCGACTAATTGAGAGAAGGTGTCTCTCTCTCATCGATGTTTTTCTCTCTCTCTCCCCCTCCTCCCTCCCTTACACACTCTCTCTCTCTCTCTCTGGAAATCAATGGAAAAAATATCCTCAGGTGAGGATTAAAAAAAAAAATTACACACTCAGAAGTAAAAACAAATATCTGTAGAGGGAAATATTGAGGAAAAATCAGAGAGATTGACTTCCCCAAGTTCACACAGCTAGCAAATGACATAATTGACATTCAAATCCAGATCTTACTTTCCATTGCCATAAATTGCATATGAAGTGTGAGAATCCAGATTTTCCCCCAAGTACGCAATTAATAAGGAGACTTTTTGTAATATGCACATCAGAATGGTTCTTTTGTGACCTTAAGGAATTTTTGCAGTTTCCCAAATGATCTAATTCACACCTAGGAGAAACTAATTAAAAAAAGAAGAAGGAAAAAAAAAAGAAACAGGACACAGTGACAGTTGTTCCAAGCTGCTGTTCATTGAATTACAATGAGGAGTCCACTTGCCAACATGTTTCTAGAAAAGAAACCCGACTGGGATTTTTACACTGGAGTCAGTTTCTTCACTCCTGGAATGGCTAAGCAAGCAGGAAAGGCCTCAAAAAACAGACCCAGCTACCACCCCCCTGGGCACCCTCATGCTGATTAATCACAACAGCTGGGTCACACCAGCTGGAAAACATCCCTCCCTCCTCTGAACTGGCCTAGTGTTTAAAGTGTATGCCATTCATCTCATATTTAACATACACTCTTTCCAGCGGTTCTCAACCTGTGGGTCGCGACCCCCTTGGGGGTCGAACGACCCTTTCACAGGGGTCGCCTAAAACCATCGGAAAACACATATATAATTACATATTGTTTTTGTGATTAATCACTATGCTTTAATTATGTTCAATTTGTAACAATGAAAATACATCCTGCATATCAGATATTTACATTACAATTCATAACAGTAGCAAAATTACAGTTATGAAGTAGCAACGAAAATAATTTTATGGTTGGAGGTCACCACAACATGAGGAACTGTATTAAAGGGTCGCGGCGTTAGGAAGGTTGAGAACCACTGCTCTATTAGATTGGTGGCAAGATTTTAAGTGCATTATTCTTGTCGAAATTCTAAGCTATTTGAGGACATATTATCTCCCAAAGCACCCAGCAGTTTGCAGGTTTCCTAGTAGATGCTCCATCATCATTGAATGATTGGCTACTGAGAAAGAAACATTGTTCAAATATTCAGGGGTGAAATTGATCTTGAGTTGGTAGTTATGAGGCATCTTAATTAGTTGTAATAAGGAGGTGAGACTCAGATGACAAGAACCCAGAGTAAAGCATATTCATTTCAGAGGTCATCCATTCCTTGACACTGCCACTTTCCAAAACTTGACTAATCATTTAGTGTAAACATAAAAATTGAATTAGCATGTCATGTGCAGAATTGCACTTTTGTCTTGTTATAGATGAACCTATATATATGGCTAAACTTGTCATTTTGCTTGAAGTTGCCTGGTATTGTTAGCACCAACTAATGATCAAAGATGTTTTATGAGTGTTTGGCAGCAAACACAAGTGGCATTGAAATACTCAGCAAACACAAGTGGCATTGAAATACTCAAAGTGTTGAATAATTTTTAAAAATCTCATACTTTATCCTGGACTAACTATGTTAACACTTGCAGTGATGGTGCAATAACAATGGTGGACAAAACTTCTGATGACTTAAAATCAATAAAAAAAAAAAATTAGCAGGAAATGCTACTCCATAGACGTAAGGGAATAAAAATGGCAGTTTCTCTTTGGTATATGCTTGGTGAAGGAGGAGAAACAGAGTAGTAATGTCATTAAAGTTTGCCCTCAGAGTACGTCTTTAGGATATCCAGTGAGACAAAACGCGGAGTATACATAAAGCACTTCTGTTCAATGGTTATCCCAAGGAAAAGTATCTGTGTGGCTGAGCTTGAGCTGAACTATCTACACAGTTCATGCAGCACTATTTTTATTTGGGAAAAAAAACACTAGCCATCATACTATGCTTATTTATTTTTTATTTTTATTTTTTTAAAAATATATTTTATTGATTTTTCACAGAGAAGAAGGGAGAGAGATAGTTAGAAACATCGATCAGCTGCCTCCTGCACATCCCCCACTGGGGATGAGCCCGAAACCCAGGCACATGCCCTTGACCGGAATCGAACCTGGGACCCTCCAGTCCACAGGCCGACGCTCCATCCACTGAGCCAAACCAGTTTTGGCCATACTATGCTTATTTAGATTTGAGTACTTGGCAGACATTTTCTTGAAAATGAACAAAGTGAGACTGTCATTGAAAGAGAAGTTGTCACCCTAGCCAGTTTGGCCCAGTGGATAGAGCTTCAGCCTGAGGACTGAAGGGTCCTGGGTTCAATTCTGGTCAAGGGCACATGCCGGGTTGCAGGCTCCATCCCCAGTGAGGGGCGTGCAGGAAGCAGCTGATCAATATTCTCTCTCATCATTGATGTTTCTATCTCTCTCTTCCTCTCTGAAATCAATAAAAAATATTTTTAAAGAAATAAAGAGAAACTGTCATCAGTGCTTGGTGCCAATGGTAAAATTTGAGCTTTCAAAAAAAATAAGAATATTAGAAAACGTGTATCTGCCATGAGCTTGATAGCTTTCCAATACTTAGAGACATTTCTGGTGAGGCTGGTGATTAATAAGTGTGATTTTTTAAATGAAATAAATCAACATTTGGAAAATGTGCAAGATTCAGTGACTCACATCTTCCAAATAACCAATGCAGGAAAAAGAATATAGTTCCATGCATATTCATGAATAAAGATTCCTGAAATTCAAGATAGACCAATAAGTTCCAATTTCATAGAGCAAAAAAAGTTCATTGATAATGAGACAGGCCAGTAAGGCAGGACAAGTGGAATAGGGGAACTGAGAGAGCTGAACAAACTGGCCAAGCAATTTACAGCAGATACAGAAGTCACCTCCCAAGAGATAGCACCTAGGCCTCCATTGTATTTCAGCTCCAGACCCAGAAAAGCAGCTAAACCCGGTGGATGATACCAGGACCAGCTGCAATGACCAATGACCCCCTGCCCCAGTGCCGACCAATCAATAGAGACTACAGCCCTGACAGAGCACATCCAGAAAACGGATGAATATTCTGCTGAAACCCTCCCCCTGAGACCTCCCTTAAGATTCCTGCCTCCAAGAGAGAGATGAAAGCCTCAAGACAAAGGACCCAGCGCATACTCTCCCTCTGGGGAGCATGCCTGTGCCCCTCCCTTCACGTTCTACTTCCCTCAGAGGCATGCATCTCCTAAACTCTAAGGGACCCCACGAGACTTGCAACTAGGGAAGCAACGGGCAGCGGCAGCTCACCCTGGGCTCACCCCCTGAACCTGTCCCCAAGGCCCCCTTTTTCCTGATTTCCCTGTGAACTAAAGTAGCCAGCCCAGCTCTCCTGTTGCTTTTTTTATGCTGAACCCTTCCTTATTTCACGGTACCCAGCTTTAGTAAGGCACCCTCACCGTCACCTGGCCTTGTGTTGTGAAATCTTTCCCACGTGAAGTCAATAATCTCTCTGCGACCAGCTGGCTCTAGGCAGACCACTCACATTCCATATTGCATTAACCACTTGTTAAGCTTTGGTGAAGTATCAAGGAATAAGAACAGTTTATCCAAAACAGCTAATAAAGTCTCCCTTTTTCATACCTATATGAGCTCCTACCAACTAGACTTTAAGCAAAACAGTGTATTGCAGCAGATTGAATGCCAGAGCAGGGATGAGATTACCACTGACTTCTAAGCAACCAACAAAAGAGATTTGCACACACAAAAAAAGAGGGAGCCGCTCTACACATTCATTTTTTTAAAAATATAGTCCTTTTTGTTCAATTGTGTTATTTAAGATAACCTGCAATGGTTATATTGTTGTTACTATTAAACGAGCTAGTAAATATTTACAATTTTTCTCTATTTTAAGCAGATATCAATAAATATAACCCCGAATAAACAAAACTACTTAGGGCTCCTTGGTGATTTTTATACAGTAAGAGATCAGAAAGTTTGAGAACTGCTATTCTTAGCCATCAAGAATCACAGGGGTATTTTAAGCTGAATGCATCCTTACCAATGAAACAGAAAGAAGAGAGAGAAAAAAGATCATTGCCTTTTGACATCCTCCCCAGATACTCAAAACGTTAAACAGAACATTGTTGGGACAATTGGAAATATTTGCCTGTTGGGTAATAATATTCTATTAATATTATTATATTAATATTAATATTCTATTAATATTATTATATTAATATTAATATTCTATTAATATTAATATTAATATAATATTAATATAATATTATAATATATATAATTAATATATATTATATTATATTATATTATATTATATTATATATTATATAATATAATTATATAATATAATATATTATAATATATATAATTAATTAATATAATATTAATATTCTATTAATAATATTCTATTAATATTCTGATATTTGTTAACAGGTGGCGTATGAGAGTTCTCTTTTGCCTGGGAGATAAATGCGGGAGTATTTGGGAGCAAAGTGCTGTGATGTGTGCAGACTACTTACGAATGGCTTGATTGGTCGGCGCAAAGGTGGTGTGTTTACATAGAGAAAGTGATATGGAGGTGGTATAGCAAGATGATAACCATTGGAAAAATCTAGGTGAGGGTTTGTTACAATTTTCAAAGCATTATAGTGGGTTTCTTAATTTTCTGTGAATTTCAAATTTTTATAACACCACCACCAAATAATTAATTTTTAAAAATAGGTTAGCCGAGTGGTGACTCAGGGCTTTTCCTGACCTCCCTGAACCTCCTCCTCAACAGGCAGAAATCCTTTGCCCCCACCTGAGTGTGCTTGGGGGAGGACTATAGACACGACCGTCATCAAACATCCCCCAGCTAACACCTCCCAGGATGCGCTGCTGAGGATGGATTCTTTGAGCTTCTTGCAGTAAACTCTAGCTTCCATAAAAGTATGTGCTGGAATGTGCAGTCACTGCATCCTTGTCAAGCCTCTGACTCACTCTTTCACATATACATACAGGCTGTTTTGCAATAAAACCCTATTCACTAACTCGAGCACCTGAGGTGTTGATTTTTCCAGGCAATTAATGTGGAACCCTCAGAAAACATTTTTGCAGCATTCTTCCCCAATCCTTCCTGCTGATACAATTTCTTCTTGGTTTACTTTCCTGCCTTGGCAAAGTCAAGCGAAGTCTGTCCAAGAAAACTGAAGGCCCGCCAGGCTCCTCACTTATATCATAGACCAGATTGTTCCAGTACCTACAGGGGTGCAAGGGTCTGTACTGACCCCAGAAAATGCCCTGGGAATTGCTCTCACAATTAAATCCCTTCATGAATGTATGTTCCTTGCCATTTCTGTATTTTCTGTTAAACAAAATTATAGCGGTTCAAATTAGCCAGGGATCCAGTTAATCCAGGCGTTGGTTTATTTCCTTAATTGAACAGACTTGTAACGATGTGCTAAGATATTTTGTTTGTTCTCTAAGGTTACACAGCCATTTCCTAGAGTCAGGGGAATATTTACTAATACATTTATAATTTGGATGGTTATGAATGCCTCACATTTTAGGTAGCTAGGGGGATTGTTTAAATAGGCAATGGGATTAAGAAATATTTTATCTTAGGTATTTACGTCCTGTTGTTTTAATATGATTTTGCCAATGTCACAATATTTTTTGAAGTTTTTAAGGAATTTTAGTTCTGAGACTGGTTGCATTTTTCTCTTCCAGCTTTAGAGTGTATTCTACAGCAAGATTGGTCCTCAAATTCAGCAGTCGTGGCAGAAGGCAGACAGTACTCAGATTGTCATCTCTAGATGAAGGGTCCATTCCACTGTTCTACCGTAGTCCAGGGATTCTCTGCCATGAAGGCTGCCCCACCACTGGAGGGTGGTGAACAGCATCCCAGAGTTCTAACCACCAGATGCATAAAGATTCTATCACTTTAAACAACTTGAAAACCTTTTAGTCTAGAATACTCTGCGATTAAGGCCCTCAGAATCCAAATATTACCAAACTCAGGTGCCTGGATCAAACTATGGTAGAAATTCTCTCTCTCTCTCTCTCTCTCTCTCTCTCTCTCATTAATATTCTCCAAATGGAGTCAAAGAGCAACCAGGAATTAAATAACAGCATAGGCCCACAACAGTGCTTGTCAAATCGGAGACCCATTCATGGGAGAAGGGGAGCACAACGTGATGGATTTGCACAGTCGCAGAGCCTCTGCCTCCAAACCTGGTTCTTCGGGGTCACCATTCTCACAGCACCTGTGGGCATCTGCACTGATTTAGAGGCTGTTAAGCAGGAAGCTGCTACTTCATCAGACAGGCTGAGCACCAAGGTCCCATACCAGCTGCGTGACCTTGACATTTATGTCATTGCTCTGGGTCTTCTGGAAGACATTAGTATCTCCTCTACCTAGTTTCACCTGCGAGCAGTGGTTATGAGTGGGTTCCCAGTGCACTTCTGTGAGGTAAGGAGTGGCTCTGACAACAGAGCGGAGGATTTCCCTCCACAATTTCCCTGCCCCTAAAACTAGAGCTACTGAGCGGTTTTTGATAGCGTAGCTGGGAGGACAAAGATAAACTCTCCAGCCCTCAAATCTACCTGGACTCCATGCCTGAAAGTGTATTAGCTACTGTTCCTGAGACCTTCTACTAAATACTACCCTCTGAGAGAGATTACAAATGAAATCATTAACTGCTCCAAGTGCAGGGCGATATTTGATCCTGGAGAGCCCCTGAGCATAAAGCTCTGGTAGTAAGATCATGCGAAAGGCCGGGAATTAGGCCCAGTTGGCCATAGATTAACCCTGCACCATCCAGCGCCTCATCAAAACGCTCAGGCCCCTTCCTGAATATGCAAGGTATTTGGGGAGTGGGGGAGGGGGCAGCACTGCCTTGAGACCCACTGCACTGCTCATCAAGCTGCATGACCTTAGGCAAGTTTCTGCACATCTGGGATGACGTTCTTTCATCTTTCAAATGAGTATGCAAGATGTAAAATCGAAAGTGCCTTCAAGCTTGAAGATTTAAAATATTGTGTCCTACTTCTCTAATGGCCTTACCTTCAACACAACAGCACTGCCTGCTCCATCCTCTCCCCTGCAGTCACACTGTGTGGGAGCATGAACGGTGGGTGTTTCATCTGTTTCCATCAGCGTTGATCTCTGAGCTCCTTGAGAGTAAGGACCTTGCTGTATTCCTTTGTTTATCCACAACATTACCTAACAGAGATTGTGTATGCAATCAGTGATTGTTGAAAAGACAAAGTATAAGGCTCTGCCCCAGTATAAGATGTTATTTTTACCCTTTTTGCCCTAAATAGCCATGGGCTGCCCTTGCCAAGGCCATTCATAGATAGTGTGGGAAACTCCAGAACTGAAAATTCAACCCTTGCAAAACCTGTTTTGTTGTTTTTCTCTTTTAAAAGAACATATTGGCTGTATTTTTTTTAAAACCAAGAATGACCTTTCTCAGGTCCCCAGCTAGAATTCAGAATAAAGGGAACTATATTCATTTGGGATGTACTAAAATCAAACCAACAAACCAAAGCTACCCCGGTGATGGGGAGGGTGTGTATCCCAGAGGCACTTATCCCATCCCCACTCCAGTCTTGGCCACACCCATCCTTGTGCTTTCTGGCCCAGAGTTCTCATGAGGCTTTTGTGGCTCAGACATTACCATAAACACTTGTTAAGGAAAACTGCTCTTCAGGTAAATAAGTTTCTGCAAAGCCAGAGCTTTGGGCCCTGGTCCAGGGAAGGCTGAGCTGAAAGCTACCAACCTTCTTTGGTTCACCCATCGTCAACCAGCCTCCGCCATGCAGCTGGTTTTGAACAATCCAGGGAATTTGTGCAAGGTCATTTCCCAGGCAAAAGGAAAACAGCCAGGTGACTGACCAGCAGTGAACAGGAGCCATAATTAACAATAGCAGAGTCTTCAAGCATGAAAGTTTGGATGGAGTTCAGATAATCACTCAATGGTTGAAAGACATTCTCAAAACCTTGTGGAATTCTAAATTTAGACTACTATTTGAGAACAAGTTGAATGAAGCTTCCTTGGATGGAAGCCAGAGTTCCTATTCCAGGTTGGATCCAAAGACAGAAAAAAAATCAAGATAAAAGGATAAACACTAGCAGGTATAATTGAATGGCTGCGCTGAACAAAAGTTTGAATTGATAAAGGGATAGACAGATGAATAGAGGACTGACAGGCAGACAGCTAGACGCGGGTGTAATAGAGAGATGGCTTTGGTTGTGTAGCAAGCAGCCATTCTGGAGCATTCCTATTTTATGACAATGAGTGAACCCAGCTTTTGCAGGAAGAGGAATTTGGATCAAGAACTTCTGCTATGGTTTTAAAAAAATGATAGATGATAAGAAAGAGATGATTGATTGATCAATGACAGGTAGGTGATAGATGTATGATAGATGATAGATAGATGAAGATAGATGATAGATAGGTAGATATAGATGGATAGATAGATAGATAGATAGATAGATAGATAGATAGATAGATAGATAGATAGATAAAGAGAGGGAGAGATCATTTCATAGCAAACAGGTATTGCTCTCCTCCATGGTCCAAAGCTGAGTCACAGTCCTACAAAGGCAGAGGGAGCAATCTAATGGCCTGTGGAGGTCAGTTGTAGTTACAGATCCAGTTTTTGATCACGCCCTTCCTAATCCTGATGCTGATGCAGTTATCCTAGAGCAGCATCTCCCCTGAAGAAATGGAAGCTGTTCAACATCTACAGAATGTGCCTGGCAATCTGACATTGGGGGAAAAGCTTATTATAGCTGAAATTTTTTTTTTAATTGACAAGAAGACTGTAAAATTATTATAATAATCTCTCATATTTTATAGTATTTTATGATGGACAAAATACTTTTTTTTGTTAATCCTCAACCGAGGATATTTTTTTCCATTGATTTTTGGAGAGTAGAAGAAGGAAAGGAGGAAAGGAGAGATGAGAGAGAGAGAGAGAGAGAGAGAGATCAATTGGTTGCCTCCCTCACAAGCTCTGGATGAGCCAGGGATTGGATCTGCAACCCAGGTACAAGCCCTTGACCAGGAATGAAACCACAATTCTTTGGTGCTAACCACGTAGCAGCACTGGCCAGGGTAAAAAAATACTTTTATATGGGTTATCTTTCTTGACCCAGCCACCCTAACAAGCAAGCAGAGAAGATTTCTGTTGTTGTTTGGTTGTTTGTTTGGGGATATTTCCCATTTAAGACACACACAAAAAACAGTATTATGAAAAATAAGTGCCTTGAGTAGGATCACATAGCTAGTTAGAAGCAGATGGGACCAGAACCCAGATCCCTACCTCAGAGCCCCATCTTTTGTCTATCACACTATGCATATGATATTGATGCTCAAAGGGACCCACAAAAGCTACATTCAGAGATATCTGACCTGAAAGTCATGTACAGGAGGGTTCGAAGAAAGCTTATATGATTTTACTTTTTATATACCATTAATCTTTTTAAAAAATATACATTAGTATTTATTTTAGAGATAGAGGAAGGGAGAAAGAGAGAGAGAGAGAAACATCAATACAAGAAACATCAATTAGCTGCTTCCTGCATGCCCCCTACTGGGGATTGAGCCCACAACCTAGAATGTGCCCTGACCAGGAATCAAACCCATGACCTTTTGATGCACGGGATGATGCTCAACCAACCTAGCCACACCAGCCAGGGCTACCATTAATCTTGATCAAATCATTTCTTTTGCTGTGAAATTGAGGCTTCTCTTCCAGTGATTCCTCAAAACTAATACAATGACACAACATTGCAAGTATGAGGAAAGATAGATATTTTGCTCTCATCTTCTGAATCAAAATCAACTCATCCTATATAATAAAAGCCTAATGTGTAAATTGACTGAACTGTGGAACAACCGGTGGAATGACCAGTCACTATGACACACATTGACCACCGGGGGACAGACACTCAACGCAGGAGCTGCCTCCAGCCTGCAGGCCCCAGGCCAACCAAGATGGGTGCCAGCAGGGCCCTCTCTTCCCCTCCACCCCCCGATCACACCACTTGTTGCCCCACAGATCGGCCCTGATCACTGGCCAGGCCTAGGGACCCTACCCATGCACAAATTTTATGCATCAGGCCTCTAGTGTCTAAAAAGTGTCAACTATATGTCAGGTACTAATAGGTATCTTTTGTCATTTGATCCCAATGATGACTCCAAAATATAGATATCATTTTCCCCATTTTGCAGAGTAAGAAACTGAGATACAAAGAGGTAAAGTAGCTTGCTCAAGGCAGCACAGCTACTGATTGCCCTGTATTGTTAAATATAAGAGTGAAATGAATGGAAACAGTAACATGTTCTATAGAAATTGAGAGGGCAGTGAAACCATGTCCACTGTGGTGCTTTGGCAGGTGTGTGCTCAAAACTGAAAAACTACAGAGGCATTTCCTAAGAGTTTGAAAATAACTAACAAGGATGAATCCCCAGTCTGCTCCCCACCCCACCCTCCCCATCCCTTCCCCATCCCTCAGGAGAGTGTGACAGGATGGGCTGCCTTTTGGGGCTTTTTATGCAAATGAGGACAAAGAGGTTAGTGAGAGAGGATGGGGAGCGGGCCTAAGCCATCGGTCAGACATCTACCGAGGAGTCCTTAGTGCTGCCGCAGAGGCAGAGAAGCTCTCACCACCACCACTGTCCTTGCCAGCCGTGAGCCCGGCTTCTGGCTGAGCAGTACTCCCCCTGTGGGAGTGCACTAATCACCAAAGAGCAGCTCCTGCATTGAGCACCTGCTCCCTGGTGGTCAGTGCATGTCATAGTGACTAGTGGTTCTGCCATTCGGTCTATTTGCATATTAGCCTTTTATTATATAGGATTAGTTTCAGGTGTACAGCGTAGTGGTTAGACAACAATATACTTTACAAAGTACCCCCCCCTTTATTTGCAGCACCCACCTGGCACTATACATAGTTATTATAATACTAGAGGCCCCGTGCATGTATTTGTGCACAAGTGGGGTATCTTGGCCTGGCCTACCCCTCTCACAATCCGGGACCCCTTGGGGGATGTCAGAGGGCTGGTTTCAGCCCGATCCCCACAGGCCAGGCTGAGGGACCCCACTGGTGCACGTGCATCGGTCCTCTAGTATGCATATAAGATCTTTGGTTAATCTCTTCCCGCCTACTCTCCTCCCCCCTTCCTTCTGAAATTCATCAGTCTTTTCCATGTTTCCATACCTGTGGTTTCCACACCTGTGTTGAACGTCTGCCTCCTGGTGGTCATTGTGTGGCATTGTTACCAGCAGGTCGGCCTGTTGGCTGGTCGCTTAGGCTTTTATATATATACTACAGGCCTGGTGCATGAAATTTGTGCATGGGCAGGGTCCCCTCAGCCCAGGCTGCACCCTCTCCAAACTGGGACCCCCCCCTGGGGGTCGGGCCTAAACCAGCAGTCGACATCCCTCTCACAATCTGGGACCGCTGGCTCCTAACTGCTCACCTGCCTGCCTGCCTGCCTGATCACCCCTAACTGCCTCTGCCTGCTGGCCTGATCTCCCCTAACTGCCCCCTCTGCCAACCTGATCACCCCTAACCACCTCTGCCTGCAGGCCTGATTGCCTCTAACTGTCCCCTTACTGGCCTTGTCACCCCCACCAGCATGGTTGCCCCTTACTGCCCCCTTGATGGACTGGTTGCCCCCAATTGCCCCCTCTGCCATCCTGGTCAGCCCCAACTGCCCCCCTGCCGGCCTGGTCACCCCATGCAGCCTGCTGTTCAGTCGTTTGGTAGTCCCTCACTAACCCCCCTGCTGGCCTTGTCGCCCCACACAGCCTGCTGTTTGGTCATATATCCGGTTGTTTCGGTCATGACGGCCCCTGGCTTTTTACATATTAGGATAGATGATTTCACTTACCAATATATGTGGAATTTAACAAACAAAACAGAAACAGACAAACAAACAAAACAAAAAGAGACTCTTAGGTACAGAGAATAGACTGCTGGTTGCCAGAAGAGAGGGGTTGGGGGTCTGGTTAAAAAAAAGGTGAAGGGGTTAATAAGTACAAATTGGTTGTTACAAAATGGTCATGGGGATGTAAAATACAGTATAGGAAATATGGTCAATAATATCGGGACATTTTGAGAGAGTGAAACCTGAGATTAAAGACAGCGGCTGCACTTTGTGAGACAGTGCAAGAGTGAGGATGAAAGAAATGCCTAGTGCCCTGTGAGTCAGTGCGCTCTGATGGTGCCAAGCCTCACTGTCAGGGTTCAAATCCTGGCTCCCTCACTTACATGGCAAGAAATCAGGAGCAGATTATTTAACATCGTTCGGCCTCAGATTCATGACTTGTAAATAAGGAATAATAATGAAGAGAGTCGTTATGAAAATTAAATGAGACAATCTGTGTAAAGTAAGTAATCTTGGCATGTAAGCACTTAAACCGGTCTAGGGGACACTATTGTCACTCACCTTTGGGAGCTGTGTGAGGGAATTTAGCAATGATTTAAACTACACTTTAATGCTTTCTTAGACTTGGGACTTGTGTTTCCTCAGAATGTGTCATCATGTAGAAAGGGTCAGAAGGGAGGTGCTATTTTAAATAGAATGGTCTGAGAAGGGTAAAAATCAGGCAAAGATGCAAAGGAAGTGAAGGAGGCAGTTATGCCAATAACTTAGAGCCGTGGTCGGCAAACTGCGGCTCGCGAGCCACATGTGGCTCTTTGGCCCCTTGAGTGTGGCTCTTCCACAAAATACCACATGCAGGTGTGCATACAGTGTGCAATTGAAACTTCGTGGCCCATGCACAGAAGTCGGTTTTCAGCCTGGGCGAGTCTATTTTGAAGAAGTACTGTTGATATTAGGCTCTCTTGACTAATGAGTTGCCGACCACTGACTTAGAGGAACATCAAGCAGATGGAACATCAAGTTCAATGATCCTTATACATGCTCAAGGAACAGCAGCAAGAAGCCATAGTCAGTAGACAAGTGAGCAAGGGGACCAAGGAGAGGAAATGAGGTAGATCAGTGGCCAAATAGGGAATCAAGTGACACCCTCTACTCTGCGGTCAGACTATAGATGTCCTTGTATGCACCATGGGAAGACAGACACTAGAGAGTTTTGAGCAAGAGGGTGGCACCTCTTTTACATTTTAAATTCCTCACTCTGGTACCCATGCACATAACAAACAGCAGGATGAGGGAATGGCAGCAGGGAAACCAGGTAGGAGTCTATTGAATCGAAGGGTAGAGATGGTGGGGCTTAAACTAACGGTGAGCCGTGGAAGTTGAGAGTTCGGTTCAGATTTGGAATCATTTTTAAGAGACAGAAAGAAGTTTGCTAATGGATTGGATATACACATGAAAACTGAAATAAAGAATTGCTCCCAAGATGTGAGCTTAAGAAATTAATTGGTTATTACTACCTCTGTCATTTCTATAATCATTCCCCTACACTGAATATTCATATTTTTTCCAGAACATTTGATTTCTTAAGACAATGGGGCAATGAATATCTTTATACATTTATCTTTAAAAACTAATAATTATTTCTGAGAAGTAGATTCTTAGAACTGAGCTTTCTGAACCTACAGGTAGGTGCATTTTTCATTATTAAGTGATTTTTCTTATTAATCTTTAAGAATTCTTGATATACAAAGAATAGTAACCCTTTTTTATATATTGCACATAATTCTTCATTTATCATCTCAGAACTTTATATCTTATGTCATAATAAACTTTAAGTTTTATGTAATCAAATCTCCCCATTTTTCTTTTATGATTGCTGGTTTTCATAAAAATAAAATAAAAGAAGAACACAGTAGAACTATATGTACCAGGAACTTTTCTTATAAGTAGTTTTTTTCTTTCTTTTTTTTTTTTTACATAGTTGTACACTCCAGTGATTAGACATTAAATAACTTACTAAGTGATCATCCCAATAAAGAAGCAATTCTTTAAATTTTTTCCCAATTATTTTATGTCTACTGTTCTGTTCTGGTTTTATATTTCTTCTTGAGTCATCTTGTTGATTTACAGATATAAGAAAATTAATCATTTATGTAGTGTTTTCAGAAGTGCTCACATAAATTTGTCCATAGTACTTCTTCTACTCTTTAAATTACCTCTTTCCCTAGAGTATATCCTCCTTTTTATTTATCATATTAAACATTTGTATTTTTATTACCTTTGTAATTTACATTAGCCAGAGTTTGTTCTATTTTTATTACATTAAAAGAAATATCTATTAGATTTATTAATACATTCTATTATCTTTAGGAATTCCAATTTAATAATATCAACTTTTACATTTTTCTTCTGGCTTTCCTAAGTGTACATTTCATCTAACCTTTTGCATCTCTCAGTTTAGTTTGTCTCCATTTTTATTGTTTATTTATGAGAGCATTCACTGCAGTGACATTTCCTTTGAGAACAACATAAGCATAAATTTGATATGTAGTATTCTCATTGTTGGTTATTTCCTCAGTTTTGCAGTTTTGATTTCTCTGTTAAGAGAATTATTTAAGATCATTTTTTAATTTAAAACTTCTGTTCATTTTAACTTATAGTGCATTATGCTTTATAAAACTCCTCCTCTGGTTAAGTCCACGAGAAAAAAAAAAAAAAAACATTGGAAGAAACCAAATATGTGAACAGCTGTAGGTAAAGCATATTGAGAAAAGTATATATTGATCCACCTCTTATGATCTTAGAGCCATTGCTGCCAACAGCAGAGCTGAAAGAGCCCAGCCAAGACGTGAGCTGCTCTTTGAAAGGATAACCTGGGAAACTCAGAAACCTTCATCTGCTCATTAAAATATGCACATGGGTTTGGCTAGCTGCCTCCTCTTTCTGGTCATGCAGGTAAGAAAACTGAGCATGGGCTCTCTGCCCTAGGGACCACTCTTCAGGTGTGCAAGATGCACTGCCAGCCTAGCTCCGCAGCTCTCAGTGGAAGAGGTGTGGTGTTTAGTGCAGGTAAGAGTCACCTACAACACAAGCCAGTGGTAGCTGCCACCTGTATATATTGAGATAGAGGACAGGAGGGAGAATGGCAGCGGCTCAAGTGCCTAAAGTTAGCTTCATGGCTGGGCATAATGGGAGCTTGCACATGCCCCTGGATGAGGTGACTCAAAGTGGCCTTCTGGTATCAATAGCTTCCCGTTGAAATTTGGCCATATCCCTTTGCCAGGAAGCAAAAAATCCTGGCAGGATATCATTTCAAATTGATCACTTTGTGCCAGACTCAATCTGAGTATAACGCAGAGCACAACTGAGGGCCTTCTTCCCCTTGCTTTCTAGGCTTAAATTCTTAAATTACCACATCCCACACACATTGCATCAGACCCCAGAAGTTCAAAAGTTGTTTACTGCCTGTGCTCCTCCCCAGTTTCTGTGACATCACAGAGCTATATGGTCTTGAAATCTGCCTTCCCATCCACCCACAGACAGAATCAGCCTTTTGCCAATGTCCACAGAAGAGCCAGTCACACTAGGCACCTCCAATTGGGAACTGGGTAGGGGCCATCACTTCCAGGACACAGCAGTCTGCCATCATGCTCATGATGTCTGACCAGTTCTCTCCCCCTCCATGTTTTCCCCAAATATCCCATTCCCCAGAAAAGCATCTTTTCCCTTTGTTATGCAAAGTACCTTTTCTCCTTCCGAAAACTCAGCACTGATATATAGGCCCTGAGGCTCAATTTCTACCCCAAATGGGTTAAGAAGGCATTTTCCTAGTAAAGGACTTGAGACACACTCTCAAAAGAATTCTAAGACCTACTGCTAAGAGGAAACCTCTCCTTTTAATCAAAGGAAGAGCATCAAGTTCAAGAAGCAGGAATCAAGCAATTCAGCATTGAGTTTCTACTAGATTCAAGGTGCTTGGGGGGCAGGGGAGGAGCTGGAGTAGTACAAGGTATGCCTGCCCCTGCGACGCATATAGCCTAGTGGCAAGGTCAGAGGAGGAAGAGTTCACCTTCAGGTGTGAGCTACAGGATGGGAAAGGTTGACTGCAACGTGCTGAGGCCCAGGTAGGAGTCCCAAGCCAGGTAGCATCAAGCTTTTCTTAACTCCACACACAGGTGAGCAAGCAGTATTTTTCTCCTGAATGAATCATCACCATTCTTTAAAATAAAATGTGAATGAGCATGAGAGACATCAGGGATGAAAAGTAACACCACAGGTCCAGAGAAATGGTAGTTAAGGGTCCATGAGGAAACTGACCCAAGCTCCTTGGAAAAGAACCAATAGTGAGAGTAAGTCCCCACTAGTGATCGAAAGATCTGTAATGCTGGGAGCACAGGCCACTTTTGTTTTGAGAGTCCATTTGCAGGAGTGTAGCATGGGGAGGTGAAGAGTTAATCAGATATTGCCCCATCACCGCCACCACCAAACCACATCTATGAGCAGCAGAGATGGAGTTAGCAGTAACTACACCAGATCAATGACTTCACCTGTATTATTTAATTTCCATCATCCATAAGGTGACACAACTATATCTCAACTTACAGGTTCAGAGTGGATGATGTCACTCGCCCAAGATCACAGAACTACCAAGTGACAAATCTGGATCACAAAAGTGGGGCTCCACCTCCAGAGCCCCAGCGCCCTGTAATCTAGTGGGAGAGATAGACACGTACATGGCTAACTCAAAATCAAGGCAGAGCACGGTAAGTATGTAACAACGGAGTGAACAACCACGAGCACTGCAGGGGAGGGAAATGTCCATCTTGCCCTTTCTCTACCTCATTGAAATTTGCACTGACCATGCCACAGAGAGAAGATCAGCAGCCAGTGAGAACAAAGAGCAGAGACTGCTTCTACAGTATGAAGGACAAAAAGGAGAGTAGATACGTGCAACACATCCAGATCAAAACTGCAGGCACATTCACTACTCCAAGCAAAATAAAGAAAAAAGCACCCTCCCGGACACCGAGAAGAATGAGGAAACATTGGGCTGGGAGTTGAGAGAAATGAATTTTCAAGTTCCTTCCTATTAACTTGAAGTGTGGTCCAGAGCAAGGCATATATGACACGCCAACTCTCTTGGCCAGTGTCTTCACCTGACGAAGGCTGGATTTTAGACTGAATGGTTTCTAAGTTCCTTTGCCCACCATGAACACCCAGGGTTTCAGCATGATGCCACAGTCTCCACAGACGTCATACGCACAGCAGGGACTGCCATTCAGTAGGTGCCCAGATAGAGGACCTCACAGAACACAAGCCTCCTGTATTTTTTCCACCTGACCATATCGGAATCAGCAGTGTAGTGCTATTGTCAGGCTGCCCATCAGATAGAAAATTCCACCTCACAGGTGGATGCATTTCACTGAGTTGCCAACAAACTGCAAATAAATCCCTGCTTCTAGGATCAGATAGTCTGAAATAGCAGAAGTATTAACAGACTCTTAATTTTCGATGCAGCTCCCCTACGGAACCAAAAGCAAGCAAGAGTCCCAAGTTTGGTATTTAAACTCCAGGATCCTCTGCAACCTGAGTAAATGTAATTAAATCTAAGTTTTCCCCTACTGGACTTAATTATCATTCACTCAGTGATGGCAATAATAATACTAATAATATGTTCTTACGTCAGTACTTTTCAGCTTTTCAAATGGCTTTGACATGCTTTATCTCACTTGAGCTTAATAATAACCATGCAGCAAAAGTAGGGCAAGTATTATTATCTCCATTAATACTAATAATAGCTAACCTTTAGGTAGCCCTTTGCATTCACAAAGTGCTTTCATACGTATTTTCCCATTGCTAGAGGCTGAGTTCTTGTACAACAGGACGGTGTCTTATTTATCTGTTTATTCTGCATGCTTAGCACAGGCCCAGGCCCAAAGAAGTCACTCAATATCTGTGTATGACATTTTAAATTAATATGATCCTATGAACACTCCATCAGGTTGCTAGGCAGATATTTTTATCCCAAATGTTCACATAGAGAAATTGAGGCTCATGGAGTTTTAGTGTCACGTCCAAAGTCACACAGGAGTGACCAAGGAAAGAGTAGTTTCTAATTAAGTCCAAAGTGTTATGCTCCTTCCTCCATAGGAATGCTCGTCAAACTTTAACATGTAAGCAGATCATTGGTCATCTGGAAATCTTGCTAAAATGCAGATCTGATTCAGTAGGTCTGGGGAGGGAGTGAGAACCTACATTTCTAAATTTCTAAGGTAGTGTGGAGGATGCTGGTTTAAGGACCACTTTTTCTTTTCTTTTTCTTTTGTTGTGTTTTTATCCCTCTCCCCCCCGCACCCAGCTTTATTGGCATATAATATTGTATAAGTTTAAGGTATACAACATGATAATTTGATATGCACATATAATGTGAAATGTTTACCACAATAACGTTAATTATAAGATGAATAAGTTCTGGGGATATAGTGTACAGCATAGTGAGTGCAGTTAACAATATTGAATTATACACCTGAGAGTTGCTAAGAGGACCATTTTTTTGAGAGGTAAGTAGACATAAGAGGACAAGAGCAATTAAGTGACTTTCTGAAGGTCATCTGCTAATTTAGAAGTAGAAATAGAATTAGAAGCTATTCCACTGACCCCCATCCTACCCTAGACTTGTACCTCCTGATTCACTAAAATAGCACCCCGAGAGTGTTTCCCCACTTACTCTCCTCCCATTCGTGGTTGGAAAAGGTTTCTGAACCTCTCACATTTGCAAATATTGAGTCTTAGAATTAAAAAACAAAAACAAAAACAAAAAAAAAACACACATGTTGTTTCAGAAACACACACCAAGAAGTGTAACTGGGGTGAAAATTTCATTTCAGAAAATCTGGGTGGGTTTCTGATAGGCAACTTGCCTTGGCCTTCAAACCCTAGTATGCTATTGGTTTCATCTTTATGTGCCACTTTCCAGGTCCATTAGGCAGTGATTCTCTCCACCACTTTAGTCAGAGAGGCCCCGGCTTCCCTAGTGGCTAGAAAATCCCCTTCAAGGAGACATGGACAGAGCAGGACCTGGACCCAGGTCAGGTCCTGCTGGAGTTCCAGAAATTTCTGATCTTGTCAACCTGGAAACACAGACAGGGCCACATGAGCTGGTTGAATAACCCTTCTGTGAACTTCACATCTTTATCAATCATGCTGGCCCATCACTGATCTCTGGCAGAGCTCAGAGCTATACAGAGACACTAGAGGGTTCTCCAGAGAAACAGAACCAATAAGATGTATACATAGAGAGAGACATTTACTATAAGAAATTGGCTCACACAACTTTGGAGACCAGTAAGACCCAAAATCTGCAAGGTGAGTTGGCAAGCCGAAGGCCCAGGAGAGCTGATGGTTTAGTTCCAGTCTGAGTCGGAAGGCTTGAGAACCAGAAGCGTGATAGCAGATCCAGCCCAAAGGCCAGCAGGCTCACGACCCAGGAGAGCCAATGTTTCTGTTTGAGTCCAAAGACAGGAAGAAGCTGATATTCCAGTTTGAAAACAGTCAGGCAGGAAGAATTCTCTTGTATTCAGGGGAAGGTCAGCTTTTTTGTTCTATTCAGGCCTTCAACTGATTGGATAAGGCCCACCACAGTACAGAAACCATCTGTTTGATTCGGGCAAACAATTTAAATGTTAATGTCATCCAAAAACACCCTCAGAGGAATACCCAGAATAATACACAACCAACTATCTGATCACCCTGTGGCTCAATCAGGTTGATACATAAAATTAATCATTACACCAAGAGACCAACCACAACCACATGCTGTTCAATTACACAAAGTACCAAATATACAACACACTCTGACACCTGCCACAATGTTTTGTAGGATCGCTTCCTTCCTGAAGAAACCTTCTCAATGTAACTATCTAGTCACAGTCTGTGGGTCTGCTAATTACCATTGCCCAAGGCATACTCAGGATGTACTGAGTAGAAAGACCACTGAAAAACCACTATCCAGCAGAGAGATGGTGCACAGTGACACATGCCCAAGGCTGGGTGGCTCATTTCAGTGTGGGGTCCTTTCTATGCTATCCAAGGACTCAAGAAGAAGGATGGGCTTTGACCTTATCTTCATTCCATTATTATTCTTGAAAACTAGCCTTTTATCCCTAAACTCAACTCTTTTTCTCTTGTTGTAGTTCAATAAAGGAGGGACAAATTCTTAAAAAGCAGATGAACATTTAAAAATGAATAATGATATGGGCTCAGGAATACTGGAATAATCTCCCAATGGGAAAGATATTGCAACAGTAGGCACAGCCTCAGGTGAGGAATCTCCTGTGTGGAAAGAGGCTACAACATGGGCACTCCCCAAAGGCTGATGAAAATATATGCTGGGTGACTATGAAACAAGAAGCCCTCTTTGGCCATGGTCCATTCGCATGTGCATTGTCATCAGTCAGAGGCCCTCGGAAAAGAATTGCTGAATTTCCTATATCTAATATATGACAATAAAGAGTGCTAAAAAAAAAAATGAGGTGTGTGCACTAATGGGCAAAGGGTAAAGGGTGGAGTCTAGTCTTCAGAAGTAGAGAATATAATTTTCATTGTGAGAAATGTGGCTCAGCTATTCTTCTCAAAAAACTCTTTTCCTGGTTTGATTCTGAAACAAACTTGCAAGAATTCTAATCATGGCCATAAGTTATATACTACATTTGTGCAATATGTGACATTAAAAAAACTATGCCCATTAGATGTCAGGCATAGTAATAGTTACTGGGGAAAATACAAAATAACATACTACTTTGTTCAGTTTTCAAAAAGCTATATCATTTCTCATATACATCATCTCATTTAATCCCTCCAATTGATTTCTTAGTTATATATAGTAATCCCCATTTATATACAAGGTGACTGAGATTTAGAAAGGTTAAACACTTTATGTGAGATTGTGAAAATAAAAGGTAGCAGAGTTGGTAGAACTAAGACAAATCAACACATATCTGCAAAGCCACTAAGAAGATCTCTCCCACAGTGATCTTAGGGTGACATAAGAGTCCCTGGCAGGCCAATATGAGGTTATCTTGAGATCTCTAGCATCCTTCCCTATGACGTCTTACCCAATTCATCAAACATCCAGGACCCCGAAGCTTCACCTCAATTCCCTCACCATCATTCATCAAAATCTAATCTCAGGAAAAAAGTTCTGGTTTTAATTATAGGATTGTTCATGGTGAGTCATTCTGTTACCTCTCCTAAAGGTAATTATACATTGTTTTCTTCCTAACAACAAAATGAAGATCATCGTCCCCAATAAAGGAAAATATGATTCCAAATTATTGAGAAAAGAATCTGAACAATCTCCTCAAACTCTATCATATCCACTTCTACCCTATATGCAAATCAAGACTCTAAAAAGTAAGCATATTCAACTATTTTGACTAACATTTATTTTTCACTTATTCAACCATTAATAACTTATTATCTGTACCAAGAACTGAGATTCATAGCTAGATAAGACGTAGGCTCTCCCGTGAGAACCAGATGTTTTACTGAGGGCTGGGACAGAGAAGAATTATGAAGAAGCCGATACTCACAATTCATGTGCTGTAATACAATTATGGGTTATGGGGGGCTTCTAGAGAGGAGTAACTAACACAGGCAGAGTGAAAAGGCATCACAGAAGAGTGAAATTTAAGCTCAGCCTTGAGAGATAAGATGTTGTTTTCAGATAAGAGTAGAGGAAGAAGCTATGTGAACTTCATGGAGGTATGAAATGGTAGAACATTGCACCAAAGAGTAGAACATTTCCCCATATTCTCTATATCATAGCTTGGCTCATAGAGGGTCTATTATGTGCCAGGCACCACAGAGCAAATTAAAAGTTTTTAACTTTGAGATATAAATTGATAAAATATTAAAGCACAGGATGAGCAAATAACACCTCAAAAGATAATGGTACCAGGAATTATCACAAGGCAGTAAATGGCAGTTTACTAATGTGTGAAATAGACAATAGCTACTAGGAAGTCATTGGCATTGTTTACATTGAAACTACATCAAGACAGGACCATTAACTTCTAATAGAAAGTAGGTAGGAGACTGTACAGTTTAACAGCAGGTATTGGTCTAGAAAACACAAGGTTGAATTGCATAACCCCAGATGACATTTATGGGATAAGCAGAATGCATAAAAGGATTAGTATCCTCTCTGGGAGTCTACGATTGAGTTAATTTACATTCTTGAATCAATATTGGAGAATGAGTAATTGCAATATGAGGTAGACCAGAGATGCAAATGGAGTTGAGAGAAAGAAAAAGTCATAAGAGATTGCATGGAGGAGGTGGAACTTGAGCTGGGCTTTGAGGAGTGGAATAATTTGAAAAAGAAAAAACAGATGGGCATTCCATTCATGAGAAACTGACTGTCGAGGTGCAGAAGAGAAAATTTTTCTGGCAAATGCAAGTAGAGAAAAAGACACTGTCATGTGGCTTTGTGTTAGAGGGTGATCGGCAGGACAGTAAACATGAGGCCAGACTTTAACAAGTCCTGACTCACAGCCAGAGAAGTCTGGACCTGACTTTGTGGAAATGGAGAGCCATTCTAGGATATTTTTCAGATTCGGGCATGCACTGATTGCATGCCTTGGAAAGAGTGGCTGAATTATCATCAACGAAAGGATGAGTGGGACCTGCCTAGGTGGCCTGTGGCGTAATGTCTTCTTTATACTTTGGTAAGTAGTACTCAGGATTCTCTAAAGAAGCAGAACCATTAAGATAGACAGACAGACATGCAGACAGACAGATAAGATAGATAGATGATAGAGATTTATTTTAAGGAGTTGGTTCACACCAGTTGTAGGGACTGGCCAGCAGGCTAGAGAACCACAGAAAAGTTGACATGGTAGCTGGGTCCAATGACAGCCTAGAGGCAGAATTCCCGCTTCCTCAGGAGACCACAATCTTTTTTAATTAAGGCCTTCAACTGAGTATTTGAGGCCCGCCCACACATTATGGAGAGTAAGTAATCTGCCTTACTCAAAGTCTGCTGATTTAAATACGAATCTCATCTGAAAATTGCCTTCACGGTGACATGTAGAATGGTGTTGACCAAATATCTGGGTATCTTTTATGGTCAATGAAGTTGACACATAAAAGTAACCATCATAGTAAGGAAACTGGGAATCTTCCTTACCCCCAATCCTGACTCTTCTGCCTGGTTGTCTTGGCTTCCTGGGGAGTTCATAGCCTGCTTGGAATGGATGTTTGGGCTTACTTGAAGAACTTTAAAAAACAAGCCCTCAGCCAGTCCAAAGTGGTGCCAGATCTTCTGTCTTAACAGGAAAATTTTCCCTGTCTTCCTAAATCCACTCTTTTCAAGACCTGTACCTGCTACACCTCTTCTATTTGGGAAGTGGTCCTAAGATGGACCCCAAGAATCTACCTCTTGCAGGTTCATCGCTCATCTATAGAAAACAACCTGGCAAAACATTTCACATGAAGCATATGGCATTAAGGCTGTGTTTGGTTTGGTTCAAAGATTTCTGAAAAAGCTCTCCAAATGTCATTTAGTTTATAACTCACTGTGGTTTGACATGTCTTATGTGAGGGAGAGGGATGACTTTCATTTAATATTAACCAAGCAGCCTTCCAGCACTTCCTCTCTTCCATTGTTTCACTGTAATACACAATGTACTTAACAAGTTGTTTAAAGTTGGCAGGACTCTGAAGCATTCTTCTAAGTATTCTGCCTCACACATGACCTGAAGATTTTATTCAACATCTGTTTAGAAAAACACACACATACCAAACACACAAGACCCAAACAAACTACGCATTGTTTCTAAGTAATGGCCATAATGTACGTACTTGATGTCTCTGGAAAAGGAAATGCTAAGCAAAACAATAAATAAAATTGTTTTCCCCAAAATTATTCATGCTGAACAAAAAAAAGATTGGAGTCAGAAACATTAACCCACAACTAGTAACTCCCTTTCTATAGTAACTCCCTTTCTAGTTGAGGAACGATCAGTATGGAAAAACAACCTTGGAATTTCTTAGTTAAAAATGGTACCCATATCTACCAAATTCATACTAAAACATCACTGAGGATATAGAGAAATGTGAAAACCTACTATGCCAAAACAAAGGCTTAGAGACAATGTAATATCAGACTCTCTTAGTAAGTTCTTCTAAGGTGAGGTGGATTGAAAACACCCAATCAATACTTCTCTTCCTGGCAAAACCAGGTTTCATGATTTGAAACAGGTAGGAAAAGACATCTTACAGAAATAAGTGGGCAAAAAGAAGAAAGGCAACAGTCCACTGTCATCCAGGACTGAGCCTAAAGCACTAGATGCTGGAGAGAGTTAAGAGAAACCCTACAAGCAGTGCATGCTGGGAAGTGCCATGCTTCCCATCCTCTGTCAGCTCTGGGGACAAACCTAGAACATAGTGATCCAGAAATTTCTGAAATAAAAGAGCAAGCAAAGATATGCCAGGTAAGTGACAATGTATAAACTAGGGATAGCTATATTTATAGCAGACGAATTAGATTTCATAGACAAAAGCATAAAACTTTTCAAAGAAGATTATGTTACAGTGCTAAAGGGAATTATTCACAACAAATATGTAAAACTAGAGGCCCAGTGCATGAAATTCATGCACGGGGGGGGGGGGGGGCCCTAGCCCAGCCTTCACCCTCTCCAATCTGGGATCCCTTAGGGGATATCCGACTCCCAATCCGGGACAGCTGACTCCTAACTGCTCACCTGCCTACCTAATCACCCCTAACCCCTCTGCCTGCCTGCTTGATCATCCCTAACCATTTCTGCCTACCTGCCTGATTGCCCCTAACTGCTCCCCTACTGGCCTGATTGCCCCTAATTGTTCCCCTGCTGGCTTGATTGCCCCTAACTGCCTCTGCCTCACCCTGCACCCAGGACCCAGGATTCCCTCCTCTGGCTGGTCACAGGCACTCAGAACCCGGTCCGGCTTTGCCCAGGCCTGCCACAGGTGCCCGAGACCATGGGGCAGGCGGTTTGTCCCTCTCCAGGGCCACAGGCACAGCTGTTGGTGCCAGGGACCATGGGCATGCAGCTTGTCCCTCTCCCGGTCCACAGGCGCAGGCACAGTGCTGGTGCCCAGGACCACAGGGCGTGCGGCTTGTCCTTCTCCCAGGCTGCAGCCTGGTTGGTCCCCATTCCTCTCTCCCAAGCTCATTTGTGCCTGGCTGGTCCCCATTCCTCTCTCCCCACTGTTGAGTGTCTGAGTCATCATGGAGTGCCGGTGTGAGGGCGTGACAGCGTGAGGGTATGGTGACCATTTGCATATTAGCTCTTTATTATATAGGATGATTGCTAAATGTTTAGTATTAAGCTGAACAGTAAAATATTTTAGCTTCATGTCTTTACATTGAAAATAAAGACACATAAACGTCCATTTTTTTAATCACCTAAAGAAATAATCCAGCCTTACACTGAGAAAGGACCTCAATGTTTCTGATGTGTTTGTAGCAGGAAATAGGGACCAAGTTGTTATCCTAAGAGAGCAAGAACCTTGCTTCCTATGATTCTTAGTTTGAAAAACTATGATATATCTAAAGACAAAGGGCAGGCATATTTTGTTCTGGAGACACCTCAAGGTGAGCCCCTTCATCATAGAGATATGCTTTATTAAAGTACCTATTATTTCACCAAGGAGGCGCCAAATGTTGGTGAAGTCATTACAATTCAAATGCTGTAAGATGAGATGTCAAATATTATCTCTAATATTACAAGGAGCTATCTATTTCCATGAGGGAGAATATGCCTCTGGATTTCACATTTTAACATTTTTAATCAAAATGTTTCATAATCAATGATATCTTATAATTATAATTGACAGAAATTTTTTCTTCCTTAGTGCTATATAAAATAATGGTATATCTTAAACCTAGCATCTTAGACATCTTAGATTTAATGGAGTATGTGATATGAAATCTCCAGATATCTAAATGTTGGCAACTAACTCAAGCAAAAAAAAAAAAAAAAAAAAAGAAAAAAAGAAATAAACAAAAACCACTGTGAAGGCAAAACAAAAATAACAGAATGGATGGATGAGTTACCAATTAGAGTCGTTTTTAGAAAGACATTTTTATGCTCTCCTGAAAATTTTTTAGAGGACAACTGGCAAAAATATGATGTGTGCTAAATAAAACTGATATAATTGATAGAATTGAACTGATTTGTCAAAGTATGCTTTTTCAAATAAAGTTTTATTTGGAACACAGCTTATTTTTCTATATACTTTCTATGGCTTCTTTCCTATTACAATGGTAGAGTCAAATTGTTGCAAGAGAAACTATACACCTAAAAAGCCATACTATCTGGCCCTTCACACACACAAAAAATTGCTTATCCCAATCTAGACCAAAATATATTATCATAATATTATTTCTAAAATAAAAAGACAATAAGCAGCTATTTTAATTCCTGGGGGGAAAGAGATTTAAAAACTAGAAAACACTTTCAAGCAGTTTTTTAATAAAATTGGAAATACAACAGCCAATTGCAAATTATTTGGAAAAATAATTAAGTACAAGCACTGTACAACTGAACAAACTTAGGGGGCTAAAGTTGTCCTTTGAGTAAAATTCATTCCATTGAAAGCTTTTTTTGAGAGAACCCAAACCAACAAAATCATGAATGAAAGAGGAGACATTACAACTGATACCAAAGATAAAGGAACGGTCATAGACACTGCTCCCAACAATAATATGCCAACAAACTGGACAGCCCAGAAAAAAAATGGATAAATTCTTAGAAACATGCAACCCACCAAGACTGAATCAGGAAGAAATAGAAAATCTGAACAAACCAATTACTAGTAAGGAGATTGAATCAGTAATTTAAAATCTCCCAAAAAGGTAAAGCCCAGGACCAGATGACTTCCCTGGTGATTTTACCAAACATTTAAAGAAGAATTAACATTAATCCTTCTCCAGTTTTTCCAAAAAAATTCCAAGAGGAGGGAACACTTCCAAATTCATTGTCTGAGGCTAACATTACCCTAATACAAAAGCCAGATAAGGTTACTACAAGAAAAGAAAACTGCAGGCCTTTTCTAAATAAAACGCTAGCAAACCAAATTCAATAGCACATTAAAAAGATCATTCTCCATGAATAAGCCCAATTTATTGCTGGGATGCAAGGATGGTTTGATACAATGTTTTGTGCTGGTATCAGCCGATCCATAGTGATATTATCAGCTAGAAATGTCTGAGGGCACTCACCTGAGCCCATGGTAAGCCCCGACAGACATTTTCCCTTTTGGAACCAATGTTGTGGTTGTACCAACCCTATGGCTCTTATTATGAATGAATGTACACTTCAGCAATAACCATTGAGGAACTTTGGAAAAAAATAAGGTCTATTACTCACAGGTCCTAGAAATTATACAGCTAGCCTCAGGCCACACAGCGAGGTCCTATGGGAAGACGGGAAGGAAGGAGGGAGAGAAAGAGGTAAGGAGAGAGAGAGAGAGAGAGAGAGAATGGGTTTGCAGTTCTGCTTTTATTGAAGTCAAGGGTGGGGTGTCTAGTGTTTCACAAGTTCACACTTTGTTAGTGAATTTAAAACATAAGAGCAAGAATTAAAGCACAGGAAGGGAAAAATAAGCACTCAAACATTATTATGTAAGCCAACCAGAGATCTCTAAAGCAAAGAAAATGTCAGAGGTGAGGTGGCCTGGCTCTCTACCTAGTCTTGTGGCTGGCAACATGTTTACTTAAGACAGCTGTCTTTGAAATGGATGTCTCACCAATCAAAAATGTTATGTCATGAACTTGCATTACCATGAAAAAAGCCTACTGGCAGGCACTTAAACTACACATACCCAAATCAATAAATGTGATACATCACATTAATAGAATTTTAAAAATCATGTGATCATCTCAATCAGTACAGAAAAGGCATTTGAAAAAATTCAACATTCATTCATGATAAAAATTCTCAACAAATTAGGTATAGAAGGAATGTACCTCAAATTAATAAAGACTATATATGACAGGCCTTGAGCTAACATCATATTCCGTGATAAAAGGTTGAAAGCTTTCCTTTAAGATCAGGAACAAAACAAGGTTGCCTATTCTTACCACTCCTATTCAGCATTGTACTGGAAGTCCTAGCCAGAGCAATCAGGCAAGAAAAAAAAGGAATCAAAATTGGAAAGAAAGAAGTAAAATTTTCTTTATTTGTAGATGACATGATTTTTATATACAGAAAATCCTAAAGACTCCATTAGGAACTTTACTTACTAAATAATACAGCTTTCAAAATTTCGGGGAAAGATCATTCCTACACTGTTTAATAAGTACCAGACCATAGAAAATTATGGGAAGTTACTTGATGATTTATTTCACCAAGTTCTCCTTATTCTCTCTGACATATGAGCACTCAAAAATACAGCTGAAACAATCTCTTCAGCAAAATATATAAGCAAAAATCTTGAATAGAGTAGTAGTAAATGAATCTACAATTACCAAGAAAAATACTTTTTTAATAAAATGACTTTTATTCCAGGAGCTCAAGAATGATAATAATATTAAAAATCTATTAAAAGAATTTAGATCACCAATGGAGAAAATTAGAGTCTCTGATAGTGGTTTTGACTTGGGTACCTAAATAAAACCCTTACTCTAAAGGGAAAAGAGAATGCAATTTATTTAGATGACATAGCATGAAAAAAAATAGTAACCTGATAAATATCCCGGAGGGAGTATAAGAAAGAAAATATTTTAAATATTAATAATGCAATCTTAACTAGGTTAGGTTTTTAAGCAAGGCTCTTCATTCTCACTGTTTTAATTCCATCAGTCACCACTTCCTGGTCACCACACACCCCTACCCCATCTTCTTTATCTCCATGCTCAAACCAAGCTAAAGTATGTGTAATGCCCTGAAAACGCTATGCTCTTTTCTATGGCACTCTGGATTTTTCTTTTCAGAAACCTTCCTTTACTTGGCAACTTTGTTCTTATCCTTTACCAATCATTTGAGATGTCTCTTTTTCTGGGAAACCTTCCCCACCCAAGGATTACCAGGTGTTCCTTCTAATTGCCAATTATCTCATGTGTATCAGAAATGCCTGTTTTCCTCTTCTACGGCGCTTGAGGGTGGGCACCTATTGACTTTCATTCAATGTATTACTCCCCGCAGCTGACATGGTGCATGGCATATAAGAATGTCTGAAATGAATAAGGTGCTTTTAAACTCTTTCTTACCTCTGTGTTTTCACTGTGACAGTTTTCTCATCAAAGCAGCTAGTACCTTCCAACCCACTTCATAGCCCAGCATTCCCACTTGTGGTTAAAGGTTAAAATTTGAATCTCTCAGATATTCAAGATACTCACAGACCAGACCAAACTTTGGGCTTTCTGCCCATTGTTTCCCAACACAAGTCATCCACTTGAGTATGCTGATCCAAACTGTTCCTCAAATACACTTGTAAATCCCTGGCTCCAAACCTTAGTTCACATCATTCTCCCTTCTTCAAACATCTTCTGACATCTTAATTGATCCAATTCCTCTCCATCCGTCAAGGACTACCTGAGTGCCTAATCCCTATAACACCTTCTTGACCTCTCATTTTTCTCAACTCATCTATTAGTTTATATTAATGTCACCTTTGGCCATTTAATTTATACACACACCCCCAAAAAATTTAAGTGTAGTCTCTATATTGTATATTATGAGCTCATTCATTCATTCATCCCACAGTTCTCTCTGCTAGACCCCCAGGGATGCAGAGTTAAAATAAGACAAGGACCCTTTCCTCAAAGAAGTCAGCCTAGTGTTTAAAAAAGTATATATGATCTGGCAATTATAGTACAATATGAGAAAGAAATGAACCCATAAAAAACACTATACAGCCAAATTGTGATACTAGATGATGGATATAAGACAGACTGAGCCCCTCCTAGATGGATGAGAATGTCCTTTGGTTATTTCCTGAGGTTGTCCTAGATAAGATTAGAATTTCCTCTGGGTACTCCTCAAACCCTTGCACCAGTCAGCACAAGTCAATGCCGGCCTAATGGGGGAACCTGAAAAACAAAGAGATCCACTCTGCGCAAAGAAACCCGGTGCTATGGGAGCCAGACCGCAGCAGCAGAACGGGGAGCCAGACTCCCAGTGTGTGCTCCTTGATGCATCGAGCTCCTCTCTCTCCCTTTTCATCTCACCTGTTTTTAGTAAACCTCTTTCTTTCTACATTTGTTTCACCTCCTCTCGATTTTAATCCTTGGGTCAGCGGGCAGGGGATATGAACCCTTTCACCAGTGACAGATAGATGAACAGATAAATAGATGGATAGATAAGTGGCTTGGAAATGATCTCTGTTAGAAAAGAAAAGATAGAGACTCCTTAACACAAAGTTAAATCAATTGTTAGTAATCAAAGAAGAAAGAAGGAATGGCCATGGGGAAGCCAACAAATCATGACTTTATTCTTACTTTAGTTGAGGTCTTTCTCTAGAAAATTATTTTTGTTCTTGCATAGTGTGCTTTTCTCCCAATATTCTCAAGACAACATGCACCCTGAGATATTAGGCAAATAAATACAAATCTCTATTCCCTGCATATATGCCTGGCATCAACTCATAGAGCTACCAAAGAGTTTCTCACATTTTCCACTAGTAAATCTCTTTTTACTTCATATTAGTCCTCTTAAACCCAAGATTGTCACTGTCAAAATTTTCACTGTTGCTGTGACTTTATTTAAAGGTAATTCCAAAAGTTAAAATGAAATACAAACTGCATACAAGCTCATCAGCAACTTTTGTATAGTGGTGCTTTGATTCCCTGAGGCTGGTCTCAAAAAGAATCCTCAGGAAGGATTCTGTCCTTCGGTGCGGCGCTTAGAGGATGGGAGTTTCGTGTTTTTAAAGGAGCCAGTGACTATTCTACGCTATAAGGTAAGAGACCTTGGGAACGTCATGAAGAGGTCTTGGGAAAGCCATTTGGAGATAAATAGAACTGAATTACCTCAAATATAAAATAAGGGGGTAACCAGATTAGTGGTTCCAACACAATGCTGTAAAGAGCAAAAGGGAGAATGAAACAGGCTCACCAGCTCACCTGAGGACCAGGTGAGAGTGGGAGGTATAAAGGGATAAAAATTGGCCTCACCAACAAAGGACTATCTACAGTCATGATAATTTCTTATATTGATTAAGTCTTTGTCAAATTAGGCCATCCAAATGCAAAATGTGGATTAAGAGAAGACTATTCCCTGCCTTGTGCTATTCTTTTATTTCTTTTCTTGTGTCTCCTCAAAATTCAAATATTGAAATCCCAATGCTATGTAGGGATGGGACCTTTGGGAGGTACTTGATCCCTCAGGAATGGGAGTAGTGTTAGCAAAGAGGTTCCAGAGAGATCCCTCACCCTTCCATCATGTGAGGACTGTGCGAGAAGGAGCTGGCTGTGAGCCAGGAAGAAGGCCCTCACGAGGATGTGACCATGCTAACACCTTGATCTCGGACTTCCGGACTCCAGACTGTAAGTTTGTTTTTATTTATATTTTAAATATTTTTTATTTATTTCAGAGAGGGAGAGGGAGAGAGATAGAAACATCAATGATAAGAGAATCATCGATCAGCTGCCTTCCGCACAGTCCCTACAGGGATCAAGTCTGCAACCCGGCGTGTGCCCTGACCAGGAATCAAACCATGACCTCCTGGTTCATAGGTCAGTGCTCAACCACTGAGCAATACTGGCGGGGCTAAATTTCTGTTTTTAGTAAGCCACTCAGTCTGTGGTATTTTGGTATAGCTGCCCAAACAGACTAAGACAAACACCTCATGGTTTGGATTAGTCAATTCTAACTCTTCATTAACATTCAGCTGGCCCCATGTCAAGCCCCAGTATTAGGATGTGATACAGAATAACCAGCTATCTACAGGCTCATTGGTGAGTGTTGGAATGAGTTACATTAACCTTTGAATCTGCTATGGAACATATTGGCATTTTTACTAGGGCTGTCCAGAGATGATGCTTTACTACCCCATTTCTCCAACTTGAATCACAAGTCCTCTTTAAAGCACAGGAGACAGGAAACATCATTCCCGGTGGCAGAACCCATGGTGTGGGGTGGGCTGGGCAGTGGCTGCAGAAAGACATGGCTCACAGACACATGGAGACAAGTGCTGCATCTAGAACTGCGTTAGGAGGACCCCATTCCTTCACGGACATGAGTTATTCCAGGTCCTGGACCTTCTGGCATCCACTGATTCTCAGGTCTGAAGTCACGTATCTGCTGATCACATTGTTAATAGCCCAGGATTATCATCTTGGGGGGCTTGATGATATATTCAGGTGAGTAGAGCTCCAAATAACACATTTTGGCTTGAATCCTATTTAAAGAAAGCTGTCAGGAAGAAAAGTTGAAAGTCCTGGCAGAGACAAACCAAATGGTAGCAATCCTGTCAACTGAGAAATATGAAGTAAAAAGCTTCCACCAATCCCAAGTGCCTTCTGAGCTCAGAGGGGATTTGTATTATTTATTCACTTTTCAAGGCAGATGGATTACATTATGATAAATATCACTATTGTTTTTTATTTCCTCTTAATTTTGCAAGTGTGATATTGCTAGATTAAAATTGTACCATTTATACCAGTGGTTCTCAACCTTCCTAATGCTGCAACCCTTTAATACAGTTCCTCATGTTGTGGTGACCCCCAATTTCATTGTTACAAATTGAACATAATTAAAGCATAGTGATTAATCACAAAAACAATATGTAATTATATATGTGTTTTCCAATGGTCTTAGGCAACCCCTGTGAAAGGGTCGTTCGGCCCCCAAAGGGGTCGTGACCCACAGGTTGAGAACAGCTGATCTATACCATCACAGGAAGTTGTTAAAAATTGGTTGAAAATGAGGAACCAATACCCATATTTTATCCAAAGGCTTTCTCTTTTTAAATTTTATTTAATTGTGGTAAAAATAAATGTAAAATCTACCCTCTTAATAAAATTTTAATTGTATAATGTAGTATTGTCGGCTATAGTTATAATGGTATACACAACAGATCTCTAAAACTTATTCAGCTTGTTTAACTGAAGCCTTATTAAAGTTTTGGCAGGATATAGAGAAATTAGAACCCTTGTACCCTGTTGGTGGGAATGCAAAATGGTGCCGCTGCCATAGAAAACAGTATGAGTTTCCTCAAAACATTAAAAATAGAACTACCATATGATCCAGCAATCCCATTTCTGGGTATTTATCCAATAGAATTGAAATCTGGATCTCAAAGAGATATTAGCAGGTCTATGTTCACTGCAACACTATTCACGATACCCAAAATGTAGAAACGATCTAAATATTCCTCAACAGATGAATGAGCAAAGAAAATGTGGTAGATACATACCACATTTGGAATGCTGTTCAGCCAAAGGCTTTCATATACACAAGCAACAACCAATTAGAAGGTACAATAGAAAATGATCTACGTACGTAAAATAACACATCAAAGATGTACCTATATGTGATCATAATCAGAAATGTGCTCCTTAGTGATGCAAAAGAATACTTAACTAAATAAAATGGCAATATGCATTCTTGAAGAGAATGGCATTGCAAGGATAATACTTTTTGCTAAATCAATTTATAAACTAAATGCATAACAATGAGACTTTTCTACATTACAAGTTGATATGGGAAATAATCAAGAAGAGCTATTACAATTGTGAAAAAGAAGGTTAATGAGGAGGAAATAGCTTTACCATATATTAGAATGCAGCATAAAGTTACAATTAAACAGTGATGTTAGTATATGAACAGATAGTCCAATGTAATCGACTAGAAAGTAAAAATATATATTCAAGTATTAAAATACAATAAATTATATAAGAGTCACTTCTAATAAGTGGTTTAAAATTAAGGACTTTTTAAATAAATGGTTTGAGGACAACCATCTTGAGAGAAAATAAAATTGGCTCCATATTTCATAGCATGCATTATAAAAATAAATCTTAGATCAGAGATTAAAATCTTTAAAAATTAAAACCATAAATAGTACTGGAAAAATATTAGAGAATTTTTTATTGTAATCTTAGACTGGAGGCAGTTTTTCTAAATAGAACACAAAATTGAGAAGTCATAAATAACAAGATTGATAGAACCCCTGCTTCTGGCCATGATGGCACAATTGGTACTACATTAGTCTCTCTACCATTAACAACTATAAATCTGGACAGCATAGATCTTGTATAATAGGTAGAATAAGACTGCAATTTCTAGGAAAAGGGAACCGCTGAGCTGAAAAGGCATAAACCTGATGTCAGAGCAGTTGAAATGATGGGTTCTATGGAGAAAGGACAAGAGAGAAAGATATGCAGAGTGGGGGCTCCAAAAACCTGTGTTGAGTACCTCCCTATGAGGACAAGGCTGTACCTGCACAGGACATTTCCATTCCAGGCTCACCAGGTAGAAAGTGCTTCAGGTTGAGAATGGGACTGAGAGTTTGGTTTTGCCGAGGTAAGAACAGTACCAGGGAATTCTGACTCTGCTGGAGTAAAGAGTCCTTATTAATACCTCAACATCAGGCTGGATTACCAGGGAAGCTTTCTTAAGGAATAAGGATAATGCCCTAGTGTGAGATTTATTCTAGGCCTTCTACAACAAACAATGCCTTAAACAAAACTCTCACAATATCTTTTTGGAAGAATTTGGGAGTTAAAATCCATTTGTTATAGGGGACTGCCAAGACTTCTTGGGACTTGGGACTTGGGAAATATCCACTATCCTATATAATAAAAGCCTACTATGCAAATTGTCCGACTGGGAGTTCGACCGGGAGTTCAACCACTCGCTATGATGCACGCTGACCACCAGGGGGTGGCATGAAACATGGCAAGTGTCAGTGATGCGGTGCTGGCAGCAGGCAGCAGTGGAGGCACTGCCAGCCCCAATGGGCCCCAAAGAGAGTGGGACCACAGTGGGATGGTGGAGCAGGTGAGCAGGTGGTGCCAGGCCAAGGTGGGTGTGAGCGGGGGCCCGATTGCCCCGCCAATCACTCCATAGATGGCAACCAGCAGCCATGGTGGCAGGGGGCAGGGAGCCCGGCCCCAACCAATCACCCCGCAGGCAGGATGGTGGAGCAGGTGAGGTGGCGGCGCCAGGCCAAGGCAGGTGCCAGGCGGGGCTGCGAGTCTGGGAGCACAAGCTGGGGCCCAATCCCTGGAGGCCACTCTGAGGGACCCCACCTGTGCATGAATTTGTGCACCGGGCCTCTCGTATAAAGCATAAAATCAAACATACACAAATTTAGAACAATCAGCCAGTAATTGCACTGCCTGCTAACACATGCCTCAATAATCTTCAGATAATTGAGGGCTTGGGGAATATCCACTTCCCAAAGTGTCTTCAGAATCACTACAGTGTATTATTCCAAATGTCTGTTATTCAATTAAAAACTACTAAACACACAAGGAAACAAGGAAATGTAACCTATCATCGAGGAAAAAAGTAATCTGTAAAACCGGAACCAAGATGGCCCACATGGTATATTTAGCAGAAAAAGACTCTGTAGAAGTTGTGACATACTTTATTTTCTAAAAATAGCTACAACAATGTCTCCACCCTGTATTCGCTTCTTCACAGTGACTCTGCCACTCTCCCATGGTCTGAACTTGGAACACTTTGACCAATAGAAGGCAGTGGAAGTGAAATTATGGGACCTCTTAGGCAAGTTTATAAGAAGCCCTATAGCTTCTATATTGGAACACTCATGCAGCTGCCATGGTGAGTGTTCAAGATACATGGAGAGGCCACATGTAGGAGTATTTGACAACTCTAACTGAGCTTCCAGCTGACAGCCAGCATTCAGTACTAGTCATGTGAATGTGTCATCTTGAATGTTTATCCCAGTCTGCCTTAGGACAGAGTAATACCTATGGTAAAGATTTAAAAAGATCGGAGAAAAATGAACACATCTTTACGGACCTGTAGGAAAGTATAAAATGGTCTACCATATGTAATGAGAATTTCAGGAGGATAGTAGAGTCAGATGAGGCAGAATAATTATTTGAAGAAATAATGGCTGAAATTTTCCCAGTTTGATGAAAAACACTGACTTGCAAATCCAAGAAGTTCAGTAAACTTTAAGCAGGATGAATATAAAAAGAACCATTCTCGTGAAGATTATTATAATCTTGCACCAAAGATAGTATCTTGAAATCATCTAGAGGGGAAAAAAGACCAATTTCATGCAGCGGAACATAATTAAGAAAGACTACTAACTTCTCATAAACACACACACACAAGGATTTAATGGAATGACATCTTTGAAGTGCATAAAGGGAAAAAAATTATCCAGAATTGTATATTTTTTTAAAAATTCAAATATTCTGATATGTTGTTCTCCAGGGTGTTAAATGGGGGAGAAAAAGAGCATGGAACAGTGTACATAATAAGCTGCCACAGTGGCAGGGGAGGGGGGGGGGGCGGGCAGAGATAGCTCTAGAAGGATACACAAGAAGTTGATTATGTCAGCTGGAAATTGAATGAGAGGGACTCTTTTCACCAAATAGCCCTGTGCCTTTTCAATTTTGAGTCGTGTTAATGTTTGTTTTATCTTTCAAAAAATTAGTCAAAATAAATCAAAACAAAAAAACCTTAAACTAGACAAATTTGATAAAATTCCAGATCTCTAAAAATAAATAGGAAAACCAAAATCTTCCAGAAAATTTTTAAAAAAATGTAGCTGACCATCAATGAAATGAAAACTAAATAGGAATCAAAATTCTCACCTGCAACACAAGGTGCTAAAAAATAGTGGAGAACTATCGCCATGATCTAAGGGAAAATTACTTTGAATTTGGAGTTCTATATCTGACCAGGTTATACTAAATGAGGAAAAATAAAGATGTTCTCAGCATGTTAAAACCCAGAAAATTACCAGAGGATCTCTGTGAAAGAATGACTTAACAACTTACTCCATCAAAACAAACAACCAAATTAAATGTGCTTTAAAAGAAGAAGACATGGTATGTATAAATAGTGATTACTAGAGAATCTAATAAAAATTTATAGCCCTAACCAGTTTGGCTCAGTGGATAGAGCGTCGGCCTGCAGACTCAAGGGTCCCAGGTTTGATTCTGGTTGTGGGCACATCCCCAGTAGGGGGTGTGCAGGAGGCAGCTGATCGATGTTTCTCTCTCATCGATGTTTCTAACTCCCTATTCCTCTCCCTTCCTCTGTAAAAAATCAATAAAATATATTTTTTAAAAATGTATAGTTAAAGCTAAATAAGTATTGACCTATAACTTTGAAATATTAATATGAATCTGGATCTAAAATTCCAGGTGACAATTTGGGATGTGGCAAAAAGTAGAAAAAGCAAAAGTTGTAGCATGCTAATATTCTTGAGGAAGAATATTAATGCTAGCCATCACTAGAACAAAAAATAAGTAAGAAAAACTTAGTGCTACCATTAGAAAACTAGAATTGACCTAATTATTTATTTTTCAAGGGATTCCAAAATGAAATTACAAATGAGAAAATGAAATGATACATGAGTGCACCAGATAACAAAATTTTTACAATGTGGTCAAAACAGCTTTCAGAGAAATATACTTAATGCATTATCTAACAATAGCTTTTTCAAATAAATTAAACTTCTAATCAAAAAGACTATAAAACTGACAGCAAAATAAGCATCTTTAAAGTATAAAAAATAAATTAATAAAGGTGAAAATATAAATTAATAATCTAAAAAACTAGAAGAAATAACAAAACAAAACAAAATGGTGCTTTGAAAGCAATATAATGAACAAATTGTTGTCAAGTATGATTAACAAAAACAGAGAGAAGTTACAAATAAGCAATATTAAAAGCCAACAAATGGTCTTAGTCACAGGTACAAGGGAAATTTTACAAATTCAAATGGAATACTAGGGAAATTTTTATACCAATATAATGGAAATATAGATGAATAATCTTTATAGGAAAAACATAAATTGTTCATTTATGCTTTAAAAAGTAGAAAGTCCAAATAAAGCAAGAATGAAAATAAAAATGAGGAAAGAATTCACTTTGAAAGACATAATGGTTATCTAGAAAATAAATTAAAATGACAATTTTATTTCACCAAGTATTTTCTAATTGCTGATATTTTCAGCATTGGTGAGTGTATGGATTAAATACTCTCACAGAGTGTTCAAAGATATCATGTAAAAAAGGATGCTTTTTTAGCCTCCATCAAATTTTATGTGTTTACCCCTTGGCCCAGAAATTTCACCTTGAGGAATGTTCTACAGAAGTGCCCCAAAAGTCATTAACAATGATGTAGAATAATTTACAATATTGGGACAAGCTAAATATCCCCTCATTAGGGAATTGATTATAACTTTTACACATTAATTATATAAAATAGTTTTAAAATAATGTCTGTGTGTGTACATTTAAAGTGTCTATGAAATGCTTTTTTTTTTATTTATTTTTTTTAATTGCTTAAAAGGGAAAAAGAAGCAAATTATGAAGCAATATGTGCATTTTAATTCCATTTAAATTTTAAAACAATGAGATCATTGTATAGAACATTCACCAAACTGTTGAAAACAATCATTAGAAGGTCAAGGTGTATAGAAACTGTATAAAGGGACAAAGGTGAGAAACAAAGTAGGACTTTTCTTTTTTATTTTCTAGTCTTGCATATTGCAAATTTTCACAATGTGAAAATGATTATTTTATATAAAGTAATTTAACACAAAAATAATTATTAAAACTACTATGATTGGAGAGATACTTGCTTTAGGTGGGTTTCTAAACTAGATGTATATTTTCATTTCCATTTTTTAATAACCTATAGGAGACTTTAAAAAAAGAACAAAGATATTCAATGAACAGTTCTGTAGCCAGAATGATGTAGAATAAGCATGTCAAACTGGCAGCCCACGGACCGACCCCATGTGGCCCACAACGAATATTTTTGCATCCCAGCTAATATAACGGTATGTAAGAAACGTTTTAATAAAAATGTCGTAATTTAATTTTTACAATATCCTGTTATGCATTATTAATAATGAACTACAACATTCACTAATGACTGATTACTATAATTGTGTTGCATTCATTTCCCTTACGCACCTTATGTATGCACAGGCGCACCGTTTCTCTCCACTAATACTAGCAGCCAGCGAATATTTTAGCAGCCGATTGCCACGTCATTAGTCTTAGACTGACGTTTTTGGTGTGCGCAACAGGAAATATTTTGCTTTTGGAGAACAAGAAATATAGGTTTATTTGCGTTACACTTATTAATTTGTGCAGTTATTCAGTGTCTGGTAAGTTAATGTTCAAGAAAAAATATTAATTTTTATTCAAGTGTTCTATTATTTTATGTTAACAGATAGTCATTTATTTCAGCCCTTTGTATTCAGCATGTATCTATCGAAATAAACCTACATTTCTATGAAAATTGAAGCTTTTGGTTTTTTTGCAGCCCACATAAACTTAAACTTTGTTTATTTGGCCTGTGTTAACCTTTGAGTTTGACATGCTTAATGTAAAACAAAGGAGAAAAGATATTGGTTCCATTGATCCAATATTCTACATGTCTCTTGGATCCATTCATTTTTCTCCAACCCCACTATCACTGTAGTCCAAACACCTCCTCTTCTAGGAAATCTCTGACCACTCTCCCAGGTTAATTCTGATTATTGCCTTGAATTTTTGAGTTGTAACACTTAGTCTATAGCTACCACTTAAGCAAACTAATGATATGAACAGAGTTGGAACATAATGTTATACATAAGAATATGGTTGGACTTTTACCCTCATAAAACATTAAATGAATGGCCAACGGACCTAGATAGACACTTTTCGAAAGAGGACATACAGAAGGCCGAAAGACATATGAAAACCTGCTCAAAGTCACTAATTATACGAGAGATGCAAATCAAAACGACAATGCGTTATCATCTCACACCTGTCAGAATGGCTATCATCAACAAATCAACAAACAACAAGTGTTGGAGAGGATGTGGAGAAAAAGGAACCCTTCTGCACTGCTGGTGGGAATGCAGACTGGTGCAGCCACTGTGGAGAACAATATGGAGCTACCTCAGAAGACTAAAAATGGGACTCCCATTTGACCCAGTGATCCCACTACTAGGAATATATCCCAAGAAACCAGAAACGCCAATCAGAAAGGATATATGCACCCCTATGTTCATAGCAGCACAATTCACCATAGCTAAGATTTGGAAACAGCCTTAAGTGCCCATCAGCAGATGAGTGGATTAGAAAACTGTGGTACATATACACAATGGAATACTATGCTGCGGTAAAAAAAAAAGGAACTCTTGCCTTTTGCAACAGCATGGATGGAACTGGAGAGCATTATGCTAAGTGAAATAAGCCAGTCAGAGAGGGATAAGTACCACATGATCTCACTCATTTGTGGATTATAGAGAACAACATAGGCTGATGAAAAGGGACAGACTCAAAGACTGAGAAACAGCGATCAGGCTGTCAATCCCCAGAAGGAAAGTAGGGGAGGGCGGGGGTGGGGGGAAGAGATCAACCGAAGGACTTGTATACATGTATATAAGCCAAACCAATGGACATGGACAGCAGGGGGATGGGAGCATGAGTTTGTGTGTGGGGGGGAGGTTGGGGGTTAATGGGGGGGATGAGGACACATTTGTAATACCTTAACTAATAATAAAATAAAAAAAAGAAAGAAAAAAAAGAGAAAAAATGATATAGTAAAATGAAGAACTTCTGTTCATTAAAGATAGCATTAAGCAATTAAAAAGGAAAGATACAAAATCAGTATCTGTACTAGTAAGATATACATCCAAAAAAGGACTCATAGCCAGGAGAAATTAGTAAGATAAAATAAAAGCCAACAGAAAAAAATGGCAATTTATGGAAGAGGTTGTCCAAGTAAATCATTAAATATAAAAACATGCACACTGTCATTATCCATCATATCAGGAAAATCCAAATTAAAACCACAAGGGCTATTTCGTCACCCACCACCAAACTAGCTACAATCAAAAGAATAAGCAATACCAAATGTTGTAAAATGTGGAGTAACTGCAATTCTCAAACAGTACTACTGAGAATGTAAATTGGTACAAGCACTCTGCAAAACTATTAAACTTATAGGAACATCCTATGACCCAGCAATTCTAATCCTAGGTATACAACATAACTATATATACAGATATTAATCAAAAAACACTGCAAGAAAATTTGTAGCAATACTATTTGTAAGAGGCAAATCAGGAAACAAGCTAAATGTCATGTCTATCAATAGTAGGATAATAAACTGTGTCATAGTCACAATGCAATGCAATGAGTGAAATAGTGTTACATGCAACATGGGTAAATCTCATAAAGTTTGTAAAGTAACAAAAGAATGCATATTATATGATTCAATTTATATAGAATTCAATTTATATAAAATTCAAAAATAAAAAAAAAAAACATTAAATGCCTATTTAATATTTCACATATTTTCTCCCCATCCCTGCTGATGTTCTTGGCTTAGACATAGTGTGAAAGAACAAAAAATAATAATAAGGAGAATCCTTTTAATTTCAATAACTTGGTGTTTACAGTTGTCATTTCACACAATTGTAAACCCTGAAGCATATATATGTGTACATATCTGTTCTCTCCATAACTCCCAGAACAGGCATGAGAAGACCATAACCACACATAGCCTTATAATCCAGACCAAAAACCTCACTAATTGAGAATCAACTATTTAGATGGTACAGAGATGTCCTTTCATGAAAGTGGTACTTTAAAAAGTTAGATTTTGTAACCTTTACCAGGTGTACACACACTACATTACATGCGGGTGGGGAAGGGCAGGAGCTTAGAAGTTTTGATCAGTGGGGCTTGGGACTCCTCACATAAGCAGTAGTAATAGCTTTCCTTACGTAGAGAGAAAGCCAAGAAATATGGCACTCTCCCAGACTCATCAAAGCAGTCATTATGCTCCTTCTTCCCTTTTTCAGGACAAGAAAATAACCTTCAATCAGAGGTTGAGGCATTCCCTAGCAAGGAACAAGAGCAATTTCAATGGGACAATGAAAAGAACACCAAAAAGTGCAACTCAGATGATGTCCTTTGGCTGCAATATTTTGGGTAGCCAGTAACAACCTCAGCAGTAATTACTATAAGAAGCAGTGAGGGGAGCTGGCCAATGAGGAGCTGAACCCAGCAGAGAAATTCCAAAATCCCAGCACTCCTAAATATCTGCACGCAACCTAGCCTGACAACTCTGCATGTCTGCTAACGACACAGGGAGCCTGAGGTTGCTGGGCCACAGCAGCACCAAGGGAAACAGAGAAGGTGAGTGGCAGTTCATTGGTTTAAAGCCAGCATTCCCCAGTTAGTTCCAAAGGACACTAGTCCTGAGTATTAATAAGTAGTACTCATTTTTTTAAATTACATTTGAGAAACATTGGATTTTACAATTTAAAAGCTTTCTCTTTTTATTCCTTTTTTTAAATTTTATTTTTATTACAGTTAGCATTCAGCACTTTTTTTGTATTAGTTTCAGGTATACAACACAGTGGAGAGACATTCATATAGGTTACAAAGTGTTCCCTCCCATAATTCAAGTGCCCACCTGGCACCATACATAGTTACTATAGTGTTGTTAACTATATTCTTTTTTTTAATTTAAATTCTTTATTGTTTAAAGTATTACATAAGTCTCCCTTTCCTCCCATTTACCTCTCTCCAACCGCCCCTACCCCCCAGCACATGCCCTCACCCACCCTGTCTGTGTCCATTGGTTATGCTCATATGCATGCATACAAGTCCTTTAGTTGATCTTTTACACCTTCACTCCCACCTTCCCTCATAGGTTGGGCAGTCTGATCGATGCGTCTATGACTCTAGTTCTATTTTTTTTCATCAGTTTATGTTGTTCATTATATTCCACAAAAGAGTGAGATCATGTGATATTTATCTTTCTCTGACTGGCTTATTTCGCTTACCATAATGCTCTCCAATTCCATCCATGCTTTTGCAATTGGTAAGAGTTCCTTCTTTTTTTACCCAGCATAGTATTCCATTGTGTAGATATACCACAGTTTTCTAATCCACTCATCTGCTGATGGGCACTTAGACTGTTTCCAAATCTTAGCTATTGTAAATTGTGCTGCTATGAACATACATGTGCATGTATCCTTTCTGATTGGTGTTTCTGTTTTCTTGGTATATAGTCCTAGAAGTGGGATTATTGGGTCGAATGGAAGTTCCATTTTTAATTTTTTGAGGAAATGCCATACTATTTTCCACAGTGGCTACACCAGTCTGCATTCCCACCAGCAGTGCAGAAGGGTTCCTTTTTCTCCACATCCTCTCCAACACTTGTTGTTTGTTGATTTGTTGATGATAGCCATTCTGACAGGTGTGAGATAGTGCCTCATTGCTTTGATTTGCATCTTTCTGATGATTAGTGACTTTGAGCATCTATATATATAAAAGCCTAAGTGACTGAACGACCAAACAACCAAACGACCGGTTGACTGGTCACTGTGATGCACACTGACCACCATAGGGCAAACACTCAATGCAGGAGCTTCCTCTTGGTGGTCAGTGCACTCCCACAGCGTGAGTGCCGCTCAGCTGACCTACCTGTCCCAGCAGCACACCAGTCTGGTGGCAGCCACTCACTCCCCCAGTAGTCCTGCAGGTACAATCTCTGGAGAATGGGCCAGGCACCAAAGGACCAGCACCACCAACAAGATCCTGACAGTGCCACTGGCCTCCTGGAAGTCAGCCTCAGGCACTTTAGCCACTTCCCCTCCCTAGATGCTCCGCAAGGAAGAAACGACATAAAAGCAGCTGCCAGGTGGCTCCCAACAACCAGCACGAACGTCAGCAGGACAGATCTGGACCCAAGGCCTGCAAGGGTATCCCACCACCTATTTGGATGGCCGATCATGTCCCGACCACTCTCCCCACCCCTTTGGGATGGGCGCCAGATGCAGGGCTCATGGCTGGCGAGCGCCACTGCAGTGGTGCAAGCCTCTCCTGATCAGACTGACTCATGAGCCCATGGCAAGCACAGTGGGGCCGGGATGAGCGGGAGCTGCAGGCAGGAGCAGTAGATGGCATTGGACTGCAGGTTTCGGCCCAATCCCAGCAGGCCACGCTGAGGGACCCCACCCATGCACAATTTCATGCACCGGGCCTCTAGTGTTTTCATATGTCTCTTGGCCTTCTGTATGTCCTCTTTAGAAAAGTGTCTATTTAGGTTCTTTGCCCATTTTTTATTGGATTGTTTATCTTCCTTTTGTTAAGTTATATAAGTTCCCTATAAATTTTAAAGATCAAACCCTTATCAGAGATAACACTGGCAAATATGTTCTCCCATGCAGTAGGCTTTCTTGTTGTTTTGTTGGTTTCTTTCACTGTGCAGAAGCTTTTTATTTTGATGAAGTCCCATTTGTTTATTTTCTCCTTAGTTTCCATTGCCCTAGGAGCTGTATTGGTAAAGAAGTTGCTATGACAAATGTCTGCTATTTTGCTGCCTATGGATTCTTCTAAGATGTTTATGGTTTCCCATCTTATGTTTAAGTCCTTTATCCATTTTGAATTTATTTTTGTGTATGGTGTAAGTTGGTGGTTTCGTTTCATTTTTTTTTTTTTGCATGTATCTGTCCAATTTTCCCACCACCATTTATTGAAGAGACTGTCTTGACTCCATTGTATGTTCTTGCCACCTTTGTCAAATATTAATTGAGCATAATGGCTTGGGTCAATTTCTGGGTTCTCTATTCTGTTCCATTGGTGTATATGTCTGTTCTTGTGCTAGTACCAGGCAGTTCTGAGAACAGTGGCTTTGTATATAGCTTGATATTTGGTATTGTGATCCCTCCAACTTTGTTCTTTCTCAAGATTGCTGCAGCTATTCGGGATCTTTTTTTATTCCCAATGAATTTTTGGAGAGTTTGTTCTAGGTCTTTGAAGTATGCCATTTTCCTTTTAATGGGTATTGCATTGAATCTATAGATTGTTTGGGTAGTATGCACATTTTAATGATGTTGATTCTACCAATCCATGAACATGGTATATTCTCCCATTTGTTTACGTCTTCCTCTATCTTTTTTTCAGGATCCTGTAATTTTTCTGATTACAGGTCTTTACCTCCTTGGTTAAATTTATTCCTAGGTATCTTAATTTTTTTGTTGCAATGGTAAATAGGATTTTTCTTTAGTTTCTTTTTTATGAGTTCATTATTGGTGTATAAAAAAGACATAGATTTCTGGGTGTTAAATTTGTATCCTGCTACATTGCCAAATTCATTCATTAAGTCTAGTAGTTTTTTGATGGAGTCTTTAGGGTTTTCTATGTACAATATCATGTCATCTGCAAATAATGACAATTTTACTTCTTCTTTTTCAGTTTGGATGCCTTTTATTTCTTCTTCTTATCTGATCACTATGGCTAGCACTTCCAGTACCATGTTGAATAGGAGTGGTGAAAGTGGGCACCCCTGTCTTGTTCCTGTTCTTAGGGGAAATTGTTTTAGTTTTTGCCCATTGAGTATGATGTTGGCTGTAGGTTTGTCATATAAGGCTTTTATTATATTGAAGTATGATCCTTCTAGTCCCACTTTGCTGAGAGTCTTTATCAGGAAAGGGTGTTGGATTTCGTCAAAAGCCTTTTCTGCATCAATTGAGATGATTATGTGATTTTTGTCTCTCAATTTATTTATGTGATGTATCATGTTAATTGATTTGTGGATATTGTACCACCCTTGCATCCCTGGAATAAAGCCTACTTGGTCATGGTGTATGATCTTTCTAATGCAATGCTGAATCCGATTTGCTAGAATTTTGTTGAAGATTTTAGCATCTATGTGTTCATCAGGGATATTGGCCTTAATTCTCTTTGTAGTGTCATTATCTGGTTTTGGGATTAGGGTAATGCTGGGTTCATAGAAAGAGCTTGGAAGTGTGCCTTCCTCTTGAATTTTTTGTAATAGTCTGAGGAGGATAAGTTTTAGTTCTTCTTTGAATGTTTGGTAAAACTCCCCTGTGAAGCTGTCTGGCCCCGGGCTTTTGTTTGCTGGAAGTCTTTTTATGACTGCTTCAATTTCCTCCTTAGTTATCGGACTGTTGAGATTTCTTTTATTCTTCTTGGTTGAGTTTTGGAAAGTCATATTTTTCTAGGAATATGTCCATTTCCTCTAGGTTATTTAGTTTGTTGGAATAGAGTTATTCATAGTATTTTTTTTTTTTTTTACAATTCTTTATGTTACTGTGGGGTCTGTTGTTATTTAGCCTCTTTCGTTTCTGATTTTGTTTATTTGGGTCCTCTCTCTTTGCTTCTTAGTGAGTGAGCCTGGCTAGAGGTTCATCAATCTTGTTTATCCATTCAAAGAACCAGTTCTTGGTTTTATTGATCTTTTGTATTGTTTTTTGTTGTTGTTGTTTGTTTTTGTTTGGTTGGTTTTTTGTCTCTATGTCATTTATTTCTGCTCTGATCTTTATTATCTCCTTCCTTCTGCTCACTCTGGGCTTTTCTTGTTGCTCTCTTTCTAATTCTTTAAATTGTAGAGTTAGATAATTTATTACCAGTTTTTCTTGTTTCTTGAGGTAGGCCTGTAATGCTATGAACTTCCCTGTCAGGACTGCTTTCACTGTATGCCATAGGTTTTGGGATTGTTGTGTTTTCATTGTCATTCGTTTCCAGGATGTTTTAAATTTCTTCTTTGATCTCTTTGGTAACCCAATCATTGTTTAACAGCATGCTATCAGCCTCCAAGTGTTTGAATTTTTTTATTGTAGTTGATTTCTAATATTATGCCATTGTGGTCTGAGAAGATGCTTGATATAATTTCAATCTTCTTGAATTTGGAGAGACTTTGCCTGTGACCCAATATGTGGTTTATCTTTGAAAATGTCCCATATGTGCCGGGAGCCGGTCCAACCTTGCTGTTTGAAGGGACCTGGCATATGGCATACTGTTCTTAATATGTTTGCTCACCTTCTTGGCACTATGCCTTTTAACCAAGGTCCCCTCTCTGAGAAAGGTTGTTTCCCCAGGTAGGGATTTTCCCCTGAAGTTAGGGAGGGAATAAAACCCCTCAACTAAGTGCCAGGCGGGTAATTAATCACTTTAACTATGAACAATCATGCTTAAGCTACATAATCTTTACTCCCTGGAATGGAGATAAGAAACGCCCTAACCTTTGTAATAGAGATTGATAGGATTGAATCAACTGGTATAAATACAGATGTAACAAGACAGCAAGACACAGAACTTAGAACACAGAACTTAGAAGACAGAACTTAGAAGACAGAACCAGGAGGCACAGAACCTACACAGAACGTTCTCTAGAGACAGAAGAACTTCGCTGGAGAGAACATGGCAAAAGATCCTGGACAGAAACTGGCCTCAGAACCTAGAGACAGAACCTAGCGAGAGAACATGGCAAAAGATCCTGGACTGAACCTGACTACAGAAATTGGCAAGAGAACCTGACTAGAACCTGGTGACTGAACCTGGCTGGAGAACCTGGACAGAACCTGTCTGGAGAACCTAGCGAGGGAACATGGCTACAGAACCTGGCTGGAGAACCTGGAGAACCTAGCAAGAGAACATGGACACAGAACCTGGCCTGAGATCCTAAGCAGAACCTCTCTGGAGATCCAGACCAGAACTTGGCTGGAGATCCTGGCTAGGCTGCTGATCAACTGAACACTGTCTCCGTGTCCTTCCTTCTTCGCTGACTCCGTCTACGCCTTTGGGAACCCCTGGACCCGCTGGGGTTGGACCCCGGCACATAGGCACTTGAGAAGAATGTATATTCTGTAGCTTTGGGTGAAATGTTCTGAAGATGTAAATTAAGTCCATCTGATCTAGTGATGGACTTAATTGCTGTTTCTTTTTTTTTTTTTTTTTTTTTTTAGTTCAACGAGCATTTATTGAATGTTAACTTTTTTTTAATATATTTTTTATTGATTAAGATATTACATATGTGTCCTTGTCCCCACGTTACCCTCTAACCCCCCACTCCCCCCCCCCCCCCTCATGCCCTCACCCCCCCGTTGTCCATGTCCATTGATTAGGCCTATATGCTTGCATATAAGTCCTTTGGTTGATCTTTCCCCCTTACCCCCACCCTCCCCTACCTTCCCTCCAAGTCCCGACAGTCCAATCAATGCCTCTCCGTCTCTGGATCAGTCCTTGTTCATCAGCTTATGTTATTCATTATATTCCACAAATGAGTGAGATCATGTGGTATTTATCCGCTCTCCAGTCCCATCCATGCTGTGGCAAATAGTAAGAGTTCCTTTTTCTTCTTCCTCTTCTTAAAGAATACCTTTCAGCATTTCATATAATGCTGGTTTGGTGGTGATGAACTCCTTTAGCTTTTTCTTATCCGTGAAGCTCTTTATCTGACCTTCTATTCTGAATGATAGCTTTGCTGGATAAAGTAATCTTGGTTGCAGGTTCTTGCTATTCATCACTTTGAATATTTCTTGCCACTCTCTTCTGGCCTGCATGGTTTCTGTTGAGAAATCAGCTGACAGTCATATGGGTACTCCCTTGTAGGTAACTGACTGTCTTTCTCTTGCTGCTTTTAAGATTCTCTCTTTATCTTTTGCTCTTGGCATTTTAATTATGATGTGTCTTGGTGTGGTCCTCTTTGGATTCCTTTTGTTTGGGGTTCTCTGCGCTTCCTGAACTTGTAAGTCCATTTCTTTCACCAGGTAGGGGAAGTTTTCTGTCATTATTTCTTCAAAAAGGTTTTCAATATCTTGCCCTCTCTCTCCTTCTGGTACCCCTATAATTCTGATGTTGGTATGCTTGAAGTTGTCCCAGAGGTCCCTTACACTATCTTCATATTTTTGGAATCTCTTTTCTTTTTTCTTTTTCGGTTGGGTATTTTTTGTTTCTTTGTATTTCAAATCTTTGACTTGATTCTTGGGATCCTCTTGTCTGCTGCTGGATCTCTGTAAATTATTCTTTATTTCAGTCAGTGTATGCTTAATTTCTAGTTGGTCCTTTTTCATGTCCTCCATGGTCTCACTATACTTATTGAGGGATTCATTAAATTTATCGGCGGTTTCCATAAAATTCTTGAAAAACCTTATAAACGTGGCCTTGAACTCTATATCCAATCATTTGCTTTCCTCCATTTCTGCCATTTGTGACCTGTTTCTTTGTCTCCGCATTTTGGCAGCTTCCCTGTGTTGATAGAGTGGCCCTGCGCGCCAGGTGTCCTGTAGGGCCCAGTAGCTCAGCCTCCCCAGTTACCTGGGGTGGACACTCTTGGTGCACTCTTGGTGCCTTGGTTGTTGTAGAATCACTGGGAGGAATTGACCTCCAGGCCAATTGGCTGTGAGAATCAGCTGTGTCTAAAGTGGGAGAACTTCTGTGCTGAAGACACCCTTCTGGGGCAAGACTTGCTTCAGTGGGGCTTTGGTGCTCACTGAGTCTTCTCCCTGAGTGTGTTCCTTATGGATCTGAGGAGTTGCAGTCTGGATGGTCCCCCTCTGACCACTGGGTACAGTGGCTCCTGGATCTAAGGAGGTGCTAATTCAGTCTCTGCCTGAGGCCACACAGCAGGAGCCACGAAGAGGCTCAGCTATGAAGCAATGCAAGCAGCTGCAGGGCCTTGGGCCTTCTCTTGGAAGTTCCGGGTCTGCCTGGCTCGGCTGCAGTTAGGTACATTCACATGCAAAAGCCTCTGCCGCAGCCTGGGTGGGGCGGGGTCTCAGGGAATCATAGGGCAGATCAAGGAGCTATGGCTGATTCTCCGCCCGGAGTCGCGGGTCTCAGTGACCCGCTAATTGCTGCAAGCACCTCTGAGGGAAAGCCGCCTTCAAGTTCACCCGCTGCCGGACAGACCAGCTTCTCCCCGTATGAGTCCTGGGTCCCCAGAGACTTCCCGGAACCGGAGTTCAGAGCAGTCGGGAGCTTGTGATTCAAAAAGACAGCCGCGTCCTCAGGTGCCTCCCCCTTTCCTCGCGCTCGCGAGCCGCCATACCTCTGCACTTCACCTCCGCAGTGCCTCTGGCTCTCAGCGTGCTTTTCTTTCCTTCTAGTTGTAGAATTTACACTCAGCCAGCCTTCCTGTTGTTCTGGATGATGTTTGCTCAGTCCTTTGCGGTAATTTTCAATTGTTGTGTGAGGCGACAATTTCCCGGTGTTTACCTATGCCGCCATCTTAGTTTCTCTCTCCTTAATTGCTGTTTCTTTGCTGATTTTTTTGTCTAGAGGATTTATCCAGTGATGTCAATGGAGTATTAAAGTCCCCTACTATGATTGTATTGCTGTCTATCTCTCCCTTAATATCTTCCAGAAGTTTTTTTATGTATTTGGGTGCTCCTGCATTGGGTGCATATATGTTTACTGGAGTTATATCCTCTTGCTGTATTGATCCCTTTAGTATTATGAAGTGGCCTTCCTTATCTCTTGTTATGGCCTTCACTTTGAGGTCTATTGTGTCAGATATAAGTATTGTTACCCCAGCTTTTTTTTTTTCCATTTGCCTGAAAGACATTTTTCCATTCCTTCACTTTCAGTCTGTGTGAGTCTCTTGTTCTGAGGTGGGTCTCTTGTAGACAGCATATATATGGGTCATGTTTTCTAATCCATTCAGCCATTTGATTTCTTTTCATTGGAGCATTTAGTCCATTTATTTTTAGTTATTATTGATAGATACCTGTTTATAGCCATTTTTGTTTGTGTGCCTGTGTTCCTTCTTCCTTTTTTTTTTTCTTTCTTTTACAACAGTCCCTTTAGCATTTCATGAATTGATGGCTTGGTAGTGATAAACTCCCTTAGCCTTCTTTTATCTGTGAAGTTCCTGATTTCCCTTTCAATCCTATCTAATAAAAGAGTAATATGCAAATTAACCATCACTCCCTCACTCCGTCAGTCTGTCACAAAGATGGCAGCAGCCATGGAGCTGGAGCAAGCAGGAGGCTTGAGTTGCCACCGGGGGTGGAGGAAGCCAAGCTTCCCACCTGCCCTGGCCAGCGCTGAGCTCTGCTCAAGACTACAAAGTTTCAATTATAGAATATAAATAAATCCCAGATACCTGCTTCCAGCTGGCGTGGCCTCCGCTCAAGGAGGGGCTGGAACCTGGGTTGCCAAGGGCAACCCAGGCTTTGAGCAGAACCAAGGCTACAAACTTTCAATTATAGAAGTTAAATAAATCCCAGATACCTGCTTCCAGCCCAATACAGCAAGAGGATATAACTCCAGTAAACATATATGCACCCAATGCAGGAGCACCCAAATACATAAAAAAACTTCTGGAAGATATTAAGGGAGAGATAGACAGCAATACAATCATAGTAGGGGACTTTAATACTCCATTGACATCACTGGATAAATCCTCTAGACAAAAAAATCAGCAAAGAAACAGCAATTAAGTCCATCACTAGATCAGATGGACTTAATTTACATCTTCAGAACATTTCACCCAAAGCTACAGAATATACATTCTTCTCAAGTGCATATGGGACATTTTCAAAGATAAACTACATATTGGGTCACAGGCAAAGTCTCTCCAAATTCAAGAAGATTGAAATTATATCAAGCATCTTCTCAGACCACAATGGCATAATATTAGAAATCAACTACAATAAAAACAATAAAAAAATTCAAACACTTGGAGGCTGATAGCATGCTATTAAACAATGATTGGGTTACCAAAGAGATCAAAGAAGAAATTTAAAACATCCTGGAAATGAATGACAATGAAAACACAACAATCCCAAAACCTATGGCCTGAAAATGGCCATAAGCTCCTCACCCATGCTGGCCAGGCACCCCAGTGGGGACCCCCAACCTGAAGGGGGTGTGGCCAGCCTGAAAACAGCCCTCAGCCCCTCACCCAGCTGGCCACACCCCCATGGGGTGAGGGTCCTCACTGGGGGGCTTGACCAGTCTGCAAACAGCCATCAGCCCCTCACCCAGGCTGACCAGGCACCCCAGTGGGGACCCCCAACCTGAAGGGGGTGTGACCAGCCTGAAAACATCCCTCAGCCCCTCACCCAGGCTGGCCAGGCACCCTAATAGGAGCCCCCCCACCATGAAGGGGCTGTGTCCAGCCTGCAAACAGCCATCAGCCCCTCACCCAGGCTGGCCAGAAACCCCAGTGGGAACCCCCACCCTGAAGGGGGTGTAGCCAGCCTGAAAACGGCTCTCAGCCCCTCACCCAGGCTGGCCAGGCACCCCAGCGGGATCCCCACCTTGATCCTGGACACCATTCAGGGCAAACCAGCCAGCCCCCACCTATGTACCAGGCCTCTATCCTATATAATAAAAGGGTAATATGCAAATTGACCCTAACAACAGAACAACTGGGAATGACTGGTCACTATGACACACACTGACCACCAGGGGCAGATGCTCAATGCAGGAGATGCCCCCTGGTGGTCAGTGCGCTCCCATAGGGGGAGCTCTGCTCAGCCACAAGCCAGGCTGCCAGCTGCCAGCACAGCGGTGGTAGCAGAAGCCTCTCACGCCTCCTCAGCAGTGCTAAGGATGTCCAACTGCAGCTTAGGCCTGTTCCCTGCTGGCAATTGTACATCCCCTGAGGGCTCCTGGGTTGCCAGAGGGATGTCTGACTGCCAGCTTAGGCCCAATCCCCCGGGGAGCGGGCCTAAGCCAGCAGGTGGACATCCTCCAAGGGGTCCCAGACTGTGAGAGAGCACAGGCCGGGCTGAGGAAACCCCCAGAGTGCACAAATTTTTGGGCACTGGGCCTCTAGTTTTGAATAATAGCCTTGCTGGATAGAGTATTTATGGATTCATTCCCTTGCTTTGCATTACTTTGTATACTTCATTTTTCTTTCTGGCATGATGTGTTTTTGTTGAAAAATTATTTGATAATTTAATGGGAGATCCTTTGTAGGTAACTCTCTGTCTCTATTGCAGCCTTTAAGATTCTCTCTTTGTCGTTTGCCATTGTAATTACCAGGTGTCTTAGGGTGGGTCTTTTTGGGTTCATCCTGTTTGGGACTCTCTGTGCTTGTGTGACTTTTTCTTTCTCATGTCAGGGAAGTTTTCTGTCATTATTTATTCAAATAGGTTCTCTAATCCTTGCTGCTCTTCTTGTCCTTCTGGCATCCCTATGCTATGTATGTTAGGAACTTTCGGTATAAGAGAATGAATCTCTGGGTCCTGCATGATAACTCTTTCTTAAACCAAAAGCTCAGAACCAACTTATTCAAGACATAGTAGCACTGTCAACATAAGAAACATCCAAACCTGAAGAGAATATTTGGGTATAATTGAAGCACACTGACAGCAATTTCTGGGAAACAAAATCTGAACAAATTGAGAAAATTTTCTAGAGAATGGAAGTTTTGCAACTTATGTTATACATTCAAATAAAAGAAGACATAAGGATAAATACCAATGAAGTCCATTGGTGGTAGATTAAGGAGACGGGAGAACGCAAAATGGGGCTACCTCTGGTATTGGAAAAAAAAGGCAAAACAGAAAAGCACATAGTTCTTTTACATTGGAAGGTATAAGATATTTAACAACTAATATTTATAGTATGTAGAGATGTGGGCAACAAGATAACAATGAGGGGTTCTGTGGCCTCTGCTCTGGTGCCTAGTGGTTGTGTCTTCAGAGGTCTGGAAATATCATAGCTCTGATATTTCAAAGCTATGTTATCTCAGATGCAAAAAGACAATAGACAGGCTCACTTAAGGTGAAGATTGACCTTTGTCAGGGAAGCTTTAGACTTTGGACATGACTATTCTCCATGACCCACTTTCAGTTAGGACTTTTATGTTCAGACCATCCTATGTGGTTACTTTCTAGGGCTCACCATGCTGGCCTCTCCTGAGCTTCTCAGGTTTTGTATGTGGCCCCAAGGATTGTTCCCAGTGACTATGAGCTCTTCAAGCTCTTAAAGATGATTGAGAACTGGAGAAAAATTTACTGGTTCTAAAAGACAAAACACAATAAGAAATTTGAAAAATATTTTAGTAAACATCTACAAAATATAAAATATCATAAACTGCTGTTCAACACATCATGTATAATTACATAAAAATAATACTTTTCATAGAATGTGGATGCACTGTGACATGTTTGCTATGCTGTGATTCAGGAGCTCCATTAGAACGAGAGCCTAACAGTTTAAAAAGCTGTTGGTTACTTTTAAAGCATTATACACATTGTATGATGTATACACACACACCCTGGGGCTGGAGAGTTTCAACTAAGAACCAAAATTATAACCCAAGCCCCAAGCATGATCATAGCAGTCCTATTTAGCCACTTAATAGTGAGGTAGGTTCGGAGTTCACACACACACACACACACACACACACACACACACACACACTTCCCACAAGTCCACAGTACCCAGTGAGTAAGTGGGTTTGGATTCCTAACGAAGTACCAAATCCTTTTTGGCAGTAGCCACAGAATCCTGCAGAAGGCACAGCTTCTTCTGTGTAAATCTGCCTCACCCTGTGATAAGCACCTATTTTACAGCTAATGGCTTTGCATTGGTGGCTTCCAAAAAGAGCTGTGGGCTTTCGGTGGTTCTTTCCAATTCATGGAAAAAGGCAACATTTTAAGGAGTGGGGAAAGGGGTGTGAGAGTGACTGAAAGAAAATCTTAGAGCTTCTGTAAGGACTTCTAAAGAGATTTCATTTTTTGAAAGGAGACACACTAGGAGGGGCACAAATTCTCAGAGCCTTGTGAACAGAAGGCAGCTCCTTGCACCTGGCTCAGGGTCACTCTCATTCAGCTCAGGGTAAGCCGGGGTTGAGATGAGGAGTTTGTGCATGAGGACACCTAAGTCATAAGAGAAAGGATTCTATTTCTATGTGTCTTTATCTGTGGTCTAGGAAGACACTGAGACTCTTAGAATAAGACTAAACTATCAGTCCGTTTCCTCTATTTCTTTAGAGAAAGAAAAGAAAGAGAGAGAAGCTATGACTAAAAAAGACCAAGACATTGACCCTTCCTTCAAATCAATCTGTTTCTCAAGGTTTGTTTAATATCTCACTTCTAATGTTTGACTTTAACAGTGTGGCTCAATTCTCATTGTTTTCCATATTCCAAAGTCTTCTGTGAGTCATTTAAACACCAAATGAAGAATAAAGCTCCCCCGGACACACACACACACACACCACAACACACACACACACACACACACACACACACACACACACAAGCACAGGAATTGCCCTTCCTTTGTTAATCTAATAAGAGAAAAAGTAAAGACATCAAATTACAACGATGTGAAATATTATTATAAGTACAAATATGAAAAGAAGCAATGACATAGTATTTAAATTTGCTGTCTGAGAAGATAATATGCACTGCCCCACAATCTTGTGAACTAAGTGTCCCTGTCTTAGCACAGTGACTCCCCTGATGACATTTTTGCCCTTAAGGATTTCACCACTTCCTCCGAAGCTGCAGCTTTTTCTCTCTCTTCCTCCCCCTTCCTATTGTTGTCACTAGAGAATGCAGAATGACATGTTCAAGAAAATGCTTGCCTTGAGGCCAGAGAGTGTTTCCTTTGCACTTGGATTTCCATTTATTCCACTAAATTTCCTTACAATTAATTTTAAAAAGGGCTGAGAGAGTTCCTTTCCCAAACAGCTGACAAAAAACATGATCCGTGAAAGCAAACAAAATGGCACTTGGTGACCATTTTGCTACCATTATAAAAGCCTTGCAGTTTACATTCTGACTTTGCATTCTGCACTTTATTACTCTGATAGAGTAATCGGAATATGTTGATATTCCCATGATACCCATCCAGAGCCAGGAACTGGTTTATCTTAATTGCACTTTAGCCTAAAGCATATTAAATGCAACTTGATTATAAAATGCATTTGAATTGCCATAATAAATTTCTTGGCAAGATTTCCAAACATCAAGTAAAAAAGTCTATAATCTCCTAGTCTGGCCCCTTTGCTGACTTGCCAGGTAACTAAAAGCTGCTCCCTCTCCACATCCCCCATTCTCAGCCAATAAACTAGTAATAATAGATGTGTCTAGCACTCAGGAATGGCTGCAAGACACCGCTTTATACTTGGACAGCATTTTGCAAATGAGAAGCTGGCTTTGGGATAAATATGGATGATGCTTCAGCGCGGTTGTTGGGGTGGATTTTTTTCCCCATTTCTATTTCACAAACTCATTGGTATCATCCATCAGTCTCACTCATTACAGCACAGTTTAACACTGAGCATTTGCTGCCTGTGTTCAGGTCCATGCCGCCCTCTCTTCCCCACACTGCACCGTCTGTAATGTCACAGTGCTAACAGCATTGCAGGAACAGGAGGCCTAAGGAGTACACATCGATGGATGGATTGTTTGGCTGCAAGTGGCAAGCCCTGATCTCTAGCTGGAGGGTGTTGCATTAAACGCTGGGTGGAAGGCTTTCTCGCATTGAGCAGTGTGACAGGTCTGCCCCGCCTCTGGAGCACTCCCAAGCAGTCCCAGCATCTAACAGTGCAGATGTCTTCTTCACACAGGTGTCTGAGGGTGGGACAAAGAAGCAGGAGAGCAGTCATGCATAGGTATGCCCCACCCCACCTCCCACACTCCCCTGGAAGACTCCCAAACAATAGGATAGCCACAAAAAATGTCAGAAATGGAGTGAATAGTTATTCAGCCCTGACCTCTGTCCACAGACCACTGGAAGAAAGAATGCTAAGTAGAAAAACAGGTCACAGACGTTTTTTTTCTTCACTAATGAGGAGCAATGCTCACTACCACCTAGAAATGCAATCCCCTTTTAAACCAAGGATTTCAAAGTAGTGAACATGTGTTATTTGATGTGTCATCTTATCTGCCCTGAACAGTTAGATACAGGTATCAGCCTCCCCTTAGTACTGGGGCAGAATACTTAAGAAACTTGCCTGCAGACTGTTTCCCTAGTAGGCAACAATAGGCTGGTGTGTGGAATGCTATATACTGCAGAACTCCCAAATGTGTGGGGCCATGCTAGTCTGTAAGCTCAGCAGCTAGGTTACGGGTGAATGATCTAGAACAAGAGTGTAAGTTATCTCCCTAGCAAGCATCCCGATGGCCTGAAACCATGGCCAATCTAAGGTAGGCAGGATTCACTTTCTTTTCTTTTTCTTTTTTTTTTAATGTAAGAGAAACTTCTCATCGCCGCTGGTTGATTCGAGCGCCCTCATGTGTCCCCACAGCATAATGGCACTTTAGGTCTGCCAAAGGGCTCTTGGTAATGGCAGAGTCAATGACACATATCATATCCTCATCGCACTTGTTTCAGGAGCCTTGTGTGAAACCGAAGATTTGCAGGCTGCCTTGGAACTATGAATTTGTTCTCCCTGATATAAAGTGACATCGTAGCTTATACCTAAAAAAATGAGAAGCCAGTGTTCACAGGAGTAGAGGTGAATTTCAAGGTTCCTGTTCTGGTTTGACACGTAAGGTCATTCTATCTATTTCTTTTTCCTCCTGCCACACCCCCACCCCAAGGGCAGTGCTTTTAGCTTAGATACCCCCTCCTCCACGGTGATGCTCACACAACTGAGGGACCCAAGCTACTTCTATAATAAGCAAATCTCAGGAGACCTTGCCCCCCTTCCTGTGGGGAGAAGGGTAGCATTTCTTCTCTTGGAGATAAGAAGCATCCGCAGTAATGCCTGGCAGGGAGTAGATAGACACCCAGTAAATGTTAATTGAATCCAAACCTGTAAACTCTATTCCAACCCACTTTCTGTATTATATTTTCAGAAAACAGGCATTCTTCCTCAACTACAACATTCACGCATTAAGAAATAGCTTGGGAATTCGTGGAGCACAGGAAAAGGTCAAACATTTCCCTGAATTTCCCACAACACCTGACCTTGTGCCAAACACTCAGAAACCCTCTCTAAACTGGGGGGTGGGGAGGGAAGGTTGCCCTCAATCTATTCCCTCACTTTTGCTGGCAGAGTTTAAAGCAATCAAAGACATATAAAGAGGCAAAGATTCCCACAGGAGTTTGAGATGCACACAGAAACCTGGTATCTTCATATAAAATGAAAATAAAATTTTTCCCTCATCTTCCTCCTTTTTTTTTCTTCTTAGCTTAGGAAGGCATGACTCAACAGTCCAACAGTGCAGTCAGCTCAGAATTCCCAAAAAAGAATGACAATGACACTCCAACCTTGGTCTCTGTGTCAGACCAACCTTGACGGGTCTTGTACTCTGTTAACAGCAAAAGAAACATTTACCCAGAAACCATGCTCCTGGGCTCCTCTCAGCAAAAACGCAACGAGCCGTTCACTGCCTAGCTTTAAGCTAGCCAAATCCAACAAAGCCCCAGAGATATTTTTGGCTTAATCTTCTCACTGAACTCATACCAGCCTTGCACGGGCATAGCCAAAGCATCATCACCCAGCCTTGGGTGTTGGCAGATTCTCCCATCCACTTCTTTGCATATCCCCTGCTCAAGAGCAATGGTAAGGCTCCCCTCCCCTCCCACCACTGCACCTGGGGGCACCTCCACCTCATTCAGCCAGACTGGGGAAGACTCTTCATCTATCTATAGCCCAGACAGGTCTTTTTATCATTTATTTTATTGATTTCAGAGAGGAAGGGAGAGAGAGAGAAACGTCAATGATGAGAGAGAATCACTGATTGGCTGCAACCCAGGAATATGCCCTTGATCGGAATTGAACCCAGGACTCTTCAGTCCATAGGTCGATGCTCTATCCACTGAGTCAAACTGGCTAGGGCCCAGTCAAGTCTTTTGTTAGGTAAGTCTACGACCTTAACAGAAAGTGGTTGCCTAATGGAGATGCTAGATAGCCTTGTCAAATAAAATTATAACCAATAAAGAAGAAATATACATCATCTTTGTTATCATTAAACTGGGTGAAAGCTTTTTGTTCTCTATAGAGTTCTTAGGTTAATTGAGAATTTCCATTTTATTTAAAATATTTACCATATTTTTCCTTTCTTCCTTCCCTACTGCTACATCATCATCAGGACCCCACCAACACAAACTGATATGACTAACTGGTCTTATAACCTTCACTCTTTCTTTCCCCCAAACCGTGATAAGTATGATCAAAAGATCTTCCCCAAACATTAACCTCAACACATCACTTAACAATTCCTACTCAAGAACCCTTACCGACCCCTGTTGCTTGCAGGATAAGATCTGAATTCTGAAATTTAATATTCAAATTCCTCTATATTCCGTCATACCCCTCCCCCCAGGAGAAGTTACAAAGGATATCACCTGCAGAGTTCCAAAGACACTTCTATCATTAATTTAAAGTTCAAGACAGGAACTCAATGACTGTGGACATTCAAATATCCATGAACTCCTGGGAAGAAACTTGACATTGGGTGTTTCTCTTAGACTCCACCTCGGTCCTTTGATGTTCTCAAATACATTGAAATTAGTTATATGCAAGCCAATATAACTGACCACTATTGGATTTCTTCAGATGACAGCTTATTTGTCTGTCATTGTGAGACACTCTGCACACCCAGCAATGAACGTCCAGGCACATGACAGTAAGGGAGTGAAATAAGGAACAATAAATCAACATCAGAGGAAACACAAACCACGTCCTGACACTTGTAGGACAATGTGTTCTGCTGTGAGCACCAGAGAAAAAGAATGTGGGTGGTGGGAAGTAAGTCATATTAAGCCAGTAGATCAACAGAGGGAAAGTCCAACAAGAGAAACCAACAACACTGCATTTAACAATGACGAGAGGCTAAGTAGGTAGAGAATGCTGAGGAACAGAAATCAAGATCCTTGGAGGGGTTGAGGGCAAATCCATGCATCTCTCCTCCTCTTCTTCTAGAAGAGAACATTCAACTATACATCTACCACTCCTGACTAAGAGCAATAAAATCAACCTCTGAGACTTCCAGAATATGACCTTTTTTAAAAAGAAAATATCATAGCTTTTTCCTAAATTCTTGAAATCAATAAGTAACAGTAGTTCACATCTTTCCCTCACGGATCCTTCCTTGAAGGTCCCTGCATGAGCCTTGCCCACATCTCTAGCCGGTGTTGACCATACCATGCCAGGTTCTGACATCCTGAGCCTTCAGGAGATAAGGCTGAGGTTAAGCATCTTCTCAACTTGACTGCAAGTGCTTCCGTGACATGAATCATTAATTTTCCTTCATCTATATCTCTTCTCTTTTACCCTAGCATTCGGCCCTAGACTCTACTTGAGCCATATCAATCAGATTAGTTAATATCATTAAAATGTACTTATTTCATGGAAATTTGAAATTTTCTTTTTTTTAGATGTTTCTCTTATCTTTTATTTCCTCTATCACTCGTATTTTCCAAACAACCTTCTCTTTTGCAAGGGGGGCTATAATCACTCAGCAAATCCACTGCCCACACACACATAGAGCTGATTCTTACGTGTAGTGAATAAAATTGGCACTCTTTCTTCTACCTTTCCCTGAAGATTTGGGGATTTAAACTGAAACCAATGGCTGGCTCTGCTTCTTTGCAAGATCATTCTGCCTGTGTCTGTATGAATCTCCAATGGCCCTTTCTCATTTACCTTCTGAAATCTTTTAAATAATTTTTTTTTTTGCTTAATCGCTTCACTTCACCCAGCCCTAATGACCCCCTCTCCACCCTGATAAATCCTCTTCTGGATGATTAACCACCTTCACGAGTTAAGGACAAGCTTCAGTGTTGCCTACAGCCCACTTATAAGAAAATATGAGCTTCTACCTAAGCATGATCCGCTGTAATACCACTGTAATTTTCCCATTAAGTCTAAAGCTTATCAGTCTTCTCTCCTACACATTCTGGGCTTTTACTACCCCTTCCTCCCAGTCCTGCCACCCCACCCGCTTCGCTCCCCCACCCCAAGAAATGAACTGGTTTCCCCAGCAGGTTTAGTCTTGCATTGGCCAGCTTATTATTTCAATGTGATTATGAAGTTGCTGGGCTTGGACACACCGTTTATTAATTTTCCAGGCATTCACGCTGTCTCCCAGTTGAGTGTCGTGCATGTAGAAGTGCATATGTGTACCCATGATAACTAACACTCTGGAGTTTTAGTCACCGCTGGTGACTAAAAAGATGGGGGTCAAGGTTCATTTGTGTGACTAGAAAATCATAGTGTTAGAGGTCTAAGGAATGCTAGACTCCAGCCTTGACATTTCACAGCTTGGAAACAAAGATGGAGCAAGGTAGAAAGACTCGACCAGGGTCATGAAGCTAAGCAATAGGGAATTTGGGGCCACGGCTCAGAGTTGCCATGCCCCTGTTCATCAGGGCCCTTCCACTCATACAGGTCCCTCCTTGGGGGCTCCTATATGTGAGTGAGAACTCAGAATACTCACATACAATCAAAATGCATCACAGACCTGTGAACATGCATATGCTGAGAAGCCGGGGAGGGAGTGTGTGTGTGTGTAGCTTACAAAACAGAGAATGTGCTATTAAAATTAGAGTAAAACTGTTCTAATGAGATTGAATGAAAATCCAAAGAGAGCACACTCCCCCATCCTGCTCTCACTCCCCACTCCCCACCCCCAGCTCATTTTTTTAAAAAAGATGGATAGATTTCCACAGCACCTTGGAGTTGAGATGGCCACATGATTTTCCCTTGGTTCCAGCAATACAAAGTTACCCTTTAATTCCATGAAAATAGCTTTTTCACACGTCTATGCACATACAGTCACACACACATATGAAGCATTGGCAGCAGGTACTTTTAATTTGCTGGAAAATATTTCTAAGAAGTCAAACAGCTCCAGACCAATGGGCTTGCCCTCGATTGGCTAACCAGACTAGTTGAGGGACCTGATTGGTCCCCGATCCTAAGGACCGATAAGAACGGCTATAAAACCCCTGGGTGCAGCTCTTGGGCCCCCAGTTTGCAAAAGCCAGAGGTGCAAGCAGCAGCGACTGCAGCCACAGCAGCAGCAGCAGCAGCAGCAGCAGCAGAGGAAGCGTCAGCAGGAGCAGCATCAGCAGCAACAAAAAAAATCCTCATCGAATCCTCACCTAGGCTTTCAGTGTATCCAGATCCACATCTTCCCTCGAGCCGGGAGAGGGAAAGAGGAAAGGGGGGGAGGAAAAAAAAAAACCAAAAACTTAGCGGAAACTTCTCAGAGAATGCTCCAAAACTCAGCAGTGCTTCTGGTGCTGGTGATCAGTGCTTCTGCAACCCATGAGGCGGAGCAGAATGATTCTGTGAGCCCCAGGAAACCCCGGGTGGCAGCTCAGAACTCAGGTAAGCGGCAAACCCAGGACCGGTTTCTCCCCCAAAGAGCTGTCCTCATTTGCCTCTCGCTTTTGCAACGGTGTCTGTGCCGGCTGATCTTGATAATAAATGTGCTTCATGCCTGATGGCCCTAAACTGCCAGGGTAATCCAATAGCCTTAGGAAGTGGAGCTCCTTTGTTTAATAAATTGCACGCAACTAACGAAGAAGCTGGGCGCTCTGCTGAGGGTATTTCATTGCATAAGCCTAGCCTGATTGCCTGAAATCTGGCACGTACCCTCTTCGGCGGGGAGGGGGCGGGGAGAGGCTTGAATGTTGGCATGCTTCAAAGCGCTCTCTATACTTCCAGAAGCCGACGCTGATCTTAAGGTGAGACATGATTGGGCTGATGCCCCTCTTTCTTCACCCTTAAGACCCTGTAACTTGACTTCCCCACCCCTTCGGAGAGCACGCCGAAATCTCCCCCTGCAGATTGATTTACGGAGCCATAGCCCTCAAGTCTGACAAATCCCGAGCAGATTCAGAGACAACCCTACACATCCCACCCCCCACACTGCTCCTCCTCTTCCTCCCGGCTCGCTCGCTCTCGGGCTCCATTCAGGCGCCCATGCCGCCCTTGGCCAGCGAGCCCCTGGGAAAGCAGTATTTGTGAAACAGCAGCTGTATCTCCTAGGGAAGGTCTCGCTCTAGTCCTGACTCCGGGAGCAGTTCATCCTGTACTAGCTTGGCCTCCAAGGGAAGAGAGTGCTTAGGAAGCCGGCACCGGCACCTCTGCCTTTTGACTTTGCTCGGCTGCCTGGCTCCCCATTCATCGCTGCCTCGCTTCCCCCAACTGTCAGCAGAGCTGGGATCGCAGGTGTCCAAATGCTGCAGACGACGCTCCCCTCGCAAGAGCAGGTCCCTGCCGCGAGCAGGCTTTGCCTCACTTCCTTTTGTACTTAGTTGCTATAGAGATGCAGTGATTCACAATTCGAGCTTGCCTAAAACAATAGCAACCCTAATGCATATTAAAACTGCTCAAAGCAAAGTTATAATTTGAACCCGTGAAAATATATAATTAGGGAAATGACTTGTAACATCCCAGAGGCTGCGGGTGGTGGGAGGGGGAGGGGACGCCTAACCGAACCGTGCTTTTGATCTCGGAGGAGAATCCTGTGGCATGAAGGCTGCAGATCATTTCTCGCAGAGCTGCCTGCCAGAACACCCCCTTCTGGAGGAGAGAAATTACTTTTATGGGAGATCTTATCCAGAATGTAGAAAGCCTCATGCAAGTTCTTTGCGGTTTTCTTCCAGTCTTGCACAAGGGGTGCCTCGGCCTTTTTATTCCATACCTTTCTCTCTCTCTCTCTCTCTCTCTCTCTCTCTCTCTCTCTCTCTCTCTCTCTCTCTCTCAAAAAAAAAAAAAATGGCTTTTAATATGAGAGACATTGTGCATACCTCTAAGCACTGTCCTGTGGTGGGGGTGGGGGTGAAACATGGATGGCTCAAATTCCCATCTGCCAGTATGAAGGTAAGTTAAAAGCCCTAATTCGGAAGGGACTCCTGGCAAATTCTTCTCCGCCATTTAGACTAAAATTCCATCCTTATTACTCTGGAGTGCATCTTCGGGAGCCAAATGGACTCCCTGGCCCTTGCACCTCCTAACCCTGACCACCAGCCACGGCTTTGCCTCTCCTACTTGCAGGCTCTAAGTGATGCCCGTTGGCTCTGCAGAGCTGTTTCAAGCATCATGCATCCCACGGACTCCAACCTTCCTCTCCAGCCCCCCAAACTGTGGCAATGGTGAGGCCAGAGCATGTGGCCCAGAGGGAAAACACATTCCCTCTCCTTCAAGTGCCCTGGCTCTTATAAGCCAAAGGGATCCACCTGGCCCCTCCCTTTCTCACCACCCACCCCTCTTAAGGAGTCTATCTACTGGCCCATCACAGACACCTACTGTAAGTTCTTCTGACCCCATGTCCTTGAATGTTTCCACCGCACCAACTTGACCCATTGGAACCACCCTCTCGTCTGACTCAGATTGGACGGGCTTATCTTTTTCAGCTGAAGTGGTTCGCTGCCTCAACAGTGCTCTGCAGGTTGGCTGTGGGGCTTTTGCATGCCTGGAAAACTCCACCTGTGACACAGATGGGATGTATGACATCTGTAAATCCTTCTTGTACAGCGCTGCTAAATTTGACACTCAGGTAATAAGACCTTGACCCCTTACTCCCACTGGCTGCTTGTCTTTAACAGTGTGTTAGACTATTGTGCTTAGGAACCAGTCTTGTAGGGAACCAGCTCTCCTTCCTAGACTCCCCACTCTAAATTCTCATCTTCGATGTGTGTAGTACACACACACACACACACACACAATTTTTGGCCTGGATATAGGTTCTATAGAAGACATTCCCCACCCACTCTTAAGGCACGATTGTAACATGCTGACAGAGACTGTCTTATAAGGCAGGGTGCTTTATCAAGAGGAAATAAAAATATTCTTCTAACAAATAAGTTCTTCTCACTGCATGGTCTAGCATACTAACTACTAGTTTGTAGTTTGAGTTATCAAAGTGTCAATCCCAAGTATACAAAGCCATGTTATGGCTATTTTTAAGCTGCAGGGTGGTAGTTTATAGTTCCTCTCTTTTTTCCCCCTCTTGTCTCATTTTATTTCTATGGAGCTCCGTTTTCAAGGTAGTCTCAGATAGTAGGGACGTTTTTTCATCCTGGCCACGCACACAGTTTTCTCATTGCAAGGACATGCAGATGGCACAGGACAGTGCCAGGCGCCCCCTAAGTTCCACACATTGTAGGCCCTGTCCTCTCTTGTCAGCTCGAGCTAAAGGTTTTCCTCCGACCCCTTTCCTTGGCAGGGAAAAGCATTTGTCAAGGAGAGCTTGAAGTGCATCGCCAACGGGGTCACCGCCAAGGTCTTCCTCGCCATTCGGAGGTGCTCCACTTTCCAGAGGATGATTGCTGAGGTGCAGGAGGAGTGCTACAGCAAGCTGAACGTGTGCAGCATCGCCAAGCGGAACCCCGAAGCCATCACAGAAGTCGTGCAGCTCCCCAACCACTTCTCCAACAGGTACAAAACGAGTCTACTTTTTTTGCAATTAGGGTGGAAGAGGGAGTGGTTGGCTGGCAGAGCCAGACACAGAAGGGGGTTTAAATTGCCACAGTCATGCTCTTATTTTAGCTTGCAGTCTTCCCAGCTTTTGCAGGAAAAATGTGTTTGCGATTGGTTGTGACAGCTTAAGCAGGCTGGATTTTTTTTTATTTTTTTTTTACTGTTATAGGAAAAGTCTTTCCATGTAGCTAATAGAAAGCTTCATTTTCAGCAACCCTAGGTATATTTTCATGGTCAGTTTCTTGCCATAAGCCTGAAGGGAATGATGAAGTTTATGAAAACCAGCTTTTGAGACATCAAATTTGGCTGAATGACTATGCACAGTACAATTAGCCGTTATAAAAACTCTGGTCAAATGTCATAATGCAGTCCTTTAAGCCTGCATGCATTCTGAGTGAGCCCCACGCCCAATCAGATATTTCACTAGGTAGCCGAGAGCAAGCCATCTCACTTCCCCGGGACTGACATTTCCTTTGTGAAAAGTGAAGTGGCTAATCTAGATGATTCCCACGTTCCCTTCCAGGCCACTGTTATCCCGTTCCTCTAGTCCTAGATTTCCTGGAATGATGTCCCGGTGACTCCCCAGATTACATTCTCACCTTATGTGGCCCAAAGCCACTGAGCTGGTGATGCCTAAGCAGCGTGCTTTTCTGTGCCCCTGGCTCGGTCTTCACCAGCCAGTAGCGAACACCTAACACATGAGAGGGATGACATCCTCACTTCATGCCCTAGAACGTTCCCAGCAAGACCTGGGCTTCCTTGGGTGTGATCAAGTTAAGAGAGATACTGGCGGGGCTGGCATGGAGGGATGGTCCAGTTCAGTCTACTGCGATGCCCCGTTGGACTAAAACTTGACTCCCAATCCTGAAGTGCTATGATTCTTTGTCTCTCCAAACAAATCCTCACATATTCACAAAGATCAGTCCTATGCATGTCACTCCGACTACCTGGGAGCTAATGCGGACTTAACCTGATTAGTTTCCCAGCCAAGGGCTACCACCCTTCCTCAGACAGTGGCAACAGCCTACTCCTCTGGGGTTTCCCAGAGATTCAGGCACGTTCATAAGGGCAACTGGGAGGTGAGGAAAGGAGCTCCTTCGTTGGGAAAGGTTAAGCCCCTGACATTAAAACTTTGTAAAATTTCCGATTCACTCTTAACTACAGGTCAGTGCCCTTCAGAACCTGGTGTCGATTTATAAACATCCTTTGTTTGGTCCTTGAAAGCCACCGTGCCATGGGTCCTCACTGATTTCCTCAAGACAGGAAAAGCATATCCAGCATTGATCTCAGATGGCCTGTCTCTTTATATTGACTTCGGTCTTAAAATTCTCAGAGGAAGATTCTTATTACATCTGGGGGGGGGGGGGGGAAGAACCTGGCTAATTGCTGGAGACACCCTTCACCAGAGGGAAGAGAAATAAAGAGTGCTTAGTCTGACCTGGGGCTAGGGATAAAGGATGCTGTTTGTGTAGTAGCTGAGGGGTAGGAGTATGTTAGCAAAGCCATTATTATATATGTTGATCTTTAAGGACCTGATGACAATTCATGATCTATAATGTGGCATGTAACCAATTTGAGGCATTGCTAATCTATTTTAAGTGAGCATTGCCCTCCATGATGAAGGTAGAGGTCTATGGAAAGGAGGCACAGATTCTAGACGGTTGATCCTGACTATCTCAGAAGAGACCAGTAATCATTTTAATCGGGCCATTATTAGTTTCATTTAGTGCCTCATCTCATCACCCTTAGAAAATGGTCACATATCTTTCTTTAATCGTAGGGGAATCACAGGTATTAGGAAAGTGGGGCGAGGGATGGCCACTTCTGAAAGATCAGAACTTCCATGCAACTCTTACCTTTCTCCAATTATTTCACTTCAACTGGCTAATATTATTCCTGCTGAGAACTGTAGAGATTTCCGGTTCCATTCTGGGCTTGATTTGCTCTATTTAAGCTCCTCACTCTCCTGAAACATCCTGCTTTCCCAGCCTCTGTCCCACCATAGCTACACGCTAACTTATGCCAACTGGCACAGAATTGTGAAAGGAAGTAGTTACAGGTTCATTCCACCTTCCTGTGACTTATCTAGCCTGAGATTTGGGCCTGGGAGAATCCAAAAGCCTGTGACCGGACCAGGAGCCAGAACAAGGAAGTTTTCCATGAGAGAAATGCACTCGAAGAGAAAGGATAGCTGGGCTCAATTTGCAATCATGAGAGAAGCAAGTAAAATTGATTGGCAGGTTAGGCAGTGTGAGGCTGGGGAAGGAACTAGACCAGTCCACATCCAGAGTGGGAAAACGGACGACACTTCCAGCTCTCTAGGGCATGCATAGGGAACAGGAAACAGAAGAATAATATTGATCAAGGGAAACAAAGGACTATTTATAAACCCTCACACAGAGCGTTCCTAGGCAGTATGTGTGTATTTGGGTAAGCGGTGCTGAAACAGTAGCTATGGAGAATATCTGATCTTATTCTTTACGAAGGAAAAAAAAACTTAGTGATGGAATTTTTAAAGTAGGAAGGAAGAAACTTGCTTTAAAAAGTCATTCTAGGCTGGATGATCCAAACATTTAGCCCATCAAGTCTTTGTTGTAGATCCCCGCCACACCATAAAGGTGAAGAAAAAAAATCTTGATTCATTCTAACTCTTCCTGCAAAGGATGGGCCTTAGAGCTGTACTGTTTCGATTAAATTGAGACGGAACATACATATCAAATCACTAGAAACATTGCATGTCACAGCTGACAATGACCATAGACATTATCTAGGATTACTGCCTCATTTTACTGATTAAAGCACAGAGGCCCAGAGAGGGGAGTGACCTGCTGAAGGTCACACAGCTGGTAAATGACAAAGTTGGGCCTAGAACTCACATGGCCTTGAGCCAAGCTATTTGACTTCTGCTTCAAAAATGGCAGCCAGTAAGGCCTGCAGAATATATTCACCATCCAGAAATAGACTACCAAGCAGAACTGAATAAATCTGCCTCAGGGTGATCAACAATTAGATTTGTGTGCATTCTCTCCTCAGAGAGAAGACACATCTTACTTGATACAAGGTGGTGCTCAGTAAATATGTGACAGTTACTAAGTCAACTTTTCCTGGAGACACAATCTCTTCAATAATCTCACTTAGTGGCTATAGATAAGAAAGTTCTATCTCATTAACTCACATAGTCCCAGAGTTCAATGCTATATTCCAGCCCTAAATGGAGATGGCCAGGATTCACCTGCCGCTCGCTCTGGCAAATGGAGAGCCTGACAGATTTTCCACACTTGGAGGAGCTGCTATTGAAGCCATGAGCATCTTCTGTTCCAAGGAGCCCCCTTAGCCTGCCCTTGTTGAGCTAAAAAGGTCCAAGAGAGAAGCTAAGGGTAGATTTGGAGGGAGTCACTAAAAGCAACCAGGCTGGCAAGGGCCATCATCAAGAAACACCAAGCACAGATGAGACATCTGTGCTAGCAGAGGAAGCAACAGTAAAGGCAAGAGCAGGAGAAGGAGAGTGGGTTTGACAAAGTGGGGCCAGGGCCTCAAATAGGCAAGGCCAGCTACAGAAGCTGTGTTTCCTAACTGGTGTTAGAATTTTTCAGCCAAACAAGACTTTCAATGTTGATCTAAGCAAAGACCATCTTCTGCAGCTCATTTGGGAGGTCATTTGGTGTGAATCGTTCTTTCTAGAAGTGAAAGGGTAACTTCTAAGTTATCAAGTCCTTATTTGGGGGACAGGGGAGTAAGAATCAGAAACCTCATTCTCTATAATCTAATCACCCTGTGAACTCGACACAGAGATCCAGGGGACCCATGAGCTAGCAGAACCCACAAGTAAAGAGATGGCTGGGGACCTATGTGGTTATGTGGACTTCTGAAGCTATTGCTACAAAGTAGATTATTCTCAGTTTTTCCAAAACCATTTTTCTCCCCACTTCCCCATCCAAGTGAGCTCTGCTTTGACTCATGCGCTTTATCATTCAAAAGGGTAGAAAATGTGTTTCTGTGCCAGAGAATCCCAATTTTAACAACAGCTGGATCTAATCCAGCCTCCTGTGTGGGGTGGGGCCAGGACTGTGTCTGAAACCCAGACAGGACACTTCTCTTTTGGTCCCCAAATTCATTCTGCTCACTCACAGAAGGGTGACCGCTTTGCTTCATTACCCACATTCCACCCTATTTACTGTACATCCTTGAAAGGACCTCTCTGGGGGTTAAGTTATTCTGGAAAGATGTTTGATCCTGTGCTCTGTGAGGTGAGTTAAAAATAAACAGGTTTCTTTTCACGGAAGATCTTGTGGCCCCAGTGATGCTCAGGTTCCTCTGAGGAAAGGGTCTCCCCACATCAATACTTCAGATCACGGCCATCAGGACAGTCTCTTATTAGTGAACACAGAGCTAATGGGTTTTGACAACTGTCACTACCTCAACATGGAGCAAACGTATCCCAACTCAAATTTGAAAATAACTGATCTGTCTTCCCAAAGAACAGGGTAAATAATTTATATGTTGTAAATATCAGAGAGTTTAATCCTTTCTGAGCCATAATATTTAGCTGCAGTGTTTGGGATGCTTAAAGGACTTGCACCAAAGATGAAGTTAATCTATACCAAGCACAAGTCTGGGTAAAACTTTCCAGACCTACAGATAATTTTTCTTGTGAGAATCATGACTTATGGGAGAAAATTATATTTTTAAACCTCTGTTTCCTCTGTGGCCACAAAATTAAACCAACGAATCAACAGTGAATGGGCAATATTGCCTTATGATACTGGCACATGAGGAGTATAAAGAAAAGAACAAAACCCCTGCCTTCAATAAGGTTAGAGCCTACACAGGAAAACAAAACTATCAAATGCTGACCTGTGTGATGCTAACCAAATATCTATAAAATGTCAAAAAAAGGAAGAGGCCAGCTAAGGCTAGACCAGTGAGAGGAGGTTTCCTGGGATTAGTGAAGCATGAACCACTGAAGACCACTAATCTTTCCATGTAAATAGTCTCGTTGCCTGGAATTTGGCCCTCTCACTACAGTATACCTTTGGAGAACAAGGACACTGAAGACAGGAGGTTCCTTTAAAGACAGAAGTTTATACAGCAGGAAGGCCGGGGAGCGGGGGGGGGGGGGGGGGGGCGGGGTAAGAGATCAACCGAAGGACTTGTATGCATGCATATAAGCATAACCAATGGACATAAGACATTGGGGGGTAGGGGAGGCCAGGGGATTGTCAAGGGCGGGGGGGAAAAAAAAGGAGACATATGTAATACTCTTTGTAATACTTTAAGCAATAAAAAAATAAAATAAAATAAGATAGTTTAGTCTGAATATGTATTCATATGCCCATACACCTGAGCATACACCACCAAGAAAAAGGAAAATAGCAAAGAGGCATCAAAATAACTGCAAATTTATGTGCAGTCTATTTTTTTTATTTCCTTTTTAGTTTTATTTTTATTGAATTTATTGGGGTGACATTAGATGATAAAATTATAGAGTTTTCAGGTGCACAGTTCTATAACAATTCATCTGTACCTTGTATTGTGTGTTTACCACCCCAAGTCAAGTCTCCTTCCATCACCTTTTTTCCCTCCCATACTCTTCTACCTTCCCACACACCCCATCCCCTGTGGTAATTACCATGCTGCTGTCTGTGTATATGAGTTTTTTTGGTTTTCTCCTTAATCCCTTCACCTTCATGACAGCTTTGATGGACCTGAAGAGTATGTATTACGCTACGCAAAATGAGCCAGTCAGAGAAAGACAAGTATCATATGATTTCACTCATATGTGGAATCTAAAGAACAAAATAAACTAACAAGCAAAATAGAAACAGACTCACAGATAGAGAACAGACTGACGGCTGTCAGAGTGGAGGGGTGTTGTGGGGCTGGGTGAAAAAGGTGAAGGATTCGCAATGACTATTAATATGTGTCGAGTGTTGGCTTACCTCCTGATATTTGTTGAAGTCCTGCTTCTACCATAAACCCAGTGTGTGACCTTGGACAAGTCACTTCAGCTGTCCCACCTTAGTTTCTTCTCTGTAAAATGAGATGATTAAATAGTCACTAAATGATCTTGACAACCCCGTCTAGCTCTATAATTATTTCTCAAACTTTTACACATTGTCGTCAGCCTACTATCCAAAGTAAACTCCCTGAGCTCTAAACTTGAAGATAGACCTGTCTTGCATTGTGTTGTAAATCCAGGAAGCACTCAAACTAATAAGACACTGCACAAAGATTAGAGGCCAAGGTGACGATCAGTGGGTAAACTATTTGGGTTCACATGGCCTGGCCATTTGGGATGGGTGTTGGCTGGAGCCCCGATGAAAGCCCATTTGCCTTGTTCTCACTGAATGGCCATTTCCTGCATTCTCTTTCCCAATGCAGATACTATAACAGACTTGTCCGAAGCCTACTGGAATGTGATGGAGACACTGTTAGCACAATCAGAGACAGCCTGATGGAGAAAATCGGGCCCAACATGGCCAGCCTCTTTCACATCCTGCAGACGGATCACTGTGCCCAAACACACCCACGAGCTGACTTCAACAGGAGGCGCACCAATGAGCCACAGAAGCTGAAAGTCCTCCTCAGGAACCTCCGAGGTGAGGTGACCTCTCCCTCCCACATCAAACGCACCTCGCCAGAGAGTGCATGACCAGGGAGTGGTGTGCACAACCTCACCAAACTAGTGTCATTTAAGGGTGTTCACACACCAACTTTGAGTGTACTGTGCCTGGTTTGATTTTTTTAAGTAGTTCCTATTTTCTAGCCCCCTTAAAGAAAAATTGCATGAAACTAGGCTTCTGTAACCAATATCCCAACATTCCTCGATGGCAGCATTCCCACCAGCAGAATATGTGTGATCTTTCTGCCTCTCCTCAGGAGAAAAAAAACCCTCTTTTATCACTTTCCTCTACCATGTCTTTTCCCAGCTCCCCTCAAAACTACTCTCAAACACAAAACGTTCATGTAATTCCCCTGTCCTTGTAATTTGAAGATGTGGAGCCCTTTAGAATGGTTGCCCCAGTAGAGTTAGCTGATAAGAAGCAACTTAATTTAAATGCATGTCTTAAATGCTCATAAAGATGTTAAATGGAATTCGTGTTATGAATCTGTGCTGGCCATGGACGAATATGAATGTCATGTTTGAATTCTTGATCTCTCATGAGCTAGTGTCTTATGGTCTTGATCCTCCAATGTCTAAGTTCCTTTCCAATACATTTACCAAATTGCTCAAGCCTGGCTCTCCAACCAGGCTTTGAGCCTGCCTCTTCTTGCATCTAATGAAAAACAAAAAGCTAACATCTTTATGTACTGTAACTGCTCAGAGCTTTAAAGTATCTTTAACAATTGTCTTAAAACCAGAGAATCTTAAGGTCTAACTGTGGAATATAAATAGCTGAAAACTAATGTACTGTACATAAATTTCCAGAGGACTCTGCTTAAACAAAGCAGTATATAATAACTTTATTGCATATAGATTTAGTTTTGTAACTTAGCTTTATTTTTCTTTTCCTGGGAATGGAATAACTATCTCACTTCCAGATATCCACATAAATGCTCCTTGTGGCCTTTTTTATAACTAAGGGGGTAGAAGTAGTTTTTGTCAACATCAAAACTTAAGATGGGCCTGTATGAGATAGGAAAAACCAACAGGTTTATCTGAAGGACCCCAGGTAAGATGTTAATCTCCCAGCCCACCTCAACTCAGAGGCTACTCTTGACTTAGACCTATCCTGAAACAGCTCTGTCACATCCAACTGGGAATGACAGGAACCAAAAAGAGCATCCCTTTGGCTTGGACCACTAAGAGTGTGAGAAGGCCTACTATACCTTGGGACGTGGCAGTTCTTTCCTCACCACCTTTCATCAGTGCCTAGTACTCAGGCAAACTGTTGCTGAGGTGGGAGACTTTCCATGAAATCGATCAGGAATGAGTCAATGAGCCTTTGGGTATTCAGTTTGGGGGACTTGGGGCTGAGGGGGTATAAATAACCCTGGGCTGTCCTGTCCAGCCTTAATAGACTCCTCTTACATTTTTGTCCTGTAGCACGCTGCCTGCCAAAGTAGTCCTGGCAGCTGGGCCATCTCTGTAGGATTGCCAATAAATAAATAAATAAATAAAAGAGAGAAAGAGAGAGCGAGAGAGAGAGAGAGAGGGAAAAAAAGAGCTGGTGGTTGGATCGTTTCTGCCGTGATGTTTACAAGATGGCGGCCACCAAAGCCAAATGATTAACCTATCTATGAACAACAGTAGTTTCTCAGGGTCACTGTCCTTGAACCCAACAGTCCCTCATGAACGTCACTGCCCACCAAAGGTCAATGTTGAGAGAGGAGGAGGGTGGACGGGTAGGACTGTAAGGGCCACTCCAAACTCGCTTAGGTAGAAACTATTGGTGCTTGACTCTCACTAGGCTAAACTCAAGATTTGACCAAATCAAGTGATAAGGATCCTGGTGGGAGGAGGGAGGGAACATCTCCAGAAAAATGAAAAGCAATACAACTTTACCATAAAGCCTTTAAAACCAGTAACGTGCTGCTCAAGGACCAAGAACGATTGCAGCAGACCCAGCAGCAGCAGCACAAGCATTGCTGCCTTTGTCCCCACACAGCCTCTAAGCGTGCTGACATCAGATTGTTAAGAGCATTTTTATACTCAGAACTGCCCTATCCCCAGGTCCCCAAACATATGGACACTGCCTTAGCCTCTTGGAAATCAGGTAGACCGTACTCTAAGTTGACTCTCCCCCTCCCACCCTCCCGTGCCCCCTAACCCCAGGTAACACTGACTTCTCCAAAACAGAAAAGCTCTTAAAGTGTGTGTGTTGTGTCCATTTCGCAAACCCACAAAACCAGGACCCCAATGCGACAAGTAGTATATGAGTATTCCTAGCAAAATTCTCTCTTCAGTCCAGTACATTCTCTTTTTTTGCTGTGACCTCTTCACACCGTGGTACCCACCCCCTTTTCTCCCCACAGTGATATTTATGTATGTATTTATAATACATATATCTACACATCCAGAAAGAAGCAGTTCTCACAATGTTGCTAGTTTTTTGCTTCTCTTTCCCCATCCCAGTCGCCCTAACTTTCCCTGAAACCTCCCAAGCTTCATCCTGTGTTTCCTGCAGAGTGATTCGGGCTGACCTAGACCAGTTTGCATGATTCTTCTATTGTGATTTGGTTGCACTTTAGACATTTTTGTGCCATTATATTTGCATTATGTATTTATAATTTAAATGATATTTAGGTTTTCAGCTGAGTACTGGAATAAACAGTGAGCATATCTGGTATATGTCATTATTTATTGTTAAATTACATTTTTAAGCTCCATGTGCATATAAAGGTTATGAAACATATCATGGTAATGACAGATGCAAGTTATTTTATTTGCTTATTTTTATAATTAAAGATGCCATAGCATAATATGAAACCTTTGGTGAATTCCTTCAAAGATAAAAATAATAATAAAGTGTTACGTTTCATTGTTTTTTTTCCCCCAATGTCTTTCATTGTTATTCTTTAAAAACTTCTTGAATGAGACTTTCTGAACACAAAGTTAATGGCTGATTGGTTTCTTAAAATTCACCAATTGACACTAAAATATCAATATGCAAATGAACATAGTTTAAAATCAACATCTTCCAAATTCCCTTAAAATCATTTAGTGGCTCCTATTACCCTCACAGTAAAATTGCAACCCAAATTCTTTACAAGCTCAGAAGAAGCTTATGGTCTGGACATTGCTCAGTGCACCAGCCTCAAGGCTCACCTTTCCTCCCATTTAATGAACTCTATACACTAGGCGTGCAGTTCTAGAAAAGGTTCCCTCCCTCTCCTTCCAGGCCTTTATTGAGGCTGTCCTTGCTTTCTAGAGAGCCTTGGCCTCCACCCTCCACCTAGACTGGAAGCACCTTTGCCTGCTCACCAATGTGTTCCCAGCACTGAAACAGCGCCCAGACTGCAGGATACTCTCAATAATTTAAAGGAATGATTCAGAAAGAGTTGAAAGAAGGGACCATTGAACCAGTGTGACCAGGGAGGCAGATAGCTCAGTGATGACAAGCATCAAGCTCCCGGGTCAGACTTCGGGGATTTGAATTCTGGCTCTGCCGCTTATGAACTGCATGATGTCAGATGAGTTATTTAATCTTGAAATACATCAGTTTCTTCCTCTGTAAAATGAGGAGAGTGATAACCATCCAAAAGGTATCAGAAGGAGATAAAATAAATGAAGTGCTTACAACATGTCCAATAAGCGATAATGCTCAATACGTGTTAGTTGGCTCATCATCACAAGTAGAGGGATGAGAGCAAAAGGAGAGGAATGGGGAAAGCGTTCACACCAGAATGACAGCTAGCTGGGTCTGAAGGATGGTTACAAATGGTTACACAAAAAATGGGAGCCTTCTCTGGTGAGGTTTTTTTCAACCAGGGTGTGTTTTTCTAATGAGTGGATTAATTAGTGGATCATAATTGGGTGGATTTCCCCCATATTTAATATTCAAATGGGGACATTTTTCTCAATATCATTCATTCCTAGCAGCTCCACATTGCATTTCCCCATGTTCAGGTATGCACAGGACAGTTAACAAATACTACAAGAGATATCACTCAGAGGCTAAAAACGTATTGCACTTGCTTTTCTCTGACCTGGCCAAGGGAATGAGTGCATTTATTTCATTAAGACCTTTCATCCTCAACATTCTGCAATAATATCTATTTATGCAGAGAGGTTATATATTACACTATAGAGTGGTGTTTAAGCATGTAGACCTGGGATGTCCATGAACTGAATTCAAATTCTCATTCTTTAACTATCTCTGTGGCCTTGGGCCAAGTGTCTGATATCTTCATACATTAGTGTTTTATTTTACCTATGCAAATATGTCCATGAAACCTATGCAAATATGTCCATGAAACCTATGCAAATATGTCCATGAAACCTATGCAAATATGTCCATGAAACCTATGCAAATATGTCCATGAAACCTATGCAAATATGTCCATGAAACCTATGCAAATATGTCCATGAAACCTATGCAAATATGTCCATGAAACAGAGATAAGTAATAGGTCCTACCTACTAGACGGGTGTGAGCACTGAGTTCTATATAAAGCATGTAAAACAGTTTTTAGCACATAGCAAGTGCCCCCACTTAGTATTTATTGAGCACTCAACGAATGTAACTATTCCCATTTACATAAATACTATCAGCATCACTTAGATTCTACTCCCATCCCTGACATGGGTCTTGAAGTACCATTTTGGATGAAGGTTTTGGCTCTTTTTCCTTTTGTAAATCACTAAACATTACTTCTTAATCAAGATTTTATGAATTGGAATGATAAAATATTGCAATTTACCAAAAATGAAAAATTATAATATATGAACACCTGCATCCCATCACCAAGCTGAAGAACTAAAAATAGCACAGATAGGAGAGTCTCTGTGTGCACCTCCCGGAACCCATTCACACATTAGCAGCCTAAACCAGTGGTTCTCAACCTTGGCTGCACATTAGAATCACCTGGGAATCTTTTTAAAATCCTGATGTCTGGGCCTCATCCTCCGGAAATTGTTTCTTTGTTACTAATGTTGTGGCCCCACCCCATAACAAAGAAACAGAATTTCTGGAGGATGAGGCCCAGAAATCGGGATTTTAAAAAAGATTCCCAGGTGATTCTAATGTGCAGCCAAAGTTGAGAACCACTGGCCTAAACGGTTTTGAAAAGCCATAAAGGTAAAGAATTTCTCAAATTACTGAAATACACTTAAAAAAATTTTTTTAACTATATATCAGCCTTCCAAAAATTTCTATCAGCTTTTCAAAAAACATTATGGAATGGTCTGTGAATCTGTGATATAAGAGAATAAAGAAAGATTGGTCACCCTTCCCTTGGAGCCCACAAAAATGCTATAAGAGCTTTCAGCATAGCTCCTGAATCAGTGCTACTCAGATTTACCCAGCATACAAATCACCTGGGAATCTCAATGAAATGATTCAGTACCTCTGGTCGACGCCCAAGAGTCTGCACGTCTAGCATGCTCCCAGGTGATGCTGATGCTGATGAAGGATGCTTTGGGTAGCAAGGTTCCAGCTGTTTCAACATGACTGGACCAGTTTCTCAATCCTAGAGACCTTCACAGCGCCACTACAAGAGTGTTGCTAAAGTGCAACCAGGATCATTTCACTTCCTTGCTCTTGTAGCTCCCCACTGCCTAGATTCTAGGCAGAACCTGTGGGTCACGACCCCTTTGGGGGCCGAACGATCCTTTCACAGGGGTCGCCTAAGACCATCGGAAAACACATATATAATTACATATTGTTTACAGTAGCAAAATTACAGTATGAAGTAGCAACGAAAATAATTTTATGGTTGGGGGGTCACCACAACATGAGGAAATGTATTAAAGGGTCGTGGCATTAGGAAGGTTAAGAACCACTGGCCTAGAAGAAAATATCAAACATCCTGACTTCAAATGTAAGCCCCTGAAAAGCTGGGCCCATCTCTCCAGCATGCACCATTGATTCTGTTAATGTTAACTTCTCATTTTTCCCACAAAGACACCATGACTATTTCTGCCTCATTACCTTCATATGTTATCTTCACATTTATCATTCAGAATATTCTTCTGCCCAATCCCTTTTCTTTCACCAAAGCCTGTATCACCTGGGAAGCCTTATCCAACATGGCCCAGCTTATAGCAAATTGCACTGCAGACTGCTTGTAAGGAGAGAGGATTTAGTAATTCCTATATGCCCAGTCCTTAGCACAAAGCTGTCATGTACTAAGCATTTGTGAATGAAGGGAAGGAAAGAAGGAAGGAAGGAAGGAAGGAAGGAAGGAAGGAAGGAAGGAAGGAAGGAAGGAAGGAAGGAAGGAAGGAAGGAAATCTTTCCACCATCAACAACTAATCCATAACTTTTCCTCCAGTAGGATGCTGGGGGATGGAGGGTATGTTGCCATAGTGAATAGAGAAACTAACTCCAGGTGCCATTTCAGTATCCTTAAGTCTTCCAGCTTGTAACAAGACCATGTTAGCTATATTTCTTTCGATCACTAGCCCTGATAAATCTGTACACTTGCTGTTACTTTCTCCTTGTAACCTGAGAAACAAAAGAATCATCAACAAACATGTTTAGATATTTGCTAAGTCTGTGTAAGGCATCAGACTAGAGCTGAACCCAGAAGGAATATGACCATCTGCAAAGTAAGCTACTTCATGTTTTCTTGTTTCTTGTATCTTCAGTTATTTGGTAATGTAGTTATTATAATACCCATGAGTTCACTACTTTTGCCCTATACTAAAGCTCCACCATGCATTGCATTCCTTAGGTTCCATTGATTTTTTTTATTTATGAGAGAGAGAGAGAGAGAGAGAGAGAGAGAGAGAGAGAGAGGAAGAGAGGGAGAAAAACAATGATTTGTGGTTCCACTTTTTTATGCATTCATTGGTTGATTCTTATATGTGCCCTGACTGGGGATCAAACCTACAATCTTGACATTTCGGGACAGTGCTCTAACCAACTGAGCTACCGGCCAGGGCTGGTCCTTTTATTCTTTTACCCCAGAGAAGAACTTGAGGGCCAGAGTGAATTATTGGCTAAGCCACGCTACTGTAAATTACAAAGAGCAACATACATCACTCCATTTTGCAAAGAACTAATCAAAGCCCAATTATTGAATAAGTATCGATTGAAGACCCATGTGTTACTGGACACTGTAGCTGGAGGCACCATGCAGCAGGTTTGAACTCATAATTCAAACCCTTGCTCACCAACTAAATGCATTTCTGCTCCCCACTCTGTATTAAGGGATTTGTGGCTTCCAGTTGAGGACAGAATGTTATTCTTAACTCCAGCACAGTTAAGTCACAATGCAGGTGTACTCCGCTGTAGAAAAACAGATACACTATAGGCCCCATAAGAGACTATTGGTGATTCCAGCATTTGGTCAAAATCTTGGAACCAATTCTAATGACAGCCTACTCACCCATTTTGGGATTTCTTAAAAGTACAGTCACTGCAGGCCATGGCTCACTCCCTCCACACTGCCTGAGCTCCTCTCCACTCCATCCCCTATCCATTAGAAGACTGTTAGGATGAATTATTTGGAAATCTTGCAGCTTGCTAATCTCTTCATGCCTTATATCCTGGTCATCAAAAGTCACTACTCAAGATCTAAGCCTCTCTAACATTGAGTCCCTCCTGTCCACAAACTCTCATAGTGTGTTGCTTTATGTCCCGTCCTGTGTCAACCTCCTACTGTTCTCCTTCTTCCAAACTCTGCCCATTCCAGGGTAAATACAGCCTACTGTATCTTCACCCTCTCTTTCACTGTCACCTTCAGTTTCTTGTCTTAATTGAACTCTAGTTCCTCAGAGAACATTGTCCCCTGCAATCTTCCCAAATGGTTGCTACCTTTTCCAAATTTCAAGTTGGTGAGTGGGATTCACATGCTTCTTTCTCCCATTGCTGCTCCAGACGATGATTCTGCCACTGTTCTATAAAACTTCTAACCAACTGAGGCTTAAGCTAATATGATCTGAATGTTTTGATTTCTCTCCCCTCCCCCATAAAACATTTATAGGCTAAAATATTAATTCCTAAAGTTATGGAATCAGGAGGTAGCACCTTTGAGAGGTGATTAGGTCATGACGGTGGAGCCCTCATGAATGGGATTAGTGTCCTTATAAGAGAGATTCCAGTTTCCCCACCTCTTCCACTATATGAGCACCCAGTGAGAAGATGGCCAGCTATGAACCAGAAAATGGCCCTTTACCAGACACCAAGTCTGCCAGCAGCCTTCCAGCCTCCAGAACTGTGAGAAATAAATTTCTGTTGTTTATAAGCCACCTAGTCTTTGGTATTCTGTTATAGCCCCCGCTAAGGGATTAAGACATAGGCCATCTGGCTATACCAGTTTCCTCCTATCTTTAGCGCTGTGTCTAGCCCCAAATTACCTTGGAATGATATGGACAGGCATTGCCTCTCATTTATCGATGCTGTTGGTAACAAACTCATGGTTTCCCTTATCCTCTCAAGTCATATCATCAGTCTGGATAAATTCAACATTCATGGGAATGCTTCATCCCAGTCTCAAACTCTTACTCCTTCCTCAGACCCACCGGATATGCACACCTTGGAATCAGCACATCACAATAGTATGGCTTTGCATGGATTACTCTGACTTGTCATTATCTATATCAGACCAGTTAAATATGTCGAATATTATCCTTTTCTGAAACTGGTATAATTCTGAAATCTTATATCCAAAATTTCTTCCAACTGCAACACCCTTTCTCTTGCAGCTCTTGGATTCATTCATTTGTACTACACCAGTTCTTTAACCTTACTCCAGCCTCCATGCCCTTGACCCCTCTACATTCTTTTGATCTTTTTTTAAAAAGCTTTTATTTCATTATTTTTAGAGAGAGAGAAGGCGGGGCAGAGAAAGAGACAGGGACAGAGACAGACCTGCAACCTTGGCATAACAGGATGACACTCTAACCTACTGAGCTACCCAGCCAGGGACCTCCTGATCTTTCAAATCCCTCCTATCATTATTCTCTCCCTGCCTAGCCTTGAACCCATGGTTAATCACTTCAACTCTGCAATCGCATTGCCCTCAAATAGCTTGCCCCATCAATCTTCTGTCACATTCAACTGGAAAAATCCCAACCCTGGAGTCTGCCTTCTCAGCTAGAGAAAAAAATGTCATAAAGCCATACACAAATTAGGTGTCACATAAAATCTGGCAGCTTCAAGCTCAACAGGACCCTCAGTGCTGCCTGGAATTCTTCTTATCCATCCCTGTTCAGCTCCCTTTTCCACTCACCATAGCAATAATTAAAACCTTCTTCAATCCATTCAAACCTCCCACCCTCCCACCTATAAGGCCCAGCTGAAAATGTTGCCTCCTACTGCAGACAAAATAGAAACCATCACATGGGAGCTCCCTCAATCCTCTATCATCATCCCCATCCGCACCATCCTTTCTTATTTTTCCTGCCACAAAGCAGGCAGAATTTCTCTTCCTGTCTCAGGATAACAAACTGTCTTGAGTTCTACATCCCAACCATTTCCCACACCATGCAGGATCTCTGGCCTTCAGGTGTTCCTCTCCTACCTCAGCAGCCTCTCCCTCGCTGCTTTCGCTCAGAGTCATCTCGTGTTTCAGTTACTACCCTATTTTTCTCATCACTTCATAATCAATCTTCTTTAAAGAGAGGTCTGCATGTATTTTTGCATTTTCTTACCTTCCGTTCACTCTTTAACTCTTTAGAATCTGGCATCCACCTTCACTGAAATGACTCTAAACTGGGCAAAAATATCTCTTGTTAAATCCAAAATCCTTATTTTATGTGATTAATCTGCACCGTTTGGCACTGAAGAACATCTGTCCTCAAAAGAACTTCCATAACAATGCTTTTTCTTTCTATAAATGCTCCATCTCGGCCTCTACTTCCTCTTCCCATCCCTTAACTACTGGAATTCCCCAGCTCTCTGTCCTGGCCCTTCTTTTCTTCTCACTTTATATACTCTTCTTTCGAAGTATAATCTACTCCTAGATTGCAACTCCTATTTATTTGTTAAGAATTCCAAAACTCTGTATTTTCCTTGAACACTCTATTGAGCTTTAGATACACATATCCAACTGGATACTTCCACTCTGATGTATGATAGCCACAAAGAACATAACATATCCAAAACTGAATTCTTCACACTCCTTCATTCTCAAAGAGACCGGTTCCTCTTCTGTGTTCCCAAACTCAATCCCTTCCTCTTTATCTAAAATTCATAAAACATATCCTTGGGTGAAGATAGAATAGGAATAAGAATAAGAATAAGAATAAGAATAAGAATAAGAATAAGAATAAGAATAAGAATAAGAATAAGAACAAAGGATGAGGAATAGGAGGAGGAGGAGGAGGAGGAGGAGGAGGAGGAGGAGGAGGAGGAGAGCTATTTCCAGTTTTGATCAGTGTTAGAAGAAGAAAAGAGTCAAACACTACTGATAGGAATGCAAAATGGAGTACCTTTTGGGGAATATTCTATCAATACCTGTACAATGTCTTAAAGTTTTACAAAGCCTTTAAGCTACAAATTACATATATAGAAATGTAGCACAAGAAAATATACAACATTTTACTATGGAGATATTTATCACAAAAACTTTTCTGTTACCAAATTAACAAAAAATATATATACAATAGTGTGATTAAAGAATATTTAGTCACTAAATATTTAGTCCCTAAAAAGGATACAAAGCATAAGAAAAGGTTTGAAAATATAAGTGAAAAAGGAATAGCAAAATGCATATGTTTATGACCTCATTTTTTAATGCATATATAGGATTAAAAGATTACATAATAAAAAGGTTGATAGTGATTGTTTTAGTTTCATAGACTTACTTGCCATTAGACTTTGTTTTGGGGGGAGGGTGTAAAATAATTTTTAGTATTTTTGCAATGCATTATTTCTATAAGACAAAAATAAAAAAAATTTAAATCAACATTAAAAAGCAGGCCTTAAACAAATTATTCACTTATTACTGTAAAACTATTCTATGTTGACCTTAAAGTATCCATAATATTAATATCATGTTCTCACTACATATATTTATATAAATGGCCTCTTTAACATAGCCAGCTCCCTTGATATATTTAATTACCAGCTGCTCATATATAAATCCAATAATTTTAACATTTAAGAGAGATGTGTGTTTTTCAAGAAAACTGCTGAGTCACACAACTCAAGGTCAAGGTAGTTTATACATCATGCAACATCATTATCCAGATCCTACTAACTGCCAGGTTCTTTGCTCATCACAGTCCAGGAATATTAACCCCTTTCACCCCTACAAAATAATAACAGTTCATAATTTGTTCTTAATTTGTATGCGTGCAAAGCACTTCTTACCAGGGTACAAGTCTGCTGTTCCTTTCCATATGATGATGAAGCTGTTTTCCCAAAAGGGAAAATAGATCCACACCTGCTCTTCACCCCTCCTCACTCTCTCTCTGGCTATGACCATTGCCAAGGCAGCTTGCTTTCAGGGAGGTTCTGCCTGTGCTCAGGAAACAGGGAGAAACCAGCTGTCCCGCTTTCAATCAACCCATTCCTCACTCTTCATTATGCTGCTGAATAATAAACTATTCTAATATTCGAATGTACTAGAATTGCTTGCCTTTTTAGACTCTAGAGGGGAAATAGCAGACCTGGAAGTGAAATTTTACAGCACCCAAGGCCACTCTGTCACAAACTGTCAGAGAAACAAAGCATGGGGGTTTCCAACACCCCAGTCAGGACATATGGTTTGACGGGTGGGGTATGAAGTCAGTAAAGGACATTGGGAATCTGCATATCTCATAAAATCTGGTCTATAAGGTTGTCACAACCCAAAGGACTACTCATACCCCATCCCCACACCATCCATCTTTTAGGAACATTCAAAGAAGTAGAATTAGCACCAGCAAAGGCTCTGAGGATCCTGCCAGCTGCAGTAGCACCACATTCCCAGCTCAGCACTTTGCCTTTCCTGCAAAAGCCCTGCTCTGCCAGCACACGCCCTTGGCCTCAGGCTCAGTGGCTGTGGCATCAGTGTATATAATCCTCTACGCAACCTCTCTTGAACCCTCTGACCCTTCTCAGCAAGTCCTGCTGGGCTCCCAAGAAGGCCAATCCTGACCATCTCTACCTTCTATTTCCTTTCCTAACTTAGTAACTCCCTCCCTGTGCCCCTGGAAGATCAACACATTCTATAGCTTAACTGTTTTTTTTTTTTAAATCTTGTTTGAACAATGGCAGACTCAGTATACTCTGATAGTGGAAATTATCTCCCTGTAAAATAAATTCATGGGGCCATTTAACAGAGTAGCTGCAGGGGCCTGGCTGAGAGCCTGCGTCTCCTTCTGCCAAAACCTAGTCTCTCCCTTTATCTTTCCTTTCGTTCCACTTTCTTTTCATTTAAGGTTAATGTTCCTGGGCTTCTTGAAACAGGTGACTCTAGCTGTGTTAATAAAGCCAGGTGTGATAGCATCTTCCATGACTTCAGCTCTCAAACACTGGGGAGAAGACGGGAAAATACTTTTTAAATGACCACATCCTCTTAATAACATTCCAAGGAAGAAACTGCTTATCTTGATTTTAATTTTTCAGTTTCCTTTCATCTCCTTCTCTAAAAATATGGCTCAGAGAAAGATCACCCATGAAGCACTTATCAAAAAAACATTACTGACATTTAGTGGAGCTGGCTGGAGTATGGGGCAGATTAAGGGCAAGGATTGGAGGAGGGGAAGTAACAATAGTACCTGTGAATATACTCTATACCTGGTAAGTCCAGGCACAATTCATAAACACAGACTTGAACAAATTCAAATTTTAAAGTTATTTGAATAAAGTATGGCCTGAAATGTACCTCTCTTAATTTCCTCTGGAAAAAAAAAAATAAAGGTAATCAAGCAGAATGCTTAGGATAGACAAACTTAGGGAGAGAATATTTAGCTTATTTAGGAAATTAAAATGTTTTCAGTTCCCCCAAAGAAGCTGATTTAAAACAAGTCATTCTTATCTATCATTTCCAACCCTGGTTGGTCAACATGACATTTCCCTTGCTATGTAAGTCAGACTTCTAGGAACTTTGGTATTGGTCAGTGTTGCTCAGAGTGAGTGATCCATGAACCACTTGTGCCAGAAGCACCAGGAGTTCCAGGCAGGTCTAGCCTCCACTTCCCCTTAGCTCTCGATCACCCCAGCCCCTTCTCTAACCAACCATCAGATTCAGAATCTCTGCTGGGCTGCAGAGTTTGGAGTCTAGAAGCACTTCCAGCAAGGCATTTCTGCACACCTGGGTGGATAAAGGTGGTCAGGTCAACTTTGACCTATAAAAGGCTTACATCCAGGGACTCATCTAAAAAATAGAATTGAAGAATCCTGGACATCCAATATCAGAGATCCAAGTGTTGGTGCCTGGACAATGGTCAGTAGCACTTTCAGTTACTAAAGAGAAAATATAAGGCCCAATGAACTTCTAAATCAAATGTAAGAATAAAAAGTTAGGAATTAAAGACCAAGAACAATGACTACATCTTGTTAGCAGAGGTTCAAATCCAAGGACTTAAATCCTAGAAAAAAATTGGAACCCAGTGAGAGAGCAGGTGACCATTAAATAAAGAGCTGTAGTTGGAAGTAAGATGGAGATAATGGGCTGCAAAGATCATCTGCGGAAGGGACTTGTGACCAAACACCATGGTTCTTGAGCTGGGACAAGAAGCACACAAGCACATCTACTTAACAAGAGCCAATGTGTGCTAAGAGCGAGCCCAGGCCACTCCCAACATCAGGTCACCCTGAACTCAATGAAACTGGGAGTTGCTATAACTATACCTGGCATTAAAGGCTCCAGGCCATCGATAGCTACAATTCCTCACAGGGAGAGAGGACAAGGACACTTGGGAGAGGAAGGAGCTGACATCACTTTACATCCCCAGGCTGAGTTTTAACAAGGGCAGGATAACTCATCATTAGCTCTGTGTGCAAGTTCTAGCAATCAAGACACTCAAGCCTGGGCCAGGGGAGCAGGCACATCTGGAGAGGAAACATTCTCATCACTCAGCATTGAACAGTTGGCCAGGCAAGAGGCTGAAGCAGAAACAGGAGCTTTCCCGCTCTCTGGTTTCCTCCAGCCTGCCCAACTAAATCCGCACTTAAAGCAGCACAAAAAGCCATGAAATACACATGTTTTGAGAGCCTACTGGAGCACTGAGCTATCTGCTTTCACATGTACTACTAATCGGTCTCAGCAACACTTAGAAGCTGTTTTACCCCGTTTTACAGATCAGAAAGCCAAGGTCCAGAGAAGTTAAGAGATCTTCCCAAGAATCTTTTTGACAATTTCTCATACTCAAAACACTAGTCATACATTTTTCTGAAGCTTCTTCTTTTACAGTAAAAAAAAAAAAAAATCGTATGAAAACTTCGCTACTTTTATGATGAAAAAATGGGTTATAGAAGTTAAATACACACATGCATTTACAAACATGTAAAACCACAGCCTCAATCTTATATTTAGTTTGGGGAAAGAGAAAAGTTTCCTGTGGGCTTTTCTTCAGTGCACCCAGACTTGTTTGACCCAACATCTGAAAGAAAACTATTGTAATTAAAATATACACAGAGTCTGCATATGTGTTCTCACTCCGAACCCAGCTCGTAGAACACCAACCCATGCCTTTGCTATGACACCTGCTGCACTGCCTCACTCGTCTTCCTTCTCTAACCCCCTCCACTTGTTGGCATGTTACTCAAACTTCAAGACCCAGTTCAATTCCTACCTTGCACAGGAAACCTCATGTGAATCATTGGCCTGTACTACCCTTTTCTTCTAATCCTATAGCAAGGAGGGGCAAAATGAAGCAGTCAAGAGAGGTGTTTGAGGCCAAAACCAGGGATGGTGCAAGAAACTAGACTGCCAGGAAACTAGAAGGGAATCAAAACACGGTTAAAGCAGGCAAAATAGAGCTCGGCTGGTCCCAAGTCTAATTAGCAAGTCTAAAGACAATCGAGCTTTGCAGAAAACATTGAGGAGGAAGAGTCCATGAGTCAAGCCCAAGGTTGGAAATGGCCAGCACTAACAGAGAGGCCACGTCTGGGAGCAGGTGGTGACCTGGTCATTCCAGAGTCAATCCTGAAGCTGCTTATGAGAACCAGACCACTTCTGCAATAGCAGAGCTTGTGTCCACCCTCAATGCAAAGAGCCCAGAATATGACCCCATGATTCCAACCAGCCCTCACCCAGAGGCAAAAAGATTCCCATCTTCACAACATCATTTTAATAACACAGGAAATAGCATTACTGGTCGCCAAAATCTATGCCACCACCAACACACCAATGCCTGAAACCCCTTTGATTGTGGAAGAGAACTTTGTAACTTCTCATCCAATCCAAGACGGCATGGGGGCGGGGTAGTGAGGATGTCATGGGTCAATATCTGATAGTGGCTACATGTGCACCCTCTTACCCTGGGTGCCACCACAGAGGACTGAAGATATGCACAACCCAAGTGCAGGAGAAAAGACATGCATGCAATCATGAGTTAATAGGAAGCCGGCACCGAGTTCGCAACCTGGAGATGTCCATGATACTCCTGGCTGTCACTGCTTTCTCTGTGATGTTGGACAAGTGCCAAGACCTCTCTATACTTTCATTAACTCATGAACAATATGTCTAATCTCTGTCTCATAAGAATGCTGTGAAAATTAATGACCCTTATGAAAAAACTAAACAAACTGATGTGAAAGTTCTTTGTATGCCCTAGAGATGCTATAAACACCAGGTGATCTTACTTAAAATACAGATGTGTATTTCCATTTGTGCGAGCCAATATAAGAACATTCAGCTTTGCAAAGTAATGAATATATGGTTATTTAAAAAAAAAAAAAAAAGGAGGGGCAGGAGCAGGGAGGCTTCTACACTAAAAACAGAATCTTCTATAAATGGATGAAAATTAATATTAAGGATTCCATTTTAGATAAGAAAACAGAAACGCTGAGAAATTAAGTAACTAGCCAAAAATTTCATAGTAGAGACAAGATCTGAACCCCAGGACTGCCTGGTTTCCCACCCATTTCTCTTCCCATTAAGCCATACTGCCTCCCCCACTAATATGTAGACCCCATAGAGCATGTAATGTTTGTAGAGTATTAAATGCCAAACAAACAAACCTGGCAGATCAGCTAAGGGAGAAGGGTTATAAATCTAAAGGCCTATTAATGCTAAAAATCATGAGATAAATCATCTGTAAAATTAACAAATCCATAGGAAAATAGCATGTGATATGTGAAATGCTTATTTGCATTAGCCATTCCTCTTAGCTCACTCTGGTAACCATATTTATGGCAGAGGTTTCCCTGGGCGCGGAATTCAATGGTCCATATGGAGAAGGGCATCCCTGCCTGAGACCTGCCTCCTCAGGTCCTAATATGCCGCCCACCCTCAGGAAGGTCACTTCCCTTCTCCATAAAATTATGATTCGATAAACGTTGATGGAGAGCCACTCAGCAGCAGGCACTGGACCAGGCGCTCTCTTCCCGCTATCAAGGAAAGCACCCAAGATCTAAGGCTCCAGGAAAGCACCTTCGAAGTATAGAATGCAGTGCAATGTGCCTGGTGTCAATTACAATGTTCCATTCTTTCTAATATCTAACAGCTGAGGACAAGAACTGAAAGTGACTCTGGCCGGCACTAAATTGGTTCCTCATCACAAACCTAACAAGCCCTGACTAACTTTCCTCCCTCTGCAGCCTGACATCTCGGAGATCTGATGATTAACACACCATTCTCCAAAGGGAGCAATCGCCTCCTGGCCCCAGGGGGAGTTGGTGACCTTGAGCTTCCTGCAGCCCACGTGGTGTCCACCTGTTTCCTTTCTCTCAGCCCTGTGGTTCTCAAGACACTGCCTAAAGCCCAAAAGCAGAGCACAGCGCAGCCCTGAGCCCTATAAGTGGACCTGAGTTTAGGCAGCCTTTCGGAGCAGAGCTGGAATCCTCCTGCTCCAGCCTCGGGCCAAGCAGAGACCACTGGGGCTCCTCCAAGCCACCTGCAGACTCCATCTCACATCTCGGCCAGGAAGTACATAGTGTTGGGGAGGAAAGGGGAGGCGATCATTCTCCCTAGAAAGGAACTATAGAGGAAGTCAGAAAGCCAAAATGTGACAATCCAGGGAGCCAATCTCACCTCCATAACTTTATGAGGCCAGCCTCAAGCTTATGGAAAACAGGCAGAGATACTGAGAGGGCTCCCACCCCTCCCTGCCACCAACCCCCCACCCCAGCCACAGTGAGAGAAAATATCTTCCCTACAAACTTGCTAATGTCTAAAGTCCCAGGATGCCAGCTCTGCTCCTGGTCTTACAATCTCTGTTCCCATTTTTCCTATCCTTGCACTGTCCTGGGGGTTGGAGCTGAGTCAGAAGAAGTGGCCATTTTAAGCCGAGCAGGTCCAGGAGTGAGGGTTAAAGCATGGCGGGGGAGTTTCCATGCTGTCCTGTGCCCCCATGCCAGGCCACCCTTCACGCAAACCATGGGACCAAAATGTATGAAGCTGCGGGCACTCCAGCTTCATTCACTGTGATTGTCTTAGAGTTTCTAGTTCTATCCTTGCCCTCCCTGGATTTTCCTAGCTGCTTGATTTCAACGGCCACTCAACTTTTAACCCTTTTGCTTTTCTTTTTCATTTCTGCTCCTAGCCACCTTGGACTAGGGGTGGGCAAACTTTTTGACTCGAGGGCCACAATGGGTTCTTAAACTGGACCGGAGGGTCGGAACAAAAGCATGGATGGAGTGTTTGTGTGAACTAATATAAATTCAAAGTAAACATCATTACATAAAAGGGTACGGTCTTTTTTTTTTTAGTTTTATTCATTTCAAATGGGCTGGATCCGGCCCGCGGGCCATAGTTTGCCCACAGCTGGACTAGACAATAGGATTCTGCTTCTGTGGTGTTAGGGCAGGGGAAATATCGGCTTTGCAATCAGACAGAGAATGTGGAGTCCAGGCTCTGCCATTCATTTGCTATGTAAGCTTAAAGAAGCTATCTTTTTAAAACAATATATAAAAATTTTTATTTCAGAGAGGCAGGGAGAGGGAGAGAGATAGAAACATCAATGATGAGAGAGAATCATTGACTATCTCCTGCATGCCCCCCACTGGGGATCAAGCTCAAAACCCTGGCATGCACCCTGACCAGGAATCAAACCTGGTTCATAGGTCAACACTCAACCACTTAGCCACATAGCAAGGTTAAACAAGCTATCTTAAACTCTCTAATCTTCATTTCCTCAATTGTAAGATCAGATCACTAATACTGGCCACATCGTGTTATTGGGAAGATAAGATAAAGTATGCAAATTCCAGAGGCTGGTTGGACCTCCGAAATGGTAAAATTCATCCCCTAGCTGCTCCCAATCCTAAGCATTTCAGGTAGTTGCCCTGGCACAAGGCAGCCCAGCCCAGTCCCCATCCCCAGCCAGACTCATTCTGACACAGCTGGGAGCAGGGTTGGGGGATCAGGACGGCAGCCAAGCAGTGCCAGGGAGGAGATTGATGCTGTCATCAGATCCCAGGGGAGTGCAGGCACAGCAAGAGGAGGTGAGGCCAGACACAGTGCTGGAGGAGGGTCCACCGCTTGGGTTGAGAATGAGGCATGGGTGTCTGTAGCTCAGTCGTGGCAGTACTGACTATATGGTTCTTTAGGGGGGTACAGAAGTTCAAAGTGAAGAGCTGGACAAAACATGCTTAAAATAATATCCAGGAAATGTAATAGTTTATGCTCCCTCAGTTACCTACACCTCGGGATTTCCCTTCCTTTCCTGAGAGCAGAATGTTTGACAGAAGAGAAGCAAAAGTGAGGGCCCTGGGCCTTGGAGGAGAGAAAAGAGAAAGGAGTCCAGAGGCAAGAACAGACCAGAAAATGGAGGATGTAGCCCCAAAGATAAACTGTCAGATTCTCAGTTCTCTACTCCTTTGGAAAGAACTACAAGTTCTTTTTTTTTAACATTTTATATTTTTTTATTATTTTTGTTGTTGTTTTATTGCTTAAAGTATTACAGAGAGTATTACATATGTCTCCTTTTTTTTTCCCCTTGACCTTTCCCCGGCCTTCCCTACCACCGCCCCCCCGCCCCACCACCACCACCACCAGTGTCCATTGGTTATGCTTATATGCATGCATACAAGTCCTTCAGTTGATCTCTTACCCCCCCTCCCCCAACCCTCCCCGGCCTTCCCGCTGTAGTTTGACAGTCTGTTCGATGCTAGGTGAAATAAGCCAGTCAATGAAAGAAAAATACCACATGATCTCACTCATTTATGGATAATAAAGACCATTATAAACTAAAGAACAAAAATAGATACAGAGGCAGAACAAAACTACAAGTTCTTCTAGCACCAGGCAGTAGATGTATCTTGTGTGCCCAGTACCAAGCACAGGACCTACATGGATGAATAAATGAATGCCATTTGCTTTTAGACTCTAAAGAAACTCTGTTCACCCCATCACTGCCCTTTGCATCTGGCCAGCATCCCAGCATCCCATCAAGTGGGCAGCAGCACTTGATGGAGGCATCTGCCAGTGCTCCCACCCCCAGCCCCCACTAGACTGACCACTTAAACCTATACTTCCTTGACTTTCATTCCCTGGCTCCACACCCTAGCTCAAAAGACAGTAGCTGGTGTGGTACATTTACACAATGGAATACTATACAGCTGTGAAAAAGAAGCTCTTACCCTTTGCAACAACATGGATGGACCTGGAGAGTATTATGCTATGAGAAATAAACCAGATAGAGAAAGGCAAATATCACATGATCTCACTTATATGTGGTATCTAAGGAACAAAATAAACTGATGAAGAAAATAGGACCAGTGTCATGAATGCATGGAATAGAATAACAGATTTCGGGGCGGGGGCGGGGGGGGGGGAGGGGGCGGAGAGGATGGAGGGGACAGGAAAAGATTAACCAAAGAATATATATATGCATATACGCATAGCACATGCTCACAGACAATAATGTGGTGAAGGCCTGGGGTGGAAGGGGGCAAAGCGGGGGATGGGGAACATCTGTAATACTGACAACAAGGAATAAAAAAAAAAAAAAAAGAGGCAGTATCTGGTGTTATAGTTGGAAATGAAGAAGCTAGAACCAGACTATATGAGCTCCAATCCTGGTGCTCCTAGTTGTATGAATTTGAACAAGTTACATATCCTCTCTGAGCCTCATCCTTCATCTCTAAGAGGGGAGATGACAGTTCCTACCTCATAAAGTTGTCACAAAGCTTACGTAGCTCAATATAATAGATGATATATAAATTATTCATATCTGCTTTCAACCCCTGCCATGACCTGACCACCCATTTTAGACTCTTCACTCCAGGTCTCTGAATGCTTCTCCCAGTAGGTTGGGTAATCTGCACACCACTTCAGTGCCAGCCTCGCCTATTGCTTTAGGTAAGAGGTAGTGCCTCCAGGAGCACTTGGACCGCAGGCAGCAAACATTCCCCTGAAAACTATTGCATACAGAGCACTTATGCTCAACCTCACTCAGCTGTAGTTTTTTATCTGTAAGTGGGAGTGTTGGAGCAGACCAGTGGTTCCTAACCTTTTCTGTTACCCACACCCTTGAAAATCTGATGAAAGCCATGAACTCCCTTTGAGTCTATAGTACAGACCCTAGACTAAGAACACTGGACTGGATGATTTCTGAAATAAATTTTTATTTCTAAAACTATGCAAAATATACACAGATAAATCAGGTTAAGAAAATCAGGTAACATATGGAGAATGAGCCCTGGCCTGTGTTGCTCACTGGGTGGAGCATCGGCCCATGCACCAAAGGGTTGCAGGTTGATTCCTGGTTGAAGGCACATATCTGGGTTACAGGCTTGATCCCCACCCCAGTCAGGGCATGTGTGGGAGGCAACCAATCAATGTGTCTCTTTCATATCAATGTTTCTCTCCCCGCCCTCTCCTTCTCTTCCACTCTAAAAATATATATATATATATCCTTGGGTGAGGATTAACAAAAAAAATTTACAAATATATATATACTAGAGGCCCGGTGCACAAAAATTTGTGCACTCAGCGGGGAGGGGATCCCTCAGCCCAGCCTGTGCCCTCTCACAGTCTGGCACCCCTCAGGGGATGACCACCTGCTGGCTTAGGCCCACTCCCCAGGGGATTGGGCCTAAGCTGGCAATCAGACATCCCTCTGGCAGCCCAGCAGCCCTCGGGGGATGTCCACTTGCCAGCGGAGAGCAGGCCTAAACTGCAGTTGGACATCCTTAGTGCTGCTGAGAAGGCAGGAGAGGCTCCCACCACCACTGCTGTACTGGCAACCATCAGCCTGGCTTGTGGCTGAGCAGAGCTCCTCCCATGTGAGAGCGCCCTGACCACCAGAGAGCAGCTCCTGCATTGAGCATCTGCCCCCTGGTGGTCAGTTTGTGTCATAGTGACCAGTCATTCCCAGTCCTTCTGCTGTTAGAGACAGTTTGCATATTACCCTTTTACTATATAGGATAGAGGCCTGGTGCACGGGTGGAGGCCCGCTGGTTTGCCCTGAAGGGTATCCCAGATCAGGGTGAGGGTCCTGCTTGAGTGCCTGGCCAGCCTGGATGAGGGGATGATGGCTGTTTGTAGCTGGTCACACCCTCTTCAGGGTGGGGGTCCCCACTGGGATGCCTGGCCAGCCTGGATGAGGGGATGATGGCTGTTTGCAGCTGGTCACACCCCCTTCAGGGTGGGGGTCCCCACTGGGGTGCCTGGCCAGCCTGGATGAGGGGATGATGGCTGTTTGCAGCTGGTCACACCCACTTCAGGGTGGGGGTCCCCACTAGGGTGCCTGGCCAGTCTGGGTGAGGGGCTGAGGGACGTTTTCAGGCTAGTGGGTGACTAAAGCTCCCAACCTCTCCTTTTTTCCTTTTTTTTTTTTATTCTGGGATTTATTTATCTTCTATGGCTATCACTGGAACTAAGAGCCGGCTTTAGCTCTGAGGCTCGGCTCCAGCTCTGAGACCTCTGCTGCTGAAAGCATGTATCTGGGTTTGTTTGGCTTCTATAATTGAAACACTGTTGCAGCTCCAGCTCCGAGGCTGGCTGGCTGAAAGCAGGTTTCTGGGGTTTGTTTAACTTCTATATTTGCAACATTGTTTATTAGAGTGCAGCTCAGAGGCCGGCAGCAGCAGGCGGGGAACCCTTGGCTTCCTCCATCACTGGAGCAAGCCTCCTGTTCGCTTCAGCTGCCTGCCGCCATCTTGGTTGGCAGTTAATTTGCATATCACCCTGATTAGCCAATGGGAAGGGTAGTGAAGTTATGGTTAATTGCCATGTTTCTCTATTATTAGATAGGATATGAAGATATCCATCTGTTAACACACTGTTAAGTCTATGTCGACTAATAAAATCTTTTCTTTGTATGTATCTGTCCAATTTTCCCAACACCATTTATTGAACAGGCTGGATTCACCACATTGTGTGCTCTTGCCTCCTTTGTCAAATATAAATTGACCATAATTGTGTGGGTTTATTTCTGGGCTCTCTATTTTGTTCCATTGATTTAGATGCTCTTTTTATGCCAGTCCATGATGTTTTGATTACTATGGCTTTGTTGTATAGCTAACTGTTAAAATCTTGAAATACCTCTACTCTGGATGCTAAATGTCATCTGTCCAAACGCCTATCATTTCTGTGCTCCTGTTACTCAGGCCACTCTGGCCCATGCCCCAGAACCTAAAGACTTTCTCATTATCAAGCAATTAATGGGAAGTATCAGACACAAAAGGAGGGCATTTAGAACCCTGTGCTGGAGTCATTTTGATCATCAGTGCTTACTATTTTGAATATCATTCCTGGTATATAATGAATCTTCAAAGAATGGTACAGACAAGAATGTCCTAGATTAGAGGGTATCAGAAAAGTTTCATAGAGAAGGTGACCTCTGAGCTAGGCTTTGAGATGGTGTAGGATGTAGAGAGCATGGAGAGAGGAGCCCATTCCAGAAACACAGGGAGCTCCAGAGGAGGCAAACATGAGGAGTATTCAGTGGGCAGCAAGGGAGGCAGTCTGGGTAAGCAGATGACATTCATCAGGAGTTAAGATGGAACAGCAGATAGAGCTCAACCCCTGGCAGACCTTAAATGGCCAAGCCAAGGAGTTTGGAATTTGCCCTAAAGTACAAACCAGGACTATCCTAAAGGGAGACAGAGCTAGACTCTTAGCTGGAATTTTCCCCCTAATCTAACCCCACCACATTATTCTGAAATTTCTAAACCTCACAGAGAGAAATTAAAAATTCAGAAAATAAAAGGAGGTATATTGTAACAGCAGATTGCCCTAAAGCCCAGGGGCTATGGATGCACTCTGACTCTACTTCATTTCACATCTGAGTCACAATACCTTTTCTGACTCCAAAGTTACTTGGTACCAAGAGAATTTGAGCTCCTGTATATGATTCTCCCCCAAAATTTTTATATGTTGGGGTAAACACAGGAAGTTTCTTTGACCAATATACAAATGATTACCTCATAACTCTCATTTACTTTCCCCCACCCTTAGTGAGAGGTTCAGTAAACATTTCCCATGCAAGTAGCCCTTAACTTAAAGGACTTGATGAGCTTGCATAGCTTTAGAGACATCTCCAGGCTTGGCCTAGTACTGAGTTTTTGGACATAATGGATATGAAGTGGGAAAGTGAAAAAATATTACTGGATGGAGCTGTACCTCCCCTACCGTAGGATGCTCCTTATTGCCATCCACATGACTCAGACTAGAGAGAGCAGGACAAAGAGAAAGGCAGGGGAGAGAAAGGGGGTAAGCAAAGGGCAAAAAGAAAATAGGAGAGGAAGAGAAGGAAAACAAATTAATAAAATTAAAGTGTTTAATAAACATTCGCTGACAGCTTAAGAAACTTTAGGGGTCTTATGTTCATGACCCCAGTTAAAATAAATACTTGGAGCCAGTTGCCACGAAGGCTCCTGCCTTCAGGGACATGAACTGTGTTGCAGCATGCCTGGCTGATAGGTGGGTGGAGACAAGGCCCAGAGATGGCCAAAGGACCAGTTTGCAGAGGATCTCTAGCTAACCTGCTGCTTCCAAAGCACCCCCTCACAGATCAAGATTAGTACCACCTGCTTCTTTCAAAAGCCCTGCTCTAGCTAGAGCAGTGGTTCTCAACCTTCTGGTCCTTTAAATACAGTTCCTCATGTTGTGACCCAACCATAAAATTATTTTCGTTGCTACTTCATAACTGTAATGTTGCTACTGTTATGAATCGTAGTGTAAATATCTGATATGCAGGATGGTCTTAGGCGACCCCTGTGAAAGGGTCGCCAAAGGGGTCGTGACCCACAGGTTGAGAACCGCTGAGCTAGAGCGTCAGCTCACCAAGTACCCAGCAGGCTGATTCCCGTATAGGCCTTGGAGCTCAGTCAAGATGGCAAAAATAGGAAGTACCAGAGGGTGGGAGCAGGTCAAGCTGCATCCAGAGGATGATGGCGATGAAACCTGAGAACCTGAAATCTGACTTTGTGGATGAGATATGGGATATAAATCCAAGAGCTGGGAGGCAGAGAGGCAGTAACAGAGAAAGAAGCAAGACCCCAAACCAGTGAGCAATGCCTTCACCAGAGCTGTGATGCCCAAAGCTGCCTTTGATTCCATTCTCAGCTATGAAATGGGGAGTGGGGAGGGAGGCCTGATTTAAACTCACAGGATTAGGCTCCTATTAAGCCGATTATTCCTGCCTTGCTAAGAATGTCAACACAGTTACAATTACTTGTCCATGTGCGCACACACACTCAGAGTCTGAACCTTGGCACCTCCATTTTAAGACTGTTTACCGCTCATCTAGAGATGACTATGGGCTACAAGTAGGAAAATATATATATATATACTCTCAGATTTAATGCCAACCCACTTGGGACTTCAGAATAGTCTCTTTTCTCTAGCCCTTGGGTTTTTTCCACCATTAAACTATGGCTAATGTGAGCTAAACTTCTGGTGGTTTGGAGGATAACGTGAGAGAATGCATTGTGAAAGTACTTTGGAAAGGCATATGTATTTTATCAATGTAAGAGAGCATAGCATTCAAACAGCTTTGTGGGCTACTTAGGACTCAGTTCTTTCTTTCAGAGCCAACTAATCCCAAGACCTAAGCCAATGACAAACCCTTTATGATTATAGTCAAAATACGACTTTTGATTCCTAGATCAGCTCATCCTGACATGTTTCAGGTTCTTCTTCCAACTTTACTGAGTAGTTTTACCCTAGAGTTGCCAGAAAGAAAAAGAAAAAGGAAAAATATCCAGTTATAGTTGAATTTAAGATGAACACCAAATAATCCTTTGGTACATATATATGTTCCAAATCATGCCTGGGGCCGTACTGATACTAAAAATGTACCCCCATTTACCTTAAATTTAAATTTTTATTTGAATTTATTTTATTCTGTTTATTTTCTGGATCTGGCAACCTTATTTGATTGACATATTGACCTCTTATCTCCTCCTAAACTAAACCATTTTCAGTAGAGCAATAGTGTTGGCCAACATTAACACAGAAAGGGAGATATCAGCTGCCAATTTCATTCTTCTTAAAAACATAGAATGTCTTACTATTTATGTGCTTATTGCATAAATGCAGTCTGGTATTCTTCTCAGAACAAGACTCCAAAGGCAAAAAACTCAGAGCTTAGAAAGCCTAGCTCCCCAGCTCCCTTCTTATCTTCAGACCCAGATTCCAGCTCAGCCTCGCCATATAACAAACACTCATCTCAAAACAAAAAGGAAACAAACAGAGCCCTAACTTGCCCAGCACTAACTTTAATCCTGGCTTCCCAGATGCACATTAGAATCATGAATCATTACAATATTCAAATGATCAGGCCACACCCCAGAATGACTACATCACAATCACTTGGTGTGATTCTCATACGTCAGTGGTTCTTAAAGCTCTCCATGTGATTTAACATGCATCCAGAGTTCAAAACAACTGTTAGCCTTTACATCTCATTTTCAGAGCAAACCCAAGCCCCTGAGGAAGTTTTACAGAGATTTAGAAATCGGGTGGTTGGGGAAAGGGAGGCCGCCAACAAAAAGAAATAAGATCTGTTGCACTGTCGGTCCTCAGGTTCTGAACCTTGATTTGTTGTACTTTTTTACTTTGGCTGCAGCCACCTTTGCCAGGGAGGAAATATATGACCCAAAGCCTGTCATCAAATCTCCCCAATATTAGCAAATAGATTACAAAGATGGGATGAAAATGTGAATAATGACTAGCATTTTAAGAATTTACAACATGCTTTATCTTCACAATCAGCTCTGTAAAACAAGATCATAAAATTTAAGCAAGTTGTGAAAGTAAGTGGTCCAGGTGGAGCCAAGATCAGGCTGTTTATATGACACAGCTGCTTAGAGTGAGGCCTGTCCGATCCCAGAGGGCGTCAGGCACTGTACTGCACTGTGAATGGTGGCTCCAGAGTAGGGCCACAGACAATCTTCACAATCTAGTATGGCAGCTTTCATTTGCTCTCCAGACACTATTGACAAAAGTACCAGTGATGCGAGTTCTACAACAAGGAAAATGATTTGGGGATAAAGTTGCCCTAAACCAGGTAGTAAATGCACATTGTTCTGCCCTAACACTATGGCCAGCTTAACTTCAAAAGGGATGAATGTGGAGTATAGGAAGAGAATAAGAGCAAGGGTCAAAGACAAGTCACACAAACGGCATCCTCTCACAGCCATGTCCTACTCAGCATGTCCCGAACGCTCCTTACCCCAGAATTGTTCTCCTACCATAATAGCTCCTAACAGTTCATTTCAGCATTTTTCATGTGGTAATTCTAGCCAAAGGCCTGGAACTATTTTATATCCACACCCATTCCCTCGCTCCCTCACACACAGTAAGTCAAGATGTCCTGACATTTTACATCCTAAATAATTCTCACATCTCTCCCTGAATGTCCAACCCTGACCACACATCATAGTTCAGGCCCCAAGTCTCTTCCCTAGGCTAATGTAATGACCTCCCCGAAGTCCATCTTTGCACCTCACTTCTATCTCCATGTTGCCACCACAGTGACCTCTATAAAATGCTAACATGACATATAATTCCCCTGCTTAAAATACTTTAGTGGTTCTCCATTGCTTACAAGATGAAATTTAAATGCTTTAGTATGACATATGAATCTTTTCATTATCTGGCTGCCTATTTCGCTCGTCTCACTCTACCATTCCCCTTGTCTATTATGCTTGTAGTATGCACCTTATGCCATGTGATGCCAAACTAATATGCCTTTAGTCATGGTGGACCTCTGACCTGAACTGTATCTTCCCCCACCACGTCTTCTTTATTGGATAACATCTGCCCAGGCTTCTGCTCACTCAGTGTCATTTCTTCCAAGAAGGCTTAATTCAACACCCAGCATTGGTGAACAGCCTCACTTATGAGCGCCCTTCTCTCTTAGCTCTTACCATGTTATATAAAAAGTGCCATCTTTGCCTGTCCATGTGATGATCTTCTCCCTCAAAGACCATAAACTGATTACCTAAAGGCTAAATGCAATCCCAGATGTTTTTTGTTTGTTTTCAGTATATCTTTTTAAATTCTGTATTATGTGCGAGTATTTAATAATTGATCAAAATGATGGTCAACTTCTATCTATGATAGAATAGCAAGGACCATATTTAACCTCCTGCCTGAAACAATCAAACCAAACCAAACAAAATGACAGAATATAAATAAAAGTTTTAAATAAACTGGATATCAGGTGATGAAGGACAGTGATCCCTGAAAGATGGGAAACAAATGAGGTGAGCCCCACCGTCACCCCAGGACATTGCCTTAAGAGAGCTTCCAGGTCACAGCATGGGGGAAAAGGAAACTTTCCAGAGCCCAGAGGACTCCCTGAATTGAAAAAACTGAAGTGACTAAGGTGGTTGAAATTCACAGGGGAGAATATCAGAAAGGAGAGAGCTGCACAGGCGAAAACTCTAGATATCCGCAGAAGGCCCCCATTGGGTATTCAGCAGAACACTGATCAGCACATGCTTGTGAAAAGACTATCTGAAGCCCAGGAAAGAATTATCCAAAAGAATTAAGAAATAAAGTATCGAGTAATCACATAAGGCCAAGAATATTGCCTATTTCCAACAGCCATACTGTAAAACCTTATTATTCACAGGGCAGTTGGTAGAGTACTCAAAAGGATCTTACCTCAGTAATTTAAAATAATTAGCTCTAGACTGAACAGTGCTCTTGTACCACTTAACAAATTTTAAAAGCAAGACACCAAATGAATTAAAATATTTCCAAGAATATCAAATGTGTACTAGAACAAAGGTTAAGAATATTTGTAAACATCCAAAGATATCCAGCCTTCAATACGGTAAGGTTCACAATGTCTGCAGTCCAATCAAAAATTGCCTGGCGTGCAAAAACACCAAAAATATGATGCTTTATGAGGAGAAACACCAATCAATAAAAACTAATCCAGACCTGACATAGAAGTTAGAATTTGTAGAAAAATAACATTTAAACAAACATGAAATAAAACAGTATTCCATATGTTCAAAAAGTTAAGTAGCAATATGGAAGCTACAAAAGAAGAAAGCATAATTATAAAGCTTAGAGATTAAAAACTACAATGTCAGACATTATGAAATATGTTTTATGAGATTAATGGCAGATCAGACATTGCAGAAAAAAAACAGTAGAGAACTTAAAGACATAGTACTAGAAACTACATAAAAAGAAACACAGAAAGGAAGAGGGGAAAAAGGCATCAGCTGGACAAATGTAATTGTACTAATATACATGTTGTGGAAATCCCCAAAGAAGAAGGAGGGAGAAAAAGATTTTTAAAATTAATGGCTGATGAAACTATGTTCTGTTATTCTGAGCAACAGAATTAATTAAATAGCTTTGGGTTATAGCCCAGAGTATAAAGTACATTGTTGGTAAATGTTTCCCTCCACGTCCCGCGTGGATCCGGTTCAGGACCTGGAAGCGGAGCCACACACAAATGAAAGAGAAAATACACGAGATAATTTGGAAATATTGGGGGACCAGGCGAGTAAGTCCAACTCAGGAGGAAGGACTTCCACCATTGCTCAGGCCTCACCAAGTTTTTATTGATGTGGGATACACCCATAGCATAGCCCAGCCGTGGGCAAACTATGGCCCCGAGGCCCGCCCGTTTGAAATAAATAAAACTAAAAAAAAAAAAAAAAGACTGTACCCTTTTATGTAATGATGTTTACTTTGAATTTATATAAGTTCACACAAACACTCCATCCATGCTTTTGTTCCGGCCCTCCCGTCCAGTTTAAGAACCCATTGTGGCCCTGGAGTCAAAAAGTTTGCCCACCCCTGGATAGCCCTTAGGCAGGTGACCCCTGGCAACAGGCAGAGTAGCCCATCAACAAGGATTTACATAATAATAAATGGGGAAGTTGCTTCAGCTACCACTGTCTGGACAAACAGAGGTGGCGCCTACCTCTGACCTTTGCTAGGCTTCAAAGGCACCCAGCCTTGGGGGGGGGAGGGGGGGGTTCTCTGTCTACGCTTATCAGCTAGTGAAGACAATAACCGGTTTCCCACATCTCCCCCTTATTTTTTCCTTAAAAATCTTGTATCTGCAGACCAGAAATAAACATATAAGACCAAAAAATGTTTAAGTCCCAATTTCAATGTCCAACAGTTCTGAGTCCAAGGTTCAATGTCAGACAGTTCCTTATGTGTACATGTCAGCAATGATATTTCAGTACTGGATGGTGGACAAATGGTGGCAATGCAGGTCCGACCCTCTCTGGTTTGGTCCTGGGCACCCTGCAGCGACGCACAGCTGCTGACTGCTAGCATGGCAAGGCGTCTTCACCATCTCCATCTCTGAACTGTCTCTCCTGTCTTTGTGGCTGGAGCAGTCTGGTCAGTTTCTCTCCGGGATCCCTTGTTGCAGGAATACGCATGGTCTTGGAGTTGTTTTTTGGAAATATATAAACACATCCTTGACCAAATGTTAAATTTGAGATTCTTCTCATTTAATTAGACTCTTTTCCTTTTGGCCCACTTTGACACCAGTGCATTCTCACAGGTGTCCTGTTATAGACATTACAATTGAAAATTCATAATAAAGTAACAGTTTTTGGAGGCAAGTTTTTTCCTGCTGCTGACCTTTTTTTCAAGTTCTGACTAACTTTTTGGCAAACTTTTAAGATCTAATGTACCTTTTTCAAAAAAACAAGGGTTATGTTCTATAATAACATGCAAAAACTGTAAGAGATTACCTTCTAAAATTTTAACTCCTTAAGCATGCAAATCAAAAGTCTATAATAAAGTTTCTTACTTTTTTTTTTTTAAAGCCGAATCTACTTTTTTAAAGCTGAAGTACATATCCACAAGTCCATACTGATTTTAATAAAAATTGGATAAACCAATAAACAGGAAATACTAGGTAAATAACAAAAGAATTCTAAATAATTCCTTTTTAAAAATTGCTCTGCTCTCAAGGGGGTAGAACATTAGTGCCCAATCCTTAAATGTATACTATATACTATGCATAATGACTTCCTTTCAAAGTATATAATATTAAAAGGGATTAAGATGCAATTGTATAGTGGAGAAATCTGAAAATGCTACCTTATACTTCAACCAGTGATCAAGGTTAACCTGACCAGTGAGAAGTCATATGGATAGTATTTATCCTTGACATGATGTGACGCCAGTATTCCTCCCAAGAATACATAACCCTAGACCAGTGATGGCGAACCTTTTGAGCTCGGCGTGTCAGCATTTTGAAAAACCCTAACTTAACTCTGGTGCCGTGTCACATATAGAAATTTTTTTATATTTGCAACCATAGTAAAACAAAGACTTATATTTTTGATATTTATTTTATTTATTTATTTAAATGTCATTTAACAAAGAAAAATCAACCAAAAAAATGAGTTCGCGTGTCTCCTCTGACATGTGTGTCATAGGTTTGCCATCACTGCCTAGATTAACCATGAGAAAAACATACAAATCTCAATTGAGGGGCATTCTACCAAATACCTGACTAGTACTCTTCAAAACTGAAAAGGTCACCAAAAATATAAATATGGAACTGCCTTATGACCCAATGATTTCATTTCTGGGAATTTAGCTAAAGAAACCTGAAACACTAATTTGAAAGAATATATGCACCCTTATGTTTACTGCAGCATTATTTGCAATAGCCAAGATTTGAAAGCAGCCCAATGTAGTAGTGGTACATTTACACAATGGAATACAATTTGCTATAAAAAGGAAGAAAACTTTATCCTTTGCAACAGCATGGATAGACCTGGAGAACACTATGGTAAGTGAAATAAGCCAGTTAGAGAAAGACAAGCACCATATGATTTTACTCATATGTGGAAATTTATGAACAAACTGAACTATCAAGCAAAATGGAGACAGACTAATAGATAGAGAGCAGGTAGACAGCTCTAGTGTGTGTGTGTGGGGGGGGGGGGGGGACAGGGGGCTTTTGGAGGTTGGGAGGATTGAGAAAAAAAAAATAACAGAGAGAGAGAGAGAGCTCAAGGACATGGACAACAGTGTGCTGGGTGGGGGTAGGGGTGGGGGAGGTAGAAAAGGGCATAGAGGGGAAAAATGGTGATGGAAAAAATAAAATTAAAAATATATGAAAATAAAACACTGAAAAATGTTGGGGAGGGGACTGGCAAGGTCAAAAAAAGGAAAACTTGAGAAATTGTCACACTCAAGAAGAGACTAAAGAAACATGACAAGTAAATATACTGTGGTATTCTGGATGAGATCCCAGAACAGAAAAACGTTACATAAAAACTAAGAAAATGTGAATTTAATATGGATTTTAGTCAATATTGGTTCATTAATTATTACAAATGCACCATACTAATACTAGATGTTAATAATAGGAAAAACTGATAATGGACTATATGGAAACTTACTGTATTACACTGCAATTTTTCTGTAAACTTTTAACTATTCTAAAATAAAAAGATAATAGCAGATTTCTTTTGGAAACGTTACAGGCAAGAACACAGTACAGTAACCTCTGTATAAACTAGAAGAAAAATACTGTCACTTAAAATTCTATACCCAGCAAAAATTTTATTTCAAAAACAAAGGGGAAATAAAGATTTTTTCAGACACTCTAAAATTGAAATAATTTAACTTTAGAAAACCCACACTACAAAATATGTTAAAGACAGTTGTCTAGACAAAAGAAGTGAAACTCCATGGAAATATGAATCTACGCAGAGGAATAAAGAGCATCAGAAATGATAATTGTGTGTATTAATGTGTAAGGGTTTTTCTATTAATTAAACATCTTTAAAATGATGACAGTGTATTATGGGTTTAGAATATGTGCATAATTATAATGTATGATGACAATAGTATAAAGGCCATAAGAAGAGAAATGAAATTATTCTAAGGAAAATTCTTATACAGAACACAAAGTGGCATAGTATCATCTGAAGGTAGACTGGTAAATGAATCCTTACTATAAACCCTAGAGCACACACTAAAATAACAAAACAATAAGTTATAGCTATAAATCAACAAAGGAGATAAAAATAAATTATAGCCTAGCCAGTGTAGCTCAGTGGTTGAGCATTAACCTATGAACCAAGAGGTCATGGTTTGTTTCCCAGTCAGGGCACTTCCCTGGGTTGAGGGCTCGATCCCCAATAGGGGCCATGCAGGAGGTGGCTGATTAATAATTCTCTCTCATTGATGTTTCTATCTCTCTCCCCCTTCCGCTTCCTATCTGAAATCAATAAAAATATTTTTTAAATAAATTATAAAAGTAGTCAAGAAATCAAAAAAAAAAAAAGGCAGAAGCAGCAAGGAAAGGGAGAACAAATAGATGGGTAAAACAAAACATACATCAAAATGGTAAGACTTAAAGCCACAGTCACATTGAATGTAACTGGTCCAAACACCCAAATTAAAAAATAGTATCTAAATGGATTTTTGTTTGTTTTGTTTTTACATTTTTTTATTTTTCAATTACAGTAACATACAATATTATATTAGTTTCAGGTATACAAGTAGTGACTAAACATTTATATAACTTACTAGAGGCCCAGTGCATGATATTTGTGCACAGGTGCGGTCCTTAGGCCTGGCTGGCGATCAAAGCTGGCCTCTGGGCCCTGGGCAGCACCTGGTCCCCTGGACTTCTACATGACCCCTCCGCCTGAGTCACGGTGCCTGAGTCCCCACACTGAGATGCAATGAGTGCAGCCAGACAATGCTGGCAAGGGCACAGTGTGGGCCTCTGGCTGCCCAGCAGCACTGCATGGAAGCCAGGCGGGCAGCGGGCTCTCTCCCAGCAGGCCTCAGAGACTGGCTCCTACATGAACCCACGGGGAGCCCAACCGGCCCCTGCCATCCCAGGGCTGCAGCCCGGCTCACCTGGAAGAGGCCACACAGGTGTGGGCAGGCTCGTGGGCACCCGGCACCTAAGCGCAGGGGCTTCCCTGGCATGTGCAAGCAGGCAGAGTGAGAACGAGCTCAGTGGACACCCCGCATTCTCACCGCACCTCCATCCCCGTCACCACTGCCCCCAGATAGCCAGCGAGAGGTCACAGCTCCCCACCTGGGCACCATGGGAGGTTGGTTGCCGCCATCCACCCCCCAGTTCCCCATCCCAGCCTGGGGCCCAGCCCCGATTGGGCGATCAGGGCCTGCCGGCAGTTCTGTGCCACCCTCTGGTGGTCAGCACATGTCATAGTGAGCGGATGAACTCCCGATCAAACTCCCGGTCGAGGGGACAATTTGCACATTACTCTTTTATTATATAGGATATCACCCCAATAAGTCTAGCACCCATCTAACACCATACATAGTTAGTACAATATAACTGACTATATTCTCTTTACATCCCCAATGACTATTTTTGTAACTGGCAATTTGAACTTCTTAACTGAATGGATTTCTTAAACGGTTCAACTATATGCTAGCTATTAGAAACATAATCCTATATAATAAAAGGCTAATATGCGAATTGTCCCCTCTACCAGGAGTTCAACCAGGAGGCAGGGCCAGCTGGCCAACCAGCCCCTCCCCCAGCCAGCTCTGCCCCCAATTGCCCCCTAACCTAACTCGGAGCATCTGCCCCCTGGTGGTCAGTGCACATCATAGAGACTGGTTGTCCAGTTGACTGTCTGCCCCCTAGTGGTCAATGCACATCATAGTGAAGGGTTGAACAGCCTTAGCATATCATTAGCATATTATGCTTTGATTGGTTGAACGGAAGACTGGACACTTAGCATATCAGGCTTTTATTATATAGGATGGTCTCTAACCACAATGGAATTAAATTAGAAATCACTACAGAATTATCCCTGGAAAATGTCCAAATGTTTAAAAGTTAGGTAATGCATTTCTAAAGAAACCACATGCCATAGAATAAATTGAAAGGGAAATTAGAAAGCATTTTGAACGGAATGAAAATGAAAATACACCATATCAAAATCTGTTGCATGTATCCTAGAAAAATGAAAACATTTATACATAGAAACCTATACATAAATATTTGTAGCAACTTAATTCATGATAGCCCATAATTGAAAACAGTCCAAGTGTCCCTCATGGGTGAATGGTTGCCCAAACTGTGGTGCATGTATATTAGTGATAAAAAGGAAAAAACTGAAAGACAGCTGAACCAGATGGCAGACTAGGAAGTTCCAAACCTTTGTTCCCCATGGAAACACCAAATCAACAATAATGTAAGTACCAAAGGAGCTTTGAAGAACTCTAGAATCCAGCTGGGAAGCTGCAACCAAGCAAACGCCTAACCAAGAAAAGGCCACACTCAAAATGGTAGAAAATTTGTGGCATTTTTCCTTGCACTCTCCTGATGGCACAATCAAATAGAACCCATTCAATTCCTGTCCCCTACCTCAGGAATTTACCATGTTGAAAAATGTTGCCTCTATTCCTAGTTTTCTGAGAGATTTTACCATGAAAGGGTATTAAATTTTGTCAAATGCCTTTTCTGCATCTACTGAAATGATCATGCAGATTTTTCTTCTTATTATTATTATTATTGTCTTATCTTATATAATAAAATTCTAATATGCTAAGTGTCCAGTCATCTGGTTGTCCATTCAACCAATCAAAATATAATATGCTAATGATATGCTAAGGCTGCTCAACCACTAGCTATGATGTGCAGTGACCACCAGGGGGCAGAGGCTCCAACTGGTAGGTTAGCTTGCTGCTGGGGTCCAGCCGATCAGGACTGAACAAGATGCGCCAGACATGCCCTGGAGCCCTCCCGCAGTCCTTCCCTGACTGGCCAACTTCCAACATCTCTCCCCGGCCCTGATCATGCACTGGTGGTGTCCCTCAGTTTGGCCTGTGCCCGCCCTCTCACAATCTGTGACCCCTCAGGGGATGTTGGAGAGCTGGTTTCAGCCTGATCCCACAGGCCAGGCCGAGGAACGCCACCGGTGCATGAATTTGTGCACCGGGCCTCTAGTTAATTATATTGAACCACCATTTCATTTCTGGGATACATCCAACTTGGTCATGGTAAATAATCCTTTGATACGCTGTTGGACTTATTTGCTAATATTCTGTTCAAGATTTTTACATTTGTATTTATAGAGAATACTAGTGGCCCTGTGCATGAATTCATGCACTTTGAAAGGGAATTAATTAGAAGAAATATTTTAATATCACTATTGGCCAAGTCTTGGGTATGGGTATCCGGCTCCCTCCTCCCTCCTGTCAGAGTCTGTGATGGTGTCCCATGGTGCTGTGGGATTCCCGGAGTACTGGAGTCCCACAGCCCCACGGGGCTGGTGCCCTAGGGGACACGGGGCTGGTGAGGGGGATGAGAGTGGTGGCCTGGCTCTAAGAAAACCACCCTGGGCCTCCCTGAGTTACCTCTGGGTTCTCCTGTGAAAAGGGCCAGAGGAGTCAGGGCTGAGTGCGGAGCCAGCAGCAGCAGCGGTGGAAGAAGCTGTGATGGCTGGCTCTTTGCCTATCACAGCAGCGGGACTGCGGCAAACAGCACAACATGCCTTGGTGGGAATGCCTCTATCAAATGAGCTGGGTAGGGGCTGTTTTAGAACGTGGCTGCCTGGTTACCAGGGTTCCACGTTCTGTTGGGCTCCATAGACAGGAAGTGAGGTCACTGCTCTTGTCAGGAAATGAAATCACTGCTCTTGTGTGGGGAGAAGCTCAGGGTAGGGGACCAGGCAGTGACCAGGGAGGTTTTCTGTCATGTTCATACCCCAGGTCAAGGCTGGGGGGTGGACGCGGAGTGTGGGCAGTTCCCGCTACCCCAGGTTTATCCCAACACTGGAGCTGAATCTCATTTCCCCCGTGTGGAGGTGGAGTGGGGGTAGTGCCCTCTGCCCTGATGTTTAGCCCGTGGGGCACCCCCAGGGTCCCGCCCCATGGCCGGCGCCATGCAGGACTCCCCCATGCACCTCCTGGTCAACTTCCCTCCAGCGCCCTCCCGCATGCAGCGTCAAGCCCAGCCCCACCCACCTGCGCTCGCCTGCTGTGCCCACGCAGCCATCTTGTGATGGCATGAGGACCACCTAGGCTTCTATTACTAAGATGTGTCTTTAATTCTCTTCTGATGTCTTTCTCTGGCTTTGGTATCAGAGGAATGCCAACCTCATAGAATGAGTTAGGAAGTGTTTTCTGCTCTTTGACTTTTTAGAAGAGTTTAAAACAGACTGGTGTTAATTATTTAAATGTTTGGCAGAATTCCCTAAGTGAAGCCATCTGATCCAGGACTTTTCATTCTTGGAAGGTTTTGATTACTGATCAGTCTCTTTATGTGCTATACATCTGATGAGATTTGCTATTTCTTCATGAGTCAGTTTCGTTCATTTGAGTGTTTCAGGAATTTGCCCATTATTTCTATGTTAGCATACAATTGTTTATAATATTCTCTTATAATCTTTTTTATTTGAATAAGGTCATTAGTAATATTCCCAGTTTCATTCCTAACTTTGGTTATTTGTGCCTTCTCTTTTTTTCATTGTCAGCCTACCTAAAAGTTTGCAAATTCTGTTGATCTTTCCAAAGAACCAACTTTCATTTTTATTGCTTTTCTCTATTGTCTTTCTATTCTCTATTTGTTTATCTCTACTCTACTTTTGTAATTATTTTCTTCCTGATGCTAGATTTTGGGTTAATTTGCTTTTTGTTGTTGTTGTTGTTCTTTAAGGTTTAAATAAAGTTAGGTTATTGATTTGAGATCTCTCTTCTTTTTTAACATAGGCATTTACAGATATAAATGTCCCTGTAAGCACAGCTTCACTGCATCCCATACATGCTTGTATGCTGTTATTTTCATTGATCTGTAACTATTTTCTATTTTCCCTTTTGATTTACTCATTGACTCATTAGTTGTTTGAGTTTGTTGTTTAATTTCCACATATTTGTGAATTTTCTAGTTTTCCTTCTGCTATTGATTTCTAACTTTACTCATTGTAATTAGATAAGATACTTTGTGTGATATCTATATGTTTAAATATATTGAGACTTGTACTTTGGCCTTAAATATGGTCTATCCTAGAGAACATTCCCTGTTCACTAGAGAACAGGGGTATTCTAACATTGTTGGGTATAGTGTTCTATATATGTCTATTAGGTCTAGTTGTTTTATTATGTAGTTCAAGTCCTCTATTTCCTTATTTATCTTATGTCTGGTTAATTTATCATTATTAAAAATGGATTATTAAAGCCCAAATATTATTGTATAATTGTCTATTTCTCTCTTCAATTGTGTTATTTTTTTTATTTATGTATTTGGGAGTCTGTTATTAGGTACATAAGTGTTTATAATTGTTATATTACATTAAAACTTTCATTCTATAAAGGGGTAATATGCAAATTGACCATCACTCCAACACACAAGATGGCTGCCCCCATGTGGTCAAAGATGGCCACCACAAGATAGTCAGCAGGGGAGGAAAGTTGTGGGCGATCAGACCAGCAGGGGAGGGCAGCTGGGAGGGACCAGACCTGCAGGGGAGGACAGTTAGGGGTGACTGGGCCAGCAGAGGAGGGCAGTTGGGGGGGACCAGGCTGACAAGGGATGGCAGTTAGGGGTGACTGGGACAGCAGGGGAGGGCAGTTGGGGGCAACCAGGCCTTCAGGGGAGGACAGTTAGGGGCGACCAGGCCTGCAGGGGAAGGCAGTTAGGGGCAATCAGGCTGGCAGGGGAGCAGTTAGGCATTGATCAGGCTGGCAGAGGAGTGGTTAGTGGATAATCAGGCTGGCAGGCAGTCGGACATCCCTCAGGGGGTCCCAGATTGGAGAGGGTGCAGGCTGGACAGAGGGACACACACACACACACACACACACACACACACACACACACATTATTCATGAATTTTGTGCACCGGGCCTTTAGTTAATATATAATATCCTTCTTTGGAGTTTGTTTTTTATTTAAGACATGTTTTGTTTGACACTAGTATAATGACTCCAGCTCTTTCCTAGTTACTATTTATCTGAAATATCTTTTCCATTCTTATACTTTCAACCTATTTGTGTAGTTGGATATAAAGTGAGTCTCTTGGAGCAAGTATACAGGTGAATCACATATCTTATCCATTCTGCTAATCTCTGTATTTTGATTGGAGAGTTTAATACATTTACATTTAAAGTAATTACTGATAAGGAGAAACTGCTGTCATTTGTCTATACATTTTCTATATGTTTTGTAACCATTTCATTCCTCATTTCCTCCATTACTGCCTTCTTTAGTGTTTGGTTAATTTTTTGCAGTGAGACATTTTAGTTCCCTTTTCATTTTCTTATTTGTATATTCTAAATATAGTTTTATGGTTAGCATCACATTTAGCACCCAAAGTTATAACAATCCAATTTGAATTTATACCAATTTAACTTCATGAGCATACAAAAACTGTTACTATACAGCTCTGTCCCCATCTTTCTGTTATTGATTTCATAGTTTATATCTTTCTACATTATGTACCCAATAACATCAATTAATAATTTTTATGCATTTGTCTTTTAAATCATGTACAAAGTAAAAAGTGGAGTTGTAAAACAAAATTACAATAACACTAGCTTTTACAATTTCCCATGTATTTACCTTTATCAGAAATCTTTATTTCTTCTTATGGCTTCAAAGTACTGTCTACCTTCCTTTTATTTTAACCTGGAGAACTTCCTTTAGCATTATTTGCAAGGCAGGTGTAGTGGTAATGAGCTCCTTCAGCTTTTGTTTAGCAGAGAATGTCTTTATCTGGGAATTTCTCCGTCATTTTTGAGGGACAGTGTAGCCAGATATAGAATACTCAGTTTCTTTCAGGACTTTAAACATAGTGACCCACTTCCTTCTGGCCTCTAAGGTTTATGATGAGAATTTGGCTGAAAATTTAATTGAGAACCTCTAGTTTTTGCCGAATCACTTCTATCTTGGTGATGCTGAGCTTCTCTCTTTGTCTTTGACTTTTGACAGTTTGGTTACGTCTTTCAGTGTGGGTTTCTTTGAGTTTATGATACTTGGAGTTAATGGGCTTCTTGGATTTGTAGATTCATAGTTTGCATCAAATTTGGGAATGTTTCAGCCATTAGTTCTTCAAATATTCTTTCTGCCACTTCCTCTCTTTTTCTCCTGGGACTTCCATATGTGCATATTGGTCCATTTGCTGATATTCCTTAAGTTTCTTATACTGTGTTCACATTTTCTTCTTTCTGTTCTTCAGACAATCATTTCAGTCATCCTATCTTTAAATTCACTGCTTCTATTGATATTTCATATCTGATTTTAAACCCTTTCATTGTACTTTTCATTTTCCTTATTCTATTTTTCAGCACCAGAATTTCTTTTTGGTTCCTTTTTATAATTTCTATCTCCTTATCAATATTCTCATTTAGTTCACATATTGTTTTTTGTCTTTTTCCATAACTCCCTTTAGCTCTTTGAACGTATTTAAAAGTTGACTTAAAGGCTTTTCCTAGTAAGTCTGACATCTGCACTTCCTTGGGTATATTTTCTGTTAACTTAGTTTGTGCCTTTGACTATACTTTGGACTATATTTTCCTACTTCTTTGTATATCTACAAGTGCTTGTTGTAAACAATCAAATCTTATAAAAGGTAGTAACTATGAAAATCATATTCTCCTCCTGTCCCAGAGTTTGCTTTCTTTCTGATTCTTATAGGATGTCTCTATGCCAAGATCAGCCTAAGGTGAAAGCTTAATGCCTTCTCATATCTTTTCTGAGCCTGTGCATTTCTCTGGGCATATGTGATGGCTCCTAAATTTCCCTATAGTCATAGTTTTGAAATGTCCAAAAGCCCTGTAAGTAACCTGGAAATTGGTGCAGCTGATGGGGTTAGAACAATGGCAGCCAGCTTCCATGCCCATGCCTCAGCAATCAGAGCTGCAATCCACAACTAGAACACAGAATTCTGACATTTTGGGAGACAAAGTCCTTTTTCCTATCCTAGCTGCAGCAAATAGCACCAAAAACATAGGTTGTCATCTCCACAGCTGCCTGCAACAGGGCTGAGAGTGAGGAATGGATAGCCACACTACACTGATGACTAAAATTTACCAAAATTAACTGCAATTTACCAACCTAGCTGTCCCCTGGAAGTTTCAGTATTCAAATAACTCTAGAGTTCCAAAATATTTACCTCACTCAGTTTCTGCAAATACTATTGTTGTCTAGGTGTAGACATAGATTCCTCATGTTTCCTACTCCATCATCTTTTTCACATTACTCTTAAAGGGACACTTCTATCACTAAATGCCTATATTAGAAAAGAAAATATCTCAAATCAATGACTTCAGCTTAAGAAAAAGGACAAATTAAATCTAAAGTAGGCAAAAGAAATACTAAAGATCAAAGAAGAAAACAATGAAATAGAACATTACACCAAATCAATGAAACCAAAAGCTGGTTTTCTGAGAGAAGAATAAAAATTATAAACCTCTAGCTAGACTGATCAGGAAAAAATATAGAAATACAAAATTACCTGTGGAGGGTTATCTCTTTTCCACGTCCAGCGCAGCTAGAGATCGGTCTAGTTCCTGAGTAGGGGTGGCTGGGGATTGAGAAAATTAAAGAAAGAGAAAGACACAGAGATGGAAGAAAAAAGCTAGGGCCAGGTGGGACCACTGCCCTCTTCTGATGGAGAGACAGGGAACCACCACTGATACAGCATGTTTATTTTATACCCCAAATACCAGGAAGTTTCACCAAAGGTCAAGACAAAGGAGGTTGTGCATTCTTGGGTGGGCCAGAGTCATATTCATTCCTGGTGCTTGGCTGGATTTACATAATAAAACCCACTCTCAGGCACCCGGGCAAAAATGAAGGTCACGCTGAGAACACTTCTGACTTTTTGGTAAGAAGTGTTTCCAGGACATGGCTTTGCCTATCGCCCTGGATTCAGCTGACAATTTATTAAAGAAATGCCCATGTGCCTTCCCAGGGGCTCTCTACAATTACCACTATCAGATACGAAAGAGTTGATTCTACACACACTAAATTTGACAAGTTGGATGAAATAAATAAATTTTTGAAATACAAAAACCATCAAAACTTACTCAAGAAGAAGTAGCTAACCTAAATAGCTCCATGTCTAACAAAGAAATTTAATTTATAATTAAAAACTTCTCAAAAAAACAAAAAAAAAAAAAACAACTCCAGACCCAAATGACTGCATTGATTAATTGTGCCAAATATTTAAGAAAGAAATAATACCAATTCTACACACTCTCAGAAAGCAGAAGCAAAGTGAATACTTTCCAATGTTTATGAGGCCACATAACCCCAATACTAAAGCCAGACAAAAACATTACAAGAATAGAGATCTACAGACCAATATTTCTCATAATCATAGATGCAAAATTCCAGTACAAATGTTAACTAATCATGTTGAATACTATACAAAAAAAAATAACTCATCATGACCACCCAGCATTTTTAAAATTCACAAACCAATCTATTCAATTTCCATATTATAAACTAAAAATTAAAAATCATATGATTATCTCAATCAACATAGAAAAAGCATTTTTCAAAATCCCACATCAATTTTTTTAAAAGCTCTTAAAATACTAGATTTAAAAGGACCCTGATAAAGGGTTCCTTAACAGCCTATTCTGAACATCAGACTTAATGGTTTGATTGAAAAAACTAAACACTTTACACCTAAAGATCAAAAGGCAAAGATTTCCACTCCCATCACTGGCTGGAGCCTTCTGTTCAACATCGTATAAAAGGCTCCAGCTACTGCAATTGGGCAAGAAAAAAAAAAAAAAAAAGAAATAAAAGCATCCAGATTAAAAAGGAAAAATGTAAAACTGTCTTTATTTGTAATCAACATGATCATCTACGTAGAAAATCTTATGAAATCTAAAAACAAAAAAAAAATTAAAGGTGACTACAACTAATAAGTGAGTTTAGTAAGGATGCAGGATTTAAAATCAATCTATAAAAAACAATTTTAGCCCTATTGGGTTTAGCTCAGTGGATAGAGCATTGGCCTGAAGACCAAAGGGTCTCAGGTTTGAGTCTGGTCAGGTGCATGTACCTCAGTTGTAGGCTCCTCCCCAGCTTGGGCCCTGGGCAGGGCATGTACAGGAGGCAACCAATAGATGTGTTTCTCTCACACTGATATTTCTCTCTGTCTTTCCTTCTCTCTAAAAATCAATGGAAAAATATCCTCAGGTAAAAAAGAAAGAAAGAAAGAAAGAAAGAAAGAAAGAAAGAAAGAAAGAAAGAAAGAAAGAAAGAAAGAAAGAAAGAAAGAAAGAAAAAAGGAAACCATCAATTGATGGCTGCCCCTTAAAAAAAGAAACAATTTTATCCCTATGTACTAATGAAGAATCATTAGAAATAGAAAAATGCTAAACACCATTTACAATAGCATTAAAATTATTAAAATACTTAAGGAAAATCTGACAAAAGATAATGCAATATCTATACACTAAAAACTACAAAACATTGATGAAAGATAATAAAAAAAACACCAAAATAAATGGAACGATGTGCCTTGTCTATGGGTAAAAAAAAAACCCTCAATATTGTTAAGATGTGATTATTTTTCCTCATATTGGTCTATAGAATCAATGAAATCCCAATCAAAACTCTAGCAGATTTTTATTGAAATTTATGAACAACTCAAAAATTCATATAAAAATGCAAAGGTCCTAAAATAGACAAAACGATAGTCCGGACAGTTATCTTTTTGAAAAGAATTTTAATTACAAATTAAATTTCTTTGTTAGGCATACAGTTATGCAAGTTAACTATTTCTTTTTGAGTAAATTGTGATAGTTTCTGTCTCTCAAGTAATTTTTCCATTTCATCTAAGTTGTCAAATTTATTATCTGTAGAATCAACTGTTTCACATCTGATATTGGTACTTTTGTATCTCTCCATTTTTTTCTCATTTGTGTAACCAGAAGCTTACCAATTTTATTCTTTCAAGGAACCAATTTTAGAAATTAAGAGTAAATTTGGAGGTCTAAAACTAAATAATTTCAAGACTAGGTAAAAGCTACAGCAAATAAGACAGTGCAGTACTAATGCAAACATAGACAAATAGATCAATGAAACAGAATAGAGTCTAAAAATAGACCCGACCCATGTTATCTTCAGACAAATTTGACAAAGGAGCAAACACAGTTCACAAGAAAAAAGAAAGGAATCTTTTCAACAAATGGTGCTAAAATAATTATATATCCATATGCAAAAAAACTTCAGTACATATCTCAAACTATGTACAAAAGTTAGCGTAAGATGGATCATCATACATATAAAATGTAAAAACTAAAGCTATAAAACTTCTAGAAGATACCATAGGAGCATACCTCTGTGACACTGGATTAGGCAAAGATTTCATATCTATCTATAACAATAAGAAGTTTATACATAAAATTAAAAATTGATAACTTGGACTTCTAAATTTTACAATGCCTATGTATCAATTACATTTTCATTTTCTATATGGTATGATATTTCTTTTGGGAGTCTTGCTGGCTGGGGAGAGACTGCCCCTCCCAGGGTTAACTAATTCCTAGAGACACTGAACTTGTCAGTGAGCCCACCTTTGTTATATAATTCAATCAATCCCAATCCATAATCCCAACCTCCTCCTTTATCTAGTACCAAGCCAGTATCTCCTTTGTCCTAAATCAACCTAGTTACCAGATAACTAAGGACAGCACCTACACCCCAAAACCTGCTGAAATTATTCAAACCAGCCAATCCTGAACTATCTACCCTGCTTTGCCTTTCCCACAGAAACTGCCGCTTTAAGGCCATAGCCTATGTCTTCCCCTCATTCTTTTCTGTCCCCTAACTGACCCAGTGCCCCCCCTGTGGCCCTGCATGGTGGGCTGTGCCTCTCACTCTAGGGGACCTGCAAATAACCTTAAACGTTTCCTTCAATGCCAGTGACCTCTCATGTTGTCACTCAGTTGTCTTTATAAATTAAAACCTGGGGACTAATTAACCTGCCCTTCAAAAGACTATGTTAAGAAAATGAAAAGAACAACCACAAGAGAGTGAGACAATATTTCAAAGCACACATCTGACAAAGGACTAACATCTAACTTAAAACAAAATTTTTAAAAGTCTGCAAACCCAATAATAATAATAAAATAAAAGAACAGTTTTATTAGCCAACAATTTGAATAGACACTTCACAAGAGAAGATATATGGAGTGCAAATGAACACATGAAAAGATGCTCAATATCATTAGTGATTAGGGAAATGCAAATTAAACCCACAATAAGATACCACCACACCGATTTTAGAATTGCTAAAATTAAACAGACTGACTATACCAAGCTCTACTGGGTTCTCAAAGTAAATATCAGATTTTTAAAATCCCCCCAGGCTTCCAGCAGAGGAAGGGAAAAAACCATTTTCAATATGCCAGGCAATTCGTCCTAATAAGGCCTGCCCTCAGGAGATATTAGCTAACTAGAGCCTAACTGACCTGACACAGGGAAGTGCCCACCTCCAGACCACTGCAGCAGCCTGCTCTCACCTGAGTGGGGACAAAAAGGCTGAGATATGTGTGAAGTTCAGAGACACAGGCTCACTAACAGACTGTGACCTGACCACAGGACTGCAGAACGCTTCCCCTCCCCAACACATCATCACCGTATCACCAAAGGCTACTTACAACTGTGCCTTTTACCTGATATATCACATCCAGCTATCAAAATAAAAAATTACAAGTGATATCAAAAGACAAGCACACAATCTGAAGAGACAGAGCAAGAATAAAGACCAGATGTGGCAGAGATGTTGGAATTATCAGACTGGGAATTTAAACCAACTATGATGAATATGCTAAAGGCTCTGATAGATAAAATAGACATTATGCAAGAACAGATAGTCAATGTAAGCAGAGATAGAAATCCTAAGGACAAAGTATAGTATAGCATGCAATGGAATACTATCCTATATAATAAAGAGGTAATATGCAAATTAACCCTCACACCCTCACAAGATGGCTGCCTACAACCAGGCTGGCAGGGGGGTTAGTGAGGGCTGACCAAAGGACTGAACAAGCAGGCTGCATGGGGCAACCAGGCAGGCAGGCAGGTGAGCGATTAGGAGCCAGTGGTCCAGGATTGTGAGAGGAATGTCCAACTGCCGGTTTAGGCCCGGTTTAGGCCCAATCAGGCCTAAACCAGCAGTTGGACATCCCCCAAGGGGTCCCAGATTGGAGAGGGTGCAGGCTGGGCTGAGGGGACCCCCCACCATTGCACGAATTTCGTGCACTGGGCCTCTAGAGTAGCTATAACTAATGAGTGAATGATTCATCTCACAATACGGAAAATCTCAAAATAATTATGCTGAGTAAAAGAAGGCATATAAAAAAGGAGTACATAATGTATGATTCCACTTACTGGTATATGAAGCTACAGAAAATGCAAATTACTGTATAGTGACAGAAAGAAGATCAATGTTTGCCTGTGAAGGTGGGGCAGGAGGCAGGACTTTCCAAGAGAAATGAAGAAATTTTGGAATGATGGGTATCTTGATTGTGGTGATGATTTTACTGGAATAAACGTAGATCAAAACTTATTAAATTATATTGCCCTGACCAGTTTGGCTCAGTGGATAGAATGTCGGCCTGTGGACTGAAGGGTCCCAGGTTTGATTCTGGTCAAAGGCATGTACCTTGGTTGTGGACACATCCCCAGTAGGGAGTGTACAGGAGGAGGCTGATCGATGTTTCTCTCTCATCAATGTTTCTAACTCTCTATCCCTCACCTTCTTCCTTTCTCTCTGTAAAAAATCAATAATATATATATTTTTTTAAAAAAACAAACTTACTAAATTATATACTTTAAATATGCAGACTTCAATGTATATAAAAATGTATATACAATGTATATACAATGCTCATGGGGGAGCATTTATATAAAAATCCAGATTTTTAGGTTCTCTTGAAAAATTAGCCAAGTGCCCACATGGGTAACAAGTAGCTACAGCCAGGTAGCAGCCAGCCTTATACTTTGGTTTGCCACAGACCCAATCCTTCCCTATTTTTCTCACATATATTCTATTTTCTTCATTCATTATCATCTTGATCTCCACAGACATCTTAGTGTTTGAACCCTGCACTGTCTTTGTACTTTTAGCATTATCATAGTGTCTGAAACATTGTAAACATTGAGCTAAGTTGGATTGCTCCCCTTATGATAAGGAACTACTAATTCACAAGCAAAGCCAAAAATTCTTATTTTTAAATCTCCTCGATGAAAAAGTAATATGCATCACCTGACCGGCATGGCTCAGTGGTTGAGCATCAACCTATGAACCAGGAGGTCACAGTTCGATTCCCAGTCAGGGCACATGCCTGGGTTACAGGCTCAATCCCCAGTAGGGGCCATACAGGAGGCAGCCAATCAATGATCCTCTCTCAACATTGATGCTTCTATCTCTCCCTCTCCCTTTCTCTCTAAAATCAATAAAAATAAATTTTTAAAGTGACATCTCATTTATTGATGGAAATGCAAAATGACACAGACACTTTGGAAGACAGTTTGACAATTTCTTACCATAAGTAACAGGAAGTGTGCTCCCAGGTATTCACCCAGCCCATCTGTACACTTATACCCACACAAAGCCTGCAGGTGGATGTTTACAGCAGCTTTAGTCATAATCACAAAAAATGGGAGCAAGCAAGATGTCCTTCAAAAGACAAGTGGATGAGCAAACTCTGGTGCATCCACACAACGGAATCTTCAGTGATTTTTATTTTTAATGAACTATCAAGCTGCAAAAAGACATGGAGGAATCTCAAATGCATATTGGTGTGTGAAAGAAGGCTGTCTGATTCCAATTATACAACATTCTGAAAAAGGCAAAACTACAAGATGATTAAAAATATGTATTTTTCAGGGTTCAGAGGGAAGGAGAGAGGATTAAATAGGTGAATCACACCTATTTAGAGCGGATAAAAATGTGTGATATTTTCATGGTGAATAGATGACACTATGCATTGGTCAAAACCCATGGAACTTTATAGCACAGTGAACCTTGATGCATGCAAACTTAAAAATCATTTAGGAGTTGGAGGGCACCAGAATGGAATGCGTAATCTAACTATATTACAAATGTATGAAACAACCTCATTGAAGGGGTTGGGGGAAAGATGCTGACAGAACAGACTTTGGCAATAAAAGGAGTCTGTAAGATGAAAAGCAAAAGCAAATGTATATAAGCACTGCACTCTAGTTGATTAAGTTGTGCCCCAAGAGGGATAGGGTAACCATGTCGATGGCACTATAAATGTATACTAGAATCAACCAATTAAATAAGTGGATGGCAGATAGCGGAGTGGGAGGTTACAGATGATCAAGGGAAGGAGGTTAGAATGGAAACAGAGTCGGAGGTATCAGTATGATTGTATGTTTAGCTTCATGTAGATACAAATGATTATATGTGTATATATACGTGTAGATATGTGTATATAACAGGTCAGTGTACGTACAATCTTTTTATTTTTTGCTATGTCATCTGACAAATCTTAGAAGCAGCGCTTCAGTAGCAGCAAACACATCTATTAGCACTCAGGATCTTTCTTTTATGGCCCCTTCCTCCTTTCCCTCTGTCCCCTATATCTCTTTCCTAAAGTACACTTCCGAGATCATCTGTTTTAGCTCCTTCTTGTTTTTGAAAAAAAGAAAATGGGATCCCAAAAAATAGTTTTCCAAAGTCATACAGCCAATTAATAGTGAAATCAGTCCTGGAACTCCCTGCGATTATTTATTCAATGACTTTCATTTGCAGAGTAATTCCCAAGCTATGGGGTACGTGTTTATTGCATTTTATAAAACAGGACACTCTTCTCAACACCTCTTAGAGCTAGAAAGCAGTGCCAGAAATTAATTCGCCCCAGTTCCTTTTTGCATTCAGTTTAATAAAAACTGATCACAAGATTTTCTTTGACAGGTGTTGTATTTTCTAAGAGCATAAAGGAAGAATTGAATGGATTAGAGTTTGTTAACATTAAGCTTTTTAAAATGAGCAAACAGAGGACATTTCGACTTGGTCCAAAATCAAAGAAACTGATTACTGATTGATGCTCTTATCTACTTTTTTTTTAAGGTTTCATTATGTAACAAGGGAAAAATCATCTCAAATTTTCCTGGCCCTCACCCTTCCTGCTTCTCTTTGCTTTCTTTATAGTTAAGCAAAGACAGTAGAAAAATTGGCTCTTAAAAATGTCTTCAGAGAAAGAGCCTGGTTGTGAGGTTGGTGATGCACTTTGCTGTCTGCTTTCTCTAGTGCTTTCCAGCTATTAAAACTCAAAGTTCATACAAATGGACATTCTCTCATCATTCCTGCTCAATTGAAAGCAATTACAATTCACAGTTCCCCATAAATCACCTTTTTCCAATGGCACTGCCTCTCTGTTCCACATGTTCATAAAGTAATTTGAGAATGATGTTTTTTCCCAAAGTCTTGCATCAGCTGAGGCCCTGTTTTACCCCATCTTGTTCCCCACTCTTCTCCAGCACACCCACCAGTCCATCCAAGCTGAAATCTTTCTCTCACCCTACCCCATCTCTCTCTCACACATGTGTGCACATACACACATGTACCCGTATGTACACCCTTGCACCTTGCTCCAAGTGCATTCCCAGTGTAGGTGCTTCCAACATTCGGTGTGCAAATCCTACCCATGCTACAGGCCTGCAAATGTCTCACTTTTTCTGAAAACAGTCCCCAGTTTGCACAGTACGCTGCTAGGCCCTGTAAAAATAAAGGTTAGTTCTACATTACCTCTATCCCCAAGGAGCTGGTAATTTTCATGGATCCCATCTCAAAGATAACAGGGCATTCATTCTACCACAAGTAATTGATTACGTGGAGAATGTCTGTGTTACTCTCTACCTCAATAATAGATTGTCAGAACATAAATCATACACTTCCCTTCCATAGTCTCTGCCTCCCTGTTCCAATAAGAGGAGGGGTGGATGGTTGGGGAGGAAAGATGGGAAAACAAGAGCCCAGAGAACAATTCAGTTCTAGGCCTAAACCTAATAAAATTATCCTAAGTGTCCTCAATTGAAGGGCCCTGGGGCAGAAGGAAAAATGAAGCCCCATGGACCATATGTTCACAAGAGAGTACGCAGATGTGTTATAAAGTTGTACACCTGAAATTTATGGAATGTTATTAATCTATGTTATCCCAATAAATCTAATATAAATAAATAATTTAAAATACTAAAACTGTTAAATAAAATGCTGTCTCCTCTTTTTTAATCCTCTGCTGAGGATATTTTTTCCATTGATTTTTTTTTAAGAGAGTGGGAGGGAGGGAGAAGAGGGAGAAAGAAACATTGACGTGAGAGACACATCTACTGGTTGCCTCTGGCACATGCCCCCAACAGAGATGGGTATCGAACCACAACTAAGATACATGCCCTTGACTGGAATCAAACCCGCCACCCTTCATTTGATACCATAGGCCGACACTTTAACCACTGAGCAACACTGGCCAGGGCTGCTCTCCCCTCTTATTTGATGAGTATATGCTCATTAAAAAGAAATTTGAAACGTACGTGTATAGTTAGGATTTAAATGACTGAAAGTCCGAAAAATATCAATAATAACTGATTTTAATTATTACTGTCCTCAAGTATTCTGTTGCTGGGTTAGAAATGACCAGTAAAAAATCATACAAAACTCATTTATTATTTATTTATTCTTTACATTATTATTCTTGTCCTCATTTTAGTAAAACCAGTGTTGTTATAATTAAGGCTTTTACATGTTTTGGATTCTACTGGACATAATAATATCCTAACATTTTTTTAATCCTCACCTGAGGATATTTTTCTATTGCTTTTCTTTTAATATATTTTTATTATTGATTTCAGAGAGGGAGAGAGAGATAGAAACATCAATGATGAGAGAGAATCATTGATCGGCTGCCTCCTTGCACATCCCACACTGGGGATTGAGCCCACAACCCAGGCATGTGCCCTGACTGGGAATGGAATCATGACCTCCTGGTTCATAGGTGCACACTCAACCATTGAGCCATGCCAGCCAGGCTCTATTGCTTTTTAGATAGAGTGGAAGGGAGGTGGGGAGAGAAAGAGGGAGAGAAAAAAAGAAACATCAATGTGAGACACATGGATTGGTTGCCTCCCACACACAGCCCTGTATGGGGATCGAGCCTGCAATGGATATTCTTGCCGTTGGCCAGGAATCGAACCTGTGATCCTGTGATCTTTCAGTGTGCAGGCCAACACTCTAACCACTGAGCAAAACTGGCAAGGGCAATATTAAAACTCTTTCTTAATTTTCTTATTGATTTTAGAGAGATAGAGAAAGGGTGAGGAACAGAGAGAGAGAGGAACAATTGCTATTTCACTTACTTATGCATTCATTGATTGTTTCTTGTATAATCTATATATATAAAAGCCTAAGTGACCATTACGACCAAACGACCGGAATGACTGGAACTACCAGTCACTATGACGTGCACTGACCACCAGGAGGCAGACGTTTAATGCAGGAGCTGCCCCCTGGTGGTAAGTGCGCTCCCACAGCCAATCTCCCACAGCCAGCCAACCTCCCCAGTCCCTCCCTCTGGCCAACAAACCTCCTGTGGTCCCTCCCCCTGGCTAGCAGGCCCCATCCATAGGCCTCGTCCAGCAGCCAGCAGGCTCCGGCTGGCAGCCAGCAGGCCCCAGCCAGCCCAGCCCCGATCGGGACTGGGAGAGATGGCCCCAGTAGGCCTTGATCACTGGCCAACCCCACCTGTGCAGAATTTCATGCACTGGTCCTCTAGTAAATTATAAAATAAAATATAATTGTATTAAAGTTTACAAAATTCTAATGTAATTTCAATAAAAGTATAACTTAAATGTCAAAAAAATGTTATGTTCATACTATGATCCAAAAATTATTTCTTCTAAAACTTTCAAAATAATCTATTAAAATTGAAAGACAAAAAAATCAAATTTTAGTAAAAGATTTCAAAGTTTATATCAAAATTAAGTAAAGATGGCTTTAATTTTTTAGAAAATGTAATTACATCTTACTATGACATATTTTATAAAAATAAGCTTATTCCCAATCAATGCCCATCTAGTTGCCAATGAATAATTGATATTGCGTTTCACCATGTTATGTCTAGACCCACACATACACAAATTTAAGAGTATTTTTGTTTAAAACTACAAAATGTTCTTCAGCTGCTATGAGCAACTTACAAATATTAAGCTAATCTGTGCATAATTCTAAAACCACAATTTAAACCTGAAGAGGAGTAAGAAATGGATACTGGGTACTATTGGAAAAATGATACTTTATTACATAAGAATCTATTGCATTCATGCTGAGAAAACTGTTTGACAAAATAATTTTTTTACATTTACGTAAGTGCTCCCATCACTGACATCCTCCCACACACCTAAGCAGTGTCCTGCCCTAAGTCCTCAGAGACACCACCAGTCAGACCTTCACAGAGTTTAAGACAATTCCCTTCAGTTTTAAGACTTAGGGCAGGAGATGCAAAGAAATATTTCCCCGGAGTAAGTCATGAAAACAAATGTTTAGGTTACATCTCACACCCAGCAGTGAGCACCAAATCCCAAGGCACAGAGGCATTCCTGTGTATTTAGAAAGTGTGTTTTTGTTTGTTTGCACATTGTGCCTAGGACTGAAAGCATTATTTATTATTGGTATCATCCCAGAGATAAGACATACTGGGTTCTTGAAACAAGAACATGGCAGTAGAAAAGGGGGAACATTCAGAATGCAAGAAAAGAGCTCTTGAAAAGTAAAAGCATAATAGCAAAATTTTTCAACTCGGTAAAAATGTTGAGAAATAATGTTGAGAAAAGACCCCAGAAAGAAGAACAAATAGAGAAAGAGAGAAAATTAGTGAGGTAAGTAAAGAAATTAGAGGCTCAATCCAGTATGTACAACAGCTAACTAATAGGTGTTCTAGAAAAAGAAAATAGGGAAGTGAGCAACAATTACACAATAATAACAATAATTATTATACAATAATAAGAACAGCAATAATAATTTCCAGAACTGAGTTTTCAGATTGAAAGGCCCACTTAAAATGCAGTGCAGTGAATAAAAAAAATTTTTAAAGGTGCATCATGTGACATTTCTGAATACCAGGGACAAGAGCAGAACCTAAAATACATTCATTTACAAAAAATGTATCAGTCTCATTAAAAATTTTAGCAACATTGGTAGCTAGAAAACAATGTAGTAATACCATCAAAATGTGAGAGAGAAAAATGATGCTAATCTAGAATTATGTCCCCACCCAAACTGTCCATCAAGTATGTGGGTGAAATAAAGGTATTTTAGACATTCAAGGCACCTCAGGAAGCTACTGGATGGCTACTGTTCCACAGTAGAGTTAAGCAAGAAAGAGGAAGACATGGGCTCCAACACACCGGAGAGGAGAGAAGGACTCACAGAATGAAAATGAAGGGAAGCCCAGGATGACATTTCCACAGGAGACTGGAGAGAAACCAGCTGCCAGGGACCATGAGGGAGGTTCCCAGAAGGAAGTCATCAAGAAGAGTGACAAAACATCTCACATCTTCAGAGGATATTTTCTGATTTGTTTCAGAGGAAAATTTGGGGAATGTAGTGATTGGAACAAATGAAATCATTAATAATAGGGGAAAATATAAAGTTATATTTTAAAAAGGAGAAAAAAAATGGTTTCCTGGCATGCTCTGGAGCTCAGCTATGAACATTAGTTACATAGCAATAATAATCTAAACACTGAAGGATGGTTTAAACAAAATTTTTGAGAAAAACCATAATGGAAAAATGGGGGAATAATGGGAGAGAAAATGCATGTGCGCATATGTGTGTGCATGTGTGTGTAAAGACAATATATCATTGAAAAAATTTTTAAATGCTAATATAATCATGGTATTTGGGGAAGAAAACAAAAGAAACACGTAAATGAGTTGAGAGTATTACTTCAAAAATATGAAAACTAGAAATAAAGGAAAATATGGCAAAAAAAACTGCTGGTTTTTCTTCATTATACATTGAATATTATTTGTTGACTTTTTAAACCATTACATATTTTTCTTCTAAAATATTCCATTAAAAATTAAGTTGTATGGGAGGGAGTGTGTGAGTTGAGATTGCTGTGACAGATTGTGAAGCAATTCTAGAAAAAGGAGCAAGTGAAATGACCAGTAGTATTATTTCTCAGCATTTTTAAAAAGTCCACTTTAGATTCAAGGTTACGATTTTTAAGTGAGTCTAGCCAGTGTGATTATATGTTTTTCTCTGACTATATTTCTCTAAGCTTAGGTATAGGCACTAAGCAGAAAATTAGTTGGATTTCATCAGCATTGTGATTTGGCCAAGAGAATATGATAAAGTAAGAGTGAAAAGGGAATCAAAGGTATTTGCAAGGATTATCGTAATGGAATGTGGACTTTAAGATACATAAAGAGGAATGAGGATCAAGGGGATGAGGTGCAAGGAAAATATGGTAGGACCAATGGATTGGAGGTCTTGATATTGGGCTACTAGAAAGGGTGAAAGAGAAGAATAGTGATGCTGCGGGGGGCGGGGGGGAGGGGGCGCATGAGATTGAGATTATGAAGATGTTGTAGTTATTGGTGAACATGAGGTTGAGAATATACCGGGGGGAGTGAGTGACTGAGGATGGGTAAAGGACAAGATTAAACAGATGATGATAGATAGTAGATGATAGATGATAGATAGATAGATAGATAGATAGATAGATAGATAGATAGATAGAGCAAAAACACAAATGGGAAACTGTTGGTGAATCAGATTGGTAAAGAATGGTATATAAAAGTTTCCTGTGCTATTTTTGCAACTATTTTTGGAACTTTGAAATTATATTTTTAAAAATAAAAAGTTACCCCCAAAAGTCAAAATCTAGAAAGCAATACACCCTGGAGTGAAGAGGTTTATCTTTCTGCGCGCTAGGAAGCAAGAGGGGAAAGTTGTTGAGTGCTGAGTTCCTCGTGATGGATGAGGCGGTGAGCTATCAGTAGTTTCAGCAGGGAGAGAGCCCCGATGGTAAACGAATTTTCGCTTCTGCTAGGCTGGGCTTGGCTCTCAGACAACTCATCAGTCAGCCTTGAAGGCGCTCTGGGAAAAGCTCAGCACACGTGTTTGAGCACTCTCTAGGACTGCTTCTGGAAGCCCTGCCCTGCCCCAAGACAGGTCCACCCTTGAGACACTGTCCTATGGAAAAGGAAGTCAGTGGAACAATGAGTTATAATTACAAGGGAGACTAGATGGCTGAGAGGCTGGGAAACAGCTGACATCTCTGCTTCTGAAAGCAATTCAAGGTTAGCTCCCCTAATGCTAGGTTGGCTTCTGAAACCCCAAACACCGCCTTCTCTCTCCACGTAAGTCATCGCCAAATGCCAAAATGTATCGGCTCACGAGTTCCAGCTCCTGTGTATTGATGGGAACTTACAATTCAGGGACCAGCAACTTGGTACATCCTGCAAAGTGCCCTGACATTTTAGCTCCCTCCTTATGCAGCCGACTGAGCTGTCCTGCAGTGAGCTGTGCAGCCCAGGGTGGGCTCACAGTAAACTGGCAAGGAATTAAGTCAAGAAGCTTCAAGGGAATGAACAGATGCTCTGAGAAAGCAGGGGAATGCTGGGCCTGACCACAATTATAATGTCTGAGTCAAAAGTCAAAAAGTCATTCACATGCCAACGGCCATTTCCTCCATCTCACCCCCACCCTGCTACGCTGGAAGTCAATTCTCCACAGTGCATGGTGAGTCAGGCGTGAGCACTTTGATTACGGCTCAGCTGATGTCATTCAAGAAAGCAGGGGGGTCACCCACTGCATCAGAGGAAGAGACATTTGACTGAGAGAGGCCCGCCCTGCAGCCCTCTGGGGAGCCTGGCATTTCCAGGACACGAAAAGCAAACTTCCTCTTCAGAAGGAATATGCTCTCAGTGTGGGAAAAAGGAGAGAGAGCCGGAGAGGGTCACTATGGGCTCACCCTTGGCTGAAAGCCCACAATCAGGGAAATTTCTGTCCTTTTAGAAAAGGTGAAAGCACCAGAATGTCCTCTGGTTCAACAGAAGAGCCAAGTGACCGCACGTACACAGAGAAAAACTCAGTCTTGACTCAACAGAACCGGCTGTGCCCAGTAACCCTCGAACTCCCTTTCAGCTGAGCTCCCAGTTCTCTCAGGAGTTAACACTCTGAACGCCTAACAAAGTACATATTGAGAGGATACTTAGTGTTTGCCACTAGAGCCATCCGTTGTGGCGGGGAGAGAGGATTCCAATACAATAGGGCCAATATAGGCTGTTGTTTTTTTTTAACTTTCATGTATTGATTTATTTTAGAGAAAAGGGGAAGGGAGAGAGAGAAAAAAAAACACATCAATTTGTTGTTCCACTTATTTATGCATTCATTCTTCGATTCTTGTATGTGCCCTGACCGAGGAGCAAACCCAAAACCTTTGTGTATCGGGAGGACACTCTTAACCAAAGGAGCTACCCGGCCAGTGTCTATAGGCTGTTGCTGCTACAGCTAACACTGAGTTCTATTCTCTGCCACTCACTTTACATGGCTTATCTTATCTGAACCTCAACAATCTTGTAGGTAGGTACTATTATTTTCTCCACTTTGTAAATGAAGGAGCTGAGATACCAAAATCACACAGCAAGATGGAGAAGCCAGTGTTTGAAACCAGACAGCCTGGACCACGCTGTCCAATAGGACTTTCTGCAATGATCAACATGCTTTTTATTGCACTGTTCAACATGGTAGCCACGCACCCTGTGTGGTTACTGAGCACTTGAGATATGATTGGTGCAACTAAAAATGGGAATTTAAATTTTTTATTTAATTTGAATTAACTTAAATTTATTTTTTTAATCTTCACCCAAGGATATATTGATTAATTTTAGAGAGAAGAAGGGAGAGAGAGAGAAAGAAAGAGGAACATTGATGTGAGAGAGAAAACATCAATCGGTTGCCTCTCATACCAGGGGCCAAACCAGAAACCTAGCTATGTGCCCTGACTGGGAATGAAAGCCATGACCTTTCGGTGTACGGAAGTGAGCCAGAGAAGTTTGAAATCTAGTCCCATCACTGTGTAAACGAGGTGAATTGAGGCTCAAGAATTTTAAGTGATTTGTTAAAGATCACATTCCTAATCAATGGCAGAGAAGAAATCAACCCCAGGTCTCCGGAGGTTCTACCATGAACTATTTGTTCCCTATTATCACTTGCACACATTGCATTAGGTTTAGGTCCTGACTTTGCACTTGATTTCCTGTGTTCCTGAGGCAATCCATGCTTCAGTTCCTCTGTCTGGAAAATCAGGATTAAAAATGTCTACTCAACACCCCTCACAGAGATGCTAGGAAAATCAAATGACACCGTGAAAGCGAGAGTGTTCTGAAAAGTGGAAAGCACTATTTTTAAAATTTTTATGACACTTTCCCCATCTCAGACTTCTCTTCTAACAACCTCCAAAGCAGGGTAGTAATTTTTTATATATATATTTTAAAATAACCTCTCAGAAAGAATCTGAGACAGAAAAATACACGCAAAGCTCATCTCATAGCTAGGTTGTTTTTATCTGGTGGAAATGCCCAGGTGGTGAATATTGTTGACGACAAGTTGGTTCCCATGACAGAGGATAACGCTGGGGAGTGAGGGGAGGAATTAACCCACGTGGGTCATTGGTCACAGCCAGCCTTTGCTATTTAAAAAAATTATCCCACATGCAAAAGCTGAAAAGGCAGTCCTTGTTTTTGAGCTGCTTTTAAGTTTGTGATAGAACATGAGAGAAACAAAGGGAAGTGCTCTGGTGGTCACAATCTTTGCTCTAGAAATTACAGCCCAGGGATTATTTGACGAAGTTTTGTTTTTTCCTTCCCTTTCAGTCTGTAGAAAATAACTAACATTAAAAGTCAGGGTTCCTAGGAGGCATTCAGGGGCAGTGCTAGAAGATGGCATGCAGGCTGTTCCCAAGTGACACGTAAGGTACCCAGAACTGGCGAGGCTAAGCCTTACCCACCTGCCCCCACTCCCAGACCAACGCCAGCCTCACAGTAGTAGAGTAGTTGCTGTTTTCTAATAAATAAATATATATCTAGGCATTTAGTAGAACCAGGGTATATGATCCATTTATTTGGAACCAGATTTTATTATTTTTCCCTTGTAAGATTTTTTTTTCTTAATGTCAACCATAGCCCTTAGGTATTTTGAAAACTTCTACTTATATTGGTTGTTATACAACCTAAGTTCAAAGGCCAATCTTTTTCTCAACACAAACATTTGTGAATCGGTTCCTCTGTGAGACATACTCCAACACCATCTGAGAGACTTAGGTGACAATGTCACAGAAGGTGGTCAGAACCTGGGGCTCCCAACCCAGAGGGCCCATATTTTCCATGTCTGTAGCCTGGGTTTTGTCTTACGTGATATGCATCTAGCTGTTGGACTTCTGAGTGGTGATTCATGAAAAGGATTCAAGTCAGGTCATTCCAAAAGCATCTGAAGAGCCCAGTCCAGTGCCTTTTACAGAATGCACATGTTCAGTAAATAACATGAGCTAACATGTATTAATGCCGACTCTATAGTCGGCACTATGAAAAGGGTTTTCCTTTTTTAAAAAATATATTGTTATTGATTTCAGAGAGGGAAGGAGAGGGAGAGAGAAATAGAGACATCAATGATGAAAGAGAATAATTGATCAGCTGCCTCTTGCATGCCCCCTTCTGGGGATCGAGCCCACAACCTAGGCATGACCTCCTGGTTCATAGGTCAATGCTCAACCACTGAGCTACACTGGCAGGGCGAGGGTTTTCCATATGTTATCTAATCTGCCCAACAAGTCAATAGTAGAGTCAATATTAATTTCCCACTTAGTAGATAAGAAACTGAAGCACAAAAGGTTAAGTAAATTGCCCCAAAATCACACAGATAATTAGTAGTGGGTCTGAGAGACACACCCTCATGCCTATAGAAAGCAAAGTTTGTCATAAAACTGCTGTAATATACTGTCTCCCAGTCAATAAAAGACACCACCCTTTGGGTGAGATATTCCACCACCTTCAAAGAGTCAGCTTTCCTGGGATGCTTTGCAAAGTTGGTTTGTGTATAGATCTGAGTAAGTCAGGTTATGCCTTAATAATGAAACGCCTCCAAAGTCTCAGTGACTTAACACAACACGCGTTTGCTTCATGTCAACATTTGTTCATTTCTGCTGAGAACCCACTGGCCAGACCTAGTCATCTAGCCCCAACCCGAGCACTGGGAAATGTAGAGGAGCACATGGAAAATTTAACCAGCAATGCGGTCCCAGTCCCAGCTCTTCCATCAACCCCCTTGTGACTTTGGCACACAACTCCCTTTCTGAGCTGCAATTTCTTCATTTCTCAAATGATATAATGACACTAAGTTCCTCAAGATTCAAGCTTGCATATTTTATGAATCTATCAATGAATGTCCCTTACAAAGGACATGTACCAAGACTATACCGGCACCCCTGGGAGGATATGGAAACATCTCTCCATGTGATATGAGGCAAGGCTGTTTGTGGCACAAGTCAGGCTCAATGTTTTGCTTGGATGGCGGGCTTGGGGAGACTGTTTGCCAACCTAGCAGAATGGGGTCAGCGGTTCATGGCAACTCCCGGGCCTTTGGAGATGTTGGGCGCTTTTTTGTTGGTCTTTACACCTAATAAAAAGCAATTTCCTCTTTTCAAAAGGCAGATATTTTTTTTTCTGTTTTGGAAGATTAGTGGGTTTGGGGGTTTGTTTAGTTTTTGCTTTTAAAATTAAATGGACGTTATCTTTTAAAGCCGAAGGTAACAGAAAGGGCATGGAGATTAGCCCAGGTCACAGAGCAAGACAAGAGCAGAGCAAGGGGTGAAGCCCACTGCCTTGGACAGGCCTCATCCCCAGGCAGGAAGTCACTCTGGGATAAAAATTCTTGCCAATGGCCCATGATGAATGAGTGTTAATAGGCCCAAACATCGATTTCATATCCTTTCAAGCACACAAAGGAAAAGGGACTTGGTACAGTCTATTTTGGCCCAATCTAGTGCATAAAACAAAACGCCAATTGAGACACAACTCTGAAGCAACCCAGGGGACAATTCTTCTCCGGCTCATTCTGGAGTGGAGCAATTTTACCTTCCCTGGAAATGGGATTAGGGCAGGTATGCCCTGTGGGCCTTAACACACTGGCCAGCTCCCCTTCCTTAAAAGCTTTCAGCTGTCACCTATCTCTAGCCTGGAACAGGAACAGCTCATTCACCCGGCTGTATCTACACTGCTTTCGCACCACCACCCCATCACACAGGCCCCTAAAGAAACATTTGCACACCAATGAGGCCAGCCTGCAAAGAATAAAAGGAATAAGCTGCCTGGCAACATGAATAACTCCCAGGTTCCCACAGGTTTGCAGGACAGTCAAGCTGACCCCATTGTACCTTAGGGACCTAGACAATATCCCTAAAGTTTCACAATAGCAGTATATGAGGGGTCAGTGCTCCCCCTTTCCCCAAATGTTCCTGTTATGTCGCAAGACCTTACATTATACCACTCTTTATGATTTAAAATGCTTCCTCAAGCATCCAGTATCTCACCTAATCTTTCCAACAAACCTTGGGGACAGGTATGGGGTGGACAAACATTCTCATTCTCATCCAAGCTGGTTTAGCTCAATGGTTAGCATGTTAGCTCTAAGACTAAGGATCGTGGGTTTGATTCTGGTCAAGGGTGTGTACCTAGGTTACAGGCTTGATCCCCAGGCCCAGTCAGGGCACGTGCAGGAGGCAAACAACCGATGTGTCTCTCTCACATCAATGTTTCTCTCTCTGTCTCTCCCCATCTCTTCCACCCTTTCTAAAAAAAATCAATGAAAAAAAATATCCTCTAGTGAGTATTAACAACAACAAAGATTATCACTCTCATTAAGACAAGAAACTTATAGCTCATAAACTTTTGCATGGCCAGCTAGGCTTGCCTGATGTTGATAGCCACTGGATATTGCAGCTAGAACTTGAACAGGGCTGTTCTAGTCCCCAATCCAAGTTCCTCTTAGCATTCACATAGATCCTTGGTCAGTGTCATCAACCAGACCTTCCCCTACTGAGTGCACAAGGACCCCAAAGTCTAAGTTTGCACACAAGTTCCATAAACAGAGGCCATATTTCTCATGTCAGGAAGAGGGCTGCCTGGAAATGATTAGAAGAGCAAAGAAAACTGAAGTCACTATAATCCAGACCCCTGGTCATATCTGGCCCTTGGACAGGAGGATGTTCTGACTGCTTGATGACTCTGCCCTGGTAAAAGGCCCAGCCAACATCCAACCCTCCTTCTGGATTGCCCAGGTGGTAGGGGACCATTTTACTGGGAGAAAGTTAAGCTTGTTGTCAGTGGTCAGATGCTCAAGGACTTTCATGGTCAATAGTCTATTTTCCCAAATACCCATGCTTTCCAGACCCCAGGGCACATTGGATCACAGGATCTGACTGGTGAAAACTGCCTAGGAAGCCACCCCAGGCCTCAGAGCTCCCTACCCTGCAAAAGTCCATTAGCCCGATAGGAAACAGTCTAGCAATAGAGTGCACAGACACCACTTCAACTGCTCTTACATGGAGGAAAGACCCACTTGAGGAGAAAAACAACAGGCAACTCTGATGACTGAAAGTTAATCATCTGGACTATGGTTATCTAGAAAACACAAAGAAGGTTACCATGCCAGTTAGAGGGAAGACACCAAATGCTGCTTTTTGCATGAAGTTTTCATGCTCACGGGACACACAGGCACCATCTCATCAGATCCTGAAGCCAGTGGAGTGCAGGGATAGTTGTCTCCATTTCAGAAGCAAAGAAATGAGTCCCAGAAAGGTAGATGGGCCTGGTCCATGGGAGAGCTGGAGCTGGAGCTGGAGTCTCTCAGCTCTTCCATCAGGCCCTTGTCTCTGACTCACTCATCACTCCACAATAAGGTGCTGAGAAAGAGGTCCTCACCAGCACAAACCCCTCCCCAGGGACTGGCTCCCAGCATCCAGGGCTCCCCAGCTTTGCACTGAGTTATGCGTGAGAACATTTACTTGTAGTTACGCTATCAAATGCTGGCTTCTTCTAGCCTTCTCTGCTCCTGTCCCCCATTCCCATTCAACTTTTTCCTGAAAAAGGCTTAAAATTCAGGAAATCTTTTACCAAGGTAACACAGAAGCTATCAACCAAGGGATAAAATCCAATCCAGCACTACTTCTTGTTTGTTTGATGTAGAACATAGCATTTAGTTTCTCTGTTGTCTACTTTCAACTGTGAATGAAGAAAACTTATCACCAAACACTAAATATGAATGAGAAGCTGATATCTAGTCAGTCCTCTCTGATGTAGTGGCACTAGCTGTTAAGATATTTTGCCCTTGCCCTAACTGGTTTGGCTCAGTGGATAGAGCGTCAGCCTGCAGACTGAAGGGTCCCAGGTTCGATTCCGGTCAAGGGCATGTACCTTGGTTGCAGGCACATCCCCAGTAGGAGGTGTGCAAGAGACAGCTGATCGATGTTTCTCTCTCATTGATGTTTCTAACTCTCTATCCCTCTCCCTTCCTCTCTGTAAAATCAATAAAATATATTTTTTTTAAAAAAGACATTTTGGCCAGACAGGTGTGCTAAGTGGTTAGCGAGTCGGCCCGAGAACCAGAGGGTGGAGGGTTTGATTCCTGATCAAGGAAATGTACCTCAGTTGCAGGATTCCTGCCCTGGCCACATGTAGGAGGCAACCAATCAATATTTCTCTCTCACAGAGATCTCTCACAGAGATCTCTCTCTCCCTCTCCCTCTCTCTCTCTCCCCGCCCCCTTCCTCCTCCCTCCCTCCATTCTCTCTAAAAATTCAATGGGAAAAATATCCTGAGGTGAAGACTAACAAACCAACAACAACAACAAAAAAGATATTTAAATATTTTACAAATGGTTTGTTTTAAAAAAAGCCACTTCTCTGCCCTCCCCGAACCTGCCCAGGATTACCCACACTTCCCATGATCCAGTAAGTAAAAGCTTAACCCCTAGGCCCAAGGGATGACTCGGGAGCCTAATCCAACACAAAGCCTCATACTTTCTGATTGGCTGATGCCCAGACACAAGGGGGCTACAAAAAATCATCCTCACCTTATAAATCAGAAAAAAACAAATCTAAGAGGAAGAAGCAGCTCAGAGTCAAATTGTAGCTCCTCAGAGATCAGCAAGGTAGTTGCTAAATTGTTGAACTACAATAAAATCCTGGGTTATAAAGTCATTTCCAGAAAACCACAAGAAGTTTCCTTTAAACATGTCATTTCCCCCATTCAGAAACACTGACTACCCCTATTTCCTGTTTTGTTTTGTTTTGTTTTGTTTTTAGCTTCTCTGCCTGCCTTTCAGGGGCCCTCTTAGCCTGTCCCCACCACACAGGTCCCAGACTGAGCCCTGGCTACTGCTAGGCTGATTCCCACATAGGCCACCCTCAGCCCCACCCCTGAGAGTCGCTCATGTCCTTCCTGGGTCTGCAGTGTCCTCCCAACTCCTTCAAGGTGAAGTCCATGTCCATCTTCTCCAAGAAGCTGCCCTGCCACTCCAGTCCTCAATGGCTCCTCTGGCCTTTGAGTGATAGAAGCTTACGCTGCCCCGTGTTGCTTTTCTCTCATTTCATGCGCGCTGATTCATTCTCCTCAGTTACACAAAAGGTCGAGAACCTAGCTTTCCCCTAACCCAGAGCGCTGGTATAAAGCTAACGACCTATGAATGGCATTCTAACTACTTGTCGATGGAAGTATGGTTGCCTCTAGCTTCATATCTGTAGAGGGCCCTGGCCAAAACACTTCCACAGGCGTATGGGGGACCCACTTTGGAATACACAGTGGGCATTTTTCACATCTGAGTGCATGCTCGCTGGCGCACGTAGCCAATACTCCTCCAGCCCCACAAACTGCTGGAAGATCCTAAAACCTGCTTTTAAAAACCCAGTGGCTACAGAAACCACCAGCTCCAGGACAGTCTTTGCCTAAAGGAGACTAAATCTGAACAGAAAGTCATTGACTAAGAAACTGGCCTGGAAGAGAAAAACTAAGGCCTGCCTTTTGTGTTCCTGACAGCATCATTTGCACCTTCCCACCACAAAAAGAGACTGAAATTTTTTCTTTCTTCTTCTTTTTTTTTTAATCCATAAAGCCTCACATGCCTCTTCTGAAGACAAGAAAGTGAGATCCAAGACCATGTGCTTCTCTTTGGAAAGGCTTGTATTTACCTGCAGCAAACCTGATGGCATCGGAGGCGAGGAAAAGGCAATGGACCAGAGGATGTTGAAGTTGATGGTCTCAAAATGCCAAACAATCATAATAAGGGCCCACCTTTAGGACAGCAAATTTTAAAATGAAAGGTGGGGGAGAAGCAGGAGGTAAACAGGCACATCTATATACTGGTATATAAAAGGCTAATATGTTAAGTGTCCTTCCCACCTTCCGACCAATCACTATGACGTGCACTGACCACCAGGGGGCAGACGCTCAACACAGGAGCAGTGGTGACCCGCACCGAGAAACACACCATGAACCTGGTGCTGACAAAGCAACACTCGGCTCCCCCCAAGTGGGGCACAGGCCCCGCCACCACCCCAGAGTGACAGCCCACCAAATTGCAGCCAGTGCAAAATGCAGCTCACAGCCCAGCCCAGGCTGAAAATGATGGCTCTGGGCACCAGGTAATGACATCACGTTCTTTTTGTTGACATTCTGAAGCTGAAATTGTCAACAGAATATGTCTGAAGAACTATTGGCACAACGTACCTCTAAAGCTGAAATAAAGAGACATCGTTGACAGAGTATGTCTGAATAACAGTGTACTACCAATACTGGTAGAAATTGCCTTCATAGCAAAAATGAGTTAAATGAGGATACAATTATCGAACACAGTTGTGGTGGAATGACTGTTACACGTCAATTTTGCCTATCCCTAAATTTCTCCGATGAAAAACCATCTGATGGAAAATTTACTCGATGTTGTAACAAAGGCAAAGTTTGTCCAAATGATATAAATTTTCCAGAATACTTGGCAAAAAATGAATGATAAACAAAGATTCTGACAGTAAAAATGTCATGGAAAATATTTGTTGTTATATCATGTTGTTATTGTTTTTATTAATTAATTTATATATTATTTTCACGTACATTTTACTAATTTTCTTTCATCTCTGACACTTCTATTATAGAGAAAGGGCAAATAGTGATATTAAAATGTTTCTTCTAATTAATTTCCTTTTAATGTGCATGAATTCATGCACTGGGCCACTAGTTACAGTATAATGTGTGTTTAGAAACTGAGAAAGCCAGGTGAGCTGCATCAGAATAATCTCCAAAGCCCTTTAAAAAGGGAACACCTGAGCCCCACCCCAAGGGACCCTGGAGGAAGGCCCAGAAGTCTGTGTTTTTAACAAGCTCCCCAGGACACCACTCTTTGAGAAATACTATACAAAAAGCAGAAAAAATAAAAGGTGTGGACGCTTAGAGTTGCAAAGAACACTGAAGTATTAGAGAATCTGGGACTTACCTGCAGAGAGGTACTAACAAGACAATTCACATATATACAGGGCTGGCTTAACAATGACCACACTGCACGAACACCAGGATCAGTATTTGTTCAGCTTTATGCCAGTGCTCTGGGGTTTAGGAGAAGGCTAGGGATTGGTTCTTGACCTTTTGGAGTAATTGAGTAGAGTTGATCAACATGCATGAAATGAGAGAAAATCAACACCGGGCATGGTAAGCTTATATCACTCAAATTGTAGGTGCTGTAGGAACTCAAGGAGAGAGGAACCAATGAGGGCACAGCTTCTTGGACAAGGAGGACATGGACTTCACCTTGAAGGATTTGGAAGGACACTGCAGACCCAGAAAGGACGTGAGCAAGACTCAGAGATGGGGCTGAGGGTGAGCTGTGTGGGAATTAGCCTAGCAACCTACTATTTGTTCTGACTGGCCAGGGCCTGTGCTATGCCAGTTGTTAAACATTGTGCATGTCACCACGGCATGAATACATTAAAAACCAGCTGAATACCAGCCACAATAGATCTTAAAAATATTTAAGAGACTATCTTTGTGCAAATGACAGATATGCAAATATGCACAGCAGAAAAGTTTATGCAAATGAAACATTTGGAAGCTACTTAAATGTTTGAAGGAGATTTTGTTTCTTTTTATCGCAGCTTTAACTGAAATATTTGGCAAAGTATGAAAAGTTAAAGGAGGCAGCATATTGTGGCGATGTTTCTGTCTGAGAAGCCAGAGTCAATCTCTAGGCGTACTGGCTGCTTCCCTGGCTTCTCCATGTTTGAAGTGAAGCCAGTCACTGTCTCTGCGACCCCTACACTAAGGAATCCAAAAGTGCTCTCTGGTCTGCCTGACCCGGGCCCCCCTCAGGGTGACGGAGCGGCCCCAGCACTGTCCTCCTTCTCACCCTCCCTCACTCATGGTCTCCCCCTGCTCGTCTCGCCCTACTTTGATCTGACCCTCCCTTAATCACCATGAGTCTGGTTCTCTAAACATCGCTGGGCTTTGCAAAAATTACACCACAGAAGCCAAATAGATAAATAAACTCTGGTCTTAGACCTCAATGAGATCAAGCTTATTAGTCCCATGGGGATGTTTATCTTGGAGAAGTGCAACTTCAGATCTGGGTTCATTATTTGGGGAGGCTGCCAAGTCAGTCCATGGTCAGGCTACGGGGTCAGGGCAAGTGGGGACAGTGCTGGCCCAGCGTTCAGGTAGAACAGGTTCGTTAGCAGCATCTCTCTCACGTGTCCGGCTTCTGGTCCAACTGAGAAATGAGACAAAAGCCTGTCTTTGATAGGAGACTAAACTATCAGCTTTATGGCTGCTATTACTGATAAATGTGACAGTGACATACATGGAACAATGGGCTTCCTAGTCCTGGATCCCAAAGTTACCCAGGTTTGACTAGCTGGTCATGGAAAAACACTCTCATGGTTTTAGCACTGAAAGCCTCCCATTGGAGGAAACCCCTCAGCCTGAGCAATGCGGACAACTGGTCGCCCCAACTGGGCCCATGCAGATGGCCCCAATAGCATGGGGGAAGGAAGATTGTGCTTCCTGTGGACAGCTCCCTCTCAAGAGGAAAGAGAGAAGACCTATGCTATGTTACCTAATTTCTCTTTCCAAACTCAGCAGTCAAATTAAGTCACTAGAGTACAAACGTATTAAGCTAGTGGTTCTCTCAGCCTGTGGAAGGCGCAGGGGGAGGGACACATTATTTTGAACACCAAGTATATACAATTAATATGGCCAACACAAATAAATTCCCATGACAATCCCATGGGAATTAGTTGAAAGTCTATGTACTATAGACTAATTCGAAAAGCAGTGTCATTTTAGGAGTTTCATACAACTCGAACTAGGCTTTAGAAGCATCATTTAATAATAATTGTATTGTATTAAAACCTACATGATATGATGGTGCTCTGTGGTTGATAAGGCCATGTGGTCAGTTATTGCCATTGATTTGTGAGAAGAAGTAATAGCGTGTGTTATTTCCTGGCTGGGCCTTCAATCTCTAGTATGGCCACTTGGAGAACTCTTCCCACCCATAGTCAGCAGCAGTGCTCCAGGCAGTGGTCTCTCTGACTGAAGACACACCATGCGTGCAAGGTCTCCAGCAGATCTACAATGGACATGGAGCAAAAAAAATCTCTGTAGTTTTACAAAATAGAAATTTAGAGATGCTTGCTGTCCTATCATAACCAAGCCTCTCCTGTATCATAGCAACTACCTAAAGCATGAATAGAAAAAAAAAAGATTAGGAGGAAATGTTAATAGTGATTGTCTCTCTGAGGTAGGACTTAAGGTCTTTAATTTCTGCCCCTTTATGGTTTTTGGACTTCTGAGTTTGTTTTACTAAGTGTTTTATTTATAATTTTAAAATTTTAAACAAAAACAGATGCTGTTAAACCACTTGTTTTAAAAAATAGAGTGGAATGTCTCAAAAGTATATCATTTGTTTATGTGCAAACCATATGTCATGATACTAGCTTGAATTTCAATTTTAAAACATTCTTACTTAAGCTTAGTTCAAATTTCTGCTCCATGTCATACATATGAGGAATTACCTTCCCAAAAAACTTCCTGAGACATCTATAAAACTTTTTGATTGCTAAGGAATGCTAAAGGAATTCAACTAGTTATGCATACTATCCAAAATATTTCCATCAATTCCTAACCTGAAAAGGAATTCAGAAATGTTTGACTTTTCTTTTTATAAGGCACCAATAAATCTACACTTCAAAAAAATAAAATAGCAGGAAGTACTTGCTTCTTATTACTAGACTTTCTATCCACTGTTCTTTCTCCTTTTCTTCTATGGGATGTACAAGGGAAAAGGACGAGAAAGAGGAAGAAGTTGTTATGAAAAGCAGGAACTACAATATTGGGTAGTTAACTGTAGGAGCAGGCTGTTCAAAGGTGGTGGCCAGGGTCATTACAAAGATCTGGACAAGGTCACACAACTAGTAAGAGCTAACTTGCTGAAAATAGTCCACTAGTGAAAGTGTACACTTATCTTCCTAACTCAAGAAGAGTGGTGGGCAATACCTTTTTATAACATAGCATTGATTTTAGGTGTATAACATAATGATTTGATATATGTACACATTGCAAACTGATTACCATAAGTTTAGTTAACATCCATCACCACACACAGTTACAAATTGTGTGTGTGTGATGAGAGCTTTTAAGATCTAATTTATTACCAATACAGTACCATTAGCTTTAGTCAACATGCTGTACATAAGTCTCCAGGACTTATTTCCTTTATAAGTAGAAGGCAATTCTTTTTCTAATTCTCAATCAATCCTCTCCCTCAGAGTCTCTGCAGTTGCCCTCTCAATCCTTAGATCCTCCCATTCCTTCCAAAAGGTGAGGGCAGCTTTGCTTCCAGGAGAAGGTAATCTGGTGGACCTGTGGATTACAGTTTGTGTAGCAGATTATAAAAAATCTGTCAGAGAAGAGCTTTGATGAGGAAGTGCTAATTCCTGTGCAATGAACAATAGTGATTGCAGGTTAAGAACACGGTCTTCAGAATCACAGAGACCTACATTCTAGTTTAGCTCTACAGCTATCTAGATATATAAGCCAGAAGCCCCACCGAGCCTCCACTTTCTGATCTATAAAAATAACTGTAACCACCTGGCCGGCATGGCTTAGTGGTTGAGTGTTGACCTATGAACCAGGAGGTCACAATTTGATTCCTGGTCAGGGCACGTGCCCAGGTTGCAGGCTTGATCCCCAGTAGAAGGTGTGCAGGAGGCAGCTGATCAATGATTCTCTCTCATCATTGATGTTTCTATCTCTCTCTCCCTCTCTGTTCCTCTCTGAAATCAATATCTATAATCATAAAAGCGTAATATGCAAATCGACTGAATGACCAAACAGCAGAACAACCATCCGGACGACCTTCCGGACCACCATGCTATGACACCCATTGGCGTCAGGCCAGCCAAGGCGAGTGCAATGTGATTGGTCAGGGACACAGCCATCGCCCCATGATCACCCTGCAGAGGGAGGCCCAGGCCACCGGCCAGTGGGACAATCGATCAATTGGGGGCCTCCATGATCACCCCAAAGAGGGAGGCCCAGGCTACTTGGCTGGCAGCACTGCGATGGGTAGCCTGGGCCTCCCTCTGTGGGGGCAATCCATCACGGAGCCCTGGCTGGGTGGGCAAGGCCTACCTCTTTGGGGCGATCAATCGCCAGACTCCTGGACTATGAGAGGGCACAGGCCGGGCTGAGGGACCTTCCCAAGTGCACAAATTTTATGCACCAGGCCTCTAGTAATCAAAAAACTATATTTTTTAAAAATAATAAAAATAAAGAAATAACAGTATCTGCCATAAAGATAGGCTCAGAGAATTAAATGCAACAATGCATATAAAATGCTTAGCATGATGCCTAGAACATGGTAAGTGTTCAGTTAGCTGCTGAGATACTGCTCAGTATCTTTTAAAAAGCTGCTTCATAACATGGTTTTAAATACCAGTGTCAGTAAAGCATTACCTACAAATACAGTTAGTGCTATTTTAACACACAGATTTTTAAAGTGTTTTTTAAGAGGAAAAAGTAAGTTGTCATTTTTCTCACATACTTTTATGACTATACTAGAGTCCCAGTGCATGACACTCGTGCACTCCCGAGGGGCGGGGGTGGTGGAGGGAGAGTTGTCCCTCAGCCCGACCTGTGCCCTTTAGCGGTCCGGGAGCCCTCAGGGGATGCCCAACTGCTGCAGAGGCGGGAGAGGCTCCAGACACTGCTGCTGCACTCACCAAGCATGCGGCGTTCCCCCTGTCGGAGTGCACTGACCATCACGGGGAAGCTCCTGCATTGAGCATCTGCCCTCTGGTGGTCAGTGTGCATCATAGTGACTGGTCATTCCGCCGTTTGGTCAATTTGCATATTACCCTTTTATTATATAGGATTCTTCTGTTTGAATTTCATTAGCTATGTCTGAGGTACCACCACTTCTGGGAGGCAGAATCCTACTTTCCTTCCTTCTTTCCTTGCTTTTCTTCTTTTGTTTGCATTGTGGAAAACACTGCACTTCTTTAAAAATTAAAAATGAATTTCATAAGTATCAAAGTAAACTTCCAAAGAGCAGAGTGGGTCTGGAAACATTTTTTTTAATTTTTGGCTTGGGTGTCATAAGCATTGCTTTTTCAGTATTTTTTATACTCTTTATCCAGATTCTCCATGAAGAATAGATTTGCTAATAAACTAACATGGCAGACTAGTCTCCTTTAAATATCAATCTTCCCAATGATTCAGGCCGAAGTAACTAGCTCTGACTGACAAGGCAAATTGCACTCACATCATTTATTTCAACACATTTGTATTGAGTGCTTAGGTTATCTGCACAGACAACCTGTCCCCAGGGAAGATTTATGGAATTGTTGGTCCTTCTGGATGTACTCAGTTTACACAAAGTACATTCAGACAAACTATTTAAGGAGCCCCTCGGTACCTGGCAGATAAGCAAGTAAGTGTCCGTGGGTTGGGGTAGGGGAGGGAGAGGTAGATCTTCATGCCAATCTGTGTGACTTGAACAAGGAGGCCGACCAGTTGAAGGCACCCCACAGGAGTAGAGAGACGTTGCACTGTTGGAGGCAAGCTTTCCTATTTCATAACGAGACACCTCACATGATCATAATTAGTCAAGAAGGTTCTCCTTGCAGCCTTTTCTTCCTCTCTCCTGCCTAGAAATTTCTAGATCATCAGAGCTCCAAGGCACCTCGGGATTCACCACCAAAGACACCATTATCAGTAGTAGTAGCAAAACTCACAGTAGTATTTTAACTCAGACAGTGTGATAATCTAACAGATGAATGGGCTGACTCAGCAAGTGTGTTCCAGAAAGGCAGTCCTTGACAGATAACCACAGCCTCCGGGCAACAGGTGACAGCACTGCCACCTGATTGCGACCTAATTCAGCCAAAAGCAATTAATCTTGTTGCTTTTTTTTAACTTGTGTGGCCATCTCACAGGTAAATATGATTTTGAAGAATCATTTTTAAATATTGAAATGAGCCTTGGCCAGTGTTTCTCAGTAATTAGAGCATTGACCTGTGCTCCAAAGGGTTGCAGGTTCCATTCCCAAGTCAAGGGCAGGTACCTGAGTTGCAGGTTTGATCCCGGCCCCAGTCGAGGTGCATGCTGGAAGCAACCAATCAATGTGTCTCTCTCACATAGATGTTTCTCTCTATCCACTCTTTCTCCTCCTCCCTCCCTCTCACTCTCTCTACAAATCAGTGGAAAAAATATCCTCCAGTAAAAATTATATATATATATATATATATATATATATATATATATATATATGAAAATTACCCAAAGTCACATGCCTAGTAAGAAAGCCAGGTCTGGACCTAGACTCTTCATCTGGGGCTATTTCTGATGTACCACATCCAACAGGAAACAATGGACACTCAAACACCTTAGCAGACTGAAGAAACAGCCAATTCAAATGGACTCACCTGGGTCTTCCAGCTTTCATCAATCAACTTTTGGAGCCTTCTTTGGAGAGCAAAGTAATCCTAGAGAAACAGACCTCCAGTGAAGACTTGCCCACAGGTATGCCAGAAATATCTAGGGAAACGAACCAAAGTACATCTCACCTTCAACTGGCCTGACCCCCACCAGGGATGGTGACTCCGGAACTCCACTTTGCTGTTATTAAACCTAACACAGCATGTTGGCCACGGTGCCTACAAGTGTCTGACAACTCCAGCCACCTCCACATTGTCCGTGCCCTCGCCCCAGTTGTGACCCTCACAAAGGACCAATGCCAAAGCTGCAGGAAGCCGTGTGTCCAATCCAGAGAAACTTGGTCACAGCTCATGAACCCTTCCATATCAGTCTGGGTCACCAAGTGAGATATGGAGGTGGGGCAGGGAATACTCCCTATTTCAGGCTCATTACTTTCATCCTTTATGTAAACTTCCAAAGCCTAGCATTTGTCAGACCCTCAGCATAGCGATCATTTTAGAAAGAAAATGCAAACTTATATGTGGGGGCTTCTTTTATATGTGGGGGGTGGGGCATGCTTTCTGTATTTCTAGGGTTTTTGTGTTGGGGGTTTTGATGGATGGGAAGGGAGGGGAGCAGAGAGGAAATAGGCTAAAGGCCTTGAAGGAACCCAGAATCATAAACATGGACAGTTTGTGCCTTAAGATAAACAGGAACTAACTTGTATAATGTCAGTAAACAGTGACCCAGGCATGGGTCCACTTGTATCCGTGATTATGATTAAATGAGGTGTCAATTTTGGCCTTACTGCATATTGAAAAGTGATTCTTCATACAACTCAATAGCAAAAATACAAATAATCCCATTTGAGAGTGGGCAGAGGAACTGAATAGACATTTTTTTTTCCAAAGAAGATGTACAAATGGCCAACAGGTACATGGAAAGATATTCAACACCACCAATCAGAAAAATACAATCAAAACCACAATGAGATATCATCTCATACACTGTTAGAATGGCTACCATCAAAAAGACAAGAGAAAACAAATGTCAGTGAGGATGTGGAGAAACAGGAACCCTCATTCACTGCTAATGGGAATGTAAACTGGAGCAGCCACTATGAAAAACAGTATGGATATTCCTCAGAAATAAAAAACGGAACTATACCATATGATCCATCAATCCCACTTCCGGATATATAGCCAAAGGAACTGCAAACAAGATACCAAAGAGATATCTGCATGCCCATGTTCATTGCATTATTCACAGTAGTTAAGACATAGAAACAACCTAAGTGTCCACAACAGGTGAATGAATAATGAAAATGTGATAATGGAATATTATTCAGCCATGAGAAAGGCATTATGCTAAGTGAAATTAGTCAAAGGAAAACAAATACTGCATGGTATTACTTATTTTTGGAATCTAAAAATACAAAAGAGTAGAAACATGGTCACCAAGGGTGGAGGAAACAGAGAGAAGTTGGCAAAGGGTACAAACTTTCAGCTATAAGATAAAAAGGTCTCCCAGGAAACCAGAAACACCAATCAGAAAGGATATATGCACCCCTATCTTCATAGCAGCACAATTCACCATAGCTAAGATCTGGAAACAGCCTAAGTGCCCATCTGTAGGTGAATGGATTAGAAAACTGTGGTACATCTACACGATGGAATACTATGCTGCTATAAAAAAGAAGGAACTCTTACCATTTGCAACAGCATGGATGGAACTGGAGAACATTATGCTAAGTGAAATAAGCCAGTCAATGAAGGAAAAATACCACATGATGTCACTCATTTCTGGATAATAAAGACCATTATAAACTTATGAACAAAAATAGATACAGAGGCAGAGCTGCCTCGAACAGACTGTCAAACTACAGCAGGAAGGCCCGGGAGGGTGGGAGGGCAGGAGGGGGGTGGGTAAGAGATCAACCAAAGGACTTGTATGCATGCATATAAGCATAACCAATGGACATAAGACACTGGGGGGTAAGGGAGGCCAGGGGATTGTCAAGGGCGGGGGAACAAAAAAGGAGACATATGTAATACTTTTTGTAATACTTTAAGCAATAAAAAAAAAAAATTTAAAAAAAAAGATAAAAAGGTCATCTTGTTTTAATAGATGGGTCTAGCCCTGGCCTGTGTGACTCAGTTAGTGGAGCCGTGTCCCATGCAACAAAAGGCCACTGGTTCGTTCCCACTCAGGGCACATGTCCAGGTTGTGGGCTAGATGCCCCGATTGGGGTGCATGTGGAGGCAGCCAATCAATGTTTCTTTCTCACTTCCATGTTTCTTTCTCTCCTTCTCACCTTCCTCTCTCTCTCTAAATTCAATAAAAACATTTAAAAAATAAAATAAAACATGGATCTAATGCAAAACGTGGTGACTATAGTTATACAATGTATTATATAATTCAAACTTGCTAAGAGAGTAAATTAATGTTCTCACACAAAAAAAGAAGGAAGGAAGACATGTGAGGTGATGGATGTGTTAATTAACTAGATAGGGAGAATCCTTTCACAATGTATATGTATATCAAATCACCACTTTAAATATCTTACAATTTTATTTGCCAATTATACTTTAATAAAACTGAAATTTTAAAAATTAAACAATTTTTTAAAGAAAGGTGATTCTTAAATAAAAGAATCACCTTACATGGATCTAACCAGACGTGTTTAGAGATCATAGTGGAAAAGAGGACACCCATGCCGTCTAAATTAACCATGAAGGAAGCAGCTCTTTTCTGCGCCCTGAGCCCAGCCACCTGCCAGAGGAGCACTGCAATTCCTCACTGTAAAATGTGAACATGGGATTTTAATTCCGTCTCAAATTAACTCTGAATTGAAGCTTGTCTTTTTTTAATGAGCCCTAAAATATCACAGTTTACTTATAAAAAATACTATTTGCAATGTTAAGTATTAAGAGGGGCATAGAGAAAACGTGTGGGTGCCCTAGAAAAATTGGGTTTTATCATCAAGAACTAGACATATATACTAGAGAGCTATGAAATTAACCAACAGATCTGCCTTTGGAGAGTGCCTAATACTAATCTTTTCAAACAAAAGAAGACAAAAGCTAGGCTTTGGGTGGTGAGCCCAACGTAGGACATACAAGATGTTGAAGTATTATGTTGCATACCTGAAGCTTACATACTGTTATAAATCAATGACACCTTAATTTTAAAAATAAATTTAAATAAGATTTTAGGGGGGGGAAGCCACAAATATGTAATAGGCACAAAGTTCAACTGAAAACTATGGCATGTGTATTAAAACATTACCACCCTAGCCGGTTTGGCTCAGTGGATAGAGCGTCGGCCTGCAGACTGAGGGGTCCCGGGTTCGATTCCGGTCAGGGGCATGTGCCTTGGTTGGGGGTGCATCCCCGGTGGGGGGTGTGCAGGAGGCAGCTGATCAGTGTTTCTCTCTCATCGATGTTTCTAGCTCTCTGTCCCTCCCTTTTCCTCTCTGTAAAAAATCAATAAAATATATTTTTAAATAAATAAATAATAAATAAATAAAACATTACCTGCCTAAGCCCGCTGCTTGGGGCTCCATTTTATGGACGAGTGGGTAGTCGGCACTAAAGCAGATGCCATCCTGCCTCAAGTCCAAGATCACAGGCAGACACCAGGAGGTACATCAAAGACTCAGACTCTGGTTTATGAGCCTATTATTTATCCCTAAAACTCATCGGTGTGACCTCTGTAAACCAAGGAATGCCCTCCCTGCATGTTCTTACTTCCAGCTATGAGTCTCTCTTGTGATGGTTAATTTTATGTGTCAATGCAAACGAGTCAGGGGATTCCCAGATAACTGGTTAAACATTATTTCCAGGTATGTCTGTGAGGTATTTCCAGAAGAGATTAGACTAACTAAAGCAGACTGTCCCCCCTCCATGTAGGTGGACCTCATCCAATCTGATGAGGGTCCAAATACACAAAAAGGTAGAAGAAGGGAGAATTCACTATTTGTCTCTCTGTATGCCATCAGGCCTCCTGTTCTCAGGCTGTTAAGCTTGGGCTGAACTACAACATTGGCTTTCCTGACTCTACAGCTTACACAGAAGGTCCTGATACTTCTCAATCTCCACAATAGCACGAGCCAATTCCTCAGAATATAACAAATCCCTCTCTCTCTCTCTCTTTCTCCATATGTATGTATAGCTGACCCTTGAATAACTCCAGTTTGAACCGAGTAGGTCCACTTATAGGTGGATTTTTTTCAATTGACCCATAAGTTCAAAACCGAATTTTTCAAGAATCAACTTCAAGGTTAAGAATCTGTGTATGTGGAGAAATGTCTGTAGTTATATGTGAATTTTCGCTGTGCAGGATGTTGGCACACCTAACCCCCACATTGTTCAAGGGTGTAGCTAGGTGGCTAGATGACAGATAGATGATGATAGGTAGATAGATAGATAGATAGATAGATAGATAGATAGATAGATAGAAAGATAGATAGATAATTTTCATGCCATCAGCTCTGTTTCTTTGGAGAATTCTAATATAACTTCCCAAAGTAAAATAAAAAACACTACACATCTTAGCCTGCTTTGTAGCACAGTTACAGGCAAGTGACCAGTCAGCTCCACACAAAACTTGGATATAGAAAGTGGTTGCAAAGGAGAAACCAAGGTGGCGGCATAGTTAAACACCAGAGATGGCTGCCTCGAACAACCACTTCAAAAATACAAATAAAAGACAGAACGGACATCATCCAGAACCACAGGAAGGCTGGCTGAGTGGAAATTCTACAACTAGAAGGAAAGAGGAAAGCATACCGAGACTCAGAGGAGGCGCAGTGCGGAAGTAAAATACTAAGGTACAGAGGCACACGAGGAGCGTGCTGGCGGCTGAGGGCGCGGTTGTCGTTTTCAATTGGGAGGGAGTCTCAGGCTCTGAGCTCCAGTTCCGGGCGAGTCTCTGGGGACCCAGACTCATAAGGGAGAAGCGGGACTGTCTGGCATTGGTTGGAACTCGAGGGCAGCTTTCTCTCGGAGGGGCTAGCAGCGATTACCAAGACACTGAGAAGCAGAGCCTCTGAGAGCAGCCATACTGCTAGCCCCGCCCTGTTGATCCCGTGGGACCTGCCCCACCCAAGCCCTGCAGGGAGGCTTTTGCTGGATAGCCTAAGGCAGAGGCTAGATTAGCACCTCCCTAGAGATCCAGGAGCCAGTGTACCCAGAGGTCAGAGTGGGACCATCCAGTTTGCAGCTCCGTGGAAACATAAAGGACACACTCAGGGGGCAGACTCAGTGAGCACCAAAGCCCCACTGAAGCAAGTCTTGCCCCAGAGGGGTGTCTCCAGACACAGCTGATTCTCACAGCCAATTGCCCTGGAGGTCAATTCCTCCCAGTGATACCTACAACAATCAAGGCTTAACTACAACAAGACTGTGCACAAAGACCACAAGGGGGTGCACCAAGAGTGTCCTCCTCAGGTAATTGGGGAGGCTGAACCACTGGGCCCTAGAGGACAATTAGCACAGAAAACCACTTTATCAACACAAGGAAGCATAAAAAATGTGGAGACAAAGAAAAAGGACACAAATGACAGAAATGGAGGAAAGCAAACTACTGGATATAGAGTTCAAAACCACACTTTTAAGGTTTTTCAAGAATTTTCTAGAAACTGCAGATAAACTTAATGAGACCTACAAGAAATCTAATGAGACCCTCGAGGTTGTGATAAAGAACCAACTAGAAATTAATCATACACTGACTGAAATAAAGAATATTATACAGACTCCCAACAGCAGACTAGAGGATTGCAAGAATCAAGTCAATGATTTGAAATATGAAGAAGCAAAAAACACCCAACCAGAAAAACAAAATGAAAAAAGAATCCAAAAATACGAAGACAGTGTAAGGAGCCTCTGGGACAGCTTCAAGTGTACCAACATCAGAATTATAGGGGTGCCAGAAGAAGAGAGAGAGCAAGGTATTGAAAACCTATTTGAAGAAATAATGACAGAAAACTTCCCCTACCTGGTGAAAGAATAGACTTACAAGTCCAGGAAGCACAGAGAACCCCAAACAAAAGGAATCCAAAGAGGGCCACACCAAGACACATCATAATTAAAATGCCAAGAGCAAAAGACAAAAACAGAATCTTAAAAGCAGCAAGAGAAAGAAACTCAGTTACCTACAAGGGAATACCCATACGACTGTCAGCTGATTTCTCAACAGAAACTTTGCAGGCCAGAAGGGAGTGGCAAGAAATATTCAAAGTGATGAATACCAAGAACCTACAACCAAGATTACTTTATCCAGCAAAGCTATCATTCAGAATTGAAGGTCAGATAAAGAGCTTCACAGATTAGTAAAAGCTAAAGGAGTCCATCACCACCAAACCAGTATTATATGAAATGCTGAAAGGTATCCTTTAAGAGGAGGAAGAAGAAGAAGAAGAAGGTAAAGATACAAATTATGAACAACTAATACACATCTATCAACAAGTGAATCTAAAAATCAAGTGAATAATCTGATGAACAGAATGAACTGGTGATTATAATAGAATCAGGGGCATAGAAAGGGAGTGGACTGACTATTCTGTGGGGGTGGGGGGAAGGGGTGAGGGGGATGCAGGAGGAGACTGCACAAAAATCGTGCACCTATGGATGAGGACAGTGGGTGGGGAGTGAGGGAGGAGGGTGGGGTGGGAACTGGGTGGAGGGGAGCTATGGGGGGGAAAAAGAGGAACAACTGTAATAATCTGAACAATAAAGATTTAATTAATCAAAAAAAATAAAAATAAAAAAGAAAGTGGTTGCCTATGCAATGGCTGAGTGCAGGCAGATAATTTGGGGGCAAGTGTGGGGGTGGAGGTATTTGGTTCTGGGACAGCTAGAGTGGAGCTTCTGGATCCAGTCTCAAATATGATTTGTGCCAGGTGGAGGGTGATGGCAGCAGTGGTGTTTTTGCTAGAACAGTTCCATGGTGTGGCTCCTAGCTGCTGTCCTGGATGCATTGTTCTCAGTTGTATAACATCCACTCTGGCTATGTAGCCCTCCTAGAGATTTTGTAAGGTACATAGCATTCTTTAATAAATCCCTTTCTGCTTAAACTAGCTAGAGTGGATTCTGTTATTTGTAAGTAAGGGCCCTGACTGGCAAAAATGATGGCTTACTTGTCAAGACTGGAGTTAGCTGGTATGGAGCATGGCACACAGGAGCCTGATAATTATCATCATTTCAGGGACTCATGGGAGGATCCTGGCATCTCTCAGTCCTGCCTCTACCCACTGGCTGCTGATGCTTGAAGAATGACCTCAAATGAGAACAAAGCCTTTATTTCTACAGTCAAGAATAAGGGTTAGAATGCAGATATTTTGGGTAGAAATGACACTGATGTAACATAACAAAACATTTTTAAAAAGGACTGTGATCCTTTCTCAAGAGCAGGTTGGAAGATGGGCTAGTGGAAGGAAGTATGAAGCAACCGAGAGAAGGAAGGTTGAGCAGAAAGGAAGAACACAGAAACCAAAGGGAAGGCGGGAGCACAAACAGATTTCATCTGCTTCTCTATTTGGCCTGAAATGTGAAGAAAGAAACTGAAAGCAAATATGTCAGTAGTTGTTATCATCAGGTAGGAAATGAGCAATACTTTTTCTACATCTTTTTTCTTTGTTTGTTTTTGCTTTGGGTTTTGTTGGTTGGTTGTTTTTCTGAGAAGATAAATATTTAATATGTAGTCAAACAAATAGCCATCAGGTGGAGGGGAGGTACTTGAAGCAATGCCTCCAATCTTAATGAAAGTAAAGTTAAAAATGAAGCATAACAAAAAGACAAATGCTAGTTTTTATATATCATCTTGGATGGAAGAAGTTATTGCCACAAACAATAAGAAATCCAGAATCTACATAAGAAAATATTAATAAATTTGATGATATATTTCACTTTTTCTACATCTTTATAATGTTACTTCCCAAATGTTTCATAATGCATATCCAGTGCTTTTATGACAAGATTCTAAAGTAGTATTTAATAATAGGTTGGTCTAAGCCTCATTACATCAAAGCAATTAGTTGTTGTTAACTATTTAAACTCAGAAGAGAGCTTTGGAGTCATTTAGCCTAACTCCCCATAGACAGGAGCACCCCTAACCAGCCAGACCTCCATGACCTGCACCTGGGTTGGGGGGCTTGGGAGGGGGAGACTTTGGCCAGAAGACACTGACTCTTCCTTTTCCAGAGTTCCCTCACCCAGAGGACAAGCCCTGCTTCTCCCCAAGACTCTGCCTCAGATGTTTGAAAACACCTTTCATGTGGGTTCCTAGGTTTTCTCCAATTTAAACATCCTTGGTTCCTTCAGCAATTTCTTAACTGTCTTCTCAAGCCTTAGTTACTCTCAGATTTACCAATGTCCTTCTTAAAATGTGGCACCTATGAGTGAACAAAAGTTGCTCTCAGACCAGGATAGAATATATTGTTCTTGATCTAACATTGACCATCAAATATAGCTTTCCTTTCCTTTTTTTTCTTTTTTTCCCCTCCCCTCTCTTTTCTTCCCCTGTCTCTGCTCCCTCTACTTTCTCTCTCTCCCTTCCTCCTTCTCTTCCTTCCTTTATCTCTGTCTCTCTTTATCCTTATCTCTACCTCTATCTCTCTATATATATCTCTCTAGGGAAAAATGCTGTCTTTGATTGAAGTAGACATCCTCATAAAAGCAACTTCTATTTTTATGAGGATCTCAAACAATGTAAAAGATTGAAAAATAGATATAGAGATAATAGATGAATGATAGGAAATAGATAGGTAGATAGATTATTGATAGACAATATAGATGATAGGTAGATGATAGATAGATAGATAAAGAGATAGATAGATAGATAGATAGATAGATAGATAGATAGATAGATAGAGCACTGAGCCTTCCAAACTATGAAAGAGGCATGACAGCAAGCTTCAAATTTCCATCCCAAACTCCAGGACCCCCTCATCCCATGTACAGAGTCCTCCTTCCCTCCTTAAGTCCTCTCAAAAAAAAAAAAAAAAAAACTATCCCCTCTTCTCAACATATCTAGCAGGGAATGCATTTCCTGGAGTTTGGCTCTATTTTCCAAGGTGACAGGTGTTTTTTTCTTTTTTTAATTCCTACCAATATGCCTATGGTCAGTAACAGTTTTCTATACCTTAACCCAAGAGTATTTGCATTTTAGCAGAGAATAATTCCTTTACCCACAAGTCATACAGATCTAGGCAAATTATAGCGGTGAGAAAGAAATGAACAATAACTCTTACAAATGGAGTATTATGATTTCCATATTATAGATTTTTAAAGTTATATTATGAAAACTTTAGGGGTGTTGCCAGAGATCAACCCACTCATGAGTGGCAGAACTGAAGTCCCAATGACTGTTAAACTCTGCACTGTATTGGCTAGCCCCTCTAGGTCAGTCACTGCAGCCACTGCCTCCAGACCCCGTCCCTGCCCCCATTAGCACCATCCCCTTTCTCTCAACACAGTAGCTAAAGAGCTTCATTGTCTTCCCTCTTCCAAAATTGAAGACTGCTCTCAATTCCTTTTTCATACAAGAGTGTTAAACACCAGTATGTATTAGCTGTCCAGTAGGTTGTACACAAAAGAGATTGAGGTGATTATAATACAACTCTAAAGTCCATTCTAAATATCAGGCTGGAGCAAAGGAGAGTTCCTCTAAAATCACACCATGTTTTCCTCCTTTTATTAAAACTGACCGTGCCAACAGTCTAGAGATTAAGAATTTCAAGCAAAATTGTAAATTCTAGGAGAGCTGTCTCTCACTCACCTCCTGTAATCCCAGCATCTAACACATTGGCAAGCAAGTGAAGACCTCAAATAAACACTTGCCAACCCCTGCCTTTGAAATGTTCTACAGGCCTGATGTAGCATCCTAAAGCCCCACACATCCTGATGCTGAACCTCTAGGAAGGCGAGACCTGTGCTGGATGCGAACCCATGTGAATCTATGCTCTAAACCTGACTTACATGACTGACAAGAGAAACAAAAGGTTAGAGAACTCTCATTAAACTTTGGGGTGCCTTGGCACAGTCCACAGGCAGGTAATCATAGAAAGCCTTCTGTGAGGCCAGCCAGCACTGTGAGAGGGACTGAGAGTATCAGGATAAATAAAACAGGGACCCTGCTCTCAAGAAGCTCACAGTAAGACATTACAGATCACTGTATGTGTCAACATTAAGTGGAACCCCTCCTCCTTCATTTCATGGAGAGGGCATTTTGAAACCAAGAAAAACCTAATAAAATCTGTTGCCAACTGGCCAAGACTTGAGGGCATTTGTAACTACCATAGTAGAATGCTGCTTAACAAACTAATGGTAGGTTTTATTGGTTTTGCAAGATACTGGAGAAGGAATCGACTTTCCTCAAATAAGCCTTAATTGTGTTGCTTACCTTGGCAAGGTGAGCTTGGTTTTAGTTTAAACTGGTGGGGAGATCACACTGAAACTTGAGCACACACTTCCACCCATATTTTGAGAATTAGAGCCCATCTTCACTCCAACCAGCGGTAGCAATAAAAAATTGGGACAACTCCATCAGCATCCAGCCAAAGCAAGAGGCACTCCAATCTGTGAAGCACAGGAGGGCAGGGCACACTTCCTGTGGGGCAGGGTGGGGCTGTGAACAGAAATGGGAGCACAGGCTTAGAGGACATTAAGAAGGCAAAGGAGGAGATGATAGGTTGGGAGACAGGAAGCAGCCACATTGGACATCCTCTTTTCAAAGTCTTCCATTTGTCACGCCCTTCCCGGGCATGGACAAGGGAACACGCAAATTAGATACAGATATAATCTCCATTCGGTTTGCTTTGTCCTGTTCTTTTGATAGCTCTAAGAAGTCTAATAAAGACTTCTTATTTTTCCTCTGTGATACAGTGTTTGTTCTGAAGAAGATTGAAAAAACTCTAGGAAGACATGAAAACTGCCCCCAGTTGCATTGTAGAGCCCAGGCTGGAGGGGCGTCCATTTCTTACCCCTCAATGTCCACCTCTCCACAAGGCAAAGTCACCATTAATTAGTGACAGTTGCTTAGAAAAGCCCTGTGTCCAAGAGGCAGTAAGACTAGATTCCCAGGTAATCCTTCATGCATTAATAACAGTTAGAAAGGATGAAAAGAGATCCCTTCTACACCCAGATTATATAAAATATTGTGGTAGAGACAATAATGTAGATGCAAATAATAAGAATAGCTACCATTTCCTGGGTGCCTACTATATATCTGGCACTATAAATACATTATATAAGATAATCCTCCCAGTATCCTCATAAATTAAATGATATTATCATCCCCAAAACTGAGGCTCAAAATTGAAAGTATCTTGTCCAAGGCCCCAGGGCTCCTACTTTCATCCAGGTGAGTCTTCCTTGAAAGTCCTTGTTGTTTTTATTACACCAAGTGTCTCATGTATACAGACTCTGGAGGACTCTGGGCAGAAGCAGTCTAAGGGCTCAAGGAGGGCTTCCTGGAGAAGGTTCACCTGAACTGGATCTTAAAGGATGAGTATGAATTATTCAAAGGAGGGTCAGGCAAGGAAAAGGGACCGTCTTCACGAAGAGGACAATCTAAGCAAAAGCAAGAGCCTGGCATGGGCTGAGAATGCTGAGGTAGCGGGTATTGCTAGAGCATAACCGTGAGGCAGGTGGGAAGGAAGGAAGGGCAGCTGAGGCAGAAAGGTCTGCAGAGGCTAGTTTGGGCCTTGCATTCTGTGTTGAGAAGCTTGAACTTTCTCCTGTAGACAATGTGGAGCTATTAGTGTTTTAATGAGATTACCATGGCAGATGTGTGAAGAGTGGATTTAACAGGGACAAGATTAAGGGATAGAGAAGTCAAGAGATTGTTACAATAAAAATTTTGAAAGGTAACAATTGAGGGAACAAATTCAAAAATTAATTAGAAAGGAAACTTGTCAGGTCTTGGGGATTGTTTAGATGTGTGTGAGAGAGGGACACATGTGGCCTTCACGTTCCTGGGGATAGAGCTGGTTTGTGGAGATAAGTGTTGAAGAGGTTGAATTGGGGTGTCTGTGGGAACTCAAGTCGAGATGCAGTGGAATATGCACATCTGGTGCTCCCTAAAGAGACCTGGAAGTTGCCTGCATGTAGGTGGCAACTGAAGTCCTGGGTCTGGATGACCTCTTCCTGGAACAAAGGCTGTGGGCAGAGGACACGACCCAAGGAAACACAAACACTGACAAGGTGGGCAGAAGAAGAGGAGCTCCTGAAGAAGACAGTTTATAAATGATTGGAGAGGTATAAGAAAAATCAGGAGATTGTAGAGTTCTAGAAGCCAAAAGCATCATACTTTAAGAAAGTAAGAGTCATCAATACTGTTAGATTCAGAGGAAAGCCAAAGAAAACTCAGGACATACACGAAAATCCTTTGGACACAGCCATTAGGAAGACATGGTTGCCATCAAAAAAGCAATGTCAGTGACAGTCTTCAGAAGAGGGAAGTGGCTAAGTGGCGGGGGGAGCAGAGATCACGGGAGAGTTAGGAGGACCTTTGTGTTTTTAGAATGAGAATTAACTATGTTTATAGACTGAGAGGAATGAACTGTTGAGAGGGAAAGACTGAAGACAGTAACCAAGCTTGGGAGAATCAAGGGGGGCGGGGGGGGGGGGAGATGATTAAAACAGCAGTGCCAGCTGTGATAGATATGGCCATAGCCACTGGCAAAGCTTTTGAACCTGAATGTGAAGCACAAGTAAGATCTAAGACTGCAGAAAATAGCAAGGAAAGTATAGCTGCGGAAAAGTTGGAAATGTTTACAAGAAAGTCATGCCTTTGGGCCTCAGTTTTTCTTGATAACATAGGAAGCAAGCCCTTGTGAATTTGTAGGTGTTAATGCACCCAATTGTATGATTAGCTCCAGTGGGGCTCAGGAGGCAAGGAATGGGGTGGGGGAAAGGTGGTTTGTTGTCAAGTAAACCCTGGAAGATACTAAATGTTGGGAATCAAAGAGTAAATTTAAGAGGCTCCATGTTCCAGAAGATGACAAACTTCACTCGACTAGAATCCCACCTCAAGAAAATACCATCCTAATATTCCCAGCCTGACCTTAGTCCTGGAGAAAGACAAGATTCTTAGAAACACCCTGTCCTTGAGTAAGCTGAGCTTAGTCATGCCGATCAGAAGCTGCTAGCTTTGAGTTAGCCATTTAAAAAGTATTAAACTGAGAGGACTGGTTGTATTCCAGCCAGCTCAGCAGCACAGAATCTCCCTCCTCTCTGGCATCTGTAGGACGTGCTTGTTTTCCATGCTGGGAGCTCCTTGGGGCCAGATTTAGGCAATGCTTTACACTTTACCCTTCTCCCCACCATTCTCCCCATCTGGAGGTCTGCTTCTCTTCCAATAAAAGAAAACATTTCTGCATCAGAGTTTTTAAATCAAAGTCCTTAAAACCAGGGGTTCCATGCCTATTATCCATCCTAGACCTCCACCCACAGTGTATCCTCCTTTGCTCCACAGTTAACTCATCTGCTTCCTGCTAACCTCCCTCCCAATGCTACACCCCCTGGAAACCCCATCTACATCTTTGAAAGGTGCTCCCTCCATCAACTTGCCTCATCTGATGCTAACCCTTGTCAGGATATCATTTTCCTCTTAGCCTTCTAGAACATGGAGTGCACATATTTCCATGTCCCATATTCTAGATTTGTCCCAGCTCTTCATTATGAGTTTTGATCGTCCCTTTGGACTATCATGCTATCTGGTTCTACCACTCTCTGCTTCTCCTCCTAGCACTCATGTCCTCACCACCTAGTAATTCTCAGGACACTCATCAGACTTTGGAAACTGGCTATCTCTACCTTAAGCACTGCACTGATCCTGGGGGACAACCCACTCAGAACTCTGGAATCATTGCCCCCAGTGCAACTGTCCACATGGGAACTGCCAAAATGTTAGCCTCTTAGACTCTAGGTCCCACCTCCACTGAAAACACCCTTTCCTTGAAGCTCCCTTGCTCTCTCTTCCTACTCTACTCTCCAGCTTCACACAGTGCCCCAGGCTCTTGAAGCTTTTTCTCCAAGTCTGTTCACACTTCTCCACTTCACCTCCTCCCTTGTCTAGTCTAGACCCTGTGCAGCAGAATGTCAACCCCCTCTCACCATCACCCTCAGCTTCGTTGTCCTATCCTCGTCCAATGCTCATCTAGCAAACCCCAATATCCCAACCAGGCATGTTCCCCAGGTTTGCAGAGATTACTAGAGGAAATTCACAACTGGAAAGCTTTGCCAAATGCATAGTTTCCATCCTCACTGGTACCTGCTCCAGGGCCCATCATCTCAGTAATAATGATTCCAACATTTTTTTAATACTAACACTAACCTTAACTTTAACACTCTCCTCAAACCATCTCTATAACAACGTCTTCACTCTGATAACATTATGCCTCTTTTTTTACAAAAAAAAAGTGATGCCCTTGAGTGGAAGCTCTCTCAGTTTCCCAAATGTGTCTGTGTCCATACCTACCCTTCCTTCCCTGGACTTTTCTCCTAAAGTTAATCTACCTACCCCTGCTTTAGATCGTATGCCTGCAGCATTAATTCTCTCTCTTTTTCTCTCTTTTTTCTGCGTTGTTCGTCTCTCTATCCTTTCCCTTAGAATATAGCTTATAAATGTACCTGAGCCTCTCCCATCTTAAAAAAAAAAGTCGCCATGACTCAAGACCCTACTTCCAGTTGATGGTCTTCACAGCCTAGTTGTGCAATAAACATTCCTCACTTCCCATTTTTTAATCAAAGTGATGCATAGACATAGCTTTTAAAGTCAAACAATGCTATAAGGCTTAATAATTTTTAAAATATGTTTTTGTAAAGCCCATTTTTTCTAAATAGCCTATGTATACTCTATTTTAACTTTTTAAATTTTGAGATTATCTTTTATCTTCCTACCATGGAAGATGAATGTTCATTTCTCTTTACCAGCCCCTCACCATCCCCCACCAGGCATACAAACAGCCCTTTCCCCTCCCTCCACTCTCCCCTTATAGTTACAGCTAATTCGTGGTGAAATTATTATTCAATATTTATATCAATATGTCTATATATTTTTCATACATTTAGCGTACTTTGGCTATGCTTTTCCTTGTACACATTTTGTTTTACATAATTACCTCTCTTTTTTCAATCTATCTTTCTGTGTACCTATCTCTAATTCAGCCCCTCACTTTCCAAAAAACAACAGAAAATCTACTACTTGAAATGTTTTTCTCATATAATCCTTCCATTGTCATTTTCATATGGAAGGATTGCTCTCCAGGCCATTACCTGACTGCTGTCCTTTGCTTCCTTTCACCATCATCCCACTAATTACTTCCCTAGATTTTATTGCCTCTAATTCTTAGATTCTAAGTGTTCCTATTTCTTGGTTTATGTTTGCATTTTGGTGCAAAACATCCTAAATAGTTTTTCTGAAAAGGGATTCAAGGAAGGCACTTTTTTTTTTTTTTGAGACCTTAACTCTTAACTGATCCTTTTGTTAGAAGCAACACTCTAGGTTGGAAATCATTTTCCCTCAGAATGTTGAAGGCGTTGCTACACCATCTCCAAGTTGTTGAGAAGTCTTATGCCATTCTGACCCCTGGTCCTTTGTATATAACCTGCTGAGTTCCTCCCTGGTAGCTTTAGGAAAGTTCTATCTTCAGGGTCCTGATATTTCATAATAATGTGCTTTGCATGAGGACTGTTCTTCATTAATTATGCTAGCCATTCACTGGTCCCTTTCAGACTAGAAATCCAGGACTTCAGAAATGTTCTTCCCATTTTTTTGATAATTAATCCCCTCTATTTTCTTTCTTCTTTCTTTCTGGAGCTCCTAATAGTCAGATGTCGGACCTTCTGGACTGATTTTCTACTTTTCCCATCTTTTCTATTTTCCCTAACTTTGTCTTTTAGTTTGACACCCTGGGAGGTCTTCTCAACATTACCTATAGACTTGGAATTTCTGCTATCATATTTTAACTTCTGAAAGCCCCTTTCCATTCTCTGAATGTTTCTTTATATAACACTCTGTTTTTACTTCATAGATGTATTTCCTCTTATCTCTTGGATGGCATTAATCAGTGTATTTTAAATTTTTATTAAGTCCCTTACATTGCCTTTGTCTTTCCATTCACTTATTTGTCAGGGTCTCCATCTTAACCATCATAATCCTGCCTCAAATTTTCAGTGAGGCTTAGCCCCTTCTTTTCACACCTAATGGTGAGGAACTAAACATTCATTAGAGGTTCTTTATGCATGGGCAGGGCCCAACTGCCTGGCAAACTCCACCAGAGTTTGAGGGGATCCATCATTCTGTTCGGTCTTTTGCCTGGAGCACCAACTTTCCCAGAATACCATGTCCGGTCCCCTCACCTGGCTGCCCACACTGAGCGGGCTCAGCAGGAGAAGGGGCTACGGGGTCTCACTGCTCAGCGTGCAAAGTGCCCGCTTTCAGCACGTTGCCAAGTGTCAGGCTACATCACAAACCTGATGGGGGAATGGAGAAGCAGCAGGCAGGGGGGCAGCTGCCTGGTGACCTGGAGAATGAATATGAGCACTAGGTGTTCTTTGTGCAAGCTTTCCACCAGCCTTTCTGGTTTTTGCCTCCTCCTAGTACCGCACCTTCCAGAGGTGCCCGGTTCCTCTGATTCCAAAGCTTTTGGGGGTTTGTACAACAAGAAAGGGCATGTTCCTCATTGATTTCACCCCTACCCCACTCCCACAGACAGGTGTTAGCTTTCTCTGAAAAGGAGGGATGAGGAAGAGGGAAGAGGAGGAAGAAAGGGGAGAAAGGACGAAGGGAGGCAGCGAGAAAACATTTTTGAGCCTCTATGATGCACCAGACCCTGTATGTGCTGGGTTCTTTACATAAAGAAACATACTGTAATCCTACAATCCTCTTAGGTGGATACTGGTATTACCATTCACATCATGCTCTTGCAGAAACATTGTTCAGAGACTACTTAGCGAGCCCATGATCACACAACTGTGAGTGTCTGCACTCAAACCCCAGGCTCTGTGTTCCCCAAGACCCTTTCCCTATCTTGTGCTCCTTTCCCTATTTCGTGCTGAGAGTTATTGGTAGGCCTGGGGTCTATAGGCCACCCCAGGGGCCATACAGAGTGGGCACCCTATGCCATCCCCTGGGTCCCCCCAAGCCTTGCGAGCATTCTAGGGCAGCCAGTGGAGTATTTTACATTCTCCCTGGAAAGAGACCAAGGTGCTGTGTTCTCAGCTGCTTGGGCTGAGATCTGAGGGCCAGACCCTGGCGCTGACGTCACTCGGCGTGCCCTCCGCTTCCACCAGGCCGTTTATGCTGGCACCGCCGAGAGCAAGGCTGGCGGGAAGGGGAGCAGCCCAAACAGGATTAATAAGAGGCAGCTGGGCTTTAAAAGCCTTCTTGACAATGTAAAGAAACGAAGTCAGATGTTTTTGGAACAGACTTTTAAATGAACTTGTCCAGCTCCTCGTCTCTCTCTATTGCCACTTCCCCACTTCCTCCCACACGCGTGCAGCCAGGTTTTCTGTTGCCCTTTCAGCATCTCGGACGATAACCCGGTGGCTAAGGTCAGATGCTGGCCAGAGGAAGCGAGTGTCCCAGGACTGAACTGCACCCACTGCCAACAATTCAGCAGCCCCTCGCCCGCCGCTCACGCTCCAGGTGCCCTCAGCCCCTCACCTGTCACCTCCTAATCCCTGCCCTGCTGGCCAGAGGTGGTCAGTGTCTGAGTGGATAGAGAGGAAGTGGAGAAGCCGCCGTGAGGCCACGATGAGCGGCACTTCAGAGCGCACTGTGTCGCCGGTGCGGTGGGCCCTTGGTAGGGGAGGCCTTTGTGACACGGTGTTCCAGGCCGGTTGTCCCCGTGCAACACTGGAACCTTGTATGGCCCCTGCACTCCGCAAGGGCTGTGCCACAAACTTTCCGCCCTCCTGGATGCAGCCAGGACAGCAGAAGTGGCCAACAGCCTGGCCATCAACCAGAGGTGGTGGTGTGGCCACGAGAGCTACCACTACCAGCTACCGGTGGTGCTACACTAGGCTCAGGAGTTGTCCAGGGGGGGCTGCTGGATGCCAGGAGCCCCACTTCTTCTACCCACACATCCACCCTACGAAAGGCCAGAGCTGGGTGCAGAGGGCGTGCTGGAGCCCTGTGGGGTGACCAGCACAGGATGGAGAAGCTCACTGTCCATCAGCTGCCCAGTGAAGCATGATCTCATTACTTCCTAGGGGCCCTGGAGGTCATGTGGAAACAGATCCATGACCATAACCTGAAGTGAAAGCCCTGTCCTGATGACTGAACCAGCACTGAGCCCACTGGCCAATGGACAACAGATCGCTGAAGTGCTTTTTGAGTATGTGGGGGTTCCTGCCTCTCTATGCCTATCCATGGGGTGCTGGCTCTCTTTACTGCTGGCTTCACAACTGGCTTTGTGGTGAACTCAGGTGCTGCGATTACCCAGTGTGTGCCCATCTTTGAAGGTTACTGTCCGCCCCTTGGTGTCCACCAGCTAGTTTGTCTGGCCTTGGCCTTACTGACTACCTCAGGATGCTGTTCAAGGACCATGGCATCCTGTGCTGCAGACAGAAAGATAGTCGCCGTTAAGGAAACCTCTTGTGATGTGGCAATGAACTATGAATAGGAAGTGACCAAGACACCTGGTAGTATAGAGTTTACCAACTACCTGGTGGGGAGATGATCAGGCTCCATCACCAGCTCTCGCAGTGTCCAGAGGCCCTCTCTGTCCATCTCTCGTGAACCTGGAGACTCCTGGCATTGATAAGCTGCATCAGCATAATGAAATGCGGTACAGACCTGAGGAGTTACTTTTTCTCTAATATTATCCTTGCTGGGGGATCAACCTCATTCCCTGGTTCAGGAAAGTGGCTGCCCAAGATACAGCAACAGTGGCACCTGCCAATACCCCTGTGCAGGTTAGAGCTCCCCAGAAGGGGAAATATTGGTGTGGATGGGGGGCTCTTTAGACATGTGGCTCACTCACTGCTGCAGAGTTTAAAGAAGTTGGCCCCAACATAGTACCCCAGAGATGCTTCTGAAGACAAAATGCTTACAGGAAAATGTTTTGAGTGTGTGGGACAGAAAACTTTGGATATTGTGTTTCTGGGAGAACAGAAACTATTTCAGTTATTGGAATGCCTGTTCCTCTGTTGCATGTCTATAATGGCGGAAATGATGGTGAGGCAGCCAGATGTTTGGAGGAAACACTGAAAACAAGAGGAAGTGGGCACAGGAGGTGGGCGGGGGTTATCTGTGGATTAGCCTGAAGGCCACACTGGATACCATAGCAGAGGCGTGTGTTACCGAGACCAACACTAACCTCCAGGGACTAGAGAAATCAAAACTGAGCTATTTCAGGCACCCACTACGCGCTGGGCAACATGTTAGGACTTTTTCACGCTTTCATTCCCATAATCATCAAGTCCTGCCCAGGCTGTCTTTTCTCCAAGTTATTCCAGATCCTTCCCAGCCACAAGGGAAAGGCCTCACTACTTCCTCCGTGGAGCCTTCCCTGGCCAACTCCTCCCATAGAGTTCTCTGAGACTGGGACCTGCTGGAATTTTCTGTCCACTTGGTCCACCCTTAATCACCTGATTGATGTGGAGGGCAATCTGCCATTCACATTCGTCTATGATTCCCAAGGAAGGCCACATGGAGGAACTCGGTGCCAAAGAAAGCTCTCCCCCGTGAGGAGCCAGCATTTCCTCTCCTTTCTGACAAGGCCTTTGTAACTCTTCATGCTTCCTTCTTTGCCTCCTGAGAAGTTCCAAGCACAAGGAGGGTTTGACTCAGGTTAGAAGTGCAACAAAGATCTCCTCTCCATAAGGAAGTGACATTTGAGCTGAGACCCAAACTACGAGTAAGACTCAGCCAGGTAAGATTGGAAGAAACATCATTCCGTTCTGAAGCAGCATCATGTGCGAAGGCTCTGAGGCAGAAAATAAAATGCCCGGTGTGGCCGGAACATGCTGGGTAAAGAAGACAGCGGTGCTAATGAAACTGTGCTTCAGCCTCTCTTCAGTCTCTGGAGGGAGGCAAGCCGCCTCCTCTCCTCGGGGAACCTGAGCAGCTCCATTTCACCAGCTTTCCCAGCAAATTTTCTGCCGGCTTCAGTGCACCCGACTGAAGCAGTTACATAATTCCCAGCCAGGCTCCCAGAAGCCTCACAAAGCCATGCTTTCAGAATAACCCCAGTGAATGCGCCCAAATAATACGTGAAATTGTATCGGGCCTGCCGCACCCAGAAGACGCACACAGAGTGGGAGGGGTGTTCGCCACGCCAGCCCGTGACACCTGAGATCTTCTCACCACCAGGGCCATTAGGAGGGAATTAAGATGAAGTGGACAGGGGCAACTCCAGTGCACGAGGCCAGAGCGTGACCGGTCACAGAGGATAGCAGGGTTGCAAAGCGCTGTGCCCCGTGCTGGCAGCCCAGCAGCTAACACACGAACACTGAGGGTGGCCGCCATCTGTGCCGCAAGCTTCTCCTGCATCATTCTCATTTCGGCTCACACTGCCCTCTGTCCCAGCTCCTGTCATTATCTCTCCTTGGCGGATGAAGACAGCAGGCTGGGAGCTGTCCCACAGCCTGCCCGGGGTCCACACAGCATTAGGGCCTGGACAGCCCTTTTGTCCCTAGTCCAGGCTGTGGCCACAGGCAGAGGCGGTACTCCTCAGGGAGGCAGCATGGCATTCTGGAAGAAGTTCTCCGATTCCTCTCTTTTCCAGGTTTTGCACAGCAGGTTTTAAAGTCTCTCCATTCTAGTCCCAATCATAATTTAACAGCTCGGAGAGCAAGGAAAGCAAGAGACTGAAGACAGTGGGAGTCCCAGGGAGGGTGGCAGAAGGAAACCATGCAGTGCAGCCAGGTGTCCACCCGGCACGCCCAGCTCCCCAGGAAAGCTTGTAGGGGGCCTTCTGCTCTGTGCCCTTCTCACCCAACCTCTACCCTCCCCCCCTCCAGTCCCACCTCCCAACTTCTGCCAAGAAAATGGAGGCTTTCAGGTAGGAACTCTGTCTAGATCAGCGGTTCTCAACCTGTGGGTTGCGACCCCTTTGGGGGTCAAACGACCCTTTCACAGGAGTCGCCTAAATACATCCTCCATATCAGATATTTACATTATGATTCATAACAGTAGCAAAATTACAGTTATGAAGTAGCAACAAAAATAATTTTATGGTTGGGGGGTCACCACAACATGAGGAACTGTATGAAAGGGTCGCGGCATTAGGAAGGTTGAGAACCACTGGTCTAGATCTTAGGTTCTTGCAAACGTGCCTGCCTCTTCCCATCTCCACCCCCAGTCTGAGCAGAGTGGACGCCCCTTTTCTAATCCATACAAATCCACTAAAATGGCTCATGATGCTGTGTCCTGTCACTTCTCTAGTTTTGAATTCAGCCCTGACCACCTCAGCCTCTAATTTTGCCCGTTTTATTTAAAATGTCATTTAACAACCCCAGTGGCCATCCACAGGTGAATGGCTAAACAAAATGTCCACAAGGGCTGTGAGATTCTTTTTTTTTTTAATCCTCACCTGAGGGTATGTTTTTGTTAATGAGAGAGAAAGAAAGGTATGAGAGAGATGAGAGAGAAACATGGATCGGTTGCCTCCCATATGCACCCCAACTAGGGATTAAACCCGAAACGTGGATATGTGCCCTGACCAGGAATTGAACCTACGACCTTTTGGTGTATGGGACGATGCTCCAACCAATTGAGCCACACTGGCCAGGGCTGTGAGATTCTTAAAGGCCAGAGGGTATCTTCACATCTTGGAGCCCCAATACCTAACAAAGCACTTGCCATATAGTGGGTACTCAATAAATGATTGTGAAATTAACTACTGAACCCCAAGCATTTGGTTCATATTTCTGGTCCCACTGGTCCCTTCCCTTCCATGGAAATCAGAAAGTAAGAGGAAAATGGGCAAATAGCAAGTGTGGTACATAATTTAAAGGGGATGAGAGAGAGGGAAGAAGGGAGAACTAGAAAGGAAGGGGCGGTGAGGGGAAGAGAGAAGGGAAGACAAATGCAGTTGGGGGCGCTGTCTACAGAGCTGGCTCCTTGAAGATTTGCTTCAGTTGACTAACAAATCCTGCCAGTGTCATCTCGTGCCTCCTGGAGTATCTTATTCTGGCAGTTTGATTCATTATTTTGGTGGGCAGCCAAATACCTCCCCCCTCCCCTTAGTAGGCAAGATCTAGGACAGATCTTGTTGCAGAAGGAGAAGCACTCAAGAGTCATCTTCAGTTGTAATTACCTATCCAATTAAATCCAGGCACTCAGCCATCCTCCCTAATAGGGGCTGAGGGCGGTAATCCACCGTGCAATTTGTGAGCTTGCAGCAGCTCCGATCAGCAGCTGTACTGTGTTTATTTAGTTGGGGTTTTTTAGGGGGGAGGGAAGGGGAGTAAAGAAGGGAGAGAAGAGGAGGAAACTGGGTAGATGCTGAGTGATCAGAGTATCCCTGGGGATATTGAGCACCAGGGGGAAATTACCTTCCTGATGACTCAGAAACAGGAAGCGGTGACCCAGAGGCATCTCAGAAGGGGAGGCCTGCACACGTGTGATGACATCGCTTCCTCTTTTTATGAATGCGGGGGTATGCAAGTGGAAAAGGGAGGGGGGAGAAAACAATCAAAGGGATAGGAGAGCAGGTCTCCTGCGTGTTCTTGCTCACATCCTCACATCCCCGGCCCCTATTCCTGCACTTGTGACGCAGGGCCAGCGCCTACACAGCTTCCTCTCTTTCACCCTCAGGCTCTGGCTGAGAGAAGCTAACAAGGCTCATTCTGAGCCCTTCCGACCAAAGACGGAGCTAGATTTGCAGGGGGGGGTACCCTCAAGCTCACAGAAGCCACCAGGCTGGTGCTGGGAATTCTCTTACCAGTTAGTAAAAGGAACTATGATCTGAAACTCTTCACTCCTCACCAGGCGCCATGCCCCACTTCATCATTGAGAGGATGGGGTGCTACATGGAGCAGCAGCCAGCAGCATGGGCAGAGGGAACATGGGAGAACCCAAGAATGTGCAGTGGAGCATACAGACTTCACCAAAACTGGCAGTTTTTGGGGATAGTGAGAACAAACTTTGGAGCCAGGGGTGTTGTGACTACAGGACTAAGTGAGAACTGAGGACTAAATGGCCCTTCTTGCTCTTCCTTCCCCAAAGTGGGAACCAAAGACCAAAGTCCTGGGCCCAGAGAACAGGATTGACACCCGTTTTTCCCATGACACCAAGCAAAAGACTAGCTGAACCACCCAGTCTCTACCAGGGGCCCTCCCCCATGACAGTGAGTGACTCTGTCCCAAGAATGCCCTGACTCTATAGAAGCTGCTCTACTTGTGCTGCTTTATCCCCACCCTTGGGAGCCCTGGGTGAGAATCCCCAGCACAGAGCATATGGTGACTCACATAGAAGGAAATCAGAAGAAGGTGATCAATGTTGCACGTAGGGCCCCCTGTTCCCTGCCTGCTCTCTCCATGGGCACTCAGGTGACACAGGCAGCCCCAACTGTACATTTTATGAAAGTTGATAGACAAAGAGAACAGCAAGTCCACCAGCATATTCAGAAGAGCCTGCCCTGCGTTTACCCACACTTGTCTTTCCCTGCTATCTCTTCAAGGGAAGACCAAACCACTAAAAGGCATAGCCCCCTTTCTGTGGGCAAATCTATGTCAGCCAACCCATAGAAAAAGACGAGCAATCTGCAAACAACCCAATCTGCAACTCAGCAGTGGCCTATCCACATGCCTCCAAAAAGCCACTATAGAGGGAACTGGACAAAGAAGGAGCCAGAGTCCAACGTCTTGTCTTTGGAAGGAACTAATGAAAAGTCTGGGGATGTCCCCTGGAACCGTCACACTGTCCCCAGCTCTCCAGGCACCTCCTATCCATAGTGCCTTGGCCCACCCACTTCTCATTTGAGCAGGACAACCCACTTGGAGCAGAGTCAAGGTGGTAGCTGGGGTGGTGGGCCAGAGGACCAAGCCACCATCAAGTCTCTATACAGTGAGAGGAACTCAAAGGACAAACATTAGGAAAAGGGAAAGAACTTGGTTGGTATAATGGGAGGCATCTCCTGTGTGTTATCTCATCTGGTCCACACATTAATCCCACAAAGTCTTATCACTGAGAAAACAAACTGATACCGAGAGAAGCTGGACAACTAGCCCTCGACCTGAGAACTGGTAGCTGGCAGAGGCCCGGCTCAACCCAAGATCCCACCATGCTCTTTTCCCAGTACACACTGAAGACAAAATAACAGAGATGCAGAGATGGGGCAATGTATGAGCTACCCTGGAAATCTTCCTCAACAAAATCTGTCTCTGCTCCTGTCACCAAATGTGAGATTGGACCACTGCATAGTCATTCTGGAGGTCTTGAAAGGTTTTAGAGGTTTCACTCAATTCACCAACAAAAAAAGATTGGTCTTCTGCTACTTGATAGAAAATAAATAAATAAATAAAAATATCCTCAATCTGTAGAGACCCAAATAAATTAGTGGTTGCCTTGGGCTAGGGGTTGGTTTGAATGGGGCGCTGACTATTAATGGGTATGGGTTTTCTTTCTGAGTGATGAAAGTATTCTAAACTCAGATTTAGAATCTAAATCTACTAAAACCCATCAAAGTGTATGCTTCAAATGAGTGAATTTGTTGGTATATGAATTAGGGCTCAATAAAGATGTTTAAAAAAATAGAACCTTCCCTTGAGGGGTTTAACATGTAATTGTATTGAGAAGACATATGCATAAAGACAGGATATGCCAAAAGCAAGAGGCACCAAAGGATTCAGAATGAAAAGGATCAATTCTAGCTGGGGTGTCAGAAAAGGTAGTATTGATTATATTTTGATAAATAAAAGGGAAAAATCAAATTTTCCAAGTTGGATTTCCATGTTGGAGGAACATGAGCACGGGGGCATGAAAAGGTGTGAAAGTGTGAACCATGCCTAGGAAATAGTGAGCCAATGAATGAAACCCTGTTTATCATGCCAACACAAAGATGACTTACAGTATTACACCATCAACTATTGCTGAGTAACAAATACCGCAGAGCTTAGTGGCTTGGAACAACAACAACCATTGAATTGTTCACAGTTCTGCGTTCTGCACTGGACTCGGGAGACTGGTTTCTCTCTGCTCCTCATCAGCTCATGGTTCCACCAGGACAGGAAAATCCGGGAAGGCCTCACACAACGTCTGGCACTCCAGCCAGGGTGACTGCAATGGCTTAGCTGCTAGATGTCCTGCTCCCTCTCCACATGGTCTCTCATGCTCCAGGGCCTCTGTCTCCCCAGGAATTCACATCCTCAAGGAAGCTAAGCCAGGTTTTCTTGCATGGCAATCAAGAGAGCAAAAGCTACAATGCATCTTACGGCCAAGGTCGCTTCTATAAGATTTTACTTGTCGAAGCAAGTCACAGGGACAGTCCAGATTCAGTGAGGAGGGGACTATACAGGGTATGAATTCAAGGAAGCACAATTCACTGGGTATCTACCACAAATACCAGATAGCAAATCACACACCTGCCTTAGAAGAGCTTATTGTCTAGTGGCCTGGCTACCTGAAAAGGCATGTAAAGGGGAAATATGTCTAGGAATGTAAGACTGGGAACAGAGCATCGAGGACATTGAATAAAAAGCTAAGGAATTTAGAGTTCATTCAAGAGTTTTAAAATGCAAAAATCCCTAGAAGTGATACTTCAAGCCTTTACCAGCCAACATCTTAGACGAACTTGATCACCGGTGCAAGTAAGATAAACTAGAAGCCTGGGCCTCTCCAAAAAGATTAGGTAAATTGCACGGACTGTGTGTTCCCATCACCTACATCGGACCACACCACCACTTTATAGAGGGGTCAGGAAAGAGACTCTGATTGCTTGTTGGTTTCTTTCTCTCTTCAGCCCTCCTACCCTTCTTTTGTCAAGGTAAGTCTTACTTCAGACAGTAACATGGAAATTACCAGCAAAGAGAAAACTGAAAATTATGGGTCCAACTTAACTAATTACTTGGATAATGACTGTTTCTTATCTGACCATCTCCTCTCCTCACATTTCACACCTGGAAAACCCAGGGTAGCAAGAAGCCTGGGCCTGCTCGGGTCCCACAGTTCTCCTAATGACCTACTTCACCTGCAGGTAACCACCTACAGCCCTAAACAATAGAATGAAGCCATAAGATGTTGCCAATAACACCTAACAAATTGCATCAAGAGCTGCAGCCCATTCATTTCCACCAACGGGAGACCACTTCTCCACAGTCACCTCCACAACGGGAAGCAGCTCCTGGGCAGGAATAAGATGCCTGTAACTTGGTGAGTGTTCATGTGGATGTGCAGCTGGACCCCTAGCAAAGTATGGTGAGCATCCCCTCTACTAAGAGATTGTTCCTAGGGGTCCATGTTGGATCAGCAGTGTCCCATTCAAATAGGACCCAGCTGTGCTCAGCACTTCCTGGCAAAGTGTGTGTTTGGTTCCCTCCCACTTCCCATCTCAGTGCTTCCTTCCAAGTCTTCACGCATCTTTCAAGTTTCCTGCCCCGTCACAAAAAGTTTCCCTACACCTCTAAATCATCCTTTCATCTCCATTATTAAAATCTGATTCCCAGGTCAGTATGATTGCAGCTAGCTGTGTGGATGAGTAAATATATATTTAATAGAAAGGTTCTTAGTAATACAAAGAAATTAATATCTCCTGGTGGCATTTCAGTGAGTATCGAGAACAGACAAGGGAGATATTTGGAGGCTTGTGATGGTCCAGGATCTCAAGATAGTTTTCTTATCTAAGGAAAAGTTGAACCAGACAGAGAAAGGGATGAGGGAAGGGTACAGACTCTACCTAACCTCTGACATCTCACTCCTCCCACCCACCCCTGCCACATCACTGTATCATCCACCTTTCGTGCACACAGACTAAAGAATGAGAGCCACATGCCACACACATAAACAAGCCCTGCATCACATTCCTACCATAAACCATTTTGAAATACCCAGAGGTGAGGATTATTTCCATTTGAAATCATCTCTGACGTCACTCATCAAGTCTGACAACGGTAACTTTCCACTAAGACAACGGATGCTAACTCAAGCCTGGGGGGCCACAGTGAGATGCCAAGTGATTCAAAATAAAGGAGAAGAGGGGGGCGAAAGAGAAGAAACAAGACACACTGGGCAAGTAGCACCATCTAGAGGGTTTACAAGGTAAAACTGTTTTTCTGGCAAATACAGACCTGGAACTTTTCTCCAATAGTGAAAGGTAAATGCAAACATCTGCCTAGGGCCACAGTAACAGCAGCCCAGATCTGGGATGACTGTGAGCCCATGTGGCCCACCTGGGGCAGCTAGACCTGAAGCTCTGTGCCCAGGTCCAGGCATCAATTCACACATCGGAGTAACACCAGAGCCCAGAGAACTTCCTATGAGACACAGTAGAGAGCAGGACAAATACTGCATGATTCCACTTATCTAAACATCTAAAATAGTCAGACTTCTAGAATCAGAGAATAGAGTGGTGCTGGCCAGAGGCTGGGAGGAGAGGAACTGGGAGCTGTCGTTCGGAGGGGATAGAGGTTCAGTTACACAAGGTAAATAAGTTCCAGAGACCTGCTGTGAACACTGTGCCTGTAGTTAACAAGACTGGGTTGTACACTTAAATATTTATTGTTCTCACAGTAAAAGAAAAAGAGAGACACTGTAGATGGAATTTCTGCTCAGGGCTAGCAGGGGATAGAATAGGACAACAGTGCCTCCAGGGCACATCTGTGATTCCGGGAAAACAAAAAATTGAGATCCTTGTTTCTAAGATCCATGTTTCTAAGTAATAAATGGAATATTTTTTAATGTGGGTGATTAATGGTTTCACATTCAAGCAACTGAATTCAATATTTTCTTTAGAACTATCAGCTTTCAGTTTCAAAAAAAATAAACATTATCTGACTTTTATTCAGAATTCCAATCTTACCTTTAGGAAACAGCACTCTTGCTTTGGGATTGCTAGGAAATGTGCCTCCAGCAGTGAGCACAGGCCGATCTCCTTCAGCCCCCTGAGTGGCCGGGATGGAAGGATCCCCAGGGTTAGGGCTCCTGAGGGAGTTGGAGGGAAGAGAGGCAGCAAACCCACTATCTTCCAAGCCTATCTGAGTCATTAAAAGGAGACTCCAGCCAAAAACTGGTTTGGCTCAGTGGATAGAGCGTCGGCCTGCGGACTGAAAGGTCCCAGGTTCGATTCCAGTCAAGGGCATGTACCTGGGTTGCGGGCACATCCCCAGTGGGGGATGTGCAGGAGGCGGCTGATCGATGTTTCTCTCTCATCGATGTTTCTGACTCTCTATCCCTCTCCTTTCCTCTCTGTAAAAAATCAATAAAATATATTTTTTAAAAAAAAAGGAGACTCCAAAAAATCAATTGAATCCAACCTTTCATTTTAGTGACAAAAAAACAACAACAAACAAAAGCTCTGGCTTCTGGGCAAGATGGCAGTGTAGGTAAATGCAGTACTCAAATCCTCCCACAACCACATCAAAATTACAACTAAACTACAGGACAACCATCATTCAGAACCACCTGAATTCTAGCTAAATGGAAGTCCTACAACTGTGGTGGGCAGTTAGACGCATGAGCAGAGCAAGGACGATGGGCCAGGTACAGAAGGTCACCAGGGTGGAAAGCCCTGGGTGACTAGCAAAGGACAATTGTAGGGTAGGACCTCATCCCCAGGGTGAGCTTTCCTCCCCTAGCATATCGCTGGTCATGTGGTTAGAACCCCCTGACCCTTCCTCCTTAGAGATAACATGTAGGCCTCAGTTGTATTTCAGTTCCAGGCCCAGAAAAGCAAGAAAACCAGACAATCAACACCATAGCTGACATCAGGACCAGCTGCATTGAAGAATGACCCCTGCCCTCGCGTTGACCAATCAATCAGTGCAGACCCAGACCCTGAAAGGCACATCTGGAAAGCTGCTGAATATTCTATTGAGGAATTCCCCCTGTTACCTCCATAACAATGTACACCTTTAAAATCCTTAGAACAGAGGACCCAGTGTGCTCTCCTTCCCAGGAGCACCCTTCACCCTTCCATCCTCTTTCCTTCCTTCCCCAGATGCGTCACCTTTACCTTCCTCACTCCCAGGTTCCAAGGGCCCTTCCTTTGCCTCTATAACTTGTTTCCTCAGCCCATTTCTTCTATGAATTATTTCTTCTACCTCTATGATTTTCTAAATAAATGTTCTCTTATAGTTTGAGTCTTGGCTATGAATTCTTTCCTAGCCAGAACTCAAGTACCAAAGTTGCTGAATCCAGGTCTAGTCTGACCCCACCAGTCTAACACTCAGTGCCATTCCCACTGCATCCAATGCAACTAATGATGCAAAGAAGAAGCCACCTTGAGACTGGTTGGAGGGGTGGAGACTCAGAACAGGCTGGTCCCATACCTACATGTGGCAGGGGACATCTTATCTGTGGAGGTTCCCCCTGAGGAATGAGGGATTCTTACTCAGCCTCAGTGGCTATGAGCTCCAGCACTGGGGCAGCAGCTTAAAGGGCACCAGGGACATACGGCAAAGAACTGAATTGTCCAGCATCAGGGAAAGAGCTTGGGGAACAGCTTTCTCCCAGACAGAAGTTCTGGCAGAGGCCATTGTTCTTTTTCTGAGCCCAGCTCTTGCAGAGCCGCAGGTAGGCGCCATATCTGAGTCTCCATCAACTCATCTAGCTAACACCATTAGCCATGCCCTGGTGATTCCTTGAGATTCTGCCTCACCAAATTCTTAGCCCCACCCAAGCTGTTTCCAGTGGCTTTTTCATATGAACAGTCTGTCTTAGCTCATGCTTCAGACATTCCTAAAATCTCTCAAACAAGCAGTATTTGGGGTCAGTGTACCCCATACTTTTCACTAGTGGCAATCAGCCTTTTTCACAGCTTGGCCTCTCCTGGTCACCTCCAACTTCAGCACAAGAAGCAGCCATCTGCAGATCACTATGGAGCTCATGCTGGGTGGCCACTGGCAGAATACAGGTAGTTGAAGGAATGGGCTCTGGATTGGTTGGTTTGCATACAAATGGTGGCTTGTAGGCCATACATTTACTGTCTCTAGGAGTTGGCTAGCCCTGGGAGGGACAGTTCCTCCAGGGTCAGCAAGGCTCCAGATGTCACAGCATAGGAAATACGGGTTTATACCCCTGGGTCACACAGGGGTTTCATGGCAGACAGATATGTAGGACCCATGACTCTCATCATGAAGGTTAGCTGGAGCCAGCCCCCAGCCAACTCCTCACCTAATCTGCCTGCACCTCCAGCTTTCAAGCCAGGACAGTTTTTCTTAAGGAACTTATTCATTTGATTTTGGGAGGCTTCCTTTTCTAACTGATAGTTCAATTTTCTCCTCTTAGAACTCCTTCTTTTCTAGAGGAAGTAAAACTGTCCTTATTTGCAGATGACATGATATTATACATACAAAACCCTAGAGACTCCATCAAAAAGCTACTAGACTTAATACATGAATTTGGCAATGTAGCAGGATACAAAATTAACCCCAAGAAATCTGAGGCATTTCTATACACCAATAGTGAACTTTCAGAAAGAGAGATTATAAAAACAATCCCACTTACCATCTCACCAAAAAAATTAAGCTACCTAGGAATAAACTTAACTAAAGAGGTAAAAGACCTCTACTCAGAAAATTACAGGACGTTGAAAAAAGATATAGAGGAAGACATAAACAGATGGAAGAACATACCATGTTCATGGATTGGTAGAATCAACATCATTAAAATGTCCATACTACCCAAAGCAATCTATAAATTCAACGCACTTCCCATTAAAATACCAATGGCATACTTCATAGATCTAGAACGAACTCTCCAAAAATTCATCTGGAATAAAAAAAGACCCCGAATAGCTGCAGCAATCCTGAAAAAGAACAAAGTAGGTGGGATCTCAATACCAGATATCAAGATGTATTACAAAGCCACTGTTCTCAAAACTGCCTGGTACTGGCACAAGAATAGGCATATAGATCAATGGAATAGAATAGAGAGCCCAGAAATCGGCCCGAACCAATATGCTCAATTAATATTTGACAAAGGAGGCAAGAACATACAATGGAGCCAAGATAGTCTCTTCAATAAATGGTGTTGGGAAAATTGGACAGATATATGCAAGAAAATGAAACTAGACCACCAACTCACACCATACACAAAAATAAACTCAAAATGGATAAAGGACTTAAATGTACGACAGGAAACCATAAAAATTCTAGAAGAATCCAAAGGCAACAAAATCTCAGACATATGCCGAAGCAATTTCTTCACTGATACAGCTCCTAGGGCACTTGAAATTAAAGAGAAAATGAACAAATGGGACTACATCAAAGTAAAAAGCTTCTGCACAGCAAAAGAAGCCATCAACAAAACAATGAGAAAACCCACTGTGTGGGAAAACATATTTGCCAATGTCATATCTGATAAGGGCCTAATCTCCAAAATTTATAGGGAACTCATACAACTTAACAAAAGGAAGATAAACAATCCAATCAAAAAATAGGCAAAGGACCTAAATAGACACCTTTCAAAAGAGGACATTCAGAAAGCCAAGAGATATATGAAAACATGCTCAAAGTCACTAATCATCCGAGAGATGCAAATCAAAACAACAATGAGGTACCATCTCACACCTGTCAGACTGGCTATCATCAACAAATCAACAAACGACAAGTGCTGGAGAGGATGTGGAGAAAAAGGAACACTTGTGCACTGCTGGTGGGAATGCAGACTGGTGCAGCCACTATGGAAGACAGTATGGAGTTGCCTCAAAAAACTGAAAATGGAACTCCCATTTGACCCTGTGATCCCACTTCTAGGAATATATCCCAAGAAACCAGAAACACCAATCAGAAAGGATATATGCACCCCTATGTTCATAGCAGCACAATTCACCATAGCTAAGATCTGGAAACAGCCTAAGTGCCCATCAGTAGATGAATGGATTAGAAAACTGTGGTACATCTACACAATGGAATACTATGCTGCTGTAAAAAGGAAGGAACTCTTACCATTTGCAATGGCATGGATGGAACTGGAGAGCATTATGCTAAGTGAAATAAGCCCGTCAATGAAGGAAAAATACCACATGATCTCACTCATTCATGGATAATAGAGACCATTATAAACTTTTGAACAATAATAGATACAGAGGCAGAGCTGCCTCAAACAGATTGTCAAACTGCAGCAGGAAGGCCGGGGAGGGTTGGGGGACAGGAGGTAGGGGGGTAAGAGATCAACCAAAGGACTTGTATGCATGCATATAAGCATAACCAATGGACATAAGACACTGGGGGATAGGGGAGGCTAGGGGACTGTCTAGGGTGGGGGGTGGGGGGGAAATAGACACATATGTAATACCCTTTGTATTACTTTAAGCAATAATAAAAAAAAATTTTAAAAAAAGAACTTCTTTTCTAACAACAGTGTCATTACCTACACATTATACACATGATCACATGGTCACACTGCTCCTGTCTGGGGCTCACACTAGTTGCTAAGTTTACCTAGACCTTTCAGGACTTGGTGAACTAGCACACATCAAGGCAGACCCTTGGAATGGGCTCAATGGGCTCTCAGTGTTCCCCTGGGGCTGGACAGGATTGGAGAAGGCTGTTCTAAGCAGTTCTAGGCACTGGGAGGGGCTGTCCCTGGAGGGTCCAGCAAGCCTCTGCCATCACAGTTCTAGTTAAGGGTAACAAGATGTTCCCTCCCACCAGGAACAAGCCCCAGCCCCAGGGAGAACAGGACTATGAGGTCCAGACATATCAGCAAGCTTCAGCTGGGAGGCACAGGTTTGAGTCACGGGACTCTGGCACCCAGACAGGTGAGAAGAGTGGAACAGACACTGCTAAGTAGTCAGAGCAGGAAGCTAGGGTCAAGTGGGCTCCTGATGTAGGTACAAACCTCCACATCCAGCATGGTGCCTGAGGGGCACTCAGTAAATACCGGATCAATAAAGGGACAAATGACAAAAATATATGGCAAAGACTCAGGCTATGGAACTTGGAAAAAGATCCCTATTATAAGGCCAAATTCATTTATAATATGGTGGAGAGGAAATAAGGCAGAGGTCTGTGGCTGGAGCATATGTCCAGACTTTACTGTGTGTGTGTCTGTTTGTGCCTCTGTGTGTCCATGTGGGGTGGGGGGGGGGTGGGCAGGTCTGGGGGGACTGGTACAGAGCTGAGCCAGTGTAGAGTGCTCTTACCTGGCATCAAAGTTGTTCTGAAAACTGGTCTGAGTGAGCCTGCAGTGGAGGATGAGGCTTATTCTGCAGAAAAGCACCGCAGGGGAAGTGGGAAGGGTGAGGGTGGGGTTAGGATTGGATTCGGGTTAGAGCTGGGAGAGGGATGAAAGGTAAGTAAATGCTGGCAGCATATATTTTTTAATTTATTTTTATTGTTGAAAGTAATACAGACGTATCCTTTTTTCCCCCATTGACCCTTTCTAGCCTGTTCCCTCCCCCCACCCCTGGCAGCAAATACTTCTGAAAGCATAAGGTTGAAACTCCCAAAGCACCTTCTTCCTGTCCTTGGGCCTGACAGCCACAAGAGGCAACTCTCCCCGGCTTCCCAGTTCTCAAACCCATGTCGCCACCACCAGTGTGGGAGGGACATCATTCGATTCTCAATCAACCCATGTTTGAGCGCTTCAATACCCATGCCACTGACCATGACAGAGAGCCCCTCTGATCAGAGGGACACTGGGTAGGTCACCGTTCACCATCCCACAACTACACAGGCAAGCACACACCCATGCACGCTGCCGTCCTAGGCGCCACTCATTAACTCATACTAAAGCATTGAAAGTGTAGTTAAAATGTAAAAATGCATTCTCAAAGATGTCACAGTAAGTCAGGATTTGCAATCAAGAGGCCATCTAATCAGAGGTAGATGTGAGGGAGAGCATCCTCCCTCCCCAGTCTCCCGTCTCATTGCACATGTGTCATTTTAGCTACTCGAGTGCTCTGGTCATTGTCCCATATTAAGCCACTGGACCCGTTAGACCTGTACTGAAAACAGGGCTGCTTCCTGCCCCAGGCCTCGAGAATGGGCCTGTCTCAAAAAGGGAGGAAACAAGATATGAAAGATTAGAAGAGAGAATTCCTTAGAAGGGCCCTCTTTTCCTCTAAAGGTCTAAGTGAGTAGGACAGGGCCTGGAAGCCCCCCGACAGCAAGCTACTTTGGGTGGGATCTACTTTGCAAGCATGTCTTTTATAGTCCTTACTAGAGACCCAGTGCATGAAATTCCTGCATGGGTAGGGTCCCTAACAGCTGCCAGCTGCCAGCGGAGGCCTTCCTCCCCCGGGCTGCCTGCCACCGAGGCTGGCTGGGGGGAGGGGCCACAGGCAATTGGCTGGCTGGCCCCACCCCCTGGTCAAACTCCTGGTCAAACTCCCTGTTGAGGGGACAATTTGCATTTAGCCTTTTTTTTATTTTAATTAAATCTTTATTGTTCATATTATTACATTTGTTCCTCTTTTTTCCCCTCATAACTTCCCTCTTCCCAGTTCCCGCCCCACCCTCCGCCCTCACTCACCACCCACTGTCCTCATCCATAGATGCACGATTTTTGTCCAGTCTCTTCCCGCATCTCCCACACCCCTTTCCCCCCCAAGAATAGTCAGTCCATTCCCTTTCTATGTCCCTGATTCTATTATGATCACCAGATTATTTAATCACTTGATTCTTAGATTCACTTGTTGATAGATGCATGTTTGTTGTTCATAATTTGTATCTTTACCTTTTTCTTCTTCTTCCTCTTCTTAAAGGATACCTTTCAGCATTTCATATAATACTGGTTTGGTGGTGATGAACTCCTTTAGCTTTTCCTTATATGTGAAGCTCTTTATCTGACCTTCAATTCTGAATGATAGCTTTGCTGGATAAAGTAATCTTGGTTGTAGGTTCTTGGTATTCATCACTTTGAATATTTCTTGCCATTCCCTTCTGGCCTGCAAAGTTTCTGTTGAGAAATCAGCTGACAGTCGTATGGGTACTCCCTTGTAGGTAACTGAGTTTCTTTCTCTTGCTGTTCTTAAGATTCTCTCTTTGTCTCTTGCTCTTGGCATTTTAATTATGATGTGTCTTGGTGTGGTCCTCTTTGGATTCCTTTTGTTTGGGGTTCTCTGCGCTTCCTGGACCTGTAAGTCTATTTCTTGCACCAGGTGGGGGAAGTTTTCTGTCATTATTTCTTCAAATAGGTTTTCAATATCTTGCTCTCTCTCATCTTCTGCACCCCTATAATTCTGATGTTGGTACGCTTGAAGCTGTCCCAGAGGCTCCTTACACTATCTTTGTATTTTCGGATTCTTTTTTCATTTTGCTTTTCTGGTTGGGTGTTTTTTGCTTCTTCGCATTTCAAATCTTTGACTTGATTCTTGCGCTCCTCTGGTCTGCTGTTGGGAGTCTGTATAATATTCTTTATTTCAGTCAGTGTATGCTTAATTTCTAGTTGGTTCTTTATCACAACATCGAGGGTCTCATTAGATTTCTTGTAGATCTCATTAAGTTTATCGGCAGTTTCTAGAAACTTATTGAAAGACCTTAAAAGTGTGGTTTTGAGCTCTGTATCCTCCATTTCTGTCATGTTTCTTTGTCTCCGCATTTTTTATGCTTTCTTGGTGCACCCCCTAGTGGTCTTTGTGCACAGTCTTGTTGTAGTTAAGCCTTGATTTTTGTCGGGGGTGATTTGACCTCCAGGCCAACTGGCTATGAGAACCAGCTGTGTCTGCAGTGGGAGAACTTCTGTGCTGGATCTCTAGGGCGGTGCTAATCTAGCCTTTGCCTGAGGCTATCCGGCAAATGGCTCTGCGCAGGGCTTGGGCGGGGCGGGTCCCAGGGGATCTACAGGGCGGGTGGAGGGAGCAGTTATGGCTGCTCTCAGTTCCGTCCCTAGGGGCTCTGCCTCACCGAGTCCCAGCAACCGCTGCAAACCTCAGAGAGAAAGCTGCCTTCGAGTTCCGATCGAAGCCAGACAGTCCCGCTTCTCCCGTTTGAGTCTGGGTCCCTAGAGACTCGCCCAGCTCTGGAGCTCAGAGTCTGAAACTCCCTCCCAATTGAAAACAACAACCGCACCCTCCACCGCCAGCCTGCTCCGTGCGCACTCCGCACTTGAGTTTTTCACTTCAGCACTGCGCCTCCTCTGAGTCTGGGTATGATATTCTCTTTCCTCCTAGTTGTAGAATTTCCACTCAGCCAGCCTTCCTGTGGTTCTAGATGATGTCCGTTCCGTCTTTTAGGTGTAATTTGAATTGGTTGTTCGAGGCAGCAATCTCAGGCGTTAACCTATGCCGCCATCTTGGTTTCTCCAAAAAAAAAAGACTGCATTTAGGCTTTTATTATATAGGACTGAAAGCCTGTTGTATGAAGATTCACGCAATAGGCCTTCCTTCCCCTGGCTGCTGGCACCGGTTTTCCTCCAGCACCCGGGACCCAGGCCTTTGGTCCGGCCGCAGCAGAGAAGCCAAGCCCCTTCAGTCTTCAGTCTTCACTCCGGCCAGAGCCTTCAGTCTTCGCTCTGCACCTGCATATGCAAATTAACCGCCATCTTTGTTGGGTTAATTTGCATAGTCACTCTGATTGGCTGGTGGGCATAGCAGAGTGACATCAATGTGCATGTTTCTCTTTTATTAGTGTAGATATTCTCTGCTTAATTCCCTTTGCTCTCTATGTATTAAAATTCACTGTTCCTTTACAGTCCCAACTTATCCCAGCTAAGAGAATGCAGAGTTAAATTTGGAGAAGCAAATTCCTGAGGCTGGAGGTTCTACCCTGACTATACAGTAAACCCTCAGGTTACATTGGAGATCCGTTCCTACAGCACGACATAACGCAATTTTCCCTAAGTTGGAACCCACCTACATAAGCACCTACATCACTCACATGGAGCACATACACAGCAATAATGAAGTGAAACAGTAAAAAAAATTTAAAAGAAAGATAACAATTCCTGGCCTTTACTTGTGGTAAATAAATAATAAAAAACATAAAGCACATATGTACATACATCAAAATGACAGAACTTATTTTTTTATAAATAAATGGGAGATGGCGACGTAACCACGAAGCAACGTACACCGAGTCCAACATAAGCCGAGGACTGTCTGCACTGTAAAAAGCAACACTGAGATGGCTTTGTCAGTAACACACACACACACACACACACACACCAGGATCTTCTCCTTTCGTGTACAAACCCTGGAGATTCTGGATTTTGTCTTACTGGAGGAGGGGCCATTCCTTTGTCATTGACTCTGAGGTATGGCACACAGAACTGCTATATTGGGTTTTTATGCCAATACCACACTGGTTTGATTACTATGACTTTGAAATATAGTTTGAAATATGGGGGTGTGATGCCTCCAGCTTTGTTCTTCTTTCTCATATTTAAATACTTTTCCTATTTTAATGTTCATTGACGATCTAAAGTCACTTTGTTAGTTTAGAAATATACTGTGCATAAGTAATTTTCTTATAAAATGCTTATTTGGGGATGTCTACATTTTGATGTGAAGATACTGAAGTAAAAGGAAAGACTTACTTTTTATAAAATAATTTTTAAACTTTGAAATTAGAAAATACTTTTATTTTCTGGAGTTTTTAGTGTCTTTATTTCTATAATCCTCTCCTAGGTGAAGACATATTTTAAGGACTAAATGGGCACTCGGCTGAACTTCTCTGAAATGAATGGGTCCACATATGGCACTGCTTGCTACCTTTGCTCATCCGGCCCCAAGTGTCATTATACCTTCTAACCACCCTCAATGTTGCCATATTGCCTTAGAAAAAGAAAAGCAGCCCTAGCCAGTCTGGCTCAGTGGATAGAGTATCGGCCTGCAGAGTGAAGGGCCTCAGGTTCGATTGGGGCCAAGGGCATGTACCTCGGTTGCAGGTTCGATCCCCGGCCCTAGTTGGGCTGCATGGAGGAGGCAACCAATCGAAATGTTTCTATCGCATCACTGTTTCTCTGTGTGTGTGTCTCCCTCTTCCTTTCACTCTCTCTAAAAGAGTCAATGGAAAAATACCCTCAGGTCAAGATTTTAAAAAGAGAAAAGGAAAAGCAAATAGTTACCCGGTGCCAGGCACTAAGCTAGATGCTGCACACAGATTATTCCACTTGGCCCTTTAACCACCCTCAAAGGGATGGTACCACTTTAAAGATGGGGAAACGGAGGCTTAAAGATGTGCTCTCTCCTGCCCAAGATCTCACAGGTAATGAGCAGAGGTGCCTGATTCTGGCCAAGCCAGGGAAACTAAGGTAAAGGGGCTGGATTCCTAATTTATTGGTATAGGATCCCAGGATCTTGTGGTTAACAGACGAGGTGAACAAGGGCGAAAGTCCAGACAACTCCCAGGTACACACACCCACAAAAAGAAAGGCCACAGGAGAGGGCAAGGTCATTGCTGGCTAAATGTGCTTTCAGGGCACAAAACGGAACGGGACGCCCCCACTGCCAGTGTCAAAGGAGGACAAGGGGGACAATTAAAATGAATTTCCTAGACTAGGAATCAAGGCACCTGGGTTCAGACCTGGCGCTGCTTAAAAACTTACTGTGTGACCCTGCACAGCTAACGCTGCGACCGGCTTGAAGGCTGGGGACAAGAACCCTCATCTGACTATCTGACCTGGGGCTTTTTCTGGTCTCAGAGGTAAACCTGCTCCCGTGTGGGCAGCCTGGGCCATTCTGACGTGCATCCCAGGTTTGGAGGTCGCTCAACTACACACCGGGGGGCGGCTTCCCTGCTCTTTCAGAAGGCGGCCCGCTTCTGCCAGTCGGCGGAAACCAAGGGTGCATGACACAACTCTACCAGCAGAGAGCAGTGTTGGCTCAAAGTTTTCGCAAGCGTCATTTCCCTTGGCCGAAAGTTTCTCATCCTGCCCCACAGCATTGTTTTAAGATTTTCTTTTTTAATAATTAATAAAAAGCGTCCCAAAAATTACCCATAACCCCATCACTTCCTGTTTGAGCTTATAAAGTACACTCCGCTTATCCATCCCACCTCCCAAGTTAGTAACTTAACATTTCATTTGTATCCTTCCTCACTTGCTGCTAAGTTTAAACACACAAAGCCATTGTGCATTTACACACAAACACACACACATTTTTTTCTAAATGTAGAATATTTATTTGTCTACAACTCACATTTTTCACTTAAAAATATATATATTAGGCACATCTGTTTTCCCAAATCCATACATTTCCAAAATGACTACATGCTAGCCCATTATATCACCACCAAAATGTCTATTAATGAATATCTAAGGCTGTTTTCAGTTAACAATACCACTCCGATTACCATTTTGGAGCATAGATCTTTGTACAATCATGTATTCTTTCTTTCTGTAGTATACAAACATAGGATTAAGTCAAAGGATATATTCTTTTTTTGTAGTTTTATCTGCTTTTTCAATCAAATATTGAATAGCTTTAAAATATATTTCAATAATTCTAACAATAGAAAAATTATACTGAGTGCACAGAGGCCAATATTTTTTAGTTTAGCATGATTTTTGTTGTTGTTGTTATAAAATTGGTTTAATTAGATGATTTTCCCAATTATGAGTGTGTTTGAGACCGAAATTTTCTCGTGGTCACTAAACCATTCCATGAGTACAAGACAATATTGTTTATAATATTTCACTATTAAAAAGTATTTGTGTTGTTGCTTTCTGTCTTGCCAAAGGCATAAAAATTATAAACATTTACATCTCTGTTACACTTCCTGTATATAAAATCAGAAAACCAAGTACACGGGCCCTTGGTTGCATCCCTTCCAGAGGCAGGCCTGGATTGCTTGCTCAGTGCCCAGTGGGGGCGTGCAGGAGGCAGCCAATAGATGTTGCACTCTCACATCGACATTTCCCTCTGTCCCTCTCCCTTCTCCTCTCTCTCTAAAAACTAATCAAAAATAAGTTTTAAATCTCAGACTTAACTTTTTTTTAATTGCAAGACAAAGATTTCACCCTAGTTACTGAGGTCCAGACTTTGTGGCTTCCTCCAAACCCTTCGATTCTGATTGTGTAGAAAGGGGTCATTTAGTTCAACTGTGCCTGCTTCTTGTGCCACATAGGGAATCTGAGTTATTGCCAAATCAGATCCAGGTTCTAGGCTCCAGTGAGGTTCCGATTTGAGACAAAAATCTTGGTATGAGGATCAGTGGAGAGAACCTCTGTTTATAGAGCCATTTGGGAGGTTTCTTCCAAAAAAAAAAAAAAGTGTTGTTGAACATGATGCCAGTATCTCGAGGGCAAGCAGGTGAGAGACAAAAAAAGGATTCAGGTAGGTGGTGAGGAGAGATTCATGGCATTGAGACTTCAAAACCCTCGGTGCCTTCTGAACTCCCAGCACTGAAGGCAGACTTTTTAAAACAAAAACAAAAGCTGGGTGTATAATTTCTAGAGAGGAAAAAGCAGGAATACATTTTTAAAAGATTTGTTTTACATCTAAGCAGATTAAAAGCTACATGGAAATATAAGATGACACTGAATTTTGCACACACGCACAAAAATCAAAGGCAGAGTGGTGGGTAGCAGCAAGTCTTGCAGGCAGCAGAGGCTGGCTTGATTAAATTTCTCGGCACCATGTCATTTAATTACAAAATAATAAAATAAATATGCAGGGGGAACACACAAGAAGTAAGAGGAAATTTAGATTCTAGCTCAATCACTTTTATTTTTTTAATATATTTTATTGATTTTTTACAGAGAGGAAGGGAGAGGGATAGAGAGTTAGAAACATCGGTGAGAGAGGACACTGATCAGCTGCCTCCTGCACACCCGCTACCGGGGATGTGACCACAACCAAGGTACATGCCTTTGACGGGAATTGAACCTTTCAGTCTGCAGGCCGATGCTCAATCCACTGAGCAAAACCGGTTAGGACTAGCTCAATCAGTTTTATCACCATTTTGTTGTAAAGTTAATTTTAACTATTTCTCTTGCATATAAATCTTTAAAAGATAATACTCTCGGATGTGAGGGCGATCTGGCTGCGACATCTGTCACCCCATTGATCGCCAGGGTTGATTCGGCTGATCTGGCTGGCTAGGCGGGTGTCCCCCTCCTCCCTCACCAATCCATGTGCGTCCCTCCCGAAGCTGCGCGCTCGGTCGAAGAGGACGACCTTCCCCCCCCCCCCCCCCCCAGGAGAGGACCGGTCTTCGGTCAAGGGTATACGAGTAGCTGCGCTCCCCTGCTAGAACCTCCAAACAAGCTCTCAAGATAATACTCTGTGGTCAACTAGAAATGCATGTCTACAACTGCAACAAATGAATAATATGAGATTAAAACCAATTCTCAAAAGCTGAAGAAGCACTCAAAGGAGGTAATATATGGGTCGGCTCTGGGGCAGGTAACAAGCAAGATTTGGGGCAACAGCATGACTGCCCCCAATGAGTACAGGTCTGGGTCTGAGAGATGGCTATGCTGACTGATCTGCCTAAATTAAGCTCAAACCAGGATGAAGGAAGGTCCAGTATTGCTTGATGGACTGAATCTTGGGAAGCAAGATGTCTCCAAGGCAACAGAAGACCTACTGGGATAGTCAGGGTTCCTACTGGCTCAGCTGACAATTTTTTTAAGTAGACCAACTCCTGCCCTGCCGGGGCTGATCAGCAGCCTCTGACCGATGGATGAACAGATTACTCAAACACAGTTTGACTATGCCAGAGAGGGCTAAGGGATCCCCAGCTTTAGTAGCCAGAGCAGCCCCTATTGCCTGCCTCGTTAGGCCTTTATTGGAATTTTTTATCTTTAGATACAATCAGTAGGGTGAGTAATGTTGGGAGGACACATGTGATTACATTGTACTCTAGGAAGGGCATCCAAGGGTTAAGCATAAGGATTCCAGTAAACACCCAGGGGTCTGCATATGCACAGGCTTGTTTGGAAAGGTCAAGGAATAATTAGGGGCGCTGCCTTGGACACTCCCCTAAATCTCCCCTAAGTCAGAATTCCAATTAACAGGGCAGGCGGCCTTCCACACACTTCCCTTTTCCCAGAATGTCCTCCTTACAACTTTCCAACCAAGTCTCTTGTGCGCCCCAACACTGCCCCAAAAGGGGGTCTGTCTGGATGGCAAAGCATCAAGATACATGGTACTCTGCAAGAAGAAGGTATTGTATGAGCAGTAAGGGTATAATGCCTGGATTTTCTTTACCCAAAATATATTCATCTGAAGATAAATCATCTACATACCTGCTGAAAGCCTTGTGACCTTCCTTATTAAAATAAGAGGTTTCTAAGGTACAAAGTAGCAGAATCGTGGTTTTGGCATATCCTTAATATATCTTATGGTTGAAGGTGTCTTGCACCCACACACTCTGCAATACCTGGACCAGGGCTCCAGGGTGAGTCACCCAGCCATCGGGGGCTCTGTGAAGCCTGAAAAGTGACAAAGGAAGAAATGTCAGCATGGAACCTGATTAGATGTGTGGGGCCATTAGGGAGAGGAAGGAGAGAGGGAGAAAAGAGGGGAGCATGAAAGGAAAACTTTCCCAGAGGGTACAGTCACCAAGATACGGGGACTATTACCTTGTCACCCCAAGGTTCGCTATGTGAATTCGATTCACTTTTTTAAGAAGTAGACTGATTCCTCTTTAAACAATAATCCTGGTACAATTTCTGGTCTTTTAGGGTCAATCCCGGTGCTTCGTACAGTGGATTTTTGCACATCTTTTGAAAGGTTTATTCACGGTACTTCATTTCTTGATTTTATTATACATGGTTTGTTTTTATTTAATTTCTTTGGTTGCTGGTAGATATTCCTGTGGTTGGGGTTTTTTACACTGACTTTGCACCTGGGAACCTTCTAAACTCTTATCAATGCTCAGAAAGTATCTGTAGAATCATTTGGCTTTTGTGTATACAATTATACCACCTGTGACTAGCGACTGTTTTGTTTCTTCTTTTCCAGTCCCTGTATTTTGTCTGCCTTTGCTTCTTCTTTATTTTGTTTGTATGATTTTATTTTTCAGTTATAGTTTCCATGTAATATTATTTTTGTATTTAGTTTTCGTGGGCTGCCTTTTCTTGGCGCTCCCGCACAGGTAGGCCCTCCAGCACATGCTGAAAGGAAAGGCTGGTCATTGTTCTCACAGGGAAAGCTTCCTCTGATGTGCTTTTACACTGTAAGCTTTTTATGAATACACTTTATCAGGTGATGAAAGTTTCCTTCTATTCCAAGTTTGCAGAGGTTTTTATCGTGAATATTGAATTGAAATCAAATATACAGGGTGTGCCAAAAAATGTATACACACTTTAAGGCTGATAGCTCAATTGATGTTTCTTTTCAGATTTAACCCATTGGAATTAATCATGGGTTAATAGTGTGTGTACATTTTGGGGGACACCCTGTATTTCTGAAGGTACTAAAATGACCCATTAAGTGATAAATTCCACTCATTAACATGCCAAAGTTAAACTGAGCTTGCATTCCTTGGGTAAATGCAGAACACAGTGTTGACCCTCACTGATGTTCTAGAATAGTTTTCGTAGAACGGGAGTTACTTATTCCTTGGCTATTTGAAAGAACTCAGCTGTAGTCACTTCGGACTGCTGTTTTCTCTGAAGGATGATTCTTTTACCTACTAATTGAGAATAGGCCTAAAAGCTAAACTGTCTGAAACTCCAGCTTTGTCTCCTACAACCTTAGGCAAGTTACTTGATCTGTGATTTAGTATAATCATCAATAAATAAGAGTGAATCAGCCCTGGCCGGCATGGCTCCGTAGTTGAGTGTCCACCCATAAACCAGGAGGTCACAGTTCGATTCCCGGTCAAGGCACATGCCCAGGTTGTGGGCTTGATCCCCAGTGGGGGGCATGCAGGAGGCAGCTGATCAATGATTCTCTCTCTCCCTCTCCCTTCCTCTCTGAAATCAATAAAAATATTTTTAAATAAATAAGTAAAAATTTTAAAAAAGAATGAATCATAACACCCCCTACCTTAATGATCTAACATATCTACACACTTAGAATAGTGCCTGGACATATAGCAAGTGCCATGCATTTGCTATTATTATCTATGACTTGATTTCTTTATTATAAATCTACTTAAGTTTTCTCATTTTTAAATTGTTTTAATTATAAAATAAACATAACATAAAATTTATCATCCTAATCATTTTAATAATACAGTCCAATAGCATTACGTATATTCAACTTGTGCAACCATCACCAGCATCCATCTCCAGACCTTTTTCATCTTGAAAAACTGAAACTGTATCCATTAAACAATAACTCTTCATTCCCCATGCCCCCTGCCCTTAGCAATCACCATTCTGCTTTCTGTTTCTATGAATTTGACCACTCTAGGTACTTCATGTAACTGGAATCTTACAGTATTTGTTTTTTGTGTGTATGTTTGGCTTATTTCATGTATTACCAAGTCTCCAAAGGTTGTCCATGTCATAGTATGCGTCATAATTTCCTTCCTTTTTAAGGTTAAGTAATATTGTGATCACAAGGAAGACTACTGCCATGAACAATTTTGAATTTTTTAAAATTACTCAAAAATAAAGTGTCCTGTCTTGGGCATCTTTCCAGGTTATATCTGCTTTCATTGTCTTTATTATATACTAGTAATTCTGTAAGTTAAAGAAATGATACTATTGCAAAATACTTTGACCATAGAAATGCAAGTTAGTTAGGTCCAGTTGAATGCAACTGATCATTGACCCATTTTGCATCTATTTGACATTTATTTCAGCATTCCTTATCTGCCTCGTGTGTGTCTGTGTCTGTGTGTGCATGCACATGTGTGTTTGACTTCTCATGATTTTGTATTCCTTGAAATATTACCTGTGTGAATTCTGGGTCTTAAAGATGGGTTCCTCCACTGAACATCTGTGTTTGTTTCCATCAGAAACCTGAGGCACTATAATTTTTTTTAATTAAATCTTTATTGTTCAGATTATTACAGTTGTTCCTCTTTTTTCCCCTCATAGCTCCCCTCCACCCAGTTCCCACCCCACCCTCCTCCCTCACTCCCCACCCACTGTCCTCATCCATAGGTGCACGATTTTTGTCCAGTCTCTTCCCACATCTCCTACACCCCTTTCCTCCCCAAGAATAGTCAGTCCACTCCCTTTCTATGCCCCTGATTCTATTATAATCACCAGTTCATTCTGTTCATCAGATTATTCACTTGATTTTCAGATTCACTTGTTGATAAATGTGTATTTGTTGTTCAAAATTTGTATCTTTACCTTTTTCTTCTACTTCTTAAAGGATACCTTTCAGCATTTCATATAATACTGGTTTGGTGGTGATGAACTCCTTTAACTTTTTCTTATCTGTGAAGCTCTTTATCTGGCCTTCAATTCTGAATGATAGCTTTGCTGGGTAAAGTAATCTTGGTTGTAGGTTCTTGGTATTCATCACTTTGAATATTTCTTGCCATTCCCTTCTGGCCTGCAAAGTTTCTGTTGAGAAATCAGCTGACAGTCGTATGGGTATTCCCTTGTAGGTAACTGAGTTTCTTTCTCTTGCTGCTTTTAAGATTCTGTCTTTGTCTTTTACTCTTGGCATTTTAATTATGATGTGTCTTGGTGTGGTCCTCTTTGGATTCCTTTTGTTTGGGGTTCTCTGAGCTTCCTGGACTTGTAAGTCTATTTATTTCACCAGGTAGGGGAAGTTTTCTGTCATTATTTCTTCAAATAGGTTTTCAATATCTTGCTCTCTCTCTTCTTCTGGCACCCCTATAATTCAGATGTTGGTACACTTGAAGCTGTCCCAGAGGCTCCTTATACTATCTTCGTATTTTTTTATTCTTTTTTCATTTTGCTTTTCTGATTGGGTGTTTTTTGCTTCTTCATATTTCAAATCATTGACTTGATTCTTGCAATCCTCTAGTCTGCTGTTGGGAGTCTGTATAATATTCTTTATTTCAGTCAGTGTATGATTAATTTCTAGTTGGTTCTTTATCACAACCTCGAGGGTCTCATTAGATTTCTTGTAGGTCTCATTAAGTTTATCTGCAGTTTCTAGAAAATTCTTGAAAAACCTTAAAAGTGTGGTTTTGAACTCTATATCCAGTAGTTTGCTTTCCTCCATTTCTGTCATTTGTGTCCCTTTTCTTTGTCTCCGCATTTTTTATGCTTCCTTGTGTTGATAAAGTGGCTTTCTGTGCTAAGTGTCCTCTAGGGCCCAGTGGTTCAGCCTCCCCAATTCCCTGAGGAGGACACTCTTGGTGCACCCCCTTGTGGTCTTTATGCACAGTCTTGTTGTAGTTAAGCCTTGATTGTTGTAGGTATCACTGGGAGGAATTGGCCTCCAGGCCAATTGGCTGTGAGAATCAGCTGTGTCTGCAGTGGGAGAACTTCTGTGCTGGAGACACCCCTCTGGGGCAAGACTTGCTTCAAGGGGGCTTTGGTGCTCACTGAGTCTGCCCCCTGAGTGTGTCCTTTATGTTTCCACGGAGCTGCAAACTGGATGGTCCCACTCTGACCTCTGGGTTTCCTGGCTCGTGGATCTCTAGGGAGGTGCTAATCTAGCCTTTGCCTGAGGCTATCCAGCAAAAGCCTCCTTGCAGGGCTTGGGCAGGGTGGGTCCCACGGGATCAACAGGGCGGGGCTAGCAGTTATGGTTGCTCTCAATCTTGCCCTCAGAGGCTTTGCTTCTCAATGTTCCAGTAATTGGTAATCGCTGCAAGCCCCTCAGAGGCAAAGCTGCCCTCGAGTTCCGACCACTGCCAGACAGTCCCGCTTCTCCTGTATGAGTCTGGGTCCCTATAGACTAGTCCAGAACTGGAGCTCAGGGCCCGAGACTCCCTCCTGATTGAAAACGACAACCGTGCCCTCAGCAGCCAGCCTGCTCCGCACGCACCTCCACACCTTAGTATTTTACTTCCGCACTGTGCCTCCTCTAAGTCTCGGTATGCTTTTCTCTTTCCTTCTAGTTGTAGAATTTCCACTCAGCCAGCCTTCCTGTGGTTCTGGGTGATGTCCGTTCCGTCTTTTAGTTGTATTTCTGAAGTGGTTGTGCGAGGCAGCAATCTCCGGTGTTTACCTATGCCGCCATCTTGGTTTCTCAAGGCACTATAATTGATAAGTATTTTGTAACTAAATTATTAGCTTGATGTTCAGACCAACTTGATGATGTGAATTATTACTGCAAAGCTATGTGAGTGCCAGTTTTATGCTTCACTTTTCAGATAATCTGTGTCTACAACCTGGCTTCATAAGCAGATTAACTTGCTGTGTCCTCCAGACTATGGATTTTTTCCTAACTTCCACTTGCACAGCTTACAAAGGCTCCCAGATTTATGTGGGAAATCTTCTATTAGATGATCTCTGGGTGGGCCTTAAACTTTATCTCATGTCCGGGGGCCATAAAAACTCACATTCACAAGGAGTTCGCAATGAATTCGGTGTGAATGCTGTCTTCAATGTTCTACTTACCTCTTCAGGTTCCTGCTTTCACTTATTTGTGTATGGTGTGGTTTTTTAAATTTATTTTGTTTTATTTTGTTTTACCTCTGAAGATTCTACACTTTCTTCACAGACCACTAATGCCTTTAAAAATATGTTTTAAATTATTTTATCCAGAATTATCAAATGAGTTCTCTATGAGAGGTTCCAAAAACACATGATAAAATCCTCACTTGTGTACCTGTGGAGCTAGGCTCATTCAAAAGTATATTTCAGTTCAAACCCAGCATCGGTCACTGTATCTCTTCCTTGAGATATGGGCATGTCTTAGACCTTTAGAGTCAGAAGGACCTTAGGGCTCAGCTGGACTTCCTCTGATGGAGAGGAAGCTTTATCTCAAGAAGTTAGCTTAGGCCATTCAGCTGAGCTCACAGGGCTCAGATTCTGACACAAGCCTGTGTTCTTTCCTCACTGCAAACTGTCCACCCACACAGGACAAACCGGAAATAGTTCTTAGAGAAGCGCTGGACCCATTCAATCGTGTAAACTCCTAAATAAATGTAAGTATTTTTTCTTTTGTTTTGTTTTAGAAACTGGGCTATTAAACTAATGCCACTTGTATTTTTTTCTCACTCTTTCTTTTTTTTTTTTAATTTATTGCTTAAAGTATTACAAAGGGTATTACATATGTGTCCATTTTATCCCCCCGCCCTAGACAGTCCCCTAGCCTCCCCTATCCCCCAGTGTCTTATGTCCATTGGTTATGCTTATATGCATATTCTTTCTTTTTAAATTTTTAAAAATTAATTTGAGAGAGAAACATTGATCGGTTGCCTCTGTGCCCTGACCAGGGATCAACTGCCACCTGGGTATGTGCCCTGACTGGGAATTAAACCCACCACCTTTTGGTGTACTGGACAACACTTGACTGACCAACTGAGCCATATGGGCCAAGGCTCTCTCTTCTTTCTAAACTTGAACTCTAACAAAGAGGAGGGACCCACCCACTGGCTCTGAGGCGGGAGCGGGTGGAGGTCTCTAGAAGTCTCAGCTGGTCCTTCTACCTGGAAGACCAGTGGGACTAAGAGGGCAGGAGAGGAAAAGACTGGAAAAGATGGACTGGATCAGCAGTTAACTTTTTCTGGATGACAACAGGGACCCATGGAGAGTTTCCAAGAGAGAGTGACATCATTATAGTCATGTTTGAAAAAAAATGCTCCTCCTTTCTCCAGTAATGGTGACTCGGAAGTCGCCAGTGCTCTGGCGTTTGTATGTATCAGGTTTTGCCTTTCAAATACATTATCTCAATGGATCCATACAAAGAACATGTGGATGTAATCCATATTGCTCACATCGTTAGAAAAAGTCACTTTCACGTACATCTTCCTACGTAATCTTTACAGCCAGTCATACAAAGGAGTGAACAAGCAGGGCATGAAGCAAAGGCAGGGGAGGCTGGGGCAACTTTGGGAAGAGATGCCTTGCTGAAGGCGGTGGCTATGCATAGAAAATGCTTCCTTTTGTGTGAAGGGGATTGTGTGGAAGGACTTAGAAGACTTTCCCCAAGAAAGCATCAAAGTGGCCACATGCGAAGGAAAGTGATGAGAGGTAGGCAAAATTTTCACTATATGTATGCCATTTGATATGTTTTTTAAAATTTTTGAGCCATATGAATATATCCCTCAAATTTTCATATTAATAAAAATTCATATTAATAAACAAGTAAGAACAATTGTTTAAGAGATTGCCATTCTTTGACTCGGTTTTATCATGTAGAAATGCATGCCCAATGCAGCTAGATCTTGAAATTTTCAAGAAAGTTCAAAAATTGAGATTTGGGAATTTTTCTTTCACCTTTTCTCATTTAAGAAAATGTTTAATGTGACAAAATTTAAACTCACAGAAAAGTTGCAGTAAGAGTACAAAAGTCCCCATATAAAAATCCTTCAGCAAGTTTCCTCAAACATTAAGATTTTATTACATTTGCTTTATTTCTTTTTCTCTGTGTGTATGATACATGGATGATAGGTAGGTAGGTAGGTAGGTAGGTAGGTAGATAGATAGATAGATAGATAGATGGATAGATAGATCGATAGATTTTTTTCTAAACTGAGAAGCTGAAGACATGATGCCTCTTTCTGCTGAAATAATTGTACATATATTTTCTAAATGCATACATTCTCTTACACAACTTCAGTGAAATTATCAAACCAGGAAGTAAGTTAGCATTGATATTCAGATTTTGTCAATTCTTCCAGGAATGCCTTTTAACATAAAAGAAAATCCTGGATCATGTTTTGCATTTAGTTTTCATGTCTGTTTAGCTTCCTTTAATCTAGAACAGTTATCCTGTCTCCACTTGGCTTTCAGAATCGTGGCAATTTTTAAGATTACAGGCCTGCAGGAGATTATATTTTCCAAAAATGGTCAAAACAATATTTCGAGTCCCACATGCTCTTCTATAAACACCTCACTACTCTCCGTTAAGAGACGGGGTCTATTTCACTCCCATGAACTGGAGTGTAATTGTTACTGCTTTGACAGAGATGGCAGAGGTGATGCTGTGTGTCTTCTGAGGCCAAGTCATAAAAAGCATGTGGATTTTGCCTAGTTTTCTATCTCTGTCTCTATCTCTTTTTCTCTACTTGCCCTGGGAACCCAGCCACCATGCTGTGAGTAAGCCAAGCAAGCCACGTGGAAAGACAAAATATAGTGTTTCTGCCAACAGCCCAGCCGAGATCCCAGCCAACAGCCAGCATCAACCACCAGACAGAAACGTGAATGAGCCTGCAGACATTCCAGCCCTCAGGCCTGGAGTCCTGTGACTGAGACCCAGGCATCATGGAGTGGAGACAAACCATCCCCTTTGCACCTTTTCTGAATTCCTGGCCCACAGAAGCCATGGGCATATTAAATAATTGTTTTATACCAATAATTATTGGGATTAATTGTTACACAACCACAGTAACCAGAGCAAAGACTGTTATTTTACCAAATATCCCTCAGTTTGTATTTGTCCAATGTCAGATTTGTTTTTCAATATTTCCATTTTTTAAATATTGGCTCAAATTCAAAGTTTTAAAATGCAGTATGGTCCAGGCAATGATTTTTTAGGTACAACACCAAAAGCACAATCCTTGAAAGAAAAACTAAGCTGGACTTCATTACAGTTAAAACTGCTCTGTGAAAGACATTAAGAGAATGAGAAGAAAAGCCATAGACTGGGAGAAAATATTTGCAAAATATATCTGATAAAGAGCTTGTATCCAAAATATACAATGAACACTTAAATCTCAACAATAGGAAAACAATCCCATTAAAAATGGGCAAAAGATCTGAATAAACCCCCCACCAAAGAAGATATACAGGTGGCAAATAAATATATGACAAGGTTCCATTTGCAAATTGCAAGTTGAGCCAACAATGATACACCACCAGAATGGCTAATTGGCTAGAATGACATACCACTAGAATGGCTAAAATCCAAATACTGACAACATCAAATGCAGGTGAGGATGTGGAGCAACGAGAACTCTCAATCCTCATTGCTGGTGGGAATGCAAAAATAGTACAGCGATTTTAGAAGACAGTTCGATGGTTTCTTATAAAACTAAACATATTCTCACCAGATGATCCAGCAATTGTGCTCCTAGATATTTACCCACATGAGTAAAAAACTGCATGCACACAAAAACCTGCATGATATTTAGAGCCGCTTTACTCATAACTAGAAGGCAAAAACTAGAAGCAACCAAGATGAACTTCAATAGTTGAACAGATAACAAACCGTGGAACATTCAGACAATGGAATAATATGTGGCAATAAAAAAAAAAGAGCTATCAAGACCTGGAAGAACCTTAAATTCATATCACTGAGAAAGAAGCTACTCTGAAAAGGCTACCTTATTGTGTGATTCTAACCATATGACATTCTGGGAAAGGCAAAACTATGAAGACAGGTAAAAAGATGAGTGGTTGCCAGGGATTCAGGGGAAAGAAGGGAAGATGAGGTGGACGAATCCTTATGATACGGTAACGGTGGATCCTTGTCATTATACATTTGTCCAAACCTACAGAATGTACAATAACTATAAATAGTGAACCCTAATGTGAACTGTGGACTTTAGTTAATAATAATGTATCAATATTGGTTCATAAATTTTAACAAATGGAACACCCTAACACAGATGTTAATAACAGAGGCTACTGTTAGGGGGTGGATAATGTAGGAACTCTCTATACTCCATTCAATTTTTCTGCAAACATAACATTTCTTTTTAAAAAGACTGTTAATATAAAACTATCAAACAAATAGTGTGAGTCAAGTACACCATGTCTGAAGACCCAACATTCGGTAAACCGTACTTAAAAGAAGTAAAAGCAACCATTAATATACAAGCAAGCCCCATTTTCAAAAAAAAAAAAAAGAGACAGATGTAATAAATGGTCATTATCAACTATAGTAGTTAATGGTTGTGTCAAAACTAGAATTTTGGCCTCCTCTTCCAATTCCAAGTTATTTCCAACCCACTTTGCTGCAACATTAGGGTCCTCGGCCTAGCTAAGGACAAGCTCAAATAAAACTGGTCTTTGTTCTGAGCTGTGTATTACCAAGGGGAAAAAATCCACAAAATAAAAGAATGATCATCACTTCCAAAAACGAGCTCACACAAGTTCAAACACAGCACCAAGCACAGTGGTCAGCATGATCAAGAATGCCTTCCCATGCCCAGATCCCGAGGGTGCACCTGGCCCCTGACAATCTCACCCCAGGGAAAGGCAGGCCTGAGAGATGCAGCCAGCAAGGTCCTCACAAACTGTCATTTTATTTCTATGCCTTTGCCTGAGAATCTTGATAACACATAAAAATTAAAATGGGGGATATCTATAATACTGTCAACAATAAAAATATATCTTTTTTAAAAAGAATATATGAATATACAAAAAAATGAACCATGATCCCTAAGTCATTCCAAAGAGAAGAGGTTAGCTTTTGCTCTAGAATAAAAGAGCTCTGTGTGCAGGTATGTGTGTTTATATCCCTTTTATTTGTTTGACCACATTGCAATCTGCCTTTGGAGAAGTTACTGCAAATCCATAGACAATAAAATACTGATATTTTTACATTACTTTGCATCTTTAAAAAAGCACATTCATGTTTTTTCCAGCACGAATCTCGAATAAACCCAGGGGTACAGGCTACTATGCCCATTTACAAGCTGGGAAACAGAAATATAAAGTCATGGGATTTAGCCAAGTTCCTGAGGTAAATGGTGTAAGCCAAACTTGTGACTTGGTCTCCAAGACCATGCTTCATTGATTTTCTAATCAATTCATAAGCTATGGAACTGCCTCAGGCAAAGGTGTTGCAAAGGGAGGGGTGTGGGGAAGAGCAACAACCCCAAATTTTCTGCCCCGGGAGCCTGCGGGCAGGTCTGAATCCTCTGCCTTACAAGACCAGCAGCATCTGGAAGCTTGTAGGAAATGCAGGGTCTCGGGGCCACGCTGTTGAAGCAGAACCTGCATTCCGACACGGTCCCAGGCAATCCATGGTCACATTAATGTCTGAGAAGCTCTGGGACAGACACTCAACCTTCGGGGTAAGACACGGTCCAGTGGAACTGCCCCCTCATAAGTGAACTTCGGACATTGAGAGGCGGATTGGGCGCCACAGCCACCGCCGTCAGATCAGCTGGTTGCGCCGGTTTGCAAAGGGTCGTCTGGGGAGGAATTAAACCAGCAAAGCCCCGCTGCGACAGGCCAGCTCTCGGGGACACACGGGAGAGTGGAGACGCTTGTGGATAGTAGCCCTGGGGCGCGGTGGGGCCCCCAAAAGGCAGTCGAAGCAGGGAAGTAACTGCTTCCCACGTTTGTCTACAAAACAGTAGACGCGTCTTCCTGTGCGCGGACCGAGGGCAGGTACATGGGCTCCTGCCTCCACCTCCTCTGCTTCCGCGGGCTGGTGGCAGCGGAGGCTCGCTCCCCGCGCCCGGACTGGGGCCCCGCTGTCGCCCGTCGTCCCAGCGTCCCCGAGCCCGGGGCCCGGGAGCCAGCGGGGAGGCCGGGTGCCTTCCCGGCCCGAGGAGAGGTGCGGGCCGTTCACCGCGTCTGCCCCGCGGGGCTGCCTGTTGGCTGGGGTGGCGGGGGGCGGGGGAGGGGGCAGGGAAGTTAAAACAGAACAAAGCCTTCCCTTCCCGAGCGTGGCCTCCGCACGGAGGGTGTGAGAGGCCAGGAGAAATCGAACATGGATGAACATTTTTTAAAAATGTATGGCCACAATGCAATGTGTGTTAGCCAATGTAACCCTTCAAACCAGGGCTTTAGCGGGTACTGTTATCTAGAACCGGGTTAAAATAAATAGTGGCGTTTCTCAAAGTGGATCTAATAACAAACGCTAAGGAAAAAACAATACGAAGGGAAGTCGGGATCCCGCCACGAGGAAGACCAGGATCCGGGCGAGGGAGTCGGGCCAACGAGTCCGCTCATGGGCCCGGGAGGATGAGCAACGCCGCTTCTCCCTCCCGGAGCCTGTGGGTGGGAGGGGGCCGCGCTGCTTCGGGTCTCTGAGTCCCACCCCGAGAGGCGACACCCCGAGGCCGGCCTGGGTCCCCACCCCCGCCCCGGCGCCGGCGGCCGCGCGCCGTCAACAGCGCGAGGTGTCGGGTGTCGCTGGTGTTTGGGCCACACGGGGAGGCGCTGGGATGACAATGACGGCCCAGGGGACAAGGAAACACCTCTCTCTCTCTGTCTCTCTCTCTCTCTGTCTCTCTCTCTCTCTCTGTCTCTCTCTCTCTCTGTCTCTCTCTCTCTCTCTCTCTCTCTCTCTCTCTCTCTCTCTCTCTCTCTCACACACACACACACACACACACACTCACGTGCGCGCGCCTGGCGGAGCGCAGGCAGGGAGCGCGCGCGGGAGGAGGCGCGGCAGGACCCCAACCCCAACCTTGGGGGGGGGGGGGGGCAGTGTGTCCAAAAGAAGTGGGCCCGCGGGGAACACGGCGCCACCGTCTCGCCATCCCATTCCGAGGGACGCCTAGCGAGGTGGCCAGATCGCAGAGCCGTTCCTGAACCGTTTCACGTGTCATTCCTGATGGTGTCCTCTTTGTTCGCCGCGTTGCAGGAGCTTCGCCACCAGGACGTCCGCAGGTCTAAGGCCGAGACCTGGGCCGCCTGCTTTCTCGGGGTCTCGGTCTGTCACTGGAAATCTGCCGGGAGGATCGCAGCAGGAGCCAGAGATGGGGGGCGGGGGGAGGAGGGCGGGCCGCAAGGGTCTGGGGGCGCGCTGGGGTGCGAGCGCTGCTTGGCTTAGGTTTAGCTAAGGGTCCTATTTTCCCCGGGTCGGGTCGGAAGAAGCTAGTTCCTGAAGCCTGAGATTTTTCACTTTGGCTGGCTGAAAGGTGGTGTGGGTTTAAGAACTCAGCATCGGGACCTTCGGCTCTCCCGGCCTCAGTTTCCCCAGCTGTAAGGTGGAGCTAACACCCAACCGGTGGGGAGGGGGGGAGGGTGAAGCGTTTACACCTGTGAAGTCACTGAGCAGGGCCGGGCACAGCTAAGCGCTCCCATTAGCAGGTTTAAGAGCAAGTTTCTCTAAGACTTAGAAAGTGAGCAGGTTCTTTTTCTACAGAGTATTTGTGTATGTTTCCATGTATATTTCTAAATATATACTTAAAGGTATGGCTATTCTATTAAAATAATAAAAGAAACATATAACATGTGAAAACATAAAATATAGGCACAAATATTTTTTATCTCTTTTCATATTAAAAACTAAACCATACGGCAAGGGCTGCCTTGTCAGCAGCCCACCTTCGACATTCTCTGACTCCTGCGCTTCTGACTGCCCCGCAGGATTCTTTCCCAGGACACTGCTTCCCTCCCTCCTCCCCGACCCCCCAGTTCTGCTGGGTTTCCCTGCGGAAGGGGGAGAAGTGGCTTGAAGAGTCTCTACCTCAGGGTTCCTTCCACTGAGGCAGGGGCTGGGACCCAGGCAGGCGGCTGGCTTCCTTAACTCAAAACGCACCCGCAATTTGGGATGAGGACTTATTCAACCAGTGCAAAGGGGAAGATTAACATTTATTCAGTGGGCAGCTTTCAAAAAATTGAGGTCCTGTTTCAGGCTAATTTCATTACAATCGAGTTAAATAGAAAGTATTCCTCTACTACAGAATTAAAGGGGGTCTTAGAGAGTCTCTACTAAGAAAGAAGGCGAAGTCCTCGGTGTGCTAGGGTTGTTCACTTTAATGTGCGTGATTGCAGAAAACAACACTTTAGCCCGCAACCCCCTTGCTTTCACCAGAAGCTAGTGAGGGTCGGCCCAATCCTGACTCAGGTCATTTCTATCATTTTTTCAGATGGGGGAGTGGGGTATAAAATATGACAAAGATACAAAAAGTGTGTATCAAACATAAGTGCAAAACCTAATGAACTGTTGTAAAACCAACACTAGGATAACAGCCACCCTGCTCAGGACTCTCTCTGGATCATCACCCTCTGCTTTCCTTCTCCCCTAGCGGTAACCACCACCCCGGCTTCCATGATGTTCATTTCTTTGCCTTTTTAAAAATACTTGTGTTACCTAAGGATGCGTCCCTAAACTATGTACTGTAAAAGTTGCCTGTTTTTAAAACTTTATACAAAGGAAATAACTTAGTATGTGTTCTGTTGCATCTGGCTTCTTTGGCTGAGCATTGCAATGACTTTAAAATTTTTCACTGTCGTGTATCTCTGGTTCATTTATTTCAACTATTGTATAGTATTTCACACTTGTTATTTACTTATTATCCCTTACTTACAGTGGTCCGTACATATTCTTTTATGTCTTTCCATACTGTGGCTGAAACACAATTTGTTTTCCTGTTGGTGGGCGTTGGAATGTTCCCACCTGGGGGTTGTTACGGACAAGACAATGCTGCTGTGAGCACTGATGCAGGCTCCAGTGCGTGTGCACACACCTAAGCAGGCTTTGTTCATAATAGTGGATTGTGGTTCTAGAGTAATTGGGCCTCCGGCTTACGAGATATTACCATACAGATTCCCAATATTCTCTTCCACCAGCAATGTGCAGACGTTCTCCTGGCTCCACATCCTAGCCCACACCCAGTCAGGCCTTTCCATTTCAGCGGGTCTAGTCTGTAGAGAATGGATCACCTTCTCTTATGCTTATTGGCCATTTAGATTTCTTCTTTTGAAAAGAAAGGCGTTTGCCATTTTTTCTATTCTTGTGACAAATTTGAAAGAATTCGCTCAGTGTTCTGGATGCCAACCCTTTGCCCTGATATGCTGAGGGCATCTCCCACTCCTGCTCACTTTTTCACTGCATTAACAGTTGTCTTTTGATAAGCAAATGTTGGCAAATTTACAGGTCTTTCTTCAGAGATTGTGTCTATTTGAAACCCTTGGGACATGTCCCCTCTGCAGGGATGGTGCGCAATCTAGCTGAAAGGCTTTTACCAGAGAAGCTCTGAGTGATTTCCATTTTTCCAGCAGGTTCTGCCATCACACACTGCCCTTCTGGAAGAACTAATGCCCTACTTCCCCCACCCCCCCACCCCCCACCCCCCAAAAAAAATGTTTATACCAAAGAAACAATCTGAGAGTCCTGAAAACATCTATTACAGGAATATTACTTAAAGGGAAATAGTGGGAGAAAACTAAATATCCCACAAAAGAAATCTAACTAAAAATCCTATATACCCATAGGATAAAATATTATACAGTCACTCAAATTCTTATAGAGAAATGAAGGAGAACATGCAACATTTTTCATAATATAACATTTGAAGAAAAAAGGTTAGAAACCGCATATACAACCTCTATTTCTTCAAAAAGAATTCATTATACATTTATGCAAAAAAAAAGAGTAAATGGGTATCAAAATCTATTCTCTGAGTAATGAGGTTAGGAGATTTTTTTTCTTTGTTTTTTTTTTCCTTATTTTCCCTTGTTTTCGATGAATGTGTGCTGCTTTAAGAATCTACTTAATTTGGAAGAAAGGAAGGAGAGAGCGAGAGATTGAGATCCAAACCACTTCCAAAATTGCTGTGACTTGCTGGGGTGAGGACGGATGGATCTGTCATCAAAGCTAGTTCCCACATGATCAACTCGGAGGCCAAGTCTGCTTCGTAGAAAACTAAGTGGAGGCAACAACTAGAGTAATCCAAGCAGCAGAAGAAAGCAAACGAACAAACACCGCTGCTTCCTGTTGTGAGAAGACAGGAGTTTCTTTTTTAATCCTAATTGTCCCCATATCAACCTCACATCCCAGAGGTGCTGCCCAGAGCAGTCAAAATGCAGGAATAAAATACATGTACTCTTGATTCCAGTTATTTTGTTTTTCCTGCTCATTCTTCTCCAACTGAATAAATTCACCCCTCAGAAATCAAAGCCAACCCAGTATTGCCCTCAAAGGTCGTTTGACACCCCTGCTCTCTCTAAGAGAAAACCCCCAATCGGTGCTGCTGAACTGGGAAGCAGAAACCCCTCCCTCTTTTCCAGCCACCCTCCCACCGTTGGCACAGCCCCTTAGTTCACCCATCACAGCTGGTCCCTCTCTCTCTCTCTCTCTCTCTCTCTCTCTCTCTCTCTCTCTCTCTCACACACACACACACACACACACACACACACACACACACACACCAGCTCTGGGACCCCAGTCTCTGAGACAGCAGGCTCATCCCTTAGGTCTTATCCAGCAGGGCTGGCAGTCACCCCACCACTCTGTCCAATTGCCCTGCCAACATTACCACTGTTTTTAGATCCCAGAAATGACCTGCCAGTAACGTTTTTCATCATTTTGTTCCCGCCTGCTTTACCCACTTCCTTCACTTGGTTTCCAGGTTTTCCTCTCTGAGGCCTCCTTTATGGTTCCTTCTCTTCCTCCAGCCTTTTTTTCCTCTAAGGTTTTAGTTTAAAATGTTTCAAATTTACAGAAAAATTGAAAGAACAGTACAGTGAGTACCCACATATCCTTCTTCAAATTATTCAACAAACCATTCACCAACTATTACCACATTTGTTCTCTGTCCATCGGTATTTCCTTGAACCATTTGAAAATTCATCCTTCGTGACTCTTCATCTCAAACACTTCCAACAAAACTGCTCTACTCTGATTACAGCTAAGAAAATTCAGATTAATTGTATTGTATCTTCTAATACCGACTCAAATTTAAATTTCCCCAATTGTTGCACAAATGTCTCTCTTATCCCTTTTTTCATCTAGTATCCAATCCAAGTTTGTGAAATATATTTAATGGCAATATCTCTTTTGTTTCTTTTGCTGTGAAACAGCCCCCCCACATTTTTTAAAGTGACAGTGGCTTTTTCGCAGCATTCAGACCATTTGGTTTGTGAATGATTCCTGTTCTGAATCCCTGACCTCTTAACTTTTGGGCTGACTGAGAACTTGGTTTTGGACTTCTTTTCTTCTCTATATACATTCATGCCCTCGCTGATCTCACCCAGGATTGTGACTTTAAATAGCATATTTAAATATAGCTCTCAAATGCATATTCTCGGCCTAGGCCTGTCTCCTAAAGTCTGACTCCAACTGCTTACTGGAATCTCATAGATGTCTCATATTTTGTAATTGAACCCCTGGTCTTCTCCTTAAAATGTGCTCTGCCTATAGACATCCCCTTTTTAATTGATGGAAACTCCAGATTTCAATTTGTCTAACCCCAAAAAACTTAGAATCATTCTTGAAGCCTCACTCGCTGCGTCTTACCTCCACTCCATATCCAACTGCCTGGAAATCCCGTTTGCTCAATTTTCAGATTATGTTCAGAATCTGGCCTCTTGTCACCACCTCCTTTGCTTCCAACCTGGGTCATCATTTGTTGTCTAGATTATTGCAACAGCCTCCTAATAAGTGTCTCTCTTTCAACCTCTGCTCTGCAGCAACCTGTTCTGAACACAGAAATCAGGAGGTTCTTATAAACCCAAGCCACACACATTACTCCTCTACTCAAAACCTTCCTATGTTCTCCGTATCCCTCAAAAGTAAAAGCCAGAGTCCTTCCCTCACCTACCAAGCCCCGTTACCTTTCTGATCTCATCTCCTACTGCTCCTCTTCCCCTTCTCTCTTATTCACTCCAACCCATCTGTTCTCAATCCACTGATTCTCAAACATGCCAAGCACGATCCTGTGCTAAGGCCTTTGTCCTAGCTCTCTGTCCCTTCCCTTGGGCCATTGCTCAAGTGCCATCTTTTCAAAGAGGTCTATTCTAACCATGCTTAGAATTGCAACCTGAGCATGTGCCTATGTGCACACAAACATATCTCTGATCCCCTTTATTTGCTTGTTTTCTTAACATCTATTTATTTTCTTCATATCATATATCATCTTCTAACATGTTATATAATTTACCTATGTGTTATATGTAGTGTTTCTCTATCCCTCACCTGAGGGCAGGAATCAAGGTGGCCTGAGGTGACCTGAGCAAAGACCTGAAGGAGCCATGAAGACATCTGGAAGAAGAAAATAGTGGCATGGCTACTAAATGGTATAGGTTCGTAAGAAAAGCCCACATAAGCACAGCGCCTGGTCATCACTGAGTGAGTATTGGCTGTTATTAATATTCAGTCCACCCCTTCATTCAAGGTGGAGAAGTAAGGCCAAGCATTTTAATGAATGGTTTATTATTAAACCAGATATATTTATGAAAGGCTGCTTGGAAGAGGCACTGGATACGGGGATAAATGCCAAAGGCTGTTACCTCGCAGACACCTAATCAGGCCTAGTAGATCCAGGGAGAAGTCTGGCTCTCTCAGGCTGAGCAGCAGCCCTGGTCCCTGGCTTCTAGCCATGTGCTCTCCGCCACATTGTTCAGTTTCTCTGGGTCTGCCTGTAAAATCAAGGGAGGTGTTTGATGAAAATAATGCCTAGAGTTTGGTAAATTAATGTTCAAACATTAGCTTTTGATGCAGCGACTCTCCTGGGAATTGGACAGAAAATAACAATTACTGTTAGAATTTGCAACTTCATCCTCTGCGTTAAGTTGGTTTGACACTCCTCTGCTTTATAACAAGCACAATTTTAGCACCTCCTTTCCTGTCTCAGTTCCAAAACCCTCAGAAGGTCAAAAGGAAATGCAAGGTAAAACTTTTAAAATTTGTATATTTAATAGTCTTCTTGACTAATCAAAGTCAAACATTTTATATCCTTTTTAGAATCCCCTATTCTCTAATCTCTCCAGATTTCCAGGATTGGAGGAAGGAGGATATATTAGCAGCTTTTCTTGAGATAACTCTCTCACCCATCCTCCAGTCTACCCCAAACAAGCCTATGGCTACAGATCCACTCAGCCCTGCTCCAAGCAGGCAGGGCAGATACAGCATCCAGGCCCTAGAGCAGTGGTTCTCAACCTTCCTAATGCCGCAACCCTTTAATACGGTTCCTCATGTTGTGGTGACCCCCAATTTCATTGTTACAAATTGAACATAATTAAAGCATAGTGATTAATCACAAAAACAATATGTAATTATATATGTGTTTTCCGATGGTCTTAGGCGACCCCTGTGAAAGGGTCGTTCAACTCCCAAAGGGGTCGCGACCCACAGGTTGAGAACCGCTGCCCTAGAGGGAAGCCCAAATGACAGCCCAGGCTGGAGGAGCCCTGATAAAACAGCTGGATGAGGGGCTCATGGCACAGTGGGAGCCTTCTGGGCACATTCTCCTGCGTAAAGTGGACTTGCTCAAAACAGGAGACCTTCCCTAGGCTGGCTTTTAAATGAGCCGTCCTGTTCTCTAATGCATCTGCCCAGCGTCAGACTGTCTGGGAAGAGGTGGAAGGGGAAAATGCACTTGGTTATCAGTATAATTTATCTACGTGGCACCAAATATCAACACGCCGGCTGTGCCTGTGTGTGCTCTATCTTTGTCCAGGCGGCTGCCCCTTCACAGCCACATATATGGAGAGTGCCCACTGGGGAGAGGGTAATGGACTGTGCTCCCCACCAGCACACCAGCCCACACGCCCTTCCCCCTGTGTTTTGAGGGAAGCATCCACAAGTTCCCTGGGGGGTGGGGGTGGGGAGAGATCTCAAAAGAGTTTCCCCTTCCTTTAGCATCCAACCAGAGTTAAAGGTCAGGGCAACCTGTGATTATATACAAATTAAGTTGCTTATATGCAAGGCACCCACCCGGCAGGGTGGCCCCACAAACATCTATGGACATGGTTTGGTTGTTGCCTCAGACTATGCATTCCTTAGACTCAGTAAGTTTGCTTCAAGGCAAAAGCTTCTGGAGGCTGGTGCGGTGTGGCACCCCATTCACACTTCCACTCAGGCAAGAGCCCGGGAATCTGCTTCTGATGGTCTCTAAGGAACAAGTTCACTTTACAATTATTTCCTTCTAGTCGCCCTCATCCACCACACCTTAGAGGATTTCCAGTTTTCCTAAAGGATATGTTTAACTTGTCTTTTTAAAATTAAACTCACAAAGCACAATTCATTTATCTGTATTATACAAAAATGTTAACCAGAAGAGCAATTTCAGAAGATGAGGGTGACTCTGGCAGGCAATAGAAGGACCACATGGATGGTGAGTTCTGGAACAATCACTGGGCAACTTACAATTATGATAAAGAAATAAAAAGGGTTGTTAAGTTACGGTTTCATTTTTTTGTAGAGAGATTCCACGTGGAATGTTTCCACCTTGGACACTCACACATATAGCCCCAGTTAGGAGGTGGTCCTATATTTTGTCTGTGTTCACAGAGGCGTTGATATCTTTTGCATTTGCAGGAAATAACTATGATAGCACAACATCATGTAGAGCGACTTGCAGGTTGGTGACCTCTTAAGGAAGGAGCAACTCAGAGCCCTGTCATTGCCCTTCGCCAGGCAAATGGCTATAAACAAGTTACCCGGCCACCTGTGCCTCAACATCCGATCCCTGAAATCGACATAATGACAGCGGCGGTCCTACTTATCTCAAAGGGACATCAATGAGATCATGGATGCCCCGGCTGAGCAAGACACCAGATACTAAAAACGGCCCGGAAAGGGTCTGTCTGACCCCCAAGGTCAGGCAGCGTGTGTGAAACTCCTCTGACGGGCTCGGGAAGCAGCGATGACTTTGGGTGGAACAGGAGGGCTCGGCCAGATCGCCCACTACCAGGGGTGCCTTGGCCGCTCCTGGACACCCGGCTGCACGTCACCAGACCACGACCAAGCCTCGATGGCCCGCGGAGCAGCAAGGAAGCCTGGTTAGGGCCCCATACACACACTCAGGCGTGCCCGCACACACATACACACGCGCGCACGTGTACACACACACACACACACACACGTGTACACACACACACACACACACACACACAACACAGCCGCCGGGGCCCAGCGTTTATTTGTCCGGGTTGGACGTGCTCCCGCGCCGCGGGGCGGGCGCTATCAGGGCGCGCGGTGGGCACTGGAATGTTAATTGAGCGGAGCCGGGGCGCCGCGCAGATAAGCGTCTCCATCTCCGAGCAGCGCCCGGGCCACCCCGCCTGCGGCCCCAGTCACCGCCCACGTCCCCAGACACAACAGCCCCACCGTCCCGCCGGAGACCGTCTTCTTCGCTCTGGACCTGCGGCTTGTGCGCAGGAGGCAACCCGGGGGAACCCCGCGCCGCACGGAGCGCCCGCCAGCCCGCGAGTGCAGCCCCCCGCCCCGCCGGCAGGACTAGACCCTCTCCTCCAGGAGAGCCAGAGAGGGGGTGTGGGGGGAAGACAGTGAGGAGTGGAAACCCTGGCTGATTGTTTAAACAATAAAAGGAATCTCCACTCTCTACCTCACCCGTGCTCCTCCTATGGACCCCGAAATGTGTGCACTGCTTTTCAAGGGTTCACAGAGCGCGCCCCTGACAAGGGACCACAGGCAGCCAGTTGCAATGCCCCCCAACCCCACCCTCCCAAGCGACTTGGGAAAAAGAAAATATTAGATCCTCAGTTCACACCATACATTCACAGACACTCCTATTACATTTAAATGGAAACAGCGAAACCATACAAGTGTCAGAGGAAAACACGGGTGAATTCCTCTTTAACCTCAGTGTGGAGAAAGGTCTCACTAGGACTCAAATCCAGGCAATAAAAGGAAAGCTCAATACATGTGACTACATTTAAAATTGCATAACAAAAAAACAGTGTCAGAGAAGTCAAAGACAAAGACAAACAGGAATAACGTCTTTGCAACAGATAGCCAAAATCTCTGACAGATAGAAAACACTTAAAAATCCCACACCCGCCAGAATAGCTGCCATCAATAAATCCACAAGTGTTGGAGAAGATGTGCTCTGTTGGTGGGAGTGCGGACTGGTGCAGACACTGTGGAAAACAGTATGGATTTTCCTCAAAAAGTTAAAAATGGAACTGCCACTTGACCCAGTGATCCCACTTCTGGGAATATATCCTAAGAATCCAGAAATACCAACCAGAAAGAATATATGCACTCCTATGTTCATAGTAGTGTTATTTACAATAGCCAAGATCTGGAAACAGCCCAAGCGCCCATCCATCAGTAGATGAGTGGATAAAAAAAGTTGTGGTACAATTTGCACAATGGAATATTACTCGGCTATTTAAAAAATGAAGGATTTCTTATCCTTTTCAACAGCATGGTTGGACCTGGAGATTATGCTACGTGAAATAAGCCAGAGAAAGGCAAATATCACAGGATCTCACCTACATGTGGAATCTAATGAACAAAGTAAACTAGCAAATAGGTCCAGAGGCGCGAATGCATTGAAACAAGCTGACAAATCTCAGGCAAGTGTGTATGTGTGGGCGGGGGGGGGGGGGGGGGGAACCAAAGAACTTATATGCATATACTAGTGTGCACAGCCCCCAGCCACAGACACTAATGTGGTGAAGACCTGGGGTGAGGCAGGGGCTGGTGGAGGGGGGCAGAAGGAGGGGAAACGGGGGATATCTGTAATACTGTCAGCAATAAAAAATGATAGAAAATGGGAGAAAAATGCAATTTAAATGTATGTATATATTTATGTATTTTTATATTTGCATGCATATTCTACATGTATAGGGACATACATATATGTATATATCTCTTGAACATACAAAAAAGATGTTCTATCTTGCTCATAATTAGAAAAATTCAAGTTAAAACAACACTTGGTCCAGCTGGCATGGCTCACTGGTTAGGCATCAACCTATGAACCAGGAAGTCAAGGTTCAATTCCGGTCAGGGCACATGCCTGGGTTGTGGGCTCCATGGAGGGGGGGGGGGGGCGGGTAGGGAGCGTGCAGGAGGCAGCCAGTCAATGATTCTCTCTCATCATTGATGTTTCTATCTCTCTCTCCTTCTCCCTTCCTCACTGAAATGAATAAAAATATATTTTTTTAAAAAACAACACGGGGATACCATTTTCCCTCTATCAGATTAGTGAAAATTAAAAAGTACCATACATTCTGTTGAGCAGGCTACTGCTGGGAGGCAGGTATTCTCCTACTTTGCTGGTGAAATGCAAACCTGTAAGCCACTCGGGAGGGGAACTTGGCAATGCCTTAATACATTCTTATGCAGCTACTTTTGAACCATATCCCCATTTCAGGAATATGCTCTGAAGATACACTTTTAACAACACCAACACACATAGCAACTATGTCATTCATTACAACGTTACTATTTGTAATTGCAAGATACTGGGGAAATGCTAAATGAGAAAGAGAAAAGTGCAGAAGAGTATAGGAAGGACTGGGAGCTGGGAGCAGCCCTTGTTCTGGGGCAGGGCCTGTGAGAGTGAGGGGCTTTACCTGTGGGGCCGCCGGTGTCCCCGCCTTGTGGCAGCAGGAAAAGGGACATGCCATTCTCTTGAAGGGGGTGATCACATCCACATCAGAGTTTTTGATGGTGAAAATATCATTATAAGTAAAAACGTCCTTCTTCATCAAGGAGGTGAAATCGGGCACATTAATGCCAGTCCACCAGCCAGATAAAGGTGCGCTGGGGACATGCTGCAATGTTCACCTGTCTTCTCCTGTACTGGACCGGACACTCCCGGAGAGTCCTGGAACCTGTGCTGTTTGTCTTGGTGTCCTGAGTGCCTTATATGTATGGTGACCCTTATATGCTTGGTTTGCCTGGAACAATTCTGGTCTGTGCCTGACACCCATTTAGTTAGTGTTTCTTTTTTATTGAATATCCAGGTTTAGCCCTGGCCAGTGTGTCTCAGTTGGTTGGACAGTCGTCCTATGCACCAAAAGATGGCAGGTTTGATTTCCTATCAAGGCACATACCCAGGTTACCGATTTGGTCCCCCTGTGGGAGGCAGCCTATTGATGTTTCTCTCTCTCTCCCCCCCTCTCTCTAAATCAATAAAATTTTTAAAAATAAAATTAAAATATTCAGATTTAGATAATAGATTACATGACTAGGTTTCTCTAATGTAATGAGCACCCAGAAAATATCTACTGAATTAAATGGAATAATTCGAAACATATTGAAGTAATAGTTTCAGTAAAATTTTAAATTGTATAGTGAATTTTTCTTAGAAACAAGGATGCTAAGAAAACCAAGTAAAGAATAGAAAGAAACATAATAAAAGAGGATTACCAAGCAACTGCACTCATCTTAGTCGTATGAGAGTCTCTAACGGAAAGGGCAGTGTACTGAAAGTGAGGAGCTCTATATGACCCAAAACAGGTTCCGTACCCTATCTTTGTCTTGGTTTCCCTGTCTGTAAACTAGAAATAATAACTGTTTTACAGTCATTTGGAGAATCAGTAAGCTAAGAAATGAATGTACATTAAAAATAAAAGAGAAAACTATACATAAAATAGTCCAGTTTTTTCCCCCAAACTCTTTCCAGTTATTTTTCAAATCTTCCTTTCACCTCTCGAGGGAATTAAAGTGGAAGCAAGGACGTCGACACAGGATTATGGTAGAAAGCGAACCAGCATCTGTAATGAGAAAACCTGGATTTTCCACAGCAATTAGGTAGCTGTATGGTTTTGAACCATAACATACCTCTGTGTGCGTTATCTGTAAAATATAGGCAATTCAGATAAAGAAAAAAAGAGAAACCATCATTTAAAATAATTTGTTTTAAAAGAAAAAAACAGAAAATTCAATGAGTTGTTTTGAAAGGATTTACTTTAAAGCTCTAGTTATGCACTCTGTGGAAATGGGGGTCTGAAGAACTGTGCCAAGTCATAAATGGAGACTCCGTGTCCTGCGTTTACCACAGACACGGCATAGCTTATTCTAAGCAAATGACAGATGAGTAGAAAGTACATAGACATTCTGGCAACCGTGACATCCTGTTATAAAGCAGCAGCCACAAGTAGCAATCAGAAGCCTAATATCGACACAAAAATCTTAATAAATGTCACAGCTTTATAACAACAAGAAAGAGTTGCTGCCTTGTCATATAAGGAAGAAGGGAAAATATACATGATCAGCTCATTTGTGCAAAAGCACGGAGGAATAAATTAATGAGATTGGGAGTGTGCGGGAACCAGGGAAGAGGCAATGGAACAGGAATAGAAAGGATGAAAGTGTAGTGGTCACTTCTCTGAGTACATCTTGCAGAATTCTGACTTTAGAATTATGTCAATGCTTTATGTACTCAAAAAATAAACAAAGTATTACAATATCTTTAAATGGGTGTCAGCAAATGAGATCATAGCAAAACAAAAGTGCCACCACCCCAGGTGAGCCAGGTCCCTCTGGACCAGCCCCCAGGGTATCCTGGGGACGATCCCCAGCCAAACAAGGCAGATTCATTTATCTAAAACCCATACTGGACACCTAGGAGGCGCTGGTTACTAGTCCCTCGGGACACAGCTCTGACAACAGACCCAGGGTCCCCAGCCAGTCGGATGGGACCCTGCACTCAAGTTACAGACCTTAGAGACCCTTGTTTCCTGCAAGTTCCCAGGACCCAAGTGCCTGTTGTGTGTGCAGTTTTGCAGGAGAAATCTTTAAGTTTTAGGAAAGTCTGAAAGAAATGGAGGAGGGAGGACTTCTGTTAACCACAGATGGGAAGAGTTTCAAAAAATATTGTGCACAAATTCCATATGATTGTGCAAGTATCACACTGCATGGGAATAATTTAAAATCCGTTTCCTGCGCAAGAATGGGGTACGAGGAAAGGGCTGAGGCGCCTCACTTCCTCCATGTTCGGGCGCTGGAAACACTGTTTGTGGACCTAGAACTGTTTTAAGCGTGTGGCTGTGTGAGCTGAGTGGAGTTAAGCAGGCCCATCTCCATCTCATTTTAAGAACGGAGAGAGGACACCTCCACTCATGAACAGGAAATGACCTCCCCACACACACACACACCTGACACCACACAGTCCCGGCCTGCGCCACGTCCTGTCTGATAACCCCGGGGCTCCCCAGCTTTTCTGCTTGAACGCCCAGCCTAGCTTCTTCTGGCTCCTCCTGGACCCCCGAGCTTCCGCAAGTCGCTCGGGCTCACCTTACAGCAGTGGGGCAGTCCCTAATTCGGCTGTGATTGCCGCGGAAGTGGCGAGATCAGCGGCATTGGTCCCCCTCTCCCGCCGCCAGTGCTCTCAGTGCCCCTTGCGCTGAAAGGGGAGGAAAATTGTGTGTTGGGGGTGGGGGCGGGGAGCAGGGAGGATGACTCCAGGAGGGCCAGTCCCAGGCTGAGGAAAGCGCTGGGAGACCAGACCCCAGTGCAGCTTCGGGTTGCTAGTTTGCGTGGCCTCTCTTCCTGTAGGGTTGGGCCAGAGGGAATTGAGCACCTCTCTCCAGGTGTGCCTCCTCTCCTGGTGTGCCCCCTCTCCAGGTGTGCCTCCTCTCCAGATGTTCCCCCACTCCAGGTGTGCCCCCTCTCCAGGTGTGCCCCCACTCCAGGTGTGCCCCCTCTCCAGGTGTGCCCCCTCTCCAGGTGTGCCCCCACTCCAGGTGTGCCCCCTCTCCAGGTGTGCCCCCACTCCAGGTGTGCCCCCTCTCCAGGTGTGCCCCCACTCCAGGTGTGCCCCCTCTCCAGGTGTGCCCCCACTCCAGGTGTGCCCCCTCTCCAGGTGTGCCCCCACTCCAGGTGTGCCCCCACTCCAGATGTGCCCCCTCTCCAGGTGTGCCTCTTCTCCAGATGTGCCCCCACTCCAGGTGTGCCCCCGTGCCCCAGGGCCTGAGCCCAGACTGCCCTTTGCCTACCAGAGACCCGAGTTTGCCTCGCTTGCGAGGGGCTAGATTCGCTAGAAAGTCTTTTTCGTCCAAAACCTCATTGGATTCTTGCAGCAAGACAGAAGAGAAAGGCAGGGCCGGGGACCTGGGCGCAGGATTTGAACTTAGGGCTTCTGATGCCAAGTCTCTCCCAAGGTGTCTTCCTTCTGTGACTTCACAGACGCGACAGAATTCCACCGTAGAGTGGGGCGTTGGCTGTGTTCGCAGCTTACTGTTCAATCTGGGATCGCCCACAGCCCCATCGTGGAAGGTGAGGACCAAACTGAGCTGCTGGTGCGGAAAGGCCTGGCGCCAGCTCGCCTGTTCGTGGTCCTCTTCAAGGAAATGCCCTAAGTTCGCATTCTGGGTGTGTGTGTGTGTGTGTGTGTGTGTGTGTGTGTGTAAATACCCACCTACCAGATCTTTGCCTGAAACTCTGCAAGGAAGAGGATAAGATTTTTTTTTTTTGAAGTCCTGGGATGTCTTTTGAGCATTAAAGCATCTGATTAATTAATGCTTGTTTTACAAATTTATCCCGAGGAAATAATCCAAAATGTTGACAAGGATAAAATCACAAAGATGCTCCCTGAGCCTTACAGTCTCAAAAAAATATATATAGACATAGTAGATATAGTGTACCAGCATAGACGCAGTACATTATGGTTCAACCATAACATGGACTATTATACAGTATTCCCATTTTAAGATATATGTGTGAAAACTCTAATAAAGGTCTGGACATGCTTATGCTGTAAATTTAAAATTTACAAACTCACATGCACCCATATATGCAAAAATATAGAGAAGTGCACTAAAACGTTAGCTCTGGACAGACCATTGTTTTCTTTCCACCTTTTCCTTATTTTCCAAAGTGTGCATGACTTTTATCATCAGAAACAAACTAAATAAATAAATGGGCCATCGCAAGATTTCGACATCTCTGAAGACAAAATGATGTCCCTTTCACGAAAAAAGGAGGGGTGCTGCTGGGGGAACCAGAGTCTGGGCCACCCTGACCTTGCTGAGCTGGACAACCTCAGGAGTCGCTTAACCTCTCTGATCTGATTCCTCGAAGGAAAAAGAAAAAAAGAAGCTGGAACTCAGGAAATAGCTTTGATGTAAAGATTAAATGACACGATGTACAAGAAATCATTGCTTGGCTAAGCCATCCAATTTGCCTAAATTTTATGTAAAATTTTTTGAGAATTTTTGCACCCACCAGCCCGGGCAGATGAGCCCAGCTTATCTGAATTTCAGTAAATAATAACACCCATCTCGCATTTGCCCCAAAGGCTTATTTTGAAAACATTTGTCCTAAAATCCCCAAAAGAACCCTAGTGAGATCTCATTTTGATTTTAAAATATTTTTAAACGACTTAGATTGTGCTCAGACTGCCCCCTCCGGGTCCTGTTGTCTTCATTGAACCATGTGGGGTAAGAAATTACAGCAGTGGACACTTCTTGAAGGTCTCATACAGTTATCACAACCATCCTCTGATGGGCGTATTGTTTTCTCCAGTTTTAACTAGTCAAAGCTTGGAGAGAAATACTTTGCCCAAAGCCCACAACTCATACATCCAGAGCAGGGCCAGACTAGTGGGCTCCACCTGGGCTGTGATAACCACTGCACAACACGGCCTCCTTTACCGGGTAGCTAACGCTCATCAAAACTCCCCAACCCTGGCGGGCGCCGCGTTCACAGTCACCAGCGCACCAAGGCAATTTTAGGGCGATGAGGGGGAGGGGACGCGGCTCAGGACGTGGAGGGCTAGGTGAGTCCCACCTTCGCCTCCTCCCCACCCACTGGCCACGCCTGCTAAGAGCCTGGGGATCCCCCCTGCCCCCCCCCCCCAAAAAAAGCTCCCCTGCCCTTTCTTGGCTGCGGGGTTGACATGTTCCACCTGTGAAGTGGCGGATCCGGCTCTAAGCGAGGCATTTCCACCTCCGTCTAGGCCCGGTGGTCAGACTCGCTCCTCCCGCGTCCAGCCTCGGCTCGCGGGAAGGAGCCCCCGCCTCCGGCCCCGCCTTGCGCCCACGAAGACTCCCGGGGGTCCCTCCAGCCGCGGTGCCCAGCGGTCCCCACCCGAGCTCCTCTGCCGCGGGAGCGGAGAGTTAGGATAGTGCCAGGCCGGAAGGACCAGCTTGGGGTGCCAAGCCAGGGCTCCATCCCCCATCCCTGCGCGTCCTCTAGGAACGTCCCCGCGGACCCCGGGGTGACCTCCGAGGTTCGCGCCGGTACCGTATTTACCGAGATTCGAGCCTCGCGCAGCGCCGTCTCTTCCGCTCTCCCGGCCTCTGAGAACCATCCATATGGACCAAGCCTCCCCAGAAAGTGGCTGGGCTTGCAGAGGAATTAGAGGGGCGCGGGGGGACAGCGCTGGGGGTGGGGGTGGGGAAAGGTGCCGCTGGGTTAGCACGTGGTTTCCGCGGGAACCAATGGGGGTGGGCAGTCTCGTCACTCGGCCCTGGTCACCGGCCACCGGGATGGCCCCGAGGAGGGCGCAGTCCGCGACGCCGGGCGTCCGCCCCAGACCCGGGGCCTGCGGTGCCGGCAGCCGGCAGGCGGGGAGCTCGGGGCGCTGCTTTCCGCGGGGGCCGGGGACGTGCAGGCCCCGCTGCTCCCGCCTCCGGGATGCTGCAGAACCCCGTCACCTCCACGCCCTTCTCGGTGGACGACATCCTGCGGCTGGAGCGAGAGCAGATCGGCCTCGCGGCCCTGCAGCTCCGCGGGGAGCGCTCTCAGTATCTGCGTCTGGTCCCGGACCCGCGCGGGGCGGAGGTTCCCAACCCCGGTAGCCGCGGCGACGGAGAGGGATGGCAGGACGGGCCGGAGCCCCCTGGGGATCCCGGTGAGCGGGTCACAGCCATGGACGCGGAGCGGGCGGGTGAGTACACCCTCGGGGCTTGGCACCGACAGGGAGGTCAGGAGGGTCGGGATGGGCCCTGATCAGCTGGCTGTGGCGGGACAGGTTCTCCAGGCCTCCCCGGCGAAGAGGGCCTGCCTTGTTCCCTTCACTTCAGAGTCCGGGTCCCCGGAGGGTTCACCTCCCCAAGGGAAAAAAGGTCCTGAATCTTAGGGGTTTGCTGTCTCCACAGCGAGTCCTCATATTCCCACAAACACACCACCCCACTCACAGCCACAGTCCCCGGGACGCCAGCTTCTCTCTGACACCGAAACCGCCACACAGTCTTGGCTGTGCTGCGTCCCCTCCCGCTTGTCCCCTCCCGCTTTCCCTGCCGCCTGAGCCTCTCCGCCCGAACCCATCTGCCCAGGAGTAGCCGGCAGAGAGCAGGGCGCTCGGGGAGGAGACTGACAACAGCGGTCCGTCCCAGGCCGGCCCTCCCCAGGCGCTCCTGCGAGGCGGGACTAGCCCAGTCAACCCTGTGCCCGGTTCCTCCACCCAAAAGTGAGAGAGGTGCCGGCCAAACCAGGTCTGAGTCCCGGGGCGTAAAGGGTCCTGCAGGGTTTGGTGGGGAGCCCTGCGGGTCTGCGGGGTCTGGGAGCGCGGTAAGGGCAGCGTGGGTCAGGGCAGCCATGGGTAAGGGCAGCGTGGGTAAGGGCAGCGTGGGTCAGGGCAGCGTGGGTCAGGGCAGCGTGGGTAAGGGCAGCATGGGTAAGAGTAGCTTGAGTTTGACCGGCTTCAGGAAGCCGCTCTGCCGAGTCTCCGCGCAGTTTCAGCTCCCGGGCTCCGAAAGCGCAACTGGTGCGCAGACAGCGAGGCCCAGACCCAGTGTCCAGCGGCAGGAAGGGCAGAGGCGGGCGGGACGCGGGAGTCTTGTGCCCGAGGCGCAACATTCCGAGGAAGCAAACGCCACCTTCCCTCTCGTCCAACCTCTGGCCGGGTCCGCAGCCTCCATGCGGGTCTGGGGGCCCTGAGAGGCGCCTCGCAGGTCAGTCTCCTCTGCCGGCAGTGCCACGGCCCCTCCGTTCCAGGCGCAAACTGGCCGCGTAACTAGAGACCAGTTCGGAGCTATTCATCCACTTGCAGGCTGCTTTTTCACCGACCCCAGAGCCGGAGAACATTAAACTTCGCTCTGTTCGCAGAGCAGCCGGCGGTTTTCTGCGGCGAACTCTAAACACGGGATTCCCTCCGCGCTGCTCGGCCCACCAGGCGTGCGCTTCTGCTCCAGGGAGAACCGGCCACACTTCTCCGGCCACCGCGCTCCCCGCACAGCCCCAGACACCCGCAGCGCCTTCCTAGCCCCGCGGGAAAGGGACCTTCCTGGTGGCCTCAGGGCGCCCTCCATCCCCAGCTGACCCACCTCGCTTTCAGGGACACAGGGCACAGGGCGAGAGAGGTTCCGGACTGGGACCCGAAGGACCAGGGGAGCTGAGACACCCGGGGTGCTGTGCAAGCCCTCGGCCTGCGTGGTCAGTAACTTTCCAAGGGGGTCCTGCTGTTTCTGTCCCTGAAGGTCAGTTGTTTTTATTTGGTAACAAAAGAAACCCTCGCCAATATTTTTTCTTTGGGAGGAGAGATGTCCTCAGTTTCTCCGAGCACATGCTTCTCTGAAGAAGTTTTCATTTCTGCAGACAGTGAGCACCCAGCAGCCCGCCCGCAGGAGACTGACCAGCTCGGTTGGTGGGATTTGGAGCCCAGTTCCAACCCGCACCAGGTCTCAGGAGGCAGGCCCTGGTCCCTGCTCCAGGAGCTGCCTCTCCTCTGTGTCCCTGGTTTCCTCCTGCCTGGGTTTCCACGAAAACTCTGCGTTTCCTCTCCACCCACCTCCCCTTCTGCAAAAACGGCGCTTAAGCCCAGACAGCAGAGAGATGGGAAGGGCAGGGAGGCTGCGTCTAGGCGGCTCCCAGCGCGGCCTCTGCAGCAGCGGAGCTTCGCCCAGTTTTAACGCGCTCAGTTGGCGCCCACTCCGTGTGCCCAGGCCGGGGCGCTGTCCAGGAAGGAGAAGAAGCGGGGCAAAGCCACCCACTTGCCACAGACCCTGCAGGAGAAAGAGGCCGCTTAAAAAAAAAAAAGTCAGATGTGGATCTCAACTTTACACATACCTCCAAGAGAACCTCATTTTCTCAGCCAACAGTCGAGAGTCGGAAAATAAGTTGTTTTATTTTGTTAATTTGGATAATGGAACCTTGCGTCCAAGAAACATGAGGATGGGCCCCAGTGCCGGTGGAGCACCTGATGACCAAGATGACAGGGGTGTGTGCCAGGGTGGGGTGGAGGTGGCAGGCACTGGAGGCTCCTAGTTTGGAGCAGGGTGGACAACCAGATGAGGGGAGCCTCTGGCAGGCATGTCACCGAGTCTCGCTGTCTCTGTCTCTCCCCCTCCCCCCCTCTTCCATCCCCTTCCTCTCTCTTTCCACCAAGGCTTGTCCAAAGTCAGCCCGCCTCTGATAAGTCCCTTCCTTATTCACTCTCGATTCTTGCAGCAAAGTTCCTCAAACTCAGCCATACTTTAGAATAGAAATCGCAGCAAGCCGCCTTTACCCCGCCCCCGCCCCCACCACCAACAACAACAAAAATAAATAAATAAAAAGACATTCTAAAAGGAAGTGAAGCTGTCTTAGACAGTCTACCTTTTGGGAAACGGCTGTACACCTGGGACCACAGATTGTCCCCGGGCTACCCGGGGAGAGGGGCGTCCCTGGAAAACCGTGCAAGCATTGCTGGCGTGGGCCTCGGGCTGGCGCTGACGGGGTTCCTTCCTGTGCTTTCAGAGCCCGGCCTCCGCGCGGCCTCGCCCCTCCGCGGCGGGACCCGGCGGCCAGAGCGCGGCGGCGGCGCCAGCGGCGGCAGCTGCAGCGACGGGGCGCGCGGTGCGGGCGCGGAGCAGCCGAGGGCGCGGCAGCGGCGGCGGCCGCGCGTGCTCTTCTCGCAGGCGCAGGTGCTGGCGCTGGAGCGGCGCTTCAAGCAGCAGCGGTACCTGTCGGCGCCGGAGCGCGAGCACCTGGCCAGCGCGCTGCAGCTCACGTCCACGCAGGTCAAGATCTGGTTCCAGAACCGGCGCTACAAGTGCAAGAGGCAGCGCCAGGACAAGTCCCTGGAGCTGGCGGGCCACCCCCTGGCGCCGCGCCGGGTAGCGGTGCCCGTGCTGGTGCGGGACGGCAAGCCCTGCCTGGGCCCCGGCGCGCCCGCCTTCCCGGGTCCCTACGGTGCCGCCGCCGCGCCCTATTCCTGCTACAGAGGCTACGCGGGCGCGCCCTACGTGGCGGGCTACGGCGGGGGCTACGCGGGCGCGCCCCCGGGGCCCGCCCCGCCCGCGCCCCTGGCCGGCGTGGGCCTCGGCGGGGGTGGCCAGAGCAGCAGCGCGCAGGGCCCTCTGCCCGCCACGCTGCAGGGGGTGCCGGCCTGGTGAGGCGCCCTGGCTCAGACACACCCACCGAGGCCGGGCGCTCCGTCCAGCCGTCCGCCAATGGGTCTCAGCAAGAAGATGGGCTGCCACCCTGGAGGGAAGAGGCCACCCGCATGGCGCTCCCCCCGAGAGCGATCTTGCGACTGTGGATCGCCCCGGGGAGCCTCGGGCTGAAGGCCCTGGGAGCGTTCTTCCCGCTCAGAGACAGACAGGACGCGCGGGCCTTCGCCAGCCTCGGCGCGCAGCGCTGGGCGGAGGAGGAAAGCAAGGGTGGGAGGCAGTTTCGGGCGGCGGGCCGCGCTAAGGAAGCTGTCGTCGGGTCTCAAACCTAGGGGGCTGGGAGGTTGTGCGCTGCAGCCTGGGCATTCGGAGGGCCTGGGTCCTCCAGCGAAGGGCGACAGGTGGGGGAAGAATGAAAGAGTCGAGTGAGGGAAGGGGAGTGGGGAGCCAGCCAGGAAAAGGAGGATCCAGGGGATCAGGAAGAGCCTCCTGTAGGATTTAAGTCCCCACCCCCACCCCCCATCCCACCCCCAGCTGCGCTCTTAGAGACTCGGATTAATTCAGGAAGTGCTCTTTGCTGGGGCCACGATTGCTCTCTGCGAAGCATCCTCCAGCTCTTCCCTCCGTGTCAGTGCATTTCTCTCTTGTATACAGCTCAGCATCTTGAGGAAATACATGAAATAGATTTGTGTTCGCGTGTGTGTAAGCCGTTAGCATTATCCACCTCTCGGTCACCTCTGAACAACTTCGAATTAAAGTAAAAATGAAACCCCCAAGTCCTGAGTCCTCAGTACATGCAGACCCCCTGGGGACCAAACTGGATTTGGCCCTGGTGCCAGGTGCCCTGAGGTCCCCTCCGCCGCCTCGTCCTCTGCAGGTTTTCTTCCCGAGCAACAGGTTTCCAAGTTCCAGTGGGAAGGCGGCTCCACTTGGCCTTGAGTCCTAACAGGAGGGTAGGGAGCCTGAACTTTCGGGGAAAGCTAAATGTGTTCCTGGGGACATTTCTCTTTGGCAGGCACTAGTGCGAAAAGCAGGGTTTTTAAAAGACCATATTTAGTCAATGAAAACTCTGGTTCTTCATCCCCTGGACCACTAACTTGTCAAAAGTTGAAGTGTATTATTTAATAAATTCTAATGTTTAATTAAAATTCAACGGCCCTGCATTTTCTCATTTCTGAATGTGCCTGGTTATTTCTACTGACCTGGGAAAGAGAGACTGCTGGGTCCCTTGTAAACTATACCTACTTTACATGGCTTACATCTCTTAAAGTTTATATGTTTAAGCTAAAAAAAATAATAATTATTCATATTTTTTCTTTACATTTTTTCTCCTTTTTACTTTCTCTCCTTTCAAGATTACATTTTCCCCAAGAGTCTAAAATGCTGCATACAGTATTAAGTTTTTTAAAAAAAACTTTTGTTGCTCTTTAGGTAAGACCCTTACCCTAGAAATACAGGTCATGGATCCTACTTGGCACAGAGTAGGAAATTAATACATGCATTCCCTCCACCCACCCACCCTTTCTCACATAGTAAAGCAGCACAGAGGCGGTGACCAGACCTGTGATGTTGTGACCAGGCCTCCACACTCCCTCCACCACCATTGCCCACATGGAGAAGCAGGGAGGAGGAGCCATGGCTGTGCTCAAGGCTATGAGTGATGGAGAAAGAGGCTTAGTCCAGTCATCAGTAACTCAGTCAACACTGAACATTTCTGCTAGGGACACAAGAGAAAACAAGATTTGGCTGCCGCCCTCAAGGAATCTATTATCTAATTGGATACCAGAGACTGACATGAGAAAGGTATCTAAAAATACTAGGTGGTATATGCTGCCTGTCAAAAAGGACAGACAATAAGCTCTCTAGAAAGAAAGAAAACCTGGGGGAGCTGGGGTGTTCAGAGAAGGTGCTTAGAGGGCGGGAAGAGGGGTAAGGCGGTGGTTAGGGTGGGAATGGCACTATTTCCTAGAGGAGTTCTGGGAAAGGTCTAGCACTTAGGATGGAGAAAAGTTGTTTTTTAAATATATTTTTATTGATTTCAGAGAGGAAGGAGAGGGAGAAACATCAATGATGAGAGAGAACCACTGACCAGATGCCTCCTGCACACTCCCCCCTCCCACAACTGGGGGTTGAGCGTGCAATCTGGGCATGTGCCCTTGTCTGGAATCAAACCCGGGACCCTTGAGTCCACAGGCACACGCTCTATCCACGGAACTGAACAGGCTAGGGCTAAATGGGCACATGCTGCAACCAGAGTGTATTTTATGGTAATTTGAATACAACTCAAGGCTAACTCTTGGGAATTTGTAAATTTAGTTGACTGAGGAGAATGGGTGAGGTCGGGGTTGTTGGTTTCATATATATACCCATGATCACTGTAAATGTTCCATTGGCCTGCGACATTGTTTCTCTCTCCAGATTACTGTAGCATCCATATTTGATGGTCTAAACAAAACAGAAACAAATAAACCTATAACAAGCCTTGTCCATGTGCACTCCATGTGGATTTTTCTTGAGGGAAGTTTGAGATTCGCGGGACAAAAGGAAAGAAAAAAGAAGGAAAACTCTCTTCTTTGCATCTCCCCCCTTTCTGCCTGTCAGGATCACTTTGAAATGCATTCCCTCTCCCCACTCCCAAGCCCACCCCCAGCTGCCCATCTTCCATCCTGTAATCTCTCCTTTGCACTGAAAGCTGCCCCTTTTTGTGTGTGTCTCATCGACCACAGCTTATCCGAGGCACGGCTTTCACCAGGCTCTGTAAGCCATCAGCCTCTTATCTGCATCGTTCAGTCCCATCACTCCAGTCACCTCTTAATGTTCACAAGTTCCCCAAATGGGAAGTAATTGACCTCTAAACAAAACAAAAAAAGCTCTCAGAGAGATAGCAGAGGTTCCTTTTCTGACTGTCCCAGGGCTAGGGGTCTCACCTAGGCCAGGTGGATAAGTCAATAAAATTGCAGACTTCTTGGCTCCCTGTCCTTCCTCCACCCCCACCCCCACCCCCCAGCCCCTTCAAGCCAGCCTCATCTCGATACCATCTGCAAATCAGATGGAGCACAAGCCCAGCTCTAGGTTTCAGACTTGCCAGAGATTTCTGGTATTTATTTTTTGTAATTTTATCATCGTAATGATGTAACTTTGGGGGGACACACTTAAATCTTTTAAAATTCCATTTGAAAAGTGTTTACAACCCTGGGTTTACACCAGCTCTTTATTCTATCAGCCCAGTAGCTTGCCCTTTTTCCTTTTTACAAAACAAGGGAACTCCCAGGCAGAAAAGCTGTGTCCCGGCCTATCACCTTCCCTTAAAGAGGCCTCTTAATAGAGATGGAAGGTGGTGAAGGAACACTGAGTTAGGGCCTTGGACCTCATTCTAGCCAGGCTCCACTAGTGATACACGATGGGACCTTGAGCAAGACTTGTAACCTCCCTGGGTTTCAATTCTTGGCTTATAAAGTTGAGGAGGTAGATCTCTAGGCTATTATTCTAATTTTTAAAAAATATGTTTTTATTGATTTCAGAGAGAAGAAGGGAGAGGGAAAGAGAGATAGAAACATCAATGATGAGAGAGAATCATCGATCAGCTGCCCCCCACATGCCTCCCACTGGGGATCGAGCCCACAGCCCAGGCATGTGCCCTGACCGGAATCCAACTGTGACCTCCTGGTTCATAGACTGACGTACAACCACTGACCCACACTGGCCAGGCTATTATTCTAATTTTTTGCTGACTCCCTGTTGACTTCAGATGCCTTCATTTTTAAAAAATTATAAAATAGATTATATATCCACAGGACTACATTAAACATATGTAAGGTTTAAAGTATAATGGTAAAGTAAACATACCTGTAACCCCCTCTCAAGGCCAGAAACAGGGGTGCAGCCTCCAGCAGCCCCCTCCCCATGCTCTTCCCAGAATGCAAACCCCTTTTCTCTTCCTTCCACCCAAAAGATACCAGCTATTCTGACTTCTGAAATAGTCATTTATAGGATTCTTTTTATGGATTTACTCCTTTGAACACATCCTCCAATGATATGGTCTAACTTTGCCTGATGGTGAATGTTACATAAATAGAATCTTACCGCATGTATTCTTTCATAACTTGCTTCTTTTATTACGTTTTGTGAGATTTACCCACGTGGTTGTGTGGGGCGTTAGTTTGCTTGTTTTCATTGCTACATTGAAATTGCACCCATTGAAGGCAGGGGCCTCGGCGTATTTACTGAAAATGCAGGCAGTTTCCAGCTGGGACTGTAACAGAGGATGCTGCTGGCGGTACCTTTCCCACAGGTACCCTGCGTTCTCTGGCTGTGTTTGTCCTGGTCTCCATGAACCGACTTCCAGGAAGGCTCCCTCCTCGGACAGGTTTCCATTTATGTAACTCATATCCTTACACTGGTAAACCCTTTGATCTTTTGTCTGATTTCATGCATACTCACCACCTCCACCTGGGGCAGAGTATATTACTGTCCCCATTCCCAGAGAAAGAGTCCAAGTGCCAGAAAGGTGAGTCACACTGTGAGTCAGTGGCAGACGGGAACTAGACCCCAGACCTTCCGCCCCTCCGGCCATGGGTTACTTCCACTGAATACTCAACAGAAAGTTCAAGTCCTCACACAAATCAGGTGAATCTTGAATGGCACCATTGTCTTTATTTCTTGAGGGAAATATTGCCTAAGAGAGAAGGGTGGGAACCTTTTGGAAAGCATTAAGAAGGGAAAATAGGAAGCCAGATGCCAGAGAGGGTGCGGGGAGGATGGGAGAACTACAACAGCACCTTCAGACATTGGGGCAGGCAGCATATTAAAGACTCAGGCTTTTGCGACCCTCTCACGCTTTTTTGTCTACATTTTCCTCTGCACTTTGAACCCCCAGAGACCCGGATTCATGCATGCTTTCAGCTGGCCCTGTCCTGAGAGCAGGAGAATTCAGCCCTGAGCTGTTTGTCCTCCGGAGTTCACCTCCCCCAACCCCGGAGAGAGCTTCGTGGGAAGTCTCTGTGCTTCCTCCCTGACTCTGTTTAGACTCCAGCAAGTCCCCCCACCCTCAGCCCAGGAGCAAGATGTGATCTTAGTGACACAGTCCAGATTCCACTCTAAGAAAAGCAGATATGCCCAGCAGCCTGGCAGCAAGCCTCAGAGTGCTTCCTCACTGAGTCCCTGTGGGGCCGTCCTTAGAAGCTGGTCTCAGTCAAACCCAATTTTTCCCCATCCATGCCTCAATGACTGCTGTCACCAGCCCAGCGTAATTGCCTGAAACCCTGGGACCCACATAATTGGAATCCAAAGTTCGGACTTGAGTGGGTCAAAGATGTACTTTTTCCTGTGATGGCTCCTGTCTCTGGCCCCCTGGCGCCTCCCCTGGACATTCTCTATGAGTCAGGTCCCCCAGGACCTGCTCCTGTACCATCTTGGACATGCCCATCATAATGCATTCGCTCTCTGTGTCTTTTGGCCTTTCTTAACAACCAGCCCCATGTCTGTCTCCGACCCCAGTGTGTTGCCAGTATACCGTGCCTGCCATGGAGCAGGAGTGCAATACCAGTTGTTGACTGACCGAATGAGTGGGCAGTTGCAGGGAAGGAAACCTCAAAGTGTGCCTCAAAGACCCCGAGGCTTCCACCTGGCTCCTTGGTAGTCAGAATCCTCAGGCGGTGGGAGGGGGGAGTCCTCTTATGTGTGGATAGGGATCTGGCTTCTGGCAGGGTCATCTGAGCCCTGCAGCTAGCAGGGACGCCAAGAATTCCTGTCAGCCAGTGGTTATGCCATGGTGTTCTTCCAGCCATTCTCCTGAAAGTCAGCTTACGTTGCTGACTGGCTATTTGGAGCCAGAACTCGCCCGTGTGGCAGCTACGTGACTTTTAGTGGTTTTGGAACCCCACAGTTCTCCCTTATTGTTCCACAGACCAGTGTTTTGTTCTTCAATAATAGTTCTGCTGTAGACACGCTGTTGTAGTAATTATCTTAGTAAACATGATGACAAGAATTAAGAAAAGGCTGTAAGACTTTAAGATAATATAGTCTGTTGTAATTTATTGCCTTCACCCATGTATATCGCAAAGCTGCAAATATAGCTCCTCTCATTTTCACAAAGCATCCTTGCTAAAATTCCGTATTTTATTATTTTTGCCAAATTATACGTCTTGAATCAGATGCATCCTCTCCATGGAATCATTGCTTCATTGAGTGATAACCGCTGTTTTGGTATATATAAAGATTTAAATTTTGAGATAAAGTGATCTAAAAGAGGTCTGGCCCAGCCAGCGTGGCTCAATGGTTGAGCATGGACCTATGAACCAGGAGTTCCATTCCTGGTCAGGGCACATGCCTGCTTTTGGGCTCCATCCCCAGTAGGGGGCATGCAGGAGCAGCTGATTGATAATTCTCTCTCATCATTGAGGTTTCTATCTCTTCTCTCCATCACTCTTCCTCTCTGAAATCCATAAAAATATATTTTTAAAAAACAAACAAAAGAGGTCTTACTGTGTAAAGATGGTCTGTGTTGCATGTTCTTTGTGAATTATCGTTCAGATGAAAGAATTTAAGTATTTACTCAAATCTCTTTCCAGTCATAGTTTTTGGAAATATGGGTGATTCAAGTAAAAAGTTGGTTGAACAGTATTCTTTCCATCCTGGCTTCTTTGTTTGTCCCATCAATATAATTAAACCAAAAACTTCTTTATACCCATATAAGTAATGTCTGTCCATGGTTAAATTTTAGCAGAGGTTTTTTTGTGGTATTTTTCCATTTGGTGATGGTATAAATTTGTTTGAGAAGTAATGAGATAAAAAAAATACTTATCAAAATATAAATTTGTTATTTCACTTCTACTTTGTGGGTCTTCAAATTGAACAGTCATTCCTGAAATATTTGTATAATCCTCCAAGGCTGGTAAAATATCTTTTTCTGCCCATTCTTCTTCAGAATCACTTTCCCTGTCGTATACTATCACATTTTCCTTTTGCCTTCGTGAGGGCCTAATGTCAGACTCAAAACTATCTTCCAACAAAGCACTCTCTTCCAGCTGACTTAACAAAGTCACTCGGCCAACCAAAGTGTCTGCACATAATTCGCTCAAATGTTCTGCCACAATATGTCTTTTTTTAAAAATTTTATTTTACCATAATAAAAGATAGGTGGAACAAATTAGATGTCTCTGGAAATACTGACTGACAAATTGAGGAAAAGACACGAGTTAACTCATGACTGGTCAGCAACGTTCGGACATGGAAACACGAGTATACTGTGACCGGTCAGCAAGGTGTTCACTTTAATCAGCAAGTATTGAGGAGCATTACATTGATCACTGTGGGAGAATATAAGACCAGTATTATTTTTAAAAATATTTATGGAATCAGAATGACACAGCATGCATAAGACTAAGTCCTTGTCTTCAAGAAAGGTACAGCAAACAACTGTATAGCCAAATATACTACAAGAAAAACTATAAAAGGTGCATTGTAAACATAAAAAATCACTCATTCGGTTCATTGAACATTCAGTTCATTTCGCTCTCTTCTCTCCCCTTCCTGCCCTAGTTTAGTTAAGTTCAGACATCACCTCTCGCTTGAGCTCATGCAACTGCCTCCTAATGTCCCCTGACTTCACTCCCTTCTCTCCAGGCCGTTTCTCATCTGCTAAACACACACACACACACACACACACACACACACACACACACACACACAACCTATATCTATTCCTTGATGGAGACACTTTCAAAACACACTCCACATTCTTTAACTTGACACACGAGAGCCTCCAGGACTTGACTTTTACCCACATTTCCAGCCTATTTCCTGCTGGGCTCTTTCCACGTGCCTTCTGCTATCGTTGGCCAGCTATGATGGTGTTCCTGAGCCTGCCAGGCATGGCTCCCGTCCAGCCCCTGAGACCCAGCTCAAAGCTGCCTCCTGGAGGAAGTCTTCCCTGAGATGTGGTGTCAGGGCCTCTGGCCAGGATGCTCTGGGCTCTCACAGCTCATGGTTTGTTCCTGTTTGGCACATGTTTCACATTGTAGTTGGTCATTTCTTTAATTGCTCCTCAATAAGAGCACAAGCCTCTCGGTTGAAGAAATGCATTTTATCCAATTATCTTTGCATTTTATCCAATTTATACTTTATAAATTGATATTAAAGTATAATATATATACAAAAAGTGCACGAAGAGTTTATGTAGGCAAATTAAATTTTACAAAGCAAATTTCTCTTGTATTCAGCACCCAAATCATGAAACAGAACGTTAACATCCCCCACCCCCTCTCTCTTATACCCTCTTGCTGTTACCTATCCCAAAGGAAACTACTAACACCATAGATTAATTTAGCCAGTTTTTGAACTTCATCTAAATGGAGTCCTGTGGTGTATACTCCTTTGCTGGTTTCCCTCCCTCGGCATTATGTTTACAGGTGTGTTCATGTCATGCAGGTAGCTGCAGTTTGTTCATTCCTCTTTACCGTTCAGCTTCCGTGGTGTGAATGTGCCACGGGGGGTTGCCTCCTCCACTCCGCATGGACTCTGGGCTGCTTCCACTTGGAGACTATTATAATTTGTGCTGCCATGAACATTCTGGCATATGTCTTTCTTTTGGTGACTATATGAGCACATTTCTGTTGGGTGTATCCTAGATGTGGAAATTCTGGGCCATGAAGTATGCATATGGCCAGGTTTAGTAGATCCTACTATTTTTCCAAAGTAGTTGTGTTAATTTACATTTCCACCAAGAATGTCTGGAAGCTCTGGTTCCTCCATCTTCTCACCACTCCTTACCAATATTTTACCACCCCCCTTCTTCCGCTTCCTTGTCCCTGCACAGCAATGCAGGCAGGTGAGAAGCACTCCGTGAGTCTATAATAATAAAAGTGTAATATGCTAATTAGACCAGACAGCTGAACAACCTTATGGATGTCCTTCCGGATGAAGCCAGGGCTGTGAGGGCTGAGCCCCTTGCATGAATTTCGTGCAACGGGCCTCTAGTATTAATATAATGGTCTAGTTGAGTGGAACCATTGGGGGAGCAATGGGGAACAAGTTTGAAGAAGTGACTAGTCAGTGGGTAGAGAAAAACAATGTACATTTATTAAACCCACATTAAGTGCTTGGTGCTTGACTTGTATTATATCATTTAATCACCTTAATCACTTCCCAAATTCTAGAGTCCAAGGAGTCCAACAAGCTCCAAAATAGGGAACTGAGACTCAGAGAGATTAAGAAACATAAAAAAAAACAAACACAAAAATCTTAAATGTAAGTTGTGAAATCATAAAAATCCTAGAAGAAAATGTAGGCAGCAAAATATCAGACTTCTCACGTGGCACAATTTTCACTGATACACGCCTAGGGCAAGAGAAACAAAGGAAAAGGTAAACAAATGGGACTACAGAAAAATAAAGAGCTTCTGCACAGCAAAAGAAACATGCATCAAAATGCAAAGGGAGCCCACTGTATGGGAGAACATATTTGCCAATGAGACATCTGATAAGGGGTTCATTTCCAAAATATATGAAGTACTATACAATTCAACAAAAAGAAGACAAACAATCCAATTAAAAAATGGTTAGAGGATCTAAATAGACACTTCTCCAAAGAGAATATACAAATGGCCAAGAGATGTATGGAAAAATGCTGTCTCTAATCAGAGAGATGTAAATTAAAATGACAATGAGGTATCACGTCACACCTGTCAGAATGGCTACCATAAACAAATCAACAAATGACAAGCGCTGGCAAGGATGTGGAGAAAAGGGAACCATAATACACTGCTGGTGGGAATGCAGACTGGTGCAGCCATTATGGAAAACAATACGAAGTTTCCTCAAATAATTACATATGGAACTGCCATTTGACCCAGTGATCCTGCTAGGAATTTATCCTAAGAAGCCTGAAACACCAATCAGAAAGAAAATGTTCACCCCTATGTTCACAGCAGCACAATTTACAATAGCTATGATCTAGAAACAGCCCAAGTGCACATCAGTAGATGTGAGGATAAAAAAGCAGAAGCTTTTTATTTTGATGTAGTCCCACTTATTTACTTTTTCCTTTGTTTCTCTTACCCTAGTCATTGTATCAGCGAAAATTATGCCACATTTACACATTGAAATACTGTCTATATATATAAAAGGCTAAGATGCTAAGTGTCCTACTGTCTGACTGGTTGCTATGATGCACACTGACCACCAGGGGGCAGACACTCAACGCAGGAGCTGCTGTGATGCCCACTGGCCATTTACAGAGAAATGGCACCATGGACCTGGCTCCAACAAAGCAACACTCGGCTTCCCCCAAGTGGGACAAAGGCCCCACAACCACCCTAGAGTGACAGCCCACCAAATTGCAGCCAACGTTGCTGAGACTCTATGGTGCAAAATTTGGCCCACTGCCCAGCCCAGCCCAGCCTGGAAACAGTGGCTGTGTGTGCTGGGTAATGATGTCACATAACAATGCCCGGCTTCCTCTCCCTAGTGACAGGCCATCTATATATATATAAAAGGCTAATATGCTAAGTGTCCAACTGTCCAACCAGTTGCTTTGATGGGCACTGACCACAAGGGGGCAGTCGCTCAATGCAGGAGCTGCCTAGCTGCAGTGACTTGGCAGCAGCGATTCTCCCACCCTGAAACCAGAGAGGAGGGAGCCCGATTCCTTGCAGGGCAGTGCTATTCTACCTTTGGCTGTGAATTATGTTGCTGCTGGGGCACTGCTAGCCCCGAATCTGGTTTACTGCACATTTGCGTTTGTGTTCCACACCCTGTATGACAGCAACTTTGCAGAGTGCCCTCTCGCACTCCAGGACCCCTCGGGGGATGTCAGAGAGCCAGTTTCAGCCTGATCCCAGCAGGCCAGGCTGAGGGACCCCACCTGCTGGAGGGACCCCGCTTATTCTGCAGACGCTGGGGAGGGACTGTAGAAGGTTGGCTCCAGGGCATGTCCAGCCCATTTCACCCAGTCCCCCCCCCCCCAGCCACATTCTAATTAATTTCCTTTCAATGTGCATGAATCTGTGCACCAGGTCACTAGTGTATCTATAAAAAAATGGGTCTCTTACCCTTTGAAACAACATGGAGGGACCTGGAGCATATTATGCTAAGTGAAATAAGCCAGTCAGAGAAAGACAAATATAGCATGATCTCACTTATATGTGGAATCTAATGAACAAAAGAAACTGACAAACAAAATAGATCCATGAAAGTATGCAACAGGCTGACAGTTTTCAGAAGGAAAGGGGGTGAGGCTTAATAGGTTAACCAAAGAACTTATATGCATATATGAATAACCCATTGTCACAGACAATAGTGTGGTGAAGGCGTAGGGAGGAGGTGGGAGTAGGAAGGAGGGGGGTCAATGGGAGGAAAAAAGAGGGACATCTGTAATGCTTTCAGGATAAGTTTTTTAAAAAGAAACTTATCCAAAATCACCACCACTAAAAACAGAGGTAGGCATTGAGCCTCCAAATTTCATTGACTTTCCATTATATTCTACTAGAGGCCTGGTGCACAAAAATTTGTGCACTCAGGGGGGAAGGAGGGGTCCCTCAGCCTGGCCTGTGCCCTCTCGCAGTCTGGGACCCCTCGGGAGATAACGACCTGCTGGCTTAGGCCTGCTCCCAGGTGGCAGAGGGCAGGCCCAATCCCTAGTTGCAGCCCCTGGTCGGGCTCAGAGCAGGGCCGATTGGGGAGTTGGGGCACCACCCCTTGTCATTCACAGAGCAGGGAGGATTGGGAGGTTGCGATGCCACCTTCAGTCACGCTCAGGGTAGGGCCAATTGGGGGGTTGGGGCACCGCCCCCTGTCACACTCAAGGCAGGGTCGATGGGGAGGTTGTGGCGCCACCCCCTGTCACGCACAGAGAAGGGCCAATCAGGGGGTTGGGGCACTGCCCCTTGTCATGCACAGAGCAGGGCCCATCAGGGGATTGAGGAGCTCCCCCCTGTCACTCACAGAGTAGGGCCAATAGGGGAGTTGGGGCACCACCCCCTGTCACACACAGAGCAGGGCGGATCAGGGGGTTGGGGCGCCGCCACTGTCACACTCGGGGCAGGGCCAATGGGGAGGTTATGGCTCTACCCCATCACACACAGAGCAGGGCCTGTGGGGAGAGGGGGGGTTGGGGCACCGCCCTCTATCACCCACAGAGCAGGGCTGATCAGGGGGTTGGGGCACCGCCACTCTCACACTCAGGGAAGGGCCAATGGGGAGGTTATGGCTCTACCCCATAACACACAGAGCAGGGCCTGTGGGGGGTGGGGGGGAGGTTGGGGTGCCGCACCCTGTCACACACAGAGCAGGGCCGATCAGGGGGTTGGGTTGGGGAGCTCCCCCATATCAGGCACAGAGCAGGGCTGATCAGGAGGTTGGGGCGCCTTCCCCTGTCATGAACAGAGCAGGGCGGATAGGGAGGTTGTGGCCCTGCCCCCTGTCACACACAGAGCCACAGGGTGATCAGGGGGTTTGGGCGCTGCCCCCTGTCATGCTGATCCCGGTGCCGGGAGGCCTCGCAGCTCCACTGATCCCAGTGCTGGGAGGCATATTACCCTTTTACTATATAGGATAGAGGCCTGGTGCATGGGTGGGGCTGGCTGGTTTGCCCTGAAGGGTGTCCTGGATCAGGGTGGGGGTCCCCACTGGGGTGCCTGGCCAGCCTGGATGAGGGGATGATGGCTGTTTGCAGCTGGTCACACACCCTTCAGGGTGGGGGTCCCCACTGGGGTGCCTGGCCAGTCTGGGTGAGGGGCTGAGGGCTGTTTTCAGGCTCGCAGGTGACTGAAGCTCCCAACTGCTCCTTTTTTTCTTTTTTTTTTTTTTTTTTATTCTGAGCCAGCTTTAGCTCTGGCTCCAGCTCTGAGGCCTCTGCTGCTGAAAACAGGTATCTGGTTTGTTTGGGTTCTATAATCGAAACAATGTTTAACTCCAGCTCTGAGATCCCTGCTCGCTGAAAGCAGGTTTCTGGGGTTTTGTTTAGCTTCTATATTTATTACAATGTTTCAAACTTCAGGCTCAGAGGCCGGCAAGGCAGGCGGGGAACGTTGGTTTCCTCCGTCACTGAAGCAAGCAAGCCTCATGTTAGTTTCAAGCTGCCTGGCTGCCGGTGGCCATCTTGGCTGGCAGTTAATTTGCATATCTCCCTGATTAGCCAATGGGAAGAGTAGCAGTCATACGCTAATTACCATGTTTCTCTTTTATTAGATAGGACTAGAGGCCCAATGCATGAAAATAGTGCAAGGGGCTCGGCCCTCGCAGCCCCAGCTTCATCCGGAAAGTCTTCTGGAAGGACGTCCAGGAGGTTGTTCAGCTGTTTGGTCTAATTAGCATATTAGCTCTTTATTGTATAGGGTCATATAGGATTGCCATTTCATATGCACTATACAGACTGCTGTTTAACCACCTAAACATACAGCTACATTTGCTCATGATTGAGCATCCAGCAGGTGCTCTCTGACTGATGTGCTGTCTTGATCCTAATATTTCCATCCAACCTCAGAGCACCTTCAGATGTTTGAGATGTACGGTATCACAGAGATTCCCATGGGGCCTGCTATCCATCTGTACGCAGAATCAGTCCTTTAAACATGTTGTCTGTATTATCTGTAACCCTGGAACATTTGTGTCAGAGATAATGGCACAGCCATTTCTTGCAGAACTTAAACTGCCAACCAGTGGGCACCACTGCCTTCAGTTTCTCGCTATGAGGAAAAGAGGAATTCTCCAAATTCTTTGGGACTCCCATAAAGCCTTTGCTTGAGGCTCTGAGCAATGTTTTAGGGTTCATTTCCAGGTGAAGTCCTTTGCCTTCCTATTTGGATAGTGACAGTTGGGAGTGGACAGAAGAGAGTGAATCAATACATTAAGGCCTCCCTAGACCCAGGGAGGTTGGCCTTGGTTTCTGTGTGACAAATATTAATGGTAACACTAGTGATGCTGGTGGCTAAAGATGCAAGGGGTGCTTTCCAATGCGCCATGTCCTCCACAAATGCCATCTCATTTAATTGCCATATGTGAAAGCATTATCTTCACACAGACGAAGAAAAGAGGGAAAGTGAGGGACTTATCCAAAGTCACACAGCTTGTAAGTTAGAGTCTGGACATAAGCCCACTGGCCCTGTTCACAAATCCTCTGTCCTGCTTTGAACTTGTATATCTAAACTATAACTGGATGTAGAATACCAACCCTGAAGGGCTGTAAAGCAAACATTGCTAGTGAATTAGCCTGCCCTCCCTTACACCTCTGCCCAGGCTCTGGCTCAAACACCCTGAAGGAAGGAAAGTGATCTAATCTGATCGGTTCATTCACATGGAACTCTTCCAGACTCAGAGCAGGTCCTGACTTGAGGACTACTTTGAGAATTGTTGTAGCTGAATCCACTGGACTCTGGCTTAGTCCCTCAATGGAAGCGAGTTATTTCATCTCTCCTGGCTTCACCTTCACCTTGGGTAAAATGGAGCTAGTTAAACCAGTGGTTATCTGTGACTCTCTGGGTTGTAAGTGGCAGGAACCCACCTCACACCAGCATCAGCAAAAAATTCAAGGCACACACAGCTGCACGGCAGACAAGCCGAAGGGGAAGCTGGTCAGAACCAGGGCTCATCCAGCGTCTCCCCACCCACCTCTCAGCTCTGCTTCACTATCTTCACTCCCTCAAGCTGCTGAAACCACGTCCATAGCAGCTCAGAAGCGTGTCCTTCCAGCTTCAAAACCAGAGCAGAGCCCAGCCAGCATGGCTCAGTGGTTGCGCCTCAACCTATGAATCAGGAGGTCACAGTTTGATTCCTGATCAGGGCATGTGATAGGGTTGCAGGCTCGATTCCCAGTAGGGGGCATACAAGAAGCAGCCGATCAATGATTCTCTCTCATCATTGGTGTTTCTCTCTCCCTCTTCCTTCCTCTCTGAAATCAATAAAAATATATATTTTTTCAAAACAGAGAGGAAGTAGTATTCTCCTGCCAACTCCAGCTGATCAATGTCCTCGTGGACTATGGAGCTTCTAACCTGCCGTCCTCTGATGGAATCCCACTAGTCCGGGCCCTTTAAGAGCAGCATCTCTTATCCTTGGGTGAAGAAATGAGGCAATGCGACTCGTGGGCCTTTGTACCCGCCTACTTGATAGAGTAATACCTTCCTGACCCACAGAGCAGGGCCAAGGATGGGGTGAGCTTGTAGGCTTGCTCCCGGGCTGCAAGCAGGAGCCATTGGGCAGTGACACAGAGGGGCCGTAAGAGAAACAGTTACACGGCTCCACCCAGGAAGATGACAATTGTCAGAGGTTGCTGTGCACAAACACCAGTCCATAACTACCGGTCTCAGCATGCACACATACCCACTGCTCCTGGGGCCCTTAGAGGCTCTCAGCCTGCAGCTGTCCTCTGCCGACTGCCCTGGCCTCTGTTTTGACCTGACCATCCTTCTGTGCACAAGTGGTAGGCAGGGAATACTCACACCAGGACTCACACCAGTCACAGAGGCTCTGCTCCTGGGATGCCTGCTTCTCTTCTCCCTCAAACCAGTCCCCAGAGTGAAGGAGCAGAAGCCCAACCAGCAGGCCACTGTGTACCCAGAGGTGGTATATCCAGAACACAACCAATGATGCTACCCAGGTGGAAACTGGCTTCACACACATTCCTTGCTCCTCAAGCACTCTCGGCTTCAAGGTCGGTTGGTGGAACTGTTCCCAAAATGTGGCGAAAGGCCTGGCCTGCTGCCTCCTCCCTCCGTCCTGGCTTGGAAAGTAGCATGGCCCACTGGGGCATCAGGGACAATGTTGGCTGGGGCTCTCCTTGGTCTGGACACTGACCTGAGCACTTCATATACACAATCACAGTGACCAGCTGTCATCACTCTCTCTTATCAGAGGAGGTAACTTAGGCCAGGGGAGGCCAAGAACATGTACCTTCACCCTGAAAGTGGCACCTTGAAAGTTGACCTCTTGGAGCCCAAAGCCCACCCTGTAGCCCCCACACCAGCTTTTCCTTTGCAATATCTCCTGCACAGAGAGGGCTCACCCTGCTTGCCTCACTCTGGCAGTCCTGGGTCAACCTTGGCACTAGGATCCTGATCCCTTCTGTGTAGTCTGCCATCCTTTGCACCAGCACTGTCTTTCCACAGCACAAATTTGACCCTCTCACTTCTTTCTGCTTGAAACCCTCCAAGCCTCCGAGTGGCCTGCTGTGTATAAACTCAGTGTGGCTGTTGAGGCTGCTTCCCTTCCTCTTTCTCTCCACCTACTCCAACCCGCCCTCCCCATCGGTCCAGGCTTTTTTAAGGGCCCACCTCCTCCATGAAGACTTCCATCCTGAATCTGTCAAGTCTTTGAAAGTGAGTTGAAAAGGTCCCTTATCTAGTGGTTTTCAAACCAGTTTCTGAAACACAGTGAGGGTTTGCAGGACAACAGTGTGACAAATACTAGTAAATGAAAGGTGGGTGTGTGCAGGGGAGGGTCCCTAGCTCCTTGCACCTTCCACCCAGGGAGATGAAGTCATCATCCTTGTCTCTGCTCCGCAGCTGCAGATTTGTGTTCCTGTCTTGGATTTGTCCATGTAGAATTTTATCCTGCTGCTAACATACCAATATATAATTATCTATACTAATAAAAGGGTAATAAAAACATCCATCTGGACGTCCTTCCAGACAAAGGCATGGTGGCGGGGACCGAGGCAGAGGTGGTTAGGGGTGACCAGGCTGGCAGGGGAAGGCAGCTAGGGGCAACCTGGCCGGCAGGGGAGGGCAGTTAGGGGTGATCAGGCCAGCAGGCAGAGGCGTTAGGGGAGATCAGGCCATCAGGCAGAGAGGTTAGGGGCAATCAGGCAGGCAGGGGAGCTCTTAGGGGCATTAGGCAGGCAAGCAGGCAGAGTGGTTAGGGGTGAACAAGCAGGCAGGCAGGTGAGCAGTTATGAGCCAGTGGTCCTGGATTGGGAGAGGGATATCTGACTGCCGAATTAGGCCCGATCCCACAGTCAAACATCCCCCAAGGGGTCCCGGATTGGAGAGGTTGCAGGCTGGGCTAAGTGCCCCCCCCCTTCCTGTGCACGAATTTTGTGCACCAGGCCTCTAGTATATTATAATAACAGAACAATAACAGTATAATCCAGGCCACCCTTCTAGTGTTACAGCTGGGAATCCCTACAGCCCTTGCTGTTCTCTACGATTTGACACCTAGGGCTGATGACCCCCTGCAAGTTTACTTTTCTTTCCCTGGAGATGCCTGTCTCCTCAACTACAATATGAACTCCTCACAGGCCAGGACCAGGTCGTATATTGGAAATCTCCGAGACAAACAAGGTTTAAGAAATGTCTACTTGTTGTGACTATTTATTATCTGCTGAAGGTATTTCCCTAAAGACATAAAACAAAGCAGATACAAATAAAGCCCTACCCAGTCCCTCCCGTCTCCCTCCATCCCCAGAGGTAACCACTCCCCCAGATAGTGTATATCATTTCTCTACATTTTAACGTTTCTAAAAATATGTTTTTATTGATTTCAGAGAGGAAGGGAGAGGGACAGAGAGAAACATCAATGATGAGAGAATCACTGATCGGCTGCCTCCTGCATGCCCCCTACTGGGGATCCAGCCTGCAACCCGGGCATGTGCTCTGACTAGGAGTCAAACCCAGCCAGGTGTTTCTCCACTTTCGTATTCCACATACAAGTGCATTATTATGCTGTGTGAGCTATGGTTTTCTAGTTCTGATGGGTAATCTCAGAAGCTACGGGAAGTGAAGGCTGCCTTTCCGTGAGCATCTTGTTTCCCAGTCGGACTATGCTCCTTAAGGGCAGACAGCCTAACCCCCCGACATGCACTTCTCTTCCCAATGCATGTCACCTGCTGACTCCAGGGACAATTCCTGCTCGTGTCTTGAGGACGTGGTGTTGCCTCCTCTGTGGGGACCCTGGCCAACAAAAAGCAGTGTCACTTATTGGATAATCGAGCCCAATCCGGCCAGCCCACTTGGTGCCCATCTTGGCTTGGTCACTTATAGCTGAGTGGGTGCAGCAAAGTTAGGCAACTTGTCTGTGTCTCAGTTTCCTTTTCTGTAAAGTGTGGTACAATTGTATCCAGTCATAGGATTCTTGTGAGGACTGAGTTAATAGAAGAAAAGTACTTTAAACAGCGCATGTTATGTGCTGGGTAAGTTTTAGTGACTCTGATTTTGTGGCCAAGCCACTCTGTATGGCTGAGACTTACTAGTTTAGAAAGACCTACTTCATGCAGTACCATGACATGCTAAGTCACTCTAAATGGCTGGACTTTAAATGGGCCCGCCTCCCCCTGGGTACTGAGCCCTTATTGGAGGAGTGGGTAAGTCTGTCCGCAAGACCAGGTAGCTCACCGGACCTCCTTCCTGTTCTTGATTCCCCATCCTCCGCCACTCTTTCCACACTCTCTCTCCTGCTCAGAACTCAGATGGAACCAAGTGGCTTCTGTCCCTGTGTGAGGGAGGGAGAAATGTGCTGGGCCCACCGTGCCTGTTGGGCCTAGCTTCCCGGGGCCTTGAACAGAACTCAGCAATGAGATGCCAAGTCTCCCACCCCCAGCCCCATCGCTTAGACCACCTGGTTAGGCTGGACTCCTCCGTCCCCCCACCCCACCCCTCTAGCCGGGGTCGCCCTGTCCACGGGTCTCTGGGAAGAAGCAATGTCATGCTTGACCTGACCGTCAGTTTTTCTACTTACCACTCAGTGACCTGCTGGGTCTGATGAGCGGTGAACAGGTGTTTTTTAAAGGCCTTTGCATGTCCATTGACACGTCATAGAAACAAAACACTGGCAAGGGAAGTGTTTTCTTTGTGAGACACACACAGTCTTAGCCCCTAGTGCTTCGCCCACGGGACCTGTACCCACCCCATCCCTAGAAATGGGCTTCACCCCCTTCTCAGATAATCTCCTGCCCTGGAGACCATCATTTTGGGGCACCATTTTATGGCAGCCTGCTCAGTTTTGTGGGGAATGCCGAGAGAGCCAGAGGGAGTGGGGCAGAATAGGCCCCAAATTGCTCCTGGCAGCCCGAGGGATCTGGGAAGGTCAGCACCTCCTTCGCTAGACAAACAGCCCCCAGTGTGTCTCCCCCGGAGGCCTCTGGCAAGCTGTTGAGCAGACCAGGTCCGAGGGAGCGAGGGAGCGTGGCCACCCAGTTAGCGCACAGGGAGGCTTCTGCAGATGCAGCCCGCAGCCTGGGCTCCCCAGAGACAGGCAGCCACGGAGGGCCTTGCGGAGGTGACCAGGGTCACTGTTAGCAAAATACTCTTCGGTTCCTATTGCCCAATAAATCTTCCCTGATGGTTCTTCTTGGGTGATAAGCACTGAAGAGGTTGACTTATTACCTGCCAGGCCAGTTTCCCCATCCTAATCCCCTTGCTACAATGAAGGCCTGCAGGGAAAACTGGCATAAGCAGCTACAGAGCTGAGAGGAGCAGGCCGTTTTAAAGGGCCTCGGGATAGAGGGAGAGAGGTCTTTACCTCTATAAGGGGCTTGAAGCACAAGTGGTTTCAGAGTAACATAAAGGTTGCAGGCACATACGCGGTCTGGAACCCTCAAAGAAAAAATCTAGATCACCTGGGTCTGTAGTGGCCTCCAGCCCTCCCCAGGGCATCCTCCACTCTCCTCCACAGAGCTGCTCAGAGCCCCAGCCCCTCCATACTCAGAAGGGGGTGGTCCTTGGACCAGCAGCGGTGGCATCACCTGGGAACTTGTTGGCAGTCAGATGCTCAGGGCCCACCCAGACCTACTGAAGCAGAACCTGCATTCTAACCAGACCCCTGGGCAATCTGCATGCACCTCTGAGTCTGAGGAGCACGGGTCTAGCCACCGGGTGCTGTCCCCACCCCCATCACCCCCAGACTAGGTTTCCTGGGCTACAGGCTGGGTCCTCGCCCTCCTCTCTCCTGCCCCATCTCTCATACCTGGGGCTCTGCACTCTGCCAACCACCAGTTGGAGAATAGAAGTCTGACTAGTTCATGCCATTGTGTCACCGAACACACAGAGCATTTTCACTTTAACACATGGCAATAATCTCAACCCAAATGCCGCACGGGAAAATGTAGTGATGTCCGCGGGGAGCCTGGGCCTTGAGCCACTCCGGGCCAGGGGCCTGTGATGCAGGCTGCCCCATGGAGGTGTGTTAATTGTCCCTCTTTGCAGTGGCTCAGCCTATCATGCTTGTGGAAGAAGAGAGAGGACAAGGGCAGAGTGGCTGAGTAAGGCACTCGGTATGAGCGATGGACAACCCAAGGCCAGGTGTGTACTGCACCCAGTGGTGTACCTGTGAGGAAGGCATCGGCTCTAAGCCGGGATAGCCTGGGCCTAGTGGTGAGAACCTGGGCATATTACCTTCAGTCTGTGAGCATCTGTCTCCTTGTCTGTGGAAAAAAAAAAAAAATGATCCCCAGTGGTTTGTAGTGCAGATTAACACTATACTGAGCCAGCCCAAAGTGCCCACTCAATGCATGTCCATTTTCCCTCCCCTTTCCTGCTGCGGTGCAGGAAGAGCAGGCACTGAGGCTCGGCTCTGGCCTCCACTAAGGCTAACAACAACATTGGTGAGCATGAAACGGTTACACGCCCAAGCAATAGAGGATGAAATGCCGAAAGGAGCCGCAGAACCATCGACAGGGAGGCAGACCAAGTCTTTGAGTGGAAATTGAACTGGTGAAGATACGTAGAACAGGGCACGTGAACACAGCACACAAAGGTTAGAGACAGGACTGGGTCCTGGTGGAGACAGTCAGCAGAGGCCAGGGAGACTGTTGGGGGCGGGAGGGAGCGGGGAGGACAGGCAGGAGGGGAGAGGCCCGGGTGGGGCAGGCCTTGGACAGCCAGGGTACAGGGCTGGGCCACTGAGTTCCCATGACTAAGGCATTGCCGCGGAGGACCGTGTCGCTGGACTGGGCCTGAAGCCTCACCCATCCTCCTGCCCCTCTCCTGCCCAGTCTTCTCAGGGCCGCCTAGATTCGGAGCTACTGTTTATTTAGCCTCTGCAGTGTGACTGGGAAAAGCAAATTTGATTTGTGGTGCAGGTAGGACTAGAGCCTAACTTTACTGGTAGAAATGAGCCATTCCTGGGGGCCTCTGTGTGCCAGGCTTTGAGTTCCTTCACTGTGAGTGGCCTTATTATTCCGCTCAATAACCTTTGAGAGGATGCCATTTTGCACCCATTTTTTCCAGTTTCATTAAGATTTCATTGGCATATAATATTGTGCCAGTGTAGGGTACAAAACATGTTGACTTGACACACTTATATATTGCAAATGATCGCCCCATAGCATTGGCTAACACTGGCATCACGTCACATAATCATCATTTCTCTCTTTGTGGTATGGCGTCCATTTTGCCTAAAGAAACTGAGGCATGCTCAGGCAGGTTAGGTAGCTTGCCTGAGGCCCCGAGGCCAGAGCCTGCTCTATTCGCCGCTGTCCTTCTTCCAAAAGAACCCCCCCCCCCCAACCCCTGCGCTGTTCTGGGGTTCACGACACCCTGAACTCCATGAAGCTGCTTCCAAAAATTCCTTTCTGCACACGAGCTAAAAAGTCTTCAGTTGTACTGAAAGAGCAGACATAAGGGTGGGGAAACAAGACCCTTTCTAACAAGAAATGGACCTTGCATTTTAACGTTCCAGTCCAGCCCGGAAAGACAATGAAGGGACAAGTGTGAATTCCAACATCACTGAAAATCCAAGAACCAAGGGAAACGTTCTCCCCACCAGGAAAGCAGGGTCAGGAAGAACTGGTGTGGCCAAGCAACTGTTCTATAGGGAGGGGGCAGGAGCCTCCACCGGCAGCAAATCAGGGCGTCCGCTCTCACTGAGGCCCATCTGCCTCCATTGGGACTGGGAATTGGAACAGGGGACTGGGCCCAGGGAGACTAACAGGGAAGAGGGATGAAAGAAAGAAGGCCGGCCCTGGCTGGGTGGCTCGGCTGGAGCATCGTCCCACACACCAAAAAGTTAGCAGGTTTGATTTCCAGTCAGGGCACATACCTAGGTTGCGGGTTCGACCCTGGGCGGAGAGGTGTACGGGAGGCAACCAATTGATTTTTCTCTCTGACATCGATGTCTCTCTCTCTCTTATTCTCTCTCCCTCTCGCTCTAAAAAAAATCAATAAAAACATATTCTCAGGTGAGGATTAAAAAAAAGAAAAAAGAAAGCCATACCCCAACTGGTCTCGGCCATGAGAAGGTAGCCTTGAGGGAACTAACGGCACCTGGACATGCACCCTGAGCTCGGCCACCAACTGAGTGAGGCCCGGAGGTTGCTCCTCAGCCTCGGCAGCCGCCATCTGGACATCATTAACCGGGGCTGCACCTTCTCGGAAGTCTTATGAACCTCGGCGGCTGGTGGAAGGCTTATAGCCCTGTTTATTGTGGTGGTGGCTGTGACCAAGTCCTCTTCTCCCTCTCTTTTTCTTTCGGTCTTCCTGAATTAGCCGAGCCTACACGAAGGGCCTTCCTGGAAGACACACGTCCAGATGTGTTTAGGTGAAGCCTAAACTTGGTGTGGCAATCCCAGGAGGCCTTGAAACATATTTTTTAAATGTGCTGTGAAAATGATGTAGGCTAATGAGCATTTTGTATTAATCAGGTTTTTATTTCTATATTTTATGATGCTAGGATATCTGGAGGCCTCCCGGAGTTAGCTAATTTCTAGAAAAAGCAGACCACTTGGCTGCAAGCATGCCTTTTATATGCAAATTAACCAGCTCCTTTATCTCTCACCCACCCAACCAATATCCCTGCTCCCCCAAATCACCCCGGGGCCAGGTAACAAATAACTGGAGAGCACCCCTATAGCCCAGAGCCCGCTGGCATTATTCAAACTCTCCAACCCTAAGCCTCCTCAGTTTTGCCCATTCTTTCCCCCAAAGGCCACCATAAAGGCTTGTGCTCATGGCTTCTCCTGCCCCTTCTCCTTTCGACATGCTGCTCCCCCAGGTGGCCCTGCACAGTGTATTGTGACACCTGCCTCTGGGGACCTGTGAGTATAAACACTTCTTCCTTCATAGAAGTCATTGCTTATAACAAACCCCAGGTACACTTTAAAACACGTCTGTACAGGACAGTTCGATAAATGCGGCTCCCGCTTTCCACACGGGAGGGTAGCACTGGAGGCAGGTCGGGTGGGCAGAAGGGTGGAAGGCGGTGCTGTGGAAGTGTTTGGGCTACAAGTTTATGAGACTTCACTTCCAGTTATGGTTCTAGAGTCTCTGTATACCTCAGGTTCTTTTCTAGAAAAAAAGAGAAATTTTATTAGGTAACCCCAAGGTCCCTTCTAGCTCTAAATGTCTTTGGACCTAAATGGCTTCTAAAATATGTAATAGAGCAATATATAAATGCTTATGATATTACATGAAGTTGGAAGGAAAAAAACAGAATACAAAATTACACTATCCTACATTCCAACATGGCTGAAGACTGGAAGAATATATACAAAGAAGAAACCTTTAATGAAAGATGAGATTATGGATCAAAATGCATATTTCACATCTATATATATAAAAGCCTAAGTGACCATCCAACCGTTCGACTGGTAGCTGTGACGCACAATGACCACCAGGGGGCAGACGCTCAACGCAGGAGCTGTCGAGCTGTGGTGACTTGGCAGCAGCAGTTCTTGGTTGACACACCCAGAACCAGAGAGGAGGGAGCCTGATTCCGGGGTTGGGGGATGTCGGAGAGCCGGTTTTGGCCCGATTCCCACAGGCAGGCCAAGGGACCCCACCTGTGCATGAATCCATGTACCAGGCCTCTAGTTTAAAATAAAAACCCAAAGTTCATATCAGGGCAGAGCTGGTGTCCTTCTCTCATCATTTCTGCATCCTTTTATAAATGCCCTGTATACATTTCTAGTGGTCAGGCCCTAGGGGAGAACCCATTTCTCACTTTTTCCAGCTTCTAGAGACCACCCACATTTCTTGGCTCACACTCTGCTCCCCCTTCCACCTTCAAAGCCAGCAAAGGCCAGCTGAGTCTTTCTCGCCCTAATCTTGCTTCAGCGGCACATCTCCTCTGACTTTGTCTGCCTCTGCCTCCTCTTTTACCTATTAGGATGCTGTCATTACATCAGCCCCACCGGGATAATCCAGAATCATCCAGAATCATCTTCTCATCTCAAGGTCAGTTGATTAGCAACTTTAATTTCATCTGCAGCTTTAACGCCCCCTTGCCTTTTGCAGAACACGTTCACAAGTTACAGGAGTTGGGGAGGGAACAATCTTGGGGTGGGTGTAATACTCTTCTCCGGAATTCTATTCCATCTAAAGAGGGCCCCAGATGGCAGCATAGGTTAACGCCGGAGATTACTGCCTTGAACAACCAAATCAAAACACACCTAAAAGACGGAACGGACATCATCCAGAACCACAGGAAGGCTGGCTGAGTGGAAATTCTACAACTAGGAGGAAAGAGAATATCATACCCAGACTCAGAGGAGGCGCAGTGCTGAAGTGAAATACTCAGGTACAGAGTGCGCGCGGAGCAGGCTGGCAGCGGAGGGCGCGGTTGGTGCTTTCAATCGGGAGGGAGTCTCAGATTCTGAGCTCCAGATCCGGACGAGTCTCTAGGGACCCAGACTCAAACAGGAGAAGCGGGACTGTCTGGCTTCAGTCGGAACTCAAAGGCAGCTTTCTCTCCGAGGTTTGCAGCAGTTGCTGGGACTCTGTGAGGCAGAGCCCCTAGGGACGGAACTGAGAGCCGCCATAACTGCTCTCTCCAGCCCACCCTGTTGATCCCGAGCCTGAGCGACCCACCCGCCCCGCCCAAGCCCTGCGCAGAGCCATTTGCCAGATAGCTTCAGGCAAAGGCTAGATTAGCACCTCCCTAGAGGACAGAAGTTTTCCCACTGCAGACACAGCTGATTCTCACAGCCAGCTGGCCTGGAGGTCAAATCCCCCTAGTATTAACTACAATAATCAAGGCTTAACTACAGGAGGACTGCGCACAAAGACCACTAGGGGGTGCACCAAGAAAGCATAAAAAATGCGGAGACAAAGAAACAGGACAAAACTGTCAATGGAGGATATTCAGTTCAGAACCACACTTTTAAGGTCTCTCAAGAACTGTCTAGAAGCCACTGATAAACTTAATGAGATCCTCAACAAATCTAATGAGACCCTCGATGTTATGATAAAGAACCAACTAGAAATTAAACATACACGGACTGAAATAACGAATATTATACAGACTCCCAACAGCAGACCAGAGGAGCGCAAGAATCAAGGCAAAGATTTGAAATGCGAAGAAGCAAAAAACACCCAACCGGAAAAGCAAAATGAAAAAAGAATCCGAAAATACGAAGATAGTGTAAGGAGCCTCTGGGACAGCTTCAAGCGTACCAACATCAGAATTATAGGGGTGCCAGAAGATGAGAGAGAGCAAGATATTGAAAACCTATTTGAAGAAATAATGACAGAAAACTTCCCCCACCTGGTGCAAAAAATAGACTTACAAGTCCAGGAAGCACAGAGAACCCCAAGCAAAAGGAATCCAAAGAGGACCACACCAAGACACATCATAATTAAAATGCCAAGAGCAAGAGACAAAGAGAGACTCTTAAGAGCAGCAAGAGAAAGAAACTCAGTTACCTACAAGGGAGTACCCATATGACTGTCAGCTGATTTCTCAACAGAAACTTTGCAGGCCAGAAGGGAATGGCAAGAAATATTCAAAGTGATGAATACCAAGAACCTACAACCAATATTACTTTATCCAGCAAAGCTATCATTCAGAACGGAAGGTCAGATAAAGAGCTTCACAGATAAGGAAAAGCTAAAGGAGTTCATCACCACCAAACCAGTATTATATGAAATGCTGAAAGGTATCCTTTAAGAAGAGGAAGAAGAAGAAAAAGGTAAAGATACAAATTATGAACAACAAATACACATCTATCAACAAGTGAATCTAAGAATCAAGTGAATAAATAATCTGGTGATCATAATAGAATCAGGGATATAGAAAGGGAATGGACTGACTATTCTTGGGGGGGAAAGGGGTGTGGGAGATGCGGGAAGAGACTGGACAAAAATCGTGCACCTATGGATGAGGATAGTAGGTGGGGAGTGAGGGCGGAGGGTGGGGCGGGAACTGGGAGGAGGGGAGTTACGGGGGGAAAAAAGAGGAACAAATGTAATAATCTGAACAATAAAGATTTAATTAAGAAAAAAAAATAAATGGAAACAAAAAAATAAAATAAAGAGGGCCCCAGACAGCCCCTTGGTGTCTTTTTTTTTTTTTTTAATATATTTTATTGATTTTTTTTTACAGAGAGGAAAGGAGAGGAATAGAGATTTCCAAACATCAATGAGAGAGAAACATCGATCAGCTGCTTCCTGCACACTCCCTACTGGGGATGTGCCTGCAACCAAGGTACATGCCCTTGATCGGAATAGAACCTGGGATTCTTGAGTCCACAGGCTGACGCTCTATCCACCGAGCCAGACCGGTTAGGGCCCCTTCGTGTCTTCTTGCTTGTCCTTGATCTTTTCACCGAGTTTAAGATGCAGAAACGTGGCATAGGAAAGAGTATAGACCTTACTCCAGGATTTGCCTTGACCCTGTGGTCCTCAGCAAACATTTACTGGGCGCCTTCTGTGTGCCAAAAACTAAGCCAGGTATTAGGGATGATATAAATGTGAGAATGACAAAGTCCTGCTCAGGGAACTCACAATCTAATAAGGAAGAGGACCATCCACAGAAACATTCCAAATGCAAAACACAAAAGGAAGACATGTGAAGCGAGGTGAGGGGAAGTGCTGTTGGCTGTGTCTGGATTCTGAAGGCACATTTGAGATCTGAGGAGGTGGTGGTGGAAGAGGGGTAGCCCAAGCTCAGTTAAGCTCTACTTTAAATTTTTAAAAAAAAAAAATTAGAATTAGTACAAGGAAATGCCCCTTGTTCTCTCATCCTTTCCTTCTTCCCGTCTGCTAGCTCCATCTCACTGCTCAGAGGTAACTGCTCCATTGAGATATTTATATCCTTTTAGATCTGTTCTATATGTCAAAATGCTCAAATGTAAAATGGTATATTGATAACATGTATTTTTTTTTACACAATAGGTTCATTCTATAACTTTTCTTGCCACTCGAATCAAGATCGATCAAATTGAGTATATTTTCACAAATCAGCACAATGTGTACATAGTATTGCCAGGGCAAATCTCTAAGCATGGAATATTTGTGTCAAAGAATATGCCCAGTTTTAATTTTTACAGATTCTGCCATTATCCAAATATACGCAGCTGATTTACTCCCCCTCTAAATTAGTAGGGAACTGCTCTTCCTGCACACCCACCTACGCTAGATATTATCCATCTTTTTAACCTCTGCCAATCTGATAGGTGGGAAGAGGGTATCTCAATGTGGTCTTGATTTGCATTTCTCTAATGATGAGTGTGGCTAAGTTTTTTTTTCATGAGCCTGTTTATGTTTTAAATTTTTGGGCCATGTGGGATTTATTTTGTTATAAGAATAGAACTTTATTTTTTTCCCCCAAATGGCAGTACTAGCTATTAAATAATTCACATGTTCTCCACTGATTTGAAATGCCACTTAGCTCTAAAATTTAAGAATAAAAAGAGACCACTTCAATTTAAACGTCACACCATATACAAAAATTAATTCAAAATGAATCATGGATTTAAAGGTAAAATAAAAAACTTTCCAAAGATAACACAGGAGAGCACCTTCAGTACCTAGAGATAACAGAGACTTCTCAGACAAGACACGGGAAACATCTGTAAAATAAAAAATTAATAAATTGGACTCCATCAAAATTAAAAACTTTTGTATTGTGAAATATCCTGTTAAAAAATATTTTTAAAAAGATGAGGTGCAGATTAGGAGAAAATATTCACATATCATGTATTCAACAAAGGCTTACATATCCTATATAATAAAAGGTTAATATGCAAATTGACCAAACAGTGGAACAAACAGTTGCTATGACACGCACTGACCACCAGGGGGCAGACGCTCAATGCAGGAGCTGCCCCGTGGTGGTCAGTGTGCTCCCACAGGGGAAGCACCTCTCAACCCGAAGCCAGGCTCACAGGGTGTCGAGTACAGCGGCGGTGGCGGGACATCCCCCAAGGGCTCCTGGACTGCAAGAGGGCGCAGGCCAGGTTGAGGGACCCCCCCGCCCCCAGCCCCAGTGCACGAATTTCGTGCACTGGGCCTCTAGTAGAATATATAAAGAACTATCAAATCTCAACAATGAAGCCCTAGCTGGGTAGTACAATTGCTTAGAGCATTGACCTGATAAACCAAGATTGAGGGTTCAATCCCCGGTCAGGTGCATATAAGAGGAAACAAATGAATTCATACATAAGTGGAATAACAAATTTCTCTCTCTCTCTCTCTCTCTCTCTCTCTCTCTCTCTCTCTCTTTCTCTCTCCCTCCCTCTCTCCCCTTCCCACCCCTCTCTCCCACATCAACCAATTAAAAAAATCTTTTTTTCTTAAAGAAACCTCAACAACCAGAATTCAAAAAATCTAATTATAGTATGGGCAAAGAGTTGAACAGATATTTCACCAATGAGGAAACATGGATGGCAAAGGAACACATGAAAAAATGTTCAATATCTTCAGCCACTTGGGAAATGCAAATTAAAAATTTAAGCCACAATGAGATAAGACTACACACCTATTAGAATGGCTAAAATAAAAAATAATGATAACACCAAATGCTGATTAGGATATAGAGAAACTGGAACATGGATACCCTGCTAGTGGACATCTAAAATGGTACAGCTACTCAGGAAAACAGTTTGGTGGTTTCTTACCAAACTAAATATGCAGTTACCTTATGACCCAACAATTGCACTCTTGGATATTTATCACAGAGAAATAAAAACTCATATTCGCACAAAAACCTGTACATGAATGTTCATAGCACTTTCATTCATAATAGCAAAACAACTATAGCAGTGTGTGTGTGAGGGAGGAGGTTGAACAAACTTTGGTAGATCCATACAATGAAATAATACCTTTCAGCAATAAAAAAAGTATTAACTATTAATACGTGCAACAATCCGAGTGAAACTCAGGACATATGCTTGGTGATAAAAGCCATTCCAAAAGGTTAGGTACTATATAATGTTTGATTCCATTCATATAACATTGTCCAAATGGTAAAACTCTAGAGATAGATTAGTGGTTGCCTGGGGCCATGGGTAGAAAGAAGGGGCATGGGTACTTAACTACAGAGATAGCAGAGGGAGTTCTTCTGTGTTGATGGGACAATTCTGTATCTTTACTGTTGCATTACAAGAATCTATACGTGTGATAAAATTGCATACAGCTACACACACACATAAGTGAATGGAGGTTTAAAAGTGATTTTAAAATAAGGTCTGGCCCTAGCTAGTTTGGCTCAGTGGATAGAGTGTCAGTCCTGAAGAGTCCGGGCTCGATTCTGGTCAAAGGCACGTACCTTGCATGCAGGCTCCCTGGCCCTGGTTGGGGTGTGTGCAGGAGGCAACCAATCTATGTGTCTCTCTCACATTGATCTCTCTTTGTCTCTCCCTCTCCCTTCCACTCTCTCTAAAAATCAATGGAAAAATATCCTTGGGTGAGGATTAACCCAAAACTAAATAAATAAATACATAAATAAACAAATAAATAATAATAATAATAATAAATAAGGTCAATAGTATAGTTAACAGTATTGCACCAATGTCAATTTCCTGATCTTTATATTGTATTACAGTTATATAATACGTCATCATTGGGAGAAGCTGAGGGTACTAATTTTGCAAATTCTTATGAATCCATAAGTATTTCAAAAGAAACTGTTTAAAGAAATTTTTGAATGAAAAAATGAGAAAAGAAAGCCATCTCTGCCAAAGACCTTCCCATTGCACAGGGTGGTTCTCTTTGGCAGTTGCTTCATCCACAATAACCTACTTCCTATCTCTCCTCTCCAGATACACAAGTACTATCCTTTGGAAAAGTTTACAGTTGAATGCAAGGTGCCTTAGACCAGGACTACAGGAAAGTTGCATAAATAAAAATAGTTCAAAAGAACACCTGCACACCAGGTTCACCAATTGTTACTATTTTAACCCATATCACTTTATCATATGGGAGGGATCCATCTGTATCGTTGTTTCTGAACCATTTGAGGGTAAGTTACATACATGGATACTTTAGTGTTCCTTTCCTAAGAATATCCGTCTATGCAATCACAGGAGTGTTATCAACTTCAGTAAATTTAACATTGGTTCGATACTTTAATCCATCATTCCGATTCCACTTTCTCAGTGGCCCCAATATTTTCCAGGACAGAATCCAGTCCCAGGTCAGGGGCCGCACGGAGTTGTCACGCCTCTTTGAGAGCCTTAGTAGGTCCAGCTTTGCTACCAATCTCTGCTTGTCACCGGGCACCTAGAATTCACCTGTAAACTGAGATGAGGGCAACTGCCCCACCCATGCCTTTGTGAGTAAAGGCGCTTTAACAATTTATAAGACCTAAATGGAGTATTTCTCTTCTGCATCATGATTCCCCAGAAGCGTCAAAATTATATTGTGGGTTGGGGCCGAGGAGACCCGCTTTGGTTTTCGCTCCCAGCCAGGGGAGAGGAGGAGGAATTTGGAAAGAAACCCTCTAGGGAAGAGGGGGCCGCGGCCAAGCAAAGGACTCCCCTTTCCCACCCCCTCACCTGGAGCACCGGGCGGCCAATCGGCGGCGCGGCCCCGGTCCCCGCGGCCAATGGGAAGGCGGCGCGGCGCGCGCCCCAGGGCTATAAGCGCGCGCGGGCGGCGGAAAGTGAAAGTGGGGCGGCCGCCGCGGGCGCAGCCGCCGGGTCCCCAACCCGGACGTCGGAGCCCAGTCGCCCAATCGACGGGATGCTCAGGACTCCGGAGCCGCGGCCCGGGGAGGCGGGGGCGGCCGCCCAGGCCAAGCCGCTCACCTCCTTCCTCATCCAGGACATCCTGCGGGACCGCACGGGCGGCCGGCCGCCCCGGACCCCGCCTCTGCCCCGGCACCAGCGGCCGGAGCGGCGGAGCCCGGAGCCGGAGCCCCAGGCGGGGAGCGGCGGCGCAGACCCGCAGGAGGACGAGGCGAGCCCCCGGCCCCGCGCCGCGCCCGGGGAGGCCGAGTCGCCAGCGGAGACGGAGCCAGGTAAACCCTCGGGGCCCCGGAGGCCGGGCCGGGCCGGGTGGGGACCCGCAGAAGGCGCACTGGCCTGCAGGCTGCGCGGGCGTGAGGACCGGTCCCGGGCGCACCTCCCGGAGCTGCGGCTGCTGCGGGGATGCGGGGCCCGCGGCGACGGCGAAGGGGCCTCGCTGTGTCCTGCCGCGGGTGCGCCTCGGAGAGGAACCCTGAGCGCCAGCGTGCAGGCGGCGCAGGATGTAGACATCGGCCTGACTCCTCGCAGGATGCTCCGGGCTCCGAGGGCTCCCGGCCCGGGGCTTCAAAGCCAGAGCACACGCAGCGCCCATCGTGTCCCCGCCCCCCCCCGCCCCCCCGCCCCCCCCAGTCCCAGTGAAACCCCACCCGGCCCCCAGCCACCCGCGACTGCTGGTCGGTACCAGCCCCGAATTACCTCTTAGCATTTACAGTAACGAATGTACCACAAGTAACTGATAATCACGAATATGAAGAAATTAGAATTTGCCCAACAAAGATCCCCCTTTTGCTTCCCAATCACAGGAGCAGCAAAACAATCAATTTGGGAGTCTCCTCTGGTCTTCGGGACATTTAAAGTAGACTTATTTTCTTTCCCATCACTCCTTATGAGGTATCCTAACGCCTCATTTAGAAAAAATGGGGGAGGTGGGGGGGGGTGGATTAAAGACAGAAAAGGCGCTTTCCTTTAGCCCTCGGGCCTTTGGGTGCTTTACACGGTGTCTTCTCGCCTTGTCTTCCCTCCTCCCTCTCCCACCGCCCTGGGGGTACTCATCCAGAATCCCTGCTTAACTCCCGGGGACCACACAGCAGGAAGTTCTGCCACTAGCCGCCTCTGCTTTGGGTTCTTGAAGGCTATTAGGAAACTTATACATAGTATACATGCTCGCTCACTCCTGCCTGAGAACTCCTTAGTCATGTGAAAAATGTGCGATGTATCCAAGATGACAGTGGGCTGTTTGTTCACTCACTGAAGCGATAAGGGTGGATTGAATTCTGTCCTCTTCCCTACTAACATGTAACTTTTCCCTTCCCGCCCCCTTCTCTCCCCTCTTGTTTCCAGATAGGCACTTGGAGACTTATCTGTTGGACTGTGAAAACACTTCAGGCACCTCGCCAAGCCTTCCCCAAGCCCCCAAGCAGCCGCAGAAGCGCTCCCGGGCCGCCTTCTCCCACTCTCAGGTCATCGAGTTAGAGAGGAAGTTCAGCCACCAGAAGTACCTGTCGGCCCCTGAAAGGGCTCACCTGGCCAAGAACCTGAAGCTCACCGAGACCCAAGTGAAAATTTGGTTCCAAAACAGACGCTACAAGACCAAGCGAAAGCAGCTCACGTCGGACCTGGGCGGCCTGGAGAAGCACGCCTCCTTGCCAGCCCTGAAAGACGAGGGCTTCTCCCGGGCCCCCCTCATCTCCATGTACAGCAGCTACCCTCACTACCCCTACCTGTACTGCCTGGGAGGCTGGAGCCCAGCTTTCTGGTAACGCCAGCTCAGACGACAAACGTTCATGATCAGAAACTGCCTTCCCCAGGTTGTCTTTCCTCAAGGCAAAAGGGGCCGGGCCGGGAGGACTGGGGAGCAAGAGGCATGCAGACCAAGACTGTTCGAGGTTTGCCTGGCAATTCCAGATTCTTCACTGGTGGGCCAATGAGAGGCCTGGACTATTTAATATCCAAATAGTTCCCCCGACACATGAAGGGGAAGGGTAGAGTCAAGTGCGGTTTGCAGCCCTGTGTGGGCTGCTGTGTGCACTGTTGTGTGGGCTGCTGTGTGCACTGTCCGTGTTGCTACTGAGGGTTGAGTTCCTGGAGCTCCCTTCTCCCATGTAACCGGGCAGAGACTCTGAGAGAGCAAACCTGAGGGAGAGAGCAAACCAAGGTGAGCATGTCACCTACCAAATTAGACCGAAGTTCAAAAGCCTCATTGGCCTTGGAATATGACCAAGGTTTCTCTTTGTCCCTGTAAGAGAGGGACATAGAGGGTCTCGCTGAGAAACCTGTCGTGCTCAGGTTTAGTCCTTTGTAAAGAGTTCACCAACCTAAGTATTTGCAAGGTGGCCCAAGTAGACCGGGAGTTATTCGCTGTGGGTTTAAGACAAGCTGTATAACCAGAACACTACTGTAAGCAGTGGGCCAGCCAGAAGGATCCCCGTGTGTCCAAGGAGAGTCCCCACGCTGCTGCGGGAGGCATTGCAATTTTGTTAGCAAAAGGTAAAAAACGAACAAACAAAAAGCCTCTCTGGATCCTTTGCCCTGGGTCCGAGAACTTAGAATGAGAAGGCTCCTGGAGTTCTCGGGCTGTATTGCATGCCACATTATGACGATCACATAATTCTTTACGCGCCTTCCTCCTCATATTTTCTGTCCTGTTTGCACAGCAATCACCCACTGAAATGGCTTCTTTTCAATCCAGACTTTGGGTCTGGTTGCACCTAACATATGCCTTCCTTATTTAGCCTGAGATCTGGTCCAGTTTTTTGTTTTGTTTTATTTTTTTCCTCTCAAACTTTATCTCTCCTGGGTTAAAAAAAGGGAGGAGGATAGATTCTGAATTGGCTAAAATACATGTGTTTTGTTTTTTATATGTCTAACAATTCTTATTTTTTTTCTTTTAAAAATATACAGCATTAAATCCCAAATCCTATTTAAAGATTTGACAGCTCCAGAGGTCACTGCTGCTTTTATAGGACTTTCTGGTGGCTGTTGTTACAGTTCAAAGTCTGACAACCCTATGGGATCCCCGCAGGCAGAGGAAGTAAGAGGAATGGCTTTCACACACGGGAAGGCAGTGCACAATGCAGAGTCGGTACCATTGAGCTGGCCATGGAGATTCAGGGCTCAGGGCTGGGGCTGGGGCGGGGGGGGGCGGAGAGGGGGCAGGGGTGTGGTGGTGGTGTGTGGAAGAATAGTCTGCCTGGGCCTCAGAGAGCCCAGTCCAGGAGAGAGCACTTTGCAGAAAGAGACTAAGAAAAAAAGAAACAGTTTTCAAAATGCAACATTATTGTGACTCCCATCACGAAACAAAAAATAACTTTCCAGATGCTTCAGGAACTGTGTTTAATGCCTGTAAAAAAAAAAAAAAAAATGGATCCCCAAAATGAGTCACCTCGCGATTTCAGAGAGAACGAGAAGAGGGCAAAGGAGAAGTGTGGCCACCCTTCTGTTTCCACTCTGTTATCTCAGGTGACCTGGGAGAGGGAAGACAGAATGAAGAAAGCCAGTCACTAATGAGGTACCCCGAGGCCTGGAAATCTCTTGATCCCACCACTTAATTCTCTTTAGTGAGAAACCTTTCAATTTCCTCCTATTAAAAGGGCCAATTTACTGTTGGTGGCAAACCCACCAAAGTTGATAGAATGTTGGCCCATTTCACCCCAGTTTCTAGCGCTCAAACTCCACATTGAAATATTGTAAAACGCCACGTGCTGCTGGCAATGCTGGGAGCCTAGAAGGCAGCACGGCCTACATCGCTTTCCCCTTTTCACATGTCTCCTAAGATACGCGTTCAAAGCTCATTCTCTGCTCGGTACCCTTTCTCTCCCACCTCCTAAATTTAGTTCTTTCAACCTGCAATTCTGCAAGTATTAAACATCACTGTGATATATACTGTGTTGACAAAAAAAAAAAAAAAAAAAAAAAACAAAAAACCACCAAAAACAAAACAAAACAGTCTTTGTTTAAAAGTATTTGGTTTGTGAATCCTTCCTACCTTTCCCTGCTTGGAACTAGTTACTCCACCCTATCTGAACTGGTAGACGGGCACCTGAAGAGCTGGTATGTCGGTATCTGGTGGGGGACCTGCAGGGTGCCCCAGACCGCTTCACCCAGACGGCCCGTTTTCTCGCCTGTGTAATAAAATCAGTTTGGTTTGCTCAACGTGCATAACAAACTCCGCTCTGATCTATAACATGCCAAGGCCTGTGACTTAAAGTTGAATAAAGTATCCAAACCCAACTTTATTTTTCTATGTATTTTTGGCAACATGAGTGTTTTAAAAATAAAGGACTGTGTCTTTATTAAGCATATCTGTGTGGTTTTCGGTTTCCTAAAGACTGTATGTTACTGAGCTTACATATTTCTTGTTACCTCGTTCTCCCACCCTCATCCTGCCCAGCAAATCTATGGAGAACAAATAATCAAAAGCAGTCGCTTAGCCGGAGCAGACAATGGTCATTCTTTTAAAGGCACCGGCCTCTGTTCCTGGTAAGTCAAGTGCAGGGGAAAGGAATTTCTGTCTTCAGTGTAATAATCACCTGTCCCAGCCCAAGAACACCTTCGTTTAAATCGAGAACAGCAGGTATTTACTTATATTTCTTGAAGACCCTGACAGGGACACGTAGACCACAATAACAATTTGTTTAAAATTCCCCTTTCACTTCCCACCAGCCCCTCACACTGCAACTGCTCCCCTGGCCCCTGCATCTCCCTGCAAATGTCACCTTCATTCAGGGCAGACAAACCTCTGGCAAGCAACACCTTTGGATCGAAATCACGAGTATTGAAAATAGGTTTCACATAAAATATATAAATAACACGCCCTTCATCCGCCCGCACTTAGACTAACTTCATTAAAGCCCATAAGCAGAGAGCCTCATGCACCTGATTACCTGACAGACTTGATGGATTTCTTGCCCCCTCCTTCAAGGAAATGGAAGCTTAAGGAATAAGGTACTTACTCGAGGTAAAACATATCATAATTTCAAAGTTGGCTCTAATCCCTTAAGTACATTGCACACACAGGTGGGGCCTCCCGTAGCGTGTTCACATGATGAGATTTAACTCTTTGCTCAAGTCTGCAGCCATCGTCCCCTCCCCGGGAAAGCCCTCAGCTCTCAAATTACAAAGGCTCTGGCAGTAAGTTAACAATGTGGATTTTTTAAAACATTAAAAGTGACTAATCCAGGAAATTAAACAAAAATCTCTCATCTCTAAGGAGAGTCTCTGCCTCTCCTTTGCCCCTCTTCCAGCTAGCCTCGGTGCCTCAGCGGGTCCCAGGCGGTCTTCTCCCGCAGCTCCCCCCGCCCTCGTGCCCCATGTCTGGTCTTCGAATCCCTTTGCAGCCTGCCTCTCATGCTCCTTCGGTGCAAATTTCTAGTCACTAGTTTTGTCCCTGGTTTTCCCTTTGGTCCTCCCCAGGCCTCCTTGGGAAGGCCATTGCTGTCAGAAGGGAAATAAATGCTAGAGGTTTACACCTGGGGGGAAAAAAAGCACTTTTTCCTCTTAATTTCAAAGCAAGTCAGTCATGTCTCTAGGCCAGGGGTGGGCAAACTTTTTGACTCGAGGGCCACAATGGGTTCTTAAACTGGACCGGAGGGCCGGAACAAAAGCATGGATGGAGTGTTTGTGTGAACTAATATAAATTCAAAGTAAACATCATTACATAAAAGGGTACGGTCTTTTTTTTCAATAGTTTTATTCATTTCAAACGGGCTGGATCCGGCCCACGGGCCGTAGTTTGCCCACGGCTGCTCTAGGCCCTAGATCAGTGATGGCGAGCCTATGACACGCGTGTCAGAGGTGACATGCGAACTCATTTTTTTGGTTGATTTTTCTTTGTTAAATGGCATTTAAATATATAAAATAAATATCAGAAATATACATCTTTGTTTTACTATGGTTGCAAATATCAAAAAATTTCTATAGGTGACACGGCACCAGAGTTAAGTTAGGGTTTTTCAAAATGCTGGCACGCAGAGCTCAAAAGGTTCACCATCGCTGCCCTAGAGTCTCGGGGGGATGTTAATACCACGCACCTTAAAGCTGACCTCGGAGGGAACAGAGGCCGCGACGAGAAAGGTGCTTAGTTGTGGTGCCCTGTGATGGGGGAGCTGCATGCAGATGGTTTCTTGAGAGGGTGCTCAGCTCAGGAGGTTGGCCCGAGAGGAAGTGAGGACTGTAGGAAGGGGCCCAGCCATCTCTGCCCGCGAGAGTGAGGCCTCCCCCAATACTTTACGAAGCTCCAAAGCCAATGTGTCCCAGACTGAGGGGAGGGGTGGGCACTTATAATCCCAGCCTCAGCCATCTCCCGAGAGTGGGAATAACTTGAGGCATTGTGGTTCTGTTAGATAGGTCAAGGGCCTCAAGGTTTGGATGGTTCTTACTAAATGCTATCCTTGATAAATATTAAAATACAGTCGTATTTTGCACAGGATGAGTTTGACCTAATCCAATAGGATGCGTTTAGACAACTGCAAAGAAGAAATCAACATGTAACTATCCAAATCATGTATATAAGCAATGGCTAAGGTTTCCTTCAGGGAGACAGAGCTTTGGGTGTGAATCCTGTCTCCTTTATTTGTTGCAAGTAAATAAAACTACCTAATGACCAACCACACCTTGTTCTTGAATAGAACACCCCAGGCAGTAAACCCTTGAGTTAGGTAATAGTTCTTTCTGAGGAAGGCCTGGCCACAGGGACACAGCTGTGAGTCACTAGCACCCACACCCCCAGCGGCTGTGGGGTGCATCTCCCTGTATCGGGGGCTCAGTGAACGCTGCGGAATTCACTCTGGGACATATGATCCTTTCCTTGGTCGCTCTTAGGACATTGGTCACTCTCCCAGGGCCACGGCCACCGCCAGTCTTTGCAGTGAAGAAATCTGAGTCTGGAGGGTCCGAGGAGGCGCCGCGCTCTGAGTTCTGCACTCAGACCTCACACTCTGCCCCTCCCACAGCCATCGTGAACATGTCACCAGGGCTTGTTTTTCCAAGCCCAGAGTTATTTACTGCCCAAGAAAAGGGGCAGGAGCAATAGTTCTGGGACACAAAGAGCTCCTAGTTTAGCCATAGACTTGGCCTTTGCGCAAACTTTCCCAGACAGACTACCCGTCAAAAGTCGGCAAGGGAAAGGACAGGAATCTCAGTTTCCACACATGTCCTCCTCTCACCTCCAAAAGGCTTCACCTATGACCTTGATTTAATTCCTGAGTCTGCTCTGGGCCTAATATGGGTCATAGAAGAGATTTAGGAGAGATTTTTAGGCTAGATCCTTGTGTGGCCAGTCTCCACCCGCATCCAGCCCATCCAGGGATGAGCATGGCCCTTGCTGGGAAGGTGATGGGGTGTCACACAGGGGAAAGTCCCACTTTCTCTGGAATGACTGTAGGATATTTACAGATTTTTTTTTTAAAGCCTAGAAACCATGTGGTGCATGGGAAATCGATGCTGATTTTGCTCTGTTGAAGGTAGAAGTCCAGCAGCATTTAATCTCAAACACCAGTCACCCCACAGTCTCTTGCATTGGCAGGATAGTGTTCAGCCCCATGGTGTCAGCATTGGCTGCACATATCCTGGGAGTCTACACAAACATGCAAAGGCCCAGCCCTACTTAGCACCAATTGCATTACAATCTCCGTGGGTAGAGCTTCAGGCATCGGTATTTTTTTAAATACTAATGTCCAAGATTACAAATCACTTGCTTAGCCTCTTTCCAACTGGTTTGCCTACTCAGCCTCATAAGTGCCAGGACAAGAGAGAGATACCTGGACGAGCCAGGAAGGGAGGAGCTGGGGTGCACTTTTCTTTTCCTTTTTGGCATGCCATTCTTTTTATAGCGAACAGATGTTCAGCCTTTCTTACTTTCTTCTCAAGCCTCCTCCTCCGGAATTTCTGACATCATCCGAAGGCCCTCTGTAATCCGGGAAAGCCCAGCTCCTTCCAGGCAATCCCTCTCCAAGCTGCGGGGGCCCAAAGCTGGGTGCGTGGCTAACCTGATCATCTACAAGGACTTATTACTTGTCTCCAACCCTGGCCCATCAGGACCGACTGCTTGTGGAAGACAGAATAGATCCCATCCTTAACTCTGCTTTCTTGTCTTTGAGGGGTTTCTTATTGGTTTCTTTGTTCTTATTGAGAGAGTTGACAGGTAACACTGTACTGGTTTCAGCGTACAGCGTGATGATTTGATATTTGCATAGACTGAGAAACGCTCGCCACAAGTCTCGCTGCCACCGTCCTTTTCACACATCCTGGAACTGCAGAGCCTGTTTGTGCTCCGCTGGGAACAGCGGGTGTCATTTAACATCTGTCAGTGAGCGTCACGCTTCCCTGACAACTCATCTATCAGGATTAAGTAGTGTCTTAGCACTGACATAACATTTACTCTTCCTTCTGCCAAATAGGCAATATTAAGCGTTTTATATATATAAAAAAAAAAGTCTGTGAGCAGAGATGGATCAGGTGGAAGGTGGCTTCCCAGTGAGGGAAGGAATATGCCTGTGACAAACAGCTTTTGACTAACATTTGTACGCATCACATGCGGCTCTGTGTGCAATAAATGCGGAGTTGAGGTCAGAACTCCAGCTCAAAGCCAGGAAAGCTCAAACTTGACCTAAACAACATCTGAAAACAAGAATGATGGAAATGCCAAGTTCTTTTATGAGGCAAGGGCCGGGAATATTCATAAGATGAACTTGGGAATGAGGAGGAGATGCCATTCTCTCATGGAAAAGTTTGGAATCTCTCCCTCATTCCATGCTGAGAGCTTGTTTATACTTAGATCTTTGATGATTTTTTTTCCCTTCGAGGAAGATCTGACTCATCAAAGGCCTGTGTGAGGAAAGACACATGAAAGACTCCACTGGTATAGATGTCCAAGTTCTGCAGCCTCCTAGTTCCAGAATCCCGACTCCAGACATGCCTTTCGACCTTGACTGAAACTGTGTTCCCTGTTACTGGGCTGTTGCCTCTTTTTACAGTGAGCCAGTTCAACTGCCTGTGAAGAGCCAGGGAGAGGGAGGAGGGTCAACAAAGGGTGGGATGGATGGGGAAGGAAGCGGATGGGTAGTTTTCCATGGCCTGTGAGCATCTCCGTGCCTGTGTGAGCTCACCACCTCTCTCGATGGCTCCACATTGACCCCTGAGTGGAGAGATGGCTTCATGAACTAGAGATCAGGTTTTATTACAGAGACAGAGAGAGGGCATGCCAACTTTGGCATCACAAAGGAACAAAAGCTGGACCGGGATCTGAGGAAAGGTGTTCTCATTACAACCCAAATATGTTTTATAAAAGCCTGTGGCAGGCGCACACCCCAGAGTAGCAGGATGAGTTTCCACACAAATTGGGCCAGCTTCCCACTCAGAGAAGCAGCGAGGTGCAGAGCGGGACACATGCTACAACAGGAGGCCATGGGAAAGGACTTGAGAGCGAGGTGACCCTAAACCCCTAAAAACCAGAACTCATCTGAGCTTGGGCAACCAAAACGGTACTGTGTCCCAAGCAATGGAACTAGCATCTGAGGCAACAGCCCAGTAACAGGGAACACAGTTTCAGTCAAGGTCAAAAGGCATGTCTGGAGTTGGGATTCTGGAACTAGGAGACTTGTTCCAGATGCTACTCTGCACTGATCTGAGAGAAGTCTGACGCTGAATGAATGAATAAATGAATGAATGAATCCAGACCTCACCTGGAGTACTAAATTTGGTTCTGAGCACCATACTTTGAGGTAAATGGTGACAAGTTCAGAAAAGCATAATTGGGATGATCCAGAGGGTTGAAATAGTCACATGAAGCAGAGGTGAAGAAACTACGAACATTTAACCTGGAAAAGGGAAGTCAAGGTCAAAGGGCATCAGAGAAGAGGATTAGACTTTTTCTGTGTTGTCCTAGGTAGAATCATCAAGGTGACACAGAGCTCAGATCAGCAATGTATGGGCTGATATGTGTTCTCTGTCCCCAGGGAGGTGGCAACTATCTGATGAGGAGGTCATGAGGTGGGTGGACATGCCTGGTACAATTCTAAGATCCTTGCCAGCCCTCTGATGCTATGATTCTAAAGAGTAGAATTGGATTCCAACCTGTCTATCACCTACTAACTGAGTTTCAGCTACTCCTCTATTGAATGAAAAAAATTAATCCTTAGGGTGTGAACTGATTGAATCAGCTTTGCAGGTCTCATCTCTGATTCATCAGGGAAGCAAACAATTATGCGATTTCAGTGGGGAATGGAGATCTAGTGATTGACTGATACCTGCTGAGTGATATCTGAAATTACATCCCTGCAGGTTCCTTCTTGAACCTGAAGGACCCATCTCTAGCTAAAATATGAATATTCCTGGGAGAAGTAATGAATTACAGTTGATGAACCATTAATCACCAAATATGAAGACACTTACTAATTTCAACAGACAACTTGTGATACAATGAATCACTGTAAAAAAGAAGGGAAAGCACAAGAAAAATGCTGGAGGCTGAGAAACGAAAAGATAAATTTCTGTATCTGAATTTCATCTAAGTTTCGTCCTGCCCATACTGATTGCTTTATTGCTCTGTCTTACATTCAGGGCTTAAACTATTGCATTCTTTTTATGGAAGCCTTTTGACTTTAGACCTCAGACGTGTATATTGTTGCCTGGGAAATGGATGCCCAGAGAGAGGTAACAATATTGTTCTAGAAGCAAAAGAACAGAAGCATGATGAGTTTTCTCTATCATACCATTTATGTTTCCTTCCCTCCAACACAGAAATTAGTAATCCAGCGATTATAGAGGGGACAAAAATATCGTTATTTTTATTTTAGTTTAATTTTTAACCAAATGTTGTAACTCTAAGCTCTTAACCTAAATCAATAATTGCTTAGATTTCTCTGAATGCAACATGGCATAATAAAAAATAGCCTGTGTTTCACCAGGCCAGTGTAGCTCAGTGGTTGAGTGTCGACCTATGAACCAGGAGGTCATGGTTTGATTCCTGGTCAGGACATATGCCCGGGTTTTGGGCTCTATCCCCAGTGTGGGATGTGCAGGAGGCAACTGATCTATGATTCTCTCTCATCATTGCTGTTTCTATCTACCTCTCCCTCTCCCTCCTCTTTGAAATCAATAACAAAATTTTCTTTTTAATTGCATGGTTCTTAGCTTTAGGACTAATCTGCAGCCCTGGTTGTACCTTTATATTAGCATATGACCTTAGGCAAGTTATTTGACCTTGTTGGGGCTCAGATTCTTCATCTTTATCTATATATATAAAAGCCTAAGTGACCAAGCCACCAAATGACTGACCAATAGGTTGACCAGTCGCTATGATGTGCACTGAACCACCAGGGGGCAGACGCTCCCTTCCTTCCACTCTAAAAATCAATGGAAAAAATATCCTGAGGTATTAACAACAAAAAAAGAATTACCAGCTCACTCCTCTTTTTGAGAAAATGTCTCAACTATATCCAAGAGTACATAAAACTTGAATACTCTAATGAAATATATGCAATGGTCACTGAACATATTTCTTTTATGCTTTCCCATGAAACTACAATAGCAAATAGTATTGGAATTTTAATTTTTGTAATTTTGATATGCCAGTGAGTTAACACTCTACAACATCAAACACATAAAACCACCATATTATTGGACATATAGGTGAAAGAATTAAGAAAGAAAGAAAGAAAGAAAGAAAGAAAGAAAGAAAGAAAGAAAGAAAAGAAAGGAAGGAAAGAAGGAAGGAAGGAAGGAAGGAAGGAAGGAAGGAATTTCAAAACAGGTAGGGGAAAATGCACACAAAATAAATTGAAGATGATTCTCCAAGATGTGGTCATTTCTCCTGGGCTGAGCTGTAACTCCATGGGATTCCACATGGTCTTTCCCACAGGAGGGAGACTATGTCCCCTCAGTTTAAATCATTAGAGGTGGAGGAATAGTGACCAGGGCTGCTTGCTTCCATGCCCAAAGTTGGATTGCACAAATACAGACAAAATAAATCAACAAAAATAGCTAAGAGGCATTTCTAAACATGTCCAGCTGCAGAAATTTATGACTATTAACTCTTGGAAAAAGGTTATTTCAGATAAGCCAGCTATTTATACAGAAAACAAAAAATGAAATATATATTGATTGGTTTTCAGTTGGATATCCCAGTCCTGAGAGAAGCACTATGTGGGGGAAAGCCTCTTTGACCACCTTGCTCTTTGCCAGTGTCTCTTCCACTAAAATCCTCCAAAATTTGTGCTCAAGGGAGGGCTTCTGAAAAAGCTGAAATTCAGTGTTTTATGACCATGTAGACCTTTCTTTTTCTCTCCAGTTTTCTTTTGTAAAAGACAGAATCTGAAGTCATAAGCATTCTTGAGCTGGCCAAGTTCTCTTCCATGGCCACGTTAGATCTTTGAGGACCGTCAGGGAGGCGGCCCGTGGTAGACACTCTCCTAGTCAGGAAAACAAGACTTTCTCTTCAAATTCATCCCATGAATCTACTGCTCAAAGGCTGAGTGACCTTACGAAAGTTATTCATGTCCCCATACGTTAGCCTCCTCATCTATAAAGTCTTCAATCTATGTTTATTGATTCTGTTTATTGATATTATGTTTCAGTCTATGTTTGTTGATTTCTCTTCTGTTTTTTAAGCTGTCAGGCCCTTCTTGTTACCATATGAAAAATTTAAATGTAAAAATTAAGTTTGCATAAAAGATGTCATACAAGCAGATTCCCAGTAATTTGTCACAATGTCCAGCCCAATGTAGGTAGAGTTAAATTTGCACAATCCAAAGAAAGGACCTGCTTTTCGTGAATTTTAATAGAATCAAAGAAAAACAATGCTGTTAGAGTAACTTGAGGATTATAAAGAAGTCCGTTCTGTCATGTGGGTAATGCAGATGCTAGCTGAGCTAGGTCTCCTGGCTCTGAGAACCAGAGGAGCTTAGCTCAAACCCTCATTCAGGCCCTGTCAAAATCCAAACCGTCAGCAATATGCTTGCTCATTCCTAGCGGGTTCATTTATTCTCAGTTTCCTCAGGTGCTATCTCTGTTCTTCACTGCAAAAGTGAAACGCAAGTTCTCCCTCAAATTCCTGAAACAAAACCGAATGTTCACACATGGCGTTCATTAGTGTGGTAGACTTTACCAAAAATGAGTTGAGGTGGTGAGAGACGAAAGGGAGTGTCATGCCACAGCACCATGAAGATTTTCAAATTAAACATCAGAAATCCCTTATGTTACCCTGTGACTGTCTACTGGTTGTTTCATCAGCTGTGGTCCTCAGTCTCATTTCACCTGCTAATTCTTCCTTTTTCCTCCTTCCTTCCCTCTCTCTGGGTCGTCCCTCTTGGGAACAGAGAGAGTCCTCTCACCGGTTCAGGCAAGGTGTACTGCCACCCATCTTGTTGCCTTGGTGCATGCCTTCATGGCAATTTTTTTTCCAAAGAAAAATTCTGGTGTTTAATAATAATAGTAATAATCCCTTTGCATTACATATAAAATTGATAATGTTGAAAACTTTTAGATGGAAACATTAAGGCAACTATTAAAAAAATATTTTCCAGAAATCTTAGAATGGCTTAGGATGTACTGAGGGGTAAACAGTGAATGATTAATTTAGAACCTGTGATTCTATAAGGCTCTGAGCAAGACCTTGATAAGTCAAAGACGTTTGAAACACAATATGAAGGCAAAAGACCCAGAGTAGCCACCACCATACTGACCAAGGACAACGGTGAAGGACTGACACTACCTGACCTCAAGGCTTACTATAAAGTTACAAATTATCAAAACAGTGTGGCATTGGCAAAAGAATAGAGGCATACATCAGTGGAACAGTATAGAGAGCCTAGAAATAGACCCACACAAATATAGTGAACGGATCTTTCACAAAGGAACAGCAAAAGATGTAGAGTTAAATAGTTTATTGTTAATTTTTCTTGTTTTCTTGTTTTTTGAGATGGGCCTGTAGTGCTTCCCTCTCAGGACTGCTTTTGCTGTGTCCCAGAGATTTGGGGTTGTTGTGTGTTCATTTTTGTTACTATTTTCTTTTTCTTTTTTTGTTTTTTTTTGTTTTGTTGTTGTGTGTTCATTTTTGTTTGTTTCTAGGAAGTTTTTATTTATTTATTTTGGGAACAGCAGAAGAAATTCAATGGAGAAAGGATAATCTTTTCAACAACTGATGCTGAAACAGATTTTCATATGCAAAAAAAAACAAAAGAGAATCTTGGCACAGACCTTAAACTTTTCACAAAAAAATAACTTAAAATTGATTATAGACCTAAATATAAAATGCAGTACTATTAAACTTCTGGAAGAAAAGATATGACACCAAAAGAATGAATGATCCATGAAAGAAAAAAAATTGATGTTAGATTTTATTAAAATTTAAAACTTGTGCTCTGTGAAAGATACTGTTAAGAGAATGAAAAGTCATGCTAGAGTTTTGGAGAAAATATTTGTAATCATATATCAGATAAAGGACTTGTATCCAAAATATACAAAGAATTATTAAAGCTTAACAATAAGGAAACAAAAAAACTCAATTTAAAATGGACAAAATAACCCTAGCCAGTGACTCAGTTGGTTGGAGCATCATCCCATACACCAAAAGGTTGTAGGGTTGATTCTGAGTCAGGACACATACCTGGGGTGCAGGTTTGATTACCAGTTGGAGTCAACAAATCTATGTTTCACTCTCACATTGATGTTTCTCTCTCACTCTAAACTCAACAAAAAGATATCCTTGGGTGAGGAATAAATAAATAATCTATCCTATATAATAAAAGCCTAATATGCTAAGTGTCTGGTCATCTGGTCATCCATTCAACCAATCAAAGCATAATATGCTAATGATATGCTAAGGCCACTCAACCACTCACTATGACATGCACTGAACACCAAAGGGCAGATAGTCGACTAGTCGACCAGTTGCTATGACATGCACTGATCACCAGGGGGCAGACGCTCCGACTGGTAAGTTAGATTGCTGCTGGGGTCCAGCTGATCTGGACTGAGCAAGATAGGCTGGACATGCCCTGGAGCCCTCCCACAGCGTCTCCCCAGCTGGCCAACCTCCCGTGTCCCTCCCCGGCTCCAATCATGCACCAGTGGAGTCCCTCAGCCTGGCCTGTGCCCTCTCACAACCTGGGACCCCTCAGGAGATATTGGAGAGTCAGTTTCAGCCTGATCCCCACAGGCCAGGCCGAGGGACCCCACTGGTACACAAAATCGTGCACCAGGCCTCTAGTATATATATAAAAGCCTAAGTGACCAGCTGACCGGCCAACTGGCCGACCATCTGGTAGCTATGATGTGCACTAACCACCAGGGAGCAGATGCTCAACACAGGAGCAGAAACCACAGGCATGGAAATATGGAACAGACTGATGAATCTCAGAGGGAAGAGGGGAGGGGGAAGGGTGGGAAGAGATTAACCAAAGATCTTATATGCATACTAGAAGCCCGGTGCACAGATTCGTGCACCAGTGAGATCCCTAGGCCTCGTCTGTGGGGATCAGGCCGAAACTGGCTCTATGACATCCCCTGAGGGGTCCCAGATTGTGAGAGGGCGTAGCGCATGAATCCATGCACCAGGCCTCTAGTGAATAAATAAATAAAAATGGGCAAAATATTTGAACAAGCACTTCACCAAAAACATATAGATGGCTAATAAATATATAAAAAACATCCTAACCATTATCTGTCATCAGAGAATTACAAATTAAATCAGCAATGAAATACCACTACATAGCCATTAGAATGGCTAAAATCCAAAAAACTGATAATGCCAAGTACTAAGGAGGATTTGAAGCAATTGCACCCCTGTGCATTTACCCAATTGATTTGAAAATTTGTATTCATACAAAAACTTGCACATGAATGTTTAGGCAGCTTTTTTTTATAATTGCCAAAAATTGGAAGCAAACATGATGTTCTTCAGTAGGTGAGTAAATAAACTGTAGTTCATTCACAGTAAAAAGATCAGTGGTTTTCAGGGACTGAGTGGATGGAGGGAGGGATGAATAGATGGAGCATAGAGAATTTTTAGGGTAGTGGAACTTCTGTATGATACTGTATGACATTACAGAATAACAAATGATGGATTATGTATGACATGGCTTGTCAAAACTCATAGAACTTCACATCACAAAGGGAGATCCTAAACGTACATAAATTTTTAAAAATTGTTTAAGGAGTTAGGAAATCCCAGGGAGGAATGCAGCCTGTGACAAGAGACTGATTGTATTACAAACAAATGAAACAACTTCACTGAAGGAGGAGGGGTGAAGAAGGTGCTGACTTTAGTAACTTTGGAAATGAATGGAGACTGTAAATGCTAGAGACAGGGTGGGGATGAAGTTGTAAAGGATCAGAATTTTTGTAGATTATTGAAGTTAAGCTGGTATAAATTGACATTAGGATGTTATAACTTTAGGGTATTAAATGTAACTCCCATGGTAAAGCACAAGGAAAATGTTTATAGAATATACACAAAAGGAAATAAGGGAAGCAAAATATTTCACTACAAAAAAAATCAACTAACCTCAAAAGGAGAGAGTAATGAGGACATGAGAGACAAAAGGGTATAGGTATATAGAGAACAAATAGAAAAATAACAGTGGTTAGTCCCTCCTTATCAGTAATTCCTTTTAATGTAAATGTATTCAATTATCCAATCAGAAAAAGAGACTGACAAAATGGATTAAAAAAACAACAACATGATCCAAGTAAATGCTCTCTGTCAGAGATTCATTTTGTATCCAAAGGCACAATTAGGTTTGATATCAGATGAAGTGGGGGGGTCCTCTTCCCCACTGGCTGTTGCTGGGGTTGCACTTCTTACAATATCTCGAGATAAAGAATTTTCCGAGACTTGCTGGGAGAATGAGTGGTTTTTATTTGCATGGAATTAAATCCCCGTGTTTCCAAAGTCCCGTTTCCCTTAGTCCAGTCATAGAAGTATAGCTGGGGTTTCAGTAGAGCTAGAAGCAAAACCAATGTCCAGAGTTTCCTTTCCATGGTGGTGCTGGGTCCAGTACAGCATTGGGCTAGTTGCAGTCCAGCAGTCCGTTGTGTGTGGGGTCCACATGGCCGTGGGCTACGTGGGCAAATGCAGGGACGCAGGAGCAAAAGAGCCCACAAGCCAGGAGCAAGTGCAAAGCACCAGAGAGCAAACTTAGGGTTTGCAGTGGCCACGCCCATTCTAGCCAACCATCTCTGTCCCCAGGTGTGATTGACAGGCAAGTATCTTTGCTACTTCCCCCAACTTTACTGGACACGCATCTATCTGTCCTTTGTCCAGGCCCCTTCCCCCAATGTTTTTCAGGAAACATGCCTATAATATCTGGCCTTCCCTTTGCTCTTTCCTGTTATTAATAAGTAGCTAATTACAATGCTATCAGGTTAAAAGTGAAAGGATGAAAAAAATATTTCTTACAAACAGTAACCAAAAGAAAAGAGGGTGGCTATATTAATACCAGAAAAAAGGTCTTTAAAAAAAATAGTTATGAGACAAAAGGCATTATATATTAATAAAAGAGTCAATAGAGTAAGAAGATATAATAATTATAAACATTTACATACCTAATGACAGACCATCAAAATATATGAAGCAAAAATTGGCAAAATTGAAAGGTCATATAGGCAGTTCTACAATAATACTTGGGGATTTCAATACCCTTATATGAATAATAACTAGAACAACCAGACAGAAGACAAGAAAATAGAGGATTCACACAATAGAATAAATTGGCTAAATTTAATAGACATATACAGAACACTCTATCCAACAACAATAAAATATATATTCTTCTCAAGTGCACATAAGACGTTCTCCAGAATAGGCCACAAATGAAATCTTAATAAATTTTAAAATATAAATACCATACAAAGTATCTTCTCCAATGACAACTGGTTAATATTAGAAATCAATAATAGAAGAAAACTGGAAAATTCACAAAATTTTGGAAATTAAACAAAACACTATTAAACAACCAATGGATCAAAAAGAAATCACAAGGGGAATTAGAAAATCTGTAGAGACAAATGAAAACAAAACACAACATACCTAAACTTACGGGAGACGGTGAAAGCAGTGCTATACACACTCACATTAAAAAATATGGAAGATCTCAAATCAACAATCTAACTTTACAGCATAAAGAACTAGAAAAAGAACTCACTAGACTCAAAACCAGTAGAAGAAAGGAAGTAATAATGATTAGAGCAGAAATAAATTGAAGAGGGAATAGAAAAACAATAGAGAAAAATCAATGAAACCAAAAGTTGGGCCCTAACTGGTTTGGCTCAGTGGATAAAGCGTCGGCCTGTGGACTGGAGGGTCCTGGGTTTGATTCTAATCAGGGACCTGTACCTTTGTTGCAGGCTCCATCCCCAGTAGGGAGTGTGCAGGAAGCAGCTGATTGGTGAGTCTCTCTCATTAATGTTTCTAACTCTCTATCCCTCGCCCTTCCTCTCTGTAAAATCAATAAAATATATTTTTTAAAGTTGGTTCCTCAAAAAAATCAATAAATTGACAAATTTTTACCCAGATTGACTATGAAAAAAAGAGAGGAGTCTCAAATTACTAAAATCAGAAATGAAAATGGGGACATTACTGCTGACTTTACAGAATAAAAAGGATTATGAAAGTATCTTATAAACAATTGTTCACCAACAAGTTGGATAACCTAGATGAAATGGATAAATTCATAGAAATATAAACATACCAAGACTGAATCATGAAAAAATAAAAAATATGAATAAACGTATTACTAGTAAGGAGATTGAATCTGTAATCCAAAAATCTTTTGACAAAGAAAAGCCCTGGATTTGATGGCTTCACTGGTGAATTCTATAAAACATGTACTTGCCGAAACCGGTTTGGCTCAGTGGATAGAGCGTCGGCCTGCGGACTGAGGGGTCCCAGGTTCGATTCCGGTCAAGGGCATGTACCTGGGTTGCAGGCACATCCCCAGTGGGAGATGTGCAGGGGGCAGCTGATCGATGTTTCTCTCCCATCAATGTTTCTAACTCTCTATCTCTCTCCCTTCCTCTCTGTAAAAAATCAATAAAATATATTTAAAAACAAACAAACAAACAAACAAACAAACAAACAAAACATGTACTTAAGAACTAACATTAACCCTTCTCAAAATGTTCCCCAAAATTTAAGAGAAGGGAACACTTCCTAAACTCATTTTATGATGCCATTGTTGTACTGATACTGAATTCAGACAAAGATACTACAAGAAAAGAAAGCTATAGGCCAACATGTTTTATGAACATTAATTCAAAAATTCTGCCGAAACCGGTTTGGCTCAGTGGATAGAGCGTCGGCCTGTGGACTGAAAGTTCCCAGGTTTGATTCTGGTCAAGGGCATGTACCTTGGTTGCGGGCACATCCCCAGTAGGAGATGTGCAGGAGGCAGCTGATCGATGTTTCTCTCTCATCGATGTTTCTAACTCTCTATCTCTCTCCCTTCCTCTCTGTAAAAAATCAATAAAATATATTTAAAAAAAAAATTCTCAACAAAGCACTAGCAAACTAAATTCTGCAGCATATGTAAATGATTTACATAATGACCAAGTGAGACTTATTCCTGGAATCTATATAATAAAGAGCCAGGGTCATAACAACCGTTATCACGAAGGCTGGACCAGACCGGAAGTCAGTGCTGGGTTGCCATGGTGACCCAGCACGGACTGGGGCCAGCACTGACTGCCTAGGGTAGTGGTCAGCAAACTCATTAGTCAACAGAGCCAAATATCAACAGTACAACGATTGAAATTTTTTTTGAGAGCCAAATTTTTTAAACTTGAACTATATAGGTAGGTACATTGTTATTAACTTAATTAGGGTACTCCTAAGGCTTAGGAAGAGCCACACTCAAGGGGTCAAAGGGCCGCATGTGGCTCACGAGCTGCAGTTTGCCAACCACTGGTCTAGGGGGCTGCGGATCAAGCCCGGAGAGAGGCCTGCAGAGAGAGGGGCAGGGTCTGATCTGTAGCCTCTGTGGCAGTCATTGATCAGAACTTGCCTCTCTTTCTCTCCCAGCCTGGCCAACAGCTGAGCTGCTGATCAGCCCTGCCTTTCTGATCAGGCCCCATTGATAGGCCCAGAGACACTGACTGGCATAGAAACTGACCAATCAGAACCAAATCTGGGTGAATGTAAGGAGTCAATGGCTGCCTAGTAGGCGGAGCTTTTGACACTGGCTGGCATAGAAACTGACCAATCAAAACCAAATTCGCCAGTAGAGAAGGGCAGTTGGGGGCGAGATCAGGCCGGCAGGGGAGGGCAGTTGGGGGCAACCAGGCTGGCAGTGGAGGAAAGTTGGGGGCAAGATCAGGACAGCAGGGGAGGGCAGTTAGGAACAATCAGGCAGACAGGCAGTGAGGTTAGGGGCAATCAGGCAGGCAAGCAGGTGAGTGGTTAAGAGCCAGTGGTCCCAGATTGTGAGGGGGTGTCCTACTGCCAGGGATCAGGCCTAAACCGGTGGTCAGACATCCCCCAAGGGGTCCCTGATTTGAGTGGGTGCAGGCTGGGCTGAGGGAACCACCCCCTCTGTGCACAAATTTCATGCACGAGGCCTCTAGTGTAAAAATAATTCAACATATGAAAATCAATCAATGTAATATACTACTTTAACAGATTGAAGAGAAAAAAAAAACATGATCATCTCAATTGATGCAAAAAAGGCATCTGACAAAATTTTACACTCTTTCATGATAAAAACCCTAAATAATTAGGAATAGAAGGAAACTATCTCAGCATAATAAAGCCACATATGAAAAAAGAAATTAATAAAAAGATTCAATATACAATAGCATCAAAAAATAACATATTTAGAAATTTACTTAACCAAAGAAGTAAAAGACTGTACAAGAAAAAGTACAAAACATTGGTAAATTTTATTAAATAAGACATAAATAAATCAAAAGACAACCCATGTTCATGGATCAGAAGACTTAATATTGTCAAAATGTCTTGAATGTTATCCAAAGTGATCTACAGACTCAATACAATCCTGATCAAAATTTCAATGATGATTTTTGCAGAAATAAAAATTACATCCTAAAATTCCCATGGAATCCCAAGGAACACCAAATAAGCAAAACAATCTTTAACAACAAAGTTAGAGGACTCACATATCCTAATTCCAAAACTTACCACAAAGCTACAGTAATCAAAACAGTGTGGCCCTGGCATAAGGACAAACACATAGAGCAATGGAATACAACAGAGAGCTCAGAAATAAAACCCTGCATATATGGCAAAATTCGTCTTGGCGAGGGTTCCAAGACTATTCAATGAGGAAAATCTTTTTTAAAAAAATATTTTTATTGATTTCAGAGAGGAAGGGAGAGGAAGGGAGAGATAGAAACATCAATGATGAGAAAGAATCATCGATTGACTGCCTCCTGCATGCCCCCAACTGGGGACCAAGCCAGCAACCCGGGTATGTGCCCTTGACCAGAATCGAACCTGGGACCCTTCAGTCCATAGGCCAACACTCTATCCACTGAGCCACGCCATTTAGGGCAAGACAGTCTTGAATAGACTAGGTGCTAAGAGAACTAGACACCCACATTTTTTAAAAATGAAGTTGGACTCTTACCTAACACCAAGTACAAAAATTAACTCAAAATGGATCAAAGACCTAACATAAGAGCTAAAACTACAAAACTCTAAGAAGGAAACATAGGGCAAAAGTTTCATGACATTGAATTTTGCAATGATTATTTTGGATATGATACCAAGATGGAAAACAAAAGAAAAAATAGACAAATTGGACCTCATGAAAATTAGTGCATCAAAAAAAAAAAAGAAAGAAAATTAGTGCATCAAAGGACATTATCAATAGAGTAGGAAGAAATCCACAGAATAGGAGTAAATATTTGTAAATGATATAGCTGATAAGGAACTAATATCTAGAATATATTTTTAAAACTCCTTATACTCAATAACAAAAACAAACAACCCAATTTAAAAATGGGCAAAGGACTTAAATAGACTTTTGCCCAAATAAGATATTTGTACAAATGGCCAAGAGCACATGAAAAGATGCTCATCATAAATCATCAGGGAAATGCAAATCAAAACCACAATGAGATACCACCTCACACCCATTAGGATGGCTACTAATCAAACAAAACCACAATAACAATAAAAACACAGAAAATAACAGGTGTTGATGAGGATGCAGAGAAATTGAAATGTGCATTGTTGGTGGGAATGTAAAATACACATCTTATGTGGAAAACAGCATGGTTATTCCTCAAAAAAATTAAAAATAGAATTATCATATAATCTAGCAATTCTATAGCTATAGATCCAAAAGAATTGAAAGCAGAGTCTCAAAGAGATATTTGTACACTCACATTACAGCGGCATTATCCACAATAACGAAAATGTGGAAGCAGCCCAAGTGACAGGTGAATGAATAATCAAAACGTGATTAAAACATACAATGGGCTGTTACCCTGCCTTTAAAAGGAAGAAAATTCTGTGATATGCTATAACATGGATGAACTTGAGAACATTATGTTAAATGAAATAGCCATTCAAAATAAGACAAACGGGCAGTGCCTTCGGCATTCTCCCAGATCTGTCAACATTGTTTGGATGGAACAGACCCAGGGACACCCAGGCTTCCAGCCTCCAACCACCCTCCAACCTGTTTTCCAGTCACCACCTTCAAAACTATCTCAGCCGTCCTGTCTCCGAGGATCCCATTATTTTTATTGAAAATTTTTCCATTGCTTATTCTTTTACTCACTGTTTTAATATTGTGAAGAATCAGGGTCTTCATTTATTTTATTTATTTTATTTTAAATCACTTTTTATTTTTCAATTACAGTTGACACTCAATATTATATTAGTTTTATATATAATTGTAACCCCAATTATTAGACATCATATAACTTGCTAAGTGACCACCCCAATAAATCTCATACCCATCTGACCCCATACATGTTTATTAAAATATCATTGACTATACCAGAGGCCTGGTGCATGAATTCGTGCACTGGTGGGGTCCCTCGGCCTGGTCTGCACCCTCTTGCAATCCAGGACCCTTTGGGGGATGTTGGAGAGCCAGTTTTGGCCCGATCCCGCAGGCCAGGCCTCTAGTAAAGAAATAAAGTAATAAAATAAATAACACAGTAGTGAATTATAACCCATAGTATTAACATACAAGTCCATAATAATAACAGTAAGTAAATGGATAAATGAATGGATTGGGTAGAAGAGACAAATCTGTGCAGAATTCCAGATAATTAACGCAGCCACCCTGCCTTCACAGGGGGAGCATGGCTCCCCACTTCCTACACATGAGCCATGTGTGAGCCGCTTTCTTCTTCCTTCCAAAACGTGCAGCGTGGACAGAGGGGAAAGGAGAGACTGTGCGGCGGGGAAACGTGACAAACACTGCTTCATGCACAGGATCAAGGTCACATCAGCAGCCACAAATCATGTTCATAAAATGTACCCTGAATATGACACTAGGAACATGGCACTTCACCGTCTCTCCAAACCCTACAATTGCAATCTTACGAGGAAAATATCAAACAAAATTCAGCAGAAGTGCTTCCTACCACACACCTGGTCAATACTCCTCACACTGTCAGGGTCAAGAACAAGGAAAGTTGGAGAAACTCCCAGCCCAGATGAGCCTAAGGAACCTTGAGAACTAAATGTAAGGTAATGGCCTGGATGGGATTCTGGAACAGAACAAAGACCTCAGGTAAATACAAAGGAAATTTCTTAAAAAGTGACTTCAGTTAATAATAGATCAACATTGGTTAACTATGGTAGCAAATACATGATAGTAATATATCATAGATGTTGATAATAGGGAAACTGATTTTGGGGTGTCTGAGAACTCTCTATACTATCTTCTCAATTTTTCTGAAAATATAAAACTGTTCCAAAAATTAAAGTCTATTTAAAAATATACAGTATAAAACACAACAAATATTTATTGGGTACATGAATGACAGTTCTTAAAATCAAGGCAATTATACTCTATGGAAAGATAAGACATCACACGTGTAATATCATTAGCATAAGGATGTCTGATCAGGGTGTCAAGTAATTAGTAAACACTGTGTGTTTACTAATAGTTTACATGTATTATGTCATTTAACGCTCAGAATAGCCTCCTGAGGAAATGCTATTATTATTATTACCATTACAATTATTTCCATTTTACAGATAAGGAAGCGGAGGCTCAGAGAGGATAAGTAACTGGTCAAATCACACAGATAAAAATGGCAGAGCCCGGATGTGAACTCAGCCACACTTTTGACAAAGCTGGGCACTTAATTACTTTGTGTGATATCATAAAGGAGTAATAATGACAAGTAGAAGCTGTTCTCTGGCGGGTCAGGCAGTTTTTACGGCAGCCTAGGGATTGGAGCTGCTCTGAAGGTTGGGGAGGACCAGAATAAGTGGAGAGGCAGAAGGAGAGCTTTGAAAGTAGAAAGAAATTGTAAGTGAAACCTTAGAAGGTTGGTATGGCCAAGGCCTCCAGCGTGCAGCGGCGCCTTACCCTGGCCTCCTGTCGTTGGACCGCTCCTCCACTCTGCTGGGTCTTGTCAAATTCAGAGCTGGCAGCCTGTGTCAAGAGTGATGCTCATGCCTGGCCAGTGTTGCTCAGTGGTTGAGTGTCAACCCATGAACCAAAAGGTCACGGTTGGAGTCCCTGTCAGGGCACATGCCAGGGTTGCGGGCTCAATCCCTGGTAGGAGGCATGCAGGAGGCAGCTTTCTCTCTCATTGATGTTTCTATCTCTCTATTCCTTTCCCTTCCTCTCCCTCTCTCTCAAAAAAAAATCAATAAAAACATTTTTTTTAAAAAAACACAAGTGACACTCACAGTGTGGAAAGACATGATTCCCACTCACAAACCCACAAATACTTCCAAGAAAGCAAGGTAAACAAAACATAGCAACTGGAATTCCCTGAGGGGTGTCCTCAAAGTGGTGACACAGGATGCGCTGCCTCTAAACGGAGACTCCCTCCCATCCTGGGTTCCTCTGAACTGGCAATGCCCTTCGATCAGATGGGGTCTTCAGTCTCCATCCATGCCTTTGAGAACTGGCTCTTTCTCTACTATATTAGGCCCCCAAGTTCTCCCCCTGACCCCAGGCTATGCCACTCAAATTCTGATCCTGGATTCTGTCTCTTTATGAAAGAAACAATTTCCCTTATGCCTGCCTGCAATTTAGATAGCCAGGGTTCCTATCTAGTCCTGAGAGCAGTCCAAAGGGTCTTTACTGGGAAACTCTCTCTGCTTAGTTCCTGTTGTTCTGTAAAATAGACGTTTCCATGAAGTCAGGTGGTCTTTCCCCGACGGCTCACCAAAGTGCCATTCTACTGCCCGTCCACTCTTCCTCAGCTTGGGGCCTCCACAAAGTCAGAGAGGTTGGTCTTCAGTTCTGCTTCTAGTCATTAACGAGTTGGAATGGCCACTGCTCTCCTATCGCCCTGTTGGCCCCAAGACCCGCCCACAGGGACCTGCTCAAGCAGCCCCACAAGCCAGACTTTCACCAGCGCCAGCTCCTCCACGATGCTTCCTGTGGGTTTATTCCCCAGGCGGAGAGGCACTGCTGGGCGAATCCTCTCCTAGATGACAGGCTGGTCCAGCCAGCCCTGTAGTCCTGGTAGCCTTTGTATGCGCGAGGGAGCATGTGGGAAGGGCTATTCATAGAGATGAGGGTTCCTGAGCACTTGAGTCCCATTGACTGCCAGGAGGGGCACTGCTGGGAAGGACAAAAAGACAAATGCCCTGTGGTTGAGAAACGTTAACTAGTAACTGTAAATAATCGAATGGGACAGAATTTCGTTTTTCTCTTGTAAGTACTATTGTCCGGGAATGCAGCGGGTGGTCTCTCAAATCATTGTCATTGTTATCATCCTATGATTCACGGATGGACTTGCATTCATTCACTGAGCAAACATAGATTAATACCTACCATAAATTGTGTGCTATGTTAGGCATTTGATTGGCATTATTTTATCTGTGACGTTTTAACAGATTGGAGCTAGGGGTGCAGCCCAAAGCCGCGGAACAGAACAGAGTTAACCAGCCCACAGGAGGAGGAACGTGCTTTGCTCTTGTTCATTCAGGCTTCCAGCCAGAGGAGCCACTCAGGAAGAGCCAGGAGGTTCTCGAAACACAAATATCTGCCCTAGTTGAAGAGTCCTTAAGGGACCCTGAGTGTTTGGGAAGGCAAACCCAGCAATCATCTCCGACTCTGTCACTGAGCCACGACAAAGCAGAAGTAGAACCTAGGAGTGTTGGGCTCCCAGGAAACGTTACATTTGCAAAGCCCAGGTCTCCCATTGACCCAGAGACTGCCAACAGCCCCTTCTCCACCTCCCCAACCCTATCAGAGTGAAGTAGCCAAGTGCCGACAATGCAATGCCATCCCTGGCAAAGGACCTTGGCAGGGAGGTGCTCCGCCTTCAACACCCTTGTGTCCCCTTTTAATTACCGTGTTTGTCAAGAGCCCTCAGCTCCCACGCACCCAAGTCCTTATAATGCCGGACTGTTCTCCGCTACCCTGGGCAGCAACAGAGTAATAAACACAACTGCTAACCTCAGCTCCTCAGGAGAGCCAGGGTTCCAGCCGCAACTGTTATTGTCTTGCTATTTCCAAACCAGCGCCCGCTGCTGTGGGTCAAGGAGAAAGGCTCTCTGCTGCCCTCTTCTCCCCAAAGAAGTAATTTTCCAGGACAGGAAAGGGCTGCCAGGGAACTTCCCGGAGCCCGGAGCCCTGGGAAGAGCGGTTCTCTGTGGTTCGCATCTAGTTTCCTCTGCTACTCCAAGCAAAACACAATCCCCGAAAGGGGAAACCAAGGGAATGCTGGCTACGACACTGACTCTCCTGGGAGATCTTAGCTCAGATGCACCCAGGGTCCCTCGGACAGACGCTGGGTGTCTACATTGGATGGGGACCACGGGTACTTGATTTGGGATTCTCTGGAATAGAAAGGAAAGGGGGATTCAAGAAACAAACATCGTGGAGGTTTATAGTCCGTTTGCTGAAACACAAATATTCCCATCACTCTTGCTTTGCCTTCAGGGAATGCCAACACAGAAACCCCCAGATCTAGAAGAACAAGAGAAACCCAGGGCCTCGGGCTCTGGAAGGGAAGGGCTCCCCCTCCACTCTCTAGCCCAGTGATGGCGAGCCTTTTGAGCTCGGCGTGTCAGCATTTTGAAAACCCTAACTTAACTCTGGTGCCGTGTCACATATAGAAATTTTTTATTTGCAACCATAGTAAAACAAAGACTTATATTTTTGATATTTATTTTATATATTTAAATGCCATTTAACAAAGAAAAATCAACCCAAAAAATGAGTTCGCCTGTCACCTCTGACACGCGTGTCATAGGTTCGCCATCATTGCTCTAGTTTCTTCTCGGGAAGGCCCTAGAGAGATAAATCATCACCATGGCAACCAGTTACAAAGCTGGTCTTCAAACGCACTCTGTTAGTGCCAGATTGCTAGAACCCCTTTCCAGACTTTCAGTGCAGCAGCCAAGGTAATGTTGCCACGTGAGTGCTTCGTGGAGACGGTTTCTTTGTACTGATCTTGCCACACACGGGAGTGCAGGACTCATGACAGCAATTTCAGAGATGAGTTCTGTCCTGGACCCGGGTTTGAGGTACTACTCTCTTCTCTTAAGTCCTTCAGCTAACACCTGTTCACCTGCAAGGGCAGGGTTTCAGCTCCAACACAAGTGTCTACCAAACTTCCTACCTGCAGCAACAGAAACCCAAACCCGGGGCTGTGCTTTTCTGACCTTTGAAGAAATTAATATAAACAATGAGGGTCGACCTTTTTAAGGCACCAATTCCTTGTCTGATGTTAATGATTGGAATCTGTAAGGTGATTTTATATTTTTTAATTGTCTTCTTATAAATTATCGTTCTTAAAGTCTCCCAATATCTGTGAAGAAGCTAGAATAGACATAACTAATAACATGTTATTACTGGCATCATCTTTATTGTCTCCATTTAACAGAGGCAAACGGAGGCTCATGGAGCCTGGTTGTGGGCAGGGTTCCACAAGGAGTAGGGTTGAGGACAGGACCAAGCCTCTGAGTTTTTGAATCTTATTCTATCAAATAACTAAAGACAGCGCAGGCGCCAACCCACGTCTTTGAGGAAAATGGAACTGAAACTTGATGGCAAGTGTCTTCCTGCTCCTTCTCTGAGGGCCCGCTTTTCATTCCCAAGAGTGGACACCGAGCTGCCTGTCAGGCTGTTTCGTTCCCTGAGCATGTCTGTAAATGTGCCCACTTTTACAGTCAGGAAAACGCTGCCTGCGCCAGCCAACAAGGCTAAAGCCAGAGCCTCTACTCAGGGACGTTCTTCAGCAAATGGCACTTGTCCTCTCGCCACGGACATCCTGCCCCAAGAGCCCACACAAGGAAGAACTCAGCGAAGTGAGTGGACTGTTTCCTTTGGCAAAGGAGGGGAAATGACAAACGGCCGAACTTCTCTGTATGTGTTCTGATGAACAGGTGACTTACTGCTGTATTTACCTAATAAAATCTTTCTCCAGGTGAACACACTAAGATGGAGTGTTTTATTTGCATATCAGACCCAGGGCATTAAAAGGATAAGCCCCAGTACATATAAACCCCTTTTCAAAGACACAGGAAAGGAGGACTTTAAGTAGAATGAGAACAAGTCCAAACTGAGAGGTTATTCTGAATGGTATGTTATGGGCTCAAACCACGAGTTTGAACCTATAAACTGCATAGAACGTGCTTTTGTCGCCCTAGCCGGTTTGGCTCAGTGGATAGAGTGTCAGTACTCAGACTGAAGGGTCCTGGGTTTGATTTCGGTCAAGGCCATGTGCCTTGGTTGCAGGTTTCATCATCGGCCCTGGTCAGGGCACATGAGGGAGGCAACCTATCGACGTGTTCCTCTCGCATCCATGTTTCTCTCTGTCTCCATCCCTCCTCCTTCCTTCTACTCTCTAAAAATCAATCAGAAAACATCCTCAAGTGAGGATTAGCAACAACAACAACAAAAAGTGCTCTTGTCATTTCTGTCGGGACTCGCCCCTCTGCGACGGCCTCATTTCCAATGAGAGAGAAGAAGGGATCGGGCCTGGAGGCTTCAGGGAGATATTTTGGGGCTGGATGGTGAGATTAAAGGAGAGAAGGACTCGAAGAAAGGACACCTGGTGGGAGGCGATGGCAATGATCTTCACTGAGACAGTGCGGCCACGGAGAGGGGATGGGATGAAGAAATGAAAGCAGAATTTCCAAGGAAAAATCAACTTAGTAACTCGGCAATGTGGGTAACAGGCAACAGCCTCTAGACTCAAAAGCAGCAGCAAGGTTTCTCTTGAAATAAAGATTTTTGGGGAAGATTTGAAAGTTTGATTTGGGACATACTGCGCCGGAAGAGGCACTGGGATGTCCCAGACCTCCAGTGAGCAGTTAGGGAATCCTACATCTCCCAGGGAGGGCTGGAGCCAGCACTTGGCATCCTGCACCTTGAAGCATGAAAGTGGATTAGGCTGCAGAAGAACAAAATATGCTCTTAACTAACATGAGCGAGATACATTTTATGTCCTAAGCACTGTGCTTAACACTTTGGAAAAATCCTTTGATTTCATCGTCACAACTCCATTAGGTAGACAGAGTGCTAGTTCTTACAATTTTCCAGAGTCACTCAGTAGACAAGCAAATAGTGCAACCAGGATTAGAAACCAATTTCTCTGACTCCAAAATCGTAGCCTAAATATAAGAGAAGATGAACTGGCTGGCTGGTGTCGACCAAGGAAATGATGGAGGTTAGATTGTCTGCCCCAGCTACAAGGAGAGACTTGTAGGAGATTTGTGGGAGACTGCTAAGGCCAAGAAGATGTGGGGGGGGAAGGGAGGGGGAGGCAGAGCCTTCCACACCTGGCTAGAGCCTCTCCGCAGAGCTGGTGCCAGCTGGGTTCCTTTTGCTAAGAATGCATGCCCAAGAGAGAGGGGTGGACCCATTGAATCAAGGTCATCCTGCTCCCCTCTGTTTATTCTCTCTCTTAGCCACTTCCTGAGCAAACTTGCTTAGCTTACCTCATCCGGTCCTGTGCACTTTGGAGCCAATCAGCCCCCTCCGCCAGGCCCTAGAAGCTTCCTCTCTACTCTCCCAGATGGTTCTGCTGATGAGCCAGACTCCTGGTTTCTGCTCTGAATCGTGTTCTTCTTCAGTGGGTAAACTGAGGCAGTGGAGTGTGGCCTGCGAGTCAACAAGATGGGGTCTTGGATGAGATCCAAGCCAAGCCTAGCACAGTTGTGAGGTGGGGTAAATGCGCCTTTCTTCATCTCCCCTTTTTGGCCTTTTCCCCAAATTCCCTCAGGTTCATGCTTTTGAGCTAATTTATTTGAGGGAGGGGTTCAGATACCTCATGCCCACTTCTTCCTTTATAATCCCTTTTGCAAAACTCTCCCTCAGGAAAAGATATGGTAAACTCATGTACTTGAACATATAAATGACTAACAATGGCTTTACTAGTATATATTAGCTCTACCAGGTGTCTAACGCAACACAAAGCTATTCGATTTGTGCCAAAGGAACAAAGCTCCAGGTATAAATATCTGAAAGTCAACTCAAGGAGGAACATTAAAGAAGAAAGATCAGGCAACTTTCAAAATATAGTGTACCGGAGTAGATAGCTTATACTTATCAGGTTCCTCACAGTAATTTCAAATTTTTGCTTTAGAAAAAAATACTCTGCAATTGTTACAATCAAAACATATAAGCCAGTCAGTGAAAGATAAATACCACTCATTTGTGGAATATAAAGAACATTATAAACTGATGAACAAAAATAGATACAGAGGCAAAGAAGCATCGAACAGACTGTCAAACTACAGTGGGAAGGCAGGGGAGGGTTGTGGGTAGGGCGGCGGATAAGAGATCAATCGAAGGACTTGTATGCATGCATATAAGGATAACCAATGGACACAAGACACTGGGGGAGCGGAGGAGGGGGGGGGGTGAGGGCATGTGCCAGAGGGTAGAGGAGGGGGGGCGGGGAGGGAGTGGGGGAGGTCAATGGGGAAAAAAGGAGACATATGCACTACTGTTTGTAATACTTTAAACAATAAAATAAAATTTTAAAAAATCTAATCATCCATCACTTCAGTCAGCATCAAGTTTTATCATGTAGGCAATTTATATTTGCTAAAAAATATGAAGCAGAGAACTGACTCAGTAAAAGCAGTGCTGTAAGAACACTCTGGAAGAAAGCACGGGCCCCGACTTCTAACTTACCTTGTGGTTTGGAAGAGAAGACTGACATGAAAGCAATTAGCAATAAATATTATGGAGGGGAGCGTCTCTCTTCCCGTGGCCAGCGCCGAGGGAGAGAACTCGGGGGTTGATGAATTCTTGTGTAGAACACGACGAGGGTTTAGGGAAAAATGAATAAAACAAGACTGAGACAGAAATAGAGGAAAAGCTGGGCCTGGGAGTGGTGTCTGCCCTCTGATAGATGAACAGAGCCCAGAGCCAGTGCAGCAACTTTTATTTATAGCCAAATATCAGAAAGTTTTACTAAGGGTAAATAAAAGGGGGATTGTGTGCATTCTTGCCACCTCCGGGTGGGCCCGAATCGCATTCATTCCTGGTGCTTGACTAGATTTACATAATAAAAGCCCATTCCTCTGGCACCTGGGCTTTGAGGAGTCAACTGAGGCTTCTCGCCTCTTGGTTAGATATGCCCCCAGGATAAGGCTGAGCCTAGTGCACCAGCTTTCAGGTGCAGTCACATGTGGGGCCATTTGGGGTCCCTGAATGCCACTTTCATCCTGAATGGTGTTTGGGGGTTGCTCCCTCTGAAAGGCCAAGAGTCTTTGGGAGCAATATGAAGAAGTGACAGGAGCTCCCTGAAGACCTGTGAAGGGCTGTGTCAGAAGACAATAAATGGCCCAGCCGGTGTGGCTCAGTTGCTTGAGCATCTGTCCCATGTACCAAAAGGTCGCCCATCTCATTCCCCACCAGGGCTCATGCCTGGGTTGTGGGCTCGATCCCCAGTAGGGGGCATGCAGGAGGCAGCCCATTGATGCTTCTCTATCATCCATGTTTCTCTCTCTCTCTCTCTCTCTCTCTCTCTCTCTCTCTCTCTCTATCTCTCTCTCTCTTCCTTTCTCTCCAAAACATTTTTTTTCAAAAGAAGAAAATACATTTCTCATTAGAAATACCACCACAAAAGAGCACAGATATTCGGCTGTGACTGTTACCTTCAGGAAGGCATTCATCCTTCTTGCTTCTGCTCTCTGGATCCCTCAACTGGACTCAGGAGACTCATTTATTTCTAAAGCCCCCCTGGGGTCAGGACGATCCCCTTGATGACTCATCCACACAGGGCAGTCATAGTTCTGAGAGGCCTTGCCAAGACACAGAACCTCCAGCAATCCATAGGGGATGGCCCCGTGGAGCCAGGAAAAGAGCTGTCCCAGAAAAGGAGCTCCGGGAAGGGACTCTCCTGGGCGGCAGATCAACCCTCTCTTTTTAGTTCCTGACCCACCCAAATACATTACACATCACACCTGTGATTACAAAGGAACTGTGACTACTATTTTAAAAAAGCATATGTCCTAACCTGTTTGCTCAGTGGCTAGAGCATCAGCCCTGGTACTGAAGGGCCCCAGGTTGTTTCCAGTCAAGGGCACATACCTTGGTTGCAGGCTCAATCCTCAGCCCAGGCCGGAGTGCGAGTGGGAGGCAACCAATCAATGTGTCTCTCTCACATTGATGTTTCTCTCTGTGTCTCTCCCTCTCCCTTCCACTCTCACTAAAAATCAATGGAAAACTATCCTCCGGTGAGGATTAACCAAAAAGAAATAGCACAAAGCTACTATGATTCATTCATGTATATGAGTTCTTGTGTGTTTGTTAAAAGTTTCAATCAGCATAATCCTTAGATAAACCTCATGATGTGACACCACCAGTGTAAATGGAATATTTGTTAAAGGGGAGGCAGATTCGCCCTGGAAGACCCGGGGTTCAGGTGTTAGCTTGAAGGGAACTGTAGACTAGTTGACGTCTGAGGCCTCACCTGAACGTGGGAAAGCCTCACTGGATGACTCTTCTAACTTTGTGTGCGAGAATGTTTGAGACGTGAGCTTTATAACCACATCAGGCATTACCTTGCGATTTCTTCCCTTTTTTGAGTGTCTTATTTCAACCAATAGTTTGAAAACACACTGTGGACAGAGATCCTGCATGTCACTCCTTTCCAAACCCACTGAGGCCTAACCAGGGCAAGGGAGACACAATGATTGATTAGTTGCCTCTCACATGCACTCAGATCAGGGGTGGGGATTGAACCTGCAACCCAAGTACATGGGAATTGAACCAGCAACCCTGGAAATTGAACCACCAGGGCACGTGCTGTTACTTTAACCACTGAGCAACACCAGCCAGGACACCACTGCCAATGATTCTTTGTCTTATAATGGGCTCTGGCACACGGGTCTGGCTGGAAGTATGTGGCACTCTCAGAATAGGTCATTGGAAGTTTAGTAAAGGAACTCTTTACAAAAGGTGTGAAGGGTTTAGGAAAAGCAGGAGGGGATGATGCAGTAGAAACACAGTGAGCAGAAAGGGCTGCATCTGCTGGGGGCAGGAGGGGCCGTGCTCCTGAGCAGAGGCCTAACGGGAAAGTGGAGGGAGCAGGTGCTGGGAAGCAGCCTGGAGAGCGGGATGGAGAGGCAGAGGACAGGGTTTGGGATGTGGCCACTGGCAGAGAGGCAGCCAGGAAAGCAGCCCTGAAACCTTGTGCTACTCTGGCACCCACACTGTGACACCCCGTGATGGACAGCAAAGTCAGGAAAACGCCTCTGTTACCTCCTCCCTCTCCCATCCCACCCAAGGCCCCATGGAAAGGCCATAAAATATATTCCTGAAAGACCAATGACCGTGCTGGAGTTTTTTTAATGAGATTGTATGATCAGAAAAAGCAAACCAAGGAAGCCCCAGACCAGACCATCAGAAGCAGAGAGCAGCCCTTTCTGAGAGCGTCTCAGAGGAGCTCCCAGCTTGGGGCCAATCGTCTGGGCCACAATGAAAGGGAATGAACTCTTTTCTTGATTTCAGCTGGCCCCAAAGGCTCTGGATTTGGGCTCACAGGTTCCTTGTAATATATTCCCAGCATTTCCATCAATGATGTGTCTTCTCACTAGATCTCTGCTCCCCTTTGCTCAGCAAACCTAGCTCTGGAGCCTTCTGGAGTCACGGGCCAGTTAGGACTCCCATCCCCGCAGTCCTCTGTCCACTCTGGGCACCTCTCTGCCCAGGAGAGAACTGCGGGCCACACTCAGTGAGCTCCATGCCAGCAGGGGCTTCTAAGTGTGGGGAGCGTCTACGTCTGGAGAGGGAGACACACGGGGCCCAACGCACCGGCCTTCGACACTAGGCACACGCTCTCCTCGTTTGCCCACATCCCATCCGCACACCTTGAAGAAAAACATGACAAATGACAGGTCCCGCCCACCAAGAAGTCCAGAGAGAAAACAGACGCATTTAACCGAAAAAAACATCCAGGCCAACTGTTTACACAAACCCAATAGGCGGTGACGTGCACCGCACGCACCACTCTGTACCTTGCTTTCTCATCCTGTATTTTATTTTTTTATTTATTTTTATTTTTATTGTTTAAGGTATTACAAATAGTAGCATATATGGCTCTTCCCCCCTCTCGCACTGACCTCCCCCCGGCCTTCCCTGCCCCCTGGCACTTGCCCTTGTCCCCCCACCCCCAGTGACTTGCATCTGTTGGTTGTGCTTATATGCATGCATACAAGTCCTTCAGTTGATCTCTTACCCCTGCAACCCTCCCCTACCTTCCTGCTGTAGTTTGACAGTCTTCATCCTGTATTTTAACCATTACATGTAGGATTTCCATATCAGTACCTAGAAAACCTTCCCTAGTCTTGGTTTGGTTTTTTTTTGTTTACAGCTATATATTAATTCATAGCACTGATGTACCATGGTTTATTTAAACATCCCCTTACTGGTAGGTAATTTAGGTTGTATTATCCAACTTTCTACTCTTTACTAATCCTACAGGTAGATGATAAATGGTCATTCAAAGTAGTTTTATTTTACATTTATCTTATACTAGAGGCCCAGTGCACAAAATTCGTGCACTGGTAGGGTCCCAAGTGGCTGCCGGCTGCTGGCCAGGGCCTCCCTCCCTTTCCCGGCTGGCCCCATCCTCTGGTTGAACTCCTGGACAACTCCCGATTGATGGGACAATTTGCATACTATGCTTTTATTAGATAGGATGAGTGAAGTTGAACATCTTTTCAAGTGTTTAAGAGTCATTTGTGTGGGGGGGGGTTTTCTGTGAGCAGTCAGTTTATATCTTTCCTGTTTTTTCCATTGGGTTGTTGGTCTCTTATTGTCAATAGGAATCCAACGTCTAAATTTAGAGGCTAAAAAGTAATAGACTTAAAACTTGTTAAAGCCCACACTCATGATTTCTGCACTAAAATACAATGCAACTGTATTTAGATGACAAATTAACTCCACTGACTTAAAACACAGGACCTTTTTGTCTTTATAAATTTAACTTATAAAATATGTACAGTGCTAAGACCACCAAATTTCATAGACTTTTACAACTTGAAAACTAGAGGAAGCCTTGCCATGATTTAATTCTGTTGCTTCATTGTATAGTGATAACCAAGAGAAATCAAGACAAGTAGCCTTAGTTAACAACCGAAATCTCCGCATGACGTGCCCAACTATCTTTGTGTTCTACTTTGTTGCACCTTTTAATCTGCTACTAGAGAAACCAGGATTGTGTGTCCTTGGCCGAAAGTTTCTTTGTGTGAGATATGTGAATAGCGAGCACTAACCCTTCCAAGTCAGCCCTGGCAGCTGAGCTGTCTTGCTGGGTGCCTCTCCTAACTGCTCCCATCATGCTCCCAACCTTGACCTTCAGCCCCTATAAAGGGAAGAGTTTGTCAACAATAGATAGACAAACAAATATTTGGAATTTATCCCCAGTGATGATGGGACAGAACAAGGCAGCGGGCACAGGGGTGGCCAGGAGAACTTCCCAGAGTCCGGCACTGTGCTGCATCCCGCCACCCAAGGTAAACACGCAGCTCAGGGAAATTTTGGGTCCTTGGCCCTTTGCCTTCATGTCTGATCCTCTATAAAGCAAGAGTGATATTTGATGAGAAACAAAAGATTTGAGCAAACCAGATAATAATCACATGCTGAGAATAGATATAGGAGCTTAATTGTCAAGATCCCGGATTAACAAATGGCATGAGCTGCAAGACTCCGAATGCAGGGTGTCCGGCCTACTCTGAGTCCGGGCTGAGGCAGGAGGAACCGGAGGCCAAGCTGCTCCTCACAGAAGGAATCATTCATTCCCACAGGTCTCAGAAGACACACAGATATTCCCGTGCCAGATTGAGAGCTAGAAAGGCTGTCTTGATGGGGTGGCGAGTTGTGCCGTGAAGGAGAGTAGCAGAGCGTCAGTGATGGATCATTAGTGGGCTGTCCTAGCCGCAGCCCAGCAGACAGGCGTCCGGGGTCAGTCCTGCCCTGTGCAGCCAGCGGCCTGTGCACGGCCCCAGCACTGTCTGCAGGCCCGCAGGTGCCAAAATCCAGCCTGCCCGTCACCAGCCAAATTCCAGGGGGGGAAAGGGTTGTTCTGCAAGGGCACCTGCAGGGCTGCCAGAGAGGACACCTATTTCTAATGCAGGCAGATGTGTCATGCTAGACTACTGGCCCCCCCGGGAGAATCCCACACCCGCCCCCCCGCCCCCCCCCCCCCCCAGAACTCCTCCATGAGCACCTTCCCAGGAACAATGTCCAGGGGACCTGTGTGCTCACTGGAGTCTGAGAGGCAAGGCGAACACGTTTCACTTTGCAGAAGGGGAGACGGCACACAGGAGGGTATCTGTGCTTAGAGAAGAGGTGGGAGTGCTCTTGGGCCTCCTGAGTTGCAGCCCTTTCCTGGCTTTTCCGGACTAATAACCTTTTGTTATCTCCGATCTATTTTATCACAGAAACACAGCCAAGGACACATGGCCTGGATCCCTGCTGCTTTCAGAGTTCAAAGGCTCCTGGAATCCTCAAGACTTGTGACATAGTTTCCAAAACTCCTGTTCACTTCTGAATGGGGATCCTCGATTCTCTCGGACCCAGAGCCATGGAGTTGCCCCTGGCCTGCTCCTGCTCAGAGTTCCAACCCTCGAATTCTAGCTAGATCCCCGGGCTAGGCATGTGGAAGAAGACTGCAGTGCACATGTGTGTCTGTATGTGTGTCATAGTGCTTCACATGCATGAGGCGAGGGCCGACGAGCAGGGCAGACAACATCACACTGCATATACAACTTGCTCTTCTACTTGTCTTTTTTTTTACTTTTATTGATTCTGAGATGAAGGGAGACAGAGAGAGAGAGAGAGAGAGAGAGAGAGAGAGAGAGAGAGAGAGAGAGAGATGATAGAGAATCATTGATTGGCTGCCTCCTGCACGCCCCACACTGAGGATGGAGCCACAGCTCGGGCATGTGCCCTCACCTGGAATTGAACCAAGCCCTTTTGGTTCATAGGTTGACGCTCAACTGAGCCACTGAACCACACTGGCCAGGCTTCTACTTGTCTTTTTATTTAGGGTTTTACCACTCTCCTAAGGATCTAAGCCACCCACTTAGCCTGTCATAGAGTCCCAAAGAGCCTGCCCCCAAATTCTCTTTACACTCCTAGCTGTGCAGATTGTACTTCTTATTTTTACATTAAAAAATTTTTATTGGTTGATTTTAGAAAGAGAGAGAGATCGATTTGTTGTTCCATTCATTTATGCATTGATTGACTGATTCTTGTATGTGCCCTGACCGGGGATTGAACCCTCAACCTGGGCATATTGGGACAACACCCTAACCAACTGATCTACCAGGCCAGGGCCAGATTGTACTTCTAAACTTGGGATGGCTTTCAACCTAAGTTGTTCCATTGTTGATTCATTCATTCTCTCTCTCTCTCTCTCTCTCTCTCTCTCTCTCTCTCTCTCTCTCTCCAATAACTTTACTCATTACTGCTAGATGACGCCCAGCCTATGGGAATAGAGAGAACGTTTTGAGGTAAAAGTATCAAGGAGGGAATTCAGAGTCCAAAAGCCTAGCTACAATGCATCAGTTTGGAGTAGCCAGCATCATCACGAGTTTAACTTTCAGTTCACCACTTCTCAGGGAAAAGCCAAGCTTTCTCCTTAGTATTTTCTCATTATCTCGTTCTGTTCTCTCTCTCTCTCCCCCTATCCCTCCTCCAATCTCCCCCCTCCCACTTTCCCTTTCCCGCTCTCCTTCCCTCCCCATCCTTCTCCCTGTCCTTCTCCATCTCTCCCACTGCCACCAGGGAGGACCTCCCTTTCTTCTCTGAGCTGAACATGGCTTCCAGGCTCTCCTTTGTGAGTCCCCGGAAAAAGAGAAAGGCAATGGACAGGTGTCCACAGCAGGCTTCCCACCGTGAAAGCCTCTTCCAGAACAGGCGCTCCTCCGTCTCCCTCCTCCTGGTCAAAGGGGGGCTGGCTCCCTCCCTAGCGGCTGGGGCCTGGGGACCTGGCTCATGCACAGGGGCCACCTGGTCTCTGCAGCTGACGGCCCCTGGCCAGCTGGCCCTGGTCAGGAAGCCACTGGATTCTGTCCCTGCTCACACCCCCTCCGTTCTCCTCCCTCCCACTTCCAGCCATTTGTCAGGGAGGCGGAAGATGTTGAAGAATGTCCACCAGATAGTCTTTATTAAAACAAAAGGCAGGAGGGGCAGCTATTTTCTTAGCCTTAGTCAGGGTGGCAGAGAAGTTTAAGAACGTTGAGGTTTTGCATGGTCGTGCTGGAGAAAAAAGCAAGACCCTACCAAGGGAAGAGGAGCGGGGCTGGTGGCCTTGGGACTTCCTCTCTGCAGCCAGGGCGACACATTTTCCTCTCTCTCTTCTCTCACTCACTTTGCTTCAGAGTAAGGAGAGGTTTCCCCCCTCCCCCAGGGAGACTCATTAATAACTAAGTTACAGGGAATGAGAAGAGAGGAAGGAGAAATTTCCCAACAAAAGGCAGCTGGGGGCAGCCCAAGCCATGCCTCATTGTTTTGATCTGTCAGTTCACCTCTCTGAATCTTAATTCCCTTGGATCTAAAATGATGGTGATGCCAGCGATCCAATCCACTGCAGAGGGATATCAAAAGAACCACAGTAGATAATCTATGTGAGAGGATTTTTTTTTTAAAGTACAGATTAATCTAAGATATCAAGTTATTATTTTAAGTGCTTTGTGGGAAAAAAAGCCTGAATAAGAATTCTTCACCAGCCAGAGTTTCCAGTGAAGGTAGGGAGACAAGCCACACCACACTCTAGCAGCTAACAATCTGAGGGGCACAGGGGGAGGAACAGATGAGTGGGACGGGCGCGGATGAGGAGACGCAGACCTGCGAGCGGTCCAGACGCAGAGCAAAGAGTGACTTGGGGAGGTCTCATTGCACAGATGGGAGTTATTATGGGTTGAATGGTGTCTCCCCCAAAAGATATGCTGAAGTCCTCACCCTCAGGACCTATTGGGAAATAGGCTCCTTGCGGATGCAATTATTCCGGATGAGGTCACAGTGCCTTAGGGTGGGCCCTGAATCCCACATGGCCGGTGTCCTCACAAGAAGGGCAAGGAGAGCACACGCACACACGCACACACGCACAGGGAGAGCTGGCCCTGTGCTGACAGAGGCAGGCACTGAAGCGACACAGCTGCGAGGCAGGGAGCCAAGGACTGCCGGCCACCACCAGCGCGAGGAAGGGGTGAGAAAGAATGCGCCCCACAGGATCTAGATGGACCAGGGCCCCACTGACACCTTGCTCTCAGATTCGGGTGCCCAGAACTGCGAGACAACGAATTTCTGTTGGGATAAGCTCTCCAGTGTGTGGCAGGCCTAGCACATGAATACGGAGCTGAGCAGGGCCTGAGAGCTGGGCTGCGTCCCCACAGCGCAGGAGAGGAGAGAGGACAGTGTGTGATGGTAGGTCACGGAGGGGGGAGGCGGGGAGCTTCCCCAGTCAAGTTAATCATTTCCCAGTATGCTGCAGCACACTGGAGTAATGCCTGTGTTCCTGTGGATAAGATCAATAATCTCTATTTTACTATCTAGTAATCGGAATTATCGTAACTTTGCTACCTAGTATATTTGGCTTGGCTGCACAAACTCCTTTTTAAATGACTTCTCCTTGCCTGCTATCTATTTACTGCCCATGAAGTATCAGGCTGACCCTGTTCTTATTTTCTTTTTAAATCCACGTGTAGCTTCCACGTTTATTGATTCTCAGTCCTGAGTGGCACCCAATTTCCTGGTGGATTTTGACATTTAGCTGTGAGGAGAGAAACCCCCAAAGCACCACGAGCTCTGCTTGACACTCACCAGATTGTGCTTCAAGGAAATCCTGTTCTCTGGAGAAGCTGTTAAGCTCGGCTGGACCAGTACCTACCTCAAGAAAGACCTAAGAGCCATATTTGCACATCAGCTGTCAGAGATCCAAAGTAGCCATTAGTAATGATTAGGTAAATAGAGTAACTTCAAATGTCCCTAAATACATATTTGCAGGATGATAGGCCATCGGGTGAGGTGTTCCTCTTTTCAGTAAGCCCAGCTTTTGCAAATGGCATTCTGTTGGGGTTACAAGCGCGCTGGACAAGGCCGCCCCCATTTTGGCGCATTACCAGTTAACGTGTCACGGTTGTATCTGATCATGTCTTAGCATTCTTTGGGTTCCCTAGGGGTGGCACAGAGTATGTAGCATTTATCCAGGGCGAAGCTCAGGACACTAAACGATATAAGTTTTAGTGCAGAGGCCCTACTCAGGTGTCCCCAAAGGTCAGTGATGGATGTCGATGTGCTATTCTCATTGTTTCAGAAAGTCTAACAGAAATCACTCATTTACACTCAAGTAACCACTTGCTCTAACTCAACTATGCATTATAAAAGTGAAGAGTTGAGAGTCTGGAGCCAGACTGCTTATAATTCAACTCACTAGCTGTGAAATCATGTCCAATTTATTCAGCCTCTCCTCATCAGTAAATACAGTTAGCAACAGTAGGTACATCGTATGATGGTTGTGGGGCTTAACTGCTTTGAAGTACAGAAGCCATGTTGGGGAGGGCCTGGCATACAGTAGGTTCCTGATAAGGGCTTATTCTGACTTTTATTTCTAGCTAAATTACATGAATTCCAGCCAGGTATGTTAAGCTAATCAGAAACTCTACCTAGAAATGCCATGTGTCTCAACATTTTGAATTTTGATGTTTAGCTCTGAGGAGAGCAGGACCAAATGACAAGAAACTCCTAAAATTAATCTCTATAATTATTAAAAATAACTTATTTATATGATATATCTTAAAACCTGGTTTGTATAAGGAAGAAAAAAGGAGTCATTCGTGGTGGAAATATTGAAAATGCCTGTGTTTTGGAGTTTTTAAAAAGATTTTCTTATTTACATTGTGTCAACACAACGTCCAAGTCCTTTAAGGGAACACCCACTCAGAAAACCCAGTCTCTGAAGCACAATAATCTTAATATATTTATTATCATTATATTATTATTATTTAGTCACTTAGCAATTGGACACAGACTAATTCTGGCTCTCTCTGTATCCCATTAAAATATCCAAGGAGAATATAAAAATAAAAACGAATACTGACTGACATTAATACTAAAATCTGGGGGGGGGGGGAGCGGGGGAATCTCCACTAGATAAGGCAGATGGAGGTAAAGAGAAGGAAAAACTACGCAGAATGACAAGGAACTTAGAATTCAAACTGCCAAAACGAAAACCCACCCTGGAGGGCATATTCGCAGCGCCGATGCTATAGACAATGTCGGCATCATTCAAGACTAGAGAGCTTTCCTGTAGCCCTTGAAAGTGAGCCAGGTGCCTTTTCGGTCATTGTCTGAGTTCCCAGTGCAGCCTGTGCATTCTTCCACCAGGTCACTGCTGTATCCCATTGTTACTATCTGTTTATAAGTCTAAGTCTAAATCTAAATTGTAGGAGCCATTAGTGGTGAAAATATTGGAAATCGCTATGTTTTGGAGTTTTTTAAAAAGTCCATGTTTTGCACCTCCAATAACTGGCAGAATGTCTGGCCCACAGTCGACACTCAATAAGCTTAAGTTTAACTGAACTGTGCAAACTTTATGCAATGTTTTGCTAACAGTGGGCTCTCTTCTCTGCTGTACTTTCCTGGACAACTAGTTTTGTGATCAGTCAAAAGAAAAGAATTTGTTTACTCATTTGGTCAGTCGGTAATTTATTCACTCATTTAATTAATATCTTCTGAGTTCCCACCACTTGCCAGACGCTGTGCATGTGTTCAGCCTGTTATGACTTGTTTCTTTGGAACCCACGTGGATGCCTAGTGTGACTAACTCCTTTTCTGGGTTCTGAGAAATGTTTCCTGTAATAATTCATTCAAGAACTTTTCCTAAGATCAGTGTCAAGCTCATTGGTCTATAATTTGACAACATACCTTGCTCACACCATTTCAAAATTTAGAACGAGCCACGGTCGTCCAACTCCAAACTTGTGATACTGCTCTCATTGTCTGTGCCCCTCCCAACATCACTAGCAACAACAGCTGGACAATCTCAACCGTAAGTTCTCTCTGTGGCACACGACAACCATTTAGGGCCAAAAGACTTGCAGTTATCGAGAGCAGGTACTGTATGTTTCCTCACCAAATTCAATTTTAATCCCTCTTACAGCTTACGTGGGAAGATCAGAGAAAAGAAACCAAGATTGGTGGAAAATAGAAACTGGACAGCCATGCTTCCTTGGTAACCTGACGGCAGGTTACCACCACTTACCTAAGGGAGGAGACATCAATACCAAAGTTTAAATTTGTCCAAAATGAGGATTAACTGCTATAGGAATTGCCTCTTAATATAAAATAGTTATATTTTACATAATTAGAATTGAGACAAACATAATTTGGACAACACGTATAAAAACAATATAAATCATTAGGAAGTAATAACTAGAAAACTAGACAAAATACATAAAACATTTGTTTCAGATATTAGACAACAGTCATCTTAGGACTCTGATTCCCTGAAAGAAGCAACACGAACTAGGTAAGCCCTACGATCACCCAATCTACTCTCTGTAGACAGCTTCCAAGCCACAGCAAAAGAAGAGGGAATCCAAACAGAGCTGGTGCTCTCATTAAGCTTAGGAGTTTGGGGAAGGTGAGGGGACCACAGTTTGTGAGGGAGAGAAGGGAGCTGTACAAAGAGAGAAAGCGAAAAGGAGTCCCAGGGACATGCAGAGATGTCTACTGGAGCCTTTGGCTGAGTACTTGGCCGGGCATGTGTGGAGTGAAATTCATGAGGCTGGGAAAAGAACCACCAGAACACAGAAGGCAAAACAATTTCTGGAGTTTACATGAAGCTGGGAACAGTTCCTGTTCCTCTCACAGTCAGGGTGGAGAGTCCCCTAATATACAGAGTCCGTGGTGATGTACTGGAGCTGGCTTGTATAAGCCTAAGATAGCTGATGGTTAAACATTCCGGGATTCTGAGAGGTGTTTGCTGTCACATTGGTAGATTCTGGCCATAACAGCAAGTAAATAAACACTAAAAATCAGGTTTGGTTTTTTGTGTGTTTTGTTTTGTTTTGGTTTTTGAGACAAGCTGTTACATATTTTCCAGCACACTACTAAAGCACTGGGCAGAGTATTTTAAAGAACCATGCTTTAGTAGTTCAGTAGTTTTGTGCTACAACAAAATCTACCCTTAAAAGGATCAGATTGAGTCTTAGCCGGTTTGGCTCAGAAGATGGAGCATCGGCCTGCAGGCCGAAGGGTCCGGGTTCCATTTCAGTCAAGGACGTGTACCTCAGTTGCAGGCTCCTCCCTGGCCTGGGACCCCTGGTCAGGGCACATGCAGGAGGCAACCAATCAATGTGTTTCTCTCACAGCGATGTTTCTCTTTGTCTTTCCCTCTCTTCCACTCTCTCTAAAAAATCAATGGAAAAATGCCCTTGTGTGAGGATTAACAACAACAACAACAACAAAAGGTTGTTAATTTACAAGTAACTTAACTTGAACTTACCTCAATTAAGGTCCAGCATTCTTGAGTGTAATACAACAAAATCCAGCTCTTAACACAATAATATTCATAACATGAATAGCTTTAAAGCAAATAAGTTTAATTCATTATCAAAAACCTTTCACAAAGAAAACTCGAGGCCCAGTAGATTCCACTGAATTCTAAAAACATTTAAGGAAGAAGTAAAACAAAGACTACACAAATGCTTCTAGAAAATAGAAGAGAGGAAATATTACTTAATTCAAAATGTGATGAGGCCAGCATTACCCTGCTATCAAAGCCAGAGAAGGCTGTGACATGACATTACAAGGGCACTGCAGACCCAATATCCTCATAAACCCAGATATAATATCCTTGACAACATATGAATAAATCAATATAAGGCTAATAATAAATGATCACCAAGTGTGTCTTATCCCTGGAATGCGATGTTGGTTTAACATTTGAAAATCAATCCATATAATTCACTATATTAGCACATTACTGAATGAAGACAGATATAGGCTCCATACTCTATGATTTCATTTATATGAAATTCTAGAAAAGGCAAAACAAGTGGCAAAAAACAGATCAGTGACTGTCTGGGCCTGGAGTGTAAAGAGGGGATGGATTGCAATGGGGAATGAGAAAACATTCGGGTATAATGGAAATATTACACTTTTTGACAGTGGAAGTAGTTATTAGATATTTCTCAAAATTTAGCAAACTATACACTTAAAATGGGGGAATTTCATTGAATGTAAATTATGCCTCAATAAGGCTGACTTAAAATTTGCTTGGGCCCACCTGAAGTGGCTCAATGGTTGAGCCTTGACCCATAAGCCAGGAGGTCAGAGTTCAATTCCCAGTCAGGGCACATGCTTGGGTTGTGGGCTCAGTCCCCAGTAGGGGGCATGCAGAGAGCAGCCAATTAATGATTCTCTCTCATCATTGATGTTTCTCTCTCTTTCTTTCCCTCCCTCTTTGAAATCAACAAAAATATTAAAAATAAAATAAAACAAAATAAATAAAAATTGCTTAGGCCCAAATCAGTAGATGTCCTCAGGACAAAAGCAGCTTCCATAATCCACTTGTTTCTCTAGGCCCCCTCTTTCCCTTCCTTTTCTAGCCTACCGATGCCTTAGTACAATGTCAGCTCCCGAGGGTTGGTCCCAAAGCCCTGGCTGCACCACCAGAAATGAGAGTTGGCTGCTGATTTTATTTTATTTTATTTTTCCCACCACCATTTATCCCCTCTATGCCCTCTTCTACCTCCATCCTACCCACCCCCCACCCCCCAGGACAATCACCACACTGTTGTCCATGTTAACGAGTTCTCTCTCATTTTTGCTCAATTACTCCAGTCTCCATCCCCCCACCCCCAGCCTGAGCTGTCTGCTTGCTCTCCATCTATGAGTCTGTCTCTATTTTCCTTGGTAGTTCAGTTTATTCATTAAATTTGACATATGAGTGAAATCATATGGTACTTATCTTTCTTTGATGAGCTTATTTCACTTAGTATAATGTTCTCCAGGTCCATCCATGCTGTTGCAAAAGGTAAAATTTTCTTCCTTTTTACAAGAGTAGTATTCCATTATGTAAGCGTACCACAGCTTTTTTTAAATCTACTGATAGATGGACACTTGGGCTGCTTCCAAATGTTGGCTATTATAAATTACACTGCAATGAATATAGAGGTACATATATTCTTTTGAACTAATGTTTAAGATTTCTTTGGATAAAGTCTCAGAAGAGGAATTGCTGAGTCACAAGGCAGTTCCATTTTTAATTTTTTGAAGTGATTCCATACTGCTTTCCACAGTGGCTGCACCAATCTGCATTCCCACCAACAGTGCACAAGGGGTTCCCTTTTCTCCACATTCTCACCAACACTTTTTGTTTGTTGATTTATTGATGATAGCCATTATGACAGATGTGAGGTGAACTAAAAAAAAGGTAAACCAGAAAAGGCAAACTTAGAAAGGTAAGCTAAAAAAAAAATCCCATTTACAATTGCTTCAAAAAGGAATAAAATTCCTAGGGATAAATTTAACCAAGAATGTAAAAGACCTGTACTCAGAAAATTATAAGACACTGAAGAAAGAAACTGAGGAAGATACAAATAAATGGAAGCATATTCTTCATGGATAGAAAGAATTAACATCACTAAAATGTCCATACTACTCGAAGAAACCTATAGATTCAATGCAATGCTTATCAGGATACCAATGGCGTATTTCACAGAACTAAAACAAATGTTTCAAAAATTTATATGGAACCACAAAAGACCCCGAATAGCAACAGTGATCTTGAGAAAAAAGAACAAAATTGGAGGAATCACGCCACCTGGTATCAAATTATATTACAAAGACATAGTAATCAAAACAGCATGGTACTGGCATGAAAACAGACATATAGTTCAATGGAGCAAAATAAGGAGCCCAGAAATAAAGGCATGTCTTTATAGACAATATTTGACAAAGGAGGCAAAAACATACAATGGACTAGATAGTGCATTCAATAAATAGTGTGGGGGAAATTGGACAGACGTATGCAAAAAAACCAAAACAATAAAACTAGACCACCTTCTTACATTGCTCACAAGAATAAACTCCAAATGGGTTAAAGGCGTAATGTTAGACTCAAAACTATAAAAATCCTAGAAGAAAACATAGGCAGTAAAATCTCAGATATTTCTTGTAGCAATGTTTTTCTGATATATCTCCTCAAGCAAGGGAAACAAAAGAAGAAAATAAATAAATGGGACTACATCAAGCTAAAGAGTTTTTGCACAGAAAAGAAACCACCAACAAAATGAAAAGACAATCCACTAAATGGGAGAACATATTTACCAATGATACATCTGATAAGGGCTTAATATCCATAATTTATAAATAACTTACAGAACTTAACATCAAAAAAGCAAACAATCCAATTTTAAAAAGGTCAAAAGACCTGAATAGACATTTCTCCAAACAGGACATTCAGATGGCCAATAGACATATGAAAAGATGCTAAAAAAAAAAAGAAAAAAAAGAAAAAAAAAAGAAAGAAAGAAAGAAAGAAAGAAAGGAAGAAAGAAAGAAAGAAAGAAAGAAAGAAAGAAAGAAAGAAAGAAAAGATGCTCAACATTGACTTTCTTAATGGAGAGTATCTAAGAGAAGATGAAGCATAAACTTCAGGCTCTCTGTAGAGTAGGAGGATGTTCTTTCCTTCATTCCCTTCTTTTGTCATGTAAGTTAATCTTTAAGTCTGGGCTTCCTGATATACTTTGGTTCAATTCAGAAACAGGTATTCATATCTCAGTGACAATCAATTTGTCAAAACCTGGATTTAGGAGTCAAGGATCAGATTTTAGAACGGCATCAGTGTGAGCCTGAAGAAGTGAACAAGTTGTCGAACTTCTCCTGGTTTCAATATCATCCTTCAAAAAATGAGGATCAATAATTTCTACAATGTGTCCAATAAAATTAGATGCCTTACTTTCTAGAGAAAAAACTCCTATTCAATTACTACTCTTCTCTCATTGCTTAAAATTGTTTACCTGCTTTCTACTCATAACTTCACTTGATCTTAGCCAAAAGGCTGAGAAGTGATCTACTCATAATTCAAAAAGCATGTCTGTAATAATTTAATGCCCAATTATACTCAGTTCAACAGATATAATATATATAATACCTGTCCATCTATCACTTAGTTCTCTTGATTTCTCAATTCTTCAGACTAAAACCAAGAATCAGATAAGACATTTTGAAACAAGGAGGAGAAGAGGAGCTCTGAACAGTCTGTTCAAAGGTTGGAAAATTTCCTTTAAAGAAGAAACCTATAGGCTTACTTAGGGTTAATTTAAAAGGTATTTTATATCCAATCCAATAAGATTAATTAGTTGTTCTTAAACCCATACTAGATAATCATTAGCAAATTAAAAGGTACATTGACAAACCAATTACAAGGGAGGAGATAGAAAAACCATAAAACATGGGAACAGTAAAATACAAATAATTCTAGTGTAGAAAATAAAATGTCCTGTACACATACTTTAATAGGTCCTGAGAGAACTACTATATTGGAGCTAAGTACAATCACTAATGCTCACTAATACCACTATCTTATGTTTTAAGGGACAACCTCTCAGATGTGCAGACAACTGGACGGATTCTCCAGAATGACCCCAGCTTTGACAGTTCTGGAAAGCTGATGTTTACTATAGTGTATTTTACTTAGCAGCTGTTTCATATGTGTAAATGTTGTCTACTCAGCTATACTTCCGTGAGGGGAAGGCCAGGTCATATATTTCTCTGTACCTCCCCTACAACCATCTTCCTCTGTATCATGAGATTAATGTAGTTAATTAATCACGTGACTGTAGTTAGGTAAAGGATCCCAGTGCCTAGACAGAATCTGGCACATAGCTGGTGCTCAGTTAACGCTGGTCGAGTGAATGATGCTAGTGTCCCATGCAGTTCAAAAAGCACTTGAATTATTGACTTAGGGTCCCTGTGTCTTCTTCAAAGTTTCGTTACATACTTGAATTGCCATGCTTTTTCTCCCCAAAAGTTACGAATCCTCCTCCCTATACAATGAAATTAACCTCTGAAATCCTAGAAATGTCCACAGATTTCCAAAAAGACCTGATGGCTTATCTTCAATCCCATGGAAAGTGAATTCCAAGCTCCCATAGTCTTCATCCCTGTGCTCTTCTCAGACACTCTTCCTCCCCATGCTCAGAATTTATCAAATTGACATGAATAGGTCACAGGTTGGGTTTAATTATTTATATTTTGTTTTCTCTTTTCTCCTAGGTTCTCATCAAATGGTTGTCTTCGATTACATATATTTTGATGGCTTGGTGGAACATAATTTTGTAATGATTTTTTTACAGTTTCTTATAGGCAACAGAGTGCTTAAAAATACTGTAAGAAATATGAATTAGGGAATTAAGGATTCAAGCACTTCCACAGGAATATTTTCACTGGGTGCTTTTCTATGACAAAGTATTTTAGGATGGAAAAAGGAGAGTATCAGTTTGTGATTAATTCTGTAAAATTCTGGGACAAGTCAACAAGTCTGCTGTGTACCTCTTCTATGGCTAATGTGTGGCTCTGGAGGTAGAGGGTGCCAAAACAATAGAAACCAAGAATATTTAATATATTAAGTTTTCTTTGCATAACTATGGTAATAAAACATGTTCTTCACCTTGGAAATTAAAGAAAAAGAAAAAAATGACCCATGTTCCCACCACCCTGACGAGACTATTGGTCTGGACTTTGGGAGCGCTGCTTGAGTGCAGAATCTCTGTAAAGAACCCAGTCCCTGCCCAGGAGGAAGTCCCGGTGAGAGAGACAAAAGCCACGCAGTTGAAGTCATTTCAAAGCTGGGTGAAACCGTGTGTAACCAAGTGCTAAATGGAGCATTTACAAAGGGAAGATAATAGAGCCTACAGAATCTTTGCCTCCAAAATGCTCCAAGATACTATGCCCCACATTTGAGCAAACTCTCCAAAAAACAAAACCCTCTCTTTCAGTGACCTGCTAGTTGAATGACAAGCAGTGAGGAAATGTCCTGGCACCAGGGACACCCACTGACCAGGTGGGACATAAGGATTCTCAATCCATCAGCTGTGATGCAACCAAACCTTCAAACAAGTTGGGTTACACGAAGTTGCAAAGCTGTATTCTGATGACACCCCAGCTTAGAGATGGCTTGACACCTCTGTAGAGTCACGGCCAAAACAAACTCAAAGCTAGGCCTGGACATTTGCGCAGATACTAAAACACACACCAACCCTGAGCACGTTAAGTCCTCACCGTTCTCCCAGAACAAACGACAGCCTGAGAAAAGCAAGCGGCCATGCATATTTGTGCTGGGAAATTCTTTAAATGTGCACTTTATCTGTGCAAGTTATGTACCGAGTGCCCCCTTCAGTGCCAAGCTCTTCCACCTCGGTGCTGAGCCCGTTCTCTCTTTGTGAAGGGGTGCGGGGCTGCTTTTCCTGGGCATAAGAATTTTCAATTAGTTGGGATCTTTTCATTTATATCTGCAGTTTCTAGTTTTGAAAATCTAATTCCATGCAGCTTAAATTTTTTTTTCATCACTCAAATCAAGTCTAAAAAGTAATGGCAAGTTAATAAATTTCCACCCTAATGTTGCTAATTCACTGGCCTAATATCTCTAGGATTCTTTCCAAGTCACAAAGATTATCACTTTCTCTAGGGTTCTAGAAATTTCACTAAAAAGTGATTTCCTCTAAATACCTAAGATAGAACCGAATCATAGAATTTTCTAGCTGTACAGCTTTTGGAGATTACTCACTTACAGCTGAGATTTTGAGAGATTAAGAGATTGACAAATAACATAACTAATTAGTGGGAGAGTTCCTACACGCTTCCACCTTCATGGACACTCAGCTAACACTTGTTGAAGATCTTGCCTATGTCAGGGACTTGCATGTTCTTGAGGTTAGATTTACGAAGATGTACAAACTTCTCAGTGAGTTCACATTCAAGTAGGTGCCGATGACTCCTAGTTAGATCTTGGTAAAATATTTAATGCTTTTGTCGGTTAAGAAAGACCCCCAGACTTGCTACCCACACAACTCTCACTTAACCAAGCCTGTCTCAACCAAGTCAACTTCAGAGGTGGCCATAATGTGCTCCAGATAGTAAGACCTAAAGGGTACCCTCCTTATCTCAATATGAACTATCCAGGTGGCTAAGCTGTGAGGCGGCGTAAGGAAGCAAAGTAGTTTCCACAGGAAAATGTTCACTAAATGAATTTCCACTTAAAAACGAGTGCCCTCCTCACTCCGGGCTGGTGTTTAGTTTCACAGCTGGTATCACCTCTTTGTTGGTCAGTCTTTCCCATTTCATTTTAAACATCAGCACAATTCGAACTGGTTGCAAATCAAGTTGAACGTCTTACTGAAAGAATTGATAAAGTCAGTCAAATTGATGTTGAAGAATTGCTCAATCACATCCAAACTGTTGTTAAATGAAAAGCTGCTGGAAATACAAAGGCTAGTGGAAGAAAATGACAAGGATGGTGGCATAAAAGTTCTTTCCAAAAAGAATAGTCTGAGTTTCTTTAAATTGAGAGAAGAACTTGAAAACAAATCAATGAAGTCCTTGAATATTTGTCCAAAATGGATCCGTTTTGTAATTGTAGAATGAAAATCAAACAAAAAGTGGCGGCTACCGTATGATTCCAGCTTATATTTTTGCCAGAAAAAAAAATCACACACTTTTTTTTTTAATATATTTTATTGATTTCTTACAGAGAGGAAGGGAGAGAGATAGAGAGTTAGAAACATCAATGAGAGAGAAACATCGATGAGCTGCCTCCTGCACACCCCTTGGGGATGTGCCCGCAACCCAGGTACATGCCCTTGACCGGAATCGAACCTGGGACCTTTCAGTCTGCAGGCCGACGCTCTATCCACTGAGCCAAACCGGTTTCAGCAATCACACACTCTTAAAGAGAAGAAATATTTGTGTCATTCTCTGTTCCTTCTAAGAAACAAACACAGTTTTATTTTAAATATATATTCCATACACAGAATAAGATGAGCTTATTTTTAAGAGATTCAGTTTGATTCTTCAAGATATAGCCCCTATCACTTTTTAATTTGGGCTTTTGTTCCCATTTTCAAGCAGGGTGTTTTGTTTTGTTTGTTATTATTTTTTATTGATTTCAGAGAGGGAGAGAGAGAGAAAAACATCAATGATGAAGGAGAATCATTGATTGGTTGTCTACTGCACTCCCCACACGGGGATCGAGCCCAAAACCTGGGCATGTGCCCTGACCAGGAATTGAACTGTGACCTCCTGGTTCATAGGTCGACGCTCAACCATTGAGCCACACCAGCTGGGCTCAAGCAAGTTTTGTAACCATGATTTTCAATAATGAAGATGACCTGTAATTGTAGGAATGAAGGATTGGGGCCCAGAAAATGCAGCAATTTTCTAAGGTCACACACCTCATCCTGGCAGAACTAAACCGCCACATTCTCCCATCACCAGAATGGCTAATCTCTATGCAAAGAGGGAAGGAATTTGCCTTGCACTCAACATGGCTTTTCAGTCAAGGTAAGAATTTGATGGCAGGAGAAGAAGTAAAAGACACTGAGGAAAGATCTTATGGAAGATCAAATAAAATTTGTTTTCCCTTCACTTTAGCTAAAGAAATGACATGTCTAAAATTGATTGTAATCCTAAACGTACATTCCAGGGGTAAGACGTGCCCATTTTAAAGTGTGTTCTGGTGCAATTAAGAGACACACTTAAGATGGGGATTAATCTTGATTATTCTGTTTGGGGTTCTTTTTTAAAGAGAGAGTACACAGAGGAAACGATACTCCCCGGCACCCCTGCTGCCGTGCTGCTTCCAGCACGTGACAAAATAAGGCAAAAAGGGGTTCCAAGGTGCTGTGAGCTGAATGTTTGTGTCCAGCACCCCCCCAACACCACCTCCCCCAAATTCATATGTTGGAGCTCTAACCGCCAGTGCGATGTCTTTGGGAAGTGATTAGGGTTAGATGAGGTCATGAAGGAATCAGTACCCTTAGAAGAAGAGAGATGACCAGTACCTTCTCACTCTCTCCCCCTCCTCCTCCCTCCCCACTCCCCCATCATGTGAGGACACAGAGAGATGGTGGCCATCACCAGGAACCCAACCGGCCAGCTCCTTGATCTTAGACTTGCTGGCCTCCAGAACTGTGAGAAATCAATGTTTGCCGTTTAAGCCACCCAGGCTGTGGTATTTGCTGTGGCAGCCTGAGCTGTCTAAGACACAGGTCTTCAAAGCAGGTTTTGGTGCTTAATTGGAGGTTCTCAGTAGGCCACAATTTCTTCTTACGCAGACATGAAGGAGACATCAGCGTCTGGGGCAGACAGACTGGAGATGTCCTGTCTCACTCAGAAGGACAGGGACTGGCCGCCTCTGCATCTCAGAAGCCAGAGCATCCATTACGTCAGCGCTGGGCTATGCCCTTGCTCTAGAGCAGCGGTTCTCAACCTGTGGGTCGCGACCCCTTTGGGGGTCGGACGACCCTTTCACAGAGGTCGCCTAAGACCATCGGAAAACACATATATAATTACATATTGTTTTTGTGATTAATCACTGTGCTTTAATTATGTTCCATTTGTAACAATGAAAATACATCCTGCATATCAGATATTTACATTACGATTCATAACAGTAGCAAAATTACAGTTTGAAGTAGCAACGAAAATAACTTTATGGTTGGGGGTCACCACAACATGAGGAACTGTATTAAAGGGTCGCGGCATTAGGAAGGCTGAGAACCACTGATCTAAAGATACTGGTTATGTTCGCTTGGCCCACCAGGTAACTCTCAGGCTAACTCAGTGGCAGGCCTTTGCTCTGTCCTTGGGAACCCAGATATAACAGCCGTGGTCTTACTTTTGATCACTTTAGAGACTAACTGGGGAGGAGGAAGAACAGCCCTAGGCCGTTAGGCCTGGCTCAGGCTCCACAGTGCCGAGGCCTCCAATGCACCAGACTTCTTGCTCCTCAGCATGTACCGTGAGGGCAATCCACCCACGTCTGCCTTCGATGAGATGTCCTTGATGACGGAGGGAGCCCAGGATGGGTGGATCAAGAGTGAGCTTCCTCAGCAGGCCCTGTGGCTGCTTCCCCAGGAGGCCTGTCAGCTGTGGCCCTTCCATCACAGTGGTTCTTCCATCCTCCTGTGTGTAGCTGTCGTCAGCTGCAGTGCCCAAGGGCTGGCAGCAACTCCCAGCAATGAGGCCTTTCTCCTGATGGTCCTGTGCTCCTCATCCTCGTGCCTCTGCCCCTTGGAACCACGTCTAGGCCCTGGGACTGGGCTGCACTGCTCTCTCTTAGGATGCCACTGGAGCAGTGGTTGGCAAACCGCGGCTCGCGAGCCACATGCGGTCTTTGGCCCCGTGAGTGTGGCTCTTCCACAAAATACCACATGCGGGCGCGCATGTACAGTGCGATTGAAACTTTGTGGTCCATGTGCAGAAGTCGGTTTTCGGCCTGGGCGAGTCTATTCTGAAGAAGTGGCGTTAGAAGAAGTGGGGGGTGTCAGTTGGTCAGTCGGTGGGGCGACGGGAGATGAGGCGCACGCGGGCCGAGGGATACGCAGCGTGGGGCGGGGGGGGTGCCGCACGAGATTCATGCATGAGTTGAGGATGGGAGAGTTGGAAGGGGTCGACCTCAGCGAATGTACCTCAATCAGATTGAGGACGTTTTTAGCAAAGGCCAGCTTAGGAGTACCCTAATTAAGTTAATAACGATGTACCTACCTATATAGTTTAAGTTTAAAAAATTTGGCTCTCAAAAGAAATTTCAATCGTTGTACTGTTGATATTTGGCTCTGTTGACTAATGAGTTTGCCAACCACTGCTCTAGAGGGTAGCTCCCGGCAGGGCCTCCACGCAAACCGCATGGTGACAGCTGGGCTGTTTGTCACCTTCTGTCCCACCAGCACCTACCACAATTCACTAGCTCCCTCTCCACCAGCCTCAACAACTTGCTCCTCCAAAGCTCACTGCTTCAACTCATGGCAGCGCTAAGCTTTTCAGCCAGTCCAGAGACCTCTCCGTCAGTCCCTCCCATGATGTGACTGAGCCACGACTCCTAGTCTAGGTCAGAATCTACGATCCTTCCACTTTCACTGGCTTTACCCTAATTAGACTATCGAACTACATTCTAACTGGCTTCTCTAACTCCAGCCTTTAACGTCTCAAATTTATTTTTTATCCAACCTTGTCTACTCATTCTCCCTGTTATTGGCAGTTTTAAATCCAAACTTTAGTAAGACATTTAAGACACTACACCATCAGGACCCAAGCCAATTTCCCCAACTCACCTGTCAATGTATGCTACCTTATACCTTGCATTCAGGTCTCCGAGGAACATTCATTCTGGAACATTCATGTTTCCATGTGTGCCCTGCAGTGTGCCCTCTCCTGGGAAGGCCCAATCTTGCTACCATGAGCCTATTTATTTAAATTTCAGCTCAAAAGCAACATTGTCTAGCTAGCCTTTTCTCCATCTTCTCAAACTGAATTCATGCTGTTTTTCAAGTTCATGTGGCACTTTAATAATTAACATTATGATCCCCACATTCCAGTTTGCTTGGGACAGTCCAAGTTTATGCTGGATATTCCTGCTTATTTTTAATGATTCCCTCCTTTTTCCTCAAAAGATTCTGAATTAGGACAATAAATTATGTGTATAATTCTTCTTCCTACTATTTCTGTGCCTATTTATGTCCCTCCCTCCCTGTCCTGAGGTTTGAGGTCGGGAATGGCACCTCTCTCAAAGTTACCTTTGCCCAGGGCCCAGCCAGTACTTAATACATAGTAAATAGTCAGTAATATTTGTTTAAAGTGAACTTTACTGTGCCTCAAAGGGTAAGTATGATTTAAAAGGCAGAGAGTGGAGACATTTTACTTTATTTTTTAAGATATATTTTTATTGATTTCAGCGTGGAAGGGAGAGGGAGAGAGAGATAGAAGTATCAACAATGAGAGAGAATCATTGATCTGCTGCCTCCTACACGCCTCCCACTAGGGATCAAGCCCACAACCCTGGCATGTGCCTTGACCAGAATCGAACCCAGGACCCTTCAGTCCATAGGCTGACGCTGTATCCACTGAGCCAAACCAACTAGGGCGAGAGTAGAGACATTTTAAAGATTATTACAGTGACATTAGGGATAATACTAAGAGATGCCATTGCAAAAAAATATACTAGCCCAGGTGTGCTTCTTTTCCCCCAAAATACCACCTAGTAAACCTCCTACCCACTAACTTCAGCATCTGCTTCCAGGGAACCCAACTCGTAACACTGGTCAAGATTCATGATTTCAAGACACAATTTAACTAAAATAATTAAATATATTCACAGAAATAAATAATAACAGTATAAGACATATTATCCTATCTAATAAAAGAGAAACATGCAAATTGACCATAACCCCGACACCCTTCCCATTGTCTAATCAGCAGGATATGCAAATTACCTGCCAACCAAGATGGCAGCCGGCAGCCACGCAGCTGAAGCGAACAGGAGGCTTGCTTGCTCCAGTGATGGAGGAAGCCAATGAGCTGCACTCTAAGCAACTATGTTGCAATTATAGGAGCTAAACAAGCTCCAGAAACCTGCTTTCAGCCAGCTTCGGCCTCAGAGCTTCGAGCTGCAGTTATGGCAACAGACTTACAATTATAGAAGCCAAACAAACCTAGAAACCTGCTTTCAGCCAGCTTCAGCCTCAGAGCTTAGAGCTGCTGTGATGGCAACAGAGTTTCAATTATAGAATCCAAACAGACCCAGAACCTGCTTTCAGCCCTCAGAGCTGGAGCCGGCTCTCAGATCCAGTGACAGCAATAGAAGGTAAATAAATCCCAGAATAAAAAAAAGAAAAAAAGGAGACGCTGGGAGCTTAAGTTGCCCTCCAGCCTGAAAACGGCTCTCAGGCCCTCACCCAGACTGGCCAGGCACCCCAGTGGGGACCCCCACCCTGAAGGGGGTGTGACCAGCTGTGAACAGCCATCAGCCCGTCATCCAGGCTGGCCAGGCACCCAAGCGGAACCCCCACCCTGATCTGGGACACCCTTCAGGGCAAACCAGCCGGCCCCCACCCATGCACCAGGCCTCTATCCTATACTACAGGCAGGGCGGGACAGCACTAGCTGCCATCTGGGCCCCATGTGCAGCCCTGGGCAGCAGGGCATAAGCCCTGCCCCCATCTGGGACCCCTGTGTGCCACCTGAGCCCCCAGCCTGGACCCTCGTGCCGCCTAAGCCCTGCACTGCTAAGCCCCGCCCCCAGCTGGGACCCTATGACTATTGGAGAGCAGGAAAGTGCCGCTGGGCCCTGGGTCGCTGTGGTGATCCGGCCATCGGTAAGTAGAAAAGTGCAGCCTGTAGGCAGCCCCCAGCTGTGCCTGATCCAGGAGCAGGAAAGCAAGCCCAGCCTGAGGACAGCCCCCAGCTGCACCTTCTCCCCGGTCGCCATGAGGATCCAGGAGCAGGAAAGCAAGCCTGGCCTGTGGGCAGCCCCCAGCTGGGCCTGAAACAGGAGCAGGAAAGCCCGGCCTGCAGACAGCCTCCAGCTGGGCCTGCTCTCCGGTCGCCATGGGGATCCGGGAGCAGGAGAGCAAGCCCGGCCTGTGGGCAGCTCCAAGCTGGGCCTGCTCCCCGGTCGCCATGGGGATCCGGGAGCAGGAGAGCAAGCCCGGCCTGTGGGCAGCTCCAAGCTGGGCCTGCTCCCTGGTTGCCATGGAGACTTGGGAGTGGGGAAGCCCGGCTTGCAAGCAGCACCCCCATCCTTGCCATAGCTCAAGGGAGAGTACAACATGCAGTGGAGGCCAGGAGCCTGAGAGATCAACACAGAGGGGCTCCTGCTCCAAGCCTCCATGGTGTGGCTGGGGGCAGGCCCCCAGCAGACACACACACACACACACACACACACACACACACACACACAGTGCCTGCTCTGAGCCTCCAATGTGGCTGGGGGCAGACCCCCAGTGGGGACACACACACACACACACACACACACACACACACACGGCAACTACTTCGAGCCTATGTGGTGCGGCTGGGGGCAGGCCCTAGCAGACAGACAGACAGACAGACAGACACACACACACACACACACACACACACACACACACACACACACAGTGCCTGCTCTGAGCCTCCAATGTGGCTGGGGGCAGACCCCCAGTGGGGACACACACACACACACACACACACACACACACTGCAACTACTTCGAGCCTATGTGGCGCGGCTGGGGGCAGGCCCTAGCAGACAGACAGACAGACAGACACACACACACACACACACACACACACGGGATGCCTGCTCCGAGCCTCTGCTGCCAGACTGTGGCCATCAGTAGGACATCCACTGAGGGCTCCCGGACTATGAGAGGGGCTGGCTGGGCTGAGGGAACCCCACCCCCCCAGTGCACGAATTTCGTGCACCGGGCTCTAGTCCTATATAATAAAAGTCTAATATGCAAATCTATCAAACTGCCATGACGTGCACTGACCACCAGGGGGCAGACGCTCAATGCAGGAGCTGCCCCCAGTCCCCAGGCTCCAGGTGGTCCCCCCCCCCCCCCCCCGCCACCACAGCCCCCTGCATCACCCTGCCGGTTGCCCCACAGATCGACCCTGATCTCTGGCCACGCCTAGGGATCCTACCCAAGCACAAATTTCATGCATTAGGCCTCTAGTAATTTATAAGACTCTTGAAGGTAGACCCAATGTCTCATTCATTTGAGTATCTTCAATACCCACAAGCAATCATGGTCCAATTAGCTATTTGTTGAATGGACACACAGGTGGCTGGATGGAAAATGAATGCCATAATTATCACACCTGAGAAGGGGTATGCATACAGAGGAGCACAGGATGCTGTGGGCTTGGGTTCCTAGGAAAGGCTTTGCTAAGAGAGTGCCATGTAATTAAGGTATTGACATAAACCAGGGAGTCAAAGTCTAATGTATAAGAGAGAGAACACAACAAATAGAGACCAGATTAAGAAAAAGGAAATCTGAGCAGCTATCTAAATTACCCATTTAAAGAGGCACCAAAATATCACCAGAAATTAGTAACCAAATGTATAATTGTCTGATTGTGTGTGTCCATACTTCTCTCCAGGATAGTATGAGACATGAATGGAAATAAAACTCTGCTGAACTGTGAGGCGAAAACCCAAAAGGTGCATGTTCAAATGATAACACATGGCCACTTAACTTCCTTCTGAGGAGGCAGGACGGGAGGACGAGGGTTTGGGGTGAGCGCTGACTTGTCAAAGATGTTAAAGAGGTTGGGGGCTACCACCATTCCTCTTCTCTGATCTTATCCCATGGAGCCATCAGCCACTCCCCTAAATAAATGGTAAACATTTAAAGAAAAATGGTTTAAAGGACTGTCAGTTTATTGACCTGCCTGGGTTCCCATATGTCTCAGTTCAGCCCTAAATGCAGAGATAAGCAGTTAGGAGAGGGAAAAGAAAGATGTTCTAGATGTTAGTGGTGTGACCCATAACTGTATCTAAATGCTATTTGAAGCTATTTGTATATTTGCAAGTTCCATAAGTGTACAGCTGTTGCAGTGTGTGTGTGTGTGTGTGTGTGTGTGTGTGTGTGTGTGTGTTCACTGGAGACACAGAGTCATGCTCCCACTGTAAATCATATGATGTCCAAACACCTGTGGGCAGCTGATAAATGACTCCTGAGTCTGACTCCTGACCCTCAGGACCAAGACTCTTAAACTTTCTATAACAAAAGCTTCTCCTTCACCCACCTGGAAAGCAAACGGAAGCCATCATGTCAGGGGCAGCTGAGGCAAGGACCACAGCACTGTCTGGGGAAATGGCTGTTACTGGGATGGGGGTGGGAGGAGGGGGCAGGTAACTTTCATTTTAAATACAGCAAGGCCCACGTTGGGAGTTTTCTCTTGACCAGTCTCTCATGGTTGGCACTGGAGGCCTAGGATTGCTGGGTCTTAGTGCTCACACCGAGCACAGAGCTTTGCAGTCATCGCAGCTCAAGGTTGTAAAGGAGAAGGCACTTGCTACACTTGCACTCACCTGTTGGAGCACAGAAGGAAGGCGTGACAAGGCCACCAGAATGCAGGGACCATAGGTAGCTCCTCGTGATCCGGAACCCAGTGTCATCATAGGACTCTGGGAAGGTATTATTGCAAAGTCAATAAAAGCTGCTTGATGAGGTCAGGGTCACTGAGGAGAACAAAATGGTCAAATCCAGACATCTATTCCTTTTTAAAAAATATATATTTTATTGATTTCAGAGAGGAAGGGAGAGGGAGAGATAGAAACATCAGTGATGAGAGAGAATCATTGATCAGCTGCCTCCTGCACACCCGCTATGGGGGATCGAGCCTGCAACCTGGGCATGCACCCAGGCAGGGAATCGAACCGTGACCTCCTGATTCATAGGTTGATGCTCACCACTGAGCCACGCCAGCAGAGCCAGGCAGCCATTCTTGAGCCTGTATGAGACTGGAGGAACTCTGAAGGACCAAAGGAAGGCATGAGGGGTTGGAATACCTAAAGTTTGGAGGAGGAGATTAAGTCAAAGAAATACTGCTTTGGACAACAGGATGGTGACAGCCACAGGGAAGGAGGGGGACAGAAGAGGGCAAAGGGGGGATAAGTGAGGACAGAAAGAGACTTTGCTTGGGCGATGGGCGCACGATGCAGTGTGCACATGATGTTTTACTGAGCTGTACCCTTAAAACCTGTATGGTTTTGTTAACCAATGTCACCCTAATAAATTCAATAAAAAAAGAACTATTGCTTTGTTGCAAATGCGATGACTCTGCTGCATATTCCCAACACCAGATGATCGTTCCTGGGAAACTCAGGTATGTGTGTATGACTGGATTTACTGAGCTCACAGGGAGGACACGTGCACATCTGGACAGCTGGAAACCCCACTCCTGACTGCTTGCATCTGAGTGGAGAGGGAAGCAGACAGTCGGCTCATCGTGGGAGCGTCATCAGCAGCGCTCGGAGAGGAATGTTATTGATTCCCATCCTGGGGCATCCGGTCCTGATGGCATCAGGAACAACAAGCAGCCTGCTGCAGAGGTGAAAACAGAGCCTCCAGGAAGGCATGGGTAACGGGTATTGATGTGACCAGAGGTTCTGAGTGCTCAGTGCAAGTCCTGGGTCTTAAACAGATTTCTCGGTGCACGTCCCTGACAGATGTCTGAAACCCTGCTGTCCCAGCCACACTCTGAGGGTCTTGAACGCTGTTTGTGCATTCTGGAGTACTTTTCGGGGAGATGGGAGGGTGTTGCTAGATATATTCAAGCTTGCTTTTAATGTAATTGTTAAAGTAAATACTGCACCCCCATGGTCAGACATGGTGGACATAACTTTTTAGTTCAATTATATGCAGCCCACTCCTGCCCTTCATCACCCAGTTGCTGTCATGTTCTCACACCGCTGTTGTCATTCGTGATCTGTTTTCTTCCAGAGCTTCATTTGCACAGAAATGAATATATATATTCATAATTCTCACCTCCCTTTGACCCCAAAATAATATAGCATAAAGCTGTGTTTTGTTTTATTTGGGGACTTGTGTGTTTGTATATATGTTTTTATCTTAATTTTTTTACTTAAAAAAATGGGTGTCTTTTTTTTAAAATATTTCTTTATTGATTTCAGAGAGGAAGGGAGAAGGGGAGAGAGAAACATCAATGATGAGAGAGAATCATTGCTCGGCTGCCTCCTGCACACCCCCGGCTGCCTCCTGCACACCCCCCACTGGGGATCGAGCCCGCAACCGAGGCATGTGCCCTTGGCCGGAATCAAACCTGGGACCCTTCAGTCCGCAGGCTGATGCTCTATCCACTGAGCCAAGCCGGCTAGGGCAAAAATGGGTGTCTTTGATACCTTCCAGGTCAAGAAGTTTTCTTATTGTTTGAACAGTGAACGACCATCACGTGAACGACCGTAATTTTTAAACTTGTCCCTATAATCATAATTTAGGTGGGATACAATATTTTGTGCTTGCAAATAACTTGGCAAAAACAGAGCCAGGAGAAGCTTGGCACAATGGTCATTTTGCATGTGGGCAAGTCTATCTGGAAAATAAATTCTCAGTAGTGGGAAGGGCATTCAGATTCATAATTCTGAAGATATTGTGTGTCTAAGTATGAGTGTGTGCATGACTTTTTTGGAATCATTTTAGATTTACAGAAAAGTTCTCAAGATAACACCAGTTCCCATATACTCCTAACAATACTGTTTGTTTTTTATATGCATACAAGGACATTTTTATGTAGTCAACTCTATCTTTTGCTTTGTAGTTTTAACTTTGGCAAAAAAATAATCCATGATTTTTGTTTAGTTATTTTTTGGTTTCATCTTTTACATTGAATTCTCAAACTCATCTGAATGTATTTTGGTATATGATACAAAGTTTAGGTAGCAATATACATTTTTCCTTTTTAAATGGAAATTTCCAAGTATCCTAGCATCTTTCACTGGCTGATTTTTCTTCTATCTCCTGGTTTGTAATTCTTCCTTTATTACATACAAAACTTTTATTCGTACCTGGGTTTACTTGTGGGCTCTCTATAACAATCCAATCAAAAAAAAATGGGCAAAGGACCTATTACTTTAATCTGGCTTTTAAGTATTGGTGTTTGAGGGATAACTTCATATTTTCATTAACTCACTACTTTTTCTCTTGTCTTCTATTTTAGCTATTTTTCTTGGCTTGATAGGTAAGCCACTACACTTGTTAATAGCAGTGATTCTGTCCCCTTTTAAAAGAATACTTATTGCGCTTGCTCTCACTCCTTGTTTCATTCCATTGGCTGGAACGGAAGCGATGGGAAAGGATGGTACCAAGTGCACAAACAAAGGGGCCTAGAGAGGAACGCCTCTTCCCATGGGTGCAAGAGGGAAAGACAAACGGGTCAGCGTAGTGGGAAGTGGGAAGGTGGAACACTGAAGGCCTCCCCATCGGGTGGCTCATGTCTCTGCGGAGTGGGAGGCACGGTTGTCCTCTTAGGGATGTGGGTGTTGAGGTGGAGGAGGAGGCAATGGATGAGCAGCTTCCTCTGGGGAGGACTGCACGGGACTGTGTCCCCAGGATAAGAACCAGGCTTCAGCTAAGGTGAGAAGGTAAAAGGAACACTGTGGGAGAGGCTGGGTGTAGGGAGTGTGTTCTAAAGGGGCACTGTGGGAGTGTTTAGGAGCAAAGGGAGCCGGAGGAGTTTGGGTCATGGAGAGAAGGCTCGGAGCATTGTGGGCAGGAGAGCATTGGAGGGGCTAAGTGGTCAGGGAAGCGTCCACCTGGGGTCTGGCCGAGGATGACCGAGCTGTGAGGATGACTGTTGGTGCAAAGCTCCTGAAAGGAGGGGTGCCAGCGTCCCGTGACACAGGCAAGTGTGGAGCTGAGAGTTGCCACAGTGAGAATTGATTGTCCTTCTAAGAGGGTCCTAATCCAGGAGAGTAGACAAATGGACCCCTCAGCACATGGTCAAGCTCAGCCGTGCCAGGGCGCCCAGTGCTGGCCAATGGGTGCGCTCACTACAGCCTGTCTCTGCTGCTGATCACAGCCCAAGTTCTAGACAAAATAGGAAAATCAAATACCCAAGGGCTCTGAGAAGTAAAGGGTAGCAGGTAGATTGGGAGGGAAGTCCAGACCTAAATGACTAGTATTACAATGCGTTTCTTAGTTTTTGTTTTCTTCCTTTAACCCCTGGTTTTGGCCTGAGGGTGGCCTGAGTGGCCAAACTGCATAGCAGGTCCCATTAGCAAAAACTGAGAGAAAACCCCTTCTTTCTGGCCACAAGACCAGGTAAAAGGCCACGTTCTGTGAGCCGGAAAGAGTGGAAGAAACCCTCATGGTTTTCTCTTTTTCCCACCACTGCAGTGACAGCAGAGGTACAGACACAGAAAACTGAAGAAAGAAGCTGCTGTGATCCTAAGGTCAGAGCAAAAAGAAAGTGAGAATAATCCCAGGTACTTTTTTGTCTTTTCTCCTGTCGGTTTGCCCCTAGGGCGGTCCAATCACTTGACACACAGGAGTGGGTAGGTACCAAAACTCCCTGAGAAACCTATATTTCTGGGCAGAGGAAGAAGAACCAGAAGCCCATGGAGTCAGAGAGTGAGGGGTGGGTAATTCTGAAGAGCAGAGACCAGGAGAAGCGGCCACAATAATTTTGTGTATGAACCAACACAGATCCCACGATCACCATTAAACCCCATGAGTGTGGAACAGACCCAAGGAAGTCCAGTAAAGTCTGTGAGAACAGAACTATGATATAAACTGCTGACCAAGTCCCAGGCTACACCCTGTGTGGAGCCAATTTACACAGCATAGCCAAGGTTTTGGACACCCAACTGCCACTGGACCAGCCCACCCATAGTAGGTGAAATAGAACTTGCAAGCTGAACATAATCAGGTTGCTTGCCTGCTGAAACAAAAATAAATAAATAAATAAATAAATACACTTTGTCCAGTGGATTTTAATAGGACTTAGATTCTCACAACATAATATTCAAAGTGTTCAGGATACAAACTAAAATCACTCAACATTCCAACAACTAGGAAAATGCGGCCAATTCTTTTTTTTATGTTTTTATTGATTTCAGAGAGAGGAAAGGAGGGAGAGATAGAAACATCAATGAGGAGAGAGAACCATCAATCGGCTGTCTCCTGCATGCCCCCTACTGGGGATCAATTCCACAACCCTGGTATATGCCCTGATGGGGAATGGAACCGTGATCTCCTGGTTCATGGGTTGATGCTCAACCACTGAGCCACACCAGCTGGACAAATGTAACCAAATCTTTAAAAATAGACATTTAAAAGATGCCCACCCTGTGATAACCTAGATGTTGAAATGATTAGACAAAGACTTTAAAAGAGTATTATAACCAAACTCCATGAGATATAGGTATACATTTTTTTAATTAATTAATTAATTAATTAATTTATTTATTTATTTATTTATTTATTTATTTATTATTGCTTAAAGTATTTCAAAGAGTATTACATATGTCTCCTTTTTTTCCCCCCGCCTTGACAATCCCCTGGCCTCCCCTACCCCCCAGTGTCTTGTGTCCATTGGTTATGCTTATATGCATGCATACAAGTCCTTCGGTTGATCTCTTACCCCCTCCTTCCCCCCCCCTCCACCCTCCCCAGCCTTCCTGCTATAGTTTGACAGTCTGTTCGAGGCAGCTCCGCCTCTGTATCTATTTTTGTTCATAAGTTTATAACGGTCTTTATTATCCAGAAATGAGTGAGATCATGTGGTATTTTTCCTTCATTTAGGTAGACACTTTTGACAAGGATGTAAAGTTAGACATTCTCATAAGAGAAAAACAATTTTATAAAAGGTGAAAAATATAGAACTAAAAAAATATGATATCTGAAATAAAGATTTCACTGGATGTGTTCAAAAGAAGAATGACAATAACAAAAAGAAAAGAAAGTGAGTGAACCTGAAGGTAGATCAATAGTAATTTTCCAATCTAAAAACAGAGAGAAAAAGAACAAATACATTAAGTTTTAGGGACTTCTGGGATGATATCAAAAGTTCTAACATTTGCCGAAACTGGTTTGGCTCAGTGGATACAGCGTCGGCCTGTGGACTGAAAGGTCCCAGGTCTGATTCCAGTTGAGGGCATGTACCTTGGTTGTGGGCACATCCCCAGTGGGAGATGTGCAGGAGGCAGCTGATCAATGTTTCTCTCTCACCAATGTTTCTAACTCTCGATCTCTCTCCCTTCCTCTCTGTAAAAAATCAATAAAATATATTAAAAAAAAAAAAAAGTTCTAACATTCATGTCATTGAAGTCCCTGATTGAGAGGAGATTGGTACGGAAACAATATTTGAAGAAATAAAGGTGAAAAACTTCCAAATTTTATGAAAGACATAGATTTACAAACTTAAAAATATTGGTGAGCCCCAGGCAAGAAAAACTCAACAAATCATAATCAAAATGGCAAAAATCTTGAAAACATCTAGAGAAAAATGGCACATGACATATATGAGACACTAGTCCAATGACGGCAGACTTGTCATCAGGAACCATGGAGGCCAGAAGACAATGGACAGAACCTCTAAGATGCTGAAAGAGAATTTTCACCCCAAGCTTTATATCCTTTGAATATAGTCCCGGCAAAATAGAGACATTTTCAGGTTAAGAAACACTAATAATTTTTCACCAGAGGATCTGCTCTAAAGGAAATTTTAAAGGAAGCTCCTTAAGCTGAAGGGAAATGACAGCAAAGGGAAACCTAGGACTTCAGAATAAAGAAAGATGATGAGTAATAGAAAATAAAAAATCTGGATTAAAATAATAGATCATTTTTCTTGTCTCAAGTTCTTTAAAATATGTATGGTCACTGAGAGCAGAAAGTATTTTATATTGGTTAGTGCAACTGGAATTATCATACATTGCTGGTGGGAATGCAAAATGACAGCCATTTTAGAAAACTATTTGGCAGGTTCTTATAAAGTTAAACATTTACTTGCCATATAGCCCAGCAATCCCATTTCTAAACATATATCCCTAGATAAGTGAAAACTTAAGTTTACACAAAACTTATATGCAGATGTTTAGAGAAGCTTTATTCATAAATCATCAAAAGGTAGAAGCAACCTAAATGCCCTTCAATTGATGAATGGATAAACAAACTGTGGTACATCCACACAAAAGACAATCATCTACAAGTTATATGACATTCTGAAAAAGGCAAAACTATAGAGATAGACAACAATTTGTCAGGGATTAAGGGTGGAAAGACTACAAAAAGGCAACACAAGGAAATTTGGGGGAGGGATGTATATTCATAATGGTGATTACATGACTAAGCGTTTCTCCAAACTCAGAACTAAACACCAAAAAAGCTCATTATTGTCTATGTAAATTTATAAATAAGATTTTTTTAAATTTAGACATCTGTTCATTTTCTCAATTTAACATGTCCCTCCCTTAAGTCACTGTACATATTTCTAAAAACTGAATGCAAGTTGGACTCTCTTAAATTTAAATATTTAAAAATTCACCAGGGGAGCTTGCTTTTAAAAAGAATATTACTGTGAATTCTTTTGCAAAGTAAACTTGGTTAGTGCAGCTGACACTTGCTATTGTCCATGTAACCTGGAGTTTTGAATTTCATCTGTCTAAGGTAAAGTAAATATGCAACTCTGATGATTTTTCAGGATATTCTTGTTTGGTTTTTTGTTTGTTTGTTGACAGCTCTGACCAAGAGTAGGTAGGGTAAGTTATTCTCACAACCTTTCCCAGTGCCATGACTGGAAGACAAAGAGTCAGAGATTCCTGGGCAGTTTGAGTGCCCAGAACCTGCCAATGGAGAAAGTTCCCTGATTCAGAGAGACGAGGACACTGGGAGGCGGGGCTGGGGCAACCGAGTGCACAAGGACATGCCCTTGGTTAGGCTGTGCAGGCAGCTAAAGGTCACTGGGGCCCCAGCCCTGTGGAGCCCCTGGCCACATGCCTCCTCTCACCCTACCAGCCCCAGAACTCCCTGATGTCACGGCAAACAGCAGCGCCACGAGAAGGAGGAAGTTGCCTTTGTCTCAGGTCCGTGCTCAGTGATGTGTGTCAGAGATGACACCTGTTCAACAAACCAGGTGAACGCTGTGTACCTTGTTCTGGCTGCTGTCTGGCGGCAGTTAGCTCAGGTGCTCTGCCCGCCAGTTTGCACATCCTGGTCACCTCTCCTCAGGCCTCGCTTTCCCAAGCTGTGTTTCAGGGTCAGTAGTCTTTCAACAAAATCAGACAGCTCTGCTTTTGCCCCTCCTAGGGAGGTGTTCCTCCTTTGCTCAGTAGCTTCCTGAAAACACAATGGGTGCAAATCTCATTGTTATCAGTCACGGAGCATAATAATAAATGCCTAGGGGACTTCCCTATAAAGCAAGCCCCTTGGACAAACTGCAGTTTCCTTTTGTAAAGGCGCTAATCCTCCCGCCTCATCACACACACACACACACACACACACACACACACACACAAATTTGCCAGTTTCTCCAGCTACTAACGCCTCACTGTACATGGTGGGTTTTGCTGGGGAGCAGTGAGGGGTCACTCTCCTGGCTCCTGCAATCGCCTAGGCTGTCCTGTAGGGATTCCAGGAGACATGACTGGAACTTAGGTGCTGGATAGCAAAACCACTTCTGGGAGCTCCGTGCTCCTGGCAGGGAATGTCCTCTTCTTTCTGTGGCTCTTACTCCAGCTCCGCCCAGCAGCCGCACAGAAGAGGGCGGTGCCATAATTCCACACGAGGGGGATAGACTTGAAAAAGCATGCATTTGGTAAATCAGAAGAAATAGTTAGATTGCAATATGAATGTCCTCTCATATTGACCAAATACACCTTTCCTCTGGGCTTTCACTTCAACTGGAAGGGATCTATTAATACTGCTAAAAGTTCAAAGCCAAATGTAAGTCAAACTGAAATTGTTAACTGCCTTATTGCCGACCAGCCAAAGAGTGTCACTAATAAGGAAGAGCCCACTGCACCGGGCTCAGTCCCTCCCTCCTTCTCCCCGGAGCTCTCCCGGTGCTGCCTGACCTGCCTGCAGAGGAGCCGCAGGCCAGTGGACTGATGATAACTAGCCCAGACCTGCCCCATCTGGCAGGCCCAGCGGCTCGGCCTCGAGGACTCCACAAAGGCGCCAGCCACAGGAGCAGAACTGCTTCACAACTGTACAGGTCCGAGTCCCTACGCCCTCCTCCCGCATCAAATCAAAAACGTTCGATCTACCCACATCCATTAGGTCTACTGCTCAGAACCTCGGGCCGCCCCTCCGCAGGCAGAACACGCTCTGGAGCTGACCAACGAGGCCAGGGGGGGCCATGGGAGGAGAAGCCTCTCCAAAGGGCCAGGAACCTCCCACGCTGAGCTCCTTCTCCAGCGTCACCCCTCAGTGTCCCCTCCTCCCCTGGGCAGTGCCCTACCTGAACCGGTGGCTGGGCGTCTGGACACACAGTCCTGCCCCATGGGTTAGGGTTGCCAGGGGGCGGGGGGGTGGGCGGAGGGGGGCTTTACTTTCAGGTCACATCTGACACAGCCCAGTGACCTCCTTCAGCTTCAGAGAAAGCCCTGACGAAGCAAGGGCTGTTGCTTTGATGAAACACACACAAATCGCAAGGCCTGGGCTGTGAGCACCTGTGCGCTTTCTCTGTGCAAATAGACGAAGCGCCTTCAGTGCAAAGATCGCAAAAGAAGAAAAAAAAGAACAGTGCGAACGGTTTCCATTGTACTTTAGCATGATTTTGACTAAAACCTTGAGATCCCCTGCCCTGTGTTGTTTTAACTTGATGGCATTTTATCAATCCCTTCCCCCGATGCTCTCGTTGAAAACTAAAACCCTCAGACCATTTACATGGAAAAAACATCAGATGAGGAAATAACACACGAAGAACAACTGTCTTCCTTTGCTCACTGGGGCCGCAGCTGTGCCTGTCACATCTCTGGGCTGCAATAATAGACAGAAGTGTTAGGGGGGAAATCTTCCTTTTGTCCATTAGGTCCTTCAACAAGCAGGGCCAGACCAGAGGGTACCCTCTCTGCGCCCCCACTCCCCAATCTAGAAAGCAGAGATAGTAACGGTGCTGACACCACAAACATGCTGGCGTTTGAAAAGATGCTTGGTAAACAGTAAAAAGCTACTCAGATGCCAGCCATGATTACAGCCGGCCTGGCTATGGCGGCCTCACCTGCGGCCAGCCCTGGTGTGCGCAGCCAGACAGATCCTTCCCTTCTCTAAAATTCAGCTGAGGTTTTACACCTCTAAGGGCACGTGTCCCGTATTGTCCTGTATCATTATTTACTGGTACATAGACACCGTGTGTCTTTTCTGCTGCCCCCCATGACTACAGCGCCTTGCACTTCGCACTGTTACAGTTCACCGAGGTTGTTCTCAACGTTTCCCTGGAGAAAGCACAGGTTCCTGGGCTCGGCACTCAGGGCCCGGCCTGGTTGCGACCTGGCTCTACCCGCACTGACCCGCTGCCCTCCCTCTCAGCCCCCCTGGCCTGCGCAGACTGCTCCCCGCACCCTCTCTGAGTGCTGTCCCCCCAGTTGGAACACACGCCCAATTTGACTTTCTCCATCTAACTCGCACCATCACTTAGGGTCAGCTTCACTCCACTCTCCTGTGAAACCCTCCGCAGGCCCCTTCCCGTAGGCGTTCCATAAGCGGCGCTGGTCCTGGGTGTCTGCTTGTGCCGCCAGCACTGTGCAGGGTGCAGGGGGCACACTGGTGAGCCTACTGGAGCTGAGCCCCTCCCTCACAGAACTAGGGTCTCCCTGGAAATAATGGTCTGGAATGGAGACAGTTTGCCATGTGAGTTTTCCCTTTATTTCGCCCACACACCTGGCTAGGCGCAGCTCGAAAGCTAAACCTTTGAGTGAGGCTCTTCGCACCCGACAACTCACGAGCAAAATAACACGTGGCACATAATAAGCTTATGTCAAAATAGTGTGCGCCTCCACTCTTGGCTGTAGGACAAAAAAAACGTGAGGAAGGTTCCAAAACTATGAAAGATATTCAACAAAATGATCAACTTAAAAAATAAAAATGCACCATCATAGGTACCTTGATGACTGACAGGTACAAGAGGTTTAGTTCAAGGCTCCTAGACAAACACAAGTTAATGCATATTATTCTGGAAAGATTTCCAATTGAGAAAAAAAAAAATCTGGTACCATAAGGGTCCAGAAGCTGAGGCGGACGTGGGTTTCCAGTTTGAAGGGTGAGAGATGAGGTGTGTGACTTGTGTATTCATGAAAATCAGATGCCACCTTGTGGCCAGACGTAGAAATGCAGGAATTTCGCTGGCAAAAGAATTTACTGCTCTGGGAATCGCTTACAGATTACATTCCATGAAAACCATGCTCCATCCCAGTGGGGACAGTGCATTTCCACGTTTACCCTCAAGACACTTCTTTTCTCTAACCTATGGCGGCCTCACAGACGCAATCCCTGCTTCGCACACATGCCACCTGCAAGCCTCCTAAAGCCCGCCTTCTCTAATCCATAGGATTGGCTATCGCCTCACCCTAAACCCAGTGAGTATTAACCTCTGAAAAACTCTCAGAAAAAAATAACTTTTTGTTAAGCCTCGCCCGATGGTATTTTTCCATTGATTTTTAGAGTGAATAGAAGGGAGAGAGGGAGGAGAGAGAGAGAGAGAGAAGTATTGATATGAGAGACACATCACTTGGTTGCCTCCTGGCCAGGGCCGGGGATCGAACCCGCAACTCAGGCACATACCCTGGACTGGGAATTGAACCCATGACCCTTCGGTGCATGGGCCGATGCTCTCACTACTGAGCCACACCAGCCATGGCACTCTCAGAAACATTTTGACCTCTGAAGAGTGAAGATGGCATCACAGATATTTTTAAGGATATTAGGTGAAACACAATTTCTTGGCAGGAGCAAAGAAATTTTCAGAGACAAGCGAATGCTAAAAGTTGTCTATATGAAGTAATTTAAAAATCTTTTATAATTTGTAATATTTATATTTTGTGAGAGCCTATGAATTAAACATTTCTGTTTTACAATGTTTTAAAGCTGTTTACATTTCGTAAAAGTAATAATTAATTTTGAGAGTACTGGAAAGTTCAGAATTTCACTCAGACTGAGACTTAGTCAACCGGAAAGGTCAATAGAAACATAATCATGCCTTCCTGCAGATATTATCTATTTGGATTGACAGGTGACAAACATACATCCCAAGATTCATACTTTCAGCTGAATGCAACCAGGTGAGCCAACGTGGCAGTGAATCCTCTCCCTGATTGCATCTGTGTGAAATGTGGAGTAAAATAATATAAAAATGTTCATGCGGCACTAGGCTTCTCAAGGTTCTAATGGGCACAGCTTTTTTTTTTTTTTTGAAATATATTTTATTGATTTTTTTTTTTTTTTTTTTTTTTTTTTTTTTACAGAGAGGAAGGTAGAGGGACAGAGAGTTAGAAACATCGATGAGAGAGAAACATCCATCAGCTGCCTCCTGCACACCCCCCACCGGGAACGTGCCCGCAACCAAGGTACATGCCCTTGACCGGTATCGAACCTGGGACCCTTCAGTCCCCAGGCTGACGCTCTATCCACTGAGCAAAACCGGCCAGAGGGCATGGGCATAGCTTTGTGGTGAGCATTTTCTATAATGAAAGTCCTTGACATCAGAAATCCCCGAGGACTCGGGGCAAGGTCCAAATTTCAACAGCCGGGGGCCCAAGACTGAAAGCACCAGCAGCAGCCTGGTAGCTGAAGACCCAAGGGCTGGCAGCTTCCTGTGGTTCTTTCTTATCCTCTAGCACAGTGGCTCTCAACCTTCCTAATGCCGCGACCCCTTTAAGACAGTTCCTCATGTTGTGGTGACCCCCAACCATAAAATTATTTTCGTTGCTACTTCATAACTGTCATGTTGCTACTGTTATGAATCGTAATGTAAATATCTGATATGCAGGATGTATTTTCAGAGGTCTCCACCCACAGTAGCACATCTAGTCATCTTATCCATAGTTTCGTTTGTGAGCATAATAATGAAACTCTGTGGTCAGTTCACAATCTTTAGGCAGGGTACAGGGTCTGAGGGACAATTGTCCTGTATGACTCCCTCTCAGGTGTCAGCTCAAGGTCATGATATGAGTAAAACCTGGGTAAATTACACATTAAGGGGGTTCTTTAATGGTACTGAGTAGGCAGTGCTACTGGAAGGAGCAGCCAGGAAAAAAAATGATCTGGCCCGGCTGGTGTGGCTCAGTGGTTGAGCACCCACCTGTGAACAAGGAGGCCATGATTCAATTCCCAGTCAGGCCACATGCCCAGGTTGTGGGTTCGATCCCCAGTGGGGGGTGTGCAGGAGGCCACTGATCAATGATTCTCTGTCATCATTGATGTTTCTATCTCTCTCTCCCTCTCCCTCCCTCTCTCTGAAATCAATAAAAAATATATTTTAAAAAATAATGTTCTGAATGGAAAGACTGGACCAAATCCTGAGCCTATTATTCATTGTGGACGAAAAAATTCCTTCACACAAAACGGAACATGAGGTTGTAAGGCTCATGGTGTCCAATGGAAGGTGACCAAAAGCACGGATTCATTTGTAAATGTTCTTCCTTTCTTACTGTCAAAATGGGTCTATTCCAACTTTCTATGTTGAAGAGATTATTTTGACATTGACTTAGATAAATAGCAATCTGTTTATTGATGCTATCTTGAATTTTCACCTTGGCCTCTATAACAACTCTTTTAAGATCAGCCAGTTTCTGAAAGGCCAGTTTGCAAAGCATACCTTCTGTGAATACCAACACAAGGATCAGCTTTTTGTTGTTGGTTTAATGGTAATTTTTCTCTGGTCCATTTTACGCACTGAGCACACAGTGGATAAGTCAGCATGCCCAGGGGCCGGAGCACTAGCCCTGCAGGCCACCAGCTGGTTGGGTGATCCTGAATGGTCTTGGGCATATCTTTTCACCTCTCTGGTCTGTTTCCTCAACTGTGAAATGAAAGGGTTGGGCCAGAGGGCCTGTGCTAGTCCCTCCAGCTGGAACACCGATGATAATGTCCTATCCAGCCTCTAAGTCAGTCACGAAGGTAGCTTACATGCTTTGAACAAGGTTAGGGAGAGAGTCTTCACAGCCTTTCAGCCTGCCCGCCACAAAGAACCACTCATTGTGCTTTACTCCTCACTCCCTAAACTACTCTACAAATCCTGTATAATAAAAGCCTAATATGCTAAGTGTCCGGTCAGCCAGTAGGCCGTTCAACCAATCAAAGTGGAATATGCTAATAATATGCTAAGGCCACTCAACCGCTCACTATGATGTGCACTGACCACCAGGGGCAGACGCTCCGACCTATAGGTTAGCTTGCTGCGGGGGTCCAGCTGATAGGTGGGGTCCCTCGGCCTGGCCTGATCCCTCTCGCAATCCAGGACCCCTCAGGGGATGTCAGAGAGCCAGTTTTGGCCCAAACCCACAGGCCAGGCCAAGGGACCCCACTGGTACATGAATTCGTGCACTGGGCCTCTAGTAAAATATAAAACTCCAGGAGGTTGGTAGAGGAAAATGATGGATATGGTTTGTAGTTGTTACATCTCTCTGCCTAAATTCGGAGTGAGGCCTGCTGACCTGGGCCCAGCTCAGTGCCTGAAAGAAAACTGGTCAGACTGAGTGCCTGCAGCTGGGAGGTGTGATGGCAGCAAGGTCCTTACTTTCACGGTGCACACGTGTGGCTTTTCTGTGGCCCTTTTAATAGAAGAGTCTATGTGTCTAAACTACATATATGCCTTATTTTTAGAACAGTTCTTGGTTCACAGTAACATTGAGAGGAAGGTACAGAGAGTTTCCACACCCTCCCCCATGCATAGGCTCCCCCATCATCAACATCCCCCCCCAGAGTGTACACGTGTTATAACTGATGAACCTACAGTAACACACCGTTATCACCTACAGTCCATAGTTTACATCAGGGTTCACTCTTTGCGTAATACATTTTATTATGTGTAGTGACCCGTGTCCAGCATCATAGTATCATGCAGGGCAATTTCATTGGCCCCCAAACCCTCCATGCTTTCCCTGATTGTATCTATTGCACCTATGTGTCTATATCTATTCATCCCTCCCTCTAACTCCTGGCAATCCTGGTTCAATTTGCTCTCTCCATAGTTCTGACTTTTCCGGAATGCCACATAGTCAGAATCATACAGTATGGAACCTATTAGATTGGCTTCTTTCACATAGTAATATGCATTTAAAGTTCCCCTGTGTCTTCTCATGGCTTGCTAGCTCATTTCCTCTTAGTGCTGAAGTATATTCCACTGTCTGGATGTCCCACAGTTATGTACCCACTTGCCTATGAAGGACATCTTGGTTGCTTCCAATTTTGGCAACTATGAGTAAAGCTTCTATAAACATAGTTTTCAACTCCTCTGGGTTGAAAGGCATGTGCTCACTGGATCATATGGTAAGAACATGCTGGTGTTGTAAGAAACCGTCACATTGTCTTCCAGAGTGGCGGCACCATTTCCATTCCACCGGCGATGAGCGCGAGCTCCTGCTGCTCACGTCCTCGCCAGCGCGTGTGGTGTTAATGCTCTGGGTTTGGGCCATTCTAGTAAGTGTGGAGTGATATCTCATGTTTTTAATTTGCATTATCCTGGTGACATATGATGTGGAGCATCTTTTCATGCACGTATCTGCCATCTGTGTATCTTCTTGGAGAGGCATCTGCTAAGTAAGGCCTTTGGCCTATCTTAAAATCAGATTATTTTCTTCTTGCTGAATTGTAATGGTTCTTTGTATATTTTGAATATTAGTCCTGTATCTGACAGGGCTTTCTGCATATATATATGCCCGGTCTGTGGCTTATCTTTTCATTCTCATGACAGTGTCCTTTGTAGAGCAGAAATTGTTTATTTTAATGAAGTCCAGCTTATCAATGATTTCTTTCCTAGATCATGCCTTTGATGTTGTATCTAAAAAGTCATTCATCGCCAAAACCAAGGTTGGCCATCTAGATTTCATTCATTGTTGTCTTCTAGTTTTATAGTTTTGCATTTTACATTTAGGCCTATGATCCATTTAGAGTTTATTTTGGTGAAGGGGGTAAGGCTAGTGTCTGGAGTATTTGGCATGTGGGTGTCCAATTGTTCCTGCACCATTGTATCGCTGTCAATTTCTCCCTTCAGATTCGTTAATATTTGTATTTTGGTGTTCCTATGTAAGGTGCTTATGTATTTATAAACATTACATCATCTTGCGTGATTGAAACCTTTACCATTATGTACCGCCTCTCTTCATCTTTTATCACAGTCTGTTTTAAAGTCTATTTTTTCTAATATGAGTATAACTGCACCAGCCTTCTTTTCATTTGCATTTGCATAAGATCTTTTCCTCCCTTCACTTTCAGTCTGTGTGTCCTTGCTTCTGAAGTGAGTCTCTTACAGGCAGCATTTAAGGGTCTTATGCATCCATGATGCTGTCTCATACTGTTGCTCTCTTATTCCTTCACTCGTGGGTGGAGCTAAATTGGGCACTGGCATAGGTAGGGGAGCCTATTCCTACATTCGATGAACAATGAGGAGCCCTTAAAGGTTTTGAGCCAGTGAACATGGTAAGCCCCTGAAGCACAGGCAGGAGTCCGGAGTTGGGGGTGATCTCCAGTGGAGATCTGGGGGACATTTAGATCTGGAGCCCAGGAGGGAAGATGGGGTGCTACCTCCACATCTAGGAGTCACCTTTCCAGCTGAAGCTGCGAAAACAGATCAGCACCAAGAGGTGGAGATGACAGCAGGTGCACGGGCGGGACCTTCCTGAACAGCCACCTGCAGTGACCAGGAAGGAATTGCAGCTGGTGGGGGGAGCCAAAGGGAGTCCCCACAGGTGGCCTGAAGGGCAGAGAAATGGAAGCCAAGAAAGGGAGCAAGAGAGGGAGCTGCACCTGCCCAGGCAGAGTGAGGACTACGGGGATGCCAGGGGTCTGCAGACAAGGCACCGCCTGCCACGCCTCCCAGACAGCCTGCTGTCATCCTGCCCTTCCGCCAGGCCCCCGCCGATCCATGTTGATTCTGCCTCTGCACTCATCGGTTGCACTTATTCTGTTCCAGTGTCCCTTGCCTTTCCCTAAGTCATCCTTCTTCTGGACAATCCCGCTGTGACACCAAATACCTGGCCTCCTCTGCGTCCCTTCTCCACTCCGCCCCGTCTGCTGCTGCCAGATGACTCTTCCCGAAGCTGAGCCCGGTCACGATGTCCTCTGCAGGAAGCCCCCAATGGCTCCCCGTTGCCTATTAAAGGTCAGGCTCCTTGTGACGGCAGCCAAGCTCTTATCTACAGCTTGTCACCATCAGGGAGACAAGTCTTCATGTTCCTGGGAGCAGTACTAGCCCGGCTCTCCTGCCACCCAGTGGTCGTCTCTCTCTCGTGCAACACTGGGCTTCGAAAGAGCCGGGAGGCTAGCGCTTGTCTATTTCTGGGTATAGATTCCTACGTTTGCGGATTTCCAGCCAGCAGCACGTTACTGAATGCGAAGCTCAGAAGGGATGCAGACCACCCGCTCCAGGGGCTGTGCGGGGGGCTGTGTGGGGGGGCTGTGCGGGTGCGGCCCCAGCCCACCACTGGTGGGGACAGAGCCAGGAACGGATGGGCCAGCTTGGCAACAGTATCAGTTACTGTTCCACTTCTGATAGACTAACTGGAACTTAAGAAAACACAATCAGCTCAGAGGGTCTATGGCCGCGGTTCTCAACCTGTGGGTCGCGACCCCTTTGGGGGTCGAACGGCCCTTTCACAGGGGTCGCCTAAGACCATCGGAAAACACATATATAATTACATATTGTTTTTGTGATTAATCACTATGCTTTAATTATGTTCAATTTGTAACAATGAAAATACATCCTGCCTATCAGATATTTACATGATGATTCATAACAGTAGCAAAATTACAGTTATGAAGTAGCAACGAAAATAATTTTATGGTTGGGGGTCACCACAACATGAGGAACTGCCTGAAAGGGTCGCGGCATTAGGAAGGTTGAGAACCACTGGCCTATGGGAAGGGCTGGGCTTACGGAGGTCCCTCCAGGAGCTCTATGCCCACGTGGGGCTCTCTGGTTCTAACTTCCCTTCCCTTAACTTCCTCTTCCTGTGGCTAAACGCCCCTCCATTGGGCATGTACTCCAGAGTGTGCCGCGGCTTGCCATGTCTGCGTGCACTGGGTTGCAACCCTTGCTTTTCCCTGAATAAAGCCTCTTGGTGAGGAAACACCTAGTCAACACTAACTTTCAGCGGACACTTCCATGGCAGCCTCCGCTACATCTTGGTGGGCGAGATTTGATTGCCTCAAAAGAGTCTGGTCTTCCCGGGTGGCCTTGTGTCCGGCTGCAGGCCTGAAAGGGTGAGAACCCCACTTACACTTGCCTCTTTCCTCACAACACAGGCACAGCGCTCGGCTCACGGGAGGAACCAGGTTTGGTGGCAGACTGACTTCGTGGGGCAGGCAGGGGACCATCTGCTGAATGCATGCACATTCACTGGGAGCAGGTGGGCCTCCCATACCTGCCCCCCCCCCCTCCACGTGGAAGCAACTACAAGCTACAAGTCTGCTTTGAGAAGCACAAGATTGGTCTTCAGTAAATTGCCAAGCGGGAAATGTATCTCCAGCCTTCCTCACCCTCTGATCGGCCCCCTTCCCACCTCCTGGCACCTTGCCATGGGTGCCCAGGCCCTCAGTGAAGTAGGTGCTCTGGCCTCCAGAACCACGTGAAGAATCGAGAGTTGTCCTGGCTTCCCTGAGGGGTCTGAGACACCCCAGCCCCAGCCCCACTCCCTCCCCAGAAAAGGGTCGGTTCTCAGGTGTAAGCGGTGACCTTTAGGAAGCGTGTGTGGATCCTGGCCACCCCCCTGCCTTCCACTCAGAGGGACTCTGACCCTCCACAGAGGGGTCATCAGTGTGCATGTGAGAGAAACAGGCATGAGCATTCCATGCACAGGGCCTGTCACCCTCATGCTCCCACACTAGGGAGAACAGCTGCCACACTCCGTGCAGGGTGAGCACTGCCAGGACGCAATAACATGACCTCTGGCTGGCCGCCAGGGCACTCAGCTTCCATCTAGATAAAAGGGTGGGAAGGGACCGTTCTGTCAGCACCACAGACCCTGGTCCTTAGTGCACGAGACTGGCATGGGCACACCCCATAGATTCGTTTCTGCTCTCCACCCACTTTCCTCACACTCCGGGACTCCCACACTGAGCCCACAACACTTCAAAGACCAAGGCTTTATTTGTCTCTAGCTCCAGTGTTACAACTGTAGCAGCACATCAGAACCCCACACATGAACACACATTTCTCCCCTCCAAACAGCGGGCAACAATTGAGGCAGGAACTATGATATTTACTACAGTAAACACCCTTATAACATTCATTGTGTCTAGCAGGTAGGAAGCAGCAGTACCTTTGCCTTTAACAGGCACAATCATCCTTAAATAAAGTTACTGGCATAACAAAGTGTTGGAGATGCAGCCTTCAGGGCACAGGGCTTGGAATAAGACATCAGCATTAAAGAAGGAAAGAAAAAGAAACCATACAAAAGGATGTTGGCCAGTAAATACCTAGATCTCATCCAAAATTTTAAAAATATAGTCATGGACTGGATTGTTATCCCATTTGAAAAAAATCCATGTTTTATTCAAAAATAAAACTGATGAACAAGTGGGTGAATCTCCAATCAAGGTCTGACACACACATGCACACACTCGCTCAGAGCTGTGCATTGTACCAAGAGGCATTGGCTGCCTGCAGGTGTCACTCCAAAGACACTACCAACCAAGAGCAGGCCAGTTATGCTGAGTGGCCATCATGGGGGCGGGGAGGACACTTTCCTAGTTAGCCCTTCACAACCACAAAGTCACGATCAACAAGTGGACTGCTGTCGGCACAAGGCAACAGCACAAACTTTGAAGCTCAGGACGAGCCGGGGAATTAATTCCCACAAAATAAGCGATCACTTGTCTATGTGTAGTGCTCATGCAGCCCCAGGGAGACCCGGTGGGGAAGGCAGGACAGGTGGCGTCACCCCCACTTCTATGCGATACACTACACAGTGGGGATCAGACCTCCCACCGGAGCCCAGAGCTCTGAACGCTCCCTCCATCTGCTCCTTGCCTCTCCCACCCTAAGGGGTTTTCCCAGAGAAGTAAACAGCTTCTTCTCTGAATAATAGCAAAAACAAAATCCTGTAAGGAGTAAGAAACATTGTGCAACAATGTGGTGAGTATAAGTGGACGAAAGGGGTGGTTGGGTAATTATTTTAGAATTCGATCTGTTTTTTCCATTCACAGAATTTAACAGAACACTGGACATGTTTAGAGAGTTGTAAACACTTGCCACGGCAACATGGTCGCCATGGGCTTTTGCACCCCAGGGGGGCAGATGCTGGTTAACCCTGACCTGGGACAGGCCAGCAGCTGACCCCACCCAGGAGGATGGCCCACACATGGGAGCTGCCAGCGCCCTCTCCTGTCCCTCATCTGAAACTCCCAGCACGAGTGTCCCAAGATGAAAACTGTCCCAGCGCCGCCTGGGTTCTTCCCAGGAAGTTATAGGATCCAGGTCTGCTCCTCAGTGAGCGGCTCAGCACTGACTGCCTGAGGCCAAGGGCCAAGGGCGAAGGCTGGACCAGGCCTGCAGGAATGAAGCACACTTGTGCTCTCCTCCCTTTAAAAAGCCGGGCTCTGAAAGGAGGCCATCAGCTCATCCCTTGCAAGTCTGGCAGCCAATGGAGAGCCGTGGCCAGAGGAACAGGCCCGCCCTCTCTCCGTGATAATCTGGCCCAGACTCACCATCGCAGAGAACAAGGTAGTTAGGCCTCGTGTTCTCCACTGATGAGGACCTACGGGGGCTGAAGGAGGCTCCGGAGGCACCCGGACTTGTGCCTGAGGGTCTGGGCCTTGCTTCAGCGGCTGGGCCCGGCTGGAGGGCCTGCCGCCTGTCACTGCGGTGAGAGAAATGCCATATACTTGCTATGTGTTTTCAAATCCCTAAATCTGCACCGGGAAACAGATCAGGAGATTTAGTCAAAGCACAAACAAGAACACCAGAGGCGCCTGGGTTACAAGGGGGATGTGGAAAGAAGTCCTAGGAAATGGTGGGACTAATCCCAGCTGGTAGCCAGACGCTGGCATTTCACGGGCTTCCAAGTGCTGGCCCAGGGAGGCGCACGCTCCGTCCCCGGGAAGGAGCCTAGTCATTCTAATTCTGCTGGGGCCACTGTCCTTCAGGTGATCCTGTCACCAGCACACGTGTGCGCCCACAGCAAAAGAGAACGTCCCAGGGCCCGGTCTCTGGTCCTGGAATTTTAAGGAAAGACAAAGGCTAAAGGCACATGAAGGGAATGAATGAATGAAAGGGAAAAAAATAGCTGAAAGATACATATTATTTGTGTGTTTTTTCAATGTACCTTCCCCCAACCCCCATAAAAAGAGAAATTCAAAAATATAAACACATTTATTATTTTACATTCAAGTGAAACTCCCATTTGGGGGCTCAACACAACTCTAGGCCACATTTAGCAATTTATTACTTGGGTGCCTTTTTATCTAACCCAATGGAAGAATTCCACCCTCCATTTTTTAAAATCAGCTTTGTATTCCTAGCTGTCACACTTATCCGTACACACACAGGCACGCACACACACAAATCCAAAAACCTCTACGTAGAAAAATAAAGAATAAACATTACCCATCCAATTTATACTGTGTACTAGAACTTTTATATACATAATGTGCTCTTTCTGCGTTCATGGTTTTCAGTCATGCACTTTCTTCCCCACTGTGTGACCTATGATTCGAGGGGCGGGGCCTGCCACAGTGAAGCAGGAAAGCTACATTCCTCATAGGGGAGGAAATAGAAAGCAATTTCTCGCTTTCCTTCCAAAGTCTTTCCCCCCCTACTACCACCTCGGATGTCCCTGCGGACGGCCTCTGGTAGGCGGCTGTCCCATCCTCTCCTCTCTCCAAGGCGTCAGGGAACGGAAGGCCCCCCCGAGAACACCCTGCAAAAATAATCCCGCTGTGAGGGCACGGGAAGGGAAGCAGGCAGGGAAAACCTTTTAAAAATACAAGATTCTGGAATCGCTGCCCACAGCCTGTTCCTTTAGTACGGAGTTCGATTCTCCAGCTTGTGCTTGGTGAGGAAGTACTTGAAAAATTCGTAGACGGACCAGGAGATGGCAGTGGAGGGCATCTGGTAGACGATGCGGGCCTGCATGCCCTTGAAGTAGCCGGGCAGGCCATTGAGCTGGTACACGGTCCGGAAGGCGTTGGCCATGCCCGTGAGCCGGCCGCTGATGTTGGCCAGGCTGAGCGCCATGTTCTCCTGAGTGTTAAGAAGGGTCTTACAGACGTCCAGGGGGGTGGTGGCGGCCGCGGCCAGGGCCCCGGCCAGCCCGCCGGAGAGGATGTGGGACTGTGGGTTGTAGCCCCGGTGGGGGTTGACCTGTTCCTGCAGGAACTCATAGGTGATGAAGTGGATGGACTGGAAGGGAATGTTCATGGTCAGCTGCGTGGTATAGCTCCGGTAGAAGGCCCGCAGGCCCTCAGTCCTCCAAACCGTCCGCATGCAGCCGAGGGCCGACCGGTGTGGCGAGTTGTACATCTGCATGCGCTGTTTCACAACTGTAGGTGGGCCGCAGCGTGTGGTGGACAGGCAGGCAGGGGGCAGTGGGTTGGTTTGGCCCCACCCCGGGTCAGAGTGCAATGGGAAGCCAAGCCATAAAGAAAAACAAGCAAGTTTAGACACGCTGGTAACAGGTCAGAGCGCGCACACACAGCCCCAGCCGGAGACCACAGAGGGCCAGCGGCAGGCGGGCCGCGCGCCCACCCCAAACCTGAACCCTGCCCCTGGCCCTCCGGCCCTCCTGTCTTCACCTCCTGGACACGTGTCCCGTCTCTTCTTTCCTGGTCTGTCTGACAGTGTCATTAGCTTCTGTGTCACAGTGCTCTGGGAAGACTCTAGAACAGTGATGGCGAACCTTTTGAGCTCGGTGTGTCAGCATTTTGAAAAACCCTAACTTAACTCTGGTGCCGTGTCACATACAGAAATATTTTGATATTTGCAACCATAGTAAAACAAAGACTTACGTTTTTGATATTTATTTTATATATTTAAATGCCATTTAACAAAGAAAAATCAACCAAAAAAATGAGTTCGCATGTCACCTCTGACACGCGTGTCATAGGTTCACCATCACTGCTCTGGAATTATGCCAGCCCACTTCACTGACAACCTCCAGTGAAGGCCCCTGCTTGGTTCATACAAAAGTAGCTGAGGGTCAAAGGCCACGAGGCAAATGAGGGCCCACTGTGGTCCCTGAGGCTTGGAGTTGTAGTCATCCCCACCCATTGCCCAAATGAACACACAGTGTGCTTTTCTTTATTGTTAAAGGAATAAGGTCCGTCAATCAACATGATGTCAAGGAGAAGAGGTGGAGGTTGACACTGGTTTTCTGCTCCTTTGAGAAGCGAACAATTCTCACCTGGTTGGCATGCGCTAGCTGGTCACTGACCAGGCCCCCACATGAATCACCTTAAACTCACACAGAGAAACCCACCTCCCAGTCGGACCCGTCATGTCCCTGAAGGACAGAACAAGTCCCTGTCTGCTAGGTCCGGGGAGGCAGCTGACTACAAGTAAGAAATTTTAACCTTAAAAAACAAACTTGTAAAACAAGATTTAAAATGTTGACATTTCTCCCTTCTGGAAAGGGGTGGTTTTATGGGGGAGGAAGGGGGAGAGAGCCCCTCCTCTCGCAGAGCCTAACCCAGCAGAAAGCAGGCCCAGCACCAGGTCCCAAAGCTCCTTGTTACTCCGACCAGTCGGCTAGGGCCACTGGGACACAGAAAAGGCTGACTCGAGTCTGCACAGCTGAGAGCTGTTGCTCAATGCTCCCAAAATTCAAAAGGAAAAAGAGATACGTGGGAGGAGATAGCTAAGCTAAAACAAAACGGCCAGATGTTCGCTTATGAACTCGAGTGATGCATACATGGGATTCAGAATACTCTCATCTCTACTCATGTACTCATGTTTGAAACGTTCCATCATGATTTCAACTTCCTTTTAAAAAAGCAAATTGAACATAAGCCTCCATGAAGGGCCTTTGACAACCCCCCCCCCCCCCCCCAAAATGTGTCTAAGGTTGAGAAATGTTGACAAGGGCCAGAGGGTGTGTGTGTGTGTACAAAGATTTCAGACTAGTGCAAAAGGCACACCAGGAGGGCTTGTTAAAACTAATTCCCTGCTCCTACCCCCAGGTTCTGATAGAGTAGATGCGGATGGGATCTAAAAATTTGCATTTCTAATATGCTCCCAGGAGATGCTGATGGCTGCTACTCCCCAGATCACACCCCTGAGTAGCTCTGTTTGAGAGAACAGGAATACCAGAAGCTCAAAAACTAGTGCCCCTTCTTGAGGCCTTTACTAAAATGTGGTAAAAAAAAAAAAAAAAAAAAAAAAGTATGTTCTTATTCTGCCTGGGGACCAGGAGTCCCCTTGCCCGACCTTCTGCCCCCACCCCCGCCACCGCTTTTCCTGCCCCTCTGACATCCCACTGCCACTCCCTGGGACCAGGAGACATTACCTTCTGCCGGGTTCATTACTGCATCGTGGAGCAGGGTGGCCATACTCCCAGCTATCCCTGCAAAACAAACTCCAGAAAATTACCCTCTGGGACCAGGCGCTCTGAGAAAGTTCCTGGAGCCTAAAATCAGACGGAACCCTGGGCACAGCTTTCTAAGAAGCAAAATTCACTACCAACTCCACCCAGGTGCGTGCTGACTCTTAAAGCCTTAACGTAATCATGGAAATACTAGAGAACAATGGGGAAGGAAGGTAAGAGGCACAGGTACCCAGGTTTTCATCCTGTAGAGACTCATTTTCTCTCTGGCAGTCAATCCTGGACAAAGGTTAGACCTGCTAACGCTGGATGGTACCCAGAAAACACACCTCGGGGCTTTTCCCACCATCTAGGTTTTAATGCTAGCTTGTCCCTCGCCTTGTCTACCCATGAACACCCTCTGCACATACGCTGGGGCAATCAGAGGGAACGACACCATGCACACGGCTGAGAGGCAGGAAACACCAGGAAAGAAATCTTTAAGAAAATGCCTTAATAAGACCTAGGGCAGTGGTCGGCAAACTCATTAGTCAACAGAGCCAATTATCAACAGTACAATGATTGAATTTCTTTTGAGAGCCAAATTGTTTAAACTTAAACTATATAGGTAGGTACATTGTTATTAACTTAATTAGGGTACTCCTAAGGCTTAGGAAGAGCCACACTCAAGGGGCCAAAGAGCCGCATGTGGCTCTCGAGCCGCAGTTTGCCAACCACGGACCTAGGCAATAGAGCATGGGAAGAGGGCGTCAGGAAGACCTGCCCCTGGTGGATTTTCAGGGTTAATTTGCAAAGATATGACTTGTCTCGGAGAGGGCCAATCATCTGGCTTCAAAAACCAGGAGTCTCAAAATCCTGGTTCAGGCCTGGGACTTTGCTTTTGGATTTGGGCTTCCTCCCTCTGTGGGTCACATGCCCAGTGATGAAGATGACTGCTGGAAGGTGAAAGGAATGAGGGACCCCAGGGTAAGGCTTCAGAAATATATGCCCACCCCCTCCCTCCACACACACTGCTGCCTCTCCCCAGAAAGGTCAAAGTGCAATCAACCAGAGCACACACCACAGTGAAGCAGGCACAGCTGGGCAGACCCTGGCATAAACTGGGCACCGTTTGGCATAACTTGGCATAAACTGGGCACCATCAAACCGCAGTCAAGGGGTCCAGTGACCAAGGAGCTACACCGTTACATAGGCAGTTTCAGCAAAAGGAGAGCCTTGAACTCAGGGATGGCCTCAGAGGAGGCTCTTCGTGACCATCTCAATAAACGCAACTCATGCCCAATTTTTAAAAAGCAGAACAAATGTCTGCACACCAGCCAGATACAGTTATTACTACCAAGGTTGGCTGATGGGAAGGACACTTGGGGTTCTGCACAGAAAAGAGAAGGGGGAAAAATTGTTGCTGGTCACATCTACCTCTCCATTGTTGAACAATTAATTTTGTTAAAATAAGAGCACCGTGCACTGCCATCCACAGCCCCATTCCATACCCACACAGAAACCAAACGAGCCAAACCCCACAGGAGAAGCAAAACCACCACTCAGTGGGCCCGGTGAGACATGTCTAGGTAAGAGCCGCCCTCCAAACCCAAGCCCCCACCCAACTCCCAAACAACAAAAGAGAACTATTCCAGCCCTTGATCGCAGAGAGATGCAACTCAAACAAACAGAAGAGAGTGGGGGTGAAATTCCCAAACCCCCAGAGGCTTAAGGTGGGAAAGGCCGGCTGTCTGCGCTGGAGCAAATCCTTTGTCAGCCATAAAACTTCTTGACCTTTTAAAGCTTAGTTACATCTTGACGTTGCAGAGACCTGTTGAACCAGTTTTTAAATAGTCTCAAAGAAGCTGTCCAGACAACTTTTTTTTTGGAATCCAGCATTCAAAAGTTTTGTGTCTATTCGGGGTGTGTTTCCTAGATCTGATCATGAATGGCTTTTGAATGTGTCAAAAACAAAAACAAAACAAAAAAGTGAAAAGCCCACACAACAATGAAAACGGAAACACCTCTGTCACCAATCTCCCCAGCCTTCAGAAAGCGAAGAAGGGGAACGGGAAAAAGCATGTGTGCACGTGTGCGTGTGCTTGGGGGTGTGCGCGCACACACACGGCGCTAGAGTTCTTTATTCACAAGCAAGCGTGGCGGAGACGAGGCCTCAGGCTGCTGGGTCACAGGGAGAAGAACCCTGGGGAAGGGTCTGTTGAGGACAGAACTTTCTAACTGCAGACAAACGCTTTCAAATACCATTGGCTATGTGGCTGTTTCCGTGGTGGTGGAAAACGGCATTTAAAGTCCTTTTCATTTTCTCATAGCAGCCAAAATACATGGCATGGGCCGGCCCTGCGCCCATGACCATCACGTTGAGCCCTCGCAAGGGCCTCCAGAAGCCTTCAGTCCGTACGATTTTCTTGAGGGCTCCGTAGATGCTTGTGTACTGGGCTTTGGGATCTGGATTCAAACTCTGCATTCGTGTCTGGGGGAGGGCAACAAAACAAGAAAAGAGGGGCATTAGTGAGGGCGGTCAAGAGGGACCCAGAGAGAGTGAGAGAAAACAGTCCATTTTCATCGTTTCACAGAATCTCTTGGTGAAGAAAACACGGGTTCTCTCCTTCCTGGATTGCTCACTGCTCATCTCTCCTCCCTCCCAGACATCTACACATTCACATGGATTTCATTACACCCGGCCAAGGGGGTAAGGATGAGAGACAGGAGTTAAGACTAGGAAGACCTGCCCTGCCACTGGCAAGCTGTGTGACCTTTGACGCGTCCCTTAACCTCTTTGGACCTTGGGAATCCTTTATTAAAAAAAAAAAAATAGCCCTGGCCAGTGTGGCTCAGTTGGTTGAGCATCATCTCATGCACCGAGAGGTCGCTGGATCAATTCCCTATCAGGGCACATGCCAGGGTTGCTGCCAGCTCGATCCCCAATAGGGAGTGTGTAGAAGGCAGCCGATCGATGTTTCTCTCTCATCGATGTTTCTCTCTGCCTCTCCCTTCCTCTCTCTCTAAAATAAATGAAAAATATATATTTTTAAAATAGTCATGGGAATATAAAGTACAGCATAGGGAATAGAGTCAATAATATTGTAACAGCCCAGCTGGAGTGGCTCAGTGGTTGAGTGTCAACCTATGAACCAGGAGGTCACGGTTCAATTCCTGGTCTGGCACATGCTGGGGTCGTGGGTTCAATCCAGCAGGGGTCGTGCAGGAGGCAACCGATCAATGATGTTTCTCTCTCATCACTGATTTTTCTATCCCTCTCTTCCTCTCTCCTTCTCTTTTCTGAAATCAATAAAATTATATGCTTAAATAATAATATTGTAATAACTATGTAAGGTGCCAGGTGGGTACTAGAATTATCAGGGAGAACAACTCATCCTATCTAATAATAGACAAACATGGTAATTAACCGTACCCCCGACACGCTTCCCACTGGCTAATCAGCGAGATATGCAAATTAACTGCCAACCAAGATGGCGGCCGGCAGCCAGGCAGCTGAAGCAAACAGGAGGCTTGCTTGCTCCAGTGATGGAGGAAGCCAAGGTTCCCCGCCTGCTGCTGCCGGCCTCTGAGCTTGCACTCTAAGCAACTATGTTGCAATTATAGAACCTAAACAATCCCCAGAAACCTGCTTTCAGGAGTCAGAGCTGGAGCGAGCAGGACCGCAACAGTGTTACAATTATAGAACCCAAACAAACCCAGATCCCTGCTTTCAGCAGCAGAGGTCTCAGAGCTGGAGCAGAGCCTCAGAGCTAAAGCCAGCTCTCAGCTCCAGTGACAGCCATAGAAGGTAAATAAATCCCAGAATAAAAAAAAAGAAAAAAAGGAGAGGTTGGGAGCTTCAGTCACCCACCAGCCTGAAAACAGCCCTCAGCCCTTCACCCAGACTGGCCAGGCACCCCAGTGGGGATGCCCACCCTGAAGGGGGTGTGACCAGCTGCAAACAGCCATCATCCCCTCATCCAGGCTGACCAGGCACCCAAGCAGGACCCCCACCCTGATCCGGGACACCCTTCAGGTCAAACCAGCCGGCCCCCACCCGTGCACCAGGCCTCTATCCTATATAGTAAAAGGGTAATATGCAAACTGACCCTAACAGCAGAAAGACTGGGAATGACTGGTCACTATGACACACACTGACCACCAGGGGGCAGACGCTCAATGCAGGAGTTGCCCTCTGGTGGGCCTATAGTAAATTATATAAATCTCTAATCACTACCCTGTATACCTGAAACTAATACCATATTGAATGTCAAATGTAATTGATAAATTAAAAACAAAACAGGGTTTTCATGACCGTAAGTGAAACAAGACATGTGAAAATCTTCAATAAACTCGGAGACCTAGGGAAACATGAGAACTGGGTTTTGCCCTGGCAGGCGGGGCTCAGATGGGCATTCTCCCAGGCACCGAAAGGTCACTGGTTCAATTCCTGGTCAGAGCACATGCCTGGGTTGTGGGCTCGATCCCCAGTAGGGCCGTATGGGAGGCAGCCAATCGATGTTTTTCTTCTCTCTCTTCCCCTCTATTTAAAAGCAATAAAAACATGTTTTCAAAGAAACTAAGTATCATTATTATTATCCTGTTGTTCCCACTCCGGTTCTCGTCTTCTGTGTCCTCACTTATCTGAGACCTCCACGTTCTGAAAGCTCCTGTTCAATCCCTACCATGAAATCTCCCCGGATTCTAGAGCCCGTCTGGCATTTTTGCCATATGCATTTTGCTGTAAGCATCTTTGCCACAATCATTTTTGCAGCACAACTAATTGGCCACAAGGCAATTTTGCTGTAAAAAATAATAAAAAATTAAAAAGGGGCATAAAAAGGGACACAATGAAACATGAAAAATTAAAAGGACTTTATTGCACAAAATGAAAATACATCATCTTCCACATCTTCCAAGTTTATCTGCTTGTTGATTCGTCTCCTCGTATGACATCACACTTTTTCTTTTTCCGCAACAATTTCTTCCTTCAAGTCTGTTTCCAGCTAAAGAACCGGTAATGCTCTCGAAGACTGTTGTGTTGTGAATTAGTAGCCACCGCTCTGGTATTTGCAAAACTTGATAAACTTTTGGTGTTGACAGGTGTGAGGGCTGACTGTGGTCCCCAAAGGATTTGTAAACTGATGCGTGAACCATTTTCTACGATAGGATGAAATCTGGCTTCCCAGGTAGTTTTGTAATCTGCTTTCTAAATACTTGTTATCATCCACTATTTTAAGACCACCACGACTGCTCGTCTCTGTATAGACCATTACGAAAACTGAGATTATGTAATACACAAAGGGGAGTAACTGTGAGAACTTCGTTTATGGAGAAATGAAACCAAACTCACAACTAGGTTAAACACACGATGTCTGCCAAATTGTAAGCCAAACTATCAACTAGTCATTTTTATCTTTTACAGTGAAATTGCCTTAGGGCAAAAATGCTTATGGTGAAAATACCTAGAACCCCCCTCATTTCCTCTAAATACCTTTTACATCTCATCCTTATAAGATAGCACCTACATATACATGGTGCTGTTCCTAAATTTTTAACATGTAGTCTGGACTCCTGGAGGCAGAGATGGGCTCTCCCATCTCTGTTAGTGCCGTCATACTCCCCAGGCACCTGAGTGGATGCGATGGTTAATCTTATCCGTCAACCTGGTGAGTCCATGTTATCCGCACTGGCACCAGATATGGTCAAACGCTAGGCTAAGCGTTGCTATGATGGTACTTTTTGGATGAGCTTCACATGTAAATCAGTAGACTTTAAGAAAAACTCCATAGTGTGGGTGGGCCTCATCTAATCCTTCGAAGGCCTGAAGAGGAAAATACTGATGTCCTCCAAGGAAGAAAGAATGCTGCCTCCAGACAGTCCTTGAACTTGAGCTGCAACACCAACTCTTCCCTGGGTCTCCGGCCAACCTGCCCTGCAGAGTTTGGACCGGCCAGTCTCCATCGTCACTCGGTTCGGAGAACCACTAAAGAAAGACTGCTCCCAGACCTAGCACTTTCTGGTAATGACCTCCATCTGGCCTGTGCAATAAGAGAGTCACCTCTGGTTATGTGAGGAGGAGTGGCGAGGGGTGCCTGGGGAGGGCAGTGTGTGTGGAGGGGGCAGAGGCAGACAGCAGTGGGGCACCTGGTGCCAAGGCTCCAGAGCCAGCCGAGCCAACGCCATCTATCTGAATTCTAGCTCTGGGACTCTTGGGGGCATAAAGTAACCCCAGAGAGCCACTGGCATGCAATAGCCTGGGAATACCTGCTGTGGACGGGCAGTCAACAATGCCCAAACCTCTCCTGCCCCCCTTCAGGGAGTGAAGAACTCTCCCTTACAAAGCTGCTCACGTCAACTTACAGAGGAAATTTCTGATTAAGTTCTCACCTCCCCTTTTTAAAACTAGGGGTGAGGCAGTGGGAGGAGTAAATATTACTGAACCCAAAATGCACCATCCTCCTATGGGAAAGAGACAAAAAACGGAGCATCTTTGCATACTCCGTGGACTTCTCCATCCTCGGGGGCTGGTCCACTCAAGGCAGGCCACATTTAATGACACGTGCCGAGAACAGAGAGACCCAGCCAAGGCCCTCGGGCCCATCACAGCCATGGTTTGGGGGCAGAGCCTCCTCAGTCCTACAGCACCTTTGTTTCTTCCACCTGCCGGCAGGGAGCACCCACTTGGGTCGGGCACCAGGACACAGAGAGGAAAAGTCAAGGGGGAAACAAGCAAAGTGTGTGATAAGGGGAGAATGACACAGACTGTTCAGGGTGCCCAAAAGGAACTCAGAGAGACCAGGTTGCACCCTTACAGTCATGGTGCCTTTCAGCAGAGAGGCTGAGAGAAGCTGGAGGCAGCCAGGTAAGAAGTGAGGCAGAAGAGGCCGGAGCCAGAAAGGAAACCATCAGTTTAGTTTCTCTTTTTCCCGTTCAATGACTCTGCCAGTAAAACACTCAGCTGAGACCAGAGACCAGTAAAAAACACACCTGTGGACCAGAGACGAAGAAAAAGTCACGGTGGCGAGAGACAACCCAAGTGTTCATCAATGGACGGACGAATGGATAAGCAAAATGTGGTCCATCCATACCATGACCTATTACTCAGCCTGGAAAAGGAAGGCCAATCTGACACCTGCTACAACATGGGTGAGCTTGGAGGACATGATGCTAAGTAAAATAAGCCAGTAACAAAACGCAAATGGTGCATGATTCCACTGATGAGGTACCTATAGTCAAATTCATCTGGACAAAGAGTAGAATGGTGGTTACCAGGGGCTTAGGGGAGGAGGGGAGGGCAGTTAGTGTTTAAAGGGGACACAGTTGCCCGGTCTGGGGTCTCAGCTGTTTAGAGCATCATCCCAATACACCAAGGTTGTGAGTTTGATCCCTGATCGGGGCACATACAAGAATCAACCAAGAAATGTCTAAGTAAGTGAAACAACAAATTGATGCTTCTTGTTCTCTCTCTAAAAATCAATAATTTTTTTTTTTAATTTAAAGGAAACAGAGTTTTGGTTTTGCAACTTGTAGAGTTCTGCAGGTGGATAGTGGTAATGGTAGCCCAACAATGTGAATGTATTTAGGGCCGCTGAACTGCACACTTTAAAATGGTTAAGATGGTTCCTATGCTATTATGTGCACTTTACCACAATTTTTTAAAAAGTCAGGGAGAAGGTGAGAAAAAGGGAAAATACAATGAATGAAGTAGGATGCATGGAGGGAGGGCAGAGCTTAAACAACAACAACACAATAACAAACCAAAAACGGAAACAGAGAATTTCACAATCCACCTTTCCGGTCCTGGGTTTCAGTTCCTGCTCAAGGCCTTGCTACATGGCTCTCCATTTCCTCATAATAACCTCCCGCTCTGCATTTTAATTCTCCCTTCTTAGAAACTCAGGATGCACATCGGTGTATTCAAGGCCCTGGAAGCCCTTCAGGAAAGCCGCCTGTTGAACTCGGTGTCACCAGGCACGCCTTAAAATTCTGTCTTTGGCGATGGAAGCCCTGGCTCTCTGAATAACCAGCTCTGCCCGCAGAGCACACTTGAGAACACAGCGGCTGTAGCCAACGGGCCCTGGAAGCAGGAAGTGCACAACCAGCTGCAGGTGTCAGAGGACCCCCGGCAGCCCCTGCAGCGTGGGCAGCCTGGGGGACAGGACCCGAGAAGGTAGTGGAAATAGCAGGAGGAGCCCCCTGCTGCGTGCTGTCATGCTACCCCCACACTGCTAACTGCCATCGGCCCTAAAGGGGCAGGTAGAGAAAAGTGCCTTGGCCCGGAAACCAGGAAACCTGGGCCCCTGGCCTGGTTCTGCCACTCACTGTGTGACCTGAGCAAGCCCCTCAGGCACTGCTACAGGAGGTGCCACATCAATGATACCAACTCTGTACCTGCACTGGCCTGGCCAGCACGGAGTGAGGGGGGGCCAGGCCCCTTGCTCAGTAACTCCCCCAAGAAGACAAGACAGGACCAGCCTGCCTGGCTGGCCCATCCTCTCACTGATAGGGGGGGGGGGGGGGGAGGGGGGGCGAGTGGGGGAACAGGGAGAGTGGAAAATACGCTGCTGTCCCAGGTGAGCTGGCAGGATCAGATGACGGGAGCTGAGAGGGCCCTGGGCACAGAGCACATCTAGCTCAGCACCTGCCTTTTCAGATGCGACACTGGGACCCGAGCGGGAAAACCCGTGCCCAAGATCGTGCCAGGAGAAGATAATACAGTATCTGCCCACTGATCCATCCCAAAGCACCTGCTGAGATCCTACTCTGAGGAGGTGAATGGGGAGATGGGCAGGGGTGGGGGCTCCCGGCTCCTGGTGCAAGCGAGTGAACAAACATCACAGCTCAGCGAGGGACACAGCTCCCACCCAGGGACCAGGGCTGCACCCCAGAGGCCAGCCAGGAATTTCTGTTCCAGACTTTCTCCCAGAGAAAGGAATGCAAGTTCAGGTACCTAGAAAGAGCTAGAGAAACACCAACTAATGTTAGCATCTGCCACCAGTGTCTGCTTCAAAATGAGAAATCAAATTGCTAAGTTGAAGTTTATCCCACCCGCCAGCTGTCCACAAGTAGCACTATCACTAAGTTGAACCGCAGTAAAATCTCTAAGCCAAGGGCAGGCCTCACCCATAACTCCGTGGCTGGCAGTTCTCCCGTGGCCCCTTCACCACGGCATTGTGTGCTCGCTGCTCTGTGGTCCGCTGATGACACCCCAGCTCCCACCCACAACCACCAAGGACAGAGCGCGCTGGGCCTGAGAGCCCATTCCCACGCAGGCCTCCCTGGCCGAGATGCCACCATGGATCGCAGCTAAGCTGGGAGGAAGAGCATCTGGAGCACAGTGATCTGTGGGGAGAGGACCGCCTTCCAAAGCAAACCCACAGACCTCACTGAGGGCTTGGAAAGCCTTGTCTCACGTTCCAGAAGCCTTGGAGGCACACAAACCACACCGGGGAGAACCAGGCTCAGTAAAACTTTCAGCACTCCGAGTCCAAATCTGCCAGCGAGGCTTCACGCCCAGCCCTTTGGAAACACATATGCAGAAGCATCCAAAACGAGGCATCAGCACACCATCAGCATCACCCCCCACACACACTCCAGCAACAGAGCCATGCGGAACCCTCTGAGGGAGCCGGGCCCTCACAGCGCGCTGAGGCTCATCAAAGTGTATTCCCAAGTTCAGATTTCCAATCACGTCTCTTTACATCTCCCAAACGGGCAAAAGTGTGCACAAAGAAAACATACTTTGTCTCTTTCCTTTAATCAAAAGGAAAATTTGATCCTCTTGAAGTTCAGGAATCAGCGAGAGAGAAAAATGACTTGTCGAAAGCAGTCCTTGCCTCCCCTCGCAATAAAAGGGGTGGGGGGAGTGATTACATTTCGGAAGCAGGTGGCAGGTGTGCACAGAGTTCCAGGCCTAGCCCTTCCCAAAGCCCCTGTTGAGAACCATCATTTTAGAGTGAGCAATGGGCCAGCTCCTGAGAAAATTGGGCAGAAGACGGGAAGAGAGAAAGATGACAGGTGGCAGCTAAATCCTATCAGCACCAAGTTTCCTGTCTCCTCTAGGAATCCCAGACTCCCCTCAGTTTCCACATCACACTGATGTCGGGAGGGTGGGAGGAAGTGGCACAACACGTGAGAACAAACCACCAAGGCTGTGCAGCCTTCTCACTTGTGTCCCACGGGGCCCAGCGTCAGAAGTCACATTCGCCCTCTGAGCAGACCGGCCACTCCAACGTTCTGTCACCTGCCGCCTCCGAGGTGCGGGCCTGGACCGCAAGGGGTCACACCTGTCATGAACACTCTCCACGCACAATCCTGAAACCTTCAGGGCTCCTTAGGGGCACTGCTGTCTCTAGGGACAAAATGACAAAGTGAAGAGCCTTCGTCACAAATTTGGTAAAAAACACAAATTCCATCAAGACAACCAAAACCAAGTTCCTCGATCCCCCAGGGAAGAAGCCCAGTGCAGTACCAACCACCACTCCTCCTGGGACCAGGCCACAGTGGGAGGAGTCAGACCCCATCCCAGCCAGCCCAGGAGGGGGGCAGCAGAGGGGCCATTTGAGCTGCACCTAGACAGAGGGAAGACACGGCAACAGATGTGGAACGGAGCTGTCATCAAATACTACTGGACTTTTGGACTATGTGTATGTGTTACTTTAGAGCCCAGAAAAGGCCGAGAGAGCAGGGAGAGGAAGAGAACAACTCTGGCTGAGGGGGGATGTGAGGTGCTGGGGGGCCTGGGAAACGGGAAAGGGTTGAGGGAGGGATGTGCACGGGACGCAGAGGTGAGGTACGGATGCACGGGGAGCCCCGGACTCAGGAGGGTGGCTGAGCATGAGATGGTCGATACATATTTGCTGGGAGAAAGGCAGGTTGTGGCTGGACTATGGGAGGCCCCGCATAACTTGCTAGGGCGTTTGGAATTTCTTGTATAGTTAAGTGTTTTCCACATTACGTATTGCAAAGGACACTGGGAGCCACAGAGAGCGGCACGGGAAGCAAGACTGAAGGGCTCCCCTGCCCCTGGGAGGAGGGAGCTGCCTCTGCAGCAGAAGCCCTCCCCATGGGTCTCCTTTCAGGCTGCCCACTCTCTTCAAAGCCGTGGCTGCCTGCACGGCCCCGGTAACGGCACAGGCCACTGCAGGCTGCATCCCCACCAGGGACACCAGCCGCTCCCCACCCTGCTACTCTCCCCTTCTCTAGAAAATTCTACAGCAGGAGGAAGGAGAGATTAAAGAATCTGTGCCTGGCTCGGGCCCAATGTACCCAGGACACACTCAGTTTGCGGCCCGCCCAAAGGATTAAATTATTTCTGCTCTACAAGTGGGCAAATGCCCAAGATCCCAGGCAACAGGCTCGTGTTTCATGGGTGGGATTGGTGACCTCACTGGGAACCAGAGGACGCGGAGGACTGGGCTGGGGAGGAAGCTAGAACCAGCGGCCGGCACTCCTACCCACCTTGCCTGGCTCTAGCAAGACGAGCAGGGGCTGGGGTCCCGCAACTCAAAATGGTGTGGTCCTAGGTCAGTGATGGCGAACCTTTTGAGCTCGGCGTGTCAGCATTTTGAAAAACCCTAACTTAACTCTGGTGCCATGCCACATATAGAAATTTTTGATATTTGCAACCATAGTAAAACAAAGATATATTTTTGATATTTATTTGATATATTTAAATGCCATTTAACAAAGAAAAAATCAACCAAAAAAATGAGTTCGTGTGTCAGAGGTGTCATAGGTTCGCCATCACCGTCCTAGGCAAACCAACTTGCTTCTCGGAGACCCAATGCCTCTATTCACAAAACCGTTCAAATGAAAACAGCCATGTTAGCAGCTAACTATCCCCATTTACAAACTAGGAAACTGAAGCACAGAGGCACTGAGCGACTTGCCCCCCAGGTCACAGATGCAGACAGAACTGGAAGCCAGGCGGCTGGCTCCAGGGGCATGCCCTTAACCACAAGGCAACAACCTCTCACCACAGGGTGGACTGGAAGGGCTCACAGGTGAACTCCAACTTCCTCTAAGACACCAAGGCATGTATACCCCACCCCCTGGTGGAAGAGGGAGTAGGCTTGACTGTGTTCGTCACCCGTCCTCACTGGTGCAGTGTATGCAGCTCCTGGCGGGGTCTATGTGCACCCTGCAAGCGGGTGTACTCACAGGCAGTCACAGCACAGTCCCATGGAGGACACTCGGCTTCACTGTTTCCCAATCCTGGTCGTGGGCCTGGCCATTGGCCCCAAATGGAACTGGCTGGTTCAACACAAACCCATTCTCTCTCCTTCAAAGGTGCTTGAGCCATTGGCCCCCCCAGACGGAAACCTTTTGCCCATCGATGAAAGCCTGGCACTCCATCGGTATTCAAAGGCCAAGACGGAATATTTCAACAGCCAAGCTGCTTTAACTCACTGCTAGTCACCTGGCCTCCCAGGGCCACCCTGGCTTGGCTCCCTTGTCCATATCATTGGCTCATGAACACCTCACCTACCAGTAAGCACGAGATGTCAGAGGCAGAACTGGAGAAACAACTCATTCTCAAAAAGTTTATTTTCCTGGTAGATAGGTAAACTCGCTAAAGCACCATAACGCCACATAGAAAAACAAACTTTTAACACAAGAAGCCACCCAGAAGTGCCCTAGAAGCATGTGCAGCCCCGAGCACCAGGAACCTACCGCATGCAAAACAGAATCCAGGAATGTTCCAAGACTCTCTACACAACAGCTACGGTCCCTGCTCCCTACTTCAGCCGGCAGCTCTGCCACCATCTGTCTTGCATGGTAGGGCTCCCTACAGGCTTTTGTTTGATTTTAGAGTTCTGCCACCCTCTTAGCTTCTTCACCCCAACTTTGCTCTGCTAGTGAGGAAACCTTTATGTAACTTGTCCAAGCTCCCAGAGCTGGTCACAGAGCCAGGATCCTAGTGCACTCCATCTCCCAGACTCCGCCCATCTGACCATCAACCATATTTTGCTGAAAATCCCAATCGCAGAATCTCGAAGAAACTGCATTCAACCACCCATCCACCCAATGCTGACACAGTTCCTGGGCTTTGCAGTTCATCCATTTGCTTGACAATTACATACTGAGTTTCTGGTCCATGCCCGAGGCCGGTTTAGGACCTGAGGACACAAACATGTCCCCTGTCCTCAATCGCCTCACAATAAAAATCCTATTATATTTTTTAACTGGATGCACTTGGGGAAGTAACTGAACTCTGAACTTCCGTTCCCTCGCCTGTAAAAACTCCTCCCTCACATGCCAACTGCAACAGATGAATTAGAAAACGTAAGCACATCAATCACCTAGTGCAGTACAGTAGGTGCTCAACACACATTCGTCATCATTGTGATTCTTTCTAGGCGGACTGAGTATGTCCCCTAAACCACCACCTATGTAATCGAATGGCTGTGAAATCTTAAGAACCACCACGAAAACTAGCTTGATGTTGCCTAGAAAGTGTGGGTGCTCTCCCCTGCCTGCTGATACATGGCCATTCGACACAAAGGATCTTCTGTCAGGTTTGCTCTGAACCGTTAGAGTACAGAAGAGGACAGGCCACAACCCACACAACAGACCCCAGGGTTCCAGAAGGAAGCTACCCGCCACAAGGCGCTGCTGTTTGGGACCCCAGGCCGCAGTTCCTACAACCTCACAAGGCAGGGACGGGAATGAGAGTGAACCCCCACTCCCTCTGATCAGAACGAGGCTGGGCCTCAGAGGCCAGGAGGTCTCCAGCCTTCACAGTGACAAAGAACAGGCCTTGGGGCCCCACCTTCAGCTTCAACCCAGCTCTGCTGCTTCCTCCTCCCACCAACACCTTACCCAGGTTATTCGATCTCTCTGGGCCATAACTGCGCCCATCTCCCCAAGTCTCAGTGAGGATTAAAGGCAATAATGAATGAAAGGCCCTTTGCCTGAGGGCTGGCATACAGCTGCTGTTGCTTTTCTTTAAGCTTTTTTTTTTAATAAACAGTGAATTCCTAGGACGATGTCACATTTACTCTAATTCCTTCATAAAACTCGCCTTCCCTGAGGATTGGCCCTGGTTGGGAGCAAACCCACCAGCAATCATTGCTCACAGACTGGCCACCTGAGTCGCTGTCAGGACTGCCTGCACAGCCCCTTAGTTCCCTGCCCCTTTTGACAGAAGAGAAACCGAGGCCCAGAGAAGAGAGGGGATTTGTGAAGGGACTCCCCCGCACTCCCCCACACCCCCCCCCCACTCCCCCACACCCCCCCCCCACTCCCCCACACCCCCCCCCCACTCCCCCACACCCAAGGGCACCTTTCTTCCCTCTCCATTTCCATACGAAAGGACCTGGTGCTTACACTAATCCTGGTTATGTAACAAGGTAACTTAGAGAGCAAGAGAGGTAGGGAAATCACCAGTGTCAAGTTTACCTAGGCACAAAGCGTCCAAGATGACCGGGCTACAGAAGCTGGCTCACCTGGTCTGACTGCTCAGAGCCAAGGGCAGCTCTGCAGACCTTGAACTGGTGCTAAGTCTGAGGCTGCGGCCAGGACCTTAAATACCAAGGTTCCCCGACACTGCTGACTGGCACCCATTCCCACGAGGTCACCGCCGTGTAGAAGGCCCTCCCCCCTTGTTCAAGGACTCACTGGCCTCTAAACTGCAGAAAACAGCCAGATGGGGCCAAGCTGAGCTACAGGACCAGGCACGGGGAGCCCTCTGTGGATTCTGCTCCCTCCCCTTGCTCCAGCCACCCCCACAGGTCCATGTGGCACCGCACAACACAGATGTTCCCACCAAGTGTGCATCACTTTCCCAACAGGACGATCCCCCCAAACATGCACCTACATGTATGTGAGCATGACAGACGGAGAGCCCTGTTCTAGGAGTCAGAAGACCCAAACTGCCGTCAGCTCTGCCTCCAGATCCCTACGGAGCCTGGAGTAAGCCTATCACCTGCCCAGGCATCAACACGATTCCCACCAGCAGGTAAACCCAAGAGGGCAGGGACTTCTTCTGTTTTGTTTACCCAACTCCGACAATGGTAAATTCTTGTCGAATAAATAAATGGAGTTCATAGACTGTCTCGATTGACCTCTAGCATTCTCAACCTATGAAACCGGAAAAGAATCCTTTGAAAATCAGTTTTATTTGGGGGGAGGTAGGCCTACATAACTACAATTTTTAAACGCCTGTATAAAAAAAACTTCCAGGAGAAATTGGAACCCTTGTACGGAGGAAATGTAAAATGGTGCAACCCTATGGAAAACAGTATGGAGGTTCCTAAAACTATTAAATACAGAATTACCATACGGTCCAGCAATCCCTCTGCTAGGTATATAGCCAAAATAATTGAAAGTAGCGACTCAAAGAGATACTTGTACACCCATGATCATAGCAGCATTATTCACAAAAGTCAAAGGTGAAAGCAACCCAAGTGTTCATCCATGGGTGAGTGGATAAAATGCGGTATATATGTAGAATGGACTATTATTCAGCCTCAAAAAGGAGGGAAATTCTGAAACATGCTATAACACGGATAAGCCTTAAGAACATTACGTAATAAGGCAGACGCTATCCCAAAAGCCAAGAATTGTATGATTCCACTTACATAAGGTACATACAACAGTCAAATTCATAGCAAGTTAGAATGATGGTTGCCAGGGACTGGGGTCAGGGGGCAATAGGGAATTATTGTTTAATGGGCACAGAGTTTCAGTTTGAGAAGATAAAAAAGTTCTGGAGATTGGTTGCACAACAACATAAATGTACTTAACACTACTGATCTGTATGCTTAGAAAAGGTTAAGACAGTGAATTTTATGTTCAGTGTATTTCATCCTAATTTTTTAATCCTAAATCTAATCAACAGCTTATTCCACATGCATTGCATAGTTTGAAGTCCTGCCACAATCACATAACTCCCTCAGGTTTCCTTATCTCCTCGGCTTTTGTTTGTCTGTTTTGGTGAAGGCAGCCAGGGGCCCCAGATGTGCAGTGTGACCCCGGACGCAGCAGTATTCCTGGCTCCAGAGCCTTCCTCAGAAGGAAGCACCTGGACGTCAGCCCAGGGGCTCTTGGTCGGAAGGCAGAGCTTTAACGGAAAGCAGAAATGCTTAAGAGGCACTTTGAATCCTTGCCCTTTCCCACACACTGACCCCTGGCCCCAATGATACACACTGGCCTGAACCACCCCAAAAGGTATTTTCTCAGAATCAGTATTCCAGTTGCTCAGGCGTGGAGGTAGCTGCCGAAAACCAGCCAAATGGGAGAGACTTGGGGCTGATGCGGTGGCTCCAAGGACCACTTTACTGCCAGAGCCAAGTAGCTGGGTGCTAGGGACGACAGCGCCCCTGGAATCCGCCCCAGACAGGCCCAGGGAGCTGGGCACCTCAGAAGCCCTAAGCACCACTGGTTCTCAAGTCAAGTGTGGTCCTGCAGCTTCTGCAAGACCGGCTTCCACGCCCTTCACCGAAGCCGCACCTTCTAAAGCATGCCCCACTATTAGCCTATTAGCCACAGGGAAAAAAGACTTCTCAAAGCAGCCCTGTCGCCAGCCTTCTATTGCTCATTCCTCTACTTATAATTATATCAGGTGACGTGGCTGCAGGCCTGTCTCCCATGAAAGTCTGAGAGACACAAAGGAAGGACAGCCCGAGCCCCAGCACTGTGCCTTGACTAAGACAAGCACCCCTCCAATTGTCAAGGACTCAGACATGCACTAAATTTCACCCACAGGCAACACAAAGCAAGCACTTCAAGCCCCTTCTCCAAACAGCTACCGACCTGATGCAGATCTGTGTTCCAAAGCTGATGCACCTCCCCATTTTCCGGGTCTACCACCCAGGGTACAGCCAAGGGCATAAGCCCCCTCAAAGCCAGCTCCAGGGTTCAGGGAACACTGGAGATCTAAGCAGGTGTCCGGGGTAAATTTCCCAGACATTACCGAAGCCAGACTTCCCACAAACACAACTACTCACTTCTCTCCATAATGCTGGACAATTTACATGTAGGCAGGGCCAGGTCACAGCTGGAGGGGACATTCTCCCACTTCCCTTACACAACTTTCATACCAGACAATAACAAGAAAGATGATAAAGTACCAGAAACACCAGGCCTGATGTTCTCAGGGTCTGGGGGGGAAAGACTCAAAAGGAAGCACCTTGGAGACTTACCTTTCAGCCTCTGGAATCCACTTGCCCGCACAAATATTTGCAGTACGAATTATTTCATGAGCTTTGTGGGGCGTCACTTTTAAGTTTTACTGGATGCCAAAGGAATGGCAGGAACCCTCAATCCTGGGTGAGATTTCGTGCTGACTCAAACCCTCGCCCTGGAAACAAGAGCTCGGATGTGCGATTTAATGCGCAGCCGCCTGAGGAAGGGTTTCCAGAAGGAAGGCCGGGGATGAGCCTGAGTGGCCGGGCTGCAGCAGCCTCAAGTTGGTACAACAGGGTCATCCTACCAGAACGTTCTTCCTGCTCCATAAATGTCAGATGAGCAGAGCAGGCATGGGGTCCTTGCCTTCAAGGAGTGTCTAGACCAGGGGGTGGGAAGAGTAAGCCAAAAATCACACAAATAAATACACACTTGCGTCCTGAAGCAAAGTGGGAGGTGAAGGTGCTGTGGAGCAAAGGCAGGGGACCCAGACCGGTTAGATCTGGGGAGGGGTCCGGGAGGTGACTCTGGAATGGAGACCTGCGGGCTGGGGAAGCCAGGCAGGTGAAGCACGGAGAAAAGGGCTGCCTAGGGCACAGGTAGTGGCAGGTGAGACGGGACAGAGGCCCCCGAGAAGGCTGCTGAGCACCAGGAGATGAGCGCCCACGCTGAGCACTGAACACCATGGCACAGGAGGGTCATTTTGGTCCTTCGAGCTGTGTGCCATCTGCCTGGTCCTGACCTCCTGCCGTGGATTCACGAACGGAGGAGAAGGAAGGGGGGAAGGAATGAGGCGGATGAAACAGGAGGGTTCTCACTGTGAAATCTAAATTGTGTGGAGCAGTAGCATTCCCGTCACTATGGGGAAGAGGCTGCTGCAAGCCTTCCCCACCCTCCACTCCCACCAACACTACCCCAAAATGCTCAGGCCTGTGGGCTAACCCCATCTGTGCTGCTGGCAACACTGGAGACCTGAGCCATTCGCCAACCCCCTCGATGACTCAGCTTCCTGGTAGTGAACTTATAAAAGGTCCCGTCAGGAAGGAGTCAGGGAGCTATAAACGGCCTTCTAGAAGCATCAGCTCCACGGCTCCCCTCGATTCCAGGGTGGGGCTGTGGCCCGTCAGCATTTCTGGAATTGCCTGAATGAATGGTTTGCAGTCCTTAAGTGTGGTAGTTGGAGGTTTCAAAAAACTAAACACACGGTAACTTCTAGTCAGGCACTTAGGGTGTAGGGTCCCCAAATGGTATATCAGCAGCTGGGTCCTCTCCCTGCTCCTCCACCCTGGGTAGAATTCTAGGGATCTTCCTAGCTTCCTCCTCAAAAAACAAAAAAACCAAAAAAACAAACAACAAAAGAAAAACACAAACAAGCACGTGCTTGTAAGTCTATACTCTACATTCAAAGTCATCGTACTTATGTCTGGAAGGGCTCCATTATGTCTCCTGAATCAATGTCATACTGCCCCATGGGACAATAAGGAATGGAAATTTTGGAACTGGGAACTTTCGAGGAGACCCTTCACTCTTGCCATTCTACAGATGAAGAAACTGAGACTCAGTCGAATGACGTGCCTCCCAGGACACTCAGATGGCAGGCCTCTGGTTACCTTAACCTAATTATCATTCGCCCTTAAATGCAAACATAAATGTTATGTGTGGGCACACACAGAAGGGACCTGCGCTGGCCTTGCTTCTCCCAGTTTCGCTCGCTGCCCTCCCCTCACCCGGGGCCCCCATTTCTGGGCTGACAAAGCTTCTCCCGTCCCTAAACTCCGGCTGCTCAGAGAGCACAGGTCTGCTTCGTCTCAAGCAGCTTCTGGTAATGAAGGCCCAGGTCTGTGGCAACTCTGAGGTTTTAGGATCTGCAGGAGAATTTCAGAAGCTTCTTACAACTGGATGACCGGGAAATACAAAAGACCCTCGGAAGGAACACTAGGAAGCTTATTAAAACAACTCTGTCCCTGGCTCAGGGAAAGCACCTGGCCAGCCGCTCTCAGAAGCCGTGGCAGGAAGGACACTAATTCCCGGGATAGATGGGCCGGCGGCCACCGAAAACTGAACCAGCTGGTACCCCATCACGACAAACTGCGGCTTCAGCTGCTTCTCTGCCTTCTTTCAAAACTTGAAAGTTTTTGTTTTTGTTTTTTTTGGAAGCAAAGAAGGAGCTACGAGTCATTTCAATTTGTCGATATATTCCCAGTTGTTATTATATTGTTTTTACAATGAAAAGTCATTTCTGAAGCTGATATTCTCGAAGCTCTAATGGCTAACTAGAAATCTTCAGTCATTTTCAAAGTGAGTTCGTTTCACGCGTCACCCTTCCTGGCCTGTGTAGTAAATAATGTACATTAATTCAGTGACTGAGAAGCCAAAACACAAGGGGGTAAAAATGCAAACCCAATTACACTACAGGAGAGCTCGCTAGTCTCACATACAGGTTAGGTTCTTCGCCCTTTCACTGGGCCCCTCTCCCTGCAGGGCGTTTTCTGTGGCGGAACTTCAACCAGATCAAATCTTTGTTTGTGTTCTGTTTTGTCTGGGTAACAGCTCAGCATTGTCTAACGACACTGAAAAAGGCCCACACATGTCCTCCTGGAAACACCCAGCAAACAGACTTAGCAACAGAGACCGCCTGTGCCAGGGAATCCACCGACACAGAAGCCGAGGGCTGGCCTCCGGGTCACCGGCTCTTGCCCAGGTCACCAGACTGGCTGTTTGGAGAAACAGGACTCAGCTTCCAGAAGCTGCAAGATCCAGGAGCACCTGTCCAAACCCTGGACGGATACAGACACCGGGAGAAAAATCTTAGGGCCCAGTTTCAGGCCTTTATCAGAATCAGTGGAGACTGATGGACAAGCCCAGGGACCCGAAGCTCTGCATCTCATAGGAGGTGCCACCAGAGGGGCGGGGGGGGGGGGGGGAGAGAGGGCGGGGAAACCGCTCTGCTGCACATTCTTTTAAAAGGTGACAAGGAATGACACACAAACCCAAGTGTCCAGAACAGCCAGCTCTGTCACCTACACTTCCCGTCAAGTCTCTCTCCTCAACCTGTAACCTGTGATGTGGGCTGGTAGGGGTCACTAGGCAACACCTAAACCTCCACAGATCACATGGCTGCATTTAACATTTTTAGCCACTTACCTGGCAGCTGCTCCAGCTGGCATGTGCCACTGATGTCACCCATTAATTAAGAATGATTTATGAGCAGAAAGGCCTCTGACATCACAGCTTTCCTCCCACCCTCCGCTGGCCTTCGGCTGCCAGTGAAAGTTCCCACCCAGGGCGGGGGCGGGCTTCCCTGGATGCCACCAGATAGTCGTTTGGTGGCCAAACAGGAAATGAAGATTTCAGAACAGGTGGAAGAAGAAATTTCAGAAAAGGAGGGCAGGTCCCACCTGGAGGCCCCGGTGTGGTGACCCCAAACCACAAAATCTTTCTCAGCTGATTCTGTGGTCAGGAGGCTCACAGCAGAACCCCAAAAGTCAGACTGTCAGGGGCAGTGCAGTTACCCTAACGACAGCCAGGCACCTTGGGGACAGGCCGTGGGTATGAACATCGACGTCTGCTTCAGTCTGGGTCTGGACAGTGAGGTGGGCCCTTTCTGGACGCCTTCCTATGAGGTTCAGCTCCCTGTGGACAGGCGAGACCTCAGAGGCGTCCCTCATGCCCAGTACATGTGGTCACATCCCCACTGAACCCCACTCCCTGATTAACTGAGTTATTCAATGGAGACCAGGGCTCAGGTTGCATTTTTGCAAATACCTTTCCTCTCAGCCTCAGTAGAGACATGTCTGTGAACCAGGCTAACACAAGCCAAGATCTAGCAAAAAAGCCGTGGAGACAGTGGCTAAGGAAAGACCGTCTTGGTTCTTGAGTCACGCACCCTGGGCCCACCTCCCCACTCACACACTTGCACAAACATGGGCACCTTTCCCTCCTCTCTAGCCTAACTTCTCAGATCTGATCATCAGACAGCCACGGCTCCTTTAATCCAGCTCCCGCCAGCCCCAGGTCACCCGTGGGACATCCTCTATTGCAGGGGAGGGAGCACCGGGAGTCACAGGCAGTGCCACTGTGCGCCCGGCCCCAGTGAGTCTGGCTGGCCCCGCAGGCTGCCACACCCACCCTGCACCTTCCTTGCCTGCTGCCAAGGCCAGAGGCCAGCAAAAAAACCTCCATGTGGGCAGCATAAGGAGAGGGGACCAGGGACCCCAAGACAAAGGCATCTGTATCCTTCCTCCTTCCCCTCTTACTTCACTGTGACAGCATCATGAGCAAACAAGGAAAAGAGACGGAGGGACCGTGGTGGGAACGTCCCCAGCCTCATCTGCCTGGTACTCAAAGGGCAGACTCCTTTATAAAGTAAAAGTGCACCTCTGAGATCATAGCCCTACGGAGATGACTGGGCCCTAACTGCCTGGGCACACTGCTGTCCTCCGTGAGGGCAGCCTGGTCCCTCACTAGCCTTCATCATGGTGGCTGTCTGCAGCTCCCCACACCGCCGGGCCAACATGATCAATTTTAAATGCATTTCTGAGCACGCCCGCATATAATTACCTCGTTACCCAGCTAAAGAGGCAGCAGCAGACGGCCACCCTGGTCTTTACCCAACAGATGGGAGCCGCTGTGTAAGGAGAGAGGTTAAGTGCCCGAGGCCACGCAGCTGCAGTGAATCCTACCGCAGTCCCTGGGACCGGAGCCTGTATTTTCCATTCCAAGGAGCTAACCTCACCCCTTTAACAGGATCCACTTTGATAATAAATACCGTGACCTGGCACCTACAGGGAGCTTTATAATTTTTAAACTGTGTTCACCGCAAACCAGGTTGCAATTCCTTCCTGGATTCAGTAAGTGGACCTGAAAGATGGGCAAGACAGGCACTGTGACTCTTCCCTATTTAAGAAGAGAAAATTGCAGCCCTAACAGTCCAAGGAGCTTGATTTAGTAGTGCTCTTCCCAAAAGGTCATCTTTATGCTGTGATCTGTAAAGGAATCCTCAGGCCAGTCCAAACTCAAATCACTATATTGAGTCCAATTTTGACCCCTGACAAATTGAGAAGGTGCCATAGGAAAGAAGCCAGACAAGACCAAAAACAGCTGTGGCAATAACTGTTTGTCACCATCCCTTTGCCCTCAATAGTGGAGTATTTGACCAAGAAACTCCTACGTATATGTGAGAGCCCCAAGTTCCATGCCCAACTCTAATTTCCTGCTGGCACTCCCTCCACTCCAGATCCTCCTTCTCAAGAATGCAGCTGGGGGCCCCATTATCTTCTCTCTCAGAACGCAGATCAAGGGCTCTGCCGTCATTAATATCTAACTTGGCACCCCAGCTCCTCACTCACTTGTTCCCACCTAATTCCCTTCCTTGATTCTCCCCCTTCAACATGGGTATAGAAGAAAGAGGCCTGAATTCCAACACATGTTATTATGCTAAAGATCAGTTTTCTCACCTATGAAATGAGGCACAATGCATGCCTTTTCCCACCTGCAAAGGAGAACTAAGAGGATCAAATGACAGTATAGGTTGAAACAATATAAAAATATTGCAATATACAATTGCAACAGCAACATAGAAGCAAACCCAGGCATTCAAGTAATATGACTTTTAGAAATGCTAGAAGCTAATATTATTTGAGTGCTTACCATGCAACTGACACTATTCTTAACATCCTAGGAGTGTCATAAATAATTCCCATAGCAACAGGTGGGTAGTGTTATTATCCCCATTTCACAGATGAGAAAAATAAGACACAGAGAGGTTTCATAACTTGACCCGGTGCCACTCCAGGCAGCCTGGCCCCAGCACCTGAGGCTGCTAACCTGAACTGTCCTTTTTCTAAATAATTAGAGGCCCGATACATGGATTTGTGCACCGGTAGGGTCCCCCTGCCAGGCCTGTGCCCTCTCGAAATCCAGGACCCCTTGGGGAATGTCAGACTGCCAGTTTGGGCCCAATCCCCGCAGGCCAGGCTGAGGGACCCCATTGGTGCACAAATTTGTGCACCAGGCCTCCAGTATGCATATAAGATCTTTGGTTAATCTCTTCCTACCCTCCCCACTCCCCCCTTCCCTCTGAGATTCATCAGTCTGTTCCATGCCTGTGCACTGAGAATCTGCCCCCTGGTGGTCAGTGCACATCATAGCTACTGGTCGAACAGTCAGTCACTTAGGCTTTTATATATATACTAGAGGCCCGGTGCACAAAAATTTGTGCACTTGGGGGAAGGGGGGGTCCCTCAGACCGGCCTGTGCCCTCTTGCAGTCTGGGACCCCTCGGGAGATAACGACCTGCTGGCTTAGGCCTGCTCCCGGGTGGCAGAGGGCAGGCCCAATCCCTAGGTGCAGCCCCTGGTCGGGCTCAGAGCAGGGCCAATTGGGGAGTTGGGGTGCCTTCCCCTGTCATGCACAGAGCAGGGCAGATTGGGAGGTTGCGATGCCACCCACAGTCATGCTCAGGGTAGGGCCGTTTGGGGGGTTGGGGCACCGCCCCGTCACACTCAAGGCAGGGTCGATGGGGAGGTTGCGGCGCCACCCCCTGTCACACACAGAGCAGGGCCCATCAGGGGGGGTTGGGGCTCCATACCCTGTCATGCACAGAGCAGGGTCAATCAGGGGGTTGGGGAGCTCCCCCTGTCATGCACAGAGCAGGGCCGATCAGGGGGTTGAGGAGCTCCCCCCTGTCACTCACAGAGTAGGGCCGATAGGGGAGTTGGGGCACTGCCCCCTGTCACACTCAGGGCAGGGCGGATCAGGGGGTTCGGGCACCACCACTGTCACACTCAGGGCAGGGCAGATGGGGAGGTTATGACTCTACCCCATCACACACAGATCAGTGTCCGTGGGGGGGGGGAGGGTTGGGGCACCGCCCTCTATCACCCACAGAGCAGGGCCGATCAGGTTGTTGGGGCGCCGCCACTGTCACACTCTGGGCAGGGCCAATGGGGAGGTTATGACTCTACCCCATCACACACAGAGCAGGGCCCATAGGGGACGGGGGGGGGGGGGGTTGGGGCCCAGGGCGATCAAGGGGTTTGGGCGCTGCCCCCTGTCACGCTGATCCCGGTGCTGGGAGGCCTCGCAGCTCTGCTGATCCTGGTGCTGGGAGGCATATTACCCTTTTACTATATAGAATAGAGGCCTGGTGCATGGGTGGGGCCGGCTGGTTTGCCCTGAAGGGTGTCCTGGATCAGGGTGGGGGTCCCCACTGGGGTGCCTGGCCAGTCTGGCTGAGGGGATGATGGCTGTTTGCAGCTGGTCACACACCCTTCAGTGTGGGGGTCCCCACTGGGGTGCCTGGCCTGTCTGGCTGAGGGGCTGAGGGCTGTTTTCAGGCTGGGACTAAAGCTCCCAACCTCTCCGTTTTTTCTTTTTTTTTTTTTTTATTCTGGGCCAGGTTTAGCTCTGAGGCCTCAGCTGCTGAAAACAGGTTTCTGGCCTTTGTTTACCGTCTGTATTTGATACAATGTTGCGGTCCGGCTGGCTGAAGCTCCCACTGAGTAAAGCAGGTTTCTGGGGGTTTTTTAGCTTCTTTATTCGCAACATAGTTGCTGAGAGTTGCAGCTGAGAGGCCTGCAAGTCAGAGGGGGAACGTTGGAGTCCTCCATCACTGAAGCAAGCAAGCCTCCCTGTTCGCATCAGCTGCCTGGCTGCCGGCCACCATCTTGGCTGCCAGTTAATTTGCATATCTCAGCCCTACTCTGTGAGTGACAGGGGGATTAGCCAATGGGAAGGGTAGCGGAGTGACATGTTTCTCTTTTATTAGTGTAGATAGACTAGAGGCCCAGAGCATGAATTCATGCACGGGGGGGGGGGGGGGGGGGGGGAGGGGGGCGTCTCTCAGCCCAGATTGCGAGAGGGCACAGGCCAGGCCAAGGGACCCCCACCAGTGCCCAATCGGGGCCAGGGAGGGACGCGGGATGTTACCAGAGAGGGACCACAGGAGGACTCCAGGGAATGTCTGGCCCATCTCGTTCAGTCCCAATTCGCCAGACCCCAGCAGCAAGCTAACCTACTGGTAGGAGCATCTGCCCCCTGGTAGTCAGTGCATGTCATAGCGACTGGTTGACCGGTCGAATGTCTGCCCCTTGGTGGTCAGTGCACATCATAACGAGTGGTTGAGGGGTCTTACCATATCATTAGCATATTATGCCTTGATTGGTTGAATGGCCAACCGGACACTTAGCATATTAGGCTTTTATTATATAGGATAAGCATAATGCCTTTGATTCAATCGGTCATTAGCTGAGCATGTTAAGGTTTACAAAAGCCACCCATGTATGTAAACCCACCTGAGTTTCTCAACAAGTAGGTAAACAAATGATGTTATTCTAGGAGACAGCAGCCCAGAGAACTAACTCGTCCAAGGATTCAAAACCAGTTAATGGTGGAACTTGGACTTAAACTCATGGGCTTTCCCCATGTCCCCCCACTTTGGAGCCCTTTCTACAGGCCTCCACACCAGCACCAGCCCGATACTCATACACCCTGCCCCTGCCCCTGCCCACAGGAGCACCTCCAATGTAGCCCTGCGGCCATGCCAGGGTACAAAAGCTGTGACCACAATGAGAGATCAGGTCAGGGGCTTTAGCCAGCCAGACCACAGGGCACCACAGCTTTTGAGTCTCCCACTGGATGTATCCAATGGATCCAGAGGCTGGCGGCCCCAGAGGAAGTCCTCTCAGTGACACGAAGCTGCAGCCCCAAATGGACCCATGATGGCCAGACTTTCCCTAAACCTATTATGCAACCATGTTCTGGGATTTCTCTAAATTTCAACATATTCTATTTTCTCTTCGGAGAGAAAGCATGAATGTGAGACCATAACACCTTGCAGTAACCAGACAACGGCCCTTCCCACTTGTCTGGGGTTACTGGTAGGATAGGAAATGTTTTCAAATCTGTCTTCTATGAGCCAATTGTGGCTTCCAGAATGACTAACAACCTCAGGAGTGAGGAACGGTGGGGGGAGGGAGGGTGTACAACTGAGGGCCACTGTTTGTTACAGGGCAAGGAGCCAGCTCAAGAGTGGCCGGCAGAGAAGCCCGAGTGATGCTCCCAAAGGCTCCAGGCCCTCAAGAAGGCAGCCTGAGCACCCCCGAGTCCAGGCACCCCAGACCTTGTGCCCATTTGAAAGTTAAGATCAAGTTGGGCCAATCTTCTCTTTAAAGGATCTAATTATAGGGAGCACGCTCTGGGAACAGGGGCTTATCTTTGTTGCCTGGCGTCCAGCACAGAGCCTGCAGGGAGGGGCCGGCACATGGGGATGAATGAAGTGGGTGGCCAGGTGAACCCACAGTCTCACTGGGATGTGATTGTGACTTGCGGGACAAACGAAAGAGCGGAGAAAGTCTCTTTGTGGCCAAGACACATGAAATCAACAAAAACAACACAAAATAAAAGGGAGCATTTGTTTAGTAGCAGTTTTAACAGCTCTCTTCTTCACATCCCTTGAAAACAACAGTGTCTTCACTCATTCACCCACCACCCACAGGTACCTGTGCCTCACTCTGGTGGACAAGCTGTGTATGTGTGTGTGGGTGTGTCTGGGTCTCTGTGAGTGCCACGTGAGGTAGTTCAGGATTTATTATGAAAGCAACAGGGACAGCTAGGGAAATATTAGAGGGGACCCCACCCGTTGTGAACTGCAGACATGGGGCTGCTCCTTGGCCCCCTGTCCCAGCCTCTGCTACCCCCTGAGGAAGGGCCTGGATTTTCCTTGAGCAGGATCCCAGTTTAGTAATAAACACCAATGGAACTGGCACCTATACAGAGCCTTATACTTTTTTTTTAATATATATTTTTATTGATTTCAGCGAGGAAGGCAGGAGAGAGAGACGGAAACATCAATGATGAGACAGAATCAATGATCGGCCGCCTCCTGCACGCCCTCTACTGGGGATGGAGCCTGCAACCCAGGCATGTGCCCTGATGAGGAATCAAACTGTAACCTCCTGGTTCATAGGTCGATGCTCAACCACTGAACCACACGGGCCAGTCCTTTATACTTTTCAAACAGAAGAAAGGTGTGTTCATTGCAAACCAGGTTGCATTTTTTCCCAGATGCAGTAAGTGGGCAGGATGGGCATTGTTAATCTACTCCAGAAATTTTTAACCTTTTTCATCTCTGGCACATATAAACTAATTACTGAAATTCTGCAGCACATCAAAAAATATAGTTTTTGCCAATCTGACAAAATGATAGGTATAATTTTGATTCATTCATACCAGACAGCTATTGTTGTATTGGCTGTTGTCATTTTTCTTATCTGACAATCTAAGGGAAAGAGGTCAGTGCCCCTGACTAAATAGTCAGGTAGTGCATGTTTTAAAAATTCCTGCGGCGCACCGATTGAAAATCACTGTTCTACCCTATTTAAGAAGAGAAAGCTGCAGGTCTCCGGGAAGCTGGAGGGCTGCGAGGTGGGAGTGAGCAGGGCTGGCTGCGGAGGATCTGCGGTAACTCAGTACACAAACACTTCGCTGAGCAACTTACTATGTGCCCGCTCCTGTTTCTGGCAATGAGAACGAGAGAGCACAGAATTCCTGCCCACGGAGAGCTTACATGTGAATGAGGGGAGACGGACCATGAACAATACAAATAATATGACAGATATAAGTAAAACATGTAAATAATGTAAATAACATAGATATCAATGAAATACTAGTACATAATATAAATAATAAATATAAGTAAATGGTACGATATTTTTGAAGGTAATAAATGCTGTGGAGAAGATAAAAGCAGGGCCAGACCCTAGGGAAGTGTGGGTGAGGGGCAGGTGGACTCAGCTGTGACTTGGGTGGTCAGGGAAGTTGTCAATGAAAAGGAGACCACAGTGTCCCCTGAACCAAGGTCATAGCAGTGGGGACAGGGAGGCAACAACGAACTGAAGAGGTGTTACAGGATGCAGGAATGGCAGGTCTAGGAAGCATGTGGTGGGGAGAAGGAAGGGGGCCGGGCAGAGAAAAAATGAAGAGAAACCAAGTTTCTGAGACGGGCCTGGGCCGAGAGGAGGTGAGGGTGTCCACACTGGACACACCGAGGCCAAGGAGCCCAGGAGGCTGCCAAGTGGACATGTCTGCGAGGCAACTGGATACCCAGCTCCTGGAGACACTGGACCACAGACACGGATCTGCAAGTTATCAGGACCCAGGCAAAAACTGAGACGAGTCCTGGGGGGAAAAAAGAGAGTGGAGGGCAGCATTCTGCAGAAGGCCAGCGGCTGCACAGGGGCCAGCAACAGCCAGACCCAAAGGGGATGCCAAGAGCTCAGGGTCACAGGGTCACGAGGCACCCCTCACGGAGAGATGGCTGCAGCAGGGGCTGGCAGCAATCCTGGGGATCGCTAGCGGCCTCCTGAGGTTTCAGTGGAGTTGGGGGGGAGGGGCGCCACAAAGCCAGTGACCTGGGAGGGGGTGACAAAGTAAGGGAGTAGAGACCAAGTGTCAATGATCCTTTTATAACATCTATTATTTTAAGGAGAAAAAAAACAAAGAGCAACAAGAGTTTATCTGTTTCCAGGAAGAAAGAGGGTGGTACTTGGGGCCCACGGGCTTAAGGTAAGATGTCTATGGTTTGTGAATTTTACAAAGGACAGGCCTGGACCTGGATAAATGATTTCAAGAAGGAACCAATGCGGGGGAAGCTAAAGATACTGGAACTGGGTTACTCAAGAGAGAGATGACCAAAATAACTACAGCTGTGGGCCTTCCCCGAGAACGCAGGCTCCAGACACTGCAGCGAGAGCTCTGCATGTGCCGCAGGCAACTTCCAACAGCCCTGGAAGGCAGGTGTCGGTGTTCACGTCCCGCTCCGCACACAAGAAAACTGAGCCTAGAGAGGTCACGCAGTGCGCCCCGGGTTTGTAGCCAGGATTCAATTCCAGCGTGAGGGTGGTTCCCACACAGCGCCCCTCCCTGCCCCCTCTGAGCCACCCAAGAGGAAGAAAGGACCCTCGTACCTTTCGGAGGAGGGGCAGGGGGCAGAGGGCGACCTGGAAGGCAGTGACAAGAAGATGATTTTGATTGCGGCCCTGGTTCCTCTGTGAACTAGGAAGCAAGATGCCACGCAGAGGCTGAAAAAGTGGAGGGGTGGGGGCCGCTTACCGAGCAGAGCCTGGTCTGAAGCAGCTGCCGGGGAGGACGGAAGTGGCCTGACCACACACTTGGAAGGACAGGCTGCGGGCCCAGAGGCATGGACACACGGAGAGTCACTGTGGCCGTGGCTTTCTCCTGTACCCAGACAGTCTGTCCAGAACCGGCCAGTCTGGGCCGGCCAGTGTTAGAAGAACCAGAGACAAAGAAACTGAAGGCCCAGTGGCAGCAGTGATGGCCAGGGTCCAGGCGAGATGAGGAAGACAGGACAGGATGGGAGGGGAAGACCTAGCATGACCGTGAGAAAGCTATGGCCAGCCTATGAGATGTCCCAGTTTAGGATTCCAGAGGTAGAAGGTTCTGAATTAGGGGCAGGCCCCAGGAGGTAAGACCATCAACCTGAGGGGTGTCAAGAACAGAGGGATGTGAATGGTGGGGAACAAGAGGACATGTTCTCAGGGTGAGGACGGGATTTGTGGAGAAGCAGTCTGTGAGCCAACACCAAAGTGCGCAGAGAATGAGGAAGAGGGACTGCACGCTGATGATGATGAAGATGACAATGCAGATGACGAAGATGACGATGACGCCTGGAGAGCAGGCCCTGCTCTAAGTGCTGTAAGGACGTAACCCTCACAGCTACCCTGGGACAGCAGTACCACCTTTTCCCCTTTTCACAGATGGGAAAACTGGGCACAGAGAGGTGAAGAAACCTAAGTGGGAACGGGGTCCGGGTCCAAGCAGTCTGACTCGGGTCCATGCTCTAATCATTCTACTATCCTGCCCCTCAGCATGAGAATCCGGCTGCAGTCTCAGGGGAGGAGATGACAAGAGACAGAGAGTGGCTGATGCTGGTGAAAGTGGCTGGCAGGAACCTCAAAGGGGAAGGAGAGGTGCATAGGAGAGAAGGAAATGACCCCACCCCCACCCCTCCCTGAGACCCGAAGGTACCTGGGTTTGTACTGATGGGAACCACCTTTACTTGGATTTCTATCAGGACAGGGAGACGGAAGGACCACTCAGCGTAGAGGTGAGGGAGTTGGTTACAAGAACTCCCACAGGTACAGTGGAAAACAAAGGAAGAAGGAAGCAAGGGAACCTTGAATCCGGGGAGAGAAAGCAGGAAGAAAATGAGTACCTGCATTTCACAGGTAAGGGAATTAGATCTCAGGAAAGCTAAATGTCCTGCCCGACCAGGAAGTCAAAGACTGGGTTCTGAGGTCCCCAAGATAGTTCTCTGAGGGTGAGAAATCTCAGCTCTGAAGGCTAGAGGGAAGGATTACAGTTAAACAAAGAGAAAGTGATTAGACACACCTCTCCTATGAAAAATGTCCCCTGTGAGCATTCAGGGTGGAGGTGGGGAGGGGCGGGCAGGCAGGCTGTGGGAGAAGCAGGGCTCCCCAGGCGCCTGGAGTGCTCCAGCAAACATGTCTGTGGTCAGCACCACGGGACCAGACAACTGGCAGAAGATGCAGAACACACACACAGAAAATTCTTTCAGAGGGAAAGGCTGGGTACTAGGAAAAGACCTGGGACATTCTAGGGTTCAAAAGACATTCACAGGCTTCATTCAACACAAGCAAGCCCTTCACCCGGTGGGTCAAGGAAAGGCAGCCCCCCTAAAGTGGGAAGGGGGCCAAGAGCCCCAGCCTGTCTGAAAGGGGAAGTGAGACTGAAGTCCTGAGACCGGTCACTGCTCCAAAGAGCACAGAGTGGATGAGAGGGCCACAGGTGGCTAAAATGTGCCCAAGTGGAAACCAGGAAAGGGGTGGGAAGTATACACAGAGCACCACTCTCCCTCCCACGTGACAACCCCCAACATCCACGTGCACACCCCTGCCTGGTTGCAGTCACTTAAATTTCCCCATTAAGCCAAGTGCCTCTCCCTATGGATGAGTTGAAGTCACCTGAGACCACGTTCGCTGCCCACTGAAATGCTAGGGGCTTCCCTCTAAGCCCTCTGCCCAGCCTCCCCCTCCCCCATTTCCAGGAAGAGGGAGTCAGCAGCAGGCAGGAAAGTGGCCGCTCGTGGGGCCAAGTGCTGACACTGGGACTTCAGCAGCAGGCCTTAGGGCTTAGGTGCCACACTGGGTCCCAGCCGGCCGCCTGGGAGTTCATGACACAAAGATTAAGGCAAAAGCTCAAGAACACTCCTTTTCTGACTCCCTGCCCCTCCTCCATCCACCTTTTAGAAAGGACAGAAGAGGAGGGGAGGAATCTGAAGACAAGGCTGGGGAAGAGAGACAGAAAAATCACTATAATTTTACTGCAAGAACTACAGCAATTTGGGATCTCACACCCTTTTGAAGTTCAAGGGCATCCACCACACTGTACTTTGTTTGGGAAGCAATGAAATGGGTGGGCGGGCACTCTGGCAGCTGCCTTCACCATCCTGAGCACCTTCCTACCAGCCGACCTCAAGCTGAGGGATGCTGGGCCGTCCTGGCACCTGCCTGGCTCAGAGCTGCTCGGAGCTGCTCAGAGCTGAGCAGGGCCGGCTACAGCCCTCTCCTCTACCCCCCAACCCCCCCCCCGCCCACCCCCCACCCCCCCCCCCAAGGCCAACCCACGGCTTCCAAATGGTTCAGCACCCACAGCCCCTGGAAAGAACACTGTCAACCACCCATCCGCGCCCTGGCTGGGAAGGAAGGCTCTTCCTAGCAGAGTTCAGGGCAGCAGTTTCCCTAACAAGCAAAGCAAGAGAAGGGCTGTGAAAGGGTCAGCGGAAGTTCCCTCGCTTCAAATCTTTCCTGTTTCCTCTCACCCCTGCTTTCCCGACCACGGGACGCAGCATGGTCTACAAGTGGTGTGCCTAATCTGGTTGGAATTTCCTCCTCCACCCACCTGGCATTCTCCCCGCAGTCATGAGCACTCCCGACCAGGGGTTCTCACATCCACCCCAAGTGCTGGGCTAGGCCACCTCGCTCCTTGGCACTCTGGCACTTGCCACTTCGGAGCCCCAGGAAGAAGGCCATGGAAACCCTGCTGCAAACGCCAGGTGGGGAGCAGCAAGTAGCTGCTAACCATTTGGAGAAGCCCAAATCCCGAAGGAGTGGAGTGGCCGCGCTCTCTCCCTCGTGCCACCACCGTGGGGACTCAGAGCTGATGGCAGAAAACAGGCAGCCCAGAGTCCCGGGAGCCTGGCCCTTCGCAGATTAGTGAACACTCACATCCCACCACTGTGAAATGAGGAGAGGACACGAAAGTTGCCGAAGGTCTTCCGACACCCATTTAGTAATCGCAGGCTGATGCCAGCGGGAGCCCAGGGATTAGTATCATCGGGTTCAGGGCCACTCATGTTTTGGCCATAACCCCTGGCCAAAAGAGCACTTTACACAGCCACTCAGGAACGCACACACACACACACACACACACACACACCCCCCAGAGTTTCATGGAGTAACACTTCCTGCATGCCATGCACGCTTATACCCTGTCCTCACCCATCTGTCACTTTTAAAATGTTGATCCTGCTAATGGGTCACCTCCCAACGTTTAAAAAACACAGGGGTGGGATGGGAATAGTATTGAATATTACAATTTTAAGCATCAGCGAGGCTAGACTTCCGGACCTATAACCATAAAACCAAGCAGTTTGCTTAAGCTCTATAGCCCACACTATCTGGGACAGAAACATTGAAAAAAGCAGGCCCACCCACTACTCATTTAACTTCACAACATCAAAGTGAATAATCAAAGAAAATGCCTTAGAAAAAAACAAATTTTTCTTCCAAGATGCAATTTACGTTGATGTGGCTTCAGTCGACATAGTTATCTGAAATTTCAAGTAACATAAAAGAGGACAGTGGGTGCTCTGTGTTTATAGAAAGGGGGGGGAGGTAAGGTTAAAAATGGGGAGAAATACTGAACTGGTCCCCAGCCCCCATTTTATTTACAAGTGACAAAACTAAGAGACAGAACAGCGCCTAAGGCATGAAGCAAGTTAGGGGCAGGGCTTGAAATCCAACCCCGGGCTCCTGACTCAATTACTCACAGTCTCCATTATCCAAAATATTTAAAAACACAGTCAAGGTCTCTCCAAGTGAAGCTTTGCCATGACTGAAGCGTGGAGAGGCCCTGATAACTCACGGTCGGCGCAGACAACCATGCTGATCTTGGCAGACCTTGGCACTCCGCGCAGCCTCACTGGGGTCCCGCAAGGGGCTCACACACTTAACTCTCTCTGTGCCTCTTCTCGGAGAAGAATTAAGCCTTGCTACCCCTTCCAAAATGTAGCAAAAAAATGAGAGGTGCTTTAAAACCAAACCTGCATGCTTAGAAGCAGAAGAACCCCTATGGCTCATTTATTCAGGGTCAGAGTTAGAATCCCAGAACTCAGGAGGCCTCACTCACTCGCTGACCCAAGCCTTCATTTTACAGTCAAGCCCCATAAGGTAACAGCCAAAGCAGTTCCTTCTTCACACACTATATTAGCCCGTCCACTGGTGAAGACTGCCACAGAAAGTTACACAAAATACCAGCCTCTAAGGGGCAGGAGGAGGGGTAGGGAGGAAACTAAACCCAGATCACACAATTTTAATACATGAGACGAATGTCTCTTTACAGTGTCCAAGGGAACTCAAAAGGCATGACTGTTTTTCCACTGATCCTAAAGGTAAGCTGAAGTGATGCTCTGAACCAAACCCGGAGCACAGAGGCCAAGGCCTCGAAGTGGCATGGTTCCTTGCGGCAACATTCATCTCCCCGCCCCAGTGGGTCTTGGGGCCTGCTCAGATGACATCTCTCTGCTCCTAACTTTCCCTACACTCTGTCCAAGGCACTTGAGACAACAGCTTCAAATATGGGGAATTTTATTACATGGGAGGGATTCTTTCCTATACAAATGCCACCTGGTATCTGTCCAGGGTGTTTGCCGGAGGAGCTCTGTAAACCTAAGAGACAAGACCTCCCCCACCCGCTCCGTAATCCTGGCAGGCGAGGACCATTCCTCTAATTCCCCGCGGGGACACTGAAGGGGCAGAAAGGGTGATGGCTCAGGCCCAGTGGCACAGACTCTCACCTTACCATGAAAACCCATGCCATCTCTCACTGGACCTGTGCCTCTCTAGCCATGGACTGCCAGCTCTGAGAGCCGCCCAGGGCAGGGAAACCCTCTGAGTTAGACGTTCTGGCCTTCACACGGCTCACGTGGGGCCAGCATCAGCAATTAGATACAGCCGGGAAGGGGGGGAGGGAGGACTCTGTGGGCCTGCCATTCAAGGTAACTGCCACCTAGAGAGGCCCCCAACCTTCCAAAGCACAGTGGGGCTGGAATCAGAGGATGAAAGTGGGCAAGTTAATCAGTTCACCTCTCTGTGCCTCGGTTTCTCCATCGGTTCAGCGCCAGGGTTGCTGTATGAATTAGATGAGTTATGCCTGCACAAATGCAATGTGTCAGTAGTAGCATTACTTCCCTGCACTAGTCTATCCCCGAGGCATGGCGTGTCCTGAACACACTGACAGCAGCCCTCTGTCAGACAGACAGTATCTCCCTGGCTAAAGCCCTCCTTACAGGAACGCATTAAAAACTACCTGGCGAAGTGTCGGGCAAACTGAGCGCCTATTACACAACCCACAGTCAAGGGCTGCGTAGCACACCCTCTCCCCACCTGCCGGCCTCCCTGACACAGAAAGAGAAGGCAAATGTCACTGCAGGTCTCCTGCCTCCCTGCTGCTCCGCTGCCCCAACTCCAGGGGGAGAGTAGAACCACTAAGGGAAGGGGATCAGCAGGGCACCGCCGAACCGGCACCCCCAAGAGAGCCGCCAAGACCCAAGAGAACCCCTGCCACTCCCTAGACCCCCAAAACACCCGGGGAGCAGAAACCACACGCCGGGGCCGACGGGCGTCCACACGCCGGGACGGGAAGGCGCGCGGCCCGTCGGGAGACACGTTTCTCAGCGCGGGCGTGGTGAGCGCTCCCGGCAGCCCGCTCCCTCGGAAACGGCGCACGTGTGGGCGGCCCCGGGCTCCTCGCGCGGGCGGCGCGCTCCTCTCGCTGCGCCTCGGACACCGGGCGCGCCAGCGGGAGCCGCGAGGAGCCAGGACTCTCACACCCTCGGGTCGCGTGGGCAGGGCAGGCGTGGAGACCGTGCAAAGCGCACCGATCGCCTCCCTCGGGGACCCCGCACGCACGCGCGCGGTCTCCTCTGCTCGCTCGTCCCTCAAGTCTCCTCGCGCCTCACCTTCACTGAGTCTACCGGGTACATGACCATGTGCTCCATGATCCCGGCCATCGCTCCGGCTGTCATGTGGGTGGATAAGGAGGCGCTGGTCGGCAGGTTCTCATAGTCCTCCGACCCGGCGTCCTTGCCGCCGCCGCCGCCATCTCGGCAGTCCCCATCCATCCTGCGCCCCACAGCCTGGCTCCCCATGCCGCCGCAGCGCAGCTCCATCCGCCAGCTCCACCGCCGCGGGAGGCTGCAGGAGGTGGGCAGGGAGGGGGAGGGGGGGAAAACTTCACTTCTTAAAGTGGGAACCACCTCCCGGGTGCTACGGCGCCTGACGCCATGGCGGGCTGGGGTGGAGCGGAGGGGCCCGAGACACCAATCACTGGAAAAGAAGAGGCCCGCGGCGGCCGCGCCATTGGTGTGCGGGCCAGTGAGGACCCGCCTCCCTGTGTGACGTCACTGTCCAGTGCAAATTTCCAAGCAACCGGAGGGGGGCGAGAAGAGACGTTGGGGAGTCCCGGGAAGTTGTACCACCTCAAGGCTGGCGCTGCCTCCCTTGGGGCAGGCAGTGGGGGCGGTCCCTGGAGAGGGTCCGCCTGGCTACAGAGGCGCTGTGCATAGGGTTGCAGGGGGAGCAGGAACGCAGGCTCAGGGGAAATGGCCCCCAGAGCCCAGGGTTTTGCAAACAGTACTGCTCAGCAAGCTTTGGCATTCCTCAGGCCTGGAGGTGACTGCAAATGTCGCTTATGGAGCAATTATGGTGGCTGGATGAGGAAGGGAGTGGCGTTGGAGAATTGAGGACATGCTGCGTCATAGCAGCGATGCACCTACTCTTGTGCAACACAAGGGGACAGAGTTGAAACTCAAGGTCCTGTGATAGGCTGCTTGGTAGGGGAGATTACCCATATATTTGAAATGTTTTCTCTCACTGCAAACACATCATAATAGAGCTAAGTTTATTCCTCCCCTTATTCTCACACAGAGGCTAAATCCACCCTGCCCTGGACTAACCAAGACAATAAGGAGTAACCAAGATGGATCCCTTCTGGGCAGGCACCTCCAGCCCATTTTCCTTGGAGCTGACATGCCTAGAAGGTGGTTAGAGGCTTGCTCCCATTGAAGGGCTGCAAAGTGGCTGAGAGTAACATCTTGCAGCTTTGCATCTACCTGCCTGTGTTCTAAGACTCTGGTCTCCTAGTTCTTAAGTTCATTCTTTATTTTACCCTAAATAGCACTGTCTTGCTCCATCTGTGGGAAGGGAAAGGAATCAGAAAGTGGAGGAGTGACCTGTTTATGGACGTCTCCGTGAAAGCATGACATTTGCAAGTCTAAATGTGTGTGTTCCGGGCTAAAGATTTGGCTCTAGCTGATCAACTTCTCCCTCACCAGACACCTTATCCAGAGGCAGCTTCTGGTCAGGAAAGCTGGGCTCTGAGATAGGAAAGGGAGGAGACCCTGGAGATGCTGTGCCCACACCCCAGTCCCAAGGTTCAAGCTACAGCAACCCTGGCGGCTCTCGGGGAATTGAGACACAGTGATGTGAGCATTGTCAGTAGAGGCTTCAAGGCCAAGGTCCCCCATTGCCCCATTTTTGGGAGCTGCCAATAGTGGCTCCCAAAGTGAGTGCTAAGGATGTGATGGAAGCATGCTCTGTGTTCAGTGTTTAGAGAGAAGAATTTCCCTGCTTTTGCCAAGGGTGATTTTTAAGAAACATTGATCAAAAGCTGTTGATATTCGTTTACAAATGGATACCCCTTAACCAGTACATATTAACCCATTGTCCAGTTTCTGGAAATGTGACACAAAAGTCTGAAAATGCATGAAGCTCTTCTTCAAAGCATTATTTAGAGCCATAAATAATTGGAAATGACCTAAATGTTCAACTAGAGAGGAATGGCTAAGTAAATGATGGCACATGTAGTAATGAAATATTATGGGCCCATTAAAAATTGTGGTCACATTATGCAGCATGGGAAATGGTGATGATGCATGTTAGGTAAAAAAACAAAACAAGATTTTATAGATATTACATCCACAGTAATGTAAATATGCATACCAAGAGTGAAGGGGTTATAGTGACAGTGCTGTAGGATTACAGGTAACTATTTTTATTATATTTTTCATACTTAAATAATACTTGTGTTATTTTCACAATTTAAAAAAATGAAAGTGAATCATTATTTTTAGGATATAATCTCCCAATGCATGAGAAACCTTCTGAACTTTGCCATGGTGATGTTGGTGGAGAAAAGTCATCCTTGGCATGGTTAAGAGGACTCTCAGCATATATGAACATGCCCATTAATCTTCAGAGATATAGATTTTTAATTTTTTTATTGAATAAATGTTAACCCAGAACCATTTAAAAAATATTTGAAATAGTTATTAAAAGCAGTATTTTTACCTCACCATATAAAGTAGGTATAGTGGCCTAGCACTCAGCATCCATTTAAACTCCTCCTTGTACGGCAGTTGCTAGAAAATTTTAAACTACAATTCTCTGACTCCTTTGCAGCTAGGACTCTAGAGTGAATTATATTCTGCCAATTAGATGAACTAAGAGCTCTGGGAGGTGGAAGGGAGATAGAGGCCACCTTCCTGCTGCTTTCATCTTCCATTGCCTTGCATGGTCATAGACATTTGGGTTAGGAGCAGTTGGGGTAGTCAGTAGCTTCTCTATTGCAACAGCTTTGCAGTGTCTGGTCTCCAGGTGCATAGTTGCTGCAAGGCAGTGTAGCAGGGGGATGGCAACAGTGATGGCAGCATCCTCCTGAGCCCTGCACCATAGCTTCAGTAGATGGCCTTTCTCACCTAGGTGGTGGAGGTTCCCTTTAAGAAGCCAGTTTGGACCTGGGAGTTATCCCTGAAGGCCCATCAAAGGGTCGGCTCCTCGCCTATATTCTAACAATATTGTGTATAGTAGACAAAACCTGCTTAGAGACAGGTGGCATCCCAGACACTGTAACCAAGTGTTTTGACCACACTGCCAGCAAGGAAGGAGCAGTGTGGGGACCCCGGAGCACAGCAGTGATCCTCTCCTGTGGGATGGGCCATGGACTCAGAATGACTTGTTGGTTCCACCAAAGTCTTACGTAAAGTTCCTGAACGTTGAAATTCTGAAAATGTCATGATATTGCCCTAGCCCTACCGGGAACCAAGCTCCACATAGAAAGAGGAAGCCACGGAGGGTGTCTGGTGAAGAGCACTTGACTTGGAGTCATGGGCCCTTCAAGCCCTGCTTCTACCATTTACTAGCTGTGTGGCTCTGGCCAATTTGGTTGGCATGCTCTCTCCTCTGTTGACCATGGGCACTGATACTTAACACATGGTGAATGAAATATAGAGAGAAGTAGACTAAAATCTTATGAGGAATTATATATAATTTGGGGGTATTGGAAGAAAAGAGGACAGAAAGGAGTTATGGGTACAGAGGGAGGAGGCTCAGGCTTCTCCAAAATCCTACTTTTTTCACTGTCATTCCTCTAGACCTGACATCTGCCTGCCCGCACAGATACCTTAGCACCCTGCCCAGATGTAGCCAGTGCTGTGTCTCCCCTGGGGCCCCTCCGTGCTCTACCAGAGAGGAGGCCCGTTCCATGGAGCAGCTGCAGCGGGTGATGGCTCCTGGGGCCCCATGTGGTGTGGCCCCAGGGTGGAGCGTGTGCTTTCCGTCTTTGTTTTTGTCAATGTACGCCATCCACATCCCCATTAATTTTAAGCCAACTTTATATGTTGAGCCAGCGCCTCTGGACATGCAGGTCCCTCCCCCATATACAGATCTGTCCTGTAATCCCAGAATCCCTTGATTTCCCAAGGATGGCACTGTGTTTCTTAAAAGTTTAGACTTAGGCATGAGTCTCCCATTGAGAAAGAAGAAATGGAGATAAAAATCTAGCCATACTCAGGATCCCCAGACCAAATAAGGAGAGGGTGGGAGAGAGCCATCAGAGGCAGAGAACCCAGCGAGGTCTCACTTTACCAGGTGTTGTTTACAAAGGGCGCTGACTGGCCAGGGTCAGAGCTGGGGGGTGAGAGAAGTGTTGACCTGCCCTGCCTCCTAAAAGCCTGGCAGGCTCGTGCTTCCGCAGACACCACTGCTGAATCCAATCGTCCCATGTGATGTGGACCGGGTCCCACTGCTGTGAGACCATCCTCTGGCTCCTGTGCCATCCTCCTTGGCAGCTGCCCCGTATACCTTTACTGAAGAGACCCAACAGTGCCCAGCCGGTGTGGCTCAGTGGTTGAGCACCCACCTATGAACCAGAAGGTCACGGTCATATGCCCTGACCGGGTGTGGGCTCGATCCCCATTAGGGGGCGTTCAGGAGGCAGCCGATCTATGATTCTCTCTCATCATTGATGCCATATATCTCTATCTCTATCTCTATCTCTATCTCTATCTCTATCTCTATCTCTATCCCTCTCTATCTCTATATCTATATATACCAACAGTTCCAGCTGCCCCCTCATCACCCCAGGGGCCACACTGTCTCTGTGCTGTTCCCATGTCCACTCTCATTCAAGAGTCTGGCCCCTACTGGATGGCTCAAAGCCCGAGAGGACAGAGGAAGTAGGAGAGGAGAGCTGAGGTCCCAGTGGAGGCAAAGGATTGGCTAAATTCTGGGTAGGGTGTGACATATCTGTGTGTTGCATGGGTTGGCCTTGGGCCATCCTTAGCCACCCACCCCAAGAGCTTACATCTATCATTTTCTGTTCTCCTCACCTTTTCCCACAAATATATTCAATTCTCTACAGCCTAATACAATCCCTTTTCCCAGCTGCACACCTGAAGCTATGGTCCTACTTCTCTCCTGGTTCTGAAGTCCCTGAAAGAATAATCTCCCCTCGCCAATCTCCCCTTACTCACAATGCACTCATTCCCCAAGGCTCGGTCTGGTAGTTTCTAACCCCTGCACTTTTTCAAAGGTGCTCTTGAAAAGGTCGCCCATGACATGAATGCTAAGTCAGCCCCCTCTCCCAGTGTGACCTCTTGACCTCTGCCTCCTCAGGAATTCCTCCCTCACTTTTGCTCTCCTCCTGCCCTTCCCACATGCCCTCTGCCCCTTCACTGCCTCCCCTTCCTCTCTGCGCCTGTCCTCAGAGTTCCTCTCTTGGTTGCTCTTTCTTTGGATCTCTCTTCCATTCCCACATTCCCGTCACCAGCCCTGGTTCTGTTTCAAATCCTGACCTTCCTCTGCATCCCAGCCCCACATTTTCACGTGCCTCCTAGACAGCTCTGCCTGAATACTCCACCTGAACCTAAAGCTTAGAAAGTGTATCCGTGTCCTGGGGCTGCCATCACAAAAGACCACAAAATGGGTGGCCTAAACCCGTGGTGGGCAAACTGCGGCTCGCAAGCCACATGCGGCTCTTTGGCCCCTTGAGTGTGGCCCTTCCTAAGCCTTAGGAGTACCCTAATTAAGTTAATAACAATGTACCTACCTATATAGTTTAAGTTTAAACAATTTGGCTCTCAAAAGAAATTTCAATCGTTGTACTGTTGATATTTGGCTCTGTTGACTAATGAGTTTGCCGACCACTGGCCTAAACCAATAGACGTATACTCTCTTGTGTTTTTTGAGGCTTGATGTTCAAGATCAAGGTGTCGATAGGGCCATACTTCCTTCAAAGGCTCTCAGGGGAGGATCTTCCCTTGCCTCTTCCTACCTTCTGGTGGCTCCTCGCAATCCTTAGCTGGTAGATGCACCACTCCCATCTTGACCTCTGTTGTCATATGGCCTTCTTCCTGTGTGTCTCTGTTTGTGTCCATATTTCCCTCCTCTTAGAAGAACACTTGTCATACTAGATTAGGGGCCCACACTACGCCTGTATGACCTTATCTTAACTTCATTATATCTGCAAGGACCCTATTTCCAAATAAGGTCACATTCACAGGTTTCGCGAAGACCTGAATTTGGAGGGACACTCTAACTCAGTACAGTGAGGCAGAGAAGCAAGAACTTCCTACAAGAGTGCAGGAGGCCTGAGTGCCAGTGCTGTCAAATATCTCTGCGAAAGGAGGGGTTGGAACCAATGGCGTGCAAGGCCCCCTCCAGCTCTATCTTTCTAATCTAAAACTGAATTCACAATCTTTCCTCATAATTGGCAATTCCTTCTAATGCCATTTTTTTTTTCTGTATTTACCTCTGTTTTGTCAGGCAACCAGCTAGAGAGCTTAAAGTCATTCCTGCTTCTCAGATCCTATTAGCATGTATAGATCCGGCCTTGGAGAGAACATCATTTATAGCTATAGTGACTATATCCTTTATCCAAACGGGGGTGCTTTTGAGAGGGAAAAGGGGCATTGTGAGTAATTACACCAGGACAGACGTATAACCTGAAACTGTCTTGGGAAAACTAGGACAAATGGTCATACTACTTATAGCCAGTCCTTACTTTCCATCCCCAAACCATGTCCCTAAACCTTTACCTGTCCCTCCTTACATCCTCTTCTAGGGGAGGGCTCTCCATGTCTCCATATGTCAAAATGGTACTCATTTCTTAGCTCAGATGGTTCCCCTTCCATGAAGCCTTCCCTTACACAAGATGTAAGTGGAACCCTGTCACTCTTTCATGCGTCCTTCACAGCCCTCACAATCTGCCACCTTATACTACAGTTCTAGTAACCATGTCTTTCCAACCCCATCGCACTCTAAGTTCCTTGAAGACCTAAGTTGTGTAAATAACATTTATTAAAGGAGTAAGAGAGAGAGCAAGAGACTGAGAACCTATTTGAAGAAATAATGACTAAAACTTCCCTAACCTGGTGAAAAAAAAAAGACATGCAAGTCCAGGAAGCACAGAGTCCCAAACAAGACAGACCCAAAGAGGCCCACACCAAGACACATCATAATTTAAATGCAGAATAGAGAATCTTAAAAGCAGCAAGAGCAAAGCAGTTAGTTGCCTGCAACAGAGCTCCCATAAGACTGTTAGCTAATTTCTCAATAGAAACTTGTCAGGCTAGAAGGGATTGGTACAAAATATTCAAAGTGATGAATAGCAAGGACCTACAACCAAGATTACTCTACCAAGCAAAGCTCTCATTTATACTTGAAGGACAGATAAAGAGATTCCCAGACAAGAAAAAGCTAAAGGAGTTCATACTACCAAATCAATATTACAAGAAATGTCAAAAGGTCTTCTTTAAGAAGAAGAAAATATATAAAAATATTAATAATAAAATGGCAATAAATATATACCTATCAACAATTACTTTATTTTTTTAAAGAGGGTGTGTGTTTTTTTGTGTTTTTTTGTTTGTTTGTTTTTTACAGAAAGGAAAGGAGAGGGATAGAGAGTTAGAAACATCGATGAGAGAGAAACATGGATCAGCTGCCTCTTGCACACTCCCTACTGAGGATGTGCCCACAACCAAGGTACGTGCCCTTGACCAGAATCGAACGTTGGACCCTTTAGTCCACAGGCCGACGCTCTATCCACTGAGCCAAACTGGTTAGGGCTCAACAATTACTTTAAATGCAAATGGGTTAAGTCCTACAAACACAAGATATAGTATGGCTGAATGGATAAGAAAACAAGATGTATATATATGCTGTCTACAAGAAACTCACTTCAGATCAAAAGATACACACAGACTGAAAGCAAAGGGATGGAAAATGTTATTTTATGGAAAAGGACACAAACAAACAAAAAAGCTGGGGTAACAATACTTATACCAGACAAAATAGACTTTAAAACAAAAGCTATAGCCAGAGTCAAAGAAGGACCCAGCAATTCTACCTCTCATTATTTATCGGAGGAAACCTAAAACACTAAATCAAAAATATATATGCATCCATTTGTCTTTTGCAGCATTATTTACAATAGTCAAGATTCAGAAGCAACTTAAGTGTCCATCAACAGATGAATGGAGAAAGAAGAAGTGGTGCATGTATACAATAGAATATGATTCAGCCATAAAAGAGTAAATCTTGCCATCTACAACAACATGGATGGGCCTAGAGGATGTTGTGCTGAGTGAAGTAAGTCAGACAGCAAAAGGCAAATGTCAGATTCTTTCACTTACATGTGGAATCTAAAAAACAAAATAAATAACAAGCAGAATAGAAACAGACTCATAGATACAGAGTACATTTTGAGGGTTGCCAGATGGGAGGGGGGTTGGGAGGATGGGTGAAAAAAAGGTGAAGGGATTAAGAAGTATAAATTAGTAGTCACAGACTAGTCATGGGGTTTTGAAGTACAGCATAGGGAAAATAGTCAGTTATATTATAATAACTGCATGGTGTCAGGTGGGTGCTAGGTTTGTCAGGGTGATTTGTAAGCTATATAAATGTCTAATCACTGAATTGTACACCTGAAACTTATGTACATCGACTGTAATTTAAAAATAAAAAAATATTTTTTAAAAAGGAGTAAGAGATTCCTTCGAAAGAGCTCTATATTCCAATAGCATTATTTTATTATAATAATATAATATATTATGGCAGACATGCATAATCTCTGGGAAGTTAAACCATGTTGTGCCTTAGATCCTGAAGCTCTCTGGACACAGTGCGTGGAGAAGAGAGAAATAAGTGACATTTTATTTCCTTCCAAAGAGCATATCGCAAATGCTAAATTAGGGTATAACTTTTCTTAGGAATATAGAGTTGCAAAGCCCAGGAACTGGAAAAGACCTAGAATATGATACAGTCTGTAAATCCCATCTCACAGGTGAGCAAAAGAGGTCCAAGAGGTAGGGTAACTTGTCCAAGGACACAAAAGTGGCAGAGGTGGAATTAAAAGAACACAACAGATTTTATTCAGTACTCTTTCCTTCACCTACCTTTGAAATAAACTCAAGGGTGATAACACCTTTATTGCTGTCATTAGTTATATCTCAGATGCCTGCTCTATAAAAATCAATAGTCATCAATTATCCACCTTGGCCAGGTTTGCCTAACACAGCTTGTTAGCACAGGTGAGTTTTACACTGAGCTCTAAGCATCATTAATAAGCGTCTGTTGATCATGATCCTTCAAATGGCATAGTGGCCATAGTTCCAGTGCTCCCCTCAGCATGGGAAGGACGCTCTTTCGGAGAATGGAGGTGATTAGCATAAAAGTAAAAGGCATGTGCTTTGGAGACAGGCCAGGATTCAATAACTTTCAAGACTGGCCTTGTCAGAAGCAGCTCCTCTGTGATTGGGAGCACCAGCTGTTGTGAGGTTCCGTTTAGGCTCCCTGTCTGCTTTCCCTGTCCATGGCATCCTATTATGCATGGGATGTCGCTCAGATGTGCACCTCAGCTTCAGGTACCTTGGAGGTGCCCGGGGTCCTGATCGACAAAGCAAAGGCTGAGTTAGCAGTGGGGGCCTCTCAGGTGAGGGAGAAGGGTTTACCCAGCTCCACGGTTCCTTCAGAATGAATGGCAGCAGGGCGCAGCCAGATCTTCTCCCTCCCTCAGGCTCCTGGACTTCATGCCCAGCTACTGTGTTAGGAGATGGGCACCAATACCCAAGGCTCTCGACATGGTTATGCTAGAATAGGCTGGACATCCCTCTTCCCTAAGATAAAGGACCAGGCTATGGGAAAATCCTGACACATACAAACTGTGAAGTTTTTAACTATGCTTTGTTAATTACCAGAGTCCCACTTGATGTAAGAAATACATCCTTCTCAACTTAGCCCAAATGCGGTAATTCGCAAAGCCTGTCTATGTAGCAGTATGCTACATAGCCGTTTGTGCCATGAAATATGCCTACCCTGGACAGGTTATCAAAAACCAGGGTGTTTGGTCAACGTAATCAGAAGTAGTTTTAGTCTGGTTTTTAAAACTAACCAGCACTGGCACAATCAATTTGGAAAACAGTCTGACAGTATTTACTAAAGCTGAACACACACATCACCTTTGACCCAGCAATTCTATTCCTAATGTATGCCCAGCAGGAATGCATACTTTGTGTGCCAAAAGACATGTGCAAAAATGCGCATGGCAGCACAGCATGCCCAAAATGGAAACCACCCAAAACGTCCATCAATAACAGAATGCACACCAAGACATATTATAATTAAAATGCCAAGGGCAAAGGACAAAGAGAGAATCTTATAAGCAGCAAGAGAAAAACAGTTAGTGATGAATAGCAAGAACCTACAACCAAGATTACTCTACCCAGCAAAGCTATCATTTAGAATTGAAGGTCAGATAAAGAGCTTCACAGACAAGAAAATGCTAAAGGAGCTCATCACCACCAAACCAGGATTATATAAAATGCTGAAGGGCATTCTTTAAGAAGAGGAAGAAGAAGAAAAAGGTAAAGATAATTATGAACAACAAAGTGACAACAAATACATAACTATCAACAAGTGAATCTAAAAATTAAGTCAATAAAAAATCTGATGAACAGATTAAACTTGTGAATATAATAGAAGCAGGGGCATAGAAAGGGAGTGGACTGATAATTCTTGGGGGGGAGGGGGTGTGAGGGGTGTGGGAAGAGATTGGACAAAAATCTTATACCTATGAATGAGGACAGTGGCGGGGGGTAAGGGCATGGAGTGGGGTGGGAACCAGGTGGAGGGGAGCTATGGGAGGGAAAAAGAGGAACATCTGTAATAATCTGAACAATAAAGATTTATTTTTAAAAAGTAACAGAATGCATAAATATAGTACACAATGGAAGGTTATGTAGCAATGAGAATAAATGATAGCCAAGGCAACTCAAGGGGACAACATGGATGAACCCCACACACATAATATTGGTCAAAAGAAGCCAGACACAAAATATAGGGAAAATATAATTCTATTTATTTATTCATTCATTCATTCATTCATTTAGAGAGAATGAAAGAGAGAAAGAGAAACATTTATGTGGGAGAGACACGTGGATAGATTGCCTCTCGTACATGCCCCAAGCAGGGATCGAACCTGCAACCTAAGTATATGCCCTAACTGGGAATCAAACCCGTGACCCTCTGGTGCACAGGATGATGCTCCAACCAATTAAGTCACACTGGCCAGGGAAAAATATAACTCTTTTTATATAAAGTTCAAAAACAGATAAAACTATGTGTTAGTGTTAGAAATTGGCATAGTGATTACGCTGTGACAGCAGGAAACATGAGGGACCTCTAGGTTCTGGTTATGTTCTGTTTTTTCACCTGGGTACTGGTTACACAGGTATGTTCACTTTGTGGAAAGTCACAAGATTTCTACGCTTTTCCACATGTATGTCAAACTTAATTATACTAGTAAATGTAGAAATATTTATATATTTTGGAGGGAAAATATGACATCTCCTCATGTATTGATGAGACTTATAGATGACAGATCCAGAACTAAAATACCCCACTCATCCTCTTGCCTCCCTCCTCATGAAGATAAGAGTAAGGTGTCTGGGAACCAGGCCTATGGAAGATTCATTGAAGAACTCTTCCTCCCCCAACACTTTATTTTTTATTTATTTTTAATATTTGTATTGATCTTTAGAGAGAGAGGAAGGGAAAGGGAGAGAAACATCAATGTGAGAATGAAACATCAATTGGCTGCTTCCTGCATGCTCCCTACCGGGGATGGAGCCCAAAACCTGGGTATTTACTTTGACCGGGAATCGAACCAGCAACTCTTTGATGCATAGGAGGATGCCCAACTAACTGAGCCACGCTGGCCACCACCCCCCCGCCCCATGCTTTAGAATTGAATCTAGGGGCCACCACTCCTATCTCTCCATCATTACCCCTAGTTAGGAGCAGAGGAACCCTCAAGTCCCCAGCACACATCTATACTTCTCCTTGCTATCCCAAGCTACTCGTTCTTCAAGGAGCATCCAGCCTCAAGGAGTTCCCACTGCCCTTGGAACAAAGCCGCACTCTCCAAAGCCGGATCCCCTAGGCCCTGCATAGTCTGACCCCCACCTGTCTTATCCAACTCGTCTTCCTCCCTCTCCAAGTCTTTTGCACACCAGGTTCCAGCTCATGTTTTGTCTGGCTCCCTCCTCGGGGCTCTGTACTTGCTGTCTCCCTTCCTGGGACATACAGTGCCCGCTCTTCCATAGTGGCTTCTTGTCTTTCAAATATCAGCTCTGTGCCACTTCGTCAGAGAAAACCAACTAAACCAGTACCCCGTCATTCAAAAAGATTTTTTAGCATCCAGTGCTTTCTTAAATTATCTTTTTGTTTGTTTTATTCTCTCTCTCTCTCTCTCTCTCTCTCTCTCTCTCTCTCTCTCTCTCACTGTAAGCTTCAAGAGAATAGACATTGGGTGTCATATCTTCATAGCTGTGTCTCCAGTGCCTAGGACCATGCCTGGTACAGAGTTGGCTGTCACAAAAGAGATACAAAAGAATAAATAAAATGTCACTTCTTCCAGGAAGTCTTCCCTGATCCCAACAGTGCACACACATCTCTCTCCACTGAACCTCTCTAGATTGTGTGTGCTACATCACCCACATGACAGTTGTCAGGTACTACCATGTGCTGTGGTTAGTTTCAGTACATGCTCTGGTCCCCTTTCTAGGTCTTAAATCCCTAGAGAGCAGAGTCCCTGGATTATACTCCTTGCTATCCCCAGAACCTAGCACAGGTTCCTGCACATGGCAGGAGCAATAAACCTGTGTTCAATCAATTGAGGAAGCAGAGCATAGGATAAAAGATGAACTTTGAAGTCAGAAGTCCTGACTTACTACTTCCTACCTGGCTAAAAATTACTTAAAATCTCTGAGTCGAGTTTCTCAGTTATAAAATGGCCACAGGAATTCTTCACAGGATTAAAAGAGAAGTTGTAAAATCTGTACTAGTATTTGTGTGTGTGTGTGTGTGTGTGTGTGTGTGTGCATTTTTTTAATATCCGTTCCCCTTAGTGTTTGACAAATGTTTGTCACCTCTTACTATAGCCATGAACGTATTTCATAACATATTTATATTCACCAAAGGTTTCTGCCTCTTAAGGAGCAGTTAATTCTGCCTTTTCAAGTGTTCTCTTTATTCCCCACAGAAAAAATACGCCAGCATGTATATACAATCGGAGCACAGACACAGCTTGCTGGATTTAATTTCAATGTTATAGGGAAAAGGACCTACTCAAATTCTCACCGTTAGTTTCACATCCACAAAAGCAACTTCAAGAGCAATAGCAACCTCTCAGAATGGGTGAGTTTGGTACCCATACAGGATATTGCTATTTAGCCCATTTATTCGGGTAGAAATACGGTGTAGCTCCTCTGTTCCCTGGCCACAGCGTGCCCGCTGAGTCCCCGTGTCGCTCCGTTCCCAAAGCTGGTGGCCAAGTCATAGTAAACGACAGTTGTGTAACTCTGGAGAATGTTCAAGCACCGTCACAATCTTATCTCGCCCGATCCTTAGGGCTGTTAGTGAGTAAGATGGAGCAACGCGGGCTGTGTGATATTATCTGACAGTTGGCCTGATTTGTAGCTGTGACCCAAGGTTGATTAATGGGGCCAGTATCAGCAGGAAAGGAGGTGTGACACAGGACTCTGTCCTTGACCAGGTTCATGTCAACTATATATATTTTTTACCAGCTACTGGGAAAAACCATGGAATGCAGATTTATCAACCTCTTAGAAGACAAAATACTAGGAGGAGCAGCTTCTTGGAATGCTAAAAGTCAAGGTTTTTTGTTGTTTTTTTAAATCTCTAAAGACAAAATCTTACTCTTAAATGCTAGATGTGCTAAACAGGGGAGAGCCCTCCTGAAGTGGGGCGACCTCACAGGACACTGTAGCTGTCCCTAAGCTTAGCATAAGCTCCAGCTCCAGGCCTTCTTCCCTGGGAAGCTGCTACTGTCCTTCCAGGCCCCATTTAGATGCACCCGCTCTGGGAAGCCATCCTGACTCACATGTTTGCTTTCTGTTGTTCAAGCCAGAAGCCCTGGAGTCATCCCGACATCCTCATTGTCATTCACGTAGAACACGGAATATCTCAAAAATCACGTCACCTCACCCCAACCGGTTTGGCTCAGTGGACAGAGCATTGGCCTGAGGACCAAAGGGTCCTGGGCTCAATTCTGGTCAAGGACACGACTCCTCTCCAGCTCAGGCGCTGTCAGAACTCGTGCAGGAGGCAACCAATCAGTGTGTGTCTCTCATAGCTTTGTCCCCAGACAGATATTTCTCTCTGTCTTTCCATCTCTTTCCCACTCTCCCAAAAAATCAATGGAAAAATATCCTCAAGTGAGGATTAATAATTAAAAAAACAATGTCACCTCTACCACCCAGTAAGATGGTAAATATAGTTGCATTTATTATTTATTAACATATAACTTTATTATGCATAGTTTTATTTATGCCTTTATTTCCCTTCAATAGAATGTCAGCTTTTGAAGAGAGATCTTTGCTTTTTCCACTGCTACTTCCCAGAATCTGTAACAGCAACTAACACATGGTAGGAACCTAATAAGTACTCATTTTTCATGAATGAATGAGTGAATAAATGAGGGTGAGTTAAACGCCCCCCTTTCGAACTCCCCTATCACCCTGTAAATCTCTCATCATAAGACTTAATACACTGTAGTGTAATTAGGATTCATTTCCACTTAAAGAGCTATCCTTTAATTATATGTTTGCCCATGAATACATTCTGGTTGTCATGTAATGGTTTACTTACAGCCCTTTCACTAGACTGTAAACCACAAAGCCCCGTAGCTGGTCTGCCTGGCGCGGTGTCGTGCACAGAGAGTAGCACGCTGGTGGAGTGCCAGGCACTCTGCTAATGCTTCTACATGCACCACTCATTTCACCTCCCAACAACCCAATGAGGCTGGCTCTAGTATTATTCCTATTTCATGGATGAGGAGACAGGCTCTGAGGAGTTAGGGTAAGTGCCCAATGGCACCTAGTGAGGGGTGGATGCTGGAGTCTGACCTAGGATGTCTGGCGCCAGAGATCAGGCTCTAAGCCACTACACTGAATTGCCTCACCTTTACACGGAGCCCAATAAAATGTGTTCAATAAATGAATCAATGAAATATGGCTGCCAAAAAAACAGGCACCGTGTTCTTAGGCTGTGTTAATGAAGGGTTGAGATAAGAGAGGGTGTAGTCCCAGAGTGGACTTCAGGTCAGTTCCGTTTAGAATAATTCATATTTAAAAGGAGATCAGTAAATTAAAGTAGGTCTAAAAACCTAAACCATAATGGCAAAGAGTCTGGACATTATGGATTCAGGACCTCTCTTCGAATCCAGGGATTCCTGTGGGAAAGGGGCCAGTTAGATACTGTGGGTCCCAAGGGCAGGGCTGGGCAAACTGGGGTAGGTCATAGGAAGGCAGGTTTCAGCTCACTGTGTGAAGGAACTATCAGTTACAAATATTCAAAAACTGAGGGTCCATCAACGGATGAACAGATAAACAAAATGTGGTCAACACTTACGATGGAATATTACTCTGCCTTAAAAAGGAAGAACATTCTGACACATGCTATAATGTAGATGAATCTTGAAGACATGATTTTAAGTGAAAGGATCCATTCACAAAAGGACAAATACTATAAGGTTCCAATTTTCAAGACACCTGGAGTTGTCAAAATCCTAGAGACAGGAAGAGCATCGTTACCAGGGCCTGGGGAGACAGGGAAACGGAGTCCGTGTTTAATGAGTATAGCTTTCATTCGGATGATGCAAAAGTTTTGGAGATGGATGGTGGGATGTACTTAATGCCACTGAATAGTAAACTTAAAATTGTTAAAATAGTAACTTTTATGTTATGTATATTTTACCACAATAAAAATAAATGCAATTGAAGACACTCAAGGGTCTGCCCTGTGAGATGATAAACTTCCCACACTGGCAGGCAGTAAATAAGTAGGGCTGGGTGTCAGGGGAAATGTTCAGGCATTCCTGAGTTTGGGTGAGAGTTGGAATGGATGGCCCTTAAGGTTCCTTTCCGTTCTTTTTTTTTTAAAAAAAAAATATATTTTTATTGATATCAGAGAGGAAGGGAGAGGGGGAGAGAGATAGAAACATCAATGATGAGAGAGAATCATTGATTGGCTGCCTCCTGCACATCCCCTACTGGGGATCGAGCCCACAACTGGGGCATGTGCAGTAGACCGGAATCGAACCCAGGACCCTTGAGTCCACAGGCCAACACTCCATCCACTGAGCCAAACCCACTAGGGCTCTTTCAGTTCTTAAGTTTTTGTTTGTTTTAACATTGATGCCAGGGTTATCTCATTATCTCATTGACTCTCCACCACTCCATAAGATAACACTATCATAGCCCCATCTTACAAATGAAGAACTGGAGCCTTAGAGATCTCACGTAACCTACTCCAGGCCCCAGGTGCTCGGCATAAGGAAGAAGAAAGTTCCAGAGAGAGCATTGCTGCAGAGCACAGCTGCACACAGGAGGGGACCTGCAGGGTTTGTGACTGTCAGGGCCAGGTCTTCAGAGCTGCCTGGGGCTCCTCCAGGAACTCTGTGCTGCCTTCCCCCCGCCCCCACCTGGGCATCGCTGGTCAGTCTCAGGGGGCCCTCACACTGCCTCTGAGGATGTGATGCTGGCTAAGCTGTCTGGTGAGTGGTATTAGCCTGCATCCGCACTGGCTTTACCATTATTGTATTCTCAGGGTCAGTTTTACCGGTTAATAAGCAAGTGACCTTGTTATTTCCATCACGATTTCCCACATCACAGCTTCTGTGTTCCCTGACTTAAAAGGTGGTTGTAAATGATGGTTTGAGAACATAAGCTCTTCATAGACTCAAAGCCCATTTGAATTTTATGAGCATTGTGCTTTCTTAATATATGACATGGTCTTTAATCGCTTTGAGGCAGAGTCTAGACCAGCACCGCCAACAGAAATACAATGCATACCACACATGTGCGTTCCAATTTTCTGGTAGCCACATTAACAATGTAAAAGGAAACAGGTGAAATTAATGTTAGCAATATGGTTTATTTATCTCAGCTTATCCAAAATAATTATTAATGAGATATTTTACGTTCCTTTTTCGTGTCTTTGAAATTGGTGTATATTTTATATTCCCAGCACATCTCAGTTCAGACTAGCCATCCTTCCAGTGCTTAGCAGCTGCAGGGAGCTAGGGACTAGCACAGAGAGCAGCACAGGCCCAGTCCCCTTTTTCAAAGAGTTTGGTGTGAAGAGTCGCAGAGGAATAAGGCCGTGTTTTGAGGGGAGCTGGATCTTGTGAGAGTTTTATTTAATATGAGATGCATGATCACATATATAGACTACAGGGGATAAAGAGAGGAGAAACCAAAGATGAAAGTGAGGATGATAAATAATGGTGCCTCATCCAGAGAGAACCTGGACGGAAGGGGAGACGGAGGAGAGAGTGACGGGTGGTGGGATCAAGGACCCAACATTGAGGTTGATGCTGGTTGTGTTCCTCTATAATTATTTAAAATCATTTCATTTTTTTGTGAGTCTTGATTTTCACCCTTATTTCCTTCTCTCCTCTCCTTTAGCTGAAACTCAAGTCCCCTACAAGTCTGTCCCAGGTGCCTTCGCTCAACTGTATGACTTGGAACAAATCAACGTCCCCTGTGGCTTCGGTTTCCTCCTTTGTAAAAAGAGGCAGTTGTACTATGCAGGTATTCATTCATTCAGTCAGTCACACAGTTGGTATCAAATACCTAGTGAGCACTGAGCACTGTTGTAGGTGCTGATTGTCACTTCCTTCTGCTTCTAATGTTTTTCGTTCCTCACCACTTCTGGGTGGTGCTTTCTCTGATGCCATGTGCTGCATGTCACAGGCTGAAAATTTCTATTCCCAAAGGAAGCCAGAGGCCCCTCGTCCAGCTTAGAGCATCCTTGCTAGTGACAGAGACAGGGAGGAGAGAAAGAGGTCACCAACAGGGCGGGCCAACGCTGTGCCCACTACACATCCCCACTCAGTGCCACACTGAGAGGGGTTTCCTCAGTACCATGGCTTCCTTAGCGGGCCCTGGAGGTTCTGACCAGCATCCACCTAAGCTCTTTGTACTACGTATGCACCACAATATGGACAGGGTAGCGGGGGAAGAATTCAAACAGAAGTCCCTCAGCTGATCTGTCTAGAAGCCTGGTGTGTAACTGCTGTCAGTTAGTACTTGGGGGTACTGTGGATTATATGTGAAATCTAAAAAACAAACTTATGGGGGAAAAAGATCAGATTTGTGGTTACGAGAGGCAGGGGTGGAGGTGGGGAAATTGGATGAAGGTGGTTCAAAGGCACAAACTTCCGGTTATAAGATAAGTAAGTCTTGGGGATGAGTGTATGACACGGTGACTATAGTAACACTGCTGGACGGTATATGTGAAAGTGTTAAAGAGACTGAATCCTAAAAGCTTTCATCATAAGGAAAACATTTTTGTAACTATAGGAGGTGATGGATATTAACTAAGCTTATTCTGGGAATCATTTCACAGTATATGCAAATCAAGACATTATGCTGTGTACTTTAACCAATACAGTGTCGTATGTCATTTATATCTCATGGTTATAAAGTTAATCAGAACGGGTTATCAAGTCTAGAAATAAAAGGAGAGTCACAGACAGAAACCTCAGCGGCACCTGCTGGTGCTGAGATGAAGGAAGAGGCAAGACCTCGAGGCCCAGCCTTTGGCAGCCTCTGCGATGCCAAGTCACACGGGCCACGGGGCCCCTGGCGTGCCAGCATCCTGCTGCCTTTGCTGGTGATTATATGAAGCCCTCTTAGGTATCTTGCTGTCAAGAATCTCATCCATCTAGTTCCCCTGCATCTGGCTGTGTCACCGGGCCACCGTCTGGACCACCCTTCGGTTCCTGAGAGGATTGCCTGAGAGGGAGAACAAGCCGGGGCTGGGCACGTCTAGTTGTCACTGTAAACCCTCAGGTAACTCAGCATTCTAGTCCACGTGTTAATCTTGTGTGCTTGATAAATCCAACACGGTCCCTGACAAATCCAAGGACCCTCGGGGCACCGACGCCAGCGGGTTTCTGCCTCTGGAAGTCCCATGAATGCCACCAGCAGGAAGTGGCCTTCCCCCATGGCCACGCCAGCTAGTGGCTTATCCACTGACACTTTGTTCTTAGGCCCCTTGCTCCCACTGGACACTGAGCTGGGTTGGGGGGACACCATTCTCCTGCTCTCTTGGAGCCTCTGGTTTTGTTTACTACGGCAATTTTCAGAGAAATTAAAATAACAGCCTCTTCCTATCTTTTCTCAAGCCAATAAAGCCACCTTTATAAAAAAAAAAATCAAATAAATGCCGGCTGAGGGAAATTCCTGGAGTCCTGTCCTGCCTGCCCGCGGGCTTGCTGACATGCAGGTTGTCTTTGAATGAGTGATTTCCCAGTGGGGCCGCTGGGGAAGCCGGGCCCTGTCTTTGCCGTGTGCTACCCGGACAGACCCCCAGGAGAGAGCTGCCGAGGCCGCCTGGAGCCAGTGAGGGCCTGCGAAGGCAGGCGGGAGCTGTCAGACGCATGGGCACCCACAAGACAAACCCTCCCCAAGGTTCCAGCCATAGGGAGTCCCCAGGGAGCCAGCTGGGTTCAGATGTTTTCTCTTTCGCTTTAATCTGTTTGGAAGCGCCGGTCCAGCACAGCTGGTGAAGGTGCGCGAAGGGCCCTCCAGGCATTATTAGGTGGAAGCTGCTGGCCTGCCCCTCACTCGTCCACGTATCGTATTTAACCCCCAAGACACTCCTGGGCAGGGAGATCCCAGCTGTTTATCTCCCAGGGACTTGCAGGGCCTTTGGGTTGATTAGGGGAAGGGTGGGTTTGGCTTATATCAGAAACTGTCTGCCCTCAGGCCAGAGGCACACGGATGAAGCAAGATGTCTCAGCAAAGTGGCAGGTATGGTGAGATAAGCCGGCAGTGACCAGCCAAAGCGAGCACACCCATCCCAGAACCCAGGCCAATAAAGGCTCTTAAAGGGGTCACACAGGTATATTTGTTCCCCATCTGCTTGGATTGTTCAGAATATTTAACTGTATGACTGTGGCTTACAGGACAGGAGCTGATGGCCATACATTGTAGCTAACTGAGGGCATGGCATTGTCCAGTGGCAACTACTAGTAACAGCATATGTTCTTTTATGTTCGCTAGGCAACAGTTTATAAGCGACTCTACATAGATCATTTAGAACAGCGGTTCTCAACCTGTGGGTCGCGACCCCTTTGGCAGTCTAACGACCCTTTCACAGGGGTCGCCTAAGACCGTCCTGTATATCAGATATTTACATTACGATTCATAACAGTAGCAACATTACAGTTATGAAGTAGCAACAAAAATAATTTTATGGTTGGATCACAACATGAGGAACTGTATTTAAAGGGCCAGAAGGTTGAGAACCACTGGTCTATAGAATAAGGGAACTGCTCCTTCAGGCCCTTCGCAGGACCAATATTCCAGAAGTTACGTGCACCCACAATGCCCTCCCAAGGCTGGGGGTGCTCCAAATCTCCTAGAACGGAAACCAACCCTCAGGCTCAGCTTCACCCTAAAGAGGATCTGGTGACGGAGGGAAGGGGATAGATAGGAGGGGAGGGAGGGAGAGGAGGAAGGTGAAGAAGAGAGGGGAGGGGAGGAACAGGGAGAAAAGGGAAAACAAAGAGTCTCTCCCCAAAGACTGCGGGCTCTTCTGCCTGCCCTGGCACAGCGACCAGCTCTGAAGCACTTGGCCTGAAGGTGGGGCAGGGATTAGGTTTGTCCCGAGTTACTCTCCAGTGCCTTGCACAGCCCTGGCCGTGGAGGAGATGTAGCAGGAGCCACGGGACAGCGATGAGCTCCCAGGAGTGCTGCCCGCTGCTCCACTGCCCATTCTTCCGGCCTGGTGTGCCATTTGCACCGACACAGCCGGCAAAACGTGGAGACGTCTGCAGGCCAGAGGCTGAGTGCTTTGGGGCTGTGTCCGGGAGGAGGATGGTTTGAGACACTGAGGCACTGTGGAGCCGCAATTCTGCTCCACTTCTTTGAGCTTCCAGACTAAAATCTCGCTTCCTTTACTCAAAGATTATGCCAGTTGTTCCTAATTTTACTTTTTTTCAATTATAGTTAACATCCAATATCATCTTTGTTTCGTGTGTTAGTGGTTAGACATTTCTGTAATTTGCAAAGTGGTTATTACAACATTATTGACTATATTCCCTGTGCTGTCCTTTACATCCCCGTGGCTACTCTGTATCTGCCAATTGGTACTTCTAATCCTTTCACCTTTTTCACCCAGTCCCCCACCCCTCTCCCCTCTGGCAAGCATCTAAAGAACAAAATAGGGGGGGGAAATGGATACATATGTAACATCCTTTGTATTACTTTAAGCAATAAAAAAAAAAAAAGAACAAAATAAATGAGCAAACCAAACCAAGCTTTTTTAAACAAACCAACTAGAACAAAATAAATAAGTGAGAGTCATTTCAACACCAGCAACAGAAGTATACACATCTTTCCAGGTGATTAAATATTCATCTACAACATGTATAATGGCTACAGAGGACATGTCAAAATCCAGTCAACCAATCACTATTGTTAGACATTTAGACTGAATCCAGTTTCTACTCAATGCTGGAACAAACATTCCTACAGCAAAGCCCTGGCACACAAGTTATTTCTTTAGAAAAAAAAAATTCCTACAAGTGGAAATTTCCTTTGTCAAAGAGTCTGAATATTTTCAAGGCTTTTGAGATATATTGGCAAATATACCTCCAAAAACGTTGCATCGATTCGTGCACACATTAGTATTTGAGAGTCTCCTTCCCAAAACTGAAGCCAACTTTAAGAGTTGACATTAAACAAAAATATGTTGTCCATTGGCTACAGAAAAATGGAATCTTATCATTTTGATTTGCCATCAGTCACAGAACTTACTTGCCACACATTCATAGGACGTTTGTTTCTTCTTGGTCTTCTATTGGGCATGCCTCTTTTTCTCATTGCTTAGTGACAGCTCCTTATTTATTACGATATTAACTCTTTTTCATGTCCATTGTTAATACTTTCTTTTTTGTTTTGCCATTTGCCTTTACATCTTATTTACTGGGTTTTGATGTACACATATTTTTATTTAAAGATATTAATATTTATCACTTCAGATTCTGTCTTTGGTGTTCTTTTCTTTTTTCCAAAATCTATATAAGTGTTCACCTATATTTTCCTCCAATATTTCCCTGGTTTTATTTCTGTTTTGTTTTGTTTTTTTCCTAGTCTGAAGGCTGAGATGGGACTCTTTTTCTCCAAAAAGTTAGTCATTTCATGAATAAGTCATCTTTTTCTTATGAATTTAAATGGGACTTTAATTATATATTGAATCGAGTCTATTTCTAGACTTTCTTCTGTTTCAATTGATGTGTATTCTTTTGCCAGCTTTATGTTAATTATTGTAATTATGGTATATGTCATTTTTAGGATTATGGCAAGTCCTCATTATTCCTTTCTTTTCTTTTTTTGTTTCAACATTACTTTGGTTGTACTTGTGTTCCTCCAGAATCATTCTCACAACTCTACCTTTTTTCTTTACTTGTAGCATTATGAGCATGAATGGTTTTTCTAATTCCTATATTATTCATTAGTTAATATATTTGCACTATAATTGAGAGCATCCCTTGTACCATATCTGGCTGAAAGTAAGAGGGGATACAAAAGTGAATAAACATTAAGCAACTCACACTCAGTGATGAGCAGACAGAAACTAACAGAGGGTGCCCTAAGAGAGTTCAAGAGATGTCAAGGTTCTCCAGTCATGATTTTTCTTAAACTCACATACGGTCTTGACCAGAAGATGTGGTTGGAGAACAGAGAAAAAAGAAACATCAGACGAGGCAAGTCATTGATGTTTTGCTCTAATCATATCACAAATAACCAGATCTTAAACTCCTCCAAATCCATACTATCTGAGGCATGAGTGCAAACCTGTGTAAATGGAGAGATAGAGAGAGAGAATATAATGACATACAGGTAGAAGTAAAAGAAAGAAAACAAAATCTGAAATCAGAAGGAACACAAAGATACATGAAATCAAAGTACTGAAAGTAAAATTAAAAAATATATATCCACTAAAGGCCTGGCGCACGAAATTCGTGCACTGGGAGGGCGGGGAGTCCCCCAGCCTGGCCTGTGCCCTCACAGGGTGGGAGCCCCGCAATTAATCTCCCCAAAGAGGTAGGCCCCGCCCTCTCATCCAGGGATCCTCGATGTAGGCCAGAGCCGGGGGTCCCACCTCCTCACCGTGCAAAGCTGCCAGGACCCACCTCCGCGGCTCCATGCGGAGCCACCAGGATCTGCCTGTGCACCACGCACACAGTGTCAAGTCCCCGCCCACCCATTGCACACGCAGTCTCCTGGTGATGGGTTGTTACAGCGTGAGGGCATGATGACCACATAGGCTTTTATTAGTATAGATGGTTTTCATTTGTTCACTTTCATTCATTTTTCATTTCTGTAAACAAAAAGGCTGGCCCAGCTGGCGTGGCTCAGTGGTTGAACATTGACCAGTGAACCAGGAGGTCATGGGTCCATTCCTGGTCAGGGCACATGTCCAGTTGTGGGCTCGATCCCTAGTGTGGGGCATGCAGGAGGCAGCCATCCAATGATTCTTTCTCATCATTTATGTTTCTCTCTCTTTCTCACTCCCCTCCTCTCTGAAATCAATAAACATATTTTTAAAGGCTAAATGTTTTTAAGAAGACACTGACAGTGTTCAGTATATCCCCTTATCTAATGCAGGATGTATGTACCCTGCATTCTGGAGAGTTTAGAGCCAACCTCTGCCCGTTGCAGGAATGCCCTGCAGCACCTGCAGGAGTGGCTTTGCAGAGCTGCTTGGCTACTCTGACCAGGCCCTGACTCACTACCTCACTGAGCTCTTTCCACATTTAAAGAGCCTCATTATTAGAAGGTTCTTGTGGCTATAAAGTCAAAATCTGTCTCCCAGGATTCCCCCCACCCCCACCCCCACCTCTTGTTCTGCCTTTTGGAGCAAACATGGGCCCTTGCTGCTTTGCAGGTGGCTCTCAGTTCCCCCTTCAGTGTTGTCTTTCACAGGCTTGTCATTCCTGATTCCTCAAACCAGTCCTTTTAGGACATGCTCTAGCTTTCTCCCCTGGAAATGCAGCAAAATAGCCAACATGTCTCTGAAAAGTGAAACTCATAAGGTAAGATAATTCTCCAGATTCCATCCAACCTGCGCAGTCAATTGGAAGAACCTCATTCCTTCCTTGGTACTTCCACCTGAGGTTACATTCACGTCAGAGATAACAGACTCCGGCTTGAGCCTGTTGGCCTGGCTGTCAAGAAAACACCTTAGGCCGTTGTCCCAGTGAGAGAACAAACCTCACAGGGAAAGAGATGAACTCTAGTAGCCTCTGCAAAATGTGGGCCGAGGCTTTAAAACTGGGAATAAGAAAACAGAAGACCTTTCCATATGAAAACTGAAGATTCCTTGTCATGAAATGTGGGTGCTATAAAAGCTTCTGTACTCAGGTGTTACTGATGTTGGGGTTCTTGAGTTCCCCAAGGTAGAAGTTTAGAGGAAACTGCAGAGAAATTTCCAGACAGATTTTATTAAGCTTACTAGGGGCCCAGTGCATGAAATCGTGGCAGACCCCAGACCTGGCGCACTGCCGGGGGTAGGGAACAGGACCCCAGACCCCAGACCTGCCACGCATGTGCACACAGCCTCCTGCTGAACAGCCATTATGGCATGAAGACGTGATGACCATTAGCATATTAGCTCTTTATTATACAGGATGCTCAAGCACAAGGGAGGCAGCCCAGAGGAAAGGAAGGTTCTATGAACTGGCTCAGGGCTGGCTCTGCTTAGCTGCCTGTATAAGCTGGGGACAAAATGGGCTTGCACGGAAAGGTGGGCTTTTTGAAAAGGGGGGCTTGCCGAATTTTCCATTTCAGGGTCAGGTGACTTCATTTTCCAGCTGGGCTGGCTGGTAACTACATTTAGCGCCTGGGCAGTGGGGGCAAGATGGTGGGGTGCTCATTACCGCATCCTAGGAAGGTCCTATAGCAGTCAAACCTCGATCAACTGAGCATGCTGATCAGTAGTTTAAGCAGGAAGTTAGAAAGGAGATAAAATCAGCTGTGTTTGCGTTTTCTAGTACCGAGTGGGGGTGACATTTTTGCCCAGTTCCTTCTGACCACCTGGTCTTAACTTGGCTTTCCTATTCCCCAGTATTTCCTACTAGTGGCCAGTTGCACAAAATTCATGCACTGGGGCAGGGGGAGGGGGGTGGGGAGTGGAGTGTTCCTCAGCCCAGTCTGCACCCTCTCCAATCTGGGACCCCCTGGGGGATGTCTGACTGCCTCTCACAATCTGGGACTGCTGGCTCCTAACCGCTCACCTGCCTGCCTGCCTGATTGCACCTAATCACTCTGCCTGCTGGCCTGCTTGCCCCCAACTGCCCCCCCACCAGCCTGCTTGCCCCCAACTGCCCTCTCCTCCTGGCCCGATCGCCCCTAACCACCTCTACCTCGGCCCTGCCACCATGGCTTTGTCTAGAAGGATGTCCGGACGGTCTCCCAGAAGGTCTCCTGGTCTAATTAGCATATTACCCTTTTATTAGTATAGATAGAGGCCTGGTGCATGGGTGGATGCCAGCTGGTCTGCCCTGAAGGTGATCGCAGATCAGGGTGGGGGTCCCTTTGGGGGGCGTGGCGAGCCTGGGTGAGGGGCTGAGGGCCATTTTCAGGCTAGCCACACACCCTTTGGGGTGGGGGTCTCCACTGGGGAGCGTGGCCAGCCTGGATGAGGAGCTGAGGGCCGTTTGGGGGTGGTTTGCAGGCCAGCCAAGCCCCCCGCTTTGTCCAGAAGGATGTCTGGAAGGTCTCCGGAAGGTCTCCCGGTCTAATTAGCATATTACTCTTTTATTAGTGTAGCTTCCTGGCCCAAGTCCCTATGCTATCTCACCGGGAAGGGGGTGCCTGCCCATCAGTGAAGAAACCCCTGGACTGTCACCTTCAGGGCCTGTTCCAGACACAGGTCTACACACCAGCAGACCCAGCATTTGACAACCCCACTGTGGCCACTTTTCAACCTTACTTCCTGTTTCTGAGAGCTGAAAGTCCTGTCTTGTTTATGCCCATGTGTGTGCTTGATCATGCGAAATGGCAATTAATACTCAGGACTCCAAATATTCTATGTCTAGTACCCTTGGGGGTCCTGGAGAACTTCTGGCGGACCCTCCTGGAGGCTTCCCTGCAATTCAGAGAGAACCTAACTCCTGGGGACCCTCCTCCACCCACTTTCCCTGCCTTGGGATCAATGCCGTCAGCACCCCAGAGGGCTCCGCAGGCACGGCCAGGCAGGTGCAGTGACTCCTCATTGAGCTGTGGCCCCAGGTACACAACAGTGGGGCAATCAAGAAATTGGAGGCTTCCCTACCTGCACCCTTTTGGGCATTGTTTTCTATAAATCTATCCCTTATCATGTAAAATCCATTTTTGAGTAGGTTCCATATATCCCCTTACACTGCTATTTTTCTTGGCAAATTAAGTCACTGAAGAGGTACTAGGCAGCCTGGTCTTCGTAACTTTTGCCACCATATGAGGCAGAGAGAAGGTGTGGAAGAAGGTTAGGGTCAGCCCGCTGGAAAGTTCTCCCTCTACAAAGTGTACAGGCGAGCCCAGGCCTGTGGCTATAAAAACAGAGAGGGAGGAGGAGAGGTGGCCAGCAGCCCGCATCCTGCCTCTGACTCAGGCTCAGTTCTGAGCCCAGGACCCATAGGTAGGAAGGAGGTGAGTGGGGAAAAAGGTGGCTCCATGCTCTCTCATCCTTCCTCCCGCCTCCCTCCAGAACTCTAAGCATTGGTCAGGGAACACACCCCTTGCCCGCCTCCCTCACCACCCTCAGCCTCCTATACGGTTTGGGATGTTTGCTGAACTGTTACCTTGTGCAGTTAACTTCTCATTCTATGCAGGCATACCTCGGAGATACTGCGGGCCCAGTTCCAGCCCACCAAAATAAAGTGAGTATCCCCATAAAGCAAGCTGTAATCTTGCTGGTGGAGGTCTTGCCTTCAGTTTACACAGAAATGCAGCATCTGTGAAGAGCAATAAAGTGAAGTGCAGTAAAACGAGGTCTGCCTGTGGTGTCTGTCACATGTCATCCTTGTTCTCAAGGTAAAAACCAACAGTACTTGAATGAATGGACACACCTCGAAGGCTCCTGCAGGGGAGCTGGGCCCTTGGGAGGTGTGTCCATACACTAACAACACCCAGAAGCAATTTAGAAAGCTGCAATCAATAGTTGGGTTAGTTTCTACTTTCTACCCTGAACGTTTGCACTGTACGTTGGAATAACCCTGCAAAGAACATTCGTGAACTATCCCGTGATTTCAAATTAAAAAAAAAAAAAAATGTTTGGGCATGGCAAATTCCAGGGAGTCACAATCGAAGAAAGAGGTCCCACATATTCAGCTCCCGGCTGAACAAATTAAATTCATGGCTGATTCTGTATCATTTATACTCCACCCAGTTATTACCCCGCTGCCACCACCATGCTTATTTTGAAGCCAACAAAACTTGTCATGGTGTTTTATTTCTAAATATAAAGCGTGTGTCTGTAAAAGATAATGACTCTTGTTTTAAATAACCACCTCTGTGCTGTTATCCAAGTGCTCATCTTTGAGCCTGAGGGCTGAGGCGCTCCTTTAAGATATGCCTCCGTCAGGCCCCACTCCTATCATGCAGGACATCATGGGGGCACTGAAATCTTACATCATGTCCGCTTCATCACTGTCCCACCTTCTCCCAGTGGCCTGCTCTGGGGGGAGGTGGGGAGAAGGTGGGAACCAGCCTCTTAAGAGAGGCTTACATGCAATAAATAGACTTACAAGTCAGACTGGTTTGGGATTCCAGCTCAGTGGCCTTGAGCAAGATGTTTAACCTCTCTGTGCCTCAATGTCCTCATCTAAAAGCTAAGGTAGTTAATAGTACATGCCTCATAGGGTTGTTATAAGGATTATATTTGCTAAAAATAAAATGAAGCTCTTGGAACAGTACCTAGCATCGATGGGACGTACCATGTATTTGCTTTTTTAAAAACTCATCCTTTGCATTTACCATTTCCAGGAACATCACTTACTTCCTCAAATTAACTGACAAGCAATAACCCCTCAATACGTAGAGCAACGTATGTATTTCTCAAAGCACTTTCATGCACATTATCAGGTGCGATCTTGCGACGACCTTGCCACAATCTACGAGGGTTCTAGGCTGGGCGATTCAGAGGGGTAAATGCAGAACAGTGCAATGCACGATTTTGCTCCAAATAGCCCTCCTTATGATGGGAAGAAGTTAGAACCAAGCCAAAGGTCTAACAACAGGAGCCTGGTTAAGTAAAACGTAGCACATGTGTGTTCTGTCATCATAAATGAGGCAAAAGAACATTTCATACCATAAAAAGTATCCATGCTGAGTTAACTGAAAGAGAAAAGTTACAAAAAAGTAATTAGAGTAGGAATCTATTGTGCTTTTTTTCTCCTTGTGGTGTATTAAAAAGACCAGAAAGGTAACATCAGAATATTAGTGTTTGTTACTTCTCAATGGAGCAACAAAAAGTCATTTTCTTTTCTTCTTTGTGTTTGAATTTTCTGAATGCTACATAATGAACATGTATTATACATCCAAAAGGAAAGGTTCTTGTTTTAAAACAGGGTACATACTTGTATGTGCAGGGTGATTCAGGCCTGTAAAAGATATGTGAAAACAGCAACACGTTGATGGGAAATTGGGGGTGAGTTTTTTTTTAATATTTTTTTCAGGCTTTCCAGCTTTTCTTCTCTGAGAGCAATATCTTGTTTTTAGGAAGATGGTTCAGGTTGGGAAACTGAGGCACAGATGGGCAGGAAGGCTCTCTGGCTCCACACACATCCTGCCCAAACTAGAGCAGGTATGGTCAGTCCTCCCTAGGGATGCCCCACTTTGGGGTTCGCCCCTGGCCCTTGACTTTAGGCCAGAAGCTAAGTGACCATCACATAATTTCAGTGTGCAGTCTCTGGACCTCTCCTCTCATTCTTGACAAAAGAACAGCAAGAAGCCACAGGAAGAGAGAAGACACGGGCCGTGGGGCCCTGTGTGCGTTTGGGACAAGGGTGGGGATGCTCGGCACCCAGAGGCACCATCTGGCCGTCTGTAGGGGCGGAGCCAGTCCTCAGCTGGGCCTCACTGCAGCTGCGCCTCTCCAGGTCCCCAGACACAGCCATCGCCCCCTCCAGATGCCAGCTGTGAGGGAGGAGTCAGCCTGGAGGCAGGAGTGTCCATGAGTGATAGCAGGCAGGCCGCCCAGTCAAAGATTTTGGGCCTCCCTGATTACTTCCCCAACAAGTGCGTCCCGAACAAAATAAAACAGGAACAAAAACAAACAGAGGCAGGGAACAAAAAAGAAAAGGGAAAAAAGAAGAGGTCTCTATAAAACAGCAGTGGTACATTTACACAATGGAAGACTACTTAGCCATAAAAAGGGAAAAAATTTTACCCTTTGGCAACAGACTGGATGAATCCGGAGAATATTATGCTGAGTTTGACATAAGCCAGTCAGAGAAAGACAAGTATCACACAGTCTCACTCACATGTGGAATTTAATGAACAAAAGAAGATGAAGCAGTTGGATTTCATGGCAACCCAGGAGACAGCAGCAGCAGGGAGGGGGAGTGGCCCAACCGGCACAGCTGTGGGTTAGGTCATGGGCTCAGAGTTTCTACTTCACCCACTGCCTGCGGCTGTGTGATCCGAGGCATGTTTGTCCCCCTCCCAGGCAACTCCCTCTGCAAGAGGCAGCTGTCACCAGAGGGGAGGAAGGTCTCCTTGCTCCTGGAGGGGTCCCCAGTGCCTGTCTGCCCTGACACCTGCAGAAGGAGTGGTTGGCAGGGCCTTCCTTGCCTGTGCCTGTTGGATCCGGTTGTGAGGGCAGATTGCTGTGCTGTCAGACTTGTGCTTCCAGATCTGCAGGCCAGGAAACAGCACCAGCCGGGGCTGTCGCACACGGCAGCTCGAGCTGGCCTGGCAGCTCCTGGCCTGGCCTTGCTCTGTGAATGGACAGTCTGGACCGTCTTCAGGGCAGTCCACTCTGAGTGGCCGTGGCCACCCTCCCAGGCCCATGCTGCCCAGGAGGACATTCATATCTCTTTCCATCGACCTCAGAGTAAAATGAACTTTAGGTGTTTTTTTTCCCCAGGTGGAACGGAAGCAAAAAAATAGTATTGGTGGCCTATTGCCATTAAAATTACACACATGGCCTGGCAGCCGTAGAGATGCCCCAGTGTGTTTGAAGGTAGCCACTTACCTGACTCTGGACAAAGGGGAGTCTCTAACAGTGATTTCAGGCGAGAATATGGAAGGAGAACAACTGAGGATGTGGATAGTGGGAAAGGATCATTATTTCTTGTGCACTAGCAGTCTACGTTTTCCTTCATTGCTATTGAGATCCCACCAGATCCTTCCATTGGTGCCCCTTTGGCTTTGCAAACTGATTGTGGTTTAGGTGCACCCCTCTGGGCCTGGCACTGGGCGAGGTGTGCAGGAGGATACGACAGAAGGATAGGACTTGGTCCTGGTGATCCCAATGCAGAAGGGATGATAAAATCACACACGGCTGACCATGCCCAGAACAGGTGAGCCTACAGTTCTGAAACGATCTGTGACACAATCCATGGGTATGCTCACTCCAAATTAACACCAACCCCAAGCAAACCATACAGGCAGAATCCTAAAATGCACCCCTGTATGCTTTCTATGGCCCCGGCTGTTAATGCATGTGCTGTGGGGGTAGTCTCTGCCTTAGACTGCAGGAGACATAGGGTGGCCACGCAGTACCAGGCCTGGGCACTGCGGGTGTACATCATGTCCCCCTGTGAGCAACATCAGCTGGGCCTTTAAACATGTGTCTGGCAGTGTTTATGTGTGTCCCACCCTGAGGACAGCTTAGAATAGAGAAAATATGTACTGGGACCCAAAATGCATGTCAACAGATGCTAGCTGCTTCCGGCAGGGTCCAAGTGCAGGCCTCATACCCCACACATCCACCTTTCATTTACTGGGCGTATTCTTGTAATTGACAAACTCTCTCTCTCTCTCAGATCCAGCTCAAGACTCACATCTTCTACTCCTCAATGGTGTCTCCAACTGCTCTTCCATTCCAAGTCATTATTCTTAGAATAGAACTAGTCAATGACTCTGTTGAAGTCCATAGGGTGTAAGAGGTGGATACGTCTTTGAGCCCCACCAAGGTGTCTGCACAAAACTGACAATCCTGCCATCAGGAAAAGACTGGTAAACACCACTCGAAGAGTAGTGATTTTCCATGGCTTGTCGCTTACTTCCTATTAAATGAGCCCTCATGATCATTTGCTTAACGGCTTTGCAAAGCAGGTGGATCAATACCTAATGAGAGCCATGGCGTGCGCCTTAGCCTATGCCAACTAGATTTTTGTATTAATCGTTCAAAACCATTTTCATCAGCAAACGTGTAAGATAGGACAAGGGTCTCAACGTCTGGGCGATTCTTGCCAAATGTTACAAAGTAGCACCGTATTTTGCAGGTGCAGCTGTGAACAGGATGAGCTAGACAGGAACCCAACAGGATTACGTGTAGCCGGCTGCAAAGAGAAATCAATGTGTGGTTAACCAAACAGTGCATAAGCTAATGCCTAAGCCTCCCTTCCGGAGGCCGAGCTCTGGGTGTGAATCCCGCCTTCTTTACTGGCTGCAAGTGAATAAACTACCTACCAACCACCAGTTCAGTAACAAAAGGATTACAATCAACACAGTATTATTACAGGCAGTCATTTCATAGTCAGCGGCAATTCCAGGCAGATAATGTGTGAGATACATATCATCTTTGTGACTAACAATTATGCAAAAGCAGAACTACATCCGAGAAATATCACAAGGCTGAAATCCACATGCTAACTCCCTCCGGAAGAAGAATAAGCAAGTCTGAATTTTCTTTCTATTTACACATCTGGTCCCAAAACGAAGGATTGATGTGTTTGTCTTGCTATATGACCTATAATTATAAACTATATCATGCATATGAAGCTGAAATATTACATTATGTGCCCCAAAGATACATATTTCTATGTAGACCTCTCCATCCACGACAAATACTAGTATATAGCTGAACAAATAATTCTTTTTTAAAAAATATATATTTTTTTTATTTTTACAGAGAGGAAGGGAGAGGGATAGAGAGTTAGAAACATCGATGAGAGAGAAACATCGACCAGCTGCCTCCTGCACACCCCCTACCGGGATGTTCCCCCCGACCAAGGTACATGCCCTTGACTGGAATTGAACCTGGGACCCTTCAGCCTGTAGGCCGATGCTCTATCCTCTGAGCCAAACCAGTCAGGGCTGAACAAATAATTCTTTAGTAGAATAGAAGTGAACACAGGTAATCTGCAAATTCTTTCCACTTGGCTAAGTATATTAGTCTTTGTGTCCTATGTACTAAGTTCACTTCCTTCTTAGATCCATTGAGGGGAGGTCAGTCTGAATTGGTGGAAGTCTGATATAGAGATTTTAAAATTTACTTTAAAATACATAACAGTTCCATATCCCCAATATAACATGAGGTCTTGCCTCACCTGGCCTACTTTAGTATTGGCATTATTGGTTACTTAAAATGATTTTCAATTCAAATATACAAGAGCCAGCCAAGTGAAGCAACTATGGCTTCTGCTTACAGTGAATCACTGAAAGATAACATTTTAAATACTATAGTTTGTTTTCTTAAATAGGTAAACAGTGCTTGTACCAGTTTCCTGTGGCTGCTGTAACTGATTACCACAAACTGGTGGCTTAAAACAACACACATTTATTATCTTACTGGAGTTACGGGGGCCAGAAGTCTGAAATCGGTTTCACTGGACAGAAATCAAGGTGTCTGCCAGGAGGAGGCCTGGGGCTTTCGGTGTGTTTCCTTGCCTTTTCCAGCTCCTGGAGGCGAGCTTTATTCCTTTGTCTCCCAACCCCTTCCCGCCACCACTGCACCCTCCTGCTTCCATCCTCAGATCTCCTACTTCCTCCTCACCTTGTTGCCTCCCTCTGGAATATTTAAGGTGCACCTGGATAGTTTTGGCTAATCTCGCCAGCTCGAGGTCCTGCATTTACCATGCCTGCAAGTCCCTGTTACCAATAAAGTAACACAGGTTCCAGTGATTAGGACATGGGTATCTTTTGGGGGGATACTATTCAGCCAACCACACTGTTCATCTAACCTTATCTACAGGCGCCTTCTTGTAGAGCTGAAGCAATAATTGTGTCTGAGTGGAGGTTGACGACAGCGCTGGATTGGCAGTGAAGAGACCCGAGTTTGAGTCGCACTCGGCCACCGAGGCAGTAGGTGGGTGGCTGGGAACAGATGGACCTGCTTTGAAATCCTGGCGCTGACGTATTAACCAGGTAACCTTGAGCAAATTGCTTACCTCATTTGGGGAACAGCCACACCTCCTAGGCCGGGTGGTCCCTGGGACTAAATGACTGTGTATGAAGTGCGCAGCTGCTAAACCCAGTGTCCCTGCCCAGCCCACGCCACAGGGATGAAATGATGCCTGTGATTCTTTTTTAATTTCTAAAAGTTAAAAGGGTCTCACAAATATAAGTTCATATGATTATCATAGACAAGGTCAGTTCAGTCCATCCATCCTCTGCTCATTTTTCTCCTAAACTGAGAGCCAAGTTTAGGCCTCAGAAAGCAGTAAGTCTCCGTATTCTGTGAAGGGCTGAGTGAAGATAAGGAAAGAACAGTGTTAGGTATAAAGGGTGCAAAAGGAAAGAAAAAAAACATTTGAGAATACAGGCGTATGGGGTTTTATTGTTGTTTTTAATTTAAAGGTAGCCTGAGAAAGTACTCTTTCTCTTGTTTTAAATATATTTTTATTGATTTCAGAGAGGGAGAGAGAGAAACATCAATGATGAGAAAGGATCACTACTGGGGATCCAGCCCGCAACCTGGGCATGTGCCCTGACTAGGAATTGATCTATGACCTCCTGGTTCATAGCTAAGGCTCAGCCACTGAGCCACACCGGGCAGGCAGGCATGTGGGTTTTAACAAATTAGGGAGGATTATTAGAATTCACCCGTCCCCCACTGGGTATCACAGCGGATGGTTTCAGCAAAGCCAGTCCTGTTTTGATGGTCATTTCAGTGTTCACGCCTGTGAAATGGACATGGTGAAGAGGATCTCACCCAGCTCTAATTACATACAAACAGCAACTACATACAAGTTGAGCCAATGCTTGTGCAGTGTCGTGTAAATGGTATTGTGCTCTACAAACCCAAGGTGGCCTCACAACCAATTGTTAGGAGCCACGGTCGGGAGGGGCAACGATTTTCTCCCAGCTTCAAAACGTGCCTTCTGCATCAGCACGGAAACAACAGGCAACACAACCAAGAAAAAGACTTGGCAACCAAATAAACAAGCCGCTCCTCATCTCCCTGCCTCATTGTCTCCCGAACAACAACGCAAACACTTCCTCCTTTAGGACAAGGTGCCTGGAAGGCAAGGCCCCTGCCAGACCAGGTCAGTCCCTCATCTCTAAGCCTCCAGTGTCTCCTTCAGTCACTCCTGCAAACTCAGACACGGCTCCTTATTTCTAAGGAAAATGGCTTTGAAATCGCTCTGCCATTAGGGCACCCTGCAGTGCTCTGGAAATGAAAGGGTCAGAAGCAACCAGCTTGTTCTTCCTTGAGCCCCGAGAACTAAGGAGAACCCACACCAGGATGAAGCTCTCTGAGTTTTGTCAGCTACAAAGGGATGGAGAAGCAGAGGACTCCGGCCCTCTCACTGGGCCCATTCTTGGGTGTTAGTCCTCTTCTTAGGAAGAAAACAGTGTTCTTCTAAGGGTCAAATGTCATGGTTTGCTTTTCTGGTGCTGCCTGTTTTCTCTGACTATTTTCTGGGATGGTCCTAATCCCTGGGCCTCAGTGTCCCCATTTTCTCATTAGGTGGGGTGTGCAATTGATCAAGAATTAATAGGATTTCTTCCCTTGTAATCCTCATTCTACAGGGAAGGAAACTGAGGCCCACAGAAGGGAAGTGACTTGGCAGAGGTCGCACAGGTGTTAAGTGTGAATTTCTGGGTGTCTTTGTTATGTCTCCGCAGCCAGTTCCTCAGCAATTCAGGGGCAGGGCTGTGGCTGGCCTGCCTTTTGAGACCCTCCAGGTGCCCCAGCCCATAATGGTGTTCAAAAGATGCTTGCTAATTGGGAGGACTGACTAAGGAATCCGGGTCTGGTGCATTGGGGTGAGGAGAAGATGTTGGGTGTTTCAGACTGTGAAGCAGGTGTAGGTGGGGTTCCGGGCAGCTGCTTACCAGCTGGGTGGCCTTGAATAAGTTTCTTGACCTAAGCCTCCATTTTTTCACCTATAAGATGGGGATGGCAGTACCTACTCCACTGGTTGGAGGAGCTCATCAGATTTAATAAGCCTAATATGCTCAATAGGTACTAGCTCTTTTTGTTGCAGTTATTATAATTGGGTAGGGCAAGCACAGGGCGACTGGGGGAGCGGAGGAATAATGACAATGTAATGGAAAGACGCAGGAAAGCCCAGGACAGCCAGCCTCTCCCTGCTGCTCCTGCGGTTGGGAACATCGAAGGACTAGAGGCAGCTCCGGTGGATCTGGTAGAGAAGCGGGGGGATGTGGGGAAATGAAGCAACTCCAGGTCCTAGTGCTGAAAGGACCTTTTAACTTTTTTAAAATTTATTGAATGATTTTAGAGAAAGAGAAAGGAAGAGAAAGAAACATTGGTTTGTTGTTCCACTTATTTATGGATTCATTAGTTTATTCTTGAATGTCCCTTGACCAGGAATTGAACCAGAAATCAACTACCCAGCCAGGGCTCAAAAGACCTTTGGCTCAAACACCTGCAATTAGCCTGGGAGCCCCACCCCATCCACCAAATGGGCAGGGCAGCCCCTCTTGCTTCCACTCTGGTCTTCAGTGGCAGGTGACCCTTTTAGACACCTCTGACACAGTGTTCAGTGTTCTGGGTTCACCTGTGAACAGAGGGGCGTAGGGCAGGGGCCACACTCAATGTAAGTTCCCTCCTAAAACAGATATTCCCCGGCAGCTGGCTCTGCCAGCATGTCAGCCTGTGATTGGCTGCCAGCTCCGGGAAGATGCTCAGAGAATGAGGCCCACAAGGTTCAGCTGGGCCCTGGAGATATGAAGGGCCAAGCATTCAGCTGGGTGGGCCACTCTGCTGGTGGAAGCGAAGGGAGGCCGTCGGAGCCATAGCGGCTGAATCCCTTTCTCACGTGGAGGGAGGAGCGGCAGAGTGATTGCTTGCAGAGAATTTTTGAGGAACTCTCATCTCTGGGGGCAAAACATATCTAATAATACCGAGGTCAGCTCAGAAAACAGTTCCCAGCAGAGTGGCCCTGGCTGACAGGCGAGGTTCTTCCAACTCCTGGAGAAAGAAAAGATTCCTCCTTGCCCAAACAACTCAGCCAATGGGAGACTGCCATAGTTTAGCCAATGACAAGTCACTATACTTCAAATTTTCATTTTGCTCCATTTCATTCTTCCTTTACAGCAGCCCCTCCCAAGTCCATAAAAGAGCTTCCTCGCCTTTGTTTCTTTAGATTTAGCCGTGGTTCGCCGTTAGACCACATATCCTGAATTGCGATTCTTTGTTGTTCCTGAATAAACCCATTTTGCTGGAGAAATATCTGACTGTCTATTTGTTTAAGGTCAATGTTATCGAAAGTGGCCCATAGAGAAGGCGGAGAAGGTGACAATGATAGAACAAGGGGATTTTTCTGTTTCTTTTCCTTGAAGTATAATTGGTATACAATGTCCATTAGCTTCAGGTTTACATCACAATGATTTGATAAGTCTAGTTACCACCTGTCACCATTCAAAGTTATTACAATATTATTGACTATACTCTCTATGTTGCACAGTACATCCCCATGACCTTTACATTTATAGCTGGAAGTTTCTACCTCTTAATCCCCTTCACCTATTTTGCCCACTCCCCAACCCCTCCCCACTCTGGCAACCACCAGTTTGCTTCCTATATCTATGAGTCTGTTTCTGTTTTGTTTTGTTTATTTGTTTGTTTATATTCCATGTATAAGTGAAACCATACAGTATTTGTCTATCTATGTCTGATTTATTTCACTTACATAATACCCTCTAGGTCCATCCATGTTGTTGCAAATGACAAGATTTTATTCTTTTTATTGCTGAGTAATATTTCATGTGTATATGTACCACATCTTCTTTATCCATTCATCTATTAATGGACACTTACATTGCTTTCAAATCTTGGCTATTGTAAATAATGCTGCAATGAACATAGGAGTACATGTATCTTTTTGAGTCCGTGTTTTTAGGGTAAATACCCAGAAGTGGAATTGCTGGATTGTACGTGGTTCTATTTTTCATTTTTTGAGAAACCTTGATTCTGTTTTCCATGGTAGCTGTACCAGTTTACAATCTTACCAACAGTGTATGAGGATTCCCTTTCCTCTACAATCTCGCCAATACTAGAACAAGGGGTTTTCTCTGGTTGGGGTAGCCTGAAGAAGAATGAGTGGAGAGAAGGCCCCCTCCCTTCTCTCTGGGGACTTCAGGCAGCATGGGAGAGACCCACATCCTGGGATGAACTTTTGGGGCCTGGGCTGCCTCCATCTGGGAGGGAATGTGTTCCACCTGACAGTGAGTGACAGGCTGGGAGCCCCTGCCCTGGGTGGGGCCTTCAGGCCCTTGAATAAGGGCAGTAACTTATCAGTCTGGTCTCCACCTACCCCAGGAGGCTGCCCAGAAAGAGATAAGCTCAACTCATCAGTCTCCCTCTCTTAGAGCACGTCGTTTTTATTTTAAAATAATTGTACATTTTTCTATTTATAAATAATAAATGCTTATATTTGAAAAACATAGAAAAATCAAAATAACATTTACAATTACCCTGGGTCTTACCACCCAAAACAATCACTCCTTTGTATGCCAAGTTAGTTCTAGTGCATTATTTTTTGCTTTTTAAAAAATAATCTAGTTGTATTCAGAATATGATTTTACTCTACTTTCTCATTTGACATTGATTCATAAGCTGTTGCTATTACAGACTTTATATACACCATTTTAAAAGTCCACCTGAGGTTGTAATGAGATGATGTGCTTTCACCTCATCTTTCCTGCCTGTTGGACTGCTTCCAACTTTGCACTATGATAAATTGCATCACATTAACATCTTGGTAGGCAGCATATTCTATTATTTGAATTACTTCCTTAGATTAAATTCCAAAAAGTGGAATTCATGTAGTTAAAAGGGTATGAACACTTATAAAGCTTTTTATACATGTATTAGGCATCCCAAAATGTTTTCCAGGTTTTTTTTCTTATGAGTAATATATACTTATAAAAACATAAAGTTAAGTAAAATGAATAGGAAACATTTAATAATCCCACCACCCCAAAATAACCACTTTGGACACTTTCATATACTTCCTTCCACATTTTTCTGGGATTATTTTATAAATGAAAGCAATATTTTTCAGTTATTTTTCCCTATCTTTAAGAATCCTTCTAAAACTTGATTTTTAATTACTTCACAGTGGCCATTGTGTATGTATCAAAGTTTATATCTTATTGATGTTAATTGGGATATTCCCCCCAATGCTTCACTCTGATAAATGATACCAAAGCCAATTCTGAAAGGCCACTACATGCATGAGGGGGACCCTATCTTGGGGGGGGGGGTCACAGAATTATAGAGCTCTAGCTCTCATGAACCTCAAGAGATTCACTCCTCCAGCACCCTGCAACCAGATTCCCAATCGTGTATATGCTCATTTTACAGAGGATGTGAGTGGCGAGTACAAGGTCATAGATCTAGGAAGGGTCAAAGGGAAGAACTGAAACCCGGTGTGTCGGGTCCAGTGCTCCTTCCACACATGGCTCAATTTGGTTGTTTTTAATTCTGAAACATCTTTGTCTTTTGAGTATTTGAGAGCTAGAAGTGCACAAGACAATAATATGCTAAGGGAAGCCTAAAGAGGACTGATCTCTCATTCATTATCAGCTTGAAGGAAGGTCTCTGTTGGTGTCACAGCTCTCTGTCCCTGCCTCCATCCTGTCCTTCATTTTCATGAAGATGAATAAGGCAGGATTACAAAAATTCCAGGTAGCATGTAACTAATACACTGAATGACAGAAGCAATATTCCAAATTCAGTAGACCTACAGGAAGCACCAAACTCTTCCTATTGGGAAGCATTATGAAAATTTCCTTTCTAACAACAACAAAAATCAAAGGAAAGGAAAGAAACTATACACAGAAAGGAGGAAGACTGACTTACTAGCATGTCTACTAAAAAAATTTTGAAAATGCAGTTAACTCCCCCCCCCCCCGCCCAGTGCTGGTGAACAGTGTAACATAGGGAGCCACCAAGTTTCACAACCCCAGGGGGCACCATTGACATGTACTTCAGCAAGACAGCCTTGAATGTGGCTTCCAAAAAGCTGCAGTGAATTTAGGCTGTATTAATAGAACTTTAGTGTTGTTAAAAATTTTCATGGTAACCCTAACCAGTTTGGCTCAGTGGATAGAGCATTGGCCCATGAACTAAAGGGTCCCAGGTTCGATTCTGGTCAAGGGCATGAACCTTGGTTGTGGGCTTGATACCCAGTAGGGGGCGTTCAGGAAGCAGCTGGTGATTGTTTCTCTCTCATCGAGGTTTTTATCTCCCTCTCCCTTGCTCTCTGTAAAATCCATAAAATATATTTTTTTAAAATGTTTTCGTGGTACCTGTTACAGACTTTATTCATGATACCTGTTACAGATGAAGCAGACTTTATTCAAGGGGAACTACTATAATGGGGTGTTGTTGCAGGGAGAGGAAAGGGACTCAACTCTGAACACAAAAAGGACACATGGAAATTTATAGCCAAGGAGCAGGGTCAGTGGTTGAAAAATTACTAAGAGGAAGCATCTGGGGTAACAGGGATTCCTGCTAAACCATCCCAAAGCAGTTTTGCTGAAGGTGGGCCAGAGATATTGAGGGATAAGAAATATAGGGAGAGGGATTTTCCCTAAACTGACCCAACAGAATTCCTGCTAAAAATAGACTAAGCAAAGATGAACACAGAAGCCAAAAAATCAGGGCCTAGTTGAGAAGAGAATAGGGAGGAGTCCAATTAGAATTAGGACAAGCAGAGACTTTCTGTCAGGGTTCAAAGTAATTATGCTCATCTGGGCCTCCAAACAGGGCCATATTTTTAGAGGGATACTGACCAACTTGCATATACCACCAGGAAGGTAACCTGGGTGACAAAAGGCCAGGGGAGCCTGGCAGGTGTGTCTCAGTGGTTGAGCATCGACTTATGAACCAAGAGGTCATGGTTCTATTTCCAATCGAGGCACATGCCTGGATTGCAGACTCGATCTCCAGTGTGGGGCATGCAGGAGGCAGCCAATCAATGATTCTCTCTCATCATTGATGTTTCTATCTCTCTCTCCCTCTCCCTTCCTCTCTGAAATCAATAAAAATATCTTTTTTAAAAAAAGGACCAGGAGAAAATGTCATGTTTATCTTTCAAAAGACATTTATTGAACACCTACTATGTGCCAGTTGATCAGTGTAGACAATAAAAACTAGATTCCTATCCCCCAAAACTTCAGATTCTGGTGTGAGTTATAGGAAGAGACTGAAAATGACCTAGTACATGAAAAAAGTAAGCACGATATTTATAGTCTGAAAGAAATAAAGGAGGGAAATGGTGGAGAGTTGGCTAAAATCTCTGGACTCTAGAGTCTAGAGCAGTGGTTCTCAACCTGTGGGTCGCGACCCCTTTGGGGGTCGAATGACCCTTTTACAGGGGTTGCCTAAATACATCCTGCATATCAGTTATCTACATTACAATTCATAACAGTAGCAAAATTATAGTTATGAAGTAGCAATGAAAATATTTTTATGGTTGGGGGTCACCACAACATGAAGAACTGTATTAAAGGGTCGCGGCATTAGGAAGGTGCCGAAACTGGTTTGGCTCAGTGGGTAGAGCGTCGGCTTGCAGACTGAAAGGTCCCAGGTTCGATTCCGGTCAAGGGCATGTACCTGGGTTGTGGGCACATCCCCGGTAGGAGATGTGCAGGAGGCAGCTGATCGATGTTTCTCTCTCACCGATGTTTCTAACTCTCTATCTCTCTCCCTTCCTCTCTGTAAAAAATCAATAAAATATATTTTTTTAAAAAAAGGGTCACGGCATTAGGAAGGTTGAGAACCACTGGTCTAGAGCAATTAATGAGGCAGAAGACAGTCAGAGTTTGGGGTCACAGAAACAGACAAGAAACTTAGAAAATGAGGGAGAGGTTGATTGTGTTGGGTGCTGCTGAGACATGAGAACAGAGAAGCAACCACAGACTTTGGCAAAATGGAAGTCATTTGGGACCACCACACAAGAGCAGCGTTAGTTGGAGTATTGGGAGTGGGAGCCTGGTGGGAGTGGGTTGAAGAGAGGATGGGAGGTAGAAACAACCAGTTCCAGAAGTGTTTGCTGTGAATGGGGAGCAAAGAATAGGATGGTAGCTACTGGAGGCCATAGATGATCAGGAGAGAGGGGAAATAAATGCAGATGCGTAATCTTTGAGACAGCACGTGGAGATGGGGTGCAGAGCAAGGGGGTGGCGGCGGCAGGGTTGGAGCAGGGAGACACAGGAAGCACTGTGACTGAAAAAAACAGAAAATATGAGATCAGCTGCCAGTAGGTTTGTAGACTTGGTGATAGGAAGATGTCAAGTGCTTCCATATTCTTACTGAAGTTGACGCTGAGTTGGGTGGGGCAGCATGCAGGTTTGAGGAGAGAGGAAAGATACAAGTAACTGCCTTGGAAGGCGAGAGTCCATATTGACTAGGGCAACATAGCAGGATTGTTGGGCAGAGTCGAGTGCCCATTTGAGGTTTGTGCAAGCCTCAGACCATGGCTCTGGCTAAGGGAGCAACAAATCTGTTGGAAGAATAGAGAGAGTTTACATGGTCACAGGAAAAACTGAAGGAGCAGAGTACCAGGGACTAGCGTATCACCAGGGAGCTCGAGCAGGCGCTCATGGGTGGCAGTTCTAGAATGCAGCCTTTGGCATGAATGAGTCCCATTCCTCCATGTTCAAAAATTCCAAGGAGAGAGCGTCTGATTGGCCAGATTGAAGCAAAGAACAATTGGATCTAAAGTCTCACCAAGACAGTTCAGTGGGGAATGGATACTTCATCCAGCAAAAGTGTGATGTTATTACATGAAGAGAAGGATTCTGGACAGACCAAATCAGATGACGTGTGTGTGTCATGCATTACAGTGTAACCAGTGAGGAGGCTGTGTTTTTTTCTCCAGCAATATTCAGCCTCTCTGGGGCAAGCTCAAAGAAAGTGGGTCACTGGGATTGCGCTGAGTAAGCATTGTGGAATAAGAAGCTTAATATAGCACCTAGGCCTTACACAATCGTGGGAGGGCTGGAGAAGTAAAAGTCCCAATTTGGAGCTAACGGATCAGAGAAAAGCCACTAACCAGCCCTGGCACTGGGGAATGAGTGGGCACTTGCAGGCATTCTGGAAGCTAGCCACCTCCAGCTGCTGCAGGAGCAGCACAAAGGGCTAGTGTAGGAGTCCACGGATGGGTGTCCGTTCTGCATAGCTACCGCCTCTGTAGTTCACACTCAAGTGTCAGGGGTGGGTCTGGGGTCACTGTGGGTCAGCAGGGCCAGCAGTTGGGAACAGAGGCAGAGAGGTGAAGAATAAGTACAAGCTGGAACTTCTGGAATTTCTGTATCCACCTCTAAGTTCCGAGGATAAATATGTCATCAATATAAAATGATGGTGCGGTAAGTACAATGATAGAAAAGACGGACAGAGGAATGTAGGGTATTTCAGAGGAGTGACTCTAAAGTTGGATCATAGGAGGATCACATGAATTGGCAGTCTCAAGGTCAAAAGTTTTGCCCTGGGGGTGCTAGAGTAAGGATAGAAGATGACAGAAAGGGGGAATGGGGGATTTCAGATGTGCTGTGCTAACGCCATAGTGATAAGGAGGTCTAGGGTGGCTGCGGTGATGGAGACCTGCGTTGGAAGAATCATGTGTTGAACTTGCTGAGAATGGTGGCTGGGAAAGGACCAGAGAGAAAGTCCTCAGTGAGCCTGTGGCGATGACCAGCAGGTTGTAAGGCACAGGGGTGAGGGTAGCTGGAGACCAAGCTTGAAAGAAGCTGGAGAGTTTGAAGCAGAAGGAAGAGAGTGGTTTTTAAATGGCAATAGAGAGCAAGGAGAGCTCCCACCCACTCATGGCCCAGCGGTGCCCGAAGGTGATGGGAAAAGATCTGAGGGGGAAAGATGGACTGTGTTCCGAGAGCCCCGCCGGCGACCCAATGTCCTGAAGGGAGCGCCAGATTTCACTTAACGATGTGGGAGGCTCATTCTGGGAAGAGGTGAGAATACAGGAGAATGGGCTGATCGCTCCACATGGGTTCCAAGAGGGCCCAGTGAAATGTCCCCGCAGAGGGGCGGGGTGCGAGGGTGAGTCAGGTTAGAGCTTATATGAGGACTTTTCCGTTTCAAATGTCAGAGATCCAACTCAAAATGGAGTAAGCAAAGGAAAAGAGAATTTGCCCTGGCTGATGTGGCTCAGTGGGTTGAGTGTTGTCCCATGAACCAAGAGGTCCCTTGTTAGATTTCTGATCAGGGCACATGCCTGTGTTGTGGGCTCCATCCCCAATAGGGGGTGTGTAGGAGGCAGCTGACAGATGTTTCTCTCTCTCCCGTTCTCCCTCCCTCCCTTTCCCCTCTCTCTCTAAAATAAATAAAAACACATTTTTAAAAAAAGAAAGAAAGAAAAGAGAATTTAATTGCTCAGATACCTGGAAATCCAGCGGGGTTCCTGGCTTCAGTCCAGGATGCATCAGGGACACAAACCATGTCTAGGGTGCTGTCTTTCAGCCTCTCTGCTCTGCCCTCCTGTGTTGGCTACGTTCTCGGACAGCCTCTCCCCACACAGCACACACGGGTGCCCACAGCTCCCGGTGGGCATGGGCTTCCGGTGGACATGGTCTTTAGCACCTGCCTCTTCCCTCATCACACCCGTGAAACCCAACCTGCACCCTCCACTGTGGTTAGTGTGGGGGCATCTCTATGTGGCCAGGCCTGGTGGGCAGAACCCACCAAAGCCACATGTTGGCAAGTAAGGGAATTGCTCTTCACAGGAAAATTGTGATGCTGAGGAGGAAGACAGCCTGAGCTACTTCACTGTCCTTCTTATTCACTTCAAAATAGCTCTGCTTCTTCCCTGATATTCCCCTCCTTCCCTCCTACCCCAAAGAAGAGGAGTCTTCAAAGGCACATGTGCCCTGCTGGTGTGGCTGAATGCTTGAGCGGACCAGGAGGGCATGGTTTGATTCCCAGTCAGGGCACATGCCTGGGTTGTGGGCTCAGTCCCCAGTAGGGGTCGTGCAGGAGGCAGCCGATCAATGGTTCTCTCTCATCAGTGATGTCTCTCTCTATTTCTCTCTCTCTCTCTCTCTCTCTCTCCCTTCCTTTCTGAAATCAATAAAAATATTTTTTTTAAAAAAAGGGAGGAAGACAGAGTACTGGACAGGCAGAGGTCCTATGTCCTCATCAGTTACATACAGAGCAGGACGGGGATGACGGTCAGGGTGATGGCATATTACTGCACAGGCTGGGATTTAGGCGTCCGGTGGTCACTGAGGAAAACTGGTATGAGGAGCGATGGGGTTGGCACTGATAACCTCCTAGGGGCAGTGGGCAATCTTTATATTAGTCCTGAGGACCTAGCACACCAGCACGGCCCTTGGCCACAGCGCCATCTAGCGCTGTGTCATGGGATAGCGGGGGAAGCCACCTGCAAAAGGACCTCTCACTAACTCCACCTGAAGTCTCACAAGGTTTGGGGCCAGAACTCAGGAGATCTTGGTGCCAAACTTCACAGATTCTCACACAGAATATCGGGTATTTGATAGCCTCTCTTGGCAATTTGAAGATCTGACCCCTGGAAGAGGGAGGAAACAGTCTATGGGGCTCCAGGGCGGAATCAACACCCATGTGTAGAAGCTAGAGGAGAGGTTTGAACTAAATCTCAATTAGGACTGCCTACTGAAGAAGTGGGCTCTCTTCCAGGCTGGGTGCCCTATCCCCAAGGCTGTTCAAGCCGTGATCTGAATGCCACTAGTCAGAGATAGTAGACAGGCTGCTATCCTGGGTGTGAGAGCAGGGAACATTTTTAAGGTAGCTCACAGATTGAAATTCTATGACTTTATTCACACTCAGAAAGAGGAAGTAATCATCAGCCAAATGGTGTGATGGCTAAATGCTGCCTTCAATATCCTCCCCCTCCCCTTTTTCTGCCCCCAGACACCTCCATCCCATTCCTAGGAGCCTGATGCTTTTCTGATGCCCACTGGGTTCCCACCCAGGTCTGCCATTGGACACAATGTCCCTTCTTCCCCCTCCAACGGTCCAGGATCTGACATTAGCCTACTGTCAGCAAACAGTACAGATGTAGGCTAACCCCGTCTTTGTCAGATTTTGAGAAACTGAGCCCTGTTGAAGGACCTATAAACTTCATTATAAACAGTCTGTTCCATACTTTTTTAGTCACGTTCATTTCTGAGCTTCTGTGTTCAGTGTTAATATGCTTTGATTCTGATTGTCTCCTCCAATCAGATTTTAGGAACTGCAGGCAGGAGTTTTATAATATAATTTTCTGAATCCTCCTTCAACTTGGTAGTTCAATAATAGGAGATTAGTCACTTGAAATCAAGGTGAAGAAGCTCTATTCATGAGCTAGTTTGTTCATTTCTTACAAACATCTACACGTCAGGCACTATGATGCTGACAGGGTATAGGGTGAGTAGGACCAGCCCCTGCTCCACCTGGGGAAGATGTGAGACAGAAAGTGCCTTCTAAGGGCCAGGCACCATGCTAGACATGGTGCATCATTATCACAGTTTACTCCTCACCAGCCCCATCAGACAAAGATGATTAGATTTATTTCAGAAGGAAACTAAGGCCCAGAAAGGTTTGCCCAGAAAATGAGAGGCAAAGCTCAAACCCGAGTCATTCTGGCTCCATGTTGCCTATAAAAAACTAAAGGCTTGGTGCATGAATTCGTGCACGAGTGGGGGGAAGAGTGTTCCCTCAGCCAGGCTTGCACCCTCTTGCAATCCGGGACCGCTGGCTCCTAATTGCTCACTTGCCTGCCTGCCTGATTGCCCCTAACTGCTCGCCTTCCTGCCTCATCACCCCTAACCACCTCTGCCTCGGTCCCTGCCGCTGTGGCTTCATCCAGAATGACATCCGGAAGGTCGTTTGGCTGTCCAGTCTAATTAGCATATTACACTTTTATTATTATAGATATACTATTTTGACATGTAATTTTTTGCAGTAACATAATTACCGCACAAATCTTTCTTCTAATTAATTTCCTTTCACTGTGCACGAATCCATGCGCAGGCCACTAGTAAACAAATAAAATACAATTACAAAAGAATCATTTTTCACTGCGGAAGACACACTTTTTCTTTCCAGAGCCCCAGGAACAAAGGGATTATTTTTTTTTTAACTATTATTGGACCCAGCAAACAGATAAAAAAATTCTAGGTTTAGTCTAGGGGCTGCTAACTTTGAATTCAGCAAAACCAAGGATAGGAGTGGCTGTGTCTTAACAGGTGAAACTCTGTGAGTGACTCTGTCGGGATATGTGGTAAGCCCAGCTCCATAGAAGTGTCTCAAACCTCAAACCACCAAGTGCCTGGCACTTGCTGCACTGCCACGGAGAGCCACAGCTAGGCTGCCACCTAGTGGCGAGTCTGAAGCCTCATTGTAGGGTTGTAAAGGGTGCCAACATGCCTTCATGACATGTGAAGAGCTAAGATTCAGAGTCGGCTGTAATGGGTGGGTCCTGAATCCCAGGCCCAGAACCCATCATAGCATCCTCCCCCCAAAAAAGTATTTGTTGCCCATGTTGCCCAAGATCTGTATCGCTGAACTGAGTGACCTCTCTCAGCCCACACCTTCACCTTCCAGACTTTCCAGAAAGAAATTTAAATGCCCTCTATACTCTCCTTTCTATTTCCATTGGTGTTACACACACACACACACACACACACACACACACACACACACACACACACACACCACCTGTTGTCAGGATCATTCATCAGAGAGCTTCTGCAGGGAGAACTTTTCCTAAAACTAAGATTCAGGTAGCAAAACTCCAGCAGCCTGGGAAGGTGAAGGACCAAGGAAGAAAATGCTGTTCTTACCAAAGGAGCCCTTGTAAACAGAGCCTAGGAAACTGGGGCATCCTCAGCAGCCTCTCGAGGTGCCAGGCCGCCTTCAGGGCCTCCCTCCTTTTGTCCTGCCCCCTCTCTTTGCCTGGCGTGCCACACCTCAGCCCCAGCCCCGCCTTCCAGCAGGGCAGGCAGTGGTGCAGAGCCTGCACCTGGAAAAGCAGGGACGGTGCTTTCAGTGGTCCAGAGGCGCGGGCGTGGCCTTGGTGTCAGAGGCCATGGAGGGTCTACATGGCATCCCAGAGGATGTTCTCTGAATGCAACTGGGTGATGAAGAGTTCTCTGAGCTCATACTCCCTTTTACCCTTGAGTCACCCAATTTAGTCGTTCATTATACAAGTAAACAAATAATGTTGTGTGTTTTGTGAATGCATATATTTTGAATTTAAACTATATCTCCATTTTAGTTCTCATGGTGAGCAGAAGAATCCCTCCCTCCAAAAATGTCCACATCTTAATCTCCAGGACCTGTGAATACATTTCCTCCTGTGGCCAAAGAGAGTTTATAGATGTGATCAAGTTTAATGACTCTGAGATGGGGAGATTATCTTGGATTATCCAGGCAGGCCCAACCTAATCACATTAGCCCTTTAAAAGCAGAGAACCTTTCCAGGCTATGGAGAGAAAGAGAGAGAATGAGAACGAGAACGAGAGAAGGGTTGAAGAGAGATGTGACGTTGTAATTTCTAATGGTTCTGTGATGTTGCTGGCTTGAAGGTGGAGAAAGGGGGTCATGTATGAACAAGGAATGTGGGCCGCCTCTGGAAGCAGGACAAGGCAAGGAACCAGATTCTCCCCTGGAGTCTCCAGAAAGAATGCAGCCCCGTGACACCCTGATGTTAACCCAGTAATACCCACAGCCGACATCTGCAGAGCTGTAAGGTCATCTGCAATGTTTTAAGCCACTAAAGTCATGGTAACTTGTTAGAGGAGAAATAACAGCGAATACAGGCAGTAGGTTTTGAGACCTCAAAGTCACACTCAGCATCAAAGGGAGAACTACGGGAGCCATGCTGCCCCTCAGAGACTCTGCTCTGATAGGGGCCATGTTCTTTGGATGTCGTTTGAGGACCTGGGAAGACATCGTTTCCGTTAATAATCTATTTTATTACTCAGAAGCCAAAAGATCTACTCTGTCCCACCTAGGGGGCCTCTAGTGAATGTCTTCAGACTCCTCTAAGAATTCTGAATTAGGGGCTCCTGGACACAGCTTCAGTGCCTCTCATCACTGGCTGGGACACACCTAGTAATAGATTATGGGTGTGTACTGTAGAGAGGGCACACAGGGATTGTCTCTACCAGGAAGTACTGGCTCCTAAAGAGATACTCACTGCATCATAAAGTTGTTCAAACTCCAAGCACAGCAATTCCATTCTTGGGATTTTTTTAAATTTGAAACTAATTCCAAAGATGATAAATAAAATGTGGGTAGAAATGTTTGTAAGATTATCTATTACTAGAGGCCCGGTGCACAAAAATTTGTGCACTCGGAGGGGAGGGGGTCCCTCAGCCCGGCCTGTGCCCTCTCGCAGTCTGGGGCTCCTCAGGGGATGACCACCTGCCAGCTTAGGCCTGTTCCCCAGGGGATTGGGCCTAAGATGGCAATCAGACATCCTTCTGGCAGCCCAGCAGCCCTTAGGGGATGTCCACTTGCCAGCGGGGAGCAGACCTAAGCTGCAGTCGGACATCCTTAGCGCTGCTGAGGAGGCAGGAGAGGCTCCCACCACCACTGCTGTACTGGCAGCCACCAGCCTGGCTTGTGGCTGAGCAGAGCTCCCCAATGTGGGAGTGCACTGACCACCAGAGGGAAGCTCCTGCATTGAGCGTCTGCCCCCTGGTGGTCAGTGTGTGTCATAGTGACCAATCATTTCCAGTCTTTCTGCTGTTAGGATCAGTTTTCATATTACCCTTCTACTATATAGGATAGAGGCCTGGTGCACGGGTGGGAGCCGGCTGGTTTGCCCTAAAGGGTGTCCCGGATCAGGGTGGGGGTCCCGTTTGGGTGCCTGGCCAGCCTGGGTGAGGGGCTAATGGCTGTTTGCAGCTGGTCACACCCCCTTTAGGGTGGGGGTCCCCACTAGGGTGCCTGGCCAGTCTGGGTGAGGGGCTGCGGGCTGTTTTCAGGTTGGCCGGCTACTGAAGCTCCCAGCCTCTCCTTTTTTTCTTTTTTTTTAATTCTCGGATTTATTTACCTTCTATAATTGAAACTTTGTTGCTGCCACTGGAGCTGAGAGCTGGCTCTTGCTTGCTCCAGCTCTGTGGCCACAGCCGGCTGAAAGCAGGTATCTGGGGTTTGTTTAGCTTCTATAATTGAAACTTTGTTGCTTTCGGAGCTCAGAGATGGGCCGCGGCAGGCAGGGAACCTTGGCTTCCTCCATCACTGGAGCAAGCAAGCCTCCTACTTGCTTCAGCTGCCTGGCTGCCAGCCGCCATCTTTGTTGGTGGTTAATTTGCATATATTGCTGATTAGCCAATGGGAAGCGTAGCGAAGTTATGGTCAATTACACTTTTTGTCTTTTATTAGATAGGATAGTAAAAGCAACAACAAAGGAAACAGTCAGAATTCCAACATAAGGAAATCTTTAATAAATTATGACTCTGTGCCAATACAGAACCATTAGAAATTACAATTATTCATAATATGGAAACATATTCTTATTATGCAAAATGGAAACAGCATATTATAAAATAGTATTTATTCAATAATCCTTTGTTGACCACATGCAATGTATCAGGAATTGTACAAGTGCCACGTAATTAAGGGGAGCCAAAGTGCATATACTCTCCACCCTTGTAAACTGAGGTACATAGTGATTGCAAAAATCAAATGATCTGTACATGTGGAAGGAGATGTAGCAAAATATGAAGCAGGTGTTATGCTAGGGCATGGTAAATATTCTATTTAACCTTTTATAATGTATTTTTTTATTGATTTCAGAGAGGAAGGGAGAGAGAAATAGAAATATCAATGATGAGAGAGGGTCATTGATCATTTGCTTCTTGCACATCCTGCACTGGGGATCAAGCCCGCAACCTGGATATGTTCCCTGACCAGGAATCGAACCGTGACCTCCTGGTTCATAGGTTGATGATCAACCACTGAGCCATGCTGACCAGGCTCTACTTAATCTTCTTAAACTACCTTTTCAGTTAATAATCTTTAGATTAATGGATAGGCAGAAAGAAACATAAACCTCCAGACGGAAGTCCCGAAGCAGAACAAGAGTGGGAGCAGGCTCCTTGCTGAGAATGCAGGGTCTGAATATCCTGTTTAGAAACACAACAAACAACTGCTTGGCAGGTCAGGAGGCCAGCCTGGTCACAGCAGGGGAGCAGGAATCCAGCTGTACACACAGGTCCTTCCCTGGTGGGGCCAACTCTGGGAGGCCACATTTGAGCCTGACCTGACACCTCTGTGTGTCTGGAAAACTTTCACTGCACCAGGAATGGCCCTGAGGGACGGCAGCACCTGTCTCTACCTGTCTCCTCCGCTGCTGAGAGGTTAACTGTGAAAGCAGATGCTACGTGACTCATCATTTTATGCTGCTGTCTGTGTCGGGCCAGCCACACACACTGGGCCTGGCTCGGTTTGCCTGTGTGAGCAAGGGAAGTCAGAGCTGGTCAGTTTCTCAAGTGCCTTCTGAAGACTGCAGCTCTGGGAGCTGTGCTGGGCTCTCAGCCAACTGCAATGAATTCTAAGCAGGCACAGCGCCTGGACATCAGCTTATAGTCCCAGGACACTTCTATGATGGTGCAGGTATGAAGAACATCTGGAGGGCTCACAACCTGAGATCAGCTATGAGCCACTTCACTGTCCTTCTTATTCACTTCAAAATAGCTCTGCTTCTTCCCTCATATTTCTCTCCTTCCATCCTATCTCAAAGAAAGCAGAGTCTTCAAAAGCACAATGAGCCCAATCGGTGTGGCTCAGTGGTTGAGCATCCACCTAGGGACCAGGAAGGCACGGTTTGATTCCTGGTCAGGGCACATGCCTGGGTTGTGGGCTTGATCCCCAGTAGGAGGCATGCAGGAGGCAGCCGATCAATGATTCTCTCTCATCACTGATTTTTCGATCTCTCGCTCTCCCTCTTCCTTCCTCTCTGAAATACTACCTCACAGCCATCAAAATGGCTACTATTAAAAAACACACAGAAAATAACAAGTGTTGGTGAAGATGCAGAGAACATCGGATGGGGCCCTTGTGCACTATTGGTGGGAATGAAAAATGGTGCAGTCACTATGAAAAACAGTATGAAGATTTATCAAAAAAATTAGAAATGAAATTACTCTGATTCAGCAATCCCACCTCTGGGTATTTATCCAAAAGAACTAAAAGCAGGGTCTCAAAAGAGGTATTTGTACACTCATGTTTGTTGTGGCATAATTCACAATAGCAAAAATGTGCTAATAGCGAAAATCAACAAATGAATGGGTACACAGAACGTGGTCCCTCCACACAATGGAATGTCCTTCAGCCTCCCAAAGAAAGGAAACGCTGGCACCTGCTAAACATGGATGGACCTTGACATTATGCTCGGTGAAGAACTCAGTCACAAAAGGTAATGCTGTGTGACTCCATGTATATGAGGTGCTTACAGTAGTCAAATTCGTGGGGACTGAAAGTAGGAGGCTGGTTGCCAGTGGGCGGGAGAGGAAGGAATGGGGAGTTGTTTAATGGGGACAGAGTTTTAGTTTTGCAAGATGAAAAGGTTCTGGAAATTCGTTGCAAAACAATGCGAAGATACTTAACACTACTGAACTGTTCTCTCAAAAATGATTAGATGGTAATTTTTATTCTGTGTATGTTTTACCACAATTTCTTTTTAAAAGGAGTCTTTTCTCCTCCTCACACGAATTGTTCTCTTTGCTTTCTCAATCCAATCTTATGCCACCTTTCCCAGGAGGCTGTTTCTTCTGTTCTGTTTTCTCCCTTCCAGGACTACTCACAAACTTTTGTAGGGCCCAGGGCGTGAGTGTGTGTGTGTGTGGGGGGGGGGGGGGGGGGGTGAGAATGTGAATATGTTTAGAGATGTTTAAGATTACAAATCCAGATAACACATGAGTAAATAAAACGTTTCATCATTCTAACTTGAAGAACATATCTTTGTAACAACAAACTGGGACAGTGTGTAAAGCTGTGGTTTCGATAACACAGTAAACTCTCAAGGCTCTGGCCCTGTTCTTAAGCCACGGTCTCTGCAACTCCACCGGCCATTCCTGCACTCCCAGGCCACACTCCCGGGCCACACTCCCAGGCCACACTCCCAGGCCACACTCCCGGGCCACAGCAGAGCTTCCACAGACCAAGGCTGGCCTGCGCCCTCCAGCAAATGTCTGCCAGCAGCAGGCTGTGCATTCCTGACGCAGCCACAGAACTGCACGGAGCTATGTGTCATCGCACGGGACCTGGCACTTAGCTTTGCAATTGGTTTCATGTACAGCTCTCACGCTTTTGAAATTCTTAGTAATTTCCTAGCAAGGAACCTTTCCTTTTCATTTTTTACTGAATCTGCATATTATGTAGCTAGTTCTAAGAAGCCATACCCTCCTGGGAGAGTTCTGGACCTCAGCCTGGGATAGGGACAGAAGGGGTTGGGCATGGCGGAGTCTCTCTATTCCGCGTCCAGTGCAGAAAGACAGTGGTCTGGTTCTTTGAGTAGGGGCAGCTGGGGATTCAGAATATGAAAGAATGAGACAGAACACAAAGATGTAAGAAAAAAGCTGGGGCCGAGTGGGACCACTGCCCTCTTCTGATGGAGAGACAGAGTCAGGGACAGGGACCCAACACCAAAACCCTGTGTTTATTTTATATCCCCAATACCAGGAAGTAATGTCAGTTCTGGGCAGGCCAGGTCCTATTCATTCCTGGTGCTTGGCTGGATTTACATAATAAAGCCCACTCCCAGGCACCTGGGCAGAGATGAAAGTCAAGCTGAGAACACTTCTGCCTTTTTGGTAAGATGTGTATCCAGGATGTGGCTCTGCCTGTCGTCTCGGATTCAGCTGACAATTACTAAATAAATGCCCATGTGCCTTCCCAGGGGCCCTCTACAGTTGGGGGATATTTCTCATGTCCTCAGTTCTTTCCTGTACATTTGCCCCCAGACTAGAGGTGAGGAGGAAACTGGTGAGGAGGAAACTGGTCTTATAAGGCATGGCTGGCCATAAAAACTGAACAATGCACTGCCCTAGGGTGGGGGGAAAGGTCATTATCGCTGGCCCCAGGACAGATCATCGACACCTGGGGGCCTTCCTGTAAGCCCAGGAAAGGGGGTGGAACCATATCTGCAAGACAATGACCCCAGAAGGTTATAAAAAGTGAAGCCTCTGCGTGGTACTTCACTCTGATTTGGAAATTATTCCCGGAGTCCACTAGTGTTAATAAATGGGGTCCCTACCTTTCTCTAGGAAGTGTGCTTGGTATTTCTTTGCTCTTCTGTAACAGAGGTAGTAGCTGCTTTTCTGCACCCACTTCTTCTGGACACCTTTGTGAAACCTCTTTTTTTTTGTTTTGTTTTACCTCTCTTACTAGTGAACCACCTCCCAGTTTATATTAAACTAGAGGCCTGGTGCATGAAGTCTGTGTACTCAGAGGAGGGGCCCCCTCAGCCCGGCTGGTGCCCTTTCACAGTCCTCAGGGGGTGTCCACCTGCCGGCTTAGGCCCTAGCTCCATCAGGCCTAAGCTGGCAGTCAGACATCCCTCTCACAGTCCAGGGCTCTCACAGTCCTGGACCCCTCGCTCCTTACTGCCTGCCTGTAGCAGAGGCAGGAGAGGCTCCTGCCACTACCACTGTACTCGCCAGCCTTGTGCCTGGCTTCTGGCTGAGCGGTACTTCCCCTGTGGGAGCACACTGACCACCAGGGGGGCAGCTCCTTTGTTGAGCGTCTGCCCCCCTGTGATCAGTGCATGTCATAATGACCAGTCATTCTGCCATTTGGTCGATTTGCATATTAGGGTTTTATTATATAGGATTCTTTTTTTTCTTTTTTTCTTTTTTAAATATATTTTATTGATTTTTTACAGAGAGGAAGGGAGAGAGATAGAGAGTTAGAAACATCGATGAAAGAGAAACATCGATCAGCTGCCTCCTGCACATCTCCCACTGGGGATACGCCCGCAACCCAGGCACATGCCCTTGACCGGAATCGAACCTGGGACCCTTCAGTCCACAGGCTGACGCTCTATCCACTGAGCCAAACCGGTTTCAGCATATAGGATTCTTTATACTTAATTTTTTAATAATAACTTTTTATAGTAAATCCATAATTCTTGATATTAAATTTTTTCTGTTCAAATAACCTATATGCTTTCTGTTTCCTTATTGATATAGGGAAACAAACAGTAAATTAAAGTGGTATGTGCTAAAGAGGAAAAATAAAGCAGGAATGGGCACAAAGAGTGTGGGGTCAAAGCAACAGCTTGCAATTTTAAGTGGAGGTCACAGAAATCATTACGGAGAAGGAAGTTGGATTGAAAATTCACATTTGACTCCTTGTCCCCAATTCCAACTGAAATGGCAAGAAAATGTAAAAGTAGGATTCAATCTGCATCATCAAAGTGGAAAACGCTTCATCAAAGCCCCCAAACTCTAAGGAATTTCCTCTAGTCACATGAGGCAAGAGGATCAGAACACTGTGAGAAGAGAGAGAGCTCATCTCTGGATCATCCATGCTTTCTCTCTCGTTCTGTGCCCTCTCTTCCGTGTCTTTGAAGGGTGGTAAGTACAGAAGTGACCTCCCTTGCCAAGCTCTATCTTCATAAATGTCTCCTCTGATCAAGAAGGAAAATATATTCATTCATTCATGTGTTCACTCTATAATCACTTAGCAAACATGTTTTGAGCACCTCCTATGGACCAGCACCGTACTAAGCACTGTGGAGGGTAGGAAGTAGAAGACACAGTCCTTGTCTTCAAAGAGATTACAGTCCTATGGGAGAGGTAATGGGAGAAAGACATGTATGCAACTAAGTGTTAGTCAAAGCTAAGAAGAGTAATGAATTGGATAAGAAAATATGAAATCCAAGGATTCGGACAGATCCAAAGATTCAAGTAGGCCTGTTAGCCCTACCTGAACAAGATCACATTTCAATTCAGTTCAAGTAGACATTGAGCACCTATTCTAGAAAATACAGCATGAGTTCAAACAGGAATGAATTTGGAGATAGGGCAAAAGCATTGTGGCAGGAAGGGGAAGGCAAGGGAGCTAGAGTCTCCTTAGTTCTGCAGGGACTGGGAGGAACAGGTCATGGGCACACAAAATGTGTTTGTTGAACTCATGTTTGCTCCAGGCAAGCAAAACACTGGGGAGTAAGACAGCAGCAAAGACCAACAGCAGTTAAAGCAAACAATGGTGGTGAGCGAGAAAGGAGAGAGACTCTTTCACCTGGGGAGGTTGAGGACAGCTTGAGGATAACACAGCTGCAGAAGGGCAAATGGAAAGACTAGTAGGACTTGTTTTTTTATAGGCAGTTAAGAAAGAGGAAATTATTTAAGTCATAGGAAACGTGTGTAAAGACACAGAGGCATAAAAATAAGGAACAATTTGGGAGCAAGCAAGGAGTGGTGCATGTTAGAACACAAGGAATATATGGGGAAGTGTTAGGACAGGAGATTAGGAAGCTGGAGGGGTCTCCGTCATGGCCTTGGAGGTGGGTGTGAGACCAACCTGTCAATGACATCTAATCACCCCACTGATATCCAGCTGATTTGGCAGGAATTTCAACTCTAACCTAGAGGTGATGAGAAACTAATGAAGGAGGCTGAGAAGGAGAATGTTATGCTAGATGGGGTAAGAAGGAACACCGAAGTGTTGAGATTCAAGGGGTCCAATAAATAGCCCAGACTTCCTGTCCAAGTCTGAATGACTTGAGAAATGAAATAAAAAACAAAATATCTTTTGTGCAGTTGAAGCTGCTATTGAAAAATGTGCCTTACATCTCATCAGAACAGCATGATTCATGTGCCAATCTCAGTGGCCAGGGGGTGAGATTACTCTGCTTAACCAGGCCAGGGTCATGCTTTATGATCCAAATGGACTGAGTGTGAGATGAGCATATTCCTTTAGAACTTTAAGGTAGTGTTACCAAAATCAGAAGGGTATGTCCTGTTCTCTCCCTACATGTGATTAATGATCCATATCCCATATGAGCCCCTTAGGGTATAGCTGGTCACACTGCTATGATGAGAAAAAGGTGAAAAAACCACCTGAATTCTGATGCTGCTTTGAACAAGTCACTTGCTCTTTCTGCATCTTAAGTGCTTGTTCTCCATAACAAAAGACCATAAAATAAGAAAATTATCTTGGCCCATTCCCTGCCTTAGGAATGCTGAGCTCATAACTGACATCATGTCTGTAAAAAACTATGATCTCTTTGAAGATAAATGCTGTTTAAATATATATGATTATTAGCTAAGTCGCTCAAAAACTAGTCTGTGCATGAATGCACTGGAAGTCAAACCGGACCAGGGGAGGACAATAGGACTCATCATTTCCAAGGGTTACTTTATTCCTTTGTTTTTGTGACAACTAATGTCTCTTCTAGTTTTCAATGAACTAGATAACTAGTGCCTCAAAGTTACCCCTTGCCGGCCCCCCCCCCCCCCCCCAGCACTCACACACTGCCAGGATAGACAGTGTCGCCAAATTAGGCTCCCTAGAAAGGTGGGTTAAAACATTTGGAGAGCAATCCAGCCAGTGTGGTTCAATGGTTAAGCATTGACCTATGAAACAGGATGTCATGGTTTAAATCCTAGTCAGGGCACATAGCCTGGTTGCAGGCTCAATCCTCAATGAGGAGCATGCAGGAGGCAGCCAATCAATGATTCTCTTTCATCCTTGATGTTTCTATCTCCCTCTCTGAAATCAATCTATATAATTAAAGCCTAAGCAACCATTAAGGCAGAACGACCAGAACAACCAGCCGCTATGATGCATACTGACCACCAGGGGGCAGACGCTCAACACAGGAGCTGCTCCCCTGATGGTCAGTGCGCTCCCACAGGGGAAGTGCTGCTCAGCCAGAAGCCAGGCTCATGGCTGGCGAGTGCAGCGGCGGTGGCAGGAGCCTCGAGCAGGTGGGAGGTAAGGAGCAAGGAGTCCCAGGCTGCAAGAGGGATGTCCGTTTACCAGCTTAGGCCCTATGGGTATTGGGCCTAAGCTGGAAGGCGGACATTCCTTGAGGGGTCCCGGACTGTGAGAGGGCACAGGCCAAGCTGAGGGACCACCCCCCCCCCAGTGCACAAATTTCGTGCACCTGGCCTCTAGTAAAAATATATTTTAAAAAAACACATTTGGAGAGCAAAGCAAGCAAAATTTCAAGCAATTGCTAGATTGGATGGTTTTTTGGAAAGATAATTAAAAAGAAATCCTGTTTGGCCTTGGCCAGGCAGCTCAGTTGGTTGGAGCTTTGTCCTGTACACCTGGTTGATGTGTGTATGGCAGGCAATGAATTGATGTTTCTCTTTCACATCAATGTTTCTCTCTATCTCTTTTTCCCTCTCTTCTCTTCTTCCTCCTCCTCCTCCTCTCCTCCTTCTTCTTCTTCTTCTTCTTCTTCATCTTCTTCTTCTTTTTTCTTCTCTCTCTCTCTCTCTCTCTCTCTCTCTCTCTCTCTCTCTCTCTCAAAATCAATATACATATGCTCGGGTGAGGCTAAAAAAGAAATCCTGTTTGGGTTTTAAATACTCATGGTTGTTTACCTGCCCTAATCTACTCATCAAGGTTTCCATATGCACAGTTTAAAGGAACCTGGAGTGCAATTTTTAAAAAAGAAAAGAAAAGAAAGGACTCTTATTTTATGTTTGATTTTTCTAATGAGAAGAAGGAGGAAGAGGAAGTGGGAGGAAGAATGAAAAGAGGGGAAGAATGAAAGGGGAATGGGAAGAACTGTTCCTAATCTTCTCTCTTGTCTCTTAGAAATCATGATTTTAGATATCAAAAGGACCTTAAAGGCCAACCTAGCCACCTCCCCACTCCCCTTCTTTTCCTTCAGAAGCAAATGTTACACTTTAACTTTTGTTAATCCTCACCTAAGAATACTTTTTCCATTGATTTTTAGATAGAGTGGAAATATGGGAGGAGAGAGAGAGAGAGAGAGAGAGAGAGAGAGACATCGATGTGTGAGAGACACATCAATTAGTTGTCTCCCGAATGCACCCCTACCAGAGCTGGAGAACCTGCAACCCAGGTATGTGCCCTTGAATGGGAATCGAACCTGCAACCCTTCAGTCCTCAGGCCGACGCTCTAACCACTGAACCAAACCAGCCAGGGCAAAATGTTGCACTTTAATCATAATTTAAAAAACACAACCACAGAAAAGCACATTGGGTTGGGGTTTTTTTTGGGGGGGGGGCTCCCCATTTCTTTTCAAAAATTACATATGGATGGTGAGGACCAAGGAGGAACACTAACTTTTCTAAGCTTACACAGTCAGCTGGTAGTGTAGCAGGGACCAGAATTCAAGTTTCTACCTCCCAGTGTGGTGCTCTTCACATTCCATCATCCTGTCTGTTCCAGTTTTAGGAGCTTGAGCAAGTCACTTTGCCTCTCAGACCTCAGCTGTCTCATCTATAAAATGTAAATGAAATCTAAATTAACTAGAGACAGCTGGGAAATATGTCCTCTTGGTGTCCCTTCTTGTTTTCAACCAGTCAACAAAGATTTTTAAAGACCTAATATCAAGTAATGGAATACTCAGCCAGAAGAGCTTTATTTGCCTCTTAGACAAAAACAAGTCAGGAGGTAGACCTAATAGTTGGTACTAGTTCAGTGGTTCGATGATATTAGATGATGCCATAAGAAACTCTATCTTCCTATTTCATCATATTTAGTGTTGGCTTCTTATCTGCATTATTGTTGCCTTGTGGTTGCAAGATGGCTTCTGCAGTCCAGATGTCACATTCTTTTTCTAACTTTTATTTAATGCTTTAAAAATAACAAACAAGTAACAAGGTATTTTGAACTTGTTCTTTTATGGAAACCCTTTCAAACTGAGGAAAATCATTCCCTTTATAGTTGATTAGAGCTTTTTTGTTTAAATCATGAATGAATGTTGAAGTTTGTGAAACATTATTTTTCTGCATTGATTGAGATCATATGAATTATAGAGCTGTTTCCTTTATTCTGCTTATGTAATAAATGACATGGATTGATTTTACTCCAACCTTGTATTCCTTGCAAAAATCCCACTTGGATAAGCTATCTTACATTTTGTAGATATTGCTGGATTTCATTTGCCAATATTTTGTTAGAATTTTTGCATCTGTGTTTCCAAAGGATATTGACATATAATTTTATTTCTTTTTTATTTCTTGGTGGCAGGATTATTCTGACCTTACATTACAAGTTAGAAAGTGTCCCCTTCTCTATTTTTCTGAGATAATTTATGTAAGATAGGAATGATTTCCTTTTTATGTAATTGATAACATTTATGAGCTCAGGTTTTCTGTTTCTTCTCATGTCAACTTTGGGATATGTTTTTCAAATAATTTTTCCATTTTATATCTAAATTATTGAAATTATCAGCATAAAGTTGTTCATAATGCTTTCTTATTTGTTCAATTTTGTAGGATCTGTAATGATGTTTCTCTTTTATTTGTTGTTTGTGTTTTCTTTCTTTTTTTCCCCCCAATCAATCTCATTAGGAGTTTATCTATTTTATTAATACTTTTCAAGAACTAACTTGTGGCTTGTTAATTTTGTCTTATTTTTAAAAATTATTTTCTTTTTCTTCTACTCACTTTAGGTTTACTTTGCTTTTCTTATCCTAACTTATTAAGATGGAAACTTAGATAATAAATTTCAAACTTTTTTCTTTATTAAAATGTACTTTTAAATCTATAAATTTCTTGGCAAGTACTGCTGTAGCTGCATTTCATCATTTCATGAACTCTTATGTATTTCATTATCATTCTATTTGAAATGTTTTCTGATGCTCTTAGAATTGTGCCTGGCATAATTCTAGTAAGTGGTATCTCTTATTAGCTTAGTTTTTTTGTTTCTCTTGTTAAAAATTGAGAATAAATTGGTGGATCACTCTGACAGTTCTATTCCTTTCCTTCTGAGCCTCTTCTGTTTCCACTGCCTGAAGCAATACTCCATATAGGCCCAAGATACATCCTTCTTCTAGTTAATTTCTATTCATCTTGAAAGTGTGACTTCAGATATCATCTCCTCAAAATAGCCTTCCTTGATGACCCAGACTGAGATGGTCCTCTCACATACTGGGTTGAACAGTGTCCCCCCCATCCCAATGTTCATGTCCACCCAGAACCTGTAAATGTGATCTTATTTAGAAACTAGAGGCCCAGTGCACAAAAATTTGTGCACTGGGGGGGGGGGGCAGTCCCTCAGCCCGGCTTGTGCCCTCTCGCAGTCTGGGACCCCTCGGGGGATGACCACCTGCTGGCTTAGGCCTGCTCCCCGGGGGATTGGGCCTAAGCTGGTAGTCAGACATCCCTCTGGCAGCCCAGGAGCCCTCGGGGAGATCCACTTGCCGGTGGGGAGCAGGCCGAAACTGCAGTCGGACATCCTTAGTGCTGCTGAGGAGGCGGGAGAGGCTCCTGCCACCACCACTGTGCTGGCAGCCATCAGCCTGGCTGTGGCTGAGCAGAGCTCCCCAATGTGGGAGTGTACTGACCACCAGAGGGCAGCTCCTGCATAGAGCGTCTGCCCCCTGGTGGTCAGTGTGTGTCATAGTGACCAGTCATTCCCAGTTTCTGCTGTTAGGGTCAGTTTGCATATTACCCTTTTACTATATAGGTTAGAGGCCTGGTGCATGGGTGGAGGTTGGCTGGTTTGCCCTGAAGGGTGTCCCGGATCAGGGTGAGGGTCCCACTTGGGTGCCTGGCCAGTCTGGGTGAGGGGCTGATGGCTGTTTGCAGCTGGTCACACCCCCTTCAGAGTGGGGACCCACTGGGGTGCCTGGCCAGTCTGGGTGAGGGGCTGACGGCTGTTTTCAGGCTGGCCTGCAACTGAAGCTCCCAGCCTCTCCTTTTTTTCTTTTCTTTTTTTTTATTCTGGGATTTATTTACCTTCTGTAATTGAAGGTAAATAAATTCACTGGCGCTCCCAGCTCTGAGGCCGTGGCTGGCTGAAAGCAGGTATCTGGGGTTTGTTTAGCTTCTATCATTGAAACTTTGTTGCTTTTGGAGCTGTTGCTTTTGGAGCTCAGAGCTAGGGCGTGGCAGGTGGGGAACCTTGGCTTCCTCCATCACTGGAGCAAGCAAACCTCCTGCTCGCTTCAGCTGTGTGGCTGCCGGCCGCCATCTTTGTTGGCAATTAATTTGCATATCTTGCTGATTAGCCAATGGGAAGCATAGCGGAGGTACAGTTAATTACCCTATTTGTCTTTTATTAGATAGGATAGGGTCTTTACAGATGCAATTACATTAAGAAGAGATCATACTGGATTAGAGTGGGCCCTAAATTCAACATGACTGGTGTCCTTGTAAGAAGAGGGAAATTTGGACATAGACACACAAAGCTGAACATCATGTGACAAGAGAGGCAGAGACTGGAGTGATGCATCTACACACTGAGGAACGCCAATGATTGCCACCAACTACCAGAATCTAAAATCCTCCCCTAGAGCCTTTCAAGAAAGCATGGCCCTGCCAACACCTTGACTTCAGACATCTAGCATCCAGTACTGTGAAAGAATACATTTCTGTCATCTAAAGATACCCATTTTGGGGTAGTTTGTTACAGCAGACCTAGAAAACTAATTCACCATGTAACATGTTTTCATACTTCTTTATACTTTCTTTCCTAGCTCTTAGTAAACAATCATTACATATGAATTATCAGGAAATACGGATGGTGCAATAGTATTAGTCTGGCATTTTTGTGGAGACCTCCTTAATAGAGACCGTCATAATCTAAACCAGTATCACAAATGGTAAGGACTTTAAAGGGCATGTAATTTTGAGGGATCATGTCAGTGGCCAATTACTTCAGCTTCTCAGAGCTAGCCTTAGGTGCATGTCACAGAGGTTTCTAATGTGTAAGTTATCCAAGCAGGTCTTTTTTTTTTTTTTTTTTTTTTTTTTTTTTTTTTTAATAGTAACAGATTGCCAGAAGGACCCTGAGGTAAGAGTCAGAACCATTGGTTCTGCTTCCCACTTCACCTCCAGGGGATCCTGAGCAAGTTCCTTAGCAGTAAAAGGAGACTGTTTGGACTAGACAGTTCCTGCGGCTCGTTTGGCTGGAACATTCTGTGATTTTATGATTGTAATGAGGAGCAATCGCTAAAAAGACAGTATTTGGTTCTAAAGCACAAGGTTCCTGGTCACTGCTGGTCTTCTCCCATGAAGAGTATCTATATCCAGGGATGAAACATTAACACAAGATGACGACCCATTCTGATGCTGGACCAAGATGATGACCCAATCTGATGCTTAAAATGTGTAACTACTGGTTCTGTCCAAGCTTGTTTGACTTGACGAAAGTAATGGAGATGTTTCTAGGACTCTCATTAAAAAAAAAAAAAAAAAATTGTAGGTGGTTAGGCTGTCTAGTCACCTCCTTTTTCTGGAAAGCAGTTCATTCACCTGTAACAAAAGACGGGGAAAAAGTTAGAAGCCAAGATTCTCATGATCTCTCCCAGCTCTGTGACTTCAAGGCAGGTTTTGTCAAGAGGGGCCTTGAGCTAAGTGTCAGGTCATGGGTCAACCTCAGGACCCGGTGCTGCTCTCCTTTGCGTGTGTTGGGGCCGTCTGTCTCCCTCGGAATAAGCGATTATATGAGCAACTTTTGGCAAGAATGAAATCCTAGCTCTGACTAAAGACGTGGACATTAAGAAATTCACTGAATGAGTTTGCATCTTAGTTTCCCCATCTGTAAAATAGGGATAGCTACTGGTAAAGTTGTAAAAATGTCAAGAGTTGAGCAGAAATGCTTAGTTTTTGCTGGGTTTTCAAGTGTGATTTCCCATAATCCTTAGAAGCACAACGGAAAGATAACCTGCAGTGTCACAAGCACAACGTATCTCTCTGACAACCAGGCACACTATGACTGGTGGTAACGAAGCCACGGTGCCGGCCACTTCCGGGACACCACTCTCACTTCCGGCACTCACTGCGCAGAGCCACGCCCTCACGCTGACGCAAGACAGCTCTGCACGTGACGCCAGTCCGCCCGGCGCAGACCCCGCCCCCGGCGCGCGCGCTCCCGGCGCGGCGTGACGCACCGCGGGCGAGGCCGGCGGGCGGTGTGGCTCCCGGGAGGGAGCGGCGTCTCCGGGAAGCCGGGAGCGCGTGCCCGCTGCCGCCTCTCGGTGGTGGCCGTGATGCGCTCCGCTCACGGCTCCCCGCCCCTGGGAGTCCCGGCCGCCGAGTCAGGCGCTGCAGCACGGGTGAGCGGCCTTCGCGGCGCGGACGGTGGGAGGGCGGCCGGCCGGGGTCGAGACAGTCGGACCGTGCGGTTCGGCGGGGCGACGAGGGCCCTGGACCCCGGACGACCCCTCTGCCCGCGGGCCTCCCGGCTCCTGCGGTCGGTCTTCCCTGGGTCCAAGCCGCCCCCGCCGCCCGGCCACATCCGGGCGCCCGGGCCGTCAGTGCCCGTGACCCAGGGCGGCAGGTGCTGTCCCCCGGCTCCTGGAGGAGAAGCCTGGCCGTCGCGCTGTCGCGCGGCTCCGGGGACCGCGCTGGGTCTTCCCTCTTCCACGTAGCGGGGCGGATCCGGGCCCACTGCGGGGGGACCCGGCCCTGGAGAAGGGACCCGGCCCGGGAGAAGGGCTGCTGCGCCGAAGACCCAGGGGTTCTCGCCGGCGCCTTGTCATTACACTTACAGTCACGTTCAGCATCGTTTTTGCTCTTATTAAATTTCATGCTTTAGCTCTCCCCCGGGAAAAAGATGGAACTCATTGCGCGATAAAGTCTTGATGCGAGCAATGCTTCTCAGACCTTAGTGATGCGTGGACACCTTTTAAAGGAACAGTTAGTTGTCTTATTCTCCAGGACCCGGTTAGATGCACACTGGTGCGGAGCGTTTCCAGGGAACCTTTATCACTGTCAGGAAAGACCTGCGTTACCCTTCGGCACCTTCCGCGCTAAAAGATAAACCGGAGCTTATTAAAGAATTCTAAGTTAGTGACGCAAGTCCCTAGTTTAATTTCACTTTGCAGTTTTGACTGTGCCCTTCCTCGTGTAATGATAACACCTAATTCTCCAGCCTGGAAGAGACGGAAAAGACTCCTATTCTTCGTGTTATATTTGATGTCATCTTGTCTTTGTATCACGTTTGTTAATTGCTCGACACATGAGCAGAGTTACAAAACGAAATACTAATTTATCTAAGTAGTTCGTTTATGTCTGTGTTGACCTTAACATTATTAATTTACCACCTGTGTTTGTTGCTTACTGAATGTATGGTCTACCGTTTTCTAGCCCTAATAGGAATGCATGGTCTCAATCCTTGTGTACATTAGAAACAAAAAGAAAGTTCATCCGGGGAGTTATATATTTATTTATATTATATGTGTGTTTCCTATATATTTATTCCAGCATGTTTTTTTAAAAAATGAACACAGTTTCAGAGTGTGGGAAAACAAGAGAAAGTGCAACAGTTTAAATCTTTGCAAAGAAAAATATTGACCTGAGCCTTGCAGGAAGTATAATGTTGACAGCAGGACGTAGTAGGAGGAAGTGACATTAAAGGGCCAGGGCAAGAATGAGAGACCCACCTCACTAGGGCAGAAAGATGTTATCTGTGGCCCAGGCGAGAACAGGTTGGTGGAATAAGATGGGATCCGTTGGTGGAAAGTTGCTGTTGACACCATGGGCTCCCGGAAGTTCTTGAGCTGGTTATGTTTTGAAGGTAGTGTTTTACAGGGAGCTATTTCTGAAGAGGGGCGTTCAGGGTGCAGGTAGAAGGTGAGCGACCTGCCTACAGACCTGTGATGTGTTCTGTGGTCGTTTGATGTGTGGATTTTTTGAGGAAGTATTGATAGCACACAGATAAGTGGGAATCAAAGTTAAGAACCAGGTGATACCCCTGGTCAGTGGTGATGCCTCTCTTAGACTTGGAGAACTTGGAAGGTGGTATTTATTTGTGTCAAAAGATTGTGACCACAGACTCAGACTAAACGAGTTTATGATAACAGCCATCGGTGAGCTCAGGATGTGGAATTGAAACGTGAGGAAAGTCAGACTTGCAGATTTGGGAAACGACAGAGGTGATTCAGAAAAAAGTGTGACCAGAAAAAGATCTCTTAACATGGGGACAACATTTTAAATTTAAAAATCAATGCTAAAGAAAATGTAGATGCTAATGCAACTCCATGCATTCTTCTTAAAACAAAGAGTGAATCAAGTTGTTTTGATGTATTTTCCCCACAATTGAGTGCACTGAATATCCTTCACTTCACCTTCCTTTCACTCTCACAAAAATTCTTCCTTGTAACCTCTAATATTCACATCATTCCTTTTTAAGCACCCTTCCTGTCATTTTCATTTTTCACCACAGGAACCATTTCACTTTACAATTCATGTATATGGTTTTCACTGTTGTTTTTGTTGTGGTTTTTTTTTTTTTTTTCAGTGAGAGAGATGGGTTTCTCTGATGATAGGTCTAATATAATTTAGGCCTTTTGAAAATGTGGCATTTTTATGTAATACTAGAGGCCTGGTGCACAAATTCGTGCACCAGTGGGGTCCCTTGGCCTAGCTTGTGGGATTGGGCCGAAACCGGCTCTCCGACATCATCCGTGGGGTCCCTGATTGTGAGAGGGCGCAGGCCAGGCCAAGGGACCCCACCCATGCATGATCAGGCCTAGAGAGGAACACGGGAGGTTGGCCAGCCGGGGAGGGACCACAGCAGGGCTCCAGGGTGTGTCCGGCCCGTCTCACTCAGTCCCGATCAGCCGGACCCCAGCAGCAAGCTAACCTACTGGCCTGAGCATCTGCCCCCCTGGTGGTCAGTGCACATCATAGTGACTGGTCAACCAGTCGACTGCCCCCTGGTGGTCAGTGCACGTCATACCTCCTGGTTGAGGGGCCTTAGCATATCATTAGCATATTACGTTTTGATTGATTCAGTGGCCGACTGGTTGACTGGACACTAGTATATTAGGCTTTTATTACATAGAGAATTAGTAAGACTTTGCCTCCCTAAACTTTGGTGCCAAGATTCTTAGCTGCAAAAACAATGGGAGTTTACATGTTAAGATCAACTTACCATATTGTTGATTGCTGGGTAATATTCAGCCATACTTTTGTCCTAAATAAAAGTAATTACATCAGCAACTTATAAACTGTCCTATTTTCTCTTTGTCTTTAAACACAAGTTTTGTAACATAGAAAAATACCTATTTATCCTTTTTTAAAAAAATCCTCACATCTCGAAAATAAGTCCTAAGACAAACACTAGATTAAATAACATTTACTAAATTTGCTATGATCATATTCTCCCCATCCAAAGTTGGCCTCTGACTCAGGAAGTGGTTCCTGTTTACCAGCTTTCCTTGTGGTCTTCTCTGAACTCTGTTAGTCCGAATAATTTAACTTTGCCTTCTGTTGTACTCTTAATTATTTCCTGGGTGCTAGTATTATCTCTGTAACTAGTCTGCAAACTCCTTGAAACTGGAGTAAGGTTTGTTATTCCTCAGTGCCCTTTATGGTACACATCATTGAATCATTCAAGGCCTTCCTTCCCCCAAGGACTTTAGGCTGTTAACTAAAGCATTCTTTTTTTTTTTTTTTTTCTTTAGTTCAACTATCACAAAAAAATGTTTAGATCAGAATTCCTGTGTCATGAAGAGTTTTTAAGCTAGGCTTTCTTGATCTACCCAGAAGAGGATTTCATGCTGGAAACGGAAGATATCAGTCAAAGGTAGCTTGTTTAAATAGTTCTGTTGTTTTTCCGATGATAAAATTAATATGTGCCCTTTTAAAAATGTAGTTAAGCTTAAGGAAAAAAATAAAGATGATCCATTTCTCACTACTCAGAATTAACTAACCACTGTTAACATTTTGGTTTCTCTCCTTCCATTTTGCCCTCTCTTATGCATGGTGTGTTTTTTTCACTGAAATACCATGGACATCTTTTCCATGACAATAAATATGGATCTGCACGATCACCTTTAATAGCCACATTGTATTCTGTTTCATAAATGGACCATGTTTAACTTAACCCACCCCCTGTAATACACATTAGTTTAGAAACAGTGTTTTGCTATTATGCACAATACTATGATGGGCACATAGTTTTACCCTGTTGTCTTCTAAGTATGAATTTCTGGATGTGTGATAGGTTGTGCAGAGGGTAAGCATATTAAAAATTTCCATATCTGTTAACCAGGATGCCCTCAGAAGGTTAGTACCTTTTTAGTTCTCCCCAGCAGCATTCATGATGTTTCTCACTCCCCTTTGTTAGTAAAGTATCCTTAGATGTTAATTTCTGTCAATCTGATAGTGGTAAAGTTTTGGTTTTTATTTATATTTATCTAAATACTAATGAAGTTATTTTTATCAACCATTTGTATTTCTTAGTTCATTAATTTCCAATTATCCTTGTTCACTTGTTCCTGTATTTCTCTTATGTATTTATGTTATGAACTTTTTATATGTAAGGGATATTTTACCTTTTGTCATGTATGGTATAAGTAATTTTCCCAAGCCTTATGTGTTTGGGAATGGATTTTTTATTTTTAAACATACAGAAGTCTTAAACTCATGTGTAGATGTATTTTCTTTCATTTATGGTTTGAGACATTGATATTGTAGAAAAGCCTTACCCATTCCAAGATTATGTAATCTTACATTTCAATGGATGTTTAAAATATTGAGATCTTTGAGCCACTGGAATTCTAATACAGTAGAGCCTTGACTTACGAGTGTCCCGACTAACGAGTTTTTCGAGATACGAGCCGTCCCTCGGCCAATTTTTTTGCTTTGAGTTGCGAGCTAAAATTCGGGTTACGAGCCAGCTTCAGATACCCCACCCCTAGTTGGCGCAGCGAATGTCACAGTGAACGCCACAACATCCGCCCAGCATTCAATTCATTGTAATGGTGAAAATTGATTTGACATAAGAGTAATTTGAGTTACGAGCTCCATCACGGAACGAATTAAACTCGTAAGTCAAGGCTCCACTGTAAAGGTATATTGTAGTAATTTCACTATAGTCAAATGCTAAAAGGTAGCTATTTTACAAAAACATTAAAATTCATTTAAATACTTAGGTAATTGACATATTTTTCCTTTTTTTGTGTAAAATTTTAAACCATTAATATTGTTTGTCCTAAGTTTTGGGTCTGTGGTACAATGTGGACACCTATTAAAACCTGAACTAATTAAAGAGATTTTTAACTTTGTCAGGTAGGCCTTACTAACACTGTGTATGGGGGGGGGGGGGGCGAGGGGTTCCCCCTCTCCTGCATTAGAAATTTAAGAACTGGATCCATGTCTGATTCATCTTTGCATCTCCCATTCCCAGCCATCCGTGACACAAACAATGGTTGTTCTTCACTTGTGTGACAGGCACTGGTCACTGGAGAAACAGAAGAATAAGTGGCTGTCCCTGCCAAGGGGCTTGCCCTGTAATGAGAAAGTCAGCCAGCTGCATGTCTAATACTGCAGCCCACTGCTGCGATGAGCACATACTCTGGGGATATGGGGATTGGGGAAGTCCTCACAGAGGAATCATGCTTGACTTGTGTCTCTAGGATTACATTGGGCCCCAAAAAGTCATTCTACAAATGCAGAGGAATGCAGGACATTTCAGTGACTTGAAGCTTGTGTTTAAGATGGCTGGAGCATAGGGTACATATCCGTCTATCTGTCAGGGATAAGACTAGAAAGATAGACAGGAACTAGATTAGTGCTAATGCAGAAGCTACACGCTCAGAATAAACCCTTCTTAACAGCTTCAGTGCACAGATCATGTACCAGATTATGTGTGGTGGGATTTAAACATACAGTTGATAATGAACATTGACGTTTCTTGGATTATGCTATCTTGGTGATTTTTCTTACTTCCTGAAACAGGAGAGTTCTCATTCTGGGAGGACCTCGTTGTTGCTGTAATAGTGGTTGAAGACTAACTCCCAGAACATTACCTGACCTCTGACCTGTCAGCATGGGCAGGTGAGTGATGGTGCCTAATCACTGCAGTGGAAGCCCGAGATTTTTGGTGCCACAGAAACAGATTTTGAGGGGGAGGAGGATATAAATCCTAAGTGAAAAGTATTCAAAGTTGTACTGCACTTCTGTTTTATACCGTTGTTCTTTCAGGGCCCCATGAGCACCTGTCACAGAAAGAAAGTGATAATGCCAGGAGGATTCTGCAGGAGTTAATGTAGTTTATCGTAAAGGGCATGTTGTGCTGGAATCTGTAACGGGTTGTGTTAAGCACAGGATAACTGTCTCTGAGCCTCGGAGGGGATGATAAACTCCATGGACTGGCCCAAGAACCCTCATGCAGGCTAGAAACTACAAATGGAAATTTCCATTGGGTTAGTAAGATACCTCACTCTTCTGTGAGTCCGTGAAGCACTCTTTAGAGGGGAGAGTGTAGAAATTAACTGGAAAACAATAAAATTTATCCTAAAGTTAGCAAGTTGTTTTTTTTTTAAGCCTAATGAAGCCTTTCATTCCTGACATAAACTGAGAAGTGTTTATTTGCAGAAATGTTTCAGTAATATTTCCAAAAACACAGGACACATAGGTCATTTATTGACTTTGTTATGGGGATGTTTTTAAAGATACCATTTTCTCACTTAATCTTCAGGGAGAGATTTGCCTTGGAATTCAGTGTTAGGAAAATTTACTCCTTTTAAGATATTTATGTTTTCGTAATCTAATCGGCAACATTATTGGCCATGAGGATGCTCAGCCACTGTTTAAGACACTACCTTATTACATGCATTCCTATGTACTAAATTGTCTTTTGGTTTCATCATCCTTAAACCTGATTGTGTTTTAGATTTATTTGTTTATGTTATTGAACTTATTCTTGTAAGCTGTCTCTAATTTTTTGGAACAAAACAGGGTACAGATAATCTGCATAATTCTCTCAAGAAAGGGGGGAAAACACAGAAGTGTCATAAGCATCAATATTAATTCTCATTCATATAATTTTATAATACGAGCCGCTTAGTGACAAGGATACTATCTGAGAAATGCATTGTTAGGCAGTTTCATCATTGTGCCATCACAGAGCGCACTTAGACAAGCCTACATGGTGTGTCCTACTCTATCCCTATCCTGTTGCTCCTAGACTACAAGCTGTATGTCACTGTACAAAACAACACAAGATTAAATCAAGCACAAGATAAGATGATGCATTCAAGAGATGCGGTAATAAGCAGGAGATATATAACGCTGCTGTGTGCATAACATGAGTTACTGTTTTACAGCAAACTTTTTTTATAAGTAGGAAGTACTCTAAAGTAACAATAAAAATATAGTATGTAAATACATAAACCAGTAACGGTCATTTCTTATCAAGTATTATGTACTGTGCACAAATGCATGTGCTTCACTTTTATACGATTGGCAGCACAGTAGGTTTGTTCACACCAGCATCACCACAAACATGAGTAATGAGTTATTGCCCTGTGTCGTCATTAGGTGATGGGAATCTTTCAGCTTCGTTATCATCTTATGGGACCACTGTCATGTAGGCAGCCCGTCATTGACTGGAACATCTTTATGCAGCACGTGACCGTAATGAGTTATGTAGCAAAGTAGTAATATGGAAGGTGCTGGTATACAGATGCCTATCAGCAGGGAAGTCAGGGCAGCTCAAACTGAATGTCTTGTTTTGGATCAGTTTAGGTGAAGGGAGTTCTCTTTGGAGCAGATTGCTTTAAAATCTGTTTTGTTTTGTTTTTTTTTTTGGAATTTCAGACTTGGCATCTCCTGTCTTTTTCCTGCTTCCTGGCATTTTAGCATCTCTCCAGTGGGATGTCCTCGAATTTTGAATACCAATTTACGCCAAATTGTTGTTATTAGTATTCTGGCTGCTGCTGTTTCACTTTTATACTTCTCTGTTGTCATAATCCGAAATAAATATGGGCGACTATCCAGAGACAAAAAGTTTCAAAGGTAAGAGAATACAAACCATTTATTTTCTAGATGGGATGCCATACCTTCATTTCATGGCTTCAAGACTTTGGGATTAGGTGGCATTTAAGGAGCCTGTAGCTGTAGGAAACAGATGCTGCACTGAATACAGCATGGCATGAAAAATTAACCTGTCTGAAACTGTTTAATCATTAACCACCAGATCCTCCTCATAAGAGGATTTAACATAAGCTTCTGTGATATCTTTTAAGCTGATTTTTCAGTTAATATTAATAGTTGAGAAGTAATTTTACTTTTCAGAACTTGTTTGAACTTCTTTAAAGGAATAATGAGTGTATCTGATTTAGATTATCTTTTTCACTGTCACTTGTTTTGTTTTCCTTTGACTGATCATTTGGCAGTTGTAAAATGTTATATTGGTGTCACTGCACTTAGAAATCACCGACTTGGTGTTAGTTTATTGCACTTGCTCCTTTAGGTTTAGAATGATATTCTCTGTCTCAAAAGTATATGTTTGTTGTTCTAAACTAGGTACTTGGCACGAGTTACTGACATTGAAGCTACGGATACCAATAACCCCAATGTGAACTATGGTATCGTGGTGGACTGTGGTAGCAGTGGGTCTCGAATATTTGTCTATTGCTGGCCCAGGCATAATGGCAATCCTCATGACCTGTTGGATATCAGACAAATGAGGGATAAAAACCGAAAGCCAGTGGTTATGAAAATAAAACCAGGTATGTAAGTGATAAATATCTGACTGATATCCAGATTCTGTCCTTTCATTCTCTGTGATGTTTCACATTTTTCCTTTTCTCTCATAGCAGGACCCAGTTCTCCTGGTTTTACTTTTTTCACTTCCTTTATTTTTTTCTATCCTTCTTGCATAAGGCAACTAACACCTTAATAAAATATCCACACTCCATGTCTTTCTTACATCTTCTGCAGCATTTACCTTATTCATGGTGTCTACTCAAATGTTTGCAAATTGACATTAATTATGGAAGGATTTTTTTTCCCCCCTATTCGGTAGCCATTGGTCTCGCTCCTTAATGACAAGGCAATTTCAGATAACTCATAAAAATATGTACTCAAAATAATACATTAGTATATGTTTGTCATTTTAAAAATTGCTGCCCCAGTGTATTTTCTAATTATCTAGATTATTTAATAAAGATGACCATAAAACTTAGAAGAGCTGGATTTCATTATGTCCAGCTTTTGTTTTTGTTTTTGTTTTTGTTTTTATAATTCCTCACCCAAGGATAATTTTTCCATTATTTGTGTGTGTTTTTTAAGAGAAGGGAGTGGGGAGGGAGGGAAACACTGAGAGACATCAATTGGTTGCCTCCTGCACACACCCCAACCAAGGCCAGGAATCAAACCTGTAACCCAGGTACATGCCCTTGCCCAGCAATCAAACTCGAGAGAGACCCTTCAGTTCATGGGCCAACGCTCTAACCACTGAGGATACTGGTCAGGAATATGTCCAGTTTTTAAAGATATACAATTTCTAAGTCAGTGAGTTATAGAAAAATTGAGATGTGCCTTCCCTATCAGATAATTTACATAAGTAATTCTCACCCTTTTTTTTGTTGTTGTTATCTACATAATTTGTACAGGCAGCACACTTCTTCAATAACATTAGGAATGGAAGGTGTCAGGACCTTGAAATAGGCATTTTATGTCTTGATAGTTGATAATCACTGATTTAAAACAGTGAACCAAAGGCACTAGAGATTCACGATTTAATTTCATCTTGCCAATTATGTTAGATCGTAAAATATTAAACCCAAACAACCCAAGGAATTTATTTTTAAAATATATTGAATGTTGATAAAAAAAAAAAATAATTATCATAATCATCTCCTATTTCAAAAACAAGTGAAAAGGAGCTTCAGTTTTGTTTTTAACTTTTTATTTATTGATTTGAGAGAGAGAGAGAGAGGGAGAGAAACAGACAGACATTGGTTTATTGTTCTACTTACTAGTATTTATGCATTCATTGGTTGCTTCTTATATGTATCCTGATCAGGGATTGGACCTGCAACCTTGGTGTACCGGGATGCGGTTCTAACCAGCTGAGCTACCTGGCCAGGGAGGGACCTCCAATTGTAACATAAAAGAATGCCTGTCCTCATAAAATGGTAATTACATAGACTGTAGACCCCTTGGGTCTTACTCATTCTCCATTGAATAATTCAGGCCCCACTTCCTTCTGTAGGCAACCCTCAACAAGTTATTGTCCCTTGATGTTTGGGCATCGGCACCAGCATAGTGCTCAGAAAACTCAAAATCTCTACTTCATTTTTCAAGATAAAGAGAGGGAACTTAATTTGAGTTCTTGTTGCAAGCATTATTTTGAATCAGAGTACATTTTTTTGTTAACAAAGATCATTTTTTCTCTAAGTCTTTGTGGATGACTTTTAATTTTTACTTTTCTATTTTTCTACCCCTGAAATTTTTGTGTATTCCTAATCTAGAAACATTTTCAGAGTTAAAGTAATATTGATCAAGTGAAAAATTCAGCAGGATTTTAAAAACAAACTATATAGCACTTGTTATAGCTTGAAGTAGACCATCAAGAACCTTTTTATAGCTCTTCTGTATCTGGAAGCATGGTCTCTCATTTACAGCATTACAGCAACACTTATCTGTCTGGGTCCACAAATTCCTAGTCTGTGAAGTAAGGAATTTTTGGACTTCTAAAATTCCCCTCATCTTTAGTATTGTAGGCTCAGTGACAGGAATATTCACTACTTATGTATTCATTCAGCAAATATTTGCTGAGCACCTACTATTTTCTAGACACTGTGTTAGTGCTAAGAATATAAATTTGAACAAGGCACAGTTTGTGCCCTTGAGAAACTTCCAGTTGAAATGAGACAAGCAAGTTAATAGGTAGGTAATTTTGATAAGGTAATGAATGCTTCGACTAGAGGCAAAGAGAGCTCATCTTCAGGGATCTGCTGGTGAAGACTTCCATAGAGGCAGTAGCTCTGGATGAGGAGGAGTTAGCCAGATGAAAAGAAGTGGGAAGTGGGTAGGGAGGCAAAGAGAGGGCTATTCCTGGTGGGGGTACAGTGGCCATAAAGCAGAGTATGATGTAGAAATTTTATTCAAAATAGTTGAAGCCAAATGGAAGGAATGTGGGGAGAGAAAGGATGGGTGAGGATGCAGAGCAGGTTATGATGCCATTCTAGAATTGAGCTTTATCTGGAGGGCATTGAGGAGCCCAAAGGATTTTAAGCCAGAAAGAGACCCCTTTTGCATAGGGAATGGTCGGGGAATTTCAAGACTGGGCAGTAGGATGTGTAGGCTGGCAGAGGGTGGGGGTATTCAGAAAAGATGAAGAGAAGTGAAAAAATGTGAGAGGAACCAAGGAGAGGCAATGGATGAAACCCACAATACATGTTGGGATGAGGGAGAGATATTTTATTTAGGATATCAGCTTGGGCCACTGGATGGCTAGTGATAGTGGTCACTGAGGCGGGGAACAGGCAGTAAGAGCCCGTTTATTGTTGAGTCCAGATTTGAGTTGTGAGCGGGTGGTGAGCCTTGTTCACTGGGCAGTAACCACACACTGATCTGCAGATTGGAGAAGAGATCTGACAGGAGAAATCTGATGGTGACGCCAACCGTGAGAGTGAGGGAAGTGGGCGCTCTTCCCAAGGGCAGCGATGAGCTCCTGTGCAATCAGCTCCGAGTGTTTGACACATATGATGCTCAGTCAGGTCTGAGATTTTTGATGAGCAAGAATAAGAGGATGTGGGACTGAACGTTTGGTACCATCATTTGAGGAAGAGAAGCTGAAAGGTGTTGCCAGAGGGATAGGAAAAAACAAGGAAAGTATGGTGTATAGCTTGAATTTCTCTCAAATTAGCCTCATTGTAGAAGTATAACTTACTAGCTGAAATATCTGCTTGTTAACAGAGGTGTCCTTTTTCTGTAGGCATTTCAGAATTTGCTACCTCTCCAGAGAAAGTCAGTGATTATATTTCTCCGCTCCTCAACTTTGCTGCAGAGCATGTGCCACGGGCAAAACACAAAGAAACCCCTCTCTACATTCTTTGCACAGCTGGCATGAGGGTCCTTCCTGAAAGGTGAGAGCAGTCCAGGCCTGTGGTGGTGGTGGTGGTGGTGATGATGGTATATTTTCCTCCTCATTTCCCTCCTGTTGCTTTTCCTCTTCCTTTTCCTCCTCTTCCATCATCATCACCAAAAGGAAGACATTTAAATTTCTTTTTTGAAATATAGAATAGTGGCAGAACTATTTCCTAGCTAGAACTCACTGTCTTTTAATATATTTGTTTATGACTGTAAATAGTAAACTATAAAGTTGTCATTTAAAAAATTGATTTTCTATATTATTAGTTTAAGGATTTGTAGTTTTATATTTAAGAATCACATAATATACACATGTGAAAATTCATTCATTGTTCCACTTGAAAATTCATTCCTAAAATAAACAATCTTTTCAATGAATTGCTTTGGTTTTAAACTATATAGGATATACCAGAGCAATAGTGTGTGTATGGGGGCGGGGGTGCCCTTTTTAAAAACAAAAATTCAGTATGTCATGTTTTGATATGTACAATTTTGGATTGTCTTACAGCCAGCAGAAAGCCATCTTGGAAGACCTTCTGACTGATATCCCTGTGCATTTTGACTTTCTGTTTTCTGACTCTCATGCAGAAGTAATTTCAGGGAAACAGGAAGGTTGGTATATTGGTCTTCACTTTGAAATTTAGGAAACTTGCTTTAAACCCTCCATTTCCCACTGTGTATACTTTATTAAATTACTCGTAATATCTTAAAATTTGAAAAACCATAGCTTTGAAATATTATAATTTTTAAATGTTTAAATTAGTTTCTTACATAGCTGACCTTTATTATCCAAACATTAAGCCATTGCAAAAATAATTTATCTTCACCACATGTAGGAAATGAATTTTAAACTCCTTTTGATAGAAAAGTTTTGTGCTCCTTGCCTAAGATATACAGCTTTCTGGAATTACGATAATTACCGAGCTATTGGAGCCTTTTATTGATTTTCTCTCTAGGAAGGGAAAATTATTCTTGACTTTGATACACTGAGAAAATATTAGTTCTGTTTTCAAAGAAATGATTTCTTTGTAAATTAAATGACAAGTCAGTGACATTATTTGATTAATAGCTTGTTAGAAATGGAAATAAAAAACATTTATTTCAAAGTCATCTATCATTTTAGCAAATGCCTCCTCTATGAAAGACACTGTAGAGAATACAAAATTGGGTGAAATATGGACATTGCCATTGTTATGTTTACAAGCAAGAGAGGTACACAGTTAACTGCTATATGAGTTACAGTTTTAGATACCTTAAGGAAGGTAAGGAAAAAAGATCATGGGAATTTGAAAGAGGAAGACTTTTTATTTCTAGTTAAAGGCATCATGGAGAAAATGGCATTTGGACTAATGAGGTAGTTATAGCATGCCAGAGCATGGCATAGGTAGGGCTCTGAGAGGGCACATTCCAGGCAGAAGAAATTGTTTGAGTCAACACAGGTCGAAAAAGCTGCACTATAGACGGAGGAACAAAAATATGTTAGTTTGACTGCATTATGGCCCTTTTGAAGGTGTTAATAATAGAAAAAGTTGGACAGGTCTTGGTGACATCATCACCATGGCAGCGTGAATCATTCCTTCTTTCTCTCCCCTTTGATTTATAATTAGACATTTAAAACAACACAAACACACACACACACACACACACACACACACACACACACACACACAGCACCTCTGCATAGCACATGAGGGCACCTGAAAGATCTATTCATCTGTCTACCAGAAAGTGGGTGGATTGAATCCTAGAGGAGGCTGTGGAGCCAGGAGAGTAGTGGCAGGGGGTGTGCGGCAGGCCAGGACAACCTTTCTGGTAGAGGAGGTGGAGGATGAAGATGGTGAGTGAGGGTCTATCTGGCTGCGTGTGCTGCAGCTGGAGGAACCTGTTGTCTCTGAGAAGACATCACAATGACTGGGGGAAGGGAAAAGGCAAAGAGAACACCCATGGATATCTGGGACACCCCTCACTCGAGGATACCCCTCTCTGTTCTGTGGACACACCCAAAACATCAAGTGCTAAGCACACACTTCCCCTAACTCAGTGGCCACTCTTCTCCCTCAATCCCCCTCCATCAACTTTTTTTTTTATGAGCATGCTGCCAACCTATCGAGCTCGGGTAAGAGAAACCAAAAACTTGTGCTATAGTGCCACCTTCTGGAAAAATAAAAGAAAGTACTCTACTTAGGAACTTGTTGAATTGTTAGAATCAAAATAAACCAAGCTTTACCTAGATAAGAAAGGTATTCACTACTTGAAATGCTCAGCAGGGGCACTTTCATCAAACACCATAATCACTGTAATATAATATCACAAAAAGAAAATGATAATTTTCTAGTAACTGAACACAAAGACATTGACTATTGTGATCTAATTGATAAAGAATTCAAAAAAGCTGTTATGAAGAAATTCAGCAAGCTACAGGAATACTCAGGCAATGAAATGAAATCAGGAATAAAATTAATGAACAGGAGTACTTTACAAAAGAGACTGAAATTCTAAAAAAAGAAATTCTGGAGCTGAAGAACTCAGTAAATGAGATAAAGTATTGGGGGGAAAAGCATATCAGATGGAAGAGAGAATAAACGGGTCAATACATCAAGAAGCTATGACATAAATATACAGGGTGTCCACCAAAAATGTATGCACACTTCAACAGCCAATAGCTCAGTTTTGAAAATGAAATGTATTTTAATAAACACTGCCTTTATAGTTATTCAAAATGTGTGTATATATTTTTTGGGACATCCTATTTATGCTCCCAATGCCTGAGCACCAAAATATATTAAGCAAATATTAGCAGATCTTAAGGAAAAAATAGGTAATAATACAATAATACAGTGGACTTCAATACCACACTATCAGCAATCACAGACTGTTCTGACAGAAAATCAAGAAAATGTTGGAATTGAACCACAAGTTAGAACCAATTTACCTAACAGACATCTACAGAACAATCCAGGCAACAACAACTGACTACATATTCTTTTCAAGTGCACATGGAACATTCTCTAGAATAGATTATCTGAATTTTAGCAAATTTTAAGAAGATTGAAGCCATACCAACTATCTTTTCTGACCACAGTGGTATAAAGTTAAAAGTCAACAAGAGGAAAGTGAGAAAAATCTACAAATACATGGAAATGAAACAACATTCCAAACAATAATGGATCAAAGAAATCAAAAGGGAAATAACTGTCTTGAAACAAAAATGGGAATACAACATAACAGATATCCTGGGATATAGCAAAAACAGTTCTGAAGGGAAAGTTTATAGCAATAAACACATATATTAAGAAATTTGAAAGACCTCAAATAAACAACCTAACTTTACACTTTAAGGAACTAGAAAAATCAAGCCCAAAGTTAGTAGAATGAAGGAAATAAGATGAGAGCAGAAATAAATGAAATAGGCACCAGAGAATAAAAAAGTTAACAAAACTGGTACTACAGAAATGCATAGAATCAAAAGAAACTATTATGAACAATTACATACCAACAAATGATATGCTAGAAGAAATGGATATACTTCTGGAAACATAACCTACCAAAACTGAATCAGTATGAAATAAACAATATGAACAACCAATAACGAGTAAAGAGATTGAATCAGTAATCAACTCCCAACACAGAAAACCCCAGGGTCAAATGGCTGAGAATTCTACCAAACATTTAAAGAACACCAACCCTCATCAAACTACTCCCAAAATATCAAGGACAAGAGAACACTCCAAAGCTCACTCTATGAAGCATTACCTTGACAAAACCAGATAAGGATACAAGAAAAGAAAACTAGACCAATATCCTGATGAATATAGATGCAAAAATTCTCAACAAAATATTAGCAAACCAGTATCAAGAGCACATTATGCCCCATGACCAACTGGGATTTATTCCCGAGACAACAAGGATTCAACATATGCAAATCAGTAAGTACTTAATACTTTAATAAAATGGAAGATGAAAATAGCATGATTATCTCAGTAGACACAGGAAAAGCATTTGGTAAATTACAGCATTTGTTTATGGAAAACCCTTAATAGATTGGGTGTACCTCAACATAATAAAGGCCATATATGACAAACCCATAGCTGGCATTATAGTCAATGGGGAAAAGTTAATGTATTTCCTCAAGAACAAGGTAAGGTTGCCCGCTCTTATCACTCTTATACAATACTAGAGGCCCGATGGACAAAATTTGTGCAAGGGGCTCAACCCTTGCAGCTGAGGCAGCTGCCCTTGTCCAGAAGGTCGTCCAGGTCATATAGCTGTCTGATCTAATTAGCATATTAGCATATTTTATTATTATAGATAGTACTGGAAGCCTAGCTAGAGCAATTAGGTAAGACAAAGAAATAAAAAGCATCCAAATTATAAAGGAAAAGGTATAATTGTCACTATTTGCTGATGATATATATAGAAAATTCCAGAGAATCATTCAAGAAATTGACTAGTCATTGAGTCAACATTTTCTGTAAAGTGGCAAGATACACAATACATAGAAATCAGTTGTATTCCTTTAATGATGAAGCATCTGAAAAAGAAATAATAGCATCAAAAGCAAAAATACTCAGGAATAAATTTAACCAAGAAAGTGAAAGACCTGTACAATGAAAACTATAAGACTTTGCTGAAAGAAATCAAAAAAGACAAACAAATGGAAAGACAGTATGTGTTTGTTCGTGGATCAGAATAATTAATATTTTTAAAATGTCCGTACTACCCTGAGCCATCTACAAATTCAACATAGTCCCCATGAAAATACCAAAGGCATTATTCTTCACAGAAATAGGACAATTCTTAAATGTGTATGGAACTATAAAAGACCCTGAATAGCCAAAGCAATCCTGAGAATAAAAGAACAGAGCTGGAGGTATTACACTTCTGTATTTCAAACTACTACAAAGCCATAGTAATAAAAACAATATGGTACAGTCACAATAGACACATCAACCAGGGAAACAGCCCAAAAGTAATTCCCTGCTTTAGACAGTCAGCTAATAGGGAAATGACACCCAGTGCAGGGAGGATAGTCTCTTTAACAAGTGGTGCTGGGAAAACTGGAGAAACACATGCAGAAAAGTGAAGTTGTACCCCTGTCTATACCACTCACAAAATTTAACTCAAACTGGATCAAAGACTTAAATGTAAGACCTAATACCATAAAATGTCTAGAGGAAAACTTAGGGAAGAAGCTCATCAATATTCATGATGGCAATGATTTTTTGGACATGACACTAAAAGCGCAAACATAAAAAGAAAAAATCAACAAATGGGACTACATCAAACTCAAAAGTTTCTTCACAGCAAAAGAAACAATTAGAATGAAAACCCACAGAATGGAAATAAATTTTTGCAAGTAGTATATTAGATAAAGGTTAATATCCAGAATATACAATGAACTCATACAACTTAACAGCAACAAAAAAAACACAATACAGTTGAAAAATGGTCAGAAGAGTGAAACACATTTTCAAAGATGACATCAAAGTGGCCAACAGGAGCTTAAAAAGATGCTCAATGTTATTAGTCATCAGGGAAATGCAAATTACAAGCACAATGAAAATGGTGATGGAAAAAATAAAATAAAAATTTTAAAAACCCACAATGAGATATCACCTCACACCCATTGTGGAATGGCTGTCAGTAAGATGAGAGAACAAGTCCTAGTGAGGATGTGTTGAAAAGGAAACCCTTATACTGTACATTGTTAGTGGGAATGTAAATTGTTCTAATCACTATGGAAAACAATATGGAGGTTTCTCAAAAAATTAACAATGGGTCTACCGTACAATCCAGCAATTCCACTTATAGATACTTTATTCCCAAAAGAAATGAAAAAGGACTTTGACAAGATATATGCACTCTTATGTTTATCACAGCATTGTTCATGATAGCCAAGATACAGAAACACCCCAAATGCCCATCAACAATCAATGGATAAAAAATATTCTGCCATGAGAAGGATATCCTGTCATTTGCAACAACATGGACCTTGAGCACATTATGTCAGGCTAGATAAGTCAGACATGGGAAGACAAGTGCTGTATAATATTACTTATTTTTGGAATCTGAAAAAGTCAAACCTGTAAAAGAGCAAAATGGTTGTTGCCAGAGGATGGGGGTTGAGGGTAAGATTGTTGGTGTTTAGTAAATGAGCCATAGAGACCTAATGCACAGTACAGTTGATCCTTTAACATTGAGGGTTTGAATTGCGCAGGTCAACTTAATACCAGGTTTAAATTCAACTGCATAATGAAGATAATAAAATTATACTATGATTATGCAATATAATTTCACTCTTAGGGCAATATATTACAGTATATAAATGTATCAAAGTAATACACTGTACATCATGCTTACAGAATGTTACATGTCCAATTTATTCAATTAAAAATATTGGACAGGTCTTGAAGTGTCCAGCTGTGAAATGTGGACTTTGTTCTGTAGATCAGTTCAGTAGCAGAGAATAGCCACAGTGGGTTGGAGAGGAAGAGTAGGGGAAGGAAGATTGGATCTCTCTAACAGCTTAAGATGGTAATGAAAATGGGTAAAGATATTGGATATAGGAAATGGTGTAAGAAGAGAATCAGGTGTTGCAAATGAGTGAAAGTAAGGGATAAAGGAAACAGAAAAGTCAAAGTTAACTTGTTTGTAAACCTTGCAACTGATAGGTTTAACTTCATAAAAATAAAAACTCCAGTATTTGAAAACAACCTATAAATTTCTAAGGAAACTTAGCCTCTAGGGCAGTGGTTCTCAACCTGTGGGTCGCGACCCCTTTGGCAGTCGAATGACCCTTTCACAGGGGTCGCCTAAGACCATCCTGCATATCAGATATTTACATTACAATTCATAACAGTAGCAACATTACAGTTATGAAGTAGCAACGAAAATAATTTTATGGTTGGGTCACAACATGAGGAACTGTATTTAAAGGGCCAGAAGGTTGAGAACCACTGCTCTAGGGAGTTACATTTTCAACCTATGTAAATGATATGAAACTATAAATTTTAAACTAGGGATTTCTTGTAAAGCCACTAGGAAAAGATAAAATACATAGTAGAAATGTGTTATTTCAGATGATGTTTTCACAGGTTGTCAGGAAGTAAAATAAATGAGATGTTTGCACAGACAGCATTGATCAGAGTTATACAAAGTATTTAAAAACTATTCTTATCTTTACCCTGTGCAATGTCTACAGGTGTGTATGCTTGGATCGGCATTAATTTTGTCCTTGGACGATTTGAGCATATTGAAGATGGTAAGTATCATGTTTCCAACTAATGTGTGTGACTGGAAATTGTGGCTTTTTCTATGTAGTGAAAGGACAAAAAGGAGCTAAGTTTTGTGACACAGTTAAGTGTGTGTAGGTGGAATGAGAGGAGTTGCTGTTTCGCACAGCTTGATTTTAGTTGGGAAGAGGAGGCTGGGTTTGCCTAGAAATGTTTGAAACATGCCGTGAAAACAGGTGCCTCTGTGAAGATCCCAGTTCTCTGCACCTGTTCTGTTCCCATGGGTGTTTCTCATGCTTCCAGATGATGAGGCAGTCGTGGAGGTTAACATTCCTGGAAGTGAGAGCAGTGAAGCCATTCTCCGGAAAAGAACTGCCGGTATTCTCGACATGGGAGGCGTGTCAACTCAGATAGCGTACGAAGTCCCCAAAACTGTAAGCTTTGCCTCCTCACAGCAGGTTATTATCTGTACAAATTTCCTTCTTTTTGATTTGGTTTCATTTAACATGTCTCCATCCATTTTTGTTTTGTTTTCTGAGTCTGAACACGCCTTTACTGTGCTTGCTGAGGTACCTCTGCTCAACCCAGGAGAAAGGAGACAGGAGGAAGCCAAGGCAAACCTCCCCTAAGCCGTTTGTGTTTGGTCATTGAAGTCAGCTGGTTTGTTTTCTGAACTTACATGGAGTTTTTCTTTGATATACATGCCAATCACATGCTTGAATTTTGTATATTATTTTCAGTTCTTTTCTCATCAGGGATTAGAAAAACTTAAAATAGCATCAGATTTCTTGATATAATTAGGGAAAATACTTTTTTTTAAACGGTGCAGATAGCTTTCGACTTTTCCAGAAAGGATTGAGGTTTGTATTCACTGCTTCTATGTTCCTAAACTTCGGTTTACTGTCTTTTCTCCATCCCTTCAGTGCTCTGTCACTGCAGTTTTCCAAGGGCTGGTGGCCTTGTGTGGAGAGCAGCAGAAGGGTTTCCAGATACATTTCTGAGTTGCTACATGTCTTTATCACCCTGTTTCCATTCTGCTGTAAATTAATAACAAAGCCGGGTCCCCTCCACTTTGACCCAGCGTAGTGTCAGTTAAAAAAGACTGGTGCTGGACAAGAAGCCAAGCCTGCATCGTCATCCTGTCCTCACTAGTTGTGTGACCTTATGCAAGTAACTTAACTTCTCTGAGTTGGTTTCCATCTATGAATATGAATGCAAGTGCCTCTAACACAGAGTTATCATCAGGTTTAAATGACATAGTGCATATATCTAACACATTGGTGGGCACCTGGTGTTCGCCCAATAAATGATATATTTATTAAACTCCTTAGAAGAGTGCTTTGTAAATTTAAGTATTACAATCAGTGTTTCCTACTTCCTATCTAGACATGCTTCTGGAAACTTACACTCAATAAAAAGTCATGTCATTCCCTTCAGAATAAAGTAAAAAAATATATAAAGCAAGCTTGGAAAAATACAAATCAGTATTAAAAATGTCCTATGGATGAATCATATGAAGAAATTCTTATCATTTTGGCTTTGCTTTTCATTCTTTTTTTCCCTATTTATAGTTTTTGAAGATATGGTTATAATCTTACTGTTTATGCAGTTTTGTGCCCTTTTTTTAATAGCACATAAGTATCTTCCTCCATGAACTTGATTAGCATAAATTATAAACCCTCCTAGGAGTCGTACATTGAGATGACATCCAGCTTTTTCTGTCCCAGAATTGCAAAGGACATTTGTGTACAGAGACTTTTCAATGTTTAGGATTACTTCCAAAGCATAGGATTCCTTAAATTTACTACGTTAGCAGAAATGAACTATATTACTAACTTTTTCAAAAAGTTGTAATAATTCCACAAATGGGCATTGCATCTGAAATCTCTTAAGTCAGAATTATCATATTGAATTAGGAGGGATGCTTAAAAGGAAATACAGAAACAGAAATTTTTGCTCCATTTAAATGAGAATTTTTTAGATCCTTCTTTTTAAAGAAGGTGATTGTTTTTGTATTGCTTAAAATATTAACATTTGTTATCTTTACATCGTCAGGAAGAAGTAGCTAAGAACTTGCTGGCTGAATTTAACCTGGGATGTGATGTTCACCAGACTGAGCATGTGTACCGAGTCTATGTGGCCACATTTCTTGGGTTTGGTGGCAATGCTGCTCGACAGAGATATGAAGACAAGATATTTGCCAGCACGTTCCAAAAGAACAGGTAAAGCAAGCACCTTTCATTGCTCAGCAGGCATGTTCAAATCCAGGTCTCTCCTCCTAGAAAACATGAGGCAAAGCAGGGAGACCTCCGTCAGCAGAAGCCTGTCAGCTGAGTGAGAGAGGAAGTGAAAGGATACCAGGGTCCTGCCTTCAGCCTGACATCCCACCAGGCTCCAAAGGAGGCTGGCTGTCCCTCAGACCCACTCCCCTGATGGAGGAGAATTTCACTCTTAGCATATTAGTAGTTTTGAGCCCTGGGTAATGCATTCTAGATTGCAGGCCCTTGGGAAACTCAACACCAGCCCCACTGCAGATGTCCTGGAGCCTGCAGGAAGTGTGATAGAGTTGTCACTAGTGATAAAATTGAATTATGTGATGTTCTGGAAAACCAGCCTGTGCAGTTATTTAGTGGATAAGACTATAGTGAAGGAGGTTATGCAAAAGAAAGAAATGATCTAGAAGTCAAAGTTAGTGGTTTTAAACACATCAGTGAAACTTTTTAAAACGAGTTTTTGAAGAAAAATTCTGGTATAGAAAATATGTAAAACAAATAAAAGCAACACTCTATCAGTTTAAATTTATTTTAAAAGTTTAACTATATAACAATTATTTATTTGAAATTAATCCATAGAACAGAAAAGCCGTTTGGATGGATAAAAATATCTGAAATGGGGAGTCAAGTAAAATATCCTATTAATTACTATTTTGTTTTCTTCATTTTGATGAAACAATTTTGAGGGGGAAATTCTTATTCATAGAGATAAATGATAGTGTATTTCCTTGATCAGTTTAATCTTAAACCTGTGGAGGCCCGAACTTTAAGGAAGACCAAGAAGTCAGAGCCATTTGATACCACATTTTTCAGAAATTCACATTTGTGACTAGAAAAGGACAAGAAAACTTGTTCTTTGCTCCAGATGTTAATTGAATAGTGTTGTTAAGAGATTGGTAGTCCCGTGATTTCTTTTTTAAGGTAGTATTCTATATAGCACATCTTAGTATAATTATTTTTTACAAATGTCATAAAATAGAAATCATAAGTGATATTTGAATCAGAATTTTGGAAAAATGCCTTCTTCTGCAACCCTAATGTTTACTATTGATTTAATGTCAACAAACTTGTATAATGGACAATTGAGTGGTACTTCTTAATTTAGATGAAGCTTAATTTAGATGAAGGGCAAACAACTAAAACAGTAGCATGAAGTATACATTTGACTAGTCTTGGACTTTTACAATAATTATAAATGGTAGAAACACTTTTTATATATGCTATGAATTTGAGCCTTGAAATGTATATTTATCTCCTTGCCATTAGTAGTGATGATTGATTTTTTAATTAAACATTTTTAAGATGTAGCAAAATTCACTTTATTACATTCAAGTGCATTTTGAGTTCTCCTCATCTTGGGAATAAACAACTTGTCAGATGAGTGGTTAGTCACTTGACTACTGTCAGTGACTGAATATTGAATCAGGCACTCTGCTAGTAGCTAAAACCCTGTAGGTCCCTGTAATTTCATGGTATCAGACACTAACATAACTCCAGTGTTGAAAGCTTGTCCTTGTCTCTCAGATGCCTAACAGTGATTACACATAGCAGGAGGATGCCTGGGAATTTCACTGGCAAGTTAGTAAGCACAGTGGAGTTCGGTGAGCAAAGTTAAGATTTTTCTGTGGAGCTTCTCAGAGCCTATAATACAATAGAAATGCTGTTATATGCAACAGTTTAGGTCAGTAGTTGATTAATTTTTTAAAAATCAGTTAAAACAGAATTATAAAAATAGAATCAAATCTCAAGCATTTTGTTTTAGCGTACGTGTTTATTTGCCAATCTTTTGCTCTGGACTGAAGTGTTGTTTTAAGGCAACGTCCGTCATTTCTCAGGTGTACACTACCCTCAGCTCGATATCATTTTAACTTTCTTTAAAGAATACCAGGAACTTAAAGACATTTTTGAAGAATTTGATACCAAATTTGTCTAGATTTTTACTCCTTTTTCTAAATTATTCTTAAGTCTTGCTAACACCTAATTTGACAGCAGTTTTCTGGCAACTTGCCTTTATCATATTTTTCTAAGACATATAACCTAGGTTTTTTGTTTCTTTATATATATATATTATTAATTTTTTACAGAGAGGAAGGGAGAGGGATAGAGAGTTAGAAACATCGATGAGAAAGAAACATCGATCAGATGCCTCCTGCACGCCCCCCACTGGGGATATGCCCGCAACCAAGGTACATGCCCTTGACTGGAATCGAACCTGGGACCTTTCAGTCCACAGGCCGACGTTCTATCCACTGAGCCAAACCGGTTAGGGCTAACCTAGTTTTCACAGGATACATTTTCACTTGCTACCTTTTTTTCAGTCATATTTCGTCTTTATATAATAAAAAGTCACAGGTGCTGGTGGCAAAAATGGTGCTGTGAACATAGGAGTGTGCAGAGCTTACGAACCATGAGCACTCAGGGGTGGGGACTCCAGGCTGTGTGCAAGGAACGGAAGGCATTGGTCACATGACCAGGTAGTTGTTTCACCTGACTCTGTGAAGGTGTCTGCCATATGGAAGCGTGTCTCATAACCTCCAAGTGGGGCTCAGGTGTGCCTTCCCCTCACCTAATTATCCTAGAACCTTCTGTGTTCCACCGAACACATTTTGAGAGGCACTGGCTCCGAGCCACTTCTTCGGGCACAGTTTTCTGCTGGTCTCATGACGAAGTTTCTCTTTGTCCTGTAGGCTCCTGGGGAAGCAGACTGGTCTAGCTCCTGACACTCCATACCTGGACCCCTGCTTACCCCTAGACATTAAAGATGAAATCCAGCAAAATGGGCAGACCATGTACCTGCGGGGAACGGGAGACTTCGACCTGTGCCGAGAGACTCTCCAGCCTTTCATGAACAAAACGAACGAGACACAAACTTCCCTCAATGGTGTCTACCAGCCCCCCATCCACTTCCGGAACAGCGAGTTCTATGGCTTTTCTGAATTCTACTATTGCACGGAAGATGTGTTACGCATGGGAGGAGACTACAATGCGGTTGCGTTTACTAAAGCTGCAAAGGTAACCTTCAAGGAAAGCATTCTCTGTGTGCTTTGAGAGACTGGTGTAGGCAGTGGCAGGTCACGCCCTCCCTTTACGATTGGAGGCCCAGGCCCAGGTCGAGAGAAGGGAAAGGTGGAGGATGTCATTGGGAATTGGGTGAGAGAAATAGTCACAGCAGGAGCAAGAAACTCACTTCTGCCCCCACTCCATGAACTAGTCTGCTCTCAGTGGCTCGCAGATTACAGCCCTTCACACTAGTGTGCATAGTGGAATTATCATCTGACAGTATTCCATGCAGCCTTCCTACTTCTGTTCTCTTGTTCTCCCTGCCTTTCTGACACTTTCTTAGGCTCTTTCATGGGTTCCCCCTTCACAACCCCTTAAACTTTGGTGACCTCAGACTTGCACGCTTGGCCTTCTGACCCTCAAGTTCTTGGATGGTGTCATCCAAGCTCATGATTTGCTGCTGTCTTGCAAGAAGAGGCTGCAGTTCTGACCCCCACCCCGTGTCTGCTAGATGTCACGACTCCAAATACATCCACCATTTTCTCCCCACTCTGTCCCTGTTATGGTCTCAGTTAATGGCATCACTAACCATCCAGTCCCCTCCCAGAAAACCCAGGAGTTATAGACTCCCCGTCACTTGTTCATCCCTCGCTGGACACCCCTGTTACTTGCTGTCATAGATATTTCTCAGAGCCCTCCCTGCGTTCTGTCCTACTGTTGTCCTCGTCCCGGCCTGTGTCACTGCCCTATTGCGGGAGCCTCCCAATTGGCCTTCTTGCATCTCATCTTCATCATTCATCTTCCAGCCACTCCCAGAATGTTCTGTTAAAACGCCGTGCCGTCACCTGCCCTGTTAAGACCTGCAGCACTTCCTTTTCCTTCCAGGATACATTTCAGATCCCTTAGCATGTCATCCCCACCCTGTAGCATCACCTCCCCACCTAGCTCTTTATACTGTGATCGCAGCAGACAGCTGTTGGTTTCCCTCACGAGTGCTACTTCCCATTTCATCTTCATCAAGGTGGTTCCTGTGCCTGAGATGCCTGTCCTTACCCTCTCACTCCAGGCTGAGTGCTGTTCTCCGTGTGCCTGTTGCAAGTTGCTCAGCTTCTCTGAGCCTCAGTTTCTTCATCCTTCAAATAGAGATTAGAATAGTAGCCACGTTGAGGAGTCATTTTAAGATTTACATCCAGAAAAGGTACTTACACGGTGCTCAATACATGTAAGCTATTAATATGATTACAGATAGCTTCAGGGAAAGGTGGCATTTCTTTCCCTTCTCTGAAAGACACAGTCCTTTGTAATCATTTTTGTCTTCCCAGCATTTCGTGGGAGAGACTATCTCTTTAAGAGTAACTTTGGCAGAATTTTAAGACCAAGAACAAGCACTCTGCTAATGAGTAGTATTCACTGCATGTCTGTGTGCCTTGTCTTCTTGTTACACACATATAAGTGAGGCTTCTGTTCTAATTGGAAGGATATGCTTGTTATGATAAGAATTTGGTAAACACTTTTTTCAATGAAACAAATTTTTAATAAACCTTTTCTGATGATTTATTTTTGGGTAAAATTTCTTTCAGGATTATTGTGCAACAAAGTGGTCGATCTTACGAGAACGCTTTGACCGAGGACTGTATGCCTCTCACGCTGACCTCCACAGGCTAAAGTAAGTCATGGACAGCCAAGCCCAGAGTGTTTTTAGAAACAGCACATTCAGTAGGGCCCCTAGCTCACTGCACCCAGGCTCAGCCACCTGTTTATCTTTGTCAAGCACTGTTTCTCCTCTTCTGTCCTGGCCTCCTTTCAAACATGATGACAAATACTTATGCCCAAACATATATTGCTCCAAATTTATTTTTGCTCACTTTTCCTGCACTTTCCACCTGGATTCCTCTCTTCATCCTTGGCTGTTGAAGTCCTGCCCAGATCAGTCAGGATGGGCGCTGTTTCTTTTGAGTCTTTCTTTCACCCAGACTCCCTTCTTCCCTCTGGGTCTCCAGAGCACTCATTACGTTTCTCCAGTGGTGTTTACCTTTTCTGCTTTGTTTTTTTAAAAAATCCTTTCATTATAAGTTATTTAAGTATATTTATTATCTTATTACTTATTATAGTTATTATCTATATTACATATAGATATATAGTTATTATCTATTCTATATATTATATTATTACTTATTATAGTTATTATCTATACTATATATATAAAAGGCTAAGCGACCAGCCGACTGGCTGGTAGGTATGACGCTCACTGACTACCAGGGGCAGACGCTTAACGCAGGAGCTGCTGAGCTGCGGTGACTTGGCAGCGGCGGTTCTCGGGTGATGCACTCCAGAACCAGAGAGGAGGGAGCCCGATTCCTCACAGGGCCACGCGATTTCACCTTTGGCTATGGGTTATGTTGTTACTTGGGTACTGTTGGCCCCAAATTTGGTTTACTGCACACTTGTGTTTGCGTTCCGCACCCTGTACGACAGCAACTTTGTGGAGTGCCCTCTCACACTCTGGGACCCCTCAGGGGGATGTCAGAAAGACGGTTTCAGCCAAGGGACCTTACCTGCCAGAGGGACCCCGCTCACTCCATAGACACCCTTTGAACCACGGCTAGGTGTGGCCGGCCGGGGAGGGACCCAAGGAGGTTGGCTCCAGGGCGTGTCTGGCCCATCTCACCCAGTCCCGCCTCGCCTGCCACCTTCTAATTAGTTTCCTTTCAGTGTGCATGAATCTGTGCACCAGGCCACTAGTGTCTTAATAACTTGCTTAGCCCACTGCTTTTCAAAAAGTAAGCCTCTGATAAACAGTTAGAATCATAGAATAACAGAGAAAAGGACCCTCCTCTCTTCTCATTTTATAATAACGAAAATGAGGTCTAAGAAGTTGGAACTTGCTCAGCATTTATTTAATGAATAAGATCTGGAATGCCAGAGGAAAAATTGTGTCACGCAATGCACTAAATTCCCCTGAGTCAGGTTTCATGAGCTGGTTGATTTGCCAGGTAAACTGTTTCGTGTTGTGGGACAAGGGACATAGACCACGTCAATCACCTTGAAATGCAAGTGACTGGTGTGGCTGCACAGAGCACTGGCCTCATGAAGCCGTCACAGCCACATAGGTCCCAAAGGGGAAGACTGTCGTGACAGTTTATTTTGACAAGTGAGTCAGTCCCACGTCTGTGTGTGCTTGGTGTTGGCAGGTACCAGTGCTTCAAGTCTGCCTGGATGTTCGAGGTGTTTCACAGGGGCTTCTCTTTTCCTGTCAACTATAAAACCCTAAAGACAGCCTTGCAGGTGTATGACAAGGAGGTGCAGTGGACCCTCGGCGCAATCCTCTACAGGACCCGCTTTTTACCGTTAAGGTACGGGCGTGAATTGGGAGCAAGAATCAAACACAAGATGCTTCTCTCGTTTGCCATCATCATGGCACCTGTGGTTTGTGAATGTCTGGGCATTCTTGTTAGCACTGACCGTGGGCAGAATTGCAGACTCAATGAGTTTGACTTTGCTCCACCCTCACCCCCAGTCCTTCTTCCCTTGCCCTTCCCCATCCCTTCATATGCAGCACAGGGTTTGATTGTTCTCAAGTGTCAGCTCCCTAACCCCTGCACAGAAGGGTCAGTTCTAGGGTTCTTAACATTTATGGCCTTGGAGCCCTTCTCAAAATAATGTTTTTAATGCATAACATTAATATATAGGTTACAGAGGAAACCATTGTATTGCAATATATTTATCAAAATATTATAGAAAGTAAGTTTGTAATATAGTAATCTGTTTTCTTTATTAACATATAAAATTACAAGGTCTGGCAACAGAAATGGTACCTTCTGTAATTTCAGTGTAGTGTCCTAGTGTCATATTTTAAGGCATCTGCAGAGCACCACAGTGTGAACTAGAGACCTGTGAGTTTTACTAGGAACAAAGTCACAGGTCCTGCTGCTACTACAGTAGTTTGCTGGCTACCTTCATGTCCAGTGGGCACTACATTAGGTGGAGTTGGGTAAAGAAAGATGTGTGCTTTTCCCCATTCAGGTTCACAGACCAGGCTCTCAGTTGACCTCCACAGAAGATCCCTGGTTCACTGACAAATGAGGTCTTAGCTTTTTCAGACCCCTCCCCTCCTCCCACTTCATTTCCTTGAGCACCTGCAAGCAATACTTGTAGCGGGGCTAACTGCAAAAGTTGTGCGTAGTGGGTGTTACTGATCAGAAACATGGTTTGACTCCACATTGCCTTCCGTGTATAGTGAAACCCTCACAGTTCTATATGTTATAACCAAATTATGATTATGAGTGCACTTTCACATGTTATCTCATTAATACTTGCAAGTGCCCTCTATTAGGCCATATTATCCTACATTTTAGAGGTAAGGAAACTGAGTCTCAAGGTTAGTTTTTGTCTGCAGAGCTGTGTCCTGACCTATGCCCCTCTAACCCATGTCCTGTGCACTGTTATGTCACATTATTGCCCGATTAGTCCACTGTGACCTCTCATGGTTGATGGTTTTTGTTTCCATGTGGGCAGAGATATCCAGCAGGAGGCATTCCGGGCCAGTCACGCTCACTGGCGGGGCTTCTCCTTTGTCTACAATCACTACCTGTTCTCCGGCTGCTTCCTGGTGGTCCTGCTCTCCATCCTCCTGTACCTGCTGCGGCTCAGGCGCATTCACAGGCGGATGCTGCGCGGTGGGGCAGCCGCCACCCTCTGGCTGGAGGAGGGCCTTCCGGCCCAGAAGATGGCGGGAACCTTGTGAACAGGAACAGGAGTGAGTGCCCAGGAAGACCTTCTAAAGGAAAAGCCATTTTTGCCTCAGGGTTTCTTCTCTTTATCTTTGTTTTATTTTTCCCTTCCCTTTTTGGTCCTTGAAACAAAAACAAAATCCATTGTGTGTAAACTCTGCTGTCCAGGAAGATTGCATTTGCCACTGCTTGGTACACAGCTTTAAACTGAGGAGTAGGGAAAAGGGAAAATCACTTCATACTTGCTATATAGGACATCTGCCAAAAATTATGGAGATTTTTGGTTTTTCTTTAAGGTATGTTTAATTTTAAACAGATGCACTTTGATAGTGGAGGGAAATGGCAAAGGTGTTTTCTATGGTGGAGATGGGACTGAAGAGTGAGACTTTTACAGAACCCAGAACCTACTGAATGAAATTAAAAGGCTTTTCCCTCTATCTTGAAAGCTCTAACCTAAAGAGGGTGATGTTTAGTTTTTATTTATTGTTTAGGTCTCTCACTATGTTTTCTTTTCAGGTTCAAAAAATCAAAATCTAAAATAGAGAAATATAATATCCAAAATTGAGAAAACTAGCTCCCAGGAGGTAACTATTTTTAAAATTGATAGTGAAAAGACCTGAAAAATGTGAAATAATTACTAAGAGTGCTGTGTGTGTGTATGTGCGCGCGCACGTGTGAGAAAAATGCTAAGGAAAGAGAATGAGGAATACAGTGCTGTTTTGGAAACACACACTTCAAAATTTACTGTTTCGTTTTATTTTATTTAGAAAAATCCCCATTACTATTATCTTTTCCTGACCATAGGTAATTACTTTCTTTATCCCATTTTCCAGTGGCCTTAGAATACCGGGGCTTTGAAAGAGTTGGAAAATTTGTAGTTTCACTGGTTTTGATGTTACTAGAACTTGAACTGGTGCCAACTGACATGTATGCCAGTATTTTTTTTAATATATATATTTTTTATTGACTTCAGAGAGGAAGGGAGAGGGAGAGAGAGATAGAAACGTCAATGATGACAATGATGAGAGAGAATTATTGATTGGCTGCCTCCTACACTTTCTCTACTGAGGGTCTTGCCTGCAACCTGGGCATGTGCCCTCATCTGGAATCGAACTATGACCTCCTGGTTCATAGGTCAACACTCAACCACTGAGCCACACTGGCTGGGCACGCCAGCATTTCTTAGTAGTGCATCTTTGCTTGTTTAATTGTGCTCACATTTCTTCCAACTTAAGTTGGTATTCTCCTCTTAATTAAACGTTGTCTCTGCAGTTTTATTCTGAAGACCCCATACTTAACTTGATAACTTCTCTTTATTACTGTTGGGGTTAAGGCTGCACTGGCAATGCTACTATAAATCCACATTTTGAAGAAAACAAGTCTGATATTTTAAATAGAAATCTAAAAAAGACAACTGGATTGGCGTATGTGAGATCAGTTGTTTTTTTACCAATTCATTGAGTTTGGAACCATTGGGAATGCTTAGATTTTTTAGTTGAATTATGTGTGTGTGTGTGTGTGTGTGTGTGTGTGTGTGTGCGCGCGCTATTTAACCCCAGAAGAGTTAAATCTGTCTAGTTGGTACCAGATGTATATTTCGAGAACTATCAGCTACTTTTAAAAAAAATCACTGATTAGAGAAAGAATTGAGATTCTGAGTGGGATTTTTATCTTGTTTATTAATTACTTAAAATCATGGCATACTGTATATTGATGATTTTAAAAGATTACAGATTTGTGAAAGAAATGCAGATTCTCTTATTATGTTCCTTAAAATGAATATCTTAACAAGGAAAGAATTATTGGTAGACTACAGTCAAACCTCGTTTCTCGAATGTCTTCCATCTTCAACAATTTGGTTCTCGATCAGCTTGTTCACAGAAAGAATGTCTCTGTTGTTGTTGAACCAAACTTCCACCTGGCAACCCTTTCATGCTGATACCTCAGTGTGACAAAAAGCGTATCTCAGGCAACAAAGGAGAGAATGCTTTTGTTTCTGGCAAAATCAATGATTAGCACAATCTTAAAACATAAAGAGGCCATCAAGAGTGCTGATGTTGCTAAGGCTGTGAAAGAAACAATGATTAAAGAGGTAGATTTGGATAAAAGGAGAGCAGTTAGCCAGTGACAGCATTTTAGAGGCAGTGATGTATGAACAAGCAAAGATGCTGCATGCTGACCTGAAAGACACCCTGAATGAGTCCTGAAATGATTCCTTTACGGCTAGGAAGGGGTAGTTCGACAAATTTTTAAAAAGTGTTTTATTAATACAGTAAACTACATTAGGCATATACTGTATATAAGAAAAGTTTTTAAAATGGAATCATTTGGGGATCTGGAACAGATTAATTCCATTTACATTGTTTCTACTGAGAAAAATGATTTGGTTTTCGAACAAATTGCTTCTTGAACAGCCTTATGGGATGAATTAAGTTCAAGAGCCAAGGTGCCACTGTATTTGCTTCTCAGATATTCAGAAGGTGGGAGGAGCTGTGTGGTGTTACAGCAGCTAATGTGGAGAGAATCTTATTTCAGAGAGGATGGAGATAATTGTCCCCCACAAGGAGTCAGCTTAGAAATGCTGGTCTCCAGATACTGAATCTTTGGTCCCTGGTAAGCCCTTTTCTTATCAGAAGCCAGCCACAAGCGAGCTTCTGGAGGTAGAATGAGCCGGTCTGCGTCTCCTCGAGTTCTTAGTTGGGTTTGCTCTTAGACTGGGGGTGGCATTAGTGGTGAAGAAGAAGTAAGTTTACACTGGAGCTTTTCTCCACCAACCATTTGGAATAGTAAGGCCCAGAACTGCAGAATAAAGAATTTTAAATGCCTAGTGTACGTGATTGTGCCTTTACAATCAAGGCACAGGCTAAATAGGCCTGAATTACGACTTCCTTCTGTAAGTAGCTACTGTTTGAGTAAAGGGTGCCTGCTGGTCCTGCTCTGTACTGTTCAGGGAGCAGTGCAGGGATGGACCCAGCAGCCCTGCTCTACACCCGGCCTCGGGATCCCTCTGCAAGGAGCCACCTCACTCACTGAAAGAAAGAAATCCCCAAATTAGGGTTCCAAGGCCCAAACAGCCTTAGACGTGGCACAGCTCAGTGCCCATGCTCCCTGCAGGGAGCTTCCTGAACAGAGAGCTTGACGGATTGTTGCCCATGGGGAACATCTGAAGACCCTTGAGCTGAGACTGTGATTCAATTTTTAAAGGGAACTTAGAGACAAAAAGAAGTTAAGAATATGCAGCAGAGACTGTGGCCTATGGAGCCTAAAATATTTACTGACTGTCCCTGCATGAGCAGTCACATTCAAGAAAGGACACACAGAATTCCCCCTAATTTAGGGGTTACCATTTCATGGGCACAAAAATGATGGCAAGACAAGTGACCAAACTTCAATTTTAAAATATTTGTTTATGCACCAGAATTTCATTTCTTAACCTTTCCTCTAGATTATTTTCAAGATCACTTTTCTAATAAACCAGGAATCATGTCCTTCTCCCCCCGCACCCCCTCCCACACACACATTTAAAAAGTGCTATTCAGGAGGGCTCACTATGTTATGTTGAAATACCTACAATCACAAGATCTCATATCCTTTTTCACCACCTTATACCACAGGAGAGAGACGGCCAGGTGCTTTCTCGGTGGTACAGGGATGGGTTTCTGTGAGAGGCAGGCAGTGGAGAACTTAATTCAGGGGAAGAATTAATGTCACTTAGGGCCAGCCAAGAAGGCTGTAAACTCTGAATACTTGTAATTGAAAGAAAAAGAAATTAGACTGGTGGGTACTTGCTAGAAGCCTTGCCAAAGGAAGACATTCTGTGTTCAGTCTTGGCAGCAGCCACTGCAATAACACTCTGTTCCACTGTCATACTGTGTGCTGCTCCTATGGTCATACTGTGTGCTGCTCCTGTGGTCATACTGTGTGCTGCTGCTGTGGTCATACTGTGTGCTGCTGCTGTGAAGACCCCAGAGGCTGTTCTCAAGATTTCACAGTCCATTTAAGGAAATCGCAGTAAAAGTACAAACATACTGTTTTATACCAGTGGTTTTTGCACATTTCACCCCATACTCCTACCTTTAGGCAGCACCCCCAACCTGGGGGTAAACCGAAGAGGCTGCTGGTGGCTCAGCCTGGCCACCTTGGAGGCCGAGATCACTTGTTCACCACCTGTTGTCCACACCTGTGCACTCAGGTTGGGAAGCTCTAGATTAACAGATATTCAAATTTTAACTTGGCCTTACGTAGAATTGATTTCCTTATAAGAAGCGTGCATTTCACTTAGCAAGAAACTCAAAAAGGCAAATGTGTTTTCCAAGCTTTAAAAAAAAATCAGCTTTAGGATTTTGTGTGGTAACGTGCAATTCAGCAAAACTACAAGTAAATTATTTGTTATTTATTTCTATTTCAGTGTTTTCTTTTTTATGATACTGATTTTCCCTTTCAATAATAAATGACGTGACCAACCAAGGAGAAAGATTTGTTCTGTTATAATGTTATTTTTGCAGTTAGGAATTACAAAAAGAATAAGGGAGCATAAATGTGTTCTGTTTAACGTTTTCCATTTGAGATAATAATTCTCTCTGAGGGATTCTTGTGGTGTGTCACTTTCATTTATAGTAACCTCACGTGGCCACACTTGCACATTAGTAGGTGTTGAGAATCAAACTGAAAGTCCACCAATGGCCCACAGAGTTGTGTGAGCTTGCTTCCTTGTGATTTAACTAGATTTTTCTGACCTTTGAGTCTTGTTACCTGTTGCAATGCTTAGTTGAACTTGATTCTAAATTCAGTAAAATAAATTATCTGAATCTGAGGGCGCTTGTGCGTTTGCTGTGTCCGGTGTGCATGTGGTGAAGTGCCCATGTGCATCGTGGAGAGAGGGGTCTGTGTGTCCTGGGCCACAGAAACCAAACACACCACAAGGAGAAGTGTTTACCAAGGGAAACAACACTAAGCCATTCATCAGCAATAAAGGCCACACCAAGAAAAACAATGTCTAAGGTATTTGTTGTTGTTGTTAATCCTCAGCCCCGAGGATATTTTCCCTTTGGTTTTTAGAGAGAATGGAAAGGAGGGGGAGAGACAGAGAGAAAAACATTGATGTAAGAGACACACACCAATTGGTTGCCTCCTGCACACACCCTGACCAGGGCCAGGGATTGAACCTGCAACTGGTACGTGCCCTTGCCCGGAATTGAACCCAGGACCCTTCAGTCCACGGGTTGACACTATCCACTGAGCAACACTGGCTAGGGCATGTCTAAAGTACTTTAAGTACCTATTGCCTGGCTGATGTAGCTCAGTGATTGAGCATCAACCTATGAACCAGGAAGTCACAGTTTGATTCCCAGTCAGGGCACATGCCCAAGTTTCGGACTTGATCCCCAATAGGAGATGTGCAGGAGACAGCCTATCAATGATTCTCTCTCATCATTGATGTTTCTATATCTCTCCCTCTCCCTTCCTCTCTGAAATCAATAAAAAATATATATTTTTAAAACAATACCTATTAACTATATGTAAAGACAAGAAATGAAATGAACTAACTTATGTATTTCCTCTTATAATAAAAACAAGTGCTGACTTTATGTTACACCATTTTGCATTTCAAGCTAAGCTTAAAGCCATTGGCTTATTTCCAGAGAAATTTGAATCTTATTAATGGTGCTAATAACTCTTAGAAGCTAAAACTTTTTCCAGCTGTTTGAGAATATGTAAATAAAAGTTTTCCTAGTGGAGGGAGGTGGGGCTGAAAATAGATGATGGACACAGATGGAAAGGGAAGGGGACCAGCTGTTAATAAAACCCAAATAAGTGTGTGTGAGGGGAGGGGAAGGCAGACAAGATGGGAGAGCAGAGAGGAGTGAGCGGAAGTGCACGTGAGGACTGGGAGAGTTGTCCAAAGAGAACTTTAAGTATTTCTGAGGTAGTGCAGTAAGTATAGGTCTTTGTGCAGGAGGGCAAATGCACCTCCAAGGCACCTAAAGAGGCCTAATTTACTAACTTGATTGAAGGGAAGTGCGCACCTGTGTGCCATATGAAAGACAGTGGTTCTGGTTTTTTGTTTTTCACTGGTTTCCATTTGTCCCAAGAACCTGGAATACAGGTGGGTCCATTTTTATTTATTTACTTAATTTTGAGACCCTGGAATGCTAATGGTAGCACAGCGGGGTTTGTGGCACTCACACTGGTCTGGGAGCAGAGAAGTGAACATCATCTGTCAGAGTCAGACTGTCTTCTTCAGAAAGGTCCTAAAAAGGCAGGTGCCACCTGTCATCTCAAAGCCCCTCAGCAGTTTGCTCGGAGCTTCAGGGGCAGGATGAAATGCCTCTTTCTATTAATATATCCATCAAGGTTGGCAGACCTGCCACAGAGGGGACGGGCTGCTTGGGCCTCCCCCTGTGCCTTTCCTTGATCCTGTCTGGGCTCCAGACTTCCTGGCCATAAACGTTGCTGTCAGACCTGCAGAAGCCCAGCCAAGAACCCAGGCCTGCGAAGGGTGTCTGCGTTGAGGAAAATATTGACCTCTCCTCACAGAACATCATGGTGACAGGCACAAAAGACAGGCTTCTTGTTTAAACGTGTCAACTCAACTAAAGGAAGGGGGAGGTGGCTTTTGGTTTTTCTCTCGAAAGGAGTTGGAAAACTTAGTTTGTGGCCAGGTCATCAGAAGACAAGAATGTCTTCCTAATTCCTGGTGTGGGACTTACTCTTTCCTTGTATTAACTCTAGGAAGTACCCAGACTGGCTTTTCTTGCTCTTCTCATCTGTATATATAAAAGCCTAAGCGGCGTCCTACCCACCGTTTGACTGTTCACCTAGTCCAGTGGTCGGCAAACTCATTAGTCAACAGAGCCAAATATCAACAGTACAACGATTGAAATTTCTTTTGAGAGGCAAATTTTTTAAACTTAAACGATATAGGTAGGTACATTGTTATTAACTTAATTAGGGTACTCCTAAGCTGGCCTTTGCTAAAAACGTCCTCAACCTGATTGAGGTACGCTCGCTGAGGTCGACCCCTTCCGACTCTCCCATCCACACGCGTCTTGTATACTTGTTTCTCCCAGGCCGAAAACCGACTTCTGTGCATGGGCCACGAAGTTTCCATCGCACTGTATGTGCGCGATTGCATGTGGTATTTTGTGGAAGAGCCACACTCAAGGGGCCAAAGAGCCGCATGTGGCTCGCGAGCCACAATTTGCCAACCACTGGCCTAGTAGCTATGATGCACAATGACCACCAGGGGGCAGATGCTCCAACCAGTAGAGGAAAGAGCCCAATTCCTCGAGGAATCGGCCGTGGGTTAGATTGTTGCTGGGGCACTGTCGGCCCGAATCTGCTTCACCTGCACCCCAGACCCAGAGAGGAGGGAGCCCGATTCCAGGGCGAGTCACCTGAGAACCGCCTTCTCACAGTCCGGGACCCCTTGGGGGATGTCGGAGAGCCAGTTTCCGCCCGATCCCCGCAGGCCAGGCCGAGGGACCCCACCGCATGCACCAGGCCTCTAGTACGCTTATAATTGGCAGTTTTAATGCCACCTTTCACCTATCTTTGTCTTCGTGATAATCAGTTTGAAGTGGGCACTTTTGGAAAATTCTTGCCTGTGATGACAAACCCCAGGAACCCGACTCAGCACTTCTCCTGAGATTCTGTCTTCTCCACCTGGCACAAGCTTTATTACCTAGATTATACATGTCATTCAAAAAGATGGAGACTCTTACATGTTTAATGGGCTCTACTCAGCCTTGTATGCCCTTTATTGTGGTCATGACATCACAAGAGAATTTTCTGGAATTTCCTGGCTGCACTCCATAATGTTCAAATTACATTTTTAAATTCTCTTCAATCTTCTGTGGCCCTATTGTGTGTCAGTGTAGCTGTACCATCCCTGAGCCTCCTTGGGCTCAGGGATCATGTTAACTTTCTGTATTTCTCGATAATCTAGTAAAGAATTATTTGTAGCACATAGTGCTTTGTATATATTTGTAGTGAAGAAAATCTAACTTCTTGGTCAAATCACCTGTTTAGGTTTCTAGGGTTTGTAAAACAAATAGTTTACAAGTATTTTCTTTTCAATCCTCTTTCCAGATTGCAGAGTTTTGTGCAATTTTCAAACCACATACTATGTGAGGTGAAGGGTGAAATGGAATTCCCAGCCTCTCTCAGTCAGTGATCTGTCCACTTCTTTCCCACCATGAAGTTTATTAAGGGAGTGTTACATTTTAATGATTTTAATTTAGAGGAGGAGGAGGGAAGAGGGAGAGAGAGATAAACATGGATGTGAGAGAGATACATTGATCAGTTGCCTCTCACATACACCCCAACAGGGAATCGAACCCATGGTTCACAAGCCAATGGTCCACCCAAGCCACACTGGCCAGGGTGGAGTGTTGCATTTTAAAGCTATATTTAGAAAAAAACTAGGAGAACCAAAATTACTTCAAGCGACTTGATTTCCTTTCTTAACCCATTCAGTCTTGGGGGGAAAAAAGGAAAACGAAGCCCCAGAATTAGGTAGCGATGAGTAGGGGCAAAAGTAAGATGGGTGTTTTCTGAAGCCCAGCATAGAGAAAATAATTTCAGGATATTGATCTTATTCTAAGCATGGCTTCAAAATGTTATCCACTCTAAATTGTCCTTAAAAGTTAGTTACATTTGGAATCTTCCCCCAAAAGCACCAAGTGTAAGGGGAGAAAAGATAGATTTAGCTACATCAAAAGTTCGAAAGCCATCATAGTCAAAGCTAACAGATGGAAGACCAAGAAGGTATTTGCAGTGACTAAAATTGAAAAGGGATTAATATATATTATACAAGATTTCTTGCAAACCAACAAGAAAAAGGAAATCAAAAGAAAAATGAGTTATAAGTATTAACAGGTAGTTCAAAGAAGGGCAAGTCCAAATGGTAAAAAGAAGATCGAGAAGAAAAACTGAAAGTGAGAATGTGCCTCATAGTCACTTTGATGAGATATGGAGAGTAATACTTAAATGCACAACCTCTATTTAAAACAAGAGAAATAACCAAGAAAGCCAGAGAAATGCAAATGAAATTGAAGAGCCACTACCTGTGGCCCTCAGAATTGCCGAACTTAAAATGTTGACAATGCTATGGGGACAACACTCAGGTATTGCTGATGGCCATGTAAACCCCATGGGCACTCTGGAAAGCAAAAGCAGCACTTTGAAGTTAGCTGTGCATATGTCCAAGAGCCGTGTTCCCCCGAGAAATCCCCACCTGGATCCATAAGGGGACTGCAGAAGAATGCTCTCCACGGTGCTGTTGGAGTTACTGTGCTGGAGGCAAGCCAGCTCTTGGATAAGTAGAAGGTGACAGATGCATACCATTGAATACCGGGCAGCCTTTAGAGACAATGAACTTGAGATAAGTACAGCAAAATGGATGGATCTTAAAACTAATGTTGAATGCTTAAAGAAATGGGATCTGTTGCATAATGCCACTTATGTAAGTGTAAAGCACACTGCACTATGTCATGAGGACATGCACATTTCGCCTCTCAAATGTTAAAATGGGTGTTATGGGGAACACAGACTGGTTTTGAGAGGAGGACAAAAGATAAAACTCGTCTTGTTCTAGGCTGACCCATACCCATTTGCCTGAGTCTTTCCTAGTTTAGGGACTGAAAGCATCACCTTCCAGCAAAGCCCGTTCGTGGCCAATGGGATGGCTGGTCACCTCACACCCACCCAGCCTGGCAGCCTTGGAAAACCTAATTCAGATCAAGAAACTTGTTTGACAAAAAAACAACATTCAGCCCTAACCGGTTTGGCTCAGTGGATAGAGCATCGGCCTGTAGACTAAAGGGTCCCAGGCTCGATTCCAGTCAAGGGCATGTACCTTGGTTGCAGGCACATCCATAGTAGGGGGTGTGCAGGAGGCAACTGATCGATGTTTCTCTCTCATCGATGTTTCTGACTCTATATCCCTCTCCCTTCCTCTCTGTAAAAAATCAATAAAATATATTTTTAATAAAACATTCAGTTGACTCTATTTGACTCAGAGGAAGAACCAAAGATTGTATGATGGCCTATGAGGCATGCAAACTCTCTCCACACCTCTCTGACCACATCTAATTTCTCTCCCCAACTCACTCTGCCCCAACCCCTCTGGCCTCGGGGTCTTCAAGAACCAGCTCTCCCATGGAGGCCCACCTGGCACCTACTGAAAGCTGAAAGCACCCACCTGAACTTCTACCCTCCCCAGCACTTCCCATCCCGCTTACCCGGCCTTAGTTTCTCCCCGTGGCACCTACCTCCTCGTATGCTCTATATTCGTTATGTTCCTCATAAATCTCTCTACCAGAGCGTATCCCCAGTGCCTGGCACAGAACCGATACACGGGAAAGGCTCAATAAATATTTGTGGAATGTAAGAAAAGGAAAGCTCCTTGAAGGAAGGGGTAACGATGGACTGAGAACTGAAGGGCAGGCTTAACTCCACCCTGGGCCATGGCAGCAGGAAGCAGGGCCTCCTCATTGGCAGGAAAGAAAGCGCTTCTCACACAGAACCAAGGTGATAGCACAATAGTGGCCTCAGCACTTTATTAACTCACAGTCCTGAAGACAATGCCATGGGGCGGTACACTCCTTACTCTCATCGCATAGGTGGAGAAACAGACGTGGAGAGGTCCTGTAACACACCTGCGCTGCACAGCTAGTCCGGCGGGGGAGGGGGGGTGCTGACAGCCAGGCCAGTCTGTGCTGTAGAGCTGCCCTGTCCAGTGTGGCCAGTCCAATTGTGATGGCTCTGAGTGCAAACTATGCACCAGGTTTCAAAGACTTAGAACGAAAAGCAAGTCAGATCGCTCAGTTTGTTTATATTGGGTGTGGATGATAGTATTTTGGCTCTATGGAGTTCAATAAACTGTCGGGAGAGTACTGTCACCTGTTTCCTTTTTCAACGTGGAGACTAGAAACTTTAACTGGTGTGTGTGCTCACAGCACGTTTCTATCGGACAGCGTGGTCCTTGGGCCCCAGCATCGGTGTCACCGAGGCCGGTGGGAATGCGGAACGTCAGGGCCGGCGTCAGGCTGAGCCAGATTCTTCTGTCGCACGGCCTCCAGGTCACTCACAATGACACTGGACACTGACAAGTGCTGTCTAGACCAGGAGGCAGGAAATTCTCCTCCGAAGGGCCAGATGGTAAACACGTCAGCGCTGCAGGCCGTCTGACATTTGTCTGAAACTTACTTCACTCTGCTTTTATAATGAGAAATGAGTCATAGGAATATGCCAATGAATAGGTGTGGCTTTGTTCTAACGAAACTTTTTTTTTCTTTACAAAAAGCAGCCAGTGGGCCAATTCTGCCCATGGGCAGTCGTTTGCCAACCCAGATACTAGGCCTAGGCTGGGCCTAATATTAAGGAAGGACCCCCTGCCTCCAAGACACCATCCTCTGCCTTTCGTTTCCTTCTTACGAGGTTCCTACTAGATGTTACTTAGATGTCCCATAGGATCCTGAAACTCATGTCCAAATGGGAACACTTCCTGCACCACACCTTCTCTCCCTATGCACCACCTGGCAACTCAGACCAGAAACGTGGAATTCATTCCATATGATTTCTTTCTTACCACCCTCTTTTTCCATCTAATCAATCACCAGTCACCAATCAAGTATCAGACCCACCTTTTTTTAAAATACAAGATTCCAGGTGCAGCTCAGTCATTCCGTCTGGATCGTTTCCCCTCAGAGGCTGACCAAGGGCCTGAGTGGGGTCTGGGGCGTCCCCTGGTCAGGCTGTCAGCTACAGAAACAGATGTCGCCACCTAGTGGCTGCGTGGAGGCACTAGCTCGCTCTGAACTTGAACGAAAAGTTCTTGTCACTCCAACTGCTGTGTATCCACAGAGCACACAGAGTCAGGAGGCTTTGGCTAGAAATAAGTGACGAAGATTTCTTCAGGGGTCGTAAGGTTTGCAAACCCGAAACAAAACTATGCAATAGAATGTTCCAGAACAGAAAGAAAAGCTAAGAGTTCTTCTGGTAAATAGTACATTCTTGAGAAGAATGTCTCTGGATTGGTCCTAGAGGCTCATCCTCTGGATGACCAGTGGTCTGGATAATGGATGCCAGGTTGTCTGGATACGTGAACATTCTCTCCTAAGTTCTTCAGAGGGTTACCTATAGGGTTCCTATATCTCTCCAGGCACAGATGCACAACGGAAACGTTCAAAAGCTTAAGCCCTCAGGCTAAAGAAAAGTAAAGTCTATTCCCCATGCTTCAGCCCATTTGATCTGAACCAGTTTTGTCAGCTTGACTCTACAGACGCCATCTGAAGTGAGCTTAGCTATACCGACTTCACCTTGTTTTCTCCACTCATTCCTCCCGGGGAGCCAGAAAATGTGATGACCTGACCAGTTAGCTCCCCTGGAGGAGGCATCCGTGCTGCCCAGGCCTGTCTAGGAGCTCCCAGTGCTTCTCACCAGAGTAGGGGCTGGTCGGGGACCCGAGGAGCCGAGGTGCAGCCTGGCATCGCTCACCCCTCACCGCCCATGTGGAGGGCCTGGCCCATGTGGTGAGGTGTGAGTGGCAGGCGAGAGAAAAAGTACGTCAACAAGCTGGAATAGCAGGTATATTCATTTCGGTGGCTACTGTAGCCAATTACCAAAAAGTTGGTGGCTTAAAGCAAGAGAAAGTTATTCTCTCACAGTTCCAGGGCTAGAACTCTAAAATCAGGGTGTCGATAGGGCCACGTTCCTCCCTAGGGATCTGAGAAGAATCCTCCTGGCCTCTTCCAGCTTCTGGTTGTTGCTGGCAACCCTTGGCCTCCCTGGCTGTGGCAGCATCACTCCAACCTCTGCCTCCACCTTCTCTGTGTGTCTCTTTTGTGTCTTCAAATCTCTCCTTCCAAGGACACCAGTCATTGGATTTAGGGCCCATCCTAATCCAGTACAGTCTCGTTTTAGGTCAACAGCATCTGTAAAGACTCCGTTTCTAGGCAAAGTCACATTGACAGGCACTGCGGGTTCAACTTAGTATCTTTTGGGGGGCACAGTTTATCCCACAACATCACATGGCCATTTATTAAGCACCTTAATACTAGAAAAGGGCCATAGGAAAAGGAAGAGCCAAGAAATGTATTTATAAAATTCAATAACTCAATATTAAAGGAGGAAAAACCATACAATCACATCACTAGACATAGGATAAAATTCAACATACTTGTAATAATAAAAGTCCACTTACAAACAAGGAAGAGGAGGGAACTCCCTAGTTGTGAACGGTGGCATTGAAGGAGGCATGGGAGGAAGCCCAAGGAGACGTAAGTAAAAGAGTCCCAGCAGAGGCCCTGGGGCATTTGAGAAACAACAGTTTGGGCAGTGGGACTAAAGCAGAGAAATCAAAGAGGAGAGGAGGTTAGAGAAGTATGGGTTTGGGGCAGAGAATGTAGGAGTTTGTGGGCTGTTGTAGTAACTTTGTGTTAGGGTTTGGCTGGTGACACGGGCTGTGAAAGATTTCAGAACTAAAAGAAGAGATAGACGCAGAGAGAAAGTTTATCTTACTTTCCTCGAAGGTAAAGAGCTGGTGCATTGCTAATCATCACAAGGGCAAGAAATAAACAGCGGCTCTGCCTTTTAAAGCTGTTGCTAGATGACAAAGAAGGGAGGGGATTCGGGGGCTGAAATGGAGCAGACATCAGGAGGGTTGTCTTTGAAAAGTTTGTTTTTTTAATGTAAATATATTTTTATTTATTTCAGAGAGGAAGGGAGAGGGAGAGAGATGTATAGAAACGTCAATGACGAGAGAGAATCATTGATCGGCTGCCACCGGTATGCCCCACACTGAGGGATAGAGCCCAAAACCTGGGCATGTGCCCTGGCCAGCCCGGGAATTGAACGGTGACCTCCTGGTTCACCAGCCACGCCAGCCGAGCTTGTTTTTTTTTGTTGTTGTTGTTTTTTTAGGAGATAGTCCAGGCAGATGTCCTAGGGAGGTGTCTGTAAAACATGTTTAGAGTAAAGTTATAAAGTGCAAAAGAGGCTTTCTTGAAGAGGAGGGGAAAGGGAACTTTCTACTAATAATCCCTGAGTTGTAAAAACAACAGGGAGGAGGGATATGTATGAAGGAATGTAGCCTTTAGAGCAGTGGTTCTCAACCTTCCTAATGCCGCCACCCTTTAGTACAGTTCCTCATGTTGTGGTGACCCCCAACCATAAAATTATTTTCATTGCTACTTCATAACTGTAATTTTGCTACTGTTATGAATCGTAATGTAAATATCTGATATGCAGGATGTATTTTCATTGTTACAAATTGAACATAATTAAAGCATAGTGATTAATCACAAAAACAATATGTCATTATATATGTGTTTTCCGATGGTCTTAGGCGACCCCTGTGAAAGGATCATTAGACCCCCAAAGGGGTCGAGACCCACAGGCTGAGAACCGCTGCTTTAGAGTAGCTTGTCTTGAACAGAGGGTGTGTCTGAATCAGAGGAGCTCACAGTCTTGGGGTTTAATTGCCAGGTGCTTCTCATAAATTGTGGAAGTCCACATCAAATAAAAGGAAAGGCCTTTTTTTCTGTCCTTACAATTTGCTTTCACTCTCAATGTGGTGGGAAGCCATCACACGGTGGTCATCAGAAGAGTGACAGAATCTGACTGGTATATACTTTTTATCCTCACAGAGAATATGTTTCCATTGACTTTAAAGAAAGAGGAAGGGAGAGGAAGAGGAAGAGAGAAACGCTGATGTGAGGGAGAAACATCAATTGGCTGCCTCCTGTATGTGCCCTGGCCTGGGATTGAACCCGCAACCTAGGCATGTGCCCTGACCTGGGATTGAACCTGCAACCTTTGGTGCACAGGATGATGCCCCAACTGACTGAGCCACCCGTCCAGGGCATAACTGATATTTTCAAAGTATTATTTGGCCTGTGAGCTTGAAAATAGATTGTTGGGGCAAAGGTAGAAGCAAAAAGCTCAGTTAGGCTCTTCCGGTCCTCTCGATGAGACGCCAGTAGAGGAGGTGAGGCGTGTCCGACTCTGGAGATCCCTGCAAAGGCGGAGCCCACGAGCTTTGGAGTCAATCAAGAGTCAAACATCAGGAAGGACGGCCTTACCCTTCCTGACATGGGCAGATGTGGGGAGAGGATGAGGAGCGCAGTTTGGGACATAACACAGTTGCCGCTTAGCTACCCGGTGGTGAGGTTAAGCGCAGAGATGGCCACAGGAATTTGAAGAGTATGGGAGAGGGCAGGCTGGAGAGACACACTCGTGAATTGGCAGCATCTACAAGCAGTTAGACTAAGGTGCCCGGATGGGATCGCTCCAGTATTTCAAGTAATACTTTGAAAATATCAGACACGCCCTGGCCAGGTGGCTCAGTCGGTTGGAGCATCATCCCGTGCAGCAAAGGACTGAGGGCTGGATTCCCAGCGAGGGCACCTGCCTGGGTGGAGGTTCAATCCCAGGTCAGGGCTCATACCAGAGGCAGCCCTGGAGCCCTCCAGACATTAAGAAGTCAATACTATAAAAAAATTTAAAAAAAGAGTGTTCACCTTCAGAGCAGGGAGGCAGTTTTGAGAAAGAACTTGTGGTTTGTGGAGTTGCTTCTGGGATGGCAGTAATAGTCTAGTTCTTAAGCTGGGTGGTAATTCTATGGCTGTTTGCTTTATATTAGTTCATTATGCTTATGTTTATATACTTTTTTATTTAAAATATATTTTTTATTGATTTTTTACAGAGAGGAAGGGAGAGGGATAGTGAATTAGAAACATCAATGAGAGAGAAACATTGATCAGCTGCCTCCTGCACACCCCCCGCTGGGGATGCGCCCACAACCAAGGTGCATGCCCTTGACCGGAATCGAACCCGGGACCCTTCAGTCCACAGGCCGACGCTCTATCCACTGAGCCAAACCAGCCAGGGCTGCTCATGTTTATATTTTATGCACCTTTGTGTATATAGGTTATATGTCATAACTTTAAAATTTTTGAGATAGATATCTGCCAAATAAGGAAAACCCAGGAGAATGAGACAGAATGGCCAGAAATTATTTATGTTGAACCACAAGAAATTGCTTTTAAAAAATTATTTACTTGTCACTAATTATTATTATTTTACTTCCGCTCAGGAACACCCATGATCCTTTAAGAAAAAATGATTCCAATTTTCCAGGTAGAAGCCAGTGGAGAGAGGGGCTACGTTCAAAGACGAATGCTGCATTGCCTTGAGCATCCCGAATGTGGTCTCCTAGCAACACAGGAAGCTGGTGACCAGGGATGCGCCTGTATCTACACTGATTTCCCTGGGTTGCTCCTCTCCTCATAATCACACCTAAGAACAATGGAGCACCTGCCCCTCTTTAGAGTACATGCACATTTCATTTCTTTTACCTTCTCAACAGCTCTGGGAGGTAGGTGGGGACCCTGCCACTGTGACAGCTGGAGGGGACTTTGTTATCGAATTCAACCTCTTGTTTCCTGAGGAGGAAAACTGGGACTGGAACCCAAGTTGCCGGGCGTTCCTGGAGCTCTCCACACGGTCCGCCCGTCAGGAGGAAGTGGCTCTGGTTGCGCCTGGCACGTTATCAGCTCCCAGAGAATGAGCATAAAAGGAAAACAAGATCCTAGTTTTATTATGAAAACAGCTTGACCTCGTGGGCACCCAGAAGGGTCTTGGTAACCTCCCCAAGCCGCACCTGGGGCCCAGGTCCCAACCTTTAATTGTCCTTTGCCAGGCACCCGGGGCTTTCCGCCCTGGTGGCCTCCTGTACCTGACCCATCCTCCTTGCTCTGCTCATGCCTGTCTGCCTGCCCACCACAGCACCTCACTCCAGGGAGAGCTTTCCTCCCCTAGCATATCGCTGGTCATGCGTTTTGAACCCCCCTACCTTTCCTCTCTAGGGGTAACATCTAGGCCTCAGTTGTATTTCAGCTCCAGGCCCAGTAAAGCAGCAAAACCAGACAAGTGACCCCAGGGCAGCACACCTGAGCCTTCCCCCTCCCTCCTCCCTGTCTGGAGGCATGTCACCTTTACCTTCCTCACTTCCAGCTCCATGGGCCCTTCCTTTACCTCTATAGCTTTTTCCTCACCCCATTTCTTCTACAAATTACTTCTACCTGTGTGATTTTATAAATAAATGTTCTCTTATAATTTGAGCCTTGGCTGTGAATTCTTTCCTAGCCAGAACACAAGTACCGAGGTTGCTAAACCCAGGTCCAGTCTGACCCCATAGGTTTAACACCCAGTGCTGTTCCCACTGCCTACAGCAGAGGGCGGGATGGAGAGGAGAAGCCCCCGGTCCCAGCGTGGCCAGCACCCAGCTGTGGCTGAGAGGCCTGGCAAGGAAACACCACTTGTGTGTGTGTCTTCGTCAGTGTGCTACCGGCATTGCTGTTCTTGTGTTCCCCTATCAGTGGTTCTCAACCTTCCTAATGCCGCGACCCTGTAATACAGTTCCTCATGTTGTGGTGACCCCCAACCATAACATTATTTTCGTTGCTACTTCATAACTGTAATGTTGCTACTGTTATGAAACATAATGTAAATATCTGATGTGCAGGATGTATTTTCATTGTTCGCGACCCACAGGCTGAGAACCGCTGCCCTGATGGAAATCAGAGGACACGCCAGAGAAAGGTGCAGACAGACTCTATTCACCTTGTGCTTGAGCACAGGGAGGCAGCACAGAAGGAAGGCCCCCTGAACTGGCTGGAGGTCGGCTCTGCTTGGCTGCTTTTATAAGCTGGGGGCAGAAAGGTGGGCTTGGAAGGATTCAGGGATAGAATTCTCTATGTCAGGGCTCCTCCCTCTGTAGGTTGCTTGGCAACTATCTTTGTGCCAGTGCTGGGGAGGCGGGGAAGGGAGAGGGGGAAAGACGGTGGTGTTGTTCATTGCCATCATCCCAGCAATGACATATAGCAGCCAGACCTTGATCAACTGCACATGCAGAACAGTGGTTTCAATGTCTTCTACCCTCTTGGTCTTAACTTGGATTCCTGGCTACCACGTACTTTTCCATTGTTGGGTCCAAGCGAAACCAGACAATGCATGGGTCAGGGCTGTGCCTGTCACTACTTGAGCCAATTATGCAGAGACAGGGCTGAATTGAATATGAGTGTTGTTATTTTCCAATACTGCGGCAGTATGGGAGAACAGCAGGTCAAAACTCTGCTCTCCCCTGACTCCCATAAGGCAGCTGCTTACTGGTATATTGAGCAGAAGGACAAAGGTTACATGGCAAAGGAATGAGAATGTGTATAATGGTTCCAGATCACAGGCTACTGGGCTGGGGGGTTGCAAAGGCTGAGCACCCCAGGACTCCATTGCTTTCTCCATTTTTCCATGACCATAGGCAGTTCTCAGGTAAGGAGAATGCACTGCATTTGGAGGTTGACTCCCAGGTCTCAGGGCGAACAACTCCCAGCCCGGTCGGAATGTGCTTTCTTTAATCAGAACCAAACAATCGCAGTTTGGTTAATATGATTAATATTTCCTATAACTATAACTAGTCTCCACTATTCTATTTCTCCCTCCCGCCCCTAACACAAGTCTCTGTATTGTCTGGAGCTCAGGCTACTGAAACAAAATACCACAGACTGGGGGCTTGAACAACAGGCATTTATGTCTCACAGTTCTGGAGGCTGGAGGGCCACGATCAAGGTGCCTAGTGAGGACCTGCTTCCCAGCTTGCAGATGGCAGCCTTGTTCCTATGTCCACACATGATGGGAGGAGAGAGAGGGCTTTGGTCTCTCTTCCTTTTATAAAGCCACAAATCCCACCATGAGGCCCCACCCTCATGACCTCATCTAACCCTTATTGCCTTCCAAAGGCCAGATCCATCATGCTGGGGGCTTAGGGCTTCAGCAGATGAATCTAGGCGGGGGGCTGTGGACAAAAAGGGGCCATGTGCTAACCTGACAAGCTCCGGGAAAGCCTGCATGGCAGCCTTGCAAACTCGGGATGGTCTGAAATTAAAATTTAAAGTAAAAGCAGTTTTTGTTGGGTTGTCATGTCCTAGCCATCTTCCCAACAGAGATTAGTCTTTACCTTAACTGAGCCTATTGTCTTTCTGCATCTACGATAACAAATCTTCGGAATGTCAAAGTAATTTTCCTTTTTCCAGGCCCCTCAAAGCAAAGGCACCGCTCTGTGGAGACCATACACCCCCTCATTATCACTGAGTGAACTGTTGACTGTTAACTATTCTGCACCCACCCAAGTAAAAGAAGTGTGTGTCTATCATTTTACTTTGTAGCCAATGCAAGAGGTTTCCCTGCGTTGCTTCGGTTCCCTCCCTAATCTATCGCCAGTGGGTTTCATGTAACCCACTTCTCTCTTTATTACAATGTGTAAAACAAGGTGAAAACTGCCATTCTCTGGAGCATTATCTCAATCCATTGAGATTCTCCAATTGTCGACAGTTTGGCTCAAATAAACTCACACAAATTCTTCACAGGTCTGAATGTTTCTTACCTTTACAGGGGACACAATTCAGTCCCAGCAGCGTTCCTGCCATTTTGGTGACTAGCCCTGTGGGGGTTTGGGGACTTGTTTCTGAACCTCTTATCTTCTCCAGATATTTACAATAATGTAGGTGCCCTGTGGGCTTGTCCTGGGCCTGCTCCCCCAGACTGGGGGGCTGGCAAGCAGAGCAAGATTCGCACCTCCCTCCCTCCCTCCCCTCGGGTGCTGAACTGGCCTGGGCATTCAGAAGCCTCGTAAATGCCAGTGGCTGGAATGAACAGCCTGGCTGTGTCCTCAGCCAACCCTGAGTGACCTGGGCAGCCGCTCAAATGCTTTCTGGGAGTCAGCGAGGCTTTGCTGGGCCGTGGCCTGGAGCGAGGGCCCTGCCAGGTGCCAGGGCATCGCACTACAGAAAAGCTTCCTTTTATGTCTGCACCCCCACCCCTCCCTGTTTTGGCTGCGTCTTTGAGACAAGGTGGTCAGAGCTGGCAGAAGCCAGGTGTCTGGAAATGAGATTTGGACCAGTTTTTGTTGTTTTTTTACTCCTTCTCCCTGCTCCCCTAAATCACTGCGCTAAGTGAGTCTCCCTCTGAGCAGGAGCTTTCCTGGTGGAGGGGGCAAATGGGAATGAGGGAGCAGCAAAATTATAATGTGGGCAAAGCTCGTCTTCAGAACCTGCGCTGTGTTTCATGCCGTTGCCAAATTTCCAGGTTCGTTCTATGCCAGCCATGTCCCACCTGTTCCCAGGTGTCCCTGGGCACCTCCCTAGGCAAGGATGAGCTGGTTTTCCAGGTCTGGGCTTTCTCTCGCCACTCCAGGCCCAGCCTGGAGAGGACTGCTCTTCTTTCCTGCCTGTCTAGTCCCTCCTCTCTCCCCCACCCCCCCAAGTCCTTCAGGTCTCTGCTCACCGCTTGTAGCCAGGCATTTTGAACTGAGTCTCATATGGCTTTGTATTGCTATTTAATTTCTATGTTAGCTTCTCCCCCAAATGACAATGTAAGCCCCTTGGGCACTGCATTAAGTTTTATTTATTCCTAGTACACACACACACACACACACACATGCACACACACGGAAGGTATGATACTTCAGGACGGTGCTTCGTGAGAATTGTTCAGAAAATAAGAAGACAAGCCACACACTGGCAGAAAATCTTTGTAAAGGACTGTGTCCAAAATATACAAAAAACCCTCAAAATTCAACAACAAGAAAACAAACAACCTCCCTCTCCCTTCCTCTCTCTCTCTAAAATTTAAAACATTTGTTAAAAAAAAGGAGAAATTATCTGAAACGATACCTCACCAAAAAAGATAAGCAGATGGCAAGCAAGTACATGAGAAGATGCTCCATATCATACATGATCCGGGGAAAGCACATTAAGACAGTGGTGACACGGCAGCCTATACCTACAGGAATGGCAAAGCCTAGAACCCTGACGGCACCAGTGCCGGTGAGGACGCGGACAGCGGGGACTCCCCTTCATTGCTGGTGGGAATGCAAAATGGTACAGCCACTTTGGAAGACAGTTTGGCAGTTTCTTAATAAACTAACTCTCCCCGAACCCCAATAACTGCATTATGTGACTTTTTTTCTAATTGTTTTTGTTAATTCTCACCTGAGGATATTTTTTCCATTGATTTTTTTTTTTTTAGAGAGAGTGGAAGGAAGGGAGGGAGGGAGGGAGGAAGGGAGGGAGTGAGAGAGAGAGAGAGAGAGAAATGTGAGAGAGACACATTGATTTGTTGCCTCCCACACATGCCCTGGCTGGGGTGGATTTTGAATCTGCAACCCAGGTACATGCCCTTGACCAGGAATCAAACCTGAGACTCTTTGGTGCACAGGCCGGTGCGTTAACCACTGACTTAACACCATTTGGGGCGCTAATTGTTTTTGTTGTGGTAAAATACACATAACATAAAATTTCCCCTCTTAACTATTTTTAAGCTACAGTTCAGTGTTATTAAATACATTTATAATGTTGTGCAATAATCACCCCATCCAGCTCTATAACTCTCTATGATATCCCATAACTCCAACTTCTTCATCTGTAAAACTGAAGCTCTGTACTCATTAAACAATAACGCCCTGTCCCGCGCGCCCCCCCCCCCACAACCACCATTCTATGTTGTCTCTATGAATTTGACTAAGTACCTCATATAAGTGAATCATATAGTGTTTGTCTTTTTGTGACTGGCTTATTTCAGTTAGCATAATATCTTTGTTTCATCCATGCTGTAGCATCGTTCAGAATTTCCTGTCCTTTTCAAGGCTGTGTACTATTCCATTGTGTGTATATATCATTTAAACTAAACATACCCTTACCACATAATCCAACAATTGCACAATCTGGTACTTAGCCAAATGAGTTGAAAATTTATGTTCACACAAAAACCTGCGCACAGATATTTATAGCAGCTTTATTCCTAATGGCCAAAACTTGGAAGCAACCAAGATATTCTTTAGTGGGTGAATGAATAAGGAAAAGGAAAGAAATGGGGGAAGCTCCGCCCAAAGTGCGCAACAAAGGAGGACCACATCCTAGAAAACAGGTTACACGAATGAAATGATACTTTAGAAACACACACACATGCGCTTCCTGCAGAAGAGGCAAAGGCATCCTCGCCGCCCCTGAGGGCGCACAGGTGCGGTGCTCTGAGCAGACGGGGGAGGCTCCCAGGGGTCAGACACCTGCATCTGCATCTGGTGCAGCACGGCTGCTGCTCTGCCCGGGGGCCGCGGCCAGTCAGCAGCTTTCCGGGTTTCTGGTTCCAGGTCTAAACAAGATGCTTGGACAGGATGTTCTCTAAAGCCGGTTAGTTTTCTAATTTGGCCCTGAAAACTGCAAACGCACACTGCGGTATGAGACGTGGACCACGAGGGGGCGCTGCCTCCCAGGAGAAAGTGGGACTTGCTCCCAGCCACTCCCGTAGTGTCCTCACCCAGTAGTGGTTGTGATGGACACGGCAGTCAGTCTCACATCCTGGACTGTGTCCTCAGAAAGTCATTCCTGCTGCCCTTGAAGGGGGCGCGGGGCGGGCAGGAGGGTGCTGCTTCCCTCCCGCTCTGGCTCACACAGCGCCACGCCCTCGTCCAGGGGGAGTTGGGATTTGAACCCAGATCCCCCGACGGCTCTGAATCCACGGTGTGGTTCTGCCTCTGCAGCAGCACAGGGCCTGGGAGATGGGGGATGGCACAGACGGACCTACAGCCGTGAGCATGCGATCATGACTCTATCTCCTCTCGAGCAGAGGCCTGCTGCCCTCTGCAAAGGGTCTCCCAGGCCTTCGATTCAATTCAACCACAGCGCGCCAATGAAGTCCCCGAGCTCGCTGTCCTTGGAGGGGGCAGTAAGGCACAGGTGGACTGCCTGAGGCCTCCGGTGTGCGGCCACTACGGACTGGACGGAGGGGTCAGGCACCTTCAGTTGCCCCCGCTTGACCGCTTGCCAGCTTTGTGGCTCTGGGGAAATGACCGGGTGTCTCCGAGGCTTGGCTTTCTGGTCTGGAGCAATTAGTAGAAACCATGTAATAGCTGCGCAGTAACTATTCCTTTCCCAGGGATAATGGCCATGGTGTAATTTATGCTAGTAGAAAGTTGTACACAACTTGACGTCTAGCAACAGGGAAATGCTGCCATAGAAGAGTGGTTCTCAACCTTCCTAATGCCGCGACCCTTTAATACAGTTCCTCATGGTGTGGTGATCCCCAATTTCATTGTTACAAATTGATCATAATTAAAGCATAGTGATTCATCACAAAAACAATATGTAATTATATATGTGTTTTCCGATGGTCTTAGGCGACCCCTCTGAAAGGGTCGTTCGACCCCCAAGGGGTCACGACCCACAGGTTAAGAACCGCTGCCATAGAACATGGCAGTTTTAGACCCCGGAACAGTCTAACACTATCAAAAGCAGATTGAAAACTGCATACAAGATAAAATAGTTAAAAGTTTAAAAAGCTGGGCACACCCTAACCAGTTCGGCTCAGTGGATAGAGAGTCGGCCTACGGACTGAAAGGTCCCAGGTTCGATTCCGGCCAAGGGCATGTACCTTGGTTGTGGGCACATCCCCAGTAGGAGGTGTGTAGGAGGCAGCTGATCAATGTGTCTCTCTCATCAATGTTTCTAACTCTCTATCCCTCTCCCTTCCTTTCTGTAAAAAATCAATAAAATATATTTAAAAAAAAATAAAATAAAAAGCTGGGCACAAGAACGGTATTTACTTTGGTTTAAAAAAATATATCCTGAAAAAAAATATATATATATATATATATCCTGAAGGAAATACTCCAAATGTTAGGTGCTCATTTGTGGGTGGAAGGGCGCCGGGGTGGCAGGCTTCTCCACTTTTCCTCCACATCTTCTGAATGTTCCGCAAGGAGTTTGCTGTGTTCAGAATGAGACAAAACATTTCTTACAAAGTTAGTTCCCTTTCTTTCTTTTTTTTTTTTAAATATATTTTATTGATATTTTACAGAGAGGAAGGGAGAGAGATAGAGAGTTAGAAACATCAATGAGAGAGAAACATCGATCAGCTGCCTCCTGCACATCTCCTACTGGGGATATGCCCGCAACCCAGGTACATGCCCTTGACCGGAATCGAACCTGGGACCTTTCAGTCCACAGGCCGACGCTCTATCCACTGAGCCAAACTGGTTTCGGCAGTTCCCTTTCATTTTATGCCTTTTTGATGAACACTTTAGCAGGAGAGATAGGACTAGAAGTGGAGGGATCAGAGAAAAGGGTGAGGGGAGAGGAAAAGCTCGGTCCCACTGGCATTTATTGAACATTTGCTACGTGCAGACTCTGTGGAAGGTTCTGACTGACAGCTGAGAAAGGTCTCATAGAACTAGGCATTGCTGGGCAGACAAGGCAAGAGCATGGCATGTGCAAAGGCCCTGGGGTATGAAACAGCAGGCTTAGAGAACAGCCAATAGGGCCTATAGGGGAGAGGAGAGAATGTGGCTGAGAGATGAGCAGGCTGGAGAGGAATACCAGAGGTCTTAAAGGGTTCCGATTACATTCTGTGGGTCCTGGAGCTACTGTGGTTGCTTTTCTTTCTTTCTTTTTTCAGTTGAAATTTTATTGAGATAATTGTAGATGTACATGAAGTTCTAAGAAACAATACAGAGAAACGCTCATATACTTTGTCACTTTGTGACTTTATAATGTCACCTCCCCCCGTGGTGACATTATAAGATTGACATGGGTGCAATCCACTGATCTGCCTCAGATTTCCCCAGTTGTGTCTGAAATGCGCATGTGTGTGTATTACATTCTACATAACTTTCTCACCTGTGTAGGTTCTTATATCCACCACCGCTGTCAGGGTATCTAACAGTTCCAACCACAGAAACTTTTATAATCAATCACACCAGCCTCCCTCCTCCTCCCACTGCCCACTAGACCAGGATAAAGGAGGAGGGGCCTGAGAAGACGCCATTGCTGCCAGGCAGAGTTCACCGTGGTTGGGGTGGGCGGCGAGTTGGGGTGCCAAGTTTGGGGCTTGCTAGGTTAGCTGTGGCCAGGGGCATGTCCAGAGGGCCAAGGGGATTCCAGTGGATTTACAGATCTAAGCTGAGGGGAGAAGTCTGAGCTGAGGCTGTGGTGGAAGTCACCACCTGTCACCTCTGGTGCCCTAGGTGTGCTACGGAGGGAGGGAGTGAGGGGAGGGCCGGGGAAGGAGCCGGGGAGGATACAGACAGCGTCTGTGGTCAGTCCACTTTGGGTTCCCTCTGCACAGAGGCTCACAGCCTGGCGCCTTGCTTTAAAGCTATCGGCTTCCCCAAACAACCTCCACCTCCAGTGGCCGTGACTGTGGGCAGGTCTGGAGCCAGAAGGGGCTACTGTTCCTCCCCCAAGCCACGCCCTGTGGGGAGGGAGGGAGGTCTCAGACTCCAGTTCCTCTCCCTTGCCCCCGTATTCTCCAGCCGCCTTGGGCCCAGTGGAGGCGGTGGCCAGTGTCCTGAGCTCCGTCTGAAGATGGCCCCCAGCACCGGCGGCAGGGGCTGAACCAGTGGCCACCAGCCATGCCCAGGAGCTGGAGCCAGAAAGCCAGCAACCTCTGTCGCAGGGGCCGCTTCCCGCCTCCCAACTGAGAGGGGCCACTGCCGGCCTTGCCTGTCAGGGCAGTGCCTGTGCCTGTGCTGGAGGTGGGAGGGAGCCCGGCCAGGTTCCTGGCCTCCCACCTCTCTGGCTCCACTGCGCCCAGGCTCGCTGTGCCGTTCCTTATTCTGGTGGATGCTCCCCTCCCTGACTGAAGTCTCTTCTTGCCCCACGGGGGCTGCATGAGATCTAAATAAAAAACGAACATAAAGCTATCTGCTTCACGCCTGGTGAAGCCTGGCCCTTGTTTAAGAAGCCCTGGGATTCTGCACAGAGGACTCCCCACCCCCCACCCCCACCATGACCACCTCTCTGCTCCTAGTGTGAGCCGCAAAGCCGGGCCTGGAATGTCCTCTGCACAACATACACCCCCTTAGCTGGGTCCTGTTCAGTCCCTGAGTGCAGGGTTGTTAATCCTGGCCCTGCCTTGCAGGGGGGAGGGGGGAGGAGGAGGAGGGAGGGGGTGGGATGTTAGAGGTCACTGAGTCCGAAGCCTTGAATGCACAAAGGAGAGAACGGATCCTCAGGGCAGAGAGGTTTGTGGAAGCCAGAGGGGTGATCTGCTGGGAGAAAGGGGCGGCTGGTTTCACGTTGGAATCTGCTTTCCCATCCAGGAGAAACCCAGGAGAGATGGATGACAGTTTCTGAACTCCTTCCTTTATCCGTTTTTATTGAGCGTCTACTACGCGCCAGGCAGTGCTGCTCTCTGGACCGGGAGCTGGATTAGCCTCGGACCCTAATGCAGGAAGAGAAGGACGTCAAGGGGTTAAATTCCAGGCGCGTGGAGGGGGTGGGGAGTAGAGGAATCTTCCGGAGGAAAACCCCCTCCCCGCTTCCCAGGCTTCGGAAAGCCGGGCGTGAAGAGCCTGGAGGCGGCTGCGCCCGGCGCGCGGTCGCCCGCACTGGGCTGGGGGAGACCGCTCTCCAATTACAACAAAAGGAGCCGGGGCGGGCCCTGCGGTGGCCGCCCTCGGAAGGGGTGGGCCCGGGGAGGGGTTTGCTGCTCTAGCCCCTTAAAAGTCCCGGGAAAAGAGCGAAGGCGCTACTCCAGCTCGCGGCTCCCGGCACTTGGAGCTCGCTCTCTCCAGCCGCCCCTCTGCTCGGGGAAGGGGCTCGGCGGCGACGCGGGTGCAGACGCGGGGCCACGGAGGGAAACGTGGCCCCAGCCAAGCCAGGGCGGACCCCTCCTACCAAGTAAGCGCGCTCCCTGCAACTCCCCGGGAGCGCAGTGGCTCGAGGGAGGGGAGCGCCCACGCGAGTCCTCAGGCTCCACTCCCCGGAGGCCAGTCTCTTCGCTGTTAGGGGTGCCGGAGACCCGGGGGGCGGCACACACAGTGAAGGCTTCTTGCTCCGAGAGATGCGGGGCGTGCAGGCTGGCGGGTCCCCTTCTCTATTGGGGCGGACCCACCCAGCCCCACCTCGCTGAGCCGGGCCGGGAAGCCGCTGGCGCGCCCTAGAAAGTGGGGCGCTCGGTTCCTAGCTCGCCTGGGGCGCCCGCCACCAGGCAGGACAGAGCCAGTGGAAGCTCAATGTGCGATAGGTGCCTAGGAGGGTGCCGCGTGGGGCCAGGGACACGGGGGCTGCGTTCGTGCCCGGAGTTCTGGCTTTGAGGGACGTGGAGCGCGCAGGGGATGGGCGTCGCACTGAGTTGGGGCTTTGGAAATGTGGGGCGCACGGGGCTGAGCGGGGTGGGGGGTGGGCGGGCTACTGGGCCTGAGCCGGGGAGCTCCAGCGCCCACTGCCTGGAATTGGGTTTCTCTTCAGCCTTCCAGTTAGGCTCATCTGAGCGCCCGAGCACCCTGAGTCCTGTGGGAATGGAGGCGCGGTTCGCACCCCAGGTACTCCCAAGTCGCCTAGGCTCGTCCGGGGACCAGGGAGCCTCTCCCGCCGTTTGGACTGAGAGGCCCCGGAGCAGGAAAGAACCAGCACAAAAAACCCATGGGTCGTGTGTGCAGGATCGCTCCGGGGTAGAGCTATTCCTAGTCTTGCGAGATACTCCTGCGGTCCTTGGTGACTGCAACTTTTACGCAGGCTTTTTGGCCACTGCGCTCCGCCCCCAACCCCTCAAAAATCTGGGAGCCCTGCCTGCCTGAAGTGTCGCTGTAAATCAGCGCCGGAGGAGAAATGATCGGAAGAAACAAGCGTGATTGCGATTCTTTTCTCTCTCTCATCCCTCCACCCCAGTAAACATCACCAAGTACCAGCGGGGTCGGGGGAGGGACACGGTGCAGCGCACGGCGGGGGTGGGGGGTGGGTGGGGGGGGACTGAACTACTTGTGCTGGAAACCTCAGAGATGTGCTTTGAAGTCCGAAACGTGCCCCAAGTTAATTTCGACATCTAAAATCCTGGAACTGCGGAGATCAGCTCAGTCGTTTCTTTCTGCAGAAGAGGAAAGGCCACTGGGTTAGTCAGTGTGGGACTCGAACTCATATCCCTTACACCACAGCCCACCTGTCTGACCGGGAACCCCAAAGCCCACCTGTCACTCTTGGCGGAATTATTTCGTTTGTTTATGGTGTGTTGTGTACTTCATTTGCCTGGTCAGTTCCCAGATGAATGACTGACTTACTGGCCAGTGCCTTATCTAAATTATTACTCTCCTTCATCCCTTTGTCCTGTTCCCCTTCCTGGTCCCTTGTATATGTCCCTGGAATGACCATCAAACCCATGACAAAATGCACCCATGCGCCCTGTGGACCCCTCAGGATTGAGTCTCAGTGGTGTGTGTGTGTATGTGTGTGTGTGTGTGTGTGTGTGTGTGTGAGAGAGAGAGAGAGAGAGAGAGAGAGAGAGAGAGAGAACATCTGTTTGTCTCTCTGTGACTTTGTGTTAAAAAAAGTGACTTGGTCTAAGGCCACTTAGCCCTTAAGTGAATGAAAGCTGAATGAAACAGGTCTGCAGACCAAGTATGCACTTGGCATTTTGATGCAGGGCAGATAGAAAATTCCATGAAGTCACTTCCCTCGATCTCCTGACATCTGGGCTCCTTGCCTGGCCCCTTCCTGCCTGGCCCCAAGTCCCTGTCCTCCGACCACTGGATGGCCAATGTGGAGAGGCCTTGTGAACTAAACAGGTTTTCTGAGCTCTAGAGATGACCATCAGTGAAGCTTTCTAATGTTCCAGAAAATTCTGCTTTGTTTACTTAAAAAGCATTTTCCTGAAAAAATTTAAATATGCACCATAGTAGAGAAAGGCCCTCAGCATCAACAGTTAGCAGCATGTTGCCACCCTTGCTTTATCTCTTTTCTCTTGCTTTTTTTACTGAAACATTTTAAAGCAACTCCTAGACATCCAGTCGTTGCACCTCTAAAAATATTAAATAATCATTATGCCATTATTGTACCTAGGAAAATTAACAATCATTCTTTGGTATCATCTAATCCCCAGTTCATATTCAAAACGTTCCCCCAAATGCCTTTTTACAGTTGATCTGAGGTCTGTTGATTTTTATAATTTATTCATATTGTATGCTGTTCCTTACTTGAGCCTCACAATGTCCCACTAAAGAGTAAAATGGGTATTTTTTTTAGTTTGCTTTTTAAAAATGTTTTTATTGATTTCAGAGAGGAAGGGAGAGGGAGAAAGACGTAGAAACATCATTGATGTGAGAGAATCATTGATTAACTGCATCCTGCACGCTCCCCACTGGGGATCAAGCCTGCAACCTGAGCATATGCCCTGACTGGAAATTGAAACATGACCTCCTGGTTCATAGGTTGACGCTCAACCACGGAGCCACACTGGCAGGGCAAGATGGGTATTTTTTAGGTCATTTTATAAGTGAGTAAACTGACAAACAGATAAGCTGTGCAGATGGCACAGCTGCGGTTGGCGGGCCAGGACCTGCCCCGGCCTCCGCACCCCTGGGCGCTGGGGAGGGATGTCAGCTGCTCTCAGAAGCATTCATTTGGCTCTGGCTTCATCCCGGGCTTATCACTTCTCATACACCTGCCATGAGAAATCCCTGTGGGAATGTTTAGTAATTGGCCATTTGGTGCTGGAGATAAACTGGCTGCAAAGTCAGGAAGCCTGGGTTTATTTCCCAGTTCATTGTAAAACTGTACAAAAAGCAACTTGTGTCTGAGGGCCTCAGAGGTGGCGGAGTATTTCCCCATCCTCTGGCTCCAGGGTCTGAAAATAGGTGGGATGAGTGAAATGGCTGCAGCTGGAATTCCAGGGACAGACAAAGGCAAAGGCCCCGGGAAGAAATCTCATTGCGAACAATTACCCCTCACTGATCATCAACCGGGGATTGGCAGGAGATATTGTTCATCGCCTCCTAAATTCTGAGACAGCAGAGGCTCCCATCCACAGTTCTTCGTTTATGGACAACTTTGTTGAGTCTGCCTTTGTCTGATGAGGATGTAGAACACCAGAATTTTTACTTTTAGCATTTTCATTCACTTTGAGATGGGGTGGTAAAGAAATCATTTTCATATTTTACTAGTGGCACGATGCACGAACTTTGTGCATGGGGGTGGGGGGTTCCTTCAGCCCAGCCTGCACCCTCTCCAATTGGGGACCCCTTGGGGGATGTATGACTCCCTCTCGCAATCTGGGACCGCTGGCTCGTAACCACTCACCTGCCTGCCTGCCTGATCGTCCCTAACTGCCTCTGCCTGCCTGTCTGATCGCCCCTAACTGCCCTCCCCTGCTGGCCTGATCTTGCCCCCAACTGCCCTCCCCTGCAGGTCTCTCTCACCCCCAACTGCTCTCTCCTGCCAGCCTGGTTGCCCCTAACCCCCTGCCGGCCTGATCTCGCCCCAACTGCCCTCCCCTGCCGGCTTGATCACCCCTAACTGCCTCTGCCTCGGCCCCCACCACCATGGCTTTGTCCGGAAGGAAGTTGGACGTTTGGAAGGTGGCCAGTTGACCAGGTCTAATTAGCATATTACCCTTTTATTAGTATGGATAGATTATATAGGATAGGATTGCTAAACTGGGGTTGGGGAATGCCTTTTTCAGCAGGAGGAGATGCTCTTTCAGACAAAAATGCATAATCCCTATATCTGGACTGATAGCCAGCCATATGCACTATACTGCCAAACCAGTTATTAAAAAATTGAACCGCTTTCCTACACCTTACACCAAACAGCTGTTGCCCTCCTCAGCCCCCACCTTAGGTTCTGCCTTCGCAGTTCACCCAGATTAGGTTCTGATTGGTCGGTTTCTATGCCAGTCAGCATCAAAAGCTCCGCCTCCTAGGCAGCCATCTTGTGAGGGCATGAGGGTTAATTTGCATATTACCTCTTCATTATATAGGCTAAACAAGGCTCATGAGTCAGAATTCTCCCTCCTTGGCTGGCTGTAAGAAGATGAATCAATCACATTTATTGACTCTTAGATTTTTTTTAATATATTCTTATTGATTTCAGAAAGGAAGGGAGAGAGAAACATCAATGATGAGAAAGAATCATTGATTGGCTGCCTCCTGCACGCCCTCTACTGGGGATTGAGCCCACACGACCCCTCAGTCCGCAGGCCGAAGCTCTATCCACTGAGCCAAACCACCTAGGGCTTGACTCAGATTTTCTGCTCTTCCGTTCATTGCCCTGAAATAGACATGGAAAGGGCAGACCTTCCATGAAATAGCCAGTCAGGGATGGACGAATGGTTGCTCCGATCCCCTTATTCAACAGCAGAACTCAAAGGGGCAAAGCATCCACCTTAGACCACACTGTCTTCTGGCAACCAGACATGCTCCTCCCCTTCGCTAACAGGCTGCTTCCGTAGGGTGGAACTCCTAAGTGGTTCCCATCAGCAGCTTCAGCAGCTTCCTTCCTTTTATCGTTTTGGGAGCATTAGGCGGTAGAGTGCCCTGTCCCGTGCCTGCCTGGGTTCAGAAGAATAGCTTGTAATTATATTTGTTCATTTCCCTCGGGAGGTAGCCCTTCCTGCTCAGTCCTCATGGCAGTGTCACACAGGCCCCCCTGCGCTCTGGACCTGGGTGGGCCATGAGGGCTCAGATGGCGTGGCTGGGTTCTGCCCTGCTCCAGGCCACAGAACCAGCAGGACTGGCGAGTGTGGGCAGAAAAGGCAGAGCCACACACATGTCCACAGAGACACGGCTGCAGCAACGCATTGCCTGTCCTCTAAGTCTCCAGCCGTGTCCGCACTGACACAAGTCTTCAGACCTTCTCTTCCTAGTAATTCCAGTTGTGCTCCTGCTGATGCGCGTGGTACCTGGGTGGCAGGGGACACACCTGGCCGGGTGTGCTGGCCAGTCTCCTCCCCGCTCCCCCACACCACCTGCTTCAGAGAAGTCTTTACACACCAGGGCCACCCTTTCAGAACAGCCCCTTGTCCACGGGTGAGAAAGCATGATGGTGACAGTTTAGATAAGATTTCTGCCAGAGTTTTTTGTTTCTTTTTTAAAATATATTTTTATTGATTTCAGAGAGGAAGGGAAAAGGAAAGAGACAGAACAATCAATAATGTGAGAGAATCATCGATCGGCTGCCTCTGCACACCCCCTACTGGGGATCGAGCCCGCAACCTGGGCATGTGCCCTTGACTGAAATTGAACCCAGGACCCTTCAGTCCACAGGCCAATGCTCTACCACTGAGCCAAACCAGCTAGGGCTCTGCCCAGAGTTTTTGAAAACATTTTGCATTTCCCTTGGCAGAAACAATCTACCCCCAGCAAATTGTGTGTGGCAAGTACAGGTGTGGAGTAAGAACTAACTCAGGGGATAATGAAGACATGATTAGTACCACAGTTAATAAGTTCTTCTTGCCCAAGGCTTTTTCATCCCTTCCCTTGGAATACCTTTGATATTATAATTTGTAATTTTATATGTCGGTGGTGATTTTTCTTTTTTGTTTTTTCATTATCAAAATCTCTGTTAGACAAGCAGACACAGCTGGCCACGTGGAAGTCCCATGGCAGCAGCTCCCATGTTCCCTTGATGTGTTGCCAGTGTAATACTAAGTGAATCTTCTGAGGAAATCACGCCACTTGCTTACAAAGCCTGTGTTTTATGAGAAGATAACTTGTGTCGATGACTTGTGAACAGCTTAATTTGCTCCGACAGTTTCTTTATACTGTCCTTCTTGAACTTGGATCCATGAACTTTCCCCACCCCCAGCTTTGTCTCGGGTACACGGATGTCCTGGCAGAAACAGCACAGCTTTCCAGAGTGCCTGCACGACGCAGAGATCTAGAAAGAAAGCTGTTTCCCTATATGTCTTCTCAAAGCTTTTTAAAATATGTATATATTTTTATTGATTTCAGAGAGGAAGGGAGAGGGAGAGGGAGAGAGAGAGAGAGATAGAAACATCAATAATGTGAGAGAATCATTGATCAGCTGCCTCCTGCATGCCCACACTGGGGATTGAGCCCACAACTCAGCCATGTGCCCTTGACCAGAACCGAACCTGGGACCCTTCAGTCTGTAGGTCGACGCTCTATCCACTGAACCAAACCAGCTAGGGCTCAAAGCTTTTATAAAACCAACACAATATACATTTGAGTAAAGTACATTTTTAAAGTAAACTCTTCTCCCTTCCTCCCAAGAATAATGGTGGCATACCTGGGTAAACGCCACCAATCCCAAGCCTTTGTCTGGACAGACCTTTGTCATCAGGTTAGCTGGAATTGCTCTGGCAGGCCCATTACCAAGTTGTAAGAATAATCTTTTAAAATACTTTGAAGCTGTCCTGAATTCAGGAGGTCTGTCTGAGGGAGCCTTCTGCTAAGCAAGTTTAGTACATTTTAATGATCAAGCAGGAGAAACTAGAACTTATACGTCAGTGAAACCCTGTTGGCTCTCTCATCATTTTCAATGGCTCTTCATTTTCTTAAATTAATCTTCCCCATGTGTGTTTTTTTCCCTTCTGGAAGCTCTCAAAGCCATGCCCACCTCTCCACCCAACTCCCAACTCCCTACGTCATCTGTTGCAACAACGTAATGACATCATGATAAACCACAGTGCCATCCATTGCCTGGAGAGCAGCTAGTTTCCGAACTGGCCTCCTTTCCCTCCGTCATTTTTTTTTTTTAATTCTCACTTGAGAATGTTTTTTCTATTGATTTCTAGAGGGAGTGGAAGGGAGGGAGGAGGGGGAGAGAGAGACACAGACACATTGATTGGTTGCCTCCTGAACACACCCCTACACGGGCTGGGGTACCTGCAACCAAGATACATGCCCTTGATCAGGAATCAAACCCGTGTCTGTGGGCCAGTGCTCTAGCCACTGAGCCAAACGGGCCAGGGCCTTTCCCTCAGTCCTAACCCATGCGAAACCAACCTTTATGTAGTAGCCACAGTGACACTTCTAGAGCCGGGGTTGGTCAACTTTTTCTCTAAGGGCCAGATAGCAAATATTTTATTGTTATGTTTTCAAAATATATTTTTATTGATTTCAGAGAGGAGGGAAGAGGGAGAGAGAGAGAGAGAAACATCAATGATGAGAGCAAATCATTGATTGGCTGCCTCCTGCACTCCCCCTCCCCCCACTGGGACTCAAGCCCTCAACCCAGGCATGTGCCCTGACTGGGAATCGAACCATGGCCTCCTGGTTCATAGGTTGATGCTCAACCACTGAGTCACGCTGGTCAGGCCAGGTAGCAAGTATTTTAGATTTCACAGTCCATACAGCATATGTCGCAACTGGGCAGCGCTGCGGTGTTAGTGAGAAAGCAGCCACGGATAACCAGGAAGGAAACGAGCATGGCTGGGTTCCAATAAAACCTTATTTTCAAAAATGTTATTTCCAGAGTGGGCCCATGGGCTGTGGTCCGTCAACTCCTGCTCTAGATCACAGTCTGCCCATCACCCTCCTGCTTACCTTTCATTGGCTCCGTCTTCATTCCCCAAAGGAAAAGGCAACATGTCTCAGCAGAACATTCACACGTCCTCACGTCCTCTGCTTGTTTCCAGCCTCATGTCTTCCACGTCCCCTCACCACACCCACTCGCCCAGCCCTTTCACTTTTCATCTTGTAATTCTGAACCACACTGGGCTCCCAGAATACCCTGTGCTATTTCAGACTGGCCTGGAATGATCTCCCCACCCGCCCCCACCTGTCAAACTCACTTAACTTCAAAACCTGCTCAGGTATCAAATGTCTAAAGCTTTCCCTGTTCCTCATCCCCAGTTATAATCACTGCCTCCCAGTTCTATTTCTGTGCCTATGTCTGTACTGTTACTGCTTCTCTACATATACAGTGTACTCCTTGTGAACCCATGTCACATTCATCTTTGCATTCCTGGTGCCTAGTACGGTGCTTAATAGATAGATGCTGCCAAACTAAAGTGTCATTTAAGTAGTTTTTGAACAGCTTAATCGAGATATAATTCATATACCATACAATTCACCCATTTATAGTGTTCAAGTCAATGGACTTGAGTAGATTCACAGGTATGTGCAACCATCACCACGGCCAATTTTAGAACATTTCATCATCCCCTTTCCCTCCACCTCCCCACCCCCACTCCTAAACCGCCACTGATCTACCTTCTGTCTATATTTCCAGTTCTAGGTATTTCATATAAATGGAATCATATAACATATGGTCTTTTGTCTGGCTCCTTTTACTTCATGAAATGTGTTTGAGCTTCATCCATGTTGTGGCAGGTGTGTACACTTCATTCCTGTGGACGGCCAAATACTATTCCATTGTCTGCATGTGCCACATTGTTTATTATTCACTGCTGGTGGACAGTTGGGTTTTTCCACCTTTGGGCTATTAAGAATACTGCTGCTGTACACATTTGTGTACAAGTTTTTGTTTGATCATCTGTTTCCCATTCTCCTGGGTATGTAAACAGGAGTGGCATTACTGGGTCAGATGGAGCTGCCAAATTGTTGTTCAGAGTGGATGCGCCATTTTACAGTCCCACCAACAATGTATGAGGGCTACCATTTCTCTGTGTCTACACCAACACCTATCTTTTTCCAGTTTTTTAAAAAAAATCATAGCCATCCTAGTGGGTGTAAAGTGCTGTTCCATTGTGGTATTGATCTGCATTTTCCCTACTGACTAATGATATTTAGCAACTTTCATGTGCATTGTTGGCCATTTGTATATCTTTGAGGAAATGTCTGTTCAAGTCCTATGTCCACTTTCAAGTTGGTTTGCTTTTTATTTCAATACTAGAGGCCCAGTGCACAAAATTTGTGCAGGGGGTGTGGGACCTCAGCCCAGCCTGCACCCTCTCCAATTGTGGACCCCTTGGGGGATGTCTGACTGCCAGTTTAGTCCCGATCCTGGGAATCGAGCCTAAACCATCAGACATCCCTCTCACAATCCTGGACCGCTGGCTCCTAACCACTCACCTGCCTGCCTGCCTGATTGCCTCTCACTGCCTCTATGTGCCAGCCTGATCGCCCCTAACTCCCCCCCCCCCCCGCCAGCCTGGTCACTCCTAACCCCCACCCCCACTGGCCTGCTCACCCCTTACTGACCCCCTGCCAGCCTGGTCGCTCCCAACTGCCCCCCCTGCCTGCCTGGTCACCCCCAGCTGCACCCCCCACCTCCCGCCGGCCTGGTCGCCCCACCCAACCTGCTTGTTCAGTCGTTTGGTTGTCCCTCACTAACCCCCCTTCCAGCCTGGTTGTAGGCAGCCATCTTGTGAGGGTGTGATAGTCAATTTTCGTATTACCTCTTTATTATATAGGATTGACTTGTAAGCATTTTTTTAATATTCTGAATACTAGTTCCTTATCAGGTGTGTGCTTGACAAATGCTTTCTCCCATTCCGTGAGTTGTCTTTCCTTTTTCTTAGTAGTGCTCTTTTCTTCCTCAATTCACATCACATTTACTAAACATTTATTCTGTGCTGGGCACAGGAGATCTGAGATGTATGTGCCCTCCGGGGGTTCACAGCTTTAGAAGGAAGATAGACATACAAATAGTACAATAAATACTTGATTAACATGCTCTTTTTGCTATCCCCACTCCTGCTGCCCTGGCTCATGAACCATTTGGACAGTGCCTGTGATGCACAGCAGTTTTTAACTTTGATGGAATCCAATATTTTTCCTCTTGTTGCCTTGTGCTGTTGGTGTCTTATCTAAGAAACCATTTCCAAATCCAAAGTTATGAAGATTTACCCCTGTGTTTTCTTCTAACAGTTACTTCTAAAATTTTTGCTTTTATATTTAGGTCTTTGAGCCATATTGAATTAATTATTGTAAATAGTGTGAGGTAAGGGTTCCAACTTCTTCCTTTTACATGTAGCTGTCCAGTTATTCCAGCACCATTTTAAAAATATATTTTTATTGATTTCAGAGAGGAAAGGAGAGGGAGAGAGAGACAGAAACATCAATGATGTGAAGTAACCACTGATCGGCTGCCTCCTGCACACACCCCACGAGGGATGGAGTCCACAACTCTGGCATGTGCTCTGACTGGGAATCGAACTGTGACCTCCTGGTCCACAGGTCAACGCTCTACCACTGAGCCACATCGGCTGGGCTCCAGCACCGCTTTTTGCAAAGACTCTTCTTTCCTCCATTGAATGGTCTTTGTACCCTTGTCCAAATCAACTGATCGTAGATATCTGAGTTTATTACTGGACTCTCAGTTCTATTCCTCGATCTATACATTTGTCCTTGTGCTAGCACTACGGTCTTGATAACCATTGCTTTGTAGCACCTTTTGAAACTGGGAAGTGTGAGTTCTTCCATTTTGTTATTCTATCTCAACATTGCCTTGATTATTCTGGGTCCCTTACAATTCCATGTGAATTTAGAGTCAGTTTGTCAATTTCTCATCTTAACAATATTAAGTCTTTCAAAAAACAAAACAATATTGTCACCTGGCCCACGTGGCTCAGTGGTTGAGTGTCTACCAATGAAGCAGGAGTTCACTGATCGATTCCTGCTTAGGGCACATGCCCAGGTTTCCGGCTTGGTCTGCAGTGGGGATGGGGGGCATGCAGGAGGCAACCAATCAATGATTCTCTCTCATCATTGATGTTTCTATCTCTTTCTCCTTCTCTCTTCTGCTCTGAAATTAAAATAAATATATATATATATATATATATATATATATATATATATATATATATACACTTTTTTTCAATATTGTCTTCCAGTCCAGGAACATGATATGTTTTTCCATTTATTTAGATTTTCTTTAATAATCTTTCAACAGTGTTTTGTAGTTTTCTGAGTATAAATTTTGCATCTCATTTAATAAATTTATTTCTAAGTATTTTATTCTTTTTGATGCTATCATAAATATAATTATTTTCTTAATTTTCTTTTTGAATTGTGTTTTGAAAATGTATAAAAATAGTTAATTTTTATATATTGATCTTTTACACTGAGTGGCCAGATTATTACGACCACCTGACATTTGTAGGCAAATTAGCCGTACACTGCATTGTATGGGATATGGAAGCCGAAGGCCTGTTCAAACACCTTTGCTGTCTGCAGTTACCAAGATAAAACGTCTCCAATTCACACAGGAACACAAGGATTGGACAGTTGAGCATTGGAAAAAAGTCATGTGGTCCAATGAATTACGTTTCCAGTTGCATCATGCAGATGGCAGAGTGAGAATTTAGCGGAAACAGCATGAAAGCATGCACCCCACGTGCATGAGTACAACCCTTCAAGCTGGTGGGGGCAGTGTTATGGTTTGGGGCATGTTTTCCTGGCATGATTTGGGTCCTTTAATTCGTGTGGAACAACGTCTGAAGAGCAGAAGATACGTAAGTATTGTTACTGATCAAGTTCATCATGTTGATGGCATATCCCAATGGAGATGGCTTCTTCCAATGGGCCGTGCCATGGTGCTCGTATTGTGCAATAGTGTCTTCAAGAACATGAGGGAGACTCGACCTTGCTTAGGTGGCCCCGCAATCACCAGATCTCAATCCAATTGAGCATTTGTGGGACAAAGTTAAAAGAGCCATCAGGCAGCTGGTTCCACAACCATTAAATCTCACAGAACTGGACAGTGCTATTCATCAGGCATATGATTGTGTCAGATTCCTTGCATCACCTTTCAACATCTCGTGGAGTCAATGCCAAGGAGAATCGCTGCAGTATTGAAGGCAAACGGTGGCCCAACGAAGTTCTGATGGGGTGGTCATAATAATCTGGCCACTCAGTGTATAACCTTGCTGAATTCTTTCATCAGTTCTTATAGTCTTTTAGTAGTTTCCTTAGGATTTGTTATTTACTCGTGTGAGTAGATTCTTTCTTTTAATTTAATTTTTAAATTAAATTTATTGGGGTAACTTTGGTTAATTCGATTATGTAGGCTTTGCCCTGGCCTGTGTGGTACTGTTGGTTGAGCATTGTCCTGTGCATGTAAAGGTCACCAGTTCAATTCCCAGTCAAAGCATATGCCTGGGTTGGGGGTTTGATCCCCAGGCAGAGTGCATACGGGAGGCAACCCATCGATCTCTTTCTCTCTCTCTCCCTAAAGTCAATAAGAACATATTTTTTTGAAAACATTATTATGTTTCAAGTTTAGATTTCTATAATACATGATCTGTATATTGCATTGTGTGCCCATCACTCAAAGTCAAATAATCTTCCATCACCATATACTAGTATTTGGCTCCCTTTCCCCCCACTACCCCACTACCCCCTTCCCTCTGGCAACGACCATACTGTTTTCTGTGTCTATGAATTTCAGTTTTTTGTCCCATAAATGAGTGAAATCATATGATTCTTAGCTTTTTCTGACTGAATTATCTTGCTTAGCATAATATTCTCAAGGTCCACCCATGTTGTCACAAATGGCAATATTCCATCTTTTCTTATAGCTGCGTAGTATTCTATAGTATATATGTACCACATCATCTTTATCCAGTCATCTATTGAAGGGCACTTTGGTTGTTTTCATGCCATGGCCACCATGAATAGTGCTGCAGTGAACATAGGAGTGCATATATCTTTGTGAATAATTTTTTTTTAACATTTCTTTTTAAAAAAATATATTTCTTTATTGATTTCAGAGAGGAAGGGAGAAGGAGAGAGAGAGAGAAACATCAACGATGAGAGAGAATCATTGATTGGCTGCCTTCTGCATGCCCCCTACTGGGGATCGAGCCCGCAACCCAGGCATGTGCCCTTGGCCGGAATCGAACCTGGGACACTTCAATCCGCAGGCTGACGCTTTATCTACTGAGCCAAGCTGGATGTTTTTAACTTTTTCAGATAGATACCCAGAAAAGGGATTGCTGGGTTTGCTGGGTCATATGGTAACTCTATTCTTAATTTTTTGAGGAACTACCATACTCGTGTGAGTAGATTCTTAAACAAAAAGTAGGTGTTCAGAGGGTGGATATGTAATATCCTAAACCAGGGAACAGCAAGTCCAAAGGCCCCTGCAACTGTGAAAGCAGGTGTCTCTGGGAACATACACACGCAGGTCACTGTGGCTAGAGCTAAGGATTCAGGGTTAAAGCTGGTACGTGTCATGTTAAAGACAGTGGGAGCCATGCCATGCCATTCCAATAAGAATATTAGAATCATTCTTAGAAGGAGGCCCAGAAAAGCATGTATAACATTGATCAGGCCCAAAGGTAGCTGAGAAAGCCTGCTTTCCTCAGGAAGAGCAAGAACTTAAAGGTCTCTGGGTATATGCCACTACTCTCTGGATGCCATTATCTCCAGGAATGAGCGCCAGTGACACGCTACCGCTGGCATGGTGCAGCCGAGACTGGCCAGCTTTGGTGATGTGGCAGTTGGTGCCTGCTATTGCTCACTGGGCTTCTGGAAGGGAGACAGCGTTTCTATGGAAAACAGAAGCCCAGATCGCAGGCTCTTAACAAACTCCTACCCCGGACCCCTGTAGCCAGACATTTCCAGACAAGCCAAAGATGGGTGTGGTCTCTACCAACTGCTTCCTCCTCTCTGGGTCCCTGGGTCTCTATCTCATCTGAGGGGCTCATGCCGGAAGAAGTGACTGTTGGCCCAGGTTACATCGCTTGGATGAGAGCCTGGCCTGGAAGCTCCAGGAGCACAGAAGGTGTTCAAAGCCAAGAGTGAGCCCTGCTATGATTAATGTTCATCCCGTCACTTTCAGTATGTGAGTTTTTGTTCTGAGGTGGGTTTCTTGTAGACAGCATATATATGGGTCATGTTTTCTTATCCATTCAACTACCCTGTATCTTTTGATTGGAGCATTTAATCCATTTACATTTAAGGTTATTATTGATAACTACTTATTTATTGCCCTTTTTTATTTATTCCTATGTCCTATCTCTCTTTATGTCTTCTTCTTAAAACAGTCCCTCTAACATTTCTTGCAATGCTAGTTTGGTGGTAATGAACTCCTTTAGCCTTTTATTTTTTTTTGGTCTGGAAAGCTCTTTATTTTGCCTTCAATTTTAAAGGATAGCCTTTCTGGATAAAGTAGTCTTGGATTCAGGTCCTTGCTTTTATTACTTTGAATACTCCATGCCAATCCCTCCTGGCCTGAAGGGTTTCTGTTGAGAAATCAGCTGACAGCCTTATGGAAATTCTCTTGTAGGTACCTAACTGTTCCTCTCTTGCTGCCTTTAAGATTCTCTCTTTGTCTTTAACATTTGCCTTAGGATGTGTCTAGTGTGGTTCTTTTGGGGTTTGTCTTGATTGTACTCTCTGTGCTTTCTGGACTTGTGTGACTTTTTCCTTCACAGGTTAGGAAAGTTTTCTGTCATTATCTCTTCAAACAGGTTTTCTATCCCTTGCTCATTTTCTTCTCCTTCTGGGACCTCTATAATATTGTTATGTTTTATGTTGTCCCAACAACCCCTTAAACTATCCTCTTCTTTAAAAATCTGTTTTCTTTTGTTGCTCTGGTTGGGTATTTTTTTCTACCTTGTCTTCCAAATCACTGATTCTATCCTCTGCTTCATTCAGCCCACTGTTAATTCCTTACAGTGTGTTCTTGATGTCAGGTGGTATTCTTAATTTCTAACTGGTTCTTATTCACAGTGTCTATGTCCTTTCTCATGCTGATGTAGTTCCCACTAAATTCCTTGTTGTTCTTACTAAATTCCTTGAGCATCCTTATAACCATTACTTTGAATTCTATGTCTCATAAATTGCTTGCCTTCACTTCATTTACCTCTTTTCTGGAGATTCCTCCTTGTCTTTCATTTGGAGATTGGCTCTTTGTCTCCCCATTTTAACTGTCTCTTTGTGTTTGTTTCTATATATTAGATGGAACTGCTATGCCTCCTAGTCTTCATGGGTGGCCTTATGTAGTAAGTGTCCTGTTGGACCCAGTGGTGCAGTCTCTTTGATCTCCTGATCTGGATGTTCTAGGAATGTCCCTTGTGTGGGTTATTTGGGCTTTCCTGTTGTAACTGGGCCTTGATTGTTTTCCCCTTCATGAGTTGGATCTCACCTTAGGCTAGCTGACTGTGAGGCTCAACCCCAAGGTCACGTGAGTTGTTGTACAGGTGCTGAGAAAGAGCCATTGCTGAACCCTCCTTTCTTTCCTCGTCTGCCTCAGAAAGCAATAGTCTTTAGAATTAAATCCCTGGAGGAGACACAGTTGTAGGGATTTCAGCTTTGTTAGTGACACTAAGGCTTCACGCAGAGGAGTATGGACTGAGATGCTTAGGCTTAAACCATAAAACGCCTTTAAAATTTATTTTATATTATTGATTTGAGAGAGAGAGAGAAACACGGATTTGTTGTTACACTCACTTATGCATTCATTGGTTGATTCTTGCATGTGCCCTGACCAGTGGATCAAACCCACAACCTTGGCGTATCAGAATGATGCTCTGACCAATCGAGCTATCGGGCCAGGGCATATAGTATCGCCTTTAAGCAGCAGCACTGATTTTGGATTTTCCCTAACCCTTCTTTATGGACTATGTGCTGTAGAGATAAGATTTGTCTCTTACAGACACTATATATTTGGCTCTCTCTTCCTGATCCAATTTGAGTGTCGCCAGCAGGCACATTTTAAAGTGTTTAAAATTGTATCCTCAGCCTCGCCAGGAAACAGCCTGGTCAAAATGAGATTCCACCCAGAGCTAGACGTGGATTGTGGGGAACCCCCATCGGTCATAACAAATTATTCCTCACAAAGGCCTCTTTCTGGAAGCTGAAAAAAAATTCAGCTTTGCATGCCTACCTTCTCACCATTAAATTGTGTCCTGAACATTCATGCTCTGTGGCCAGAAAGAGATGGGACTGAGGTGAAATCTTTGGCCAGGAGCCCAATGGACCAGCCCTGGCCAAGTATGTTGTCAAGGTCTGTGATCTTGTCTGATGTGGTTCAGAAGGGCCCCCTTGTCTGCCACTCACTTCCTTCATCCTCTGAGCACACCCCATTCACCCCAAACAGCCCTCCTCCACAAAGGAATGTGTTCCATGTGGAGTCAGAGCAGCACCCAGACCACAGCTGGGGTAGCCCCGCTGCGGTGCACTCTGGGCCCTGAATGAGAACCATTCATCACTGCTGCTGGTTGAGCAAGGGTCCCTGGTGGCCTGCAGGGGATGGAGGAGACAACTCCCACCACACCCCCTGACCCCAGATCTGCATGCTTACATCTGGCAGAGGCGTTGATTTGACTGTTCCATCTGGGTGAAAGAATTCAGCTGAGCCCCACACTTCACTGTTGAATACACTAAGCAAGTGCGCTTTTCATCATGGCCACTGCTCCTAGCTGGGGAGTGGCATGGTTGTTTATGTGATGCATCCCATTGGGTTAGGCAAGCCAGTTACTGGGAGCTCCAGAGCACACGGTATGGAGCAGGTGATGGGAGGAATGAATCATTTCCCCCACCAGAGGCCTCAGAAGCAGCAGAGCTGTCATGCAAAGCTGGAGCCAGAGTGAGGCCTCCTTTAGGAGGGTCCTATGCCGTGGATAATCATGTTCATGGGTGTAGGGATGGGGGATAGTTTAGAGAATCAGCTTGTAAGAACAGTGCTTTTTGCTTAATGTGTGAAATGCACTATGCACAGCAGTGTACAGATTTTATGTCCCCCCCCCCCCCCCTTATCTGTGTTATTAACTAGGGCTCGGTAGGTCACATTGGGCATTTTTTGATTGGGCCACAAAGTGAGATGTCATTAGTAAGAGGCCACAGTCTGTGATACTGTTTAAGAATGTGCTGGTGAAGTCAGTAGCCACTTGATTTTCAGAAAATATTGCTAGGCAGGCAAGTGCTTCAGCACAGAATGCCTTCTTCAGGTGGATGATGAAGTGATTCAAATGGGGTTGCTTTGGAGCAGCGGGGAAGAAGAACATTGGAGTAGCCCCAGGATCTCTTGAGACTCAGAGACGTTTTGGGGAGCAGGCCTTGCACACTCTTTCTGAGGTAGAGTGATTCAGCTGTCAAACGAGCAACCTAAGAAAAGGACCCTGGAAATTCCCATTTTACATTTTTCTCTTTTTCCTTTTGGGAGCTTGTTGGATCAAAATTAAGTAAAGGATTTTCAAATATTCATTCACTATCAGTACAATGCCACTCCTGGCATCATAGAAATCATTGTCTCCATAATGTACTAGGAAGTTCCTTGGGTGACATATGCTTTGAAACTAAAGATGTCTTCCAATAAAGGATGTTTATCAAGCAGCGGAAGTACCACTGCTCAGGATCAACTGAGAAACTTGAGCAAGATCCAGGCGGAGAACCTCTTTCTCCCCCTCTGGCCATACCCTCAGCCTCAACCCCTCCCAGGGCCAGAAGCACAGGTTGGCTCATGTCCTGCTTAAGTCTTATTTGCAGACACTGCAGGCTCCCTGGAGCCCACCCTCCCATTGAACTCAGCACAACTTAGCACCTGCCTAGTTTATATAGCACAAGGGAAGGCACCTTTTTATTTAAGTAATTAGGCTTTCTCCAATATTGTGTATTCTTTGGGGCAAATGTTTATTTCTATTTTGCAAATATATTGTTGCAAGAGATGGATCCAGGAGGGAACTACCTAAGCTCATTCTTGGGAGTTCCCAGTCTCCAAATAACACTTGGGGAAGTCGGAAGAAAAAAATTAAATATGACCAATTGCGTCATGCGGCTTAGCATCTTGTAGTTGGCACTTGGACAGCCTGACCCAATTCTAGCAAGCAGTGCCTGTTTGAACCAAAATGTTTGAACCAAAACGTCATATATATTTGTTCATCTTCACCTGAGGATATATTTTTTCCATTTAGAGAGAGTGGAAGGGAAGGGAAGAGGCAGGGATAGCGAAACATCAATGTGAGACAGACACATCGATTGGTTGCCTCCTGCATACACCCCAGCTGGGGCCGGGGATCAAGCCTGCAGCCGAGGAGGTATGTGTCCTTGACCAGAATTGAACCTGTGACCCTTCAGTTCTTGGGTGGATGCCCTAACCACTGAGCCAAATTGGCTAGGGCTTATCCGATATTTTTTGACCACCTACTATAGGTCAGGAATTTAAGAAACATAATCTTTGATTTAAAATATAAATATATATATATATATATATATATATATATATATATATATATACACACACACACACACACACACACACACGCACACACATATTGACTTCAGAGAGGAAGGGAGAGGGAGAGATAGAAACATCAATGATAAGAGAGAATCATTGATTGGCTGCCTCCTGCAAGCCCCCTACTGGGGATTGAGCCCACATCCTGGTCATATACCCTTGACCAGAATGGAATCTGGGACCCTTCAGCCCACAGGCCGATGCTCTATCAACTGAGCCAAATCGACTAGGGCGATTAAAAAAAAACCCACAGTACTGAAAGATAGGTGTTTCTTGTTTTCCCTTAGAAAATTTGCTTTTAAGTACATATTTCCATTTTATAAAAACACTGAGACTTAGAAAATCGGAGCGTGCCTGAGGTCACAGAGCTCATAAGTAGAAGAAACGGGATTTGAGCTCTGTGTGACTCTAAGCTGGTGGTCCATGTTGCTTACTGGCAATAGACAGATGGCTGCCTGTCCGGCCCCTTCTTTGTGGAGAACATGGGCAGGCTGGCTGGATGAGTCGCTGCATGCGGGGAGCTGATTCTGGCTGCTACTGTCAGGAATGCTTGGGACCTGGAGCCGCAGTGATATGGAGGAATTCTATCCCTGGCTGTTCCAGACACCCCGTGAGGTCCAAGTCCCTCTGTCAGCAAGTTTATACCAGCGTCAACTGTGTGAATGTTGTATCCTCCAAGGAACTGAATTGAATGTAAGAATGTCTTCAACTGCTCAGTCAAGAGTCCCATGAAAACATACTGGGAAAGACAATTTACCACTTTCTGCTGAGCCCTGGCCACACTCCTCTGGCATGTGCTGGCTCTTATTTGTGTCAGTCAAATACTGCAGTCCTTGGGCATCTTGCCTTGAACCCTCTCGTGAGCTAATCTGCGTGAGTAATTAAAACCGTCTGCTCCATAGTTCCTAGACTTCACGTGGGTGAGGTTTTCACAGAATCCTTTCCAAGGTGGCCCTTCCCGGTCCTCTGCGTGCCTGGAGAGGGTTGGTGAGACCTGAGCTGCAGAGATGCTGGCTGTGGTCAGGTAGAGGGTGGCCCTGGAGTTTCCATGGTGGTGGTAGTGCAATCTCACTGGTGCAGGCTCTTCCTGGGTTGCCAATGACCTTGGAGATTTTCAAAGGTGAAGGCTGAGAATAGATCTTCCTGTTTAAAAACTCTCCCAACTGTGAATCACATAAATGTTTCCACCAGGCTTTTTTTTTTTTTTATCCTTACCCGAGGATATGTTTTTATTGATTTTAGAGAGAGAGAGGAGGGAAACACCCATTGGTTGGCTCCCATTCATGCCCCAACTGGGCATCAAACACACAACCTAGGGCCCTGACTAGGAATCGAACCCACAACTTTTTGGTGTAGGGAACGACACTCCAACCATCCCACCAGCTAAGCCACCCTGGCTAAGGGCTCCACCAGGCTTTTTGATGTCTTTAGAGAAATCCAACTCTTTGAGTGAAGAGTAAGAGCAGGTGTGAGGAGGAGAAAAGTGTCCTCCATCAATCCAAATGTCATCAAATGTTCAGGAGGGTCAAAGGAGAATGAATTTACCATATTTGTTTATGATTTGAGACATAGTGTAAGTCTGTGGGTTTTTTTTTTTATTTGAAATGGAAAACTTTTGTATGACAGCTTTGCATTCTGCTTTTTAAATATTTTTAATTTTATTTTTCAATTACATTCAATATTATTTTGTATTAGTTTCAGGTGTACAGTGGTTGGGCAATCGTATACATTACAAAGAGATCCCCCTAATATTTCAAGTATCCACCTGGCCCCATACATAGCTATTACAATATTATTGACTATATTCCCTATCCTGTACTTTACATCCCCATGCCTATACCAGAACTACAAATTTGTATTTCGTAATCCCTTCACCTTTTTCGCCCTGCCCCCCTCCCCTCTTCCCTTTGGCAACATCAGTCTGTCCAACACACTTTTAACAAGCGCCTGACCTGTGCTAGGCCGGGGCCCACAGCACCCCTGCAACTTTAGCAGAGAGAGGACTTCTTCAGCCACCAGGAAACAGCCTGACCCAGCCTGGTTGGCAGGCACCCACCTGGGCGTGGCTCCAGCACAGCTGCTGCAGGCTGGTGGGAAAAGCCAGGCGCAGAGCCAGTGGGCAGTTCCCGCCTCAGGACCCTGGTAGGCCAGGCCTGCGCCCCGCAGGCTCACGTGTGCCGCTGCCTCCCCAGCCACAGGACCACCGGGCCTGAGCTCCTATGGACTGCAGAGTCCGTCCCGGTGCCGCCCTTTGCAGTTGGACTGACATTGTACCACCTGCCTCCTCTGCACCTCCAGCCAGGGCTCAGGTCTAAATGCATCACCTGGGTGGCAGGTGGCCCATGCTGCCAATGCCCAGGTGAACCAGCTGAGCTGCAGCGGTGGGAGCACCCTGAGCTGGTTCCCTACAGGCCACCTCACCCCCTGCAGCCAGGGTCTGGGATGGAGGGGCCGCACCTGAGCTCAAGCTCAGACCCGCAACAGCCCCCAGGAAACAGCCTGACCTATCCTGGTTGGCAGGCGACCACCAGGGGAGCGGGCAAGGCCTCGGGTCTGCAGTGGGTTATGGTAGAATGAAGGCCTCATGGAAGGGGTGGCCCGGCACTCCATCTACCCAAGCTCTGCTCTGCACGTTGGCTTCTACCTGAAGGTTTTTCGCGCCTGAGGGCTGCATGGATGCCCATGAAAAATGAATTTGGACAGAGCATTAAGGCAAAGATGGACATTTTGTTTTTTAAATGTTCAGTTTTTAAAATATATATATATTTTTTATTGGTTTCAGAGAGGAAGGGAGAGGGAGAGAGAGTGATAGAAACATCAATGATGAGAGAGAATCATTGATCGGCTACCTCCTGCTGCCCCCCACTGGGGATCGAGCCTGCAACCTGGGCATGTGCCCCTGACAGAATCAAACCCGGGACCCTTCAGTTCACAGGTCGACCCTCTATCCACTGAGCCAAACCAGCTAGAGCAAAGGAAAGATGAGCATTTAATAGAAAAAGGGATAAAAAACATGAAGAGGTAATTTCCTAAAAAAAGCAATATAAGTGGCCAATAAGCGGGGGTGGGGGGTTGTGGGTGGCGCCAGGCTCAACCTCACTAGCAACAAAAGAAATGCTAGTCACAGCAAGATACCTTTTTCTGCTTATCAGGTGGGAGAAAGTTTGAAAACATGGTCATAGCTGGAATGTTTGAGGATATGGGGAACCTACATCCTGCCTTTGACATGAATATTGGCGCAGTCTTTCTGAAGAGCAGTTAATATACAAAAGTGTTCACTTTTCACCAGCTCTTTGACCCAGCAATTTTACTATTGGGAATTTATTCCAAGACGATGGACAGTTTAGCGGCAAAGATATTAATTTCAAACATCTTTATAGTAGTAAAAAACAAAAAATAGTGATAGCCCTGGCCAGGTAGCTCAGTTGGTGAGAGCATCATCCTGAAACTCCAAGGCTGTGGGTTCGTTCCTTGGTCCGGACACATACAAGAATCAACCGATGAATGCATGAATAAGTGGTACAACAAATTGATGTTTCTCTCTCTCTCTCTCTTTCTCTCTCTCTCTCTCTCTCTCTCGTCAATCAATAAATTAAAAATTAAGAAAAAAGTGATAAGATTATTGTAACCAAAATCCAAGTTCTGTTGCCTGCCGCCACAAAAGCCAAACTCGTTACACAGAGCGGGACTCTTGTCACAAAGCCCATCTCCCCATCCCAGAGCAGGCAGAGGTTTTTATAAGGAGCTGGAGGCAAGTCAGAACAAAGAGATCAAGGGGAGGGGATTGAAAAGTTCTCTTGCCGAAACCGGTTTGGCTCAGTGGATAGAGCGTCGGCCTGCGGACTGAAAGGTCCCAGGTTCGATTCCGGTCAAGGGCATGCACCTGGGTTGCGGGCACATCCCCAGTGGGGGTGTGCAGGAGGCAGCTGATCGATGTTTCTCTCTCATCGATGTTTCTAACTCTCTCTATCTCTCTCCCTTTCTCTCTGTAAAAAAATCAATAAAATATATTTTAAAAAAAAAAAAAAAGAAAAGTTCTCTACATGCAGGCCAGATAGTCATTCCCATAGGACCTGGAAACCGGTCAAGAGATGGTCTGTTGTGCATCATCCTGGCCTTCACCATCCTGGTTCTATGTTTAAAGGTCAGCAAACTTCCCGGAACTGGGCTGCAGGTCCGAGTTTTATCTTCTGGTTAGTTCCTAGGATTCTTACACAAACATGCTGCAAGCTACCTGTTAGTCAGAGTCAGCATCTACAGAAACAATGTCAAATGAATGGTGGGGTGGGTTACAGTTCCCACTGCTACATTATAAGATGGAATATTGAGGCCCTAGCTGGTTTGGCTCAGTGAACAGAGCGCCAGCCTGTGGACTGAAGGGCACATGCCCGGGTTGTGGGCTTGATCCCCAGTAGGGAGCGTGCAGGAGGCAGCCGATCAATCAATGATTCTCTCGTATCATTCATGTTTCTATCTTTATCTATCCCTTCCTCTCTGAAATCAATAAAAATATATTTTAAAAAAAGATTGAATACTGTGTAATAAAAGTTTCGTAAAATAAGAGACAATGAGGCATAATGTTTGCAATATATTGAGAAATGTGAAGAGCAGTTTATAAAGCACTATGTAGATGATTCCAGTTTTTTTAAATTTTATTTTATTGTTGAAAGTGTTACAGATGTCCCCTCTTTTCCCCCCTCTGCCCTGCCTCCACCCATCTCCCACCCCACCCCACGCCTTCACCCGCCTATTGTCTGTGTCCATGGGCTTATAAATTCTTTGGTTAATCTCTTCCCACCCTCCCTCCCGCCCTCCCTCAGATCTGTTCATCTGTTTCATGCTTCCATGTCACTGGTCCTATCTTGTTCATCAATTTATTTTGTTCCTTACACTCCACATATAAGTGAGATCATGTGATATTTGATGATTCCAATTTTGAAAAGCAAATATTTATGTACAGAAAAGGGTTGTAAGAGGTACACACCACAGTGGTATTAACAGTTACCTCTGACAGTGTTGCTGCAAATGATTTTTCTTTCTTTTACTTATGGCATTGTCCACATTTTTATCACCAGCTGGTATAACTTTGGCAATAAGAAGCAACAACAACAAAACCCCATAAAAGTTATTTTTAAAAGAGGAGAGAAGCAGCTGGGTGCAATCATTTACAATTCCCCAGAGCAAGGAGTAGGAGAAAGCCGTAAAAAAGAAGCAAACATTTCAGGAGCACTTTTCTAGAAAGATTTAGGAGTTGAACACTGGCCATTCCCACAGATTAGAGATTCCAAGATGATGGGTGGAGCAGTTTTATAGATATGCACACCCAGAGATTAAGATTTCTTTTTTAAAAATGAAGGAATACTTTCTTTCATTTCTTTTTGAGATAAGAATAGGCGGACTGGAGGCCACTGTAGCTCTGGTGAGAGGGAGACCGTGGGAGGTAGTAGACACGGGCTGGCCTGCAGGGAAGCTGTCTGGGGCAGTAAGCACAGCGGCAAAAGACACAGCCCAGGTCAGCCTGCTGCCCTCGTCCACATCCTGGCTTGCCACTTACCATCGATGCAACCTCAGGCAACTCGCTGAACACCTCTATGCCTCCTATCCTCCTGGGCTAACAATGGTGTTTATTAAGTGAATGAATGCCCTAATAGTTTATTTTCCCTTTTATTGCATTTGCAAATATTTGTAGATTTTCTAGCTATTCTCTTATTATTGGTTTATAGCATAATTATATTATAGTCAGGCAACACATTCGGTGTGACTTCATTAAATGTGGTGAATCTTGCTTTATGACCCAACTTAGGGTCCCTTTGGGTTAATTTTGCATGTGAACTTGAGGTGAATCTGTCTTCTGTAGTCCTTGAATACGGTTGATAGAACCTTGTCAATTAGTCATGTTTGTTAATCATGTCCTTCACATCTTCAGTGCAAGGATCTTTTTGCTGCTTCCATCAGTAACTGACAGAGGTGTGTAGAACCTCCCTCTATGATTACAGATTTCTCAATTTTTTCCTGTTAAATCTGTCAATATTTATTTTATTCATATTGAATCTATGTCTTCTTGGCAGATTGGCTCTTGCATCATCATAATCTGTCCCTTTTTGTCTACAGTAATGTTTCTTGTCTAAAAGTGACTTTATCTGACTTCGTACCAGTTATTTTTGTGCATTGAATATCTTTTTCCATCCTTTTACTGTAAACCTCTGTCTTCTGAAAAAAACATAAAGTAATATTGTTTTGTTAAATCATCTGATGTCATTCTTGATATATTTGGGTTTAAATTCACCATCTTACTATTTTTTTTATTGTGACAACTATTTTGTGTTACTTTTTCCTCTACTTTAATTTGGATTAATCAGTATCTATAATAATAAAAGCATAATATGCTAATTAGACCGAAAAGCCTGACGTCCTTCTGGACGAAGTTGTGGGGGGCCGAGGCAGAGGCCGTTAGAGGTGATGAGGCAGGCAGGCATAGTGGTTAGGGGCGATCAGGCAGGCAGGCATAGTGGTTAGGGGCGATCAGGCAGGCATGGTGGTTAGGGGTGATCAGGCAGGCAGGCAGGCAAGCAGTTAGGAGCCAGTGGTCCTGGATTGCAGGATTGGGCCTAAACTGGCAGTTAGACATCCCCCGAGGGGTCCTGGATTGGAAGAGGGTGCAGGCCGGGCTGAGGGATCCCTCCCCCTTGCATGGATTTTGTGCACCGGGCCTCTAGTTTTTTTATAATTTCATCACCCCTCCCCTTAGTACCCTCTTCATGCTACTTTGCTTTTACTCTTATGGTGATTACAACATGCACCTATTAGACTTTACAAAGTCTAATCGAAAATAGTAGTTTTACCACTTCCAGACAATGCAAGAACCTTGAAACGCAGTTCATTTAACCCCCTCCTACCTTTTGTGCTGTTGTTGCCATGCTTTTTAATGATGCATAGACAGGGGTGGGCAAAATGAGCTTTACAGTTGTGGGTATGAGAAACAGAGTTTATTCTTGTATTATTATTATGTATTAATTATTGTATTACTTATTTGTATTATAACTGTAAACCTACTTGTGCCCACCCGTATTTTAAACCCATGAGTCATTTTATTGTTTTCACAAGGTTGATCCTCATTTAGATTTACCTACATAGCTGCCCCTCCTACACCCTCTTTCCTCCTGCTCCTCCATACTAATATTTTGGATCAGTTTTCCTTTGGCCTGAAGAACTTTTTTTTTTTTTTTTTTTTTTTTAAATATATTTTATTGATTTTTTACAGAGAGGAAGGGAGAGAGATAGAGAGTTAGAAACATCGATGAGAGAGAAACATCGATCAGCTGCCTCCTGCACATCTCCCACTGGGGATGTGCCCGCAACCCAGGCACATGCCCCTGACCGGAATCGAACCCGGGACCCCTCAGTCCGCAGGCCGACGCTCCATCCACTGAGCCAAACCGGTCCCGGCAAGAACTTTTTTTTACTATTCACATTTTATGGATCCTCAGCGAACAAATTCTCTCCATTTTTGTTTGTCTGCAATGTCATTGTTTTACCTTCATTCTCTCCAGCAGTTCCAGGATTCTAGGTTGAACTGCTATTGTTTTCATCCTTTTGAAAATGCCATGCCATTGCCTCCCTGGTCTCCTTGTTTTCTGTTAAGAGTTCAGCTGTTGGTCTTCTGTTGCTCCTTTGAAGGTAATGCTCCTTTTATACGCTGGCTGCTTTTACGGTTTTCTGCCTTGGATTTTCTGCAGCTGGGTTTTGACGGGCTCAGACATGGTTTCTATGTAAACTATACTGCTTGGGCTGATAATCTGTCATCAATTTTAAATAATTCTTGGCTGTTATCTCTTCAAACAGTTCTTTCCTACGTTCTCTCTCTCCTCTCCTGGGGAATTCCAAGTATGTGGATGCAGGAGCTTTCTAACAATAGACACTGCTCTGCTCTAACTTGGCCCTTCCACTCCAGCCCGGGCCTAATTAACAGCCCCACCTCCTGTTAGAAGGCTCTGAACTCCTGGTTTTGTTCTGGGAGGCTGCCCCAAGCCGGCTCCTCAGCCTCCTGGCCACTGGCTTGGGAACTGGCGAATGCCTGGAGGGGAAAAGCAGACAGAGGTGCTAGGCTCGCCTCAGTGCACTTCCTGTCTCTCGGGAGTCTTGACTCTTGCTGCCTCTAGTGTTCCAGTGTCTTCAGATATATGCCTTCAGAACTTTATCTGCCCATTCCCGTTGTTCTTGTCCAGTCTATCTGATACAAGCTGGTCTGCTGAAGCCAGAATCATGAGGTGCTGTGTGTAAATGACACAGTGATGGCTTTGCCTCTTGGGGCTGCAGCTGTGAAACTGCCCCTCGCCAAGTGACGTCATCCCTCCTGGGCAGCTCTGGGCAGTTATCTGGTCCTTCACTGATGGTGGTGAGCCATGAGGAGTACAATTAGCCTGCCCTCTGGACCTGGTTAAAATGAAATGTGCTATGTCACCCTTTAGTTTCCACCTCCTGGTCCTGGTTTTGTGTTGGGGGGGGGGGGGGGGAGGGTGGCCATATGCCAAGCGTATTTCCTTTTCCATGAGACACACCTGCAGTCCCTTTAAGACAGTTGTTCCCTCTCTCTGAATTATGAAAGGGCCAAGGCACATGATCTTGTTTTATGACCTTACCCTGGAACTCGGGGAGGCAGGCTCAGTCTGGGCCTGGTGACCATGATCTTGAGAATTTTACATTTTTATTTATCAGCTGCTCCTGTAGTGTTTGTTAGATGTCATTCATTCGATCTTCAAAATAATGCTATGAGCTAGATATAATTATCATCCACTCCACATACAGGAAACTGAAGCACAGAGAAGTGAAGCATTTTGCCCAAGGTCATAGAGCTAGTAAGGGTCAGAATGCGGATTCAAACTCTGATTGTCTGGCTCCAGAATCCGCTCTTTCCCACTCTGCTGTCCAGCCCTCCTTTCCCCGATGACAGTCCACTCAGCCTCTTTTCCGTTTGCCCTGAAGAACTCTATGCCTCTCCTCTGTGCAAAGAGCAGGCTGCTCTCAGCCCCTGCACCCCTCGGGGACAGGATCTGTGAACTGTCACCAGGGCACCCTTGGCCTCCCCGAGGGTGAGATGTGCGGGAAGGCTGCACTCTGAGGCTGCTGCTTGCAGAAGCCACAGTTCAGCCAAGGACGAGCGCTGTGTCCAGCTGTTCAAGGGGCTTTGCCACTGACCTTCTCACTCCGCGGCCTCGGCCGTCTCGTGGTCCAGAGTATAAGACATGCTGCGGCCAGAGGCACGGTGGGCGTGTGCTGGTGTCTGAAGGCTGGTGACCCCAGGGGGTCAGATGTGTGCGCAGAGGGAGCAGCAGCCCAGGAGCAAGTAGGGACAGACTCCAGGCCTCCCGCTGTTATTCTCAGCCCCCGGAAGAGGCTACTTCCATCCAGGTCAGCAAAGGTCCAGAGGGAGGGAGGACCTTACATGGGAGCCCCCGAGAGTCAGGATAGCATTTCCCCAGCGGTTTGGGCTCTGGAACGTTCAAGAAACAGGTCCATGAACCTATACTGTTCACTCTGGAGGAGCCAGAGAAGTCCTGCCCTTAAGAAGTTTGTGACTTTCTTGGGGACGTCTGGGAAGGGTGAGAAGAATGTCTAGGTAATAAGCCTGTCTTGGAAGCGGGATGTTCCCAAGGAGGGATTTGAGCTGGGCCCTGGAGCTTGAGAAGGTGTAAGAGGTGGGAAGAGAGAGAGTGCTGGGGACCTTCTGCTAGCCCTTCCCACTTGCTCTCTCCCTCCACCATCCCCTGTGCCCAGGAGGCCAACCCATGCAGACTCCACCAATGGGCTTGGGTTTGCCCAATGGGAGGCACGGAGGGGAGAGAGGAGGAGAGTGAGGCCAGGTATTTCTTGCCCTTGCCTCTGTTGCTGTGGGTTGGCTCTGAGACCCCTCACTAAGGCCACAGCTCCAAACAGGTGGCCCTCTGAGCTTAGCCACTCTCGACAGCTCTGGTAACCACGTCCTCCCTGCGCTTCCAGCCTGGGTGCCAACAGCGCCTCTATGGCCAGCCCGGGTATTACTGTTATCTTTGCTCCTAGCTCTGTAAATAGTCTTCTTTTTTTTTTAAATTTTGTTTTATTGCTTAAAGTATTACAAAGGGTGTTGCATATGTCTCCTTTTTTTCCCCCTTGACCTTCCCCGGCCTCCCCTATCCCCCAGTGTCTTGTGTCCATTGGTTATGCTTATATGCATGCATTCAAGTCCTTCGGTTGATCTCTGACCTCCCTCCCTCCCACCCCCAACCCTCCCCAGCCTTCCCGCTATAGTTTGACAGTCTGTTTGATGCTGCTCTGCCTCTGTATCTATTTTTGTTCATCAGTTTATAATGGTCTTTTTTTTTTAATTGCTTAAAGTATTACAAAGGGTATTAAATATGTGTCCTTTCTTTTTTTCCCCGCCCTTGACAATCCCCTGGCCTCCCCTACCCCCCAGTGTCTTATGTCCATTGGTTATGCTTATATGCATGCATACAAGTCCTTCGGTTGATCTCTTACCCCCCTCCCTCCTGCCCCCCAACCCTCCCTGGCCTTCCCACTGCAGTTTGACAATCAGTTTGAGGCAGCTCTACCTCTGTATCTATTATTGTTCATAAGTTTATAATGGTCTTTATTATCCCTGAATGAGTGAGATCATGTGGTATTTTTCCTTCATTGACTGGCTTATTTCACTTAGCATAATGCTCTCCAGTTCCATCCATGTTGTTGCAAATGGTAAGAGTTCCTTCCTTTTTACAGCAGCATAGTATTCCATCGTGTAGATGTACCACAGTTTTCTAATCCATTCATCTACTGATGGGCACTTAGGCTGTTTCCAGACCTTCGCTATGGTGAATTGTGCTGCTATGAACATATGGGTGCACATATCCGTTCCGATTGGTGTTTCTGGTTTCTTGAGATATATTCCTAGAAGTGGGGTCACTGGGTCAAATGGGAGTTCCATTTTTAACTTTTTGAGGAAACTCCATACTGTCTTCCATAGTGGCTGCACCAGTCTGCATTCCCACCAGCAGTGCACAAGTGTTCCTTTTCCTCCACATCCTCTCCAGCACTTGTCGTTTGTTGATTTGTTGATGATAGCCAGTCTGACAGGTGTGAGATGGTACCTCATTGTTGTTTTGATTTGCATCTCTCGGATGATTAGTGACTTTGAGCATGTTTTCATATGTCTCTTGGCTTTCTGAGTGTCCTCTTTTGAAAAGTGTGTATTTAGGTCCTTTGCCCATTTTTTTGATTGGATTGTTTTTCTTCCTTTTGTTAAGTTGTATGAGTTCCCTATAAATGTTGGAGATTAAATCCTTATTGGTGATAACATTGGCAAATATGGTCTCCCATGCAGTGGGCTTTCTTGTTGTTTTGTTGATGGTTTCTTTTGCTGTGCAGAAGCTTTTTATTTTGATGTAAATAGTCTTTTAAAACACTCGCCTCAAATTAAGTCTTCGTGTGCTTCATTTTCTGCCAGGAATCTTGTGGGGGGGGGGGGGAAAGCAATTCAGAGATAGGGGAAGGTGGGTGGGCAGAGGGGGAGGGAGTGCACAGACCTTTCTGGCTGAAATGAAAGGTGAAAGAAGAGAGGAAGTTGGAGTCTAGGGTGTGAAGGGCTTTAACTACTAAGCAAAGGAGTAGGACAGTGATGGCGAACCTTTTGAGCTCGGCGTGTCAGCATTTTGAAAAACCCTAACTTAACTCTGGTGCCGTGTCACATACAGAAATTTTTTGATATTTGCAACCATAGTAAAACAAAGACTTATATTTTTGATATTTATTTTATATATTTAAATGCCATTTAACAAAGAAAAATCAACCAAAAAAATGAGTTCGCCTATCACCTCTGACACGCGTGTCATAGTTTCGCCATCACTGGAGTAGGAAGTCCCTGGAGATTCTGGAGATTTCTGTAACCCACATCTCTCCTCTCTTCTAGGAGCTCCTGCCTGTAGCTGGAAGCACCCACTGCCTTCCCCGCTCGGAGAGGCTGTCCAGCCAGAGGGTAGGCATGGTGAGGCTGGGAGGCCCCTGCCTCTGCAGCTGCCTGGCTGTGCTCTCCCTCCTCCCCTGGCGGAGCCTGGCGCAGTACGAGAGCTGGCCCCACTACCCAGAGTACTTCCAGCAGCCCGCGCCCGAGTACCACCGGCCTCAGGTGCCCTCTGATGTCGCCAAGATCCAGCTGCGCCTGGCGGGGCAGAAGAGGAAGCACAGTGAGGGGCGGGTGGAGGTGTACTACCAAGGCCAGTGGGGCACCGTGTGCGATGATGACTTCTCCATCCACGCTGCCCACGTCGTCTGCCGGGAGCTGGGATACGTGGAGGCCAAGTCCTGGACGCCCAGCTCCTCCTACGGCAAAGGGGAAGGTAACACTCTGTGCTTTGGAACTAGTGCACGTCCCCTGGAAACCCCGGGATGGGCTGCATGCGGTTAGCCTGGGAAAGGAATCTGCAGTCGCTGTCAAGTCTGAATTCCTGATAATTCCATCTGGGCAGCCTTCTGCGTTTGTGCAAGAAGGTGGGAGTGGCGAGGTGCTGGGGAACCCTACAGTGACCAACGGGCCTGCTTGCCAGATTCCCCGGTTTTAGTGCGCAAAGTCTGGTGTCCTCGGTGAACCAAACTGGTGGGTGCCTGAGGCAGGGGCTGAGTCAGTCTGTGCTCCTCTCCCCCAGCATGTGGCCTGGCTGGGGCTGCGGCGGCCAGCGGAACTGGTGCCTTCCTCCCCACCAACCTTCCCAGGACTTCCTTCTGCTCTTTCTCACAAAGGCTGTCAGAGGCCACGTTCTGACTCCACACGCTCCTGTCCCTAGTTCAACATTCAGGTGCTGTTTTGAGCTTGGCCATAGCAGGAACATAGTTGCTTTGGGTTAATCACTAACTAGAGGCCCGGTGCGTGAAATTCATGCACTCGGGGGAGGGCGGTGTCCCCCCTCAGCCTAGCTTGTACCCTCTCCAATCCAGGACCCCTTGGGGGATGTCCAACTGCCAGTTTAGGCCCAATTCTTAAACCGGCAGTCAGACATCCCTCTCACAATCCTGGACCACTGGATCCTAATCGCTCACCTGCCTGCTTGCCTGGTCGCCTCTAACTGCCCCCTGTCCCCCCTGCCAGCCTGATCACCCCTCACTGCCTCTGCATGTAGCCTGGTCACCCCTTACTGCCCCTGCCAGCCTGGTCGTCCCCAACTGCCCCCTCCCGCCGGCCTAGTCACCCCTCACTGACCCCCCTGCCAGACTCATTGCCCCCAACTGCCCCCCTGCTGGCATGGTCGCTCCCAACTGCACCCCCTTCTGGCCTAGTCATCCCCAACTGTCCCCCACCAACCTGGTTGCCCCTCATGGCCTCCCCACCAGCCTGGTCACCCCACGCAGCCTGCTGTTCAGTTGTTTGGTCATCCCTCACTAACCCCCCTGCCAGTCTAGTCACCCCATGCAGCCTGCTGTTCAGTCATTTGGTCATCCCTCACTAATCCCCCTGCTGGCCTGGTCATAGGCAGCCATTGTGAGGGCGTGAGGATTAATTTGCATATTACCTCTTTATTATATAGAATGGGGAAGGGGGAAGAGCTTTGAGGGAGGGCAGGTGTTGGAACCTAGAACCTGAGTACAGTCCTGCTGCTGACCTAACTAACTCTGTCCTTAAGCACAACATGCTATTCTTCTTTGCCCTCAGTTTCCCACTCTGGAAGCTGGGCTCTCAAGAACTTTTGAGCCCTGGCTGGTTTGGCTCAGTGGACAGAGCATCGGCCTGCAGACTGAAAGGTCCCAGGTTCAATTCCAGTCAAGGGCACATGCCTGGCTTGCGGGCTTGACCCCTAGTGGGGAGCATGCAGGAAGCAGCTGACCAATGATTCTCTCTCTCCTTTTCTCTTCCTCTCTGAAATCAATATATATATAAAGTTTGAAACTTTCACAGTTTATGAGCCTAAGTAGGAAAGTAAATTCAGATGGAGAGCATTATTTAAAAAAAAATAATCCAGAAGAGGAGACTTGGCATCCCTGAGTTGGTAAAGCAACTTGACTGCCTGGACGAAAGCAGAGGTGCCCAGAGTCTCATCTGGGACCAGTGGATTAATGCCAGCTGACGGCATAAGCATCCCTGGGGGGCCTCACCCATGGTATTCTGGGCTAGGGTCTGGGCTGGAGTCTAGGACCCTGTGGCTTTTGGAAACCTCCCAAGTGACTGTGTACATAGCCAGGTTTGGGGTTCATTGAATTAGGTCATTGTTATGGTCCCTTGAAACCCTGGCTTTCTGTTATTCTAGAAGTTATCGGAGAAAGGAAACGCCATGTCATGCATGTCTCACTTCTGTGCAATTGAACATATCCCATTGGAGTAACCACACTTAGAGTGACATGTTCTCTGACGCTGACTCTAGGTTTCTAGGAGGAACGAGTTAGCAAGTGCTGGGCTCTTAAATCCATTTCCTGTCTTCTTTACAAAACTCCAGACACTTCTCCATAGTCACACATCTCTGTTTATTTTGCTAGTTGAGTTATCTGGGGGTAACATCAACTTTGTTTTCTATTCCAGGCTGCCTAAGCCTAAATATTTTATTTATTTTATTATTTTCGATGGTTTTTTTAAATTGATTTTAGAAATAGAGGAAGGGAGAGGGAGAGATAGAAACATTGATAAGAATAACAACATCCATCCGCTGCCTGCTGCACGCCCCCTACTGGGGATTAAGCCTGCAACCTGGGCATGTGCCCTGACTGGGAATTGAACTCGTGACCTCTTGGTACATGAGTCAACGCTCAACTACTGAGCCACACCAGCCAAGCTAAGCCTAAATATTTATAACAAGCACTTTCTAATAACTGTGGGGTTTGTTTGTTTTTTACAGCAATAACTTTATTTTATTTCTACCCAAACTTAAAATTTATCTGTCATCAGACAAAATGGGTATGGTCCCCCCTCCACTTTCATCTGCCCAGGAGTGGGCAAGGGGTGGCTGGAGAGGTGGTGATCTGGCTCAGATTTTGTCATTCAGGTTTGATGACGGGAGAAAAGTTCAAAGGAGTAGAGGAATTCAAATCGTGGTCCATGGAAGGTGCTGCATGGAGGAGTGACGGATAGTCGCAAGCTGGGATCAATGGATTGTGGGTCTCTGCAGAGATTGCAATACTAGAAGAAGTCTGCTAGAGAGATGGGGTAGGGACATGGGCACAGGGCACAAGGATACAAATGGAGATGGGGGGTATGGTTATTGGTAATGACGAGGTCTATGGCTATGGGATAGTAGCTGACGTAGGGTGGAGCAAAGTCACTGGAGAGAGGAGGTTGAGTGACAATGAGTCCAAAAGCACTGGAAAGGTAATCTGTGTGGATATTGAAACCATCAAGACATAGGAAAGAAGTATCAAAGAGAGGAAGGGAGAAACAGATGCTATAATAATTTAACATGCTATCCATATAAAGTGGTAAATTGATTTATATGATGGGAGACCTTTTAAATATAAATATTTGATTTAATCCAGTGTTTCTCAACCTTGGCTGCACATTAGAATCACCTGGGAATCTTTTTTAAAATCCTGATTTCTGGGCCTCATCCTCCGGAAATTCTATTTCTTTGTTACGGGGTGGGGCCACAACATTAGTAACAAAGAAACAGAATTTCCGGAGGATGAGGCCCAGAAATCAGGATTTTAAAAAGATTCCCAGGTGATTCTAATGTGCAGCCAAGGTTGAGAAACACTGATTTAATCAGTTAGGATTTTTAGCACTGGGTTCATAGTGGGAACTTAGTCAATATTGATTCATGTCAATTTGGGAGATTATTAAGAACAGATGGCAAACAGTTCATGGTGTAGTGACCAGAGATTGCGACGAGGCTGTGGGTGTGTTCCCCTAGGCCAGTGGTCGGCAAACTGTGGCTCGCGAGCCACATGCGGCTCTTTGGCCCCTTGAGTGTGGCTCTTCCACAAAATACCACGTGCGGGCGCGCATGTACAGTGGGATTGAAACTTCTTGGCCCATGCGCAGAAGTCGGTATTTTGAGCCTAGATCTGCCTCCAGTGGGCAGAGCCAGAGCTGGCCACTTTGGAATCAGGACAGTCTAGTTGATGGGCACTAAGTAAACAGGAAAGAAATTGTAATGAATTCAGGCCACATGAGAATGCATGCATGGTGATGCTGTCTTGGGCTACAGAGAAGTTTGTATTTCCACCATCTAAGAAAAAAATAACTGGTGAGAATGTGCAAAGAGTAGAATAATTGGGGGTGAATTGAAGCTTCTTAAGAAAGCAGTTCTGCCTGGCCAGTGTGGCTCAGTGGTTGAACGGCGACCCATGAATCAGGAGGTCACGGTTCGATTCCCGGTCAGGGCACATGCCCAGGTGGTGGGCTCGATCCCCTGTGTGGGGCGTGCAGGAGGCAGCCGGTCAATGGTTCTCTCTCATCATTGATGTTTCTATCTCTCCCTCTCCCTTCCTCTTTCTGAAATCAATAAAACATTAAAAAAGAAAGAAAGAAAGCAGTTCTTTGAGGTTTAGTTCCCACGAACACTCCAGGGGCTAATTGCAAACATTCCTATGAGAAGTTAAGCAGACCCTGGTGTAAATTTTTTAGCTTTTCACGCTGCCTCTAGCCGTGTGCTATCTGGCTCCCCGTCCCTCCGCAAGGGCGGTTCCTCTCACTGCAGACGGGATAAGGGCGCTGCTGCTCTCCACCGCCTCTGTCCCTTCAGCAGCTTTGCTTCAGAACGTTCCCGGGAAGAGGCCGCGTCCACTGTGGAGGGTCTTGTCCTTGCTGCTACTTAGCAAGACAAACATTGGTTTGTTGTTGAAACAGCAACATATGTTCCCCTGACAGCCTGATCACCCCCTAACCACTCCCCTGCCAGCATATGTTTCAGTGGAGCTTGATGGCTTGGAAACCAGGCCAAATTGAGAAACCAGTTGGAAAACCTCAGCCCAGATGTTTTCAATAGCTCTTTGTTCCCCTCACTGCGTCCAAAGCAGTCCTATTGGAGCCCTGACCAGCCGTCGGTCACAGTGGACACATTTCATCAGGGCCTCGATGTCAGGAGACTGGCCCTGCGTCCTTCCTGACCTCCAGGGCCTCAGGGTCTCCTTGGTTTTCTCATCTCTACAATGGGAGTGTTTTTATCTGCTTCGTCCTGGCATCATGGAAACAACAGTAGTCATTGTTTTTCTGACCTACTGGGAGAAGGAAGGGGAAGGGAGGTTGAAAATGTACTAGGAGCAAGATTATCTCATTGAGTATCCATGGCAACCTGTTTGTTGGGTGTCATTGTTTTCACTTTGGAAATGGGGAACAGGCTTGTTTAAGTAGTTGACCGAGTCATGAAGTACCCCAGCCTGAGAGAGAATGGGAAACCCTGTTCTCTGACCTCATTATATGATAGGGTTCTACATGGAGCATTAAGAAGAGTGACAGGCTTAGCTGATTTTGTTTCCTTTCATGTTGTAGTGGCACTTATAAAAATCACTATTTGAAACACCCTGTGGCACTTTAAAAACTTTTTATTTTAATTATGGTAAAATGCACATAACATTAAAAGCATGCCATCTTGCCCTAGCCGGTTTGGCTCAGTGGATAGCACATCGATCTGCTTACTGAAAGGTCCCAGGTTCGATTCCAGTCAAGGGCACATGCCCGGGTTGTGGGTTCGATGGGGGGCATACAGGCAGCCGATCAATGATTCTCATCATCGATTCTCATCATTGATGTTTCGATCTCTCTCTCCCACTCCCTTTCTCTCTGAAATCACTAAAAATATTAAACACACACACACACACACACAAAACAAAGATGCCACCTTGACTAGTTTCCAGTGTACAGTTGGGTAGTGTTAAGTACATTCACATGGTGGTGCGACCATCTCCAGAACACTTCTTATCTTGGGAAACTGAAACTCTGTCCCCATTGAACAACCACTCCCCATCCTGTCTCCTCCAACCCTGGCAGCCACCACTTTACGTTTGTCTCTATGCATTTTGACTTCACGAGGTACCTAGTAAGTGGAAACATGCTGATTTGCCTTTTTGTGACTGGCCTATTTCACCCATATTGTGCATGTGTTAGAATTTCCTTCCTTTTTTTTTTTTTTTACAATTTCCCTCCTTTTTTAAGGCTGAATAATATTCCACTGTATGGATATACCACTTCTTGGCTATCCTATCTAATAAAGAGTAATATGAAAATTGACCATCACTCCTACATACAAGATGGCTGCCCCCATGTGGACACAAGATGGCTGGCAGGGGAGGGCAGTTGGGAGGAACCAGGCCTGCAGGGGAGGGCAGTTAGGGGCGACCAGGCTGGCAAGGGAGGGAAGTTAGGGGTGACCAGGCCAGCAGGGGAGGACAGTTGGGGGCAAACAGGCCTGCAGGGGAGGGCAGTTGTGGGGGACCAGGCCTGCAGGGGAGGGCAGTTGGGGGCAATCGGGCTGGCAGGGGAGCACTTAGGCATCGATCAGGCTGGCAGGGGAGTGGTTAGGGGGTGATCAGGCTGTCAGGCAGAAGTGGTTAGGGGCAATCAGGTAGGCATGCAGGTGAGCGGTTGGGAGCCAGCAGTCCTGGATTGTGAGAGGGATGTCCCTGGAGGGGTCCCAGATTGGAGAGGGTGCAGGCTGGGCTGAGGGACACACACCCCTCCCCACCCCCCACCCCCCACCCCCGTGCACAAATGTTGTGCACCGGGCCTAAAGTTGTGAATAATGCTGTAAGACACATGGGTGTGCTAATATCTCTTTGAGGCCCTGCTTTCAATTCTTCTGGGACTTGCTGGACCATATGGCAATTCTGTTTTTAATTTCTTGAGGAACTACCATGCTCTTTTCCATGGTGGGTGCACCATTTTACAGTCCCACCAATAGTGCGTAAGTGTTCTAATTTCTCCACATCCTGTCACCTGACTTCTGAAGAGTAAGGAGGTAGCTCTGTGGGTTAGTCTTGGGGTCAGTGGATGGAAGTTTCAGGCAGTGAGAAGAACACTGAACGGACCAGGGCACCAGGCTCCGGGGGTGGCCTGCAGAGTGAGTTGCCCTCGGAGCCAGAGCTCTGCATCTGTGAAGTGTGAATAGCAAGGTCACCTCATCCTCTTCCCTGAAGTATGGGGAAGTCAGTGGGGGGTGATACAGGAAAATGCCTTCAAAGCCTCAAGTGCAGGATGGCTGAGGGGTCACAGTCCAGCCTCTGCTACAGGTAAAGGTGAGTTTGGCTTGCATCATAGTCAATATAACTAACATCATCATCATCATCATCATCGCTATCATTTTTTAGTAACTATGGGTCACCAATAAACTAGACATGTGCCATGTATTATCTCTCCTGCCCACACTCCTGCAATTCAAGTGTCTTTATTATCTGCACTTTACTGATGAGGAAAAGACTTTAACCAAAGCTGAGCCAGAATTCAAATCTAGCTTAATATCCAAAGTCCCCACTCCTCCCCCTACACCAGTGGTCTGCAAATCGCGGCTCACGAGCCACATACGGCTCTTTGGCCCCTTGAGTGTGGCTCTTCCACAAAATACCACGTGCAGGCGCACACATACAGTGCGATTGAAACTTCGTGGCCCATGCGCAGAAGCCAGTTTTCGGAAAGGAGATAGACGAAACAAGTATACAAGACGAGTGTGGATGGGAGAGTTGGAAGGGGTTGACCTCAGCGAACGTACCTCAATCAGATTGAGGACGATTTTAGCAAAGGCCAGCTTAGGAGTACCCTAATTAAGTTAATAACAATGTACATACCTATATAGTTTAGGTTTAAAAAATTTGGCTCTCAAAAGAAATTTCAATCGTTGTACTGTTGACATTTGGCTCTGTTGACTAATGAGTTTGTCGACCACTGCCCTACATCATGTCACATCCGGGCTCAACGCTGATTTCTACCCTGATCATGTTCAATCTACCACATCCCTTTGGCAAGGGAATCCAGATGGTCTAGAACTATGTGCAATATCTTAACATGCTAAACATCAATTGATGACCACACACAGCTGCCAAGATTAGAGAAAAATTCTCTTTCTGTGTACAACTTTGGTGCCCCCCCCCCCAAGTTCAAACCTACTCTGACATCACGCTTGGTTTTTCCCTTCTCTGCTTCCTTCAGGGCCCGTCTGGTTGGACAATGTCTACTGCACCGGCAAAGAGGCAACCCTCGCAGCCTGCTCCTCCAATGGCTGGGGTGTCACCGACTGCAAGCACACAGAAGACGTGGGTGTGGTGTGCAGTGAGAAAAGGATTCCTGGGTTCAAATTCGACAATTCGTTGATCAACCACGTAGAGGCAAGTCGTGTTCTTGAGGACTCCTTCATGTGGATGTTTTCTTTTTAATATGTTTTCAGAGGGAGGGAGAGAGGGAGAGAGATAGAAACATCAATGATGAGAGAGAATCATTGACCAGCTGCCTCCTGCACACCCCACACTGGGGATCGAGCCTGCAACCCAGTTATGTGCCCTGGGTCGACACTCAACCACTGAGCCACACTGGTCGGGCAGATGTTTCCTTTTCTACATGTAGCTCACTTTTCGCTTACTGATTTCAAGAAGTGTGTGAGCACTAAGGAGGGGGACCAAGCCAACATGATTTGGTGTGGGGGCCGTTGAGGGAGGATTTCTGGAGAAGGGGATGCCATCAGTGGGGAAAGGGCATCAGTGGGGAATGGCTTGGGCAAAGGCACAGAGGCATGGAGGTGTGAACTGGGGATAAGCAGGCTAGTACTGCTCAAGAAAACTGAATCTGGGGGTCATGAGAAGTGCAACTGGAAAGGTGGGCATGAAAGGCCTTCTGTGCTATGTTCAGGAGCTTGCCCTTTGGACTAGGGACATGTATTAGCTATCAGTTGCTACGTAACAAATTACCACCCAGATTTGCCAGCTTCACACAACAGACTTTTATTATCTCACATAGATCGTAGGGTCGGGAATCCAGGAGTGGCTTAGCCGGTTGATTCTGCGCAGTCTCTGATGAGGTTGCAGCCGGGCTGCTGGGGCTGGGAGATCCTCTGCCGAGTTGACTCATGTGGTTGTTGGCAGGCTCTAGTTTCTTTCTGGCTGTCAGCGGGGGCCCTCTGGCCCTCTCTGCAGGCTGCTTAAGTTTCCGTAAGACATGTCTTTCTCCAGAGTGAGTGACTTAAAAGAGAAAGAGAGGGATCAAAACTTAGAAGCCACAGCATTTCCTAAGCTAATCTCGGAAGTGCTACCCCTTCATTTCTGCTGTATTCTGTTAGTCACACAAAACAGTTGTGTACAGTGTGGGAGGAGGTTACCCGAGGGAGTGAACGCAGGAGGTGGAGATCGCTGGGGCCATCGTGGAGGGTGGCGACCGCAGGGAAGTTGTTCCCGAATGTAGCTGGGGAGCAGAATCACTTTAAAAATGCAGATATTAGGTGATATTTATCATGTTGAAATCTTATGACTCCAAGTTTTCTATCTAAAATTTTAATTCTGTTATGTATCATGAAAATTTTATCATGTTATCAAAGATTCTCCAAACCATTATTTTTATTAGTTGCCAAATATTTTATCTTATGAACCTGCTATAGTGTAGCTATCCTTTCTTGCATATTGGACATGTATAGATCAGTATACATAGAATTACTATACATATCATTGTTCATAATCTATGATTTCATTTTTTATCATTTCAATAGAATTTTTGACAAGAAGTGGATTTATGGAATCATGGGTTTGAATAGTATGTATATTAAAGTTTCTTGACATTGATAAAAAAAATAGAGAAAGCATTTTCTAAACTGTTTATTCCAGTTGTGTATAAAGGTACAATTCACTGTTATTAAAATGCAGACCCTGGGTCTCCCTTCAGGCCCGCTGCATCAGAGCTCCCACTGTAGGGCCCGGTTACTGTTTCCAGCCCTCGCAGATGACTCTGAGGTTGCCAGCCTGGCCTGAGCCAGCATCTGGGAAAGGCAAGAGGCTCATGACCCTTCTTCTACATTTATGGCTTCATTTCAGATTTATCTTTTCAACAAGCTCTCCACTTAAACAATGAAATTAGCAGATATTTATGGCACTGCTCCTCTGTGCAGGAAATGTGGGGCATAGGGCCAGAGGCAGAGGCAGCCAAGACCTCTTTCTCAAGGAACATGCTGGATGTCATCCCCAAGGGGCAGTGGGAGCTGCATGAGTCCAGGCCAAGGAGCCTGCACTGTGCTCTAACCCCGAGACTAATGCTAAAGAAAGGTGACTCTTGAAATTGCCCTATTTGGGCTTCAGAGGAAGTTCTACCCAGACTGTGGTCTTCATTTTTCCTCTCATGACTCACACAGTCCTGCTCTTTTCTCATATATTCCTAGAGCATGCTGGGAACTTGTCCAAGCCTGAACTGTAGCATGGGAAAGGATCCCTAGCCCTCTCTCAGCTGGCAGGATGAGACCACCTCTCGCCAACATTCTTCAAATGCAATTTTTTTAGGAATAACTAGAAGAGATTCTTATAGTTGCTGGACTTTATTTAGTGCCCTAGGTACTGATGACAACTCTGCTTTACCATGAAGTCTATGATTTGGGCTTTTCCAACCCCGTTTCACACTTTTCATCTCCATTCTTCATAATCTCACACAGAATAATTAGCACCATTTCCCAATGAGAAAGTGGTGTATCCCATCTTTCCAATGAGATTAGAAGCTCCTGGAGGGCATGGGGCTCTATCTAAGTCACCATTTTATCCAATAGAAATAATGCTAGGTACCTAATGGAAGCAATATCTCCGATTCCCAAATGTTCTTCTTCCCAGGAATGCAAATCAAAGACCATTATCCCCGTAGGTGAAGAGTCTCCCAGGATGAAACATCAAACTAAACAGCGATGAGAAGTACATAGAAGCAGCTCATTCTCAACCGGTGGGTCGCGACCATCCAGAGAACACATATAGCATATCAGATATTTACATTACGATTCATAACAGTAGCACAATTACAGTTATGAAGTAGCAATGAAAATAATTTTATGGTTGGGGATCACCACAACATGAGGAACTGTATTAAAGGGTCGTGGCATTAGGAAGGTTGAGAACAACTGCTTTATAGCATTGCCCTGCCTACTAGGAAAGTGAGCTTATTTATAACATCTTTAATGGGCCTCTATTCAGCCTAGAACCTCAGGATAATCCACTTTGATTGTCAAATGAAGATCCAGGTTCTGGGCATAAGAAAGTCACTGATGGTTTGAAGCAAAAGGCCAAAATGTACAAAAATGATTCTGGAAAAAGATTCTGTGAGTATCACTTCAACAGAGAAGTTTTATTAGCTACCTCTATGGGCACTTCTAATGCTGAGCATTTGAAGGGGAAATGAGGTCATATGAAAATTAGGTAGAATTAATTGGTAGAATAGGTAGATACGTGACTGAAAAAATATGTTGGACAGTACTTTCTCATTCTCGAAGGGTCGAGAGTCCATGGTAGGAAAGCTTGGTACCTACCCTTATGCTGGGCATTTGCTGGGTGTCTGCTGTATGCACATCACAGTCTGGGACACCACTAGGGAAGGAAAACTTGGCCTTTGTCCTCCAGCCTTATAATCAGAGAAGGCAAGATGCATGCCTTTGGGGAAATGGGAAGGGGCCTAGATCCTGAATGAATTTACAGTAGCTCAGAGAGGACTAACTGGGGGACATCGAACTGAAGGACCAGATGACTTCCACCACCTTTCAAACTCTGCACTTTCCTAGAAGGCCTCCCTCTTACCATCTACAAATCGAGCCAGACTGATTCCTGCGAAACAGCTGATTGGTTCCCACGAGCCAGACTGGGTGCTTTCATGTCCAGCCACAGACACTGAGGAAGTTTTCAACTGATGGGCAGTGCCCTGTACCACTTCCCTGTGGTGTCTGATGAAAGTAGGTCATGAAAGGGCCTGGATCTCAGGATGTCTGAGGAGAGCCTTTGAGAGTTGCCAGAGAATTCTTCCACCAGGATTTCGTGACTAAAGCCTGTGCTTCCTGGCAGAGCTGGCCCGATGGGCAGGGAGCCGCCCAGACCACCTAAGGGGATTTCTGTGAGCTGCTGGGAAGCTTCTCTGAAATACCTCATGTAATAGCCTGTCAGGAGCTGAAGTCACGGAGTCACTTCTCTTGGCTTAAAGAAATGTCTCTTATTAATGTTGTGGACGAGAGGATGAGATAGAGGTTGGCTGGCATGCCAGTGGTGGAGACACGGTGTGCTGACTAATGGTACCCAGGACAGCTGCTGAGCGGCCAGTGTGAACACAGTGGATGGGCTCTATGATGTCTCCCAGGGCTCCTCTCCTGCCTCTCCATCATGTATCAGAAATTTACATGGAGATTAAAATGAGTACTGATCAAATTCATTTTAGACAGAAAACCATGAAGTGTTGTGGGAATAGAACATTATGGAATGAGGTGGAGAAAAACCTCAGTAGGTTGAAATAGTAGGCCCTAAAACATATTAGGGATGAATAGAAGGTCCTATATCAAGGTTAAGGGGGGTAGAGGGCAGGGAGGGCGATCAGCCACAGAGCAAAAGCAATGGCAAGTGACTGAAAAGTATTCATTATATTTCAAATATCCCTGAAGGGGGTTGGGTTGGTTGACTAACAGCTCAGTATAAGCCACAGGGATGATATGGCAGCTAAAAAATGTGAATATAAACCCATACGTAAAAGAAGAGTTATTTCCCTAAAGTCTTTGCATTTTGGACCAAGAAATGAGTGCAGGGTTCAGTTCTGGGGCCATCTCTTAACTAGGTCACCCAGAGGAGGGACCAGCAGGATGGGGATAGGTCTGGAAACTGTTTCATATGAGAAAATGAAGATATTGGATCAAGAAAAGCCATCTGGTGGTGGGGGACATGGTGGCTCTCTTCAAGCATTTGTAGTGTTATCCTAGAGACAATGCTTATAATGCTTGTATTAACTCCCAGAATTAAGATGGATGGGAAGGTAATGGGATGTACATTTCAGCTCAGCTTCAAAATTCTGTCACACTGAGGGCTGCCCGTTTGCAGTGGGTGATGTTGCCCTGTTAGTGGTGAGCTCCTTGTCGCTGGAGTGATTCAAACAGGAATTGGATGGCCTCTGACCAGGAAAATTGCAGCTAAATTTCTATACTGGGGAGGAAACAGGATAAGGCATTTTAAGATTGCCAAGTTTTAAGATCCCTTAACCCTTATGAAAATGCACCCACCCAGCCCACACAGCAGGCACCCACAGCTGGTTATTGGCAGTGTCTACCATTGTGTGAATTAATCTCTCTCTCTCTCTCTCTCTCTCTCTCTCTCTCTCTCTCTCTCTCTCTCACACACACACACACACACACACACACACACACAGAAGGGATGCTGGTAGTGTGTGTGCTTGCCTCTCTCCCTGCCTCTTCTCTGGCTCCTCACATCCTTGGTCTTGAAAGTAGGAGCAGACTTCTTGTCCTCACTCTTCTACAACCAAGTGTAAGAGCTAAAGTCCTCTCTCAATTTCCCCCAGTTAGGGAACCATACATTCAAAAGTGGGGAAAAAATGTGGCCAAGAGTGGAGTGTGGTTAAGTGAAGGGTCAGTTAAGGCTTTCTCTGTGTCTTGGAACCCCAGGTGTAAATGACTGGACTAGTCCAATGAATGAGGTGCGGACATCCCATCCCTTCATAGCTTCACTCTGCAGAGGTGTAGCCAGCTCTAGAATATCCATCCTCCTTGACCTCTTGAGGTTGGGGGCAGATCACAGACCGTGCGAGATGACCCTCATAGGCGTGGGCCTTCTCAGGAACACACTGGAATTTCTGAAGCAGAGAGTGGAAGAAAACTGCATCAGTCCAGACCAAGTTCATCCCACTCTGGGATGCCAGAGGCATGAGTCACTAAGCCGTGGGGCCCAGCTGATGGAATTTCAGTCAATGAGCTAACTGCTTCCAGTGGACTCCTACATCTGCTTGGGGCATCCCTGTGGCCCCTTGACACTTCATAAATTTCCTTCTAAAGCCGGGAATGAGCACACCTTCTTTGTGTGAATGACCCCACCAAGGGAGAGTTCACAGGTGTGAACCCAGAGCTACCTGTTGGCCAGCAGCTAGGACACTGGGCAAGTCCATTCTCTTCTTTAAAATGAGCAGGTTGAATCCAGTCCTCTAGCTTATCCAGAGTGGCAATGATTACGTTGTCAGAACAACACAGCGTGCACTCATCATTTACAAGACAGTTTTAAATATTCTTAAGGGGCGGTGGGGGTGAATCAGATGCCTTTGTAAAAGTGCCTGCAGACTATGGAGTTAGTCCTACAACTGATTAACCAGCCTGGGTTCATTTCATCCAGAAAATTAGCCAAACAAAGTCTCAGCTCTCCCTTTTCTGTCACCTCTTCCTATGTATTCTAAGTTTTAGACCCCAGAGCTGCAGGCAGGACACGTGGGTTGTGGTCCAAGTGGAGCCTGAGGCTTGCAGCCGTATGTCTGGAGCAGCTAACCCTTCAGAGGTCTCTGGACATCTCGCTGTAAAACAGCCTTTTCACAAGGACAATGAGTCTCAAACCTTAAAACCACAAAATCTTGCAAAGAGGTAAGCAGGAGCGAAAAATAAAAGGGAAAACCGTTGGTTCCAAGGGAACAGATCTGTTTTAAACCTAGAAAACAGAGCCCCAACAACCCCCCGCCCCCCTCCCGCCCAGGATTTGAGGTTCTTAAATCAAGAGGCTTTGTTTCCGGTCTGTGGCGGGTAGACCGATTGGAAAAAGCATTAGATAAGGAGAGATTACAAATCCAGATGCCCTCTGCGCAAACCTCTCACTGGCTGTTTTGTGCATTGCTAAGTCATGTGCTCATAGAAAGGCTTGTGTCTGGGGCTACGTGTGGTTAGATCAGGGACAGTCGGGTCTTTTCCTTTTCTCTACCTCCCACCTCACCTTCTTCCTGACCCATTTTTTATAGGCTCCTTTGCAAAAGCAGTTAGGTTACCAGAACTCATTGGAAATCTCTAGGCTGTAGGACTTAGTCTCTCCCCGGTGGCCCCAGAGACTCAGTTTCTCCTTTGTGACAGCAGACAGCCCAGGGGCCAACAGCGGGATGAGGAGGACAGAGCTGGGAGAAGCGGGTGCCCTGCCCTCCACTCTCTCACATCCTTCTGGAAGGGCCTGAGACCTGAAAAAGCTTTTTCTTCTCTTAACCACAGGGACTGAAGCTGTTGCAAAAATCTGATTCCAGGAGTCCAGGTTTTTATTAGTCACAGACAGCTACCAAATGCTTCAGCTGTGGGTGTTTTCTTCTTAGCAGCAGCAGCCTTATCTCACCAGCATCGGAGGCATCTGGGATGGAGGCCTGGAGCCCAAAAGGGAGGAATCAACTCTAAAAGGTCCCAGCACCCCAGCCTGAGTTCTGTTCTCCCACCAGAGAGATGGCGCAACAGGTTGCACTGGGGGTTTAGGGGAGAAAGGGAGGCTGTGTTCATCTCTGTGCAGCTGAGAAGGTGGTGGTCCCTCCAGGACTAAATATAGACCTGCTTCCCCCAATGGCCACAGGATAGCTGGACGGCCTCCCTCTGTGGCAGGAGGAGAAATGGTAACAAGTGGGCAGTGTGTGCCGGCCTCTCCAGCAGGGCGGTGAAATCCCCGGTCCTGCTGACTGTCGGGCCGTCCTGGGCCTGGTCTCCCTCTCACAGGGAGAGGATGTGTGAGAGCCTGTCCGTGCTAACATTCCACGGTGCTGTTTGTCCAGGGCCTTCGTGAGGCCAGGCATGCCAGCCACCACAAGGGACACAAGAGAAGTAGTTCTGAGGTGACCTATTTTCCCAACTAAAAATAGGTCACGGCATCTGAAAAGCAAAAGGGCATTTATGCCGCTAACACGAAATGTTTGAAACTACGCACATCCTGGCGAGTCTGGGAACTTGGTCGGTGGCCAGGGCACATGCAACCCTTTCCAAAGCATAAATGCAATAATCATTGTTTGTGAGGTGAAATAAGTGAATGAGTAGCATTGTAAATTGTTTTAGATGGAATAAGTGAATGAATGAACAGCGCAGCACTTTGAGCAGCGTGGGGTGGACGGTAAAGTGCGTGGCAGTTTGGAAAGGGCGGGGTTAATGGGGAAAGAACGGTAGGGATGCTCTGTGGAAGGAGTGGGGCTGAGGTGGGTGGGCGGACGCCGCTGTCAGTGGTCTGCAGATGTGATGAGGGCAGGCTGGTAGTGTCCAGTCTGGCTCTGCAATGGGCCCCAGTGGTCCATTTGAGTCACCTCAGCCATGCTGGAGGGGTCAGTGCCAAGGAATCCACCCGCCCCATCCCCACGAGGCTATTGGTAAGGCAGCTGGATGCTGTATCTGTTCGTTCATTCATTCATTCATTCATTCATTCATTCATTCATTGAGCACAGACCCAATGCTAGGCCCTGGGAATAAAGGATTAATGAAATGAATGGACAGTCTTGCCCTGATGGACTGTCCTGCTTAGTAGTGGAGGAAGATGATTTCACAGATCTTTACTTTGTTACCGTGGTGATGATTGCTACAAGAAACATCAGATATCCCACCTGGGAGTGTGGAGGACTGTTGGGCCTGGCCCAAGGCTTGCCTGGTCTGTGGCCTCAGCCCTCCTGCTGGGTCAGAGGGACTGGCTGCTGGAGCAGGTGTCCTGCCAGCTTCCTGCAGACAGCAGGGCTTGCCTGTTCTCAAAGAAGCAGCCTCTGTTACCTACCCCAGTGCTTCGGGTCGGAAAATGAAACAGAGCACTCGGTTTTCTAGCAGTGCTGCGAAGCTCATGATTTATAGGAGGAGGGCCCAGACACACTGCGGCTTTTTCCTCTGGTAGCTCAGCATGACCTCAGCTCTCCACACCACCCCAGGCCCGCCCCCGCCCCCCTCCCCCCACATCCCCACCGGGCTCCGTCACAGAGCTGAGGAACAGACACCGTGGCCATGCTGCCCCTCTCCCCTCTCCTCCATCCGACACAGGTCACAGGCTGAGAATGTTACAGGCAGTTCTTACTGCGAATCCCCGATTTGATCATCTAAGGGGATAATTACCGTGCAGCCAGACCCTTCTAATACAACGTGCCTCAGACGCTTTACAAATTTACACTTAGCTAAACCGTCTAAGTGTGCTGACGGTCAGATCCGCTTTCAATTCAGTTCAGTAACTATTTATTCGCATCAGATTTCGAGTGCGGAGAAAGGAGGTGTTAAGTAGCCCAGATGACAAGAGAACGCATGGATAAAGGACAAACATTCTTGTTCATCTATTAAATCACACAAGCAGTGCTCATGCTATGAAGAAGGGAGGCAAACGCTGCCTCGCTGTTTATGTTGCATTAAACAAAGAATAAAGGGAGTCTTTATTAAATTTTTGGCTTGGGAGCCTGAAGTTTCTAGCTAAACCGAATTCCTGTAATTGGATTTTTAGAAATTATTATTGGGTCATTCCAAAAATATTTGAGGACCCACTATGTGTCTGTCTGGCAGAAGGAGCCGTGGGTAATACAAAAATGAAGGTGGCACAGTCCTGCCCTTGAGGGACTCACCGTCCAATGAGGCAGCAAACACACGTGGACAGATAAAGAGCAGCATAAGGTAGTCAGAATAAGCAAGGATCAAAGGAGCAACTCAGAAAGCAAACGCTAGAAGGATGAAGGAGAAATCAGATCCTCGAGGATGAGATATTCGGCTGAGGGGCCTGCGTGCAGGAGGTGGTGCTGTCTGCCCTCTGTCAGGAGTGACAGCAAGACTTGCCTAATGGGTTGACCTATGTCTCAGGGCCTTGAACAGTGCTGGATGTCATAGTCCTCAACCCAAAAGAAATTTTAAAAAATATTTTTATTGATTTCAGAGAAGAAGGGAGAGGGAGAAAGAGGTGGAAACATCAATTGTTGGGGTCCAGCCCCAGCAGGTCCAGGGGTTCCCCAAGGTGTGGACAGAGTCGGTGAAGAAGGCAGCGTTTAGGTCAGCCATGGGCAAACTATCCGGCCCGTTTGAAATGAATAAAACTAAAAAAAAAAGGACCGTACCCTTTTATGTAATGATGTTTACTTTGAATTTATATTAGTTCACACAAACACTCCATCCATGCTTTTGTTCCAGCCCTCCGGTCCAGTTTAAGAACCCATTGTGGCCCTCGAGTCAAAAAGTTTGCCCACCCCTGGTTTAGGTGATCATCATAGCCAGGTTCCTCTTGCCAGATTCTGTAGCCAGGTTCTGTCTTTTATTGTCTTATTACATCTGTATTTATACCAGTTGATTTTAATCCTATCAATTTCTATTCCAAAGGTTAGGACGTTTCTTATCTCATTCCAGGGAGTAAAGATTATGTAGCTTAAGCATGATTGTTCGTAGTTAAAGTGATTAACTACCCGCCTGGCATTTAGTTAAGGGGTTTTATCCCCTCCCTAACTTCAGGGAAAAATCCCTACCTGGGGAAACAACCTTTCTCGGAGAGGTGACCTTGGTTAAAACACATAGCACCAAGAAGGGGAGCAAACATATGAAGAACAGTATGCCATATACTCCAGGTCCCTTGAAACATATGCTGTGCAGATGTTTCTTTCCTGCAGCCACTGTGTCAAGCAGCAAGGATGAACTGGCTTCCGGCAATCAATGATGACAGAGAATCATGGATTGTCTGCCTCTTGCATGCCCCACAATGGGGATCAAGCCCACAACCTGGGCACATGCCCTGACCGGGATTCAAACTGTGACCTCCTGGTTCATAGGTCAATGCTCAACCACTGAGCCATGCTGGCCGGACAACAGAAATTTTTTTAAAAATTTATCTTTGTTTATTTTTTATTTATTTATTTATTTATTTTTTAACTAGAGGGAGGGAGGGAGGGAGGATTTATTCACAGCAGGACATGATCAACAGATACATGAGCAGTGGTACTAGGGACAGCAGGGGGGGCGGGCATTCCTGCCACTCAGGCCTTCCCACCTGCTTGGGGGTGCTTCTGCCGCAGGTGTTTGTCCAGGGTGACCTGCAGACGGAAGGGCACACGGCAGTGGGGGCACTCAAAGCGGACCCCGCCGGGCCCCAGCCCGTGCATGCGGCGGTGGCGGTTCAGCTTGCTGCTCTGGGCACAGGCGTAAGGGCAGAGCTCGCAGGTATAGGGCCGCTCCCCGGTGTGTGAGCGCCGGTGCACAGTCAGGTTGCTGCTGCTGGTGAAACGTTTCCCACAGAACTCACAGCTGCCCCCGGGCCCATGGCTCTTGCCCACTGTCTTTGGAGTCTTCTTAGGCAACTTCTCTGGGATCTGGGCAGAGTTGATTCTCTCTTCCTTGATGGCGGCGCCGCAACCGTCCCCACCAGGACCAGCCTGAGCTCCACGAGCCCCAGGTTCCTGCACACCCGCTGTGTCGGCAGCTCCAGCCCCTTCACGGCTGCACAGGAGAGTCCTGGCTGGGGCAGCGGCGTGGGCGGCTGGCTCCGGAGGGGCAGCTGAGGCCTGTTCCTGACTGGCCTTGGCCGTGTCGGGGCTCTGAGGCCGCAGCTGCCGGTGGGTCTTCTTGTGGCGGTTGAGCTTGCTGCTCTGGGCACAGGCGTAAGGACACTGGTCACAGGCGTAGGGCCGCTCGCCCGTGTGCGAGCGCATGTGCACCTTGAGGTTGCTGAAGGAGCTGAGGGTCTTCATGCACACAGCGCAGGTGGGGCTCCGCCGGGGGAGGCTGTTCGCCCGGGAGCCCTTGGCCTCCACTTCCTGCCCCACCACTGCTGACATGGCTGCAGCCACCTCCGCCAGGCCCAGCAGCGGAGTCTCTGGGCCCTCGGATTCCGTCCGGTAGATGGACAGTCCATGGTCCCACTGGGCATGGCGCAGCAGTTTCCAGGCCTCGGTGAATTGTCGGCCACAGCGGAGGCAAGTCAAGGCCTTCAGGTTCCCAAGTTCTGAGTCCGGGCCAGGGCTGGGGCCTCCAGAGGGCTGACAGCCCTGCTGCTTGTGGTCCATGAAAGCTGTGATGGCCTCCAGCGGGAAGCTCTGCAGGCAGAGGCCGCAGGTCAACGTATCTGGGTGTTTGTCAGTCCAGGGCTGGCGGTCGTGAGGATTAGGGACCAGAGAAGTCCACGGCGCCGACTGGTTCTGCAAGCCGAGGGCGAGGAGGGTACGGGCAGTGGGCACCAGGCTAGGGCAGTAGCGGGGTGCGCCCTCCAGGCGGCCCGGGGCGGGCACTTCCTTTGGGGAACCCCGCTGCAGCCCCGCGGCCTGTAGGGGCCACGGATGTGGCTCGGGCTTCACGTCGATGACCAGGTCTCCCATCTGCGTCTCGTCGTCGGTGTGGGCGGCGGGCTCGGGGCCGACTCGGCGGGGCATGCAGCCTTCCTTGCGGTGGGACATGGGTCGCGGTGCGGCCGATCCGGCGAGCTGGCGGGCGGAGGCGAGGCGTGTGCGCTCCTCCCAAGACGCTCAGGTGAGTGACTGCGCCGACTGGCCCCGAACTTTTATACGTGCTAGCCCGGCCGTGGCTCCGCCCACCAGGGCGGGGCCTGATGGGAGCCGAAGGGGCGGCTGGCGGCTAAACTCAGTCTGAGCCGTGCCCATGGGGATTGGCTTAAGGCAGTGATGGCGAACCTATGACACGCATGTCAGAGGTGACACGCGAACTCATTTTTTGGGGTTGATTTTTCTTTGTTAAATGGCATTTACATATATAAAATAAATATCAAAAATATACATCTTTGTTTTACTGTGGTTGCAAATATCAAAAAATTTCTATATGTGACACGGCACCAGAGTTAAGTTAGGGTTTTTCAAAATGCTGACACGCCGAGCTCAAAAGGTTCGCCATCACTGGCTTAAGGACTACACCTAAGGGCACCGAGCTCACGCGGTCAGCATACAAATGGCGACTTCAGATCCCGTCTTAGGGCTGGTGAAACAGGCACAGCATCCCCACAAACACCCAGGCGGGAGAACATGGTAGGGGCTACGTTTCTAACTGTGCCCCTAACAGTATCTTGGACTCTTTCAGTAAATACATCATAAAAATTCACCGGGCAAACCTCTATTGCGTGCCTGTGGTGCACCAGGTACTGTTGGCACTGGGGACACTGCAGCGAACCCAACGGACCATAATCCCTGGCCCCCGACTTGACTGATTCAGGGAGACTACACTCAACAAGATAACTATGTAAAAAGAGAGTGCCTTCCTGGGTGACCAGTGTCACCTGGAGCCAAACAAAGCTAGGAAGGGTTATAAACGGGCAGGGTGACATGGGGGGGGGGGGGGGCGGGGCTCAATTTTCTCCCCACACCACGGAAAGGTACGGTGGCGTTGAGACCTGAGGGATGTGAGGGAGTCAGCCAGTCTCTGTTCAAGAGTAACAAGGAGGGGGGACTCTTTCCCCCTCCCCACGTGGGAGTCTGTACTTGTTCTTCAATAAATTTCCACCTTCGCTATACAAAATAATAATAATAATAATAACAAGGAAGGAGGAGACGGACAGGAGGGAGGTTGAGCTCTGAGAAAATGGAGTCAGCTGCGAGAGGGTCTTTTGACCACTTGAAAGTCTTGGTTTTTGGAGTGGTGAGTCTTTGGGTGGGGGGAGGGAGGGGGTTGAGCAGAAGAGGATTACGATCATGTACACATCTACTCTGCTTCTACACCTGGAATAGCCATGAAAGCCAAATGGCCAACTGTCTTACCTCTCTCCACTCGGCCTCCTTGAACTTCCCTCCTCAAAGCAGCTCTTTCAGATCACTGTTTGAAGTGGCATCAACACCCTGCCCCACCCTCCAACCCTTACAAGTTTTCTTTTCTTCCTGATACCAACCACATTATAATACAGAACGGTTTCTTGACTGTCCTCTCCCTTCCGACACCCTATACAAGGCTCCTTAAGGTCAGGGACGGAGTCTGCCCTCCCCCAGACTCCCCAGCCTATCTTTATTGTTGAAAGTATTATAGATGCCCTCCTTTTTTCCCCCCATTGACTCCCTCCATCCCAACCTGCCCCCCCCCCCGCCCCGCCCCGCCCCCGGTCTTCACCACACTATTGTCTATGTCCACGGGTTATATATATGCATATAAGTCCTTTGGTTAATCTCTCCCTCCCCCCCTCCCCCTTCCCTCTGAAATTTGTTAGTCTGTTCCATGCTTCTATGTCTCTGGACCTATTTTGTTCATCAGTTTATTTTGTTCATTAGATTCCACATATGAGTAAGATCATTTGTTAAATATTTTTTTATTGATTTTAAAGAGAGAGAGGAAGGGAAAGGGAGAGAGAGAGAAACTTCAATGAGAGAGAAACATCATTGGCTGCCTCCTGACCTCCCCCTACTGGGGATCAAGCCTGCAACTCACAAACCGGCAACCTTTGGTGCACGGGATGAAGCCCAACCAACTAACTGAGCCACACAGGCCAGGGTGCAACAAATATTTTTTGAATGAACGAATGAAATTGTCCTTGAGGATCAGTAGGATTCTGATAGAGAAGAGAGAATTGCAGGAGTTCAAAGAGTGACCTTGGAAAGTCCTTCGAGATAACTGGCTGGAAAAAGGGGAGGGGCCCGACTGGAATCGACCCCAGGACTCTTCAGTCCACAAGCTGAAGCTCTATGCACTGAGCCAAACCAGCCAGGGCTCCATATAATTTGATTACTGAATTATAATGCCCTTCTACCTGCAGGATTCACATTACACCACTGACTGGGAAACAGAAGTGCGGGTGGAAAGGCGGTGGGATGATGGAAAAGGCTTGCTGGGCAGAATGGGCTGTAAGAGTGAGGAGGAGAGAGCGTGCAGAAGGCACCTGAGGCTCCAGTCTGCCAGGTGGATGGGCGGAGCCTCCGCAGTGAAAGCAGAGAGGACTGGGGCCATCCTGGAAGTGTTTGGTTTGAGGTGCTAAGGACGGTGCCATGTGGCAGTTGGGAAAAGGGGTCTCTACCCAGAAGGTCGTTTTTTAAAAGAGCTGAATAAGGAAAGCTTCGGACTATGAGAGCAAGATGCAGAACCCGTTAGCAGCAGAGGGAAGGGGCTTGCTAAGCTAGCAGAGGTTGTGTAGAACTAACCAGTCGTGCATTCTAGTTGGGATGATGGAGGACTGGTGTATGTCCACCTTGGTCCTCCCGCCCCAACACCACTCCAAGGAGGAGGTCTCGGGTGGGAAGGCTGGGCTGATGGTAAATTATGACTTCTACAGCAGAGGGAAGGAGGGTCCTTGGCAAAGACCTCGTCCTTGCAGACGTGCCTCCCTGGGCTTCAAAGAGTGACGTTGGCATGGCAGTGGGAGAAGCTTGTTGGCTGGAAAAAGGGAAGAGAGGGAATGAGATAGGAAGATCGGGGAGGCTCCTGACCGGGAGCCCAAGTCCTGGGAGTCACGGGAAGGCTGTGATAGATTGAAATCATTGTAGGCTTGCTTGCATTTTTGCCTTGCCTCCCCCTGTATTTTTCTCTGATGCAGTCTCCAACTAAACTTTCAAAACTAGTTGTTTTTCCTCATTGGCAACATTGTGGAATTTGAAAGCCATTCACAGAAGCTGCAAGTGTGAAATATCAGTCAGGCATGGGCCTGGGGTCCGAGCTCCTGGCCAGCCCACTGTGGGAGCAGGCGGCCTGGGCTTGCCGCAACTTGCTTTTCCATAATCACTCCCAGGGGGGTGATGAGCTCTGAGAAGGACAAATACAGAAGGTCCTGTGGATTCCCTGGAGGAAAGCCTTTAAGGGGGCTCGGTGTGCCCTACAGCAGGTTTGGCTCAGTGAACAGGCCTGCGGACTGAAGGGTCCCAGGTTTGATTCCAGTCAAGGGCACATGCCAGGGTTGTGAGCTCGATCTCCAGTGGGGGGCGTGCAAGAGGCAGCCAATCAATGATTCTCTCTCATCATTGATGTTTCTGTCTCTCCCTCTCACTTTCTCTCTGAAATCAATAAAAATGTATTAGAGGAAAAAAGAGGGCTTGGTGAACTTCTGTCTCTGGCAAGAGGGATAGAATTCAGATCTTAATTTGAATTTTAAAATGTGCCAAATGCGTTCCCAGCTTCTGAGCTATTGCCCTTAATATAAGACTAGCAAGTCTAGAGAGCCCTTAGTTAGACAAGAAAAATGTGTATGTTTTAGTGTTTCAAAGCTTTTCTTCTCTTTGGAGTCGAACTTCTGGGGGGAAAATCCTAGCATTTGTGGTTATGGAAGGGATTCCACAGCAGTGACATAAGCAGGGAAGTGATGTGTGTCTGTGTGTTTTCCTGCACGGGTCTCTGAGTGGACTTGTGAGCTCGGTAACCAGGAGTGAGCACTGAATTCGAGCCGCGCAGGGTTTCCCCGTCGCCCCATCCCAGCCAAGAGCAGCTGGGAGGCAGCTCTGCCCTCAAATGTACGCACTCGGGTCTGGCTCGCAGCTTCTCTGGGTGGGTGCAGGGCAGACTACACGTGCGCAGCACTGGGCGGGCCCTAAAGGACCACCCAGAGCCTGAGCCCCAGGCCCTACCCCGTGTGGGTCAGCTCAACACCAGGCAGTGGACAGGGTATGGGTAGGGGACCAGGACCACTCAGAGACCAGTAGCTGGGAGCCTAGAGCACACGTTTGGAGTCAGAGCTGTTTGCACCCTTGTTTACCCACTGATTGGCTGTGTGAACTTGGCGAAGTTGCAAAAGCCGGACAAATGTTCTCGTTCTTCCCCTGTGGTGTGGTACGCCATTAGCCTTCTCATACGTTGTCCTGGGAATTGAGCGAGGGATGGATGAGAAGTTCTGAGCAGGAGCTTGACCTGTAATGACTTGGTTGGTGTTTGATAAACAAGGGTTCCTGTGGTCATTATTATTCAGAGAAGAGGCAGGCTTTGTGGTTGGGAGGAAGCCTGGCAGGGTCCATCAAGGGGAGAGACCGTATTTTTGTTGAATGAATGATGAATGAATGGGGTGGATTTGAGCCCAACAGAGCCAGAAGGAGTTGGTTCCATGGAGAGTGAATGAAAGGCATCCCATTTTAAAGGAACGATGATTATAAACCTGCGCGGGCTGCTCTTTTAAGGCTTTGGAGGAAACAAGTCCCTCTGGACCTGTCCTCCACCACATATGCACACAAATAGACACATGCTCCACACACACAGAGACCCACACAACGCACAGACGCACAGCCCTGAGCATACACTTGGTCACGCTCAGACACACACACAAAGGCCCATCCCTCAGAGATGTGTACGGATGCATGGATACAAACAGACACACAGAGACATACATGCCATCACACACGCCATCACACACACCATGACACACAGGTGAGCTGGTGAAATAACAAGGACAGTGACACCTGTTCTAGCACTTTCACTTTTCCAAGCCTTTTTTTTGGGGGGGGGGGGCGGGTGGAGTAAGGATATTTTTTCCATTTATTTTTATTGATTTCAGAGAGGAAGGGAGAGGGAGAAAGCGATAGAAACGTCAATGATAAGCGAGAACCATTGATTGCACGCCCCCCGCTGGGGATGGAGCCTGCAACCTGGGCATGTGCCCTGACCAGAATCAAACCCGGGACCCTTCAGTCCACAGGCTAACACTCTATCCACTGAGCCAAACCGGCTAGGGCTCCATTGATTTTTAGAGAGAGTGGAAGTGAGGGAAGAGAGAGAGAGGGAGAGAGACATCGATGTGAGAAAGACACATCCATCTGTTGCCTCTCACACATGCCCTGACCAGGGGCGGGAATTGATGGGAATCGAACCCACAACCCTATGGAGCATAGGCTGACCCTCTAACCACTGAGCCATGCCCGCCAGGGCTCTCCAAGCCTTATTTTCCACATCCTAGAGCCTGCCTGGCTTCCCCCACCAGTCATACTTCTGCTAAGGGGATGCTGTTCTCCATCAGGACAAGGGTACAGGGGTCTGCTGAGCTCCCCCCGCCCAGGCCTTCCTTCTCCTGCTGTAGCTGGGGTGCTGACGTCCACATTTCACACCTGGTGGGGCTGTGGGGTGGGGTGAGAAGGGAGGATCTGTGAATGTAATAAAGTCTTTGGGGTTTGCCGGCCCTGTGAAGCCACAGAGCTGATGTTACAGCGGTAACTTTCCTTCTGGGCATTACGCATCGCTGGCTGGAATTCCAGCCTGGCTTCCGAGGTGGGGAGAGGCAGGAGGGGCCGGGCCCGCGGCTGGTTTAGACCTCAGTCAGGCCCTTTCTTGGCTCGCCTCTGTCCACGTGTCTTGGTGGCACGGGTCCTGTGGCCTGAATGGAAGCTGTAAAGAATCTGGGATCCAAGCTGGCCAACATCATCTTGCCACTGGCGGCCTTCCTTGCACTCCACGTGGAGAGGAACCAGGGCCAAATGCCCTCACCGCCGGCCACATACTTTCGCCGCCCAGCAGGACTGGTGGGCAGGGCCTGGCTTTGCACCCTGAAGCCAGTGGTGAGGAGACACGGATGCCTGGGCACCCAAATAATGGCCCTGTTCAACCTTGTGGTTCATTTGCATTTGCACCTCTGCTGGCATGTGGCTCGAGTCTCTGGGTTCCCCCCTGCCAAGCCCGGCCCCACCTCTTCCCCACAGCCCAGGTCAGAGAGCTCCTGACCACATGCCTTGGGCGCCCTGCCTCTAGGTGGTCCTGGGGAGGCAGTTGGAGCCAACCAGCTTTCTCCTCTGGATCATGGGAGGGCAGCAGCTCTAACGCACCTCGTTCTGCAGTGTGAGGACGACACGAGGGAAGGCACGTGGAGCCTCACTGTGGGGCTCACGCGCAGTAGCTGTTATCAGTTTTCATTTCGTTGGATCCGAGTGTACATGTGGGGCTGGGGACAGGGGGCGGCTGGAGGGGAGGCAGAATCAGTCATGTCGGGCCGTGGCACCTCTCTAAGTAATTGGGCATTGCTACATGGACATGAGCGGACGGTCAAGGGACAAGATTACAAAGAGCTTTCTGGTGGCTGGCCTGTGGCCGATGGATGGAGGGGGAGATGGAGGTAGGGGCTCAGCAGGGAGCCTTGCAGAGCTGGTGGTGGCTCCATGTGCAGCGGCAGGGGCAGAGAGGAGGGGCTGGAAGTGAGAGGTTAGCAGGGAGCACGGTGTTTGAGGGAGATTGGGTGAGCCTCGGAAAAGCATAAACTCCGGGGCAGCCCCCGTTCCTCTCACCCAGCGTGGCCTCTCCACGCCCCTGTCCTTCTACCGAATCCCTGTGACCCGGGAGGAGGCGTGGGGCAGGGACATTGCTGCTCAGTGTCGGGGAGTGGGGAGGAGAGCCCACCCAGCTGTGGTGAGGCAGGAGTCTGCCCCCCACTGAGCCTCCTCTACCTCCTCCACCGGGACCCGCCTCTCTCACTCACTGTCTCGGAATGACGGGTGGGGCTGGGGGTGAGTCGGGCCTTTCCAAAGGCCTCCACGCGTTCAGAATCGTTCCCTTTCCTGCCACAGACAGTGTCCACCGTTACCTCCTGGTCCCCAGGGCGTGTCCCCCACTAAGCAGGCCTGGGTCCCTGCACACACTCCCCTCCATGCTTCTCTCCAAGCCCTACCCCTACTCTCCTGGGATGTTCTCACTTAGAAATGTCGACCCCAGATACTGACTGGGTGGTTTGCAAGGTGGCACCATCAGCCTCAGGGTAGCTGAGGCTCCTCTGCCTGAAACTTTAGTCTTAGAAAAGATACACACACACACACACACACACACACACACACACACATAGAATCACACACAGTCCCGCACACACACAGTCACACACATGCATGCACACATATGCTTTAGAGTAAATACAAAATCCAAATTAGTTATAATGTAGAACGTGAAAATTCAAAGAGCACGTTCTCTCTTCTGCTGTAGCTCAAAAGCCTGCAGGAGGGCTGCTGCCTCCCTCTCCAGGCTTTGTGGTGGGACGTGGGAGAGGCTGCTGGGCCCTCCTAGTCTCCTGATGGCCCAGGTCGCCCCTGCTCCCTCTCCTTGGGTCACTGCAGTCGCACTGCCTCCCATGCATGACGCTTTATCACCACGGCCTTGTGCTGTGTGCTCTTGGGCAGTGCCCGTGGCCCCTGCAGGGCCCGGGGTTGGAGGAGGCTAGCCAAAACCCCTCTCCACACGGGGCCAGGAAGGTAACCATGTCCTTCGGTGCCTCCTCCTTCCCAGAACCTGAACATCCAGGTGGAGGACATCCGGATCCGAGCCATCCTCTCCGCCTACCGCAAGCGTACCCCCGTGACGGAGGGCTACGTGGAGGTGAAGGAGGGCAAGGCCTGGAAGCAGATCTGTGACAAGCACTGGACGGCCAAGAACTCCCGCGTGGTCTGCGGCATGTTCGGCTTCCCTGGGGAGAAGACGTACAACACCAAAGTGTACAAGTAAGAGGCCCCCCCAAAGCACTGTTTCCTGGGGGGGTTGCCGCTTTGTGAAGAGAAGGCTCCTGCAGTGGGCGCTGAGCAGAGGGGCTCCGCCAGCGGCTGTCAATGCAGGCCTGGCCGCTGGGGAGCTCACACTCCTGTGGATGCAGAGGTGGGGGGGGGGGCGGGGGGGGGGCTGGTGGGGGTGTCAGTGCCGACAGCCAGGTCCGTGACCACCGGGGCCAAACCAGGACAGCATCAACTTAAGAAATGTTTACTTGCCCTCAGTAAATGATTAGTTTGAAAAATCTGGAACTCGCAGAAACTGTTAGGAAATTCGATCAGTTACACCAATCCCAGTGAAACCTTATAATTTAGTTACGGTTTCCAAAGTTAATATCTCCCACAGGGAAAGGCGGCGATAATAACAGGACTTCGAGTAGTTCTCCCGGTGAAGGGTTTCAGCCCGTGACAAGCGGGGGGGCGGGTCCTGGGTGGGAGTGGGCCTTCCTGTCTCCTCTTACGGTGACTGGTTTACTGAGGGCTGACCGTGAGCCCGGCCTGTTCTTAGCCATTGATCCTCACAGCGCCGGGAATTAGGGGTTGATTTTACAGTCGAGGAAAGGAAGTCAGGGAGGAAAGTGGCAGATCTAAGATCCAAGCCCCCATCTCCAGCGACGGGGTCCGAACTCTTTCCTTTCAAGCCAGAGGAAGTCAGGAGACGTGGGACCCAGATCCAGCGCCCCCTCCAGATCCCCGGGGTCAGGGCAGACTGCAGGTCCTGGGCTTGGCTTGGCCGTTTTGGGTCAGAGTCCCCAGCCCACCATGAGGCTGAGTGCTGGTGGCTGAGCGGCTCCGCTGGGCAGGCTCACCGCCCCTCTAGGGGTGAGCCTGGTGGTGATCCCCACCCCAGACACCCTCAGATGTGGCCCAGACTTTCCTGTTTGCAGTGGGGTTCCCGTCCTCTGAATACTTTGGAGAATTCCTGCCAGCTGGGCAACTTCCTCCCTGGAGACACCTTCTCAGCTTTTCCTACCATTGGAGCCAAGAAAAGCAAACCCCACCCACCCCTACCCCCCACCCCAACCAGCTCCCATCTGGCTGCCCCACAGTGCCCCAGCTGACAACTGGTCTGAGTCCAGTGCCGGGCCTGGGAAGGCTGCCATCAGCCCTGCCCAGGGCAGGACGGGGTTCCTGAGGCCGGCAGCATGTGCCTGTTCAAAGGCATTTGAAAGCCATCTCCCCAACTGTGGCCGGTCCAGAGTCCTTTTCCTGATTTTGAGGAGGGAGCTCAGATCTATGTCGGCAGCGGAGTCTCTCACGTGCTGGTTTTAAACCTGCCTCCCTGAACCTCCCACCCCTGAGTCTGTGCCTTTGCTCTTTCAAATGAGGGCAGAAGAGCGCTTCAAGGCTGGGAGCATCCGGGTGCTGGCGGGTGGTATTTGGGGCTCAGGCTGCTGCAAACCAGCTCCTCCCTTGGACCTCCAGCCTCAGAGGTCACCGGGTCCAAGCCCTCCGTCTGCACGATGAGAGACCCAGGCCTGAGGACAGTGGATTTGGGGGTCACAGAGCCCTCTTCTGCCAGAGTCCACAGGGCTACTCGGGAGTGCTTGCCACATTGCTGCCTCCAACTGCAGACCTGCTCCAGCTCTGGCCACTCAGCCCCGGCTCCCACCACGGGCCTTGCTGTTATGTCAGAGCTGGAGCAGGGCTGGCTTGAGGGTGGGGTGTCTGTGAGCCTGCTCAGAAGCTGAGGAGAACAGAAGCCTGGGAGCCAGAGAGAGGGTCACCCCCCGCATGGTCCCTGAATCCGAGGCCATTCACATCTTTCCCATTTCCCTTGGCCCTTCCTAGCCGGCCAGGGGAAGCGGCTTCCCAGGGGAGCCTTCCACTCTAGGAAGGAAATTGTTTTCAAAGTAATTGCGTCTGGGATGGTGTTAGTGATCTCTCTGCATGCATCAGGCCCCTAAGGGGCTTGGCAGCCTTGGAGCCTCACCAGGGCCGGCCAAGGCTCTCCACCCTGGCTCCCTCCGCAGACCTGCAGTCTGGTGGCCACTCAGAGTCTCCCCAAGGCCGGACTGCAGCTCTTCCTCAGCCTCTGCCAGCCACCCCGTCCTCCAAGTCAGAGGCACCCAGGAAGGTACCCACATGTCCCCAGAGGCCTCTGCACCCAAAGACTCACTCAAGATGGAGTCCAGGGCTCCCCAACATGGGCTGCTTTGCTGTGAGCTTTCTGCTCTGGCCTCTGGGGGCTTCGTAGCCTCAGGGCCCATCCCAGGGGCAGGAGCATTTTGTATTGTGTTTTTTTTCTTTTTCGCCTGAAAGCAGGATCCCACTATTGATACCAATTTTTGACACAAGCAGGAATTCTGCGTCTAGCACTGCATCTGGGAGAGTGGAAGGGCTCTGCTTGGCTGGTTGGCTGAAATGCCAGCCTCCTTTCGTTTCAGGTAGAGGAAGGAATTCAAAGTATTAATGTCAGAAACATCCAAACCCGTGGAGAATTTTAATGGGTTTATTTGAGCCAAACTGATGACATTTGCCAGGAAGCAAAATCTCAACGGGTTGAGAAAATGCTCTGTAGAATGGCAGTCTTACAGCTTATTTTATACATTAGAATAAAAGGGGAAGATGTAAGGAGGGTCACATGAAATCCGTTGGTGGTAGATTACGGAAGCTGGAGAAAGCAAAGCAGGGGAATCTTTGACATTGGATGCAATGAAGAGCCAAGTGCTTTTACATTGTGGGTACAGGATAGTTAACAACTCATGTTTCCAGCACATAGAGATAGTATCTGGGCAACAAGGTAATAATGAGGGGTTCTGTGGTCTCACACTCTGGCCAGCAGATGTGCCCTGAGGGGTCTGGAAAGGAGGTGACCGCTGATAGTCTAAGGGTCTGTTATCTTAGATCAGGGGTGGGCAAACTTTTTGACTCGAGGGCCACAATGGGTTCTTAAACTGGACCTGAGGGCCGGAACAAAAGCATGGATGGAGTGTCTGTGTGAACTAATATAAATTCAAAGTAAACATCATTACATAAAAGGGTACAGTCTTTTTTTTTTTTTTTAGTTTTATTCATTTCAAACGGGCTGTAGTTTGCCCACGGCTGTCTTAGATGCACAAAGACAATAGACTGGCTCACTTAGGTAAAGATTGGCCTTTGTCAGGGACACAGGGACAGGATGTGACTGCCCTCCACGATCAGCTTTTAGGGCTTTTAGGTTGGAGAATTCAAAGGAGGGAGGAATCTGTAGGATTGGATAAAAAGTATAAGGAACAGACACACTTCTTTTACAGGTGGGTACAGGACAGGTAGCAGTCAACACTAGTGCAATAACAATAACAATAACAATGAGGGGATTTGTGGTCTCTGCTCTGGTGGGTGGTTGAGGAGTCTGGGGGTGGAAGGGGGGTTTACCCCCGACATTCCAAAGGTGTGTTAAGGTAGATGCAAAGACAATAGACAGGCTCGTTAAGGTAAAGATTGACCTTTGTCAGGGAAGATACTGGCCTAGGAAATGACTACCTTCCATGACCTGCTTTTAGCTAGAAAGTTAATTTCGGGCTGTATGGTTACTTTATAGTAGATTGCAGGCCTCCCCTGAGCCTGTCAGGTTTAGTATGTGGCCCTTTTCATTCACACCTACTTCCAAAGTGTGTAATTGGAACCAACGTGCTCAACAGCTGGCAGAACTCCTGGGAAAGCAGGGTTCCCCTTGGCTGGGAGGGAGCCAGCATGACTTTTTATTTTTAATTGAATCAGTCCAGCCATAGAATGGACAGTTCTTTCTCAAGCCGGCTTCCCATCCCTGCCAATGGCTCGCCCCTAACTCCAGTCCCTCTCCAATCCCTGGGCCTGGAGTGGGCTGCCCACCCATCCTCCCCAGCGCTCCTCTGCGCCCCCTGGGGCCTGTCTGGGGTGAATCATGAGGGAGGGGTGGGTGCCGCCCGATGGGAGCCTGTGGAGGGTCAGGGTGCATTACTGTGAGCTGACGTAAGAGGGAGGCTGGGCTGCCTGGGGAGGCGGCAGCGTTCAGCACGTCTGTTCCTGGCAGAGCTGGTGTTTCCTGAAAGCTGAGAGCAAGGATTCTCCAAGCCGCTGGAGCTGACCAATCCTCGTGCAGCTGACCCCCGAGCGTGCTCTCTTTCCTGATGTGGGGGTGTCATGGGGAACACGCTGGAGGCTGAGGCTCCAAGTGCAGGGCCTGCAGGAAGTGGGGAGGGGCAGAGGTTCCTGGAATTATCAACAGTCCCCCTGGGTGGCTGCAGCTCCGCTGAGCACACATCCAGAATTTTCCTGAACAGTCCTGGTTTCAAAGATTCCGTGCCATTGCACCCACAAGCATACTAGAATTGTTACAAGTCTCAATTTTTGGTTAAGGAAAGATATGGGTGGTGGCCATAGGGTTTTTCCTCCCTCTGTGTTCACATCCCATCCACTTTGAGACAAAGCAGGAACTCGCAGGCCTGCCGGACCCGCAGGGACGGGACCTCGCTCTGTTCCCCCCCCCCCCCCGGGGGCCAGGCTGCCCGGGGGCCAGGCTGCCCGGGGCCCCTCTAAGCAGCCAGCACCGATGCAGTCTGGCCCTCTGCCATCTCCCTGGACTCTGGCAAGCTGGGACGAGCACACAGACCCCGCTGCGCTAGGGCAGTGTGAGAGGACAGGGGTCCTCTCGGCCCTCCGCCTTCACAAATCCCGCCATTATTTAAGCCCAGTTCAACCCTACCCTCTGTGAAGTTGTCCCTTGTCACTGCAGCCACCCTTCTCTCCTCTCTTCTTTTCCGCTTTACCCAGTACAGTCTTATTTACTTATCTTACAAACACATACGTAGCCCTTTCAATGTGTTGGACACCGGTGCTCAGGGCTTTCCAAGTATTAACTCATTTAATTTTCCTAATGGTCTTATCGAGTGGATTCTAATGCTACTTTAACTTGAAGATGGGGAAACTGGGCACAGTACCCTGTCTGGTAACCAGTTCATTGCTCATTGATAGCTACTGTTTTAGAAAAAGCTTGGACTCCCTCCTCTGCCTTCCAGGAAAAGGTGCTGCAGGTAAGAGCCTGCTTGGACGAGGTGCGGAGACAAGCAGCCTCTCTGGTCCCGGGTGAAGGGTTGATGAGGTCTGTGGCTGAGTTTCATCACCATTATAATATTTTTATCAAGCAAACTGTACTTCAGTTCAGCAGATGGCATAACTCTAGACTGTCCTCATTGGATTTGCATCGTTTGGGATCTTGTATATCGTCAGGAGAGAGCTTAATAATCAAGCTGTACTGCTCATTGACAAAGGGAAATAAACGCAGGGGACGACAACAAATGTTGGAATTATCTGGGCAATACAGCTTTATGTATTTATCTTACAAATTCAGAGAGAGAGAGAGAGAGAGAGAGAGAGAGAGAGAGAGAGAGAGAGAGAGAGAGAGAGATTGGTTGCCCCTGTACCCCTGTACATGCCCTGACCGGGGACTGAACCCACAACCTAGGTATGTACCCTGACGGGTCTTGCCTCTTTTAGATCCCTTTTTGCATTTTGTGTTTATAGGCTTTGGTATCATCTTACTACACTGAGTCAGTCCCTAGTCTCCTAGCTGCCTGCAGGCGGCCATGTCCCTTCCCAGGTCCTTCCCCCCGTGCCCAGTGCAGGGCCGGCGTGCGGGACGCTCGCAGACGCGCTGTGCGGATCCCCTTCCATGAAGCCGGCTGAGCTCCGGGAGCAGAGACCATGCCCACCGGTACCCCCAGCGAGTTCCCAGTAGCCAGCACAGCGGCTGGCCCGGGGCAGGTGCCCAATGCCCGGGTGCAGAAGGAATGAGGGGTGGGTGCCAGGACCCCCGGTCACCTGCCCCGTCCTGCCCTCTGCAGAATGTTTGCGGCCCGAAAGAAGCCGCGCTACTGGCGGTTCTCCATGGACTGCACGGGCACGGAGGCCCACATCTCCAGCTGCAAGCTGGGCCCACAGGTGACGCGGGACCCCGTGAAGAACGTCACCTGTGAGAACGGGCTGCCAGCAGTGGTGAGCTGCGTGCCTGGCCAGGTCTTCAGCCCCGAGGGACCTTCGAGATTCCGGAAAGCCTACAAGCCAGAGGTAAGGATGGGGCAGGAGTCTGGCCATGGGGTGCCTGGGTGTTGGGGGTGGTGGTGGCGGTTAAGGGAACAGACAGGGATCCCCAGGAGAGAGTGAGGAGAGCCAGCCCCAACTCAGACCCACTTTCTAGAGGTCATGGCCGGCCTCACCGACAGCCACTTCCAGGTGTGACAGGCAGCTGGGCCTCTGCCCCCAATCATTACCACCCCTTCCACCATCGCCGTCCCACTCTGAGACCCAGTCCCCGCTGTGAGACAGATACCAGGCGAGCAGAGTGCCTGGTTACCCACACGGTGCTTCTGCACAGCCCCTGCAGGACAAAATGCTCTAGGGCTTTTGGAAATGCGCTACAACCCTCGGAAGCACGTGGCATGAGCTACAAAGGTTTCCAAGCATATTTTGGTTTATTTTGCAACAGAAAGGATTAAAATTTTAAAAAGCTCTCACAAAGATAGGAAATGAAAACCTGCCATTACCATATGTATGTTTGTGTACCAGCACCTGTGAGTGTGTGTGCGTGTACATGTGTGTGCATGCGTGTGTGAGTGTGTTCAGAGATGAAAGTGGGGAAGGACAGTGGTTCTCAGAATTATCAACAGTCCTCCTGGGTAGCTCTTGTACTAATAAAAGGGTAATATGCTAATTAGACCGGGAGACCTTCCGGACTTCCTTCTGGACAAAGCCATGGTGGTGGGGCTGAGGCAGAGGCGGTTAGGGGTGATCAGGCCAGGAGGGAAGGGCAGTTGGGGGCCAGCAGGCCGACGGAGGGGGCAGTTGGGGGTGAGCAGGCCAGCAAGCAGAGTGGTTAGGGGCAATCTGGCAGGCAGGCAGGTGAGCAGTTAGGAGCCAGTGGTCCTGGATTTCAAGAGGGATGTCCGACTGCCGGTTTAGGCCTGATCCCCCCAAGGGGTCCCAGATTGGAGAGGGTGCAGGCCAGGCTGAGGAACACCCCCCCCACCCCCTGCACGAATTTTGTGCACCAGGCCGCTAGTATTAGTATAAATGAACATCCCATTTCAACAGACTGGTTTCCTGGGACAAGAGAACTATCCCAAACAGGGCAGGCTTGGCGCTTCCCTGAAGAAGAGAGAGTGCACTTCTATTTCCCTCGAGAATCAGGGAGAAACTTTCCTTGTTCCTGCTCTTCTTTTTTCCTATGGGTCCCTGGGACCTGCATGTTCATGGGGACCGGGGGTGGGAATAGTGGGTGGGAAATCGCACATGCAAGGGGAGAGGGAGAGGTGGAAGCGAGCACTGAGCACTTATTAGGGAATGAGTCCCTGTGCCAGATAAAACCTTGGAACTTAGGAATTAGGTGGCTGGACAGAGGTGAACTACAAGCCAGCTCTGACCACGGCAGAGGTAGGAGGAGGGGGAAAGGTCATAATGGGGGCAGGTGGTGTATCCAGGCAGTGGGGCCAGAGCAGACCCTCCCAAACCTGGTGGGTTTGTTGACCGAGGCAGCTTCATTCCCTCCCCTTTCCCCTCTCCTTGCCCCCCTGTCTCTTCCTCCACCCTCTCCAATTGCCCCTCCCCACCAACATCAATGACCTGCTTTGGGAAAGGGGGTAACAACATATCCACCCCGAAAGGGAAAACAGGACAGAAGATAATAAAGCATACTAAGGTCCTGCCCACACTGGGGCCCCTCCCACACTGGGGGTGGAGTGTTTGGATAAAAGAAGAGGCCTTCAAGGAAAGGGGTGAAGTGAGTGTTGCCGCCCAGCATCAACCAGAGGGCCCCCAGGGGCCTCCAAAGTGTACAAACCTGACCACACAGGTGTGCAGCCCTGCGACACCTGGACAGTGCCCGAGCCCCGCCCCCCCCCCCCGTCTACCCCCCTCCCCCCCCACATGTGATTTCATGGCCACATCCTTTGTGTGGCCTCAGCCGGAGCCTCTGAGCTTTCCTCATGTGTCCGATCCCAGGTCCTACTGCTTGGAAATTCCTCTTACTATGCGGTTTAAAGCAGATGAATCAAGTTCATACCAAACCAATTAAAAAAGCAAAAAGGCAAGGGAGCCTTACATCACATTTTCCCTTGGTTCCCCTCTTCCCTCCAGGCTGACTCGGCCTGGCCACTGCAGGCTGCGGAGAGGCTGCTGGCGCTCTGCCTCCACTGAGCATGGGTCAGGGATGGCCCGCTCCCTGGGAAGGGGCTGGCATCCAGCCAGACAGCTGGGCAGGGAGGTGGGAGAAGCGAGGGTCATAGGCCGCAGGGAACGGGCTGGAGCCAGCAGTGTTACTGTTTTGCTACAATTAGAGCTCCTGAAGCCAGTGGGCATTTTGCACCCACCCCGTCCCGTTTTTTGTCTCCCCCTAGTGGCAGGGTCCGAGCAGCCCCTGAGAGCTGTAGAACTGGGTGCTGTCACAGCACCCCACCCTGCCATGGCAGCGTGAGGCGCAGTTAGTCGGGGAGAGAGATGTGACCGAGTGGGAACCTCGGCTGGAGGATGGAGACACAGGGTTTTGTCTGATCCCTGGGCCCTCAAGGTGGCTGGTGTATATGTGAATGTTTCAAAACCTCCACCTCCAGCCCTGGCCTGTGTGGCTCAGTGGGTTGGGCATCATCCTGTGCACCAAAAGGTTGCTGGCTCAATTCTGGGTCAGGGAACATGCCCAAGTAAGGGGGATGCAGGAGGCAGTCAATTGATGGTCAGCTCTCACATCAATGTTCCTCTCTCTCTCTCTCTCTCTCTCTCTCTCTCTCTCTCTCTTTCTCTCTCTCTCTCTTCCTCTTTCTTACTCTCTTTCTAAAATCAATTTTTGAAAAAATATATTAAAAAACACCACTCCAAACAGGCCTGCTTTGGCTGGGCCATCGGAGGGGTAGGGATGGGGGTGAAGGGAGCCCCGGGCTGATGGAACAGCTGTGCAGTCACCCCTTGCTCCCTCTGTGTTGAATCAAATGAGAGTCAACAGAGCCCCGAAGCCTTCGGAGTCCCCACCCCAACACACATGTACACACACGCATGCACACCCAAGCATGCACAGAAGCTGTTGCAGACCAGGGTGTGTGGGCAGATGGAGTCAGGTGACCCGGCTCCCATCTCCTAAGGTGTGGTCCAGTGGGTCACGACGCTGGTGGAGAGTGGCTCTGACTCCTACGCAATGAAGCAGACCCCATAGGTGATCAGGCTTCCAGGCTGCCAGTGAGCGTCAGGAGTGTTTAATCTGTAACCGCCCACCCTATCTGCATCTTCCGAAGAGTGGGGCCCATTGGACTTGAGTGTGGTCAGGCCTGAGAGCGGTGGCCAGGCAGGGCCCTGCTTTTACAGGGCTCTGTTACAGTCGGGTGGAATGACATCCATCTGGGGTCTGTAGACTTGGGGGTAGGAGCTTCTTTCTGTAGCTCTAAAGCTTGAGGTTCTGGATGAGGGGGTGGAGGGAAGGGCTGGTGGCAAGGTCCTGGAGCCAGGCATGGGTTGGGGGACGAGCTGATGAGGGTCCCGGTGGGCTCCCCAGTAGCCCAGGACTAAAGCGCCATAAGAGACTGCCAAGCAGAGCCGACCTTCAGAGTGAGTGTCCCGGCCACACACACACACACACACACACACACACCTAGAACAGTTTTAGCTCCTGGCCCCAGTGCCTGGGCTTGGGCTGGGCAGTTGGGAAGGGAAGGAAGGAGGTGGGCAGTGCCTGCCCACTGAACGTGCATCAGCCTCCGCACTCATCAGAATCGTGTGTCTCTTCAGCAGCCCCTGGTGCGGTTGAGAGGTGGTGCCAACATCGGGGAGGGCCGCGTGGAGGTGCTCAAGAATGGCGAATGGGGTACCATCTGTGATGACAAGTGGGACCTGGTGTCTGCCAGCGTTGTCTGCCGAGAGCTGGGCTTTGGAAGTGCCAAAGAGGCCGTCACTGGCTCCCGGCTGGGGCAAGGTAAGGAGTGGGAGGACATGCGGTGGGCTCTCTCCACGGGGACCATGGCAGAGGAGCCCAGCACGGCTGGCTGCAGGGGCTTCCCAGGCTCTCCTTGTGTCTCCTCCTGCCCGCAGCAGCTGCTTCTCTTAGAGACTCTCAGGCCTCTCCCTGGGTAGTCAGAGCTGGAAGGGCCTTAGGGAAACTGAGTCCCCATGTCCCGGATTTGGAAGCTGAGACCCAAAGAAGGGACATGAGACAACATATTAGCCGTCAATGAGTAATGGGGGTCTCCCAACCCCTTAACCCAGGGCTCCCACTGCCCCGCTGAGCAACTGGAAATCTTGGGAGGGTCCTCCAGGAGAGGGCCTCGGGGTTCCTCAGGCTGTGGACCACCCCGGGCACAAAGGAACCCCCGATGTCCTCTTACTCTTCCACTCCGGCACAGCCCCGCAAACCTCCCTGCTCCAGACACTGGGAATATGATACCTCTCTCCGATGTCATGGGATGCTAAGGAGAAGGGGCCTGGTTTTTATTAAGTGTCCTGAACAAATGTTCTGTTTGAGCAAAGAACAAAACACAAGGGACTTTCAAGCTGAGAGCAATGTTGTGGATGTGACATGACAACAGAGCATCCCTTCCCGCCCAGCCCATGAAGGCCACTGACCTGTGCGAACCCTGGGTCTTCAGAAGGAGGCCCTTCACCCAGACACTGCAGCCCAGTGAGTGCCCAGCCTCTCCTGGGAACTGTGGACTGAGCAGGGAAAGCAGCCCTCAGTGCTGACCAGCAGGGCGTCTGCAGTGCACCTGGCTGGAGGGCCCGGGAGGAGGGAGAATGGGGAGGGGGGAGGAGGGAGAAAGGGCAGGGAGGAGGTGTGCGGTGTCCTGTCCTGAGGGGAAAGGATGTTTCCAAGCTATAAGACATAGGGCCATTGCCCCACAGAGAGGAATGCAGTGAGGTCATAGATCCCAGCCCCGAGATGGAAATAATAGCAGGGACTGGAGAGAGTCCTGGCTGTGAGGCAGCATTGCTGGAGGGGAGCTCAGGCTGTCTACTCCAAACAATGAGGAATTTGAGGCTCTGGAGAACAGCCCAAGGTCATCTGAGACTTAATGGAGTTAATGGTAGAGTCTTACTCAGATTTGGGCCTTTCCTTTGCAAGAAGTCCTGCTCACTTTCAGAAGACCTCTCTACCGTCACTCTCCGATCTCTGCAGACTTCCTGGGCGTGCACTGAAGTCTGGGGTCTAGGGTGGACTTTAATGACAGTGTACCTGTCAGGCCGTGCGACAGTCCTCGTCCTTCCTGGTATGGGCTTCCCTTAAATCTCGAATATTTAGGACAGAGCATTTTTCTGGTTGACTGATGTGATGGTTTGTGCTCTCCCAAGGCCAACAGGGCAGAGACCAAGCTCGTTTTGAGGAATAAACAAGCACTGGGTAACATAAACATCCCATGTCTCCTGGGTATGTGCTGTTTGACCTAATTACTGCACTGCCCAGAGCAGCCAGAGGCTTCCAAGGGCCTGCAGAACTCTGGGAGAATGAGATGTTTGACATTTACAATGCACGAAAGAACCATTGGATGATTTACTATCTGTTGCCACACTGGGTGGGGTCCACTCTGATGGGCAGAAAGAGAAAAGTCCACATTCAGTGTCAGGTCACAGAGCAGATGGGGTCAGTCCCGCAGTCCTGGCTCTGGCTGGCAGAGCAGTGACCACACCCAAGTGAAGGCAGTGAGAGGGTGACCACTGAGAGTCCCAGTCCCAGCCCTGCCCCTGCTTGCACAGTGCCTTTGAGTGGCCTTCTGGGCCTCAGTTTTTTCTGGATTTATGTCTGAGGTTCTGTCTGACTCCAGCCTCCTGTGATTCTCTGAAACTTGTGCTTCTCACCAGGGTGGATGTCAGGTCAGAGTCAGGCACTGCGCCTTGTGGTGCAGGACCCCCGGCACTCAGACCGCATTCCATTCCGGCCGTCTGTCTATGCATCCGCCAACCCCCGGGACTGAGTGCGGTGTGAAGGGAGGGCCTCTGTCTTTTATCTCTGTGTCCTTGGTGCCGAGTCTGTGCCCAGCTTGTAGTGCTCCAGGAATACTAATTTTATCAAGAATGAATGAATGGATGAATGAATGAGTTCCGGTTGCACAAGTAGGGTCAGCTGAACTAACATGGTAAAGAAGTTTACACATTCAAGACTTGCATTGTCCAATAGAAATATTATGCAAGCCATTTACCTATTTAACATTTTCTAGACATAATTTTAAGTTTTCTAGTAGCCACGTAAAATAAGTAAACAAACAAACAAACAAAAAGCGGGAGAGCCCTGGCCAGGGTGGCTCAGTTAGTTGGGCATCGTCCCATCCATCAAAAAAGTTGTCAGTTTGATTCTCAGTCAGGGCACATGCCTGGGTTGCAGGCTCAATCCTCAGTGCTGGAGGCAGCTGATTGATGTTTTGCTCCCACATTGATCTTTCTCTCTCCCTCTCCCTTCCTCTTTCTCTCTCTCAAAAAAAAAAAAAATCAATAAAAATATTAACAAAAAGAAGCAGGTGAAATTAATTTTAATAATATATTTTCTTTACCTAGAAAATATGAAATATTTTTATTTCAACATGAAATCAATATAAATGCTATTAATGAAATAATTCACATTTTGTGTACCAACTCCTTGAAATCCAGGGTGTTATGTACACTCACAGTACATCTCAGTCTGCACTGGCCACAGTCCAAGTGCTACTGCATTGGACAGGGAAGCTCTAGAACAGCGATTTTCAACCGGTGTACTGCAAGAATTCTTAAAACATGCGATACCTGACTATTTAGTCAGGAGCACTGACCTCTTTTCCCTTAGATCAGTGGTCAGCAAACTCATTAGTTAACAGAGCCAAATATCAACAGTACTTCTTCAAAATAGACCTGCCCAGGCCAAAAACCCACTTCTGCACATGGGCCACGAAGTTTCAATCGCACTGTACGCGCGCCCGCACGTGGTATTTTGTGGAAGAGCCACACTCAAGGGGTCAAAGAGCCGCATGTGGCTTGCGAGCCGCAGTTTGCCGACCACGGCCTTAGATTATTAAGTAAAAAAGTGACAACCGCCAATACAACAATAGCCGTCCAGTGTGAATGAATCAAAATTTATACTTTTTTGTCTGATTGGCAAGAAAGATAATAATTTTTGTGTGCCGCAGAATTTTAGTAGTTTATGTGTACCATGAGATGAAAAGGTTGAAAATCACTGCTCTAGAGCTTTAAAACCCTTTTGCTTGCAATGCCCAATCAGAAATACATGTGACAGTGTATGCCAGACAAATAAAGCTGAAATAAAACTTTGTGAAACAATGCTAACCTTTACAACATGCAAAAAACACTGCTGTCTCCTAGTCTCTTCTTTTGGCCCTTAAAAATGTGATTGCAACCTGCAGAGGTGTTTGTGGATCCAGAGTCCATACCTGGCTCCCTGTAGTCACCTGCGGCCAGGGCTTGTACAAGAAGGAAGAGCAGGGCCACGGTGGAGGTGGGGAGCAATCCAGGGTACAGTCCAGAGCCCAGGAATAAGCAAAAGCTGGGGATCGGGATGCAGGTTAAACCTAGGTCAACAAGAGAAGGCGGGAGCCTCGGACCCCACTGGCCGTGCCGCAGCCAGTGCCTTCCATTGACACCTCCTGCCCTGCCCAACCCACCTCAGAACTGGGTGGTGCAGAAAATAAGGGTGATAAGTACTGGTTTCCCCAGCTCAGTGCTCTGTCTGGTGTCCATGAATATGCATGCTGCAGGAAAGCGGGCGCTGCTCTCTGGGCCTCAGCCCCCGGTGTCTGAGAAAGCCACGTAAGTTTACATCCGTTAGGCCAGAAGGAGACTAACCAGATGTTAGTTGGAGTCTAACGCATGCTAAGCTCTTGTGTTAATATTTCCTCGATAGTCTAGCAATCCACAAACACTCGTTGAGTTAGTATGTGGTCTGCATGGTGCACTGGAGAATTTACTTCTTCCACAATCACTTATGGTAATCGTTTCTGTTCTCTAGGAGCTCATCTCAAGTGGAGAAAATGGTATAATCCCAAAGATAACTTACACTAGCAAAGAGGTGATGACATGTAAGAACTAATACTAAAAAGCCCTAGCCGGTTTGGCTCAGTGGACAGAGTGTCGACCGGCGCACTGAAGGGTCTCGGGTTCGATTCCAGTCAAGGGCATGTACCTCAGTGGCAGACTCGATCCCCAGCCCTGTTTGGAACACATGTGGGGGCAACCAATTGATGTGTCTCTCTCACATCGATGTTTCTCTCTCTTTCTGTATCTCCCCTTCCCTTCCACTCCCTGAAAATCAATGGAGAAAATATCCTCTAGTGAGGATCAACAAAATAATATAATAATAATGAAAATAATACCTACCATTGGGCCAGTTATTTAATCTTTCATCTCCAGTTTCCTCATTTTATTGGGTTGTTGTGATGATTAAATGATTTAATAGAAGCAATGTGTATAGGACAGAATCCAGCACAGAGTAAGTGCTCAAATATTAGACATCCTCATCACCACCATCATCATCCTCACTGTCATCCTCATCATCACCACCATCATTATATCATTACCATCATCATCAGCACCATCACCATCATTATATCATTACCATCATTATCAGCACCACCACCATCATTATATCATTACCATCATCATCACCACCATTATTACCACCACCATCATCACCACCATCATTATTATACCATTACCATCGTCATCATCACCATTATCATCACCATCATCATCACCACCACCATCATCACCACCATCATTATTATACCATTACCATCGTCATCATCACCATTATCATCACCATCATCATCACCACCACCATCATCACCACCACCATCATTATACCATTACCACCATCATCACCACCATTATTACCACCACCATCATCACCACCACCATCAGTATACCATTACCATCATCATCATCACCACCATCATCACCACCATCATCATGATCCTCACAATCATCAAACAAATGCTGCCTGATCTAACTGCAGTCCCAGGTTGCTGCCCACTTCTCCGCCCACCTTAATTCACGAGCTGTGGCCTCCGCTTGCTTCCAGAGCCCTGTTTCGAATCTCTATTTTGTCACAGCCTTTCCACTCTGAGTCCTTGGATGCTTCCAGCCATAGTTACAGATGTGTTTTTTGTAAATTTTGTAAAATTCTAGGGAACTGTAGGCTTCATCGCTTATGAATTTCCAAGGAAATGGAACTTGGCTTTTATAACATGGGTTGCTCTTAGAAGTTAATTTTTGGCCTCAGTGAGCCTAGATACTGGTGTCTTCAGACTCCGTGGCATAGCCAAGGGCCCTTCCTTTAGGTTCAAAACATAGGTAGGCCCTGGCCGGGTGGTTCAGTTGGTTGGAGTGTCATCCCAAACACCAAACGGTTTAGGGTTTGATTCCAGGTCAGGGCATATACCTAGGTTGTGGGTTTGACCCAGGTGTGTATGGGAGGCAACCAATTGATGTTTCTTTCTCCCTTTGATGTTTTCTCTCTCACTCTCTTTCTCTCTAAAATCAATAAAACATATCCTCAGGTGAGAATTTTTTTAAAAATCATAGGTAGTCACCTCCATCTTTTACCACATTACAAGTACTTGCATAAGTGTCTGCCTCCACCACAGACTGAGCACTTCATGGCAGGGGCCTGCCTTCTTCATGTATGTGTCCCCAACTCCTAGCACAGAGGCCAACATACAACAAGTTCTCAGTAGAGACAACATCCATCCAGACACTATTTGCAGCACTTCTTTTTTGCCGGGGCCTGGTTGAGAATACAAAAGGAACACACAGGCTGGCCGGTGCGGCTCGGTGGTTGAGCATTGACCTATGAACCAGAAGGTCACAGTTCAATTCCTGGTCAGTTATGGGCTCAATCCCAGTAAGGTATGTGCAGGAAGTGGCTGATCTATGATTCTCTCTCATCATTGATGTGTCTATCTCTCCCTCTCCCGTCCTCTCTGAAATCAGTTTAAAATAAAAACTAATATAAAAAGAAACTAAAGGACCACAGACATAGTGCCTGCTCTCGTGGGCCCTCTGGCCTAGTGGGGAGACAGACAGACATTGAACAGAGAGCCACGTGAATGAACGTGAAGCAAAGTGCTCAGTGGACGGCTCCCTGAGTAGACCCAGCTGAGATGGGGGGGTCAGAAAAGCTTCTCCAAAGAAATGGCATTGAAGCTGAGCCCTGAGAGATGAGCAGGAGTTAGTGGTGAGGACTGGGAGGAAGACAGTCCAGGCAGGGGGTCCATGCAGAGGGAAACCCTTGGCTCAGGAGAAGATATGGCTGAGGGGGAGGAGCTGGCAGAGCCAGGAGGCTAAGTGGAGGTCAGATTCCACAGGGCCTGGGAGGCCCCCTGTGGGAGGCAGACACTTCCACAAAGACCTCATATAATGTGGTAAAAGATGGAGGTGGCTGCCTATGACTGTGGTTTTTACCATTAGGGTAGTGAGAGGCTACTGCAGGGATTTAAGATGAGAAGTGACATGATTCCATTTGCATTAGAAATCTCTTGGGCTGCTGTGTGGAAAATATTTTGGAATAAGCAAACGGGAGGAAGACTATTGAATTCACCCAAATGGGAGACGGCAGGGTTGGACTAGTGTTGTAGCAGAAATGAAAAAACAAAAGCACTCAGCTTTGGGGGAGTGAACAGAATGTGGTAATGGACTGCTTTTGGTGAAAAAGGAGGCGGTACTAGAGATGAGCTCTGGGTTCTGGTGAGAATAACCAGGTGGGTGGAGGGGCCTTTTCCTGGGATGGGGAAGGGCTGTCGAGGAAACAGACTGGGGACAAGCCTACTGTTGGCTATGGAAGCAGAACAACAGATGTTGCTCTCAAGAAATTCTCCCTGAAGGGGACGAAAGTGATGGGCCAGAGGGAGGTGCAGGGGTCAGGAGAGGGTCATCGTAAAGATGGGAGGTTTTAGTGGGTGTTTGAGTGATGAGGGTCAAGAAGGTGGCGAGGATCTGGAGAGGGAGAAGGTCACAGACAGGCCAGGGACCAAGATGGGAGTCGATGCAGCCCAAAGCTGGAAACAGTGGGCTTTGATCCGTCGTGATGAGTGGCTGAGTTGAGCTGAATGCTGGTCAGCCTGGGAATTCTTTCTCCCCAGCAGGGGGAAGCTTCCCCTTGTTATCTCTGCCTGTATGAGAGCTTCCCGCGTGCTCACCTAGGTCATTTGCAGGATTCTTCCATCGCCCCCTCCAGCTCCGCTCTCCACCCTTACCCATAAAATCAAGAGGCACATTTGGGTGTGGCCAGCAGGGAGCACTGACAGCAGACTGGAGATGGGGAGAAGAGAGAGGCCAGGCATTTCTTCTCCCTGCAAAGTCCCTGTAGCCACCCTGGCTCTCAACCAAGAGTAACAGCTCTTTTCAGATGCCTTTCCACACAGCTCTTTGCTCTCCTGGGTTAGATATTGGCATCTCCCCTCACTCCTGCAGGTCTAGGCTGGTGTCTGTGCCCAGTGCTAGTAGCCCCCGAGCACTGGACTGTCCTTTGTTCACCACACTCTGTTCATACCTTTATTGTAAAAATCTGTTATTCTAACTTTCTTCAGATTATCCAATTTGAGCATGCCATCTCTTCCTAAAGGGACCCCGACCATGCAGCCATAGTCACCCTTTTCAGGTTCATAAATGCAAGTTGGGAAGGAAATCTAGATACCTTCTAGTTCGTCTCCTTTATTTAAGGGAGAAAACCAATATTCAGGAGGCTGAGTGAGTTGTCCAAGATCACACAAGTTAGTACAATCCTCATTAGCTCTTATGGGAGAAGCAATTCTCTCCAGGGAGGAAAGCCTGGGTCATTGAGCTGATTGTGGGAGGCATTTGGGAGAGTTCTGAGGATGGGAGAGAAGTGTTCTTATTATCTGGGATTTTCTTGCCAATTGCAGAAACTTTCCTTCAGGAGCTCTCCTAGCCCATGTTTATTTTCTTCTCCAGGGATAGGACCCATCCATCTCAACGAGATCGAGTGCACTGGGAACGAGAAGTCCATCATTGACTGCAAGTTCAATGCCGAGTCCCAGGGCTGCAACCACGAGGAGGATGCTGGTGTGAGATGTAATACCCCTGCCATGGGCTTCCAGAAGAAGGTGAAGGGGCTGGACACACAGATGGGACCGTGTCATGTTTAGGTCATTGAGGCTCCAGAAATTGCGGGCCCATTGGCCTCACGCTAAAGGTTTCTCACAGGTGGTGTGAGGGTACTCTGACAGCAATCTCAGGAAGGTGTCAGGCTCAGCTGCATCACTATTCATGGCATTGCCACCTAGCATTTGTAAATGTGCCAAAAAGAAAACACGTATCAGCACCACTGTCCTTAGCGGCAGACATTGAGCGTCTGCCAGGCGCCACATCTGCACTGGGACTGGACGTATGGTGAGATCGCAAGGCAGTCCTTTCTGAGGGACTCAGGTCTCCAGCACCTGTGACACGCTTGGCAGGAGCCTTTCCAAGGGCTCAGAGGAACCACATTGACATCAGATCTGCAAACCACACAGAAATAAGCAAGTACAGATAGTACGTTGGTAACCAGAGGGAAAGAAAAGGGAATCTTAACAGCATTAAGCCAAAGACACACCTTCCTGTCCTGAGATAGGGCCTCGAAAACCTACATTGTGTCTCCTAGCTTGGATGTCCTTGCCTGCAGGAGTAGCCAACAGATGACTTCCTCTTCGCCAGGAGGGCTCTCCAATGTTACCAAAAGGCCCGGTGAGGCCTATGTAATGTTCATTATGCCACGAGTGTGGTCGGGTCTGTGCAGCATCTGGTGGGTGGCACGTCGGAAGAGCTTTCTGAGTGCATGTTTTAAAATGAGCAAACATTGGGACGAGGTGGCTGAGTGGTTAAGGCGATGGACTGCTAAAATGAGCAGACATGGCCTTGGCTGGTTTTGCTCAGTGTATAGAGCATCAGCCTGTGGACTGAAGGATCCCAGGTTCAATTCTGGTCAAGGGCACTTGCATGGGTTATAGGATCAATCCCCAGTAGGGGGCATGCAGGAGGCAGCCAATCAATGATTCTCATCGTTGATGTTTCTGTCTCTCTCTCCCTCTCCCTTCCCCTCTGAAATCAATAAAAAATATATATATTTTTTAAATGAGCAAACATGGACACATTAGGGTGCAGGACAGTTCCCCAGCTGGGCTCCTGCTTGGACAGTGATTCTTGACCTTAGCACCAGGATGCCAAAGGTGCTACTGAACTTGTGCAACTCACTGCCCAACAAGCCAAAAATGGGCACCCAATTGCACTTGGACAAGCCACACATTTGCTGGTGTGTGAGCAGGAGTGTGGGCCACAGCCTCACAGCGGCGGGAGGGCCGGCATTTGTGATTGCCCAGCAGCATTCTGATAGCCATACCAGAGCTGTAAATGCCGACTGCGCTGAGTCTGGCTTGCTGTGGCACCATTCACTTCAGACAGATTGGAGTTGGGTGGAGTGGGGTTTTCAATCCAAATGAAAGATCTGGGCCAAAGGAAGTGAAATTTTCCAGAACTATTTTATGGTGGGAATTGCTGAGCCAGGCCCAGTGATGGCAGCAGAGGCACCAAACTCCCGGCACAAACAGCCCTCACCCTTTCGGGGGCCCTCCAGGCTCCAGGAGGTGGCCCCTGCTCTCAGCTACAGCGTGTGGGAGAGTTTTACACCTAGATCTGCTGTTTCTGCCCCCTGGGAAGGAATGAGGATAGTCACCTCTGAAAGAAATCCCTACGGGCTGCACCAGTTCTCGCCACAGCAGACGGTCAGGCTTCTGCACGGCCAGCTTAGGGCCCCCAAACGTACTGGCAGCAACACTGGGCAGAGACTCCTGAGTTTTATCACTGTTAGTTTGCTGGCACTGGCAGAACAAAATACCACAGACTTGGGTAGTTTAAATAATAAAAATTTATTGACTCATAGTTCTGGAGGCTGGAAGTCCAAGATCAAGGTGCTGGCAGGGTTGGTTTCTCCTGAGGCTCTCTCCTGGGCTTTCAGTTCTCACTGTGTCCTCACGTGGCCTTTCCTCTGGGCTTGTGCATCCCTGGTGTCTCTTCCTCTTCTTTCTAGTAAGAACACCAGTCAGGTTGGATTAGGGCCCCACCCATATGACCGCATTTAACCTAATTACCTCTGAAAAGGCTCTTCAAATACAGCTGCATTAGGGATTAGCATATTAATTCAATGTATGAATTGGAGGGGGGAGGGGCACACATTAGTTTATAACAAACACTCACTAGCCAATTCCTTAATCTCTTTGAGGCTTCAGTTTGCCCCTCTAGCAATAAGGACCTAAGAGAGATGATTCCTAGAAAAATCAGTTGACTTTTCGTGGAATGGCTAATGCAGGCCACAGACTTGGAGCTGGTTGTCTATCCAGCCACAGCCGAGCCAGAGGCATCAGGAAGACCAGTGTCGGCCTCCTGAAGGCCAGGCCTCTTGCCTGACTGAGCCCTTCCATCTGCTCTGAGGAGCGTTTTGTTTTCTGATCGACTCGCAGCTGATAATGATCATAGCTAAGACGGTGCCTAACATTTCTTGAGCACTTCCTGAGTGCCAGGCCCTGTCTGAGCTCTGTCCGTGAACTATCTCATTTTATTCATCTACTCAACAACCCTGGGAGGCCGATGGAACATTGTGGCTACCCTTGGCTTGTCTCTTTGCCAGCTGACCTATTGACCTTGCAGCCCTTAAGTCCATAACAGGAATTAAGACCTGTGCCCCAGGGGCCATGCTGTTGCTAAGGACTGTTGACCAGGCAACTTAATGTGCTGGGGATTCCTGGAGGTGTCATGCCTTATCCCAAAGGCATGAATTGTTAGAAGCATGAAGGGTAACAAGGTACTGTATTTGGATTAAGGCTTGCATTTTTAGAACCCTTCCCCAAATGTCAGATCTCCCTGCTTGATCTCATATAAGTTGGTCCATGCTTCCATTCTGTAAGACTGATAATTTATTCATTCATTCCAAAAAATGGTTGTGGAGTACCTAACATTCCTGAGGTGCTGTCTTTGATATTGATCACACAGGAAAATAGACAAAGTCAGCTCTGCCCTTGGATCTTACATTCTAGCGGAGGAGACAGACCTTAAACAAATTGTAAGGTAGCTTAAGTATAACTGTCACAAGTGCTAAGGGGATGTGTAGGTGTTTTGTGCTGGGCTCAGCCTACCAGTAGCCAGTATTGTGGTTGGACTGGCCCCTGTGGTTCTTATTATGATTACAAGATGCCCTTCAGCTATAACCATCAGAGACTTTTGAAAACATACAGGTTTATTACTCACAGACTGAAATTACACAGCACACTTGGGGCCACACAAGTGAGGTCACAGGTAGAGAGAGAGAGTGCTAAGGGCAGGGGTTCTGATTTTATTGGGGTCAAGGGTGGGGACCGAGGGTTCTGTGGGCTCACTTTTTATTGCTGGCTGTAAAAATAAGAGATGGGTTTTAAAGCACAGGTAGGAAAAACAAGTGGCCCAAATGGTCAGTTATAAAAATCAACCAAGATCTCTGAAACAAAGGGGCCCCCGTGGGCACAGGGGCCTGGTTCTTTATCTGGTCGAATGGCTGGCAATGTGCTCATTTGAGATGGGCTTCTTGGAAGGAGACACCTTGGTAATCAAAGCCTAAGGCGGGCGCTTGCCTTGCACAAAGGGAAAACCCACGGTCAGGCTTTCACCACAGTGGGAGCCGTGGAATGTAAGGGGCACTGACCCCAATCGGAGGGGAATGTCGGTGGGTATGAAGTTGGAAAGAGGAACAGGATCAGCCGGGAAAGGGCCTCTGTGTGTAGTGGGCTTCCATGTGAAATGTGTGACTTACCGTGGGACATGGTCAGGAAAGTTAGGGAGCCACGGAAACTGAAAGGAGACCCACGGCCTGGAGGTCGGGGAGAAGGATGAGGGAGACGCGGGACAGGCGGCAGAGGAGAGCAGTGGAGCCTGGGAAGCCACTCACCTGTTCTAAGCGGGGGAGGGACCGGAGCAGGTGCTGCTTAAAAATGACTGGCTTCTGAGTAGAATGGGCTTCTCTGGACTCATGGTTTGCTTCTTTCTCATGGATCCTGTGCGTTATATTAATTATATTAAAGGTTTCTCTCTTTCCTTTGACGGGGATGAAAGCAAGAGTAAAGGCGAGAGATGGTGGTGCCTGGGAGAAGGGAGGGAAGTAGGTGGGCTGGAAAGAGACTTGGGAGATAAACTCCACCGGGATGTGGCGGGAGAGAGAGAGAGGGGGAGAGAGAGAGAGAGAGAGGGAGAGAGAGAGAGAGAAAGAAAGAAAGGGAGATGTTAAGGATGCTTCCCAGATTTCTGGCTTGAATAACAGAATGGATTAGGGATCAGCAGACTACAGCTTGCAGGCCAGACCCACCATTCCGCCTGTGTTTGTAAATACAGCTTTATTGGAACACAGCCACGCCCAGTCATATGCATGTCGTCCGTGACTGCCTGCACACCACATGGCAGAGATGTGCTTACGACAGAGAGCACACGCCCGCAAAGCCTAAAATACTTACCAGCTGGCCTTTGTGCAAAGTTCGCTGCCCTGGGACAGATGATAGTGACTTTAGCTGAAATAGGGAACAAGCGGAAGATATAGCACAGGGTTAGGTGGAGAGAGAAAAGAGGACAAGTTCGGATTGGGAGTCTCAGAGGTACCAAGGGTAACTTTCTAATAGGCAGTTAGCTCTATTGGTCCCAGAAGAGAGTTCTGGGTGGAGAAGGCAGCAGGGGGCTCTGTGGGAGGAGACAGGATCAGGAGCTGGAACCAGCCAAGCAGAGGGTGTGTGAGAAGAGGGTTCCAGAAGAAATCTTGGGGAATTCTAACATTTTAGGGACCCTGAGCGCGTCCTATCAAGTGTCTGATTCTAAGAGCAGCTCCCCACCAGTGGACTCCAGGGGAGCAGCGGGGAGCCAGGCAAGCACCTGACCTGAGCTTTGATTACTGAGGCATCTCCTTCCAAGAGGCAGGTTCTGCTGTGGTACCCTGTGGTGGTCCAGGGGCCTCCTGGCTACACAGGCGAGGGCCGCAGGCTGCCTGCGGCGGAACCTAATGTGTAAGAGCATGGCTCTGGGGGATGCTGTTGAATTGAGTGTCCCAGGCAGGACCCTCTGGGAGAACTGGGACCGGTGGCAGGTCAGTGAGGCTGCTCCTCTCCATCCCTCCTGGTGACCATGCCTGCCTTTCTCTCTACAGCTGCGCCTGAACGGGGGCCGAAACCCCTTCGAGGGCCGGGTGGAGGTGCTGGTGGAGAGGAATGGGTCCCTTGTATGGGGGACCGTGTGCGGCGAGAACTGGGGCATCGTGGAGGCCATGGTGGTCTGCCGGCAGCTGGGCCTGGGGTTCGCCAGCAACGCCTTCCAGGTGAGAAGCCCGGGTTTCCGCCCCTCCATCCAGTCTGATCCTCCCGCCTCTAGTCAGCCCCCGTCCCCCACGGACCTTCCCCAGCCACCCAGAAGGAGGAGAGCCATGCGCCACGGGCTGGGTGGGAGGCCCCTCAGGACTCTGAGTCCCGGGGTGGCTCAACCTCTGCTTCTCCTCGCTGCAGAGCGAGGGCCTAGACTATGGTTTCCCAGTCCACTCAGTTTGCACTGGGATTCACCCTAATCTTGGGGTGTCCTTCTATGCCCTTTGCAGAGGGAAGCAGCTCAGTCCTACGGGGCAGTGGACACCACCCAGGCCGAGGCCCAACACGCCCGGGGCCTTAGCTTGCTCCCTGGGAGGCCCAGCTGTAGCCCCTGCTCATGCGTTCTCGGGTTGATCGGCTGCTAAGTTCCACGCCCGTCCAGATCCCTGTCACAGCCGCTGCACCTTCCTCCCGGGCCCCTTCCTCAGAGTGACTCAGCAGAGGGCAGCCAAGCTCCTGCCCTACCGAAAGGCAGCAGAAGAAGACAAGTAGCATTTAGCTTCAAAAATTATTCCCTCTGGGCCCTACTGTGAGGGAACAGGCACCCCCAGAGTGGAAGAGTGTCAGAAAGAGGCTGGGGTGGGGCAGGAGACAGAAGGCTGGAATCTTCCCAGCTGTACTCCCAACAGCCACGGCATAACGATCTGGGCAGAGCAGCTACCTTTCCAGGCCTCACTTTTCCTCCTGTGACTTGGAATGGACAGTCCCAGGTCCATAGGCCCCTGGCTCCAAACACTTTCCTTAAGCTTCTCACAGAGCAGGAGAATGGCTGGAGCACCCCGCCCCCCGCTTTGCTAACCCTGACTCCAGCTCCCGTGCCCAGGTGGCCCTGCTAGGGAACAGGGATTCTAAGGGCGAGACCTGGAAGAAGCCTGGCAGCCTTGCTGAGCCTGACCGCCGTCAGGTCCGGGAAGGCAGTGAGCCCGGAGCAGGGCTGCCCCGTGGCCTCTGGCACTACTACCCACACCCTCTGGGAGCCGGCTCCCTGGGCAGCACAGCCTCTCCGCTAATACCGCCTGTGACAAGCCAGGGCACTCTGTCTCTCTCAGGAGAGCAGAAAACAGTGCTCATTACACATAGTGGCTGTCTGGCTATCTTTGTTCCTTATCAGCCCATTCCTAAGACATCTGGGCCTCAGCTGGGGTTGTGCATTGGGCCTGCATCTGGTATCTATCCCTTCTCGAGGCCCCCATTTTCTATTCAGAGGATGAGGGATGTATAGTCAGGTTCTCTATATGTATGGATAGCAAACTAGCTACTGCCATATATGAATACATTTTTTCTCTCCTGCCCGTTCTGATCAATTGGTAGTGTCTTCCTGGGGCATTATGTTGAGAAGGATTCTGAGATCGCAGTCAGACTCGGAGGAGAGTGCTGTGATTGATTAGTAATGTCTGCCCTGGGCTCAGGATAAGTCAGTGGCAGCATGAGTTGCAGGTGCCGGCCATTCCTGACACACAGCACTGAACAGTTGTTTGACCAAAGCTACTTTAGCAATGCTCTCCAGGGTAGAGGGGGTGTGACAGACTCCAGTGCTCATGGTCAGAAGACCTGGAGTCTCACTCACTCTGCCACAACAAGCTGCATGGCTTGGGTAAGTGCTTCTTGGTGCCTCAGTTATCTCCATCTGGCAAATGGGATCATAAAGCGTTGAGACTTTTGTGAGGCTGAACGATGATCTATAATAATAAAAGTGTAATATGCTAATTAGACCAGAAGTCTGGCCCCGATTGCTCGGCGCTATCAACGGGTGCGAGCGGTGGCTGCCAGCCCCAGATGCCCCTCAGGGCTTCTCCACCTCCCCCTGATCCTGAGGGGTGATCAGTGCTGGTAGCTGCCTCTCCCACCCACTGCTGGCGACAGCCCCGCTTGCATCCGCTGCCAGCGCCATAGCTGCTGCTCGCACTCGCTGCCGGCGCCTGGAGCCAGTCCTGATCGCTTGGCACCGTCAGCGGGTGTGAGCTGTGGCTGCCGGCCCCGATTGCCCCTGAGGGCTTCTCCACCTCCCCCTGCTCCTGAGGAGCGGTTGGGGCAGTAGCCGATGCTTGCACCTGCTGATGGCACCGGCCCAATCACTCTGCACCATCAGTGGGCGAGAGCAGAGCCAGCGCCATCAGCATGTGGGAGTGGTGGTGGCGGGAGCAGGGCTGCCAGAAGACAGGGGACCTGGGGCCGCAGCTGGAGGGGCCAGGTGGGGGCGCAGAGGATAGGCTGAGACCTACCCCTGTGCCCACCCACGGCAGCCTTGCAGCCCACAGTTCCTTTCAAAGTGCACGAATTCATGCACTGGGCCCCTAGTAGAATATAAGAAAGTGACCATTCAAGGTGACACACTGGCCATTTCTTTTGTTGACTCCCCAGGAGACCTGGTATTGGCAGGAAAACATCAATGCCAACACAGTGGTCATGAGCGGAGTGAAGTGCTCGGGAACGGAGCTGTCCCTGGCGCACTGTCGCCAGGATGAGGACGTGGCCTGCCCCCAGGGTGGAGCACATTATGGGGCTGGAGTCGCCTGCTCAGAAAGTGAGTTCCTGGGGGTCGGATCCACCCTCCCTGCCAGGCTCCAGGAAAGGACCAGAGTCTCAATGGTTATTCCTCGCAAGGCTCTGGGGCCTCTGCCACTGGCTGAGCAAAAAAAGGAACGCAGAGGTTAATTCTTGTTAAGTAAGAAGGTGGGGGCAAAAGGGACTCCCCCAACCCCACCCACAGAACCTTGCTTGATGGCTGAATGGGTTAGGGTTAGGGAGTAACCAGGGTGTCTGGGGGCCTTCGGTTCGAATCTCAGAGCCACTGTAGACTCTTTAAGCAAACTTGGGCAAATTACGTGGCTGAGAATCCTTGCTCTTAGCAGGAGGATGGTTCTGAGGTTAGCAAAATATGAAGACCATGCTAGGTGCTCAGCGCACACCACTTCCCTCCTTACCTTCCGCCCTCCTCTGTAGGTCATTTTCTGTTGCACAGCCTGGAGGTGATTTTGCTTCCTGGTGACTCCCTGGGCATTCTAGAAAGACTGACAATATAGAAGGGAAAACCCTGCCAGGATTCAGAATGACCGAGAGAGTGCAGCCTCCCTCCCATTCTGAGCGAGAGGACCAGGCATATCACCTCCTGATCCCCAAACTCCACTCTCCCCACCCCGGCCTTGTAAAACCACTCCCTCGTGAATCAGGGAGGCAGGAGAGGCCCAGGATCTGAGACCAGACCCTGCCTGCCACTTACTGCTGATCTTGGCAAAGTTAGTTAACCACTATGATCCACAATTGTTTTTTCGAGAAACTGAAACTTAAACATGACAATGACTGTATGCAGGTGCTTGATAAAAAAATGATGCGCTGTCATCTACTATCACGGAGCACGAGGGAGAAGATTAAACCTTGAGCTCAGTCAATTCAAGTCTCTCATCAACGCCCTTAAGACTCACTCAGTATTTCCTCAGCCTGTTAAGGCAGGACGCTGGATGCCAGCGCTGGCTTCTTCGGGCAGACGTCCCAAGCTATTGCATCCTGTCTAAGAGGAGAGCCTGAGATCATCACCCTTACAGTCCCCTGGGGGAACACATCCAAGCAGAGAGAGGCAGTCTCACCGCTGTCATGGCTTATTAATTCATTTATATCTGTAATACACCTCCTCCTCCCCCCCCCCCAAAAAAAGGGCATTTAGATAACATAAACCTAAATAAAACTCAAGGTAGCATAAAATAAAAGCAGATGAAAGAAAAGTAGATATTGGCAAAAAGACTAAATCTACATGCAATATTACACACATTGGAAAATAGATCTATATCACTCCCAAAAAAATCGGACCCACGTATTAGAGGGTTTTTTTGGGGGAAAGAGAACATTGTTATTGTTTGTCATCATCCTTATTATTGTTTGCTTTTCATATGGGACATCTCAAGCTACTCAAAAGCAGAGAGAATAATATAATGAACCCTAATGGACCCGTTATAGATTGCACAATTTCCAGTGTTTTGCCCATCTGCACTGATACCTGCGGAGGCGTCCAACAGGACACTCAGAAGGGGAAGAGGAAGGTGGGCTGGTGTTCCTCAAGGACGGTGACCTTGAGAGCGGGAGACCGAGAGTCAGTTCCAGAAGGTGGTGGTAGGCAGGCAGGGACAGGGGTTTGTCTCAGTTCAGGAAGCAGAAGTCAAACGCTTGGGAAGGGGTGAGGGGTTTTGGCTCTTGCTTGAGCACAGTGTCTGCCCTCCGCAGCCGCCCCTGACCTGGTCCTCAATGCGGAGATTGTCCAGCAGAGCACCTACCTGGAGGACCGGCCCATGTTCATACTCCAGTGCGCCATGGAGGAGAACTGCCTCTCGGCCTCGGCTGCCCAGACCAACCCCACCACGGGCCACCGGCGGCTGCTGCGCTTTTCCTCCCAGATCCACAACAATGGCCAGTCCGACTTCCGGCCCAAGAACGGCCGCCATGCGTGGATCTGGCATGACTGCCACAGGTGAGGCCTCCCTTCCGTCTGCAAGGCCCCGATGGGACTGAGAATCACAGGGTCACAGAGAGACCTCACAGTCCAGGGGGCCGGGGTTCCTAAGTTGGAGGGAGTCGGTCTGCCACACTGGCCTGCCAGTCTCCACTCCCAGTCGCCCTGGCCCACCCCCCCTTCCCTGAGCCCATTCTCTCTGGCCTCCCATGCCTCTAACATAGGAAAGAGGCCTCATTTTGAGAACCCCATGCCCCTCCACTGACCTGTCAACAGTGTTCAAGTGTGTACACAGGAGGTTGGTCCTCTACAGGGTGCTTGGGGTCTGCAATGATTGGACTCTAGGTTCACTTAAAAATATATTTTAAATACCAGTATGTGTTTTAAATATTTCTAGGAAGACAGTGGGTTTGGAGAAAAGTGTTCTAGCCCCAGGAGTCCAGAGACCTGGTCTCTCAACCCCGCTGTGCCTCTAACAAGCTGTGCGATGTCAGGACATCTGGGCCACGTCACCCAGGACCTCTGCTGTCCCTTCCAGGCCCCCGTCTGTGGGTCGGATCCCAGGGCTGTAAATCCCGGACAAGAGCAGAGTGAAGTCCTGGAGCCAGCTCTAGCTGGAACCAACAGAAGCCACCTCATTCATCTCCTGCATTTTCCTTTATTTTTTTCTTTGCCTTGATTCTAACTCTAATTCAGAGCCCGCTGCCCCTGCTTGTTCATGTTTTCCTGCTCAGACCTGGCTGGGCAGGTAGAGGGAACAGAAGGAGCACACTTTTGAAAAGGAAGGGAGGCAGGCCCAGGCATGGGTCCAGTGAGTGCCCTTCTCTGTCCTCAGAATCCCATCTACACAGCAGAGCTTTGGCACGTGGTCCCTGCTTCTCACAGCGAGGCCACGGGCTGGCGTGTCTGCCGTCACTGCTACGCCCCAGGGCCCGGTGCGTTCGAATCTAATCTAGCAGGATCCCCACGCGCTTGTGTGCACACCACAGCCTGAGAAGCCCGGTCTAACTCATCTCCAGGCGTCCTTCCTGCCCTATAATGTGGTGATCACTGGTAGGGACCCCCTCTAAGTGCCAGGCACAGGGCACCCTCACTTTCAGGGGTAAGGAGGAGGCTCCGTGTTGGTGTGACACAAGAAGTTACTGGGCAGGGAACCCCACTCGGGCCGTCTGACCCCAACGTGTGTGCTCTTTCTGTCCCCTCCGCCGACCCTCCATCAGAAACCTGTCTGCTTTATCACAGAACAACTGAGGGCCTAGTCACATTCGAATCAGTTTGGGGATAGAGTTGTTCAACTCATTTTGAAGGAAAGGACTAGGGCAGAACGTAGGGTTGCCAGTTTTCCTTTATAACGACTGTCCCTATGTTCTGACAGTCGTCATCGGCCAAAGAACTTGTGCTTTTCATACGGAAGCGTGTTGGTGCAGGGTGGAAGGCAAAGGGTAAAATGAGAGTCAGGACCGCCTTGGTGCCTGATTTCTGTGGGGAACACATGGAGGAGGCCTGGGCCTGCGGGCGGACACCGCCTGCGCGTCTATAAGTGGAAGATAATTGCATCTCTGCCCCACACATGACGGTCCACCCAGACATTACATGGCCCGCGTGTCTGTGCGACACATGCTGGCTCTCCTCTGAGAAAGCACCAGGGGACATCGCGGAAGTGCTGCTCCGATCGCCGCCCCTGCTTTTCCTGGGGTCTGTCATTTCCTTGCTTACACATGTTCCAGTAAATGGTTTGGGAGGCTGGGCGGGGAAGAACATGGGGCTGAGCACGTGTCCCTTCAGACCTCCCCTGCTGGTCTAGAACTGAGAACCTGTGGCCAGAGGATCTGGGGAGCATGGGAGCCCCGCCCAGCCCCCAGAGCTCTGGGGACTCCCCAGGCTCCGCGGGAGGCCTTTCTACAGGACTCCTGGCCCCAAACCTTTATGGGGTCCCTGTGGGAGTCTGATGAAAGCTAGCCCTTCCTCCACTCAAAAAAATTATTTTTTTCTAGAATATTTAACATCCTGGCTCAGCAGATCTACAGATACTCTGAGCCCATCTCTGGATCCAAAGTTGAGAACCCTGGTTCGAATTAGTGCAAATGAGGAAAGCCATCGCTCCCAGCTGAATGGGTCCTACAATGAGAAACAGGGCTATGTTCTTCGAAAGCCCCAAGATGACACAGAGGGGTGATCACTGTTAGGGACCCCAGTCTCCTTCCTCAAACACTGGGCTCGAGTCTTTTGGCAGAAGGCCGCCCTTCCTTTATCCATCTTACAATGGCTCCATCAAGGGTCACATTATTCTGTCTCCTTAGTGTTCTGGTGTTTCTTTCCAAGCAAAGTTTTCCTGTCTTTACCTCTCCTCTCAGACGTCCAAAGGTTAGGGCACCTCAGCCTGGGAAGAGGAAGTATAAACCCTCATTACCAGGATGCACCTTCCCATCTTCCGGGGTGGGGCATGCATGGGTGATGGGGTGGGGTGCCCTGGGCCCTCCAGCCAGCCAGCTGGGAGGGAGACGTGGCCCAGGGGTGGTGTCCACATGCTGGAGAGGCAGGGCAGAGGGGCTTCAGACTGCAGCAAGCTACAGCTGGGAGGCTCAAACCAGCTGTTTCATCCCCGGGGTTCATGGGGGGAAACTGAAGAGCTGGGGAAGATTTAAATCAAGTTTGCAGAGGCGGGGGTGGGGGGGCGGGAGGAGGTCAGCCTCACAACAGTTTGTCTGTGGTCTCCGTCTGAGTTTTGTTTAGACAACGGAGCATAACCCTATTTCTCTTCCGTCTTCCAGCTGGTAAACAGGGTAACAGAAGCTGTTCTCAGAAAGATGCAGACATGTTTTAGGCAGTGAGTCAGACCTCAGCCTCCTCTTGCTCCTCCAAGGAGCCGAAAGAGACTTTCAGAGTCATTGCTCAGCTGCCACAGAATGTGTCCTTGTGAATGTGCCAGTGGCCCTGGCTCGGCTTCGTTTACCCAGAAACATGAGTGACCTGGGAAAAGCCCAGCGTAGGAACTTAGGACATTATTTTCAGCAAAGGCAAACACAGGAGGAAGAGGAAAAGAACCTCTCATTTCCTCTCTGAAAAGCTACCCTTCTAATCCCCCTCTTCCCTCCGTCCTCTGCTGTGCCAGTCCCAGCGGAGGGAGCCTGAGGCCAGCCAGGCGGCTGGGCGGGGAGAAGCCACCGTGGGCCTGGGAATAGTGGCAGGAATGGGAGCGGTGGTGGTGATAACAAAACAAAAACACTCCTCCTCTTACTAAGGGGAAGGTTGGCAATAAGGAGAGAGTGGACAGGCACTGTGTCCCCTCTGTCACGGCCGAGGGTTCGGCATTTCTGCACTGTCTCCTGCCGATCCTATCCTACTCCTGAGGCGGGGCCGTGTTGCCATTCTCTCTTCCTGAGGAGACAACTCTGGTCACGCGTAGGCAGCGGAAGGGCTCCTGCTCCCGTGCCTTGGCGCCTTGTCCGTTTCCCCCGTTCCCAGATGTCCCCTGTGAGAGGGAGGCGGGCGTGTTCGGTAGTCGCTGGCTGTGACACACACGTTGCAGCTCAGGACGGCCGGGCCAGCCAGTGCCTCAGAGGCCCCCGCAGCCACGTCCCCCTCGTGCGCTCTGCACCAAATGCATCACTTTCCAGGAATCTGCATCTGTTCTCAATTCCTCCCATCCCCACCGAGCGAGAAGGGGCGCTGTATGTAAACAGGGAGCCGGCTGCACAGCAACCCCTCCTCTGCTTCGCTCCCTCCGCAGCTGCCTGGCCCCTCGTGTGCATTTGCTCCGTGCAGGGAGCAGACTTCCTGCTGCTCACTTCCAGCTGCGGCTGACCACCCTGCACCCTGCTCCCGCTCCTGCCGGCCTGTCCCTGGGACACGTTAGGGCCTGCTCGTCAGCCTCTCCCCTACTCCACGGACCCTCCCCATCCTCTTCTTCCCTCTCCACCATATTCCCACTTCAAAAAGTTTTCAAAAGACATCGAACAGTAACTTTTACTAGTCTGCGGGATGGGTACCAAATAGGAAGGGGCTATGAGAGCCACTGGAGTGCTGGAGGGGGAAGGGGGTGTTAGAGGCACTCAGAACAGATACCTTAGTTTATTGAGCTTATTGTACACCAGGCCCTGTGCTCATCCATTCATCTCACTAATTCCCGCACCTCATGCATTCCGTTCGTTATTATTCCCATTTAGCTGATGAGAGAACTGAGGCCCAGGAGCTGCTGCCTCACTCTGGACCCCACGTAAACACCCTGGTACCACCTTATGTCGTCACCCCTCCTCTCCCATCAGCCACCCCTTTGGACCACGCTACTCAAGGTGTCCCCACAAGCAAATCGCCAGCCAGGCAGTTGCTAGCAGGCAACAGTTGCTCCCCAAACTGACTCCCCGGCCCTGTCTCCCACCCCAGGCACTACCACAGCATGGAAGTGTTCACCCACTACGATCTCCTGAACCTCAATGGCACCAAGGTGGCAGAGGGCCACAAGGCCAGCTTCTGCTTGGAGGACACGGAATGTGAAGGAGGTATCTTTGTGGGGGGGCTGCAGAGGGACGCCATGCCCTAACAGCTGTGCCCACCCAGCCCAGAGCCCAGGTGTGATGCTGGACCCTGGCCACTGCTGACTCCCCACATGACCTTTCTCTATGGGGGCTTCCATGGCTACACTCAGGGTGTGGGCAAGGCCTGGCTATAAAGGCGCCAGGATCCCCAGAGTTATGCTGATGGGCACTGGTAAGGCTCTAACAGAACCCTTGGACCAGAGACATAGTCCCCTCCCACTCTGGCTGCACAGCCATTCTCCCTGTGTCCCAAATCCAAGTGCCCCTGCCCCAAAGGCTCTTACCCTTCAAGTTGGAGCTCAAAGGAGCCCGTCTGCAACTCCCAGACTCTCAGCTCCCTCAGGCAGAGGCAGCACCCTGCTCACACTGCTAAGAGGCCGCCCACCGGCACTGTGGGTGCACCTGCCCGCCCGGCATGCCTGGGGCTCTTCAAGGGGAGACACAGGATTCTTCTCGGTACACCCAGTTCATAGTGTCCGACGTGGCAGCCTCTCAATAAATGTGGCCGCCACTGATGTGCCATGAGACCACACAAGTGGGTTTTGAGCACCTACTGTGTGCCGTATGAGCCGCTGGCCCAGTCAGGGTCAGACAGACCAACCAGACCTGAGCCCAAATTCAAGTGCTGATTGTCCAGAGAGAGACAAGATGACCCCACAGTAAGCTAAACATTAAATGTCATGGCTTTTCCCGACAAGCATGAGCTTCGTTCCCAGGCCAGTGGTTCCTCAGAAAGGCCAAGGTGGGCCATAGTGGCCAGGGAAGGCTTCGTGGAGGAGGGGGACCCTGGCTGTGGGGATGTGGGGAGGAAATTGGGTATGGGGTTCTATTGAAAGAGGGGATCAGACACCACACAATGGGGTGGCATGCTGAGCCCTGCTGAAGCTGAGGCTGGGGGGCTTGGGGAAGGAAGGGAGACGCTGAGGGTGGAGTCTGGGATGTCACCCACCCAGCAGGGCTGTTTGAGGTCCTGTGGGGAGGGTGGCACAGAGGGCGGAGGCACCACGTGTGCCTGGTGATGGGTTCCCTCGGCACCTGCCTGCAGACATCCAGAAGAATTACGAGTGTGCCAACTTTGGCGAGCAGGGCATCACCATGGGCTGCTGGGACGTGTACCGCCATGACATCGACTGCCAGTGGGTGGACATCACTGACGTGCCACCTGGAGACTACCTGTTTCAGGTGAGGGCGTAGGAAGGCGTTCTGGGCCCCGGCGGATGGAAGGAAGGGTCTTTTTCCCAGAGAGGGGAGGGCAGCCTCCTTTCTGTTGGTGCCCAAACAAAACACGTACATGGAGGCCAGGCTGTCTAAAGTGCAGGAGTCCTGCGCCCCGAGGCCTGTGCGCTCAGTCCGGGAACCTGAGTATGTGAGGCAGGCAGGCTGGGCAGGGCGGGGGCGGGAGGGGGACTGCAGACCTGAGACGTTGGCACTCAATTCACTTAACATCTGGTGCTTTCAAATCAAAATGCATCTGCAGCCAGACGTGGTCCTCAGGCCAGGAATCTGTCCCACAGGTGCTAAGGCCACCAGCCCTGTTTGCTCCCCTTGGAGCTACACTCTCAGCCCTCAACCCCACCCCAGGCTTCTCCCGGCGTCCTCACCCTGCCGTGGTCTGTGCTGTCAAGGCTGAAAGCAGTCACAGAAAAAGGCTGTTATAACGGGAGCATGTCTGGCACTAGAGACAACCTGTCCAGTGACTGTGCACTTGCCAGGGCTTCCACGTACTCCGTCTCAGGGAAAGGCCAGCCCTGGGGAGGAACCAAGGAGGCTTGGCCCCCCACCTTCCTGCAAGTGGCTGTATGCTCCAGCCAGGGCCCTGACCAGTGGGAGACAAGCCCGCCCCGGGTCTCCCCTCCTGGCTTGCAGGTGCACTTGTGCCCTTACAGGCTTCCTCACACCCTCTCATTTCCCCACCTTCTTGCTTTCCAGCTTGCCCCATGGGTGGCAAAGAAATGTGTCATTGTGCCTTGAAAGCTTTCCCCAGGGGGCACTCAGCCAGCCCAGGGCCCCGCCCACAGTCCCCACCCAATGGCAGCCCTGGGATGAACCAACACCTGCAGAGAAGTAACCACAGAGGGACTTCAAGAGTCTCCCTGGCAATTTCAGAGGCTAGGAATCAGACAGCCAAGCACTTTTCCACCCACAAGCCCAAAACCGCAGACTTGGAGCGGCCCCGCCAAAGGGCAGTGCTCTGTGTTTTAAAAACGGAACCTCTGTGTCTGTGCACGTACGCCGTGGAGGGCGGCTTGCTTTGGAGGTTTGCTGTCACTTTGCTGGGTGCGTGCGTCCCATCGTGCATTCTGTCCTGACGGTGCCCTCTGTGTAATGACTGGCCCAGCGGAGACCGATGGCAGGCACTGCCTGGTGTCATCACCAGCGATGGCATCACTGTTACTCATCTGACAGCCAGGCAAACCCAGCTCACGCCTACTCTATAGTCTGCGTTCTCCTGAACTATACAACTCACAAATTAGTGCACTGTGGGCAAGTCAATGCCTCTGATTAATGGAGAAGAATATTTCCCTTGGGGTAGACACGAAGCTTCAGTAGTGCAGCCCTCCCCATCCCCACGTGGATCCCCATGCAGACATCAGAAAGGCTGCATGTGGCGGGGGCGGAGGGCAGCAGGCCCCAGGCAGAGGGGCTGTGCGCCAAGGCTGAGGTGCTGCATGGGTGACTAGGTTCCTGGAGGCCTTGCTCTAGCTGCCTTCTCACCGTCCCTGGATTCACAGCAGATCTTTTATCTAATAAACTAAAGCCCCGTCCCACAGGTCCTCTCCAGGTTTGGAATCATAGAATGAGAATCCAATGGGATCGTGGAGACCACACATTTCAGTCCCCACCTCCACCCCAAGTGGGTCAAGCTGACCCCGGTGGCCCCCGAGATGAGCCGGGGCGGTACCTGCTGTCCTCGTGGCTACACTGTGGGGTGGGCTCCCTGGGGGCGCAGCTATCTGTGGGCAAGGCCTCAGTGGGCGGGGTTTGTTTGCCTTGTGCTATGAGTCATGTGTGGCTGGGGGCAGGCCACAGGGGACAGCTAGGTTGTTGGGTAGAAAAGAGATCAAAGAAAAGTAAGGCCTTCCCAGAGCGGGACGTTTCCGTTTACCGGCCTTAGCAGAGAAGACCGTGTCAAAGTGGGACACGGCCTAGGGCAGGTCTGACAAGAGGGCCAGATGCGGGGCCCCAGGCGGTCGGCACTTCTGAGAGGCCTAGCCAGCCTGCTAAAGGGCCATCCAAGCCCTCCTGGGCGGAAGGATCTTTAGGCCCCAAACCTAGAAACTGTTCCTTCACTGGCAGGATGCTGCTCCCTCATCCCCACAGACCCAGGGCAGCACTGTCCCCTCAGCCGCTGGGCACAGCAGGGCCCTCAAGGGAAAACCTGTCATTTGTCCCCCCCCCCCCCCCCCCCCCCCCCGCCCCCGCTCACCCACGGCTCAGGGGCAGCTCTGGTCTATTCTCCCCTCCCCCTCCCTTTCTCCTCTGGGTCCCCCACTCCCGTCTCCCTTTCCTGTCCCTTTCTGTCCCTCACAGAAACCCTCTCTACATGATGGTCTTCCCTATTCCTGCCCTTTGGACTATGCCCTTCAGCTGGGGTGATCCACAGAAGAGGTGCAAGGGGGTCCAGTCTCCACCACAGCCCAGGCCCTTGGGCTGGCCAAGCAGGGAGGGCTCAGGGACGGCCTTGCAGCGGTTCTCAACCTGTGGGTCGCGAACAATGAAAACACATCCTGCATATCAGATATTTACATTACGATTCATAACAGTAGCAAAATTACAGTTATGAAGTAGAAACAAAAATAATTTTATGGTTGGGGGTCACCACACCGTGAGGAACTGTATTAAAGGGTCGTGGCTTTAGGAAGGTTGGGAACCACTGGGAGCAACACCAAAGCCCAGACAGCAGGAGGGACACTTCAAGTGACACCAGTGCGCAGGGCGGCCCTTCTCCCACCTCCCTCGGTGCCGGTCCTGGCCCCTCCCGTCTCAGCACGTCCTGCCCCTTCGCTTCCTCAACAGTCTGTTCTGTGCCCTCCCCAGGCCTCGACTCCCGCCGCTCCCCACCTCAGGCCTCCCAGGGCAGCGGGAGAGGGAGCCCCCTTCCGAAGGCTGCTTTAGGCAGGCTGTGTGCGAGCCACACTGAGGTCATGGGCCTCTCCCTCCTCCAGAGCCTGCCTGGCCTGCTCTGGCCCGTCCTGGGCTGGCTCCTCGTGAGCAGCTCCGCCCCGCTCCCTCTCCCAAGGCCGCCGGCTCTGGAGGCAGCGCCGGCCTCGGCAGGGCCCTGGCTGGGTGGTGGGTGGCTGAGGTAGGACTCGACAGCCAGTCCGACCACCTCTCCCCCAGGTTGTCATTAACCCCAACTACGAGGTGGCAGAGTCTGACTACACCAACAACATCATGAAGTGCAGGACCCGCTACGACGGCCACCGCATCTGGATGTACAACTGCCACATAGGTGAGGCCCCTGGACGAGCCCCCCGGGTGGGACCCCCCCACCGGGCCTGCCAGGCCCCCCACCCCCGTCCCCCGTGGGACAGGCAAGGGCGTCCCTGCTTTCTCAAGGAGCCAGAGCAGCTCCTTAATTTGGGTGCAGAGCTCGGGATGCCACCAGCCTCCCCTTCCCACACAGGGGACACACAAATGGCCTGGCTACGGGTTGGGCTTTCACACCAGCCTGGCCGAGGGGGCGGCACAGACCCAGCGGCCAGCACAGACCCCACCGCTATTTGGGGCGGGAGCTGAGGCCACACCTCATCGTGCATGTGACCTCAAACGTGGGCGGCAGCAGCCTGTGGCTCTGTGTATCATTTTCTTGCCCGGAACGAGACACTAGTGAACCAATGTGGCCTTGGTCGCCAGAAAAGCTTTCCTTGCATTACACAACCTGGGGCACGGGAGGGCGGCCGAGCCTTCTCCTCTGCAGCAAGTGGTGGTCCTCGCTCGTGGTGAGGGCAGCCTGAGCCCACGGTGTTCGTTCACCCCTTCGCTCCACTCCCAGAGCACCTGGTGCTGCCCGGTGGTGCACACAGAGGTGCCCGGCAGGCCCCCCGGTGGAGGGCGGTGGCTCCAGGCCCCCAGGCCGGCGGCTGACCATTTCATCCAGGGCGAGGGCCGCGCGTCTGATGTGCTAAACTCTGTCTCTCCAATGCCCACCCCTCAGGTGGTTCCTTCAGTGAAGAGACGGAAAAGAAGTTTGAACACTTCAGTGGACTCATAAATAACCAGCTCTCCCCGCGGTAAGGCAGCTGCGGGCCGCTCCCGCCTGCGGGCTCTGACTGATGGACGCCACCCTCCCCTCGTCCGCCCGCCCGCCCGCCCGCCCGCCGTCCGGACCCTGCGGCCACGGCCACGCTCAGGAGGACGGGGTGCCCCTGACTTGCTGGGGCTGCTGCAGAGCCCGGCGGCCTCCGGGAGGGAGTGTCCGCAGGCCGTGGGAGCAGCGCACCAGCCATCCTGTCCGGGACCCCCAGTTGTCATCAACGTGTCCCATCCAAACCACCGCCCCCCAAGCCTGACACCAACCACCCTGCTCTGCTGACCACTGATAACATGGGGCCAGTTCCTCCTCAGGTGCCACTTTGGCGACGCCAGCTTAAACCTGAGGGGTCAGGCTGATGCGCTTCTCCTCCTCTTAGGTCGTTTCCAGCCAACTTGAATGTGTAGAGCTCTCTTCCAGCTACACTGCCTCTCCCCCCTCCGTCCTACCCATGTATAAAATAAGCTGCCACATGTTTTCTGAGAGGTGAGCTCAGAGTTGGTGCTTCTCCCCGCACCCCCTGCTTCCTATTTTCAAGACATTATTATATTTTCATGGACTTTGACACACAAAGTAGTGGTATTTAATATTGGCGATCTAGGCCTTTGAAAATATAGCTCAAAGGAAAACCCGCCCACCTGTGTGGCTCCCGTTTCTGTCCTTGCGAGGCGGCGGGTAACTGCTAACGGTGCTATAACCAGGGTCCTGGGTGACGAGGACACTCGCGGAACACCGTGTCATCACGGACACTTACACATACTTGAAACTTGGAATAAAACATTGACGACGTGCGCCTGTGTTTCATTTGGACCGCGGCCCCGCCCCTGAGCAGCAGAGCGCCTGTGTAGTCGGCCGGGAGCCTTGTGCCCTCGGGTCCACTCCCGCAGAGCTGGGGTCTGGTGTGGCTGCAGGGGGTTCCCTCCATACACCCCCAAAGGAGCAATACCTGCCCCTTGAGAGCTGCCTAAGGTCACAAAAACACAAGTCACCACCTCTCCTGAGCTCTTGCTTTTTGCTGGTTTTTGTCAGGGGCACAGCAGTGGTTAGGCCCGAAGGGACATCTAGCCTCGACACGGCTCCGTCCAAACCAGAAAGCAGTGCTCCGGGGCCTGTCCGTGCAGCTGCTCTTGTGGGGGAGGCAAACTCGGTGGCCACTTGAGATTTCACCACGTGGCCTTGTTCGTGTTTATTTCTGCACGGAGCCCTTTGGAGCTGTGCTGACAGGAGACATTGGGGCCGGTCCAGGGTGGGCCATCAGCACTCCCACAGCCACAGCCTCTCTGCACCCCCCAAAGCAGGTTAGGGCACCCAGCTCATGAGGGGAAACCGCACAGGGGTCACACAACCGGTGCAACCTCCTCCCCAAGCTGGGCAGGTTCTTCGCAAAAATGCCTCCGGGCCCAGCGGAACCCCTCCAGGCAGTCTGGTGAGTGACCAGTTTCTTCAGTGTCCCCAGGTCTAAAATGGGAGGCAAACAGCGCCCTCTAGTGTCCCACGGCAGACCGTATTTTGAAGCAATCATGGAATTTTTGTTCTTAATTCTCACCCTGAGGGTATTTTTTCCATGGAGAGAGTGGGAGGGAAGGAGGGACGGAGGGAGAGGGAAAGAGAGACACATCAATTGGTTGCCTCCCACATGCTCCCTGGCCAAGGCCAGGGATGGAACCTGCAACCCAGGTAGGTGCTGACCGGGAATCAAACCCATGACCCTTCGGCATGCAGGCTGACGATCTAACCACTGAGCAACACCAGCCAGGGCAGATTATGACAACTTTAAGTGTTTATTTTTTCTCAACTTCTGGAAGTAGACCAAATTGAAGCCCACCACGCCCCACAGTGACGCTCCAACGGGAGGACAGGGCTGCTCTGTAAAGGCTTGTGGTGTTGAGGTACCAGCTTGTCACGGGGTGTTGGTCCAGGCTGGCTGGGCCTCTCAGGGCCTCGGGGAGGTAGGAGACTCAACAGCAGGCTGCTCTTTCTTGTTGTGCTGAAGCCCCAGGGCCCGGGCCACCAGCCTCCGGGCCACGGCTGTACTTGTCTGTGGTCTCTCCTTCGCCAGACGCAGGAGCTCTAAAAGGAAACCCCGTGGGGTGGGGACTCGAATTCAAGACCATGACCACCTCCCCTCCCAGTGACAGCAGCCTCAGAGGCCATCTGAGCCAACCTCTAGGACCCGTGTGCCCGCAGCCTGGCCAGATGCAGTGAGAGGAGCCCGCCTCGGGCTGCCGGGTCCTGACCTAATCCTGCCCCCTCTCTGTGCCCCGCCCGTTTCTCCACCTCCACAGTACACCTCCCTGCTCTGTAGGGCCATGTGGGAGGGAAATCATGTCAAGGTGGGACACCGAGAGCTCTGGGACAGACAGGGTATTTACTGTCCCCAAGAAGCACGGGGCAAAGGCCACACGATCCAGAGTGTGGAGGGCGTCGGCAGGCCTCTTCTGGGCCAGTGTTGCTGGCCTCTACAAGTCCCCATCATGCTTTCTGGAAAGAGAAGGGGCTGGGGAGGAGCCGTCACTTATTTGGCACCTTTTGTGTGCCTCTCCTCTCCCGGTGGGTCTGCCAGGCTCTTGTATCTACGCCGCCAGCATACTCTGTATGATCTGCTTATTGTACAGAGAAAGAAAACAACTCACAGACATTAAGTGGCTCACTCAAGGTCAACTTAAATAAGTGACAAAGCCAGGATCACACGCAGGGCGGACTTCTACCCACTGCTCAACATGGTTCCCACGGACTTGCGGAAAAGACCCGGCTTCTCCCTGAGCAGGTGTGAGCGGGAGGGCAAGCCCCAAACAGGGCAGCTGGCAGACGCCTGCTGGGCGTCCCCGGCACCCGGGTGTGGGAGGAGCACCCCACTGGCCATTGAGCTCAGGGGTCCTCAAGCAGAGAGCTGAACAAGGGGGGCTGACCGACGCACACGGCCTGCCCCGCGGGACAGCCGCTCCCTTACTTGGCCTCTGCAAGGCTTTCAGCTTCGACTGCTTGCTTCCCTGCGTGAGGGGCCGGATCTTGAGCCCTGAGAACTCCCTGGTCAGGGCTTCAGCAGCTGTGGAAAGAAAACATCTGGAGCCATCCTCTCCTCTTCCTGGGAAGGCCCCCTCAGGGCCCAGGAGCACACATACCACCCAAAACCAATGCAGCCACTTCATGCGCCCGTTCAAAGCCCAGGGACAGGGCTGCCTGGAGGCCACTGTGCCAGCTGCCCACCCACATGCCTGCATGGCCCCGCCTGGTGCTCAGAGGGAAAACCTGTGAGCCCAGCTTCCACCCTCCGCCCTGCGCTGCTTTAGACCTAAAAAAAAACAGCACTTTCAACACGTGGAAGCACCTAGGGCTTGGCCTGTGACATGTGGTCAGTGTCACCTGCACCCAGAGCCTCTGGACGGAGGGCACTAACGTGAATAGGAAAGGCTGTGACTGCCTGGCCGAGCCCACCTGCTCCCTGGGCTCCTGCATCAGGGCTGGGAGTGGGCTGCAACCTGGACCCGGGCGGTCGACACCAGGGAGACCAGGGCCCCTCCCTTTCAGTGACAGAGAAAGGGCGGAGCCCACGTGAAGCCGCCTACCTGAGGCCAGGCAGGGGAAGACGCCGAGCGCGTGCGTGTCGTCCACCCACTGAATCTTCAACTCCTTCTCTCTGAGGCGGGGAAGAGGAGGCAGAGAGACTATGACAGCAAACGGCACAACCCTTTCTGCTACAGGAAGTTCCCTCCCACCTCCAATCCACAGACACTACGAGCCCAAGACAAGTTCCATCTCCTCGGGGAAGGAGACAATCGTTCGCAACAGACCTCTGAAGACCATGTGGTTGGCTTCAGCAAGACCAATCACCTGACCAACGGTCCCTACTCCTGGGTCTGGCGAAGCCAGGACTGAGAGAGCTCAAAGTCGCAACACCCAGGGGGATGGAGGCTCCTACTGGCGCTGGCACAGCCCCCAAGGGCGTGGGGGCGGAGGCTGGAGACAAAAGGGTTGTGTGGCAGGGACAAGGGACAGGACCTAAAATCCGCATGTGTGTGTTACTGCTCCCCATCAACTTTCCTCCCGGTGCTCAGGCAAGCAGCCCCGAGTCTGAGGCCACACAGCAGCTCCCGCCCCGCTCCTCTGCGGGCCAAGGCTACGCTGGCTGAAGAAGTCACAGGTGCCCCGGGTTGGCCACGTGGGAAAAGGGATTTTTATTTATTCATTTACTTATTTTTGTTAATTCTCACCTGAGAATACTTTTTCCATTGATTTTATTTCCTTTTGTTAATCCTCAGCCGAGGATATTTTTCCACTGATTTTTAAGGAGAGTATAAGAGGGAAAGATAGAAACATTGATGTGAGAGAAACACATCGATTGGTTGCCTCCAGGCCGGGGAGGAGCCTACAACCAAGGTTTGTGCTCTTAACCGGAATTGAACCTGGGACCCTTTGGTCCGCAGGCTGACGCTCTATCCACTGAGCCAAACCTGCTCTATCCATTCAGCAAAACCGAGTAGGGCTCCATTGACTTTTAGAGAATGGAAGGGGGGGAGAGACAGAGAAACACCCATGTGAGAATCACATCGATTGGTTGCCTCCCGCACGCGCTCTGAACAGGGCTGGGGATGGAGCCTGCAACTGAGGTCGTGCCTTTCACTGGAATTGAACCCAGGACCCTTTAGTTTGGGGGCCTATGCTCTATCCACTGAGCCATACTGGCTAGGGCAGGAAAGGGATTTTTGAAAGCATACGTAGGAAAAGAGAAGGGGGACGGGAGCAAGGAAAATGAGCATTAAAAACAAAAAAAGAAGACTGGAGTTGGAGTTAAGGAATTTGGGGGAACAGGAGAAGTCTTTTCTCTGGGTATATCCCTTCAGCTCCCATTTCCACCTGATTCTTCCCCAGACTCAGTTCCTGCATGGAGATGACCCTCATTCTGTTGACGGACTGACTGGGTAGCTGGGATATGGAACAAGGAGGTGGGGGGTGGGCTGCCTGCGTCCTGCATGGGGAGGAGGGCCCCACTGGGGCTGGCAGGCATGTGGGCCTGCAAGGGTGCTGCATGTGCCAGTAGGACCAGCTCTAGGGCCTCTGGAACACACCTACAACCAAAAACCGCTCTCCTCTTCCCCCACACGGCCGGTAGGCTGAACTGCCCAGAAGTATGGAGCCCACAGCACTGGCATCTGCTTTCTGCCTTTCTTTCTAGGTGGCTGGGCACCGGGAGAGGGGCCCAACAACAAAGGCGTGTGCTAGGTCCTCTCTAGAGGGAGCGCCCCGCCTCCTCTGCCTCCCCGAAGCCTGGCCTGTACTCACTGGAACTCGGAAAATGCTGCCAGCAGGTCCTCCGTCTTGAGTGTCGAGTCAAAGTCATAGATCTCCACCACGTGGGCAAAGTCCTGCTCTCCCGGCAGCTCCTCTGTGAAGGAGGACGTGTCCACATGGATCTTCTCCACCTGAATCTCCTTCTGGGTCAGGTTGTCCGTTATCTGGGGGAGATCAGGCCGTTTAGCCAGGAGCTCTGGCACAGGGCTCCACACAACTGCTTGCAAACCCACAGAGGCCTGCAGGCTTCTGGGTGGGCAGGGGCGTTAGTGTTAAGGGTGGGTGCCCGTGGGAGCCACACCTGGCAGGAGCCTAGGAAAGGCAGCACACAGGAGTGGAAGATGGAGAAGGGCTGGCAGTGAGGGAGGGAACTTGCTTTTATGGAGTCCCCACTGGGTGACTCGCACCTACACATTATGTTTCATGGAATCCTGAAAGCTCTATTCTATATATCTGCTTCACAGAAGGGGACACTGTAAGTCAAGGAATTAAGTTATTCTGCCCAAAGATGCAGTCAGTAGAGACAGAGCTGGGCAAGTCCAGGATCTTTCCTTCCCTCCTGAATGACGTGATATTAAGCAAGTCTTTCTGGTCTCCATCCTTCACCTATAAAATAGCAATAAAACACACCTGCCCTCCCATCTGAACACCACAGCCAGTCTCAGGGAGACACTGTTCCAAGCAAACAAGATTTGTAAGACAAAGCTTCAGAAGGAAGAAAAAAATTCATGACCAACATCTGCAGTTCCTTACAAAGCAAACCCACCCACATACATCCTATCTGCTACCTAGTGAAGGATGTATTATCACCTGCCTTTCAGATGAGGAAACCGAGACTCAAAAGCAAAAGGACTTGCCCGTAGTCAAATAGCTCCTATGTGGTTGAGCCGGGACCCAAATCCACACCCCTGACCCCATACCCATGAGCCTCCTCCCTCCACGGTGTCAGTCCTGACTCCTCCGGGCCAAAGCCCCGTGCTTTACCTCCATGTCCCCTCAGGGACCCCTATCACCCAACACACGGCCCTTCTCAGCCAGCTCGTGCCCGCCCCTCCATGACCCTTGGTCCCAGCCACCCAGGACTGCACCCACCTCACTTCCGCCCTCCCTTTTCCGGGCTTAAGAGCTCATCACCTCCTGCAGCAGTTCACTGTAATCTTCCTCGGAGAAGCTGCCAGGCCCCTCAACTTCCACCTCCTCCTCTTCCTCCTCTGCTGCCACACTCTTCTCCGGCTCACTCCCATTCCCCTCTTCCAAGTCCAGCTGCGCACCGGACAAAGGCTGTGTGGCCTTCTCCAGGCGGTCTCCGGTCCCTGAGTGGCTCCCAGGCCCCGAGGGCTCAGTTCCCCCTGGGTCCTGCAGCTGCTCATTCTCGCAGGGCGGGCCGGGGCCCTGTAGGTCCTCAGTTGCCTGAGTCTTCAACACAGGAGGTTCCTGAGCGGCACTGGGGTCCCCAGCACCGACATCCCCAGGCTCTTCCAGGAGTCTGCCAGCGGGAACGTCAACCTTGTGCCCCGGGGGAGGGGTTGGCGCCCATTCTTCTGGCTTGCGCAGTACCCGAGGCACGTACAAAGCCTGGTCCGGCTTGCGTCCTCGATGCCCCCGTCCCCTGCCTGCCCGCGCCCCTCGGGGACCAGCAGCCGGTCCCTGGTTTGAGGTGGGCCAAGGACCTCGGGACTTGCTAGGGTGGGAGGCAGGAGGGCGGCAGGGGCCAGAGAGTCCATCTGAACTGGGTAACCTGAAGCAGGAACAGAAGGTGATCAGAGCATGTCTGGGCCCCAGGGAAAATGATCTAGTGGAGCGACCGGCCGTTCAGGCCTGAGGCTCTCAAGTCAGCATTAGGCACAACCCACCGCCAAAACAACCCTTGAAAATACCTTAGGAAGGCACCCTAGCAGAGGCTGAGCACTATCTCTGACGTAGCCCCAAGCAGCCAAGCTCTCCCTCCAGTGTTTAAACTGCGTTAGAGACGGCTGAACCTTCCATTATGTACCAGGTAAATACCTGGTGGTATTAGGAAAATATTAAACATGGTTCGATCCTGGGTTTTGGCAACCAAAAAAAAAAAAAAAAAAGCAAACACGGGGCTTCTGGTCATTGTAAGATCCTAAGAGATGCACTTGGAAACGGGAATGAGTGAAGGCTCAGATGAGCTTCTCATATTCATTGAATGGCCTCTGGGGCACCCGCTCTGAGTCATGCGCAGACCCCCTCATTGCTTAAACTGCGTTCTCTCTCTCTCTCTGTTTTGGCCCAACAAGTATCGCTGAATTTGCTAAATGAACTCCACAAACAATGCACATCTATCCCACTACTGAAACAAGCACCGCTGACTTTAAGCAACTGAGGCTGGGGATAGAGGCAGCAGCCTGGGGGCTCTTTGCCCCAATTTCCTGACAAGCCGGGCCCCACCTCCCGCCCACCCGCCTTGCACTCCCTCCTCCCAGAGGCTGATCAGATCACTCACCTGCCCACACCCACAAGGAACTACCAAGGGCCCTCGAAGGCAGCAGGATACACACCTGATGTCCAGGTGACAGATGACCGTCCTCCTCTTCCAGCCTTCCCCAACAGAGAAGCTGCTCAAAAGATCAAAATTCTCTGCCGTCCTGTGGATCAGGTACCGAAGGCGACTGGAGAGTGGGGGGAAGAGAAGGACCCTGGGAAGGGGCAGAGGAGTCTGAGCAGGGCGCCAGGCGCAGCCTCTGAGGCCTGACCCCCCAGGTGCGCTCCCAGTCTAAAGGTGGCCTAACACCAGGCTCCCTCTGCCCCTTTGAGTCTCCAGCTGACTGCAAAGGGCCTGCGCACAGCGGTTCTCACAGGAGTTACTGTCCGGGCCCCATTCCTGTGCTGGGCCCCTTCAGTCTCCAGGTAACGCTCAGAATTACAGACGAAAAACGTATCTGGGAGAGGCCAGAGTGCAGATCGGGAAGCCTAAAGGCCAAGGTCAAAGACGACTGCAGGCCCGCGACCCTGGAGGCACCACTGGGGAAGGGGCAGGGGGGCGGGGTGCACCCTGTCCTTCCTGGCAGCAGGGCGGGCCCCTCCAACACTCTTACTTGGACAGCTGCTTCTGCAGCAGGAAGCGGTCCAGCTCTTCCTGGACGCGCTGCACGAAGTCATTCTCCGTCGGGGAGAGGAAGACGCCATCCAAGCAAAGGAGGGCCAGGGTGAAGGGTGGGAGAGCCTGCGGGGCAGACGGCCAGGGGCAGGATCAGGGCACAGAGCCGAGCCACGCCAACCCCGCAGTGTCGGCGCTGCAAGGGACTCGAGGCATCGTGTGCAGGTCTCTTCTCCGACCAGAGAGAAGCAGGCTCCGAGGCGGGGAAGGAGCGTGCCCAGACCTCCCGGCACAACAGCAGCTCTGCACCGAGGGGCCCCGCCCCCGCTGGCGCACGCCGCCCCCGCACCCGAGCCCGATGTTGCGGGGCCTTTGTGCCCAACCTGCGCACGGTCGCCCCAGGCTCACCGGCTCTAGGGCTCGGGCCGGGCCGCCTCGAGCCTCTTGGGGGGCGCGGTCGGCCCTCCCCAGCCCGGAGCCAGGGAGCCGGAGAGCGCGGGCCGGCGCGATGGAGGGCACCCGCCCCAGGCCCGCCCGCCACACTCACCGCAGCCCTCACCGCAGCCGCCCAGTGCGCCGCCGACGGTCGGAGGATCCCCAGAAGTCTGCGCGCCCCTTCGCGCCCGACAAAAGCCTCGACGGAGGCGCAGCGCCACTGCGCGGCCCGGGGGAGGCATTGCACAAATAGCGGAGGGCTTGTCATTTTTTTTTTTTTTGCCCCGGAGCGCACACTGTGTTCTAAATCCAGCCAACACTTCTGAGTGGCACCTATATAGGCCTTGCGGGTACCAGATTTTCCGGTTCCTTGTTTCCCTCCCTAGGGAAGTAACAGAGTAACAAAGAGAAGGGAAGTGTCTGGGCATCAGAAATATTTCTCTTCTTTTTTTATTCCTTGTTATTGAATTATTGGGGTGAGACTGGTTAACAAAATTACACAGGTTTCAGGTGCAATTCCACATCATCTGTGCACTGTATTGTGTGTTCACCACCCCAAGTCTCCATCCATCACCATTTATCTCCCCATTTGTTTGTTTTTTTCCCTGGCCCTAGGAGATAGATCTGAAAAAATGTTGTTACGAGAAATGTCCCAGATTTTACTGTTTTTGGTTTCTTCTATGGTTGCTATGGTTTCAAGTCTAACATTTAAGTCTTTAATCCATTTTTAATTTATTCTTGTGTGCAGTGTAAGAAGGTGGTCGAGTTTCATTTTTTCGCACATATCTGTCCAAGTTCCCAACACCATTTATTGAATAGACAACCTTTACTCCATTGTATGTTTTTGCCTCCTTTGTCAAATATCATTTGACTATAAAGGTGTGAGTTTATTTCTAGGCTCTGTATTCTGTTCCATTGATCTATATGTCTCTTTTTATGCCGGTACTATGATGTTTTTTATTACTAGGACCTTGTAGTATAGTTTGATATCAGGTAGCATGATTCCTACAACTTTGTTCTTCTTTCTCAAGATTGCTGGGACTATTCAGGGACTTTTATGGTTCCGTATTAATTTCTGGAATATTTGTTCTAGTTCTGTGAAATACACCATTGGTATCTTGATAAGAATTGCGTTGAATCTATAGATTGCTTTGGGCTGTATGGACATTTTAATGATGTTAATTCTTCCTATCCATGAACACAGTATATGCTTCTTCAATTTCGTTCTTCAGTGTCTTATAATTTTCTAAGTACAGGTTTTTACATCCTTGGTTAAATTTATTCCTAGGTATTTTATTCTTTTTGAAGCAAATGTGAATAGGATTGTTTTCTTAATTTCCCTTTCTGATAGTTAATTATTGGCGATTAAAAATGCAACCAATTTCTGGATATTTACTTTATATCCTCCTACTTTACCGAATTCATTTATCAGTTCTAGTAAGTTTTTGGTGGAATCTTCAGGTTTTTCTATATACAGTCTCATGTCATCTACAAATAATGACAGTTTTCCTTTTTCCCTTTCAATCTGGATGCTTTTTTTTTCTCCTTCTTGTCTGATTGCTGTGGCTAGCACTTCCAGTACTATGTTGAATAAGAGTGGTGAAAACAGACATCCCTGTCTTGTTCCCAATCTTAAGGAACATGCTTGTAGTTTTTCCCCTTTGAGTATGATGTTTACTGTGGGTTTGTCATATGTGGCCTTTATTATATTGATATATGCTCCCTCTATTCCCACTTTGCCAAGAGTTGTGTTGTGTGTGTGTGTTTGTTTGTTTGTTTGTTATCATAAATGGGTGCTGGGTTTTATCAAATGCTTTTTCTGCATCTATTGTAATGATCATGTATTGTTGTTTTTAATTTTGCTTATGCAATGTATCATGTTTATTGATTTGTAGATATTGTACCAACCTTGCATCCCAGGAATAAATCCCACTTGATCATGGTGTATGATCTTTTTAATGTATTGCTGGATCCTGTTGGCTAATATTTTGTTGAGGATTTTTGCATCTATGTTTATCAGGGATATTGGCCTATAATGTTCTTTCTTTGTAGTGTCTTTATCTGGTTTTAGAATTAGGATAATGCTGGCCTCATAAAATGAGCTTGAGAGTCTTCCCTCCTCTTGAATGTTATGAAAGAGTTTGAGAAGGATAGGTGTTAGTTCTTCTTTGAATGTTTGATAAAATTCACCTGTGAAGCCATCTGATTCAGGACTTTTGTTTGTTGGGAATTTTTTTTATTATTATCACTGCTTCAATTTCATTACTTGCAACCTATCTATTCAGATTTTCTGATTCTTTCAGATTCATTTTGGAAGATTGTATGTTTCTAGGAATTTATCCATCTCTTCCAGATTGTCCAATTTGTTGACATGTAGTTGTTTGTAATGTTTTCTTATAATCTTTTGTATTTCTTTGGTGTCAGTTGTTACTTTTCCTCTTTCATTTCTGATTTTACTTATTTGGGTCATCTCTCTTTGTTTCTTGATGAGTCTGGTTAATGGTTTGTCAACCTTGTTTATCTTTTCAAAGAACCAACTCTTGCTTTCATTGATCTTTTGTGTTGTTTATTTAAAGACTCTATGTTGTTTATTTCTGCTTTAATCTTTATTATTTCCTTCCTTTTACTCACTTTGGGCTTTGTTTATTGTTCTTTTCCTAGTTCCTTTAGGTATAAAGTTAGATTGTGTGAGACATTTCTTGTTGGTTGAGGTACGCCTGTATTGTTATGAGTTTCCCCGTAGCATTATTTAAGCTGTGAGCTATAGATTTTGGTTTGTTGTGTGTTCATCTTCATTTGTTTCAAGGTACCTTTTGATTTCTTCCTTGATCTCATTGTTAACCCATTCATTGTTTAGTAGTATGTTATTTAGCCTCCATGTGTTTGTGTCCTTTTTTTGTGATTAATTTCTAGTTTCATGCCATTATGGTCAGAGAAGATGCTTGGTATGATTTCAATCTTCTTAAATTTATTGAGACTTGTTTTGTGTTCTAACATGTGGTGTCTCCTAGAAAATTTTCCATGTGCATGTGAAAAGAATATATATTCTCTACTTAGGTGTGAAATGCTCTGAAGATATCAGTTAAATTCATCTGATCTAGTGTGTCATTTAAGGCTGCTGTTTCCTTGTTGATTTTCTGTCTGGAAGATCTGTCCATTGATGTCAATTAGGTGTTAAAATCCCCTACTATGACTGTACTGCTGTCAATCTCCCCTTTTATGTCCATCAAGATTTGCTTTACAAATTTAGGTGCTCGTATGTTGGGTGCATAAATGTTTACAAGTGTTATATCCTCGTGTTAGATTGCTCCCTTTATCGTTATGTAGTGTCCTCCTTCGTCTTTTACTATGGCCTTTGTTATAAAGCCTATTCTTTCAGATATACAGGTAAGTATTGCTATCCCAGCTTTTATTCCCTTTCCATTTGCATGAAATGTCCTTTTCCATCCCTTTACTTGTAGTCTGTGTGTATCTTTCATTTTGAGGTGAATTTCTTTTAGACAGTATGTGCATAAATGCATCTTGTTTTCTTATCTGATTCAGCTACCTTATATCTTTTGATTGGGGCATTTAAGTGGGCACCAAATATTTCTCTACCTTTTGTGCATTACTTCCCTTCCTCATTGATAGAACCTGCAGAGGTCCAAACCACTTACAAGCTGTCCCAGCCTTGTGGGTGACAGGCAGGGTAGCCACTCACATGGTGATTTGCAAGCCATCAAATTATACTACCTACTACATCCAGAAAAAAACTCTGGCACCCATCTTAAAGAGGGCTTGTATTCTTGCCATGGGACAAGGGGCTATAATAACCTGGGAGACCAAGGTTGAAATCCATCCTACTGTTTTCTGAAAGGTGCTGAACTGTAATCCCCTTGACCATCCTGAATTCAGAAGCTTAGAGCCAAGGAGGGCCCTGAGCTTCCAGCATTTAAGTTCCAGGCCTAGGACCCTCAGGGGTAGGACAGCCTGAGTGGGCTCTGAGGTAGGCTATGTGGGCGAGGTCAGGGAAGAGTAGACTCAAAAGGCCAGGTGGGACAAGAGGCTGGAAACAGAAAAAAAGGAGAAAAATTACGATACATTTTGCCCCCTCGCAGCTTTTCCCAGAGTATTTCTAAAAATGATGGTGGTATTATATCACATTTACAAACACTATCTTTCCAATAGTTTTTTTTCCCAAGAATAAAAAGGACCTAGACTAAAGACAAGACCAAGTGCAAAGAGAACTCAGGGAGTCAAGTCATAAGCCTCTGGGTGGGGAGGCATGACGGTGAGAGCTGATTCTGAAGGCTTGACAGGTCTCCTGCCCCACGCCTGCATCCTGGAGAGGCATCCAGCCCCTGGGGACAGGGGGCAGAGGATGAGAGGGCAGCAGGAGGACATGGGCCACCCAGTTGGTTCTGACTCTGCCAGCCCCACCCACACTCCATGCTGGCTTAATCAAAGTGGGAGCAGCCCTGAGAGAGTGTTTATACAATGGCGTTAACAACCAGGCCTTCCTGATTGAGAGGTGTGAGCCTCAGAGGCAAGCCCAGTTAGCAGCTGTGGACCAGATACAACCTGGGAGAAATATGCATGCTGACTCGAAAACAAAGGCCCACTTTTCTCAACAAAGTCACTGTCTGTCCTCAAAGTGGAGGGGCAAACCTAAAACCCAGGAAACAAGCCGTGTCTCCACCTCCTTGGAGCTGGTCCACGAGAGGAATTCAACACATTCAGAAACAAAGTTCTCCATCCTTGGCCGGTGTTTCTCAGCGGTTAGAGTGTCGGCCTGAGCACCAAAGGGTTGCAGGTTTGATTCCTGGTCAAGGGTAGTTACCTGGGTTGCAGGTTCAATCCGTGGCCCGGTTGGGGTATATGTGGATGTGTCTCTTTCACATCTATGTTTTTCTCCTCCTCCAACCTTCCTTCCACTCTCTCCTAAAAAAAAAAAAAAAAAAAAAAAAAGAAGCGAAGTTCTCAGAGGAAGGCTGCCCATGAACTCTGTTTCTACCACAGCCTCTTCAGGTAACTCAGAAGCTGTACAGAAGACCTCCACACTGGGGTGCCTAAATAGATGAGGAAGGACCAGAATGCATCTACCCACACTATGTGGGGACAAATAGCAGGTGAAGATAGGGTGGTCCTCATTCAGGCGGGGGGGGGGGGGGGGAACAGAACAAAAAAGCACACAGGATATGCAGAATTCCACAGCAACAAATAAAGAAAAGCACAGCAGAAAAAAGATAGAGGATGAGAGTGCGTTGGAAGATTCTCTTGGGCGTAGGGAGAAGAGGAAAATTTCAGTTAACTGCTTCACATTCCCAAGGAAATAAAAGAAAGCCTGATTTCTCTGTCACAACGGGTAAACCAACAGATTGCGATGAAAGAACTGTGAGAGCCCCGGGACGATGTAAAGAGGCAATCATGTTCATCATAGAAGCAGCAAAAACTAGAGCCAATGACACTAAAAACAAATCAGTGGCACGGAATAAAGGCTTGTGAAAACAAAGAAAACTACTGGTTATGTAGAGCTTGCCATCCATATAACCTGCATGTATTTAAGCTTCATAGCAGCCACTTCAGATGCAGAGTGTAACCCTTCCCTTATTGTAGGAGAATAACCTGAGGTCTTCCCAAGGTTGGGAACTCACTCAAATCCAGATCTAGCTTGACTGCTACTAAACGCCACAAAAGTTAAGATTTTCCACCTTTAGAATGGCACTAGAATTGCCTGTTCACTGTGGCCAATAGCCAGGCTCAGAGGTCAGGAATTCAATAAATTAGATGAATCAGTCAGCTGGAGAAGAATGCTAGGTGTGTGCTGTAGAATTTTATCTGAAACAGGGAGTATGATTGAAAGAGTATGAGATTTACTTTCATAGCAGGAACATGGGTTGCAAACAGTCCTATCTGAAAGGATGGACCTACAGTACCCTGTGGCCATAGTGACCCGATAGCCCAGGGCACCTGTCCTTGCCGTGGGCTGGACCGCCTTGGCACCTGCAGCTCTGCAGGCTTGTCCCAGTGCCATGTCTAAGCCACCTGCACCTGCCTGAGCTGTCAACCCAGTAACTTCAGCTGGCTTGAGATGACAAACTAGTCTCTTCATGTTTAAGGTTAAGTTTAAGAATACCCAGTTTATGTTTGTTATTAAAGGTCCTTGTACTTATATAATCTCGCACATTAGTTGGTAATTCTAATTTAAAAAGTGAAATAGATCTCAGACTTACAATTTTCATTGGGCAGATGTAGGAGAATTTGATGGTTTGTAAAAAAATATTATAATATTAAAGAGAACTGGATTCATGTTATTTTAAGATCAACAAGAGTTGTTTAACTACAACACATAGGAAGGTTTGCTTCAGAGCCTGCTGGGTCATTCATTGGTATGTATAAGAAGAAAATCATGGCTTCTGGGAAGATGGAGAAAACATGCATTTCCCTATGCCTCCCACTAAACACAGCTAAACACACTGGACATTATATATCAAACAAGCATTAGGAGACTCTGAAAGTTGGAGAGAAGAAGGCAGAGCAGCTAGGGACCTTGGGTTCCAAGGAACAACAAAGTGGTAAGGTTCTTGGGTGTGTTTTTATGCCTCAAATTTCCAGACTTGGATCTTGAATAAGCCAGGAACCCAGAAATACCAATGGACACAAACCAAAAATAACACCACCCCAACAAAAGCCTTTGTCTATTAGTCAAAGGTGCAGGGTAGCATGACAGAACACAGACAGTAACTGCTCTGCCACAGCCAAACACCATCTCCATCACACCACAAAGGCCAGGTAGGAACCTAGACTGTCACCCTCACCTGGTTGTAATGAGGAGTCACAACCAAGATGATGTCAGAGATGGTCAAGTAGGGAGTTAGGACTTCCCTGCATTCCACGCAGTAAGGGGCCCCAACCCCTGCCTGCAGAGTCAGAGGTCAGAGGGGAGAACCTGACTTCCACCCCACACAGCAATAAAATGGCACCATCCCCTTTGCCCTCCTCACTGGAGTGCTGTCAGATGTGAACAGTAGGATTTTTGCCAGCACCCAGAGATCAAGAGGCTACCCCCACCCCATGGTGTCCGTGGAGACCATGCTGGGAACTACAGCAAGGCACTTCTACCCCTCCCACTCAGGAAAGTATCCATGGAGGCCTACAGTAAAGCCAGAATTCCCACTCCCACTCAGCAGTAATGAAGAGCCCCTCAGTCAGGAAACCTGAACTTTAACCTCCACCTGGCAGTTCCAAGGCAATCCCCCCACCCCAGCCCCCTGCTGGAGTGGTGCCAGAGAAAGAGAACTTAACCAGAGATATAAATAAGATCCAGAACCTCCTAACACCCAAGATGTCCAGGATTCAATAAAAAATAACTTGTGATACCAAGATCTGGGCAGATCTCAGACTCAATGAAAAAAGACAATCAATACATGCAAACGACAAGATGCCAGAAATGTTAAGTTATCTGACAAATATTTTAGAGCATCCATGATAGATATGCTTCAACGAGCAATTATGAACATATTTGGAATAAATGAAAAAATAGTTTTAGCAAAGGCATAGAAAATATAAAGAAGATATAAAACGGTAATTTTAGAATTGAAAAAATACAATTACTGAAATGAAAAGCTCAGTAGCAAAATAGAAGGGGGAAAGAAAAGAACCCGTGAACTGGTAGAAAAATAGAAATTGCCCAAACTGAACAGCAAAAGAGAAAATAGACTGAAAACAAAAATGAACAGAGACTAAGGGGTCTGTAGAACTACAACAGGGAGATTTACCATATTTTCCCATGTATAAGACACTATTTTCTTTATAAAATCATTAGACTGAAAATCGAGGGGCCTCTTATACATGGAAGTCAGCCGAGGAAGGTGCCGTTCAGGTGCGTAGCTGCCCATACCTTGTCAAACAGGCTTCCTCCAATCATGAGCCTTATTGTTACTGACATCAGCTGACGCCGTAATTGGAGGTGGAGAGTGCACAGATGCAACAGGGACTGGAGTGTTCTGAGCCCATAAAGATGTCAAAAAATAAAAAGATACTAAATACTGGTAAGCGATTGTCTTACTCTGCAAAATTCAAACTGAATGTAATCAGCTATGCAAAAGAGCATGGAAATAGAGCTGTAGAGAGACCACGTGGACCTCCTCCCACTGAATGTAGGATCAGACAGCAGAGAAAACAGGAAGAACAACTCCTTAAGATGCCAAAAAAGAAGAAGGCCTTAAGAGGAAAACCAGCAAAATGGGCAAACTTGGAGCAGAGGCTCAAGACTTGGATTATGGAGCAGCGCCAGAGTGGCTTATGTGTGTCAACCAAGCTTATTCAGTGTCAGGCAAGAATGTTTGCAAGCGAAATGAACATTGTTGATTTTACAGGAAAGGCAAAATAGTGCTTCAATTTCATGAGGAGAGAAGGGTTGGCCCTGAGAACACAAAGTTAGCTCAGAAAATGCTACCAGTTTATGAGGATGATCTCACATATATAGACAGTGACACGGAAGACAGCAGTGATACAATAGAAGTTGAAGAAATTGATATGTCTGGAACTAATAGTGATGAAGAGGAGAGCAGTGATGCAACAGAGGCTGAATAAAGTGATATGCTGCATATCATAGTACTGGTATGTAAACATTACCTGTGGTAATTACTAAATAAAAATACGTTCTGTTTTATGTTTAAAATACTGATGTCTTAATTTTGGGTTGGAAAAGTGTGTGTGGGGGCGGGGGGCGTCTTATACATGCGGAGTCTTATACACGGAAAAATACGGTAACATTTGTATCATCGGAGTCCCAGAAAGAGAGGAGAAAGAGGATGAGGCTGAAAAAATACCTGAAGAAATGATAATTGAAAACTTTCCACATTTGGAAAGACAAAAACCAAGAAGAAGAAAACAAAACCACTGAAATCCAAACTAAGACACATCATCATTAAACTTCTGAAAATTAAAGACTAAGAAAAATTTGAAGAAAACAATCAGAAAAAAAATCATACCTTACTTACAGGGGAAAAACTATTTGAATGACAGTGGATTTCTCATCAGAATCCGGAAGGACAGAAAGAAGTGGCACAGCTTTCTTCAGGTACTGAAGGAAACTGTACCCAGAATCCTTATCCAATGAAGATATACTTCAGGAATGAAGAAGGAAGGAAGACTTTGTTGCTAGGATACTTAGCCTAAAAGAATGGCTAGATAAAGTTCTCTACACAGAAAGGAAACAATAAAAGAAAGAATCTTGGAATATCAGGAAGGAAGGAAGGACACAGGAAGCAAAGCTATAAGTAACACAATAGACATTTTAAAATTTATTGATGAGAGAGAGAGAGAGAGAGAGAGAGAGAGAGAGAGAGACTTGTTCCACTTATGCATTCATTGATGTTTCTTGTATGTGCCCTGTACAGGGATAAAACGTGCAACCTTGGCGTATGGGGACGACGCTCTAACTAACTGATCTCCCTGACCAGGGCGAACACATAGGCTTTCCTTCTCTTGAATCTAAATTATCTTTGATGGTTGAAGCAAAAACTGCAACAGTGTGGTTATAAATGTATGAGGAGAAAATGTTTAATAGAATAATATTATAAATGGAGGAGGGTAAAATGACATAAAGGGAGGTAAGGTTTCTATACTTCACTGAAACTAATAAAATGACATCAGAAGACTGTGATAAGTTATGTAATACCTAGAATAACCAAAAAGAAATTTTAAAAAACCATTAAAAATTCTATAGATAAATCAAAATAAAATTGTAAAAAATGTTCAAGTGACCTATAGGAAGGCATAAAAAAGAAAACAGAGAACTGAAAAACAGAGAGAACAAACAGAAAACAAAATATAAAAGAAGACCCTAATATATCAATAATTACATTAAATGTAAATATTCTAAATACCCCAATTAAAAGACAAAGATGTCAATTAAGAAACATAATTCAGCTATATGCTGCCTTCAAGAAGCTCACTTTAAATATAAAAATATAAGCAGGTTGAAAGTTAAAGGATGGAAAAAGATACCAGGCAAACATTAATTAAAGGAAATACACCATTTTAGCTGCTATATTAACTTCAGATAAAATAGACTTCAGAGTAAAGAAAATTACCTGAGACAGAGAAGGACATTATATAATGATGAAAGGCTCAATTCACTAAGAAGGCATAGCAATTCTAAATGTGTAAGCACAAAACAAAAGAACTGCAAAATATGTAAAGCAAAAACTCATAGAACTGAAAGGATAAAGCCACAATTGTAGGTAGAAAATTTGATATCTCTTTCTCTCTCTCTCTTTCTCTCTCTCAATAATTAGTAAAACTTGACAGAAAATCATCGAGGATATAGAACTGAACAACACCATTAATCAATTGTATCTAATTGACATGTATAAAACACTCCACCCAACAACAACAGAATACCCATAGAACATAGTCCAAGATAGGTCATATCCTAGACCAGTGATGGCGAACCTTTTGAGCTCGGCGTGTCACTATTTTGAAAAACCCTAACTTAACTCTGGTGCCATGTCACATATAGAAATTTTTTTATATTTGCAACCATAGTAAAACAAAGACTTATATTTTTGATATTTATTTTATATATTTAAATGCCATTTAACAAAGAAAAATCAACCAAAAAAATGAGTTTGTGTGTCACCTCTGACACGCGTGTCATAGGTTCGCCATGAACATAAAACAAACCTCAACAAATTCAAAACAACTGAAATTATACAATGTGTTTGTTCTCTGACCACAGTGGAATCAACTGGAGATAAATAGCAGAAAGATAATGGGAAAGTCTCCAAACATTTGGAAATTAAACAACACACTTTTAACTAATTCATGAGTTAAAGAGGAAATCCCAAAGGAAATGAAAAAAATGCACTGAATGGAATGGTAATTATTAGAACATATCCAAATTTGTGGGACATAGGTAAGCAGTGCTGAGAGGGAAATTTATAGCACAAGATGCATACATTAGGAAAAATGGACACGTATCAAACCAAAAAGAAAAAGAAGAGCAAAATAAACCCAAAACAAAGCAGAAAGGAAGAAAATATAAAACAAGGGTATAAATCAATGAAATTGAAAACAGAAAAATAATAGAGAAAATCAGTAACACAAAGAGCTGGTACTTTGAAAATATAAATAAAATTGATAAGCCTCTAATAAAAATGGGGGGGGGGGAGAAGACACAAATTACCAATTTCAGGTATGAAACAGGAGATATCACCACAGACTCTACTGACACCAGGCCAGGCCTTGAGATATGGTCTCATGGCCCCTTCCCAGCACACAGGCCTTCTTTCTCAGAAGGCCTGGTAGTCTCATTCCAAATTTTGGAGACAAAGGACTGGAAAAAGTAAAAATAAAGAGCGTTTCCTCCATATTGGGGGCCCAGAATTTGAAAGACACATTTTTCTCTGGGCCTCCACAGAATTTAATAATAAGATGTAACTCCTGTAGTCAGCACTGCAGTTCAGCCTCTGCTTCGGCAGGGTGCTGTAACTGTAGTCGCTGGCCAGCTTAATAAAGGCTCCTAAATTTTGATATGAGTCCCTGGTGGTCATGTCTGCGGGTCACCCCATTACAAGATGCCTCCTGCATTGGAGATCTCACATATAAATAATTAGTTTACCCAAGGAAGAGAACAAAGCTATTGGAACAGAAAACGAATTAAAATGCAAGACTATTTTGTTGAAACACAGAAAAATGTGAATCTACTAGTAGACTAGTAGATTAAAGTGGTTTACTGTGTTTCTTTCTGTCTAGATAGATAGATACACAGATAAATAGGAAAAAATGGCTGATACAGATCATGGTAAAATTATTTTCTCTGGGCATTGAAAAAATACACACCCTATAATGATTTAGGTGGAATGCAAAGGGGAAAATCAAATGGTTTGTAGAGCTCTTTCTTTCTTAGCGCAGCCATGGCTCCTGGTTCCAAGAAGCATCTAAAGTGTGTAGCAGCTCCAAAGCATTGGATGCTGGATAAACTGACCGATGTATTTGCTCCTCGGCCATATACCAGTCCCCGCGAGCTGGGAGAATGTCTCCCTCTCATCATTTTCTTAAGGGACAGACCTAAGTCTGCTCTAACAGATGATGAAGTAAAGATCTGCATGCAGCAGTTTATTAAGATCGATAGTGCCGGAAGCCGGTCCATCCTTGCTGCTTGACACAGTCGCTGCAGGGAAGAAACATCTGCACAACATATGTTTCAAGGGACCTGGAGTATATGGCATACTGTTCTTCATATGTTTGCTCCCCTTCTTAGCGCTATATGTTTTAACCAAGGTCACCTCTCCAAGAAAGGTTGTTTCCCTAGGTGGGGATTTTTCCCTGGAGTTAGGGATTAACAGGACTAAGGAAGGGAATAAATCAGTAAAACCCCTTAACTAAGTGCCAGGCGGGTAGTTAATCACCTTAACTATGAACAATCATGCTTAAGCTACATAATCTTTACTTAGGATAATCTCCTTCAGTTACTTCCTTGTAGCTTAACAGAACAGTAGAGTAGTGACCTTGGAATAGAGATAACAAACGCCCTAACCTTTGGAATAGAATGTATAGGATTAAAATCAAATGGTATAAATACAGATGTAACAGGAGAATAGAGAGAGAACCTGGCTAGAGAACCTGACTAGAACCTGGCTAGAGAACCTGGCTCGGCTGCTGATCAACTGAACGCTGTCTCCGTGTCATTCCTTCTTCGCCGACTCCGTCCACACCTTTGGGAACCCCTGGACCTGCTGGAGTTGGACCCCAACACTATAGCAAGGTCCAAACCGATGTAACCTACCCTGCTGGTTTTATGGATGCCATCAGCACTGACAAGACTGGAGAGAATTTCTGCCTGACCTATGAAATGAAAGGCCACTTTGCTATTCATCACATTACACCTGAGGAGGGCAAGGACAAGTTGTGCAAAGTGAGTGAGATCTTTGTGGGCACAAAGATCTCATAACCCATGATGCTCACACCATAATGTACACCCCCCTCAGGGTGAACGGCACCATTCAGATGGATTTGGAGCCTGGCAGAATTATTGATTCCATCAAGTTTGACACTGGTAACCTGTGTATGGTGACTGGAGGTGCTAACCTGGGAAGAATTGGCATGATCACCAACAGTGAGAGGCATCCTGGTTCTTTTCTTTTGACATAGTTCATGTGAAAGATGCCAATGGCAACAGCTTTGCCATCCCTCTTTCCAACATTTTTGTCATTGGAAAGGCAACACACCATGGATTTCCCTTCCCCTTGGAAAGGGAATCTGCCTCAGCATTGCTGAAGAAAGAGATGAGAGACTGCCGGCCACACAGAGCAGTGGGTGAAATGAGTTCTAGGTGACATGTTGGAAAAGTCTTTGCACTTAAAGAGAATACAGCATTTAAAAAAATGATTTGTAGATTTCTTTGCCACTCATATGCCAGAAGTAAAGTAAATAATATCTGGAGAATTGTAAAGGGGAAATCTTAAGGCTAGAAAACCCTATAAACTGAAATGGCAACAGGAAGCTGTGTTCAAACCTGCAGCGACTGTGAAGGTCTAGCTCACAGCAATTCTGCTGAGGAGATGGAAGGATCGTGGCCTGCCTGAGGTCGAGGGCCTGGAGGACGCTGGCAGGCACTGTTGCCAGGCAGCCGGTCCAGTCTGGCACAGCTTCAATCTCAAGACTTTTTGGGAAATTCACAATTAACTGAAATTGTTTTCTCTAATGACTTAATGGTTTTCTCTTGGACAGCTTCCAGCTAATCACAAACCAAAATTCACTCTTCCTGCACTGGTGCCTTTGCCCCCTCTTCCCTCTTCCCACTTTCTTATATAAATCCTTCCCTCCACACCCCGCCCCCCTTTCTTAACTTTGCTCATTGATAAGACTCTAATGACTGTCTCCTTGGTGCACTTGAGAGTTAGTTATATAACTCCCCAAATGTTTCTAAGTTATGTTTTGACATTCATTTCCTTCCTGGGAAGTTACGAGAAAGCATAATCCAGACAACCGAAAGATGACTCAAACTAAACGACTCACAAACTGGGATGTCATGAGAGAAAAAGCTTCATGATGAGCATTCAATTTGCTTACATGTTTAATTAACTGAAACAACCACAGCAACAAAATGGCATACAAATATATTTCTTGAAAGCAGGGCTACAGAATGCAAAAACAAAAGCATTTTAAAAAAATCATTATAGATTAGGACAGAAACCAGAATGCATCCTAAAGTGTGGAAGACAAAAAAAAGGGCATAAAATTGTGACAATGTCAGCAAGCATTCTTTTCTCCAAGTAACTGACAGAACTGTGGGACATCCCATACAATAAAAGGCTAATATGCAAATCGACTGAACTGCGGAACAACCGCTATGACGTGCACTGACCACCCAGGGGCAGACACTCAGCACAGGAGCTGCCCCTGGTGGTCAGTGCACTCCCACAGGTGGAGTGCCGCTCAACCAGAAGCTGGGCTCACAGCTGGTGAGCGTAGCGGTGGTGGCAGGAGCCTCTTCCGCCTCTGTGGCAGCGCTAAGGATATCCAACTGATGGCTTAGGTCCACTCCCCCGCTAAGGGCTCCCGGGCTGTGAGAGGGATGCAGGCTGGGCTGAGGCACCCTCCCAAGTGCACGAATTTCATGCACAGGGCCTGTAGTTGGTTTATAAACACATACCACATAACAAAATATTACAAAAGAAAAAAGAAGAGCTTAAAAACAAACAAACAAAATGAGGTGATAGAAGTAACACTAAAAAAAACTTGTGTGCAAATGTTGGGGGGCGCATGATATATCTGTAGTACTATCAACAATAAAAAATATATTTAAAAAGAAAAATAAACTTTTGTGGCAAAACCATAAATGGGATAAATTCTAATATATTACAACCATTAAAATTGATTCAAAAAGCAAAATGTCATTTTACCAAACTCACATCTGGAACAACTCCATGAAAATTCATTTAAGGATCAAAATAAAATACTCAAAACATTACATCAAACTTAACAGAGAAAAACTAGAGGTACCACATTAATTTCAGGACAAGACTGAGATATCTGTTAACACCTCTATTATTCACCATTTTTTTTTCTTAGAGGCACTAGAAAAAGCAATTAAACAAGAAATAAAAATAAATTATAGAAAGAAAGGAAGAGAGAAAAAAGAAATAGAAATAAAAAAAATGTTTGGAAATTTGATGAGGTGAAGAGGCCAGAGGAAGAAAGGAATGAGAAATCCACCCCCAGTCCCTGCTTTACCCGATTGGCTTCTGGTGTCCAAGAGCTGCTGAGGTGGGTCTCCCTCCCCAACACCACCCCAGCAATCTCTATTGCGTTTGTTGTTCCCAGGAGACCACTGCATCAGGCTTGCCCAGAGTTCCAGCTTCCTTAAAGGGCCAGAGTAAGGGAACCCAGATGTAGTATCAGTCTGGAAGATGGACTGCCAGGCTCAGGCTTGTCCTCATCTCAGCCTCCAAACTCCTGCAACTCCTTATAGTGCCTTGCAGGGACTCCATGGTGATATGACTTTGTAGATGTTTGCATACTCACCTGAAAACCCAAATGCCCAGTTCAAGTGCCACCTCAGATTGTGCTGCAGTGGCTCTAAGGGGCATGAGGAAAGAAAGATGGAAATTAAGACTTTGTAATGGCATAGGACATGCCTGTGTTAAAAAGTTCAGAGGAACAACATTAATCTCCTCTAAAGAAAGACAACAGGCCCTAGCCAGTTTGGCTCGGTGGATAGAGCATCAGCCTGCAGACTGAAGGGTCCCAGGTTCAATTCTGGTCAAGGGCATGTACATCGGTTGCGGGCACATCCCCAGTAGAGGGTGTGCAGGAGGCAGCTGATCGATGTTTCTCTCTCATCAATGTTTCTAACTATCTATCTCTCTCCCTTCCTCTCTGTAAAATATCAATAAAATATATATTTAAAAAAAAGACAAAAGAAAAAAATATTGGAAGAAAACACACTAAATTGTGGGCAGTGGTTGTCTCTGGGTTTTATTATGAGTTGTTCTTTCCTTTAGACTTCTGGACTTCTCACACAAATTTTCTATAATATATGTATAGAATATGTGTAATCCTATCTAATAAAAGAGAAACATGGTAATTGGCGTACAACCGCTACCCTTCCCATTGGCTAATCAGGGCGATATGCAAATTAACTGCCAGCCAAGATGGCGGCCAGCAGCCAGGCAGCTTGAAACTAACATGAGGCTTGCTTGCTTCAGTGACGGAGGACTCCAACATTCCCCGCCTGCCTCTGCAGGCCTCTGAGCTGCAACTCTAAGCAACTATGTAACAAATATAGAAGCTAAACAAAACCCCAGAAACCTGCTTTAGTCCACCGCCGGGCTTCAGCCAGCAGGATCGCAACATTGTAAGCAAAGGCCAGAAACCTACTTTCAGCAGCGGAGGCCTAAGAGCTGGAGCCAAGCCTCAAAGCTAAAGTTGGCCCAGAATAAAAAAAAAAAAAAAGAAAGAAAAAAAGGAGCGGTTGGGAGCTTCAGTCACCCCCAGCCTGAAAACAGCCCTCAGCCCCTCACCCAGACTGGCCAGGCACCCCAGTGGGGACCCCCAACCTGAAGGATGTGTGACCAGCTGCAAACAGCCATCATCCCCTCACCCAGGCTGGCCAGGCACCCCAGTGGGGACCCCCACCCTGATCCAGGACACCCTTCAGGGCAAACCAGCTGGCCCCCACCAGTGCACCAGGCCTCTATGCTATATAGTAAAAGGGTAATATGCCTCCCAGCACCGGGATCAGCGGAGCTGCAAGGCCTCCTGGCACCGGGATCAGCGTGACAGGGGGCAGTGCCCAAACCCCCTGATTGGCCCTGCTCTGTGGGTGATAGAGGGCGGCGCCCCAACCCCCTGATGGGCCCTGCTCTGTGCATGACAGGGGGCAGCGCCCCAACCCCCTGATTGGCCCTGCTCTGTGCATGACAGGGGGTGGTGCCGCAACCTCCCCATCGACCCTGCCTTGAGTGTGACAGAAGATGGTGCCCCAACCCCCCAATCGGCCCTACCCTGAGCGTGACTGAGGGTGGCATCACAACCTCCTGATCGCCCTGCTCTGTGCATGACAGGGGGCGGCGCCCCAACTCCCAAATCGGCCCTGCTTGAGCCCAACCAGGGGCTGCACCTAGGGATTGGGCCTGCCCTCTGCCACCCGGGAGCAGGCCTAAGCCAGCAGGTCGTTATCTCCCGAGGGGTCCCAGACTGCAAGAGGGCACAGGCCGGGCTTAGGGACCCCCTCCCCCCCGAGTGCACAAATTTTTGTGCACCGGGCCTCTAGTCTATAATAATAAAAGGGTAATATGCAAATTGACCGAACAGCCAAACAGTGGAATGATCATCAGGATGACCTTCCGGACAAAGTCGGGACTGTGAGGACTGAGGCAGCTGGGGCTGTGAAGGTCTACCCTACACAAATTTCATGCATCGGGCCTCTAGTTCGATAATCTATACTAATAAAAGGGTAATATGCTAATTAGGCTGGGTCAACCAGACATCTTCTGGACATCCAACTTCCTTCCAGACAAAGCCACAGTGGCGGGGGCTGAGGCAGAGGCAGTTGGGGCAATCAGGCTGGCAGGGGAGCAAGCAGTCAGGGGTGAGATCAGGCTGACAAGGGGGAGCAAGCAGTTAGGGGTGATCAGGGGAGGGCAGCTGGGGGCAATCAGGCAGGGAGGCAGAGGCGGTTAGGGGCCATCAGACAGGCGGGCAGGTGAGCAGTCAGGAGCCAGCGGTCCTGGATTGTGAGAGGGATGTCCTACTGCCGGTTTAGGCCTGATCCCCCCGAGGGGTCCCAGATTGGAGAGGGTGCAGGCTGGGCTGAGGACACACACACCCCATGCATGAATTTTGTGCATCAGACCTCTAATATATGTATAAATGTATGTTATTTTTATAAGCAGAGATAATACACCTACTTTTGTTTTCCCAAATCATTCAAAGTGTAATCATTCAATTTGGCTGGGCAAATTCAGCAAAACCTTTTAAAATTAACAGTTCAGCAAACATTTTAAAAATGATACCCCCTTAATTGCAAACTCCACAGACTTCCAGCCCTCCCCAGTGGAGCTGGGTTTCATTTACATGAGTTAAGGCAGCGTTTACCCAGCAGGAGGTCCTGGGGAATTCTGGGCTCAGCATCCTCATTTATTGGGCCTAGCCTTTTCCATACATTTCCATGTTGCTCCTATTGCAATCCGTGGAACTAGTGGTTTTCACCCCCATTTTACAAACAAAGAATTGGGCTCCCTGCATTTAATAGATGGTAGGTTGATCTGCTACTTTCAAATTCAGGGGGATGATCTCAAATCATGTGCTCTGTCCTCTATTCCAGTAATTTCCCAACAGATCTTAAGCTGTGAAACCCTTGGTTCAAGCAAATGCCACCCTGATGTATAGTTTGCTAGTGTAGTAGGATAGGAAGAAGCCAGGAAAATTTCAGGGCAGGAGGAATAGGGAAACGGAGACAAGAAAATTAAACAAGGTGTTCCAAACGAGGTGTGGCTGCAGTTTGGCCAGCTTGCAGCCAGTTTGCAGCAAGATCTAATTTTCCCCATATAAGGACACTTTAGAACGAAAGGTTAATGTCTGTCCTCCCTAACCAAAGAATACATCGCTTAAATCACCCTGGAGCTGCTAAGGCAGGGCAGGGGGGGAAAAAAGGAAAGAAGGGAGAGTTTGTCTCACCAACTAAACAAAGAAGTCAGCCATTTTTTGGAAAGGGGGAGTGAAGGGGAAGTTTTTATCTCACTGCTTAAGCAGAGAAGCCAGCAGTCTAGGGGCTTGTCAAAATGAAATTGCCAGATGCTTCTCATAAATTCTGGAAAGACACACACACACACACATTAAAAGGGAGACCTTGAGATCTAGTCTGTACCAAGTTATCTGGCAAAGGAACTTTAAAACCTACAAGCAGAAAAGTATAAAAGGTTAAACCTCTACCAGGCAATGCTCCTCAGAGTCTGTGCTTCATTAGCCAGATGTATTTTGATAGATTTGCTTGCCTTGCCCCTTTAATAAATTTACTTGCTTTATTTCTGTAGTAAACTCACTTTACAATGCTGCTGTCTGTCACTCATTTGAATTCCTTTTCATGAGACTGACAAGAACTGAGGAGGGGGAAGCCCTCTCCCTCAGACTCAGGGGGCTGTCCAATAACACCTTTTTCTGGTGTTTCTGGCGCCTATAACGCTAGGAATGCCATAACAAAGTAGGCAGACTGGGCAGCGTAAACAACAGAAATTTAGTCTCACAGCTCTGGAGGCTAGAAGTCCAAGATCAAGGTGTTGGCAGGATTGGTTTCTTCTGAGGCCTTGGCTTTCAGATGGCCACCCTCTTGCTGACTCTTCACATGGTTGTCCCACTCTGCACGTGCACACCTCATGTCTCTTTGTATGTCTAGGTTTCCTTTTCTTATAAGAAAAACAGCCATGTTGGGTTAGGGTCCATAGTAATGACCTCAGTTTAATTAATCGCTACTTTAAAGTCCCCATATCTAAATACTGAGGTACTGCCCTAGCTGGTTTGGCTCAGTGGATAGAGCATTGGCCTGTAGACTGAAGGGTCCCAGGTTCGATTCCAGTCAAGGGTATATGCCCAGGTTGTGGGCTTGATCCCCAGTACAGGGCATGCAGGAGTCAGCCAATCAATGATTCTTTCTCATCATTGATGTTTCTATCTCCCTCTCCCTTCCTCTCTGAAGTCAATAGAAATATATTTTAAAAAAGAGAAAGTTCTTAAGAAAATAGTATAATAAAACACCACAAATGAGGTCATTTCTGTGACAATAAGATAGAGCCATGAGTGAATTTAATATGAAGACTGTCACATTTCACCTGAAATATTCCTCAGCCTGGCATTCAAGTTCCTCTGTGTGGGCAGAAGAAACTGACTTTTTTCCCCTTATTAAGTTCTCATATTGAAAGGCTAGAAATCACCCCATGAGGTAGTAATCTTTGTCCTTATATGTTTATATTCAAAGGTGACATATTGAGTATTTGTGTCATAACTAGTGTATTTGCACCTGGGTAGTGGATTATTTTTCAACATCTTCCTTCTCTATACAACAAAATTATTTTTGGTAAAAAAAGTAGTCAGTAATGATCATTATTACTATCTTGATTTTTCCTTTAGCTTAACAATTTACACTGCTAAAAAAATAAATCTTAGCCCTGGCCAGTGTGGCTCAGTTGGTTGGGCATCATCCCATGTACCAAAAGTTTGCTGGTTCTATTCCCAGGGCCCATGCCAGGGTAGAGGGTGTGCAGGAGGCAGCTGATTGATGTTTCGCTATCACATTGGTATCTCTCCCTTTCTCCCTAAACATCAATAAAAATGTAAACTGATTCATTCAAATTCAGTAAATTATTGCACTCATGAACTAAATTTGCACTTATGAAACCAAAATATTATACCATATATTATGTACATTTTCACTGGTTTAAATTTTAAACACAAGTAAAACTCCAATTGGTCACATAGAATGACTTAATTACTGTAATTCATGCTCTGTTTCTTCTGTATTTACAAGTGCTATGTTATCCTGGCAGATTTTGAATCAGCTGTCTAAACAGGGAATGTGTATTATTATAAGGGTTGGAGAATGAACTACACCTAAAATGAGCTTTAATGATTCTGAACCCTTAAGAACTTTCTTTCAAAACAAATGTGTGGCATCCCACTGCATCCCAGAGTTCCCTGAATGGACTTCCAAGCACAAGGCTTATTACAAAGATAAGGAATAAAAATGTGCCATTGAAAGCTTACATAACCACAGAATTATTTGGAACGTGGACCAACAAATTATTTTTTCAGAGAGGGCATTTTATCACTCACATGGTTTAAAATTGCCAGCACATGGTGATAACAAAAAGCAGATTATGTTTTACGGTTGTTTTTACATTATCTGCAGGTAAAGCACCCCTTTGTGCCTGCATCTGTAAAAGAGGGCTCCCTCGACTGGTTCTCACTGGAGTGGGATCAAAGTGAAGGTCAAGTTCAGATTGGAAACCGGAATGAGTTTGAGAAATACAAAATGGTAGAATCAACAAAACTTGATGCTGGCTCTTCTTCACATTCCAAGATACTACGGGATTCTGGCTTCCTGTTTCCTCACGGGCCACTTTCAGTTCTCTTTTGGGTTCCATTGCTCCTCTTTAATCTTTAAAGTCAGAAAGGTCTCAGGGCTCCATCCTAGGTCACACTTCAAGTTCACTCTCCCCTGGTTTTCTCCATCTCGGAAAATGGCAGTAGCATCCACCCACTTGTTCAAGGCCACAATATGTCTGTCATCTTCTATTCTTCCCTTTCCACCCAACCTTATCCTAAGCTTTTGGGAACTTGTGGGTTCCCTCTCCAATGTATATCTGGAAGCTGGCCTCTTCTGACACCCCCTCTTATTGCTGTGTGTAGTCAAAACCTTTGTTTTGGGCTGAGTTATACCTTCAAATTCACAGGTTGAACCCCTAACTCCCAGGACCTGAGAATGAGGCTATTGTTGGAGATAGAGCCTTTAAAGTGGTGATTAAGTTAAAATGAGGTCCGTAGGGTGGGCCCTAATTCAATATGGCTGCTGTCCTTATCAAAAGGGAAAATTTGGACACAGATACATACTTTATTAGGTTGAGGACATTTTCTTCTAGTATTTTATTAGTTTTCTTAGTTTATTAGTTTTATTAACTCATAAATGAGTGTTGAAATTTATCACACACATCTTCTGCATTTATTGAATACTTTGTAAAATACTGTAGTTTAATCTGATAATGTGGGCAGGGCCTTCCGTAGCCCATGTAATACTTTGTGTGAATGAGAAAAAGGTGCTCCTTCCTGGAGGTGGACACAGCTCCATGCAGCCCAGCTTAAACCGAATGTCAGCCCCATTCAACCCTTCAGCAAGATGCCCACACGTTGGTTACACCCTGTAGGAGCCTGACTGCAGGCCAGAGTCCTACGTGTGATCTTTCAGGCCCCATCACAAAGGCTTCGCCTGGCAGCGCTCACAGGGAAAGCTGTCACTCCCACAGGAGACGGCACAGCCGCCTATTGCCCTCTGGAGGGAGTGCAGTCAAGGACCCCTGCCCCCTCCGCTGGCCATGCTCTTACACATATCTCCAATTTCTGCATTCCCAGCCTAGGCGCCTTCACTGGGGAGGAGGGGGTCAGCTGAGACACTGCTCAGCTCCTCTGCATCTCGCCCTTCTCCCTTCTCCCTTCTCCCTCCTGGCTGCCAGGCCCATAAACCTGCAAGGGCCTTTTGTTCAGGGCTCCCTGGGAACTGTGACAATTCTCTCACTTCACTGATTCATCCGAGCCTCACCTAGTGCCATTCCATGAGGAGAAATGGAACGTTGGGGAGCCAGGATCCTTTCTTGTGTAGCCTCTTGCTCACACTGTTGCCGTAAGTTTGGCTCCTTGTGGTAATGGAGTGCCTTGACACCTGGCAGCTCAGCTCTGTGACACCTGCGTAACCATATCTGGTTAAGATGGGAGATTTTTTTTTATGAAGCTACCACTGGAAAAAAAACAAGCCAAACTTGGAAATGCAGAAATTTTTTGAAGGTACTTTGCTAAGATTTTTAAAGGCTGCTTGATTTTCAGTCTTTTTATTCTTCTCTACATTTTTCAATAATAGCATGTAAGGATATAAATTCCCTCAAAGTATCTCTAGTTCCATCGTATGAATTTCAATATGTAGAGAAAGCAACATGGATAATAGATGCTGATATGGGGGCATTCCTGGGAATTCAGGGTCAGCAAGGAGCTTATGTGGCTACCTGGTTTCTAATTTCTAATATTATTTATTCTCTGAAACATGAATTATTTAGAATTGTTTTTATAACACCTAAATGTATGTTTTGTTTAAATTACCCCACAGCTATAGGTTTCTAAGCTTAATTGCATCATGATCAGAGAATATGGGCGATGTCATATGATCACTTAGTATTTATTGAGACTTGCTTTGTGTCCTAGTACATGGCCAACTTTTGTAATTTTCTATGGATACTTTAAAAAATGAATACTCTCTAATCATTAGATCTAGAGTTAAAGCTATTTCCATTAGATCAACATATTAATTGTGTGCTTCAAATCTTCCATATCCTTCTGATTTTGGTCTACTTGACCTATGAGTCAATCTTATACTATTAGAATACAATGGATTAAAATTTATTACTGTAACTGTTATTTTTTCAATTTCCCCTTGTAATTTCATCTTTAATTTATATGTTGTGAAACTATATTATTTGGTGTATATAAACATAGAAAAGATATATCTTCTTGGTAAATTGTTTCTTTTATCATTGGGTAATGACTATCTTTAATCTAAATGATATGTTTTTTGCTCTAAAGTCTATTTTGTTTCTTATGAAAATAGATAAACCAACTTTTCATATTAATTTTACATTTTTGTGTGACCTTATATTTTAAGTATATATCTCTTGCAAGCAGCTCAGATTTTATTCTTTTTTAAAATGTTGACAATACCTGTCTTTTATCTGGCAGATACAATTAATTTACTATTATTGTTGATTATTGACATATTTTCATTGATTTTTACCATCTAATTTTGTACTTTCTATTAACCAAGATTTTTTGTGTTTTTGTTTTTATATTTTCCTATTGGATTAAATTTTCCTTATTGCTCTTTATACTCTAACTAGAGGCCTATTGCATGAAATCCATGCACTGGAGGTGGGTGTCCCTCAGTCCGGCCTGCACCCTCTCACAGTCTGAGACCCCTTAGAAGATGTCCACCTTCCAGCTTGGGATCGGGCCTAAGCTGGCAGTCAGACATCCCTCTTGCAGTCTAGGGCTCTCTCAGTCTGGGACCCCTCACTCCTTACCACCCACCTGCAGCGGAGGTATGAGAGGCTCCTGCCACCGCCACTGTGCTTACCAGCCATGAGCTTGGCTTCTGGCTGAGTGGTGCTCCCCCTGTGGGAGTACACTGACTACCAGGGGGCAGCTCCTGCATTGAGCATCTGCCCCCTGGTGGTCAGTGTGCATCATAGAGACTGGTTGTTCTGCTGGTCATTCCACCATATAGTTGATTTGCATATTAGGGTTTTATTATATAGGACTAGAGGCCCAGTGCATGGGATTTGTGCACTGCTGGGGGGCATGGCGTGCAGGGGTTAGCCTGGTGTGGGAGCGCTGCTCATCCTGGTCTGCCAAGTGGCTGTGGACCCACCCTCTGAGTGGCTGCTCCCTGGTCCGGCATCTGCCATGGAGCTGAAGCACTTGCCTCTCCAGGGGACCCAGTCGGGGCCGGGCCCAGGGACAGTAGCACTGAGAGGCAGCAGAGTAGGTCTCAGTCCCGCAGCAGCCATGAACCCACTTCCCAGCCTCCGGGTTGAGCCTGGCGGTGGCACTGCATGGTCTATTGTCAGCAGGGAGTGAGGAGGAGGAGCCTGGGGTGAGGAGGTGACAATCGCAGCCTGGGTTCCTGCCCTTCGGCCCAGGGATCACAGTGGGAGCAGCTACTCATCCCAGTCAGCCAAGTGGCACTCCCACTGTGATAGCACACTGACCACCAGGGGGCAGCTCCTGCATTGAGCGTCTGCCCCCTGGTGGTCAGTGTGTGTCATAGCGACTGGTCAGCCGGTAGTTCTGGTCATTTGGTTGCTGGGCTTTTATTATATAGGATGGTTTAGAAATTTTTTATATGGCTTAGAAGTTATTTATTCCATATCTACTATTTTATCCACTTTTTAAAAAATTGAACTATAACATAGACATAGAAAAGTGTGTCCTCCAGCTTTATCGTTCTTTAAGGTTGTCTTGGCTGCTCTCTCTCTCTATTTTTAATCTGCACCTGATGACATGCTTATTGATTTTTTTAGAGAGAGGGGAAAGGAAAGAGGGGTGGAGGAGAGAGAAACATAGATGTGAGAAACATCAATTGGTTGTCTTCCCATATGTGCCTCTACCAGGGATTGAGCCCATAACCTAGATATGTGTCCTATCTGGGAATTGAACCTGTAATCTTTCCATGTAAGGGATGATGCTCCAACCAACTGAGCCACACTGGCCAGAGGAAGCTATCTGCCAACTCAAAGCAGTGACACACACCAACTACTGACCACTGACCATCATAACTGACCACAAGAGTGCTTTTGGAGTTATGTGTTTTTTGATAATCTGTGTAAAGAGAAGCCTGGGGTGGCAGTTTATCTTAAAGGGCCCAGCACAGACTTACTCAGACTCCCTCCCTTTGAGTTCCAACACTGGAGCAGCAGCTTGGAAGGTACCAGGAACATATAGGGAGGAAATGAAGTGTCCAGCATCAGGGGGAGAACTGGAGGGGCAGCTTTCTCCCAGACAGAAATGCTGACAGAGGCCATTATTCCTTCCCTGAGCCCGTCCCCTGCAGGTGGGCACCATATCTGAGTCTTCATCAACCTGGCTATCATTGTTCACCCTACCCTGGTGATTCTCTGAGACCCTGCCCCACCCAACTTGTGGACACACTCAAGATGTTTCCAGTGGCTTTTCCATACGAATGGCCTGTCTTGGCTCATGTTTCAAACATTCCTAAAATCTCTCAAACAAGCAGCATTTGGCCTTGGTGTGCCCCATAACTCTCACTAACTAGCCCTAGGCCTGGCATCAGTGGCAGCCAGACTTAGTTCGAAGCTTGGCCCCTCCTGGGTATCTCCAAGCCCAGCACAAGTAGCAGTCATCTGCAGATCTCTTTGAAGCTCATGTAGGGTGGCCCGGGCAAAACATAGGCAGTGGCTGACCTTGGTCTGCACCTTCCTAGAGGTCCCAGAGCCAGAACACCCTGTGCATAGCTTCAAACCATATTGAAGCACCACCCAATCTTCTCCACAAGTGACACACTCAAGGGGGGTAGGGGGGGATCTGAGGGCACCAGCGCTCTGCTGAAGTAAGTCCTGTTCCTTGGGCAGATATCCTCCACAGTAGTCACAGCCAGTCCTTGCAGCTGACTGGCCTGGGAGTAAATCCCTCCCATTGACTGCCAACAGCAATCAGTGCTCAACTGCAACAGGAGGGTGTACATGGCCTACACAGGGTGAGGGATATGAGGGCACCTGGAGTGCATAGCTTGGGTGAATGGGGAGGTTGTGCCATTGGATCTACAGGACACCTACTACATAAGGCCACTCTACCAAGCCTGGCAGACCTAGCAGCTCTACTTAACACATAGAAGCGAATACAGGGAAGCTTCCAAAATGAGGAGACAAGGAAACATGTCCCAAATGAAGGAACAGAACAAAACTTGAGGAAAAGAGCTAAAAAATAAAATGGAATCAAGCAATCCACTAAATGCAGAATTCTAAACACTGGTTATAAGGACACTCAATAAACTTGGGGAAGAGTGATGAAGGTAGAGCAAACTTCAGTGGCATTAAAAAGGACATGGAAACCATAAAAAAGAACCAGTCAGAAATGAAGGATACACTAATTGAATAATAATTTACAGGGAATCAACAGTGGAATCGATGAAGCCAAGAATCATATCAGCAATTTGGAATATAAGGAAGCAAAAAAACACCCAATCAGAACAGCAAAAACAAAGAAGAATTTTTTAAAAATGAGTATAGTGTAAGGAGTCTCTGGGACAACTTCAAGTATACCAGCACTTGCCTCCTGGGGATGCTGGAAGGAGAAGAGAGAGAGAGAGAGAGAGAGAGAGAGAGAGAGAGAGAGAGAGAGAGAAATTGAAAACCTGTTTGAAAAAATAATGACAGAAAAGTTCCCTAACCTGGTGAAGGAAATAGACATACAAGTCCAGTAGACACAGAGTCTCAAACAAGATGAAACCAAAGAGGCCCACACTAGGACATATTATAATTAAAATTTGAAAAGTTAAAGACAAAGAGAGAATCTTAAAAGCAGCAAGAGAAAAACAGTTACCTACACGGGAGTTCCTATAACACTGTCAGCTGATTTCTCAACAGAAACTTTGTAGGCCAATGGGATTGGCAAGAAATATTCAAAGTGATGAAAAGCAAAGACCTACAACCAAGACTATTTTACCCAGCAAAGCTATCATTCAGTATTGAAGGACAGATAAAAATCTTCCCAGACAAGAAATATTCTTGAAAAAGAAGAAGAGGAAGAAGGAGGAGGAGGAGGAGGGGGGGGGGGGGAGGAGGGTCCTAGCCAGTTTGGCTCAGCGAATACAGTGTCAGTCCATGGACTGAAGGGTCCCAGGTTAGATTCCTGGTCGAGGGCACATACCTCGGTTGCAGACTTGGTTCACAGTCCTGGTTGGGGTGGGTGTGGGAAGCAGACAATCGAAGTGTCTCCCTCACATCAATGTTTCTCTGTCTCCGTCACTCCTCCTCCCTTCCGCTCTCTAAAAATCAATGGAAAAATACTCTTGGGTGAGGATTAACAAAAAAAAGAGAATAAAACTATTAAAATATGAATAATAAAAAGGCAATAAATACACATTTACCAACAATTGAACCTAAAAAAAATAAACAAATAAGCAGAATAGAACATTTTGATTGTTGTTAGATGGGAGGGGGTTGGGGGATTCGATGAAAAAAGCAAAGGGATTAAGAAGTAAAAATTGGTAGTCACTAACTAGTCATGGGATGGAAAGTACAGCATAGGGAATATAGTCAGTAATATTCTAATAACTATGTATGGCGGCAGATGGGTACAAGTTTATTGGGATGATCACTTAGTAAGTTGTACAATGTCTAATCACTGGCAAGTACACCTGAAACTAATGTAATATTGTACTAGTATGTCAACTGTAATTGAAAAATAAAAGAGAGAGGGAGACATAAGCCTGGGGTAATAGAATACCAAACTGGAAACCAACAAACCCAAGTTCTCCTGCGAGCTCTGTGACCTTGGGCAAGTCACCTAGGCTTCCGTGTCCCCACTGTGAAATGGAGGCTTTCCACGCACTTGCTGGGGCTCCTTACGGCTCTCAGGTTCAGGTATTGTTTATGTGCAGGAGGAGATAAGGAACACACTTTCCTCCAAAGAGTAGCTGCAACTTGAGTAAAAATGAGAGGCTGGTGAGGAAACAGTAAAATACTTCAAAAGCAGAGGGTTTCCAACCTCAGCCATGAACCTCAAAGCCAAGCTTCGTTGGGTTCCTTGTGAGTCAGCAGTGCTGCCAGCAGTTTCATCCTTCTGAACAGCTTTGGGGGTTTTCTTGATTTTTTCTGTTTTACCTTGATTACATTTCCAGCAGATTGAACCAGAATATCTTTTTTAAAAAAATGTTTTATTGATTTTTTACAGAGAGGAAGGGAGAGAGATAGAGAGTTAGAAACATCGATGAGAGAGAAACATCGATCAGCCGCCTCCTGCACATCTCCTACTGGGGATGTGCCCGCAACCCAGGTACATGCCCTTGACCAGAATCGAACCCGGGACCCTTTAGTCCGCAGGCCGACGCTCTACCCACCGAGCCAAACCGGTTTTGGCATAACCAGAATATCCTGACCTTGCGGGGACGGGTGGGGAGTCTGCTCAACCTTGAACTCAGCGCTGCAGGCAAGCAATAATCAATAGCTGCAGTTTAACTAACCTTTACTCTCTGCCTTACAGCAGGGCATCTGACTCAGAGTCCACCCAGGTCCCAGGCCTGTGGCTAAGAGCCCCTTTCAGGGAGGCCCAGGAGGTCCTGAGGCTTTGCCCTTCCCCCAACCTCCCCAAATGCACACTTTCCCCTCCTCCAGCACCTGCTCTCTCTACCGTCCCCCAGCCACCTTTCCAGGCTTGGCATTGCCATAGCACTGCACTGATTCATGTCACAAGGCAGCAGGGAGTTGAGAGAAGGGAGAAGTGGGGACACTAAGACCATCAGAACTTCTGGAGTCACCTTGGCGGTCTGCTTCACATTGCAGCTGGGAAACGAGAGGCTTGTATCTCTAAAGCCATACAATCAGCAGGTGGCCGAGATGAAACTGGAAGGTTTCTTGATTCCCAGTCGGCACCAGCCCCACCTGATTCATTACATTATCTCCCTCCTTGCTCTCAGTGGAGTCATGCATAGATTTTAAGACTTGTAGATTGCTTTATAAGGCTTTGAATACCCAAGGAAATAGTTAAGGGAAACGACACCTTGGATGTCATCTTCCAATGTCCCTGGGGCCCCCAACTGGAAGTGTTTATTCTCCAAACTTCTTTACCTCTGTCTGTACCCCCCACAGGATACTTCCGTTTCAAAAAGGCAGTATCTGAACCTGGTCCGTCTGGGTCTGATCTCTCTCTATATGTAAGAGAACTTGTCTGCTCCCTTAATAAACCAGGTCCATTCCTAAGAGGAGAATCCTGATTAGACTGACACTTCCCCCACCTCCCCCCATGGGGATCAATGCTGAAAACGCAGCCACCCACAAACAGTGGCTCCTTATTCTCAACTGATCCAACCGAGACACAACATCTTTCAATTTCCTGTAGTTCAGCAAAGAACCAGGCCAAGACATTTAAACAGGGCCCCTCAGCAGCTTAGGTTGGCGGGGGAGAATAACATGAGACCAGATAGAGGCTCATAAAGTCAAGTCCCTGGCTTTCAGTGGGGAAGGGGGTACCCTGGGGGTAGGGGTACTGTGTTGGGGGGTAGTGGCCCTATTTCCCGGAGCCTCTGTGAGAGCCTGGACTATCTTCACCTTTCTCTGTTCAAACTGTTTGTGCTCTGGGCTTCTCCCAATGCCTTTTCCTGCTTGGTTCAGCTGCTGACTTATCTAGAGCTGTGAACCTAGTGTTGTGGTAGACCTTCTAGCCTGTTCCTAGCTCTGCAGTCTCAAAGCCCCTTCCTCCTCCTCACCCCAGGAGGTAACGAACACCAGGCATGTAGCAGGCACTGAGTAAACGTTGGTGCCAGACTACAATATGGTAGGATCCCATGGTCAAAGGTAATTGGGTCATTTAAACAAACAGGCAAAGGAAAAGAAAAACTAAATGATGGCACGCTCCTGTAACCAAGGCTATTCAATGGATGTAGCCTCCCCCAGAACAGCATGTGAGGACCACCAGTGAGACTGGCTGGCTTTCAAAGAAGCTCAGCACTGCTCACTTCTCCTGTAGCCCCACGTGAAAGCCATGTGGGTATGAATGTTGGAGGTGGGGGTGGAGAGGAATGAAAGAACATGGAACTTTATGCAACCTAAAGAACGGACAAGGACAAGCACGCGGGTTTTTTCTTTTAATTATTTACCAGATAAAAAAGAAAAAATAGTGATTGTATCTCTTCCCTCCCTACATTTCAGTTGACCCAGGTCCAGTGGGAGAGACATTTGTTGAAAGGTGATTTGAGCCCCTGGCCTGGAGCAAACTCGTCCCCTCTCCCGCACCACCTCAGGTGGGGGGCCAGGAGCGGCTCCAGGCAGGACTTGCATGGTGGCAGCAAAGTGGCAGTGTGGCTGTCCTCCTCTTCTCCCTGTTGCCACAGCATCCAGACTCCCTCCTGTCTGTCCCACTACGCCATCCTCCCCCAATCATCAAAGGAGTAGGAAGATGGGGCTTGAGGTGGAGAGCAGGACTGGGAGGCACGTAGCAGATCCAACAGAAGGCCCTGATCTTCTGCTTCTATTGCACAGCCTGGCTTAGGTCCCCTGCCCTGATCAGTGGGCAGAGCAAAATGCTTCTGGAATTCAAAGAACCTGTTGTTGTGCCGGGCTCAAGGAGGGGAGGTGTGTTGTTGTGTGGCTTTTTCTGATATATGTATCTCCTTTAAGTTATTCCATGATGGGGCAAGGCAGATTATGCCTCCTTAAAAAAGCATACGGGATTTGGATACTTGGGGCCCTGCAGTCACCGGGGCTTTTCCCTTTCAAGTTCAAAAGTCCAAGAATAACCCTTTCTCCAGTCAGATCTTCTCCTGCTTAGAAGAGGCAACAGCAACCACCACCACACAAGCTCCCTCCACATGTCATGCTTCTCAGCCACTCAGGGTGAACTCTTGTTTGAACACCTGGAGAATTTGACAAATGACCCTAAAAAAGAACCTTTTACACTGTATGTTTCTGCATAAAGTGGCAGCTGTTGATTCTCATTCTTCTCATTACCAATGAAAGAAGAGTGGGACTGGATCAAGTTCCTTAACTGACCTTACAGACAGAATACATTCCTCTAAGAAACAGTGGGGGTGGGGGGAGAAGACTGATTTTGATTTAGCAAAGCTGCAAAACTTTCACCTCCATTGGTGGGTAAAGACAAACCTAACTGAGCCAATGGCAAGAACTGCAGGCTATGAGAGACGACAGGGCAAACACAGAACTGTATAAATTGTGGCACGATAAAGATGACAAGGCAGGTCCACAGCCAGCTGGGAGCAGGCCTCTGGAGCACGCGTCCAGAAACGATCTGTCCTGTAGTACGTGGCAGCGTCCAGATAAATCAGAGCGGCTCTCCTTCCTCCTCTGAGGGTTTCCCATTTAAATAACTATGTACACACATACAAGCCGGTCTCTCTTTTATAGGAAGGTCCTTCACTTGAGAGTCATACAATGGCTTTAGACAGTCGGTTCCAATTGCCTTTTTGGAGATTTCCTGCTTGGGACCAAACCTGCAAGGAGAAAAAATGATGAACATGATACCAGGAAGACCTTTAAGATGGAGGCATCCCAGTGTGAAGGCACTGAGTCCTAATACACACAAGAAACCCGCAGCTCCCTTACCGGGCTCTGGGACCCTGGCAACTAAGTAACTGGGCTGGGACTCATCAACCCTGCGTGGCTCTGGTCAGCCAGAGGGCCCCAGGCCCACCAGCAACCCTGGGAATACAGCTCCATACCTCCATCTGATAAGGACAGTTTCTCAAGTTCAGCTTCAAGTTCAGCGTCCGAGATCCTAGGGACAGGCACACTGTTGGTATAAAACAACTCATGGGGGTTGTCGGGCAGATCCAAAGGTTCTTTGGTGGTATCCTGAAGAAGGATGTCCAACTCCTTCTCTAGTTCCTCATTGTCAAAATCTGGAAAGAAAAGACAAGATGAGGACATATACTGCCCAGCTGCCCAGGGAGAAAATGCATTTAGGATTCAAGGACTGAGGACAGCACAACTCAGCTCAGCTTTACAAAGGAAGTCCAAGCCTGCTCTGGCTGGCTGGCTCAGTTGGTTGGAGCATCGTCCCATATACCAAAAGGCTGTGGGTTCAGTCCCTGGTTGAGGCGCATGCAAGAGGCAACCGATTGATATTTCTCTCTTACATCGATGTCTGTCTGTCTGTCTGTCTGTCTCTCTCTCTCTTCCTTCTTCTCTCTAAATATATCCTTGGGGTGAGGCTTTAAAAATAAAGTCCAGGCCTCCTTGCAGGTAAAAGAAAAAATCATGTGGCTGGCCGGTGTGGCTCAGTGGGTTGAGCGTCACTCCATGCATCAAGAGGCCGTTTGTTAAATCCCTGTCGGGCGGGGCACATGGCGGTTGTGGGCTCGATCCCCAGTAGGGGCATGCAGGAGGCAGCCAATCAACGTTTCTCTCTCTCCCTCTCCCTTCCTCTCTCTCTCCCTCTAAAATCAATAAAACATATTTTTAAAAAAGAAGGTATACTTTGCTAACCCCACAGAACTGACCCTGCCTGTGAAGAAGCATCTTCCAGTCAGAAGCCTAGTCAGTAAGGGGCGCTGGAGCACAGCGGGAGGAACTGACAAATCCTCCCGAGTAGCCTGTGAATAAGCCCCAGGGAGAGGGCAGGGAAGGAGAGCCCTGCCTGCACCAGGAAGGCAGATCCATGACCAAACCTACCAAGTACAAGGGAATGAAGTCCTCTTAGGAAGGAAGAACGAACAAACCAGTGTCAACTCACCTAAGCCATTGGTTACCCCACCAGCCAGAGTCTGAGAAACTTCATCCTGGGTGTCACACAGCTGTAAGGGAAAAGCACAGGCCTTCAACTGAGTGATATCTCTTTGGGTCTCAGTGTACAGGGTTGCAAAGTAATGCTATCCCATCCGAAAATCAAGGAAGGCTTCCTCAAGTTCACAAGAGAGAGGCCAGCCTGGGGAAAGAGGAAACGCGAGAGTCCCATCTGCCCTCAGGACTTCCTTCTGCAGAGTCCCTCCCAGCGCCTTCCCGCACCTCCTGAATCTGGTCCACCAGGCTCTCTGCCTTCTCCACGGTGACATCCTTCATGGAGAGTTTTAGGGCTCCTACCCCAGCCTGATAAGCGTTGAAAACCTAAGGAGAAAGCAGTTATTAGTGCAAATGAAGAACATTGGACAAAATACATACAATGTTGTTTCTCTCCAAAGGATAGCTTTGGGGGCTGAAGGATGTGGGTTACTGTTAAGCTGATTAACATTGTTTCATCTCTGAAGAACAGCTTGGGTGTTTTTTTGCTACCCACGCTTGATTCACCCCACATCCTCCCGGGGCCAAAGCTTCCCAACAAAAGAGGCTCAGGCAGCCATATCCTTAAAGAACCCAGGCCTCCTCCCAACAGCAGAGCCACAGGGGAGGGGATGAGAGGGTGCCGGAAGGGACCAGACAAGTGCTGGGGCATCGGGGCAGTGGCTACCATCTGATCCGTCTGGGAGGCATAGATCCGGTCCAGGATGCCTTGAACAGTGTCCAGCTTGGCATGCAGGGCCTCAATGCGCTTCTCCGTCCGCTGTTTGGCTTTGAGAGACCTCAGTGCCTAGGGGAGCATGGAGACTTGGTCAGGGTCAGACTGGGCAGGATGAAGGGCCAGAAGAAGACAGCTGTTCCCAGATGCCAAGATCATCCCAGGCCTCCTTTCCTCTCATTTGTAAAATAAGCTGTGGTGCCTGGGTCACCCTCTCTGACTGCTGAGGCACCTGTCACTGCCAGCCCAGGGCGCAGGTACACAGCTGGGGGGGGAAAGAAAACTTACCAGCTGCTTCTTTCCTGCTCGGCATGCTCGGCGGGCTTCTTCCTTACACCTATGAAGCAAAGGGACAGAGCGGGATGACAATGCATAGGATGGGGTGGAGGTACCTCCAGATCTGAAGATCCATACATTCCACCCAATGGCAAGAAAAATGATGCCCGACAGCTCACTGCCAAATTCTTGCAAGTTGAGAAATAAGCCCGAGAACCCACAGGGGGAGAGAGCACGCCAACAAGGCCTCTGAGAGCCAGGAGTTCGGAAACAGGTATCTAACACCAATGACTACTTTGGACACATCCCGTGGGTTTCTCCCAGGTAAGATGGAGTGAACAAGTACATCTTAATCCAGTGTCTATATCCTACTTTTTAGAGAAGTGTTCTGTGGCACAGATGCCTTGCACGGTCATGGTCATGCGAGGGGAAGAGCAGGAGCCCCTCAGACACCTCTCAAAGGCAGAGACTTGTCTCATTCACTGTTGTAGCCAAGTCCTCAAGACAAGGCCTTGCTCAAAAAATATTGGGTAAATGGATACTGGTGTGGGAGAGCATAAACATAATGTGATTGGTCATAATCTTTGGAGGAAGACTTAAAATTCATTTTTTCTCCTTTGTGATATTCTGTGCAGTGAGTAGTTTTGTAATTAACAAAAACAAACAAACAAAAAGATAACCCTTTTATTTTAAAGAGCCCACAGACACCAATTCTTCGCTGGCTGTGGGCAGCAGGGTGGGTTGGGGCACTCGGCTCAGGGGTAGTTACCTCTCTGCTTCCTGGGATAAGGACTCCACTTTGCGAGAGAGCAGCTGTTCACTCTGCATCAGCTGGTACACCCCAACATCTACGTCGTTGACAGGAGAGACCTTGGCATGTGGCCCCCGGGCAAACTTTACAATCTAAGGGACAGGGACAAATTACTGCCGCCCCTCCCACAAATGCTGAGACATTCCCAGGCAGAATGCTGGTGGCATGTCTGCACACCCTCAATGAGTCATCGGGGAGTCAGTGAATGAACAGCTGAACTCCATACCTTTTCCCCATTCTGCTCGAGGACTGTGACTCTCTTCTCTTTCTGTAGCTGCAGCAACACCAAGTAGAAGGTTCTCTCGTCGGGACAGGGGCCCACACAGAGGGTGCTCAGCTCCGACAGGGCCACCACAGGGTGGGAGGAGAGAGGGGAGTTCTGATACAGACGATACACCTCCTCAGCCTTCTCCTGCAGGGAAGGCGAAACATGCTCACAGGCCTGACCACCACCCACAGAAGCCAGTGAGCCCTGACCCCCTGCTTCCAAACAACACTCACTTAGGGCAAAAGCAGAGGGTGCCATACTGTCTTCCCTAAAGTGGCACTTTGGAAAAGAAACAGGATTTGTGTTTTTTAAACGCTGGAGGAGTTTGGTGAATACGGATGAAATTAGGTACATGATATACTGGAAGCCAGCGCTATGCTTGCACCTCATCTGGGGCTTTATATTTAGGTATCTCCCTGGCGCATGGTTCCCCAAGGGAAGAATGAGTGGTGCGGTGTGGTGGAACGGCCAGGAATGACAGCTGATGCCTGGTGTCAGCCCAGCCTGTGCAACCCCAAACCAGTCAGTCTCACTGGTGCTCAGCATCCCGCTCACAAACTGAAGGCCTCTAAATTCCCTTCCAATCTTGGTCTGTCCTTTTGTATGCCAACTGGCAATACTGCAAATGAGAACATTATTGTTCTCAAGAGAGACAAAGAGGAAGGACAGGGTTTTTTCGAGAAGTCTAAGAAATAAAGATTTCAAGAAATAATGCCCCTGTGTTCCTCCTACATGCAAATTACTCTCTCAGTCTTCTGCACACCAGAAATGTTTACTGAGGTATTCACAGAACACTGTGAAAATATAGGGAGGGAATAGCCAGGAATTTGGGAGGAGAGAGGAGAGTTCTGATACAGATGAGGTTGATATAGGAGGTCGTTTGGCAACAAATGGTTGTTGCAGGGTGAGTGAGTTTCTAGGTGAAGCAAATGGGCTGGGCATTTCAGGAAGAAGGGTGATCAAGAGCAATGGCAGGAAGTCCGAGTCAACGTGGTATTTACAGGTCAGATGGGAAGGGGAAAGAGTAGAGGCTCTTCCATCTTGTACAAGTGTGGTGTCTCCTATGCTGTCCTTCATTTGGCAGATGGTGGGGAGTCAGTGAAGGGAAATGACATGGTTAGATTAACAGAGATCTAGCTGACAACTGGGAAAGGATGGGTTGTAGGAGTTAGGCTTAGAGGAAGGGGAAACATTTAAGCAAGAGGATATGAGGGACTGAACAGAGATAGAGAAAGGATGGATTCAAACAACATTTAGAAGAAAAAGCAGGCAGGCCATGGTAACTGGGTGTGAAGTCTAGCAGGACTCCTGGGTTCTGGCTTGAGTGACTGGGTCAATGTGATTCTATTAGTTAATAGCAAGAATACAGGAGTAGAAAACATATTTTAAATGAAAGACAAAACATTCTATGTTGGATATGTTAGTTTAGGATGCCTGAGGTACATCCAAGAAAACCTATACAGCAGGTAAATGGATATACAAATCTGAAGCTCAAGGAGATACCCGAACAGGAGATAGAAGGTAATTAAAATCACAAGGAAATTCATAGAGTGAAGTAATAGACTGAAGGAAGACCAACGTTTAAGAGATGAAGGAGCTCACAAATGAGATTCAGAAACACTGCTCAGGAAGAACCAAGGAGAACCCACGGTATAATGACAACAAAGTCAAGGAAATGGAAAATGTTAAGGACTGGTCAACGGTGTCAAAGGCAGCAGAAGAGTCTACTAAGATACAACCTAAAGTTTTCCTCGGATTGACTGCCCCAGTAGATAACAACACTTAGTATAAAGTTACAGGTTGGTATCAATACACAAATAGATTAATGGCACCCAACATTTTAAATAAGTGATGTTAAAACAACGGGTTATCCATTTGGAAGAAAATAGTTTTTCCTCATCACATATACAAAAATAAATACTGAATTATTGAACTTTAAATGGAGAAAATGAAAGTGTCAAATAATTTGAAAAAAATATTTAAAAAATTTTAAAGTAGAAGATGCCTTCCTAGGCAAGACCAGAAACTCAGTAGCCATAAAGAAAACTTTGAGCCTGGCTGGCGTGGCGTGGTGGTTGAGTGTCGACCTATGAATGATGAGGCCATGGCTCCATTCCTGGTCAGGGCACATGCCTGGGTTGCAGGCTTGATCCCCAGTGTGGGGCATGTAGGAGGCAGCCAATCAATAATTCTCTCTCATTATTGATGTTTCTATTTCTCTCTCCCTCTCCCTTCCTCTCTGAAATCAATAAAAATATATTTTTTAAAAAATGGAAACATCTGACTACAGAAATAGGAAAATTTCTATATGGTAAAGACATCATACATAAAAATAAAAAGCAAACAAGAGACTGAGAAACAGTATTTATAGGCCTAAACCTAAATACACATACACACATATATTTCATACATAGACAATTCCTATAAATTAATATAAAAGATTAATAATCTAATATAAAAACTGGATATAAATAGGCAATTCACAGAAGGGGATATGTAAATGGCTAATAGATAGTTGAAAAGATGCTCAAACCCTTTGATTTGATGAGGTATCATTTTTGTTCATCAAATTGGCAAATTTTATAAGACTGATATTATCCAGTACTGACGGAGGATGTGGGGAGACTGGACACTTAATGCAGTCTTAAAGAAAGTGCAAATTAGTACAAATTTCTGAAAAGTAATTTGACAATTTGTTATAATGTAAAATAAATTGTATAATGTACATATACAATTTCCAGAAGTCAATTTCATAAAAATAAAAGAAGTACATAGATGTACAGACAAAGCTGTCAAATACATTTTTTTTTTTTTTGTAACAGAGAAATTGGAGTGACTTAACTGTCCATCCGTGTGGTAAGTACTGCATAAATTGTGGCATATTTATAGATGATCATGCAGCCATCCAAAAGAATGCAGTAAATCTATATTGTGGAGGGACCTGGAAAGATGCTCATGATACATTAGAGTGAAAAGAGCAAAAAGCAGGCTGCAGACCAACAGATAAAATAAGAGTCCACTTCTGGGAAAAATGGAGTATATGTGCATACATATGTATGTATGTGCATATTCATTTATTTATTCAACAAATATTCATTGGCTCTGTTCCCAGGGTCCCAGCAACTGCTCCCTTCTGGTAGAAGTCAATAAATAAACAAACGCGTAGATACAAATTTTCAGGAAGTACTGAATGCTAACAAGAAAATAGAATGTAAAGTAATATAATAGTGTGAGACAGGGTCAATAACAAATGTCTGTTAGCGCGCGCGCGCGCACATACATACACACACAGACACACACACACGCCTGCGCGTCTGTGCACGCACCTGGGAAGGGAACATACCCAAAGAGACAGAAATGGGATGAACAGAAAGGAAATTTTCATTTCTTTGTCTACTTTTTTAAAATAGCAAAATCAACGGGCAAATTTTTCGTTTTGTACTTTTTTCAAATAAAAAATGACTGGTTGCTTTCTATAACTAGACTTGAGAAAATCAATTTACCTCAGAAGTAGGTTTTCTTTCTTTCAGAAAATATCCAGATAAGACCCTTTAGTTTCAAGGAGATAAATAAGTCTCCATCCCAGGAGAAAACAGTGAAGTCACCAAATATTAGAAAGCGGAATGAGATTAAATAGTACATGTTCTGTTTAGTGACATACACTGGGTACAGATATAACAGGACCATGCCCCTACAGAGCTAGAAGATTTATTTTTCTACCTAAATAGGATTAAACTGCATTGCTGCCAAATACTAGGTGGTTCTTGGAAGACCTATGTAATTCCACTTCCACCTCCATCTCTGCCTTTGCTCTCAAAAGACTGAGTCCAAACTTTGTTTTTGGACTCGTGTGGGGATAAATGGATCTATCTCCCTTTGCTCCAGGTTGGAGACATTGAGGTAAGACTGCACAGAGGAATGGGGCTTGGCACGGAACCCCCCAAACCACCCTATAGCTTCTCTGGGGCCTTGGCTAAGCAGTGTGTCGGGGGATAACCATGAGGGAGGGGGTGGAGTGCCGTGGGGCAGAGAGGTGTCCCCCTGAAGAAAATAAGTACTGCTCAGTCAACAATCCTGGAGGACTGGGAGAGGTGGTAGATTTTGGAGGCTTCCTTCTCAGTCTGAGGCAGAGAGGTGGGAGGTCTGCTGAGAGGAGGAGAAACGAGCTTCTCTTGGGGCAGGGGAAGGGGGCTCTGAGCTGCATCCAGCTGTGTGGAAGCCTCCAGGGCTATGCAAGGACCCTGATGTTGGGTTTGGTCTGCAGTTTCAAATATAGCTACTGTCTGCAGTGTACTTCTGCAAAGTACACAGTTCAGGCACCTTGTATTCTCTCTCTCTTCCTCCCCCTCCCTACCTCTCTCTGTCTCTCAAAGGTTACTCTAATCTTGCCCACAGCAGTTTTGGTGGAGTGGTAGGGCTGAAGTAGGTGGGCACTAGGTCAAAGAGAGTGTGGGAGGCGAGGAAGTGGTGATGACAAAGCTTGGATGACAAGGAGACAGAGCAGAAACTAGGCAGCAGCCCAGGTCCCACACAGGAGTCGAGTGGGTTTACAGGCTGAAGGTGGTGAGCACCAAAGAGAGGGAGATGGCCCAGGGCTGTGAAAGGGGACTCAATTTTGGTGATAGGGTGACTTTCTCCGGCAGGGATGGAGACTGGTGGTTGATCTAAGGTGGTGGATTTGCTGGTGCCCCTGTTGTGGACCGGGAGAGCGGCAAAGGAGCTGAGGGTACAAGGAGGGAAGCAGGCATAGCTGCATGCTCTAGGCCAGTGATGGCGAACCTTTTGAGCTCGGCGTGTCAGCATTTTGAAAAACCCTAACTTAACTCTGGTGCCGTGTCACATATAGAAATTTTTTGATATTTGCAACCATAGTAAAACAAAGATTTGTATTTTTGATAGTATTTTATATATTTAAATGCCATTTAACAAAGAAAAATCAACCAAAAAAATGAGTTCGCGTGTCACCTCTGACACGCGTGTCATAGGTTCGCCATCACTTCTCTAGGCTGAGGAGGGAAACAGGCCAGGAGGCCGACTGACCAGGAGAGCAGGACGGGATCAGGGCCTGGTGGCCTGTAAGGCCTGTAGTAAGCTCGAATGGGGAAGGTTATAGCCAGAGAAGAGAAAATCTGAACCTAGTTTGATTTGGAGGGGAGGGGGGTACGCCAAAGCTGATGGTCACAAGGTCCTCAGGAATCCTGGGAAATGCTTGTCAGTAAACTACAGAAGGCAAAGCATTTTCTAAATGTTTAGCTTATCACGAATCTGTACAAATACAGAAAATAATCAACTGTATGTTACTGACAATTCCTAGACAGAGAATCACCTTTGAGATGTTGCAGTCCAACTAACAACTAAACAATGCTACAGAATAAAGTCCGGAATAAGGGCGGTTAGGTGAACTCAGTTACTGCCCATCACCATGTAAAAAACTATGTTGTTCTTCTAGTGGTGCCTGAAGGGGTGTGGAGGAGCCGTCAGCACACCAGAGGACACCCGCCCTCCCTCCCGAGCACCCACCTTGAGCAGCTCCACAGCCACGAGCACCTCCTCGGCAGGAACCTTATTGTCCCCAAGCACGTTGGAAAGAGTCCACTTGAGGGGCTTCAGCAGGAAGACTCCGACCCCCCAGGAGATCCAGCTGCTGTCTACGCTAGCCATGAAGTCTGACTCCCGCTGCAGCTCCCCGCGACTGCAAAGAAAGAAAAGGGCATGCAGTAGGCGTAACGCAATGCCCCATTCCAGTCCCCACATACCCGACCCCAAACAAGGAATCTGTCATGACCATCAACACCAGTTAGTAGGCACCTGCCCTGGGCAGCTACTATGCTTATGCTCCGGCTCACAGCCTCACAGCTCATTTTAGCTAATGAGAAAACGGAGGTGCTGAGAAGGTGGAGAGGCCAAATCTAGACTGTAATTTGGCTCCAAAACAGAAGCTCTCCACTAAGACTTCAGAGGCACAGGGGCTGCAGGGCCTATGATGGAACTTACAAATGGAGCTCAAAAACAATAAAAATGAAAACAACAATAATGGATCACTATGAAATGCAAGTCATAAGAATACAGTGGGGCCTTGACTTACGAGTGTCCCGACTAACGAGCTTTTTTGAGATACGAGCCGTCTCTCGGCCGATTTTTTGCTTTGAGTTGCAAGCTCAAAAAAATTCGGGTTACGAGCCAGCTTCAGATACCCCACCGCTAGTTGGCGCAGCGAATGTCACAGTGATTTGACATACGAGTAATTTGAGTTATGAGCTCGGTCACCGAACAAATTAAACTCATAAGTCAAGGCCCCACTGTACAAAGAATTCAGAGAAAGGGTTTTTTGCTGTTCCCAGGGTAGAGAGGAGAGAAGATAAGTATTTCATGGTACTGGTAGTAGTAGCTACATTTACTGATGCTTACCATGGGCTAGTCCAGCCGTGGGCAAACTACGGCCCGCCCCGTTTGAAATGAATAAAACTAAAAAAAAAAAAAGACCCTACCCTCTTATGTCATGATGTTTACTTTGAATTTATATTAGTTCACACAAACACTCCATCCATGCTTTTGTTCCGGCCCTCTGGTCCAGTTTAAGAACCCATTGTGGCCCTCGAGTCAAAAAGTTTGCCCACCCCTGGGCTAGTCACTATGCTAAGGGCTATGCAAGGAATATCTCTTTAAATCCTCACAATAAACCTAGGCACAATAATCATCACCATTTTATAATTGGTCAAATGGTCAAACTAAGCCTTGAAGAGGTACACAATGTGTCCGAGGTCAGAGAATTTACCCATTGTCGCATAATTTAGCCAGTGGCAGAACTAGGATTTGAGCCCAGGCCACTGGCCCTCAAGCAAAACTGTTAAACTACTCTGCTATGCTGCTTCCACGGAGCATATCTTCCTCCGAAATTCTTCAGGTTCCAGATGCTGTCAAACACCAGGAAGTGCCAGCAGACAGGAAAGGAGAAACTGAGGTATGAAAGGACTCTGCATCGGCAGTGGTAGGGGATGGTCCAGCTGCAATAAGGAAGCCCAGACCGGTCCTGTCCCTCAGAGACCTCTTCAGCTACTGTCTCCCCTGCACCCCACTTCGGGCATGAACTGAAGCTCTGGCCACAGCACACTTGCTCAGAAAAGAGACGTTTCAGAATAGCTTGTTCCATCCACGTCAGCCAATGGGAAGGCGCTGGGGAGAAGGGAGACTCTGGAATCAGGAAGAACAGCATTGCAAAGTTGACGGACTTCTTCATTGACTGAGGGAGGCAGGCACGGGGCTGGCGAGGCTGCTCTCAGGATGATACATACAACGTGACGTGCAAATGGTTGAGAATCAGAAGACGAGGGTCTGGTCCTGGCATTATCTCTAAGCCGCTGAGGAACCCCCAGTACGTCGTTCGGTCTGCCTGAGGCTGTTTTTTTCTGACTGCTGAGGGTAGGTCCATCATCTTGTCCGCGGGACTGCCGAGGAGGTCGGAGGAAACGGCCTATGCGAAGTATCTGCACACTGAAGCGCTATTCATCTGTTAGGTACCCATGTTATGGCCTCGGGTACCCAAAACCCTGCACCTGTGCACAGGCAGCAGCACCTACAGGACCTCCTCAGGGCGCCGGGACATTCAGCAAGGCCCTCAGCATCCGGCAGGTACTCTGCTCCAAACAGCCTGCGCCAAGGACAAGCCAAGATAGGCCAGGCGCACGGCTTGTGCTTGGGCTGTTGGCAAGATCCCTACAACCTGGCCTCTTCCCCAGCACGGCCCCCTTCTTACCTCTGACCTTCCTTCCTTCAGTAAACCTCCCTGACCTGTTCCGGGGTGATGACATTGGGAGGCCCTAGGAAATAACCCCAGAACCGGGTTCCAGTCCAGACAGATCCCCGCCACCTCCGCCAGGAAGGCTCCTCCTCTTACCGTCTGGATCGCCTCTAATCGGACCATCCCCAGACCCGTCTCCATCTCCCCGCGGGCGCCCCTACCCCGGGCGCCTGGTCGTCCTCTTCCTCCGCCTATGAACCAACACGGAGGCTGCTCTGAGGCAGACCCCGGCTGGGCGCGGTGCGTGCGCCGTCGGGGAAACCGCGGACCCCTGCCCTCGGGAGCCGCCCCCAGCCCAGGCCCCGGCCCCGGCCCCGGCCCGCCCTCACCGCAGCAGGTCCTGCAGCACCGTGGCCAGCCCCAGCGGGACGCTACCCTTGCGCTGGAAGGCCTCCTGCAAGTCCCGCAGTCGCAGGCGCACCACCCCTTGGCGGCGGCTGTGGCTCAGCACCAACGGCGCCCAGAAGCCCATCTTGCTGTCCCAGTCGGTGCTGTTCACCTCGCGACTCCTTTTGAAGGCGGAGAACAGGAAGGACATGCGCTCCTCGTCCTCCTCCCACTCGGGGGGCAGTAGGCCCGCCGGGTCTCCCCCGGCCGGGACTTCGGCCTCCCGCTCCGGGGACCACATCGGAACCCCAGCCCCGCCAAGACTCCGAACACCAGCCTGGCCCGGGTCCCCTTTCGCCCTCGTTCCCTCCCGGCTTCCGTTCTTTGACCACCGCCTCCTCTGTCATTACGTCACCGTCTCCTCCGCGTGAAATAAAGCTCACACGTCCTCACGGCGCATGCGTGGCCCCGCCCCCCGCACCTAGAAGCGGAATGATGACTCTATTTGCGTGGCCCGTGCCCCCGCCGTCTTTGTGAGGAATGAACAGCTTTGCGCCTGCGTAGCGTGCAGGTGCGTAGCGCGCACCCTCGAGTCGTGGTTTGTGGGAGCATTTTATGGAGGAAAATGATAATGCCTCCACCTTGTGGTTTCGGATAGTGGAACCGCAGTCCCGCTAGGGGCGCCAGAGGCGCTCGGATGGCCCCGGTGGATCGCCGTTTACCGTGGCTCGACCACCTACGTTCAGATGTTTAAATTTCCACGCTACTGCACTTCCTTTCCCGATGTCAGCGGTCAGCGGGCCGCCCCGCCGTGACAGTGCGTGCGCTGACTGAGAGGTATGTTAGCGTCGGCTGCTCTTACTGCGGGCGGTGTAAGAAACGTCCAAACAAACAGAGAATCTTTCCGAGTTTATTTGAGCCAAACTGACAATTGCCTGGAAGCAAAATCATAACGGAACGAGAAAGTGCTTCAGAGAATGCAGTTTTGCAGTTTGTTTTATCAGAGGAGGAGGCCCAAGGAGGGTTACATGGTGGTAGGTCAGGGAGGCGGGAGAAAGCAAACCAGGGAAATTTCAGCGTGGATACAACAGCGGTTCTCAAGCTGTGGGTCGCGACCCCTTTGGCGGTGGAACGACTCTTTCACAGGGGTCGCCTAAGACCATTCTGCATATCAGATATTTACATTACGATTAATAACAGTAGCAACATGACAGTTATGAAGTAGCAACGAAAATAATTTCATGGTTGGGTCACAACATGAGGAACTGTATTTAAAGGGCCAGAAGGTTGAGAACCACTGGGATAAAATGAAGAGACAAATACTTCTATTACATTGGCGGATACAGGATGGTTAACAATTGATATTTACAGCACATACAGACGGTATTTGGGCAACAAGATATTGATGAGGGGCTCGGTGGTCTCATGCTCTGGTGGGAGATTGCGCCCCGAGAGTCTGGGAAAAGGGGGTTTCTCTGACTTCCCAAAGGTGTGTTAAGACATATGCAAAAAGACAAGAGGCCCAGTTAGGATGAAGACTGACCTCTGTCAAGGGAGACACCAGCCTAGGATGTAAGTACTCACCATGACTCACTTTTAGTTAAGTTTTAATTTCAGACCGTCCCATATGCTTACTTTCAGCCTCTGAGTTTGTAAGGCTGCCAGGCAGGCCTCCCTGAGTTTGCCAGGTTAATATTGTCCACACTCCCTACTGCATGTGTTTCCTTCTCAGTGTCAATATTCTGCTCCCTGAGGCTGGAGCTCAGTTCTAATCTTCCTTGGAACCTTCTCCGACAGTCCTGACGCACTGTTGGTCTTTTTCCTGGGCTGTACAGTTTAGCACTTACTATTCTGTGTCCTGTTCCCTCTTCCCCAAGGGAAGGTGCAATGACATACAGTATCTTGCTATGACATATAGTGGTGCTGAAGAAATAATGTCATAAACTGAAAAGTGCATAACTTCAACCTCACCCTTCTAATGTCTTAGAACTATGTTAGAATGAGAGCTCATATATATAAGATTCTCACAAACAACATGTGAGCAATGAACGTGTGTCCAGTGTGTGAAGAATAAATTGATTTTCTTTTTCGTTGAACTATTTAAAAGGTGAAAGGGATTTGTCTTATGGAACCATGTAACAGCCACCAGAGTTGAATATGAATCTGGCCTCTGCCGCTCACTGGCTGTGTGACCCTGGAGATAAAATAAATCAGTAAACCAGAAGGTCTAGAGGAATATGTTAAATGAAACCTGAGATTGCAATCAGCAAGACTGTAGAGAAATATCAATGAATATAAATTTCATACTCTGTACTCAGCACTCAGCACTTAGATATCATTCAGTTGTTTTAATGAATAAATAAATGACCTTGCCCAGCCAGTGTGGCTCAGTGGTTGAGCATTGACCCATGAACGAGGAGGTCATGGTTCAATTCCTGGTCAGGGCACAAGCCTGAGTTTTGGTGTCAATCCCCAGTAGGGGGCATATAGGAGGGAGCCAATCGATGATTCTCTCTCATCATTGATGTTCCTGTCTCTCCCTCTCTCTGCAATCAATAAAAACATACATATTTTTTTTTTAATATATTTTATTGATTTTTTACAGAGAGGAAGGGAGAGAGATAGAGAGTTAGAAACATCGATGAGCAAGAAACATCGATCAGCTGCCTCCTGCACATCTCCTACTGGGGATGTGCCCACAACCCAGGTACATGCCCTTGACCGGAATCGAACCTGGGACCTTTCAGTCCGCAGGCCGACGCTCTATCCACTGAGCCAAACCGGTTTCGGCCATACATATTTTTTTAAAGAAATGACCTAGATCCACATTCTGGTTTCATCTCTCTTAATAAATAAGCTGCATGACCTCAAACAGGCCAATTTCCTCTCAGAGGCCTCTGCTGTGAATGAAAGGTTTCTGCACTATGATCTTGAAGTTTTTTTTCTAGCACCCACTCTCTAATTCCAAATTAAGACGTACTGTAGATGTGTAGACTGCAGGAGCTCTGGAGAATTCAAAGAACAAAATGTCACCTACACATCACCGTATCGTGGCAGTGATATTTATTTGCTGATGCCCCAATGTGTTTGTGGTCAGACACCTACGCAGCCTCACTCCAGCCATCATGCACGAACTTGCCAGAGGGTTCAAACACCGCAGCACTTCTGTAAGGCTGCACGATGCTCAGTGTCCTCTCTCCTGCTTGCTGGGGATGCCTCATCATCATCATGCATTTACAGAAATATGCATGCCCTGTCACAATATCCAGTTATTTCCAGTTCTTATCTCTAGGAGTTACAGCCTCAGGACTTGGCTAAAGGAGGAATGAGACAAAACATACATTGTACATAATCTATGAGATATAGAGGAGAAGAAGCTGGGCTTGTTAATATTCAGGCACCACTGTGTTCTGGAAGCCTTTCCTCCTTCTGCTCCAGGCTGGATTTGATGTCCTTCCTTTTCTTTCTGTCACCTTGTATACCTCTCTGTCATTTTATGTGCCACATTATTTTCTGTTTCCATTTATGAGCCTGTCTCTCTGACTAGCTTAAGAGACTTGTTGGCAGAAACAATTTTGTGTTTAGCACAGTGCCTGGTATATCCTAAGGATTCAGTTTGTTGAATGAATGAATGAATTTAATTAATCAAACTATGAGTGAAGAAGTAATTCCATCAAGGCTTATCCTTTTTCCTAAGAAGACTTATCCTATATAATAAAAGCCTAATATGCTAAGTGTCCGGTCTTCCAGTCAGCTGTTCAACCAATCAAAGTGTAATATGCTAATGATATGCTAAGTCTGCTCAACTGCTCCCTATGACATGCACTGAGCACCAGGGGGCAGACGCTCCAACCAGTAGGTTAGCTTGCTGCTGGGGTCTGGCCGATCAGGGATCAGGACGAAGTGAGATGGGACGGACACGCCCTGGAGCCCTCCCGGGGCCCCTCCCTGGCTGGCCAACCTCCCGCGTCCCTCCTGGCCCCGATCATGCACTGGTGGGTCCCTTGGCCTGGCCTGCACCCTCTTGCAATCTGGGACCCTTTCGGGGAGGTCAGAGAGCTGGTTTTGTCCCGATCCTGCAGGCCAGGCCAAGGGAACCCACTGGTGCACTAATTCATGCACCCGTTCTCTAGTCTAAATATAATATACTAATAAAATAGTTGAAACTTTTACTTATTTGAATGATTTATTTTATTTTAGCTGTTTTGAGATGAAATGCCTCTAAATTTAATTGCCTACTGAGTGGTTAGAGCAATCACAGATGTGGGAAATTCTCTTGCTTATTTTTCCAAAGCATTTAAACCACAGGAAGCTGTTGCTGTCTATCCATTCGCGACCACAATCTTTTAGAATTACCCAGTCAGTGACCATTTGTGAAATTGTCCAGTTTCACCCCAAAGAATTTGCCTTCTTTGATTTTACTGTCTTCTCTTCCACTCTTCTCTTTTTGCTCTTTATTTTCAGTCCAGCATGTGAGTAACTTGGAAGTTGTCACTCTGCCCTAACCACTAAAAAGTTGAACAAACTAAATTCAATAACTCTTGCCCTACCAGTGTGGCTCAGTGGTTAAGCGTCAACTAATCAAACATCACTGTTTGATTCCTGGTCAGGGAACATACCCAGGTTTTCGGCTTGATCCCCAGTTAGGAAGCATGCAGGAGACAGCCAATTGAAGATTCTCTCTCATCATTGATGTTTCTATCTCTCTTTTCCTCTCCCTTCCTCTCTGAAATCAATTTTAAATATATATATATATATATATATATATATATATATATATATATATATATATTTTTTTTTAAATCAACAACTCTTCTTAGATCCATCAGAGAATTTAGATCAGTGGTTCTCAACCTTCTGGCCCTTTAAATACAGTTCCTCATGTTGTGACCCAACCATAAAATTATTTTCGTTGTTACTTCATAACTGTAATGTTGCTACTGTTATAAATCGTAATGTAAATATCTGATATGCAGGATGGTCTTAGGCGACCCCTGTGAAAGGGTCGTTCGACCGCCAAAGGGGTTGTGATCCACAGGTTAAGAACCGCTGATTTAGATCAAAGGGAAAATTGCTACTACAAAAAATTGGAGAGACAGACAGGCAGATCCACAGAATCCAACTTACTGGAGCAGGAACCCACATACAGAAACCTTCGTGAGAACCAGTACCAAAGCACGAAATTTTACTGTAGTTCTTTTCTTCTGTTGCTTTCTGAAGCACTTCTTTCGTATGCTCTCCTTTCTCAGCAAGCTACTTCAATACCTGTTTCATGAGATTTGTGTCTTTCTTCTGCTGCTTCTAAATTCTTTTGAATTTCCTCCGGGAGAAGATTCTTGTTCTTTAGAGGAAAAAGGGAAAGTTCTGAAATAAATTCTTTAAAAAAATTTTTTTAATATGTGTTTTTATTGATTTCAAAAAGAGGAAGGAAGAGGAAGAGAGAATCATTGGTCAGCTGCCTCTTGCACAACCCCTATTGGGGATCGAGCCTGCAACCTTGGCATGTGCTTGACCTAGAATCAACTGTGACTCTTGGTTCACGGGTCGATGTTCAACCATTAAGCCACACTGGCCAGGCTGGGGTAAATTCTTTTGATTGAGGGCTGAGAACCATCTCAAAAGCTTGGCTTAAAGCACATTTCTTCAGTAATTTCACCTGAATATCAGAAGTAGTCATGGGGGACAGAGACAAGAGATTGGCAGTGTATTCTACACAATTCACTGGCAAAGAAAGCCCCCTGTTTTGTCTATGCCCACCATGGTGGAAAACTAAATACCCAAGCTAATATTAATCAATAATGCTGACCTCCTATAGTTCTTGGGGTTTAAGCTTCTTATCCCACAGTGGAAAAATTCATTATTTTAATGAACCTATAGGTTTTAGGTTATAATAATATTTACTGCCATAGGTCATGAAAAATTCTACCTCCCTTTTTGATTTTTTAAGGTCATGATTCTTATATACCGCAGGCTAGGACCAAAAACATAGGACTACAGGATTCCAACATCAGAAATTAAAATAAGAGACAGTGAAATGATATCACCATGACATAGCATTCGTGCAGCACCAGACCAGGGATGTATGTCCTCTGGTCCAGGCTAGGAAAAATGGATAGCACTCCACTCAGTCAGAGCACACCTTGTACTTAGGCCACTCCCCTTCTGCCTTGTGCCTTTTCAAATCTCTCCAAACTCTCAACCCTCAGAACCTGCCCATGGGTTAAAGAAACTATTTTACCAGCATCTAATCTATTGGGCTTTTATCAGTATCTAACTGATACAATGAAGGAAAATACTCAACTTCACCCCTTTTTAGCCATCCTGTTCCAACGTGGGGGGAAAGGGGCCCTGAGAAGCACTGGTGAAGCTTACAACCTGGGGTCACAGGCTTATTATAAGACTGAGGCCTAATCATAGGTCTATAGAACAGCATCCCCACCCCTCCATCTTACCACCACATCACTAAGGCCTGATTACTATAGTGCCTTTTACCCAATACATTATGTGCAACTTTCAACAAAAACTACAAGGGCATACTAAAAGGCAAAAGCAACAATGAAAACTCTCACAGCTTATGGAGACAGAGCACGCATCCAGAGGCAGAATCAGAAATGACAGGAATGTTGGAATTACTGGACCAGAAATTTAAAATAACTGATTAATATGCTAAGGATTCTAGGGAAAAAAGCAGACAACACACAGAAAGAGATAAATAACATAAGAAAAGAGATTGATAGTGTAGGAAAGAATAAAAAAGAAATGCAGTAGAGCCTTGGCTAGTGTGGCTCGGTTGGTTGGAAGTCATCTCATGCACCAAAAGGTTGCTGGTTCGATTCCTGGTCAGGGTACATGCCTGGTTTGCGGGCTCAATCCCTGGTAGGGGGTGTGCAGGAAGCAGCATATCCATATTTTGCTCTCACATCGATGTTTCTTCCTCTCCCTCTCCCTTCCCCTCCATCTCTCTCTCTCTCTAAAAAAACAAAACAAAAACCAATATCTGCTCTCAGACCACAATGGAATTAAAATAGGGATCTATAAGAGAAAGGTATCTGAAAAATCCCAGACTACATAGAGATCAACAACACACTTCTAAATAATACATGAATCAGCCGAAACCGGTTTGGCTCAGTGGATAGAGCGTCGGCCTGCGGACTGAGAGGTCCCGGGTTCGATTCCGGTCAAGGGCATGTACCTGGGTTGCGGGCACATCCCCAGTGGGAGGTGTGCAGGAGGCGGCTGGTCGATGTTTCTCTCTCATCGATGTTTCTTACTCTCTATCTCTCTCCCTTCCTCTCTGTAAAAGATCAATAAAATATATTTAAAAAAAATAAAAATAAATAAATAAATAAATAATACATGAATCAAGGAAGAAATCTCAAGATAAAATTTAAAACATTTGAACTAAATGAAAATGATAAAAATAACTTACCAAAATTGGTGGAATGCAGCAAAAGTAGTGCATGATGGGAAATTTATACCATGAAATGCATATATTAGAAAAGAAAGACTTAAAATCAATTATCTTAGAAAACTAGAAAAAGAAGAGCAAGTTAAATCCAAAGTAAGCAGAAGAAGATCGCTTCTCGGCCTTTTGGCTAAGATCAAGTGCAAAGTAAGCAGAAGAAAAAATAGAGCAGAAAACAATAATTTTGAAAATAAGATATGGAGGGATAAGGACACATATGTAATACCTTAATAAAGAAAAGAATTAAATAAATAAAAGTTTTCAGAAAATTTTTAAAAAAGAAGATATCAAAAAAGAAAAGAAGATATCAATAGAAAATATAAATAAAACTAAAAACCGGTTTTTTGAAAGAGTAAATAAAATGAATAAACTTCTACCCAAGTTAACAAAGAAAAAGAGAAGACACAAACTGATGTCAGGAATTAAAGAAGGGATATCACTATAGATCCCATGGATATTAAAAGGCTAATAAGTGTCTACTATGAAAAACTAGAGGAGAACCAAGATGGCGGCATAGGTTAACGCCGGAGTTTGCTGCTTTGAACAACTACTTCAAAAGTGAAACCAAAAAACGGAAGGGACATCACCCAGAACCACAGGAACGCTGGCTGTGTGGAAGTCCTACAACTAGGAGGAAAGAGAAACGCATACGGACACTCAGAGGAGGCGCAGTGCTGAAGTCAAATTCTGAGGTGCGGAGTGCGCGGAGCGGGCTGGCAGCGGAGGGCGCGGTTGGCGTTTTCAATCGGGAGGGAGTCGCAGACTCTGAGCTCCAGATCCGGGCGAGTCTTTAGGGACCCAGACTCAAACGGGAGAAGCGGGACTGTCTGGCTTCGGTCAGAGCGAGTGCAGCTTTCTCTCTGAGCTTTGCAGTGGGTGCTGGGACCCAGAGAGGCAGAGCTCCTGGGGACAGGACTGAGAGCCGCCATAACTGCTCTCTCTGGCCCACCCTGTTGATCCTGTGCGACCCGCCCCGCCCAAGCCCTGCACAGAGGCATTCTCAGGTAAAGGCTAGATTAGCACCTCCCTAGAGGACAGAAGTTCTCTCACTGCAGACACAGCTGATTCTCATAGCCACTTGGCCTGGAGGTCAAACCCTCCCTGGAATTAGCTACAACAATCAAGATTTAACTATAAGACTGCGCACAAAGACCACTAGGGGGTGCACCAAGGAAGCATAACAAAATGCGGAGACAAAGAAACAGGACAAAATTGTCAATGGAAGATATAGAGTTCAGAACCACACTTTTAAGGTCTCTCAAGAACTGTTTAGAAGCCACAGATAAACTTAATGAGATCTACAAGAAAACTAATAAGACCCTCGATCTTATATTGGGGAACCAACTAGAAATTAAGCATACATGGACTGAAATAACGAATATTATACAGACTCCCGACAGCAGACTAGAGGAGTGCAAGAATCAAGTCAATGATTTGAAATGCGAGGAAGCAAAAAACACCCAACCAGAAAAGCAAAATGAAAAAAGAATCCAAAAATACGAAGATAGTGTAAGGAGCCTCTGGGACAGCTTCAAGCGTACCAACATCAGAATTATAGGGGTGCCAGAAGATGAGAGAGAGCAAGATATTGAAAACCTATTTGAAGAAATAATGACAGAAAACTTCCCCCACCTGGTGAAAGAAATGGACTTACAGGTCCAAGAAGCGCGGAGAACCCCAAACAAAAGGAATCCAAAGAGGACCACACCAAGACACATCATAATTAAAATGCCAAGAGCAAAAGACAAAGAGAGAATCTTAAAAACAGCAAGAGAAAGAAACTCAGTTACCTACAAGGGAATACCCATACGACTGTCAGCTGATTTCTCAACAGAAACTTTGCAGGCCAGAAGGGAATGGCAAGAAATATTCAAAGTGATGAATACCAAGAACCTACAACCAAGATTACTTTATCCAGCAAAGCTATCATTCAGAATTGAAGGTCAGATAAAGAGCTTCACAGATAAGGAAAAGCTAAAGGAGTTCATCACCACCAAACCAGGATTATATGAAATGCTGAAAGGTATCCTTTAAGAAGAGGAAGAGGAAGAAAAAGGTAAAGATACAAATTATGAACAACAAATATGCATCTATCAACAAGTGAATCTAAGAATCAAGTGAATAAATAATCTGATGAACAGAATGAACTGTTGATTATAATAGAATCAGGGACATAGAAAGGGAATGGACTGACTATTCCTGGGGGGGAAAGGGGTGTGGGAGATGCGGGAAGAGACTGGACAAAAATCGTGCACCTATGGATGAGGACAGTGGGTGGGGAGTGAGGGCGGAGGGTGGGGCGGGAACTGGGAGGAGGGGAGTTATGGGGGGAAAAAAAAGAGGAACAAATGTAATAATCTGAACAATAAAGATTTAATTAAAAAAAATTTTTGTTTATTAAAAAAAAATTAAAAAAAAAAGTAAAAAAAAAAAAAAGAAAAACTATATGTCCATAATTGGAAAACCGAGATAAAATGGGCCAGTTCCTTGGGGGGTGAGGTGGGAACCAACTTACCAAAACTTACATAAAAATAAAATAAAATAAATAGAGACTCTGAATAGGCATCTATCTATTAAAGAAATTAAATGGGTTTCTTCAGATATATTCCCTAAAGTAGAATTGCTGGATCATAAGGCAGCTCCATTTTTAATTTTTTTGAGGAAACTCCATACTGTTTTCCACAGTGGTTGCACCAATCTATATTCCCACCAAAAATGCACAAGGGTTCCCTTTTCTCCACACCTTGCAAACATTTGTTTCTTTCTTTCTTTATTTATATAATCCTCACCTGAGGATATGTTTTTATTGATTTTAGAGAGAGGAAAGGAGAGGGAGAGAGACCGAGAGAGAGAAATATCTAAGTGAGAGTAAAACATTGATAGGCTGCCCCCATACACACTATGACTAGGGATTGAACCCACAACCTGGGTATATACCCTGACCTGGACTTAAACCCACAATCCTGTGTTGCACAGGAGGACACTCCAACCAGCTGAGCCACACCAGTTGATTAATTGCTGACAGCCCTTTTGACAGGAGTGAGGTGATACCTCATTCTGGCTTTAATTTTCATTTCTCTGGTAATTAGTACTCTGAGAATCTTTTCATATATAAATATATATATACACACTAGATGCCCGGTGCACGAAATTCGTGCATGGAGGGGATTTCTCTCAGCCCAGCCTGCACCTTCTCCAATCGGGGACCACTTGGGGGATGTCTGACTGCTGGTTTTGTGGGATCGGGCCTAAACCGGCAGTCGGACATCCTTCTCGCAATCTGGGGCCACTGGCTCCTAACCACTCACCTGCCTGCCTGCCTGATCACCCCTAACTGCCTCTTCCTGCCTGCTTGATTGCCCCCAACCCCTCTGCCTGCCTCTGCCTCCGGGCCTCTCTCTGGGCCTGAACTGCAGCCTCTGTGGCAGCTGCTGATCAGGCCCCACCTCTCTCTCTTTCTCTCTCTCTCTCTCTCTCTCTCTCTCTCTCTCTCTCTCTCTCTCTCTCTCTCTCCAGGCCTTGCCAGCAGCCGCAGTTGCTGCTGATTAGGCCCTGCCTCTCTCTCCAGGCCTCTCTCCGGGCCTGATCCACAGCCACAGAGGCAGCGGCAAGGTTGTTAGGCTTCTGCCCAGCCTGGGCCAGAGGCTAACAACTTCACCTCATCAGCCTCCCCCCACTCCCCCCACCCCACCCCCCTGCCCTGCCACGCCTAGTGACTGGTCATCTGTCTGGTCGTTTAGGATGTGATGTCCCCTGGTCTTTTATAATGTAGATGTTATCCCAGTAAATTTAATAAAAATTGTCTTCAAATTATGCTTACACTGGAAGTGGACCACTTACCAATTTTATTTTAATCATCACTATTGGTGCACCCTGTAGGTGTAAAATTTGGCTTCCACATTGTCAACATTTCTTGGGGGCCAAACCTCAGAGACTTCATAGATAGTTCTGAGGTCTTTGGCCTAGCTCTGAAGTTATTGGCTGCCCAAGTTATCCTTTGAGATGGTGAATTTTTCTACATTGTCTTGGTCTTTTTCTGGATCATTTTTATTCAGTTCCTCATTTGGCCTGTGATCATGGCCACATCTTGTTGGCTTTATAGCTTTCATAGGTTTTCTTGAAGGGGTAGGAATTTTTGGAAAGGCTCCTTTCCTTGAACTCCCTTAAAGACATCTTTTCACCCCCATGGATGTCTTTAGTACCTGAAAGGACAACAGAGTGAGCACAGAAGGACATTGGTTTGTGGGGAAATGGCTGGGATGAAAGGGAAAAAAGTCTTCATGAGAAAAAGCATGGGTTGAGTCTGGAATCTGCCAGGCAAGACCAGGGAGTCTTGGGGAGATGCCACTAAAGAAGAGGAGAAGTCTGGGTGTGGTCCTTTCATTCTTGACACCGGACCTGGGTTAACAGGGCTGTTTCCTCTTTTACCTTCTTTTGGTGAATGGGGTTTGTTGTTACATAACTGTGCTAGGAGTTTGTGGTTTCCTGGTCATCTTCACCATGTCAAAATTTCCCAGGGCCCTACCCCAGGCCTCCTGAACATATACTTTTCTCTAGGACAATGAGGGGCCACACCCCCTAGGCTTTAATTAATCAGGAAGCCTCCCCTCCAGCTAATGGTAGCTCTGGGAGAGAAACTTAGACATCGCAAAGCACCATCCTGACACTTCCATGGGGAGGGGTGAGGAGGCTGAGATGCTTTGGTAAGAGAAGGGGGGCATTTTTTTAGCACTCCTAAGCCTTCTCAAAAATTATTGGCCCCATATTCAATTATGATGGGTCACATGGTAGGGAGATGATGCTTCCTCCAAACATTTCCCTAGGCCACCGATTTCAGTGGTTCATTGTTCTTTCTCATCCTTCACCATTAGCTAGTTTTCATAAGATTTACCTAAAATCTTTTCAAGGTAATGTGACTGTCTCTGTGGAGATGTGAATTACCCTGCTTTCCTAGTACAGGTTGCTCTTATGCACCTTGAAAACTATTTACTTCTTGGCTACTACCAGAGAAATTTTTCATCTCACCCGCCTTGTCCATGTGGCTCTCCCCAGCTTTCTGTTTTCAAGGTTGAAATCATTGCCTTTAGGCTGTCTTTAATGAATAGAATTGCTCAACTGGTTATCTTAGCTTTGTTTAAAATCTTGGGGGTGATCATAGTAGATACAGTATCTAGATTTGGGGTTTAACAGTATAAGGTGAATGAGGCAGGAATTTAAATTCCCAAAGTTGGGCGTCCTGTTTGTATGTTGAAAACTGCACCTCCCCCCACCCCCCCTCCGCCCCAGCTCCTCAGGGAACTCGGGGAGTCAGAGCCTTGGTCTGAGGATTGCAGACTCAGGTTCATAGAGGACAGGAGGCCCAGGCCCTGTCAAAGTATGGGTCAGAGGCAGGGCTAGAGGACCCTACGGAATCCATCTCAGCCCCTGCCATCAGGTTTTGGAATTGCTGGGCTTGGTACCAGTGAGGCCCTGATCTGAGGAGCCGGCCTTGGGTCAACAGGAGGAGGATCCTGGGACCTGCTAGGGCTCAAGGTGAGGAACACGAGGGAGGAGGGAGGGATCCTGAACCCTAGAACAGAATCATCCCACCCAGGGCGGGATGATGACAACAGGTGATTTCTTTCTTTTTTTTTTTTTTTAAGGGATCCGTGGTTTAATCGCGGTCCATGGGCTCCAGAAGAGAACAGAGAGATGAGAAGTAGATGCAAAAGCCAGGTCAGTACCTTAGCATGTTATTGAGTGCACTCGGGGAGGGATTTGTCCCAGGGAAGTCTGTGCGTCCCTCAGGAGAGAAAGAAGCAGCAAGGCTGCCTACAGGGCAGTCTCGGGCTCCTCAGGGGTGCGAGCTCCTGGAGCAGGCTGGCTGCCTTCTGTCTGCTTCCTGGGGTGCAGCCTGGGTGCTCGGCGCTGGTGTGGGTGGCTTGGGCTCAGCATGGCACCAGGAGCCCGCGTCCCTCTGTCCCCTCTGGGGCTGGCGCCTCCTGGATGGTTCAGCAGCCACAGGGCTGTGCGGTCTGGTGCCTGGGCCTCCCCTTGAGGTGACTGTGGCTCCTATCAGAGGCGGGTGTCACAGGAGGGGCGGCTCAGCGCAGGGAAGTTGTCCATGGCCCAGGCCCAGGCCTGTTGGCGGTTCAGGCCCGGGGCAGGGTGGGCTCCGGGCACACACACCGCATCCAAGATGGGTCTTCCAAGGTGGATGGATGCGCTTCCCTGGCTTCAGCCTCCTGAGCAGCAGAGAGGTGAGGTGGGTGCTGGGGAGGAGGGAATGGGCAGCAGGCAATTTCTGCATCTGGGTCTCAGAGACTCTGGGGCTTTGGTACAGGGAGCGGAACCTCAGATACGTAGAGGACCGGCCCAAGTCCTGCCAGAGTCAAGGTGAGAACCCTGAGGAAACACTAATGGGACTCTGGATACCACAATACAGGGGACCCCACCAAGGCCCTCCCCCCCTGTAAGCCCTGGGTGTCCCCAGGGTGGGATGACCACACTCAGAGTTTTCTGACTTCCACAAATGGGTCTGAGAGATCCCGGAACATGGCATCAGGAAAAGGGCCTCTGGTCCACAGAGGGGAGGGCCCAGGTCCTGCTGGAGTCAACCTCGGAGGCAGAGGTTACCTGCAGCGCCTGCCCCTCCCCCCTCTACATTTGGTCATCCCTCCTGACGGCCCTAGGCTATTATTAGTATAGATTAGCCATCTGAATGGTTTCTTTAAAGAACTGCCAATTCTGGTCCTCTGCCCATTTTTAAAATTAAATTATTTAATTTTTGGTGTTGAGTTATGAGTTCTCTATGAATTTTGGATATTAACCCTTTGTCAGATGTAACATTGATGACTATGTTCTCTTGTTAAGTGGGCTGTCTTTTCATTTTGTTGATGGTTTCCTTTGTTGTGCAAAAACTGTTTAGTTTGATGTAGTCCCATTTGTATATTTTTTTTCTTATTTTTCCCTTGCCCAAGGAAATATATCAGGACAAATATAGTTATGAGAAATGTCCACCAAGGAAAACAATGGTGGCCAAATAGACAGACCTTTCTTGTACCTCCTCCCAGGTCCAGACTGGAAATAAAACTGAAAGGGCGAGGGCTCTCCATCTTGCCCCAAATCCTCCATGTTGGGGCAGCAGCCATGTGCTCGGCAAGGCTTCTTCCCGGAAGCCCAAGCCTCTGCTAGCCACACCCAGGATTTCTCTAACCAATGACAATCAAGGGACGTGCGCACCATAGATATGACCACATCCTGTGTAACGAGACTTGTGCCTGGTCAATCGGCAGGGCTCACAGTCCCCTCTCCTCCCCTTACTCCACCCCCCTATAAAACTCCTCTTCCCACCAGGCTAGCTCTCTCTCTGCCACTTGCTGCTGTGTCAGTAAGGAGGGTAGGGGAGCCAAGCCCGGGTTTGAATAAAAGACTCTCTGCTTTTGCATCGGACTCGGCTGGCTCCCTGTTGGTCTATTGGGGATCTTGAAATTTGGGCATAACATTTGGGGGCTCGCCCGGGGTTCCCAAGACTATCGAGGGACCCCCGATCTGGAGAGTCTGACTGACCGCGGTAGGTGTCTGTGTCGTTGTGTGTTCTGTTCTGTGCGAGCTCGTTTCTGAAATCTGTAAGTGCCCGAAGCGGTCTAGGTGGACGCACTGCGAAGGACCACGGGCGGGGGAGAGTTGGAAGACGTTCCGCTCCGCAGGAGGGATGCGTATTCCCCTCACGAGGGATGTGGTTTCCCCTCACGGATTTGAGACGAGGCAGGTCACTCCCGCCGGTTTGGCATAAGGCCATCGTCTAGTTGCTTCCATGGAGTTGGAAGGCTGTATTTTCAGGCCCTTTTAGTTTTCTGTGTATGTTTTTTCTATGGACTTACTGGACGGACATTATAGGATAGACTCAAACTACTCCTTTAAGTATTACGATTGATCATTTCAAGGAGATTGAGGGAGGCTTTAGAGCTCCCTCAGGAGTTGGGAAGTTGTTAGGAATTGAATGGATTGTTTAAACTCTGAATGAATGTCTGGTGAAAGTATGCGAGTGTGGAGGGAGGGGGCCTGCCCTCTCCCCTCCTTTGTGTGGCTCCACGACTTAGGTCAGGTGGGCATCTGAGTAAGGATCTGTGAAAACAGGTCACCCCCTCCCCAAATAAATGCGTCTGGGATTTCTGTGCACATGTAGAGAGAAAAGCTGGCTTAAAACTAATGCGCGCACTGTCCGATTTTGGATAGAGTTTTGAGCTGGAATCTCTTTGCAGATGTGCAGGGTGGAGCCCAAGACTGATCGTTTACGCCACCCCCCCCCCAAAAAAAAAAAGATGCTAGCTAGATTCCAGCAGAAGAATTGGCATTTCCATAATAAAGAACAGCTTTTAAATGCTAACTGAAGGGTGTTAAGGCTGGCTTCCCAAGGAAGAATGTGGTCAATTTACATCTGAAAAGACCAGGTAGGCCAGAACTTGTTTTACAAGGCTCAAATGTGGTTTTCCAGAGCCGCTTGAAAGTAAAAAGTAAAGTTTACTCTAATTTGCCTCATGAAAAATCTAAAGAACAGAATTAAATCTATTGGTTGAATATTGAGAAATGCTGAATATTTAACTTGCCAGCTAAAAGTTTAAGGTTCGGATTGAATTGGGAAAAATTATGTAATTGTAATAACTAAATGCCTTTGCTTATTGGTCTGATTGAGAAGGGAGGATTGATTTTGTGACCTCAACTGAAGATTTTTGCTTTAAAATGATTATAAAAGGTATAAACAGCTAATAAGATTTCTGTTTGTCTACAATGCAGCCACATGACTTGCTGCTCCCCTGGGGGCTTCCATCTTGAAACAGCAAAGGCCCCTCCCTCTGATTTAGTCAGGGGTGGAGCTTTAAGGCAGAGTTTTGCTGCAGAAATGTGAATGGGGCAGGAAGGGTGCTTGCCTCGAGGATTTATTTTTAAGTTAATCTCTTAAATCTAGAAAACCCTGCTTTCCTTAAACTAAGGACAATTAAAGGTTATGTCAAAGTCTTTAAAAGGGACTGATAGCAGTAATCCAATTTCTGAAGTAAAGTATGATTATTTCAGGTAGAAGCTGGTTTCATACTGGTCTTAGAGGGCACATTTTTCCTTTGCCGGGGAGGGACAGCGCAGCTGTCCCAGGGTCGGAGGGCTCCAGTTCAGTGTTCTGGAGACCCAGGATAATGTGTTTACCCAAAGCTGTGGTTTAGATTGCATACTGTAAATTGATCTGTCCTTATTGCTTAAATATGTATCTTTGTTGTTTAAAATTGCTTAACTAGTGAAATTTCTGTGTCTCTTAAAAATTTTGAATGTATTGCTAATCTGAGGAATGTTAATTATTTACGTCACCTAAAAATTAAGGCTAAGAGTTCTAACTAACTGGAAAGCATGGCTTTGGTGTGATGGGAGGAAAGGGAAATGTTGAATGGATGGTAGGCCGGTGAGCTGGGACTGGACACTGGTGGTGGATTGTGAGAAGGGCTGGACGCAGCCTAACTTCTCCTTCCTTGGTACCCCTGAAACGTCAGAGGGTACTTCTGGTCTTGGTTTTCTTGATTTTTCGTTTTGGATTTGTTTGTTTGTGATGAGTACCATTTCTATCTGGATGAGACATAGGTCAAGAATCCTGTCCTGGGATGTGGGAAAGGAAGGCCCCCACATCTGTTCCTGTCAGGTCCCCATCAGGGGACTTAGGCGGTGTTCCTGTTATCTGCTCAAGATCCCAAGACTGTAAAAGTACTTGTTCACTGAAAGGGTGTAAATGTAAATGTTTATTTGATGTTTGTATGTCTGCTTGGGTATAATTATTTATTCATGTAAGTGTGGAAGTCTGCGGAAAAAAAAACAAAACAAAACACGCTTGATTTCTTTGAGGCTGAGTGCTCTGACCGATAGCAAAGCTCCCTGAGCGGCCGCTGGGATCTTTCCCCAAGGGCGCTTGCTCTCTGTCAGAGGTGGAATTGGCCCGCCTAACTAGTAAACATCTCTGTCTGTTTGTTTGCTGGGAACTTTGATTTGCTATGTGATATTCTGTGCTGGCTTGGGATTTTGGAATTCTGGGGTAGATTTAAAAGGTATTTGTGGCTTTTCTAGTCTGATTGGGACATTTAAGGGTGGGGCTCACAGTTCCTCAGGGCAGAGATTTCATGGGCCCTTCCCCCTGCCTGTGAATTAAATAATACAGGCCAGTGTCATTTGGCTTGCTGGTTAAAGGTAGACAGTGGGCCTTAGAATCTGTAAAGGTGGGCGAGAATGAAGATGATCAAATGTACTGAAAGGGTTTGGTACCTGTTGCTGCTAGCAAAGGAGGGGCTAATATCCCCTTCTAGCGCACTCCCTTGAAAGAGGCCTGGTTGCTGCTCTGCCACAAAGGGAACTGGTAGAAAGGTAAGAAAGCAGAGCACTGTAACTAATAAACAGGGTTACCTAGAAGCCATCAGGACTTTGAAGTTCTCCAAGAGAGGAGGAATCTGACTCAGAGACTGGCCGAAACCTCGTTGGGTTGGGAGAACCAGAGGCTATGATAGGGTCCGACAACGGAACAGCCTTTATTTCACAAGTAACGCAGGTAGTAACTAGGGCTATTGGGGCAAATTGGAAATTACATTGTGCTTATAGACCCCAAAGTTCAGGGCAGGTAGAAAGGAACCATGGAAACTGGTGGGGACTGGGCGGCTCTCCTATCATGTTTGGCAGGCCACCCCCTATCATTCCTAACCTTAAAGCTGACTTTCTTGCTGCAAGAACTATCTCTTTCCTTGAGAGGGCTCCAGAGGGCACACGAGGACATTTGGCCGCGCCTCCGCGCCATCTACGAGACCTGCCCAACCCCAACTCCTCATCAGCACAGACCAGGAGATTGGGTCTACGTCAGAAGGCACCGCTGGGAGACCCTCGAGCCACGTTGGAAGGGTCCCTACACTGTGGTGCTGACGACCCCCACCGCTCTCAAGGTAGACGGCGTCGCGACCTGGGTCCATCACACTCACGTCCGGTCAGCGGACCCATCCGAGATCCGGGAAGACTTCATCACCAAATGGAGCGTCGATCGAGATCAGCACAACCCGGTCAAGCTCAAGCTAGGGAGTGCTCGACCTGCCTGATGCTGGTAACATTGCTCGTGATCACTCCTGCTACTGGGAGCCCCCACAATACCGTATAATAGACTTAGATGATGCCTGCATCTTCATGGACATGGCTCCAAAGAGACAAAGACAATGTATAGGAAGGTCAAGAATAGACTTTAGTATCACATGTTTAGTAGCAGAAGATTTGGCTGCCTGAAGCGGCCATGATGCCAATATTATGTTTCATTGTATTGATATGTTATATTGACCTTTGATTCTCTTGCAGGTTTGAATGTATGTTGGTTATCCTCAAAGGGGACTGTGTGGGGTGAACCCCAAAAGTAAAGGGTGTCTAGCTGCCAAGAGGGCAGGTGCCCAACTGGGCAGGGAAGGGTGCCCATCAGGTTTTGGTCTCTGTTGAAAGAAAAGAAATTGGCAAGGAAAGTCAGAAAATCTTAGAGCAGATCAGTATGTTTTTCTCCTTATGTAATTCCTCCGAAATTTGGCAATGCTAAATAAGTCATGGCAATACATTTCTTTGCATATATTCAACAAGACTGGTTCCTAATAATGGTTTTATTAACAGAAAACTTTGACTGGAGTATCATGTTTTAAAGAGCCCTGTCTGAGCTCTAAAGACTTAAAGCCAGTAAGAATGCCACGAAAAAAGCCTGGTATCCTGCTTGGAAGCCCTGAAGATGGCTGGCACTGGAGCATCAGGCCCATGCCCTACCATCACTGGCGGTTGGTAAGAGTAGAAGGGGAGCAGTAAAGATGCCTCTGCATCCCTGCAGAACCCCCACACACTCTGGGCCGCAACGGGTAGGAGGGCTACTGAGATGGGCCTTAAAGCCTGGAGCGTGGGCTCAGGTGGAGTTACTACAGGTGAGAGATTCACCTAACTCAGCAGATACTGCAGGCAGGCCTGAAGGCAGCTGGATGGCTTGGCTTCCTGGCCCTATGGGGCACATTAAGATTCAACCATGAGATTCCAGCGAAGGTGGTCAGTTACCATTCTTGTTGTGTTTATGCAAACATCAGGCCATATTGAATACAGTAGATAAATTAGTCTTGATTTGGCTTTTTGATAGCCATGGAGGAATTTTAAGAAGAAAAATCCTATTTCAATAGACAGTTGATAGTTCTGTGTGCCCAGTACGGGCCTCTGGCAACGGTGAAATAGAAATGCAGTCCGTCTCATGATTGAGCCGGAAGTTCCAAGACAAAGGGGGGAATGAAAGGGCGAGGGCTACGCCCTCCATCTTGCCCCAAATCCTCCATGTTGGGGTAGCAGCCATGTGCTCGGCAAGTCTTCTTCCCGGAAGCCCAAGCCTCTGCTAGCCACACCCAGGATTTCTCTAAACTAACCAATGACAATCAAGGGACGTGTGCGCCATAGATATGACCACATCCTGTGTAACAAGACTTGCGCCTGGACAATCGGCAGGGCCCACAGTCCCCTCTCCTCCCCTTACTCCACCCCCCTATAAAACTCCTCTTCCCACCGGGCTAGCTCTCTCTCTGCCACTTGCTGCTGTGTCAGTAAGGAGGGTAGGGGAGCCAAGCCCGGGTTTGAATAAAAGACTCTCTGCTTTTGCATCGGACTCGGCTGGCTCCCTGTTGGTCTATTGGGGATCTGGGCATAACAAAAACTAAAATGGGGAACATATACACCCAGGATTACCAACTGAGGTCCAGCTGAGACTTATATCAAGGAAGAACAGGAAACACCTGGAGATTGGAAGCAAGGGCAAGGTCACAAAAGGGGCTGACCCAGCGCTCATGGGTAGCAGGCCAAGCGTGAGGAGGGATCTCTCGGCTACAGGAGGGTCTTTTCCCTCAGAAGACCGAGGCCTGGAACGCAGGCGAGGCTGCACAGCCCGGGGCACCAGAGCCAACACCAGCGGCCCACATAACATCCAGCCCTGAAAGGCAGCAGGGCTGCTGTTTGTCCGGGAGACCAGAGCTGCTCCGAGAGAAAGCCTCTGTTTCTATTTTTATGTGTTTTCTTTTGTTTTGTTTTGAACCCAGAGCACAGGAATTTTATTTGCAGTTACTTACCTGAGGCTTTGGTTGAGGGAGGGCAGTGTGGACTCTAAGGAGAGGCTGGGGTGGGAAGCACTGGGGGGAGACATGGAAAAGCAGTACCTGGGAGTCCTGCATTTGGTCATATTCCCCCCAAACCAAAATGGCTATTTTTTTCCTGAGAGGAACAAGCCACTCACAGAAGGCACAGCCCAGAAAAAGGAAATAAACCCACCCTGGAGATACGACCTGCCCCACCCTCAGAAGTCCTGCCTGCAATACACTCTATCTTGACCTTAGCAGAGGAGATAGCAGTAGAGGCCATGCCTGTGGGGTTCAACAGTCTTAGCATCAGTGACTGGATTGGGGGTGGGACTGTTCCGGAACCTGACTGGTGCTTCCCCAGCAAGGGAGAGTTGATAGAAACTCCAGGTTTCCAGCTGATCCCACTGGATTACATACGAGGATCTCTGCCCAGCCAAGGGCAGTCATAATCTGGGCCACTCACAGAGGAGTAACTCTGGACAGGGAAACTCACCCACCACTCTCCCTGAAATCTGAACAGCACCTCTCCTTCCAGGGGTCTAGACTCCTGATTCTGCCTAAAGCCCTTTCAGAAACCAGCTTTTCAGTGATTAAGCTTGACAGCTGGCAGGCAAAGGCAGGCTGAGGTGGAGCCCAGGGATCCTGGGGAAGTTTACTGACCCAGCCTTGTGCCCCATGCTGCTAACCTGCTTTAGAGAGCAACTTGGCCACTTCTGTGCACAGCCAAGTCCCGTGGAGACAGACACAAACCGTGGATCTCATGGAGCTTCAAGCAGGTTGCTGAAAGCCAAAGGAGGACAGTTTCTGACAGTGGTTAGCACCTAAGTACCTCCTGGGAAACCCAAAACAGTCTCTGCAGTTATCAGAAGAGCATGATCCAAAGGAGCTCTCAGGAGGCACTAAACTCTGCTGAGGTGAACACCGCACCACTTTTTTTCTCTTTTTTCTTTTTTTAAAATATTTTTTTATTGATTTCAGATAAAAAGGGAGAGGGAGATAGGAACATCAATGATGAGAGAGAATCCTGGATTGGCTGCCTCCTGCATGCCTGTACTGGGGATTGAATCTGCAACCCAGTCACATGCCCTTGACCAGAATCGAACTTGGGACCCTTCAGTCCGCAGGCCAACTCTCTATCCACTGAGTCAAACCAGCTAGGGCTCTCTTTTCTTTTTTATCTTCTTTATTTGCTTTATTGCCTTGTTATTAATTTAATCTCTATTGTTTCACTCATATATCTAACTTTTCCCTTTTCCTACTCAATTTTTTCCCCTTTTTTCTTTTTCTCCTACTTTCTCATATTTTTTTCTTTTCTTATTTTGCGTCTACTTTCTCTTCCGTTTTCCTTTTCAAAATTTTGTTTCTTTTTTATTTTATACCATTTTCCTTCCCCTATTCTTTATTCTTATTTTCTTTATTTCATGTCTGCCCCTTCATATTCCTTTTTCTTCCCCCCTTTTTGTTTTGTTTTCTCGTATTTTTTCTTTCCTTCTATTACTCTTACTTTCTGTTCTCTTTCATAATTCTCTCTTCTCTGATGGTGGCTTTTGTTGTTATTGTAGGTGTCTTGTGTATGTTTTTTGTTTTGTTTCTTGTTTTGTTGTATTTTTTCTGTTCTGTCAGCACCTTCATAACTGCTTGCATGATGTGGGCAGGAGTGAGCCTTATAGTCAGCCTGCCTGAGAGGAGGTTCCATCCAAGAATGTGACAACATCATTCAAGACCCAGTTTCAACAGGAGAACCCAAATAACACAAGTGGCATTCCTAGAGCACCCAGCTCAGGAGATCTAAGAGACTGCACAACTGGGTCCCACAAAACACCTACTACCCATAAAACACCTACTACTCCCAGACCACTCTATAAAGTCTGGAGGCATAGCAGTTTGATCTAATACATAAAAACAAATACAAAGGGACAGTAAAAATAGGGAGACAAGAAAACAACCCCCAAATGAAAGAAAAGGAGGAATTGCCATAAAAGGAACTAAATGAAATGGAGGCAAGCAATTTTTCAGATAAGAATTCAAAGTAATGGTTATAAGGGTGCTCAAGCAACTTAGTGAGAACTACAAGCAGCTTAATGAGAACATTATGGAACTTAATTCAAACTACAGCAGCATAAAAAAAGGGATAGCAACCATCAATAACAATCAAGCATATCTGAAAAATGACATAGCTGTTGCTTCCTAGAAGGGATAAACAGTAGACTAATAGAAGCAGAGGACCGAATCAGCAAATTAGAAGACAAGGTAGAAAAAAATACTCATTCAGAGTGGCATTTAGAAAAAAAATTAAAAAGCAGGAGGAGAGTCTAAGGGAGCTTTGGGACAACATGAAATGTAAAAACAATCACATCCTAGAGGTACCAGAAGAAGAATCTGAGCAAGGAATGGAGAACCTGTTTGAAGAATTAATGGCAGAAAATTTCCCTAACCTGGTGAATGAAAAAGTCACTCCACTTCAGGAAACACGGAGTCCCAATCAAGATGAACCTCAAAAGAGCCACACCTAGACACATCATAATTAAAATGGAAAATATTAAAGACAAAGAAAGAACCTTAAAGGCTGCAAGAGAGAGACAGAAAGTTATGTAGAAGGGAACTTCCATTAGTCTATCAGCTGATTTCTCAATAGAAACACTTCAGGCCAAAAGGGATTGGCATGAAGTATACAAAGTAATGAAACTGTATCCAAGACTACTCTAGCATGAAGGCTATCATTCAAAATTGAAGATGAAATAAAGAGTTTCACAGACAAAAGAGGGCTAAAAGAGTTTATTACCACCAGACCAGCAATGCAAGAAAGGCTACAGCAAAAAGAACACCTAGTTACATCAATCCAAAGAGGCCTTCTCCAAGAGACTTGGTAATGAAGCTGTCAAAAATCAATGACAAAAAAATTCTCAAAGCAGCCAGGGAAAATAAGGAAGTGAACTACAAAGGAAAATTCCTCAGAATTTCATCTGATTTCTCAGCAGAAACTCTACAAACCAGAAGAGAGTGGAACCAAATAGTCAAACTTGTGGAAGAGAGAAATTACCAGCCACACATAATATAGCCAGCAAAATTATCCTTTAAATATGAAGGAGAAATAAGAACATTCCCAGACATACAGAAGCTGAGGGATTTTTATTACCAGGAAACCTCCATTGCAGGAAATATTCAAGGGAGTTATTCTACCTGAAACAAAGAACACAAGGTCACAACACTACGAGTAAGATCGCCAAAAAACTTGCAGCATAAACAGGGATAATTTGTGACAACAAAAACATACAAGAGGAAGGGGGAAAGATATGAACTGGCAAAGGAAGATAAAGATCAGATGCATTTAAAAGGGAAAAAACTAAAATATATATGCAACTTCACTTTTTATAAACCTAATGGTAACTACACACAAAAATCCCAAAATAGGACATAGAGCTTAAAAAATTAAAGAGGAAACAGGAAAGATGTATGGCATCCCACCAAGCAAAACAACAGACAGAAGCATAAAGGAAAAGAACCAATGGAGTCACAGAGCTACCAGAAAACAAAAAATAAAATGGCTATAGGAAATCCTCATCCATCAATAATTACCCTAAATGTAAATGGTCTGAATTCGCCACTAAAGAGGCATAGAGTAGTAGAATAGATAAAAAAACAAAAAACAAAACCCAACCATATGCTGCCTATAAGAGATACATCTATGCTGTAACTGGTTTGGCTCAGTGGATAGAGCATTGGCCTGCAGACTGAAGGGTCCCAGGTTCGATTCCAGTCAAGGGCATGTACCTTGGTTGCGGGTATATCCCTAGTTGTGGGTGTGCAGGAGGCAGCTGATCAATGTTTCTCTCTCATTAATGTTTCTGACTCTCTATCCCTCTCCCTTCCATTCTGTAAAAAATCAATAAAATATATATTTTTTAAAAAGAGATACATCTAAACAGCAAAAACAAAGCTAGATTCAAAGTAAAAAGGTGGATAATGATTCTCCAGGCAAATAATATCCACAAAAAAGTAGGTGCAGTCATACTTATATCTGACAAAATAGAACTGAAAGTAACAAGAGACAAAGATGGACACTTAATGTTAAAGGGAGCATTACATCAAGAAAACATAACAGCCCTACCTGGTTTGGCTTAGTGGATGGAATGTCGGCCTGCGTGGACTGAAGGGTTCAATTCCGGTCTGGGGCATGTGCCCACACTGCAGGCTTGATCCCCAGTAGGGGGTGTGCAGGAAGCAGCCAATCAATGATTCTCTCTCATCATTGATGTTTCTATCTCTCCCTTCCTCTCTGAAATCAATAAAAATATATTAAGAAAAAAACCATAACACTTCATAATACGTATGCACTCCAACCAGGAAACATCAAAATATATTAACTCACAGAACTAAAAGGAAAAACAAATCAAAACACAATTATAGTTGGATACCTTAATACTTCATTGACAGCTCTGGACAGATAAGACAAATAAAAAAATCAATAAAGAAATATCAGCCTTAAATGAAACAGTAGACCGAATGGATATAATTGACATTTACAGAACTGTTCATCCCAGAACATCAGGTTATACATTCTTCTCCATTGCATATGGAACTTTCTCAAGGATAGAGCATATGTTGGGTCACAGAACTAACATCAACAAATTCAAAAAGATTGAAATTATTCCAAGCATATTTTCTCACCACAATGCCTTGAAATTATCAACTGCAAAGAGGAAGTAAAACAAAACAAAACCCACAAATAGAGATTAAACAACATACTACTAAAAAATGACTGGATCAAAGAAGAAATAAAAGATGAGAATGATAGCACAACATATCAAGATCTCTGGGATGCAGCAAAAGCAGTAGTAAGAGGGGAGTTTATATCATTACAGGCCCATCTCAAGAAACTGGAGAAATCCCAACCGAACATCACATCTTAAAATACTGGAAAAGGAGGAACAAAAGCAACCCAAAGTCAGCAGAAGAAAGTAAATAAAACTAGAGTAGAATGAAATGAAATAGAGAACAAAAAAACTATACAAAAAATCAATAAAATGTAGAGCTGGTTCTTTGAAAAGATTAATAAAATTGACAAACTCCTGGCTAGACTGACTAAGGAAAAAGGGGAAAAGACCAGAAATGGAAGAGAAGTCACCACAGACATCACAGATATACAAAGGATCACACAAGAATATTATGAAAGACTTTATACCACCAAATTCAATAACCTAGAGAAATGGATAAGTTCCTAGAAATATATAACCTTCCTAGACTAAATCATGAAGAATTGGAAAATCTAAATAGACTGATCAGCAGTGAGGAAATTAAACCAACCATCAAAAACCTCCCCCAAAAGGACCAGATGGTTTCACCAGTGATTTCTACCAAATGTTCAAAGAAGAATTAAAACCTAACCTTTTCAAACTCTTCCAAAAAAAAAAAAAAATGAAGAGGCAATACTTCTTAACACATTCTATGAGGCCAATATAACCTTGATACCAATAACTGGTAACACACACACACACACACACAGAAAAAACACAGACCAATATCCCTGATGAACATAAACACAAAAATCCTGAACAAAATGGTGGCTAATCGAATACAACAGTACATCAAAAAAAGAATACATCACGATCAAGTGGGATTCATTCCAGGGGCACAAGGATGGTTCAACATTTGCAAATCAATCACTGTAATACACCACATTAACAAAAAAAAAGGATAAAAATCATATTATCTTTTTAAAAAAAATACTTTTATTGCCCTATCCAGTTTGGCTCAGTGGATAGAGTGTCAGTCTGAGAACCAAAGGGTCCAGGGTTTGATTCCGGTCAAGGGCACATACCTTTGTGGCAGGGCTTGTGCAGGAAGCAACCAATCGATGTGTTTCTCTCACATCGATATTTCTCTCTGATAGCTGATTTCCCAATAGAAACTTTACAGGCCAAAAGGGAGTGGCAAGAAATGTTCAAAGTGATAAATAGCAAGGACCTTCAAGCAAGATTACTCTACCCAGCAAAGCTATAATTTAGAATTGAAGGTCAGATAAAGAGCTTCACAGATAAGAAAAAGCTAAAGGAGTTTAACACCACCAAACCTATATTATATGAAACTAGAGGCCTGGTGCATGAAATTACATGCACTGGGGTTGGGGAGGGTCCCTCAGGTCAGCCTGTGCCCTCCTGCAGTTCAGGACCCCTCAGCGGACATCCCTCTTGCAGTCTGGGACCCTTCGCTTCTTACCGCCCGCCTGCAGCGGAGGCAGGAAAGGCTCCCACCACCGCCACTGTGCTCGCCAGTTGTGAGCTTGGCTTCTGGCTGAGCAGCGCTCTCTCTGTGGGAGTGCACGGACCACAGGGAGCAAGCAGCTTCTGCATTGAGCATCTGCCCCTGGTGGTCAGTGCGTGTCATAGCGAACAGTCATTCCACTGTTCAGTCAATTTGCATTTTAGGGTTTTATTATATAGGATGTTGAAGGGCATTCTTTAAGAAGAGAAAAGAAGAAAAAGAAAGATAAAATAAAATGCCAATAAATGCATATTTATCAACAATTGACTCAAAATAAAAATAAATGAACAAGAAATCTAATGAACAAAATAAACTTGTGAATAAATGTAATCAGAGGCATGGAAACATGGAACAGACTGATGAATCTCAGAGAGAAATGGGGAGGGGAACAGGAAGAGATTAACCAAAGATGTTATAGACACAGACAATAGATTGGTGAAGGCCAGAGCTGGGGCAGGATGGGAGGGAGTAGTGGGGGGTGGGGGGGAGATGGAACATCTGTAATACCCCCAGTAATAAAGATTTAAAAAGTAAAAGTATTGAAGAAGTGTCATAAGATTTCTATATCCAACAAAATTATCCTTCAAGAATGAAAGAGAAATTAAGATATTTCCAGATAAATAAAAACTAATGGAATTCAATACCATGCAACCTGTTCTACAAGAAATTCTACTGAAATAAAAGGGCACTAAACAGTAATTTCAAGTCATATGAAAAATAGAGAATACTGGCAAAGGTAAATACATAGGTAAATATAAATGCCAGTATTATAGTATTAGGTCAGGACATTGTAGACTCATGGAGATTTTTACATAATCTCTAGAATACTCATTTTAGTAATAAGCATATATGCATGCACATACAGCATAATTATTATTAATTTTTATTTTATTTTAGAGAGAGATGAGTCCCATCGATTTGTTGTTTCACTTATTTTTTATGCATTCATTGGTTGATTCTTGTATGTGTCCTGACTGGGTATCTGACCCACAACCTTGGCATATCATATCGGGAAGATGTCCTACCAACTGAGCTGCTGGGTAGAGTCTTATTATTTCTTTATTTGACAAAGCCTCCCATGTAAATTTTGCATATCAGATAGGCCTCATTATTTTTAAAGTTCTCTAATAAGTAGAGATAGAGCAAATCTTTTTTTCCTCTTTTTTTCTTTATTGATTAAGGTATTCCATATGTGTCCTTATCCCCTCATTGCCCCCCCACCCCCAGCCCCCCGACTCATGCCCTCACCCCCCTGTTGTCTGTGCCCATTGGTTAGGCATATATGCATACATACAAGTAGTCCTTTGGTTTAACTCTTTCCCATACCCCCACCCTCCCCTACCTTCCCTCTGAGGCTTGACGGTCTGATCGATGCCTCTCTGTCTCTGGATCTGTTTTTGTTCATCAGTTTATGTTGTTCATTATATTCCATAAATGAGTGAAATCATGTGATATTTATCTTTCTCTGACTGGCTTATTTCGCTTAGCATAATGCAGTTCCATCCATGCTGTTGCAAATGGTAAGATTTCCTTCTTTTTTTACAGCAGCGTAGTATTCCATGGTCTAGATGTACCACAGTTTTTTAATCTACTCATCCGATGATGGGCACTTAGACTGTTTCCAAATCTTAGCTATGGTGAATTGTGCCCCTATGAATATAGGGGTGGATATATCCTTTCTGATTGGTGTTTCTAGCTTCTTGGGATATATTCCTAAAAGTGGGATGACTAGGTCAAATGGGAGTTCCAATTTTAATTTTTTGAGGAAACTCCATACTGTTCTCCATAGTGGCTGCACCAGTCTGCATTCCCACCAGCAGTGCACAAGGGTTCCTTTTTCTCCACATCCTTGCCAGCACTTGTCATTTGTTGATTTGTTGATGATAGCCATTCTGACAGGTGTGAGATGGTCCTGCATTGTTGTTTTGATTTGCATCTCTCGGATAATTAGTGACTTGGAGCATGTTTTCATATGTCTTTTGGCCTTCTGTATGTCCTCTTTCAAAAAGTATCTATTTAGGTCCTTTGCCCATTTTTTGATTGGTTTATCTTCCTTTTGTTAAGTTGTATGAATTCCCTGTAAATGTTGGAAATTAAACCCTTATCAGTGATAACATTGGCAAATATGTTCTCCCATGCAGTTGGCTTTCTTGTTTTGATGGTTTCTTTTGCTGTGCAAAAGCTTTTTATTTTGATGTAGTCCCATTTGTTTATTTTTCTCTTTAGTTTCCATTGCCCTAGAACAGTGATGGCAAACCTTTTGAGCTCGGCCTGTCAGCATTTTGAAAGACCCTAACTTAACTCTGGTGCCATGTCACATATAGAAATTTTTTTATATTTGCAACCATAGTAAAACAAAGACTTATATTTTTGATATTTATTTTATATATTTAAATGCCATTTAACAAAGAAAAATCAACCAAAAAAATGAGTTCGCGTGTCACCTCTGACACACGTGTCATAGGTTCGCCATCACTGCCCTAGAAGCAGTATCGGTGAGGAAATTGCTTTGGCATATGTCTGAGATTTTGCTGCCTTTGGATTCCTTTAGTATTTTTATGATTTCCCATCTTATGTTTAAGTCCTTTATCCATTTTGAGTTTATATTTGTGTATGGTGTAAGTTGGTGGTCTAGTTTCATTTTTTTGCATGTATCTGTTCAATTTTCCCAACACCATTTATTAAAGAGACTGTCTTGACTCCATTGTATATTCTTGCCTCCTTTGTCAAATATTAATTGAGCATAGTGGTTTGGGTCAATTTCTGGGTTCTCTATTCTATTCCATTGATCTATATGTCTGTTCTTTTGCCAGTACCAGGCTGTTTTGAGAATAGTGGCTTTGTTATACAGCTTGATATCTGGTATTGAGATCCCTCCTACTTTGTTCTTTTTTCTCAGGATTGCTGCAGCTATTCATGGTCTTTTTTAATTCCAGATGAATTTTTGGAGAGTTCGTTCTAGGTCTGTGAAATATGCCGTTGGTATTTTAATGCGGAGTGCATTGACTCTATAGATTGCTTTGGGTAGTATGGACATTTTAATGATGTTGATTCTACCAATCCAAGAACATGGTATGTTCTTACATCTGTTTATGTTTTCCTCTATCTCTTTTTTCAGTGTCCTGTAGTTTTATGAGTACAGGTCTTTTACCTCCTTAGTTAAATTTATTCCTAGGTATCTTAATTTTTCTGGTGTGATGGTAAATGGGATTGCTTTTTCAGTCTCTCTTTCTGTAAGTTCACCATTTGTGTATAGAAATGCCATAGATTTCTTGGCATTAATTTTGTATCCTGCTACATTGCTGAATTCATTTATTAAGTCTAATAGTTTTTTGATGGAGTCTTTAGGGTTTTCTATGTACAGTATCATGGCATCTGCGAATAAGGACAGTTTTACTTCGTCTTTTCCAATTTGGATGCCTTTTATTTCTTCTTCTTGTTTGAGCACAATGGCTAGTACTTCCAGTACTGTGTTGAACAGGAGTGGTAAGAGTGGGCATTCCTGTCCAGTTCCTGTTCTTAGGGGAAATGGTTTTAGTTTTTGCCCATGGAGTATGATGTTGGCTGTAGGTTTGTCATATATGGCTTTGATGTATGTTCCTTCTATTCCCATCTTGCTGAGAGTTTTTATCAAGAAAGGGTGCTGGATTTTTTCAAATTCTTTTTCTGCATCAATTGATATGACTATGTGATTTTTATCTCTCAATTTGCTTATGTGATGTATCACGTTTATTGATTTGCAGATATTATTCCATCCTTGCATCCCTGGGATAAATCCTACTTGGTCATGGTGTATGATCTTTCTGATGTACTGCTGGATCCGATTTGCTAGAATTTTGTTGAGGATTTTGGCATCTATGTTCATGAGGATTATTGGCCTGTAATTTCCTTTCATTGTGTTGTCTTTATCTGGTTTTGGTATTAGGGTGATGCTGGCTTCATAGAATGAGCTTGGAAGTGTTCCTTCCTCTTGAATTTTTTGTAGTAGTCTGTGGAGGATAGGTTTTAGTTCTTCCTTGAATGTTTGGTAAAACTCCCCTGTGAAGCCTTCCGGCCCTGGGCTTTTGTTTGCTGGAAGCTTTTTGATGACTGCTTCAATTTTTTCCATAGTTATCGGCCTATTGAGATTTTTAGATTCTTACTGATTGAGTTTTGGAAGGAATATGTCCATTTCCTCCAGATTGTCTAGTTTGTTGGAATAGAGTTGTTCATAGTATTTTTTAATAATCCTTTGTATTTCTGTGGGGTCTGTTGTTATTTCTCCTCTTTCATTTCTGATTTTGTTTATTTGGGTCCTCTCTCGTTGGTGAGCCTGGCTAGAGTTTCATCAATCTTATTTATCCTTTCAAAGAACCAGCTCCTGGTTTCATTGATCTTTTGTATTTTTTTTTTTGTCTCTATGTTATTTCTTTCTTTCTTTTTAAAAAAATTTATATTATTGATTTTTTACAGAGAGGAAGGGAGAGTGGTAGAGAGTTAGAAACATTGATGAGAGAGAAACATCCTGCACACTCCCTACTGGGGATGTGCCCGCAACCAAGGTACATGCTCTTGACCGGATAAAATTCACCTCAACAAGACATGACACAAAGGGAACAAAACACGAATGTACTCATGACACCAATAACCCCAATATAAGTGACCAGCAGAGAAAAGAGAATTAGGAGAGAGAGAAGAGAGCACAAATGATATCAGAGAAAAAATGGTATGAGAGATAAAAACAAAAAACAAAAAAAAAACAGAAGAAGAAAAAGGAAATATATATATGGAGAAAACACCAGAGAACAAACAGGTAAACCAAAACAGGTAGACCAAAAGAAACACCAAATACCTAGTAAAAAGGGTGGGGGCAGAATCTTATATACAGAAAATAAGGTTAAGAAATAGATGAATATGGGGAGGACCTCAGTTCAGTATAAAGGAAGTAGAAAGGGGATGAGTGGATAAGAAGAAAGGGAATGAGAAGAAAATAATAATTTACAAAAAAATTGATTAAAAAATGGTATAAAAATAACAAATAAAATAAAATGATGGAAAAACAATGCAAAAAGAAATAGAAAATAAAGAAACAAAAAAAGGAAAAATAAATAACAAAAGATGAAAAATATGATAACAAAATAATAATCCTTTGTATTTCTGTGGGGTCTGTTGTTATTTCTCCTCTTTCATTTCAAAATAATAATAAAATTTAAAAAAAAAATGAAAAAGTGAAGTGTCGTTCCTTTCGCTGGCTTAAGATTCCAGTCTTCTGTACTCTCTGGGTTTCTCAGTTTCCTGTTGCTGGGACAGAAGGGCTCTCTTTAGGCCAGTCCCTGTGGACTCTCAGGGACTATTCAGATTTTTAAAAATTCTTTGTACTATTCAGGGTGTATTCTGGGTGTGGCTGTATTGGTTGCCTGGAGACTGGAGGGAGGGGCTATCAGGAGAAAATGGCTGCCCAGATCCCGGGTGTCAGGTATGACTCAGTGCCAGACTCAGTGCCAGACTCACTGCCACTTCTCCTGGACCCTCTCTTCTCCCCAGCCTCTCCCCAGACTTCACAAGTCCGCACCTTCTCCTGCACCTCAGCCATGGGTGAGTGTCCGTATCCAAAAGGTCTTATGAACTAGGTTCTGTGAAGAAAAGCAAAGGCCACAGAGAGGTGAAAGAGCTGCACCTCTGCGAGCCTCTCTGCTGCCAGCACTACGCGGTCTGGGCAGCCCTTCAGGCTGCGCCCTCTGGGCTCAGTCTTTCGTTATTGTGGACCCAGATCTAGAATCCCCTGCCACCAGCAGTCCTGGCGGACCTCCTTTCCACAGTCAGATGCTGTGCCTGTACCAAGGGGCGGGTCTCAATGCCGTGCGGTTTCCCTCTGACCCTCAGGGCTCAGAGATCTGGCAGTTCTCTCCAGCCCAGGTCCTTGATTTTACCTTTATCCAGGTGACCTCTGCCCTTCCCAGCTGCAAATTATCTCACCAGCTGAGTCTCCTTCGCCAATTCGGGGTGGATGTTATTCGTTTCAGCTGCTCATTCTATCTGCTCTGGGACAAGGCTTGGGACACGTCCATCTATTCCACCGCCATTTTTCTAAAGCAAATCTTTGAGGCATTCCAGGGACCCATTGGAACAACCCAAAGCCATTTCCAAATTAAGAGTTTCTTTTTAAAATTAGAACCCTAGGAAGGTTGTCAAACATATTTGTCTAAAAAGATCATATATCATTATGAAACAATGTTAAATTATCTATTTACCCAAAGTGACAATAAAAGATATCAAACTTAAACACTGGTTAGCTATTTGTCAGGGTCACCGAATGAGGAATGCATGAGGCCAAAAGGGGTAAAGAATGATGAATTCATTAGGTCATCTGGATACCCAGATGGACTGAGCCCCTAAATGGCGCCAGCACCCAAAGATGAGGAGTCAGAGGTTTTTAAAGGACTCTAGGCAGGCTTTTTCTGTGCGGAGAATTCTCTGTGCAGGTTGGATTCTGGGAAAGTCCAGAGGGGAGAGATAATGGTTTTTAGCAAGTGGACTGTGGTCTAAGCAAATGGAATGTCCATTGAGAAGTGGCCTAAAAGTCAGTTCCCAGGGGAGAGGTTATTGATTTAATTATTTGATCAGACTTAACACTATTGTTAGCAAAAGTTTCCTTAGGATTGAGAAGATTGTTTTTTTAAGTAATCAAGGACCTGATAAAGACAATATAAAATAGAAAATTATTTTAATAAAACATAGAACCTTTGTTTCTAGGAAAAAACTTACAATATCTGGAGCAGAATACAAAAAACTTTTAAAAAAATTAAATCTTGCCCTGACTGGTTTGGCTCAGTGGATAGAGCATCAGCCTGCGGACTGAAAGGTCCCAGGTTCGATTCCAGTCAAGGGCATGTACCTTAGTTGCGGGCACATCCCCAGTGGGAGGTGTGCAGGAGGCAGCTGATCTATGTTTCTAACTCTCTGTCTCTCTCCTTTCCTCTCTGTGGAAAATCAATAAAATATATTTTTTTTAAAAAATTAAATCTTTATTGTTTAGATAATTTCAGTTGTTCCTTTGTTTTTCCCCCATAGCTCCCCTCCACCCAGTTCCCACCCCACCCTCTGCCCCTCCGCTTCTCCCCCCACTGTCCTCATCCATAGGTGTATGATTTTTGTCACGTCTCTTCCTGCACCCCCCACAGCCCTTCCCCCCACCCCAAGAATTATCAGTCCACTCCCTTTCTATGCCCCTGATTCTATTATATTCACCAGTTTATTCTGTTCATCAGATTTTTTTATTCACTTGATTTTTAGATTCACTTGTTGATAAATATGTACTTGTTGTTCATAATTTTTATCTTTACCTTTTTCTTCTTCTTCCTCTTCTTAAAGAATACCTTTCAGCATTTCATATAATACTGGTTTGGTGGTGATGAACTCCTTTTGCTTTTTCTTATCTGTGAAGCTCTTTATCTGACCTTCAATTCTGAATGATAGCTTTGCTGGGTAAAGTAATCTTGGTTGTAGGTTCTTGCTATTCATCACTTTGAATATTTCTTGCCACTCCCTTCTGGCCTGCATAGTTTCTGTTGAGAAATCAGCTGACAATCGTGTGGGTACTCGCTTGTAGGTAACTGTTTTTCTCTTGCTGCTTTTAAGATTCTCTCTTTGTCTTTTGCTCTTGGCATTTTAATTATGATGTGTCTTGGTGTGGTGCTCTTTGGATTCCTTTTGTTAGGGGTTCTCTGCGCTTCCTGGACTTGTAAGTCTATTTCTTTCACCAGGTAGGGGAGGTTTTCTGTCATTATTTCTTCAAATAAGTTTTCAATATCTTTTTTTTTTTTACTCTGATTCTATTTTATTCATCAGTTTATTTTGTTCATTTATTTTGATTTCTTTTTGTTTGTTTTTTTGTTTTTTTATTTTTTATTTTTATTTTTTTTCTTAATTAAATCTTTATTGTTCAGATTATTACATTTGTTCCTCTTTTTTCCCCCCATAACTCCCCTCCTCCCAGTTCCCGCCCCACTCTCCACCCTCACTCCCCACCCACTGTCCTCATCCATAGGTGCACGATTTTTGTCCAGTCTCTTCCCGCATCTCCCACACCCCTTCCCCCCCCCAAGAATAGTCAGTCCATTCCCTTTCTATGTCCCTGATTCTATTATGATCACCAGATTATTTATTCACTTGATTCTTAGATTCACTTGTTGATAGATGCATGTTTGTTTTTTTGGGTTTTTTTTATATATATTTTATTGATTTTTTACAGAGAGGAAGGGAGAGAGATAGAGTTAGAAACATCGATGAGAGAGAATCATCGATCAGCTGCCTCCTGCACATCTCCTACTGGGGATATGCCCGCAACCCAGGTACATGCCCTTGACCGGAATCGAACCTGGGACCTCTCAGTCCGCAGGCCGACACTCTATCCACTGAGCCTAACCGGTTTCGATAGATGCATGTTTGTTGTTCATAATTTGTATCTTTACCTTTTTCTTCTCCTTCCTCTTCTTAAAGGATACCTTTCAGCATTTCATATAATACTGGTTTGGTGGTGATGAACTCCTTTAGCTTTTCCTTATCTGTGAAGCTCTTTATCTGACCTTCAGTTCTGAATGATAGCTTTGCGGGATAAAGTAATCTTGGTTGTAGGTTCTTGGTATTCATCACTTTGAATATTTCTTGCCATTCCCTTCTGGCCTGCAAAGTTTCTGTTGAGAAATCAGCTGACAGTCGTATGGGTACTCCCTTGTAGGTAACTGAGTTTCTTTCTCTTGCTGCTCTTAAGAGTCTCTCTTTGTCTTTTGCTCTTGGCATTTTAATTATGATGTGTCTTGGTGTGGTCCTCTTTGGATTCCTTTTGTTTGGGGTTCTCCGTGCTTCCTGGACTTGTACGTCTATTTCTTTCACCAGGTAGGGGAAATTTTCTGCCATTATTTCTTCAAATAGGTTTTCAATATCTTGCTCTCTCTCATCTTCTGGCACCCCTATAATTCTGATGTTGGTACGCTTGAAGCTGTCCCAGAGGCTCCTTACACTATCTTCGTATTTTCGGATTCTTTTTTCATTTTGCTTTTCCGGTTGGGTGTTTTTAGCTTCTTCGCATTTCAAATCTTTGCCTTGATTCTTGCGGTCCTCTGGTCTGCTGTTGGGAGTCTGTATAATATTCGTTATTTCAGTCCGTGTATGTTTAATTTCTAGTTGGTTCTTTATCATAACATCGAGGGTCTCATTAGATTTGTTGAGGATCTCATTAAGTTTATCTGTGGCTTCTAGACAGTTCTTGAGAGACCTTAAAAGTGTGGTTCTGAACTGAATATCCTCCATTGACAGTTTTGTCCTGTTTCTTTGTCTCCACATTTTTTATGCTTTCTTGGTGCACCCCCTAGTGGTCTTTGTGTGCAGTCCTCCTGTAGTTAAGCCTTGATTGTTGTAGTTAATACTAGGGGGATTTGACCTCCAGGCCAGGTGGCTGTGAGAATCAGCTGTGTCTGCAGTGGGAAAACTTCTGTCCTCTAGGGAGGTGCTAATCTAGCCTTTGCCTGAGGCTATCTGGCAAATGGCTCTGCCCAGGGCTTGGGCGGGGCGGGTGGGTCACTCGGGCTTGGGATCAACAGGGTGGGCCGGAGAGAGCAGTTATGGCGGCTCTCAGTTCCATCCCTAGGGGCTCTGCCTCACAGAGCCCCAGCAACCGCTGCAAACCTCGGAGAGAAAGCTGCCTTCGAGTTCTGACTGAAGCCAGACAGTCCCGCTTCTCCCGTTTGAGTCTGGGTCCCTAGAGACTCGCCCGGATCTGGAGCTCAGACTCTGAGACTCCCTCCCAATTGAAAGCACCAACCGCGCCCTCCACCGCCAGCCTTCTCCGTGCGCACTCCGTACCTGAGTATTTCACTTCAGCACTGCGCCTCCTCTGAGTCTGGGTATGATATTCTCTTTCCTCCTAGTTGTAGATTTTCCACTCAGCCAGCCTTCCTGTGGTTCTGGATGATGTCCGTTCCGTCTTTTAGGTGTGTTTTGATTTGGTTGTTCAAGGCAGCAATCTCCGGCGTTAACCTATGCCGCCATCTTGCTTCTCCCCCAGTTTTCAATATCTTGCTCTCTCTCTTCTGGCACCCCTATAATTCACATGTTGGTTCGCTTGAAGTTGTCCCAGAGGCTCCTTATGCTATCTTCATATTTTTGGATTCTTTTTTCTTTTTGCTTTTCCAGTTGGGTTTTTTTTTTATTTCTTTGTATTTCAAGTCTTTGACTTGATTCTTGTGATCCTCTTGTCTGCTGTTGGAACTCTGTATAATATTCTTTATTTCAGTCAGTGTATGCTTAATTTCTAGTTGGTCCTTTTTCATATCCTTGAGGGTCTCACTAGATTTTTTGAGGGTCTCACTAGATTTATTGAGGGTCTCACTAAATTTATCGGCGGTTTCTAGAAAACTCTTGAAAAACCTTATAACCATAGTTTTGAACTCTATATCCAGTAGTTTGCTTTCCTCCGTTTCTGTCATTTGTGACCTGTTTCTTTGTCTCCGAATTTTGGCTGCTTCCCTGAGTTGATAGGGTGGCTTTCTGTGCTAGGTGTCGTATAGGGCCCAGTGGCTCAGCCTCCCCAATTACCTGAGGTGGACACTCTTGGTGCACCCCTTTGTGGGCTGTGTTCACAGTCTTGTTGTAGTTAAGCCTTGATTGTAGTTGGTATCACTGGGAGGAATTGACCTCCAGGCCAATTGGCTGTGAGAATCAGCTGTGTCTACAGTGGAAGAACTGTGCTGGAGACACCCTTCTGGGGCAAGACTTGCTTCAGTGGGGCTTTGGTGCTCACTGAGTCTGACCCCTGAATGTGTCCCTTATGGATCTGAGGAGTTGTAATCAGGATGGTCCCTCTCTGACCAGTGGGTACACTGGCACTTGGATCTCTAAGGAGGTGCTAATTTAGCCTCTGCCTGAGACTACCCAGCAGGAGCTATGGAGAGATATGCAGATTCCTCTTCTTTGTTTGGTGTTTGGAGGTGCCCAGATGAGGCCCAGCTGTGAAGCAGTGAAAGCTGCTGTGGGGCCTTGGGCCTTTTTTTGGATGTTCTGGGTTTCTCAGATCCAGCTGCAGTTCGTTAGGTAATTTTAGATTGCAAAGGGCCAGGTCATTCATATGCAAAAGCCTCTGCCACAGCTTGGGTGGGGCGGGGTTTCAGGGATTCAACAGGGCGGGGCAAACAGCTATGGCTGATCCTCAGTCCTGTCCTAAGAGGTCCTGGTGGTCTCAGTGTCCCGGTAATTGCTGCAAGCACCTCTGAGAGAAAGCCGCCCTCGAGTTCTGCCCGCAGCCAGACGGTCCAGTTTTTCCCTGTATGAGTCTGGGTCCCCAGAGACTCGCCCAGAACTGGAGTTCAGAGCAGTCGGGAGCTTGAGACTCCTTCCCGATTGAAAAAGACAACCGCATCCTCAGTTGTCAGCCCTTTCTGAGTGTACCTCTGTACCTCTGCACTTTACTTCCGCACCTCCTCTGAGTCTCAGTGTGCTTTTCTCTTTCCTTCTAGTTGTAGAATTTCCACTCAGCCAGCCTTCCTGTGGTTTTGGATGATGTCCGTTTTGTCTTTTAGTTGTATTTTTGAAGTGGTTGTGCGAGGCAGCAATTTCTGGTGTTTACCTATGCCGCCATCTTGGTTTCTCCCCCAAAAACTTTTTTTATTGATGAGAAAAGAACAAAACTAATTTTGATTCAGCTTACTTTTGATATTTAAATTCATCTACTTAATTAAATTTATTCTAATCTTATTCAGCTTAGTTCTATATAATAAAGCCCAGCAACCGAAATGGCAGAACAACCAGAGACCACACAACCATGGCTCCTTGCCCTGGCCAGCTCCGCCCCCTCCCCCAGCAGGGGCCCCCACCCCAATCAGGGGTGTGGCCAGTCTGCAAACTGCTTGCAGCCATTCACCCTGGCCAGCCCTGCCCCCCAATGGGGACCCCCACCCCCTCCAGGGCCCCCATCTGGGCAGGCCAGCTGGCCCTCACCTGTACACCCTCGCCTCTATCCTATATAATAAAAGGGTAATATGCAAATTGACCCTAACAGCAGAATGACTGCTCGACCAGTCACTATGAGGTACACTGACCACCTTGGTCCCTTTCCCCGGCCCACAGGCTCCGATCACTGACGGCGAATAGGGAACTGGGAGTGGGTGGCGGGGGAAGTGAGTGGCTCCAGGCCAAGGCCCCTGCCCCACCAGTCACCCTACACACAGAGGGCAACTTGCAACGGGTGGCAGGGCTGGCGAGCAGGCAGGAACGGCGACCTCTCAGTCTCTTCCTCTGGCCTTCAGGCTCCAATCACCCAATGGCAAACAGGGAACCGGGGGTTGATGGTGGGGGGGAGGGGCCAGCTGCAGGCAGCTGGGAAAAATGGCCCTGATTGCAGGCCAGGCCTAGGGACCATACCTGCTCTCAAATTTCGTGCACTAGGCCTCTAGTCATATATAAAGTTTTCTTGCTCAAGATTTCCCCTTATGAACATTCTACAATTTTCTCATCCCTTTTAGTTTTCCTGTAAGAATTTTTACCAGTCCAAAATAGGTCCAATTACTTAGCAGTTGCCAGAAAAAAAAGACAACTCCAAGATGATTTTATGAGAAGGAACAGTTTATTGTGAGCAGGCAAACAGGGACATGAGGTGGGGGTTGGGTGTCATTTTCCAAAGTGGTGTGTCTCTAAACAGAGGATCAGGTTCATCTTCATTCAAGAAAATCATACACAAACATCAAGGTGAACTTTGTCATCACTTTTATTGGTGGTGACATTCCTGCACATGTGTAGTTAGAAAACATGCCAATACATACATCACATGTTTAAAAATGGCGGAGAATTTCCACCCCTGGAGGAGATTTTAGTATCTTAATGGGGGTATAATGAGAATAGTTTATGTGATGTCAGTATGAAGTCTTCTAGGCCGCTTCAGCCAGCCTCTGGTGGTTTGAGCCTAATCAGCCCCCTGGTTCTGCAAATCATTCTGGCATTTCCCTATAAAGCAGTTCTGGCATAGGTTTGGAAGGAAGTTTCACTAAGTAAGTCAGCCATTCTGTTAAACTCTTAGCAAAATACAGGATATTGTTACACAAGTCTTATATAATCTAGGGTAATCTAATTGGGTTTACAGGTTAATATAAGCAAAGTTATGAATCCTATATAAAAGTTAGGCCCTGGCTCGTTTGGTTCAGTGGTTAGACCATTGGCTTGCACAGTAGAAGGTCATGGGTTTGATTACCAGTCAAGGGCATTTACCTCGATTCCCTGGGCCCCAACTGGAGCTGCATGCAGGAGGCAACCAATCAATGTTTATGTGTGTCTCTTTCTCCTCCCTTCCTTCCACTCTCTAAAAATCAATGGAAAAATGTCCTTAGGTGAGAATTTTTAAAAAAAAGTCTATGCTAGTCTTCTTGCAAGGCCAAATACATATATATGTATGTATAGTAGGTTACAATACTCATTCAGAAATAGCCAACTTGAGGACCGTTTTCTTTAACATTCTTAAAAATGTATCTTTATACCTTATACCTTCTATTCCCTAAAACATACATTTGATTTCCATTTTAATTAGAATTCTTAGCCCTTAGAAATATCAACTTATAGTGTCAACTAAAAAGTAAACCAATCATTATTTTTAGATTGGCAAATTTATGAATATGATACTGTTGTAATTAGCTAGTTATTAATAATAGGAAAGCAGCAAAAGGGAGGCCAAACATTATAGGCATGTCATTTGGGCAGCTTCACTAGGAAGCTGCAATTTCACACTCCCCAGAGAAACACTGGCAATGGGGAGATAGATGCGTGCCCAGTGAAGTTAGGGTGACATCGGGTAGATACTTGTGGCCAAAATGGACAGGACCACTGAAAGCCTGCAAAAATTTGGGAATACATATTCCCCTAAAGAAAAAAATTCTCTCCTTGCTCTTAGCTCTTGGCTCGTGGGGCTCCCTCATTCCTGCTTCCTTTCATTTGCTTATGTTTCCTTCATAGCCATGTGGCCCTGCAGACCCCACATGCAATGGGTTGATGGACTGCAGCAGGGAACAGAAGCGAAGCTAGCCTCATGCTGGATTGGACACTGCTCCAATATGTAATGGAAACTCTAGACACTGGCTTTGATTTTATCCCTATTGAAGCCCAGTCACACTTCTTCCTTGGTGGACCACAGGGAAAGGGACCTTGAAAACTCAGGGATGTACTAGTAATTCCACAGAAATACAATCATTCAGCCGAACTGGTTTGGCTCAGTGGATAGAGCGTCGGCCTGCAGACGGAAGGGTCCCAGGTTTGATTCTGGTCAAGGGCATGTACCTTGGTTGCGGGCACATCCCCAGTGGGGGGCATGCAGGAGGCAGCTGATTGATCTCTCTCATCGATGTTTCTAACTCTCTATCCCTCTCCCTTCTTCTCTGTAAAAAAATCAATAAAATATATTTTTTAAAAAAAGAAATAAAATCATTCATTTTCCTGTGAGAGTCTCAGAAAATGCATTTTCTTAGGATATCACAAGAATTCCACTTCCACTAACAACAGTTGGGGAAAAGGAACTCTTCCCCTAGGTAACATACATTTTGTAACCCATGGGAACATAGGTTCTTGTTAGCAACTATTTACAATTTTTTAGAAACCATTAGGTCAATTTGCATATTACACTTTTATTATATAGGATGGTGGCTAAAGGAGTTGGAGTCTTGAGTAGGGAGTAGTTTGATCATTGTATCACAGCCATGGAATTTTTCTTTCTGGCTTCATGAGGGAGTTGTCCCCTTCCATGGGCCTAAGGCTAAAACACCTGAAGTCAAGTTATTTGGCTTGACAGAAATTCTGTTTCTGTGGTCAACAAACCTGAAACAATTTTGATGCTGGCCAGAATCTGATACCCTAAGGGTTTAAATAAGGAAGGAATGGATGGACAGAAAGGAGAAAGGGCAATGTTTTTCTATTCTGTTACAAATCCCCAAACCACCCAGATGTAGAAAACATCACACCATATATAAAACATGCAGATTTCAAAAACAGAGATAAAAACATCAACAGAATTACTAATAAATATAGATAAGTCATGAGATTTTTTAAATTTGCCCTTGACAATTTTTAAGGAAGTTGGGAACAGAGGTAGGACATGGGGGAATTTTGCCATTCCTGCTTTTAAAACTGCCCTTTTTCTCCCCAGCCAGTGTGGCTCAGTGGTTGAATGTTGACCTATGAACCAGGAGGTCATGGTTCAATTCCCAGTCAGGGCACATGCCTGGGTTTCAGACTTGATCCCTAGTGGGGGACATGCAGTGCAAGAGGCAGCCAATCAATGCTTCTCTTTCATCATTGATGTTTCTAGCTCTCTTTCCTTCTCCCTTCCTCTCTGAAATTAATAAAAAAAATTTTAAAAGTGCCCCTTTTCCAATTTTATTCCTTCAGTTCCCTAGCCTCAGGCAGCTGTAGGCTGTGCTTTCATTTCTAATTTACCCAGTAAAAGGACCTGGGAAGATACTGACTTTTTTTTAAAAAAAATGGCTAAGTCACTTTTTAAAAAAATAAATATTTTGCCGAAATCGGTTTGGCTCAGTGGCTAGAGCGTCGGCCTGGAGACTGAAGGGTCCCAGGTTTGATTCCGGTCAAGGGCATGTGCATGGGTTGCAGCATCAATAAAATATATTTAAAATATATATATATATATATATATATATATATTTTTTTTTTATTGCTTTTATACAGAGAGGAAGGGAGAGGGATAGAGAGTTAGAAACATAAATGAGAGAGAAGCATCGATCAGCTGCCTCCCGCACACCCCCTACTGGGGATGCGCCCGCAACCCAGGCACATGCCCTTGACCGGAATCGAACCTGGGACCCTTCAGTCTCCAGGCCGACGCTCTATCCAGTGAGCCAAACCAGCTAGGGCGCTAGTCACTTTTTAAATCCTTTTTTTTTTTTTTTAGTTTTTGTAACTGTTCTTTAACTTGGAGTGTTTTAAAATAGAAAGTTAAATTTTAAGGAATAGAATTAAAATAAAAAAAGTTTATGTTGAGTCCATAACTGCCTTGATCAAAATAGGATAAAATGCAGCCCTCTCCCAGATAAAAACCCATCAAGTACTTTGAGGCAGCTCCTATGCATCCCGCAATCCTCTCTTTTCCATGCTGGGCCCCCTCAGAGTTCAGACAATGTCAGGTTTGTTTTCTCTGCACTCACAATTCTTTCCTCCTGTCTCTCTGGTTTTCCTCTCACAGTTTCCCTTGTATGGCACTGTATTATTTTAATTTTTAAAGCATTTAATAAAGTTTAAAGATTATATGAAGAACACCATCTACATGTCTCTTTGATTCTATCATTGATAAATTTTGAATTTTGCTATATTTGCTTTATTGCATGTTTCTCTATCCATCCCTCTATCCATCCATCTATTTATCTTATCCTATATAATAAAGAGGTAATATGCAAATTAACCCTCATGCCCTCACAAGATGGCTGCCTATGACCAGGTCAGCAGGGGGGTTAGTGAGGGACGACTGAAAGACTGAACAAGCAGGCTGCATGGGGCGACCAGGCCGGCAGGGGGTTAGTGAGGGATGACCAAATGACTGAACAAGCAGGCAGCGTGGGGCAACCAGGCCGGCAGGGGGGATAATGAGGGATGACCAAATGACTGAACAGCAGGCTGTGTGGGGTGACCAGGTCAGCAAGGGGGGAGAAGTTGGGGGTGACCAGGCCAGCAGGTGGGGCAGTTGGGGGCAATTAGGCTGGCAGGGGGGCAGGCTGGCAGAAGGGTGCAGTTGGGGGCGACCAGCAGGGGGGGGCAGTAAGGGGTGACCAGGCTGGTGGGGGGAAACAGTTGGGAGCGACCAGGCCGGCAGGGAGGGGGCAGTTGGGGACGACCTAGCTGGCAACAGGGGTCAGTTAGGGGCAACCAGGCTGGGCCTCTCGTTTTTTATAATCAACTAAAGTTGCAGACATCAGTACCCTTAATATTTCTGTTATTATCATAATTAGCTACTTATCAATATTAGTAATAGGAAGAAAGAAGAGGGGAGGCCAGACATTATAAGCATGGGCATATGGGCAGCTTCATCAAGAAGCTACAACTTCACACTCCCCAGAGAACCACTGGTCCATTCCCTGCAGATCACTAGGGGACAGGATTGAACAAAGTGGGAGAAAGATACATGCGCAGTGAAGTTGACTGACATAGGGAAGGTGCTAACCTGGGGAAAAGATCATTGGCCAGGAGGGTGGAGCACTGCAAACGCCAGAGATCTTGGAAGGTTATAATCCCCAAAGAGTTTTCTCTCTTGCTTCACTCTAGCCTGCTTGCTTTTCTCTTGTCTCATGACCTGCACTTACCCGTCCTCTCATCACAGCCATGTGGCCTTAAGTAGTCACATGGCCCAGGCGCACTCGGACTCCACACACAGGATGCTGGACTGGACCTGACATTATAAATGGAGTGAAGACTCTAGGCCCACGGCTGCTCTAGGCGGTGGCCTTGATTCTTGTCCTGCTGAAAACAAGATTGGATTTATTTCATGGTGGGAGTGAAGGAAATGAGTCATTGGGAACCCAGGGATTTAATTTCATGAAAATAAAGATGACTCATCCTCTTGTTGGAATCTCAGGAAATTCCTTTCCTTCCGACATTACAAGAATTCTTCTTCCACTGATTGCAGATGGAGACACAAAGGGTATTTGAATGGATAAGAAAACATCACCTTGCCCTAGCTGGTTTGGCTGAGTGGATAGAGCATTGGCCCTCGGACTGAAAGATCCTGGGTTTGATTCTGGTCAAGAGTATATACCTTGGTTGCAGGCGTAACCCCCAGCTTTGGCCAGGGCATGTGTGGGAGGCAACCAATCAATATGGATGTTTCTCTTTCTCTGTTTTTCCTCCTCCCTTCCACTCTCTCTTAAAAAATAAAATAAAATAGCCGAAACCGGTTTGGCTCAGTGGATAGAGCGTCGGCTTGCGGACTGAAAGGTCCCAGGTTCGATTCCGGTCAAGGGCATGTACTTGGGCTGCGGGCACATCCCCAGTGGGGATGTGCAGGAGGCAGCTGATCGATGTTTCTCTCTCATCGATGTTTCTGGCTCTCTATCTCTCTCCCTTCCTCTCTGTAAAAAATCAATAAAATATATTTAAAAAAATAAAATAAAGAAAACATGACCCAAATATATGCTGCCTACATGAGACCCAGCTCAGAACAAAAGAGTCAAACAAGATGAAAGAGGGGAAGGAAAAAAAATTTCCATGCAAATACTTATATCTGACAAAATAGATTTCAAAGCAAAGGTTATAACAAGAGACAAAGAAGGCTAGTACATATTACTAAAGGGATCAATCCAACAAGAGGATATAACCCTGGTAAATATATATGCACCCAACATAGGAGCACCTAAATATATAACAATGCTCTTGGAGGACTTTAAGGGAGAGATTGATGGTAATACAGTCACAGTAGGAGACTTTAACACCCCACTGACATCACTGGATTGATCTTTTAGAAAAAACAAAAAAAACAAAAACTCAACAAGGAAACACCAACCTTAAATGACACACAAGATCATATAGATTTAATTGACATTTACAGAACATTTCACCCCAAAGCTGCAGAATATACATTCCTCTTAAGTGTACATCAGGCATTCTCAAAGATAGACCACATGTTGGGACGCAAAATAAGTTTCAACAAGTTCAAGAAGATTGAAATCATATCAAGTGTTTTCATGACCACAGTGGCATGAAACTAAAAATCAACTATAATAAAAACACTCAAAAATATTCAAACACATGGAGGTTAAATAGCATGTTATTAAACAACAAATGAGTTACAGTGAAATGAAGGAAGAACTAAAAAACTTCCTGGAAACAAACAAAAATGAACACACAAAAACCCAAAATCTATGGGACACAGAGAAAGAGGATCCAGGCCTACCACAAGAAACCAGAAAAATCTCTAATAAACTATCTAACCCTACAATTAAAAGAATTAGAAAGAGAACAACAAGAAAAGCCTAGAATAAGGAAGGAAATAATAAAGAGCAGAGCAGAAATTAATGACATAGAAACTAAAAAACAATACAAAAGATAAATGACACCATAAGCTGGTTCTTTGAAAGGATAAACAAGATTGATGAACCTTTAACCAGACTCACCAAGAAACAAAGAGAGAAGAACCAAATAAATAAAATGAGAAATGAAGGAGGTGAAGTGACAACTGACACCACAGAAATACAAAGAATTATAACAAACGGAACAACCTGGAAGACATGGAAAAATTCCTGGAAACATAGAATCTTCCAAAAGTTAATCAGAAATTAACTTGAACCAGAAAACATGAATAGACCGATAACAACTAAGTAAATAGAAGCAGTAATAAAAAAAAAAAAACAACAACAAAAAACCTCCCAGCAGCCCACCTGACATTGCTCAGTGTTTGAACATTGACCTATGAACCAGGAGGTCACAGTTAGATTCCCAGTCTGGGCACTTGCCTGAGTTGTGGGCTTCATCCCCAGTAGGGGGAGTGCATGAAGCAGCCAATCAATGATTCTTTCTCATCTGCCGGGAGCCGGTCCATGCTTGCTGTTTCAAGGGACCTGGCATATATGGCATACTGTTCTTAATATGTTTGCTCACCTTCTTGGCACTATGTGTTTTAACCAAGGTCTCTGAGAAAGGCTGTTTCCCCAGGTAGGGATTTTCCCCTGAAGTTAGGGAGGGAATAAAACCTCTTAACTAAGTGCCAGGCGGGTAATTAATCACTTTAACTACGAACAATCCTGCTTAAGCTACATAATCTTTATTCCCTGGAATGGAGATAAGAAACGCCCTAACCTTTGTAATAGAGATTGATAGGATTGAATCAACTGGTATAAATACAGATGTAACAAGACAGCAAGACACAGAACTTAGAACACAGAACTTAGAAGACAGAACCTACACAGACAGAAGAACTTCGCTGGAGAGAACATGGCAAAAGATCCTGGACTGAACCTGACTACAGAAATTGGCAAGAGAACCTGACTAGAACCTGCTGACTGAACCTGGCTGGAGAACCTGGACAGAACCTGGCTGAAGAACCTAGCGAGGGAACATGGCTACAGAACCTGGCTGGAGAATCTGGAGAACCTAGCAAGAGAACATGGACACAGAACCTGGCTGGAGATCCAAAGCAGAACCTCTCTGGAGATCCAGACCAGAACTTGGCTGGAGATCCTGGCTAGGCTGCTGATCAACTGAACACTGTCTCCGTGTTCTTCCTTCTTCGCCGACTCCATCTACGCCTTTGGGAACCCCTGGACCTGCTGGGGTTGGACCCCAGCACTCATCATTGATATTTCTCTCTCTCTTTCCCTCTCCCTTCCTCTCTGAAATCAATTAAAATATATTTTAAACACACACACACCCAGCAAATTAAAGTTTTGGGCTGGATGGCTTCACATGGGGAGTTTTAGCAAACATTCAAAGAAGAACTAACACCTATCCTCCTCAGACTATTCCAAGCAATTCAAGAGGAAAGGCTTCCAAGCTCTTGGTAAGAGGTCAGCATTATCCCAATTCCAAAACTAGATAAAGGCACTGCCAAGAAAGAAAATTACAGGCCAATATCCCTGATGAACACTGATGCTAAAGTTTTCAACAAAATATTAGCAAATCTGATCCAACAATACATTAAAAAGATCACACACCATAACCAAGTGGGATTTACCCCAGGGCTGCAAGGCTGGTGCAATGTTAGCAAATCAATAATGGTGTTATATTGTTATGCCCAGATTTCAAGATCCCCCAAAGGACATCACTAGGGAGCACCGAGTCCGATGCAAAAGCATAGAGTCTTTATTCAAGCCCGGGGCTTGGTCCTTCTGCCTCCCCTACCGACGCAGCAATAGGGTGTGAGATAGAGAGCCCCGAGTCCCAAGAGAACAAAGAATTTATAGGGCTTGGGGTCGGGGGGTGGGGGCACACTTGGACCACTGATTTGGCTAATTCTGGTTGGTTGAGTGAGGGCCGGGGGCTAGTGACGCAAGGGCAGGGTGCAGTTAGGGCCTGGTTACACAAAGACAGAGGGGTGTTCAGCATACTTTTGGCCTTGAGTTTGTTTTCCCTTGCATTCCCATTGGCCGAGATAAGGGCAGGCTGAGTAACTGATACATTCTGCAGCTTTTTTCTTGGAAGAGGGGTTAGGGACACAGCTACCAGTCCTGTTCTGTCCTTTCATTCCCCCCTTGTCTTGGAACTTCCAGCTCAATCATGAGACGGACTGAACTATCAACTGAACTACTTCTATACACTCCTTGACAAATTGGACTAGTCTGTTAATAATGCAAGGGCCGAAAGTCAACAGCTTTAGGAGGATTACAAGGGGTCCCGTGAAGTCCGCTGTCACAGAAGGAGCTGGGCTTGTGACCTGGCAGAGACAAACTATAACAAATGGTCTGGTGGAAGGGAAAGAAACCATTTTAGTTTTAACAACCTCTATTGAAATAGGATTTTTCTTCTTAAAAATTCCTCTATGGCTATCAAAAAGCCAAATCAAGACTGATTTATCTACTGTATTCAATTTGGCCTGGTGTTTGCATAAACACAACAAGAATGGTAACTACCTTTGCTGGAATTTTATGATTGAATCTTAATGTGCCCCGTAGGGCCAGGAAGCCAAGCCATCCAGCTGCCTTCAGGTCTGCCTGCAGTATCTGCTGAGTTAGGTGAATCCCTCACCTGTAACAACTCCACCTGAGCCCACGCTCTAGGCTTTAAGCCCATCTCAGTAGCCCTCCTACTCGTTGCGGCCCAGAGTGAGTGGGGGTTCCGCAGGGATGCAGAGGCATCCTTATTGCTCCCCTTCTACTCTGACCAACCGCGAGTGATGGTAGGGCATGGGCCTGACGCTCCAGCGCCAGCCATCTTCAGGGCTCCCAAGCAGGATACCAGGCTTTTCCTGTGGCACTCTTATTGGCTTCAAGTCTTCAGAGCTCAGACAGGTTTCTTTAAAACATGATATTCCAGTCAAAGTTTCCGGTTAATAAAATCACTATTGAAAACCGGTCTTAAGGATTTCATGCAAAGAAATGTATTGCCATGACTTATTAAGCATTGCCAGATTTCAGAGGAATTATATAAGGAGAACAACATACTGATTTGCTCTAAGATCTTCTGATTTTTCTTGTCAGTCCTTTTTCATGGATTTTTCAGAATTTTAACAAAATAGTAACTGTTGGATTTCTTTTATCAGTCCTCCCTAAGTACTTTGGCATAAATATTTACCCTCTGTTTAGGGAGGCAGAATGTAAATTATTTACTCTCTCTGGTTTACTGGCTTGTACCATTTGATTAATTTCCTTTCAACATTTCTCTTCTCCTTCTTATCACATACACAACCTTTATAAATTTTATACTTTCAAACCAGCCTTTAAACCTTCCCTCCATGTCCTTCAAAAAATGCACAACCATGCCTCAGACCTTCCATTCCAAATAGGCCTTTCCCAGCTCTCTACAGCCGAGGTTTGTACCACCCCTGACATGGGCATGGTCACGCAGGCCTGCAAGACAGTACACAGGCTGCCAACTGTCAACTGTCTCTCAATAGAGACCAAAACCTGATGGGTATGCTTCTTTGCCCAGTTGGGCACCTGCCTTCTCAGCAGCTACAGCTACATTCAAACCTGCAAGAGAATCAAAGGTTAATACAACATATTAATACAATATTGGCAGCATGGTCGCTTCAGGAACCAAATCTCATGCTACCAAACATGACGCATGGTAGGGTTATACAAATACCTTTGAGGGAGGGCAACTAAAGTTCACTGTTGACCTTTCCTACACAAAACAAAACTGTCTTTGACTCTCTGGAGCCATGTCCATGAGAAGAAGGCATCAGCCAAGTCCATCACGTAGGGCATTGCTCTAATGCCATACAGGGTGATCCATGCTCTTGGCTGCAACCAGCACCTGGGAATGTAGCAGGGGAGTCATCTTGCTCAGTTCTCTGCAAGCCACAGTTAGGGCTTGTGTGCGGTGGTCATTCTTCTCCTCTCTAGCCGCAAACACAGTCTGAACAATCTCCATAAAATGCATTCTGGCACAGGAGAAAGTTGTTTGCTGCACAGAGGCAGTTAACCTCTACACAACTGGGCTCGGACATCTGCTCAGCAAACTGTAGTCTACAAGTTCAACATGAAGCCTCCAATTCTCCTAACCCAATGAGGTTTTGGCCAGTCTCTGAGCCAGACTCCTCTTCTCTTGGAGAATTTCAAAGTCCTGATGGCTCCCAGGTCCAGGGAGAGTGCCTTTTTGTTAACCCTTAGGGCCCTGCTTTTTTTTTGCCTTTTTACCAGTTCCCTTTGTAGCAGAGCAGCAACCAGTCCTCTTTCAAGGGAGTGCACTAGAAGGGGATATCAGTCCCTCCTGTGAGCCAGCTGCTCTGCCTAGGGTCTCCCAGGGGCCCAGCCAGAGCGTCCCCCAGCAAATCCTGGAAGCCACTGCCCTTTTGCAGTGGTATGGACTCAAGCAGGGGGTTCACTGGATGTAGCCGGCAGCGAAGCGCTCGCTGGCTTCTGCCTGCAGCTGCTAGCGCCCGCAAGCCCTGCCCCGCAGCACACGCCGCACCGTCAGCTCCAGCACCTTGGCGTTCTGCAGCTTAGCCTGCACCTGCGCCGGCGGGGGCACCAGGTGGGGGAGGGAGGTGAGGCCAGGCAATGCCCTGACCCCTGTCCACCTGCTCAGCAACCCCTGGGCACCGGCCCGCCAGCCTCACCTCAGTGCCCACCAGCAGCTGCTGCAGCTCCTGTAGGCTCTCGTTGATCCGCGCGCGCCACTTCTTCTCCACCAGGGGCTTCCGGGCCTTGCAGTTCCCCCGCGCCTCCCAGCAGTCCTTATTCTCTCGGCTTGCACGGTCCCGTCGGGGCATCAGGGGTGACGCCATAACCAGCACCTCCCGAAGCGCAGCGGGCGCACCCAGCGCCCTTAGCTACACTGCTGGCAACAGCCCCTCCTTCTTTGACCTGGCTCTCAGGGGCTGAGTCTGCCTAGCAAAACAGTTCTAAATCACCAGGGCGGCTTCAGACTTCAGCTTTGTTCCTCCTCTGCTTTTCTCCTGGGAGTTTAGTTGTTTTTAAGATATTAGAATTTTTATTCTTAGAAACCTTAATCCTTTAATTATTACCAAAAGTGAACATTCAACAATTTTAGATTAATATTTATGAACACATTTTAAATGTACTTTTACTCTTAAGATATATCTAGACCTTTTGTGACAAAACTAAGAACAGGTATTGGTCTGATTCAGCATTGGAGGGGTTAAAAAGAATAAACCAGGGCAGAGAAAGACTGTGCTTACAGTTACTTTTTGTGACCTTGAAGTTCATTGATAAGACCTGTTAGGTTTGCAGCCAGTAGCATAACTGCCAACACCCCCGCCCCCCTTCTCTCAGCCCAGTTGTTTGTCTCCCTTTAAACAGTGGGAGTTTTGAAGGAAACCACAGACTGCTCCTATAGCAGCCCTCCCTCCTGGAGGCTGGGGTTCGACCTGTGGGGTAATATGACTCTTAGGCGGCCTGGAAAGATAACGGGTGCCTAGGAAGATTTCTTGCAGACAGAAAGCCTGGAGACCATCTGAAATCCAGTTACAGATGCTTTCAGAATCAGGATGAGGGAGGAAGGGAAAGACCAGGTTATGTCCTCTACGAGGATTCTAATAAATAATTGCTACCAAAGAGATAAGAAAACCATAAATAACAAGTTCTTTGAAATTTGCTACCTTGTTAATTTGCTAAGCAAACAGTTAACTTGAAAAGACTTTTCTCTTGCTTTTTATAAGCAATCTCAGAACTAAGCAATCTTGGAATTACAGCGATTTAAACCCAGGCAAGAGCAACTGATAGACAGAAATTTTTGTTAGTGAAGTAGGCTGATTCCTTCTGTAATGGCGAGCAAAAGACTCTGAGAACTGCTAGAGATTCTTGCAGCCCACCACGGTCTAGACCAAATGTTCAGCCAGATGAATTAACAGAAATGCAAAATAAATCAAAGTAGCTTTCACTTCACACAGACCAGTAATGAGCAGCTAAGGCGAACACCCTGTATTTACACTTTCTTAGATTAGCCCAGGCTGGAGCTGTATGTATCCAGTCCCCCTTCTCTGTAGTAAATTGGCTAGTCCCACACAAACAAACTTTGTCCTGACCCCATGATAATCGGTGACGAGAGACAGACAAGGGAGGGGGTGACCTGTTTTCACAGATCCCCACTCAGATGCCCGCCTAACCAAAGTGGAGCCACACAAAGGAGAGGAGAGGGCAGGTCCCCTCCCTCCACACTCACATACTTTCACCAAACATTCATTCAGCAAAGGCATTTAGCTACCACAACACACAGTTTTTCCCAATTCAATCTGAACCTTAAACTTCTAGCAAATATTCAGCATTTCTCAATCAGTAACATTTTTAAGAGTAAACTTCAAAAATGCAAGACATAAGGTTTTTTTTATCATTTGAATTCAGTAAGCTTCAAGGTCCCAAGTTCCCAGCAGTTCTGGAAAACCACACCTGAGGCTGGCAAGCAGGTTTGGCCCAGCCCTTGACTTTAAAATGACCATAATGCTTAAAGGAGTAGTTTGAGTCTGACCCATAACGTCCGTCCAGTAAGTCCACAGAAAACAGGAAAAAAACCCACAAACACAGACAAATACAGTCTTCCAACTCTATGGAAGCAAAACCAAAACAACCTTCCGACTCTGCGGAAGCAAAACTACAGATTAGACAATGGCCATGTGCCAACTGGCAGGAGTGACCCGCCTCATCTCAGATTGAGGGGTTTCTGCGCCCCTCCAGATGGAGGATTGGGGCGTCCCCCAACTCCTCCCGCCCGTGGTCTCCCAGTGCGTCCACCTAGACCGTTGTGGGCACTACAGATTTCAGAAGTGAGCTCACACAGGACAGAACACAACAGACAACACACAGACAATTACCGCGGTCAGTCAGACTCTCCGGATCGGGGTCCCTCGTGAGTCTTGGGGGTCCCACACGAGCCCCCAAATGTTATGCCCAGATTTCAAGATCCCCCAAAGGACATCACTAGGGAGCACCGAGTCTGATGCAAAAGCATAGAGTCTTTATTCAAGCCCGGGGCTTGGTCCCTGTGCCTCCCCTACTGATGCAGCAATAGGGTGTGAGAGAGAGAGAGCCCTGAGTCCCAAGAGAACAAAGAATTTATAGGGCTTGGGGTCGGGGGGTGGGGGCACACTTGGACCACTGATTTGGCTAATTCCGGTTGGTTGAGTGAGGGCCGGGGGCTAGTGACGCAAGGGCAGGGTGCAGTTAGGGCCTGGTTACACAAAGACAGAGGGGTGTTCAGCATACTTTCGGCCTTGAGTTTGTTTTCCCTTGCATTCCCATTGGCCGAGATAAGGGCAGGCTGAGTAACTGATACATTCTGCGGCTTTTTTCTGGAAGAGGGGTTAGGGACACAGCTATTAGTCCTGTTCTGTCCTTTCAATATCACATTAACAGAATGAAGGATAAAAATTACATGATCTTACCAATAGATGCAGAAAAAGCATTTGATGAAATACAGAACTCATTATTATTATTATTATTATTATTGTTATTATTATTATTTTTTTAGTAGAGAAGTCTTTTTTCTTTTTTTAAATATATTTTATTGATTTTTTACAGAGAGGAAGGGAGAGAGATAGAGAGTTAGAAACATCGATGAGAGAGAAACATCGATCAGCTGCCTCCTGCACATCTCCTACTGGGGATATGCCCGCAACCCAGGTACATGCCCTTGACCGGAATCTAACCTGGGACCTTTCAGTCCGCAGGCCGACGCTCTATCCACTGAGCCAAACCGGTTTCGGCAGAACTCATTATTGTATTTGTCTGGGCTTTGCAGGACTTCACAGAAACTGATTTGGTGATTGTTACGTGGCCTAGTTTGTGTAAATGTGTTGGTCTTTCTTCATGTTCATTTGGGGTTTTATTGTTTACAAACTTCTTTGTATTGATAAAAATAGCCAAAGCATCTTTGACAAAAGGTTCTGCACCAGGCAAAAAGTATCTGAAACATAAGCTTGGGAACACCTCTTCTTGAAGTGGTGGTCTTAAACCATCCTTTCTTTTGTTTTCTCTTTCCCTATTTCCTATTTTGGACCAGATCTTCTGTCCTTAAAAACTTGACTCCTACCCTCTTTTATCTGCACCCCAAAAAGCCCATATACCCAAACACATTTAATGTGTAGGGTATCACCCCATCTCTTAAATGATTTGTGCAAAAATCCTGAAGATGTTAAGAATACTCCATCCCTTCTTCCCAATATCCTGAGTGAAGACCATTCCTTGCTATGTGATTCATGCCATCCACTCAGATTGCTATGTTTTAACCTCTAATCCTAGGGTAGAAAGCAGCAATGAGGGGGCCTTTCATTTTGAAAGGGGTGGGAAACCAAGAAAGGGGGGATGAATGTATATCCAGGTACCTGTCTGTTCTTTCCCTGATTCCTTCCCTGATTCGTTTCTAAACTGCAGGGGACTGAGCGCCCGTGGGCTTTGGTGACCTCCATCACTGGGGACTGTTTATTTGATGGTTGATTTTGCTGTGCCGGGTACTTCCACTTGCTATCATTTTGTAAAGCACATGCTGACTTTTCCCCTTCCCCTCTTTTCCCTTGGAAAATAAAATGAATGAACAAAGACTCATTCCTTCTGAAAAAAAAAAGTATGCTGGGGCAAAACCAGAGTTCAGTTCTTTTTCACTTTGTTAAAAGGAGAAAGTTTTTACTATGTTTGTTCTACTCCAGATAAAATATTATGAAAAGTGTTCTTCCAAGAAAGCAAGGATTTTTTTTCTTAATTTAACCACATCCTTAATTACTTAAGAAAACAATTTTCTCAATCTTAAAAACTGAAGTTTTGCTAATCTGTATTTATGTTTGATACCTTTTATTGTCACTTAAGGTATAAGTAATTTCATGTTGTTTTATAATGAAATATGATCTTTTTGGTCAAGTATATTTGACAATTTTCCAAGGGTTCAAACTTTAAAATGATAATTTTTCTTAAGCTGAAAATGGGCCCCTGAAGTCCCTCAAAGACTTGTACTCTCTTTATAAAAGAGAAAGTTTAAACTAATTGGGCCTATTTGATATGCTTACATTGCATGGGAAGCTTTGTCAAATTAAGACATAATAATTATGTTGTATTTGTAGAAAAAACCAAGATGGCGGTATAGGTTAACGCCGGAGATTGCTGCCTCTAACAACCACTTCAGAGATATAACTAAAGGACAGAACAGGCATCATCCAGAGCCACAGGAAGGCTGGCTGAGTGGAAATTCTACAACTAGGAGGAAAGAGAATATCATACTCAGACTTAGAGGAGGCGCAGTGCTGAAGTGAAATACTCAGGTGCAGAGTGCGCGCGCGGAGCGGGCTGGCGGCGGAGGGCGCGGTTGTTGTTTTCAATCGGGAGGGAGTTTCAGACTCTGAGCTCCAGATCCGGGCGAGTCTCTAGAAACCCAGACTCAAACGGGAGAAGCGGGACTGTCTGGCTTCGGTCGGAACTCGAAGGCAGCTTTCTCTCCGAGGTTTGCAGCAGTTGTCGGGACTCTGAGAGGCAGAGCCCCTAGGGACGGAACTGAGAGCAGCCATAACTGCTCGCTCCGCCCACCCTGTAGATCCCCGGGGACCCGCCCCGCTCAAGCCCGGCGCAGAACCATTTGCCAGATAGCCTCAGGCAAAGGCTAGATTAGCACCGCCCTAGAGATCCAGCACAGAAGCTCTCCCACTGCAGACACAGCTGAGTCTCATAGCCAGTTAGCCTGGAGGTCAAATCACCCCTGGTATTACCGACAACAATCAAGGCTTAACTACAAGACTGCGCACAAAGACCACTAGGGGGTGCACCAAGAAAAGATAAAAAAATGCGGAGACAAAGAAACAGAACGCAAATGTCAGAAATGGAAGATATAGAGCTCAAAACCACACTTTTAAGGTCTCTCAAGAACTGTCTAGAAGCTGCCAATAAACTTAGTAAGGCCCTCGAAAAGACTGGTGAGACCGCCGATAAATGTAGTGAGATCCTCAAGAAATCTAATGAGACCCTCGATGTTGTGATAAAGAACCAACTAGAAATTAAGCATACACTGACTGAAATAAAGAATATTATACAGACACCCAACAGCAGACCAGAGGAGCGCAAGAATCAAGTCAAAGATTCAAAACGCGAAGAAGCAAAAAACACCCAACTGGAAAAGCAAAATGAAAAAAGAATCCGAAAATACGAAGATAGTGTAAGGAGCCTCTGGGACAGCTTCAAGCGTACCAACATCAGAATTATAGGGGTGCCAGAAGATGAGAGAGAGCAAGATATTGAAAACCTATTTGAAGAAATAATGGCAGAAAACTTCCCCCACCTGGTGAAAGAAATAGACTTACAGGTCCAGGAAGCGCAGAGAACCCCAAACAAAAGGAATCCAAAGAGGACCACACCAAGACACATCATAATTAAAATGCCAAGAGCAAAAGACAAAGAGAGAATCTTAAAAGCAGCAAGAGAAAGAAACCGAGTTACCTACAAGGGAATACCCATACGACTGTCAGCTGATTTCTCAACAGAAACTTTGCAGGCCAGAAGGGAATGGCAAGAAATATTCAAAGTGATGAATACCAAGAACCTACAACCAAGATTACTTTATCCAGCAAAGCTATCATTCAGAACGGAAGGTCAGATAAAGAGCTTCACAGATAAGGAAAAGCTAAAGTTCATCACCACCAAACCAGTATTATATGAAATGCTGAAAGGTATCCTTTAAGAAGAGGAAGAAGAAGAAAAAGGTAAAGATACAAATTATGAACAACAAATATGCATCTATCAACAAGTGAATCTAAGAATCAAGTGAATAAATAATCTGGTGATCATAATAGAATCAGGGACATAGAAAGGGAATGGACTGACTATTCTTGGGGGGGGGAAGGGGTGTGGGAGATGCGGAAAGAGACTGGACAAAAATCGTGCACCTATGGAAGAGGACGGTGGGGAGTGAGGACGTAGAGTGGGGTGGGAACTGGGAGGAGGGGAGTTAAGGGGGGGGAAAAAGAGGAACAAATGTAATAATCTGAACAATAAAGATTTAATTTAAAAAAAAAGAAAAAAAATAATTATGTTGTATTTGTATACATGTATTATTACTAAACAGGATGTTCTAGAGATTATATAAAAACTCTAAGAGTCAGCAAAGTTCTGATATATGTTTATTTGTAGTTCTAATTGTTAATTTAAAATGTTGTTACAGAAAAGGGCAAATTTTCTTGTCAATTTCATGATAATCAGATCTGTCTTTTTAAGCTTTGTCACTTACAAACAGTCATTATTTGACTCTGATACTTTTACAAATATGTTTTTGTCGTCAGAAAGATCCATGAAGAAAATGAAATTATCCTAAAATATAGGTTTCTGAGAATAAATTTTCAACCCAAACCTTTAAACTGGATGAGGATTTGCAGAACTTTAAGGAATAACAGGATTCATAGAAATGCTGGCAAATGCTTGAGATAAATAAGAATTGCCTGGCTGGCATGGCTCAGTGGTTGAGTGTCGACCTATGAACCAGGAGGTCACAGTTTGATTCCTGGTCAGGGCACATGCCTGGGTTGTGGGCTCATTCCTCAGTGTGGGGTGGCAGAAGGCAGCCAATTAATGATTCTCTCTCATCATTGTTTCTATCTCTCTCTCCCTCTCCCTTTCTCTCTGAAATAAATAAAAATATATTTAAAAAACAAAAATAAACAACAAAAAAATAGATAAACAAGAATTGATTATATGGGACTGAATGAACTGAGGGTGACTATCATTTTTACAAATTTTTGTTTGCAATATTACTGATTTTAAACTCGTTTTTTGTTTTTCAGATATAAGGAAACTTATTTTTTTAGAGCAATTTGATAAATTATACCTTTGTAATTAGTACTGAAACATTTACAATTTTCTACATAGCTGATCCCTCCAGATTTTAGAAACTCCTAATGAGTATCATTCTTTACATGACAATATGTTTGTTTGCATAAATTTAATAAGAATCTGTTCTTTTCATAACAAGACACAATTGGAAACTGGTTTTATTAACTAAGACTTTGACAGGAATGTCATGATTGAGCAACATATGCAAAGACTTAGATGTCACCAGAAAGCTTTAAAGAGTTAAGACGTAGTAGCAGCCTGAGTGCACCTGAACAGATGAAGCCTATTTCAGCCCTACTGTTCTTACTACCACCACCTCTATGGCCAATCTACAGAGAAATCCTGGGCCTGAGAACTCTCACAGCTGAGGGTGGACCCCCTGGCAGGCTGCAGCTATGCTAGTCAGGGTTGGAAACACACTTCCACCTGTACCCACAGCCCCAACTGGCATATGGCCACAGCCATCCCGAATAGGGCTCAGGCTGGGCCCTCTGGGCTGGCTGGGTTCTTAGTAATCCTTAGCCCGCCTGTCCCTCACAAGGAGGAAGCAACACTCCAGCTAATGTTTGTGAGAAGGCAGCTACCCTTTCCTACTCCTAGCCCAGCTTTTTGAGGGGCGGGAGGGCGGGGAGTCTTCTGGCCTGGCCTGCACCCGCCCCCTTCCGCATGTCTGAGGCCACCGGCAGTTGCTGTTCCTGCTCAGATTTGAAAGCCCCTGATTTATAACTTTTATACTTTGTCCAGACCCTGGCGCTTTTCTCATCCTCAGGTCTCACAGGGCAGGGGCTGTTTTTAACATGTCAGTTTGTATTGATGTATTGTTGGGCCCTAAGACCCCCGGAGAGTCCAGCAGAGGAGGCGGCGACCCCAAGTCAAACGCAGAGACCGAGGCTTGATGCAAGAGCAAGAGGATTTTTATTACAAGCGCAGCGCAGGGGCTCTCAGGCAGGCAGGCAACAACACAAAGGAAGTGCTGCTGACTGGAGCCCCGAGCAATTGCAGAACACGGGTTTATAAAGGCAAAAACCACACGCAGGTGGCCGGAAAACAGGGAACTGGGTTACCAGTTAACTCATATTTCATCTTTTACAGGGACAGGTCTTTGTTGTTAGTTGACTCATTTCCTAAGGGGCCAGGGTGGTCTGGTATGCGCAGGCCGATCCCGAGGAGTGATAAGATAACTATGCTATGACCAGATCAGGGCGCCAGAGCTTTACGGGAAAGGTCAGGAGGGGGAAGTTCTCTTTAATCTTTACATTAACCAGAGCTTACTGAAAAAGCTGGTCTAGGGGGAAGGGGGATTTTTCAGCGGCCTTACATTCCCCCCTTTTCTTGTGGGAAGTTCCAATCATGGAACTACAGGCTAACGTTTGAGGGTACAGGCTGATACCGCTGTTGGAGGACCATTACCTGAACTGCACTAATCCGGTCCTGGATGAAGGCGATTAAGCGGTTTACTATGCATGGCCCGAATGTCAAAAGGAGGAGTAAAATGATCAGGGGTCCCACGAGAGAGGATATCAGGGTTGTGAACCACGGTGAGCTGTTAAACCAACTTTCAAACCAGCCTTGCTTGGCCTCTCGCTCTCTTTTGCGAGTTTCTAATCTCTCCCTAAGTTTTGACATGGAATCCTTTATCACCCCTGAATGATCAGCGTAGAAACAGCATTGTTCCCTGAGAGCTGCACACAGCCCTCCCTCCTTTAAGAATAGGAGATCTAGTCCTCTCCTATTTTGTAGGACTACTTCAGACAGAGAGGTTAGAGACTCCTCAAGTTTAGTTATGGAGTGCTCTATATGTTTGAGGTCTTCATCTATAGCAGCTCTGAGCTCCTCAGTATAGGTGGGGCCTTTAATGAGGGCTGTTGTCCCTGTTCCTACTCCTGCCGCGACCCCTAGACCTAGGAGAGCAGCCAAGGTCAGTGAAACAAGTTCCCGTTTATCCCGATGGGAAGGAGAATAGGAGTCAAATTCTTTTTCAAATGCATTAGCTTGATAATACATGATCCTGGGGACTAGTTGGACAAGGATACAATAATCTTGAGAACGGTTAAAGGCCTGGGCTGCTAAACATGGAGTAAGTCCCGTACTACAGGCCCACCATCCCCCTGTTGGGGGCACTAAGTAATAGCTTGCAGAGGAGGGATATGCCAGGTTCTCCTTGCAGAGATGCTGGCGGTCCTTTGGCACTTGTCCTATACATGTGCCTTGCCCTGAGACCTCAGTAAGGGTCAACTTCCCCTGCTGTCCCCACGAACAGTGGTCATGGCTGGTGGTGTTGGTATAGTTTCCCTGGAAGGCTATGCCCTCATAGTAGGGGGGCCCTGTAGTTAGGCAGAGCCAGCAAGACTCAGTTAGGTTAGACTTGGACATGTTTAAAGAACTAAAGGCCCCCTCTACCAAGCCTAATAGCCTCTGACCTGAGTTTGTCTCTAGTTCTATGGGGTTGGCCTGTTCCTCCCTGGAGGCTGGGCTAGTTCCTGCCACGGTGGTGGTGGCAAGAGGCCTTTCTTTCGTGGGGAGCTGCCGGCTGGACAAGACGGTGTTGGGTCCTACTGCAACTGGTGGCCTGTAATCCTGTACATCTAATCTTATCTTAAAAAGGAGGCCATCATCATGTTGGTCCTTATACAGCCGGATCCCCCATGTCACTCCCCAGCGCCACTTGTTTAGGTCGTATGACCGCCCAGCTGAGGTGAAGGAGATATTCAGGGCGTTAACCCAACCCCTATGTCCGGAGGTTTGGCTCTCATTTCTCCGAACCTGGATGAGGTCCCACTCGGGGGGCCCTCTGATCCAATATCCAGTACCAGTTGTCTCACATCCCCATTCTGCACAGAAATACTCTCGTTCAGATCCACAATTCTTTCTATGTCCCTGCCTGTCTTTGGGGCATACATAGAATTGGGTCATCGTAAGACGCTCACGGGCCCCCAGATAACTACAGTGAACTCCAAATTGCAAATCTCTTCCTTTTCCTATGTAAGCTCGGGTCTCTATACCTGCTTTAGTCTCTTCTACTGTTCTCTCAGGGAGGTCCCATAGTCTGTATCCTGCTGCCATAGCGCAGAGGTCTGGCGTTAAGTCTGGCCACCATGTCCCTTTAGGTGCTATATTGGTGACCGACCAGGCCGTCTGTCCGGTGTGGGGGGACATTACCCTCCAAGTTAGTCTCTTTGGGGCATGGGGGTTGCTACTTATCAGCGGCAGGCTCAGCAGGAAGAGGGCGGCGGCAAATCCGTAGCTTGAGAGGGTTGTCTGTCTTCTCCACAGTCCATCCATGATCGGTGTCGTCTGATGGGGGTGCCCGCTTGACGTGGGAGGCGTGGATCCAAGCAGCTACACCGTCTACCTTGACCGCTGTTGGGGTTGTCAGCAATACCAGGTGGGGTCCCTTCCACCTCGGCTCGAGATTAGCGGCCCGATGGCGTCTGATGTACACAAAGTCTCCGACCTGGAACTGGTGGGGGACTTGCAGTTCTCCTGGTTGGTAGAGGGCGGCCAGGGGAGTCCACACCTCCTTCTGGACAGTCTCGAGGGCCTTCAGCCTGGCAAGCAGGGATTGAGGGGTGTGAGTGTCTGTGGGCACGGACCAAGGGTCAGCGGCTAGGGGCGGAGGGGCCCCAAACAAAACCTCGAAAGGTGTCACCCCCAAGGGGCCTGGGGTGTTTCGCGCGCGGAAAAGGGCAAAGGGAAGGAGGACCGTCCAGTCTGCCACGCCAGTCTCTAAGGACAATTTAGTCATAGCCTCTTTTAATGTTCTATTCATTCTTTCTACCTGACCTGAACTCTGGGGCCTGTAAGCACAATGCAATTTCCAATCCGCCCCTAGTATCTTGGCCATTCCCTGACTTACCTGGGCAACGAAAGCTGGACCGTTGTCTGATCCAATTACCTTAGGAATTCCAAACCGTGGAAAGATGTCTTCTAAGATCTTCTTGGCGACCACAGTTGCAGTTTCTCTTTTGGTAGGGAAGGCTTCTACCCAACCTGAGAAGGTATCTATGAAAACTAAAAGATATTTATAACCGTATCGAGCGGGCTTCACTTCTGTAAAATCCACCTCCCAGTAACTCCCGGGCCGGTCTCCCCTGAGTCTGTGTCCGGTCCCGACCTGGGATGAATGTACATTTACCAGCTGACACGCCTTGCATTGCTTAACTACTTCTTCTGAAAGGCGATCGAGTCCTTTGACATAGTGTCCCGTTGCCCGGCTGGTGGAGCTGAGGTGTTTGGCCCCCAGGTGGGTAAGGCGATGCAGTTGTTGGAGGTAGGCAGTGGCTGCCGCCCTTGGTACTACCATTTTTTCCCCTGCAGTTCTCCACACTCCTAGTTTGTCCTTATGGTATTTTTCTGGCCTTTTAAGCAGGTCTTTTTCCTCCTCTAGGGTGTAGTGGAGGGTCTCTGGCTGTGGTGCTGCGGGGCCAACAGCGAGGGCGAGTAGCCGGGGCCCTAGAGCGGCCTGCCTTGCCTCGGCATCCGCTTTCCTGTTTCCTATAGCTGTTTCCGAGGTCCCTTTCTGGTGGCCGGGACAATGGATGATAGCTACCTCCTGGGGGGCATGAATGGCTTCTAGGAGGTCGAGGATTTCCTTTTTATTTTTAATTTCCTTTCCTGCTGAGGTGAGGAGACCTCTCTGACGGTATATAGCCCCGTGCACATGAGCAGTGGCAAAAGCATAACGACTGTCAGTATAAATATTAGCCCGGCTGCTCTCTGCCAGCCTGAGAGCCTGTGTCAGAGCAATTAATTCAGCCTTCTGGGCCGAAGTCCCTTCGGGCAAGCTACTAGCCCAGATAGTCCGGTCCTTGCTGACCACAGCCGCTCCCGCCACCCTCTTACCTTCATAGAGGTAGCTGCTTCCATCCGTGTACCAGGTGAGTTGAGGCTCTGGCAAGGGGGAATCTTTGAGGTCTCTCCTCGGCCCTGTTTCCTCTGCCAGAATGTCACGGCATGAGTGTAGGACTTCTTTGCTCTCAGGATTTACTTCCGGTAGTAAGGTTGCTGGGTTGAGAGCTACCGGAGCCCCGAAGCGGATTCGATCTTCACTTAGCAGGAGACTCTGGTAGTGAGTCATCCGGGCGTTGGATAGCCACCGGTCCGGTGGCTGCCGGATAACACTCTCGAGAGTGTGTGGGGCCACCACAGTTAGTTTCTGCCCCAAGGTAAGTTTGTCCGCATCTCTTACAAGCAGGGCAGTAGCTGCAATTGCTCTTAGACAGCCTGGCCACCCCCTAGCCACTGGGTCTAGTCTCTTGGATAAATAGGCTACCGGCCTCTTCCAGGGGCCTAAGGTTTGAGTTAGGACCCCCCTGGCTACTCCCTTTCTTTCATCTATGAACAGAGTGAAGGGCTTGGCCACATCTGGTAAGGCCAATGCCGGCGCCGAGAGAAGAGCCTTTTTAATGTCGTCAAAGGCTTTCTGATGAGTCTCCCCCCACTCGAAGGGGTTCCCTTGTTTTGTCAGCGGGTATAGGGGCTCCGCTAGGGTTGCAAAACCTGGAATCCAGAGGCGGCAGAATCCAGCTGTTCCCAGGAACTCGCGTACCTGCCGGGGGGTCTGTGGTCTGGGAATCTGGGTGACTGTGCTTTTTCGGGCTTCAGTGAGCCACCTCTTTCCCCCTTCTAGTGCGTATCCTAAATAGGTCACTCTCCGCTGACATATCTGGGCCTTCTTGGCCGAGACCCGGTATCCTAGGCGGGAGAGCTCTAAAAGCAAGGCCCCGGTACCTGTTTCACAGTCCTCCTTAGTAGCTCCGGCGAGGAGAAGGTCATCCACGTACTGGAGAAGGGTGACTTGCGGGTGGTCAGCACGGAAAGCAGCCAGGTCTTGATGAAGAGCCTCATCGAAGATAGTGGGGGAATTTTTGAATCCTTGCGGAAGTCGGGTCCAAGTCAGCTGCCCCGTTATTCCCGAATCTGGGTCTCTCCACTCGAAGGCGAAAATATTCTGGCTGGCAGGATGCAGTCTCAAGCAGAAGAAGGCATCTTTTAAGTCTAGGACTGAATACCACACATGGGACGGAGGGATAGAGCTTAAGAGATTGTAAGGATTGGGGACCGTGGGATGAATATCCTGTACCCTCTTGTTGACTTCTCTTAAATCCTGCACCGGTCGGTAGTCATCAGTTCCGGGCTTTTTTACCGGGAGGAGTGGGGTGTTCCACGGGGAGTGGCACTTAACGAGGACTCCAAGGCGTAGGAGGCGTTGGACATGAACCTTGATCCCCCTCCAGGCTTCTTTTGCCATGGGGTACTGTCGTACTGCAATCGGGGTTGCAGTGGACTTAAGCTCTACTATCACGGGGGGCCGTTCGGTAGCTAAGCCCATCCCCGCGGTTTCAGCCCAAGCTTTGGGGTATTGCTGTAACCATCCCGCTATCCTCTCGTCCTTTCGGACATTACTCTCAAACAGCCGATGCTCGTCTTCGAGCTGGAGTGTCAAGAGAGTAATTGGCTCTCCATGTTGGGTCAGGGTCGGCCCCCGTGGGGTGAAAGTGATCTGAGCCCCCATTTTAGTTAGCAAGTCTCTTCCCAGAAGGGGGGCTGGACACTCGGGTATTACTAAGAAGGAATGAGTCACTCTTCCCGTGCCTAGATCAACTGTCCGGGTGGTGGTCCAGGAATATTGCTCATTTCCCGTTGCCCCTATCACCCAGGAGGTCTTCTGGGAGACTGGTCCTAGTGGTTTCTTAAGAACTGAATATTGGGCCCCTGTGTCTACCAGAAAGTTAACAGGCTTCCCCTCCACCTTAAGAGTTACCCTAGGCTCGGGGAGGGGATCCGAGCCCCGACTTCTTCAATCACTATCTTCCTGGAGTGCCAGCGCCTTCTTTGCTAGTCTCTTTGGGCACTCCCGCTTCCAATGTCCTTCTTCCTTGCAATAAGCACATTGATTCTTCCTTAACGGTGGCCTGTTGCCCAGGGCCCCTGCCTGTCTTCCTTTTCCTCTCTCCTGTGGCTTACTCCCTTCTATTGCTGCGGCCAAGATACGGGTTAGTCTCTGCTCTTCCCTTTTTTCCTTTTTCTCCTCCTTCTCCTCTCTCTCTCTCTCCTTCCGCTGCTCCTTTTCCTCCTCGGTCTCCCTCTTATGGTACACTTTCTCTGCTTCCTTAACTAAATCTTGGAGGGTAAAGTCCTGCAATCCCTCAAGTCTCTGCAGCTTTTTCTTAATATCTAATGCTGACTGCCCTATGAAAGCCATAGCTACTGAGGCCCTCTGCCCCTCCGAGGTGGGGTCAAACGGGGTGTACCGTCTGAACGCCTCCATTAATCGCTCGAGAAAAACAGAAGGCGGTTCAGTGGGCCCCTGTATGACCTCTCTTACCTTAGCCAAATTCGTGGGGCGCCGAGCTGCCCCTCTGAGGCCGGCCACTAGTGTCTGGCGGTAGACCTTCAGGTGCTCCCTACCTTCTGCCGTGTTGAAGTCCCAGTCCGGCCTGGCCAGAGGAAAGGCCGCATCCACCAAATGAGGGAGTAGAGTCGGCCGGCCGTCGGGGCCAGGGGCGTTCTTCCGGGCCTCCAAGAGGATCCGCTCCCTTTCCTCTGTAGTAAAGAGAGTCTGAAGAAGCTGTTGACAATCGTCCCAAGTGGGCTGGTGAGAGAACATAAGGGACTCAACCAGCCCCGTTAGACGCTGGGGATCCTCTGAAAAGGGAGGGTGGTTAGTTTTCCAGTTATAGAGGTCTGCCGAGGAGAAGGGCCAGTATTGGAGTGGCTGGAGCGGAGCCGTTTCATTATCGTCTCCGCGGGGGGGTGGAGGCCCGTATGGTCGGAGAGGGCAGGCTACGGTCGAATCTGGAGACGCGGGATGTCTCCTCTGACTCCGGGTTCCCTGGGCCGGTCCCTCTGCTGGAGGGGCGGGAGGAGGTGCTGAAGGCTCCGGTCTCCCCGGCGGCTCTGGCTGGAGAGGAGAGGGGTAAGGGGGTGGAGAGTCCAAGAGGAGAAGATCGGCTTGAGAATCTGCCAGGGGACGTTTCGTCTGATCTGCGGCGGGAGGAGCCTGGGCCACGAGAACCCGGGAGGTTCCGGACGGCAGCCAGGGTTTCAGCCAAGAGGGAGGGTTCTGGACCAGGTCCTGCCAGACGACAATATACGGCTGCTGGTCTGGATGGCCCGCCGGGCCTGATTGGAACACCTTATTCTTTACTGCAAAAATAATAGACAGGTCAAAAGTCCCGTCCGCTGGCCATCCCACGCCTAGGGCTGGCCAGTCGGATGAACAGAAAGTCTGCCAAGGACCCTTCTTAACACTGACGGAAAGATTGAGTCCCCGACTCCGGACGTCCGTCCAGTGTGCTACTGTAAGAGAAAGAGGGGTGCTGCTTCCGTGGCCCATGTTACCTGGATGGGAGAAGAGGAGTAAAAGACAAAAACAAAGAACAAACAATGACGCGACAAGACACCGGATCCACAAGAATTTACCCAGATACAGAACGGCCGCTGAGGGATGATATCCCTCCCTAATGCTAGTCCGGCCGGACACGCGAGTGCCCGTTGCCGGACAGCCAGAACCTGAAGTGACCAAGACCTCTTGGTCACCGCCCGATCCTGGGGCGTCCCCCAGGGTGACAGTTTTTCTGGCCGAAGCCCCTACGACCAGAGGAGCCGACTCCTTACGGAGCCGACACCCTGTCTTCCTGAAAAACCGAAACTAAGAATGAACAAAGGACAAGACAAACACTGAATGACTCCGGAGTCTGCTTACCTCCAAGACCGATCCCAGCGCTTGAAGGGGGTCGCCTCATCCCGGACGAGCCCCCAAATGTTGGGCCCTAAGACCCCCGGAGAGTCCAGCAGAGGAGGCGGCGACCCCAAGTCAAACGCAGAGACCGAGGCTTGATGCAAGAGCAAGAGGATTTTTATTACAAGCGCAGCGCAGGGGCTCTCAGGCAGGCAGGCAACAACACAAAGGAAGTGCTGCTGACTGGAGCCCCGAGCAATTGCAGAACACGGGTTTATAAAGGCAAAAACCACACGCAGGTGGCCGGAAAACAGGGAACTGGGTTACCAGTTAACTCATATTTCATCTTTTACAGGGACAGGTCTTTGTTGTTAGTTGACTCATTTCCTAAGGGGCCAGGGTGGTCTGGTATGCGCAGGCCGATCCCGAGGAGTGATAAGATAACTATGCTATGACCAGATCAGGGCGCCAGAGCTTTACGGGAAAGGTCAGGAGGGGGAAGTTCTCTTTAATCTTTACATTAACCAGAGCTTACTGAAAAAGCTGGTCTAGGGGGAAGGGGGATTTTTCAGCGGCCTTACAGTATGAACTGGTCAATAAACAATCATTTGCTAAAAGAAAAAAAAACATAGTTTGAAAACCAGTAACAACCCCTTGGGGAAAAAACAGCTTGGTATCTTGCTTACGTAATTCATAGAAGTTTTTCCAGGTAAAGAACAAAGGTTGCTTTTCTGGGAGATGGCAAAGGAAGAACCTCAAGGCAATTTTGGGAACTCCCAAAACCTGAGAAATTTACCCAAATCTATGGCTATTTCAGGTAAAGTCTGATGGCAACTGTGTGGCGTAGCTTCTTAGCCTCAAAAGGCTAATTAAAGTTCAATCTAGAGAGTCCTTATGAAATTCCAGCAAAGCAGATTTAAGAGAGCCTATATGATCAGTTGCTATTCTTATTGTATTTATACAAATCAAATAATCAGGCCAAATTCATTAAACTAGACATATGCAGTAAGTGAATTAATCTTAATTTGGCAATCTTTGGTAAAAATAATGGTGATTTTAGGGAGAGAAACTGAATTTCAATAGAAACTATAATACACAGTTTTGGATATTAGAGTCTAGTCCAGCTGTGGGCAAACTACGGCCCACGGGCCAGATCCGGCCCGTCTGAAATGAATAAAACTAAAAAAAAAAAAAGACTGTACCCTTTTATGTAATGATGTTTACTTTGAATTTATATTAGTTCACACAAACACTCCATCCATGCTTTTGTTCCGGCCCTCCGGTCCAGTTTAAGAACCCATTGTGGCCCTTGAGTCAAAAAGTTTGCCCACCCCTGGCTAGTCAATTGTCTTTAAAGTTATTATTCACCTGTGTAAACTGGACTGGATCCTAATATTTTCTTAAATATTTGGCTACAATTGTTATTGGTGTTTGGGGTCCTTGGTTTCCCCAAAATAGAAATTAAGAGGACCCACCAGAGACATTTCTGGACAAATTTTATTAAGGTTGTGCTCGAGCACAAGGGAGGCAGCACAGAGAAAGGAAATTCGGTTTTTCACAGGAACTCCTGTCTAACCTGTGAAAGGGATCATGCGGGTCGCATGTTCCCCGATGGGAGAGAACCCAAAGGAATGGCAGGACTGAACCACCGGGCGGGTGCAGGTCATAGAGAGAGAAAGATAGAGAACTCTTTGTTTCCTGGGATTACAACCAGGAGCTTTTTCAAATAACCAATCTGCTTCCCAAGTTTTTGTGGGCTTCGATAGGTCCACCCCCCTAGCCAATGATCCCTTTCACAGGTAGACAGATAAGCCTCTGTAGTCAAGCATCTCCCCCTTCATCATTTGACTTCTATTGTGCATGTCCTTACCATCCCGTGTCCTCCCCCAACCCCGAGCTCCAGTACTGGAGTGGGGAAGGGAGAGGTGTTAATTTCCTTGGAGGGACAATGGTGTAATTCCTTGGGGTGTGAATCTGTAGCTTCCTGATGACGCAAACAGCCTTGTGCTTCTCAGCTGACCATGCTTAACAATGTCTGACTTCCCTTGCTCTCCTCCTGTTAATATTTTACTACCTCCGGTAACAAAGTTATAAAAAGGTTTGTTGTTTTGAGTCATGTTAAAATGTGTATACCTATGCAAACCTTAGTCATCAATGGCTAGAGAATGGATTCTTTGATTTAGAAAAGCTTTAATATTTAAGGCCATTTCTAGAGAGTCCTTATTGTCCTATTGGTACTTTTGGAAGGATCAATTTTTTTTTAGAGATATTTTTATTGATTTCAGAGAGGAAGGGAGAGGGAGAGAAAGATAGAAACATCAATGATGACAGAGAATCGTTGATTGGCTGCCTCCTGCACACGCCCTACTGGGGATCGATCCTGCAACTCAGGCATGTGTCCTTGACCAGAATCAAACCTGGGACCCTTCAGTATGCAGGCCGATGCTCTATTCACTGAGACAAACCAGCTAGGGTGGAAGGATCAAATTTTTATAAAAACTTAAAAGGACACAAAATTTTTTATGAGAGTTAACTTAAAATACTTCCTTAATGAAGTTAAAGAGAAGTTACTCAAACCTTAACCTCATTCCCCCCACACTGGGGGCGATAATGGGACTCAGGGGCCCACAAAAACAGCAATGTGAAGCTGAAAAAGAAAAGTGGCTAATTAAAAACAGACTGACTATGTTCTTCCCTCAGATGTGCTTTGGAGATACCCAGACATCTGCATGCTGTCTCCTTAATTCCTTACCCAAATTTTAGTTTCCAATCTCACTAAGATTTTACTATATCAGTGAAGAAGAAGATCTTAAAAGTCTCCTCCACTAATACTGATGGAAAGCCTCATGGTACACACAAAGAAAAAAACCTGTAGCAGACACAAAAAGGATAAAAAGAAAACAATTCAAGTCTATCACTCCAAAAACTCCATCATATCACAAAGGAAGACACATGAGAGAAAGAAAGGAACAAAAGAACTACAAATAGAAAACAATTACAAAATGGCAATGCTATATCATTCCTTCTTAGTCCTTTTGCTGATCCATCTCCCTGGACAGACATCTGCATGTCCCAGTCCTCTGGGCTCAGTTGTATCCTCTGTCTTCAGTTTCCACTGTCTCCACTGTCTCCTCCTAGAGGACCCCTCAGCACTCAGAATCGCGTACCACAGAAGTGCTGATGTCCCAGGATGTGGACCGCTAGCCCTATAGACACCACGCCGTCAGAGGCTCAATTCACATGAGCATTTCAGTTTAGTGCCTCATTCCCCACATACAGCAAAAGAAAGGAAATATTAGAGATTATAGCAGAGATGAACAAATAAGGGAATTGAAAAATAATCAAGGAAACTTGATTTTACTGGAGCAAAAGTAAGTTTATAGTTATGAGTATGCGAAACACAGATTTTATTCCTGTATTATTTATTACTGATTGTATAATTGTCCATATAAGCAACTGTAAACCTACTTTTGCCCTACCCTGTGTTATCCATCAGCAAGTACTAACCACTCACCCTGACTGTGGCCCCAAACCTTCCTAATCTACTCATAGCTCTGCTCACCATCCTGTTCAAGCCTACCCATCTCACTCCCAGACCACACCAAAGGCACCTGAAGTTCTGCATTTACAGTTGTTTTTTAGTGCTTGTTGGGACTGGGTCCTTCTCTCTCCATGTCCTGACACCTGGACAAGCCCACATGTACAGTGTGGACTTGCCCTAATGGAAGGGTACAAAAGCCACTCCTATGATGCACAGTAACAAAGGAAATGGATATTCTTAAAAGGAGTTTAAGAATTCCTGGGTACTACTCTTGACAGCTCTGGATGCCCTTGTTCAGGAGATCAATTCCTAACTCATCCAAGTGGGGAAAGAAGGAAACGTGTGGGGCAAATCCCCCAGTTAACCTCCTACCAGGCGTGGTTCTGTTGCCTTTCCTGTACAGAGAACCATAGGGAACACAGACACCGCTCCAGGTAGAACACCAAGGGCTACTCTTTATAGACATGCCCTGGAGGACCCACCAGGTACTTCCAGTCTTGCACCTGCCCTCCCCCCCCCCCCCCCCCCCCCCCGCCACACACACACCTTTAATCCAAGAATGTGCACCGGAAATACAAATCTGATCCTGTCAGTTCTCTGCCTAAAACTTTTTGGAAATGTCTCTCATTAACAAAATGAAACCCATGCTCCCTACAGTGTCCTGTGTGATCCTCTCCCACCTGCCCTTGTGACCTCTTCACACCTCATTCACACCAGGTGCTCTCTAGCTTTGCTTGAACAAGCCCAGCTCCACCCCCTGAGGCCATAGTTCCTGGGGTGCTCTCTGAGGACTCCTCTACCTGGCTCTCTGCACCAAGGACAGTGGCTCTCTGCATCAAGGACATCTCACTAACACAGTCTCTCTCCCACCTATCACTCAGTATCCTCATGGTTCCTATCTCACCTTATGCCCTCCACTAGCAAGTGTCTGGCACAAAAAATACATCTAATAAATACCTATGGATAAAGAACCAGGAGCTGCAGGAATCAGAGGGCCAAAAGGACCAAGAGACAAGGGTTGGAGACCAGTCTTAGAATATACTTGGTGGACAGCACTTGCTTGAGAAGCTGCCATTCCATTCTTGTTGGGCAACTAGTGGCTGGTGAACTCAGTCCTGCCCTGTGGTCATGGCTGAGGCAGCTAGGACCTGTGTTACAAAGCAGGGACAGCCTGAGTGGCTTCCAGACTCTTACCCTTCCCAGGACTTTTCCCATTTTGTGTAGGTTATCCAATTTGTTGGTATATAATTTTTCACTTTATTCCCTTATAACCTTTAATTTCTATAAGATTGTTTATAATGTGCCCTCTTTCATTTCTTATTTTAGTTATTTGAGTTTTCTTTAGTTTAAAAATTTCATCTTAGAGATTTAATAATTCTGTTTGATCTTTTTGAGGAATGAATTCTTAGTTTCCTTGATTATTTTTCAATTCCCTTATTTGTTCATCTCTGCTATAATCTCTAATATTTCCTTTCTTTTGCTAGATTTCGGTTTAGTTTGTTGTTCTTTTTATAGTTTCTTTAGGTGTAAAATTACCTTGTTGATTTGAGATCTTTTCTGTTTTAAAGTAAGCATTTCAAGCTATAAATTTCCCCTCTGGCACTGCCTTCACTGCATTACATATGTATTGATATACTGTGTTAATTTTTGCTGTCTCAAGAAATATTTTCTTATTTCCCATGTGGTTTCTTCTTTGAGCTATTGTTTAAGAGTTGCTTTATATCCACCATTTCTAGATTTTTCAGTTTTTCTTCAGCTACTGATTTCTACTTGCATTTTATTGTGATTAAAAAATAATTTGTATAATTTTAATCTTTTAAATTTATTAAGACTTGTTTGTGACCTAATATATGGTCTATTTTGGAAACTATTCCATATACACTTGAGAAAAATGAGTATTCTGCTATTGTATGCTAAAGTTTACTGTATATGTCTATGTTTAATTGGCTTATATTTTTGTTCAAGTTCTCTATTTCCTTATTGATCTCTGGTCTGGTTGTTCCATCCATTATTGACAATGGGATATTGAAGTCTCCTGGTGGTACTGGAGATCTTGTTCTTCAATTTTGTGAGTGTTTGCTTTATATATTTAGGAACTCTGATGTTGAGTGCATATCCTATATAATAAAAGGGTAATATGCAAATTGACCCTAACAGCAGAATGACTGGGAATGACTGGTCACTATGACACACACTGACCACCATGGGGCAGATGCTCAATGCAGGAGCTGCCCCCTGGTGGTCAGTGTGCTCCCACAGGGGGAGCTCTGCTCAACCACAAGCCAGGCTGATGGCTGCCAGCACAGCGGTGGTGGCAGGAGCCTCTCCTGTCTCCTCAGCAGCACTAAAGATGTCTGACTACAGCTTAGGTCTGCTCCCTGCTGGTAAGTGGACATCCCCCAAGGGCTGCCGGGCTGCCAGAGGGATGTCAAACTGCCAGCTTGGGCCCGATCCCCCAGGGAGTGGGCCTAAGCCAGCAGGTGGACATTCTCCGAGGGGTCCCAGACTGCAAGAGGGCATAGGCCGGGCTAAGGGACACCCCCCGAGTGCACAAATTCTTGTGCACCGGGCCTCTAGTATGTTGATAATTCTTATATGTTCATGTTATATGTTCATTAGTATAGCCACCCCTGGACACAGAAACCAGAGCAGGAACTTCAGGGCTGCACCAGACTAAATGGAAAGAAGCCATTCTAGGATAACTTGTGCTGGGACTGGCCAGCAGACCCTGAGTGATGGATGAATAGATTACTCTGACACACATTTCTGTGAAAGAGGGGATAAGGGGCTGGTTGGCAGGAGGCACCAAAACAGCTTCAATTGCTTGTCACCTTAGGCTTTTATTGTAACAACAGCTTGAACTAAAATTAACCTCTAGATATAATCAGCAGGGTAAGTATCCTTGAGAAAGCAGATGCGTCTACAAGGTCATGTCTAAAAGATTAAACATGTGACAGCAAAACACCCGGGGGCTCGGACTTGTTTGGAAAAATCAAGGCAGGGGCTGCCGCCTTTGGCAAGGTTGCCCTAAGAGGCCCCTAACCTTTCAGAGAATCCTCCTTACAGACTTTCTAACCAAGTCCTGTGCTTCCTCACAAACTTGTACATTAATCTCACTATTTTTACTCCCACCTTAACTGGCATAATGGCTTTGTTCCTTAAAAAGCTTGCCTAGTCAGAAGTCTCAGTGTTACCTGCAGATCATTTGAGGTACTTTTTACACTTGGAAGTATTTTCCTGCATTCTGCTGTTTTCCTGAAAGTATGGGCTCTGAAGGGCCAGGGGAAACACAGTGTGTCTCATCATTCAGGAATACTTCAGTGCTGTACAGGGGTCCTAAACAGGGGGCCAGTTCACTGTCCCTCAGACCGTTGGAGGGCCGGACTATAGTTTTAAAAAAAACTATGAACAAATTCCTATGCACACTGCACATATCTTATTTTGAAGTAAAAAAGCAAAATGGGAACAAATACAATATTTGTATTTGCATGTGGCCCACGGGCCGTAGTTTGAGGACCCCTGGCTGTAGAAGGACTGAATGCAGGAGAGACGGTTCCAGCTCAGAGCCTCACCCCTCAACAAAAGCACTTGGTTCATCCTCAGAAATTCACATTTCTCACTGCTTCTGACTGTGTGGTAGTCCTGACCCCCAAGGCTCTCCTCTGTGGTCCTATGGATCCCAGGGCCCACCTCCCAGCCAGTCCCTCACCCAGCCAGTCCCTCACCCTCCTTGACACCACAGGACACCCCAGCAAAATGCTCTTCTGCAGGAGCAAAGGACAGATACATAGTCTTACCCTGAGCCACTTTGGAAGCAGAATTTCTTCTTACTGATTCTTTCAAATATGCAAGTACTTTAGTGCCATTGTGAAGCACGAGGTTGGCCTCACTCAGATCAATTTTCATTTCCAATGATAAAGTATCATTTTGTGAATTTACATGTACATCAACCACAGGTTTATTCACCCAGGAAAGTGCATCTGGCAGGTGAGGGCTCTCCTGTGTTCAAAGGCTACACAGTACCTTGTCCGAGTCCTCTCCCTGCACTTTTGTGAGGCAGGTACCCAGAGTCCCTCTCCTACCCCATGCTGTGTTCTCTGATGCAGAGAGCCCAAGGACATGCCTGTCTCAGTCTGTGGAAGGTCTTCAATTGATCTCAGTATGAATCTATTTGAGAATGACTCAGCAGTGACAAGCCACTCATAAAGATTGAGGTCAACTTTACTTATGGATCCAATATTTACAAAGCCCTCCCAGGAAAGCCAGCCTGGAAGGAACCTGGCATACAAGATCCCAGCCCTAGGTGGTCAGGAAGGTCACTTGCTGGCAGGTCAGGAACCTCAGCAAATTTTGGAGTGGACATTGAGTATTATGGAAGACGCAATACATAGAGGTAGGGGAAGTTTAGGCCAAGTAGAAAATGAGCAGCATGCAGGTCAGCCCCTTGCAGAAGACCACATAGGAGTAGGTGGTGGCCAGGCACGAGAGCCAGACAGCCATACCCTACAGATCCGCCACCATGTAGACTCCATCCCGCCACCCACCTGCCAGGCACCCATGGGCCACAAACACAGCCTCCTGGTGCTCTGAAGTCTGCATATAACCTCTCTAGGGCAGAGGTGAGCAACCTTTTTGTGAGTGCGTGCCAAAACCAGCAAAATCTCTGACTCAAAATTCTTCTGTATGCCAACCCTAATTTTTGAGAACATGTTACGCCTACTTGATATCTCTTAAGGTGTATGTATATGAAGAACCTTGAAGAAATAATACAGTTCATTCGAGCGACAGAAACACAGTATATGATAATGAAAAATACATTTATTTTTTAATGTATACATGTACACTGATAGTCTGACAGAAAACTTTATGGCTCCGTTTGATATTATCAGTGGGACTTTTGCTGCTCCATCACCGATGACAGAAATTTTACATCAGATTTATATTTCGTGACCTTCAGAGATATGCACGAGCTACTACTTTCACCCGTGAGGCTACTCCTATTATGAGACTTAACAAAATTCATCACTGAGAACAAAGATTCACAAGTGTATGTGGATGAAACCAAAACACTGGTCGGATCTAGGAAGGCAGGGAGAGTGAAGGCAGATGCATAGAAATTGCTCTTCCCCTCTCTCGTCAATCCATGTCTATGGTCTTTAAGATAACTTGGGCCTCCGCAAGGACCATTGGCCACTGAGCTCGCCGAAGGAGTGACGAGGCAGTGGCCAGGCTGGGTCACATGTGGGAAGCACCTCCGAGGTTATATATTTTTAAAAGTAAAAGGAGATCAGTGACGATTAAGGGGGGGGGGGGGGGAGAGAGATTTGTTGTTCCACGTATTTATACATTCATTAGCTGCTTTTACATGTACCCCCATGAGGGAATGGAACCTGCAACCTTGGCATATTGGGACCGTGTTCCAACCAACTGAGCTACCTGGCCAGGGCATCAACTTTAACTTACTCATTCTTCTCATCTGAGACCATTCAGCTTTTGCTAGATCCTGTAACTATGGTGGAGAAGGTCCTCGAATGTAAATCAGGAGTCCTGGATTCTAATATGATTAAACATCATCCAGCTGTGTGAACTGCGGCTGCCACCTCCCCTCTTGGGTCTCTATGGAAAAGGACAGAAACTCTCATACTGCAGAACTCAACAGCTATGCCACTGTTTATTCATATATGCAGTAAACTGCTCACTTGAGGATTCCACTTCAGCTTTGACAACTGTATACTCATATGTAATCATTACCCAATCAGGACAGAAAGTTTCCACCGCCCCAGGAAATCCCCTTTGCCCCTTCTAGTCAATTCCCATTCATCCCTATAAGAGATAGTCACTTCCTCACAGGCTTTTAATAGAACTCAACAGAGGAATATATATATATATATATATATATATATATATATATATATATATATATATGCACCTTGGAAAATGTAAATTAAGGTCTTTTCCAAGAATATGAAGGTGTTGTGACTAACAATAATGTACCCTATTAGTAGTCTAAATAAAACATCATATAGTCCCAATGAAACTGAAAAGGCATTTAGCAAAATGAAATACCTATTCTCATCATTTCCCATCCCACCCTCATTTTAAACAAGAAGTTTATTTAAATAACAAGATACTTGACTTGAAGGGAAGACTATCTAGGTTTTATTTCTTTTAGAGTAATTTATTCCTATTAAAAGACAGATTATCCTACATATAAGCTACATACAAAAAAGTTGTAACATTGTCCCTAGTTTACAATGATAAAGGAAAAAAACATAACTTGCTGGAATATAAAGATAAGTGTTGAATGAGCATGCCACTAATAGAGAAAGGGGCATTTCCACAGAACCAGTATTTTTCCCCATCCCATCTCTATTTGATGTTGATCAAAACATACCATTGTCCACTTAGTTAAAAAAATGAAAATGCTGTGCACATACATCAGTTATTTTATGTACAGGAAAGGGGAAAAAGGAGGAAGATGAAAAAATAGAACTTGACTGTAGCAGTCAGAACGTGGTGAAACAAAATTGTGGTTTTCTAATTGAGAATGTCTTGGTCTGAAGGATCAGAGTTCCCTTTTCACCAGACACTTCCTGTCTGCTGCTGGAACATTATCAATTCTATCTTCATCCTCCATTTCCAACAGTGCACATGTGTCTGTTTCACTGAATGGTTACCTGTCAAATTGGAATCTGATCTGCCTCATTGACAAACCCTGCCATTCACAACAGGTTTTCATTAGTTTACTAAGTGGTGTCTTGCATGGCACCACAGAACCATCCTGCTCTGCCACCTTCAAATTAATAAGATAGTTGTTCTCAGTTTTGACTCCTTCCTTGGACTTTTGTTGGCCATGGCAAGTGCTAGAGTCTCCTTGACTGTCACTTCACAAAAAAGGTACCAGAGCCATACCAATCAAGCACAGTAGCAGCACCAGGAATGGCAAAAGAAAGAGGTAGCAACACTTATTCTTAAAACAGATCAGAATAGGGGGATGAATATATCATGATAAAATTTTCTGTTGAAAAACAAGAGCCAATGTCATTAGTAATGGTGAAAGGCCTTTAGGCCTTCCCAATGAAACCAAATCAAAACCAAAATGCCTACCTTCTCAAACCATCATTGAACATTGTACTGAAAGTTCTAGCATATGCAATAAGACATGAAACAAAAATAAAAAGCAACTTCCTTCCGGTCAAGATGGCAGTGTAGGTAAATGTGGTACTCGAATCCTCCCACAACCATATCAAAATTACAACTAAACTACAGAACCACCATCATTCAGAACCACCTGAAAACTGGCTGAATAGAAGTTCTAGAACGAGGACATTAAAGAAGCCACCTCAAGACTGGTAGGAGAAGTGCAAATGCTGAACAGGCTGGTTCCACACCCAAGTGTGGGGGATAAAAATTGGGAGGGATTTATCAGCTGCTGAGGTTCCCCATGAGGAGCCATCAACCTGGCTCACACTGCTCTGCCTTGGTGATTCCCTGAGGATCCACTCCACCCAACTTTTGGGTCCACCCGAGCTCCTCTTTCCAGTGGCTTTTCCATATGAATGGCCTGTCTTGGCTCATGCTTCAGATTTTTCCTAAAATTTCCCAAGTAAGCAGCATCTGGCCTCAGTAAGCCCTGTACTTCTTGCTAAGTGGTCCCACGTCTGGCACTAGTGGCAGCCCACTATGGTTCACAGGTTGATTTTACCTGGGCACCTCCAAACCCAGCACAAGTAGCAACCATCTGCAGACTACTTTGTAGCTCATGCTGGGCGGCTGTGGGCAGAACACAAGTGGCAGTTGACCTGGGTCTGCACCTCTCAGGAGGCCTCAGAGTCAGCACATCCAGTGGACAGCTTCAGACCATTTCAAAGCACCACTACCTAACCACCTCCACAAGCAACACACTCAAGGAGCAGACTCAATGGGCACCAGAGCCCCACTGAAGTAAGTCCTGCTCTGTGGGGTGAGCCCCTGCACAGTTGATTCTCCACAGTAGTTGGAGATCAGTGGTCTGTGATCCCAATCTTTGCAGTCAATTGGCTTTGGGGTAAATCAGTCCCATTGACATACCCACAGCAATCAAGACTCAATTACAAGAAGCAGGTGTACAGAGCTCACACAGGTGGTGCACCTCAAGTGCCCAGCTTGTGTGATCAGGGAGGCTGTGCCACTGGCTGTGCATTAGGCCACTCTACCAAGCCTGGCTCTACCTAAGACATAGAAACAAACACAGGGAGGCTGCCAAAATGAAGAGATAAACATGTTCCAAATGAAAGAACAGAACAAAGCTCCAGAAAAAGGATTAAACAAAATGGAGACAAGCAATCTACTAGATGCACAGTTCAAAACATGGCACATGTAAGGATGCACAATTAACTTAGGTGAAGAGTAGATGAACTTAGCGAGAACTTCAACAAAGAGATAGGAAACATAAAAACAGGAAGAAAACATAAAAGAGAACCAGTCAGAAATGAAGGCTACACTAACTGAAATGGAGAATGATTTATAGGGAATCAACAGTGGAGCTGATGAAGCTGAGGATGAAGTCAGAGATTTGGAAGATAAGAAAGCAAAACATACCCAATCAGAACAGCAAAAAGAAAAAAGAATCCAAAATAATGAGGATAGTGTAAGGAGCCTCTGGGACAACTTCAGGCATACCAACATTTGCATCATGGGGATGCTGGAAGAAGAGAGAGAGCAAGTAACTGAAAACCTATTTAAAAAATAACTGTGAAGGAAAATTCCCCTTACCTGGTGAAAGAAATAGGCATACAAGTCCAGGAAGCATAGAGAGTTCCAAATAAGATGAACCCAAAGAAGGCAGGTCAAAGACAAAGATCATCTTAAAAGTAGCCAGAAAAAGCAGTTAGTTACCTACAAGGGAGCTCACATACGACTGTCAGTTGATTTCTCAACAGAAACTTTGCAGGCCAGAGGGATTTTTAAGAAATATTCAGTGATGAAAAGCAAGGACCTACAACTAAGATTACTCTACCCAGCAAAGCTATCATTTAGAATTGAAGGACAAAGAGCTTCCCACACAGAAAACGTTAAAAGAGTTCATCATCAAGCCATCTATACTAATCAAAGGGTAATATGCTAATTAGACTGGGTCGACTGGACATCTTTCAGTCATCCTGCCTTCCTTCCAGACAAAGCCACAGTGGCAGGGGATGAGGAAGAGGTAGTTAGGGGTGATCAGGCTAGCAGGCGAGGGCAGTTAGGGGCAATCAGGCAGGCAGGCAGAGGGGTTAGGGGCGATCAGGCAGGCAGGCAGGTGAGTGGTTAGGAGCCAGCAGACCCAGCTGCGAGAGGGTTGTTCCATTGCCAGTTGGATCGGGCCTAAACCAGCAGTCGGACATCCCCCGAGGGATCCCAGATTGGAGAGGGTGCAGGCCGGGCTGAGGGACACCCCCTGCCATGCATGAATTTCATGCACTGGGCCTCTAGTTATTAAATGAAATGTTAAAGGATCTTCTTTAAGCAGCAGAAGAAAAAGAAAAGATAAAAATATGAACAATAAAATGTCAATAAATACATATGTACCAACTACTGAATCTAAAAACCAAATAAATGAACAAGTAGTATTGAAACAGACTCATAGATACAGAGAACATTTTGATAGTTGCCAGATGGGAGAGGGGTTGGGAAGATGAGGGAAAGGATCATGGGATTAAGGAGTACAAATTGTTACAGAATAGTCATGGGATGTAAAGTATAGATTAGGGAATATAGTCAATAATATTCTAATAACTATGTATGGTGTAAGATTTATTGGGATGATGATTTAATAAATTATATAATGACTAATCCCTGGGCTGTACACCTGAAACTAGCATCATAATGTATGTCAACTGTAATTGAAAAATAAAAAAATGATTATAAATAAATAATATTTAAGATATTTCATAAAATGCAGAATCTGCATTTAAGAAGATCGCAGACTAAAAACAAACAAACAAAAAACCCAAAGCCCTAGCTGGTTTGGCTCAGTGGATAGAGCATTGGCCTGTGGACTAAAGCAGGGGTGGGCAAACTTTTTGACTCGAGGGCCACAATGGGTTCTTAAACTGGACCGGAGGGCCGGAACAAAAGCATGGATGGAGTGTTTGTGTGAACTAATATAAATTCAAAGTAAACATCATTACATAAAAGGGTACGGTCGTTTTTTTTTTTTTTAGTTTTATTCATTTCAAACGGGCCGGATCCGGCCCGCGGGCCGTAGTTTGCCCACGGCTGGACTAAAGGGTCCCAGGTTGATTCTGGTTAAAGGCACATTCCTGGATTTTGGGCTCGATCCTCAACAGAGGTGTGCAGGAGGCAGCCAGTCGATGATTCTCTTTCATCATTGTTTCTATCTCTCTTTCCCTCTCTCTTCCTCTCTGAAATTAATAATAATAAAAAAAGAGGGTCCCAGACTAACTGCAATGTGGCCTCTAAAACAGAAAAAAAATTAGAGAAAAACGGGTGGAATAGCATTAATAATAATAGTAATAATAATAGTAGTAAAATAACAACAATAAAGGAAAACTAATTATATTGATGTTAATATCTTAGTTTTGGCAATGTTCCATGGCAATTATGTAAGATGTTAATATTGGCAGGAGCTAGGTGAAAAGTATAGGTGAATCCTCTGTACTGTCTTTTCAACTGTTTAAAATTTTAAATTACTCCAAAATTAAAAAATATTTGAAAAATAAACTAAAAGGCAAGACTCTTGGAAGGGAGATAGTAAAATAATCACAATTTTTTCCTCTAATATGATTGCATAGTTTAAAAATCCTAAGGTTTAAACTACAATAAATAAAATAAATTTATGTCTGGATAATTAGAAACCCTTAGCAGAAACAGCCAGTTAAAAATGCATTTACTAGAGGATCTAATTCATCAGGGTTACAGTACAAAGAATTCACCTTGATAAGAAATACAAATAATTTATTTGAAGAAAAATCACACCTTTTAATTGAATTGTAATAAAATGCTTGGATTGATATCTTCTTTGATAAGAAAAATATTGAAAAAAAACCTCTCAATTCTTCCTATCTGTTTGATAGTAATGAAACTGCTCCTCATTGGTACTGTTGGGCAAAGACCTTTGCTCTTGTTAATCTAAATGTAAGATTCTCCTAGAACAGTGATGGTGAACCTATGACACACGTGTCAAAGGTGACATGCGAACTCATTTTTTTGTTGATTTTTCTTTGTTAAATGGCATTTAAATATATAAAATAAATATCAAAAATATAAATCTTTGTTTTACTATGGTTGCAAATATCAAAAAATTTCTGTATGTGACATGGCACCAGAGTTAAGTTAGGGTTTTTCAAAATGCTGACACGCTGAGCTCAAAAGGTTCACCATCACTGTCCTAAAACAATATCAGATAGAAGCATGATGGGAGAGGGATTCTTATAGGAACGCCCAGGAAGTGGAGAATGGACAAAAGGGATGAACTTTCCCTCTTGGCCACACCTGACTTGTACCAGGTAGACAATCCTTTTTGCCCTGCCTTGTACAATGGTGCTGCAACAGACAGGAATTGAGGGATTTGGAAAATCCAGAGCTGGCTTTTTTTATTGCCACCTCCCTGACCAGCTACCTTACATGGAGAGCCACAGCCTGAGGACCTGCTGTCGGGGCATCTGGATGGAGCAGGACAGCTCTGTCCTCACGGGCAAAGGGAGCTCTCAATATTCCCAGTGACAGTGGGTAGCATTCAGGACCCTCCGTGGCACCGTGTGCATGTTCTGAGCAATGTGATCCTTCTTTCATTCATTCACTTGAACAGCCAACATTTACCAAGCACATGGTTTGTCAGGCACTGGGCAAGATTCTTTCCTTGGAACCTTGAATAAAGAAATGAAACAAGGTGGGACCCCTCCCACACAGAGGCGATAATGTTCTATGCAAAAGTGTGCAGCCTGGGCCCCATTGTCTGGGTGAGCTTTTCAGTGACTTACCACAGTGGAAAGAAAAAGCAGAATCTAGAATAAGAAGAGCTGGAGTTTGATTATTGAAAGGTAGGAATCTCACCTGAGCAAGTGTCATTATCTTTCAGGGCCTCAGCTTTCTGAGTCTGCAATAATGGGCTGCTAATACCTCCTCACAGAACTGGCAGAGGCATCCAATAAGACAGTGGATGTAAAGCATCTACATCAGGGTCAGGTAAATATTAGGTGTCCAGTAATATTCCTTACTGGATTCCTTTTGTCTACGGCGAGTACTGTTTGCCGTCATCATACCTTTAGTCATGGATATTTTGAACATGCCTAAGAATCATGCACACGGTGCCATGGAGGGTCCTGAATGCTACCCTCTGTCACTGGGAATACTGAGAGCTCCCTTTGCCCATGAGGACAGAGCTGTCCTGCTCCATCCAGACGCCCCAACAGCAGGTCCTCAGGCTGTGGCTCTCCATGTAAGATAGCTAGCTGGTCCGGGAGGTGGCAATAAAAGAGCCAACTCTGGATTTTCCAAATCCCTCAATTCCTGTCTGTTGCAGCACCATTGTACAAGATAAGGCGAAAGGATTTCTACCTGGTACAAGTCAGGTGTGGCCAAGAGGAAAAGGCTCTGGGCAGCCCTCCTTAACCCTCCTTTGGGCAGCCAGGTTCCCAGGAAAGAGAGAGCTCAGAATTAGCCATTCAATGATCAAAGACTTTTCTTGGACAGGATGAAAAAGGTTGGGGGAACTTCGAATATAAGTAATGTCAAATGTCTCACTTTTTGTGCATGGCAAATATTTAAATACAAATGGCCTAAAACAGGAAGCAGCAGAAGAAAATAGATTCAGAGTAAAACACAAGCAGGAAGTTGACAATTCTGGCAATCTTGCCTAGCCCTTGCCTCCCATTTGCAGCCCCCAACTCGGGCAACCTTCATCAAGGGCCTTCATAATTAGAAATAACAGCCACTTGGGAAGCCTAAATGGATCTAGTGATGAAAAAACACATTGGGACAAACTTATGTCTCCATAAGATCAAGATTTATAAAAAAAAATTATTGAGAACACTCTTTGTATTAAAAACCAAAAAGAGAGCCCTGCCCAGTTTTCTCAGTGGTTAGAGCATTGGCCCACACACAAAAGGGTCGAAGGTTTGATTCCCAATCAAAGGCATGTACCCCAGTTATGGGCTTGATCCCTGGCCAGGGCAGGGGCACATGCGGGAGGCAACTAATCAATGTTTCTCCCTTCTCTCCCTCTCTCTCTCTACACCTCCCTTCCACTCTATCTAAAAGCAATGGAAAAATATCCTTGGGTGACGACCAAAATAAAAAATAGAAACAAAAAGACATATGAAGTCAAAAAACAAACAAACAAAAAACTGGGGTGAAGGTGGGTTAAGAATGTTAACAGAATTATCCAGTCTGCAAAACATATACAGTCTGTAAAGGAAAAAATGGAAATAGAAAGCAATAAATGTTTGTGTCAAGTGACTAGTATATTTCCAAGGAAGGACAAAACTTTGGGGATGAGATGGACTGAAGGAAAAACTCTAATGTAATTGCAATAAGGATGGTAGAGAAGATAAAAGAGGACACTCCCTTCAAGGTGAGGCCTGGGCCACAAGGGATGAGCCCAAAATAGCAGCCACTGGCTGGATTGGAGGTCAGGGAGAGAAAGGAGAATAAAAGATAAGGATGGAGAGGCTGGTAAAGGTGAGGCTATAGGAGGCGAAGACCAGAAAGTGAAGGCTTTCCTCTGTTGTAATATAAACAATAATGTGTTAGAAATATGTAACGTACTTCATAGTCTTAAACTCTCTTTCCATGTGTTGCTACCTTTGAGCAAGAAACCATTCCTGTGTGTCTCCTGAAACCAGAGATGCAACCACTAGAAAAGAATTTGCTACAGGGAGGAAAATGTGGTTGACAAAATTTGGGGGGGGGGCCCTTGACTGCATTTGTAATTATTTTATTTTATGTTTTAGGCAAAATTATTAAGACATTAAAGTCCACTGCATTATTTTCTATAGCTGTTGGTATATCTAAAAAAATTTACAACATAAAAGAAAGATAGGAAGAAAGGGAGGAAGGAAACAAAGAAGGAAGAAAGAAAGGAAAAGAGAGGGTATAGTCACCTTATCACTGCAGACAGTTGACAAGATGTCTCAGATTCCATCCTTCATACCAACAGGGGTTTGGATCTGTGTGGTTATCGTCTTGATGGACCTTTAATAAACCAGTACCCCTGCAATAAGCCAGTCTGAAGGAAGAGGTGAGGCTATGGAATAGCCATCAAGACTCCTGGAAATGTGGGCACAGCTCTCAGGGAAGACAGCTAGAACCTTCAACAGCCCCGTGTTCCATTTATGGCAGAGCTACTCCTACTCTACGACTGAAACAGTGTACATGTCTGAAGGCTGTGACTGTGTCTCTTTACAATAGGAAAACTGAGGGTCGGGGAGACCAAAAGTTGTCCCTGACTGCTCATCTTCAGGTTTTACTGTCTCTAATCACTTGTCCTCTCTCTCCTCCATCCCTGTGGACACACCACTCCTCTCCCTGCCCAGTTATTGTAAAAGATCTGCCCTTTAACAGCTGTCCCTCTCCTCCACACGTTGGACCCAGGACTCCAGAATTGCCCATTTAGTGTGTTTCAGTGCCTCTGGCTGAGGGCCATTACCAACCACCAGTCCTCTGAACTAGACTCATCTACTAGCAGATTATTTTTTTCCAGTGAAGGACAGTTTACAATAAGGGTTCTTTTACCTTTCTTTTTATTTTGTACACCAAATCTGAAATGTGCTGTCGCAGACATTCTTTTTTTTTTTTTTAATATATTTTATTGATTTTTTACAGAGAGGAAGGGAGAGGGATAGAGAGTTAGAAACAGATGAGAGAGAAACATCGATCAGCTGCCTCCTGCACACTCCCTACTGGGTATGTGCCCGCAACCAAGGTACATGCACTTGACCGGAATCGAACCTGGGACCCTTGAGTCCGCAGGCCAACGCTCTATCCATTAAGCCAAACCAGTTAGGGCCTTTTTTTTTTTTTAATGAAGTTGAATGTTTTATTATTAAGCCTTCTTGTTTTCCTGCAAGGCTGTTGCTTCACTATTAAAATAACACCTTCAAACTCAGTATTTTGCAAAATTAAGATGGCATTATTTGTCATCGGACATTTGTTAACAACGAACAAAAACTTTTCTCCACTGCCAAATCCAGAGATGGATATAAATAAGTTATAGTATGATATCAGGCTTAATAGGTAACAATGTTATCCTTGAATTACATAGTGGGATTAGAGGGAGCATATCTCAACATAATAAAGACCATATATGACAAACCTACAGCCAACATCATATTCAATAGACAAAAACTAAAACCACTTCCCTTAAGAACAGGAACAAGAAGGATGTCCACTTTTATCACTCTTATTCAACACTAGAGTCCTGGTGGATGGATGCGTGCACATTGAAAGGAAATTAATTAGAAGAAATATTTTAATATCCCTATTCACCCTTTCTCTATAAGTGTTAACCAAATTCATGATTGATAATGACAGATCAAATCATATGCATGCGATTGGTGCCAGCGAGAGCTTTATATGTATCGTGTATGTGCGAGTTAATTTAGCCTTTTATAGATACAGAATCAACTTGCTTAATTACACCTGCTTTCTGATTTAGCTAAACTTTTTCCAGCCCAGTGAAGCACTCCAACTTCTCTTTCAGGTAATTGTCAGCAACACAGCAGTAAATATCAACACGAAGTAGGTTATTATTGTAGATCATGCAGGGATAACAAAGGGTAAAATATTTAACTGTAGTAGTGTTTGACTATAATTCTGCACAGTGTGAAAACCTGAAGTCATTTTCAAAGTCGACCATTTGTTACTTCTTTTCAGTTGGGTCAAGTTTCTAAACTTTCTAAATCTCCGTTTTTCTGGCTAATGAAAAGAAAATAGGATTCTTCCAAGTCTCCTGTCTACCTACTCTGGGACTTCTGTGAGGATCAAATGAGATGAGGCACGGGAAAATGCTTCACAAACATTTGGTTAAACTGTAAAATGTTGCACCTGGCTCTAAAGCAAGTCAGGTTCCTGGGCTGAAGAAACTCTAAGGAGGCTAGTTGCTAGGGAGAGGAAGCCGGGCGTTGCTACGTGACATCATTACCCGGTTCCCACAGCCTCCGTTTCCCGGCTAGGCTGGGCTGTGGACCGCATTTTGTGGCATGGGGTCTTGGCAGCATTGGCTTCAATTTGGTGGAGTGTTGGGGAGAAACCAATATGGCGGCATAGGTAAACATCTGAAATTGCTACCTCTCACAACCACTTCAAAAATACAACTAAAAGACAAAACGGACATCATTAAGAACCACAGAAAGGCTGGCTGAGTGGAAATTCTACAACTAGAAGGAAAGAGAAAAGCACACTGAGACTCAGAGGAGGTGCGAAAGTGCAGAGGTACGGAGGCGCACGCGGCAAGGGCTGGCAACTGAGGACGCGGCTGTCTTTTTGAATTGGGAGGGATTCACAAGCCCCCGACTGCTCTAAACTCCAGTTCTGGGTGAGTCTCTGGGGACCTAGACTCATACGGGGAGAAACTGGACTGTCTGGCAGCGGGCAGAACTCGGAACTCGAGGGCGGCTTTCCCTCAAAGGTGCTTGTAGCGATTACCAGGACACTGAGACGCGGGGCCCCTTAGGGCAGGGCTGAGGATCAGCCATAGCTGCTTTCTCCGCCCTGTTGATTCCCTGAGACCCCGCCCCACTCAAGCTGCCGCAAAGGCTTTTGCATATGAATGCCCTGGCCCTTTGCAATCTGAAAATTACCTAACAAACTGCAGCTGGGCCAGACAGACCCAGAACTTCGAAGAGAAGGCCCAAGGCCCCGCAGCAGCTTACATTGCTTCACAGCTGGGCCTCATTTGGGCACCTCCAAACCCCAAACAAGGAAGGGGAATCTGAAGATCTTCTTGTAGCTCCTGCTGGGTAGCCTTAGGCAAAGGCTAAATTAGCACCTCCTTAGATCCAAGAGCCAGTGTACCCAGTGGTCAGAGTGGGACAATTCAATTACAACTCCTCAAATCCATAAGGGACACACTCAGGGGGCAGACTCAGTGAGCACCAAAGCTCCACTGAAGCAAGTCTTGCCTCATAAGGGTGTCTTCAGCACAGAAGTTCTTCCACCGTAGACACAGCTGATTCTCACAGCCAGTTGGCCTGGAGGTCAATTCCTCCCAGTGATACCTACAACAATCAAGGCATAACTACAACAAGACTGTGCACAAAGCCCCCAAAGGGGTGCACCAAGAGTATCCACCTCAGGTAATTGGGGAGGTTGAGCCACTGGGCCCTATAGGACATCTAGCACACAAAGCCACTCTACCAACACAGGGAAGCATAAAAAATGCGGAGACAAAGAAATGGTCACAAATGACAGAAATGGAGGAAAGCAAATGACTGGATATAGAGTTAAAAACGACACTTTTAAGGTTTTTCAAGAACTTTCTAGAAACCGCCAATAAATTTAGTAAGACCCTCAAAAAGACTGGTGAGACCGCTGATAAATATAGTGAGACTCTCAAGAAATCTAGTGAGACCCTAGAGGTTATGAAAAAGGACCAACTAGAAATTAAGCGTACACTGACTGAAATAAAGGATATTATGCAGAGTTCCAACAGCAGACTAGAGGATCGCAAGAATCAAGTCAAAGATTAGAAATATGAAGAAGCAAAAAACACCCAACTGGAAAAACAAAAATAAAAAAGAATCCAAAAATATGAAGATAGTGTAAGGAGCCTATGGGACAACTTCAAGCGAACCAACATCCGAATTATGGGGGTGCCAGAAGAAGAGAGAGAGCAAGATATTGAAAACCTATTTGAAGAAATAATGACAGAAAACTTCCCCTACCTGGGGAAAGAAATAGACTTACAAGTCCAGGAAGCGCAGAGAACCCCAAACAAAAGGAATCCAAAGAGGACCACACCAAGACACATCATAATTAAAATGCCAAGAGCAAAAGACAAAGAGAGAATCTTAAAAGCAGCAAGAGAAAGACAGTTACCTACAAGGGAGTACCCATACAACTATCAGCTGATTTCTCAACAGAAGTTATGCAGGCCAGAAGGGAGTGGCAAGAAATATTCAAAGTGATGAATAGCAAGAACCTACAACCTAGCTTACTTTACCCAGCAAAGCTCTCCAGAATTGAAGGTCAGATATAGAGCTTCACAGATAAGGAATAGCTAAAGGATTTCATGACCACTGAACCAGTATTATATGAGATGCTGAAAGGTATTCTTTAAGAAGAGGAAGAAGAAGAAAAAGGTAAAGATACAAATTATGAACAACAAATACACATCTATCAACAAGTGAATCTAAAACTCAAGTGAATAAATAATCTGATGAACACAATAAACTGGTGAATATAATAGAATCAGGGGCATATAAAGGGAGTGGACTGACTATTCTCAGGGGGGATAGGGGTGTGGGGGTGTGGGAAGAGACTGGACAAAAATTGTACACCTATGGATGAGAACAGTGGGTGGCGGGGATAGGCCAGAGGGTGGGGTGGGAACGGGGTGGAGGGGAGCTTGGCGGGGGAAAAAAGAGGAACAACTGTAATAATCTGAACAATAAAGATTTAATTAAAAAAAAAAATTTGGTGGAGTGTCGCTCCGGGGTGGTGGCAAGGCCTATGTCCCACTTGGAGGAAGCTGAGTGTTGGTTTGTCAGCGCCGTGTCCATGGTGCTGTTTATTTTAAAATGGTCAGTGGGCATCATGGCAGCTCCTGCATTGAGGATCTGCCCCCTGGTGGTCAGTATGTGTCATAGCCACTGGTTGGATGTACAGACACTTACACTTAGCTTTTTCGCCTTTTATATATACTGGTAGTACTGGAAGTCATAGCCACAGCCATCAGACAAGAAGAAGAAATAAAAGGCGCCCTTATTAGCTGCACCAGTCTGCACCAGAGAGATGCAAATTAAAACAACAACTAGGTATCACCTCACACTTGTCACAAACAACATGATATTGTACCTAGAAAACCCTAAAGATGCCACCAAAAAACTACTAGATTTAATAAATTAATTGAGGAATATAGCAGGATACAAAAATCAACACCCATAAATCGATGGCTTTTTTATGCACCAATATTGAATTCTCAGAAAGAGAAACTAAACAAACAATCTCATTTACCATTGCAACAAAAAATTAAGATACTTAGGAATAAAGTTAACTAAGGAGGTAAAAGACTTGTACTCAGAAAACTACAGGATGTTGGAAAAAAGAGATAGAGGAAGATATAAACAAGGGAAAAAATATACTATGTCCAAGGATTGGTAGAATCAACGTCATTAAAATATCCATATTACCCAAAGCAATCTCTAGATTCAATGCAACCCCTATTAAAATACAAACAGCATATTTCACAGATCTAGAATAAATACTTTAAAAATTTATATGGAACTAAAACTAAAAAGACCCCAAATATCCCCAGCAATTTTGAGAAAGAAGAATAATGTTGAAGGAATCACAATACCAGATATCAAGTTATGCTACAAAGCCACTGTAATCAAAACAGCCTGGTACTGGCATAAGAACAGGCATATACATGAATGGAAGAGAATGGAGAATACAGAAATCGACGCAAGCTCAATTAATATTTGACAAAGGAGGCAAGAGCATACAATGGAGTCAAGACAGTCTCTCCAATAAATGGTGTTGGGGAAAATTTGACAGGTACATGCAAAAGAATGAAAGTAGACCACCAACTTACACCATACACAAGAATAAACTCAAAATGGATAAAAGACTTAAGTGTAAATCGTGAAACCATAAAATTCCTAGAAGAAACCATAGGCAGCAAATTCTCAGACATCTCTCATAGCAATATGTTTATGGATAAATCTCTTATGGCAAAGGACACTAAGGAGAAAATAAACAAATGGGACTACCTCAAAATAAAAAGCTTCTGCACAGCAAAAGAAACTACCAATAAAACGAAAAGGGAGCCCACTGCATGGAAGAACATATTTGGCAATGATACATCTGATAAATGGTTAATGTCCAAAACATGTAAGGAACTCATACAACTTAACAAAAGGAAGACAAACAATCCAATTAAAAAATGGGCAAACTGCCCAAGCCGGTTTGGGTCAGTGGATAGAGCATTAGCCTATGGACTGAAGGGTCCCAGGTTTGATTCTGGTCAAGGGCACATACCTCGGTTGCAGGCTCCTCCTTGGCCATGGCCCTGGTCAGGGCTCGTGCAGGAGGCAACCAATCAATATGTCTCTCTCACAGTGATGTTTCAGTCTCTCCCTCTCTCTTCCACTCTTCCTAAAAATCAATGGTAAAATATCCTCAGGTGAGGATTAACAACAACAACAAAAGAAACCCCCACACAAACAAAACAAAACAAACAAAATGGGCAAAGGACCTAGACACTTCTCCAAAGTGGAATACAGGTAGCCAAGAGACATATGAAAAAATGCTCATGGTCATTGATCACCAGAGATGCAAATTAAAATCACAATTAGGTATCACATTACACCTATCAGAATGGCTACTATCAACAAAGCAACAAATGACAAGTGCTGGTGAGGATGTGGAGAAAAGGGAACTCTAGTACACTGCTGGCAGGAATGCAGACTGGTGCAGCCATTATGGAAACAGTATGGAGTTTCCTCAAAAAATTAAATATGGAACTGCCATTTGACCCAGTGATTCAGCTTCTCGGAATATACCCTAAGAAACCCTGAAACACCATCAGAAAGAATGTTTGCACCCCTATATTCATAGCAGCACAATTTACAGTAGCTAAGATCTGGAAACAGGCCATGTGCCCATCAGTAGATGAATGGATTAGAAAACTGTGGTACATTTACACCATGGGATACTAAGCAGCAGTAAAAAAGAAGGATCTCTTGCCCTTTGAGTCAGCCTGGGAGGGACCTAGAGAGCATTATGGTAATTGAAATAAGCCAGTAAGAGAAGGACAAGTATCACATGATCTAAGTTATATGTGGAATCTAATGAACAAAATAAACTGATGGACAAAATAGAACCAGAGACACAAGCATGGAACAGACTGCAAGGGAAGGTGGGAAGGAATCAAAAAAAGACACAGACAATAGGGTGGTGAAGGCAGGGGAGGGGGGAGGGACATATGTAATACTTTCAACAATAAAGATTAAAAAAAAAAAAGAATCTAAGAGGAAAAGGAAATCCAGAAGAGAGGCTGCAGTGGGTTCCTCCAGCTTGCCCGGCAGCAGGAGGGAACAGTGGGGTTGAGATGAGAGAGCATGAGAACCTGAGACCACAAGCCACAGGATGGACCTGGTGTTACCAGGACAGGTGAGGTTGTGATGGGGGAGGTGTGGAAGCCTCCTGGTGACCTGAAATCAGACCCACTGGTCCTGACCTCTGTGTCCTTCATTCTACCCACCCTTGTTCACTGGGGTTTTGCTCTGAGCCAGGCACCTGGCTACTGAGATGCTAAGATCAAGCCCCTGACCCAGAAACCTCCTGCCTTACTGAGCTGCTCTGGGTGGGTGATGTCTGAGTGTTACAGAGAACCGGAATACATCAAGCAATGCTCAGAGAGTTTGGAATCACACTTTATTATTATGCACAGGGGCACAGAGAAAAATGCCTTTCAAATTCAGGGCAACGCTACAAGCAGAACTTCCCTTTTTTACTAAAGAGCCAGCCCTACGTGTGCTTAGTGGTTATCTCGCCGGTGGCCTTGAGAACAACACGGTTCTGTCCAATTAAAAAATGCACCTGGCATGGCATTGAGAGCATGGGCGTATCTAGTCTCTGGGATACAAGGTCAGACAGCTAAGTTTATCTTCCTCATCATTCAAGCAGGCTAAAGCAGGCTAGAAAGCAAAGTTACTATTTTATTCTTATTTTTTAACATATTTGATTTTTTTTTTTACTGAGAGGAAGGGAGAGGGATAGAGAGTTAGAAACATCCATCAGCTGCCTCCTGCACACCCCCCACCAGGGATGTGCCTGCAACCAAGGTACATGCCCTTGACCGGAATCGAACCTGGGATCCTTGGGTCCTCAGGCCAACGCTCTATCCACCAAGCCAAACCGGTCAGGCATAAAGTCATTATTTTTTTTAGAATAAGAGGCCGTCTAAAAAATGGCAGAGAATTCCAAACAGTAGTTTTACAAAATGAGGGTTACCTTCTCACAAGTACCCGTCCATGAGCCGGGGAAGGGAAGGCGGGAGTAGAAGCTGGGAGTGGGCAGAAGGCCACAGTAGGGAAGATGGGGGGGCATTAGCCCAGGGATCCTGGATTCTTTTGGTTACAGGCCCAGAATCTGGAAGGGCGTGGACTTCTTCCCCCCGCCCCCCTGAAGTGAAAGTCAGCCTAGGTGAGTCATTCATTGCCTTCTCCTCGGTCTCCCCCATCTTGAGCTCAGTCCGGGGAGCCTTTTGCAAGCAGAGCACCCCGCACCCGGCAGGCTGAGGGAGTCGCCCCCTCCCCTGAAACACACGGAAGACCCGCGTCGGGTCTGCCGCGGGGACCAGGAGCGCTCACGACCGCACGTGGCCACGGGGAGTCCGAGCGCAGATGGCCTCTCGCCGCGCAGTGGGGCGCGCCGCCACCCTGAAGGCACAAGGGGGAGCGGGGCCTCGGCCCTGGGCCCCCCGCACCCTGATCCTTTTCCTGGTGCTGGTGAGTGCCCGCCGCCCCTCCTGGAGGGCGGGTGGGGGGCGGGGGGCAAGGAGACCAAACGGGGTTCTTGAGGGGCATGCCCGGGCCTGTGCCGGACCAACCTGAGCACATTCTGGAGAAGGGGGAGCGGGGAGTGTCGGCCCCGCGAAAGCAGAGACAGGGAACCCGCGCTGCTCCCGGTCCCCGGAAGGACCAGTCATTTCAGGGGGAAATCCACAAGGAAACTCGCGGAGCTTCCTTTCCCTTTTTCATTCTTGTTCAGCTTGTAAGACTTGGCTGTGGCCGGTCGGTGGGCCGACAGCCGGCCAAATGCCGCTTTTCTTCGCATTTGACCGCATTTTAAATCCCGACTCTCCACTTGCTTCCAGTCCCCGCGCAGTGCGGGCGCGCAGCCAGAGGTGTAAGGGCGGCTCGAAAAACGCCGCCCCAGGGCACGTCCAGTTCATTCTGTTCAAAAAAGTAACACTAACGCCAAACCGTGTATCACAGCTATCACGAAAGTTTAGTTCTTATTTTAAAAAGGAATCCAAGATTCAGAGAAGCGATATCTATAATCACAAAGTAACTTGTGTTTCCCGGTGCATGTGGGCGCAACCTGTGTCGACCAAGTAAAAACATCTGAAGGAGGCGGCGGGGGGAGTGGAGCCCGAGGCGTCTGGCACCCCAAGCTCCTTTCCTGCTCCCTCTCAGGCTTGGCCTGTTGTTGCGCTTTTATGTTGTGAAGCTCCTGGGGAAGGATCGCTTGTTATGCTGGGAAGCTCGCGGGGAGTCCCGGTTAGAGGTCCGTGCCTCCATGCAGACTTCTGCTCCGTGTAGCACCAGCACAGCCTTTATTGTGGGTAAAGCAGACGCGGGGGAACCAGTGCAATTTGCTCTTGACTCTTATGACTATCTCTTTAGATAGGTGGTTCTCAACCTTCCTAATGCCGCCACCCTTTAATACAGTTCCTCATGGTGTGGTGACCCCCAACCATAAAATTATTTTCGTTGCTACTTCATAACTGTCATTTTGCTACTGTTATGAATTGTAATATATTTAAATATCTGATATGCAGGATGTATTTTTATTGTTACAAATTGAACATAATTAAAGCATAGTGATTAATTACAAAAACAATATGTAATTATATATGTGTTTTCCGATGGTCTTAGGCGACCCTTGTGAAAGGGTCATTCGAACCCCAATGGGGTTGCGACCCACAGGTTGAGAACCACTGCTTTAGATGATACCTGGTGTTATAATAATCATTATGGTACTTAATGTTAGGACCTTAGAATGTAAGATTTAAAGCATATAACCGGCCAAATGCTGCTTAAAGCATGTAACCCATGCTTTAAGTCTTACATTCTAAGGTCCTAACATTAAGTACCATAATGATTACTATAATACCCTGTTTATGATTTTGCTAATTCCAACAGCATGGTGTTAGCTTGCTGGCCCGTTGTCTGGCCCGCATGTCCCTGTGTATGGCACAAATCCTCAGAAGTGAACTTGCTTTGTCAGGGGGTTAATTTTATATTTTCATTTAGGTAATGACAGGTTGTTCTCCAGAAGGGCTGATACATTTTTCACTTAAACCAAGAGTCCACAGTTTTTCTGTTTCCCTACAGCCTTGCCACACTGAATTTTAATTCTTTGTAGAAAACGGAATACCATTTTGTTGTGTGTGTGTTTTGTATTTTTCTTTCATAATTGAGATTTTAGCTTGTTTTAGGATAAGTATACAGATATTTCAATTCATACACAATTCTTAACATACGTACCACAAATGTAAAGTCATGTCGTTGTGCTTCTTTTCTGAAGTTATTCCAGTGACTTCCAGCTTCAAATGTGGGGCTATTTCTTAGTAGAGTATCAAGTACCAAGATCTTCAAATGTTGATACCCTGTTATATCCGTCCCATCAATTCACAACGTAATGTCATATATGCTAAATAATCAAATTTTCAGTCTTTCACTGCCCATAAAGTTACTAGGAAAACTGGATTACCACACCAACAATGTCACAGATGCACAAAATTCTGACAGGGAGAGCCAAGATCAAGGAGTGGTTTTCTTTAGGAAACACTTCTACCAATAACATGGGAACAGAAGTGATTGAAAATGTTCAGGACATAGTAAATGCACGACTGGCTCCAAATTGCCATTTAGTATGCTTTGTATTATCTAATCTAATAATGGACAAACATGGTAATTAACCATACCTCCGCTACCCTTCCCATTGGCTAATCAGCAGGATATGCAAATTAACCCAACCAAGATGGTGGCCGGCAGCCATGCAGCTGAAGCGAGCAGGAGGTTTGCTTGCTCCAGTGATGGAGGAAGCCAAGCTTCCTCCCTGCTGCGGCCGGGCTCTGAGCTCCACTCTAAGCAACAAAGTTACAATTATAGAAGCTAAACAAACCCCAGATGCCTGCTTTCAGCAGGCCATGGCCTGGGAGTTGGAACGGCAACAAAGTTTCAATTATAGAAGGTAAATAAATCCCAGAATATAAAAAAAAAAAAAAAAAGGAGAGGCTGGGAGCTTCAGTCGCCAGCTTGGCCAGACTGAAAATAGCCCTCAGCCCCTTATCTAGACTGGCCAGGCACCCCAATGGGGACCCCCACCCTAAAGGGGGTGTGGACAGCCTGAAAATAGCCATCAGCCCCTCATCCAGGTTGGCCAGGCACCCCAGTGGGGACCCCCACCCTGAAGGGGGTGTGACCAGCTGCAAACAGCCATCAGCCCCTCACCCAAGCTGGCCAGGCACCCAAGTGGGACTCTCACCCTGATCCGGGACACCCTTCAGGGCAAACCAGCTGGCCCCCACCCGTGCACCAGGCCTCTATCCTATATAGTAAAAGGATAATATGCAAACTGACCCTAACAGCAGAAAGACTGGGAATGACTGGTCACTATGACACACACTGACCACCAGGGGGCAGACGCTCTATGCAGGAGCTGCCCTCTGTTGGTCAGTGAGCTCCCACATGGAGGAGCTCTGCTCAGACACAAGCCAGGCTGATGGCTGCCATTACAGAGGTGGTGGTGGGAGCCTCTCCCACCTCCTCAGCAGCGCTAAGGATGTCCGACTGCAGCTTAGGTCTGCTCCCCGCTGGCAAGTGGACATCCCTCGAGGGCTACTGGGCTGCCAGAGGAATTTCTGATTGCCAGCTTAGGCCCAATCCCCCCGAGGAGCAGGCCTAAGCCAGCAGGTGGTCATCCCCCGAGGGGTCCCAGACTGTGAGAGGGTACAGGCCAGGCTGAGGAACCCCCCACCTCGAGTGCACAAATTTTTGTGCACTGGGCCTCTAGTAGGATATAAAAACAACCCCATCTATGGCATGTTAAGCTGACATGCAGAACAACCAACGTTCTGCAACCAACATGCAGAATAGTCAACATCCCACTATTTTCTGGTTATACCAAAAAATTAAACAACCAGCAAGTGATTTCACCTCTTTAACAAAAAAAGAAAAAAGGATTTCCACTTTTCCATAAGAAAAATGGGATGAGGTGGAATTCCCTCATTCCTAAAAAAATCTCTAGAGCAGTGGTTCTCAACCTTCTGGCCCTTTAAATACAGTTCCTCATGTTGTGACCCAACCATAAGATTATTTTCGTTGCTACTTCATAACTGTAATGTTGCTACTGTTATGAATCATAATGTAAATATCTGATATGCAGGATGGTCTTAGGCGACCGCTGTGAAAGTGTCGTTTGACCGCCAAAGGGGTCGCGACCCAGAGGTTGAGAACCGCTGTTCTAGAACGACTAAAAAGCTTGCATTTACAAAATGGATGATAAAAACATTCTTCTGGATTGTACAAGCAGGGAGGCAGGGACCACGGATAGACATGACATTTGACATTAATCAGACTTGGCCTCTCTTTCTCCTGCCTCCTCTGAAGCTGGACCCTCCTTGTTTCCGCAGGTAGATATTTAGGTTCCTGGTGGCCCCCTTCGGCCTGTTTTATGTTTGCGTCCCCTTTCCCTTCTGTTTGCACTTTTGTCTGCAGATTTAGGAGCTGGTGAGGCTGACAACCTCCCCAACCTCTTGGGCTCCTCCTTCGCAGCCCCCTGGGCAGAGCTGGCCTTCCTCTTGGGCATTATGGTGGTGGTGGTGGGGGCATAGGAGGGCGTGTGTGTGTGTGTGTGTGTGTGTGTGTGTGGACAGGGGGGATAGGAGGAGGTGGGCGCTTGCTGGGGCTCAGGGGATTGGCTTGTGGGTGCCTGAGCCTGCAGCTTGCCTGGAGCCTGGGCTTCCGGGCCTGATGCCGCTTCTCCCGCCACCCAAGCTGCTTGGACCCACCTGTGGTGGTTTTTGCTTCCTCGTGGCTAGTAGAGATTTCCAAGGATCCAGGAGACATCTGAGCCTAGGAATGACAACCAGGAGACCCAGATTACACAGCAGGGGAGGGTGGCAGGGGGACTGGAATCCCAGCTGTGCACTTGAACTATGTCACCTGGGGCCAGTTATGCTCCCAGCCCTGCCTGTAGTGGGATGAGCCCATGTCCTTGGTCTGTTGGAAGGATGACATCAGATGAGGCCCAGTGCTGAGCGCTTCCCTGCCTCCAGGTCCTTGCTCTGCACTCGCTGGAATGGCCACCTTTCTGTGGGAGACTGTGGGAGCTCAAACCACGTCCTCAGGGTTGGTGTCGGTGTTCTGGTGCTGGGGGGGCCAGAGGGCACATGGTTTCCACCCAGCAGTGGCTGCACCTGTTTGCGTGGGACCGTGGAATCAGCTCCTTGAGGAGGGAGGTGTGCAGAGGGGCCAGACGTCCAGTGATGCAGTGGTGGCGCTGCAGGGGCACAGGTGCGTCCAAATGCTTTCAGCCGTCCCTCTGGGGGAACACCGAGGCCTCAGTCCCCATCTTGGACCACATTCCCCTTGCCAGGGCTGGCAGAGAAGCCTGGCAACACCTTCCAGGTAAGGGTGGGGAGTGGGCGGCAGGAATGTGCACTGAGTAGCTTTGGGCATCTTGGGTGCTGCACTCAGCTGGGCACTGTGCTGCCATTATTCCCTATCATTTTTCTAACAACCTGGGAGATAGGGATGGTTTCCCCTACTGTACACAGGAAGAAAGTGAGTCAGAAGGAAACAATTTTATTATTCTTTTGCCTGATTTCCTTTATAATAGCAGCCACCTTGGACCTTTACTTTTTGGGGAATATTTGCTTTTGTTGTGTTCTAGTCACAGTTAAACGAACTGCTAAATAATATGATCTCCTGATATTTGCTTTTAAATTTTATGCCTGGGCTACCTACATTTGCCTTATTTGAGAGTTAGATTCATTAACTACTTACGACTAGGCATATTTTGAAAAACATGAAATGGCCGCAAGCACACACTGGCTTGTGCTAAGATGGCAAACGGAAGTTAAGGGAAAGGGAAGTGAGAACTGTAGAGCGCTGTTAATATAGTTTTTTTACAGTACGGTCCCCGCCTCCTCTCATGATTACTGTAGAGTGTGAGAACTTTCATAAGCCCTAGCTCCTCCCTAGACATATCGGACTGATTAGGCTTTCTTTAAGGTTCCAGTCAGATTTTATCAGTTCCCCCATGTTGATCGAGAACATTCTCTGAAAGCATTGCTGATTAACAGTCACGTCTTCCAACTTAAGCAGTTTTTTTTTGCCCGTCAATGTCAGGAAGGACCTCTCCTGGGTGTGGCCTCTTCCGTCAGAGAGGAAGTGCGTGGGTTCAGTCCAGGGGTAACAGGGAACAGGTGCAGAGCATAATAACAAACAAGAAGAATTCAAAAGAGAATTAGGACAGCATAACAACAGAGTCTACATCAATTTAAACTAGGAGCTCAAACCTGCAGATAATGAAACACAGACCATTATTATCTTGGATTGATCAAAGTTCTTTTTTTTTTTTAATTGATTTTTAGAGAGAAAAGAAGGGAGAGAGAGAAACATCCATCTGGAAGAAAAACATCGATTTCTTGCCACCTGCTCATGTCTGACTGGGAATCAAACCCACCATCTTTTGGTATAAAGGACGGCTGCCTCCTGTACACCCCACACCGGGGGTGGAGCCCACAACCTCCTGGTTCATAGGTCAGCGCTCAACCACTGAGCCATCAACCACTGAGCCATCAATCACTGAGCCATCAACCACTGAGCCATCAACCACTGAGCCATCAATCACTGAGCCATCCCATCAACCACTGAGCCATCAATCACTGAGCCATCAACCACTGAGCCCTCAACCACTGAGCCATCAATCACTGAGCCCTCAATCACTGAGCCATCAACCACTGAGCCATCAATCACTGAGCCATCAACCACTGAGCCATCAACCACTGAGCCATCAATCACTGAGCCATCAATCACTGAGCCATCAACCACTGAGCCATCAATCACTGAGCCATCAATCACTGAGCCATCAACCACTGAGCCATCAACCACTGAGCCATCAATCACTGAGCCATCAACCACTGAGCCATCAATCACTGAGCCATCAACCACTGAGCCATCAATCACTGAGCCATCAATCACTGAGCCATCAATCACTGAGCCATCAACCACTGAGCCATCAATCACTGAGCCAAGCCGCTGGGTCTTTTTTTCCTTTAATCCCCCCCTCCTTTCCACAATAGCATAGGAAATAGAAACAAGGACATGTTCCTTCCAAGGAAAAGAGAAAAGAGAAATGTTTAGTAAGAATTAATAGTAAGAAAAGCAGATTCAGTTTTTCTGGTAATATGTTTCCTTCAGAAGTCACCTGCGTTAATTTTTGACAGCTGCAGTTTCCGGTCATCAGACTGAGGGACGTTCCTGTCAGGGTCTGCTGCCTTCTGTAGGTATGAATCCTGTACCCACTCTACTTCCTGGAGTTTAGCAGCACACAGCTTAGTCAGCAGTACTTGGTAAGGGCCCTTTCAGTAAGGCTGGAGGGAATCTTTTATGAGATGTCTTTTTCAGTAAAAAAAAAAAAAAAATCTCCAGGTTGTAGAGTGTGGATTTTGAGTTGTTCATTCCCTTGGAGGGACTGTGAAAAGATTGTCCTCCAAGGAAATGATTATTTTCAATAGAAGCAATTAAGCCTTTACAATATTGAAATATGTTTCCTTTATATTGAAATAGGTTTCCTTTATATTGAAATATATTTCCTTTACCAACTGTGGATCCAAAGAAGCAGCAGCCAAACGCATGGAACGTCCTGTAATTATCTTGAAAGGAGAAAGCTTATGAGTCCCAAAAGGGGTGGACCCGAGATTTAAAATGACTAGTGGCAATGCTTTCGGCTAAGGTATTTGAAGAGTTTCTGCAAGTTCTGCCAATTGAATCTTTTTTTTTGTTTTTAAAGATAGGATTTTTTCTTTTTTAATGAGGATTGAGCCTACAACCTGGGCATGTGCGCTGATCTCGAATTGAATCCGCGATCTCTCAGTGTATGGGATGACACTCAACCAACTGAGCCACACCTTCAGGGCTGCCAATTGAATCGTAATAATGTCATTAGTACGTTCAACTAAACCTGAGAATTGAGGATGGTAATCACAGTGAAAATGTTGTGGAACCAGCCAAAGAGCACAGACTTGTTGTAGCACTTGACCAATGAAATGGGTTCTTTGTTCATTGAAGTTCAAGAGGAGTCCCCCAAGCAGGAACCCTCTTCTCTAACAGGACTTGAGCCACTGCAAAGGCATTTGCTTGTCTACAAGGGAAAGCTTCAGTCCAGTGATAAAACATATGTATCATGACTAAAACTCATTTATATTCATGAGATGGGGAAGCTGTATGAAATCTATTTGCCAAACCACAAAAGATCCAGTAGGCAAATTTAATAGGCTTCCCTGGGCTGTGTTTGAGGTGGGTACTTTTTGCGGCCTTGTTAATATCTCCCCACCAATATTTATTCATGAAGCTATCATTTTGTCAGTGGACCAGTGGTTTAATGCATGGAGAGTGGTCAGGAGCAAACATTTTAGAGTTCTTGGCAGGACTGGGTTGTTATTTGGCTTGAACCAGAGCTTTCTCTTCTTGTTAAACCAGAAATTGTTGGATTTCCAATCTTGTTTTACTTCTTTTTGAAGCCAGTTGTTGGGATTCTCTGGCCAGTTTTTCTAAGTTTTCAACTGGGGAATCATCTCTTTGGACCATGACAGAGGTTTGACTGCTGCTGACACCTTTAAGGGCATTCTTAGCAGAAATGTCAGCAGGGTGGTTTCGTTTACCTTCCAGAACGTCAAGTCTAGAATGCCATAGAATCTTAATAATACGGTTTCCCTGAGCCATTGGAGCCATACTATAGTCACTGCTGACTATATAGTATCCTCGGGGACTATGGTGACCCCCATGTTTTTGAGTGAGAAACCCAAGGGTATCCCCATCCTTCTCATGCACGAAAGTGATAAGGGGCCCTGTCTGGGTTGCTTAGTTGGTTGGAGCATGGTTCCATGCACCAAAAAAGGTTATGGGTTCGATTCCTCGTCAGGGCACATACCTGGGTTGTAGGTTCGATCCCTAACTGGTGCACGTACAGGAGGCAACTGATTGATGCTTCCCTCTCACATGGATGTTTCTCATTTCTCTCTCTCTCTCTCTCTCTCTCTATACCTCCCTTCCACTCTATCTAAAAGCAATGGAAAAATATCCTTGGGTGACGACCAAAATAAAAAAATAAAAACAAAAAGACATATGAAGTCAAAAAACAAACAAACACAAAACTGGGGTGAGGGTGGGTTAAGAATGTTAACAGAATTGTCTAGTCTGCAAAACATATACAGTTTGTAAAGGAAAAAATGGAAATAGAAAGCAATAAATGTTTGTGTCAAGTGACTATTTTATTGCCACGGAAGGACAAAACTTTGGGGATGAGATGGACTGAAGGAAAAACTCTAATGTAATTGCAATAAGGATGGTAGAGAAGATAAAAGAGGACACTCCCTTCAAGGTGAGGCCTGGGCACAAGGAATGAGCCCAAAATAGCAGCCACTGGCTGGATTGGAGGTCTAGGAGAGAAAGAGTCTTCATATGAAAGGAGAGTAAAAGGTAAGGATGGAGAGGCTGGTAGAGGTGAGGCTATAGGAGGCAAAGACCAGAAAGTGAAGGCTTTCCTCTGTTGTAATATAAACAACAATGTGTTAGAAATACGTAATGTACTTCATAGTTTTAAACTCTCTTTCCATGTGTTGCTACCTTTGAGCAAGAAACCATTCCTGTGTGTCTGCTGAAACTAGAGGTGCAACCACTAGAAAAGAATTTGCTACCAGGAGGAAAAGATGGTTGACAAAATTTGGGGGGCCCTTGACTACATTTGTTATTATTTTATTTTATGTTTTAGGCAAAATTATTAAGACATTAAAGTCCACTGCATTATTTTCTACCTCTTTTGGTATGTCTAAAAAAATTTACAACATAAAACAAATATAGGAAGAAAGGGAGGAAACGAGGGAGGAAGGAAACAAAGAAGGAAGAAATTAAAGGAGAGGGTACAGTTCCCTTATCACTGCAGACAGTTGACAAGATGTCTCAGATTCCATCCTTCATACCAACAGGGGTTTGGATCTGTGTGGTTATTGTCTTGACGAACCTTTAATAAACCAGTACCCCTGCAATAAGCCAGTCTGAAGGAAGAGGTGAGGCTATGGAATAGCCATCAAGACTCCTGGAAATGTGGGCACAGCTCTCAGGGAAGACAGCTAGAACCTTCAACAGCCCAGTGTTCCATTTATGGCAGAGCTACTCCTACCCTACGACTGAAACAGTGTACATGTCTGAAGGCTGTGACTGTGTCCCTTTACAATAGGAAAACTGAGGGTCAGGAAGACCAAAAGTTGTCCCTGACTGTCCGTGCTCATCTTCAGGTTTTACCATCTCTCATCACGCGTGCTCTTGCTCCTCCATCCCTGTGGACACACCACTCCCCTCCCTGCCCAGTTATTGTAAAAGGTCTGCCCTTTGACAGCTGTCCCTCTCCTCCACACATTGGACCCAGGACTCCAGAATTGCCCATTTAGTGTGTTTCAGTGCCTCTGGCTGAGGGCCATTACCAACCACCAATCCTCTGAACCAGGCTCATCTACTAGCAGATTATTTTCCAGTGGAGGAGGGTTGATAATAAGGGTTCTTTTACCTTTCTTTTTATTTTGTACATCAAATCTGAAATGTGCTGTAACAGACATTCTTTTTTTCTTTTTTTAATGAAGAAGTTGAATGTTTTATTATTAAGCCTTCTTGTTTTCCTGCAAGGCTGTTGCTTCACTATAAAAATAACACCAGCAAACTCTGTATTTTGCAAAATTAAGATGGCATTATTTGTCATCAGACATTTGTTAACAATGAAGAAAAACTTTTCTCCACTGCCAAATCCAGAGATGGATGTCAACAAGTTACAATATGATATAAGGTTTAATAGATAACAATGTTATCCTTGAATTACATAGTGGGATTAGAGGGAGCATATCTCAACATAATAAAGACCATATATGACAAACCTACAGCCAACATCATATTCAATAGACAAAAGCTAAAACCACTTCCCTTAAGAACAGGAACAAGAAGGGTGTCCACTTTTATTACTCTTATTCAACACTAGAGTCCTGGTGGATGGATGCGTGCACATTGAAAGGAAATTAATTAGAAGAAACATTTTAATATCCCTATTTACCCTTTCTCTATAACTGTCAACCAAATTCATGATTGATAATGACAGATCAAACCACATGCATGCGATTGGTGCCAGTGAGAGCTTCATATGTATCGTGTATGTGCGAGTCAACTTAGCCTTTTATAGATATAGGGTAAACTTGTTTAATTACACCTGCTTTCTGATTTAGCTAAACTTTTTCCAGCCCTGTGAAGCACCCCAACTTTTCTTTCAGGTAACTGTCAGCAACACAGCAGTAAATATCAACACGAAGTAAGTTATGATTGTAGATCCCGCAGGGAAAACAAAGAATAAAATATTTAACTGTAGCAGTGTTTGACTATAATTCTGCACAGTGTGAAAACCTGAAGTCATTTTCAAAGTCGACCATTTGTTACTTCTTTTCAGTTGGGTCAAGTTTCTAAACTTTCTAAATCTCCGTTTTTCTGGCTAATGAAAAGAAAATAGGATTCTTCCAAGTCTCCTATCTTACCTACTCTGGGACTTCTGTGAGGATCAAATGAGATGAGGCACGGGAAAATGCTTCACAAACATTTGGTTAAACTGTAAAATGTTGCACCTGGCTCTAAAGCAGGTCATGTTCCTGGGCTGAAGAAACTCTAAAGAGGCTAGTTGCTAGGGAGAGGAAGCTGGGCGTTGCTACGTGATGTTATTACCCAGTGCCCACAGCCTCCGTTTCCGGGCTGGGCTGGGCTGTGAGCTGTATTTTGTGCCATGGGATCTTGGCAGCATTGGCTTCAATCTGGTAGAGTGTCGCTCCGGGGTGGTGGCAGGGCCTATGGCCCACTTGGGGGAAGTCGAGTGTTGGTTTGTCAGCCAGGTGTTGGTTTGTCCATGGTGCCGTTTATTTTAAAATAGCCAGTGCACATCAAGGCAGCTCCTGCCCCCCGGTGGTCAGTGTGTGTCATAGCTACTGGTCGGATGGACAGACACTTAGCTTTTTCGCCTTTTATATATACTGATAGTACTGGAAATCCTAGCCACAGCGATCAGGCAAGAAGAAATAAAAGGCATCCACATTGGCTGCACCACTCTGCACCTGAGAGATGCAAATTAAAACGACAATTAGGTATCACCTCACACTTGTCACAAACAACATGATATTGTACCTAGAAAACACTAAAGATGCCACCAAAAACTACTAGATTTAATAAATTAATTCAGGAATATAGCAGGATACAAAAATCAACACCCATAAATCGATGGCTTTTTTGTGCACCAATATTGAATTCTCAGAAAGAGAAACTAAACAATCTCATTTACCATTGCAACAAAAAATTAAGATACTTAGGAATAAAGTTAACTAAGGAGGTAAAAGACTTGTACTCAGAAAACTACAGGATGTTGGAAAAAAGAGATAGAGGAAGATATAAACAAGGGGAAAAATATACTGTGTTCAAGGATTTTGGTAGAATCAACATCATTAAAATATCCATATTACCCAAAGCAATCTCTAGATTCAATGCAACCCCTATTAAAATACAAACAGCAGCCGTAACCGGTTTGGCTCAGTGGATAGAGCGTCGGCCTGCAGACTGAAAGGTCCCAGGTTCGATTCCGGTCAAGGGCATGTACCTTGGTTGCGGGCACATCCCCAGTCGGGGGTGTGCAGGAGGCAGCTGGTTGATATTTCTCTCTCATCGATGTTTCTGACTCTCTATCCCTCTCCTTTCTTCTCTGTAAAAAATCAGTAAAATATAAAAAAAAAATACAAACAGCATATTTCACAGATCTAGAATAAATATTTTAAAAATTTATATGGACCTAAAACTAAAAAAAAGACCCTGAATATCCCCAGCAATTTTGAGAAAGAAGAACAAAGTTGAAGGAATCACAACACCAGATATCAAGTTATGCTACAAAGCCACTGTAATCAAAACAGCCTGGTACTGGCATAAGAACAGGCATATGGATGAATGGAACAGAATGGAGGACACAGAAATCAACGCAAGCCATTACGCTCAATTAATATTTGACAAAGGTGGCAGGAGCATACAATGAGTCAAGACAGTCTCTCCAATAAATGGTGTTGGGGAAAATTTGACAGGTACATGCAAAAGAATGAAAGTAGACCACCAACTTACACCATACACAAGAATAAACTCAAAATGGATAAAAGACTTAAGTGTAAATCGTGAAACCATAAAATTCCTAGAAGAAACCATAGGCAGCAAAATCTCAGCCATCTCTCATAGCAATTTGTTTATGGATATATCTCCTGTGGCAAAGGACACTAAGGAGAAAATAAACAAATGGGACTACATCAAAATAAAAAGCTTCTGCACAGCAAAAGAAACCATCAACAAAACAAAAAGGGAGCCCACAGCATGGGAGAACATATTTTGCAATGATACATCTGATAAACGGTTAATGTCCAAAACATATAAGGAACTCATACAACTTAACAAAAGGAAGACAAACAATCCAATTAAAAAAATGGTAAACTGCCCAAGCCGGTTTGGGTCAATGGATAGAGCATCGGCCTATAGACTGAAGGGTCCCAGGTTTGCTTCTGGTCAAGGGCACATACCTCGGTTGCAGGCTCCTCCCTGGCCTGGGCCCTGGTCAAGGCTCCAGCTGGAGGCAACCAATCAATGTGTCTCTCTGACATTGATGTTTCTGTCTCTCCCTCTCTCTTCCACTCTTCCTAAAAATCAATGGTAAAATATCCTCAGGTGAGGATTAACAAAACAAACAAACAAAAAAAAATGGGCAAAGGACCTAAATAGACACTTCTCCAAAGTGGAATACAGGTAGCCAAGAGACATATGAAAAAATGCTCAAAGTCATTGATCACCAGAGAGATGCAAATTAAAATGACAATTAGGTATTACCTCACACCTGTCAGAATGGCAACTATCAACAAATCAACAAATGACAGGTGCTGGTGAGGATGTGGAGAAAATGGAACCCTAGTACACTGCTGGCAGGAATGCAGACTGGTGCAGCCATTATGGAAAACAGTATGGTTTCCTCAAAAAATTAAATATGGAACTGCCATTTGACCCAGTGATTTTGCTTCTAGGAATATATCCTAAGAAACACTGAAACACCATCAGAAAGAATGTTTGCACCCCTATGTTCATAGCAGCACAATTTATAATAGCTAAAATCTGGAAACAGCCCACGTGCCCATCAGTAGATGAGTGGATAAAAAAGCTGTGGTACATCTACACCATGGGATACTAAGCAGCAGTAAAAAAGAAGGATCTCTTGCCCTTTGAGCCAGCCTGGGAGGGATCTAGAGAGCATTATGCTAACTGAAATAAGCAATTAAGAGAAAGACAAGTATCACATGATCTAAGTCATACACTGAGTGGCCAGATTATTAAGAATACCCCATCAGTACTTTGTTGGGCCACCTTTTGCCTTCAATACTGCAGTGATTCTTCTTGGTATTGACTCCACGAAATATTGAAAGGTGATGGGAGGAATCTGACACCATGCCTGTTGAATAGCACTGTCCAGTTCTGTGAGATTTGATGGTTGTGGAACCAGCTGACTGATAGCTCTTTTATCTTCGTTCCACAAATGCTCAATTGGATTGAGATCTGTGACTTTACCTAAGCAAGGTAAAGTCTCCCTCATGTTCTTGAAACCACTCCTGCACAATACGAGCACCGTGGCATGGCCCATTGGAAGAAGCCATCTCCATTGGGATACGCCATCAACATGATAGGATGAACTTGATCAGTAATGATACTTAGGTATCTTGTGCTATTTAGACGTTGTTCCACACGAATTAAAGGGCCCAAATCATGCCAGGAAAACATGCCCCAAACCATAACACTGCCCCCACCAGCTTGAAGGGTTGTACTCATGCGTGTGAGGTGCATGCTTTCATGCTGTTTCTGCCGATGCAACTGGAAACGTGATTCATTGGACCACATGCCTTTTTTCCAATGCTGGACTGTCCAATCCTTCTGTTCCTGTGGGAATTGGAGACGTTTTATCTTGGTAACTGCAGACAGCAAAGGTGTTCGAAGAGACAGACCTTCAGCTTCCATATCCCATATGATGAAGTGTGCGGCTAATTTGCCTACAAATGTCAGGTGATCATAATAACCTGGTCACTCAGTGTATGTGGAATCTAATGAACAAACTAAACTGATGGACAAAATAGACCCAGAGACATAGAAGCATCAAACAGACTGCAGGGGAAGGTGGGAAGGGATCAAAAAAGACACTAACAATAGGGTGGTGAGGGCCTGGAAGGAGGGCAGGCGAGGGAAATATGTAATACTTTCAACAATAAAGATTTAAAAAAAAAAAAGAATCTAAGAGGAAAAGAAAATCCAGAAGAGAGTCTGCAGTGGGTTCCTCCAACTTGCCCGGCAGCAGGAGGGAACAGTAGGGCTGAGATGAGAGAGCATGAGAACCTGAGACCACAAGCCACAGGATGGACCTGGAGTTACCAGGACAGGTGAGGTTGTGATGGGGGAGGTGTGGAAGCCTCCTGGTGACCTGAAATCAGACCCACTGGTCCTGACCTCTGTGTCCTTCATTCTATCCACCCTTGTTCACTGGGGTTTTGCTCTGAGCCAGGCACCTGGCTACTGAGATGCTAAGATCAAGCCCCTGACCCAGAAACCTCCTGCCTTACTGAGCTGCAAAGTGACTCTGGGTGGGTGATGCCCGAGTGTTACAGAGAACCGGAATACATCAAGCAATGCTCGGAGAGTTTGGAGTCACACTTTATTATTACGCACGGGGGCACAGAGAAAAATGCCTTTCAAATTCAGGGCCACACTACAAGCAGAACTTCCCTTTTTTACTAAAGAGCCAGCCCTACGTGTGCTTAGTGGTTATTTCGCCAGTAGCCTTGAGAACAACACGGTTCTGTCCAATTAAAAAATGCACCTGGCATGGCATTGAGAGTACAGGCGTGTCTAGTCTCTGGCCGACAAGATCAGACAGCTAAGTTCATCTCCCTCATCATTCAAGCAGGCTAAAGCAGGCTAGAAAGCAAAGTTACTATTTTATTCTTATTTTTTAACATATTTTATTGATTTTTTTTTTTTTTACTGAGAGGAAGGGAGAGGGATAGAGAGTTAGAAACATGGATCAGCTGCCTCCTGCACCCCCCACCCCCTTACCGGGCTGTGCCTGCAACCAAGGTACGTGCGCTTATGGGAATGGAACCTGGGACCCTTCAGTCCTCAGAACAACTCTCTATACACTGAGCCAAACTAGTTAGGCCATAAAATTATTATTTTTTTTAGAATAAGAGGCCATCTAAAAAATTGCAGAGAATTCCAAACATAGTTTTGCAAAATCGGGGTTACCTTCCTAGGAGTACCGGTCCATGAGCCCAGTACCCGTCCATGAGCCGGGGGAAGACAGGAGTAGAAGCTGGGAGTGGGCAGAAGGCCAAAGTGGGAAGATGGGGGCATTAGTCCTGGGATCCTGGATTCTTGTTGAAAGGCGATACCTTGGTTACCCGCCCAGGATCAGGAAGGAGGAGGGAGTGGACTTCACCCCGGTCCCCCCCCCCCCCCCCCCCCGCCCCGCCCCGCGACATGTAAGTCAGTCTAGGTCTAGGAAGTGAGTCATTCATTGCCTTCTCCTCAGTCTCCCCCATCTTGAGCTCAGTCCGGGGAGCCTTTTGCAAGCAGAGCACCCCGCACCCGGCAGGCTGAGGGAGTCGCCCCCTCCCCTGAAATACACGGAAAACCCGCGAAGCCTCTGCCGCGGGGACCAGGAGCGCTCACGACCGCACGTGGCCGCGGGGAGTCCGAGCGAGATGGCCTCCCGCCGCGCGGTGGGGCGCGCAGCTGCCCTGAAGGCACAGGGGGGAGCCGGGCCCCGGCCCTGGGCCCCCCGCACCCTGATCCTTTTCCTGGTGCTGGTGAGTGCCCGCCGCCCCTCCTGGAGGGCGGGTGGGGGGCGGGGGGCATGGAGACCAAACGGGGTTTTTGAGGGGCACGCCCGGGCCTGTGCCGGCCGGACCAACCTGAGCACATTCTGGAGAAGTGGGGCGGGGGGTGTCGGCCCCGCGAAAGCGGAGACGGGGACCCGCGCTGCTCCCCGTCGCCCGGAAGGACCAGTCATTTCGGGGGCAAATCCACAAGGAAACTCCCGGAGCTTCCTTTCCCTTTTTCATTCTTGTTCAGCTTCTAAGACTTGGCTGTGGCCGGTCTGTGGGCCGACAGCCGACCAAATGCCGCTTTTCTTCGCACTTGACCGCATTTTAAATCCCGACTCTCCACTTGCTTCCAGTCCCCGCGCGGCGCGGTGAGGGCGCAAAGCCAGAGGTGCAAGCGCGGCGGAAAAACTCCGCCCCAGGGCACGTGCCTACATTCCTGCTGTTAAAAATAGAAACACTAACGCCAAACCGTGTATCACAGCTATCGCGAAAGTTTAATTTTTATTTTAAAAAGGAATCCAAAATTCAGAGAAGCGATATCTATAATCACAAAGTAACTTGTGTTTCCCGGTTCATGTGGGCGCAACCTGTGTCGACCAAGTAAAAAATTTGAAGGAGATGGTGTGGGGAGTGGAGCCCGAGGCCTCTGGCACCCCAGGCTCCTTTCCTGCTCCCTCTCAGGCTTGGCCTGTTGCGCTTTTATGTTGTGAAGCTCCTGGGGAAGGATCGCTTGTTATGCTGGGAAGCTCGCGGGGAGTCCCGGTTAGAGGTCCGTGCCTCCATGCAGACTTCTGCTCCGTGTAGCACCAGCACAGCCTTTATTGTGGGTAAAGCAGACGCGGGGGGACCAGTGCAATTAGCTCTTGACTCTTATGACTATCTCTTTAGATAGGTGGTTCTCAACCTTCCTAATGCCGCCACCCTTTAGTACAGTTCCTCATGTTGTGGTGACCCCCAACCATAAAATTATTTTCGTTGCTACTTCATAACTGTCATTTTGCTACTGTTACGAATTGTAATGTATTTAAATATCTGATATGCAGGATGTGTTTTTATTGTTACAAATTGAATATAATTAAAGCATAGTGATTACTCACAAAAACAATATGTAATTATATGTGTTTTCCGATGGTCTTAGGCGACCCCTGTGAAAGGGTCATTCGAACCCCAAAGGGGTCGCGACCCACAGGTTGAGAACCGCTGCTTTAGATGATACCCTGTGTTATAATAATCATTATGGTACTTAATTTTAGGACCTTAGAATGTGCGTGGATTCAGTCCAGGGGTAACAGGCAACAGGTGCAGAGCGTAATAACAAGAAGAATTCAAAAGAGAATTAGGACAGCATAACAACAGAGTCTACATGAATTTAAACTAGGAGCTCAAACGTGCAGATAATGAAACACACACCATTATTATCTTAGGTTGATCAAAGTTCTTTTTCTTTTTAATTGATTTTTAGAGAGAAAGGAAGGGAGAGAGAGAAACATCCATCTGGAAGAAAAACATCGATTCCTTGCCTCCCATTCATGTCCGACTGGGAATCAAACCCACCAGCGTTTGGTATAAAGGACGGCTGCCTCCTGTACACCCCACACCGGGGATGGAGCCCACAACCTCCTGATTCATAGGTCAACGCTCAACCACTGAGCCATCAACCACTGAGCCATCAACCACTGAGCCAAGCCGCTGGGTCTTTTTTCTTTAATCCCCCTTCCTTTCCACAATAGCATAGGAAATGGGAACAAGGACATGTTCCTTCCAAGGAAAAGAGATAAGAGAAACATTTAGTAAGAATTAATAATAAGAAAAGCATTGTCTAGGCCAGATTCAGTCCTTCTGGTAATATGTTTCCTTCAGAAGTCACCTGCGTTAATTTTTGACAGCTGCAGTTTCTGGTCATCAGACTGAGGGACGTTCCCGTCAGGGTCTGGTGCCTTCTGTAGGTGTCACTCCTATACCTACTCTACTTCCTGGAGTTTAGCAGCAGACAGCTTAGTTAACAGTACTTAGTTAACAGCCCTTTCAGCAAGGCTGGAGGGAATCTTTTATGAGATGTCTTTTTCAGTAAAAAAAAAGAAATAATAATAAGTCTCCAGGTTGTAGAGTGTGGATTTTGAGTTGTTCATTCCCTAGGAGGGACTGTGAAAAGATTGTCCTCCAAGGAAATGATTATTTTCAATAGAAGCAATTAAGCCTTTACAATATTGAAATACGTTTCCTTTATATTGGAATAGGTTTCCTTTATATTGAAATATACTTCCTTTACCAACTGTGGATCCAAAGAAGCAGCAGCCAAAGGCATGGCATGTCCTGTAATTATCTTGAAAGGAGAAAGCTTATGAGTCCCAAAAAGGGTGGACCCAAGATTTAAAATGACTAGCAGCAATGCTTTTGGCTAAGGTAAGGGTAGGCAACCTTTTTGTGAGTGCGTGCCAAAACCAGCAAAATCTCTGACTCAAAATTCTTCTGCGTGCCAACCTTAATTTTTTGAGAACATGTTACGCCTACTTGATATCTCTTAAGGTGTATGTATGTGAAGAACCTTGAAGAAATAATAAAATTCATTTGAGCGACAAAAACACCGTATATGATGATGAAAAATAGATTTATTTTTTAATGCATACATGTACACTGATAGTTTGACAGAAAACTTTATGACTCCGTTTGATATTATCAGTGGGACTTTTGCTGCTGCATCACGGATGACAGAGATTTTACATCAGGTTTATATTTCGTGACCTTCAGAGATATGCACGAGCTACTACTTTCATCCGTCAGGCTGAAAGTCCAGTGAGAAAACATATGTTTCAAGACTAAAACTCATTTATATTCATGAGATGGGAAAGCTGTATGAAATCTATTTGCCAAACCACAAAAGATCCAGTAGGCAAATTTAATAGGCTTCCCTGGGCTGTGTTTGACACTTAAGGTGGGCACTTTTTGTGGCCTTGTTAATATCTCCCCACCAATATTTATTCATGAATGCTATCATTTTGTCAGCGGACCAGTGGTTTAATGCATGGAGAGTAGTTAGGAGCAGACATTTTAGAGTTCCTGGTAGGACTTGGTTGTTATTTGGCTTGAACCAGAGCTTTCTCTCCCTATTAAACCACAAATTGTTGGGTTGCCAATCTTGTTTTACTTTTTTTGAAACCAGTTGTTGGGATTCTCTGGCCAGTTTTTCTAAGTTTTCAACTGGGGAATCATCTCTTTGGACCATACCCTCAGCTCAACTGCTGTGTTTAAAATACACATTTTAAATCTTTACAGACACTAAAGTAAAAAAAATACAACTTTCTGGGTTGTAAACATGGTAGTACCAGAGTATTGTATAGTCACCGTTAAATAAAAGCCAAAACTGGAATGTGCAGAAAATAGGATTTGGTTAATTTGGGGACTCATTTTTATTTGTCTTAAACTTTTTAAAAAGGATTCCTGGAGTAGATTGGTATATTCTGTTAAAGACTTACAGTGATCCATTTTGCTCACACTGTTGCATCACAAGGGACTCACCCAGGGACCATGACCTCCGGTGTGTGTATATATTTACAAAGACAAAACAAACCACCCATTGGGATAGAAGGTAGCAATCACAAACTAAAGACCGTGGCTTGTTTAGGTGCAATACCCTGATTTCCAAAGTTAGTTGCAGTGGGTCTTACTGTTTTGTGACAGGATTTATTCAGACTGCTGTACTCTTCATTTGATGTAACAAAATGCTATTAATCTGAATATTTGTAAATAAAGTACCTGTATCCAGATTAAATTTAAAAAAAAAAGAAAGAAAGTAAGGGCAGCATTCTTAGCAGAAATGTCAGCAGGTGGTTTCATTTAGCTTCCAGAACATCAAGTCTAGAATGCCGTAGAATCTTAATAATACGGTTTCCCTGAGCCACTGGGGCCATACTATAGTCACTGCTGACTATACAGTATCCTCGGGGTCTGTGGTGACCCCCATGTTTTTGAGTGAGTAACCCAAGGGTATCCCCATCCTTCTCATCCACAAAAATGGTAAGGGGCCCTGGCTGGGTAGCTTAGTTGGTTGGAGCATGGTCCCATGCACCAAAAAAGGTTATGGGTTCGATTCCTGGTCAGGGCACATACTTGGGTTGTAGGTTCGATTCCCCAATCGGTGCACGTACAGGAGGCCACTAATTGATGTTTCTCTCTCTCTCTCTCTCTCCCCCCGCCCCTTTCTTTCCCTTTCCCTAAAAATCAATAAAAATATATCCTGGGATGAGGATTTTAAAAAAAAAATGAAAAAGGGAATCTGATAGTTAGGATGCCCAAGAGCAGGGGGGCTTATTAAACTCTCCTTTAAGCCTTTAAAGGCTATGTCACCTTGTTTCTCCCATAAAATTGGATCAGGATTGTCGTTCTTTGGTAAGACATTTAGAGGTTTTGTCATGAGAGAGAGATGTGGGATCTGATTTCAGCAACAGCTTACTAGCCCAAGAAAACCTTGCAATTGACACTTAATTTGGGGCCTTGGGAAACTTGGTGTATGTAGTGCATTTGACAGCTGCAGTTTCAGGTCATCAGACTGAGGGACGTTCCCGTCAGGGTCCGGTGCCTTCTGTAGGAGTGAACGTAATAAATGGTGGTCAGTGTTTTCCTTCCAGATTGATGTTTCTAGAGATTGATGTTCCCTTCCTTTCTCTCTGAAAATCAATTTAAAAAAAAAAAAAGAACTCTGATCAATCCAAGATAATAATGGTCTTTGTTTCATTATCTGCAAGTTTGAGCTCCTAGTTTAAATTCATGTAGACTTGGTTGTTATGTTGCCCTAATTCTCTTTTGAATTCTTCTTGTTATTATGTTCTGCACCTGTTAAAGGTGGGCCATGCCCCACTTTAGAGATGTTTAGATGGGGCATGGCCAAAAAAAAGGTTGGGAATCACTGGTTTACAGCAAAGAAAGTAAGGGTTTATTTTCAGGAAATGGCCCTCACCTGGAGACACAGATGAGCTATTGTTCAAAGATCTGGCTCTCCAATGGCTTCCAGGAGAGCCAGATGTCTCAAATATTGAACCTGAATTGGGATGAATTGTAATTTTTTCTTAGAGACCTTATGTTCCTTTAGGCCAGAAGTTCTAACAGATGGATGCTATCTTCCTGTGAGGAGACCTGAGAAGAGGAGCAAACAAGTAAATCATTCACAAATTGCAATAAGATGAAACCTTTAGGGAAAATGATATAATTTAAATCAGTCTTCAGAATTTATGACAATAAGAAGGGCTATCAGGAAAACCCCGAGGCAAGACTGTCCAGGTGGAGTGTTTTCCTTCCCAAGTGAAGGCAGGAAGGTATTGGCCACCTTCATCAGCTGGCATAGTAAAGAATGCACTACGCACATCAATTGTGAAGAATTTGGTTCCAGTTGGGATAGACGCTAGCAGCAGATGAGGGTCAAGAACAACAGGGTGTCAAGGGATAACAATGTGGTTTATTGCTCAGAGGTCCTGGACAAATGTCGACCCTCATCCCTTTGGCTTTCTCACAGGTCAGATAGGAATGTTACAAGGACTAGTGCACAGAATAATCATGCTACCAAACGGGGAGCAGGCCTCCGGCGCTGGTAGTGTGTGGGTTCTTGACTTAGTGCAGGGAAGATTTCACAAATTGAGTCCAGCTGATTTGGGGAGTACATTGATTGCAGCTGGGGACAGTGAAACGAAGGAAGGGCTGAGGATAGAAGAAGCAACCGGAGAGAGCCTAGGTGGGGCTGCTTTGTCTTTTTAGAAACGTTACAGGGAAAAAGTGGGCCACACTAGGCTGTATGAACTCACCAGGAAGTAAAAAATCACAGACAGAGTGAGTCAGCGTGGGGCTTACTGTAAGTTGTCAGAGGTTTGTGGGAGGCACATCTCACACAAGAGCGTGAACCACCCAATCATCACGCTTACGGACTACAAAAGGATCAACAATGAGAGCCTCTTACCGGACAGAAACAAAAGGAATAGGTTCGGAGATATGAGCCTGTTGAGTTTATTTGAAATCTCCACTATTTGAACCGTTTTAGTGCTTCAAGGCAGGGCGTTTTATGACAGTGGGTTGAGCAACAAGTGCAGCACCAGTGCCAATTTGCAGAGAAATCTCTCCAAGCCGATTAAGAGGAAGGATTGGGAAAGTCCCTGTTGTACCTCAGAGCCCCATCGCCGGGGGGATCTTGAAAAGGCTGGTTATGTTACCGCATTAAAGGGGTCTACTTGCCTGCATGCATCAAAGCCCAACGAGACACGAACAAGAGTTTCCAGCAGTGGTTCCCAGCATGGGGCACATGCCTCACAGGAGGGCAATTTGATTTTTAAGGGGGGCAATTCGAGAATGAGTTATTAACTGATTTTTTTACATTTCTTATGGTTCTAGGGGGCCTCATATACAGTATATAAATATATATTGTGACATATTTATGCATTTCAGTTCCCTAGTATATGTTTTGAAACTTTCTTTGCTATTTTTTCATATCCCTTCATATTATTATTATTTTTAAACAATTTCTTAGTGATTTCTTCCTCAGTACTTCAACTGTCCTTTCGTTGTGTTATTTTTCTCTTTCATGGATGCCATGTTCTTTGGAAGCTTGTTTAGGCCAAGTTAATGGCCTTTTAGGCTTCCTCCACATGAATAGGAGTTCACTTTTTGGATAATAAGAATTATATGTCAAAGGGGGGCATCGGGATTTTAGAGATGCTTAGGTGGGGCATGGCCAAAAAAAAGGTTGGTAACCACTGGTTTACAGCAAAGAAGTAAGGGTTTATTTTCAGGAAGTGGCCCTCACCTGGAGACACAGATGAGCTAATGTTCAAAGACCTGGCTGGCTCTCTAGTGGCTTCCAGGGGATGGTTGTATAGGGGGAAATCATTAGTCACGGTGACTAACGGAGTTGGGGGTCCTGGTGTCTACTAACTGATTGGTGCAGGGGAGGCGGTCGTTGATCAGTGCATCTGGTCCTGATGTCAGCCATGACGTTGCTTCATCTGGTTTTGCTGCTTTTCTGGGCCTGGAGGTGAAACACAACTGAGGCCTCGATGTTATCTCTAGTTTGAAGGAAACTCTGTCTCTGGGGTGCACAGACCTGAGGCTTTGTTCCTAAGATTATTTCATGCTGATCAGAACCTCATTGTCCTGAGAACTTAATGATTTAGGCAGTAGACATGCAAGGGAGAAGGAGGCAGGTGATTTAGGATGCTGGTGAGTCAAAAAGAAGAAGAGGAGGGGGAGAAAGAGAGAAACATCAATTTGAGAGAGAGAGAGAGAGAGAGAGAGAGAGAGAGAGAGAGAGAGAGAGATTGGTTGACTCCTGCATGCATTGTGACCAGGGCATGGGATAAGCCTGTAACTGAGGTATGTGCCCTTGACCAAGAATTGAACCCAAGATCCTTCGGTCCCTGAGCTGATGCTATAACCACTTAGCAAACTGGCCAGGGCAAACCAACACTTTTAAAGATAATTGTTTCCCCAAGGGAATGTGGACTATACGTATGAGCTCAGACAGACATGGCCTGAGCAGCATTTAGCATGTGTAATTCGGTTGCATCACTCTGAAATAGGAAAGTGGTAAGATTGCATTAGATTGCATCAGCCTGACAGAGGAAAGTGTGGCTCTGAGGATCACAGTAACACTGCTGGCAGATGATTAGATGGGCTTGGTGGTAAGTGGAAGGAAAGGCATTTAATGTGAAGTCTAGGTTTCCTAACCTGAGAGCTAGCAGTCATTAAACAAAATCAAAGAGTAAGTGGGGAGAAGAGAGCTTACCATTTAGGAAATAAACAAGACTCCATCCTCCCTAACCAAAGGCACTTAGGAGCAGACAGTTTACATCTGTCCAAACCGAAAGCCAGTAGCTTAAATTACCCTGGTCAGGGAGTTAGATAACAGAGACCCAGTTGGTGCTATTAGTGCCAGGCAAACCCAAGAATGGACAAAGTCGCCTTAGATGGTTTCGCTCAGTGGATATAGCGTTGGCCTAGAGACTGAAGAGTCCTGGGTTCAATTCCAGTCAAAGGTACATGCCCAGGTTGTGGGCTTAATATCCAGTAGGGGGCGTATAGGAGGCAGCCGATCGATGATTCTCTCTCATCATTGATGTTTCTCTCTCTCCTTCTCCCTTCCTCTCTGAAATCAATAAAATATATATTAAAAAAAAAAAAAAGAATGAACAAAGTCAGGGGAATAAATAATAAAGAAAAACAATTAGAGCCAGAAAAATCCAAGATAGAGGTGAAGCTGACCAGAAAATGATCCCAAACCCCACTATAAGCTCATTTTGACTTATCAACATACTAGAGGCCTGGTGCATGAATTTGTGCACCAGTGGGCTCCTTTGGCCTGGCCTGCGGCGATCTGGCTGAAACTGGGTCTCTGGCATCACCTGAGGGGTCCCGGATTGTGAGAGGGCTCAGGCCAGGCCAAGGGACCCTACTGGTGCATGATCAGAGCCAGGGAGGAGGGACGCAGGAGGTTGGCCAGCCGGGGAGGGGCCATGGATGGCTCCAGGGTGTGTCTGGCCCGTCTAGCTCAGTCCCGATCTGCCAGACCCCAGCAGCAAGCTAACCTACTGGTCAGAGCATCTGCCCCCTGGTGGTCAGTGCACATCATAGCAGCTGGTCAAGTGGTAGACTGCCCTCTGGTGGTCAGTGCATGTCATAGCGATCAGTTGAGTGGCCTTAGCATATTATTAGCATATTATGCTTTGATTGGTTGAACGGACAACTGGACACTTAGCATTTTAGGCTTTTATTATATAGGATTAAAAGACATACCTGAAAAACTGATGAATATTCTGATTGAGACCTCCCCTAAAATTCCCACCTGTAGAAAACAGATAAAAATCCTTAGGACAAAGGCCCCAGTGTGTGCTCTCCTGTGAGCAGCCCCGCACCCCCCTTTCCTTGAGCACCTGCTTTTACTTTCTCATAAGCTCTGAGTGCCCTCCTCTTGTCTGACGTTTCTAAAGAGACAAAGCAGCTCCACCTAGGTTCAATCCTATTCCTGTGCTTTTGCTTCCTCTATGCTAAACATTTCCTTTGTCTTACTGTCCCAAGCTTTAATAAACATACTCTCAAATTCACCCCGACTCATGTCTTGAATTCTTTCCTGCACAAAGTCAAGAACCCACACATTCCAAGATGTGTGGTCCCTGCCTGATCCCTTTCCAGTGACAAGTAGACCTGGACTATACAAAATGCTAAATGAAGATTTCAAGATGAAGACCATAGAAACATGGATTTTTTTAAAAAAAATATTTTATTGATTTTTTACAGAGAGGAAGGGAGAGAGATAGAGAGTTAGAAACATCGATCAGCTGCCTCCTGCACATCTCCTACTGGGGATGTGCCCGCAACCAAGGTACATGCCCTTTACCGGAATCGAACCTGGGACCTTTCAGTCCACAGGCCAATGCTCTATCCACTGAGCCAAACCGGCTTCGGCAGAAACATGGATCTTAAGAGAGAAGAAAGATCATTGGAAATATAAAAAAATGTGGCCAGTATAAAGGATTGTTATTTCCCCTTAGTTTTATGAAATTGTACACTATAAAAAATTATACATCATTTGGGAGGTTTATAAACTATATCCATGTTAATCCTAGGACATATTAACCCAATAGCAACAAGAATGGTGGGATGGCGTTGAATGTACTTATGTTGTAAGTCTCCAAAATTTTTGAAGTTTTTTTTTTAGATTTTTAAATTGATTTTTACTTTCATCCATGTGAAAGTAAAACATCAATCAGCTGTCTCTCCTGTACATCCCATACTGGGGATCAAGCCTGCAGCCGGGCATCTGTCCTGACTGGGAATCAAACCAGCAACCTTTCAGTGCATAGGCTGATGCCCAATCAAATGAGCCACACCAGCTAGGGCTTGAAGATTTTTAAAAAATAATTATTTTTATTTTTAATTGATTTGAGAGTGAGAGCGAGAGAGAGATTTGCTGCCCCGTCATCCATGTATTTGTTGGTTGATTCTTGTATGTGCTTCTCTTGTATGTGATTCTCATCATTGATGTTTCTATCTCTCCCTCCCCCTTCCTCTCTGAAACCAATAAAATATATTAAAGAAAAACACACACTTCTCCAGCTATCTTAATAGGACAAAGAATATTGCCAGAGATAGACTTTTTGTAGTGTTTAAGGATTAATTTATTAAGAAGTCAGAATAATTATCAATGTGTATATACCTAATAATAGAACTTCAAAATAAATGAAGCAAAAATCTACAGGATTTAATGGAAATTATAACAAACCTTCCTCAATAGTTGATAAAAACTATTAGATGAATACAACAACTCAGTAAAGGTATAATCTGAACACTATCAACCACTTTGACTTAATTGTCATTCACAGAAAAGGCTCAACATTTACTGAAGCTCAATCCATACTGGAAAAAATGATCAACTCTTGGGAAGGTGTTGCAGATTAGGATTACCTAGGAAAAGGCCCGAGGGGGTGTTCTGTGGGCCTGCTATGTTCTGTAATATAGAAAGAGGATTTGGGTTACACACATGTACCAATTAATAAATTCATTGAACTGTACACTTAAGAAATACGCATTTCATTGTGGGTGTTCACTGTACACGTCTGTAAATTTTACTGCGTGTGTAAACATTTTCATAATAAAATGACAAGGGAAAGAATTGATGAGAGACAGAGCCAGTAAACACAGGAGGGCATAGCACTGAGAGCAGAGAAAGGAGCCTGCACCAGGGAAGGCGGGGCCTGGGAAAGGAAGGGCCAAGGGACACAGGTGAGCTTACCTGTCATCAAACACGTGACAGGCTTTTCTGCGAAGAGGGCTGCATTCTATCTTGTTGAGATACAGTCGGTAGAGCTGAGCTCAACAATCCACAATAGCTTTTATTCTGACTTTCTTAACTTTATATTCTAAAAGACTCTCAAAATCACAGAAAAGTTGCAAAAACTATACAAAAATCTTCCGGAACCATCTGAAAGCCAGTTGCTAACTGTATGCTCTCTGCAAACAAGAACATGCTCCCCCATAACACAAACAATCTTCAAATCAGAACATTAACATCAATAATGTACTACTCATTTGCAAATTCCATTCAAATTCCTTCAATTCTTGTGTCATTTATAGCTCAGAAATTGTGATGCAAGTCGCAACATGGTCACTTTTCTAGGACTTTGGTATTTAGTGGGACTTTGACAGGTTCCTTTAAGGACAGCTTGTGAGGCACATTTACTTTTTTGAAAATTGCGGTAAAATATATAACACCTAACATACACCATCTTAACTATTTTTATTGCATAATTAAGTAGTGTTAACTACATTCACATTGCTGTGAAACCAATCTCAAGAACTACTTTCTTTTTTTTTTTTTTAATATATTTTTATTGATTTTTTACAGAGAGGAAGGGAGAGAGATAGAGAGTTAGAAACATCAGTGAGAGAGAAACATCGATCAGCCGCCTTCTGCACATCTCCTACTGGGGATGTGCCCGCAACCAAGGTACATGCCCTTGACCGGAATCGAACCTGGGACCTTTCAGTCCGCAGGCCGACGCTCTATCCACTGAGCCAAACCGGTTTCGGCAGAACTACTTTCATTTTACAAAACTGAAACTCTATATCCATTAAACAACTTTCAGTTCCCTCCTCTCAGCCCAGCATTCTTTTGTTTATATACCCTGAAGTGGAATTGCTGGGTCATATGGTAATCTTATTTTTTTTTTAATCTTTAAATTCTTTATTAGTTAAGGAATTACAAATGTGTCCTCATCCCCCCCTCCCCATTAACCCCCATCCGCCCGCCCCCCCCTCACTAATACTTTCACCCCCCTGTTGTCCATGTCCATTGGTTTGGCTTATATGCATGCATACAAGTCCTTTGGTTGATCTCTTCCCCTTACCCCCACCCTCCCCTACTTTCCCTCTGGGGATTAATAGCCTGATTGTTGTTTCTCTGTCTTTGGATCTGTCCCTGTTCATCAGTCTATGTTGTTCTCTATATTCCACAAATGAGTGAGATCATGTGGTATTTATCTTTCTCTGACTGGCTTATTTCACTTAGCATAATGCTCTCCAGTTCCATCCATGCCATTGCAAATGGTAAGAGTCCTTCTATTTTACAGCAGCATAGTATTCCATCGTGTAGATGTACCACAGTTTTCTAATCCATTCATCTACTGATGGGCACTTAGGCTGTTTCCAGATCTTAGCTATGGTGAATTGTGCTGCTATGAACATAGGGGTGCATATATCCTTTCTGATTGGTGTTTCTGTTTTCTTGGGATATATTCCTAGAAGTGGGATCATGGGGTCAAATGGGAGTTCCATTTTTAGTTTTTTGAGGAAACTCCATACTGTCTTTCATAGTGGCTGCACCAGTCTGCATTCCCATCAGCAGTGCACAAGTGTTCCTTTTTCTCCACATCCTCTCCAGCACTTGTCGTTTGTTGATTTGTTGATGATAGCCATTCTGACAGGTGTGAGATGGTACCTCATTGTTGTTTTGATTTGCATCTCTCGGATGATTAGTGACTTTGAGCATGTTTTCATATGTCTCTTGTCTTTCTGAATGTCCTCTTTTGAAAGGTGTCTATTTAGATCCTTTGCCCATTTTTTGATTGGATTGTTTATTTTCCTTTTGTTAAGTTGTATGAGTTCCCTGTAAATGTTGGAAATTAAACCCTTATTGGTGATAACATTGGCAAATATGTTCTCCCATGCAATGGGCTTTCTTGTTGTTTTGTTGATGGTTTCTTTTGCTGTGCAGAAGCTTTTTATTTTGATGTAGTCCCATTTGTTTATTTTCTCTTTAGTATCCAATGCCCTAGGAGCTGTATCGGTGAAGAAATTGCTTCGGCATATGTCTGAGATTCTGTTGCCTTTGGATTCTTCTAGTATTTTTATGGTTTCCCGTAGTACATTTAAGTCCTTTATCCATTTTGAGTTTATTTTTTAAATTTTTTAAAATATATTTATTGATTTTTTACAGAGAGGAAGGGAGAGGGATAGAGAGTTAGAAGCATCGATGAGAGAGAAACATCGATCAGCTGCCTCCTGCACACCCCCTACTGGGGATGTGCCCGAAACCAAGGTACATGCCCTTGATCAGAATCGAACCTGGGACCCTTCAGTCCTCAGGCCGATGCTCTATCCACTGAGCCAGACCGGCTACGGCTTGAGTTTATTTTTGTGTATGGTGTAAGTTGGTGGTCTAGTTTCATTTTTTTGCATGTATCTGTCCAATTTTCCCCAACACCATTTATTGAAGAGACTGTCTTGACTCCATTGTATGTTCTTGCCTCCGTTGTCAAATATTAATTGAGCATATTGGTTCAGGTTGATTTCTGGGTTTTCTATTCTATTCCATTGATCTATATGTCTGTTCTTGTGCCAGTACCAGGCAGTTTTGAGAACAGTGGCTTTGCTTCTTGGTGAGCCTGGCTAGAGGTTCATCAATCTTGTTTATCCTTTCAAATAACCAGCTCTTGGTTTCATTGATTTTCTGTATTGTTTCTTTGGTCTCAATGTCATTTATTTCTTCTCTAATCTTTATTATCTCCTTCCTTCTGCTCACCCTGGGCTTTTCTTGTTGCTCTCTTTCTAATTCTTTGAGATGTAGAGTTAGATGATTTACTATCAGTTTTTCTTGTTTTTTGAGATATGCCTGTAGAGCTATAAACTTCCCTCTCAGGACTGTTTTCATTGTGTTCCATAGGTTTTGGATTGTTGTGTTTTCATTGTCATTAGTTTCCAGGATGTTTTTAATTTCTTCTTTGATCTCATTGGTAATATTTTATCAATATTTAATAACATGCTATTCAGTTTCCAAGTGTTAGAATATTTTGGGTTGTTTTTATTGTAGTTTATTTCTAAAATTATGCCCTTGTGGTCTAAGAAGATGCTTGGTATGATTTCAATCTTCTTGAATTTGGGGAGACTTTGTTTGTGACCCAATATGTGGTCTATTTTTGAAAATGTCCTATGAGCACTTGAGAAGAAGGTATATTCCATGGCTTTGCAGTGAAATGTTCTGAAGATGTCAATTAAGTCCGTCTGATCTAGTGAGTCATTTAGGATTGCTGTTTCTTTGCTGATTGTTTGTCTAGAGGATTTATCCAGTGATGTCAGTGGTGTATTAAAGTCCCCTACTATGATTGTATTGTTGTCAATCTCTCCCTTGATATCTTCCAGGAGTTTTTTTTATGTATTTGGGTGCTCCTGCATTGGGTGCACATATGTTTATCAGGGTTATATCCTCTTGTTGTATTGATCCCTTTAGTATTATGAAGTGGCCTTCCTTATCTCTTGTTATGGCCTTCACTTTGAGGTCTGTTTTGTCTGATATAAGTATTGCTACCCCAGCTTTTTTTTTTTTCATTTCCATTTGCCTGAAAGATATTTTTCCATCCCTTCACTTTCAGTCTGTGTGAGTCCCTTATTCTGAGGTGGGTCTCTTGTAGACAGCAAAGATATGGGTCATGTTTTTTTATCCATTCAGCCACTTGATGTCTTTTTTTTTTTAAATATATTTTATTGATTTTTTACAGAGAGGAAGGGAGAGAGATAGAGAGCTAGAAACATCGATGAGAGAGAAACATCGATCAGCCACCTCCTGCACATCTCCCACTGGGTATGTGCCTGCAACCCAGGTACATGCCCTTGATTGGAATCGAACCTAGGACCCTTCAGTCCACAGGCCGACGCTCTATCCACTGAGCCAAACCGGTTTCGGCTCGATGTCTTTTGATTGGAGCATTTAGTCCATTTACGTTTAAAGTTATTATTGAAAGGTACTTGTTTGTAGCCATTTCTGTTTTTTTGTGGCCGTTTTCTTTCTGAGCTTTTTATTTCTCTTTTTACACCAGTCCCTTTAGCATTTCTTGCATTGCTGGCTTGGTGGTGATAAACTCCCTTAGCCTTTTTTTTGTCTGTGAAGCTTCTTATTTCTCCTTCAATTTTGAATGATAGCCTTGCTGGATAGAGTATTCTTGGATTCAGTCCTTTGCTTTGCATCACTTTATAAATTTCTGTCCATTCTTTTCTGGCCTGATGTGTTTCTGTTGAGAAATCATTTGATAATCGAATGGGAGATCCCTTGTATGTAACTTTCTGTCTCTCTCTTGCAGCCTTTCAGATTCTCTCTTTGTCCTGAGCATTTGCCATGGTAATTATGATGTGTCTTGGTGTGGGTCTTTTCGGGTTCACCTTGTTTGGAACTCTCTGTGCTTGTGTGACTTTTTTCTTCCCCACCTCAGGGAAGTTTTCTGATATTATTTCTTCAAATAGGTTTTCTAACCCTTGTTCCTCTTTCTGTTGTTCTGGCACCCCTATTATTCGTATGTTGTTTCATTTCATGTTGTCCCATAGCTCCCTTAGGCTAGCCGCCTGTCTTTTAATTTTTTTCTCCAGTTCAGTTTGGGTTAGTTTTGCTTCCCTGTCTTCTAATTCACTAATTCGGTCTTCCGCTTCTCCTAGTCTACTGTTGAAACTTTCATTGGTGTTTTTTATTGCAGCTATATCACTCTTCATTTCTTCTTGTTTCTTACATAAGTTATTGATTTTTTCATCTGTTTCTTTTTTATTCTTACATAAGTTATTGATTTTTTCATCTGTTTCTTCTTGATTCTTGCATAAGTTGTTGATTTTTTCCTCCATCCGGTTTATGCATTCTAGGACCCTTAATCTGAATTCTTTTTCTGTCATACGGCATGCCTCTGTTTCACTTAGCTGCTTTTCTGGCAAGTCCTCCTTCTCTTTCCTTTGGGGGTTTCTTTGTCTACCCATGTTTGATCTCACCAACATATCTAGATGTTGAGTCTTTCAGGGGGTGCTCCTTGGGTGGCAGTGGCTCCTTGGGCTGTGGTTGCTCCTCGGGCAGTTGTGGTAGCAGCTGCTCCTCAGTTGGCAGCAGCTTCTCTGGTGGGTGCTGTTTACAGCTGTGGTGGCTCCTCTGGCTGGTGGGGGGAGGCTTAAAACACAGCTGCTGTTCCTCAGCCAGAGGGTGTGCTGATCACGAGGCTGCTGTTCCTTGGAAGGGGTGGGCTACACACGCAGCTGCTACTCCTTGAACTGGGGTGGACTGCTCATGTGGCTGCTGATCCTTGAATGGCGGCTGGCTGCACGCTGCTGTTGTTCCTCTGCAGTGGTGGGCTGCTTGTGGGGCTACTGCCCTTTGGACGGGGGTGAGCTGCACACGTGGCTGCTCCTCCTCAGACGGGGACGTGCCACTCACCTGGCTGCTGCTCCTCGGACAGGTGCAGGCTGTTGTGGCTCTGCTCCTTGGACCGGTGCGTGCTGCATAGGGCTGCCGCTCCTTGAATGTAGGTGGTCTGCTCGTGTGGCTGCTGTTCCTCAGACTGGGGTGGGCTCCTGCTGCGCCTCGAATGGGGCCGGGCCGTTCACAGAACTGCTGCTCCTCGGATGGGGGCAGGCTGCACACACAGCTACTGTTCCTCGGATTGGGCAGGCTGCTCGTGTGGCTGCTGCTGCTTGGGCAAGGCCAAGATGCTTGTGCAGCTGCTGCTCCTCAGACTAGTGCAGGGTGCGGGCTGTGCACAGCTGCTGCTCCTCGGATGGGGGCGGGCTGTGCAGTGCTGCCGCTCCTCAGATGTAGGAAGACTGCTCGTGCAGCTCCTGCTCCTCAGACAGGTCGGACTGCTCGTGTGGTTGCTGCTCCTCGGACAGGGAAGTGGGCCGCTCACACAGCTGCTGCTCCTTGGACAGGGGCAGGCCACATGAGGCTGCTGCTCTTAGGCTTGAGGCAGGCTGCTCACGGGGCTGATGCTCGCTGGACAAGAGTGTGCCGCTCATGTGTCTGTGGTTGGTCCTCGGGCAGTTGTGGTAGCAGATGCTCCTCAGTTGGCAGCAGCTCACGTGGTTGAAAAAATAATGTGAAAAGAAGTAGATAATAAAGGAACAAACAAACAAAAAAAGGAAAACAAAGAAAAAAGCAAAAAAAAAAAGCTAACAAAATAATAATAAAAAATAAAAATGAAAAATTGAAATGTCATGCCTTTGACTGGCTTAAGATCCCAGTTTTCTGGAATGTCTGTGATTTTTTGTTGTTGTTCTCATTGTGGTTTTAATTACATTGGAGGCCTTTGTAGCTGTTGTTATTGATTTCCAATGTATTATTATCAAGATCAGAGAATATACATGATACTAGAGGCCTGGTGCACAAAATTTGTGCACAGGTAGGGTCCCTAGGACTGGTTGGCGATCAGGGCCATTTGGGACCTTCCTTCTGGCTGCCGGCTGGGGCCTTCCTTCGTTCTGTGCCACCCCCTAGTGGTCAGCGCACGTCATAGTAATCAATTAAACTCCCCAGAGCACAATTTTCATATTAGGCTTTTATATATATAGACTAGAGGCCTGGTGCACAAAAATTTGTGCACTCGGGGGTGGGGGGTTCCCTCAGCCCAGCCTGTGCCCTCTCGCAGTCTGGGACCCCTTGGGAGATAACGACCTGCTGGCTTAGGCCTGCTCCCGGGTGGCAGAGGGCAGGCCCAATCCCTAGGTGCAGCCCCTGGTTGGGCTCAGAGCAGGGCCAATTGGGGAGTTGGGGCGCCGCCCCCTGTCATGCACAGAGCAGGGCGGATCGGGAGGTTGCGATGCCACCCTCAGTCATGCTCAGGGTAGGGCCGATTGGGGGGTTGGGGCACCGCCCCCTGTCACACTCAAGGCAGAGTCGATGGGGAGGTTGTGGCGCCACCCCGTCACGCACAGAGCAGGGCCCATCAGGGGGTTGAGGAGCTCCCCCCTGTCACTCACAGAGTAGGGCCGATAGGGGAGTTGGCACACCGCCCCCTGTCACCCACAGAGCAGGGCCGATCAGGGGGTTGGGGCGCCACACCCTGTCACGAACAGAGCAGGGTGGATAGGGAGGTTGTGGCCCTGCCCCCTGTCACACACAGAGCCGCAGGGCGATCAGGGGGTTTGGGCGCTGCCCCCTGTCACACTGATCCCGGTGCTGGGAGGCCTCGTGGCTCCACTGATCCCAGTGCTGGGAGGCATATTACCCTTTTACTATATAGAATAGAGGCCTGGTGCATGGGTGGGGCTGGCTGGTTTGCCCTGAAGGGTGTCCTGGATCAGGGTGGGGGTCCCCACTGGGGTGCCTGGCCAGTCTGGATGAGGGGCTGAGGGCTGTTTTCAGGCTGGGACTGAAGCTCCCAACTGGTCCTTTCTTTTTTTTTTATTCTGGGCCAGCTTTAGCTCTGAGGCTCCAGCTCTTAGGCCTCCGCTCCTGAAAGCAGGTATCTGCTTTGTTTCGGTTCTCGAAACTCTGTATCAACTCCAGCTCTGAGATCCCAGCCGGCTGAAAGCTGGTTTCTGGAGTTTTGTTTAGCTTCTATATTTGTTATAATGTTTGAAACTGCAGGCTCAGAGGCCTGCAGCCGCAGGCGGGGAACGTTGGAGTCCTCCGTCACTGAAGTAAGCAAGCCTCATGTTAGTTTCAAGCTGCCTGGTTGCCGGCCGCCATCTTGGCTGACAGTTAATTTGCATATCTCCCTGATTAGCCAATGGGAAGGGTAGCGGTCGTATGCCAATTACCATGTTTCTCTTTTATTAGTGTAGATAATTTCACTTCTTTTAAGTTTATTTGAAGTCAAAAAGTACCATGTTCACCAGAAAAGGATGTGTCTTCTGTAGATGCTGCACATCTGTTATGTGAATGTCAATTAAGTCAAGGTGATTGACAGTGTTCAAATCTCTCTTGACTTTACTGTTTTCATCAGATCATTCCATTAGCTGCTGAGAAAAGGGTGTTATACATTCATTTTAACTCTTTCCATTTTTGCTTCATGTGTTTTGAAGCTTTTTTGTTGGGCACATATACATTTATAATTATTATGACTCTCTGAGGAATTAACCCTTTCACACAACAAAAGGTCCTTCTTTACCTGTGGTAATGCTATTTGTCTTAAACCAACTTCATCTGATATTAAGACAGCACAGCAGTTTTCTTAGGCTTACTATTTGTATGTTATATATCTTTTTTCCATCCCTTTGCATTCAATATATCTGTGTCCTGCTTTCTTAAATGGCATCTCTAATAGACAGTATGTATTTGGGTCTTGTTCTTCATCCATTCTAACCATTTTTATCATTGAAGTGTTTTGAGGATTTACTAATGTAGTTGCAATGGTGCTTACCATTTATGATTAACTTTGTACATGTGGAATAAATATATTTTGTTTTAGTATAAGTTAGAAGAATACTGGAAACTCTTTCAGGCGTGAGTTACTTGCTAGTCCCAAAGGCTAAGGGACAAACATGAAATGAGGATAGAGCTGGAAGAAAGGTCCCAGTTCTTTTTGCTTTAGGTAGTTGGGGTGACGAGAATGTGAGAGGGGTCTGGGGCGGGAGGAGAGTCAGGAAGCCACTGATACCTATCCCTGCTTTGTCCCCACAGATCCCAGTTGCCTCATGCCCAATCACAGAGCCGGACAGAATTCACCAGCAACCAGCTGCCCCACAAGGATTGCATGCCAGCCTCCCAGAGGAGTGTCCGCCAGGTACATTCTAACACTGATCTCAAGCCCTTACCCGCCTTGTCTCCAGGTGTTCCCAGCCCTCTGATTTCCGAAGTTCCTGGTTCTTTATCTACGGGTATTTATTTATTAAACGGCTCCTGAGTGCCTGGCACTGTACTGATGGAGGGCAGGAGGCCCCTGCCCTCCTGGAGCTGTTCTTCTGAGATGGACTCAGACAGACAGTTGAAGGTGACAGAGAGACGAGATAGGAACCATGAGGATAATTGAGTGATGGGTGGGACAGAGACTGGGTTGGTGAGGTGTCTGAGGATGTGACCTTGACGCAGAGAGCAACTGTCTTTAGTGCAGAGCGCCACGCACAGTGGTCCGGAGAGGGCCCCCCAGGAGCTATGGTCCCAGGGGCAGGGGGAGAGCTTGTTTGAGCAAAGCTGGGGGGCAGCTGGGGTGAGTGTAGGGTGAGTTTGGGGTAAAGAAGTCACAAGGGCAGGCGAGAGCAGACCACAAACCCTGGACACTCTGGAGGGAGCATAGATTTCACTTTTTGAGTGAGGTATTCAAGAAAGTAAACTATCCCAATATGTTGTATTGATTAAATGTTGAATTGATACTATGTTGAATGTTAGGTCAAAAAATACATAGTTAAATGAATTGGCCCTCTTTCTCTTTTTTTTCCTTTTTTATTAAATTTATCGAGGTGACATTGGTTAATACGATCATACAGATTTCAGGTGTGGGTTTCTATGTTACAAGATCCATATATTGCACTATGGGCCCATCACCCAAAGTCAAATCATCTCCTGTCACCTTATATTAGGACCCCTTTCACCCCTAACCCCCTTTCCCTCTGGAAACTTCTGCACTGCTGTTTGTGTTCAGGAGTTTCAATTTTATATTCCACATATGAGTGAAATCATGTGGTTTTTAGCTTTTTCTGACTGACTTATTTCACTTAGCCAAATATTCTCAAGGTCCATCCATGTTGTTGCAAATGGCAGTATTTCATTCTTTCTTACATCCATTGTTCAGATGTACCACATCTTCTTTACCAGTCCACTGTCTTGGGACACTGGTTCTTTCTATGTCTTGGCCTTTGTGAATAATGCTACAATGAACATACGGGTGCATATACCTTTGCGAATACATGTTTTCGAGTTTCGGGGTATATACCCAGAAGAGGCGTTGCTGGGTCATATGGTAGCTCTATTTTTAATTTTTTGAGGACTTGCCAGATGGCTTTCCATAATGGTTGTACCAGACTGCATTCCCACTAGCAGTGAATGAGGGTTTCCTTTACATCACATCCTCTCCAGCACTTGTTATTGCTTGTCTTGTTGCTAATGGACACTCTTCTTTTTTTTAAAAAAAATATATTTTATTGATTCTTTACAGAGAGGAAGGGAGGAGGGATAGAGAGTTATAAACATCGATGAGAGAAACATCGATCAGCTGCCTCCTGCACACTCCCCACTGGGTATCTGCCCACAACCAAGGTACATACCCTTGACCGGAATCGAACCTGGAACCCCTGAGTCCGCAGGCCAACGCTCTATCCACTGAGCCAAACCAGTTAGGGCGCTAATGGACACTCTTAACAGGTGTGAGGGGGTATCTCATTGCAGTTTTGATCGTATTTCCCTAATTGCCAGTGAGGTTGAACATCTTTTCATATATCTATTAGCTATTTGTATGTATTCTGGGGGAGGTGTATTTTCAGGTCTTCTGCCCACTTTTTGATTGGGTTGTTTGTTTGGTGTTGCATTTTATGAGTTCTTTATATATTTTGGAAATTAAACCTATGTCGGAGCTATTGTTTGCAAATATCGTCTCCCATCTGGATGGTTGCCTCTTTGTTTTGCTGCCAGTTTCTTTTGCTGTGCAGAACTGTTTAGTTTGATACAGTTCCATTCATTTATTTTTGCCTTTACTTCCTTTGCCTTCGAGGTCAAGTTCATAAAGTTTTCTCTATGACCAAAGTCCCTAAGTTTGGTACTTATATTTTCTTCTATGTCACTTATTGTTTCAGGTCTTATATTTAGGTCTTTGATACATTTTGAATTAATTGTTGCACAGGGGGAGAAACTGTAATCCAGTTTCATTCTTTTGCATGTGGTTTTCCAGTTTTCCCAGCACCATTTACTGAAGAGACTATCTTTACTCCATTGTGTATTTCTGGCTCCTTTGCAAAAATTATCTGTCCATATTCATATGGTTTTATGGCTGGGCTCTCTATTCTGTTCCATTGATCTGTGTGTCTGTTTCTCTGCCAATATCATGCTGTTTTGATTATCATAGCTCTGCAGTATAATTTGAGTCAGGTAGCAAAATATCTCCAGCCTTATTTTTTTTTCTCCTCAGGATTGCTTTGGCTATTCGGGGCCCCCTTTCTTTTTACTCCTTTTTGAAAAAATATATTTTTTATTGATTTCAGAGAAGAAGGGAGAGGGAGAGAGAAACATCAATGATGACTGAAGGGTCCTGGGTTTGATTCCAGTCAAGGGCACATGTCCAGGTTGTGGGCTTGATCCCCAGTAGGGGGCGTGCAGGAGGCAGCCAATCAATGATTCTCTCTCATTATTGATATTTCTATCTCTCTCTTCCTCTCTGAAATCAATAAAAATATTTTAAAAATACAAAACATCCACATAGAAATTGATCTGTGACCTCCTGGTTTATAGGTTGACCATCAACCACTGAGCCACGTTGGCCAGGCATTTACATATTTTTTAAAAGAGCGAAATTCTCCAGTGTTGCAGAAAATGGTATCCCAAAGTGATTTCAGTCAAGAAAAAACAGCAGTTGGCACTATGCTGCCTTTTCTCCCATTTCAGGATACACATGGGAGAAAACCATTTCCCTTCTTAAAAAAATAAAACACAACAGAACCCTTTCTCCTCCGGTTCAACTTCCACTGCTTATTCCTAGAAACACCCAGAAAACAATATAAACAAGACCCCGCCCACCTCACCTGGCTCACAGCAAGGGCTGTTCCTTAGGAATTTTCTCCTCTGCTATAAACAGGAAACTGACCCCTAATTTCTGGGAACTGGCAAAAAAAAAAAAAAAAAAAAAAAATCCCATTTCCTTCCAGGAGGGGCCTGAGGGCTCTGTAAAGGACCAAAGGGCATGGACCTGGCTCATGTGCAAAGGGGGCTTTTCTATATAAAAACACCCAACACCTTATAACCTAACATTTAACCTACAGGTAAAAGCGAGCAGCTGACTCAGATACTAAAAAGGTGTGTGTCTCACCATCTTTAACCAGAAAAGAAACAGAGGGGAGCAGAGTCCAGAGAATTTGATTTCCTCTCCTTTCCAAAAACTTTGACGCGTATTCTAGGCGAGAGCCAAGTCGCAAAGACAGACACGTTCTCGCAGAATACAGTCTCTGCCGGATAACGCTGCCACTCCTGGGCGGCCTGGCGCGTGGCCACTTGACTGAAACTCTCTCCCTGGTGTGCCCCGTGCTTAACCATCACCCGGACAATTATTTTCTCAATTCGACTTTGTCACTGACAAATACTTCAATGGCAGCTTCTAGAAACGGCCCAGAGGACCCCCTCCCACCCAGTTCAGGGCCACAGATCCTTTCAGTTGATGGGCTCCTTGCCAGACTTTTGCAGCAGTTCGTCAGTTTCTAGCAATGTCTGCACCCAAAGAACCCTCTGTGCACAGACAAAGGGGAGGGAGGGGCGGTCTGCAGCGCGCGGTGGCGCTTCCTATCGATGGCGTGGACCTTCCTTGAGCATAGGAGCCCCAGAGCAAGAAGGCGAGGCCACTCGAGTTCTGATTTGGCCAGGACACAACCGCGTCGGTGCATTGCTCCCAGCCCTTCTCCTTATGAGAATTGGCCTGATGCACCCGACCTCGAGGACAGCGTTGAGTAGAACACCTTGCTTGGCCCACCCAGATACATCTCCAAGGCCAGGATGCACAAAACCATGTGTCTGTAGACAGCTCTTTGTACATGTCTTCCACACTGGGCAGAAGTGGAACAGCCCATGAGCTTGCTTGGGTCCATGGTATGGATCCTGTCCCAGGATGACAACCTCCACGTCTCTTGTGTTGCACATTTGGGTCCACGTGAAGACTTGGTGTGGGGGTGGATACACAGTGTAATGTCTTCCTTCTTCTGCGACAAATCCCATTAGCTTTATAAAGGGTGTCCCAGAATTCACGCAAGATTTGAATTTTGCATGAGCATTAACAACAACAAAAAATAAAAGCCTAATTTTACTTGGTTTATTGAATCAGATTCTAATATCTGTTGCCCTTTGATTTCAATCCCTTCAATTTGATAAGCATTACCAAGTACCAATTATGGCCCAGGAGCAGGGACAATGAAGGCCAATGAAGACCACGGCTTTGCGTATGTGCCAGCAAAGCCGTGGAGGCCATTTACCCGATGTGCTATTCCGTACATAACCCTATACTGTATACTTTATGAATCGATAAAAAATTTGCAATTTTTAATTATAACCCTGTGTTTTCTATCAAAATGACTTCTTGCGTGAATTTTGGGACACCCTTTAAAATACTCACCGGCAGATTGGGAGCCGCGAGTCTAAGCAGGGCCCCGGCCTTCTTCTTCTGGATGCGGACCAGCTGCTCGGGGCTCAGCGGCGCTGAGGCGATGCGTGTGCCAGGCTCTTCCTGCCCTGCCGGGGCCTTCTTGGCGGGGCTCACCGCTGCATCCCCGCTCTCCTCCGCCTCGCCGGCGCTGGGGGAGGAGAAGGAGTACAGTGTCTTCTGGCTGATCATCCTGAAGCCGCCCGGTGCCCCACGGGGCTGGCACAGGCTGTGGCGGTTCCCAATTGGTGCCAAGCCGCGCACATGCTCCCACCGAGGGGGTGGGCTCCACTATGTATTTTTTAACCTAAAATACCCACACTGGGAATCGAGCCCGCAACCCAGGCATGTACCCTCACTAGGAATGCAACCATGACCTCTTGGTTCATAGCTCAACGCTCAAACACTGAGCCATATCGACGAGGCTCTTTTTACCCTTTCAACATGGCAACTATGAATTTGAATTTCTTGTGTGGCTTATAATACATTTCTGTTGGCAGTGAGGGTCTAAGGAAGTGGTTGGCAAACTCATTAGTCAACAGAGTCAAATATCAACAGTACAACAATTGAAATTTCTTTTGAGAGACAAATTTTTTAAACTTAAACTATATAGGTAGGTACATTGTTATTAACTTAATTAGGGTCCTCCTAAGGCTTAGGAAGAGCCACACTCAAGGGGCCAAAGAGCCGCAGTTTGCCGACCACGGGTCTAAGGGATGTGAGTGGATTTTCCTGTTTGGATTCCACTGATGGCCGAAAGAGGCCTCCCTTAGCCATCACTGCCAGCCTCCAGGAGCCCTGTGGTCATTCACTCACCAGATTCTCTCTCTTTTCCCAGGATTCTATCTGTCAGAACAGAGCGGAGAGTGTACACCATGCACTGAAAAACAGAGTTTCACCCGTCATCCCAACCGCCTCTCTTCTTGCCACCCCTGCTCTAACTGCCCTGCAGGTAGAGATGTAGACCTCGTGCCTACAGTTAGGGTGCCGGGCAATGAGTTGATAATTGTATCGAATGGGGGATCAGAAACCTAATTGCCAGCCCAGCGTGGTCTTCATCATACCCTTTTCATGATATGACTTAGGCCAATAAAATAAAATGAAAACAGAAATTATTTTTATAATGCATGCCACACAGGAGGGACGTCTTTTAAAACATCAGAGGGAAGTGGTGGGAGAATAACCTGTCCCTTGAAGGGAGGACTCAGTGGCCACATCATGGAAGGGGTGGCCGAGTGGAAAAGTGCTGGTTTGGAGCTAGGATGTGGGGCTTGTCCTGGCCAGACCCCTCCTGGCCCTGTGCTTCCTGGCAGGCGCTCCGCCTTCCTCAGCCTGCATGGCCTAAGGCCCCTCTGCAGGGTTAAGTTAGCGGAACTCACCCAGGGGTTCCTCCCCACCTAGGGTCTCTCAGGTTATACCCGACCCTTCTTAATCATCCCACAAACCAGTAGATATTTCCCTCCAAATCCTGATGTAATACATAAAGAATCATGGCCTTTTTAATGTACACGGTTATTGCGGACAGGTGAATAGTGCTGTCCTTCTTGCACCTCACAGACATTGCTGCAGAAACTAACCCTCAAATCTGTGTCGAACTGAGTGAAGCTGAGTGTGTGTGTGTGTGTGTGTGTGTGTGTGTGTGTGTTTGGGGGCGGGCGGGTAGGGGGCGGTTGAGTGGTGAAAAATGGTTTGAGGGACACATGATGGAAATGTATCCCCCGAATCCTATCCTTTATCTTCAGGTAAAGTACAAATAGCTCCATGCACCAGGACGAGTGACACCCAGTGTCAGTGCAAGAAGGGCACTTACCAGGATAAGGATTCTCCTGAGTACTGCCAACCGTGCAGCCCAAGGTAAGACACGAGAGCCCGCCGTGGCCGTCTGCGTGTCTTCACGCTCCGGCTGCAGCACCCCCTTCCCACCCCTCCTCAGCTCGGTCTCCCTTTGGCCAGGCTGACCTTCCCACTGGGCACAGTGGCCGCTAATCAGGGCCTATGAGCCTGTCAGTGGCCCATGCAAAGCTATAGGTTTTCTTAATATCAGAAGGAAGGGATTGTGTACAATGCAGCCATACTTGGAGTCATCTTTATAGCAATTCAATCACAAAATGGTTTTTGTTTTTTGGGTTTTTGTTTTGTTTTGTTTTGTTTTTGTTTTGGTGCCGGCATGAGCCCATGAACACATAAGTGTCCACAGTCAAGTCATAATGACCCGAGCCTGTAGCTCCTTCAGGGGTTCCTCAAACCCCTGCACCAGCTCCGCCACCTTCCCCCAGGGCCCTGCTCCCTCAATAAGACTGTGCTTTCCCTGTTATTGGGATTTAGGGGCCAATAGTAATTTGGTCTTTTACAGTGTGGCTGTGCTTGGTGGGGACAGTCAACGGGTGGAGGACAAGAGGGTCCTTGTATTGAGGGTTGACTGCAGCGGTTCTCAACCTGTGGGTTGCGACTCCTTTGGGAGTCGAACGACCCTTTCACAGGGGTCGCCTAAGACCATCGGAAAACACATATATTATTACATATTGTTTTTGTGATTAACCACTATGCTTTAATTATGTTCAATTTGTAACAATGAAATTGGGGGTCACCACAACATGAGGAACTGTATTAAAGGGTCGTGGCATCAGGAAGGTTGAGAACCACTGGACTAGAGAATGAGGCTCAGCTTGTGGCTGGAGTGAGCTACTTCCTCACTCGTGCTCCCCCTGCAGGTCAGGGAAGCTCAGTGCAGGCCTTATAGAGAAGGCCCAGCTCCTGTGGGTACAGCTCTGAATACTTAACTGGAGCCCCTGGGGCTGAAGGTGGCATCGGGTCCCCCCTGAACCCGGCAAGGGGGTGAGAGGGCCCGTCGGGCAGACAGGAGAAGGCTGTCCTTTTCCACTCTCCCACCAGGGGACACTGGGTGGGTGTTGCTCCCTCTTTCTCTTCCTCTTACCCCTTCACATCCTCCCTGTGTTTGAACCTAGGTGCCCTGATGGCAAGGTCAAGGTCAGGGACTGTGGCCCCTCCAACGACATCGAGTGTGTGGACCAAAAATCAGGTATCCAGGACCATGGGGAGGCCCCAGTTCCTGGAGAGCCAGTGACCACCAGCCTGGAGGCTTCCACTGCTCCCTCTCTCTCCTCAGGCACACCATGGTGGGTGATCGTGCTTGCCTGCATCTTTGGGCTTGGAGGCCTTGCCCTGCTGGGCACATTTCTATATCAGTGCTACAGGAGCCGTAACCTTCCATGTGAGTTTGGCGGGCGCGATGGGCGGGCACTGGCACTCTCTGCTGCTTCCCTCACTTCCTGCTTCAGACAGAAAGGCCCACCCCTCCGTCTCCCAAATCTCCAGGTCTTTCTGGCCTGGCTGTGATCTTGTTCCCTGGGATCACCCCTACCCCCCACCTCACTTGCACCTGTGGAGGGCCGGGGTCCTATCAGTCCCCCTGTCTTGGGGCTGATGGTCACCTCCTCTCCTGCCAAGTCGGGGAGGGCAGGCCAGTTCTTCACATCTGCAGGGCCCTCAGCCAAGGCAGAGGGTGGTCAGTGCCTCAACTGGGTGACAAGAGTCAGGAGGAGAAGGTCGGGAGGGGGCGTGGTTTACAGCTTTGGTCAGAGCAGAACCCAACAGAGATTTGATATGTGCTTCCTTTTACTTCTTTCCCCTCTTTCTTCCCCTTCCTGAGGGTGTCCCAGACTTGGATTGCCCTTCCCTGTCACCAGGCCCAAGACACCTTGTCAGTGTCTGAGCCCCAGCCCATGCCCTTCCCAGCAGGGAGACCCTGCGGAGGGGGCCTCCCACGCTAAGGCAGACACCCTTCTCTTCTAGGTTCTGGAGCGGCCACCAAGAGCGGGAGCAGAGTGAGTGGGTTTCTCCGGGACCTGTGGCGTCAGGTGGTGAGGAACTGCTTCCTGCCCAGAATAGGGCCCTGGGTGGGCGTGGCCCCAGTTTGTCCTGTGCTGCTCCCCCCGGCTCTCTAAAGTGGCCCTGTCCTTCCCACTGTTTGTGACACCCAGACCACAGCCCTGCACTCTGGGCTGTGGGGGTGTCAGGCAGGTGTGCTGAACCCCCTTAGCACAGCACCAGGGTCCTGGTGCTAACAGCAAAGTCCTGGATGTGCTGAGCCTCTGCCAACCTGAGCGGAGGGAAACCTGGGCGGGGCGGGGCAGCAGAACCTACGTGTCCCCTGCGACCCTTTAGGGAGCCTGGGTGTGGACTCCTGAGTCAGCTCTTTTCCTTCCCAAGGGCTGGTTTGGTGGCTTACGAACCCCAGGAGAGGCTGAGGCTCTGGACAATGCCCGCAACCTGGCCAGGAGCGACAGAGACTCATTGTCCTCTGAGCAGGAGCAGGAAGAGCTGGCAGGTGGCCTGGCGCAGCCCACAGGAGAAGCACAGCTTCTACTGGTGAGTGGGAGCGGCCATGCCAGGTCCTGGCCTTTGTGCTGGCCCAGGACTGTGTCAGAAGCAGGGAAAGGCCAGTGCTGGTCAGGACTGCTGTCCTGGGGAAGGATGGTACAAGGAGATCAGGACCTGAAGGGGACGGGGCTGCACTGCAGGGAGCTGTTAGCTCTGTGGAATGCCTGGGTCTTCTTATCTGTCTAGATGTCACAATATCCCAGAGTCCGGAACAGGCAGGCACAGGATGGCGCCCTCACCTTTGTTGTGGCTGAATGAGGGCTGCAGATAGTCCACTGTGTAGTTGTAAAATAATTTAGTAAGCCATTCCTCGCAACAATAGGAATATCAGACTTACTACAAAATTCTTATTACATTGAACCTATCTCTATAAAAGCCTATGCGATTGGTCGCTATGACATGAACTGACCACCAGGGGGAAAACACTCAATGCACAGGAAGAAAGACTGCAGGAGGCTTCTACCACTCCCTGAGAGGATGGGGCCTGGGGGATCGGGCTGAAACCGCCTCTCTGACATCCCCCAAGGGGTCCCGGATTGGGAGAGGGCGCAGACCAGGCCGCGGGACCCCACTGGTGCACGATCCATGCACTGGGCCTCTAGTATGATAATAAATCTTAGTCTAGATACCTAATCCTATTTGTAGGGTGGCATTTAGCAGTAGAATTTCTGGGCACACACACACGTGCATACCGTTTTGGTTCATATCAGTTCATGAGTTTTAGTATGACATTGAGTGGTAAACCTGTAGAAATATTTAATTTTTATTCCTCAGAAGCTTAGAAAGTCATTCCCCTTAACATAAGATGAAATTCACTAATTTTTTAGAGTTTTTAAATTTACAATGATTTTTAGCATCTAGCGTTGTTATCCAGATGGAATTGACTTTGTGACCTGATGTGACATGAGGAGTCTGACTTGTTCTGAGTCACTGTCTCTTTCCTCCAACCCCATTTCACAATGGATCCTCTCATTCCCTGGCTTTTGGCTCCTCCTTTATCAGGTGTGAAATGTTTACAGACTTTCCTGTTTCCTTTGTTTCTTTCCTGCATCTACGGTGTGCTCTTTTTAACACGTGTTTGTTTGTTTTTAATTGATTTTCGAGAGAGGAAGGGAGAGGTATAGACAGAAATATCAGTGATGAGAGAAACATTGATAGGTTGCCCTCTTGCATGTCCCCTAGTGGGGATCAAGTTCACAACCCCGGGCATGTGCCCTGACCAGGAATACATCACGTGATCTCTTGGTTCATGGATCAGCGCTCAACCGCTGAGCCACACCAGCCCGGCTACAGTATGCTCTTTTAAGATAAAGTATAAAAGGAAACAAAACAAAAAGGACAATAATCCCTCAATCGTGATTAATCACTTTTCACATTTTTTAAAGTAGTGCTTATCCACGGTGAGAAAAAGTAAATAGTACAGAAAGGTTCTCAGGGAGTGGTAGAAGCCTCCTGCAGTCTTTCTTCAGCCCCCCCACTTTTTTATTTCAGGTAATTATGAGAGACGATTCTTTTTGTAAAAATGATTTTATTTTATTTTTAAACTTTTACTATTTTTTTAATTTAAATTTTTTATTGTTTAAAGTATTGCATATGTCTCCTTTTCCCCCCATTGACCTCTCCCTGGACACTCCCATCCCCGACTCATGCGCTCACCACCCCCACTACTGTCTGTGTCCATGGGTTATGCTTATATGCATGCATACAAGTCCTTTGGTTGATCACCTAACCCCCCTCCCCCGCTCCCTCTGAGGTTGGACGGTTTGTTTGAGCTTCTAAGTCTCTGGATTTATTTTTGTCCATCAGCTTATGTTGTTCATTATATTCCACAAATGAGTTTGATCATGTGATATTTATCTTTCTCCAACTGGCGAGAGAATTCTTTGCTGAAATCTTTGTGCATATGCCATCTATATACAATACTCTACCAAATGAAACTTTTTAATATCTGAGAGTGCACATACCTTGCCAAAATATATTGTTTCTATGCATATAAAATTTAGAATTATTTATAAGATTTTCTCCACCCCACCTCCACAAAAGTCATTGGAACATTTTTTAAATATATTGCCTTGCCTTAATCCAAGAAGAATTGAGATCTTTCAACATTCAATATTTTTCTTATCAAGGAAGACAGCATTTCAGATCAGGAGTTTTATTATGACTCAGTTAAGATTTGTGTTTTTCTTCCGATTAATTCCTGTTTCTACTAAAAGCTGTTTCTTTGTATTTTATGTGTTTTGCGACCCTTACTGGTTGGATCCTGTTGTAATTCTGTTTTTTAATTTATTGTTTCTAGTATGTTTATTAACATTCACCAAGATATGCATTTATTTATTTATTTATTTATTTATTTATTTATTTATTTATATTTCAGAGAGGAAGGGAGAGGGAGAGATAGAAACATCAATGATGAGAGAGAATCATTGATCGGCTGCCTCCTGGAAGCCCTCCATTGTGGATTGAGCCTGCAATCCGGGCATGTGTCATGACTGGGCATCGAACTGTGACCTCCTGGTTCATAGGTCGATGCTCAACCAATGAGCCATGCTAGCGGGACACATTTATTTTTAAGTATTGTAGCTTATACCTTAGGGTTTTAAAAATTTATAATCATGTCTAAAATAATGATTGTTTCTGCCCTTTCCACAAGTCCTGCCTCCTTTGTTTCCAGAACTGACAATGTTCACAGGTGCTTAGAGAAGGCGCGCGTTCGATCTTGACTGGATTTCACTGGGAAGCCCTTCAATACTTCACCTAAAGGAATGATGCTGACTCTTGTGTTCATATAGAAAATCTTATCGTTATGGATGCAGCCCCTATTTTTGAGGTGTTTTTAAAAAATCAGAATTCATGTTTAATTTTACAAAATGCCTTTTCAGTCTCCATGGAGACAATCTAATAGTTTCATTTCCTTATTTAGATTATCAGTGTGGTACAGTATTAGTGATCAGTGCACCTCCAGCTTTGTGGAAGAAGTCTTACTTAGATTTTGCAAAGTGCCCTCATATATATTCTTTATTTGAGTCCCATACATGCCTGGGAGGGAGTGATTGTCTCCTGATGGGGTGGGTGGGAATGGACTAGAAAGGGCAGGAGGCAGCTGTGCAGGGCGGTGAGAATGTTCCATGTCTTGATTGGGTGATGGCTACTCAGGTGTGTCCAGTTGTCAGCGCTGGAACTGACAGGGAGTGAGCATTACTCTAGGAAACGTGGCCCTCCGTGAGCACACAAGGACACAGTCTGAGAGGCACAGCAGGGAGGTTCCTCTTTGTCTCGATGGAGACTGGGAGGGAGGTGGCTGCCCTAGGTCACACAGCTGGCTGATGGTCAGGCTCACTTCTGGAATCCAGGACTCCCGACTTGAACCCAGGGGGTTTTCCGCTCTATTTTACAGGGACCGACAGGCACAGACGGGTCTCAGATGAGAAGGAAGCTGCTGGTTCCAGCGAACAACGAGAACCCCATAGAAAGTGAGTGATTTGTTGGGGGCAGTGGAGCAGTGTCCTAACTGCTGTCCGCATAGCTGTTAGGGCAGTACAGAGTCAGGGATGCTGGAAACCGGGGGCCTAGGCTGATGGTCACTGGACCGTTAGGACAGTAAATCCCTTCCCCTCCTCTCTCCCTCTACCCGCTCCTCCCACTGCACACCATCCCATCTGTCACAACAATGTTCTGTACTGCCCTGTCCTTCTCTCCACCACCTTCCCCCTTCCCTGGCTGCTCAGGGCCGGGCTCACCACACTGTGGGCACCTAAGGGGCTGGTGCTGTCCAGCAGGCCACCACCAGCCCAGGAGACTCCCGAGCACCTGACCTCTGGCTAGGCCAAATTTAAAGAGCTGTAATGATAAGCTACAGATCAGATTTTAAATATTAGTACAGAAAAGGAATATAAAATATTCCATTGGTAACTTTTTGTTTATTGATTGCCTGTAAATATAATATTTTGTAAGTATTGAATTAGTACCAGATAGTATTAAAATGAATATTACCTGTTCCTTTTTATCTTCTTTAATTCAGCTATTAGAAAAATATAAATAAGTGGTCCTGGCTCACCTTATATTTCTGTGGGTCAGTGATGTGCAGTGCATTCCACACACATCTCATTGAATCCTCAGTACAATCCCATGAAATGGGTGGGGTTTGCTTCCGGGTTAAATTCTTGCTCAGAGTCTGTTTGTGCCCGTCCCACTCTGCCAGTTTGGGGGGTGGGGCCAAGCTGGGTGTGGAGCCAGAGATCGTCCCCCTCTAGCCCTCGGGCTGTGCACAGGTGCGGATGTGGCAGCCCCCGACCTTACCCTCAGGATAAGTGCAGGCTCCCTCCTCTGAGGGCCTGTTGCCCTACAGTCTGTCCCACGCTCTGTCTCCTACCACATACTCCTCGCTCGCTCGATCCATGACGTCCATCTCCCCTCCCATGTGGCTATCAGCCTTCCCTTAAAGCAGAATTCTCTGTTGATCTTGACTCTCCGAAGTGCCATGGGCACAAGCGAGGCCCAGACTGGCCTGATTCTAGTCCGGTATGCTGATGGGAAGCAGGTAAGGGATAACGAGCAGCAGGTAACCACCAGGGGGCGCTCCAGTATACAGCTGCCCTTTTTGTTGTTAATCCTCATCCGAGGATATTTTTCCCATTGATTTTAGAGAGATGGAAGGAAGGGGAAAGACAGAGAGAGAAACACTGATGTGAGAGAGACTATCAATTGGCTGCCTCCCACATGTGCCCTGACCAGGGCCTGGGATTAAGCCTGCAACCGAGGTATGTGTCCTTGACTGTAATCGCACCCAAGGCCCTTCACTTTGTGGGCCGACACTCTAACCACCAAGCCAAACTGGCTAGGTCTGCATCTGCCCTTTTTGCAGGGTTTCCTCCACCTCACCTGACTGTCTCTGTGGCTTTTTCCCATCTAGCCCTGAGGGAGTGCTTCTACGAGTTCTCAAGGATCGTGCCCTTTACTCGCTGGGAGCCGTTCATGAGGTTGGTGGGCCTCCCGGAAAATGATATCTGCATAGCCAAAGCACAAGTGTCGAACCAGCGGGATGCCTTGTATCTCATGCTGACCACCTGGATCAACATCAAGGGGAAGGCTGCCTCAGTCAACACCCTACTGGACAGCTTGGACACACTGGGGGAAACGAAAGCAAAGGAGGAGATGCAGGACTACCTGCTGGCGTCCGGAAAGTATGTCTATGAAGTGGGTGAAGCAGGTTCTGCTGTTTCCCAGTGAAAAGAATCTCTTTTAGAGACCAGACCTTTCCTAGTTTATCTTTTCTCCTGAAAGGGAAATAAGACTGGACACTACATGCCTGGCCAGTGCGGCTCAGTAGTTGAGCATCAACCTGTGAATCAGAAGGTCATGGATCTACTCCCTGTCAGGGCACATGCCCAGATTGCAGGCTGGATCCCCAGCAGGGGCTGTGTGGGAGGCAGCTGCTTGATGATTCTCTCTTACCATTGATGTTTCTATCCCTCTCCCTCTCCCTTCCTCTCTGAAATCAATAAGCTTGGAGAAATTTCTCTTCAAATTGGTTCATAGGCCAATGCTTAACCTCTGAGCCACACCAGCCAGGCCTGGCACTTTTTTATTCTAATAGATTTCTACTTTTTACTTGTTATTTAATGTTTTGTATAATCCATCTGTGTTGTTATGTGTCCAGGTATTTATGTCTAACTATGATAGGGCTCTTTTTATTTTTATACTTGGAAGTTCGTTCTTGTATTATTATTGTTTATCATTGTACTAGAAGCCCAGTGCACGAATTCGTGCATGGGCAGGATCCAGCTGCCCACCCAGATGGGCCAGGCTCAGGGGCGGGGAAGGGGCCATGGTCGGTTGGGAGGTGCCAATCGGCCCCGATCGGGCTGGTTGGCTGCCACAGTGCGTGCCATAACAACTGGTCATTCCGGTAGCTTGGTTTTTATACATATAGATTATTTTCTGCAAACTTATTTTTGCCCCACCCTGTATATATTTGTATGTTTATGAAAAACTTTTTGGAAATGTATTTAATAGGTAGATCGCATTTAGGTTACCTAAATGAGAGAAGTTAACAAAATTGCAAAGGAATCACTGCACCTCTGGGGGTGGTGCTAGTGAGTTCCAGCTCCCTCAGGTGCAGTTTGAGTTTGTCCAGCATTAGAGGACCGGCCACTTTTTCCACAGGGGCGGGAAATGTCTGGCCCTCGGGCCCTGTAAGGCCAACAGAACCATTACATGACAGGACAGACATGTATGTTTCTCGTCAGCTGCCCGTGGCCTACCTGCCAGTATTGAGGTGACTCCGAGGACAGGCAGCTACGGGCTGCCTGGGAGTGTGCAGGCTGTGAAAGTGTTAACACACTGTGGCAAAACTACTGCGATCCCATGATGATGAGATGAGGTGCGATGAGATGATTCCTCGTGACGTGGATGACCTTGCCTCCAATAATTGACAACGATGTTGTCGACTTCTTTGCTGACAGATAACTCCAATCCACCCTTTATCCATACGCCCACGATCAACAATTCTCAAAAAACCTGAATATCAGGTAAATATTAAGGACATTACGGTACAAAGAAAAGACCTCTAGAGCCAATGATACAAATGTTGGATATGTTTCAAATCCAAGATGCAAGATTGGAACGATCAAAGCAAAATAATTGCGTTGCTGGTGACACACCCACTGGATAGTTATTAAAACTTAAGGGTGTGACACCCTACAAATGGCGACTACAAAGAAAAGAAAAGTTAATGCAGAGTGTCAGTCTTTCCAAGAGAAATGGACAAACCATTGTTTTTTGTTGTTGAAGTAAAAGGCAAACCCGTGTGCGTTAGCAGTAATGACAAAGCCAATCTGGAGCATCATTATAGCTCAAAACATGCTAACCTCGCCCTAGCTGGTTTGGCTTGGCGGATAGTGTCGGCCCTCGGATTGAAGGGTCCCAGTTTGATTGCAGTCAAGGGCACATACCTCGGTTGCAGGCTCCATCCCTGACCCTGGTCAAGGCCAGTGAGGGAGCGGCAACCAATGTGTGTCTCTCACATCGATGTCTCTCTCTCTCCACTCTCTAAAAAACCGAAGCAAAAAACATACTAAACTCGATGAGTTGGGAGACCAAATGCATCTGGATAAAATCAGTGCTCAGGATAAAATCAATGAAGCACAGACAGGCCTCAGCCAATCTGAAGAGCCGGTTGGGTGGGGGCCCGAAAAGCCGTATACCGCGCCCCCCCCCCCCCCCCCCCCCCCGCCCCATCTGTAGGTCTCAGAATTCCTCTGGTGACTATTTCGGTGCAGATTCATTCCAAAGGCCCCTTTTCACTTTGTTGGGGCCTTCCCAGAATTCATGAGCAGCACCTGGCAACTTGATCTTGCCCAGCCTTGAGACTGCTGCCTTCTCTGCTCAGGGAGTAAAACTGCCCTTTTTTCTTTCCTCTTCCCCCCTCCCTTTCTGCATTCTCTGGTTAGGGAAGGTTTTTTAACCATTTGCTCTCCTGTCCTTGGCTGGGGAAGATAATGGTTTGTTAGTTACAAGCTGCAAATTGCCCACACTGTTTGGCCTTGTTTTAACTTTCCTGTCTCAGTTTCCCTATTCCTCTGCCCTGGAATCCTGTAAAAGTTCTTTTCAAAACTTACCATCGCCCAGAGTCGACTGCACTCCAGACTGACCGACGGAAACCTGAAAAGGCAGTTGCGAGTAGTAACATCATCAATACCAGCTACACACCTCACCAAATACATCACACACCTCACCAAAGAGAAGCAGGGAGCTTAGTTAAATGATCAAATATAGCGGGCCGGTTTTCAAGTTGTTAATTTTGTATGGCTCACGAATGATGTTATAAATATCCACATGGCCCTTGGCAGTAAAAGGTCCCCCACCCCGGCTCTACAGGGACAACTCTCCCATGTGATTGTTGTGTTTGAATATTTATAGAGGGATTTTAACAAGTGAGAAGTGGTGCGGCCCTGGGTCGGCTGTTCCCGACCTGGGCATCCATGCCTGGGTCTCCTTTCCCTCATCTTTGGATGTGTGTGAGGAGGGTGGGAGATGTGCCAGGTACCTGCTAGGTCATGTGCCACTTCCAGTCATACTGGTGACGTCCGGCCCAAGCTGGCTCTGGGGCTGCACGTCAGGGGTCAGGGTTCTGCTCCCGCTGTCTGCCCTGGTCTCGAAGAGAAGTGGACGGTGCTAATATTTGATAACTTAGCATTAACAAGACTCTCTCCCTTCTCCCTCCCCCTATTTGGTTATTTATTCAGGCCTTTATTAGTCTGTAAACATGAACTGCACCCGTAATTTCATCCTTGGTGCTATGAGACAGGCCAGGTACTTCCTGCCTTTGCTGTACTGTGAGACGCTCTGCCCACGCATCGTCAGGTGTGAATGACTTTTTTTCAGTCAGGTTCCAGCTTGGTTGTCTCTTTCTTAGTTGCCTGGTTGTCTTGTTTATTTATTTAAAAGGTCATGAGACCATGAAGTTGTCTCTTTTGTTTTATGTCCAGTTCACATAGCACCTCGCACTTAATTCGCACTCAGTATGTCCTTAGCGATTGGGTATTTTTTCATGCTTCTCTCCAGTGAAAAGTGCACCTTTGAAGTTTGTTGGAAATATCAATAACAATACAAGGAAAGCCATTAGGTACAAAATATTCATGTATTTATGAATCCATGACCAAATTAAATATGAAACCTCATATAAAAAGAGTGTGGGTTTGTTGTTTTCTCCGCGTCCGTCCTCCATCCTCTGGAACAGCTCCGAGTGACATGAGTCCTGGGCTGTCCGTTCTCGCTGTGGGACGCCCTCCTCCCTTTCCCCGGATGCTTTCATACTCGCCCCACATGGCCGGGCTCCTGCTCTGACTGAATTTCCAAGTGTCAGGGCCCCGGGGGACTGGAATCATAGCCCCGCCTTCCCTCTCCTCCATGCCCTTCCCTCGGAGAGGGACCCCCAGGCCCGGCCTGCCCCCTCCCCCACAAGTGGTGTCTCTGGGTTACACCTGCGCCTCCTGGGCCACCCTCACTTTCTCCCCCCACTGGCCAGGGCTCTGCCCTGCAAACTCATAGACTCCCACTTCCCCTCCTCGTGGACTTCAGGCCTTGGCTCCTCCTCTCACCTACAGCTCCTGGGAGACCGTGGCTCCTCGTGTTTCCTTCCCCAGAGCAAAGGTGCTGCCGGGGGCAGAGCTGTTCCCCCATACACTGCCCGCCCTGCCCTGCCCCTCCCATTGCTCCTCAGCCTCCCGAGGCCACAGACCGGCCAGCAGAGGGCAGCACGCGACCGGCATGCCCAGCAGCCACCCTGCAGGACTTGGAGGGGAGGCACCAGGGCCTTGGGCTCCGACAGCACGGGTCACAGCCACTCAGCCACCTCCTGCTGCTTCTTTTGAAGAAGACTTAACCTGAAATCTCTAGGTCTTGGCACCACGGGGTTGTTACAAAGGTTTCCTTGGTTGCAAGTTTGTTCCCTCCCAGACCTGAAGCCTGGCTGTGGTGGGACCCACCCCGGGGCCTGGCCCTAAAGCCAGTCCCTCCTCCGGCCAGGCGGCTCCGCAGCTCGGAGCCCGGAGCTCAGTGTCCCTCCGGCTCCACCCTCCCCAGAGGGACTCTGTCTTCTGCCTAGAAAGGATGTGGGAGTGAAATAGGACCATCGCGGCCCAGCTTCTCCCCGTGGGGCTGCAAGTGCTCTCCTCATCCTCCTCTTCTCTGGACGACCCTGGAGCTGCCCCGGCTCCACCCTCCCTTCCTCGTCCCCTTTTATCCCAGACCAGCACTAAGGGAGGGCCTGTCCTAGGAGCCTGCATCGCCGAGATTCCTATTCCCCAGTCAGTGACCTTTTTCCTGGCCCTTGACCCCTCCCCCAACCCGCCCTCCAAACACATCCTGTGGGGTCACCTCTGAAGGCGAGGAGGGTAACCTGCCTCTCATGATGGGCAACAGTAATCACCCAAGGCCACAGTCCACCCCCGAGGCCAGCTTCCCTCCCACCCCGCCCCGGGCCCTCAGCGCCCGCAGGCTGGAGGCCTGGGACTGCTGCTGCCCCAGAGCCTCCGGCAGCCGGGCACCCCTCACTGCAGGCGGCAGCCCTCTCCTCACAGGGCTCGAAACACTTCTATAGTCTAAACCTCTGTCTCATCAGTGCGGGGGCCTGTTTGGTTTTATAAAATGTAAGCCATACAGGGTCTTTCTCTGGCCTTTCTTTGAGGGAATAGAGGCTAGAGTGTTTCTGTTGGTGGTGGTTTTGTTTGTTGCTTTTTCTTTTTTTGCTAATTTTGCCCCACCCCGTAAGAAGCCATGCGAACTAGAGGAGCCCCGAGGAGCCCAGGATTGCTGCGTCCAGACCCCCTCCGCCCGCTTCCTTCTTTCCCTGTTCTGTTTCCTTTGGATCCCATCTCGGAGTGTGAAGGAGAGTGGAGGGAGAAGTTTCTCACTGCACCAGGAGACCCTGCTTCTAGGCCTGGAGCTCTGAACAACTCCACTTCCCTTGACCAGGCCTGGCTGCTGGCAGCCCCAGAGGCACCCAGGAGGTGTGGCCTCCGGCAGCTGCACCCAGGAAGTGGAAGCCTTGGGCGGGGCCCTGAAGGCTTATCTACCCTGACTTCTCCGGTGAGGATTTGAGTAGGCTCCGCGTGGAAATGCCCACAAAACATTTGCAACCCCCAAGCCCACTGGTGGAAAACTATGGCCCATAGAGGCAGGACCTCCCTGTGCACTGCGCTCCCGGGAGGGGGCTGCCTCCACAGACCACAGCTCTCATGGCTGGAAGTTCCCCCCCTGACTCTAGGGTTGTCCAGCCCAGAGACAGGATGTCAGCACTCTCAGGAGCTGTCCCCTGCTCCCACCTCCCAGGAACTGTCCCCCGCCCTGTTTCAGAACTGGGGGCCTCCGAAGGGGGTCCCTGTTCTGACCCATGAGGCCTGGCTCCTCTCTGGATGAGCTGTTGGCTGGTGAGAACAGCCCCGCCCTTCGGGTCCTGGTTAGGTGGGTCCCCTTGTCCCTGGGAGGTGGAGGGGGCGATGCAGAGAGCGGAGGGGCAAGGGCAGGTGGGCACAAGAGCAGCAGAGTCAGAAGAGGGCGGCAGCATCTCAGACCAAGGCCGAGGAGGAAGATGGGGACGCCGAGGAGGCCGCGGGGGAGGACGGGGAGGAGGGACTGTTCCAGAACAGCCACCGCCGCTTGGGCTGCCGCTTCAGGTGGAGATAGTCCTCCTTCTCCCGCTCCTTCCGGGCCCGCTGGTAGTGATCCTCCTCCTTCAGGTACCACACGGGCGGCCAGCGGTGCTTCTCAAAATACTCCTGGTTTTCTGGAGAGAATGCAGTGGGGCTCGGTTAGAAGGAAGGCAGAAGGGGTGAGAGGAGCCCTGGGATGTGAAGGGAGTCCAGGGACCCCCACCCCACCCGGATGCCTCGGGGACCTGTCAGCCAGGAGCACATCCCAGGCCCTGGGCCGCAAGGGGAAGCCCCTGCCTTCACAGAGCCCCCACCTGGCTGCAGAGCTCCCTAGAGAAGGTCCCATGGGAAGGCCCCAAGGGGTGCGTCCTGTGTACTGGGAATAAAACGGGGCGAAGAATGAGGCAGGGAGCAGGTGCGGCACCTGCTGAGGTAGCAGCATCCGGCAGAGCTGAGGTTCTGAGCTGAAGGGGGCGTGGGCTGCAGGAGGGTCAGACCGGGAAGGCGAGGCTGAGGGGTAAGGACTGATTCTGAGAGGCGTAGGGGGCCACGGGAAGTTTGGAATCAGGGGAGTGATGTGATTGGGGCTGGGCTTTAGAAAGAAAACGCTCCAAGGGTGAAAGGGAGAGAAGGGGGTGAGAGAAGGGCAGGGTGCAGAGACAACCTGGGAGCAGGGAGGAGGGCCCAGCAGAGTGAGGTTGCCCAGTGCGGACCTCAAGGACACCGAGTGGCAGGAACTCGGGGAGGCCAGGGACACCTCTCCCAGGTGCCCGTGCAGTTCCTGTTGGGCCCCAGGACCTGGCACATTCGTGACGCAGAGGCAGAGTGCCAGGGCCTCAGAGGCTATCCGGACCTGTGTTGCCCGAGCTGTGGCTTGTGGCCATTCCTACCTTGGGAAACCAGTGTAGTATCATGAGCAGAATTACGAACATTTTACGTCTTTCTATATGGGTCCTGGGTCACCATGTAAAATGTAGTTCTTACTGTGGAGTCCTGTCCAGGAAGTCTGAGAAAATACCTCTAGTCCTACACCCTCTTTATACGTGTGAGACACAGAAGCCCAGATAGGTGGAGTGAGCTGCCACCGGTCCCCAGCTGTGCTGCCCACCAGGCCGGCGCAACTGCTTGGCCGGATGCAACTTTGCAGGCTACTTCCCTCCTGCAAGGTCAAGTTAGGCCCAACCCAAGGACCTGTGGCAGCTTCCGGGTGCCCTGGGGTCCAGTCGGAGATCTGGACCAGGGTGGAGGCCCCTTCAGCATGAAGCGGGGGATCAGCAGGTCCTGCCGGGGATGCTCACCTGGGGACATGGCCTTCATGTCTCGGGGGAACTTGCGGCACACGTTGTTGTAGTTGGTGCAGATGTGGTGGAGACACCAGTCTGCCAACTGGTACGCACAGTGGAACTGGGGAAACACAGAAGGGCGCCGTGCTGAGACCCAGGGCGGGGTCAGCTCGGGCAGCTCCGGTTGCTGTCAGAGCAGAACCTTCGGTGCAGGTGGCGAAGGCTGTGCAGTGAGTGGGAAGGCCCACCTGGAGAGGCACAGCCACACACGCTCTTGGCACCACCACCACCATGACCACCACCAGCACCACCAGCACCACCACCTGGCCTCTGTCCTGTGCCAGCATCTGTGGAAATCCCAGGCCTTACGTTGTGGCTTCCTACTGTGTCTGCCTCCTCAGATCTTACTCCGGGCGCTGTTCTTCTCTTCCCCGGCCACAGCCAAAGCAGTCTACACTAAGGTGTTGATGACTAGGCTTAGAGCTAACTTTCCCAGGTGTGTCTGCAAGCCTCGAATCTGGCATGCTTTAACTCCAGAACTGATCTTTAGTGCTAGAAGGGCCAGTGTGGGGGATTCTGCTAATTTGTATGGGAATAAGGAGGTGGGCATTTAATTTTAGTCCTGCGTGTCCCTTAATTGACCTCAGGCAGACAGCAGCCATGTCTACACAGGAGGCTGGGGTTTGCCCCCCTACTCTATGGCTGCCTGAAGTCTCAGCCCCACACTCCCACACCAGCTCTCCTCTTGGCAGGTCAGGGTGCATCCTCTGGCCAGGAGGAGGAGAAGGACTCTCCCAGTCAGGGAACTGCGTCTGACAATGGGTTCCCTTCCTACCCACCACCTCCCAGCCCCTTCCCTTTCACTGCCAATGGGCAGACAGAGCCCAGAGTTGAACCTGTTGGAGAGAGCCCTTCCCTGGCCACCATACCTGAGCCAGTTCCAGAAACACAAGGACGTCCCCATCGATGTCCACCATCATCTGAGTTGCTTCCATCAGCCCGGTCACGGTGTACTGCTCTGTGACACACACAGCCAGGAATCAGCTGAAGGAGCACATGAGTGGCCATGTGCTCACTTATACCCCCCAGCAGGGGCCCTACTGCAGGGCAGACAGAGAACAAGGCCAAGGGCAAGTCCCAGCAGGCCCAGGAAAGGCCACAGGCGATTAGAGTCGGCTCCCACCAGCAAGGTAACCGCAATTAGAGCAAGACTACCCCAATGGAGCGGGGTGGGAACGGAAGGAGAATGTTAGTATTGTCTAAGAGGATTTTTTCAAGCCACATATACTGCTCCAAATAGTCTGATACACGTAGGATGAAAGCCCCTGATGGAATCAACCACTGCAACTGCCAGGGGGAGGGTATGAAGTCAGGTTTGCTGAGAACTATGAGTTAGAACTCCAGATTAAACCTAGCTGCTGGTATTAACTTAAATTTTAGAACGAATCGTGTACTAATGTTGCTTTTTAAGTTAGTGTTTATACTGAAGAAGTAAACACTTTTAGTCCTGAATTTTAACAGTATCAGTATAAACTCCTGAGGTATTTTATCTTTAAAAATGTATTTCCCAGCTCAGTCCTAGCGACATGGAAACGACCTAGCGACAACAGCCCTCGCAGCAGAAGGAGCATTCCTGGTGCTCAGGCTGCAGCCCTGAATGCCATTTCCGGCTCTCGGGCACCAGGATCTCATAGAGAAAGGGCTAATTCCAGGTCTGCGTCAGGAAATGAACACAAGGATCCTGAAACACCTCATTCCATAGAACCACTTTGTTACTAATATTGTGGCCCCACCCCATAACAAAGGAACAGAATTTCCGGAGGATGAGGTCCAGAAATCAAGATTTTAAAAAGATTCCCAGGTGATTCTAATGTGCAGCCAAGGTTGAGAGGCACTGATCTAAGGGTTCACAATAATACTTAAAAAAACAAACAAAACCTAATTGGTCACCCTCAAAGGCTGAAAGGATAGGAAACAAATTTATCTTGAAATCTGGATAAAAGGAAAGAATCAAGCAGTCACCTGCCTCTCCTATTTGAATTATGCCACTGGTTAACCAAACAGTAGGTGAGGAGTTTTTCTCTTTCTGGAAATATTCCAACAGATAAACAAAGGAAGAATGACTGAATTGGAGCACTACCATTTCACAGCTAATAAATTAATGGATCCAGGCAATGATGCTCAATGGCTGATAACATCACGACAAGAGAAAAAGCACAGAAACAACCTATGAAGTTGTCTTGCCCAAAGAAAACGGAATGTGAATGTGATCTAGCCTCTATGTCTAATTACTAGTCTATGGGAAGTATGGTGCTACATAGAAATACAATCAACTAAAAATATCTAAATTTTCTAGATCATTGGGTGCTTTGCAAGGGGAAATTTTCTGCTTTCTCTCTTTTTTATATCCTCACCTGAGGATATGTTTTTGTTGATTTTAGAGAGAAAGGAAGGGAGAGGGGGAAAAGAGAGAAACATCGATGTGAGAAACATCAATAGGTTGCCTCCCATGCAACCTGCCCGGGGAAGGAACCTGCAACCTGAGTATGTGCTTTCACTGGAAATCGAACCTGTGGCACGGAACGACGCTCCAACCAACTGAGCCACACCGGCCAAGGCGGGAAAATTGTTTTTTGTTTTTTGTTGTTTTTTTTTTAATGAACAAGGTACCTATAGATCAGCAGTTCTCAACCTGTGGGTCGCGACCCCTTTGGGGGTCGAACGACCCTTTCACAGGGGTCGCCTAAGACCATCGGAAAACACATATATAATTACATATTGTTTTTGTGATTAATCACTATGCTTTAATTATGTTCAATTTGTAACAATGAAATTGGGGGTCACCACAACATGAGGAACTGTATTGAAGGGTCGCGGCTTTAGGAAGGTTGAGAACCACTGCTATAGATGAAAAAAAACTTTAAAAGTATATCAAAAATAAAACCATGCTAACGTGATTAAGGATGTAAAAACAGGTTTATCATTTGGATGATAAAACTATGAAGAAGACCAAGGAAGTGAGGCCATAAAAAGCACCTCCCAAAAGAGTAATAGGCAAAGAGGTAACTCCTGGGGAGGAGGGAAGGACTGTGATTGGGAGGGACGGGTGGAAGACGACTGTGTGGCTGGAAGGTTCTAGCTCCTGATATGGGTCATTTTGCTTTATAATAATTCATTAAGCTGAACATATGTGTATTGTGTTATATTTAATAAAAATGTTTTAAGCTTGAATTTATAACTTCAGAGAAAGCATACCTCACAAAACATAAAGCATCACCAGCTCTACCATACCCGGCATTTTCTGCTGATCCTTGATAAGGTATACACAATACATTTTTGTACATGATTTCTAGCGTGCATAGACCCTTTCATGGGGAAAGTCATTCAAGATTATTTTCTATGAGCCTTTTCGCGCATCACTGCCATTTAACATTTGTAATGGCTACCTCGTGAAAATTACCCATGTGTGCTCAACCAGTAGTGCCTATTTGACTTGTCTCTGATTGCCCGCCATGATGAAACAAACTTACAGAAGCATCTTTATATACTTTTTTCCTTTGAGTCATTTCTTTGGAGATTGTCTTTCTAAAGTTGAATTACTTGCCCAGCTTGTGTGGCTTGGTGGTTGAGCGTTGACCTATGAACCAGGAGGTCATGGGTCTATTCCTGGTCAGGGCACACGCCTGGGTTGCAGGCTCGATCCCCAGTAGGGGGTGTGCAGGAGGCAGCCGATCAATGATTCTCCCTTGTCATTGATGTTTTTATCTCTCTCTCCCTCTCCCTTCTTCTCTGCAATAAATAAATAAAATAAAGTTGAATTACTTGGCCCAAGGATGTGGACAGCTTATGTGCTCTGGGAAGCCTGCACCACTTTTCATGGACAGTGCGGATGCCATGCTGTCCCAGCTGTGATCTTCAGAAGCCTCCCTCTTGCTCCCTGCCCTTACACCCTGTGTCCCCAGCTGGGGCCCCTGGACTCCCTTTGCAGGCTCAGCCCTTACCCTTCCGGTTCTGATCAATGATTTCTGCCGTCTTCCTATGACCAAGCCCTACCTTATGACCATTTCTCATCATAAGATTGATGCTTCCCTTATATCTGAGTCCCAGATTTGATTGTCTGCCCAGGGCCCCAGCAGCTCTGACACGAGGGCCTTCCCTGAACCTCGACCCAATGTCAGAGGCCCTGCTCTCTGCCCGCCCGCCGACCAGCCAAGACTATAACCCCGATATCGCCACCAGTCTAGGTATCAATGCCAACACCAATGCCACACAGATTCCAGTTCCAACACCACCAGGAGCTGTCTGTCTGCCTGCATTGCTGGCCCCGACTCTCATGGTCTGCCACTTGGCTTCCCTCTTGCCTCAGTCCCTGTTCCACCTGAGGGCCCTCTAAGGCTGGTGCCTTCCAAAAGCTGAGCTCCAGCCCTGGCTGGGTGGCTCATTTGGTTGGAGTGTCTTCCCATACACCAAAAGGTTGCAAGTTTGATTCCCGGTCAGGGCACATACCTGGGGTGTGCGTTTGATCCAGTTAGGGAGAATATGGGAGGCAACCAACTGATGTTTCTCTTTCTCTCTCTTTAAAATTAGTAAAAAATAAAAAATAAAAAATTATTGGGTGAGGGTTAAATAATAAATAAAAATAAAATAAAATAAAACAAAAGCTGAGCTCCGCTCTCACAATCTTTTCAGTGAAATAGAGAAATGGCAGGTCAATGCTCATTGTCTGTTTCTGGAAGAAGAAAGAGAAAATAAAGGTGGAAGAGAAAAGGAGGAGAAAAGGGAGGAGAAGGAAAAGGAAAGAATACAGAATAAAGCAGATTTATGTGACCAAACGAGACAAAGGAGGGGGAGGAGGAGGAGGACCAAAGGCTGGAAACGGGGAGCTGCGTCCTATTCTCTCTGACCCCTCAGGCAAGCCACGCTGAGAGGAGCACCAGGCACTGGCATCTACTGGAGACCCTTTTGTTGAGCGGGAGTCACCTTTGGATACGACCTACTGGTGACTCCATCGAGCATCCTTCTCACACACACTTCATCACATCTGTGTCCTCACCCAATGCCCCATACACGTCAACATGCTTCCTGTAGGTCAGCGGGTCCCTCGGTGCTAGCGGTGTATCCCCAGGGAGGTGCTAGTGGTATATCCCCAGCACTGCTGGCGGGTCCCCTGCCTCCTCCCCCAGGGAGGTCTGCGCACTCGTTAGTCACCTGTGAGGGCGACCAGGTGCGGCAGGCAGAGGCGGTTGGCCAGGATGATGAGCTTCATGTCGTCCAGGTCGGGGCTGGAGGTGAACATGCCGGTGTACAGGTACTCCAGCACCGCCCGCATGCAGCTCCTGCTCGTGTGCGGAAACACAACCTGGGGCAGGAGGAGGCAGGCAGTGAGGTCACTCACTCTGAGAAACTCAGAAGGCCCAGCCCCACACAGCCGGTCTCCCCCAAACAGGGAGCCACCCCTGTGCAGCCCCTGTACCTGCTGAGGGGCCCCCAAAGGCCTGCCTCCCAGAGAGACAGCCTGTGCTCAGTCCATCTGCTGGCTGCCCCAGGGAGCAGGGCTCTAACGGCTTTTTAAAGGACCCGGTTCTCACTGGCACCCTTCCGAGGCACCCTGGCTTAGAGGATGCGGGCAGCAGTCCTCAGGTCACCTGCACCCACACCCTGGCTCCTCCCAGCCCCGCAGGCAGCAGAGCAAGTGGGGTGTGGACAAGTAAGCCAACATCAGCTGGCTTCTCGAAGCTGCTCCTGTGGGCCTCCGAGATCTGCTCAGAGCAGCGCTGCTTCAACAACTGCTTTCTCATGAGACGGAGTCGTAGGCTGCGCTGGGACCCGGCTGGAGCTTCGCAGCCGCTTCTATGGTACTGAGAAGTGCTCAGGGCTGGCTGGCCCTGGGGCTGCAGAGTCCCTAGTCTCTCACTTAGCAAATCCCAACCCCACGCCCACTTCAAGGATCAGAGACCCACTCAAATCTCAACCTCCGCTTAGTTCTCTTCCGAAAGGACTTCTTCCTGGAAATCCTAGGAAATTCCTGTTCCCCGTCGCAGGGACTGTGCTGCGTTGTTCAGTCCAGTTTTCCCTCCAGGTACTTGGCGAGCACTCACGAAGGGGCGGCGCTGGCTGAGGGGCGCCTGGCCGAAGTAAGGACCCAGCCCCTGCACGCAAGACATCCCAGACCAGCTGGGAACCCGCGTGTGCACTCTCAGCACTTTAAGCAGCTGCACAAAGTCGTACTTTGTTAACAGCAAGGCTGAGTTAATGAATAATTAATGTAATAGAAGTTCAGAGAAGATGGAGAATACCAAGGCAGCGGCCTAGGCCACTCTGCTGAGCTGGGAGAATGCGAAGATCAGACTTGAGAGAGTGTTTCTAAGGACACACTGATAGGCCCCTTCCAGCTCTGCTGACACTCTCTGTCCTAAGGTGAGTTGGAGTGGCCATGATCAAAGGGATCAAAAGGTGACGATGTGAAGCATTTTTTATTTTCTGTATTTTTTTATTATTCCCATCCTTTTTATTTTATCTTTTATTTTTAATTTCTTTCTAAATTAAGGTATTCCATATGTGATGCTGTGGCACCAGGAGCCGAGGGCCTGCCCCTCCCAGGGCTAGCCAGCTCCAACAAACAGTAAAGGAATCCCTTTTGTATGCAAATCCAGAATCCACACCCCCACCACCTCCTTGATCAGCTCACACCCTTAGCCACTGTCCACCTGCCCTAATCACCCCAGAGCCAGGCACCAGATGACTAGGACAGCCCCTATGCCCCAGGCCTGCTACATGAAGCAAGCCAGCCCATCTGAGAGCTTACCCTGCCTCTCCCTGTCCTTTCTTCCCAGGAAACCACAATAAAGGCCACTGCCCACAGCTCCCCTTGCTCTCTGTCTCCTGGCCAACCCTGGTGCCTCCACATGTGCTCCACCCCTCAGCCCCCATGCGCGTGCGTCCTCTTACTAGATCTGTGAGTGTAAAATGTATCTTTTCAATGGCAGTCTCATCCTGATCTGTTATGTTCACCATGCCTCGATTAATAAAACTTACACTTGAAAACAGTGACGGGTTCAGCCGGGGACACACTGAACTTTTTTCTAGTTGTTTCAGGGAGAAAGCAAGGTACAGAGGTTCCAAGTTCCAGTTCTAGCCTCTCCTTTCTACTTAGACAACTTTGCACAAGTCATTAACCTCTCAGGCCCTCGCTTCCCTCGTGTATAAAGTGGGAATGCTAAGCCATGTCCGAGAGGCTGGGGGAGACGAGCTGAGATAATGTATTGAAAGTGCTTTCTAAACTACAGAGTCAAGATGCTACTATAAGTCCATCCTGATGTACTGTGAATCCTTGGCTATGGGAACCACCTCATAAGCTTCCCTCAGGCCCATCTCCTCGTAAATGCTGAGGAAAGCACCATTAAATGACACATCTCAGAGGCAAAGAAGCCTTACCTCCCGGGTGGAACTCTCCACAAACGGCCCCCCAAACATGGCAGCCATCCAGTCGCAGCTGGAAATCAACAGGGGCTTGTGGGCGCTGATGGTGCCGTCATCCAGGATGAAGGTCACATCTGCCCAGGAGGAGACGAAGCATCACGTGAGGATGCGGTGAAAGAATGTGGGGCAATCAACCCCAAGGGTCGACCCCGCACCCAGACAACATGCTTCCTTCTGAAGCCACAGCTGGGACGCGCCACCTGGCCACACGCTCAGGCCCCAGGCGGAGCCAGCACCTCGCAGGGCTTCAGCAGCCGAGCGCTAATCGGAGCCCGGGCTCTTCAGAAGGCCACTGGGAGGGCACCCCTCTGCCTTCTGGCTACAAGTTCCTAAGCACATTCCCTACCTGAGAAGGTGCCCTTTGCCAAGCACTCCTTCACCCGGTTGGTCCGGCGGACGTGGAAGGCCTTGGTGATCTCCTGGTTCATGAAGGCCTCGTTGTTGAGAATGTTGGCCACCATCATGCGCAGATCAAAGACCTCAAGCAGCTCGGCGATGTGGGCGATGTGCATGAGGTCCCGCTCCTTCTCGTCCAGCTCCCCCGTGTACAGGTACTTGAGGACCGCCCGGAAAGGCCCTGGCTGGATGGAACTGTCCATTTTCACCACCACCATCAGCCTGGATTTGTAGGTCAGTGGGTCCTCTGCCATCTCCTCCTGGATGCTCAAAAAAGCTCGGCTCCAGGAAGACAGCACGCGGCCTCTCCCAGGCAGGTACCCTGTTCCGTTGCCCCGTAAGATCCCGTCGCTGGTGGAGGCCCGGAGCCCAGCGGGGCCCGAGCCTGCACCGTCCTCCACGCTCTCGCACACGTCAAAGCTGGCGGCCCGGAGCAGGAAGTCCCGGCCGTGGTGGTGGTGATGGTGGTGGTGTGGGTCAGGGTGAGCCCGGTGGTCCTCTGGGCGGGGGCCCCCTGGCCCCGAGGGGCCCCCCAGCTCCCCGTCACTCAGGTCCATGAGGAACAGGTCGTAGAACTTGGAGGAGGACGTGGAGAGGTAGATCTTGTGGGCAAAGATGCGCACCCGCTCCTGCAGCACCAGAATGACGTCCGCGCACAGCGGGTCCTCCAGGAGGTGGGCGGGGCACTCCTCACTGCTGGAGGGGGGGTCGGGCACCACGATGATGGGGGGAGGGGGCTTGGGGGGCAGGAAGGGTGCCTGCAGCAGAGGCCGCTGCACGTTGCGGAGGTGGGACTTCCAGAACTGCAGGTGGCGGCGAGAGATGAGGGCTGCGCGGATGGCGTTGTCGAAGACGTCCTTGATGCCGAACTGGGCCACCACGCTGGTCTCATAGTAGGGGATGCCCAGCTCCTTGGCCACCTCCCTTCCCTTCTCGGGGGGAAGAATCTCATTGGGCTTGATGGGCCTGGACGTTCAAGAGGGCAAAGCAAAGTCATGTTGGGGAGGGTGGCGGACAGGGGGAGGCAGGTCCCTAGGGCCTGCCTGTTCTTCACCAGGCTTGGGGGGGCGGGGGAGCCTCTCCCTGGCCTCACCCCTGCCCTCCTCAATCCTAATGAATCTCTGCCTTTCTCCTTTCTCCGACCAAATCCTGCCGGCCCTCAAGGCCTACCTCCAGTCCCCTCTTCTTCCAGGGAGCCTTCCGCACCTGTCAGGCCCCGGTGATTTCCCGCCCAAAGTAATGTTAGCACTACTTCCCCCTTTGGCAGGCAGCATGCAATTTTTTACACTAGTTTTTAACATGTTCTCATATTAACACATTGCAGGCCAGTAGTTTTATTGCTAGCTTTACCCAGTGGCCAGATAAGTTTCTATTGAATGAGTGCAAAAAACGTTTTACATAAATGTTAACGGCACGCTTTCAAATTAAATACCCAATGCATTTTGAAGTTATTTGTTACATGTTCTTACAAGCTACTATCTTTTTAAAGAATGCTCTTGATTGGCCACAAGCCTTAGAACAGAAAACATGAGAATTCTCGTGATCCGTCCGCAATGTGTTAAGTTCATCTCCCAGCAAGATGATAGGCTCCTTTCATGCAAAACTGCTTCTCTCCTTCTCTCCTCGCGCTGCTCAGTATTGCAAACACAGTGTGTAAGAGATGAAGGAATAGATGAGTGAATGAAAGACGGAGCACTCTTGGCTTCCTACACAGACTTGCTTTAAATGAAGGGAGAGATGTAAGGCTAAGTGGGTTCCCTCGGGGCTCAGCAGGGAGCCATGGAGACACCCCCTCCCTCTGTCTTCCTCAGTGCCCCCTCCTAGGCACCCGCGTCCCTACCGAGCCAAGGGTCGCCGGGCCCTATTGACGGCCTCCAGGTCGGCGTAGCGCAGGTCCAGCTGGCAGCCCACCAAGATGACAGGTGCCCGGGGGCAGAAGTGCTTGATCTCGGGGTACCACATGGTCTTGACATGGTGAAGGGAGTTGGGGTTGGCGATGGAGAAGCACAGAACCACCACGTCGGACCTGGGGGTGGGAGTGCGAGGTTTGTGGCAGAGAAAGCTAGCAGAGTATCTGCCCCTGGAACCAGGGAGAACAGCATACCCACCCAGCCCGACACGCAGTCCCTCCTGTCATGTGGCCTGTGCACATGATCTTACCCAAAATGTATTAATAATAGTACCTCTAACTTATGTAGCTCTAATTTAGTGTTTTGGAGCTTTTGTTTTGACCTCCTGCCTCTCTTTTTACCACCTAGAGACTGAGAAAAACCATCTCCGAACAGCTCCCCTAATTGCCCAAAGTCACAGAGCTAGTCGGCAGCAGGGCCGGGGCTAAAACCAGGCCTCCTGACTCCAAACCCGCTCCTCACACCTCCCGCTGCTCCCCGTGAGGCCCGCCAGGCCTGTCCGCTCTACTCCTTCCTCCCAGTTTGACTTTCTCAGTGCGGCTCTGCTTTGGGGGGAGATAGGGAAGCCCACCCTGGGCTCCCTCAGGCAGCAGAGGCTTCCTACCTCCCATAAGCAAAGCGCCGGTCTTTGTGGTGGTCTCCAAAGGTGTCCCAGAGGCGCAGGGAGACGCTGACGTCGTCTACCACATCTCGGGAGCGTTCCAGAACCTGTGGGGGAGGGAGAGTGCGGTGGGAGTCAAGGGCAGGAGTTCTTGGGGCCCACATGTCAGCTCAGGGTGGTCCCAGCTCACCCCGGGGGGGTCCTGGGCAGCCTGGGAGGTGAAGGGCAGAGTTAGCACCGCCCCATGTGCCTCACACAGCCTTTCTATCCTTCTCTACAGACTCAGTAACAGGGGCACCCTCCATGCCGCCCAGGAGGAAAGAGGGTCTAAGCGGGCAGAGGGTCATGGGGGTTCCCAGCGTCACCCGCAGGTCACCTGTCTACCAGCCTCTGACCTTCTGGTATCAGCCAGCAGTTTCCTTCTCTCAGCTCTCATCGCTGCAAACCCCACCCCACCCCATCCCCTGGGGCTCCCCATTACTGGGGCTGGGATTGCACAAGGCACTGTGCCCCAGCATCAGCTCAGCCATGCTAACCGCAAATGGTGGAGGACCACCCACACTGGGGTAGGCTCCCCCAGCCCTCTCCCCAGGGCTCCTTCCTCTTCAGCTGCCCCACCCTAACCCCCCAGGGCTTCCGTGAGCTCAGCACCGGCCAGGGTTGGAGATGCCAAGCAATGGCTTGGGCAGAAGCCCGGAGGCCTGGTGTGGACCCCTGCCCAGCGGCCTTGCAGCCTTACCTCCTGGCACACCCGATACTGGTCGATGGCCCAAACCGTGGGCACATGGGTGGCAAGCAGCTGGTACTGGGTGAGGGTGGCATTGCAGGCCCGGGCACAGATTAGCCTGGTCTTGCCCACGGCGTTGTCCCCCACCACCACGCACTTGATGGTCTCTACGTTTGGCCTTTCATAATCCATGTCAGAATCCATTAACTGGGACCTGAGCGGGAGGAGAGGAGCGGTCGAGACGGCTTCGCACACCCAGTCCCCACGGGGCCGGGCCAGCAGCTCTCCTTGGCTGGCCGGGGCGCCCCTCTTCCAGCAGGCGAGCAGAGAGGAGGAAGGAGTAGACAGCTTTCTGGGCAGCAGAGCCCACTCAGGCTGAGAGGAGCCTTGCTGCCGGATGAACCACCTGTCTCCCTCTGGTGGCCGCCATCCTCCACCTGGGCTTCTGGATGGAGGAGGCCTGGAGAGAACCCAGGTGGAGCTGTCCCCTCTCCCAGAGGGAGGGGAGCCTGCCCGGGAAGCTCACTCATCACCTCTCTCCTCCGCCAGCAGAGCAACAAACAGCTGAGAGAAGCGGAGTCAGGGCCAGGTCCCACCCCTTCCCAGCAGGCCTAAGGGCAGGGCCACTTTAAAATTTAATGGACTTGTCAGAGCTGGGAGGCAGCTCTCCTGGCCTCCACCCTCTTCTCTCTCCTTTTCCGGTCGTGGATTTCCAAGCCCCCAGCTCCCTTTATGGAGGTGCCAGAGTTCCGCCCCAATCCGTCTGGGTGGGAGGCTTCTGGATGCACCTGAGCAGCCCACAGGCCTCCCATCCCTCCTGTGGGTCTGTCACGTGGCCTGTGTGGCTGGCTCACTCAGCGGCAGGCTCAGTTTTGACATGGAGGTAATGGGTAACCATGGGTCAATGACGATACACTCCACGGCCAGTGGGCCTTATCATCCGCTATCCAGGCCTGCCCTACAACATCCTCCAGCCAGCCTCTGAAAGGAGGTACCCCCTTTTGTACCTCCCATTCTTAAGGAGAGAGATTCTCAGGCTAGGAGACCACCACCCCCCAACAGACACCTGACACTCTTAGGAGACTCCCTAAATTAGCTGCAAGGGTGACGGGGCTGCTGCGGGGAGGGAGCCCAGGGTCAGAAAGGGGCCTGAGTTTCTGGGCAAATGCTTGCTTCAGTTCCCTTCTGTGTAGGACAGAGAGGGAGAGGTTTGTCCACCCTCAGAAGGAGATGGTTCAACTTAACAAGCAGGAGGACCTTCTATAATCAACACGTCATGTCGGTGTTTACAAGTTGCCACCAGAAGGGGCCCTGGGCTGGAGGGGGCTTTCGCTGGCAGCCTCCCTGCTGGCACCGCCCTCTCAGAAGCCGGGGCGTTATTATCAGGCCTTTCTTTGGCCAGTGTCATTGGTCTGCCCCTGCTCACGTGCCCTGTGTGAATGAAGTCGCTGGGGGCTGGGGCAGCTTGGAGGAAACCTTCCGAGGCCCAGGAAGGCTGAGCTCAGAGGAGTGTGGAGGCTGTCGAGGTGCCCTCACTGCTGAGCCACCCAGTCCGAGCGCCAGGCCACCAGCCGTCGCCCAGGAGTGCCATTCCTGCCGGGCTGTAACTGGATGCCAGCATGCAGGCATGCGGAGTCAAAATACCCAAGTAACGATGGCAACTGGGATTTGCGCAAGTGGAAGCATCTCAGCAACCTAAGCAGAAAGCGCAGCAAGGACTTCTCAATGAGACAAGTGCCTCCTCCCTGGAATTTTACAGGATCTGGACCCGGAACAGCAAGGGTCTCCATGCAGGTCCCTCCCCAGGGTCAGGGTAACAGCATCATTCCTCTCCCTTCTCCACCCCACCCTCACCGTCCCCGTGGGCAACCTTTATTGTAACCACCATGCTGCCTCCTCCCTGCTCTCCCTTCTGAGCTGAGGGCCAGGGACCTTAGTTTGACAGTTCCGGGACTCAAGCAGGCTGCAGGGAGGGTGTGTTGGCGCTGGGAGGAATCATCTGGGTTGCGGTTTCTGTTTTATCAATTGAAGAACAAAACAGATAGAGCCCCAAATACAAATACAGACACAGCTGTAGGAGAAAAAGAAAAACATACTAGCCAGTAGAACTTCTTTCTCACATTTAGATTCTGGCGCAGGCGGGAGGGGGCGGGGGGCGCGGGGGGGGGGATTGTGAGGAGGCACGGAGAAGGAGGGTCAGCTCTTAGCTCTTGATGGCAGGGAGGATGCCAGCACAGCAGAGCAGTGCTGGTCCAAGATCAGCAAGTTTATGATAAAGCGCTCATGCTCAAGTGCATAGACAAGGCGGTCTGGTTTCCTAAGGAGGTGGTACTGAGGCTGTGGCTACCCGCTCCCATCCCCGCAGGTCATCTTCCTGCTGTCTGTCCAAACGTTCTATCAATCCCTCAAGCCCTGGTTTCCCTTTTCAGACCGCCACGACCATGAAGAGCCTCACCATTTGTGATGGAAAAGTAGTGTGCTCTGTACAGAACGGGAATTGCGAGGCAGAAACACTTGAGTTTAAACTGCCTTATGCATACGGGGTTACGTGGGGACAGCCATCCGAGTAGGAGAGCGACACGCACTGTGCTGTGAGTTTAGACACCAGGCCTGATGGCTGCTGCTCGGACTGGACGGCCCCTCCCCATCCTTCCCCTGCTCCTCCTTCGCTTCCTCCCTATTTCCATCATTCTCACCCCCCTCCACCCCTGTCCCAGTGGCCTGACTGGTAAACTTCTTTGTCGTATCCAGGAAAGGGCAAATCACTTCACTTCTCTGGGTGTCAGCCTGCCCTTCTGGAAAATGGGTATGAGGGCTTTGGGAGAAAGTCTCCTGGATCTTGGTGAATTTGTGCCAGTAGAGGCTGGGCTGAAAGGAGGTCTTTGCCTTCTTATGTAATGTGGGATTATATAATGCTAGATTACATATCTATATGTGTAATTATATCGCTCTTTAAGATGCAGCCTGGCCCGACTGAGCCAGCAGAGCTCTTAGTTTCATCGGGCCTGCCTTAAACAAAGATCCTACTGCACTGCAGCTAGCGCGCCACCAGCGATAATGTGACTTTTGCTCTAAAATATTGCTACTTTACTGTATCATTGATGATGTGTGGTGATATAACCCACTCCATGAGCTTCTCAACTTCCCACTTCCTTCTGGCACTCTCTCCTTCAATGACGCTTGACTTTTCTGCACAAATGCCTCATCCCCATGCCTTCCGAGACTCCTGAATAACCTCCGTGAACGACAGCTTCCATGCCACCCCGGCCTGGCATCACAACACACAATTCACTCCTCTCTCCGTGATCCCAGAGTCACCTAGAGGCTCCCTCCCACCCGGTCCCGTGATCCCTTTCCAGAAACAGCCTCTTGCCCCCTGCTCTCCAGCTCTGTGTACACAGGGCAGACCCAAAGGCAAGGTGCACTCAGATTACCTACAGCCCTCACTGGCTCCCAATCCCACCCCCTCACCCCCACAAACACACAGAAAAGGCCCCTTCCCCTTCCACAGCTGATAGGAGGCTTGTTCATCTGTGGCTGCCCTAGTCTGGTTGTCAAGGAAACTACAGAATCTCCCTGGGAGCCTGGCTTGTCTCCTAGCAACCAATATCCCACACCTCGCATCTTACAAAATGGGTAAGGGAGGACTATCTTAAAAATGAAGGTAAAAATAAAAGAGGATGGATGGATGGATGGATGGATGGATGGATGGATGGGAGGGATGGATTGGGAAGAGATGAGCAGAGAGGGTGGCCTTCAAATGAAAGGCGGCTCCGACCAGAGTCTCTGACATTGTAACATGAAGGAAAATAGAGAGATGAGCCTCCTGGAAGATCCAGTGGTCAGCAAGGCCCAAAGGGATCTTGAATGAGCATATTAACATAAATGCAAGCCTAACACAGCCTAAGCCTTCTCAGACACCGACGACCAGTGCTGAAGGTTTCTCCCAGCAGTTTGCCAGAACTCAGATGCACAGACTGCAATGTGTTGGGTTGAAAAAACACACACACACACATATCTGGAACGACAAGCAAAGCACCCAAATTCCATTGGTTTTTAACGGAAACATTTCCACCACTCTGGACCTTTTTTCCTGACACACACACACAAAATAAAAATAAAATAAATTTAAAGAGGGGAGAGGGCCTCCACACACCAAGGCAATCAAGTCATCTTCGTTTCCCTAGAGAAACCCGGAAAAGGTAAGTCCCCTGCCACCTGAGACCCCAGCAGCTGCAACTAGCGCCCAGGGAGGAGTGGGAGCCGAGGGGAAGTCAGGAGGGGCGCAGACAGGGCCCGGCGGGCGCAGCGGCGCGTTCCCAGAAGCTGTTTGCAACGCGGCCATAAGAGAAATTAATCATTTACTTACACCACTACATGTGACGGGGTGATTTCTAGTGTAAGGAACACATCTCTTCCTGCTAAGCACGCTCATTTTAGGGAAATGTCTGGGGTCACTCCGCGCGTGCAAGTTAGGACGATGCCGGCGCCGCCGAGCTGCTGCTGCTGCTGCTGCTGCTGCTGCTGCTGCTCCTGCTACAGGCCCGGGCCCTGGCGCGTCAGATCAGAAACTCCGCCCGAGCAGCCGGGGCAGGACGGCGGGCCGGGAGCGGCCGCGCGCGCCGCTGCAGCCATCGCCTCTTCCGGATCAGCATCTCCCCGCGCCCCGGGCGCCCAATGTCATGGAGGCGCGCCGGGGCCGGGGCTGCGCGCGGCCGCTCCGACCTCGGGCTGCCGGGCCGCGCCGCCGCCGCCGGTCCTCGGGCTGCGCGCGGGAGCGGAGATGGGGCGAGGCCGCCGCTGCTCCGCCCGGCCCGCTCCGAAGGCGCGGCCGCCTGGACGCCTAGCGCGTTTGCAGTCCCCGGGACCGCTCGCGACCTCCTCCTTTCATTCACAAAAAAAAGGAAAGGGGAAAAAAGAGAGAGACTGGGGAGAAAAAAACCGGGGAGGGGGGGATGAATTGCACCAGAAGGCTGGTGACCGGCACCGCCCACCACAGCGCGCGGTTGGTGGAAAGGGATTGGGGGGCGGGGAAGGGGCGGGGGAAGAAGGGGATTGGGAGCCCGGCGGCTCCGCCCACGGCGCCGCTCCTCCCTCCCCCCCTTCCTCCCTCCCCCTCCCCTTGTCTCCCCTCTGGGAGTGGCAGGGAGCAGGTAGGCTTGGCTTGCGCCCAGTGCCAGCTTGCGTCCCTCTAAGTCAGTGGTTCTCAACCTTCTGGCCCTTTAAATACAGTTCCTCTTGTTGTGACCCAACCATAAAATTATTTTCGTTGCTGTTTCATAACTGTAATGTTGCTACTGTTATGAATCGTAATGTAAATATCTGATATGCAGGATGGTCTTAGGCGACCCCTGTGAAAGGGTCGTTCGACCGCCAAAGGGGTCGCGACCCACAGGTTGAGAACCGCTGCTCTAAGTCTACCTGGTGAAGCGCAAAACCTCCCTGGACTCCCAAGGGATTTGCCCCTTCCCTCCCGAAAGCTGAGAAAGAATTCCAGGAGGCATCCTCGTGAGTCCTAGAAGAGATGGGAATTAGAGGAGAACTCGACATTGTTTCCCTGTCCTTTACACCCAGCCCTCCACTGCTTGCCCATGAGGCGATGGAGACAGCGTTTCTGCCGACGTGGAAATTTTCCCAGCGCCCAGTGTCTTCTCTCCATCACCACCCCTGCAGCGGCAGCCTGTGCCTCGGACTGGGTGGTGCCATTTGCACCTGTTTCCCACCTAAACTGTCTCCCCCTCCCTCTCCTCCAGCCGTTTCCACTTCCATCCTACCCCCAGACGATTGCCGCCTGGAGTTCACCAGTATCTTTTGACCTCTGAAAAAAATACCATGAAGACACTAGTCCTGGAGGTGGTGCCGAAGACACCTCTGGGCTCTGCATCAATGTACTCCTCTGTAACACAGAGGTTAGAAGAGATGACATCTGTAATATGAGTGGTCCTCAAAGGAAGCTTCCGTGTTCAAGGCTAGTTTGACTATAAGGATGCTGACTGCTAGTAATTACAGTAGTTAGCTCAGTCTGGTTTTATCCATCTTGTCATTTACCTCTGGACACTTTTTAAAGCCCAGAGTGGCAGGCCTTTCACTTAACCCCCTCCATCACACCTCCAACTTGTGCTCCAAAAATGCAAATCCACTCTAATACTAGTTTATGCAAAATATGATTAGGAAGAGAAATCCATTGCCCCCCTCCCCCCCAAAAAAACCCCAGCCAAACTTAAAAAGGAATTTTGCATTGTCTGAAGCATGTTCCCCAATGGGTAGAATTGGAAGTTGCCCATCAAGGTGTTCATGATAAACATGCTTTCCCCGCCTCCTTTGGAATCTACCTAGAGCTGAAGAAGAAATTGAGGATGAGGGAGGGTGAGCTACCTCACACCTGTGCCTTGGACTCACTTTCCATAAGATGGAAAATAGAGTCTTGAATGCATGCTTAGGAGAGAAACAACCATCTACAGGTGTGTTCTTCCCACTTGTTCGGTGTTGAAGAGCCTCAACCCATCATCTCTGGGTGCTAGAAGTCACTTCTTGGTGCTACCACGTGTGAGTGTGTGTGTGAGGGGAGGGGAAATTGGCAGAGCCTTTTCCACCAACACCCTGTTCCCCTCACCAGTTCCAGAGTGCCAGCCTATTGCCTTCACCTTTCGCACGTCCAGGCAGCAGGCACAGCCCGTAGAGCACAGAGCAGGAAAACAGACACCCTTTACCCAAAGTCATGGGGCTACTGGGCCTGCCAAGGCCCCCCCCCCCCCCATAGAAAAAGCCAGCTCAGCCTGGGAACCAAAGTGCCTTGGGAACCACAAGGTGGTTCCCAGGGTCATTTGATCTAGCCCTGGGGAGAGGGCTGGGGGTAACCTGTCTGGGCAGAGCCAGGTGCTCTGCTGGGGAGGGGGAGTCACCTTGATTCCCAGCCCTGCTTTCTGCCCACAATCCCCTTTCAGTTTTTCTTCAAAACAACGTCCTTCAGGACTATATCACCTCTCAGGCACTCCCAGTCACAGCCCCACTCAGCCAGCCCTCTCCCAGCGTCATAGTCCCTCCAAGTCCCCTGCTCCTCAAAAACCAATTCTCTCCCTCCACCCCCATGATCCTCCGGTCTTTTTCTCTGTGAATCATCACATCCGCGGTCCACCCTGGTCTGTCTGGGGGCCTCTGTGCACCTCCCTCAGGCCAGTCTACGAAGACCCCGCCTGTCGTTTCTCACTCCCAGCTCGTGACTGGCTCTCCAGGCACCCGCTCCCAGCATTTTCCTCACACCAGGGCAATGGAAGATTCTGGATGTGAGGGGCAGATCTCCAGCTAGCTCCAGCCTCAGCCTCTGCCTCATTTGTGGCTGATGCCAGGTCTCCCAACCCAGCCCTGGCCTTCAACTATCTGACCCCTCCTGCCTATTGAAGACAGACTCAGGACCTTGGCTTCCGGGCCAAGCATCTGCCTACCACATTTGCTGCATCTTTGTCCAGCCCTCCAATGCCAGAGTCCTGGAAAACAAGGACATTCCCCGAGGCTGGGTCCCTCACCAGCAACCAAGGAGTTATCAGAGCCCTGTCCCAGTCCCCAGCTCCCAGCCTTCAGCAGTGGCTCATAGCACAGGTGGCTCCCTCTCGCCCTCCCCCACCCCGCCCATCCCACCCCAGCTTCAGTGTCCATTTTCCTTGCTTCAGGTTACTTCTCAAGTCAGGCCTGGTGGGAGGCTTTTTCAGTCTCCTGGCCTCTTTCTCTGCCTCCTCTCATCTCTGTTATGCATGCACACACACCCCCACACACCAGCCTCCTTGCCCATTTCTTTGGAGCGCTTCACAATCAGCTGTTGATTCTGCCACTAGCTAGCTGGGCTTCTGCACTGTCCTTGCACTGGCGGGCCTGGGCAATGCTCTCCCATGGCCTGGCTTACTCACCCCAGGGTGGGAACAGGAGGGGGGACGATGTGTGGCTGCAGCCTGGGGGGCTATTGGCAGCCTGGAAGCAGGATTCCAGTCGCCCACCTCCCCTCCATCTCTTCCCTCACCAAAGCCCTCTTGTGATGCCTCATTCCCAGTGAACCTGTCCCCACATTTGCTTCATCTTTGCCCAGCCCTCCAAAGCCAGATAGCTAGGTCACCATCTATCTCCAGCTCCATAACCACCCTCCTCGGGACATCACATGGCTGCCATTTTCCTGAAGCTGGAGGCCTCGTCTGGGGAAAGAACTCTCCATCCTGGTTCTCAGAAAGGCCCACACAGTGGGCTCTCAGCACCAAGCCCTCCTGTCCCTGTGTCGCTGCAGAACCTTCCCCAGTGCCAAGCTCCCTGTGTCCCCCTCCAACCTGCCTGTTCCATTTGCTTCACAGGCAGCTCCAGCCCTTCACCTACTTGCAGGCTCCTAACCTCTTTTCTCTCCACTCCTCTCCAGGATGAAGCCTATGCCGCAGGCTTTGCGACGTGAGCTCTATCCCCGCCCCCAGTGTGCAGAGCCTGGGGCATGTGGCATTGCCACCCTGTGCTTGGGGCGAAGTTCAGAACCAGCTGAGAGCAAAAGCAGAGGATCTCAACATGCTGAGACCCAGCAGGAGGCACGCGTCAAATCAAAAGCTGGGAGTCTCTCAGCCCCCATGCCCAGGGCTCAGGGGCACGGCCAGGTCTCCGCAAGGGGATGGCCCCTCCTGGACCTTTGCTCAAACAGTTCCCTCAGCCTGAATACTCTTCTTCCCACCTCCTGTGCCTGGATAATGCTTAGTCATCCTTCAAGTCTCAGCTGAGATGTCACTTCCTCTAGAAAGCCTTCATACCCCCTATAAAGTCTGGGTTCCCTACTCTTTCTCTTGTCCCCTGATAATACCAGTCTCACTACTCTATCACCCTTCTCTAGGGTCTTCCCCCCACCCCCGCCCCCCCGCAGTCCTCCCCCCACTCTTTCAGTACTGAGAACTCTTTAGGAAGAAACTATGCTTATTCAAAAGGCTGATCTGGCAGCAAGCACTCGGTAGGTGCTCAGTAAAGCCTGATGGCTGAATGAATGAGATGGGAGAACTTGATGGGGAGGGAGTTCACACCGCCCAGTGGCTACTCACATGTTGTCCGGAGGGGTCTTCCACAGACTGTACTGGCCTTTTCTTCGGGTTGTCATTGCTCTGTGCTCCCTCTAGGCTCCTGGTTGGCCTGGGCTGAAGCGGATGGGACAGGGCAGGGGAAGACAGGGAGAAGGAATGAGTCCCCTGTGAATCACCCAAAGAGGCACAACCAGGTTGGTCAGCCAAATGGAGGGTCTTACTCAGAGAGAGAGCATGGCTCCTGCTGTCCAGGCCCAGTGGGCTGAGACACGCACCTGGGGGCGAAGACAAAGATCACCCCAGGGCGTCAAGGGCTACTCCAGGGACAAGAACTGGGGTCATGGTCCATGCCATGCTGTGGAGCATTTACATATTCTGAACTGGCTTGGTAATTTGGAAAGAGTGGTCCATTGTCCATCAGGAGGCCTGGATTCTGTCCTCATGCAGCTGTGTGATGTCCGACAATTCCCTCTCCTCTCTGGGCCTTTCTCATATACAAGGTCAGGTGACCTCCAAGATTCATTCCAGCGCTGACACCCAATATAGGTTCCTAGCATGGAAGCCCTCTATTTTTTTAGAAAATATATATTTTATTGATTTTTTACAGAGAGGAAGGGAGAGGGATAGAGAGTTAGAAACATCGATGAGAGAGAAGCATCGACCAGCTGCCTCCTGCACACCTCCTACAGGGGATGTGCCCGCAACCAAGGTACATGCCCTTGACCAGAATCGAACCTGGGACCCTTCAGTCCCCAGGCCGACGCTCTATCCAGTGAGCCAAACCAGCTAGGGCGGATGCCCTCTATTTTATCAGCCATTCTTTTTATTAGAGCAGATCCTGACCCAAATTGGGACTCAGCAAAATATCAGCTGATGGCTACCAAGGCTGAGAATGGAAGAAGGAAGTATTGGGGGGAGGAGAGATGGACAGAAAGAGAATCTGATTTTGCAATCATCCCTACTTTCAGTTTCCTTAAATGATCACTCACAATATTGGGACTAGTTCAGCCAAAGAAAATTCTAGAATTTCAGGAGAGATCAGGAATAATCAAGGATAGGCTTGGAGAGGCTGGCCCGACACCTCTGGAGCAGTTGACACTGGGTTGTTAAAGGGTGATGAGAGGGCATCTCTGTCACAACCCCCAAGGAGCAGGACGGTGACAAGACAGAAGAAAGCCAAGGGAACAAGAGTCCCCAAATGTGGGCAGAAATGTGGGCAATAGCAACTCTTCTAGTCTCTACTCCACCAGGAATTGGCTGTGCGATTTTGGGCAACAAACCTTGCCTCTCTGATCTTCCATTGGGGATAACAACATTACTTGCCCAAAGCCAGGGGGTGACTAAATGATCTTCTCATGGCACCTCCCAGGGCTGAGATCAGAGACTGTGCGATCCTTCCAACTCTTCTTTTGCTCCTGCCTGCTCCTCCCCGCACAGACCTATGCTTAGTACCCCCCCGTATAAAGCGGGACCCAACCCCATTTGTGTCTATGCCACCTGGGCTGCCTATGGGGAGCAGATGGCACAGAAGACATAGGCAAAACTGGGGTGGGAATTTCCGAGTGTCTAACTAAGCGGGGTTGGAAAATCTATGCCGACTTTGGCCCAGATCTCCTGAAAAAGTAAACAAACAGGGTGAGGCAGTAAAAGGAACACAAGTGAGAATTCTGCTTGTGATCCTCAAAGCCCAGCCGGCCCCGTGCACACTTCCTACGGCCAAGGCCACACTGAGGGCTGGCAAGGCTGCTCAAGACAGGAATTGAAGAATCCACTCCCAATCTGGTCTGGCCAGAGCCTTCCTTGGCAGACATATGAGCGTGCAGACCTCCCTGCCCACTCACCCACGATCCTCTACCCTGGCCTTGCCTCCCGGGAGCCACAGCTGGCTGAGGCCTCCATATACTGCAGCTTTGAAGCAGAAAAACGTGAGCACTTGGTTTATGTCTTTAAAGAGCTGAAATGCCACCATCATTAGTGCCATGGGGAATACAGGGCCCACCCCAGTCTCCTGGGATGTTAATTTCTTAGGACACGACACTTTGGAAACCACCACCAGGTAGGTCTACAGCAGAAAGAAGCTAGATGGTGTTCCTACTTCTGCCCTCTTTTATAAGCAGAAACGTCACAAGAGGGGGGCAAAAATGCACTCCTAGCCACAGTGTGTCCAGGACTAAACCTCCACTTCATGCAAGCTGCAGACCGAAAAGGCAGGCCATTCCTGGAGCCATGCAGAGCTTCGAGGAGAAGCTCTGAGGAGCTGATCACCCCAAAATAGACTTGTTTTTTTTTCTCTCTCACAACTTTTTCATGAGGCATTGGCATCTTGCGGCATGGAAAAAAAAATTAGCCTGAACTGTCAACAAATAAAGATTATAAAAAGCCCCAACTGTTACCCATGAGTTTCCATGTGGCTGTGGTGCTCTAGAGGCTGGGAGGAGGGCGGGGGAGGAGGCAGAGGAGGTATGTGTCCAGGAGTTCCCAGTCCCCTCTCTTCCGCCCCCTCTGCCCCTCAGAAGCTGGTTCCACTGCAGCTCACAGGGCTAACGATCGATGTTAGGGGTGCGAAGGTTTATGTTGACCCCCAGAGGTGGTGGGCGGTGAGTGTGGATTGCTGTTTACTGCTTCAGGTAAAGGAATGCGCGGCACAGAATGGACCGTCTTAAAGACAAGTCCAGTGGCAACGAGGCTGCTTGAAATAAGGCTGCTCCACTGGGTGGACACAGTTTGTTTAGTAAATACTTAGAGGGCTCAGTGCTCTTGTCAAGGTCAGCTTACCCTGAACTTGAGCCTCCCCTTGGGCATTGCTGCGAGTCAGTAACTAGAGATAAGTTGGGGGTTGCAGCTGCTTTTAATCCAGATGAAAGGCTGTTGTGGGGGATTCCAGGAAGGGACCTGGTCCTCACCTGCACCCTGACTTTTCCTTGCTGGACTCCAGGCCAGACCCATCCCTGCACCCTTTGCCCCAGCCCCGGAGCCTTCCGGTACTGGGACTCCAACAACACATGAAAGAGAACGTAAAAGATGCTGGAGTGGAGTCTGAAACCGGGTTCCTGGCCCCTCGGGGTCCTCAGTAAAGTCAGGAGGTTGACCTGGAGGACATCTGAGGAGGACCTGGCTTTTATAACCAGAGGAGAAGGATGCCCCCCAGCTCCCCAGACTGTGCTCCCCAGAAAGTATGGGATCCGTCAGGGACCCACTCCACCCAACTTTACAGGCCCCCTGTCTTGTCTCCTTTCCTCTTCACCTCTCCTCCTCCCCTGTTTGTCTCTCCTAGTCTCTCCTCTCCCTTCCCTTCCCTCCTAGGCAGAGATTGCTATGAAAGCATACGCATGTGGCTCTGGCTTGTTACAGAGAGGAGGGAGGCAAGCAGGCAGGCAGCCAGGAAAGTGGGGACGCTGATGCGTGTTAGGCAGCCCTAGATGGGTAGGCCGTTGGAGGATGCTGGCCAGACATTTGCTAAGGTGGTGGCAGTGGTGAGGGACCAACAGGGCAACTGCATTGTCTGGCTTCTCTGACCTGAAAGCTCTCTCAGGCTCCAGCCAGCGACCCCAGAAAAATGGCAGCCCCTCCCGGGGTCATGGCTGAGAAGAGGGAAGGGCTGTGCAGAGGGTCCATGTCCCTGTCCCAGCTGAGGCTTTGCTCTGCAGGGCATGGCCATTTGCAGTTTCCCGGGCCCTGTGGCGAGGCACGAAGTGAGTTAGGGAGAAGCCGGGACAACCAGACCCCGGGAGCTGCCACAGGGACACAGAGGGTAAGGGAGCTGGTGCTCAGGGTTGGAAGCTTCTGAGGAACAGGTCAGCCCATTCCACCGCCTGTGGCGCAGGTTCCTGGGCGAGTGGCAGGGGTGGTGGGTTGCTGCTACCCAGCTTCTTGGAAACACAGTCAGGGCTCCACCAAGGCCTCAACTTAGTCTGGGAGCCTGGGCCTACCACCGGCTCTGAAAGTTCCTGGTCACCCTACCTTTCTCCCAACCGACCCTTTCCTTCTTCCCAGGGGGCGCCCGAGAGCTCTCTGGGACCTGAGCAGTGGGTGGAAACCACGGCTGGAGGCAGCCCCACCAGGAGACTCTTGTGCTATCAGCTCTGCACCCCACAGGGTAGCCATGGGGTGGCCAAGTGGCTCCGCATCCCCAATCGCTTTGTGCTGTCACGGGTGAAAGGCTCCAGCCACCAGGTACACGTGCCTCGCTGAGGACCTGGGCCAAGGGACATGGAGGTTTCAGTCCAATTTTGTTCCTCCTTCTAGTCAGACCTGGCCAAGCACTGTCAGGTTGTCAGTCCTGACCGCACTCTGCTCCTGGGCCTGCTGTGAGTGCAGCGGGCAGAGGGGGCGTGGCCCACTGACAGCCCTGCCAGGCGACCCAAGTCAGATCACTTGTCCTGGGCCTCTGGGAAAAAATGAGACTCTTTTGCTCATTCATTCATTTATCTTTTCTTCCATTTATCACATGCCTGTTAACACACTGCAGACGGATCATGAGAATTCTCCCTTCATATTACACAGTGTTTTGCAAAGTGTCATACTTTAAAAAGATATTAGCTTGTAAGAACATCTATATATACAAAACTCTAATATGCAAATAGACTGAACAACCGGTAGCTATGACGTGTGCTGACCACCAGGGGGCACGCGTGGAACATGGTAAGCGTGGGCAGCAGGCCACAAAGCACGGAATATGGCAGGCATTGGCAATGGCGGGATGGTGGAGCAGGTGAGCGGGGGGTGCCAGACCAAGGTGGGGTGCCAGTCGCTGTCATTGGGGCAAGCCTCTGGTGGTTACTGAAAATTCTTTGCTCCTGCACACCATGGTCCCGCCCAGTGCTTGCACCTGCTGCCGGTGCCTGGCGCTGGCCCTGATCGCTCAGTGCTGTCAGTGGGTGCGAATGGCGGCTGCCAGCCCCGACCGTCCCTGAGGGCTTCTCCACCTCCCCCTGCTCCTGAGGGGTGATTGGGGCAGCAGCTGCCACTCACACCCACTGACAGCGCTGACCCCGCTTGCACCTGCTGCTGGCATTGGCCCCAATCGCTCTGTGCTGTCACGGGTGCAAGCAGGGCCTGTGCTGTCAGTGCCTGGGAGCAGCGGAGGCAGGAGCAGGGTTGCCAGCAGACAGGGGACTGGAGGCAGTGGCGGGAGGGGCCGGACGGGGGCATGGAGTATGGGCCGAGACCCGTCCCTGTGCCCACCACAACCTCACAGCCCACAGTTCCTGTCAAGGCGCACGAATTCATGCACTGGGCCCCTAGTGTAATAAATAACTTCAAAATGCAATGGGTATTTAATTTTAATGCTTGCTTTTAACATTTATGTAAAACGTTTTTTGTATTCATTCAATAGAAACTTATCTGGCCACTGGGTAAAGCTAGCAATAAAACTACTGGTCCGCAATGTGTTAAGTTCCAACTCATGCCAGACACTGTGCTAGAGACCAGTCATCAAGGAGCTTAAGTTTAATAATAATGATGATTATTATGATTATTAGAATAATCGTTATTATTTATGGAGAGTTTATTACATGCCCAGTATTGGGTGATACATACCACTGCATTTAAAGTTCCTACCATCCTATGCCGAGGTCCTATCCCCACTTGGTAGATGAGGACATTGGAGCTTCACGAAGTGATGTGAGTCACCAGGCTTGCAAAGTGGGCAGCCACACGGCCAGGTTCTAATCTGGCAGCTGGCTCAGAGCCTCCCAGAGGAAACCAATGAGTCTGATTTTAAAGCATTAACATGTTGTTCATAATTAATATAATAATAGCCCTCCTTCCTTACAGATGAGAAACCTGAGGCCCAGAGCAGAAAACAGCCAGGCAGTCACACAGGAAGTGTATGGCTATGTCAGGCCCAGTGCCCAGGCCCCCTGCCAGACTTCCTCTCTGGGTTTGTTTTCTCTTGTGTGAAACTAGCGGGTTCTATGGGATGATTCCCCACAGTTTTGAAATTCTGACTGTGTGATGCTATCACCTGATGCCATAGTCTGCCTTCAGGGAGGGTCAACAGGAGACTCATGGCTGTAGGGACACAGAGAGCAGAGAAACAGGAATGGACCAACTGAGACTTGTCTCAAAGCCCTGTCCCAGCCCACACCCACCACAATCCTTGCTCCATAGGGAATCAAGAATGTGGAAATGTTTTCATGCCTCAAAGCATGGGCTTCTAACTCAGTTGATAGAATATCTAATCATAATAATAAAAGGCTAATATGCAAATGGTCATCACGCCATGACATTGATCAGCAGGGATCTGAGGTTGTGTGGTGCTAGGCTGGGCCAAGGGACCTGAGGCCACGCCCCCCGCTGGTGGGGCTTGATGGGGGACCTGCCAGGGGCTTGACAGGGGTGGGGCTGGCCGGGGCTGGGTCTCGCCCAATGGGGTTGGGGCTGGCCGGGTCTTGGTCTGGCGCAATTTCGAGGCATGTGCAGGTGGGCAGGGACTTGACTCTTGGTCCCACAGCGTGCCCCAGACTCTGACAGGAGGGAGATTTTCATATACATTTTACTAATTTTCTTTCATCTCTGATACTTCTATTATAGAGAAAGGGCAAATAGCAATATTAAAATATTTCCTCTAATTAATTCCCTTTTAATGTGCATGATTTTGTGCACTGGGCTACTAGTCTATAATAATAAAAATGTAATATGCTAATTAGACCAGACGTCCTTCTGGACGACCTTCCAGATGACCTTCCGATGAAGCCAGGGCTGTGAGGGAAGCCCGGGTCCCAGATGCCAGAGGGAAGCCGGTGCCAGCAGTGGAGGAAGGAAGGCCTACTCTTGCATGAATTTTGTGCATCGGGCCTCTCGTACATATATAATATGTATACATGTGCATATGTTATATATAATATGAATATCTATCTATCTATCTATCTATCTATCCCTAACTGACAGTCTTAAAGCTGGAGATGAGAACATATGCCTTATAGGCAGGGGCACAGGGAGAAGACATAAAATTACTGTAACTTAGAGTCCAGGCAAAGGTTAACTGTAAACATGGTCAGCTGAATCCTCAAGTGGTCACCTCACACAGTCCCTTTCAGCCAGGCTGACACTTCTGGGAGGGCTACGCCCTTCTCTCCCTTTGCCAAGGCCCAGGATGCCACCTCTTAGCCTCAGCCTCTGGTCTGACTTACTCCAGCCTAGCAGGGACACCCTCAGGCCCTAATCAGTCTTGGTCTCAGCCTGGCCCCTCCCTAAAACAAAGGGAGCCCCTCACTTAGCTCCTCCTTTGCAAGGGGGTGACAGCAGGCTGGCAGGGATCTCTGTGGCCCTGGAGGAATTCCTAGAGCAAGCCTGACAGTTCTTGGCAGGTGTGACTAGAAAGAGGGACAAATTGGGTGGGCGGGGACAAGAGAGGGCAAGTATCAGGGCTCAGTTTCTTTTTGGAGAAATAGATCCCACTGCCTGAAGGACAGGGGCGCTCCAGAGTGGGGAGGAGCTATTAAGGGGCACAAAGGCCAGATGAGGATAACGGAAGAGTGGAGGTCCCTGGTATTGGCAGCTGCCCTTCAGGTTGGGGAGGGGCTGAAGCTAGAGTGGGCATGAGGGCCCAGGTGGCCCAGAATTACAGGCCCTCCATCCTGGCCAGTGGCCACTTGGATTGAAAAGGATGAAATGGGCTGAGAGATGGGGTGCTTCCTCCCCCTGCGTCCCCCTCTCTCTGGCCAGGTTCTGAAGGAAAGAGTAGAAGCCAGGACTGCGGCTGGTACAGGGCACCTGTAGACACCTGCCTGACACTCCCACTTCAGGTGGAATCCCCTCTTCCTATCCCGGGACTGGCTGCAGTCTTGGGGCTGCTGCTCCTTCGTGGCTAAGACACCTGATTCCTTAACCTAGTCACCCCTTGTTTTGCCTTCACATCTCCCTCCTTCCAAGGAGATCGCATTCTGCCAACTGCCCACTGTACTTGCTGAATGCTGGGAGTGACCAGCGGAGGACAGGGGGGCAGCTGAGGGGCTCAGAGAATCCTCTCTTTACCTAGCACAGAGAAAAGGCTGGGGGTGATCTCGGGTCTAGTGGGGCATGAGTCGTTCACTTTTGCTACCTCTCCTTTGGGACCAGCTGGCCTGTCATGATCCCCTGTCCAGAAACAGTGTCCTGGGCCAGGTCAGTGGGAGTGAATGCTTGAGGAAACCACACGCGGATTTTAGGGGTTGGGATCCAAAGCCAGCCTATGGGGAGCCAGCTGAGGGACATGGTTACTGTATCCAGGAGTGGGACGCACAGGCTGGCCTCCTGGCTCCTGGTCACTTCCCTCTCCATCCAAGGCTGTGCACAGCCCAGAGATAAGCCGCCTGGAGGCCATATTATCATCCTTGGACAGGTGCTCATTCTTGGAAGGGCCCCGCCCCTGGTCCCCCGGGTCACACTTCGGTCTGGCCTCAGGCTCTCAGTCTGACTTCTGCCCTGGCCTCTCTGGCCCTGGCCACTCACAGGACTCACAGGGCTTTGGAATTTCAAGCAGGGCTCTTCTGAGGCACATCTTGAAAACATGGCCTGGAGCCAGGGAACAGACTGTTGCTTCAACCCCACGGTGACTGGGGCTGGCCCCCTGAGCGAGGGGCTCCCTAGGGCTGCGGAGAGGGAAAGCAGGCTGAGCCAGCAAGGCTGGGGTGCTGGGGCTGCTGCTGGACAGGAAGGCATTCTTCCTGCTTCTGCTCACCTGCAGCAGGCAGAAAGCAGGTGGGAAAGCCATGGCTTGCAGGAAAACCATGACGATTGAGCAGCTGAGTTCAAAATCAAGAGAGGCCCTTATGCTTTTTAGAATGGACTTCTGGACTTCAGTGTACCCTTTTGTGAGTTTTAAAGGTTTGCTGGCCCCTAATTTTGAATGTTAAGAATGACAGCCTCATTACTGGGCTGATGAAGTTTCTATATCACTCCCATCAGCTTGAGCCCTGTATCTCTCCCTTTTGAATATTAGCGAGGGGCTGGCCCCAGGTGAGGTTGTGGAGGAGAGGGAGGGTAGTCGTGACGATGCACTGGCCTGGAACTGAAGACCTGGATTTACTTCACCCCAATTTCTCCCCATCAGGTACCTCAGCAGTGAAAGGGGAGCAGATGCCCGCAGCCTGACAGCACTCACCTCCCGCAGGTAGCTCGAAGAGGCCCCCTGGTCTGTGTGTTTCTCCTACCTCCACTCCTCCAGAAGGCGACTGCTCTTTCCTCCCCTTCACCAGAGTGTCCTTGACCTCTTACCTCCCCACACTGCCCAGGGCTCAGGACCCACAGCTCACCCTGCCCCTCCCAGCTGCTTGGCTGAGAAGTAAAAGGCTGCACGCCAGTTGCCAGTGGGCTAGACTGACCCCTGCCAGTGCACAAACGGGGCAGGGCCAAGGGAGATCCTCAGTGGATTCTGGAAGCAAAGTCCTCACTCCACTGTCCAGCCCCAAAGAGTGACTTCAGTGAGAGGACCCATCAGCCAGGTCAGGGAGTGGGCCTGTCAGTGGAGATGACGCCCTGAGGTCTGGCCGCTACCCTCCTCTTTGGGAGGGAGATCTGGTGCGAGGGGCGCTAGGGAGGCATGCTTTCAGCACTCATCTCACCTCCCTCCCTCCCACCCACATGTGGGGACCAGGATCATTTAGGAAGATGTAGAGGAGTAAAGGGTGAGGGTAAGGAAATGAGTCTGTACCTTGAGACCCACACCAATGATCATAATATATATATTTTTTCAAATTAAAAGCATCTTTAATAAGACAACACTACATCATGACCAGATAGGCTTAGGAGTTTGGAATCCCAAGTCAGACTGTCTGAGTTCAAGTCAAAGGGATTCCACTTAACAGGCTTGGATAGGCTGCATGTTTCCTTTTGTAGTCATTGATGTTTTTAATAATGTGCTATATGTTACATTGAAATATTACCTATATCTAACTTATAAAACATAAGGACCCAAACAAATGTGACCCCCTTATTCAACTTAAAAAGTATATTATAACCAAGACACTACGTGGTTGAAGCAACGCGTGTGTAGTTCCCCATCCCCACCTCCTGCCTCTCCAACAGAGGGGCCCCTATGCTGCATCCTGTTTATTTCCTTGATGATTTAATATATTCTATGTCTCCACCTGTAATTGATTTTTTATCAATGGGGGGGTTTTTGCTTATTTTTGTGTTTAAGAAAAAATAGTATTTTCCTTTCGGAATATTTCCCTGGTTCTACAATTCACAGATGTTCATTAATAAGTATTATTAATAACTGCAGCAAACTTGGAAAATATGAAAAAATTAAAAACAACTACAATTTTCATCACCAGTAGATAGAGATCACTAAAATATATAATCGTTATTTTATGTGTATACCACTATAGATATATAGCATTCTATTCCTTTTTTTATATCTTATTTCTTCTGATCATTTAGGTTCATAGTAGAACATTTAGACAGTAGAATGTAAATAAAGAAAAAATATGTGTTTCACACTGCTCTGAATGTTCAGTGTGCCTCCCAACATTACAACTGGTTATTCAGGAGAAAACTTCTCCACAGGTAAGAAGATTCCAGATCATGTCCATCACCCAGGCCAGTGGAAAGGCTTTCTGGCCATATCTTTGTCAGGAAGAGACCTGTATACACCTGCTGGAATAAGCATACCACGGGAGGGCTACTGTCAACAACCGTCAACAATGCAACCTAGTTCCAAATGACCCCATTCAACTTCCAGAAAAAAAAAAGTGTGCTCTTGAATATTTAGTGGAACCATCCAAGGGACGTCAAATCAGTTAAATGATAAATAAGTCATGTCTCTACCCAAAACCTTGTTCCCTTAGATCAAAACCAAGCTGCTTCCCCCCACATTACGTTCATGCTCTTCTGTGGCTCAACCATCAACCTCAGAGTTTCAGTTCTTTTTAGCAAAACTAACAGATTTAAACTCTGTTTCACTGGATTGGTGTACAAGTTGTCTACATATTGGTGCAAACGTCTGCTCGTTGTCTATATTCCCATCCATGCATGTGGCAGGCAGAGCCGAAAACCATCCCCACTCCTCTAAACGGAGGCCGGAAGGCACCTCACAATCCGCAGGCCAGTGTCCGTACCAGTGGATTGGAGTTTGCACAAAATCAAAAGTCTAGCTTGTTAGGTAGTTCAACCTGGTACATAAGAAGGACTTGAGAATCAGGGAGTGAGAGGAAGGGCCAAGGCCGGCTCAGGGAGAAGTTTTAAAACAGACATTGCCATCTTGGCCAGGGTCCCTTGGCCTGCATGCCAGAACAGAGATGATGGGCAAGCAGGTGGCCTCTGACCTTCCTGCACCAGGTTAGGTGGGATGATGAGAGGACAGGACCAGAGGTCACTGGGAGCACTGGGAGGCTTCTCTCCTCCAGCTCTACAGACGAAGTAAATGCCTGGCCGGGCCCCAGTTCTTAGCCTCTCCATTGACAGACATCCCCATTTATAGACCAGGGCCTCTGAAAGCAGTGGGGAGGCTTGGGTTGCGGGAATGGGCAGAGGGGCCGCGCCCTGAGTGGAAAAGGTGGGGTAATGGCCGCCTGGGCTGAGCAGCTTGGTGCCGCTGCGGCTGGAGCTCAGCTGACTGGGCTCAGGGCCAAGCTTAGGCCTGGCCTCCTCTGGAAAAGCTGGCACTTCTCTGTGAGGCTGTGCCAGCCGGGGCGGGCGCTGCTCATTCTGCAGCCTCTGTGAAGCAGATGGAGTTGCTCGAGGGGCAGGTAGGAGGAGGCAGGAGCTATGGATGGGACCTACCTGCTGTCCCTTACACCCTTGCCCTCCCCTCCCCCACCCAAATTCTGGAAGGTGGAGCCTGCATCAGCCGCAGCTGTGAATTCCTGGCAGAGACTGCAGTGGTGACTTATTCAAATGAATCTGGTTAGGGAAAGACTCAGCTCTCAACACCAGCCGACTAGGACCGATCTCCAGGGGTCTGCCCCAGTGAGGAGAGCATCTCGGCTCCATCTAAATGAAGAAGAGTGGGGGGGCCGGGGGGGGGGAGGGATGTCTATTGGCCATCTTATGTCCTCTTTGGGGGTCACTGCAGTCTTAGAGGCTCCTGTGCTGAGGGTCGCTCCTCCAGACTTGCCCCAGGCTCTGCCTCAGTCATCTCAGCCATAAACCTCAGCACAGGCTGAAAAACAGCGGTCACACAGAGTTAAATGACGTTTCACTTATACCAGCGGGTGAATCAACTCCAGTCAACAAACACTCATTGAACTAGTTATGGCCTGCACTGTGCCAGGCATATTTTACAAGAGGAAGTAGGATTATAAGGAAAAAATATATTCTGGCAAGCAGACCTTTTATATATCCTGCAGTAGAATTCGGGAAAATGCTTATAAATCTCAGAGGAAAATCAGTAAGTCGTTTAAAATCGGAAAAGTGGTGGACAACTTCCTTTGCTTTAATCTCTACAAACAGATGATGTGTCACACTTGAAAGAAGGAGCAGCTTAAGGCCATTGAGTGGGTTCTTTTTATTGGCTATGGTGAAAAGAGGTTAAATACAGGAGATTTGAACAATTTTTTAAAATGTTGTTTTGGGGTCATAGCTATGGAGTGAGATGCACTTAATGTAATTAAGTTCAAATACAAAGTTGCAATTTGGAATTTCTAAAGTATTTGAGACTTCACACAAATGTGTTAGAAGATGAGACTCCTTGGAATTTAGGGGTCTAATTTTCAATATCCACAGAGTTTGTTTTTTAAGAAAACTTGGTGTTGGACATTAGTTCAAACTTTTACTTTGAAGATAGCTAGGATAACAATCAAAATTGTCCTGATTAAATGAGTTCTTATTTATCTTCTCACTGGTAAGATAAATACACAATTTTTCACTGTCCTAAAAAATATTCTAATGTAGCAAGTGACTACTTAAAATCTGAAGGACTTTAATTTACAAGTAATTTTTTTAGCAAATAAAAATAGGCAAAGAACATGCAAATATTAACTTTAGAAAACAAAATACATATGGAAACAAACTTTTTAAAATTTCTTTTTCAATTACAGTTGACATACAATATTATTTTAGTTTCAGGTGTATGACATAGTGATTAGACATTTATATACCTTACTAGGTGATCACCCCAATAAGTCTAATACCCATCTGATACCATATACAGTTATTACAATATTATTGACTATATTTCTGATTCTGTACTTTATATCCCCGAGATTGTTTTCATAACTGACAATTTGTACTTAACCCCTTTGATGTTTTTCACCCATCCTCTCAACTCCCCACCCATCTGGTGACCATTAATTTGTTCCCTTTGTTTGTTTTGTTTCTGCTTATTTATTTATTTTTTTAACTTGTACATACAAGCAAAATCCTATGGTATTTGTCTTTCCCTGTCTGACTTATTTCACTTAGCATACTATGCTCTAGGTCAGGGGTGGGCAAACTTTTTGACTCGAGGGCCACAATGGGTTCTTAAACTGGACCGGAGGGCCGGAACAAAAGCATGGATGGAGTGTTTGTGTGAACTAATATAAATTCAAAGTAAACATCATTACAATAGTTTTATTCATTTCAAACAGGCCGGATCCGGCCCGCGGGCCGTAGTTTGCCCAAGACTGCTCTAGGTCCATCATGTCACAAATTACAAGATTTCATTTTTTTAAATGGCGGAGTAATATTCCGTTGTATAAATGCACACGTCTTCTTTCTCCAGTCATCTATTGATGCACGCTTAGGTTGCTTCCCTGTCTTGGCCAGTGAAAATAATGCTGCCGTGAACAGAGGGGCACATGTGTCTTTTTGAATTAGTGTTTTAGATTTCTTCAAATAAACACCCAGAAGTAGAATTGCTTTTGTTCTATTAATTTTTCGAGGGAAATCCACACTGTTTTCCATAGTGGCTGCATAAATTTACAATCCCACCAACAGTGTACGAGAGTTCCCTTTTCTCTACATTGTTGCCAACATTTATTTTTTATTGATTATTGATATACTAGAGGCCCCATGCACGAAAATTTGTGCAAGAGTAGGCCTTCCTTCCCCCGGCTGCTTCCCTCTGGCACCTGGGACCTGGACTGGCTTCCCTCCAGCCCTGGCTTTGTCAGGAGGGACTCTGGAAGATGTCTGGAAGACGTCTGGTCTAATTAGCATATTACCCTTTTATTATTATAGATTGATGACTGCCATAATATCAGGTGTCAGGTGATATCTCATTGTGGTTTTAACTTGTATTTCCTTGATGATTAGTGATGTTGAGCATTTTTTCAGGTCTATTGGCCATCTTATGTCCTCTTTGGAAAAATGTTTATTCAGGTCTTCTGTCCATTTTTTAAAAATATATATTTTATTGATTTTTTTACAGAGAGGAAGGGAGAAGGATAGAGAGTTAGAAGCATCAATGAGAGAGAAACATCGATCAGCTGCCTCCTGCACACCCGTTACTGGGGATATGCCTGCAACCAAGGTACATGCCCTTGACCGGAATCGAACCTGGGACTCTTCAGTCCACAGGCTGACGCTCTAGCCATTGAGCCAAACTGGTCAGGGCTTCTGCCCATTTTTTAATCAAAATTTTTTTATGTTGTTGTATGAGTCTTTTATATATTTTGAATATTAACCCCTTATTGGTTGTGTCACTGGTGAACATCTCCTATTTGGTAGGTTATCTTTTGTTTTGTTGATGTGGCAATTATTTTTAGTTCTTCTGTTCCCATGTTATATGCTTTTAATACTTTTTTTTTTTACTTTTTTATTTATCGACCAGAGGCTCGGTGCATGAAATCATGCATGAGTGGGGTACTTCGCCCTGGCTGGCGATCAGGGCCAATCGGGGCCAGCTGGCCAAGGGGAGGGACCACGAGAGGTTGGCCGGCCATGGGAGGTTGGCTGTGGGAGTGCACTGACCACCAGGGGGCAGCTCCTACATTGAGCATCTGCTCCCTGGTGGTGAGTGCATATCATAGCAACCGGTCAACTGGTCATTTGGTTGACCGGTCGTAATGGTTGCTTAGGCATATATATATCTATATATCTATAGGTATGTATATAGATATATAGATATATAGATATGTAGACATATAGATATAGATATTAAAAGACGTATTTTCTTTTGTTTCTTCTAGCCTCATGTTGTATGATATATATATTTTTAATCTTTTTATTGCAAATATTTCCAAACATACAGAAAAATTGAACAGAAAAGTTCAATAAATACTCATATTCCCATTATCTCAATTAACAATTGTTAGCATTTTTCTTATATGCTTTTTTTTCTTTGCCAGAACTTTTCAAAATAACTTGTAGACATCCTGACACTTTACAACTAGGTATTTTAGTATGCATTTCCTCAAAAAAGACATTTTTCTACATACCACAAAAACATTATCACACTTAAGTAAATTAATAAAAATTCCCTAATGTCATTTACTACCCAGTTGTTTTTCATATTTCCTGAGTTTTCCCCAAATATCTTTTATAGCTATTTGCTTATTCATACTATTCATTCATTCAATTGCTTAACAATTGCCTAACATTACCAACAGTGGGTATTTCATGGAGTTAACCAATTTTCCTAGCATCAGCCTACAGTTTGCTTCTTTCTTTGCAAATTTGTTCTTTCAACTAGTGTTTATTGAGCACCTACTAGTACTATGTTCCAGCAAAGTGCTGAGTACTGAGATTATGGGGTGAAAGTCATTTTCCTATGACAATATCTCCTTTATTGAGATTTTCCCCATTCTTTTTATTTATTTATTTTTTAAACATATATTGTTTTATTGATTTCAGAGAGAGGAAAGGAGAGGGAGAGAGATAGAAACATCAGTAATGAGAGAGAATCATTGATTGGCTGCCTCCTGCATACCACACAGGATTGAGCCTGCAACCCAGGCATGTGACCTGACCAGGAATCGAACCTTGACCTCCTGGTTCAAAAGTCAATGCACAACCACTGAGCCACACCGGCTGGGCTCCATTATTTTTCTTTTTGGCATCTCATTGGGTAGAAAATTATATTGCATTTTCTTTATTTCTTGATGAAGCAAAATGGATTTTTCTTCCCAAATCCTTCAATTGTCTCTGTTTGACTTTGCTTCCATGATCCTTTCCTTTGGTTCTTTTGGGCTGGCTTCTTTTTTTTTTAAATATATTTTATTGATTTTTTTTATAGAGAGGAAGGGAGAGGGATAGAGAGTTAGAAACATCGATGAGAGAGGAACATCGATCAGCTGCCTCCTGCACACTCCCTACTGGGGATGTGCCCACAGCCCAGGTACATGCCCTTGACCGGAATCGAACCTGGGACCCTTGAGTCTGCAGGCCAACGCTCTATCCACTGAGCCAAACCGGTTAGGGCTGTGCTGGCTTCTTTACTCCTGAGCATTCCCGCCCCTGGGGAGAGGAGGCCCTACTCAAGTATTTACTGCCTGGGTGCCCTGGGAGACAGTGTGCTCAAAGACTGGGAGGCGAGCTGGGTTGTTGACAGCCCTCTGTCTACGGCGGCCTCAGTCTTCGTCCATGGTGTTTTACAACTTCTACTGGGGGAGATGGGACATCCAAGATTTGTCATGTCACAGACAATGGGAAGAAACAAGAGACAAGAGCAAGGAAACGCTCACCCAGCTGGAATGACACGTTGGAATTCAAGCCTCCTCATGCTGTTTCACCTTCTTGTCCTAAACCACCCTTTGCTGTAGTCCCAGATCATCCCACATACCCTGTGCCTCATCCGCTGGTGCTCCTTCTCAGAGCTGTGTCCCTGCCTGGAATGTGCTATCCATTCTTTCCTCCATCCTCATTTTGCCACCCCTCAAGGCCGATCTCAAGTTTTTAAATTTCCTCTCACTTAGCTGACACCCCCTTGTCCAGCTCTCCTCATCCTCTGTAGCCCGCAACTCTCTGTCCCTCTCCCTCCTCACCAATGACAGCTACCACCACCAGCCACCAGCTCTCCCAGGGCACCCCGTCCCTGCTGCTTTAGGTGCTTCCAGCCAGCTCTGGTGGGAGGCACGTGATGTGTGGGGGAAGCTCAGCATCTCGAGGGGAGTCCTCCACCAACTTGATTACAGGGTTTTTGGCAGCAGGAACCCGGCTGTCCGCTGCACGGCACAAAGCCATGACTCTTTTCCAGCAGTTCTAAGGGGTTGCAACATCAGCATCTTCCCAGCTGGCTAGAGGAGTCTCCACCCTGGTCCGTTCTACCCTAAGGTCGCAATAGCATGGGGCTCGTGGAAGCGCCAGGCCAGCAGCTGTATCCACGGGGAGGGGCTGGTTTGGGTGTGGAGCAGGCATGCAGTTCTGCTCTGAAGTGTTTGTGCCGTCTCAGTGGGACAGCTGTTTGGAGACAGGGACTTGGACTCTCAGGAGAGGGGAGGCACCAGAGATGTAGGTTTTGGGGTCAGCAGCATTGGGCAAAGGTTTAGACTCTGAAGTCAGACCTCTACTGCCTGGGAGACAATTAGAAGAGGCTCAGGAGAGAACACTGTGCTCCAGGAGACACCCCCATTGAAGAGGGACAAGTGGGGTGCTGAGTGGGTAATTTCCGTTGTCATTTTATCCACGGCCCTCACAGTGGTAGGAACTCCAGAGTAGTACCTGTTTGTGCACAGATGGCTCCCAGCAGCCCTTTCTCTCCCCCTGCTGGTCATATGATTTAATTATTAACTCAGGAAAGAGAATTCCCGATGGAGGGGAATTGAAACTCTTCTAACATTTCACAGGCCTGACTCGTCTTGGCCTGGCCTGGTGGATTCTAGGCCTACAGGGAACCTACATTTCTCGCAGACCGGTGCTGCCGTGACCCAGGAGGAGGCAAATCAGAGCTGTGAAATAGGAAGGGGGCCTGGGCCTGCGCTAGCTCCAGGTTGACTGTCCAAACTGCACGTTTTCTGTCGCTTGATGCCCTGGTGAGGTTCCTGGGCCACTTGAGTCTCAGCTCCCGAGCTCTGAGCACCTGCTCGTCTGGTTTTCTCACCCGTGACACTGAAAAAGCACCAAGAGCGAGCAGGCCCCTCTGCACCCTGCAACTTGCCTCTGCCTTGTGACTGTGCTTAATATAGGTCAAATGAAAACAGCTCCCAAAATAGACGTTCCCTGCGAAGCAGCTGGCTTGTGAACTGCTCCACAGAAAGGCAAGAGGTGTGGGTGACGGAGTGGAGTTCTCCTCAGGTGTTACGTAACCTGGGCTGGAGAACTCGGGCCAAATATCTGCAGGGAAAAAGTGAGTCTGCCCTGCCCCCGCCTCCCACCTGCACCCCTGGCCTGGGAAGCAGCCCAACCACGCACATCACAAACTCACAGAGTCGGTTCTGTCCTGGGCAGCAAGGTCACCCCTCAAAGCATCACTCCGGGGATCTCGTCATACACGGGAGTGATCACATGACTCCCACCAGAGCTGGCTGGAACTGCCAGTCATGAGGTGGCTCCCCTGGGAGGCCTGGCGCCCAGGGTGGGTTTCATCTGACCCCAGTGGTGGGGTGTGTGGGAAGGGTGGAGAGACGTGGTGGCTCAGGGACTGAGGGGGATGATGAAGCAGAAGGGAGCAGGGTAAACCTGCCATGTGCTCCTCTTCCTGCAGCCTCTTCCCCACTGCCCTCCCAGGAGTCAGCAGTGGGCCCAGCACTCCCCGTAGTGGCTTCTTCTTTTGTTTTGTTTTTTTCCATTTTTGCCTCAGTTGGGAGGAGGGGGGATTTCTATAACCAAAGACAGTTGCTTCCCCCAGTATTTATTTTTACACTCACTCTGATAATATAGTAAGGGCTGCCTATGAAGGGAGACAGGTAGAGGATCACAATTTCCCTGGAGAAGGGACTTGAGAAGGAACAGGAAGTTGAAAGGGGCTAGCCAGACCGGGGAAAGAAGTACAGACAGAGGAAGCACAGGCGGAGCACACAAAATATGCACAGAGGCCCAGAGGTGACAGGGAGAGCTTCCCGCCATGAGAAACTACAGCCACTGCAGGGGGACTGCTGACAGACAGGGAGAAAAGAGTCAGGCAGGGGAAAATGAAGCCAGGAGAAAATGAAACCAAAAGCTTGTTCTTTGAAAAGATAATCAAGATTGACAAACCTCATCAAGAAAGAAAGAGGAAAGGACCTAAATAAATCAAATTAGAAATGAAAGAGGAGAAGTAACAGCTGACACCAAAGAAATACAAGGGATTGTAAGAAAATATTCTGAACAACTATATGCCAGCAAATTGGACAATCTTGAAAAAATGGATAAATTCCTAGAAACATATAATCTTCCAAATGCGAATCAGGAAGAATTAGAGCATTTGAATAAACAGATTACAACTAGTGAAACTGGGGCAATAATAATAATAATAATTCCCAATAAAGAAAAGTTCTGGGCCAGATGGCTTCACAGGTGAATTTTACCAAACATTCAAAGAACTAACACCTTTCTCAAACTATTTCAAAACATTCAAGAGGAGGGAAGACTCCCAAGCTTGTTTTCTGAGGCCAACATTATCCTAATTCCAAAACCAGATGAAGACACTACAAAGAAAGAAAAGTATAGGCCAATATCCTTGATGAACATATATGCTAAAATCCTCAACAGAATATTAGCTAACTGAATCCAGCAATACATTAAAAAGATCATACACCATGATGAAGCGGGATTAATTCCAGGGATGCAAGGTTGATACATAACCACAAATCAATAAGTGTGATACATCACATAAACAAAATGAAGGATAAAAACCACATGATCAAATCAATAGATGCAGGAAAGGCATTTGATAAAATCCAGCATCCATTTGTGATAAAAATTCTCAGCAAAATGGGAATAATGTGAACATATGTCAACATAATAAAGACCATATATGACAAACCCACAGCCAACATCATACTCAATGAGCAAAAATTACAAGCATTTCCCTTAAGATTGGAAACAAGACAGGGATATCTGTTTTCACCACTCTTATTCAACACTAGAGGCCCAGTGCCTGAAATTCATGCACTGAGGCGGGGAGCGGGGGAGGGGGGGGGAAGGGGTGGTCCCTCAGCCAAGATTGTGAGAGGGCCCAGGCCAGGCCAAGGGACCCTACTGGTGCATGATAGGGGCCGAGGAGGGACGCGGGAGGACTCCAGGGCGTGTCTGGCCCATCTTTCTCAGTCCTAATCGGCTCCCCAGCAGCAAGCTCACCTACTGTTCAGAGAATCTGCCCCCTGGTTGTCAGTGCACATGATAGCAAGTGGTTGAGCAGCCTTAGTATATCATTAGCATATTATGCTTTGATTGGTTGAACAGATGACTGATGACTGGACACTTAACATATTAGGCTTTTATTATATATGATAGTACTGGAAGTCCTAGCAACAGCAATCAGATAAGAAGAGAAATAAAAAGCACCCAAATTAGAAAAGTAAAACTGTCCTTATTTACAGATGTCATGATATTATACATAGAGAACCCTAAAGATTCCACCAAAAAACTACTGGAACTAATAAATGAATTCAGTAAAGTAGCAGGATACAAAATAAATATCCAGAAATCAGTTGCATTTTTATACATCAATAATGAACTATTAGAGAAGGCAACTAAAAAAACAAACACATTCACAATTGCTTCAAAAAGAATAAGATACCTAGGAATAAATTTAACTAAGGATGTAAAACACCTGTACCCATAAAAAATGATAAGATTCTGAAGAAAGGAACTGAAGAAGATACAAGTAAGTGGAAGCATATACTGTGGTCACAGATTGGAAGAATTAACATCATTATAATGTCCACACTAACCAAAGCAATCTATAGATTCAACTCAATTCCTATTAAGATATGAATAGCATATTTCACAGAACCAAAACAAATATTCCAAAAAATGTATATGGAACCACAAAAGACCCAGAATAGCCACAGCAATCTTGAGGAAGAAGAACGAAGTTGGAGGAATCACCCTACTGGATATCAAACTATCCTACAAGGCCACAGTAATCAAAACATCATGGTACTGGCGTAAAAACAGACACATAGATCAATGTAACAGAATAGAGAGCCCAGAAGTAAACCTACACCTTTACAGACCATTAATATTTAACAAAGGAGGCAAAAATATGCAATGGGGTAAAGATAGCCTATTTAATAAATGGTGTTGAAAATTTTGCAAAATACAAAATTAGACCACTTTGTTACACCATACACAATTATAAACTCAAAATGGATTGAAGACTTAAATGTAAGAATGGAAACCATAAAAATCCTAGAAGAAAACATAAGCAGTGAAATTTTGGGCATTTCTTGTAGCAATATTTTTTGCAGAGATAGCTCCTTGGACAAGGGAAACAAAACAAACAAATAAACAACATAAAAAGATTTTGCACAGCAAAGGAAACTATCAACAGTCGAGAAGACAACCCACTGAATGGGAGAACATATTCACCAATGATACATCAGATAAGGGGTTAATATCCAAAATTTATAAAGAATTTATACATCTCAACACCAAAAAAACCAAAACAATCCAATAAAAAAAAAATGGGTAAAGGACCTGAATAGACACTTCTTCAAAGAGGACATATAGATGTTCAATAGATATATATAAAGATGCTCCACATCACTAATCATCAGGGAAAGGCAAATTAAAACCACAATGAGGTATCATCTCACACCTGTCAGAATGGCTATCATCAATAAATCAACAAACAACAAGTGTTGGCAAGGACATGGAGAAAAGGGAACCCTTGTGCACTGTTGGTGGGAATGCAGACTGGTGCAGCCACTGTGGAAAGCAGTATGGCATTACCTCAAGAAATGAAAAATGGAACTGCCTTATGACCCAGAGATGCCATCTCTGGGAATTTATCAGAAGAAATCCAGAACAATGATTCAAAAGAATATATTCGCCCTTATGCTCATTGCCACCTTATTGACTAGTACCATAATCAGCAGAAGAGCCCGAGTGAGTAGATGAGTGGGTAAAAAAGCTGTGGTACATTTACACGGTGGCGCACTATTCAGCTGTAAAAAAAAAAAAAGGAAATCTTACCTTTATTTACAGCATAGATGGACCAGGAGAACATTATGCCAAGTGAACTAAACCAGTCAGAGGAAGACAAATATCCTATGATTTCACTCAGATGTGGAATTTAATGAACAAAATGAACTAACAACCAGAATAGAGACAGACTCATAGATAGAGAGCAGCCTGGCAGCTGTCAGGGGGTGGGTTGGGGGACTGGGTTGTGGGAGTGGAGGGATTGAGGGGGAAAAAAAGAGAGAGAAAAAAAACCTCATGGACATGGACAACAGTGTTGTGATTGCTGGGTGGAGGAGGGCCGGGGGAGGTAGATGTGCATAAACGGGATATAGATAGTGATGACAGGAGACTTGATTTGGGGTGGTGAACACACCACGCAGTGCACAGATGATATGTTGTGCACCTAAAACGTGTATAATTTTGTTAACCAGTGTCAGCCCAATTAATTCAATAAAAAGGGGAAAAAAGGAAAATAAAGTGGCTCTGTTTCTATTACTATTTGCAAGCCTGTTACGGGGTGAGGTCACAACATTAGTAACAAAGAAACAGAATTTCCAGAGGATGAGGCCCAGAAATCAGGATTTTAAAAAGATTCCCAGGTGATTCTAATGTGCAGCCAAGGTTGAGAACCACTGCTGTAGAGGGTGTTACTGTACAAAACAACCCTAGATTAAATCAAGCACAAGAGAAAAGGATGCAATCAAGAGATTGTAGCTATTGGTTTGGAACCTGCTCATGTTGCTTCTTTCTGTGTTGTCCTACTGGATATCTCTGTACCCATTGGGTCCACTCTACCTCTCTTTGCCTTGCTGTCTGCCCTGGAGGATGTCTGTGGAGCAGTCTTGCCCTCTGGCTTCTAGATGGGTGTAGTGAGGAGAAACCCTACAGGAGATAAGAGGATGGAGAACTGTGAGGACAGGGAGTTTATCTCAGGCAGCCTCCCTGTGGGGTCACCTTGGGCTACCTGTGGTCCCCTATTAAAGGTCACTGCTCCTCTCTGAGCAGGCTTCTCTGCAGGATTATCTTCCAGTTTCTTGTTTCTTTTTTTTCAAGTTTCTTTTAATAGCTTCCTCCCCCAGGGCTCAGACTGCAATGCATTGAGGGAGGTACATGGGCTGCAAAAATGTAAGGTGGCATGCTCTCTCACTTGCACAACCCTGAGGATGAATGCCTCCTCAAGGTTTGCATCATAGCTGTCTCCCTCATTTCACCCTCATCTCACCCTGCCCTGCTCCCCCTGCATCCTCTGAGGCCTATGGTAGTGCTGCTGCTAGCCCTAGGTTATTACTACTCCTTATGTTTCCCTCTACACTCTGCCCTCAGTTTTGTAAGTAGCCCTTTTATTAATCCCTTCTAGATTTCTTCCCATTTGAATGTGCCATGAAGTTCCTCTTGGGACCCTGACTGCTATGATTGTGTGCATCTTTCTATAGCACAAAGTATTTTTTATATTATTATTATTACTAGAGGCCCATTGCACAAAGATTCGTGCAATAGGCCTTCCTTCCCCCTAGCTGCCGGCACCAGTATTCCTCCGGCACCCGGGACCCAGGCCTTTGGTCCTGCTGCAGCGGAGAAGCCAAGCCTCTTCAGTCTTCAGTGGTCTTCAGTCTTTGAGCCGTGCCTGCATATGCAAATTAACCCACCATCTTTGTTGTGTTAATTTGCATACTAATCCTGATTGGCTGGTGGGCATAGTGGAGTGGTGACCAATTTACATATTTCTCTTTTATTAGTGTAGATATTTGTTAATCCTCACCTGAGGATATTTTTTCCATCAATTTTTAGAGAGAGTGGAAGAAAGGGGAAGAGACAGAGAGAAAATCAACGTGAGAGAGACACATCAGTTAGTTGTCTCCTTCACGCACCCCAGCAGGGCCCGGGGATTGAACCTGCAGCCCTGGTACATGCCCTTGACTGGAATTGAACCTGTGACCCTTCAGTCCGAGGGCCTAACCACTGAGCAAATCAGCTAGGGCTTTTATATGATTACTAGAGAGCATGAAAATTTGTGCAAGAGTAGGCCTTCCTTCTCCCGGCTGCTGGCACTGGCTTCCCTCTGGCACCCGGGACCCGGGCTTCCCTCCTCCAGCCGCCCGCAGGCACCCAGGACCCGGGCTGCTCCCCCCTGGCCCCAGCTTGGTCAGGAAGGATGTCCAGAAGACATCTGGCCTAATTAGCATATTACCCTTTTAGTATTATAGATTATTTTAAAAAATATTTTTTATTGATTTTAGAGAGGAAGGGAGAGGGAGAGATAGAAACATCAATGATGAGAGAGAATCATTGATTGGCTGCCTCCTGTATGGCCCCCATTGGGGATGGAGCCCGCAACCTGGGCATGTGCCCAGACTGGGAATTGAACCATTACCTCCTGGTTCATAGGTCAATGCTCAAATACTGAGCTACACTGGCTGGACTTTATATTATTTTTAATGGTGCATTTCCTACATTTTTAGTTGTGGTTTCTCCTTTATAAAATACTATCATATAAAAAGTCTTATTCCTTCTTATTAGACTTATTTGGTTTCCTGATGTTTATTATTATAAATAACTAGAGGCCCAGCGCACGAAATTTGTGCCCAGGTAGGGTCCCTAGGCCTGGCCTGTGATCAGGGCCGATCTTCCCAGGCTGCTGGCAGCTGGCCCCACCCCCTGCCACTGCCAGTTGTCCTCTCTGTGTGGGGCAACCAGTGGGGCGATCAGGGCCCAGTGCTGCCTGCATCCACCACCACCCACCCCTGATATTCCCCATCGGGCGATCAGAGACTGCCAGCTGTGGGGAGGGACCAAGAGGTTGGCCGGCAAGCCCTGATCGGGTGATTGGGGCCTGTAGGCTGGGGGCAGCTCCTGTGTTGAGTGTCTGCCCTATGGTGGTCAGTGCATGCTATAGCCCACCGATCATTCCACCATCTGGTCGACTTGCATATTATGCTTTTATATATATATATATATATATATATATATATATATATATATATATATTAGAGGCTTAATATTTTATATTAATCTCATTCTTTTATATTTTTGTATTTCATGTTTAACTACTTGAGCTGTTGGAATTTTTTTGAATAGTCAGTTGTCCTAGCCTTTAAATCTCTTTTATTATATAGTAAATATTTACTCATTGTTATAGTTGTTTCTGGACTGCCAATAATGTTTCACTGAGCTGTTTAGTCTTGTGACAGAACTATGTTTTCATTATTGTAGCTTTGAAAATTAGATAGGACATGCTCTTCTCCCCTTCACACCCCATTAACTTTCTTTTGAAAAAAATTTCTTGACTATTCAGCTACAATCATTCTTCCAAATGATATTTAGACTTATTTTGTAAACTTTCACTGAAAACTCAAAAATTTTTATTGGAATTACTTTATACCTATAAATATATTTAAAGAGAAAGGATATTTTTATATTATATGACTAGTGGCCCAGTGCACAAAATTCATGCACATTAAAAGAGAATTAATTAGAGGAAATATTTTAATATTGCTATTTGCCCTTTCACTATAATAGAAGTGTCAGAGATGAAAGAAAATTAGTAAAATGTATATGAAAATACATTTTATTTTCCCCCCAGTCAGAGTCTGGGGCGTGCTGCAGGACCCAGAGTCAAGTCCCCACCCACCTATGTGTGCCTCAAAATTGCACAAGACCCAGACCTGGCTGGCCCCACCCCCGTCAAGCCCTGCAGGGCAGGGGGGCACAGCCTCAGGTCCCCCAGCCCAGCCCCAGGTCCTCTGGCCCCGGCGTGAGGGCACGAGGGCATGAGGGTGTGATGACCATTTGCATATTAGTTCTTTATTATATAGGATTTTAACTAGGTATATCAGTATCCCTTCATTGATTCAACTTTTTTTTTTTTTTAAACATCAAGACTTCTGCCCTAGCAGGTTTGGCTCAGTGGATAGAACATTGGCCTGCAGACCAAAGGGTCCTGGGTTCAATTCCAGTCAAGGGCACATACCTTGGTTGCAGGTTCCTCCCTTGTCCAGGCCCTGGTCAGGGCTCATGCAGGAGGCAACCAATTGATGTATTTCTCTCACATCAATGTTTCTCTCTGTCTTTCTCTCTCTCTTCTACTCTTCCTAAAAATCAGTGGAAAAATATCTTGGGGTAAGGATTAACAAAAATAAACAAACAAACAAAAAACATCAAGACTTCGTTAATATCACAATTTTATCATTTTCTCCATATATATTTATGATTTAAGGTAGCTCTCATTTTAAGTTGACTTAGATGTGTTTTTATGTTGTTTTTTTACTTGAAAAATTTACTTGTTTAGATTATGGTAAAATCTGTAACTATAAAATTTATCACTTAAAACCATTTTAAGTGTATAATTCAGCAGCATGAAGTACATTCACATTGTTGTGCAACTATCACCACCATCCATCTCCAGAGCACTCTCATCTCGCAATTCTGAAACTCCCAATTAACCAATAACTCCCCATTCTCCCCTCTCCTCAGCCCCTGGCAACCAGCATTCTACTGTATATCTCGGTGAATTTGACTACTTACTCCAAGTACTTCATGATATAGCTCTCCAAGTTTCTGCTTTCAATAATTTTGAGTATATACCCAGAAGTGGAATTGTTAGATTATATAATGACTAGAGGCCCAATGCACAAAATTTGTGCAAGACTAGGCCTTCCTTACCCCAGCTGCCAGCACTGGCTTCCCTCTGGCACCCAGGACCTGGGCTTCCCTCACAGCCCCAGCTTTGTCCAGAAGGATGTCCAGTCTAATTAGCATATTATGCTTTTATTATTATAGATTCCATTTTTAATTTTTTGAGGAATCCTCATACTGTTTTGTTTTTGTTTTTTTAAATTTATTTTTATTTATTTATTTTTTTAAATATATTTTATTGATTTTTTACCGAGAGGAAGGGAGAGAGATAGAGAGTTAGAAACATCGATGAGAGAGAAACATCGATCAGCTGCCTCCTGCACGCCCCCCACGGGGGATGTGCCTGCAACTCAGGTACATGCCCTTGACCGGAATCGAACCTGGGACCCTTCAGTCCGCAGGCCGACGCTCTAGCCACTGAGCCAAACCGGTTTCGGCTTGTTTTTGTTTTTTAAAAAAATTGAATTTATTTAAGGAAAGGGAGTCAGGGATGGGATATCCAAAGGGAAGGGCTGCACAGCACCTAGTCAAGGGTATATCGGGTTGATGATGGCAGCCTCCAGGAGCTGCAGTTTCATCCTTACGTGCAGTCACTGGCGAGAAACTTGTCCTCAGTGGTTCTGGGGGCTGAGCTGGTGGGCTTGGAATGTGGACAAAATGCAGGTGTGTGATCAGGTGCCTTCAGGAGAGTTTCTGTTCCTTGTATGGTCTGACTCCTGGTGTCCAGCAAGTCTTTCCTGGTCTTTTGTTCTCCTGTGTTGGGAAGCTTACAGCTTGCCGTTAAGGATTGGATTACTCTACAGACCTAACACTTCCCACACCCCTGTCTCAGACCCCTGCATTCTTTTTTTAAAAATATGTTTTTATTGGTTTTCTGCCGCCATTTTTTAATCTCCATACTGTTTTTCATAAGGTCTGCACCATTTGACATTCCCACCATCATTGCACTAAAGTTCCAATTTCTCCACATCCTTGCCAACATTTGTTATTTTCTGTTTGAAAGTAGCCATCCTAATGGGTGTGAGGTGGTATCACATTTTAGTTTTGATTTGCATTTCTCTAGTGAACTAAAGATGTTGAGCATCTTTTCATGTATTTATTGGCCACTTGTATATCTTCTTTGGAAAAATGTCTACTCAAGTCTTGTGCTCATTTTTGAATCAGGTTTTTCATTTGTTGTTGTTGTTATTGCTGTTAAGTTTTAGTGGTTCTTTATATTTTCTAGATATTAACCCCTTATCAGATATGTAATTTACAAAATTTTGTCATGTTCTGTGAGTTCTCTTCTTATTTTATTGATAATTAAAGTGTCCCCTAATGCACAAAAGTTTTTTTCATTTCCAGGAAGTCCAATTTGTCTATTTTTTCAGTTGCTTGTGTCTTTGATGTCATATTTAAGAATTCATTAACAAATGCAATGTCCTGAAGAATTGCCCCATGTGCCCATGTTTTCTTCTAGAATTTTATAGTTTTAGCTCTTATATTAAGGCCTTTGATCCATTTTTAGTTAATTTTTGTTTATGGTGTTAGGTAAGAGTCCAGCACCATTGTTTTGTTCATTCATGTAGATATCCAGTTTTCCCAGGACCATTCGTTGAAAAGGCTATCCTTTCCCCATTCAGTGGTCTTAGCACCTTGTTAAAAATTATTTGACCATATTTGCAAGGGTGTGTTTCTGGGCCCTCTATTCTATTCCTTTGGTCTATATGTCTGTCTTTATACCAGTGTCACACTGTTCTGATTACCACAGCTTTGGAATAACTTTTTAAATAAGGAATGTGATTCCTCTAACTTTGTTCTTCTTTCTCAAGATTGTTTTAGCTATTCAGGGTCCCTTGAGATTCCATATGAATTTTAGGATGGATTTTCCTATCTTCTCTAAAACCATTATTGGGATTTTGAAAGGGATTGGATTGAATCTGTAGATTACTGTGGGTAATGATGACACCTTAACAATATTGTCTTCCAATCTAATAAGGTCATTCCATTATAATGTGTTTTTATATTAAGAATGTACACTAGAACTTATCAAACAGCTTTTTGGCATTGAGATCATTTTAAAGGGATAATTACATTAATAGATATATTAATATTCAACTACCCCTACATTCCCTGGATAATGCCAACTTGGTCATGATCTACTATTCTTTTGTCATGTTGCCGGATTTGATTTGCTAGGATATTTAAGATTTTGTTTTTCTATTCATTGAAAGGTTGGTAATTACTCCCTTTTTTACTTTGGGAAGTTTTGCTATCACATTTGTGCTAGCTTTGAAAATGTATTAGGAAACTTCCTACATATTTCTCTAATGGTGATCTTTTTTATAGCATGGGGAATATCTGCACTCATTATTATTTAATAGCAGGTATGAACTTCACACAGGTTCAGAGATACAGATATGTAACTGTCTTTATTTCTCCATAACAGAATCTTAGTTCAGAACAGCCCATTTCTGCTAATGAAAGAAAACACACATTTTGCCACTTTTGTATCAAAACATGTCAATCCAGGAAATAGATAAATAAATTCCGTATTCTCCCCTCGCCTTTCTCTTCCCCGTGGCGATCTGAATTTCAGGAGGTTTACTTGTCTTTCTAGCCTGAGGAGAGTTGTTCGGCGCTTGTGCCACCTCCTGTCTCTGAGCGCTGTTGCCGTGTGTGTGCCCAGCCCAGTTCTAGAGTCAGATTGGCAAAGGGGTCGTGAACGCTGCAGATCCTTGTCCTGATGACAGAATTCCAGTTTTGTCAACCTGCCTACTCACTACTTCTCTTGACCCCTATGGCTTGGATGCTTTCCCTCAACAACCCAGGGTTTTGGGAGCAAGCAGGCTTCCATTCACCCAAACAACCCACTCAAGCATTTGATTCACCACCCTGTTCCTCCCAGGCTTGCAGGGTCACGGAAAGCCAGTGTATGGGCCTTGCTGCTCTGGGACGCCTTTAAACTAGCGAGGGTTTCTCTCACTCTGCCCTCGGTTTCAACCAGGAGAGAGCTGGGTGCTGAGCACTCTTAGAGACTCTTTGTTTGGTATCTCTCAATATCACCTTCAAATCTTTCTTTATGCCCGCATTAATTTTGGGATGAGAAAACTGTGCTTCTGTGATCATAAACTATATTCTCTTTTGCTTAATTAATGGCCATTGATTTGTAATGACAAGTTTTTTTTAAATACAAAACAAAATATTTTTCCCCTCAAAATTATGGCTCTTAAAGACCAAGTGTTTTTGGCATTCAGGCGCTGTCTTTTCAATAAGGTAAAATGTGCTTTGAAACTCAAAGCTGAGCAAGAACTTTCTGCTCCACTGTCCTTCCTGTAGGCATAAAGCGATGAGTGCCTTTGAGTTAAGGATGGGTGATGAGCTGCTGGTGAAGTAGGAGGAACCAGGAGCTACTTTTTAATATATATCTATATCTCTATTGATTTCAGAGAGGAAGAGAGAGATAGAACATCAATGATGAGAGAGAATCATTGATTGGCTGCCTCTTGCACTCCCCACACTGGGGATCAAGCCTGCAACCCAGGCATGTTCCCTTGACCAGAATCGAACCCAGGACCCTGAAAGCCTGCAGGATGATGCTCTATCCACTGAGCTAAACCAGCTAGGGCCCAGGAGCTACTTTTCATGAAAAAAATTAATGTTAAATAAAATATTCTGCTGTTTTATAAATTATTTTCTCATAAAATCATCTGGGTCTAGTACATGTCCAGAAGATAATTATTATTTGATAACATTTGCAAAATTTTCATTGTTATTTGTCTCTTTGTATTTTTTAAATAAATTTAAATACCTTATATATTCTGAAAAGCTATCCATTTTATCAGTGCATCCAAGTTGGTTAGCATAGTCTTTTTTTTTTTTTAAATATATTTTATTGATTTTTCACAGACAGGAAGGGAGAGAGATAGAAAGTTAGAAACATCAATGAGAGAGAAACATCGATCAGCTGCCTCCTGCACATGCCCCACTGGGGATGTGCCCGCAACCCAGGTACATGCCCTTGACCGGAATCGAACCTGGGACCTTTCAGTCCGCATGCCGACGCTCTATCCACTGAGCCAAACCGGTTTCGGCTAGCATAGTCTTATATATGGTACTCATACTTTTAAAAAATATCTTTCTATCTACAATTATATCCCTTTCCTTACATTATTGGTCATTTTTCTCTTTGACCCACATCTGTCAAGGTTTAGTTCCAGAAAATAATGTCCTTCTAACTGGGGTAAGCAAAAAGGAAACTATGTCAGTGTGGAAAATAACTTACAGAATTGTTGGGAAGACTGAAGAAATAGACAAGGTTGAACTCTCAAAGACAGCTTTGAGAGGCACATGCAGACACTCAGGGAATCCTTGCTATAGATTCACTTACCCCCCCACCCCCATCCCACCTTTTAGCTCTTTGTAAAAATCATCTCAATGATGTTTCACAAAACACCACAAGGGAGGGTAAAAACAAAAACAAAGACCATGACCACATACAGGCCAAAGGACCAGGACCTGACATCATTCTCCAAGAGCAAGGTAACCACAGGTCAAAGCAGAGTTGGGATGAGTCACTAGGGTTTTTTTAAACTTTATTTTTATTGTTGACACTATTACAGATGTCCCCCCCTCCCTCCTTTGCCTCCACCTAATCCTCACCCACTCCTTCCCTTTGGCCATCACCACACTGTTGTCTGTGTCTATGGGTTATGCATATATGATCTTTTGGCTAATCCCTTCACCCTTTTTCACTGTTTCTCCTTCCCCCCTCCCCTCTGACAGTTGTCAGTCTATTCCATGTATCCATGCGGCTGTTTCTATTTTATTCATCAGTTTATTTTGTTCATTAGACTCCGTATTTAAGTGAGATCATATGGTATTTTTCTTTCTCTGACTGGCTTATTTCACCCAGCACAATAATCAATGAACCACTAGTTCTTGGTGGTCATTGCAAATACCTAAGACCCTCTTCCAAGAAACTTGAATTGTTCACATCTGTGGGTGAGTCTGGTGTCCTGAGGAATCTGGGCCTGGAGTCAGAGTGGGACACAGTTGGTTTTGAGGGAATGCCTGACCTACACCATGTCTCTGGGTTGTTTTGAATGGTTTGAGGGGCTGGTGCTCATCTGAAAGACATTGGAGAGGCAGCTGGAGCAAACTACTGAGAAACTTGGACTCCAGTCTCTTCCTGTAGTTTTCCTTTCCTTTCTGTTGGCTTGTTAGTCTTTTCCTGATCTGATTTGGAAGAGCTCTTTATGAACTTTGTGTGTGGAGGTATTATTGGCTATATGCAACACACTATTCTATACCAGTATGTGGGGTCTCTTAATGAAAAAATATTTTTTTTCTTTTAAATATAGTTAACTCTATCAATCTTTTGTCCTAAAGCTTGTGTCTTTTCTATCATATTTCCTCCCCTAGCTTGTTTTTGGTCAAAAAGACACTTTCCTGTATTTTCCTCTATTTCTATTTTAATGTTTTATTTTTCTCCCCATTGGTTTTTAGAGGGAGTAGAAGGAAGGGAGGGAGGGACAAAGAGAGAGGGAGAGAGAAAGAGAGAGATGTGAGAGAGCCACAGTGACTGGTTGTTTCCCACATGTACCCCGATGAGGGTGAGGGGTAGCTGGTGGAGATCCTGCAACCCAGGTACATGTCCTTGACCAGGAATTGAACCTGAGACCCTTCGGTGTGCGGGCTGATGCTCTGACCACGAAACAACACCGTTCAGGGCTGTTTTATTATTTTTTTAAATTCACCTGAAATTTGTTCTATGTAAAGTATGGTGTTATAATCTAATTTAATTCACTTGCCCCAGCACTACTGATTGGATAGTCTGTCCTTTCTCCATTGACCTCAGACGTCACTTCTGTCATGTAGGAAGTTTGTAATAAGCAAACGAGATTTCTGAGGGCCTGCAATGGGAACCTGCATAGAGGGCACCCTTCCAGGTTCTCTGATTCTGCGCCTTCAGTTGACTTGCGGTACTACACAACTCCGTAATTGCAGGTAACTAAAAGCAATGTAGAATAAGTCTTGTCTGCAGACAAGTGAATAAATTCTGCTGGTGGAAGTTCAGTGACTTCCCCCTCCCACTGTAGAAGAAACCAGCTTTGTCGCCATTTGCATGTTCCTTTCAATATTCCTCGTCTATCAGCCTGGCCATTCTTTGGGTTACTCTTTGAACTGGCTTGTTTGTAAAAGCTTACCAGTCCCCTCATTATTAATGACTTAGATAAAATTTTTAACATGTGTTCACTTTATGTCTGTATGAAAGTGATGATTTTACCCTTACTAGTATTTAACATTATGCTTTAATAGTTACATATCAAGGACATATAGCTTTAAACAAATCCAAAGGAAAATGACTATTAGGTGATAATTATTCACTTATATAAGTTTTCCCGTGTGAGCAGTCATAATAGGATCCAATTCACAAATACTCAGACTTTTTTCAGGAGCACAGTCCTGAGTACAGAGCACACGTACGTACGACCGTGCTTTGGCTGGCCGGTGGGAAAAACAGACAGAATACATATTCTGATATGTTTCATCAGCATCACAGGGAACCTTTCCAACATTGTGATGATGGTGTAATCAACACTGAGCATCTGGAAGGAAGGTGCCTGACTCAGAGGAAAAGACATGAGCTTTTCAGAAGCTCCCATTCATCCATTCATCCCTCAACACGTACTTACTGAGCACCTGCAAAGTGCAGCACTCGATGCTAAAATGCAGCAGGGAGATAAAGATGAGGTGTCCTTGGTCCACTTGAAACTAATGTCCTACTTCCACAGGTGGAACCGACCCCATGGGCCCTGCACAGAGGGGTGTGCTAGGGTGGGCTACTATGAAATGATACACAATAAGAGATGTGATATGCTCACTAGATATGAACAGGCCAGAAAGCAAGTCGTAATGCTGCCTCTTGTCTTAGCCAGGTTGGGGACAAGGGAGGAGCCCAGCCTGGAGGAGGGTGAGGAGCCCCACTTCTCCCCACTGCGGGCAGGGGCACATTGTCAGTGCTGGCAGAGAGGGCCTGGCACCTTCCTAGACACCCCAGACTCTTGGGTTGGTCGTCTGTGAGGGCTCCAGTGGGTGTGGTGACTAGCTGTCTGCAGAGGCGAACCTCCTTGAAGGGGCCCCTGGGGGAAGCCATGGTGTCACTTATTTATAGTTCAAGGTCTGTGGGATCTACTAATTTAATAGACAATTTGATGACTAAAAGAAGATAGTCTCATTACCAAGTAGCATTGGCCTGGGGAGCCCAAGCCCCTTAAAGGACAGTTTACCTAAGGACTTTCTGTCACTACAAAGACACAGTGGCTGCTCTCAAGGTATTTAACCATCTACTTGAGAAGACAAGACTTGTATAGGTAGGAAGTCAAAGTATGACCTGTCAGCTAATGAGTTATGGATAGGTCCAGAGGATTACCACGGAAAGCTTGAAGGAGGAGATGGGCATGAGGTGGGCCTTGGAGAGGTCAGCTTTTGGAAGCAGGGTAAAGGAGGGCATTCCAGGGCAGGGGCGAGGGGAGGCCCTGGGACAGAGTGGGGATTGTACCAGAAGACTCTCAGGCAGTGCAGTGAGGGGGCCTGACTGTGGGAAATGCTATTCTCAAGCGTGAGACTAGGAGTGGAGGAGGCTCCCACAGTGGTACTCTCCCTGAGAAGGGGCAGTCAGTTACCCCCATGTGACCAGTGGTCCTTCCTTGGCCAACCAGCCTAGGAAATCGCCCTAAAGCCCCTCATTTCAGAGGCCTCTCCCTCTCACATCCTATCAAAAAATACCCAGACTGTACCTGCAATGGGCTGGGCCCAGGACAGCCTTTCAGGAAGGCCCCATACTCCCGCCAGCTGCTTCCCTCTCCCACAGGATCAACCCGGGAAGTCCCTGGTGGCCTGGAGGGGACCCTGAAAGTGGGACAGGGTTTGTTAGGCCCAGCTGATAAAGACAGAGATACCAGGCCCCAGTCCTTATGAGAGGGGCAGAAATAGACTATTGGGGACCAGCTGTAATTGTAAGAAATATTAATCATGCTCTATTAACCGTGATTGTTTTGTTCTGATTAAAGAAGGCACATTCTAACCTGGCTGGGAGTTGCATGTGGGACTGGGAGCTCACCTGGAAATTTGTCCCATCTTCTTCATCTGGGAGCTGCCTATTATCATGAAAAGATTGACAACCTTGTTGCAGAAACCAGAGCCACCAGCCCTTTGAAGACCCCCAGCCCTTTGCATATCGCCAGCCTTTTGAAGATCCCCAGCCTTTGCATATCCGCAGGCCTTTGCAAATCTCCAGCCCACATTAACTGTAAATTGCCCATTTGGCATACCCTTTTGCCTGCTTCCCCATGTAATCTTTGTCCTTCTACCCAATAGAAGCAGCTGGTTTATGGTGGGGGGCAGAGCAGATTTTTGTGGATGACCTGCTGCTCTCCCATATCTGCTCATGTATGATTCACCCCTGTCTCTGCTTAATTGGCTCAGGTAGTGACAGGCAGCCCGGATCCATTGATTGTCCGATTACACTTAGACTTGGAGAAGATGAATCAAGAGCACACGGAGGGAAAGAACAGAGGCCTAGCGTCTCTGGCTTAGGTGCAGCCCACCATTCACTAGCTGCGTGCCTTGGGCAAGTCTGTCACTCTCTGTGCCTCAGTGTCCTCATCTAAAAAATGGGGATATAATTCCCTACTTCATGAAGTATTCGTGAGGATAAAAAGGGAGAACACATATAAAGAACATAGAAGAGCAGATAGCAAAGACAAAAGAAGCAAGTTACTATCAATCAATCCAGTGAGTTTTAAATATTTACTAACAGAATCATTCCTAAAGCAGCTCCACAGAATACAGGTTGAAGCCACTGCTCCAAACCCCTTGACCTGAGAGTGGAATTCCTTCTGCCGTGGCCCTAACCTGGCACCATGGGTCCAAACATTTGCTGATAGGCCTCTGTGGTTCCCTAGATGGCCCAGGAGGAGAAGGGCCATCCCACCCCTGGGAGCCGGCCTTATGCCGGGCAGAAAACTGACTCTGGCCGCTGGACCCATCTTCCCTCTAGAACCATGGAGGGTGAGGCTCCCCAGCCTTTCCACCCACATCTGCCTGGGGTTGCTCTGAAAAATAACTACACCCATATATGCCTGCATCTAGAATAAGACAGTCTGTCTGAGTTCCCAAGAGGATCCACCTTGATCGTAGCAGGTCCTTTCCTTACTAACAAAGCCCCCTGCCCAGGTAGGCATCCTGGGCAAGACCCAGGAGAAGAGGGAGGTGAGAGGCCCTGGAAGACACCCTCATTTTTCCTCTTAGGTCTCGAAAGCCTCCCCTGTGAAGGGTAAGAACCTGGCCTTGTCCCAGGCCTGCTCGTCCTTCCTTGGCTGATGTTCTGGCAGCTCCCAGTGCACAATTGGTGTCTGTCGGTGGTTTTAGGCCTCCACTGGGCAGCGCTAAGCAATCAGTCCTCAAACTAAACGCTGCTCAGAGGGATTGATTGGTGCAAGGACCTGTTGGCGAGGTGCTTTGTAGGCCCAGCCGGTAGCAATGAGCCAGGAGCAGGTATGAGGTGCGTAGGGCAGCTGATCTAAGGAGACTCTGCAGGGACACAACCAGATGTCACAGCTCGGGCTCAGGCAGGCTGGAGGATTTGATGAATGAGTTCTAGTCCCCCCCAAGGGAAATGGATGAGCTCAGAGTAAGCAGCCTCAGAGACTCATTGCAAATACCTCCTCCAAGTGAAGTCTTCCTCATTTCTGGTCTCATTTCCCTCCAGTGTCCCTACTGCTCACAGGTCTATCTTATTATAGATTCTATCACAGGCTGCCTGATTTCACTGTTGGTTAAGTAAATACCCGTCTTTCCCATTAAACTGGAGGCAAACATGGTGTTGTATTTATCCTGGAGGAAATCCCTGGAGCTTCGGGTACTTTGCACATGGTGGGCCCAGTGGATGTTTAAATTGAATCGGCAGCTATTCCAGGCACCTTTCCCAGAGGGACCAGTTAACGTTGTCTCCAGACCCAATTTAGACCATTTACTGTTTTCTAATTGCACGCTGTAGCGACAAGGGGTGATTCACCCTCACAGGGACACAGCGCCTGGCCTGGAGAGGACTCCAGAGAGTGTCTGTCAATGGAATGAATGAAGGGGCCAGGGTGAGGCAAGGACAGACATGTCAAAGAGGCAGGATCCAAACAGTCCTATGGCCATTGTCGTTTGGCTGAATTCTGAATCAGAGATAGAGCTTGTTCAACAAAGGGATGTCTGTGTCCACGGGCCTTTGGGTGAAGCTGGGAAGGTAGTGGCCCAGGACATTCCAGTGAGGGGGTCAGAAGACAGGCTTTGGGTTCAGGAAGATTTGGTTGGGAGATCTGAGGTTTGGCTAACTATGGACTTCAAGCTTCAGCTGCAAAATGAGGATAATGGTCACAGCATAGAGTCACGGGGAGAATGAAATGACATAGTGCTTGTTACATGCCTTCACACTGCTTGACACATACATAATCATGCTCAGTCACTGGAAGCTGTCATTGTCATCAAGAAGAAACTTGACACAGGACTACATTTACCTTTACAAATTAGTGTCTTTATATTTTTCAGGTAAATAATTCTAAAAGAGGAATTTCTAGATTATATGGAAGTTCTAGTATTAATTTTTAAAGGAAATATTATTTCAGGATCAACTCCCCACGAAGCCAGTTTTCCTCCCTGTTGAATATTCTCTTGCCTTCTGTCCAGCTCTTGGAGATGCTATAAGCTGCGTGACAAAGCCAAAGGAGGCATCCCACGCTGCCCCTGACATTTTCTGATCCAGCCCGAGACCCACATGCTGTTCCCACCCTGACTCCACTTGGTCACTTGTGCTCAGCGCTCCAGCAATCCCATCCGGTGTTAGTGCACCAGCCCCTGGGCCAGCCGTGGGCAAACTACGGCCCGCGGGCCGGATCCTGCCCGTTTGAAATGAATAAAACTAAAAAAAAAAAAAAAAAAGACCGTACCCTTTTACATGATGATGTTTACTTTGAATTTATATTAGTTCACACAAACACTCCATCCATGCTTTTGTTCCGGCCCTCTGGTCCAGTTTAAGAACCCACTGTGGCCCTCGAGTCAAAAAGTTTGCCCACCCCTGCCCTGGGCCCTTCTAAGCCTCAGTGCCTTTGCACATGGGATGCCCTTCTCCAGTTTCTCTCTCAAAGCTTTCGCTGATCATCACTCCTACCTGACAACCAGAGCCTCTGTCTTGATTGTACTATTGCGATTTTAACTTACAGAGGTGGCCAGGTGATGACACAAAGAGGTCAATGCCATTGAGAGAAGAATGTATTACTTATAGTTTCCAAGTTAAAGGAGCACACACCACCCGGGAAAGTACCAGAGTCTCTGGGGAGGCAGAAGGAATGAGGAGCATGCGTGTCCCGGAGCCGTTACTGTGTTTTCCATGGTAGGGGAGGGGTGAGGCAGGTTAAACAGCTGAAGAAGTGTAGGATGGAGTCATCTGCATAATGTCAGCAGGCTCTGGATTATAGGGGTGACCTCTAGTTTTCTGGTACCTGGCCCTGGAGTGATTAAGGCAGGGAGATACTGGCTGGTGGGTGGGAGTTAGACAAAGGAGATGGTTAGGGTACAGACTCGAGATTGGCTGGTTTGTATATGAAAAGTGTGTTGTTCCCAGGCAACCTGTTCACTGTCTCTAGGCATCAGTTAACCCTGGGAAGAGCAGTTTGTCCCCAGCCACAAGGCCCTCATGATATCAAACCAAGATAAAATAAAATAAAATACAGGATTAATATACCCTCCTCTTCACCTTAAAAATGCTTCAGTGGCTGAACTCAGCACACTGTTGGCAATCTTGTTGTGGTTGCTTGTTCTGATGCTAATCTTCCTTGCTCAGCGGTGAGTTCTTCAAGAACAGGTATTCATCTTTGTACCTCGGGCATCTGGCAAGTGCCTGCCACCGATCTGTGTTTAATTCAGTGATTCTCAGGCCTGACTGATCATTAGAATCTCATGGGAAGCATTTAAAAAATACTGCTGTGTAGGCCTGACCCGCAGAGATTCTGACTTAATTCATCTGGAGCTCATGAATTTCCACCGACTCCCTGAATCTCCCGGGAGAAATTTTCCAAAAGGAAGCCAAGGTTGTCGTCCCAGATGTGGTCATTAAAAACACAGCAGGAAACCCAGGTCCTGAAAGCCAGGAACTTGCCCTGGGCTGGGTTGCCTGTTATAGGAGCATCGCCTGCCCGTTCTGGTAGAACATTACCCGCTGAGCCTCAGCAGGCCTGCGGGCCCTGGGCTCTAACCAGGGTTGTTCTGCGATCTTCTGAGCCTCCAGGCCACACTCGTTGGAGAAGGTTCCCAGCTCCCTCTCTCTCCTGCTGGTGTCCATGTGCCTTTTTCTCTTCACAGTCAAATGCTGTTCGTCTCCCCCAGAATCAGGTCTCAGCAGCTTCCCTGTCTGCCCTTCTGCATGTTCTCTCTGTGCCTCTCTATGCCTCTTCCGCAATGTCTCACAGTGTATCTTGAAAGGTGGGAGAAACGGTAGGAGAATCATCTCTGTGGTTTCTGCTCTTTTCCTTAGAATCTGTGGAAGGAGGAATGCCCCAAACCCACCCAATCTTCTTTTCCTGCTCTCTCTCCCCTACACATTAGTTCCTCCCTGGAACTTCCTAGAACTTTCTCCAACTGTCTCCCCAACGACCAACGACCAACGGCTGCAGCCTCGCTCCTGCCACTGCAGGAGCCTCCCCAACACTCTCACCCCTCAACACTGCCAGATCCTGATTGCCTTAAAGGCGCGCACTGTGGGGCATCCTCGAGGGAACTTGATCCCCACCTTTTCCCGCCCAGAAACCTGCCAGGATTTGTGATCTCCCTGCAGTCACCACCCAGCAGCTCCCACGCTGCTCTGGGTAAGTGCCCCATCAGCACGAGGCAGGACTTTCCATACCTAGAGACAGAGAATGAGCACATCTCAGGGAGGGACTGTGGCCTGGGGAACTTGAGGGAGTTAGTGTTTAGGGCATATTTTTGGTTTCTTCACTCTGATGATTTGAGACTATTTTTGGTTTCTTCACTCTGCTGATTTGAGGCTACTTGTGGCGTTTCTGCAAGTTTGTCTCCGAGCATCTCCGTTTCCCAGAAAGGGCACTTTAGCACGTTTCTCGCTGCTAGAGCTCTGGACTGGGACCAGCATTACTGATTTCAGTTCACACAGCCTTACTTCCAACAGACGTTCCCATGGTAGGACGTTCCCATCCTTTGTGGGGTCCTGACTTGCCTTTCCACGGGAAGAAGAATCCCTACCTCCTGCCATCCTTAGACAGGTAGGGAGAACTGGAGATTGGGTCTGTTCACGAAAGGAGGGGGTACATCACAGCTCTGTAGGCTCTAAGTTCAATCCTCACCTCCATGACGACAGAAAAATACTCAGCCTTCTGAGAACAGTAGCAAATGAACCTGAAACATGCCACTGGGGGCTTCCGTCCTATGGATGAAGGGATTTGGTTTTCTGTTTGTTTGTTTGTTTTGTTTTGAGCATTTAAAATATATTTTAATGAGAACACTTTCTCATCATCTTTCCATAAAAATGATTTGCACTTTTTAATCTGAAACAGCTCTGGTATTAGGACTTAATTCTCCCCGGTCCATGGGGCTTAGATGCCACCGCTCTACTGACTCCCCAGTGCTCACGGGGCCCGTGGGAGCCATGTCCTCCTCCGCGGGAAGTCCTGGTGGCAACCTCCAGGGCTTGATTCTCATCAAATGTTTAGTCACTTTCAGTTTCGCACTCACCGAAGGGATGTTCTTGTGACCTTGAGGAGTATGTGCTTTTTCTAATCCAAGCATCATTATCACATATTTCCCCCAATGTGGATCCCACCATAGTTTGCATGATCTTCGGGTGAAGGCTGAAACACTTTATCTGGAATTCTGGAGGAATCCAATCTATACACATGAGAGCCTCTCCATCTTTAGTCATAGTATGTGGTTTGCCTGGGGGTCTCTGAACTGTTGAGTGCAAAATTCTGGCCATGATTTGGTGACTGGTCTCTGCAGGGGCAGGAGTTGCTCAAGGTTATTAAGCCTGAACTTCCTGCCGACAAGGAAGCTGAGCCCGAAGGGATTTGTTAATACAATTTGTGGCTGAAGAAATGGGCTTATTAGTCAATGGTTGGGTGCTGAGACCAACAAGCTGAGGCTCCTAGAAAGGAGAATTTGTGTCCCTGGAAAGAAGTGGCCCAGGTCCCCAACATCTTGCCGGAGTCTGCAGAACCCTTGCATTAAAGGAGTGGTTGGGGCAGGGGCAGTGCTGGGCTTGTCCCATAGACACTCTCCTAGTTTCCTCACTCTTAGGGGATGTACCTGCTCACACATAGGGCCCTGGAGCTCTCTCTGCCCTGCTCCTACACCAGTGATGGCGAACCTATGACACGCGTGTCAGAGGTGACACGTGAACTCATTTTTTTGTTTGATTTTTCTTTGTTAAATGGCACTTAAATATATAAAATAAATATCAAAAATATAAGTCTTTGTTTTACTATGGTTGCAAATATCAAAAAATTTCTATATGTGACACGGCACCAGAGTTAAGTTAGCATTTTTCAAAATGCTGACACGCCGAGCTCAAAAGGTTCGCCATCACTGGCCTACACCCTACCCCTGTCACCACCACCAACTCCTGCATCTTCTGTTTGATAAGTTAAAAGATCTACAATTCAACATGCAATAGAAGGAAAGTAGGATTTTAAAAAATAACAACAAAAGAAATTACATTTTGAAACTTTTACATTCCAAGACCATTTTCAACTTGGCTATCTGATATCAGTGGTGCTACAATTAGTAGTCAATAACACAAAATGGCCCAGATGCATTTTGGGAGACTTTGGGGATTCTTTCCTGTTCTTTATTTTTATTTTTTCAATTACAGTTGACATCCAATATTGTATTAGTTTCAGGTGCACAGCACAGTGGTTAGACAATCATATACTTTCCAAAGTGATCCCCTGATATTCCCAGTACCCACCTGGCACCATAAAAAGTTATTACAATATTATTGACTATATTCCCTATGCTGTGCTTTAGATCCCTGTAACTATTTTGTAACTGCCAATTTGTACTTTTTAATCCTTTCATCTTCTTCACCCATTCTTTCAAGCTCCCTCCACCTGGCAACTATCAGTGTGTTCTCTGTATCTTTGACTTTGTTTCTATTTTGTTTGTTCATTTAGTTTTTTAGATTCTACATGTAAGTGACATCTTATGGTATTTGTCTTTCTCTGTCTTACTTATTTCACTTTGCATAATACTCTAAAGGTCCATCTATGCTGACACAAATGACAAGATTTCATTCTTTTTTAAATAACTTTATAACTTTTAATGTTTTTATTGATTTCAGAGAGAGGAAGGGAGAAGAAGAGATAGAAACACCAAATGATGAGAGAGAATCATTGTTTGGCTGTCTCCTGCACACTCCCTTCTGGGGATTGAGCCTGCATGCTGGTCGTGTGGCCTGACCCGGAAATGAACTTCATTTTCTGACGTTTTGTCCTATTCTTTCACTTGGGACATGTTTCTTTGTCTCCTCACTTTGGTTGACTTCCTGTATTTGTTTCTATCTTCTATGTCTCTCACTCTTGGCAGGGTGTCTTATGTAGTAGGTGCCCTTTAGCACCCAGTGGCACAGGACCCTGGTCACCTGAGTTACTGGTGTCCCTTGCATGGGTTATGTGTGCCCTCCTATTATAGTTGAGCCTTGATTGCTGTTGGCATTTCAGTGGGTGGAATTGACCCTCATGCTGACTGGCTGTGGGGACTGGTCATGACATTAGGGGACAAGCTGTTGTGGGACCCAATGGAGTGGGATCACTGTAGAAGGGCTCTGGTGTCTGCTGGGTCCTCACTTTGAGTGTGTCATTTGTGGAGCTAATTGGGTGGTGCTCTAATGTGGTCTGAAGCTGGTTACCAAGTTTGGTTCTGGGACCTCTTGGCGGGGCTCTGGTGCAGGCCTAGGTCAGCTTCTGCCTATATCCAGCCCAGGGCCACCTGGTAGAAGCTACAAAGTGGTCTGCAGTTGGTAGCTGCCTGTGGTTGGCTTCTTTCCTGTTCTTTAAATATGAAGGACAACAAAAGGTCAGAATATTCTTTTTACAACATGTTACCTGTAAACTAGAGGCCCGGTGCACGAATTGGTGCACCAGTGGGGTCCCTCAGGCTGGCCTGCAGGATCAGGCCAAAATCGACTCTCTGATATCCCCTGAGGTGTCCTGGATTGAGAGACGGCGCAGGCCAGGCCGAGGGACCCCACTGGTGCACGATCGGGGACAGGCAGGGATGCAGGAGGTTGGCCAGCCAGGGAGGGACGGCAGGAGGGCTCCAGGGTGTGTCTGCCCTGTCTTGCTCAGTTCTGATCTGCTGGACCCCAGCAGCAAGCTAACCTACCAGTCGGAGCATCTGCCCCCTGGTGGTCAGTGCACGTCATAGAGAGCGGTTGAGCCTTAGCATATCATTAGCATATTACACTTTGGTTGGTTGAACAGACGAACAGACGACTGGACACTTAACATATTAGGCTTTTATTATATAGGATGTGTGTGCTTGTTCATTTATTTATTAAGCATGTACTATGTTCAAAGTATTGTGGGGAATGCAGAAATAATTGGGGCCCTCACAGGACTAATTATGTACACAGAAATCTAGAACAGAAGGTATATATTGATGAATGCTATTGAGGGAGAGACAAACACTTCCCCTAAAGCTTAATAGAGGTGGAGGTGTGACCTTTAGGAAGTTTATATCGACCGCCTCCCTCCTTTATTTCCTTCTTTATTTTATTATTATTATTTTTAATTCTCAACTATGAATATGTTTTTACTGATTTTGGAGAGAGAGGGAGGAATTAGAGAGAGAGAGGGAGAGAGAGAGAGAGAGAGAGAGAGAGAGAGAGAGAGAGAGAGAGAGAAACATTGATTAGTTGCTTCCCATACATTCCCCAACCAGGGATCAAACCCACTACTTTTTGGTGTATTGGATGATACTCCAATCAACTGAGCCACCTGGCCAGGGCTCCTTCTTCTTTAAATGATAGCTGAACACCCGCTGTCTCCCAGGCACTGTCCTAGGTTCCAGACACACCAATTCACAGGATACACATGGCCCTTCCCCCATAAAAGTAACACAAGTAAATGGCAAATAAAAAACTGGCCTGATACCTATTATCCTGGTGGAAGGATTGCAGATACTATGTGTGGATATGAGAGGATAGCCAAGAAGGTTCTCTGAATAAAGTGATGTTTAAATAACACCTAAAGGATGAGTAAAATTAGCCAGATGGTGTGGAGAGCGGCTACAGTGTTTTGACAGGTTCAAGCCTCAGACTAATGAGAGGGCACAGTCCTCTCATGGCCACCTGCAAGTCCCAGCTTGGAGGGCAGAGCCCTCCGAGCATAATTACAGCCAACAGCTATAGTTGTAAGCTTGAACCTATGGTCCGAACATGGGGCCCCACGTGCCTGAGTGATGTGGGCATGCTTGAGTTCAGGTGCATGTAGTTGAGTAGGATTGAAACCCATGAAAATGTTGTAAACATCTTGACCACACCCTTACTTTGCCTCGTGGAATCTGTAGTCCGTGGCGCTGTCTCTCCATCAGAGAGGGCAGTGTCCCACCCAGCCTCAGCTTTATTCTCTTGCCTGTCTTTTCTAATCCTTCACTGCCCCCACTCAGGTTCACCCTTGGCCGTGCTGGCGTGGCACAAGATGGATCACGGGGCAGGAGAGAATGGCACTCCTTGCAGAGAGAACAGCTTGTGCGAAAGCCTAGAGTGGGAGAATGCAGACAATTGGCAGGGTGGAGAAGAGGAGGCTACACAGGCTGATTCAGCTGTCTATATACTTTGGGGAATGGATTAAGCCAGTGTTTCCAAAGTGGACCTTGTATAACACTAGTTCCTTACATGTGTATGTGTGTTAAAATATACATAACTTAACATTTAAAATTTTAACCACTTTTAAGTATACAATTCAGTGACTTTAATTACATTCACAACATCGTGCTACTGTCACCACTATGTATTTCTAAACATTTATTATCCCAACGAGAAATCTGTAACCATGAAGCAATAACTCCCCATTCCCCCATTTCCCCAGTCCCTGGAAATGCGTCTAGTACCTCATACAAGTAGAATCGTACAATATTTGTCTTTTTGTGACTGGCTATTTCCCTTAGCATAATGTCCTCAAGGTTCGTCCATGTTGTAGCATGTATCAGAATTATACCACATGTTCTTTATCCATTCATGTGTTGATGGACACATGGTTTGTTTTCACTTTTTGGCTTCAATGAACACTAGCATTCAAGTATGTGCTCTAGTCACTGCTTCAAATTCCTGTGAGTGTACGTCTAGGAATGGAAGTGCTGGAGCATATGGTAATTCTGTTTTGCTTTTTAAGAAACCACCAAACTGTTTTCTACAGTGGCTGCACCACTTTCCATTCTCACCAGCAATTTACAAATGTTCAAATTTCTTCATAAGCTCGACAACACGTGTGTGTGTGTGTGTGTGTGTGTGTGTGTGTGTGTTTACTTATAGCCATCATAATGGGTGTGAAGCGGTACCTCATTGTGGTTTTTATTTACATTGCCCTAATGACTAGCGATGTTGAGCATTTACTCATGTGCTATTGGCCATGTGTATATCTTTGGAGAAATGTCTATCCAAGTATTTTGCACAATTTATAATTGGGTTGTGTGTTTTGCTGTTGTCGAGTTGTGGAAGTTCTTTATATATCCCAGATATTAATCCTTATCAGGCATATGATTTGCAAATATTTTCTCTCATTCTGAAGTTGTCTTTTCACTGTCTTGATAGATTTCTTTGATGCTAAAAATTTTAAATTTTGGTGAAGTGCAACTTCTCTATTTTTTATTTTGTTGTCTGTGTCTTTGGTGTCATATTCCAGAAATTATTGACAAGTCCAATGTGATAAAGCTTTCCCCTTGTATTCTCTTCTAAGAGTTGCATAGTTTTAGCTTTCACATTTAGTTTTTTTCATCTCTTTTGAGTTATTTTTTGGCCATATATGTAATGGTTTATTTCTAAGCTCTCTAATCGATTCCATTGGTCTATGTGTCTGTCTTTATGCCAGTACCACACTATTTTGATTATCATAAATTTGTAGTAACTTTTGAAAGCTGGAGCTGTGACTCCTCCCACTTCATTCTTCTTTTCAAGGTTGTTTTCGTTTTGTGCGGGTCCCTCAAGATGAATTTTAGGATGGATTTCTTCCACTTGGGTGAAAAGCATCACTGGTATTTTGATACAGATTGCACTGAATCTGTAGATTGCTTTGGGTAGTACTGACATCTTGACAACATTAAGTTTCCAATCCATGAGCACAGATTTCTTTTAAAAATTTCTTTCAGCATTGTTTTGCAGTTTTCCATGTAAAAGTCTTTCTCCTCCTTAGTTAATTCATAAGTATTTTATTCTTTTTTATTCTATTGTTAGTGGAATTGTTTACCTAATTTCTGTTTAGATTGTTCATTGTTGGTGTAGGAAAAATGCAGCTGATTTTTGCGTGTTGAATTTGTACCCTGCAACTTTGCTGAATTCACTTCTTATCTTTGTTTGTTTGAATTATTAGTTTTCTACGTATAAAATCATGTCATCTGCAAACAGAGATAATTTTACTTCTTCCTCTCCAATTTCCTTTTATTTGTTTTTCTCGTCTAATTGCTCTGGCTGGAACTTCTAATAGTGTGTTGAATAGAAGTAGTGAAAGTGGGCATCCTTATGGTCATGGTCTGAATTATGCCCCTCCCCAAATTTACATGTTGAAGCCTTAACCCCAGTGCCCAAGAATATGACTATATTTAAAGATAGAGCCTTTAAATAATTGATTATATAAAAATGAGGCCAGTAGGATAGGTCTTAATTCAGTCTTACTAGTGTCCTTATAAGAAGGACATTTAGACACACAAAGAGACACCAGAGGAAAGACTACGTGAGGACACAGTGAGAAGGCAGCCATCTGCAAGCCAAGGAGAGAGGCCTCAGGAGAAACCAACCCTGCTGACAACATATATGAAATACCCATAGCTAACAACATACTCAGTGGTGAAAGACTGAAATTTTTTCCTGAAGATCAGGAACAAGACAAGTGTATTAGTTTTCCAGTGATTTTATATAAAATACCACAGATTGGGTGGCTTAAACAACAGAAATTTATTTTTTTCATAGTTCTGGAACAACTGAATAGCTACATGTAAAAGAATGAAATTGGACCTTCTGACACTATTTCCTGGGAGATGGTATTAGATTCCACAGGTTAAGGGCTTAGTCCTACAGTACTGCTCCCCACCTCCCGCCCCCTCCAACCCCGGCCTTCAGATGTCAATCTCAAATCCAAGTTATCACCTGGGCTTCTATATTAGAAGTTCCAATGACCCCCTCCTTGGGTTTGATTAATTTGGATTAATTTGCTAGAGTGACCTACAGAACTCAGAGAAACATTTTACTTACTAGATGGAAAAGATGCATAGGGTAAGATATGTGGGAAGGGGCATAGAACTTCCATGCTTTCCTACATGCCACTTTCCCTGAATCTCCACGTGTTTGCCAACCTGGAAACTCTCTGAACCTTGTACTTTTGGTTTTTATGGAAGTTCCATTACATAGGTATGATTGATTAAATCATTGGCCACTGGTGACTACTCGACCTCTAGCCCCTCTCCATGGAGGTGGGGGTGGTGATAGGAGGGGAATGAAAGTTTCAACTCTCCAATCACATGATTGGTTCCCCTGGCATCCAGGAGGAATTTGGTCACTACAGTTCAGAGGTTCCAGAGGGCATTAGTGGAAAAGTTTAGGAGGGAGGGAAAGGGTAAGAGTCTGTGTCTGGATAGAGAAAGGAGATGGCACCTGGGTAGTGACAGGGGGTGTCAGGCACAGGAGGCCTGGAGGGATGAGAGAGGGGCTCAGGGGTTTGGCAGCACTGGTCCAGAAGATCCTGGGGCCTGGAGGGACTGAGACACTTCAGGAAGCCAACAGGCCTGGCCTGATTGATGACGTTGGGAGATTGTCCCAGCCCAGGTGACTGAAGCAAGAGAAGGCGGCTTCACATGTGAGCACCAAGGGATGTAGGGATGGGCACTTCCAGAAGTGAGTCAATTGAGTAAAACAAGCTGGTGATGGGGAGGGGGCTGTGCCTCCCTGGGCTTGATCTTGCCCTCTTAGATCTGAGATTCTGAATATGAAGCGAAGTCCTATGAACCCCCAAAAGAAAGATCAGATTTGAAAATACTAAGAACCACTATATTCTGTCAGATATCTCTGTACAAAAACAAGCCAGAGAAGGTTAGATAAGTAAGAAAAAGGGACCTAGGGCCAGATGCCAACCTGAGTGGTGAGTTTCCTATGGGTGTTTATAGAGAGTTAGGAGCTGTTAAGTGAAAATAAAGATGATCAGAAACAGAAGTGGCAAGTTTGTCAAACATTCAAACAAGATTTTATTAAGCATCTAGACAGGCCAGGGACTGTGCTCGCAATGCTAAACACAGATTGAGTGCTGCCTGGAATTATAAGCAAATCACTAAGCAAGTGATTACAGAAGATTTCACATAAGAACAATAAGGAAAGGGGTAAACAAACACGTAAGGACAGTAAGGGAAGGAGCAAAGTGCTCTCACCCTGTGTAACTGAGATCCAATGGACCCTGGGGGGCAAAGGAAGTTTCTCTTGAGGAAATGAGCTTGGCTATTTATCAGAAGGGACTGGAAGGTGGGGCATAGGAAGGCCTGGGCACAGGAAGGAGCTTGCAGGAATAGCTGGGGTTAAGAAGTGAGCAGTGGAGCATAGAGAAACAGGCCTAGAGAGGCAGGAAGAGTCAGACCGAGCAGGGCACTGTGGGCTACGTGGAAGATTCTGGGCCTTATTCTAAGAGCAAAGGGAATAAAAGGGGAGCAAGTGAGAGGACAGCTGAGCTGCAAGAGAGCAGAGTGGTTAAGGATCATGGAGTCTGGAGTCAAATGGCATGGTTTCAAAATCCCGGGTCAGCCACTTACTACCCAAGTCTCCCTTACTTCAGAGGGTCATCATGAGGGTCAATGACAAAAGCCTGGAGCATGCTGAGTGAGGAGGAGATGCCCATCTGAGTGGGCTCAGCAGGAGCAACCCTGCGCTGAGACGCTCCCCTCCTCCACACAGACATTCATTGCTGCTGCCAAGGGCTGTTGGCACCAGGAAAGTATTTGCTTTTCTAGTGGCTGCCACTTGAAGACAAGAGTCTCTTGGTCTTGAATGATCATTCTGGTAGCATCAGCCTCTGGCTCTGGCTGTCCTTGGGCTCCATGAGGACAGGGACCCTATACCTCGGGCTGGCACAAGCCCAGCACATGGGAGGCGCTCAATACCTGTTGGTGAAATGGATTGTGAATGAGTGAACAAGTGAGTGGATGGACCTATGGACCAAGGCCCACACCATCCACAAATGATTGAGCATCCCCTAGGTGGCAGGTAGCTCACCGGGTGCCTTACCTAATTCATTTCATTTCATTCTCACAACCATCTTGTGAGGAGGCTACCAGGAGACACTTTCTAGTCGGGGAGTTCTTGGGAATGAGTTCTCTGTGGGGGAGCCCTCGTCATACTTTAGGGACTCTCATTATTGAGAAGTGTGTTTAGTTTGTAGTCCCAAAGAAGGACTTTTTGCTAGAAGCTGGAATCCTGGAAGCAGGAATTCAACTGAAAAGCAAGCTATGCTGAAAACAGTGTTTCTAAAGATCTCGCTGCATATACTATATGGTTATGATTTCATATTCCTTAGCAAGGCACAGGGGTCACCAGGTTTTATTATTTGTTTCTGAAAGGGGGACATGGTGCATGTTAGAGAGCCATGGCACTCCCATCCCCCAGCAGCCTGGAGCAGCTCAGAGCAGAACTTAGGAGTCCTCCGCTCAGGGCTGGTGAACTCCCCCACACCCGTGTCTCAGAGAAGTGACAGATCAATTGGAAAGTCCGTGGGAGAACTGCTTTTGATCTTCCCTTGCCAGTTCTGGTTCCAATCAGAGTCCCACACACACCTTCCCGCAGGCCTCTTTCCCCAGGAAGAGTTTAGTATGGCTCAGCCCAAGGCCCCCTTCCCCCGGCACAGTGCTGGTGCAGGCCCTTCCCCCCGGCACAGTGCTGGTACAGGCCCTTCCCCCCTGCACAGTGCTGGTGCAGGCCCTTCCTCCCGGCACAGTGCAGGTGCAGGCCCTTCCCCCCGGCACAGTGCTGGTGCAGGCCCCCTTCCTCCTGGCACAGTGCTGGTGCAGGCCCTTCCTCCTGGCACAGTGCTGGTGCAGGCCCCCCTTCCTCCTGGCACAGTGCTGGTGCAGGCCCTTCCTCCCGGCACAGTGCTGGTGCAGGCCCCCTTCCTCCCGGCACAGTGCTGGTGCAGGCCCCCGTTCCTCCCGGCACAGTGCTGGTGCAGGCCCCCTTCCTCCCGGCACAGTGCTGGTGCAGGCCCCCTTCCTCCTGGCACAGTGCTGGTGCAGGCCCTTCCTCCCGGCACAGTGCTGGTGCAGGCCCCCGTTCCTCCCGGCACAGTGCTGGTGCAGGCCCCCTTCCTCCCGGCACAGTGCTGGTGCAGGCCCCCTTCCTCCTGGCACAGTGCTGGTGCAGGCACCCTTCCTCCCGGCACAGTGCTGGTGCAGGCACCCTTCCTCCCGGCACAGTGCTGGTGCAGGCCCCCCTTCCTCCTGGCACAGTGCTGGTGCAGGCCCTTCCTCCCGGCACAGTGCTGGTGCAGGCCCCCCTTCCTCCTGGCACAGTGCTGGTGCAGGCCCCCTTCCTCCCGGCACAGTGCAGGTGCAGGCCCTTCCCCCCAGCACAGTGCTGGTGCAGGCCCCCTTCCTCCCGGCACAGTGCTGGTGCAGGCTCTTCCTCTGGGCACAGTGCTGGTGCAGGCTGCCGCTTCCTTATAGCTCTACTGGCTTTCTTCCCTGGAGACTGTTATTTTGGGAGAGTGCTGAGCTCAGCACTGTTGCAAGGTGAAGTCGGATGAGCCCTTCTCTCCTCAGCTGGCCCCTCAAAGCTGGCCTCGGGCTGGGTCGGCCCTACCCCACGTGCAGCAGCCCCTCCTACACAAGATGGCTGCATCTGAGCACATCCACCACAAGACAGCCCGGGGCTGTCAAACAGGTGGCGGAGGAACTGTGGGCAGAAAAGCAGAGCTCTCCAAGGAGCCCCGCCCAGCCAGACCCCTGCCCCTAGAAAAACAGTGAAGGTCAGGTTCCTGCAAGCTCCCCAGAACCTCCCCCAGCCCGAAGCCTGGCGTCGCCAGCTTCCAGGGTTTGCATAAAGGCCTAAGGAGCAGGCTGGCCCTTGGCCAACCAACCACGCACAGCAAGTGGTGAGGGCAGGATGAGGAGCTGTGCCAAGAGGCTCCTTGAGCACCTCTGCTTTGCAGCCTGCTCTGGGCCCTGGCAGCCAGGGCTCCAGTGACAGCAGAGCCTTGTTCTGACAGGGGCGGGGCCTCAGCCAGGATTGCAAATTGAGTCCAGCCTGGAGTAGGCCTCGGTCCTCCTAACGCACTTGTGTCCGGGTGGCGATTAGCTGCCTGCTCCTCTCCCGCTGCTCACTAGGGGTCTCTGTTCCCCCAGGTGGGCCCCTGGGGGCAGGGCGGGTGTGTGTGTGTGTGTGGGGGGGGGGGGGTTACAGGGGGGAGAAGGGCTCCGCCTGCAGAGGGCTGGCAGCACTAAAGGCTCCTTCTGTTCCAGGTGCCTGTGAGCTGGACAATGAGGCTGGCCATGGCAGCTCTGTTTGTGGGCCTGGCGATGGTGGTCACCGGATTCCAGGGGAAGGAGGAGCTGTGTGCGCCCAAGGCTGTGAATGCCACGGATACTGACTTCTGCAAGTAAGGCTGGTGGGAGCCCAGAGCAGCTGGGCAGGGGTCTCAGGAAGGTGTTTCCAGAACAAGGAGCACGTCCTCCTAAGGCAGCCTTTGCAGACAGGCGAAGACTGAGGCCCCTTGAAGCGGGAGGGCCCTGAGGAAGAGGACCTTGAGCTGGGCCCCTGCTTCCAGCAGCAGCTTTCCGGGACGGGGTGGTATGTGGATGTGGTCGGCTCCTCCTGGGGCTCTGAGGGGCTGGCCTCGCCCACCTTGCTGGGACCCTGAGACCCATCCTGCCCTACAGTCCCAAAGGCTCCCTCCCCCTACAAAGTGGCATTTAAGGAAGAGTGGCAGCTGGAGAGCTGGCTGTTTGCTTTTCAGTAACAGGCCCCAGGGGTGCTGGGACAGGCTGGCCTTCCAGGGGCGTGGCCGCCGGTTGCTGTCCAGGGAGCAGGCTGGGCTCTGAGGCTGGGTTTTTCCTCCAAGGGCACAGCGTCTCTCTGCTACGGCTGTGGCTGCGTGGAGTTGCAGCACCCTCCTCACAGACCTCCTCACAGACCGCGGGTTGGAAGGGCCAGTCTTCCGTGTCAGGGGTCATCCCGAGGGCTGCCCGGGCGCGTGGCCGCCACCCCGTGGCCAGTGTGTCTTCCCACTGAACCAACAGAAGAGAGGGAGGAAGGCGGCTCCTTACTCTGTCTTCTTGTGTAATTTGAATTCTCACAGACATTGCTTTTAGAAAGAGAAGTACATCCTTCCCCTTAAAGCAGCGGTTCTCAACCTTTGGGGGTCGCAACCCCTTTGGGGGTCGAACGACCCTTTCACAGGGGTCGCCTATGACCATCGGAAAACACATATATAATTACATATTGTTTTTGTGATTAATCACTATGCTTTAATTATGTTCAATTTGTAACAATGAAAATACATCCTGCATATCAGATATGTACATTACGATTCATCACAGTAGCAAAATTACAGCTATGAAGAAGCAACAAAAATAATTTTATCGTTGGGGTCACACAACATGAGGAACTGTGTTAAAGGGCTGCGGCATTAGGAAGGTTGAGAACCACTGCCTTAAAGAGTTAGGTAGTTGAAGCCCCCCCGCCCCCCCCAAAAAACAACAACAACAAATTCTGCTCCTGTGGGTACATTTGAAACTCTAGCAGACAGTTCTGGGTGAAGGTTCATGTGGAGCAGGAGGGAACGTGCTGCCACCCTGTGGGCGCCGCCCTCCTGGTGCTCTGCTGAGCGGAACCTTCTGGGCAGGCTGCTTCCTCTGGGAGGCAGAGGTCAAGGCCCCACCACCAGCTGGCAGGTCCGCTGGGCCAGGCAGCAGTACCAGCCCCATGCCCCCCACCCCCATGTCGCCCACACTGTGGGATGCACAAGAAATGCTCATGTGTGTGTGTGTGCGCGCGCGCGCGTGTGTGTGTATGTGTGTGTATGTTTGTATGTATATGTGTGTGTGTGTGTGTGTGTGTGTGCACATGCGCACACACTCCCTGGAGTTGGCTGCCCTGCACCCCAGCTGCCCGAGGCTGTACCCTGTTGCATCCAGACGGAAGCTGGTGGCCCCTGTTACATGCCAGGAGTTCTGCTGGGGCCTTAGATGCCTTGACTCATTTGATTGTGATCATGAATCTTCCAAGTATTAGCATCCTCATTTCACAGGTGAGGACTCTCCAGCGATTAAATCACCCGCCCATGGTGCCGACACAGCTGACAGGTGTCCGGACGGGGATAAAATCCCTCACCTGACTCTGCACTCATGCTCTTTCCCCACCAGCTTTGGGCTGCTGACCCCATCCAGGGCCCGGAGCGTCTCCAGTAAAGGGGGGGAAAGTTGTCTTAGCCCGTTGGGGCTGTTATAACAAACTGACAGAGACTAGGGGGCTTATAAACAACAGAAATTTATTTCTCAGCGTTCTGGAGGCTGGGAAGTCCAAGATCAAGCTGTAGGCAAAGTTGATGTCTGGTGAGGACCCGCTTCCTGGTTCATAGACACCTGTCTTCTTGCTGTGTCCTCACACGGCAGAAGGAAAGAGGGATCTCTATGGGATCTCCTTTGTAAGGGCACTAATCCCATTCAGGAGGGCTCCACCCGCATGACCTAAGCACCACCTGCCAATATCATCACACGAGGGGCTAGGATTTCAACATATGAATTTGGGGTTGGGGGATACAAACATTCAGACCATAGCAAGAGCCATTCTTATGACTCCCCAGAACACACCAACAGACCCCAGTTTGAGAAACACAGACTTCCAACACTAAAGCTGTGTGCTAGGCAATGGCTTCAGGCTGTGAACCATTGTTGCAAAACGGAGACTTTGTCTTTGTTCCTGCTGAAGGTTTTTGTTTGTAAAAGATCATCACAGAATGTGAGCACATCTGGACACAGGGAACCCTGGAGCCGGGATCAGTAGGTCCTGTGCTGGGGCCCCTCCCCAAGAAACCCACTCAGCTCAGGTTTCCAACCTATGAGAGACACCCCACCCTCTCCCCCTACCCCCTGCCCCACCGCGCAACCCACAGCCACTCCTCTTGTGGGCATTTAGTCTAATAGGAAATTCTTGAAGTTAGAACTCAATACTAGAGGTATTGATCTGTGAAGGAGGAATTTTATGTACAGGGACAAGCAGTGGGAAACATTTAGAGAAAAGCTCTTCTAGAATAATAGCTCACCTACTCCCGAGATAGGCCAGACCAGACTGACAGAAACACCGAGTCAGAACCCTGGCTCCACCTCAGAACCAAAAGAACCATAGTTGTCCAACCCGCGCCTTTTGGGTGATTCCACTCAATAATCCTCTCTCTCTCTCAAAGCCCTCTCTTTTGTGCTGGAAAACTCCACCCTTCGGAGTGTGTCCTAATCTCAAGAAAGGGGCTATCTTTTATTTATTTATTATTTATTCATTTATTTTAGAGAGAGAAGCATTGACTGGCTGTTCCACCCATCTATGCATTCATTGGTTGATTTGTGTATGTGTCCTGACTAGAGATGGAACCCAAGATCTTGGGGACAGATGTCATGCCCCACCCCACCCCACCCCCGGATCTTCACCCACAGCTGGGTGTCCACCTCCATTTGTCAATTCCTCCTCAGGGGCCTTGGTTCTGGGCCCCCACTTTCAGGGAGGGTCTGTTGCAGACAGACCCATTGGTCTTTTTTTAAGTGTGGCACCCCACACTGTCCTGTTGAGAACCATGCAGTAGGGGGTGGGGTGCCCACAGAGACCCTTCATGCCTCTGTGAACGCAGCCTCATCTCCACCCTTGCTTTCGGGCAGCTGGAATTTTGAGCCGTTTCCACAGGCACAGCTGGGAAGCTCTTTTCCTCTAATCCAATTCTTACAACGCCGAAGGGTCAAACAGAAGCCTGGGGAAGCTGAGTGACTCCCTGGGGAAGCAGTGTGGTATGGGAAAGTGCAGACAAGCCCGCTGCAGTCGCTCTCTTGCTGCACAACCAAGGACCCGGAACCCAGGCGGCTGCACACACTGGCTGTCTCACCTTTCCTCCAGTTGTGGCTCGGCTGGGCGTCTCTGGCTCAAGGTCTCTCAGGAGGCTGCAGTGAAGCTGTCAGCTAGGGCCGCAGTCTCATCTGAAGGGTGGGCTGGTGGGAGACTCTGCTTCTGAGCTCGCCCATGTGGCTGTGACAGTCTTGGCCACCTGTCCAGGTGGCCTCTCCATGGGCTGTTTACACATAGCAGCTGGCTTCTCCAGAGCAAGGATTTGAGAGGGGGAGCATGAAAAAGAGGACCTCCAGGCACAAGCCATCATCTCCTTATAATTTTGGAAGTGACATCCCATCACTTCTGTCGTATTCTCTACTAGAAGCAAGTCGCTGCATCTGGCCCCCATTCAAGGGGAGGGGATAACACAAGGAGACGGGGCTCACTGGGGGCATCTTGGACCCTGTCTGCTACACCCATGTCCCCTTTCCCGCTCAGTCCACTAATTATGAGACTCTGGGCTGGTTCCTTAGCTTCAGTGTATTCAACTGGGAGATGAGAACAACAACAGTAGCTGCTTCAAGATATTGCTGTGTGGAATGGAATAATATTAGGTAATGTACCTGATCTATTGGGGTGATCCAACAATGACACTTCCTTTCCCCAACCCCCACCCATCTCTCTTGCAATGCCAGATAATGGCCAAGTTGGGACCAGAGTCTCTGCTCCTCTCCCCCAAATTTCTTGGATGCACCCTCATCTCCTCAGGAGATCAGGCGATGCCCCACCTCTCGGGGTGGAGATTGGAACGTGTCCCATGTAAGGAACACTATGAGTGGAACGGGCACTCGCTGCAGGACGATAGCCCCTTCCAGGTTTTTGAACTTGAGTGCAAGGGTGTTTTCACTAGATTTCATTTCTGATTCAGTTCATCTCAGGTTTGTCCAGATGTTCTTTTAGGCTGGTTTGATCACCTGAATTGTTAGTTACCAGCATTGGGCCATTCAGAAATCAAGTTTGCCTCTGTCCTGATCCAAGCCTCCGGTAAAGCTGCTCCTCAGGACCCTTGGCTTGCCCTGCTGTGGAGTGGCAGGAGGGCTTCACACCCGCTGGCCGTGCCCGTGGGCGTGATGGGGCTGGGCCACTGACCCTGGCCCCCGGCACATACATACCCTGCCAGGGCACCCCCAGAGGCTCTCGGCACCAACCAAATGTCAACCTGCTGATTTTGCGTCACTATTTTAGCACTTGCAGCAACTCTACGCGGATAAAAACAAGAGACCTGTTTGTTCCCCGGGGAAGGCCCCTCTGGTCCTCAGTTTCCCTCCTCCCTGACCCTTGGCCTTTCCCAGTTCAGTGCTGTGTGATGAATCTCTCTCAGCCTCAGTTCTCCTGAGATGCAGCGGCAGGGGCAAGAGGTGAATCAAACCAAATGATCCTTGAAAGGCTGCTGTGAGGATAAATGAAAACCTGTCCTCTGAAAGTTCTTCAAAAGCTGTTAAAACCACACCATCCCAAAGCAATGGCTGTAAGCTTGTGAAGAGTTACGAGTTTGCTCAGCAAGCCGGCGGTGCAGCTAAGTGGTGAATGTCCTGCCTCAGTCGGCCTGAGTCCTGGCATTGGGGTGCTGGCCTGAGGGGAAATCTCGCATCTGGCGAGTGTTGCAGGCTCCAGCTGCCTTTGCCCAAGTTAGGGCCTCAGAAGCCCCTGGAAGGGTGGGGTCAGGAGGGCGAATGTGGGGCTCCTCACCAGGGCGTTGTCCTTGCCCTTCTCCCAGGTTCAAACTTCAGGAGCTCCCCCTCCAGCTCTACTACCCAAATCACATTTCCACCTGGGCCTCTTCAGGCGTCACGCCTGGCAGGAAACCATGGGCAGTGCCGGGTGACCCACGGCGGGCTGAGGAGCTGGGCTATTTGGAAAGGCTGAGGACATGCACCTTCTCTCTCAATGTATCATCTTAACCAAGTGAACTGTTGACCTGAGATTAATGTACCTGTTGAAAGGGCTCCTGGTGGCTACCTGGGCTCAAATCTACAAACAGAGCCTGGCAGCTGCTGCCAAACAGGAGCCTCTAGGGAGCTGCAAGCCACAGCTCAGGGAGAACCTCCACTGAACTGCCCGCTGCACTGTGTTCCCGCCATCTGAGCCAGCCTTATAGAGGAGTCCCCTGACTCGTCTTTCAACCAATAAGACTGAGAGTTTTCCTGTCCAATTAGAGCTGCACAGCTATATCCTCATTAGCATCTTCCCCAACCAATCAGAGCAGCTCCATTCTGACCAATCAGGACAGTGCTTTTTGGACCAATCAAATTGTGAGGATTTGGAATCCTCTTTTGCTTGAGAACAAATTAGTCAGGGGCTGCGGGTGGGGACTTCTCTCCACGTAAGTCAGCTCCCCTGTAGCTCAGCGAGCACACGTTCTCTTTCCACAGAAGACCGGGTTTACCCCTGGCTGGAGTGAAGATCGCTGAGTGGAGCAGAGCTGTGTAGCTGGGAAGGGCCCTGCCACCTCACACCCACGGGTGCCTCACAGCCAGGCTGTTTCATAATTGAGATGTAACACTGTTGAGCTGTTCCACAGCCATGCTGTGTCACAGCTGAGCTGTTTGCACTGAATAAAGTCTCCTCCTTCACCACAATCCATATTGGGGATTCCAGCTAGTGTTGAATTGGCACCAATGACCATCAGTTGACAAACCCTAGGGAGACCCTGAGTCTTTGTGATAAAAAGTGACAGAAGGACGAGGAGGAAGCAGCAAGTAAAAACAAGGCACAAAGGTTTTTGTAAATAATCGATTTGAAAGCCTGGCTTACATCCCTGAGTTTTAAACACAAGTGAGCCCTTAGGGCTCCCCCTGGTGGCATTGTGGGATCAGCCCTCCCGCTGAGCCCGATCCTCGCAGCACTCATGCTGTTCAGACCCTTCTCAGGGAGAAGGTAGATAAGTAAGTACATAGCACAGTCTTAGTGATGAGGTATTTTACTCCCTGAGAGATATTTGCGTTTTGAACCTGCAATGAATAGTAGGCCAAGGTATGGACAATATCTAACCCAAAGAAGTGGATTATTTAAGTGGTGGGATTCCAAACATTGAGAGGATCTTAATTGTAAGGGAAGAAAACAGATTGTGCCATGAAGAAAGCTGTGTTAATTTGCTAAATATTTCCTTATGTAATAAAAACATTCCAAAAAAGCAATGTTTAAATACGATTCTTATAATCGTACTTTAAAGACACTGATCACATCTGGCCCCTGATTAGTTTGCCTAGGATATATGTTCTTTTTGAGAAGAAAACACTGATGATAGCTAACACTTTCTGACTGCTCTGTACTGATCCCTCACTTTACTCCTCGAGCCAGCCTATACATAGATTCTATTAGTGTCCCCATTTTACAGGTGAATAAACTGAGGCACCAAGAAGTCAGGTGCCTCTTAGGCCACACAGCCATACAGCCACACAGATAGTGGCAGGTCTAGGATTCAATCCCACTTGACTATACAATTCCCAACAGTGTTAGACTGAAACCTTATAAACCCCAGGCTCCCTAGAGCCCTGACATGGCCCAACCACTTCTCTCTCTCTCTCTCTCTCTCTCTCTCTCTCTCTCTCTCTCTCTCTCTGCAGGGGCCTAGAAGTTTTCTACCCAGAGGTGGGGGAGGTCAGCTGCATGGTTGTTCCGAGCTGCAACAGCTACAGACAGAAGATCACCCTCTGGCCCCCGCCGACAGTCAAGTTCCCGAAGGCCTCGGAGGTGAGTGAGCAGGCCTGGCCTGGAGGATGCGCCTGCTCATCTGAGTGACTAGAAGCTGTGTGCAGAGCCATCTGGGTTGGGTCTGGTGGTAACAGATGGCTGTTGCCATAAGCATGTGCCTCCTAAGAGCAGCCCCCCAGCCTTGGAGAAGTTTGGATGGGTGGGAGGGTTGCAGATTGGGAGAGTTTTGTCAGGGCTCAGGGGCCATCTGCTCGGGCCTTTCCCTGCTTCTGCAGCCCCCGAGCCCTCAGCCTGGCCCCTCAGTCGTGAGGACCAGCTGCCGCGTACTTTGGAGTCTGCAGAGAAATGGAGGAGAAAGACAGGTGTGGGGAGTTCTTTCTCAAGGTGCAAGGGGCCTGGGCTTTCAGAACAACCTTCTGGATGGGGAGGAGCTGGTGTGTAAAGGCAGCACGTCTGGTGTAGGCTGAACAGCGGGGTCAGTGTGCCTTGACTCGGTTATCACAACAGGAAACACGCTCACCCCAAGTTGCCTAAAATAGAAGATTGGAGCACTTTAGGAATGGGAAGTAACTATGCCTCTTACTGGGAAATGATTAGCACCATATTGATCTGGAAGGTTCCCCTGGTTTGGGGAAGGGCCATGGGACTGGGAAGTGGGATGTGGCTGCTGCTCCCGGTGTCCAGGCCATGTCCTAGGGGAGCTGCTCCGGGTTCTGGGCGCCGTTTGCTTCTTCCTTGACTCCTGGGCCAGGCCGAGCCCCCAAAGCATCCGGGGTGAAAGGTGACCTTCACTATGTGCTTTGTTTTAGTGGGAGGTGCCGGTGTCCACCCAGGGACAAGGACTGATGTGTCCAGGGCTCAGGCCATGAATGGGTGGAGACAGAGGGCCATGATCAGGAAGGGACCGCAGGGGCACCGAGGCCAGCCTTTGGGTCTCCTGGGCATGTGGCAGGGAGCGGCCACAGCGGGCTCTTCACCTGTCAGCGCAGCCTGGCCCTCTGTCAGCCAGGCAGAGCGAGAGTCAGTTCAGGGTGGGGTCAGGTAGGGGTAGAGGATAGATTTTTCTCTCTTTCTTGAACTGTTTTTCACTATCGGGGGCCAAATAGACTGAGACATGTCTCGCAGTTTCCGAGGCTGGGAACACGAAGTGTTGATAGGCTATCGTGTTTGCAGATGTGACAAGAATCCTTTCCTCTGGGAGACGGAGCAAGCCAGTAACAAGGAGACCTTCCAGGTCGCCTCCCCTCCACCCTCCCAGTCCTCTGTACACGCAGGCACATGTGTCATCATGCCATGGGCAGGCGGGAGAAGCCAGGGAAATGGTCACTGTGATTCTAACTCCAGGGGATGGAGGGCTGAAGAAGTAGGGCGGGAGCAGAAGAGTGTAATGTCGCCCGTGGGAAAGGACTCTCACCTCACCACTAATTCACCCACCCTCGCGTTTGTCACTGAAGGAGTGCGGAGGTTGGGCCAGATGATTTTACAGCCATTAACTAGCTGTCCCAACAGGGATTCTCAGTTGGTTACTCATGCTATTGCTGCGGATGTCCACTAGATGGCAGTGGAGACTTTTCTGAGTACCTGGTGTCCTTGGGAGGGACAAGTTGGAAGCAAGTTTGGACAGTCTGCGTTTGATGGGATTCAGTTGATGCTGATGGTCCTGGGGGATGGGCACTTGACGCAGAGCGGTTATGATCCCCTCCAGATGCTGGGGTCTCCCACCCTGTCTCATCCCGGAGGCGGGGGAGGAAGAACATCTGGACATTTAGGAAGGGCACAGAGCTGTGGTTAAGAAAGCCAAGGAGGGCAGAGATCGCACAAAGGGCGGTTGGTTGAAGTGGTGGAAAGAAATAAATAAAAAGGAGTTCTGTGCTACTATAGAACTACACACTGTGGAAATTTGACCTTCGAGAAGGCAGATTCAGTTAGACCTACCCAAAGCCACCATTCACCAGGTAGTACCCACTGTATGCTGAGTACTATTCATGTGTCATCTCGTCTAATGCTCTCATCAAGTCTGCAAGGTACGTTTTTCTTTAATTGAGATTATTAGTGGCAAGTGACAAGAAACAACTGAAACTAGCTTGAGCTCTCCCCCCTCCGCCCCCCCCCCCCCGAAAAAAAAGAAGAAAGAAAGAAAAAAAAAAGAAAGGAAGGAAGGCATTACTGTTCACAAGCTGAAGACTCCAGGGATGACTGTAGGCGTTGCTGTATCCAGGTGCTCAAACAGCATCACTAGGGCTCTATCTATCTGTCTCTTTTCTCTATTTTTTTTTTCTGTGCTGGCTTTGTGTATAGACTCTCCTTGTGATGACAAAGACCACCCTCAGCAGCTTCCGATTTGTGTCTTACTAGCTCACCAATCCTAGTGGGAGTAGCTTGACCCTTTCCAACCATGAAAAGTTCCAAGATTTGTCCCACTTGCATGGCATGCCCAGCCCTGAACCAAACAGTGAGCTGGGCACCCACTCAACCTACGAGGGCTGAAAGCAGAAGGGGTGCTCCCCCAGAGGAGAAGCAAGGTGCTGCTTACCAGAAGGGGCAAGGTGTTGGGTTGGAAAAGTAAGAAAAGTTCCTACAGGAGGAAGCACCCAGGCCCCGTGCAGCACTGGGAAGTGGCAGAGCCAGGGTGTAAGCCAGGCCTGCCCATCTCCAGAGGCGTGGCCCCTGGACCGCTGGCAGGGGCTCTCAGGGAGATACTGGGGTGCTGGCACATTGGGGGGGGGGGCTTGCTAAGGGGACGCGTTCCTGGGACAGAAAGGGCAGTGGTTCAAGGAAGGTGGTGGAGAGGAGGTGGAGACAGGCCAGGAAAGTGGGAGGGGAAATAGTCCTAGTGACCGAGAAGAGGATAAAGGGATTTCCTCTGGGCCCAGGGCCTGATTAAAGCAAGGCCACCAAAGCAGTGAATGTCCATGGACTGTACAGGAGGAACGCCCCCCCCCCCCCACACACACACCCGAGGCCCTGGAGAGAGGCTTGCAGTGGGCACAGGATAGAGCCTCTGTGCCCACCAGAGGGCTGTGCCTCCATGCCGGGGTTCTTGTTTCAGCATCTAGAAGGGTTCAGCAATCTGGAGAAGGCGCTGTGTGTAACTTAATAAAGAGTCCAGAGACGAAACATAATTTTGAAAGGCATTTGGGAGTCAGAGGAGCTTTAGCTAAAGAAACTAAGATCTCCTCGTCTCAGAACCCCATGCTTTTTATTAACACAAATTGTCCTGAGGTGAGGCAGAGATATACACATTAAAGGGCCAGGTTTCATTTACAGAGTCCATTGTCAGATTGAAAGAATTAGCCTACGGCTGTTCAGGTGTTTGGCCAGTAGGAGGCAATAACATGTAGATTAAGATGCCCTTAGAGGTCTGGCAGCAAGCAATCATCCCTATTCAGGTTTGGGGAAATGCGTTTAGCCATTCCCAACAAGTGACAACATATGTGGCTCAGCCCTTGTTGAGTTCCCAAGTTCCATCAACCTTTCGATGAAACTCTTGCAATTATGGCATGCTGGAACTGGCTTCCGGCACCTCCACACCTTTGCTTAGGCACTGCCCATATTTGGACCCTGCACTCTGGGACACCCTGCCCCCACCAAAATGTTTCCTCCTCCAAGAAGCCTTTCCTGACTGCCTCCCTCCCTCTGGGATCCACCCCCATTCCTAGCTGATCTCTTCTTTTTCTGAGCCTTTTTAATGTCCTCTACACTCCAAACTCAGAGTTCACTTCCTTCTGTTTTGTATTGCGGTTGTATATTCGTAGCTTCAGTCAATTTATAACAAGACTGTGTTGTATTTCTTTGAAGCACCCACAGCCCCTAACAGCATCACACACCCCATGTTGGCTGACCAGGTGACCAAGTGGCTGAATGAATGAATGAATGAATGGCAGGTGGAGTGTGAGCTATGAGACATGTGAGCCCAGTGGGCGTCCTGGGTCATCTGAAGGAAAGCTGCTGAGCCGGGGGGGGGGGGACCCCAGGCCAGCATTTGTCTCTCCCACACGCAGGTGGGTGAGGCTGAGGGGTGGGAAGTGGGAAGCAGGGAGAACTAGGAAGTCAGGTGGGTTCCTGAGAAGGCGAAGTAATGCAGGGAAATATGGCCGGTCCCTGTGCCAGCAGCCTCTGAGGGCTGAGAAAGGTGTTGAAGTAAAAGGCACTTTGACAAACAGCAAGAGGCAAACATCTTAAAACGCATCCCTTCTCGAGCCCATGAAAACGGAAAGCTTCGAGACTGAGGCTTATTCTTCACCTTGAATTGAAGCAGCTGGAATCCTTTTGAAGTAAAAAAAATTGCCTTTAAGTGGGGAATGTGCATTGCATTCAGGGAAAGAAACAAAGACCACAGGAGCTCTGTCCTGCTGTCCCTCGGCTTTCCAGTGAGGGCGGCGAGGCCCTAGGTTCCCTCCCAGGGGCGGGGGGGGGGGGGGGGGGGTGGGGGGGGGGGGGGGGCAGGCAGGTCCCTGCACCACCTGCGTCTGCAGCGTCTGTGTTGCTGGAGGCCTAGCCTGGGGGGCCTCCGCAGCCGGAGGGGCAGATGGACTCTTCCAGGTGCAGAGCTGGCAGAGGTGAGGACACGGAGTGGTCAGCAGGGGCCGACCGGCAGGGGTCAAGTCAGACAGACAGCTGGGGGCTCCTGCACGGCCAGGCTCGGGGACAGCCTGGCCCTGCTCTCGAGCAAGGGGGACCCGAGCTCCGGGGCAGTGGGTAAGGTCAGGTCAGGGTGCGGACTCTCCTCGGGGGGGAGGGCCACCAGAGGCCCAGTGACAGTTGAGGGAAGAATCAGATTGATTCGCCTGTCACCCAGTGCTTCGCACAGGAACGGATCAATGGCACTAGTTGTCCTTACAATGAGAGACTGGCTTGTAGTCTGAAGGGTGGGAGGTGCAGGAGGACTTGTGTTTCACTCGCTTCCCAATCCTTGTGGGGGCAGGAGGGTCCTGGAGGCCTGGCGAGTTGGAGGTCCCGGGGCAGGAGCTGGTGAGGTAGTAACAGAGAGGAGGGGTGATAGCTGGAGCCGGCCTGGGAAGGCGGCACCCGCACCTCGATAAGGCTCACACGTCATTCTATCCTCTGTCCCCGGTCCAAGTCTGCTGAAGTCACCCAGCCGTACCCCACCGCAGCCCAGCCCAGCGGCTCAGCCATCTGTTGTGGGGGTGCCGTGGCCACACTGGACCAGGTGAAAGAGGAGCCACGCTCCTCAGCCTTTCTCACCTGGGCAGCGTGACCTTTCGGCTGCAAAGGAACTTCCCCTGCGGGACTTCTCAGGGTCCTCCCAGCAGCGCCGGGAGCTGGGCAGAGCGGGGATGAGCCATCCCCCCAACCGCAGGCGGGGCTGCTCAGAGCCACACTTGCCCAGGCTGGGAAGTGGAGGAACCAGGCCCCTGCTCCTTGCCAGCCTGATGAAGCGGGCCGGACACGGGGTCAGGGGTCATTCGTGCATCTGCCCCCGGAGCAGATCCTGGAGGAGCCCTCCTCTGCCCCTCTGCCCACACTGTTCCAGGAGCCAGGGACGCAAACAGAACCAAACCCAGGCCTGCCCTCGGCCCCTCGGATGCAGAGTGTGAGCTGCGGTCCTTGTTAACAGTGGCCTCAGAAGCCTGTGTGATTGACTGTCGCTCCCTGGCGCTTCAGCAGCAGCTGTTGGGCCTTGATCCGCGTTCCCAGTCCCCTTTGTCCCCTCCACCCTTCCTGTCGCTACACGCCCGCTCCAGGGTGTGCAGAACCGGGTCAGCCCCGGCCCGGCCCGGCCCCGCTTGCCTCCGGGACCTTTGGAATGAAGCCGCGGTCCAGTCCCTGGCGCGCCTGGGCGACCGGATGTCTCCCACCGAGCAGCCAGCACATGTCCGCCAGGAGCGCCCAGGCCGGTGCTGGGAAGCGGGTTCCAGATGTTTTTCAGATCAAATAATGTTTCTTTGAAAAACCGTGTGGGCTGCTCCAGGAGGGGCAGATGGGACCCGGAGCAGCTCGGTGGGTCTGCGTCCTGGCTGAGTGACCTTTCGTCACTCGGCATGTCCGTGGGGGCTCCTCGCATGTGCGGGTCTGCTCACTGCCGTCTGTTGAGAGTGTGAGCAGAGGCTTCTGGGAGTTAAAAATAGCTGCCCAGCCTTCATCGGCGCCATTTAAATGGACAAACGCCAATTTTGAAGGCAGCAGTGGCTCGCCGCCGGCTGTCACTGGGCAGGGAAGGTGGTGGCCCGAAGAGTTCAGACAAGGCTTTGAGGATTGTAATGTCCCTTACGATTTGCTCAAGCTTGTAGACTTGGGGGTGGGGGAGGAGAGGAGGCAGGGAGGGTGCGGGGGAGGTGCTGTCGGGCGAGCAGCTGCCGGTAGTCCACTGTAGGCAGAGGGCCTCCTGGAGGGTGAGGGCCTGGGGGCAGGGGGGGGCGGCTGCTGGGCGGGTAGTGGTGGGGGGGCAGTTGTCACATCATCTGGACTTTGAGGGGATCTCTCTCTCTTACCAGGGCACCCCAACTTGCGACAGCACGTTGTCCTGTTTCAGAGCCCCCCTGGCCTCACCGTGGCCGTGTGGAGCGAGCAGGAAAGGTATGGCGTCTCTGTTTTACAGACGAGAAAACAGAGCTCAAGGGAAATTATGTATCTATTTATTTTTCATAGATATTTTTAGAGCAGTTTTAGGCTCACAACAAAATTGAGCAGAACGTACCGACATGGCCCCTTGCCCCCAACAACCTCCCCGACCCCCCTCACTGTCATCTCCCGCCAGAGGGCGCATTTGTTATAACGGGTGAGCCTGCGCTGCCAGGGCATCATCACCCACAGTCCACGCTGGCAGAGGGCTCGCTCTTGGTGTCGGACCTTCATGGGTTTGGACAGACATGGTGACATGTACCGACCACTACAGTATCCTGCAGAGTCGCTTCCTGCCCACAGACCCTCTGTGCTCCGCCTTCGCACCGTTCCCTCCCTGCTAAACCCTGCAGCTGCTGGTCTGGTCACTGCCTCTGTGGATTCCGCCTTTTCTGGGGTGTCGTAGTGTAACCCTACCGTATGTGGCCTTTCAGATTACAGGGAGCCTAGGCTACAGCCTGGGCCTCCTGACTCCAGTTCCAGCACCTTCTTCACCATCCGGGGGTCTGGTAACACTGTCCATTTTTGGCTGAGCCAGTGAGTGGCCCGCTGTCCCGGCTTAGCTTCTGTGTTGGGCTGGGGTCTCTTCTCCGCGTCCAGCATGGAGAGAGAGACGTGAACCGTTTCTTTTAAGGAGGAGGCGCTTTGGGGATTTGAGAAAAATGAAAAGACAGACACAAAAATGGAATAAAAGCTTGGGCCGGGTGTGGCATCTGCCCTCTGATGGAGGGACAGACACAGAGAGCGTCAGCACCGCAAGCAGATTTATTAAATACTCAAGTAACAGGGAGTTACATCACATCTGGGTGGGCCTTGAGTTCCTGGCGACATCATGAGATCCACCCCCTAACACTGGGCGGGAAGGTCAAACTGAGTGGCGCCCCGGTCTGTTGAGCAGGTCGGGCCCCCAGGGCGTGGCTCTGCCTTCGCTCTGAGTTTCAGCCGACATATTTAAACCGAGTGTTTGCTAGCGGTCCTCAACAAGCTTCCTTTGGGGAATTGCACTCCCTAACTGGACGTTTCTAGCAGGACTTTGAGCGGACAGGATCCACCCACTCCTGCCCTGGTGTCCACGCGGCTGTTCTCACCCTTCGTTTTCTGTCCGCCTGTCTCTCAACGTCAGTTCCTGAGGGCAGACCTCTGCGCGCTCAGGAGAGGGGCAGGAGAGCGGCCGCTTCCCAGGGTGCTGGGGAGGGGGCTGTCTCCTGGTACAGGAGTATAAGCTTTACAATTTCAAACCCCTTTCCCTGTGAGGACAGTCCTTACCTCCCGTCAATCCTCAGGGATAAGCCAGGCGGGTGATCTGTCCACGATGGGGAACCCAAAGCAGCAGAAGGCAGATGCTCAGAGGTGTGAGCTTCTCACAACCTTGTGGACATTAGTTTTGCTCCAGCGCACAGAGAAGTGGGTGATGGGACTGGAACTCGGATCCCCTGGCTCCTGTGCCCTGCTCTTTCCTGCGCCCCCTCCATCCCCATCGTCCCCAAGTGTTCACCCCATGTGCCAGATCTGTTTCCCAGATGCAGGCCCGGGGAAGAAGCCAGGCCTAAGCCAACGCCAGGAAGGAGTAGGATGTGGAGTCCCCTCGGCCCGTCACCTCCCTTCATAATTGGGCCTGGCAATAGTGAATGACTTAGGAAGAAGAAGAGGGGAGGGAGGTGGGGGCGTGCAGGGGTGTGCACAAACCAGAGATCCCCGGTTTCTCCTGCATCGCCGACAGGAGGGAGACTCAGGCTAAGCCATCGGACCTTCTAACCCACGAGTTCTTTTTGCAGCACCGGGAATTCAGAGGCCCCGGTGCCCGTGGGTAAAGACCAGCCCCGTGCGGAGGAAGACAAGGCCGAGAGGGGCCGGGAAGGGAGGGAGGAGGGCCAGGCCAGCCCTAGGCATGGCTCTCCAGGCCCTGCTCCGGGGAAGGCCTAGATTGCTTCCTGTCTCCTGAGGCTGCGATTGGAGGAGCTGACACCAGAGGGAGACAGGCAACCGTCATCCTGCCCTTACCAACTAGAGCAGCAGGGCGATGGGCCTGGGCACAGGAAGACATTGCTAGGCCTGGGCCAGAGGAGACACCCCCCGGCCTCCCATGAGGAACGGAGGTCCCTAATTTGGGTCCCGTGTGCACGCCTCTGAGCCCCTCGCCCCATCACTCCCTTTGCCAGGCAGTTGTGAAAATGCTCTCCTATTCAAATATAAATAAGCCTGGACTGGAATCCCTTAAACCAGGGGCCACTAACTCGAAATGCCCTCAGGCTCCAGGCTCCTAATTAGGTGGGTGAAGCCGGGAGGAAGGAAAGGCGGAGGGCTGAACAGACCCACGCTGGGCAAGCGCCCCTCACACCCGCCATTAGAGAGAGTTTTGGATTGTGCCGGTGGTTCTCTGTTGTTCCCGTCTCCCTGACCTGCACACTTCCGGCTCATGAGCAGTCTAGCGGGAGTGAGCATTGCTGATGCCCTGGGTCAGAGTGCTCAGTGGCTGGGGGTGTGGAAGAAGCAGCCACAGCCCTTGTCCCGTGTCCTGGTTCTGTCGCTCATGAATCTGTGTCCTGGGACAAGTTACTTCCGCCTAAAATTCCTCTCCTCACCCTAAAATGGGCATGATATCCACTTCTGGGTAAGGGCCAGTGGCCAGTTCTCAGTTCTCATCTTTTTTGGCTGATCCCTGGCATTTGACCCAGTTGGTCACTTCCGCCTCCTGGCTTCTGGGACCCACACTCTGGGTTTTCCTGCTTCCTCACTTCCCAGACTCTTCTGCTAGATGCTCCCCCTCTCCCCATCTCTTCATGTAGAAATCCCAGGCCTCGGTCTTCTCACCTTTGTTTACACTTTCTCCCTCGGTGGGTTCATCCAATGTCATGACTTTAAATGTTGTCTACATGGTGTCCTACTCTCAGGGCCTCTGGGGTATCTGACAGACCCTCAAAAGCAATCCCAACCCCAGGTGCCCAGTCTCCACCCTCCCCCAGACCTGCTCCAGCGGCCTCCTTCCCCATCTGAGCAAAGAGCAGCTCCAGCCTCCAGCTGCTGACTGAGTGTCCTGAGTCACCAACCACTGCCCTTTCTCTCAGCACACATCCAGCCCACCAGGAAACCCTCCTGGCTTCACTTTCAAACTATATCCAGAAGCCTACCTCTTCTCTCTGCCACTGTGAGCACCCTAGCCTGGGCCACCCCCGTCATCCGGGGTTAAGGCAACAACCTTCTAGCTGTCGCCCAGATGCCCAGCATATTCTCAACACGGCAGCCAGAGTGAGCCCTTAAACCAGCAGGCCAGAGCACGCCACTCCTCTGCTCAGAATCCTTCCCTTTCTCCCCAAGTCAGCAGAGTAAGAACAAGAGTGCTCACAGTGGCCTACAAGACCTATGTAAGCCAGCCCACTGTCCGCTCTCTGACTTCAACCCTCAATCATTTTTTTGCCTTGCTCATCTGGCTCCAGGCCTCCGGCACCCTTTCTGTTTCTTGATCACACCAGCATGTTTTAGGGCCCTGCACTTGTGGTTCCCTTCGCCCGAACCATGCTGCCTCCTCAGTTGTTCATGGGACACCTTCGCACCTCCTCCAGGTCTCTGCGGAAAGGTCATCTTCTCAAGGAGGCCCTCCTGAGCCCCCGTCCTCTCTACTTCTTCCATCGTATGTATCACCTTCTAACCCACATATGATTTCTTCATTTACTATGTTTATCTGTTGGTTTTATCTATTTCCATCCTAAAGCTACAATATGAGCTCCCTGAGTGCAGGAATCTCTGGTTTATGTATCCAAGTACCAGAACAGTCTCTACCACATAGTCAGCACTTACTAAATGTTTGCTGAGTGCAGATTATTGGATGAAGATTATGAGCGATTATATATGTAAAGGCTGCCAGTGCTAACACAGGAAGCATTCAATAAATGGTGGTGGTGGTGGTGGTGATTATGGTGGTGGTGGTGGTGATGGTGGTGGTGGGAGATGATGGTGGTGGTGGTGATGGTGGTGATGATAATGGTGGTGGTGGTGATAATGGTGGTGGTGGTGGTGATGGGGGTAGTGGTGGTGGTGGTGGTGGTGATGGTGGTGGTGATGCTGGTGGTAGTGATGGTGATGGTGGTGGTGATGGTGGTGGTGGGTGATGGTGGTGGTGATGATGGTGGTGATGATGATGATGGTGGTGGTGATGATGGTGGTGGTGGTGATGGTGGTGGTGGGTGATGGTGGTGGTGATGATGGTGGTGGTGATGATGTTGGTGGTGGTGATGATGGTGGTGATGATAATGATGGTGATGATGATGGTGGTGGTGATGATGGTGGTGGTGATGATGGTGGTGGTGATGATGGTGGTGGTGGTGATGGTGGTGGTGGTGATGGTGGTGGTGGTGGTGGTACTTTCTTTCCAAAGCCCAGGTGACCAGTGCAGCTGGCAACATAAAAGCTCAGGCAGGGCAATGACTAGAGGGCATGGGATTCAAGGTAAAGTGTTGTGGGGTTTTAGGGATTTAAAGATAGATAATGGAGAGGGGGAGCTGAAAGGGAAATGTCTTGTCCCTGGTTGAAGAGGAATAGATCTATGAGGCTGGACAGAGCTATGCAGATAGCAAACACAGTGAGCCTGGAATAGGGACAATGGGAGGCTGTGCTCTCCTGAGGCCGGATGAGGGCAGTCTGCGATGGTGTCTTCCCAGAGGGTGGCTGGAGGTACCCACTCTCTGCTCAGGGTCACCCCATCCCACCTGGCACTTACCAGCTTTTGCCGGGGGGGTGGGGGGTTGGACTGGAGAGAAGATGCACATTTCTGGGGAACTGAAGTCCCAGTTCTCCTCCGCCCCAGTGCCTCTGCCTGGAAAACTGAAGTTTGGTGACATGCAATGCCAGCAAGACTGCTCTAGCTCTTCGTCTTGCAAATCGAATGATGGTTAATTTCAGGTTTGGAATCCAGTCTCTCGATTCCTATCTAACGTGCTGAGGAGGAAGCTGCTCACCAGCTCTCCATACATCCGCCCTCTCCCCTCCCCCTGCCCCCCAGATGGAAACAGAGTCACGTGAGGCACCTTTTCCAGCATGTCATCTCAGAACAGCTCTTTCCTCCTCCCTGTTCACTCTTCCCATTCACTAGCAGAAGCCCAGGGCCCGTGGACAGGTGTCTGGCAGGTGGAGACCTCCTGAAAGGCGGGAGCAGCAGAGGGGACAATTCCCGCATCTCCCTGGCGACCACCTCCGACCCGGCCTTTGTACCCCAGCCTCAGGACCGCTAGGCAAGCAAATGTAGGGTGCACCCCTACGTGAAATCCAGGCGGTTCGTTTAGAGCAGTCCGTGTCAAACCAAACACCACAAAGCTGTCAAATGACCAGGAAAGCAACACGCAGGTAAATATTTACATGTGACCTCAGGGTGGAAAAGATCTGCCCAGGCAGAAAATCAAAGGACAGAGCCACAAAGGGAAAGAAGGGTGGGAATGACTTACAACAGTATTTGAAACTTCCACACTTTAAAAAATGCCATAAAGAAATAAAAATCCAACGACAAACTGAGAGAACATATGTGCCACAAATATGGCAAAGGACTATTATCTTTATGTGTAAAGGGCGCTTACAAATCAATCAGGAAAAGACGAATGCCCCAGAGAGAAAGAGGGCAAAGCCGGTTAATAGGAGATTATAGAAAGAAGGAAGTTCATTAAAATATGGGGGGAGGGGGGGCTCAATTCCATTTATAATTCAAAAACTGTAATTTAAAAGACAGTTTAGACTTTATTTAAAACCAACCAAATTTGCACTTCGTTTTTTGTATGTTTGTTATTTGTTTGTTTCAAGAGAGTATACGTTACCGGTAGAAGCACACATTGTTTTATCCTTTCTGGAGGGCGACTTGATAATGCGGATTAAAATCATTCGCATGTCCATGGTATTTGAACAGCAATTTTAGTTCTATGAATTTATTCTAATCTGATTACTTCATCAGAGACATACCCACAAATGTATGTAAAAGGATGTTTGTTTTAATGTTATTTAAAATAGCGAAAGAAAAACCATCAAAACATTCAACAATAGGTTGGTTAAATAGAATATGTTCTATCCATATGAAAAAGTACCATGTGGCCATTAAAAACATGTGCGTGAGGACTATATAAGGCTATTGAAAGTCTTACAATATATTTTTAAGTGAAAGAAACTAAGTGATAAAACAGTAATTTCACTATAGTCCCAATTTTCAAAAATTGTATCTTTTTATGCATGCAGAAGAAACCTAGACAGATAGAGAGCACATCAAATGTTAACATCGGATCACTCAAGCGATGGGATTAAGGGTGATTTTTATTTTCCCTTTTACACTTGTCTGTAATTTCCATATGTTCTCCAATGAATGTGTATTACTTTAATAATAAGGAAAATGCTATTTGGGGAGAAAAAAAAAGTGAATGCTAAGAGGAAAAGGCTTCAGCTAGCTACCCAAATGAGCTGAGTGCTGGTTGCTATGGAAACTATAACTTTGAATTGCCCAACTTTTTGTGAATTACTTCCCTGCTCTGTGGGGTTAGTGCTAGGGCTAGATTCAGCCTTACTCGGGTGTGGGCATGTGTCCGGGGGTGGGGTGGGGTGGGGTGGGGGCGTGGTAAAAAATGGAGAGTACTTGTCTCAAGCAAAGGCCCACAGGAGGGCCCCAGGTTTCATTCCGGCTCCTTCTCCCCTCCTAGCTACAGAGGGGCCTGGTGTCCTGCAGGAGCACAAGCTGCTCATGCGCACATCAGCTGGAGGGCCCAGGAGAAACCCACTGCCTCTCTGAATAGGGTCCCCAGTACGCGGGTGGTGGGTGGAGTGGTTGATGGCTCTCTAACATTCACCAGCCTTGCCCCCCTCCCAGCCTGGCATCTACAGATGGGGTCCGGGCATCAGTGTGGGAGGTAGGCAAGTGACTACTGTTCTTTGTGTGTCAATGATAAGGATGGGGATGCAACTGAGTTCCAGGGGCAGTCGCTTGAGTGAGGCACCTAGACAAAGTCTTGGGCCCAGCATGAACCTTGGCTATTTGCTGTCTCCCTTCCTTCTCTTTGCCACCCAGAGAGCACCCCCTGCCTGAAAGGGAGTCATGAGGTGGAGCACCGGCCACAGGCCCTTCAGCACACTGCGGGCTGGGCACCCTGCGCCCGAAGGCTCTTTCGTGTCCTATACTCAGAGCCCGGCTGTCTTGCTGCCATTTGTGAATCCTGCTCTGAGCTCTGGGTGTGGAGAGCTGGTTGGTTTATAGATCGAGGCAGCCACAAGTTGGAATTTTAAAAAGCAATGTGTCCTTTGAGCAGGAGCCCGGGCTGAGGGCTTTGCAGGCTGTCGCTTTGTCCCAGCGACCAGATGGAACTTGTTTTTCTGCTCACTTGGGGGTTTAACCCTTCGTGCACTCCCTCCACTGCAGCCCCATTCAAGAATCGCTGCCTTTGGGGTGAGGAGTCAGCATGAGTGAGAATCTATGCATTTGAGCCTCGGTGACATTTATTGGAAATGCCTCATTGTTTTAATCCCCTGCCTTGGCGGGATTCTGTTGTTTTATTCGGCACACCCTGACATCTGTCAGGCTCCCTTTCTAAGCGCTTTAGAAATATTCCCCTATTTTCTCTTCACAATCATTTTTATCCCCATTTCACAGATGAGTGTGATGAGGCACAGGTCAGTTAAGCAACTTGCCTAAGGTCACACAGCCGGCTGTGGGAGTGATAAAGCTGGGATGCGAAGCCCTCTGTGTGGTCCTCAAGTTTGTGTGTTTCATCACAAAATTACGGCTGCCTCTCAGAGAGCAGGTAAATGAGTCCTGCTGTGGATAGTCCAGAGCTGCCGGGAGGCTCTTCCCACTCAAGCTACCGCAGTGCGAGGCATCATTAGAGTGAGATGAAATCTGTGTCCGGGCGTTTGTGTCTGAAACACCACTGCCACCTGGGTCTGTCTCACCTGAGACCCAGTGTTTCCTTCAGGCCCATCGGACTGCAAATCCTCTAATTATAAGGTGTGTGTAATGGAGCGAGTCCAGGCCCAGTGCCCACTCCACTCCCCCCGCAGCACATGCAAGCCCAGGGGCGTCGGGTGGGACCCGGGGTCCCTGAGTTTGGAACTTCTGTTCTACTGCAAAACTTGTGCCACATGCAGCCTCCCTCCAGCAGGGGTCCTGAGGGCTGCCTCTTGCAAACTCTCCTGCCTATTTATGGAGCAGAAACCGCAGGGCTTTCTGGAACCCTGTGCTTGCCAGGGAGAAGGAGCAGTTCCTCACCCTAGGACACCCCAGCACGTTCTTTGTCCCCGTGGACAGAGTGGGAGTGGACAGAGACCTGAGCTCAGCACCCACCGGGACCCAGGGTGCAGAGCTGCAGTGAGGGTCCGGGGTCCGTGGCGCCCAGGCTGTGTAGGGAGAGGCAATGAGGCATCAGGTCCTACATGGAGCAGCGTGGGGTTTGTCATGTCCTCACCAGGGTCATAAGGCACGTGGGGACATGCTGCTTCATGCCGGAGGTCGCCAGGGACGGGAACTTGGGAGTCTATTAAGGAAGAGATGGCAACACGGTAATGCCACACTTGAGAGGAGCTGCTCTTTCTAACCTGGGCTCTGGAGAGTTGTCCCCGGTTCATTTACGTACTCAGACTTCTAGCGTTAACCATGTTTTGTATGGCAGTTTTTCTAACACAGTTTACATATGACCCCGCCTTCTCAAACAGGCTTAGACAGTCTAACAAGCATGAATCAACCTCTGGTAAATGACTCCATGTCATCATCGCCAACACCTGTCACAGAGCGGTGCCCTTGCTGTGGACGAGCCCTGCTCCCTGATGCAGGAGTTGAGCTGTGCTCTGACGCCCGGGGCAGGCCCAGCTCAGCCCTGACGGGAGGGCGCCCTGGTTACCGAGCCCTTAGAACAGGGGGTTGGGACTCTGAAGGCCGCTCCAGGCACTCTGTGGTGTTTTCTCCCACAACCCGTCTAACACCAAATGTGTGGGGTTTTCTCCACACCAATACCAGTTCTCCAACTCTTCACCCACCAACATGGAATCCTAAAATTCAGCTCAATTGTCACACTGACTACCTGGGCTTAGTATCGGACCCCACAGGTTAAGGGCTCGGTCACACAAGACCATCCCCCACTTCAGATGCCAGTCTCAAGTCTTGGGTGCCCACACTTCTCTCTGAGTTGGCTAAACTCATCAGGACTCCCCACTGCATCACCCCCTTTCAGGTTCAATAATTGACTAGGACAGCTCACAGATCTCAGGAAATCAGCTTGCTTATGATGACTAGTTATGATCGAGGATACAACCCAAGGAGCAGCCAAATGGGAGAGATGCGTAGGGCAAGGCGTAAGGGGGTTGCATGGAGCTCTCTTGTCCTCTCTGGGTGCGCACCACCCTCCCAGCACCTGGTTGTGTTCACCAACCTCGCAGCTCTCTGAACCCTGCCGTTCAGGGGTTTTTATGGACGTTTGATTATGAAGGCATGATTGATTAAGTCATTGGCCACCAGTGATTAACTCAGTTCCCAGCCCCTCTCGCTCCCTGGAGGCCTGGAGGTGGGACTGACAGTACCAACTCTCCAATCGCTCCTTTGACCAATCCTCATCCTGAAGCGATCCAGGGGCGCCCAGCCACCCGTCGTCTCGTTAGCATGCAAGACACTCATCACTGGAGATTCCCAGGGTCTTTGGGGCTGTGTCGCCAGGAACTCTCTGGACAGAGACCAAATATGTATTTCTTATTACGCCAGGATGGGGTTGGACAGTGTAGAGAGAGGTCGGGCGCTATTGCAGATGACTTCAGCCACATGAAGGCAGGCAGCAGCACAACAGATAAACACAGGACATTCCCTACAAGGACACAGGGAGCTCCAAGAGGGCAGAGAGGGTTGGTCAAGCTGGGTTCTCGACAGTGGCGAGCCCTGGGCCTAGGACTGTGCTGGCACCTGGCTGGTACCTGGTCAATATTTCCTGATTATGTAAATGATAAGCAAATGGCTCTTTGCACCAGATCACTGGGTTTTGTGTTATTCTCCTCATTGGTTTCCCTTTTGCTGTGTTGGGGTCTTCAGTGCCTATGTGGCTGCATCTCGCAGGGGAACTGAGAACAAGAGTCTAGGTCCTCTGTGCTCTGCTAGATGTGAAGGTGGGGTGCCCAGGGCAGGGCTCAGAGAGGGGAGAACGGACCTTGGGCAACAGGTGTCAGAGCTGCTCGAGGCCCCGTGGCCTCACCCAGCATGGAGATTCTTCTCTGGAGCCAGGTCTGCCTTGGGAATATGGGTTTATTTTATTTTCATCAGGAATTAATTTTTAGATCACTCACAAGTGGTATCTGTAGGGATCAAAGAAATTTGTAGGGTTATTTGCTTCTACACGAACCACCCAACACTACTAAAATTATTTTAAAAATTTGTTTTCCTCCTGTCATCTGTCATTTCTTGCTACTGTCAAAGATGATTAATATCCTTATGTCCCTTCTAATCTGTGGCAGGATGGGAAAGCTGATAAGTATGTCAGAATTATTTCTAAACTAAGAGTAAATAGGCTCGAAATGAGGATGTAAGTCAAGTGCCTAAGTTTTAGCCTGAGCCCTGTGACATATATAAGATGCCAATACGTGTCTTTAAAAAAATATAGATGTTTTTAGAGAGACCTGGCTTCTAGTTTGGGCTCTCTCACCCACTGCCCGGGTACGGGCGTCCTCTGCGCCCCGCAGCTCCTGTTGTCACTTGCCCGATAGCCGCAGGTGAGAAGGTTAACCTCTTCACATCCTTGATCGCCTCATGTGCCACCCCTCCTGTCCCAGGGTCGTTAGGTGGTTCAAGGGACATAAAGGCCACATAAAAGCTCTTTGATGAATTAAAAGCGGTGCACAGAGAACCTCTGCCATTTCTCTGCAGTATTTTAACCCCTTTCTCATAACACTGGCTAGATGCAAAGCCTGACACCCTCCTCCAGCCGTCCCGCCTGGAAAAGGCAACCAGGCGAAAGGCGCCCCAGGCGCTGCTCAGCGGACACCACAGTCACGGGGTGAGTTGCAGGTGCCCGAGCTCAGCATGGGCCCTAACCAGCAGGGCACCCAAAGAGCCTTCCAGGTAGAAAGCTAAGAAATACGTTCTTGCTGCCTGCAAAAGAGAGGTCTTTGTCATTCACGGGCTCTTCAGAATGAGTCATTTTGAAGATTCAGCTATTTCATGCAAGCCCTTCAGGCCCCTCAGACAGAGAAATGGGCTCCCACTCTCCCTGCCATCCAGGGCCAAGGCTCCCCAGAGAACAGCTGGCACTTGCCCAAAGGGCCTTGGGGTGGGAAGGGCCAGGAAAGGACAACGGTGGCCCGATGCCCAGCGGTCCTTGCTTCCCTAGGTCTGCGGCCAGCTTGCTTAGGTAGGGCAGCTCTTCCACCTCTAGAGCGCGGGGTCGCTAAGAGCTAACTCAGTGTGTCGGGTGCTGTGCCAAGTTCTTTATGCGTTGTCATCCTTTAATCCTCCCTCCAATGCCGTGAGGCTGTTGCTATTGTTATCCCCGTTTTCCAGATGAGAAAACCGGTGTTCGCTTGCCCCGGCCAGCAAACTTCAGAGCCAGCCCCTAAGCCCCGGTGTTCTGGTTCTAGAGGCTCTGTATTAACAACCACGCTGTCTGCTTGTTTAAGACAAAGGACTTGGATTCATCCAGCCACACTTCCCTGGGAACATCCACAGTAGGGACCAGCCAAGGGAGACTTGGTTGGACTCAGTTTCCCTGTCTAGTCTAGTTTCCATGGTGAGGCCCATCCCTCTCTCTCTGCCTTCCTGAGCTCCTCCCCTCTGGGGAGTATGGGAGCCTGCTCAGGGCTCAGCCCCTCAAAATTCACCCCTTCATTACCCAACAGGGCTCTCCAGCCTGTGCTGCCCTCCGTCCTGGCTGGCATATTTCATTTACCACAGATCTTCTCTTACAAGCGGTGTCTCACATACCCCAGACCCACGAGAAAGACTGAGGAAGCAACAGACACCCCGGGGGCCACTCTAGCTTCTTCCCAGGAGGCAGAGCATGAGGGCGTACACCTAATTCCCTTGGGTAAGAACATCTATGGTTGTCTTTCAAATCTTACCCTAACCCAGAGGGGAGAGCTCTTTGGTTGAGATTCCTTTGTATTACATTGAGCTGCTTGATGACTGGGAGGATAGTTACATTTTCTGAGATGGAGTTGTTTTCTGCCATAACAAATACCACAGTCTGGGTGGCTTAAACAACAGAAATTTATTCTCACAGTTCGAGAGGCTGGGGAGTCCAAGATCAAGGTGCTAGCCAATGCAGTTTCTGGTGAGAACTCTCTTCTTGTCCTCTCTTGCAGCCAGCTGCCTTTTCTCTGTCTTCACATGGAAGAGAGAGAGCGCACACACTCTCTAAGGCAGTGGTTCTCAACCTTCCTAACGCCGCGACCCTTTCATACAGTTCCTCATGTTGTGGTGACCCCCAACCATAAAATTATTTTCGTTGCAACTTCATAACTGTAATTTTGCTACTGTTATGAATCGTCATGTAAATATCTGATATGCAGGCTGTATTTTCATTGTTACAAATTGAACATAATTAAAGCATAGTGATTAATCACAAAAACAATATGTAATTATATGTGTGCTTTCCGATGGTCTTAGGCGACTCCTGTGAAAGGGTTGTTCGACCCCCAAAGGGGTCGCGACCCACAGGTTGAGTATCGCTGCTCTAAGGTCTCTTCTTATAAGGACACTAATCCTATCGTGAGGGCCTCACCCCCATGATCTCTTCTAAACCTAATTAGCTCCCAAAGGCCCCGCCTTCAAATATCATCACATTTTGGTTAGGGCTTCAATATATGAATTTGAAGTAGATACAAACATTCAGTTCATAATAAATGGAAAAAACTGAGGAATGAGTAAGTTTAGGGGATGGGGATGAGAATTTAGGTAATCTGATTTGGACATATTGAGTTTGAGGTGTTATCAGACATCCAGGGAGAGATGTTGATCGCGTTTTTATATATAAGAGTTTGATGTTCAAAGAGATCCAATCTGGAGATAGAAATGGAATGGAAACTTAACCTTTCCAAGCCACAGTTTTCTCAACTATAAAATAGGATTCACAATATCCATCTCATGGGGTTGTTGTAAAGTTTGAATAAGAAAAACAAAATGCTTGGTGGTATTTTTATGCGTGCTAAAACCAGAGAGCTAATTCTTGAGAGTTAGACGGCCAAGATAAGTCTGGCTAAACGCATGGCATATACAGTTTGCCTTTGGTACCGAGGCCCTCCACATAGCGTGTCCTTTCCCACATCTCTTTCCCCCTAAACATGGCAGCATCCTCTTCCTTCTTCACCCCACCTCCACCTATGTCTGTTCTTCTGAAACACATCACATCACCTCACAGTGTGGTAGCTGATAGCAGCTTAAAATGTTAAATGCCCCAAGGGAGTTTGCATGCTAAGAGACTGAACACTTAAATTAAAAGAATAAAGAGAAGGAAAGGGGAAGGAGAAGGAGGGAAAAGGGCAACCCTGGCATGTGCCCTTGACCAAAATCGAACCCAGGACCCTTCAGTCTAAAGGCCGATGTTTTATCCACTGAACCAAACCAGCGAGGGCCAAAGTATTTCTGAATACTCAAGAAGAAAATCTGTTCTCAGGAGACAGTGTTAGGGAGTGCATGAGGGGGCCAAAGGTGTTAATCTACTCCAACATTTTTATAGTTCTCTAGGTATTTATATTCTTTCCTTTATATTAAAGCAAGGAATTTCTGCCCCCTGAATTTCATTCAGCACAGGATACAGATGCATCAGATAACCCACTGAGCAAACAGATCTGCACCCAGATGATCTAGCTTGCACTTTGGATCTAGACATTGACCACATTGACCAGTGTAGACTGTTTTCTTTCCTCTCTGATTTAACACCTCACTAGATAGTCCCACATATGTTTCTCAGATTCATGAAAATAAACATTTTTTATATGGCAATTGATGTGAAGTCTACTGTTTCAGAATAGAACTTTGTATTGTTTCCATGGGGCAGGCTAAGAAACTGACTCTTGCATAGACTGGGAGCAATGAGAGGTGATTTGTGTGGGCATCAAGAACCAGTATCCTTGCTGGGCCAGCATGGCTCAGTGGTTGAGCATTGACCTATGAAACAGGAGGTCATGGTTCAATTCCCAGTCAGGACACATGCCTGGGACGTGGGCTCGATCCTCAGTGGGGGATGTGCAGGAGGCAGCCAATCAAGGAATCTCTCTCATCACTGATGTATCTTTCTCTCTCTCCTTCTCCCTTCCTCTCTGAAATCAATAAAAATATATTTTAAAAAATAACAAGTATCCTCTTGCAAGGCCTGATCAGCCTTATCAGACAGGGAGAAGGAGCAGCTGCTGCTGGGAAGGGAAGCTCAGTGGGGTCTGAGGTTCAGCCATCAGAACCATGCATCCCAATTCACAGGCTCCTAACCTTTCCCAATCAAGGCTCTTGCCCATAAGAGACCTGATGAATCTGTGAACTTAGGTCATTAGTCAGCAGCCTCAGAATCAGATTGCACTTCTGATTTCAGTTTTGCTGCCCTTGAAGCCGTAGGCTACAGGAGGGTCTCCCACCGCTCCCTGATGTACCACTCTGGTTTCCCCCCAGAGGCTCTTTCAGGAGAGTCATGTTCCCTAATTTTCTGATTGTGCCTTAAACCCAGAATTTAAACCCCAAGTTTGTAATTCTTTCCACTCCAGGCAGAAGAAACCATCTTATTCTACTGTCTTTGCATTCATCATCCCAACATAATGAACTATTGTGCAACTCTGCCAGTCAAAGTCTTATCTTTAATAGGCAGTCACACTAGATAATTAAGCATCTTTGGCTACTGCATGTCATGGGCTACCACTGTCACACCGTGTAATGGCAACCTGTTCCCTCTCTCCATCACTGGTTTTAAGCAATTTGATATGATGTGTTTTGGTGTCATTTTCTTCATGTTTCTTTAGCTTGGTGCTTCTTTTGTAGGGCTTCTTAGATCTGTGGGTTTATAGTTTGCATCAAATTTAGACATTTTTTTCAACCATTATTTCTTCTAATATTCTTTCTGCTCCCTCCTCCCTTCAGAGACTCCAATTACATCTACATGTAGCTGCTTGAAGATGTCCCACAGCTCACTGATGTGCTATTCTGGGATTTTCCCCTGTGTGTTTTCTCTCTGCGCTTCATTTTGGATAGTTTCTATTGCTTTGTCTTCAAGTTTACTGTTATGTTATTCTGTATGGCTAATCTTCTGTTGATCCCATGCAGTGTATTTTTCATCTCAGAGATTTAATTTTTTGACTCTTCAAATTTAATTTGCATTTTTAAAAATATATACTCTATCTCTCTAGGGATATTTAAGCATCTTGACTTTCTTAAACATATAGTTTATAGTTAAAATTTCTGTTTTAATGTCTTTTTCTATTACTTCTATCACCTATGTCATTTCTGGATCAATTGCAACTGGTTGATTTTTGTCCTCATTATGGTTTCTTTCTTTTTTTTTTTTATTTCTTTGCATACCTACTATTGTTTTTTTTAGTTTCCAGACATTGTGAATTTATACTTTGTTGGGTGTGAGATATTTTTATATTCTTGTAAATATTCTTGATCTTTGTTCTGGGATGTAGGTAGGTTTATTAAAAACAATCTGATCCCTTTGGGGTTTGCTTTTAAACTTTGTTAGGTGGGATCAAGCAGTCATTTTTTAGGGTTAATTTTGCTCCACTGCTGAGTGCAGTTGTCCTTTGGTGTCGGCTGGAACTGGTTCCAGGGCCCCCCAAGGATACCAAAATCTGAGGGTGCTCAGGTTCCTTATATAAAAAGACTTAATGTTTGCATATAACCTATGCACATCCTCTTGTATACTTGAAATTATCTCTAGATGATTTATAATATCTAGCGCAATATAAACGCTATGTAAATAGTTGTTGTTCTGTATTGTTTAGCGGATAATGACAAGAAAAAAAGTCTGTACATGTTCAGTACACATGCAATTTTTGGAGGCCCAACTACATAGTACATGTCAGCAGCAACATAATTTTTTCCCCTCGAATATTTTCAGTCCATGGTTGGTGGAATCCTCGGATGCAGAACCTGCAGATACGAAGGGCTGACTGTATTCTGCAGGCTGCCCCATGAATGATGGAGTGGTGTTTGTTTGTTAATTCGTCTGTTTACTGTGGCTGGTGGGAATACAAACCTTTCTTAGCCCTGTGTGAGCCCTAAAGATGCTTCCCTCTGTTCCTTTCAGAAGTTCTTTTGAAAGGAACAGAGGGAATTATCCGTAACTATTTGGACTCAAGATAGTTTCCAGCCGAAACCGGTTTGGCTCAGTGGATAGAGCGTCGGCCAGCGGACTCAAAGGTCCCAGGTTCGATTCCGGTCAAGGGCATATACCTGGGTTGCGGGCACATCCCCAGTAGGAGATGTGCAGGAGGCAGCTGATCGATGTTTCTCTCTCATCGATGTTTCTAACTATCTCTCTCCCTTCCTCTCTGTAAAAAATCAATAAAAATATATATATATATAAAAAAGATAGTTTCCTCACATACGGGTGCTGGTCAGTACTCAACTGAAGACTCAAGGAAGGCTTTTCAACTTCCAGAGGTTCTCTCTCTGCACAGTTCTCTCCCTGCTCTGTGAATTCCAGACACCTTGACCTCCTTGGGCCTCCAGCTAGACTTCAACCCAGAATGACTATCAGGCTCCACCTGGGTTTCCTCTCCCTGCAGCCTGTTCGGGAGTGCACTGGGGTAATTGTAAGTGTCTCCTCATTTGTTTCCCCTCTTGCTGATCAGTGTCCTGCACTTTCTAATGTACAAAGTCTGAAAACCATTATTTCACATAATTTGTTCAGTTTTATACTTGTCTCAGATGGTAGGGTAAATCTGGTCTCTGTTACTCTGTCTTGGCTGGAAGAAGACTTTTACCTGTCGTCAAATGGGACCAGGCAGATAAGCAACCCCAAATATGAGATATACTGTCTGCAGCATCTTCCAGTTCCAAAACACTATGTCAGACAGTGTTTAGTTGCAGAAAACTGAAATCACACTCTAGCCATTGTAAGCAGAAACGGATTTTGTACCGGAAATTGAGTGCTTACAAGATCATTAGATGGGCTGAGTAGTAGGCTCTAGCTTCAGCCTTCAGGAATGACTCCCCAGGAATAAAATCACCAACCTAACTTATCAGAGGAGCGGTTTTTTTCTGCCCCAGGAGGAGCTACCCATGCCTGGAGCTGTTGACTTCCAAAGCACCTCACAGCCTAACTACATCCAGGGATCAGGAAGTTGCCACCATCTCTCAAGACCCTCTTAGCTCCCAGGAAGTCAGTGACTAGACCAGAAAGCGAGTCTGGCTGTTCTCTGCTGCCACATCTCTCTCCCAACACCCGTGAAGCTGCCACCCAACACTGGAACTTTGCTGTGGAGAAAACTAAACATTTCCACAACTGCATCAGCCCAGAAAGTAGACTTTGCCTCACTTTGTTGAGTGGGCGCATCCCAGTGGTAAAATTCAATTTGTATCCAGACCCTAAATGTCAGGGAGTCTGGGAAATGTAGTTTTTAACTTCAAGACTCTACAGTTCAGGATGGTGCACTTGCAGGAAGTTGAAGAGAATACCGCGTGACATCACCACGTGGTAAAGAAGAGACAGATTCAGGAACGTGATGAATGTGGGAGGTTGGACTAAAATGCACAGAACCACGACTTATCAGGACAAACCTGGATGCCTTTTTTACCTTGTGTCTTGTTAATAGTCTCCTTGGACGGAATTTATAAATCTGAAACATCCTCACTGTGGTGATGAGGAAGGCGTGGGTGAGAGAATGGGACTAGATGAATGTGAGGAGGTGCTCAGCAATGGAGGAGGGCTGTGGGCTCCTGACTTCACCATGGGGTGGTCCCCAGGTCCTCAGCTAGTGACAGTACATACAGGGACCACCATGTAGAGACATAGAGCCATATCCACCTGCAAAAGAAATTAGGGTGACCGTTTTAGCTATAATTTCCTAGTCTCTTCTCCAGCAGTAACACTGGGAGTCAGCAACTTGACATAAGTTTCAAGCTTGATTTAAAAGGGATTAGAAAGGAAGAAAAGCAATGCCTGAAGCAAAAGGAACCCTCAGCAAGTGTTTATTGGTGGCATGCTCACTTGTGCAGAGCACAACCCTTTTCCTGGGGTTCAGCAATAGTCTGGGGACCTTGGGGCTCTGGGAAAACCACAAACCCCCTAAATTATTTGCAAATTTACTTATGCAAAGTGTTTTATGGAGTCCATATTTACTAATTCTCTTTAGGACTCTATGATTTTTAAAAGTTAAGAATTCCTGAGGTGATCACCATTTAAAATTCTTTCTCTATTTCTTTATTTTCCTTTTTTATTTTTGGCCTTTGTGAAGCATATTATCTGAGTGGTTTTTGAAACGGAACTGTCATTCTATAAATGTCACCATGGTGTATTAACATGCTCATTTTCAAGCTCTGAAAACTGAAGCTCAAGAAATTTGAATTTGTTTTAATTCCAAGTGAAATTGGTAAGTACCTTGAGCCATCATTTAGCCTGGAATCTTCTGGGTTTCTTTGCCTTCACTCAACCTATTGAATCATGCTACCTGCCAGCAAACAATGTCTAATTTGATCACCCACTACCTATCAAGAGCAATTTTAGAAGCAGGACACAAGTTTCCTCTTTCGGTTTTGCTTACCATAAATCCGGGGAAGCAAAAAAGACAAAACAAACAAAAAAACCCCACCTTCATGTGTCAGGGACATACAAAGGAACGAGAGACCAGAATGATTAGCCTGAGTCAGGGAAGCCTTCTTGTCGAAATGAGCCTTTAAGCCACTCATGTTTACTTGGTACTGTCATGAAGAAGAAAAGGCTGAACATTGAAGACGAAGGTGTGGAGCAGAGCTCAGAGGCTGGTAGATGGAAAGAAACTAACATTATGTGAGCACATACTCTATTCCTGGTCTCATTTAATCATCATAGTCCTAGAAGGCTGAGATATAATCATCTCCAATTTGTTTATCTGGAAACTGAGGCTCAGAGATGTCAGTATCCTGTCCAAGGTAATACATTTGTGAATCATGATACATTAAAAACAAAAAACAAAAACCTGCCTGAAGTGGAGAAAAAAACATACAAAACTTTAGCAATCTAATCCAGGAAATGTAGATTTGTTTACATGGACCTATTTTATTCATATTAATGTTCCTGCCACCCTAAAATATTACCTCCTAAATGTTGGAATTTGAAATTGATATTCCATTGCTATAGTCATAGTGATAGTAAAGATAATATTTAAAAAACTGCATTAAAACATAACCTAGAATCCTTACCTTATACCATATATAAAAATTAACTCAAAAATGGATCAAAGACCTAAACATAACAGCTAAAACTACAATACCCTTAGAAGAAAACCTAGGGAAAACACTTCATGACATTGTATTTGTCAGTGATTTCTTGGGCATGACATCAATAGCACAGGCAACAAAAGAAAAAATAGAGAAATTAGACAATATTAAATTTTAAAACCGTTAGCCAAGGATTCAATCAGCAGAGTAAAAAGGCAACCTACAGAATGAGAAAATATTTGCAAATCATGTACTTCATAAGGGATTAATATTCAAAATATATAAAGGAGCTTTACAACTCAATAACAACAACAAAATCAAATTTAAAAAATGGAAAAAGAACTTGAATGTAAATTTTTCCAAAGATATGCAAAAAGTCAATAAGTGCCTGAAAAGATGCTCAACATTACTAATTGTTAGGTAAATGCAAGTCAAAACCACAGTGAGATGCTACCACATACCCATTAGGATGGCTACTGGAGGAGGGGGCCAACAAGTGTTGGCAATGATATGGAGTATTGGAACCCTTATGCACTGTAAATATAAAGTGATGCAGCTGCTATGGAAAACAGTAAGGTTGTTCCTTTAAAAATTAAAAATAAAACTACCATATGACCCAGCAATTCTACTTATGGGTATATAGCCAAAAGAATTGAGAGCAGGATATTGAAGGGTTTTTTCACCTATGTGAGCAGTATTATTCACAGTAGCCAAAAGGTAGAAATGACCTAAGTATTTATTGACAGGCAACAAAATGTATTTGTTTATGAATGCATAAACAAAATGTTATATATATATATATATATATATATATATATATATCCTATCTAATAAAAGAGAAACATGGTAATTAGCCATACATCTGCTACCCTTCCCATTGGCTAATCAAGGCAATATGCAAATTAACTGCCAGCCAAGATGGCGGCCTGCCGCTGCCAGCCTCTGAGCTTGCAGTTTGAAACATTGTTACAAATATAGAAGCTAAACAAAACCCCAGAAACCTACTTCCAGCCAGCCGGGATCTCAGAGCTGGAGTTGAAACAGTGTTTCAATTATAGAACCCAAACAAACTAGATACCTGCTTTCAGTAGCCGAGGCCTCAGAGCTGGAGCCAAGCCTCCGAGCTAAAGCTGGCCCCGAATAAAAAAAGAAAGAAAGAAAGGCGCAGTTGGGAGCTTCAGTCACGCGCCAGTCTGAAAACAGCCCTCAGCCCCTCACCCAGACTGGCCAGGCACCCCAGTGGGGACCCCCTCCCTGAAGGGGGTGTGACCAGCTGCAAACAGCCATCATCCCCTCATCAAGTATTTTAGCACTAAATAGGCTGACTACTAAATTTTCATTTCTCATAAGTCGGTTTAATGTAGCATAACTCTTGGAACATCCACTTTCTCTTTTCTTGGTTTCTTAAGATATGAAAGAAGCTATGATGTGTGGTGGAAAGATGGTGGATCAGAGTTAAAAGACCCAGTCATAACCCCGGCCTCACTCCTCCTCAGATGTGAGAGGCAGGTGCCCCTAACTGAACTGTACCAAAGACCTCAGTTATCTCCCTAAGACTGCTCTCTAAATAACTCTAACATTTGCCTTCCTAACCATGAATTCTACATAAGGAACATCCCATCATGTGCTGGAGGCAATGCCATGCCTAACTGTACTACCATTTCCACACCCAGACTCCATGTTCCAGAACCCGCTTTACCCTCTGAATGATAAGTTATTTGTGGCAGACCACGAAGCCAACATGAGCATGTCATGCATTTGTCACTTGGGTTTCATTGAAGGGAGGTGAGGATGTGGGAGGGAGAAAGCAGGTGGGGTGTCATGGAGAGCAGGAGGGGCCAGGCTTCTGCCTCCGTTCCTTTCCACTGTGTGATCTACCAGGAGCCACTTATACTTTGTCTCGGCTGCTTCATGCATATTCATTCATCCATTCATTTATTTGGCAAGTGCATATAGAAAAAATACAGACTGGAGGTGACCCTTTTTGAACAGCTCTCTCTCTCTATGTCATCCTATTAATAATATGGGTAGATTTTGAGGGAAAACTTCATTCCCAAGTCACCAGTGAGAAAGCTGGGACTCAAGAAGTATAAGTGACTTGCTTAAGATGAAACATGCTTGACAGCAAGTGGAATCAGAATTCAAACCCACGTTTATCTAATTCCAAACTTTGCTCTTTCCACCTCACTCACTGCTTCCTGTCACCTGCCAGGCAGTCTCCAAACATGAGTGGCCTCTAGGCACTCACTGTCCAGTGGATGACACACTGTGAGTTGGTGGGAAGAACCACAAGGGTGGGTGCCCTCAGAGTGTGCTGAAGCGCCGAGGACGGAGCAGGGAGTTGGAAACACAGAGCTAGTGATACCTTCCCCATGTGAAGATCAGGGAATGGGCCAGATCAGTTCATGGGTTTTTCCCAGCTCTGAAACTTGTGAGGCTATGTCACAAGGATGCTCACAGTCTGGAAAATCAGTACCCAAAGTGTGGCCCAGGCACAAACAGCAATGGCACCCCTGGGAGCTTTGATAAATGCACAGTCTCAGACCTCCCCAGACCTACCAAATCAGCACCTACATCTTAGCAGAATTCCCAGGTCCTTAAAGGGCTTGGTGGCTGCCGCTTCTTTGCTGGATATTCTCACACCCTTCACCCTCCAGCCCCTGGGTGCTCTGGAGTACAGTCGTTGCTGGGTCCCCAGGCCAGGAGCCACCTCTGCTCCATCATCACCTACTTCCAGGGCCTTCCGCCTCCCGGCCTGCGGAGGGTGGCGAGTGCCGGCTTGAATGTCCTCATCCTCGCAAGGTGTGTGAGGTCTTCAGGTAACATCTGGTGGTGCTCGCAGCTTGCTCAGAGACCTCAATATTGCTTGGCTCAACCAAAAATAAATTGGAAAAGAAAATTGAACATTGCATCAATTTGGAGCAAGTTTATAAATTCTGCAGCTAAGCAATACCAATAGAAAATGATAGATCGCTGCGGAGCGAGGCGTCCCTGCAGTGATGTATAGTCACATTAGCTGAAATACCGTATTACATGATTCTGCTTTATTACCAGTGTTGGTGGCAGACAGAAAAACAGATTACACTGGAGTTCAAATCGATAGGAACTTTATTTACTGGCCTTTTAAAAACATATTTCTGCACTTTATAAAAACATACGGTAGATGCTATTGATAGAGCTTGTCTGCTTGTTAAAAAGCAATTTGCCCAAAACGAGGCTTTTAAGCTGTAATTTACGGCATTACCTTTTACCTCCTTTTTCAGGGTTCTGTTCGCCTGGCTGTGCTTTGACGACTTCCTTAGATTTCTCTTGCCTTTAATTTTCTCTCCTACTTATCATCTCCCTAGACTCTGGGCTCCCCAGGGCCCTGGAGCAGGAAGGAGAAAGGAGAAGCATCCTCTCCTGATAAGGCTGGGTCTCGCCCCAACGGCTGCCTCCTACCCGCAGCCCATTCTGTTTTCTGGCTTTTGAGGGGCTCCTTCAGGTTCAGATGGCTCAGCCTCTCCCTCCTGCTGTTTCTCACTCCTATGGACCCTCTGTTCTCTCTCCCCCAGCCCTGATTTTCTTTCTTTTTAAAAATATATATGTATTAATTGATTTCAGAAAGGGAGAGGGAGAGAGTGATAGAAACATCAATGATAAGAGAGAATCATTGATTAGCTGCCTCCTGCATGCCCCCTACTGGGGATCAAGCCTGCAACCCAGGCATATGCCCTTGACAGGAATCAAACTTGCTACCCTTTAGTCCGCAGGCCGATGCTCTATCCACTGAGCCAAGCCAGCTAGGGCCCAGCCTGATTTTCAACCATCCGGTGGCAGGCATACTGCCCCCACTTTATAGCTATGCAAACTCAGGTGCGAAGAGGCCAAGCCCAGAACCCAGATCTTCTGACTTAAGGTCGAGTCGTTTCTGAGGCTGGAAGGTGTGCCCTGGGAATGCAGAGCTAACGCGAGAGCTGGACTATCCGGGAGGCTGCGATCCAGTTGGGGAGACAAAACAGGTACTTTTCAATGAACTTGCCAATGGCGAAATCACATAGCGGCTGACCCTTGTTTGTGGGAGTTTGAGAAAGAGCATGACAGGCGGGCAAAAGCCGGGGAAGCTTCTTGGAGGAGTGAGGACTTGAGCTTGGCCTTGCGGGATAGCGGGAGCTGGCCCAGGTCAGCCAGGAGAGGGGGGAGGTGACAGGACACCTGCAAGGGGAACGAGGTAGGGGAAGGAGTGCACACAGCAGCATGCTCCTGACAGGGACAAGGTGGCCAGGCTGAGTGCTGGGAGAGGTGAGGAGCTAGCCCGATGGTATGAAGGGCCTGGTGGCGGGGGGTGCTGACAGCTGATGAGAATAGCATGGAAGTGATGCTTTAACCGTGGTCGGCAAACCGTGACTCGTGAGCCACATGCGGCTCTTTGGCCCCTTGAGTGTGGCTCTTCCACAAAATACCACGTGCGGGCGTGGATCAGTGGTTGCATATCAACCCATGAACCAAGAGATCACAGTTCAATTCCTGGTTGGGCACATGCCTGGGTTGCGGGCTCGATCCCCAGTGGGGGGGCCGGGGGGCATGCAGGATGCAGCCGATCGATGTTTCTAAACTCGCATCAATGTTCCTATCTCTCTATTCCTCTCCCTTCCTTTCTCTAAAATAAATAAAAACATATATTTTAAAAATATATAGTTTTCTTATGGCCCAGCAACTTGGGAAGATTAAAACATAAAGTACACTCGCAAGGAGTAAAATAAGGATGAGCCATTTAGGCCAACAAGCTCCCTCCCCACTTTGCTCTTCCTGACTTGAGCGGCCCCCAGAGGGTGTTCCCTTCCAGCCCCTCTACCTCTCTCCCAAGACCCCTGCCACATGACAGCTCTGCTAGCTGCACCCTCCACCTCCGACCTCTGCACCCGCCTGAGGGGATCCTGCTTCAGTGTGCCCAGCGCTGTGGCCCCGAGCACCCCTCCCCCTCACATCTCAGGTGGCCCCTCCTCTTAGATGCTAGCACTATCCCTATTGCTGCCAGGTGAGTGGGGTGTTTGGACTATTATACAGAGTGGCGTGTGCCCCCCCCCCCGCCCCGCCCACTGCTCTGGGGCAGGCAGGCTGATGGGGGGCTGTAGCCTCACCAAGGGCTGCCAAGTGGCAGGGCCGTGCATGACTCAGGACAGAAAGGGCTCCCACCTCCCCCTGTCCCTATGTCTTGGCCTAGACCTGAACGCTTTGTACACATGCTTCCATTTAACCCTTACAGTTCCATGAAGTAGGCATTGTTTCCAGCTGCTTTTTAAAGATGAGAAAGTCTAGGCTCGAGACATTTTTTGTAAAAAACCCTCAAGGTCCCCCAGTGACAAACCAGTATTCAGGGCGATCAGATACCGAGAACTCGAGGGCTGGGTTCAGGTAGCTGTGGGCTGCCTTCAGCGCCTGCTGAGAGCCAGCCTGGTTTCCGAGTGTCTTTTACATGTTCCGGAAATGTGGGGACTTGCAGGTGGAGAAGGGGAACGTGCAGATCATTGATCAGGAACCTTGATGATCCCTCACACCCTGGCACCAGGCGCCCTGCCGAAGGCCCTGGTGGGTGGCTGCTTTCGGTCACATCTGTCTTGTCTATCTATAAAGTGAAATGGTAGACAGTGCTGGCACTAGCCGAGGGCTAATTTGCAGCAGTCGTATTTGTCTAGGAAGGGCTGTATTATTGAAGATGGATAAATGAGTGAGTGAGTGAGTTGACAGATATAACTTCCTTCCTTAACTGTACTTCCGTGCTCATCATGCTTAAAGGTCACAGGACAGAAGTAAGGCTGACTCCTCAGATGGGACGGATAAGTCAAGCTCTTTACACAGTGGAAATCACGAGGCAGATTCTCGGGGAGACCTGTAAGCTGACAGAAAAGGCGATTCCCAGACACAGGCGCTCCCGCACGCTTGCATCCTGGTGGTGTGCGGGACCCCGGTGAATCCACTGAGGAGCACCCGTTTGGATGCCTAAGTCCTGGCTTCATTCAGAAAGTCCCTGGCAGTTGCAATGGCAGCAGTACGGCGGAGGCCAGACACCGGGGAGGATGCCTGTGGGGTGTCTTTCTAAGCTGGGCATCATCAGCTCTCAACAAGGAGGGGCTCGCTTACTAATTGGCATCAAGCAAGGATGATGCCCACAGCCTGGGGCCAGGTCAGATCTGTTTTCACTGTTATCTCCCTCTCCACTTGAGTTGCCCAATCGCGGACATTCCATTCTCTCTTCCAAGTGGTGCAGACTTCATTCAGGAGAGTGCCAGGGGCCTGCGCTAGACGGAACCCGATGGTTTCTAACAACAGAGCGGCACTGCAGGTGGCTTCCTGGAAGGAAGGTTCCCCTGGCTGCACCGTGAAGGATGGGCAGGGCTTGCATGAGCAAAGAGAAAGGCAAGGCTTTTCAGACAAAAAAAAAAAAAGCGTAGCGGAATAGGATGAACCAAGGCATGGAGGCAAAAATTCACATAGGAGGATGCAGCAAAAGTAAGGAGAGGACAGTGCGAGAATATGGAGGTGGCATGGAATTGAACTGGTCGTGGGAACTGGGGACACAGTGAGCCACATGCTCAGAGGAGAAGAAAGGGAGTCAGAAAGCACCGAGACTTGAGGGGGAGCATCCAGGTTAAGGAGACGGGCGGTGATGCTCGAAATGCTGACCTCTCCCTCTTTCCTTTCCTGGCATTCTCAACAGTCCGTGAACTGAGGGAATTTAGGGGCCAGCTCTTCCCTGATTAACTAACCTCTCTCCTGGAGCCTTAGTCATCATTTGCACTTGCTTCCCCCTAATAGCCAGTGCGCGCCCCTGTCCCACTGGGATCGGGGAACACGCATCCTGACATTATAATAGGCTCAGAAGGAAATGCTATCACGCCTGGTGGTGACAGCGGGCTCTGAGCCCTGCCAGGTAGCTTTCGCAACTTCCCAGTCTTCCTTGTCTTATTAATTAGGAGAGCCTCTCTCACAGACCGGGCTCTGCATCTCAGATAGCAGCTCTTCAACCTTCATAACTGCTTCCAAGTAGGTGGGAGGCCAGGCGCATCCGCATTCACTGCAAGGGGGCCCTGGCCTTTGAGGTCACGTGAGCCCCCTCTGCAGAGTGGAGGCTAGAGGACTGCCGGGGATGGGAAGCAGCGACGTTCTCCACGCGCCTCCACACTCGCTCACTCCTCAGCCCGGAGCCAAGCCGTGGCCCCTCAGCCCCAGCGCAGCTCCTTTCTCAGACCCAAGGATGTCTGTCCAGGTGTCAGGGGGCCTTTGCACGTCAGCATACATGTTTGTGAATGCCGGAGCAGAGAACTGGTGAAGCCTGCTGCTGGAGTTTTGCCCTTCTTTTTGTGCCCCCTGTAAAGAGGATCCAGTAATCAGAGTTTAAGCCGCCCCGAGATGAAATAATTGCTTAACAATCATATAAGACGAAATGATTCAACCAATGACAATGAGGCCCCGTGATATTCGAGCAGATGCAGTCAGTGTACCATATTCTAATGTGCTAATGCAGGATTGACAGCACAATAATAGGCGCGAGCAGCAATTCAGCCTATAATTCCAAACCAAATGCGAGGCTGTCCACGGAACTCAAATCCTAGCAGGCTGCAAAATTAGAGGTAACACCACGTAAGGTTCAAGACGACTCATTAGCAGGTTGGCGGAGTGTTTCAGGAGCAAATTTGTCTGCCGGAGGAACTAATTTTGTGCCATCTTTAGCTCAACTTTTTTTTCTTTTTTTAAGTGTGCAGATACAACCTTCCCAGAGAGGAAGGCAGGGCGGGAGTTTGGGACACAGCGAGGTTGCTGGTGTCAGCTTCGGAGCGGCCACTATTGGCTGAGTCAGCTGGGGGTGTGTCGGTTTTGTATGGGTTGTGTACGGGGTGTGTACAGGTGTGCTCAGAGCAGACAGTGGTGACGGTGACACACTATTCGGGCCAATCTCAATGTCAAAGAGAAGAGACTCCCCACTGGCTGTTAGGGGCCGTTCCCACATCAGAAAGGATTTGGAACAAGGATACAACCAGGGGTGTGATAAGCACCCTTCAGGCCCTGAATTTCTGAACCTCTAAATAAGCGTCGCAATCCCTGCTTTGTACGAGTGCCCCACTTTTTTAAGGGTGCCGGGATCTGTCTGGACCAGGAATGGTAAGATGACAGTCACGGAGGAAGCAGTTTATCCTCACAGATCCCTGGAAACAGGAGGCATGCAGGCCGCACGGGGCCACACAGGGGAGCGCCAGTGTTGGCCAGGAGGCAGAGGGAGCAAGAGTGTTTATTGTAGTTTCCCTGGAACGAATGGGGAAGTCAGGGTGCGGGCTGGCAGGTTTGAAGGATTCCAGCAGGCTCTGGGGCCTAGGGGCTGTCCCTAGTTGTCTGGAGCTGACCCGTGTGAGAACTGGTAAAGGAGGTAGTTGAGGGGTAAGGACTCTGGATTGGTTCGTTTGCATCAGAAAAACATGATCTGCTTGCAGGAATTCGCTAGTCCTGAGAGGCATGAATCCCCCTAGAGTCAGCGAGATCCCAAGATGGTCAAAGCATCAGAATTCAGAATAAAAAGACATGACTAACAGCCTTGCATAGCCTCACACCATCAGCTGCCTTCCCTTTCCTGCCACCGGGGCCCCCCACACCCTGATGCAAACAGGGCACGACGACTTCACCACCTGCGCGTGAGGAAAAGCCCCCACATATTCCTCCAACTACCCCAATCCTGGATCTGTGGGGTCGGGGTGGAACTTTCACCAACCTTCAACCAGCAGAGCATTGCAAGCTTCTCCCCATCTCTCCTCCTCCTCGGGGCTGCCTGGGTGTGGACAGCACCGGCCATGTTCCGAGGCTGTCTTAGGGTGTGACTCAGAAATCCTGGCCTCTCAAGCCCACCAATCATAAGCCATGTGGCTGTAGTGGGGCTGCCACACATTCCTGGGTTTCAGTTTCTTTTTCTTCCAAGAAATGAGATTGATCCCAGTTAGGGGAAAGGATGGGGAAAAGCAGAAAAACTAAGGAGATTGGGGTGGGAAGCATGTCTCTAATCCTCACATAAAGCCAGTAAGTGGCCACAAAACCAGAGAAGCCACCCAAGTCCCCTTAGCCCACCTCCTGCATCCATCCTGTGGAGCTGAGACCCTCCTGATGATGGTGATGATGATGATGGTGATTATGATGGTGATGGTGATGATGGTGATGATGGTGATTATGATGGTGATTATGATGGTGATGGTGATGATGGTGATGGTGATGATGATGGTGATGGTGGTGATGGTGATGATGATGGTAATGATTATGGTGATGGTGATGATGATGGTGATGGTGATGATGATGTGGTGATGGTAATGGTGAGGTGATGATGGTGATAGTGATGATGATGGTGATGTTGATGGTGATGATGATGATGGTGATGATGGTGATGATGATGGTGATTATGATGGTGATGGTGATGATGGTGATGGTGATGATGATGGTGATGGTGGTGATGGTGATGATGATGGTAATGATTATGGTGATGGTGATGATGATGGTGATGGTGATGATGATGTGGTGATGGTAATGGTGAGGTGATGATGGTGATAGTGATGATGATGGTGATGTTGATGGTGATGATGATGATGGTGATGATGGTGATGATGATGGTGATTATGATGGTGATGGTGATGATGGTGATGATGATGATGATGGTGATGGTGGTGATGGTGATGATGATGGTAATGATTATGGTGATGGTGATGATGATGGTGATGGTGATGATGATGTGGTGATGGTAATGGTGAGGTGATGATGGTGATAGTGATGATGATGGTGATGTTGATGGTGATGATGATGATGGTGATAATGGTGATGATGATGGTGATTATGATGGTGATGGTGATGATGGTGATGGTGATGATGATGGTGATGGTGGTGATGGTGATGATGATGGTAATGATTATGGTGATGGTGATGGTGGTACTAATCATAATAACAGGAATTTATCACCGGCAGGGCAGCCAGGCTTTTACATGTATTACTTTGCTTATTCTTCAAACAACTCTAGGATGGGGCAGCTACTGTCAGTGCCATTTTATAGTTGGGAAAACTGAGGCTTAGAGAGAGGGTGTCACTTGCTGGCAGTCATATAAGCAGTGAGTGACAGAGTCAGGTCTCATGCCCAAAGTCTCATTCCTACTCACTGTGCCCTGATGCCTCTTCTGTCACGGGCAGGATCATCCAAAACGGGTTTGATGGAGTGTGTCCCAATCAGCAATAGACATTAGTTCTAGGAGGGTGACCTCAAAGAGGGAGAATGAATCCCAAAGGAAAGGCATTGGTCCATGGGGAAGACTGCTTCACTCTTAAGGGGGTTCACTTATTCTTTCTCTCAACAAATAGTTTGTGTCCTTTAGATGCCTGGCATGGCTCTAGGCAGCTAGGATGCACAGCCTTGAGTGGGACAGTCAAGGACCCTGCACTTGGGGAGCACTGGGCCAGTGGAGGGGACAGACAGGAGAAAGTGAATGAATAGGAGAGTTGTAGGAGCACCGGTCGGGTGGGCGCTGGCCCTTCCTGCATTGAAGCTTGAAGGTTGGAAAACTCTGGACACCAGGGAAGTCCTCCATCGGAGGCCAGAGGGCAGCCACTGCCCTCAGTGACCAGGTGAGCCTCCCTCAGGACTCAGGGAGCTACCAACAAGCTCCAAACAGGTCAACAAAAAAACCACTATTAGTACCAAAAACAGAGGGGATTTAATGCAGGGAGTTGGTTATGCAGGTGATAGGAGGTCTGAGAAGCCAGAGAAAGGATGGGAGGCAACCCCAAAATTAACAACATAAGGTCACTATTACCCCCTGGCCAGAGGGACAATGGGAGGATGTGGACTTACCAGAGTCCAAGATTAGGGTGTCCTGGGGACACTGGAGCCCTGAGGGGCCTGGAAGACACAATCGAGCAATATTTTCAGCTGCAGGCCTGGAACCACAGCTTCCCACTCCCCTGAGACACTGTCCAAGGCCAGGAAGGAGGGAGAGAAATATCCCAGCTTCTCCCACCCTCTAATCTCCTCTCAGCGCCTCTCCATGACCCTGCCCAGACTAGATCCAAATGTTATGGAAAGTCTGGGGAACTCAACCTGCAGAGGTCAGTCCTCGCCCCTTTCCCCCATGCAGAGCAGAGTAGGAAAGGGTGAGGGGCAGGCTTGGTGGTGAGCAAGCAGGCCCAGGCCCCACAGGTCTCCTCCTCTCCATCCCTCCTCCTCCATGGGGGCACATCAGGGTCTTAGGGCCTACAGCTGCCGGTGGGGGACTTGCTCTGAGCAGAGTCAGGGGCTGGGGCCCCTCCCCACCAGAGGCCTATTGGACCCATTCCCTCTCTCACTGCTCCACCTCGGCTACCCCACAGCCCCCTCTACACAGCCCGCTGAATGGGGAGAAAGGCCTCTTCCAACTCCCTGTCTCTTTGAGATGTGATGAGAAGGGGGAGGGACAAGTGGGGAGCCCCCCCACACACCAGCCCTGAGTGTAAAAAGCAGTGCTGGGGACAAGGGCACAGGCACCCTGAGGTGTCTCCCGGAGCAGGAAGCACTGACTGTGGGGTGGGCACCTGCTCAGTGAAGGGCGGAGACTCCGGTCTTAAAGCTCCTCAGACAGAATCAGGAACAAAATAAACCCAGATAGCTGTGGTGAAAGAGTCAGTGCAAGTGTAAAGCAAAATACAGCAGCCTCAGGAGAGGCTTGAATAGTTTTTCCTTTTAAACTCCAGGGTGGCCATCGACAGACCTTATCGCCGTATTCCTTCCAAATAATAGCACTTGAATCTATGCAGCCACTTGAGTCTCTCAAGTGCATAAGTGGCCCAGGTGACTTCGGTGCTCACTGACAGGTGGTGCCGGATTCAGGCGTCTCTCTCCTCAGCTGAGTCTCCCCGCAGCCCTGTGCCCACGCTCCTTGCTCAGTCCTCCACTCCCCAGCAGCCCTGGGTCAGAGGGAGCGCTGCGGCCCTGTCACCACTGCAGCCCTGTCACCGCTGGCTGCCCCTCCTCCTCGGCCCCTTGCTCAGGCCAAAATCTGCGTGAGCTTTTCCAATTTGCAGCCAAAGTACAGTGCGTGCAGCAATCGAGCAATATTTCAGCTGCAGGAACAAAAAGGAATGGTGTTTAGCACCCCCTTTTATGCAAATACAGCAGCCCCTCTGTGTGGTGTAGAATTGTGCCGTAGTTTACGATGAAATAAACATACCAGAAAACACTTTTTCTTTTCTTCTGTGGGGGAGGATGAGGAGATTTGGGTAATTAAAACTTCCATCGATCACTGCTTAGGTCTCAGAGATAATTGCATTGCTGCTGCACATGTGCGGTGAATCACGCACTTTTGTTTTCAAGCGTGTGTGCACCCGCAGGCCTGGAACCACAGCTTCCCACTCCCCCTTGCGGGAAGCAGCCCTGTGTCGCGCTCACTGCCCTCTGCAACCAGCATGGCCGTGCGGGGGCACGGGGTGTCGTCCTTGGCCTGCCCCCAATTAGCTGTGTGAGACTGAGTACCTGGCTTAACCTCTCTGGGCCTGTTTTCTCTTCTGTAAACTGGAGCTGGCACTCAGTTATCTCAAGGTTCTTTCTACTGCTTTTGATGCTTCATGGAGTTGACCTTCCCCTTAGGAGCCGGTCATCTCTCCCCAGTGGGTTTTAATCTCGTCTCTGCTCCTAACGGGTTCGTGTGTCCACGATGCACTTGCTGAATGCCTGGGGGATGCCAGGCCCAGTACATGGAAGAACATGGATGCTAAGGTCCGGCCCTGCCTCTGGGCAGCTGCGGGCTGGTGGGCTAGACAGCCCAGATGCAGTCACATCACAAGAAAATATGTTGAGTGCCTTTCAGAGATAAGCACTTAGGTTGTGTGGGCTGCCAGCCCTGTGGCACCACCAGCTATAGGAAGAGCACAATGGAGCAAAAGCATTTCTCATGGGGAAGGGCTGAGGTCTTTGTTTACCCCAAGTACTTGGAGGCAATGCAGTGGGTGGGTCCCAGAGCCACAGGGAGTTGGGAAAAAGAACCACACTTTGTAGCTCTTGCTCACACCATTGTTCTCTGATAAGAAATCAGACCAATTGCCGAAACCGGTTTGGCTCAGTGGATAGAGTGTCGGCCTGCGGACTGAAGGGTCCCGGGTTCAATTCCGGTCAAGGGCACGTACCTGGGTTGCGGGCACATCTCCAGTAGGAGATGTGCAGGAGGCAGCTGGTCGATGTTTCTCTCTCATCGATGTTTCTGACTCTCTATCTCTCTCCCTTCCTCTCTGTAAAAAATCAATAAAATATATTAAAAAAAAAAAAAAAGAAATCAGACCAATCATTTCTGAATCATTCTGAATGCCCCTTAGAGCCTCGAAGGTCTGCACATGGTGGCTTGACAGTTTAAGGAGCAATAACTCTTTAAAAAGGAGGGATGGCCTTAGCCCCGTGGTCGGCAAACTGCGGCTCACGAGCCACATGTGGCTCTTTGGCCCCTTGAGTGTGGCTCTTCCTAAGCCTTAGGAGGACCCTAATTAAGTTAATAACAATGTACCTACCTATATAGTTTAAGTTTAAAAAATTTGGCTCTCAAAAGAAATTTCAATCGTTGTACTGTTGATATTTGGCTCTGTTGACTAATGAGTTTGCCGACCACTGCCCTATCCGGTTTGGCACAGTGGATAGAGCATCAGCCAAGGGCACATGTCCGGGTTATGGGCTCGATCCCCAGTAGGGGGCGTGCAGGAGACAGCCAATCAATGATTCTCTCTCACCATTGATGTTTCTATCTCTCTCTCCTGATCCCTTCCTCTCTGAAATCAATAAAGAAATTTGGGATGTGTTTGCGAGGGATGTTTTGCCCTGGCTGGTTTTTCTTAGTGGTTAGAGCATTGGCCTACACACCGGAAGGTCCCGGGTTCAATTTCCAGTCAAGGGCATATACCTGGGTTGCAGGTTTGACCCCATGCCCCGTTCGGCAAGGCAACAATTGATGTGTCTCTCACATCAATGTTTCTCTCTCTCTCTCTTTCTCCCTCCCACTCTCTCTAAATAATCAATGGGAAAAAATATCCTCAGATGAGGATTAACAAAAAATAAAAGGAGAGAGATTTTTCCCTCGGCGTCCAGCATGGACTGGGCGTTCGGTTTGCTGCCTTGCCCATGCACTCCGAGCCCCTCTGATGAAGCTGGTAGTACACCCGTTAGTTCTTGCTCCGCTCGGGGCTCTCTGGGCATGAAGATTCCCTGAGAGCACCCTGAAAAGGGAGGCAGGAGCCCCTCTTCCCACCAGCTCCCAGGAGTGCCACGTGCTCCCCTGTTGTTTGGCAATCAGAATGATCAGAATGGAGCAACCGATGACTCAGGGTCTCCACTGGCAGTGATCTCATTAATTTGGCACATTAGGTAAACTGACACCCCAAAAAGTGTGAAAGTGTAACCCAGAGATAGCAGCCTTCTCGGTACCACCCAGTTCCGCCTCCTCTCAGAGCCCTCTCTCTCTCCACAGCTGCTGACCTTCCTTCCAGTCTCTCCCAACAGTTTCCATATGGATTTGACCTGCAGTGTAGGTTTTAAGTAGAGGCCCCAACCCCCTCTTACTACTCTATTCTCTAACTTTCCATTTCAGGGACTTAGCCCCTTCCTCCCTCGCCACCCTCACCCCACTCAACCCCCCCTGGAGTTGCTGGTACAGTACGCCTCCTGCATCTGTGATGGATTCACCTGCAAACACCCAGCCTGCAGTAGCGCTGGAGACCGCAAGAGTTTCCTTCCCCAGGGGAATGTGAAAGGAGATGGGGTGCTGGGGACAGAGGTCAAGTACGAGGCCCTTTGATTTTATTGCCTTCTTACCTTTGATTGTATTGCCCAGTTACTACTGACCTAGTGACAGAGCCCTTGCATGCATGCCATGGATGGATGAATGGATGGGTGGGTGGGTGGATGGATGGATGGATGGATGGATGGATGGATGGATGGATAGATGGATGGGTGGGTGGATGGATGAATACATGGGTGGATGGATGGATGGATGGATGGATGGATGGATGGATGGATAGATAGATGGATGAATACATGGATGGATGAATGAATACATGGGTGGATGGATGGGTAGGTGGATGGAAGGATAGATGGGTGGGTGGGTGGATGGATGGATGAATACATGGATGGATGGATGGATGGATGGATGGATGGATGGATGGATGGATTAATGTCCATCCTGTCCTCTGTAGCTAGATGAAGGTGCTGTCCTCTTACTCCCCCTGTGTCTTTCTGCCTCCCCCAACTCCGTGTCCCTGAGGCAGTGTTTATGTAAGCAGCTCTTCTGAGGAGCTACACCAAGAAGTTACCTCAACCGGAGGAAAGCCCCTGGGCTGCCCACATGTGCGGTTGTCCCCTGCAGGTTTCCTAACAAAACTGGACAGTGAGGTGGGTGCCTCCTGCGGCTTGAGTGTGCTGGGCTGGGCTGGGTGCCTCCTGCGTCCCCCCACCTGCTGTGTGTCTGTAGGCCGCGGCCTCACTTCAGGCTTCCGGAAGCACAGCATCTGGAGCCTGAGTTCCTCCTCCTTCTGTCTGCTATGATGCAGTCTGGCCATGGGGGCTGTTGTAAGGGCAAAGGAAGCTGATCCCTCGAGGGCATAGAAGCCCCAAGGACTACCACCCACCCCAAGGGCTCAGATGAGCTTAGAATTGTTCCTCAGGTTTTATTCTTAGTCAAGAAAACAAGTTCTTTAATTGTATGCTCATTATACACGAATGGCCCCTTTATTCCAAAGTTCCCTGATCGCATCCACACATCCAAGGACAAGGAAAGAGTGAAAATGCTTTGGAGCCACCAAAGCAGTTGAAATGGCTCAGAAACCTTATCCCTGAGGCTGAGGGGCTCAGTTTAAGGAACCCACCCAGCACAGAGGTGTCCCAGAGCCGCATCCCTGCCTGGCTGTCTGCTGTTAGGAGAGCCCCATCTGAGGAGGAAAAACAGTCCAAAGCGTGATGCCCATTTGATATAAGGGCAGAACAGAATCCCTGAAACCCAAGCCATAAATAAAACAGCTACTATTATGGAGGGCTTTTCTGTTCCAGACACGTTCAATTGATTTATAGTTAGGTCTCCACAAGGGCTGTATGAAGGAAGCACTATTGTATCCCCATTTTAAAGATAAGAGAGGGTAAGAAACTGGCCCAGGGTCACACAGCAGCTAAAGGAGAGGATCCATCAAAACTCAGTCTTCCTTTCTACTTTCAACATCACAGAAATGCGCTTCTATTCTCTTGCTGACCAAACCAGGTTTTGGCTTTACTCCGTGGAAGCTGATGTCCCACCGAGAAGTAGCTTTGTCTACATAGCAGAGGAAACAATTCCTAGCTCATTCATTAACTTATCATTTGTCTACTCAAGTCCTGCTTATTGACACCATCCAAGAACTGCAAACATACACTGTCATCAGTGAAGCATGTTGGCGGGAGACGCCTGGGCTGGGAGCTGAGGTGGAGACAGGACGCACGGGGGCACGTCATTGTTAAGTAACAACCTCCTCCCTGGGCTTCTGGCTCTTCAGGTGCTCCCAAGTCATCTCATGCAAATCCTTTCCTGGAATGGGGCCCAAAGACCAATTCTGAGAAGCCGAAGAATGAACCGGATACCCATCTGTTCTGGGTAATTCATTCGTTCAATCCTTCCACAAACACTGGCTCAACTTCACAGTGGACACTCTGTGCCGCTGATCAGCAAGTTGTGAGACACATCTCTGCTCTAGAGGAACCGGGCAGACAGAGTCAGCAGACACGTCACTGCAGTTGAATCGGATGCACAAGGAGCTGCTTAATAACCAAAGAAGTGGTCACAGAGGACAGCACATTCGAATCTTGAAAGCCAAAAAGACCTCTTTTCCTCCTTTCTGGACTAGGGGGGAAGGGGTGGAGTTACAATTTGGGGCAGGGATTTGTTCCTAGTAGCCAGGCCTGTGCTCAAGGCTTGAGAATCATTTTGCCTGTGAGTCTGGGGTAAGAAGGCTTTGCACAGCTGCTCCCTAAAAGAATAAATTCATTATCTCTCTAACAAGGTTGATTTCCAAGGAGGTGAAGGGAAAAGACTGAGAGGTCGTGGCTATCTGACCTGAATGGGGAAGCAGGGAAGCAGCCAGAGACCCCACCTAGAAAACAAAATGGGGAGGCAGACCACCCAAACCTTAATTTCTCACAGCCCTCACGAACAGCTGAAAATGACTTGCCCAAGAAAAAAATAAAATAATAAGTTCCTCATTATCATTTCAATGGCTCCTCACACAAATACCAAAAAAATCAGAAAAGCTGGTGCCTCATGTTGCTCCCAGAACCTAAGAAATGGTATCTTTCCGTTATCAGATTTTATTTCTCTACAGCCTTACATTTTATACATATTTATTCATGCAGAACAGAAGTGCGGCGTTATTGAGGCTGCCATGGGAGCGGAAGAAAAGCTGTTATACATAAGAATGCACCGCATTTACATTGTCGCACTTTGCAACAATTGAACTGTATGCAACTGTGCTTTTTTTTTTTTTAATAATAAAAAAATACTCTGGCTTGAATTTAACTTGCTGATTGTTTCCCCCTTCTCACTCTTGAATTTTCCTGTGCCATAGAAATGTGAAGGGGGGCCCGGTCAAGATCCTTGACGATACAGAGGGTTGGGGGGTAGCAAGAGGCAGGCGACTTTCATGGGGAGGGGTCGGGGGTCCAGAGCAAGTTTATAACTAGTATTTCTTATAACAGATGCAGTTAACTGAGCCGCAAAGCATTCATCTTCTGACTTAATACCTCATTCTCCCTGCTTGGAGACAGGGGTATTATAGTGCTAGATATTGCTTTTCAGGCTTTTGAGTGTCAGTGATGAATCCCCATCTTCTAATAAAATACATTTTCATAGTAATTGAAATAATAATTTTTTGCCTCTTCATTTTCCCAGGTACTTAAAAAGGGGCTTTTGACTTCTTTCCCTTTCCCCTGCCCTGGCCTTATTTCCTTTTCACTGAAATTCCTCTGTGTTCGGGAGACGCACCACGCCTGTTTCTGGCATCTGTGTTCCGGCGGTGTGCACACTTCCCCACAGCCCCAGCAGCCACAGGGTGGGCTCCACCCACCAAGACCTGGGATTCTCAGCTGGGTGTGGCCCTTCATCTCCATGAACTTAGCAGCTGTCCCCTAGGGAGGGACAAAGGTGGTAACCAGGCAGCTGTGGTGAGCCCTACAAATCCTGAAGCTGACACATTAGGCTGACCCCCGAGTCTCCCGTAACACCCCCAAGGTCAAGATCAGGGACTACCCTCCCCGTTCCACATGTACTCCTCAGAGGGCTCATGACCGCATCCCTGGGAATTAAAATGAATATCAGCGTGTGAAGGACAGCATTACCTTCTCACGAATAAAATTTGGGAGGGGGAATGTGGGCAGCGGTGCTGCTGCGCGGAGTGCCATGTAGTTAGTCTGCAGCTCTGTTTGTTAGCAGGGCTACGTTAATGCTATGTTGGTGAACTTGAACAGAAAGGTGTAATAGCTGTCTCCTCAGCTAGCTTTTCCTCTCGTCCTTTCCTTCATGGTTGACAATGAAGAGAAAGAAGGAAAATACAAGTAAGACTAGAATGGGCTGAAGGAGAACACTTGAGGTACGGCCTCTCCCTCCCTGTACCAGCCGTGGAGGAATGTCGTGGCCCTTTCTCTCCACGCCCACCCAGGGAAGAGTGACTGTGGTGACACCTTGCTCAGTTTAAACTGTAATTTAACAACTTTGCCGGTAGGAATTCTCCCCTTCCTGCATCCAGTCATTCCCAATCTAGCAAAAAGGAGCTCGGAAGTCAGGAATCAGGACTTGAAAGTCTTGACCAGGAAATCAGAGCAGCTGTTGAGTGAACGGTCAGGGGGACCGGAGGACTTTTGAAGCCATGTCTTCCCTCGTTGTAACAGAAATAGCATTTTTCTGCCTCCTCATTTCCCAAGATACTTACAAACAGCTTTTGACTTCTGTTCCTTTCCCCTGTCCTATCAGAAAATGCTTATGTGGCCCTGGCTTCCCCAGGAGACTCAGCATCTTTGCACAAACTACAGAGAGGAGTCCTGCCTGTTGCCCCGATTCACCCCTAGGTCAGGAGGCATGGTTTGGCAAGGGGAGCAAGAGCTGGATTTTAGACCCCAGCCATGCCTTTGCCTCGGGGCCTTTGGGCGGTGCACCTGGTCTCGCCCTATTGGCGGTAGATTGCAGCTTTTGAGTTAGAAAGCCCTAAGTTCAAATGCTGACTCCACCATTTTCTAGCCATGATTCCTTGGGCAAGTAGCTTGATTTCATACATAATAGAACCTATCTCCTCAGAATGCTGTAAGGACTGATTGAGATACTATGTGCAAATCTGTTAGTGCTCAAGCTGTGGTGACTATTCCAGAGAGGCCTTTTTTTGGTCCTGTGGCACCCATGAGAGGCAGGAGTGAAAATATTTTCTACAACAGGGATAGGAGTGACAAAATGTGGGCCCAAGCCTGGATGTGAACTGCTCTTAAGTCAAAAGTGCTGGACTAGCCCGGCCGGCGTGGCTCAGTGGTTGAGCGTCAACCTATGAACCAGGAGGTCACAGTTTGATTCCCGGTCAGGGCATATGCCTGGGTTGCCAGCTCAATCCCCAGTGTGGGGTGTGCAGGAGGCGATCAATGATTCTCTCTCACCACTAATGTTTCTCTCTCTCTCTCTCCCTCTCCCTTCCTCTCTGAAATCAGTAAAAATTTTAAAAAGTGCTGGACTAGAAGATCTGATCTGCTAACTCCCGGGAGGGGGGGGGGGGGGCGGGGGCCGGGGAAGAAAGGAGAGAAACCAGTGGCTTATTTGACCTCGGCTTCTAGACAGAGACCAGGCCCTGGCTCCTGCCTCTGAGGCCATCTGTCCCACCTGTTCTGCTTCTCTATTTCTCCATCCCCCACCCCAGGGCCCAGCAACATGTCAGTGAATTAAAGGGTCCTGCTTAGTCCTGGGATTGTGGGATCAGGAGGCGGAGGCAGCAACAGGAAGTCAAAGTCCTTTATGCCCCTGACCCCGTTCTCTGGGTGAGCAGAAAAGGAGCAAGTCCAGGCTTCTGCACACTGTCTTTCAGGGTGCTCCCCTTACCCCATTCTGGGGCCATCCCCGATGCTGAGACTTTTCAGATGAGGCTTATTCCAGAACAAAGCCCTTTCTTGGCAGACACCAGGGTCTTCTTCGGATAGGTGAGAAGTAGCCAGTCAGAGCTTGCGGATCTACTGTTTGGAAGGACCTGTGGCCCACTCAGTTCTTACAAGAGTACCTTTAGGTTCACAGCAAAATTGAGTGGAAAATATACGAAGTTCTCATACATCACCTATCCCTGCACTTGTGTGGCCTCCCCCACTATCAACAGCCTGGACCAGAATATTATATTTATTACAATTGATGAATTTTCACTGCAGGGTCATTACCACCAGAGTCCATAGTTTTTATTAGGGACTCCATTGACTCACAATTCTATGAGTTTGGACAGATGTATGATGACCTGTATCCACCATTACAGTATCATATAGAAGAGTTTCGCTGCCCCACAAATCTTCTGTGTTCTGCCTATGCATCAGTCCCCCACAAGTCCCTAGCAACCACTCATTTTTTTTTATTGTCTCCATAGTTTTGCCTTTTCCAGAATGTAATATAGTTGGAACCATGTAGTATGTAGCCTTTTCAGATTGGCTTCTTTCACTTAGCAATACGCATTTGAGATGCCTCCATGTCTTTTCATGGCTTGATTGCTCGTTTCTCTTTAGGACTGAATGATATTCAGTCTGGATGTACCAGTTTATTTTGCATTCACCTACTGAAGGACATCTTGGTTGCCTCCAAGTTTTGGCAATTGTGAATAAAGCTGCTATAGATGTTCACGTGCAGGTTTTTGTGTGGACATATATTTTCCACTCCTTTGGGTAAATACCAGGAACGCGATTGTTGGATTGTGTAGTAGGGGCATCTTGAGTTTTATAAGGAACTGCGAAACGGTCTTCCAAAGTGGATGTGTCATTTTGCGTTGCCACCAGCAATGAATGAGAGCTCCTGTTGCTCCACATCCTCACCAGCACTTGCTGTTGTCGGTGCTCTATACTTTGGCCATTCTAATGGGGGTGCTAGTGTCCCAATGTTGTTTTATTTTGCAATTCCATGATGATATGATGTTGAGCATCTTTTCATATGCTTATTTGCCAGGTGTACATCTTCTTTGGAAAGGTGTCTGTTCACGTCTTTTCCACATTTTAATTGGGTTGTTTTCTTATTATTGAATTTTAAGAGTTCTTTGTATGTTTTGGAACCAGTCCTTTATCAGCTATGTCTTTTGCAAAGATTTTATTCAAGACTGTGACTTGTCTTCTCATTCTCTTACCCCCATTCAATTTTGTTCCCTCTTGCTATGTGTCTAACAGACCCACATCTCCTTATCTCCCTACAACCGATACAAAGAAGCCAGACTAGGGTAGAAGGGGCATGGCTTCCTAGGGAAATGTGTAGGCCTCTGACCCCATTCACTTCAAACCAATGTTTATTCATCCCTTAAACACTTACACTGTGCCAAGCACTAAGTCCTCAGGATGCATCTGTGAACAAAACAAAGCTCTGAGTCTACCAGAGAACTCTTTCTGATAGGAGTTACATACTAAAAAATAAACATAGAGACATATACTGACAACAGTACATAAGCATATTACACAGCTTTCTAGAAGTCCAATGTGGGGGGAGGGGAATGAGCAGAACAAGGGAGATTAGAGGTGTCGGCATGGGAGAGATGTGCCATGTAAATAGGGTTGAAGGGTTGGCTGCATTGAGAAAGGGATGTGTAAGCAAAGAGGATGTTGAGAGGGTGGAGTGATCAGGCACAGGGACCAGCCAGGGCACAGGCCACCAGGCAGCAGTGCACCTGGTGTGCCTGAGGAACCGAGAGGAGGCTGCTGTGGCTGGAGTGGAGTGGAGTGGAGTGGTGATCAGAAGAGGATTTCCTGATGGGGTCAATGTGAGGGTGAGAGGGAGGAGATTCATACAAGACACTGAGCCTTTGGAAGTATGTCATTAACTGGGATGGGGAAGAGCAGGTTTCCCCGTGGTGGTGGGTGGGGCGGAGATTGGGAGTTCTGTTTTGGATATGTTGAGTTTACACTATTAGACATGTTGGTGGAGACACCGGGTAGGCTGTTGGATAGATGGATTTGCAGTTCAGGCGTTTGTGTCTAAGACCCTGGCCTGAGTGCTGTGGGGAAGGAAGAATAAAACCCAGTTCCTCCACCCTTGCCTTTGTCCAGGGAATCACTGGGAAAGAAGTTGGAGGGAACGTGGGAGGGCAACGCATAAAACAGGCACAGCCACCAGAAGGCAGCTCCTAGCCTCTCTTGAGGCTGGAAGCTAGGTGAACAAATCCAAGCTGCCACAAATTCCACTGAAGAGACCATCAGTGAAAGACAACCCCAAGACACCTTGACTGCTACTAAGAAGTTGGCTGGAGGCGGAAACCAGGGCAGTGTTTCCCTTCTCCAGCTGCAGTCAAATGGACACTTCAGTGTTTTGAAGGTTATCACAAGGGCTTCTCGTGGTCCATCTGCTTTCCCGTTCCCCTACAAGGCAGGTGAATGAAGAGAAGGAAGGCTGAGAGGCAGGGACAGTCATTTCAACTCTCTCTGAAACCTTAGCTGTGCTCCCCAGCCACCCATCAAGCAACCAAAACAACCCCAGATAGCACCAGGCTGGGCTGGGTCATGAGTCTGTGGTCTTGCATGCACAGAGCTGGTTGTTTAAAGGGAGGAGAGCCAGGACGATGGGTTCATCACTTATTAGGCCACTATTAGGCCAGCTAACATGCCAGTTGTGCTCCTCACCCCAAAATATAGTCAACTGCCCAAGTCAGAGCCGTATTTTCGTATTCAATATCCCTGAGTCTCTCTTGTTCCAGTGGCAGATGGTGAATTTCATGCAATGACGTGAGCAAAGGCCCCTCTATTTCCAGCCTGGAACTCGGAATCTGTGGAGAAGCTGCATCTCTGCCTCGCATGCACTGAACCCTGCAGCTCTCAGGGTGGGGTCTGAGGGCCTACATGTACCTGTGAGGGGCCAGGAGCAGGGAGAGCAGTGAACTGGCCTTCGCCGGGTTCTTTAGCGGGGAATGGGGAACTAGGCCACGTTAGGCCTAGGCTGGAGATGGAAGACAAGACCTGCCATCCACAACCTGAAAATCTAGTGCTTTAATAAGCCGAGGCTGATATTAGAACTGGTGCGCCCAGGGACCCCAGAGAGATGGGCAGCATGGTGCAAGATCGGAGCGAGAGCGAAACTGAGTTATGAAGCGGGGCCAGATTAATGAAAACGTGCATGGTAACAGCCCGTCCTCCATGATTTCCACCCGGCACTTCGGCACCTTCTGACCCAAGTCTATTGACAGCATCTTATGTCCTACACTCGGCCTTTTCACCTCCAAAGACAAAAAGATTTATAACACAATAATAGCCTTCAAGAATCTCAGCCCGCGCCTGGACTGCTCTCTCTTATCCACAAGGGACGTAACCCCTAAGGGAAGGTTTCAGGACAATATTGGTGGTCTGGCGTTCTCTATTGGAGGGCTTCCCAAGAGATGCCACTGGGGCCTCATGCCCACTTGCTTTATCCTCTTCGCTCCTACCACACAGACAGGCTTCCTTGCAATTTCTTTAACTGGCCTCTGGCCTCCTGCCCTGCTTTTCCACCCCTGGGGTACCCTGTTCTCTCCCAGGGGTCGGGGGACCCTTTCCAGCCTTCCCACTCAACTAACTCCTCTTCTTCCTTTAGGGCAAACTCAAGCATCACCAGTTTTTGGAAGCTTTGCATTCAAACTGTACTCTAATAAAATTATTGCTTTCCCCCCCTTATTATAAAATTCATGTTCAGTGTAGAAAATATGGAGCTTATAAAAGAGTGAAGAAAACAAAAGTCACCCATCATTTTGACATATATTCTTCTGGTCTTTTTTTTTTCCCTGTGTGTTTATATGTATTCTAATTGGGAGCATACAGCACATACTGACTTGTGATCTGCTTCTTCCCCCCACTTAAGGCTATAGAGTTAAGCAAAAAAGGGCGGGCAGTTCAGCACAGTGGTTATGTGTGGGTGGGCTCTGGAGTCAGACTGTCTGGGTTCAAATCCTGGTGGCACCACTACAGTCCCGAGACCTGAGCAAGTGACTGAATCCGTTTCCGTGTTTAGAACAGTGTGGTTTACACCGAATTTTAATCTATAATTTTGTTTTGTCTCTTTCTCATTCAACCGTGCGCTCCTTGAGGTCAGAGAGTGGCTCTTGTTCATCTTCCTGTCCTCGCCATCTCGCTCCTGCGTAATAGACATCCCAAGCTGTTACCTGCGGGAAAGACCCCAAAGAATGAGGCCTAGCGCTGGGAGTGGGAGGGAAGTTCCTGAGATAGAGGGCACATTTGCGTTGGCGACCTTGTTCCTACCCCTACGAGCTAACTCGGGCCAATAAACTAAGTTTTCCGAGGCCCCCACCTCGTGCTTGGTGAAACGTGGACGCCAGCCAGGGTGGCTGTGAGACTGCATTGACCTGCTCTGCAAACCGTAGGCTGTGTGAGGCTCCGCTCCGCTCTGAGCGCGGACAGGCGTGGGGAGCGCGCCCGCGGGCCGGAGGGGAGCGGGCCGGAGCCACCGCTCTCGGGCCGGCCTGGGGCGCCTGTTCCGAGGCGGAGAGGTGGGTGTTGGGGCGCCCAAGCTGGGAGAGCCAGGGGTGGCCCCACCCCCAAGCCCGGCCAGGGTCCCATTGGGAGGCCCTCTGCGCGCCGGGCCGCTCGGCCTTCTGATCGGCCGCCCTGCGCTTCCCCGTCCACGTCCTGCGCACCAGATCCCGCGGGTCCCGGCTCCCCTTCCCTGGATCCGGGCGGGGCGGGCGGGGGGAGGAGTGGCTGGAACGGAGTCTTCCTTTGCCTCCCACGCTCCCGCAAACGCCGCTCCCGTCTGCTTAGGACGGGGCGGCGGCGGGGGCCGCGCGGCGGGCGGGGGAGGGGGGATTCCTCCGCGCGGCGGCCCGGGCGCCCCACGCAGCGCGGCCCTTTTTTAGCTCTTCCCGGCGGCTCCTCCGCGGGCGCGGCGGGGGGCGGGGGGCGGGGGGCGGGGGGCGGCGCGCTCCCCTCGCGATGGGACCGGCGCCCCGCGCTGCGCGCCCCGCGGTGGAGGCGTAAAGGCATCGGGGTCCCCCCGCAGGAACCCCGGCTGCAGGGAGCCCGGCTGCTTCCCACCGACCTGCGCTGCCAGGCTGTCCTGAGCCGTGAGTGGTTTGTCATTTTGAAAAAACCCCACAAAAACAATAAAACAAAAATCCTTACCCCCCCCCCCCCCGGGCCCCGGCTGTTTCAGAGGTGACACTGAGTCAGAGCTGAGTCACAGAGAACGTGCCCCCCTCCCCGCCCTCGGTTCCTCCTCGTCCTGCCTGCGGCCCAGCTCTCGACCCCCAGACCCCGCGGGCCCAGCCGCCGCCCCTGCCTCTAGGATCCGGCCCACCCTCCGGGGGCGCGCACCCCGCCCCCTCCCCCCCCCCCGCGTCTGCGAAGACGGTTCATCTGGGGACAGCCACCTCGTCCTCAGACCTTGAAAGGGCCCCAGCTGGTCCCCGGCTTCCGGGCGCGGCGGGCCACCTGCCCCTGACCTTCCCGAGCGGATGCTGCGCGCCGGGCCGGGCTGAGCGGGGCGTGCCCCGCGGTGGTTTAGGGAGCGCGTGCCCTCCAGGACGCGGTCAGCCTCTTCCACCTCTGGCTGCCGGTTCTCACCCTCCACCCGCTCCTGCGCCTGGGCCGGGAAGGTGCCACAAGCTCTATTTTTAGTCCTAACAAGCTGCCTGCCTGAGCAGCTTCCATCTGCAGCTCGCCGAGCCCTTTGCAAATGCTAATGAATGGAAGCTGCTGCCTCCGGAGTAACTTAGATTCCTCTTGCTCCCTCCTCCCCACCCCCACGCTTTCCCAGTGGGGAAACTGAGGCCTGGAGTTAGGGTATGCAGATGGGACCAAGCCCGGGGCCAGGGCCCCCAGTTCCTAGGGCCTGTTGGTGGTTCTGCCTTCTCCGTTGCCTTCTGACATCTACTTCGCAGCCAGGGACAGATCCTGCCTGAAGTTCAAAGGTCAGACAGTCTCTTTCCTCAGGAAGCTTGTCAGTAGGAGAGGTGAGCATGGCAGCCCATGAGTGCGGTAGGAACAGGTGGTCCAACAGAGCGGTTCCGCGCAGAAGGCTCACCCAGGGAGGGAGGGAGAGGGTTAGGGTCCTGCTTTATAGCCAGGTAAGGCTTCCTGAGGAGAGGACCCCTGAGCTGAGTCTATAATTGAGAATTGCGGTTAATCAAGCAAAAGGCAGGAGCATTCTGCGAACAAAACACAGGACTGAGAAAGCAGCAGTTTGGAGTTGCCAGAGGTAAAAATGTTCCCTGTGCAGAGGTGGGAGTGGGGTGGGGTGCAAGCCGGGAGAGGACCTGGTCAGATTGGAGTTTTAAATACATCCTCCTGCTGGCCCGGAGGAGGGTGGGTTTGATAGGATAAGAGTGCAAGCTGGGAGACCAATCAGAGATGATAAAGGGCTGGTTCAGGTGCCACGGAGAGGACAGGGTGCATTTGAGAAAAACGTCTGACGGTTACTTAACTGGGAAATCCAGGCTGATATAACCTCCCCCCTCCCCCGGCCCACTGGTATGCTGGCAGAGCAAGTCACTCAGGTGGTGCTGTTCCCTTTTGAGCCAGATGCCTGGAACTCCTGGAGGGCAGGACCTGCCCTCTATCTCTGCCATGGCAACTAGCAGCAATGCCAACAGTCTGCGTTTGGGAATGCCGGTTGAATGAATGGTGCTTTAATCAGATAAGGGTAATGAAAAGGAGTGGGAAATACCGTCAGCAACTGCCGGTAGAAGGAGGTAGGCATGCAGGACCCTAACCACTCTCATCCTCAAAGTTAGAGCCCAGCGCACCCTCCCTCCACAGCCTTCGGGGAGAATCAGAAAATACTGCAACTGCAATGAATGCAGGTTCCGAAGCTGTAGGAACCAACCGAAAAATCATGGAACCTGAAACGTGTTCCGACTGGAGCAGGCTGTGCAGAACATGGGCATATGTAATGGGAGGGTGACATGGAGGGACTCACCCACATTCAGCAGTTTAGTTTATTCGTGTGGCAGAAATGGAAGACTTTGCTCATTTATTTCTCCCTGTTGTGTGTGCTGCACCAGTAGGTCCCCACTGCTGCCTTTCACTGCAAATCGCTACCAAAGGTCATCTTCCCAATATTAAATCCCAGTAGGTCTGCTGTGGCAATAAAAGGTCAGCATAGTTTAGAGCAGCGGTTCTCAACCTGTGGGTCGCGATCCCTCTCTTTGGGGGTCGAAAGACCCTTTCACAGGGGTCGCCTAAGACCATCGGAAAACACATATATAATTACATGTTGTTTTTGTGAGTAATCACTATGCTTTAATTATGTTCAATTTGTAACGATGAAATTGGGGGTCACCACAACATGAGGAACTGTATTAAAGGGTGGCGGCATTAGGAAGGTTGAGAACCGCTGCTTTAGAGGGTGGGCTCTGGTCCACGCTCACACTCCATCTCCTTCACTTCTACTAGCAATGTGGCCTTAGAGAAATTAAGCCACTCATTCAGCCTTTGAAACCTCAGTTTCCTCATTTTTACATTGGGTATGCACGAGAGTCATTGCAAAGTTTAAGAGTTTAAGCACTTAGAACAATGTCTGATACTTGCTAAGCCTCAATAAATATTAATTACTAGAGGCCCAGTGCACAAAATTCATGCATCGGGGCGGGGGGATACCTCAGCCCGGCCTGCACCCTCTCACAGTCCAGGAACCCACGGGGAGCAGGCCTAAGCCATCAGTTAGACATCCTTAGTGCTGCTGCGGAGGTGGGAGAGGCTCCTGCCTCTGTGTGTGGGGCAACCAGCAGGGTGTTCGGGGCCCCAGAAGCTGGGCTCATGGCTTCTGGCTGAGTGGCACTCCCCCTGTGGGAGTGCACTGACTACCGGGGGCAGCTCCTGTATTGAGCGTCTGCCCCAGGAGGTCAGTGCATGTCATAGCCACCAGTTGTTCTGCAGCTCAGCCAATTTGCATATTAGCCGTTTATTAGATAGGATTGTTAATATTGCTAGAGTCCTCCATCCTTTATTTAGTATGGCTGCACTTCCAGCTCCTTTACCAGCTGACCAACCCGCATTGCTGTTTTGGGATCCCATGAAGTCTTCCCTTGGTCCCTTCCTTTAAGTCCTGGATACTTAGGAAGAGAACCACTGACCCTATAATCACTGAATCACTCTTCTGGAGCCAAAAATATATACTTCATTTAGAAGGAAAGTACCATTTTTGATTGAAGATTTGAGGCATTCTTGTAGAGAATTGAGTAAAATATGGACTCACAGAATGCTAGTCAGAGGTCATCTTGGAGGTACTAATTCAAGCTGCTTTCTTTCAGAGACCCAGAGAGACTGGGTTGCTTGTGTAATGAGTGGAAGATGGAGGGTGGAGCCCAGGTCTCCTGATTAACCCTGCTGGGCTTCCAGGCTACTCCCTCGCCCATACTCTCAGGCCATCCTGAGTCCTTTGGCCTTTGCTTTTTCCTCTTCCATTTCTACCTCTGGTCAAGCCTCCCCCTGCCTAGTCTGTCCCTGTATTAGTCAGGGTTCGGCCAGAGATACAGACCCAGTAGGAGCTGGAGACTAGGAGATTTGTTGCAAGGAATTGGCTCACGAGGTTGCAGGCGGGCGGGGGGGTGGGGGGGAAGTAGGCAAACCCACAGTCCATAGTGCTGGCCGTCGGGCAGGAGCTGACGCTGCAGTCCACTGGCTTCTTCCCTGAAAATTCAACTGATTGAATCAGGCCTCCTCAGATGATCTCTGATAATCTCCTTTACTTAAAGTCACCTGATTATGGACGTTAATCGCAGCTACAAAATACTTTCAGAGCCAATATTTAACACCAATATTTAACACCAATATTTAAGTGAATATATATAACTGGATTCTGTAGCCTACCCAAGTTGACACATAAAACCATCCACCGCAGTCCCCTGGTGGTCTCTGTCTGTCCTCCTTCCAGTCTGTCTGACATCCCACCACCACATCAATCTTCCAAAATCTCTGCCTTGCTCTCCTTTTCAGAGTTTTCCATGGTGGTCCATGGGTTACAAGAGAAAGCCCAGGTTGCCTACAGATAGAGTGAAAATGGGTGACACACCCACTTCTCCACTTAAACCCTCCACTCTAGTCAACCCAGCCTCCTTCCTCTCTGAATAATAACCATCTCTATAGCTCTCCCTCGTCCTGTCACTTTCCATTTCCCAAGCCCACCCCTCCCTTCAAAAAGCCATTCTGTTTGGTGTCTGCCTCAAATCCAACCCCCTCCCCCCCAGCCCCTTGTGACCAGTGCAGCCTCGAGAGTCCCATCCCTCTTCCTTGCACCGCAGGTATTCATTCTCTCCCTCACTCACTCGCTGCTCAGCCAGACAAGCAGCAGAGATCAATTCAGGACTGGGGGGTCGGGGAGAGAATCACTATTATTGTCCCTCCCTTTTCCCAAACCAGTCAGGATTCTGGTCAGACCCTAACAAATTGCTCCTAAGATCTTATTACTAAAGTGAAAGATTGGGTCTAGGTTATTACAAATGGCAACTGAAACAATTTTCTCTCCATTTCCTTTCATTTCCCCTGCCCACCACCTCCACCCCACACCTTTCTATCAGACGGTCGTAGTTTTTGATATCTCTTTTTAACCAAGTTGACATCCCATGGACCTAAGGAAATTCGGACTTGATATGGGATGCAAACACTGAAGGAGCCAAAACAGAAAACAGATCCCTGACATCAGAAGATTCCCTTTTTAATGTTTAAGGAGATCCTCCAGGGGGTTCTGCTAATTGTAATCTATATCATATCTTGCCAAAGCCAGATGTTCATACCAAGACAGCATAGTATGAAAAGTTTGCCTTTCCAGGTTTGCAGACAAATTTGTGGCAAATCTGGTATCACTTAATTTCCTGTATAGCCACGGGGTAAGATACTTAGCCTCTTTGTGCCTCAGTTTCATCATTTATAAAATGGAGGTATTAATAGATGCTCATTTAACCCAGATAAAAACCTATTAGGTTTGTTTTGAGGATCCAGTCAGACTATGGAAAGCACTTAGAAAGCCTGGCACGTGGAAAGAGCTCAGTGCATCTCAGCTATTACTGTTATTAGCCAGTACAGGGCTGACATCTCTAGGCTCAAGTATGACACTTGTAAAGTCACCCACCATCGGAAACAGCTCTGGCAATGAGGTGGCCCTGCCTTCTGCTTGTGAGGTCACTGGCCAGTCACTTAGAAGTTAAGAAGCCCACACCCCAAAGAGTGCAAATTTAACTCTATTTGCAGGAACATTTATTGGTCATTTCTTATGTTTACCATGTGGTGCCGAGTACTGGGGATGCTGAGATAAGATGCGGTCCTCAGGAGCTTATGAGATGAAGGACAAATGTGCAAACCACCAAGCAGACCTCCAGGCAGCACGGCCCATCATGAACACAGAGAGTCAGGCTGCCACACAGTCATTCCTTGGACAGCTGGGGCATCAAAGGCGTGGAACTGTTTGGCGCTGTGGCCCAGAAGGAAATGAGCCGGGCTTTCACAGATGAGCACTTAGTTACGGCTATTGTCAATCTCACAAGAATTCTGTTTTCATTTGGTAAATGTAGAGATGGAGGCATACAAAATATACCCTCAGTGGCAAGGGTTTAGTTCCAGAATCCTTGGAGAATGCAGAGTATTATGTGTACTTCCAGTTATTTAGATTTCAAAGTATGTCATCATCTCTACTCCATTCATCTCCTTGATATCCTTAGAAAGCCAGAAAGGGGTTATTACACGCACTTTGGAAATGAACAACCTGAAGCTTAGAGAAGATAACTAAAGCTTTAAAACTTCATGCTGGGCAGCTGGGCTTGGACGGACTATGAGGGGGAGTCGTGGCTGCTCACGCCTGGGTCCTCATTGCCTGGCTTAGTGGTGGGCACAGAGCAGGTGCTCAAAGGATCTTTATGAATGACCAGCCATAGCTGAGGGTCTGAGGAAAGCTTCAGGAAGTAGGTGCCCTGGGTTTTATGCTTTGTAGACAAGGTCAGATTTTGAGGGGGCAAAAAATATAGGAATGGATAAACAAGATGTAGTATATACATACAATAGAATATTATTCAGCATTAAAAAGGAAGGAAATTCTGAGCTATGCTACAATACGGATGAGACTTGAGGACATTATTCCAGTCACAAAAAGACAAATGCCGTAGGATTCCACTGGTATGAGGCACCTAGCACTATCAAATTCTTACAGACAGAAAGTAGAATGGTGGTTGCCAGGGCCTGGGGGTGGGGGTGGGATGGGGAATTATTGTTTCATAGGACAGAGTTTCAGCTTTTGCAAGATGAAAATATCCTGGAGGTGGTTGCACATCAATGTGAAGGTACTTAACACCACCCACTGTACACTGGAAAACGGTCAAGATGGCACATTCTATGTTATGAGTATTCCAGCACACTTTAACAAAAACAGATGGAGGAGGAACTTGCAAGGACAAAGGTGCCAGGGAAGGTGAAGAGGAGGAGAGTGTAGTGTGTGTGCGAGGAAAGGAGGACTGACCCGTAGGGGCGGAACTGAAAGCACAGGAGGGAGGGACATGGTAGGAGAGGAGGCCAGATGGAAGCCACTGGGCCTTGAATGCCGTGCCAAGGAGAATGGAGTTTTAAATTTTGACTTTGATTTCTTATATGGCTGAGGTGAGCCTTCTGTTATTCTCTTCAACCTTGGCTGCTGTACAGTTGTCATAGGTATTCTGTGGTCCAGCACACCAGGCTGTATACCAGTTCTACTCCAATCAACCTCTTCTGCTACAGCGGTTCTCAACCTGTGGGTCACGACCCCTTTGGCGGTCAAACGACCCTTTCACAGGGGTCGCCTAAGACCATCCTGCATACCAGATATTTACATTACAATTCATAACAGTAGCAGCATTACAGTTATGAAGTAGCAACGAAAATAATTTTATGGTTGGGTCACAACATGAGAAACCGTATTTAAAGGGCCAGAAGGTTGAGAGCCACTGTGCTAAGCAGACCCCAAGGCTCTCCTTACCTGGGCCAGTTAGCGCCCACTGCACCTGAGCGCCTCTGGGGGGCTTCCTCTGCTGCCTTTGGTTTGTTTGAGCTCCAGCTGAACTAATGGAAACTAACGAGATCTCAGCCTGGTTAGCGTGACTCCTTTCCAATTGAATACTGGTAAGCAAGCTCAGTCTGCAAGCTCAGTCTGCAAGCTCGCATTTGGCAAGTTACTGGATCTGCCTCAGAGGCTGCTTGGATTTCCCGCTCTGACCCCCCTACCCCAGGTGAGGCCCCACGGGAGAGTGCCATGGCCATGTGATAGGGTCCCTGGTAGTTGCTGCCTCATGTTGCTTCATAGCTGGGCTGCTCTCACTGTAAGACAAAAGGCTTGCTTGTTGAAAGTAGTGATGGGGTGGCCCATGACATTTGGAGTTTATTTTTTAAGTGTTTGGGTGTCATAAGGACACCCATGCAGTGGGGACTTCTAGATGGAGCTGTGAACTGATGGCCACAGGGTAGACCTTTCCATGTGGCCCTCTTATTTATTTAGCATGAAATTTTAAAGCTTTCAAAAATCTTCTGTATGCCTCAGTTTTTTCATTTCCAACGTGAATGTAATAATCCTTTTCTGGCTGTCTAAGGATATCAAGAAGAGGAATGGAGTAGAGATGAGGACATACTTTGAAATGTCAATAAAGGGGAGTAGCCCTACCTGGTTTGGTTCAGTGGATAGAGCATCAGCCTGCGGACTGAAGGGTCCCAGGTTCAATTCTGGTCAAGGGCTTGTACCTTGGTTGCAGGCTCGAACCCCAGTAGGGGGCGTGCAGGAGGCAGCTGACTGATGTTTCTCATCGAAGTTTCTAACTCTCTATCCTTCTCCCTTCCTCTCTGTACAATCAATAAATTATATTAAAATAAATAAGGGGAATATATGCATCCTCCAAGGATTCTGGAACTAAACCCTTGCCACTGAGGGTATGTTTTGTGTGCCTCCATCTCTACATTTACCAAATGAAAACCGAATTCTTGTTGTGAGATTGACAGTTGCCTTGACTAAGTGCTCATTCGTGAAAGCCAGGCTCATTTCCTTCTGGGGCCGCAGTGCCAAAAAGCAGTTGAACTCCTTTGGTGCCCTAGCAATTTTGCTGCAACATCTGAGAAAGGAACTTGATAAAAAAAGAAATGCAGGGATCTGAACTATTCCTTCCACCATTTTCACACCCACATCCCATTTTGACCAGCTGTGTCTGTCAGCAACAGCTCACTGGGACATGGAGAACACACACACACACACACACACACACACACACACACACGCACACACACACACACACGCACACACACACACATACCCCTTAGTTGTAAGAGCAGCAAGAACAAAATGCCTCAAGTCTGGTCACCTCAAATAATTCTACCACATTGCCCCCACGCTCTAGAAACTGGGGGAGGAGACGGTTGGGGTAACAGCAAAGAGTTTGCCCCAGCTGTGGTCCATCCAACGTGGACTATGCACCTTGCAGCACGCACCAGGGAGCATCTAAAAGTCAGGCCATGGACAGCCCCTGTTTCAAGTAGTGCTCACAGATGGCTCCCCTCTTGCACCCTACCCCATTGCTTCCTATTCATCTCCATAGTCCACTGCTGCCTGACTCAGTGCCCCACCTTAAACGTACAAAATGAAGATATTGAGAGAAAGGCTCATTAGGAATACCTCAGTATTTGATATCAGTTTTTATTGGCTTTTCAGTTTAGTAACCCCAATTCCCCTTTTGGTTCTAAACTCTGCATCCCACTGGAGTCAACTCTATAAGCTTCCCCAACTTAAGGTTCTCCTGGCTTCAGATGAGTGATCACACCAGTCCTAGGTTCCCAGCTCCTGGCCCACCGTCTTGGCTCCTAATTCTGGTTCTGCTACTTACTTGAATCTTCCTGTCTGTATGGAGGCCAGAATACACTAGGCATCTACCCTTCCACTCCAGGTGGTTCTTCAAGAACTTGGCCCTGGTCGTGTTTCTAGGATGAGTAGTTGAGAGCAAGAGGCAAAGAGAAGGGAATAGCCTTTGGTGTGCAGTGGGAGCCCCGCATTGTAGGGAGGCTTTGTCTATAAATCAGGAATTCTTTTCGGCCACATCAGGGCCTTAAACCAAAATGTGTGTGTGTGTGTGTGTGTGTGTGTGTGTGTGTGTGTGTACTACTTAGTGTACTTTAAAAGTGGCCCAAATGTTTACTGTAAGATTTGGACTACCCAGATTTTTAAAAATATATTTTATTGATTTTTAGGGAGAGAGATAGAAATATTGATGAGAGAGAAACATTGATTGGCTGCCTCCTGCATGCGCCCGACTGGGGGCTGAGCCTGCAACCCAGGCATGTGCCCTTTCAGGGAATCAAACTATGAACTCCTGGTTCATAGGTCAACACTCAACCATTGAGCCACACCAGCCAGGCTACCCAGATTTTTTTTAAAAAAGGAAGGAAGAAAAGAAGGAAGGAAGGGAGGGAAGAGGGAAGGAAAGAAGGAAGACAGGAAGGAAGGAAGGAAGGAAATACCCTTACTCCCATACTAGTAATAATAGATGACTAGTAATAATAATATCTTGGTGTAAATTCCTCCAAACTTTTACATATATAAATTACATCTTTATATACTGGTTTATAGCTTAATTTTTCACATAATTGTGCATTTATTAATGACACCAAACATGTGTTCATAATTTTTCATGGCTGCATAGTATTCCATATAGTTATGACTCTACCAGACTTCCTTTTACCCCCTTTGTTGGACATTAGGTTTGTTTCTGGGGGTTATAAATAATTTTGTGCCAGGAAAACTTAGACCTAAATCTCTGGCTATATTTTTAATTCCTTAGGATAAGATTCTAGAAGAATTAATAGGCCAAAGAGTATGCTTTCTTTCAAGGTTTTTGATATTTATTGCCAGATCAGCCCCAAGAAAGTTGAACCAATTTCTACTCCCATAGCTTCAATCCTTCACCAACTCTGGAGAGAAAGGGGGGTTATTGGGAGAGGTGATGTAGAGGGATTATACATTTTGCATGGTCTAACCTACCACCCTTTTTCATTTATAATTTCTATTTCATATCATGATTGGGAAGGCCTTTCCCACTCACTGGAACATTCTTTCTCTTTAATTTAACTCTGAATTCTAGAAACATGATACTTCAAGCTATTTCTCCAGAACCATGGACTTCAGGGAGGACATATAGTGTAAAAGGGAGGGATATGAAAAACTTGGGTCTGAGCACTGATCCCGCAGCTCATAGACTGAGGGCTGGGAAAGGATTTAAACCTGCTCTCGGCTCCGGGTGATCACCGACGAGTCCAGGGTTTGCTTGAACATCCCTAGTTATCCCAACTGGGATTTTTCTTCTTGCTCAAACATTTAGAAAAGTCCCTTGGGTTCAGAGTAATGTTAACCTCTTTCCAAGCATCCACTCCCAGGAGGTCTTTGTGCTCCCAAACCATGTGGCCTGCGCCCTGACATGTCCACCCTGCAGGGCAGAGGTCACTGCAGGCAATTACAGGTGGGAGACTCACAGACAGAGCCGAGGGGCCGACCTCCACCACGATGCTGGCTGCACCATCAGCAAAGGGAACACTGGCTGCAGGCTACATGCTGTTCACACCAGGCCCTGACACCGCTGCTGGGGCTTGCAAATGCATTTCTTTTGTGTGTGTGTGTGTGTGTGTGTGTGTGTGTGTAAGCATACATGTACATGCTCACTTGCACAAGCTTGCACACACACTTTCTAACCTCACTCTTCTGCTACTTAATTCTAAATGGGAAAAACTCTAATTTTGAGGAGAGGGACGGGGAGTGGAGCAAAGAAAACCTTCAGTAGAAATAGCAAGAAGAAGATGTTCATGGAGCATGTGCAGAGTAATTTTTCCTCTGCATGCTTTATTAAAGAATTATATGACATAATTACACGTTATCATATCTTTACACATAGTTATGGTAATTACGTCAATGCACATTTGATGTTCTGTAATTACAGTAAATACACAACAATCCTGACAAATCGCCTGATCAAGAATTCAAATCCCTAAGCGAAGACGGGAGAAAGGATGTTAACTCTTCTGCTGCCCGATTGCCCCTAGCAGGTTATTCCTCCGCCTTTTCCTGACAGTCCTGATCCCGGGTGTCATTGAGGCGCAGTTACATTCATCGCCACCAGGATGGTCCTGAGACCGGTCCCTACAGCAACACCATTTACTTTTGTCATGGTTTCCTCTATGATGCTGATGCGTGTGCTGAGTGTGTGTGTGTGTGTGTGTGTGTGTGTGTGTGTGTGTGTGTGTGTTGGGTGGGGGGCTGCCAGGCCCTAATAGAGCTCCTGAGGCAGGTAGGTTGTGAACTTGCGTTTGGTGCCCTCAGCGGAGAGAACTGTCCTGGGGGATGGGGGGCAGAACAAAGTGCGGTCAGGATCCATCTCCCGAGGAAACCAGGGCCTCATGGAGGGCAACAGCAGGGAGAATGGAAGCCTCAGGAGCAGTTGCCTTGGCCGCTGCTAACCTCCAGGCCACTTTGTAACGGTAAATTCCTACCGGCAGGACCACATCCAGTTCTCCAGCCCCTGGAACCACACTGGCTCTGCCACAGGGAGGCTGCGATACCACCTGCCTGTGTTCGTCACTGCGTGCATTTATTATACTGGATGGGTGGTTTTCTTCTCCTTTATGAGTATTTGTCATCATCTCGTCATCTCTGGATTCTGGTGGTGGTGGTGTGGGGGGAGTGGTGGTTGTTCTTGCTAAGTGGAGCCTGTGGCCAATTCATGAAAAACAGTGGGTAATTGGCATAACTGTTGTCCCAACCTGAGGCGTCTCCTGTTCACCTGTGGGTCCCAATCCCTCCTGACTGGGGTCTACTGCAAATTCCTTACATTTGCCGGGAACGGAAGGAGTTGTAAGGTGTGGAGGGAGTGTTTCTCTCCTTTCCCCCATGAGTTCAGGCCAGCACTCATTTAGCTCAGAGGAGCGCTGGGCCTCCGGGAGGCAACAGAAGAACCAAGTCCAGCATTTAGACTCCAAATCCCCAAAGGGACTTAAGAAAGGCTCACCATACTGGGTTCCTCCATGGGAGGAATTTCCCGTGAGGAAAGTTGTAGAATTGAAGGAACACAGGGCTACATCTAGGCAACACCCTCTCTGCCTTCCTCCTCAGGGGCTGGAACCCGTAGATGTTAAGGAGTTTGAAAAGTTAAAAGCTTTAAATAAATGTAAGGACTTTGCAGTAGGCCCCAGTGCCCAGCATTAACCTCCTTTACGGTGGAAGCAGGAATAACACTCCCCATTGGCACCCACTAATGTCATCCCACCTCCGTGACCTGGAGGAACTAATTAACCCTGAACAGGTGTTCTTGAAGGGGAAAGAAACATCTGTGACACCGGCTCAGACCAGAGTGGGAAGGACTGCAACGAGGGCTGACGGATGATTCATCAAAGTAGCAAACTTATTGACTAATAGAATTCTTAGTCATGAAACCTCCGAGCTCCACACAGACCGATATCAAAGCAATTACAGTCTTAAATGAAGCTGGAATCCGTACTGCGGACGATGCTTGTGGTAGCCCAGGTTGGGGGCTAGCAGTGAGTGACCCATTACTCCCCGTTACTTCCCTGGTAATGAAAGCGCCTGGCAGCCTGCAGGCTCCTCGGGATGTAATTGCCGCGGGCTGACATGGGCCTCTCACTGCGCTAATGATGCCAGTTTCCGAGGCCTCACCCCACTTCTCACGCAAGCGCCAGGACAGCAACGGAACGCGGCGCGGTGGACATGAGCACACGAACACGCACATCTTAGCGTTTTGCCTTTTTCAAAAACGTTGCCACCATCTTTTAGCCTCCTTTCTTTTTTTTCTAATTGTTAATTGCTGAAGACCTGGTAAATTTAGACGGATGCCTCAACCATGTATTTAAACATGGGAGCAAGTGAAATGGAAACAGATGTAGCATTTTCTTTCTTTCTTATTTTATTTTCTTTCTAGCGAGGACTTTGCACGGCCAGGAACCATAATGCGTATTTTCTTCACACTCACAAAAGATTCTGCTGGAACCAAGAGTGTGCTGGGAGACAGATTTTTCTAGGCTCTTTCTGGTTGGGTGTTGTTGTGCCGTGCTTTTAACTGCTGTTCATTTAGCAACTACTAGGGAAGGTGGGCTAGGACCGAACAGCCCACGGCTTGCTCCGTGTGGGCTCCGAGAGGGAACTGGGAGGTTGGTGCTCCTTCAAAGGTGGACGGAGCGGGAACCCGCAACATTGGTTCGTGTGATCAGAGCAGCTGTCTCCCAAGAGCCATTTCTTGTCTCAGATCAACAGGTGGCGGGCGGGCGAGAAAGAAGAAAGAAAGAAAGAAGCAACCCCTTTACTTTCTAAGGGTTACCGCTTTGGAGGTGGAGGGCAGGCGTTTGAAATTAAATATGCGGGAGAGAAACCTGTAAGAGGCAAAACCTCCAGCAAGACACGGCCATTTAGTCTCAGTGATGGGTTTCCCAATGAAGTCTGTTTCAGCCTCCCATCCCCCACGCCCTCGCTCATCTCACCAGGGGCTTTGGGAGTTCAATAACTCCCCCAGTGGGACTGTGCTCGCTTCTCTCCAGATCCGCCTAATCCTTGGCTGCTGAGCGACCAACTGTGGTCCCTGGGGAGTGAAAATTAATTTCTTTCCCTGCCCCACTTGGCTGATGGCAGCTGGCCCGCGGCTCAGCTGGGAGCTGGGGTCAGATGCGTGAGACCACCAGATGCTTGGAGTAAATGACCAGGGCCTTGGGCCGAGAAGGCTTCTAACAATACGGAAATGCCATTTTCCATGTAACTCGATTGCGATGCGCCCAGCTGGCTCTCTACCCCAAGATTCAATTATCAGAGACAATGCGTGTTCCCCCATCCCCCCAGCTCTCACCTGTGCTTTCTGGGGAGCTGCGTAGTGTCCTTTTTTCTGGCAGCTATGGGGGATGAAGTTTCAACCCGCGAAAAGAGAGGGTTTTCTGCTCATTGTCAGCTTCAGAACTAACTAGTGTGCAGTGGCTGCACCGTGAGAGAGCACTGGCGTGCTCTAGCCGTGTGGCCCTGGGCAACCCCCTAACCTCCCTGAGCCCGTTTCCTCCTCGGCACAATATACCAGATGACCTTCGGTATATTCGGCCTCTAGTTCTAAACTCCCAAGGAGTCTATCGGAGTGCATTTCGCTGAGGATCCCAAAGCACTCCCTTGACAGGAGAGTCATCAGTTTCAAAAATTAATTCAGAAGAAACTGGAAAGCAAAGTCAGGAATAAAGGGCACGTGGTGACCCAGTAACTGGTGCGGCTGGAACTCAAGCCAGATGCTTGGGCTCCCAGCCGGGGTCTACCGCGCCCCGTCCCCAGGAGGCCTGGAGGTCTCGGGGAGCCTTGCAGGCTAAAGCTTAGAGGCAGCTTGCAGGCCAGACAGGGATGGCAGGAGGAAGCCGAGACAATCATGCGGGGCGATTCGGTTGGCACTGTCTCTAAGAGGTTGCCTCGCAGGCCTCCAGCCTCTCGCTCTTCAGCTGGAGAAGCTATCAATGGAAACGGGATCCAAGTGTTGCTGATTCAATGATGTTTGCCCAAATGCTATTTCCTAAGAGCTGTTGGATGCCCAAGATGCCTTCTGAGTCTGTTTTCTTTTTCCAACACACTCATTTCTTTTCCTGGAAGTGGGACATGGCATGAAGCCGGTGGAATCTGAACCCGAGCCTATTCCAACTCCGTTCTAAACTTGGCTCGCATTGCAATAAGAGGATTCGGGAACCCAGCAGAGGCCCCTTCCTCCCACCCCCTCCTGGAGGTCCCGGAAGCTGTCGCCATTAGTAGGCGCTGAGTGCATGCAGCAGTTTTGTGCATATGCGCTAGGCATTGCTCCGTGCATGTTTCACGTCATCTTCAAACCACATGGAGAGGAAGGAATTAGTACCTCCATTGTACACACCAAGAACTTCTAAGATATAATAAATGGCAAGCTTCACATTCAGACCTAGGCCTGTAGCCCTTGCTCTAACATCACACACACGCACATACACACAGACACACACACTTGCAATGAAGACCTGCTCTTTTTCAGACCAAGTAGAGTCCCTAATAGGTGGCACACCCATGAGTCACTTTGTTAAAAAGGCAGCTCCAACCCATGGGGCCAGATCATAGCTTTGGATTGGCTGTTGCGCATCTTCCTGGCTATTTGAACACAACTATCTTCACAGTTCTCCCAGCAGACTGGCTCTGCCCAGTCAGGAGGCCCTGGCTTTGCTCCTTTGCCAGTTCCTCCTTTAGCCCCTTCCCACTGCCTGGGAGTTTCTTTTGTCTTGTTATTCTCATTTGAAATGCTGGCCAGTGTAGACTAGCCCCATCACCCCCTCCCAGCTACAATCAACATGGCTTTCTGTACCTCTCATCCACCCTGACCCTAAACTGGGGGACGCTTTAAAAAGAGCAACAACGCCAGCTTTATTGCTCATGGCTCGTGTCCTTGCACTCACCCCTTTTCCTATCTGAGCCCCAGATCTCTTAGTCTTAAGAAGGGGGTAACAATCACAGTCTTCTCACACAGGGTTTCTGGGGATCCAATGAGTCAATATGTGTGGCTGTACTTGGTGACTATAAAGCACCAGGTCAGACCAAGTCCCTCTGTGCCCATTACCCCACCTTAATCCACTCTCTGTTGCTTTTCATCCCGCATTTAACAAATGGCCACACACGCCATCTCCTCAGGGGAGACCCAGGTCCCCTCTCCCAGCTCCGCCCACAAACTGGTTGCATTCCACCGCAACAGAAGACGGACTAAAGCCACGGACACATGCCTCCATGTGAAAGGAACCAGAAGCACTGGATTTTGACATCTTTTAAATTTTTTTCCTGCATAAAAAGTAGATGTGAAGAGTGAAGACTTGTAGTAACACCCCAGGCCAAGTAGCACGTTCAAGACAGCATGGCAGGTGACACACAGGATGTCAGGGAGCATGACAGCAGCACTGGGATGTGGGTAGCATAATGCCACACATCAGCATTGCCAACAGCTCGTATAACTTGGCAGTGGGCATGGAAATACCGTCTGGGTCAGAAGATGCCAAGAAGGGCTGGAGTGTTACCATTAGCACGAGCACCACGCACATCCCACCAAGGCTGCTAATGCGGAGGGGCCCGTCTCCCACCCTGTCCTGCCGCCCTCTCATTGGCTTTTCTTTCCCCTGCCCACGCAGTGGCCTTTCCACCTGAAGAGCAAGGACCACGTCTTCAATGCCACCAGCCCAGAAATATGTCTCACAGGTATGATGACAATATCTACTCGCCAACCAATAGCCACAATCCCTTTTTACCCACTACCTTCTCCAAGTACAAAATGGGAGGATAATTTTAATCCTCTCCTGAAGGATGAATAAGAAAAAAATGCGATGTCCCTGGAGGATGCTGAAGCCATCGATTAGAACTGCCTTGTGCCCATCTTCATTTCTGATGGTGACCCTCACCATCCCTCCATTCCTGCCTGACGTCAGGGTGGTCCCACACACTAACCGGGAATTAGGACGCTTGGTGCTTTCCAGGTCTCTGCCAGTGACCCTGAGGGCCAAGAGGCGGGTGAGATAGCCTGACTCCCTGGAGTGACAGCTGCTGCACTTCTAAAAGAGATCACAGACGAGACGGTGCACCTTGGCCTTTAATGGGTAGCTATTCAAAGGGAAGCGGTTCCACTCCTTCCGCAGTCATCCCACCTTTGTAGCCAAACCCCTTTTTTCTTGGTGACACTCATCTTTTCTTCCCTGAAAACACAGCTGAGGAAAGGAAATTTCTCCTTCCTTCCCACCTGCAATTTCCACTATCAAAATCCAGTGTCTCCACCTTTGGGACCCACCTTCTCCTTTCCACTCGCTCTTTCTCTGGCTATCAGGCATTGAAGATTGATCTGTTTCTCGTGGCTCCAAGTGAATTTGACTATGTGCATGGAAACAGCCAGGCAGAGCTGACAGCCCTGTCAGACAGTGAGCACAGTTCCTGACATACATGCATGGGAGTGAGTGCGCGCGCGCACACACACACACACACACACACACACACACAGTTCCCCTCCTCTGAGTCCCCACAGGGTTTCCTCTCCATCCCCCTTGGCTGGTCCCACCTGCTCATCCTGCCCTGGTCCAGCCCAGTCCACCATCCCTCGGCCCATACTCCACTGCAGGCAGCTGACAGGCTCCCCTGCCTTCCCGTCCCTCACAAATCCAGCCTGGGGCGGGCGGGGGGCCGGGGGGGGGGGCGGCTGAGGAGGGGAGCTGCACTCTGTTGGATAATGAGTTGAGAACTTACTGCCTCTCGTCTCTCTCTGGCTGGTGACTGACACAAATGGAATTCATCTTTAATCATCTGTTAACTCGTTGTCTATTATAGCTCTTTAATAGCACCATAGATATTCTTAATGAAGCATGATTTAAGGTATTTACAGCACATGGACCGACAGACATCACTCACAGTGTGCAGGTAATGAGGCATAAAACGGCTTTTGTATTCGCCCCCCCCCCCCCCCGCCCCAAAAGAGAAAGCGACAGAGAAAGAGAGAGAGGGAAAGAGCTTTAGCACTGGGGCAGGAAAAATTAAAAGCCTGTGTTGTAAGGTTTGTTTTAAAATGTTTAGGCATTTAAAGTCATTTTAGCTTTTTCCAGGTGTTTGGCTCACAGTGTTCAGCAATTACCCCCACTGAGAGTGGCAAGCTCAGGTCCCACATATTCTCCGCAGCCGCCTCAGACCCTGACACCGTGGTGCATTTTGGGGTGTGGGGGTGGTGCTGAACTGGTTGCTCAGGGGACCCTGAGTGTTCCTCTACGTAGAACACAAGCCTTTGTCTGGTTTCCTCCACTCACAGTGTCCCCTGATGGTGTTCAAGGGACATCAACGCGTCAGAAGGACAGTGGTGGGGCTGGTGGCAGCCATCCCCACAGGGAAGAGGGCCAGGGCGGGAGGTGGCCTTCTGCGGACCTGCTTTCTGGGGCTGGGGCTTCTGCTCTCGCACATACTTAAATGTAAAGCTTGAGATGCCCAGCCAGTGTGGCTCAAGGGTTGGGCATCGACCCAGGAACCAAGAGGTCACTGGTTCGATGAACCCAGAGCACATGCCTGGTTGCAGGCTTGATCCCCAGTTTCTAACTCTCTATCCCTTTCCCTTCCTCTCTCTCTCTCTCAAAATAAAAATGCATTTTAAAAAATGAGTGAAGCAGAGAGGACCTAGCTAGCCCCTGGCCTCATGCAACCCCTCCTTTCTCCAATGAGGAGGCCCAAAGTTATCTAGTAGTTACCAAACCAGAACTGGAACTGGGTGTCCTCTCCCTCGTGATGGCTGTTCCTCTCACCATACGGGGGTACTCTGTTGTTCTGGCCAGACAGACCCCACAAAACCTCTAGGACAATGAGGAATCAGAGAGATGGGGGTGTGGGTGGCGGACACTTTTCCAAGGATATGCTTTAAATGTAGAGCTCTCCAAAGCAGAAGAAACCCCTCACACACTCTACAGAGGATGACAGGATAGAAAACGACAAGATCCAACTTCAGGCTCTGAGCCTCCCTTCCCTGCAGTGGGCCTTTGAACAGACTTCCTTTCCCTGCCTTGGAGGGATAGGCCCAACCTGCCCTCCCTGTAGTCGAGAAATGTCGTAAAAAAAAATACATGACTTGGGGCGTGGGGACCAGAGATGAACATCACTCATGGGGATAGGCACCTTGTTACTTATATTTTGAGGCCCAGTCCACCAAGATACCGTCTCTTTGTTGCCTCTGCTGCGCTCCATCGCTGCCCCCGTGTGCTGTCTGTGCTGAGCCTGAGCCCAAGGCAAGGGCTCAGCCAACAGTGTTTGCGTTGATGTGTCATTTCCATCAGATCCCCTCTCTGCAACTGCCCAGTGTTGGCCACTCTCCGGTTCTGGGTAGAGACTGACAGGGAGCAGGAGCCCAGGCCCAGACGCCTTCTTCTCAGGAGGGAGCAGCGTGGGGTGCTCGGGATTGTGCCGTGCCGCTTACCTGGCCTGGTGGGTGTAGACCTAGGCGCTCTGCCATCCAGCCTCTCCTGTCCTGCAGGAAGGGCTGTGAGGATGGCGGCGAGGTGACTTCATGTCCCGCTGCTTCAGCAGCCAAATGCGGGGTGAGCCTGGGTGGGAGAAGACATGGTTTCTCCGGGTGGGGTGGTGAGGAGCCCATGTCGGTGTGACTAAGGTGCCCAGATTCTCCTGCTAAACCATCCGCCTTTGTGTGAGCTGCTCTTCTGGTGCATTTGGGGCACCAGTGACCTTGGGAGGGAGCCAGACACCGTGATCTGTGTATGCGTGTGTGTGCGCGTGTGTGTGTGCACGCGCGTGTGTGTGTGCGTGCGTGTGTGTGCGTGCGTGTGTGTGTGTGCGTGTGTGTGTGCAGGGAGTGACATTCAGAGGACACAAAAAGGAGAAGGGCACCCTCAGCACCTGTCCAAGGGTGGAGGTCCACGTAGGAGAAGGCCATTGAACTCAAAGCAAAGAGCATGCTTCCGGGCATTCTCCACGTGCTACTCCCTGTCCCAGACTCTGTGACCCAACTTATCTTCCAGGTAGGCCTGATTCAAACAAGCAAGAGAAGAGCAGGGAGCCCATACATCCCAAACCTTAGGAACCACATCATCCATTTATGTGTTGATTCATGCATTCATTCCACACCTGGCGAGACACTGTGCCAGGCCCCAAGGGTAACTGAGCAGCTTGCCCAGAGAAGCCCGTGATCTGGTCAGAAGACAGACTTCTAAAGAAATGATGTCTGTGAGTGGTTGAGGTGGGGGTAATGAGAGGTGCCATATGGCGCATGAAGGCAGGGCAAAGGTGGTGGAATAACTGTGATATTTAGGTTGGACCCTCAACCTTAAGGATGGCAAAGCATTTTCCCTAATAGACCGAAGAGCCCGGTACAGAATGGGCCATCCTTTCAATACACGTAGACTCACAGGATGGCAGAATGAGAGAGAGCCTACAGTTTCCTACATGCAGTGGTGAGCTTACTCTTCTCCCTGCCCCTGCTCCCCAACCCCACTCCTTACTCCCAAGCAACCCATTCCATGTCTGCTCAACGCTGACTCTTAGTCTTCCGTCAGGTCACATCCTTTCCACCGAGGAACCTGCTGTACCCTTCAAGAAAAAGAAGGCTTATGTGGGGGATTTGTGAGGACCAGACAGGGAGTGGAAGGCTGGCAGGCCCCAGGTGGTCCTGGGAATAGAATTCCTTCTGCACCCCTGCCCTCACTCTTGGACTCTGGTCATTCTGGCTCCTGTCGGGGAGGAGAAAACTTCCCTTTCCCCCTCTTAGTTCTTCTGGCTGATAAAAGAATTAAAATGACATAAGACAGATTAACGGGAGAAAAATAATCAAATTTAATTTCATAGGTACATACAGGCGTTCCATGCGAATATGGGGCTCCAGAACAAATGTGGCAGTTGACGCTTACCTGCTAGAGCTTCAAGAAAGGGGGCTCATGGTTTGGGCTTCAAAGGGCAGGAAGGCAATTCACACAGAGATGAAGAAGCAAATGTTTGGTGAACAAATGTTGCAGGGCCATCTTTAACAATGGAACCCAGAGAGAACTTTGACCAAATGGGCCTTTCTAAGTTCCTCCCTGCTATCACCTAGTTCGTATAAATTATAGTTATCTATGGTGATAGCTCCTATTCTGCAGCAGCCCTCTAATTTCTTTTAGGATTAGGGGGAATCTAGTGGAATAACCATTGTATGCAGGATGGATCCTCAACCTTAAGGATGGCAAAGCATTTCACACAATAGACCACAGAGTGAGGGTCTTTGTTTCTTCAAATAACCAACTTCAAATAATTCATATTCCAAAACATATTTCGGGGTGGCAAACTCTGCTCCCCTCAATCCTCATGAGTCTCACCCGTTTATAATTTTGAGTGACCCTAACTTTGACCACCCCCTGCTAATGGATCTGGTTCAAAGGACAGAGGGCAGAGTAGGATGAGTCCAGCCCAGCTTTTCTTGTGCCAGGGCATACACTGCTTGGCTTATGGATTGCCTGTCCCAGGGCAAGTGCCTACCATGGTCCAATCAACTAAGGAAGATAAGGTGGCTATCCTGTGAGTGGGTTAGGGACCCACCTCTAAAATCCCCTCAGCTAGAAAAGATTTCTCTCTCTCTCTCTCTCTCTCTCTCTCTCTCTCTCTCTCTCTCTCTCTCCACCCGGAGACTCCATTATCCCAATCAGCGCTAATTTTCTAAATGAAAAAAAAAGAAAGAAAAAGTAGAAAAATTAAGTGAAAATGTAGGAAGGAAGTATGCAAAACCTTATTGGAATACTTGAAATTTTCTAACCAGGCAAAGCCTCATGGTTTGTGATTTCCTTTGGGATTTGCAGCGACTTCCTTTCCTCTCAGCTGAAAAATGCGAGTCTCTAGATCTCTAAATGTCTGTGGAGAGTTTCTGGGGCCTCCTCTTGGTTTTTCTTCTCTAATGATTCCTGGGACAATATCAGCACTAAAAGCTAATGATTTCTTTTTTTTTCTTTCTCAACCACATTTCCGCCAAGAATCAGCACCTATGTACCTTCTGAGGAGGCTTTGAGATAACTTGCTCTGAAGATGGAGAAGCCAAGGCCCCCGAGAGTGAAGTGATTATTAGAAACGTCACTTTGATGTGGAGACAGGATAGATGAGAGGAGAGGAGAGGCACAGCCTGGCCTAGGGCTCCTATGAGTGTGTCTTTTTTTCGCTCCATAATATCATCCTTACCCCTGATTCAGAATCCAGGCTCTTCAAGCTTCCCAGAAAACTCAGGAGTGGCCCTTCTCATAAGCTAAACTCATTACTTAAGAATGTCTCTGAATAATATGTATGTTTGGGGGTGAGCCCAGGAAAAGGAAAAGGTGCCAGTCAACCCCAAAAGATGCACTGGAGACCAGGCCCATTAAGACCTACTATTTCCTCTCTTCTATATGATTCTATTGATGGATTGGTCAGGTTGTTGCGGCAGGTTGTTGAGAACCCTCAGATGTGCCCAGGTCCCCCTGGGCCTGATTTCTCTTGTTTTATTCCCTGCCATTAAGAAATGTTTATAACAAAGCATTTGTGTGACACTTAGATAGAACAACTAGTTGCCTAGGAAACTGTCCATTCTACATGTGTTCCACTTCCTGGTATTATTTGGGTCCAGCTGCCTCAATTGGCCTTCTTCTTTAGCCTTCTTTTGACACCACCACCCCCACACCCACCACCATTTTATGCCAGTGGAGTAGCTCCTAACAGGGACTGGCTACATAATTTGTGGGCCCAGTGCAAAATGAAAACGCAGGACCCCTAGTTGAAACAACAGCAATAAACCAAGCCCTGCTTTTCTCAGTGCTACACAGGCCTCAGGCCCATGAAGCAGGCCTTGCTCCTAATGGCAGTAGGTATGGCCCTGCACCTCCCTATGGCTCAGTAGGGCTACAGGGATCCTGTCCTGGTGACAGAGACATACATCTTCTGCTTTATCATAATAGCTTTCCACATGCTCAACCCACAGATTTTTAAGGCTCTCCGTGTTGATCCCCAGGAAACAGGAGTCATACATAATTGTAGGAACCAGGCATTACTTTTTGTAAACCATATTTACTCTACTCAGACTACTTGCATAATAGTTCTTACCTCTTTCAGCCCAAGAGGAGCCTCAGAATTGTCACCATGGGTCAAAATGAACCACAGTCTGTCCAGTTATGATGGCTGCCTCTGGCCACCACACCCAGAGACTTTCATTTATTTATTTTTATTTTTCGCTCAGAGACTTATAATGGCCCCAATTCTCTGCTCTGCTATCTGCCCTTAAGGATCACCTCCTGAAAGTCACAATTTACCCAAGCAGCCACTGTGCATCCATATCCCATAGGTGTCTCCTAACATTTCAAAGAGCAATTTGTATTTTCAACCTGTCTCACCTCTTGGGTAATGAAGTAGATGAGCTTACCACCCACTGTGTATGTTAGCTGTTCCTTTTTCTGTACTAACTGCTTCCTTTTCAAGTGCCAAGAGTTCCCTGCAGTTCTGCCTTCCAGGATTTGAAGACCAAGACTGTGTTTGAACATTTGTACTCTCAGTGATTTGAAAGACTTTGCTCATTCCTTATCTCCTCCCATCCTTCCCTGGCTGCTCCCTCTCGCCCTCCCATTCCTTCTGTGTGACCATTTTAGCGGCCCCTTTCTGCAGCACTGGAAACTGTGGACAGTGCTGCCATGCAAGCATATGATGGCTCTTCACATATGGAGCACACTCCTTTATGTGTGTTTCCTTCCAGTTAAGCCTGACCTTCTATTTCTTCTGTGTCACAGGGACCCCTTGGGCTGGTGTCTTTAGGGAACAGTCTGTAGCAACTGTGATATACTTGTCTGAGTTGTCTTCCCAAATTACCCAGGATTTTGTCTGCCAAGGCCCAGCCAGGCACAGGCCTGCTGGGAGGCCGCCTGCCCCCCTGTGCTCTCACACAACCTCTCAGGGCCAGCTTGGATTTCTCCCCACGGAGTGGGGGCGAGTAGGGGCATTTCTACCGAGAAAGGATTCCCCCATCATCTGATTATCTGTGGTTTCATTGCAATCTTTGTAGAATAAAAAGTCTAAAATGGAGCCCCAAACACTTTTATCTAGAGATGAACAGAGAAAGAGGTCCTTCCGTGGCTTTGCTTATTGCTGTCTCTAAGCACTTCCTTGTCAATAACAAAATATTTGGCACCAAAAGTTCTAATTTTGAAAGCAACCTTGTCAAAAGCCTTTGAAGGACTGAATACAATTTCATTTCCCACTCACGTATTTACCTCCTCAAAGAACTGTAACCAATGAAGGAGGCATAACTGCACTTACGGAAATCCCACTTCCTCTCCTCAGAGGGCAGCAGAGCGAGTGCCGGAGAGCCCTGGCTCAGAATCACACAGAACTGGGCTTGATTTTTTCCTTTGCCGCTTACTAACCATGTGCCCTTGGACAGGTTACTCAATCTTCCTAAGCCTCAGTTTTCTCATCGTTCAAGTGGGAATAATAGTGGTGATCTCTATGTTGGCTATGGAATTAAATGAAGTAAAATATATGAAATGGTTGGAATCTAATATAATAGGGCTCAATTAATGGTAGCTGTTATCTGTTTGATAATCTTTACGTGAGGACTACATCAATTTGTACATCCAGGGTTCGCTTTATATGGAAAGGCATTTATTTAGTGGTAAACTCCTTGGATGTTAGTACAGTTAATGACATATTTTATTTCTGCATTCAGCATGCACATCTATCTCATGTATGTAGAGATCCCAGGCCTGGTGATGGAAGCAAGTACACCAAAAACTCATATAATGTAACCAACAAGTCTTTAACACAGCCATTCTCTCAAGGAACTAATTCACATTCTTTCCAATCAAGTCTTTGGCCAAAAGAGGTAGATGTTCCCAACATAACTCTAAAAATGTATCCATAGGTAGGGGTAGCTCAAAACCCTCCCCTTCCCACAAAAATTGATCCAGAGACATAGAAGCATGGAACAGACTGTCGAATCACAGAGGGAAGATGGGGGAGGGGGAGAAGAGATCAGCTAAAGAAGTTGTATGCATATATGCATAACCCATGGACAGAAACAATAGGGTGGCAAAAGCCTGGGGTAGGGGGTAGGGGGTAGGAGGTAGGGGGTAGGGGCAGTCTAGAAGAGGTCAATTGAGGGGAGATATAGATAACATTTTCAACAATAAATATTTTTTTAAAACCTTCCCCTTCCCAATTTATTAATATTCTTTTATATTTAAAGAATCACATTTCGGAGGGGTGGGGGGGGGCTGCCAATAGTGTATTCATTCAAACCTATGTATTTTGGTAAAAATTCTTAGATAAAGGCCTGCCAATCTCTGGGACTTACTAAAACTAGTTGTAAAGTATATCTAGAATGTCCTGTCCATTTTGAGGGTGATTGGAAGTGGGAAAGACATGTTAAATCTATCCAAAACCTGGAAAATGTTTTGCACTGTGACCATCATCAGATTCTCCACCTGAGCTTTCCCAAAAATTTTTTAAAAATCATTTTATGGGTTTGGAGAATAGTATTGAATTCACACAACACACAACACACAAATTTTTCCCAAAAAGTATCTTGTTTGCACCTGACCAGTCACATTCTGTGGGTTTCTCTCAAATGAAAATATTTCCTTGAAATTGGAAGAAGACTTACTAGTAGAAATCATATGGCTGTATTCTCTTGATTCATTTTTTTTTTCTTTCCCCATCAAATGTACCCCTAGAAAAGCTCAACAGTGCCTTCCTCGTTGAGCATTCCAGTGGGGTTTGGGCAAGAGGGTAAGACCACCGTTTTCAGCTTCACAGGATGAGATGTGCCACAGAGGCGGGCCCCTCTTATGGACGAGCAGGGCAGCGAGAAGAAAGGCCCCAGAACAAAGACACACCAGGTCATTGTACTCACTTATGCCTTGTTTAGCACCCAGAGAAAGACGGAAACCCCACACACAATGCTTACAAATCAGAGTGCCTCAAATCCTCAAGGATTGGTGTTATGCTTTTAATAGTTATTATATTTCACACACCAAGTCTTAATTGCTCTTTGTAGTTCTCTTAACCCTCTATCAGAAGAACCCTTAATATTGTGTAGTAACCCGTTCATTCTCCTAATAGCCCCTTCAGGACAGGAGGTCACTGAGATGGCCTCCTCCCATCTTGTGTGAGAAGAAGCAGAGGCCCAGTCACTTAGCTTAAACCTTCACCTTCCCACCAGCTCGTCTGGATTCCCCAGCATTTCCTCCAGACCTTGATATCATCTCGCTTCTTCAAGCAGGACACACCATGCCATCTAACATGCTTCTGTCTCTGCCTAACAGCCCCATTCTTCTCCGCATCTCCTTATTGGGTAGCGTGACCATGGCTCCACCCACCTGAACTGGGGCCAAATCCCCTGGTGACCAACACTAACTCCAAAAGGCTGAGCCACCAGCCTAGCCACTCACCCCCATCTGGCTGGGCTTGGTCACCCCAAACAAGTGTGAAAACACCACCTTTGCAGGCCTGAATCCGAAAGAAATTGGAAACCTGCTGTTAGCTCCATTCCCACTCTCTTCTCATGTTTGCTGTTATTTTTTAACACGTTTTTTTTTCTCATAAAAGCACTATCCTTTTCCCCAGAGCTTGCCTGTAGCAAAGGCATGGTCTGTACAACTGCAATTATTTCAGAGAACAGATGGAGTGAGGAGCAGAAAGTCTGTTAATAGTAATAGAAATGCTACATGTTAACCTGGACAGCACACGATGACAGTCCCATGACTACCCGTTCTGTTCCCACCAGCTGGGCAACCAAAGTAGGAATGAGATATTCACAAACACAGCCATCAGACACGTAGCCACCCGAAGTTAGAACTCAAATTCCTTCACACCAGGGGCGGTGGCGACTGCGGTGGCTCAGGCCGAGGGCAGAGGAAGCCCAGCCACAGCTCAGCACCAGGCCTAGCAGAATTGCCCTAGCTCTGGTTCAAATGCCAAGGCCTCTTGGGCTGGCTCAGGCCCAGACCCAGCTTCTAGGCAAACACTGGCCCTAGCAGGGAGCCAATCCAACCAGCACTTCAGAGCCATGCTCTGGGGAGGAAACATTAGGTCTGGCTGGGCTGACCTTGACTTCCTGGGAGGCTGTGGGTGAGTGAGAGGCCTGGCTCAGGAGCCAGAGGCTTCGGCTCCCCCAGGCAGAGGTCCAGCAGGACAAAGGCGAGTCTCTGTGTTAAGTGTTGTACGGTCAGTTGGGAGCAGCAATACAAACGACTTGTCCAGCTCTGGGACCAAAAATTTCTTCCTCCTTCCAGAACACAAAAAGAAAACGATGTCTTATCTTGACAGAGGAAGTGGGTACATTTATTTCAACAAGTATTTCTTAAGCGCCTACTGTGTGCAAGAAAATATGCCAGTTCCTTTAGGAACAACAAAGAGATAATTGTCCCTACCTTCAAGAAAATGATAATCTAATAAGAGGGAACAAGAGTAGCCTGCGTGTAACTGGGTGCATAGCAGAGCATGGTAAGTGCCCAGCGAAGGTATAAACCAGCATTCTCCTGGGTTCCAATAGCAAGGACAGCGTGTCTTGTCCAAGGGGCTTGGAAGACATCCTCCTGGAGGAGGTGGGTGGCATTTGAGATGTGTCTTGAAGAATGGGGTGGACTTTCTGGTGGGCACAGAGGAGGGGAGGCAGAATCACACTTGAGGTCAGACCCGTCCCAGTCTGTGTGGGCATGCGTGGGGCGACGGTGGGACCAGCTGGCGGGCTGATTGAAAGCAAGCTGTAGAAGGCCTCCAATGTCGGGTCACAGAGTTTATATTTAAGTCAAACGTCTGTGGAGAGCTGTTCCTCAGAAAGATGATCGCCACTCTGTGCTTGCAAGAGCCAATTCTGTGATCTCGTGTTGGTCGCTTGGATGGGCCATGGTGTGAATATTTACTCGTGAAAATGACCTAGCACTGCAGATCCGGGAGCGTGTTTGTGTCTTTACTTCTTTGTTTTCTAAAGAACTTGCTTACCAAGACACCCTGGATTACTCTAATAGAAGCCAGCGCGAATGGGTAGGAAGGGAGGGTAGACAGGTCACGGGCCGGTTGGGAGACTGTTGAAATAGTAGAGACAAGAGCTGGTTCAGACCTTACCCAAGGGGTCAGAGAGGATGAGAACAATGAGAATAGGCTCCAGAAAGTGGAGCAAGAAAGAATCGAACGTGATTGGAGAGGGAAGAGTCAACAGATGATTCATATGTTGAATTTGATGGGTGACAAAATGGTAGTGCCGTTCAGAGAAACAGGGAAGTCAGAGGAGGAACTGGTGAGTGGGGTGGACGTGAGTGTAGCTTTTGGAGGTAGAATTATTCTTCTGATAACGAATTAAAGTAAGGATCCACACACGGTGTTACTCATACGCTCCCCTTTCCCTTTCTTTAGTTTCCTCCTTCTCCTCCCTCCTATGCAGAACGAATAATAAAACATTCCTCACCTGACATGCGGGCATTTCTGCTAGCTGCTTGGCTGTGTACGGGGCTTTGAGATTTAAATATGTCCCTCAGCTTTATTAAGCCAGAAAAATTGCAGTGGGCCAAAGGGTCAGAGTGCGGGCTCTGGGGAGGAGTAAAATACCGTGAACTCGGCAGGATTTGAACTCACCACTCACTGCTCCCATCGCCTTGGCATGCTGCCAGAACCGCTGAGCCAGGCGAGAGCATTCCTTCCCCCAGCCGTCTTGAGTGGGCAGATGCCACGGAGCGACCGCCATCCCCAGAGGACCGGGCAGCACAGTGGCAGAAGGCGTTTGATTCAGAGATGCTGGCACATGTTGCCAGTAAGTTCATCTTTGCAGTATGTATGTTTTAAATTACACGAGTGCCCAAGAGACCGAGGTGTGGAGGAATTGGCAACACGCAAACAAAAACCATAGTGCTGTGAATCAGAGTCAAGCCCAGTTCTGTCCCTCTACCTCCTGCCCTTGCCTGCCCTTCTCTGCAGGGAGCAGAGGGAGGAATTGGGAGACAAGGGACATGGTTTTAAGTCCCCGAGAAGCCCTTCTCTTGCTCACAATGACTGGCATTTATTGATCACTTAGTACATGCTGGGTGCTATTCTGAGCCATTTATGAACTCAATGTGCATAACACTCTAAGAGAAAAGCGTGATGATGGTTATAATCTCTATTTTATACAGTGATCCTGAGGCTCAGAGAGTTTAGGCAACTTGCCCAAGGCCACACAGTAACTAGATAGGATTCACATCACTAAGGTATATGGCCTCGGACAGATTCTCTGATCCTTCTCAGCCTCCATTTTCCCATCTGTGGACTCAGAATAATAACCTCTATTTAGGGGATTTTTTCCTATAGTGACCCCTTGTTTCCAGTAATGTGACGCTTGGCCACATCAAATTATGGCCTTAACTGACTCAGACCCAAATCACCTGCCACCTCTGACCACAACATCTGGCCCCTGCTGAATCATATTTTATTCTTATGCTGACCTTCTCTAGACAGAAGTACCCCCACTGCCACTCACACTCTGCCCGGGAGTGTTTTGCCCCTCACCTGTGTCCCCATAGCCCCTTGTGTAAGTCTCCCCAGCGTGTCACACTGTACTGCTGTTTACGGCTCTGCTGTTGGTTTGTGAGCCATGCCAGGGCATCTTTGCACAGACGGAGTGTAGGGTGTTGGGCCGGGGAGCTGAACTCATTGAAGAAATGGGGATCTTCAGCCTGAACAAAAGGTGAGAACTGCCTTCAAATGCGTGAGAGGCTATCCTGTGCTGGGAAGACAGCACTTGTTCTAGGCAGTTCTCAAAGAAAGGACAGGAGCCAGTGTGAGCTTCAAGAGGCCGTGTTTGGCCCCATGAGATGTGGCCTAGCTGGACTTAAATGAGTCGCATTCACAGGGAATGGGGGACACCCCTTGCTGGGGGTGCCATGCCCGTGCTGGCTGGTTGCTGACCAGGTTTGCAGTAAAGGGAATGTGGCCCCAGTTTCCTCACTGTTCCAGGATTCTGTGATCTGTCCCACTCCCAGGCAAGCTTAGAGGCCCGGCCCACTGTCTCTGTGTGCTCCAGTGTCCCCAGGCTGCACTGGAGATGCGAGGCGCTCAGTCTCTCAGGCTCCAGGCACTGGAGACAGATCTTCTGGAGCAAGTCTGCTGGCCATTAAGGCAACTGCTATTCCAGGGACCACCGGGAACCAACACTGAGGCCATTTGTTCACAGTAGCAAAACTTGACCCATGGACATTGCTTCACAGTCTGAAAAATACTCCCACACTTGTAACTCGTTTTCTTTTTAGAATAACCCTGTTGTATGAAACATAAATTATTGTCATTTTGCAGACAGTAAACCGCCCCGTGGTGAGAGTGAATAGCACAGCCCCAAACGCTCAGCCTATTCAGGAACCATGCAGGCCAGGATTGAGGCCCTCTGTCCTTTACTTGTCATCTTTCCACGACATCGGTTGCCCTTCTGAAGAGCAGCCTCTGGCACTCACTTGCCAAAACCAGCACAGAAAACTGAAGTATGCATCAAGTAGGAATGCGTTTCGGTGCGAGGAAGAAAAGTCCCTACCACAGGGACTTGAGGGCTTTATTTGTTTCATGCAACAGCAAGTCTAGGGGCTGGCAATCCTGGGTGGATTCAGCTGCTCCAGGACCCGGGTTCTTTCCATCTTTCTGTTTCACCATCCTTAATACATAGGCCTTCAACCTTATGATTGTCCCCTATTGGTCACAGGATGGCTGCTACACACCCAACATCACATCCATATTCCAGACAGGAGGAACGGAATGGGTAAAGGGGCAAAAGGCAACAACAGTTTTCTCCTAGTGAGTCTTTGTCCTTTGTTCAGGAGCAGATCCCTTCCTGGGGACTTTCTCCTACATCTTCTTGGCCAGAACGTGGCCTCCCCTCGGTGCAAGGAAGGCTGGGAGACCCAGGACTGCAACTTTCCAGCCTCTATAGTAGAGGAAGGCAAGGGGGAAGGGTAGCGGATCCACAGTGACTACACAACACCTCTGCCCAAATGTGTCAACGCGTGACATGAGCCCCAGCTCCCGGGTCAAGGTGCCTCAGTCCACACAGCCCAGGAAGTGTCTTTGTCAGCAGCTATGGAGAGAGAGGATGGCCTCCTGGATGCCAGCCTGAAATGTGAGTCTGTCCTCGGAAAGGAAAGGCTTTAGGCTCAAGGGACACCACCGACTGCATCCTGGTGGGACCATCAGCCCTGGTGAGGAGCAGCTGTTACACTCAACCTCCCCCAGGAAGAAGGCTCTTAACTAGATTTCCCATGCAGAACTTTGTGGGGGAGGTTCAAACACAACCAACCCACCATAGGCTAAATTTGTATGCCAACCAACATCGTAATGAATAGTGGGAGTGGAGGGTGACTTCAGCTTCTCGATTTGGTGCCCGAGGCCCTTAATCTTCAGAGCCCAGGCACAAGGGACACCAGCCAAGGTCGTGGAAGCCTGCCCCCTTTATGTAGAGGGCACATGGTCTTCCCTGAGAGTGCACTAAACAGGAAGAGAAACGTGGGTTTCAGTCAGTAGTGGATTTGATTGAGGACTTTCGGGAACCAAACTATAGGACTGTAGATCTCACCAGTAACTCTACATTAGTGTCACCTGGGGAAACTTCCAGATTGACACCTGGGCCCCACTCCAGACCCCTTAAGTCAAGGGTCCAGCTTTGGCAGCTTTAAAAATCTCCCCTGGTGCTTCTAATATTGACGCAGGGATAAGAACTACTGCCCGGAAGAGATTGGCTCACCACTCAACTTGACCATGAACCTTAACCTTATCAGGCCAGCTCAATTTTTCATTCAAGGATACATGAGTGCTGTAGGCAACAAACCACATACATAATCATATCAGAAACTAGAGAAATACAAAGCCAGACACTCTCAAGTTTCCTGTGGTCTCCAAATGAGCTGAATGAAATATCTGAGTCGCGGGGAAGTAAGGACCCTGTTCTAAAATGCACGTGGGGTTGTTTTAATTGGAAAAGGTAAGACACACAGATGGACGGGATGGTCATGAAGGAAGAAGGACCTGTAACTCACAGGTCCCAGAAACAGGAGTCATGGCAGCCACACAGGGTCACACAGGGAAGCACTAGGGTCGGTCATGAGGGGAAAGCATGGGCAAGAGCCTTTATTGTGATTTTTGTGGAAAGCAGTGGGTGAGGCAGGATAGATAAGTCTAGGATTGACTGGTTTGAATAATTCCAGTGGACTCTGGGGCATAGGGGCTGCCCCTAGTTGTCAGGCTCCTGGCCCTGGGATCATTATGTCAGGGAGATAGTGGCTCAGCCCGATAATAGAGATGATGCAGGGTGTAGGGCGTGGATTGGTGGGTTTGCATTTGAAGAGCCTGCTCTCAGGTGAGCGTTTGCTGCCTCTAGAAACTGGCAGCCTCTCCAGGGTCAGCAAGGCCCCATTGTCAAAGCATCAGAAAACGAAATACATGATGAATACAGGCCCCACCTTCTCAGTACTTCTAGGACTTGAGACTCTCCACAGGCATCCTGTCATATCTGTCCAAAGAATACTTTCACTCCTTCCCTCTGGGAAAGAAAGCTACACACAGACCCCTCGCATGGCAAGGTGGAGGGAGGTTCTCGGAGCCTCTATAAGGTTCACCTGCACGTCAGGAAAGGCCCTCTGCCCGGGCACTGCTGAAGAACAGAGAGGGTTCCATAAGATTTTGTAACCTACCCATTGTTTCTGTGTACCTTAAAAACTCCAGGCATCAACATAAAGAAGCATGTATGTCAATTTTATAGGCAAAAATGAGATTTTACTTTATAATTTGCATATCTTTGAAATCAAACATTTGTGCTTTTATTGATCATTTGCATTTCTTATTTTATGAATTGTCTATCCATGTCATTTGTCTATTTTCCCATTGGGTTATTACTCTTTTTCTTTTTAATTAATTTATTTTTGTTCTAAGATATTTGAATCTTTATTGTTGAAAGTATTACATATGTCCCCCTTTTCCCCAGCCCGCCCCCTTCCCCCTCCCCCCACTATTACTCATTTTCTTATTAACCTAAAAGCTACTTTATATAGTAAGGATATTAATCCTTCTTCATAGGTCTTGTAAATATTTTCTTCCAGCTTATTATCTTTGAATTTTATTTTGCTTTATTTGTCATAGAAAAGTTTCAAAATTATATCTAGTTAAATTTATCAATCTTTTCCTTCATGCCACTTACTGTTAACAGTTTGGTGTATACTATGCATTGCAAATATATTTATAAGTGTATATATATAGTTAAATATATAAAGTTTTCCTGCACATTTTAGATTATATTATACAAATTATTCTGAAACTTACTCATTTCAGTTACTAGTATAATTGTGACTATTTCCCATATTAAAATATAAAGCTCTAACTCTAATGTGGTATTCCATTATAGGAACTACTATAATTTTATTGAATCAGTTTTTTAATTTTTTTTATTTTCACATTTAAATTTGAACATTTTGGGGTTGAGAGAAATAGAGACTGAAGTTTATTTATTCCATGTGTTGAACCAATTGTCTCAATAGCACTTGTAAAATAATCTATCCTTTCCCCACTGGATTGAAATAACTTAATCACATAATAAATATCATATATTTGCTAACATATTAAATACACCTAAATACACCTATATTTAGAACATTGGTTTCTCTCCATATTTTCTATTTTGCTTCATTTGCTTATTTATTCCATAATCAGCACAACATGGTTGTAATTATTTTAGTTTGTAATATATTTTAATACCTACAAAGTCAACATTATCCCGTCTCATTTTTTTCAATATTGCCTTGGCTAATGTTTTTCTGCATTTATTCTGAAATTTAGAATCATTCTATGAAGTTCCCAAAACATCTATTTAGGGTTTTGATTGGAATTGTGTTAAACTGACTAATTAATTAAAGAACTAGTGACATAATTTGCTAATGATTATTTCAGTTTAAAAGCATAGTGTGTCTCTCTCCAACTCATCAAGTTTTGTTTTTATGTACACTTAGTAATGTTTTTGTTTTCTGTGTAAGTCTTGCATTTTTTCATCAAGTTCATTCCTAGATATTTTATATTTTTATTAAAATTTTAAATAAAATTTTAAAAGTATATTTTCTAACAGGCCATTATTATCTGGAGGAAATACTCATTTTGTGTTCCTTTTGTAACAACTCACTTTACTGAATATTAGTTTAATTGTTTCCAGCTAATTCTTGTGGATTTCTCATGTAGACAATCATGTCATTTGCAAAAAAAAATAGTAATAATAACTAATTTTTCTAATATTTTCATCTCTTTATTCTTTTTTTCTGAGTTTTTAAAGATTTTCTTGGTTTATCTTCATATTCCCTGATTTAATGTTCTAAAGTATATAATATGTGGTTCACTGCTTCTTTTGGATTTTAATATTCAACAATCATTTTTCTCTAAAATACTCATCTTTGGAAAGTTGCCAAACTTTCTCCCACTTGTCAAAACCAATGGTCCTTATCCCCTGATGGTTCTGATATACTGACTTGATCCCCACTCCTTCCTGGAACTTCCTTTTCTCTCGGCATCCATGCCACTGTGCTCCCTGGTTCTCCCTCTAACTCTCCTCCTCAGTCTCTCCATTCTCCCCTCTGAGTTCCCAAGTTCCACTCTAGTTGTTCTTCTGTTCTCGCTCTTCAAGTTCTCACTGACAATCTCATCCACCCCTACGCCCACCACCCACAGGCCAGGTTTTGAGAGAGTTCCAGCCTCATAGTTCCATTTAAGGTACATCCCTGCCTAGATGTTTTAACACCAAACCCACTGTCTCCCAAATGTGTTACTCCTACTATTCACAGTGCCATCGTCCACTTAGTTGCCCAAGGTAGAACCTCAGCAGCATCCTAGACATCTCCCTCTCCCGTGTGTGTCTGCCCTATCCAGTCACTTCATGCTGTTGACTTAGTGGTACAAATGCCTCTTCTCTCTCTCTCTCTCTCTCTCTCTCTCTCTCTCTCTCTCTCTCCCTCCCTCCCTCTCTCTCTCTCTCTCTCTCCTACTTGACTCTTCATGCCCTCAGGATCTCCAGAGCACCCAGTTGTCTCTTTCCCCACTCTACTTTTATTCTTGTCTCATGCCTTCCCAAAACACATTTAGTCATGCCAGTTGTTTGTTCAAACAATTTCAATGGATTCTGTTGCAAAACAAATTCCAAACAGATAGGGCTTTCTGTTATCTGGTTCCAATAACCCTTCTACTTTTTCACCCTCTATTCCTTCTAGACACCCTATGCTCCAGCACAAGACTCTCACCATCCCCCAGTCAGCTTTGCACAGCCCCTTCCCTTTGCATACTGCTTGTCCTTCAAGATCAAGTTCAAAAGACAACTCCACGAAGCCTTCCTGGACTCCTGAGGTGGAGAGGTTTAGGATCCCTCCTCTGTGCTCCAGCTGTATCTGATAAATGCTCCTTTACTCAGGCACTTTGCGCGGGAACTGCAGTTATGTCTGTCTGTCTCTCCCTCCAGATCAAGAGGAGGCCCAGGACTCCTCTATCTATCTTGCTCACTTCTCACTCTCACGCACCCTTCTCTCCAGTATACTCACCGGTCTAAGTTTCTATTCAAGTTAAACCCAACTACCACTTATTCCATGCCTGCACTGAACAGTTAAAAAGTACACATCTGGGGCATGTAATATTACCTAGTAACCTTACTATATACCTATGGTATATTCAGCTTCTCACTTTCCAACTATTTCTCACTCTTTCATACCTTCCCCTCTTTCTTCAGACTTCCTCAAATTCCTCTTCCCCTGATGATCTTGCAACTAATTCACTGAGAAAATACAAGCAACCAGAAGACAATGTCTTCACTCCCTACCACATCTTCCAATTCCCTGTATCCTCTGCTCCCACCAAAGGCCCAGCTCTCCCCTTTTTTCTCTGTGTCCTGTCCCCTCCCACTTCCCAGTCTTGGCTCTTGCAGTGGTCTCCTTTTTCTTCTCTAGCATATACATCTCTCTTTCTACTGGATCATTTGCATTGGCCTGCAAGCCTGCCTCATTGTCATCTGTCTCTTAAAATACAAGAATAAAGATAAAGCAGGTCTTTTGCCTCTTTCTCCCTACTAATAAGAACCACTCTATGTTTCAGCTGTCCTTCACACCAAAACTTTTCAAAAATCATCTTGAATAACTATCTCCAATTCCTCATCTCCCACCTCATCTCTAATCAAACCTCCATCCCTTCTACTCCACTGAAACTGGTCTTGCCAAGATAACAGCAGTCTTCTAGTTATCAAATCACATTGTCACAACTGTGTCTCCAGCTTGCTCTACCTTTCAGCTGCATTTGGAACAGTTGACCACTTCCTCCTTCTTAAAACACTTCCTGTTGCAGATTTCATGATACCTACTATTACCTATACCTCCCTGGTCTCCTTTGTTTAATTTTCCTTCTCTTCTCTTCTCTTCTCTTCTCTTCTCTTCTCTTCTCTTCTCTTCTCTGTTAGAGTTCAGTCATAAGACCTCTTTTCTTCTCCATGTCTGATCTTTCCATGAATAATTTCATTGGATTCTATGGATTTAGGCCCATCTATGTGTTAATGACTCCTAAATTTATATATCTGGTCCAGAACTCTCCCCCAAACTCCAGACTATGACTTATATACTTGCCCTCTAAGAAGCATTTCTAACTTAACAATCAGTTAAGTTTCTGCACAATTAAGTTAAATTGTAGCCCCAATTTGTAGTGTTTGCTGATTTCTATAGTGCAAATACTCCCACCATAGCCAATTTCAAGCTACTCCAATTTCAAGCTGCAGAAACAAATGGCAGAAATAACATGTCTAAAACAGAACTCTTGATGTTCCCTTTCAAACATTCTTCTCTCCAAGCCTTCTCTATTCATTAAATAGTACCATTCTCCCAGTTGCTCAAGCCAAAACCTCAGGTATCATCCTTGATTTCTCTTCCCCCACCCCTTCCTCACTGCTCTACTATCTAGTTCATCAGCAAATCCCTTGGATTCTACCTGAAAATACTTCCCTAATCCATCTACCTGCTTCCATTGCTGCCATCCTAGTCCAACATGCCATCATCCCACACTACACTACTGCAGTAGCCCCCAAACTGGCCTCCTGGCTTCCCCTCTTGCTTCCTGCCGACCATTCATTCTCCACACAGCCACCAAAACAATCCTTTAAAAATGGAAATCAGAGCACATCATTCTCCTGCTTTCGTCTCCTGACTAAAACCTTCCAATGATTCTGCATTGCACTTAACCCCCGTCCTCATCCAGGCCCACGAAGCCCTCTGTTGTTTTGCTCCATCCACCTCTCCAACCCTGCCATGTCCACACACATACACACCTTCGCTTGCCACTAGCCACATGGCATTCTTTCTGTTCCTCCAACCTTAACTTTTTTCTGCCTGAAGGCCTAGGTAGCAGCTATTTCCTCTTCTTGAAATGCTTACTCCCTCTAACTCTACCCTATTTTATTAATCATAGTACTAATCAAACTTAACATTTCCTCGGGTTTTGTTTGTTTGTTTGGGTGTGTATTTTTAAAATATGTATATCTTACCTAGAATAAAAGCTTCCTGAAAGTATGGACCCTACTGTCTTGTTATTTGTTGGAATCCTAGTACCTAGAACAGTTGCAGGCACATAGTGGGTGTTCAGTGAATGCTTGTTGAAGGGATGAGTCCAAGTATTCCTTGCAATACAGTTCCTGACCCAGAGTAAGATCTCCTATATTTGCTGAATTAATAGATAAGTCTGTGAGCTTCTTGAGAGCAAGCCCTGTTTTAGGTTCCTTTGTTTCCTCCGCAGCACCTAGCATGACGCTAGGGGTTTCCAGGTGCTTAGCAAATATGCGTGTTTGATTTATTCCTTTTCATACCGGGAAATCCAACTTATTAAGCTGTCTTCTTAGTGAAATTCTTTTCTCTGAGCACAAGCATGAGGCACAAGAGGAAAGTCATGAGAACCAAGATGACCTAGGTAGGAAGTTATAGGGGTGGGTCAGCCATTATAGGTGAGAATAGAGACAAAAGATGGTCTGCATCTGGTAGTTTTCCCATCACTATTCTATATGCCATAACGATGCATTTCTTTTTGGTGAATGTGTTACAGAGTGCAACCTACATGCTGATAATGGTGGATCCCGATGCCCCTAGCAGGTCTTCGCCCCAAGCTCGGTTCTGGAGACATTGGCTGGTGACAGATATCAAAGTAAGCCAGCCGAGAGGCGCTTTCTGATTCACTGGGGATTATGGCTGGAAGATTGTTGTCATTCTCTGCGGTTCTCAGTTCTCATTTCACAAGGGTTGAGGACTCTGTTGTTCAAGGACTTCTGCATCAGGTCACCCCCCAGCTCCTAGCTGTCAAGTTTTCTAACAATTTCAAAAATGTCCCAGGGTCAGTGGTGCACAGGCAAATAGGCTGTTAGAATAACAGGGGGAGGGGCCCCAATTTGTAGCATTTGCTGAATTCTATAGTGCAAATACTCCCACCATAGCCAATTTCAAGCTACTGATGAATTAAGGACTGACTCACACAATTTCTGAAAATCTATCAATTGGCTCTGGCACCCCACTGCCAGGGCCTGGGTTCGGGGGCATAGGGTGATTCTGTGCAGTCCAGGTGGTAGAATTGGTGGGGAGCATCTGGCAGGACCTCCTCCTGATAGGCAGACATTTCCTTTCTTTGTGCAGAAACAAATGGCCTCCCCTCATCTTCGTCCCTTTGCCCTCACATTTGTGAAGGAGCCTGGCTCACATTCTGGTGTAGGTCTGAAGAGCTCAAATCTGGTAGATTGTCAATGGGCATTCTGTGGGGATGGGTGGAGGGAAGGTTCTAATGACAGACAAGCTCACTGAGGGGCTTCTTAGAGCTTTCAGTATCCTAACATGCACTATATAATATGCATTTATTTTCCAACCTCATTTGACCACTGAACCTTCTATGCATGAGCACCTGGCAGTGCGCTGTGGGCAAATCCACATTAGCTTCAAGCGTTCACGCAGCTCTGCCTAGAAAGCCCACCTAAGACCTTTGCATAGAGTGTACAGAGGCATTAACCCCAAAAGATGGTGGGAAAGACAAAGTTTGGATTCAGGCTTGGCTGGCTCCCAACTCAATGACCACCATCAAGTCACTCGGAAGCCCTCTGGGCATTCCATCTCCATCAAACGAGGAGGTTGTCGTGATGACCCAGTGAGACATACTGTGAGCATTCGGAGAACATAAAGGACACCCTAAGGAGCTTGTGTTCTTCCTTCTAGAGCTATGGGGCAGAGGAAGGGGCATCCGTCTGAACTAGCTATTGGCATGCCTGAGCATGGCAAGAGGTCTCACTGCCACTGGAGTAGGGGGCTGGGGGGGAATTACCCTGGCAACCAGCCCTGCTCAGTGGCCACAGACCCGTCACAGGATGTTCGGGTGCTCCACACGGCCCAGCCGAGCACCCTTCGGCCTGCTGAGGAGCCCTGAAACACCATAAGCATTTGAAGGGGCAGAGCTCGGGGAGATCTGTGCCGTCAGGGGAGGGAGGAGAGCTGAGGCACAAAAGGAAGAGACTGGATCTTGCCCCAATCTAGAGCGTTGCCATCCTCTGAGGTTGGTGGTCATAAGGGGCTGACCACACACGGCTGTCTCTAAGATGGTTCATGGGGCGATTCTGAGGCCAGAAATCAGAAGCTGTTGTGGATGAAATAATTTCAGCATTGAGGCTGCCTCTCTCCTAAGCCTGAAGTCCCCCTGCCCATTCCCCTCACCATAATACGCACTCAAGACAGTTCTCTCACACAGCCTTGTGGTGTACACATAGGTTCTGCCTCAGCAGCCCAGCTCAGAAGCAGAGCAGGTGGTAGCTGGCAGGCGGCAGCTGTCGGCAAGGCTGCTAAGCCGCAGAGCTTACCAAGGGCACCTGCCCGGCACAGCCCTCTGACTTCCCGCTCAGGCTGGAGAAGGCTTGGGTTTCGGCCGCATTTTCACCCACTTTCCCCGATCCAAGGGGCCAGCAGGAAGGAGCAGCTCTCAGCTATATCCACTTAGCCTGCCCACCAGCCCACAATTTCCGCCAGCCACAAAGCCCACGGACACCAGGCCCTTTTGGGTCTCAGGCTGTGGGCCTTGGCCAAAGGAGGACAAGCTCTAATCACACTCAGAGGTGCTTCCTTTGGGTTGGTGTTAGCTGCTGCTGGGTGATCTCCAACAGTTAGAGCACCTTCGGGTCAGCTTATCAAACACAGATTCCCGGGCACCGCTGCAGGCAGGCAGAGGGGGCTCGGCAGCCGAGGTTAACAAGCACCCAGGCGGAGTTTAGCAGCTTGAAGGAAGACGGAAGAGTTCCGTGTCAGAATGCCTGGGTCATCGTTAATATCAGCCATTTGTGGAGCAATTTTCAAAGCAAAGGCACTTTGAAACGTCCTTTTGATCCTCATAATGATTTTGTGAACTGGGCATTATCCCCAGTTTAGAGATGGGTTGTGGAGGTGGGTCTTCAATCCAGGACCCCAACTCCAAGCATCCGCCCTTCCTGCCATGCTTGTGGTTTGGGTTCACAGCACACCTCCTCTATCAGCTCCACTGTGGCAGGGGCATGCCCCCGTGCCCCCCGCAAAATGGGAAACTGGTCTCTTTACTCGCACCCCTCTCCCCATCCCAGGGCCCTATTTCTGGTTATTTTTATGGGGAGATGCATCCAGGCATCCTCCCCAGAAAACGCTATCTTGGTAAATGAAGCAACCTGACCAGCTTCATGGGGTGAGCCCCATAGAGGTAAACCCTACATGTTGTCATTCCCCTCAGCAGTAAGTGGCCCAGCAATAAGGCAGCCATAAAGCACTGCACACGTGGAGCAACAGTGCTCTGCGGTCCATAGTGGCCACAGAAGCAGACTTGGTGGAGCCTTGGTGGGCCTGGACGTTAGGGTCCTGGCCTAGTTGGGTGATGGACTGGGCCATGCCGGGGGCAGTCCCTCAGTAGGGTCTGTCTTTTCAGGTTGAAACAAGACAGCAACCAGTTCAATACAGGGAGCATCCACACCCGCCCCCGCCGTCCCCCCCCCCCCCCCCCCCCGCCCACACACACACACAGAGGCTGGCAGGGTCTATGGCAGAGTAGTCCATGAGTAAAACTAAAAATTTGAGTGAAGTCCATCAGTAGGAACTATGCATCTGAGGTACACATTGCCCCTTTCACTCCGCAAAAATGGATTGACCATTACTTGCTGTGGCATCGTGTGTAAGAGCAAGGAGCCAGACTGCTGTCGTCCCCACCTGAATCCACCCGTATCAACCATATGACTGCGGGCGGCAAGTTGCTCAACCTGTGTCTGTCTGCTGGCTCGTCGAGTGGGGATACCAGTAGTCCCTGCCTCACACTGTTGTTTGGAAGCTTAAACGAGTTATTTAAATCAAGTGCTTAGAACAGTATTCAGAACTCACAGTAAGCTCGACATACCTGTTTGCTGTGACCTTATCATTGTGGCTGGAAGTCAGGGGCTGTGCTAGTACTGGGCTTACAGAGGCAATCGAAGGAGGGGATGTGTCTGTACTCCGAGGGCTGCTGTTCAGGTGAGGCAGGGGCAGGAGGCAGCAGCACGGGGCTCACGCCGGGCAAACTTCCTACACCTGCAGGCGCCCATTGGCTCAGGGGAAGGACTAGACTTCCATCCCCCTCTTTGAAAATCTCTCCTTGAGCAAAAGAGACTTTCAGAGAGCACTGGCACACATAATATCTTTCTCTCCCCTGGGCCACGTCCTCAGCTTTTCCTTTAAGATGTTTTTCAGTTCTGATTCAATCTAATAATCTTCATGCTAAAGCCTAATTAAGATATCAATTAATTTGCATCATTCCTTTCAGAAGAGACAGGGTTCATCTTCTATTTGTCTCTGAATATCGTGCTCAGACATTTTCATTAGACTTTTTATTGTTAATGGGAATATTGAACACAGGAAGACGGTATATTAATACTTTCCACAAAGAGTATCATGATTGGTAGCAAAGAACACTAAGAACAATTAAAAAGACAAGAGTACCTTTTTCCTTCCAAAAAAGAGAATCTTCCTAAAAATCGTCAATGATTTGAAAATGTGTCCTGAATATATTTTTGGTTTAAAAGAGAAAAGGAAACTGCAAGTTCGCGGTTCCCTTTCATTCAGTGTCCTCGGCCTGTGGCAGCTCTAAGGGCAACCGATTCTGGGTTGAATTAAAGGGACCTCTAGGTTTTACTATTCCGTCTACAATGTTCTATAGGGTTGGGCTTTTCCACAATAAGAGGGTTTTTTTTAAGGTCCTCTAAGTGTAAGTAAGATCAATGGGAAAGCCAATAAACAGGGCCAGGGTCATAGCCCCTTGCTGTCCAGGGATGTGGGCAGGGCTCTTCTGTTTGAATTACCGCTCTCACTCCTGAGAGATCTCAGGCAAGTTACTTGACCTCTCTGAGACGGCTGCTTGTCTGCAAAACTGACACAATTCCCTGCTCTAAGACTAAGACAGGAAAGAAGGAAATTACACATGCAAAGAGGAGAAGCCTCCCCTGAGACAGGCGCTGCAGAAAGCAGCAAATGTATCCTTGTTTCTAATCAATCGAGCAGGAGATCCTGTAGAAATCTGAATATATATATTTACATAATCTGAATTTCTATATGCTCATAAGTAAGCTAATGCTAATAAACAGAAGAATAAACAAACTTTATCAGGACCACAGGTTCAGACAAAGAGGTCAGGCCAAGGAAATAGAATTAATTCTTTAATTTCTGTATTTTGACCTGGATTATTCGTTTCGCTGCTGGTATTTGTGCACTTGACTCTGCATGCATGGCCCTCTACTGTGAAGGTCCACCTGCAAGGCATGGCTTATGCTCCCTCAGAGCATGTGGGTTTAGCTCTATGGGCCTCACAAGCCTTTGGTGATGGGGACAATGCAAAGGGGCATTGGTTATAAACCAGACTTGTGCATGCCACTCGAGGGAGGGCGAAGAGCCCGGACGAACCAGGGGAGGTTCCAGACTCTGCCATTCTCAGCTGGTAATCTCTGAGCCTCAGTTTCTTCACCATTGAAATGGGCATGATCACATCTATTTCCCAGGGTTCATTGAGATCAAGGCTCCTGAACCAGAACGGAATAGGAGCAGGACCTCAATAAATGTGATTCTCTCTCCCACAACCCCAACTGTAAAATCTGACCCCAGTAGCCACTTAGGACTTAGCAACTTCCCTTAGGCTATTGGACTCCTCTTTTGCCAAGTAAGAATGCTAGACAATGCCCCAACTCACAAACCAAGAGGGGGGGACACCCATTCTTTTGCCTTTTGATTCTAGATGGATTCAGCCCAGCCTGGAGGACCTGACCCGACCCAGACTTATTTGGGGACAGTCATAGTTGGGAGAGAGGCGGTCTATCCCACAACTCAGCCTCTGGGAATTGCCCTGTGACCTCTGGACCAGGTCAGGGCCCCCTGGAGGCATTCCAGACCACAGCCAGGGCAAGAGGCTAAGCTACAAGTGGCAGGCCTGCTGTGTGCCTCCCATACCCACTGCTGCACGCCATCCCCAACACCTGCAGCTTTTATTTCTTACACGACCCAGCCTAGCCCTCACCATCTCCTTATCACTCACAGTCCCCACCTTGCTGTCACTGTCCCACCCCGGAGATGCCTTTGGTCCCATTCAAAATAATTTAAACAAAATGTTGCTACAAAGTGGAATATTATCTTTTGATGAATGTTTTTAAAGCCCTTTAGGTTTTCATGGTAATTTGCAGTGTAAAATTATTTGGAGATAAGAGCCAAATTAGCTCTCGTACGCTGAGGTCGCCGTGTCCTGTTATCCATGTGAACGGTGTTTAAATATAATCAGCCCTTAGACTAATGCAGCATAATTGTTCATTTGAAATAGCTTTTTTTACTCCATTCAATGAGTCATTAAAATATTCAAGGGATAATGCAGTGAATTGGAAATGAATTCCTCATATTATCCCATGCATACTGTAGTGCTTCAGGTAACTAAGGAGAAAGGGGGAGAAGGGAGAAGAGGAATATAATGTCTACAGGCAGGGAGGGGCCCGAACATACAGGACTATGGTAAACAAAGCTTTTTAGTTGGTTTATGGAAAGTATATAGAGAAAGGCTGACCATGAGGGGTGAAAAAAAGAAAAGAAAAATGCTGTTCTTTGAAGAACCCAATTGCTCTCTCTCTCTCTCTCTCTCTCTCTCGCTCTCGCTCTCGCTCTCTCTCTCTCTCCACTCTGAGATTCTGTGCTCTCCGCTGTTAACTTATTTTTATCAAATATGTTTATATCAGAAAGTCGTTATGGAAACCAATTCTGCCATCCAGGAGAATTCCTGGAGCAGGCAAAAGATTCTCTCTCTCTCTCTCTCTCTCTCTCTCTCTCTCTCTCTCTCTCTCTCCCCCCCTCTCCCCTCTCCCTCTCTCTCCACTCTGAGATTCTGTGCTCTCTGCTATTAACTTATTTTTATCAAATATGTTTGTATCAGAAAGTCGTTATGGAAACCAATTCTGCCATCCTGGAGAATTCCTAGATCAGGCAGAAAACTCTCTCTTTCTCTCCCTCTCTCCCTCTCAGTCTCTCTCTCTCTCTCTCACACACACACACACACACACACACACACACACACACACACCGAAAGGCACAGCATAATCTTGCTCACCCAATTCTAAACTCATCTCCGACGGGGACAGAGCGTGGCGCCCTGGCTTCCCTCAGTGGGCAAAGCTGTAAAATGGACAAGGCTGAGACCACAGTCCAAACCCACCCACCCTCACATGAGGAACCTGGACTCGTCGCTGTCCACGGGCCTCAGCCTCCACCCTGAGCACATTCGCTTAGGAAGGGACAAAGGGGAGTGGGGGCAGTGCGTTCGAAACAGTGACCTTTCCTCAGTCTCAGGACGGTTCCCTTAGCGCACACTGCCTGTGCCACCTGAAACATTGCCTTCCATCCCGGCCATGCTATAGTAAGAAAGCTCGGGCACGGCATGAGGAAAGCAGCCAGAACCGTGGGGCTCTGCGAAATCACACCAGCTGAGCAGGAGCGGAAAGAGGTGGGCAGGACACGAGAGCTGCCCTTGAAGATGATTTAAAGATTTCCTGAAAAATCTGAAGAAATCAAATCGGAAAACAGGCGATCCTGCTGTGCTCCACTGGACAGATGAGATCGAATGGGTCGCATTTACATGGAAGGCAGTTTTGGCTGCATGTAAGAAAAAACTTTCTAAGAATTTGAACTGCCTAAGAGCGGAGCATACTCTCTGCAGGGAAGCTTTTATCACTGAAAGGACTTATTCCTGGATCACCCAGGAACTTTCCCCTGCATAGAGGGCTGGGTGTGCCCCTGGGCACCTGCAAACAGTTCTCCACTCACCGTATTTCTTCTCCTGGCTAGAGATGCTCTTCTTACAGCTTACATCTATATCACATATTAACAACAAGAATTAAAGAATGAAAAATAAAAAGGGAAGGGAAGGAAAGAGGAAGAAAGAAAAGAAACATCGTTCGTACACTTAGCATGTGGTGCTGGGCACTGTGCTTCCATGAATATCTCCTTTAATCTTCACAAAAGCCCAAAGAGGAAGGTAATATAAACAAGAAAATTAAGGCCTAGAGGGGCTAAGCAACCACTGCTGGTGAGTGGCTGGTTGGGATTTGAACCCAGAGCCTCACATATAATCGTGACTCCAGATCACCTCTCCAGAGAGTTCAGGCAGATTTCACCCCCACTCCCCAGGCCCAGCGCACGTGACAACTTATGTCAGGGCCAGGAATGGCTCCTGGAGGCAGTGGTGCTGATGTGAGTGGTGGGCAGCGTGAGGTTCCTGGCCCTTGACCCTTAGCCTCCATTCTTGGCCACACCCTCTGCAGCCACAGTGCAGCTCTGAACCTGGACCCAGGGAGGGAGACTCTCTGACTTGCTGAGAGCAAATGATATACTATACCTCCCTGAGTCTGTTCCCTCGTCTGTAAAAGACACTAGCTTCAACCTCACAGGAATGTTGTGAGGACTCAATGAGATGAATATGTAAAGCACTCAGCACCCAGCACCCAGCACATAGTCGGTGCTATGGTGGCCCTAAATCCCACCCCCACCCCCCCCCACCCCACCTCCCTGAAGCTTAGAAAATAAAGCCTTTATGGTAAGGAGCATATGTGGCCCCCTAGAGGCAGGACAGGGCCTGTCCAGGAGAGTGAACTGCTCACGTGGCCACCACCTAAAAAACTTTGAGGGGAAAAGACATTTGGGAATAGGACTTAATAGGGAGGTGTTGGGACCAACTATTTTTTTAATATATTTTATTGATTTTTTACAGAGAGAAAGGGAGAGGGATAGAGTGAGAGAAACATCGATGAGAGAGAAACATCAATCAGCTGCCTCCTGCACACTCCCTACTGGGGATGTGCCCGCAACCAAGGTACATGCCCTTGACCAGAATTGAACCTGGGACCTTTCAGTCCGCAAGCCGATGCTCTATCCACTGAGCCAAACCAGTTAGGGCAAGGAACCAACTATTTTACTTCCATTGTGCTCAGCACTGTGGCTATTAAAAAGTAATGATAGCCCAGCTGGTGTGCGTCAACCTATGAACCAGAAGATTATGGTTCAAGTCCCAGGTCAGGACACATGCCCAGATTGCTGGCTCGATCCCCAGTGTAGGAGGCAGCTGATCAATGATTCTCGCTCATTATTGATGTTTGTATTTCTCTCTTTCTCTCTCCCTTTCTCTCTGAAATCAATAAAAATATTTTTAAAAGGTAATGATAGATAAATAGATAAAAGATAATTCAACAAATGAAATATTAAATGAATTTAAAATGTGTTGTCTCTGATCCCCAGTTGGAAAGACAAAGTCAACAAGTAAGAAATAAAGAGAGGAACCCATGGGGTATAGCGGCAACTCCAGCTGGCCTCTTCAGACTCAAATAGCTGTGAGAGTTCAGAGCACTCTCCCCTCTGTGGCGATGCAACCCTTCCTTCAGGGCTCAGTTCAAATGTCACCTCCACTGAAAGGCTCACCCTGATGCCCCCAAACTGAGTTAACCAGTCCCATCTGTGCTCCTACCACAGTCAGTCAAACCTTTAGTAGCACCATCATCACATGGGTCTGTTATTATGTCTCTTTTCCATCATTAGAACTTGAGTTCCTGGAAAGCAGAGCTGCATCTTATTCTTATTCTATCCCCAGCACTTAGCACAGTGCCCAGGACATAGAAGGCCCTCAGTAAATGTTGAGTCAATGAATGAAGGCATAAAAGAATGAATGCATAAAAAATAAAGGAAGGAATAGATAGATGGGTGGATGGATAGTGGTTGGGTAGGTGACTGGATGGACAGAGGGGTGAGATCTGTGATGATTTCCCAGTGGAGATAGGAGTTGAGTTAAATTATGAGAAGCTCTGGCAAAGTCAAAGGATCCAAGAGACTGCATTTCAGGAAGGGAACAGAATAACTAAAAACTCAGACGTTTGGGGTAGAAAAAGAAGCATAAACATAGAATGAAAAGCCAGCATGGCTGAGGTATTTAAGGCCCTTTCACCTCTCTCTAGATGTGATTGCAAAAGGCTACTGACTGTTCCCCTCCTGTAATCTCACCTCCTACAAAAGCACCTCTTTCCTTCAATGAGTGATTCTTCTAAAACCAAAATATGATCATGTTACTTCCCTAGTCGAAACCCTTCAGCGACTCCTCAGTGTCTCAGGACAGGGTTCTATCTGGTCAGCGTTTTATTCAAGGCCTTTGAAGCTCTTACCCCTGCCTGCCACTCCCCCTCCCCCCGCCCCCCAGCCCAGCCCATGGGCTCTCCTGCTGCACTGCTCATGGCATCACAAACTTCCGACTGTCTCTGGCTTCTGTGGGCCATTGTTTTCTCTGTTCCTCTCCCTGGGAAGCCCCTCTGTGATCTGCAAACACTTAGTTGCTTTACACGAGTTAAGGTTTCTAGATGAATTATATCTTCAAAGTCCGGCAAGAACTTAGGTTGACAATCACAAAGTCATTTACAGAAATAGAAGAGGAAAATGTGGATTCCTGAATGTAGGTTGGTGAGTGTAGTATCAATCCACATCAAGATTCAATTAAATTTAATAAACAGGTGGTCTGAGACTACATAGAAAACAGTGAACATTGGGAGTTAGCATAGGTTCACTGAAAACAAGTCACACCTGACCACTCAGATTTCTTTGGTGATAAATGCACTGGTCCAGTGGACCAGGAAGAAGCTAGAAGGATGCACAGCACATCTTGACTGACCGAGGCATTAGACCAAGTCAATCATGGTAACCTGGTGGGCAAGGGGGAGAAATATGGCTTCAATTACTATTGTGTTAGGTGAGTTTGTGGCTTGTGAACAAACCATTCCTGAGGAATGCTGACTAATGAGTTAGTGTCAACCTTAAGGGCAATCCCTGGCAACATGCCACAGAATCCTGCCATAGGGCCCACCTTGTTCAGTCTTTTAAAGATAGCATGTTCAACAAATTTGCTGGACATACAAGTTTCAAGGAACCACTAAGGTGATACGTGGCACAAAATAGTTACTTTTAGCAAATTGAAAGGATGTGCCTGTACTGGAAAAAATAAGTTTAATGGGGATTATTCTAAAGTTCTATATTTAGGTTCCAAATCAATTGCACAAGGACAGAATGAGAAAGATCTGGCATAGCAGGAGTTCATGAAACATCACAGGGGAACATATCACAGGAGTTCTAGTTAATTTTTAAGCTAATTTTAAGCTAATAATAGAATGTCAAGCCATAATGCAGGAGTTAAGAAAGTTAATATAATCTTAGATCAGATCAATAGAAGTGGAGGCTTTTAGATCATTGAAAACTATAGTTCCCTTTTTTCTGCATCGGTCAGATACCTCTGCTCCTTCATTCATTCAGTCATTCAGCATGTGTTCAGCACATCCTTGGCAATAGTTCTATTCAAGCACTGTGGATTGAAAGTTTTTAATCCATTCCAGTGTGTAGCAAGGGAGCAGAGAAGTAAATCAATGACTATAGTACAGAGTAGGGAGTGTTAGGAGTAGGGAGAGTGAAGAACCATGGGAGAAGAGAAGGTGGGCAAGGAAGATCACCACAGAGGGTGACCTTGAGCAGGTAGGAATTCACCAGGTGAACAAGTGAGGAAAGGACATCTAGGAGAGGAACCAGCAGGAGCAAAGGTCCTGGGATAGGAACTGGTTGAGTATTTTCCAGGAACAGAAAGACAGCCAGTGCAGCTGGAACAGAGTGATCTAGGGGGAGTGCACAGGTGATGTGCTCAGTGAGGGCAGCAGGGGAAGCTGACAGCATACTCTGTAGATCAGCGGTTGCCAACCTTTCAGACCTCTCGGACCACTGGTTGGCTACCGCTGCTGTGGACCACCTGGGAGACCATACGCAGACCAACTCAATCAGAATCTCTGGGAGTAGAGCACAGACATTGTTATTTTTGAGACTCCTCAGGGGATACAAATGTGCATCTGGGTGAGGGGAGGGGAAATGGGAGATGCTATTCAATGTGTAAAGTTTTAGTAACACAGCATGATTAAGTTCTAGAGATCTACTGTACAACATCAATACTGTATTGTAAACTTAGAAATGTGTTAAGAGGGTTAAGTCTCATGTTAAGTGTTCTTAACACAATCCTATATAATAAAAGGCTAATATGCAAATTGTCCCCATGGGCGGGAGTTCCACTGACTGGGAGTTAGATTTGCGCTGACCACCAGGGGATGGCGCAGAACATGGCGGGCATTGGCCGACGCAGTGCTGGCAGCGGTGGCAGTGGAGGTGCTGCCGGCCCCAATGGGCCCTGACAAAAGGATGGTGGAGCAGGTGAGCGGGCAGCACCAGGCCAAAGCGGGTGCAAGTAAGGGCCCCGATCGTCCCACCAGTCGTCCCACAGATCAGCCCTGATCGCCGGCCCGGCCTAGGGACCCTACCTGTGCACCAATTTTGTGCACTGGGCCTTTAGTAAGTAAATAAAAAAAAGAAGTAAAACAATGTGCAACTGGGATTGAGAACCGCTGTTGTAGGGCCTTGTCTCCAGGCCTGGGCAAGGAGTTTGGCACATGGGCTGTTAGAGGGCACTGAACAGGAGAGTAAAAACTGCCTTGTGTTTTTAAAAGATCACTCTGACTGCTGCTAAGGCGGCCACAAGAGGCAATTTTGCTCCTTTGGGAGGGATGAGCGTGGCTTGCATCAAGGTGAGAGCAGTGGACTTGGCGAGGACAGCTTCGGGGTCTAATTCGAGATTAAGAGCCAACAGGACCTGCCAATGAGTTAGATGTGGAGGGCGAAGGGTAGCCCAGGGATGACTTCTAGATTTGGGGCCTGAGGGAATGAATGGCAGTGCCCTTTACTGAGATGGGCACCCAGAGGATGGGCACGTTGGACGCAAGGAAGGAAATCTGAAGTTCTCTCAGACTTGTTGATCCTGAGATGCGCTTCTGATCGCCTTTGGATATTTCAGGTAGGAGATCGAATGGTAGGCAGGAGAGATGCCTGGCACTGGGCTACCCTGGGGGCATTTATCGCCTTGGGCTGAGACAGTGTAAGGCCGTCTCTTGAGGAGTGGCCTAAGCTGTCTTTGGAGATGTTCGCGAAGAAGCCATCTGCCAGGGACTGGGCAAAAGGTTGGGCGTGATTGGCTCTAAGGGGCTTCCTCTAGCTCTCAGCTGCTTTGATTTTATTAATGAGCCTCACAGCCTGCGACGAGCAGGGCGCCATAGTTGGGGGGGGGGGGGGGCAGGGAGTGGGGGCAGAGCAGAGGGCCTTGGGGGCCACAGGGAGTGTGCAAAATGAGGCCGTTAGGTAGATTTGGGTGATAATGACCAGCTCCAGGGGTCTATGGTTCCAAAATCCATCCTCTGATCAGCAGTCCCCAACCTTTCTTTCTGCCAAAGTGTTGTGCATATGCACCCCCTAGGTATGGGGTGGGGCCACAACATTAGTAACAAAGAAACAGAATTTCCGGAGGATGAGGCCCAGAAATCAGGATTTTAAAAAGATTCCCAGGTGATTCTAATGTGCAGCCAAGGTTGAGAACCACTGCCTTAGCTGGAGCTTCTTTATTAGCAACACCTGCCTGGGAACCGACCACCCCAGTGATCTGTGAGCCCCAGGTGGGTGTTGCAAACCTCAGCTGCAGGCCTGAGCGGACTAGACTGGCCCAGTGAGCAGAGCAGGGCCCAACGGCTCTGGTCTAGGAGAGAGTCGGTCAGCACCAAATGGAGGACACGCCCAGTACAAGAGGCGCGTTGGGGATGCTGGGTCCCTGCGGCCAGGCCAGGGTGGCGGCAAGCCTGGAGTGGGGATGGGATGCAGGATGGACAGAGGTCAGGGTGCTTCCTGGCACTCTCCGCCAGCCCCAGCCCAGAAATGCAGGTGGAGTCAGTGTGGAGATTCAGGGCCACGGAGGGCAGAGAAAGCTGTCCCCCTCCCCACCCCCATCAGAGCAGTGGGCTCTGCTGCTTCCCAGGGATGAAGAGGAGGAAGCTGGTCCTGGGTTGGGGAGAATCTGGGACTCTGAGTGGGTGTGGCGAGGGGCCGCAGGCAGGGCCTCCAGTGGGTGGCAGGACAGCCACTCAGAGCTCCTTGAGCTGCCGGCCTGTCGAGCCCTCGGCTAAGAATTAGGTTTTTCCTTTCAAAGAGGGTGGAAGTCACTGTTTTCTTGTCTCCGTTGATGAACAGATTCTGGGTGGCAAGAGTCACCATAGAAACAGGTGCTATCTTAAGCAAATGAGCCTTATTAACCTTAAGAGTGGTGGAGTTTTCACAAGATTGCACATGTAGGGTAGGAGGGAGAGCGGGCTCTGGTGGGGGGCGCAGTGGCTGGGAGCGATGTTGCGTGGCTCTGGGTGTAGATGTGTGTGTGTGGTGTGCATATGTGTGTGGATGGGTGTCTGCGTGTGCTTTAGTAAAAGCATTTCCCAGAGAGTAAACTCATATTCTGCCTTTTCCCTAAGAAATTCACACATTATCTCCTACCCTCCCTCCCGCCCCCGCCCCAGAAAAACCCTCCGTTTCCTTGGGAGCTGGCCCCCAGGTGGCAGAGGCCAAGAGCCCTGCCTCCCCCTAACGCTCCCCCACTGCTGCGTCCAGCCACCGCCCGGCAGGACCAGGTGCTCCTGAGACCCAGCTCCAGGAGGCAGGGCCCTCTGCCCCGGGAGGCGGTGCGGTGAGGGGCGGACACAGGACACTGACATCAGTAGGACCGTGTCCATATGGCTGCTCTGTGATCCTCAGCCGGTGGCCTGCCTCTGTGAACCCCAACCCATAAAAGGCAAACACAGCAAAGGCCTCCCAGGGCTAACGCGATGACAGATGAGTGTATGTTGATGGTGACAAGCCCCCCTTCTGGGCGGGGAAGGGACCTGTCCTCTCAGGCAGAGCTGTGACCTCACAGACTTTCCAGGCCGAGGCTGACCGTTCCCAGCAGCATCTGTCCACGCAGGTTCCCACTTGTACCTGCTGTGCAAGGTTTGGGTGAGGCGGGGAGGTCTGAGTGAGGTTAGGAGACACACAGCCTACCCTCAGGGAGGTTACCATCATTGGAGGGGGAGGGAGGGGAGAAGACTTTAAAACCCAGGAACACCACCCGGAGGTACTGAGCTGGATAGAGAAGAGCTATAGCAGCTCCCGGGGTGGGGGGGTGGAGGGAGTGGGGGGGCGGGGCAGGCAGGAAGTGGGCAGGCAGGGGGTGGGGATGCAGGCAGGGGGTGGGCAGCAGAGAGTGGACAGGAGGAAGTGGAAGGGGCAGGGGTGGGCGGGGCTTTGACAGCAGGTAGGATTGGGGTGGGCAGGAAGGAGATGTCCAAGATAAGGGGCGCATCTTCAGGCACAGTTCACCGAATTCTGGACTGTCCCTATGTGTGAAAAGTGATTAGGAAACGCGCTCTCCTGCAGGATCCAGGAGTCCTGCATGCCGGCTTCAAGAAGCAGGTCTGCTGCCCTCTGCAGCCCCGCCTTGGGCAGGACAGCAACCAGCCCCGGTCCAGCTCCAATTCCAGGAAATAAAACGGAGCTGCCTTTCAGGGGCTCTGAGGAATAGTCCCGTGCTCCCCGCCATCTGGATGGCGCAGCCTGAGGTGCCCTTTGCCCCAGAGAGGCAAGGTGGGGGCCGCCTGCCCGGGACTGTGCCCTGGGAGGGCACCGCAGGGGGACCTTCATTTCCCTTTGCCATACAGGTAAGGGTCCCCACACCTGAGCTAGGACAGGGCTGGCGGCGTGGCTGAGGGGCTGCTCCTGCCTCAGGTTCCTAGATCTCCAGAGCTGGAAGGGCCCAGATTTGTGTGGTCCTGCTCCTCCTCTCCGCAGACAAGGAAGCTGAGTCCCAAATCCTCTAAGCCGATCGGTGAGAGTGTGGGCCAGAACTGAGGTGTCCCTACTCTTAGTCCTACTGGTCTTTCCTTTCACTGCCCCAAGCTGCCTCGGTGAGAGAAGCCACCACCTGGCACAGGCCCCTCGGGCCTGGGGCAGTCACTGGAGCAGTGATTAACCAAGTCCCCGGGGAAGGGGAAGGGACTGTGCACCCTGGGCTGCCCAGCTCCCACCTCCTCTCCCTCTCAAACCGACATCTGACATTGTGTGAGTTTTACCTGGCCCAGCCAAGAACGGCAATTTAGCGACTCTCAGAAAGTTCTCCCAACCCACCATCCCTGCCTCCCCAGTTCTCATCCACTGGCTTTAGAGGTGCCCAAAATTCCTTCACAGCAGGGAAGGCATCACACCCTGATTGCAGGTGAGGCTGAAAGGACTGCTTTTGGGGGGAGGTCATGGACTGACTTGAAGGAGCAGTAAGCAATATGGGAACTTGGGCTGGAAAACAGCGGGAAGCCAGTGGGCAGGGAAGGAAAGTCAGATATAGGGGAGACAGAGCAAGAGGGGAGTCAGAGGAGGGGAGGGGCTCTGAACCTCGCTGTGTCTCCTCCCACAGTGCAGGCCCTTTCCTCCACACCAAAATACAATGGCTGTTCCCTTCCTGGTGTTTTGGTTGTGCCCAGAATTTAATTTATAGACGTGACTGAGTGATGACGCAGAGATCAATGCCATTCATTACTCACAGCTCCCAAGAGAAGGAAGGGGCATGCCACGCCCTGCCATGCCACACCAGGCAGGGCCACCTGGGGAAGCACCAGGGTGTTGGTTGGAAGGAAGAAGATGCAAGCATGGCCCGGGGCCTCGACTGTGGTTTCTGTGGGAAGGAATGGGTGAGGCAGGCAGGCACGTTTGAGAGGGTTCAGGATTGGACAGTTTGAATCATGACAGCAAGCTGTGGGCTATCCTAGCAGCGATGCTCTCTAGTTGTCTGGTAGCTGGCCCTGGGATGATTCGGGTAGGGGGACATTGGCTTGGTAGTAAAAGGTACAGGAGGTGGTGGTGGTGAGGTCTGAGCTTTGCATCGGTTGGTTTGCATAGGAAAGGCTTGCTTGCAATGAAGTTGTCTGCTCTCTAAGAATTAGCTAGCCCAGGGCAGTCTCTCCAGGATTAGCAAGGCTTCAGGATGTCAAACCACCTTAAACTACAGAAAATAAAGAGCATGATCAATATGCCGGAACCCTCTTCCCTCTAAAAGCTGCTCCTTTTTAAAAAGTTCTGCTCAAAACCCACCTTCTTCAGCATGCCTTCCGGTGATCCACGACCCCCTCCGCTTCTCTAGCCTCCCACTTAGCACAGCCTGTGCCGCACAATTGAGCACCGGATTCCACACTGTCTGGTTTCCTAGTTGTCCCAGGGCACTTGCCCTAGTTTCCCAGCCCCTTGGGAAGACTCTGCTCCCCAGCCTCCTGCCCGGGTGTGCACCCAGCCCTCCACCCAGAGGGTGACCGTTCTTCATGGCATCACCCTTCCTGCCCACCCTCCCGGCAGGGTGGTGACCCTCACCACCTTGCCTGTCACGCCTTCACCTCCTGGCCAGCCTGTCACAATATACTCCATCGGCCCACACAGACAGCAAACAGCAAGGCTACCTTCTCCCCCTCCTTCTGATCACACGCAGCAGCCTGCCAACGGCCTGCTCCACTGACGGACAACCCACCCCTGACCACAGCCGGTGACTGACTTCCGCCTCCATAACCCTTCTCTTACCATCCCCTACCCCAAAGTATCCTCTCCCTTCTTTTCTCCCAGATCAAAGCTTCCACAGCTTCCAAGTGCCCACCACACCACCTTCAGAATCACACTGAAGTCCTGCCAGCTAGTTCACGGCCGAGTGGATGCCCCCTGGTCCGTGGTGCCCTCCCAGTAAAATAAGAGTTGGCCTGCAGGGTCCCTAAGCTCTAACCATTTGGGGGGCTGACATTCTCTATAGACCTGTCGCTTGGCATGTGGAAAGTGTGCCTTCTTGGGCAACATGTAGGCAAAGAGTAGGTCTTTTATGCTTGGTGTGTCCTTTCCACAGAACCAGTGCAGGGCGCAGCCCAAGGAAGCCCCCTCAGCTCTTATTACAGACCAAACCATCGCTAGTTATGATAACAAGATACGATTTCATTCAACTCAACCATCCCACCTGTGTTCAGCTCTCTGCTGGGTATTGTGGGGGCTCTAAAAGGATAGGATTAAATTCCTGCCCTCAAGGAACTTAAAACTCAGTGGAGAAATTAAAATACCTACACACACACACACACACACACACACACACACGTGGTCCCTCATGTTTGCTGGGGACTGGTTCCAGGACCCCCACAGATACCCAAATCTGTGGATGTCCAGCTCCCTTATGTAAAATGACACAGTTCTTGTATAGAACCCATGTGCATACTCTAGATTACTTATAATACCTAATGCAACGTCAGTGCATGTAAATAGTTGTTACACTGTATTGTTTAGGGAATAACGACAAGAAAAAAGTCTGCTCATGTTCAGTGCAGACGCAACCACCCTGTAGGCCTAACTACATAGTTCACATCAGCAACAATATAACTTTTTTTTAATATTTCCCATCGGCAGCTGGTCGAACCCAAGGAGGCAGAGACCCAACTGTATATATTCTACTTGAGAATCGCCAAGGGAACTGGGTGAATCTATCTATATATAGGTTAAAGGGCAAACTTGAGTGGCTGCTTTTCATCCTTACTTTGGATTTGTCAACATTCAACTCTAAGTACCGGACGCTATGCCAGTGTGCAACCACCCGTAAATATTGATGTTTACCATAGCGTGGGCACTATACTGGATGTGGCCAATGCTCTTCCGATGTTAAATATTCCCACTTCAAATTTTAAATTTAAAATCCCCAATTTTAAATATTGTCCTCTTAACCATAGAAATGCTTGGAAATGATCACATTTCAGCATACAAACTGCACCTCCTAAAATGTCTTTGACAGTTAGAAGCACACAAAAACTTGTCAATGCTGGTGTTGATTTTTGGTTCAGAAAACATGATAAATCCATCTATATTTTATACTAATAAACAGTATAAAATACTGACAAATAAACTACCCAATAAATGTGAAGACTTTCAATTTAAAAACTCCTATAGAGAGTATGAAAAATTTTAATATATAAAATCTTATTTAATACATAAATATGGGTAATATTTTTTATATATACTAGAGGCCCGGTGCACAAAAATTTGTGCACTCAGGGACGGGGGGGGGGGGGGGGCGGGTCCCTCAGCCCGGCCTGTGCCCTCTCGCAGTCTGGGACCCCTAGAGGGATGACCATCTGCTGGCTTAGGCCCGCTCCATGGGGGATTGGGCCTAAGCTGGCAGTCAGACATCCCTCTGACAGCCAGGGAGCCCTTGGGGGATGTCCACTTGCCAGCGGGGACCAGGTCTAAGCTGCAGTTGGACATCCTTAGCACTGCTGAGGAGGCAGGAGAGGCTCCCGCCATCACTGCTGTACTGACAGCCATCAGCCTGGCTTGTGGCTGAGCAGAGCTCCCCCCTGTGGGAGCATTGAGCATCTGCCCTCTGGTGGTCAGTGTGTGTCGTAGTGACCAGTCATTCCCAGTCGTTCTGCTGTTAGGTTCAATTTGCATATTACCCTTTTATTATATAGAAGTGCCTGGCCAGCCTGGGTGAGGGGCTGATGGCTGTTTGCAGGCTAGCCATCAGGGTGGGGGGTCCTGCTGAGGTGCCTGGCCATCCTGGGTGAGGAGCTGAGGGCTGTTTTCAGACTGGCTAAGCCCTCCAAGCAGGGACCCTCACCCCATGAGGGTGTGGCCAGCCTGGGTGAGGGGCTGATGGCTATTTGCAGGCTGGCCACAGCCTCCAGCCACCCAAGCTCCCAGTGGATGCTGGCTGGAAGCAGGTAGCTGGGATTTATTTAGCTTCTATAATTGAAACTTTGTTGCCATGAGTGGAGGCCACAGCTGGCTCAGGACAGGTGGGAAGCTTGGCTTCCTCCATTGCCCGGGCAACCAAGCCTCCTACTTGCTCCAGCTCCATGGCTGCCGGCTGCCATCTTGGTTGGGTTAATTTGCAAATAGTCGCTCTGATTGGCTGGTGGGTATGGCTTGGGGCATAGCGAAGGTATGGTCAATTAGCATCTTTGTCTTTTATTAGTGTAGATTTGTATATTTATTAAATATATAAATATATTTTACATATAACTATGTTATATAATACATATACATAGTATATAATTAATATATAAACATATAATATATAAAGTACTTCTTTAATATATAAATGAATATTTCCCAAATTAATTTTCAAATGTGCTCCTAGTTAATAAGAAAGAGATTTTTATTAGAAGTAGTCAAAATATTTTGTATTAGAACTTGAGGTTAATTCTATATATTAGTTCATATTCTAAAACTACAATTGTTAAAAGAAATATGGTATTGGTGAGAGAATACACAGACAAACCATTGAAGTAGAAGAGAAAGATTAACATACTCAGCAGCTGATAAAGAAGTCATTTCAAAACTGGTTTGGGGATGATTGGCTAATCATTTGGAGGAAAACAATAATGTTGAAGCTCTTTTTCATACCATATTCAAAATAAATTCTAAATGGATTAAATATTCTAATCCTAAAATTAGACCATAAAGCTCTGGCTGATGTGGCTCAATTGGTTGGAGCATCATTCCATACATCAAAAGGTGGTGGATTCGATTCCTACTCAGGGCACACACCCAGGTTGCAAGTTCAATCCCTAGTTGAGAAGTGTGTAGGAGTCACCAATTGATGTTTTTCTTTCACATCAATGTTTCTCTCTCTCTCTCTCTCTCTCTCTCTCTCTCTCTCTCTCTCTCTCTCTCCTCCCTCCCTCTCCCTCCCTCCTTCCCTTCCTCCCTTCCTCACTATAAAATCAATGGCATATCTTTGGGTGAGGTTTTTTTTTAGAAGTTAGACCATAAAGGAACCAAAAGAAAATATACATTAGTATATATTGCTCTGATCTCAAGATAGGAAAATATTTAAACATATATTTGCAAAGAGGTTAAGTAAAGAAAATCAACATTTTGGGGGGAAATGTGATATATAGGAGAAGGGATTACTGTCCTAACATAGAAGGCACATGCAAATCAATAAGATAATGATTGTATGTAACTCATGGGGCTGTTGGAAGGATTGAAGAAATAAAGCAGTAATACAAAATGGGCAATGTCTGACATAAATGTTGGCTGCTATTAATTTATTTTTTAATAAATAGAAAAATGGGCAAAGGACATAAATAGGAAATTCTTAAAAAGAAATACAACATAAACATATAAAAAATGAAAATCTACATTGGTAGTTAGAAATGCAAGTGAAAACAAGAAAGCACCACACCAATTGTGGTCATTAAATTGACAATATTTGGGTTTTGTTTCTTAAAATACTAATAATGATAACATCCAGTGTCCTCTCCCATAGTGCTGATGGGAGTGTAAATTGTTAAAAACCCTTTTGCAGGTTATTTGGTAGTATGTATCAACCATCAAATGCCTTCACATGTATATAGCCTTTGACCCAACCATCTCCTGCTAGAGATTGATGCTGAGGAAATTATAATGGATGTGATAAGCAAGTTATTCACAATGCTATTCATCTCAGTGTTGCTTATAATAGTAAAAAATTAAAAACAGCCTATTTGTCCAACAAGATATGATTGGCAAATAAATTATGATCTATGGAATATTGTGTAGCCATTAAAATGCCTGGAGATGAATATGTAAGGCCAAAAATAAAATATTTGTGCCATATTGTTACGAGAAAAGAAAAACAAATTAAAAATAATTTTATAGAATACAACCCATATTTGTTGCATGGGAAAATATGCCTAGAGAAAAGAAACTGGAAAGTGTATGCACCAAAATATTCAGAGTAGTGAGGTTGGAGTAGTAGGATTATGAGTGACCTTTATATTCTTTTTTGGGATTAGCTATTTTTCCAAATTTCCTATAATATATTTAGTTTTATAATCAGATTTTAAAATGCTATTTAAAAATTAAACTGCAGAGAAAGAAATATGATCATTACAACTATCTATCTATCTATCTATCTATCTATCTCTATATATATATAAAGAGCCAGGGGCCATTACATCCGAAACAACCAAACGGATGACTGAACAGGCTGAGTGGGGCGACAAGGCCAGCAGGGGGGTTAGTGAGGGACAACCAAACAACTGAGCAGCAGGCTGCATGGGGCGACCAGGCCAGCGGGGGGGGGGGGGGCAGTAAGGGGTGACCATGCTGGTGGGGGGCAGTAGAGGCAACCAGGTTGGCGGGGGGGGGCAGTTAGGGGCGATCAGGCAGGCAGGCAGGTGAGCAGTTAGGAGCCAGTGGTCCTGGATTGTGAGAGGGATGTCCGACTGCCGGATCGGGCCTAAACTGGCAGTCGGACATTCCCTGAGGGGTCCTGGATTGGAGAGGGTGCAGGCTGGGCTGAGGGGACCAATCCCCCTGCCCCCCGCACAAATTCCATGCACCGGGCCTCTAGTGGGGACTATTAAGAGAATTAGGTAAGGACCCTGTTCCCAGGAGTCTGTGGTTTCTTTGCTTCTCCTTGGTGCAAAGCCATGAGGGTAACCCCGTCCCTTCGTCCTGCCCCCAGAGCACCCTATGCACACCTGGCACTCTGCCATTACTGGGCTGGGAGTTCTTTCTGGGCAGAGCCAGGGGCCTTCCTCTGTGTGTCCCCCAGAGCACAGGGCCAGGCACTGAGTAGAAACCCCCTGAGCGCTCTTCTAAAGAGCAACAGGAGCTCAGAGCAAAAACCGATGCCCATCAACACAAGGCAGGGCATGTCAGTGTCTGACGAGTCGCACAGACAGTAGGATAAGCTCCTGAGAGGAAGACCTAAGTTATGACGGGGATGAGCAGGGAAGGCTTCCTAGAGGAGGAAGGCATTGAAAAACACCTGGAAGCAAGGATAGGATATGCCGCCCTCTCCTTCTGTCCCCAGTTCTTCCACTTGAAAGCACCAGGAGGTCTAATATAGGGCATGGCCCTGCCACCCTGAGAGGTCATCTGTACAGGGAAACCCCAATACCACCCTTACTTGCCACTTTTTCAACCAAATGGGCCATCTCTCTTGTGTTAAGGGAACGTTAGTCTATTGGCATATCCTACTAGCTCACTGGATGGCTGTCAATACAGATTTCTGCACATTTTTGGAAACTGTGTGTTTGGACTCCAGTGGATTCAATGTTAGCCCCTAAGGGAGGGGCTTCATCTTGCTTGTTCATTGCTTTACCCCCAGAACCTAGGACAGTGGTTAAGGAATAGGAAAGGCTAATTAAATGTTTGTTGAGTAAATTAAATATGATAATTTAAATATAGGCTTATGGGAGTCTGTGCTGTATTACACATATATATGATTTATATGATATATACAGTGTATGTGATATATATATACTTCTGAAGCTGCCTTGTGAATATGCATTATGTGTTTGTGCATAAGATAAGCAGAGAACACTAAAAGTAATGTGCATGCATGAGTATATGGGCGTACGTGCAGACACACACACACACACACACACACACACACACACACACACACAGAGTTTGGGAAGAAATCAAAAGGAGATGCCCACAGCTTTCTCAGCAGTCAGTTGCATCCTTGGAGACTAGGATTCCAATAAAATAGAATTTGGATGGTGTCACAGATAAATTTGCCTTTCTAAAAGCTCCCAAATTAAAATTTGAGAGAGGCCTGGGCATGAAGGCAGGGTGGCAATGACTAGATATGAGTTTGCTTTATTTGTGTGGCTCAGAAATCCTCTCCACACCATATGGGTTGAGGAAAGGAGGCAAGATGGGAAGTGCTGAGGCTCACCTGTCCCTGGCTGCCTCTGGCCACCTTCTCTGCCCCACAGCCTGAGATTCTCCAGAAGCCCATGGGCAGTGCAGCCTCTCCTCTCCTACCCCTGCCCCCAACCAGGCTCACCCCCAAAAGTCTATGGAATTCAGCTTTCTCAGGGGAGGGAAAGGTCTGCATGAAGGCAGCACTTTAGGTTAATGGTGCCTGAGAATTACCCAGCTTAGCTGGCTATTCTCTTGGGACTCTGGCCAATCAAAGGGCACTGGCTGTACCCTCCCCCACCGAGACCCCACCCCCAGTGAAAAGTTACTGCTGTCATTTTGTCCCAGCATCTTAAGCCCTGGAGGATCATTGTGTGTCCCAGTCACTCACAGATCGTAGCGCCTCATGCTAAAGACTGTATTTAAGGGTAATATAAACAGTTTGATCTTTAAAGTACCCTGGATGCATACTATCTATACATAGTTCTTGAATTTTTATTCTAAAAACAATTAGCCAAAAAGCCCTTTTTATATGGTATTTGCAACTACACTGACAGTAACAGCAATTAAACCCCGTCTGTTTGCTGAGAAAGGAGCCAACTCTATTTCTCCAGAAAGAAGCCTGTAAAATGTACAAATTCGGAACAAGAAAACCAAGACTTCAAAGGTAGCCGCCCGACCCTTCAAGGTCAGGCCCCAGCCCACCTTTTATATGCCCCTCCCAACCCCACATGAGCCCCTCATTCCAACCAGCCACAGCAACCAGAAAATATTCCTAGTGTTTTTCTCACACCTAAGCCAGGTGTGCTTGCTAAGTCGTCTTCCTTCCTCTTCCCTCTCTTACCTGCCCATACTTCAAGGTTCGTTCAAACACCCCCACTCGGGAAGGCTCCCTGTCTACTGTCCCTTACAAGTGCCTCCATGTGCCTCGTGGAGCAGTGAGTTCCACGGTTCTCTACTCCCCTGAAGACTTCTTGCAAGGGCATCACTGCATCTGGCTCTGTGCTTGCATAGTGATGAATAAATGAATGACTAGATGAGTGAATGAATGATGAGACAGTCTACACACAATTGAAGGTTGAGTGAAGGCCAACAGAAGGAGGCTTCTGGGTACGTGGAATGAAGACTGTGGTTTTGGGGTGGAGAGTTTGAGCTGGTGGTTTGGTGCAGGCAAATTTTCATGTAGACTTAAAGCAGTGTTTTTACCCCTAAACATCGAGGCACTTCTCATTGAGAGCTATCTTAAATTCCCTCTGTATGCTTTCCTGAAAGGGAAAATGTTTCTAAGTTCTTTTACCTGTTGTTTGCTTTTATTTAACAAACTAGAGGCCCAGTGCACGAAATTCGTGCACAGGTAGGAGCCCTAGGCCTGGCCAGTGATCAGGGCCAATCGGGGCCTTCCAGTTGCCAGCCAGGCCTGCCTTCATTCTGCATCACCCCTGGTGGTCAGTGCACGTCATAGTGAGTGATCAGTCTTCGGGTCAAACTCCCATGGGGACAATTTGCATATTAGGCTCTTATATATAGATAGATAGATATTTTCTGAGTGGCTACTCTGTGCTCTTCTATCCTGGGCCATTGGGTACATCAGTGCCAAGATTCCCTCCCTCCATAGAGCTTGCTTTCTAGAGGAGGAAAACAAATAGGCCTCATTAGCATAATAAATAAATAAATAATCTAGTGCATTAGAAAGCATTAAGGACTATGGGGGGTGCAGAATAGGATTGCAGGGCAGGGGGGAGGTACAGTTTACAGGATTACTGTGCTCAGAGAGGGGCTCATTGAGAAGGTGAGATTGGAATGGAGACTTAGAGGAGGTGAGGGAGCAAAGTCCAGAAATGTGGGAGGAGGGCCCTCCAGGAAGAGGGAACAGCTAGTGCAAAGAGCAGGGCAGGTGCATGCTTGCTGTGTCCAAGCAAGATCTGTGTGGCTATCTCGGTGGGGAACGACAGGTGAGGAAATGAGAGAGGAGATCTGGGAGGTAAGGGAACCAGACGAGGCAGGGCCTGGTCCAGGCTCAGGCTTGCGCCGTGTGTACTGGGAGGCACTGGGGCATGAGCAGAGGAGGGGCATGTGTCACTTGGGTTTTAGCAGGATCTCTCTGATTGCTCTGGGTGACGGGTAGGGGCTGATGGAGTGCCAATGGCAGGCAACTGACCATGGGGCCAGAGAAGAGACAGGCCCAACACCCTCTCTCCTGCATTAGAAAGAGGGCTGCAGTATCACTGCATGAACATAACAAGGCATTTGCATCTCTCCGAAGTTCAGCTGGCTGCAAGTGAAGTGTGCAGCAGACCCAGGCACAGTCCTGCAGCCTGGAGCGGCCGGGAGCTGCACAGGCCTCCGGGCTTGAAGGGAATGGAGAGCCACAGTCCCACCCCAGCTGCTTAGGATGCAGTCACCTTGTGAGCATTGTGGGCCTCTGACCGGCGGTGTGTTGACATAAACCTGAGGTTGGTCTAGGCCTCGTCTCCCAGCCGCCTCCCAGACTAGTAACTGTGCCAGACGTCCCCCTAAGCTTGAGTTTCTTCATCTGAAAAGCGAGGGGGTTGGGCCCCAGGATCTGTAGGGTGAATTCCATGCCTAAAGTTCTGTAATTGCAGACTTTCTCTACTTCCTTGATTCAACGACAGCCTACTTTCCATCCTAATGACTTAAAAAGTCACAGGAACACACTTGGTGTATAACTCTGTCTTTCTGTTTCGTTTTTTTAGTTACGTTATTCCAGATAATACTCTCCTTGCTTGCCAAGAGAAGGAAAAAAATGACATTAATTAAAGATTTGGTCTGTGTCCTAATCAACAATTTTAAAAATGAATGTATCACACTGTACATTCTGTAACGTAGCCTGCTTTTTTTACTTAGCAATATATCATTAACATTTTCCATGTCAACACATATTCTTCTAAAGCATGATTTCTAGTGCAGAAGCGGTTTACCATATGGAGGTACTATAATTTACTCAGCCGATCCTTTACTATTGGACATTAGGTTGTGTCTTTTTTTCACATATTATTAACAATGCTACAGTGAATCAGGTTGTGAATACCCACTTTCCATTCGCCTTTGTAGTGACTTTCCTAGGATAAGTTCTCAGAGGTCAAAGGTTTCTCCCATTTGAAGTCTTTTTGTTAGATATCACCGAAATGCCATCCAGAATTTAGAAATTCTGTCAATTTAGAATCCTGCCGATAGCATATGAAGAACCATCAGGACAATCCAATTTTAGAGTTGAATGGAGACCTAGCAATGCTGTGGTCCAGCCCTTTCTTCCAGGCAAGGAAACTGAGGCCCGGGAGGCGTGGGACTGGGTGTGTGTGCTGAGCACCCCCACAGGCGTGTGTGAGACTTTGAACACAGCCAGGAAGCACCCAACATTGTTCGTGCTGCAGTCCGGCCAGCCTCAGTCCCCACTGCCAGGACCCAGGGGCTCCCAGAGGCCCCCAACTCCAGCCACGGCCACCTCACCTCATGCCTGCCTTTCCCAGCCAAGCTGCAGGTACAATTTCTCCTTCTTCACTTCTCATTCATCTCTCCCACACGGAAACTCTTCCTCCATTGACCCTCCTTCTGCCACAACTGATGGAGACTTGTCTGTTCTCATCCCCGTGGCATCTCTGTGACTTTTAGATGACAGCTCCCATTTTGGAATGTGCTTCTCCTGGGTGATGTTCTTCCCAGCTTCCCTCCACCCGACTTCCAACGCTGCTGCTCTGGGTTCTCCTGGCATCCCTTTCTCGTCAGGCCTTCCCAGGAAGAGCGTGCCCATTCCCACAGCTTCCAGCACACCCGTGACCTCTTCCTGAGCTCCAGACCTGGGTGCCGATTGCCTGGGTGTCTCTCTGGGCGCTCTCCAAGCCCATTCTCAGTGCATCCAAAATGAAAGTGATTAACTCCCCCACTCTATTCTGCCACCCTACCCCTGACCCCTCATCTTCCATAGCAGAGGCGGGGAACGTCCGGCCCACGGGCTGCATAAGGCCCTCGAAATCATTTGGTCTGGCCCTGCCAAGGCGTCAGGGGTGAGTTAAAGGTTTGACCAAATATCGCAGGCTAATTTTAAAGTTGATCATTTTGTATGGTTCGCGAATGATGCTATAAATACCCAAATGGCCCTTGGCAGAAAAATGGTTCCCCACCCCTGCTCTACAGCATCACAGCCACCTGGGAAACCTGTGACTCATCCTGGAGCCTCCCTTTCCCCTGCTTCACCCCTTCTCCCGTCCAGCCTCTGCCTCATGCTCCCGGGCACTGATCAGCCACTTTCCGTGGCTGCGCCCTTCCCCCAGCCACAGCTTAGTAAGGTGTGTGCTCTGATGGATAACCTTTGCTCAGTCGGTTAAAAGTCTGACTATTAGAGAAACTGAAGAGAATTTGTTTCCTCTCTGTACCCTCAAACTGCCGTGGCAACTTTTTTTTTTTAATATAGTTTTTATTGATTTCAGAGAGGAAGGGAGAGGGAAAAAGAGATAGAAACATCAATGATGAGAGAGAATCATTGATCGGCTGCCTCCTGTGTGCCCCCTACTGGGGATTGAGCCTGAAACCCAGGCATGTGCTCTGACCGGGAATCAAACCGTGACCTCCTGGCTCATAGGTTGATGCTCAACCACTGAGCCACGCTGGCCGGGCCCATGGCAGCTTTTACAAAGCCACGAATAAGTGAGTTTTCAAGTGCAGAGATATAGCTAATGTCCTCCCATAGGCCCCACCTTAATCCAAAGGGGAGTATGCCGGGAATACCACACAGTACTGGCGTTTTCTTTTCCAGGTCGCACTCATTCAGGAACCTCCCAAATGGACGGCTTAGCAGCTCTCTTTCTGGGAGGCGAAAAGATGGGTGCAGTGGGAAGAGGAAGAAGGGGAAAGAGCCAGGATTCATCCAGTTTCTCCTCCGTGTGGGGCACTTTAGAAAGGTCCACGATCTCATTTCATTCTCACTGCAGCGCTGAGGAACACTGCTTGGCAGATGAGGAGACTGGGGTTCAGAGAAGCTTGTTACCTTCCCCAGGGTCTCGGAGCTACTACGGAGCAGAGCCCACGTTGACCTGGGCTCCAGGCTCCACCCTGAGCAGCGGCGAGCCCGGGAAACGCGACTGCGTGTTTGCCCGTGTCCTGTCACACTCCGCTCGGGCTCAGTAATGACCTCACGTCAGGAATTTGTGGCCACTGTCCCACGGGCTCCGCGTGGCCCCTAGGAGGTAGCTGCTGTTCCCATTCGCCCGAGGAAGCGGGCTCAGACAGGGTACTAACCTGCCCAGTTACACGGCTAACCCGGGGCTGAGCTGGGTCTGTCTGGGTCTTGAGCACCACACGTCAGCCCTGCTTCCCTGATGGCTTTCCACTCAATTCCCCTCCCCGACCCCTGAGTAATAGGAGCAGCGTCTGTGGATGGTCACCACGCAGCAGATTGGTCCCAAGCCACACTGCACCTTGACATTTCTCAACCCAGGTCCTGGCCTTCTATACCCCATCCCAGACATGTAGATGCCACATGGGGGGGGGGGGTTGCTCAGGCTTTGATATGACCATGGTTCTGTACTGCACGCTGGGCAGGAAGTGCCAAGGAGAGGTCTGGGCCAGGTTCCCATGGGTGCCCCAGAAGGATGGGGCCGAGGGCGCAGCAGGTCCCAATTCCACTGCCGAAGGCCCGGTGACCTGAGGGACGCTTGAGAACTAATAGCCTTGTTCTCAAAAAGGAGGGTTGCCAAGATACCACTGAACGTGGCCCTTGCTCATATCTTCCCACTGTCTGCAGGAAGCTTGGAGAGACACTCCCTGAGTAAGGGGCCCCGTGGGCCCCTGTGGGTCTATGGGAAGTGGTTCTGTTGACCAAAAGAGGAGCCACTCAGGGCGACAAAGTGTTCTGGGTACACTGGGGCCCTGGGGAAGCAGGAGAGCCACAGCTCACAAGCCCCCGGGGCCTGTTTGGGGCCCGAGCAGGTGCTACATGGCCCACCTCGGCCCCCTGGCCCCGGCTGTGTCTCCAGCCCCTTCCCAGGTCGGGAGCCCAGATGGAGCTCAGAATCTGTCTGATGGTCCTCCCCTCCTGCACCCTGCCTTTCTCCTGATGTCATCGCTGTTGATGGAAGATTATGTAACCTCCAAGGAAGGGAGGTCTGGAGTTCTCCCCGAAGCGGCGAGTGAATCCGTTCTGGCAGCCACCGTTCTCTCGGCAGGCATGTGCTTTATGCAGGCTGGGTTGGGGGTTTCTCCTGGATGCTTCTGTTTCATTTAGCATGCAAGGGCTAATAACTTGTCACAATTCAATAAGGCGGTGGTTACAAACACCCAGGCGGCTGCTTATTTAAATGCAGGTTTGTTAATTAGCTTCTCTTAACAAGGCGTGCGCTAAATCAGGCACCCGGCTGGCAGCACCCAAGCCTGGCACGTCTCCCGGGACCAGAGGGTGGCTACGAGGTCACGTCCAGTGGCTGGAAGCAGGGCCAGAATTCAAGGCTAGGAGGCCTGCCCCAGCCACTGCCTTGGTTTCCTTAAAAGCAGGCATTGATGACACACTGCCAGGTAGCCACAGACTGCCTTTTCCGGGCTGTCCTGGTCCTTTTTCCTGCCTTTGAGTCTGAACCCAACCTCACTTCCAAGTGCAGTGTCTGTGTTTAATCTGGTTGCTGTTCTACCCCGTCCCCACTTCTTCCACTGAGCCTTTCTTCATATGTTCCCTCACCCCTCTCTGGCACCGTCTCCCCTTACCCGTCGCTATGTGCTCAGCTTGGGTAGTGGGTGTCCAGTGATGGGGACAGAAGAAAACCCGCCAGGACGGAGCACCCGCTGCCTCCAGGGTCCAGGTGAGCACTGACAGGGGTGATCAGTGTGATCCTCACAGTGGCCCAGAGCTGGGGTGTCTGGCCTCCTGTGCCCGGCGGGGTTACGCAGCCTTCCCGAGGTCACTCAGCAGTGAGAGTCGCTCTGGCCTCACCCTCCGGACCTGGCTCTGAGGCCTGTGCCCTCCCCCCACCCCCACGTGTGTACAAGAAGCGCTTGAACAACAGGTGTGTTAAGTGAGTGCTCCTCATAACGATCGCTGCTCTGAGAGGCCATGTGGAGCCCAATGACCCCAAGCAAATCCTAGTTCAATTCTAGAATCTGAATCCACCCAGATCTTGCGGGCTCTCCCAGGCACCTGGCCACCCAGAGCCAGCAGGGGCAGCCAGGCAGCTGCTCTCGGAGGGCCTGGCCCCTTGTGAGTCCCTCCAGGGCTGCCCGGCCCCCTCGTCTAGTGAGGAAGCTGAGCCGGGCCAGGACCAGAGGGAGAGGGCCATGCAGAACTCTCAGAAGGCATGCGCTGCAGACTCCTGCCGTCCCAACCGGATGGAAGAGCCTATCTCTCTTTATAGGAAGAAGGACTAGAAACACAAAGAGAATTGCTGGGCATCATTTGCTTATTCTAAAAAAAAGAAAAAGAAAAAGAAAACACTGAGAAAATATCTAAATATAGAAAGGAAATCAAAGTGAGGTTGGAATAGGAGAGGCAGAACCCTGACAATCCCCAGGTTGCCCAGCCCTTCCCCAGTGAAGCAGGAGCCCCTCCCCTGGCCCCGAACCTCAGTGAGCCCTGCTCTGCAGAGGCCGGGTGTGCCTGTGCAGGATGAGAGAGCACAGTCAGGCCCTCGGACTAAGGTGGGGCCTGGCGCCTGAGTTGGAAGCCTGGGGGAGCCAGTGGGTCTTCTCATGACCCTGGCAGAGATGAGCTCCAGGATCCCGGGAAGCTGATCCCCAAGTTACTGCAACGCTGCCCCCAAGGCCTGTTGCACGTGTGGACTCTCACTCTCAGGGGTGTCCTAGGGCTGCCCCAAAGCTGGCCAGACCCTAATATCAGGAAGCGTCCTTAACCCGCCCAGGATCACAGACCCCAGTCTGATGAAAGTGATGGGCCTCTCCCTAGAGAAGCATATGAAAATGTGTCTAAGTGTGTAATGCAGGGCATGTTCATGCCCCGAAGGCAGAGGTCTGGACCTGCGCAATGCTGAGCACATAGTGGGTTCTCTAAAGATTCATGCCAGTGAGTGAGTGAGGGGTTCCTCCCTGCTCTGTGATTCTGCACCACGTTGTTTCCATAGCTCCCACGATCGCCCTTAATCAGTGGTACCCATCCCAGTGGTCAGCACCTGGCATCCTCAGGACCAACACAGGGCCTCTGAAAGGGAGTGTGGGAGCAAACCAGGCCTGGCTTCTGGTCCCCTGCCACGGGACCTCCCTACCTCACCCGCACCCAAGTCTGTTTCACTAGCAGTTGGGCATCTCCATCCAGCTGAGGATGACACGGGCAATAGGAAGGGAGCCAGAGAGGGACTGAAGAAAGAACACATCATTCCAAGTCCTAGCCCCCCCACCCCCATCCCTCCCCAGAAGACATTGAGAGTAAGAAGGGGACCCAGGCCCACAGGCCCCGTTCTTGGGGTGTGGTGGCAGAGTGGGCAGCTCCAGCCCCAGGACTCCTGGTCCGAGCTCTGCCACCTCCCCCAAGAGAGAAATGAGGACAGACTGCCATGTCTACAGTCCAGCCTGGGCACCTCCAGACATGAGCTGGGAGCCCTGAGTCTGAGCCACACTCCAGGCCTGGAAATGTGAGGGTCTGGAATGGGGGCTGACGCCAGCAGGGCATTTGGTCTCCCAGATTTCTCTGCGGCTGAGCCACATGACATCGCCCACTGAAACGGGGTGTGGCTGTGTGGGAGGCTGGGTACAGGGGGAGGGAACTCCTACCCCCGCCCAGGCCTTGGATCATTTGGAAGGCAAATGTGCTGGGTTGCCTAGGGAACGGAAGGAAAGGGACTTCCCTAGCACCGGTGACTAGTAAGGGATGGAGATGGGAGCTGTGATGCTGAGAAAATTGTTTCCAAAAAAAAAGTAAAAAGCGGTGACTAAGCAGGCCTGGTTATGTAAAGCGATCCCTGAGGAAGTGTGGGGAAAAGCCTGGAACCCACCCCCGTGTCCCTCCTCCCCACTCCCAGCCCCGTTCCTGCTGCCTCGGGGAGTTTCCACCAGCCCTCCCCTCTCCTCCCCGGAACTTCCTACTCCTCCACAACCAGCCCCAGCCTGGCAGGCTCTCACTGCCAAGGGCACCCAAAGGTGGTGGGCAGGGCACAGAAGAGGGGTGCCTTTCCTTTCCCAGAGGAGACCCTTGTGACAGTCCTGGGACCTCCGCTCAGAACAGGGCACCCAGGGTCAGCCCAACAGTGGGCAGGGGGTCATTTGCCATCCCAGAATCCCGGGCTATTCCCAAGACACAGAGCTCCAGATCTGAACCCGACATAGCTGGTTGCTGACTGTGAGCTTGGGCAAGTTAGTGAACCTCTTTGAGCCAGTTTCCTGGGCTGTGGATGGGAGGGAGAGGTCCGTCTACCCCCCAAGGCCCCTGGGGTAAGAAATGGAGACAGCACGTGTACAGTTCCAGATGCAGCACGACACCTGCTCGTTGTCTCTCCCACAGTAGGAAGCGCCCTCGAGACCCGCCGGTCCTTTCCTGGGAGGGAAGTCTGAGGCTGGTCATTAAGTGTATGCTTAGACTTCCTCACCCAAAGTACGAAGGAAAAATCACATAGGGATGGAGGCCTGAAACCTGACATTTCCAGGAAGTCCAACGTCATTGGAGTCACTTGGGTTCTGAGGAGTCTGGCTGTCACTTTAGTGCCTCTGTCCACGTTCTTCCAGCTGATGAAGGGGCACTAATCCAGCACCTTCTCTGCCCGGTGGGTAGGTGGCAGGTGAGCCTGTGCCTCGGCCTCATAGTCCCACCCCAGATACTCTCCCAGCTCCCAGTAGGGCGGTGGAACCTCACAGCATCCATGAGCTGTTGTTGCCCCCCAAAACCCCCACCTGTGGTTCAGGCAGAAAGACAAACACCTCTGGCTCCTCCCTTCTCCCTACAGTGCATCCCCGGGGAGGGAAGAGGACCTGGTTACTCTAGAGACAAATGGATTTCAAGGCATGAGCTACTTTGGGCCTCAAAAAGCTACAGAGAACACTTGAGAAACAAGGGCCTCTGTCAGCAGTGGAGTGATCAACCTGAGCTGGGGAGATGGGGGGGGAGGGGGAATGTTGTGATCTGTCCTCTGCCACCAGATACCAAAACCTGGAGCGTGGCCTCACCTGCACTATCCCCAGCAGGCCAGTGTGCCAGCCGCTCTCCCAGGAGGGTTTGCACGTGTAATCAACATGCCCTGGGACGTCCCTTCGCCGTGTGTCTTCTCGTCTGTCCTCCTTGGAAAATAAAAGTAGCTAATCGCCTTCCGTATGCTTATACTTCATTACCCAAAATACGAAGGAAAACATCACTTAGGGAAGGAGGCCTGAAACCTAACATTTCTGGGAAGTCCTAGGGATTGGGAAAGCCTTTAGTTCTTTGTCAAGCACTGTCCCCAGCACTCCTCTTGGACTGACCCCTAAAAGGGCGCCTGGGGTCAGGGGGCAGCTGGGCCGACTCCCCAGCAGCGGCGCTGGGAGAAGAGGGGAGACCCCTCAGCAGAGGCGTGGCCACCTCGGCTCTTTGCTGCCCTCCCTCCCCACTGCCCACTGGCAGATCCTGTTCCACTCTGCCCCTCACTCGGGTTCAAACCCACCTTCTCCCAGGCCCAGCCAAGCCGCTGTGGGTTTTCTTCTGGGACCCTCAGCACCTCTGCCATTTGCTGTGGAATTTCAGCTGACCCTTCCCAGTGCCAACTAAGCACAGTGCTAGGCCCACAATAAGTGATCAGCGGGTCCCCGCTGGGCCAGTGGCTATGCCCAGTGGATACGTTGCCTGGCCTCCCAGAGAAGAGCCTTCCTCTTGGCGGGAGGCCGTGGGGAGCCAGGGCTCCTCAGTCCCCCTCATATAATGGGGTCCAGGAACTTGTGGCTGCCGCCCTAGATGATCTCCTAAGACCCTTAGCGCTCTCTGCCCGGCGCCTCCAAGACACCATGAAAAGCATAGTCCGGGAGTCAGGGACATGTAAGCAGCCAGCCTGCTCACCGCTGGCTGGGTGGCCAGGCACCTGCTTCTCTGCACCTCAGATTCGCCCTCTGTATGTAGAGGCCAGTACCAGCGACCTGGGGTTGTGAGGCCCGTGGGACATCCCAAGGTCCTTAGAAAATATTAGGGAAGTCCAAACAGGGAGCACCCTGCACCCCATGGGGGCACCCTGGACCCCACAGGGGCACAGAGTTCTCCTGTGTGGAGTCTGGGTCCACATGGGTTTCCTTTCTTGGGATCTTAGTCTCTCCTCTGGCCCAAGCAGCACAGGGAGCCAGGCAGCTGACGCGTGAGGGAACCCCAGCCCCCACCTCCCCCGCCTCCTGCCACCTTCCCACCACCTCCTCCTCAGAGGCTCATCATTGGAGGATTAGTCACCGTGCCAGCCCAGCGCAAGGACTGCCACCCCCACAGCCCAGGCCCCCACACAGGGAGACTGGCTGAATGCTTAATTGGAGTTCCTCACACTCCCAGGACAGCCTCCTCCAAGATGACAAGGACTCTGAGCCCCATGACAGGCCCTGACCTGAAGGGGTGCCAACCCTGGGCCGAGGGCTTTGCTTTCTCCAAAAAGGCACCGTCCAGGTGGCCTCCGCAGAGCAGGGAGAGAAGGCTGGGAATCTGTCTCAGTGCCCAGCACGCGGACAAGACAGGACTTCCAGAACCTTCTCCTAAGAGACTTGCTGAGAAGACCTCCACTCAGTAGAAAGAGTGGCCCCAGCCCAGCTCCATCCCAGGAGGCGTCTTTCCCTCCCAGGATTACAAGGGAGGGAAATGGGGACAGCAAGAAGGCAAAGAGAAGCCACTTGGGTAGAGCAGCTCCTACTGTGCGCAGGGCACCTGGCGAGGGCTGACGGAGGCAGAGGGACTCGCACTTGTATGCGCCCTCCTACACACGTGCTCCTGTGTGCCCCGTGACTGCCTCTAAAGACGACTGAGAGATGTCTTAGAGGCAGCAGGACCCTGGGTTTACTGATTTGGCTGCTGAGGCCCTGGGGGACCACTGGGACCAGGGGAATGAGGTCACTTGTCATCTTACCAATGCTGAGCTGGGTGACATGGACACTCACTACAGAGCTCAGGTGAGCTCAGAACAAACAGAAGAACCCAGGTACAGAGAGGCACCCAGCTTGGGTGCAGGAGGCAGCCCCCCGCCCCCGCCACTCCAGAGCCAGGCGGCCAGCAGAGAGGAAGGGACCAGTGGTGGCTGCTGGCCTGGGAGAGCTGCTCTCTGAGGGGTCTGCCCTGTGGGACTCTGTGCCCTGCCTGTGGGGAACTGTCCCGCCCCGAGTTATGGAGAGATGCGTGAGAGGAGGCCTCAGAGTGTGAGGTGATGGCTCTGGGAAGGGTAGGTAGGACTGGAATGAGGGAGCCAGGCTGTGATTTCTCATTTAGGGCCCAGGGAAGCCAGAAAGCAACAGGAAAGCTCTGCGCGCCCTCAGCCTCCACAGCTTGCCCCACTTGGATCCTCCAGCCTCCTGCAAGATCATCCTTAGCGCCAGGAAAACACCTCACGGTTGCATTCTCTCTCCCCTGGGACTCAGAGAGCTCTGCCATTGACAACTCTGCCAGTGCCCCAGTCACCGCCCCCAGCTCTGGAGCCACAGGAGTGTCATGCAGGGTGAGTGAGGATAGGAATCTGGCCACTGCAGGGCAGGGCACAGCAGCGCAGGGCAGGCCCGTAGCCAGGGGCTGAGCTGTGACCTGGAGACCCTGCCAACTGCAGTCCCGCTGAAGAGTGCACTGCCTCTTTCAGGAGCCTAGCTCTCCCCTGAGGGTCCAAGGGCTGCTCCCTACTCTTCTTGCTGCCCCTCTTACACCCCTGACGCAGCCTAGAGGGGGATTCCACCCCCCTCATCCTCCCCAATCCAATACAAATCCCTCCTGTCCCTCAGAGCCCTCTCCTTCTGCAATCCACACTGTCTGGATGGGACTTCCTGCAGCAACCTAACTGCTGCCTGCCCCACCCACCCTCCCACCAGAGAGTTCCTCCTGGGGACAGGGCCACTCCTGCACCTCTCTGACCTCCCTCATGAGGGGGCCCCGGGAGGCATGTTAGTGATTGGTTGTGCACTATTAGGACTCAAGCCCAAAGGGCCTGCTTAAGCTGCTTCTCAGGGAGCAGAAGCAAAGAGGAACTTCTTCCTCCAGAGGGAGGCGTCCTCTCTGGCCTACAAGTCCCTAGGGGACAGGGCTGGGTCATGTGGGAGCCACACAACAGCTGACATCACTCATCACAGGGGCTCAACAAAGGGAAGTGGGGCCACAGGGAAGTGTGATGGCACCGCCCCTTCGCCCCATGGTCCCCACAGTGGACTGGTGTCCACTGAGGACTGCCAACCTCGGCCAAGCCTCTGCCACACTTGCCTGTCCCAAGGGGAGTCCAGGCTGTCTCTACCAACCCCAGGTGGCCCAGCGGGCCCAGCAGGAAGCAGACCCAAATGTTTTCTGAAAGCATCATTTGCAGCCCCAGGTCCTGAGAAAAGGGCAGGAGGAGGTGCTGGCCACTGAGCGAGCCACACCCAAATCCCGTCTCCCGGCGCTGCCACTGGGTGAGGCACTCACCTGTCTAAGCCTCGAGTGCTCCCAAGGTTCCACTGGCACCAAAAGATTTGATTTATCCCATGGACACTCAAAAACAGCTTTTGGGCAAAGTTCCCACACCTGTGGTTCACCCTCCTTGCCCTGTACCTACTTAAGGATATACTAGAAGATGAAGAAGAAGAAGAAGGAGGAGGAGGAGGAGGAGGAGGAGGAGGAGGAGGAGGAGGAGGAGGAGGAGGAGGAGGAGGAGAAGGAGAAGGAGAAGGAGAAGGAGAAGGAGAAGGAGAAGGAGAAGGAGAAGGAGAAGGAGAAGGAGAAGGAGAAGGAGAAGGAGAAGGAGAAGGAGAAGGAGAAAGAAGGAGAAGGAGGCCTTACACATTGCCTGATTTTATCATGTGACCATTCCCAATGCAGATATACCTCTCCCCCCACATTCTCTCCTCTTTTCCTCCTCCTCTGACTCCCTTGCTTCCTGCCTCCCTCTCTACCTCTCGCCCTTTCCTCTAAGCCACTCTGTCCAGGGAGGTGAGGCGGAGGAGAGAGGGCAGGGGCTGCAGCAGCTAGTGCAGGTGCCCACCCGTCCATCTTTTTGGTGCAGAATAAGGAATTCTGAAAGAGCGTCTTCAGGGCTAGGGCAGCAGGTCTCATCTCCTCCATCCCCAGAAGTTCTGCTGGAGTGGCCACACCCCCTTTTCCATTGAAAGTGAGAGGCTATAGCTGGGGAAATGGGAGAGAAAGGAGGGTGGGATGAGGAAATCAGGGCCAATGGGGAAGGAGACGCGCCTGCCCAACTAACCTCCTTCCCCAAGCCTTTCCCTTGTTTTCTCTGGTCCACGCTGCTTACCTGCGCAATTGCCTCCTCTGCAGCCCCCTCCCCTCCAGACCTCAGCGGGTGCTTCCCCTTCCCCTACCCGTTTCCACCCAAGCCTACCCTCCCTGGATCCCATCACAAGCCATCCCAGTGTCCCAACCCCCCCCCCCCTCCACCCGAGCCATGCTTCCATGCCATCCTTCTAGTAGGTCCAGCTACTAAGGTGAGCCCATGTTGACCACCATCTTGGGTACCTGGACCAGAAAATGCCACCTCTTCTTCGTCTCCCACTTCATAATCTGTCACTAAGCTCATTGCGTCAATAAGTGGTTGTGTTTTAACTAGTTGGGAAAGAGACAGTAGAATCAGAGTTAGGGAGGAATCAAGTGTTTGCAAAACAGAATGAGAAATAATATCCAGAAAATATAAGTAAACATGCAGAGAGGGCTGGACTCATGGAGAAAGCAGTGGTGGAGGATGGAGTGGCCACCTAGATGCAAGGCCAGTGTTCTGAAGGCTAAGAGCAAAGCAGCTGGTGTGCCCAAGGGGCCCAGCACAGCCTACAACCAGCCTAGCTGCTGTTCAAGGGGTCCCATGTGTGGGGCACCCAGGGGAAGCCCCTCAAAACCACACCATGTTGCTGTTTATAGACTACTACCAGCTCCAACATGGCTTGCTCTTTGAGCCTTGGAGAGCATTCATGCTTTCCACCAGATCCTAACTATGAGTAAAAAGAGGGGTGAAGGGATGGCAAACGGCTTGCAAAGGAGGCCCAAGTACCCCCAAAACTCCTTGGTGTGACCCTCCCACCCAACACGTGAGCCCCAGCATCAGCCTTTCAGGGTTCTGTTCTCCAGAGGAACCGCTCCCCTAACTGAGGCTTTCAGAGTGCTCCTCTGATGTTGGGGAAGGGAGAGGAGGGGAGGGGAGGGGAGGGGAGGGGAGGGGAAGGGAGGGGAAGGGAAGGGAGAGGAGGGTGCAAGTGGTCCTGGTGGGGACAGATGGGCCAGAGAAGCTCACTGCCAGCGCTTCCAGAACGGGAAACCCCCTAAGAGCCAAGGAGTCAGGCAAGCCTTCCCTGCCCACTCAGCGATTCCGGAAGCCCTTGGAGTCTGGAGAACCCGCCTCCCCAACCTCTCCCGCTTCCTCTGTCTGTCTCCTCGAGACTCCTGCGAGTGCACAGGAGGGCTGAGGGAAGCCCCGTGCGTGTGCCTGTGATGAACGGAGCTAATTTCTGGTTTGCTGGTATGCCGCAGAGACTGCCTCCGTTCCCCTCCTTCCCAGCAAACCCTCTCCCACACACAGACAAATAGGCTGCATATTTAATTGGAATTCCTCACACCTACAGGGTAAAGCCTTGTCAGTAGAAATAGAGCCCACAGCCAGCTGGCTTCCCCCATTCCACCCACCTTGTCTCTTAAAAAGAAATCCCCCCCCCCCATACGTGAACACCCACCCACAGGCCCTCACACGTCCCTCCCAGCATGGTTGTAAGGAGGGATTCGTTGGCAGTGACGCTCCCTTCCTGGGCTGCTCCAGCTGGGCCCACCCGGCAGAGACCACCCAACAGCTTCTCCCTGGCAGGCGGGCCCTGACTGCCTCCCCATCACCCACCTCGGGAACCCCCAGCCAAAGCTTTTGGGGCGCCAGGGTCCCTGAAGGGCGCTGAGTGGAGCTGGCTGCCTGGGTATCAGACCTCAGCTGATGTGCAGAGGCAGGAGAGGGGAACAGTGCCCTAGGAGAGCTCCTGGAGCCCCCTGCCACGGCACAGGTGGGCAACCTGTCACACAGAGCCGGGCCCAGCCCAGTTCTCCCTTCCCCTTATGCTGTGGCATCTGTCCCATACGGGGGGGGGGGGGGGGGGCAGGACTGAGGAAGGGGACTCCTGAGGAAAAGCCAGGGAGAGGCTGGAGGGCACACAAGGGCAGGAGCCAAAAAGGGGGCGGAACTGAGGAGGCCTTATGGGGAGAGGGAGCTTGGTTTATTTCTGTCCGACAACAGAGGTCTGGGCCAGGGATCTGGGGCAACCAAAGGTCAGGGTGGTGCTGGCCTGAGAGGCTGTACATTGTAGGACTTCCTCAGGGGCACCCAACCCGAGCTCTGCCCAGGAACCACGTGCTGGTGGGTGCAGATTGGTCAGAAAAGCTCACTGCCGGCACCTCCAGGCAGGAAACCCCCAAGCCTCATGTGACCTCGGCATTCAGGGTCAGCCGCTCCGTTACTTAGTTCCGCCGACGGTGATGATTCTTTTCTTGCCGAACTCTCCTTGCCAGGGAGGGGCTTCTCTCCGGCTAGCTCTTCCGTCACACTGAGCCTGGCACCAGGCCAAACCAAACCTGTGTGTCAGTGAGCAGACAGCTGCCGATGGGGCTCGGAGGAGCGCCGTGACATCTCGTTCTCCCCCACAAAATATCATCTCAGTTTGCCTGAAAGTTCACCATTAGTGACTCATTTCTTTGGGTTAAACATAGCCCTCCCTCTTCCATCGCAGCTGCTCTAGGAAAGGGTAACTCATTGAGTTCTTTACATCCTGGAGTGAATGGGGCTAGAGAGGAGATCGAGGAGGCCGAGAGCAAAGGAGGAAGTGGAAGTGGAGAAGGAGACGAAGGGGAGGAAGGGAGGCCACTGAAAGAGAAGACGAGACCCAAGAAAGGAACCGTGAGCAGCACCTCTGTCCTGGGCCGCCTGTCACAGGTCATCGCTGTTCCCCGATGACTCAGAGAAACCCCCTTAGTCAGTGCAGCCCCCTGTGAGTGACAAAACACTTCCGTTCCCTCCTCACCGCTCTGTGAAGCAGAAAAAGGGAGGGTCATGTGCCCGAGTTACAGTTGAAGAGACTGAGACGCCTGGGGTTGGAGGACTTGCCCTCCGGCCAGTGAGCAGGAGAGCCAGCTCTCTCTACTGCCTGTGTACAGGACCTTTAAGGTACCCTCACCGAGCTCACCTTCTCGCCAGTTCACCACAGGCCTCTGTTCAGAAAGAGGAGGAACAAGAATGAAACAGCGCCAGGAAGGGTGTGGGGGACAGACGGGAGAAATGCAAGGCCTTCCTCGGGGGCAGCAAGCACACTCCCGTGTCCTAAAGTTCCCGACTGAGACCCAACATGGAGAGAAGGAGAGGGTGAAGGTCAGAGCCCCCACTTGCTCACTAGTAACAAGCCCGATGGGAACAGCTGTCACATCCCATGGGTCCTTCTATTGGCAACTATACCTTCCCCCCAAGCATCCACGCAAGGCCAGGAGGCCTGAGGAGCGCTTTGCTGGCCTTGGGTATGTGGAGGAGACCGTTCCAGACAGAGTGGGGTAAGCTGGACCCAGGAAGGTCCCCAGGGAGACAGAGGGAAGCAGGAAGAGATCCCAGGAGCTCTGCTAAGAAATCCCACAGGCCCAGCTGGTGTGACTCAGTGGTTGAGCATCAACCCATGAACCAAGAGGTCATTGGTTTGATTCCCGGTCAGGGCACATGCCCTGGTTGTGGGCTTGACCACCAGTAGGGGGCGTGCAGGAGGTAGCCGATCAATGATTCTCTCTCGTCGATGTTTCTCTCTCTAAACCTCTTCCTTCTTCTCTCTGTAAAAAGCAATTAGAAAGGAAGGGGAAATGAAAGGAAGGAAGGAAGGAAGGAAGGAAGGAAGGAAGGAAGGAAGGAAGGAAGGAAGGAAAGGAGGGAGGGAGGGACGGAGGGAGGAAAGAAAGAAAAGAGGGAGGGAGGGAGAGAGAAAGAAAGATCCCACAGGCTTCCAGACCCCGGTTTCCCCGCTTCCCTCCTCTCCTTTCTCGGTTGCCACCTCTTTCTTCCCTGGAGTCATGGTCCTGTCTTCAGCTCTCCATCCCACAGGAAGTGGTCTGTCTGCCATAGTGAGACGGTCCCCCGCCTCTTCCTCTTAACGAGCCAGGTTAAATATGCAGCAATCAGAGTAATAACACACCTGGGCTGGTTCTCCAGCGACCTGCCTTTTGTACTGCAATAGGACATTAATAGCAATTATTCTGCTTTGTAATTGGAGCTTTAAATACTAATTCAAACAGCCAGAGGAAAACCAATTAGTGCTAATTTATCTCTATGTGTTTTCCAGAGCTGGTGTCTGTCACACTGTGAAGAAATAGGTTGGTAATTAGTACAGTTGGGTGGTAGATAGAAGTAATTATCAGATTCTTTCATTTTTCTTTGGAAAAAAATGGGTAGGGGGTGGGGAAAGCCAAGATCGGTTCTGTTAAGTCTTTGTTCCCTTGAGGTTTAAAGGAAGGGCCCAGGTTAGCTCTGAGATCCCAGCTCTCAGCACCGGACCTGTCCAGGCATTTCTGAGAGACAGGTGGGCCCCAGTAGAGGTGCCTTGAAGGCCTCAACCAGGCCCCTCCAGCCGACAGGCTCACAGAAGTACCACCAGCAACAGTACAGTAATCGGCATTCTGGTTTGTCTGGGGAAAGGTTTGGGGGCCCCAAACCACTGAGCACAGGGGACAGGGGACCATGGGGCTTGGGTCCCAAGTCAGCCTCTCAGTCTGCAGCTGTGTGGCCTTTGTGGAGGCTCTGAACATGGGTCTTCTCGTTTGCAAAATAGACAGACGTGTAAGGATTGAGTCAAATAAAACCATGTTTATAATGGGCCTAGAACCCAGTAATGACAGGTATAGGTTGATGAGTGCTACCATCTGCCTGGGACTATTCTAGAAGACTTTATATCTCTAACCCGGCTACAAGCTACATGGCAATTCACCAGCTAGTTCACGTCCCTAGTTCCTCTCCTGTCCTACCTTTCACCAGCTGCACAACTCAGGAGACAGCTCACTGAGCCTCGGTTTCCTCCCCTGGGGAATGGGGTAGTAATCGCACACCCATTAGAGTTGTTGTGAAGATTAAAGGAGACAATGATTATAGACGCCCACAGCACAGTGGCTGGCATGGAGCAGGGGCTCCGTTGTCATTATCAATATTTCTAGAAGCCCGTTGCATGAAGATTCACGCAATAGGCCTTCCTTCCCCTGGCTGCCGGCATCGGTTTTCCTCCAGCACCCAGGACCCAGGCCTTTGGTCCAGCCACAGCAGAGAAGCCAAGCCTCTTCAGTCTTCAGTCTTCACTCTAGCCAGAGCCTTCAGCCTTCACTCTGCGTCTGCATATGCAAATTAACCGCCATCTTTGTTGAGTTAATTTGCATAGTTGCTCTGATTGGCTGGTGGGCATAGCAGAGTGACATCAATTTGCATATTTCTCTTTTATTAGTGTAGATTGTATCATTTCATTCCACAAATTCTCTACTGAAAGGGGGAGCTGGGGTACTGAAGGACCTTTTATTGACTAACGCACAGTACTTAACAAACGCCCACTCACACCGTTCAGAAACACGAGGCCAGCGCACCCAGAGCAGCAGAAGATGGGATAGCAGTGGCTGTCACAGACCTTCACAGTTCACAAAATGCTTTCACGTGCATGGTTCCAATGCCTTCTCACAAGTGAATGGGTTGAGAATTACTTAAACCCCATTTTATAGATGGGAAAATGAGGCTCAGAGAATTTAGGTGACTTGCTCACAAAAGTGGCGGACTCAGAACCCGAGCCCCGGCTTTTTGCTGAAAAACCCACGTGGCACTCACTCAAATGCTTGAATGGGTGAATTAGTGCGCTTTCCACTGAACCCTATCACCTAAGCTGCCAACTGGTATGAGGTACCATTACGCGAGGAGCAAGGCTGAGGAAGGAGAGGCAGGTGAGGCAGGGAAATCTTCAGGGCAGTGACAGGGCTGGGCAGCTCTGCTCAGCCTGGACAAGGTCTAGTAATGTGTAAATTAGTAGGCGAAATTGAGAATTGCGAGGCTGCAGTTAATAATCGTGATGCAAATCTGGCAACCCAGGCCGTCTCCTGTTCTCACAGACCCTGCCCCGCCCCCACGGGGGACCTGCCTGGACCCTATAGGCATGTGAGGTACCACCCCTGGGCCAGGCCTTCAAGAAAGAGCATATGAAGGTAGGGGAGGGGAGGAGGGTGTAGGGGATATGGCTTCGTCAAAGACCCATGGAGGGGCCTGAGCACGGTGTTTGAGATGAGGGGGATAGACTGGTCTGGCAGGTCTGGAGGGTAAGTGCTGGGCAAGGGAGGGGCCCTGGTTAGTAAGGTGGCTTTGGCAACCACATGGCAGACAGCAGGGTTTTTTTTTAATATGGTTTGTTTGTTTGTTTGTTTGTTTGTTTTGTTATTCCTCACCTGTCGATATTTTTTCCATTGATTTTTAGAGAGAGTGCAAGGGAGGGGGAAAGACAGAGAAAGAAACGGTGATGTGAAAGAGACACATCAATTGGTTGCCTCCCCAACATGCCCAGGCCAGGGCCGGAGATCAAGCCTGCAACTGAGGTACATGCCCTTGACCAAAATCAAACCCAAGACCCTTCAGTCCTGGTGGCCGATGCTCTAACCACTGAGCAACTGGCTAGGGCGAGAGGGCAAGTTTGAACAGAGCCACCTCCTACAGTTATTTACTGCCCCACAGAAGGGGCACCAGTCCAGTCTCTGAGGAAGGGGAACCTTCTTTCTAATCCCACAGGGCACCCATCGTATGCTGGCCAAGCTGTGGGCTCCTACCAGAGGGACACCTGTGTTCTGTGGGCTAGCGGCTGCCCTTGATTCGACATGTTTCAAAGGCAGCATTTAAAAAGGTTAGACTGGACAAGGTGGCAGGATGGAGGAGTCGGAGAGACTGAGGAGGATGGTGTAGATGAGGTGGCAGAGGCAGGAATGGGAAGACATGGAAAGAAAATAAAATGGGCCCTAGCCAGTATGGCTCAGTGGATGGAGCGTCGGCTGTGGACTGAAGGGTCCTGGGTTCAATTCCAGTCAAGGGCACGTACCTCAGTTGCAGGCTTCTCCCCAGCCTGGTCAGGCAGGGTGCGTGCAGGAGGCAACCAATCAATGTGTTTCTCTCACATCGATATTTCTGTCTGTCTTTCCCTCTCTCTTCCACTCTCTCTGAAAATCAATGGCAAAAATATCCTCGGGTTGAGGTTTAAGAAATAAAAATAAGAAAGAAAGGAAGGAAGGAAAAGAGAGAGAGAGAGAGAGAGAAGGGTGTAGCTATGAAGCATGAACAAGGGACTAACTGGGCATGTGCCAAAATAATAATGATAGCTAGCTATGTTGGGAGGAATTGTGGGTAATTTTAGGGTATTTTTCTATTTGGTTGTTGATATTTTTCTGAATTTTCTATACTGAGCACATTTCTCTTTTAAACTAAGAAAAACAATGAAACTTATAAAAAAAAAAAAGAAGGGACATATGCTAGAGACATTTTGAAGGAAGAACTGACAGGATTTGATAAGTGACTAGATAAGGGTGATAAAGGAGAACGATGAATCAAAAATAACTCAGGTTTCAAGGCTGGGTGATAGGGGAAATGACAGCGAAAAGGGGGAGTCAGAGAACGGGGACGATCCCTCCAACTTCAGGCTGTGCAGCCGAGCTGCCGGCAAGACGGTGGGGGTTGGATGATGTTCACGCAGCGGAGAGGCTGTGCTCACAGGGCTGCAGGACAGCCTGGGGTCGCGCACGGAACTTGGGGGTCTCCTCGCCAAAATGCTAAGTCCAGAGCCGCAGAAAGCCCCCAAGACAGGGCCCTGAGGCAGCCCTGGCCTGTGGACCAGCCGAGGAGCATGGCCTGAGAAGGCCAGGACAGGAGGCCAGGACAGACTTAATGCTGACCGACAGCTGTGCCAGGAGTGGAGGCCTGGGGCCCTGCAGGTCGAGGCTACAGGAGACGGAACACAGCGGCTGGGAGGTCCCAGGGTCATTCGTGATGGCGATGTGAGCATGTAGAGTGAGGCAACTCCCTTCTGAAGGGGACAGGAACCATTTCCCACACTGAGAAGGAGCCCCTGAGTTTTAGTTCCCAGCCAAGCCCCTCACCCCCAATTGTCCACAAATGCACTGCCAGTGCCCAGAAACCCATTCTGCCTGCTGCTGACTTGATGGTCTACAGAGGCTCTGGACCTGCTGGAGTCTCACACACACCCTCTGGCCTCTAGAACCACCGCCTTGTATCTGGGGTGCGTGGCCAAGGGTGGGCTTCCTGCGGCTCTGAGGGAAAAGGCGCGTCCTGACTAGCGCCGCCCAGCGGCCAGCAGCGGACCTGCCACCTCTTCCGTGTGGGTCACCCCTCTCCAGGTCCCCATCAGCCTGCACCAGCCTGGAGCCCTCACTGAACCACCATTGCTTGAAGGCTCCGCATAGACTGAGCCTGAGGCCCCACCCGAGGCTGCGTCACTGTTTCCTTGGCAACTGAAGGGGTAGTTGAAAAGTAACTCACAAAGCAAACAACATGAGCTCCACATGGGTGACTGGGAGAGTCACCTCAGCATCATGGGCGACGGGTTAAGGGGGTCTGCCTGGCTCCTCTTTCTGAGGCTGTTCTGGGGGCTCTGTGAGCCCCCCAAACCCCAGGCAAGGAACACTTCACAACACAGGGCAGCATCAGTGCTCTGGCTCTGCTGGGAGCCGTGTTGCCAGGGGAAATGAGATTATCACCATTATCAGGTGGAGGGTCCTGCCTCTGCAGCCACGGGGCACTGATGAGGCTGAGACACAGCCGCAAAAGCTATCAGGGGGGGCCCAGAGCCATCAGAAGTGCTCCTGGCCAGTCACTGCAGGGCGGTGCCTGCCAGGAATGGGCTGATGTGACCGGCGCTCCCAGGCTCCTATACTAGGTGTCCTCACCAAGGCCCTGGCACATTTGGGGATTTTCAGTGGGTGCTGTAGGAAAACCCTGATGGGTGTGGACCTAAGATTCCAAAGGGCTTTTCAAAAAAAAAGTTATTATGTTATAAATATATGCGCCAGATACGTAGGTCTTAAGTATAAAACGTCATGGCTTTTACCCGTTGTCTCCGTCAGTCTGGTCTGCTATGACAGAATACCATAGGCTGGGTGGCTTATAAACAACTGGCATTTACTTCTCACAGTCCTGGGGGCTGGAAGTCGGAGGTCAGGGTCCAGCAAGGCCAACTTCTCCATGCGTGCTCACAAAAGGAGAGCAGGGAGGAGGGAAGCAAGCTCTCTTGTGACTCCCACAAGGGCACTAATCCAGTCATGAGGGCCCCACCTTTACAATCTAATCCTAATTACCTCCCAGAGGCCCCACTTCCTAATACATTGAGGGGTAGGGTTTCCACATATGCGTATTGTGGGGACACAAACATTCAATCCATACACCTGTAAACCACCACCAAGTTAAAGACGTGGAATATTTCCAGCGCACCAAAAGGCTCCCACATGCCTCTCCCCAGTCAACATGCCCAACCCAGGGCAATGTTTATTCTGAGAGCCCTCACCTCAATTAGGCTTGTTGTTAAGCTCATGTAAATGGGCCCATAGAGTGGTGCTCCTCTGTGTGTGGTTGCTTCAAGGTGTGCTGTCCTAAGGGTCCACCCTGGTGTGGTAGAAGGCAGGGGTTCATTCTTTTCTTTTGCTACACGGCACACCTAGTGCTTCTAAATTTCCCCAGGGCTTTCACATTTGTGTTCTTCTCCAAGTCAGTGACTCGCAGCTGTCATCTCCAGGCCACATGCGATGCAGACCTCCATGCCCAGGTGGTGCTCAGTTCTGGGGCGCACTTTTCTGTACCACTAGAAAAATCCCATAGGAATGGGAGTGGGTGTAATGATGTCATGGGGATAACCTTGAATTCCCTCTAATTTACAAGAAAAAGGGAGGGATTATTCGAAAACAGTGGCACTTTATTATTAGTAACATATTTGTGATACATCTCACAACTGCTGGTACCACCCCAGGTGTCACCGCTTGTAGGCTGAGAACTGCTAGTCTAAGTGGTGTGAATTCAGGTAAAAGAAGGTCATTTCCTGTCCCCAAAATATCTCTTTTCTCTACCCCACTACTTCCCCTGAATCCCTGCCCCCCCCCCCCCCCCAGTGGATTTATTGTGCTTTGTCAAACAGCCCCAGGGTCCTCTTTTAAAATGCCAGAGCTCCTGAGGGGAGTGAATCCATTAAACCCACTTACCTTAGTGTGACTGAAAGGGGAACTGGAAACTCCTGGCACTGTGTGGGACACTTCCCACACTTCCTCTCTCCATCCCCACAGTGAGGTCATGAGGATGGTACTATTATCCTCGTTTTGCAAATAAGGAAACTGAGGCTCAGGGAGATGAAATAACTAGCCTAAGGCCTCAGGCCACACAACCATTCTGTTGCAGAAGCAATCATTCAAACCCAGTTTTGTCTCCTCTGAAGCCCTTGTTGAGACCCAAGTGGGGGTGCAGGATGCACACCAACCCCACTCTGCACCCAGCACTATGAGCAAGAAGAGAGAGGGCATAGAAAGGAGATGCTGTGCCAAGGAGAAAAAGTGGCACCTGGGCCACAAATCAAAGCATCAGAGGAAAAGGCGAGCACCTTCCTATTGGACTTCACATTCTCCCAGACACGGCCGCCCCAGAGCCAGTGGTGCGTGTGCCATTGGGGCGGTCTGTCCACCGTCAGCACCATCACCCACTCCGTTCCTGGTGACCACCAAGGCCAAGTGCAGGGATGCGTCACATACCAGGTCATGTCGCTGTAGAGATGTGCAGAGGCATTCCCATCTCTGAAGGGCCAGTTTTTTCATGCGCCTCTTGGGGTGCAGAAAAATGCTCATTTGGGAACTTCATGGAGCATGAACTTCATACCAAGGACCCTATATGCATGATTTCTCTACAGCAACCCTGGGGGAATGGGTGTGCTGAGGCCCTTCTGCAATGAGAAAGCTGGCGCTTAGAGCATTAACTGCATCTCCACAAGGCTGCAAACTCAATGAAGGCAGAGGCCAGTACCATCATGCCTGGCATATACTGGTCCTATTTCCTATCTGCCACTCAGACATGTATGGCAAGTGTGCCTGGCCCTGAAGAGCACATGTCCTGATCACCAGATGTCTCATTGCGAAAGAGCTGGGCAGAGACCCAGTGTGGGGTGAGGAAGGCCCAGCTCTGGGGAAGGAGACATGAGCTTTGGAAGGAAGAGGGTGTTTATAATGAGTTCATCAAGGTGGGCCAAGGAGCTGCCTATATCTGTTGGTGGGAGGCAAGAGCTCTTCCTCAAAAATAGCCCCTGCACTGCCCATAATCCTGCCATATATGTTTACTCCCTTGGGTCTCCGATGGTGAGGGTCAAGTTACATGATTCACCAACCCCACTCTGCACCCAGCACTGTGTGAAGCTGTGCGATACCAAAACAAACAGAACGCAGGGTGTCCTCAGGGTCTAGAAAAGGAGAGGTGCCGAGCGCATGATGGCTATGGACTGTGGATGGAAACAACCCCGGGGGTGGGCTCACATGGGTGAGGCACTTCGTGCCTGGCAGAAGCGCCGATCAGACATGCACACATACGCAGGCGCACGGACCAGGGAGCTGGTATGTGATCCTGAAGCAGATGAGGAATCTTGTGGAAGGGGTTTTAGCAGGAGAGCAACAAAGTCAAATTTATTCTCTATTGTGCTAACTGTGGCAGCATCAGTGATGGGAAGGATGGACTTGCGGGGCAGGCAGTGGCACTGTCAACTAACTCCTGCATTCTGGAGGGTTCATGTGTCATTAGCCAGCACTTAGCCTATCAACTAATACCTCCGCAGAGAACCACCTGGACTTGAGAGACTGCAGGAGAAGGTGGGAGCCAGCACTGGGGAGAAGGTGTGTCCCAGAGAAGCAGACACATAGGAAGGCAGCCTTCTCAATTTACCCAGGGTGGAGGGGCTATGCGTGTGCTACTGTGTTTGTGGGTGGGTGTGCACATGTGCACACACACAGATGCTTCCATGTGCAAACACATATATTGGATTCAAGAATGAGAATCAATAATTTGTAACAACTACATATGGTGCCAGGTGGATACTGGAATTACCGGATCACTTCGTAAACTACGCTGTACACCTGAAACTAATATAAAATAATATTGAATGTCAACGCAATTTTTAAAAAATGTTTTTTAATGAGGAGCTTAAAAAACACACACCCATATGTGGGCGCCCTTCACTCAGTGTAATCCCAGTTTCATTTAACAAGCTCCATAGGCTGCTTGGGTAGCAGACACAGGCATGCCCCGGACTGAAGCTCAGATTTGCTGCCATTTTTCTTCAAATGATTTCACATAAGGAAAACGGGCCAGGAAAAGTTAAGTGAGGAGCATACAAAGAAACTGCTGGGCACTTCCCCTGGGGAAGAGAGGCTCTGCAGGCAGCTGTGAGCTCTGGAGTGTTAACTGTGGGAGACCAGGCAGGGAGGCCCGCAGCAACCAGAGGGGTGGACAGATGCCTTCCCGGATTTCTCCCCACTCTCAACGAAGATAAGTGTGTCTTGGTCCATTTGAGCTTAGAGCAGGGGTGGGGAACTCCCAAGGGCCATTTGTATATTTATAACAGCATTCTCGGTCCATACAATATCATCGACTTAAAAATTAGCCTGCCATATTTGGTCAAACATTTAATTCACCCACCCCTAATGCCTTGGCAGGGCCAGACCAAATGATCTCCAGTCCTTACATGGCTCGGAGGCCAGACGTTCCCCACCACTGTACTATAATAACCGCCATGACTGTGTGGCCTAACAAGTAAACATTTATTTCTCAGAAGTCCGAGATCAAGGTGCCAGTAGATCCAGTGTCTGGTGACAGCTACCTTCTCCTTGTACCCTCAAGTGGCCGAGAGAGCGGAGAGGAACCAAGCTCTCTCAGGTCATATCTTATAAGGGCGCTAATCCCTTTGGGAGAGCTCCACCCTCAGGACCTCATCACCTCCCAAACCCCACCTCCTAACCTCATGACACGGAGGTGAGAGTGCCATCATATGAATCGGAGGGGAGGGAACACAAACATTCATTCCCTCACCCTCTGTCCTTTTATCACTTTGTCCTTGACCATTCTTGCTTGCAAGGGAAGAGTTGCTCAGAGTTACTATAAAGTGGAAAGAATTCTGGCCTGGGGTCGACCCCGGTTCCAGCCTGAACTGCAGGCAACCCTGTAATATTAGGTGAATTAAAAGCCCCCTTGGCCAAGGTTCCTCAGCATAAAACAAAGAGGATAGGAAATCTCTAGTTCCTTCAGCTCTGAGATCCCACACTTCTTTTATTTGTTGTCGGGGAGGGACAGGAAGACCATGGTAGGGAAACGGGGCACCATTTTGCTTCCCAGAAGTAACTTCCTCTCCGGGGCCCTGCAGTCCCTTTTCCTTTAGAGACACGATCACTGGAGGCCTGACCCAGAAGAAACCAGTGGGGTCGCTATCAGGCCACCCATCCCCATGGAACTTGGCCTTTTCCTCCCTTCGGGGCTGAGAATCTGACAGGCTAGGGCATCTCAAGTTGATCATGCTTTTCCTCAACCATGGGCTGGGGCTGATGTCAGAAATACCCAGAAAAACCAAGGGAGCAGAATCCTGGCTCCATCTGTAGGGAGGCATTTTGAAGGACCACCCTGCATTTTTGCTGGAATGCCCCCTGCCACATGGTGTTCCGCCCCCCTGCTGCTTTTATAGATGGATATTTATATACATATAAATATCTCTTTCCCTGAGGGACAGTAAAGCTCAGCCAAATGGGAATTCAGTGTGATCCAGTGGAATATGTTGTGAAGGAATTTCAAGGGGGTGTGGAGTAGAGATTAGGCATTCAGGACATCACCTGGTTAATAAAAAATTGCACAGCTCCCAAGAACACATAAGATTTCCTTCCTTTTTTTTTTTATTTCCCCTTTAACAAAGAATGTATTGCTTCTCCCATTTTTGCCAATTTAAATTGAGATTTTTTTATCCAAAACAATAAGCAAATTAATAGTAAGGGTTAAATAATTTGTTCAAAGGTGGGGAATAGAGAGGAGATGGGGTTGGGAAAGAGTGTTGGCGGGCGGGGGGGGGGGACTGGAATCTGCCAGTAGCTGCAATAAATGTAGAATTATGCCTCCGGCATAATATATCAAAGAAAATATAATGCATCCAGCTTAAAACTAATGATTGCCATATAATTAGATGAGAAGCATTGTGCTATAAATGTGTATTCTTTAGCGTGCTGTGATTTTACTGTAAAAAGAGAGAGCGAGAGCGAGAAAGGAGACAGAAAAACACAGAGCCCAGCAACATACTAAAAAAAGAACCTTCTGTTGACTTCTCTACTGTTTAGTATTCCTTGGCTGTTCTCCCTTGGGAGTGTGTAATTAGTACTTTATGAAGAGTACATTTAAAGCAGTTTAATATTCACCTCATTCAATCTGAAACAATGTGATCCATGCTTAGACAAATCAGTGCTCCTTGCTGACATAATCTGTCAGAACATTACCTCTGAAAAGACCTTTCAGGAGGCTTGGATGTTAATTAGTTGTCTATCATGTATAAACAGAGCAGCGAGCAGAAGGGGCTCCGACAGGCCAGAGGGATACGCTGGGAAATGCATTTTGTATGAACGCGGCTTGCAGGGGGGTCTCCGTGCTCTCCCCGCCTCCCCCACATTCCCGCAGCCACACGGGCTTTGGACTTCTGGGCAAGAGAAGAGCTTTCTGCTTGGCTTCGAGGGGCACCGCCAGCCCCCACACGGGACTGCGAAGGCTAAAGGGGTTCCCCGCACATCACACCACCTCTGCCCCTGAACCTGGTGTGACAGGAAGCATGCCATCACAGCCCATCTGGGCCTACTGGGAGGCTGCAAGCTTTGGGGCCAGTCGGGTCCCTCGCCCTGTGGCTGAAGAGGGCCAGGAAGAGATGGAGAAGGGGCACCCTGATATGCATCTGCCCACTCACCTGAAAGCTCAGCCCTCTGTAAACAGAGCTGCTTGGGGCAAGACAGACTCACACTCAGGAAATTCAGCTCACAGCTTCCCTCACAGCCCAGCCTCACAGAGCGCTGGCCAGGCTCTGCGTCCACGGGCACGTGGTCCAGGCTCTGCCCGTGTGGGCTGTAGGCACTTGAACTAGCTCTCCTTCATTCTGGACTGAATGCCTACATGTGAAACACTTCCTGGCACATTGGACATGCTTACTAAGGGTGGGTCAGGACATATTCTGCTCTTCTTGCCAGGCCCGTGATTCCAAGATGGCATGGCAGCTGGCAGCAGAAACCTCCTTCCCCTCCAAGGGTCAAGTGCCCTCCTGTGCTCCTCAGCTGTCTCCCCCATAGGTCTTCCTTTCCCCACTCCCAGGCACCCCACTTTCCTTGAGTGACTTCAACACCCACAGCCTCTTTATGCAACATTCATTCCATAGGCGTCCACTAAGTACCTACTGTGTGCATTGCATTGTGTTACATTCTAGGGCAACAAAGATGATTAAGTTGTGGCCTCAGCACATGAGGCATTTACAGACACATAAACCAACCATTACAGTTCGGGGTAGTTATGAGTAGTGTGAGGGAGGCAATGTAATTTAGTGGTTAGGAGGGAGGGCACTGGAGTCAAACCCCAACCTCACCACTTAACAGCTAGTGACCCTGGGCAGGTTATTTAGATGCTCTGGGCCTCCACTTCCTTCTCTGTAAAATGAAGGTATGAATATCTACCTCATAGGTTTTTTAATGTTAAATGAGATAATTCAGTAAAGCACCTAGTGCAAGGCTTAGGTATAATCAGTGCTCAACTCAAATAGTGTAACGGTAGGAGCTCAATCAAAATGCCTGAAGGTGGAAGAGAGAGATACTAACTGTGCCTAAGTAGTCTTGGAGGGCTTCCTGAAGGAGGTGACATCTGAGCTGTGTATTGGAGGGCTAAGTTGAAGTTTAATAGGTAAAGAAGTGACAGAGGGCTTTCTAGATAAAGGAACAGCACATTACAGATGGGAGGGGGCACAGAAAGAAGAAGGATGTTTGAATATGAAGACGTGGCCCTGTGCTTTGTGTCATACTGCTGGAATCATTGTCACAGCCTGGGAGGCTGGTCCCAGGTGAGCCCTTTAGAACCAGCCATGGGATGGCACAGGTGTACAGAAGGCAGCCTAGAAACCAGTGGCTCTGCCCTGTATTTCTCAGAAAGGAGAGTTAAGATCTCAAACACCCCTGGCCTGGGTATCCACCCAAAACTGAACCCACAGCAGAGCTGGATGCACAGGAAGGCAGCAGAACATGGGAGACGGCAGGACCATGACTCTGGCCCATCTCACCCACTCCAGCCCCTGCAGTCATGAGCCCTAACCCTTCTGCATTGCCTGGGTCTGCTGCGGACAGCCCACAGCCTCCAGCACAGCCCTGGGACACAAGTCGCTTAGTCTATGGGCCGTTGTATTATTAATGAAAAGAGCTGGTTCTGGTCCACACCTTTTTCAGATCTGCTGTCCTTGTCTGTTTTTTCACTTGATAAGAAGCCAGGACTCAAGTGGTCCGGAAGTCCACAGTTCCCTCTCCAGAACACCCTGGGCCTCCCTGGGCCTTGGTCTACATGGGGTCTCTTTCAGCCCTGCAGACCCAGCCCTCCTCCTGCCCAAGCCAGAGCTGGGGGGCGGGGGGCAGGTTTCCATCCCCCACACCTAGCCCCTCAACACAACCTCAGTTCTTCCTTTCCTCATGAAACCCCAGACCTTTCCCTCTGAGGCAAGTCTTTGGTCACCTTATAAAATATCCCAGATGCTGGGAGAGTGCTACCCACCCTGCCACAGCAGGGACAGGGCGGGCCAGCCCAGGCCCTGCGTCCCCTCCCTCCCTCATCAAACAGTGACCACGGTGTCTGCCCCCATCCATCGGGGCCTGCTGTGAGGTAGGCACTTGGCGTGTGGTACTCTCACAACAGCCCTGAGGAGCAGGTATCTTTACGGCCATAAGGCAGACAGTCCGAGGGAGGTTAGTTAAAGAAGTGGTCGAAGGCATACAACCAGGCAAGTGGAAACGGGGGTTCTGGGTCTCCTCTGTCTATTTCCAGTTCCCACCCACCCACCCATCCACCTTTACACCAACTAGACCAGGGGCAGCAAACTATAGGCCACAGGCCACATCCACCTGTTTTTGTAGGACCTGTGAGCTAAGAATGCTTTTTACATTTTTGAAGAGTGGTAAGAAAAACAAGCAGAAAGCATGTGACCAAAATCATATGTGGCCCACGGGCCCCAATATTTACTACCCAGGCCTTGACAGAAAGTTTGCAGACCCTGCACTAGAGCCCATGAACGTTCGATTTGGTGCCAGACATTGGGTGCTAGAGATGCCAAGTGAGAAAGCCACGCTAAGGAAGACTGACCTGTGACCAGGACAATCCTGATGCATGACCCAGAGCTCCAAACCCATTTTTAAAAAGGTCTTATTAGAGATGAAATTGGGGGAAAGGGAACACCAGGAGTTCCTCTCTATGCAGTTTATGATGGCATATTTCCCACGCGATGTCTATTTCATGTAGTTAGTATCCCCGTTTTTTGAGTGAAAAATGGAAAAGCTGAGAGGTGAAATGACTAATTTGGGGGCTCCTGGTGCATATTCTCCCCAGGACCCATGGCCTCAAGGCTAGGGTTCTGTCCATCGCCCCACAGCTGCCTCTGAGCCCCAGGACACCTGGGAGGGAAGCGGGGACCAGGGGCAGACGCAGGGCAGCAGGAGACTGGCCACGTGGGGAGCAACTGTGGTGACTGTTAGTCCCTGCTGCCTCCCTCTCTTCATGAAGACTGGATTCGTACACATCTCAGATTTCCTTTTCCAACACAAGCATCTTGGAGCTGTTTCAGCCACTGAGTCACCCCTCAAGAACACCCCAATTTTCTTTATCTCGGGGGTGACTCTAGCTCACACCCATCAAGCTAAGTAACAGTCCCAGTTCTCCTGCCAGCTGGCTGTGTGACTAGGGCAGGCCACTGTCCCACTCTGTGCCTCCCTTTCCTCCCCAGGAAATGGAGTCAATGGTCCTCCCCCTCCCCCCGCCCTCCCCCCTCCCTTAGCCCACATGGGCTGTGTGAGAGTGAATGAGATCATGTCTGTGTGCTGCTTGGCGGAAGGAAGCAGCAGGAGGAGTACAAGGCAGCATTATTTTCTGAGTCGAGTTGGGCAGGTGCCATGAAGTTGCTGTGATGCTTGAGCATTTCAAAGGCCTCTGAACTCCTCGGGAATCTATGGGCGGGCAGTATGTGAGAACCAGCTTGAGCTTCCGAGTCACTGGGCTATGAGATCAAGCCCAGCTCAGCCACTTCCCGGCTTCGGCAAACCACCCAGCCACTTTCGGCATTTCCTCACCTGTGAAATGGGAGCGATCCCAACGACCAGGGGCTGTTTGGTTAAGGGCAAAATAAATCATCTCTGGCGCTCATCATCATGAATGTGTGGGCCTGTCAGACTCTTCGCTGGGTTTCTCTATGAACTGTCTCCACGTAAGCGCAGACGCCCTCCACCCATGTGTCTCTCCGGCAGCCTTCCGCAGCAGGCCTGGGCTCACTTACCAAGCACCTCCTTTGGGAAAAGAAACGTGGAGAACTGAGCTAGGGAGCACAGCCCTCTCCCAGGCGTCGCCCAGGCAGCTGGCGACCTGCAGGGCCAGGGGTGTAAGGCCAGGGACTGGGTGAGGCCAGATGTTCCCTGCAGCCCTTCCCCCTTGGGGAGTGGTGGAGAGAGGCCCCTGTCCAGGGGCAGCAGGCCATGGCCCCCACAGCACCGGGTGGTAGTGGGTCTTGGGGGCAGGCGTAAATGAACTCTCTCCGTGGCCTCTTTTTGTAGGACAGGAAGAGGCAGAAAGGTGGGGGCTGGACGCACGTGGAAACAGTCTAAGTGGGAAGGACTGGTGATGGGGCGTGGTTGAGGTTGACGGAGTGAGGCCAGCAGGGAAGCGGAGAGATCCCTCCAGCAGAGGGGGTGAGAAGCAGCCACAAACAGGCCGAGGCCTCCTGCAGCTAACAGCAAAGCTGCCGAGCCAATCTGGCCCAGGCGCTCTGAATTAGTCACCAGTTTTGACAAGGAGTGAAGAGGGTTACATAACCGCCTTCCTTGCTCTCCACTGGCTCTCCTGAGCTGGGCTCTCCAGGTGAAGGGTCTGGGGCAGGCAGGACCTGGGAGCCCCCAGGGCTAAGGTGTCCACACAAGCCCTTCCCAGGCCTGCGCTAGCCCTGCAGGGCCAGAAGGAGGCGCCAGCCGTTCACCTCCTGTCTGCGTCTCTGCTACCTGGCCTCCCAAACAATCCCATGCTGGTCTTGTAACCCAGGATGCTAGTCCTTCGTAGGGAACATGCCCCAGACAAGAAATTCATGTTTCTCAGCTCATGGCACCTCCGTAGCATTCTGAGCACTCCCAGCCCACTTTCCCTACTGAATTTATTATATGGCACCACCATAATAATTATCAGTAAGCATATAGTAAGCACCTCTGTGAGACCCTGTTCAAGGCATTGTCGAGGCTACAAAGATGAGTAAGACACAGAAGTGCAGCAGCAGAAGGGGCTTGGGATTCTAAGGCCTTTCCTCCGAAGGGCAGAGCACTCTCTCCCAGAGGAACGCTAAGCCACTGGCCACTAACCGCTGGGGGTCACACTCAATCCCTCTGTGAGGATTGGAGTCACCAGCCTTGACCTGAGACATACCGCGTACAGTGCAGGCTTCTTATAACCAAATTTTCTTGCTTATTTATTCATTCCCCTGCACATGACTGAATTACAAAAAAATAAATATTTCACAATATTAACAATGGGGGATGGCAATGATGATGATGATGACAATGATGAAAATAATGTGAGAGGCGAGTATACACGTCCTGTTTTGGCTTCAAGCCCTTGGGACTTGAATCCTTCCTTCCTTCCCACTGGCACTTCTGTTACACTCGCTGGATAATAGAAAACAGGAGTCGGAGCTTGAGAAGTTTAAGACTCATTCACACAGACCTTCTGGCTCCAAGCAGGACTCGACTCTCTCATCCAGGAAGAGTCACTACTGCCGCGAGGGGTGGGAAAAAGAGTCAGTGAGTGGGAAGGGGCCCCCTCTGGCCTCTCCTCTCTTTCCCAAGCCTAAGTTAAGGGAAAGTCCCCAGCCCAGACTCTCAGGGGACAGTGAAAACATCAAGGGCCATATTTCCTACTCATCATCCTACCAGGCTTATGACTATTAACACTGGAAGAGATCTCAGAGGTCATCTAGTCCAGCTTTCCCATTGTACAGGTGAAAAAACCGAGGCCAAAGAGTAGAAATGACTCACCCATGGCCACAGTAGTTCTGAGACTCAAACTCCCATCTCCTTTCATTACAATGTGAAAACCAGCCGGAGAGAGGTGATGGCGGCGGGGGTTAAGGGGTGGGGATAGATGTGGGGGAACCATCGGCCCTCCCTACTTACAGAGCTCCATGTGACCCATAATTCCTGCCTCTCTGGCTCGACACCAGGAAGGTAACAGCTTTGCACAGAAGAAGGGGCAACTGCCCCAACCGCACATGCAAATGGTCATGATGCCAAGTCCCTGCATACAGTTTCTAGAACAATGAGCCCTTCCTCTCTGCTCAGCTTCCTAGGAAAGAGCTAACAGGGGAAGCAAGCAAATTCCTGATAAAAGGCCACCCAGCTTCTATCTCCCAAATATCTCTCCGGGTGTCTTCTTGGGACAAACTCTCAGAGCAAGACTTAAAGCCAATTAGAGACAATTACAGGATTAATAGGAAACTTGGGGTCAGTCAGTTTGAGACACAAAATCATTTCCTCATTCAATAAACATCTACAGCATCTCCTGTGTGGGGGCTCAGTTATGAAGGAGATAGGGTCGCTGATCTTAGTACACCTGCAGTCCAGAAGGTAAGAAGCCTTGGGGGCACCGAGAAGGGAAGAGCCTCCATTCACTAGGGAGAGGTGGGGTTGGCAGCTTTACTGGGAGAGGCGGTAGGACACACGGACCCTGGGCACTCTGGCCTCATGAAAAGCCAGAGCCCATCCTGAGCAGATGCAACCTGACCTGTTTGCTTCCATTTTCCACTTTGCCCTTTGTCCCTGCTCTCCTCCCGAGCTCAGCAACCCCTAGCTCCAGCCTCTATCTTCAGACTTTCCTTTTCCATCATTTTCCCTATTTGGGACCCAAACCCAGTCCACACCCCATCAGTGAGCCGGTAGACTGAGTGTAGAGATTGTGAGGAGGAGCCCCACCAGACTCACCCAGACAGATGTGCTCTGTTCCCTGCACAGCTGTCCCAGCAACCCATCTGTACTCACTTCCTGCCTCCCAGCTCCAGCCCCTCACACCTCCACTCAGGGGTGGGGAAGCCTGGTCTAAAAGCCATTGTTGAGGCTGCTGGCAGCACAGCAAAGCCTGGAGGCCACGACCCAGGCTCCCGCCCTCCACAGGAATGGGGGCCGGGGCAGGACTGCAGCAAGGTGGTCACCCTGGAGGGCTCTGCCTTGGAGGCCAACCCCAGCTTCTAGGCAGCTGTGGGAACTGCCCAGCTCTCGAGTCCTCCCAGCACCATTTGTCCATGTGCGGTACACCAGCAGTACTGCAGGTGCGGTGCCGTTATTTTGTCAAGACTTAAGAAGTCTGCTTTGCGCTTAGCTAGATGTTCTCCAAGAGAAGAAAAGACTGTTTTAAAAAAGTATGATGCAAAAAAGATGTCCCTGCTAGGAATCTGTCCTCATGCCCAGGAATCGTTGACTCCTTGACAAAATCCATAGTGGCTCCCCCAGTTTCCATGCTGGGAGGTGGTGGGAATGGGAAGTCGCCTGAGGAGGTGACTGCTCTGGAAAGCTGCATGTTTCCGGGGTGCTCACAGCTCCCTCCTGGCTCCTCAGCAGGAGCGTGGGGAAGGTGCGGGCAGCTCTGCGGCTCCCAGGGCCGAACACTCAACCCAGAGCCTTCTCTTCAATCCTGTGTCCTAATGCACTGAAAGTGAGGCAGAATGATGATAAATTGTCCCTTTTCCTGGAAATAGAAATGTCTTAGGAGTATGCACAAAGGCCAGAATCCTACATCTCCTGAACAGTGGGATGGGAACTGGGAACTGGCTTCTCCAGGCAGAAATGAGCCCCCAGGACAAGGGCTGGCGCCCAGAACAAGAGCTCACCCAACTGTCCAGGCGCAAGAGGGGCCTGCCTTCCTTGGCCGCCGTCTTAGATGAGGGCAAATCCCAGTTCCCGTGCTCTCCCACCACACCACAGACACGCAGCCTTGGATAGGACTTTAGGTGAGGGCAGGGCTGGCCTTTGTGCCGGGCGGCTGGCGCTGATTCGGGTGTTTTTAAATTGCTCTCTTAAGATGAGCTTCCTCAGGGTGACCAGACAACCCATAGACTTGGGTGACTTTTTATTTTCAAAGTGTTTTGTTAAGTATCTAAGGCAGAAAATTTCTCTCACAGAGATATAAATGGTCACCATTTTTCCACTCTGCTAATCTGGCCACCGTAACTGTGACGGAGTCCCTGAGATTCAGGTCCTAACCTGAAAACTCTGGTCACCCGATAAGCGTGAGCCTAATATAACAGAGAGAGAAGAGGGGTGAGTCGACGGCTGATGACGAGAGGATGGATGCCAGCCGGGCAGGCGGGCTGAGAAGCCAGCCGCAGGCAGAGCCCCATCCTTGCACGGGGCCTTTGAGGCAGGCTACTGGGCCAAAGGAGGTGCTGCTTTGTTTTAAGAATACTCAATTTAGGCTCGAAACATACCTGTGATGTCAACCCTAAGCTTTCCTTAAACGCAAATATGTAGACAGGGAGGAGGGGCCTCCGCCTCCAAGGCAAGGATTCCACCAGCCCGCCAATGACTGGGGTTTCTCTCTCTCTTCCTACTACCGATTTCAGAGAAAGGGGAAATCCATACTCACACATTCGCCTAGATTCTTCCACTAGTTCATCACGACAGGGAACCCGAGGCCTAGGATCGAAGAGATGTCCCTGAGTATCACACGCAAGGTACCTAGGCAACCGGGGCTCAGAGGGAAGGGACAGGGCTTCATGCTGAACACCCGCAAGGCCCACAAGTTGTCTCTGGGAACCTCAGAGGTCCCCAGGTCTCACACGGGCATAACAAGGCTTCTGAGTGGACCCCAGCCTTTGCTCTCTTAATCTGGGGTCCTTAGTTCGGGGTGGCCGTCCTGGCCCACCCCAACCCTACCTGGAAGCAAGGGGCTTGACCTTGGAACCCCTGCAGCAGAGATCGCCTGGGACAGATTTCACAACCCAGCGCTGAGTTTTACTACAAGTTTCAGACAAAGAAGGTGTGTCGGAGCCGAAAGCATGCTTCTGCCCGCTGTGTGGGCGTCGAGTTCAATACCTTCTTGTCAACACTTGAATGTGTTGAACATCACTCACAAGGGCATTCTTTAAGAAACCTATTAACTTAATTACCCAGGCATTTTTTTTCTCTCCCCCCCCCCCCCCCCGTCCATGCATCTCATATAAAAGTTGGCTTTCTTCCTTTCTGAGATACTTTTGATATAACTCCTCTCCCCTGGCACAGCACCATCTTGTTTACCTCTCTAGTTAGTCGGGGTGGCTGCGCTGTGCAGACTGACTCCTTGGCTTAGGTCTTAGCACTGAAGGAAGTCCTGAGAGAGCAAAGCGGGACCCTCGGGATGGGGGAACGGGGCATCTGGCATCCTCCTTCCCAACTGCCCAGCAAGAGTGGAAATGCGGAGGATGACAGCAGGGAAGGAACAAGCCAAGGTCTACCAGGGTAAGCCCCTCCTTCCTACAGAAGGTGAGAGAGGAGTCACCAGAGATTCAGGTCAATCAACAGTCATTTATTAAATACCAGCCATGTGCCCAGAACCATCCACCTGGATATTGGAAGAAGAGAAACTTCCAAATTCCAGCTCCTTTGCACATTCAAGATCCTGGGGGAAAAAGAAGAGTTAATTTGTTATGAATTATCTCACACTGGGAATCAGTAAAATGAGGTTCTAGACCAGCCGTGGGCAAACTACGGCCCGCGGGCCGGATCAGGCCCATTTGAAATGAATAAAACTAAAAAAAAAAAAAAAAAAAAAAAAAAAGACCGTACCCTTTTATGTAATGATGTTTACTTTGAATTTATATTAGTTCACACAAACACTCCATCCATGCTTTTGTTCCGGCCCTCCGGTCCAGTTTAAGAACCCATTGTGGCCCTCGAGTCAAAAAGTTTGCCCACCCCTGTTCTAGACCCTATAAGTCAGGATAGGGAAAATTTTTTCTACCAAGGGCCATTTTGGGTACTTATAATATCATTTTTGGGCCATACCGAATTATCAACTTAAAAATTAGCCTGCCGTATTTGGTCAAACATTTAATCAACTCACCCTAATGCCTTGGCAGGGCCAGACCAAATGACTTCGTGGGCCTTATACGGCCCTCCCGCTGGATGTTCCCCACCCCTGCCAAAGTGGTCCTGTGGTGCCGGGGCCCTGCATTGTTTGTTCAGTAAAATGCAGAGAGTGGACCTCGCTAAAGGATTCCCATACCCCCTTCAGATCTCTGCATCCATGGCTCATCTGGGCTTCCACAGCTGTCTGCAGCTGCCCACTCTATAGGGAATCTGATCAAGGAAGGGGAGGCATGGCAATGTTCAGACCAAGAGGCAAATGGGGATCATCTTGGAGAGGCATAGGCTGCATTTGGTGTCCGTGCCCTAGAGAGTGAGTCCCTGTCCAGGGAGAGAGGAGACAGAAAGAGGCGGGGGCTGGGGAAGGCATGCTTCCACCTCTAGCAGGGTAGGGAGAGATTCCAGGGAGATAGTTGTGCTTTTATGACTGACGTTACATAGAGGAGGGCTCTTGTCCACAGATTTAAGCAAAAAGAGCTACACAGAGGCCCCCAAAGATGCATGGGGGAGGTACCAACCAGCCAGACCTCAGGCTCTCTCTCATTCACTGTATTGTGGGAAATCTGGCAGCAACTATAATGATGGAGGAACACATCCCATGGCTTTCTTGCCAAGACCACGCGTAACTAAAGAGCAACTTGCAGACCTTTCCAACTATCCCCACTCTCATACCTACTTCCAGGGAAGTGAAAACACGGGGGCAAATTCAGAAAGTCCATCAGAGCTTTGTGGGGTACCATCTTCTATACCCACCCAACAGTAGGCCTCCCAAACTCTCAATGGACCAATGTAGGTCCGCAGAACCAAGAGACAGTGATGTGGTGAGTCCTTTGCATGAATTGACAGAGAAGGGACCCAACAGGTCCTCTGGTCCAGCTCCCTGGCTCCAGGCTGGTCTGCTTCTAAATCACTCACTTGTGGAGGCCTCTCTGTTGTCCTGGAGTACACAGTGATGGCAGAGAAAGACCCAGTGTGCAGTCAGAGCCCCATAGCTTCCAGGTAGGGCTCTTTTTTCCTGGGAAACTCTTGCTTGTGGGGAACCCCAAGAATACCTGAAGTTGTCTCCACCCACCTGTCTGACTCAGGGCTGACTAAAGCCTGGTGACCTCTGATTCACACAATCACACACACACACACACACACACACACACACACACACACGCCCCCATTCCTCACTCATCCCAGAGACCACCTCTATCTGCATGCAGTCTAGTGCAGAAGAATGTTAGGGAAGGGCAGAACTGCTGGAGGACTGGGATTTGACCCTAAGCACCTTAAAGTGGGGAAATTAGGATCACAAGCCCTCAGTGCCCTGTCCCCCAAGGCATCTCGCATGCAGTTTCGCTCTGATGCAACTCTCCGCCAGGCGGGTTCTATAACCTGAGATCCCTGGAGGCTTGGGCACCTTCCGGGGCAGACGAGAAGGCAGCCTCTTCTCTCTGTTGGCCATGTCCCTCCACCTCAGCCACAGGCTTGGAGCCTCCATCACACTCAAGGATTCCTCTCTTGGGGAATCTCCCCCTTCTTCCTGATGTTGGGGGGGAATCTGCAGCAGAGGCTTGGACAGGGGCAAAGCAGCAAAGGTTAATTTATCTCCCTTTCCCACACAGTGTAGTGTGTGCAGTGTGTCCAAGTTGTCCAAGTTGACTAAGAGGCGAAGCATTGCATAAGCTAGGGTCCTGGTCCTGGCAAAGCCCCTCCTCCTGCCTCCACCCAAGCTGGAACAGACATCCCTCCAGTGCCAGGGCCCACAGCTCAGCGGGGAGCAGGCACATGCGCGCTCACACACTTACACATTCCCTAAGAAAGCCCCCGGGGCCTCTGTGGGAAGGCTTTCCGGATACTTTTATGGCAAAAGAGGAAGTCTGGGGCATCACTGGAACAGCCCCGAGCCAGGGAGCAGGCAAACACTGCCAACAGTGGAGTCAGGCTGCAACCTCTCCTAATGACAGAGCCTTTAACCCTTTTCTCCACCCAGGATGCTGTTAGGCTCGATAAGCAGGATCCCCTGGGGTCTCACTGCTGTCCCTCATAGCCCCCTTCCCAGACGTGCAGACATATCTATGCACACACACACACACACACACACACGCACACACACACACACACACACACACACACACTGCCTGTCCTGGTGCTCAAACTGACTCACCAGATCTGATCAGAGCAGGCTGTGACCCAAAGAAGCATGTAACTTAGAGCTGAAAGGAAGCCTGGAAGTTTGCAAGAAATTATCCTCATTATTTTACATAAGAGGCCACTGAGTCTCACAGATCCAGTGGCAGGGTCACCTAGCTCTAAGGCCTCTAGGGTCTCTCACAAGTTGCAGATCAGGATACTGAGTAGAAAGGCATTTGGGGGAGGGGTCAGGGCCTAGACAGAGGTCGGGGTGCCTCCAGGGATCTCCTGGGAGTCCAGCACTCAGTATCACTTAGAGCTCTGATGTCCAGTTCAGTGGCCACTAGTCTAAAATGAAAATTAATTAAAATGTAATGAAATGTTTAAACCTACAGTTCCTTGGTAGCACTAGCTACACTGAAGTGGCCAGCAGGTGCTGTATGGGACAGTCAGAGCCGGAACATTTCCTCCATCACAGAATGGAATGGGCGGTGCTGATCAGGAGCTGTTTCCTGATAGAGGGCTGGGGTACCCCGTGAAGGAGGGAGAGGAGGAGAGGGGTGCAGGGAAAGAGTCTGGAGAGAGGCAGAGGAGGAGGCTGGAATAAGACAGGAGGGGAAGGAGAAATCTGGTGGCTTTCTCCTGTGGCAGAGATCTAACCAACTGTCCCTAGTCCCGTGGGCCTGACACTGCCCCCCAACCCTACTCCAGAAGGGCCAGAAAACAGAATCACAGACCGGCAGCCAGGGCCTGCAGATACACATCTGGTCATTTCCAGACCTAACAGCCCAACTGTCCCCAGACTGCTCAGCCCTGGTGCCCAGGGCTCTTCATCACGCAGGACAGCTCCACCGCTGAGCACCTGGATTCCCAGAGAGGTGGTCCTGCTGGCCCTGCTTCCAACGGAGGGCACAGCAAGCAGGGAGGACCCTGCGGCCCTTTCACAGGTCACTGCAGCAAAAAAAAATGTTTCTTGGACAAAAGGAAGAAAAGAAAGGAAGGAAGGAAAGAGGAAGGGAGGGAGGGAGGGAGGGAGGGAGGGAGGGAGGGAGGGAGGGAGGGAGGGAGGGAGGGAGGGGAATGTAGTGAAATGAGACTGCTTCTCCTGCCACAAGTTGGGTGCATTTTTCAAGCCAGAGGACAACACCTTGATGCGATTCCACAGACACGGAGTCCATTTTGTCACTTTCTCCCACATTCTTAAGCAAACATTTGAGAGACAGCACTGAGCTGAGCAAAGAGAATTATGTCTGAAATCACAATACCTGGGTTTACTTCCAGTTCTGCTACCTAATGACTTGGACAAGTCGCTGCTCCCCCAGCCTCAGTTTCCTGCCTTGCCCGGCCGTTGGGATGACCAAGGGCAGTAGTGGATGTGGATCCCATGGACAAGGCAGTGTGTGTCAGACCCTCCCCTCTGCCCCAGGCACTTACTGTGAGCAGGCGAGAGGCTAAGTGGGACCTGGGGCAGCGCTTTTTCTGCCCTCCAATGTGAGGGGGCCATTGCCTCTTAAGGGGAGGAAGGTGGGAGGTTCTTGGGATCCTCTGCCCTCCGTGGACCCCAATTATCTACAGATGGCCTGGAGGCAGGGCTGGGCCAGCGCTCCGATGGGAACGCTGAGGCTACAGGCTGACTCATTAATGAGTTCTTGCCACTGGCAGACCCTGGCATGGTGGTCCGTGGCTCCTGCCCAAGCTCTGACCAGAAGAGCGGCTAGGCGGCTCCAGAACTCTGTCTCTCCATCCTCAGGGGGTTGCGGACTCTGATTCTGCCCATCCCACCTCCCCTGGATGCTACCAGTCACTAAGGCCTCCTGCAACTACCCAGGGGCTTGTCCAGGGCAAGTAGATTGTTTATTTCCACTACACATTTTTATCCCAAGTGATTTCATGTTCCCCTGACCAATTTCTACAGTCAGATTGGGGTGGGGGTGGGGCTCAAAGAACAATTTGAGTTTCTCATTGAGTGAAGCCTGGGAACACAGGGGCAAGTATCTCTTTTAAAAAATCCTCCCTGCATAGCAGGTCACCCTGGCCTGCAGCCACAACACCCCAGGCTGTGATCTCACCAAGTTCCAGGAAGCCAAACAGGGTCAGGCTTGGCTAGTCCCTGAGCGGGAGACCTCCCAAGCAAAACACAGGTGTTGCTGGTGATTCAGCAGGCCAGTCCCTCCCTCCCGAGTCTAGGGCTTCTCAGGTGTTTGAGTTGAGGCTGGGATGATTCTGTGAGATCCTATCAGTCCCTGGGCAGAGGAAGGGGGCGTGGTGCCTCCAGAGATGCTAAATGCTCTCTCTCTCTCTCTCCCTCTCTCTCTCTCTCTCCCCCTCTCTCTCTCTGCCGCTGCCACCACCACGTGTTACAAGTGTCGACACCGTTCTAAAGAATCAGGGTGTGCTTCTTCCCTCCCCATCCCCTGCCCACTTCCTAAGGCTGCTCAGACATCGACCTAAATTCCTTGGGCTGGTTCAAACAGATAAGAGCTGGAGGAGGAAAAGGCAGCGTCTGAGAGTCCTGAGGCTCAGGGACCAACTGGCCCCTGCCCCTACCCCAAACAGCTGGGATGTGTGGCTCAGCCCCCAGGATGGTCCCTTCTGGGTTGGGAACAGGTGAGGATGAAAGGGGTCCATTAAATGAGAGTGGTCATTAGCCTGTTTTATGAGCACATGGATATTCATTACACCCCAACCCCATCATTAGAGGCTGCAGGGAGAGCTCAGGCCCTTTCTTTATTGCAGTAGAAACTGGGGTGTTTCTCCCCCAAAGGGAGTTCTGCTTCTCTTCCTGGGGGGGGGGGGGGGGCTTCCCAGAAGGTCAGTAGCCCCTAGGCCTGACTCTCACTCCCTTTCCTGCTCCTTCACCCCCAATCCTTCCTTCCCCAGGAGCCAAGCAGCCCAAGGGGAGGGTCAGGCAGCTCAAGGAGGAGATGATAAGGGCCTGGGGCTTCTTGGGAATGAGGCGGCCCCGAAGAGCCCAGGGCCAGGTAGCTGGACTCTGAGAATAGGGGCCTTTCCATCCCAGCACATAGCTCTCCCTCCCCTTCCCCTGCCTAGCACCACTCTTCTCAAGTAGAGAGCCTATTCATGCCTCCTCCAGGAAGCCCTCCCTGCTCCCCAGATGAGGTCCTACGTAAGACTTCTTCTTAGAACTCATCACACCTGTAATCACCTCTTTACTCTCGTGTCCCCACCCATACATGGCACAGTTCTTGGCACTTAGCAGGAACTCAATAAATGTGAGGTGTGCTGACAGTAGCCAGGAGCCAGGGCAGGTGAACTGGGATAAAAAAGAGGGGCTCAGTTGTTCTCTCTCTCTGCCTTTTCCCACAGTGCGAATGATCTGATGGTCTGGCTGCGTTCTCAAGGCCATCGTCAGCCAGTAACTGGAAAGCAAACTACCTGCCATTGTCTAGCCAGCGGTTCTCAACCTGTGGGTCGCGACCCCTTTGGCGGTCGAACAACCCTTTCACAGGGGTCGCCTAAGACCATCTTGCATATCAGATATTTACATGACGATTCATAACAGTAGCAACATTGCAGTTATGAAGTAGCAACGAAAATAATTTTATGGTTGGGTCACAACATGAGGAATTGTATTTAAAGGGCCAGAACCACTGGTAGACAGTGCCCCCGCTTACCTCTAAACTTGATCCCTTCACGCAAATCTCATGGAGCAGCTAGTTGGATCTCTCCTTACAATGGCCCTTCCTGTCAGTCACCCAGTGACAGTCAAGGGAGTGGGGGCAAGCCCACTCCTCTAAAGCCAGCCCCTCATGCATGACAGGCCACAGGCTCAGGAATCAGGAGGGGCGGGGCATGCCCTCTTCCCCATCAGGGCTGGAAGCCTCAGAAGTGATAGTTTGGAGCTCACTCCGCTGGTGCAGGCCATGGAGGCTGAATGACGCGTGGGCAGACCCCACAGAGAGGAGGAGGACTGCGGAGCTGGCAGATTAATCAGCTGTCATTTGCATTCATTAAAGGCCCCTTGCTTGTGTACTGCAGCCCAGGACGCCAGGGTAATTCACTGCTCACAACAAAAAGTTCTGGGAAGAAGTCTGTGTCACCTCCCTGGGCCATAGCCTAGGGATGGGCCTGGCAGCCTCGAACCCCAGACCCCTCGGGTGGAAGGCCCCTGAGGGCCAGGGACTGAAGGAGGCAAGCTGAGCCCCTGACCCAGAAGTCTGGGGAGTCAGCAACTGTGGAGCCCAAGGCCATGGCCCTTGACCCCTTTGGGCTTCTTCCCTGCTGTCACCCTGTCCCCTTTCCTCCCATCTCCTCATGGCCCTGGGCACTGTCACCTGGAATTTCTGGGCCCTCCTCAAGGTTGTGCAAAACTTATTTCAACACACTCTTGAGCTGATGATTCCGTGGGGCTGGAAGCCAAGCGTTGCTACTGTCCCCAGCCCAGCTCCTCACCTGCCAGGAGGAAGGAGGGAGCCAGCTCCCGGGACAGCCAGGGCCCTCAGCTCATGAACCTTCCCATTGGCCTACAGGGCTCAGTGGAGTGGCCCTTAACACATCTGCTAAGGGGCAGCCTAGTGACCCGGGTTCAGCTGCCTTGCCAGAGAGGGCTAGGCCCCTTCCTCTCCCTGGGGTTATGTCAGTCCCCAAGCATCCCAGAGATGGATGGGACCGACAGTGAGGTCAGGGTGGAGTTTATTGAGCTCAGTCTCGGTTGTTTTTTCATTGTAATTGCCAAGCTCCCCAGGTTGGCATTTGCCTGGCGGGCACTGTAAAAGGTGACACAACAGAATGAGAGCACGCCCTGGTTCCACTGACGTCTGTGTGGCCCTGGACCCGGCAGGCTGCTGGTGGGCCACATTCACTGTTCTCCTGGCCCAGGCCAATGAGCTTGGCTTGACACAGGCAGGCAGGGGCACGAAGACCCACCGCATGGGCCCTAGCGCGGCCAAGGACCGTGAGTGCAGCCTGGCAGCTCGTCAGGATGGCAGCTTTGCTGAGGCATCTCTGAGGAGAGAAAACTGAACATGTCACTTTGCTGCAGGTCTCCTGCCAGGACCAGGACCCTAAAGCAGACCCTGGCCCACAAACCTAGGCCACCTCGCACACCTGCCTCTGGTCCGCAGGGTACACGAAAGAGCCGTTCTCTCTTGCCTCCTCCTTTGCCGCGGTCCCTAACTCCTGGGGAATGGCCATTTCCCTCCTCAAATAGGGCTGGAAGTGCAGAGCATGATCGGGAGAAGGGAGCACCAGTGGGTGTGTCAGCTCAAAATCCTTGATCCTCAATCTTTCTTCCAGAAAGTCTCTCTCTCCCTGGAGCACCATCAGCAGTGCACCCAGCTGTGGCCACACAGGTCCCCCAGGGGAGCAGCTGCCTTGCGCAACTCCAGAGACTCAGAGACTCAGACAGGGAATAATGCCAAGAGTCACTGAGCTGGGGGTGCTTTCGCAGCTCTAAGAAGGGGTGCAGGGCAGAGGATGTACACACCAGCCCTGGTGTCTCCTGGTCTTGGCCGAGCCCCAACCCCTCGCGTCTACCCACCTCCTCTGACCAGGAGCCTGACCCTTCGATAATCTGTGTTGGGAGCTGGAGCACCTCAGGACCTAAATGTCAGCCAGGTCCTGCCTGCCCCAGGAAGGGTGATGCCAACGGTCCTTCCAAGCCTGGAAGAGACTTGAAAGGGGTCAGGGACAACGCTTAGATGGGCCCACCACTGCTGCACGACAGGTCTAATGAGGAGCCACCTGCCCAATCTAGACACCTGGGGCCAGAGAGCAGGACTGCAGGGCAGTGCTTCTCAGACCTTCAGGTGCCTGGCTAAAAGGAAGAATCTGGTTCACTAGGCCAGGGATAGAGCCCTAGGTTGCAGTTCTACAGAGCTCCCAGATGCTGCTGCTCTGAGTAACAAGGGGCTGGGGCACTAGGACCAAGGTCACGCTCAGTCCCTCTGAAAAGAGCAAGATGTGGTCGGAATGAGATTTTGACTGTTTCTCCTTATTTCGCACTGTCTAAGGAGCACTGGGTTTCACCGAGCCTCCAGATCTTGCCAGCATGTTTTCTAGCTCAAAATTCTTGATCCCCAACCTTTCTTCCAAAAAGTCTCTCTCTCTCTCTCTCTCTCTCTCTCTCTCTCTCTCTCTCTCTCTCTCTCTTTCCTTCCTTCCTTCCTTCCTTCCTTCCTTCCTTCCTTCCTTCCTTCCTTCCTTCCTTCTTCCTTTTCACAAGGCAGCCCCAGGCCTGGGCTATTTGGTAGGGAAGGAGAAACCAAGTCCAAAAGTATGGATTATGCTTTATCTCCTCACTAAAGCCGTGTATGGGAACGTAAATAGGATGAAGGAGGGAGGCAAAGCAGAGAAGAGAGCCAGGGCCTGGCTCCACCACTACTGCCAGCTTCCCCCAAGGAGGCATGGGGGTGGGGGGCTCATGATTACTGGGCTCCCCCTCCCTACTCCCTTCTTCCTCCCCGAGTCTTTGTGGCCTGGGTCCCCCAGGACTACCCTCATGTTAGATGGTGCACAGGAGGGCAGAGCAGCCCAGAGACAGTGGCTCATTTCCTGGTTGGCAGTAGAGGGCAGGGTGGGGCAGGGTGGGAGTCTGAGGGGAGCCTCTTAGGCACAAAGAGAGGAGATAGAAAGATTAGTAGGGCAGAAGGCAGAGGACACTGCTGAGCCAGGTGCTCCGAGAAGCAGTCGGTGGAGGTGTCCCTACTCCATAGAACCTGGGAGAGTCCCAGGCAGTTCCCACAGCCACTGGGAGCAGTCCAGACAACAGAGAGCCCCTGACTATTTATAAGCCCTGGGGTACCGCTTCCGGGGCCAGGGGGAGCTAGGGGGCCACTGGGCCCCTTTGTCCAGTTGAAGTTGGGAAACCAAGGTCTGCTCAGGTCGCCTCCTCTCAGCTTATGGGTCCTCCCCAGTTCCTCCAGTCCTCCTCTCCTAGGGTGGCAGCCACCCAGCCAGAAAGACCGCATGCTAGAGATGGAGGTGATAAGAGCCAGGCCTGAGGAGGCAGCCCTGCAGCGCTCTCCCCAGTGGTTGGGTCATAATTGCCTAAGCCCTGTTTGTTAGGGGGATTAGCTGCACCCATTTCCTAATGGTTCTGCTGCTCCAAGGAGAGGGGAGCAGGCCAACCTGCAGCCTCCTGCTACCACAGGGAGGAGACAGGGTCAGGGAGGAGCACAGGGTCAGGGAGGAGACAGGGTCAGGGAGGAGTGCAGGGGCACAGGGTCCAGGTGCTACCGCTTCCAGCTCCCCCGCTCCCCCTTCCTCTTGCATCCCTGCTGTTGGCGCTCAGACTCTGGGAGGGTAACAGACCAGCTCAGTTCTTACTCACAGACCTCAGTCCTAATCAGTCATCTCCGTCCTGGTCTCCTGCCAGGGGCCTGGCGATTCCTTCCCACACCCGCCCTTCCCAATCCCACGGTCCAATCTTAAGCCTCACCACTGGCCCTTTCCCAAGTGCCCCCTCCCCGCCTCACGTTCAGCCCTGACATGCCCACCGGTGAAAGGCTGCCTGGGGGAAGTGTGTGTGTGCGTGTGTGTGTAATCATGTCTGTGTCTTGTGTATGTGACTGTGTATATGCGTATGAGTGCAGGTGTATATGTGAGTGTGTGTAAGAGTGCACAAATGTGTGTAAATGTATACATGTGTATAAGGATGTGTGTGTGAATGTATGTGTGAGTGTGTATGAGCATTATGAGTGCATATTTGAGAGCACTCATTATGAGAGCATGGGTGTCTGTGAACATGTGTGCATGTGCATGTAAGTGTGTTATGCGTGTGTGTATATGTGAGCATGAGTTTGACCTCTCCAGTGTTGTGTGAGTGTGAGCGTGTATCTATGTGAGTGTAAATGTGTGAGGAGTAGTGAGTGTGATTCACCACTCTCCCCTTCTCTGGCTCACACCCCTGTCCCCCACATCTCAGACCCAGTGAGCTGCAGCCTTGGTCTCCTTCCCTTCCTCTCCTTTCAGGAGCCCAGGCTTCCAGCTCCAGCTGCTCCTCTCTCACCCCTGCCACTCCCCACCCTTCCCCCCAGCTTTGGAAAAGTCTTGCCACTGTTTTCCTTCCTTGCTTCCACCACCAAGCAGTTTCTGGCCAAGTTTCCACCTGACAGCAGAGCAGGCAGCTTCTTCCTCCCTCACCCAGGACCCTGTGTCTGACCCCTGTGGCTGGCCCCACCCGAGCCCGCCCTCTCTTCCCAAGGCTCTCTCCCCGACCCTCCTCTAGGCCGCCTGTGTCCCTCACACTCTTGTCTGTGAATGTGTGTGTCTCCATGGGGTAGCGGGGAGAGAAGGAGCAAGAGAAGGAAGGAGGCCGGGCTCAGATGGTATCATTAGGAGATATTAATGCCCTTCATCAAGGCATATTAATAAACATTATGTGCCATGCACTCCACGCGCCGGGTGAGTGCAGACCCAGCAGGACGGGCCCCACATTCACAGCTGAGTAACCTCCCAGCCCACGGAGCCCACGGCACAGCCATTAGCCTCATGAGGCTGACCCTGTCAGGAGACTCCTTAGGCCCATCATGGCAAAGGAAAGCTCGCAGGATGAGTTCTGGCTACCATGCTCCCTTCTTCCTCCGCTGAGCGCGGGGAAGGGGAGCCATAATGACCCGTGCACTTGGACGGCACTGCGGGACTTTAGAATATTTCATTCCCTAATTTCATCTTCGCAGCAACAATGAGGAAACCAGGGCAGGTATCATCATCATTGCCACTTTATTGGAACAGAAACTGAGGTGCTGAGAAATTAAGTGTCTTGCTCAAAGTCATGTAGCTAATTGGTAATGACACTGGACCCGAGCCCAGGCTGCCCTCTGGAACCGCTGTGTTAGCAGCTCAGTCCCTAATGGCGTGGGGCTGCTGCAACCGGATTTCCCTAGTTCTTGCAGCTGCCAGAAATCAGACCGCGAAGCACAGCGTCTTTCAGGGGGCAGCGGGCCTCTGCCCTCCCAGTGTGGGGGCTCCTGTGGGTCCCTTAGCTTAGCGGAAAGTGTCCTGAAAGGGGGGCCAGCGTGAGCTCACTTGTGTAAAGAGGCTGAGTGGGGAATGCCTGCCGCAGAAGTGATTCTCCTTTCTTTGTGTACTGGCCACTAATCTATAATAATAAAAGTGCAATATGCTCATTAGACTGGACGTCCTTCTGGATGACCTTCCAGATGAAGCCAAGGCGGCAGGGGGCCGAAACAGAGGCGGCTGCCGCGGGCCAAGCCCCCTTGCACCGATTTCGTGCATGGGGCCTCTAGCACAGAAATATTAAACTACTGGCTCCTAAGGAGGTTTGAGCGGTGGAAGCCTGATGGCCGTTCTTTTTATCTGTTTTTCAGCATTGCAGCCCGGTGCTTAGCAGGGTGCAAAATCGGTTATTCACTGTGACAACCACAGTGGTGTTTAAAGGACACAAGGTTTTCTCCATGTGTGTTTAAGAAGACAAGGACTAGTGTTTTCATAAAATCATTATCCAAAATAGTTCAGATAAAAGGAGTTGGGGAACTAAAAATATAAGAGTCAAGAGATCAGGGAAGTGTGCTTACGAAGAATACCCAATTCCCTACAGAATTCCAGGTAAATGAGGCATCCCAGCAAACTGCTGTTGATACTACAAGCTTCAGCTTTTGTTCCTTGTACCTAGAAATGGCAGTCTTTAGTCTAAACTGACATTGATGCATAATAATTATACTTAGCTATCAACTCATGATACTTGCTCTCAACCTATCTTAATATTTCTTGTCTATTACTAAATGGAACAGGCTTAATAAGACCATGCATTGTGTTCTTTATTCCTTTTCTTCTTCCCACCTTCCTCCTAACTCAACCTGAGAGCCACAGTCAGGGAATGGGTGACCTGCGACAGGCAAGGGTCAAAGAGGCGTGGGCCCACTATCTCCTGAGGTCCAAACCCGTCTCTGAGCTTCAGACAGTGAAAGTAACTCGGGCAAGTTTCCCAAAACAGGAGGTGGGATGGGAGTCTAACCAATGAAGGCTCGAAGGGGAGCTGGGGCTCGAAGCTGGCACCTATGTGACCAGAACCTCGGGGACCCAAATGCAAAAGAAGAGAGTTGTGTGTCCTCAAGGCAGTCATCTCTATGTGGATGGTCCAGGGGAGTCTTTTTCCTACTAATTTTATTTTTCCATTTTTTTAACTATGTTTTTATAATGAACACATCGTTTTTACAATGACCTGGGGAAAAAGTTACAGTTTGTAAGAGGGAAGTTTGGGGTTTGGGGGATCACAGACTCACCTGCTCTGAGAGAGGCTATGGTGCTGGGGTTCAGCTCCGCCCAGCTCTGACCTGCCACACAGGCCGTGTCCCAAAACCTGCCCACCCGCCCCCAGATCCTTTCTTGACCAGAGAGGCAGCTCCGCCATCCCCTTCTGATGACCCTCCTGGGACATGGTTGGTGAGCATTTGGAAAACAAAACAGTTTTGCCTAGGGTCTATAGACCCAAAGTTTAGGTGGCTGATAGCTTTGATTCTCAGAAGTCAGAAGCACTGCCTGCCATTCAAGCCCAACCCCAGCCCACATTTCCAACCTTATCTTGCACTTCTTCCAGACCCAACTGTTTTTTCACGGCTTGTTCACATATTTACATATTGCTTATGCGGTGTCAACTTAAACTGCCCTTCCCCTCCCGTATCTTGTCCACCGGAAAACTGAAAAAGTCCTGCGCATCCCTCAAGGCCCAGATAGAGGGTATAGCCTCCTTTCAACAGCTTTCCCTGGTTACTACCCCCACGCAGCTACAACTTCCTTCCTCTACACTCCTCCTGCATTTTCTATTGACTTCAATTATTGAAGCCTATGACAGTTATTTCTTTGTTGATTTATCTGTCCTACTAGACCCCGAGATCCTCAATACCATAAAACGTGTCTCATTCATATTTCTCTCTCCAAAACAGGACTTCTCATTCATTTATTCATTTATCGACCCATCTCCCCAGCCATGATTCCTTGGGGCCAAGCCTCTGCTAGATGCTATCACATACACACAGGTGCAGGACAGCATGACTTACTTGGGAACACATGCACTTCCACATGGCCTGGAACAAAGGGCCTTGGGAAATTATGCCTCTTAACCCAGAGTCATGGAGTGTGGGGAAGCCCCTCCCGTGGGTAGCCATGTACTTCAGGAAACAGATCATCCCCCCTCAGCCACAGCACACCCCACCGTATGTTGGCATCTGGAGATCTAGGGAAGTAACTGACTCCAGATCAGACGCCAAACTAGGAATCAAAATGCACAAGTCCTATTGCCAATTGGTGCCGAGATACCAGAATCTCCTGGCCATTGTTGGTGTAGTCTAAAATCAATATTCACGTGCAGCCCCCACTGCCTATGACGGTGCCAGGAAGAGGCCTATCCGGTCTTTGATGCTAACACTTCTTGAGGGAAACTGGTGCACAAATTGGCCATCCTACATCCTGGCGTCTAGAAGCTCCCAGGAGGGCTCAGGTCTGTGCCTTCTTCTCACCACTTCCCCCGGACTCCATTCCACCCACTGCAGTGGCTGGCCCTCCTTTTCCTGGCCCTGGGGCCAAAAGAAAAAAAAAAAGCAGGCCTTACGATTAATTGATCACAGCCTTTCCCTTGGAGCAGGCACTAGTCTCTGAGGCTGGGTCCTCTCCAGGCTGGTGCTAGCCCCCTGGGGCTCTCTGAGCCCGGGAGCTGTCAGTGCCTTCCACTCACTTAGCCCTTGTTAATTGCAGAACACACAGACTGCTGGGTAGCACTTTCCATTCCTGTGCCTTTTGCTGGCTCCTTTGCCACTTGGCAGCTTGCAGGCAGCTGTGCAAAACAGCAAGGAGCTTTCTCATTCGGTGCCAGTGTCACAGAGCCTGGAACTCTGTTTCTATTTTTCCCTGTTTTTTCATCCCCCCTCCCCCACCGCCAAGTGCTCTGTTTTGCTCATTTCTCCCTCCACTCTCCCTTATCTCCATGACATCTTCCCGTACCTCACCTTTCAAGTTCAGGATTCTCCTGATGGCCCCCCCACCCAGAGATCAAAAAGTGGAACTGCCCACTCTGATGGGTTTGTGGCCAGGCCGAAGTGATTGAATCCTCCTGTCCAGATGGGAAGAAGAGGTGGGTAAAGAGATTAAATCATCTCCCTCAAACTCAAGGAAATGGGCAGCTGACCCTCCGCTTCGGGGGTCAGCAAGCCCAAGTACCTGGGGCCTTCGCCAGCACCCAGGTGGGCGGCCAGCTGCCTGTAGGTAATTGAAGTGAAATGAGGAAACTGGGCCGACCTTCCTGCTGGGCCCTGCGCTGAGCCAGGCCCCTTCCCCATCCACCAGACCTCACAAATCCGGCCACCATGTCTCAAAGAGCCCTTACCTAAAGCAGCCCCAGGCCTGGAGAGTGGGGGGTATCTCTGGACACTCAATTCTCAGAAAATGTAGCTGTCTGGCTAGCCCCATAGGGACAAGAAACAAGAAATAGAAGTGACTTCTATCTAGTTGGCTTATCTGTTTGTAATTCTCCAAGGGCTTAATATATCAGGGACCAATCCTCTCAGGGAGCTCTGGGGCCTGGGCCTGGAGGACAGAAGGATCCAGGTGTGGGCGGCAGCAGTTGGGTCTTGCTAAAGAGACTGGGGCAGAGGGTCAGGAGTTCAGACTTCTCATCCTGGCATTGAAGCTAGCTACCCATGGCACCTTGGACAAAGGCTTCACTCTATTCACCCCCTAACTGTCTATGGGGACCCTTTCTGTCTTACCTTGGGCTCCCCCAGAAGCAGATCCTGACACCAGGATTCTAGTGCAAGTAGTTTATTTTCAAGGGGACACAAGGGAAGAGCAGTAACAGGGTAAGACAGGAAAAGGAAGGCACCCAGTCAAGGTTCATGAGCAAACAAGTTCCACGGTGGGTACCTGGAGCCAATGCGAAATACACTGCTCTGTCATTCCCCACCAACGGCAAGGGGCTGAAGTATTTATTCTTAGAAGCCCCTCCCTCCTGCCTTTCCCACCAACCATTGGTTGTTGCCAGGGGCTGTTAAGACCACAGCAGGCTGCCCCATTGCACAGGCGGTGGAGAGGGCTCTGGCGGCCAGGATAAGCAGGTTGCAAGTGGAGCTGGTAAGCACTGCCAGGGCAAGGGTCAGGGGACGGGCCAGGGCATCAATAATTGCCTACTACCCAACTACGTGCACAGCATCCTACAGGCTACAAAGATGGGCAGGATGCAGCCCCTGCCCTTGAGAAGCTTCTCTGGTTCTTTCAGTCAAATGGGGAGACCGATCTCTGCCCTTCCCATGCAAGGACGGCTGTGAGAGCCAGCGGTTTGCCAGTACCCTGCGGGATAGACACTATAAGCTCATTACCAATGTAAGGTAATAGTGATGGGGCAGGTGCCCAGCTTCCAGCCCTGTGCTCTGTACTTGGCCTGAGACAAGTCAGTCAAGACAAGACCACCTGTGTCACCTTGGTCCAAGAATGGAGTTGCTATGACTACCGGTTGATCCCCAACTTTTCTTAAGCATCTCACATGCCAGTTCCCAACCATCTTGACAGAGAAGCCATGGGTTCTGAGGCCTCAGAGAGCTGGAGAGGAAATCTCATGATAAGGAAAGAAGTTGCCTTCTCCAGCTCCTCCATCCCTGACACTTAGGAGGGCCCAGGACAACTCCCGAGCCCAAACACCTGAAGTGCACCTGTCCTGATAGCCTGCAAAACCATCCTGGGCATCTCAGTGCTCTTGAGGACCAGAGAGCTGACTATTTCCCCAGGCCAGTGTGGCTCAGTGGTTGAGTGTCAACCTATGAACCGAGAGGTTACTGTTCGAGTCTGATTCCCTGGTTGTGGGTTCGATCCCCAGTAGGGGGTATGCAGGGAGGCAGCCGATCAATGACTCTCTCTCATCATTGATGTTTCCCTCTCCCTCTCCTTCTCCCTTCCTCTCTGAAATAAATAGAAATATTTTTTAAAGAAAGCTATTTCTACAATTTCTGTAATCACTTCCTTTTTTAAACCTTACCATTTAGACAAGTTGCTTTTGAAAATGTCCACCTGTTGTAGGTGGATTTGTCTGCCCCGGGCCCACCTTACAGAGCAGCAGCATACCTGGGGGTGGGGATGCAGGTCAGGCAGCAGGATGAGCTCTCAGCAGCCCCTCCCATCCTGCAGACTCTCATTCCAAAGCTCCTCTCTGCTCAGACTTAACAGGTTTGGGGTCTGTCCCTCAAATGCTGGGCCCATCTTCAGCTCTCAGGGCTCTTCCCTCAGTCCAGCCTCCTTGAGAAGTACTCAGAAGAATGGGTTTCTCCCTCTGCCCTCTGGAAACACCCCTGCATTCCTTCCATCCCCGGAGATGTCCAGCTTTCAGAGGTGATCTCAGGCTAAAGTGATCTTGCCATCCACGAAGATGCTTGAAGAGAGCTCATGTTTCATAGAGGCACAGGGGCAACCATTTCCACCATAGCCCCAGCCTTCCTGGTGATATCTGTGTATTTTAATGATGGGGTTTTTTAAAGCCTCCTAGGGAAGTGATGGGATTGTCATGATGGCATAGAGAAAGCATACACGCATGCACGCACGCACGCACGCACACAAAAGGATGCAAACTAAAAAACAGCAACCACAAAAGCACAAGCCAGAGCTGCAGGTCAAAAGGCATGAGACCCTGAGCCAGTGGGTCTCAAAGGTCAGAGGGTCGAAGGCTCCTTCTTCCTAGAACATTCTGGGATTCTCCCATTTGCCCCTGCAGCTTTGGATGAGTCGTTGGACCTCTTTGGGGCTCAACTTTCTCACCCTTTGAATTTGATTTCCTCAGGCTCCTCCCAAGTGTTGATTCTATGGTAGATATTTTAGGCCCCAGAACAGACCAATGAGGGAAGGAAGCTTAGCTGATGCTCAAACCAACTAGAGCAAATACCAGCCTCACTGACCACACACTCCGTCCTTCCTCAGAGCCTTCCTTCCCCGCTCCCCCTTCCATATGACAAGCTCCAGAGAGACCAGAAAAGCCTCTGAAGGCCATTGACACGCTCTGCTCAGCCCCCCTCCGCCACCCCCACCCCCTGCAGCTGCCTGGGCTGAGCTTAGGTCAGCAGGCCCAGTGAAGGCGGCAGGAAGGGCCGCTGGCTTTACACAGCAAGTCCCAGGGTTTGTGTGTGTCTGACGAGCTGGCCTCAGCTGATGAGAAAAGACTCCCCAGAGGGAAAGGGAGGGGAGGAGAGCCTTCCCACCCTGACCACGGCTGCAGATCAGACTTTCCACACTGCTCTGCACACTAACTCCCTGCCCTTACGACCCAGCCCCCACCCCCGCCCTCCGCACCACACAGAGGAGAGGGGCCTGTTTATTACTCTGGGTGGGACCCAGGCCTGTGGGGAATTGAAGAGAAACAGCCAGCTTGGGTTGCTATTGTTTTATTTAAACAAACTGCTGGCTGGACTGACTTGGAAAGGAATGAGGGGGAGGCTGGGAGCTCAGAGCTGGGCTGGGGCTGGCCAGCCGGGCTTCCCTGGGCTCAGCCCCTTTCTCTCGATCTTGCTAGGCCGGCCAGAGAGCTATTTTGGGAGAGTGGCCGCTAGGCCTTGGGCCTGAGCTGCTTTCCTAGGAGAGATGGGTATCGAGGAGCCTCCATTCCCCAACCCTATCCCTCCATCCCAGTGCCCTGGCCACACCTGGGCCTCATGGATAAAGCAAGACCCAATATTGGGGGAGTTGGGGAGCTGAGCTGAGAGGGCCAAGGCAGGGGCAGAGCATGCTGAGCTGTGCTGAGGGACGGAATGTGAAGGCTGCCTGGATGCACCTGGCAGACAGGACTTGGGTGAGGGAGGTGGAAGGATGCCTAAGGAAAGAGATCTCACCTGCATGGGGTGACGATAGCAAAGTGGGAAAGGGCCACAGGTGGAGGGGTCCATCCGGCTATGGTCTCCTGCCCTTTCCCCAGCCAAAGGAAACCCAGCCCAAAGGAGGTCCAAAGTGAGAACAGTTGGTGGGCAAGCTGCAGCCTAAAGGAGAGGAGATGGGGGTCTCTAGAATAGGGGGTGGGGCCTCAATTTTGTAGAAAGTAAACCGCACTAGGGGTTGGGTCACTGAGCTGACCCTGAGGTTTTCCACAGAGAACTGAGGGGAAATCTCACACTCCCCCTCGGCACCCTCTACTGCTCTTCCCCATCCCCACCACCACCACCCTGAGCACCCCCTTCCCCAACTCCTACCACCACCCGGGGAGGAACAGGGGCTGTACCAGGAAGGGCCTGGTGGAAAGGTGTCCAGGGCACAGTTAGGTGTTGGCAGAATCCATGAAGAGCCTCGCTAATCACCATCATTAAGGCTATAAAACCCCACACCTCGGGGCCGCAGGGCTCCCTGGCATGGCCCCGGGCCCCGAGCTGTGGCACGGACCCAGGAGCCCGGCTCCAGTCCCTTTCATCTGAGCATCTCCCAGTCCTGCACAAACATTAATTAGCACCCGCCCCCGGGATCACCTCATTATCCCACAGACCTTGAGAGGAGGGGAGAAGGGAGGGAAAGGAAAGAAAGGAGGGAAACTGAGGCTGTCCCAGCAGCCAAAGACTCTTCCCGGAGAGTGCGGGCTGAGTTCGGCAGAGGCTAGGGAAGAGGCTGCCCCGGAGTCAGGCCTCCTCCCCTTCCTGGTTGTTCAAGCAGTCACTGGCCTCATGTTCTGAGGCCCAAAGCCAGCCCGAAGGATGGCCTGGCTTAGCAAGCCTCTAAGGACTGTCAGCCCCCGCCTCAGATCTGGCCAGACCGCACAAGCTGAGAGTGTGTCCTGTGTCTAGTCTGGGGGCGCAGACGGCAAGAGTGGGGCAGCCCATCAGAAAGTCTCTCCAGAGATCAGGGGTCTGTCCAGAAATCAGGGGTCCACCCCTCACAACCAGGCCATCCTCAGTATGTCTGTCTGCCCCCTCTTCCCAGTTCCCCAGAGGCACCATTCTAAATCCCACGGCTCATTCTGGCAACGTCTCCCAGAAACAGCCATGGATCTTCATCCTCCTCCATCCCACTCCCCGAGAGAAAGAGCTCAGCAGAGCCCACTTGGACTGAGGGGGGTGGCAAGGCCTTCTGCTGCCCCAGGAGTAACCCATGCCCATGCCTGTCTCTTGTTTCAGGGCGCTGACATGAAGAAAGGGGAGATAAAGGGCCAGGAGTTATCACGTGAGTAAGACCCTACAACGCCCCTCCCCCAGCCAGGGCAACGATGATGATGGCCAGATAACAATACAACTTCATGTTGATGCTTCACAGAGTACAAAGAAAGCACTGATCCAAGAGTCTGTGTGTATGCTCTGATTTAATCTTCACAATTTCCTTTTCAAGTCGCTGCCATCAATATCTCCATTTTAAAGAGAATGACACTGAGGCACAGACCCACCTGCCCTGTGTCCCACAGCTGGTGTGAGGAGCCAGCCTGGGGTCTGCAGGAGAGCACCCAGACGTCTCTCCTGGGGAGGGGCGGGTGGGGCATTCTCTTCCTTCCACCCATCTCTCTTCTTTCCTGCTCCCAGTCCCACCACGTGGTTGCACGTGGCTGCACGTGGCTGCATGGACTTCCCTCTTCTCTGATGCTCTCCTCTTCTCACCCCATCCTCACCACCAGCTCCCCTCCCTCTCAGATCCTGGCTGCAAGAGCAGGCCCTCCACTGACTTACAGGGAATGCCCAGGGGGTAAGCTGGCCTCTGGCAAAGGGCTGAGCAAAACGACCAGAGGAGCTGCATAGTTTTGGAAACCAACTCAGCTCAGGCACGAGGAAGGCCTAGATTCAAACCCCAGCTCCACCACTTACTGTCGGCCTGGCTTCACTGCTCACAGCCTCAGTTACCTCACCCAGAAAGTGGCAAAAACACCCACCCTTTCAAGTTGTTGGGAGGATTAAAGAGATGTCACAGGGGAGGCACTTGGCCAGGGCCTGCTCCCGAGAAGTGGCCGAACCTGTGTGCCCTCCCTTCCTTCTCGCGGGTCTCATCTCTGCTTTCACCTCTCCTTTCGGAGGGAGTTCTTCAGGAAAGCTCCCTAGTGAAGGGATTCCGTATCCATCTCCCCTGAGGCTAATTCCCAGCTAAATAGAATCTGCGAGTTACAGCTCCAGCCTTACCCACAGGGAATCATGGCCACCAGTCTCTGGCAGCATGGGATATACCCACCCTCAAGTTCACTCGGCCACCCTCACACCCACCTTCCTTGCCAAAAGCTGGCCCAGCCACCTCTGGCCTCCACACACCACGCACGCAAAAAGGCATTGCGGCCCTCACCTATGCTCAGAAGTCCCTCAGCACTGGCCATGTTTGTGGGGGAAAAACTGACTTGCTCACATTTGCGCACACCGGCAGACACCCTCCAAAACAGCCTCAGCACACTTGCACCCTGGCTCCTCCAACACCTGCCCCTGCCCCAGTGTAGACCCCACATATACAAACCCTCGTGGCTTCTGGGACACCCTGTGCTGTTCTCACCCTGAACACACACACACACACACACACACACACACACACACACACATCTGATGCAATCCAAAAACTCAGGGAGAGATGAATAGTCAGGAAATCCCCTGGCTGTGCACAAGCTGAAGGCCCATGGCCGGAAGTGCACCATGAGGAACACCCCGACAGCTCCAAGCAGCAAGTGGCTCCTGATCATTAGATCAGGAGAGGGAGGTGGCCACAAAGTACCAATACTCCCTCCCACCAGCATCTTCATTGCTAACACCCCCTCCCCACCCACCCCTAGGAAAATTCTCTGCTCCTAGGAGAGGGAGATGAAGGGAGTGAGGGGAGGAGGAAGAGGCGCAGCATGCTTGGAAGGAGGCCCTGCTGGAGCAGCCCAGTCCAGCCTGAATAGTCTTGGGGGAAGGATGAAAGATGTCCCCTCCCTCTGCTTTTCTCCCAGAAAAGATCTGCCTCCTGCGCAGGGGGCGAAAGGGAGGGAGATGGCCTTCTCCCCCGGAAGAGCCTGAGTTGGTTCCCATTGCCCCAAGCACCCAGGTCCCACAGCTTCCATGATCAAACCTTTGAACCGAGTCCCACCCACCCCCATAACCACTTCCAGATCCTCCGGATCCAGCCAAGAAATTGACTTCTTTGGGGATTGAGTTCATAAGGAAATGCTGAAAAAGTAAATAAAAATCCACTGCCAAATATACTCAGAGGAAGATGGGTTTCTCTTGAGGCAGGAAATCTATCAGGGTAGACTAAAGCAAAAAAAAAAAAGAGAAAGAAAGAAAAAGAAAAGAAAAGAAAAGAAAAGAAAGACAATACCCACTGGCCCAGAAAGGCCCAGGTGCCCACCAGCACCCGAAATCTTCAAACAGACCACACCTCTTCCTCCCCCGCCCACATCCCCAAAAATGTGCTTCCTAAATGAAGCTTCTGAGGAGGAGATCCTGACAAAGACAAATCTAATGGCGCGCAATGGGTAAGCCCCCATCTGGGACCCCAGGAGGGTCGGCTGGGACAAGGAAAGGCACAAATGATCCTCTTTTCCTCGTGCCCAGAGCATCTAGGAGCTCCTGGGTCCTGTGGCATGTGGACCCACCCTCTCTCCCTTCTCTGCCCATAGCCTACCAGCCTCCTACCCCACCACCCCAAAGTGGCTTCCATCGCTACCAGTTCTCCGTCTATCTCCAGAACGGAAAGGCCATCTCTCTGCTTCCAGAAGAAAGCGCAGGCCTAGGTAAGGCCTCCCCATCCTTCAAGGTCAGAGTGAATTCTGGGATAGATCAGATACTCCATTAATGGGGAAGTCGGGACCTTGACCTCTACCCATGAACCTTGAGGGCTAAGGTCAAAGGGTGGTGTTTCTTGGGAGTGAACTGGAATAAGTGTCCTAAAGGAAATACTGGTGTCAGACATAGTCTCTCCACAGAAATAAGTCCCATAGACCAAGATGGTGGCTTTAGCTGATGGCAGCGGGGGGTGAGGGGAGGGAGGGGGTAAGGGGAGTCTATTAGGTAGGGTCCCAAGGGGAGTAACTGGAGCCCAGGAGAGAAGCATCTCCCCCGCAGCCTTGAATGGCATGTGCAGGCAGCTACCCCACAACACTTCGAAGGTAATTGTACCTTATAATTGAGTCTGATCTGGGCAAGAGGGCCCTGGAATGCCACCCTGCCGGTCTGTCTTCATTGGCCTTTAATTGCTCTGTCTGCCTGGTGCCATCTCAGTGGTGGGGCAAAGATGGCCCCCTCCACCAGCTTCCTGAGCAGCCCTCCTGGCATTCTGAAGGGAACCCCCCACACACACCCCGTAGCTTCCTAATGGCTAACCCAGCCTGCCCAGCCCCCCCCCCCCCCTCCTCCAGAGCAGAGGATAGGAAGAGCCATGGCCACCTGGCCACTACAGGGCCACAGGTGACTCCCCGGACCCTGTGTGAGCCACAGCCCCTCTCCGGGCCTTACATTTCTCTTCAGGAGAATGGGAAATAAAACAATTCCTGTTCATCTACCACCGCCCTCATTTTAGGGAAGGGCAGATAATGTGGAACACACAAATGCCAAGTTGAGAGTACAAAGAGCACATCCCCCAGGCTGGCAGGAGGGTGAGTGGGCGTCGTCAGCCATTTCCTCTCACCCAGTGACCCTGAGCAACCTCCACCCACTGGGAAGCCAGCATGACATTGTTACAAACCTGCTGCCCGAGGCCCCAGAGGAGAGGAGACAGCCCAGAAAGGCCCTGATTGAGCGATGGAGCCCTTCGCTGAGATGTGCTAAGCGGAGGCCACCAATCCCAGAAGGCTCCAGCCACCCTGGAAGCCGAGCCGGTGCAACCTTTCCACTGGTGAACCCTCCTCAGGTGCCCTCAGCACCTCGCCGATCTGTAGATCTGTTTCAAGAGCTTTCCCAAAGACACGCTTTGAAGTTTGGATACAAAGAAAGAAACGCATCTTTCTCAGGCCAAGCTCAATTTCTCCATGTTCCTGGACCCCTGTCTCACCTATGACGCCATGAAGTCCCTTCCACCTGATTCCTGGGGCTGGGAATTAGCACCTGAGCTCACTTTGTTCCCCCACACAAGGGAGTCTCATGAAGGAAGGCAGTGCCTATGAGTCCTACGTTAGCGCTCAGGGTCCCAGTGTGGTGCCCTGGGCCGGATGAGGCTCAGACAGTCCCCTGAAGGAGCCTCCCTTGGATCAAGTGCTTTCTGCAGGCAGGACAGAGGGGGCAGGAGAGAGCATTAGGCAATGCCAGGAGGAGCAGTGAAGAGGGCAGAGGAGGAAGGGTGTGTGCCAAACACTCTCCCACCCCTGCCGTGGCTGGGTCCTGAGGCTTGATCCCAGCCCACCCTCCAGAATGCACAGCAGCCCGTGTGCCCTTCCTCTGAAAGGAAGCAGGCAAGGATGCCGGGAACCTATCAGGCCTGAAACCCATGATTAGTCCTTTTGGATCTTTGCCAAAACCAGGGTTTCTTGTGCACCTTGCCGCCACCCACCTTTCATCTACATGAGCACTTAGAACTGGACTTGCATCAGGGCAGCGTACCTTTGGCTTCCCTGCTGTTTCGTTTGCTGCCAGATATGGAGGCGGGAAGATTATCCTCCCAAATAAAGCCCCACCGTGTGATGCCTTCCACGGTCCAGCGCTGTGCCAGAGGCCTGGAGAGGACAAGATGGCACTGCGAGCATTCCCTGACTTCAAGGGGCTGACAATCAACTTTGGAAACACATAACAATGTAGAGCAGCCTACAATTAAGCAGTTAATTGTGTGTGTGTGGCGGTTGGTGTCGACTTAGGCATTGGCCTGTCCCTTCCTAGGATCCCTTTTCTCCAGGACACATGCCCTCTTCAGCCAGGAAGGGTGCAGAAGTATCTCACCCCGGGGGAGGAAATCTGGATTCCAGTCTCTAGCTAGTGATTTGACTTTTGAGCAAGTCAACTAACCTCTCTGAGCCTCAGTTTCCTCATCTAGAAAATGAGGGGTCGGATCTAGGTGATCTACAAATCTGTGTGGCCTTGAGGCTCTGAGGATCAGATGGGGCCTGAGCTGGGCACTGGAAAAGAAGAAGATTTGAATCCCTGAGTGAGGGAGAGAGGGGAGGGAGTTCTGGGCTGGGAACCCTGCAGCTGCAAAGATGTGAAAATAAAAATAAAAAAGTGATAAGAAGAACCCTTTGCGAGGGGCCAGGGTGGTGATGAAAGGAGAAAATGGAGGAAGGTTGTGGAGGTTCTCAAAAGCTAGGCAGGGGTGTGACTTGGATGGGTACCGTGGAGAGCACGAGATAATGCCCATGGGAGAAGAAACACACAAAAGCACTCCCCAGAGCTGACTACGCTGGACTGGTGGGCACAGCTGGCCAGAGGAAGAGAACAGGAGGCTCCCGGGCATGCAGATGTCTGGCATGGAGGGACCAGAGGTGACTGCAAAAGCAGGAGCAGCCCTTGCATGACGTGGGGACCCCACAGGCCTGGCGCTCTCTGAAGTACCTGCACAGGCTGGACCAGCCCCTGAGAGGCCAGGACATGAAGCTCTGCCAATGGGCATGGGCCCTGGGGCTCGCCTGGGTCTGGGAAGGTATCTGTGGAAGGAGCCGTGTGTCCTGGGGCATGAGTGGTATAACCAGCCACTGTGTCCCCTGGAGGAGCAGGCGGGAACAGCTTCTAGACATTGGAGGGGAAAGGTCTGTCTGCAGGACCCAGGTAACTTGTCTTCCATAACTTGTCTCCTGTTGGGCCGCTCCCTCCCTGGGATTTAGGTATGAATAGCAGGTTTAGAAGAGAAGGGAGTGTGAGATTACTCTAGTTGAACTTGTATGGCTGGGGGCGGGGAGGCGGGGGGGGGGGGGGTTATTGCTCAGATCCAGAGGCTGAAACCCTCTCCAGGATTCCTCTTTGTTCTGCGACTCCAGGACAACATACATGGGGTCAGTAAATGGGAGATGTTGACACCCACACTCCCGTGTGACCTTGAACAAGCCACCTGGGCCTCAATTTCTACGTCATCAGCATAAGGGGTTGGACTAGTTGGTCCCCACTGAGTGACCCTGAGCAGATATGCTCCCAGCTTCCCACACTCTCCCCTTGTCCAAGTTCTGCTAGACAGATGCAGGGAGCGGGGATCAGGCTTGACTCAGCCAGCCACCCCACACACTGCTCAGAGGAGGCCTTCCATCAGAGACTGGGCTGCCGGGACAACAGCAAGGGCCCTGGAAGGGGATTCGGAATGATCTTGCTTCTGGTTTATGACACCCTACCTTCCCGCCTCCCGCCTCCGGCCTGTACACAGCTCCTTCCTGTGCGCGCCGTTTCCCCCACCATGCTTTGCTTGATTCGAAAATGCCTCCACATTCATCCCAACAATGCTAGGAGCCGCATGTTCGAGGCACCATTGTAGGGGCCGTGGGCACAGAAGTGAGCCACATGGATGTGTGTGTCACCCAGGGTAGCTCGCAGAGAGAGGAGGGGATATTCACGTAGCTCAGGCTCGACCACATTCCCAATAGAGGAGAGCGCTGAAGCTCATGGAGCCCGAATGGGTGCCTCTGACAAGAGCAGTCCAGTTTCACTGACATGTGCCCAAAGGCCACAGGTCACCTCCCCAAATTTGGAGTTGGCATTATCTCGGCCTGTCTCCTCTCAGCTGACCCTCCCTGCCCGCTCTTACTCCTCTGAGACGCTCACATAACATTCTGTTGCACTTCCTTAGTCACCTGTTTTTATCTCTGGTGTTGCTCAATCATTTTTACTTGTATGGGCCCCACTTCCATCACGAGACTATAAATTCCTCGAGGGAAGAGCTCACCTGTCTATGTTTCCCTTTTACCACCTGTCCCTGTGCTCAGCCCACTGTGGACTTTCAGTCAGTGAGCGTGTTTGTGTGTAGGACACACCCACGTAAGCACATTCACAAGCCTGGAGCACACGGATCTGCCCATTCTCACACCCCCATGCTCCCCAGCGCACCTCACCGTCAACTTCCTTTAACACCTGGAAAGACAGCCACCTCTGTGAGCACCAGGCCCACCAAGGACAATTTCAGTGTCCACATCCTCCCTGTCCCAACACGGGAAACTGAAGCCCAGAATAGTGAGTGGCTTGGTTGATCAAGGGTCCTCAGTTTACAGGAAATTAATTTTCCTCTGCCTTTTAGAGCAAAGCTCTCTGTACCTGTCATCAGCACACCCACATCCCCTCTCCTTCCACCCGGACCACCAGACTCCTGGGCTCTGACGTGGAGACAGACATGGAGCCAGTCCAATTGCCTGCCCTCGGCATCCTTGGCCAGCAGCGGCCGCCCAAGGCAGTGGGTCCACACGCCCCTTTCCTGTGGCTGAGCGCTGTGAGGAGCTGTGGTCTGCGCCATGCCACGCCTCACCCAGAGGTGTCACGAGCCAGCCTCACGCTCCTCTGGCGAGTGAGCCAGGGAAGTCCCCTCTCTGTCCCTCAAGATGACGTGCTCAGCTCACTCTGGAAGCCTCTACAAGGCCATGAGCCCAGGACGGCGTGTCCGCACCAGGGGAGCTAAGGGGCCATGCCAGGCTCCGGTCCCCACCTCCCAGGGGCAGCCTCGGGGCCTGCAGAGAGACTGCTCCCTGTAAAATGGGACTCGAGGGGCAGAGAAGGGGTCTGGGTTCTGCACTAGGCCGCCATAATCTGCTCTCCAGCACCTCCGGTGGTTGAAATAAGCAGCTCAGGGGAGCCCCCCAACCCACAGGGTCAAAGAGGAGGGGCAGCAGAGACTTGCCTCTCAGCGGGGTTTAAGCCTTGCTTGTGGCACCTAAAGGCCACTGGGACGCCGTGGGCAATTCAGACGAGGGATGCTACGTGGAAATGTTTGACAGCACAGACCAAGGGCATGAAAGGCAGCAGAGCTCCAAGCAGCTCACAGGAGGTGGCCTGGTGTAGAGGGACAAAGGCCGGCACAGTGAGGGAAAAGCAGCCAGTGCAGGCAAAGGTGGAGGGAAGGGGGCCTGCCCGGAGACCAGCCCCAAACACACACACAGACAGACACAAACACACGGCCCACTGCAAAACAGCCCCCACTCCCCGCCATGACCTCCCATGGTGGTTCACCTGGCCAGGCCCCAGAACCCCCCAGGGCCAGCCCCTGAGTCACCGTGTGGGCTTGTGTCAGGCAGCCCTCTTCTGCTCCAAAGAGCCCCGCCCACCTGGCAGAGCTGGTAGGACTGGGGACCTGGCAGCAACTCAGATGGAGCCATCCTGGGCAGCTCTCGGGCAGGCCCACTGACTGGGAACCCTGCATGCTCCACAGGGCCCACGCAGCCCTCGTCAAGATGCAGGCCGCAGTCGAGCCAGACATCAACCGTCCAAAGCAATACTGAACACATCGTCCACAGGGAAACCACAGAGCATCACCACATTTTGCCCCAAATCCCAGCTGGCCAACACTACCACCAAATACTGGAATTGATCACTGGGAGCGAAGCTGACAGCTGCAAGCCTCCACTCCTCTCACTCCCGGCCCCGCCGCCACCAGCCACAGGGACCAGAGAGGAGGGTGATCCACCTACTGGTCATCAGGAACTGCAGTTCTCCAGAGGAGCCGGGGTCACTCCTCCCCACTCAGGAACTCCCCCGGCATCCCCACCCTCTCACTCCCGCCAAAGTCAAAGTGGTCCCCCCTGCCCTGAGCCTCTCGAGCCCGCAGGATCAGCACTCAGCAAATATTCCCCAGGAGTAATTGGATGCGATGGAACATGGGCTTTTCAGCTCCTGAGGGGAAGTCTCTGGATGTCATTTAACGGCGCAAAAATAAAAGGCTCAGGCCTCCCGCCCACCACCGCCAGGACATCATTAATCTCAGCAGAAAGGATCAGCGCTCCTATCACCGCAGCCAGCCCCGCGGAGAGCCAGACAAATTGCGGGTGAATCTGCGCTCAGGGTGGCGGTGACTAGGCTGGCGGTCAAGTTTTGTGTTTTCCCCTGACAAGAAGCAGTGGTGCCCCTGCCCAGGGGGAGAATACGGGCAGGCCAGGGAGGAGAGTGGCCACCTTGGTCAGACACAGCTCACCCACCTGCGGTGACGGGGAGGCTCTGAGCCAGGCACCCCAGGGCCCAAGAGAGGCTCAGGCAGCTCACATGGTGGTTCAGAGGAGGTGACCCCAAGGCTCAGTACCCTGCCCCCTGTTCTACAGCCTGAATGGGGGCCTGCCTCCCAGTGAGGGCTTCCCAACTCCCACTTCCCAGGCTGAGAGGGGGACACTTGATGGCCTACTAAGGACCAAATGACAGTTCAGGTGGGGAATGTCCCTTGGCTAGAGCAAGGACACGCAGGGAACTCTTTTTCCTATGCTGTTAGGAAGTCTTAAGAGTGGGCCTGCTGGAGAGACTCTAGGGGTGCTGCTAGGGATGGGACCTCATCAGCTGGAATTGGTGGGGGGTGGGGCACTTTGAACTGCTGGCCGAGGCCACCCTTTGAAGGTGTAGCTTATTAGTCCAGTGCTAACTGTCTTAGCAACTCAACAAGGGCCGGAATGGGCCTGGATAAATGTTCCTCTCTCTCTAAAACCAGTAGGTGAGACGATGCTTGAGTCTGATTTTGCAAGATGGAAACGATGCTCCCTAAGGTTATGTAGGGACCCACCTGCTCATCATATGTGGCAGCCCCACCCTAAGGAGACCAGACCTCTGTGTCCCAGTCCCTGGGTGGCTCAGGAGACAGGCATCAGACACCCTGGCTCTTTCTCCCTGTAGCCGAAGGCCTCTGAAGTGCACTCCCCACTCATGCCCCGTCCCTAGAAGAGCCCATCCTGGGTGGGTCCAGGGCACATGGGCAGTGGTCAGACCTCAGACAGCAGCAGCACTCTTCCTGCGTGGCAGTGGCCCCTGCAGCCCGGGACCAGCAGTGCCATACAGGATGGGGCTTTCCTCCATGCAGTGACATGGAAGCCACAGCCTGCAAGCTCCCAGTCTCTCTCCACACACCCCTGAGGGCCTGACTCACCCCCATGCCTTCTACAACTTGCACTGGGTCAGTTCCTCTTGCCCTTTGTGGCAGGAAATGGGGGTGTAAGGAGTCACCGCCAAGCCAGGGGAGGAGGCAGCGGGAGGCCAGCAGCCTCCTGAGGGACAGAGGGCAGGTCTGAGGAGCTGCCCACGAAGCCCAAGACCACAGGGCTGTCGGAAGTGGGACAAGGAAGGAGCTACGAGGCTGCCAAGGCGCTCTGAACGCCATCAAGGAAGCCATCGGAGCTAGGGGAGGGCGCACTGCTGGAGCGGGAAGCCAGGTCTCCCTCAGGGCACAGGGGATTTCTTTCTGCCATTGCCCTGATCTCGTGATGAGTTTCAATTCCCTCCTTGCTACCCCGGTTCCTTCCTGCCCTGCTCAGTGGGGAAGGCCCGCTTGTCCCCATGCCTGCCACACACCAGTTCACCCAAAGCCCTTCACCTGGCGTGAACATGCACACACATATGCATCCACACATGCACACACATGTGCACCCACATGCACACACTTTCCCAGGATCATGAACCACAATATTTTTCCAGCCAGCCAGGCTCCCTGCGTGTAAAGGCCTGGCCAGGCCTCCTAGTGGAAGACCCACGGGGTCAGTTACATACCTCTCAGCCCAGCGGCAGCCCATCTGATAGGAGAGGCTCTCTCCAGGGCCCAGCCACCCTTGTCCCAAGAGAACTCCTGAAACCGCTGCTTTCCAGCCCAATCTGAACACAGTCACTGAGCCCAATAAAATTTGGGTGAACCTAAAGAGGCCCTTTTCCCCTTTACCACTAAGAAGCAACCTCACCAGAACTCCATCTATGCACTAGGGATAAAAAATAGTCTCCCTTGTGAGGATTAATTGAATGAATGTACATGGAGTCCCTAGAACTGTACCTGGCATATGGAAAGCACTCTATCAGCCCTGGCCAGTGTGGTTCAGTTGGGTGAGTGTCGTCCGAAAGGGCTCCGGTCTGATTCCCAGTCAGGGCACATACCCATGGGTTTGATCCCTGGTCAGGGTGCATCTGGGAGGCAACCAATCGATGTTCCTCTCTCTCTAAAATTAATAAAAACATATTTTTTAAAAAAGAAAATACTATATTAGTGTTTTACTATTATTTTTTGGCATTATCATTATTATTATTTTTATTTTGTTTCTTTGAATGAAAAATGTCCCCCCCTTGAGAACATCTTTGAAATGCAAACAGCCCCTGCAGGGAGGGAAGGTAGATGGAGTATGGGACACTAGCAGGAGGTGGGTGCAGACAGAGAGCCACCGGTGGTAAATGGGCAACTCTGAGAGTCATTGAGTCATTCCAGGATGCCAGCTGCTCACCTGTTCTCTCTGTGCATTACTGTCCTCCATTGATCCAGGTCGTACCCGCCACTGCCTTATACCTGCCACTGTCTTATACCCGCCACTGCCTAGCTCTGCTCTGGACAAAGTCTTCCCGGAGCACTCCCTCCGCCCAGGGAAGGTTACTGAATTTAGCAAAAAAAAAAAAAAAAAAAGAGAGAGAGAGAGAGAAAAGAAAGCCCTGGCCTGATGGCTCAGTTGGAGAGTCGTCCCACACACCAAAAGGTTGTGGTTGGATTTCTGGTCATGGCACATACCTAGGTTGTAGGTTCAATCCCTGGTCAGGGATTGAATACGGGAGGCAACCAATTGAAGTTTCTCTCTTTCTCTCTCTCCCTCCCTCTCTCTCTCTCTCTCTCTCTCTCCAATAAAAACATATCCTTGGGTGAGGATTAAAAGAGAGAGAGAGAAGGAAATACAGAAAGCCCAGTTCAATTTGAATTTTAGATGAACGAGGAATAAGTTTTTACTATAAAGATGCTCCATGCAATATGTGAAACATACACTAACAAATTATTTGTTGTTTACCTGAAATGCCAATTGAACTAAGTGTCCCGTATTTTCTCTGGCAACCAGCTGCCAAGGGTGCCTGAGGCCCAAACTTTGGGAAACAAGAGCGTGGGAATATGCCTCTGACCACTTCCCTCAGCCTCTCCCCAGTGCCCAGGGCTATGTCCTCCCTGCCCTGTTACTGGGCCTGTTCACACTTGCCCCAGAAGATCCACCTCCCTCGATGCCCCTGTGCTTTCTCCCCTTGAGGGGGCCCCTCAGACCTGAGCACAGACTGGGCTTCTCCAGACTCCAGCCTGGGTACACCTCACCCACACGCAGCTCCCCTCCAGGATCCAGGTGCTCAGGAGCAGAGAGAAAGGGTCCTGGCCATATCCCCCGCCCCTTGACCTCTGCCACAGCCAGGAAAGAAACCCCGCTGCACAGTCTCTGAGGCGGTGGTTGGGGTTCTGGGGAAGAGATTAAATGAATGGCACGAGCACTTCCGCCAATCTCAACCCCAGCAGCTGGGGTGACCAGGTGTGAAGGAAAGAAGCTTTAAGGCTTCAGTCATAAGGTCAAGAAGGCCTGCAGGAAAGGAGGGTGGGTAGGGAAGTGTGCTGACAACCTGATTGGGTGTTTCCTTTTAGCATGTGACTGAGGCAGCAGAATTATGCTAAATAAAGGGCTCTGGGGATGAGGCTAAAGGCTGCTCTTGACTCAGTCCAGATTCATGTCCCCGATGCTTTCTGGGGAACAGCCCCTTCCTAGGTGCTCTGCTAACATCCAGGGGTGTCCTGCAGTTGGAGCCAGGGGCACCCCAGGTGCTCAGACCAATGACCAAGGGCATCTCCTGCTGTCTCCACTCCCCCAGAACTGGCCTCTCTCTCACCCCTGCCAGCTCTCAAGTCCATGGTTCTCTCTCATGGCCTCCCTGTGGTCTGTTTGTCCTTCCAGGCTTTTGGGATATGGATAAATTTCTGAGTCGCTTCCAGCTGACTGAACCTGAAGCAAGCACCCAGTTCATGACCCAAAATCACAAGGACTCACCAGATGCCGATGTTCCCGTCCGAGGAAGCAGTAAGCCCAAAGACCAACTCAAGACCTCAGGCCTCGCCTTACCGGTGTGTGTCCACATTGCCCACCACCTATAGTCTGGATGTGGAATCCCCGCTGGGTATGAAACCCCTGCTCTTCCAAATTAAAAAAAAGAATTGTCCAGGGATCACTGGTTGGACGTTTTGCTTTCTAGCCTGTCCTCCTTCAAACACCCAGGACAGGAACTCAATCGGTGTCCAGCACTGAGGCTTATAAATGCAAGTGCGGAGGGGACTGTGGCAGGGATAGCTGGACAGGCAGGAGGTGGAGATCCCCAGCCATGAACCTTCATGAGGCGCACTGAGTGACCTGGAGAAAATCGCTCACCCTCTCTAAAGTGTTGCTTCCTCGGTAAAGTTGAGGTAGGAAGAGGAGGGAGGGGCAGCTGGTTTATCTCCGGGGTCCTTTCCAGCTCCAACATTCAACACCATTCATTCAACAACTACTGTCAGTACCTACTACATGCCTGACCTTCTGGTAGGTGCTGGGGATCCAAGTGTGAACATGGCAGACAAAACAGGGGCTTACCATCCAGTAGGGGAGAGGAAGTTGCATCAGATGACCACAAGCAAATTATAGCAAATGTGACAAATGCTCTGAGGGTGCAAAGGGGACTTGCTTTATGATGGAGGGGGAGGGTCGGGCAAGGCCTCTCAGAAGAAGTGATATTTGACTTCATGGCTGAAAAGCAGGGTAGAGATTCACTGTGAGTAGGCACATGGGTGACCAGCATGGCAAAGAGAGGGAACACCTCTGGGCTCCCATGGTGAGCAGGGACATGAATGGCATCTTCCAGGAAATGAAGGCCAGTGGTGTGGCCACTGGGACAGGTGGGCAATGACCAGAACATGCCAGGCCTTACAACCATGCTAAAGTTTTGGATTTTCCCCTGAAAGCAAGAGGAAATCATCCTATATAATAAAAGCCTAGTATGCAAATTCTCCCCTTGGTGGTTGTTCGACTAGGAGTTCGACCGGGAGACTGGGAGTCCGGGAGTTTGACTGTTCGCTATGACGTGGGCCTGCGACCTCTCGCTGGCTACCTGGGGGCGGAGGTGATGAGGATTGAGGTGCAGTGAGAATATAGGGTGTCCTCTGAGCTTACTCTCACTTTCCCTGCTACCCTCCCCCGGGACGCCAGGGCTCATACAAACCAGGGCACCAGGGCAGCCTCCCTCCCCCATGGTGCCAGGCACCTGCCAGGAGTCTGCCCTGTACCTGCGCAGCGTCTTCTGGGTGAACCAGGTGGCAGCTGCTGGACCACAGGGGCTGGTCGGGCTTCCCGTGGGTTCATGCAGGAGCCAGTCTGTGAGGCCACTGGGAGAGAGCACGCTGCCCATGTGGGAACTCAGGTGCTATGACTCAGGCAGAGGGGGGCGTGTGGGGGCTCTGCGGCCAAGGGCCCAGGTGCTGCCCAGGACCCAGAGGTCAGCTGGGACCTGCCCTTCCATGCCAGATGCTCACACTTCAATCACCAGCCAAGCCTAGGGACTGCACCCGTGCAGGAATTTCATGCACCGGGCCTCTAGTGAAATGATAAATAGATTAGAGGGCAAGAGGGGGCATAATCTATTATATGCTTTTAGAAAGTATAAAGAAACTCCTTAGTTTCTGCAAAGAAAGGATTTTCAGTGACTATCTGCCCTGGACGTCCCCTGAATGTCTCTTGGCTTCCCCACCAAGGACCCCTTGGAAGCACCTCTGAGCTATGGTCTCATTCATACCCTGAACCCTGGTACCTCAACTACCCCACTCCCAACTCCAGTCCTCTCAGCCCCTCAATCTCTGCTCAGTTTCCCTCCAAGAGTTAACGCCCTCCCCCAACGCCCCCCCCCCACACACACACACACACTCCTTGGCTAAAATATGCAATGCTATGACTCAGGTGTGCACAGTGCCTTGAGCTCCCCAGATGAAAGGGGCAGGCTGCAGCCGGGCACCCCGTTATTACCCTCTTAGATCCAGGGCCCACATTATCAGGAAGGCAGAGGCGCCCTGGCCACCCCTCAGCCAGGCTAAGCACACTCCTAAGTCGCTGGAAGATTTTCATGGTGAGATCTGAAGAGCACAATGGGCTGGGAGACTGCATGTGTGAATTGGGAGGGAAGTGGACATGTTTCCCCCTTCATTGATAAATTCAACGCCCTGCCTAGGTGGTGGACACCAAGTTCTCGTTCTGCAGAAGATCCATTGATGCCAGCCCAGGCAGTAGAAACTCCCTACTCCCTTCTACCCACCAGACAAGCTTGTCAGCAAAGCTAAAAGCAGAAGCACAAGGAAGTGTCCATTTGCAGTGTCATGGAAGGCAGCCTCAGAAGGGACTTTCTGGGTCTATATGAACCTCACACTCCCCGCAGCCCCCACCCCACAGGCCCAGAGTGTAATTGGCAGCTCCTGTTGGGGCCCAAGGCTGGGATAAATAGCAGGTCGGCTTCCTAGAGCAGCCCCAGATCGAGACACATCCTCCCCTCTTCTGCTTTTAATTCTTTGCGGCTAGCATGTTTATTTTGGGTGAGGGAAAAAAAAAATCGGATGTTTATCCTTCGAGGAAATTATCGGCTTGCTTTCCTTCCTCCCCTCTCCCCCTCCCCATCCCTTCTTTTCCCCTGGTTTTTTTGGGCTTTTAGTTCAGCTATAGGAGAGATCTTCTGTAAAAGAACAAAGATGGCCCAGACTATAGGCTAAAGACAGCCTAGCAGACAGTCTGGGAAACCTTCTCACTCAGTGGCAGGGAGAGAAAACCTGGAGGCCAAGAGACCTCGGGGAAACCCACCCTTGACTCAGCTCTCTGCCTGCACAACACTTTGGGGCCCCTGTCCCTTTTCACTGCCTCCTCCCATCAGAAACAAAATGAACATGGAGATTTCTCAGAGATCTCTAATGAAGCAGCTACGAAAATTCATAAGGGACATTCGTGACCCCTGAACTGATACTTTTGTCACCATCATCATCAGATACCATTTGTTGGGCATCTTCTGCATACCAGGAACTGTGCCAAATGCCCAACATGTGGCACTCCATTTAATGCATTCCTGCACAATTCCACAGCCCATGGGCCTTCATACACATTCTCTCATTCGATTGTCACGACACCTAATAATGTAGGTATTGCTATTCTCCTTTTCTAGATGAGGAAACTGACATTCTAGTAAGTTAAGGCACCTACTCCCGGCTCTGTAACTAGTGATGAGGAAATCTGAAGTTAACTCAAGCCTTCTCACTCAGTGCTCAGAGGCCCAGAGGACTGGAATTTTACTCTCTGGGCTACATAAAATAAAGGCAGACCTTTCATTCATTCAGAAGCCAGTTGGGCCAAGAGGGAAGGCTGGAAGTTACAGAAGAATTTAAGGGGTGATTCCCCCCAAGCATCTTCCCTCCCCCCAAGTTGAAGCTATTCTCAACCAAGTGTGACTTATGGGGAGGCCCAGCTCCTGGACACTCACAGCAATGGCCTCAAGGTCATTATCATCCTCCCACCCCACCTGCCCAAGGCAACTACCCAACAGTTTACCATCCTCAACTCACAGAACTAACCCCTCCCTCCTGTGTGATAACTGTTCTTAGGAAAGGAAGAGGGGTGAGGAAGGAGGGGGAACCATATAGGAAAACTTCCTGATGGTGGCAGTGATGGTGGTGATGATGATGGTGGTGGTGGTGGTAATGGCAGTGGTGGGTGCCAGTATCAGGGCTGAGCAGCCCTGGCGTAGGAAGAAAGCCTGGTAAATGCATTAGGTGGTGTAGTTTTAAAAGCACAATTTTTTGTCCAGCCAGTAGTGGTCAGTGGTTGAGCATCGACCCATGAACCAAGAGGTCACTGGTTTGATTCCCGGTCAGAGCACATGCCAGGGTTTTGGGCTCGATCCCTGTTGTGGGGGAGGGTGGGCATGCAGGAAGCAGCCAATTGATGATTTTCTCTTTCACTGATATTTCTATCTCTCTATCTTTCTCCTTTCCCCTCTCTCTCAAATCAAATTTTTAAAAACATATTTTTAAAAAATATAAAATAAAATAGGACTCCAGGAACACCTTAATAAAAAAAAAATTTTAAAAAGCACAAGTTGTATTACCTGGTATTCCTGAATTCACATAGAATCTCTGCTACCTGATAGTCCTGTAACCTCAGGCAACTTAACTGTTTGGATCTGTGTTTCAACTGCAAAGAATAGTAAAATTTTAAAAAGTGGAAGTGCCTTCCTTAAAGATCTGTTGCAATGGTTAAATGAGATAACACGGGTGACACCCAGGCGTATCGCCTAGCATTCAGGCTGCTCGTAAATGCAGGTTTTCCTCTCCTTGCCTACCTCCACCGCACCTGTTCTGCTCCCCAGCTTAGTAATTGGAGAGTCACTCTCCCCAGATGACAGTCCTTCCCAAGAGACCCATGAAAGGACCAAGCCCCAGCCCAGTATCCCACTCCCAAGCTTGGCAAAACATTGGGTGGCTTGGATCAGGAGAGATAACTCAGTTCCTTAGCAACTAACAAGCATTTCCCTGTAACGACAAAGACCCTTCGCTCAGAATGCTCCCTCTCCCACCCCCTCGCCTCTCCAGGTGTCTGATTTCAGTGCAGGAGTGGGGCTAGAGCTACCCACACCCCCCCAGAGGTCTAGGGGCCTCCTGCCCCACCTTCCCAGCAGTCCTGATATGTTACCTGTAATTATCTCACAGCACCTTTCATCCTGGTGCTAATTACCTTTCACATTTACCCCCAAGGGCTGCTTCTAGGAGACACATGAGGTGCACACACACACACACACACGCATGCACACACAAATGTCCATATTTCCCCTTCGGAGACCCTCTCCCCCAGCCCATTTTAGAAACAGGAAACTAAGATTGGAGAGAGGATCCAGTTCCTTCAGGGTTCCCGGGGAGAAGGGAGACCCGGTCCCTGAGTTGCCTGGGTGGTGAGGAGCCCAGGAAGAAGAGCCTTTTGAAAGGACTGCCAAACTGTGCCAGGACAGAGGTCTCAGCTCTGGATGCCACCTTGCTGCCGCCACACGCAAGCTGTCCTGCTTAACACAGAGAGGGCATTTCAAAGGGAAAAGGAAATACTTTAATATAAAAAGAAAGGAAGAGAAAGAGTCAGAAAGAGAAGGGAACAGAAAAGAAGGGCATGGCTGTCTGGTCTGTTGTAGCTGAGAGAACCGCTGGAGACCTATTTAGTACCAGTGCTTTCATTCACTGCTATGTGAGCCTGAGCAAGTCAGCAGCCCTCTCTGGGCCCCCCATTTCCTCGGCGATAAAATAGTTTGGGATGGGTGTTCTCTGAATGTTCTGCAGTCTGTGTGGTTATTTGGGGGAATGGGAGAGAAAACCACTACCACTCTCCCTTTGGCTGCGAGGTGATGAGAAGCCAGCAGGACAGAGCAAGAGCCAGAAAACCTGACCAGGAGGCCCAGGTTAAAGAGGAGTTTGTAGATGTGGCAGCTGGAGAGCCTGGGATTTCAGAGGAGCCCCTTCCCACAAGCAGCAGCCAGCGACAGAGCTCATCCTCCCCAGATCCCAGCCTCAGGAATCCCCACCAGGGACCCTGCTGGAGAGAGGGTGGAGGAGGAGCAGGACACAGAAGCACCCTGCTCTGTCCTTATGAGCGGGAATCCACCCCACTGCCTCTGACATAAGTCAGCTGGGCAGGAAGCAGAGGGTTCAAAGGAAAGAGGCTGAGCCTGTCAGAAACGCAGCAGGGCCCTGAGTTCCAACTTTCATTTTCATTCTCATGAAGAAAGCAGACAGTGTGCTAAGTGGGCTTCCCTCAGGGCCTGAGCAGGAGGGCAAGCATGGGAAGTGCCCCAAAGGAGTCCAGACACCCTCCACCTCCCACACTCACACTCACACATTCACTCACTCTCACACACACACATTCACTCACTCTCACACACTCACACACACACATTCACTCACGCACACGCATACACTCATACATTCACTCTCACACACATCCACTCACACACACACACACTCACACATTCACTCATTCTCACACACACACTTACACATTCACTCTCACACACATGCGTACACTCATACATTCACTCTCACACTCACACACACACACTCACACATTCACTCACTCTCACACACACTCACACATTCACTCACTCTCACACACTCACACACACACACACACTCACACATTCACTCATTCTCACACACACACACTCACACATTCACTCATTCTCACACACACACACTCACACATTCACTCTCACACACATGCGTACACTCATACATTCACTCTCACACTCACACACACACACATTAACTCACTCTCACACACACACATTCACTCATTCTCACCCACATACGCTCACACATTCACTCACACACATACACTCACACATTCACACACACACACACACACACACACACAATTGGACATATACCTGCACATTATCACAAAGCAACGGATCCCTTATACGTGTGCTGTGGCTGCTACACCAGCACGCAGTCAGCCATTCTTTAGCATTGGTGGGAACTCGGCTGCATAAGAGCTGAAGGGACTAGAAGAGAAGGTCCCAGCCCTTCAGAAGCTCTTCCTGTGGGGGAGAGGATGCAGATGGACAGACACAAAGACTGTCAGGATCATGTGACTGTGAGGCCTGTCGGAGTCCAGCACTAGAAGAGGCAGTGGGAAGACAGGCTAACAAGTAGGAGGGGGAGGCATTCCAGCCAGAGGGATGGGGCAGCCTGTGGAGGGAAAGGGGCTGGAGGAGAGAGGCCTGACAGGTGGTGAGCTCCTGCAGGAAAGACACCCATGAAGAGAAAACTGCTGGCCCCCAGCCAGTGCTCCCACCGGGACATGCTCACACTTTAGTCCCCTAACCTGCCCCCAAACCCTGATCCACAGACGCCACCTGCATCTGCCCCCACAAGGACACTGGTCACCACTGTCCAGAGCTTGCCATCCTCCTCCACAGCCCAGGAAACAGGCATGCTCGTCTACACATATACCAACATGCGCGCACGCCTAGACACACCTCTACTATACGCATCCTGAACACACACACACACACACTGTAAATATACCAGCCCACACAAAATCACATGGTGTATGCACCCGCTAGACACTCCGAGGTTTCGACTCTGCCAAGCTCTTTCTAGACATCCATGCAAGCTGTGTGTACGTGCATTGTTCAGCCTGGGCCGTCGCCACTGTAGGATTTGCACACACATGCAGTCTCCATATATGCACATCCACTTCATTCACAACCTCCATACATTCCAGCCCACATTAACACAGACACACCACCCTTTGGATTGAACTGTGGACCAGATAAGGCCTAACTCCAGCTCTCACTTTTCAGTCTTCTGATATAGCAAGAGGTTGGGGTGGGGCAGTTGTGGAGGATTTGTGTGTACACAAGGGTGAGGTGGGTGGGTAAGGGAAGGTTCTGCAGAGGATGGGACCCAGGCCTTCCCCTGAAGTCCACAAGGAAGGCACCCAGACACAACCAGCAACCTGACCTCTGGGCCCTCCCTGGCTGCCAGGCCAGGGAAAGAAGAAGCTAAAAGTGGCTTCTGAATTGCTAAATCAGTCTTCAGTGGAGAAGGGGAAACGCGTCAGTTCCCTGGGGAAGTGGCGGAGCCCAGGGTGGCCACAGGCCCAGGGTTTCTACTCCGATGGAAAAAAAGTTGCTCAAATAGATCTGACGCTTTGTTTTCGAACCCAAAATACCCTGTGTCTGCAGGCGGAAGTGTGACCGCGGGAGGGAAGTGGGGCAAGAGAGGAGGGTTAGTTTCCATTGCGGCGACTTTTTCTTTCGTTTGGGGTCTAAAAGAAGCTCTCCCAGCAATCCGGGAAAGTGTTTGGGCAGGAGGGGAGTGTGGCTCTGAGATTGGGGCTGGGGTACCCACAGCCACAGTCACCCTGGGCCCGCCACCTTCCCTTCCCTGGAGGCCTGGGCGAAGGACTGCATCCCCAGGGGCTGTCAGAACTTTCAGGCCACCTGCTGGCAGGCGGGAGAGCCAATGGGGAAAAGGGGCTGACGCCAGAACTAAAGGGACAAGTCGCAGGCAACTTTGGCTTCAGAGACTTTCCTGAGTGGACTTTGATATAATTTTTTAAACAAAGATATTATTTACATAAACAAATTTAAAGATCATCCAATAAGTTGGCTGGGCTACAGCACAGACCCACATATTCCTGTTCAGGACTTGAAGGTCAATGGTACTCATGCTAGCTCCAAAATCTCAACATGCACTGCCATCACTCTCTCACCTTATACTGACTTATTTTTCCTTATGTCACTTATCACCACCTCGTATATGTTTACTTATTGTCCTCCCTACCCTGAACACTCATCAGACCTTGTCTCTCCACAGCAAGAACTTGGGCTGTTTTCCTCACAGCTGTGTTCCCAATGCCTGACACACAGCAGGTGCACAATAGATGATTGTCAACTGTTGGAAACAATAGGGAGGAGGGACGCAGTTCTGTTGCCTCATGGGGACTTGTTAATCCCAAAATCCCGAGGCCTGGAACACACCAGACACCCGGTGCTGGGTGGGGGGCTGAGAGGGTACAGTGGGAATACAACACAAAATCAGAAGCGCTTCCAGACCTTCTGGAAGGTTCGGGGCAGGAGGGTGGCAGGCAGATATTTATCAAAGCATTGCACAATGAATGTAAAAGGTCAGCAGGATTAAGGCGACTTAGGAGCGGTGTTGGTCTGTCACCTGGGCTATCAGAAGAAAGGCTTTTCTGCCCTGGCCTGTATGGCTCAGTGGATCGAAAGGTCCTGGTGTGATTCCAGTCAAGGGCATGTACCTGGATTGCAGGCTCTCCCCTCCCTCCACCCCTCTTCCCCCTCCCCTGCAGGAGCCCTGGTCAGGGCGCATGCAGGAGGCAACCAATCAATGTGTTTCTCTCACATTGATATTTCTCTGTCTTTCCCTCTCTCTTCCACTCTCCCTAAAAATCAATGGGAAAATATCCTCCGGTGAGGATTTTTTTAAAAAATATATTTTATTGATTTTTTTACAGAGAGGAAGGGAGAGAGATAGAGAATTAGAAACATCGATGAGAGAGAAACATCGATCAGCCGCCTCCTGCACACCTCCCACTGGGGATGTGCCCGCAACCAAGCTACAGGCCCCTGACCAGAATCGAACCCGGGACCCTTCAGTCCGCAGGCCGGCGCTCCATCCACTGAGCCAAACTGTTTCGGCAGGGTGAGGATTTTTAAAAAGAAGAAGAAAGGCTTTTCTGAGTTAGAGGTGACTGAACTGCAGGATGAACGTCCTAGGGACATCGCAGTACAAGAGTAAAGGGTCCTGGAGTGTGTGGCGCGGCGGCGGGAGGGGGTTCTGAGCCCTGGCACCCCCACACTGGATTGGACCGGGTGGCCCAGGGCCTGTGAACCCAGCTGCAGTTCAGAGGCGGCTTTGCGCCCTCGGTGCCTGGGTAATATTTACTGGCTTTTAATGACGACAGGGTAATCACCCTAATGAAGAACTCCCTCCGGGCTGGGGCAGCCAGACTGCGATGAGGCAAGCCGCCAGTGACTCACGCTGACTGTGCCTGGATCCTGCTGCCACTGGGCGCGCAGCGCCACCGGCCCCCTTCCCTGCTCCGCGCGCCCCTCCAGCCCGCTCTGGGAGGCCTGCAAAACGCTGCTCCGCTGGGCTGGGATGGCAACCCCCGCCGCGCCCACTGCTATCCTGGCGGGCCAGGACGGTCCTGAGACTTCTTGCTCCGCCCTGTGCGTCTCCTCCCCACTCACAGCCTCAGTTCCCCCGCGGCCTGGGGCTGGGAGGGAGTGGGCCAGCTCTGGTGTGCTCAGCACCCGCTGATGATCCCAGGCTCTGCTGGGCTTTGCATCCACCCCCTTGGCCCCACTTTCTCCGCCAGTGCCTCGGTTTCCCCGGACTGAGTAGCAGCAGCTCAAGATTCTCCACACCACCCCCCACCCTGCCCCCGGGTGGCGGGAGTATTAATTACAGTTTATTCCCAGCTTTGAAGATGAAAAATGCCAAGGATCATTACCACTCAATTAACGGGGCTATTACCACTTGAGTTTATGTCTGATTAATCCTGCTCCACCCCCACCCTGGAATCCATGTTGCCTTGGAGGCCTCCAGCTCCATTCTTCTCTTGGATTTCACACCGGGAGTTACCCCCTTTCCTGTTCCTGCTAATTGCAACAGGAATGGGGCCTGGTAGAGTGTCTGGCACAGTCATACTTCAACAAATATTTATGGAGCAGCCATAAGCGCACTGGAGCTGGGGACAGACCAGCGGAGAGCACAGACCCAGCCCCTGCCCTCCTGGAACTCGCTTTCTCCTAGGACCTAGGTGCCCAGAAGCCTGATGGGATCCAGCACACCCAGGCCCAGTGCTGCCTCCCTTCTTCCCCTGGAGGATTTCTCACTTGTCCACACAGCAAACCAGTCAGGCCTGGGCCAGGCACTAAGAGAGAAGTCCGGGAAGGACAATGCTAATGGGTTCTAGTTTTAGAGGTGGAAAAAAATAAAGTTAACATGAAAATGGGGGGATCACCTTTCCTAGCACAGAATACCCCCTGCCCTCCTCTCGCCTCCCCTCCCCTCCCCTTCTCCACCTCCTCTCTGCTCCACTCCTCACTTAGGGGTCTTAGTCCCACCTCAAAGCCTTCATCAAGCCTCCCTCCTCCCAGTCAGGACTCCCCCTCTCCCTGAACAAGTCCCTTCTGCCAGCGGGCGGTGGTCCTTGTCCTCCTCTGAGCTCTCTGCTTGCACCTCCTTTGAGACATTGTCCTGTGTACGATCACTTCCACCAGAGTCTCACTTCCCACTTCCCTTTAAACTGCCTGCTCCTGGCCGACAGCAGGACCCCAGACTCAAGTCTGTTCCCTCCACAGAGTGCACAGGAAGTGCTTCCTACATGTTTCTCATTGAAAGAGAGAGGTAAGTCCCATCCCAGACCTAGGAGCACCCACCCCTCCACACCCCTCCCCCCCCCACACACACACACAAAACGAAACTTGGGTGAACAATGGATGCCCATCCTCTGTGTGTGGGGAGGAGTCCGTGCTGGGGCCATAGAAAAGAAAGGACCTTGTGGGAAGGGCCAAGTGGATCCACCTGCTGCTCAAATAGACCATGTTTCAGAATTACCATCATGAACACTGGAACGGGGTCAACAGAGTCTGATGGAGCAAACACTGGGCACAAGAGACAAAGAGGAATAAGACTCAATCCCTGCTCTAGGGGAGCTTGATACCATCTTCCGTCTTCCAGTAACTTTCAGGGTGATCTTGGGCCAAATAATTCTGCAATATGGAGAGGGGGAGATCGTGCCCCTTCTCCTTTGCCCACCTGCCCTGAGCCCTGGCAGGGAAGCTCATGCTGATGGGCAGACATCACTGCATTGTGCCCGGGGCCCTCAGGGGGATGGGATGGGGCCAGGAGCAGCATCAGTCTTTACCCCAGTGGCTGTGAAAAGCAGTTCATTTTCTAGGAGAGCTAAGGCATGGCAATGGTAGGGAAGCCGTGCCTACGCTATCTAGTGAGAGGTAGTTAATACAACTGAGGAGCTCCAATTCTGGGCCCAAGGGAGGCACTAACTGCTTTTCCCGAGAGAGGTTTGTGACTGCATAGAACTACTAAGAACCCAAAAGGCTGCCTCCAACTCCTCACCTTGAAGAAGGAGGCAAAGGGCCTGCTAGTTTGAGACTGGGGCCTAAGAGACAAGGATCTAAAGACCACAGCTCTCTCTGGTTTCCCAAAGGCTTTCCTTACAGGACAAGGAGGAGAGGAACCTGCCAGCCTCTGGGATCCAGCCCCTGGCCTGTGGCTGAATCCTGCCCCCAGCAAGAGGCTGGCTGTGGGGAGAGCAAGGGGAAGAGCCTGCTCTGAAAGCTTTTCTCACCTCTCTCTCCCTCTTTTTCGATCTCTCACTCCCTCTGTGCTCCCCTGACTGCCTCCTCCTTGGCCCCCCACATTCACACCTTTTCTGGTTCATTTCAGATGACAAAGTTCCTCTTTCCAAAAAGCCCCATCCCCCAAGAGTCCTTTCTGCAGAGACATCATCCTTTCCCAGCTGAGTAGGGGGGCTGTCCCACAGCGGCCCCCAGGGGCATGACAGGCCATCTGAGCACATGACTCCACTTACCCTGTGAGAACCCCTGAAAAGTTCCCATTACAAGCTCTCATCCCCTGACCCATCCCTTCTCCCCCTGAAGATCCCAGCCCAATCCTTTCAAGACCCCAAACTTATCAGGAATATCTCAGTGCTCCTCCCCACCCTCCCTGCAATAGAATCCGAAACATGTGCCTTAACAGAGCTGGGAGGAATGTAGAGATCGGTTATCCAGTGCAGCCCCTACCAGAAGCCCAGGAATGAGAGCGCAAAGCCCCGAGTCACATAGATAATTTGTGGCATAACACCAAACCCCGGATTCCTGGATCAGGGCTTGTACTTTCCCTAATGTTTCCAAGTCTCCCCTTCTATTTAACTTCTTTCTTCCCTCCCTGCTCCAGCCCAGCCCAGCCTGGCCCTGAACTCTCATCCTCTTGACAATCCTCATCCCTGACCCCTTGCAGTTCTTCACTGCCTTGGAGGGGGGCTCTCCAGGACCAGCAAAAGTATTTTGTAACAGGACTTCCTCCTTCAGTCACCAGACTCTCCCAAAATCTTGAGGAGAGTTTAGTCAATGCTCAACCGCTTAAAGTATGATAAAAAAAAACACCCCAATTTAACATGATTATAATGAGTTAGTTTGAGCTTAGGCACAAACAGGTGTTTAAAATGGGCATATATGAATGGCTGGGAGAGGATCCTATGACCTCTGAGACAGCAGTGGCACTGGAGCTCAGAGTGGTGTAGTTGCCATTCCACCTACTGGGAGCCCAGGGAATGTTGGTCCCCTTGACCTCCCTGAGTGCTATAACCCCTTACTGTCCTGGATGGGGGCCCCTCCTCTACCCCATGCTGGGTCCCAGGGGTAAAGGGGGGCAACGCTGCAGCTAGCCTTTCTTCTCCTCATTGCCTTCACCAGTTCTATACCCAGCTCTCCTCTTATCCACATCTGCCATCTCATTTCTTTCTGACAGCCATAATGGGGACAAAGAGCAAATTAAGAGTAGTAGCTTTGGCCTGGCCAGCGTGGCTCAGTGGTTGAGCATCAACCTATGAACCAGGAGGTCACGGTTCAATTCCCAGTCAGGGCATGTGCCCAGGTTGCAGGCTTGATCCCCATTGTGGAGTGTGCAGGAGGCAGTCAATCAATGATTCTCTCTCATCATTGATGTTTCTGTCTCTCTCTCCCTTCCTCTCTGAAATTAAAATTTTAAAAAAGTAGTAACTTTGGAGTCATAGGCTCTAAGTTCAAATGTCAGTTCAGCCACTTCCTGGCTAGGTATCTTCCAACTAACTATTCAGACTCTTTCCAATGCCTTACATTCTTTATTTAAAAAAAAATGTTGCTTGCCCCGCCAATGTGATTCTGTGGTTAAGCACCAACCTATGAACCAGGAGGTCACAGTTCAATTCCAATCAGGGTCCCAGAGGCCCAGGGTGGGGCGGGGGGCGGGGGGGAGGGCCTGCAGGAGGCAGTCAATCAATGATTCTCTCTCATCATTGATGTTTCTATCTCTCTCTCTTTCTCCCTTCCTCTCTGAAAGCAATAAAAAAAAAAAAAATTTAATGTTGAAGGGGCAGTCCTAAAAGCTTCCTCATGGTATTGTTTTTGTAAAGAATGAAGAAAACGAAGTATGTCCCCAGGGCCCCCATCACCCCATCTTCTGTGGGTACAGAAGCTCTGCAAGCCTGAAGCCTCCAGCAGTCCCCAAAAGAGGCTCAGCTCCAGCTCTGAGCCTGGAGCCCCACCCTCCAAATCCTTGTGGCTGTCAACAATAGGTCCCTTCTGCAAGCTTTCAGGCAAAACCCACCTAGCTTAGAGCTGGCTGTCATTACCAAAGAAGTGGTAGTGCCATCTACCAGGGAAGGCTGGCCAGGGAGAGTCCACCAGTGACCTACCCATCTCCCGTGTGGCACCCCCAAATGGAAAGCAACTGAAGACCCTTGAGAGAACTGTCACTCAGGAGTAATCCCACCAGGGTGGGCCCTGTACATAGGTACCTGGTGCAATTTGAGGAACCCCAGACACTCTCTGTGCCCAGATCTCCCACTCTTTGTCACTGAGCCTGATATCCCACAATCAGACCTCATTCCACCAGCATTTATGAGCACCTACAATTTTCTAGGCATCCTGCTAACCATTGGGCTTAAATCCATTGGGTTGTGTATTACCCTCTCTAAGCATTTTCTTTTGAAATGCAAATACCCTTGGAGAAGGGCAATGCATTAAATCACTAATACCCCTAAGTTAGTTGGGGGTTTCTTTCTTTTAAAAACAGTAGAGAGCCGAAACCGGTTTGGCTCAGTGGATAGAGCGTCGGCCTGCGGACTGAAGGGTCCCGGGTTCGATTCCGGTCAAGGGCATGTACCTGGGTTGCGGGCACATCCCCAGTGGGAGGTGTGCAGGAGGCGGCTGATCAATGTTTCTCTCTCATCGATGTTTCTAACTCTCTATCTCTCTCCCTTCCTCTCTGTAAAAAATCAATAAAAAATATATTTAAAAAAAAAAAAAAAAAAACAGTAGAGAAAGCCTGGGCATCTTTAGCAAAAAGGGAAGCTAAAGTTCAGAGGGCAGAGGTGACTACGGAGCTAGAAGCAAGGCAGCAACAATCTGGCCTTTTTTTGTGGTTGATGTCTAGGGCCACATCTCCCCCTTCCCAAACACACCCACTGCCCCCACAAGCAGCCACGGTGCCCATAAGTGCACCTGGTAAAGCTAGCCAGATTCCGGAGAGCAGCCAGAGGCTGGGCGGCCTTGGCCCTGCTGCAGAGGGGTCTGGCCTGCCTTTCACCATCTCCAGGGTGAGGATGCCCTGAACTAGTGCCTACTCGCTCCCCAACAAGTCCAGGGCTTGGAGTTCAGGTAATTAAGCCCTTGGCAATCTCACCTGGGCCCGCCAATAAACCAGACAATCAACCCCAGCCCCTGTTCAGGAGGGAGAGAGAAAAGAAGGAGGGCAGGAAGGAGAGAAACTTTTTTCTATGCTGCATTCAAGGCTTGGCAACCAGAAGGGAAAAATGCTATTAGTCTACAAACAGCCACTCCAAATACCCCACTCCATACCCAGGGTCTTCCCCTCCTGCCACAGAACCCTGGTCTCCATCTGCCACCATCATCGGGGTGACAGAGGACACCTGTGTGGGCTGCAGCCTGAACAGGAGCCAGGCAGTGAGGGCCTATACTTGCAGAGACAGGCTTTCCCCAGCATGGCTCCTTCCACGGCAGAGGAGGGAGGGAAGGGCACCTGAATCCCCCACCCTGAAAGCCACAGCCACCCTCCAAAAATGTCTAGAAGGGTGCTCCAGGTGCTCTCTTTAGAGCAACTGAGTGACTTCTTCGTACCCTGCTGATTTCACCGCCAGCTCCTGAGGGTCCAGTCTGCCTGGGCTCCTACAGAAGACCATTCCTTAAGCATCTCTACTTTGGTGCAGTGCCCAGCAGGTGCCTGGCACTCAAATAGAACTTCCCTTCCCCCCCCCCTAAATAATAAACATTAATAGTTCTGGTATATGATCACACTGATATGGGATGGAGTTCCATACCTGGCACTTTTTACTCCCTATATCACTTACTCCTAAGACACACATGAGGAAAAGGCTTTTCTGTCACATGGTAGGGTCGGGGAGAATACAACTGAACAGTAATAATTGTCATTTAGTGAGTGCTTGCTAAGGGACTAGCTAGCCTAAGTACTCTGAGGATTAAGTTAATTTTTTCTAAAATACTATTATTATCCCAATTTACAGACAAGGAAACTGAGGCTAAGAAAGAAATTTGTCCAAGATCACACTGAAGTTTTAATGAATACTTATTTAATTTAATTGAAGACTCCCATTTCATGTCAAGAACTAGTAGGAAGGAGGGAGAAGACATTTGTATCCCCCCCAAAAAAAAACTATCCAATCTCACCAACATGTAAACAGGCCCCGGGGAACCCGGCAAGTCCTACTCGCTCTTCACCTTGCGCGTGACAAGTCCAGCTAGCCTAAAAGTCTCTGGGCCGCCTCTGGAGAGGTTACACTCCTCCACCGTTTGGCCCTTGGGGGGTTCCTGGAAACTCTCAAGGATCTCAAACGTTCCCATTGCCTTTCCTAATGCGGGTCTCAATTGAACAAAACTGGGGGTTCTAGTTTCTCACTCTCCTCCCCTGAGGAGAGGTTTCAACAGGTGGGGAGCAGGTGCATCACTGTAGAGTCCTCCGGAGTTGAGCTGAGAAGCCTGGAGGTCTCTTAATTCCCTCCCGCCACCCCCGCAGGCTGAGCTGTGCCTCTCGCGGGGAAACTGGGGCACTGCAGTCAATATGGGAGCCTGCAGTTCGCCCAAGGCCGCGGACCTCTTGGAGCCTCCGGGCCTGGCCCGCAGGAACCCGCGGAGAACCCCCGCCACCCCTGGGTCACGCCCAGCAGGAGGCGCCGCAGAGGGACCAGGTCTGGGGCTGGAGCGGCCGAAGCTCTCTGCTCAACGCCGCTCCCCGCTTCGCCCCTTCTGCCAGGTCCGTGGCCCACTGGCCGGAGCCGCTGGCTAATATTTCATGCCCCCAGACTGCCTCCCTAGGTGACGCTACAGCCTGTGTGGTTCCTTTAAAGGCTGCGGGTTCCGCTCATCTTTCCTTTTCCACTGGATGCCAAAATATGCAAATCCGGGGACCGGAATCAGCAGCCAAATCAAGGAGAAGGGGCGCGGCCGACGCGTCACCGGATCCGCTCCTTGTATGGCTCTTCCCGGCTTGGCCCGCCGCCCCGCGACCCTCCCTGCAGCCGCCAGAGCCCCTCCTGCGCCCAGCCCAGCTCTCACTGCCGCCCACGTCCCCGGGCCCGCCGCCCGCCCCCCAGGGAGGGAGCCGGGGGCGGCAGGCGCTGCACGCCCTGATTCCGGCCGGAGCCCGGACCGCTGCAGAGCTGTCGCTCCCCGCGCCGCGCGGGCGGAGGAGAGCCCGGGGGCACAGTGCTTCCCGGGTTTAGGTTGGGGAGCCTGGCGAGCGTGGCGGCAGGGGCGGGGGAGAAGGGGTTCACGGGCAGCGGGAATCCCTCCTTTCCTAAGAACTCGAGAAGATCCGGGGGAGACTGGCCCCTCCCACTCCCAGTTCTCCGCGGAGTGAAATGGAGGGGAGGAAAGCGAGGTTGTCATCCACCCCCACCGCTATGTGCAGCTCGGGAGTTCCTCCCACGCGTTCCCCGGCCCGCGTGGCCCTCCCACGGCGTGAGGCTCGGGGATCCTCTCTGCCTCCTTGTCAACACTCCTACTCCCCCTGAGAAATGCACGTCTCCCCCAACCCGACTCCCCAGCGGGGGACACGGGATTCACCGCACCCACGCGGCCACTGAGGAGGGAATCCTCCCACGCCAAGCCAGTGTGATTCGGGGTCGCTCCCCCACGCTCCCTTCCTCTCCTCCCCTTTCCCCGGGCCTGGCCGCGCGCGCTCCAGGAGCAGGCCTCGGGGAACATATCAGCCGCCCCCGGGATCTGCTGCTACGGGAGGTGACAGCTCTCGGGTTGGCAAACAGGCGGCCTTTGACTGCAGGGCGTCAGGGACAGCCCTGTAGAGGGCGATGGTTAGGGTAGAGACGAGGGGAGGCCGCCGGGAGGCCAGCCGAGTGTCAGACTGTGAGCTCGGCAAGGTCCTGCAGCGACTCCGTGGCGGGCCCTTCCCAGGCAGCAATAGACAGCGGCTGCGCCCAAGCCTGCTAGGCCCTCCTGCCATTCCCTGGCCAAAGGGATGCTTGGGAACCGTTAGCGAATTAGTCGAGGATTTGGTGCACGTGTTTCCTATCCGCTCAACTTCATTTTTTCTTCTTCAACAACAAAACCACACATCCTCGACCCCAAATGTGTGGGGTTCTCGCCTCCCGCGCAGCCTCTTTGCAGCTACGACTCTCCCCGCCAGGGCACTCAACCAGGAGTCGGCGCAGGGGGCACAGGGAGCGGCAGGAGTGTGGGCGGTGAATCAGAGAGATGGAGGTACAAAAGTTCTCGGCATTTGGGACCAGGTGTCTCTGACTCTGGAATCCTTCTCCGCGGAGGGACGTGCTTCCTTTCTCCCGGTCTCAGGCAAGGTCCTGGGCCCGAGAAGAGCAGCGGAGGAGAGTCGGTTGGAGCAGTGTCGGAGTGCACGCCTTCCGGGTTCCCCACAAGTTCCCAGGCTGCAAAGGGACGTTGCCCGGGGTTTTCAATTCTCATTCTTCCTGCTACGGGTGTTGGAGCAAACCTCCTCCCGCCGCCCCCCCGCCCCCCCCCACACACACACACACTCGCGTCCGCGCCCCCACCCCACCCCGCTGTCCCAGAGGGTTCTCCTCGTGCAGACCCAAAATAAACATACAGGCAGTTATGGCTTTTTCAAATGCGCGCTACGTGCTTTACGCTTTGCGTTCAGTTGCATCCCTCTGTCCTCTCTCCTCTCGAATTGTCCTTTCTTCTCTTCTATTTCTCTTTTTTCAAGATCCGCGAGCGGTGCGGACGCCGCACGCTGGCGGCCGCCCGCTTCCTGCTTTCTAATGTTCCATTGTGAGGAGCTTCCATTGTGACGTCGCGCCCCTTCGGCTGGGCTTTGTCTGTCCATATATGGGCAGCTACGTCACGGAGCTTTCCCGGGGCTCAGATAAATAGGCTGGTGGAGTTCCCTGGCTGGGAGCTTTTGGGCAGCAGTGAGCTTGCTAGGAAGCGGCGGGGCTGGTGGTGGTGGTAGCAGCAGCAGCAGCAGCAGCGGCAGAGGCAGCGGCAGTGGCGGCGGTGGCGGCGGTGGCAGTGGTGGATCGGGGGGAGGGGGGGGCCCGGCGCGCGTCTGTTTGTAAGATCCATACTGAAGCCGCGTCCGACCCCCTCCACCGAGACCCCACCCCATCCCAGACCCCAACCCACCCCCCCGCACACGCCCCCCCACGCGACCCAGCCTCATAGGGCACCCGCCAGGCAACCAAGAAGATTACCCCCCTTTGCCCTCTCTCCCACCCACCCCCCAAAAAGAGAAGATCCCCTCCTCTGGCCCACCCCTTCCCCTTTTCCCTCTCTCCTCCCCCCCGAACTTTCCCTCTCGCATGCTTTTCCCCTGCACCACGGATCGCCTCTCGGATGCCGCTCGCCTGGAAGCTGCGTTAGGAGAGAGCGGCGGCGGCGGCGGCGGCGGTGGCGGCGGCGGCAGCTCGGGAGTGCTATGACCGGCAAACTCGCCGAGAAGCTGCCGGTGACCATGAGCAGTTTGCTAAACCAACTGCCTGACAATCTGTACCCCGAGGAGATCCCCAGCGCACTCAACCTCTTCTCCGGCAGCAGTGATTCCGTAGCCCATTACAATCAGATGGCTACAGGTAAGGGCGGCGGGGAGGCTGCGAAGCAGCGAGGGAGGAACGGGAGAGGAAGAGGAGGGGGAACGAGCTAGCTAGCGATGGATGGAAGGAAGGAAGGATGGATGGATGGATGGATGGATGGATGGAGAGATGGGGGCGCGCTGGGAATTTTCCAGGGGGCGAGTTGCTTTTCCCACCCACTCCCCGCCCCCCGCCCTCTCGGATAGGGAAGGCTCGGTTGGCTACGCCACGGTAGAGGCTTCTGTTCTCCCGGGTGGGGGCAGCCGCCGACCGGAGGGAGGTAGGTGCTAGCGGCCCTGGGGTTCTCCACTCAGGGGGCGCGATCGCCGGGCTGCACGCAAGGCGTGGTGCCGTCGTCCCCTTTCCCAGGAGGAGCCGAGCGACCCTTTCACCCGCGCTCTCTCCCCTTATTCCCTCAGCCCCCCACCCGGGATGGAGCCGTGTGCGGCGTGGAGTCCCCGCGGTGGGAGAGGTACTGCGACGCTGCCTTTTCGGGGCGTTCAGCAAACCCGTGGGGGTGTGGGGACGGTGGGGAGAGGGTCCACCCACGACGGGGCTGCCCCGGGGGGCGGGGGAGGGGGCGATCCTTGGGCCGAAGAGCTTGGGAAGAGCGGCCACTCCCGCCGTGGAGACATCGGCCGGTTTTCCGCCGCCCTCCACCCTCCCTAGCTGGGGCTGGGCTTTCTCCCTCCAGCAAGAGCCTAAAGCTTCTTCAGGCCCGGGGGAGACTGGGCCGGGGTGGAGGCGGCGGGCGAGCTCCCTTTGAGGGCAGCACCCCTCTACGCGCGGAGCACAAAGGGTCGGAGCTCTCCGGGTCAGCGACCCGGGGGCAGTGCACGAGGAGGGCTTCGCCGGGGCCGGCAAGGCGCGGCGTCCTGGCGCGGACAGGTTAGGGGAAGAGGCCGAGTTGTGTGCGCTAGAGAGCGAGAGCCCGGCGCGCTCCCGGTCCGAAACTACCTGTAGCTGCAGCTACCTGCCTGCCCCACCTCGAAACAACAATGCTTCTAGCTCGCGCGCGCTCGCGCGCGCGTGTGTGTGATACGTGAGTGTGTGCGCGGCGTGTGCGGTGTGTGTGCAGCAGCCACTCCACGCCCGATCCGTAGTATTTTGCTGTATCCAGGTTGCGCCCCGGAGCGCGGCACCGCCCGCTTTGCGCCGGGCGCAGCTTTTCCTCTTACCCCACGCGCTGCGCACTCCACCCGGCTGCACTCTCCTGGGCGCCCCGGCCCTGGAGCCGGCCGGGCTTCACTCACCCCTCCCCTCTCCCCTCCGCTCTCCGCAGAGAATGTGATGGACATCGGCCTGACCAACGAGAAGCCCAACCCGGAACTCTCTTATTCGGGCTCCTTTCAGCCAGCTCCCGGCAACAAGACCGTGACCTACTTGGGAAAGTTCGCCTTCGACTCCCCTTCTAACTGGTGCCAGGACAACATCATTAGCCTCATGAGCGCCGGCATCTTGGGGGTGCCCCCGGCCTCAGGGGCACTCAGCACGCAGACCTCCACGGCCAGCATGGTGCAGCCACCTCAGGGCGACGTGGAGGCCATGTACCCGGCGCTCCCCCCCTATTCTAACTGCAGCGATCTCTACTCAGAGCCTGTGTCTTTCCACGACCCCCAGGGCAACCCTGGGCTCGCCTATTCCCCCCAGGATTATCAATCGGCCAAGCCGGCCTTGGACAGCAATCTCTTCCCCATGATTCCTGACTACAATCTCTACCACCACCCCAGCGACATGGGCTCTATTCCGGAGCACAAGCCCTTCCAGGGCATGGACCCCATCCGAGTCAACCCGCCCCCTATCACCCCCCTGGAGACCATCAAGGCATTCAAAGACAAGCAGATCCACCCAGGCTTCGGCAGCCTGCCCCAGCCGCCGCTCACACTCAAGCCCATCCGGCCCCGCAAGTACCCCAACCGACCCAGCAAGACCCCACTCCACGAGCGGCCCCACGCGTGTCCGGCGGAGGGCTGCGACCGCCGTTTCAGCCGCTCAGACGAGCTGACGCGGCACCTGCGCATCCACACGGGCCACAAGCCCTTCCAGTGCCGGATCTGCATGCGGAGCTTCAGCCGCAGCGACCACCTCACCACTCACATCCGCACGCATACGGGCGAGAAGCCCTTTGCCTGCGAGTTCTGTGGGCGCAAGTTCGCGCGCAGCGACGAGCGCAAGCGCCACGCCAAGATCCACCTCAAGCAAAAGGAGAAGAAGGCGGAGAAGGGGGTGGCGCCTTCTGCGTCCTCAGCGCCCCCCGTGACCCTGGCCCCCGTGGTCACCACCTGTGCCTGAGGCTCGGGCCCCCAGATTCCCACATTTCCCCTCCAGTGTCTCCCTGCTGCTGCCCTAAAGCAGCGGGAGAGCTCGCCACGGAGGCGCAGGGGCCGCACTTGGGCCTCTCCATGGACGTAAGGCTCCTCGTCACTCTTGGACGTCCCGGTTTCCACCCTTTCACACCGGCCAACAGTCGGGGGCCAGGAGGCGCCTGCCTCTCGCTGTCTCCCACCCCCTTTAGCCACGGCGTGGAGGGGGAAAGAGTGGCGTCTAGCCCGCTTCGTTCAGTTCGGATCGTCTTGATCCAGGGGCCGCGGGGGCGAGGGGGGGCCACACCAAGGACTTGCGGGAGACTGAAGGCGGGGCCCACCCCAACCTCGCCTGACCTAAGCACCTCAATGGTCCCCGTACGTCTCCCTCGGTTCCCCCTCGAAGACCTGAGAGAGGGGAGAGGGTAAGAAGCGCACCAAAGCGCAGAGCTTGCTGCCTGCCGCACGCACGCCTGCGCGTGAGTGTGCGTGCTCGCGTGAGCGTGTGTGTGTGTGTGTGTGTGTGTGTGTGTGTGTGTGTCAGAATCTTGAGCTGAACTGGGCTATGTGCACCCCAAACTCTTCCCCACATCGAGTCCCTAGGCCTCTGGGGAGACTGTCCCAGGCTGGGTGCCTGCACGCGGCCAGATGAGACGGGTCTTCCATCTGCTCAGAAATAATGTTTCTTACAGAAATGCCTCGGATGCCACCGCGGCGGTGTGGCTACCGCCCCTTAAGCTTTGGCCCCTCAGAACCCCACTTTTTCTGAGCACTTCCCTATTAGGCCTCAGAACAGTTTGATCTGCAGGGAGAAGGAGCAGCTATCACTGAACCTGCCTTTTTTAAAAAATGTATTTCCTCAGCCTCACTTTTTAAAATCTAGGTCCTGAGTTTGCCCTCTGCCCTTCCCCCACCCTCTTCTCCCTTCTCCCCTCCAAGCCTTCTCCCATCTCTTTCAAAATCTTTTACCAGAAAGGCAGGCCTCAACCAGCCACCCCATTTCACCATCTTTTTGTTTTCTCTCTCTCACATATTCTTCTTCCCATTGGTGGTGGGAACGCAGGCTCATTTTTGCCCCTGGCCACCAAATAGGTAGACTTCAAATCTATGTATATGGTGTGTCTGTGTGTGTGTGTGTGTGTGTGTGTGTACAAACACATACACATACACATACATATAACATACACACAATATGTATTCCTAGCAAAATAAAATCTCTAAGGTACTTGGCCATCCAGTGCAGTGCACTGGAATAAAGAGGATTTGTAGGCATATACATCTTTAAATGATTTATTTTTTATGAAAATTTTAACTGATGAAATATCTATGTATGTGTGTATTATGTATGTATATACACAAATCTATGTATGTATGTATACATATACACACATACACATCTCTGTCCAAATTTTCCTTAAAACATATGGGGATTTTTGCATTAATCCATGTTGATTAATGAGGTGTATCTTTTTCATACCCCAATTTCACCTTCTTCCTGCCCTACCTCAACTCTTCTCAGGCACCCCTCCACCCCAGCCCTTCTCCACACAGGGGTGACTCTTTTGAAGTATAGTAGGAGGGAAGGCTGCTCTCTGACACAGCTTCCAGCACAGTCCTGACTGAATGTACTGTTCCCTATTCCCAGTATTTCTCCTGTGGTCAGTAAGCTGCCCAGAGAGAAGGAACAAAGGTCTGGAGTTTACAGAATGTCTGTTTTTAAAGTCACTTTATGCATTACCCACCTTTTTTTTTTTTTAAGAAAAAGAAAGCACTGTTTTTTCTTTGTTTTTTTGGTGGAGGAAAAATAATACGAAACGGAGTCCAGTGAGGGGGGATCAGAGAGCAGGGGGTTGTGGATTTCCAGGCACTTGGACTTTTTTGTAGAAGGAGAGAGAAGGGAGGGTGAAGTTTGCCAGGAGGGCTCATATTTTTTCAGCTGAGGGGTAAAATCTTTCTTTGCAGAGACAGTATTTTGCTGAATAGTTTTTATAATGTGATGATTATTAAAAGCAAAATTTTGGTCACTTCAAAGCCAGAAGGAGGAATCAAATATCCTTTAATATTTTTTCCTTGCTCCTCCTGGCTTATGCATGTCACTGCATGATAACTCTGAGTTTTCCTTTGTTTTAATAAAACTGTTCTCAGACATTTAAGCTAAACTAAGAGAAAAAAATAACTTTGTTGCCAAAAGGTTGTGCTATCCAGATTTTTTAAATGTCTGCATGTTTAAAAAAAAAAAAAAACAGCAAAAGAAAATGCACTCTAACTTATGTGAACTGAGAGAAAAAAATCAGGTTTTAAACAGGAAAACCTATGGGGAATGATATTTTTTGGAAGACTTTTGTATAAAGTTGAGTACTTAGAAAAAAAGACAAACCAGATGTAATATATTTTGTGGATGTTTTTATTTCTTGGATTTATAGTACCTTATACTAAGGTTAAAAAATATGCTTGATATTGTGAAAAGGTGAAATTCTTCACCAACATTTCATCTGCTCCATTGTCACATTGTTATGCCAATATAATATAGTTAATGAAAACAGCATTTTTAAAAACTGAAATATTGAAATGGTGTAATGTTGTACCATTTGCACTGTGAGCAAATGCTAATACAGTAAATATATTGTGTTTGCTGACAATCAGCCGGCCTATAAATCTCCTTATTTTATTCCTTGTTTTCATAGCATAAAGTTTTGGTTTGGCCTGTTCTTTGTCTTGTTTTGTTTTTGGCTGGTGGTTGGTTTGGTAGGTTCTTATGCCTGGTTTTGCCATTCTTGCTCCGAAAATTCTCAGTGTGGAAATGTGGAATTTGGCATCATTGGAAGTTGGTCAGAATTTTGCGTGGTTCTGGTGTTTCCAGTGTTGCGTGTTCACTGTGGTTCCAAGAGAATAGAATTCTCCTCCACCCTCTGGGAGCTTCAAACTGCTGCAAATATTAGAGAAACAGATAAACTTCTGGGATTCAGGGCTGGTGGCTGGGACCTTCTGGAACCCTTCTCTCTGGTTTCCAATGGGTGTTTGAGGGTAGAAAGGAGGAGATGATCTGATTTATGAACTGTTTCTCTAATGGTCACCGGGAGCACCAGAGCAGGACCCCAGAGGATCTCCACAGCCATTGTGAGTGGTGTTCTTGGTAAAACTTTTGAAGCTTGAAAAACAAGCAGAGACTTGCGAGAGGTTCTTCAAGGTTGGCCAGATAACCAGAGAGATTGGAAGCTCTTTTGTGGTCAGATAATTGGGGAAAGTTGGGTTTAATGTTCTGTAACTTCAACCCCACGTGGACAGGATTCTCCAGGCCTCACTATTTGTAGCTGGGAAAGATGGTCTTAACTGAAAAACCGCTTTATGAACTACCCAGGGGTCTGATGCTTTAAAGAGAAGGGAGAACATTGGGGTTTCGAGAACACACAGGGAATGTGTTATACAGCATTAACCCTTCATACCTTACAACTTTGTCCCTCATAAAAGTGATGCTTCCCCTCCCTGAGCTTACTTCCCCAGAAACTTCCCTGTCCTTAACTGAGGTTATTTGCCAGTCCTAAAGCTTTCTCTTGTAGAGATATGTACCTCCCATGTTCTTCCTGTGCCCACCTCTCCATCCTATCCCTTCACCCGATTTCCTGTAGGCTTTAGAACCCTTTGTCTCTGTGAAGCTTGTCGTAGAGCAGTCTTTGGACAAGTGAGCCCTGTCCCTGTCCCCTTCTCCCTGCCTCCCCTCGAAAACACCGCCCTGGGCTTCTCTTCCATGCATTTCCCTATTATCTGCCTTAGCAGAGTTTAGGGGCGCGGCGTATGAGACTGGGCTATGCTAATGTAGCACTGCATCTGACTGGGAGGCACTGTCTCCGTGCCGAGACCCCAACCAGGTCAGCCACACGGTGACAGAAATGTAGAGCGTCGCTGCTCAGAAACCGCTCTCGCTGCCCCGGTGCAGGCCCATCACAGTAAAAAATGCGGGTGGTATTTCTGGTTGGCTGTAGTTACCGAGAGGCTGAGGGCAGACTTGGGTGGAGGAGGTGGGCTGTGGCTTTAGAAAAGAATGTTTTTGAAGTGAGAGATCAATAAAGAGAATGCAGTATGGAATCTTAAAGTTTCTCACCCACACAATTCTAGGTCACTGGCTGCCATCTTGAATTCTCTTCTCTCACCTCATGAAACTTGCAAAATTTCAAACTACAACTTTATGTACAGCCACAAGGAGGTGTCCTTTTTTTTTTTTTTTTTTTTAACAAAGAGAATACAAGATGGCCAAAAAGTCCTAGTGATTGAGCATATAATCCATTTCTTTGTTAAACTAGATTGTTCCTTCCAGATTTCTATGTGTTTTTTGAATGAATATTATCAAAGGAAGATAGTGTCACTGGGTGTCTTCTTAGTTAGCATCCAGCCTCGCCTACATCTTCTCCAATCAAACCAGGCCTTCAGAGTTGCACTTTCGTCAACAGTGTACTATGCTGCATGATTAATAAACTCACTTCCCATTGGTGCATATTACTCAACCCAACCTGGTTCAACCACTGGGTTACTTGGCAATATGGAAGCCCGTCTAGCTGGCACCAGCCTGTGTGGTGTAATCTCTGATTCATACTTTGTAGCTAGATAAGGCTGCCTTTGATGGCATCACTCCAGCAACCCAACCTGCCTGGGTTTGTAAATATGGGGAAAGGAAACTCAATCTGAAACAAAGGGATGAGGTGGAGAGATGGTGGAAGAAAGGCCTGGCTGGTAGAAGAAGGGGCTCAGGAGCAAAATCAGGCATTTATACATAAAAGAGGTAGAGGCCTCATTCTTTCCAAGCAACCCCTAAGGTGTTTGGGATGAATGAAAGGATACCCCACATACATACACACATATCTTGAGAGTGGCATACTGAAGGCAATGACTCCACAAAATTGTACTCAATGAACTGAGGAGACACTTTGTGAGAACTGGGGGCAAGGAGTGGCATGTTTTTATATGGTGGTGGTAGAGGTGGTGGTAGTGATGGTGAGTATGTCTATGTATTATTCACAAGTATATAAAAAGCAATAGCAAGGTGTATTCTGGTGAATGAAGGCAGTATCTTATGGCCAGTCACTACTGCTCCCCTTTTGCTAGTCTACAATTTGCCTGCTATAGATGAGGGGGTTGTGAGTTGCCTTTTCCTGACCTTGATTGGCTCTCCTGGTGTCCTGGAATAATAAACCTAGGGAAAGTAGGAGGCTTCCATGTGTCCCAAAGACTAGAAATCATACTGGCAAAATCTTAACAACTAGGAGAAAATGATTTTCTAAATGGTGCCATGGGGTTTTAAAAATAGGTCGTAATCCTAAATCTATCCCAAGTGGTTCTTTTTAGAAAACCTACTCTTTGTGCAAAGAGGAATGAGGTCTCTAGAGGAATATATAATGCTCAAGGATCCCAGTGAATCTCAGAGCCCCTTAGTCATACTAATCCCTGAGACAGCCCTGAGAACACAATCAGTCATCCACAGAGGTCTGACCTTGTCACCTGCTTCCAGCACCCCAGCTCTTGAAACTTCACCTCTCTCTCTACTTCAAGGTTCCCCTCTACCCCACCTTTAATATTTCCAACGATTGGTCATTTTCACAACAAGAACAGAAGTGTGATGAGGCTTTTCCGGACTTGCACTGAGTCTCTGACAGGTCCATGCCCAAGTAGAAAGGGACAGGTCCGAACTCTTCTGCCTGGGATCCTCATTCCCCAACCTCATCATGGCTGCTTTGTCTGGGATCTGGAAGGGGCATCCTTGTCACCACCTCTGCTGGCCACCAGGGGCACAGTGTTCCTCTGCCCACTGATCTCCCTGTAAAAATACTATTTCTTCCATTTGGGCAAACACACAGATGGCTAGAAGAAAGGCTTCCGAACAATCTCACTAAGGAGCTAAAGCAAACAGAACATGACCACAAAGCCACAAACAAGAATTCGAGAATACACGGTTCTAGATAGCAGTGGCTACTCAACAAAAATGTTCTTCTAGGTTGGTTGGGAGTTTGACCATCATATGGTTTCTTTGACATTGCCTAACCTTATTCTTATCTCCAGAGAGGCCCCCAGCACATTCTCTCCTGGCCAGGACTCCATAATCGTCCAACCCTATTATTGCCCTAATAGTGTCCTCTGGGCCCTGCTCATTTTACATGGAGCATGATCCTGGGCTGGCTTTCCCTGGGAGACGTGCTCTGGGCCTTCAGCCATCTTTACCTTGAACCTTTCAGAGAGGCATCATGACCCAAACAGAAACAGACTGCTATTTTCTGACCCAGCCGACAACAGAGTTGAGTTCCCTCTTGGGTTACCCACTGAGTTCCTAGTTATAGTCTCAGGAACGCTTCTGCCTCTGAACTCCCTGGAGGAAAAGAGAAGTCTGGCGCCCCTGAGGCTAGGGACATCCCAGCCCTGCACAGGGGAAATTACCCTTGTCCATGGACTTGTATTCTCTGGGCTGACTTGCCCCAGGGGGTGTCCCCACCCAGTCTCCAATAAAGGGAGAGAGAGTAGTGACCTGAACAGAACTGAGCCTCTAAGTCCTTTATCTTCTTCTCAAAGATGGGATGCAAGAGCTCTGGCATTTTACCCCTCCAGGTTGTCCAGGTGCCTAAAGGTCTTCCATTCCTCCTTGTTCCCTTCTCCCCACTACTTAAGAAGCTCAGGCCATGGGTACAGGAAAGAAAAAAGAAAAAAAAAAAAAACAACTTCTGGTGCCTGTGTGATCCCAGGGTACTAAGGAAAGCCTTCCATGGGGTGCTTGTTACTTACTCAGAAATTGAGAGGCAGTTTGATAACCAGCTTTGAAACCGTCACCTCCGTCCTAGATCTGAATCTCAACTCTGCCACTTTCCTGCAGTGTGACTGCCAACATGTGCCTTAGTCTCTCTGCACCTCAGCTTCCCCTGTCTTATCATTGCTGTCTTATCATGTGATGCCTGGTTCATTGTGGGTGCTCCATAAATGTGACTTATCTTCTTGTCCCTTGTCCCTGTCCCCTTTCCCCATCCTCCAATCACAGATGTGAGAAAGAGGGCTCTGTCCCCACCAGGGATCAGTACACTGATTCAAACACAGCCAGAGGAACTGAGTCTTCACCACCACTTCCAGCTCCAGCCATCCCCTGGACATCCCTATTCTGAAGGGGATCCTCCATCCCACCTCCCAATCCCCCCAGAGGACATGAGTCCAGACCCCTCTTGGCCACAGCTGCTGTTATTGTTGTCATTTCCTGGCTTGGTTCCTGACCCCTTCCCAGGTCCTTTTGTCTCTCTCACTTAGATGGGTGGATATAACACCTTCCTGATCCAGTATCATCTGCAAAGTTAATTAATGTGTCATTGGGCTGTTACCTGCTTCCTGATCCTTATCAGGGATTTAAATAAAACGCAGCAGCCCCAGTTCTTCCCCATCCATCCCTCTCCCTGAATCAGAGGCTTGTTCTTAGTCATCAGTCCTTGACCTCAGCCTTCTGGCCAGTTCTCAGCTTCTAGCTTCTGCCCCTGCCCAACCCTAGTTTGGGGGCCCAGGTGCCATCCAGGGCTTTAATGGGAGATGTTCTGTGAGAGAATCATGGACACTGGAGTCCTTACCTCTTGCTACCCCCCTTGGGTGGGTTTCCCTAGATCTGTAGAGTCATAAGACTTAAGAGGCAAAGAAACAGAGGCCTCCAGAGGTCCTATGACTGTTCCGAGATCACACATCCAGTAAGAGTAGAGCCAAGATTTCAGACCCAGACCGGAGTGTCCATGGAAATGTGCTGATTGCTTTATTTATTTAGTATTTGTTGAGGACCTGCTATGTGCAACATATTCTTCTAGGCACTGAGGATATAGCAGTGAACAAAAAGTCCTCCATTCTCAAAACTTCTCTCCCAGGCAGAAACAGATGAAAAAAAAAAACCACCTAATTATGTCAGATTGTGATATGTGTTAAGGAGAAAAATACAGAATGAGAATGGGAAGTGCTGCATGGGTGTTACAATTATATGTGGGGTGGTCCAGGACAGCCTCACAGGGAAGGGGCCTTTGCGCACACACGCAGGAAGTGGTGGAGAGAGCCATGTGGACATCTGGCCAAGAGCGCTCCTGGCAGAGGGGACAGCGAGGATTAAGGTCCTGGTGATGGTGCTCTTGGATTCTCAAGGATTCCCACGGAGACAGAGTGGCTGGAAAGAAGTGAGCAAGGGGGTCAGCCCCAGGAAGAAGTCAGAGGCATGTGGGACCAGGTCCCGGAGAAATCAAACAAACCCTGAAGTATGACAGGAGCGGCCCTGACCCCCAGGGAGAGCCACAACCTGTGCCTGGGCTACCAGGCCATGGGACGGGTGCCCGCTCCCTCTGCCAAAGCTGCCTCTCCTTTGAGTCTCCAAAGCCCCCCTGTTTGCTTGACTTCCTCGGCCCCTGATGCAGTCTTCTTAACCTTTCCTTCGTGTCCTCTCAGAGGCCACTGATGATTCCTAAACTCCAGCTGGGCCAAGGAGAGACAGAACTGCTTCCTTCAAGAACCACAGCCTGAGAACACCTTCTCTTCCTATTGACATTTGCCTTGGTGCCAAGTTCCTTAATAAGATGGATGACTCTTCCTGCTGCCCAGCCCCGGAGTGGGAATCTCCCTTGGCCTCATCTCTCAGAAATCGCTCCCACAAAGCCAGCTCCCTCTAGTCTGTGGCTGGATTGGCCATGTTTCCTGCCTTCGTAAAGAGCTGGTGGATGGCCAGGTTCCTCCAATATGGTCATATTCTCACCCCCACCCCAGGCCCTGAACATGTAAGGTGGGACAGTTCTAAAACCACCTGATCCATAATACTCCTGCCACAAGCTGCATTTCCCTGGGTTGTTGCAAATCTTAGTCTTGTAGCATCATTTCTATAGACTTATCTAAGCAGCTTCATTCTGGTGAAGAAAAATTCCTTCCTCCCCACCACCCACCTTTTTTTGGTCTCCCACTTCATGTCTTTCCAAAAGGCCCCCTCATTGTCTGCCTTTTCCTGGCAACTTGGCATCATCCAGAGCTCCTTCTCATTTCATTCATTCATCCATTAATTTAGCAAAACTGTATTAAACCAGGCAAAGTGCCCACCCCTTGGTGGGGGGGGGGGTGGGCAGGCAGTACAAAGATGAACATAAACAGCAAACAGTCCCTGCCCTCAGGACCTTCCATTCTGTCAGGGAGACACATAAACAGACAATTTCAGTACATTGGACCTGGTGTCCTGTGATGGTGGTCCCTGATAGGGAAGACCTAAATCAGAGTCTGGTGGGAGGCTGGGGAGGTGGAGACACAGGGGTAGGGGTGAAGGAAACTTCCTGGAGGATCTCAGAAAGTCCTCGCCCCGGTACCACAATAATAATGAAACCACTAAATAACTAAGAACTTAATACATGCCAAGCTCTGTGCTAAGGTCTTTTCGTGAATTACAGTCTAAGTGGGCCAAGGAGAGACAGAACTGCTTCCTTCAAGAACCACAGCCTGAGAACACCTTCTCTTCCTATTGACATTTGCCTTGGTGCTAAGGTCTTTTCGTGAATTACAGACTCTAAGTACAGTGGATCTACCCCAGGATGCTCACCTGATGTCCTGTGGGGCTTCTTACTCTTGTGTCCTTTCCCCGAGGAGGAAGAGAAACTCCCAGTGGCCCACAGGCCCTGGGCAACAACATAGCAGTTTGGCGTCTCCAGAGACTACCCAGCTGGCTTGGTGGAGATTGTCCAACCCAGATGACACTTCCCTATGTTACATTCTGGTTGCTTCTTCTTGCTATAAGGACAGACTTTTCTGGGGCTGGGGACGGGGTTAGAATGAGGGCTGTGTCTTCTGATTCTCTGTGGTCCTTGCAGAGCATCCCTCTGGCTGACCTCTCTGCCTGCTCCTCAAACCAGACCTGAGATGGTGAGCTGAGAGGAAAAGCCCCCCATGTCCTCTTCCCTTTTGGCACTTAGTTCCAAACATGAACAAACCTCTGCCTTTCCCCTCTCAGCTCACCCACCTGCTTCTCCTTTGCTGCTGGTTGAAGAGCTCAGGCCTCTCAACCAAGAGACCAAAGCTGTAGCTTCAGCCCCAGCATTGCCTCCCTCTCTGTGTTAGACAGTAAGTCAGTCTAGTAATTTGGCTGAGCCTCTATTCTCCCATCTGTATAATGGGGTTAATAACCTACTCCACAAGGCTGTTGATAAGATCCACTGCAATGTGAAATCATGAAAAAGAGCTATTCCTGACCCAGAAGCCTGAAGAGGACTGTTGAGGGGTGCTTTTTCCCTTCTATGGGGAATCGTCTGGGCAGATATTTTAGGCAGAGCTTGGAGCAGGGTCTGGACTCTTCTAGGTAAGGTGGGAAAAAAACACAGGGTCGAGATGGCTCAGAGGTGACAAGCCCATGAATGATCCCTAATTCACTGTTGGAAACTATACCTTCTGGGGGTTTTTGAGCACTGAAATCTGCTCCAAATGACAATATATGTTGTCAAACAGCTATATACATCTGGGCTCCACCGCTTCAGGAGTTAGAAGACCTGGCTCCTGGTTTTGCCTTTGATATTAAGTTGACAAAGCTGTGAAGTTGACAAAGTCACAGTCCCCCTCTAGGTCTTAAAGCCCCTGCCAGAAAAATGAGTGGTGCTTGTGGTAGACCCAGGCAGCACCTCCTGTGTACACAAGACGCACCCCTTCACCTCACAGCTGGGAGGCCGCGCCAGGGCCCAGCAGGGCCGCTGCTCTTGTCCTCCTGGGCCCAAACTGAAAGATCCTGCTTCCTGCTACTTGGAAGGGCTGGCCTCTCTCCATCCCCACTGGCTCCCTGGGGCCTCTGTTCCCTGACTAGTTCCTCTGGCCTGAGGCCTTGGGGTGAATGTTCTCTAGCTGTTTGTTTCTTGGAGTGTGTGTGTGTGTGTGTGTGTGTGTGTGTGTGTGTGTGTGTGTGTGTGTTTAATCCTTTTTCTCTCGTATTTGCCTGAAAAGTACATAGAAACTGACGTTTAGTTAGGCCTCCTGGTTTGGGGTTCTATTCAACCGAGTTCTTAGCAGTGGCCTGAGGTGCACTGATGGATCAGCCCTGGACTGGAAGGCATCAGAGGGTGGCTGGCTCCTAGAGGGAGCCATTGTCCTGGTGAGAAAGCAGCAGGGCCTGGAGGACTCAGAGGCTCTGGCTGTGGGTCTCCACCCTGAGAACTCCTACTGCTGGGAGCCTCTGTTTTGGGATTTAACCCCAAACCCACCACCTGAGACTGTGACTCTCCTTCCAGGACCTCATCTCAGGAGAGGCCTCTCAGGAGGGCCTGGAACCTCGTTCCTTCTTCCCAATCCAAAGCCCAAGAGTCCTCCCCATCCTCCTCCCAACAGGCTGCCTGGAACCAGCGGCCCTGCCCTGCTGGCACACCCTCTCTGCCTTATCGCCAACATCAGCCATTTATTCCAGCCCTCACCCCACTGGAGTATATGCTGGGTTACCCAACATCCTCTGGGTCAAGCCTGTGTTGGATGGCTTGAGTCATTACCTCCATCTCCTCCCAACCCTCCCAGGTCCCCGGGCTTGGTCTGGTTTAGCAGGCTGGGAGGAAGGGCTCCTTCCCTTCCCTGTGCATAGCCTCCAAGGCCCACAGGCCTCCTGGCACCAGGACTTTCCTGACATTCAGCCTAACTCTGTTTTCCCTGGAACAATACCTGGGGTCCCTCCTCTGTCCTCAGCACTATATACCCCATCCCTAACTAGACCACTCAACAGGTCACGTGAGTGTGTTTGCTGTCCATCTCTCCACCCCAGCCCCTGTTCTGACTACTCATGGAAACGGCAGCTAACCTCACTAGGCCTCAGATGACACATCTGTAAAATGGGGATAATAATACCTCTCCTGCCTCAGGCAAGACACTGGGCCAGCTAATTTCCTGAGGTCCCTTCCAATTCTCTTGGTTCTGCTCATTCTTGGCTCTTTCTCTTCCTTACTCTTAGAAAGCCTCCTCTGCAACCACTAGGGACTCTTCGTTCGCTGAGTCCCTCTTCCGCGTCTCTCCTATCCTCATCCTTGGCCCGGTCTCTGTAGGCTTTCCTGTAAGAGTCTTCAAATGAGTACAGTAAAATCCTGAGACTGGGCCTCCAGACAAACCCGCCCACCCCCAAAGAGTGGGTCACCTTTTCCTCCTCACTCCCCGCACATTATCTAGGGAAACCCAGGGGTTAGAGAGCAAAGCCCAGTTTTCCTCTGGGGACAAAACCCAGGCTCTGTCCTCAGCTCACACAGGACAGAACTGGCGGGCCCTCCGCTGTCAGTGCCTTCCGCATGCAGCCCAGGCTGCCTGGCTTCTATCTTTGTGCACGCCCTGCACACACATGCACACAGCAGCCCTACTCGGTTCTCCCACGAGCAATCGCTCCTGCTCTCCCTCCCCCTCTGCAGTTCTTTCTGCAGCATGCTCCTGGAACACACCCTCCCAGCCCACCAATCCTACACACGCCACTGCACTCTACAAGCATCAGCTCCCGAATTTCCCACTTCTCCACTTGCTCCTCCACCCCACCCCTCCAACTCCTCCACCCCCAAAGGGTGGGTCCCTGTCTGCCCACAAGACAACGCTGCCTCAGCTGCTCCTGCCTTGGTAGGAAGGGTCTTTGAGGCTCCTCCCTAAGACCCTCACCTCCCTTCCCCAGAGAGGAAAAGCAGCCAGGCCCCCACCAGCCAGGGCACCTCTCCCCAGCATCTGGTGAAAGGACAAGAAGCAGCAAGAACTGTAGGTCCTTTTCGCTGAGATTCAGATTTTGTACCAAAATGTAGGGTGTGCTCCTGTTTGCATTTTTTTTTTGTTTCCTTTCTGAAAATAACCATGAAACTATCATTTCCTCCCACTGCCTTTCCCCTATCTTATTTGGATTAGCAGAGTTGCTGGGAGAGGTGGTTTGGAGCCACGGACAGCCTCCTTCCCTGGCCTGGGTCCGGAGAACTCCCAGGCAGCCTTCAAGCAGGTGCTGCCACATGGGTGCCAGTTCCCACAGGGTGGAGGGAAGGGGCACAGATGCTGGGCATGACGGGTCCAGGAGAGCCCCCCAATCAGAGACTTCTGGGAAACCAGATTTCTGCCCAGCCTTGTCCCCAAGTGGGCAAGTACTGGGAACAATTCTGCCCTGGTTGTCCCTCAGCTGTAGCTTCTGGGTGGGAGGAGGGACCAGAGCTCAGCCCCTTCCCTGGCTCACAGGAGGGGATGCTGCAGTGTGCAGACTCTCCAAGCGGGGTGGGGGCATCAACACAGGAGTCTGTACTTATACAAGGAGGAAAACGGGGTGCATGCTGGGGGTATATTTCTCTTTGTCCATTTTGTTTTCATCCAAAACCTCTTCCCAGTCAGCCATTCTGGGTATTCGTGCTGGTCCACTAGGAAGCGAGCAGATGCAGGTGTGGGTGGATCAGAGAGGTCCCCGAAGGCACCTGCCACTCACTCCACCTGAGTGCCCAGGGAAGCCCATGACTTTGAGAAACTGGGTTCCCCCCTCTTCCCTTGGCCCTCACAATGAAGGTGTTGGCCCGCAGGTCTCAAGCCCCCTCTGAAACCTCAGAGAGGTCCAGAGTCCAGGAACTTCCCCAGAAGGGAGAGCAGTTAGACCTGGAGGCAAGAAGCCAGGCCTCCTGGGCCTGGCAGTACTTTAGCAAGGCCCTCATCCCAAAGGCTCCGGCCCCAGCTACACACTCATTGCTGAAGCTGAAGCCACCTTCCGTTGGGCTGCTTGAGAAGGACCTGAGGGAGGGTCAAGGGGGCCTGGGATGTTGCAGTCCCCATGCAAGGTGAGGGATGCTGAGGCTGGAAGATGGTGCCCAGACCTTGGCCTGGCCCTCCAGGGCAGGGGGGGGTTGTGCTCCCCCCATGCTGCGTGCCTCCTTTGGGGATTATTTCCTGGGCCAGGGCTGGAGAGGGGCAGCTGGTCTGGCCTGAATGGTATCACCGGTTCCTGCTATACAGCAGTGAGGCTCTCTTAACATGCCCCCTCCTGCTGGGCACCATCTTCTCAGTGTGACCCTTGGAAGGCTGGAGTAGTGGCATCTGCCCCATCCAATTTCTCTGCCATGGGGCCAGCTGCCATGGGGACCTCACCCCTTTCTCTGAGGGTCCTCAACTGCCCAAAAGGCAGAAGCCTTGACATAAACTCCTCCTCCACTCCACAGTTCTTCCAAACACATCCAACCCACCCGTCCCCTCACCCTGCCTCTTCCTCCCCAGCAGGACCCTTCCCCTCCCCCACTCCCAAGCTGAGCTGCTGGGCTATTTGGGGCTCTGGCCGGCCCTGCGGTGTAATCAGTGCCCAGGGATAATTGCCACCTGCCTGCCGGTGTCTGGGGGCTGTCTCGGCCACAGCAGCAGGAGGCGGACACTGGGTAGCCAGGCCTGGAGGAGGTCAGGCTAGGGCAGTCCTCCCCACTCCCTAGATTTGCTTCTCACCAGATGTGGGACCTGCAGGAATTCCCTAGGAAAGCCATGCTCTTCTGGGGCCTGTGCTCACCTGGGACGCCCTGTGGCTTTGGCTGAGGGTAGATGGCTATCTCAGCCAGGGGACAGAAGTCCAGAGTCTATCACCCACAGTTAGTTCAAAGTGCCCTCCCCATACAGCCCTCTGATAGTAGTGGGCACCCCTCCTGGCTGCAAGCTGACCTCTGGGTAGGGTCACAGCTGGAACACAGACTTCATAGCTGAAGGACTTGAGCTCAGCTTTCATCACAGCTTTCCTGGGGTCAAGGCCACCAAGCCTCATTGCCCCAGGATGCCACGTGAGTGTGAGTATTCCATAAGTGCCAGCTCCCTCTAGTATGTCTGCTCCCTTTTGGTACTTCCTGTTCTACTCCAAGGCAGTTTAGACAGCCTGGGTTTAAATGCCTGTCGTTCTCATTTGCCAACTCTATGACCTTGGGCAACTGGTTCAGCCTTGGTTTCCTCATCTATGAAAGAGATCATCAGAGGAACTGCCTCATCAAGTTACTGTGAAAAATACATTATCTAATACATGTAAAATGCCAAGCCCAGTGCCAATGAGACTCTGCCATGATAGTTATTATTATGGGGAATTGCAAAGAACAGAGAGGGGGGGTGGGGAGCCCCCGAGGCCGGCTGCAGGATGCACAGGAGAGTGAAGGCTTGAAGAGATAGCAGGGTCTGATGGGACAATCCACACAGCCACCTCAACACCCGGGTCTCCTCTATGGCAGCTCCGGCCCTGGGGAATAGGGTGACTTCTCCCAGGCCTCTCCCTCTGGGAGAGCCAGTCCTTCCTCTTTCAACCCCATTTGCCATATCAGCCCTTTGAGGTCAGAGAACACCAAACGCCTATGGATATTTTATTTTTAAAAAATAATCAACAACAACAAAATCAAGATGAAGTGCTTGAATCTTGGAAGACGTCGAAATAGCATCGTTTCTTTTTCTTTATTTTTACAATCCAAAGGTTATTTGCCCTCATCCTTGGGATTCTTCAGACAGATATCCACAGGTGGCCTTCCAGTTAAAGGGCCACTCAGGTGAGTGTCTTCTCGCCAGGGTGGAGTAACACTGTGGGGGGAATGGGCTGAAGGGCTGGGCCAAAAAAACAGGATTCTCAGGGTTGGCCTGTCCCCGAGGCAGCCCAGCTCCATCCCTCCCTGCTTCAGTGTCTTCCCCAACAAAGCACAGCGCTCCTACCTCTGGCACCCTGGCCAACAGGCCAGACCGGGCCAGCGCCCCAGCTCTCCTGCCCCACCAGCACCATGCACGGCAGGAGCAAAGAAGGCCACTTTGGGTAAGAAGGTGGCCCAAAGCATTAGCTACTTCCCCCTTGGGGAGAGGAAGGGACATTGTTAAAGTTGGGTTGTGGGAAAATGGATACCATCCCCACCTGCAGACACTTCTCAACCCCAGTCTGAGCCCTGAGGCCCCAGCCCAAGGCAGCAGTTCTTAGCCATCCCCTCATCCCCCCACCACCACCCCTGCCCTAGCCTGGGCACCAGCCCCACCTCACAGCCATCATGGCCTCCCTGTACTCTCCCTCATCGTTTTCAGCCACCAATGCCCCACCTCAGGGACTTCCTCTGACTTCTCCTTTCCCAGGTGTACCCTGGACCCACCTGAAGACACAGGCTACCTAGAGCCAACTCTGAGCCCAGGAGCGGTGGGCTCAGTGCTCCCTGCCAATTCTCTTTCCAGTGGGTGCCTCCTACCGGGGCCAAGCTGTCAGGGGGCTGCCCAGCCTTGACCAAGCAGCACTGGATGGATGCCTGGGACACATGTTGTCCAGAGGGAATTGTTTCCCCTCCTGGGAGCACTCGCTCTCACAGGCGTCTCTTGCCTGGCTTCTGTGAGCTAATCAGGGAGAAGGAGGGGGAGGAGGGGGATGCTGCTTGCCTTCCCCGTTATCTGCAGCAATCCACGGTGACTAATGCTCCCAGTTGGTAAAAAGGCAGTATAATCAAAACACTTTTTTTTTAGTCCTTAAAGTTAGTCATTCTCCCAGAGTGGAGGAAAAAAAAGCCCACAGCAGGCACCATGAAATGCAAGCTGAGAGGCTCACGCTGACACTGGAGCTGAAGCATGGCCATGGCGGCTCCCTGTGGCTCTAAGGCACAGGCCCTCCTCCTTGGACCCTTGGGTGGCCTTCTTCCACACCCTCATTTGTTCTTGCTTTCCTCCACACCTAGGCTGCCCCATCCCTGAAGGACTTCATGCCAAGTCAGGATCTGCCCTTTTCTCTCACCCTGCCAGGTGCTGCCACCTGCTGGTCCTGAGATCTCCAAACTGGAGGAAGCATACAAAAGTTCCCAGGACTCAGCATCGGAATCCTTGCTAGGTGCCTGGTCATGTGCTGGCCTTCCCTCCCCCCCCAACCCAGCCACCCAGTGCTGAGCTTCCTCTGGCTCCATCTGTCTGCTGGTTTCTGGCCCCGGTTGGCCCTGACAGAACCATCGATTGTCAGGAACCTCAGGAATCATCAACAAGTAGAGGTTGGGTTCTCCATTCCACCATTTACTGGCCGTGTTTCAGCTCCTCCACACTGATAAAAATAATAGTACCCACCTCACAGAGTCGTTGCAAATATTAAATGTGAACTGCTTAGAATAGTGCCTGACACACTGTAAGTGCCCAGTTATTAACTCGTGATAAAAATAGCAAAATACTGAAGTGGAATGTATGGCATCCCAGCCCCTTTACTTAGCCAAGGCAGACATTGCTAATCAATCACAGTCCTTCCCCAACAATGGCAGATTCCTCAGACTCCTCAACACGGCACTCCAGACAGACAGTAACAAGCGATCCGAATTGGCACATGGATCTAACCCAGACTCTATTACAGTCAAGGAGGATGAGGCCCCAGGGAGGGAAGAGACTCCCACAAGCTACTCAAAGGCAGAGCCAGAGTCCCACCTCAGCTTCTGACTTGCCACTCTACCCTGGCCTTTGAACCATCACTGTGGGCTTCCCACCACTGGAAAGTCTAACTCTGATATCATCCATCTTCTCCCACCCTTGCTCCTCTTTCACGTCCTTGGCCCATGGCTGCCCAGGAGCCTGTTGTTCTGAGACAACCTGCTGAGCAGGTGCGGAGCAGAGAGAAGTGGGGAGTGAAACCACATAGAAACCTGAGGGTCTAGGTCTTCATTTATGCTGCAAGAGCCTCCCTGAGGCAGAGGCCTTTAGGCCTGCAAGGGAGCTCAGCCTATCGATTTGGCCCCTTCACATTCAGTCCCTTTGGTCTCAGCCCTCATGCTCTAATGAAGCCCCTAAAGGCCCGGATCCACACCTGGAATCCTTGCTCTTAGCTGATTGGGGGTTGGCATGGTGAAAGAATCAAAGGGTCAGCCTCTGTGTGGGGAGGGCTGCACGGGGGGCACATATGACCAGCCCAGAGATGAGAACAGTGGGGAGGACCTGCTTACAAATCTCTGAGTGAAAATCTCCAAGAAGAGGTCAGGGGTCTGGTGGCAGAGTTGGTTCTTCAGCTGCTTTCCCCCTGGAACAGCTGTGTCCCCTGAAGTAGATCTCTGCCACCTGAACACTCTTTAACTGCAGGCTCAGACTTCTGGGAGAAAGCTGTGTTCACTGGGCCTGAAAACAGGAGCATCCACTTCTCCCGAAAGCTCCTCCGCTCTTAGCTTCCACTTAGAAACCACATTCGCTCCCTTTCCCCTCCCCTGAAGGGGCAGGATCGACCTGTATGGTGCTGTCCTCTGGTTCCTGAAAAAGGAAGACAGCTCCCAAGCCTAGGTCTGGAGACCTGCAGCTGAGTGTTCCAGGAAAGTGGGAGGTGCTCGTGATCCTTGTGGCTACCTCTCCAGCATCAATGCTACGTGGCATGTCATGCTCACAGACGGAAACTGTGGGTCCACAGGACAGCAGGATACCTGACCATCCACCCAGCCCAGCCTACCTCAAGCTGGACCAATGGGCCTCAACAAGGAGATGGAGCTCAGCTCAAAGCAGGCACTTCCCAGACAGACTCCTAGAGGCCAGCATTCTTCTAGGACCTTAGAGGTTCTGCTGGCTACATTAAAGATTCAGGGTTAGAGGTACGAGGCACAGCCCCAGTTGGGCCTCAGGCTGAATCCTTCCCTCCCAGAAGGTATATGTTTCGCTACATCCCCAGCAATCACTGACTCCTCAGATCTGGTCTTGGCTTAACTCTCCATTCAGGCTCCACCTCACATGCTCGCTCCATTCTCTTATTTATGGACTTCGAAGTCAACAAGACAGTTGATTTGGAACATCAAAATGCCCCAACTTCGGTGGTGTGATCCACCCACTCATCTTCTAGATGAGAGGACCGAGGAAGACCCAGAGAGGAATGTATGTGGCTTGTCTAGGTCAGTCATAATACCAAAGACGGAACTAGAGCCCAGGAGCCCTCTGGATTCTTAGTCTAGAACTCATCATTTTTGCCCTGTGAGATGCCTGCTAGCGCCACCCACCTCCCCAGCCCTGAAATAGACTTTTCCTGGGATATGGGGGCTGCCTAAGCTAATACTTTTGGAGATGCTTTAGCATTACTGGACAATAACTAAGGGAGACAGAGTATGGAGAAAGGAAGAAGCAGTTGGGAGAGCCCTCCGCAGGTGCTAAAGTGCCAGGAGGCTCATAAAAACACAACACCTGCATTCGCAAGTGATTGTGGGCTGCCTGTGCCCTGGTCATTGATAATGCAGGGAGAGGAACTGCTGAAAGCATTTCCCCGTGTTTGGAGGGTCTTCCCCAGTTGCTTCCAAACCCTGGAGCTTTCGTACATAATTGAAACACACACACACTGCCCTGGTATGTTTGACTCAGTGGTTAGGGAGCATCAGGCTGAGAACTGAAGGGTTGTGGGTTCCTGGTCAAGGGCATGCACCTCAGCTGCAGGTTCAATCCCCAGCAGCTGCAGGCTCAATCCCCAGCCCCAGTGGGGACACATGTGGGAAGCAACCAGTTGATGTGTCTCTCTCACATTGATGTTTCTCTCTCTCCCTTCCCCCTTCCCTCTTTCAGGCTTTCTAAAAATCAATGGAAAAAAATATCCTCAGGCGAGGATTGAAAAAGAAAATGAGAAGCTGTCTGGGGTTCTGGGGCCTCCTCATCCCCAAGGACCCTCAAGCCCCATCCATCACACCCTGTGCAAAGCAGCAAGGACTCCCCTCCCTTTGCCTACACTCTCTGCCCTGGCTGCCCTTCAGTGACTTCTCCCTGCTCTCGTGCTCATTGTGGCCTGTTTCCTGAGGAATAACAGCAATGAAGCTGGTCTGTGTGGTATACTTGGAGGCCCACCCTCCAATGGAAAGCCTTTACTGGGTCAAACTCTAGACCCTCAAGAATGGAAACAGAAATCATAAATGAGAGACTATCTCCTCTGACAGTCCTCCAAGCTCCCCTCCTCCTCCTGGCCAGCCTTCTACCCTGCCCTGGGCGGTCAGAACAAATGATACATGTCCTCTGCTCTAACTCGCTGGCTTAGCCACTCTCCAAGCAGCCCCTAACACACGAGTCCATTTGAAGGGGGAGACTTCCCGGACAGAGGCCCCTGGAGGCCCAGCAGTTACCAGCACAGGCCTCCTGCCTGCTCCTCCCGCTCTAAGGCAGGGGCTTCTTGCCCTCACTCAGGTTCTCCTGGCGCCTATGACCCCCTTGCATATTGGCTTGCACAGTGGCTCCTCGGTTCTTTCCCATCCTCTATTCTTACTTAGTTGCCTGTTTATCTCTCCCTCCAGGTAAGTAGGTCTGAGAGGGCACAAGGGCAGGACCCATACTTCTTTTCCATGAATGTATCCTTGAGGTTGGCCCAGTGCCTGGCACATTGTAGCTCAATGGCTAACTGTTAAATGAATGAGTAGGAAGAACGGGACCAGTGGCTTCGTTTTCGTCCTGCAGGCGGGTGCCCAGAGGGAAGGGCTGGACGACAGGGAGCCGCCCTTCCTCTCGGTGCCCCCTGTGCTGGGTGACACTCCCACCTGCGAAGGACCCATTCTCCTTACACTCAGAGCCAGCCCCGGACATCTTGAAGGCGGGAAAGGGGGCACTTGCTTGTTTGTAACAGGTAACGGCACACGTAGAAGGCACAAAATTTAAGAGAGACAAAGGGCCATACAGTGAACATCAGTCTCCCTCCCCATTGGCTCCTTCCCCGCTAGCAAGTCCTCTACTGTCTCCGGGTTAGAAGCCTCTTTACAGACAGAAAGACTAGGCAATAACCCGGTTAGGCGACCCGTGTGGTCCTCGGCAGAGAAGTCACAAGTCAGTGCTGAAGGCAGAAACACGCCCCGGGGTCCTCCTCACGCCCCCGGGGTCCTCCTCACGCCCCCATCACGCGAGGGTCGCGGGCCAGGGCACCTCTCGCGGGAGCCCGCGGCGGCGGCGGGGTTAACGCGGAGGCCGCGCCCCCTCAGCCGCCTCTTCCGGGTAGAGGGGGCGGGGCTCGCGTCACTTCCTGGAGACTGGCTGAGTCCGGAAGTGATCCCCGAGGACCGAGTGGCGGCGGCGGACCCGGGCGGCGGGGCCAGGTTCGGGACCATGAGCTGGTGAGTGAGGCCCCGCGGCAGGGCCGCTGCAGCCCGGGCCGCGACGCGCCTTGCCCTGCGTCCCCTGCGCCCCTCGCCGCGCTGCCCCCGGGACCCTGCGCCCGGAGCAGGGCCCGACTGGCCCCGGTTCCAGGGTCGTCGAGTGGCCTTGCCCGGTGCGCCGCCGGGGTCTCCGTCTCTCTGCAGGACTTACCGGGAGATGGGGCCCGGGGCCCGCGTCTGACTCGGTTCCCGACCCTTCGTGTTCCCAGGAGCCGGTCCCGTCTTCCCCCGGCGGCTGGGAGTGGGGGCTTCCTTGTTCCCTTCTCTCTGGAGTGTCCTCTGTCTCCCTGTGGCCGCCTCTCCGCCGCTCCCGTCCGAGCTGTGGCCCTCACTCTGCAATCTGGGCTCCACTCATGGATCAAAACCCACTTGCTTTCAGCCTTTGCAGCATTTCACAGTCTTTCTAAGACAAAACTTGCTTCTCTTTTGGAAGGACCAGAATTAAACACCCACACCCACACTCCCACAGTAGGGCTGGATTGGTTTTAATCATTTCCAGGGCCATTACCCACTCGCTGCTTTCGGTCTAAAATAGACATAGGTAAGCTTAGGCATCACGGGAGCTATCAGGCCGCGAGACCAGAAGCCAGGGAGCCTCGGAGTAGCAGAGTCACAGCTCCGGAGCTGGAACGTGCGTGGCTGCAGGACGATGTGATGCCTGGCCGTCGTTACACACTTCACAGCGCTGAATGGTTGGTTTATTTTGTAAGGCTCAGTTTGCCCCAAGGACCTTGCCTGCAGGCCAAAGACCTGTGTATCCACAACCCCAACCCTCAGGGGATCCTAAGTGTGCTCGTCGGAGTGCATGGACCCCAGAGAGGGCACAAGAGGAATCAACCCTTTTGGAATCCAGGTTTCATTCGTGTAGGGAACGTTTGCCACTCTGTCCTCAGAGGGTAGCCTGTTTATGTATGCCCAGTATGTGCATAATAACTAGTTGTGGTGAACGGAGATGGTAGGACGTACTTCGGGAAGGCTCCTGCAGGCTCCCATTTGGCCATCAGTGGAGACTGTAGGCTCTGGTCACAAGCAGCTGGTGTCAGTCAGTGTCAGGGACTGCTCTCTAATGTAAAATTTAAGCATCGTCTGTCCCCTCTTTCCAAACCCCCCCCCCCTTCTTAGAGGGAGATTGATGGACGAATGTCAGACGGTAGTCGCGGGCAAAAGGAGGGAAGCCCCGAGCAATGCCCTAATAAGCCCCAGCAGGAGCTGCTCCTTTCCCTCCGTCTTTGCTCCAGGAGGCCAGGAGGCGGCTGGAGCCTTAAAAAGCTAACTTTCCGGTCTTGTTATAACCTAGTTAGTGATGGGAAAGTGGCAATCCTTCAGTTCCCTTTCCTAGAGGAATTGCTTCCTTAAAGTGCCAGTCTGGGTCCCCGGACCTTGTGATATAGATGTCCCCTTACGGCTGCATCTTGAAATTTTCATTCTCCCACCTAATTTTTTAAGGTAAAAAGCAGGAAGAACAGATGCATCATATTGCTTAAATTGGAGTTTACAGTTTTTAAAAAACGCATCAGTCTTTTCTTCATAAATCAGAAGAGTAGAACAGAGACCACTATAGGGAAAGGATCCTCTGGGTGATCGAGGCACACTATTTCCACCTCTCTCACAGAAGTGTTTTTTCTGCAGAAATGAGTAGCCAGTTTCCTAAAGTCTGTCAGGTTGAAGAGAATTGAAATTGACAACTAGCTGTCTAGCCAAAGCTGAGATTTTTATCCAGTTGAATTAATTTACCAGTACATGCACATCTTGGCACCTCCTTGGACTGAGGGTCACGACCAAAAGGGCAGCTTTGTCCCTCAAAGCTGAGATTCCTTTCTCTTCCTCCTTAGAGTTCTTCTACGTCATCTCTTGCGTGGTCCCTGACCCCCTCTCCCTGAGAGGGGAACTGCACCGGTGCCTGGGCACACAATTGCACTCAGTTCCTGACTCAATGGCTGGCAAGGGAACTGGGGCTGGACCCTTCTGATTCACTCCAGGAGTGGTTTTTCTGCTCCCAGAATCAATCCACCCATTCATCCGGGACTGGAATTCTCAGTGGGGGAAGAGACCAGAGTGACGTAGAGCCATCATGGGAGTTGGATGCCCAAGGTCAAGTTCACCAAGCACATGGGATATGCCAGCTATCATTGAATAAGGCCTAGGGACACACAGCCCATGGCCCCAAGAGGGTAACCATTGTTCTGGGCTTTCAAAATGTCACAGTGAGAAATGTCCAATATTTATGCCCTTTGCATACTGTGGACTTTGCATGAAGAGGGAGAGGTCTTTGTTCTCTGCTTCCTCTGTGCCTGCAGCCTACCCACCCCCTGTTTGTTTAGTGGGTACCTGCCCCCTGCTGCACCATCTACCCATCCAGTCATTTCACCCATTCATCGAGGTGTCCCAGTGTTGTGCTCTGCTAGGAAGAAGGCATTTGATGTTCACATCTCAGATTACTGATACAAGCCAGTGCTTCTCTCTCTCCCCTCCTCCATGTCCCCCTCTGTCTTCCTGTGTGTGTGTGTGTGTGTGTGTATGACTTTATTATGGTATGAAAGATGAAGTAAGTAGAATTAAGAAGGGTGACCTTAATCTGGTTTAGCTGTCTACAGGGATTTTAGCCTTCCCTGGAACCACAGACCTTGATGATTTTAGGCTTAAATGACAAGGAAATGACTACTGGAGGAAGTCTTCCTATACCTAGAGGCCCAGGAGTTGACTCTGAATGAAGGAAATTAGAGCGAGTGCAGCTAAGTTTAGCTAGGAGCTCGAGTGCTGAGTTCAGGTTCTGGTTCCCTCATTCACAATGTGGCCTGGTCAGGCATTTAACTTTCCTCTGTCTTGTTTTCTCCAACTATAGCATGCAGTTCATAATCCCAGCTGACACTTTGTCACCCAAGTCTTGTAAAAATGATGTAGACATGTTTTCTTTTCTAACTCATCTGGGCTCTTCTACCTCTCTCTGCCAAATATTGGTATTTCATGTGATCCATTCTCTCTCCCCTCTCCCACCTTCCCCTTCTCCCCTCATCCCTCCTCCTCTCCCCCTCCCCATCCCTCTCTCCCCCTTCCCTCCTTCCCCCTCTCCCCTCACTCCTCTTCCTCTCCCCCTCCCCTTCCCTCTCCCCTTCTCCCCCTCTCCCTTCTCCTCCTATCCCCCTCGCCCCCTCTCCCTTCTCCTCCTCTCTCCTCTCTTGTTCTCATCCCTTATACCTTCCCCATCATCTTCCGGCTAAAGGCCCAACTTTGGGCCATGGCTTACAAGGCCCTTCTGGATGTGGCTGTCTCTTTAGTCCTGTGTCCAGACTTTTCTGGGTCTCTCTTGCTCTTGTTCCTCTGTATGTGCTGTTCCTCTGCCTGAAATGCCTTTACTCCCCACCTCCACAATCCACTGTCCGCCGGGCCATGTCTACTCACCTTTCCAAAGTCAGGGCAGGCTTCACCCCTCTGGTGAGGGTCTTCCCTGAATGGCCCTCCACACCCTGCCAAGCTGGGTTGTGTGCCCCTCCTCTGATCCTCAGTAGCATCTGTACTGAATTGTTGGTTTACTTATCAGGAAATCCACTAGTCTATGAGCTGTTGAAAACAGGGACTTCGCCCCTTAGTCTACTACGATCTCCCTAGCGCTGTTCCCAACAGTTAGTAAATGTGTATTAAATGTATGAATGAGAATTTTTCCCCCATTTACTGACCTGCCTTAGTTCAGGAAAAATTGTAAGATAAAAACATGGAAAACCTACAAGCCACATCCTGAAATGAAGAGCCTCTAAGAATGCCATCATTAAATTGACTGATGGAAAAAGTGGCTTCCAAGACTTTGAGGACTGACTGTACTCCCCGCTCCTGTCTACCCACCCCTCCCCCAACTACTTTCTCCTGTACTTCCACATTCTTCCAGGCCTCACAGGTGTGCACCTCTCTCCCCCATAAACTTCGTGAGAGCGAGAGCAGGATCTACAATTTCAAGTGTGTGTTCACATACTGTCTTGTACATAGTAGGTAACTGTGACATGAAATGACTGGAATGTAAAGAAAGGACGGCACATTTTCTCAGTGGAGTCTCTGCCCTTTAGCATTGCCATTGCTATTACATTTGTATAGTGCTTTTAACCTTTCACATTGCTTTCCCATCCATTATTTGATTTCATCCTCACATTTACCCTTTGAAGTATGCGGTTCAGGTCTTATTATCTATCTCCCTTTGACAACTTATTAGAATTCAGTTACACAGCACCTGGCAGAACTGGAACTAAACCCTGCATGTTCTGAGTATTCTCCCTGCTTGAACAGAAACATTGGCAGAGTGGAAGGCCATTCGCAAACTGAATGGATCCCAGAGGAAGGTATTGGACTTTCCTAGCATGTATGGACACTGCCAGGTTGGGAGTGAATTACAGGAAGTTGCCAGTTTTCACACATAAGGTGATAGAAGGAGTCCTGTGGACTGCACACCACCAGGGGTTCTGGACCATCTCAGCTGCTTCCTACTCTGGTTCTTCACACCTGGGGCAGCCGTACCACTCACTCATCCTGTGACTTCGGACAGGCCAAGCTCTCCCAAGCCCTTTCCTCCAGAGAGCATGGCAATGCCCAGAAGACGGGGACCCTGTCCTCGAGACATTGCTTTGGGCACAAATGTAAAACACCTCACTCTTATTTTAGCTGTGTCTAAGGGAAGGGGAAGGGACTTTTTCCAGATTTTGAAGTAGTTAGAAAGAAATAAGTATCTTGAGTCCCACAGCTTCTTAGTCAAAAGTTTTCTTATGTATTATACTCTTAAGTAAATCTGTTGAGGTAGCTTTAGAGTTGGCAATTGAGCTGTTAGAACTGTTTTCACAAACCCAGTATTTTGGTGGCTAATCTGTTAAATGGGACCTAGTGTTGTGTATTGCACATAGATAGTGCTCAATAAATATTTGTTGGTTTAGTGAATATTGAACATTTTTAATGTATAAAGACCCGTGCTAAATGTTGAGGGACATTCAAAAAGCTATAAAAATTGATCCTTCCTGTCTTTGGCCAGAATGTGGAAGGTGCCAGGGACTCACGGGGATGACAGTGGGTCACTAAATGTCAGGTGGCATCGTCAGGAAAGACTCCAAGTAGAGGATGGGATTGTACTGAACCTTGACCTCCCTAATACGTACTGTTTAGTGGGGAATGAGAAGAACGGTGGGGAAAGGTGTGTGAGACATTTGGGATGGATGGACTCTGGGGAGCCCAGTTTGGGTTTAGTAAATAGGGACTTGGATGAGAGGCTGGTTTATTGACAGCTGGCACTCTGGTTGGGGTCACACTGTAGAGCCATACTGGGGAATTGAAATTGACCCTAGGCTTTTTAAAATTTAAGGGTTTTTTAAGCAGGAAAGTGGAATGGCAAAAGCAATGATTTAGTCAAGGTAATTTGGCAGTGGTCCACAAGATAGCTCAGAGAAGAGAGAGAATGGAGCTGGGGAGGCTGAGCTGCACAGTGGCTTCCAAAATGCTTTCACTCCAACTCTCAGTCAGAAGTACCTTTGATATCACAACACACGCACACACACACACACATTTGAAATAAGTTCCACACAATATATGTGTAATGTGCTCCGATATTTTTTATGTTCTATTTCATTTTTTATAGAATGACCCACTTTAATTGATTTCATGACTAATTTTAATATATGTTTACAATGGACTAATGAGTAGCAATTTACATGTCAGTGATGGGTAGATATTCTACATAGACCTTAGTTTGAAAAACACTTATCTAGAAATTTATTACAAATATTCAGACTATAAGCTAATACCCATTACTTTAACCAGGTTAGAGATAGTATTATTTGGTTGGTTTTTTTGGGTTTTTTGTGGGTTATAATAAATACAGAAGGGGCAGTTGTAGCAAGCACTAGCCCTATTCTTTTAGATTTGCAAACTGTCAATCATTTTGAAAACCCAAGTAGATAAAAGCTTATACTGAGATATTCGGTGTGTTAGTAATTAGAGAAAAGCAGATTAAACCAATTGTGAGATGCCATTTCATAGCCATCAAACTGGCAAGAATTTTAAGCACTGGCAGTGCCAAGTATCTGAGGATGAAAGGCAGTGGGAACCAGCATCCACTTCTGGGGCCTGTGAGGTGTATAAAACGATGCCGCCATTTTGGAGATGTATGCAGCACCTCCCACAGTTGGAGGCGGACCTGCCCCCTCACCCAGAGAAACTCCTGCACCCGTGGAACAGGTGACATGCAAGGACACAGGATGTTAGTTACTTCATCCTTTACAAATGCCCAGCCTCTAAAGCAGGGGTGGGGAACATTTGTGCTGCCAAGGGCCATGTGGATATTTATAACATCATTTTCGGGCCGTACAAAATTATCAACTTAAAAATTAGCCTGTTATGGTGACCAATGTCACCTCAATAAATTTAATTAAAAATTTTTTAATTAGCCTGTTATATTTGGTCATATATTTAGTTAACTCATCCCTAATGCAACAGGCCAAATGATCTCGAGGGCTTTCTATGGCCTACGGGCTGGACATTCCCCACCCCTGCTCTAAAGAATGGGTAAATGTGATACCTCTACATAATGAAATATGTAATAGTTAAAAGGAATGAAGTAGAGCTATGTGTATCAGCATGGACAGATCTGAAAACCTAATGCTGAACATAAAAAGCTAGTTTCAAAATGTTACATTCAGTATTGTACTGCATATATAAAGTTCAGACCTTTAAAACAGTACTTCATTGTGCTTATAGATATAAAGTTATATAGTAAAAATGTGTGGGAATACTAAACACTAAATCCAGGGTAGTGATTACATTTAGGGTAACAAGGAGGGAGAGGGAGAGGAGGAACTGGAATCAGGCTGTAGTCCTCAGAGCTTCCTCGGGATCTGTGCTGATGTACCATTTAAAGAACAAGTATGGCTTCGTGTAAGAATTTGACTACGCTAGGTGGTGGGTACATCAGTATTATTATATATACTCTGTAATTTTTCTAATTGTTTACAATACTATATAATTTTTGTCATGCCTGCCCTGGTCACCCCTCGTGGCTAGGGCTGACCTCACTGTTTATAGCAAGAGAATTACTGCCTCCTGTGGGCAATAGGTGGGGGTGACCTAGGGAGGTGGCTTGGAAATAAGTGTCTATCTCAGATCTCCTCCTTTCACTGCTTTCCTGGGGGCAAACCTTCAGCAGAGAGAGGAAAAGGAAGAGTGAAAGCTCTTTTTAAGGTTCCTGGTGGGTGAGAGTCAGAAGTGAAAATGAGACTAGGGAGAGTGCCTCAGAAGCTAAGCAGCTGGGCTGGTGCTTCTCAGAGTGCGTGCATCTGAGCCGCTGGGAACCACCCTCAGAGTGGAAGGTACCATCAGAGGGTTCTCTCCGGCTTGTCAAGTGAGCAGGACTCATCTTTCACCTCAGAGTGCCTTATGTTTCCCTTCTGTGAAATGTGGAAACCCACTCTCTACCTCTCTCTGTCCTAACAGGTTAAAATGAAAAGATGTGACAACTTGTCTGTCAAATATTAGGAGTTTCTCAAAGAGCTGCCAGGAAAAAGAAAAAACAGGAACTTTAGACTACCTTTCTGAACTGCCTGCCTTCCTCTCTTCTCTTGACCTTCAGGTGCTCCATCAGCCTCCAGATTTCTTCCACTAGTCTTCTTACTTTTCAGGAGGAAGTCACCACTCAATTTTAAGCAAATATTTTAACTTGGACCTGGTAGTGGTGCATTCTGGTATGAGACTGCTGCTTTCCCTGAAAACAAACAAAATCATTTCAGATTCGCCAGCCATACTGATCACTGTGTAACTTTGTGCACAGTTTGGGCCTCAGTTTGGTCATCACCATCGAAAAATATTTGCAACAAATACTTGCAGGCTGATTACTACATATCAAGAACACTTTTAATCATTAAAAACTCATTTAGCCTCACGGCAACCCTATAAGATAGGTATAGTATTGTCCTACTTTGCTAGTATAGACAAGGAAACTGGGACACAGGGAAGCTAGCTGATACATATGTTCAAGGTCTCTTGAACAGGCAGTTGCCAGAGCCAGAACTTGAACCCAAGCCATCTGGCTCCAGAGTCTACCCCCTTATCCAGTGCACTGTCTCTTGTGTGAAACCTACGATAGCAGATACTCAATAAATGGTGGCTTCGATTAGATGATCTCACTCAACATTCTGTGATTCATTCTGTCTTTCCTTTCAGAGGTCAGCCTGGGGAGCAGTGGGGAAGGACAGATCCTAACTGAGCTGAGTGGTTGCTCTGGTCCAAGTCACAGAGTCATGCCTTTTATTTTTAAACACATGCATACCTCCTCATCCGGGTGGCAAGTCAGGGTAGTGTTCTATGTGCTCTGGTGGTGGATCCGGCTAATGTAGGGAAAGCGCTGAGGTGGGGCTGGACAGGCTGTGGACATAGGCACTGGAAATAGATCATTTACTGCTCAGTTCGTTTCCTGTTCTGATGGGGTCTCTCATGTCCTTGCTCCGGCTGAACTTTCCTTGGCCCATTGGCATTGTGGCCAGCTGGCCCTTCAGAGAGAATGGCAGCCAACAGCAGCTGCTCTGCCAGAGCCAGCTGACTCCATAAGCCCTGCCCTGGCCCAGGCCCTTGCTTTTCTCTCTGATTGTCTAAGTGGTGGTAGCCTTGGAGAGGTCTCAGACCAGACAAGGCAATGTGATCCAAGGATCGGGTAACAGAAGGATGGGGGAGGAGGGCTTGTCCCTCCCGGCTGCAGAAGCTGCTGCCTTTCGCCCACCTTCCTGCTCTTGCCCAGACAGTGACTCAGGCCCAGACCACTCCCCCGGGAGCCAGGATTTCACCCACTATCAACTGCCGCCTACGCTCCCACAGCCCTCCCTTCATTCTCACATCCCTCCCCCCACTACTGCCATCTTGGTGCTCGGCTGAAGATATTAGAAAGATATAGGTGGGGTAGACTGAATCATTGCAGGGCTCTTTCCACCCCCAAGCCAAGCTTAGACTCATTCACACTCAGTAGAAACAATCCTGGAGGCCAAGTGAAGACCAGGGAAGAATACATAAATTTTAGCTTCTTTACACTTTTTGTAATGGAAGTGGAGGACTCTCCAAAGAAGGCAGGGCTTGAAGGGTCTGCTGGGGTGACCAGGGGATTCCCACCCAACTGCCATCTGGGCCTGCCTCTTGTCTCTCTGCATCTGCAGTAGAGGGGGTGGAGAAACAAAGGATTGAGAAACCTAGCAAATTGAAAATGCAAAAGAGCTGTTTTTGTAAATAGAAATTACACAAGAGCAGGAGTTTTTTTGGAAAGGTTTTACTGAGACAGAATTAGCCAACTGGCATCATGCTGCTAATAGAGATATTTACTGTTTGAAAAGTATATTTGTAGCTTTGGAGAACATCCTGTTGACTTTTCTTCATTGTGAAGGAAAATAGAACCTTTTTCCCCCTTTCCCCTCTGTACACAGAACTTTTTTCTTTTCTGAGGGGGGGCACATTGGGGGTTGGAGAAGGGTAGGCTTGAGAGAAATGTTTTCTTCATTTTGCTGCCGAGACCAAAATATCCCTTCTCCTGCCCTCTGGTGCTCATATTTATGGAATGGGAAGCAGAACCAAGGAAGGAATCTGCTCCAGATGCTGGGAGCTCAGAGCCCTCTTGATTTCTTTTGGAACCTAGAGATTCTCTGGGGAACAAGCCCTGTCTTCTCTCTAGACCTCTGCTGACCCACCAGGTTTTGAGGGGAGGACCTGGTGGAGAGGAAAACCGGGAGGAGAGGAAAAAAGTTCTCAAGCCCTGTGAACCTGCCCATGGCCTGGAGGCTGCCAGCCTCGGCCCGTAGTCCCAGCTGGGCCAGGCCACACTGCTCTGGGAGAAGCTGTGATGCTGTCACTCTTGCCACATGCTTTCCAAAGCAGCTGTTTCCCCTGCAGGAGTCCCTGCATGCCAGTAGGCAACTAGAACCCCAAGCATGGAATCGGGAAATCACTGAGAAGGGGCAGAAGAGCTGATTGAAGTGCCACTGTTGCTCTTCCTTCTCACTTTCCCTCACCACCTTCCACCACTTCAGTGGCAGAGAATCTGATGCCTCTATCAGGTGCCTGCCCTGGTTATCTGGCTATTTCTCTGGCAGAATGGAACATATCTACCATTTGGCAGCCTCAGAATAAACCCTGAGACTCTTCTCCCTTCGTGTTTCCTCTTAGGCTCTTTAAAATGTTTTCCCTTGACCCACACTCTGGTAACCTCACCAGGCTTTCCTGCCAATACCAAAGGCCAGCTTTGTTTTCTTGGTCTCCACTGAATGCCCTTTTCCCTTGACCCCAGCTGGTTCTTGTGGCTGGTGATATCCTTTTTAGGTTTTGTTTCAGTAAGATAAGGATTGGGAGACCAAAGACAATGATATTACCTTTCTTTGTTCTTTATATGGCCTTATCTAAGAAGAGTTTTTTTCAGGAACTTTAAATTAGAGTATGGTATTTTATAGGGCCCCTGGGGCAATATACTTACTTTACTCATTCATTCAGTGCTTACTGTGCACGTAAAACTAGGCTATAAGCTCCATGAGGTCATAGAATGAGTCTCTTTAGTTCAATGATGGCAAACCTATGACACGTGTGTGTCAGGTGACACGCGAACTCATTTTTTTGGTTGATTTTTCTTCGTTAAATGGCATTTAAACATATAAAATAAATATCAAAAATATAAGTCTTTGTTTTACTATGGTTGCAAATATCAAAAAATTTCTATATGTGACATGGCACCAGAGTTAAGTTAGGGTTTTTCAAAATACTGACACGCCGAGCTCAAAAGGTTCACCATCACTGCTCTAGTTCATCCTGATATCCCTAGAAACTAGCCTAATGCTAGGCATAAAGGAGGTCCTTATTTACTGAATATTTATTCAGTGAAATGTTAAAAATAGCACTGTGCATTGTGTAGTAATTACAAGAGTTACAAAGAAACATAACAGTTGGTCCCTGCCTTTGAGGTGCTTGCATGTCATAATCAGAAAGCAAGATGTGTAAACATTAAAGTTAATTAATCTGCACTCAAGTAGAGTTTACTTCAGTAACGAAAGGATGGCTCCGTCTTAGGAAATATATTTGATAGTTCATCACAATACTAGGTCATAGGAGAAAAAACTGGTCATCTATACGTATGCTGAAAACACATTGCTCGAATTCAAAAATCCAATCTTTGTATTTATTAGTAAACTAGGAAATTAGAAATTTCCTTATTCTCAGGAGGTGTTCTGGCTGAAATCATCTCTCTCTTTCATATATAATAGTAAAAGATGATCAAACTTGAAGCATTTTTATAAGTCAGAAACCTTTTTTCTGTAATTTCTAGCCAATGTCATAACACAAGACAAGAAATAAATGTAAAATATTGGGAAAGAAAAGGGAAATTTTATCATTTTCAAATAGATATGATTATTTGGAAAATCCAATTGGTTTTGTTTGTTTTTGTCTAGCTAAATTTTTTGGGCTATATAGGTTCAGTATGTAAGTGTGGTGACTGGTTTATTTAACACCCAATAGTTTTCCTATGTACCAGGAAGATAAAATGAAAAAGTGAATTTCATTACAATATAACCAAAAATATAAAATTTCATGGAACACACCTAAGACATGCATAGGGCTAAAAATTTCATATATAAGTGTTACTTTAGAATCTTAATATTTAACAAAATAAATGTGGAGCAGCTATATGAAAAAAACCTCTCCAGACTAAAGAACATAAAAAAGACTTGAATGAATAGGAAAAAATATTATGCTCCTGAATGAACAAACCTAATATTTGTAAATATATAGATTCTTCAAAAGTTAATCTGTAAATATAGTGCATTTTCAGTAATAAATATCCTGACTGGGGAGGATGTAGGGGATTAAGCAGATGATTTTGAAGTTCATCTTAAATAGTAAAATAAAATAGCCAAGAAATGTCATGAGAAGGGATTTGTTTGACTGGGTATTAAGAGCTAATTAATTAATTAACCTAAGTAATTGAATCTATGTTATTTGGCAAAAGAGTAGACAGGTCTATGGTATGGAATAGAAGTATTTGACACTGGTACAATGATTTTTCAAAGATAAATACGTTTTTAAATCATGTCCATACAACTGGCTTGCCATATACTCAAGCTCTAAATGGGCAATGATTTAACTATTAAAAAAAAAACACACTAAAATTCATATGGAATTGCAAGGGACACAGAACAGCCAGAATAGTCTTGACAAGAACAAAGTTGGAGGAATCACACTTCCCAATCTCAAAACTTACTACAGATTCACAGTAAATAAGATAGTGTGGTACTGGCATAAATATAGACATGTAGATTAGTGGAATAGAATTGAGAGTCCAGAAATAAACTTTTATTTTTATGGCAGTTGATTTTTAAGAAGGATGCCAGGAAGGAATAGTCTTTTCAACAGACAGTGCTGGGATAACTGGATATCCATGTGCAAAAGAATTGAAGTTGGATCCTTACCTCACACCATACACAAAAATTAACTCAAAATGGATCAAAGGCCTAAATTTAAGAGGTAAAACTATAAAACTCTAAAAAGAAAACATAGAGGTAAATCTTTATGACATTGAATTTGGCAAGTAGTTCATAGATATAATACTAAAAGCACAAACAACAAAAGAAAAAATAGATTAGACTTCTTCAAAATCTAAAACTTTTGTGCTTCAAAGGACAACATTAAGAAAATGAAAAACAAATCGCAAAAGAGAGAAAATATTTGAAAATCATATATCTGATTAAGGACTTGTACCCAGAAAATATAAAATAAAACTCTTACAACTCAACAATAAAAAGAAAAATGCAGCCCAGTTTTAAATAGGCAAAGAATTTGAATAGATGTTTCTCCAAAGAAGATATACAAATGATCAATAAGCACATGAAAAGATGCTCAGCAACATTTGTCATCAGAGAAATGCAAATCAAAGCCACAGAGAAATAGCCCTCATACTAGAATGACTAAAGTAAAAAAAAGGCAGACAATGACAAGTGTTGGTGAGGAGGTGGAGCAGTTGGAACCCTCATAAGCTGCTGGTGGGAATATGGAATGATGCATCCACTTGGAAGAACAGTCTGGCAGATCCTCAAAAGGTTAAACATCGACTTAGCAAATGGCCTAGCAGTTTCACTCCTAGATATATACCCAAGAGAAATAAAGACACATATCCACACAAAAACCTGTACATGTTCATAGCAGCATTATTCATAGTAGTCCAGAAGTGGGAACAACCTAAATGTCCATCACCTGATGAATGAATAAAAATATTATCTATAACAAAAGCATAGTATGCTAATTAGACCAGACATCCTTCCAGACGAAGCCAGGGCTGCAAGGGAAGCCAGGGTGCCTGGTGCCTGCTGGCAGCCAGAGGGAAGCCAGGGGAAGGAAGGCCTACTCTTGCTTGAATTTTGTGCATTGGGCCTCTAGTTCAGTAATAAAAAAGGAGTGAAGTACTGGCACATACTACAACGTGGGTAATTCTTGAAAACATTTGCTAAGTAAAAGAAGCCAACACAAAATGCTACATCCTATATAATAAATAGCTAATTAGACAGCAGAATGACCATTCAGACGAAGCCGGGGCAGCCGCGAGGGCTGAGGCAGCCGGGGCTGGGAGGGCCTACCCTTGCACCAATTTTGTGCATCAGGCCTCTAGTATTATATAGTTCCATTTATATGAAATGTCCAGAAGGGGAAATCCATAGAGACAGAAGGTAGATTAATGGTTGCCAGGGGGCTGTGAGGGAGGAGGGAAGTGGGAGTGACAGCTAATAGATATGAATTCTTTTGGAGGTGATGAAAATATCTGAAGTTAGATAGTGGTGATTGTTGCACAACTCTCTGAATATACTAAAAAGAACCAAATTGTACATTTTAAAAGGATGACTATTGCGGCATGTGAATTACATCTCGGTACTGTTATTTAAAAATTTTAATAAACCAGGTTCTGAGTGAAGATGACAGATAGAATACATACATCTAATTTATCTCCCTCACAAATCCCACAAGAAGCACAGTAAAGCAATTTTTTTAAAGGCATAAATAACCCTGACCAGTGTGGCTCAGTTGGTTGGATATCATCCTGTACCTCAGAAAGGTTGCTGGTTTGATTTCCCGATCAGGGCGCATGCCCAGGTTGCGGGCTTGGTCCCCAGTGGGGGGTGTGCAGGAGGCAGCCAATGGATGTTCTGTTCTCACATCCATGTTTCTCTTTCTCCATCTCCCTTCCTTTCTTTCTAAAAAATCAATAAAGAATATTTAAAAATAAATAATATTTAAAAATAAATAAACACATAAATCTGCAAAATTAGGGAGAATAGAAGTTACATCAACAACATTTGGGAACTGGAACGCACTTACGTGAGGTGACTGACTTAGCAATTCCAAGAAAGCCAAAGCCTAAACTGGGAAAACTAGGAGTCATCCAACTTACACCACCAAATTCTCAAAGGTTCAAGAATTGGTGGCACTAGGTGCCTATAGGAGTGGGGTGAGCGGAGCATTCAATTCAGGAGGATTGGTTGGAAGCTGTTCATGATTAAATTCAGAACCTTACCATCTCCTCCCCAACCCCATTTCACTGGGAGACTGTCCTTGCCTCATCTGAGCAGAATAATGAAGGGACTCCCCTGGAGAGTGTGAAACAGGGAGTTTCTATCGTAGGGCACACAAAGGTAGATATACTGTGTGACACTAATAAAGCTTAACCTTCATGGCCCCTTGCTTGCATGGGCCTTTTCCAGGGCCCTGGAGGGAACCCTAGCTGTGTGTTCATAAGATCCTGTGTTTTTGTAAACTTCAGAATGTATTTATACTGCACTCAGTTAAAACCTCTGCTTTCACTTCCTCCTTCTGAGGTCAGGCAGCTTTGGAACAGTCTGTGCCTTTTGGAGGATAGGGCAGGGGTAGGGGTTGAATTGGGAGTATGCTGTTTTTTCTGTAATTTGTAAAGGCATTTTTAGAAAAGTTTAATGAGACAAGTGAGAAATTACAGATTACTGAGTTGGAAATACACAAAGGGAATACTGTTTGGGGCCATCTTTAAATTTATTTTAAGACTAAGGAAAATTGGAAATGACAGAGATGAGCCATTAAATCAGTAGATAGTCTGAATCAAGTGAAGTACAACAAAACATTTTTTAATTGTATCAAAAGCTAGAAATTAAGAGAATGAGATCAATTTTAAATAGAAGTGATGATTGTTTGATAAGCCAACGAAGAGGAGGACCAAATCATAGAAAACATTGATAAAACATGTAAGTTTCTGGTGGATTTAACATGGAAGGCATAGTGAAGACAGCCTAGATCTCATGATGCGCTCTCCTACAAGGACAGCAGTGACAAACTGGTTACTCATTAATTCAGAGAGCATTAAGATTAGTCACCATGCAAGAAAACTTGAAATGTGCCCTGAAATCTTAGTCTATTTATGAAAGAAACATGAGATTTTTCCTGAATTTACAGCAATCCTAAAATTTATATTGCTTACATATTGCCAATAAGCTGGAAAAAAAAAAAACTTTCTAAACTGTCAGTAGTAGAAAACAAATTTCAGTCAACCATACTAGAAGTTGACTGAATTATTGTCTTTTTTCTCTAAGAAAATGGTTTTACCAACTCCGTGTCACATGAAGAGGCAATCATAGACTTTGCAGCCAAAAAATACAGGATAATAAATATAGAGGTGTGTCAGGCAGATGATTAATAAAAATATTAGGTTATTCTTGATTTTCTGATGTTCCTGTTGTCAGTTTTTATAACTTGTAATTTATTATGCTCTTTTCTCTGTCTAAATAAACAGTCACTTTCATGCCTATTTTTATATTTGTAATTTTGTATTCTTTTTCTTTAGGAGACCATGCAAAATTGTATAAACTTCAGGCCCACAAAACCCAGACCCACTTGAAGCACAGTTGAGGGCAGGATTCCTATACTAAAGGCAGGAGGGTGAAGTGAATTAATGCATGTGGTGTGCACACATGCACACACACAAACACACAGGACCTCTTGTACTCACTGAGCTCCCAGATTGCTGAGCTGGGCCTTCATTCCCAAGTCAAAAGAGTGGAAGAATCTTCTCTAGGGAATTTTACCTGCCCAGGAGAAAAGACTAGATACTGACATCAGGGTTCCCCACAAAACTGCTCCATCAGATTACCCTACACAGTAGACAGTAATTATTCATGTATTCACAGCTTCTAGTCAGGTTTTTTCCCCCAGTCATATATATGAGCAGATAACCAAGAATTACCACACATTTAAGGAAAGTGTCTGGTATGAAAAGTGGAGACTAAAACAGAAAAAAAGCAACTTGAAGGAAAATAGACTATAAAGGAAGAAGAAACTTTTGTAAAGGTATTAAGATCCTCCGGTAAGGCATCCATGAATTAAAAACAATACCTTAAAAAAGGAATCCTGAAAAGTAAAAAGAGCTCTTGGAAATTAAAAATACAATAGAAATGAAAAACTCTTTAGAAGTATTAGAAAATAAGGAAACACTGAAAAAAACAGAGAGAGTAAAGGACAAGCCAGGAGGGTCAGCATCAAAATTATAAGAATTTCAGAAATAAGAAACAGGACACAACAAAGGTGTTGTGTGGTTTTTAATCCCAGAACTAAATGTTGTAAATTGCCAAATTGCAGGAGTCCTATTGAGTACCACAGGACATTGGGTGAAATTAGACCCACAAGCTGCATGAGCATATGAACCAACAAGCTTGCATAAAGAAAATAAAAGCAGGTCACAGAAAAGGATGAAAATCACAGCAGTACTGGGAGATGAGGAGCTAGTGGAACAATGCCTTTGAGATTCTGAAAGAAATTATGTCCAGCCTATAATTTTATACCCAGGCAAACTAGTGTGACAGTGGAATAAAAGCATTTCAGTCTGCAAAGTCTTAAAAATTATCTCGCACACACTTTTTCTCCACCTAAATGAAGAGTAAATCAAGAAAGGAAGACGTGGAATCCAGGTATCAAAATTCATGGGAGAGAGGCAAAAGGAACTTCTGTGAGGAAGATGAAGGGGGAGCCCAGGATGCCTACTGTACACCAAATGGAGGTGACCCAGTCAAGCTGGAGCAGGCCAAAGTGGAGATAATAGAATACCTGATGGAAATTAATGTAGTGGGAGTAGATTTAGACAACTGAGATGGAATTAGGGGTAAATACATGGAAAATTAAGCATGTGAAAGAAAAGTGACAATTATTGTAATGAAAGCAAAACATACAATGCTACTAGTTATATATTGCTGTGTAACAAATTGCCTCACAACTTAGTGTCTTAAAACAATACCAGTTTCCGTTGGTCAGGGATGCGGAAGTGTCTGGGGGATCTGGCTTGGAAACTGGAGGTTACAATTCAGTGCATCAGCCAGAACTGCAGTCTTCTGAAGGCTTGGCTGAGCTGAACAATCTACTAGCTGCTGTTTGCAGGAAGGAAAATGCATCCCATTAGGCTCCTAATAGTTTACTTAGTATTGCCCCAACCAAATTATAATATATACTAGAGGCCTGGTGCACGACATTCATGCACTGGTGGGGGAGTGTCCCTCAGCCTGGCCTGCACCCTCTCGTAGTCCGGGACCCCTCAGGGGATGTCTGCCTACCACAGAGGCCGGAGAGGCTCCCACCACCGTGAGCCCAGCTTCTGGCTGAGCAGCGCTCCCTCTGTGGAAGCACACTGATCACCAGGGGGCAGCTCCTGCGTCTGTCATTTGCCCCCTGGTGGTCAATGTGCATCATAGCAGCCAGTCATTCCGCTGTTTGGTGAATTTGCATATTAGCCTTTTATTATATAGGATTGAGAAGAAGGAGAGTTGCCAATGTGCCTTTGTGTTACGAAGTTGGAGATTGTAAAGAGATTTCTTTGTTTAGTTAAATCTTCCTCTTCCAAAATAAAAGATAAATAGCTAGTGCCTAAAACTTAACACTCATGAAGTAGCAATACAAGCATTTTTTGTGGAGATGCAAATGCTGACCAGAAGCAGAGCTAGTGACAGCACTGGTCTCAGCAATGAGATTCAGAGGCCTAGAGCAGTGGTCGCCAACCTTTCAGACCTCACGGACCACCAGTAATCCATGGACCACCAGTTTGCGACCACTGGCCTAGAGCCTAATGTTTTACTTAACAAAGCCTGGTGCCTTATTAAACTATTTACATGTATAAATATGATAAAAGTAAAATTTAGATTAATAAAAGGAAATCATAAAAGTAATAAAGTAGACCTAGCTGGTTTGGCTCAGTGGATAGAGCATCGGCGCGTCCTGGGTTCGATTCCAGTCAAGTGCACACACATACTTCAGTAGCAGGCTCCTCCCTGGCCCAAGGCCTGGTTGGGGCGCGTGCAAGAGGCAACTAAGCAATGTGTTTCTCTCACATCAACATTTCTCTCTGTCCTTCCCTCTCTCTTCCATTCTCTCTAAAAATCAATGGAAAAATATCTTCAGGTAAGGATAAAAAAAATATAATTAAGTATAGGTGAATTTTTATACTGAGGTGGAAGAGGCAGGCTTTTCTCAGTGTGATTACAACAAAAGAAGAAATCATAAAGGAAAAGATTAATTGGCTAGATTTGTCTTCATATTCAACAAAAGCTTCTATACCGTAAACACTCAATGTACAAAGGATAAAGGCAAACCCCAAGCCAGGAAAAAATCCTAATTAAACAGGCCAGAGGGCTGGTGGTAAAATGTTAACTATTTCTGTCTTTTAAGAAACACAAACTGTTTTAGTCTGTCTCTAAGGCAATTTGCAAATACAGCAAAGCCTTGAACGTGTATGTATTCTTTGACCCAGCAATTTCAGTTATAAGAGTTTATCCTATGTGACTAATCCTTGATATGCACAAAAATTTAGCTATTAGTTTTGTTTATAATAGAAGGAAGTTTGAAATAGTTGAAGTGACCACCAGTAAGTAATGTGAATTACAAAAATAAAACTAGCCAGTGTGGCTCAGTTGATTGGAGCATAGTCCCGTACACTGGAAGGTCGCTGGTTCAATCCCCGGTTGGGATGTGTATACAGGAGGCAACCAATCAGTGTTTCCCTCTCACATCAATGTTTCTTCTCTCCCTCTCCCTTCCTCTCTAAAACCAAAAACATTTTTTAAGTTGTATAAATAAAATAAAACTAGTGGTACAGGTGTATAATGAAACACTAGGTATCTTTTTTTAATTTATTTTTATTTTAGTAAATCTTTATTATTCAGATTATTACATTTGTTCCTCTTTTTTTCCCCCCATAGCTCCCCTCCACCCAGTTCCCACCCCACCCTCTGCCCTTACCCCCCCACTGTCCTCATCCCTAGGTGCACAATTTTTGTCCAGTCTCTTCCCGCATCTCCCACACCCCTTTCCCCACCAAGAATAGTGAGTCCATTCCCTTTCTATGTCTCTGATTCTATTATAATCACCAGTTCATTCTGTTCATCAGATTATTTATTCACTTGATTCTTAGATTCACTTGTTGATAGATGCATATTTGTTGTTCATAATTAGTATCTTTACCTTTTTCTTCTTCCTCTTCTTAAAGGATACCTTTCAGCATTTCATATAATACTGGTTTGGTGGTGATGAACTCCTTTAGCTTTTCCTTATCTGTGAAGCTCTTTATCTGACCTTCAATTCTGAATGATAGCTTTGCTGGATAAAGTAATCTTGGTTGTAGGTTCTTGGCATTCATCACTTTGAATATTTCTTGCCACTCCCTTCTGGCCTGCAAAGTTTCTGTTGAGAAATCAGCTGACAGTCGTATGGGTATTCCCTTGTAGGTAACTGAGTTTCTTTCTCTTGCTGCTTTTAAGATTCTCTCTTTGTCTTTTTCTCTTGGCATTTTAATTATGATGTGTCTTGGTGTGGTCCTCTTTGGATTCCTTTTGTTTGGGGTTCTCTGCGCTTCCTGGACCTGTAAGTCTATTTCTTTCACCAGGTAGGGGAAGTTTTCTGTCATTATTTCTTCAAATAGGTTTTCAATATCTTGCTCTCTCTCATCTTCTGGCACCCCTGTAATTCTGATGTTGATACGCTTGAAGCTGTCCCAGAGGCTCCTTACACTATCTTCGTATTTTCGGATTCTTTTTTCATTTTGCTTTTCTGGTTGGGTGTTTTTTGCTTCCTCGCATTTCAAATCTTTGCCTTGATTCTTGTGCTCCTCTGGTCTGCTTTTGGGAGTCTATATAATATTCGTTATTTCAGTCAGTGTATGCTTAATTTCTAGTTGGTTCTTTATCATAACATCGAGGGTCTCATTAGATTTCTTGAGGATCTCAGTAACTTTATCGGCAGCTTCTAGACAGTTCTTGAGAGACCTTAAAAGTGTGGTTCTGAACTCAATATCCTCCATTGACAGTTTTGTCCTATTTCTTTGTCTCCGCATTTTTTATGCTTTCTTGGTGCACCCCCTAGTGGTCTTTGTGCACAGTCTTGTTGTAGTTAAGCCTTGATTGTTGTAGTTAATACTAGGGGGATTTGACCTCCAGGCCAACTGGCTGTGAGAATCATCTGTGTCAAAACACTAGGTATCCTTTAAAAGAACGATGAAAACTATATTGGCATATAAAAACATTCATGGTAAGTTTCCTCTACTTTTAACATTTATGTAAATACTTATATACATGTGTACACATGTATGTACACACTGAAATTTGGGGTATTACTGTTTATTTTGGAATTGTGTATTTGTCATTTGTGTTTTTCCATGTTTTCCAAGTTTTTGACACTGATCAGATGCTAGTTTTATAGTCAAGGAGGAAAAAAACTAAAGGGATTTTTTTAGTTTATTTGAAAAATATGAAGAGTGAAAATAAGAAAACAGTAATCATATTCTTACCACCTAGAGTTAACCACTACTAACATTTGGCATATTTGTGTTCGTTTTCTTTTCTTTCTGCAAATTTTTACAATAGTAATACCAAACCAATAACCTTGGTTATCTTTTATATATGAGATTGTAGACTATTTGGGGGTTTTCCTCCCCGTTCTTTCTCTCTTTTATACTTTTCTGTATTTTTCAAGTTTTCTCTGATGAGCATGCTTTACTTTTTAAAGGAATGAAGTGTTCTTTAAAATACATTCCATTTCTTAAAATACACACAGTCAGCGCTTCATACCTTCAGGTTTCACATCTGCGGATTCAATCCACTGCATATTGAAAACAGCATCCGCAGTTGGGAACCCATAGATGCAGAGGGCCCCTGTTTACACCGTTCTGTATGCAGGACCTGAGTACCAGCAGATTTTGGTCTCCGCAGGGAGCCCTGGGCCGCATCCCCACCGGATACCAAGGGGCTACTATAACAACAGATGCCTGTGAAAGTGTGAGACTGTGAGTAGTGGAGAGAAAACTGGACTGGACGTCAGAGCCTGATGGTGTATTCCTGGCTCTGCTGTGAGCCCGCAGAATGACCCTGGGCTCGTCACGGAACCTCTCCAGATCTCTCTCATCTACAAGTGAGAGGTTTAAACTGGAAACATTTCTATGGTAACTTACAGTTCTAAAAATACTGTGATTCTAAATTAAGATTGAGAGAGAGTCTGTGGCTCCACAGATAACGGACTGTAAGTTCTTAATTTCTTGGTACCTAGTCTGCAGTACTAGACTCCGTTAGCATCGTCCTGAAGACCACTCTGAGGATCCTTTAGCATTCTCATCCGCCACTCCATGATCTTAGAATGGAGATTCGGTTTCCATAAGCTGGAAGGACCATCTATTCCAACTGTTGTGTTTTATAGTTTAAAAAACTGAGCTCAGAGAGACTGCAATTTGTTCAAATCACAAAACTAGTCAGAGGCAGAGATGGGCTTTCTGATTCCTGGTCTGAGCTTTTTATCCCACACATGCTTCGCGCACCACAGGGTCGGTCTTTCCTCAATGCCACCAGGACCTCATTTGTACTGTCACCCAAATGGTCCTTGAGGGCAATTGTTCACTGTCCAAAACCATTGTGTCAGTCACCTATAAGCTGATTTGGGGGAAAGGAACATGGGGGCCCAGGGAGGAATCAAGGAGCTCGTCTGTCCATACCCTTTTCTCTTTAGGTCTAAGAAAGGGAAATAGCAATTTCATTTTTTCTTTCCTTTTCAGTTCCATAGCTTACCTTTTCCCCCAGTAATTATATAGCCAGAGATTATTTGTTTACAGAAGCCACGTGAATCAGCCAGTCCCCAGAGGGTTAACACTCCCAAATTACGGGGTGGGTTAACAATAAACAGGATGTCCTCCAGAAATTAAATTTAAACCGCTGTGACTCAGGCTGGCCCATCCTCTAACCAGATCACTGTCTGGGGTTATTATCGGTGGTTAATTATACCATTGGGTTTAGCAACAGTTTGGGCCAAGAGAAACCAGGCTGGGAGAAGGGGGTGTAGAGGGAAGGGGCCCGGTGGACGGGGTGGGTGCAGCAGTGGGAGCAGGAGGTTTGAATGGAAGAGGCTGAAAGGAGTGGGAGTGGTGGTCTGATCTGTCCCCTCAGGGCTCTGCTGCAGCCTCTTCCCTGAGCTGATCCCTGGGAAGGGGGGTGAAGCCAACATGTCTATAGCTGTTGGGGTGCACTGTGTTTGCTTTCTAGTCTGGCTGCACTGCTTTTCTCAGAATTTAGAATCATAAGGTTTTCAGCATGTTAAGGAAGCTTCTAGATTATCTAGCTTAACCCTGTTGCTTCACTGAGTAGGGAATTAAGGCACAGGGCAGTGGTTACCTGCCGAAGGGCAGCCTGCTCAGCGGAGGCGGAGGCAAGGTTCGTGCTCAGGTTGAGACTCCTAGACCATGACCTGCCCTTCTGCCAAGCTGTCTTCCATCTCTAAGTGGGGGACCTGAGGTGCAGAGCCTCCTAGCAAGTTCAAGGCAGAGTTGGGCTGGATTTCAGATTCTTGGAGTTAGCTTCATTTAGATTTTGTCAGTTGTCATGGGAAATAGTCCAGCCCGGCTGATCCTTAATGCCCCTACAGTTTGTCATCTCTCCCAGCCATAGAAGAAGCCCTTCAGAGCCACAGTTTGTCCCTCTGAAGGGAAAAGTGAAGCACCTATAGGGATGTGTGGTTTTGATGATGCTTTTCAAGGCATGTTTTCTAGGATAACAGCCACCTAAGTGAGCCTGTACTTTCTAACTTTGCAGCGCCTTGAGACACAAGGTTTATGGTGACTGCTGTTTGTATAGTATCTCCCCTCTCCTGCTCTGGGGCAGAAGGTGGTGCCCAAGACCTCCATCTGACGCTGTCCATGGGAGCATGACCGTCCCAGAGCCCAGCCTGGCTGCTGATGGCCCTAGACTCACAGGGCACGTGGTGTGGGTGGCAGAAAGTGAGCCGCTGCCACTGTGTTTTACCTGTATTTCCTCAGCTCTTTTTAGCCACATCCTTCCCCATTTCTCCTAACATCCCTCTTTGTCTCTTTGCCTTATAGGATTCCTTTCAAGATTGGGCAACCCAAGAAACAGATTGTCCCCAAAACAGTGAGTAACCCGATTCTTGCATTCTGAGACTCAGTTCTGTCTCGCATGGCCTTCGCATAGCATCAGAGTGTTGACTCAGCGTGGGGCTGGGAAGGCAGAGCCTGGGCCTTGACATTCTCAGTTGCATAGCTCTAAATCAGTGGTTCGCAACCTTCCTAATGCTGTGACCCTTTAATACAGTTCCTCATGTTGTGGTGACCCCCAACCGTAAAATTATTTTCGTTGCTACTTCATAACTGTAATTTTGCTACTGTTAATGAATCGTAATGTAAATATCTGATATGCAGGATGTATTTTCATGGTTACAAATTGAACATAATTAAAGCATAGTGATTAATCACAAAAACAATGTGTAATTATATATGTGTTTTCCGAGGTCTTAGGCGACCCCTGTGAAAGGGTCGTTCAACCCCCAAAGGGGTCACGACCCACAGGTTGAGAACCACTGCTCTAGAACCTCACATGGACGGTGTCTCTCAGGGACCTCCTGTCCTGTGACGTTGTCCTTCCTCACTCAGCCTGGGAGGTGGAAGAGGTAGAGTCCACAGGTGAGGAGAAACACACTGCTTCTGACTGCTCATCTCTGGGATCTGGCGTACAGTCTGCACGTTCCTAAGAGGGAGCCTGAAACAGGGACCCCTGCCAAGGACACAGCCCAGCCTTTCTCTCTGGCCCCCTCAGGCTGCATGAAGGTCCCGGAAGCTTCTCCAGGACTCCAGGACCATTCGTCTCCACTGTCAACTACATTCCTAGCCCAGGGTCACTCAGCACGGGGATAATGGAATCCTTTCCCCTTGTAGCCCACTGTTTTTGCCCCTATTTCATCTCCAGAATTGGAAAGGAAGGGAATCATGGCTTCTTAGAAAGTTAGAGCTGGAAGCCCTGAGAGAGCATCTGGCCCAGCCTCCTCAATTTTCTTGATGGAGAACCGAGATGAGGGGTCTCGGTGACTCTCGGAGGCGAGGAGAAGCTACTGCTGGCAGAGCTGGACTTGGAGCTCAAGGCTGAGCCTCTGCGCAGGACCCCTGCCATTGCTGTGCTGCCTCACGCAGGCTGGGAAGATCCCCCAGGTGTGGGGACTCCAGTGAAGAATGGCTGCTGCAGCACCCCCCCTCATAATCTGAGCGAAGCCCTTGGTATTCATCTGGGAGACCGTAACTGTCAGCATCTCTCGTTGTGACAGCTCCGGGAAGCCTGGTGGAGGCCTTGACTGTCATTCCAGCCCCTGGCAGTTCTCCGTGTCTCCATGTCTTAATAACCTCGTCCCTTCTTGGCTCAGAGCTCAGAGCTACAGGAAAGATACTGCTTCAGTTGGCAGGAAGGGGTGTTCAGCAAGCACCTGACCAATGGCTCTATCTTTGGGAAGTTCTAAGTTAGGTCACTGAAAGGGAAACGGGGCCGTGTTAAAAGAGCCCTTCCCCTTTTCAAGCACAGGCTGGCTGTGGAGGAAGACTCAAGTCTACCTCCCATGCAGAGGCTGACATCTGTGGAGGCTCAGCTGACACACTGAGAACCTGGGCGTGCAGTGTTGGGCTCCGGCCCACTGCAGGAAGTGGGAAGGTGTGGCTGTGGGTCTCCAGAGTGTAATCCAGGGCAGATCTGAAAGGGAAGTGGTTTTGAAAAGGGTCTTGTATTCCCAACACTCACTACCAAAAAACAAAACAAACAAAAATCCTCTCCACTCCCCAGCCTTTATCGAGATGGCCTTGTTCTCCACAGAAAAGTAGAATGCAGCTTCTAGCTGTTTTGCCAGAGTTTGTTGACGGGCAGATCTGTGGGTGTTTCAGTCTGAGGAGTGGCAGGGACTCCACAGGGGAGGGCAGATGCATGAGCTGAGAAACCCTCTGCGCCTGTGTGGCCCCGTGGGCCGTGGCGCCCTCACCCCTTCCTAGCACCATCTTACTGGGGATGCAGCTGTGGTCTCTCACTGTGGCATCAGCTCCCCTGCACAGTCTGGCTTTCGAGTCGTGGGTAAGAAGCCAGACTCGCGGCCTGGATCGCCATCCTGGCTCTGGCACGCTGTGTGTGACCTTAGGCAAGGGCCTTACCCTCCCTGAGGCTCAATTTCTCTATAAAGTGAGGGTGATGCTAGGACCCATGCCGTTGATGTGTAATGAGTCTCACCTGAGATGATGCATGCGAAGTACTTCGCACAGTGTCTGGCACAGAGTAAGGCCTCAGTAAACGCTAACTACACTGCAGGCAGAGAGGCAGGTTGATAAACCACGAGGACTCCGCCGGTCCCAGTAGCTGGCTTCCCCGGTGCAGTGTTGGTGGGAATAGAGTGATTTGCTTCCTCAACTCCCAGGTTCACTAAAGTGCCTGCAGCAAGACCCTGCCTCTCTGGAGTCTTGTTCCCCACTCGCCAAGCGCCCTCCTGCCCCGCACACCGCCAGGGCGTGTGGTTATCTCAGCATCTTCGCAGCTGCCCCCAGCAGTGGTGACGCACCCTGTTGTTCTTGCCCAGGCACTCTCGGGGCGGGAAGCAGATGGGGCTGCCTGGGTTATTGGAAGTCACAGCGCCCTGTCATGGGAAGAAATGTTCATGTTATCTTCAGGGAGTTTCAGGAGGTTTTTGGCTCAAGACACTCGACTGTCAGGCACAAAGAAAGCATTGTGTGTCTGCCCTCACTGTCTCATGTGCCCAGGTTATTAAGGCAGATTCCATTATTGTCACAGCTTCGGCTGGAATAGCATGTTCTCTGCAGGCGCTGACCAGTGGAACTGAAAAGGACGGTCCCCCACTTCCCCGTCCTCACCTTCTGCTTGGTCCCTTCCCTCCCCCGATCCCATAAAGTAGCTGGAGCATCTTGGCATGGCGAAAAGAAGCTGCCCTGCGCCCTCTATCCCTGGGAGGCTGGAGAGCTCTCTGAAGCAAGTACCCTGGGTCTCCCACCAGAGGAAGGCACACACTTCAATCCCTAGCTAGGTGGGCACTCGGTGAAGTCAGGCAGAGAGAGCCTTCACTTCAGAAAGATTTCCATGTGACACGAGGGGCCTCAGCCTCATTCCTGTCCTGTTGCAGTGTGCCGTAGGACAGTTGCTGCCCCACCCCCACCCCACATCCCGCCCCCCTGCCTCGAGCAGCCTTGCAGAGGGTCTTCTCGGCTGGTCTCTCTTTTCATGTAAGCAGCACAGGTTTGGGTGGGAACTTGGCCCATTCTTTCAGTTAACAAGAACCGAGCTCCTACAAGGTGCCAGCCTGACCTGAGCGCCAGGGAGATGGCAGGGAGCCGTGCAGCCCCTCCCTGCCACCCTGAGCCGTCCTGTGCTTGACTCTCCTCGAGCTAACCTCGCCAGCCGACCCGCCTGCTCTGACCCGCTGACAGTTGTGCACATGTGTTTGCACTCGCATTCTTGACTGCGGTCCAGCTGCCTTTTTGGCAAAGGCATCAAGCATTCAAAGATGTTCAGATCTTTTGTGTTTGGCTCTTTCCCGCAGAATGGATAGACCTTGGAATGAGACTCCAGTGTGTCCCTTTATTCCTCATCTGAGGGGCCAGAGTCCTGGTGCTGCCCCCAGACCTATGCCCAGTGGAGGAGAGAGGCCTGGGGACTGTGAGCTATAGAAGCAGCCCACACCTGGCTCCCAGGGCTGAGGAGGTGAAATACTCATGACCTTCTCTTAGGCTGTCAGATGGCCGTGAGGGACATAAAGTAAAAGGACCAGTCTCTCACTCCAACACGCTTCTCAGCTTCCAGGGTGAGACCTCGAGTTTCTCATCAGCCAGAATGCTCCACCCCAGTTGGAAACCTGCAGTCCTTCTCTGTGCAAATCCACGCAGCCCCAGCCAGGAGGACCAGGTGCTCCTAACATCCCACACACGCAGCTCGGGGACTGTAGCAGAGCGTGCCAGGGCTGCGGCCCCAGGGGTCGGGGGCGCCCGCCTCCCCTCAGAGCACCTAACTCCGTGTTCTTGATCTTTAGGAGAACTGCATTCTGGCTAAGACATCCTTAATTTTAATTTCATCTTTTCGGGGGGAAATACCGGTACCTTTGCTATGTAAAGACTGGCTCACACCCTACAAAGTAAGAAAGGAAATTGTTCCATGAAGGGAGGGCCCAGTACAGCGCCCCCAGGCACAGAACTCCAGGCTTAGCCAAAATCAAGAGTACCCTTGCTGTCAGTGGACCACATGCTTTGCTCTGCTTCACCCCCAGTGGTCCTCTCACCACCCCAGTGTGGAGGAGGTACAGGCCAGCACCACCCATGGGCCAGGAGCCCTCCCCTGCACTCCACATGTACTTCTGTGAATCTGCAAAACAAGTAGGCGAGGCTGACGCTGTTACCCCATTTCGTTGTCAGCCCCTGAAATTTACATGGGTGAGGCCAAATATAATATCCCAATACTAGACAAGAAACTCAAATGAGGCTCAGATGTTAGGTAGACTCCAGGGCCGGTATCAGAGTTGGCCTTGCCCGTCTCTCCCAGCTCCTCCCTTTCCTCCCGCGCTGATGGAGGAAGGCTGGGCCAGCTTCAGTGCCCACTTTGCAGGCCCCTCTGCTCCACAACAGATCTCCCCGCTGCAGGCCCCGGAGGCCTTTTCTGCCTTTAGCTGTGATCTCATTCCTGTCAAACTGCAAATCCCCTGTGTTAGGTAACACTTTAAACTCTAAACGGTACATATGCTTTAGTGGGAGTGGGAGTTTTGAATTTTTTCTTAAGAGTAGCTTTTGGTGGATCATTAAGGAGTGAGATCAATTTTAAATAGAAGTGTGTCTGCTCTTGGTGCAGGGTTCTAGATGCTAGGATCATAAAGTAAGGAAAGGACCATGTGTTCCTGCTTCTAAATTTCCCAGTTTAAATGCGGAAAGTGACACGCTGTGGTGCCCTGAGGACCTCAGCTGAGCCGGGCCCACATCACTCTCACTGCCCCCGCCCCCGCCCTCACCCTCCACAGGGCTCCCCCTGCTTGCAGGTATCCATGTGTGTGTTTGATCATGCCCACCTGGGCCCACATCTCTGTTGTCCATCAGGGTATCCCTAGCACCTGGCAGAATGCATTGCACTTAATAGGTGTTCTTTAAATGATTATGGGATGAATGAATATAGTTGAAAAAAATAAATAAAAGGCCTGCACCAGGAGTCTGAATTCTAGCCGTCCTTATGTGAATCACATCCCTTTTTTGGCTTCATTCTCCTCGTGTATAACATGAAATAATTGGCCTGAATCGTGTCCTGCCATTCTGTGACTGTGTGGAGTCTGAGGTTGATGGGCCTTAGGATACTCTTCCACTGGGGCACCTTTGATGGAAGGGCCTGCAGGTGGAGAGCAGCATGGCTTTGACGATTTCTGCAGATTTGTACTCCTGGACCTTCAGCCTGTACTGGCAAGGTCTTGGGGGCGCAGCCAAGAAGCCGTCTTTCTGAGGTTGTGGCTTTCATTCCTCAGCAAACAGCTTTTCCCTTGCCGTGGAATGACGGTTAAGAGCACAGGCCTGGGAGCTTGGCTGCTCACAGTGGTGTGACCTTGCACAGGCAGCTTCACCTCTGTCCCCGTCACCTCCTCAGTACAGTGCGGGCCATGGTGCACCTGCCTCCTGGCTGAATTGGGGAAGCCCGAGTTGGCTCCCTCCGTGAATGTAGCCAGGTTTTCCTCTCAGAGCCCCACAGCCAGAGGCTCCACACGGTGGCAGGGCCTGGTACTGCCTTCGTGGACGAGAAGGAAGGAGAAGCCTCTCGCCGTCCCCTGTTTAGGCTCTGAGATGTCACTTACTCCACAGGCCACGTGCCTGAGAGCCACGGCGGGGGCCCCTTTTTCCGGGGGGGGACATTCAGCCGTGGAAGTGCAAGTCACTTTCTTGACCTCACCTGACGTGTAGGCGGTGGAATAAGGTCCAGGACTCCACCCGTTCAATTTAAACATTGCTGGCACGGGAAATCTGGTCACTAAGTAATCAGGACGTTAGGGAGCCTGGCGGAGTCAGTAGTAATGGTATCTGTGTTTGGTACATCCCAGTACACAGAGCGTGGCCACGTGGTCTTTCTTGATGGACCCTGGAGCTGGCAGGTAGGACCGTGAGGAAACTAGGCCTGTGCCCAGGGAGGTGACCTGCTCGGGCCTTGCCTCAGAACTGCTCAGTGGCAGAGACAGAAGTGGAGTTCATACCCGCCTTTGCCTCTGCCCACTGCTGCCTCCCCCGCTGAGCGTCACATGGTGAGCAGCGTACCTGTCCCCAGAGGGGAGGGTGAGAAGAGGGAACACCGCTCAGTGCCCCACTCCCTGCGGTGGAAGAAGAGCCGCTGGTACTTGCCTGGCTGGCACGTCTGGGAGGGGAGCCTCTCGCCCTAAATCAGACACTTAATTAATTTGGGAACACAGGGGCACTGTGTCGTTAACGACCTGCCGGTGCCTGTGTGAACTGGACCGTGTTGTTTCTGCAGATGGGGGAGGGCGTGGAGGGAGTGTCTGGAGGCTGGCAGATTTTTTCCAAAGTGTTGTCATTTCTCTGATGATTGAGTTCTCTCTCTCTCATTACAGGTGGAGAGAGACTTTGAGAGGGAGTATGGAAAACTGCAGCAGTGAGTGTCACACCCCAAAAGGAAGGGGGTTGGGATCGGAGAATGGCCAGAGCCTTCTGCCAGGTCTCACTTCCCGCAGAGTTTTGTCTGCTTGCCCGCTAGTGGGTGCTCCTGTCACCACCCCAGGAGCCGGGAGCAGCTCAGTTTACCACCTGCCAGAAAGTCTCCCCCAACTGGTGGCTGTGTGACAGTCGTTAACTCGCAGCCTCTGGGTGCTTGGCCTCTTGCAGAGCTTAGGCCCTTCAGTGAGTAGGGAAAAGTCCCCACAGACAAGGGCCCCTTTTCCCGGTGGGCATTCCAGAGCACCAAGGTGGGCCTCCCTCAGGTAGATGGGAAGGCAGGGGACCAAAGCAGTTGGCGATGCCACGTACCAGGCCGTGCCCTTTCCTTGAAGGCTGGAAGAGCAGACCAGGAAGCTGCAAAAGGACTTGAAGAAGAGCACCGATGCTGACCTGGGTAGGTGGCATGTCCCCTCAGCCGGACTGGGGGGCACCGGTGGATGCCCTCCTCCCGCATCACCTTAGGGCTGGCTTTGAAGTAAGTGCACTTAGTAGATGTCCAACAGATGTCCCTGAGGAGTGGCCTGAGGTCAGTCTTCACTTAGCAGAGCCCCACTCTCCCCTCTCCCGGGCGTAGCCGCCGCCGCAGCCAGGTGCAGGGCTGGCTCCTGCTGTCTGTGCCACAGAGCCTCAGGCCAGCGCGATCCAGAGAACGTGGGCACGTCTGAGCATGACAGCCCTCACTCCTGGCCCCTAGCATCTCCAAACTATGTGTGCAGCAAGCCAAGGGGCTGCTTTTGGAGACCGTCTGTTATTTGTTTTGAAGTTAGTTCTGAGTTACCTGGACAGCATCTTTCTTCATCGCTCCCCACTGCCTTTCCAGTAAGTGTGTCATTGAAACCAGGGGTTACCTAGCTACACCAAACCTGGCCTTCTTTTGTCAATAAAGTTTTATCGGAACACAGCCACACCCATTCTTTAGGTATTGTTTGTGGAAAAGTTGAGTAGTTGCAACAGAAACCATATGGCCCTCCAAGCCTAAATTCTGGACTCTGGCTCTTTACAGTAAGTTTGCTGCCCTGCTGTTGTGTGCTATGCTACCCTGGTCCCCCCAGCACACTGCACCTCCCAGCCACCTGGAGAGGGCTTCTGACAGGCATCGTCCTGGATTCCAGACTGACTGGATTAGAGTCTTTGCAGCTAGAAATCTGCATTTCTGACAGCTTCCCACCCAAATGATTCTGTTATAACCCAGAGTTAGAACATTGTCATTGCAGCAGGTAAAGCTGCCCAAAAGAATGATCCAGAATATCAGGTGATCAGGAATGAACATTGTCCAATAAGGACCAGTGTCTTATGCTCCGTGGTACTTTGTCGTTTGTGTGGCCTCTGGCCTTGGGTGCAGGCCCCTGGACTGAGGGAAGACGGGAGCCCTAATGACAAGGCTTGGAAGCCGGTCCCTGCACAAGTTCCCTGAACTCTGACTTCTCACAGCCATGTCCAAATCTGCTGTGAAGATATCCTTGGACTTGCTCTCTAATCCCCTCTGCGAACAAGACCAGGACTTTCTGAACATGGTGACAGCCCTGGACACGGCCATGAAACGGATGGACGCCTTCAACCAGGAAAAGGTGCCTGGGGTTGGGTCTCCCCCTGCTCGTGGCTTCTATCTGGAGGAGCACCTACATGGAGTCCTTAACAGGGCTCAGGCTCCTCTCGGTGCCCTCAGCCCCCCGAGGCCTGTGTCCCAAGCCCTGTGTGCTCTTTCCTGTTGGCCTGCTCTCCGTGGCTCCCACGAGCTCACATCACACACACTGAGGCCATGAGGGAGATGCAGGTCCGCTCTGCCTGACTAGCCTCACTGAGCAAGGCCATATGGGCCTTGGCAGACAGCGGCTGGCAGGGTAGGAATTCATTAGGGACGAGGACAGGGTGCTCCTGTTGCCCTTTGGACTTCCTGGTCACCATCTCTGCCTCACCCCAGCTGCAGTTAGGAGTGCCCACCCTGCCTGACCTACTTGGGCCCTCTTCCTTCCAGGCTCTAGGGGTGCCCCGGACAGGTCTCCTTTCTCTTCTCAGGAACTGGAGCCTCCCCTTTAGGAAGAGTCTGGCTTCCCCCAGTTTTGATGTCATTGGGTTTTTCTTCCGACAGGTGAACCAGATTCAAAAGACCGTGGTTGAGCCCTTGAAAAAGTGAGTAAAGGTCATCTGGGGACTAGACTCAGGGCACTCCTTGGAGAGGCAGGTCAACTGGTCACCTGGGGGCTGAATGTCACTTCCAGCCACCTGTCCTTAGGCTTGGGGTTGACGGGAAACCGGCCGGGTCACCAGCTACCCGATCTGCGCCCTGAGGTTGGCCTGCTGGTAGCTCTAGAGTACCGGCCACTGCCCAACGCTGTGATGGGGCGTGTGAGCCGCCTCAGCAGCTGGCCTATGCTCCGGTCAGTCGTTCTGCCATTTTCCCTTTGTTCCTGTCGGAGGACGGTGGGACAGAGCCTGCTGAGTTAAGCCAGCAGAGATCTTGGCGAGCCCTCAGCGGAGATGAGCAAGGCCTTTCATCTCCCAGCCGGATTGGGAGAGCAGCTGCCTGCAGCACTCGGCTTTTGAAATGTGGGGGTGGCTGCACATGGGGAAGGGCGCCGCCACGGGTTCCCGCCTGGGAAGGTCCCTTACTCATGACCTATCAGGGTCAGAAATTCTTCTGTGAGACTCCTCTTCTGTCAGGCAGGCTCTGGTCAGCGATCAGACGGGCCTATTCCCTAGGTCCCCTAAGGGGTGGGCATTGCCTTGAAGCTCCCGAATCACTTCATCTTCTTCCCTGGCCTCTCCCAGGCAGCCTCTGACCCAGAAAGGCCCCACTCCAGCCGGCAGCTGCACCGCATTACCTCTCTGTGGTGGTCCCTGGCAGTGGCCTCCCCAGGGCCGGGTAATGAGGCTCTGCTAATTACCATCAGGCTGGATCATGGCCAGGAGGGAGATGAGAGAGCAGGTTTTGATCCTCTGGCCCCTGGTGCTGAGGTTGTCAAGCTCCTCACTCCCTGTTCAGGTCCCTGGGGTGGGCTCAGGAAAGCTTATTCTAAGCAGGGCTGCCTGGAGGCTCAGCCACGGTGGGGAGGCTGGATCTGGTGTGGAAAGGGATTTCTCCCTGCACCCCTGCTCCTTCCCTGGGCCTCTGGCCCCTAATCCCTGCTCAGCACCAGGTCACAAGGTCACATGAGCAGCTGGGTGCTGAGGAGGCCCAGGAGAGAGAGATGAGGGCTTCCATTGCTTGTGGGTGCTGACCAGTCTCCAGACAAGGGTCCAGAGCTGGCTAGGAAGGACCAAGGCAGAGCAGATCCTGCCCATGGGGGTCTCAGGGGCTGCCACAGAGACTGCCATGGGCGCCCAGGGCTGGCAGAGGTAGGAGGGGACACCAGCTCAGAGAATGGGGACTGGCTCCTGTCTCGATTTCACAACCAACGAGGCGGCCTTGAAATCTGATGCCTGGCTTCTGGAGCCAAGTAGAGAGAAGTCCCGGCTGCTTCCCACCACCCTAGCAGCCCACCACCTGCCAGGAAGGTGGGTGAGTGCAGAGGGGGTGGGCACCATCTCCGCAGCAGATCCGCTGACCTCTGTGTGAGCTCCTGGCCGGGCTGGCTCCCGGGCTGGCTTCTGTGCATCTTGGGGCTGACATGCGATCTCCCCCAACCACATAAAACCAGCACTGCCTGTTGCCTCCTCTTGCCAGGAGAGATGCTCCCAGGGACCCCAGCACCGGAAACAGGAAACTGCAGCTTTCCTGTCCTCTGATGAGGAGCATTGCCACATGGCCACCCACCGCCCCCAGCCTCCCCCCAGGGGCTTGGCCTCTAATCCCCCAGTCCCTGGGCCACGCTCACATGGTCGGATGGGGATGCTTTCAATTTCCCTTTCCTGGTGGGTGGAGGATCCCGGCTGTGTGGGCACAGAGTGAGGAATGGCAGGCATTCCCCACCGGGCCGGCTGCTCCCAGCCCACCTCCCAGCCGGCCTCTCCGCCTCCCCCTTCCCTCCCCCATCTCGCTGCCTCTTCACCCCACGCTTACCCAGGGGAGGCACTTTGCTGTTGAACCTTAGGACGGGCAAGAAACGGGCAGTCACCGTGGGCAGAGCTCAGCGAGTACCTGGTGTAGGCCCGGCCCGTTCTCCGTCTTAGAGAGTGGACGTAGCTTTAGCTCTAGTGCGGAAGTCATGGTGGCCTTCTTACGGAAATGGCCACGTGGTGACACCTGCCACTGGTGTGGAGCGGCCCCGTCCGCCCTGACCAGCCTGTGGCCTTGGCCAGGTCCGTTCCTCTAGTCTGTTTTCCCACCTGACCTTTTGAAATGGCATAGCCAGTGCCCAGCAGGGGAGGGACGTGTCGGGCTGAAATGGAAGTTGAGCCCTGTGCACAGGACAAGACACCCCCCCCCCCCCCACAGAGCCTCCCTGCCCCCCTCACTGCTGCTGATGGGAGAGGGGCAGGAGCTGAGCAGAGGGTCCGACAGCCCCGCCTTGGTTCTTTGTGGCCGCCCAGTCAAACTGCGAACTGCATACCCCAGGGAGAGCGGGGCCCCATCCCTGCCAGTGAAGCCATCAGGTTCCTGGACCAGCCTGTCCTTGACTTCCCTCCTTGCTAACTTTCCTCCCTTGATCGGGAAGGTGGAGAGCAGGAAAGCGCCCCACATGGAGAAGGGGGTCCTGCGGCCAGATGAGCTCCGCTCCTCGCACAGCATCATGCTACCTATAGGCCCCACACGTGGGCCGGCCACGTCCGTTCTGCTGCCTCTCAGTGGAAGATGGGGAGGTGGGCCTCAGGGAGCAGTAGCCCAGAGCCAGGGGTTACAGGGTCCCCCACTCTTTAGTCAGCCACTCAGAACATACTGGCTGATTGCTCCTGCCTGACCTTGGTTTCCCCACTTTAATGTGAGAAGCGTGACGCCCGCCGTTACCCCTCAGGAGTCCCGAAGCCACCTGAGTGGAAAGTGACTAGTGATCCAGATACAGTGAACTAAGTCACAGAGCCTTCCGTGGCCTCCTGGTGTGATGGGCACTGCTGTGGGCACAAATGACGGTGAAGAGAGTTTCCTGGAGGGTCTCACAGAGGCAGGTGGTCTTGCTGCCAGAGGCTGAAGGTCGTATCCTGCAGACACGGCCACTGAGGGTGCCTGGCATTGCGTGGAGACCTGGACCCGCTGCGTCCCACCTCACTCACCCCTGGACAGCAGGCCCAGGCACTGGGGCCACCCAGGCAGCAGGTTGCTTCTAACTAGGCAGTCAGGGTGACTGCTGGTGGCCCCTTGTCCAGTTGGGGCGGACAGGGAGGTGGCGTATGGCTTCTCAGGCCCAACTGCATCTGCTCCCTCTCAGCTGCTGGTCACACTCCTCCCAGGAAGGGACGGGCATTATAGCAGCTGCCTGGGGCAAAAGCAGAGAGTCTAGCCCCCTCCACCGAACCCCCACCCCCAAAGGGTCTCACCTGTCCAGACCTCCCCGAGGGGATCCTGTGGTCCTGGAGGTGGCTGGTTCCTCCAGCCATTTTCCTGGGCACTTTACATCTTCTGCCTGGCAAAGCGGTCTTTTAAAAATATCAATTTGATTAATGTGTGAAAGGGCATGTGACTGAGGCTTCAGAGACGTTTGCGTGGTCTTATCCACTTCTCATTTCCAGTTAGAGGCTGAGCCCGTTCTGGACCCCCATTAAGTTAGAAGAATTCATTTTAATCACCTTTCTCGGAGACAATCCTTTGTTTCATCAAAATCTACTGCCTGGTTCTAAAGCTTTGTTTGGTGCGTTTAGTGCTTTGGTCAAGTTTACATTCTGTATTCTCTGGCAAAAGTATTCACGACTCTTGTGTCACATGTACTCTTGATTTGTTGAGGCATTTAAAAGCCAACTTCATGGTCACATCCCTTTGAGAGACAGACTTGGAAACCCCTCTTCATGTGGCATCTGAACTTCCTAAAGACAACCCGTGCTCAGACGCCCTCCTGGCTGAGCGCAGGGCCAGGCTGAAGTCCGCAGCTGCCCGTCCCCATCCTTCCTCTCCCCGGGGATGCTCCAGAGAAACTGGCTCTTCCCCTGGTCCTGGGTCGCCTGCTCAGCCCGTGTCCCCACCACACTGTCATTTTCCTGTTGCGTGGCCAGGTCTCCGCCGGCTGTGCAGGAGCACCTCCCGCCGCATGTCCTGCCCCATCCGGAAACGCCGCGGGCAGGCTTACCTGGCCGTGTCCAGCACTTCCTCGGAGACATCGTTTGTCGAGGGGCGTGCAGCATCCCTGCCTGGGATGAGTCCTGCCCGTCAGTCTCCATCACTGTCCTTCCCAGTTAGGGGTGACACTATCACCAACGTGTGCCCACGGGGCCAAAAATGCCGAGGCGTCTGCGGCTCTTTCTGAGGGGCCCGCGCCTGAGTCACCGTGAGGTGGGAGAGGTCCCCGAGTCGTTTTCCGCAGACATCCGGCCGACAGTGTGGCCATTTCAGTGGTAGAACCAGAGGATTCCTATTCTCCCTGTGGTCAGCTAGTAGGATAGGGCAGGAGTAGGGGAGGGTTGTTTATTGGGGGGGGGGGGGGGCTTTTGGCTTGTTAGAAACTTCTTTATTAAATGGGATTTGTTTTTTATTAAAGGATAGTGGACATATGATATTCTATCCTTTTTCTGGTGTGAACATACTGCTAGGACATGTATACACCTTATGAAGTGATCACTAGGAGTAGGTTTGTTTTTGTTTTTTATATTTTATTGAGTTTTTTACAGAGAGGAAGGGAGAGGGATAGAGATTTAGAAACATCGATGAGAAACATCGATCGGCTGCCTCCTGCACACCCCGCAACTGGGGATGTGCCCGCAACTAAGGTACATGCCCTTGACCGAAATCGAACCTGGGACCCTTCATTCCGCAGGCTGACACTCTATCCACTGAGCCAAACCAGTTAGGGCTCTAGGAGTAGGTTTTGATTGCAATTCTGTCACCTGCTGGTGGCATCTGGGATGGTGGGAGGTGCCAGACAGAACTGGGACACTGGAGTTCTCTTCTGGACCATCACTTCCTCCTTGTGGCCGTGGACGTGTCATGCCTTCTCTCTGGCCTCAGTTTCTTCCATTTTTTAAAAGGCAGCTGTTGGCCAAATGACTTCCCAAGAGCCTCAGCACTGCCTGCCGTGGCAGGGCTCTGGTGTGGGGCAGGGCCTCGGAGGGGCCCGGGGGGCGCAGCGGCAGCATAAGTGGCATCATGGATTCATGACCCTCTGTGTCTTCCAGGCCAGTGGTGTGAGCCTTAGCCTTGGGTTCTTTCCCTGGCCTGATCCCACAGGTCTTGTTCACAATGGAACCCCAAGACCTAGAATAAGATCTGGCCCTCAGTAGGCATTCAGTGTGTGTTTCCGAGTGAATGCTGAGCTGCCAGCCCGCACTCCAGGAACGGGCTGCGTCCAACCCAACTGTGTCAGCAGGTTTGGCAGTGTCTTCCCGAGCCTCAACATGGCAGTGAAACGGCGGGAACAGGCCCTGCAGGACTACAGGAGGCTGCAGGCCAAGGTGGAGAAGTACGAGGAAAAGGAGAAGACAGGGCCAGTGTTGGCCAAACTCCACCAGGTACCCGGGAGAGCGGCGGGGGGTACGCAGCGAGGCACATGGCACACATAGCAAGTTCCTCCTGTACCTGGGGACCGCCTTGAAGGCTGTCGGGCCGCGCGCTCACACACACACACACACACACACACACACACACACACACACACACACACAGCCCCCAGCAGGGATGCTGGGCCAGCCCATGAGAGCTCTGACCGCAGGGTCTTGTTCCCAGGCCCGAGAAGAGCTCCGGCCCGTTCGGGACGACTTTGAGGCCAAGAACAAGCAGCTCCTGGATGAGATGCCGCGGTTCTACAACAGCCGACTTGACTACTTCCAGCCCAGCTTTGAGTCCCTGATCCGAGCGCAGGTGAGCTGCTCCCCCGTGCCCGAGCGCCAGCCCAACACGTTCCCTCCGAGACAGTCGTGGCTTTGTGGACACATCTCACGCCTGCCCCCACGCCACCCACCCTGCCCCGGCACTGCCCGAGGGAGGGAAGCCAGGGGCCTCTGGTCATTTGCTGGACTCTGTTTTGGTTCCTACGTTGCTCTTTGGTTAATCCCAGCCTAGGACGAGGTTCCACGTTTAATAGCTCTTCCCTCTAGTTCTCTCACATTTCACTGCAAGAAGCAAAGGAGGTTGCACCATCAGCACCTCACTCTGAGGGGCAGGTTCTTTGCTTGGTGTGCTTAGGAAGTCAGGGATAGAGGCATAGGGGGTGAAGTCCCTTTTCTGAGGACCCTGCACCCCCCATCCCCACCCTAGTTACTCTTCCTTTGGCAGGAGACCACGGAGCATGGTGAACCCTGGGCGAGCCACGCGCGGGGCACTGGCCGTGGTGCACCTGCCAGCAGGAAGGGCAGGCTGGGTGTGGGTGGAGGTGCACAGCGGAGCACTGGGCTAAGCAGTTAGAGGGTCGCCATGGGCCAACCCTGTGTCTCCCGCTACTCATGGTGGGATACAGAGTGTGTGATGGGTGTAGCTGCTGCCCTCCTTGCCCCTTCGCCTCCCATCCTTCAGGCCATTTGCAGGGATTAGTACCCCATCTGTAAAAGACCAAAAGGTGGAGGTTCTAAAGCCAAGGGGTCTTTTCCACATGGGACCCCCAGCTGACTCCAGATGTTCAGCATCCTTCCACCTTCCCACCTTCCCCACCAGGTAACAAAGCAGAAGGATCAGCCCTCCCCATCTGCCTCCAGCTCACTTCTGCTCTTGGCCTGGGTATTTGGCGCCCTCCAGTGGACAGTGTCATTCCTTGCAGAGTCCACAATCACAGGTGCCCAAGAAAAAGCCTGACTCCTCTCTCAGTTACCTGCCATCTTTGGAGAACACCAAACCCATGGGACTGGCACTGGGGTCACAACCCTGAGCAGGATTGATTTTGGAGCTGGGACTTGTTAGTGACCATGTCCTTGGTTGCTAGGGGAAAATGAGGCAGAAAACTAGCGAGCACAAGGGAGTGGGGGTGCCCACACTTGCCCCAGAGCACTGCCTCAGTAGGTGAGGGCTTCCTTCCAGCAGCTTCGTCCTGGGCCTGGAGGAATGTACTTAAGGACCCTGTGTCTTCCCTCCTGCCCGCCCTCCGTCCTGCTGCATCACCGCCTGTTCCAGCCCCGGCGCCTACCCTACCTCCTCCGTCCCATTGCTCGGGGAGGACGCTCCAGGATGTGAGGCTGTGGCGTGCCCAGATGGAGCAGTTCAGGAGCTCAGGATGCCCTGTCACTAGGCAGCGGGTGGCGGGGGTGTTGCTGCCTGCTTGGTACCAGCTTCCCCCTCCCGAGACTACACTGCCATTAGTCACTGGAGAAGTGCGCATTCCTGGTGACTCAGCCACGCAGTGCTGCTCTGGGGAAGGGGGCATCCCCCATGCTCCCCAGCACTAGCCCAGGCTCCTGTCCCCTGAGGTGACAGCGGAGGTGAGGGCCTTAATTTCGCTCCCCTCAGATCTGGCTGTGGGAGACACTTTCTTAGAAGCAGCTCAACCAGGGCCCTGGCACCAAACCTGCCACCCAGCCTGGCGCCTTGCCAGCAACAGCACTGCAAGTTTCTAAAGCAATAGTTTCTTTTCCCCAAAGACAACTTGGAGCTGGATAAAATGTAAGGGTTTTGAATAGTGTGGAATACGTTCATGGGAATACTTTTCATTTGTCACGAGGTGGAGACTGAGGCAAAAATGGCTCCTGCCCCCTCCCCTGGAAAAGCCCATCCTGGGCCTGCTTAGGCCCTGGGTCTAAGCAGCCCTCAGCCATTTATTTGAGTTGCTGGTGGGTCCCCACTCCTCACATTCCCCCCCCCCCCCCCCCATTCCTGTAAGCTTCCCGTCCCACACTGGGGCCTACCTAGAAGGGAATGTGGAAACAGCCTGGCCTGGGCCCTGGGCCGAGCACCTTAGGCATGATTATCAATGAGAGGAGTTGGGAAGGAACAGAAGGCTGAGGAGGCGTCACCATTCTCACCTTCTAAAGACCAATTCTCAGGGCTTTGGGAGCCTGCCATGCCCTCTCCATGAACAAAAGCCTCCAGCTCCTAGCTTCTGTCCAGCAGTGAGCCCCTCGTCACAGTGCCCAACTCCCTGGTCTCCCAGGACCTGCCAAGGGCCTTCCGGCTTTCCCCAGCCCCAGCCTGGACTGTGCTGTCCTCCTCCACCACTCAGAACACACACACCCCCTGTGCTGCTTGGAGAGAGGGGCAGAGCCCCCCACCTCCACCTCCCGCCTCCCCGAGGATCTATTGCTTCCCTCGCCTTTGACTTATTGCCACCCCAGGCAGTGGACGGTCCTAAAGGGCTTCCGGCAGTGGCTCACGCCTCCCTGGTTGCTGTGCAGTTGAGAGAGATGGGCTGAGGGGAAGGGCAGCAGTCAAGGGAATAGGAACCAGCCCAGAGGGTACAGTGCTGTGGGGGCTTGGTGCCGAGTCCAGCCCCTGCTGACCTCCTGTCTCCCACTCAGGTTGTCTACTACTCTGAAATGCATAAGATCTTCGGAGACCTGACCCAACAGCTTGACCAGCCTGGCCACCCTGATGAGCAGCGGGAGCGGGAGAATGAAGCTAAACTGAGCGAGCTCAGAGCCCTCTCTATTGTGGCTGATGACTGAGCCCCGCCCCTCGGGACACCCCTGGAACACAAGTTGGCTTCCCTAGTCTCTGCCCTTTTCAAGCTTAGGCTCAGGCATCGGCCAGCGCAAGGCCATCCCTGGGAGAAGGCCCCTACCCTACCTCACCAGCCCTTTGGAATGAGCCTGGCGCCTGGAGCCCTAAGCAGGCTGCTGTCTCCCCACCCATAGCAGGAGCCTGCAGACAGGTAAGCAGCCTCTAAAACCCAAGAGGCTTTCTTACTTCCAGAAGAACCGTCCAAAGTGCCTCCTGGTCCAGGGCCAGAGCAGGCTGCCCGCATGCAGGGGACATGGGCTCCGCCAGCTCACCAGCGGGCTCCGCCTTGTGGGCATGGCTGGGATCACATCTACCTCCAAAAGACCGTCCTGGGCACCACCCACCCTGCTGCCCTCCTACTTCTCTCCTCTCCTGGGAGAGGCCCACAACACTGTCCTGAAAATGAGTGCTGTGGTCCCCCAGCCTTGACAGGCCCCTCACTCTAGGCTCCCAGCACGACAAAGGCTGGCTTTTGTCCTTTTGGTCAAGTGCAGGGAAGATCCCGTCTTGTAGGTTCTCTAGGAAATGGATTCAACTCCTGTAAATGTCCAATCCACAGGCCTCAAAGCAACAACAGTGGGTTTGTCTCTCACCTGAATATTTGGAATTTTTTTTCCAGTAAAGTTTTCAATAAAATGTTTTTGTGCTGTAACTAAGGAAAGGAGGAGAGCCACCCCGGGTATTTTTTTTTTCAGGGCAATGCTGCCCCCTGCTGAGCTGGCAATACCCACACAGCATCCTTTCTCCTGACCAGCCAGCAGCCACTGAGCGCAAGGGGGGCTCGCTCTCCCTGCTGCCCACCCACCTTCTGGAGGCGACTACACCTCTGTCCAGCAGAGGCTGGGCTGAGGGCCAGGAGGAGGGGTGGGAGCACAGCTGGCCTGGAAGAAGGGAAAAGCTATGGGGACACTTGGTTTGTTTTTACTTTGGTTTATTTAAAAAACAAAAGCAAAAAAAAAAAACAAAAACAACTTTATATACAAAGTCAAACTGAAACCACGGATTACGGAAAGAGGTGAGACTCATGGGGAACGGGAAAAAGGCTGGGCCAGAGCCAATACCACATTCTGAACACAGGGAGCCGGGGGCAGAAGTGCTGGTTCCTGCTGGCAAGTCCGGGGGGCTGGAACAGTGCTCACTGGCCGACAGCCCAACAGCGAGCTGGCTGGCACTGACTCCCTTCCTCCACAGGCCCCAGGACACTCATCCCCCAGGAACCTGTGCCTGTGACCAGCAGGATCTGTGCCATTCAAAGGAAGGGGCGCTTACCCCAGCCAGACTCCACGTCTGTTTCTTCATTTATTGGCATCAGACCTTATGACATAGTCAAAGAGCCTTTTCCTCCCCTGTCTTACTCTAAACTGGAAGAGGACAGGAGAAAGCACAAGACTAAAGGGCCCCAGGAGAAACCCCAAGGTGGAGGGCAAAATGACATTCGAGGGGTGCAAGTGTTGGATTTAGTTGTAAGTGGAACCGGTTCCTCACTCGTCCGTCCACATAGCACAGGCAGACCCCACCTGACGGCCTGAGCTCCCCTCCACGGGCTGAGCACGGGTCAGCTGCCCGCCTGCTCCCAGGTCCTGCTCAGCTCCTCTCTGGAACCAAAGGGCTCTAACTTGAGCAGCTCCATCGCTGACCTCGCAGGATGGCAGCTCCTGCGTCAAGCCCTCAGTTGCTAGGTGCTGGCTCCTCCTTCTCTACCCAGCTGTCAGCCTGTTTGCAACAGATGGCACGAGAATTAGGACCCAAGGAGAAAGGACTGCTACCCACTTCCTCTTGGGGACTCAACTTTGCAAGCTGCTGGCTGACAGATTCCCTAAGAAACTGGTGGATGGGGGAGAAGGCAAGGTGGACCAAGGGGCTGTTGTCTTGGCATCATCTTGACTAAGCCTCCCAACTAAGCCAGCTCTCCTACAGGCTCACTTTTTCAACCATTCGCTGCATCTCCAGCTGCAGGGGGGTCAAGCGCCTCCGGAAGTCATGCAGCAGCCGCTGAAGCTGGTTCTTCTGCCGCTCAGCTGTGCGGGCCGTGTCCTCGGCCTCAGCCAGCCGGGTGCGCAGCTCCTGCATGTCAGCTGCCAGCGTCTTGTTTGTTACTTCAGTGGCTGAGAAACGGTGATGGCTCTCCTCTGGTGAGAAACACACCAGAAAGCCTGGGGCTAAGTTAAGGATCGGAGCTCAGGGCAAGAGGCCTGCAGCCTAAGGAGTGGGTTCCCCTCGGTCTCCGTGTACCCATCTGCACGGCCATCGGCAGGCCCCATCAGCCACTCACCTAGCTTCAGTTCCAGTGTGTGAATCTTGTTCTCCAGGTAGAGCCGCCCACTGTCCTGCTGCTCCGCACGTTGCAACAGGTTCCCCACATTGATCAGGCTGCCGTTGTGGGACACCAGGCCCTTGTGTTCCAGAGGGGCAGCTACTGGCTTTGCGCTTTTCCCAGAAGGAGGTAGCAGGTCCAGGTTTCCTAGAAGGGCCATGGGAAGAGGTAAGGGTCGGGTCTCGGGAGGAGAAAGCAGCCTGCCCTGCCCTGCCCATTCCCCACCGAAGGCTGCAGAGCACCGGTACACACCAAAGAGCACCTCCTCAGGAAGCCCGCTGTCCGTGCCCTCGGAGCGGCTGTACTGAAGGCTGCGGTACTGGCAAATGTTCTGGGTCACCACCCTGCTGACCAGCTGTTTGGCCTGCAGAAAATACACACCCAGATCCCCTCTGATGAGAAGGTGCAAGCCCTCCCCGGGATGTGAAAAAACCTAGAACTGGAGCATCCCAAGTCCCCCGCAGTTTAGGTGCGTGCCTGTGCACATTACGTCAGGTGAGGCCACCTCAGAAAGGACCAAGGGGGACGCGAGAGAAGGCACCTGCTCTGCACTGAGCCGGAGCCCAAGGGTAAGCAGGATCCTCTCCAAGTCTCGACGGTGCAAGTAGCCACACCAGTTGGCATCAAAGAAGACAAACGCAAGAAGACAGTCCAAAGGGAGCACAGCAGAGGGGTCCAGCTCCTTGGGCTGCAAGAGGAAATGAGGATGAACGGGGTTACACATCATTCTCTCTGGCTAATCGCCCTTTTACAGCTGAGTGGCCTGGCTGACAGTCCCACCAGGTGCACCTTCCGGCTGGAGACCTGACCCTGAGCCTCTAACCCAAGGCCTCCAGGGCATTTCTGGCCCTGGGGCTGTCCCACACAGGAACCCCGTGTGTGCTTCTACACCAGCTGCCCCTCCTGTTCCCCCTGACAGACGCTGAAGTGTCCCCTGGGTCCTACAGAGGTGCTGTTCCATGAGCCAAGAACCACATGTCTGGTCAACAAACAATGGAAGTCATTTGTAGAAGTACAGCTCCCAAGGACGGGCTCAGGCCTTGCTGAGTGTCACTGAGGCCGGAGGGGCAGAACACTGGTCTTACCATGTCCTGAAGGGAAGAGAACTCCATCTCTGACTGGTTGGAGGCAACAGAACGGACCTCGGAATCCTCCAGCTTGGCTCCTGCTACAGAAGGCCTGGCATGAGCTTGGAGCAGTGACCACATGGCCACACCGGCTCCAGTCCCAACGGGAGAACACTAGAGCCACCCGCAGCCGCCCGCGTGCTCCCACCCCCTGCGCTCACCGAACTCCTCCTCCCCATCGTCCCGCAGCAGCAGCAGCTCTGGGTCCAGGGCCATCTCACAGAGGTCCTCCGACGCCTCAGCCCGGGGTTTCTCTTCTTCCTCTCCTCCAGAAGATGGGGGTTTGGGCAGAACCCCATCTTCCTTCTAAGGAAAGCAGACCGAGATGAGGAGGACTGTCCCCTGTAATTACTAGCAATGACAATGGCTAACACTGAGTGTCAGCCCCCTCCAGGCACTGTTAAGGGCTCTGTGTGCACCACGTCATGTAAAGTATTTCATTACACGGGTCCAGAGCAGACCGGGGCACTTTCCAGACACCGGGGATTCTCCCCAGGAGTCCAGTGCAGCCCGTAAAAAATTATGTTGACCTGAGACCGTTTAGTTGGGTGAGAAGCCCCAAATGCTTTAGAAGGGCTAAGAGAATGCAGTGTTCTGGCTAACCACAGCCCTGAGCCCCTCAGAGCACTCTCCTTCACTGAGCTCCCTGTGCTGCCAGCAACCACACTTCCCTTCCCTCCTGCGCCCGCTTCCCTCCAGACACAGCAGCACAGCACTCCCTGGCCGAGGGCCGAGCACCCTGCGCCCATTACACACCAGGCTCAGCACATGAGTGAGAGGGGTTCTGAGAGACCGTACGTGCTCAGAATAGCACCTGGTACCACGCAGCACTCGAGTTCTGTTCAACGTTACTATGTGTAGCCCCAGTGCCCGCGCAGGGGGCAGAAGTACTCACCGGTGGGGTGTCTGACTCAGCAGCTGTGCCCTCACTCTGTACCTCCTCCTTGGACTCCTTGGCCACCTCCTCCTTGACCACTTCTTCCTCCTTGGCCACCTCCTCCTTCTCAGGTTCAGGTGGGGCCACGACCTTTTCAGGAAGGCTCAGCAGCATCTTATAAATCCTATAGCCAAAGTCCCTCTGCAGCATCTCCAGAAACAGCTCAGCCAACACCATCACCTGGTGAAAGAGGCCCATGGGCATCAGGAAAAAGGGACTGTCCCAAGCCCCGCCACACACCCATACACCCTACCCCACAGCCTCCCAGACTCTTACACGCACCTCAAAAGAGATCCTTTCCTTGGGCCTCCGGTCCTCCACAATGCCATGGAGGGAGAGGTTTACGCAGCCGGGGCGTGCCATGACAGCGGGTTCCAGAGGGGGTGGAGGGGCCTCTGGGAGGTCAGTGTCCACTTCCTGCTGTGTGGTGGCCTCCGGGTTCTCTGCATTCTGTTTGGTGTCCGCTCCTTGCTCCGATGCCTCACTTGCCTGTTCTGTAGGCTCTGTTTCCTGTGATAAAAGCCAAGAGCTGTGACCACCTGGGCTTAGGTCAGGGCACCTATTCTCCCCACCTGTTAGTAAGGCTCTGTCTTACCACGGGCACCTCCTGGGCCAGGGGAGCTGCCTCTGCAGCTTTCTGCTGGCACAGGGCCTCCCACTCTTCCAAAGTAGGCATGATGGTCCAGACATCCGGCAGGTACACCACCACGGTCTGGAGCCGCTTCGGGGGTCCTGGCTGCAGGTACTGAAACTCAGCAAAGCGCCACCTGCTCACAGCAAAGGGAAAACGAAGTAGTGACCCAAGACATCTGCAAGCAAGTGCTTCAGTTTCCAATCAACATTTAGTGAGCACACACTGCGAGCCAAGCTTTGAACGTTCAAAAATAAAAGATACAGACAGGTCCTCAAGAAATGGTTAGTCAATGGGAAACACAAAGAAGCAGACATTTACTTTCCAAGGTGCTAAGGCAACAAGAAGGGGCACTGAAGGTTGCTGGGGGAGAGGTTAGCTGCCCTCCCACATTCACATCCCTAGTGATGCTCATGATCCAGGCGGCCATTTGTGAAAGCTGGAGAGAGCAATGAGCTGGGACTAGGGAACAAGGGAGAGCTAACAGGTCAGAAAGGTGCAGAAGCTTGGCCCAAACAGTCGCCAACTCCACTCGCCAATAGCCGGCCCGCGGGCAGCCACTCACCACTTGGTGCAGGCACTCAAGTCAATGCCGGTCTGGGCCTGTGCACAGCGGATGGCGGTGCGGACTAGCACCTGTGGGTCGCCCTTGGGGTCGAGGCCATCCAGGGAAGGAGACCACTCGCCCCCAACCAGCACTGCCTCCTCTTCTTTCCGGCCCAGCAAAAACTGCAAAACGAGATCAGGGCTAAGAAACGAAAAAACAATTACCTGGGTCTCCCACTGGAAGGCAGCCTGCCACCGCTGGGGATGCAGGCAGCAGGATGTGGCAGAGTCCACAGGACAGTGGGGGGTGGCTTCTCCACCCATGAACACGACCAGCCACGTAACGCTCTGACAGTAACAGCTCTGAGCAGTGCTATGCTCCTGGTAAAACCAGAGGTGTTTCAGCTCTGAAAAGCCTTGCTTTTAGGAGTTCATGAATAGGAGCTGAGCTGCTGAAAACGTGACACGGACTGGACGTTACCAATGAATGCGTCTTGCCTAAGGGACTCCAGCTCTCACCTTAATCTGCTTCAGAGGGTGTTCTGGTGCCTCCCTTGGCTCAGCCATGTCATCCACAAAGAGCATGCAACAACGAAACAGTTCCTCCAATCCCGGGGAAGAGAGCAGCAGTACCTGAGGAGGGTAGCGGGAAGGACACTCAGCTTTCTCAGCCTCCAACAATGGGAGCAAGCGGCAGGACCCCAGCCAACTTACCTTGGAACTGTACGCGGGGTCACTGTCTGCAGGGACTGGCTCAGCACCAGTGTCTGGAGCTGGCTCCTTCGCAGAAGATACCTGGATACGGCTCGGGTGGTGGAGGGAAAAGGGCTGGCTCAGAGGGAAGGCTGACAGCCAGCTCAGATGCACAGCCAGAAAATCTGAGGGGACCAGGAGGCTGCGGTAACGGCGCTGGAGTTCTAGGAAGTCACAGGTGGGGCTGTAGGAAGAAGCCAAGACTAAGTTATCTTTTAAATTGAACGGTAAAAGATTTGAAAAATAAGAGGGCAAGTTATTTTATATAATCTGGGAAAGAACTTCTAAATAAGACACATCTAGGGGAAAAATGGATCCAATTTAACCACCAAAAATGTTACAACCTCTAAAGGCAAAATAGTTAAACTGGAGAGGAAAACATTTGCAATACATAACAGAGAAAAGAGTCACTGCTTAACATAAAAGGAACCAAAAAATCACTAACCAAAAGTTCACACAAATCTAAGAGAATACTGGGAAAAGTGACAGCAACAGAAATGAGACTTAAAAGCCCATATAAATATGCTCAATCTCACTTATAATTAAAGAAATGCAAATCAGATATCACTTTTCACCCATCAGACTGATAAAGATAAAAAAGTTTGATAAGGCAGTGTTGGCAGAGGACTGGGGAAACAAGTAATTCATGCCCCAATGGTGAGAACGTAAACTGGTATGACCTCTTTAAAAGAATGAGCAATTCTCTCTTCCTCTCTCACTAAAAAATAAAAATAAAAGAATGGGCAATAGCCATCAAAGTTCAAAATCAGACCCTTTCGGTCAGCCACTCCATTTCTAGGAGCTGATCTCAGTAAAATGCTTGCACCTGTCCACATGGATGCATGCAGAAGGATGTTTATTACAACAATATTTAGGATAAGACTAAAAATGGGGAGAGAGCTGGTTAAATAAATGGTAGTCCAACCATTCAGTGGAATACCATATAATTGCTAAAAAGAATGAGCTCAAGCTAATAAACATTAATATGGAATAAATTCTAAGATTTTAGTGAAATTAAATGAAAAAGCAAAGTACCAAACACTATGTACAATAGGCCTCAATTTTTTAAAAAAAATAGTGTGTGTGTCTAACAGTTAGCAATCATGTTCTGACTTGATGTGACATGGAAATCGGTGTCTTCTGAGATGGGACCATGTGGATCAGCATGGAGAACAAGAGGCCCTGCCTAGGCCAGGGGAGAGGAACAGTGACACCGGAAGAGAGGGACAGTCCTCCTCTCCCACCTGAGGAGGTGCCAGGACCTGCCCCTGGCCTCCGCTGGGCTTCCAGTGGACTTTGCTTTGGGGGTGTATCTAATACCGTAGCTGGAGCCCTGCCTCTCCACAGCTAGATGGAACCTGGAGTCGCTCATCTACCTCTTAAGTCAGTTTCTTTTCCCCCCCCTAAAATATTAATACTCAGATTATCTTAGTAAGGTTCATAAACAGTTAAAATCCCTAACCAATTCTGATGCAAGTGCCCAAAATTACATTATTAAGAATAACTGAGCCGAAACCGGTGTGGCTCAGTGGATAGAGCGTCGGCCTGAGGACTGAAGGGTCCCAGGTTTGATTCCGGTCAAGGGCATGTACCTGGGTTGCGGGCATATCCCCAGTAGGAGATGTGCAGGAGGCAGCTGATCGATGTTTCTCTCTCATCGATGTTTCTAACTCTCTGTCTCTCTCCCTTCCTCTCTGTAAAAAATCAATAAAATATATTTTAAAAAAAATATAAATAACTGAGCAAAGACTTACTGTCCGCAGTATTTCTTAACCGTTTTATTTGTCGAGAGAAACTATTCCTTAGCTCAAATATCCATGTTTCATAGTTCAGGAACACAGGTCAGTGACAAACTTCCTAAAAAATTCTTTACATTCCAAGATCACTTTGCACTCTAAAGGACACCAGCCTTGCCGTAACCGGTTTGGCTCAGTGGATAGAGTGTCGGCCTGCGGACAGAAAGGTCCCAGGTTCGATTCCAGTCAAGGGCATGTACCTTGGTTGCGGGCACATCCCCAGTGGGAAGTGTGCAGGAGGCAGCTGATCGATGTTTCTCTCTCATCAATGTTTCTAACTCTCTATCTCTCTCCCTTCCTCTCTGTAAAAAAGCAATAAAATACATTAAAAAATAAAAATAAAAGACACCAGCCTTCCTCTCTCCTCAGTATCTGTCATGGAATCATAATTTCTGTGGAAATCTGTGTATGCCTTCTTTCTTGGTTCAGCCACACAAACTCATAGGAAGCTGCAACCCCCAGGGCCACAATGATGGCTCCAACAATACAGATGCTTGGCCAGAAGGCCACGTGTCTGAGGTTCTGTCAGAGCACAGGAAGACATGGTGGTTCATATTCTCCTCAACACCCAAGTCCTTCGTGATGGAGAACTGGACGACTCCAGCAGCGGCAGGCACTCAAATGGAACTCTGTCAGTTCCTGCGAGTGAGACGTCAGCTTGCAGGCTACATGCTGCAGCACTTAGAAAACAATGCAGAAACCAGTCCCAGCGTTCCTATGAGCTGCAGCTTCTACCTGCATTATAACTGCTACAGACTGGCATAATCATTTCTGGTGATCAAAAAAAGTTTATCAGGGCACCCATGTCAGTGGTGCTCTGCTGGTCAAAATCTGAGATTTCAAAGTAAAAAATTTGTCACATTAAAAAACAAAAGGTCATAAGAACACACACTCACACACATAAACTCTCACAAAGACTGTATCTCATTTACACAAGACTCTGTTACCAGCTGCAAACTGCACCCCCACCCCCACCCAGCCTTGCCACTCACCTGTCCACAGTATAGGGAGTGAGATGGACTCGGTAAGGAGGCAAGTCATGCCTTGGTTTCTTAGCACCCCAAGGCTCTCCACCAGCCCGCTGTTTGCGTTTCTTGGAGTCATAGTCATCGCTGGAGGTTGAGCCATCACCAGAAGGAAGAAACCACTGTTACTTATGATTCAACACACACTGGCCTAAAAAGAACTGGAAATGATCTGACTCCCCAATGTTAAAGAAATGGATAAAGAAGCCGTGCTGACAGCCATATAACAGATTGTTATAAAGATATGAAAATGGATATTTAGATGCTTTTAATAACCATTCATGTTAAGCCAAAAGAATGGTATATAACACTGTATATACAGTAGTACCTCAACTGTGTAAAAAAAGCTTTAAAAGACTGAAAAGAAAGAAAATATTAATGGTAGTTGCCTCTGACTAAAACTTACGAATAATTTTTAAATACTTTCAGAACTTTATAAATTATAGTTATGAGCAGAAAAGACTTTAATTGATTATTATTCTTTTGTTGTTGTTAATCCTCACCCGAGGATATCTTTTCATTGATTTTTTTTTAAAGAGTGGGGGGTGGGGGGCAGAAATATCAATGTGAGAGACACACATCAATTGGTTGCCTCCTGTATGCACCCCAACCGGGCAGGGATCAAACCCACAACCCTTGGGTATACAGGCCAAACTCTAACTACTGAACACCACCAGCCAGGGCTGATTTTTAACAAAAGACATATGGTAACCATGCTAAGAGTTCTATAAAGTAAGTTTTATTAAAAGCAATAGCTCGGCTGGTGTGGTTCAGTGGTTGAGCATCACTCTATGAACCAGGAGGTCATGGTTCAATTCCCGGTCAAGGCATATACCCAGACTGCTGGCTCGATCCCCAATGGGGGGAGTGCAGGAGGCAGTCGATCAATGATCCTATCTCTCTCTCCTTCTCCCTTCCTCTGAAATCAATAAAACCATATTTTTTTAAAAGATAAATAAATGATACAGTTTTCATAATGAAGCTTTGGGAATACATATTAAAGTCATAAGACACTATGATCCAGTAATCCCACTCTGGAAAATTTACCCCAAGGAAGTTAGTTCAAAAGAAGAAAAAAGGTTATATATAAAAGGGATAAAAAAGCAAGCTGAGAGTAAGAAAACCACATTCACATCCAGCAATGTCTGGATTTTTATCGTAAATAAGTAAAATAATCACGCAGCGCCCTAGTGGGTTTGGCTCGGTGGACAGAGCATCAGCCTGCAGACTGAAGGGTCCCAGGTTCGATTCCAGTCAAGGGCCTGGGTTGCAGGCTCAGTCCCCAGTGAGGGGCGTGCAGGAGGCAGACGATCAATGATTCTCTCTCATCATTGATGTTTCTATCTCTCTCTCCCTCTCCCTTCCTCTCTGAAATCAATAAAAAATATATTTAAAAAATAATAATCATGCAGCCATTAAAACAATCATGAGGATCACATGGAAAAATGTTTAGTAAGAATCTATAAAAATAACTTGAACTCTAAGATTAAAATTATAGAATGTATGAATATATATATATAAAGACTAGAAAAGAATATGGGGGGAAACTGGCAGTAATTTTTCTCTTCAAAATTATTTTCTAGCCGAAACCGGTTTGGCTCAGTGGATAGAGCATCGGCCTGCGGACTGAAGGGTCCCAGGTTCGATTCCAGTCAAGGGCATGTACCTGGCTTGCGGGCACATCTCCAGTAGGAGATGTGCAGGAGGCAGCTGATCGATGTTTCTCTCTCATCGATGTTTCTAATTCTCTGTCTCTCTCCCTTCCTCTCTGTAAAAAATCAATAAAATACATTTAAGAAAAAAAAAAAAAATGGTTACCTTTAAAGGGAAGGAGAGTCCTAGCTGGTTGCTCAGTGGTTAGAGCATCGGCCCACAGACTGAAAGTTCTCAGGTTCGATTCCAGTCAAGGGCCGGAACCTCAGTTGCAGGCTCGATCCCCAGCCCCAGTTGGGCACATGCAGAAGGCGACATATCAATGTATCTCTCTCACATCGATGTTTCTGTGTGTCTCTCCCCCTCCCTTCCACTCTTTCTCTCTCTCTAAATATTAGTGGAAAAAATATCCTCTGGTGAAGTTTAACCAAAAAATAAAAAAATAAAAGCAAGGTTTTTAACTTAATATAACAGCATGCATTACTCTATACATTCATGTAATAAATTACTCATCATTGTATCACTGTTTGGGTGCAATAAATAAAACCAGTAGATCCGAAAAAAACTTTAGAACAATATAAAATGCCAGATTAACAGGAAGACCCCCATGTCAGGGAGGGTAGAGTAAAGGGGGCCTAATATATGATGATGAAAGGTGATTTGACTCTGGGTGGTAGACACAGCGCAACATAAAGACCTTGTAACAAAATCTATACCTGAAGCCTATATGATTCTATTAACCAATGTCACCCCAATAAATTTAATTTTAAAAACAAAAGAAAATTTACCTAGTCATTACACCCCAGGAGCTAAGTTGTTATATTTAACACAACGTTTTTCTTTTTTTTAACTATTATTTTTTAACATATTTTTATTGATTCCAGAGAGGAAGGGAGAGGGAGAGGTAGAAACATCGATGATGAGAGAGGATCTCTGATAGACCGCCTCCTGCACGCCCCCACTGGGGATGGAGCCTGCAACCCAGGCGTGTGCCCTGACCAGGGATTGACCTGTAACCTCCTGGTGCATAAGTCGCCACTCATCCACTGAGCCACCCCAGCAGGACCAGTGTTTCGTCTTTTCTCTGTGTCAGCTGGGTCATTTCCCTGTTCATTTGCATCTCCATCCAAAAGCTGCCTTCTAATCCTCCTCTAATGGGATGTCAGTGCTTCCATGTTTCTAACAGAAGAACCGCTCCCCACTCATCAGACAGCTCTCTCAGCTGGTTTGTGACCGGAGTGAACTCTTCTGTAAATGCTGCCAACCTATAGTTAAGCCAGATGTTCCACTGAATCCTGTGACTTCCACAGCCAGTTTCCACTCCTATTGTGACTTGTCAGGAACAGGTTACAAGGTAGTAGTGCCAGTGGGAGGCATCTCAGTGACCTCAGCAGGAGACACTGATCCCTGCATCCCAAAGCCTAAAATTCAAAATAAAACTTGGCTTCCAGCCAAAACGCTGCTCCTTTATAAACTGCTATTCCCCCTAGAATGGCCTAATTCTTACTCCCCCTTCCCTACTCGGCAGATCCTGTTACCGACTGACAGTAACATCTCTCCTTTCTCTAGAAGCCGGCGCTGAAGCATTATAGCCAAAGTAACGGAACATAGGCCTCGCACTGAGCTTGACATATCCAGGCCAAGCAAACGCAACCGACTGTAGAGAAAGGCTGAACCTGAACCAAAGCAGGGAGTTCACAGCAGCCACTCATTTCCATCCAGGTTACATCATCCCCTGAGCACAGTTACTGTGATTTTGTAATGAAGCCTTAATAAATTCATGGAATATGAGAGGTGGAAAGTCCTTAGAAACTGACCGGGAAGATGCACCAGATGCGAGATGTGGGAGCATGCAAAACACGTATCAGTGACTTGAGAACGGGACAATGTGTTTCAAAGGAGTGAAGACACTGGAAACAATCCTGGGCCATCAAAGCGACCCCCTAGTTAGAACTCACGACCTAGCTGAAGGGAGCACACACTCGCTGCAGCACAGAGACTAGCCGCATCACTGCCTAAGCTTTCGGAGTTACTCCATGAACCTTTTAAGTGTTGACTTTGGACTGCATTCTCGGCCTTGACCATGTAATGATTTACTGGCATCTGGGATCAGGGGTTTCCGTCTTAGTATAGTTCTCACTTCAAAAGAGAACAAGAACATGAGAGTATATTCTGAAGTAATGGAAATATTCTACACCTTTTTTTGTTGTTATTAATCCTCACTCAAGGATACTTTTCCATTGATTTTTAGAGAATGGAAGGGAGCAGTAGAGGCAGAGAGAGAGAGAAAAACATCAATGTGAGAAAAACACATCAACTGGTTGCCTCCTGCACATGCCCCAACCAGGGCTGGAGACCAAGCCTGCAATGGAGGCACATGCCCCTCAACCAGAATTGAACCCGGGATGCTCCATCCACTGAGCCAAACTGGCTAGGGCTCTACATCTTAATAGGAGTGAGGGTTACATGGGATTTTCCACTTGTCAAAATTGTCCAGTTAAGCCGAAACCGGTTTGGCTCAGTGGATAGAGCGTCAGCCTGCGGACTGAAAGGTCCCAGGTTCGATTCCAGTCAAGGGCATGTACCTTGGTTGTGGGCACATCCCCAGTAGGGAGTGTGCAGAAGGCAGCTGATCGATGTTTCTCTCTCATCAATGTTTCTAACTCTCTATCTCTCTCCCTTCCTCTCTGTAAAAAAATCAATAAAATATATTTTAAAACAAACAAACAAACAAACAAAAAATTGTCCGGTTAAGATTTGTGCATTTTAACCTATACAAATTTTACCTTTAAAACATCAAGTATGAGGCAGGGAGTAGAGAGAGGTAGAGAAAAAAAAAAAAAAAAAAAGAATAGCAGATGTTGATACTCAAAGCTGGGTGATGGATATATGAGAGTTCATCGTCCTCTTCTGTTTACTATGCTTATACAATAAAAGTTAAGATAAGACCAACAGATGGAAATAGGACAGTCTTAAGCAAACTAGTCTAGAGCTTAACTCCCAGGGATATAAGCAAAACCCTATAGGAGAGAATAAGGCAAGATAAGGAATGTGAGCCAGAGAGGACAGGTGGCATGCTCTTGGCAGTCCCCGATGCTCACAGATGATACAGGGTGGCCCAGGAGGCCCCATAGGCCCAAATCCACCATGCCTGCTCCCCACAGGCCAAGACACTGTGTGCCTGTCCCAGGCACAGGCCTAGCCTTCTAGGCAGAGTGCAACATGCACACTCTAACCCCGCACTGATGTATACAATGTATATGAAGAAATGTTCTATACTAAGAATTTAAAACATATTCTACAAAGTTACTTTTTGGGGGACAAGTACCATTTTCCTGAAAGTTGTTTTGTTTTTAGAGACAAAGACAAATACAGGGAAGAAAGAAAAAACATTGATTTGTGTTCAACTTATTTATGCATTCATTGGTTGGCTGCCTTATGTGCCCTGACCAAGGATTGCACCCACAACCTTGGCATATCGGGACAACCCTCTAACCAAATGAGCTACCTGGCCAGGGCCTCTTGATAGTTTTGATTCTTAGTATCTCAATCTTAGGGACTAGAAATAAAAGGGAAAATTACATATTAAGAAAAAATTCAATATGATTATTTTGAAAGGTGAACTACATCAGATCCCTGCTTACTGAACCAGTTTATAAAATTCCAATATTTGTATATACCTCACGTGACTGCCTACTTCAGGGTAAAGGAACTAGGATCTAGCTGCAGGAAGAGAATGTTAGTGTCAGCAGGTGGCAAAGAAAGGGGCGGTGCTCCTAGAGGCAAATAAAGGAAATAAAATACTTTTTTCTGATTGAACATCCTCTTACCTTCGGCCCTGATCCAATCGGCCATGAGGGCCCCGAGCAGGAAATCTGTTCAGGTGGCTCAGATGAAGTGTGTGGGATGTTTGGAAGAGACTCAGAGCTGCAGAGAGGAAATGGCTGGTGACTCCAAAACTCTAAATACCCAACTCCCCTGTCCCTTTCTCTCAGTGCACAGAAGTACCCACTTCTATTCACAGAGCAGCAACCTGACAGTTACAAGTCCATTCATCCAGAGTATCCCATAAAGCGACACCCCAACATCCATGCCACTGGTACTCACGCTTTTGAGGAAAGAGTGGGGGAATCCGATGAGGCTGGAAGATCAGCTGGGGCTGAGCTCCCAGAATCCCTTGCTTCTGGCCCAGGGCTGCCACATGTAGAAGTGGAGGTGCTGGGGACTTCAGTAGGGGCTGCAGGGCAGTAACCAGGAAATTCAGGGCATCCCATAGCTGACGTGCCCATCCTCTCAACAAAAGTAAAGCTCGTGCCCAGCTGTCAGGACCCAGGGGCTTCCCTCCCTCCCCTTTCCAATGCATGTGACCAGGAGAGAGAAATACCTGATTGGAGAGCGTTTGCACCTTGACAGCATTCCAAGGCACTGCCTGACCTGGGTTGTATGCAGCCTTCACCAGCACCTTCTCACCCAGCTGGGGCAGCCGGCCCTTCACCACACTGCCAGCACATAAGCCTAGTCAGGAGACCCTGGCCAAGCCACCCTAACTACCCCAATGAGCCCTGCCCATCAAGATTTCTCAGACCTTCATCAACACAGGAAAGCAATGGCTTTAGAGGAGCCCCAAGAGCAGGTGACAGAACAGAATCAAACAAGCATTTCCAAAAAGAGACCAGCCTCAAACCCACCTTAGCTGAAAAAAGACCTCTTCATCCACCACCCCAAAATAGTCGTGCAAGCTGGTGACAATGCCAGTGAAGACCCGCTGCTTCTCCCCGCCCTGCAAGAGAAGAGTGCAGCTCAAACAGGGCGCACTTACCCACATTCTGCCATTAGCATCTCCTCTCTCCACACACCCACCCAGCTCAGCAGAATACTGCACCAAGACTCATAGGGAAGGGAGCATACATGTTTGGTGGACAGAGTCCATCTTTTTGCCTGTGGGGGGAGGGGGGATGCTGATTCTTGCACCACAAGCTTCTCCTAGGACTCCCAGTTGTTTTATTCCAAGGAGCACTCTAGAGATTTCCCTAGAGCCAAAAGTTAGGATTCCCCAGTCAGAGGTGTCTAGTCACCTCCATACTGGCCCAGGACAGGCGTGTCAGGAAGGATGAACACTGTGATGTAAGAACGAAGCATCAGGCATCCATGCGTGCTGAGTGGTCCCAAGCCCTAAAACTCACTAGAAAGGATGCCCCACCTACCTGAAGGTGCCTGGCATTTTGGGACAGGTCTGTGGCCACAGGAGGAGTGAGCAAACCAGGAGGAGGACCCAGAAGAGATGTTGAAGCTGTGCCTGTGGGGACAGAGAAGCAATCTCCAGGAACTGCACCTACCATCGTTCAGCACTACAGTCAACTACGGCAGCGATTTTCAACATTTTTCATCTCGTGACACACACAAACTAATTACTAAAATTCAGCAGCACACCAAAAAATTTCTTTTTTGTCAATCTGACACACAAAAATAGGTATAATTTTTACTCATTCACACCAGATGGTTATTGTCATTTTTTTTTCAATTTGACAAACAACAATGGGTTGGCTGTTGTCATTTTTTTGACAATCTAAAGCAGCGGTTCTCAACCTGTGGGTCATGACCCCTTTGGGGGTCGAACGGCCTTTTCTCAGGGTTCACCTAAGACCATCGGAAAACACATATATAATTACATATTGTTTTTGTGATTAATCACTATGTTTTAATTATGTTCAATTTATAACAATGAAAATACATCCCGCATATCAGATATTTACATTACGATTCATAACAGTAGCAAAATTACAGTTATGAAGTACCAACGAAAATAATTTTATGGTTGGGGGTCACCACAACATGAGGAACATGCAGCACCCGGCTGAACATCGCTAAACTAGAAGACACGGCAAACTCAAAAGGCAAAGTGGCTCCAAGCAACGCTTCCACGGGGTTTCACTGGCAGCCACTGTGGTCAGCGCCTATTTTCCTAGGCAACATCAGCAGCAAATTGCACTCCACCAAGGAAAACCCACAAGCCCTCTTTTTAAAGACCAGCGCGCATCTTTCCCAGTGTGAGCCCGGGGAGGGATAAAGGCGATCACCTGAGAAGTTACGTCCCCCTGGAAGTGGGTTGATCCGCTGGCGCTTAAACTGGGACATTGGGATTGCTGACTTCTTTCAGAGTCTCGGGGGGGAAAAAACCTTCAATCAGAAAAGAAATAGATTAGCAGCTCATAGGGGAATTTTCCATCAACCCCAAAACAGGAATTAAGTATCTTGAGGAGAGTAGGGAGAATGAATGGAGATGGTGGGTGAAGGGAATATAGAGAGTAGCAGAAAATGAAGAAATTACATTGTTCCAGTTTGCCCTCACAAACAACCCAGCGGCGGGTCTTGCTGCCATGCCATCTTAAAGAGCAAACTGAAGCTCGGAGACTGACACTCGCCCGAGGCCGAACAACCCGTTAGTGATTAAACAGGGACTCACACCCGGTCACCCGACCATTTAGCGCTCCTCTCGCTATGCCACGCCACCCCAGATGGGTGGGGGCTGGGGGCTGGAAAGAGCCCGGAGACGTTCATTCATTCAAATACATCCGCCAAAATGCTCTACGCAAGGCCCAGAAAAATGAAGGAGGCGGCCGCTAGAGAGAAGATCGCGTGGGTCCTCTCCCCGGAAGCCCGGCCCGCTGCACCCCCCCCCACCCCCCACCCCCGGCCTGGTAGGTAGCGGGGTGGCCCGGCTGACCGCGAATCCGGCTGCGCACCCGCCCTCCCGCTCCCGCGCTCCCCGGCCCTTGGCTCCTGCCTCGGGGGCCGCTGGGGCCAGACCTCCCGGGCCGGGTCACAGCCAGGCAACCGTGGAAAGACTGAGGCGCACTGTTTCTCCTCCTCCCGCCCGCCCGCCCGCCCCCCAGGGCCGAGGCCGTTGCCAGGGAGACGGGACTTGCAGTCCAAGGGGGGCTCAGCCCCTTCCACGCCCGAGCATCTTCGCTGCCGGCCCTCGCAGCCCCCCGATTGGGGGAGGAGCGAAGAGGCAGAAGGGCGGCGGGGGCCAGCCGACCCACCTGCGGGCCAGGGCCGCGACACCGGGGGGACAAAGACACCCGGAACCACCACAGCCGCTGCAGCCGCCGCCACCGGAAGCGCCTCTCCGGAAGCGCGACCACTAGTCGGAAGCTGCCACTCTCCCGGATATAGTCCCTCCCTCCGCTCCACCGATCTCTCCCTTCCCCCACGCGAGCCTGCCGTGGGGCTCCTACCCAGGAGCGGAAGTACGCCTTCCCCGATCGGATGCGCGTTAGGGAGTTGCGCCGGGGTGGTGTCCTCGCTTAAATGTCCGATTAGAAAAATGAGCATCAGAGAATTGGTTCTTGGTCCAAAGAAAGCTAAAGTTGGACCCCAAACCTAAGAAAGCACCGCACCTTGCCTCATTCTGGCAGATCCCAAGTTTGAAGCCAGTAGAGAAGCAAACCCTTCTGACCAGAGGAGGAGGAGGCCTGGTTAGCGGCCAATTCTAGGAGACCTTCCTATGTCTGACTCAAGCCAATGACCCCCTCCCCAACCCTGGCCTTCCATTTAGGGCAACACACACCCACACTTCCCGTCTACTGGTACCTGCAGATGATGCTTTTCCCCTTTCTCAATTAACGAAGAGCTAGGAATCTAACAAGCTATATAGTAAGATAAACCACCACAATATTTAGGTAGACATTTACAGGGTTCTCATAGACTTTAGTCTCCACAACAATGATGGGGGTAATTAAGTCAGGAATTAGTGCCATCATTCTCAGATATGAAACCTGAGGCTTCAATGAAATGACTTGCTCAAGGTCTTGTTGCTAATCAATGGCCATTTTAGTCCACATTACCAATTCCAGCCCCACACCACCCCCTTGTCCCCTGATCTTCCCAACATCCCTCCAGTCTATCCACCCTCTAACACCCATACCCTCCCCTTCCCTATTCATGTAACATTCACAAAACTCTTTAAGATAGTTTAATCTTATTTTATCCTCAAAACAAACCTGTGAGGTAGGTAGGTCAAGCATCATTATACAATTTGGAGATTAAGTGGGAAGTTATGGCTCAGACAAGTTAAGGGATTTTGTGAAGGTGTAAAAGCTAGTGTGGGCCTCTGGTTTCAGCTCTGACATGTAAAGGCTAGTAGGAAGCAAAACAGCTAACAAAGGTTACTCTGCTATTCCCCGTATTTCCTAACCCTCTCATTCCTGGTGCAGTCTTCGAGGGCTCTGCTCTATGTGCAAGACTTAAAGCAAAGACACCCTTCCCTGTCCTGGGGCTTCCAATACAGGTATGTGGAGCAAAGCAGGACTCCAGGATCAGTAACTGTCCGTTGAGGAATGAAGGTCAGTCCCATCCTTCTGCAATTACCTCACCCAGAAGACCAACCCCTTGAGTGTGTGATTCAGGAGAGATGATTGGATCCAATAAGTTCACAACAGAGATACTGTACATGTATATCATGTTGCATACATACATATCTGCAACACACTGGACCCCAACAGATCACCATGCCAAAAGTGCTCCATGGATGCCTGATAAATTAGTGCAGGGATTTCTGTCAGTCAGAAAGGCGCCCAGGAAATGCCACACCTTGGGGTCTCCCAGGGAACCAGGGCTCCTCTGCCAAGCTGCTCAGAGGAGAAAGACTCGGCTCTCGCCTCAGAGAGAAGGGCGAGCATCAGCAGCTTTTCCTGGCAGTGCCCCAAAACAGCAATGGGGCAAAAGGCAAAGAAGACTTCACTGCACACTCCTCCAGCCAGCGTCATGTCCCTGCACCAGGAGGTCTCAGGAAACAGAGAGGTTTTTCGCTCGTTGCTTCTTCAGCACTAACGATGGCATAAAGGTCTTCCTGAGGGGACGACATGGAAGGTCCCTTGACTCAACTCTGTGAAAAAGGAAAGGAGGCCTTAGACTAGGAGAAGGAAACAAAGGTAACAATGGCCCAGAGTGGATCGGCATTGCGTATCTGCGGTGGGAAGCCTGGGGAGGGTAACTGACATGATGCTTCTTCCTCCTGGGAAATTATTCAGTGTAACTGCCCACCATCATCCATTGTGGAATCCTTCGTCTGTGTGCCCCCGCCACACACACACACACACACACACACACACACACACACACGGGAAGGTGGCCTAAGTTTCACCCTTGGGAGTTAAGGTCTTGCTGGGATGGCCTAAGGAGATCCCCCATATTCTAGTACTGGCTCTGCCACTGATTCATCATGTGGCCTCAGGAAAGCGCGCCCCCCTTTCCCGCCCCCCCCCCCAGCCTCCTCATCTGTCTGTCAATGGGGAGTTTAAACTACTTCCTGTTTCTTCCAGCACCCTCCCAAGACTGTTTATGTCACTCAGATTTCAGAGGGACGAAGAGAACTAGGAGTACAATCTCTCATCCTGGTCCATCCGGCTCCACCCTCTGCCCTAACTGAGCTGGGCCACAGTACCCACCTGAAAGCAGGGCCATTAGGAGGGGCAGGAGGCTCAGGGTGTTGAGGGCTCTTCCAGCGAATCCGATTGAGAAGGACCTTGACCTTGTTCCAGTGGGAGAGATCCCGCTGAGCAGAGAATGAGGGGGTCACCGCAGAGCCCCACCCCACAACATACCCCATACTGTCACCACAGTCCGCAGCTGTCACCACAGTCCGCAGAAGTCACCTGCTCCAAACAGGAATCCTCTCATTTTCCCAGAGTTTCTGGCCTTTAGGGTATCCACACAAGCCAACCACCCGCACCTCCACCTGTCACCTGCCCCACACATATCCATCACCTACCTTGTGACTCTGGGAGGGCTGCAAGGTGTGAGCTGGTTCTGCTGGGACTCTGGACAGCCTGAAAGGGTTGGCACTGGGCACACCTACCTTTGGGAGTGAAGCTCCTTTTTCGCCTTCAGAGAGAGAATCAGGTTACCTAAGGCCAGGAACAGGAGCACACCCACCAAGCCCAGGGCTCAGGGGGTCTGCCTGGGGCCCTGGGCAGACAGAGCACAGAGGGAGACACAATTGCCCCATACCTGTCTCCTGAGTCTGGCTGAGCAGCTCCAATGACCCCCGCACCTCACTGCCTGGGACATGAGAGAGTGGAGGTGAAGGGGCCACAGTCAACTCCTCCTTCTCTACAGGGCCCTGCGTACAGGAGAGAAGGGAAGTCAGAGCCTGAGCAGAGACCTAGGCTGTTCTGAAGGAAGCCCTGGTGCCAAGGGTCCCCCCACTTACGTGCCCACCCACTTGCCTGGCTGCCAGGTGGCTCGCTCACCCCAGGGGGCCTCTGGGGTTGCAGTTGCAGGTGCAGTTGCTGCAGCCTCACCATCTGCTCCAGCACCAGGCACAGGTGTTCCAGGTAGTGAAGACCCTGCCCGGGAGGGCAGGCCCCGGCTTCAGGCCCTATGCCCCTCCCCTGTAGGGCAGAGTAAGGGAGGGGAAACTTGGACTCAGTCAGACTCCCACCCTTGGCAGCCATCAAGTGGGAGCAGAACAGGCAGGGAAAGGAGGATCATGCAACCAACTGGCCTCCCAATGCCCAGCCAGCCGTGGTGCCGGGCAAACCTCATACCTGCCCACCTCCGCACAGCTGGGAGTGGGGTGAGGCCAGGAGCTGAGACACAACCCATGATTAGGGACAGAAATGCCCCACCCCAAGAGAGCTCCGGGGAGAAGAAATGGGGAGCCCCAGCACCCCCCGGTGAAAGGGCCATCGCCATCCCACTCTTCACCCAGCCTGAGAGGGGCCACTCACCACCTCTGCTTCTCCCAGGCCTGCCTCTAGGTCAGTTTCTGCGTTGGTGGCCCCCTGGTCCCTTGCTCCAACAGGGGGCATTTCATACTCAGGCTTCCTTGTAGGCTTCCGGGAGCGGTGGTGGTGTGACAAACTGGCAGGTGAAGTCGGGAGCTGGCTGGACCGCTCCAGCACCCGCTCTAGCTTCTGGCTGGCCAGGAGCCGGCCCAGGTGGGCAGAAGGCTCCATGGGCAGGGCCAGGGGCTCAGGGCTCCCCACGGGCTCTGAGTCCAGGGAGTCCTGAGAAAGGCGTGGAGAGATGGCCCAGGAGCTGTCCCCAACGGCCATCTCCACTCCCGAGTCCAGGAAGGCCAGTTTGGGAAGCGGCACCTGCGTCCGGAGACCTTTCAGCTCGCCATCCCCCTCCCAGGAGTCCGATGAGCACTCTCCGCAGGCGTCCGGGATCCGGCGGTAGGAGCTGGTGACTCCAGGCACTACACACCCTCCTGCCAGCTTCTCGCCAGCCCCACCTGCAAGGAGAGGGATTCAGGCAGGGCAGGCTGCCCCCACCGCCCTCGCATTCCTGGCAGCTGAGCGCATTCCGCGGGGAGGCGTGGCTGGGCCACAGGTGAAGGGAGGAGCCTGCAGGGCAAGCCCCGCCCACCTCTGCAGCCCCGCCCACCTCTGCAGCCCCGCCTGGAGCCGTCCGGCGGAATTCCCACCGCAGGAGTTGTTAGTGGTCACAGCCAGCAGGGGTGGGCTGTTGGGGCGGGTTTCCTTTCATCAGCCCCTGGGACGGCCCATCTTCCTTTGAGGAGGGGGTGCTTCCTCCCGGGGGTCCCTGCACTCCTGCCCCTAGGTCTGCCTTGAACCTCCAAGCCCTAAGTGGGGAGCTGAAGCTTCGCCCACTGCTCCCCAAGGCGGGGTATGACTGCACCCCCTTGGGGCGAGGGGAAGGGCACAGAGACCGAAGCCTGGGCTGCAGCCTGGCACCGGGAGGCTGAGGAGCTCTCCTGGAGCTGGGGCGGGGGGGGGCGGGGGGGGGGGTAAAGTAATAGCCCCGACCAGGTGGGGCTGTAGTTCTTTTAAGTGAGAAAGAGTGAGGACTCTGTGGAGAGTTGAAAAGAAAAAGCTTAAACAGAAGAAAGGGAAGTAGGGGCGTAGGAGGAGCCGTCGCTTTGTCACCCACTGTCACCTGGTGCCAGGCCCTCCTGCCATCTGGGCGCCCCAGTTGGTACTGAGGTGCAGAAACTGAGGCTGGCGAGGGTGGAGGGCTCTCCACGTCTCCCAGGCAGCCCCGGGGCTGGGCAGGCAGGGGGCCGCCAAACTCGCCCCCCCCCCGCCCCCCGCTGCACGGGGAAGGGGCCGCCGCCGCACGGGGGCTGTCACACGCGGCAGGGGCGGGGCCGGCGGAGCGGGACCCAGAGCGGGGGTCCGAGGGGAGCGGGACAGAGGCGCCGACGATTTAACGCCCACACTCAGGGTTTCCCAGGGCCAGGCGCGGTCACTCGACCGTCCACGGGGCGAGGTCGCGCGCCCGGGGCGCAGACGGGGTCGGGGTGGGGGTCGGCGCTAGGGCGGAGGCTCTGGCCGCCTGGGGGTGGCGACTCACCCCGGCCGCCGCCGCGCGGCTCCACGGCGAAGGCGCGCCGCCGGCCCCGCATGGCCCCGCTGCAGCCGCCGAGGGCTGTCCGCCCGCGGCCCCCGGACGCTCCCTGCGCGGGGGGAGGAGCGCGCAGGTGTGCGGGGAGCGGGGCCCCCAGTGCTGGCTGCGTGCGGGTGAGGACCCTGGTCCGCTGCCCTTCAGCCCCGGCAGCCCCGGCCTGGGGTCCCTCCGCGTCTTAATCACACGCGGAGCCCGCCTTCCTGCAGCCGAAACGCCGCGGGCGGGCGGGGCCGGGGCCGGGGCCGGGGCGCGGAAGGAAATGGAGCCCACGTGCCGCCTGGGAGGGCCTGACCGGGACGCGGACGCCCCGCGCTCCCCGCTGTGCGCCTGGGCCAGTCACCGCCACCCGAACCCGGCGCGATGAAACGGGGGATGCCGTCTGCCCGGGGAACTCCTTTCCGACAGCTGCGGAGCGCCGGTCTCGGGCCAGCCCCGAACCCCTGCTGGCCCCACCCTCTTCCTCACCGGGGACGCTACAGCTGGGGTGGCGGGGACTCAGGACTGGGGACCCAGTGAGCCGGGGAGACTGGCGAGCGGCCTGGGGCGGGGCTCCCCTGTCCCCAGCCCAGCCTTTTGCCCACGGATTCAACACTGTCACCCACCAGCCTCACCGCAGGCCTGAAGGGGGCTGGGAGCCCAGGCGGCTGCGGGAGTGAGGCAGCCTGTGACCAGGTGGGCTGGCGGCCTCTGAGGAAACCTGTCCTGAGGGGGGTGACCTGGCCGGGAAATCCCAGCAGGACCCAGTCCCCTGCAGCAGGCGAGGAAGCCGGTGGGCGGCAAACCTGCACCTGAGCCGCTAGGGCGCCTGGGAGGAGGTGGCTGGTACCTGGGAGGGAGGGAGATGTCTGCCCACCTCTTCTGCTCCTGGTTCCCTCCTACCCTTTCTCAAACACCCTACGCAGGAGCCTTCATCAGGGAACCCAACTACAAGATTCTAACTTTATAAATCAAGAAACAGGCCTCCAGCCAAGCCCAGGGAAGGAGGAAGGATGGCCAAGTGCTTGAATTACTGACCATGCCTAACCCCTGGTTTTCAGCCAGGCAAGCCCTTCCCCACTGGCCATGGGTCCCCTGGGTTGCCCCCTCCGGCCCTATCCTCGCCCTATTCCTCTTTTTTAAAAAATATATTTTATTGATTTTTTACAGAGAGGAAGGGAGAGGGATAGAGAGTTAGAAACATTGATCAGCTGCCTCCTGCACACCTCCTGGGTATGTGCCCGTAACCAAGGTACATGGCCTTGACCGGAATCGAACCCGGGACCCTTCAGTCCGCAGGAGGATGCCCTATCCACTGAGCCAAACCGGTCAGGGCCCTATTCCTCTTTCTCATACAGAGAGGGAAACAGACCACTGGGCCAGCCGGAACCGCTTTATGCAAATCAAACAGCTTGTGTGGTACCAAACCCCAGCCTTGCCAGACCCCAGACTGCCCTCGGGGTAGGAGGTTAGGAGGGCTGGCTAATCAGTCAGGTGGCTCCTCCCTCCAAAGTGAGAGGGTGGGAGGGAAGGAGGGAAACTTTGCCAGAGCTCACCCTGAACGTGGAGAATATGGGACCACATTCCAAGCAGCAGTCTCCTCGGTGACTCAGGGCAGGAATGCGTCTGGAGCAGGAAGCCAGCCAGCAGGAAGGCAAGGCCTCGCACAAGGCCGTGTGTGGCCTCAAAAGAACACGCCCCCCCCCGCCCCGCCCCCAGTGTACACTCCACTCCAGACCATGCGGATTGGCCATGCCCTCATGGCGCTCATGGTGATGGGGATACCTTGATGTGTGTGGGGGGGGTGGGGGGGGAGGGTTATACACGTCCCTCCCATCTGCCTTCTGCTGCCCTGACGGCAGCCCCGGGCCCCCACATGACCACCTCCACGGTCTCTCCTTCACCCTGACCACTGCAGGAGACTCACCTCCCTCTGAGTGATGCTTAAAGGCAGGGAGAGGCAGCACAGCCACCCCATCCCTGCCCACCTGAGGGGTGAGCAGCTATGGCGAGTTCCTGTGACAGGTGGTGGCCAGAGCAGTCACCCCTCAGGCTGAGGCCGGAGGGGTGTGACTGCCCCTTCACCTCCATGGGGAAGTCCCAGCCTCACGTCTCCTGCAAGCTCAGCACTGAGTGAGGCCCTGAGGGACCATGGGCCACGCTAAGCGCCTGGAGGCAGCTCCTGCCACACGAGAGATGGCGGGGAGCCGTGGTGGCCTCCTCTGTGGCCTGGAAGGCTGCCTCTGGTCGTGGAGGGGCAGGAGCACCCCCACCCCTGGACAAGCCAGAAACCGGGAGTCCGGCTCCGGGTTCCTTCCCTGGCCCTCTCCCCTACCAGCTAGGAGTCCTCCCACCAGGTACTCATCCTCCCTGTCCTCAGTTTCTTCACCTAGAGACGAGGATGGTAACAGTACCTCCCCACTGGGAGGGTCAGACTTAAAGCACTGAACACCTCCCTGGCACTTTAGAACACGTAGCTGTGGAACTTTGGGAAAGTCACGTTCTCGTCTCCCACTGAAGGGGGCGGTATTAGATACTCTCCCAGGCCCCTCCTAACTCCCATCTGCCCTCATTTCTGAAGTGATTCCCCCAAATGCAGAAAAATCGAAGGCGGGCACTGCACTGGACAAACTGCAGTTGCATAATCCGGTGGTCTCCCCCACCCCTAGTTACTCCACCTTCCACAGACGTTTTCTCCCAAGCTCAGGCTGGTGTGTGGCCGCAGAGAGTTCTGGAACTGTAACCCTACAGCCCCTGGAGAGAGAGCTAAAGAGGTAGATTTTAGCTTGAACCCATCCAGCCTTTAAAGGCATTCAACCACTCCCAGGCATGCCCATTGGCAAGGGTCTCCCCTCCTGAGAACACCGCTGGCCCAGCAAGGTCTGCTAGAGACAAGGATCTCACCACGTTACTATTGCAGCCCACCTGTTCCAACTTGTCACTTCCCTGCTTACAATTTTCAAAGTGTTCCAAGAGCCGCAAGCTGAAGTTGAAATCATTTCTCCTGGCATTCAAGGTTCCCGTCTCCCTTTACAGCAGCAGCTCTCAACCTGTGGGTCTCGACCCCTTGGGCGGTCGAACGACCCTTTCACAGGGGTCGCCTAAGACCATCCTGCATATCAGATATTTACATTACGATTCGTAACAGTAGCAACATTACAGTTATGAAGGAGCAACGAAAACAATTTTTTGGTTGGGTCACAACATGAGGAACTGTATTTAAAGGGCCAGAAGGTTGAGAACCACTGCTTTACAGCCTTACTCAGTATCCCCTTCAGCCACTGCCCTAAACTGAGCATTCCCCTTGCCCTCGCCCCGTCACTCGGCATTTCTCCCCTCCACCCTTCCAAGTCCTGTTCATCCTTTCACACGGACGGCCCCTGCTCTGCACCCACAGGGCCGCCTGTGTGCTCCACATCAGCTCTTAAGCACTGTCGTCACGTCGCAGTATTTCATTCATGCCGCTCAGTTGCTGCCACTTGACTGTTATCTTTAGGAAAGCAGGAAAAATGCTAGATCTTTCTATATTCCCATTTTGCCGGAACCCAAGTATTTCCAGAGGGGTGAATTCCCCTTCTGAGTGTTCTCCCTGCCACGGCTACGCCGGACACTAGGTGGCGCCCAGGTGGGTATCCCATTTCAGACCAGACCTCCTCTTGAGCCACAGAAAGCCTGATCTTTCCTGTGAATATAAAGGCAGCCATCCAGGTAAAAGTTGAGACAATTATACCAAGGTGTAAATTATATCAACAGGTGCCTGAGGAGGCAACACAGGCTCTGCCAAGGTTCCTTCCAAAAGGAGCCAGATAGCACCCAGCACCCTCTGAAGCCCAGCTTTGATCTTTTCAGTGAAAATAAAGCTGAGGCTATGCCCATCCCTCCGGCTGACTTGGGGGCAGGGTGAGTCTGAAGCACCCAGCAGCACCTGTGCGCCTTTCTGAAATGTCCTCTGGGATTAGAACAAGGTGGAGGGGGAGGCAGTCAATCACGCCAAAAATCTGGCAGGGACCACTGTCCCCTGCCTCAAACATAATACCTGCCTCAAACATGCTGGCACTGGCCATGAACTTTTTTTTTTTTTAATATATTTCTTTATTGATTTCAGAGAGGAAGGAAGAGGGAGAGATAAAAAACATCAATGATGAGAGAGAATCATTGATTGTCTGCCTCCTGCATGCCCCGACTGGGGATCGAGCCCACAACATAGGCATGTGCCCTTGGCTGGAATCGAACCTGGGACCCTTCAGTCTGCAGGCTGACGCTCTATCCACTGAGCCAAACTGGCTAGGGCTGGCCATGCACTTTATATGTACTGCCAGGGGAAGGGGTGGCAGACCAACCCTGGCTTGGAGGTGAGGCCCTCGGTGGGTGGTGGTCCCTCAGTGTGGGGGCTCTGCTGGGTTGTCGCCTCCAGGCAAGGCTAGCCTGCAGCCTTGTCCCAAAGTGGTTCTGGTGATTATATTTCTCCAATGGCTGCAGACAGCCTTAGAGAATGCAGGAGGTACTTTGGATCATGCCCCTTTCTGCCCGTCTTCTGGGTAAGTCAGCAGGACTGGCAGCTTCCACAGCAAAGGGCACAGAGAGCACCAGCCCAGCCAGTGGTGGCAGAGCAGGGGATGGCATGGAGATGGGCGTGGCAGAATGGGCCTGGGGCTGCCTCCTGTGCCTCTGCTGTCCACCCTCCACCATCCCTTCCCCTCCCCAGGCTCCCAGGGAGAAACCCATTCCTGCAAACCACCAGGGACCATCTGGTAAAACAGGCATCTTTACAAAGGGGCCCAGGAAGAGCAGGACCCCCAGCTTCATCAGCTGGTAGGGCAAGGGGTGGAGGGAGGGGAAATCCTATCTAATAAAAGAGTAATATGCAAATTAACCATCACTCCATGACAAAGATGGCTGTGCCCATATGGCCGGGGTGGGACACTGGCGGCGTCACCTCAGCAATGCGAGCCCAGCATCTGCACCCTGGCCACACTGAGGGAGGGGAGGGGCTTCTGGCCAGAGGCCTGGGTGCGGGACGCTGGGCTCGCCTCGCCCCTGGTGACATGAGCCCAGCATCTGTGCCCCAGCTGCATGGAGGGAGGGAAGGGGCCCTGGCCTCGTGGAGGGAGGGGAGGGGCCTTGGGCCATAGGCTGGGGGGCGAGGGATGCTGGCATCGTTGCAGGCCAGGCTGAGGGACCCCCCCCCACTGTGCACGAATTTTGTGCACCGGGCCTCTACTATGTGAATAAAGCCTTTGCTCCCAGCAGTAGGGAGAAGCCAGGGAGAAGAGGACAGGAAGGAGGGGCAGTTCCTTTATTTTGTCCCCGTATATATATATTTATTGAACTCACGTCAAGAACTTTGCATCATGAATACCCCTAGCCTGTGACCCTCCCTTCTCCTAGATACTAATCTCCATAGCCCAGCCTGCCTAACCCCTGCTGCTCAATGGTGACTGATGCAATGTCCGCCTCAGAGATTGGTGCAGAGGCTGCCCAGCAGGGGGAAGTGGGAGTATCTAGCAAAAGCCTGGGAAGGTAAGACAGGCCCCAGCCTCCGGCCTCACCCAGTGAGGGGGAAGGGGCCCATCACCCACCATCGCCCTTCCATGCCAACTTGTTATTGGCATGGCCCTGGCGCGGAGGTGCCCACAGAGTCCGGAGGTGTGCTCAGGCCTGGGAGGTGAGGGCTTTAGGCGCTGAGTATCGCTGGCGGGCATGCTTCTCACAGTACAGCTCATCCCCCACCCAAAAGTGCCCACGCATCTTCAGGTTCAGCCCGCAGTCTGCACAGGTGTAGCAGCCAGGGTGGCGGTACCTCCCCTCCTGGATGCGCACGGCCTGGTTCCTGAGGGAGGGGGGTCGGAAAGCCATTCATTAGCCTGGGGGGTGGAAAACCGGAGCCGGGCGTGCTGCTCCCCAGAGCCCAGAGGCAGGACCTGGGAAGATCCCCAAATCTGACTCTTGACCCCCCATGCCTGCCCTCAGGAATCTCACTTCACCAGGCTCCAGCCCCAGAACCCTAATAATAATAATAAAGTCATTCCTCCCCCACAAAAGGCAGGTAAACTCCATCCTGTATCTCCTGGGTTGTTAATGGAGCAGTGGTTCTCAATGTGTGGTCCCAGGTGCCAGGACCACAGCATCGCATCGTCTGGGGACGAGCTGGCAAGGCACGCTCTGGGGCCACGGCCCTGCTGAAGAGGAAAGTAAGGTGCAGGCCCAGCAGTGTTGCCACAAGCCCGGGCCCTGGGCTGCTCTCCGACATGGGACAGTCCTCTGTCAGTGCAGCAGCGCGGACTCTCCCATTCTGCAGATGGGACACTGAGGCCCAGGGAGCGGAAGGGATTCGCCCAGAGTGAGTCATCTGCCCCTCCACGCTGTGCGCGGAACAACTTTTTCCAGGGGAGCCTTTCAGCAATTTTCCAGAGGACGTGGCTGCACTGCGATGTCGCCACTGAGAACAATGAACCTGCCTCTGGGAACTTCATCCGGAGGGGTGAGAGCAAGGTTTCCCCGGAGGAGGCTCCTCGTCTAGAGGCAGATCTCCAGAGACTGGGATGTCATGCAGATAAACCAAAAGCAGTAGCACGTCTTCCTCCCTCCACCGGGAGGGGGACAGAAATCAGGGGGGAGGGGGAACGGCAGGACAAAGCCAGCCGGGCCTCCTGCGAAGGCTGACAGTGACCCACAGAATGCCTGACGGCTCCACTTGTCACTGTGCCCTCCAGGGCCCCTGACGGGTTGTTCTGTGCAGCCCCCTCTGGGAAGCACCCTGTGCCCTGCCCCCACCCTGCCTCCCAGGCGGCCAGACTCACGCAATGCTGGTGCTGCACTTCTCACACGTGTGGAGCTTGGGCGGGGTGGCCGGGGCCCGGGGGGTGGGCAAGGAGGACTGGGGGCTCAGGGAGCTGGGCAGGAAGGCAGGTGTGCCACCTGGGAGGAGGGAGGGCAGACAGACACATCAGAGCTGGCCCACCGCAGCGGCGGGCTGTTTACGCGCACTCCGCCTGTTCCAACACGCCGCCAGGACTCACACTTACAGGTGGGCCTCTGGGGTGGCACCAGGTGTGAGCGTGGGGAGTGGAGGAAGGAAGCGATCCGGCAAGATCCCTGGCTGAGGCTGGGCAAGTGCAGGAAGCACACGGGAGGCTGCCTGCCCAAGCCAAGGAGCAAGCTGGGAGAGCCTGCGTGGTGCCTGACCCAGCAGGCCAAGCAGACGGCTCCCTTTGTGCAGCCCGCCGTGATGATGTTAATGGGCAGTAATAATGGGCGATAACCTTTGTACAGTTTCCAAAGGGCTCTTACATGCGTTATTGTCTCTGAGCTTTGGACCATGCTCAGATGAAGCACAGACGCTACGAGGCAGGGACGGTCCCCACTTGCAGCTGATGCCACGGAGACTCCAGTGTGATGTCACCACCCATCTGCCTCTCCCTCCAGGGGCCCGCCAAGGGCTCAGGGTCACACATTTTCAAAACTGGCTCCACCCCAACCCCTGCCTCTGTGCACACCTCTAGGAACCAGACGTCAGAGTTGGAAACAGCCACCAGGTTTTAGTGATCCTGCCACTCACATACTTCTCCTGCCCGGCCCATCCTCGCGCTCCCTGATGCCACTGCCCAGGCCAGGCCTCCCCATCTCTCCCCTGAAGCAGGACAGTGGTCCCTCCACAGGGACGCCTGCAGCAGCCTCCGGTTCCTGGGAGCCGGGTGGGCCTGGCAGCCCCAATAAACAGAGCTCCTCATGGACAGACATGGGCCCTGACCACCTTTCCTCTCCACACTCTGCACAGGGCCGGTCCACGGGGGCACGGGAAACGTTCGGCAGGAGCCCGGATCGCCTGAACTGCTGCCTTCGGCATCGCAGGTGCCGCCTGCATTAATTATCTAACTGGCCTTCCTGGGTTAGGCCACTCCGAAGCCTGGCACTCGAAGCCTCACAGCCAGGACTTCACTCCCAGGGCCACCTCCCTGCTGCCAGGCCGCTGTCCTCTGCTCCCACAGCCAAGAGCTCTCGGCCGCGCCTCCACATTCCGCAGCCGGCCAGCCACCGCCTGAAGGCTGCTTGGTAAAGGCTTCATCTTTCTTCAAGGACCACATCAAATCCCTCTTCCTCCACTAAGCCCTCCCCGGAGACCCCACCACCCCCGTGTTGTTCCCTTGGCAGTTTCCTGATCCCAGCTGGACCTCTGAGGGCGCCCGGTAACCCCCGACTGCAAGCTCCTTCAATGCAGGACCTGTGGTCTCAGTGCCCCTGGGTGCCTGCCTCCTGGTGAGCACTTAGGAATCACTAGGCCAATAAGCTGTCCACCCAGGGCCCAGAGGTGTCCCTACTTTCCCTCCCAAACCACCGCCACCACCCTGCCCCACCGCCGCCGCGGCCACCCCGGGCCTCACCTCTCTCCTCGGCCTCCAGGGCTTCCTGCAAGAGTTTGAAGGAGCTGGACTGCCGGGGGGCCATCCGCCCCTCACGATTCTCCTGCAGCATCTTGAAGACCTCCGAGTCCTCTCGTAGGACGTGGCTTCCCCTCTCCGAATCCATACTGTGGGGATGGGAGGCAGCCAGGAGTGAGGTCTGGTCCGGTGTCAGGATGAGCTGCCTGGACTTAGAGAGGCAGGGACCCCTCCATCCCTTTCTAGGAAGCCAGTCCCTCCTAGTCCTCCGAGATCCCACCCTCCCTCCAAGGCTCGCTGGTACCTGAGTCTGGGGCTGGAGGGCCGGGGTCCCGGGGAAGGCGGCAGCACCAGCACTGCGGAGTCGCCAGCGAGGCCAAGGCCAGCCTGTGGGAAGGAGAGGCACCAGGGGAGGAGTCAGCGCTGGAGCCTTCAGCCAGCACAGCCAGCGGCCAAGGCCGGCTATTCCCAGGCCCAACACCAGAGGGCCCCCCTCCCCGTCCCCTCCATGGGAACCGGGCCAGGTCACCGGAGACTGTTCCTGTGCACCCGGAGGGGAGGGAGGCAGCACCCAGCTATGGAGGTGTGAGGGCTCTGCAAGGGGACTGGGCGGAGGGGCAGGATGAAGATAGGGGGTGACAACCAGCTAAATTCAGACAAAAAGCAAATTCCTCTGTTATCTCGGGCCATGTGTTTGGAAAGATGTTGCATGTTGGGGCCTGTCTGCTCTGACAGAACAAACGAAGAAGCCAGCCCTCTGCCCCGAGGAAAAGGCAACATAAAGGGGAGGGAAGAGGCCAAGCCCCCTCTGGGAGTCGGGGCTGGAGCTGCACAAAGGACCTCTCACCCACCGCGCTGGTTCCCTTCTAGGAGGGCCAGGGTTTGAGCCCACCAGCCTCTCCAGGCCGCCCTGGGAGGTCTGGTCCTGCCCCGGGCAGCCTTGGGGAGCCAGGATGGTTCTGGGCCCACAGCCCAGCAGCAGTGCCCTCTCCCTCCCCCGTGTGCACCGTCCATCTCGGGCTCTTACACCTGCTCTCCACGTGGGCATCTCCCTTCCACCTCTGTTGTTCCGCTCCCTCTCCACCCCGTCCCCATGGAAAGGAGAGCCTGAGGCCCCAGGCAGCCATGCTAGGGCAGTTTCCTGGAAAGCCAAATCCCCTCCGTTTTAAAATTCAAAGTCAGGAATGAATCATGGGGTTGAGTGAAAAACCTGCATGAATTCCTAAGCTAAAGGGGAAACATCAGTCTTGAGAAGACAGCCCTAGACCCTCTCCCTGCCTCTCCCACCAGTCCGCGTTCCTCTGCTTGCAGGCCGCTGCGGGCAAGCCTTCCACAGTGAGGCGACTCAGCTCCCAAGGGCAGCAGCTGGGATCGGAGGCAGGGCTGGGAGTCCACAGCACAGAACCTGAGTGCCCAGCTGGTGCCAGGTGGTCGACAGAGGACGGTGAGGAAATGTCCTCAGGAATGACGTCCAGCGCCAGCTAGTGACTCAAGAATGATGTCCCATCTCGCTGTCCCAGACAGGCTGGCACATGCCCTGGGCCGGGAGCGGGGGGACGGGACACTGGGCAGTGGGAGGGAGGGCTGAAATCCGGCCCCCGTTCCTTCAAAAGCCCAGCCCTCGTGCCAGCCAGAGGGAGAGGTGCTGTTCTCACTTCACATCTGCTCACCAAGGCTTCTGCCTCCCGGAAGGGCAACCCCCAGTTTACAGACGGGCACCGTGAGGGCTGGTGGCGTCCTGCGCTTGGCCCAGCGTGGCCTCGGCCTGCTCAGGAGCCAGCGGCCAAGCCGCAGCCTCAGTAGACAGTCACCTCCACCCCTCCTCCCTCCAGACCAGCACACCGGGTGGAGAGGCATCCAACTCCCTCCCTCAGGGCCACGGCCTTCCTCTTCCCCCTTCCTGTCAGCTCAGGAAGGACACCTGTCTCCACAGAGGCGACCTGTCCCCTCCAAGTCCAGAACACCTGCTCATCTGCCATCAGGAGCCCTGTGTGGCCAACACCTCCCAAAATGTGTTCTGGGTAACACAGGAGACAAATACTAGTGAGTGAGTGGCAGGGCAGGAGGGCGGCCATCGGCTTAGGAGATTGAATGTGCTTCTCTCTTCCCGGACTCTAGTGCTTTAAGGTGCTAAGGTGCACAGTGACACCACGAGGGAGCTAAGGGACTCTGTGACTCCCACACCACCCGATTTGTTTCACTTGTCGACCAGAAAGCACACTTAGTTGGGTTAGGAATTTCTGTTTTTCCACCACTGCTTCCCCAGAGCCCAGAACCGTGCCTGACACACTGCAGCTGCTCGCTAAGTATTTGCTGAAGGAATGACAGGGGCCTCAGGTCAGAGAGAGAGGAAGGGGCTCATCCAAGGTTACACAGTGGAGGTGGGACTAGCCGTCCTGCCACCTCTCCCTGCCACCCAGCCCAGGGCTCCTCCCTACATGACTGGGGCCACTGGGGAGGTCCTCAGATCTTCCCATGCATCGGACCCCCGAGGGCTCCTTAGAACAGATCGGTGCCCCACCCCCTGCCTGTGTCTGACTCAGTGGATCTAGGCTGGAGCCTGAGGGTTTTCACTTCTAACACGTTCCAAGGTGCTGCCGCTGGTTTGAGAGCCACTCCCTGTACCACCCAAATGCCCCCTTTGCCAGGGCTGGGGGCACCACAGAAAGGAGGCCAGGATGGACCCGCCCTCTCCAGCCATGGCCTAGGACAGTGGTTGGCAAACTGCGGCTCGGCAAACCACGGCTCACGAGCCACATGCGGCTCTTTGGCCCCTTGAGTGTGGCTCTTCCACAAAATACCGACTTCTGCGCATGGGCCACGATGCTTCAATCGCACTGTACATGCGCACCCCCACGTGGTATTTTGTGGAAGAGCCACACTCAAGGGGCCAAAGAGCTGCATGTGGCTCGCGAGCCGCAGTTTTCTGACCACGGGCCTAGGATAAGCTTGTTCCACTGCTCATCTGCTTCTAACCTAAACCCCTACCGGGTCCGACCTCCTGACCCTCCAGCAAAACCCCTGACAAAGCCTTCTGAGGCCACCCCAGTCCACACTCACCTCCAAGGCCCCCTGCTTTTCTAATTAAGACCACACTGTTTAGTGCTTAATTGTTCCAAAGTTGTTTCGCATGTTTGTCTTATCTCCACAGCTACATTTAAAACTGTTTGAAGGGGGTCTCATGGAATACATCGTTATGCCCACAGGCCTGGCGGGCCACTGGGCAGGCCCACAGCCGGTCGCCTGGGACCCCGATGCAGCCCCCAGAGGACCCCCTTCCTTCTCCAGAGCCCCCGGTCTTAGTACCCTCCCCTCGCCACCCCCAAGGCTCTGCTTTGTGGAATGCAGATCAACCGGAGTTCGGATTCCAGCAGCTGGGCCTCATCCCCTTCACCCCAAAGGCTGAACATGCCCCCCCCACAACTCTGCCCCCGGCAGCTGTGGCCCAGAGCAGTTGGCCGCCTCACTCCCTCACCTCTGCACCCGGCCCTTAGAGAGGAGAAACACCACCAAGGGGGGTTGGGCTGTCACTAGTAGACAGTGGGACCTGGGGTGGGAGGCCCCCCAGGAAGGAAGGCGGGGTGGGGCAGACAGACAACGGGCCAAGTGCAACTTCAGGCAGAACCACAGTCCCACTGGTGGTTCCCTGGGCTGAGCCCGAGGAAAAAGAAGGGGATGGGGTGGTGGAGGGGGGCAGGCATGGGGCTGGAATGGGGAGGAATGTGTGCGAGGGATGCAGCCAGAGCCAAAGGGAACCATCCCAACAACAGCAGCAAAACTATGTCAGTCGCAGCCCAAGAGAAACACTCAAGAAGGGAGGAAGCCGGCAGGAGGCAGGGAGGCGGCAGCGAGTGGGAGTGAGGTGGTGGGAGGCCACCTGGACCGGGGGGCAGGGCTGGAGCAGCCAACGTGACCCCCCAGCAGATAGGATGACCTCCTGGCTGGAGAGAGGGGAGTGTCTGCTGCCAGGAGACAGGGGCCCGCTGCCCAGGTGGGATCAGCCACCTGCAGCCCCATAGGCACCACTGACAACCAGCGGGCCTGGGAAGCTCTCCCCGCCCCCCAGTGCCCTCACCTGGCGGCGTCCGGGGTGGCCTCCATAGGACAGGCGGTCAGCAGCAGCGAGTCCTGGGTTGTGTGCCAGGCTCTGGGAACTGAATGAGGGAAATGCACAGTGTGTGTGCCAAGCCCTCCCCCCTCCAGACTGCCCCAGGGAAAGAGAGGGTGCCCCGTGTCCCCTGAACACAGCTATTGAGACCGAGAGGCCTGGCCTGGGCCTGGCAGCGGGGATGCCCACCCCCTGCACTCACCTTCGGCTCATCACCGCCTCTCCAGCAAGGGCACGCGGGCTGGTGGGGGCCTGGGTGGAGAAGGGGCTGCATGGCTGGGGGCTGAGGGAGGGTGGGCTGGAACAGGAGGACCGGAGGGAGGACTGGCTGTCAGTGTGTGTCCTCACTGAGCCCTGTGGAGACAGGACCCTGAAGAGTGGACTGCCCACCCCCAGGGCCCTGTCCCTCAGGCCTCCCCTCACTTCCGGTGCTGGGGCTCCAGGCTAAAGGCACCAGCCTACCTGGAAACGTGTGGCCAGCACCTCCATGGCGCTTTCCCCGTTGGTCTGTCCAGGAGAGGCGGCCCGGGACCTGAGGAGAGGACAGAGAAGGGGTGTCACAGGGGTCCTGGGACCCTGCTTAGCTGGTAGGGGCTGGGGATTTCAGCTGCCTCCACACCAGGTTTTCAAGACGAGTAAAATGTCCAAAGCATTCAGACAGTGGTTTGTCAACTTTCAACTTGGCCAAATTCAAAACCAATTAACTATTGTCATCAACCACCGTTATTTCTTTTTCTTTTCTTTTTTTTTACATTTTATTGATTTTTTACAGAGAGGAAGGGAAAGGGATAGAGAGTTAGAAACATCCACGAGAGAGAAACATCGATCAGCCGCCTCCTGCACGCCCCCTACTGGGGATGTGCCCACAACCAAGGCACATGCCCTTGACCGGAATCGAACCTGGGACCCTTCAGTCCCCAGGCCGACGCTCCATCCACTGAGCCAAACCGGTCAGGGCGACCACCGTTATTTCTTAAAGGACAGTTGAGCACCAAAAAGTAGAAAGGAATAATTTAAGCAAAAACTTCCATAAATTCTATTTTATTAAAAAAAAAACTCCTCACACTACCAGTATGCCCCCTGTCTTTTTTTTTTTTTCATTTTATCCAAACTTTGTCTCTGATCAGCATCAGTTTGGCAGATCAATCTGCGGGGAGACTGCTGATTTCATAAAATAACCCTACATCTTTGCCCATGGAGAACCTGGCACCCAGAGAGGAAGAGCTGCCCAAAGTCCTAAAGCCCAATAAGTGGCTGGGCCAGCTGCCCACTGTCCCCAACCAGAGGCCTGTCCCTCACAGCTCGGCCGCTGTGGACGCCTTTGAGAGAGTCAGTCCTGGTCCCTTCCACAGGCTCCTCCTCCATAAAACAAGGGTGGAGCTGTCCCCCTTCGCCAGGCAGGCAGCTGCAGGACCTGGAGACCAGCTCCCCAGCCAATCACCAAGGCAGCCAGCCAGAGGGCTCCCCTTCCGCCCCCCTCCCAGGACTGTCCTCCAAAGCTCTTTCCTATAGAGCCAGCTGGAGCCTTAGAGACGCCATTGAGGGCCGAGAGCTGGCCGAGGAAAAGCGCCTGCCAGGACCCATCTCCGCTGCACCATTCCTGATGAGGCCACTTCTAGAGAGGTCAGCAGGAACCTCAGTCACCACACACGTCAGCCGCAGCCGCAGCCGCAGCCTCTCGGGCAGGGGTGGGGGGTGCGGCTGTGAAGTCAGAGTGAGGGGAGCTTGGGTTGAGGCTCTAGCCCAGAGCACTGCTTCCTGCCATAGGGCTCTGAGCACCTAAAAGGTCATGGAGGGTGGGGAGGGGGTGTTCAGGGAGGATTAAGAGGGGGCTGGGCAAAAAAAAAAAAAAAAAGGGAAACAGGGAACCTTGACCTGCCCAACATGGAGCTGGAGGCCTGGGGGTGCTCAGCCAGGCTCACCTCCCTGAGGAAGTGATGGTGTCAGCAGCTCCCTGCCCCTCCCCCGCCCCACTCTGCAGCCTCTTGTAGATTTTGGTCCCCTTCCCAGATGCCATGAGGTACTCCCCATCCTCCTCCTCTAGGTCCCACTCCTGCAACACTCCTGGGCCAGAGGAGCAAGAAGAGTCACTGAAGGGGCTGGGGCTGCCCAGGGCATTGTGGGAGCCAGTTTCTACAGCCCGTGGGAGGGAGGGCCAGGAGAGGGCATAGAGTCAGGGCCCAGGGAGAGCCTAGCAGGGCAGAGAGGAAGAACCCGACTCAGATTCAAGGCCCTCCCAAAGGGCTCTCCTGGCTGGGGGAATCTCCCAGGATTCCTTTCCTGTGACTCACCAAGATGCCCCACCCTGGGGAACCACCTGTCCCCTCCCCCCCCCCCCCCCCCCCCGCCCCCATCCAGGGCCCCAGGCTGCAAACCCCACTAGCCAGAAATCAGCCTTCACCAGCAAGGCCTTGAGAACCAATGGAGGGAGGGACAGAGGGGCTCTGGGGGGCGGGGGTTGGGGGGGAGTGAACCACCAAACTCCTCACCTCCCTCCCCCCAGCCCTACCTGAACAAAGGTCATGCCCTCTTGGAGGCAGAGGCCTGGGAGGCTCAGCCTAAGGCACACCTTTCCCTCTTCAACCCACTTCATGGCCACGCCCTGTAGCCCGCACACTTGGGAACCAGTCAAACCCGGGCATCCAGGTGGCTGATGCCAGCCTGCCCTACCTGTGGCTACATGCCCAGCCAGGCACAGGGACACCCCTCGGCCCACCCAGCTGCAGGCCTGCAGGCCAGGAGCCCAGGACCTTCTCAGGATGAGCTGAAAGGGCAGGTGGGGGAGGGCGGCCCCAGCCGTGTGCTGGCCAAGGGGAGAGGAATGCCGGCGGGCTGAGCAGATGCGGAGAGCCTACCGGTCCAGCTGCAGCCGCAGGGGCGAGGGGCTCTGGCGGATCTTGCTCTGGGCCTCCGCGTGGAGCATGCCCTGGGCATCCTCCCCATTGATGGCCACGATGATGTCGCCAGGCCGGAGGTCAGCAGCCTGGGCCTTGCCCCGCTCCGTTACCTGTAGGGGATGAGGTGCAGGCAGTCTGAGGTACCCCTGCTCAGACAGTGGTGACAGGTAGGGCCGGGGGGGGGGGGGGGGGGATTCCCTCTGTCCTGCCCAAGAAACACAGAAGCTGGTTTGAACCAGGCTGGCCTGTGTCCCCCTTTACTACCTCTCTCCCTGCCCTTCGGTATCTGCCCAGCTAATCAGCTAGTACCCTCCGAAGCTGCATGGCAGCCCCTCTCTCCAAAGAGTATGTGATGACGGAATTTCAGGAACTGTGCTCGGAGATACTCCCAGACAGAGCCCTGCCAGTGCAAACCGCGACGTGCTGTGACTGCCCGCCCGCACACCAGCCCCCTGTGTGAATGCTGCCTGGCCCAGCCTGGGTCAAGGTGAAACTGCCAAGAACTGAGGGGCTCCTGTTCTCATAACCACCTGAAAGGGCTACCGGCAGGTATGGGGTTGACAACCAGCAGGCCCCTTGGCCCAGCTCCCTTTCACTACCCAGAAGCCTGCTCCTGACCTGGCGACCACATCCTGGTGGCAACAGGGTCCCAGCCCTCCCTGGACCAGCACTCCCAGAAGCAGACCTCTGGTTCCAGAACAAAAAAGGAAAGGTGTCTGTGGGGACCAGGTAAACAGAGCCAACCCTAACTATGGGGATGCCTCTTGCTCTCCAGGAGCCGGCCCTTACCTTGGTCACCATGATGGGCGTGTGGAAATCCCTGCCCCCAGTGATGCGGAAGCCCCAGGGCGCTGGCCCCATGACGTCCACAGTCAGTGCCATGCCTGAGGAAGAGGATGGAGAGGTGGAGCCTGACCCTGCCCGCCAAGGACAGTATGGGGGGAGGGCGGGGGGAGAGAGGCAAAAGGGAGGAGAGGAGATGACAGGCCCAGGAGCAGCCCCTCAGGGGCTGGGGCAGGGGATGGAGGAAATGACCAACTCCCTCCCTCACCCTCCAGTTGCACTTCTCCCCACCCTGGGAAGCCATGACTCCAGTTCCCCTTCACTGTGCTCAGCAGAGCAGCTCCCTGGGGGCAGGCGTCAGGGTGCCAGAGAGGGGTTTGCTGGGGAACTGGCGGGCAGGGGCCAGCAGGTGGTAGGCGATGGGCGATGTCGGCATTTCCTCCTCTCCCCTCCTCCACACCCGGGCTAAGCCCCACTAGTGCTTGCTTCCGGTCCCCAAAACCCACAGCACAAGGTACTTCCTCCTGTTTGGGGGAGGGCAGCGCTGTGGGAACAGGGTGACAGCAAGGAAGCGGGTGGTACCACCATGTTCCAGGTGAGGCAAGGTCTTCAGAGCAGCCTCGGGCCACCTGCCGGCCCTCAGCAATGTGGCCCGGCTAGGCAAGCCTGGGCTTCCCACCTCCCCCAGGGGCCTGATGCCCTCTGAACAGCCCCAAAGAAGGATAAACTCATCCGCCAAGCTGGGCACAGCCACGCCCTGGTGCTGGCCAGCAGGGTGAGCCGACTGATGCTGCCTGTGAGCTAGGGCCGCCGGCTTCCCATCCACTGCCCCCTCCGTGGGCAAGGGCGTGTCCTTGCAGACAGGGCCCTTGTAGGATTTCCGGAGCCTGTAGGTCTGGAGTCAGGAGCCAACCCAGGCAGAAAGCTGCAGTGCCCAACTGGGGCACCACCCTGCCCAGCACCCACCCTGGAGCTGCCCCTGGGGAGGCCCGGAGACCGCAAGAGCTGCCCACATCTATCCAAGGGCACTGGGGCCACCTCCCCGCGTTAAGGGGCCCGTGGGGCGCGCGCCCTGGCCATTGGGCAGCCTGCCCTCTTCCTCGCCCTGTGGCTTCCTCTTTGCCCAGGCTGAGCTTCGGTCCCTCCCCAGGACCCTGGCCGGGGCAGGCCGCGAGCACGCCCTGGTTCCCGGACCTTTGAGCCGGCCAGTGGACTCCGGGAGGTACCCAGCCCGTCAGCCCGGCTCGCCCAGTTCCGGCGCCCTCTGCACTCTGAAACCCAAGTACCCGCGGGCCGGGGGCTGGAGGACCAGCGCCCGGGACAAGGAGGCCCAGCCAGCGAGGGGGTTGGGGGGGGGCCTCCGCGAGGCGAGGCTCCGGAGAGGGGCTGGGGGCGCAGGAAAGGCCCGGGCGCGGAGGGGCGCCCAGGGCGCGGGCGCTGAGCCCCGAGAGGCCGGGAGTCAGGAGGCCGCGGGCCGCGCGGACCGGGCGCAGGTGGGCGCGCTCCTCTGGCCCCGCTCACCTGTCGGGCTGGGCGGCCGAGTCCAGGAGGCGAGGAAGGGAGGGCGAGGAGACACCGCGGCTCCCGCTGCTGCCGCCGCCGCCTGCCCGGCTCTGGGCAGAGCAGCCCGGGGCTCCGGGACCTGCCTCCGCCCATGTGATCCCGGGGCCGCCCCTGCCGCCGCCCCGGCCGGGAAGCCGCCTCCTCCACGCAGCCCGGCCCCAGCGCTGCCGTCTGGTCCGCGCCCCGCTGGGGGGTCGGGGGGGGGGTGACTCTCCCTAGAGCAGCCAGAGAGGCTGCGCCTGTCCTCCCCGAGGTGCGGCGGCCCCTCCCTCCCCCCCGCAGCGGAGTTGTTCTGGCGGCGGCGACTGGCCCTACTCTGTGGCCGGCTGAGCCCTCCGGGCCGGCTGCCCCGCCCCTTCAGAGGGCCTGAGGCCGGGGCGGGGGCGGGCCGGCCACTCCGTCTGCCTGCGGTCCGCCGGCCCTTCCGCCCGCTTCGGGCTCCCACGCCGGTGCAGATGCGGCCCTACACCCACAGATCCCAAACGGGGCCGCCCCGCCCCCTTCCCGAGGCCAGAGCCCGCGCGGGGCAGCGGCGCAAAGCTTCCCGCTGGAGATGCCGGGCCACCTGCTCCGCGCTGGGAGGCTGCCCGGTCCGGAGATGAAGAGACTCCGATGGAGGGCACCCGCACCCTCCTGGGCTATGCATGTCCCTCTGTCTTCTGCGCGGATGCCTTTTCCATTCCTACTGCCCTCACTCTCTTGCTGTCCTGCCTGGAGCTGGCCAGCCCCAACAACCCCCATTGGCCCTCGCCCCCCACGCACCAGCCCTCTGCCAACCCCCTGGAACCCAGGCTCCAGGGAGCAGGAGAGGACAGCCAAGGAGAGCCCCCAGGCACCAGCTCAGAACCACCTGGCAAATGGTTCCCCAGAAGTCATACCTGGCAACCCTCCTCCTGGGCACCTCAGGGCCCACCAGAGCTGACTCCATCTCCCGTTGGTCTCCACTTTGCACTCTGACAGGCTGGTCTGTTTTCAGGGGGGAGCACACCTGTGGGCACAGCTGTAACTTATCTGCCTCACGTAGTCATTCCCTCCCAGTTCCCTTTGCAAGGAGTGCCCTCAACCCCCTCTCACCAACCTATGCCCTGGGTCTCTGGCTCCCTGCACACACAGCCCAGCTGCCTCCAGCCTGCTACCACTCCTGTCCTTAGCCTCCCACAGCCTCTGTCCCCAGTGTGGGTAAGCCACTCTCCCACTAACTGGTCCCATGCCTAGTGGTGTGCGTGCTTGACCTGATGCACCTGTCCAATCCCCCCCATCTAGGCCGGAAGCCCTGAGGAGCAGAAACCTAGAGGCAGTGCCAGCACAGCCTTGGGGTCACACAGATCTCACCTCAAATGCCAGGTCTGCCTCTACTAGCTGTGTGACCTTGGGCAATTTCCTCAGCTCCTCCAGGCCTCAGTTTCCCCATCTGTAAAACGGGACAGTGCATAGTTGTACAGATTGTCCTCCCATATGAAGCGCCTACACAGTCTCCTCAGAGGACAGGCTGTGTTTTTGTTTGGTTCACTGTTCCATTCCCAGAGCCTAGCACAGCAGTCATCCTTCCCAGTAGGGCATTGAGTAAATATTTGAATGAATATTGTTTTGATGATTGAATGGATTCATCTGTTTTACACCTTTGGGTGCTCCTGGCTTTGCCTTGGACAGTCTCTAGACCAGCCGTGGGCAAACTACGGCCCGCAGGCCGGATCTGGCCCGTTTGAAATGAATAAAACTAAAAAAAAAAAGACCGTACCCTTTTATGTAATGATGTTTACTTTGAATTTATATTAGTTCACACAAACACTCCATCCATGCTTTTGTTCCGGCCCTCCGGTCCAGTTTAAGAACCCATTGTGGCCCTCGAGTCAAAAAGTTTGCCCACCCCTGGTCTAGACACATGGACAGGTTCACCTGCAGGATCTCTGCTCTGAGGGTTCTGCATTCACAAAACTCTCAAGACAAAGACAAAGTCGCAGGGCATGACCCCTGGAACAGAAGGGCCTACTGCTCTGCTCTAAGCAACTCTATGCCTCTGGGCACCTCACCTCTCTAATGGCAGCAGCATCCCCAGGGGCCCAAGGTCCTTTTTGGCTCTGGCCCCTCAGGTCCCCCTCCCCCCTTAGGCCTCTGACCCTCTCTTACCCTCCCCCATGGGGCCAGATCAAGGCACCGGAGTGGTCATCATCCATCAGGGATCTCCTGGCAGGCAGCCCAGGGGCCTAGGGTTGGTTTGCTGCCAAGGTTTCAGGTCCCCATCAAAGAGAGGGAGTGGATTTGGTTTCTGCCCCAGGTAAAGGCAGGCTCAACCCGATACCTTACTTGAGGGCATCAGGAAATGCAAAGGAGCTGGGACAGGGATCAGGAACAAGCTAGTGGGATCCTGGAGAATGCTCATGTTATGGGACAGGGTGCACCTGTCCACTGAGAACAAACCATGGTGAGGACTGGGCCGGCCAGAGTGGCTGCAGGAGGACACGCAGGTCTTGTTCTCCCAGCTGCTGTTTAACCACCACCGGGCCCAGCCCCACCCAGGCTCAAGGAACCCGTCAGGGCCAGGCCACAGGCCTGTCATTCACAGGCCTCACCCACCTGCCTTGACTCAACGGGCCCCACCACCGCTTCCCACCCACTAGGGTGGGGGCACTTTAAGCAACAGGCCTGGATGGCAGGATTGCAGAAAGAACGTAAGAGGCCCAGCCCGGGACCGCCCTGCACAAGTCCTTGACCTCCTATGTGACCTTCCTTCTTCAACAAGGAATGCCCGGTTGACTCGGTGCAGACAGATGGCAACAGTCATGAACCTGACTTCAGCATTTTATGATGATGTGACCCAGACAACTGAATTTCTCTCCTCCTGGGGAGTCAAACCTGCCTGCTGGGACGGTCACAGCGGATAGCGGTACGTAGCACCTTACGCTCTGCTCAGCTCCCAGCACAGCCAGGAACGGTGCTTTCCTTCCCTGGCAGGGCAGCTGAGCCCAGACCTTGCCACCCCTGTCACCCCACGGGAACCACCACGCCCTAGGACTCTGAAACCTTGGGCGAGTAGTCGCTTTGGCTAGCTGTGGCCCACCCCTCCCAGCTTCCCACCATCGACTGCTCAAAACCCCAAGCCGAGCCCGAAGAGGAAAGTAAACAGACACGCAGGGCTTTGGTGTGGAGTGGCGCGCACAGAAGGAAAACATTAGGAGCAGAGAGCAGTTAGACGTGTCATCCAGTCCAGCAACCCCACGCTGGCTCCAGAATCAAAACAGCCTGCACACAGGCCACATTCAGCTCCAATCTCTGGTTCCTCCCCACAAGCAGGCCTCACCCTGGTCCCCGTCATGTTGGTGTTCTCCCTCCCTCTGCCCTGCTTGTCAGACAGCTGCCTAGTCCTGGGGGCTGCTCAGTGCTGCCTGAGGCCTGAGGCCCTAGATCTTAGAGATAATCGTGCTGCTTTTCCAGCCTCCCCTACTCCCCCCCCCACACACACACACATACACTCACATCCCATCTGATTCAGCACAGCCCCTGAAGAATAAATTCCCACAATCCAGCCCTCTCTCACCATCACCACCCAAAAGGAGTGCAAGGCAAGGTCCCCGTATCCACATTTATTTTACATTCTCTTCCAGAGGGGACCTGAGGGCTGGGGGGAGCTGGGGAGGCAGGAGGGCACGACCTCTGAGGCCCGACCTTCTGGGCACTACAGTAGCAGGTCACCAGGCCCAGGGCTTGGCAGCTTTTGGGAAAAGGGGGCCTTCAGGTAAGACCTCTTGCCAGGCCCCAAGTGCTAAAGAGGGGCTGCGCCCACCCCCACCCCACTCCCAGGCCCAGCTGGAAGCAGGAAGGCAAAGGGGCAGCAGACCAGCTGGAGTGACATGGGAGGAATCCCCTGCGGGCGGCCTTTGGTCTCTATGAGGTTAGGAAGCTGCTCCTTGTTAGAGGAACCCCATGGGGGTGAAGCTGGGAGCCAGTCCCTGTTAGAGGAAACGCCACAGCAGGGTGGGGGCGGGGGACTCAGGGGTCTGGTCTCAATAAGGCCGGGAAACAGTCTCCACTTCAAAGCAGACCTCTGTATTTGGGGAACTGGGTAGGGGAGGAAATAAAAGGACTGTGAGAGGAATGCTTGTGAGCTGTGGGTGGGAGTCAGTCCGGGGGGCTTCGAAGGGGCTCCAAGGGAAAGGCTGTTGGGTTGTCTGCAGATGCCAGCAGCCAGGTCCTGGGGAGGGAGATGTGGGAAGGGGGTCCTCTCTCCCTCTGAGAAGAGCTACTGCTCTCCACTCCATCCTGGCCGGGCTCTAAGTTGCCATGGAGACCTCTCACACCGGAGCTACATAATTTCCAGGGAATGTCCCAAATTTCTGGGTCCTCCGGGAGACACCTGAAAGAGGAAAAGACAATGATCATTCCCACACTTGTTTTTAAAATAGCAAAGATGAGGGCCCTGCCCCCTGCTGGCAGTGGCCAGAACTGCAGGTGGAGTCCATGTCCCAGGGAGGGAGGAATTGTCTTCCCCATTCCTGCCTGCTAGTGGCAAAAGCTTAGGTAAGCAAAGCTACACTTGCTAAGTTCCATAATAACCCACCAGTCTGAGCACTCAGCAACTGTGGATAACTGCACACAGCACAGAGTAACTCCACCCTTCCTCGGGAAAGCAAGGAAGCAGGAGGGCGAATCACGGAACCTAAATCCGTGGGCATCTCATTGGTCTAGTCTAGTATGATACCCTCGTTTTAGAGAGGGGGAAAATGAGGCCTAAGAGGCCAAGTGAATTTCCCCAAAACACTCAGCTGTTTAAGGGTAGAAGTGGGCCTAAAATCCAGGCCTCTTGTCTGCCACCCCCCCCAAAAAAACACCTGTGTCCTGGGGTGGTGAAGGGGGAATGCTAGGAATACGAAATTAAAGTCCTGGGCCTTCCCTTCCTGGCCCGCTGGCATCCTGATTTCCTTCTGAGTAGCCCATGCCCACCTTGTACGCAGGCCTTGCTGATACTGTTCCCCTACCTGGAGGGCCTCTCTTTCTTGCTCTGCCACCCTTCAAGGCCCAGCTCCCACACTTCCTCCAGGAAGCCTTCCCTGACTGGCACTGCCCACCACGATAAGTCACATGTGGCCACTGAACATTTAACTGGTGTTAGTGTGACTGAGAAATTGAACTTTCTAAACTTTTCCTCTAAAAGCACATGAGGCTTACACCACAAAGGTGGTGCTTTTCTTCTTGTCTATATAAATGTGCAAAACGTCGATAGTTACAAAGACACTGAAAAGCAGATGTGTACAGAGTAAAATGAGAATGTGCCCCAAACACACCCCTCTGAGATAAGGACATTAACAGGTTAGGACTTCAGAATCACTGGTATGGCTGAAGCCTGGTCACCAGTGAGGTGCTGGGGTTCCGGTGAGAAAGGATGGGCTGCCAGGTCAAGCGACTGCCCCTGAGGCCCCTGCCCAGGCAACCCCCCAACACTGCAGGCCTCGCAGCCGGCTGCACGGCACCCTGGCTGCTCACTGGTCTCAGGACGGCCCAGCCTCTGAAGCAGAGGCCTGGACAGGCCTGCCCCGCTGGGGAAGCAGGCCACGTGAAACCTGCTGGTTGGTCACCCTGAACCAGGCCAAGGCCAGCTGGAGGCTTCCTGCTTTAGTCCTTTGCCAGAGCTGCCCCTGGACCAGCTCTGAGGGCCGGGATCTCTCTCTCCTTTTGGTGGAAAGCGGCTGGGGAGCGAGCTGCTAACCGGGGTGGGAGTGGGGGATACACAGGTGTGAGACTTGGTCCAAGTCTGAACTGACTTAATCAGTGACCTGGGCCTCAACCCTCTTTGAGGGATGAAGGCAACAACAGAAGTGCTGGCTCTGGGGAATCAGCCAGGCCAGAAGGTGTATGTGCTGGGTCAGGCCATGACTCTGTGCTGAACCAATATCCCCCGCCCCCCAGAGACCCTGAGGTACCTGCTTCCAGCCTGCCCCCAGCCCATCCCTCCAGGACCCTGAGGTACACGTCCTTCTAGCCTACCCCCCAGCCACACATACCCACAAACCAGCCATCGTCACACTGCTGCATGACATCCACCCGGTCTCCCTCCCGCAGCTCCAGCTCGTCCTCGTTCTGGGGCCTGTACTGGTATACTGCCCGGTACCTGCAGGAGACAGTGTCATGGCAACCACCAGAGCCCTCACCCCTTCCGGAGACAGACCCAGAGTCTAAACCCAAGTGTTGCCACGTCCTATGATGTCCTATGACTTTTCCAGGGTTTCTCCATGCTCCAGACAGCCTTGGCCCAGCTCCGGGAATGGCAGCTCTGCCTGGCTCTAGCGCATTCTTCCCCAGGTCTGCTCCCTGCCCTCCAAGCCCTAACCACCCAAACCCTGCCTCCTCGGCGCTCCCAGTGCCTTCAAGTCTATTCTCCCAGTTCCCACACCTCCACGCACTGATCTCAGGGCTGGGAACTGAGGAGACTGTGGCTGGGGCTGAGGGAGGGACCACAGGGCTGACAGGGACAGGCCAGGAGCACTGCGGACAAGTAGCCCCACCTCGCCACCAAGTCACCCGGAAGCACAGCAAGAGCCAGTGCTACCTTATCAGGAGTCTCCCAATTCCAGCCTGCCCCTAGCAGCTAGGGCCTAGCCCAGGGGTGGGCAAACTTTTTGACTCGAGGGCCACAATGGGTTCTTAAACTGGACCGGAGGGCCGGAACAAAAGCATGGATGGAGTGTTTGTGTGAACTAATATAAATTCAAAGTAAACATCATTACATAAAAGGGTACGGTCTTTTTTTTTTAGTTTTATTCATTTCAAACGGGCCGGATCCGGCCCGCGGGCCGTAGTTTGCCCACGGCTGGCCTAGCCCATCTCTCCAGGGCCCTGACACACCTGCTTCAGCTGGTTAGAGAGTTGTCCCAATATGCCAGGGTTGTGGCTTTGATCCCAGATCAGGGCACATACAAGAATGAATGAATGAATGCAGAAATAAGTGGAACAACAAACTGATGTATCAGGGTCCTGGAGGCTAAGGGGGTTGGTGTGCTTAGCACTGCCTGATGCAGCCCCCACCCCTGACCAAGCTCCCACAGTCGGTACTCACGGGGTCCAGTTAATCTGAGTGGTGTTGTGGGAGGAGGTCCCCAGGTCCACAGCACGGCTGGAACCTCCAGGATGGGACAGAGAAGACCCAGGGGTGCTGAGACTCTGGGGGTCCGCAGGAGGAAAGGTGGGCAAAGGCAGCATGAGGGGGAAGAAGTGAAATGGCCCCCCTTCCCCAGGCAGCACTGCCCCCTCTGCTCATCTGATCCTGTCCCCACGGCACAGGGGGTCTGTGACATTTCACGTCCCAGGTGGGGCAGGTGGCTGGTTTCTGAACCCTGTGGACAGGGGGGGAGGAGCCCGCCCAGCTGTGCCTGCTCATACTCGTTTGCTGAGTGAAGAGATGACTGCGGGAGCAAACGGGCTTGTTTGTGAGCCCTCAGGATGGGGACCAGTGACTCTCCTTAAGAATAAACTTGTAGTTCAAACCCACCCAGCTACCCTCTGTAGTGGGAATTATCATCCTCATCCGCAGGTGAGGAACATTCTACCAGTGAGAAGACCCACATCCAGAGACAGTAAGTGATATGCCCAAGTGCAGGGCGCAGCTATAGGGTAAGCCTCGGACTGACCTGTTGGCAAAGCCACAAACAAGTCCCAGCTTAGAGGGCACAGCCCTCTTAGCATAATTAGGCTTGACCTTATGACACTCCCTAGATCTTCTCTGGGGAGCTAATGGGCTGAGGGAGGTGCAGCAAGTGCTGCCAAAACAAGTGAAACTCACAAGAACACTGTAACTATGGTGACCACTACCTTGTTTACCTCTGGCTATAAAATAAAGGCTCACATGCTGTCTGGATCTCTCTGTGGCCTCAGCCAGGCACAGGAAGATACACCTACACCCAGCTTATTCTCTTTGTCTGTCTTTTCTTCATCCTTCACCACCCTCCCTCAGGCTTGCGAACCCTTGTGGAACTGGTTTGGCACACTCAAGGTCACAGCAGGGCCCAGCAGCCCACCCCCAGGCGCCCTGCCCTGTGCCCAAGGCTGAGAGGGACAAGTCACAAAAGTGGAGTCTGAAGGGTCAGGAGGCTTGGGATGGCTTTGGGGCCCCACCAACGGCTGGCTGCCTATCCTATTCTCCCTGCAGCTCGAGGGCCAGAACCAACTGGAGGGCTCATAGTTCCACAAGGCCAGGGTGGGGCTGCCATGGCAGGTTCTGCCCAGTCAGTCACCCACCAGTCTGTCGTGGGGCGGTCTGGGAAGGGTTCTGAAGTGACCCGTCACAGGAATGGGGGATACGGGGTAGGGAGCGGGGATCAGCTCTCCACCTGAAACAGGTCATCTTACCTGGGTTTGGGATTTGGGCTCCTGGGCCGGAAAGGAGAAGCCGGTGCGGCGGGGGGAGGTCCGGCCCCCCCAGTCGGTGGGATCAGCTGGGCTGCGTGGTGTTACTGGGGAGCTGGGGTGACGGGCAGCCAGCCGGGCGGAGCTCATGCTGGGAGACGCGGGGAGCTGGGGGCCCTCATCGCAGAGGCGGAGCCGGGGCTCTCGGCACACCTGCACGTAGCTGACAGGGAAGATGCCCTGGCGCCCGGTGCCCGAGATGCGCCCCTCATACCAGTTCTCGTTCACCTTTCGGATCAGGCAGATGCGCTCCCCCTGGGGGAGAAAGGAGTCAGGATCTGGAGGGCTTCCTGGGCACCTCGCACCCAAGGCTGCCTACACGGACACCCAGGGGGATGGGGCTCCGAGGGGCTAGGAAGTGGAGAGTCAGGAGCCAAAACCAGGCTGCCTGGCCACGGAGCAGAAGTCACCGGGGAGCCTGGTGGCTAATAACACGGGTCCAAACCGGGCTCTTGCCAGTTTCAAGCTGCATGGCCCTGGGCAGCTGACTTTGCCTCTCTGAGCCTTGGTTTCCTCACTCGTGAAGCGAGGATAGCAACACCGTGGCTGTGAGGAGCAAAGGGCATGGTTGGCAGCTTGGCAAGAAGCACTGGCCAGGCACTAACCCCCACTGGTCCTGTCCCTGCCTCCACACAGAGTGATCCTGGCACCACTGCCAACAAACAAACTCCCTGATGACAGCTACTGCCTCCTCAGGCCCTCACGACTGAAGTCAAGTGGGCTGCCCAGGGGAAGAGGTCTCCAGCCCTCTCCGGCCCCCACCTCTCCACCCAGCCACCTCCTCCCCGTTCTGTCCCTGGGGTCAGCTCTTCTGGGGGACATTCACTAGGGGCATTCATGGCTTCTGCCCCAAAAATCAGCCAAAGGGAGACCAAACCCTGCTTTCTAGGACAACATTTTTAAAGCTTTCTTGAACACGATCTATAATAAAAATTGTATTGTAGTAACAATCCAACACACACACACACACACACACAGGCATAAATGCCTAAAAAACATTTCTATTTTAATTTTAGAGAGAGGAAGGGAGAGAGAAACATCGATGTGAGATTGATCCGTTGCCTCCTACACATGCCCCGATTGGACTGCGGATCGAACCAATAACTTAGGTATGTGCCCTGACCGGGAATCGAACTGCCACCTGTTGGTGTATGGTGCGATGTTTCAACCAACTGAGCCACACTGGCCAGGGCATAAATGCCTACAAATGTGATAGGATACCCTTACTACATGCAAGGCATTCTTTTTTTTCAGTTGATTTTTTTTTAGAGAGAGAGAAAGAGAAACATCGACTTGTTGTTCCACTTGTTTATGCATTCATTGGTTGATTCTTGTATGTGCCCTGATCTGGGATCAAACCCACAACCCTGGCATATTGGGACAACTCTCAAACCAAATGAGCTTCCTAGCCAGGCTACATGCAAGGCCGCCTAGTATTTCCATTTTACTCTTTTAAAAATGCCCTGGCTGGGTTTCTCAGTGGTTAGAGTGTCGGCCTGCAGACTGAAGGGTCGTGGGTTCGATTCAGGTCAACGCAAGTACCTTGGTTGCAGGCTCGATCCTTGGCCCCAGTCCGGGTGTGTGCAGGAGGCAACCAATCAATGAGTCTCTCTCACATCAATGTTTCTCTCTCCCCCTCCCTTCCACTCGCTCTATAAAATCAATGGGAAAAAAATATCCTCAGGTGAGGATTACAAAATGAAAACAGTAAAAATGCTGATTGTGATCCTCAAAACCTCCCAACCTGGAATGAAAAAAAGCACTACTCTAGACGTTTTGGACTTTTAAAATATGGGCTACATGAAGGGAAATTAATCCAGAGACTGAGAAAAAAATTGAAAATACTAGATGAAGGTGGATACACCTCTTTTTAACAATGTACGAATTTCCTCCGTCTTCACCAGCCCCCGCGGACCCCCACTTCCTGCCTGGCCCTGCCGCACCTTTCGGAAGGACAGCTCCACCTCCAGATCCCCCTTGAAATTGTACTGGGCCACGGCTTCTCCATACTCCAGCACCTGGTAGGTCGGGGGCTTGTGCGGCTTGGGGATTTCATCTGCAGGCAGCACCTGCAGTAAGAAAGAAAGCGAGAAAGGCTCAGCCTAGACATTAATCGGTCACAGACCTGGGGCTCCTGGGAGGGTGAGGGAACTAAGAGAAGGTGGTATGGTAAGATCTGTCCCCAGGCCAGAGAGGGACAGACACCAGGCACAAGCCCAGGGTGGTGAGCACAGCCACGGGGCTGCTGAGGCCCAGAAGCCCTCTGGAGGGAGATTCTGCACTGGAGGTGTGTGGCGTGGGCGCTATCGGAGTGGGCAGTGGCCAGTTCAGTGAGCTGAACTTGGAGGGCAGAAGAAACAAGTTTCAACTGCTGGGAGCCAATTCCAGCATGTCAGCAGGGCTGAATCTCTGGAGATGGCTAAGGGAGGGCATGTCCCCAAACCTGAAAAGGATGAATAAATGATTGCTTGCTGCCAGACAGCTGAGGGCATTTCAGTCTACATGTTACTGCCTCCTGCTGGCCAAACACCTGAATAGCAGAAGGCAGTTTCTCCAAAACCTGATAATCTGACAATGGACTGTGTATACGAAACCTGGCCCTTTGATGTACATCTACCTCGCCTTAGGACAATTTGGGTTAATGAAAAGCAAGGAGTCCTGAGACAAGGAGAACTTAGTTCCTTTAGCCAAGTCTTCTCTGACTCCCCATAATGCCTTTCAAAATTATGTTTCGTCTCTGGACTCTTATTTAATTTACGCACAGCGCCTTCTCCAGGTGCCTGAACCCTCCTTGATGCCGGATCATGACCACCGGCGTTATTAAGGAGCGGGCACACCGGCTGGCGTGTTCTGAAAGCGAGTCACTAACATGTGACCATTGCCGAGGATCCAATGTCCCTCTTCCTCCTCCCCTTCTACCCCACCAGTTGCCCAGAATCTCCGTGCTCTTTGCTTCACCCTACTCATAAAAATCAAGAAGCTAATCAACTATTTCTTTTTATTAATACATGTATTTTACATGTTTTTATTGATTTTATATTTTAAGTTTTTATTATTGATTGATTTTTAGAGAGAAAGAAACATCAACTTGCTGTTCTACTTATTTATGTGTTCACTGGTGGTTTCTTGTATGTGCCCTGACGGGAGATAAAACCTGAAACCTTGGAGTATCAGGACGATGTTCTAATCAACCGAGCCACCCACCAGGACTGTTCTCATTGAGTTTAGAGAGAGAGAAGGAAGAGGGAGGGAGGGAGGGCAGAAGGGAGGGAGAGGGAGAGAGAGAGAGAGAGAGAGAGAGGAACATTGATCAGTTGTCTCCCGCACACACCGGACCAGGGTTGAACCTAAAACCTGGGTATGTTCCCTGACCAGGAATCCTACCAGTGGCCTTGCAGTACATGGGACGATGCTCAAATAACTGAGCGCCACTGGGCAGGATGCTAATAAACGATTTCATACTAAGATCTACATGACTGATGACATGGAATACTGTATATACTTTGCGAAATTGCAGGATCAGAGAGTCCTGAGGGTGGGAGAGGCCTACTGATGTCTGCCAAATCAAAAGCCTGAATTAAAACCACCACCCAACCCATAGTTCAGAGAAAGTCACGAAGGAAATGGGAAAACAGTTTGAGTTGAATGAAAAAAAAAAAAAAATGAAAAATCTGTGGGATGCAATTAAAACAGTGCAAAGAGGAAAATTTATAGCGTTAAATGCACATAGTAGGGGGACTGTTTCAAATCCATCATCTAAACTACCGCCCTAAAAACCAGGGGAAAAGCGCAAACTGGACCTAATGCAAGCAGAAGCCAATACTAAAGCGGCAGAAATCAACGATATGGAAAACAAAAATAGAGAAAAATCAATAAAATCTAAAGTTGGTTCTTTGAAAAGATCACTAAGATGAACAAATCTCTAGCCAGAATTAGAGGACACACAAACTATTAATATCAGGAAAGAAAGAAAGGACATCACTACATCTTACTGACATTAAAGTGATAATAAGGATACATTTATGACCAACTTTAAATTAATAAATTAGATAGCTTAAAAGACACAAATACCAAAGATAACTGACAGTCCTTTATCTATCAAGTCCAGAACCTATATCTTCATTCAGATTCTGGATCTTTTACTTAACAACTTGTCTCTGAACCTTCGCAGGCCCATCTGTAAAATGGGGCTGATCTATCACTTTCCCAGGTTAACGAGAGGAACCAGGGAGGTAATTCAGGTGACTCTGGAACAACAAAGGTTCAAACTGTGTGGGTCCATTTATATGCAGATTTTTTCAATTAAATATATTAGAAAATTTTTGGAGATTTCCAACAATTTTTAAAAACTCACAGGTAGCCTAGAAATATGCCCCCCCAAAATTATAAAAAGGTTATGTCATAAATGCATAAAATGTATTTTCTCTTCCTTATGATTTAGCTTACACTATTGTAGGAATACAGTATATAATACATATAACATACAAAATAGGTATTAATCAGTAAGGCTTATGTTATCAGTAAGACTTCTTGTCAACAGCAGGCTATTAGTAGTTAAGTTTGGGGGGAGTCAAAAGTTACACGGGGGCCGAAACCGGTTTGGCTCAGTGGATAGAGCATCGGCCTGCGGACTGAGGGGTCCCAGGTTCGATTCCGGTCAAGGGCACGTACCTGGGTTGCGGGCATATCCCCAGTGGGAGATGTGCAGGAGGCAGCTGATCGATGTTTCTCTCTCATCGATATTTCTAACTCTCTATCTCTCTCCCTTCCTCTCTGTAAAAAATCAATAAAATATATTTAAAAAAAAAAAAAAGTTACACGTGGATCTTTGTGTGGGGGTCAGCGTCCCTAACCCCTGCACTATTCAAGGGTCAACTGTACACATGAAAATGAATGAATGCATACGCGGTTTGTAAACATCACGCACTTTGTACTCTTGCCAGGTGTAATTAGGATTCATCCCAAAGACAGCTTGAGAGAGATGGGTTCTGCATGGTGAAAGTCTGGGACACTGACAGGGCTGGCAGGCCTGGCTCTCCCGGGCTGACTGGGTTCCAGCTTTAGCCCTCATTTAACAAACATTTCCTGAGTACAGGCAACGTGCTGGGCCAGGCTGTGGGGGCCAAGGCTACGAATGAGGCTGAGACACGGCCCCTGCCCTGGAGCTCACAGTTCACATCTCAGGGAAGCTGTGAGCTGTGGCTGCCAGCTCAGGAGAGAAGCCATGGACGAGTAAGGGCTCTGCACACCCAACGCCCCCCCCCCCCGCCCCCCCCCTGCTGGCTCCAGCTCACCTCCACGTAGTTAGCAGGGAAGATGCCCAGCCTGCCATGGTGCTCCCCCTCCAGCCAGTTCTTGTCCACCTCCTTGTGGATGTAGACAATGTCACCCTTCTTCAGGGTCAGCTCCCTGCGGGCCAGAGCAAGCACATGGGCAAGCTGAGGCCCTCCCTATGACTCTGTCCAGCACACCCAGAGTCCCCTCCACCTCCTGGGGATGCCCGCCTCAGCCCCGCCTCCCCTCTCCCCCAGGGCAGAGCCAGCCCCAAGGGGCAGGGGAGGGGAGAGAAGGGCACTTACTTGGGGGACTGTGCCTGGAAGTCAAACTTGAGCCTGGCAGCCTTCCTCTATGCAGGGGGAGAAGACACAGGGGGTGACCCCAGGACCCAGTCCAGGCCCTCCTTGCGCCCTGACCCTAATGCTCCCACCCCCTTACCTTCTTTTCTTCCTTCCTGGCAGGGCTGACCCCTCGTTCAGAGGCACTAGGGTCTGCGGAGAACATGAGCTCAGCGTGGGAAGGCCAGGCTTGGGGGGTGGGGCTGGGATGGGGTCCCCCCACGGGCACCAGTGGAAGCAGGGGCTAGAGGATCTTCCTGCCCCACCCCAGAGGCACCAGGTCTGGTGACTGGTGGGCCTTGGGCGGGTAAAAGGGCAGATCTGGTCCTTACCTCGGGCTGAGGCAGGGTAGACAAAATCCCTACGACCTAGGAAGGGGCTTCCTCCATCCGCCATTCTGTGGGGGCTCAGGGGCCAGGAGGAGCCCCGGTAAAGTGCATTCGGGTTGCTGAGGCTACAGGCAGAGGCCGGGCTGCGGGGACACAGTGAGTGAGTGAGTGAGTGAGCCACCTGTCTGGCCTCACGCCCTACCAGGCTCACCCCGCCCGCCCAAGGCCTCCCCCCCCCCCCCCCGCCCCCCATTCCAGCCGCCTCGCCACAGGACGTCCGACTTCCCAAGCAGTGGGCCAGGCGAGGGTGCGGCCGGCGGGGAGGCGGGTGCGCGGGGAAGTGCGGGCGCGGCCACCCCTCCTGGGCTGAGGGCAGTGACCATCCAGGGCCAGGACGGCCGCCAGGGCGACCGGTGCCCGGTCCCAGCCAGCCACCTGCCGCCCTCCCGGCCCCCTGCGGCGCGCAGCGCCCCGTCCCCGCCGGCCGCTGGCCGCCCTCCACGTCTCCCCAGCTCCACACCCCTCCCCGCGCCACGTCCCCTCCCGGCCCCGTTGCCGCCGCCCTCCGCGCCCCCGGCCACTCACCGCGCGGAGCACCGTGGCTCCGGGGGCTGTCGGGGCACCTGGGAACCCTGCCGGGGAGAGGGCGTCAGGCCGGGACCGTCCGCTGCAGCGCAGCCAGGCCACCGCCTCCGGAAAAGTTGGCGGCCGGGAAGGAGCGGGGTGGGCGGGGCGGGGAACTGGGAGGAGACCGGGAGCCGGGGAGGAAGCGCGGGGAGCGGGGTGCGGAAGAGGGAGGGAGGCCGGGGAAAGCGGGCGGTAACGAGGGGATCCCTGCGAGCCGCGGTCTGGTCCGGGGAGGTCCCGGGATTGGGGGGGTAGGTCCGGGGGAGGGCTGTGGGGGGGAGAGGTCAGGGGGAGGACTGGGGCGGGGAGGTCTGGGGGGGAGAGGTCCGGGGGAGGACTGGGGCGGGAGGTGGGGGGTGAAGGTCTGGGGCTGAGCGCGGAGCCGACCTGGAAGGGCTCGGAGGAGGCACTCGGAAAAGTCCCGCCCAGCCTTGGAGAGGGAGGGCGCAGACAGGGTGCAGTCTGCCCGAGGTCGCGCTGAGTGCAGCCGGAGGGACACCTCTGGTAGCCCCGCTCCCCCAAGCCCAGCTGCTGCGGACTCGGGCGCAGAGTCTCCGGGACGGGACTGGGAGGTCGGTACCTTGGGAGATGTCTGCCGGGTCTCAATGGCCCGCAGGTCCTTGTCCAGCTCCGCGCTCAGCTTGGCCAGCTCTCTCTCCAGCAGGACCTTCGGCGGGTGATAGGAAAGGCTCGGCAGTGGGAACTCGGGGGAGAGGGAGCGGGGGAGAAGCAGTGCGCGGTTGGGGGGCGCAGATCTCAGGGCGCCGGGCCAGGACGGGCGCAGCCATCCGGAACTCCCAAGATAGTCCCTGAGGACTTCCTGATTGTGCCCCAGTGCCAATGACTGTGGTTACTTATCTAATCAGGAGCCTGCAGGGATCCCCATTTTCTCTCCCATCAAGTCTTCGTGGCCTTCCACGGCCTGGCTTCACTGTACCCACCTGCTTCCCCGCCACTGCCCATCCTGCCGGCCAGACTTTGCTTCGGCGCCTCCCCATCCTGAGCGCCCTCTAGCCCAACCTCCCCAACTCTTTAGAGCTCAGCGACACCTCTAAGAATACTTCCTGAAAATTCCAGGCCACACTGACCACTCTTTTCTCTGCTCCCGCTTTGGTCAACACACATTTATTCCATGCATGTTTGAGTGCCTGCTGAAAGCCAGGCACTGTGGTGGGTGCTGGGGATACAAAGATGAACTGTGCGGGGCTGGAGAGGGTGGGAGCTGTGGGATCTGTGTCCTTTGCCCATGGTCACCGGGGCCAGCATCACCCAGAGATTCTCCTTTGTCCCCCAACATTGCTGTCTCCCCTTCCCCCACCTTCCCTGCTGCACTCACCTCAATGGGTTGGGAGGGCTTCTCAGTAGGGTCATCCACCAGAGGTTTCTTGGGCTGAAGATGGGAGGGTGAGTCAGAGGGGGCCAACTCGCTTGCCAAAATGCACTGGCTGAGGGTCATCCACTCCCAGAGGACCAGGCCCACACTCACCTTCTGCCCAGTCTCTAGTTCTTGCATAAACTGGTTCCAAGATTCTTCTGCCCAGACATTATCTGCTTTCTCTCTGCGTCGGGGCACCTGCATGGAGGTGAGTAGGCATTGGCTTGAATAGAGGGACACTAGGACCCTGGGCAGGCTTTCAGGCCACTGGCCCACCCCTATGACCACCAGTCCCCTACTTGGATTCGCCACGCTGCACCGGCCCCAACGGAAGGGGCATTACCTGTGCTCTTTTCACGGAGGGACCTGGCCAAGAAGGCGCTGGGGACCCTGTGGGGAGGGAGCTGGGAGGGCTACCTGATTTGGGGTCCTGGGCAGGGAGGAGAATGCTCCAGGGTTACAGTTGAAGGTGCTTCTAGGAAACTCTTCAGAGGGGTCCCAGCTTCTTCTAGAGAAAGGGGAGGGCGTTTCTTAGGGAAACTGAGACACAAGTCAGAACACAGCCCTGATGGAGGGAGTGCACCCCGTCCTCTCCTGCCCCAGGCTTGGGAGCAGTGTTAACTTGTGGAAGGTTATGAGCTCTGAGTTCAAATCTCAGCTCCACCACTTGGCTGTGCTACCTTCTGGCACGTGACTGAACTGTCAGAGCCTCAGATTCAATGCCTGTAACGTCAGAACGATTCCCACCCACGCAAGGGTGTGGTAAAGCTTAGGCCTGACTCAGGCATCTGCTCCATGAGGGGCCAGTCCCTTTCCTGCTGGCCTTGGTGCATAGCCTGCAATTGCGTCCAGCCTGCCCCGTGACTGTGGCTAAGTATGTTGGTGCTTATTCGGTGAAGCTGGTCTTTTTGGCTGCACCTGTGCCCAAGGGTGTGGGACTATATACTAGTCCGAGGAAAAGCCGGGGCAGGAACAGAGCCTGCAGCCTGACCCTGGAGCCCTGGGCATGTGATTTCAGAGCCCTGGGCCTCCCTGCTCTGAGGGTGCTGAATTCATGACTTCATCTGCGAGGCCACTCCAGCCACATTCCAGGCGCTGCCATCGCACTTGTCCTAGTCCCCTCCAGGGCTCCCTTCTTGGCTGGCTTAAAGGTCCCGCCTCTGTTGAATTTGGATGTCTTCACTAAGTGGAATGACTGTACCAAGCTTATCAAATGATGGAATGTCTGACCGCAGGGTCAGGATTTGTTGACTGTAATCATGACTCTGCTCTCTATTCTCAAAATAATATTGGTGATAATGAGAATGGAATATCTCGTTCCTTATTTAAGGAAACTCTTGTCATGATTAAGTCTATATTAATAATGTTGGTGGAGACTTGCTATGACCCTTAATCCTCATGACCACTCAGTGACCCCACTTAACAGATGGGGTCACTGAGGCTTAGGTTGGTTAAGTTGCTCAAGGCACACCAGCTTGAATCCAGAACCCTGAGCCCAATTCTTGAGCTCGTAGCCTCTGTCTTATTGATGATGCCGAGAGCCACAGGCCCGTTATGGCTACGCTAACGAGGTGAATCCTGCCCAGAAAAGAATAAGAAGCTCACCGATTTCACTGAGGGCAAAGCTCCTCATTCCCAAGGTGGGGTTGAACCCCTCCAGGTCCAGGCAGCCGGGCCTGGGCCTGTGTGGTTTGCACAGAGAAAAGCAGCTGCACCCTACCCCTCCCTGGAGGGGCTCCCCTCTCCGCAGCACCCGCACCGGGGGAGGAAACTTGGACCCTCCACCCCTTGTTTTCTCTCAGGCATCAGAGTGATGGCTACAGATCTACGCCTGGCTCTCCACCCCATAGAACCTGTGGATCTTTGGGGTGATGAATCCTGTTACCAACCACAAAAGCATCACAGGGGTCCTGACCAGGAATTGGGCCCTGGCGGGGAAGGGAGTGTCTGGAGTAGTGGGGATCCTGAGAAGGGGCTGAACTGTCAGGGGAGCCAGATCCCCTGCTTGCCTACTTTGAAGCTGTGCCAGCTGTTGCCACCAGGGGCTGCCAGTCCCCACAGGGAAGCCAGGGCCCCTCTGCAGCCCTCAGAACCCTTCCCCATGGCGGCTTACCCGCTCAGAGAGGAGGCCTGGCTTGGCCGGGATGCAGGTCTTTGCTGGGGCCCTGGACACCTTGAGTCTGCAGAGGTGGCACAGGAGGAAGCCACTGCAGGTGGGAGAAGACAGGTAGGGTCGGGGAGGTGAGAACAGGGGTTGAGGTCACCTGGTTGACCACTGGAGGTTCTGACACCCATGCCCACCCTCAGACCTGGGTAGCTCCTGGGAAGAGGTGGTGTTCCGGACCCCTTAATGTGGTCTTTGCACGAAGAGCTTTGCTCTCTTTAAGAAATCTTCAAAACAGCTCTGGGGTGGGTAGTGTCCCCATTTTAGGGATCAGGAAAGACAGGCCCAGAGAAATCACCACCAGGGCTGGGCATTCACTGGACAGGGAAGCTAAGGTTCTCGAATGCCACCTGCCAGGGGTTGGGAGCTTACCGGAAATGGGCATACAAGCTTCTCAGGTTGAACTAAGCCAACTGGGAAGCCACAGAGCCAGGTGTGGCTGCAGGGAGGGTCAAATTCAAGGCCAAGCTGAGCGGGCCACCCCCTCACCTTTGGGTGCTTCCTCGAAGGTCCAGTCCAGATTCAGGTCTGCGGAAGCAGAAAGGACCGGGTCAGGGATGGGACAGCAAGTGAGACCGGACTGCCCTTCGAGGCTGCCTCAGCTGCTCCTAACCTCCCTCCTGCCTAGAGCGGGGCCAAGGGACTGAGTCAGGGCCTGAGAATGTCCCGAGGGAGGGAAGGAATTAGGAGGGCAGTCTGGGGAGGGCTTGAAATGCCTCTGGCAGACTTAGGGCCTGAGTCAGCCAACCAGGGCAGTGGACTTGCCCAAATTCCTGTTCCTCCCTCCCTAGTTCCCATACATATCCTCTCCCTGACCTTCACAGACCTGCCCTCACCACTTCAGGTGGGGAAAGGCCACTTCCTCTTCTCCCTCTTGCCCCTTCTGCACCCTCTCCTAAATTCGTGTTCTTCCCCCCTTTGCCCAGACCCACTCCTCACGATGCTCATGACTTTCTGGGGCCTCCTAGGAAAAGCCACTGATCAGCCAACCCACTCGGTCTCCTAGGCAGACAGACGTGCCCCAACAGCTCCTCAAACGCCAACCAAAATACCCCCTTCTGATCCCAGGCCTTCTTCTGGCTCTGGAGCTTTCTGTTGTCCTTTGCAGCAGCGGCTGCCCCTCACTCACTGCCCCCAATTCCCTTCTTGTGGAGCAGGCTCAGCCCCACCACTCTTGCCCCGACTGCTCTTCTCAAGGACCCAGTGACTGTCACAGGACCAATCAAAGGGCCGACGGCATGGGCCCATCAGCAGCACTGTCACAGGGTCCCTTCCTCCAGCTGCAATGCTTCTTCCACTTGGCTTCAGGGAGACCACTCTGGTTCTGCCCCTGCCGCCGGCTGCCCCTTCAGTCTGTGTTGCTGAGTCCTGCTCACCTCGGGAACCACTCAGTCCCAAGACTCAGTCCTTGGGCTGCTGTCCCTCCCTCTCCTCAGGTCATCTTATTTTAATCTTCTGGCGTAAAAAATAACATCTGTTCCAGGGATTTACAACCTTGGCTGCACATTAGAATACTTGGGCGGATTTGCATCGAAATCTCTCTGAATGAGTCCCAGGTATTCCCGCCTGTAGCCCAGGCGTAGCCCCGAACTACAGACTTGTGTCGTAACCGTCTCCTCAGCATCTCCACTCGGATGCACCACATCTGAACCGGCGCCTCTTACACCTGCGCCTCCTGCAGTCCCCCCTGCATTTGTAAGTGGCAGCTCCATCCTTCGACCTGGTCAGGTTAGTCAGCCGTGACTCCTCTCCTTCAAATCCATCAGCAGATTCCCAGTACTCTGTCTCCGAATCCCCCAGGCCTGCTGCTGCGGCCTGATCTGAGGCACTGTGGCTCCTACCTGGTCCCCTGCTGCCACCTGCCCTCTCTCTCCCACCTGGCAGCCTGCGTGAGCCTTTCCAGATACCACTTGTCAGAGCATGTCACTCTTCTGCTCAGAACCGCTCAGCTCTTGCAGAATAAAAGCCAAACTCCTTATAATGGCCCCAAAGGCCCTCTGGGACCCAATCCCATCTCCCGCCATAGTCCCCTCACTCCATCCTGGCCTCTCCTTGATATTCCAGAACATACCAGACATGCTTCTGCCCCTGGGTCTCTGGGGTCCCCTGGATGCAGCACCCCTCCCCCACCCAGCAGGGCAAACTCCTTCACTCCCTGGGCTCTCTGCTCCGATGCCACTTAGCAGGGAGGGGCCTTCCCTGTACTGGGTAAGCCCAAGCCCTTTGCTCCCTAGTGCTGACCACCAGCTGCTGTATTGAGTACTTATTATCTGTTTATTCTGTCTCTCTCTTTCTTAAGCTTCACTGGGGCAGGGACATTCTTGTTTGTCCTGTTTTATCTTCAGCGCCTGGAATAGTGCCTGGCACACAGTAAGTGCTCAATACATGGTCACAGGAGTAACTGAATGAATGAGTGACCTCATGGATGCCCAATATCCTCAACGGATACTGGGGACAGTGCCTGGTCATTGTTCCCGCCCTCTGCCCCCAAGAACAGGGAGGAGATTGGAGGATACTTCCTGTGCCTGTTTTAGGAACCACTCAGCACAGAGCCTGGGTGGGTGCAGAAGAGCTCCCTGAGCAGGCAAGTTCCCTTCTCTGCCCCTCCCTTCCGAAGCCCCCCTGAGCTGAGCCCACTGGGGTAGCGGTAGGGAGGGGGTCCTGGAAGGGTGTCTCACCTGGCATTTTCCGGTGAATCTGGTGGAACATTCTCCGGTACCAGTCCTTAGGGCTGTCCACACTCTGGGATCAGAAAAGGCAACGTCAGGCCACCCTCCTAATACCAAGCCACAGAAGTTTTTCCTTACTGGGCCCTTTTCCTGTGAGCCCCAGTGGTGGTGGGAGAGGGGGGGCGAGTGATGTCTTTACTGGCAATGACCTCGTGTAGGGTGTTATATAGGAATAAGATATGGAAAGGATCTCCATTAGTGGTGATCCTGACACTGAGAGATTTGGGTGGTTCACATTTTTTCACTTTGCTTTTCTATATTTCTGATGTTTCTACAAAGAACACGTGCTTCTATGTCATGAAAAATTAATGCAGTAATATAGGTAGAAATGTTATTTCATATCCCCTGCCTCACCTGAAACTCAAGACAGCCCTGGAAGGCAGAAAGGTATGTTACTGACCTCAGGTTCAGATGGGGAGATGGTGAACTGAGCTAAAGGCAGGTAGCTGGCTGAGACAGGCATGTGGGGGGTGGGGGGCGGGGGGCGGGGGAGGGAAGGCTGGTGAGGAGAGGAGGGCAGAGCCGCTGGGAGCCTGGAGCCCGGCTCCACCCACACTCACCACTCGGGACTCTGTGCTCACTCATTCAGCCAGCCATCCACTCAGCAACCATGGCATGAGCGTTGTGCCAGGCCCTGGGACTAGAATCTAAGAGGGGCCCCTGCCAGCAGTGGCCCTCCAGTCCTGAGAGCCAGGGGGCCATTCTCTTATCCCACAAACCATTGTGCAACTCAGACACATGACTGCCTGTGATTTTGCGGGGCTCACGACCCCTGAAACCCATCCTGATTGAACCCCTGCTTTAGTCTGAGATGTTTGGGTACAGCCTTGGTTGCCCCAACTTTAATTCACAGAAGTGCTCAGCGTGGGTCCCCAGCTCTAGACTCACAGATCGGGGGGCAATGGGCATGCCGCTCTCATCCACGGGCCCGATTCCCTCGTACTTGACCCAGCGCTTATCCTGGCGTTTGCTGTCCTTGGTCCACGTGGCTGACCAGTTCTGGGGATGCTGGGAGGCGGGGGTCTTCTGGGTCCCCGCGGGCCGGCTCCCAGGGCCTGGCCAGGTCTGATACCAAGCCGGGTCTGCAGGGTGTGATGAGAGCATTAGCAACGGGCAGGGGCCCGCCTGGCCTTGTCCGTCCCTCAGTTCTTCAGAATACTGATGCCCTTGGGTTTAAACATTTCAACATCGCCTTGCCTGTTGGGGCTGGTGAGGCAGATGCTATCATCTCAGCAGGACCATGGGCCTCTGTCTGTTTATGTTTTAGTTAAAGTGAATAAAAATGGATTTTGTCCTCAGACATCTGTGCCCACCCCGCTCTGCTCTCCTGGGGCCGACCTAAGAGCTTCCAGAACGAGGGCCGAGAATCACTACTTGCAGAGAATGCCGGGCCGTCCCAGCTGGGAGGCAGCAGGGTGGGGCAGAAAAGGTGCTGGGCTTGGAGGGGACAGATCTGTCTTCAGACTCCAGATCTGCCCCCTACTGGCTGTGTGATCTTGGGCACAACAATCAGCCTCCCAGTGCCTCCGTTTTCACTTCATGGGTCCTCATGGAAGGATTCAGTGGATCTAGAGGGTGTGACCGTGCCCAGCACAGTGCCTGGCACACAGTAGAGAGGCTCTCAATAAGGGACAGAAACTATTCACCAGATGTGGCTGCTATGTCCTCAACTTCCCCGACCCTTCAGCCCCCAGGGCAGCAGCCTAAGGGGCTCAGCCTCTGAGACTCAGCTCCTCCCTGGGAAGATGTCCATTCTTTGCCAGGGATTGAATAGATGAGGCTTGTGAAGCATCCTTTCAGGGCTCAGCACGGTCAAGTGCTCAGCAATTATTTGTTAAAGGAATCAAACTCCTTGACAGAGTGCCTGCCCCACGGGAATGCGCAACAAAGGATGCCAGCTCCTCAGAAGGGCCCCGGGTGGGCCCGCACCGAGGGTGTCCCAGGATCCCTCGGACCCTGTGGCCCAGGCTGCGGTGACTCACAGGAGCCCAGGAGCTGACAGGCTCTCGGAGCTGCCTGCCCACCTGTGTTCAGCCCCTGCACCCTTCTACAGCCCACATGTGCTCCCATTCCTCGCCCCTCCATCCCCAGTGTGAGCCACTCCCTGTCCTGCTAGAGGTCCCCCCCGCCCCAGGGCAGTGTCCCCTGCACACTTCCTTCCCCTGGCACTGCGGGGAGGAAGGGGAAAGATGTGTCAGCCTCTCTCCCACAGCTTTCACTCTCAAGGGCCGGCATGCTCACCCAGGGAGGGGCAGTGAGATGAGCTCCGAGGGCCCTGCCCCCCACTGGGCTCCTGGACCAGGTTTTCCTGAGCAGACCCACCTGGGTGCCGGGAAGCCTCGCTCCTGGTTGGGAAGTACCCATTGCACACAGTCCTGGGCGCAGGATCATGGAACTGGAAATTAAGGGTGTTGGAGCCACCATTCCGGATCACAGGCACCTGTGGGGAGGGGCCAGGAGCGGCAGCTCAGGCCCAGAAGGTTCCATGGAAGGGTGGCAGGGATGGCTGCCAGGGCCCAGCCATACCCCATGGTGAGGGCTCCAGGGCCAGCTTGATCCTTTTGCGGGAAATCAGGGAGGCTCCCTAGAGCTATCTTCTGAGCCCTTCCCAGCTCCCAGTCCTTTAATCCTCCTGCTCCTCACCTGTCCTGCCAGGTCCCCACCAACTATGGGCCCACAGTAACCCTCTCCCTTGCTGTCTCACTCACCCGAGTCCCCCTGGAGAATGACCCTACACGGAGGTGGCCAGGGATGAAGTCGTCCAGGCTGAGCCCCGCTGGGCGGCTGCAGGGTGGGGCCTGCATACTTGGGTCAAGGTCAGAGGGCTGTGGGTGTGCCAGCAGCTCCTCTGCACGTCCTCTGTGGGGAAGGAGGGAGGAAGGGGAAGCCCTGCTGGACCAGCTGCCGTGCCCTCTGGGCTTGACCTCCGGGTGGGTAAGAGGGGACGGCTGTGGGAGGGCGTCAGGGCCAGCTGGGTGGGAGCTCCAGGACCCAGGAAACAGGCCACTCCGGGCACCCGCCTGCAGGCTGCCAGTGCCAGCTCCCAGAGGCACAATGGGCTGCTTGTTAGGCTGGGCAGGAGCTCTGGGTGGGAGTGGGGGAGGGGAGGCTGGCCAGGAGCGGGCCTGCGGGACAAAGCTTCTGGCCGGCCTGCGGGCCAGCCCCTCTGGGGCTCTCACTACACAAGCGCGCATTCCCCCAGAGGGAGGCAGAGGAACGGGGGCAGCTGGCGGAGGCCTAGGCATGCAGGACTTTCAGTTCCCCCTGCCTCCCCTAGGCCCTGTGTGCGCATCTGCTCACCAGCAGGCACAGGGCTTCCTCAGGCTGGGAGAGGCCTTGCGCCACAGCAAGGCCAGCCACCTACTGCCCAGCAGGGCCACGGGGGAGCGCGTGGGGGTATTTCCAGGCAGCAGGAACCACTCCCCAGCTCAGAGGAGTATCTGCTCCCTTGTTTGGCCTCTTTGGCTTGAACTGCCGCCTCAGAGGGCTCAAGGTGCCAGTGAGGGTGGGGGCAGAGAACCAGCACACACACACACACACACACACACACACACACACACCACTGTCTCCTACACCTCAGGCTGTTTTTCAACAGAGGGTCTTCCTGGGAGCAACATGCTTGACTGGCCAGCCGGGTTCTTTGAGCCCTTCTCCCCTCCCCTGCCACAAATGTTAGCTCAGAGGAAGGGGCTTCAGGCATCCAGGAGATGGAGGTGGTAGGGCTGACCAACAGGGCTTTCCAACTGGAGAGCGGTGGTGCAGAGCTGGTTGGACTGGGCCAGAAGCTGAACCAACCATCAGCACCTTCTAGGGCTGGACCGACTCTGGTGTTTTTGTTCTTTTAGGCCTGTGTGTGCCTGAGGGGCCTGGGGCTCCCGGGAGGGCTGTGAGGGCCTTGCAGGGTGCTGTGTGCATGTGGTGGGAGGTAAGTGCAGTGCTGTGCATGTGACTTGGGGGGGTACCACCCTGTGTGGGGTTGTGAGTACGGAGGGTGTCAGCTGTAGGTGGGAGTGTGCAGTTCTGAGGTGCGGGTCGTATGAGCAGCACAAGAATTACGGAGAACAGAGGGGATGCTGGTACAGAGGGGCTGTGCTTGCTCCTGTACCCAGTCCCTGCTCGGGCCATTGGGGGCTGGAGGGTACAACAAGGCTGGGGCAACTCCCTGTCTCTGGTCTGAATGGGGACTTCTTCTGACCCTTGAAAGACCTACTGGGGACATGGCTTTCCTGTGCCCACCCCTGCCTGTGGGGAGAAGTGGAGAGCGGAGGCCAGAGGAGGGGCAGCTCACCAGCTGCATCCAATTAGGTCTCCTACCAAAAACAAAACATGCAGACACACCCCAGTCCCTGCAGCTCTCCCTCCCCTCATGGGGGAAATCGAGGCAGAGAGAGTGGAAGATCAGATCTAGGGCAGACTGGTTCCTAGCAGCAACCCCTCCCAGACCAGCTGACTGCTTGTGGCCAAGTTGCGAGATCAGCATCAGCAGTCCCTACTGTCAGCTGACCCTGCCTCCTTCCCAGCCTCCATCTGACCCACCCTGCTGTGCTCCCTGAGGAGGGAGGTCCCCCACAGCATTTTCTGGGCTTGCTGATCCTTGGGGGTGGGGGAGGTGGGGGGGTGGGGGGGAGTCTGCCTCTCCCTGTGGCGCAGCTCCAGGGACATGCAGGGGAGGGTGTGGAAGGGCGGCTGAGTTTGTGCTTGGCAGCCTGGTCAAGGGACATTAAGGGGGGCTTCTCATAGGGAGAGGGAGGCATGGGGGAAACTGGTTTTACATCCAGCAGAGGGCAGAGGGTGCCAGGAAACCTCGAGCTCCCCCTCTCCCCCCCCACCCCCGTCACGCCCCCCCCCCCCCCGAATTCAGACAGCCCTTCCCCTCTGCAGGGGGGGCTCTTCCAAAGGGCTAGGGGAGCAGAAGGGGCTCTGCTGTTCCCACCGGAGACCTTGCCCTGGCCTGGGGCTCTGCCCTAGGCGCTTCGCGGGTGTTCTCTAGCTACGAGTCCACGTGGACAGGACAGGTTTTCTCAAATCTCCCTTTTTGTGGATTGAGGGGAATACTTCTCATCTCTTTCCGTCCCAGAGTTTGGGGCAAGGCCCCAGGGGAAGGGCTCTGAGCCGTCTCTTAGGGCTGGGCGCAGGTGCCACCGACTACCCCTGGCCCCCTCCCCTCCCACACCTACCTTCCCCAGCGAGCAGGTGGCAGGTGGCGGGGCTGAGGACGCCGGGGAGGACCGGGGCATCGCAGCTGGACTCCAGCCTGGTGCGGCCGCGGCGGGCCCTCGGGGAGGGAGGGCGGGAGCGGTCCGGGCTGTGCTGTCCACCCTCGTGACCGCGTCAGGACGGGCTCGCGAGGCTGGGCGCCCGAGGAGGAAGAGGGATGGACGGGGCCGCGCGCGTGCCGGGAGGAAGGACGGAGAGGCGCGGGCGGGCGGCGTTCTGCCCTCCTCCAATTTGGACTGTGAGCCGGACGGGAACGGGGTGGGTGGCGGCAGGGGGACCTGCGGGTCCGGGTCCGGGGCGGGGGGCCGGGCGTGCAAGTGGCCTCCGTCGGGTCGCGCCGCGGAGACGCTCTGGCCCTGGCGGAGGGGGCCGGGCTGGCCGCGTGGAGGCGCCGGGAGGGGCCGCCAGCGTCCCCGGGGAGCCCGCTCTGGCTTCCCAGCTGCCTCCCGGCCCCCACCGCAAGTTGGCGTCGGGGCGGGCGCAGGGGGGTGGGGGCGAGCGCCACTCAGAGTTTCCAGCGACATTTCCAGCGGGCGGGACGCGGCCGCTGCACGCGGAGCCGGGACGGAGGAAGGACGCGAGTGATTAAAGAGGCGGGTGCGGCCAGCGCTGATACGGCGCCGGCACCCGGAGACGGGACCGCGCTGCCGCCGGGCGGGGGCCGAGATCGGGCGCCCGCAGGCCCCGGGGCCTCGCGGACCAAGGGAGAGGTTGGGGTGGTGATGGCACGGGTCTGAGCGTGTGCACACACATACACATACACACATACACACATACGCGCGTGCGCTGCCCAACGGGCGATGCGCACACGTGCCAGCCCCGCGGAGGGTAGCCCGGGAGGAAATCCGCCCGCGGGCGCGCCCCCGCCCCCCAGAGCCACGCCCCTGGAGAGGATGAGGGCGGCTCCCTGTGGCGGGGACAGGGTGACCAGGTCTCGGTGTTCCCACACACCGCATTTGTTTTGATCTCGCTGCCTTTCCGCTGTTCCCGCGGCTCTGACACCGGTCCCAGGAGCCCGCACCCGTTGGCTCCCGCCGACGTCCCTGACCATCCCTTCTCCCCTCTCCGCCGGCCTCCGTGTGCACACGGGGCCTGGGATAGGAAGTGAGGTACTCCGTGAATGTTCACAGCTAACAGGGAAGTCCCTGGCTTGGCTCGGGGACCCCAAGCCCCAAACCAAATAGCAAAGAGGTATCGGGCTCTGTCAGATCTATTTTGAGAGTGATCAAGTATAAATTAGGAAAATATGAGAACATTCATTGCATTCCTACTAGGGGTAAGATTGGTGTCCTGCGGCCACCATGCACTAGAGCAGCGATTTTCAACCGGTGCGCCGCAAGAATGTTTAAAACATGCAATTCCTGACTAGTCAGGAGCACTGACCTCTTTCCCCTCAGATTGTCAAATTTAAAAAATGACAATAGCCCTCTGGTGTGACTGCCCTGGATTGGACCATAAATATATAGGTCATATAATAGAGTTGCATCTTATTGGTCACGCATAATAAGGTTGCATCTGATTGGTTAATTCTTGGTACCAGAAATCCTTATGTATAAGTATGGGCCACCTGACTTTTTAAAAAATCACTTTGGAGCAAAAAGGGTAGATAATTACTATTATTATTTTTTTTATTTTGAAATCAATCAAAACTATACCTATTTTTTTTACCTGATTGGCAAAAAAAACATATGTTTTGATGTGCTGCATGAGATGAAAATCGCTGCACTAGTGTTTTTCAAGTGCATCGTTCAACTCAAAAGTTGAAAAGGGCGGGAATGGAGAAAAGATGAAACAATTTTTTTAAAATGTCTACAGTCATTGATGCCATTAAGTTTATCTTCTCTCAATTCAGTTAATGGGCTACCCTGGTTGTGGTGAACCAGCAGGAAACAATATCACAGACCAACAGCGGGAGGAGGGCTGTTCCGGCTGCGGAGAAGCTGAGGGGAGAGGCTGCTGGCTGGCTCCCAGTGTCTGGGGGCTGCACTGGCACAAGGGGGACCGTTCGGTGCACACTTGGAGGCGGATGCAAGGTTCCAAGGAAGAGCTTTTAAAGGATCACAGGGGCTCCGAGTCTGCAGGTGTGGGGTAGGCACCTTGTAAAGGCACGTATTACACTAAGCAGGGAGCTGAAGGAGGTCCCCTCTTAGGCCCCCCAAGACTCAGTGATTCTCCTGGAAAGCTGGGTGGGAGAGCAGCCCCACTCGGAGAAAACAGCTGCCGACAGGAGGGCTGGTGGCAGTGCATGTGCCCTCCTGTGAAGCTTAGACACCCTGGTCACCGTCCTCTTCCCTCCCCCGGGGACAAGAGCTGCGCCCCTTTCCCTTGTCGCCAGTTTTGCGCCCCACCTGTCACGGTCCTCTCGGCCAAGAGGGGCCATGCCTCTTCCATGTTCTTCCTTGCTCTCCAATGATGGTGGCGCCGAAGATCTTCCAGCTGCAGGAATCCTGGTCATTCCCCCTTCTCCCCAGCAGCGAGCTTCTCTCATTCTCTAGGGCTCTAACCTGAACTCCAAGATAAATATTTAATGTAGAGGGTGCAACTGAGCTGACCAAGGTCCCCACTTCCTGCTCCTCACAAGGCTACCAGCGTCATCTCTATGGGAATAGTGAGCCAGCAACAGCGTTGCAGGAAGTCGCGCAGGCTGTGCTGGAGCCCGGAGCTTTTCTCTGGGGCGGTTTGACCTCTGCCTGTCTCCTGTCACCCAGGCTCTGCCGGGCTCACACCGCTCTCAGCTCGGAGCCTGCTTTGCTCTGGTGCCCATGGAAGTCACCCTTCTTCCCAGAGTTTTAGACTATGTGCTCGGCCCAAGCAGGAGCTTTGCAAGGCCCCCCACCCTGCTCCCTGATGCCCACCAGCCACAGAAGAGAGGATCAGAGATCAGTGGGGACAGAAAGCATAAGGCACCATGACCAGCACTTTTTCTGCCCGTATTTAGAGACAAGAATCGTTCCTCTTTGAAAAGTGGGAGATGAAAGGGAAAAAGCAGCAAAGTCCAGAGATTCAGCCCAGAACCAGGTGTCTGATTTCTCGACTCCTCCCTCCAGCCTCGGCTCTACTTGCTGCTGCCCAACCCGCAGACAGCTGGCATGGTTTAGTGAGAGGCTGGGGCTACAAGGCTGTGCTAGGTAACGCGGCTGTTGTCAGCAACAGAGCAGATTCAGATTCCTTTCATCCTAATGCATTATCTCCGGACTCCCTTATCATCTCACAGGCCCTCCCTCCAGGCGACTCTTCCCCCTGACCCCACCTGACCCCACCCCCTGGCACTACCTCTTGTCAGGGGGCCACCTCTGCCTTCTCAGAGCCACCTGAGCCATAGTAAACACAGTTATGTAACTGCTCTGTTTTCCTAGCCATCTGATCCTGTCAGCCGTATGCCCCACCCCCATCCTTTTGTTCTGAGGATTACCCCCAAGACACCCAGTCAACAGAGGTCTGTCCATGTCCGTCACCCTGAGGGATGATTAGCCAAGCGACTACCAATAGATGTGGCTCTTCCCAAGAGGGGCGGGGGAAAGGGGTGGCTGTACCGCTGTACAGGAATGCGGGTCACGGTGAAAACCAACCTCTGTCACCAAGAGGAAGGGTGAATGGAAATAGCACTGAAGTCGTGTTTTATTGTGAGTGAGTAGGGTGAGCAGAGAATTCAGTTTTATTTCTCAAGTGGGAAAAAGCAAGCAAGGGATCCCAGGAGACATAAACCTGAACTCTCATTTCTTGAGGAGTGTGTTTATCTAGCACAGGGAGCCTGGCATTCGAATGGCACGCTCAGATCTACCCTGAGCTGGCACCCGGCACTGTGCCCCAGCCCCCATATTGGACAACGGAGGGGCGCTGCTCTTCCTTCTCCTCCACAGGGATGGGCTCCGACACTCTTCAGTTAGGCTTTAAGCGGGTTTTTATTTGTGCTGTCAGAAGAGTGCTCTCTTCCTGCCAGGAGAGCTGAACAAACAGACCAGAATGGATTAGCGAAGAAAGCACGGTTCCTTTCAAGGAGTTGGGACCTCTCTAGAGAGGAAGACCACGTAGTGAGGAATTGAAACCAAGTCACTCAGGCACAACAGTACAAATCCTGATGATGTTGCATCCTCTGGGCTCCACCCCTTTCTCCTGGGTCCCCTCCTGATTCCAGCTCCTGCCAATACCAAGTTCTCCTGATGGCCCTCATCCAAGCCAAACTTCCTGGGAACAGAAACAACTGAAGAGGAACATGAGAGACCCACGGTGAGGCTTGGAGGACCTCCCTAAGCTGGCAACAGCATGACCTGGGCCCTCTGGAATCCAAGATTTGGGGTATCGTCCCTGTAAGGAAAGGGATCTCGAGTGAAAAAATTCCCACTCCAGGTCAAGTGTGGGCAGTGTGGGCAGCCAGGGTGAGTGAGTATATCCCCATGGGAATAGAGAATGAGGCTTCCAGGCCTGCCTGGCACAGACCTCCTTTCTATAGCACCCATGATGGAACTGGGATCTGTTCAGGCTCCTCAGTGTCAATCGCATGAATCGCCAAGGCTGAGAAAGGACGCGGCCTTTTGTCCAGTATCTAGTCTATCTCCAAGGAAGCCGCTGCCCTGGCATCACCCGCCGCCCCCTCTCCCCTCCCTTTATAGACGAGCACACAGCGCCAGGCGCAGATGGGGTGCCTTGGAGAACTGCGCTGGAGGAATGAGCCTCTTTTAGTTCTCACGACAGTAAGAGCAAGCGGCTGACAGCTCTTCAGAAAGCAGAGTTTAAAAGGCAAGGATAAATAAGTGATGACCTCAGAGGGAAGCCCAGCCAAGGGGACTCAGCCACAAAGGGCGCACAGACCAGGAGCGGGGAAACTAGGTCTGCATCAGCGTCTTTCCTAGCGCGGGCACACTCAGATGAGGAGGATAAGAGGGCTGCGTTGCCGGCCAGTGGACATCGTGAGGTAGTGCTCTGGCCTCCAAACAAAGAATCGCCTTGTCTTCTGCCGCCTTGAGTTCTGCGATGAACCTTCTCAACTGCAGCAACGTTATAAAGACGGCCTCAGTTACCATTAAGTTATTAGTCCACTGCCTCAACGTTGAAGGCTTTTCCTAAAACCCAAAAGTCATGATACAAAAACAAGGCCATGCAATTACATAGAGCAGGCAAGGAAGTGGGACTGAATGTCCAGGGAGAGGTAACCGTGAACTTGCATGCTAGTTCCTCATTTCCAGGCTTAAAAAAATTCTTTCTCATAACGCTGGAAATAAGGGTAAATATAGCCTCATTTCATTGAATGTTTAGCTGGGGTATAAGGACATTGCTAAGCCAGGACGCCATTTATTGGGAAAGATCCCAAAATGCATACTTGGCTTCTTCGAAATTAGAAATCTGGGCTCGTTTCCTGGCCTATAAATTGTACTGTGGCCCCTGATGTCACTGTACGTACTTACAGTGAACTTGCCTCACTCAGGCCTGCAGGCCCTGGGTTCAGACTTCCTACCTTCACTGTGTAACAGATAGAATTCCCTCCTGGACACGCTGTCTACTCCAAGGGCCCTGTGCGCTTTTTCTATCCCCACCCCATTGCTCAGTGGAGATTACTTCTCCTTGTGAATCTGCGTATTTCTTCTTGTCAGAGGAATCAAGAGGCTGGCCCAACACTGCCTTTCCTGAGCAGTCCACCTCACCTCCACATTCAACTCTTCTCTGGCTCCCGCAACTTCTCCTAAGACAGAATTCATCCATGTCTATTATTAGGACCACATGCAGAGTTCTTAAACCACCATCATAATTACATCTTTTGCAAGGATTTGGTTTTCTGGGACGTTTTCCTTCTGTGTCTTTAAGGAGCAGCCTGTCCTGGAGAAGCCACACGAAGAGCTGGGACTTGAATGTGTTAGTAGCGGGCAGAGTGCCAGGAAGGAGGTTGGGCAAGGGAGTGGGTGCTGAGTGGGAGAAGTAGAAACGCCACTGCAGCCACCGAGCTGGTCTAAAATGAGCGGGTGCAAGCGGCAGAGGAAGCGTCTTTCTTTGTGAGGGGATTCCTTTCCTCCAGAGCGGGATTGCTTGGCATTTCCAGAGACCAGGCCAGACGTCAAAGTCAGGCTTTCTCCTCTTGTGGAAGCACCGAATGGTAAGAGCCAAGTATAAGTGCCCCCACCAGGAAATACACACAGGGAGCCAACATTTAATTTTAAGAGTGTTTTCTTTTCTTTTTTAAAGATGACTTCCAATTTACAGTAAGAAAGTCTTAACAAATTTTCTTGTTCACAAAACAGTTAATAAATGATTTCTGCCAATAAATAACATTTCCACCATTTTCTTTAACATAACTGAAAAGCAAGTAATCTCTAAACACAAGGAAATAACCCATCATCCAGAGAAGCCTTTAAAAAAAGTACACCACCAGTTAACCGCATACATCTGACCACCTCGTTAGGAAGGAAAACCAGATCTTTTCTTGGAAAATACCTGCTGACATTTCTATTAGGAAAAACAGCTATTGGTCACAGTGCACCGAGAAAGGAAAAGTGAGGGTTCATGGCGGCTCTTCCAAAAGGTGCTCCGACAGACAAAAGACGCATCCTTATTGCCCCAGGTCAAGATCCATGGTAGGCCTCCTCCCTATGACACGCACTGCACTTTAACATGGAAAAAAAAGTTATCTGGAAACAGTTAGTCAAGGGAGGGAAAGGAGTCTGGGCACGAACTTACAGGAAGGCAGTGTGCATGGCCCCACTTCAGAGCTGCCTGGAGGGACGGTCGACGGCCATGTCCTCACTTCTTGATCTTAAGCCATGTAGACTTGTCATGAGGATGTAGAAGAGAAGGCGCATAACCCTATCTCAGACAAAGGTGTTATTTAGCAAGGTTGCTGGGGCGTGAGGCCAAGGCCTCCTGGGAGGGAATATACTCTCCAGGATCATCTTCACCTTTGTGACTGCATAGATGAAGGCAGCAAACCCTGACCCCATTCACTTCGGCTGACTAGACAGAGGCAGGTCAGGTCCAGCCTCAGAGTAACACAGGCTCCCTCTTTCACACTGTCGAAGGCACAAAGCCCTACTGTTCATACAGGTCTCTGCTCGACTCAAGATAAGAGTAACAACCTTGTTTCTTGACCACACAACGTTCTTCCTCTACACCAATGGTTCTCAACCTTCTGGCCCTTTAAATACAGTTCCTCATGGTGTGACCCAACCATAAAATTATTTTCATTGTTACTTTGTAACTGTAATGTTGCTAGTGTTATGAATCGTAATATAAATATCTGATATTCAGGATGGTCTTAGGCAACCCCTGAAAGGGCCGTTCGACCGCCAAAGGGGTCGCAAACCCACAGGTTGAGAACCACTGCTCTACACACATCTGCTCTTTGTATGGCTTTCCTACAAGCACCTGATCACAGCAGTGCTGAAGAGGGACTATGCAATACAGCCTCCGGACCTGTCCTCTGGGTAATCCAGACCCTCCTCCAGCTGGTGTTGAGGCTCCCTAGGCTGCCCTCCGCTCCCTCTTACAGCAGATTGCAGAAATGATGCGGACCAAGTGCTAGACAAGGTGGTATCCATGGTTCTAACCACAAATAATTTAGGAAACGGCAGCCTCATTCCCACAACTAGGGGATTCGTCCTCCCTCTGAAACCTTTTCTGCCTGGGTAGGGAACACTGAATAAAGCTTTGAAAAAAGTGGGTTCCACGGTTACTGTAACAACTATAATAATATGGGGGATTCTAGAATGTCCTCAACAAGTCTTTATGGGTTTGGAAGTAATTTTCAGCACCAACACTGAAGGGGAAATAGCTGATAATTAACACAAGAAAAAACTCTAAATCAGTCAACCTGGGGCAAGCTCTTTCTAAAAACCGTTTTGACTGACTGGTCACCCAGATTGGTCAGGATGAACTTAATTCCCAAGACCGTGTGAATTCGATTTATAGACAAGGTACAGTAAAAAATTCTGGCTATTGTCTACAATGTTGGCATAAAACAGGAGGGCAGAGGAAACCACTCTTAGCCATTGTCACTCTGCAAGGCTGGAGACTCTCGTGATGCCAGAGCAGGAAGCCCCGCTGTACCTCGCACAGACATGGTCTGATATTTTTATTTTATTTTATAAATATATGTTATTGATTTTTTTACAGAGAGGAAGGGAGAGGGATAGAGTTAGGAACATTGATGAGAGAGAAACCGATCAGCTGCCTCCTGCACACCACCCCCTCACTGGGGATATGCCTGCAACCAAGGTATATGCCCTTGACCGGAATCGAACCTGGGACCTTTCAGTCGCAGGCTGACGCTCTATCCACTGAGCCAAACCAGCTAGGGTTCAAACTTTGTGTTTTAAAATTACTCAGAAGAGGATCTAAGGGACAACACCAGGCTGAAAGGCCCCAAAGTTACCCAATTTGAAGAAATCCTACCCTTGTCATTAATATCATTCTGTGACAAAATGAGGAATTTTTCTTTACTTATTTTGAACTTATGTCCAAGTTATCAGGAAAAGAAACTATAGGAACAAAAAGGCAGTGTAAATACAGATAAAATGAGATGAAATATATTGATATTCCTGAGAGTCTGATGCATCTGTCCTAGGCAAGGAGCCACATCAAGCCCACCAGAGTGTGATGAGCAATTTTTATTGCACTGATCAATATCTAGTCACAAAAGGCCATGGAATCAATAGTGTCTGTACCCATAACTGGTGTGACCTCGCCGTTTTAAAGAAAGCTGAGGCTGCTTTTGTTTTAGCATTCTATTACACACACACACACACACACACACACACACACACACACGGCTTATAGGTTTGTTTGTTTGTTTTTGCTCCAAATATTCAGAACACAGAGATTTAAAAAGGATGTGTTTTGAACTGATGTTAGATGAGTAGTTTTCTTTTTTGTTAATTCTCACCCAAGGATATTTTCTCCATTAATTTTTAGAGAGTGGAAGGGAGGGGGAGAGAGAGAGAGGAGATAGAGAAACATCGATTGATTGCCTCCCACATGCGCCTGGGCTAAGGCTGGGGATTGAACCTGCAACCCAGATACATGACATGTCTTTGATCAGGAATCATACCCATGACTCTTCAGTGCTTGGGCTGGCTTTCTAACCACTGAACCACACCAGCCAGGGTGAGTTTTTAAATATTTAAAAAATCGTCATCTGGTCAATTTGAAATTTCACATGATGTGGATGTAGATGAAATTGGGAAAACTGGTCCTTAAGAAGTGTCATGTCTAAAATGGAATTCCACAAATGTTTATAAAGAAGCCCTCATTTCCCTCCCACCCCCTAATAAGAGAAGTTGAAGAAAATAAGGTCCCTGTGGATCTTAAAGTGAAGGAGAACAAGAATGAAGTATTTTTAGGATCTTTAGAGCATGCAGGGGGGAGACTGAGTAGAAGAGGCTTTGAAAATAGCAATCCTCAGACCTCTGACTGCAGTTAGAACGTTCGTTGAAATGATGGAGATAGTGGTCCTAAGGCAAATTCAGGGCAGACAATCAGCCATCTTGGGAGTTGCTGATTAGATTAAAATGTTTAAAAATATGCTATACCCTCCAATGAAATCTGGAATGAAGAACAAGTACTGTGATTACAATTTATTCCTTTTTTAAAAAATTATTTATTGATTTGAGAAAGATAGAAACATCAAATTGTTGTTCCACCCATTTATGCATTCATTGGTTGATTCTTATATGTGCCCTGACCAGGAATGGAACTGGTGACCTCTTGGTGCATGGGACAAGGCTCAATCCATAGAGCCACACTGGCCGGGCTATACAGTTTTCTGGGGAACGAATCCATAGCCCTGGCCTATTGGGACGATGCTCTAACCAATTGACCCCCTCGCCCCCACCCAGAGTTTATATTCTTAAGGTTCATGCCTCTAACCCAGCCTTGGGCAAACTACGGCCCGCGGGCCGGATCCGGCCCGTTTGGCTGTTCTATCCGGCCCGCGGAGCTGAAAGAGCGGAGGGTTCTCTTGCTCTCCCCTCCGCTCCTTCACCAGCAGCAGTGTTAACATGTATTAGTTCACACAAACACTCCATCCATGCTTTTGTTCCGGCCCTCCGGTCCAGTTTAAGAACCCATTGTGGCCCTCGAGTCAAAAAGTTTGCCCACCCCTGCAACCTGTCTTCAGTCAGAGGCGCCAGCCTATGTAGGTACACCGAGTGACAGCGTCACTTTAAGAAGCTATCTGTACCTTACAGATACACTTCACACACAGCTTTTTAAATTCTTGAAACACACACCCCAGCTTTCCACAGAATATCAGAAATACCTTTTCCTTTAGAATTCAACAGGATTTTCAAACCTAACATCCTTCAAGACCTGTTGCTGCTGCATTTTAAACTCCAATTTTCTTGAATGACGACTTCTCACCTCTCTGCTGTGGCGGATCCTTCAACAGCTCAAAGGGCACCTGTGGGTACATCCTTTGGCCATGCCTGTCAAGGACACTTGCTTGACTGTACTGCTTCTTTTTGAGAGGATAATAAAGACAGTCCTAAATAAGCATCCTTTTGACTAGCACAATATTATTTCTTGCTTATATGGATGTATAATAACTATTCCACTACTTGCCAGCGACTGAAGCCCATAAGAGTGGTTTCTACCTGTGGGTTGTGTATGTAAAACAACCACCTCAGTGAAGAGGAGGAAGGGATAAGGGGCCCCCCATCTATCAAATGTGTCACGTGGACTGACTTTCACTTTAGGTGAGACTTCCAGAACAGCGGTCTTTTCTCTCCTGGCACGGAGAGAAGCAGGCTGAGGATACCCAGGTGACGAATTCCATTGTAAAGAAATGGCCATCAGTAAAGTTTTTTTCTCCCTTCTTGCACAGTTTTTACTGCAACCCAGTACGAGATCTTTTATCTCTGTCCTCAATATCCTTCTTACCTTTTTTTTAATATGGTTTTTAATCCTTACCGGAGGACATGCTTTTTTATTGATTTTAGAGAGAAAGGAAGAGGGAGAAAGAGAAACATCTATTGGTCCCCCCCTCACCCCCTCCCCGCCCCCCACGGACAGAACCTGAAACCTACATGTGTCCTGACAGGAAACAACTTGTGACCTTTCAGTGTGCAGGATGATGCTCTAACCCACTGAGCCACACCAGCTGGGGGTCCTTCCTATCTGTTTAAGCAGACTAATTCACGTCATCAAATTACAATCCCTTCAATGCTCTGATCTTTGTCATAAACAGACTGGAAACTGTTAACAAAAGATATAGAAAACAGAGATATTTCTAATGAAATAGTTTTTTGGATAAAGTTTCTGTTGTCCTTGAAGTTCCCAACATAAGGTCTTACTGTCTGAGATACGTGCTCTTGTGCTGGACTCCGACAGCCCAAATGACATGAAGGAATTCCATAAATATGCACTTCGGTGTAGTGTTGCCCAGATATGCACACTTACTGCAAAGCTGGCCACTGAGTATTATGACATAGCACCTGTCACCAGGTAAAACCAAAAATGGGAGCCCAAGAACCCCCAAGGTTTTCTTCCCAGTTGGTTGTGACTTGAAAAATCAAAGGACGATTATTCAAACATTATATCTGAACACTTGTCTTCGTATTCCACAATATGCTGACAGACAGTTCAACCTGATGAGTGTTGAAAGGTAAACACCCTGTAATTGATGTAGAAGATATGAAATTCCTCACTTTTCCAATGCCCTTTAGCAAGACCTCCGATTCATAAGGGATCATTCTACCCTAGTCTGTTTTCATTATCCCAGTTGATTAAAAAAATACTCAGAAAAAAGGACAATGGGAGAATAGATGCTATAATAGCTGATGCAACACACAGCAGGGCATCAGTGCTTATACTGAAGGTTGTACAGAGGGCATTTATAAAATATTTAGACATGTAGTTTCCTTTGTAGACAGAGTAAATCACCTGGGGTCCAAAAATGAAAGCCAAAGAATCTGGCAACATTTAAGAAACCTCCAAAGTTTTAAGGGAAGTTTAAACCAGCCATGCCCAGAGGTAGATGAACAAATTTTAAGTAATTCCAAGAAATCCCTCATTACCTTTTATTCTGCCTTACCAGAACATAGTAAAAGGAACTGAGAGTCCAGAAGAAAGTGGGTTATGGAAAACATTCCCCTTAAAATCACTGGGTTCGGTTATTCACTTACAAATTCTACTATAATCAAGTTTTCCATAAGAAGAGAAGTTTAAGCCACTGACATCTAAGAGATCTTCTTCAATGGTACCATGTAGAAAGGGAAAAACCTTCCTGTGTTTGAAAAGTTATTAGTCTGCAATGAAAGACATTACATTCTGAAAACAAGAGAAAGTCTGGCTGGTTCAAGTCAGAAACCCAGGGGGGAGGTTTCCAAGGCCCTTTTATTAGGAGAAGGTGCCTCTTATAGCACAAAACCTCACATATGTATCAGTCAATCAGATCAGTTCCTAAAAATTAAGAAGAAAAGGGAAAACAAAACAGATGCACTGCTTATATTTATGTTAGACATAAATTAGAAGAATTTATAAAATGGTCACCTTTCTTCCAGAATAAATGCAGAGTGTATGTTATGAATGCACCTCCAGGTTTAAGTTGCTTTGTTTTGTTTTCCAATAATAAATAAATAAATACAATTTGCTCTTAAGTTTTGGGTCCACCTGTGCCACTGCAGGGCTCTGAGTCATGGCTGGCCTTTTTTCCCTTCTCGCTCCTGTGCGAAGTATTAGATTGTACTGGGGTTGCCAACTTCCCTTGGCTATCTTTTCGGGGTGGCATCCGCTCATTAATTAGGTCCAGACCTCGGGCTTCATCAAAACTCCGGATCCTGTGCTGACGCGAAAACCCTCTGATGGCTACAGAAAAACAGGAAAGGGAGGAGCTCAATTAGACAGCAAAGCGACAAGCTTCAAGTTTCTTAGCACACAGCAGCCTCCTAGAGAAAAACACAGAAGAGTGGCCAGGGAGCACAGGGCTGGTGAGGATAATAGGCAATATTTGATTTGAATTAGCTTTGACTTGAAGCTACCAATTCTTTTTTTTTTAAATATATTTTATTGATTTTTTACAGAGAGGAAGGGAGAGGGATAGAGAGTCAGAAACATCAATGAGAGAGAAACATCGATCAGCTGCCTCCTGCACACCCCACACTGGGGAGATGCCCGCAACCAAGGTACATGCCCTTGACCGGAATCGAACCTGGGACCCTTTAGTCCGCAGGCCAACGCTCTATCCACTGAGCCAAACCGGCCAGGGCAAAGCTACCAATTCTTAAGGCCCCCAGGGCAGCTGAAACTGTCAAAGTAATTTTCATAGGAGCACAACACAATTAGTCATAGCAGAATTATACCTGACAAAAAGGAAACAAGTTCCTCCTTAGTCCCAGAACATCTGGGAAAGAGTTTCTTATGCCAGAAGCGTGCTCAATGGGAGAGAAAAAGGGAATGCTGGAATAATAGAACAGATTAAACAGAGGGGTAACTTAGGCACAAACATTACATTGACCACAGAAAAAGCAACACAAGAACCAGTCTTTTTGTTTACGAGGACAGCTTTTTATCTTGCACAACCAGGAGCTGAACATAAGCTAAACGCCATCTAAAGAATAGCTTTTAGATATTTTCTTTGATTGAACTTTTGTATTGTCAAGGAAACTATTCCCATTTTGAATCACCTTACCTAATAAAACAAATTTATAAAACAATATGAATTACAATGGTTTTCATCCACAGATTTGCAGGTTATTTGTTACTTCAAATTTGCTTTCATAGAAACAAAGATAATTTAGCTTGACTGCCTTAGGCCAACCTCAGAAATTAACCAAATTAACTTCCTGTCTACCCTTGCCTCTGCTCTTATTATCGTTGGATAAAAAGGTTGGCCTGTTTGAATCTCTAGTAATCTCATATATGAGAGAGCTAGAGCAGTGGTTCTCAACCTTCTGGCCCTTTTAATACAGTTCCTCATGTTGTGACCCAACCATAAAATTATTTTTGTTGCTACTTCATAACTGTAATGTTGCTACTGTTATGAATCCTAATGTAAATATCTGATATGCAGGATGGTCTTAGGTGACCTCTGTGAAAGGGTCGTTCGACCGCCAAAGGGGTCACGACCCACAGGTTGAGAACTGCTGAGCTAGAGGATTAACCCACTTGGTCCCTCTTGACCAGTAGCCTACGCTTCAGCCATTGCATTAAAACAGCCCAGAAAGGACTTTAGCTGTGGAGAGGGTCATTTGTAATACTTTGTGAGCATGCCTAGAAATACCTATTCCTTTTCTCACGGTTACAGTTCTGGTGATGCAATAATAAAAGATTTCAAGTGTAGACAAAGCTTTTTAAAACCAGTAGACAGACACATGATCACATCTATCACAGGAATATGGCCATACCTTCCTGGGCCTCTACCGCTTCTACTGTGGCTGTAAGAGGCAGGAGCAGTGGCATGCAAAAATGAAGACAGAAAACGAGTGAGTAAACCAACAGCAATGCTGCCAGCAGACATCCTGGGGTCCCACCTTTTAGCCTATTCCCATCCATAATAAAAGTCCACTAGTTAGAGAAGCAAGAGGATTATTGTGAAAACTAAATTGGGGGCAGGGGCAATGTGAGGTGAGGAGAGTTTCTAACATTTCAGGGAGCATGGGAACCTTTCAGCTAATGGCATCTACACCTAAGTCCATGGAGTCAGTCAAGCTGACTATAGAAACCAAGAGTTATGTTGCTTTCCTGATTTTATTTTTTTCTGCTTTTTACTTTTTTATTTATTTACTTTTTTGTTGTTAATCCTCATCCGAGGATGCTTTGCCATTGACTTTTAGAAAGAGTGGAAGGGAGGGAGAGACACACAGAGAGAGAAACATCCATGTGAGAGACACATGGATTGGTTGTCTCCTGCACTTGCCCTGACCAGGACATGGAATTGAGCCTGCAACTGAGGTATGTGCCCTTGACTGGAATCAAACCCAGGACCCTTCAGTCCAAACTGGCTAGGGAGCTTTCCTGATTTTAAGTAACCAGATGCTAATTTATGTCTTGACATTCACATAGAGTCAAATAATTTAACATTACAACCATTCTTGGGTAATAGCTCAGATGGTATTAAATGAGCTGCTGCTGGGTCCTATTAAAAAAAATACCTAAAATTACTTCTGATTGTTCTCAAGCAACTTATGTGGAGTCCAGTTGTTTTAAATTACTTAACAATAAAAAAAGGCCTTTGAATAACATACTGCCATTTGAAAGGAGAGAAAAACGGATTTTAAGTGAAGGGTTATATCTTGTCCAGGTGAGGAGTACTAAGCTGGCAAAGGCATAAAACTGTTCAATTCTGGATATAATTCATGTACCATCTGGGATTAGAGATATAACAGAGGCTCATATTTCCAACAATGTGACTTTCATTCACTGTGTGAGAGAGAAGCCCAATTACTATACTAAGAAGGCCTTCGTCCTCAGAGAGAGAAAAGGAAACCATTAGTACCAATAGGTAAACTTCATTACATCTTCTGTTAAGACAGTAAAAGCCCTAAAATATGAAAAGGTTATAGGTTGTAGTAGCAAGAACGATCCTATTAGGAGAACCCTGTCAGTTCCACAAATACCAACTTTTAAAAGAAGGCAGGGAAGAATAATGAACAGTAACAGCTTGCCCAGCCTTAGGCTTTATATATCCGCAAGACAGGAGAAATGGGAGAATGGAAAGTTAACTTCCTAACACAATGTGAAAATGGAAACTTGGAATCAACTTATCAAGAGCTTACATTTGTCAACCATATGTAGGCATGTGCTAAAGCAATGTCACACCCTCTCCAATCTCCTCAAATAGAACAAATAAACTTTCTCAAGAAGAACATAATGCCTTCAAACAGTATATCAAGCCCAAGTGTGAGGAAGAGGGAGAACAAAGCATTGCCTGAAATTGTATACCAAGTGTTGGCCTAATTAGAGTTTAAAAGCTATGTGGCAAAATATGTACTAGTATTACATTGTTTGGGGCCCTCCTAGAATTGCTTTTTGCATTGGGTATCTTAATACCGGCCTGGGCCCTAACCGGTTTGGCTCAGTGGATAGAGCATTGGCCTGCAGACTGAAAGGTCCCAGGTTCAATTCCGGTCAAGGGAATGTACCTTGGTTGCAGGCACATCCCCAGTAGATGTGTAGGAGGCAGCTGATCAATGTTTCTCTCTCATCGATGTTTCTAACTATTCCTCTCCCTTCCTCTCTGTAAAAAATCAATAAAATATATCTTAAAAAAAAGATATCGGCCTGGCTGTAGCCGGTTTGGCTCAGTGGATAGAGCACTGAGGGTCTGCAGACTGAAGGGTCCCAAGTTTGATTCTGGTTAAGGGCACATGTTCAGGTCTCAGGCTGGATCCCCAGTAGGGGGCGTGCAGGAGGCAGCTGATGGATGATTCTCTCTCATCATTGATATTTCTATCTCTCTCTCTCCCTCTCCCTTCCTCTCCAAAGTCAGTAAAAATACTTTTAAAAAAAGATACCAGCCTATGTTGAAGGGCATTTTAGAAACAGTTATTTAAAACGGACCTTTTTTTTTTTTTACTGAAATAGAATTTATCCTATATAATAAAACCCTAATATGCAAATTGACTGAACGGCAGAACAACCAGTCGTTATGACGCGCACTGACCACCAGGGGGCAGAGGTTCAATGCAGGAGCTGCCCCCTGTGGTCAGTGCGCCAAAAGCCGGGCTCACAGCTGATGAGTGCAGTGGTGGTGGCAGGAGCCTCTCCCACCTCCGCAGCAGCTCTAAGGATGCCCAACTGACAGCTTAGGCCCAGGACCCCCCTCCGAGTGCACGAATTTCGTGCACTGGGCCTCTAGTATACCATAAAATTGACTTGTTTAAAGTGTACAGTTCAATGATTTTAATAAAGTTGTGCAAAGTTTATTCACTATAACCTATGGTTAGAACATTTTCATCACCTTGAAATAAACCCATTTCCCTCTCTCATACCTGCCTCTTAATCCTAGATTTGCTACTCTGGATATTTCATATAAATGGAATCATACAATATGTGATTTTAGTTACTGGCTTCTCTCAGCACAGTGATTCTCTTTTATTTTTTATTAATCCTCACCCAAGGATATTTTTCCATTGATTTTTAGAGAGAGTGGAAGAGGGAAAGACAGAGAGAAATATTGATGTAAGAGAAACACATTGATTGGTTGCCTCCTGCACGTGCCCCAACCAGGGCCAGGGCCAGGGAGGAACCTGCAACCAAGGTATGTGCCCTTGATTGGAATCAAACCCGGGACCCTTCAGTCTGCAGGCTGATGCTCTAGCCACTGAGCCAAACTGGCTAGGGCAATTTTCTGTTCTTTTAAAATAAATATTTATTTACTATTTATTTATTTGTTTATTGTTTGTTGTTGTCATTAATCATCACCTGAGGCTATTTTTCATTGATTTTTAGAGAGAGTAGAAAGGGACAGGAAAGACATAAAGAGAGAAACATCGATGTGACAGAGACACATCTACTGATTACCTCCTGCATGTTCCCCAGGGGGGTGGGGGGAATTGAACCTTCAAACCCTTGACTGGGAATTGATTCAAGACTCTTCAGTCCATAGGTTGACACTCTAGCCACTTAGCCAAACCAGCTAGGACAGCACAGCAATTTTCAGTTTCTTTCATCTCGTGGCACACATAAACTAGTTACTAAAATTCTGTGGCACACCAAAAATAAATATTTTTTGCTGATCTAACAAAAAACATAAGTATAATTTTGATTCATTCACACTGGTCAGCTATTGTCATTTTTAAAATATATATATTTTATTGATTTTTTATAGAGAGGAAGGGAGAGGGATAGAGAGTTAGAAACATTGATGAGAGAGAAACATCAATCAGCTGCCTCCTGAACACCCCCTACTGGGGATGTGCGCTCAACCAAGGTACATGCCCTTGAGTGGAATCGAACCTGGGACCCTTCAGTCTGCAGGCCGACGCTCTATCCACTGAGCCAAACTGGCGAGGGCACTATTGTCATTTTTTATTTGACAATCTAAGGGAAAAGAGGTTAGTGCTTTTAACTAAATAGTCAGGTATTGCATGTTTTAAAAATTCTTGTAGTATACCAGTTAAAAATCACTACCTTAGCATAATGTTTTCAAAGTTTATTCATGTTGAAGCATGTATCACTACTTCATTCCTTTTTATGACTGAACTAGTGGCCCGGTGCACGGATTTGTGCACATTAAAAGAAAATTAATTAGAAGAAATATTTTAATATCGTTATTTGCCCTTTCTCTATAACAGAAGTGTGGGAGATGAAAATTAGTAAAATGTATATGAAAATAATATGTAAATTGATAAATAAATAATAACAACATAACAATAAAAACATGATATAAAAACAACATTGGTAAAAAAATGACTGATAAATTGATTAAACTTATTCTAATATCTCCCTGTATATTGATTCGTGCGATTGGTGCCAGCGAGAGCTTTATAAGTATTGCACATGTGTGAGTCAATGTTTATTTTTATTATCTTTATTTATTTATTTTTTAAAATATATTTTTATTGATTTCAGAGAGGAAGGAAGAGGGAGAGAGAGATAGAAACATCCATGATGAGAGAGAATCATGGATTGGTTGCCTCCTGCAATCCTCCCACTGGGGATCGAGCCCACAGCTGGGCATGTGCCCTTGGCTGGAATCAAACCTGGGACCTTTCAGTTCTCAGGTCGACACTCTATCCACTGAGCCAAACCAGCTAGGGCTATTCATTTATTTTTTAAAAATATGTTTTAATTGATTTTTAGATGTTTTTATTGATTTTTTTTAGAGAGAGAGGAAGGGAGGGGGAGAGATAGAAACATCAATGAGAGAGGAAACATTGATCAGCTGCCTCCTGCACATTCCCTACTTGGGATCAAGCCCACAACCTACACATGTGCCCTGATGGAATCAAACCGGTGACCTCTTGGTGCCTGAGATGAAGCTTAATCCACTGAGGGTCAACGTTTATTTTTAAATTGCCAGTACGGCCCTAGCCGGCTTGGCTCAGTGGATAAAGTGTTAGCCTGCGGACTGAAGGGTCCACATGCCTGGGTTGTGGGCTCAATCCCCAGTAGGGGGTGTGCAGGAGGCAGCCGATCAATGATTCTCTCTCATCATTGATGTTTCTATCTCTCTCTCCTTCTCCCTTCCTCTCTGAAATCAATAAAGAAATATGTTAAAAAATAAATAAATTGCCAGTACGCAACGTATGTACCAGCCGGTGGGACAGAGTTACGGTCGGTCACTTAGCCTTTCATATATATAGACCGTATTCCACTGTAGGGATACACCACATTTTGTTTACCCATTCATTAGTTGATGGGCATTTGGGTTGTTTCCATTTATTGGCTATCACAATGAATGCTATGAACATTTAAATACATTTTTTTGTTTGGATATTTTAATTTCTCTGGGATATACAACTTTGGAGTGGAACCGCTGGGTCACATGGTAACTATATGTGTAATCATCTAAGGAACTGTCAGATTAGCTTTAAAGGGCTGCACCATTTTACATCCTCACCACTAGTGTATGAGGGTCCTAATTTCTACACATTCTTACCGACACTTGTTATTAGCTGTCTTTTTGGTTACAGCTATCCTACTGTGTGTAAAGTGATATATCATTATAGTTTTAATTTGTATTTCTTTGATGTCTAATGATGTTGAACATCTTTTCATGTGCTTATTGACTATATGTATTTCTTTGGGAAATGTCTATTAAATTTTTTTACCAATTTTAAAATTTGAGTTATTTGGCCTTTCTTTTCAACCATTCTGTGTGTTGCTTTTCACTTTCTTTCTTTAAAAAAAAATATACTTATTTATTTCAGAGAGGAAGGGAGAGGGCGAGAGAGATAAAAACATCAATGAGAAGTACCATTGATCAGCTACCTTCTGCACGCTCCCTCCTGGGGATTGAGCCCACCCTTGGCTGGACTCGAACCTGGGACTCTTCAGTCCACAGGCTGACGCTCTATTCACTGATCCAAACTGGTTAGGACCCTTTTCACTTATTCATGGTTCCATTTGCAGCGCAAGAGTTTTTAATTCTGATGTAGTACACTTTATAGCTGATCTGTTTTTTATCTTATTGTCTTTATGAATCTTATTCATTTATTGGCTTCCCTCTTTATTTTGGCTACTAAAAAGCTTAGATCACATCTGTGGCTGCCTAGTGGCTTTTTTGTTTGTTTTGTGCTCCAATTTCCAAGTATATTTATTTTATTTCACTTGCTGTGTGTATATACTGTAATTTACTCCAGTCCCTCTTGGAACAAGGTGGGGCCTAAATGAGTATATGCTATAAGGTCATATGAGCTATTGTTGATTGAAAGCTCTCCAAGTAAAGTTGTATGAAAAATGAAAGGTCTTATTCAACTAATGCTCCAGAGTTTGTCAATGAACCTGTGCAACTGAGACTTCCTCTAAGTGGCAGATGACAAAGAAAATAGAAAAAGTTAAGTAGAAACAACTCAATACAACAAGGGGGAGGACAAAAAGGCAATGAAACTAGTTTGATCTGCTAATGCTTCAACTCCACTTTTCATGCCCAGAATTAGTCATCCAATAACATGCTCTCATGTTTCTTCCCATTGCTTGACTAGATCTATGTTAATCTGCCAAATATCAATCTTTCCATTCCAGGGTTCCACAAAGCCCTCTCCTTAGAAGTCAATACCCATATAATTTTTAGAAGGGACACTCTGCTTGGAGAGGTGACTGTGGCACTGGAGTAGGATATGGCTTGTAGGCAAAGAGACACACACCCTCTCTGAAAAACTCTATTCAGAAAAATAAAGTATATATATCCCTGTGTAACTACCACCCAGAGAGTTATATAGAACATTCCTACTCCAGAAGTCCCCTGTGTCCCTTCTGGGCCAACACTCTCCCTCTGAAGGAAGTCCATTCTGACTCTATTATCACTGATTAGTGTGCCTGGTCCTGAACATCATACAAATCAGACAGTCGGTGTCCTTTTGGGTCTAGTTTTTTTTAGTTCACCATAATGTCTGTGAGATTTAACCATGTTTAGCATGTATTTGTAATGCTATTTTTTACTGTTAATAGCCCATTATATACATATAACATATTTATATATTCTACTATTTATTGATGGACATGTGGGTTGTTTCCCTTTAGGGGCTATTCCAATAAAGCTAAGGTGGACATTCTAATGCACAACCTTTGGGGGATATATGCACTAATTTCTCTTTGATAAATACCAGGTGTGGAACTGCTGGGTTATGGGGTAGACATGTTTTGCTTTACTGCCCAGAAAAGTTTTCCAAAGTGGTTGAACAAGCCGGCCAGCAATTTATCTAGTTGCTAGTTCTCCACAAACTCACCAACACTTGGTATCGTCAGTTGTTGTTTTTTTATGTTTCACAAATTTGTGTGTCATTCCTGTGCAGGGGCCATGCTAATATTCTGTTTCAATTTTAGTATATGTGCTGCCAAAGCGAGCACTTGTCAGACTTTTTCATTTTGATACTCTCTTCTGTGACGTGCCAGTTAAACTCTTTGGACCATTTTAAAAACATTGATTGCTTGCATTTTTCTTATTGAGTTATAGTTATGTATTATATTCTGAATACAAGTCCTTTGTCAGACTATGTATTGCAAAAATCTCCCAATTTATCGTTTGCCTTTTCTCTTTCTTAATCATGCACTTTTGTGAATAGAAATTCTTAATTTTAATAAAATTTAATTATTTTTTCTTTTAAGATTAGTACTTTTTGTGTTCTATTTAAGGGCTCTTTAGCTGCCTCAATGCCTATTCTCCATTCTTTCTCTTAGAGGAGTTTTACTGCTTTTACCTTTTACATCTAAGTTTTAATTCATTTTGAATTGATTTTTTGTATATGAAGAGAAGAGTCAAGATTAGTTTTTCCCCCAGTAGAACATCCAGTTGCTCCAGTAACATTTATTAAAAGAAGTCCCAATTAAAAAAATTATTTTTTAATTAAAGTATAGTTGACATTTCATAGTATATTAGTTTCGGGTGTACAACATGGTGATTCTACATTTACATACCTTATGAAGTGATCACCATGATAAGTCTAGTAGCCACCGGTCACCATACACAGTTATTACAATATTATTGGTCATATTCCGTGTGTTGTACATTGCATCCCCGTGACTTATTTTATAATTAGAAGTTTGTACCTTTCTCCCCCTTCACCTTTGTGCACCCCTCCTCCCCTTCCCTCTGATAACCATCAGTTTGTTCTCTGTATCTGTGAGTCTGTTTAGTTTGTTAATTTTTTAAAAATACTCCACATATAAGTGAAATTATATGGTATTTGTCTTTCTCAGTCTGACTTATTTCACTTAGCATAATACCCTCCAGCTTCACCCATGTTGTCACAAATGGCAAGATTTCATATTTTTATTGAGGGAGCTCCAATTTTTCATTTTAACTGACTGCTAGGTAACAGGAGCACCCCTTCCTTGAAAGGAGCATTCCTCATACTCACCTGTCTCAATAGTCTGCTTTCCCCCTGAGAGGACACCCAGAGGGAGTGTCCCTGTAGGAGTCAGGCCCTTGAGAGTCAGCACACTCTCACTTTCTTCCCTGGGAAGGAAGAGCAAAGCCCTGGGTTAATGCCAGGTGTTTACCACTCAGCAATTCAAAGGTACTTAAAGGAAGTTACGATGCATAGGGATAGAGAACAGGTTCTCCTTCTTACTGCCCCTTCCCTGAACCAAAGAAAGGGATATTTTCTCCAAATATTCCAATTTTAAAGAATCTGCCAGGTCTTACTTTTCAATTAAGGACACAATAACCAGGTGTTATTTTAATGCTTCCCATATATTATCTCATTTAATCCTCTTAATAACCATATAAAGCAGGTTTCGTTTTTAATCACTCTTTTATAGACAAGAAAAATGAGGCATAAGATTACACAGCTAAGGATGTATTCATATAGAGCCAGGATGTATTCATAGGTAACCTGGCTCCAGAATCCACACTAAACTACTGCATTTGAGCTCATACCAAGTCAATGTTTACCAGAACACTGCTAGTCATTCTAACATATAGGTCTGATTCTAATCTGCACTTGACTTACAGTTCTAACACCAAATTCTAATTCTAAAAATTCTGTTCTGAAACCAGCTTCTAATGTACTCTCAAATGCTCTCATTCCCACACTTTAACGACAGACATCCTTACCGAAGAACTGAAAAGACCCGGGCCATCTTCCCAACGGCTCTGATTTTATTCTTGATGATCTCCTTTCGAACTGCAGTGAGTCCTTTAAAAATACAAAGAATTAGTGAATTAAAAGAATGTGTTAACATATTAAGTTTAAAAAATACAGGATGAAGCATCTTTCTAAGTTAAAGAAACTGTCATAAAAAAAAAAGAAATCAAGGCTCAAGTTTGTTTAAATAAAAATCTCAGGAAGTTCTGAGGAGCAAGAGAGAAAAAATAACCACAAGAGAAAACGATTAAGTAAAAAATGGAGGGGCCACATGGGCACATCTATAAGAGAAAGGAACTTATTTGCGGTTCTGAAATGTAGAACAAAGAGAAGAGTGTAACACACACATATAAACAAAGACAGTTGCGACAGCAAAGATCTCTTTTGAGAAAGCTGTGGGCAACCTTAGGACGCAGGGTTGGCCTGCGAATGGCAAGTGATGATTTGCGCAGCTATCTTCTGCATGCAAACACAGCACCAGGCGCCTCCAGAACATAGTGAGGGCTACGGCTACGTTCACTCTATAATCCTCACTTCCAAACCGGCGAGGATTTCCTCCCATTGACAACTGTGCAGGACAAATCATGATGACGGGTTGAGGCTTTTCATAAACATCACAAAAGTGAATGCATGATCTCATGGCCTTTTCTCATCTAAGATTCAGAAAACAGCTCACACATGAGAAGCCAAGATCCAGCATGCACCATGTGACAACACTCAACAGCCAGAAAAAGAGATGGGGCCCCCGGCTCCTCACGCCCCCGCCCCCACCTCCCATATCCCCCAGCTCTCGATATCCCGCAGGATCATCCAGCAGGTCCAGGGAAAACATATACATCAAAACAGAAAGGCAGGATGAAGACCCTGTCTGAAGGTGTTCAACTACAACTAAAAAAGTCCGATAGACTTTTTAGTGGGACAGACAGTGAATATTAAGCTCTTAACACATTTTAGTATGATACCTTTCTGATAGCTTGAAATGTAGTGATCTTCAGGGAGAAGAGACACCAAGAAACAAGGAGATGGAGATAGGAATATGGGAAGAGCATTTAAGTTTACATGGAAGAGAGAAAAAAAATCAAAGTGAAATGCAATGGGAGAAGCAGGCTGTTATCTTGATCAGCTCAGAAAAGAACCCCCCCGGCATCCTGACAGAATGTTCAATTATGGACTTCTTGTCAGTCATTTTTCCACTTGTTGAATGTTTATGGTTTTAGACTAATTCACATCTATTATTATCCAACATGTTTTATCCCGAGAGATCATGAAAATAAAATTAGACCAACAAAAAGATATTTATTTTGTAGACCAAATGACATTGAAAACAAGGAACAAAAACCAAGGACAGAACAAATAGCTTACAACCCTCTTAATACGAGCATTACATTTTTTAATGGATTCAATATATTTCTATATCTTTCTAGAGATATTACAGTTTTTCCTTTTTTAAGTTTTATATTTTCTTCAGAATCTCAAGTTCGTCAAGTTGCTTTTTGCTGTTGTCTCTTAGATACCTTCCTGCGTGTCTGGCAATCCTTCATGCTTACTCATGATTAAGAGCGAGGGACTCAAAAACTTTCAGAGCTGGGTGGACTGTTGACTTGGAGCTTTAGATGGAGTGATCAGATTGGGTCTGTTTTAGAGAATTCTCTCTACCAGTATTGAGTATGCATGCATATAGTCACTTATTTCAATTCTTTTGGTAAGGTACTGATCCCTCAATTGCACGGTATCCCCCCTCCAGAAATTGTTTGGTTTACCTTTTAGAGATTAGCCTCCAGACTTGGAGAAGAGGCAGTTGCTCACTAGCAACCAGGACTTTAACTGCCTTTCCAAAAGCTTTCACCCAGTCTCCTCATTTAGGCTCAGTGCCCGTCTCCCTTCCCCCACCCAACCCACAGTCCCCAATTCTCTCAACTGGTGCTACCAATTCCTTTGCTTTTTGAGGATTCTGTGCTGGAGCTCAGCATTCCCCACTAGTAAGTTCAACTTCAGCTTTCATGAATCAGCAAAGTCAATTAATAATAATGTGTTTTCTAGCTTCAGAAAGTCCTATAGGTTTGTAGGTTTATAAGTTTCTTAACTTTTAAAAAAAAGTCCTCAACCAAAGACAGAGAGAGAGAGAGAGAGAGAGAGAGAGAGAGAGAGAGAGAGAGAGAGAGAGAGAATCTATTGGCTGTCTTCTATATATGCCCTGACTGAGAATTGAACCAGCAACCTTTCGGTGTACAGGATGATGCTCAACCAGCTGAGCCACTCTGACCAGGTACTTTCTTAACCTTTGTTATTGTGAAGTATGATAGACATACAGAAAAGTACACAAACAGGTAACCCAGTGATTTATTAAAACGCAAATGCCCATATAATCACCACTCAGGTCAATAAATAGAACCTCGCCAGCCCCTCCTAATAATTATAGTCTCTGTCTTCTCCCCAAAAATCATTCTCTTGGATTTCATTGAAATCATCTTCTTACTATTATTTATAGTTTTACCATGTAATCATGCATCCACAAGCACTCGCTTTCGTTTTTTAACTTTATGGAATTGGAACAATCAAATATGCATTTCTGTCCAGCTTCTTTTGTTCAACATTCACCTGTGCTTTTCCTGTTGCTGTAGTTCAATGTCATTAATGTATACAACTCCACTATATAAATATGGCCCAACTTATTTCTCCTTTTTACTGTCAGTGGTCATTTGGGCTTATTCTAATCTTTGGCTATTTTGAATTAGGCTGCTGTGAATATTCCTGTGCCTTTCTCTTCACTGCATGTATTTCTGTTAAGTATATTTCTAGAATGAAAATGTTCAGTTATAGGTACGTGTATATTCAACTTTGGATAAAGTTTGGCACTATCTACTGAAGTGGATGTACCAACTTAAACTTCAGGGTCTGACATTCCTGCTACTTCACAACCTGGCCAACATTTGGTGTTATTCATCTTTCATTTTAGAGACGATCTGGTGAGTGTCTAAAATCATCCATTGTTTTACTTTGCACTTTCACAATTACCAATGTGGTTGAATATCTTTTCATATTTTTCTGGACATTTGAATATCCTCTTTTGTGAAGTGCTTGTTCAAATCTCATTGATTTCTATGTAGTTCATTATATATTTTGGCAAGTTCTTTCTTGGTTGCACTGCAAATATCCTCTCCCAATCTTTTTTCAAAAAATACTTTTATTGATTCAGAGACAGGAAGGAAGAGGCAGAGAGAGAGATGGAAACATCAATGATGAGAGAGAATCACTGACTGGCTGCCTCCTGCACCATCTCCCTAACCCCACCCCGGGGATCAAACCCGAAATCTAGGCATGTGCCCTGACCGGGAATCGAACCATGACCTCCTGGTTCATAGGTAGATGCTCAACCACTGAGCCACCCCGTCTGGGCTCCTCTCCCACTCTTAATAGTGTTTTCTGATAAACACAAGTCTTTACTTTGATTGAACACAGTCCAAGTTATTAATAGTTCCTTATGGTTAGTGCTTTTTGCATCCTGTTTAAGAAATTTTCCTCTAACCCAAGATCATGAAGATATTCTATAACATAAATACTAGAAGATTTATTGTTTTGCCTTTCATATTGAATGTATTGATCCATCTGGAATTTACTTTTGTGCCTGTAATATGATAGGGGTCAGGTTTAATTTTTACTCAAATAAATATCCTCAAACAATCTATGAAAAATACTATCATTTCCCTACAACTCTGCAGTGCCACGTCTGATGCAAATCAAGTGTCCATATACGTGTGGATCTATTTCTGGATTCTCGAGTCTGTTTTAGTGCTTGTCTGTCCTTGCACTAATAATTCTAATTACTCTAGCCTGATAGTAAACCTATCATATAGAACAAATCCTCCTACCTTATTCTTCTTCTATTTTAGCTATTTCCATACGAACTTTAGAATCTAACCTTAGCATTTCCATATAAAATTTAGAATAAAATTGTTAATATTTGACTATGAATCCATATATCAATTTGGGAATAATTTATACCTTTCTAATACTGAATCTTCCAACAATCTATAAATATGATATTTCTTATTTAGATCTCTTTCAATTTATCTAACAATATCTTATATTTGTTGCTTAGGTATCACACAGCATTTGTTAAATTTATTGTAAATAGCATATTAAAAAATTTTCATTTCGTTCGTTGCTGGTAAATAGGAATACAAATGATTTTTTAATCCAGCAGTTTTACTACCTGCACTTATTGATTCTAATAATCTATAGACTCTCTTAATTCCCTGTACACATTCATATCAATAATGAGTTTTATTTCTTCCTTTCTAATCTTTATACCTTGTATTTCTTTTTCTTGCCTTACTGCTTTGGATACTACTTCTAATATGATATGGCATAGAGGTATTGACAGCTGGAACCTTTGTCTGATTCCAAACACTAAGGAAAGCTTTCAACACTTCACCATATGATGTTTGTTATAGGTTGTTTTATGTTTTAATATATTTTTATTGATTTCAGAGAGGAAGGAAGAGGGAGAGAGAGAAACATCAATGATGAGGGAAAATCATTGATTGGCTATATTCTGCACACCCCTCACTAGGGATTGCACCCGCAACCTGGGCATGTGCTCTGACCAGGAATCAAACCATGACCTCCTAGTTCATAGGTTGATGCTCAACCACTGAGCCATGCTAACCAGGCTGTTAGAGGTTTTTATTAATATACTAGAGGTCCAGTGCATGGATTTGTGCACCGGTGGGATTCCTCGGCCTGGCCTGCAGGGATTGGGCTGAAACTGGCTTTCCGACATCTCCTGAGGGGTCCTAGATTGCAAGAGGGCAATCCACCAGTGCACAATCAGGGCTGGTGAGGGACCACGGGAGGGCTCCAGGCATGTCCGGCCCATCTCACCCAGTTCCGATCGGCTGGACCAGACCAGAGCAGCAAGCTAACCTACTGGTCGGAGTGTCTGCCCCCTGGTGGTCAGTGTGCATCATAGTGACTGGTCGAATGGTCAAATGGACACTTAGCATATTAGGCTTTTATATAGAGAGATTTGTCAAAATTAATTTTTCTCTCTCTAAAAAAATATGACTTCCTTACTAAACCTCTTTTAAGAAATACATTGTAAATGAAAGATGAATCTTCTCTAATGCTATTTCTACATCTACTGAGAAAATACGTTTTCTCCTTTTTCCTGTTAATGCAGGGACTTATTATGGTTGATTTTTTAAGTAACAATTTTATTTTAGAATAGTTTTAGTTGTATGTAAGAGATATGAAGATAGTATAGCGTTCCCTTATACCCCACACCCAGTATCCATTATTATTAACTACTAGAGGCCTGGTGCACAAAATTCGTGCATGGGGGGGTGTCTCTCAGTCCAGCCTGCACCCTCTCCAATCTGGGACCCCTTGGGGAATGTCCGACTACCGATTTCGGACATCCCTCTCACAATCCAGGACTGCTGGCTCCTAACCACTCGCCTGCCTGCCTGCCAGATTGCCCCTAACCGCTTCTGCCTGCCAGCCTGATTGACGCCTAACTGCCCTCCCCTGCTGGCCATCTTGTGATAACATGGGGGCGGCCACCTTGTGACAACGTAGGGGTGGCCATCTTGTGATGTGAGGGTGTGAGGGTCAATTTGCATATTACCTCTTTATTATATAGGATTTCCACTCTATATATTCCAGTATATACTGATTGAATTTTGAATGTTAAATCATCTAAGATTTCTAGAATAAATCAACTAGGTTGGGCAGCATAAATCTTTTATGTATATTGTTAATTTCAATTTGATTAGGTTTTGTTTAGGATTATTAGATCTATATTAATGGCCTTGTCATGTTTTAGTATCATAATCATACCGGCCTCATTAAGTAAGCATCTTTTTTATTCTTGGGATAAATTCATGTTAAGATTTGTGTTGTTTCTTTCCTAAATATTTGGTAAATGTGTTGAAGTTTTCTGCACCTAACATTTTCTTCATAGAAAAATTTATCAATACAGACTTTATTTCTTGGTAGGCATGTGATTATTATGATTTCCTATATTGTTTTAATTTGGGTAAGTTTATTTTTCTAGGAATTTATCCATTTCATCTAAGTTTTCAAATTTACTGGTATAAACTCATTCTTATTTTGTTAATGTGCATAGGATCAGTACTGGCATTGAATAATTATGTCATATCTTTTTTATTTGATAAGTCTTATCAGGGATTTACCAATTTTACTAGTCTCTTGAAAAGAGTACATTTTATTTTACTACACTTCTGTACAGTATTTTGTTTTCTGTTTTATTAATATTTCTCTGAACTTTTTATTTCACTCCATTTACTTTCTTCAGATTTAATGCTATCCTTCCTTTTGTTAACTTGAGATGAATGCTAATTTTCCACACTTCTTCTCTCCCAGTATATGCCTGTAAGGTTATAAATTTTCCTTGAAGCATGGCTTTAGATGGATCCCTCAAGTTTTTATTCAAGTTTAAATCATTTTGTTTTTAAGCACTGATTTTTCAAAATATGGTATAAAGATAAACTAAATTACAACTTAATTTGTTCATGTAAATTGCTTTCAAAATACATCGCAGCTAAGATGTGTATTAGATTTTACATGCATTTAGAAGAAACCACACAGAAGCATTTGCTTTTTCAATAAACTTGGCCAGTTCATACCTCTTTTGGTCAGTCCACCACAGTCATGTGAGGTAAGAATTATCTGGATATTCTTTTTTTTTTAAATATATTTTATTGATTTTTTACAGAGAGAAAGGGAGAGGGATAGAGAGTTGGAAACATCGATGAGAGAAAAACATCGATCAGCTGCCTCCTGCACACCCACTACTGGGGATGTGCCTGCAACCAAGGTAAATGCCCTTGACCAGAATCGAACCTGGGACCCTTCAGTTCGCAGGCCAACACTCTATCCACTGAGCCAAACTGGTTAGGGCTATCTGGATATTCTTAAAAAAATTTTTTTTAAATGTTTTTATTGATTTCAGAGAGGAAGGGAGAGAGAGAAACATCAGTGATGAGAGACAATCATTGATCAGGTGCCTCCTACAGGCCCCACTCTGGGGATTGAGCCCAAAACCTGGGCATATGCCCTAACTGGGAATCAAACCATGACCTCCTGGTTCATAGGTTGGCACTCAACCATTAACCACACCACTGGGCTGGTATTGTTTGCACACTGAACCATTCTGGGTGATATTCATCTTCTCTGCTTTTAGGGCAACTTGGGACATGAAGCCAAATGTCTGATTAAAATTTTTGAAGGAGAATTCTTTGTAGATGGCATCTCTCTCACTTAATTCTAAGCATCCCGCTGCTTTACGATCAAGTATAACATGGTCACTCTCCTATGCTGTCAACCAGTGAGCATCTGTGCACATGGTTAAAGTTCTGGGCTCCAGTCAGCACAGGGCTACTTGCCGAGCACTGCCTGCCCTCGAGTTCTAATATGTACTAGTTTTTATTTTCATTCAGTTCAAAATTGTTTCAAATTTTCTTTGTGATTTGTTATTTGAACCATGGGTTATTATATATATTCAAATCTCCTAAAATGTGGGGGTCTCTAGTAATTTTTATTTTATTTTTTAAAAATATTTTTTTATTGATTTCAGAGAGAAAGGAAGGGAGAGAGAGATAGAAACATCAATATGAGAATCAATGATTGGCTGCCTACTGGGGATTGAGCCCGCAACCTGGGCATGTGCCCTTGACCAAAATCGAACCAGGGACCCTTCAGTCTGCAGGCTGACACTCTAACCACTGAGCCAATCCGGCTAGGGCCTAGGTATCTTTTTTGTTATTGATTAATATCATTATGATTTTAATCTTTTGACACCTGAAATTTGCTTTTAGCCCATTAGATGGTCAGTTTACAAAACTGTTCATGTGGTTTGAAAAAAGAGTGTATTCAGCATTTGTTAGATGTGGTGTTTTTTATATGTCTATTAGGTTGTTCTAATTTCTACAACCTTCCTAATTTTGTTGTCTTCTTATTACATCAATTACTGTTAAATTCTCCCACCATCATTTGGATATTTCTAATTGTATTTTTTAAAAATATATTTTTATTGATTTCAGAGAGGAAGGGAGAGGGAGAGAGAGACAGAAACATCAATAATGAGAGAGAATCACTGGTCAACTGCCCCCTGCAAGCCCCCTCCTGTTGATTGAGTCCACAACCCGGCATGTGCCCTGATTGGGGATCAAGGACCTCCTGGTTCACAGGCTGATGCCAACCACTGAGCCATGCTGGCTAGGCAAATTGTATTTCTTTTAATTTTTGCTTTATATATTATGAAGCCCTGTTATTAATTTCATACAAATTTAAAATTTATTTTTGTTTTGGAATTTATTTCATGTAATCCTAATCTACCTGCAACAGTTTTTCTTTGGGTAGTGTTTGATTTATACATTTATTCTTCTTTTACTTGCCAACTTTCTGTATCATTATGCTTTAAATCTGTCTCTTATTAAACATCATAAAGTTTTTTCTTTTAAAGCCCCGGCTGGGTAGCTCAGTTGGTTAGAGCATCATCCCAATTCCACAAGGTTGTGGGTTTGATCCCCCTCAGGTCACATGTAAGAATCAACCAATCAATGCATAAATAAGTGGAACAACAAACTGCTGTTTCTCTCTAAAACCAATAAATAAAAAATTTAAAAAAATTTAAATCCTACCGGACAATCTTTTATCCATTTATATTTAATAAAATGGATATATTTATCATATTTTTTCTATTTGTTCTACTGCTATATATACCTTCCCTCCTTTCTTGCCTTCTTCTGGATTATTTTTTAAATATATTTTTATTGATTTCAAAGAGGAAGGGAGAGGGAGGGAGGGAGAGAAACATCAATGATGAGAGAGAATCATTGATTGGCTGCCTCCTGCTCGCACCCTACTGGGGATCGAGCCTGCAACCCGGGCATGTACCCTTGACTGTAACCGAACCCGAGACCCTTCAGTCCGCAGGCTGATGCTCCATCCACTGAGCCAAACAAGCTAGGGCTGGGTTATTTTTTTATCATTGTATTTTTATTTTACTTTTTTAATTTACTGATTTTTGAGAAATAAGAAGACTGAGAGAGAGATACAATGTTAACACACTTTTCCCTTCTTCCCAGATGATCTATAATAATAAAAGCATAATATGCTAATTAGACTGGATGTCCTTCCGAACAAAGCTGGGGCTGTAGCCACGGGATCGAGGCAGCCGCCCTCGGCTCTGAGGGAGGGATCGAGACAGTCGCCGCAGCTGTGAAGGCCTACTCTTGCACGAATTTCGTGTATCGGGCCTCTAGTATATATGTATGTATATATATGTGTATATATGTATATACTTACATATACATATATACACATATATATATATCATTCACAAACTTTACGTATATTTATTCCACTGCCAACTATTATTGTTACCTATTTTAATTCTCTTTTAAATCCAATAAAACATTATTATTGTTTAGTAAAGTCTATAGTCCTTTGATTTACCACATATTTTCTATTTTTACTCTTTATTCCAGAATCTCAAAGCTTTCATCTGGTATTTTTCTTCTGCTCAAATAATATTCGTTAAAATTTATTTAGTGTGGGTCTCCTGGTAATTTTTATAGTAAATGTTTTAATGGAAGAATATCTGAAAATGTTTATTTCCTCTTCATTCTTTTTTTTAAATATATTTTTATTGATTTCAGAGAGAAAGGGAGAAGGAGAGATAGAAACATCAACGATGAGAGAGAATCATTGATCAGCTGCCTCCTGCATGCCCCCTATTGGGGATCGAGCCCACAACCCAGGCATGTGCCCTTGGCTGGAATCAAACCTGGAACCCTTCAGTCCACAGGCTGATGCTCTATCCACTGAGCCAAACCAGCTAGGGCTCCTCTTCATTCTTGAAGGGTATTTCTACTAGATGTAGAATCCTAAGTTACCAGTTATTCTATTTCAGTACTTTGAATATGTTATTACATTGTTTCCTGCTTCTATTGTCAGCTTAATTGTTCTCTTTTGAAAGTAATCTTTTTGCTGGCTGCCTAAAGATTTTTTCTTTCATCTGAAGCACTTTTACTATGATGTGCAGCCTAGGTGTTGTTTTCTTTATATTCATTTTGCTTTGTTTTAATTTTTACTTGGCTGCACTTTTTGCTCAAGAACTGGTTTCCTTATAGTCATCTTCTATCCCATACGTAAAAGTACTCAAAAGCTTTGCGCTATCTGCTCTGTACCTTCCACGTGGAATCTGAAGCATAAGTATGTGCAGGACTCTCCTCTGCATGCTCTAAGTAAGCGAGGCTTTCTCCACTCTACAGAGTTTATCACAATAGTTGAATCACCTAAGCACAGAGCTTGGAGAGACTGAGACAGTCCGAGGTTTGTGCTCAGGTGCCACCATCCTTCCTGAATCTTCTGGATTCTCAGAAGTTAGGACCTTACCTTTAAAATCAAATCTCCCTGTGCCCTGGCCAGTGTGGCTCAGTTGGAGCATAATCCTATACACCAAAAGGTTGGGGTTTGATTCCCAGTTAGGGCACATTTGTAAGTTTCAGGTTTGATCCTCTGTTGGGGCGCTTACTGGAGGCAACCAATCGATGTGTCGCAATGTTTCTCTCTCTAAGACCAATATAAACAAACAAACAAACAAATAAAAAATAAAATCAAACCTCCCACAACACATTAGGAAAAAAATACTTGGCTACACATGCAACAAAACATTACTATATTAAGATCCCTCACAGGCCAAGAAGAAGAAAAACAAGCAAATATTCATATAATGCAGTAGAAAATGGGGAAAAGGTATGAACTGATAATTCACAAAAGAGAGGTAAACATGGTCAATAAACAGAAGAAAAAAAGTTCATTAGTCATGATAAAAATACAAATTAAAGTTTAAAAAACACCAGACTATAAAAAGTATAATGAACAGTATTGAGGAAAGCCCTGTGAACTATGCATCACACAGGAAATGTAAACTGGTACATCCCCTCCAGAGGTTATCTGTATCCGATTTAAAATTTTAAGTACTAATTGACACAGATACTAAATTTCTAGAAATTTATCCTATGGAAATAATTAAGAAAATGTTATTGCTCATATCCTAATATTGCTTTCTTTCCTTTCATACCACAGATCAACATCTGACATATTTATTGTTTGTCTTCCCTCCACTAGAATATAAGTTTATTGAAAGCAAGGATCTAAACAGTACTTGACACAAAGCAAGCATGTAACAAAGGTTGGTTGTTGACAGAATGTACAACATTCTGTAAGGTCTATCTGTAAGAGTTCAAAATTATGGGCTTAAAAAATATCCAATATCCAACAGCAGGGGATTGGTTAAAACAAAGAATAATTGACATTGACAACTATGTAACCATTAAAAATTGATCTATAAAAAAAGTACATGTCATGATACTATCACATGACCTCATTTCTGTTAAAAAGGAAAAAAAGAAGTAGACAAAAATATATGCACAGATAAAAGCTAACACAGTATATAGAACCAAGATGTTATCAGTGGAAATGAGATAAGATTACAGGTGACTTTTTTTCTTTATTTGTGGCTTCCTATATTCTTCAGTTTTTTATATTGAATACAAATCTTTTTTAATAAGAAAAAAATTATTCAAAACAAATTCAAACCAAAACCAAAATTCCATTTCTAGTTCAAATGAGGAAAAGGCAAGTTTACCTTCAATTTCATCGTCGGAACTCAACTCATCATCAGAGCATATGTTGAGAATGTTAACCAGCATCTCTGTGACTATAAGATAAAGCAAAACAGCCCTGATTTTAGGAACAATAAATTCATTAAAAAAAACCCCAAATTTAAATAATAAGATACTTTTCCAAAATGATGCGGATATCTAAATAAACATACTTATCAAACATAAATAAAAATGACTTGTCATTAGGCTATTAAGAGTAGCTACAGAGTAGCATTATATGTAAACCTCCTGGTTTATATACAATTTGGGGAGATTACTTGTTCCAGTAAAAGTCTGGAGTCTTTGAAGATTCTATTGCATAATTACATGATTTCATTAGACTACTATCCAGAGCCATTTCCTTCACTGATATGCACATGACAAGACTTCCTCCCATTTTGCAAAGAAGTTAAGCCACCAGGCCAGGCCTATATCCAACAGGCTTATTTATATTTGCATAGTTTTTTTGTATAGGTGCACAAATAAAGTTCTAAGGGCAATATTTCCTATTTAAATCTCTGTTATCACTGAAGAAATCACTGAAGGAATGGTATAATGACATGTTATTTTAACATCTTGATCATAGTAGGACAGCTACAGTAAGTGGATATGTATAAAAAGAAAAGCATAATCAACTAGAATTGTAATTTAAAAACCAATTACGTGTCATTTTAAAATATTTATTAAAAAACAAAAAAAATTAGAAAGCATTTTGATAACTTTAAAAAAACATTTCTGAACCATCAGGGGGCTCATGCAAATATAAAAGTATGCTAGGATAACTGATAGTCCAGATGCTTTAGTTCTCTTACCTTTTTCCCCAACAAAAGGCAAAGACCATGTGAAAACATCCATAAAGTTTGGAAGCCAGTAGGGGTGTGGAGAACAGTTAAACTGCCTGATATTCATGACATTGTTTTCATATTTTAACACAGCAGCTAAAAAGGTAAAAAGGAAAAAAATCTGGCACAGAGGAACATGACATGGCAACTAGTATGCATTGTACAGTTGTACATTTACTACACAGAATTCAATAACTTACTTTCCATTTGCAAATTTAGAACTTAGTATTTAAGGGCAGATGGAAAATCTTAAAGCACTTTATATATAGTTCATTCTTTTTTTTTTTTAATGGCTATGCTTATTTTTTTATTATTATTATTTTTTGTAAATACTCACCCAACGATATTTTTCCTTTGATCTTTAGAAAGAGTGTAAGGGAGGGGGAGAAAGAGAAAGAGAGAGAGAGAGAGAAACACCAAGACCAAGGCCGGAGATTAACCAAAGCCAGGGATAGAGCTCGGTATCAGCCCTTGACAGGACTCTTCACTATCCAAAGGCCAACACTATCCACTGAGTCAAACTCGCTAGGGTTATATAGTTCATTATTTTAAGAATAATCCCAAGGAACAAAGTTACATGAAGAGCTCATATTTTATTTTATTTTTTTAAATATATTTTTTATTGATTTTTTTACAGAGAGGAAGGGAGAGGGATAGAGAGTTAGAAATATCAATGAGAGAGAAACATCGATCAGCTGCCTCCTGCACATCCCCTACTGGGGATGTGCCCGCAACCAAGTTACATGCCCTTGATCAGAATCAAACCGGGGACCCTTCAGTCCCCAGGCCGATGCTCTATCCACTGAGCCAAACCGGTTAGGGCTTGAGCTCATATTTTAAAAGTACAAAAGAAACTAAGCTCTGAAACTTCAGAGCCACTGCACAGTAACTACCTATAGAAATCTCAGGTTCCACCTGAGAAAAATTTGCCATAATTTCATAATGTCCCTTTACTAGAGGCCCAGTGCATGAAAATTCATGCACTCAGGGGAGGGGGATCCCCCAGCCCGGCCTGTGCCTTCTCGCAGTCCAGGACCCCTTGGGGGATGTCCACCTGCCAGTTTAGGCCCGCTCCCCAGGGGATTGGGCCTAAGCTGGCAGTCAGACATCCCTCTGGCAGCTCAGTAGCCCTCAGGGGATGTCTGACTGAGGCTTAGACCTGCTCACCTAAGCCGCAGTTGGTCATCCTTAGCATGTCTGACTGTCGGACATCCCTCTTGTAATCCAGAACCGTTGGCTCCTAACCCCTCTCCCCTGCTGGCCTGATTGCCCCTAACCGCTTTCCCCTACTGGCCTGATCTCCCCAGCCACTCCCCTGCTGACCTGATCACCCCTAACTGCCTCTGCCTCGGCCCCCACCACCGTGGCTTTGTCCGGAAGGACATCTGGAAGATGTCTGGTCTATCTGGTCTAATTAGCATATTACCCTTTTATTAGTATAGAGATAGATATTCAAAGTAGTTACAACTACAACTCTCCTTTAAGGGCAAACAGTTCTCACTAAATCGACACAGCCTGTTTTGCTTGCCATTAGCCAGAGCCAAAGATTTTATAAATTCTCTGGGAGTTTATAAACATAGCAGTTATCTACAGATCATAAACTTGGAATAATTTACAAGGTTCAAAAGTAGATTCAATAATCTCTACATACAATATAGTGGATAAAAAGTGCTCATCTTTCCTATATAAGTCTGTATATTGCTAGGCTCTGTAAGTGTTTAATATTTTTTTTTTAATTAGTTAAGGTATTACAAATGTGTCCTCATCCCCCCAAAGTGTTTAATATTAACCAGCTCATAAATTTGTACATATACTTTGGTATCAAACTAATTTTTTTATATTTGAAAAGTTTTAATATCCAATTTCTTCATCTTCATCAGCAATGTAATGTTGTTTGTATTATTCTTACTGTGATCATAAATAGAATAGGGTGTAACAGCTCTCGAGAAACGACAGATATACGTCATCTCCTGGTTCCTGTTTCTTTCCTTATTATAGAATAGCCAAGTGTTCTCAAATTTACGTTACTGAATGTCTAAGATATACACCATAGATTATAAAGAAAAATACATGAACATAGAATCTCTAGCTCTTGAAAACCAAACACTGACTACAATGTACATGTTCCATTATTTTCATGTATATGTATTTTATTTAGATTACATGAATATATAATTACTCAATAATTGCCTCAGTCTACACAGGAAAAGGGGTGGGAGGTAGGTCTCAACAGTGGATAATTAAAATTAGACCTTAAAAACTGATTTAGGGTATGTTTCCAGTGGACACAAAAAATAGAAATAGAAATCTTTAAAAATCATGACTTAAGGGTCTTTCATATAACCAGTGGAGCTAAGAAATACCTATGGATACCAATTAAGTCTAAAGAATATTCAAGAAAGAGAGAACCAAGATGGCGACATAGGTTAACGCTGGAGTTTGCTGCCTTGAACAACTACTTCAAAAGTGAAACTAAAAAACGGAACGGACATCACCCAGAACCACAGGAACGCTGGCTGAGTGGAAGTCCTACAACTAGGAGGAAAGAGAAACGCATACGGACACTCAGAGGAGGCGCAGTGTTGAAGTCAAATTCTGAGGTGCGGAGTGCGCAGAGCGGGCTGTCGGCGGAGGGCGCGGTTAGCGTTTTCAATCGGGAGGGAGTCGCAGACTCTGAGCTCCAGATACAGGTGAGTCTTTAGGGACCCAGACTCAAACGGGAGAAGCGGGACTGTCTGGCTTCGGTCAGAGCGAGTGCAGCTTTCTCTCCGAGGTTAGCAGCGGTCGCTGGGACTCAGAGAGGCAGAGCCCCTGGGGACAGGACTGAGAGCCGCCATAACTGCTCTCTCTGGCCCACCCTGTTGATCCTGTGCGACCCGCCCCGCCCAAGCCCTGCACAGAGGCATTTGCCAGATAGCCTCAGGCAAAGGCTAGATTAGCACCTCCCTAGAGGACAGAAGTTCTCTCACTGCAGACACAGCTGATTCTCATAGTCACTTGGCCTGGAGGTCAAACCCTCCCTGGTATTAGCTACAACAATCAAGGTTTAACTATAAGACTGCGCACAAACACCACTAGGGGGTGCACCAAGGAAGCATAACAAAATGCGGAGACAAAGAAACAGGACAAAATTGTCAATGGAAGATATAGAGTTCAGAACCACACTTTTAAGGTCTCTCAAGAACTGTTTAGAAGCCGCCGATAAACTTAATGAGATCTACAAGAAAACTAATGAGACCCTCGATGTTATATTGGGGAACCAACTAGAAATTAAGCATACACGGACTGAAATAACGAATATTATACAGACTCCCGACAGCAGACCAGAGGAGCGCAAGAATCAAGTCAATGATTTGAAATGCGAGGAAGCAAAAAACACCCAACCGGAAAAGCAAAATGAAAAAAGAATCCAAAAATGTGAGGATAGTGTAAGGAGCCTCTGGGACAGCCTCAAGCGCACCAACATCAGAATTATAGGGGTGCCAGAAGATGAGAGAGAGCAAGATATTGAAAACCTATTTGAAGAAATAATGACAGAAAACTTCCCCCACCTGGTGAAAGAAATGGACTTACAGGTCCAAGAAGCGCGGAGAACCCTAAACAAAAGGAATCCAAAGAGGACCACACCAAGACACATCATAATTAAAATGCCAAGAGCAAAAGACAAAGAGAGAATCTTAAAAGCAGCAAGAGAAAGAAACTCAGTTACCTACAAGGGAATACCCATACGACTGTCAGCTGATTTCTCAACAGAAACTTTGCAGGCCAGAAGGGAGTGGCAAGAAATATTCAAAGTGATGAATACCAAGAACCTACAACCAAGATTACTTTATCCAGCAAAGCTATCATTCAGAATAGAAGGTCAGATAAAGAGCTTCACAGATAAGGAAAAGCTAAAGGAGTTCATCACCACCAAACCAGGATTATATGAAATGCTGAAAGGTATCCTTTAAGAAGAGGAAGAGGAAGAAAAAAGTAAAGATACAAATTATGAACAACAAATATGCATCTATCAACAAGTGAATTTAAGAATCAAGTGAATAAATAATCTGATGAACAGAATGAACTGGTGATTATAATAGAATCAGGGACATAGAAAGGGAATGGACTGACTATTCTTGGGGGGGAAAGGGGTGTGGGAGATGCGGGAAGAGACTGGACAAAAATCGTGCACCTATGGATGAGGACAGTGGGTGGGGAGTGAGGGCGGAGGGTGGGGCGGGAACTGGGAGGAGGGGAGTTATGGGGGGGGGGAAAGAGGAACAAATGTAATAATCTGAACAATAAAGATTTAATTTAAAAAAAAAAAAAGAATATTCAAGAAAGAAACACCACAGTAGAAGAAAGAGAAGTTGTCTTTTTCAAGAAAAGAGGCACTTGTAAGGGGAGTAACTGAGTGTCACCACAGATTATTTCAGGTGCCACATTTTCTGCCTTTTACCTAAAAAAATGCTTAAGAAACAACCAAAGGAAATAGGATTGTTTCAAGATAAGATTACCGATTATATCAAAGTGGACAGAAAACTCAGGTAGAATGAATTGTGACTGTAAAAGTTTACTAAAAGTAATAACCAAAAACAAAACAAGATTAGAATGAAGCAAAAAGTGAGCTGGCAGTTAGCAGTGATTGCTGCTTTAGGCGGCATGTTTCAGCTTACCACATGATAAATCCACTGGGCAATCAATGTTCTTAATAGTAAGGTTAAAAAAAAAAAAAAAAGGAGTGAGAAGGTAAAGTCTTCACAAATATGAAGACCAGAACCACTTAGTGTCCTTGAGGAAGTTTAAGAACACAAGCAGTGAATACCATTCATAAGGGAAGAGACAAGAACAAAACCAAACTGCTATATGTTGGAATTATTAGGGGGGAGGGGGAAGAATTAAAAATGGAATTAGGGCCGAAACCGGTTTGGCTCAGTGGATAGAGCGTCGGCCTGCGGACTGAAAGGTCCCAGGTTCGATTCCGGTCAAGGGCATGTACCAGGGTTGCGGGCACATCCCCAGTAGGAGATGTGCAGGAGGCAGCTGGTCGATGTTTCTCTCTCATCGATGTTTCTAACTCTCTATCTCTCTCCTTTCCTCTCTGTAAAAAATCAATAAAATATATTTAAAAAATAAATAAATAAAAAATAAAAAATAAATAAAAATGGAATTAGGGAGAAGCAAGACACAGTAGGACACCTAAAACCCAGAGAAGAATGATAAGAAGTAAAAATAAAACATAAGGCTGGGAAAGAACTTAAGTCTAAAAAATTGCTTTTTAAAAATGGACAGCAAGTCATTGAAGGATATACTGATAGATGATTGATCCAAATCCAATTTCAATGAGATGTGCCATTTCAAAGTTTATTTTTAAATAGAGTAAATGGTAAATATATTGTGGACCTCTTTTAAAGTTCTCTCTCCAACTGCATATACAAAATATGACTATAAAGTAATGAGATTCAAGAAACCACCAACTACAAACACACAGACCTTATATATCAGGTGAGTGTGGTCCTTTGATGTAATCACACCAGACATAATAACAGTAAAATGCTATAGTATTATAGCAATTTACAGTCTGATGATTTTAATTTCATTTTTATTATTCCAACCTATCTTCAACAACCCTATTTGACAGGTATTTTAAAGATAAACTGAGGCTCGGGGAAGTGTTGTTCAGTGTGAAGTAAACTTAAACGCAAAGTGAAGTTATCTTGTTAACTGTGAATTTAAAATGAAGCAGGACTAGCCTGGAACTTCTGACTCCTAGCTTAGTGCCTCTTTCAACGCACTCTGCTGCCTTACGGTGTTTTTAATTCAAAGATGCTGCCATTACTCAAAATGTTTTTGGAACTCCTTTTTGGGAACTGCCTCCAGAGCCATTTTATAAGCAACACAAAGAAAACCAGTCTCATTACCTTATAATCATACCTTGTTTCTGACCCCAAATGGTATCGACTAACTTGAACACTCACCTTACTCATCAGTCTGCACTCCGAATGACTTTTGGCTGTTTCAAAAATCAAATCCACCCTCAAAGGGCGAAGATTTCCCATCATTGTGGATATTATCAAAAGAATGTGTCGCAGACGCTGAAGGCAATGCCAAAAGAGGAGTTCCAAAAATGTTTGAACAATGGCAGCATTGTTGGAATAAGTGTATAGCCTCCCCAGGCAACTACTTTCAAGGGACAATACTCACTTGAATATATATGTTCTTGCATGTTTGTTTAAAAGTTATATTATTTTATAGTCATACTTTATAAACAACAAAATAGTCACAGAGGCATGAAGTTTTTAGGTGAACCACAGTCCTGATACAAAACTTAGGAACTATGACTCATAAAAGTTAAATAAAATAAAAAAGACTTTAAAAGGATAAAGTTTCAGAAGTAGAATTTCTGTGCTGAAAGGCATGTTGATGGCTAATCCTCTTTTTCTATATAGGAAACTGAAGTTTAGAGAGATTATGTGACTTACCTAAAGTGGCACTACTTATTTATTTATTTGTTTGTTTGTTTGTTTGTTTATTATTTCTTTTTTACAAGAATGTTCACTGTTTTTTATGAAAATGTAGAATCAACCCAATGGTTAAAGAAATCAAATTTTGCATTACAGTTAAAATGACAGAATAGAGCTCCACATCTACATGGAAGATCTAAAATACAGTGTTGTTTTTTTAAAAAGTGTCTTTATTTTATTTTATTTTTAAAATATATTTTATTGATTTTTTTACAGAGAGGAAGGGAGATTTTTTACAGAGAGTTAGAAACATCGCTGAGAGAGAAACATCCATCAGCTGCCTCCTGCACACCCCCTACTGGGGATGTGCCCACAACCAAGGTACCTGCCCTTGACCAGAATTGAACCTGGGACCCTTCAGTCCACAGGCTGATGCTCTATCTAATGAGCCAAACCGATTAGGGCTATCTTTATCTTTTAGAGATACATATGACAATTTTTACAGATGAAATTGCATATCTCTTTTGCCTTTTAGTAATTCAGAGGAGTGAGAGGACATGGGAACGGGTTTTAATGAAGTACATGAAGCCATAACTGGTCATTGTTGAAGCTGGGATATGGATACATGGGGGTTCATTACATGTATACATTTGAGGGCAAAACAGTATGAAAAGCAAGCAAGGTGAAGGATGATATATTCAAAGTTATAGAGTATTTACATAATTTAAAAGCACACAAAACCCTACTTTTATATTGCAGTGATACATATATATGTGCGTGTGTGTGGTAAAAAGAAATTCATGGGAATGATAAACATCAACTTCAGGAGAGAGAAATGGGATGTGAGATTTATGCAAAGAATTTCAACTGGTTTTGTTATATTTTATTTCTTTAAAAAATTGGAAGCAATTAACACAAAATGTGCAGAGTTACCAAAGATGGATTGTTGTTAACTGTTGGTTATGTAATTTGTTTTCTGAATCTTTTTCTGAATGCTTGACATATTTGTTTAAAAATAAAATTTTTGGCTACTTACAAAAGATCAACATGCATACTATTTATTATATTAGTTTCTGGAAAGGCTCGGACTAAAGTTAAGATTTTTTTTTCACTTTGGTATAGTATTCATTCTATCTATACCATTCTTCAACCAGAGCAAAGGCAGCTTAATAATACACAAACATTAAAACACCAAATGGTAGTATTTTATTGAGATTATGTTATAAATAAATTAAATTCACTGAAACCAATAATTAATGCTGACGGTTCTAACCTGAACCTGGAATGATTTATTTGTCTTATATTTTGATTCAGTAGCACAAATCACACCTGTTATGATCGGTATTTATACTCTCAAACACCTCAATAAAGGCCCAGAAATCAGAATTTAGGCTCTTGCTTGGCTTAAGAGATGGAAACCAAGCAAGAGCCTAAATTCTAAGTTTCTTGCCTTTATTTCAATTAAAACCTTTTCCTTATTTAAAATTTATACATATTAAAAAAACGCATACACATATATATGTTAAAATAGAGCTCACATTTACTCACAAATTCAAACTCAAATATCGCTGGACTCCTTTACCTTTATTATTATAGACATCTAGGTAATTGGGGGCAGAGAAAATCGTAATGAGTGATGGAAAGCCTGTTGTCTGGCTCTTCCTGTACATTCGATACCTGGAAGAGAAATGACAGCCCATCTGTCCTGATATTAAAGGCAAAAACTCTGCATTGATATTTGGTACAGTTTTAATATAACCTACCCAGCATCTTGGGCTTCATGGGCTCTGATTATTGATAACAAATTATTATTCCGCAAAAAGTCACAAACTGCAGGGTAACTGAAAAAGAAAATTAGAAAATATAAATCCAGAATTAAAACAACTGATTTTTAATAGGAAGGGAATAACTTAGAATGATACAAGTTGATTGTATTTTGAAATTAAGGTCTTACATACCACTGAATTTTTATTAATAGCTTAGCAATCATAATTCTATTTTTCCATTTCACTAATATACCTCATTCTAGATCAGTGGTTCTCAATCTTCCTAATACCACAACCCTTTAATACAGTTCCTCATGTTGTGGTGAGCCCCAATTTCATTGTTACAAAGTGAACATAATTAAAGCATAGTGATTAATCACAAAAACAATATGTAATAATATATGTGTTTTCCGATGGTCTTACGCGACCCCTGTGAAAGGGTCGTTTGACCCCCAAAGGGGTCTCGACCCACAGGTTGAGAACTGCTGTTCTAGATCAAATATGAAGATACAGTAATAGACAACCCTAGGTCAGAAACAGCTCCCCTCTTTTAATTTTTTTGTCTTACCCCATGACAATAACACACCAAAACTTTTCTTGCTATATTGATATGTTAAAAAGTAGCATGGTAGTGTGTGTATTTGTAGGTGATAAAAACTGAACACTCAATTTTCAAATTGTCAAACTGCTAGAAAAGCTAAAGAACCTACTTATAGCTTCACAGGTAATATCAACACTAAGATAATATAATGCAATAATATTTTAGATGTAAATGCAAATATTACATCCAACCTTATTCTAATTAAAGAATATTTGTCATTCTCAATGACAAATACCTGACAAGAAGAAGTAGAGAATACAAAATTACCCTGGAATAATCCAACTGTTAATTACTTAGTTTATGTTTAAATCTTTGTTTCTTATTGTGCTAATTAGAAAAAATTAACTTTTAAAAGAAGTTGTACATTCACACGGCATAAAATTAAAAGATAAAAAAGGGGATGGTGATCTCCTCTCTACTCCCTACTTCCTTTCAGCTGCCCTGGAAGAGAGAAGCAACCCATGTCCCTGGCTTCCTTGGGTGCACTTTCACAGACACTCTATGCAACTTCAAGCAATTACCCCCACACACATGGACATCACACCCACCCCAACTTCAAGAAATATTATCAGATGGTAAGCAGAGCACTGCATGTATCTTTTTTTCACTTTAGTGATTATTCTATACCAATTTACAAAGAGTTGTTTTCTTTTTTCATTTTTTTAAATTTATTTTTATTGATTTCAGAGAGGAAAGGAGAGGGAGAAAGAGAGCTAGAAACATCAACCATGAACAAAAAGAAACATCAACAATGAGAGAGAATTACTGAGCACTGATCAGCTGCCTCCTGCATGACCCCACTGGGGATCGAGCCTGCAACCCTGACATATGCCTTTGACCAAAATCGAACCCAGAACTCAGTCCACAGACCAATGCTCCATCTACTGAGCCAAACCGGCCAGGGCTCTTTTTTCATTTTTTTAAAAAAGCTTCACTGTATTGTCTGGTACATTCCATTGTCTGGATGTAATACAATTTATTTAACTAGTTTCCTACTGAACATTCAGGTTGTTTTAAATCTTTTATCATAAAAAATGAGTAATGAATAATCTTATTACAGGCATTTTATACATTTGCAAGTACAGTGATTCTTCTTATTCTTCTTGCCTATGTTCTGTAAAGTTGCTGCAAAAACTGAATTAGTGAAGACTGCTCCCAGGGGAAATACAGAATCAGGGTCCTATGAGCCTCTGCTCCCAACATTTTCATCAACTGATCAAACTGTTTTATGTGTGTTTCTGAGTAAAGACGCCTTATTTAATATATATACTGTTGATTCATGAGCATGGAACTTATAGCCAACAACACCATAATTCATGCCTGAACCAAGCTTAGAGCACACAGGTCTTTCCTCTGTAAGGCACATCACAGCCTTCTGGCACTGAGCGACACTAGGCAGCACTTGGGCACTGTGCTTGGAGCTGCTTTTAAATAGCAAATTAACCAATCAAAAACGTGAAAAATGTTAAATACTCCACAAAGAGAATACCTGCTTCCAGCTATGAGAGCTGAAACAGAAGGCAGAGCAACTCCTAATAATTCTAACCTCAGCGGGAGCACAGGTGGGGTAACAGATTTTTCATCACTCTGCACACATCCATGTCTGCGAATAACTGAAAGTGCTATGAGTATTGATTTTGGGGTTACAAATAAATCATAGCAAGTAGGAAAATTTGCAAATTAGAATTTGTGAATAACAAAGATCAACTATACTAGTACAACCACAGGATTATGATTTAGAAGTAGAACTTCCGGATCAAAGGTCATGGGCATTTATAATTGAGAGATATTGCCAAGTTGACCTCCATAGAAATTTTAGTGCTTTCTACTGTACTAATAATACAGAAGTATTTTAAGCAATGTAAAATTTAAATGATTTTATATTAGTCACTGGTACAGTTGGCGGAAAGAATGCTAAAACTATGGTAAAATTGAGGCTTCTTCTTTTTAAAAAAATATTTTTATTGATTCAGAGAGGAAGGGAGAGGGAGAGACAGATAGAAACATCAATGATGAGAGACAATCATTGATCGGCTGCCTCCTACATGCCTCACACTGGGGATCAAGCCCACAACCTGGGCATGTGCCCTTGACCAGAATGGAACCTGGGACCCTTCTGTCCGTAGGCCAAAGTTCTATCCACTGAGCCAAACCAGCTGGGCATGGCTTCTTACTTTTTGTATGTAGGTTCCATTTAATTGGTGTATCATCTTAGGCAATTAACAGATTTTTAGGGGACTATATACATGTATTATTTGTCATAATAAAATATTGCAATAAAAAAAATTTAGATTTCAACCCAGCTGTCATGGCTCAGTGGCTAAGCACTGACCTATGAATCAGGGGGTCACATTTCCATTCCCAGTCAGGGCACATGCCTGGATTGTGGGCTTGATCCCTGGTGGGGTGGGTGCAGGAGGCAGCTGATCAATGACTCTCTCTCATCATTGATGTTTCTATCTTTCTCTCCCTCTCCTTTCCTCTCTGAAATCAATCAATCAATATATATGAAATTTAGACTTCAAATTTTCCTATATTTCTCTATTATTTTATTTGTTTATTTTTGTTAATCTTCACCTGAGAATATTTTTCCATTGATTTTTTTTTTTAGAGAGAGAGTGGAATGGAGGGGAGAAGAGAGAGAAACATCGATGTGAGACACATCAATTGGTTGCAACCCGACCCATGATTGAGCCTGCAACCGAGGTACATGCCCTTGACCAGAATCGAATCGAACCCACAACCTTCAGTCCGCAGGCCGACACTCTATCCACTGAGCCTAACCAGCTAGGACTAAATCTCCCTATTTTTGAGTGGCAACACACCATGAAAGCTTACATATGAGATTTAAGATAACAGCCAACTTCCAGGAATGTCCTGAGTTCACAATGTTCTGTTCTTTTTATATCTTTGCCTATACCAGTAGTTCCAAAAGCTGGAGAGCTTTTTAAAAAAATAAGAGGACTCCCGAATCAAAATGTCTGGGGGAAGAGCCAAGGAGTCTTCATTTTTAAAAAAGTTTATAGATGATGTTTGGCAACAAATTACCTAGATCATTTAGAGTCAGACAACAACATTAAAGTACTGCTCAATCAGGTTTGGTATATTATACTTATCAGGGCATAAAACCTACTAACTACAACCAAAAAAAGAAACAAACAAGAATCGTCTGCCTTCTAGTAATCAAAAATTTAAACAGAAGTCCCTATGCTACATGAATTCAATATATAAAATACTTAAAATAATTTGATTAAACATATTGCCATTTCCTTTCCCAACTTGGTAACTCAGGATCAGCTTACCTATAAAAATAAGAGCACCCCCGGACAGTGTTGTGGGAATAGTGCTCCAAGGTCCTTTCGCTGCCGTAGTCCTCTAAGGGATCAGACCAAAGCAGGTCACACACTGGCCCAAAGGCTGGAGGTTCTTTAAACCTGTCTAACTGGAAGACAAGCAAAGCCAAAAAAAGAAAAATCATGAAAGCAAAAGAGCTTTTGAAAATTGGTATGGGTGAAAAAACACAAAAATCCTTTCATCCATAAGAATGTATTAGGAGAGAAGGCAACAAGCCCCTAAAGGATTTTCCTGCAAGAAAACCAACATTTAACAAATTTAGATATACAATTTCTATCATTTTTTATAATACAGGATCAGGAAAAAGTAGGTTTGTATGAAAAATGATATAATTAATAAATAATAATACAAAAATAAATTATTTCATGTACTCACAACTGTAAACCTACTTTTTAATTTTATTCATTGCTTCATTTAAAAAATAATTTATTATTCAATTATAGTTGACATACAATATTATATTAGTTTCAGGTATGTAACATAGTGGTTAGACATTTATATAATTTACAAAGTAATCATTCCAATTAATCTAATATCCATCTGGCACCGTATACAGTTATCACAATATTATTGACTTATACTGTACTTTACATCCCTATGACTATTTCACAACAACCAATTTGTACCTCTTCCTCCCTCCCCCTTTTTCACACGTCCCCAAATCACTCCTTCCATTTGGTGATCATCGAAATTTCTCTGTATCTATGAGTTTGTTTCTGTTTTGTTTATTCATGTGTGGTTTTTCATATTCCACATATAAGTGAAATGACATTTGCCTTTCTCTGTGTGACTTATTTCACTTAGCATAATTCTCTTGCGGTCCATCTATGTTGTTGCAGATGGCAAGATTTCATTCTTGTTTTAAAAAATGTTTTTATTGATTTTTTTTATGAGAGAGGAAGAGAAAGAGATAGAGAGAAACATCGATGAAAGAGAAATGTCATCGATGGGCTTCCTCCTGCACACCTCCTACTGGGGTTTAAGCCCACAACCTGGGCATGTGCCCCAACCAGGAATCAAACTGGTGACCTCTTGTGTTCATGGGTCAATGCTCAACCACTAAGCAACATCAGCCGGGTGGACACAAGATTTCATTCTTTGTGGCTGAGTAATATTCCATTGTATATATGTACCACTTCTTTATCCATTCATCTATTGATGGACACTTAGCTGTAATTTAATGCGGTTGTGAGAGGAGGTAAGTAATCCCCTATAAACCTACTTTTGCCCACCCTGTATTTTTTTTTTTTTAGATAGATTTTTATTGATTTCAGAGAGGAAGGGAGAAGGAGAGAGAGATAGAAACATCAACGATGAGAATCATTGATTGGCTGCCTCCTGCATGCCTCCTATTGGGGACCGAGCCCGCAACCCAGGCATGTGCCCTTGACTGGAATCAAACCCAGGAACCTTCAGTCCGCAGGCCGATGCTCTATCCACTAAGCCAAACCGACTAGGGCCCACCCTATATTTCCTAAATAAATATATCTGTTATCTATCCATTCTGTAGAAAAGAACCATTTACATGCGAATGTAATCTTACAAGTAGTATGCACTTACTTAATTGGAAAGGAAAACCAAACCACAATAGAGATATACTATTATTTAGAAAGACTGTGAGAAGTTCATTTCAACTGCCTAGATGAGCCAATGTTACCATGAGAGCAGGAAGGGTTTTACAATGATTCTATTCATTGTTTATCTCATTCCAATAGAGATTTCTTTATTTTAAAGCATGCTAGTTTTATTTTGTGAAGGGTTTTCATCCTATGCAATGGAGGCATTTCAATATAAGTTACTTAACTTATGTCTTTAGTCATTGCTGCTGTTGTTAAAAGCATAAAAACAAAAACAAACAAAAAACCCTGAAAGAAATAACTAGAATAGCTGAGAGCCAAGAACAGAATTTCTACTAAGTGAAATTGATTAATACAATCAATTCAGAACTATTAAATGCTGGTTATTTAAAAAATAATGAAGTAGCAAAAAAGGCAGTGCATTAGACACGTCTCTTACCCTGAGGGAAGGTAACCAGTTTTATAAACAGAAACATCTTTAATTGTAGTACTTATATGAGAGAGGTGAAAAATAAAAAGGTAGAGGAGAGGTGATGGTAATGTAGAACAATATAAGTGAAAAAAGACTGGTCATCTTTTTTCAATTATGAAGATACAGAATCCTGGAAATAATCACACGTCAGGAAGTGCAACACTTAAACTCTTCATCTAAAAATGTCAGTCAATGAATTTCAGAGCTGGAAGTCTTCAGACCTTCCATTCTGACTTCCTCATTTCAGAGAAGAAACTGTGACTATGAGGTTACTTGATTTGGTCAAGCTTACATGATAAATGTCAGGCTAGGGATTAGAACCCTGGTTCTCTTCCTTATGCACTGCTACAAAATTTAAAGTTTCAGGAATATACTAAGAAATGTTATGTTTTTAGTCTGTAAAAGCACAGATTTAATTTAAAATTACAGAAAATTTCTGGAAGATATATAGCAAAATGTCAACCAGAGTTCTCTCTCAATAATTAAATCACAGGTGATTTCCATTTGGTTACTTCTGATGATTTGTATTTTAAAATATTCAGAAATAAACATATTAGTTGACTGCAATAAAAATCAAGATTTAAAAAAATATCTATACTAATAAAAGGGTAATATGCTAATTAGACTAGACATCTTCCAGACAAAGCCAAGGTGGCAGGGGCCAAGGCAGACGCAGTTAGGGGCAATCAGGCCAGCAGGGGAGGGCAGTTAGGGGGCGATCAGGTCGGCAGGCAGAGGTGGTTAGGGGCGATCAGGCAGGCAGGCAGGCGAGCGGTTAGGAGCCAGCGGTCCCGGATTGCGAGAGGGATGTCTGACTGTTGGTTTAGGACCGGCAGTCGGACATCCCCTTAGGGGTCCCATATTGGAGAGAGTGCAGACCCGGTTGAAGGACCCCCATCCTATGCACAAATTTCGTGCACTGGGCCTCTAGTATATGTATATGTGTATATGTGTGTGTGTGTGTGTGTATATATATATATATATATATATATATATATATATATATATATATATATAAAACCCATGAGAATAATGAAAGATTACTTACTTTACTAATGTCATCTAAACAAGTAATTTCAGGTGACATCCCTCCATGTACACACAGAAACTGCTGATTTAAGAGGGCCGCGAGAGGGAGACAGTCAAATGTATCCATACACGCATCATACACCTGTTCAGAATATTTGATTTGACCTATCAAAAAAGGAAAAACAGTCAGAGGAAGAAAAGCTAAAATTTATCATATATCAAAAAGGATATAGGTCAGAAGAAGATTTATGAAGTTACTTCAAAGCCATTTATCTCAGGCATATTTGAAAACACAATCATCTTTGTAAAGATGTTTGAAACGTTGTGGATAAAGAGTAAACAAACTCTCTCTACTTCTTTAAAGACAAGGGTGACCTTGGATTCACTTTCTAGCTCTGTTGCTCTGCAAAGCTAAGGTGAATGTCAGCTGTGTTATTAGGCAATGTTGCTTATGGTAAAAGTTGCACAATTACTTGGCAGGAAGCTATAGCTTAGGGCTTCTCTGAGTGCAGTGACTCATAAGGGATGACTGGAAGCTATGTCAAGAAAGTTTTACAAGAGATATTGTTGCTTGTGATACATGGGAATTCTAAGCCAGGGTGGCTCCCTAATGTGCCCTATGGATTCTGTTTCCTTGTACCTAAACTGTGACTTGGAGGGGATGAATGAAAGGAAGGTGAGGCAGCAAACCTCTGGTGTATGCACTCCTGTGAGGACAATGCCAGTGAAAAGGGTTGCCTGGTGCTGTCCTTCCTGGACAGTCTCCTTCTAAGTAGATGGAGGGCAAGTAAGGTCTGTGGTAGTTTTATGAACCTGAATATTTTGCTGGATCTAAAAAGATCCCCTGGGAGTGTTAAACATATATAAATGGAAACTGGGGTTTTCAAAGTCATCACTAAAATGTCAATCATCTTTTTGTTCATGACTTTTAAGGCCTTTAAGCAAATCATGCCCTGATTCTATTTTAGGTACAAATGTTCATCTTAATGAATTATATTTTGATGTGGGTGTCATGTTAAGGAAGTTCTCCAGTAAGGTCTCCACAGTCATAGAGAAAGAATAGTTCATGAAGTGATAGCTGGAAAATGCCTTTAGTTTAAAGAGAAAGAGAATGTTTTCTTCTTTCTTGGCCTTGGATTTCAAAAAGTCAAGCTGTGATTGGAGATGCGCACTGGTAGAGAAGGCCAGAGGTTGTAAACAGCAGCCCTCGAGAACTGTGAGCTCCTTATTTTCTTCCAAGATTCTGTGAAAATGAGACAGAGTCTACAGGGCCAAGAGAATAAAGCTATAGCAAGTGACTCAGATTACCTAGTTGGTAATTATTTCTGTTTATTTTCTTCTTGGAATCTCCAAGCTTTTAGAAAAGACATATTTAAGTAATCAGAGCCTAGTTTTGGCAAGGCTTTGGGGAAAAAAGTGGAGGGTAATGGGTCCAGATTTGGGCCAGTGCTGTACATGGGTGGAGGAATACTGGAGAGAGATCCCTAAAGGAATGTGTAAATCAGGGGGCCACATTTGGGGTTATAATGCTTTCTATCCCTGAATATGAAAAATTTTTTTTATTGCTGATATAGGGTGATCAGGATTTGAGGACTAAAAGTTTAGAAACTTTCATAGCATTCTATATTACCATGACAACAGTTAAGATCATTTCACAACATATGCTGATTCTATGGCATCCAAGTTAACAAGAGCCATGCCTTATGCATCTTTGTATCTCCTTACAATTACATCCTTATATTCTGTTTTATATTTGTAAACTATAAATTTTGGTATTTCAAAAGTATACCCAGAATTGGCTATAAAGTCTGTTGGGGAAAAAAAAATCAAACAAGAAACACACACACCCCATTTATCTGTGGCCAGTGATTGACTTTTTCTCCTGAAAATCCCTGTAGCCAAAGTTTTCTGTTGCCAACATCAATAAGGAATTCCTTTGTAAGAGTCCTAAGGTTGCATATAGGCAGGGATTTAAATTACGTATTAATTCATGCTCCACAACACCACTTTTACATCAATAAAATGACTTTGAACCCTAAGTTTCAAAAGAATTCTTTAGCCCACTTCCAAAAGAATGCCAAATCTAGAGAGTGAAGGCAAGAAATACAGTGTCTTAACCCATTTTATATAATACAGGAGGTAACAAATCAAATTAAGCAACAAGAAATTCATGTTATATTGACACATGAACAAAACAGGTTATAAAATATAACCATTTTTACTTTCTTGAAATATATATATATATATATATATATATATATATATATATATATCCTATCTAATAAAAGAGAAAGATGGTAATTAGCATACGACCGCTACCCTTCCCATTGGCTAATCAATTTGCATTGGCGATATGCAAATTAACTGCCAGCCAAGATGGCGGCCGGCAGCCAGGCAGCTTAAACTGAACATGAGGCTTGCTTGCTTCAGTGACGGAGGACTGCAACATTCCCCGCCTGCCTTGCCAGCCTCTGAGCTTGAAGTTTAAGAAACATTGTAACAAATATAGAAGCTAAACAAAACCCCAGAAACCAGCTTTCAGTCGGCTGGGATCTCAGAGCTGGAGTTGATACAGAGTTTCAATTATAGAACCTCAACAAACCAGATACCTGCTTTCAGCAGCCTCAGAGTTAAAGCTGGCCCAGAATAAAAAAAAAAAAAAAAGAAAGAAAAAAAGGAGCAGTTGGGAGCTTCAGTCCCAGCCTGAAAACAGCCCTCAGCCCCTCGCCCAGACTGGCCAGGCACCCCAGTGGGGACCCCCACCCTGAAGGGTGTGTGACCAGCTACAAACAGCCATCATCCCCTCATCCAGGCTGGGACCCCCACCCTGATCCAGGACACCCTTCAGGGCAAACCAGCCAGCCCCACCCATGCACCAGGCCTCTATCCTATATAGTAAAAGGGTAATATGCTTCCCAGCACCGGGATCAGCGGAGCTGAGAGGCCTCCCGGCACCGGGATCAGTGTGACAGCGGGCAGCGCCTAAACCCCCTGATCGCCCTGCGGCTCTGTGTGTGACAGGGGGCAGGGCCACAACCTCCCTATCCACCCTGCTCTGTTCGTGACGGGAAGGCGCCCCAACCCCCTGATCAGCCCTGTTCTGTGCCTGATAGGGGGGAGCTCCCCAACCCCTTGATCACCCTGCTGCTCTGTGTGTGACAGGGTGCAGCGCCCCAACCCCCTGATCGGCCCTGCTCTGTGTGTGACAGGGTGCGGCGCCCCAACACCCCCCCCCCCACGAGCCCTGCTCTGTGTGTGACGGGGTAGAGCCATAACCTCCCCATCGGCCCTGCCCTGAGTGTGACAGTGGTGGCGCCCCAACCCCCTGATCGGCCCTGCTCTGTGGGTGATAGAGGGCGGCGCCCCAACCCCCTGATCCGCCCTACTCTGTGAGTGACAGGGGGGAGCTCCTCAACCCCCTGATGGGCCCTGCTCTATGCGTGACAGGGTACGGAGCCCCAACCCCTCTGATGGGCCCTGCTCTGTGAGTGACAGGAGGCAGTGCCCCAACCCCCTGATTGGCCCTGCTCTGTGTGTGACAGGGGGTGGTGCCATAACCTCCCCATCTACCCTGCCTTGAGTGTGACAGGGGGCGGTGGCCCAACCCAATTGGCCCTACCCTGAGCGTGACTGAGGGTGGCTTCGCAACCTCTCAATCCACCCTGCTCTGTGCGTGACAGGGGTGGCGTCCCAACTCCCCAATTGGCCCTGCTCTGAGCCCAACCAGGGGCTGCACCTAGGGATTGGGCCTGCCCTCTGCCACCCGGGAGCAGGCCTAAGCCAGCAGGGCGTTATCTCCCGAGGGGTCCCAGGCTGCGAGAGGGCACAGGCCGGGCTGAGGGACGCCCCCTTCCCCCCCGAGTGCACAAATTTTTGTGCACCGGGCCTCTAGTATATAAATAAAAGGCTAGTATGCAAAGTGTCCCCATGGGAGTTCAACCAAGAGACTGATCGCTACGACATGCAATGACCACCAGGGGTTGGCGCAGAGTGAAGGAAGGCCCTGGCTGGCAGCTGGAACCAAGAGACTGATCGCCGGCCAGGCCTAGGGAACCGACCCATGCACGAATTTCGTGCACCGGACCTCTAATATGTATATAAATACAACATTTTTATTTTCTGACAGGTTAAGTTGAAGATATCTATATTTTTCTTTGACTTAGTTTAGGTGTATTTTCTAGATGAATATGTAATCTCTGTATAGTAACACTGATTATTAGATTACATTTATTATTGAAATTTGTTGAAGTTTCACAATGTGAATATGCCATCAGAGAGCTAAATGTTCAACACAGCATCATGGTCAAAGAATAGAGTCTGGAACCTGAGTGCCTGGATTTGAACCTTGGCTCTGCACACTTACTAGCCTTGATTTCCTCAAGCATAAAATGGGCATAATTATAATACCTACCTACATTATAAGGTTGCTATGAGGATTAAAATAATTCATATATGTAAAATGCTTTGAATAATGTTTGGCACGCAGTAGGTACTACAGAAGTTAACCAATAAAATTACCTTATTTAATCCTCACAGAAAGCCTATGAAGTAGGTACAATTACTATCTTCATTAAAAAGCTGAAGAAGTTGGCTTATTTGCCCAAAGTTGCAAGCTACTAAGTGGCAGAACTGAAACACAAACCTGTTCATGCTCTTAACATTATTTTTAAATTAAGTATTTAATGGGAGACTGTAAGTGGTCAAATATATAATTCCCAAAGGTTAAATTAGCTTACACAAGGACTTCATTTTCATGACAAATGTTAAGATCCATTCCATAAACAATCTATATATATAAAAGCCTAAGTGACCAGCTGAAAACTATGGGAGCAGAAACCACAGGCATGGAAACATGGAACAGACTGATGAATCTCAGAGGGAAGGGGGGAAAGGGGAAGGCAGGAAGAGATTAACCAAATATCTTATATGCATACTAGAAGCCCAGTGTATGGATTCGTGCACCGGTGGATCCCTCGGCCTATCCTGTGCCCTCTCACAATCCAGGACCCCTTGGGGGATGGCGGACTGCCGGTTTCGTCCCGATCCTTGCAGGCCAGGACAAGGGACTCAACCAGAGCATGAATCCATGCACCAGGCCTCTAGTTATTTCTATAATGAAGGGAAAAAGCACATCACTCATAAGATCACACTGATACAAGTTCTAACTCAGGGGTTCTCAACCTGTGGGACGCAACCCCTTTGGGGGTCAAATGACCCTTTCACTGGGGCGCCTAAGACCATCAGAAAACACATATATAATTACATATTGTTTTTGTGATTAATCACTATGCTTTAATTATGTTCAATTTGTAACCATGAAAATACATCCTGCATATCAGATATTTACATTACAATTCATAACAGTAGCAAAATTACAGTTATGAAGTAGCAACGAAAATAATTTTATGGTCAGGGGTCACCACAACATGAGAAACTGTATTAAAGGGTCATGGCATTAGGAAAGTTGAGAACCACTGTTCTAACTAGTGTCAGTAATACAACATTAACAAAACAAAATTTTCAACAACATTCTTTAAAAATAATTTTGAAGGTTATCACTATTTGCAAAAAATCACAACCTGGTCTAGCCATTGGTTACATATTTGTTTTAATTTTATTTGTTTTTACTATTTTTAAAAAGGTAATACATTTACATGGCTTAAAATTTAAAAGCTACAAAAGGATACACAGTGCCTCTTACCCCTTTTCTTCAGGAAACCAGTATAACTAGTTTCCTAGTGTCTTTACAAAGCTAATTTATGTATACATATGCAGATATGTACATTTGTTCTTGTCTTACATTACCCTTTTGTTTTTTTACATAAATGGCAGCATATACACACTGTTTTGCATTGCTTTTCGTACTTGACATATTTTGGAGATCACATCACATCTACGCAGGAAGAGCTTTGTAATTATTTTTTTTAATGTGTACATAGTATTTCACTTTATGAATATACCACAAACTAACAACACCAATCTCTTGCTACTATAAGTAATGCTATTATGAACAATGATAAATAATATTTATTTTTAAAAATATTTTATTGATTTCAGAGAGGAAGGGAGAGGGAGAGATAGAGAAACATCAATGATGAGAAAGAATCACTGATTGGCTGCCTCCTGCACACCCCCATTTGAGTTCGAGCCCACAACCCGGGCATGTGCCTTGACCAGGAAGTGAACCCTTACCTTGGTTCATAGGTCTATGCTCAACCACTGAGCAACACTGGCTGGGCAATATATTTTCTTTTTAAATCAACCTAACACAACAATACTATTTCATTAGCAAAATTATAGGAATTTCTGAAACCTATTAGTAAGCTGGTCAACTACATGTCAAACAATGGTTCATAAAAAAAAAGAAATTAATTTACATTAGAAATTTGCCGAACGCAGGACTAAGAGATGGAATCATAAAAGCAATGGGTTTCTTACTTTCCAAAAATATAAAATAATGTTTTTGCAAAGATAAGTACAGGGTGGGGAAAAAGTAGGTTTACAGTTGTTTGTATGGAAAATAATCCAATAATTAACAATACAAGAATACACTGAAGGGTCCCGGGTTTGATTCCAGTCAAGGGCATGTACCTTGGTTGCAGGCATATCCCCTTGTGCAGGAGGCAGCTGATCGATGTTTCTCTCTCATCGATGTTTCTAATCTCTGTCCCTCTCCCTTCCTCTCTGTAAAAAATCAATAAAATATATTCTTTTAAAAAGAATAAACTGTTTCGTGCACAAACAACTGTAAACCTACTTTTGTCATACCCTGCATGTCAAAAATTAACTTATACATTTCTTTGCTACTCAATTTATCTCTAGATTTTAAAGCAATACCAAAAAAAAAACCCTCTTCAATATAAAGCAATATAAGAATTGATATTAAAAAAAGAAAAGCCGCCCTAGCTGGTTTGGCTCAGTGGATAGAACGTCAGCCTGTGGACTAAAGGGTCCTAGGTTCGATTCTGGTCAAGGGCTTTTAAAAAAAAGTCTCCACCTGCCCCCTTTAGAAATATTAACAAGACTGCAGCTGTACAATCTGGAACTAAGCATCACTTACTAGTAATTATAAGGTGGTGTTTCTAAAAGTCACGATGGCTCTTTAAGAGAGATCGACTCATCAGTAAAAACACCCATGCAAAGCACTACACATGCTCTTTCTTTACATAGAAATAAAATTTAAAATTGTACTTGAATTTGTGTGCTTGTTCCAAGATTTATTTACATTTCAGATGCAGTATTAGAATGAAACAGATGGAGCATCCTGGTAGATAAAAGAAAAAGAAAGAAACCTGGTTTAACTAAATTAAAGTATGTAAGAAGTAAATAAAAATTAAGAAATTCTGTGCAAAATGAGATGCTTACAATGTTTCCTGAACATCTTGTTCCACCTTCTAAAAATAGTTTGAATCAATTATACTAGTCAAAAAAAGAAAAAAAAGAAAAAAGAACTCTTAGAAAATAGAGGAAGAACTGATAAAATGTTACTAAAAAAAACTGAGCCTCAATTCAGAACCGAGACATCCAGAGACAGCTTTCTTCATTACTTCTCTAATGTTAAATACTGAGCATTACAGGGCCTTTGTTAACTGCTTGATACGCGTTATTTAATTTTCCTAGGTAAAGCAAATTGGCTTTGAAAAACAATGCAAAATATTTCCAATTTTTAAACTATCTGGTGAAGTGGTTCTCAAATGACAAGCAGTGGTAACCTTCCAAGTCTCGGAGTGGGCCTTCTGAACCAGCAGCATGAAACAGAATTACCTATGCGCTTTACAAAGCCTTTTAAATGCTTGGGCCCCCAATTGGGTAATTTTAAAGTGACCAGTTAAAAACATATATTATAATAGTAGTGCATGGTCGTGATGAAAGGTAATTGAAGCAGTGCAAGTCCTCCTGACCTAACTCCCATAGGTAATCACTATTACCAATTTCTTCTGCACATTATACATTTAATTGAGAAAGGAGATCACATTATACATGTTCTGCAAATGGTTTCTGTCACTTAACAATATACCTGAACATCTCTCCATATCTAGAGCCACCTTGATCTTTCAACAGCTGCCTCATATTTCATTTTTTAGATGTATTATCACTTACATAAGCAGGCCCTTATTGACATTATCTCTTTTTTGTTATTACAATGAACATCCATATAAATCCATATCTTATTGTCTTTTTGAGTAGACAGTGTGGTAGATATAATTCTAAAATGGCCTGCAATGACCTACACCTTTGTATAATCTGTGCCCGTGTGAGTGGGTGGACCCTGTGAGTATGTTGAAACTCCCATGATGACATTTCCTTACACAGGCCTGGCCTAATCAGGCTGGCCTTTGAAAAGCAGAGGGTTTCCTTCAGCTGGCTAATCACAGAAGAGGAAGGCAGAGAGACGCACTCGGGCAGCCTGGAAGAAAGCACTTAGCGTTGTGGAGCCACATGCCAGGAACTGCAGTCTCTGGAAGCTGAGGGCAGTCCCTGGCCCAAAAGCTAGCAGGAAAATGGGAACCTTCATCCTACAATTGTGACTAGTGAGCTTGGAAAAAGACCCCAAGCTCCAGATGAAAACTGCAGCCCTGGCAACACCTTGATTTTGGTTCACTGAGACCCTGAGCAGAGAATTCAGCCATACTGTGCCTGGACTCCTCACCTACAGTAACTCTGAGGTAATAAGTGTGCTGTCTTAAACAGCTACATTTGGGGCAATTTGTTATGCAGCATTAAGAAAACAATATAATCTGCATGATAAATTCATAGAAGTCAAACTGCTGGGTCAAAATCTTTATAGATATTCCAAAACTGCTCTTCGAATACATCAATTTAAACAAAACTCACCACAGATCCAATGTTTGTTTGTTTGTTTTAAATATATTTTATTGATATTTTACAGAGAGGAAGGGAGAGGGATAGAGAGTTATGATGATCAGCTGCCTCCTGCACACCTCCTAATGGGGATGTGCCCGCAACCGAGGTACATGCCCTTGACCGGAATCGAACCCGGGACCTTTCAGTCCGCAGGCCGACGCTCTATGCACTGAGCCACACCGGCTAGGCAGACCCAATGTTTTAACTCCCTGATTATCTACTGATTTACAGTGCTTATTCCAATAAGTCCCATGGGATGGAGTGATCTGAACTGCATCTCACCCATCTGTAGCTGACTTTTCTGTCAGAGGGGTTTTTAAGTGTTCCTACTCTAGCGTTTCTTGTAGGAAGAACTATCTTCCCTCTTCGGTCCTACTAGAACTGCCATTACAACTAGCAGCACCTCCATTATAGGAAGTTGTCAGCAACCAAAGTTAAGATGAGCATATGGGACACTACCAAACTGTAATTCATCTATAAGTAAAGACATTTTTATGGGGGGTGGAAAGGTGAATAAACTCTTGAGTCTCAGAAAATAAATTTAAAAGTGTTTTCAGTGTTGAATATTCTTTTGGGAATAAAACTTTAAATATGTTATAACATGTTCCCCCAAAATAGTAATCTGCAGAAAAATATGAATAGGACACAAAGTGAAATCCATAATCAAATTATCAATTATATGAACACCAAAGTAATAGTATATGTTCAGGAATACTTAGGGAGAGGTAGATTTTAGAGCTAGACAGGACCCAAGAGATTTAATTTACCTTCATTGTTTTTATAGAAAACATGCTAATATTTTAGAAATAAAAAAAGTGTAATATTGTTTTGTTTTTTAAAATTTTAATATTTTTGTTTCACTGTATAAACTGATATATAACTTCTTTGGAGGGCTATTTAAAGTATTTATCAAAAGTCTTTAAAATGCTCATGCCCTCTGCCCTGGCTGGGTGGCTCTCAGTTAGTTAGAATGTCATACCGTGCACCAAAAAAGTTGTGAGTTCAATCCCCAGTTGATGCAGGAAGCAACCATTGATGTTTCTCTCTCACACTGATGTTTCTCTCTCTCTCTCTCTTTCTCTCTCTCTCTCTTTTTCTTCCCTTCCTCTCTCTCTAAAATAAATAGAAACAAACATATTATTGGATGAGGATTTAAAAAATAAAAATAAAGCCCTAGCTGGTTTTGCTCAGTGGATAGAGCATCAGCCTGCAGAACAAAGGGTCCTGGGTTCGATTCTGGTCAAAGGCACGTACCTTGATGCAGGCTCCTCCCGGGCCCTGGTTAGGGCTCGTGCAGGAGGCAACCAATCAATGTGTTTCTCTCACATCAATGTTCCTCTTTCCCTCTCTCTTCCACTCTCCCTAAAAATCAATAGAAAAATATCCCTGGGTAGCCCTGACCGGTGTGGCTCAGTGGGTAGAGCGTCGGCCTGCGGACTGAAGGGTCCCGGGTTTGATTCCGGTCAAGGGCATGTACCTTGGTTGCGGGCACATCCCCAATAGGGGGTGTGCAGGAGGCAGCTGATCGATGTTTCTCACTCATCGATGTTTCTAACTCTCTATCCCTCTCCCTTCCTCTCTGTAGAAAATCAATAAAATATATTAAAAAAAAAAATATATCCCTGGGTGAGGATTAACAATCAATAAAATAACATAACAAAACATAACAAAATAAAATAACAAAATAAATAAAATAAAATGTTCATGCCCTCTGACTTAGTAATTATCTTCTAAGAGTTTGTCCTAAAGGTACAAATTATAAATGATCATTCTATTCAACAAATTAATTCAACCAACATTTAGTAAGCATCTCCTATGAGTTATCAGATATTGTTTCTCAGAAAACAACAGTGAACACAGCATGTCACTGCCATCATGAAGCTTAAATTCCGATGAGAGATAAAGACAATAAACAAGTAAATATGTTAAAAAACATATAAAATTTATATATAAAATACATAAAAATTTCAGCTGTTGGTAGATGGAAAAAAAAAAAAGCAGTGTGTGAGAGTAAAATGATGAGAGTTAAACTTAGGAAAACCAACCAGGGAAGAAAATCTCTGAAGAGAAGTCATGAATGAAGTAAGGGTGTAGGTCTGAAAAGCAGATAGGTATCTGGGGGGAAACAAGAAACAATAAGTGCAAATGCCCTGGGGCAAGTTTTCTCAAACATTCCCCAATAGAGTCACCATCACAATGAATGTTTGTTGAGAGCCAATTGTGAGTAAGTAGATTCTGGTAAAAAAAATTGGTGAGGGTTTTGTTTGTAATCAGCTAGTAATGTTTATTGACTTTCAAAAAAATTCTATCTTTAATAAGAAACTTTTTTATACTAGTAGTATTATTATAATATTATTTATAGTTGGAAACAACCTACATGTTCTATAGTTGTTACTAAATTGGCTAAATACATGATAATACATTCATAAAATGAAATACTTTAAAAACAGTAAAATAACATTTTAAAGTCACATTAAAATATTTAATGATATGGAAAAATGCTATTACATAAAGTGAAAAGAGAAATTTATTAAACAGTCTATGAGCAAAATTTATTTTTAAAATATTTTCAACTATTTCTTGATAGGTCTTTATATATACAGAAAAGAATAGAAGACTACATCCCAAATATTGAGAGAGTAGTGATTATCTTTCATTGGTATGACTATAGACAATTTTTATCTTTTTTGGACTTTTCTATGTTTTCCAAATATATCAAATGTAATACTTCATAAAAATAGGGGGATAAACCCAAAAGTTATTTTCAAAATAAATGTGTTAAAAGGTGGAATTTTGGTTTTTACCAGAAAACAAAACAAAACAGGGAACACTTGAGCTCCATTAGTTTCTTTTTTCATTACAGCTGATTCATCTTAGGACTAGCTAAAGGGTAACTACAAAAGTTCTGGAGAAGCGATTATACTTACATTCCTGTTTGAAGGTGAAATATTCGGTAAGATGCCTGCATTCATGATTTCCCCGAAGCAGAAACAGTGTTTTGGGATGATTAATCTTTAAACTCCATAAAAACAGTACACACTACAAGACAAATACAAGCATAAAATTTTTATTTGTGACCATGACAATGCACAAAGATAACTTACATAAATTCAAATACTTGTAATGGCATATCTTATTACTATTCCCAAGTTGAAACATGAAACCTTCAGCTTTTGAATGTAATATGCCATTGCCCTAGAATTTGACAGAGCATAGAGAATAGCCTTCATAGAAATCTCTCAATTTCTGTTTCCATGTTCTTTACAAGTATCTAGAGCTCTGTGACAAAGCAACCCACACATATATCATATATAACTTACTCCTAAAACCTGTATTTTATTTAATGGAGAAATACTAGAGACATTTCCACTAAAATGAGGAACAAGGTGACCTAGCTGGTTTGTCTCAGTGGATAGAGCTTCGTCCTGAGAACTGAAGGATTCGATTCCCAACAAGAGCATGTACTTTGGTTGCAGACTCAATCCCCCACCCTGGTTCTGGGCATGTGCTGGAAGCAACCAATCAATGTGTTTCTCTCACATCAATGTTTCTCTCTGTGTGTCTCTCCCCTTCTCTTCCACTTTCTCTAAAAATCAATGGAAAAATATCCTTGGGTAAGGATTAACAACAACAAAAACACACACAATAATAATAAATAAAATAAACAACCACTGGTACAATAAAATAAATAAATAAAATCAGGAACAAGGCAAAGATAACCACTATCTCCGCTATTATTCAACACTATACTTAGAGGTATTAGCCAATGGAATTAGATAAAAGCAATCAATTAGGGGCTTAAAAATGGGTAAAGAAAAAAAAAACTACCTGTATTTGCAGATAACATAATATGATAGTATACTTGAAAAACTCCAGAAAAATCAATGATAAAATACATATAATAAAAATCAGTAACAGGGAAGAATATAAAATTAACATAAAAATCAATAACCTTCATATACACAAAATAAGTAGAACACAATGGTAGAGAAAACCCCATTTACAATAGCAGTAAGGAAGATTAAACACATAGGAATAAATTTATGTACAAATTTCATACCAAGAAAACTTTGCAAATCTCATACCAGGAAAAATTTAAAACCTTCCCAAGAGACACAAAGTAGATATAAACAAAGAGACATTCCCTATTCTTGGATAGGATGATTCAACATTAAAAGATTGCAGTTCTTCCTCACTTGACTTATAATATCATTGCAATTCCAATAAAAATATCAACAAGCTATTCTATGAAGTTTTAATTTTAGCTGATACTAAAATTTACATGAAGAAAAAAACATACAACCGTCAGGAAACACCTAGAAAAAACAAAACACTTAAAGAGAAATTATGAGGGGGACTAGCCTTACTGAATATTAAAACAGACTGTAATGTTTCTGTAATTAAAGCAATGGTACTAGCATATACACAAATATACCAGTGGAATAAAATAGTCCAGAAATTAATCTAAGTACATATAAATTTGGTGTATAGTAAGGGTGGCATCCTAAATTACTAAAATAATGATGTACTTAATGTCTCTGGGACAACTGGTCACATTTCAAAAAAAGCATTAGATCCCTATCTATAATAATAAAAGGGTAATATGCTAATTAGACCAGACATTTTCCAGACATCATTCCTGATGACGCTGGGGGGGGGGGGGTGGCGCGGGCAGCCTGGGTCCCGTGTGCCTGTGGGTGGCCAGAGGGAAGCTAGCCCGGGTCCCAGGTGCCTGCTGATGGTTGGAGGAGGGAAGCCTGGGTCCCGGGTGCCAGAGGGAAGCCAGTGCTAGCAGCCGGGGGAAGGAAGGCCTACTCTTGCACGAATTTTTGTGCATCGGGCTTCTAGTCTTATATAATAAATAACTAATGGAAATGGGATTTAATTGTATCAAAATGAAACCATACAAATTCTAGAAGAAATTTGTGGGTGAGTTCTTCTTTAGCTTTAGTGTGGGGGAAAATTTTGTAACTAACTAGTAAAAATCTGAAGGGGTGGGGGAAAGATGGGTAAATTTGACCACTTTTTAAAAATTGCATGGTAAAAAACAATTTGGCAAAAACTGACAAAACTTAACTTTTGATAACTTCTAGGAGCCTACTCTGAAAATACACCTCCAACAATAAGAAAATACATATTCACAAGGTTGCAGCATGGTTTGTAATAGCAAAATACTGGAAGCAATGTAAATAATAATACATAGGAGAAAAGTTGAGCAGATTATGATACATTCACACAATGAAGTACTATGAAGCTATTAAAAAAAAAAAGAGTGAGAAAGATCTCTTTAAACTGATTTGGAGTGATTTCCAAGATATAACATTGAGTGAAAAAAGCATAAAAGCTACTGTTAATGTAATAAAGAAGGGGATATAAGAAGTACACATGTGCATAAGAAATACAGGAAGCATAAATCAAAAACTAAAGAGATCAGCTCTAGCTGGTTTGGCTCAGTGGATAGAGTGTCGACCTGCAGATTGAAGAGTCCCGGGTACAACTCTGGTCAAGGGCACATGCCTGGGTTGCAGGCTTGATCCCCAGTAAGAGGGCGTACAGGAGGCAGCCAATCAATGATTCTCTTTCATCATTGATGTTTCTATCTCTTTCTCCTTCTCCCTTCCTCTCTGAAATAAATTAACAACAACAACTAACGAGATCAGTTACTTACAGGGAGCATAGAGGAAAAGGGTGGGAAGGAGGGGAAACTGGGAATAGGTTAGGAAGGATCAGGAGGACGTGATACTTCTCAAAGCATACCTTTCTGGACAGCTTTAAACTCCAGAACCTCAGTCCTGTAATGATTTATATATGCCTCCCAAAATAAGTAACTGAATCAACCAAAATGAAATATAAATAGTAACAAATGAACTTAACTTTATTATAAATGAATAACAAAGCAACAAAGAAGAGGAGGAGGAGGAGGGAACTAATTAAAGTAACTTTGGAAAATAGCATGTTGATTGCATACTACAAGGCTAAAGACACAAAGAAATATACACAAATACTGAAACTTTAGTTAGTTTTTCACAGTATGAGTTGGCTGCCATGTACCCATTTTATGGGTACACTGGAATCGAGTAGATAAATGACTATATTGAGAGCCAGGAAAGAGGGAAGACTAAAATGAACCTTGTGATGGATTGGAATCAGAGGTATCATATGGACTCATGCTTTTTAAGATAACACAAATAGGTAATGAAATAAATAAAAATATGAATGTATGTGTATATATTTCCTAGCTCCTTCTGCTGAGAGGGCCTAGAACCTCAAAAAGTATTATGTGTATTGATTTTGGGATTACAAGTAAATTTTAGCAAGGAGGTATATACACAAATACAGAATTCATGAATAATGAAGATTTATAGTATATGCTAACCATGAAACATACATATTTCACATATAGCCTCATAACACAAGCAACAATTGATAGGACTATGGTGAGAAACAGATAAATCAATAACTGTAGTTGGAGATTTTGACAGAAACCCAAAAGTAACTCATATTCCAAGCAGACAAAAAGAATCAAAGTTATACAGAACGGTTCAACAAGTAGAGAATGCATTCTTTCAAGAACATATGGGATAGCCATAAAACTCTACCATGTTCTCCATCACAAAGGGAGTCTCAATAAATTCCAAAGAATGCATATTATTCATATCATGTTCTCTAATAAAATTACATTAGAATCATAAGATACCAACTTCAAAAAATCCTGCATGACTGGAAACAAAAATACATACTACACCTTCATTGTCTTAGAGCTACAAAGAATTCTTAAAATGTAAAACACTGAATGATAATAAAAACAATACATGTCAAAATCAGTGGGACTCAGATAAAACAGCACTTAATGGGAAGTGTACAGTGATAAGCACTTATTTCTTAAAAATCAATTATGTAAATATGCTTAGATATGCTTACCCTACCTCTGAAAGGTCTTAAAAGAAACTCTTAATAGTGATTGTAAGAGTGGGATGGTTAAAATATGAGATGTTCAATTTCACCAGGAATTAGAAAAATATTATTTGAAATAATGATAAGATCCTACTTTATACCCATCATTTTGGTTAATGTTAGAAAATGAGATAAAACCAAATTCTGGAAAAAGGGATGTGAGGAAATATGAACTCTTAGATGCTATCAGCAGGAGCATAGGCTGGTATAGCTATTCTGATGAGTGCTCTGGCAATAGTCAGTTCAAGTATAAAGCTATATACCCTTTCCCCTAGCTATCCCACTCTTGTTCATAAACCATAGAAAAACTAAAACATGAGACCATAGGGGGATTTATTTCATAAGCAGTGTTCATTATAGAAAGAAACTGGAAGCAACGTAGGTGTCCACCATTAAGAATTGAGAACAAAAATGTCACAGCTATGTATAATGGAATACTATACAGCAGGCAGAAAGCAATGAAGTTGAGATATACAGCAACCTGGATAGATCTTTAAAACATAGCAAGTGAAAAACAAAACAGAAATAGAGCTCCAGCTATGGTTCTCAGTGTGGTCACGTTCATCTCAAAGTGTGGTGCATCATCACAATGTGGGGACTTGTAAGAGATTCTTAGGCTCTACCCCAGATCTAATGAACGAGAAATTCTGGAGTGGGTTCCAGCAAACTGCTTTTGAACAAGTCTTCCAGATATTTACGACACAGGTTAAATTTTGAGAGCCACATTTATGTAAAATTAAAACATTTCATCCATAAAAGACTTGTATGTTAAAAAATTTAATGTAATGTATTATATGTATTCTGAGGCATATACCAAATACAACAGGAACATGCGTGCGAGGGAGAGAGAGAGTAAGGAAAATACAAGTCACAGAGAAGGAAAAAGACAAAAACCAGGGAGAGACTTTGCAAAGATGAGTAATAAATGTGCCATGATCTTAGGAGCTTGATTAATTCAACAGAAAATTTCCCACCTCCCAAGAAAAACAGATTTCAAAATTCTTAATCCAAATGCTTCTCAAATGCCTAATTTAAGTCACCAATATCTTTTGCCCATTCTTAATGGTCTTTCTACACCCACTTATGGGCTCCTATAGTCAATTCATATGACAAAGCAGACAGAGAAATTGTTTTAAAACATAAATATCACTCCCCTGATCAAAAGAAAAATTTCTCTAATGGCATCCTATCACATTCAGAATAAAACCCAAACTCCATGCTATGGCTGGCACGGCCTGACATGACCTAAGTCCTGCCTCTCGCTCATACATGGCCTATATCTTCCCCTTGGTCATTATTCTGTCCAGCCACAGCACCCTTAAGATCAGCAGAGCCACAAAGCCTGACAGCGGTGGGGGGGGGGGGGGGGGAGGGCTCTGGCCGGAGCCCAGCCAGAGCAAAGGCCTGGGTCCCAGTGCCAGCAGCCAAGGGAAGGGAAGGCCTATTGCACAGATCTCTTCGTGCAACAGGCATCTAGTCCTATATAATAAAAGCCCAGTGACCATAACGACGTAACGACTATAACAACCACTCAACCAGTTGCTATAAGGTGCATACTTGTGAACTGTTACTACTTGTTACTACTTGTGAACTGGCTTAAGCTTGCTCCTGCCTCTGAACATTTACACGTCTGTCTTCTGCCTAGAACAGTGATGGCGAACCTACGACATGGGTGTCAGAGGTGACACGTGAACTCATTTTTTTGGTTGATTTTTCTTTGTTAAATGGCATTTAAATATATAAAATAAATATCAAAAATATAACTCTTTGTTTTACTATGGTTGCAAATATCAAAAAATTTCTATATGTGATGCGGCACCAGGGTTAAGTTAGGGTTTTTCAAAATGCTGACACACCAAGCTCAAAAGGTTTGCCATCACTGGCCTAGAATGTACTTCCTACCCCACCTTCTTTGCATGGCTCATTCCCTCAAGTCAGACAAGTTTCTGTTCAAACACTACCTTCTCAGATAGGCTTTGCCTGATCTCTATCTAAATGAGCTACTCCTGTCTCCCTGATCTGATTTTGATAGACACTACACAAAGCTATGATGTCACTCTCCTTATAAAAACACAGTAAAAGACTTTGCTTTGCTTGCTCTTCAACATATTCTCAGAATTTAAGGCTGTTATTCTACATGGATACTACTTTTTTGGAAAGCATACTTTTCCCAAATAGTGCAGGATGTTTTATATACCTGGACACTGCTTATTAAATGCCAATGGAACCTCTCAGTTGTTGTGATAAAATATTAATTCATATGTCATTGTACATGATTATGAGTGCACCTGAAGTATGATTTCTCAAAAATAGAATTTTGGAATCAAAATATATATACATTTTATCTGAGACAGACATTGCAAAATAAACCTTATAAAACTTAGAGAGACACATCTATCCTATATAATAAAAGAGAAACATGCAAATTAACCATTCCTCCGCTACACTCAAGCCATGCCCACAAGCCACGCCCACAAGCCAATCAGGAGCGAGTATGCAAACTAACCCAACTAAGATGGTGGCAGCCACAGAGCTGGAACGAGCAGGAGGCTTGGGTTGCCCCCGGTGATTGAGGAAGCCAAGCTTCAGCCTGCCCTGGCCAGCCCTGGTCTCTGCTCAAGGCTACAGAGTTTCAATTATAGAAGATAAATAAATCCCAGGGGAAAAAAAAAAAAGGAGAGGCTGGGAGCTTGGGTCACCGGGGAGCATGGCCAGCCTGAAAACGGCCATCAGCCCCTCACCCAGGCTGGCCAAACCCCCATGGGGTGAGGGTCTCCACTGGGGGCTTGGCAAGCCTGCAAACAGCCATCAGCCCCTCACCCAGGCTGGCCAGGCACCCTAGTGGGGACCCCCCAACTGAAGGGGGTGTGGCCAGCCTGAAAATGGCCCTCAACCCCTCACTCAGGCTGGCCAGGCACCCCAGTGGGACCCCCAACCTGATCCAGGACACCCTTCAGGGAAAACCAGCCAGCCCCCACCCATGCACCAGGCCTCTATCCTATATAATAAAAGGGTAATATGCAAATTGACCCTAACAGCAGAATGACTGGGAATGACTGGTCACTATGACACGAACGATGGAAGGCCTCGGTGGGCAGCGGGCAGCGCTAGGGACCCTACCCATGCATGAATATCATGCACTGCGCCTCTAGTATAAATATATTTAGATGGCTTTTTTCTTTTTTGGTTGACTTTTGTTTTTGACAAAACTTGCATGAAATATTCCAAGGAATATTGACCACCAGGGGGCAGACGCTTAATGCAGGAGCTGGCCCCTGGTGGTCAGTGCACTCCCACAGGGGGAGCTCTGCTCAGCCACAAGCCAGGCTGACAGCTGTCAGTACAGCGGTGTTGGTGGGAGCCTTTCCCACCTCTTCAGCAGCGCTAAGGATGTCCAACCGCAGCTTAGGCCTGCTCCCCGCTGGCAAGTGGACATCCCCTGAGGGCTCCCCTGGGCTGCCAGAGGGATGTCTGACTGCCAATCCCCCAGGGAGTGGGCCTAAGCCAGCAGATGGACATCCCCCGAGGGGTCCCAGACTGCGAGAGGGCACAGGCCAGGCTGAGAGGCCCCCCAGAGTGCACAAATTTTTGTACACAAGGCCTCTAGTATATATATATAAAAGCCTAATATGCACAGTGTCCCCTCAGGAGTTCAACTGACCGGGAGTTCCATCACTATGACATGGGCTGACCACCAGGGGGCCGAACGATGGAAGGCCTCGGTGGGCAGCAGGCAGCCGCTAGGGACCCTACCCATGCATGAATATCATGCACTGCGCCTCTAGTATAAATATATTTAGATGGCTTTTTTCTTTTTTGGTTGACTTTTGTTTTTGACAAAACTTGCATGAAATATTCCAAGGAAAAATTATATTAAATCCATATAAAAACGTAGAAAGCACTTTTTCCCTTTTATACTTACCTTCCCCAACCAAGAACATTACATATCTTTTGATTTATTTGGGTCCCTATTTCTGAATCCTGAAAAAAACAACTCATCTTTTTGAAGTAATGAGATATATAAAAGCATAATTCATACCCACACTACTAACATACTTCTTGCCTCCAATCTCAAGTTTTATTTCCTTAAATTATACATCAGGATGCAATTGTATAATTATCTTGTACAATTCAATGACAAGGTCATGATTATCAGATGTGTTCAGACACTCAATTACTTCTTTATTTCTATGTGAACAGAATTTTTACTACACTTCAAGAATCATTTCTGTATGTCAACAACTGTTCATCAGTTGGTCATCTGATCACATTTACATCATTTGGACATCTGATATCATTTTCTCTTGGGTGGCTCCTGTGCATTTAGTATATCCTATGCTGATAGTGTTCTTCTTAATCCTTTCTTTTATTGCAAAATTAATTAGAGGAAATGAAAATTTAGCTTCCCTACTACAGAGGAAATACATTATAATAGGTACAAATGAAGAAGGAACAAGAAAGGGCTCAGAAATAGTGAGACTTCACTATTCTGTCCTATCGGTGACATTTGGATAAGTTCCTGGTGTCCTAATCAAAGCCCACATTGCTTCAGGAAAGATCAATGCTTGCTCTGGGCATGAGAAAAATCATCATGCCACGATTCTCTCATATAGGCTCAAGGAAAGAAAAATTGTTAAGCATGGAAAGAGAAAAATAAAGTGGATCTCTGAAAAACAATTTGGCAATATGTATCAAAGTCTTAAAAACGCTCACATTCTTTCATCCAGTTATCCTATCTAATAAAAGACGAAAAGGGTAATTGACTGTACTTTCGCTACGCTTCCCATTGGCTAATCAAGGTGATAAGCAAATTAACCGCCAACAAAGATGGCGGTTAATTTGCATACGTAGGCTCCAAGTGGTAGAGTGAAGCCAAACGTACCCGAAGCTGGCTGAGCAGCGAGGCCTCACGGCCCCAGGATCAGCAGAGCTGCAAGGCCTCACGGCCCCAGGACCAGCTGAGCCGCGAGGCCTCGCGGCCCCAGGATCAGTGGAGCTGGGAGGCCTCACGGCCCCGGCACCAAGTGGAGCCACGAGGCCTCACCGCCCCAGGATCAGCGGAGCCGCAAAGCCTGACAGCTGAGGGGGGTGCGGGGGGGGGGCATGAGGAGCCCAGCCAGAGCAAAGGCCTGGGTTCCGGGTGCCAGAGGAAAACTGGTGCCAGCAGCCAAGGGAAGGGAAGGCCTATTGCACAAATCTCTTCATGCAACAGTCATCTAGTCCTATATAATAAAAGCCCAGTGACCATAACGGCATAACGACTATAACGACCGCTTGACCAGTTGCTATAAGGTGCATTGACCACCTCTCGTTCCCCCACCTCCTCCTCCCACAGCCCACAGCTATGATTGCTGGGTGGGGAACAGGGAATCACGGGGAACTGGGGTGGGCGGCAGCGGGGCAGGACTGGGGACTGGCGAGCGGGCGGAAGATGGCCCGATCACAAGCTAGGCCTAGGGACCCTACCCACGCATGATTTCATGCGCTAGGCCTCTAGTTTCATTTATAAGGATCTGATTTAAGGAAGTATCAGAAATACCATCAAAGATGTATTAAAAAGATGTTAACTACAGCAGTGTGTAGAACAGAAATAATCAGAACAACCTTGTGCCACTTACAGTACAAGTGATATAATAGCCAATTAACTATTGCTTAATCCATAAAGACTTTTAAATATCTCATGAAACAAGAAGTCTGGAGGTGGGATGTCCCAGGTTAGTGTACCAGCTCAACATCATCACCAAGAAACCATGCCCTCTCTACCTCTTTGATCTGTGATTCACAGCAGGTCTGCTTTTCCTCCATAGTTATAGCATCTCCTCACAGTCACAAAATAGCTGCTAAGTACACATTTGAAATGACATACTGGAATGAGGGATTCAAAGCATTTACCTTACAAGAATCTTTTTATCTGGAAAGAAAATGTTTCAAAATAAACACACACACATACACACACCACCACCACCGACAACAACCAAAAAAAAAAAAAAATAACAACAAAAAACTAAATAAACCAAACACCCTGCAGAGTTTCCTTTATATATTACTGAGCAAACCAGGATTCCACGTTTACCCCTAGACCAATCCACTGGTAACAGGGAATGGACTGTTGTGACTAGTTCAAACCAACATGAATTCGTTCCCTGGCACTGGGATAAGGGCCTTCCCTTCCTGAAATCAAAGGTTCTCCCTGAACCCCCCATTTCATTTATCTGAACAAAATAGGAATTCTGACAGTAAGGAAAAGAAAAAGGCAGGCAATAAGCAGGACCTGCTACAAACCTAATTATCCAACAATAGAGGAATGGTAAAATTGAGTGTCTACTGTATTTCAGACATTATATAAGGTCCCAAATAAAGAATACTGTTAGCAGCAGGGGTATAGCTCAGTGGTAGAGCATTTGACTGCAGAATACTGCTGCCCTGCTCAGCTGGTGGCTCAGTGGTTGAGGTCGACCTATGAAACTGGAGGTCATAGTTCCATCCCCCGTTAGGGCACATGGCTAGGTTTTGGGCTCCATCACTAATAGGGGGTGTGCAGAAGGCAGCCAATCAATGATTCTCATCATTGATGGTTCTATCTCTCTCTCCCTCTCTCTTCTTCTCTGAAATCAATAAAAATTATTTTTTTAAAAGAATACTGCTGACAATTAAATAGATCCTATCTAATAAAAGAGAAACATGGTAATTAGCATACGACCGCTACCCTTCCCATTGGCTAATCAGGGCGATATGCAAATTAACTGCCAGCCAAGATGGCGGCCGGCAGCCAGGCAGCTTGAAACTAACATGAGGTTTGCTTGCTTCAGTGACGGAGGAAACCAACGTTCCCTGCCTGCCTTGACGGCTTCTGAGCCTGCAGTTTGAAACATTGTAATAAATATAGAAGCTAAACAAAACCCCAGAAACCTGCTTTCAGCGAGCCGGGATCTCAGAGCTGGAGTTATACATTGTTTCGATTATAGAACCCAAACAAAACAGATACCTGTTTTCAGCAGCAGAGGCCTCAGAGCTGGAGTCAGAGCTAAAGCTGGCCCAGAATTAAAAAAAAAAAGAAAAAAAGGAGCAGTTGGGAGCTTCAGTCACCCGCGAGCCTGAAAACAGCCCTCAGCCCCTCACCCAGACTGGCCTGGCACCCCAGTGGGGACCCCCACCCTAAAGGGTGTGTGACCAGCTGCAAACAGCTATCATCCCCTCATCCAGGCTGGCCAGGCACCCCAGTGGGGACCCCCACCCTGATCCAGGACACCCTTCAGGGCAAACCAGCCGGCCCCCACCCGTGCACCAGGCCTCTATCCTATATAGTAAAAGGGTAATATGCCTCCCAGCACCGGGATCAGCGGAGCCACGAGGCCTCCTGGCACCAGGATAAGCGTGACAGGGGGCAGCACCCAAACCCCCTGATCGCCTTGCGGCTCTGTGTGTGACAGGGGGCGGGGCCACAACCTCCCTATCCGCCCTGCTCTGCTCATGACAGGGGAAGGCGCCCCAACCCCCTGATCGCCCTGCTCTGTGCCTGATAGGGGGGAGCTCCCCAACCCCCTGATCGCCCTGCAGCTGTGTGTGTGACAGGGTGTGGCGCCCCAACCCCCCCCCCTCCACAGGCCCTGCTCTGTGTGTTACAGGGGGCGGGGCCACAACCTCCCTATCCGCCCTGCTCTGCTCATGGCAGGGGAAGGCGCCCCAACCCCCTGATCGCCCTGCTCTGTGCCTGATAGGGGGGAGCTCCCCAACCCCCTGATCGCCCTGCAGCTGTGTGTGTGACAGGGTGCGGCGCCCCAACCTCCCCCCCCCCCCACAGGCCCTGCTCTGTGTGTGACAGGGGGCAGCGCCCCAGCCCCCTGATCGGCCCTGCTCTGTGCCTGATACGGGGGAGCACCCCAACCCCTGATCGCCCTGCAGCTCTGTGTGTTACAGGGGGCAGGGCTACAACCTCCCTATCCGCCCTGCTCTGTTCGTGACAGGGGAAGGCGCCCCAACCTCCTGATCAGCCCTGCTCTGTGCCTGATAGGGGGGAGCTCCCCAACCCCCTGATCGGCCCTGCTCTGTGTGTGACAGGGTGCGGTGCCCAACCCCCCGCCACGGGCCCTGCTCTGTGTGTGACGGGGTAGAGCCATAACCTCCCCATCGGCCCTGCCCTGAGTGTGACAGTGACGGCGCCCCAACCCTCCTCCCCCCACGGGGATAGGGTAGAGCCATAACCTCCCCATCGGCCCTGCCCTGAGTATGACAGTGGCAGCGCCCCCACCCCCTGATTGGCCCTGCTCTGTGGGTGATAGAGGGTGGCACCCCAACCCCCTGATCCGCCCTGCTCTGTGTGTGACAGGGGGTGGTGCCCCAACTCCCCTATTGGCCCTACTCTGTGAGTGACAGTGGGGAGCTCCCCAACCCACTGATTGACCCTGCTCTGTGCGTGACAGGCTACGGAGCCCCAACCCCCCTGATGCTGATGGGCCCTGCTCTGTGCGTGACAGGGGGCAGCGCCCCAACCCCCTGATTGGCCCTGCTCTGTGCGTGACAGGGGGTGGCGCTGCAACCTCCCCATCCACCCTGCCTTGAGTGTGACAGGGGGCGGCGGCCCAACCCCCCAATCGGCCATACCCTGAGCATGACTGAGGGTGGCATCACAACCTCCCGATCCGCCCTGCTCTGTGCATGATAGGGGGCGGCACCCCAACTCCCCATTCTGCCCTGCTCTGAGCCTGACCAGGGGCTGCACCTAGGGATTGGGCCTGCCCTCTGCCACCCGGGAGCAGGCCTAAGCCAGCAGGTCGTTATCTCCCGAGGGGTCCCAGACTGCGAGAGGGCACAGGCCGGGCTGAGGGACCCCCCCCACCCCCCTGAGTGCACAAATTTTTGTGCACCGGGCCTCTAGTACTTTTATATTATACTGAAAGATCTATCCATAAGTATATATTTTCTATTATACTGTCAGCTCCTACAGACAGTATGAATCTTATTGTTTTATCCTTAGAGCCTGCCACAAAGTTGACACTCAAAATCACAGAGGGAAGAGGGTACAGGAAAAGATTAACCAAATAACTGATAGGCATATATGCATTGCCCATGAACACAGACAATAGATAGGGTGGTGAAGGCCTGGGGCAGGGCCGGAGCCAGGTGGTGAGGAGAAAGGAGGGAAAAAGTGGGGGGGAGATATCTATAATACATTCAAGAATAAAGATTAAAACATAAATAAGTAAATAAAGTTGGTACTCAAGAAACATTTGTTGATAAGTGAGGAAAACAATATGTAACAAGCCCTAGCCTGTTTGGCTCAGTGGATAGAGTGTCAGCCTTCAGACTGCAGGGTCCTAGGTTCGATTCTGGTCAAGGGCACATGCCAAGGTTGCGGGCTCAATTCCCAGTGGGGGTCGTGCAGGAGGCAGCCAATCGGTGATTCTCATCATTGATGTTTCTCTCTCTCACTCTCTCTTCCTCTCTGAAAGCAATAAAAATATTTTTTAAATTCTTTTAAAAAAAGCAAAAATATGTAATAAAATATTCTAAATATATTATCTATAATAATAAAAGTGTAATATGCAAATCAACAGAATGACCAAACAGCAGAACAACTGTGCAGACAACCTTCCAGATGGCCACACTATGACACCCACTGGTGCCATGCCAGCCAAGGCGGGTGTGATGCGATTGGTTAGAGGCCCAGCTGTTGCCCCATGATCGCCCTGCAGAGGGAGGCCGAGGCCACCAGCCGGCGGGGTGATTGATCAATCAGGCCCAGGCTACCCCGTGGTGGCGCTGTGGCAGGTGGGCGGGGCGATCCATCATGGAGCCCCAGCAGGGTGGGCAGGGCCTACTTTTTTGGGGCAATTGATCATGGGGCTCCTGGACTGTGAGAGGGCACAGGCCAGGCTAAGGGACCCCCGCCCCCAAGTCATGAATATTGTGCACCAGGCATCTAGTAGTGTATAAAAATCATTGTGGGTTTTTATATATGCTTTCTTGAATATACCAATGCACTAAAACTTTTTAAAGTATGTGAGTTAATTTGGAAGATAATATGACACAATATTTATCTTTTTAAAAAGTTGTTTCAGCCCAGCCAGGTGGCTCAGTTGGTTGGAGCGTCATCCCATACACCAAAATGTTTGCAGGTTTGATCCCTGGTTGGGGCACCTATGGGACCAATTGATGTTTCTCTCTCACACTAGTGTTTCCTTCTCTTTCTCTTTCTCTATTCCTAAAATCAATAAACATATCCTTGGATAAGGATTTTAAAAAGTTGTTTCATTAAATGACTAATTAAAACTTCATTAAGTTCTGTATTCTTCTCTTCAGCCTCTAACACCTCCTAATGCAGGGGTTCTCAACCTGTGGGTCGTGACCATCAGAAAACACATATAGCATATCAGATATTTACATTATGATTCATAACAGTAGAAAAATTACAGTTATGAAGTAGCAACGAAAATAATTTTATGGTTGGGCGTCACCACAACATGAGGAACTGTATTAAAGGGTCGCGGCATTAGGAAGGTTCAGACCACTGTATGGCTAGCAAACACACAAAGAAGTAAATATTCAATGTGACTTTCAAACATCCATACTTTTGGCGCACTGTCTATACAAAGTGAATAGGAAATAAGAATAGGAAAGCTGTTCAATAATATAGTTTACAAGTATGATCTCTTCCCATCCCAGGTACCTATTTAAAGACTAGGAATTTACTGGGCAGTAGGAAAAATGTGCGTACCATCATTAACCTTTGTCCTCACAGATGACAGTAAATGAATATGAGGCACTGGCAAATAACACTGAACTTTTCTGATTCATGAGTTTAGACTGCCTACCTAACTAAAGAGTAAGGTCTTTCTCTTGTCATTTATTTTTTCGGCAGTTTTAGAACAACTGCTGCTTCTCTGGTTGAGCACCAAGTAAGGTAGCTGAGCTGTATTTAGGAGTGATGCTGCAAGAACAATAAACCTTTAACCACCAGAAACATACTTAGTACAGTGAGATTCTCACAGTCTGAGGGAGAGGCAAAACTAAATACTACAAGAATAGCAAGCAGACTCAATTTCCTCATGTCGTGCTTATTCCAGGAACATTATAAATTCAATCACCCACACTATTTCAAAATTACTTCTTTTATTTGCCAAGCATGTACAGCTTAATCAATTGCCATTAAATATGAATATGTTGTGGTTCCATTGTACTCAAGCATTAGGTCCTAAAATAATTTTTTCTTTTATACATAAAAACTTATAGTTTGTTTTAATTGTAACCTTTTTCCTTTCATCATTCAATTTTCAAAATATATAAAAGTAAATTGTAAGGTTTTAAGTTAACTTCATTAATTAATAATTTTCCTTCAATGAACATTTATTAAGTGCTTAATATATGTAATAGCATCAGAAATTATTCCTTTAATAAGCTAAGCACCTGCTTATTTACCATTGGCAGTTAATCTAAGATTTAACTGTAGCCCAGCAGCTTATGATCTTGTAATTAAGGTCAGCTAATTCAAGCCCCATTTAAGGTGAATAGCAATTTATGTTGCTTATATACAGCCCATGTACTATCTTCAAAGAGGAAAGGTTAGTAATCATTTAATTTATTTGCAAAGCTGGGTTAATATAGCCTTCTATTTGTTAGACTTTCTACTAGCTAAAAAAAGAAAAAAAACTTTTATATCAAAATATTTCTATCTCACTTTAATGGCTGAAAGTAACAAAATTTATAAATTCTGCCAATGTTCTCATTTGAATTTTTTTTTTTACTAAAGAATGGAAAGCAAAATTTTTTAAAAACACAATATGATAGCTCCAACACATCCAGTTTAATTTTTACCTCTATACTGAAATAGCCTCTGTCCACATAGTCACCCAGAAAGAGGTAGCGTGTGTTATTAGGTGATCCTCCAACTTCAAACAACTTCATCAGGTCAAAGAATTGTCCATGAATGTCACCACACACTAGAAAAAAAACATTGGGTGAGGTAAAAAAAATTTGTCTTAGAAAAGAGACAGCTGGCATGGCTCAGTGGTTGAGTGTAGACCTATGAACCAGGAGGTCATGGTTTGATTCCTGGTCAGGGCACATGCCTGGGTTTCGGGCTCGTTCCTCAGTGGGGCCATGCAGGAGGCAGCCAACTGATGATTCTCTCGTCACTGATATTTCTATCTCTCACTCCCTCTCCCTTCCTCTCTGAAATCAATAAAAAACATATTTAAAAAAGAAGAAAAGAAAGGGCATTACACCAATAGGGATCACAGTTTAGCTTTCAAATCACTTTTGCTTTGGACTGGACTGCTCTATAACTATAGTCAATCTATCAACACTGAATAGTTCTACTGGAAATAATGAACATTTTAAATTGTATTTCTTCAGTGAACAGAAAACATACTAAACAATCCTAAAACGGTCTCATAATTCCTAGGAAAATTACAGCACATTTTAGTTGGTTATTTGTGATCATTTCTTAAATTAGCTCAAACCTAAGTGCAACCATGCAAAATCTTTTCATACCCGTGATTGGAGCTTCTACTTCTATCATAGTCTTCTCTTGTCTCAGGATAGCAGCCCCATCATTGATTATCTTTAAGGCTACTTCCTCTTCCACTCGCCCTTCCTTCACCAAATGGTTCTTCAAGACATCAATATTAGGTTTCCCATTTACAAAGACTTCCTTCAAAGTAAGCCTTTGGGTTGGAGGGAAAGGGACAGCTAGAGAAAGAGAAAAAATCATTTAAAATACTTAAATGTATAGAGCAAAACCATGAACACATTTCTTTAACGTAACAAATTAAGCATAATATATCATCACTACAGGCATGCACCGGTGGGGTCCCTTGGCCTGGCCTGTGGGGATCGGGTCCAAACCGGCTCTCTGACATCCTGAGGGGTCCCGGATTGCGAGAGGGTGGTCCTCGGGTGACACACCCCAGAAGCGTGCTCCCTCCTCTCTGGTTCCCGGTGCGTTACCCAAGAACCACAGCTGCTACGTCACCACAGCTCAACAGCTCCTGCATTGAGCATCTGCCCCCCAGTGGTCATTGCACGTCATAGGTACCGGCCAGTTGGCTGGGCTTTTATATAGAGAGATGATATCACATCCATACCACCAGAACTATGTAGGAAAAAAATTCCAAAATACCATATATTATAAGTGATTGGATATAATTTTTTTAAAAGGCCACAGTTAAAGTCAGTCATTTAAGGAGCCCTGGCCAGGTAGCTCAGTTGGATAGATCATCGTCCTGATACACTAAGGTTACGGGTTCGATCCCTGGCCAGGGTACATACAAGAAGCAACCAATGAATGCATAAATAAGTGGAACAACAGACTGATGTTTCTCTCTCTCTCTCAAATCAATAATAATAAAAATTAAAGTCAGTCATTTAAGATATATGTGTATTTAAAGTATAATTTTTTCATATAAACATTCAAGACTTGAATCTGATTCAGTAAGCTAAAAGTGGGACAAGGGACTGGATGATGTGAATATCTTTTATCTATGAAAAAGATATTACAAATAAAACAGTGGTTAAAAATAAAACCAAAGGAAAGGAAATCACAACACTAAAAGGGAACTTACTTCTTCCAAAAAACTGACCTAAGGAAACCAGAAGTTTGTTCCAGAAGTTTGACTTCAATTCCTGATCAGGGGAATCATAGATGTATACTTTATTCTTTAAAAAGGTACTTGCTTAAAATATTACTGGTAACAAGAACACTACTAATAGAATGGAGCTCTTCCTGAGAATAACTTGCTATAACAATCTTAAAAAGAACAGATATGGGAGGTCTAGTTGTATTTTCTAATCTGGAAATGTTAACAACTAACTTCATATTATGCTGGATATAAAGTTTATATATGATACTAGAGGCCCAGTACACAAAATTTGTGCACTTGAGGGGGGGGGGGATCTCCTCAGCCTCGCCTTCTTCCTCTCTCAGTCCGGGAGCCCTTGGGGGATGTCAGTCAGACATCCTTAGCACTGCCACAGAGGCAGGAGAGGCTCCCGCCACCACAGCTGCACTCGCCAGCCATGAGCCCGGCTTCTGGCTGAGTGGCACTCCCTCTGTGGGAGTGCACTGACTACCAGGGGGCAGCTCCTGCATTGAGCGTCTGTCCCTGGCGGTCAATGCACGTCATAGCGAATGGTCATTCCGCCTTTTGGTCTATTTGCATATTAACCTTTTATTATATAGGAGGAGCATTATGGTGAATTAGCAACTATAACAAAAAATTTTTGACATTTTTAAATTGGCGATGTAGTCTATTTTAGATTCCTTGTTATCTAATAGCCACAAGTCTATAAACCACAAATTTAAAAGGAGAGATTCATTTTAATTTGTGAATTATGTCTGGTGGTTCAATTTCTAGCTTTATGGAAGTGTTATTAAGAACCAAGTTTAGGGCTGGGTGAAAAGGTGAAGGGATTAAGAAATACAAATTGGTAGTTACAAAATAGTCACAGGATATAAAGTACAGTATAGGGAATATAGTCAATAATATTGTAATAACTATGCATGGTGTCAGGTGGGTAGTAGAATTATCAGGGGAGTCACTGACTACTATGCTATACACCTAAAACTAACATAAAATAATATTGAATGTCAAATGTAATTGCAAAATAAAATAATTTAAAATTTTTAAAGAAGAACAAAGTTGAAATCTACAGGCACTTAAAAAATTTTAGATTTGATCTAGCTATACCAATTTGTATTATTTACAAGTAAAGAAAGTCCTACAGTAAGCTTAATCATGCTCTTCGCTACCACTTGACTCGTTTTGGGTATTCAAAGTTCAATTAAAAAATGATAGTAGCTGCCCTGACCATTTTGGCTCAGTGGCTAGAGCGTCGGCCTGTGGACTGAAGAGTCCCAGGTTCGATTCCGGTCAAGGGCATGTACCTTGGTTGCGGGCACATCCCCAGTAGGGGGTGTGCAGGAGGCAGCTGATGGATGTTTCTCTCTCATGGATGTTTCTAACTCTTTATCCCTCTCCCTTCCTCTCCGTAAAAAAATCAATAAAATATATTTTAAAAAATGATAGTAACTATTCAACCAGTAAATATTACCTTGAGATAGAGGACCATATATAGCCCAGTTCACCCAGGACCATCCTAGATTTCAACTGTTCTCCTAGCATAATTGTTAATAGTGCCCTCTTTTACTCTCAAAGTATCCCAATTTGAGGGATAAATGAGTCTTGGTTATTCAGATGGGTTATCGATATACTATTTTAATAGAATAATCTACTTCTAAAATAAAACAAAAATAGTATGATGAATCTTTAATTTATTTATCTGGTGAGTCTCCAAGACAGAGTGAAAGGTTAGTCCTAAACAGGTTTCCTTAAATTTTTACTAAAATGTAATGGTACTACAGTTGTGCTTAACAACAATAACAACAAAAATCTTATATAGTTTAGAGAGTCTTACTGAAACATTTTCAGATGAATTATATGCTATTTGATGTAATTATATGAAGAGAGGGGGCAGGAACTAAGCAATGGAATAAATGAGTGATGCTCACTTGGAAGTTCATAATATGAGTTCTCTCTACCACTAAAGTATGTTTGAAATCCTTATAATAAAAAATAGAAATAATTACCAAAAAAAGGGTATAAGCTTTAGAGAACCTTTTTTTTTAAGAGAAATTTACATGAGACTCAATCAAGAGCTACACTTAATCTAACTTATTAGAGATGACTTCAGAGAATTAACATACTCTGAAATCTTGATACAAAAAATAGAAAAATGAAAGAGTACACAGTTAATCATTCTTCTTTTTATACTCAATTTACCTCTTTAAACTCGTATTCTCAGCTCTTTCCAAGTTTTGAAATGAACCCTACAGAAAGTCTGCTTCTTTTAAATATCCCACTTAGTAAATCAAAGAAAGTGGTTAACAAACTAAAAACAACATGAAATAAGATAAAATCAAAGATGCTGGAATCATAAAAAAAGTATCGTAACAGAGGTAGTACTATAGACAGATATTATTTAACTTCTACCAATAGTATTATTACTAATAAAAATCAGTTTCCTCCAGTTGCAATCAGAGAACAGTTTGCAAAATAGAAAACCAATGTTCCTTACTAGTATATATTATAAAAGTTATGTAATTAGAGGTGATAACAACCTAAAGAGCTCCTGGGGGAGGAATTCAGAAAGATATTTCTTCTTCCTCTCAAATTCTTCAATTAAAACTTGTTTTAAATAAAACAAGTAAACAAGTCACTTAGTTAAATGAAAGCAAAAGGAAGGTTGAAATGAATTAAGGGATTATGCCCAGCTAAGAGAAATGGGGCACAGCTGAGCCAGGAACCTTAAGAGGAATTAAGATTGGCTTGGGACATGCATAACAGAAAGTACAAGAGTCCTTGATTTTTAGATTAGAGCAAATAAAATCAGTATCTGTAAAATCAGGAAAAGAGAATCTTCCACTTTAACCTTACCTCACATTATTCCTGGCTATGTTCAGAAGGCAAAATTTTTTTTCCCCTTATCTTTATTGATTAAGGTATTACATGTGTCCTTATCTCCCCATTGGCCCCTCTCCCCACTGCCCTGTTGTCTGTGTCCATTGGTTAGGCTTATATGCATGCATACAAGTCCTTTGGTTGATCTCTTCCCCTTACCCTCACACTCCCCTATCTTCCTTCTGAGGTTTGACAGTCTGATCGATACTTCTGTCTCTGGATCTCTTTTTGTTCATCAGTTTATGTTGTTCATTATATTCCACAAATGAGTGAGAGCATGTGATATTTATCTTTCTCTGACTGGCTTATTTCGCTTACCATAATGCTCTCCAGTTCCATCCATACTGTTGCAAATGGTTAGAATTCCTTCTTTTTTACGGCAGCATAGTATTCCATTGTGTAGATGTACCACAGTTTTCTAATCCACTCATCTGCTGATGGGCACTTAGGCTGTTTCCAAATCTTAGCTATGGTGAATTGTGCTGCTATGAACATAGGGGTGTACATATCCCTTCTGATTGGTGTTTCTAGTCTCTTGAGATATATTCCTAGAAGTGGGATCACTGGGTCAAATGGGAGTTCCATTTTTAATTTTTTGAGGAAACGCCATACTGTTTTCCACAGTGGCTTCACCAGTCTGCATTCCCACCAGCAGTGCACAAAGGTTCCTTTTTCTCCACATCCCCGCCAGCACTTGTCATTTGTTGCTTTGTTGATGATAGCCATTCTGATAAGTGTGAGAGGTACCACATTGTCGTTTTGATTTGCATCTCTTGGATGATTAGTGACTTTGAGCATGTTTTCATATGCCTTTCGGCCTTCCTTATGTCCTCTTTTGAAAAGTATCTCTTTAGGTCTGTTGCCCATTTTTTGATTGAATTGTTTATCTTCCTTTTTGTTAAGTTGTTGAGTTTCCTGTAAATGTTGGAGATTAAACCCTTATTGGTGATAACATTGGCAAATATGTTCTCCCAAGCAGTGGGCTTTCTTGTTGTTTTGATGGTTTATTTTGCTGTACAGAAGCTTTTTATTTTGATGTAGTCCCATTGGTTTATTTTCTCTTTAGTTTCCATTGCCCTAGTAGCTGTATCAGTGAAGATATTGCTTTGGCATATGTCTAAGATTTTGCTGCCTGTGGATTCCTCTAATATTTTTATGGTTTCCCATCTTATGTTTAAGTCCTTTATCAATTTTGAGTTTATTTTTGTGTATGGTGTAAGTTGGTGGTCTAGTTTCATTTTTTTTTTTGCATGTATCTGTCCAATTTTCCCAACACCATTTATTAAAAAGACTGTCTTGACTCCACTGTATGTTCTTGCCTCCTTTGTCAAATTAATTGAGCATAGTGGTTTGGGTCGGTTTCTGGGTTCTCTATCCTATTCCATTGATCTATATGTCTGTTCTTGTGCCAGTACCAGGCAGTTTTGAGAACAGTAGCTTTGTAATACATCTTGATATCTGGTATTGAGATCCCACCTACTTTGTTCTTTCTCAGGATTGTTGCAGCTATTTGATGTCTTTTTTTAAAAAATATATTTCATTGATTTTTTTACAGAGAGGAGGGGAGAGGGATAGAGAGCTAGAAACATCGATGAGAAACATCTATCAGCTGCCTCCTGCACACTCCCTACTGGGGATGTGCCCACAACCAAGGTACATGCCCCTGACTGGAATCGAACCTGGGACCCTTCAGTCCACAGGCCGACGCTCTATCCACTGAACCAAACCAGTTAAGGCTCTTTTTTTATTCCAGATGAATTTTTGGAGAGTTCGTTCTAGGTCTGTGAAATATGCCATTGGTATTTTAATGGGGAGTGCATTGAATCTATAGATTTTTAGTAGAATGGATATTTTAATGATGTTGATTCTACCAATCCATGAACACGGTATGTCCTCCCACCTGTTTATGTCTCTAAAGTCTATCTCCTTCTTTTATTAGATAGTTCGATGAGCACTACAGTTGAGGTTGATTCATAGAAGAGTGGAAACAGCCACAGTCCTGAGAAGACTAAAGGAAATTTGGTCATAAAAGGAAATAACAGAAACTTTCCAATAAAACTTTAAAAAAAAAAAAAAAAAGCCCCAGCCTGGCCGGCATGGCTCAGTAGTTGAGTGTTGACCTATGAACAGTTCTATTACTGGTCAGGGCACATACCCAGGTTGCAGGCTCTCCCCAGTGGGGGGCGTGCAGGAGGCAGCTGATCCAGGATTTTCTCTCATCATTGATGTTTGTCTCTCCCTCTCCCTTCCTCTCTGAAATCAATAAAAATATTTTTTAAAATAAATGAATAAATAAATAAACCCCCAGATACAGAGTGACCATATGTCCATGTATGCCTTTTGTGAGATTCCAGTTTATTTATTTTGCCCCCCTTTACTCTCAAGTATCCTGGTTTTGTTAATCCTCATCCAAGGATTTTTTTTTTTTTAGACAGTATGGAAGGGAGGGGGAGAGAGAGAGAAAAAAAAACATACAAAAAAAATCAACGTGAAAACATCAACGTGAGAGAGACACATCACTGGTCGTCTCCTGACATGGCCCCGGGGGAATCGAGCCTGCAAGCATTGTACATGCCCTTGATTGGATTCGAACCCTCAACCCTTCAGTCCACAGGCAATGCTCTAACAACTGAGAAAAACCAGGTAGGGCTCAAGTATCCTGTTTTTAATAACCTATCCAAGATCAACATTTATTAGAATCAACTGGGGTATTTGTTTAAAATGTAGATTCTCAGACTTGTGCAATGAGAACTTCTGAGGATCCTGCATAGGATCTAGAGAAGTGCTTTGTAAACTATCTATGGAAACTCTTCCCGACCCCCAATCTGTTAAAACCTTTGTAATATGCAATAAGAATAAATTACTAGAAAATGATCACATGCATAGATGTGTGCCAATGTCAAATTCCTATAAAGCTTTTAAGTGCTCAAGTTCTGTACTTATTGCAGTTAATAACAATTGGTGGATGGACTTGACACTAGCGCACAGACCACACTTTGAGTAACACTGGTTTGGATAAACATGGACTTAGTAAAGGACCAGAGTCAAAACTCAGACACACATCTTCAAGCCCAAGTTTGGAGATTTTAGTAAATCTAATGGACACAAATGATGATGTTCAACTGACTTCACTACTCACTTCACAATGAATGATAACCTTGTTCTGAGAACCCAAATCTCTGCCAAGTTCATTTCTAACCACCCTTAATGTCACACAAGATTTCACGAATAAAAAATACAACCTAAACACTTAGACTCTGCAGGAAGATGAACAAACTGAAGTTTTAGCTTCTAACATCTTCATGCTTTAAACTATGAAGTATATGAACTATAACATAAAGGTTGTTTCTTGCATCCTTTCGAATTACAAATAAGCCACTCACCATCACACACACTAGTTTCCCCTTTTTCACTTCTGTGGCTGTATGTTGATGCTTTAAGTATTCCATTTGTAAAGTTGTATTTATATTCAGAAGTGGAATTATTGAACCATCATGTGGCAGTTCTATTTTTAATTTTTTGAGGAACCTCCATACCGTTTTCCATAGTGGCTGCATCAAGGAGGGTTCCCTTTTCTCCACACTCTTACCAATACATTCTCTCTTGCTTTTTTATGACATTCTAGCAGGTGTGAAAAGATATATTGCTGTGGTTTTAATTTGCAGTTCCCTGATTAGTGATGTAGAGCATCTTTTCCAGTCCCTATTGGTCATCTGTATATCTTCTTTGGGAAAATCTCTATTCAATTCCTGTGCCTATTTTTAAATTGAGTTGTTGAGGTTTTTCTTGCTGTGGAGTTGCATGAGTTTATTATATATTTTTTATATTAACCCTTATCAGATATATAATTTGTAAATATTTTCTCCCACTTAGTAGGTTGCCTTTTAATTTTGTTGTTTCTTTTGCTGTGCAAGTTTGGTGGTTGTTTTTTTGTTTGGTTTATAGCAAAGTTACCTTTTTCTTTTTTTATGTTCTTTAAAAAATTCTTTTATAATTTCTTAATCATCACCCGAGGTTATGTTTTTATTGATTTTAGAGAGAGAGGAAGGGAGAGGGAGAAAGACTGATGAGAGAAATATTGATTGGTCGCCTCCTGCACTTGCCCTAACCAGGGATCGAATGGGCAACCTGAATATTTGCCCTAACCGGGAATCAAACCTGCAACCCTTCAGTACACAGGACAATGCTCCAACCAACTGAGCCACACTGACCAGGGCCTTTTTTTTTTCTTTTTCTTAAACTTTATTTTTATTGTTGCAATCACTTTTTTAAAACTTTTAAAAAATATATTTTTTATTGATTGATCTCAGAGAGGAAGGGAGTAGGAGAGATAGAAACATTAAAGATGAGAGAAAATCATTGATCGGCTACCTCCTGCAGGCCCCCTGACTGAGGATCAAGCCCACAATCAGGGCATGTGCCCTGACCGGGAATCGAGCCATGACCTTCTGATTCGTAAGTCAATGCTCAACCACTGAGCCATGCCAGCCGGACTTTAGTATGATACAGTCCCACTTATTTTTGCCTTTGTTTCTTATGCTTTTGAAGTCATATTAAAAAAAAAAAAAAAAAAAAAAGATTGCCAAGACCAACATCAAGGAGCTTTTCCTGTTTCCTTTAGGAATTTCAGGGTTTTCAGGACTTATGTTTAAGACTCTAACTCACTTTGAGTTAATTTTTGGGTGGTTTAAGATAGGGGTCTAATTTCATTCTTCTGCATGTGGTTATACTGTTTCCTCAGCACCATTTATCAAAGAGACTATCTTTTCCCCACTGGCATTCTTGGCTCCCTTGTCAAATATTAGTTGACTGTACAGAAGGTTAATTTCTAGATGTTTGATTGTTCCACTGGTCTGGATGCCCATTTTTATGCCAGTACCATTCCATTTTTATTATCATAGTTTATAGTATAGTTTAAAATCAGGAAGTGTGATGCCTCCAGCTTTGTTCTTCTTCCTCAGGACTGCTTTGGTTATTCAGAGTCTTCTGTGGTTCCATACAAATTTTACAATTGTTTATTTCTATTTCCATGAAAAACGCCATTGAAGTTTTGATAGGGATTGCACTAAATCTATAGACGGCTTTGGGTAGTATGGTCATTTTAGTAACATTAATTCTTCTGAACACAGGGTATCTTTCCATTTGTTTTTGTCTTCAATTTCTTTAATCAAATCTTATAGTTTTGGACAGGGGTTGGGGGAAGGGAAAAAAGGGACATCTGTAATACTTTCAACAATAATTTTTTAAAAGGAAAAAATTCTTTCAGTTTTCAGTATACATTTCTTTCACCTTAGAGTTAAATTTATTCCTAAGTACTTTATTGTTTTTGATGCTATTGCAAATAGACTGTTTTACTTTTCAAATATTTTGTTTTAGTGTACACAACTGATTTCTGTATGTTGATTTTGTATCCTGAAATTATACTGAATTCACTGATTAGTTCTAGGAGTTCTTCAGTGAAGTCTTTAGGATTTTCCATATGTAAAAATACTAGAAGCCCGGTGCATGGATTCATGTACCGGTGGGGTCCCTCAGCCTGGCCTGTGCCCTCTTGCAATCCGGGACCCCTCAGGGAATGTTGGACTGCCGATTTCAGCCCGATCCCTGCAGGCCAGGCTGAGGGACCCCATCAGTGCACGAATCTGTGCACCAGGCCTCTAGTATGCATATAAGATCTTTGGTTAATCTCTTCCCGCCCTCCCCCTTCCCTCTGAGATTCATCATCTGTCCCATGTTTCCATGTCTGTAAGTTGAGCATCTGCTCCCTGGTGGTCAGTGCGCATCATAGCTACTGGTTGAACGATGAAACGGTTGCTTAGGCTTTTATATATACAGATATCATCTGGCCTAACGTGGCTAAAAGGTGGCAGGTTCGATTCCCCGTTAAGGCACATACCCAGGTTGTGGGTTTCATCTACTGGTTGGAGTGAATGTGGGAGGCAACCAACCAATGTGTCGCAGGCATGTGCCCTTGATTGGAATCAAAGCTGGGATTTCAGTCCACAGGCTGATGCTCTATCCACTGAGCCAGACCAGCTAGGGCAAGCTTTCAGTTTTTCATTGTTGAGTATGTTGGCTGTGGGCCTGTCATATATGGCCTTTGTTTGTTGAGTTACATTGCTTCTATACCGAGTCTGTTGACTGACTTTATCATGAAAGGATGTTGTATTTCATCAAATACTTTTTTTGCATATATTGAGATGATCATATGATTTTTATCTTTCAGCATATTAATGTGGTGCATCATATTTATTGACTAGAGGCCCAGTGCACAAATTTGTGCATGGGTGTAGGCCAACCCCAATGGGGGTCCATCGGGCCGGGTCGGTGGGGGGAAGGGGCCGCAGGTGGTTGTCCGGCCCTGCCCCCAATCAGGGTGTTGGGGGCTGATTGGGGGCTGGGTTAATCAGGGCCCAGATCAGGCTGGTTGGCTGCCACAGTGCATGTCGCAGCCACCAGTCGTTCTGGTCATTCTGGTGGTTCTGCCATTCTGGTCGCTGGGCTTTTATATATACAGACTAGAGGCCCAGTGCACAAAAATTTATATATACAGACTAGAGGCCCAGTGCACTCAGGGGGGTCCCTCAGCCTGGCCTGTGCCCTCTCACAGTCTGGGACCCCTTGGGGGATGAGCACCTGCTGGTTTAGGCCCGCTCCCTGGGGAATTGGGCCTAAGTTGGCATTCAGACATCACTCTGGCAGCCCGGGAGCCCTCAGGGGATGTCCACTTGCCAGAGGGGAGCAGGCCTAAGCTGCAGTCGGACATCCTTAGCGCTGCTGAGGAGGTGAGAGAGGCTCCTACCACCACTGCTGTACTGGCAGCCATCAGCCTGGCTTGTGGCTGAGCAGAGCTCCCCTGTGGGAGCGCACTGACCACCAGGGGGCAGCTCCTGCATTGAGCGTCTGCCCCCTGGTGGTCAGTGTGTGTCATAGTGACCAGTCATTCCCAGTCTTTCTGCTGTTAGGGTCAGTTTGCATATTACCCTTTTATTATACAGGATAGAGGCCTGGTGCATGGGTGGGGGCCGGCTGGTTTGCCCTGAAGGGTGTCCCAGATCAGGGTGGGGGGTCTCACTGGGGTGCCTGGCCAGCCTGGGTGAGGGGCTGATGGGTATTTGCAAGCTGGTCAAGCCCCCCACAGTGGGGACCCTCACTCCATGGAGGTTTGGCCAGCCTGGGTGAGGGGCTGATGGCTGTTTGCAGGCTGGCCACACCCCCTTTATGGTGGGAGTCCCCACTGGGGTGCCTGGCCAGTCTGGGTGAGGGGCTGATGGCCGTTTTCAGGCTGGCCAAACCCCTGGCGACGTAAGATCCCAGCCTCTCCTTTTTTTCTTTTATTCTGGGATTTATTTACCTTTTATAATTAAAACTTTGTTGCCTTCAGTGGAGCTCAGAGCTGGCTCCTGCTCGCTCCAGCTCCGTGGCCACGGCCGGCTGAAAGCAGGTATCTGGGGTTTATTTATCTTCTATAATTGAAACTTTGTTGCCTTCAGTGGAGTTCAGAGCCAGCCGGGAAGCTTGGCTTCCTCCATCACTGGAGCAACCAAGCCTCCTGCTTGCTTCAGCTCCGTGGCTGCCAGCCGCCATCTTGGTTGGGTTAATTTGCATATAGTCGCTATGATTGGCTGGTGGGCATGGCTTAAGGCATAGCGAAGGTACGGTCAATTTGCATGTTTGTCTTTTATTAGATTAGATACTTGTATGTTGAACCATCCTTATATTCCAGGGATAAACATGGTGAATGATCCTTTTAATGTACTGTTGAATTAGCTTGCTAATATTTTGTTGAGAATTTTTGCATCTATATTCATCAAGAATATTGGTCTGTTGCCCTACCCAGTGTGGTAAGAGTGTAGGCCTGTGCACCAAAGGGTCTCAGGTTCGATTCCTGGTCAAGGGAGTGTACCTGTGTTGCAGGTTCAATCCCTGGCCCCAGTTGGGGCATGTGCAGGAGGTAACCAATCAATGTGTCTCTCTCACACCAACATTTCTCTCTCTCTTGCTCTCCAATAAAATTTTTTTTAAAATAAAAATGTATTTCATATATTTTTTTCATTGACTGATTAAAGTTTTTATATATTCTGGGTATATGTCCTTTACCAGATGCTTTTTCCCCCCTTAATCATCTTTATTTATATACACATACAATTCAATGAGTTTTTACAATCATTAGAACAGAACTGACTGTATAGCAACTGTTTACTTTCTTTTTGAAAACAGAGAAACCTAATTTCTTTAGGGAAATGATGGAATCACCATAATTTAATTGTGTTTTTTTTAAACAATTGAATGGTTAGACTATCTTTTTTAAATTTTTATTGATTTTAGAGAGAGAGAGGAAGGGGGAAAGGGAGAGAGAAATATTGATGTGAGAGAAACATCAATTGTTTGCCTCCTGCACACACCCCAACCGGAGATAGAACCTGCAAACTAGGTATGTGCACCCACTGGGAATTGAACTCACAACCCTTTTGGTATATGAGACAACACTCCAACTGAGTCACACTGGCTGGGTTGGTTAGACTATTTTTTAAATTTTTATTTCCTATTATAAATTATACTATAGTGAACATTCTTATGTCTTTGTCTAAATCTGATTATTTCTCTATGATAGATTTCGAGACCTTTTATTTACTATCTGTTGCTATATAACAAATTAACCCAAAACTCAATGGCTTAAAACAATAATTATCTCTCACAGGTTCTTTGGACCATAAATTCAGACAGTAGAAACAGTGGGGCTGGCTTGTCTCTGCTTCATGATGTCTTGGGCCTCCCCTGGAACATGACAGCCAGTGCCTGGGATTATCTGAAAGCCCACTCACTCACTTGTCTAGGGGTTAATGCGGCTCTAGGCTGAGACTTAGCTCAGGTTTCAGATGAGAACATCTATGTGTGGCCTCCTCATGTGACTGAGCTTCCTCCCACCATAGTGACTGAGTTCCAAGGACATGTACCTTAAGAGAAAGCCAGAGGAACCTGTATCCTATTTATATCGTAGCCTCAGAAGCCACACTGCAACATTTCTACCACACTCTGTTGGTTGGAGCAATCACAACCCTGCCCCTGTTCAAGGGGAGAGGAAATAGATTCCACCTATTGATGCAGACTGGCAAAATTCTGTGAGAGCATGTGAGACTAGAAATAATGCTGTGGCCATTTCTTGAAAATAGAATCTGTCAATGTTTTCTTTACAGTGGTTCTCAACCTTCTGGCCCTTTAAATACAGTTCCTCATGTTGCGACCCAACCATAAAATTATTTTCGTTGCTACTTCATAACTGTAATGTTGCTACTGTTATGAATCATAATGTAAATATCTGATATGCAGGATGGTCTTAGGCGACCCCTGTGAAAGGGTCGTTCGACCGCCAAAGGGGTCGCGACCCACAGGTTGAGAACTGCTGTTTTAGAAGGAACAAAAGCCAATTCATCAATGCCTCTAAAAATACCTTTAAATCAGAGCCCATTTTAAATGGGCCATTCCATATTTTTCAAGCTATTATAAAATAATGTCTTTTAACTTACTACAGGAAAAACATTAAAGTAGATTATTCTCCAATGTTTCAAAATAATTTAGGATGCCACATTAGAAGTTGTATATACTAAGTATTTTCTGTTTTTCCAGTTGTCAAAACAAAACAGGAACTCATGATTTTTCTACAAAATAAAAAGGGATAAAAATGCAAAAATAAACTATTAATCTAAAGCATATTTTAGAAATATTTGATTCAAAATAAAATGTAGTTTCCATTGGAAAATGAATAGCAACTACTGATTATTATAGCTCTTCTAACTAAAATACATCCTATATAATAAAAGGCTAATATGCAAATTGACCGAATGGTGGGACAACCGGTCACTATGACACACACTGACTACCAGGGGCAGACGCTCAACGCAGAAGCTGCCCCCTGGTGGTCAGTGCACTACCACAGGGGGAGCGCCACTCAGCCAGAAGCCAGGCTCACGCCTAGCGAGTGCAGCGGTGGTGGTGGGAGCCTCTCCCACCTCTGCAGCAGCGCTAAGGATGTCCAACTGCCGGCTTACATCCCCCAAGGGCTCCCAGACTGAAAGAGGGTGCAGGCCAGGCTGAGGGAACCCCTCTCCCTCCGAGTGCACAATTTCATACACCGGGCCTCTAGTATGAAAATAAGAGAACAAAATGAAAAGTTCTCACCATAAAAACTGTAAATGATCGACAATACCTCACCACGAGTGGGCCTAAGCCATCAGTTGGACATCCCCCAAGGGCTCCCGACTGCGAGAGGGCACAGGCCAAGCTGAGAGACACCACCCCCCCCCTGCCGAGTGCATAAATTTCATGCACCGGGCCTCTAACAATTTATAACTTTCTGGAAGTTAGATTACCCAGGTGGCAGAAATTTCTAAAACCCCAGAATGTATCTCTTATTCAGCCTTTAACTGTAACAATGTCTTTCAGTTATACTGACTTTGAAGGATTTACACCCTTTCAAATATATAGAAAGACAGGGGAATGTGAATGCATAGTATCAGATATGTCTTTGCTTATCTAGGAATATAGAGAATAATGTTGTTTTAAAATAAATGTCTGTATTAATATGCTGTTAGCTAATGCTATAGTAGTAATCATTTTTCAAAATATATGTATTAAATCAACACACTGTACACCTTAAACTTACACAATGTTATATATGAGGTATATCTCAATAAAGCTGGGAGTGGGGGAGAAATTTGTTTGTGCCAAGATGTGAAAGAATATAGTGAAAGACAAATTCAATAGTATACCATAAGGGGAGAAGATCTGAGAATAAGTACACTTTATTTGCCGGGTTTGTTATAGCTACAAAATAATAAATTTCAAGGGAGAAATAAAATATGTAAAATTTTTTACAAAATTGGTCAAATGTGAGAGGTTTATCATAATAAAGGCTTTTACAGATCCTTTTAATGCAAATTCTTTCATGAATAATAACCAAATTGAGTAAAACCAGAATTTTATTTTCCATAAAAGAGCAGCTAATCTGTGCCAATAAAACATTTCCTAAATCATCAAAATATTCTGTGAATTCTCTGTGCTTTTTAACATACTCAAAAACCTTTTTTTTTTTAAGTTTCTTACTTTTGGAAAAATGTTAACATTCCTAATAATCACTGCCACTTATTGCTGTGCTTTTAAAGATACTGATATTGCCTGTAGCTATTTCTTACCTTTGGATAATCATAACATATCACTTGACATTTGTCTTGATTTCGTCCTTCTCCACATTCAGAATGATGAAACTGTTAAAATGTTTCTCACACCTACAATATCTTTGGGTTTATACTAACACAAAGGTAACACAAAGATTTTACCTTATTTTACCTTAAGGTAAATCTTTTACCTTATTAAAAATATTTTTAAAGGATTATAGAAACTATTAGTTTTGTTTGGCATTCTCTAACTTTTAATTAACTCAAAAATATTGTGAGAAATCTTTGCTTTATTAGAGTTAAAAGAAAAAAAACAAACTTAATACCTAAAATGGGAAGTTCTGCCTTCTTAAGTTAATCACGTGTAAGTAAAATGTATTTAAAAATAAATATGCTCCAATGTTTATCAATTTTTCAGATTAAAAGAAACATACATTCATATACAAAGATGACACAATAGCTGTCTACAAAAAGATTTTATCTCTATATTTAAATAAGCTTGTATTGTATGAAATTCATAGGACAAATCAAAGGACTGGAGATTTGTCTGTCAATGGTCCTCTGCTCATAACATTCTCAATTTTAGGGTAATCAGTGACTAACTCCTTACAAAGCCTATTATATACTTTACTTTTTTTAAAGCTGGCTTTAAGTATATATATTTATATTTATACATATTTATATATTTATACATACTTCTATATTTAAAGAGAGGTAGGGAAAAAGAGAGGGAGATAGAAATATCAATGATGAGAGAGAATTATTGATCAGCTGCCTCATGCAAGCCCTCTACTGGGGATCAAGCTTGCAACCCCGGCATGTGCCCTAACTAGGAATGGAACTGTGACCTCCTGGTTCATGGGTTGATGCAAAACCACTGAGCAACACTGGCCGGGCTGATTATATACTTTAATAGAGGATTCCACTCTCTTCCATTCTTAGAATGATGGTTAATAAAACAAGTTAACTAAAGCCTATAGAACAACATGCACAAGAAGTTTCTGTTTCTTCCTTACATTCACCTAAAATTCCCAGCTACAATCTAAAGGTCAGAAATTGAGCCTTGTGGGGACATAGCAGAAGAACTTCTATACAGGTACATATCATACACTCATAACTATTGATACTACAAAGAATTAATTATGTACGTTGCTGACATCATTGCCATGGACAGAGATTTTGGCTGAGCCAGGATTTCCAGAACTGTTTTGGTCTAAAAGCAGAAGGCAATATAAATAGACTGTTTACATCCAATATTATCAAAACACATCCTCCTAGATGCCAGAAGCCACTGACTACCATGCATGTTGCATGATTTGCCCTTTATTCTCTGTTTTCTTCTTTCTATCTGCTGGCTCAAGATTCTAGACTATACACACCCTGTCCTTTATTCTTAGTACTACTAAGACCTTCATCCTTGACAATTACCAAATATAGGACTAACTTTTCAGACATTGACAAAGGTGAATAATCTGTATTAAAGGGGGAAAACTACTAGGATACCAAAGGAAAATCTAAATAGATATGGGATTTATGGACATTATTTCAAACTTTAATAATAATTCTTGTTCAAGGTTTTGTTTGTTGCACATGCCGTGTGTGTGTGTGTGTGTGTAGTCAGCCATTATCATGCCAGATGATTCAATAAATGATTATCTAAGAAAAAGAACAAAACGGACTGGTGCTTATGGAAGTCCAAATTACTGCTATCAAAGACTTGATAAACATTCACAACCTATCTAACAATGGTTTAGATCTTGATTGATCACTTCCCCTAAATGGTAACTCCTCCAGCTTAGTTAACAAATGATCAGAAGCAGACTGAGAACTGAAACAGAAACCACAGATTGCTCACAAATGCTCAGAAAAACACTGACTTGTAAAACAGATAAACTGAAGCAACCAAACCACAATGTACATTACAGACTACCTACGCTCAAACCTTTAATATCAGCTTATTATGTTCCAATATCATAGACACAATGAACTAACAGTAACTCCTCAGGGATTCACGTGTACTGAAGATAACATCAACTGTTCCAGTAACTCAACTAAATTACATATTCTATCCAATCCTGCCCAAACTACTAATCTCCACCCCAAAACCACTCACTAACCTCAGATCCTGAAACCTGACATTTTCCTAACTTCATGTTTAAGCTCCACAAGTGATTCTTATTAGTAACCAGAACTGAGAAATCATCCTTCTACCCAAGCATGTCAAACTCGCAGCCAGCGGACCATATGTTGGCCATGAGTTTGATATGCTTGTTAATCTACACCTAGATATATTCATCTAAGAAAGCTTTCAGTGCTCACAAATTGCTAACACATTTTAACCTAGCTTTTTACCATTAGTCAGTTGCTATTTGATTACCTATATTTCAATAAAAGTTATTTTACAATGCTTCCAACTTAGAAGCAAAACCCTAATCAAACCAGGTTTGCACGTGATTCAAAACAATAACCAAATTATAAAACTGGTGGGAAAAGGGGATGGGTGTGGCTACAAAGGAGTAGTAACACAAGAGTCTTGTGGTGACGGTACAGTTGATTACCTTGATTGTGGTGGTAAGTGACACAAGACTAAACATGTGAAATTGCAGAGCTACACAAACACATACATATACACCCGAGTTTGTGTGTAACTAGTGAAACTTGAATAAGCTGTATGAATTATGCCAATTTCTTGGTTTTGGTATAGTATGGTGATGTGTGGGATGTTGACACTGTGGAGGACAGAGACCTAGGGGAGGGTGTATAAGACTTCCCTGTACATTTCTTTGCAACATCCTGTAAATCTATAATTATGAAAATAAAAATTTGACAAATTTTTTAATTAAGTTTATAAATATAAAGTACAAGACGAAATTCTGCAGTCTTTTCACAGCAAATTCAATTAAGTATACTGGTATAATATATATATCTTCTACACAAATGACACATATTTTCAGGTAAATATGCCTAACATCTGATGCAGATCTACATAAAAGAGAAAGGCCACGTTGGTGATGACCACGTTAATCCTGCAGTAAGTATGAAAAAAAAACCTTAAAACTATTCTATTAGATTATTTGTGTGGTCTTGCCTTTACGGGACACTAGGATTTACCTAAATAGTTATCTCTGTTCACTGCAAGTAACTCTGCTTGCATTCCTATTTTAAGCCAGCAAGCCTGCCCTACTTTTGCAGACTTATTTCCTAATCTACTCACCTGCTTTTCCAATCATGAACCAGTTAAACACCACTGAAGAGGTATTATATATTATTACTGAAAGTCACGTGCACCTTTCATATTCTTTCATAACCTATTAAATAATTTTATTTCAATCATCTCTCCTAGCTCTTTGAGATCATTCTTCCATTCTCCTAGAATCAATTAAGTAATAACCACTATCAGTGACAGTCTGACAAGAATAACTTTACAGTGATATCATGTTTTCAATAAAACAGTGAAAAAATAACCAATTTGCTTTCATAGGCAAAACTCCCTCTAACCCTGGCCATTCATTAAAACCATCCTCTTTTATTTTGAAAGCCTTAGATAATAAGAATAAAATGTCCCTGGGCATACACACAAAAACACACATCGCTTTAGGCCACTGATCTACAGTCAAAGCTTAAACTTGAAAGGATTATCAATGTAGAGTGAGGGAGCAAACATTTCACACCAGATATCGTCTACAGCTTAGGCATTTGCTCTTCCTAGTGGTATTAGTCATAGGAGCTCCATAGTTCTAAATTTCTGTTACATTTTTATATGCTATACTGAGTACTTTTCAGGACAGTATTTAAACTTCTAAGTATAACCAGAAACATTTGCCGGTAGTAGGAACACAACGAATATTTATGATACCTGATTTTCAAAATTCTATCTATCCTACAGAAAAGGAAATTTTGACCATTTTTTAATTAAGCATTTTAGGTTTAAATCCTTTCAAAAACTAAGGAGACTAGGCTTGGAAATATAAACTCTTAAACCTTCATTTCACACATGCCACTTAAAGTCAAACAGATCTGTCATCAAATCTCACCAAGACTGAAGATTAACTCATTTAATAAAGAATAGTTAATGTTTATTAAGCATTCAGTGGGCACTATGCTACGCACTTTACATGTAATATGAAATATTATCTTTAAATTCTAAAGTAGGTACTGTTATCTCCCATTTAAACCTGAAGCAAGGAAAATAAATAACTAAGGTCACAGCTAGTAATTAGCAGAGCTTGTGCTCTTTCCTACATTGTCTTTCATAAAATAAGCTTTTATGCTTTTACTTAAACATTTACTAAGCACCTATATGTTAAGCACTGAATTGAACATTAAGAACACACAGTTTGCATCCTTGAAGAGAACAGTTTAGTGTTAAAGAACATAAAAAATATTTAAAGTAAAGCAGGTTGCTCATGGGAGCATATAACAGGCAATATCTAATCCTGATGATGATGATGATGATGATGATGATGACGATGATGATGATGATGATGATATTGGTTAACATGAGCACTTACTTACTACCACTGTACTTTGTGGAGTTTATTTAATCCTTACATCTATCCTGTAAATTAGGCTTTATTATCCCTCTTCCTCAGGTAGGAAAACTGAGATTTAAAAAAGATTTAAGTGAGCTGTCCTACTGTGAGAGGCAGAACTTGAATTCAGAGACATATCTAACTTCAAAGCCCATGTTCTAAAACCATTACTCTATATAGCCTCCTAGTAAAAGAGAAAGACTTCTCAAGACTAAATCTTGAAAGTGGCTAAATCCTGAAAGATAAAGAAACTCAGGGTACCCCCCAAAAAATGTATACACACTTAACAGCTACAGCTCAATTGATGTTTCTTTCTTTTCAGATTTAATCCATTGGAACTAGTAATTATTCAAAGTGTGTATACATTTGGGGGGGACACCCTGTAGAGACTAATCAAGCTGGGGGCAAGATTCTACACAGAAGTAATGCGTACAGCCCCTTCACATACATAAAACAACATGGCATTCTAGGGAAATACAAGTATTAATAAAGTAGGTTTGGGAAAGGGGGTATGAAAATGAAGAAGAGAAAGTAATACAGCAGTGCCCCTTCACCCACGGTTTCACTTTCCTTGGTTTCAGTTACCTGTGGTCAACCATAGTTCAAAAACATTCAATGAAAAATTCCAGAAAATAACAATTCATACGTTTTAAATTGTGCGCCATTCTGAGCAGCATGATGAAATCTTGCGCTATCCCACTCAGTCCCACCCGGGGGATGTGAATCTGCCTTTTGTTCAGCATCTCCACGCAGCAGACATTCCCCATCCACTTGTCACTTAGCAGCCATCTTGGTTATAAAGCCACTGTGTTCAACTAACCCTCGCTTTACTTAATAATGACTCCAAAGTGCAAGAGTGGTGATACTGGCAATTCAGATATGCTAAAGAGAAGCCATAAGTGCGTCCTGTAAGTGAAAAGGTGAAATTCTCCACCTAATAAAGAAAAATCAGATGTTGAGGTTGCTAAGATCTATAGTAAGAACAAATCTCCTATCCATGAAACTGTGAAAGAAAAAGAAGTTCAAGCTAGTTTTACTGTAGCACCTCAAACTCAAAATTATGGCCACAGTGCATGGTAAGTGCTTAGTTTAGATGGAAAAGGCATGAAATTTGTGGTGGAAGAGTTGAACAGAAAATATGTTTCAAATGACAGCATCGTGTTGCACCAGAAAGTATGGTGCCCACACGAAGGCTTCAGCAAGAGATCCCCTGAAACAAGTGGCACAAAGTCATTTACTGCAAGTAAGGATGGTTAATTACACAGATTCAAGAACAGGTTTGGACAGCAGTAAAACTAGGTTTTCTGACCACCAGTCCAGTTCTTCATTTTAGTTAAGTTGTTATTTAAAGGACCCATACAAATCACTCCCTCCTACCCAATCTTCTCTAAAATTTGCTCAAACAAAACAATTAAGTAGACTTTAAAGTTAACAGGAAATGACAGAACCAAAAACAACTGGGGTGTGGTCTCACCTCAGAGAAAGATTTCTAGCTGTGAATAAATGCAGAAAACCCCGCCAGACAAGACAACAGTCAGATCAGGATTTAGTGACCTGCGTAACACAATGGGCCTATATATGAACTCCGTACTGTCTTAGAACAAGAGTACTTCAAACTCTGGAAAACACAGAAAAAAGGCAACGTAAGTCCCCAAGAAGCCACAGTTCTGTGATCAAGTTCTTATGCTGAAGTTTTTATAGACAAGTTAAATCCACACATTGTAAGGGCCTGAAATAATTTGTTTCATTTATTTCAGAGTAATCTTGTAAAGTATACAACATGTGGTAATTTATAATTTCACCAAAAAACAAATTTGAATCATACAGACTATGAGGGTGTTCACTTAACTGTGAGCCTGCCTAGCCAGCACCTGCTTTTTTAAAAAAAAATATGTTTTTATTGATTTCAGAGAGGAAGGGAGAGGGAGAGAGAGAAACATCAATGATGAGAGAGGATCACTGATCAGCTGCCTCCTGCACGCCCCCTACTGGGGATCGAGCCCGCAACCTGAGCATGTGCCCTTGACCGGAATCAAACCCCGGACCTTCCAGTCTGCAGGACAACGCTCTATCCACTGACCCAAACCAGCTAGGGTGCACCTGCATTTTAACAGCATTTTATTTTACTTCACTTCTATATTTAAGGGTCTGAACGGTTCATTTAAAATTTCCTTTATGACTTATGTCATGTCACATCCCATTTATTCTGACTTGCTACACAATTCCGATTTATCTGGTTTCCCACCTACTTCAGTTTAGAAGTGGCAGATTAGAAGGGCATATTTTGACAGAACAGTACTGGACTAGATGAACGAAAAACAGACAAAAGCACTAAACTGGTCGAGCAGTGAGGAGTCATTTGAGTACAGGAGGAAACTGACAACACCCTTATACAGCAGAATGCACCAGCCATATTAACAGCACAGGACAGAAATTCATGTACATAACGATGACCTTGATTTATCAAAAAGGGCTATCTTTAGTATATTCTGATTTTAAGAGACAGTTATATACTCTTTATGGGTTACCTGTTATAAAAGCTGACATCAAAATGGCCAAAATAATTTAGCAGCTAAAGGACTGTCAGTTATATGAACAATTCATTTAAATCCTTAATGATACCAGACAAATGCTGAGTAAATAATCTCAAAAATACCATTATATTTACTAAATGTTATACAATGTAGATAATAACATCTGTGATCAACATTTACAATGCAGACCTTTTAGGAGGGAAAACTAAGTTAGACATGAAACTTACATAGTGTAGACAATATTTATGATGCTTAATGTTTTTAGAGGGAAAATACCTAGCTCAACACTAAAATTCTGCCCCATTCACTGACCATTCCAAAGGCTTTTCCACCTTCAAAAAAAAAAAATGTATTGTCTTTAATCTTGGTTTGCTCTCTCCTTCTAATTACCCAAAAGAAACAATATAAGTATTTTAACAGTTTTCCCCATGGACAGCTAACCCCTTCATCCAGAGGCCACTAACGCAGCTGGTCTAGGTATAGTCCCTTCTTACAAAACAGGGTTCTCAAACGGATTGTCAAAACCCAGAGAGGAGAGTTGCGCCTAAGTCCCGCGGCCGAACAAGGGAAGCACACACTGGTGCGCTTAAGCCGGCATCCTCAGGTTAGGGCAGAACCGACTGCAGCCTACAGCCCTGCAAGGACCAGCAAGGCGCCCCTCGGTTCCTGGCGGCGATCTGAATCAGAGAGCATCGTTCTCCCTCTCTCTATGGCCAGAAGCAAAAGAAAACACCAACATCATGTCGAGAGATCTGTAAACCCCTCCAAACACCATACAACGGCTTTATTTGTCTTTATTTCACCACACCGTTTCTTTTCCCAGCAGCAGGGACTCGTGGTGATCCGGGCAAAGTGGGCAAAAGGTACCAGGTCTGCGTCCTAACACGGGGGGAAGGGGCGAGCTGCTTGCTCCCCAAGAAGGGGAGCGGCCGAGAAAGGCCTGACCTGGAAGATCTACGGAACCCCCCTCCCCACTTCACCCTGGACGGCTTCCCCGCATCACAGACTAAAAAGGAGGAAGAGTTCCTTTTTTAAAAGATGGGACCCAGGCCCTTTGGGTTGACGGGAGAAGACATCCCCACCCCACCTGGCAGTCCCGCTAGCTCCGCGTCTAGGTGCAGCCGAAAACGCCGGCAGCCCCAGCGGGCAGTCCCGTGGGGATCCCGGCCTCCCGCCCCCCACCCCCTCCCGTCCCCCATCCCCTCCCTGTCCCCCTCCCGGACAGCGCAGCCAGGGCCGCCGCCGCCCTCCCGCTCCCCCTCCGCCGCGCCCTCCCTCCGACCCCGAACCGCCGCCCGGCCCCGGGCCCTTTCCCAGCGGGTCTCTGAGGGAGGCCCAGCCCGCCAGGCACCTTGGATGACGCGCTCGGTGGTGGAGAGGCGGAAGTTCCCCCCGGCCATGGTCCCCTCGGCCTCCGCCCGGCGCCGGGAGCCCACCGGCGTGCGCCTCCGCCTGCGTCCCGGGGTCTCGGCTCCAGGGGCCGGTCAGACCGCCGCGCCGCGGCCGAGGCACCAGAAGGAAGCGGCCGCGGCCAGTCAGCCTCGCACCCCGCCGACAGGACGCCGGCCCACTGGCCGCTCCTTCCTGAGGAGCTAGCCGAGTCGCGAGCGCCGGCGACCGCGGTTTAGACAGGCTGCCCGGCCCGCGTGTGCGCACGCGCGCTCCCGCTGTCGCTCTCCAACTTCCCGGCGGCCCGCGCGCGCCGCCGCGCCGAGCCCGGTGCGCGGCCCGCTCGGTGGGCGCTGCTCCTCGCCGCGGGCCGCGGTCCCCCGAGGCCGGCGGCCTGCGTACGGGCGCTTCCTTCCTGTCCGGCTTCCGACCGCGGTCTCCCTCCTCCGCGGCCGGCAGCTCCGCACCCTTGCCCGAGGTCCTGCTCCGAAAGGCCGGGCCACGCAGCGGCCACCTTGTGACCCGGCCGGAGCGAACGTGGAGCCGCGAATTCCCGTCGCCCTGGGTCCCCTTGCGGGGGGCCCTTTCCTCTGGGTGCGCTGCCCGCTCGGCTGGAGGCGTCCCAGACTCGTCCCCGCTCCCCCGGCTTGTCCTTCCCCTTCACCAAGCCCCCGAGGCCCCCGGTTTAACTTCTCGCGTTGCTGAGGGCAGTTAGTACAACAGGGAGGACGCCGCGTCCCTCCCGGCTCCAGTGGGGGGCGCGGGGGAGACTTCCCTCCGGGGTGGACGCGACCTTTGCCGAGGCGCGCGGCCGCCTCTGTCCGAGAGCAGAGCGGGGGCGGCCGCCCGGGCGCCGGGCCCGGGCCCCGGAGACGGGACTCACCTCCTTCCGCGCCGGCGGCTGGCGCGGTGTCTGCCGGCCCCGCTCTTGATCACTGAGCGACCCGAGGGGCCAGGCTCTCGGAGAGCCTTAATCCGGCTCCTCGCTAGGTTAAAACGGACCCTTTCTTTCCTTAAACTGTAAGCCTAGGGTAGACCCTGTCTGTCTTGGACTGTCCTCCCTCCGCGGGTACAGTGCCTGGCCAAGTCAGCTGTGTTTTGATTTTAGCAGTAATAATGGAACATGGAAACTGAGATCCAAGGGTGTATATGCAAATTATAGGCAAACCAGATTATAGGCTAACGGTCCCTACGGTGGCCAGTAAGACGTCATAGGTGCTATGAGCCTTTAAATTGCATGAAAATGTAAATATTCGGTACCTTAAGGGCACTAGCCACGTGCTCAATAATTACCTGTGGCTGGCAACATGGTACAATAGGACATTGCCATCGTAGCAGGACATTCTTCAGGACAGCTCCAAGACTACAGGGGTAAGCCCAAGCCGGCATCACTATAGACTTCGGTATCGGGGAGGTATGCCCTGGAACCGGGCCCTGCGTTATGCCTTGGAGTTTTGACCGAAGGCCCTTCATGAGGCCCCTAGCAAGGCAGGGGCACTTGAGGAACTGAATAGAATTTGGTTCTCTTTTCTTTTCTTTTTCTTTCTTTCTTTTTTTTTGGTTCTCTTTTCTTGACTTCAGGTTTCCAACCAAGAGAATTATTTAGCTATCCTGAGGAAGTTCTTCATTTAAGAAGCAACCAGAGCTCCACACCTTCATCAAACAGCAGGTCTCTAAAGATCAAAAACAAGCAGCATGATAGATGCTAAGATTCATCTGGAAGAACATAAACTGGATAGGTTTGGCTACAAACAAAAAGGTTTAAAAAACATTGCAACCAGTGTGTTCATCAAATTGGTGAGCCTGATTCTCTTTCCTTTTACTTCCTGCAATGGTCAGAATTGACTAAATATTTGAGATCACCTAGATTCACGTTTATTTTGCATTTCTTTTAATTTCTTCAAACCTAGCATCTAATAGGGCTTGTGAGACTTCGTATATTTCCTTATGAAACTCCCTAAGCACTTCAGAAACCTTAATTAATGACCAGCTCTTCTGAGAAATAATTATGAATCCTTTTAATTTAACAAAAGCACAGGGAATCCTAGTTTCTACGAGGTTTCAGTTTCTATTTTTACGAAGCCATTAAATGCTAAACTTCTGTTTCAAATATAAGCAAGAGAACTGTAGAATATTTTTTAAACTAGAGTAAAATGAGCATTTCTAAAGTAGCTACACAGAACAAAAGATATTTTATAGTATATATCTCTAATTTTATATGAAAAGCACTACATAAAATGTTTTTATTAGTAACACATATTGTATGGACATCATACAATATATTTTACTCATATGTTCCCATGAGTGCCTTTACTTTTGATTAAATTACCTTGGCATGCACCCCATCCCCTGTAGTCTTCTTTTTTTTCCTTTTCAAAATAATTGACTTTAGTGGAGAGAAGGGAGAGGGAGGTGGTTGTAGCCAGGTCAACACCATTCTTTACAGAAGACAAAGGTGTCAATTGAAAGGTCTCACCTGACTCACCATCTTAATCCACTATTCCAGGGGCTTGTATGATGAAATGGAGTGATAGGATATATTGGGTAGATGGAGAGTTAAGGATGGGCATGGACGGGGCCCACAGAAATGTGCTGTTTAAGGATATTTAGATAGCTACATGAAGCATACATCCCCAATCTTTAGGATCTGGGAACCTCACTGTACCCCCGACAGTCTTAAGATCTTAAAAAAAAAATGAACAAATCCAGATTTAAAATATATATATTTGTTGAAATTGGAAAAACATGGCCCAAAGCAACATTCTACCAATAATAGCCTGATGTCAAATTAATACTCTCTTTAGACACTTGTAAGGAAAAAATGCTAATAAAAGTTCTGCTGACTGATAAATATATATATCTATAGGTCATTTAGGGGATAGTGCATAAACTTCTTAACGGTGCGCTATCCCTTCCTTGAACTTCCTGGGAAACCCCACCGTTATAGGAACTGTGACAAAGATTGGGGAGCCCCAGAGCTGCCACCACTCCCTGTTACTTTTGTCCACATTATTACGAAGCAGGAGAAAATGGTGGCGGTCGTTCCTGGCTCCATAATACAGTACAGTCTAGGAGAAGAGCATTTAATAGCTCTCTCATTCCAGCATTCCCCAGGCAAGATGCCACAGGTAAAGGCACTAGCATTCATCAAGTTACTTGGGCCAAAAATGTAGTGGGGGGAAGTGGGAGAAGGTTCTTTTCCTCACATATCATATCCTGTCAACTGACTCCCCCTACAGTCCATTTCCCATCCAACAGAGCTTTCTGATTTGTCATTCCTCAGCTGCAAACCCTCAAATGTCTCAAGACGCCTGTCTATTTCTTTGACCTCAGCTCAGATCTCTTCCCCTATAGCCCGTACAGCTCAGGTATAGTGCCTGGTCTGTACCCTGTATACTGTAATTTATATACACTGGCCTCACACAGACCAAGCATATTTCTGTCCCAGAGCTCTTGCACTTGCTGTCACTTTTGCTTGGAACATTCTTCTAGATCTTCCCAAAGCTCCCTCATTCCTTATAGCTCAGCTCAAACGCCTTCTCCTGAGAGAAGCCTTCCCTATCCACCTACAGCACTCCCACCACTCTCTACCCCATTACCCTAAGTAATGTATCTGTAGCACTTTTTTCTTTGTGTCTATCCTCACTCCTTAAGGGGCGAACCTTTGATTCACCAGCGTTGTGCTGTACCTGTCACAAAGTTGAAAATTTATTGAATGAATATCATCATACTCTTGTCTGCACCAGAGGTTCTTAACCTATGGTGCAAAGGTTTCAAATCATTTCCTCCCCATCCTGCTCACAGCTGTAAATGAAATTAAGGTTTTGAGAATATTTAGAAGTGCTTTGGGGTGTGTCTGAGAAATGTGTGGGAAAGCATATATTTTCCAGATTCTCAAAGGAATCCAAACAAAAATATTAATTACCACTGGTATAGAATTTTAATTTATAAAGCACTTATACATGTAATTCTTATTACACTTATAGAGATAGGTAGTATAGAAGTGATTATTTCTACCTCATAAATAAGGACACTGAGGTGCAGAGAGGTTAAACATATTATCAGACTTCACACAGCCAGCCAATGGTGGAATTGCCACAAATGCATTCTTTTGGACTCAAGATCCCATGCTGTTTCACCTACAACCCTGGGCTAGTAAGTTTGCATTCTTTTTTTTTTCTTTTCTTTTTTTTTGTTAACCCTTGCCCAAGGATGATTTTTCCATTGATTATTAGAGTGTGGGAGGAAGGGGGAGAGAGAGAGAGAGAAACATCGATGTGAGAAGGGCACATCGATCAGGTGCCTCTTACACGTGCCCCAACCTGGGTGTGGGTTCAGTCTGTAATTCAGGTATGTGCCTTTGACTGGCATGCGAACCCACAATCCTTTGGTGCAAGGGCCAATGCTCTACCACTAAGCCACACCAAGGAGGGCTGCATTCATTCTTACTTTCAAAGGTACCAAACTTAAACTTTTCTAAGAACTTCCTTATTTAAACTTGCTTATTAAGACTGCCTTAACATTTCCAATGGGGAAAAAATATCAGCTAAATCAAGGCAGTTTTCAAGCAAAAACATTTTTAAGTACTTTTTACTGATTTTTTTTAGAGAGAGAGGAAGAGAGAGGGAGAGAGGGTATATGTGTGTGTGTGTATATATATATATATATATATATATATATATATATATATATATATATATATTTATATATGTGAAAGAGAGAGAGACAGACAGACAGACATCATGAGAAACATGGATTGGCTGCCTCCTGCACACTCCCCACTGGGATAGAGTATGCAACCGGGAATCAAACCAGCGACCTTGCAGTGCATGGGATGATACTCAACCAACTGAGCCACACTGGCCAGTGCATGCAAAATTTTAATGTATAAACCAAGGAATGCAAAATAGTTTTCTATGAGGCTAAGTAGAGTATAACTAGGAAAATAGATTTGCACGAATAAATATAGCACACCCTAAATCTGAATGAAAACAATGTTGAGATCTCTACTGTTTAGATTTTATCTACCCTTTTAGTTAGGATACTTAATTGAACCATCTAAACTGAAAAAGCAATTTAATTTTTAAAAATCAGTTTTTCGCCGAAACCGGTTTGGCTCAGTGGATAGAGCGTCGGCCTGCGGACTGAAGGGTCCCAGGTTCGATTCCGGTCAAGGGCATGTACCTGGGTTGTGGGCACATCTCCAGTGGGAGATGTGCAGGAGGCAGCTGATCGATGTTTCTCTCATCGATGGTTCTAACTTTCTATCTCTCTCCCTTCCTCTCTGTGAAAAATCAATAAAATATATTTAAAAAATAAAAAAATAAAAATAAAAAAATAAATAAAAATCAGTTTTTCCAGAAAAGAAAAATCTAGACTTAATTTCTCTTCTGCTCATGTGATTTTTAAAAGAAGGGGGTGGGAAGAACTTTATTTTGAAAACTACTACAAAATGTTTAAAGTGTGTGAATTTGGTAGCATGAGATATTTATTTTTGAGGGCCATGTCGATAGAATACACAACCAAACACTGGCCTCAAATGAGCTTGTTTTATTAACCTCAAGAAGTTATAGAGAGTATGCCATTCTGGGAGGATACAGATCAAAGAGATTTTTCCCTTCCTTACTAGCATCTATAATTAAAGACCTAATCCTTTATCTTAAGGGGAAAAGGTCTCCTTTTCTGAATTAGTTGCTTTCCTTCCCCTTAAAATCCACAAGGTTAACACGTTTTGTAAAAAAAAAAAAAATTTATCTAATGGACTAGGGTGTCATTCTTAAATTTTAATGCATTTAAAAATAGCTAAGCAGCATGCTTGCGGGCATTCAGAGTCCTACTACCCTGAGCACACTCTCTACTGCACCAGGTGGCAATATGTAGGCCCAGCTCAAGTACAGTGTAGGCGGCAAACAGGATAACCTTGAAGACCTTGGCAGTTGTGGGAGGAAGATGGATGAATTCACCAATTCCCAGGTGGGCCTTCAGCTAGCAGCAGCCGCATAATGATAGTAGACGGCAACAGCCAATGTAGCCAGTTTTATCCAGTGAGGGCCAGTTCAAGTTCCACTTCGGGGCCCGAGGGCACTCACCTGGGCAGCTTCAGCGCTCACAGGTGTGGCAGGGGACACCAGTGGAGACATCATTGTGGCAGACAATACCTTTGGCCCAGCATCCTTTCCCCTGAGGGCAAGTAAAGAGACCAAGATTAGAACGGAAAGCCTCCTGGGCCCCAAAGGAGTGAACCTAGATCTGGATGGACATATTGTGGTTGACAAGTCAACGTGTCTTCACCTTCCAGCCCAATGACAGGCTGGCTGGCCATCTTGGGGGATTTGGAGCCACTGATGGCTGGGCCTCATTTTGTGGTTGTGAATGACAAGAATGAGACTGTAGTGACTGGTTTTCATAATCACTCATTGGAGATGTACAGTGCCAGTAGTTCCTCTTCAAGTCTGGTTTCCATGGCGAGGGCAGTGGGCAGTTGTGGCCTCCAATGGGAACATCCTGTAGCTTACCTGGTCAACAGCCACATCTAGGTATCCAGGAGCTCTGGCTCCTTCCTGTCCTATATCAACACATCTGCAGAGCCATAGGGCCTGGCACTGACCTCAGATGGCCACATGATGGTCACCAATGCCGGGAACTTCTTTAAGACCTATGCTATCTCCAGTAGCTGCACAGGGGCCCTGCCTCGCTCATAGAGGGACAGACCTAGGGTGATTGGACCAGAGGATGTGGCCAGGAGGTAAGCCAGACCTGGCATTACTAAATGTGGGCTGTGGACATTGGTGCACCAATGCCTTCCTCTTCAGCATCTCCCAAAACCAGGGTTGCAACTTATTTTATTCTTGCTTTGGTGACTGGGTGGTCCTGGACTGTAGTCCCAAGGATGTGTACAGAGCTCCCCATTACACACCTCCTGTCCCCTCAGTCTGCTCCCCACATCCAAGCCTGGAGCCAGGACAGCCTCTTACTCCAAGGCAAAAGCCCCTCTGATTGTCTCCCTACCACTCCATATATATTTTCAGACTGGAATACCCCACCTCTCAGGTTAAATAAATGTGCTTACACAAAAAAAGAAACAAATGCAGGATAATGTGTATTTTAAGAGTGCATTTCACATTTAGAATTACTTCATCAAAAGATTTGTCAGGTGCCTCCACTAGGAATTTCCTGATGGCTTTCTATTACATGTGTATTTGTAAAGAAAACTATACGGATTATTGCCTAAGTTTATTCTTAGGCAGCCTCCATGTTCCAAAGATCTATAATCAAACCACAGACAAGAGGGGAGGGGGAATCCAGAGTCTAGTGGAAGAACTACTTCTTGGCTTATTATTGCCAGAGTGAGAACACTTTGAGTTATTCCTAAACTATAATTGACGCTAGCATCTCAGAATCCCACCCACTGCCAGGGTCAAAGATTGCTGTAATACAGGAAGGGTAGTCTGCCAACTCCCTTCATTTAAAATAAACCCTGAATAGACATCTGGCAAGTGGGGTTGTGATATTGGAAAGAAGAATGGTTTTTGGCTAGCAGCTCTAAACATTTAGCTAAGGGCTGATAAGGACCTATGGATCTTTTCCAATCACCATTTCTTTTCCTACTTTAAATGGAAGGTAATTCATTTTATTCTAGGATGAAAGGGATTTGCTTCTGCTGGGATTTGGACTTAAACTTCTTCAGAAGTCTAGGTATTTCATACTAGATCACTGAGAGTACAAACATCTTTAAGATAGATGAGCATTTGTTTTCCCACAAATCAAAAGCCCTGTATCCATATTTGATGTCTTTATTATTTCTTTTAAAAATATATTTATTGATTTTAGAGAGAGGACGGGAGAGGGGTAGAGATAGAAACATCCAGCAGCTGCCTCCTGCATGCTCCCTACTAGGGATTGAGCCCACAACTGGGGCATGTGCCCTGACCGGAATCCAACCATGACCTCCAGGTTCATGGGCCACCGCTCAACCACTGAGGCACACTGGCTGGGCTCTTTATTTAATTTCTTGAAATGGATTTTGCTCAAATCAGATCTAACATCACTGAATAGTAAAGAGCACGCAGAAGCAACACAATGGGTATTCACCTTCCACAAAAAAGGTCCTAAATGGCTTAGCTGGTTAAGAGTATTATAAGGCCATGGCTAAGATCAGTCTTAAACTTCTTAATGACCTGTTTACTTTGCGTAGCTCTGCTCCACAATCACCTCTCAAACCCATTTCTAAGTAAAGGAGGCCCAGGTAACAAGGCACAGGCAGAACCAATACCAGCGACAGGAAAACACAACAGAAACTGCTGCCAGTGGGAAAAGAGCCCATGCTCGCAAACAGAGCTTACAGGCCCTTCAGTTGGTCTTTTCATTCATTCTGGGTGGCAGGTGCTGAAATCACAGCAAGAAACCAGATACAGCTTCACCCAGAAGGAACTTGGTGTGTAAGTCCAGTATTAGGTGGACTTAGCCTTGGAAAGCTCTCTACAGGTGGCACAAGCCAAAGTACAGAGTGAATGTCATTTTGAACAGCAGACTGTAGTCTACTATAGTAGCTACTAGTGCAATTTACCAGTGAAAGACCAATGTGAACATTTAATCTATTACTCCAGTTTGAAAAGTGGAAGGACTGCCCTGGCCAGTATGGGTCTGTTGGTTGGGCGTCATCCCATGCATCAAAAGGTTGCTGGTCAGGGTGTATGCCAGGGACTTGGGTTCGATCCCTGGTAGGGGGCATGCAGGAGGCAGCTAATCTATGTTCTGCTCTCACATCGATGTTTCTCTCTTTCTCCCTTCCTCTCTCAGTGAAAAATCAATAAAAATATTTTTTAAAAAGTGAAAGGACTCGGCAACAATAAGCATTGGGGAACCTCTACCATAGCATTAAGATCGCATCAATTCTTTTATCTTACTGCTCATTTTTAGTGTCAAACAAATTCCTGGTCCTGTGACTAAAGATAAATAAGAAAAGGTTTATAACTTAAGTGTTATGACAGGACTTATCCCTGTAAGATATAAAGGAAATGTGGTTTACATGAGCCAAATTACTACTCAAGTTTTAAATCATGGATTTATAACAAGAGAAAAGTGAAATGGAAAGCTCTTTAGGAAACACCACAGTTCTATGATGCAACATCAGTGATGTCACAGGCCCATAAAAGATAAATTAATCATTTAAAATGAGCATGGCCCTAGCTGGCTTGGCTCAGTGGATAGAGCGTCAGCCTGCAGACTAAAGGGTTCCAGGTTTGATTCCAGCCAAGGGCACATGCCTGGGTTGCGGGCTCGATCCCCAGTAGGGGGCGTGCAGGAGGCAGCCGATCAATGATTCTCTCTCATCATTGATGTTTCTCTCTTTCCTTCTCCCTTTCTCTCTGAAATCAATAAAGAAATATATTTTAAAAAATAAGAAGATAAAATAAAATGAGCATGTTATATTTAAGATTCCTGCCCTGACCGGTTTGGCTCCGCGGATAGAGCATCGGCCTGCGGAGTCAAGGGTCCCAGGTTCGATTCCGGTCAAGGGCATGTACCTTGGTTGCGGGCACATCCCCCATGGGGAGTGTGCAGGGGGCAGCTGATCGATGTTTCTCTCTCATCGATGTTTCTAACTCTCTATCCCTCTCCCTTCCTCTCTGTAAAAAATCAATAAAATATATATTTTAAAAAGATTCCTTCTAAAATCCCTTCTCCAAATGTAAGGTGGACCAATAAATCAAAGCTTTGAAGTCAAGTGAGACACCATCGCCACCTTGTGTTTAACAGCCTTCATTTCACCCACATTATTGCAAAAAAAAATCACACGTAGGGATTCAACAATTATAGAATATAGCTTTATTTATAGAATCTTACAAACAAAACATTTAAAATCCATAACTTAAGTTATTTTCTTTTCTAATTTATTGTCATAACTCCTGAGTTATTTTTAAAAATACTGTGATGGAACTGCAGAACTATAAAAGGAAATAGAAATAAAAACCTAATCTCTCTTGGAAAAATCAGACTTTTCGTTTTTAAGCAGATTTCCAGCATACTACCATGTGTTTGGAAGAAGACTTACTAAGAACAGGTCATATGATACCCAAACAGAGAAGCCTTTTTTAAAATCCAGGGTGAAGGACCAATGAAGGAAAGCCCCAAGTTGACACTAGACACAAAAGGCCTTTGGAGGCAAAGAAGAGAGGCAACCTGCCTGGCAGGGCGAGGGTGAGAAGTGGCAGGACCCCTGGTCCCAGTTCACTGCTCCTGCAGGACACAGGCTTTCCTTGCTATTGTTAATAGGAGCTGGTCCATCCAGGTATAGAAGTAGATGATGTGAATGCCAGGGGGGCAAAAGTCCTCAAAATTCACTACCCCTCAGACTTCTAATATATACAAATGCTTTCAAAAGAGCAAATTCAACAAAAGTTCAAAAGAAGTCGCCACATTTTCAACTCATGAGGCAGGTCTGTTGCCAACAGCAACATACAATCAGTTGAACGATTTGAGTGTTTTCTCCCTTTCTAAGCTCCAACCAGGACTGGCCTCTGGACTAGTTACAGTTTAAAGAGAATTTCCCTTTGAGGCAGCTGTCTATGTAAGGAAGGTTCTTAATACACATGTGCACAGAAAGGGTAAGCACCTTACTACTTCAATTGTTAAAAAAAAAAATTGTTAAACACTATATTTTTGAGCTCTTCTAAAACTAGGAACCCATTAACCCTAACTAATTTACTCCAAGAAGAATGGTATTCGTAAGGAATGATGTATAGGGAATGCTAAAACTGTAAATTTAATACATCAATGTGAATTAAGGAAAGTAAAATCTTTTAAAGTCTTAAAGTTTGAGTGCTATTTTCTGCTAGTTCCTGAAAGCAATCTGAGAAAAACAACAACAGAAAAGACAAAGAATCAGTAACAATAACAATGTTAACATAAAGTTAGATTCCAACATTCAAGGAATTGGTTCTTTGGTAAAACTGGACCATAATCCTATCAGGAGACAGACCTGATATCTAACCTAGAATCTTGGTAACTGTTTTCCTTCTTCTTTAGCCCATTCTCAAGTCAACAGGCCGGAGAAGGAGGAAGAACTTCTAAAGTATCACCAGCAGTTTTCCTGCTCATGTTCTTTTCAAGAATATTCCTGGTTTGAGGGATGTTTTCAAAGAAGAAAAAAACAAAACAAAACAAGATAGAGGCTGCTTTTAATTCCTGTTCAGTGGGAAGTTTTTCTGGGTAGTAGAGAAAAACTCACAGGTGCTGGCAACGAACCAGCAGTTGTCAGTCATGCACACGAATCAGTTTGCGAACACAACCCCTGGGCTGCAACTGTGGGCACCACACAGAAAGGCTTCTGGAGAGGCTGGCTCCCCAAGGTGGCTGAGGAATCTCACATTATCAATATGATAATAATAAATCAATTCACCTAGTGAACCTGGATTAGCTCCCCTTGAAGCCAGCGTTCTGAGAAGAGGGCTCCACAGTGCCAAGGCTCACAGACAAGTCTGTCAATCCATTTCTGAAGAGAGCTAGAGCAATTGATATCAATACAGGATTCGCCCTTTCTTGTTTGGGGTGAGGACAATGCCCGTTAAAACCCGTTCACAGCGGACTCAGCGGGCCCTCTGTTCTGCACACACCTGCAGAGCCCAACCGAAGTTCTGGACCTTGCATCTCACAGTTGTATGATTCGTACTCTTATTCATAAAATTAGCAAATCCTAAACGGTGTCTGCACGGATTCCTCTTCTGGTACCGATCGAAGCTGCACTCTCATTCCATAAGACATGTGGGCCAGGGGAGGGAAATCGGTGCAGCCTCCCCTCTAACACCAGCATCGAATGTGCTCAGAATGTGCTTCTAGGCAGGCAGCTACGATGGGAGTGGGGAAGAGGAGGTGGAAATCACAGCAAAACCTGTGGATTTGTTGCAGGCCTCCCTTCTCCGCCCTCTGTTCTTATTAGTGTTACTCTGAAAGAAGGGGAGGTCCAGGTACCTGAACCCACATGTTAGCTCTGCTGGACGGCCAGGAAATACCAGGTGCAGCCACAAAATCAGCATTCCCGTGGGCACAAGCAACGGTCCGACAGGACACACACCATGGGCTCTCCTTCCCTCTCACTCAGGATGACCTCACCTCCCTCCTGCCCTTCTCCTGTCCCAATGTTCTGTTCTCTCTGAGAGAAGAGGCAACTGAACTGATTGAAAATCAGAACTCCTGTCTCCTGTACCTTTTCTGTAAAAAAATAGGACTATATTCACTAAAAAATGGGTCATCTTGAGGTCCAAGATACACAGATTCATAGGCCCTAAACCATAGATTCACTTCCTGATATTTCTAACCAGGTTATAACTGCTGCCTATATTTTTGCATTGGGGCCAAGGACCCCAAATCTCTCAGCACTGGTTCAGAGAGAAAGGGGCCAGGGTAACCAGAGGAAAAAATGAGGCTTGTCTGCTAAGCTGCATTCAGGTTCCAGAGTCACTCTGAGAAGGAGGGAGAAGAAAGGAGAGAGGTGCTACCGGGAGACTGTTACCAGGCAGCGTATTACTAGCACAAAGCATTTTAAAAACAATTGACATTTCCGTGGAGAAATACAGTCCGTGTCACAGTTTCTAAAAGAACTGCCTCTCCTGAGGCGCCTCATGGATGCCGCGTCCGAGGGCTAAGGGGCCAACCGTCAGTTCCTCAGGTTCCTGCAGGGCCCTAGCCGATCTGGATCTGTCCTGAATACATGGTGAGGAGCAGCATGATGGAAAAGCCAGTCAAGAGACCCAGGTTCTGGATGACAAAGGGGACCAATATGCTGCCCTTCCTCTCATCCTCCAGGGCGACTTCATTCATCTCAGGGAACTGAGAAAGGAGAAAAAAACAAGAGAGAAGAGCTGCAGTTCCGTTCCTAACTTTGTACATCCAAGAGAATTCATTGCAATGTCAATATTATATCTAATAACGGTTATCATACTTACTCTATTAATATTGTTAATACAGTAACAATTAGTATGTAACATGACTATTATAGTAGCTATTATTAGTATGGGGTGAATATTATATAATATATAATCTACACTAATAAAAGACAAAGATGCTAATTGACCATACCTTCACTACGCCCATCAGCCAATCAGAAGAGTATGCAAATTAACCCAACAAAGATGGCCGTTAAATTTGCATACTGCAGGCGGGGCGGGACAGCGCAATCTGCCGCCCACCCCGCCGCCATCCAGGCCTGCCATCTGTGACCCAGTGCGGGATCTGGGCCTGCCATCTGTGACCCGGGGAGGTGGGGCAGGCACCGCAGGATCGGGCCTGCCATCTGCCACCTGGGGAGCGGGCCTAAGCCAGCAGGTGGTTATCTCCCGAGGGGTCCCAGACTGTGAGAGGGCACAGGTCGAGCTGAGGGACACCCCCGCCCCCGGGCCTCTAGTGCACCGGGCCTCTAGTCCTATATAATAAAAGCCTAATATGCAAATTGTCCCCTCAACCAGGAGTTCGACTGGGAGTCGACTGCTCACTATGACATGTGCTGACCACCAGGGGGCAGCATGGAACATGACGGGCGTCAGTGATGTGGTGCTGGCAGTGGGTGGCAGTGGAGGCCCTAATGGGCCCCAACGAGAGCCAGACCACAGTGGGATGGTGGAGCAGGTGAGTGGGCGGCACCAGGCCAAGGCAGGTGTGAGCGGGTGGGCCTGGCCCAGATCAATCGCCCCACAGACAGTGACCAGTGGCGACAGTGGGGGACGGGCCTGCTGCCTGGCTCCCAGGTGCTGAGGGAGCCGGGCGGGGGCCTGATGACTCAGGCAGAGGGGGGGCACGCAGGGCCCTAGGGCCCAGGTGCTGCCCAGGGCCCAGAGGTCAGCTGGGATCTGCCCTTTCACACCAGACGCTCGCACTTTGATCGCCAGCCAGGCCTAGGGACCACACCTGTGCACAAATTTCATGCACCGGGCCTCTAGTTAAGATATAAAAATACACACACACACAGTTGGTTTACAAAGAAAATTAACAGCAATAGCCTCTAGAACAGGGGTGGGACAAACTTTTTGACTCGAGGGCCACAATGGGTTCTTAAACTGGACCGGAGGGCCGGAACAAAAGCATGGATGGAGTGTTTGTGTGAACTAATATAAATTCAAAGAAAACATCATTACATAAAAGGGTACGGTCTTTTTTTTTTTAGTTTTATTCATTTCAAACGGGCCGGATCCGGTCCGCGGGCCGTAGTTTGCCCACGGCTGCTCTAGAACTTGAATGTAATAGCCTTTCCCCAAAGCTATTACACTATAGCAGACCCTTGAAAATGGGGTAACAGGTGCTGACCCTCGTGCATTTGAAAACCCACGTGTAACTTGACTCCCACAAAATTTAGCTCTCAGTATCACAGGAGATTGGTTCCAGGACGCCCCCACACCACAGGTACCAAGATCTGTGGACACTCAAGGCCACTATAAAATGGCTTAGAACAAAGCATATAGTAGGCCCTCCACATCCATGGATTCCCAACCGCAGACTGAAAGTAGTACAGGTTTTTACTGGAAAAAAAAAAATTAAAAATCCATGTACGAATGGACCTGCACAGTTCAAATCCTTGTTTTTGAAGGGCCAACCATACGTTACAACTACTGAGGTAAAACAGAATACAACACATGCATGTCATCCTGGATGTGCTTAGGTGCTGGCTAAAAATAACTGCTTTGATAAAAATAAACTTTTTATTGTGATCTTTAAAAACAGTTGCAAAGATATCTTTTGCTTTCAAAATGTTACTGTCACTTCTTAGGGAAACTGAGAGACTACACAAGGGGCCAGAGATTGGAGCTATGACTCAAGGCCTCTCGCTGCTGGCCAGCAAGGCAGGCAACAAGGACACCTTCCAATTCAAGTGATGCAAAAAAACCCTCACCACAGGGAGGGCTCCCCATAAGAAAGGAGAATCTAAAAATGTTTCCATGGTGAGGCTGGATCTTGGTGGTCTACTCTCATCATCTCTCAAAAATATTATTTTCAGCCCTGGTCAGTGTGACTCAATGGTTAGAGCACTGGCCCTCGTATCGAAGGGTCATGGGTTCAATTCCTTGTCAAGGGCATATACCTGGCATATGTTATTTGTTATAACATAAAACATCTGTCAAGGCATGTGCAGGAGGCAACCAATTGATGTTTCTCTCTCTCTCTCTCTCTCTCCCCCTCTCTCCCTCCTTCCATTCTGTCTTAAATCCATGGAGAAATATCCTGGGGTGAGGATTAACAACAACAACAAAAATTTTATTTTCAAAGGTGACAGAAAACAATTCAGGCAAATATGTCAAAGAAAATGACACGCCCACAAACAAGGTTAGTTATACAAAACATGTGACAAATCAGGTATTTCACTAGCAAACTCAAAACTACTTAAATTGTCACACCAGATGTTAGCAGAAACGGTACAATGTATACATCCGGACACTGCTGGTAATGCTTTCCATTGACCTATCTGTATCTATCCTATCATACTCCCATTTTCAAGGAAGGACCCTGGAGCCGAGTTTAGTAATCATTTTCTTTTCTTTAAAATTAAATATATTTTTATTGATTTTTGTTAGAGAGGAAGGGAGCGTGATAGTTGGAAACATCGATGAGAGAGAAACACCGATCAGCTGCCTCCTGCAAGCCCCCCACTGGGGATCAAGCCTGCAACCAAGGTACATGCTCTTGTCCGGAATCGAATCCAAGACCCTTCAGTCTGCAGGCCGATGCTCTATCTACTGAGCCAAACCAATTAAAGCAGTAATCATTTTCTTTAAGGACATCTGCTAATGGAAACAAGCTTTTTGTTCTTTGAAATCTAATGTCCCTTTAAAAAGCACTGAATTGTATACCTGAAGTAGGTGAACTGTGTGTGGGGAGAATAATTCTTCCTCATATAAAGCTGTCATAAAAAACTCCTAACTCATGTCTCCTTGGCTGTCCTCCCATCCAATGACTTCAATAATCCAATCCCGCTTTTGTGATTTTCTCATGGTATAAACTATGCAGGACTTACCATATCAGCCAGAGAAATATACAAGAACATTCCTCCAGCCAGCGCGAAGATCCAGGTGGCAGAGAAGTGGCTGCCGGCCAGGATGCCAAAGGCCATACCCACGTAACAGCAGCAGGCAGAAAGGAAGTTGAAGAAGAGTGCTTGCTGGAGGCTCATGCCAGCATTGAGCAGGATGACAAAGTCTCCTAGGGGGGGAGGACAGAGGGGAGAGTGCGGCAGTCACTCTAGGAGGTGGGACCGAGTGCACGATGAAGACAGACTGCTTAAAGTATGGATCAAGTCTGCGCGGAAATCAAGACAGCCCCAGACATGAGATTATGGTGACAAGACGGAGGCACCTTCACCTTCGTGTCCTGGAATTATCTGTTTGCAAAGCTGGCCATGTACGCCCCGGACAAGAGGCTGAAAATAACGCAAAATAGACAACCAACTAGCAACAGCCTCGTTTCTCTCCTGATGGTGAAACAGAGGAGCTTCCCTATTCAGAACCACAATGAATGGTATTTTTAGGAAACAAAATTGAGACTGAGGGAAGTTAGGTAATTTTCCCACAGTCACAAGCCAATAAATGGCAAAACCAGGACTTGACCTGGAGTCTCTGAGCCTCCAAAGTCCAGACTTTTTACACTCCCTCTGATAAAACAAAGGGCCTCCACAAAACTCCCAGCTCATCTACCTTCTTCCAACCACCAGACTTCTAACGGGCATCTCAGTCTTCGGGAAATTAATAGGATATAACAAATAACACATGCCAAGCACTTAGAAGAGCGTACGGCATGCAGAAAGTCCCTTTCACTACTTTCCCTGTTACCTTCATGATAAATCTATGAGGCAGGCACTGTCACCTACCCCAATGTATAGGTGAGGAAACTGAGCCACAGCAACTATTAATTCAACTGTTAAGAATTAGTGGTTAGATTTCACCTCGCATTGAATGTATTAATCCATTATAACAAGTGTTCTGAAGTTGGGGAGGAGTCGGCCATAAGAAGGGTGCTCGTGCCAATCACGAGGCGGCCACGTGGAATGGGGTTGGGGGCATATGCACTCACCTAACTCGTGTGGGAACTCCTCACAGAGAATGGCCACTGAGGTGCTGATGCCTTGGAAAACAGACACAGTGAAGGAGGCTCCAATGGCCAGGCCGTCGATGAAATTGTGGAGGCCATCGCTCAGGGTGATCATCCAGGCCAGAGTGCCAATATCAGAGTAGCGAATGCCTTTCAGCCAGTAACAGGCACTCTGGGAAGCTTGCAGGTCCTGCAAGAAAGCCAGGCCCCATGGCCCCCAGGTCAGGGGCGGACGGTGGACCTTCGAGGTAGGTCTGAGACACCAAGGCCATTAACCCTTAAAGGCCCCCACCCAGCAGCAGATGACCCACTGACCTGGACAGACAGCGAGCCCACAATGACCTTCTCGTCCATCACGGGCAACTTGCCGTCCAGCTCGCTGCTGCAGTGCTGAGGAATCATGTGGTCCAGGTCCCCATTCTGCAGCTTTTCCGTCACCCCCTCCTCCTGGTCCTTCTTAGAAGGAAGCGTCTCGGAGGCATAATGGCTATGTCCGTGATGATGCTGGAGGGACCACAAGGAGTGGTGAGGACGACACTCACCAAGACATTAAGCTTCCTGGGACCTGCTCTGAGTCAAAGCTCCGAGCACTGGGAAGACCCATTCCCACCATCAGAAAAATCACAAGCAGGCAACACCCACGGAAACCCAGCCTGTTAGAGAGCGGAACCAAGGTGAATGCAAGGGCCTGGCACAGGACAGACAGCAAAGCAGTGACTGCAGGGCCCACACTCATTCCAGAGGCAGCACTGCCCAAGATATTGAGAGCTTCCCCTTTGCAATGGCTAATTTTATTCAATTCAGCAACTATCTGGGGAATAACTACATTGCAGGCACTAAGGGTATCTTTCTGGATCTATACTATAATAATCAGCCTTATTTCTTTGCGGTCATACTTCATACACAGTGCGTGTCCATTTCCAGCCCCTCCTTCATCTCCTAAAGGTATAAAAGTGTGTGAAGGACATCATTTAGAATAAAGCAGAGAGAATGAACTATAGCCTAGTCAAAGGCACACAGGCCAGATCTGGTTTCTGGTCTGCCCGTGCCACCTGCTATTATCCTCATGAGGCGAAATGGGGTGTCCACTCATGACACTTGTGGGCTCTGCTCCCCCCTCCCCACCCCAGGCCACTGCAGGGGTGCCGAGGACCCACCACCGTGACACACCGCATTCCGGAGACAGATGCTTGCCCCGGGAGCACCTCTTTTACCAACAACTGGGCCTCACCTCATTTTTCTGCTTAAGGAGCATTTTCAAGATCTTCTCTGTGAAAAAGAAAAGATAGAAACCCCCAAACACCACTGCAGACTTGGAGACGTAATCATCCTTCAGAGGGTCGAAACCAAAGGCCTGTGGACCCAAACAAAGAAAATAAGTTTGAGAAAATAAGCACTCTCCACTGGTCCCCTCTCATCGCTTACCCACTTCCCTGGTTGTGTGCAGGGGGACAAGCGCACTGGGACAGCTGGCGTCTATCCGTCCCTCTCCAGCGGAAGCTAACTCCTGATGTCTCCCGACTGTCCCGTCGCCAGGCCTCCTAGGTTCTCTCTCGCTTATTTTCTGATGCAAAAGACACATCATCCTCAGAACAGTACTGTCAGGCAGAACAGCCTGGAGACAGTTTTCTGCTTTTAATGAGGGCTCTGCCCCCATTTCTCCATTTGCCAGACCCTGCCTGCGCATCCCGTATGTAAAGAGAAGACATTTGTGTTCACTTTCATCGCTATCTCATGCCCCTGCATGATCTGCCCGTAAACACCAAGGGAGGTGGTGTAACTACACTTTCTAAAATGGGAAATCCATTCCCCAGTTAAATAGCAAGAATTGCGGCAGCTTCCTGACCACAGATCTCCCAGTGACCACAAGACCGAGAAAGCAGACTGTGTTGCTGCACGTGTCAATTTTGGGGGTTCTATTTTGAGTTCTTTCTGGAAACTCTGCTTATTTTGGGGGGTGGAATCCATTGGGGAGTGGACAGGAGTAGAAATCAAGAGAATTCCTTTCTCGAGGATGCCCCTGGCCTGCAGTGGGGCCTTGGGAAGGAGTCCGGACCTGCTCCTCAGTTTTCTGACCGGTAACTGCCCCTTCAAGGGAATAAACCCCCTCCTTCTCATGAAGGGGAGAATAAACTCCAGCCTTTTCACGAATGGGTCCATGATAAAAGTGATCCTAAGTACCAGGAACTCTGGGCTGCCTAAACGGTAGCTGTTTTCCTTTCTGCTTTTAAGGGACAAAATGCAATCTCTGCCCAGTTATTAGTTTTCTAAGTGACATAAAGGTCAAGTTCTAGAGTGGAAAGAACACATTTGGATCGACTTTCCAGGACAGTCACATCACCTTAAGGAAAGTGGAGTACAAAGAGGCAATAATGTTCCCCACAGAAGCCAGGACGCTGGCAAGGACAGAGCATGGCTCCGGGGACCACGAGCCTGGCTTCTGGGACAGGGGCTCGGTCCGGGTCAGGTTCCTCAGCTGGAAGACGAGTAAGACATCACTCCTTCTCTAGATATTACAGGGTTTATCTAAGGATCAACTGAGAAAACACAGAACCACATCTCGGAAAACAAAAGGTTAGGAGAAGCATGTGGCGTCATCTCTGTGCTCCCTGGCCCTGTCCAGGCCTGTCAGACCACCTGGGGTGAAATGCCTGTGCTGCCGTCATCAGCGGGTCTCCAGCCGATGACTCCCACCCAGATGCAGCTTCTCCGGGGCTGCTGCCAAACCCAAGTCTGAGCTCCCCCCTCCTCCGTGGAGGGTTTTCTCACTAACCTGGGCCAAGGGGCAATGGTGCCTTCGCTGCACGTGACACCAGACTTTCTATCTGGATTACTACCTTTGCCTCAAAATGCCCTACGGAGGACGGATCTTTTTATTGTGACCTATGCATTCTGTTGAATATTTGTTGTGCCAGAGCTACAAATTAGGAGCTGTCAGTGATCTAACTACACTACATCTTTTCAGCAACAGTTAGCACTTCCGAGGCATCAGGCACCTGACAAATATTAAGTCATATAACCCCCATGACATCATCATCAAGTCAGGCCTGTTGTTTCCCCATTTCACATAATGAGGGAATAGGACAGAGGTTAAGTGACGTGCCAGAAGTCACACAACTTGTCAACAGTGAAGCTGGATTGGAACTCAGCTCTTATACCTGTGCTACCTTGCCTACCCTAGCTCTGCCCAGGCTTAGCTTCACCTTCCTGAAGGAAAGCACCTCCTTTCTCTGCCTTCCAGGGAACTGGAGGGTCCTCCCACGGTGCCCGCTGTCCCCAGGAGACAGTGTGCTCCTGGGTGAGGGGCCCTGGCTCGCCATACCTCAGGGATGAGCTGGAAGAGGGCGTTGGAGTAGAGGGTGCCAATCGCCAGAGCTATGAAGTAGAGCAGCAGCCTCTTGTAAAAGGTCTTCTTCATGAAGGGCACCACAATGGCCCCCAGCAGGGAGCAGAGGGAGATGATGGTCACGCAGAGGAGACCATACCCCCACACTGCCATTGGGGGAGAGCCAGGCCCACCCAGGACAGGGAGAAGGGCGAGCACCCCATGGCATGACAATACCATTTAGGGGGGGAAAGGTGGAGGGAGTGGGGCAGCAACAAGGAAGGTTTTGGTGGGTATTAACAAAGGCAACAAAAAGGAAAATCAGAGAGACAAGTAGGGAGGGAGAGAGAAATAGAAAATCTGTTAGTGATTCAAGTCTGATGCAATTTCCTTTAATTAATTCAGAAGAAATGAAGAGGAATTCAAGATGGCCTTGGAACTCTGTGGCCCCTGTCCCCACTGCCTTTGCTGGCCAGGTCACACCTGCCAGCTGGTGTGACTGGCACAGGGGGTTGCCACCTCGGCGTACAGCCATGGTATGTGCAGGTCTACCCAGAAGCTGCCACGCAGACACTGGACCCAAGGCTCTCTTTAATAGGAAACAAGAGCATCTGGAAAGAAACTGACGACCGTGCTTCCACCACCTTGCTTTGTGCACCCGACCCGTAACTGCACAGGCACGTGCACCAACACCCGGGCCTGGTCTGTGGGCACAAGATACAGCCCAGTGCAGGGCTGAGCAGTGGAGACGAGTAAGGCCCAATGCCCGTGAATTCCAGATTCTTAACTTCTCAAGATGTGTGTGTGTTTGTTTTCCTTTGCTTTGAAAGGGCTCCAGTGTGGAGAACAGAGTTCCAAGATCACCCTGTACAGCAAATATTTCCTCTACCACCTCCCAGCGTCACACACTCCAGTGTGGACAAACCTGGGCCAGGATGCGGCACTCTCCTGTGAGCCACAGGGCTGGAGTGTGTACAATTACTCTATTTCCATTCAACAGGTAACCAGGCATTTCATGAACATAATTATTAAAAAATTAATACATTTTATTTCTGGAGCTGAAAAAAATAGCCCAAGATGAGGCCTTCCCTGTGAAGTGCTTCATGGGAATTTTGAGACAAACCTGAGATGGTTTAACTTAAACCAGATTTTTCTCCCATTGCTAAGAAGGAACAGATAAGGTCTGGGCACTGCATTTGGTACCTCTTCTGGCTGAGAGTCTTCTGACTGAGAAAGGCTGGGAGGCCCCTGACACAGGTTCTTTAAGAAAGACCATCCCCCTTGCCCTAGCTGGCATGGTTCAGTGGATAGAGCGTCAGCCTGCAGACTGAAGTGTCCCAGGTTTGATTCCAGCCAAGGGCACATGCCTGGGTTGTGGGCTCGATCCCCAGTAGGGGGCATGCAAGAGGCAACTGATCAATGATTCTCTCTGAAGAGAATCATCATCATTGATGTTTCTATCTCTCTCTCCGTCTCCCTTCCTCTCTGAAATCAATAAGAAATATATTTTTAAAAAACTTAAAAAAGAACAGAAAGACCATCCCCAAAGGAGGTCCCCCGCATAATCAACTTTCCTGCCTGAGCTGACAAAGGGGGCAGACTGTCAACCTGGGTCTTATTTCTTTCAGCTCCTCAGTGGTCACAATTAAAAAACAAAATTAAACATTTCCAAACAGTCAGGTAAGGGCACCAGGAAGCCAGTCCTATCAGGAGAAAGTCAAGATGCAAGGCAGGAAGGATGGAGGGCCCCTTCTCCTTTATCTTGTAATTTTCGTTTCGTTTGTTTGGGTGGAAAGCCTTTGTTCTACGTTCGGCTCTCTGCTACAAATTGTGGCCTGCTTTAAAAAAAAAAAAAAAAAAAGGATTGCTCACCTTTTAGGCCAGTTCTACTTATTAGCTCGTAACCTCTTACTTCTGCCTCGTTCCAGATGGATAATCTCTTGGTGGCCACCCCTGAGCACTGTGAGGGCCTCTACTTAGAACAGAGCGCCAAGGGCATGGATGGAGACCACCGGCTGCAACTTTCCTTTTGAGCCCTGCAACTGGGCTTAGGAAAGGCACTGAGGCAGGAGGCCGAGACCCCCCATAGGAGGGCAAATGCTAAGCGCCTTGCACCTGACATCCCCTGAGGGGGCCAAAGTACACCTGGGTGCCCCAAGAATGAGAGAAGGCCCTTGAGATCCAAAGTCAGACTCATTTGTGTCCCTTGATGTGAAGGAGAAGTTAATTTGTCAGGGGGCAGCTGTCAGGTGCCTGGGAGCACAGGGCGGGGGGCAGGATGTGGGGGGGTGGGGCAGGCTCGGTGGACTCCCTGGGAAAGAGGACGCGCACGTTCTGTTCTACTGCACCTCTGGGATGAGCTGGAAGAGCGCGTTAGAGAACAGCGTTCCAATGGACAGGGCGATGAAGTAAGTGAGCACACGGCTGAAAAACGCTTTCTCCATGCAGGGCAGGACGAGGGCTCCCAGGAGAGAGGCCAGGTTAATCAGTGAGACACTGAGGAAACCAAAGCCCCACACTGTGGAGGAACAAGAACAGATGAGGGCCTCCATTACTGAGAGTGGGTGCTCCTGCTGCCCGGGCAGCCCCCCTGAATCCAGCTGTGGTCTGGGCACACAGAAATGCACCAACCCAGCAGCAGGTATTTGCTGAGTCCGTCTCTTGCTGGGTGCTGCGGAGAAGCCTCAACAAATACTGCACAGCTGCTGTCCAGAAGCAGCTTACCTTTCAGATGGAGGCAGGTGAAAACATGAAAGACTAAGAGTTCAAGGACGACAGCAGGAAACAATGAGGCATGGCACCGGGAGCCTGTTCTGGGTATCAGTGTGGGCAGCACACACCAGCATGGCGGCACCTCAGAAGGGCTATCTGGGCCTGCGGGAGTCACGTGCACTCACAGGCCACGGTGAGTCCCCTGAGGCGGGAGCAGGGGTCCTGGGCAGGGGCGGGAGAAGGACGGGCTGGGCTGAGACAGACCCTGTAAGGTCTGAAATGCTAAATGAAAAGCCCCGGCGTGGCCCCTGTAGTTTCATGAAAACTAAAGTGGCAAAGGGGCCGTAAAAAGCAATCCACGGTCGGGCTGGCCCAAAGAGCCCAACACTAAGCGATGCACTGGCCACACCGGCCCATCTGACCACGTGCACCACCAGCTCTGCAGGTGCAAGGGCACCAGTATCGCCGTCACTCCCATCCACCCCGCCTGACGTGGATAAGCTGGCCACGTCACACACTGAGCAAGCAGCACTCTCGATCAGCAGAGGTCCGCGTGAAGACAAGCACGGGGGCCAGGCCTTCCTGTCCCAGCTCACCTTCCACCGTGCTCGGCCTCCCCTCCTCCGTCTGCTCGTTCTCCTCGTCCTCCTGGTTCTCAGAGGAGCAGGCCTGGGAGTCCAGCTGCTGGAGGATGGTGGGGCAGAAGTCCTGGAACTCACTCCGCCCGATCTGCGACTGGCTGCTGAGGTTGTGGGCAGCAAAGAGGGCTCCAGAACTGAAGCACTGAAACACAGGTGAGGGGCAGAGAGCCTTAGAACTGGTCATACCTTGCTCCAGGCAGTGGCCGACTCAGCCTTCCAAGAAAGAATTGTCCAAATATCACTGATTCTGTAAGACTAATCTACAGGGGTGGGAGCAAGGGGGTCCTTCAACTAGAAAAACTGTTATCTTAGAGCTCAGCCATCGGGTTTATACATATACATACCCCACATAAAACATCTGTAAGGGCCGCCCAGAGATTCTGGAAGAAACTAAATTCCAATCATTCTTGCCAGGATGTACTTTCTAGAAAACATGAGCCTATTTGTACACCTTAAGATACAGATTGAACCCGATAGCAAATCTGGCTGCACATCACAATAGCCCAGGGAACTATCCTATTAAAATGCAGATTCCAGATACTTCTCCAGAGCTATTAAGGATGGGAAGGGCGGGGGGGGGGGGGGGCAGCCAGTAGTCAGTGGCCATTGGCCATGAACTCTCCATCCCCTTGGGAGGCAGCAGGGGAGTTGTTCTCACACACTGTTCCTATGAAACACGGCAGTTTTCCTTCTCAATATACTTCATACATGTCAGTCTTTATCTGAGTTTGGATTTACGTGGGTCTATGTCTAGAATCAGCCTTGTGGGTGTGTGGACAAGGGAGTTTCTGGGCCTTCAAAGCTGAGGAGTCCACTGACCCCAAGACACTGCTGCTGTGCCAGGAAGCCTCTGGGGTCAGGCTGCATCAGCCCCGACGGCGGCCTCCTCACCAACGCAGACACTCACCACGCCCCTGTGGTTCTGTGTCCAGGCCACATGGGCCCCTGATCTCTCCTTCAAGGCGAAGCTCCAGGACACCTCCCCTCAGACCTGCCTGGACTGTTCTAGCGCACACTCATCTCCCGTTCTCATTCTTTAATCCTACAAGGACTGTCCAATCCACAGCATTTAATGCTTCATGTCAATATCAGCTAACTTTGTTCTCATTGGCTGAGTTCCCCATCTTGACAATAAACCCCCTAAACATGACTCATTTTGTTAGGGGCAGGAGGGAGAGAGAGAATAGTGGGGACTAGCTATAGTTATAAGAAATATTCATCATGCTCTGTTAACCATGATTTGTTCTCATTTAAGAAAGCACATTCTGACCTGGCTGGAAGTTGTATGCCCCTGGACCTGGGAGTTAACCCTGCATTTACTCTCCTTGCCTATCATCATGGAAAGATTAACAACCTTGCTGCCAAGAGAAACAATGGAGTTCCGGAGGTGCCCGCCCTCTGCAACCCCCAAACCCTCTACTCCAGCTGCTTTCCCTGTGATCTGTAACCATTATACCCATTCTTATTCCTTTTGCCTACTTCCCCATGTAATCTTTGTCCTTCTACCCAATATAAGCAGCTGGCTTATGGGGGTAGGCGGTTAGAGCAGATCTTTGTGGATGACCTACTGCTCTCCCCTGGTGGCTGCTTAACTGGCTCAAGTAGTGACAGGCAGTCTGGACCCATTCGTTGTCCCGTTTCAATTTTTCTCTATTTCTCACAACACTCAGCATAGGAAACAAAACAGATATAAAGCAAGTGCTGGCTGACGTCTACCTGGCTGCCTCAAATAGCCTTAGATGCAGATTAGCCAAGATGATGTGGGAGAAAGAACAAGGAGACAGAAGCCAAAGACCTGGGCCTTAGTCCCAGTCCCTCCAGGATGTCACTATGGGACCCTCAGTGTTCTGTCCCATAGACTAAAGATTTTCCATCCGCACCTAGAGGTGCTGTGAGGCTCAACTAGGAGAGAGGACGCAGGGCTTTGTAATCTACAAACTCTGTTGGAAATGCTAGCTGTCTTGGGAGCTCCAGCAGTTCCGGGTGATCTAAGTGCAGCTGCAAGGAAGAGCCTGGAGGGCTGAGAACCCCAATTCCTGCTACCCTTTGGTAATGGCTTAAAAACACCCATGCAGGTGGGAAGGCAGCGCAGCTGGAGATTCAGACTTGCTGACGCAGGCAACGGGAAGAGCTGGCTTCTGCTGTGTCATCAAGGTTTGCCTACCCCAAGTCCCTGCTCCAGCAGCTCAGCTCCTGTGCCTGACTGGACTGTGAGCCCTGAGAGCAGAGTGCTGAGCAGAGCAGGGAGCCTTACCATGGACAGGTTCCTCTGTCCCTGTAGGGGCTGGGTGACATTGGCCTGGCCCACTCCCACATGCAGGTGGTTGAGCAGGGCCTTTAGCTGCTGCAGAGTGAGGCTGTCACCCTCCCCATAGCGATGCATGAGGTCCTGCAGGAAAGAGGCGGCACTGATGGCTGGCGTCCCCGTGGACACAGCATATGTTTCAGGAGCAGCTGTCCATAAGCTGAGTAGGGTCAGCAGGAAGCAGCCAGGGTGTAGCAGCTTCATGGTGATCAGTAACCCTGCAAGAACAAAAAGGCAGATGAAGGTGAGGTTTAAAAAACCTACCTCTCAGCCCCGGCCAGGTAGCTCAGTTAGAGCATCATCCTGAGACGCCAAGATTGTGGGTTGGATCCCCATTGAAGGCGCATACAAAAATCAACCAATGAATGCATAAACAAGTGGCACAACAAGCTGATGTTTCTCTCTGTTCCTCCCTCCCCCACCCCCCTCTAGAGTCAATAAATAAATAAGCACAATTTTAAAGTCCTTATCTTTTAAAGATACAGAAATAATCTTGGATTAAACAGTATCTGGGATTTGCTTCCACATAATTAAGGAGGAGTACTGGCATGGGAGTACAGATGAGACAAAATGGGACATGAGTTGGTCATTGCTGAACCTAAGTGATATGTAGATGGCAACTCGTTATACTATTCAGTCTACTTTTGTATATGTTTGAAATTCTCCAAAATAACCTAAAAAATTAATACTACCACTAAAATAAGAAAAAACAGACTGGGAAAAATACGTGCCATCAAATATGACAAAGGTTTACTTCTATCCTACCTAAATTAGGGACACACACATGGAAAACATGCAGTCTCTCTGGTTTGTTAAGAGTACAAATGGAAACGATGGATAATGCTACTGCAACTTATTAAAATAGCAACACAGATTTTTTAAAAAAATATAAAACCAAAAGTTAGTGAGGCTGAACAACCAAAGAAGATGCGGCTGGTGGCTATAAAATAATGTGACTCTTGAAAAGCTATGATAATAGAAGTATTTAAATCCTCTGAATCTGTAATTCTACTTCCAGAATTTACAGTCACAGAGCAATTCAAAAACAAAAAGGCTACAGGCAGAAAGATGTGTTAGGGTGAAATTTAACGTTAAGAAGAAAAACAATTATGTAGCAGAGTTAAGAACTGAGAAGGGCCGAAACCGGTTTGGCTCGGTGGATAGAGCATCGGCCTGCGGACTGAAAGGTCCCAGGTTTGATTCCGGTCAAGGGCATGTACCTGGGTTGTGGGCACATCCCCAGTAGATGTGCAGGAGGCAGCTGATCGATGTTTCTCTCATCATCGATGTTTCTAACTATCTCTCTCCCTTCCTCTCTGTAAAAAATCAATAAAACATATTTAAAAAAAAAAAAAAAAGGAACTGAGAAGGAACAAAGAAAAATGAAAGCTTTAAGACAGTAGGACACACGATTTTTCATTTGTTAAATCATTTCCCTTCTTACAGTTATAATTTAATTAGTGAAATAAACATCAGGAAGGGAAAAGGAGGCTCCTACTTAATCCAGACCCAGGACCCAGTCACGGCAGTAGTTTCCACGCCTCCCTAACCATGAGGCCTCGCTGTGGGTCACTCCACCTCCAGCCTCTGCTTGCGACAGAGGAGCTACACAGCAGAGTGGTTCTGTGGTGGGCAGTTAGACAGACATGAGCAGAGCAAGGACGATGGGCCAGGTACAGAAGGTCACCTGGGTGGACAACCCCCAGGTGCTTAGCAAGGGACAACCGATTGTAGGGGGGGACCTGCCCCGTAGGGTGACCTTTCTTCCCCCAGCATATTTGCTGGTCATGCGGTTTGGACCCCCTGACCTTTCCTCCCTAGAGATAACATCTAGACCTCAGTCATATTTTATTTAGCTCCAGGCCCAGATAAGCAACAGAACCGGCCACAGCTGTCCTCAGGACCAGCTGCACTGGACAATGACCCCCTGCGCTGGTGCCGGCCAATCAGTGGAGACCACAACCCTGAAAGGACACCCCTGGAAAACTGCTGAATATGCTATTGAGATCTTCCCCTGGGACCTCCCCATAAATCTCCACCCTCAAAACCCTTAGGACAGAGGACCCAGTGCCTCTCCCTTTCCCTGTCCCTTTCCCTTCCCTGCCCCAGGCAAGTTACCATTAGCTTCCTCACTCCCAAGCTCCAAGGGCCCTTCCTTTACCTCTGTAACTTGTTTCCTAAGCCCTTTTCTTCTAGGAATTACTTTTTCTACCTCTGTGATTTTATAAATAAATATTCTCTTACAGTTTGGGTCTTGGCTCTGAATTTTTTCCTAGCCAGAACCCAACTACCAAGGTTGCAGAACCAAAGTTAGGTTTGACCCCACTGGCCAGACACCTAGTGCCGTTCCGGCCGCCTACAACAGCTCAGAGCAGGCCTGTTTGCATCCCGGATCTGCCCCTTACCGGCTGTGTGATCTCTGGTGAGGTATTAACCAGCGTCAACATTCTAGAAACACCCAGACCAGCGACGGCCTTTGGTGTCAGAAAGACCTAGCTTGAATTCCCGCAATACTGCTTACCCAGAGTGACCTTGGCCAAGTTACTTTGGCTCCTCTCCACACTTTGGTTCTCTCGTCTATAAACTTGGTAGCACTCATTGGGTTACTGTGAAGATTTACTGCAATGAGCTGCGATAAGTCTACTGAGTGCATGGGCTTTAGAAAGCACTCAATGAAGTGTGGCTATTACTTTAAGACTTACAATTAGCAGAGTTCTTCTACTTTGACTCCTTCTCAGCCCAGACACTGAGCTGCTAACAGAAATATCCCTTTGGCTGACTTTATTTATTCCAGGCCTGTGGCGCACACATCACACAAGTCCCTGACCGCAAGCACATCTGGGACATTCCAGGCGGTATGGGGCATACACAGAATCTGAGGCACAAAGCATCACTCTTTATGGAATATACTTCGAGTCACGCAAACGAATGGATTGGGTATCACAAAAACGATGCTTCGTAAAAGTGTTACTTTGAGACTAACAACTCTCAAATCTCCACCAAGAACCAAAAGTTAAATTACGGTGTGCAGGGTGGATCTTAGCCCAAAATGGCTAAACCCCACTGTACGAAGAAAGCTGTTCTCCGCCTGACCACACCCGTCTGTCTAAGGGTCGACTTGGACTGTCAAAATGAAGAGCTGCGTGGACTTAGGAGAGGCAGCCAGGCAGAGAGGCAGCTAGCGCTACCCGTGTGCACCTTGCTTTGCACTGATGTTCATGATTCCTGTAAGAGAATCGGGACACTTATACTAAATGAGGAGACGGGTTCAGAGATTAGGAAACGTGATCCATTGCCAGCAAATAGAGCAGTGAAGCCAGAAACTAAATTTTTCATGGAAGGAAGCCAGGTCTGAAGGACACTAAAGCCAGAGCACTCTTAACCACTATCCCTGCTGGATAGAGACACAAAAATACACACCCTGGCTCCCATGAAGACCCACAAAATCCTGCATCCTCTGGGCAGACGGGCCCCAGCTCCTATCAGCCCAGGAAGCACCGGTGTAGAGGAACCCCCAGATACGCCTCAGCAGCTGGCCTGTATTGTAGGGCTCCTTCTATAGAACCACTTCCACAAAAACAACTGTTCTACTTTAGCTATAATTCTCAAATTTATCTGTAGCAACTTCAAAACGTCAGAAAAAAACAAATATAAAAATCTCTTCAAGCATGAATTTTAGCTCTACCTGGATTGGTATTCATGTCAAGGTCAGCATTTATTGAGTATTGGTTCTTCACTGACCCCAGGGGCCATGGCAGCCTGGAGCGGGTGGGTAGATTCAGCAAGGGGAGCCTTCCTGCCTGGCCAGCACTCTGACGTAGCCCACCCCCCAGAGCCTAATAACAACGGGAGGGTAGTAAGAAGTCTGGTCCAGGCACCTGGGAGTTGCTCAAGACACTGCAAATCCAAGTGACCCCGGACTTCTGGCAGACACGAGAAGGAAAGCTTCCCGCTCCAATGCAGATTTTTCTTCCCTTTACCTACAAGTTATTCTTAGAAAAAAGGTTTCTAAAAAGAAAGAAGAGAGGCCAAACACACACACAGCTCTTGGTATAGCTGGATGGTGCAGTTGGGCAAGTCCTTGCCGTGTGGCCCCAGCTGCAGGAGGAAGCCGGGTCTACTAAGGCCATGGAAATGGGCGGGCCGGTGGGCCGCTGCAGTCCTCCCAAGGAGCTGAGCCCACTGCCCTCAAGGACACCTTCCAGGAGTAGTAAGAAGAGCATGTGGGACAGGGCATCAAAGGAAGTTGGAGAGCCCTAACAGGTGTGGCTCAGTGGACAGAGCGTCGGCCTGCAGACTGAGGGTCCCAGGTTCGATTCCAGTCAAGGGCATGGACCGTGGTTTCGGGCACATCCCCAGTAGGGGGCGTGCAGGAGGCGGCTGATCGATGTTTCTCTCTCAGCGATGTTTCTGACTCTCTATCCCTCTCCCTTCCTCTCTGTAAAAAAATCAATAAAAAAAAATTTTTTTAAAGGAAGTTGGAGAGACAAAGGCTTGAGGGTGCCATTGGCTCAGAAGACCAGGCTCTCCCACTAAAGAGAAGCTGCAGTTTCCCCATTCCTTTGTTCACTCGGCTTGGGTTCAAAGAAGTCAATTATTTTAGTGCCTTAGCTCAATCTCCAAGGCGCTAGACCCAATCCTTGGGGGTCTGGGGGGAATGAAAGACCTATGAGGAAGCCCGACCCTCTGTGGAACTTCAGAGGTGCCCTTACCATCTTGGAGGCTCCGAAATCAGAACTGCACATGCCCGTCACCTTCACTTGGTCTAGAAATGCCTCATCTTAGAAGCTGCACTCTGTCCTGTGGACACACCTGACTGCTGGACTCACCATGCTGCATTCTTTCTATGCCCACTCCCCTTTCAGAGGGGAACAAACATTTACTTCTCTTTGGGGTGACAAAGTAGTGACATGCCATGATACTTGGTCCAGAGGGTGGACATGGATGTGAGTAGAACAGGCAGCAGAGACCTGTGGGGCCTGGGAGCTGCTAGGCCTCAAAACATCCACTCCCTTCCCTGACCACCAGCTGACTAGCTAGTCCACTATTCTCAGATTCCTCTGGGGCCAGGAATGACATGTGGAAGTTAAGATCAAATGCTCCAGAGACAGCCAGCTGGTGTAGTTCAATGGTTGAGCATCGACCTATGAACCAGGAGGTCATGATTCCATTCCCTGTCAGGACACGTGCTGGGGTTGTGGGCTTGATCCCCAGTAGGGGGCATGCAAGAAGCAGCTGATCAATGATCCTCTCTCATCACTGATATTTCTATCTCTCCCTATACCTTCCTCTCTGAAATCAATAAAAACGTGTTTAAAAAAATTTTTTAATGCTCCAGAGACAAACTTGGCTAAGGCATAACTGTTTCCAAGGCCAACTGGTAAACCACAGAAAATGGGTAAGACATGTGTTTGAAATCCTACCCAATATGTTGAGTTGGTTCCCCCTCAAAGTATGGGCTATAGGGGAGCACAATAAATTACAACGCTAGCACTCTTCAGCTGCGGTCTCAGGCGGCTGGGGTAGCAATCCATGCAAGGGCAATCTGAATTTGGTCTTTTCATAGCACTTTATATAAAGTTGAGAAAAGGCTGGCTGCTACACCAAATAATGACCCTGGGGGCTGGAGGGGTGGATGAGGGGTTGTAGTGAGCATGTGGGAAGAAGGGGATGCTGTAGTGATATGAATGATGTTCCCAGAGTGCTGGTCCCACTTCTGACTGGCCTCAGTGAATCATCCTGAGCTTCCTATCAACTGTCTTCATCCATACTTGAAATCCCAAGAACATAAAAGAGGTATGTAGTTACCCCACTGGCGTGGCTCAGTGGTTCAGTGTCAACCTATGAACCAGGAGGTCACAGTTCGATTCCTGGTCAGGGTACATGCCCGATTGTGGACTCAATCCCCAGTAGGGGGCGAGCAGGAGGCAGCCGATCAATTATTCTCTCATCATTGATATTTCTCTCTCTCTCTCCCTTCCTCTTGGAAATCAATAAAAATGTGTGTGTGTGTGTGTGTGTGTGTGTGTGTGTGTGTATACACTGAGTGGCCAGATTATTATGACCATGTGACGTTTGTAGGCAAATTAGCTATAGTTTCCCGCTGAAGTTGCTAGAGAGCCAGATCATTATAAACGTTTGAATAGTACAACGTATCTAAGTATCCTTGCTGATCAGGTTCATCCTATCATGTTGATGGTGTATCCCAATGGAGATGGCTTCTTTCAACAAGACAATACGCCATGCCACGCTGCTCGTATTGTGCAGGAGTGGTTTCAAGAACATGAGGGAGACTTTACCTTGCTTAGGTGGCCCCCACAATCACCAGGTCTCAATCCAATTGAGCATTTGTGGGACGAAGTTCAAAGAGCCATCAGGCAGCTGGTTCCACAACCATCAGATCTCACAGAACTGGACAGTGCTATTCATCAGGCATGGTGTCAGATTCCTCGCATCACCTTTCAACATCTCGTGAAGTCAATGCCAAGAAGAATCGCCGCAGTATTGAAGGCAAAAGGTGGCCCAACAAAGTACTGATGGGGTGGTCATAATAATCTGGCCGGTAAAATAATCTGGCCACCCAGTGTATATATTTTTTTCTTTTTAAAGAGGTGTCTAGTTCTTTTACTTCCTCTCAGGACAGACAGCTGATGTCTCTGAGACACCTGTGGCCTCCTCACATTCCTCCAGGGCTGGGAGCATCAACGACACAACCAACTACTACAAGGCAGCTCCTACCCCTCTGGGGTTCTTTCCCACCAACAGCTCATCTCTGCAGACCGCCAAGTAGACTGGTCTTTCCACTGTCCCACCCCACCCTATCAGAGGGCTGGGACTTGTCAACCTAACAGGACCATCTCCCCAGTGGACATTCCCAAAGGCCGATGGCCCTGAGTGAGTCCAGGGGCAACATTCCTGAGCCTCCCTGGGGAGACATCAAAAATCCCTGAAACCTGCAGGCGACGGACGCAGCCAGGCCTCGGGCCGAGGCGGAGGTCCTGAGGAATCAGAAATCCGGCACTCACCTCGCTGGGCTCAGGGGGTGACACTAACTAGGGCAGCACCAACTCTGGCGGCAGAAGGCCATGGGCTTGGTGTGCGAAGTCCAGTTTGCAGCGACTCCACGCAACTCACTGACCTCACCAGGTTTGTTTCCTCATTTTGGAAAGAGGAAAACAAACCCTCGGGGGTGTGAGTAAGGAAGTTAAAGAATGCTGAAACACTATATAAAGATAAAGATTTCTGAGGTAAGATGGAGAATTGAAATGGCATCAAAAATTTCCTTCCCCTGATAATTAACATTTGAGTAAAAAAAAAAAAAAATTGTATAAAAAGCAAGCAAGAAAAACAGTCACCAAGAGCAGCCAAACAAAGAGATGGGCAAACTCTGATAGAATAACTTCAAAACCACAGGCGAGGAAAGGAATGTGGAGGCATCCCGCACGGCTCATCTCCTAGCCCAGTGGTCAGCAAACTGCGGCTCGCGAGCCACATGCGGCTCTTTGGCCCCTTGAGTGTGGCTCTTCCACAAAATACCACGTGCGGGCGCGCATGTACAGTGCGATTGAAACTTCATGGCCCATGCGCAGAAGTCGGTATTTTGTGGAAGAGCCACACTTAAGGGGCCAAAGAGCCGCAGTTTGCCGACCACTGTACCTAGCCTCCTAGCCCGGCTCATCTCCTAGCCTCCTTGCCAGGCCCAGACCTGAAGCCATGGTAATGAAAGCAGACCATGAGAATTCCAACTTCTCCCAAATGGGGAGGTGGGTGGGAATGGAAAATTGCCAATGTTTCCTCCCTCAATATAGGGAGTACTGGGGAAAGCTGCTGGGAAGAACACCAAATAGGTGAAATTCAAAGAACAATGGGCTGGCTCTCTGAGGGAAAGCAGGGCTCTGAGGCACATACTGAATGAACTGAGGGAAAACTGAGTTTTCCTCTGCCTCCAAGAGAAACGGAGCACGCCCCTAAATAAGTGGGCCGAGCCACACCACGGGGGCTGTTACCCAAATCCCAGAACAGAAGACACTCCATCTCCCCTCCTCACACCCACAGTCCTCGTTCATCCAGGCTACAAAACAGGTCACAAATACCCAGCTCTCAGCACTGCCTTGGTGGGGATGGAGTCAAATCTACCTCAACGTGCTGGGAAGAAAGCCATGTCTTATTTTGGAGCCAGAGCGAGAGAGCACCAGCATGAACATGAAAAGAAACAGCACGCCAACCCTGCAAAAGACAAAGATGCCAACTGAAAGTGCGACCTAGCTCCCCACGACTGCCTCACAGTGCAGAGTAACTCAATCAGAATGTGATGCAATACACAGCTCGCGCACGAGATAAAAGGAGGTGCAGGCTACTCAAAAACAAGACAGTAGCCCCGAAGAATAAATTATAATGAACAGATCAAAATTCTATCAGTAATTTCAAAGGAAAATACTGACAGAGGAAGGTTTGAGATCACAGTGGACGCAGAAGTTTAAGACAAACTGAAACAAATACAGTCATGTGCGGCTTAACGACAGACATACATTCTGAGAAACGTGTCATTAGGCAATTTCGTCATTGTGAACATCACAGAATGTACTAGTACTTACACAAACCTACATGGTATAGGCTACTGCTCTGTAGGGAGGAAAAATAATTTTGGGAGAGACCCAGTTAAACTGCAGTAACTCACCCAAATAGCTGAAGCCACCACCTTAAATACCACCTTTAGGTGAAGACAGAAGAATACGTTGGAGCCCTGGTCGGGTTGCTCAGTTAGTTAGCGTCATCCCAATACGCCAAGGTTGCAGGTTGGCTCCCCAGCCAGGGCACATACAAGAAACTACCAATGAATGCATAATTAAGTGGAACAGCAAATTGATGTCTCTCTCTCTCTCTCATAGATAAAAAAAATAAAAAAGATGCTGGGGGTGGGGGAGTCAATTATGGGAGTTGCCAGGCAAAGCAGAGTAAACCAGGGTAGGGTTGCTGTTATGCAGACGCAGACGCCTTCTGCACTGATAAGAGTTTCTGGAGATAAGGTCACCCCCCTCTTCCGGGTACAGTGAGGGAGGCACCCTAACAAATGAAGGGCTCCCTTACAAGTGTGACTGTCCTTTACAAAAGGTCACTTCTACCTGGTTTTCAGAGCTTTTCACATGTGTGCTGCTCCTTAAATTAACCAGCCTAAAATAATCCTTGTGCCAAAGAACATATTTTGGGGTGACAAATCCTCTTCCCCTACAGCTCCCAGGCTGCAAACCATACAGCATGCTATTGTACAGAACACTGTAAGCAATTGCACTGCAACGTCACGATGCTGCAACAGGAACTTTTCAGCTTATAATCTTAGGGAAGCGTTGTCATATATGCAGTCATGCATTGAACGTAATGTCGTCATGGGGCATGTGACTGTAACAAGATCAGCACAGGGGTGATTAATTGGTGTTTCTGAAATAGAGAACCCAAGGATGGAATAGAGGGTACATTTCAAGATAAATACAAGATTTCCCTGAAACGAAAAGAAAAAACCAGGATCTAAAGATTTAAATAATACATTGTATTCCACAAAAATGTGATGCAGACAGAATGCTCAACACAGACAGTTCAGTTAAGCTACTGAACTGTAAGAGACCTTTTCAGGCATCCAGAGGAAACATTTTTTTTTTTTGCACCAAAATATTTTATTACAAAAATTGTTAAACATACTAAACTTATTTTAAGTGGCAGAAAATTCAGGCTGCCCTCATCTTCCTCATAGCAACATTCAGGATCACAAGAAAATGCAACAATGTTTACACAATTCTAAGAGAAAAGAAAATATGAACCACGGATATTATTCTCAACCAACATGAAATGCAGCTAAGTAATACATTTTTAAAAAGGAGCCCAGGAATGCAGAAACCATGATAAGATGACTGATGGTAAGCAATAAACCCTTTAAATAAGAAATAATAAAAACTATGGGGGCCCTGGCTGGTGTGGCTCAGTTGGCTGAGTGTAGTCCCGTGGGCCAAAAGGTTGATGGTTCCCTTCCCAGTCACGGCACATGCCCAGGTTGGGGGCTCACTCCCCAGTTAGGGTGTGTGCGGGAGGCGGCCGTGCAGTTACTCTCTGTCACACCCTAGTTCCCCTCTCTCTCCCTCTCCCTTCTTCTCTCTCTAGAATCAATAAAAACATATTTTAAACAATTTTTTAAAAACAACTATGGGGATTATGGTTCTAGGAAAGAACCTAAATGTTATAAAAATGGACAATTTAATAATATAGTAAAAACAAGAGAAGGGAAGAAAGGAAATGAGAAAAAATGTGAAAATAGTAATGTCTTCATTTTTCATGGCAAAGAGTCAATCAATAGTGTTTAAAATGGAAACAAGTAATTATAGCGATGACTCACAAGGTCTTATTTTTCTTAAATATATTTTTATTCATTTTAGAGAGAGAGGAAGGGAGATGGAGAGAAACACAGAATAGCTGCTTCATGCCCCCTACTGGGAACCGCGCCTGCAATCAGGACATGTACCCCAACCAGGAATCAAACCAGTGACCCTTCAGTGAACGGGGCGACACTCAACCAAGCTACACTGGCCATGGCACAAGGTCTTTTTTTTTCCCCCCTAACCTTAGTGGGGTCTTTGAGGAAATAACCTCTCTTATGAAAAATACATTTCTTTAAAGCTTAATAATTCCTTTAATTTTGCTATGGTTTTTGTATCTACCTTTCTATATCTGTTTCTGAGTATGCTTGGAAGATTATCTGCTGTAATGTCTACCTAGTATTAGTGATATTTCTGAGTGACGAAATTTTGGAGTGTTTTGGTTAGTATTATTATTATTATTATTTTTTTTTACCTCAAATCACTGATGTGTCCCAATGGGTGGTGAGGGTATGGCATTATAAAAAACATGGTTGACTATTTTTATAATCAAGGAGGTAGGGAGAATTTTCTAAATATGGTACAAAACCTAGACATGGGAAAAGCAATAACTAACACAGTTAAAAACAAAAACTGCCAAGTGTTCTACAAAGATTAGTATATTCCCAGTATTGCTGGTCAACTAATGATGCAGCCATCGGTGCAAGTCCCAGCTGACCCAGGAGAATCAGCAGTCTCACAGCTCCAGCCCAGGGCTCGTCACGATCGCCCTACAGGCTCTCTGGAGTCCAAAAGGCTTTGAGAAAAACTACCCATCCTGTGGACCTCCACACCCCCCTAATGAGCATGGTCAGGAGGCCACTCTCCTCCCAGACAGGCTACAACCCCTCCCAAGCACAGTGCAAATATTACAGCTTAAAAGCCAGGCCAAGCAGCCCAGGGTTCAATGGGCCCTTTCTCTTCCTGCCTCCTTTGGCCTCCCATCTAACTGCTCTCCAGCACACCCCAAAAGGACGTGCTCTCTTCTCCCAGGGCCCACCCTCAGAACCTCAGCCTCAAGCTTTGGCCCAGTCAATGGCCGCCCAGCGTGGGAGATTTCGGGGGCAGCACAGGAGGGCTGCCAGGGGGAGAGGGCAGGGGTGCCTAGAGACAGCAGCTCACTTACTCTCCTCATGAAACCTCATGTTGCTGGGAGGGATAGGATGAGAAAACATTAAAAAAAAATTAGTGGTGACCCAGAAGCAGGGAACAAAATTAGAACCAGCAGCCTGCTGCTCACTGACCAATATTTACTGAGCTCCCCACTGCGTGTATCAGTGCCTGTGAGAGGGAGGGCAGAGACTGGAGTCAGCCCAGGGCAGCGGCACAGACAGCAGGGATGGCTGATTTAGCCACATGCTGAGCCCCAGTGAGGACAGTAGGGGACAGAGGGAGTGCATTTGCCTGGCTGCCCTGTTCCAGCCGGAGCCTGGGCTTGACAAAGCAAAGAAGTCTTCCAAAACTAACTGCCTGCGCCAGGCAGCCCAGTGAGCAGTAGCCAGCCAAATACCCCACCCACAGCCCTCCCTCCGCCAGAGGCATGGCGAGAATCACCCTGATTCTCATCATTCACCCATCAACATTTCCCAGACACTCAGTTACAAAATTCTGACCTGCTGTCCTTGTAAGTCCACTCCTGTTTGTCAGGCCACGGGGCCCAGCATGTGGCTTAGGAATCTTGGTACTGTGCACATCTACCACTTACATCACCCATTTGAAGCAAACTCCCTGGCTTGTTATTCAGGGTCAAATTAATAAGCAAAACATATGGTCTAGTCCAGCCGTGGGCAAACTACGGCCCACGGGCCAGATCCGGCCTGTTTGAAATGAATAAAACTAAAAAAAAAAAAAAAAGAGGGGCGAGCAGAGAATGTCTGCTGGAAGATGGGAAGCCCGGCTGGATGAGGATCAGGAGCTCAGCACCTCCTCCCACCCACAGGGATTCTAACTCTCCAGGGCCCATAGACCAACTTTAACCCTGAAGTCAGTTGTCATGACCCTTATTACTCTTCTTCTCTAGACCAGTGGTCGCCAACCTTTCCGACCTCTCGGACCACCAGTGATCCGTGGACCACCGGTTGGCGACCACTGCCCTATACTAAATAACCTCCATTCCTTCCGTTTCACCTATACTCACTGAACTACTAGTAAAAGCTAGCTACACCTACCAGACTTACAAACTCAGTCCAAGAGTCCATTCGTTTAGCAAACACTCATTGCCCACCAGTTTCATACCAGGAATTATGCTGGGCACTGGGGATGTCTGGTACCTGCCCTCGCAGATAAGGGGAAAACAATTCAACAAGTGACTTGCAAGAGCAATGATGACATGGGCTATGTTTTGATCAGGGTTCAGTTGGGCAATCTGAGCAGGAAGGGGATTTGTATGAGGTATTAAATGGCTTAGGAATCATCAGGAAGGCTGGAGAAACAGACTGAGCTTCCAGGAGCTCCTCCCAAAACTCAGTGCAGAGCTGGGCTGCCAGGGAGCGGGGGCCCTGCCACCATCAGGTATGGTACAAAGAAGCGGCCCGCACAGAATTATGCCGCCCCTGCCGTGATCCACACCAGCAAAATGGATGTCCCAGAGCCCATCGGGAGGAAGGGGATGGCCACACATTTAAGACTGGGTCAAGTGCAGGCAACTGGCAGAGTCACACGTGAATTTTAGTGCAAGGATGTCTGGAAAGTACAGTTTTTGATTCTCTACTTCTAGTGGGCTGGACTAAAATGCATTATCCCAAGTAGCATACTTGGTAGTGAAAGGAGGCACTATTCATAAACACGCCAGGACAACAGGAGTGAGCCAGACGGTTTTCTTCATGGAGGCGCCTGTGAGCAAGCCCACCCACACCACCCACCACGGATCACGATGAGGCGGAGTGCAGGAAGCTACAGAGAACACAGTGGGACAGGCAAACCTAGTGTCAGGGGTCAGGGAACGCCTCCAAAAGGAAACATTATTTCAGCAGAGACCCGAAGGGCGGTCAAAGTGAGCCAGGTGACGGTGAAGGTGAAGGTGAAGGTGAAGGTGAAGGGGGTGGAACCAACGGCCCAGAGAGACACAGCTGCATTTGGAAAGACCTGTGAACACACACATCTGAGAACTTAAGAGTCCAGTGTAGCAGGCAGACTCGAGAGGATGCGGTAGGCACCAGGGCAGGGAAGGGCCTGTTATTGGCAAGGTGCTGGACTTCGTCTGGAGGGCAGTGGGATCTTTTTCAGTAGAGATATGGTCAGATTTGAGGTTTTGGCATGTCCATGTGGCTGCAGTGTGGAGAATGGCCTTGAGGTGGGTGAGCACAGAAGCCAGAATCCAAGTAGCAGGCTCTCTGGTGTCCAGATGGGAGCACGCAGCACGAAGAGTGGTCTAAAGAGCCAGGCTTCTTTCTCCAGCTTCAATGCAGCCCGGGGCCTCCCCTGCTTTTGGGGCTGCTGGCCTCACCGTTTCCCACTAAGGAACTGAATAGGCTCCTGTAGTGGCCACGAGTAGAGAAACAAGCCCCTTCACTGTCCTCATCACCCAGAGTATCAGGGTGAGTGTGAGAGGACCGACCACCCCCATCGTCTCCTGAATCAGCCCGAGCCTCGTCTGGCTCCAGTCTCTTTCTGTAGCAGGAGAGCCATTCATAAATGCCAACTCCAACGCCTTGGCAGCAACACCCTGGGGGCAGAATCTGCCACCAAGGGCTTCTCACAAGAAGTCTCTCTATGATCCCGTCTTCCCGAAAAGGGGCAGAAGAATGCTCTGAGCCGAGCCCCAGGCTCCCCCCGGAGGTGAGGCAGGCGCTTCCTACATGAGCCTTGATAAGACAGCACAGCAGGCAGAGGCACGCACCAGTTCCCTGGAACAGTGAACCTCCCTCCAGCAAGAGCCAGGCCCCAGGGCAGTTCCACTGATCTGCCTGCCCCGGCAGCGCCCCCCCAACCCGCCTCCCTCCCACCTTGCCTGCCTCAGTGCCCCTGTGCTCCACTGCCTCCACCTTTACAACCCTCCCATCCTGAAGCCCCCACTCCTCCTCAAAGACTCTGACCACACCAGCCTCTATAGCAGAGACGCTGACTCCTGTGTCATCATTTCTCTAAGGAAAGTGGTTCTCAAAGTGTGGTCCCTGGACCAGCAGCATCACCACTACCTGGGAACTGGGAAGTGCACAGTCTCAGCCCCACCCAAACCTGCTGAATCAGAAACTGTGTCTTAAAAAGCCCTCTAGGTGACCACGATATACACTACTCTTGGGAAGATCAAGAGCTCTCCTTAGATCTCCAGGTTTCTTCACCAAAGAGGGCCAGAGCCACTGCTGCCAGGGGTGGCTCCTTCCCACCCCGCACTCAGCCTCTGTGCAGTTACTGCCACAGGCACATGGCCAGGGCCCCCAGTAGAATGGCACAGGCTGTACCTTAGATTTCTCAATGACCATAAACATTATCAGCAGAGCAATGAATGAGCCCTCCTCCCATGAGAAAGAGGGTTACTGGGAAAAAGAAAGAAAACCCCCCGATTTCCAAATTGGAGTGAGAAAAGGGGTAGGAAAGGGAGGGAAATTGAGCAATGGCATTCCTGAATCATAATTCCTCCATTTTCCTGCCTCCTGCCCAAACTTCCCAAATGGCCCAAGGTCTCTGGCAGTTACCATCTGATTATTGGGGAGAAAGGCCTTCCCACTGTGGGCCTCTGAAAGTGACCAGAGCGCCCCTCTTGCTAAGATTCCCGAGAAACCACGAGAGCCGGCTGCCTCGTGCTACTCGTTCCCACTCTGTCACATCCCCTCCCACCCACCCCACCCCACTTGGATCAAAGCACTCGCCAGCTACACTCCTCTGTGATGTATGTGAAATACATACATCATAAAATAAATGTATCACTCCCCTTCACCCAACAGCACAGATTACTTCCTCCGCCTGGCAGCCAAGGGTCCCTCCAACTAGGCTCTTACCACCTTTCCCCCTCACCTGTCATCCTCTCTCGCCTGGAACCCTGGGCTCCATCCAAAATGCCCCACTCCTGCCCCTCCCATCTCCACGCCCACCCACAGGACTAGAAGTCTGATGAACATCTGTTAGAAACATCTGTCCGAAACATCTGCACGTGTTCCGGGCACTCTCTCCACAAGTGTGAAGGGCCTGGATGTAAAAGGATGGACTACAGGAAGAAGCACCATCAAATCCTCCCTCCCTGCCACAAGGCCCAGCCCCTGGGGAACATTCCATCTTCCTCTGAACCCTGCCCCTCAGTCTCAATGGCATGCTGTCTTAGAAAGACAGTGCTTTCAGTTAACGCCCTTGTTGTTTCACTAACAATCCTAGAAGGCTGGTAGGATCTGAATAAGTACTTGCCATATGAATATGTAAATACAAAGGCATAAAGAGTAGCTCAACTGGTTAGAGCAGCTCAGTTGGTTAAAGCCTCGTCCCAATACCCCAACTTGGCAGTTCAATCACCGATCAGGGCACATAAGTAAGTGGAATAACAAATCAATGTTTCTTATTCCCCTTTCTCTCTCTCTCTCTCTCTCTCTCTCTCTCTCTCTCTCTCTCTCTCTCTCTCTCTCTCTCTCTCTCCCAAATCAATCAATAAAAAACAACAACAGATATACCCTCACCTTCTCTACAGACTACAGAATGGCTGACTGGGTTAGACTTCACTGAAGATGCAGTATTTAGGGCCCTGGGGTCTTCTCAAAGCTCCTCCTGTCCAAGGTGCAAAGGAGAGGATGACGACCCGACCCTGTGCCCTCCTGGTCCTTCCGTCGCTGCCAGGGCATCAGCTCTGGAGAGGCTGTCCGGGGCACTCACAGATGGCGTCCAGAGCAAAGGCAGCGGGTTTCTGGCTCCTGTCACATTTGGATACAGAACAGGGCCAGAGAAAGACCCACAAAGGCAGTTAGTTACCCTGCCTCAGGCTAAACTACCCCATGTGGGCTGTGAGTGGGTACAGCGCAGTCTCAGACAATATGGTGCAAAAGCAGCAACTTCCCGAACAACACAACAACTTGTGCCCATATTTCCACTTGCAATTCCACTCCCCTACCTCCTACAAACTGCTGTCTATTAAAAAGGGATCAACATTCCCGCCAGACTTAAAGGCTTACGACCTCTCTGGTTAACCCCAAACCCAAGGGCAATCGTATTGCCACCTGAGAAGGGTTTCTGATTTTCCCTTGCAACTCAGACATGCTCTTGTTTGGGTGACTTTCAACCTCAGAGGGTGAGGGAAAAAAGAGAGAGATGGACATGAGAATTCTTACGGCAGCACTCTTCACTAAAACAAAAACCTTGAAGGTAACCCAAAAGCCCAACAGCAGGAGAGTGGGTGAGTAAACAAACCCATCCTCACAACAGAAGCATATACAACAGAGGACGGACTACAGCGTCCTTAACACTGAGTGCTACTCATTCTTCGTGACCTCTCCCCTCCAGAAAGAGGTCACTGAGTGCTCCTCATTCTTCATGATCTCTCCCCTCCAGAAAGAGGTCACTGAGTGCTACTCATTCTTCATGACCTCTCCCCTCCAGGAAGATCTGGAAGGAACTTCTGTACCCTCCCTGAGGACTAGAGCCCATTCCAGTTTTCCTTGTAAAGTCGACACACCACAGGGCATGTGAAGGGAGGCAATGCTGAAATTCTAGTTGAAATAAAATCTCTTAACCAGTCTTCCAGCTTCCACTGGGCACCTGTCCCTATACTGTCAGAGTTCGTTCTCTCTCTCTCTCTCTCTCCCTCCCTCCCTTCTCCCTCTCTCTTTCTCTCTCTCCCTCTCCTGCCTCCTGCACGCCCCACTGGGGATCGAGCCCACAACCCAGACATGTGCCCTGACCGGGAATTGAACAGTGACCTCCTGGTTCATAGGTCGATGCTCAACCTCTGAGCCACACTGGTTGGGCCTTTCTCTCTTCTAAGTATAACAGATACCCATGTAAAGTACCCAAATCTTAAGTGTAATGCTCAATGAAAGAGTCATCCTTTTAAAGATAAATCTGATCACAGCACTTTCTTTGCTTTAAACCCGCCAATGACTTCCCAGTATAAGTGGAATAAAATCTAACCCCCTATTTCTGGCCTATAAATCACTGTGTCAACTAGTCCTTGCTGACTCCACTGACCTTTATTATTAAGCCCTCTTCTCACTGGGATCCAGCCATCCTGCCCTGCCCTCTTTCTCTCCCTTTAACACATCAAGTGCATTCTGAACTCAGGGCCTGTGCACTTGCTGTTCCCTCTAACTTAAATGCTCTTCCCTTAGATCTTCATATCATGTCTCAGTTCAAATGTCACCTCCTCAAAGTGGAGGGCCACCTGGTCAAAGAAAGGGGGTGGGGGGAGCCTACTCACAGTCATTCAGAACTCCAACACTGTTTTATTGTCTTCTCAGCCTACCAGCACCACCTATAATAGTCTTTTCGTTGTTGTTTACATATTTAATATCCTCCTAATAGCCTCCACAGTGGAGACTTGGCCTATTTTCCCTCCTGCAGAGCCTGGAGGAGTGAGTGCCTCGTAGGGAGGCTGCCCAAATGAATGAGTGTGTTAATTCCCCTGCCCACCTGTCAGTTTAGAATTTTTTTGTGCTTTGGTCTCTACCCCCAGTTGAACTACAGGCATCCTCAGAGGAAGGACACCCCTTCTCCTGCAGCTTCAATAGAACTGAAGTTGGAGTACAAAACATAAGGTAGAAAAATTAAAGAAAAACTTAAGGGGATCCAGGAGGAAGGTGGTGGGAGAGGCGGGCACAGGCAGGCAGCCTCCCTTCCCCACAACCCTGAACACCGGTGTGTGGAGAACAGGCAACCACCTGATAATCCTCCCAAAGAGAACACATTAACTCTCCCTGCAGCAGCAGCAGAAAAGCACAGGCAACCCCGCAAGTACAGGCTGTTTCTAGAATTTCTCAGCTGCTCATGGAAATTCTGAGTCTTGGTCCTGCTGAACACAGCCTCTCTCAACGTGCCAACTACACACATCCCGAAACGCCGGGGGAGGGGCTCAGCCGCTGCCCGGAGGAAGTGGTGTGGGAAGAGCCAAGGTCACAGGCACAATCTGGGCAACAGAGCTGTGCACACGCCATCGTTCACCCAGGGCCAAGGCCTCTGCCGCGGGAGGTACCCCGCACAGCGTCTGCTGGACATCAGGGGGCGGCCAACAAAAGAGGAGCAAGGAGCGGAACAGAATCTCTGTTCCTACGCCTGTCAGGCGACCGACCACCAAGGGCACCTGGCGAGTGGCTGGAGCCTGGGGGATGGGTGACTTGGTACTTGCTGCACCTTTCTGGGAAAGCTGATGAGAACGGCTGTGGCTTGCTGCCCCTGGAAACTACCCAGGGACCTGATCTCCTGGGAACCTGCTGGGCCTCTCACATGGAAAGTCTCCAACATGAGGGAAATGGTCAGCACTGAAATACATATACACCCATCAGTGTCACCCAGTCCTGGGATGGCAAAGCATGGGACCCACCATCCGTGAGCAGAGGAAAGGACAGGGACAGGACGGGAGGCCAGGGCTGACCACCTCTGGCTCACGTGCTGGGAGGAAAAGCAGGGCCAACATAGCTCCACCGTGTGCAGAAAGGGGGAGTCCACGGGGGCGGGAGGTGCTGGCCTGGAGCCCTCTGGTTTCCAGGAAAGAGTGCCGACAGTACAGCCTGCTCCCTGCGATTCACAGGACTCTCTTGACTCACAGGACACACACATATACCACCCTCTTTTTCTCACACAAGCCAACTTTTCAGGCTTCCAGTAAAAGACACAAGGAAAAAACTGTGGTTTGGGCCTGTCCTCTCTCCCTTCCTTGGGGAGGACAGCCCAGCAATCCGGGGGGTGCTGGGTGGGGAGTGGTGGTGGTGGAGGCCTTCAGTGAGCTGGCTGCCTCCCCGGCCCTGCCCCTACCCCTACCAGTCAGCAGGGCACAGGGAAAGCCCTAAGCGCTAAAGGGGATCTTACCAGAAGAAAAGGAATCAGTGAGATCAGGAGCAAGTTATCTGGGGACAGTCTCTGGCCTCAAGACAGCAGTCAAAAAATATTTACTAAGAATTTACTACACAATTCGCTAAACTATCCTTCTGGAGATTCAATAATTTAATAATCCTACTATCTGTGTGTAAGTGTGGTGGGCAGTTAGACGGACATGAGCAGAGCAAGGACGATGGGCCAGGTACGGGTGACTTTTCCTCCCCTGGCACGCAGCTGGTCATTTGGTTTGGACCCCCTGATGTTTCCTCCCTAGAGATAACATCTAGGCCTCAGTTGTATTTCAGCTCCAAGCCCAGAAAAGCAACAAAACCAGACCAGTGGACTGCATGGATGACCTGCATTATATAATGATTCCCTGCCCTGGCACCAACCAACCAATCAGTAGAGACCTAGACGCAGAAAGGACACACCTGGGAAGCTGCTGAATATTCCATTAATATCTCCCCCTGGGACCTCCCTGCTGAAATCTCCACCCTTAAAACCCTTGGGGAGGAAAACCAAGATGGCGGCATAGGTTAACAGCGCAGATTGCTGCCTCGAACAACCACTTCAAAAAACAACTAAAAGACGGAACGGACATCATCCAGAACCACAGTAAGGCTGGCTGAGTGGAAATTCTACAACTAGGAGGAAAGAGAATATCATACCCAGATTCAGAGGAGGCGCAGTGCTGAAGTGAAATACTAAGGTGCGGAGTGCACGCGGAGCGGGCTGGAGGCGGAGGGCGCGGTTGTTGTTTTCAATCAGGAGGGAGTTTCAGACTCTGAGCTCCAGATCCGGGCGAGTCTCTAGGGACCCAGACTCAAACGGGAGAAGCGGGACTGTCTGGCTTCGGTCGGAACTCGAAGGCAGCTTTCTCTCCGAGGTTTGCAGCAGTTGCTGGGACTCTGAGAGGCAGAGCCCCTAGGGACGGAACTGAGAGCAGCCATAATTGCTCACTCAGGCCCGCCCTGTAGATCCCCGGGGACCCGCCCCGCCCAAGCCCTGAGCAGAGCCATTTTCCGGATAGCCTCAGGCAAACGCTAGATTAGCACCACCCTAGAGATCCAGCACAGAAGCTCTCCCACTGCAGACACAGCGGACTCTCATAGCCAGTTAGCCTGGAGGTCAAATCACCCCCACTATTGCCGACAACAATCAAGGCTTAACTACAACAAGACTGCGCACAAAGACCACTAGGGGGTGCACCAAGAAAGCATAAAAAATGCGGAGACAACGAAACAGGACAAAACTGTCAATGGAGGATATTGAGTTCAGAACCACACTTTTAAGGTCTCTTAAGAACTGTCTAGAAGCCGCCAATAAATGTAGTGAGATCCTCAAGAAATCTAATGAGACCCTCAATGTTGTGATAAAGAACCAACTAGAAATTAAGCATACACGGACTGAAATAACGAATATTATACAGACTCCCAACAGCAGACCAGAGGAGCGCAAGAATCAAGGCAAAGATTTGAAATGCGAAGAAGCAAAAAACACCCAACCAGAAAAGCAAAATGAAAAAAGAATCCGAAAATACGAAGATAGTGTAAGGAGCCTCTGGGACAGCTTCAAGCGTACCAACATCAGAATTATAGGGGTGCCAGAAGATGAGAGAGAGCAAGATATTGAAAACCTATTTGAAGAAATAATGACAGAAAACTTCCCCCACGTGGTGAAAGAAATAGACTTACAGGTCCAGGAAGCGCAGAGAACCCCAAACAAAAGGAATCCAAAGAGGACCACACCAAGACACATAATCATTAAAATGCCAAGAGCAAAAGACAAAGAGAGAATCTTAAAAGCAGCAAGAGAAAGAAACTCAGTTACCTACAAGGGGATACCCATACGACTGTCAGTTGATTTCTCAACAGAAACTTTGCAGGCCAGAAGGGAATGGCAAGAAATATTCAAAGTGATGAACAGCAAGAACCTACAACCAAAATTACTTTATCCAGCAAAGCTATCATTCAGAACTGAAGGTCAGATAAAGAGCTTCACAGATAAGGAAAAGCTAAAGGAGTTCATCACCACCAAACCAGTATTATATGAAATGCTGAAAGGTACCCTTTAAGAAGAGGAAGAAGAAGAAAAAGGTAAAGATACAAATTATGAACAACAAACATGCATCTATCAACAAGTGAATCTAAGAATCAAGTGAATAAATAATCTGGTGATCATAATAGAATCAGGGACATAGAAAGGGAATGGACTGACTATTCTTGGGGGGGAAAGGGGTGTGGGAGATGCGGGAAGAGACTGGACAAAAATCGTGCACCTATGGATGAGGACAGTGGGTGGGGAGTGAGGGCGGAGGGTGGGGCGGGAACTGGGAGGAGGGGAGTTATGGGGGGAAAAAAGAGGAACAAATGTAATAATCTGAACAATAAAGATTTAATTAAAAAAACCAAAACAAAACAAAAAAAACCCCTTAGGACAGAGGACCCACTGGCTCCCTCCCAGAAGCACCACTCCCCCACCCCACTCCCATCTCTGCCTTTCCATCCCCTTCCCCTTCCCTCAAGGGCACTCCCATGACTTCCCTCACTCCCAAGCTCTGAGAGCCTTCCTTTGACCTCTATAACTTGTTTCTTAATCCCATTTCTTGTAGGAATCACTTTTTCTACCTCTGTGACTTTGTAAATAAATATTCTATTATAGTTTGGGTCTTGGCTCTGAATCTTTCCTAGCCAGAACCCAAGGCCCAGTGTGACCCCACAGGCCTAACACCTGGTGCAGTTCCCGCCACCTACACCTTAAGGACGCCTGTTGTATAAGATTTTCACCCATGCTGAGTATTAAAATAGTATTCCATGTTTGCCAAATTGGTTAAAAATCATTCTTATAATCTCTTCATTTTCATTTCTTTGATTACTAGTGTGGCTCATCACATTTTCAGGTTTACTAACATTTATATTTCTTCTTCACAAATTGACTGTTTACCATCGTTTGCCCATTTTTGCTGTCATACATTCATCTTTTTTCTTATCGGTGTATGTAAGAGTTCACTGTATGGACTAATAACATATTCACCTTTTGTCACATATTACAAATAACTTCCTAATCGTCTGCCTTTTAATTTTGTTAATTGATATTGTGACCTCAAGGCGGTCACATGCTAACCTGACAAGCACAGGGAAGGCCTATGTGGCAGCTTTGCAAACTCAGAGACCTAAAATAACCACAAACTTTTTAATTAAAAAAGCAGTCATATCCTAGGCTAGAATCTTCCCTGACAAAAGTCAGTGTTTACCTTAACTGAGCCTGTCTATTGTCTTTAGACTCTAGAATCATATACCTTTGAAAAGTCAGGGTAACTTTCCTTTTTCCGGACCCCACAGGGCTCCACCAATGCACCAGAGTGGAGACTACAAATCCTCACTGTTATTTTTATTGTGTTAATTGTTGACTATTAATTATCCTGTACCCACCTATGGAAAAGATGCATATGTCTATAATTTTTCTTTTTATTCAATCCCAGAGGTCCCCACTTGGCTTTCTCTCACCTCCCTAATCTATCACCAAAGAATTTCATATAACCCACTGAAGTCTCCTCTTTTGATTGTAATATATAAAATAAGGTGCAAAACTGCCATTCTCTGGAGCATTTTCTCAATCTGTTGAGATGTTGCTTCCCAGCAATTGTCAACAGTTTGGCTCAAATAAACTCACAAAAATTCTTCACAGGTTTGAATGTTTCTTATGTTGACAGTATTATTGATAGAATTTTTTAAAAGGTTGAAGTTAATATATCACACTTTTTGTTTAAAGTTTCTGCTTTTGGTAGCATGCCTGGAAAATCCTTTCCCACCCTGAAATTATAGAATACACACCTATATTTTCTTGCCTTTAAAAAATTTAAATTTCTAATTTGTCTAAAATTTAATTTTGGCACAGAGAAAGAGAATCTAACTTTTTAATAAGTTAGCCAATTCTCTCAATACTGTTTAATGAATATCCATTTTCCTTGTAAACCTCAACCGTGGAGTCGATAGAAAGTTAGAAATTGAGGTAAAGTCAAATATATCGTTTGCACAGAGAGGCCACAGGCTGGTCTAGCTAATGACATGTAAGAGCACAGTGTGGGTGCCATCTCTTCCACTTCCTCCTTCCTGCTCAGGGGCACAGCTGGCAAGTAACAACCATGAGGTCCAAGTCCAATGTGCCAAGGATGGCAGAGCAGACAGATAACTGGAGAGAGCCTGGGTTCCCACAGGCATCACTGAGCAGGAACGCGGCCTCCCACGATGCTTTACTATCTGCCAATCAGCACTGGCTGGACGATGGTGTTATTTGCATCTAAACACCCCCTTGTAATACAACCATAGTCTTTCTTTCCCTTAATTTTATAAGAACTGCTAGGATTTACTGTTACTTGCCAGGCATTGTGCTAAGCAATTTGTTTTCATTATCTCATTTAATCTCAACAAGACACATTTGTCAGTACTTCTGCAATGATAAGTATCAATGACAGCTCTTCTGAGTAGAGAAAGACACTTGCTTACCTGCATCTCTATAAGACAACTCCCTATTTCAGAAACATTAAAACAACAAACAGCATCTTAAAATTCAGCAAGCATTTTACAGATGAGGACACTGAGGCTAAGTAGATTTGCTCAAAACCACACAATTGGTAATAAATAATACCATTACCGGTTGCTGAATTCCTACACATACTGAGGTCTGTTTTTGGATGTTCCTATTCTGTTTCATTTATCTAACCCTGTGACAATGTCACTATTTTTTTCTTCATCATTATTTTTTTCTGGTAAAGCAAGTCCAACTTCACTACTTTCTTTTTAAAATTGTTTTTGGCTATCCTTGTACATTTATTCTTGCAGGAAAAAAACCCCAACTTTTTAAATTATCTAACTTGGCTGCCCAGTGTTCTGAATCAGAGCTTCCTGGGTGAGATCCAGTATCTGCAGATCCAGTTCTGATAGATGAACCTTGCTCGTTTGGGCACTGGTCTGACATTTCAGGACGGCTGGACTAGACAGGACCACCTACGACATCCTGTGATTTCTCTGAACTCTTTGAACTCCCCCTCTCCCACTTGTGGTACCAGACCTCAGCCTGCCCAGCCTGCAGGGGAGCTGACAATGAGAGCTACTTCCACGGAGGCAAGTTGTTGGGATTGTGGGTCCTAAGAACACAGGGCCTCTGAGGCAGCTTTATAACTTATACCCACTTGCTTCTCAGATCTGTGTCAACCTGAGGGGACCAGGCAGCCTGAGGCAGCCTCGGCTCAACAGCAGCCAGGCCTGCTTTCTGTCTTAGGTTTAAAAAGAAATCTTTCCTGTGCAGCTCTGTGAACCAGAGTTTACAAAGGACATTCCTCCCATCCTGAAGGCAGTGGGTTGAATAACATCCCCAAATCCATGTCCACCCAAAAGTGCAGAAGGTGAGCTTTTGGGAAAGAGGGTCTTTGCAGATATAATTAAGACGCCCATGACTGGTATCTTTAGATGAGGAAGGAGGCGATCTGGACACAGACACAGAGAGAAGGCACGTGAAGACGGCAGAGAGGGGCGAGTGACGTTGTCACCAGCCAAGGATCAAAAACTCCTGGGGCCACCAGAAGCTGGAAGGAGTCTCCCTAGAGCTGTGGGGGGAATGTGGCCTGGCTGGCACCTTGATTTCACAAACCAAGTTTGTGACAATTTGTTAGGACACCCCTAGGACACTAACACCTTGAACCAGAATTAAGATCTTTTATCTCAGGCTCCCTTGCTATGGGTGGCAGAATTCCAAGATGACCCCCAATGACCCACACCCTTATGTGTGGGCAGGGCCTGTAAATATGATATCACTCCTGTTATTGTGTTACATTATGTAGGCAAAGGGATTCTGCTGGGATTAGCTGACCAACTTAGCGGACCTGGAGATAGGGAAAACTATCCTGTAATGGCCAGAACTGATCAGGTGAACCCTTAAAGGGGACAGGCCCTTGCTGGCAAAGGGGGCTTGAAGCATGAGAAGGATTCAACCTGGGAGAGAGAGTAACTTCTGGTATGGGAGTCCAGGAGATACCAACTTAACCACGTGACTCAGGAAAACACCACCAGAAACATGACACTGACACCCTGACCTGATGCTCTGAAAAGGATGCAACATCGTGACTGTGACATTCCTGCCAACAAGGCACAACCTCGTTCTAAGAAAGAAAGAGGAACTGTTACAGACTGGAGGAGACTGATGGGAAATAATGACTAAACGCAATGCGGGATTCCAGATCAGATCCTGGAACAGAAAAGGGATATTCGTGAAAATATTGGTGAGATTTAAAAAAGGCCTGTGGCTTAGCTGAAGTGCCAATGTCGATTTCCTGTTCTTGGTAACTATCCTATGGGGTGAGGGATAAAAAGGCACTCTCCTATATATTTTTTTACAACTTTCCTGTAAGTCTAAAATTAGTCCCAAATAAAAAGGTTGAAATAAAAGGAAATGGTTAAGTAAATTAGCAGAGGTTGCCTCAGGATGACAGACCTTTTCTCGCATGCATCTTTATGCTCATCTTTACAACAAGTATGCATTACTTTTTAAAAAAATATTTTATTGATTTTTTACAGAGAGGAAGGCAGAGGGATAGAGCGTTAGAAACATTGATTGGAGAGAAACATCGATCAGCTGCCTCCTGTACACCTCCTACTGGGGATGTGCCCGCAACCAAGGTACATGCCCTTGACCAGAATCGAACCTGGGACCCTTCAGTCCGCAGGCCGACGCTCTATCCACTGAGCCAAACCGGCTAGGGCAGTATGCGTTACCTTTGATAACCAGAGGCAGAGGTTGGAATAAATGGACTGATACAAACGATGTTGGTTTGGGGCCAAGGAACTGTTCTAGCTAAGAGTAGGATGGAGCCCAAGACAGAGGGCTGCTAAAACAGAGCAACAGTCTTTAATAGGGAAACCCAGACTATTGGTACCTTAGACCCCAGAGCCCTTTACAGTTGCTGGACCCAAACTAAATTTCTAGCCACATCACTTGTCCCTCCATCAGCCGCTCTGGCCTATATTGGCCACCCCTGCTCCAGGAACATTCGTTATTCACACAACTCTCCTTGCCAGGACTCCTCTCCTCCCTCTCTCCCTCAACTTGCCTTCCTTCCACTTCCAGGAAGCCTTCCCAGACCACTGCTGCCCCAATTAGCTCACCTGTCCACTCCCCCCCACCCCGCCCCACATCCTTAAGTGTCTCTTGTCTGCCTCACTCAGTGGAGCTTAAGGAATGCCACAGATAGCATGTAACTCCCCACGTGTACTCAGCTCACCTCCACACATATCTGACCAGCGTCTTTAGAAGAGCAACAATGTTCTGCCTGTCTGCACGGAGTGGAAGCGCTCTTATGGCTGAACACCATGGGCTTGGACAATCCCTTCCAGTCCTCCTGCACATCCCTGCAGCACACAGGTCCCCTGGTCACAAGCTGAGGATGTACTGACCAGGAGTCTGTGGTGCCTATTCCCAAAATCCTTTATGCTGCTTCTATTTGTTTTTATGACTATAATTAAGTTAAATAGTAACAAATATAAATGCAGAGAGACACAGTTTTGATTTCTTCGAAAGTAAAGGAAGTGTTCTAGAACAAGCAATTCTGAAATTGTGGCCTTGGAGGACAGCTGGGTCACTGAGACCATTTCAGGAGGTCTGTAAGGTAAAAACTATTTTTCTTATAATATTAAGATGTTAAAAGCCCTTTCATTCTCATTTTTCAGAAGCTACAGAAAGTGTGATGAATGTGTGCCAGGTAGTTTTGAGTTTTTCTAGAAATTTCTAAGGTAGAAGTTTAGAGTCCAGATATATAGGTTTTCAGCCCTGGCTGGGTGGCTCCGTTGACTGGAGTCGTCCCGATGCAACAGGGTTGCGGGTTCGATCTCCAGTCGAGCACATACAAGTAGCAACCAATAAATGCATGAACAGGTGGAACAACAAATCGATCTCGATGTTTCTTTCTCTCAATTAAAAAAAAAATCAATAAATATATACATTTTCAGAGATTATCTCATTTTGTTCAACTGCGTATTTACCATCAAACTTACATCATACCTATTATAATTTATCTAATTATCTAACAAATAATTATTTTGAAATCCTAAAGATATGTAAAAGTATAAAAACTTTATTTTGAAAGTTATTTTTCATAAAAATATGCTTTTCACGTTAACATGTAATGACCTATTTTTTGTTATTTTAAATGAATAACTATTTTTAAACTTGTTTTAATTTTTAGCACGATAAGTATCAATAGGTAGACAAATAAGAAGAAGACAGTATTAAGGAATCCTAGGATTAAAAAGTTTAAGAACTGTGTTACAAATGAAAAAAAAAAATTAGGTGTGTGCAATAAAAAAGTAGAATTCTGTATGTGGACTGGTTTGCAAATGTCTTTTTAAAAAAAATGAAAACTAATTAACAGACATGTAAATACTTTCCCCAGCAATTCCACTTCTGAGAATTTCTTCTATAGTCACATTCACACAATGTAGTAAATGTCATCTGTACAATTTTTCACTGCAGCATTGTACCTAGTGACAAAATACAGAAAACAACCCAAGTTGGGAAGAGAAGGAGAACATACCTTGGTTAAAAATTTACTGCGCTCCCATATTCTGGAATAATATGCAGTCACAATAAAAGAATGGTAAAAGTATTCTATATGCTGATATGGAAAGATCTAATACAGTTGGTAGGTGAAAAAACAAGACGCTAAACGACGTGTCTAAAATGCAAACCTACAGCATTTGTAAGATGTTTCACTGAATACTGAACACGTGACTTTTTAAAATTGGTGTTGCCTTTTTTTTTTTTTTTTTTTTATTCCTCATCCAAGGATGTGTTTATTGATTTTTAGAGAGAAATGGAGTGAGAGACAGAGAAATATTGTGAGAGAGAAACACTGATCAGCTGCCTCCCTTATGCCCTGTTGGGGATCGAACCAACTGACCCACCCAGCCGGGGCACATGTGTGATTTTTTAAACTGTCTTTTTATTTTTAGCCTTTTGATTTTTTTGTTGTTGTTAATCCTCACCTGAGGATATTTTTTCCCCAATGATTTTTAGAGAGAGTGGAAGGGAGGGGGAGAGACAGAGAGAGAAACATCTATGTCTCACATAGGATGCCTTCCGCACGTGCCTGGACCAGGCCAGGGGATGGAGCCCTTGACCAGAATACAACCCGTCAGTTCCAGGGCGGATGCTCTAAACACTGACCAAAACTGGCCAGGGCTAGCCTTTTGATTTTTGAGCTCTGTGAATATATGACCTGGTGAAAAACATTTAATGAAAAAAAAAAAAAAGAGAGAAATCCCAGGTAATACATGTGGTGTGATTTTTATATACAAACAATTTTCAAGTTTTATTAGGGGATGTAGAGATCCAAAGAAAAGCCCCAGCTCAAATCAAAGCTTTGGCAAATAAAAATAAATGCACATGCTTTTAAGGTAAAATAAAATGTTTAAAACCTGGATTTTTTTTTTTTTTAATTCCCAACTTTTGGCTGCTCTTCTCTTTTTTTTTAATGTATATTTTTAAGCTGGTTTTGAGAGAGGAAGGGAGAGGGAGAAAGAGAAACATCCATGTAAGAACAGAACATTGATCTGTTGCTTCCTGCATGCCCCCGCCCCCCCTCAACCGCCGCCAGGGAATCAAGCCAGCGGCTTGGCATGTGCCCTAACTGGGAATCAAATCAGCAATCTTTCCACCCAACCCACTGAGCCATACTGGCCAGGGCTGATGTTCTTCATTAACTACTAATCCTGAGTGCACTGACCAAGAGCCTTTAAGAACCCACCATAATAAATTCAAGACAGTCATCTCATTCCACCAAACCCCCGACTCTCCTGGGCCCGATGATGGAAAAAGGTTAGGAGGCCTGAGCAGGCAGTCAGAGCTCCAGTTCCCAAAGCAAGGAATTTGGTTTCCCATGGCTGGTCATGCCAGGCTCTCTCAAGCTGCTTCTGTGGCTGTCCTTCCTCCCACCTTTGTGGGAGTCCCAGAGGGCCCACTGGGGGCCCTGTTTCTGCATCTCGGCTGGGCCCAACAGAGGATCCCCTCTGGGAGTCTCCATAGCTACAGGAAGAGTGGGAATGGAGCAGCTGGGGCTTGGAGCCCTTGTGGGGAGGCTGCCCTGCTTGTCCCCTGGGACACCACGAGGCCCCTGGCTGGCAGCAGACTCTGGACTCCTTATCTGCTGGCATTCTGCCAGCCCGCCAGCCTCGAGGTCAGAGAAGTCCTCTCTGATATCTAATGAGTCCTGGCTGGGGCCCCGCAGCATGGCCCTTCCTCACCCACTTCCCACCCTCCCATGTCCCCAGAGTCTAAAAAGAGAAAGAGGTAGAGGACTTCTCCAGGAGAAACTTCTCTCCACACAAGCAAAGTTCTTCACCCCCTCCCCCCCCCCAAAAAAAATGAGCAGAGCAACTGGCTCCTTGCTTTTCACATTTTCAAGAAAAACACTAGTATTATCAGCAATTTCATCATCACATTTAGGAACAAAAATTGAACTTTTCTTTGGTCTTCACCATCAAGCCTCTTGGCTGCTTGCTAGCAATGTGACTTGGGACACCCATTAGCCTCTCTAGATCCAGTTTCTTCAGCTGTAAAACAAAGGGGCTACACTTGAAGCTTCCCGAAGTCCCTCCAGTTCAACATCCTATAGTCTGTGGTTCTGCAAAATACCCGAGCATGATTTTTTTCAGGCATCAAATGGGAACAGACTGAATTATTTTGGCAGAATGGGGAGAAGGTCCCAATTCCCAGACATATACCATCTATTCACAGCACTACTCTAGATTCCAAGATGCTGTAAATACTTGCCATAGATTGAGGTTGCTCCTAGAATAGAGTAGAATGTGAGCAGGTAAGGGAAGATGCAGGTGGGAAGGATGTGAAAACTGAACCAGTCCAGTGACTGATATATACTGCACGCACGCATGCGTGCACAGTCAGGCCTTCCTGCCTTTTTTAATCAGCCCCAAAGAGGAGTTTCCATTACCTGAAGAAATCAGAGCAGCTCCAAAAACTTAACGGTGGGAAAAGAAGCCCTTTTCCCATTGCCCAGGGAATCCGTGGACAATCCCTGGCCACAGAAAAGAGGACTACGCAGAGAGTCAGAAAACTGCACCCATGTTCCTAAGGAGGAGATGAACCAACCTTAAATCTGGGCTCACCCCACTCCTACAACTCAACCCACCTATCAGCTTCTGGGACCCCTAAATAATCCAGTCCATCCCACAGAAATAACAATGATGATGATGATAAGGAGGAGAATACCTCTACTATGTTCCAGACACAATCACAACATGCTGCACGGCGATGAAAACAGGCCCAGAGATGACGTATTTCTCCCCGCTGGACAGTGAGGGGGCCAGGATTTGAACAGATTCATCTGGCTCAGAAGACAGCATTCTCCTCTACCTGACACCACCTTTTAGCAAACTGCTCAAGTTCTCTGTGAACGTAATGGAACCCAACACTGGGACCTCTTCTTGCCCTGCTACCTCATTCTACATGCATGTGTGGTGTTCTTTCTGCCCAACAGGAGTGTGAGGAACTGGGCCTCAACTCTCTGCATCCTGTGGTGGCCAGTGCAGAGCCGACCACAGACTAGGCCAGGGGTGGGCAAACTTTTTGACTCGAGGGCCACAATGGGTTCTTAAACTGGACCGGAGGGCCGGAACAAAAGCATGGATGGAGTGTTTGTGTGAACTAATATAAATTCAAAGTAAACATCATTACATAAAAGGGTACGGTCTTTTTTTTTTTTTAGTTTTATTCATTTCAAATGGGCCGGATTTGGCCTGTGGGCCGTAGTTTGCCCACGGCTGGACTAGGCCCTGTGGCTCATTTACAGACTGAGGGACGAATGACCACTCGGAATCATGGAGCTTCTTCTTGCCCAAATGATAAGGCCAATCATTCTGCGCTTGGTGCCCTCTAGTCAACCTGCAAACCAATGACAGGAAGAGCAGCACCAGTCTATCTCCTGGCCTCCACACAATTGATTAAAACTCACCTCTGAGTCTCCAAAGGAAACATAATATGTGGCTTTTAATCCCAGCTACTAAAAGTTACGATTCTGGACATTCTTTCTCTTGCTTCACTGAGCTCCTCTGTTTTTATGGTTCTTGTTTTAAGAGGTCAGGATTAACGGATAGGAAACCACAGATCTAGTCTGACCTCGGCACTGACCTTTTCCCATGGACACAGGGCAGGTCGGGAGCAGAACTGGGACAGAGGCCAGTTCAGCAAGGCCGGTCCCCACTGCACACTATCATTGCCACGTCCCTACCCAAGTAGCCCGGGTTTCCTAAGGAAGAGTGACTACTAGTAAAGACAAACGCAAGCCCAGGTGGCTCCGGGAGGAAGGGTCAGGTCAGAGCCGCTCCCGCTTCCACCTTCCTCAGGCCCCTCACCAATCACGCTCACAGTCCTCTTGAACACCCAGGCCCTGGCAGACACTAAGTCCTCAAAACTGTAGCCACAATCCAGAGCTGAGGATATTTTCTCGGCTTAACTGGACCTCGGGATCACAAGGTGAACATGCTTGGATGGCTACTTCGTCCTATTGCCCTAAACCACCAAGAGAGGGCAGCCTAAACCAGACCACCTAAGTTGGTCGGCACCGACCAAATATAGCTAAAAAGCCATGCCCTGTGGGCAAGCCAGGTCGGAGTTGGCTTAGTCCCTCCTTTGCCATTCTCCATCTCCGGCTACGGGCCAGCCCGAAGGTTTGGGTCATTTATCTTCAGCTGGGACACGGTCTGGCTGAGGTGAGGTGGGGTCCACCGTTGCTGGAAAGCAAGGCACGGACACCAGTGACCCTTCCGGGCCGCCCCAAGAGCTGCCCACCAGATTTGGCCATCTCGTCCCCACTTTTTCTGTCCCCGCGTCGGTGAGCTCCAGGAAGCCTTCCGGAGCCTGCGGCGCGGCTCTCCACATTCTGGGCACCTTCTCTGACCCCCACATCCTGCGCTCGCCAGCCCATCGGACCGCACCTGCCATCTCCCTTTCCCCTCCCAGTAACCTCACGGGGCACCGCGGCCAGGTGTCGCCTCCATCCAGCGCCGGGCCCGTGCGCGGACCCTCCCGAGGGACTCCCCGGTCCAGCCCGCAGCTTCGGGGACTGCGGCCGGGCCCCCACCCCCACCCCCACCCGGAGACCAGAGCCGGGAGGCGCGCTGCTCCTCGGGGTGCTGCCGCATCCCGCCCGGCCCGGCCCGCCCCGCCCGCGCGCCCTCCGCCCCTCACCTGAAGCTGCGGCGGACGCCACCGGCCCGTGCAAACTCCCCAGCCGGCTCCTCGGCGGCCCGCAGCGGCAGCGGCAGCGGCGGCGGCGGCGACAGCAGCTCGGCCCGGAGTCCCCGCAAGGAGACCGCGTGTCCTCGCCCCCCTGCCTGCGTCCGTCCGCCCCACGCCGCGCATGCCCGCTATATAGCCTGCGCGTCAGCCTGGCCCCGCCCCGCCCCCGCCCCGCCCCGCCCTGCGCTCCCCGGGGCCTGCCACGTGGGGCCCGCGCCCGCCCGAGGGCTACGTGCAGGAGCTGCCCGCCAGCTGCGGGCTAGACCCGGGCCCGCATCGGGCTTGCCGCGGGCGAGCCAGCGCCCTGCTGCGCCTCGAGGCCCCTAGCCTGAGCCCTCAGCTCGCCCACATCCCACCTCACATCTTAGCTCGATTGGGGTCGTCTTCTAAGGCTTCACTCGCTGAGGCCACACGGGCCCCTCCATACTCTGGACTCCCATTAAGACTTCCCCGCCACCTCCACCCCCACCCCCTTACGTGGAAAGCTCTCACAACCAGCCCTCCATCCCCTAGGAGTTAGACTGCTCCTCACCTGACATGTATGTGTATATTTTAACACATCTAATTAATATAAAAAGCTTCTCTCTCCCCTCCCCAACTCAATTCTGAAATATACCCCAGAAAGGGATGCACCCAGACTTTCTTCTGCCAATTTCCCACCAGCCAAAAGAACAAAAATTTCCTGTTCACGTGCCAAATAAACTATATTACACTCACTTTTCGAACTAGGTGTCACCCCTCCCCCAAATGATCAGGCTCTCCAAGGAGCCAGATTTCTTAACCCAAAGCCGGGAGAAATGTTGATTTTTGTGTGAGGACTGTTCTAGGAATCTCTTGGTAGTGGGATAGTCCTATTGAGATGGATATCAGGCCTCGAAAATGCTAATTTCTTGAGAAAATAAGCCATCCATTAAACTATCACAGTCCTGTTGTTCTGGACATCACTACTACTTCCTCTACTGCTAAGCCAGCTGCCAGCTGGGTCTAGGAGACCAAAAAGAAGGGCCTTTTGGCAGAACTGTGGCTAGTTAGTACCCACATCCCTGTTCTAGCTCAGTGACTGGTGCCAGCCAGTCTGCATGTGCACAGGGAACAGGTACCACATCCCACTGTGCAGGTCCTGGGGAGAGGACCCCCACCAGAGCAGCACGAATGGAGAGGAAAACACAATCTCTGGAGCAGCTGACGGGAAGAATCAGGCTGGACGGCAGCTTGTCCCTCAGGACTGGGTAGAGAGGGGAAAGAATGCATGAAGCAAAGCCAGAACAGGCAGATTGTTTACGCCGCTCTTGAAGAGACGAGCTAAGCCCTGGGTTTTTCTAAAATTCAATTATCCTCACCCTGCAATTACAGAGCTCCAGTGGGTAAGGGATGGAGTAATGTTACTCTCATTTTCCAAGCAATTTCAAAATAATATTCTCTCTTGCAGAATTTCCCTCAGAGCCCTGTCATCTTCATAATAACCCTTTCTATTTGTGTTTCTTGGTTAAATGTGAAGTATTTTTCAGACATGTCATCCATTTGTTTTGTGTGTGTTTTTAATTTTTAGGATTTTTTAAAATTTATTGATTGAGAGAGGAAATTAATTAGTTGGTCTACTTATTTATGCACTCCTTGGTTGATTCTCATATATGCCCTGACTGGGGATTGCACCTACAACTTTACCATATCCAGGATGACACTCTAATCAACTGAGCTACCCCGCTAGGGCAATCCATTTGGGATTTTTTTTTTTTTTTAAAGAACAGTTTAGTGATTTTTAGAGAGAGAGGAAGGGAGAGGGAGAGAGAAACATCGATGTGAGAATGAAACATCCATGGACGCCTCCTGCACACCCCTACCCAGGATCCAGCCCCAAACCCTGGCATGTGCCCAGACCCGGTAATTGAACCAGCAATCTTTTGTTGTACAGGACAATGCCCAACTAACTGAGCCACACTGGCCAGGGCCACTTGAGATTCTTAATCTCATCTCCAAAGGGGCTGTCAGAAATGGTCCAGTCTTTACTACTCCTTCCTGTCCTTGCAATTCTGGGAAAAGGAAAGAAACTCACCAAAGATTAAGTAAAACAAGCATGTTTCTAACACATGGAGTTCTGAAAAGTATGAAGGCCAAATATCTATTACAAAGGGTGTGAATATCTTCTGAAAATTGAGGTCCAAAAGCAATCCCATCACTTTTCCAGGTCAGGTGTCAATACTAGACACAGGGGAATAAGGCACTTGTCAGAGAGATGGGAGGGAAGGCAGGACAAGACACCCACCACAGGGCCTATCACAGCATTCTCACTTATTTGCAACCAGAGGAAAGGTAGAGCTGCCAAAGTCCACCAAAGCTGATAAGCTATCTGTATTCCATTAGGGGAATACGATTAATTATTAACGTAGCTTGAAATCAAAAGGTCTTACTCTCCATATCCACCCACACACAACTTTCTGTAAGTATGCCCTAAGGCCATCCTTGTCGCTGAGTAATTAGTACTCAGTCTTGCACACCTAGTACCAGGTTTAGGGACCCAATTCTATCTTTTTCTCTACCTATATTAGCTATGCCCCCTTTTCCTCTCATTACCTCACTTCCATTTGTCAAAATTCTAACTCTTCAAAGCCACCTTCCTTCAGAAAGCTTCTAGATTTTTCTGAAGTATTATTTGATCTGCCCTTTCAAATATTTTTTAGTGTAACCCACATTAAAAAATAACTTATATGGCAACTCCAGTACAAATAACAACATAGCAAATATTTTTAAAAATTTCTTTAGTGTAAGCACTGTACTGATATTTTATATTCTATTTCAATTTTTTAAGCTCTGCTAGAGTGGCTCAGATGGTTGAGCTTCAGCCCATGAACTGAAAGGTCACCAGTTCAATTTCTGGTCAGGGCACATGCCTGGGTTACAGCTTAATCCCCAGTAGGGGGCATGTAGGAGAAGCCAATTTATGTTTTTCACATCAATGTTTCTCTCTCCCTCTCCCTCTCCCTTCCTCTCTCTATAAAATGAATAAAAACATTTTTTAAAAAAGTGGTAACAGCCCTGCCTGGGTGGCTCAGTTGCTTGGAGTGCCATCCTGTACACCAGAAAAGTTGCAGGTTCGATTTCCAATGTGGGCACATACCTAGGTTTCGGGTTTGATTCCTGTGGGGGCATGTACAAGAGACAACCACTCCATTTTTCTCACATTAATATTTCTCTCTCCCTCCCTTCCTCCCTCTCCCTCTCTAGAAAATCAATAGAAAACATATAATCTGGTGGCAATTAAATAAATGAATAAAAATAAACAAACAGTGGTAACAAATCCTCTAAATACATTTCATGACCCATTTTGGGTCATGATCCACAGAATTAAAACATTTTATGTGGCTTATAGTACTTGCATTTTTCCCTTCAATTTTTTAACTTCTATTCCTAACTTAATTTGTCATCTTTTTTAAAAAATATGTATTTTTATTGATTTCAGAGAAGAAGGGAGAGGGAGAGATAGAAACATCGATGATGAGAGAATCATTGATTGGCTGCCTCACGCATGCCCCACACTGGGGATCAAGCCCGCAACCCAGGCATGTGCCCAGACCCAGAATCGAACCATGACCTCCTGGCCCAAAGGTCAACACTCAACCACCTAGCCATGCCAGCTAGGCCTAATCTGTCTTGATTACCAAATACATGTATTCCCTGAATATAACATCTTGCACATAACAGATTCTCAATAAATATTTGTTGGATAAAAGAATAGGCTAGCTCACTACGTTTGATGTTGGGCAATATTTAAGAGAATTGAGCACAAAAATCTGACATTTTCAGGACTATTTCTTTCTTGCGAAATACCACACCTACCTGACAAAGGATAAGCAGACAGATTTCCTGTAGCTGAAGGGAGTGAACCAGCCTTGGGAAAGAAACTAGAGAAATGAGCCCTCCAGCCTTGAGTGTGTATAGGGTGGGATTGGGGACTAAGGATATTAATGCACTACTCTGTGGTCTGTGTCAACAAGGTAGGCAACTTGATTCCCAGTGAGGAGACAGAGGAAAGCTAGGTAGTCGGGAATCAGGATCACTAGAAGAGAAATGAAACCAAAAACCCAACTAGGCAGTTACTAAGGCATCTCAACTGGGCAGGAAAAGAGGGGTGTGGGCGAGAGGCATGAACTTTAAAATGTATGAATGTTGCTAAGGCAGACAGCTTGCAGATAACCAATCATAAGATAGTAAGGCATATAAACCAACCCCAAGGATGGTGCTAAATTCTTTGAAAGGACCAATCAGGAACTAACAAGCATATATACAAAAAAGTGCGCGTGCTTTCTCTTCTCTTCCTCGTGCATGCTAGGTTCTTGGATTGATAACCGGAGATGCATTGCCTGTCGCCCACGTGGCTCATGGCCATGTGGGACTCTACACATGGACGAATAGACTTTAACATTCGACTGTAACATGGAAAGGAAGCTCTGGACACTGGCCTGCTCCTGGATCCCAGCTGCACCTTTTCCAGGACTGGCTTCTCTCAATAAAACTTTGGTCGCACTAACCATTTTTGTCTGTGACTTCATTCTTTGATTTTGCAAGACAATGAACTTAGACTCAAAACCCCACGTTTTGGTTTCATCAGGATGGGGCAGATCCACTCCCCAGCTATCAGGACAGTGTGAGGGACTGAAGAGAGAATCCAATGACCAACCAGGTTTTATGATACTTGCAAGGAGAAAAATGAGCTTTCTATATGTTGATATGACTTAACTAATTTAAGAGGATCAGAGGGAATGTGAAGGTTCTAGTTTACCCAAAGTCATGTGAGAGAACCAACAGCCAACACTCTTATCTCTACAAATTCATTCATTTCATCTAAGATACCTAAATTGTTGGTATTTAATTGTTCATAGTATCTATAATAATAAAAGCATAATATGCTAATTAGACTGGATGTCCTTCCAGACAACCTTCCAGACGAAGCTGAGGGTGCCTGCGGGTGGCCGGAGGGAAGCCCAGGTCCTGGGTGCCAGAGGGAAGCCGGTGCCAGCAGCTGGGGGAAGACAGGCCTACTCTTGCACAAATTTCATGCATCGGGCCTCTAGTTCCCTTATAATCCTTCTTATGTCTGTAAGATCAGTAGTCCCTCTTTGATTTCAGATATTAGTAATTTGAGTCTTTTGTTTTTTCTTGGCCAATCTAGCTAAAAGTTTGCCCATTTTGTCAGTCTTTCCAGAGAACCAACTTTTGATGTTGATTTTCTCAATTGTATTTCTATTCTCCATTTCATTAATTTCTGCTCTGATCTTCATTAGAAAATATAATTTCTTTTCTTCTCACCTTTAAAAGAAAATAGCTGGGAAAAGAATTCCAACTTGACGTCGTAGTTGCATTAAGTCATTTTTTTTTCTTAAGTAACTGTAGCTCATCCTTCCTATTTTAACTTGCAGGGACTCCTATTAGACAAATGTTGGACCTTCTCATTCTTTCCTCTTCCATTGTTCCCATTTATACCTCTCTACACTACAATCCAACTGACTTAGCATTTGTTTCTATAGGGCTCCAGGTACTCACCAATTTGGGCCAATCTTTTTTTATTTTGTTTTAATGTTTTTATTGATTTCAAAGAGAGGAAGGGAGAGGGTGAGATAGAAACATCATAGATCTGCTGCCTTCTGCATGCCCCCTACTAGGATTGAGCCTGAAACCTGTGCATGTGCCCTGACGAGGAATCAAATCACAACCTCCTGGTGTATGGGACAATGCTCAACCAACTGACCGGCTGGGCTGGGCCAATCTTCACTGTAATTTTTTAAAAATATGTTTTTATTGATTTCAGAGAGGAAGAGAGAGGGAGAAAAACATCAATGACGAGAGAATCATTTATCGGCTGTCTCCTGCATGCCTCCTACTGGGAATAGAGTCCCCAATACTGACATGTGCCCTGACTAGAATCGAACCCTGACCTCCTGGTTCATAGTTTGAAGCTCAACCACTGAGCCACATTGGCCAGGCCATGGTAATTTTTCAGCTTGATGTTCTTCCACATGCTAGTAATAAAAATACTACACACACCTGTATGTGGCCCAGGCTTGGGAATTTTTTGTGAATGCCTTTCTACCTTTGAGTTTCCTTGATGCTGCCCCAGGGACTCTACTCTCTTTCCAACTCCACTCTCTCTATCCAGATTTCTCCCCAGCAATCATGCACCTCATAGGGACTGAGGCCACATCTATCCTTACCTGGAATAAAAATCCTCAGTACTCCTGCATTTTACCTATAACTGTGAGAACGTGTTGTCATCTCCTATTACCATTCTGGCTGTCCTTTTTTATCCTTTGATATTTTCCTTCCTGACTCCTTCTTTCCCTCCCATCTTTTCCTTGTCTCATTTCCCCACAAGTCAGCTACTTAACAAAAAACCAACTTTTTTCCTATTTTGGCCAACATTTGTCAGTATGGTCAGCTCAGTGTGCCATCTTGTCAGAAGTCTCCCTAGTTTACTCATTTGAAAAATATATTTTTGGCCCCGGTCAGTGTGGCTCAGTTGGTTGGGCATCATCCCATGCATCCAGGGGATGCTGGTTCAATTCCTGGTCTGCGCCTGGGTTTCCGGGTAGGACCCTGGTGGGGGGCATGCTGGAGGTGGATGATCCATGTTTCACTCTTGCATTGATATTTCTCTCTCTAAATCAATTTTTTAAAATCTTAAAATATACACGTATACTTTTTATTTTTAAAGCAGTTTTGAGTTCACAGCAAAACTATGCAGAAATTAGAGATTTCTCATATATAGCCAGCCTCCCCACCACCCCCGCCCCCGGCTAACAAAACCACCACAGAGTGGTACATTTGTTACAACTGATGAACATCCACTGACATATCATAACCACCCAAAGTCTATAGTTTACAAAAGGGTTCATGCTTAGTGTTTCACATTCTAAGGGTTTGGACAAATGTATGGCATGTATCCGCCATCATGTAAGACAGAATAATTTCCTTGCCCTAAAAATCCTGTAATCTGCCTATTCATCCCTCCCTCTTCCTAACCACCCTTTCCATCTTTTTACCATCAACATGGTTTTTGCCTTTTCCAGAATGTTATATTGTTGAAATACAGTACAGAGTCTTTTCAAATTGGCTTCCCTCATTTAGTAATGTGTGATTAAGTTTCCTCCAGGTATTTTCATGGCCTGATAGCTCGTTTCTTTTTAGCACTGAATATTTCTTTGTCTGGATGTACCACAGTTTGTTTTTCCTTTCACTTACTCAAGGACATCTTAGTTGCTTCCAAGTTTTGGCAATTAAAAAGCTGCTATAAACATCTGTATGCAGGTTTTAGTGTGGACATAAGTTTCAACTCATTTGAGTAAAATTCCAAGAAGTGTGATTGTTGAATCATATGGCAAGAGTATGTTTAGTCTTTTTAAAAACTGCCAAACTGTCTTTTAAAGTGGCCGTACCATTTTGCATTCCCACCAGCAATGAACAGGGAGTTCCTGTTGCTCCACATCCTCACTAGTATTTGATGTTGTCAGTATTTGGGGTTTGGGCCATTCTAATGTGTGTGTAATGGTATCTCGTTTTAATTTGTAATTCTCTAATGACATTTGATGTCAAGCATCTTTTCATATGTTTATTTGCTAACTGTGTATCTTCTTTGGTGTGAGAGGCAGTTGACAAAAACATCTGTCTGTTGAGGTCATTTGCCCAGTTTTTAAAAAGGTTTCCTTATTACTGAGTTGTTATTTTTTAATCCTTATCCAAGAATGTGTATTGATTTTAGAGAGGAAGGGAGAGAGAAACATCAATTGGCTGCCTCCACCACATACCCCCAACCAGGAATCACATCTACAACCAAGACATGTACCCTGACTGGGAATTGAACCTGCAACCTTTTGGTATATGGGACAACGTTCCAATCAACTGAACCACCCTGGCCAGGCAAAAACCATGTTGATGGTAAAAAGATGGAGGGGCGGTTAGGAAGAGGGAGGGATGAATAGGCAGATCACAGGATTTTTAGGGCAAGGAAACTATTCTGTCTGACAGTATGATGGCGGATACATGCCATACATTTGTCCAAACCCTTAGAATGTGAAACACTAAGCATTATTATTGTGGCTTGTTTTTTTTTAATTTTTTAAAATTGATTTTTAGAGAGGGAAAGAGAGGAACATCAGTGTGATAGCATAATAGTGAAACATCAATCGGTCACCCCTGAATGCCCTGCACTGGAGTCAAGCACAAAACCTAAGCATGTGCCCTGACTGGGACACGAATCAGCAACCTCCCAGTGCATGGGACAACACCCAACAGAGCCACTCCAGCCAGGATTTATTGAGTTTTAAGAGCTCTCTGAAGAACCAAGATGGCGGCATAGGTTAACGCCGGAGTTTGCTGCTTTGAACAACTACTTCAAAAGTGAAACCAAAAAAACGGAAGGGACATCACCCAGAACCACAGGAACGCTGGCTGAGTGGAAGTCCTACAACTAGGAGGAAAGAGAAACGCATACGGACACTCAGAGGAGGCGCAGTGCTGAAGTCAAATTCTGAGGTGCGGAGTGCGCGGAGCGGGCTGGCGGCAGAGGGCGCGGTTGGCGTTTTCAATCGGGAGGGAGTCGCAGACTCTGAGCTCCAGATCCGGGCGAGTCTTTAGGGACCCAGACTCAAACGGGAGAAGCGGGACTGTCTGGCTTCGGTCAGAGCAAGTGCAGCTTTCTCTCCGAGCTTTGCAGCGGGTGCTGGGACTCAGAGAGGCAGAGCCCCTGGGGACAGGACTGAGAGCCGCCATAACTGCTCTCTCCGGCCCACCCTGTTGATCCTGTGCGACCCGCCCCGCCCAAGCCCTGCACACAGGCATTTGCCGGATAGCCTCAGGCAAACGCCAGATTAGCACCTCCCTAGAGGACAGAAGTTCTCTCACTGCTGACACAGCTGATTCTCATAGCCACTTGGCCTGGAGGTCAAACCCTCCCTGGAATTAGCTACAACAATCAAGATTTAACTATAAGACTGCGAACAAAGACCACTAGGGGGTGCACCAAGGAAGCATAACAAAATGCGGAGACAAAGAACCAAGACAAAATTGTCAATGGAAGATATAGAGTTCAGAACCACACTTTTAAGGTCTCTCAAGAACTGTTTAGAAGCCGCCGATAAACTTAATGAGATCTACAAGAAAACTAATAAGACCCTCGATCTTATATTGGGGAACCAACTAGAAATTAAGCATACACGGACTGAAATAACGAATATTATACAGACTCCCAACAGCAGACCAGAGGAGCGCAAGAATCAAGTCAATGATTTGAAATGCGAGGAAGCAAAAAACACCCAACCGGAAAAGCAAAATGAAAAAAGAATCCAAAAATGCGAGGATAGTGTAAGGAGCCTCTGGGACAGCCTCAAGCGTACCAACATCAGAATTATAGGGGTGCCAGAAGATGAGAGAGAGCAAGATATTGAAAACCTATTTGAAGAAATAATGACAGAAAACTTCCCCCACCTGGTGAAAGAAATGGACTTACAGGTCCAAGAAGCGCGGAGAACCCCAAACAAAAGGAATCCAAAGAGGACCACACCAAGACACATCATAATTAAAATGCCAAGAGCAAAAGATAAAGAGAGAATCTTAAAAGCAGCAAGAGAAAGAAACTCAGTTACCTACAAGGGAATACCCATACGACTGTCAGCTGATTTCTCAACAGAAACTGCAGGCCAGAAGGGAGTGGCAAGAAATATTCAAAGTGATGAATACCAAGAACCTACAACCAAGATTACTTTATCCAGCAAAGCTATCATTCAGAATTGAAGGTCAGATAAAGAGCTTCACAGATAAGGAAAAGCTAAAGGAGTTCATCACCACCAAACCAGGATTATATGAAATGCTGAAAGGTATCCTTTAAGAAGAGGAAGAGGAAGAAAAAGGTAAAGATACAAATTATGAACAACAAATATGCATCTATCAACAAGTGAATCTAAGAATCAAGTGAATAAATAATCTGATGAACAGAATGAACTGTTGATTATAATAGAATCAGGGACATAGAAAGGGAATGGACTGACTATTCCTGGGGGGGAAAGGGGTGTGGGAGATTCGGGAAGAGACTGGACAAAAATCGTGCACCTATGGATGAGGACAGTGGGTGGGGAGTGAGGGCGGAGGGTGGGGCGGGAACTGGGAGGAGGGGAGTTATGGGGGGAAAAAAAAAGAGGAACAAATGTAATAATCTGAACAATAAAGATTTAATTAAAAAAAAAAAAGAGCTCTCTGTATATTTTGGATAAGAGTGTTATCAGATATATTTTTTGCAAATATTTTCACCCAGTCTGTGGCTTATCTTTTCATTCTCTTGATTTTCCTAATTATTTAAAGAAAGAATTAAGTATAGACAGGAAGTCACTAAGAAACTCAGATATAGAGCCACAAAAAGAGAGAGAGTAGGGTCTTCCTCAATCACTAAGAAATTTTCAGGCACAGATTTTACTGTTTTCAATATAAAGAGCTAGTCATTTGGAAAACATCTTCCCAGCCCCGGTTAGATAGCTCAGTTGGTTAGAGAATTGTCCTTATACACCAAGTTTGTCAGTTCGGTCCCAGGTCAGGGCACATACAGGAGTCACTTAATGAATGCATGAATAAGTGGAACAACAAATTAATGTTTCTCTCTTAAAATAATAAAAAAAGAAAATGTCTTCCTTTTCTATACCATTCAACAAAATGCTGCCCAAGTAAGTAAGGACTGTAGCACTTTATAGAAATTAGGTTCTTTCTAGAATGAGTTCAAAAAGCACTGCATCATTTAAAAACATAATATCTAAATAAATAGAAAGGATGTAGTGATGCAGCAAGCAACCAGGGTGCTTTGGGAAGGTATTTTTAAGGATTATAGACACGGCAAAGACCATGCAGAAAAGGGAAAGCATTAGAAAATGGGGAGGGGCTGGGCCAGTGTGGCTCAGTGGTTGAGCGTCTAGCTATGAACCAGGAGGTCACCATTTAATTCCCGGTCAGGGCACATGCCCAAGTTGTGAGTTTGGTCCCCAGGAGGCAGCTGATCAATGATTCTCTCTCATCACTGATGTTTCTCTCTCTCTCTCCATCTTCTTTCCTCTCTGAAATCAATAAAAACGTTAAAAAGAAAGAAAAAAGAAAAAGGGGAAGGGAGCTGGCTCTCACATAGACTAATAAAAATTGTCTGAGGGGAAAAGAGATTCAAAAAACAAGACAAACTCTAGCCGGTTTGGCTCAGTGGAGAGAGCATTGGCCTGTGTTTGATTATGGTCAAGGGCAGGCACATTGGTTGCACTCTTGATCTCTGGCCTGGTCAGGGGCAGTGAGGGAGGCAGCCAATTGATGTCTCTCTCTAAGATAGATGTTTCTCTGTTTCTCCCCTTCCCTTCCACTCTCTCTAAAAATCATTGGAAAAATATCCTCGGGTGAGGATTAACAACAACAAAACAGACAAAGCACACACCCACACACAAGTGTTTCATTTGTCCCAGAAGTAAGACGGTTAGTGTCGCTTCCAAGAAATCTTACTACCCAGGTCTCAGTGAAATTACCTGGCTCCTAATAGTAGAGCTGTACCTTGAATGGCGAGTAATAAGTTAACAATCTTAACAAGTGTTGTGGTTCTCTGAAGGAAAAAACAATATGAATATACTGCCAACATTACTTCAAACACAACTCTACATTTATACAAATTTATTTTCTTTTCCCACGTGGTGACCCAATCATTTCATATTAAGACCAGAAAACAAAGCAAGAAAACCAGGAATAAAAAGTGAAGAAATTTTGTATTATATTCTAGTATTTTTTTTATTATATAAGAGAAAGTAAGTATTAAGAAATCTAACTTCCAAAGAGAAACTCAAAATGCTTTTAAAGAGAATCAGAAAAATGACAGAGCTAGTGCTCCAATTTGTTTGATTCAGTGGTTTCAAAGTTCCAGGTCTTCCTCTGGCCTTGTGAGCCGCACTCCACCGGAAGCCAGAGTGCATGAGGACCACCAGTCCAGGGCTTCTCAATCTTTGCTCTGGACAAACTGACAATTTGCTTGGATTTCTTCTTGTAATGAGTTTTAAGCTAAAATTTCTCTTCTTACACATTGTCATATAAAATGGAAATTTCTGCTTCACCCCCCTCCTGTCATCACAGCAAAAAATAAATAAATACAAATTTGAAAAGGTTAACTAAAACTGGCTTTTAAAACCCAGTTAAAGCAAGATAAGACTGAAGAGACTGGAAAATTTTTAAACGGGGAAGATAAACACAAAAAATAGAGCTTCCCCAAAACACTGAAACCCTCATGCATGGTGACAACTTTCTAAACTGAAATGTCTGGACTTTGGCAGAAGTGTCATGTTTTCTAAAGCCAACTTCTGGAAATCTTAACCTAGATTCAGAAAAATTCCTAACAAAATGAGCCAACAGCCAGGAAAAGGTTACTGAGCACAGAAAATGAGTGATTCCATTCACAAACATATATCCGCAGAAAAGAAGGCACAACCTGGGAGAAAGGTTCAAGAAAAACTCACACCCCATCACAAATCTTCCTTGATGTTGAATTTCACCTGTTTGAGTTCTTAATTTAAAAAATGAAACTTACTAAAACTGAAATATACAGAAAAAATTTATCTGGCCTCTCTCAGGAGGCCAAGGGAGAGCTGAACACCCCTTTCAACGCCAGCTTAAGTCATAGTCTCATAAACTCAAATCCCAGAGATTAGGTCAGCAAGCGCCTGACTATACCGCCAGCTAGTTTACTACGTGTCTTTCACACTTGCTAGCAGTAGCAGTATCTCGAAAAACTTGGCTTCACAGGCCTTTATATTACCTTTCCCAGTTGCCCAAATAAAGTAACTCTCTACTTTAAGGAACCTGCAATGACTTCACTCATTATCACTTCTGGTGCTAGAAATGGGAACTGCTTCGTAAGCAGAGCTTCTAGGTGTAATTGCTACTTCTGCAGGTTTCTATACCTCCTGTTGGCTTTTCAGGCTTTTTAAGATTCCCCCATATTCACCTACTCCATCTAAGGCCCAGCGGTCCTCAACCTGTGGGTCGCGACCCCTGAAAATACATCCTACATATCAGATACTTACATTACGATTCATAACAGTAGCAAAATTACAGTTATGAAGTAGCAACGAAAATAATTTTATGGTTGGGGGTCACCACAACATGAGGAACTGTATTAAAGGGTTGCGGCATTAGGAAGGTTGAGAACCACAGACGCAGTAGCAGTATCACCCCAATTTGTTTTACAAAGGCAACATGGCAATTTCCAGCTGATACTTAGAATGGAACTTGCTTCTTGGTAATACCAGGTTTAAAATGGAAAAAACAGGAAAGAAGGTATCTTATTCTACTGGGTTGGCGAAAGGGAAAACAGCAACACAAAAATCCCTTCAGTCTATTGATCCTACATGAGTCACAGCCGAGTTCTGAAGCCTAATAATTCCTCTAATCAGCTTATATCCTGGTTGTCCAGTCACAAGAAGAACAGGTTCTCGCAGAGCTGGATGGCTGGTTCATGATGCAAGATTTGACCTGACAGGAAAGCTAGCTTGTGGGCATACTTGCAAGGAGCTGGAACTCTGATGGTACCAGGCCAATTCCAGTACATGTGGCACAGTTTGAAAGTCAACCTGCAGCCCAAGAAAAAAATATTATCCTTATTACTTTCCACCTTCATTCTGGGATGTGACTGTGTGCTTATGGGTGTATACTTTCCAGCAAACTGGGGAACTAAGGAATACATTATGTATCTTTTTAAATTTTTTTTTTTACATGAGCCAACTTTTGGGAATCAGTTTTTAAACTGAATTTTTAAAACTGATTTTATAGAGAGAGATACATCTATTTGCTGTTCCATTTATTTATGCATTCACTGGTTGATTCTTGTTATGTACCCTGATCAAACCTGCAACCTTGGTATATTAGGACGATGTTCTAACCAACTGAACTACCCAGCCAGGGCTGGGAATCATTATTTTAAGTGGAATTGTTTCTATTTCCACCATTTGTAAGTCAAGAGGACATGGGTGAATTTCCTCATGTTAGGTGCCCCTGTTTTTATATCAAAACAAGAAAAACAAGGATAATTTTTTTTTTTTTTGGCTGCAGAAGTTTAAGTACTCCAGCAAAATATTTATATGATCTGAGCTTAAGAGTTTGGGATATCAATTAGCTGCACCTCATTAATCATCAAAGAGCAGTTTAAAAGATATAAATGCCTCAGATTGCTTAGGGGTGAAGCCCTGGCATCAGTATTTTTTAAGCTCTTCAAGTAAATCTAATGAACAACAGGATTACCAACCACTCCTCAAAAAGATACCATTATCATGAAAGACATGAAGAAACTCAAGGGGTAAATATTACTGGGGTTGGGCAATGACTTTATGTTAGCTAGCCAGTCAGAGTGAGAAAGAGTAAGTTACTGGTCAACTCACCTCTGCATATGATCGGGGCTCAGGTTTGCAGTGTTGAGAACACACACATAATGTGTAGGAATGCCACAACCCTGCCGGACATGATGGGCAAGAAGGTAGAAGTCTACCCTAGTAAGGAAAAAAGACAAAGCAATGATATGGTTAGATTTGACCAAAAAGAGATGAAAAAGATCTTGGAGCTCATTGTAGCTCCTGCACCTAAGGCTTAGAGGTCAAATAACTGGTTCAAGGACACACAGGGACCAAACCATAATTAGAACTTGTGTTTCCTGACTCAACAGCCTATTCAAGAATCGTGGTAGAAACTAGCATTCTGTGTGCAGAACATTAAGCATGCATGATCTTTTTTATAAAAATAAAAATCTTTTTGTTGAAAATATTACATTACTGGTATGTCCCCTTTTTCCCAAAGCATGCATGATCTTAAGAAAAGAATGTATGTTCAATAGTTTATACCTAAGAGGCAAAAACTTTATTGTTGGTTTGTTTTTTTCTATTAGTTTTTTTAAAGCTTTATTTTTTTAAAAGATGGAAACATGTATTTAGCATTTTTTTCTAATTACAGTTTACATTCAGTATTATTTTGTATTAGTTTCAGATGTACAGCATAGTAGACAGTCGTACACTTTACAAAGTGTTCCCCCTGATATTTCCAGTATCCACCTGGCCCCATACGTAGTTACTATAATATCATACATTTCTTATGCTGTACTTTATATCCCCATTAATCTTTATTTTTTTAACAGTAAAATCTGAGGATTCCATTCCACATCTTCCCAGACAACCTACCTATTCCAATACCCAGGGAATGGACAACTTCTGCAACATATTCTTGCTGAAATGTCATTTTTTTGTCCACTTACCACTCACAGGCTGTGATTGTATGATCCACCACAGTCCCAGGGGAGGGAGTTGTAAAGTGCTCGGTAGCAGCCAGGTACAGATTGGTGCTGATTTTCTTCTGAACTACAAATACCACCATCTTGGGCTGATAATTCTCAAAAGCCTCAAAACACTTCTGCAGCTGAGGAATCTCATAATTGGCAACTGTCTTTAGCTGGCCGTCAGACACCCCATCCCGGTACACCACAATCTTCTCTGGGAGACAGTGGTTCACCTGAAATGACACCTACTATGATGAGAGTGGAGCCCTGAGACTAATGACCAGGCAGAGAGGCTTGCTCAGTGCACAGCCTTGAGACGCAGCAGTCATTTCTACACTTCCACTGGGTAGTAAACAGGTCTGCTACAGAAAAGGCATTACAAAATACAAAAACAAAATAAGCACACATGCATAAGGCTCATACTCAAACAGTGTGAATAACGTTAGAAGGAAGGAAGGAAAATTTGGGGCCGAGTCAATCTCCTACTACACTAATTACTGTTTAGGCTAAGAACAAGGTGAGCTGTTAGAGAAATTCCAGCATAGACCACACATCCTACAGATCCACCATCCTCACATTTTTATGTACCAGCAACATCCAAAGTTGATAACAAGCGAAAGGGTCCTTTGCTAAATATCACCCTACAATCAGTTATAATGTGAAACAGTTTTACTATAACTAAGTAATTAGCAAAAAAAGTCATGGTAAATTGTCCATGGATCCAAATAAAATTAAATGCTGGCTTTAATAGTTTGAAGAATTTTTTTTTCCATTTAGAGAATATAATTATGTTCTAGTCATGTCTGACTTTAACAGTTCAAAAGAACAGGTTGTTCCATTTTAAACTAGGAGTTCTCTGAGAAGTACTTTAGTTTAATTCAGTTAGTAAGTGACAGTTTGATTCTGAGTGTGGTTCATTCTAGGATTTTGTTCACAATTCCCATCAAAAACCTAAATTATCACCCTGCAGGTGTGGCTCAGTGGTTGAGCAACGACCTATGAACCAGGAGGTCACGGTTCAATTCCCCATTAGGGCACAGGCCTGGGTTGTGGGCTCAGTCCTCAGTGTGGGGAGTGCAGGAGGCAGCCGATCAATGATTCTCTCTCATCACTAATGTTTTTATCTCTCCCTCTTCCTTTCTCTCTGAAATCAATAAAAATATACTTAAAAATAAACAAAAAACCCTAAATTATCACTGAATTAAATAGGTACATACTATACATTCTTGATAGGTTGCTCTACATGAAAATTTACAATTTCAATGACCCCTTTTAAACATAATCACCGAGAACCTTGTTAGAGCCTAAATTCAGATTTCAAAGATTTTATGAATGTTCTTTTTTCCTGAGCCACCGCAAGTACTACATTTACAAACATGTAATTCATCTTCGTATTCCAAGACTGGAATTACTGCCCCAGTCTGTAGCACTTTTTTGTGTGTGTGCTGCTTTTGGCCATCTAGCATCTAGTCCACCTTTTGGGGGAAGAGGATTTAGTTTCCTTCTGCCTCCAATATGACAGTCGGTGGGACTATTAATCAAGGTGCCTTCCCCTAATCAAATCCAGGCTTCTCAGCATTATTGACAAGTAGGACTGGCTAATTCTTTGTTGTTGGGGGCTGACAATATAGGATACTTAGCAGCATTCCTGGCCTCTGCCCACTAGATGCCAGTAGCAATCTCCCCAGTTATAACCCAAAATGTCACTGCACTAACCAAAGGACACAGAGAGGATTCAAGCCATGCCAACAGAACACTCCTCCCTTGCTCTGAGTCTTGAGTAGAGACTGAAAATCACTTGTTCCTTCCATGGCAATGCCTCTTCAGGTCCTTGCTTCTGGAACTCTAGGAGCTACCTGGCTCCTGTCTATTTCCCACCGTGATGCTCAACCTTCTCACCAGTCCTCTGAGACTCCCCATGATCTTACCAATTACGTGAAAGTTAGCACATTTCTGTGACTTCCCAAAAACCCCTGAGACACTGTGTTAATAGGTGGCTATCAGAGGCACTTAGATCTGGAAAAAGCCCTCATGTCACAGATGAGGAGAGAGATAGGAAGTACACTGGATCTGGGGCCAGTTGACTTGGGACTGAGTCTGACTCTACTGCTGTTCAGCTATGTGTTTCCTTAGTTGAAAAATGGAGATAAATGACTACCTTCTTCTTGGGGTTGTTAAAAGAGATAGGGTAAAATCTAATCTAATAAAAGAGAAACATGCAAATTGATCGTACTTTCACTATGCCCCAAACCACGCCCACCAGCTAATCAGGGTGACTATATGCAAATTAATTAACCCAACCAAGATGGCGGCCGGCAGCCATGGAGCTGAAGCAAGCAGAAGGCTTGGTTGCCCTGGCGATGGAGGAAGCCAAGCTTCCTGCCTGCCCTGGCCAGCTGTGGCCTCCGCTAAAGGCAACAAAGTTTCAATTATAGAAGATAAATAAATCCCAGATACCTGCTTCCAGCCAGCCTCCACTGGGAGCTTGAGTGGCTGGGGGCTGTGGCCAACCTGAAAACAGCCATCAGCCACTCACCCAGGCTGGCCAGGCACCCCAGCAGGACCCCCCCCTTCCTGAAAGTGGTGTGGCCAACCTGAAAACGGCCCTCAGCCCCTCACCCAGGCACCCCAGTAGGGACCCCCACCCTGAAGGGGGTATGGCCAGTCTGAAAATGGCCCTCAGCCCCTCACCCAGGCTGGCCAGGCACCCCAGCGGGACCCCCACCCTGATCCGGGACACCCTTCAGGGCAAACAAGCCAGCCCCCACCCATGTACCAGGCATATAATAAAAGGGTGATATGCAAATTGACCCTAACAGCAGAACAACTGGGAATGACTGGTCACTATGACACACACTGACCACCAGGGGGCAGATGCTCAATGCAGGAGCTGCCCCCTGGTGGTCAGTGTGCTCCCACAGGGGGAGCTCTGCCCAGACACAAGCCAGGCTGACGGCTGTCAGCACAGCAATGATGGCGGGAGCCTCTCCTGCCTCCTCAGCAGCGCTAAGGATGTCCGACTGCAGCTTAGGCCTGCTCCCCGCTGGCAAGTGGACATCCCCCGAGGGCTACTGGGCTGCCAGAGGGATGTCTGACTGCCAGCTTAGGCCCGGTCCCCCCAGGGAGCGGGCCTAAGCAAGCAGGTTGACATCCCCCAAGGGGTCCCAGACTGAGAGAGGGCACAGGCCGGGCTGAGGGACTCCCCCGAGTGCACAAATTTTTGTGCACCGGGCCTCTAGTAATAAATATAAAAATAAATAACATAAACTGATGAACAAAAACAGATCCAGAGACAGAGAAGCATCGATCAGACCGTCTAACCCAGCCGTGGGCAAACTACGGCCCGCGGGCCGGATCCGGCCCGTTTGAAATGAATAAAACTAAAAAAAAAAAAAAGACCGTACCCTTTTATGTAATGATGTTTACTTTGAATTTATATTAGTTCACACAAACACTCCATCCATGCTTTTGTTCCAGCCCTCCGGTCCAGTTTAAGAACCCATTGTGGCCCTCGAGTCAAAAAGTTTGCCCATCCCTGGTCTAACCTCAGAGGGAAGGCAGGAGAGGGTGGGGGGAAGGGGGAGAGATCAACCAAAGGACTTGTATGCATGCATATAAGTATAACCAATGGACATAGACCAGGGGTGGGCAAACTTTTTGACTCGAGGGCCACAATGGGTTCTTAAACTGGACCGGAGGGCCGGAACAAAAGCATGGATGGAGTGTTTGTGTGAACTAATATAAATTCAAAGTAAACATCATTACATAAAAGGGTACGGTCTTTTTTTTGTTTGTTTTATTCATTTCAAACGGGCCGTAGTTTGCCCACAGCTGACATAGACACTAGGGGGGTGAGGGCATGAGTGGGAGGGTGGAGGAGGCAATGGGGGAATAAGGACACATATGTAATGCTTTAATAAATACAGGAAAAAAATTAAAATTAAAAAAAAATACAGGTTCCAGAAAAAATATATATACAGGATGGGGCAAAAGCAGGTTTATAGTCGTTCATATAGAAAATAATACAATAATTAATAAATAATAACACAATAAACTGTTCCACATACTCACACTGTAACCCTACTTTTGCCCCACCCTGATATGTATGTATCTTAAAAGCTATACACAAAAGTTGAGACTGATCTATGTCAAGGAAATACAGATATTTATGAAGTACAGAAAAGGGACAATACAAGATGAGTGGAGTGAAAAATAGAATCAAATTCATTTGAAGTATTCACTGATATTACCTCTTTCTTTAAAATTTGCTAACCAACCACTGAATGTGATTCACTATACTTTGCCCTATGTAAGCTTCCAGTAGAAGTGAAAGACATGATTCCTGCTATCAAGGAACTTAAAAAACCTAACAACAGTCAACAATGCTAAGTGCTCCAGGTCATCTGGTCTATTCTTCTTGTTTCATAAGCGATAATAAAACTATGTTCTAAGGAGGGGTCAGGATATATGACAAATCACAATATTAACACATAGATGTTAAATGTACTGTATGTTAAACCAGTACCTAAAACAATAAATTAATTAGTTCCTTGAAAGCAGGACTATGCTTGTTTGGCTTGGTATCCCTAGCTCTGACTACAATGGCAAAGGTCAAGCAGAAAATAAGTATCTGCTGAAAATCTGAGTCCTTTTATGGGTGCCTCAATTTGTTCATAGAACACACCTAATGCCCACTAGTTATGAGCCATTGTGCTAGTCTCATAAAATTAGAAAATTACTTTGAGACCATCAAATATTCATGGAACTCAAAGTAGAACTGGGAAACAGACATATAAAGCAAATGCTCTCAATACATTATCATAAGGAGGATAAGCAAAATGTTGTGAGAACAGAGAAGTATAAGATATTTGTTCTCTGGAGGGAGACGTGAACATTATGCCTCAGGAAAAGACATGATGAAAGAATTAGAAAATTCAGTCAGCAAAGAAGGGTAAAAGGATCCAGGTAGATCATGAGCAAAGGCTTAGATTGTGGCTGGACAAGGGTTAAGTAAATGACTGAAGATTACTCTGGCAATGATCTACAAAAACAGATTGAAGAGGATTAAGAATCAGTATTAGGAGATGACTTTCAGTTCAGGATATTAAAAAAATACAGAAAACCTCCATTCCCATGATAACACCACAAAATAATATAAAAATCACACATATATGTGGGACTATCAAAGACGAGCAGATACAGAAAGCCTTGATAAACTGATGTCCAGAGATGGGAGCCTTCACAGGTGAGTAGTGAAGTTCTGAAGCTTTCAAGGAACAAATGCCAGGAGTGAGTGTGGGCAGCAGGAAGTGGAGGTCTGAGGTCTGAGAAAGTTTACCAGGGCAACAACAGGCCAGACAGACAGGATTCTGGGGAGATAGCTGAGTAGGAAGCACTAGGAATCTTCCTCCCCACCTAGATAACAACTACACTTGGCATAATCTAGAACTCTGGAGTCTGTTGAAGGCTTGCAGGTAAATTACAGTTAATATCAGCAATTAGCACAGTAACAGCTCCCCATACCCTGCTCGCAGACCCTACTGGGATCTGTGCTCTGATTGCTGACTGCTGCTTTTGAATGCAGATAGAAGCTGGTGGCCATTGTCATTGCCACTTCCCTGTCGAGGGCAAGTGACTATAAGGGGATTTAATAGGCTAATGCCATTCCTTCCTGTCCCCAGTCATTTTTGTCCTTTTTCTCTATTAGGAGCCAGACAATAAAGACTAAGACATTAAAAAACAACTGTATTGCCCGGCCGGTATGGCTCAGTGGTTGAGTGTCGACCTATGAACCAAGAGGTCACGGTTGGATTCTTGATTCGGTTGCATGCCTGGGTTGCGAGCTCCATCCCCTGTAAGGGGCATGCAGGAGGCAGCCAATGGATGTTTCTTTCTCATCGATGCTTCTATCTCTCTCTCCCTCTCCCTTCCTCTCTTTGAAATCAATTTAAATATATATATTTTTAAAAACTACATCTTATGGGGGAAAACTAGAAAGTTACCCCATGACCAGGAAAGGCTCAGAAAAGAACTTAAATTTACACTGCTGGTTGAGCCACAGCACAGACACATCCTACAATCAAAAAACAATAACAAAACCCCCCAAAAAACAGCAAACCCTGGGGAAAGGGGAGAATCCGATTTCCAGAGTAATTACATTAAATGTCATTTTCAATAAAAAAAAAAATCACAAGGCTCACACAAAAATAACAGGAAAGTATGGCCCATGCAGAGGAAAAAATTAAACATAAACTGTTACTGACAAAGATCTAATGGCAGCTATACTAGCCAAAGACTTTAAAACAACCATATTGAAAATGCTTAAAGAACTAAAAGAAGGAGAACATAAAAAAACAAATGTATGAAAAAATGGAACTATCAATAAGGAGAAAACCTAAAAAGTAACCAAAAAGAAATTCTGGAGCTGAAAAGTACATTAACTGAAAAAAACAAAATTCACTAGACAGCGCTGGCTAGGTGGTTCAGTTAGTTGGAGTGTCCAGTCCAGGCACATACCTAAGTTGTGGGGTTGATTTCCACTCAGGCCACATATGGGAGGCCACCAATAGATATTACTCTTTCACTTTGATATCTCTCTCTCTCTTTCTTCTTCTCTAAACATATCCTTGGGTGAGAATAAAAAAATATTTCACTACACAAATTCAAAGGCCGATTTGAGCAGGCAGAAGAAAGAATTAGTGAACTTGTAGATAGGACAATGAAAATTATTAAGTCTGAGGAACAGTAAGAAAAAATATTGAAGAAAAGGGAGTCTAAGAGACCTGTGGAATATCAGCCAGCGAACATCTGCATCATGGGAGACCCAGAAGGAGAAGAAAGAAAGAGGCAGAGAGAATATTTGAAGAAATAATGGCTAACAACTTCCCAAATTTGGTGAAAGACAATATTCAAGAAGCTTAACAAACTCTAAGTAATGTGAATTTATTGAAACCATCCCAAGATACACTCTAATCTAATTTTCAAAAGCCACAAAGGATCTTGACAGCAGCAAGAGAGAAGCAAATCATCACATCAAGGGATCCTCAGTAAGATTATCAGCAGATTGCTCATCAGAAACTTTGGAGGCCAGAATGTAGTGTACTGATACATCCAAAGTGCTAAAGAAAAAAACTCATTCAAAAATTTTATCTGGCAAAATACTCTGTCAAAAGTGAGGAAGAAATTAAGACATTTCCAGGAAACAAAAGCTGAAGAAGTTTATCATCATTGGACATGCCCTGAAAGGATGAAATGAAAGAACGCTAGACAATAACATGAAGCCATGCAGAGAAAAAGATCTCAATAAGGAGAAATGCATGAGCTATTATAAAATCAGTACTTCTGCCCTGGCCAGTGTGGCTCAGTTGGTTGGAGCATCATCTTATGCACGAAAAGGTGGCGGGTTTGTTCCTTCTCTCTCACACTGATCCTCCCACACACACACTTTTTCTAAAAGTCAATTAAAAATAAGTACATTGTGGGAGAAACCAAGATGGTGGCATAGGTAAACACCGGAAATTGCTGCTTCCCACAACAACTTCAAAAATAAAACTAAAAGACAAAACGGACATCATCCAGAACTACAGGAAGGCTGGCTGAGTGGAAATTCTACAACTAGAAGGAAAGAGAAAAGCACACTGAGGCTCAGAGGAGCTGCGGAAGTAAAGTGCAGAGGTATGGAGGCGCACATGGAAAGGGGCTGGCAACTGAGGACGCGGCTGTCTTTCTGAATCAGGAGAGAGTCACAAGCCCCCGACTGCTCTGAACTCCAGTTCCAGGAAGTCTCTGGGGACCCAGACTCATATGGGGAGAAACTGGACTGTCTGGCAGCGGGCAGAACTCGGAGCTCGAGGGCGGCTTTCTCTCAGAGGTGCTTGCAGTGACTACCAGGACACTGAGACTCGGGGCCTCTTAAGGCAGGGCTGAGGATCAGCCATAGCTGTTTGCTCCACCCTGTTGATTCCCTGAGACCCTGCCCCACCCAAGCTGTGGCAGAGGCTTTTGCATATAAATGCCCTGGCCCTTTGCAATCTGAAAATTACCTAACAAACTGCAGCTGGGCCAGACAGACCCAGAACTTCCAAGAGAAGGCCCAAGGCCCCACAGCAGCTTGCATTGCTTCACAACTGGGCCTCATCTGGGCACCTCCAAACCCCAAACAAAGAAAAGGAATCTGCAGATCTCTCTGTAGCTCCTGCTGGGTAGCCTCAGGCAGAGGCTAAATTAGCACCTCCTTAGATCCAAGAACCAGTGTACCCAGTGGTCAGAGTGGGACCATCCAGATTACAACTCCTCAGGTCCATAAGGGACACACTCAGGGGGCAGATTCAGTGAGCACCAAAGCCCCACTGAAGCAAGTCTTGCCCCATAAGGGTGTCTTCAGCACAGAAGTTCCCCCACCATAGACAAAGCTGATTCTCATAGCCAATTGGCCTGGAGGTCAATTCCTCCCAGTGACACCAACATCAATCAAGGCTTAACTACAACAAGACTGTGCACAAAGCCCACAAAGGGGTGCACCAAGAGTGTCTACCTCAGGTAATTGGGGAGGCTGAGCCACTGGGCCCTATAGGACACCTAGCACACAAAGCCACTCTACCAACACAGGGAAGCATAAAAAATGCAGAGACAAAGAAACAGGTCACAAATGACAGAAATGGAGGAAAGCAAACTACTGGATATAGAGTTCAAAACCACACTTTTAAGGTTTTTCAAGAATTTTCTAGAAACTGCCAATAAATTTAGTGAGACCCTGGAGGATATGAAAAAAGACCAACTAGAAATTAAGCATACACTGACTGAAATAAAGAATAATATACAGAGATCCAACAGCAGACAAGAGGATCCCAAGAATCAAGTCAAAGATTTGAAATACGAAGAAGCAAAAAATACCCAACCAGAAAATCAAAAAGAAAAAACAATCCAAAAACATGAAGATAGTGTAAGGAGCCTCTGGGACAGCTTCAAGCGTACCAATATCCGAATTATAGGGGTGCCAGAAAAAGAGAGAGAGCAAGATATTGAAAACCTATTTGAAGAAATAATGACAGAAAACTTCCCCTACCTGGTAAAAGAAATAGACATACAAGTCCAGGATGCACAGAGAACCCCAAACAAAAAGAATCCAAAGAGGACCACACCAAGACACATCATAATTAAAATGCCAAGGGCAAAAGACAAAGAGTGAATCTTAAAAGCAGCAAGAGAAAAACAGTCAGTTACCTACAAGGGAGTACCCATACGACTGTCAGCTGATTTCTCAACAGAAACTATGCAGTCCAGAAGGGAGTGGCAAGAAATATTCAAAGTGATGAATAGCAAGAACCTACAACCAAGATTACTTTATCCAGCAAAGCTATCATTCAGAATTGAAGGTCAGATAAAGAGCTTCACAGATAAGGAAAAGCTAAAGGAGTTCATCACCACCAAACCAGCATTATATGAAATGCTGAAAGGTATTCTTTAAGAAGAGGAAGAAAAAGGTAAAGATAAAAATTATGAACAGCAAATATATATCTATCAACAAGTGAATCTAAGAATCAAGTGAATAAAAAATCTGATGAACAGAGTAGACTGGTGAATATAATAGAACCAGGGGCATGGAAAGGGAGTGGATTGACAATTCTTGGGGGGAAAGGGGTGTGGGGGTGCAGGAAGAGACTGGACAAAAATCGTACACCTATGGATGAGGACAGTGGGAGGGGTAAGGGCAGAGGGTGGGGTGGGAACTGGGTGGAGTAGAGCTATGGGGGGGAAAAAGAGGAACAACTGTAATAATCTGAATAAAGATTTAATTAAAAAAAAATAAGTACATTGTAACAATGGTTTGCAATTATACCTTATGTTTTCTACATGATTTAAAAGATTGCACATTTTAAAAAAAAACTATTAGTCTAAAAGCTAGCATGTTACTGTAATTTTGACTTATAATCATAAATCTTATTTTTTATATAACTTAAGAGACAAATTGCCGAAACTGGTTTGGCTCAGTGGATGGAGCGTCGGCCTGCAGACTGAAGGGTCCCGGGTTCGATTCCGGTCAAGGGCATGTGCCTGGGTTGCGGGCATATCCCCAGTGGGAGATGTGCAGGAGGCAGCTGATCGATGTTTCTCTCTCATTGATGTTTCTGGCTCTCTGTCTCTCTCCCTTCCTCTCTGTAAAAAATCAATAAAATATATTTTTAAAAAAAAAGACAAATGCATTTAAAAGAATTGTTTATGTATTGTGACATATAATATATAAAAATGTAATTTTGTGTCCTGGTCAGGTGGCTTGGTTGGAAATTCAACCTATACACCAAAAGGTTGCAGAGTCGATTCTTAGTTAGGCACATGCCTAGGTTGCAAGTTAAATCCCTTGTCAGGGCACATCCAACCATGTTGTTGCAAATGGCAATATACCATTCTTTTTTATGGCTAAATAATTCTATTGTGTGTGTGTGTCACATTTTCTTTATCTATTTATCCATCAATGGGAACTTAGGTTGTTTCTGTATCTTGGTTATTATAAATAATGCTGCAATGAATATGGAGGTACATATATCTTTCTGAGTTAATGCTTTCTTTTTCTTTGAATATATATTGAGAAGTGGAATTGGATCATGGTAGTTCTATTTTTAATTTTTTTGAGGAACCTCCATACCCATAGTGGCTGAGTCATTTACATTCTTACGAAGAGTGCACAAGGGTTCATTTGTTATTTCTCCTATTGTTATTTTAAAGGAAATTAAAAAACATTAAAAAGTTTTGTTTTGCCCTGGATAGCTCAGTTGGTTTGAACGTTGTCCCAATATGCCAAGTTGTGGGTTTGATCACCAGTTAGGGTACATACAAGAATCAACTAATGAGTGCATAAAATAAATGGAACAACAAATTGGTTTATATAAAATCAATAAAAAAATTTTGTTTTAACATTTTGTATATATGGTAATTATTGATATATACAATATAACCAAAAACTCAAATAACATCAAAGAATGCAAAGGGCTCCTTAGATTATAAAACATAAGAACTGCTAGACTAGAGATATAAATCTAAATACAGATATTAAAGTCATAAATGAGCTTAAGCTGCCTATGAGGCTTTAGGTGGTATAGCAGAAATTCTGAGAAACCTTGCAACGGAGGACAACTGGAAAAGGTGGATAAAACACATAAAGATCTAGGTAAAGGTTTTAGATTGGGCAGCCTGAGAGGAAGAGTGGGAGTCTAGGGAAATAAACTAGGCTTTTAAATCTTTTCCCTCTAGCACCTGATTTTGGTAACTCCGTAAAGTTACCCAAAAGGCTAGGAGGTTCAGAAATGCTTTTTAAAAATTGAGTATAGTTTGCTAAACCATCAGTATAAAATGCAAACATTTCTACATTAGAGAATTTTGCAAACATCACCACAATCTAATTTTAGAACATATCAGGGTAATATGTTCATACCCATTAGCAGTCATTTCCTATTGCCCCCAACCCCAACTTCTGGAGCATATCAATGTATTGTTTCTTTGAATTGGATATTCTTGACAAAAAGAATCATATGTCATCTTTTGTAACTAAATAATTTCACTTAGAATAATGTTTCCAAATTCGTCCATGTTGTAGCATGTAGTCCTTCCTTGGTCTCATCAAATAATATTCTATTGCAGGATATATCACCTTTTGTTTTTCCATTAATCAGCTCACCAACATTTGGATTGTTTCTATTTTGGCTATTAATAATACTGCAATAAACATTTGTATGACATTTTTTGTATGGGCATATGTTTTCATTTCTTTTGGGTATATATACCTGGGAGTAGAATGGCTGGGTCATATGGTAATTACATGTTTAACATGTGAGGAACTGCCAGATTGTTTTCCAAAGTAGCTTCAGCATTTTCTATTTCCATCAGCAACATATGAGGGTTCCAATTTCTCTACATCCCTGATAACACTTTTACCTTTTTTTTTTGTTTTGAATTTATTATTTTATTTTTTTAAATATATTTTATTGATTATTTTACAGAGAGGAAGGGAGAGGGATAGAGAGTTAGAAACATCGATGAGAGAGAAACATCTATCAGCTGCCTCCTGCACACTCCCTACTGGGGATGTGCCTGCAACCAAGGTACATGCCCTTGACCGGAATTGAACCTGGGACCTTTCAGTCTGCAGGCCGATGCTCTATACACTGAGCCAAACCGATTAGGGCTGAATTTATTATTTTAAATAATTCTTTATTGTTGAAAGTATTTACATATGTCCCTCTTTTCCCCCCATTGACCCCCATCAGCCCGCCCCCACACCCCACCCCCAGGCCTCCACCACCCTATTGTCTGTGTCCATGGGTGATCATATATGCATACACAGACACAAATTACCTCCCAACCACCCACCCATCGTCCCCCACCTTCCCTCCGAGATTCTGCACTCTGTTGCATGCTTCCATGTCTCTGGATCTACTCCATTCAAAAGTTTATTTTGTTACTTAGATTCCACATGAGTGAGATCATGTGATACTTGTTTTTCTCTTATTTATTTCACTTAGCATGATACTCTCCAGGTCCCTCCATGCTGTGTCAAAGGGTAAGATATTTTTTTTACTGCTGCATAGTATTCCATGGTATAAATGTGCCACAGCTTTTGCATTTTAAATATATTTCTATTGATATCAGAGAGGAAGAGAGAGGGAGAGATAGAAATATCAATGATGAGAAAGAAACACTGGCTGCCTGCTGCACACCCTGCACTGGGGATTGAGCCTGCAACCCAGGCAAATGTCCTGACTGGGAATTGAAACGTGACCTCCTGGTTCATAGGTTGATGCTCAACTACTGAGCAATGCCAGTTGGGAGTGTACCATAGCTTTTTTATACACTCATCTACTGATAGGCACTTGGGCTATTTCTAGATCTTAGCTATGTGCTATGAACATAGGGATGCATACATTCTTTCTGACTGGTGTTTAGGGTTTCTTAGGATATATTCCTAGAAGTGGGATCACTGGGTCAAATGGAAGTTCCATATTTAATTTTTTGAGGAAACTCCATACTGTTTTCCATAATGGCTGCACCAGCCTGCATTCCCACCAGTGCAGGAGGTTTTCCTTTTCTCCACATCCTCACCAAGACTTGTCATTTGTTGACTGGTTGATGGTAGCCATTCTGACAGGTGTGAGGTGATACCTCATTGTCATTTTAATTTGCATCTCTCTGATGATCAGTGACTTTGAGCATTTTTTTGTATGTCTCCTGGCCATCTGTTTGTCCACTTCGGAGAAGTGTCTATTTAGGTCCTTTGCCCATTTTTTTAATTGGCTTGTCTTCCTGCTGTTAAGTTGCATGAGTTCCTTGTAAATTTTGGATATTAACCCTTTATCAGATATATCATTGCCAAATATGTTCTCCCATGCAGTGGGCTTCCTTTTCATTTTGTTGATGGTTTCTTTTGCTGTGTTATTTTGATGTAGCCCCATTTGTTTATTTTCTCCTTAGTTTTTGTTTGCCATAGGAGATATATCCATAAACATATTGCTATGAAAAATGTCTGAGATTTTGCTGCCTATGGTTTCTTCTAGGATTTTTATGGTTTCTCGACTTACATTTAAGTCTTTTATCCATTTTGAGTTAATTCTTGTGGATGGTGTAAGTTGGTGGTCTAATTTCTTTTCTTTTCTTTTTTTTTTTTTTGCATGTATCTGTCCAGTTTTCCCAACACCATTTATTTAACAGACTCCCTTGACTCCATTGTATGCCCTTGACTCCTTTGTTAAATATTAGTTAAGCATAATGGCCTCTGTCGATTTCTGGGTTCTTTGTTCTGTTCCATTGATCTACATGCCTGTTCTTGTGCCACTACCATGCTGTTTTGATTATGGTGGCTTTGTAGTATAATTTGAAATCTGGTATTGTGATTCCTCCAACTTTGTTTTCTTTCTTAAGATTGCTGCAGCTATTCAGGGTCTCTATTGATTTCACATATATTTTTGGAGTATTTGTTCTAGATCTGTGAAATATGCTGTTGATATTTTAATAGGGATTGCATTGAATCTGTAGACTGCTTTGGGTAGTAGGGACGTTTTAATTATGTTGTTCCTACCAATCCATGAACACGGTATATTCTTCCACTTTTTATATCTTCTTCTATCTCTTTTTTCAATGTCCTATCATTTTCCAAGTACAGATCTTTTGCCTCCTTAGTTAAGTTTATTCCTAAGTATCTTATTTTGTTGCAATGGTAAATGGGATTGTTTGATTAGTTTCTCTTTCTGAGAATTCATTATTGGAGCATAAAAAAACCATTGATTTTTTGGGTGTTGATTTTGTATCCTGTTACATTGCCAAATTTATTAAATCTAATTTTGTGGTGGAGACTGTACGGTTTTCTATGTACAATATCATGTCATCTGAAAATAATGAAAGTTTTACTTTCTCCTTTTTAATTTGGATGCCTTTTCTTTTTCTTGTCTGATCTCTGTGGCTACGACTTCCAGTACTATGTTGAGTAAGAGTGGTGAAAGTAGACATCCCTGTCTTGTTCCTGTTCTCAGAGGAAATAGTTTTAGTTTTTGCCCACTGAGTATGATGTTGGCTGTAGGTTTCATATGGCCTTTATCATGTTGAGATATGTGCCTTCTATTCCTACTTTGCTGAGAGTTTTTATCAAAAATGGGTGTTGGCCCTAACCGGTTTGGCTCAGTGGATAGAGTGTCGGCCTGTGGACTGAAGGGTCCCAGGTTCGATTCCGGTCAAGGGCATGTACCTTGGTTGCAGGCATATCCCCAGTAGCGGGTGTTGCAGGAGACAGCTGATCGATGTTTCTCTCTCATCGATGTTTCTAACCCTCTATCCCTCTCCCTTCCTCTCTGTAAAAAATCAATAAAATATATATTTTTAAAAATGGGTGTTGGATTTTGTCAAATGCTTTTTCTGCTTCTATAGATATGATGTGATTTTTGTCTTTCAACTTGTTTATGTGATATATCACATTGACTGATTTGCAAATATTGTACCAGCCTTGTATCCCTGGAATAAGTCTCACTTGGTCATGGTATATGATCTTTTTAATATATTGCTGAATGGAACTTGATAATATTTTGTTGAGGATTTCAGCATCTATGTTCATCAGGGATATTGGCCTGTAATTCTCTTTCTTTGTAGTGTCTTTATATGGTTTTGGAATTAGGGTAATGCTGGCCTCATTAAAGAGCTTGTATTTCTTCCTCTTGGATTTTTTGGAATAGTTTGAGGAGTGTAGGTGTTAGTTTTTCTTTGAATGTTTGATAAAACTCCCGTGAAGCCGTCTGGACCAGGGCTTTTGTTTGCTGGGAGATTTTTTTATTACTGCTTCTATTTCATCAGTTGTTATTGGCCTGAAGGTTTTCTGATTCTTCCTGAATCAGTTTTGGGAGATTGTATTTTTCTAGGAATTTGTCTATTTCATCCATGTTGTCTAGCTTGTTGGCATACAGTTGTTCATAGTGTTTTCTTACAATCCTTTGTATTTCTGTGGTATTGTTACTTCTCCACTTTCGTTTCTGATTTTATTTATTTGGGTCCTCTCAGTCTCCTTTTTTTGAAATGGTTTTTTAAAAAAATTTATTTTAGAGAGAGAGAAATGGAGAGGGATAGATAGAAACATTGATGAGAGAGAAACATTGATTGGCTACCTCCTGCATGACCCCCTCTGAGCATAAGGCACGCAAATCTGGGCTTCTGCCCTGACCAGGAATTGAACCAGTGACCTCCTGGTTCATGGGTTGATGCTCAACCATAGAGCCACACCAACTGGGCTTTTTGTTTCTTGATGAGTCTGGCTAACAGTTCATGAATCTTGTTTATTCTTTCAAAGAACCAGCTCTAGGGTTCATTGATTTTTTTTTTTTTTAGTCTCTATGTCATTTATTTCTGCCCTAATCTTTATGATTTCCTTCCTTCTACTTTGGGCTTTTCTTGTTCTCTTACTAGTTTTTTAAGTTGCATGGTTAAATAGTTTATTGTTAAATTTTATTTTTATTTTTTTGAGGTATGCCTGTAGTGCTATGAACTTCCCTCTCAGGACTGCTTTTGCTGTATCCCAGAGATTTGGGGTTGTTGTCTGTTCATTTGTTTCCAGGAAGTTTTTCTTTCTTTCTTGATCTCATTGGTAACCCATTCATTGTTCAATAACATGCTATTTAGCCTCCATGTGTTTGAATGTTTATATTATGGTTGATTTCTAAATTCATTCCACTCTGATCTGAGATGTTTGATATGATTTCAATTTTCTTGTACTTCTAGAGATTTGTGTCCTAATATGTGGTCCATCTTTGTGAATGATTCATGTGCACTTGAGAAGAATGTATATTCTATAGGTTTGAAGTGAAATGGTCTATAAATGTCAATTATAGACTGATTCAGTGTGTCCTCTGAGTCACTGTTTCCTTGTCTGGAAGATCTGGTGATGTCAGCGGGTGTTAAAGTCCCCCTACTATGACTGTATTGTTGTCGATCCCTCCAAGTTTTTAAAAATATATAGGGTGCCCTAACTGGTTTGGCTCAGTGGATAGAGAGTCGGCCTGCGGACTGAAGGGTCCCAGGTTTGATTCTGGCCAAGGGCATGTACTTTCGTTGCAGGCACATCCCCAGTAGGGGGTGTGCAGGAGGCAGCTGATCGATGTTTCTCTCTCATCGATGTTTCTAACTCTCTATCCCTCTCCCTTCCTCTCTGTAAAAAACTCAATAAAATATATATATTAAAAAAATAATAATAAAAAAATTTAAAAAAATAAAAATATATAGGGTGTCCCAAAATTCACGCAAGAAGTAATTTTGATAGAAAACACGTTTATAATTAAAAATTGTAAATGCTGTATTGATTCATAAAGTATACAGTATAGGGTTATGTATGGAATAGCACATCGGGTAAATGGCCTCCACAGCTTTGCTGGCACATATGCAAAGCTGTGGTCTTCATTGGTCATCATTGTCCCTGCTCCTGGGCCATAATTGGTACTTGGTAATGCTTATCAAATTGAAGGGATTGAAATCAAAGGGCAACAGATATTAGAATCTGATTCAATAAACCAAGAAAAATTAGGCTTTTATTTTTGTTGTTGTTGTTAATGCTCACGCAAAATTCAAATCTTGCGTGAATTTTGGGACACCCGATATTTAGGTACTCCTATATTGGGTGCATATATGTTTACCAGGGTCATATCCTCTTTTTGGATCGATCCCTTTAGTATTATGTAGTGAATTTTGTTGTCTCTTGTGATGGCTTTCATATTTTTTTGACCAATTAAATTTATTTCAAGGTATAATTTTCCATATGATGCTGGCTGTCATTTCATTTTAGACTTATATCTCATAAAATTACGAAAAAGTTCCTGTAAACACTTACTGGACTTTGAACTTTATTGGCAATTCTGATCTTTTTACTTTTCACCTTATTCAGAAATGTGAAGTCACCCTAGCTGGTTTGGCTCTATGGAAAGAGCATTAGCCGTGGACCGAAGGGTCCTGGGTTCAATTCTGGTCAAGGGCTTATACCTTGGTTGCAGGCTCGATCTCTAGCCTTGATCTAGGCATGTGCAGGGGGCAACCAAACTATGGGTCTCTCTCACATCTATGTTTCACTCTCTGTACCTCTCCCCCACCCTTCCTCTCTTTGTAAAAATCAATGGAAATGTATCCTCAGATCAGAATTAAAAAACAAAAGATGTGATGGCCTTCATTCTGAAGTTTATTTTGTCAGATATGAATATTGCTACTCCAGCATTTTTTTCTTTTCCATTTGCATGGAAAAAATGTTTCCATTCCTTCAAGCTCATCCTGTGTGTGTCTTTTGTTCTGAGTTGGGTCTCTTGTAAACAACATATAGTTGGGTTATGTTTTTGTATCTATTCAGCTACCCTACGTCTTTTGACTGGAGCATTTAATCCATTTACATTTAAGGTTATTATTGGTAGGTACTTACTTATTGCCATTTTAATTCTGTATGCCTAGGTTTCTCAATTTCTTCTTCGCATTACAGTAGTCTCATCAGCATTTCTTATAATGCTGGCTTGGTGGTGATGCACTACTCCTTTAACCTTTTTTTTGTCCGGGACGCTCTTCATTTCACCGTCTATTTTGAATGACAGTCTTGCTGGATATAGTAATCTTGATTTCAAATCCTTGCTTTCCATTAACTTGAGTACTTCATGCCATTCCCTTCTGGCCTGTAGAGTTTCTGATGAGAAATCAGGTGTCAGCCATATGGGAGCTCCTTTGTAGGTAACAGTTTGCTTTTCTCTTGCTGCCTTTAAGATTCCCACTTTTGTCTTTAATTTTTGGAATTTTAATTATGATGTGTCTGGGTGTGGGCCTGTTTGGGTTCTTCTTGCTTGGGGTTCACTGTGCCCCCTGAACTTATATGACTATTTCCTTTACCAGGTTAGGGAAGTTTTCTGCCATTATTTCTTCAAGCACATTCTCTATCACTGTCTCCCTTTCTGCGTCTTCTGACCCACCTACTATTCGAATACTGTTACATTTCATGTTGCCCCAAAGCTCCCTTAAGCTGTCCTCCTGTGGGTTTTTTAAAGGAGTTTTTTAAAAAATTGATTTCAGAGAGGAATAGAGAGGGAGATAGAAACATCAATGATGAGAGAGAACCATTGATCAGCTGCCTCCTGCATGCCCCCTATTGTGGATTGAGCCTGTGACCTGGGCATGTGCCCTGACTAGGAATGGAACAATGACCTCCTAGTTTATAGGTTGACGCTCAGCCACTGAGCCACACCAGCCAGACTGTCCTTTTTTTTTTTTTTTGGTTCTCTGATTTTTTTCAACCCTGTCTTCTAATTCACTGATTTGATCCTCGGCTTTCCCTAATCTGCTGTGTATTCCTTCCAAAGTGTTCTTTATTTATGCTATGCCATTCTTTGTTTTCATAGTTACTATATTTTTTCTCATGCTATTGAGCATCTTTACCATCACTATTGTGAATGCTCTATCAGATATATTTCTTATCTTCATTTCATTTAACTCTTCTTCTGAAGAATTCTCTTGTTCTTTCATGTGAGGACTGCTTCTTTTGTCTCCTCATTTTGGCTGCTTGTTTGGGTTTGCATCTATGTATTAGGTAGACCTGCTATGCCTCTCAATCTCTATTGCAGGACAGTGTCAAAAGCTGTTTCTGACTAATTAGATCAGGCAAATACTCAAAAAGCCTCCAGAGACCGCCTCTGCCTACAGACTGATAGTATTCCCTATTGACTTGTCTGCAGGCAATCATCCAGAGGTGTGGCTAGAGTATTTTTCAACAGGGTGGGATAATTGCTTCTGCCTGGAGGCAAGCTGTTATTCTCAGTCTCTTAATGGGCCTCAGAAAGTCCACACTGTGGGGCAAGGTGTTTTCCAATAGGGTGGGTCAACTGTCTTCCTCCCAGGCAAAACTGCATAGAGAGCAGTTGTCTGCATGAGAAAGATGACTTCTGCAGCGTGAGGGAATGACTCAGCACAGGAAACCAGGATGTCTGGTTTCTGACCTATAATCCCAGAGCTCCCTATCCTGGCTTCCACTCACACAGCTCCAGTCCACTCTGCCCTCCTTCTGCTGGAGCACAAGGTGAGTGGCTCCACAGGTAATCTTGTGTGTTGTCCCTTTAAGAGGGTACCTAAATTTCCAGCCCTCTCTCCCTGGCAGATAACAACCCCACTGCTTTTCACAGCCAGACGTTATGTGGGTACCCTTCCAAGTTCTGGTACTCTCTGCTAGGGGACCCAGCTTAGGGATGAGAGTTCTCAGTGGCAACCCCCCACAGCTGAGATATATCTAGGGAACTTCAGATGCTGTCTGTGGGAGGCTGGCCAGCCCTTTTGCACCTTTGCCCCTCCTACCGGTCTCTGTGGTCTCCACTTTCCATCCTCAGTTATCAGGGTTCTCTCTAGCAAGTTTTCTGTTTATTATTCAGGAAGTTTTTATGTATTTTAGTTGTAATTCCAGTTTGGTCCTGGGATTGTGTCCACGCAGCATCCACTTATTCCACCACCATTTTTAATCCTCCCTATGGTTTTTTTGTTTTATTTTTGTTAATCTTCACCCAAGGATATTTTATCTATTGATATTTTAGAGAGTGGAAGAAAGGGGGATAGACAGAAATATTGATGTGAGAGAGACACATCAATTGGCTGCCTCCTGCACATGCCTCAACCCAGGTCAGGAATCGAGCCTGCAACTGAGTATGAGCCCTTGAACGGAAGCAAACCCACCACCCTTCAGTCTGCAGGCTGACACTCTAATTACTAAGCCAAACCAGAAAGGGCTAAGTGTGCTTTTAAATTAAGAGACTTTATTTTTTAGATTAGTTTTAAATTTAGAGTTTTCACCAACCTATAGACACAGTTCCCCCTATTGTTACAACATTATATTAGGGCTAACAGTTGAAAGCCCATAATTTATATTAGTGTTCACTCTTTGTATTGTACATTCTATGGGCTTTTCAAATACATAATGTCACATGCCCACCATTAAAGTATCATATACAATAGTTTTATAGACTTAAAAATCCTCTGTGCTCCATCTATTTATCTTTACTTTCCTCATTCTCCTGAACCTCTGGCAAATACTGACCTTTTTTACTGTTTCTACAGTTTGCCTTTTTCAGAATGTCATATAGTTGGAATAATATAGCATGTCACTGTTTCAAATTGGCTTCTTTCACTAAGTGATATGCATTTACATTTCCTACATGTCTTTTCATAGTTTTTTGTTGGTGGTGGTGTTTTTAGTGCTGACTATTCCACTATCTGCATGTACTACAGTTCACCATTTCAGTTGCTTCCAAGATTTGTCCATCTTTTAATCAGGATGTTTGTTTTCTTGAGTTTTAATAGTTCTTTGTATATTTGGATAACAGTTCTTTATCAGATATGTATTTTGCAAATATTTTCTCCCAGTCTGCAGCTTCTTTCATTCTCTTAGTGTCTTTCATAGGGCAAAAGTTTTAAATTTTAATTTAGTCCAAATTACCAATTCTTTCATCAGTCATGGTTTTGCATTTAAAAAGTCATCACCACACAAGGTTACCTAGATCTCCTCCTATGTCATCGTCTAGAAGTTTTATAGTTTTTCATCTTAAATATGTTTGTAATACATTTTGAGTTAATGTTTTGTGAAAGGTATAAGTTCAGTGTATAGATTCTCTCTTCTCTCTCCCTCTCTTTTGGTATGGGGCTGGACAGTTGTTCCAGAACCATTTGCTGAAAAGGCTACTTTTTTTCCATTACAGTGACTATGCTCTTTTATTAGTCACTGGCCTCTTATTTGTACAGGTCTATTTCTGAGTGCTTTATTCTGTTACACTAACATATCTATTCTTTTGTCAATACCACACCATCTAGATTATAATAGCTTTACAGAAACTATTTAAATTGAGTAACGTCAGACCCCTGACTTTGTTCTTCTTTAGTACTGTGTCTTTCACCTTTGCATTTAATTTAAACGTTAGTTTGTAGAAATCAACAAAATAACTTGCTGAAATTATGATTGGGATTACACTGACTCTACAGATACAGCTGGGAAGAACTGACATTTCAAAGATATTGAGTCTTCCTATCAATGAACATGGGATCTCTCTCCATTTATTTAGATATTTTTGAATGGAAAAACAAACAAACAAGTCTTATAGTTTCCCAGGTAAACTTAGATTTATACTTAAATATTTCAAATTTTGGTGCTAATATAAATGGTACTGAATTTAATTTCAAACTGAAATTGTTTATTGCTAGTATACAAAAAAGGAATTGACTTTTGTATGTTAACTTTTGGCAACCTTGTAATTCTTGATTATTTAGTTCCAGTAGTTTTGTTGATTCCTTGATATTTTCTACTTAAACATTCTATCTACAAACAAAAACAGTTTTCTTTCTTCCTTCCCAATCTGTATACCTTTTGTTTCCTTTTTTAAAAATTTACTGATTTGAGAGAGAGAGGAAGACAAAGAAAGCGGGGGGAGAGACAGAGAGAAACACATTGATCACACTGATTTACTGTTCCACTTATTTATGCATTCATTGGTTGACTCTTGTATGTGCCCTGACTCGGAATCAAACCTGCAACCTTGGTGTATCAGGACGATGCTCTAACCAACAACTACTTGGCCAGGGCTTCTCGTTTTTCTCTTTTAACATGTTTATCTTCTTTTAAGCTTTATTTTTATTATTTATACTATTACAGATGTCCCCATTTTCTCTTCCTTTGCCCACTTTCACCCAGCCCTCACCCCTCACTTCCCTCTGGTCAACACCACACTATTGTCTCTATGGGTTATGCATGTATGTTCTTTGCCTAAACCTTTCACCTTCTTTCATGCATTTCCCCTTTCCCCTCCCCTCTGACAGCTGTCAGTCTGTTCCTTTCCTCTGATTCTATTTTGCACATCATTTTATTTTGTTCATTACATCCTTTTCTTGTCTTTTTGTATTACCTAGGACTTCTGGTATATTGAGTGTAGAAGCAGTGATAAGGAAAATACTTGTCTTTCCCTGACCAGTTTGGCTCAGTGGATAGAGCGTCGGCCTGCGTACTCAAGGGTCCTGGATTCGATTCTGGTCAAGGGCATGTACACCTTGGTTGCGGGCACATACCCAGTGGGGAGTGTGCAGGAGGCAGCTGATTGATGTCTCTCTCTTATCGATGTTTCTGACTCTCTATCCCTCTCCCTTCCTCACTGTAAGAAATCAATAAAATATATTTTAAAAAAAATACTTGTCTTGTTCCCAATTCTTAATGGAGAAGCATGTAGTTTCTCACAATTAAGTATAATGTTAGCTGTAGGATTTTTGTAGATGTTCTGTATTAAGTTTATGAGGTTCACCCTCTATTACTAGTTTGCTAGGGTTTTTGTAAATCATGAATGGGAGTTGACTTTTGTTAGATGCTTTTTTGCATCTATTGATGTGATATTTTTCTCCTTTAGCCTGCTGATATGATAAACTACCTTGATTTTCAAATCAAATGTTAAATTAGCCTTGCATAACTGGAATTTAAGCCACTTCATTGTTGTATTGCTCTTTTCCAAGAGTTGCTGTAACAATGAACTAAAACTGAGTGGCTTAGAACCACAGAAATTTATTATCTTAACAGTTCTGGGACACAGAAGCAGGGTTTCAAGGAGTCAGCAGAGCCATGATTCCTCCAAGGCTCTAGGGAAAGAATACTCCCTAGCCTCCTATAGCTTCTCGTGGTTTCTAATAATCCCTGCTGTTTTGGGGCTTGTACATACACCACTCCAATCTCTGCCTGCACCATCATAGCACCTTCTCTCCAGTGTGTCTGTGTCTCTGCTTCTTTACATGGCCTTCACCCTATGAGTCTGTGATCAAATTTCCCATTTCTTAAAAGAATATTAATCATTGGATTAGGACCCATCCCAACCCACCTACTTCATCTTAACTTGACCATCTGCAAAGGCCCTATTTCCAAAGAAGGTCACATTAACAGGTTCCTGGCAGACATGAATTTGGAGAGCCAGTATTCACTTCAGTACAGCCATGGTGTATAATTTTTCATGCATAGTTTTATTTGATTTGCCATTTTGTTGAGGATTTTTGCATATTTGTTCCTGAAAAATATTGGTCTCTAGTGAAATGGCTTTATCTGCTTTTGGTGATAAGTGGTATTTCTTTCTTTTATTTTTTGTTAGTCCTCACTTGAGGATATTTATTCCAATGATTTTTAGAGAGTGAACAGGAGAGAGGGAAGGAGATGGGGGGAAGAGAGAGAGAGAGAGAGAGAGAGAGAAAGAAATATGGATGTGAGAGAGACACTTCTATTGGTTACCTCCCGCACGCTCCCTGACTTCTCATTGACCGGGCAGGGGAATGAAGCTGCAACCTAGGTACATGCCCTTGACTGGAATTGAACCCCTGACCCTTGCAGGGGGGTGGGGAAGTGGGAGGGGAAGGAAGTGGGCAGTGATGCTCTAACCAATGAAGCCAGAGCAAGTGATATTTTAATTTTCATTTCCATAACAATTGATATTAAGCTCTTTTCTGTGCTTCTTGTCTATTGTGTATGCTCTTTGGAGAAATGTCTATTCAAATGTTTGCCTAATTTATTTATTTTTTATATTTTTATTGACGTCAGAGAGGGAGGGAGGGGGAGAGAGAGATAGAAACTTCAATGATGAGAGAGAATCATTGATTGGCTGCCTCCTGCATGCCCCCCACTAGGAACTGAGCCTGCAACCTGGGCATGTGCCCTGATCATGGAATCAAACTGTGACCTCCTGGTTCATAGGTCAATGCTCAACCACTGAGCCATGCTGGCCAGGCTGTTTGCCAATTTAAAAATGGGTTGTTACTTTCTTTGAAGTAGTTTTTACACCCTGCAGCTTCACTACTATGTTAATGTGAAAACAATCTACCAGTCCCTAGAGGGGGCAGAACAAGTTCAAGGCATTTAAAGAAATATTTGTGTAGTCATTAGCTGAGTAAGGTTAAGCACAGGGAGATTTCAGTGGCTATGCACAGTTCAGACTACAGAGATCACAGAATCAGGCCAAGAAACTCAACAAACAAGTAAGACTCAACAATTCTTGGGAGCAGAGATATAATTTACAGAGTTGCCACATTATACTAAAAATGTCCAGTTTCCAATAAAAATTTTTGAGGCACGCCAACAAAGTATAGTCCATACACATGAAAAAAAAAAATTGTCCCCAATATTAGTTTTACTAGACAAGTACTCTAAACCAACTATTTTATTTAATGTATTTATTTATTTTATTTTTGCTAATCCTTTCTTTATTCCCTCCATGAGTGTGTACTCACACTCAACATGAGTGGGGTCAAGGAAAGTCTTGTTAGATATTTTCCCCTTCTCTATGGATTCTAGAGAAGGGGATGGGGTGGGAAGAATGCAGATATAACAATAACTTTTCTAGTCCTTTGAAAATGTCTTTCACTAGCTAAACCAACCAGAAGCCAGGCAAGAAAGCCAATGATATAATCAGTATGGACCAACCTTCCAGTCACAGAGCAGGGTGAGAAGAGGTTAAGAGGAGATCTAGAAGAGCAAATAGAAAAAATTTCATAGTTTATCTCCAAAACAAAAATCACTGACTATGTTCTAAAGGTTAAGAAAAAAGAAAAAAAAAGTTTAAGAAATTCAAGAATAATGATCAGAGAAAAGTATGAGGCAGAATAGCAAAAAGCTAGGAATATTCCTTGGCAAGTGGAATGGGGAAACTGAGATAGCCGAACAAACTGGGGGAACAATTTACAGCCAGATCCAGGTCACTAGGGTGGAAAGCCCCGGGTGCCTACCAACAGACCAAACTGGATCCAGATCTTGTCCCCAGATGGCCTTTCCTCCCCTGGCATAAAAAAAAGAAAAAGAAAAAAAAAGACACATAAAAAAACAAAAAACTGGCAAAACCACGATACTTTTCGTTGTTTTTCTCCACATGAGTATAACACTCTCTCCTACCTGATGCAGTGGTTCTTGGATCAGGACTACAACTGCAGGTGTCAGAAGCTGGGCATGTACTCATTTGCTAGAGCTGCTGTAATGAAGTACCACAAACTGGGTGGCTTAAACAAAGAAATGTACCATCACCTAGGCCTGGAGGTTAGAAGTCCAAACTCAAGGCGTTGGTAGGTTTGGTTCCTTCTGAAGCTTGTGAGAGTCTTTTCAGACTCCCTCCTAGCTCCTGGTTGCCGCAGGTGTTCCTTAGCTTGTAGACTGTGATCTCACTGTGCCTTACATTGTCTTTATTCTATGTGTGTTTGTCTCTGTGTCAAAATCTCTCTTCGTAAGAACATAGTCATATGGATTAGGGCCCTCTCTAATGACCTCATCTTAATTGGATCATCTGTAAAGACCCTAATTCCAAATAAGGTTACATTCACTGGTAGGACTTCAACATCTTTTGGGGTGGGGGCACAATTCAACCCACAACAATCTCTAAACTAGAAACTATCTATACTAATAAAAGGGTAATATGCTAATTAGACTGGACATCTTCCAGACATCCTTCCGGACAAATCCATGGTGGCAGGGGCAAGGCAGAGGCAGTTAGGGGCAACCAGGCTGGCAAGGGAGGGCAGTTAGGGGCAACTGGGCCGGCAGGGGAGGGCAGTTAGGGGCGACCAGGCCGGCAGGCAGAGGAGGTTAGGAGCGATCAGGCAGGCAGGGGAAAAGTTAGGGGTGATCAGGCCAGCAGGGGAGCAGTTAGGGACGATCAGGTAGGGAAGCAGGGGCAGTTAGGGGTGATCAGGCAGGCAGGCAGAGAGGTCAGGAGTGATCAGGCAGGCAGGCAGAGGTGGTTAGGGGCAATCAGGCAGGCAGGGGAGCAGTTAGGGGCGATCAGACCAGCAGGAGAGCAGTTAGGGGAGATCAAGCAAGCAGGCAGAGAAGTTAGGGACAATTAGGCAAGCAGGTGAGCAGTTAGGAGCGAGCGGTCCTGGACTGCGAGAGGGATGTCCGACTGCTGTTTTAGGCCCAATCCCACAGTTGGACATCCCCTAAGGGGTCCTGGATTGGAGAGGGTGCAGGCCAAGTAAGGGACCCCCCCTCCTCGCTCCGTGCATGAATTTCGTGCACTGAGCCTCTAGTATTTTAAAATATCTATGTTAGAGTTCCTAAGGGCCTGATGGTGTTTTCACCTTCTCTGGCAAAACTGAGGTTTGCTGGGTCTCCAAATGTTAGTAATATTCAGAATGAAACTACTCAACAAATAGAATGCAGTGGAACTGATACTGCATGACTTTCCAGGTTGAGGTATAAAAGGTGACATGACTTGCACCTGTTCTTTCAGTTTCTTGGAACACTCATGGCTTGAACCCAGATATTCGGCTAAGTAAGTCCAAATTAGCAGATGTGGAAAGACCACAGGAGGAGGCCCACATGGAGAGGGACTGGAGCCCACTAGGCCCTGTCCAACTGCCTGACCATGAATGCCATAAATGCTCACTGCATGTCACTAAGTTTTACAGTAGTTTGTAACATAGCCATCAATAACCAAACAGTGCTCAAGTAATTTACAACCCAGAGGGAAAGTTACATAAGGATCCAAGTAATTAATATAAGGCAGGATGTGCTAATTACTACACAGAACATAAACTAAAGGCCTTGGGAGAGAAACATATAAAGATATAAGTCTAGCTAAGGGCTGGAGCAGTTGGGGGCAAAGGGAAAGGCAGAACAGAAGTAACTTTCAAGCATGGGCCTACAAGACAGACAGAACTTTGAAGGAAAAGCAATCACAACAAGAAAAAGCGAAGTGTGGTAGAACCTGGTGGCAAAGTGACATATCACATGGACCTCCTTAGAGACAAAAATTCAACTGATTTTCTACATAACCTCCAATCAATCCTAAAACAGTATCAAACTATTTGAGGGACACCATAAGAAATGTTACTCTAAAAAAAACCAAGGTAGAGTTCTAGAGACTGACTTCAATCACATGAAAATTTTAAATTTCTTGCTGGTTAATCTTCATGCAAAGGCTAACTCTGACCTTAGCAAATGAAAGTTACTTTATCAATGCTTCCTTTGATGTATTGGCCAAGGAAAAACCCAGTATTTTGCTTGTTCATTTCCCAGACCCTTTATCAGCTTAATGATAGCAATTCTCCATGGTTAGCATTCCTTTGAGTTCTAGGGGTGATTTAGAGGGAGGCATTTGTCTTGAACCAAAATGAAAAGAGCCAGCAGCGCCTAATGACAGCCATAAAGCTGAGTAAAGTCATATACTACTTTATTGCTGATATTTACTCTGTTTCCCTGATAAGGGCATGAAGTCGATGTCTATAGGCTTCGGGCTGACAACCTGGGAAATAATCATTACTTACCAAACCAATTCAGAGATTTAGCTCTTTAAGCTGCTGTGTACAAGCAGCAGCCTGAAGGCAGTCCTGTTAAGCTACCTGTTCAGCATGACTAACTCTTCAGTCTGTTCAAGAGACTCACCTTCAATGTGGGATTCCCTTCTAAGTCAGACTTCCTCTTAAAATGCTCAGGTAGGCAGTCCTTCAAAATCCCAAAACTTTAGAACTGACATTCTCCTCACCTCATAAAACTTTTTTAAGGAGCCCACGAGGCACAGCTTCAGGCTATCCACAATCTCTTGATGAGGCATCTGGAATACTACTCGTGAATACCATTTTGTGAGGGTGCTAGGATGGAGGCAGTAAGACAGAAAAAGAGAAGAGGATAAACACACTCACAGAGGAAGGCCCACAGGCTGAATGTTAGCCCACACAGGCTTCAACGCACCAATCCAACACCAAGTAGTAAATGCATTTATGTTACATGTAAAAACACAAAGTGATGTGGGGAAAAATATAGGTATAATTGTGAATATTTGCTACAAAACTGCTGCCAGTTGAAAAAGTGGAACAACATAGATACCCATCAACTGAGGACTAGTTAAGTAAATAGTGCTGTGGCATACAATAAACTCCATACAACAGTTAAAGAGAACTTACTTTTATTGATGGGACACTGTCCAAGATACACAGTTTAAGTACAAATATCAAGCTGAGGAAGAGTACACATAGTATTATGCCATTTGTATATACATATATACAGCACGTATGTGTGTTAGTATATGCATAGAAGAGAATATGAAAGTATATATACATCAAACCTTAGGTAATGGTTGAAAGAAGATGAACCATGAAAAACTCACTTTCTAAATTTCTACAGATATTTGCACAACCATGCCTTATTTTTACAATAAAAAATAAATAAATAAAAACTCCCCTCATTTCTGGAGTTAAAAGATAATCTCCGATAAGACACAGTCCTCATTCTGAAGGAGATGCTGTAGCCAGGAAACAAACTTACACATATGACAAGTTTGGTAAATAGACTGTGTAAACTAATTTCACAGGAAGATAGAGGAGGAAGGACTTGACTGTACTTTTATGTATTAGGTAAAAGACAATATACTTTACTATAATATAAAATACTAAAAAAACATTTGCTGTATTTATAATAAGATTAGGTATCAAAATGATGTAACCAGGCGAAATGGCACGATGAAGAGTACTTACAGGTTGATGCTTGCCACGAAGCCAACCACGGAGCGCATTCCTTTGCCAGGATCATGGTAAACATCCATCCCGACTACCATTAACTGTTTCTGTGTTAGAAAACAAAAAACTAATCAAAAAACCCCAAGTGATCCATTCAACCCATATTTAATTATTACTTGAACCTTAAAGCAACATATGAAAATAAATTCTGGGAAATGAAGAGAAAGACCAGGAATCAGCAAATGTTTTCTGTAAACAGCGAAAGAGTGAATGAATGTCTTAGGCTTTGTGAGCCACATGGTCTCTGAAGGAACTATTTAATTCTGCCATCACAGCATGACAGAAGTCACAGATAATACATAAAGAAATATGATATGTTCCAATAACAGTTTATTTAAGGATGCTGACAACTGAACCTCACATAATTTTATTTTTTAATCCTCACCCAAGGATATTTTTCCATTGATTTTTAGAGAGAGGGAAAGACAAGGAGAAATATCAATGTGAGAGAAGCACATTGATTGCTTGCCACCTGCACGAGCCCTAATCAGGGCCCAGGCAAGGGAGGAGCCTGCAACCAATGTACGTGCCCTTGACCGGAATCAAACCCGACCCTTTGGTCTGCAGGCCGACACTCTATCCACTGAGCCAAATCGGCTAGGGAAAACTTCACATAATTTTCATGTGTCAGAAAATATTAGCCTTATTTTTGTTTCACCATTAAAAATTGCAAAAACCATTCTTAGCTCAAGGGCTATACAAAAACAGGCAATGAACCATTTAGACCACTAAGCACTAAAAGTAGGGCTAACTCTATGAGAAAAATAGCTAGGCAGGTTGAACTGAATGAAGACATATAACAGCATCACTCACCAGAGGAATATCTACTCCCCAGAGCTCACCACCCAATTTACAGTTAATCTGCAGTAAAATTTTCTGGGCCACACTCCGAAGTTTGGTGGGCTGACCAATGGTTCGGACATTGATGACCTACAAAAAAGGGTCCAAAAAAAGTATGGGGAAAGAGAACACTATCAACCTCTCAGAAAATGTAAATAATTCAAAGTCTATACTACATTTGTTTTAAAAAACTTCAGTTAGCAGTTAAAACACTTTGCATTAATAGTTCTAATTTTAGAGTTTCTTGGCAGGTGCATGCTGGCACGCACACACACACACACACCTTTCAAAAGATCTCATGCAGAGTAAAATTTTTTTTTCAACCCATATTTAATTATTATTTGAACCTTAAAGCAACATATGAAAATAAATTCATGGGAGAACAGCTTTTCCCTCTTTTTTAAAAAATCCTCACTCAAGGATATGTTTTACTGATTTTAGAGAGGGGGGAGGGGCAGAGAGAGAGAGAGAAATATCGATGTATGAGAGAGACACTGATTGGTTGCCTCCCATATGTGCCCCCATTGGGGATGGAACCCACAACCTAGGTATGTGCCCTGACTGGGAATTGAACTGACCACCTTTCAGTGCATGGAACAGTGCATCAACCCATTGAACCACACTGGCCAAGGCAGCCTTCCCCTCTTTGAGTGAAGCCTGTACTCTCAGAACCCAATCATGTGAAACCACCTAGAGACTCACCCTCGACACAAGCAAAAGCACTCATTGGGAATATGAAAGCAACATTTATGAAGAGCATCTGCTATTCTCCAGGTTACTCTAATCAAGGGCAGGCTTTGTAGGAGGGCATTCACATGCTACCTTCTAATAGTTACTTTAAGTCTTTTTGTACACACATGTATGTATCCCTTTTGTCCAAGCCTCAAGGGAAGCTTGTTTCCATCTCTGCCTCCCGCCCAGCTCCCACTCACCTGCGAAGGCACTGGAGCTTGCACACAGCACAGCTTTTTAATGGCCCCATAGAGATCATCACGTGTGCCCATGATGATGCACACAACCATCTGTATCTTCCCCTTGAGAAGATAAAGTATATGTAAGTTTGGCTTGGGAACTTTGACAAGGCTCCAGTCAGAGGCAGTTTGAGAGTCTGCAAAGCCAAGGCACCTTTAAGGTAGAGAGGGGACTGAAACAAAGATGGTGGACATTCTACCACAGAAATGGGTCCTTGAACCCGAATGTTGGGTCCAGGGGTTCTTTGCATAAACACGTAATATGTTACCAAAAATTATCAAAAGCTGATTCCCTCATTTATTTATTAGGAGACTTAAGATGCCTAGAAAAGGACCAGACTTGAATACATGCAAGGGTTACTTATAATTTGCTATTTTCAATTCTCTGTAATATTTTTACCACTTTCTTTAGTAAACTAAGCACTTTACTAGTATTACATTCATACCACAGAGCTTTAACTGAGGACACATGGAATGCAATACCACAAGAAACAATTCAGGGCCAAATGCAGATGGAAATGAAGCTACTGTCAAATCCCTAAGTAGCACTCACTTGGGCGCGTGCTCTCTCTCTCTCTCTCTGGTTAGAAGAGAGAATGATTTTGCCAGCAGCACATCTCATAACAGCACCCTCTATCCCTCACTGCTTTAGAGATCCATTATTAAAAACAGAGGATCTTTTGCCCAGATGGCGTGGCTCAGTGGTTGAGCATGGACATATGAACCAGAAGGTCTTGGTTCAATTCCCAGTCAGGGCATATGCCCTGATTGCAGGCTCGATCTCCAGTATGGGGTATGCAAGAGGCAACCAATCGATGATTATCTCTCATCATTGATGTTTCTATCTCTTTCCCCTCTCGCTTTCTCTCTCAAATCAATAAAAGTACATTTCAAAAAACGCAGAGGATCTTTCAAAGTCTGAATAAAGAAAAGTAGCACTCCAGTGAAATAAATTTGCCAATCCTTTATAGCAGAAATGGCTATAAATGGTGAATCAATACTATTCTATTCCAAATCAAGATTCGTGTTAGATTAAGACTTCTCGCCCTAACTGGTTTGGCTCAGTGGATAGAGCGTCAGCCTGCGGACTGAAGGGCCCCAGGTTCGATTCCAGTCAAGGACATGTACCTTGGCTGCGGTCACATCCCCAGTGGGGGGTGTGCAAGAGGCGGCTGATCAATGTTTCTCTCTCATCGATGATTCTAACTCTCTATCCCTCTCCCTTCCTCTCTGTAAAAAATCAATAAAACATATATTAAAAAAAAAAGACTTCTCAGAGGACGTTCTAGCCACACATCACATCAAAGAACTTCCAAAGTCATGTAGAACACAGGCTGCACATAGGGAGCCTATGGGCTGAATCTAGCCAATAGATGTAGTTTTTCAGTCCTTATAATGATTTGTAAGTTTTCATGTTATTAACATTTAAACATAGGGAGATGCACACATATGCAAATCTAGGTTTTTGGCTTCTACTGAAAACAAATTAAAGATCAATTTGACAATGCTGGGCTTTTTTTTATCTGCAGTTATGGGGTTTACTCTTTTTGGTTCATTACAGTCCCCTCCTGGCCCACTCCACTCATCTGTGTTACTCATCTGGCTCCAGTAGACATCTGAGTTTGTGACCTCTAACAAAGAGAATAATAAAACAATGCCATAAAGATTACAGAGAGACAGTAAGACCAATATGAGTTAAATCGGGTAAACACTATGAATGAAACGCAGATCCATGCTGCATGAAAGCTGTTGGCAATACACACTCAGCAAGAGAGCACGAGAAGTTGTGAAATGAGGGAGTTGATGTACTAAACTAGGGTGGGTTTTGTTTTTTTTTTTGGTTGTTTTTTTTTTAAAGCAGAGCAGACTTTATCAACCATCAGGCCTGGGGGGAGGGAGGCCACAGCAGAGTACATAGGCATGGAAAGTCAGGAGGAAATGAATATAATTCTAGTATTAATCCCACAAGAACCGATCTTCAAGGACTAATTACTGCCAAAATCTTTCCTCTGCTTTTGTTTCCTCCTTGATATTCTTCCTGTTTTATGTACATACAGATAAGAACTGCAGGCCTGAACTACTGAGATGGGAGGACTATGACCTGCTCAGCTCTAGTGATCCTGGTCCACTATCAGCATGGAGCTAACGGGCCATCTGCCAAGTTCATCACCAGAGCAATTTGGCTCTAGAGCCATACCAGACTGGAACAGCTCAGTATTGAATCGTGCAAGATGGCACCTGGGCCAAGAAGTTGCTTTCTAAGCACAACATGTTCTATATAGATAACGAACTAAAGTTAAGTCAGCTACTCTGAGTCAATTATGTGATGAACAGAACACTAGAGTGAGTGAGAGTGTCAACATAAAATAAGAAAAGCAAAATTAACTGAAGGACATAAAAGCTATTTTCTCTTCTTTCTTTTTTTACTGATTTTCTTTTTCTTTCTTTTTTTTTTTTTAGAAAGAAAAGGAGAGGGAGAGAAACATAGACGTGAAAGCAAAACATGGATCAGCTGCCTCCTGCATGCCCCCTACCAGGGGTCAAACCTGCACTCGAACCAGCAACCTTTTGGTGCACGGGACAACATCCAACCAACTGAGCCACACCAGTCAGGGCAAGACTATTTTCTTAGTTCAGTATTTCATGTGCAGATAAATAAGACACAGGTTTCTGAACAGCATCAACAGCTAATTGATAACCCAGGTTATTTAAAATCAAGTATTCAAAGTGTTTTAGAACATTCATCCTATAAATCTACTCAAATTAAATTAATTTATTACCTCAGCTCTCAACATGGATTGAATGGTTCTGACATAGGTCTCTATTCGATCGTCCTTTAGTTCAACCCAGGCCGGAGGGCTCATGCGCATGCCAATGGGGCCAGCTACCTTCTCTAACATGTTAACCAGTTCTTGGGCCTGGTCCATTGCCCTCTTTGGGTAAAAGAGTGCCCAGAAATGCATGGGGACCTAGGAAGAACCACAAGCTACTTTTAGTACTTCCCATAACTTGAACACTCCAGACTTATATCTCGAAAATGTTAATAGAAAATAAATTGCTTTTTACTCTCTCAGCTTGAGTCCTGCCTTACCTACTTCCTATTACTAACACAGATGGGTGTGATAAGTAAATTGGGGCACAGAATACTATAATATACAGCAATGAGAATTGTAGCTCTACAACCATACCTAATAATAGGGTAAAACTCACTAATACAAGGTTGAAGAAATAAAGCTGGACATACAAGAATGTTTACTGTATGATTTCAAACAGCTGAAACAAATCTATGTTGTGAGAAGCCAGGGTAGTGGCTATTCTTGGAGTGTGTAAGGTGAGAAGTGGATAGTAACTAGGAGCATGGATGGGTGCTTCAGGGCACTGGTAAAGTTGTGTTTCTTAACCCTTGGTGTGGATCATTCAGGTCTATTTAATTTGTGAAAATTCATCAGCTATACACTTGAAAGTGTAGTTTTTTCTTTAAATATATTATATTTCAATGAAAAGTTTTAGAAACAGATGTGTACTTTTTGTGTGGCTATAAAGACCAAGTTAGCGGAAACATTTCAAAATAATTATATACCATTTTGTTCTTTGGTTATCTTAGTAGGAAATTTTTAATTTTGCTTGTTTCACGAATGAAAACCCCTTCCAGGAACCCCAGGGAAAAAGAGGGGGAGGGAAGAAAGGAAGAGTGAGTGGTAGGCTGGCGCTATATGCAATTTATTTTCTTTTCCTAAATCCATGATAAAACAAAGGGCTTACCTCTAACAACTTATCTAACAAAATAGCTTACTCTCTTTGAAGGACTCTGTTTAGTAGATAATTAAGAATGGGAATTCAGCTGAAACTTTCTCTCAAAAAGAGGACACTAGACCAGCCGTGGGCAAACTATGGCCCGCGGGCCGGATCCGGCCCGTTCGGCTGTTCTATCCGGCCTGTGGAGCTGAAAGAGCGGAGGGTTCTCTTGCTCTCCCCTCTGCTCCTTCACCAGCAGCAGTGTTAACATGGCAACGTCGGGAAACACGGCCGCAGCTCCTTCTTCTGAGTCCAGTTTAAGAACCCATTGTGGCCCTCGAGTCAAAAAGTTTGCCCACCCCTGCACTAGACCATTCCTCCTTCCTAATTTCCACCATTTTAGGAATACTGGTCTTCTCTTTACCACCCTGAAAATCACTCACAGTCAAGATGGGAAGGTCTCTGGTTATTTCCTTAATCCAATTTACTTCCTGAGATGTGATAAATGAAGTATTTCTTAAGTTAATTCTTTCCATTGGCAGAACACGTCCTTCAATCTAAACAGAAAAGAAAGTACCTATGACATGAGCCATCTGCAAACACTATTTAGGAAAACACTAACATTATTCTCTCTGGGGTCTGGTCAGCTCCACAACATAAACTTGCCCGTTACAACTTCTGGAAATGGCAGAAAAATGAAACTGCTAGCAGTGGGGGTCCATGTCAATAAAAACCCTGGACATATGCAGGTAAAATTTTTACAGGCACTGCTCTTTAGTTATTGAAGCTTCCAACATGGTTTCCTAATAAAGGGATTAGAAAACATTATATTTTTAGAAGCAGAGAATGCATGTAAAACAACTATAATTTTAAAGTGAACAGGAGCATAATATTAAAATATATTTTAAGGGGAAAATTGAAAGTAGAAAATTAAAGGTAAAGCCCAGCCAGCATGGCTCAGTGGTTGAGTGACCTATGAACCAGAAGGTCGCAGGTTCGATTCCCAGTCAGGGCACATGCCCAGGTTGCAGGCTTGATCCCTAGTGTGGGTCATGCAGGAGGCAGCCAATCAATGATTCTCTCTCATTATTGATGTTTCTATTTCTCTCTCCCTTTCTGAAATTAATAAAAATATATTTTATTTATTTATTTATTTATTTTTTAAATATATTTTTATTGATTTTTTTACAGAGAGGAAGGGAGAGAGATAGAGAGTTAGAAACATCGATGAGAGAGAAACATCGATCAGCTGCCTCCTGCACATCTTCTACTGGGGATGTGCCCGCAACCCAAGTACATGCCCTAGACCGGAATCGAACCTGGGACCTTTCAGTCCGCAGGCCGACGCTCTATCCACTGAGCCAAACCGGTTTCGGCAATAAAAATATATTTTAAAAAAAGAAAAATTAAAGGTAAAGTTTCTTAATAATGATGAATATAATCTACTATTCTACTTTATACAAAGAAAAAGCTGAAAGGAAAAGGCATAAACATAATGAAAGAACAAATTAAAGTGAAGAATAACAAATCAGTTTCACCTAAATATCCCTAAATAGGAAGATAATTAGGTTGATGATATATCAGTATGATGGACTATTTTGCAATCTTTAAAATCACTTTTTAACTACATGTAATATAATCCTGTTTTTGCAAAAAAATAAATAAATAAAGTGCAAGATACACACCATAGAAAATCGAATGAGTCCACACTCAGTAGTGATTATCTCTAGGGAAGTGTTTTTATGGGGGATTTTTACTTCGTATAACCTTTACTGTTTACTTTTTTTTTTAAGAATGTATTTTATCTATGATTAAAAAAAAATTAATTTTGAACACAATGAATAACAATACTACTATTAGCAAGAGTGTAAAGAACCAGACTCATCTTATGCTTATGAAAGTAATTTGGACTGGAAAACTGAAAATTAGATAAAATTTAAGTTAATATTCCTTTGCTACCTAACTGACTAGAAATTAACAGCAAGAACTCCAAAATAAAGATAAGATAGGAAGCTATCACTTAGTCTCACAAAGTTCTGAAATCCTTGTTTTCCTACCCTGTCACATCTTCTGGGTTACCTTATGTACATCATCCTGCAGATAGAGTCCCCAACGTGTTAGTTCATTACTGGCTGTCTCATTCTTTGAAATTCTCTGTATCAAGCATTTCAAAGCTTTATGGTGCTGTTTGGGGCTCAGGTTGATCTGCTGGGTCAAATCCTAAATAAAATTAAAATGGGTATAATTAGTTGTATTACTTTCTTCAATATGAGGTTAAATAAATCCCAATGAGTCTTAAATGTTTCCATAAGAAACCTCCTTCACATTGAAATCTGTAGAAATTTTCAAATATTTTTAAGGACTTTTTAATAAATACTCTCAGGAATGTCAATAAAATATAAGATTAAATATTTAAATCATAAAAGAATTTTAAATGTTATTGTTTCTTTCTCCCTCATGGTATCTAAGTCTTACCTCTTTTTCAAAGATATGTTCTGAATTTAAGATTCCTAAAAGATTCTATGAAACAGGAGCAAAGGGGCTTGATTTTACCTATTTAACATTTGGGGGGAAATGCTCTGTGCCAGACACGCAGCTCAACGTAACAAAATGAAAGACCAGCCCTTCAATGTCAACATTTTTTTTGTTGTTGTTAAGAGGTTAGTTCAGGGTAGTTGCTTTCTAAATATTTATTGTTGAATATCTAACAAATGTATATGAAGTTTCTGAATCACATAAGTGAGTTCTTTCTTTATTCTTCTGAGACTAATAAATTATACAGCTGTTGTTCCCTGGGAGGCAGTCAGGGTCAGTAAGTCTATGGAACTATATAGATAGCTTTGTGATTATAAAGTCATTAGGTAACTGGGAGTTGTAAGGAAGGAACCTTGACCCACATATTAAAAGCACAAGTATCAGAAGGTAAACAAAAAAGAAACTCCTACGTGAATTTAAGCATCACTTCAGATACTATATGACAGTGGTTCTCAACCTTCTGGACCTTTAAATACAGTTCCTCATGTTGTGACCCAACCATAAAATTATTTTCATTGCTACTTCATAACTGTAATGTTGCTACTGTTATGAATTGTAATGTAAATATCTGATATGCAGGATGGTCTTAGGCGACCCCTATGAAAGGGTCGTTCGACCGCCAAAGGGGTCGCGACCCATAGGTTGAGAACCGCTGCTTTATGATGTTACTAAAAATAGATGTGGCATCTGAGAAAAACAAGGTCCCAGGATAAGACAGACATGGATTGGCAAAGGGAGGCAGCGGAGTATCTCAAGTGTGGGAAGCCCCAGGAGTCACAGAGTGTGGAGGTGAAGCACTCAGAGTCTGGACTCATCTTTGCTCCTATTTCCTATAGAAACTGAGCCTAACACTTCCAGGATACTCCCAGGCCCCACAAGATAAACTTCTGTCCTTTTACCTCATCCTCTGACTTGCTGACTTTTTCCTACATTATCTCCTCCATCCCTTCAAATAAATTGAAGGTTTATAGAAATGTTTTAAAAAAATGTAGTGCTCCCAAAGAATCTCATTTATGATCAAATGACCAGTTTGTAGTCATCTATCTGTTTGGTAAGAGTGAATTATGTTTCCTTTTTACCTTATTTCTGGTCACTCTACTGTTCTGATAACCTTCAAAAGGAAGCTCTGATTGGCTTTTCCAGTGTGCGAGAAGGGAGATGGATGGATCATGTTTTACAGAGAGGAAAACTGAAGCTTGGAAGAATGAACCCGCCCAGGTAAAGATGCAAGCCTAGCACAGTTCTAGCTCAATCTGTCCTGAAAGGGTCCCACTCAAAGCGGGCCTTTCTCACCTTCATGGCCCTGAAGTCCTTCTTCATCCGCTCGGGGATCCCAGTCATGAAGGAAAGCTCAGGCAGCAGCAGGATCTCACCTTTCAGCAGCTGTGAGTAGAGGACGGAGAGGGAAAGTGAGGCAGGAAAAGAGGATCCTGTTCTCGGGCCTGTACAGGACATGCATCCCGAGTGCTGGCCCTGCAGGGCTCTCACTGGCAAACTGAAGAATATAAAACCCCAAAGGGCAGTGAAACACTCTAAGTACTTTACCCTTTTACCTTCAGTCACAATACTCATAGCTGTTGTATTAGGTAAAGGGAAAAATATTGAAAGTGTCAAAAGGAGAGCAAGAACTAGAAAAAAAAAAATTTTGACCCTCTTGAGCTTCCAGACAACACATTCTATCAAGCTGGTGCCTCCATCTTATCTTAGCCTGTCAACCTTCAGCACTCACACTTAAAACAGAAGAGTCAGGTGTCAAGGCATTTTGCTCTGGCCCCAGCCCTCTTAAAATGTCTAAAACTTTCCTAATGAATCCAGTGTTTTAATCTTCTTTTGCAACAAATTCTCCTGATTGCATAATCTAATTAGCTCATATGAATATTCAACTTCTCATGTAAATCTCAAATGCAAATCCTATGGAGGTGGCAAGAAGACACAGACAAAACTCTGCAACAGCTTTCCCCAAGCACACTGTAACCATTGCTACTTGGCTCCTAGGGCTGTGGAGAAGCCAAAAGCGGCTGCTGATGGACACCTCCCACTCACCATCCCTTGGTTATTCTGTCTCTCACTGGGCCTGTGGATCAACAGTGGCTGGTCCTCTTCCTTAATTGTAATCCCATAGTTTTTGCTACAGGACAAAAGCAGGAAAAAATTTCAGAAGCAGTATCACTACTCTTATAGTAACATAATCTGAGTCTCTTAAAACCAGGACTGAGGTACAAATTTGCCTAATACTCTTGTCAAGGGCCCATTGGAAACTCATCATAGCATATTTATATAACTGGAAAAAGCAGGTTCAAATTATTGTTGCAATTAAACAGAGGAGAAACAGGCTAATGGTCAAGGAAAGACTGTTTAAAACTGCATCAGGTTAAAGGGCTTAGGCAACTAGAAAGGCAAAATGATAGTCGAATGATTAATGACTTGCATTTAATCTCTCCAAGCAGACTTCTAACCAAACCAGCAAAGGAAATACAATCCAAACCCATGAGATTAATTTATGAAGTAATTTCCAAAAGTACTAAAAGGAATGAAAACTGTAAGGGTTGCCTATTCAGGTCGAGTCCCACAAAGGAGTTAATTCATTCTTATGCGCATTACCAATATAATTATTTTAAAAGTGTCCCATTGTATGCCACTATGGAACTCAATATCCTGCTACAGAATGGCAGACTATGTCCCTGCCCAACCACGCCCGGTCTATTCTCTCTACCTGTAGTATTCCAAGAACGTGATCTCCTTCCCATCAGACATTGTGAAGCTATCTTTTGGAGTCTTATTCCAATCGACATCATCAATCCGATAGGTACGGTTGTTGTATCGGGTTATGACAATATTGCCAACCAGAAGCTTGGTGCACTCATCCTGGAAGTTTTCTTTGTTCTGCTGATACATGGCATGCCTTTGGAAAGAAACAAAAGATGTTTGGATGACTTTTGTATACACAAAGCAATATGAAAGGGATTGGTGATACAAATAAGTACTTTAGAGGTACACTCACAGCTATATAGCACCAAAAGGCTCCAGTTGTCTCTTTAAAGAGATAGGAACTCAACTCTTTTCTTTTTAACATTACAAAAACAAACAAACAAATAAAAACAATCAACAAAAAATAGCGAAAGGATAAAAATCAATTAAAAAACAGCAACTACAAATGAATAAAATTCACTGTATTCTTAAAACAGGCGGGGAATGCCCAGCCTGCAGGCTGTATAAGGCCCAAGAAATCACTTGGTCAGGCCCTACCAAGGCATCAGGGGTGATTTAATTAAATATTTGACCAAATTCAGCAGGCTAACTGTTAAATTGATAGTTTTGTATGGCCCGTGAATGATGTTATAAATATCCAAATGGCCCATGGCAAAAAAAAGGTTCCCCACCCCTGCCTTAAAATAAGATACTTAAGACATCAAAATAATCATTCTTATGTATCATCATTATTAGGGACAATAAAACATTTTTTAAACTATATTTGTCCTTCTAGCTGAAGGAAGAAACTATAGTATCTGGTGAAGATGCTAAAGATGCGGAGATGAAAAGACTCACCATAACAAATGTACCCTTGCGGTAATCTCTCTAATGGTGCTGTAGGCAAGGCCACACAGGAAATTTGCAGAAAGCATGTCTGAATATGCCCAGGGAGTCAGGAGAGTTTACAGAGGCAGCTGATACCTGCGGGAGCAATGTGCTAGGCAGAACCACCAGGACAGAGGTGTGAGTGACACTCCAGGCAGAGGCAGTGGTGTGTAGAGGCAATCAGGGATCTGCGACAGGGGAGAGTGAGTAGGTGAAAGAGGGACAGAAGATGCTAAGTGTAGGTTACAGACAGGCAGGGTCCAAATATGAATTCTCTTGTAAGTCAAGGAGCAGAGAATGGACTTTTTTCTGTGGGCCAGTGTCACCAGGGTGTGTATATTCCTCAGGAACACTAGTCCCTTGAGAGGTCATGAGGTTCCACAATCAAATAAGTTGAGTCCATTCTGCATCTTATAACCCCCTTTTTTTGAGTCACAATATATATTAACAGATCAGGTCGCTAAAGGAGAGAAACATATTTAGTTTCATTTACCTCCTATGAAAAAATCTTTTATTTTCTAGTTCATCAAAGGAAGTTGCAAAATTTGTACACAGAACCTCACATATGGAATTGGTACAACATTGTTAACTAGGCTGATAGACTTTATTCAGTGTTTGCCGTTTTGTTTTGCATACACTGATTTGTGTATATAGTCCTATGCAATTTTATCTCCTTTATACGTTTATGTAGCTACTACCACAATCAGTCACAAAACTGTTCCATATCAACATAAAGCAACTATTTCATGTTACCCCATTACAGTCACATCCCTTCCCCTTCTCTGCCCCCTGGCACAAACAAACTGTTCTAACTGTTCTCTATCTCTATAGTTTTATCATTTTGAGAATGCTATATAATGGAACATCATGCAACCTTTGGGACTGACATTGTTCACTACACATAATGACCATGAGACCCACCCAGGATGTTGTAGCGATCGATAGTTTATTTGTTTTGATTGCTAAGCTGTATTCCATTGTATGGAGGTACCAGAGTTTGTTTAACCATCACTTGTTGAAGGATGCTTTGGTTATTTCCATGTTTTGCTATTGCAAATAATGCTGCTATGAACATTTGTGTACCAGTTTTTGTGTGAATCTAAATTTTCATTTCTCTGGGGAAAATGCCCGAGTGTGTGACTCCATTAAGTACATGCTTCATATTATAAGAAACTGCCAAAAATATTCTCTGGAGTGGCAGAACCATTTTATATCCTACTCATAGTATACAAGGAGCACTTTCCCTACCTCCTTACCAACGTTTGATATTTTCACTATATCTTTTTTTTTTTTTAACAGAGAGGAAGGGGGAGGGATAGAGAGTTAGAAACATCGATCAGCTGCCTCTTGCACACCTCCTATTGGGGATGTGCCCGCAACCAAGGTACATGCCCTTGACCGGAATCGAACCCGGGACCCTTCAGTCTGCAGGCCGACGCTCTATCCACTGAGCCCAACCAGTCAGGGCCGCTATATCTTATTTTAGTTACTCTAATAGGTGTGCACAACTCACATTTCCCTAATGGCTAATGATGTTAAACGTCTTTCACATACTTATTTACCTTCTAAATCATTCTTTGATAAAAATATCTTTAGCCCATTTTCTTAATAGATAGTTATTTTCTTTCATCTTTACTATGATTTTGCTGGTGTTACATGTTCATTATAAAATAATAAAAAATAAAAATAAAAGCACAATCATAAAACATAGAAATTGAACATAGTTTGTAATCCATTCTTCACAGAGAACTACTTTCCTTTCCTTAAATTGTGAATACTAGTAATTGGAAAAAGAAATATATAATCATGTCAGATACACTGTTTTGCTCCTTTTTAAAATATTCGTACTGGAGAATATGTTTATTGATTTTTTTAGAAAGGAAAGGGGGAAGGGGCGGGGGAGAGAGAGAAACATCAGTGTGAGAAAAATCTATTGGTTGCTTCCAGTAAGCAACCCGACCAGGGATTGAACCCACAACCTAGGTATATGCCTTGACCAGTACTCGAGCCCACCACCTTTTTTGGGGGTGTATGGGATGACACTCCAGCCATGTTTGTTTTGTAACTTATTTTTAACTTAACAATATCCTTTGGATAGTCTTTCGTGTTAGTACAAATACATAAGGTTCTTAGAACAACTACTTTCAAATAAGTCATTTTTCATCCCAAAGAACTACAATTTGCCAGTGTTGGTTTTGAGTTATGAAGACAATCTAGTACTGGAAAAACCTATGAATATACCAATGTAATAATGATCATAAAAAATTAAAAATGAAAAAAAAATTTAAAAATGTAGTAATGACGTTATAGTTATGTTTTTAAATGAAAGTTAGCGCTCAACCACTGAGCCACGCAGGCTGGGCAACAAATTAGAATTTAAAACTCAAAAAAATAAAACACAATCCAGTCTTGCTACAGTATATTATCTGAAATGTTTAGTTTTCAATCACAAACTATTAGATATACAAAGAAATGGGCAAGTGTAACCAATAATCATGGGGGGAAAAAAGTCAATAAAAACTTATCCTGAAGGGTTCAGATACTGAACTTCACACATAAAGAATTCAAAGCAGCAATTATAAATAAGTTCAAATAATCAAAGGAAAATATGATGATGACGAATCAACATATATGGAATCTTAATAAAGTCATAGAAACTAAAAAGCAAAACAAAACAAGTAGAAATTACAGAATTTGAAAGTACAACCAAAATGAAAAACTGGTACAATGAGCCTGCCAGCAAATTTGAAAATGGCAAAAATAATCACAGACATAAAGATAAATCAATAGAGGGTATCCAATCCACAAGAGAGAGAGAAAAAAAGACTAAAGACAAAGTCTCAAAGTCCTGTGAGACAATATGGAGAGGTTTATTGCTTTAGCTCTTACATTTAGGTTTGTGATCCATTTGAGTTAACTTTTATGGAAGATATGAGATAACAGTCTAGGTTCATTTTGTTGTATATGCATGTCCAATGATCACAAAACTACTCCTTTCTTAGTGATTTACCTTGACACCTTTGTCATAAATGTGTGGGTTCTTTCTTTCTCATATAATTTTAAGCTATAAATTTCCCTCTGACCACTGCATTAGCTATAGTCCCTGATTTCTTGGTATACTAGCTTTTGTTTCCTTTCAATTCAAGTTATTTTCTGATTTCCCTTGTGCTTTTTCTTTAGATTATTTAGAGTGTGCTGTTTAACTTCCAAATATTTGGAGATTTCCTCTTTTTCTCTGGTTTCTAGTCTTATTCTAATGTGATTGGAGAACATATTCTGTATTACTGCATTTCTGACCTCCAGGAAGATAACTGCTCTTTTGTGGTTTCCAGTGGTTCTTAAGAACATAAAGGGCACAGGGGAAGACAGGTGGCAGAACCCCAAATCTGTAACAGTTGCAAGGGTACAAGGGAGGACTAAAACACAGAACTCTACACCTGACAGTGGGGCTACCCACTCTATGCCCAAGTGCTTGAGCTCTGCAGGAGGACTAAGGATCAGGGTGTCAAACACCCCAGGGTTCGTGTGTTTGACATAATGGGACGATGCCTGACATAGGACTTCTTACTATTTTGGAGAACGGGTGCTCAAAGCTTTATCTAATTTTATTTCGACAATCTAAGCAATATAATTGGGGAGGGGGGAGAAGATGACATTGACAAAATAAATAGCATTGGAATGTAGAATGAGGAGAATTTGAAGTTGCATTAGTAATAAGTATATATATAATTATGTACTTAGAAAATGGAAATATAATATTTATATCCAAGATAAACAATTGTGCAGAAAACAAAAATAATCATAGTATATAATACATAGTTCACACATTTATATACACACACACACACACACACACACACACATAGAGGCCCAGTGCACAAAAATTTGTGCACTCGGGGGGAAGGGGGGGTCCCTCAGCCCGGCCTGTGCCCTCTAGCAGTCTGGGACCCCTCGGGAGATAACGACCTGCTGGCTTAGGCCTGCTCCTGGGTGGCAGAGGGCAGGCCCAATCCCTGGTCGGGCTCAGAGCAGGGCCGATTGGGGGGTTGGGGCACCACCACGTCATACTCAAGGCAGGGTCGATGGGGAGGTTGCAGCGCGACCCGTCATGCACAGAGCAGGGCCAATCCGGGGGTTGGGGCACTGCCCCCTGTCACACACAGAGCAGGACCCATCAGGGGGGTTGGGGCTCCGTACCCTGTCATGCACAGAGCAGGGCCCATCAGGGGGTTGAGGAGCTCCCCCGTCACTCGCAGAGTAGGTCTGATAGGGGAGTTGGGGCACCGTCCCCTGTCACACACAGAGTAGGGCGGATCAGTGGGTTGGGGTGCCACCCTCTATCACCCACAGAGCAGGGCCAATCAGGGGATTGGGGCGCCGCCACTGTCACACTCAGGGCAGGGCTGATGGGGAGGTTATGGCTCTACCCCATCACACACAGAGCAGGGCCCGTGGGGGGGCGGGGGGGGTTGGGGCGCCACCCTCTATCACCCACAGAGCAGGGCCGATCAGGGGGTTGGGGCGCCGCCACTCTCACACTCAGGGCAGGGCCGATGGGGAGGTTATGGCTCTACCCTGTCACATACAGAGCAGGGCCCGGGGGGAGGCGGGGGGGAGGGGGTTGTGGCCCCGCCCCCTGTCACACACAGAGCAGGGCCGATCAGGGTGTTTGGGCGCTGCCCCCTGTCATGCTGATCCCGGTGCCGGGAGGCATATTACCCTTTTACTATATAGGATAGAGGCCTGGTGCACGGGTGGGGGCCAGCTCGTTTGCCCTGAAGGGTGTCCTGGATCAGGGTGGGGGTCCCACTGGGGTGCCTGGCCAGCCTGGATGAGGGGATGATGGCTGTTTGCAGCTGGTCACACACCCTTCAGGGTGGGGGTCCCCATTGGGGTGCCTGGCAAGTCTGGGTGAGGGGCTGAGGGCTGTTTTCAGGCTGGGGGTGACTGAACTCCCAAACGCTCCTTTTTTCCTTTTTTTTTTTTATTCTGGGCCAGCTTTAGCTTGAGGCTTGGCTCCAGCTCTTAGGCCTCTGCTCCTGAAAGTAGGTTTCTGGCCTTTGCACACAATGTTGCCAATCTGCTGGCTGAAGTCCAGCGGTATTTGTTAAAATGTTTCAAGCTGCAGGCTCAGAGACCTGCAGCCGCAGGCGGGGGACGTTGGTTTCCTCCGTCACTGAGGCAACCAAGCCTCATGTTAATTTCAAGCTGCCTGGCTGCCGGCGGCCATCTTGGCTGACAGTTAATTTGCATATCTCGCTGATTAGCCAATGAAAAGGGTAGCGGTTGTACGCCAATTACCATGTTTCTCTTTTATTAGTGTAGATAGCTTTTGCACAGTCACAATAAAATATGACTAAAACTTTTACAAAACTAAAAGTTTAAAAAAAAGTAAAACCAGCCGGCCAGTGTGGTTCAGTGGTTGAGCATCAACCTATGAACCAGGAGGTCATGGTTTATTCCCAGTCAGGGCACATGACTGGGTTGTGGGTTCGATCCCCAGTAGGGGGGTGTGTAGGAGGCAGCAAATCAATGAAGTTTCTCTCTCATTGCTGTTTCTATCCCTCTCTCTTTCTCTCTCTCTCTCTAAAAATCTATAAAATCATATTAATAAAATTGTGAGAAAATATTTAAAAAAATAATTCTGAAAACAGAATTCCTTGACAAGTATTAAAACCTAATAAAGCTACAATAATTAAAACAGTATCACATTAGTTTTAACCACTGGATCAAAATGAAGTTTTCAGAAATAATCCCAAGTATTTTAGAATATGATAAAGGTTGTGATTTAAATCTAAAGAAAACATTTTTCAATAAATTGTCTAATAGTACCAAGACAATCATACTTGTCCTAATATCATACCAAGATAAATTCCAGGTTAACATTGGAAAACATAAAATAAGTAGACCTTTCTAAGAAGAAAAATGAAGGCAGAAAACAAAGATGTAGTGATTTTTAAAGACATCTACTTTTTATTTTTTGTTAATCCTCGCTAGAGGATATTTTTTCCATTGATTTTTTTAAATATATTTTATTGATTTTTTTTACAGAGAGGAAGGGAGAGAGAGATAGTTAGAAACATCGATGAGAGAGAAACATTGATCAGCCGCCCCCTGCACCCCCCGCCACTGGGGATGTGCCCGCAACCAAGGCACACGCCCCTGACCGGAATCAAACCTGGGACCCCTGAGTCCGCAGGCCAATGCTCTATCCACTGAGCCAAACCAGTTAGGGCTCCATTGATTTTTAGAGAGAGTGGAAGGGAAGAGATAGTGCAAGAGAGAGAGAGAAGGGGGAAGAGAGAGAGAGAGAGAGAGAGAGAGAGAGAGAGAGAGAGAGAGAGAGAGAGAGAGAATAGAGAGAAACATTGATGTGAGAGAGATACATCGACTGGTTGCCTCCTGCATGTGACTGGACCAGGGCCAAGGATCGAACCTACAACCCAGGTATACGCTCTTGACTGGGAATCAAACCCATGACCCTCCAGTGCACAGGCTTATGCTCTAACCATTTAGCCATGTCAGCCAGGGCAAGATATCTATTTTTTTTAGTATTCTTTTTTTATTGTTATTAATCCTCAATGAAGGATATTTTTTCCATTGATTTCAGGGAGAGCAGAAGGGAGGGGGAAGGGTAAGAGAGGAGAGACAGAGAGAAACATCAATGTGAGAGACCCACACCAATTGGTTGCTTTCCTCAGGAGCCCCAGCTGGGACAGGGAACCTGCAACCCACATACATGCCCTTGACCGAAATCAAACCTGGGAACCTTTCAGGGCGTGGCTCAACACTCTAACCACTGTGCATGCTGGCCAGAGCTTATTAGTATTCTTGAGCACTTACTACATGCTAGGAATAAACTAGGGCTGGGTGTACTATGTGAGAGAAAGAGACAGAGACCCCAGTGGTTAAGAAGAGGTAGAATAAATCATTACAAATTCACCCAAAAAAGTTTGAGCCATCCTCAACCTCTCTTTTATACCCCATATCAGCCAGGAAATTGACTGAGCGCTACTTTCAAAATATATCCAAAAGCAAACCACTTCTCAGCGCCTCCACTGGGTTACAATAGCCTCCTGGCTGGTCTCCCCACTTCTTCCCCATCCTACTAGTTTATTGTCCTTACACTCAATCACACCATGTCACTGCTTGGCTACAAGGCCTGTATTTCACTCCAGGTAAAAGCTAAAATCTTTACATTAGCCTTACAGAGCTCTCTGTCGTCACTCCTCCATCTGCTCCCTCCTTCCATTATTCTGACCACGCTCTAGTCTAACCCTTGGCTTCCCTCCCTCTTCTGGAACAAGCCAGGCATACTTCTGTTTTAAGGCCTTTACCCCAGCGGTCCCTCTGCCAAAATTCCCTTCACCCATATATTCACCCAGCTAACTCTCTTATCTCCTGCAAGAGTTGGCTCAAACGAGCTTGACTAGTCTACTAAAAATTACAGCGCTCTACTCCCTCCCCACCCAGGCCTCTGGTACTCCTCATCTATCTCACCCTGTGTCCTACCTGTTCTTTCTTCAGTGGCTCTCATCACTTCTAGTATACTATGCAACTTACTTATCATGCTTATTATTTATTTATCTAAGATGACTACAAGATAACTTCCATGGGGAAAGGATCTTTCTTTGTTTTGTTAACTGATATATCCCAAGACTCTGGTACACAACTGAAGCTGAGTAAAGGAATGAATAAATTTATCAGATAAAGCAGAGATTTATAAACCTAATAACACCCAGTAGTTGTACACAGCTGGTGGGAAAATAAACTGAATGAATAAAACTTCTAGAGGGTAATTTGTCAATATATACCTAAATATCTTGTTATATTAACACATTTCGTACCGCTCAGGAGTTTTCTTGTGTTTCATGCGCCATCTGTTAAGGACCGCTCACGAGTGTTCTCGTTTTTCACGCCCATGGATAAAGGAGCAAATCTAGATACTTATGTAAATTTTGTTTGGTCCCTCTTCGTAGAGGAAAATGTTTTACACAGTACCATACGTTAAAAAAGTACTAGGAACTTTAATTGTTTAATTGTTTTTGTAAATAAAAATGTTATGATTATTGAAAAACAACACCTAAAGTGCATTATGATGATTTAAATAACGTGCAGTTTGCCCAAAAACGTGTGGTCCCTGGCGTATGTCTTAGAGATTTCTATGCGGTATGCAATGTGTTAAATAGTAGCAGCCCAGTGCATGAAATTCATGCATGGTCCCCTCAGCCCAGCCTGCACCCTCTCGCAAACTGGGACCCCTTGGGGGATGTCTGACTGCCTGCCTACCTGATCGCCCCTAACCACTCACCTGCCTGCCTGATCGTCCCAACCACTCGCCTGCCAGCCTGATCGTCCCTAAACACTCTGCCTGCCTGCCTGCCTGCCCGTCCCTAACTGCTCGCCTGCCTACCTGCCTGATCACCCCTAACCACTCACCTGCCTGCCTGATCGCCCACTGTGCATGCCTGCCTGATCACCCTTAACTGCCTCTGCCTTGGGACCAGCCACCGCAGCTTTGTCCAGAAGGATGTCTGGAATGATGTCCGGAAGGCTGTTTGGCTGTCTGGTCTAATTAGCATATTACGCTCTTATTATTATAGATTAATTTAAAGTCTTTGAAAAGTTCAGCCTTTTCATGAACTAATTCCATTTCTAAGTATACAGACTAAAAAATGAATCACAGATGCACTTCATGTAGCCATTACAAATTATACACATATATACTTACTACTGTACATATTTGCTATAGTAACACACTTAAACAACAACTTAGGGTGTATTAAACCAAATCTTCTTAACCAGAGACTTAAATACAATTCCCCCTCTATCTTGGCAGGACTTATGGGATAGCACACTTCCATTCAACATTCTACATTAGTTCTACAATTTAAAACCCAATCAGAACAATGGCTATTACGAATTACTAGAGGCCCGGTGCACAAAAATTTGTGCACTGGGGGGGTCCCTTAGCCCAGCCTGTGCCCTCTCACAGTCTGTGACCCCTTGGGGGATGTCCACCTGCTGGCTTAGGCCAACTCCCTGGGGGATCAGGCCTAAGCTGGCAGTCAGACATCCCTCTGGCAGCCCGGGAGCCCTCAGGGGATGTCCACTTGCCAGCGGGGAGCAAGCCTAAGCTGCAGCCAGACATCCTTAGCGCTGCTGAGGTGGGAGAGGCTCCCGCCACCACCACTGTACTGGCAGCCGTCAGCCTGGCTTGTGGCTGAGCATAGCTCCCCCTGTGGGAGCGCACTGACCACCAGGGGGCAGCTCCTGCATTGAGCGTCTGCCCCCTGGTGGTCAGTGTGTGTCATAGTGACCAGTCATTCTGCTGTTAGGGTCAATTGCATATTACCCTTTTATTATATAGGATAGAGGCCTGGTGCATGGGTGGGAACCGGCTGGTTTGCCCTGAAGGGTGTCCCGGATCAGCCTGCAAACAGCCATCAGCCCCTCACCCAGGCGGCCAGGCACCCCAGCGGGGACCCCCTACCCTGAAGAGGCTATGGCCAGCCTGAAAACAGCCATCAGCCCCTCACCCAGGCTGGCCAGGCACCCCAGCGGGGACCCTCACCCCATGAGGGTGTGGCCATCCTGTGTGAGGGACTGATGGCTGTTTGCAGGCTGGCCACAGCCCCCAGCCACCCAAGCTCCCAGTGGAGGCTGGTTGGAAGCAGGTATCTGGGATTTATTTGTCTTCTATAATTGAAACTTTGTTGCCTTGAGTGGAGCCCATAGCCAGCCAGGGAAGGCAGGAAGCTTGGCTTTCTCCATCACCGGGGCAACCAAGCCTCCTGCTTGCTCCAGCTCCTTGGCTGCCGTCCGCCATCTTGGTTGGGTTAATTTGCATATAGTCACTCTGATTGGCTGGTGGGCGTGGCTTGTGAGTGTAGTGAAGGTATGGTCAATTTGCATGTTTCTCTTTTATTAGATAAGATTACCAGCTATTCCTGAGCTTTTCAGAAAACTGTTAGCTTGTTAAAGGTGGATCCCACCATCACTCACATAACGTCCAGCACAGAGTCATTGCGAATGACCTTATGGGAGACATCAGCTAGCAGGAAGAGACCGCCATCTGTCCTCCGGATGCTAGCTGCATAGCCCGGCCAGATCTGCAATCTGAAGAGATAGATGAGCTTTACCTCAGGGTTTAAAAGAAGCACAGACACTTCCATGCCCGCATCTGAGATAATATTTGGACACTGTCCTTCCCCAGTAACAACGAGAAAGCACTAGGAAACAAATTCAATTAAATCAACATCACTGTGAACTTACTAAAATACTAAACTATAGAGGAGATTTAACTGGTAAATTGTATTCACTATCATAAAATACTGAGATTTTTGTCTTTAATATGGTGATTTCAATGAAAAATTTCTTTCCAGCTCTGACCGGTTTGGCTCAGTGGATAGAGCGTTGGCCTGCAGACTGAAGGGTCCCAGGTTCAATTCTGGTCAAGGGCATGTACCTTGGTTGCGGGCACATCCCCAGTAGGGAGTGTGCAGGAGGCAGCTAATTGATGTTTCTCTCTCATCGATGTTTCTGACTATCTATCCCTTTCCCTTCCTCTCTGTAAAAAATCAGTAAAATATATTTTTAAAAGAAAAGAAAAATTTCTTTCCAGACATTTACAAGTGAGGAAGAGGAAAACACCACCAACCTGTGTTGCTGCAGTACCATAGCACTCGTCGGGTCATAGAAGTTTCTCCCCACAAGCTTCATATCTAAAAGTTTCATTACCCTGAAATAAAGAGCAAGAATGGGTTTTCTAGTAGAATAATCCAAAAAACTAAGCTCCATTATTTTTAGCTACATTTCCTTTGGAAGCCTAAAGGGTCCGAAATGTTGGTGTCCTTTGTACAATATAACTTTTATCATGAGAACACTCTTGACAAAAGAATGAGAAAAATTACCACGGCATTTACCTTGGGGTATATGTAACTGACTAGAGCTTTTCCTAGTTACTAGGTAACCAAAAATTGAGTTGACTTTCCAGGATCAATTTATATTATTAACTAAAAAGCATGCAAGAGAGTCAGTTTCTAAATTTGTGACTATCACTCTGGCAAAGAAAGTTATGTTTGTTCCTGGCAGTTCAGTTTACTAGATAGAAATTAGATTCCATGTTTCATTAAAAAAGAGGTGGTTTGGAAATAACATTATGGAAATTAGAGAGTGTTAAAGTTTAAAAATTATGAGCTGTCTACATCCAAAAATTCAAGGGCCTGGGAAAAAAATTATTCCAGCAAAAATCTTTACCACTACCTCTCCAAGTAGCCCCATCACTAATACCATTAAATATGCACTTTAAACACCCATTTTTAAAGTTCCTGAGCCCATCCCACATCCAATTAACTCAAACCTACTTTCACATACCCAAATCTGATAAATCACTAGAGATAACTTCTGAGTAACTTAGCCTCAGTATCATTCAACTCATCTACTGGTATATACACTTGTAGTGTAGTAGCATCTAAGCTTCTTGAAGAGCATTGTTACAAATACAAGACTGAAGTTAAGGAAAGTAAAACGGCAGCTGTTTTCTCACCGACGGAAAACAACATTGTAGAAGGGAATGCACAAGTCAGAGCAGGGCTCCAGGATCTTGGTCAACTGAATCTTAATGCTGATCTCCGCACCATCGGTTTTCCTTTGACTTTTTAACTCGAGAACCTAATGAATAAATAAATGCAAGTAAAAAGTAATGACAAAAATAGCAAGCCCTAACCTAACCCAGAAAACACTAAAATATCTTTTCTTAAAATATGAACTCTTTGTCACTGAAATCAAAAGCTTCCTCCAACCACTCCTCTTATGTAAGAGACTTCTTGAAGAACATAAATGTAAAAGTTTCTCAGTTTTTCATTTCCTTGTTACAGAGAAGTTTAACTTCCCTCTAAGAATAGGAAAGTACAACTCAAATATTTAGGAAGTTTATCATTTGCCACCATGCAAAGCAGCAGAACACTCTCAGGTCTCACTTGTTGAAGCTTAACAGGTAAATAGAGAATGGATCCATCAAAAGCAGTGATGTTTCCAGTGACAGCTTGATGGTCCTTCAACATGCCAAACTTCATGCTTTTGCACTCCACGTTGGGGCTAGAATATAATAAAGAGGATTTTATTTTAATTTGATTCAAACAGATGTGTGACTACTGCTCCATCTAGTGGTCATATTAAAATTTCAAATACTATATGTGACTAAAAAAGAACTTTGACCCAAGGATACTTGCTCACAAAAAATAAAAACCCTTAATTCCACCCACCAGAGACAAATGTCTTAGCATAGGATATAATCTTAGTATACATTCTTCCAGAGTTTAGACCACAGAGTCAAAAAACTTACTGTGTAAAGGGTCAGATAGTAAATATTTTAGGCTTTACCAGCCATATGGTCTCTGCTACAACTACTCAACTCTGCCAATATAGCAAAAAAGCTCTGTAAACCAGTAAGTATGGCTACATTCCAGCAAAACTTTATTATGGAATTTTACTCTAACCTTTTTTCACTCGCGGAAATTTCAAATTTTTATTGATTCATTACCACAAATATTAGTTATAAAAACTCTAGTAGCTCCTTTGTACCATGATTATCCCATTACCTTACAATAATACAAAACCTTGTTCTATAAACGCGAAGTTTAAACAAATCCAAGGCTTGAAAGAGTCAAGCATATTCAAGAACATGAATAAAGATTAAAAGTGGTAATCCAATATAGTTGTCCCCAAAACCAAATACTCACATGCTAACATTTCAAAATGCTTCTTTAAAAAAGTCATATACATGCATTTATATGAATATAATATTCAAAGATGTCATTCTAGACTCCCTGTAGTACAAGGAAGATACAGTACGATCAGTCCACTGTAACACATCCACTCAGTATTCTCTCAGTGGCCTGGCATCCTCTTCACATTGTAACCTCAAAGGTCCAGATCTACAATCTCTAAATGTATAGAATCCATGTCTTCTCCTGGTCAATGCAGAGACCTGTAAAGACTCTTATACTCTTTTCTGTTTCATTAACACTTGTCAATCCATTTCCAGATAAAAGGTTCTTCTCTCTTGTTAATGCTCAACTCCTTCCCTTACTTCCAGAACAGGCCCATTCCCATTCCCTTCCACTCTCCAACGATCAATTTCACCCTCTTTTCTAGATACTTCTCTTCCCCTGTCATATGTGCTCAGCTCTGCTTTCTTATCTCAGAGAAATCTGTAAAGCAATCCTGCTACCCTCTTTAATTATCATTCAATTTCCCATTCCTCTACAGACCTTTAAAATAATGGCCAATTTACTGGCTATTCCTATGCTCTCCTTTGTTGTTCTTCTTTTCTTTTCTTTTTTAATGTATTTTATTGATTTTTACTGAGAGGAAGGCAGAGGGATAGAGAGTTAGAAACATCGATGAGAGAGAAACATCGATCAGCTGCCTCCTGCATACTCCCTACTGGGGATGTGCCCGCAACCAAGGTACATGCCCTTGACCGGAATCGAACCTGGGACCCTTCAGTCCGCAGGCCACTGAGCCAAACCAGTTAGGGCTCTCCTTTGTTCTTTTAGTCTAGTTTTTTCTTTATAACTTTAACAAAGGGCTAGAAGATTACCAAGGGTGCTCTTAGAAGCAAATTTAATAACTTTTTTTCTGTAGCCAAAGTCAACTACCTGTTCTCCATTCAAATGGCCCTTCCTTTGGTCTTTATAACCTATCTTCAGGGTATTTTTCCCTAACTTCCTTGCTTCTCTTTAACTCCACTTCTTCCTCTTGTACCAATTAGTAATTGTCCTTCAAAAATCAGTCTTCCATCTCCCTAGTTTCTCCACAGATATTCCAAAACGTTCATTTTCACAATTCCAGCTAATAACCTCCAGCTAATACGAATTTTTAATTTTAAAAAAGTACGTTCAGTCTAAAGTTACTGATATAACATTAAAGTTATTTTTTCTGATTTTTCTCACCCTCAAATTTAACCCTAGACTGTCACTGGAGAACTGTCAATTTTTTCCCCCCAAATATATTTCTTTATTGATTTCAGAGAGGAAGAAATGGGAGAGATAGAAACATTAATGATGAGAGAGAATCACTGATCAGCTGACTCCTGCACACCCACTACTGGGGAACGAGCCCACAACCCTGGCATGTGCCCTTGGCTGGAATTGAACCTGGGACTCTTCAGGCTCTATCCACTAAAAGAGGGAATCTTTAAGAAGAGGAATTACAGATACAAAATTACAGATACAAAATAAGTTAAAAGGTCTGGAAGGGGGTTTATATAAGTACAAGGCCCTGAACTTAAGCTTCATTAACCTCACAGTAAATCACCTCTAATCTCATGCATAAAACTGCACCTATTAAGTTAAAGTCTGAATTGGTAATATAAATAAACAGATAAATAAGTTAACCTTAAATTTACTGCAAGGATTCAAGTACATGCACTATTGTGGGAGTGAGGGGAAAAGTTCATCAGAAATTACACAAAAATATATTCAGCTATTCCAGGGGAATGATTTCATTACTACTAAGAAGTGAACAATACAGAGAAAAAAAACTGTGAATACCTGAAAGTCACATGATATTGATAAACTGCTTCATTATGACACTGTATTTTGATAAGATTCAATCCCAAAGGTTGAGGTATTCCTTTTGATCCTTGCTTCACAAAAAGCTCTCTGGAAAATAAAAAGCAAAAGCACCCACACATACCAAAACAAAACAAACCAAAACCAAACCAAACCATACACACACACACAAAAGTAAGATAGGGTAAAGTAATATTTTACACTTTGCTTACAGGTACACAAAGCAAGAATTGAGACATACAAAAGCAAGCTCTGAAGGCTAGTAGATAAATGAGTAGCAATCTCTAATTAAAGAAGCAAGGTCATCCTATTTGTCCTAGTAATATCACTAGGATAAATTAGGCCAGCTAACCTAAGAATACAAGAATGCATTCTATAGAGAAAAATGAATTGCTGAATGTTTTTCCTAAATGATTTCCTTATCTTCACCATGACAAAGAATTGGGAAAGAAATGGAAAGCCACAAGTCCACTCTCTGGTACATACTATCTCTATGGCATAAATCCCATTTCACTTCATCAGAATTGTCCCACCTCTTTGTCATTTTCCCCATAAGCAAAAAAACAAACGAACAACCTTGCAATACCTATACCCCATGGAGGACTTCAGACACCACAGAAACAATGTTTATAATACTACTAGAGACCCGGTGCACAAAAATTTGTGCACTCGGGGGGGAGGGGGGCCCCTCAGCCCGGCCTGTGCCCTCTCGCAGTCTGGGACCCCTCGGGAGATAACGACCTGCTGGCTTAGGCCTGCTCCCGGGTGGCAGAGGGCAGGCCCAATCCCTAGGTGCAGCCCCTGGTCAGGCTCAGAGCAGGGCCGATTGGGGAGTTGGGGCGCCGCCCCCTGTCATGCACAGAGCAGGGCGATCGGGAGGTTGTGATGCCACCCTCAGTCACGCTCAGGGTAGGGCCGATTGGGGGGTTGGGGCACCGTCCCGTCACACTCAAGGCAGGGTCGATGGGGAGGTTGCGGCGCCACCCCGTCACGCACAGAGCAGGGCCAATCCGGGGGTTGGGGCACTGCCCCCTGTCACGCACAGAGCAGGGCCCATCAGGGGGTTGGGGCGCCGCCCTCTATCACCCACAGAGCAGGGCCGATCAGGGGGTTGGGGCGCCACACCGTTACACACAGAGCCACAGGGCGATCAGGGGTTGGGGCGCCTTCCCTGTCACGCTGATCCCGGTGCCGGGAGGCCTCGCGGTTCCGCTGATCCCGGTGCTGGGAGGCATATTACCCTTTTACTATATAGGGTAGTGGCCTGGTGCATGGGTGGGTGCCGGCTGGTTTGCCCTGAAGGGTGTCCTGGATCAGGGTGGGGGTTCCCACTGGGGTGCCTGGCCAGCCTGGGTAAGGGGATGATGGCTGTTTGCAGCTGGTCACACATCCTTCAGGGTGGGGGTCCCCACTGGGGTGCCTGGCCAGCCTGGATGAGGGGATGATGGCTGTTTGCAGCTGGTCACACACCCTTCAGGGTGGGGTCCCCACTGGGGTGCCTGGCCAGTCTGGGTGAGGGGCTGAGGGCTGTTTTCAGGCTGGGGGTGACTGAAGCTCCCAACTGCTCCTTTTTTCTATTCTGGGCCAGCTTTAGCTTTGAGGCTTGGCTCCAGCTCTTAGGCCTCTGCTGCTGAAAGTAGGTTTCTGGCCTTTGCTTACAATGTTGCGATCCTGCTGGCTGAAGCCCGACGGACTAAAGCAGGTTTCTGGGGTTTTGTTTAGCTTCTATATTTGTTACATAGTTGCTTAGAGTTGCAGCTCAGAGGCCTGCAGTGGCAGGCGGGGAACGTTGGAGTCCTCCGTCACTGAAGCAAGCAAGCCTCATGTTAGTTTCAAGCTGCCTGGCTGCCGGCCGCCATCTTGGCTGGCAGTTAATTTGCATATTGCCCTGATTAGCCAATGGGAAGGGTAGCGGTCATATGCCAATTACCATGTTTCTCTTTTATTAAATAGGATTAGAGGCTGGTGCATGAAATTAATGTACTTGGGGGGAGGGGGTCCCTCAGCCCGGCCTGCACCCTCTTGCAGTCCAGGAGCCATCGGGAGACGTCCAACTGACGAGTTAGGACTGCTCCCTGGGGCAGGCCTAAGCCATCAGACAGACAGCCTTCGTGCTGCCACGGAGGCAGGAGAGGCTCCTGCCACCATCGCTGAGCTCACCAGCTGTGAGCCCGGCTTCTGGCTGAGCGGCACTCCCCCTGTGGGAGTGCACTGACCACCATGGGGAAGCTCCTGCGTTGAGCATCTGCCCCCTGGTGGTCAGTGTGCGTCATAGCGACCAGTCATTCCGCCCTTTGGTCGATTTGCGTATTAGCCTGTTATAATATAGGACTAGAGGCCCAGTGCATGGATTCATGCAACTGTGTAGCCTCAGTGTAGCTTGTGGGGATCGGGCCAAAACTGGCAGTCCAACATCCCCCCAAGGAATGTAGTAAGGCATGCAGCAGCAGGCAGCCGGGCAGGAACCCGAGCAAGACCAGTGGCGCGCCGCTCCCGCTCATCCTAGCCCTGCTACGCCTGCTGCTGCCGCCACTCAGGAGGCTCGCCACTGCTCCACTGCGGTCTCCACACGCCCACTCTAGGGCAATACCAGCGCACCCATGACCAAGAAGCGGCTGCGGGCTCGTGCCCAGTCAGTCCCAATGCCAGTCCCGATCCCAGTCCAGATGGGGGAGGCTTGGGTCACCACAGCTGTGCTCACCAACCGTGAGCCCATCTGCCCCCTGGTGGTCAGTGTGCATCATAGTGACCAGTCAAATGGTCACTTAGGCTTTTATATAGACTAGAAGCGGGGTTCCCTCAGCCGGTCTGCACCCTCTCACAGTCTGGGAGCCCATGGGGAGTGGGCCTAAGCCGTTAGTCGGGCATCCTTAGTACTGCCCTAGAGGCGGGAGCCTGGCTTCTGGCTGAGCAGCACTCCCCCTGTGGGAGAGCACTGACCACCAGGAACAGTTCCTGCGCTGAGCATCTGCCCCCTGGTGGTCAGTGTGCATCATAGCGACCAGTTGTTCCACTGTTCGGTCGATTTGCATATTAGCCCTTTATTATATAAGACTAGAGGCCCAATACACAAATTCGTGCACGGGTGGGGTCCGGCCAGCCCGCCCCAATGAGGGCCAATTGGGGCTGGGCTTGTGGGAGGGTGTGGTATGTCGGCTGGCCCTGCCCCCTGGGGGGGGTGGTTGATGGAGGGGGCCAGGGGAAGGGGCCACAGAAGGTTGGGAGGGGGCCAATTGGGGCCCCGATTGGGCCGGTTGGCCGCTGCAGTGCACATCGGTGGTTCCAGTCACTTGCCTTTTATATATATAGATGCGAAGGCTCCCTTCCACATCACTACCAAGCAGAGAAGGCTGATCTCCTGACTTACTTTTCCCTGTGCTCTGCTGTCCCCAGTGAAAGACGATCCAGAGATTGTAGTGAGGATGGAGGCGGAGGTGGCGGTAATGGCTGCTGGGCAGGGCCCCGAGAAGGCATGCTGGTAGCACTGGGAGCCTTGTATATGCCTCTGCCTATACCACAAGCTGCTCTTCCTAATGGTAATACAGGTACATCCGAATTCCTTCCAAGCATTCTGAAATGTTAAAAAGAAGCAAATCAGGACTTTCTTAATATTTCTATCTCTGCCCCATCTAAATGATTCCCTCAAGTCTATGTTCTCTTCCTGGAGGAGTCAGCAAGAGGGACATAAGCCTTGGGATTCTCTCCAAGTCCAATATGCCAATATGACTCACCCACCAACTGCTACTAATATCGACTCTCAGCCAATTTTCACAACAGAATTGAGGTGGAAGTTTGACTCCCTTAGATTAAAGAGCCACTGCAATCAGGTTAACTTTTAAGAGGGCAAATGAAGTTGTGAAGTGTCCAGTGAAGAACTACTTTTTTACCCTTTTCCAATCATTAACTGGATCAGTATCTGCTCAGTGCTCTTGAAAAGTATCCACTGTTTAATTTAAGACCATGCATTGTGAGCTAATCCAACCTTTTTAGAGTTGCCCTTTGGACTTGCAGAGACATTTCATCTAAATTTGACAGCTCCCTGAAAAGGGAATTTACCCACCTATTCCAACCAGCGCAGGCCTCTGCCATCTTGCTATCACCAGCAGCCAACACTGATGGATCCAGAAAAGTGTGACGGGGCTCTTCCTTTTCCTTATGCACCACACTGAGAGTCAAGCCTCGACCCAAAATGCCTCTACCTGAATGGAAGGATCAAGCCCCAGCTATAACTGTGAGTTGAACATGTTGTAAAGTATAGTTATTTTTCTGAAGATAAACTGTATGAATTTAAGAATAAAGCAAGTATACATACCACCATGTTTTCTCAAGTTAGTGTTTTACATACCTAAAGAAGGCATTTCCTGCTTCAGAGGGGTCTGGGACACAGTTTCAAGGCCCAGTCCTTGGAACATGGAGACCAAACCCACAGATTCCTGAGGAAAGTCAAAGAATAAAGCCATTCCAAGATATGGTTTAAAACCCCAGAATCACTGATGGTTTTCTTAAAGTCTTGGTAAATAATAAAAATCATCTTTTTTAATGTATTGATTTTAGAGAGAGAAAGGAAGGGAGGGAGAGAGAAACACTGATTTGTTATTCCACTTATTTATGAATTTAGTGTTTGATTCTTGTATGCGCTCTGACTGAGGATCAAACCCACAACCTTGACGTATTGGGACGCCGCCCAACTGACCTACCCAGCCAGGGCCAGTATATGGTGTGTGTGTTTTTTTAAAAACCTCCAACAAACTTGCTATTGTTTTTCTGTAGCAGTCTTAAAAGTTTACTGCTGTCTCACTAGTTCGAGCTGCCACACATAGACTCAAGCAATTCATTTGAGTTAAAATACAGATTATTGGTATCGATTTTTCTTTTTACAGAGTATTATATTTGACACTGTCAACTCTACTTGAAACTGTTATACTGTGTTATTAGGTTTTCCCTATATTTGCTAACTCTTATTTTTTATTTTTTAAATATATTTTATTGATTTTTTTTACAAGAGGAAGGAAGAGGGATAGAGAGTTAGAAACATCGATGAGAGAGAAACATCAATCAGCTGCCTCCTGCACACCTACTACTAGGGATGTGCACGCAACCAAGGTACATGCCCTTGACCAGAATCAAACCTGGGGCCCTTCAGTCCGCAGACCGATGCTCTATCCACTGAGCCAAACCAGTTAGGACTCTTTATTTTTTTAGATTAATTATAGGCAAATAACATCTTGAAATTTCTGTATAACTAGGAGATACAAGCAGTAGCAATAGCTGAAGATCCTCTTTTTTAACGATTTGGGCAAAGAAAAGTAAATAAAAAAAATAAAAAGATTTGGGCAAAGAGTCTTCTAAAGAAAGAGCCATTCTTAACAATTATTACCTTAGAGGCAGGAGTGGCTGCCAATACCGCAGAGCCAAATCCAGAATAAAAATCTAAACACTCAGGAAAGAGCAAAAGGATGTATCTTTAAACCTATCATTTATATATTTATATGTATATTTATATACGCTAGAGGACTAAGGCATTTATCCAAATCCATCTACATTCATTATGAGGCACTTTTTCTAGACTCCCAATTAGAATTTGAAATATATGCCCAGAAGATGCCACTACTTGTTAAAGGAAAAACAAAAACAAAACTCAACCCACCAAAAAAAACCAAAAACCCCAACCCTTATTTTCCTATCTAAGACTTGACAGTTGCCCAAGTGCTCTGAAATCCGTCATTTTCTCTGATACACTACATGCTGCTACTCAGTGTCCAGACATGGTCTTACCCGTTGTGCCGTCCCGTTCTGTGGGCTTGGTTCCTTGGGCTTTCCAAATATGTAGCCTCTGCCTACAGGCCTTGCCCTGCCCAGAGCTGAGTCCAAAGGTTTAGGAGCTTGTAGCCAAGAGCCTGGCATCTGTACATACTGAGAAGGGTGCCCAGAAGGGCTCCTGAAGGGTGGTCGGACAGGATCCATTGAAAGGCTGCAGAGGATTCGGGTGCAGATCCTGTTCTGATTAATTACCTGCCAGCATTTTATAAATATTAAAGATTCCCGACTGCTTTCTTTTTCCTTCAAGACAGACTCACAAAGCATTACACACACACACACACACACACACACACACAACTACACAAACAAACGTACTGTGGGTGATACAACCAGCCTCCTGTATCATGTTCACTTCAAAAGCTTCTATGTATCCCAGATTATTCTAAACCCTCCCCATGAGCATTCCCTTAGACTTAGGCTAAGCACTCCTTGAATTTTCCTATATTCTCTACCTAAACAGCCTCTTTGAGGACTCAATCCTACGTTAACTGTTTTAGAAAGAAGTATATTTTATGGATGAGCATGAGTTAACACAGACATATCGTAATATTGTCAACCAATATTCCCATAATTTTTTCCCCAGTTCATTATCACATGAAACGATTCCATCTCCTCCTCGATCTCCTTAGTAGCCTCTATGCATCTTACCCAAATCCTTTCTCTAAAACAGTGGTTCTCAACCTTCCTAATGCTACAACCCTTTAATACAGTCACTCATGTTGTGGTGACCCCCAATTTAATTATTACAAATTGAACATAATTAAAGCATAGTGATTAATCACAAAGACAATATGTAATTATATATGTTTTCCGACGGTCTTAGGCGACCCCCAAAGGGGTCGCGACCCACAGGTTGAGAACCGCTGCTCTAAAACTTTCCAAACTCCACCAAACCTTTTCTGCTTTGAGCCCACAATACCTGCTAAATTTCAGGTGACGTTTAACGCCTTTTTCTCCCCCAGGTAACCAGGGATGGGGCTCTTCCTGCTTCCCAAATCTGAGGTCCTCCTCAAAACCACTTCATCGCCTGTAGCACTCAGGAATCCTTCTTTAAGGGACTTCGTTGTCCTGACCCACCCCTGACCCCTGAAGCATCTTTCTTAACTGAAAATTTACGTAAGCCTCTTCTTAACTTCTGCAAGCCTGTTTTACGGATTCGCTAGAGAAACCGGGTCATGCACATAAAGAAAAGACTGACAGGCAATTCTTCAGTCAATACTATAAACGAAGGCGGTCCAGGATCTACCAGAAACATTTTTAACTGGCCTGCCCTCTTTTACACTGAAATGGCAGGGTATGCCCCCCTTCCTCCAACACTGTCCCCTTCAATTCCTTAAACTCCTTTACTGAAGGGCAATCAGTTTCCAGAACCCTCAGCTGCCTACAGGGGGCACACTGAGACGCTTGAACACCTACCAAGTAAGGATTTCTGGAATCTTCCCTTTGCCCCGCCCACCCTCACCTCCATCCGCCCCTTTCCGGATGTGGGCACCTCCTCCAGGCCTCCCTTCCGGTTGGTTAGCAGATGGCTGCCTGGCTGGGAGGTCCCACAGGGAAGGGTCCCAGTACAGGCTGGCGGCGCGGCCTACCGTCCCCACTCCCGGTGGGAGCTTGGTGGGGCGAGGAGGATGGGGGCCTAACCCGAAGGACCCCCCCCCCCCACGCCGCTCCCACCCTGAAGGCAAATCCTACCCTCCTTCCACCTCTGAGAAGCGCACCAGTTCTCATACCCCGAGTTCCTGCCCACCATTTTGATCCACGTAACACGCCCATGAGTCCCTCCCTCCTTCCTACCTTTTCAAGGCCCTGTGTCCTCCTACAGAAACAACCACTTCCCTCCCGCGGCCGCCCCCTCCCCCAGCCCGCGGCCCCTCGCGCCTGGGGGTGGGGGCGGTCCGCAGTGGGCATGGAGGGCCACCACGGCCGCCACAAGCTTGAGGGGAAGCCCACGGGCCTGCACTGGAGCGACCTCGGCCTTCCACACCCGCATTGTATCCACTCACCGGGGCCCTCCCCCTCTCCCAGCTCCGCGGGCCTCAGGAAAAGCCTGCACTCAACGCACCTGCCACGCCCAAGAACCCACATGGTCAGGCCCCAATTTCCCGTCCTCTCGCGGGGCCTCAGCGACTGAGCCCATTGGCCACACGACATGCCGCTCAAAGATCCAGCGACCTCATTGGCTCGCCCGCAAAAAGAGCCACACCCTGCCTGGCAGCCGCGCTCCTGTACCAAAGGGGTACGTAGAAACAGGGCCGGAAGTTAGGCGTGAACCTAAGCGTCAAAATGTGTCACGTTTTTAAGATCCGGACTCCCTTTCTGTAGGCAACGTCTGTAAACAGATTTAGCTCAGACGCTCAGGCTGAAATTGACTTGCCTCATCCTTTCCAGTTAGAGCAGCGGTTCTCAACCTGTGGGTCGCGACCCCTTTGGGGGTCCAACGACCCTTTCACAGGGGTCGCCTAAGACCATCGGAAAACACATATATAATTACATATTGTTTTTGTGATTAATCACTATGCTTTAATTATGTTCAATTTGTAACAATGAAAATATATCCTGCATATCAGATATTTACATTACGATTCATAATAGTAGCAAAATGACAGTTATGAAGTGTCAACAAAAATAATTTTATGGTTGGGGGTCACCACAACATGAGGAACTGTATTAAAGGGTCGAGGCATTAGGAAGGTTGAGAACCACTGAGTTAGAGGATATAGGGATATGGTGGTGAATTGGAAAGAGTAAACGAGTTTACATTTAAACACCTAATAATGTGATCTCTGTGCCTCACTTTCCTCATTTATAAAATAAGAATAAAAGCATCCATTTATAGAGTTGTATGGTAATGTACATACATTCATGAGAGGAGGTATGTCAAATACTTAGCACAAGGAATAGATCGCCTGCAATAAATGTTGCCTATCGCTATTTTTTGATGCCTAAATCTGTGAGCCAAGAAGAGGTTTCTTCAAATGATATGAAAGTATTGGTGTTTAATTCTGCTATAACTGAATATTTTCACCCAAAGAAATACATTTCTCTCTCCCAACCATTTTGCCAAATAATTGCATCCTTTGCCGACCCCAATGTTTCTGAGGTGATTGGAGTCAAGATTCAAGAGACTTTGGCTTACCCTCTAGAGACATGCAAAAGCTCTGCATGGTATAAGGCAGAAGAAGGTTTTTCCAAGCCTTAGATATCTCATATCTTGTTTTAATCCATACATCCAAGGACTCTCCTCTCCTTCCCAATAAAGTTTGAAAATTACTGGAGCAGGAGGGTTTTCAAAGCAGGAATCTATTGGCAGAATACCTCTTTGCTCTTTGTAGATATTATTTGTTAACATTATCCTATGTAATAAAAGGCTAATATGCTAAGTGTCTGGTCCACTGGTCTGCCATTCAACCAATCAAAGCATAATATGCTAATGATATGCTTAAGGCCACTCAACCGCTCGCTATGATGTGCACTGACCACCAGGGGGCAGACACTCTGACTGGTAGGTTAGCTTGCTGGTGGGGTCTGAATGATCGGGACTGAGCAAGAGAGACTGGGCATGCCCTGGAGCCCTTCCATGGCCCCTCCCCTGCTGGCCAACTTCCTGCATTCCTCCCCAGCCCTGATCATGCACTGGTGGGGTTCCTCGGCCTGGCCTGTGCCCTCTCGCAATCTGGGACCCTTTGGGGGATGTTGGAGAGCCGATTTCAGCCCAATCCCACAGGCCATACTGAGGGACCCCACTGGTGCACGAATTCATGCACCAGGCCTCTAGTATCATATAACATTGTTAAGTTCTTCTACTGCACAACCTTATGTTATAATAACATATAGACAGTATTATTTTGTTGCCCATGCAAATATTTAGCAGCAAATGCACTCGAAACAGTTATACAGCCCAGCAGGTGTGGCTCAGTGGTTGAGCATCAACCTATGAACCAGGAGGTCACAGTTTGATTCTGGGTCAGGGCACATGCCCAGGTGTGGGCTTGGTCCCCAGTAGGAGGCAGCCAATCTATGAGTCTCTCTCATTATGGATGTTTTTATCTCTCTCCCTCTCCTTTCCTCTCTGAAATCAATAAAAATATTTTTTTTAAAAGTTAAATAAGGTCATAAAGATAGGGCCCTATTCTGATAGGATTGATGTCTTTAAAGGAAGAGGAAGAGACACCAGAAATCTCTCTTTCTCTTCATGTGAGCAGAGGAACAGCCATGTGAGGACACAGCAAGAAGGTGGCTGTCTACAAGCCAGGATGAGAGCTCTCACCAGAAACCAAATTTACTGGCGCCTTAATCATGGACTTCTAGCCTCCAGAACTGTAAAAAAATTAAATGTCTGTTGCTTAGGCTGCCCCATCTGTGATATTTTGTTATGGTAGCTTTAACTGACAAATATAATCATAACCATTAGCAAGGATGTTATAGTGTAAGTGCCTGAGATTAAGCTTTTGATTGCCAAGGCACACATTTGGAAGACATTCATCTTGAATAAACATATTGTCAGCCAAACAAGTAGATCAAGAACTAGGCTGCCCCCACCCATGAAGTCCCCCTTTTAGAAAGCCCTAGGGCCAAAACCGGTTTGGTTCAGTGGATAGAGCGTCGGCCTGCGGACTGAGGGGTCCCGGGTTCGATTCCGGTCAAGGGCATGTACCTGGGTTGCGGGCACATCCCCAGTGGGAGATGTGCAGGAGGCGGCTGATCGATGTTTCTCTCCCATCGATGTTTCTGACTCTCTGTCTCTCTCCCTTCCTCTCTGTAAAAAATCAATAAAATATATTTAAAAAAAAGAAAAGAAAAGAAAGAAAGCCCTAGGTGACCTAGATAACTGACTTCTTGAAAGCCCCTACTTTTACCTTCCTGGACCTTAATTTCTGCTCTTATGTTTTTCTTTTCTTTTTTTTTTTTACTCTTCACCCAAGGATATGTTTGTTGATTTTATTGATTTGAGAGAGAGAGGAAGAGAGAGAGAAAGAGAAAGGGAGAGAGAGAGAGAGAGAGAGAGAGAGAGAGAGAGAGAGAGAGAAACAGAGAAACATTGATGTGAGAAAGAAACATCGATAGACTGCCTCCCCTACATGCCCTGACCGGGCACCAAACGGAAACCTGGGTATGTGCCATGACCGAGAATCAAACCCACAAACCCTTTGGTATAGGAGGGCAACCTCCCACCAACTGAGCCATCGGGCCAGGGCCTGCTCTTATGCTTCAAATTTGTCAATAAAGAGTGAATCCATGAAACCTTAGGCACCTCACCCTGCACCCTTATGAAGCCAGAACCCCAGGTGTGCGCTCTCTTCCCTTGCCCCGATTACGTTGCTGTGTACCTTCCAGGATTTGTAAGTCATAAACCTTGCTTTTTCCAATTTCCCTGATGGTTGTTGCTGAGGTGCATCTTGCTATCACAAGAACCCCAGCTATAACATTGGCCCTGACCAGAAAATGTCTGAGACTAACACAAAACAGATGTGGCAAAATCTGGAACCCTAATAATCCCTGCTGGGACTGTAAAATGGTGCAGTCACTTTGGAAAACATTTAGGAGTTTCTCAAAAAGTTAAACAAGAAATTATTGTAGGAATAAAAAGTTCCATTTCTGGTCCTGAGTGATGTGGCTCAGTTGGTTAGAGCATTGTCCTGTACACCAGGAAGTCGCAGGTTAAATTCCCAGTCAGGGCACATACCTAGGTTGAGGTTTGGTCCCTTCTGAGGTGAGTGTAGGAAACAACTGATTGATGTTTCTATTTTCACTTGCTCTCTCTCCCTGTCTCCCTCTCTAAAAAAGAAAATTCCATTTCTTCGTAATTACCTAAGAGAAATGAAAACATATCCACGCAAAACTTGCATGCAAATGTTCATAGCAGCCTTATGGATTTGAGCCAAAATCCGAAAATAACTTTAATGTCCATCAACTGGATATGGATAATAAAATGTGGCATATCCACACAAGAAGCAGATTCAGCAAAAAAGGGAACAAACTACTATGCTATGCCATGGATGAACCTCAAAACATTATGTTAAGTGAATCAAGCCACACACAAGAGACCATATAGTGTATGATTCTATTTACATGAAAAGTCTACAAGACACAAATGTATAGAGACAGAATGCAGAGTAGTGGTTGCCTGGCCTGGGAGTGGGAATGAGGATGACCTGTCAATGGGCCTGAGGGATCTTATTAAGGGAAATGAAAATGCTTTAAAACAGATTTATGATGGTATCTGTGCCACTCATTAAATTTACCCCAATTATTTAATTGTACACTTGAATAGAATAAATTTTATGATGTGTATAATATATCTTAATGAATCTAGTTCTTAAAACTCACATTAAGAAACAAACAAGCTACAATGAACAGGATCAGACCCACAAAGACTTCAAAAAATCACTGGACACAGAATATAAATACATTTTTAATATATTTTAAGAAATAAAGGTGGCTCCCTGGCTGGTTTGCTCAGTGGTTAGAGTATTGGACCTCAGACCAAAGGGTCTTGGGTTCAATTCCTAGTCAAGGGTACAGACCTGGGTTGCAGGTTCAATCCCCAGTCCCAGTCGAGGTGTGTGCGGAAGACAACCAATTGATGTGTCTCTCTGGCATCGATGTTTCTTTTTCTCTCTCCCCCTTCGCCCTCTCTTCCACTCTCTCTAAAAATCAATGGAAAAAAACATCCTAGGGTGAGGATTAACAAAAAGAGAGAGAGAAAGAAATAAAGATGGCAATTAAAACCATGAATAAAGAACAAAGGCTATCAGAATTGACTAGGCAGAGTTAAAAAGATAGAAGTTCTGAAAATGAATAACATAAAATTGAAACGAAACATTCAGAGCAAACATTTCACAAGAGAAAAGACATGGCTGAAGGGAGACATGAATTAGAAGATAAACATGAAGCAATTACCCAGCATGTAGCACAGAGAGACAAAGAGATAGGAAATAGACAAAGAGATTGAGAGACTCGGAGAGCAGAGTTATGCCAACAGAGTTCGAGAATATAGAGAAAAGAGGAAAGACAATAAAGAGTTAAGGGCTGAGACTTTTTCAGAATTGATGATACAATGCTTTCTAATTAGGAAATCAAGTGAAAACACCAAAACGAAGAACAATGACCCCAGAGGCAAGTCTGAGATGAATATGAATCATAGGTAAAGTAGTTGATTGAATAAATAACAATGGGATCTAATAGGTGGGTGGCTTAGCCTAGATTCCTCAGAAAGCAGAGCCTGACACAAAGGTTTAGTACAGGATTGTACTGGGGAGTGTGTTCTTAGGGAACGGGAGTGAGGACACAGGGAGGGAGACCGAGCTCATTCAAGGATGTATTAATCAGACCACTGCTACAAAGGACTGGTTGCTCTATCCCTCATGATCACTTGGGAGAGCATATGAAGTACATGTCAAGACTACTCATCCTGAGGGAGTAAGTGGGATGCATGTATCCATTAACTCTCTCTCTCCCTTAAGGCGCCTTTTCCAGGTGCACTATGGTATCCCATGCTGCTCATGCCTTGGAATCAACACAGAAGCCTCAGGGCAGCGGCAGAAGATGCAGAGGGCAAACCTGAGGCGAGGCATTATCAAGCTGCATCTGTGTAGACTTGGTTGAGTACCCACAGAAAGCTGTTAACCACAGTGCTGATGATAAAGGGACAAATTAGGCTGAGAGGATTGGTAACGGGGCATAAGAGGTGTCCAATATAGTGAAGTGGTTTTGAAAAAAGAGAAAGCCAAGAAGTTAAGAAAAATAGCATATGAGTCAAGAGGAAGGTAATTAAAATAAAAGCATTATAAGGTTCTGGAAGAGAGTAATAATAATGAACTGTACACTCTAAGTAAGTATATGAATTTGTTAATTTAAAATGTTTTAATTAAGGTATAATTGATGTATAACATATTAGTTTCAGGTGTACAACATGATCTGATATTTGGATCATCACAATAAATCTTGTTAATATCCCTCACCTTACATAGTTACAAATTTTTTTTTCTTGTGAAGAGAATTTTAAAGTTTACTCTCTTAGCAACTTTCAAATATATAATACAGAATGATTAACTATAGTCACCATGCTATAATTACATCCCCATGACTTATTTATTTTATAAGAGAGTTTGTACCTTTTGGCCCCCTTCACCCATTTCTCTCCCCACTACACACACTCCCTGCCTGTGGCATCCACCAATCTGTTCTCTGTGTCTGTGAGCTTGTTTGTTTGTTTAGATTCCACATATAAATGAAATAATACAGCATTTGTCTTCCTCTGCCTGACTTATTTCACTTAGCGTAATGCTCTCAAAGTCCATCCATGTTGTTGCAAATGGCAAGATTTCATTCTTTTTATGGCTGAATAATGTCCCATTGTGTGTGTGTGAGTGTGTGTGTGTGTGTGTGTGTGTGTGTGTGTGTGTGTGTATGGGGGGGGGGTCCAAAAAATATATATACACACTTTGAATAATTATAAAGGCAGTGTTTATTAAAATAGATTTCATTTTCAAAATTGAGCTATCAAGCTGTTAAAATGTGTATGTATATATATTTTTTGAGGGGACACCATATATATACATATAGTATATGTATGTATATGTATATATATGGTGAGAAAGAAGGAAAAGCATAAAATAACTGTTAGAAATAGATTCAACTGTGTTAGTAATTATAATAAATGTAAGTGGATGAACTTTCCAGGTAAAAGGCAAAAATTGTCACTAGATTTTTAAAAATCCAATTATATTGTGTTTAATAGATATAGACATGAAACAGAATAATAGAAAAAGGTTGAAAGTCAAATGGTTAAAAAACAATGGACCAGACAAGTATTAACTCCAAAACAAACAAGTAAGCAAAGAAAAAAGCCCTGGCCAAGTGACTCAGTTGGTTGGAGCATAGTCCAGCACACCAGAAGTTTCAGGTTTGATTCCTGGTCATGGCACATACCTAGGTTGTTGGTTCAGTCCCCACTTGAGGTGAGTAGGGGAGGCAACTGAGTGATGTTTCTCTTTCTCATTGATGTTTCTCTCTCTCTCTCTCTCTCTCTCTCTCTCTCTCTCTCTCAAATTAAAAACACATACCCAGCAAAAAAATATTATTAGAGAAAAAGAGGGTCATTTAATGATAGAAGATTCAAGGAATTATAGCAATTCTAAATTTATATGCATCTAATAACATAGCATCAAAATACATAAAGCAGCCCTGGCTGGTTTGGCTCAGTGGATAGAGCATTGGTCTGTGGACTGAAGGACCCCAATTCCAGCCAAGGGCACATGCTCGGGTTGCAGGCTCAGTCCCCCGTAGGGGGCACGCAGGAGGCAGCCGATCAATTATTCTCATTATTGGTGTTTCTATCTCTTTCTCTCCCTCTCCCTTCCTCTCTGAAATCAATAAAAATAAAATATACTATATATATATATATTTGACGAATATTGATGAATGCAAAGAGAAATTGAAAAATTCATCAACATACTAGGAGATGAAAATATACCTTTCAGTAACTGATTGATCTGTTACCAAACCAAAAAATATATCAATAAGCAAAAAGTAAACCAAAAAAATATCATTAAGGTCAGGGAAGATTTGTTTGTTTGATTGTTTGTTTGTTTTAAAGCTTGGTGTTAACATTTATTGAGCATTTATCATGTTTTAAACATGCTAAATGCTTTATGCGGATCATCTCAATCTTCACAACATTATGAGGTGGTTTCACTTATTAGCACTCATTTTATAGTTGGGAAAAACTGAGGTTCAGAATAGTTCATTCATTCGCCCAAAATCACACAGCCCTCTGTGTAAAATAGCATTTGAACCCAGATCACGTTTCCTCCAAAAGCTAAGCTCTTAAGCACTAAACTATACTGTCTTATAAACATCAAACATTACAGAGTGGTGAAACTTGTTCTCATCTGTGTGAAAAACAGTTTTGGTTAAATATATGATAAAATAATACAATATAGAATCTTAGAATTATAATGGGTCTCATGGAAGCATCAAACCCAGTGGAAGAATCCCCATTCAATTTGTAAGCATGTGCGTGTAACAAGGCTTAATAACTGTTGAACTGGAGAAAGCATTTCCTGGCAACGGACTATCCAGTTTTTGCCTGAAATCCTTTCAATGATGGGGAGTTCGTTGCCTTCTAAGGCAGCCTCTTCCATTTTAAACAGCTGATTTCCAGAAACTTGTTTCTGAGGTCGAAACTATGTTGATCTGTAGTCTTGCATCTTTCTTTGCGCCTCAGTAGATCCCGATCCTCGATTTTGTGTGTACCTCCTACAATCAGAGTCGTCCATCCTCTCTTTAACGAGTCTTCTGTGCCCTTGTACTCATTCCTGACTGGCTGACTCAAGCAAGTCCTCCTCCTCATCTCCAGGTCGTCTTGAGGGCTGGCTGGGTAGGGGAGGGCCTGTGGGGCGCTCTCCCAGCCGGGGCAGCACAGCCATGACTGGTGCCCTGGCAGGGAAGGAGGGCAGGAGGCACAGCAGCCAGCTCTGAGGTCCCCGCACCTCCCCCGTGGGCCGCCTCCAGGTCAGGGAAGGTTTGAATAACACAGATAAGATGCTTTATTGGTTTTATTGATGTGCTTGTTTGTTTAATGAACACTTACACAGGGTTTAATAGGTAGTAGGCACTATTCTAAGGATTTTTGTCAAGAACTGGAAAGGGTTCTGACCTGAATGCCTTCTAGAGTCTTTGTAGTGTCATTGATCTCGTCAGCTAAATTCACATCAGGGACAAATTTCATAGCATTTTTCTAATAGGATAACTGCTATCATGAAGATAACTCCCCCCAGAGTGCACACAAATGACAATTCAGTTACCTTTCATTAATTAAGGGCTGCCTCATTTTAAAGAGATCTCTGCAGCAATATGAGGGCCACATGATCTACTGCTGGTGTTTTCTTATAGTCTCTTACTAGTGGCCCGGTGCACAAAATTCATGCATGGAGGGGAGTTCCCTCAGCCCAGCCTGCACCCTCTCCAATTGGGGACTCTTTGGGGGATGTCCAACTGCCAGTTTAGGCCTGATCCTACAGGGACATCCCTCTCGCAATCTGGGACTGCTAGCTCCTAACCGCTCACCTGCCTGCCTGCCTGATCACCTCTAACTGCCTCTGCCTGCCTGCCTGACTGCCCCTAACTGCCCTCCCCTGCTGGCCCGATCTTGCCCCCAACGACCCACCCCTGCCGGCCTGATCTTGCCCCCAACTGCCCTCCTCTGCTGGCCTGATCACTCCTAATGGCCTCTGCCTCAGCCCCCACCACCATGGCTTTGTCTGGAAGGCAGTCGGACATCCAGAAGATGGCTGGTTGACCCAGGCTAATTAGCATATTACCCTTTTATTAGTATAGATAGATTTTTTTAAAAATATATTTTTATTGGTTTCAGAGGAAGGGAGAAGAAAAGAGAGATAGAAACATTAATAATGACAGAATTATTGATTGGCTGCATCCTGAATGCAGAGCCCACAACCTGAGCATGTTCCCTTGACTGGAATCGAACCTGGGACTCTTCAGTCCATAGGCTGATGCTCTATCACTGAGCCAAACTGGCTAGGGCTAGATAGATTTTTTTTTTTAATTTTTATTGTTTAAAGTATTACAAATAGTACTACATGTCTCCTTTTTTCCCCATTGACCTTCCCCTGGCCTCCCCTACCCCCTGGCACATGCCCTCACCCCCCACCCCCAGTGTCTTGTGTCCATTGGTTATGCTTAAATGCATGCATACAAATCCTTTGGTTGATCTCTTACCTTCCCCCACAACCCTCCCCAGCCTTCCTGCTATAGTTTGACAGTCTCTTCTATGCTTCTCTGCCTCTGCATCTATTTTTGTTCATCAGTTTATAATGTTCTTTATTATCCATAAATGAGTGAGATCATGTGGTATTTTTCTTTCACTGACTGGCTTATTTCACTTAGTGCAATGCTCTCCAGTTCCATCCATGCTGTTGCAAATGGTAAGAATTCCTTCTTTTTTATGGCAGAATAGTATTCCATTGTGTAGATGTACCACAGTTTTCTAATCCACTCATCTGCTGATGGGCATTTAGGCTGTTTCTAAATCTTAGCTATTGTAATTTGTGCTGCTATGAACATAGGGGTGCATATATCCTTTTTGATTGGTGTTTCTGTTTTCTTGGGATATAGTCCTAGAAGTGGTATTACTGGGTCAAATGGCAGTTTCATTTTTAATTTTTTTGAGGAAATGCCATACTGTTTTCCACAGTGGCTTCACCAGTCTGCATTCCCACCAGCACTTGTTTGTTGATTTGTTGATGATAGCCATTCTGACAGGTGTGAGGTGGTACCTCATTGTTGTTTTGATTTGCTCTCTTGGATGCTTAGTGACTTTGAGCATGTTTTCATATGTCTCTTGGCTTTCCGAATGTCCTCTTTTGAAAGGTGTCTATTTAGGTCCTTTGCCCATTTTTTGATTGGATTGTTTATCTTCCTTTTGTTAAGTTGTATGAGTTCACTGTAAATTTTGGAGATTAAACCCTTATCGGAGATAACACTGGCAAATATGTTCTCCCATGCAGTGGGCTTTCTTGTTGCTTTGTTGATGGTTTCTTTTGCTGTGCATTAAAGTGATATTTGAGGAGGCAGTTCCAGCTCAACAAACCAGATACCTGTGGATGGTGGACAGTGTGGAAAGTCCATCAAATAGCTAGAGTGACTTGAAAGCCCATTGTGGTCAAAGGTGTGACATCATCACACTGCAAATATCCAGAAAGCCAGAAATATAACAAATATTAGTTTACAGAGTCACAACTGTCTGGCCAGACTCAACAGATTGGACTGAGATAACCACACTGCAAATTGGAAAAATGTCAACAGTGGTGAGCCATCACCAGTAGCCCCAGGAGGGGGTCAAAGGTTCCATGGACTCAACTGCTTAGCCCTGTGCAATGGGCCTCCCTCACTGAGAGACTTTTATTGGGAGTCACAGGCCTGTCATGCAGTCAGAGCTGGTGCATCTAAAACATAGAGACTTTTACTTGGTGCCCAACCTATGGTGGTGGGTGTGTTGTGTCTGGTTCAATGGTAGGTCTAGGCAGCAAAGGTCTGAGCAGTGCAGGCTCAATTCGCAGCTCGTATTCCAGTTGGTCTCATCAGAGAATGGACCCTCACCATGGGCACCTACATCAGCAGCCATGATTTGTTTCCATGGTTCGTGGCCCCAAAGAGGGAAGTCTATACTTTAACCTGCCAGTCTGTAGTTTTCCAAATGGCCAACCAAACAGCTAGGCATTGTCAGCAGGAAGAGTCAGTAAAAACAGACAAGGTTCACAAGGCCTACTGGACGGAGCTGTGAGGGTGGCTTTGAGTTCTGCCTCCTGAGCGGAGCAACCACATCTGTTTTGCATTCCTCACAGCTGGCATTGACAATGAATAGCCACAGCAGCCCAGTGGACACCATGGGTTTCAGCTTCACCCAACCATCCGTGAACTTGGCCTGGGCATTCGGGGGAGCTTCTGTGGCCTGAGAGTCCCACTGAGTGAGTGGCTTTCCTTCAGGTTGTGGAGTGGAGGGTAACATTTTCCCTGAAGGGACAGCTGCCTACCCCCCCCCTCCCCCCGCCTTGTGAAGTGGAAAATGCCAGTCAGCCCAGGCCAGGTACAGACTTACAAATAGCATTTCCATCTGACAAGTAAGGCATGTTGGGCCCTCTCCACGTTGTTAGTTCTTGGGTCCGAGTTAATCTACCCCCCAAATAGCAGTCACAAGGCCTCTTTCTATGGGTGTGTGTTTTAACAGTCTCAGGTGTTCGGTTTCGACAATAATCCAATATAGCAAGCTAAGAGCTGCTTTTTAAAAGAGGTGCATCGCTTAACCACGTCAGGGAGGCAGCACCCTCTCGAGGACACCTGCAGGGGGAGGGTGCCTCCTTTGCCAAATGCTCCCATCGGGAAAATAACAAATCAGAAAGATTTTTAGCTCAAAGGGGTCACAGGGTGTGGGGTCCCAGAGACAGCAGCACTTTTCTACAAGCACCAGGCCCTGATGGTATAATCCTTCGGATGTTTCTGAGCATTCACAGTACATTCATGGAAAACACCAGGGCCCTGCCTGCTCGGTTGGTGAGATCCTGTCTTCTCCCTGGAGAAGTGAGGGACATTCTTCCCTGGAGAGGAAGCCAGCAGACCAAAAGTCCTCTTGTCACTTGCTCAGAAATGTGGTTATTGATTCTTATCACACACTAACGACCAAACACAAGTCATTCCTCCATTCTTTCATCAGGTATTTATTTGATGCCTGTTATGTATGAGGAACTATTTTAGGTTCTGGGGACAAAATAATGAACAAAACGGTCTACTCTCACATAGCTTATATTCTTGTGGGATATCAGACAAAAAGGGAAATAATAAGTCTGATGGTGATAAAAAAAACCATGGAGAAAAAGAGCAGGAATGGGACCTAAGGAGTGTAGGGTAGACAGGGAGTCTCAGAGACCTTAAGGGAGTGAGGAAATAAGACATGAAGGTATCTTGGGAACATGGGTGCTAGGCAGGGGGAAATAATGTGAAAACCGTAAAGCTGGACCTGCCTGCTCTTACAGACGTGGCCAGATGGGTGTGGCTGGGGTGGACTGACCCGGAGAGCAGGACACAAGGTTACAGCCATCAGGAAGGATCCCAGGAGGTCTTGCAGATTGAACAGACTTGGCTTCTACTCTGCATGAGATGAGCATGACAGGGCATGGCACATTTCCCCGGGATCTCTTCAGCTGCCCTGTGGAGAACAGACTGGTGGGAGGTGGGGTGGGAGGGGGTGCAGAAGCAGGCCCATCATTTAAGAGGCAAAATCCCACACGAAAGGATGCTAGTTTGGTTAAGAGTGATAATGCTGGAAGCAGTGAGAAGTGATAACATTCTGATAGATTTTTCTAATTATTATTTTGGAAAATATAACCAAAACACCATTATTCCAGCTAAGAAATCACCTTGCAATCATTATTCAATGGACTCAAATATCTAGCCAATATATATATATGCTTTATTGCCTTATGGGTTTTTTTACATTTTGTTAGAAATGTCAAAGATAAACAAAGCTGGACATTAAAGTAGTGAAAAGAGTTTTTATTCAATGACAATAGGGGAAAGAAATAAGCTCTATTCTGATTGCAAAGAGATGGCTGGGCCTTTTAAATATATTTTTATTGATTTCAGAGAGGAAGGGAGAGGGAGAGGGAGAGGGAGAGGGAGAGGGAGAGGGAGAGGGAGAGGGAGAGGGAGAGGGAGAGGGCGAGAGAGAGGGAGAGGGAGAGAGAGAGAGAGAGAGAGAGAGAGAGAGAGAGAGAGAGAGAGAGAAGATGAGAATCATCAATTGGCTGCCTCCTGCACTCCCCATATGTAGAGATCAAGCCACAACCTGGGCATAGGCCCCAACGGGGAATCAAACTGTGACCTCCTGGTTCTATAGGCTGATACTCAACTGTTGAGCCACACTGGCCGGGAGCTGATGACTTGGCATTTTAAAGGGAGAATGGGGGAAGGGTGGGGAGAAGGAGAGAAACGGGACTTAAGTGGGAGATTACAAAGGGTTGGTCACTGTAACTGTGACTAGGCCAGCAGAGTTTGCTGGATGGAAAATGTAGAAGTCCTGGCTTCCCAGACATTGGGAGACAAAAGTCCTCTCTTTCATGATGATAACCTTTCAAAGGAATGGTTTTCAGTTCCTTGAGCCAGACACTGGAGTTACAGATTATGAATGTACATCTCAAAAGGACAGAGGGAGGGTTCACGAGTCTAAGCCCTTTTAAGTAAATGCTCTAAGGAAGGTCAGGGCCCTTGGTCAGATGTCAGCTAGAACAAAATGCAAAATTTTTTGACAGTTCTGACCTTTTCCAAAGAGAAACTCAGAAGGGACTGGGCTGTCCCAGAGACTTGGCCTTAAGCTGCCGGAAGCCATGGCAGTCTGGTCTAGGTGCAGGGCTTTGAGTGGAGTCTCCAAGCTCGGTTTCCTGCATTTCTCAGAATCGGTATCTAAATAACATCCTTACATTGCCACTGAGTGACATTCTCTCTCAAATCTTTTATAATCTCTTCACTCTTCCCTTTTTTGCTGGTCACAATTTGTTCCTTGAAGAAATTGACTCATTTGTCCTGTTGATACAGTCATGATTTTGCTGACTGGACTCTCATGGGTTATTTTGGGCCCTGTATTTCCAAGAATTGGTAGATAGGATTGAATTGCTTACTGGACGTACAAGAAGAGGCAGGAGATTAGGCAACTGGATGTCAGGCTTGGAGACAGGTTGGAGGTAATAAATAGGGAGTCATAGGCAGAGTTGAAAGCCATGATCTGGATGAGATCACTGAGGGAATGAGAGTAGCAGGCAAGAGCAACACTCTAAGGCCCGAGCCCTGGGCACTCCCGTGTTTAGATGTGGGGACACGAGGAGATACCAGGAAAGGAGAAGAGGAGCACATCCAGCGAGACAATAAGCAACAATTAGGATAGTAACCTCAGAGCGAAGAAAAGACGGTATTTGAGAAAGGAGGGAGTGATTAACTGGCAAATGTGATCATAGATTCGGTAAATTAGGATTGCAAGTTTATGTTTGAGTTTGGTAAAGGCCTCACTGGTGAGCTTGAGAAGAGCTGTTGGGTGCAGTAGTGAAAGGCTGATAGGAATGAGTTCATGAGGGAATGGAGAGGAAGTGGGGACAAGTAAAGGCAACTCTTTCAAGAAGCTGTGCTGCAAGAAGCAGAGCATAGTGATCACTGGAGGCCAATGCAAACTTGGAGGGAAATTTGCTATTTTCAAGATGGATCCATAGGAGCCTATTTGTATCCTGTGAGCTCTGTGAGCTAATCTAATAGAGGAGGAACCGGTGTGTGTGTGTGTGTGTGTGTGTGTGTGTGTGCGCGCGCGCACGCATGCACAAGCACACATACACTTGGGTCAAGGGTTCTGAACAATATCCTTTGAGTAGGTAAAAGGGGATGGAATCTAGTGCCTAGTGAGGGGCCTGGTCTCGGAGGAGTACAGTTCATCCACAGTGACAGGAGACTGCACCTGGACACAGATGCAAACAGACCGCTGGGAATGCGATGCTCTCTCATTGCTTCTATTCTCTTAATGCACCAAAAAGCAGGGTCATCAACTGAGCATAAGAGGGGAGAGGTGCTGCTGGTTTGAGGGCTCAGGAAAGGTGTTAGGAGGTATTCTATGGGCAGTGGCCAAGGAAAATGTAGTAGGATATTGGTCTTAGGTGAGAGCACTCCACTTGGTTATGGGTGTTTCTCTAGCCAAGTCCAAGCCCTCAGGGCAGATGCTGAGCTGGCAGAGATTTAGACTTACCCAAAGTGGGGTATTTCAGATGAGTAAGACAGGCGGGGCCGGGGCACTGGGAGTGTGTGCCAGGAAGTGGTTACAGCAGCGCGTGGTACCTACGCTGCCGTTGAGTGTGTGCTTACGTAAGTGATGCACATTGGAAGCTCTTCTCTGTCACAGTTGGGACCAGTGTTTGTTCAGTTATTTTGTGTGTGTGTGCGTATGTGTGTGTATTTAAGACTTTATTTTAGAGAAGTTTTAAGTTTACAGAAAAATTGATCAGAAAGTACAGGTTCCCATATGCCCATTCCCATAGTTTGCCCTATTAACATCTTGTGTGTGTGGTATATTTGTTACAGCTGATGAACCAAGATTGATACATTATTATTAAATAAAGTCCATACTGTTCTTCAGGTTCTTTTTTAAAATATGTATTTCTTGCCGAAACCGGTTTGGCTCGGTGGATGGAGCGTCGGCCTGCGGACTGAAAGGTCCCAGGTTTGATTCCGGTCGGGGGCATGTACCTGGGTTGCGGGCACATCCCCAGTGGGAGATGTGCAGGAGGCGGCTGATTGATGTTTCTCTCTCATCGATGTTTCTAGCTCTCTATCTCTTTCCCTTCCTCTCTGTAAAAAATCAATAAAGTATATTTTAAAAAATATGTATTTCTTTATTGATTTCAGAGAGGAAGAGAGAGATAGAAACATCAATGATGAGAGAGAATCATTGATCGGCTGCCTCCTGCATGTCCCCTACTGAGGATCGAGCCCTCCACCCAGGTATGTGCCCTTGGCTGGAATCGAACCTGGGACCCTTCAGTTCGCAGGCCAATGCTCTATCCACTGAGCCAAACCGGCTAGGGCATGGTTTTTTTTTTTTAAGGAGGTAACTATATAGTCCAAATATTATTGAACAGTATTACAGATGTCTCCCATTTTCTTCTGTTTTGACCCCCTCCACCAAACCCCTGGTCTTCCCCATGCTATTGTCTGTGTCCATGGGTTATGCATATATGCATAAACATTCTTTGGTTAATGTCTTCCTATCCACCACCCCTCGGCCCCACAATTGAGGTCTGTTCCATGCATCCATACTTCTTGCCCTATTTTGTTATTCCTGACCTAAGTTAAATAGATGTAACAGCGCTGCTGGTTGGTCCTGTGTCCACTCTTTCTTCTTCCGTGATAATGAACCTTGACTTTTAGGAGGGTACCTGCTCATTCAAGACCACATTTCTCAGCCTCCTTCAAGACCAGGGTTGACTGTCCCTACTCGGTAATCATCAATGTTATGGGATAGCTCTCAGGAACCTTTCTGAAAGGAAATGAGACACCCCCTGTCATTTGGGGAATATGAAACTTATATTCATCTGGCCGCCGGGGGTGGTGCCATCACTGGAGCTCTGGTCTCCCATCACAACGTGAGGATGTGGGCCACAGCCCCGATACCGTGGGAAGATAAGCTGAAAGCAACCGGGAACCCTTGGGGCTTTGTGTAGCAGAGCTGCCACACTGCCTCATACTGTGCATCTTTAGGCTTTTACAAGAGAAACATAAAATTCTGTTAAAATCACTGTTATTTTGGGGCTCTATTTCTCATAGCTGAACCTAATCTTAACAGATATTTTGGAGGACATTTTTAAATTAAAATAAACCCCACCTATTTTAAATATTTTCTTTTCTTTTTTTAAATATATATTTTATTGATTTTTTACAGAGAGAAAGGGAGAGGGATAGAGAGTTAGAAATATCGATGAGAGAGGAACATCGATCAGCTGCCTCCTGCACATCTCCTACTGGGGATGTGCGTGCAACCCAGGTACATGCCCTTGACCGGAATCGAACCTGGGACCTTTCAGTCCGCAGGCCGACGCTCTATCCGCTGAGCCAAACCGGTTAGGGCTAAATATTTTCTTTTAACTTATCACTTATAAACGGTCATGTGTCCACTAGTCATTTGGGGTAGGGACAAGTTCTTTCCTTTGAGTATGGACCCACGGATTAGCACTCCACAAAAACTACACAAACCCATAATGCACTGCTAAGATCACTGGTTTGCTTTCTCCAAGGTAGAATAGAAGCAATCTGAATGCAGAATTACCCTGGATGTTTACAATGTCCCCCCATCTTTACATTTATCTTGCCTAAACTTAATTCTACAGGATTTTTCAGCGACTCGCCTTTATTACGTCTTTCAAAGCACTAACCATAGAAATAACTTTCTTTTGGCACTCACATTTTATCAGTTTACAGTGGGGCCTTGACTTACGAGTGTCCGACCAACGAGTTTTTCAAGATACGAGCCATCTCTCAGCCAATTTTTTGCTTTGAGTTGCAAGTTAAAATTCGGGTTACGAGCCAGCTTCAGATACCCCACCACTAGTTGGCGCAGCGAACGTCACAGTGAACAGCCACAATATCAGCCCAGCATCACGTGTCTCACTCCTTCACTTTAAGATTTGACATAAGGGTAATTTGAGTTACGAGCTCCGTCATGGAACAAATTAAACTCGTAAGTCAAGGCCCCACTGTATATATTCAATTAAACAAGGTATTTACCCTATTTTCATAAAAAAGTTATTTAGCCCTCATATTTTACTAGTTTACAGAATGCTTAATTGAATTATGCAATCACAATAATAAATGTAACTGGCAGAAACAGCTTGGGAAAAACACAACTCAGTTGGGAAAGCGTGTACCACAACTGTGGGAGCAGGGCGTTCTTCACACATCAGCCCTTCTGTGTTTGATGGAGGGAAGAGAGAACATTAGTTACCTATTCAGAGGGTCAGCAAGGCCAGGTCTCCTACTCAGCATCTTTGTATATTTGTATAGTTTAAAAACAGAATCGTGATTATACTTTTAACTTTATAAATACAAGATCAACTCTTACACACTGTTGACGGGCATGTGAACAGATAGGTGCAAGCAGTCTGGAGGTGAAAATGTTATAGATTTGATTCAGCAAAGCCATTTTAAAATTTTTTTTAAATATATTTTATTGATTTTTTACAGAGAGGAAGGGAGAGAGATAGAGAGTCAGAAACATCGATGAGAGAGAAACATCGATCAGCTGCCTCCAGCACATCTCCTACTGGGGATGTGCCCGCAACCCAGGTACATGCCCTTGACCGGAATCGAACCTGGGACCTTTCAGTCCGCAGGCCGACGCTCTATCCACTGAGCCAAACCGGTTTCGGCCATTTTAAAATTTTTATTCATTTAAAAACATTTAAAAATCTTTATTGTTGAAAGTATTACATATGTCCCATTTCCTCCTCCCCCATTGACTCCTTCTAGCCCACCCCCACCCTCTGCCCTCGGCCTTTACCACCCTATTGCCTTTGTCCATGGGTTATGCATATATGCATTCAAGTTCTTTGGTTGATCATCTCCCACCCACCCATCATCCCCCGCCTTCCCTCTGAGGTTCTGCAGTCTGTTCTATGCTTCTTTGTCTCTGGATCTATTTTGTTCATCAATTCATTTTGTTCATTAGATTCCACATATGAGTGAGATTCTCTGACTGGCTTTATTCCGCTTAGCATAATACTCTCCAGGTCCCTCCATGCTGTATCAAAGGGTAAGAGATCCTTCTTTTTTACTGCTGCATATTGCATGGTGTAAATGTACCACAGCTTTTTAAAAATATATATATATTTTTATTGATCCCAGAGAGGAAAGGAGAGGGAGAGAGAAACATCATCGATGAGAGAGAATCACAGATCGTCTGCCTCCTGCACGCCCCCCAGTGGGGATCGAGCCTGAGACCCAGGCATGTGCCCTTGACCAGAATCGAACCCAGGACCCTTCAGTCCACAGGCCGATGCTCTATCCACTGAGCAAAACCACCCAGGGCTGTATCACAGCTTTTTTTATCCACTCATCTACTGATGGGCACTTGGGCTGTTTCCAGATCTTAGCTATTATAAATTGTGCTGCTATGAACATACGGGTGCATACATTCTTTCTGATTGGTGCTTCGGGTTTCTTAGGATATATTCCTAGAAGTGGGATCACTGGGTCAAATGGAAGTTCCATATTTAATCTTCTGAGGAAACTCCATACTGTTTTCCATAATGGCTGCACCAGTCTCGGCAAGGCCATTTTTAATAAAGAATCCTAAGGAAATAATTGAGGTTATTGGCAGCAATTATATGATTTTATCATGTCATTTTAAAAATAGTAAACTGGAAAAAACAAAATGTCCCCAAATCAGTGATTTCTGGGAAAATTTTGATAGTCCACAGATAGATTCTAATATAGCTCTTACTCTTATGTTGTACAGTGCAAGAGACATTTCCAAAAGAATTCCTGATTATCCTGCTCTGGGGGAATGTTTGAGGTTGAGTGACTCAACTGAACCATGTGCGTAGGTCTGTGAGGATTAAAGGTTGTTGTCTCAGATGTACCTGAAATACAAGATGTGCCCTAGCACGCCCTATCAGTGGATAGAGCGTCAGCCTGCGGACTAAGGGGTCCCGGGTTCGATTCTGGCCAAGGGCACATGCCTGTGTTGCGGGCTTATTCCCCAGTGGGGGGTGTGTGGGAGGCAGCCAATCAATGATTCTCTCTCATCATTGATGTTTCTATCTCTCTTTCCTTCTCCCTTCCTCTCTGAAGTCAATAAAGGAATATATATTTTTTTAAAAAGACGCTCATTAACATGGGAGAACTATTTATATTTTTTATGAGATAAAGCACATGGTAAAACTGCATAATATATTATACATAACTAGAGGCCTGGTGCACAAAAATTTGTGCACTCGGGGCGGGGGGGGGGGGGGCCTCAGCCCGGCCTGTGCCCTCTCACAGTCTGGGACCCCTTGGGAGATAACGACCTGCTGGCTTAGGCCTGCTCCCGGGTGGCAGAGGGCAGGCCCAATCCCTAGGTGCAGCCCCTGGTTTGGCTCAGAGCAGGGCCGATTGGGGAGTTGGGGCGCTGCCCCCTGTCATGCACAGAGCAGGGCGGATTGGGAGGTTGTGATGCCACCCTCAGTCACGCTCAGGGTAGGGCCGATTGGGGGGTTGGGGCACCGCCCCCTGTCACACTCAAGGCAGGGTGGATGGGGAGGTTGCGGTGCCACCCCATCACGCACAGAGCAGGGCCCATCAGGGGGTTGGGGAGCTCCCCCCTGTCACGCACAGAGCAGGGCCCATCAGGGGGTTGGGGCGCTGCCCCCTGTCACGCACAGAGCAGGGCCAATCCAGGGGTTGAGGAGCTCCCCCCTGTCACACACAGAGCAGGGCGGATCAGGGGGTTGGGGCGCCTTCCCCTGTCACGAACAGAGCAGGGCCGATAGGGAGGTTGTGGCCCTGCCCCCTGTCACACACAGAGCTGCAGGGCAATCAGGGGGTTTGGGCGCTGCCCTGTCACACTGATCCCAGTGCCGGGAGGCCTCTCAGCTCCGCTGATCCCAGTGCTGGGAGGCATATTACCCTTTTACTATACAGAATAGAGGCCTGGTGCACGGGTGGGGGCCAGCTGGTTTGCCCTGAAGGGTGTCCTGGATCAGGGTGGGGGTCCCCACTGGGGTGCCTGGCCAGCCTGGATGAGGGGATGATGGCTGTTTGCAGCTGGTCACACACCCTTCAGGGTGGGGGTCCCCACTGGGGTGCCTGGCCTGTCTGGGTGAGGGGCTGAGGGCTGTTTTCAGGCTGGGACTGAAGCTCCCAACTGCTCCTTTTTTTTTTTTTTTTTTTTTTTTTTTATTCTGGGCCAGCTTTAGCTCTGAGGCTCCAGCTCTTAGGCCTCCGCTCCTGAAAGCAGGTATCTGGTTTGTTTCGGTTCTCGAAACTCTGTATCAACTCCAGCTCTGAGATCCCAGTCGGCTGAAAGCTGGTTTCTGGGGTTTTGTTTAGCCTCTATATTTGTTACAATGTTTGAAACTGCAGGCTCAGAGGCCTGCAGCGGCCGGCGGGGAACTTTGGAGTCCTCCGTCACTGAAGCAAGCAAGCCTCATGTTAGTTTCAAGCTGCCTGGCTGCCGGCCGCCATCTTGGCTGACAGTTAATTTGCATATTGCCCTGATTAGCCAATGGGAAGGGTAGCGGTCGTATGCCAATTACTGTTTCTCTTTTATTAGTGTAGATATACAGTTATGGAGTCTGAAAGAAGGTGCACTAAAATGTTAAAACTTGTTTTATACTATAAAAGGTAATCTAACATTTAAAAAGTTCTATCTAGATATACTTTAACTCTACTGCAATAGATAGTATTTTTTTTAACAACATGGCAACTCTTATGGAATGTCTGTCTACCTGTCATTCTTGCTTCTTCTCTACTAACAAAACCCTGTGTCAGGCAACAGGATGCCCATCAATGGAGAAAACTGGTGTACCCATCCCTCTTTGCCAGTACCCTAAGGGTGGGTATGTGGCCCAGCTCTATCAATAAGACACAAGGGCAAGTCTCTTTGGCTTCTGAAGAATATTCTTTCTTTATAAGAGCACAATGAGGAAGTTCCTTTACTGCTGTCTACTTTGATTCCTGCTTTGGCTTTGGGTACTGTCATTTGAAGAAATAATGCTGAGCCGTGGCAGCCACTTTGCAACACTGAGAATGGCAGAATAAATCAATCCAAGGAAATTTGGATGAGGTTTTGGCTACCACCCAGCTCTGGAACCACCTATCTCCAGACTTCACATGGGAGAATTAAAAATTCTTATTGCTTATGTCACTGTCAGTCTAATTTCCTGTTACTCGTGACAACCATATCCTGCTAGAAGCAGTTTTCTGTCTGGCACCAAATAAATGCTTTAAGTCCACTCTAATTTAAAAGGAACCCTATTAAATACCTACTGATATCTCATTAAATTTTTTTTAAAAAATCCTCATGTGAGGATATGTTTTTATTGATTTTAGAGGGGGTGGGGGAGAGAAACATCAATGTGAGACAGAAACATCAACTGGTTGCCTTCCGTACATGCCCTGACCAAGGATGGAGCCTGCAACCCAGGTATTTGCCCTGACAGGAAATTGAATGGGATAACGCTCTAACCAACTGACCTACCCAGCCAGGGCTGTTATCTATTTTAAAAAAAAATGTTTTTAGATAAAGAGGAAGGAAGAGGCAGAGAGAAAAAACATCAACATGAGAAAGAAACATTGATTGGCTGCTTCCTGCACACCCCCTACTAGGGATTGAGCCCACAACCTGGGTATGTGCCTGGACTGGGAAGTGAACCGGCTACCTTTTGGCGCATGGGATGATGCTCAACCAACTGAGCCACACTGGCCAGGGCTGTTATCTCATTTATAATAATAAAAGTGTAATATGCTAATTAGATCAGATAACAATCTCCTGGACAAAGCCGGGGCTGCAAGGGAAGCTGGGTCCCAGGTGCCAGAGGGAAGCCGGTGCAGGCAGCCAGGGGAAAGAAAGGCCTACTCTTGCATGAATTTCGGGCATCAGGCCTCTAGTTTTTATAGAAAAGAAAGAAAACTGAGCTTAGAGAAGTAATTTTCCCCAAAGTGACAGGTAGAGTTGGATTCAAGCCCAATCCTGACTCTAAAGCCCACATCTGTCACTTAACCACATGGTTAAAAGAGGATCAAGCCTATAGTTCTCTCTTTTGGTGTCTTAAAAACATGCACATACAGATGCAGGAAGTAATCCATTTGCACCCATATATGAATGTTGCTTTGGGTTTTTTACTACCATTATTTGCACTGATTTGTTGAGTAGAAATGTATATTTCAGAGGCTCAGCCAAAAAAGCAGATTTGCCTTGTCTTTATTCCACACTTTTACATCTAATCTGTGAATCAGGGAATAAAGGCAAGTTGTGGGGACTTTGACTCTGGGTCATTAACATTCAACCCTGAGGTACCTGAAATGGTGAACAGGAAAGTGGTACATACTCCTCCTCAAACTTTCTCTGTGTGTATGTTAATCCTCACCCGAAGATATTTTTCCCATTAATTTTTAGAGTGGAAGGAAGGGGGACAGAAACATCAATGTGAAAGACACATCAGTTGGTTATCTCCCGCCCTGACCAGCTCTTGGGATTGAGCCTGTAACTGAGGTACATATCCTTGACCAGAATGGAAGACAGAACCCTTCAGTCTGTGGGCTAATGTCTAACCACTGAGTGAAACTGGCTAGGGCTCCTTAAGCTTTCTTGGAAGAGTTGAAGAACTAAAGACTGAAAAATACCAAACATCTAATGAAGCAGGGTCTTTGAGTTGGCCTAGGAAAGCAGAAGAGTATTTTTTGAGCCAAAGAAACAGAAGAGAGAGAGGAATACAATGGAGACCCACTGGCAATGCATTAGCTATATAAAACAGGAAAGCATTGAAGCCCAGAGAACAAAAAGCAGTTGGCTCCTCATAGCTCAACCTTAGGCCAAATAGGACTTCCACAAACATGTCTCCAAGAAACCTTCTGGTCTAGGCTACAGTGAGAAGAGACCAGAAGACCATCCAACAGAGTTCCTGTGAGCTCTTAGCTATAGAAGGGGCCATGTGGTGATTAAATATTCAATTCCCTCACAGCTGCTGGCTAGGCAGCTTGAAGGGCTCAGTGTAGAAAAAGCCCCAGCCATGACAGAAGGAAGAAACTAAAGGCAGGCATATCCACTCAAAACCTCTGAGGTTACTTGTAAGTCAGGATGCATTCTTACTGAGCGCTCTTATTGTGGTCCATCCCTGTTTCAGAGGCAGTTTGCTAAGTTCACAGGAAAGGGAGCTATGAGACTGGCATCTAATAACCAGAGTCACTGTTGCAGGAGGCTTGCCCTAACCTCTAAGATGCCCCACCCTCACTGAACCATGGAAGAATCCAGCCCTGTGGACAAAGGCCCGACGCAGAGAAGCTGCTCCTCCAGGGCCTACACAATGGAAGGATCAAGAGTGTGATAACCAGCCCAGGTGGTGTGGCTCAGTGGTAGAGGGTCCACCTATGAACCAAGAGGTCACGGTTTGATTCCTGTTCAGGGCACATGTCTGGGTTACGGGCTTGAGCCCCAGTGTGGGGCATGTAGGAGGCAGCCGAACAATGATTCTCTTATCATTGATATTTCTCTCTCTCCCCCTCTCCCTTCCTCTCTGAAAACAATAAAGTAAAATAAGAATAGTGTGATAACCTGGTGAAAAGAACAAGACCCATGAACTAAAAAAGGCCAGCATGGCCAGTGGGGATAGGGAACCAAGCCAAGTGGGAGAACCTGCTGATGCTAGGAGACAGAGGTGTGCCTCTCAAATTCAAAACTTTTTTTTTTTTTTTTTTTAGATAAAAAGACATTTTATTATTATTTTACTATATTACATAGTAGTGAATATACCTGATTGCATTTTCTCAAATGGCAAATGAGGACAGGACAGCATTTTACTGAAAACTTCAATATCATCTGTCTTTTGGAGGATTCGGTTTCCTACGACGTGTATGATACTGTCCCTAAGGATACCAATGGTGCTTAGTAGTAAAGAACATTTTGCTAAGTTGTTCTATCATGGGTCCTTGCTCAAAGTGTTCATCTTTTTCTTCTAATCTGGTTTTCAGTATTTGATCCTGTTTCTTCATAATTATACACAGGATCTGGCTAAGGGATAGGCTTGGTGTGTTCATATGGAATATCCACAGAAGGATGGTAGCAAACTATTGTTCTGCCACCAGATGTCAAAGCAAGTTCTACTTTGCAATTATAGTCATCTAGAAGAGGAGAGTATGAGGATTTATGACAGACACACTATAAAGCTCCATTCTGGATCGGAAATAAATGTTTCAAAATAGTTGTTTGATATTGCCCATTTCACTGCTGATACCGCCACGGTGAATCAAGATGCTTATCAGGTGGTATGGAAAAAGATTTGAAGAGAAAATGCTTTTAAAATTTGCTTGTAGGCACACCTATTTTCATCCCTTAACATCTGCTCACCATGAGCCTGCTATCTTGCCTCTAGCTGGGTCCCTCAAATTCAAAACTTTTAAAGTGGAATGTCATCGGTCAAGTGTCAGAGTCCATCTACATAATAAAGAGGCAATATGCAAACTGTCCGTTATGGTGTTACAGTAACGACCATTCAACAGGCTGCACGCACAGCCAGGGGACTTGCATGAGGCTCGCTTCCCTGCCCCTGGAGCCGGGCCAGGAAAGTGAGGGGGCTGCGTGGTGACACCCGCACGCAGAGGCCAGTTCTCAGGGCACAATCAGCAGACACCAACCAGGGAGTGTGAGTGTCGGCAGTGACCCCCGGGAGGGGTCGCGCACACAAATCAAGAGGGTGTGGACCCAACATGAAGGAAGGGCCCGGGTGAGATAACAGGGAGTGGACGTTGAGGTAAAGCAGGATAGCCATTGGGTAAACAACACAGGGATCCCATTGCCACAGACACATAAGGTGGCCCCATGATGCCCGGGTACTGGTCAATCCTCCCAAGTGCACAACCTCAAAGTCTCCTCCTGCCACGTGAACCTGGCCCTGCCACCATGGAGACCACAGGCGACCCTCACACCACAGGGAAGCCGCCATGGCTTTCTCTAGCTGCCCATCCACTCATTGGCCTGGTCCAACCCAGACAGGAGCTTGCATCCTGGGTGGAATGCCCCCCAAGGACAAGCTGGGCCCCAACCATGCCTGTGCAAGCACGCCCATCGCCTACGAATTCGGGATAGGAGCAGACAGAGAGCTGCTTGAGGCATGGGAGCAGGCACGCTGGGGAATGGGAAAGGCCTCCGCATCCCCCCCACCCTTTGGCACGCAACAGGAGAAAAGCCTCTTGCGTGCGTAATGCAGCGGTCCCTGCGATGGACACTGGCCCTGGCCCTGGCCCCGGCCCAGCAGGACGCTCCCGACTCCCAGAGGGGAGGCATGAGCCACCGTCAGCAAGACACAGCTGCGTCATTGCTCAGGCCCTCAAAGCTGATGTGAGAGGGGCCCGAGTGCCCAAACAGAGGCTGCTACACATCCCAGAGAGGAAAGAAGTCAGTACTAAGACAGGATGAAAAGCATAGAATTTTTAATTAGCCTGTAAAAAGAGTAAAAGAGGGAGGAGGGGGGATGATAGGAAAGAAGGGAAGAACTTTATCAAGGAGTCAGCAGACAGCAGAGTTAAAGAAGGAAAGAGGATGTGTGAGTGAACTGTAGGAGCTATAATGAAAATCAAGTATAGCTCTAACGGGTTTGGCTCAGTGGCTAGACCAGGGGTGGGCAAACTTTTTGACTCGAGGGCCACAATGGGTTCTTAAACTGGACCGGAGGGCCGAAACAAAAGCATGGATGGAGTGTTTGTGTGAACTAATATAAATTCAAAGTAAACATCATTACATAAAAGGGTACGGTCTTTTTTTTTTAGTTTTATTCATTTCAAATGGGCCGGATCAGGCCCGCGGGCCGTGGTTTGCCCACGGCTGGGCTAGAGCGTCAGCCTGCAGACAGAAGGGTCCCAGGTTCGATTCCGGTCAAGGGCATGTACCTTGGTTGCGGGCACATCCCCAGTAGGGGTTGTGCAGGAGGCAGCTGATCGATGTTTCTCTCTCATCGATGTTTCTAACTCTCTATCCCTCTCCCTTCCTCTGTGTAAAAAAATCAATAAAATATATTATAAAAAAGAAAGAAAGAAAATCAAGTATAGTTGTGTATTGGGGACAGATTTTAAAAGTAGGAGCCAGAAAAGAAAAACGATAAATGATAGTGAATAATTAGGCAGGTAGATAGATATTGAAACAGTGGAAGTAAGTAGAGAAGAGTATATGGGAAAGGTAGGATGAGAGAGAAAGAGGAAGGGAAGAAAAATTTTAAAGGGGAGCCGGTAGAGCTTAAAAGGAGAATGGGAAGAAAGAAGAAATGGGGGAGGGAGCAAAGCAGCTCTGAGGGAGGAAGTGAAGAAAAAAATTAAGGTGGGAAGGAAAAGGGGAGGGAAGGAAGGGGTAAAGATAAAGAAGGAACGTGGGGAGGGAGGGAGGACAGGAGATAGATGGAAAGGATGATGGAACAAAAGTAGGAGATAAGGAGGAAAGAAGTTTATAAATGAGTCAGTAGGAAAAAGTGTCACATAAAGGAGAGAGAAAAATTGTGTGAGAGGGAGAAGCCAATAAGGAAGTCAAATACAATTGTGTGTGAAGGGGATAAGATTTTTTAAAAAAAGTTAATAGGGGTGACCAGGCTGGCAGGGGAGGGCAGTTAGGGGAATCAGGCCGGCAGGGGAGGACAGTTAGGGGAATCAAGCCAGCAGGGGAGGACAGTTAGGGGGATAAGGCTGGCAAGGGAGAGCAGTTAGGGGTACCAGGCAGGCAGGCAGGCAGAGTGGTTAGGGCAGGCAGGCAGGTGAGCAGTTAGGAGTTAGAGGTCCCGGATTGTGAGAGGGATGTCCAACTGCCTGGAGGATTGGGCCTAAACTGGCAGTTGGACATCCCCTGAGGGCTCCCAGATTGGAGAAGGTGCAGGTCAGGCTGAGGGCCCCGCCTCAATGCACAAATTTGGTGCACTGGGCCTCTAGTTATTTAATAAATCTCAACTTCTATCTTTTTTTCTCACCTGAGGATATGTTTTTCCCTGATTCTAGAGAGGAAGAAACATTGATATGAGAAACACTGATGAGTTGCCTCCCAAACACACACTCAACCAGGGATCCAATCCGCAACCTGGTTATGTGCCTTGATGGGGAATCAAACCCATGACCCTTCAGTGCACGGGACAATGCTCTAACCAACTGAGCCAGTGGCCAGGGCTAACTTTTATCTTACCAAGGGTTGTTCTTCAGCAGGTAGTTGACTTAGTGTAGTGTTAATTCCCTTTGAGAATTATTAATTGCTCTTTGGAGAAACCCTTCAATGGAAGCTAGAAGAGTACTGCTACTTATTCCAGGGGTGAGGGTAGGGGGAACAAGTGTTCAGACCACTGTGTCACCTGAAGGCATTCGTAGGTGCTGGGAAGATTCTGACTTCTTTACTTTGATAGGACCTAGAGCTAGGACCTCACAGCAGTGAACAGGAAGCACTTGGCTAAGAATGCTCAGGAGAAAAAGGGCATAGAAGGGCCTGAACCTGTACCTTCAGAGGATTAGGCTGGGGTGGGGGGTCGGGGGTCGGAGGGTGGTTGGGATGTGGAATAAGAATGCAGGGACAAAGCATTCACTTCCCCCGAGAGAGTCTCAGAATCTCTATTTTGTTTGAATATAGACTCAGGCAAAGGGAAGGGAAACTAACATTTATTGAGTGACTACTGTACATGTGGGGGCCTTGTGCAAGGAGTTTTCATCTACAACATTCCATTTAATCCTCACACCAACCTTGTGAGGTAGGTATTGTCCTCAAATGAGGAATATGAGGCTCAGAAAGGTTAGGTGGTTTGTCCAAGGTCACACTACTAGTTACTGATGGAGCTGGGCCTGAGTACTGAGACTCAGACGAAAACATTCCCTGCTCTCTCTCCGACTGCCCCTCAGGAGGAAGGAGGGAGCGAGAGCAGCAGCAGCAGTTCTTACACTTCCCACAGCGAGAACCCAGATGGTCACCATGAGGAGGAGCCTGTACTCTTCCACAGACCCTCCCCTCTGCACCTGGGAAAGATGTAGTCAGCTGATGAGATAAAGCATAAATATAATAATAAATAGAAGGGACAAGTCCCCCAGCAGCAACGACATGCAGCATCCATGCTGTGGGAAGGTCACTGTGCCATTCACAGCTGCTGTGGGAGGGAGCCACACGGGCCCGGTGGGGAAAACTGGGACAATGGCTGCCAGAGGCTGGAGTGGGTGGGCTAAACAGGCCTGTTCCAGGTCGCACAGATTTCAGAACAAAACGTCTGGAGCAGGCAGCAGCCATGGGCAGTCACCATCATCCTCCATCTGCTCATTTTACCGGTGTTTGTGATCCAAGAGGGATTCAAAATTGGGGGAACATACAAGTTTGTGCTTTACGTGTCCTAGGACTGTCATGTCCCCCGTCCTACTGTCTCCAAGGCCCACGGACACCAGCTCCTGCCAATCGACAGAGAAGGCAATGAGAACAAAACCACACAGCCCATCAATCAGTCCTGATTTTAATGTGATAATCCCAAGAACCCTTCTCCCTCACTTAGCACCGATTCCTCAGCATCCTCGACTTCTTAAAGGGCCTCTGCCCTTGAACCGATGGGCTCTCACCTGCAGAAAAGAGCAGGCGGTTCCCATTGTTACATCCAGAGTCACCTTGCCGAGGAGGAGCTGTACCTTTCCTGACTTGCGGATGAGCAGCTTGCCAACCTGACCCTCTGTCAGGTCAGCCAGGGTACAAGCATTCTCTGCCAGCCTGGCTTCCTGTGAAGAGAATCAGGGTATGGAGAGGGGGGAAGGAGCAGTTTCCTCCATCCTTCATGAGGGAACCCTTTCCCAAAGAAAGGCATCAGTAGCAAAGGTTAGCATAAACTCCCCAAAAAGGGCCTTTTCCTAGGGCTGCTTGCACTGGTTAAAAAAAAAAAACACACCACAAAACAAAACAAAACAAAAAATATTAACAACTGCTGAAACTGGGTAATGGCACATGAGGGTTAATGGCCTCTCATGTACACGTTCAAGTATTTCATCGTAACAAGTAAACATACATATAACTGAGGTTGAAGTACAAAGCCCCACGCTTCTTATGGGGAGAAAGAACAAATACATGATGTTCTTGCAATTCAGCCTGGGTGGCACACCCCTGCTTCATGCTACAGTCGCTGCTTCCCTTCCTGATCGATCCCCCCACATTTCCACACAACTCATTCCTGAGCATACCCGGTCTTTCTCCTGCTTCACGACCACCATCTGTCCATCTTCACTCTGCACCTCTGTCTTGATAGGCTTGATGTCCTGAGTTGGCGGCTGGCCAGGGAGCGTGTCTGGCAGCTGGAGGAACAGCAGCTCTTCCTCCTGCGTAAGGCTCAGCTCCCTGAGCAGCTCTGCCACAGATACGTCCTTTGGGAGGCCCGGGGTCTTTCTGGCTGCTCTGGGAGGAGCCTTCATCTTGGCCTCCTCCTCCTCATCTCGTGGCTCCTCTTTTACTGCCCAAAGTAACACAAATGGAAGGGCTATCTATCAAGTGGCCATCCTGTGTCATCTCATTGTACCCATCCCTTCACCCCCAACTGCTCCAGTCGCTCAGCCAGGAAGCTGCAGAGAAACACTAGTTGTGAAGCGGGATCGAGGAATTGTGTGACTTATCTAATAAGGGGTATCTGTGGCTAGGCCCACCGGTTCATATCAGCATGAACCTTCTGAGAGTGAGACTTTAGTGTCTTTGTTCAGGCCATGTATTTTACAGCTGGAATGGGAGAGGACCTGCTTATTATGCAGCAATCTGGGAGGCCCATGGTGGGGACTGGGGGGCAGCCACAGGAAAGGAGACGAGATGTTAACTGACACAGAGTACCTTTCACAACAGGCACATCCACCTCCATGTCCTCTTCCTTGGGGCCAGCCAGCCAAGGTTTAACATCTGGTTCTTCACTCTCTTCCTTAAACAACCACCCAGAGTGAGCCAGAGGCAGCTGTACAGGCATGTTTCGAGTGTCATTCCTCAGCCCAGGGTCATCGATGAACTGCCAAAGAAGAGTCAGCGGCTGCCATGGCCTGGCCAGCAGATACACGTACTGGGATTGCAGCCCACTCTAGCCCTAACTCTTCTAACTGAAGAGTCCTCTGCTCGCCAGGCTTCCAGGACATCAGAGAGCAATTCTTCCTCCAATCCTGACTCCACAGGCCCTTTCCACTGCCATAAAGAAGGCCCATCCCCCCACCCCTCCCCCCCCCCAAGCCTGCTGGTACCTACATCATCCTTCTCCAGCATGCGCAGGATCTGTTTTGTTTCTTCGTCTGTCTCTCTCTTCTCTTTTTTGATGTTGATGATATGAGAGGGCCCCATGTCCGACACATCCACTGTCTTATCCCAGTTCCCTGTGGGAAATCACCCAGTTCACCAGGGGTAAGGAAAACTAAAGTGGGAACAGGGGAATCCCACTGCCCTTCTCTCAGGCAGTCTGAACTGAAACCCATTGATCCCTTCCTCCCGGAAGCTTTCGTACCCTTTTTCTTCATCATTTCAGCGGGGCCCTGCTCAAAGATGGAATGGGACTGGATCACTTCTGGTCGCCCCCGGCCCCGTCCATGACCCTCTCGCTGTCGGTCTCTATCCCTCTCACGCTTCTCCTTCTTAATGGTTACTTCTTCCTTGGGTCTGGAAAAGAGAACGGATTAAGGGAAACTACTCACTTACCCTTCCTGGGAGAACTGGTCTTAATTCGCCCACATATCTCCACTCCACCTGAGCCAATAACTACATCATGAGACACAGAACCCAATCCAAAGTCTAACACTCTTTTCACTTCCTTGGTGTACAGAGTCCTTTCGGTTTGTTTTACTTTATCTTCTTGTTTGAGGGTATGTATTGAAACTATAACTCAAAAGTTGACTTACAGAGACTGCCCCCAAAATGTAAAAATTTTTTGTATTCATTGAAAACAGGAAAGCTGTAATGTAAAAGAACTTAAGGGAAAACTTAATACATCTTTGTCTAAATGAGTGGCTCTCAACTCTGGCTGTAAAAGAGAATCCCTCTTTTTCATTGCAAACAAATTACATCACAATTTCTGGTAAGGCCTCCCAGGCATCAGAATTTTTTTAAAGCTTGCACATTAGAATCAGCTGGGAGCCAGGTTGGAAACAACTAAATACACAAATTTAAATTTCTGTGCCACATACCTAGTTACTAGTATTTCCCACAAGGCTCAAATTCAGAGCACCCTAAATAAGGGGTGAGTATTCAGAAGGCCTAGCTACTTACTCTTCCTTGATCTTCCGACTGATGATATTTGGGGTGAAGGTTTTCTGAAAGTGAAATACGGGAGTCACTGATTTGGTCATTTCTGATCCCAAAGCACTGCAGAAAAAGAAAAACTCCCAAAGGGGATCATCTGTGGACCAAAGCCACCATGGCTCTCTTCTGTACATTCCACACTGTTGTCGGGGCTTACAGAGGCAGACACGTGCCTGAGAAGGTGCCTGAACAGAAATGTCAAGTCATGGTGGCAGCAGTTACACACAAAGGGGCACCAAGACCCACGTAAACTTGCAGCTTCAGGCTCCCCCCTGAAAGGAGACCCTCGGGACTTCTAAACGCAAAGGAACTGATCTAACCTCACCTCTTGTCCTCAAACTGCTACAGAGAGCAAAGAGCTCGAGGAGGACAGACAGATGTGCCAGGACTCGCAAGCAGAAGACAGGTTGGACTGCCACCAGAATGCACCCGGGCAAACTCAAATCTTTAAAAAAAGCAAGGCTGCTTTCTGCTTGCCCTCGCCCCACTCCCTACCGAAGGGCTGCTCTTCACGTCTGCGGCCATAAACACCAGGGAGAGGACACGGCGCCTCCAAGGCCAGGCCTGGAACCCACCACCCTCCAGCCCAGAAGTGCGCACCCCGATCCACGGCACATTCAGACGCCGTCCAAGCGCAGGCAAAACGTGTGCCTGGCAACTCTCCTGGGCTTCTTAGCGGTGACCACACACACAAAAGTAAATAAACACTTTTAAGTCGCTTTTACACAAGCCAGAATGCTCTCTCCTCCAGCCATCTCTGAGAACCAGGTCAAAAGCTGGTTTCCAGCATCTAGACGTCAAGGCAGGACAGGCTCCCCCCAAATCTGCGGGCAGAAGTCTGGGTACGAGCGTCCCAGGGCCCCACACCACGCCTGGCGCACGGCAGGCCCGACATGCGCATCCGCTGTACCCCAGGAGCCTGGGGTTCGAGGTAATCGGTACCTTCTTGACTCCCCCGAGGGTGAGATCCCGGGAGCGGATGGAGGGAAGGCGGCCCGGGGTGAGGTGTGGCGCCGGCCGCTGTCCGATAAGCCCCCGGGCGCCAGAGAGGAGGGCGCGGGGCGCTCCCGGAGCGCTGGGCTCGCCCGCGGCCTTTCCTCCCGACATGCTGCCTGGAGAGAAGAGGGGAGACAGCAACGTCAACCGCGGGGACCTACCCGGGGACCCACCCACCTGGCCGCTCGCCCCCCAGCCGGCGCGTCCCTCCCTCGAGCCTCAGCTCCTCCCCTCCCACGTGGCGACTCCCCGGACCGCCGCGGCCAGAGCCACGGGCGCGCCCTTCCCGCAGGCCTCGCGAGGCGGGACGCTCACCAGCCCCCGCCGACCCCACGCCGTGCGGGTCCCGACTCCACGCCGTGCGGGTGGCGACTTCAGCTCCGGCGCGGCCCGCGGCCGACCCTAGGTCTCGGCGTGAGGCGGAAGTCTGCGTGGCGGGGCCCGGGCGCCGCCATCTTGCCGCAGGGCGGAAGTGAGGTCGGTGGGCGGGGCCTGCCACCCTATTTATCCGGCGGCGCCCCGCTCGCCTCCGCCTTCTCTTCCCGGTTCTTCCCGGAGTCGGGAAAAGCTGGGTTGAGAGGGCGAAAAAGGAAGAGGGGACTGTGCCTGGTTTCGCCTCAGGGTCTTGGCCTAGGGCGGAGGGGGCTGGCGGCGCCCCGCTCTGCCGGTGGAGGCCTTGGCCGCCGCCGTCACGCCATGTGGGGATTCTCCGCGGTGGACCGAGGGGCACTGGGGTCGCGGCTCCGATGGGGAGGGGGGCGCGGGCAGAGACCGGGACCCGGACTCACAGTCGGGGAGCCCTGGCCGGCTGCGGGCTCGGTGGTGACCTTGGCATGGTCACTGCTCCCCGGGCAGCGGCGTCGCCCTCGCCGGGGAGTCCTTTCCCTGCACTCCCGGGGGTCCTGCGTGAGGCTGCGGCGCCCGCTCGAGCCGCTGCGCTGACCCTCCGAGACCCGGGTGGGGGCCCGGGTCCACGCCTGGAGCCCGAAAATCCAAGTAGCGCAAACGGATTTAAAGGACTCTTACTGTGACTCGGCATTTGTAATTTAACGTGAAGAATAGCCTTTGCTGTTATTTCCCCCACCCCCACCATGCAGAAGCCATGAGACATCAGGCCAAGTGAGGCAAGGAAGCACATCCCCCATGGAGTACCGCTAAACCTCTGCAGCGTGTCCCGACTCCTCCACGTAGCTGTCCTATTGCGCTACCGTTTTGAACCCTCCCTTTTCAAACATTTCTTGGTTGCTCTATCAGAAGACGGTCATTCTCAGGCGGCTATGTCATGATTTGCCTGTTTTCCTGTTGGGACACTCAGGTCCCTGTTGTCAACACGCTGTAGTGAACATCTGGTGCGTTTAGCGTTTTTTCTTCTTTGGGATTATATCCCTAGGGTGACATTTCTAGACTGGTGATAACTGGCCAAATGATGTACTTTTTTTCTTCAGTATTTTTTTTTTTAATGTAGAGATCATTGTAGACACACGTGCAGTTGTAATAAATAATGCAGACATCTCAAGCACCCTTTTCTATTCCTGGCCAGGGCACATACCCAGGTTGTGGGTTCCATACCCACAGGGGTATATAGGAGGCAACCAATCCATGTTTCTTTCTCTCTCTCTCTCTCTCTCTCTCTCTCTCTCTCTCTCTCTCTCTCTCTCTCTCTCTTTCTCTCGTCAATAAAAATATCCTTGGAGCCGAAACCGGTTTGGCTCAGTGGGTAGAGCGTCGGCCTGCGGACTGAAGGGTCCCAGGTTCGATTCCGGTCAAGGGCATGTACCTGGGTTGCGGGCACATCCCCAGTAGGAGATGTGCAGGAGGCAGCTGATCGATGTTTCTCTCTCATCGATGTTTCTAACTCTCTATCTCTCTCCCTTCCTCTCTGTAAAAAATCAATAAAATATATTTTTAAAAAAATATCCTTGGATGAGGATTTAAAAGGAACGTAACACTGATACAGTCAAAATACAAGACACTTCCATCACCATAAGGACTCCTCCTGTTGCCCTTTTATAGCCACACCTTCCTCACTCCCACCCCCGGCAACCACTAATCTGTTCTCTATTTTTATACTTGTATTATTTCAAAAGTGGAAATCATTCAGAAATGGAATCATACATTATGTGACTTTTTTTTTTTACTGAGCATAATTCCCTGGAGATTATCCAAGTTGTGTTTATCATTAATTTGTTCCTTTTATTGATGAGTATCCATGGCTGGTTTAACTGCACTTTGAAGGACATGTGGGCTATTATGAATAAAGCTGCTATGAACACACATGTACAGGTTTTTGTGTACACGTAAGTTTTTATTTCTCTGGGATTAATGCTCAAGAGAGCAATTGTTGGGTCAGATGGTAGGTGTTTGCTTAGTTTTCTAAGAAACTGCCGAACTGTTTTCTCAGTGGCTGTATCATTTTGAACATGCACGTTTTATATTTCTTCATCCATATTGCTAAATTGCTTTAAAAAAGGGTTGTGCTATTATGCATCACCACTAAAAATGTGTATGTATACAGTATATAAGAATATATATGATATTTTCCCACATCCTTTTGAGTAGTGCTCTTAAAATTTTTGACAGTTTAATAATATATTAATATTTTGTGGTTTCTAGCCAGACTTTTTTCAACTTCTTCTCTTCTGACTGGTTTTGTGATTACCAAACCTAACCAAAAGCCCTTCCTGTGCCCTGCAGAACTTCGCTGCAGTGGCCTTAGCTTCTGACGGGAGCACTAGATGAAATTGCTTTGATTTCATTCGCTGGGCTTTGAGGTCCACCAACCTTTTAGCAGCTCCCCAATTTTGTTTTCTTACAAACATATTCATTGTAGAAAATTTGGGAATTTTTAAAAAGCACCCAGAAGAAAATGAAAATCACTTATTATTATACCATCAATTATTCTATTACTTGAAGTTGTTTTTCAATGGATATAGATTTTTAAAAATTGAGGTATTTTGCATATAGTTCTGCAATCTCTTTTCTTTTAACAATATACTATAAACATTTTCTGAGTTATTAAATATGCTTCTAAATTATGACTTTTAGTGGCTAAATAGTACTCTACATTGTTATCTGGTACCATAATCTAACCAATTTCCTTCCTCAAATGCTTTTTGGGTTTTCCTAGCATTTTTCACCAAAAAAGGACAAGAGGAGAGAAAATTTAAATTAAGTCTTCCACCTTTAACGTTAGGATTATAATTATTATTATAATTTCCCTTTAAGAAGATTCTTCAGTCCTGGCCAGGTAACTCAAGTGGTCAGTGTGGTCCCCATATGCCAAGATTTCGGGTTCAATCCCTGGTCAAGGCACATACAATAATCAACCAATGAATGCATAAATAAGTGGAACAACAAAACAATCTCTCTCTCTCTCTCTCTCTCTCTCTCTCTCTCTCTCTCTCTCCTCCCTTCTTCTCTCTTTTTAAAAATAAATTTTAAAAAGAAGATTCTTCAATCTTTCCTCTTATTAGACTAACTAGAGGCCCAGTACACGAATTCATGCACAGGTGGGATTTTTCAGGGTGGCCTGCAGAGATCAGGCCCCAGCTTGCACCCCCAGCCTCACAAACCCGCAGCCCCATCTGGCACCCTGCCTTAGCCTGGCGTCGCCCCCTCACCTGCTCCACCATCCTGTATGCAGGGGGATCGATTGTGGCCGGGGCCCCCCACCCAGCTCCCTCATCGCCTGGGAGCTGAGCAGCAGCCCCGCCCCCTCCTCCCCAACGCCCCTCCCCCCTCAGCTGCCGCTGCCACTGGTCGCAGTCTGTGGGGCAATCGGCGGGGTGATTGGGCCCCAGCTCGCACCTGCCTTGGCCTGGTGCTGCCCGCTCACCTGCTCCACTATCCCGCCACGGTCCCGCTCTCACCGGGGCCCATTAGGGCCAGCAGCACTTCACTGCTGCCTGCTGCCAGTGTTGTGTCAACACCGACCATGTTCCATGCTTCCCCCTGGTGGTCAGCGCATGTTATAGCAAGCGGTCTAACTCCCGGTCTCCCAGTCGGATTCCCAGTTGAACGACCATCTGAGAGGACAATTTGCATATTAGGCTTTTATTATATAGGATATACTTTCAGCACCATTCTTTTTTTTACTTGTTCCAACACCTCCCTCTTCATTTTCTCCCAAAGAGCATTCATTCTTTTATCTAGCTTCAAAAAAAACTTGTTAGTCATTACTAACTGAACCCTGTGTAATCACATCTGTGATTCTTACAGATCTTAATTTTTTTAAATAACATCTATTGCATTTTATTTTTATACTAGAGGCCCGAAATTTGTGCATTCTGGGGGGGTGGGGAGGGGGTGTCCCTCAGCCCAGCCTGTGCCCTCTCACAGTCCAGGAGCCCTCGGGGGATGTCCAACTGATGGCTTAGGCCCAGGCCTAAGGGGGAGTGGGCCTAAGCCATCAGTTGGACATCCTTAGCATTGTCGCAGAGGTGGGAAAGGCTCCCGCCATCACCACTGTGCTCGCCAGCCATGAGCCTGGCATCTGGCTGAGCAGTGCCCCCCCGGCCTATGGGAATGCACTGACCACGAGGGGGCAGCTCCTGCCTTGAGCATCTGCCCTCTGGTGGTCAGTACACATCATAGCCACTGGTCGTTCTGCCGTTCGGTCGATTTGCATATTAGCCTTTTATTATGTAGGATATTTCATAGTAAAGACAATCTAATTCTTTTCTGATCACTTAGTGAAACTAATAAACTCTTAAGAACAAATATAGTTTTCTGGGTATAAGTGGCAAACGCTGGGGCCAGGGATCAAACCCAAAATATAGGCATGTGCCCTAACCAGGAATCAAACCCGAGACCCTTCAGTGTACAGAAAGACGCTCCAACCAACTGAGCCACACCAGCCAGGGTCTGTTCCCGTGAATTCTTGATGGGCATTGCAAATACTAAATGAATAAAGAATTGTTTTGAATATGTATCAGTAGAGTAAGGGCAATGTGTGGTATGAGGATGCTGTCCAAGTTCAAGCTATAACATGTTCTTTATGAGTAATTTGTCCTAATTTGTTGCCATCATTTTGCAAGCCATTTATTTTCAGGTTCTTCTTCACCTTCTTGAGCTCTACTTATTGAAGAGCTCTAGGACTCAGTCCTCAGAACTCTTCCCTTTTTCCTCTATACTTAACTCCCTTGGTCCAGTTTCTCGGCTTCAAACCTTGTGCTTATCTCAATCTGGACCTCTCAGAACTCCAGATGTGTATCTCTGCCTATCTCACACCTCCACTTGATGTCTGTCCTCATCCAAACTTTTGATTTTCCTCCTTGAACTACTCAAGGCTTTCCCATCTCAGTACATGGCAGCTCATTCCTCTAGTAGTTCAAGTAAAAAATCTTGTAGTTATTCTTGACTCTCTCTTTCTCTCATGCAATACAGCTGATGTGTTGGCTCTTCCATATATATATATATCCAGAATCTTACCACTTCTCCCCACCTTCACTGACATCCCATCTTGGTGTAAGCTACCTCTTTTTTTTTTTTTTTTTTTTTTGCTGTGATTATTGTAACAGCCTTCTAACTAGCCTCCCTGCTCCACCTGTGCCAGCCTCAGTGTAGTCCCAACATATTTCACACCAGGTCAAGTCTCTGCTCTAAACTTCCCAGGGGGTTCCCCTTTCAGAGTAAAAACCAGAGACTTGGGATTGGCCTATGCAGCTCTGCGTCATCTGTCTGTCCACTCACCTCCTCTCTGTCCTCAGCTCCTGCCATGCTTCCCTCACTCACGCTGCTCCAGCCACACTGGTCCTCTTTCTATTTCTGGAACAATCTGACATGCTCCTGCTTCGGGGCCTCTGTACCTGCTGCCTGGAGCGCTCTTCCCCCACATCATTCTCCATGGAGCCCCCCCTCCTCCTCCCCTCCCCCCCCTCCCTCCAGTCCGGGTTTTTGTTTTGTTTTGTTTTAATCCCAAAGTTACCTTCTCAAGGAGGCCTTCTCTCATGACTCTACTTAAAATTGTACCCTCCCACTCCCCCAGGACATTCCCTATCCCTATTCACTGACTTATTTTTCTCTGGAGCACTTGTTGTCTAATAGAGTTTGTTTATATCTTTCTTGCTCTTCCCAGAAAGTAAGCCGCAAAGAGCATGGATTTTTTTTCTCTCCTCCCACTACAGCGTCCGCATTGTCTGAAACAGTACCTGATACATAGGAAACACCCAGTACATTTTTGTTGAATGAATGAATGAATTCCAGTTTGTCGTGAGACTGAGTCACAATGTGGACGTACATTAGAAAAAGAAGGGTGGCTTGTTTCCAGGTGGATTGCATCAGCAATTTGATGTTGACACCATTGACGTACAAGCCATCTTTGTGTTGTGTCTTCATATGTCTTCTCTATAGGTTTTTCTGCATGCAACTCTGTGAAGAGAGTAAGTGTGGCACATACTGAGTGAGGGGCTGAGACAGCCTTTCCTAGTGGCAGCAGTGTGTGTCTTCAGTATGTGTGTCTTGTCCCTGGCATCCTGCCACGCAGGGCCCAGAGGTATTCCATGGGTCCTGTGTCATGCTATTCTACGTTGGGTATAACGTAGTGACTATCCCAGTACCATGGTTCTATCATGTTAATCCTTCTTTCATTTCACCTGTGATTCTTTTTCATTGTTCTTCATCTTCTTCCCTTCAACTTTCTTTTGCCCTTTCAACATTTCATTTCTCTAGAGGCCTTAAGTATAATTCAGCATCTTTCCATGTCTTAAAATTGTTAAATATTTCCGTTTTCAGAAAGCTAAAAAAAAAGTGTTATATTCTTTAGTTGAGTGAATACTCAGAAATGTATCTAGTTTTTAGAATTGCTTTAATGCTCTGTAGAAAGTTCAAAATAGGTGGCTGCTGAGGGTTGTAGCAGGTCTAAACAGAATTTCAAAAAGATAAAGCAAACAAGCACTGAGAAACTCACACAGTTCTTATAAACAGTCATTGCCCACTCCTGTCACTGTCAACACATGCAAATGAGCAAGGTAGTTTTTCTGGGCAGTCTGGATGTGCGTGCATTCCTTGGCCCAGGAGATCGTCACATTTAGGTCAACCCGGAGGGAAGACACATACACATTTTGAGTCTATAAAGTGCATAAGCAATAGTGAGACTGTGGGTTTTGTTTTGTTTTTTTTCACTTACAGCCTCATCTCTGTTATGTCAGACTCTATGTTTGCTCTGTGCCCTTCTACCACGAAGAACCAGCCTTTGTGCTCACACCTGAATTTAAATCTAATTTTACTTCTTATGGAGTGAGTCTCATTTCCTATCATCAGTCTTTTTAAAGCACAGTGGATGGTTCCACCTCTCAGGGTTATGAGAATCGCATGCCTTGCGTTGTGTCTTGGTGCTTCATAAGTGCTTTTGTTATTGACGCATCCATCTTCTATAAAAACTGCTGTTTGAAATTTTAACCCTACATTTTGGCTTCTGTAATGCTTGCTGGCTTAAATAATAAGGAAAATAAGACTATTCCCATTTCAGAGAGGCCATTAAACCGTCCCCAGACGAAGTTATCAGTGCTGGCACCAGGCCAAGCCTTTGGTTGAGGTCTCAAAGCCCCCAGCACATGGGGGCTCTTTAAGAACTTGCAAAGGGGACCGGAACAGAACCCCATAATTGGGAGACAAAGAGGGTAAGAAGGTATAAATACAGGAAACTTTCTGTGTGATGGGGCCCAGAATTGGAGAGACATTTTCCTCTGGGCCCGCGCATAATAATAATAATAATAAATGTAACTCCATTTCTCTAAGCGTTGCTTGGTTCTTCTCCGGTTTTCTGTAACATTATTATCATCACCATAGCTTAGGCAAATTACTCAATACGGAAACTTCTGAGCATGCACAAAAATGGAGAGAATAGCTTATTAAATCTCAGAGTACTAGCTCAACAGTTATCCACTCCTGCCGAGCTTGTGTCATCTACCCCTCCCCCACTCTCTCCTGGATTATTTTTAAACAAATCACAGATTACCATGCTATTCATCCAAAGTATTATAATATTTAATATAAATTGTCATATCATAATATGATATAATCTGGAAGATATTCTTTAAAAACAATAACCATAAAATATCATCAGAGCTATAATTCCTAAATATTGTCAAATATCCAGTTAGTATTCAAATTTCCCAATTGTCCCATAGGGTGTTTTATGGTAACAGTTTGTTTAAATCAGTATTCAAATATGGTCCATATTATTTAATATTTTGCTGGAAATATAACTAAGGCACAGGACAAGATTTTCCTACAACAGTGATGGCGAACCTTTTGAGCTTGGCGTGTCAGCATTTTGAAAAACCCTAACTTAACTCTGGTGCCGTGTCACATATAGAAATTTTTTGGCCAAAACCGGTTTGGCTCAGTGGATGGAGCGTCAGCCTGCGGACTGAAGGGTCCCAGGTTCGATTCCGGTCAAGGGCATGTACCTGGGTTGCGGGCACATCCCCAGTGGGAGATGTGCAGGAGGCAGCTGATCGATGTTTCTCTCTCATCGATGTTTCTAACTCTCTGTCTCTCTCCCTTCCTCTCTGTGAAAAATCAATAAAATATATTTTAAAAAAAAAGAAATTTTTTGATATCTGCAACCATAGCAAAACAAAGACTTATATTTTTGATATTTATTTTACATATTTAAATGCCATTTAACAAAAAAAAATCAACCAAAAAAATGAGTTCGCGTGTCACCTCTGACACGCGTGTCATAGGTTCGCCATCACTGTCCTATAAGTTTGTTCATTGCAGTGTTATTTAGAATGGAGAAAAAGCAAGAGAACTTAATCACAAAAAGGCATGTATGACCTAACAATAGAACATATTCAGCAACTGAAAACAATACTGTAGAAAGACTGCAGTGAATAGAAAAGGTGCTGGCAACTGAGAAAAGCAGGTTATATATATCAGTATTTCTACTTTCTATTTTTGTTAATAAGGTAAATATCTCATTTGCCTGCATCTGAATCGTAAGGGCATGAGCGACTTTAATTTTCTCTTAACTGTTAGAATTAAATCTCATCTTTCTCCAGCGATCACGTACGACTTGTGTAATAAAAGGCTATTACAGATAAAACTGCCGCAGCAGTGCCTCTTGGCAGTGGTTTGGTTTCATGTGGAGGGAGTTGTGTTTGGCACGCTATGCTTTCTTCCGACCATGTGTTTCCTCATGTGATCTGCTGAGCACCCTCTGAAGCAAGAAGAGGCAGAAACCTTGGGCGGGCCGTGCCTTCACCTGACGCCAGCACGCAGCTCTACAAAAGCGCCTTCAGAGGGCCATTGTTCACTGCTCAGGACACATGATCTCATGGGCTCTCCACATGCCACCCTGCCAAGGTAGGAGGCAGAGACGTGCAGGGACTGGCCTTCCTTTCACAAAGGGGGAAACTGAGGCGCAGAGAACCTGACCTTTTCCTCACACCCCTCAGGTTGGTCGTAGGGACAGACTGTGGCCCAGCTGTCTGGTGCTGGCCATCACCATGAGATTCTGTTTTGCATCTTTTCGGGTTTCACCATTGCAGTGTAGGTTTGGCCAAGGGAGTGCTGAGTCCCGCCTCATTGTGACATACCACACCGCATTCTGTGGTTCAGGCTCTGACCAAACTTGCTTGGGTTCTCCACACCCATTTAGGGTGTGATTGGCTTTTGCTGGGCTCTGCTTTCAGTGAACTATTCACTTTCTGTCCACTGTCACCTCCTCTAACCTTTGCTGCTGATGTCCGCAGCCCCTGAGTCCCGCTCAGTGCGTGTCCCTTATGCTGGGCTCAGGCCGCCTGGGGCTCTCTGAGGTCCTCGCCAGGGCCTGCCCGCACAGTCTGTTGTCTCCTGACTGCCGTCCCTGCACCAAGCCCTCCCCACCCCCACCACGCTCCTGCTTCCACACGTCTCCACTTGGCTTGGCCCCACCTGTGCCCTGGAGCTGGTCCTGATTCCTCCTTCTCAGAATTCTTACCTGTACCCGGCAATTTAGTTGTCTATTTCTTGTTTCCTAATCGTGTCTCTAAATGTCCATCTTTCTCCCCTAAAAGACTGTGGGCTCCCGGCAGGCAGACACTTGCTGATATGGCTGTGATAACAGCTCTGGGCACTCCTCCTGTCCCAGGCCCAAAGCTGGGTGATTCACATGTTTATCTCATTCAGTGATGACAATAAACTCGTGTGATTATTGCATTTGATAGACGAAGACACTGCAGCTCTGAGAGGTTGGGTAACTTGTCCAGCACCACCCAGCTAGAAAGTAATAGACTCTATTAAATAGAGCAAGAATTTTAACCGTATCTGTCTGTCTGCAAAGGCCATGCTTCTCCCCACTGCACGTACTCACTGCTGGTTGCTTGGTTCAAATTTCCTTGCGGGTTCTTCACAGCGGCATCCACAGGGTCTGCATTTTCTGCGGATCCTTATCAGTAGACAGTAAGTATTCTCTCTGGCCACTGTGCTCAGGGCTTGGCTCCTCTGAGCCCAGATAGTTGGCTAGAATCCGAGCACTCCAAGCTCTGTGGGTCCCTCCCATCCCCACTTTCTTGCTTCTGCACACCCTTCACAGCCCCACACTTCTCTCTCTTGTCTCTCCCTGCGTAAGCAGTCAGACTTTCCCTAGACCACCAGGGTTCTCTTGGGCTTCGGTAAGATAGCCCTTGATAGAGTTGGTAAGAAAATGGAGCTGTGGATTAGCCAAAGGCCCAGAGGAAAGAAACCAGACTAAGACGGACACCGCTGCCTCCCCACCGCACCCATCCCACACACGGACGGGCTCCCAAGCCCCATCGGAATCCTGCCCCTTCACAGCCACCCCCTCCCCCAATCAGAATCTTTGCTTCAGGCTCCCGAGCCCTTGGGCTAAGCCCCACCCTCTCCCAGCATCCTAAAGTTTGGGGGCTGCATTCAACTGAGAGATTTCCAAGGAGAGGTATGTTGGAGGGACTTCTGCCAAGGCACGTGTCCTGGGAAAACGGGGAAGGGGGCAGCCACCGCCGCTGTCTCGGAAGACATCCGCGTTGCTCCCTTCCAGACCTTCTGCCCTTTCCCCCTCCCACCAGCCCGGGAGAGCAGGGACCGAGCTTGCTTATTGTCACCTGACGCTGGGCAGCCACTGATCCCATTGGTGGAGCCAGATTGGGTCTGGCTCTCCCGTTCCTTCTCGTCTTCTCTGCCTCTCTCTCCTCCACATCGCTTTGCTTTTGCCTCTCCTTGCGCTCGGCTGGGAACATCGCCTCTCCCGGGGCAGCAGCGCGCTGCGGAGCAGCAGGGACCGCCTGTGGGGCATGGAAGAAGCCTCCTTCGCCGCCGTGAAAGGAGCAGGAGGAGCCGGCGAGTGCTGCTGCCTGTGACCCGGGCATCCAGGCTGCTGCCCCTCTGCCTGGGGAGCCCATCCACACAGAGCTCTCTCCCTTCCCTCCCTTCCAGGTCTCCCGCTGCAGAGCCTGGTGGAGCCAGGTGAGTGCCCTCCCTCTGCTGTCAATCCCGAGAGGGACCTGGGTGGCCAGGGGCTAGGAGCTGGGGGCACGAGGGTCCTGCCACTGCTTGCAGTGCCCGCCTGGATTGCCAGGGCCAACGACCTTGTCCCCTTTCCCCCAGGCCCTTGGCCAAGGGGTTAACAGCTGGATCCTGTCCCCAGGGCACCACAGTTAGTCACCCCGTGACCATTCTGCTGCAGTCAGCGATGCCAACAGGGACAGTGGGGTGGCCTGTGGTGCTTTTCTGAATGAGCATGGGCAAAAGGTACCATAGCAGTGTGTGCACCATGCTTGGGAGGAGGCTGGAGGTTTGCCTGCGCAGATAGTTCTGTCCGCATGCACTTATGTTCATGTGTGGGTTTTAACTGCTGTGTGGCATGTCTAGGAACATACGTTTCTTGTACATGTGAAGCACATGTGTGTGGGGATCACTTATCTGAGTAGCCTGTGAATACATGTCAGTAGGGACAGCGTGAAGCAGTATATTTGTGGGTGGATATGTGCGTAGGAGTACATGTTGACGGAGGGTTTCTATGTGGGAGGTGCGACTTGAAGCAGAAGGGGGTAGGTAGGTGGAGAGTGTGGGCTAAGCCCCTGTCTGTGGGCAGAGCTGCGTAGGTAGGCAAACCTGTTGGCATATGAAGGCTCGGCTTTGTCAGAGTGTGGCCAGAAACAAACATATTTTCAAAGTCTGTGTCTTTGAGCCTTGAGAAGACTTGAGGGCGAATACCAGAATATGGGCAGAGGTTGACGTGTGTGCAAATAAAAATGCATGGGTGTCAGCAGGCATATGGGTTGCATGCCTCCTGTGTCAGTGCCATGCATGTATGTTGGTGCCTATGGTTCCCCCGCTAAATTACGGCTTTGTGAGAAGGTGTGCATACATATGTGTGTGTGAGAGCCTGTGGACTTAAGCATGTGAGGGTCTGTATGGAGGTGACAGCTAGTGGAGGGGAAGTTGCTGGGCAGTCTTAGAATGTGGAGAGTGGCAGAAGGTCCTTGGGTGCGTAGGGGAGTGGGTGGGAGTGAGAATGTCTGAGGAGGTGTGTGCAGCCTGTCTGTGGGCATACTTGGTGTGTGCGTATGTGTGTGCATGTATGCGTGTGCATGTGTGTGTGTGTGTGTGTGTGTGTGCGCTCGAATGCGCGCGCCTGCCTGCCTGTGGGTGTGTGAATGCTTGTCTCAGGGTGGATTCACACAGGAGTGTGGGTGTTTCTCAGGTGTTGTCTCAACCTGTCTCTCACACCCTGCCCTTCCCCGGTCATCTGGGCTTGGAGAACTGGGTTCATGCCCACCTTTGGCCCACCCTGGCTTTCCTGATCTCCCAGTGTCACTCATGGCCGCTCTCCCAGTCTCGCGTGGGAGTCGTCTGGCTCTCCTAGAATGTCGATGGGGAAGGCTGACCCACGTCCTGGCCACCTCAGCACCAAGCTGCCGTCCTGTCTCTGGGAGACTGAGGAGGACTGAGGCAGCGGCAGGTGCCCCCCCACCGGGTGGGCGTGTACTGCATCCCATGTGGGTGGGAGACAGCCACCGAGGCCCTCCCTGGGGTGGGCATATGTCTGTGTTGGTGTGTGTGGGTGCATGTGTGAGTGTGTGTTGTATGTGGGGGCACATGCCTGTCTTGCTGGGGAGCTCTTCACTGGGACCTCAGAGGATGGCATCTCCTCACCACTTCACAACTGTCCCCAGGAATTACAAACTGGTTTCTTGTCTAGTTGTTTCCAGACACCCTATCCCGATCTGTTTTATTTTGTGGGGGGCCTGGTAGCACCCCCATGCTTATCTACCATGAGATTCACGAGGCCCACTGGCATTTGGCTGAACCGCACAGCAGGCAGGCATACACTTTAGGGTGGAAAGCTAAGATGTAACAAGGACTCAGGGAACACCCTGGGACAGGTAAGGGCCATCACCCAGATCCTTTGCCCTGTGCCTGCCACCCAGGCAGCCCACAGGTTAATTTAGAGGTGCCAGGCTCCAGAGCAGGCTTCGTTGACAGGAAAGTGTGGGTTGAATCTTCTGGAAGCTATAAATAGAAGTACCTGCTTTCGAAGGCACAAGGTACCCTTACCCTAGCGCCTGGGTGAAGAGAAGGAGAGGGAATGAGGAGAAAGGAGATGACACTCCAGAAATCTGAGCTGTGCTGGGACTGGGCTCGGGGAAGAACCGGGAAGCATGAGCTCGACTGGGTGCTGAGCAGATGTCCCAGGAGAAAGCCCAGCCTACACTCAGGCTCCTATCCCAGAGACGGCCCCTTCCCTCCCCTCTCCCCTCCCCACCCCACTTCGCAGGGCTCCAGTGAGCCAGGCCAAAGTCAGGGCCAGAGTCAGCACCTCCTGGCTAAGCACAGAGAGAGTGGTGGTCCTTCCCACCTGGGAGAGCAGCCAGGGGAAGAAGTGCAGGGGGGCGGGGGACTGGGGGGGGGGGGAGAAAATGCCATTGCTTGAGAGAAAAGGACAGAGAAGGAAAACTAAATATTGGTAAAATTATGTGCACCTGTGCATACATACACGCCACACATGTCTTGTCACACACACACACACACACACACGCACACGGGAACACAACTTCCACGTAATGGTAAAGGGTAGAGTGCTCCAGAGTCAGACAAACCTGAGTTTGAATCATTTTCTAACTGTGTGACCTTTGGCATCTTAGTACCCCCAACTTCAGCTACCTTATCTTGAAAATGGGTGTAATAATAATGCCTACCTATTGGGAGCTTACATGAGATGCTGTTGGTGAAATTAGCAGCACTTAGCCTGCCACAGGTGTCAAAAGTAAAACTAATTACTTAAGAGAATCAAGTGCCAGAGGAAAGAATATACAGCAGTGGGAAAAGAGTGAAAGGGAAAGAACGATAGTGGAAAAGTTACGGGTGGGGGAAGGTCTGTAGCTTGTACTCCCCCCGCCACCAGTGGAAACACGTGCACTTGCACTCCCAGCCCTGTGTGGTGGTGACCCCTGCTGAGTGCCCCCCCGCTGAGAGGAGGGGTTCTGACCCCCTAGAGCCCTGCACCCTTGGCCTCTTGGCTGCTAGTGTCCTCCTCCTGCCTGCACCCTCACACCCATGTCCTTGGTGGGTGCTTCCTGTCTCTCCTGTGCCTCACACTGTTCCCTCCACCCCCACCCCTTTCTCCTCTCACGCCTGCTGGCTGAGGGCCCCCTCCTCGGCTCCATCTGCTGACAATCTGTCCCGCCTGGCGTTCTCCGCGTTCCCACTGCCTCTGCCACCTGTCAGGTGCCGTCTGCTCTGCAGACCCCTCTTAGGAGAGCCAAGAGCCCGGGGGACGCCCTTCCCACCTTCATTCCTACCCTCCAGCCTGCCCTGTGCAACCTTTCCATCCGATTCGATGGGGCAGGTGCAAATAACGGCTCCTCCAGGTCCCGCCTGGAAAGGAATATTGGGAGGAGACATTCCCGAAAACTGCATGGTGGGGCGGGAGGTGCTGATGCTTCCTCTCCTCTCAGTCCCCACAGGAGCCGAACCAAAAGGGAGCATGGAGCTGCTGTCCACTCCCCACAGCATTGAGGTCAATAACATCACCTGTGACTCCTTCCGCATCTCCTGGGCCATGGAGAACAGTGACCTGGAGAGGGTCACCCATTATTTCATCGACCTCAACAAGAAGGAGAATAAGAACTCCAACAAATTCAAGCACCGGGTGAGCACGTCTTCCTCACACCTGCTCTGAAGGGCGGCAGGATGACGCACGCCTGGAGCGGACAGTGGGGAGCTGGAGAGGCCTGATTCCAACCCAGGTTTTTCTTACTGTGTGATGTTGGTAAAGTTAGTTAACCTCTCTGAGCCTGAGTTCCTTTGCTGGCAAAAGGGGAATAATAATCATGGCAGCCCCTGTAGGCTTGTGAGAGGCATCTGTGAAGTAATGTTTGTGTGCCGTTTGGCTCGGGGCCCAGCACACAGTGAATACCATTATCGGCATCGTGTTTAGGGCAGGAAAACCCAGGCGGGCCACGACATCACACCTGGGGGTGCCTTGTGGACTGGGTGGGTAACATGGGCTGTGGGCAGGGGTGAGGCCCTTTGCAGGGTCCTTCAGGCCCCTGTGATCCTCTCTGCCCCAGCCCTCTGGCCTGCTGGGTTTAGAAAATGCATGTGAGAGAATCCCCTGTTGGCTGGGGCATCCTTTTCCTGGGTTAAAGCTGGTGTGGGGGTGGGTGGGAGGAAGGCTCCCATCTTCTAAGCAGGGGGAAAGCAGGGATAGAGTGAGGTGGGAAGAAGCTGGTTCCCACGACGACAGCATCATGTGGGTTACTCACCCTCTCTCTTTGGAACTGGCTCCCCCGATCTGGGTGTCTTTTGGCAGGCCAGTTGCCACGGTGACGTGAATGTTCAACACCACCCCCTTAACCTCCTCCCAAAAGAATAAGGCATATTTTCCTTTCCTCCCTGGCTTCTCAGCATTGGCCGTTGCCGTGGAAACGGCACTGCAGTGTGCAGAGCTCTCGAAGTCTCCCTCGAAAACGGAGGTCTGGCCGCCCTCAACTTTGTGGGCTTCCACCCCAGTGGCCTTTCTCCTTAGTTCCCAAGAGAAGGGGCATCAGGCAGTTAAGGATGGTGGAGGCTGCGGAGTGTCTGTGTGGTCTTCCCAATGGCCACTGCTTGCTCCTGCAGAGCCTGGTGGCCAGGACACCCGGTCATCGAATCACTGAGACTCTGACCCTCTCCAGGAGGCACGGGGCTGGGGGAGGTCTGAGGGAATGCCAAGGTTGGGCATGACCCCCAATTTGACTCTTGGCTCTCGGTCTGCACCCTATGTCTCAGGATGTCCCCACAAAGCTTGTGGCCAAGGCTGTGCCCCTGCCCATGACGGTGAGAGGCCACTGGTTCCTGAGCCCCCGCACAGAGTACAGCGTGGCGGTGCAGACTGCAGTGAAGCAGAGCGACGGGGAGTACCTGGTGTCCGGCTGGAGCGAGACAGTCGAGTTCTGCACCGGAGGTGAGGCCTTGTCGGTCTGTGCTTTTGTGCATCCGGTTTAGTTATGGTCAGGAGGGGGCTTCGTCTTTTTAAAAAATCTTTTATATATCTGTATCTATATCTATGTCTACGTCTATATCTACCGGTATACCTCTATCTCTATATATCTCTCTCTATATATATATATGTAGATATTAATTTCAGAAAAGAAGGGGAAGGGAGAGAGAGAGAGAAACGTCAATGATGACAGAGAATCACTGATTGGCTGCCTCTTACATGCCCCCTATTGGGGATTGGGCTCAAAACCCGACATGTGCCCTGACTGGAATCAAACCGTGACCTCCTGGTTCAGAGGTTGACGCTTAACCATTAAGCTGCACTGGCTGGGCAAAGGGGCTTCGTCTTAACATAGCAGATACTGTGACCACCTGATGTACACCAGCACCAGGCTTAGGCCTTCAGGGAAACACAGGTAGATGAGACCTGCCCCTGCCCCTCCACCCCCACCCCCAAAGCCTGTAATGCAGGAGGCAGATGTGAGCTCTACTAATCATGGTGATGACGTCATTTCTATAAAGGGAAGGAGTCACTTTTCTGGCTTGGGGCAAGCATGTTTTTCTGAATTGTAAAATACACATAACATAAAAGTTGCTATCTTAACCATTTTAAGTGTACAGTTCAGTGGTATTAAGTACATTCATGTTGGTATGTAACTAATCTCCAAAATTTTTCATCTTCCCCTACTGGAACTCTATACCCACGGAACAACACCTCCCACGCCCCCTTCACTGCAGCCCCTGGCAACCACCATTCCACTCTCTGTCTCTCTAAATTTGACCACTCTTGTGAGGGTAATCACGTAGTATTTGTCCCTCTGTGACTGGCTTATGCACTTAACATCATGACCTCAAGATTCATCTGTGTTGTAGCATGTGTCAGGATTTCCTTCCTTTTTTTTTTTTTAATTATATTTTATTGATTTTTTTACAGAGAGGAAGGGAGAGGGATAGAGAGTTAGAAACATCGATGAGAGAGAAACATCCATCAGCTGCCTTCTGCACACCCCCCACTGGGAATGTGCCCGCAACCAAGGTACATGCCCTTGACTGGAATCGAACCCGGGTCCCTTGAGTCTGCAGGCCGACGCTCCATCCACTGAGCCAAACTGGTCAGGGCAATTTCCTTCCTTCTTAAGGTGGAATAATATCACATTGTGTGGCTAGACCGTGTTTTAGCAATCACTGGTCGCTGGATGCTTCGTGGACCAATCACATTTTGCTCGTCTTGAGCCTCCACTTAGCCTGAGAAAATGATCCTTATTCAGCAGTCCCACAAACTCTCATAGCAGAACTTAGCTTGGAAATTCCAGCATGAACAAGCAAAAAACCAGGCTCAAGTGTACTTGGTCACTGATGACCCAGGTTCTGTCCCCGCAGTATTCTATTCTTTTGGTGTCCATGGTGAGAACTGCCCCAGATCTCCCTCTGTCACAAGGAAGGGGCAGGGGACAGTTTTAGCCCTGGGCCTCTGAGGCGGCTGGCTCCACCCTCTGCCACGGTCTGTGCCCTTTGCTGTGTCCTTGAGCTGCTGTTCTCTTTTGAATGGTGCTTTCTCTTAGCTCAGCTGCACACCCCACTCTCTGAAGGTGCTCCCTCTCGCCGTGGGGAAAGCCTCTTAGTTTACCCCAGAACTCCACCTGTGGTGGGAATTTAATTCAAACAGGGGAGCTGGGGGTGGCGGCAGTCCAGTCCATATTTCTCTTGCCAAACCCAGCACCCTGGCCAGAGCTGCATCAGCAAGGAGGAAAGGGCACCTTTTCTAATTTGCACAAAGGCGCTGTCGAGGCTAGCAGCCCTCTGCTGGGGCCTCTGGGCTCTGGGCTCTGGGCTCTGGGCCCTGGCCCTGGCCCGGGGGAGGGTCCAGTTTCATGCATGAACAAGCAAAAAGCCAGGCTCATGGAAACATTATCTTGTTTCCATGATTTTCTGCTTTTCTCCTGATACGAAGTAGAGTCCTTGCCCCAGACCTGGTCCACCTAAACACTCACCTCAGGTCTCGGCAGGCTCTCCAGGAGTCTCCCCTGTAATGACAACTCACTTCCCCGTGAGTGGTGTGGGCAGCCTCTGACCTGCTGGGTTTGAGGGCTCTCCCTAAAGGACCTCAAAACCTCCCCCTCTCAGTCCCTCATCTGCCTGCTGGTCCTTTCACAGGAGGCCTAGGATGGCCTGGGATGACAGCCCCGGGGACTGTATTGTATAACAGGCCAGCCCTTGTCTGAGCAGAGTCCTGAGCCTCTGGCAACTGAGGGTGCAGAGGTGATGAGGACAGACAGCCTCCAGCTGGCCCATTCCCACGTGGTCCAAGATGCTGTGAACGTTTGGTGTCCCCTGCTGCTCTGAGCACAGAGATGGGTTGGCATTCACATTGTGGGGGAGGGAGGGGGAGGGGCTGTGACCCTGCCTGGCAGCCGCTCACCCATCTGCACTCTTGCAGATTATGCCAAGGAGCACCTGGCGCAGCTGCAGGAGAAGGCGGAGCAGATCGCAGGCCGCATGCTGCGCTTCTCTGTCTTCTACCGCAACCATCACAAGGAGTACTTCCAGCATGCCAGGTGTGTGCAGCCCTGCAGGCCCTCAGGTCCCTCCTCCCTCCCCCAGCTCTGCTCAGCTGCCCAGGCTGTTTGATGAGACCTCAACTTGTCACCTGCCAGATCTTCTGCACAGAGTCGCCATGCCCTTCCACCACAGGCTGACTGCGGGGGCGGGGGGGCCGGGGGGGGGGCTGGTGGCTTGGGATTGAGCTCCAGGAAAGCAGAGAGCACTCAGGATAGAGCTGCCTGGGGCACCTGTGAAAACAGGCCTGGGCGAGTGATGACCCAGGTGGGATCCTCCTTTGAGGCAGTTCCTGTCCTGTGAAAGGCAGGTATCTCTCCAATTCAGGCCCTGGGTCTGAAGGGGAGGTGGTGAGGGGGGGCACAGAGTGTGAGCGGATTCCCAGTATGAAGGGTTGTGCTCTTCACACTGTCTGCTGGGGAGCCTGGGGGTTCCAGGGTGTGTCCCAGGCAGCCCTGAGGGTGGTGCTGAGGGGGTCATTGAGGAACTGCAAGGTGGACCTCACACCTATCATTCAACCTGAGCAGCGTCAATTTTACTGCCTACGCCAGCCCATGTATAATTCCCTTCGGGGAAAAAGAGAGAGGTTCCACATTTAAAATTCTTGATCCAACCGATGATGTCATCTAACACCTTCAGCCAACACATGGGGAGCCTGAGACCCAGAGGGCCAGCAATTCACTAGTCACTTAGGACAGCCAGAACCAAGCAAGAGTGAGGCTGGACCAGTGGTTGCCCATCACCCCATGACTACTGACACTGCTCCAAGTCCATGTCCTAAGGCTGGGCCAGGACAAGCCACCACCAGTATTGTCTGTCTTTATCATGGTGTCACTCTGACCCTATCCCAGGGCTGTGGGGGCCTGGAGGGCCTCTGGGGTTTGCACTAAAGAAGAGAGGCAGTGAGGTGAGTGGTTAGGGCACTGGCCCTGTTTGGGTTTCTCTATCAGAAAGCGGGCAAGAGACAGAGAGCACCTTGTGTGCCAGAATATAGAGGACTAAAGGCAGAATCCCCTCGAAACACTGTCTGTTGTGGGACAGTGCGGACAGATGGAATATGATCAGTGTGTGTGATTACTGAGTGAAACGCAGTGTCCTGCACATAGGAGACAATCAAAATTTTGTTGAGTGCAAGTGCCTGATGTTCCTGGAAGGTTTTAGAGAGAAAGGGATACCGATGCTGGGCCTTGAAGGATGAATAAGTGTTTGCCAGGCCAGGTGGAGACAGTGGGAAGGGAAGTCCAAGCAGAGGGCAGAGCACTGCAAAATGCAGAGGCAGGAAAGAGCTGGGGTGGCGTTCCCCTGTGGCTGGAGGTTGTCACCTGGGGGTAGGGGTGGTAAGAGGTGGAGCCAGAAAGACCAGATTGTGATGGCCTTGCTTTTCCCTAAAGCTCCAGCAACGGGCTTTATGCGGGGAACAGCAGGTCCAGGCCGCTCCTCTGTGAAAGAGTGGGCTGGATCGGCCCATCTCCTCCCCGCTCTCGCATTCTGGAACGTTCTATTTGTGATGGGTGGAGGCGGTGGCTGGTGGGAGAGCTGGGAACCGGGCTGGCTCCCTTCTTACCACACACAGCAGCCAAGCCTCAGCCCAGCTAACCAGTGGCATTTTTTTCTTCCCTTTGGCATTGTCCCTGGAATGGGTAGGACCCACTGCGGGAACATGCTGCAGACCTACCTGAAGGACAACAGCGGCAGCCACGGCTCCCCAACCAGCGGCATGCTCCACGGCGTCTTCTTCAGCTGCAATACGGAGTTCAACACAGGCCAGCCCCCTCAGGACTCCCCCTACGGCCGCTGGCGCTTCCAGATCCCTGCCCAGCGCCTTTTCAACCCCAGCACCAACCTCTACTTTGCGGACTTCTACTGTATGTACACAGCCTACCACTACGCCATCCTGGTGCTGGCCCCCAAGGGCTCCCTGGGGGACCGCTTCTGCCGAGACCGCCTGCCCCTTCTGGACATTGCCTGCAACAAGTTCCTGACCTGCAGCGTGGAGGATGGGGAGCTGGTCTTCCGCCACGCCCAGGACCTCATCCTGGAGATCATCTACACTGAGCCCGTCGACCTGTCCCTGGGCACCCTGGGGGAGATCAGCGGCCACCAACTCATGAGCTTGTCCACTGCTGATGCCAAGAAAGACCCCAGCTGCAAGACCTGCAACATCAGTGTGGGCCGCTAGGGACTCAGGGAGAGCTGGGGGGCTAGGAAGAAATGACAGGCGGGTGGTGGTGGGTGACGTAAGTTCAGGGAGCTGGCTTTCTCTCTCCTGCCCCCCTACCCTCTCTGCACTGTCAGCTCCCCTCCCCCTCCTCTTGGCATTAGAGGTAACAGAGGGTGGTCCCCCTGGTAAGCGTGGCCCACCCATGCCTGGTAGACTTGAACAGGCTCTTGGCTTCAGTAGGTCGGTGGGGGCAGGGGCTGGGTTCCTGGAAACTTCCTCTTCCCTCTGATGTCCCCGTCCTGCTATTTCTCGCTTCATTACAGGCCTCCATCTCATGGAGACTTGCCGCCTCTGGGCTCTTTCGGGAAAGCCTCTCTAGGCCAAAGCCCACATGTAGCTTGCCTGCCTCCCGAGGGGACACAGAGCTGTGGGGTGCCCTTCCTTAGCCACACCCACCCCACTCAGGACCACCAGAGTGTGTCCCTCCCTGCTCAGCTGGGCCTGGGGACTTCCTACTCCAGACCTGGCCTTCCCTCTATAAATAGTCGCCTGCACACCCATGTCTTCCTGCCCGTGGGCACCTGCATGGGGAGAGCTGTCCCCCGCACCTGCGCTCTAGAAAGGGGCCCTCTTTTTTCTCTTGGCTTTGGGGCATCCAGGCTGTTGGAATTTGTCCTTTGTTCTGGAGATAGCATAGATCCTAGAGGACCTTCTCCCTTGCCCCGAGCACTGGGGTCTGGAATGGCAGCTACTGGGGTCGAGGAGGGGGAAAGAGACCCCTGAGACCCAGAGGGACCCCTTTCTGAGCTGGGAGTGGGTCGCCTCTTGTCTTGAGGGGCCTGGTGTGGAAGTAGACCCGAGGGCTTGCCCACAGAGCCCGGCACCCGCCTGACTGTGAACTTGCTAGCTCTCTGTGTGTGATCTGGACTGTGGTTTCCCTGCCACCTGCCTGTCGCCCCCGCCCACTGGCACTGTCTGCACTCCCCCTTTAGCCTATTGTTGGAGAGTCCCTTCCCTGGGGAGCTCCTGTTGAAGACTTTCCTGGACCTAACAGCATTTTTACCTGTTTTCCTACTTTTGTAAGGGTCACCACGGTGGTGAGGGTAGACCTCCTGAGACAAGAAGACCAGGTGGGTGAGGAGGGGAGGTATTGATGGAGGCAGCTAGCTGTTTGGGGATGATGGGGGTGATGTCGGGTGGAGGAGAACAGCCTCCATAGTGACAACCCGATTTCTGTGATGAAGGACAGAAGGGGCCGCAGGCCAACAAGGCCATGTCTCAGTGAGGGGCAGGTGGGACAGCTGGTCGCCTCTTCTGTAGCCACAGGGAGTGGTGTGGTCAGCTGTCTCTGTGGCATGGATCAGGTCTGGGGGCCTGGGAGATGCATGGAGTAGGAGAGGACATGGCCCTCAGGCCCTCTCCCCCTCTGCTGGCAGCATCCCTGTGCGGTGGCCCGCTGCCCTCCCTTGGCCCCGTGTCTGCCCTGAGCTGGGGCACGCCTGCCTGTGCTGTGCTTGCGATGTGTACCAATAAACAAGCCACCATGGCCTGAGAGCCCCACCTCTCCTTGGACTCTGGGAGTGCGGGTAGGCAAGTCATACCGTCACGGAGGAGCTCATGTGGGCCTGCCCCCAAGGACAGGCCGCCGGGAATTGTCTGCAAGAGCGCTCCAAATCTTGCTGCGGGATGCGGGGCTCCGGAAACAGCCACATCTCCTGCTCAGAGGGACTTTGGAGGTCATGCGGAGTTGCCCCGCATGTTGCAGACGGGGAAACTGAGGCCTCTTAGGAGAGAATCTGTACCAATCTGGAGGCCTAAGCAAGGTGCCCAGGTCCCCCATTTGGAGCCCTTCCCACTGCAGCGTCAGACCCAAATGCCACTGAATTCCAGCCCCCCCTCCCCCCCAGCCCTGTCCCCTCCCCAGCAGGGCTCCTCTTTGGCAGATCTGAGTCACCTCTGTGTCTATTATTATGGGCTTATTAAAATGATCCTCTGCTGGAGTGGAAAAGCTCCAGAAAAATCAGAGTCACCTCCCTGACACTGCCGGGCTCAGGGCCAATGAGCATGTGTCACCGAACCGCCTAAGGCTAGGAAGCAGGGCAAAGACCACTTCCTGAGGGCCTACTATGTGTCAGGCATCTCGCCAGGTGCTTTCCTACATCAGCTCGTTTAGTCTTCACAGTGGCTCTGTGCCGTATTCACATTTAACAGATGAAGAAACTGAGGCACAAGGAAGTTAAAAGGCTTGCCCATGTCTTACAGTCAGTCGATGACAGTGGCCAGGATCGAATCAGAAGCTGGCATCTTCTCATGTCACTGCCCTGTGTCCCCTATTGTGTGCCAGGGTCACCTGAGACGGTAAGACACAAGCAGGGCGGGCTCAGACACAGTGGCCCTGGCAAGGATCTCCTCTGGCGGACCAAGGCCGTCCTAATTCCTGAAAACACCAGGGGGGGCTGTGGAGTCGAAAATGCCCAGGAGGCTTATTTAAAGGGCTTGGGCAGCAAGCAGTGGAGTCCGGAATTCCCAGGGCAGGAGTGAGCACCAGGGTCTAGCCTTTCACCTCTGAGCAGGAGCCCCTACCTCCTGCCGGGAGCCTAGGGGTTTTCAGGGTCCTCCAGAGGCGAGGCTCAGGCTTCAGTCTTCCTTCTGTGACTCCTCCTGGGTTTCTTAGGAGGAGAGGTTGGTTCCAGTGTCCTTTTAGTGGGAGTGCAGGTGGCCGCCTGAGGCAGGGTGGGCGGGGCTGGGGAGCACATGGGCAGGCTTCCTCCAGAGAGCTGCTCCTCCCTCTCTCCAGATAGCTGCTCTCTGCCACGCCTGCCCTGCGCTGCTAGAGGTGCCATCAGACCATGCTGGGCCAGGGCATCTGGTGGAGTCTGCACAGAGGCCTGCACGGGAGCACACACACACACACACACACACACACACACACACAGACACACTCACACACCCTCCTTGAGCTGGATTGATTTAGAAGACAGCCTTGCTGGCCACAGAGAGCTGAAAGGCGAGGGACAACCTTGGGCTGCAGTTGCCTCTGTATACAGCAGGGGCCCTGAGCTAGCCCTGCTCCAGGGCAGGAAGGGAGGGAAAATGAGGTGGTGGCCCCCAAGGGGCACCTCTGACACAGCCAACACATACACATAACCACATGCACTAGCGCTCCCAACACACACACACACGCGCGCACACACACACACACACACACACACTCGCAGACATCTCCTTCCCTGCCCATTCCTTTCCTCCTGGGCCAGCATCTTTCTGTGAATCCTGGATGGAGTACAGCCCCCACACACATAGTGGGAAGGGATGTGCCTGCTCGGAGAACCCTCACAGTTGCATCTGGCTTCAGTATGTGTCTCTTATCCATGTTGGGAAAAGAAGTGGCTGGGGTCCCAGGGAGAGGGACAAGAAGGGACCATTCCCCAAAGTGGAGGGAGGCCTTCAGGAAGCTGAGCTGAGGTGATTGGCCATAAAACAGCTTGGCCACAGCATCTGGAGGAGATTGGAACCAGATGTTCCTGGGATGGGGGCAGGGAGGATGTGGGGCTGGGAGGGGGCTGGAGCAGGAGAAGGGGGCTGGTCAACAGGAGGCTGGGTGAGGGGCCGCATGGCTCTCTGGGGAAAACATCTGGCTGCCCTCTGCCCCACTCCCCGTCGGGCACTACTATTGTTGCAAAACGGAGCAGCAAACCTTTTCCAGGACTCCAGAGTCAGCCCTGCGTGTAGGGACAGTCAAGCACAGGGTGGGACTTGGGAGGTGCCCAGAAAGGCGAGCCAGAAATATGTCCCCTGCTCTGTGAGCCCCGCCTTGCTGTGGGTTAAGCATGGTCTTTTCTGACAGTAGTTCTGGGCTACGCTCCTGATGCCCAACCAGAAACTTGTGTGCCAGAAGTCTCCTTTTATCATAGGAAAGGAGTGGCCCAGGAACCGGAAAATTGTCCCGCAGAGGAAAGGAAAAGAAGGCCCATCTACAGGCTGTCTTCAAAGGTTATCTCATTCCCTCCTTGAAACCCTGTGAGGTGTCATCATCCTATGTGTCCAGATCAGTGATGGCGAACCTATGACACGCGTGTCAGAGGTGACACACGAACTCATTTTTTTTGGTTGATTTTTCTTTGTTAAATGGCATTTAAATATGTAAAATAAATATCAAAAATATAAGTCTTTGTTTTACTATGGTTGCAAATATCAAAAAATTTCTATATGTGACACGGCACCAGAGTTAAGTTAGGGTTTTTCAAAATGCTGACACGCCGAGCTCAAAAGGCTCGCCATCACTGGCCTAGATAAAGAAGCGGTGAAGTGACTCACCCAGGGTCACAAAACCACCAAATGGTAGAGCTTGTGTTTGCATTCAAATTTGCTGGGGGGAAGAGGAGTGGGGGTGGGGGTGGAATCAGAGAGAAAAAGGAGGGAGGGGCAGTGCAGGGCCAACAGTTAGCCCTGCAAGCCCCCACTGCTGCTGAGGATCCCAGTGGCCTCAGGAGCCTGGCCCAGTCCTCTGGCTGCCGGGAGCCTGGGCCCTGGGTTTTCTCCTTGCCTGTGGCAGGAAAGTTTGCTGGGCAAAGGCAACAGGCTGGGGGAGCAGAGGCCCAGAGGGGGGCAGCTGGCCAACGTCACAGGGCGAAGCCTGGCAGAGCCAGGTCTGCTGACTGCCCGCTCGTGCTGTCATCCTGTCCTCTCGGGCCAGAGAGGTGCTCCCAGAGGGAGGAGTCGGAAGGTCCAGGCTATGCGGTCATCTCAACCTGGGTACCAGGATTGGGAGCACAGTCCGGGGCAGGTCCATTCTAGCTCTCTCACTGGTCGTGCACTCAGGATCCAGGGAAACCCAGGGTCCTTGGGGGCTTGGAGACAGTTGGAAGAGCGAGGGTGCCTTCCTCCCACATGGGACCATCTGAGGGGATGGGCAGCTGCTCTGAAGCTGGTCCAGTTTAGAACCCGAAGCAGCCAGAAGGGGAGGGTGAGCTGGGCCCTGAGAACACCTAAGTTGTGGAGTATCAGTGGCCTGCAGGCAGCTCCTAGGCAGCCTCCACTGCCTGGTGGCAGCCTCTGAAGATGGGCCCAGGGAAGACTGGAGAACCTGCCAGCCCGAGCCCCTGAGCCATTATAGGGTCCGAATTTATGGTGGTGATGGTCTCGGGACTGGTGCCCAGGGTGGCTGCAGAGGGCGATCCTGAGCTGCCCCAGCTGTGGTATTTATTCAGAGGCCCTGTTTGAGGTGGAGAACCAGGGACTCTGTGGCTGCGGCCCCACAGTCTAGACGGAGTTATGATCTCGGTTCCCTCTGTACCTGTGGCTTGTGGCCTGGGAGTGGGTCCTCTGAGCTTCTGAGGACCCCGGAGGGCTGGTGAAGGGAGCTGTGACCATTGACTGCAAGTTTGGCCGTGGAGGAGCTGATGCCAGGTTGGCCGGCAAAGTGTCTGGGTGAGATCCCAGGCAGCTCCAACAGTTTGGGGGCTTTCCATTCTGCTCAGCCCTGTCCACCTGCGGTCAGGGCTGGAGGACGGGCTGCAGCCTGACCGTGGGAGGGGACTGTGTGCAATCACATGCTAGCAATGGGTCTGGGTCCCACTGCTGCTTACAGGGCCAGTGTGGGGTGCACCATGCCACACTGCTTCCTGGGCATGGGTCCCCGCTTCCTGGGCACAGTCCCTCTATCTGGCACAACACCTGCCCCTGCTATAGGGAGGAGTTTGGAGACAGTAAAAGAACTACAGCCCCACTGAAGGCCCTCAGGGAGCCCCGGGGCCTGGAGCAGGCTGCCGATCTTCCCGGAAGCTGAGGGTGGCGGCCTCAGTGTAAGAACCTGGGTTCTCCCTCGGTTCTTTCCCCCTGAGATCCATGTAGAGAAAAGGCAGAGAGACAGACTCCTTTGAAGAGAAGGAGCAGGGATATGGTTTCTCTCCCTCTGGCCTCAGGGAGACAGGTCTGAGCCTCTGGGCTGGCTGGGAGGGAGGCAATGGCAGGAAGGAGGAGGCCAGACAAGACACAACCTTGAGTCGCTGTGGGAGAGGGGGCCAGAGCTGGAATGTTTGCTCAGCGTCTGGCTCTTGTCTCCATGACAAGAGGACCCACGCCTGACCTTCAGGGTGGCAGGCTCTAGTTAACGGGTCTGCTCTGGCTGATGCCAGTTTTCTGGCTCCTGGTGAGGTTCCCTGGTTGGACACCCTCGCAGCCCACACACCCCTTTCTTAGACACAGAGACAGAAAACCCAGATGGACACCGGATGGACAAACACACGCTTCTCCCCTTTTCCATACCTCCTCCCTCTCCACCAAAGAGCCTTTTACAGAATGTTCCACCCCTCCCGTTGTGTGGGAGGGCTGTGCAGTGTGTGCATTTGGTGCGCCCGCCTGCAGGCTGAAGTGTGCGAGGTGGCTGTGTTTGTGTGTGCCCAAGTGTGAAATCACACCCGCAGGGGTCCTAAATAGAAGGGAGGAAGGGCAGCCAGGGAGGCCAGATGTCCTGGCTATGGGCCACTCCAGCAAGCCTGCACATCTGGAATGAGACACCCCCACCCCCTCCCACCATGTCCCAGACAGCATTTGGCACAGGATACTGGCTGTAACACTTTCGGTTTATTGGCTGGGATGCCCTGGTGTGGCCGACCAGCCACTGGGCCTGAGAGAAGGCCTGTCTCCTTCCCCACCCTTCCCCTTCCTCTCCCCACTGTGCTCCTGTGGGACGCGTACGGAAACTCATGCCCCAGGAAACAGTGGGAAGTGGAGGCTCAAAATAAAACCAAGTGAGGCCGGGGAAGGGCCGGGACACGGATATTACAATGAAGATATGCACCAGCTATACACAATCCAGCACGCAGAGGTGGGCAGGACAGGCAGGAGGGTCCCGCTGACAGACCCTCCCCCCACCGGCCGGCCCCCACAGAGGAATGGCCACTTCAAGTGTCTCAGTAAAAGCTCTGGCTCCCCGGCCCTGGGCCCTTGCTCAGGTAGGGCCAGCGGGGGAGGGATCTGGGGAAGTGGCTCATGAAGGAGTCCAAGTCCCTGCCTCCTGAGGACAGCCGCATCCAGACCATCGGGGGGTGGGGACGGGTGCTCCCACTGTCCGGTCCAGGTGACGGGGGCAGCGGTCACTTCCTGCTGTGCAGTGTGTCCTGGAACTTGGTGCTGGTGTAGCGCAGGTGGAAGCCTTTTTTGGTGATGGTGTCATCGGAGTGGAACCTCACCAGGACAGAGTCTCCCGCCGAGTACACCTCCTCAGGGGGCTGACGGAGGAAGGGGATGTGTGAGGCTGAGGACGGGCCCCGGGCTGCGGTTTTCCCTCCCTAAGGCCCCCTGCTCTATGGAAGGCAGGCTCCGACTTCCACCAGGTCCCCCGACCCCTTGGAGCAGGAGACTCTTCTAGTGGCCGTTTAAGGGGTGCCTGGGGGAGGGGAGAAAGCAGGGGGCAGAGGAACTTGTCTTAAGTCCAGAGTAAAACGTCTATTCTCAACCCGGCTCTGTTACTAACTAGTTCGTTGTGAAGTTTTGGCAACGCACTACCTTTCTGGACCTTGCTTCCCGCAAGTACAAACAGGACCAAAGGCTATCTGCTCTCTAAGCCTAAAAGGTCTGGGGGAGAGGGTACATGAGCAGGTGGCTGTGGAGGGTTCTGCAAAGGAAGCAGATTCTCTGAGTGGCTGCCTTCTTGCTGCCCAGCCATCTCCTGGAGAAGACTGGACAGCTGGGTTCCCCGGACCTGGCTCGGCCAACCCCCAGCCCCCTCCCCCACTTCTGACCATCGTCAACGCCAGGTGATGCCCCTTCCCAGGCTCCTGCCAGCCCCTCCTCACCTCTGTACAGACCCCCAGGGTGACAGCCACCCGTAAAGCATCAGCACACAGATGCCCTGCCCTGAAGGATCATTTCTTAGAACCTTAGGGACATTTCTGGCAACCATGCCAGGAAGCCCTGATGGGATTGGGCTCCTTCCCCAGATCCCCACCTGCTAGCTTCTGTCTGTGGAAGTTTCTGGAAGAAGCCACCTAGGGCACCCGAATGTGCCAGATCAAGGAAGTGACAAAGGCCAAAGGGTAGGAGGGGTGCCAGTTTGGCAGCCAGGGGACTCCCGAGCCTCTAGCAGGGCAGGCAAGGGGACTGTGTGCCCCGCTTCCCGCTCCACCTCCCCACCCCTCACCCTGCCCAGCCCTTGCCATTCAACAGGCTGAAGCTCTACTTGAAAGGAGACTCGCCACAATGTTGGGTCCAGCAGCTGCTCCAGCTCTGGGAAGTTCACCCTTCCTGGGGCGCCCAGGTGGCCTGGAGCACGGCCCTGAGAGGCGGGGACCAGGAGGTGATGGGAGGACAGTCTGGGTATGCACATGAGGTGAATGCATGTGCAAACGTGTGTGTCTGTGTGTGTGTGTGGGGGGGGGGGTGGATGGGCAGAGAAAGACAGCATTCTCTGAAGGAGGACAAGATTAAAAAAAGAGAGAGAGAAGGAGCCACAAGCTCTGACTGGGAGGAACATAGATCCACCTTTGTGGTTTTCCTGTGGCCTCAGTTAAAACCCTATCGAGCACACTCTTGCCACCGCCTCTAAAAGGCCAAGAAGTGGTGCTCAGGGCCTGGTTGGACAGCAGCAGCTCGGGAACCACTGGCCTCTCACCAAGAAGGGAAGCTGGCCATGCGAGTGAGGAGGGTGTTTTTGTGGCTCAGCCAGAACGGCTGGTCAGCACAGCTCGCTTAGGTGCTGGTCCCTGGCTCTGGCTCCCACCTCTGAGTCCTGGTGAGCTGCCTTGGGCTGGAGCAAGGGATGGGGTTGGGGCCTCCTCCTCTCCAGATGCAAGCTACACTGGAGGCCCAACCAAACGGGTGCTGGGGAGGCTTGAGTCAGGGCAAGGCCCATCCCAGAGGCTGCAGGAACCTCTGTTTTGCCCTAAAAGGACCCGTTGTCCCGGGTGGGGATGGCCCAGCGCAGGGCAGGCCTCTGTGATCAGCCACCCAGCAGGTCTCTGGGCCCTGGCCAAGGGCCAGCAAATGCTGCCACCCACCATACCGGCACCCCATGCCTGCAGAGGCACTGGGCTGACACCGGGCCACTGGATTGGGGCGAGAGTGGGACCTCACCCCGGAGCCACAGTAGCGCCCCAGCCTGGGGGCTGTGCTGTCGTAGCCATCAAAGAGCTCCATGTAGTCGTAGCCACAGTCCGTCTCCTCTTCCACCTCGAAGGTCTGGAACACGAGCTCCACACCGTAGCCTTCCTCTGCCACGATGACCCACTCGCAGTCCACCCCCCCGGGGTAGTTGTTGTCGCCAAACTGGGCGTGGGAGTAAAGATCCTTGGACTTCACCTCGGCTCGCACCTGGCCTCCGCACTCTGTGGGGACAAGATGGGCCATCACTCGCCGAGCTCAGCCGCGGCGGCCTGCACCCCACCACGCAGGCCTCCAGGCCGGCTGCAGGCCCTGCGAGGCCGCATGGCTAGTGAGGGCCGGGTTTGGGCCTGGCTCAGGACTTGGCCCAGAGCATGGGGGCCGGGGGTGCACAGGGTGGGGCGGCTCAGAGCAGAGGCGTGGTGGAGGGCATGCTTGCTGAGAGGGGACATGGCTAAGTCCTCCAGTTGATGGATGTCATGGAAGAATGTGGGCCCTGCGCTGCCAGATTCTATTCTTAAGAGAGAATAGGATCATCCAGATTTTATGTGAAAACTCCTGATTTTTAAATGTTGGCTCACGTTTTTAAAAAACACAGTGTGGGCCAAGCACTCTGACGGCCAGATGGGGTTCCGGGCCTCCAGCCTGCGACTTCTGTGCTGGGAGGGGAGAGCATGCAGGGCAGGGCCACGGGCAGCTACCTCCTCCGGACGCCCTCTGGCCTCCAGGACACCTGGTGCTCACCCTTCCCTGTGGGGTGGGGACGGGGGGTGGGGGCCTGGGGCAGGGACTGAGTTGAACGTATTGAGGGGGGACTGTGACACACCCGCTCTGGAGAGACCCCAGCAGGTGGCTGGAGACCCACAAGGAGCCTGCAAAGCCCCGATCCAACGCCCTGGGTCTGACAGACGTTCTAGGCCTCCCACGACTGGCCTCCAGCCTTTCTCTGCAGCCAATGCCCCCACTTCACTGCTGGCCTCACACATCCTTGCTCTGGACAAGCTGAGTGATCTGCTAGCACCTGTACCCACTCAGAGCGGCCTGGGCTGGGCTGGGCTCCTCCCCTGTGACCCACCAGTCACACCCTGAGCGAGGTCCTTATCATGCTTTGTCTCCTGCTGTAATCACCTGCACAGTCCGTCTCTCTCCTAGACTGCGAGTTTCTGGGGGTGAGTGGGGTGAAGGGCTCAGGTCTGAGGCATAACCATTGTTCCTCATAGCCTTCTCATAGCCATTGTTCCACATAGCCTTCTTGCTCATGACCAGAGCTCGGTAAATGGTTGATAAATAAACAAACAAATGAACACAGAGGAAGCCCTTCAAGGGCTGAGTTGTTCGTCTGCTTCATACGTTTTGTGACCCGCACTTAGAATGCTGCCTCATACATGTTACGTGTTAGTAAGCAGGTATTGAATGAATGAAGAGTGAATTTGGGGGCAAAGTTCAGTGTCCGAGCACTGGGAAATCTGGGGATTCCCTCCCCAACCCTGATCCCCTACCCCCTGTCGTCACTGCCCTCCGAAGGGCCACCTCCCCAGCCCCCAACCAGAACTTCCTCTTCCTCGCCCAGGAGGCTCCCTCTCTGCTCCCCTGGCCTAGTCCTCAGCACACACCGTCTCCCCAGCCAGGCCCAGGCTCGGTCTGTCTGTGCCTTCACAGGCTCTTTGTAAGCCCACCCGAGCCGGGCCTGCCTCTGAGACCGGGACCAGCAGATGCCTCCAGAACAAATGCTGGCGCTCGGGCCGGCTGCCCGGGCCGGGGGCAGGTGTCCTCACCTGTGGAATGGGACGCCTGGAAGCCCTTCCGCTGGACGGAGTTGTCGGAGTAGAAGCGCAGGAACATGCGGCTGCCCGTGGCCACCACCGGCTCGGGCTTCTTGCTCCCACAGAAGCGGCCCAGAACCGGGGCCTTGGCGTCACGCCCGTCGTACACCTCCAGGTGGTCGTAGGCACACTCGGGCTGGGACTCAATGTCCATCTCCAGGAAGGTCTGGGGCATGGGAGCAGGACAGTGAGCTAGGAATGTGGTGGGGGCCAGTGGGGTGGGCAGCAGGTGGCTCCAAACTCAGGCCTCCTGACCCCTGCTCATAGAGTCCAGGGGGAGCGGCCACAGTTGGTGGACGGCAGTGAGGGGGGATCCAGGAATGGGGTGATGGCAGGAACACCCCCAATGTACACTGAGGAAGGGCCTCTGTGGAGACCAGCCTGGGCTTCCCGCAGGATGGCAGCCCTGTGGGCTCAGCCAGGCCATCAGCCTGCAGCCTGCCCTGCTCTGGGCAGTAACTCTAAGTACCCAGGGCTTTGGAGCCGACAGGAAAGAGGTGGCGGCTTCGTGGCAGGGGGAGCAGGGTGCCTGTGCAGGCGGGGGTGTGGGCAGCTCACCAGCTTGACCCGGTGCCCGGGGGTGCTAGAGATAGCCCAGGTGCACTCCTTCTTGCTGGGATACTTGTCGGGCCAGTTGGGGCTGGTGATGGTGCCGCTAGTGGATGTCACCTTGTGGTCACAGCCAGCTGTGGGAGGTGAGTTAGGGGAAGGGAGTCATCAGGAACCCCAATGCTTCAATGCCCCTCGGAAGCAAGGAAGCCACTCCCTCCCACCTGCCTGCCTTCTTTCTCTTGCTTCCCACATAAAAGCTGACTGCACTTCTATCGCTTGTTCCCATTGTACCCACGCCCCGGGAAACCAAGCTGCTTGGTTCCAAGCGCAGCCGCACTGGCAGCATCCCCGGCACCACCCTCTCAGGCGCCCTGAGCAAACCCCTGGACCTGTGAGGCCACCTGGCCACACCTTCTCTGCCCTCTGAGACGCTGGCATCCTCTGACCTCCTGCCACGCCTCCACAGTCAGAGAAGACTTTGGCACCTGACTCAGTTCTCTCCATCCCACTCCCGCTACCGCCGTCCGGGGTGATGTCAACAAACACGAGACGGTCCGCCCAATGCCCTGCCCTCAGCTCCACTGGGCCTTATCTCCGTCCTCCTGAGGTGACCTCACCCCAGCCTTTGCCATCACCACTGCGTCTCCAGGCTGCACTCACCACCCTCTCTGTGGCCCCTCCCGTCTCCCAGGGCACTCAGGCGCTCATTCTCCTGTCCCCCTTCTTCAACTTTAGCGAGACCTCCACGCCGATCCCGCCAGTTTCTCCCAATATCCCTCCTTGTTGACTTCCTTCCCTATCCAGCTGGACTGCAGGCTGAGCCCCGACTGGTCAGCCACACGCCATCCTGCTGAACCATCTTGGAAAACCCCATCCGTGGCCCCCCAACTCGGTGGGCCCCAAACCACTGGATACTCTTGGATTTGTCCTTCACCAGCGCCATCTCTCACCTCCTCAGCAATGGCTCCGTTTAAACCTTCAGCCCTCTCCTCAACTCCCAGCTGACCCCCTCCCCTCCTGCCTCCCTGAGAAAGTCGGGGCCTCAACGATGAAGGACTTCAACCTCCCGACCCTACCTGCAAACTCACACCCCCCACCTCCACTTCCCCTCCTTCCCTGTCTCAGAGAAAGCGCCCCTCCTCTCAGGCAGGAATGATCTCCTTCTCTGACCTGGGGACCCTGGGAGCACACATTTCCCACCCTCCCTCTCTCTGCCAGCCTATGAGCCTTCCTGAGCTGTGCCCATCCTAAGCCAGCCCTCCCACGGCCCAGCCTCTCTCCTTCTCTGCTCAGCCAACCTTCAAGACAGCTATCACCACCTCCTCACTGCTTGTGGCTCCTCGATCCCCTGCAGTCTGCTTTCTGCCTCTAAAAAGCGTGGCCTCACAAACAAATTTAAAAGCCGGTGCTCATTATTCATTACCATCCAATCTCACAGGCCCCTCTAGGAAAAGTGGGCAGAGGTAGACTGCTGGGCTGGGGAGGAGAAAGGGATGGGTGTGTGTATGAGGGGCGGGGGCGGGGCGGGGGGGCGCAGGCTGAATAGCTGTGCCTAGTCAGAGGCTCAAGATGCCTGCACGGTCGGTCGGGAGGACCTGGAGAAGAGTGGCACCTTGCAGGCAGGTGGAGGCAGGCGGAGCTCCTGGCCCTCCCAGCTGAGCTATGAGCTGTCTCATTACCCCTCCAGGACTTTCCATGTCTACAGGCACTGCCCTCCGCATCCTCCCCTGGTCCTCATGCCCTCAAACATGTCCTTGCACACCAGCTAGACTGCAGTCTCCTGGGCAGCAGGGGCTACAGAACCCTGCACAGCGCTGCACCCGCAGGGGGCACCCTCTGACTGATCTGTAATTAGCCCATCCTTTAAGCGAGTAAGGAACCATGTGCTTCTAAAGCGAATCAGAGCTACTGCATACAGGCCACCTTCCCAAGAATTTGAAACCCTCCCCAGCTATCTCGTTGATGTTGACGCTGAGGGTTCTTTAGCAAAACCCTCTTTTTCATGGAAGGTGCAAAGATAAAAACGCAGTTTGACAACATCAGAATTAGATCCCCTCTAGCTAAACGATAGGGGTGGCGGGGGGGGCCAGGAGTCAGGCCTTCATATTTGGGGAGCCTGAAGTGACCGGGTTGGACGTCCTGGAGTGTCTGTTGGGTCGCTGTTGGGTGCTTGGATCCTGTTTATTCTGGCCAGCGGTTTGTTTGTACCTTGGTTGTCCATCTACTAATGGTGAGAAGAGGCATTTGCCAGCCGCTGTGCTAAGTGCACAGAGCAAGTTCCCTGAAGCTTAGTACCCTGCACAATAGGTACCATTTTCAAAAATCATCTCACGGGTGAGGAAACGGAAGCTCAGGGGGGTGAAGGGACTCACCCAGGCCACACAGACATTCAGTGGCAGAGGCGAGTCTGCGCTGTGCTGGGGTTAGGAAGTGCTAACAGGCGGGGGCCACAGTGGAGTGAGCGCCTTGGAGAAGGCCAGTGCCCAAAGGATGTCAAGGATGACGTGAGAGCTGTGTTCAAATATCTGTAGGGCTTCAGTTCCTGGGAGGCAGCGGCCCTGTTCTGAGTGTCCCCGGGGTCAGCAGTGTGACCCAAAACGGTGACATGCATGATGGTGCTGGCGATGAGCCAGGTGCTGCGTGGAGCCTTCACAGCCTCACGCCTTTACAGGGCAGGTGCTGTCACCTCTACATGTCACAAGGAGCAAACCGAGGTACAGGGACAGGAAGGCACTGGCTCAGGGGCTCACAGCTGGCTGGCTGGCTGGCAGGACTGGGTCAGGCAGCCTGGCTCCAGTCTGTGCTCTTAACCGAGTCCCATCGCGCCTCTGCCAGAGGGAGGTCGTTACAAAAAGAAGGACCTGGACATGGATTTGAAGAAACACTAACTACGAAAACAGCCCAAAATGGAGCCTGGGGCAGCTGTGAGCTCCCTTTCCTGACACACAAGGAGAGCCCGGAAGCGCATGTGGCTTGGATGTGGCTGGGGCTGGGAAGACCTGTGCGCCAGGCACGGGTGACATGAGGTGACCCCAGGAGTCGCTCAGCTCTCTGAGTCTAAACACTGACCAGTGGGGAGGGCACCTCTGACCTGGTGCTCCCCAGCCTTCGGTCCTGCAAGTCCAGTTGCTGCGGGCATGGGAGGTGCCGGCTGGGCATGGGAGGTGCCGGGTGGGCAGGGGAGGTGCCGGGCGGGCACGGGAGGTGCTGGGCGGGCAGGGGAGGTGCCCGGCGGGCCTGGCGCCGGCCCGGCTCGGTTACCTTCCTTGCAGTCGTGTTTGTTGTCGTGCAGGACGAAGCCGCTGCGGCACAGGCACTCGTAGCTGCCGAAGGTGTTGGCGCAGTCGTGCTGGCAGCCGCCGTTGTCCTTGGAGCACTCGTCCTTGTCTGCAGGGGAGCAAACAAGGGCAGACCCCGGGTCTGTGCAGGGCTGAGGTCCGGGCGGTCACCCCAGGGGAAGCGGGAGGCCTGGCTGGGCTTCCTCCCCCCGGGAGCTGGGGGGTGGGGGGGTGAGAGTTCAAGGCGATGACAGGGTCCGGCTGTGGGGAGAGAAAGTAGAAGTGGGGTGGAGGGAGGGCTGGGTCTGGAGCTGACCAGCATGGGGACCCTTTACCATTACCTGCTTACTGGACAGACGGACAAGTGGAAAAACAGACACACGGACAAGCAGACTGCAAGAGAAAGGAGCAGGACGCAGGGGTCCCTTTTTTACTTCACAACAGGAAATGTCACAGACACCATCAACATGGGAGGGTGTGGGGGGGGAAGGTCCCCTGTCCATGTGAGGGGGACGCGGGGGGGAGGAGAGCACCAGTTCTGTCCGGCCAGAGGGAGGCAGGCCGGAGTGGCAGAGCGGAGGTGGGGGTGGGCGGCTCGGGAGCCCCCAGCCCATTCTGTCCAAGGTGAGGTTCCTGAGTAACAAAGGGTCCGGGAGGCCTGGGGGGCCTCACTGGGGGGTCCGGTTTCTTTTCTGTACTCGGAATTTGAGCTGGTGGGGTCGTCCCCGAGGGGGCTGCAGAGCCGGCCTTTTTTCTGAAACGAGAGAGAGAGAAGGAGAAAAGGGACCGAGGGGGTGGAGGGTGGAGGGCAGGGATCAGACAGGGAGAGCAATGAAAACCAGACCCGGGCCTCGAGGCAGAGCCACGGGGCAGGCGGAAGGCAGGGGGCACACACATGCAGGAGGCCATGTCTGCGCAGCCAGGGCACCAAGGGGTGGCAGGTGGGAGGAGCACAGCGACAGGGATGGATGGATGGATGGATGGATGGATGGATGGGGAGGAAGCCTGTGGCAGGGAGAAGGCCTGCAGGGCTGGGCACAAGGCCCGTGCACTGGGGGAGAGAAACAGTCTCAGGCAGAGGGGCTCAGTCCAAGGAAGGGGGGGGGGCTCAGGGAGAGCTCCGCTCTCTCACTCTGGATGCTGCAGCTACAGAGCATGTTAGACACACACCCACACCCACAGGCTCCCCTCATGATGTACTGTCGTCCCAACATGGCAGTACAGATACTGACCCACAGGCTCACACCTATGTGTGCACAGGATGCATGTCACACACAAACAGGGCAGACAGATACCACACGCGCACACATTATCAGCCATCCACCCATCTGTGTACACGTGCACACAGAGATACACACTCAAGGGTGCCCACTGACACAGACACATGGTCACAGAGGTATGTGTCGGTCACACCCACATGTTCATGGTCACTGGGGACCATGTGCCTGGCACTGAGGCCGGCATTCAGGAAGGTGTGTGGACTGAATGGGCACCCAGAATTTCAGAGATGAACCCAAGGTAGAAAGATGCCTGTTGGCATTCACATGGCCAGTGGGGTCTGTGCCAAGGGGAGCCCTGTCTCCCTCAGGAGAGGGGCCCAGGGGCTGGAGCCCTGGCTCCCAGGACTTGCTTCTCCAATCCGTTCTCAGGTGGGCCAGACCCTTTGGGGCCTGCAGGAACCCAAGGCAAAGAGGTAGGGTCTCTTTGAAGGGCTCCTTCTCAGTTAGAACCTCACCGAGACCCTGACTGAGGGCCTGGGGAAGCTGCCTTTGCATCCGCCCCGCAGGAAAGTGGGGGTGATGGAGACCCGATGACCCTCATGGGGTGTCACTGAGGAACTCACCGGTGACTATGCTGGGAGCTCATGGACTGAGCAAAGATTTCTCTGAAATGTTTTGACCACACCTTCCTCGTATTTGCACCCCAAGCACCCAGTATAGGGCCTGGCGGACAGTAGGGATAAAAAACACTTGCCCAGTGAATGAGTGAGTACGTGAATGGCTGAACGAATGAATGAGGGAAAAGTGAATCCTGAGGAAGACCTGCTCTCGCATCCCTGGGTAGGGCCCTGGCATGGTGGGGGTGGGGGTGGGGGTGGGCAGCCTCCCCTTGAAGCCAGGGGGGCAGGTCGCAGGAGGGGCAGGAGCAGGGGGGTGGACATGGGCCCAGACAAGAAGATGGCACTCACCCTCCAGTGCCAAATGCCCCGGAAGGTGGCTGAGATCAGACTGAAGTTCTTCAGGCTTTTTCTTCTCCTTCTTGGCTTAGAGTCTCCTCGCTCGGTGTCCCAAAAGTCCAAAGAGCCCCCCTCCTGGGCGGCCAGAGTCAGATGCCCCATGCCCTGAGGGCTGGACCTTGATGCCCACTGGTGAGGGTCCTTGGCTGGTTTCTTGTGGGATTGGGCAATACGCACGTGTGTGTGTGTGTGTGTGCACATGTGTGTATGGGCATCTCTGTGCGGGACTGCGGGTGGGTGGGCACAGTGCCATGCCAGGGCAGGGCAGTAACCATGGGTGGAGAGCCCTGGGCTCTAGGCCTGACAGATGTGGTGTCAGTCCCCTCCCCCCTCACGACCGGAGCGACAGAAGGGCAGGAAGAGACGAGAGTAAGCAGGTAATGGTTTCCCTGGGGCCAAGCCCACACCTGAGTAGGTGTTATGTCCCCTCAGCCCTCTGGTGAGCACCTCGTAGGAGTTCCAGGTAGGCGCAGGGAGAAAGGGGTTTGCACTGAAAGGGGAGGGTCTCAGCAAGCCAGGGGCAGGGACTATGGGCACTTTAAGCAAAGCAGGGTGGCTGGCAGTGCCAAGCAGGGAACCAGTGCACAGGGGCAGTGCATGGCATCCAGGTGGGGCAGGCAGGGGTGCAGGGCGGCCACAGAGGGGCTGGAGGATGCAGGACCCTGGGCAAAGGAGGGGAGAAGGAAGGCAGCGTGGACAGGCCGTGGGCTTCCTGCCTTCCTGCCGCCCGTGCCCCACCCACCAGGTGTGCTGGGGGTGAGGACCCCCAGCTGCCCCCCACAAAACCCTCCTCCTGCCCTACACTATCTGGGTCCCAGGTCCTACATGCCTCAGAAAGACCACTGGCCACCTCTCAGCCTGGCCCCAGAGTCAAGGGCAGAGGGATTAAGAAAGCAGGGAGAGGTCTCCTGGGACCCCTGGAGGTCAAGCTCAGAGGCTGGGCAGGGGCTGTGACTACCTTTTAGGTCACCTGAAGATGGGGCCATCAAGGGGACTCAACCCCAAGGCAACTCTCAATAAACTAACTAAATATATACAGATAGTACATAAGTAAATATAATAATATAATAAATAATTTTAAATGAATAATTAATCAAATAAATGCTGGCTGAACCTGAGTCCCTGACCTGCAGGCTGGGGGGAGAAAGGCTTTGGTGTTGGAGGGAGGGAGGCTGCTTCCTAGGCATGAACCCATCTGGAGCCTGCAGGTCTGGTCAGCAGTCTGGCTACAGCCACCCTGTCCATGCAGACGCCCTCCTGCTCTCTGCTCGCAGCTCCTGTCCTCCAGCCACACGGAACCGCCTGTCCCCAGGGCCTGTCCGCTCTCAGACTCCTGACACCTGGCTCACCCTCTCCCTTCATTTCTGCATCCCTGTGTCCTGCCTGTGTCCTGCCCAGCCTCAGGTCAGCCTCCATAGAACCCTGAGGGCTCTGGAATAATGGGGTTCAGGGCAGAGGGGCTGGCCTGGTGGTGGAGGGCCAGTGTGGGAGCAGGGACAGACCCTGCTGCAGGTACCAGGAAGCAAGAGAGCGGCTTGGAGCTGGGGAGTCCATGTTACCTGAGAAGAAGTGGGCCTTGAAGCCCTTTTTGGAGACGGTGTTGTCGGACTTGAACTCCACGCGCATGTTGTTGTACTGGGAGGTGATGACCTCGGGCTTCTCAGAGCCACAGAACTTGCCGTGCAGCTTGGAGTCAGCTGTGAGTCCACTGCGCACCTCCACGAAGTCGTACTTGCACACCTGCAGGGTAGTGCGGCTCCAGGCCCACCTCCTCCAGGAAGCCTCTCCTGACCACCCGGCCCAGGAGCCTTCCTGTTCTGTGGGTCCTTTCTCCTGCAGTTACCTGCTTTACCAAACCTAACAATTCAAATCGGTGCCACCCTGCTGCCATCAGATGGACCCAGCCCTGCCTCCCTCCACAGGCTTCCGGACCCCATGTCCTTCATTCCCACATGCCGTGGGCTCCGGGGCCTTCCCGCCTCCCCTGAGCGGCCCCTGCTTCCCTGGCTCCCTCTCCCCTCTACATTCTGGGAGTATGTCTGTTTCAGAGGGTAGGATGCAGGCATCGAGCTGAGTTCCCATGCCTCAGACCTTCCTCCGTCTCCTCAGCCCAGCAGCACTTACGTCGTTGCCCTCGGTCTCGAAGAAGTCGAACTGCAGGGAGATACGGTACTGGGTGGGGGCCACCAGCTGCCAGATGCAGTTCTTGTTGGGCGGGTACTCCTTGGGCCAGCCCGGGCTGGTGATGGAGCCGTTGAGCTTGGTGAGGAATCCGCCACAGGCAGCTGGGGGCACAAGGGAGTGGCATCACCCTCCAGGGGTCCCCGCTCTAGGGAAGGGCACCCGACGTGAGCTGGGGTGCATTAAGGGTCAGGTGGGGGCCTCGGCCTGGTTGCTCTAGGACAGAGGGAAGGAGGCATGGGGTGGGGTCAGGGCACCTGCTGAGAGGGAGGAGAAAGAGCAAGGGGCTCAAGAAAGGCAGTGTCAGTGGGCAGTGAGGGTGGGTGGGCAGTGAGGGCGGGTGGGCAGTGAGGGCGGGTGGGCAGTGAGGCCGGTGGGCAGTGAGGGTGGGTGGGCAGTGAGGGCGGTGGGCAGTGAGGGCGGGTGGGCAGTGAGGGCGGGTGGGCAGTGAGGGTGGGTGGGCAGTGAGGGTGGGTGGGCAGTGAGGGCGGTGGGCAGTGAGGGCGGGTGGGCAGTGAGGGCGGTGGGCAGTGAGGGCCGGTGGGCAGTGAGGGCGGGTGGGCAGTGAAGCCGGTGGGCAGTGAGGGTGGGTGGGCAGTGAGGGCGGTGGGCAGTGAGGGCGGGTGGGCAGTGAGGGCTGGTGGGCAGTGAGGCCGGTGGGCAGTGAGGGCCGGGAGGAACCGGGAGGGCCTGCCCAGAGGTGAGCAGGGAGAAGCCACTCGGCAAGACCAGGCTGAGCTGGAGCCCGTGAGCACAGGGCGCCACCACCAGCCTCTCGGCAGCGTGTACAGGGAGAGGCTGAGGCTCAGTGCCTGCCCCAGGGCAGGGTTTCCAAATCGAGGATCATGACCTTCCCGTGGGTGATGAAATCAATCAGCAGGTCAAGATAAGCATTTAAAAAACATAGTAAGAATGAAAAAAAACAACAACACAAAAAGCAGAGTACATCAGCCCTGGTAACAGCGTGTTCTGGGGATTAAATTATGAAATGTATTCCTTGTGCACGTGGTGAAGAAACTTCTAGGGAGTCCTCGCTGTTCCTGGAATGGTTCTGTCTGGGGCATGAGAGATCTGGCTGGACGGTTTGGGGTGAGGGAGGGGACAGTCATGGGGCGGTCTGGGGACACTCACCCTCACAGCGGCGCTTGTCAGGGGCCAGCTCGTACCCAGGGTCACAGCTGCACTTGTAGCTGCCCAGGGTGTTGAGGCACCGCTGCTCACAGCCCCCACGGTTGGGCCGAGAGCACTCGTCCACTTCTGCGGGTAGGAAGGAATGGGTATCAGTGACTCCCAGGCAAAAAGAGTCCCTCCTCCTCCTCCTGCTTGAGAGTCACATCCAGGGTCCTCAGGCTTCCTGTGATGGCCCCCAGCCCCATTCTACAGTGGGCAGTCGGTCGTGAGCCACTCAGCTGGGAGGCCGTGGCCTCCTGGCCGCACCCAGCTCTCCACGGCTACTCAGGACCCACTCAGTCCCCAGGGGGTACTTCTCATGAGAGCCCCAAAGGGACAGGCAGTGCCCTGAAGCAGGGGCAGGGGGACCTCACAGTCTTTTCTCTGACCACACCGTTTACCGGTGCTCAGGCAGAACACCCTGTCCGAGGTCACATGGATGCCTCCTCCAGCTGCCCTGCTTCCTCCCTGAGCGCCAAGGTGCTTCCTGCCTCGCGGCCTCCTGTGCCCTCTGTACAAACTTCTGGGTGTTAAGGCAACGCCTGAATTGTCATTTCAATCCATAGTCGAGCACCTGCCACGGGTCAGCTACTTGTACTGGCTCTGTCATTTACTCAAGGAGGTACGCAGTTTTTCTGAGGGGCTGAGCTTTTCTCCCCATTTAGGCCATACATTCCAGGCCAGGGCGCTAGGTCTGTGTCCCTCACAGTCTTTGTGTTGAATGAGTGAATGAAGAAGGAATGAAGTCATCACAGCACTGTCTACAACAGCCAAGATGTGGATGGACACAGACTAACGGTCCATCAGCAATTGTGCCTGGGGTCAGCCATACTGTATTGTACACTTAAAAATGTTCAGCGGGTAGTTCACATGCTAAGAGTTCTTATCAAATAAAATAAAATTTAAAAAAAAATAAAAGAAGGAATGGAGAAGACGGATTGCTGTGGAAGTGGAAGGGGGGAGGGACCGGGGAAGGCGGCACCTTTGAAAAAGTTGACAGCAAAACCGGCTTTGTTAATGGACCCGTCAGAGACGAACTTGAGCCAGAGGCGGCTGGAGGTGCTCTTGATGTCATCAGGCTTCTCGTAGCCACAGTAGCGCCCGATGAGGGTGCTGCTCTCACTGTGCCCGTCTCGCACCTCCAGGTAGTCATAGGCGCAGCTGTCGTGGCGCTCAATCTGGGGGTCAGGGGCTCGGTCAGCAGAGGAGCTCTGGTGGCCAGCACCCAGCACCCGGAGCCCATGGAGAGGTGGGCAGTCCTGGGGGCAACTGGGGCGTGAAAGGGTCACAGGGTCTCTGACCTACCTCGAAGGACTGGAAGGTGAGGCCCACGTGGAAGCCCTCGGACACCTGGATCCGCCAGATGCAGACTTTGCTGGGCCGGTAATCATCTGGGTAATTGGGCGACTGGATGTGGCCATTGTCCTTTTTCACATCTCCCCCACAGATGGCTTTGGGGACACAGGTGGGGGAAAAGGGAGGTCAGTAAGAAAGCTCTGCCTTGCTTAGGAGTCCTCCCCCCTCCTCCAGCCCTTCCCACATCCCCCCAGCTTCCCAGGGCCCTCCTTCCCCTCCCAGCCAGTCCCATGGGATCTCTTCTGGTGCCAGGAGGGGGTGGTTTTAGGATGCCAGGGACCCCATATATCTGACCACCCCCAACCCCATTTTCACCCTCAGTACCTTCATAGACTGCAAAGAAGCCCTTCCCGACCCAGTTGCTGCTGCTTCGGAATTCAACCCAAAGGCGGCTGTCGGTGGAGACGATAGGCTCGGGGAGTTTGCCCCCGCAGAAGCGGCCTGTGAAGATGGTGTGGGCAGAGGGGCAGTGAGGCCCGAACTGAGCCCCCCTCTCCTTCTCAATCCAGCCTGTCCCTCCGGAAGCCCCACCTCTCTGAGCGACACAGGGCTTGGGCTCCGGTCTGCACCGGGCACACATTCCCAAGACCGCACACCCTCCAGGGGGCCTGTGCCTGGTCCAAGGGCCAGCTTGGCCTTGAAGAGCCAGAGAGAGACCTTCTAGAGCAGCGGTCGCCGACCTTTCGGACCTCACGGACCACCAGCTGGCGATGCTGTTCTAGAGGATTTCACGCACTTGATTGAGGGATAAAGATAGGAGTCTTTTTCTGGGAGGAAAGGTGATTCTGCACAATAACCAACTGAACATGTGTTTTATTTACGTTTTTTTCTTTTGTTTCTTTTTTTCTTATCCTGCCTCCTCTTCCCCCCCAGTATTTACGTTTTCTAAAGAGCATATTACCATTGTTACCTATTTTTTCTTATTTGATCTCCATGTAAACAATAACCGAGAACCAAAACAGTTTTCCTTGTACATTATAAAATGTGTCATTTGATTCAAAGCAGGCATTGCCACAGGACCCCAGATAAATCCCGGAATCCGGAGACTGGTTCAGAAAATGCTCCCTTTGAAATAAAATCTGACAAGAACCCCCACCGGTGGATGAGGCTGCCCATCTGTGGGGTTCTTCACAGGCAGGGATCAACCAGGGATCTTCCTGGTAATTGGGTGTTTCCCAGCTTTCAGCAAGGGACAGAGGGCGTTGAACTAGGAATGTAAGTTATGAAAATAAACGGCAGTCTTGGCAACGCTCACATGTCTGCAGGACAATGTGTCGTAATAACAGCTGCTTTAGGTAATGAATAAGAAGTCTCAAACGCCAGAGACTCGAGGGAAGATACGGTAAGCAAGGATTTGTCCGCCCGCTGGAGGCACGGGCTGTGGGACAAAGGTCCCAACGCTAACAACTGGTCCCGAGCGGCCTGGGGGCCCACCCACACTGGAGAACAAATCTCACAGCTCCTCAGGCTGGGCGCCAAGACCGTCTCATTATGCCTCTCTTCAGCCTAACTCCTTAGTTATTTAGTTATTTAGTTATTTATTTAGGTTAATCCTCACCCAAGGATATTTTTTCCATTGATTTCTAGAGAGAGGGTAACATCGATGTGAGAGAGACACATCGATTGGTTGCCTCCCACATGTGCCCTGACTGGGGATTGAGTCTGCAACCGCCCTTGACCAGGATCGAACCTAAACCCTTCAGGCCGAGGGCTGATGCTCTACCCACTGAGCCGAACCGGCTAGGGCTGACCTACTCTATGTCTATTAAAGCACCTTCTGTTCTGCGGTTCTGACCCACTCATTTCCTACTTACTCATCCCCCCTCAAGGAAAAAAGCACCCTCTGCAAATGAGTGTGGGCCTCTGTCACGTGGGGTGGCCCTCGTGGTGGACCAGGCAGCACCGGGGGCACCCTCAGGCTGGACCTTGCAGACAGAGAAAAACAGCCTCTGAAATTGCCCAGGTGAGGAAGGGAACCCGGGACTTGGGATGTGCAGAATAGCCTGTCCATTTCTGTCAACTCAGATGCCTCCCTGATCCTTACATTGACGGCCACCAGGAGGGGGGCCCGGAAGCCTGTACCAAGGACTGTGAGGTCCAGACTGGGAAAGGGACTTGCCCAAAGTCCCCCCGCTAGTTAGTGATGCAGCCAGCAGGCCGGGTTCCCACGCAGGGTGTCGCCCTTGGCCAGGCGTTGGGTCCCAGGGGAGGATGAGGTAGTTGTAAGGAGCAGTCAGCGGACGAGGAGGCCGGGCTATGCGTTACCTCGGAGGGGCGCCTTCCTCCAAAAGCCATCTCGGACCTCGACGTAGTCGTACCAGCACAGGCGGCTCCGGTACAGGTCCATGGATGTGAAGTTCAGAATGATCTAGAGGAGAAGGGAGGAGGGAGAGGGTTATGTGGCTCCTCACACCTCATGGGCCTCGCCCTCCAGCCCCAGGACCGCTGTCCCGCTTTTGTGAGGCGGTTTGCTCTGGGTAATAAATAGTTAAAGGTTCCAAAAAGGAGTTCCTGGCACAGAAATATCCTCCTCTCCCCAGCCGTCGGCCTGTGTCAGTCAGCATCCTTCCAGGTGCCACAGGCCAGTCCTCACTTAAAATGCATGGCCCGGTGAGCATGTGTACGAGAGCACAGGCTCAGCTTATGGATTCCCTCAGGGAGGAGCCGTTGCCTGGGGTGACACCCAGCTCTCCCTGTGGTCAGCTTAAATCACCTAAATCACAGCACCTTTAGAGGGAAGAGGTCTCCTCAGTGAGAGGAAGGGCCCAGGCGGCAGGTGGTAGTGGGTGTCTGAGATGGGAAGGAAGGCTCTAGAGAGAAGAGGCACAGGGAGGACCGGCAGGCCCCCATCATCACATAGTATTCAACACTGGCTCTGGGCAGGGGGTCATGCCAACTGCAGAGGGCTCTCTTCCAGGTCTGAATCCTTCCCAGAGTGAGTTTAAGAAGCGTCCCTGTCAAGATGCTTAGGACTTAGAAGGATAAAACACAAATGCATGGAAAGATCACTTGGTGACAAAACTCAGACTCCAGTCACACAACCTGGGTTCGAATCTCCCTCAGGATTTCCTGCTGTGAGTCCTTGGGTCAGTCGCCCAACCTCTCTGAACTGCAGCTACCTCGTGTGTAAAATGAAGAAGAACATCTCAGTACCTCACAGGTCCAGGCACTGACAAGTGTCTCCCACTCACGAACTCATTTCAGCCTCTGAACTCATCGCATGTTCACCTAATACTGGAGGAATGTCTGACACCCTGCTGAGTACCAGCTCTCCCAGCAGGAGGGCACATTCGCCCCTAGAGAAGCACACTTTTCAGGAGGGAAACGGCCTCCTTGGTAGCTTCCAGAATGGGCCCTAAACCTGTTGTGTATTCTCTGTCCAACAAGCAGGGACTCCCGGCAACAGCTCACCGTGCCTGTGAGGCGTATGCAGTGGGCGCATGATGGCCCGAGAGGCCCACCTGCTAGGTGCCAGCTGGGTTCCCTGCTGGAGGAGAAGGGGACCAGGAGGTCTGTCCCCGTTCTGGATCACTGCAGAGTTTCAGGCCGGCGGGAAAAGGCCAGAATGAGAAAGATCCCAAAGCAGGTGCTGGGACTGCTGTCCGCAGCCAGCGTCCAGCTGCGACCTGTGGCCGGTCAAGGAAGGGCTTCTGGCTCACGGTCACTCTCTAACACTGACCCCGTCAGAATGCTTGGTGATTTCAGTATCCACCCAGATCAGTGATTTTCAACTGGTGTGCTGCAAGAATTTTTAAAACATGCAATAACTGACTATTTACAGTCAGGGACACTGACCTCTATTCCTAGATTGTCAAATAAAAAAATAGCAACAGCCAACACAACAATAGCAGTACGGTGTGAATGAATCAAAATTATACTTATAAAAAAATTATAGTTGTATTTTGGCAGATTGGCAAAAAAAAAAAAATACAATATGTTTTTGGTGTGCCCAAGTTCAGGAATTAGCGTATGTGTACCATGAGATGGAATTGGTTGAAAATCGCTGACCTATATGATCCTTCCCCTGTCTTGGCCTCTCTGCTCTGTGACCTCCTCTCTCTCCCTCTCTGTCTCTTCTCAGCTATACAGAGCACAGATCCTAGACCTTATCACCCATAATCTTAAGTTCAAGGACTCCACTCTCCATCCACATGCCCCAGTCTTTCCTGGCTCACTCCATCTGTACACTGAGTCCAATCATCCTTCCAGTTGACCACGATCTTCAATCCACTGAGCCTGTGGTGTTTGACTTACACCTCTAGGTGCTCACATCCCTCCTTCCCTAGATAGTCCATCTTTCTTCTTTTCCTTCGACTTATGAGCTTAAGTATGTTTGTGCTTGGGAACCTTTTATTAATTGCAGTACTCTGAGATGTTATTGAGTGAATCGTGTTTTATAAAGTGCACTGAGTATTCTTGATAATTCTTAATCATCACTGAGAGTCTTACTATAAAAATGTAAGTCCTAGCATACTGAAAAACTGAAGTTGAAAGTCCATTCTAGCTATGGAGTCAGTGTCTCATTACCCAATATTTTATCTTTTTAGAAAATGAGCAAATAAGATCACAGGAAGTTTCATTCGCTACGCAATCCTCGGGGCATAGCATGTAGTAGTTAATACATATTTCTTGAGTAGCATTTTGCTTTTAGGAATCTGTTCTATAGATGTACTTGTCCCAGTGTATAATGATATGTTTTAAGATATTTATGGTAGCATTTGTGAAAACTTGGAAAAACCTAAATTAATATCCATCACTAGAGACCCGCAGGGAATGATTAAATAATTAAGTTAAGGGACACGGAGATGGTGGCATGCTGAGCAGCCAGGAAAATGACTGAGGTAGACTCTGTGTGCTGACATGGAATCATGACCATGATTTACGGTTGAGTGAAGGGCAAGTTACAGAAGACCATATATATACACGTGTATCTAGAAGGTTCTGGAAGAACATCCCCAGTGTTACCAATGCCTATTCTCCTCTGAGGAGTGGGATTTGGAGAAGGATCAAAGGGAGAATAGTCACTTTTCACCCTAGCCTCTATATTGCTAAACATTTACAACATGCCTAGGTTATATCTAACGAACAACAAGAGTCTCTTTTAAAGAGTTGCTGGATGGAAGAAGAAACGCAGAGGGCCGAGGGGGGGCACTCGGGCCTCTAAACTCACACCCCTAACCGGCACTCCGGGTGCCTCTCTGGGCCTGCCAATCAATTTCGTTCCGCAGCTGCACTAAGAACAGCAGCAACTGTCCCCTCCCCCTCAGAAACAATCCTGCTCTGTCCAGGGTAGATCAGTTCAGACCCTCTGAAGAAGAAACCACACATGCCCGGTCGGGGGAACCCAGAGGGCCCACCCAAGACCTCCGACGTGGCAGAGGGACCAGAGGTTGCCCCACACAGGAGGCCGAGACCTGTGCTGGCGGTTGGGGGCATCCTATGGGGAGGTGCAGCCTTGGCTATATTGAGACCGGAGGTGTCTAATTAAATGTTGTAACAACTTGTCATGTGGAAACAGCTGTGCTCTAGTGGCAGGGACACCGCCCGCTGCCAAAGAAAACCTGGCCAGCTCCACCGCTTCCTGGAGAGTGACTCTGGGCCCGTGGCCTGACTACTTTGTGCCTCAGTGTCTTTGTCTGAAAAACGGAGGTGACCCTAATGGCTCTACTGGGGAGCTGGGAGCTGGAAGATTAAATGGGAGACGGGGTGCAGAGTCTCTGGGTGCACCCCAAGTGTGGGAAGTACTCCTCACGTTTGTTGGATGCTCTCAAGGAGGAATTGGGAGAACACGTCGGCCTTCAGGAACACGCAGTCTGGCTTCAGTATGGCCTCGACATACAATCTTAGGCCCATCGTTTAACTCCTCTGTGCCTCCACGTCCTTATTTGTAGGATGGTAATGGCAACAGTACCTCCTCATAGGACTAAGTGGCAATATAGGTGATTAATTGAGGTCAATTAAATCAATATAGGTAAAGTTTCCAACGGTGTCTGACACATGTATGTGTCATACATACAACATATATATATATTGCACATACATACAACCGTGTATGCCACTCCATAAATGTTAATTTCACTACTGGAGTGGAGTTTGCTTGAGATACTTTGATATCTGAAATCCTGGACGTAAGTCCAGAATCCTGGAAGTAAGAGGGGGAAGTTGGCCAGGGCTCGCTCATTTAACAGACAAAGAACCGAGAATGGTAACAGCAGCTGATGCTGACTGCACTCCTACGAACGAGGCAGAGCTCTGAGCGCGTTACATACATAGCCTCGTTTAAACCTCATATCAACCCCAGGAGGGAGGGACTATCACCAGGCCCATTGTAAAAATGGGGAAACAAAGACACAGAGTTTAAGCAACTTTCCCAGGAAGAGCACAACTGGGAGTCAAACTCGGGTGCTCTGCCCCCCCCTTTTTTTAAATCCTCACCCGAGGATGTGTTTATTGATTTGAGAGAGAAATATCGATGTGAGAGAGAAACATCAATCGGTTGCCTCCCATACACGCCCCTACCGAGGATCAAACCTAAAACCTTTTGGTGTACAGGATGACGCTCCAATCAGCTGAGCCACCCGGCCAGGGCTCAGGTACTCTGTCTCTGAAACTTACAACCTTAACCACTACTCCATGTGGCCTCCTCAGGCCTGCCAATCTATTCTGCCCAAAAGCTGTGCAAAAAAAACAAGCATCAACGTTCCCTCCATCCTCAGTGCTCCAGACCCTTCAGGACCTGAGAAGCAGGACTTAGAGGAGGGCCCAGCAGAGGGAAGGGTCATCTGCCCACTAGAGGACAGAAGGTAGAGGTCAGGGAAGGCTTTGCAGAGGAGGGAGAATTTGGTTTGGACCTTGAAGAATAGGCAGGATATGAGAAGGCAGGGATGGGAATGGGGGTGGTAAATCCAAGAGGCCTCTTAAGCTTTTATCTTCTTGGCTCCTCTGCAGCGTGTGACCATGAGCTCCTGAAATCACTTTCCTGCTCCTACAGGCTGGCTTTGTTGCTTGGAAAACACTGTAAATCCTCTCTAGGGCAGCTGCTAACTACGTGCAGTGCAGAGACGTGGGGACCCTCAAAGAAACTTTCCAAAGTGGCTCTTTCTGTTTGACGTACCCCTACGAGTACAGTTGTATAGGATAAGCTCACATTTCTGGCCATGAGCGGAGAACTGGGAAGACAGTGGAAAACAACTTCTCGGCAGCCAAAGAGATGTCAAAGTCCATCGGCTAACACAGGTGGGTTTATTTAAGGTTTGCTGTTGAAAGAGTGTAGACTTTGGAGTCAGACAGTCCTGGAATCGAGCGCTGGTTCCACCACGACTACTGTGTAAACTTGGGCAGATTTACTCACGCCCTTTGAGCCCTGGCTCCCTCATCTGTCCAGTAGGGATATTGGACCCACATCCCAAAACCGTTGTGAGGAGTAATGAAATCTCTCATGTAATATGACTGGCACATAATTGTTAACAAAGAGCAGCTGTTATTATTGTATGATGTCATCTTCTTCCAGCTCCCCAACCTCTGTGAGCCCTTTAAATGCTCTATCCCCAGGGTTCATCTTTTTTTTTTTTTTAATAATATATTTTTTATTGATTTCAGAGAGGAAAGGAGAGGGAGAGATAGAAACATCAATGATAAGAGAATCATTGATCAGCTGCTTCCTGCACGCCCTCTACTGGGGATTGAGCCCAAAACTTGGGCATGCGCCCTTGACCGGAATTGAACCTGGGACCTTTCAGTCCACAGACCAACACTCTATCCACTGAGCCAAACTGGCTAGGGCCCCAGGGTTCATCTTTGATTCTCTTACAACTCTAACAATTCATCCAGGGCCATGGGTGGGTTTTATTTTTTGAATTTCTACAACCACGCATTGATTAACCTGAAATTTCTATCTATAGACCACATCTCTCCCTGGACCTACTGGCAGGCCTCCAAAATAAGATGGGAAGTTTTCTGGGAATTATGGAGGGAGCAGGCTGGAGGCAAAGAGGCTCCTAGGGCAAGGCCATGAATCTACTAGAGGCCAGGGCCAGCCCACGCCAGCCTGGAACAACAGGGGAAGAAGCAGATGCTGACCAAGCTACCGAATCCCTGCTGGCCCAGCAAACCTCCTGAACAGGAAAGAAAGCAACGCTCAGTTTATGCTCCTTGGGGCTGTCTCATGCCCCCTTTCATCCATAACGATCATATGCTCAATAATCATTAAGTATTATTATTATTATTCTCTGTGGTGAGATTTCCAAAGGCTGAAATAGTGAAGACCCTCAGCAGAGGACTGGGAGAAGGCAGGGCATGGTCAGTACAAAACAGCAAAAAGGACTGCAATTTTTGAGTTAGATTCAGAACAAGAAGAAGAACAAGGAAGGGATGGGTTCACTTTCAAGAGAAGATGGTAGAACGTTAACCAAAAGAGATGATGGAATTACTCAACCCTCAGTAGAAGTCTACTGTTAAAAAAATAATCTTCAAATTATGAAAATAAAATAAGCATAGTTTGGAAAGGAAATGGAAGCTCAGTAACAAAGAAGGAGAGTCAGTGAGCAAAGTTAACTCTTGTGTCTAGGCTCAAAAATGACATCAGAGGACAGTCAAATAACTTGCAGATGTGATCAGCGTCTGTAATCTTGAGAACTCGGAAGGAAAGCTTTCCCAACTTCAGAAGGGGGGTATGTGATGTGTGCTTGTGTGCTGGGAACAGGGGTTGGGAGTGAATTCTGGGAATTGCAAACCACTGAGCTGAATGTCAATCCCAATTAAATAGATGGTCTGTGACCATTTAGAAAAGAAACACTTGATTACCAGGAGCCAATTCACTTGAAACAAGGCATGTCGCAAATTTCACTTCCATTTTTAAAAGGGGTTTTACTGACAAGGGGATCAGTGGACTTGTTTGGTAAGGCAACCCATCCACATAATAAGGATTTATTAACCACTTCCTGTGACAGGAATATACATATGACGAAGGTGTGATTTCAGAAGAAGCTTACATCCCGGTGAACTAGGGGGTGACCTGTGGCTGGATGGCAATGACATTAAATGGGATCACAGCAGGTAAAATAACTCTGCCCAGAGCCTGCCCATTAACGGGTCAAGGTCAGTTCAGAGGGAGATCTTAACTCTGCTTTGATTCATGTTCTCTTCAACAATTTGATCAAAGACCAGGTTCTGAAGACCCAGAAGGCCATGCATATCAGAATAAAAGGGATGGCCACCTGCTAGAGGGTGCAGTTTTGATTCAAAGTGATCTTGAATGGTTGGGACGAACAATGTCACCATGTTCCAACCCAGGAAAATAAAGGCTAGAACTGACTCTTGGGAGCAATAAAAATACAAAGGAAATGAAGCCCTGAGTTCGGTGAGAAGTCTATACTCCATGTGAAAAGCCCGTGAATGGATCTCAGAAACACTAAGAAAAGTGCCTGGCACACAGTAGGTGCTATCTGGGAGCTAGCCTTTGTTTATAAGCACTGGCGGAAGCCCCTCCTCACTGTCGTGCTGCGTCATTCTTGTGGGGTGGATGGGTTTATGATCCCCATGCAGGTCTCTCCCAGCCACACTGACTATGTGCTCCCACTCTGCGGTCCTGGCAGAAGAGGGGGTGCTCAGTTACCTTCTCCCCAGGTGTGACGGAGATGCGCCATACACAGTGCATGTGGGCGGAGTAGCCATTGGGGTACTCAGGAGAGGAGAAGTTGCCTGTGCTGTCTTGTAGGGTCTCTCCGCAGGCTGTCAAGGAAAGGAAATAACTGAGTGGCTGGCTGCAGGGGCCCAATCCCCCTGAACTTCTGGCTTCCCCACCCTGAGCCCTGGCATCTTTGCAGGAGAGGAAAATAGCTCAGGAGTGGGGAGTCTGGGACGGTCCTGTCCCTTTAAGACCCAGCCCTTTCTCCTCACAGATAAGCTCACACCATCCTACCTCCCTGCCTAGTGCTGCAGGATGTCCTGTTGTCAAGGCAACAAGGTTCCAGCGTTAAGGTCAGGCTCCTTTGGTGAGCCTCACTCGTCCTCACTCCCTGAGAATTGCTCTGCTCTCTCCATTTTCTGCTCCTGGTGCCCTCCCCCCACCCCCGCCCGCACCAGATCCTCAGAGGGTGGGTGGCTCAGTGTTTCACCATCACCTGATCCTAGCGCCAGTTTGGTCCATAACTTGAATCCTACCCCTCCCTGGGGGCCCTTCCACCAAGCAGTCTCCGTGTTCTCTAAGGCTCTCAGCTTCAACTTCCTTGGTTCCAGGTTCTGGCATCTGCCTGCCTGGGGCCCTGCCCTCCGCTCCTCTCCGGCTCATCCCTCCCTGCCCCGACCTGGACACTTGTAGAGCTTGCGGGCCTGGGCGATGTCCCCCTTGCTGAGCCGGGTCCTTTGGCCGATGGGAGGTTTCACTCCATTCACCTCGTACTTGGGAACAATGGTGTCCAGGAAGATGCCCCTGAGGAGGACAAGCCCGACCTGGGTGAGAATCTGATGGAAGGAGGGGTGGCATGTCTGTGTGCACCCAAGGTCATGACCCTGCCAGAGCCCAGACATTCCTCAGCAGGGTCAGGGACGGGTGGAGACATCTCACCCTGTCATTATGCTGCCCACTGACCAGCAGCCACCCTGCTCCGTGGCAGCCACACCACAGGAGCCTGGGGGAGCCCCAGGAACACTTTGGGAGGTCAGGACACAGGCCCAGGATGCCCTGGGGACCCACTGGTGCCAAGCTCAGTCTGGCCCTGACTCCAAGCACCAGGAGCGCTATGGATGTGCCTCCAGCCCCTGCTTTTGCAGCCCCTGGGCCGATTCAGCCCTGGCTGCACTTCTCCCAGGATGACCCAGTGCCAACGCTTTACCCTGTTGGCACAGCTGCTCTGACAGCACCTGGGACAAGGCCAAAGGGCAGGTTCCACCGTGGCCAGAACAGACCCTGGGGACAGCCCCACCATCAGTCCTCCTGTCCTCCTAGTTCCTGCCTTCAAAAGCCTGGGTGTTTCCATCTGGGAGGAGGGGAAGCAGGCAGCCCTTCACCTCCCCAGGGCCCCTGACTCACACCAGCTGGGTGGGACTCAGCAGGAGGTGGAGAGGGATGTGGTGAGAAATGTATGGGGGGTGGGGGGCTGTGGGCGTGGGGGACAGGATGACCTCACCATCCTTCCTCGGTCTCTGTCCCTCAGGTCTGGAGGCAGGAAGAGTGGGTCAGAAGGAGAGCTGAGGACAGGGGGGAGGACCGCTATCTGGGACAGAGCCGGAGGGGGGGCAGATAGAGGATGAGGAAAGCCAGGCCTGGGAAAGGCCAGGCAGGAAGGAGTGTGAGGAGGATGAGGGTCGGTTCCCACACTAGGCTAATGAAAAGCTGGGTGGGGATTACCTCTGGGTTCTAGCAGTGACTTTGGGAACCTGGGCCCGGGATAGGAGTAGGTGTATATGCGCTTGTCAGGTGGTGAGGGGGCTGGTCCAGGGCAGGAGCTGGCCTTCGCACAAGTTAGCCAATTACAAGAAAGGCAGACAGATCAGAAAAATATGCCCCCCTCTGGTCTTCAGCAGAGGGATAACCCAGCTCCTTTGGGCGGACACAGTTCTGGGCCACAGCGCACCACGGCTGGCAGAGTAGCTGGATTTCAGCCCCATGGGCCAGGTGCCCTCGGTGTGCACAGCTCTAGGTGAAGCACCCAGGCTGTGTGAGTCCCGGCCCTGCCATGGGCCCAGGGTAGAAGAGGACAGCAGGCCAGGCAGCACCCATGGGTCCTCTGCTTGGGGGCTGCATCTGCCCAGGGCCCACTCTTGTCCTTGCTGACAACCCCAGCAGGGCAGCCTGGTGCAAAGTGGGAGGCCCCAGAGGGCAGGACAGTCTCTCACCTGGAGAATGTGTTGCGGGCATAGTGCATGATACTGTCAAAATCGTAGGTCTCCCCCAGGGACTCTACCTCTTGGACCTCCATCTTCAGGAAGTTATACTCCTGCCCTGAGAAAACCACGAAAAGGGGGTGGGAGTGGGAGGAGGTAGATCTATGTGGGACACAGGGTGGGAAATGGGGTCCTCCCTGTACTTGCGAGGTGCCTCCCTACCTGAGGGTCCTGGGAGCAGCCAAGGAAAGCCTGGGGGGAGGGGCAGTCTCTAGAAGAGTGTCCGCAGAGGGGCGGGGTGAAGGAGGACTTGCTGCAGGGAAGGCTCAAGGGAGTATGGGAAGGAAGCACCCATTTCTAGAACCACAGCAAGATGAAAGCAGTGAAGAGCGGAGGAGGCTGGGAGAGAGGGCGGAGGCAGGAAGGGAGGGAAGAGAGCACAGCTAGAAGGGAGAGGGAAGACCCTTGGAGGGCAGAAGAGGCGAAGAGCAGAAGACTGGGCAAAAGTGAAGCGAAAGACTCAGCACCGGAGTGGGCTGACCCCTCCCCCACCCCACCCTGAGGGCCAGCTGGGTTCTGGCTGCTGCGGATGGTTCCTGTGTCCAGGACCTGGGCCTGTGGTGGGGGTGCCCAAAGTGGCTCCACAACTGATCTGTGGTCCCTGAGCTGCTACTGGCTGGAGCAGATGCCTCAGGGCGGGGTCTGGGCCAACCTGGGCCCTAGGCTGGGCTGGGACTACAGGCTGAGTTGATCAAAGGTGATGGCTAGAGGGAGCAGCTGCCACCCTCAGCAGGGGCCCTGGAGAGGGGGCATGGGCAGGAGCCACGGCGTCCCGCCCCCTACCCCACCCCCCAGGTCGAAGTGCATACCTGGCTGGATGTTCTCGCGCACGATGGAGACGTGGCGGTCCCGGTCGGGCCGCGTGTGCTCGTGCCAGAAGCCGATGACGTGGCCCAGCTCATGCACCACGATTCCAAACTTGTCACAGTTCTTGCCGATGGAGATGGCCTGCGGGCCCCCACCACGGCGACCCACGTAGGAGCAGCACCTGGAGGGCGGGGCCAGCTCAGGGGGGCGGTCCCGAGCTGGGGGAGTGCATCCACTCAGGGGCCGGGCGAGGCTGCCAGGGGGGCGGGGAGCGGAGGGGCAAGGGCGGGGCTGGCAGGTCTGCTCGGGATGTGTGCTGGCGTCACAGCCACATCCTGGGGAGCATTTCTGGGGAGATGCCTCAAGGCAGGAGGGAACGTTGACGCAGATCTGTGCGCAGGTGGGGCAGCTGCAGTGCCCAGGGCAGAACAGGGGTTGGGGCATGGCCGAGGGTACACTGCCCAGGGGCCCCTGCTCACCCGCAGGGTCGATAGGTGAATACAATGTAGCTGTCCTCATCGGTGCGCTCCAGGAAGGTAACACAGGTGTGCTTCTCCCAGTGCCGCATGGCCTGCCGGAAGACTGCCCTCTGGCTGCCTGCGGGACAGAGGCGGCCAGGCTGTCACACTGTCCAGGTGGGCCTGCCTCCACCCACTGCGCAAGAGTTCCCGCCTGATGGGCGGAGGCCACCGCCATGCAGCCGGACTGCTCACCAGTGAAGTTTCCCCCAATGACAAAGGGGATGACCCCATCAGGCCACACGCGCTCGGGTCTGGACGTCGCCGCCCGCCGGCTCCGGGACCTGCTTCTCCACCTCCCCGGGCTTCTCCTCCGAGGCTGCCCGTTAGCCTGCTGGCAGCTGGGGGTAGAGGAGTTTCCTGGAATTGAAATAATAAGACATTGGTAGCAAGTGAGTGAAGGGGGAGAGGGGGAAAGAAATTACAATCATTCTTCATTTTGGAGGGATTCCACACTTACCCATCCACTACCATTTATTTGTAGCCCCAAAATCAGTACCCTTTAACTCAGTGGTTCTCAACCTTGGCTGCACATTAGAATCAGCTGGGAATCTTTTTTAAAATCCTGATTTCTGGGCCTCATCCTCTGGAAATTCTGTTTCTTTGTTATGGGGTGGGGCCACAACATTAGTAACAAAGAAACAGAATTTCCGGAGGATGAGGCCCAGACATCAGGATTTTAAAAAGATTCCCAGGTGATTCTAATGTGCAGCCAAGGTTGAGAACTGCTGCTTTAACTCTTTCTTTTTTCTAAGAGTTGAGACAATTTGAAATTTAACTTAAAAGCGAGTTTAATTGTAGAGAGTTATCCACCATTTAGGCCACATCTAAATTTAATAACTAATACTTTATACTTATTTCCTAGATTGAGGTTCAGTGTTTTCATTTTATTTGCCATGTCTAGGGTTAAACATTTATTACATTCCCCCTCCCTTTTTTTTTAAAGTTACTCAGTTTTCAAAATATGTAACTGAGAGTCTACTAAAAGCAAAGCACTGTATTGGATTATTAGGGTGATTCAAATATGACCAAGATTTTGATCTTGTCATTAGGGAGTGTGCACTACACTGGTTGGTAGGAGAAATGAGACAGGCACTCAGGTAATTCCAGAACAAGTCAGAAGATGTAAAAACCAGTCTCAACGTGGCTTCTTCTGTGTACCCGTAGTTCCCTCCCCTCTTTCATGGTCGCCTGCTGACATACATGCACAGGGCAGTGAGAAATCTGAGTCACTCAACACGCACCTTCCCAGCTGAGGTCCTACAAGATGGTGAACAAGTATGTTTCCCCGTCTACTTAGTGCCATGTTTTTGGCATTTCTGCGCTTTTTCTGTTGGTGATTTTGCTGTATAAAATGCTGCACTTTCCCCACTGCACTGAAGTGCTGTCTGCTGTTCATATGTACAAGAGGCTGGTGATGTGTCTTATGGAGAAAATACATGTATCAGATAAGCTTCAGTCAGGCATGAGTCATGGTGCTGTTGGCCATGAGTTCAGTGTCAATGAATCAGCTGTATATTAAAAGGGTGTCTCTAAACAGAAACACACATAAGACAGGGCTACATGTATTGGTGAGTTATGAAAATTTTGTGACCACAGGCTCACAGGAACTTAACTGTATTTCTCTTAGTGTTCGCTAATTCAGTGTTCAGAGTGACTGAATAGAGTGACTATAAAGTTATTCCATAACTTCATGCAGAGTTACCACGCATAGTGAGGGTTGACTGTAATGAAAAAAGGGAACAACAGGGTACTGGGAACAGTGGGGACCTGAGACTGGGCAATGTTCCCTCTCGTCCAACAAACCTTCATGTTTGTGGCACATATAGAACTTGATACATTCTTGTAAGTACTCCCAAGTACACGTTCTCATTGGACACCGTAGCTCTCTGGGATGGACAGGGAATGTCACTATCTACCTTTGACAGATGAGGAAACTAAGGCCAAAGTCATGTGATGGGTTAGTGGCGGCCTAGGTGATCCAGCTCCTCCATTCTGCTCTCAGGTACTCAGGTAATTCCGGTCTGTTAGTTCCCACTACGGTCGAGTAAGACTTGCTAGTTACCAGGTCATCCTCCAATGCCAGCTGCTCTCTGGGGTAGTTTGATTTTCACTCCATGAGCTGCCCATGCAAGGACAGCTGGACAAGACAACTGCCTGGCACCACCAGAGTGTGCCCAGAACAGGCTCCAGGTGAGCATCCGCACCCTTTGGTAATAGGAGAGCGACCGTGCTGCAGGGCAGTGAGGAGGTTGGACAGAAGTGAGCTATCCCAGGCCTCATCCTTCCCATTCCCTCACCCATTCACAAGTACCAGGTGGGTTGTTAGGTGTTTGGGCCACATCCAGGGATAAGAAGGGCCCATCCTTGACCTTGAATAGCTTTGAGTCCAGCTGGGAAGACAGACACATAAACAAATCGTTGCAATGTAGAGCAGTAAGTGAGATGCTAACAATGTAAGCGCAGAGCAGGGAGAGCATGGAAAGTGGAGGCACAGTCATGTCTGGGGGGCCGAGGGGGGGCGATCAGGGAAGTTTTCACAAGAGAAACCCTCACAATGGGCCTTGGAGGATGCAAGAAGCTTGCAAAGTGGGAGCAGGAGGAGAAGCCAGGAGGGGTTGTGGGGGTGAGGGAAGAGCCTCGGGTCTGGAGTGAGAGGCTTGGTTCCTGTCCCAGCTCCGCCACTGACTAGCTTTGTGATTTTGAGCAAGTCACATAACCTCCGTGAACCTCGGTGTCGCGGGAGTTGTCCTAACAGTTACCTTTGAAGGTGGCTGGGGACAGTCAAGTTAGATAGTGCTTTTGAAAGTACTTTGTAAACTCCAAGCAAAAGAAGGTCAGTTCTTAGCTCCTGGGAATGTCTGGGGAAGGGATACAGATATCCTAAGGCAGTGGTTCTCAACCTTCCTAATGCCGCGACCCTTTAACACAGTTCCTCATGCTGTGGTGACCCCCACCCATAAAATTATTTTCGTTGCTACTTCGTAACTGTAATTTTGCTACTGTTATGAATCGTCATGTAAATATCTGATATGCGGGATGTATTTTCATTGTTACACATTGAACATAATTAAAGCATAGTGATTAATCACAAAAACAATATGTAATTATATATGTGTTTTCCGAGGGTCTTAGGCGACCCCTGTGAAAGGGTCATTCGACCCCCAAAGGGGTTGCGACCCACAGGTTGAGAATCGCTGTCCTAAGGGACGACAAGCCCTTATGCTGAGTTCAAGCTCATGGCCTCTGTCCCGGGAGGCCAGGAGGGTCCCGGTTTCTCCAATTCTGGAACCCATTTCTGAGGCACAGGAGGGCGAGCCCGTACCCAGTGTACCTGCAGCTGTGATGGAAGACCTGCGGATCGTACGCTGTCTGAAGTCCGAGGCCTGCTGCACCCGGAAGGCCCTCAGGTCCTCCTCATCCAGGGCGATGTCCCCGAGGAAGGCAGCTAGAGGGAAAAGAAGAGGCCAGGTGCTGAGTGAGTCCTCCTACCCAGCACTGACAGCCCCAAACCTGTGGGCACACCCCAGCCCCCACAGCAACTTTACTCCTAACCCTGAGGAAGGCGGGCCGTGGGGGCTGACTTGGGATCTCTTGGGAGACTCATGCTTCCTTTTTAGTTGGGATCCCAGCAAAACTGATGCCCAGCCCCTAGAGACCTTTAGCTCCAGGAAGACACAGTTATGTCATTTATTCCATCGTTCTTTCGCAAATACTTAGTCAGTACCCACTGTGGGCCAAGCACCACTCCAGTGATTAGCAAGACAAATGAGGTCCCTGCTCCCGTGGAGCTGACCTTCAACAACACAAAAGTAAACAAAGACTGAGTTTGAGAATTCCAGCCGGTGGTGGGTGCTATGAAGGAAATAGAAGGTCAGATGATAGAGTGTCTACTTTATGGGCCCATCCATAACCTTGGCACTGTGCTGAGCGTGTGGTAAGCACGCCACAAATGCTGTGCCAATTATAATGAGGGGGCGATAGGAATAAAAAGTGGAACAGACAGGAACTTTAGGAAAACCGGGACACGTGATGGGAGCTTCCCAGCCCGGAGGAAAAGGGTTAATAGTTCAAGTGACTTCTATTCAGTCTCAGGGTCCCCTCTCTGGAGGAAGAAAGTACTGGGGGGAAGGAGCTCCCAGTGTTTCTGGAGAGATGGGCTAAACAGTCTCTCTGCTTTTTGAGAAATTAGGAGCCAGAGGAAACAGGCCGCAGAGCTGAGCGCTCTGGAAGGAGCTCAGACGTAAGCTTCACGCAGGGCTGGGGCTGGGGGGGGGGGGGGGGGCGGATGCAGGAGGCGGAGCGGAGGGCAGCTTCCCTACAGCTCCACCCTGGCAACATCTGCTTCTCATCCCAGTGCTACACGGGCCTGGTGGGCAGCATGACACAAGTTGTTTTAACCTTGAGGCCTTGCACACACACAGGTTCCTCCTCCCCAGATGGCCAGCTGGGTGGACACACACATACACATACACACAGAATCAAGATACACGGGGTTCGTGCTCCTACAGACACAGAGTGACATCCACATTCATGCCGTCAAACAGAGCTCCGCAAAGTCACAGGAACACCCCTGCACACATGACCAGTGCCCGCACCTCCCTGAAAGGTATGCGGCACTGGAGAAGGTTTGTCTGAGTGAAGCATCACGTTGCTATTCCTTGGGCCTGCAAACACGTGCTCACAGATACACACTCTTCTGTAGCTGTGACCGAGAGCTGGATCGGCAGAGTGTGGGGGTGACTTGAGCAGTTATGGAGGTCAGCTCTCCCTTTTACAGATGCAGAAACTGAGGCCCAGAAGGGAAACGATTTAGCCAAGACCATGCTGATAGACACTAGACAGGCAGGATTTATAATTCAGGCCTCCTGGTTCCCAGTTCAGTGCTTACTGCACTCAAGGTCACTACTTTTGTAAAAACCCATATTGTAAATACATATACACAAAACAGACACTCAAACACACACACACACATGACAAAAAATACACACACGGTCACAGACAGTCCCAAAAAACACACATGCACAAGCTCCAGCACACACAAACCGACTCTAAGTTCTGAACTCATTAAGCCAGGAACAGTAGCGATAATGATGCCTGTATACTAGTAAATGTCTGTTGAAATTTATGTGGTGTTTTCCAGTTGACAAAGTACTTTCACAATAATGAATTCGTTTAATCCTGGCCCACCCAGGACATGCCCATTAAGCCATACTCCACCCATGCACTTGCCTAGGAGTGTCCATTACAAACTCATGGAGAGAGAACCTCCCTGACTTTAGAGATCAGAATACTTGGGCCTAAGAGGGGAAATGACTTGTCCAAAGTCACCAGCCCATAAATGACCCAGTATCTCTTCCACCACATGGAAAAGATTCTCTTATTAAAAATGCTACCCCTGGCCGAAACCGGTTTGGCTCAGTGGATAGATCATCGGCCTGTGGACTGAAAGGTCCCAGGTTCGATTCCGGTCAAGGGCATGTACCTGGGTTGCGGGCACATCCCCAGTGGGAGATGTGCAGGAGGCAGCTGATCGATGTTTCTAACTCTCTATCTCTCTCCCTTCCTCTCTGTAAAAAATCAATAAAATATATTTTAAAAAAAAATGCTACCCCTGGCTCAGCAACTGATGGGAAAGCAACAGAAGACACTTCTCAGCTGACATGCAAAGGTAGCCTTAGCAAGGATATGGGATGCGAGGTACATCCCAAGGGTTTCTACAGGCCAACATTCACACAGGTCCTCACAGGCCACATGAACGCCCCCAGACCCTGGACTTCCAGGCTCACGCACCCACAGCCATGGGCATAACCATATACACATATGGCTGGACATTTAGACTCCTCTTCGGACATAGCAACAAAGAGCAAGGTCTTTGGAGTCAGGCAAATCTGTCTTTGAATCCTAACTTGGCTACTTCTGGCTGACAAGTCATATAGACTCTTCTAAACCTCAATTTACTCTTATATTTAGAGGAGCTAATAAAAGAATCTCTCTCCTAGGATTTATTGACATGAAAGAAGGCATGTAAATGAAGCACCTAGGACAAAGCCTGGGGCATAGTAAGCACTGTTAATGGACACTTAATATTACCCTAATAACAATCCCATAAGCTCCAGTTCAGCTCTCCACTTTCTGGGGGCACACTGGTTCACCCACAGGGGCCTCCTGGCTGAGTGAAGCCCGAGTGCTCAGAGCTGTGCTGGCCTGTGGGACAGGGGCAGTGAGGAGGCCAGTGGAAGGCTGGACAGGCCCTGGGCTGGCCACAGAGCTCGTCTGCATAGCCAGTGCCCTGGGGTGGGGATGTCATGACTGAAGAATGCGTGGGAACTGTGGGGGTGGGGAGAGATGAGGTGGGAAGGAGAGCCTGATGGCCAGGAGCTAGGCCTGAAGGCCCTGCCCATTTGGGATCCCCACTAGGGACTCTAGGAAATCTGGATGCTGGGGAGTCCAAGACTCCCCTCCTCTTATGGAAAAAAGCCCTGGGGTCAAGGTCAGGATAGTAGTTGTTTTCAACATGGAATCGAAAGTTTTTGTTTTGTTTCCTGGCTGTAAACCAGCCAGGAGCACTCATGGCTGCTCCATCACTAGGTCTCAGGAGTAGGAGAGAAAAGGAGAGCCCACTGGATCCCATGTACCCATCCTTCAGGTTGGCCTCTTGACTTTACAGGCTCTTCCTCTGGGGTGTGGCAAGGCACCTCTTTAGCAGGGGACGGAGAAGAGCTGTCTGGTGAGATGAAACCCCAACATCGTGTGTACTGGGCATACACAGGTCCATCACACAACTGCAAGCTTCTAGTTGGGACAAGGCATGTTCAAGCTCCCACAAATGTCCGTACTTAATCACAAGTGTCCACTATGCACAGGGGCATATTTGCACACACATGCACTCAGAAGTACACCCATGGATAGCTGAAGAGAAGACTTGCCCACAAAACAGGGGCACATCCACAAATGTGCAAAAACACACTCAACCACTTTCCTGTGTAAGCCCTAGTATTTTCCTGCACGCAAATAACTGTATGTGCATACCCCATTTCCTATGCCATGCCATCGAAGGAGAAGGGCACCTTTAGAAATAGTGTGTGGGAGATAGATAGGTAATTAGTCGATTCCTCTGGATATCCTTAGGAGGTCCTTAGTGGCCCGAGGAATAACATATTCTACTCCTCCCTCTTCCCCCCAAATCTCTGGAGAAACCAGACTATTTGAGAGTTCCTTCTCCCTGGGGAGTCCCATTGGTTCCCCTCCATCTGGAGCCCAGGGAGATTGTAAGTCTTTTCCGCCTCCCTTGGGGCACGTAAAAGAGAAGGTGACTCAGGGGGCAGGGGCACAAGTGGGAAGGTGATTCATCAGAGTGTCTGGAGGGGGAATGTGGTCTGGCAACAGAAGAGATTGCAGCATCCTAAGCTTGGAACCTATTCCTCTGAGGCTGGGCCACGAGGCTTCCGGGGTGAGGGTGGTGATGAGGGCTGGTGAGCTATCGGCCCACCTCACCTCCCAAAGCAGACCTCTGAGCTGCCAGGTGAGGCTGAAGTAAGGCCCTCTCTGGCTAGGGAGCAGTGCTATGGTCTTCCCTGCTTATGGGAGCAACTGGGTCCCAATTCCTGCCTCCAAGTCTCTCCCAGAGCCCTGCCAAGTCACCTGGGCAGCCACATGGAGCTGAGTGTCTCGGGGAAGGACCCCCTGGATGGTTTGGCAACCTAACATAGATGAAATCAGGACTTGCAATCTCCCCGGGCAAGAGTGAGTGAGCAAAATAGGGGGTGGGGGGGCAGGGCTCAGTGGAACCAGCTCCCAGCACACACACAAAGAAAAGCTCGGTGTTGTGCTTATTGCTCTGCTTTTGCACAGAAGATCCAGAAACCTCTCCAGGGCATGAAGGGTCTTAATTTTGCCCTTACTGCAGAGTTGTGTGTGCAGTAAGGGCAAATAGTGTTGTGTCTGACAGTAATAGCAAGAGGTGACCTCAAATGAAGCAGCCTCGCTATCCTAAGAGATCGCAGGTGAGCCAGGAGAATCAAAGGGGCTTTCATTCTTGGTCCTCTGTGTGCAAGAAGGAGGAGCAGGAAGAGGAGAGACCTGGAGAGGGTCGTATGAGCAGGGGTAAGCAGGCACATCAGGTGCATCCAAAGGAAGGACAGGCATGCCTTGGAGATGCTGCAGGTTTAGTTCCAGACCACCGCAATAAAGTTAATACCACAATAAAGCGAGTCACATGAAAATTTTGCTTTCTCAGGGCATATAAAAGTTACGGTTACGCTATATTGTAGTCTATTAAGTGTGCAATAGCGTTGTGTCGAAAAATGTACGTTCCTTAATTAAAAATATTTTAATGCTAAAAAATGCTAACAATCATCTGAGTCTATTGGGAAAATGGCACTGACAGACTTGCTTGACATAGGGTGTCACAAACTTGCAATTTGTTAAAAACACAATTATCTGCAAAGCACAATAAAATGAGGGATGCCTGCAGAGCCACCTCCAACCTGGAGGTCAGGGATCAGAAGGAGCAAGAGGCAGGGCCTGGCAGGAGAAACAGAGAAAAGAGCCTGGGGACCTGAGGGTTGAGGATGTGGGTGTGGGGTCTTAAGGACTCTGGGCGGAGGGAGGCAGGGCTACACCAGTCACACCCAGGAGGGAGGCCTGATCTGACCCTGATTCTTGGCCTTGTCAGGCTCTTGGGCGCTCTCAGCCACCCTCAGGTCTGGCCCAGCTCCCCACCAGCCTCACTTCACCCTGGTGTAGAGCTTTCTCCAGAACCCTTGTTTGAAGTTCCAAGTCAGCCAGCCCCACCCTAACATGAAATCTGAGACTAGGGATACGGCCCTCAGCCTCCTGCTGCTCTGAAAATCACTCCCAACTTCCAACTAGTAGTGAAATATGTCAGATTGACTTCCTACCCATTCTTTAAGGCCTTGCTCCAGCCTGCCTCCTCCAGGAAGACACCCAAACCTTCCCAGCCTGCTCTGCTCCCCGTTTCTCCACTACCACCAACATACCTGGGCTACAGGGGGGACGGAAGCTCCTTGAGCCTTGCGGGTCTTTCCCTCCAAGGTAGCACACACACCTCTTGGTTTGTGCTGTTGGTTACTCCCCGTGTATTGTCTCCTCCTGGACAGCAAGGTCCCTGAGGCAGGGGCCATGCCTGACATTTCTCTGCGCCTCCCACAACTTCAAGCCCAGGGCCTGACACATACTAGGCATTCAGTAAATGTAGATCAGTTGAGTGAATAAGTGACACAAAGACAGAATTGGGGAGACACTCACTTTTCCTGAAAACCAAGCCAATCCGCTCAAAAAATAAATAAATAAATAAAAATGAAGTGAGAGTGTGGGACACAGAAAACGGAGTAGACAGCCAACATTTATTTAGTGCTTATTTATTATTTATTTAGCATGCGTTAAGCTCTAATAAGTGTTTTATATATGTTCTCATAGTTACCCCTTACCACCAACTCTGCAGAGAGGTGTACTGTCAGTCCCATTTTACAGGTGAGAAAAGTGAAGTTCACAGATGCTAATTAACATTCCCAAGGTGGTACATCTAATGAGTTGAGGATCCAGGATTGACAGCTAGGCCTGCCTGCCCACGCTCTGTCCCCTTAGCCTCACGCCCACTCGAAGCCCAGGGAGAACGATGACAGCTAACTAGGCGGTTTACCCACAGCCCAGCAGGGGTGGGGGATGAAGGGCAGAGGGACTCGGTTTCTCTGTGGGAAGGGGTTCCTATTCTGCAGTTTTCTGTGATCCATCCACCCAAAGATGGGTCCCCAGGGTCAGGACTCCAGCAACCTGCCCCCCTCCCACCCCTGGCGCCACACACAGGCACTCCTAGAAGTCCAGGAGCTGTGCCACTCACTGCCTCTGGCTCTGGGTCTCTGGAGGAAGGCTGAAGTCAGAGGCAGGAAGTCAAGGAAAGGTTCTGATATCTTATGCCCTGTGTGTTCTCTTGTCCCCAGCAGCCTATTCAGGGTCATCGGATCAGGCAAAGAGCCGGAGTGCCTGGCCATCTGGTCACTGCTGGGGCAGGACCTCTCTGGGCCTAGCAGGAGTGAAGAGGTTACACAGTCTTCATGGACAAAGAACACCCACACACACACATATACACACACATACACACACACACACTCCGGGCCCTGACCTCAGCTAATAACTCTCCAGTGTCTATGGCCAGAGAGAGCGGATATGCAGCGTCTGAGTTCTCTGTGCTTCCCCGCAGCTGGGCCTTGGGGAGCGCCTGGCACACAGGGGCAGAGGTAGGTCCCCTCCTGCACTGGCTTCTCTGACTTTGACAGCTGTCTCCTCCGCCCCAGGACGGCTGCCGTGCTGGTGGGGGCCCCCGAGACACCCAGGGACCATGATCTCAGAGGATCCCTGGAAAAGCCTTCTCCCACTTGTGCCGGGTGGGGGGGCCTCAGGAGACCTGCTCCTGGGAGATGCGGGCCACCCCAAACCGGACCCCGGAGACAGATGTGCATTCCCAGGGCAGCCCAGGCAGACAGGCTGGAAAACATCAGTGTCCTAGAGCCAGAGGCTAGGGAGAAGCCTCTCTCTGCCTCTCTCTCTCTCTCTCTCTCTCTCTCTCTCTCTCTCTCTCTCTCTCTGCCAGAAAAGTTTCCTGCGGGAGGAAAAGCCTCCTTGGCTGCAGGTTTCTCTCAGGACCCAGGGAGCTTGCCCCCAGGAATCCTCTAGGAAGACAAGAGGCATCGGCTTCCACCAACGGCCCAAAAGTTCAGTCTGAAAAGTCCCCCAAACTTCCCCTCCCTCTCTCCCTCCTTCTTTTGTTCCCCACAGCATTGCCAACCAGGCAGCTCCAGCATTCCCACACCGGACCGGCCTCCCCCCACCCGAACCCCGGCAGCTCGCGCCTCCCGGCCCGGCCGGCCCCCGCCGGCGCTCGAGCCCCGCAGGCCGCAGGAGGAGGGACGCCTACCCGCCTTGCAGGGGTCTTTGTAGTTCAGGGGCTCCGCGTCGTCCTCCTCGCCCAGGTCATAGGTGTAGTCGGCCAAGTCCAGCGGGCGGCCGGGGCGCGGGAGCAGCAGCAGCCCGAGCAGCAGCGGCAGCGGCAGGCGGGCCACGCCGGGCATGCTGGCGGCGGGCGCGGTGGCGGCGGCGGCGGCGGGTCGCGCTCGGACGCGGGAGCGGGCGAGGGGAAGCGGAGCGCTGGAGGCGAGGGGGAGGCGCTCCCCTCCCCGCCCGCCGCTCTCCCCGCCCGCCGGCTCCCCCCGCCCTCCCCACCTCTCTCCTTCCCTGCGCCCGCCGCCCTCCTTCCTGTCCCCCGCCCCTCGGCCGCCCGCTCCGGCCCGCTCCCTCCTCCAGCCGCTCGCCTGCTCCCTTCCCTTCTTTTTCTCCTTCCTTCTCTCCCTCCCTCCCTCCGCACCCCCGCCCCCCCTTTAGGGAAATGAGCTCGCCGGGGGGCGGGTTTTCGGCCGGAGTCCGGCCCCCTTGGGACTGGGATTCCGAACCGCCGGCCGGCCCCGGCCCCGCGCCAGCCGGGGCGGGGAAGGGGACTGCGGGCCCGCGCGGGGAAGGGGCTCGGGGGGCCGGGGCGCCGGCCGGGGCGGGGTGCGGGTCCGGGGTGCCGGCGGCGGCCGCCCCCGCCAGCTGCCCTCTAGCGGCGCCTCTCCCGTGCGCGCCCTGCCGGAGCTGCTCACGGTGCGGGACACGTTGTCAGGTCGCTCGCGCCGCCTCTTCCTCGCTCTGTCCCCCGGTCTCTGCCCTGGCTTCTCCGCCCTCGCCCCTCGGTCCCTCCTCGGATCCTCGCTCTCTCCCATCGCGGTCCCTGTCCCTGGAGTTCTCTCTCGCCCTCCCTGGGGAGGCACCACTGGAGGGCGCCTAAAGCCCGTGGATCGCTCCCCGCGCCCCTCTTCCCCATCATCCTGGGATGGGGGCCGGGAAAGCCCCTCTTTGCTCCCCAAGGCCCTACCCTCCCCCTAGCCCGCCCCCACCAAGAGCAGGACCAGGGCTGTGGGACTAGAGAGGAGGGACACCATTTATTTTTCAATCAGGCTGCTTTATTTTTGTGTGATAGGTCCCCTGGCCCCTAGTAGCCACCTCTCCCTACAGCTCCTTACTCCAGGGCAGTCCCGATCGATCGATCGATCGTGTAGCAGGAGCAGCTTCCTGCCTGTTTGCCAAAGACCCTTTGCTCACGGATCTCTCCTGTCCCTTTTGGGGGTCCGCAGGCTCTGCGAAGCAAAGAAACACTGTTTATTATGTGAGGGAGAGGGATGGGGGCGGGGGGGGGGGGGGGACTGAGAATGTCTGTAGACCTTCCCTCCCCTGATCTCCCTAAGTGACTGGCCTCAATGGATCCCCCTGTGCCAGGTCAGCTGACCAGGAAGGTGGCCCAAGCCTTCCTTTGGCACTGGTGCTCCCGTGCTCTGGTGGTCACACCTGCTCACCTGAGGGGCCTAGATGTAGTAGAGGGGCACCTCGCCACACAGGGTGCTCAGGGTGGGGCCGAGGAAGTCCAGGCTCCTGGAGGACTCCGAGCCAGGGTCATGACCCTCCGGCTGGCCCAGCTCAGAGTGAGGCACTGCAGGCTTGACCTGGAAAGAGCACCTGATTTGGAGCCGAGTGTGGGGACTGAGTTGCTGTCTCACTCGAGGCCCTTAATGTAGGACCGCAGGTGTGCCAGGCAGTCTCTCTGAGCAGTAAAGAGGGGGCTGTGCTGGAGTCAGAAGTCCCCAGGTGGTATGTGGGTTCAGCAGCTTGGTCACGGTGGGTGGTGTGGCAGCAATGGGGAAGAGGTGGGGAAGAGGTGGGGAAGGTGTGAGGCAGGTGAGTCTAGAGAGGGGACCTCACCTGGCAGCCTCCCAGGAGTCGTGCTTTACTGGTGACAAATAGGCATCATCTCAGGCGTTCCTCCCAGCAGTCCCGGGTGGGAGACAACCCACCCTCACCCTTGCACCCACCTGGAGGCTCTGGAGCTTCCTAGTGAGGGTCTCGAGGCTGGGGATGCTCTCTGGAGCCATCGTCATGATGTAGCAGTAGGTTCCCGGGGCTGGCTTGTAGGCAATCAGGAGCTGGGCACAGGAACCGAGTTCATTCAGGGAGGCCCTGCCTTGCTCACTCTCTAACCCTTATCCTGGGTCCTCTCCCTCTAGGTTGGGCACAGGCAGGAGCCATACTGAAAGCTGGGGTGCAGGCATACCCAGGGGAGGCAAAAGGGCTGGGGGATGAGGAGAGATGGGTTTGTTTGAAGTGTCACAGCTGGATGGGTCTAGGAGAATCTTGTCATTGGTCTTCCAGGCCCAAGGTCAAGAGGTCCAGACATACTCACCCGCTGGTAGTCATACACTACGATGCCAGTGGAGCCAATGGAGAAGGTGGCAGTGGTGCCAGCACGCTCACTCAGGGCCAGGCGTTGCTGGGCTTCCGGCCCCGCAATGCTCATCTCCAGGACCTGGGGGAGGGCAGAGTGCTGCCTGGCATTCCTCTTTCCCCACTTGTCTCTTTGGTCCTCACGCCCATCCTCAGTCTTCTGTACTCCAACTAATTCCTTCTTCCCTGGCAGCTCAGAGAGGCGAGTGGAACCAGGTGCTGGAGGGACCAGGCCTCCCACCATGGGGCAGGGGCAGGGGCAGGGGCAGGGGCAGGGACAGGGGCCTGGTGGAAAAGCCCAGGCCAGGTTTGCCACCCTGTTCCTGCCTCTGTCCTTCCAGGAGGTGTCCCTTGCCTTCTCCTGTCATCCCTCTTGGGCAGTTTGCTATCTGCCCATCCTGCCCCCCACCCCACCCCCACCCCCATCCCACCTCTCAGACATGTCCTATACTGGCTGCCCACCCCATCCTAGGCCTGCTCACCATCTCAGTATGTTTCTGGCTCATGTGAAGACCCATGAGCAGGGCCCCTACAATCACCACGACGACAAGGACCACCACCACGACCACGATGAGAAGGCGTTTGAGGTGCACAGGGCAGCAGGGGATGCGGAACCGGCCCTGGGGGGCTGCGGAGTAGTCCTGATGTGGTAGGACAGGGAGGAGACAGGCATGAAGTCATGAGGATGCCCCCTCTCCTCCCTGCACAGGTTGAACACCTTCCCACACCTTTCCAGGGCTGGGCCACCAATGCTATGAATGTGAAGAGGAGGGATGAGGAGATCAGAGAAGACTTCCTGGAAGAGGTGCCCTGGATTCCAATAAACTCATAGATGGTTAGAAGTGAGGTTTCCCTTGGAGAGACCCAGGAGAGCTTTTTCACCAGTCATATCTCCTGCTGTTTCCTCCAGACCCCTGGCACCCCAGCCATGCCCAGTCCCTCTCCATTCCCCAAATAATCCATGTTCTCCCACATCTCGGTGCCTTTATAAATACCACCCTTCTTCCTGCAGTGCCTTCCTCCTTCTATACCTGGGAGCTCCTACTTATTCTGGAGCCAGCTCCAATGCCATTTTCTCTGTGGAGCCTCAAGTGATGTCTCCCTACTCATCATCCTCTTCAGCTCTTTCCACTAACCTTATATTGGAATCGCTGGTTGCCATGCCTATCTCCCCCAGGGACTCTGTCTTTAGTGGTTGACATCCCTGCCCTAACTGAGCACAGTTCTAGCTTGACTGAGCACGTGAATTTGATGAGGGAAACGGTTGGAGGCAGCAGGGCCCACCACATACATGCACCCACACGTGCATACACACATGATCACACTCACCGGCGGGCTCTCCATCAAGACCTCTTTGCTGTCCAGGTCCATCTTGCTGCAGGCACCTTCCTCTCCTCAACTCCCAAATGGGACTAGGGTCTTATATGTGCCGGTAGGGAGACGGGACAGAGGTGAAGGACTGGCCCTCCTCTGTCAGCCAAGTCCTTGGCTTTGAAGCCTGTTTGTTCCTGGCCCTCCAGAACCAAGGCCCTGATAAGCCAGCTGCAAGAGCGCCCAAGGGCCCTTGGCCCTGGCACATGAGTCCTCTTGGCCCAGCAAGAGCAAAGCTGGGTGAGCTGAGCAAACTTGCCCTTGGGCAATCTATGCCTCTCACGATGGGTGTCTTCCTGGCGCGCCTGCCTTTCTTGCTGGCACCTGCCCTTGTAGTCCTGTGGCTTCCACTGTTCTCCTGCCAGACTGAGCCTCTCAGGAAGCCAAGAGTCTGCCGCAATGGGGAGTCCATCACTTTCCCCAACAGAATTTCCCCCAAGCAGGGATGAGCTCCATGAGGAGATAGTGCCTGTGAGGAGTGAGGAGATAGTGCCTGTGGGCCCAGAGGGGAAACCGCTGAAGGCATAGGTGTGCGGGCTCACGAATGGCTCATAAATTCTCTCAGAGCGTCAGATTTTCACGAGAAATACTCCACCTGCCTCCCGGTCACCCACACTTCTGTATCTAACTTCAGACTTGCCCCCTAGCCATTCTTTTCCGAATTCTGAGTACTCTGTCTCCTCTGGTGACAAATGCTTATGTACTAACGTGAGGATTTTCATTCTTTGTTATGGGTTAGTTTGTAAGCTGAAGACTCTCCCCCCTGCACCCTGCTTTTATTTTAATTGCATTTATTTTATGCTAAATTTATTCCTGGGTCATATATTTTTGTTTTTTCAATTTCTTCCAGGATGTCTTTTTTTTTTTTTTTAAATTCTATGCAACCTCTTCTTCCAGTTCACGGACAGCGGCTCTTTTTCAGTAAGATCATCTCACTGCGGCAGGGGGAGCTCGCCCAGGGGCTCTTCAGCCCAGGAGCTCTGTGAGGGCTGCACCCTCTCTTGGAGGCTTTGTTCACCTGGATGTGCTCAATGACCAGAGAATCTACTTCTAAACCCTGCAGTTCAACATTACTCTCGTCATTTTTAAGCTTGTGCAATAAAAATTCAGGGCTCTTTTTGGGACACCGACCCTGTGTCCAGCCCCACTGTTTGGATTGGGCACACCTACCTACTCCAACATCGTAACCACGGAATGGCACACACTGCTTCTGTCAAGTGACATCCTTCAGACACTTGATGGCTTTTGGGATATTCATACCCTTCTTGGTGGTGGGAGTAGTTTCATGAGCATTTTAAAAGTGAACATGAATCCCTGGCCGGGTGGCTCAGTTGGTGGAAGTGTCATCCCATACACCAAAAAGGCTGCGGGTTTGATTCCCAGTCAGAGCACATACCTATGCTTCAGGTTTGATCCCAGTCGGGGCATGTATAATGGATCGATCTTTCTCTCTCTCTCTCTCTTCCTCTGACCCCCTCTCCCCTTCTCCCTTCCTCTCTAGCTAGAATCAATAAAAACGTATCTTCGGGTGAGGATTAAAAAAGAAGTGACCATGAAGACTTGAACCTTTTGATTTGCATGATTTAGTGGGGTCTTCTGTGTCAAGTGGATGGCGAGCCATTTTCATAGATGCAGCTGAAGGCTTTTGATAGCAGATTCCAGGCCTGACACTGCCTTCTTGCGCCCAGACAGGCGTGTACGGGGCTGGGTGCGGTGACTGATGGACTCCCGATCTCCTCATCCTTGCATCAGCCCACTTGCTTGGTGCTGCCATCACCCTGCCTCCCTGCACTCTTTTTATATCTTCTGATTCTAAATCTGCCCTGAGAACATTTCTCACTCAAATGGGATTCACTTTGTGGACCTTCCTCTTCTATCTTTCTTTATCTCTTGTTTCCTATTCTTTCCCCAAAGCCATCTCTGTTGCTTCATTGTGTTAAACCACGTCTACTAATGGTGGCTGTTAGGGTCGCCAAAGGAGGAAGGCACAAGGCCGAAAGGGGTAAAGAATTATGAATTTATTAGGTCACCGGGATACCAGATGGGCTGAGCCCCAAAATGGCGCCAGCCCCCAAAGACTGGGAGTCAGAGGTTTTTAAAGGACTCTAGGCGGGCTTTTTCTGGGCTGAGAATTCTCTGTGCAGGTCTGGGTCCTGGGAAACTCCGGAGGGGAGCGACAATGGTTTAAGCACGTGGAATGTTCATTGTGAAGTGGCCCAAAGGTCAGTGCCCAGGGGAGGGGGCATTGATTCAATTCTTTGATCAGACCTGACATTGGCATCCTTTCTCTCAGGTTGCCCTCTGCTGGCTGGGCCAGGGGCACCCTAAGGAACCTTCACCTCTAAACTTTCATGAGTGTGTAAGTCTGAGCCCACACCTTGCTCCTCTCTGGGTCTCACTCCCTTATTTTCCTTGTAATGTAACTCCAACAGTTCACCCCAATTTCTGACCTTTGCCTGGGGGCTTCCTCACACTTGGCCCTGCTCTTTGATCATGAGCAGACTCCCAACTCTCCAGCCTGGCAGGTTCCTTGTCCCCACAAGGGCCTCCACTCCCCCTTGGGGGCCTTTAGCCTCCAGGTTGCACAACAGCCTGGCATCTGAACTGAGAGCCCCTGAGAAGCTGGGGTAGGAGGAAGAGAGAAGGAAGGAAATGTTTGCTCCCACCACCCTCCTCACCCCCCAACTACTCCTTTAAATATTTGCCTAAGTCTCTAGCAGCAAGTGTCCTAGGAGGCAAGAAAGAGGGGTTTGAGGGGAGGAGGGAGGATCCTCTCGACTGTGTGAGGCCTCAGCTGTGTGCAGGTGCCAGATGCGGGAGACAGCTGCCTGCAGTACCCACCCCTGCCCACCCCCAGGGCCCCTACTCCCATCCCCAGTTGTCCTGGCAACACTGGGATTGATGGGCCGACTCATACATGCTGGGCTGATGCCAGGTGGGCAGCGGGCCAGCGGGAGAGCCAAGGATAACTGCAAGCATCTTGGGGTCCCTGTGCGCATCTCTGGGGGCTGCCGAGCCCAGTTTGGGGGCTTGTTCTGAGCAGGTGCTGTGTGTAGGGCTTGCTGTTATCACTGGATCAGGGAACCAGGGCTCTTTCTTGGAGAGAAGCCTCTGCTCTTGGGGCCTCAGTCTCCCCTGCAGGCTGCCTTCAGGCTGTACTTCTCATAAGCTTTACAGATTTTTCCTCCTTTTTTCTCTCTTCTGGTTATTTATTTTTGCCTGTTTGGAGGTTGGTAAGGAAAGATGCCCTCCAGTTTCATGAGGCAAGTTCGGATGCTGGCACCAACTTGATGGAGGTCTTGGAGAAGGAAGAGGGAGGGGCCTTTAGCTGGGCATAGCTGTTCCCTCGCCCCCCACCCCAGCCCTCTGCTGTGGCCTTCTCCTCTATTGGCCTTTCTTAGGCTGTTTCTCCCTCCTGGAAGGCTCATCCTCAATGCCTCTCCAACTCTCAATACCACCCACCCTAAAAGGCCAAGCAAGAAGCAATGGCACCCACTCTGTGACCTCACCGCCCCAGCCCACGGTGCCTCGTTACTCCTCCGAAACCTCCCAGCCTCCCTGCTGCACATTCACTTGCCACTTAGCACGCACTGTTGTTTTCACCAGCTGCGCACTGATGTTCTCATCAGCTAAGTGGGTGCCTTTATCTTCCCAGCCTGGCTGCCAGCCATGTGACCAGCCCTGAGATCCAGTGTTCCTGAAGCTTCCTTGTACCTGCTGCAGGTTAAGCAAGGGGCATGCATGCAGCCAACAGTCAATGATAAGACTGTCGTCACCAAACATGAGGGGGTGCCTGGCAAGAGGTCAATAGTTCATTCCTTCGGTATATGAAGCTCTCAGTGCCTCACTGACCAGCTCTCAGACCCTGAATGAGACGTTCTGCCTTTCTAGACTTCAGAGTGTTCGTCTGTGAGATGGGACTAGTGAGCCTGTCCTGTCCCCCTCTCCAAGCTGGTGTGAGAATACAATGACATCATGATGGGAAAATCCAATCGTCACGATTATCTTCACCTCCCAGGGAACCTCTTCTCACCAGAGTAGGACCCAGCCTCTCCCTTTCTGTGTGTCTCTGGGTTAAAGCCTCTGAGGACGGTGAGAGTGGAGAGCCCCATGGTAGCCACTCTTTCTGTGTGTGTCTCCCTTTTCCCTCCTTCCAGCCGCTCAGCTGCAGGGGCAGAACAGGATTCACTTTGCTCTTTGTGTCCTGGGCAGAGCCGTGCCAGGGACAAGCAGGGGTGGTTGCCCAGCTGCCCCAGCCATCCTCCCCACCCCCATTGCTTGTCTTCCCACGAGCTGGCATGGGGAGGGCAGCATGGGCAGCTGGACAAGCAGTGGCAAGTGGGCATCAAAAGGCAGGGGCATCCCTGGCATGGACTTAAGCTCAGACCAGACAATGCCCTACTGGCAGAGGCCAGGGAAGCATCTTAAATCCAGTGATTTGATGTGGAAAGAGCAGACCGGGAGCCCAGCCACCTGACTTCCAGGCTCCCCTTGTCCTATACCTGGGAGTTCTTGGGACAGTCACCCCCATCATCACCACATACACACACCCGAGAGGTAACACGGTACAGAGCAGCAGTTCTCAAATTTTTTGGTTTCAGGATCCTTTAACACTCTTCAAAAGGATTGAGGACCCCAAAGAGCATTTGGTGTATGTGGGTTATATGTATGGATATTTACCATATTGATATTTACTGAGACATTTAAAATATTTATTAATGAATTAAATTAAAATAGCAATAATAAATCCATTATATGTTATAACATAAATAACATCAATTTTAAATGAAATTTACTATTTTATACAGCAATATATATGTATATTATATATATTATATATATATCTATATATCTATATATCTATATATCTATATAAATATATATATATATATAGAGAGAGAGAGAGAGAGAGAGAGAGAGAGAGAGGCATGTCACTGTTTTACATTTTTACAAATTTCTTTCATTTCTGGCTTAGTAGAAGATACATCAGTATCTTTGGAAAACTCCAGGGCACTTGGGGAGGGCATGAGAGTGAAAAGGGCAAATGATGTCTTAACATTAATAGGAAGATTGTTTTGTCCTCAAACAGCCCCTGACAGGTTCTCAAGGGCCCCTGGGCCTCCTGGACCACACCTGGAATGGAAGCGTGGCTGTGAACTCCGGCGCTGGGCAGAGCGGTTAAGCCCTGCCCGGTCCCTTTCTTTTTCTGGTACTATGCGCCCTTCCTTTATCTGTAAAAGGGGATTCATAGCATCTATCTCGAAAGGTGGAGGGGATTCAGTAAGTAGCGAACACAACACACAGTAGGTGTGATAGCAAGCTTGGCTGCTTTCCTCCTGGTTTGGGCCTCAGTTTCCTCATTTGTTAAACAAAGCTCTGGACTGGAAAACTTCCAAGGGTCTCCCAGCTCCAACAGGCTGTGGCTGTGTAGTGAGAAATGTTTCAGAATTCCACACATTCCCACGCCAGCCCCAGTGACGACATTCCCCTTCAGCTCACACAGACACAAAGGCACATTCTGTGCAGGAGCCGTGGAAACTCCCGTGAACACAACCCACGCCTGCCACCTATGACACGCCCGTGAACCTGCTGAGAGGATGTGCCACGGAGGGTCCAGGCGTGCACCGGCGACACAGAGGCACAGGGTTCCCTATGCGGAAATGCTCACAGGGGATCTGTGCACGTGCCTGCGGAGACAGGTGTGCGCACACGCACAGTCATGCCGCCCTAGGATGTACACGGACACCCTGCACGCATGCCCTGGCGCACTGACGCTCTGGGTACCGGACACAAGCAGATGGCCCAGAGAGAGCCAGTAGGCGATGCAGCACAAAGCAGCCAGGGCCGCAACCACTCCCTTCTCTGGCTACTCCCAGCCGGGACTCCCCCTCCGCCCTGCGCGCCCCCGCCGCCGCCGCCGCCGCCGCAGTCCGCGGCCACCCCAGCGCCTTCAGATCCGCTCTGCGCGCGTATCAATCCGAGTTGACTCTCGGGAGCGAGCAGGGCTGGGGGAGTCCGCTCACCGCAGCGGCAGCCCGGCCCCTCGCTGCAGCAGGGGCTGCGGGTGGCCAGGTGGTGCCAGCCCGCAGGGTGGCAGAGAGCGGCGGGGCAGAGCGCCGGGTCAGAGCAGCCGGTGGCCGGAGGCAGAGCTTGCAGGCAGCATGGCGGGGCTGCGCATCAGGCGGGGCTCCGGGCTCAGGCTGCTGGCTCTGTCCGCGCTTGGATTCTGCCTGATCCTGCAAGTCAGTGCCAAGAGGCCCCCCAAAACGCCCCCCTGTCCACCCAGCTGCTCTTGCACCAGGGACACGGCCTTCTGCGTGGACTCTAAGGCAGTGCCCAGGAACCTGCCGGCCGAGGTCATCTCTCTGTGAGTGCCCAGCTCTGGCCCAGGGGGTGGTGAGTCAAGAAGGGGAGGACGGCAAGGACCACTCTGGGAGTGGATGGGGAGACCCCCATTCCCCCTCTGAGGATTGTGGGGACCAGGAGGACTCCAGGGGAACCTCAGGACCAGAGACTCAAGGTAGCCAGGCAGGGACTTCTGCAGTCACGCAGGCTCAGCAGCCATGGCTGGGGAAAACAGGACTTGGTGGCCAAGAATGAATCATCACCACCAGCAGTATCAATGAGACCTACTGTGCGCAGGCCTCTGGACTTGGAGGGAGGGGGGTTGCTTACCCCAGCATGTGGGCCCTTGCCTGTGATGTCACATCAAGGGCAGAAAGGCTTCTAGTGGGGGAGGGAGGGGAGCAGCCGGGGAGGGGTGGGAGTGAGATACACCCACACTGCACCCTGGCACGGGGCAGGTGCCTGTCACTGCTCTCGCCAGCCACTCTTCACCCAGCCAGTCAGACTGTCACTTGCAGCAGTGGCCTCCTGGACCAGATCAGCTGCGTGGTCCTTGGGAGCAGGATGCTAATCCCTATTCCCATTCGAGGGCCCCTTGGCTCAAGAGCACCCAGCACACTGTGGGTGTTTGGATGATCATGGAAGTGTGGCTAATGGAAGCTTCTTTTGGCTGAGGGGAGCTAAGCCTGGGCCGTTGGTGCTCAGGGGGCAGTCAGGGAGATAATGAAGAAGGCAGGCGGTGAGAAGGGGAAGACGGCCTCAGGTGGAGGACTGACGCAGGTGTCCCCTGCAGGACGCTGGTGAACGCTGCCTTCTCGGAGATCCAGGACGGAGCATTTTCCCACCTGCCGCTGCTGCAGTTCCTGTATGGACAGGGCCTTGTGGGAGGTGGGGGTGGCTTGGGGAGGGGCAGTGGAAGGGAACAGACAGATTCTGGAAATTAAGATGCAGGCATCCCTACATTTGCCCTGATGGATATGCCACAGAGGTGGAGCTGCCTGGGGTCAGGAAGGGGGGAGGAGCAGTGGTTGGGGAGGAGGGAAGGGATTGCATGCAAAAGCCAAGATGTGGGTATTTAGGGCCCAGTTAGGAATGGACTTGCCTCCTCTAGAGACCCAAAGGAACTGGGCGCAATAAATTGGGGGGGTGCCAGAGGGTGGACACTGCAGGGGAGAAGGGTCATCTTAGAGACAGGTGCCCCTAGGGTTTGAAGAAAGAGCTGGGAACCGAACTGAGGGAAGACTATAGAGCCTGGAATTCTAAAAGGGTTGTTTACATTTGAAGTCCTGGTCACATGAGAGAGTACACTAGAGTTGCCCCACCTCCTTTTCACCATCGGCCCTAGAGGGACTGGACAGAGCCTGGGTGGGAGTGGGACACAGAGCAGAGATGCTGTGGGGTAGACCCAGCTTGCCAGGAAAGATCTGCCCTGGCCGTTTTCACCCTGAGAGCCTTCAGGGACCCTGGGAGTTTCTGGGACCAGAACAGCTCCTGCCTGGTCTTGCTGCCTCGGCTGCTCTGGGGTTCTCCGCTGGGGTCCCAGGGTGGGAGGCAGGGCAGCCAGGCCTTGAAGAAGCCCAGGGGTGAGGCAGCAGGCACACCCTTGGAAGCTCTAACTCTGCCTTTGTCTCTCCAGGTTACTCAATTCCAACAAGTTTACGCTGATCGGAGACAACGCCTTCACAGGACTGTCGCACCTGCAGTACCTGTGTGTGGGAAGGGAGGGGAAATGGAGAGTCGAAGGGAGGACGGGAAGGGCTTGGGTGGGCTCAGAGACGAGGTTGAATGAGGAAGGCTGGGGGCATTGAGAGCCCTTGAATCCTCTGACTGCAGGACCGAGCAGAGCAGAGGTCACTTCATCCATCCCCCTGCCTGAATGGTCCTGCCTGGATGCCTTGTCACCACAGGCTTCAGGCCACCACATTAGAAGCCTGTCTGAGGGCCATGGGCGGGGATCTAGGCACGGTGTAGGGAAATAGGTGGTGGTAGTGGGTGGGAACCGGGGATCCTGAGTGATGGCTGATACTGTTCTCATTTCCTCCAGCTTCATTGAGAACAACGACATCTGGGCACTATCTAAGTTTACTTTCCGAGGACTCAAGTCTTTAACACACCTGTGAGTACATTCCACACATACATACATTCATTCATCGGACCACAGTCCCCCCCCCCCCCCCCACACACACCCATCGCTCTCTCTCTCTTGTGGCCTTTGGCCTCAGTCACCATCTTCAGGTGACCCATGGGTCTCTCTTGCAGCTCACTGGCCAACAATAACCTGCAGACACTGCCTAGAGACATCTTCCGGCCCCTGGACATCCTGAGTGACTTGTAAGGCCTGAGTCCTAGCTTTTTCAACAGTGCCACAGAGGGGCACGTCCCGGGAGGGAGTGGTGTGGGAGCCAGCATTGGGAAGATCATAAAGGCTTGAGAAGCTGGAGGGCTTGGTTTTGGGGGGTGGGCTGAGCAGCTGAGAGCCTGTCCTCTCTTTGTCCCCTCCATCACCCTCATGATCAGGGACCTGCGGGGCAACTCGCTCAACTGCGATTGCAAGGTGAAGTGGCTGGTGGAGTGGCTGGCACACACCAACACCACGGTGGCCCCCATCTATTGCGCCAGCCCGCCCCGCTTCCAAGAGCACAAAGTGCAGGATTTGCCACTGCGGGAGTTCGACTGCATCACCACAGGTAGGAGGTGCCCCTGCCTCTGGCCTCAAGCTGCGCCTCCCCAAGGGAGCTCCACAGGCATCACCTGAACCCCCACCCCCCTGCCTTGCTCAGTATGCAATCCTTATCACCCAGCAAACTCTCACTCTTCCCCACCCCAATCCCTGCAGATTTCGTGCTGTACCAGACCCTGTCCTTCCCAGCGGTGTCAGCTGAGCCCTTCTTTTACTCCAGCGACCTCTACGTGGCTCTGGCCCAGCCAGGTGCCAGCGCTTGCACTGTCCTCAAGTGGGACTATGTTGAACGGCAGCTTCGAGATTATGATAGAATCCCAGGTACCTGTGCCCAGCCTGGCTGTGCTGGCCCCAGCTAGGGAGAGTGGAGGTGAGGGTGGGAGGCTCCACTGTTCTTCTCCATTGAGCTCCTATAGGGAGAGGGGTACATGAGACATGGCCTCGGCTCATAAGAATGTTCTAGTCTTTGGAGGGAGGCTGATACATACACACATAATATCCATATAATATGTCAGTGTAAGAGGAAGATATGAACACGTTGCATTGGGTACACAAAGGAGAGGCTTACCCTGGGCAATCAAGGAAAGATTCCTGGTAGAGGGGATGCCTACACTGAGTTTTGAAGGATAAGGGAGAGGGAGGAGTCAGAGGTGATGCCCAGGTTTCTGGCTTAAGTAAGTGGGTAGTGCCAATGAACTAAAAAGGAGGAGATACTGAGCTTAAGCTGAGTCTAGAATGTGGAGGGAGACTTAACTAGGAGAAAAAATGTGGGAAGGATGTTCTGGTAGAGGGAACAGCATGAACAAAGTCAAGGTGTGCAACAGCTTATTGTGTGAGTGCAGGCTGGTAGAAGCAGCTTATATGACTGCAGCATAACGTTCAAGGTGGACAGTGGCAGTCCTGAGAGAGATGAGGACAAGGTCATTGACAAGCTTTGAGAAAGTGTGTGAGCCAATCCAGTCTATATTTTATTTTATTTTTTTTAAAATATATTTTATTGATTTTTACAGAGAGGAAAGGAGAGAGATAGTTAGAAACATCGATGAGAGAGAAACATCGATCAGCTGCCTCTGCACATCTCCCACTGGGGATGTGCCCGCAACCCAGGTACCTGCCCTTGACCGGAATCGAACCCGGGACCCTTCAGTCCGCAGGCCGACGCTCTATCCACTGAGCCAAACCGGTTTTGGCTCAGTCTATATTTTAGACAACTCTCTGTGAGCCTTGTGGAGAGTGGCTAGGCATGGGACAAAACATATGGGCAGACCAGTAGAGGGATCAGCTGGAGCCTGGACTGAGGCAGCAGCAGTATCTCAGTTATATTTAGAAAAGAGGACTGAACTGACACAAGAGGAAACAGAAAATTTAAATTGCCCTATATCTATGACACAACTTGCAGTCATTATAAAAAAAACAACAACAACACCTCCACCCAACACAAGATCAAAATGGTTTCCCTGGTGAATCCTAGCAAACACTTAAGGAATAAATAACACTAATCTTACACAAATTGTACTAGAAAGCAGAAAGGTGTGTTGACAGAACTTGGGAATTGATCAGGAACAATGGGTGAATGAGGAACAAGGAAGTGTTGGGGATGGCTCCCAGGTTTCTGGTTGGGGTGACTAGGTGAAGCCACAAATTGACATTAAATACACAGAAGGAGGGGGAGGAGCAGGTTTAAGGGTAGATCTGGAACTCAGTTTTGGCCAGCTGGAGTTTGAGGTGCTTGAGGTGTTTGGAGAGTCTGAGTTGCGGTGGCTCAGGAGTGGGTGGTCAGGAGCTGGGCAATTACCAGGAGCTGGGTGAGCAGGCGAAGGCTGCAAGAGGGACTCAGTAACTGCCAGAGCCTGAGGCTGAGCATGGGCTTCCCTTGGGGAGAGGTGGAGTGATGGGGGGAAGGAGAGTTCATGAAAGCGATGACTTGAGACACCAGGACAGGTGGGGAGTGTAGCCCATAAGCTTTGGGTGCCTGGGAAGGGGTCGAATCAGTCTGGTTGAGCACAAGTACATCTGTGCTCATACATAAAAGCCTTTCAAAAGTGGGAGTTCTTGGGAGAATGTTCTTGAGCTATGGGTGAGTTCAAACTCCCCCTCCTTCCCCAGCCTGGCCACTTGTCAGCGTGTGGCTTTGGACAAGTCAAACAGTGAGCTTCAGTTTCTTTCTGTGTGAAATGGCAAAATAATAGGGTGCATTTCAGAGTGACTAATTGGGGCAATGTGTTCACACTTAGCACAGTGACTGTACACAATATAAATTCAATAATTGATACAATGAATATCTAGGAACACCTATTTTGTGCTCCGTGTTAGTATATTTGAACCCGGGGTTCAAGGGTGGATGGAGGGTGATGCTGACACTAACTGTGTTAGCTGTGAAGCGATTAGAGGAACTTCAGGGGGAGGGACTGCTGTGGTGGAGGGACGTGGCCGTGGCCCAGGGTCAGTGGGGACTGACCCTCTTTTCTGAGGCTGGGCATGGGCACGAAGCTACCTGTGTTGCCTGACGCTGCTTCCCTGTGTCCTGGCAGCCCCCTCGGCCGTGCACTGCAAGCCCATGGTGGTGGACAGCCAGCTGTACGTGGTGGTGGCCCAGCTGTTTGGTGGTTCTTACATTTACCACTGGGACCCCAACACCACGCGCTTCACCAAGCTGCAGGACATCGACCCGCAGCGTGTGCGCAAGCCCAACGACCTGGAGGCCTTTCGCATCGACGGTGACTGGTACTTTGCTGTGGCTGACAGCTCCAAGGCGGGTGCCACCAGCCTCTACCGCTGGCACCAGAATGGCTTCTACTCCCACCAGGCCCTGCATCCGTGGCACCGTGATACCGACCTGGAGTTTGTGGATGGCGAGGGCAAGCCCCGGTTGATCGTGTCCAGTAGCTCCCAGGCGCCTGTCATCTATCAGTGGAGTCGCACCCAGAAGCAGTTTGTGGCCCAGGGTGAGGTGACGCAGGTGCCTGATGCCCAGGCTGTGAAACACTTCCGTGCCGGGCGGGACAGCTACCTGTGCCTCAGCCGCTACATAGGGGACTCCAAGATCCTGCGCTGGGAGGGCACCCGCTTCTCGGAGGTGCAGGCCCTGCCCTCCCGCGGCTCCATGGCCCTGCAGCCCTTCCTTGTGGGTGGCCGCCGCTACCTGGCGCTGGGCAGCGACTTCTCCTTCACCCAGATTTACCAGTGGGATGAGGGGCGGCAGAAGTTTGTACGGTTCCAGGAGCTGGCTGTGCAGGCCCCTCGAGCCTTCTGCTACATGCTCGCTGGGGACGCCCAGCTGCTCCTGGCCCCCAGCTTCAAGGGACAGACGCTTGTGTACCGACACGTAGTGGTGGATCTTAGTGCCTAGCGGGGTGCCGAGGCCTCTGGATTGGAGGCTGAGGGGGAGCCTCTGTGTGAGCAGCGTGGGTGCCTGTCTGTGTGAAGGCACATGTAGCTAACCTCATGCACACACACTCCTGGTGAGCATGGGCACCATATGGACTGGCCCCGGGAGCCGATCATGATGGTAATTAGCATGAGGACTTGTGTATGCACCTGGCAAGCAAGTTACTGGGACCCTCCCATCTGTGGACGCCTGTGGATCCCACACCCCATCTGCAGGCCCCCCTGGATCTGCTGCCTTCCACAAGCTCTGGCCTGGGGAGGGGGAGGGGTGCTGGGAGGGAGGGTCTTGGGCTGATCCTTCTGACTCTCCGGTCTCTCCTGTTGGTGCTCCAGGGGTCTGTTCAACCTGCTCATGCCCCACATTGCAGCCACACGACATCCTTTCTACAGCGGGTACACTCACCCACCCTCCTCTCCTCCTGCATGCACATGTGGGATCTGGCCCACGCCCTCAGCCACACGCACACATACCTGTCCACACCCGTTGCCCTGTGCACACATGCAGATCCGGCCCTGCCAAAAGGAACCCGGCCCACTTCCCTTACCTGCCTGTCCTCCGTTACCACAGTCCTCCTCTGCTCACCCCTGGTGTGCCCACCCTGCGGCTGATAAGGATGGGAATGGTGGCAAAACCCCTTTGCCCAAAGCAATAACAACAACCCTAGCAAACCCAGACGTCTTCCCTCCCAGTGCTGGCTCTTTTCTCACTGGAGCATTCTTCTCTGACCCTGTCACCATGGCGGGCAGACTACCCAGACAAAGCCTTCCTGCTTTTCCTTCCTGTAGCCGCCCGCCTCAGACACCCACCCTGCCCCCAGGCTCAGCCCCTCCTTTGCGATGTGGACCCTGAGCTGTGCTGGATCCTTTGTCCGGGACCAGAGCTGGCCAGGCCAGGGACCCTGCAAGCACTCGAGTCATCTGGGCAGGTTCCAGGAGTAGAGCCGGGCTGGAGAGCATCTTGGGGGCTCTGGCACCCCTCCAGGCCACAGATGCACACCCCAGGGGCACTGCCTTTCAGGGCAAACTGGGTGGTAGAGGTTTGAGGGCCTGCCCTGTGGAGTGGCACCTGGGAACCAAGCTTCTGCTGCCCCCTGCTGTGCGCTGGGATAGAGCTGCGAGGTAGTATGCTGGGGATAGCGGGTAAGAGGCAGGAGCTGGTGGAGCAGGCACGGGGAGGGGCTTCTGGTGGCAGGATGCCGGGGCTGGGGGGGATTGGGGCAATGCTATAATTCACTTGCTTCAAATAAAAGGTTCCCACCCCATTGCCAGCTTTCAGGTGTCCAGTGGCAACGGTCAGCAGCAGCTGTTTCATCAAGAACATAGCATGTTGTCTGTCCCTGCTGCTTGCAGGGGCCGGCGTCAGCTTTCAGACCCTGTTCCTCCCTGCTCCCTTCCCTCTGAGGAGTGAGTGGGCACCCCAATCGTCTGCTGGTGCTGGGGTCAGGAGCTCATGGTGATGACACCCGGGGCTGGGTGAGTGTGACTAGTCTCCACCACCTGGGGCTGACTCATGGCCCGAGTGCTCCTTCCTGGAGATCACAGTCTTGGGGTCACAGGAGTTTATCCCTCTGTCAGGTGAATTCCAATCAACACGACCAAAAACAAGCTCAGCGGTCCCTCCCCTCCCCACTTCCTCTGGCCAAATGTCTGTCATCCCTGCCACCCTCTGCCCTGGGTGTGCGGTTTCAAGCAAGTGGGCTGGTTTCCTGAAGTCTAAGCTTCTGCAACACAGAAAATAAGCCTGACTTTGTCCAATCCTGACTCGGCCACTTACCAGCTGGGTGACCGCAACCACGTCACTTGGCCTATTTGTATTTGTCTCCTTATCTGTAAAAGGGGGATAGTCATAATACCTACCTGACAGCGTTGGTGTGAAATGTAAATGCTTTCAATATATAGTCTATTGATATATGCAAGGCCCTTCGAAGAGTGTGTCTGCCACAGAAGTATACTCTTATTGGCCTGTAGGACTGTATGAGACCCAGGTGGCTCAGAGAGGCTGCTTTGTGGGAGGAGAAGCATGCCTTTTGGAGAGAACTGATATCCTTGGTCTCAAGGCCCCTGTGCCCTACATCTTACCTGTAGCCCCAGAGGCCCAGCCAACCCTGCCCCTGACCACTCTTCACAACGGGGAATCTCATAGGTGATGTGTGTGTGGGTTTCCACCTCCTCAAATCACATTCATGTGCTTCTGGCTTAGGAGGCACCCCTCAAGTCCCCCAGCCACACAGTCCAGGGAACGCTTGTGCTGAATTTTCACGTGGGGAACGGGCCCTCGTGTTGTGCAAGGACAGGTTGCCAGGCAGAGTGCACTGGTCTCCCAGACCCGTTGGCACTCTGTTGCCCAGTAGAAAGATAAACATCACTCTGGCGGTCATTCCCCCCGAGCCCCTAGGGCTCCTCCCAAAGATGGAGATACTGTTCTCCCTGAGAGCCCTGCTCTCTACACCTGCCCTGGGGGTCATTTGTGTGTCCAGAGAGCTGCTTAGCAACCCAGTGTAACCGGCTGATTGTGTCAACAGCTCAGGACCAAAGGCCGTGGGAGGCAGAGTATACTTATTCTGCCAAAGCTGAGGAGAGTGACACCCCCCAGCTGCCAGCCTCATGCCGCTCCACACAGAGCCCTGCTCTCAGCAGCAGACTTCTCACATCTTGTCCCTTAGACCCCCCAAGCACAGTCATCAGGACCAGGAGTCTCCCTGGGAGAGACCGTCCTGAAGCATCTATCTTATATAAAAACTGCTGTTTGAAATTTTAACCCTGACAGTATGGCTTCTGTAAATGCTTGCTTGCTTAAAAAATAAGGAAAATAAGACTACTCCCATTCCAGAGAGGCCGTAAACTATGCCCCAGACAGAGTTGTCAGTGCTGACACCAGGCCAGGCCTTGAGATATGGTCTCATGGCCCCTTCCCAGCACGCAGGCCTTCTTTCTCAGAAGGCCCGGAAGTCTCATTCCAAATTTGGGAGACAAAGGACTAGAAAAAGTATAAATAGAGTTTCCTCCATGTTAGGGGGCCCAGAATTTGAAAGACACATTTTTCTCTGGGCCTGCACAGAATCTAATCTAATAAAAGACAAAAGCGTAATTAACCGTACCTCCGCTACGCTTCCCATTGGCTAATCAGGGCGATATGCAAATTAACTGCCAACCAAGATGGCGGCCGGCAGCCATGCAGCTGAAGCGAGCAGGAGGAAGCCAAGTGATGGAGGAAGCCAAGGTTCCCCGCCTGCCGCGGCCTGCTCTAATCTCCGAAAGCAACAAAGTTTCAATTATAGAAGGTAAATAAATCCCAGAATAAAAAAGAAAAAGAAAAAAAAGGAGATGCTGGGAGTTTCAGTCGTCAGTCAGCCTGAAAACGGCCCTCAGCCCCTCACCCAGACTGGCCAGGCACCCCAGTGGGGACCCTCACCCTGAAGGGGGTGTGGCCAGCCTGAAAACAGCCATCAGCCCCTCACCCAGGCTGGCCAAGCACCCCAAGCGGGACCCCCACCCTGATCTGGGACACCCTTCAGGGCAAACCAGCTGGCCCCCACCCGTGCACCAGGCCTCTATCCTATATAGTAAAAGGGTAATATGCAAACTGACCCTAACAGCAAAAAGACTGGGAATGACTGGTCACTATGACACACACCGACCACCAGGGGGCAGACGCTCAATGCAGGAGCTGCCCTCTGGTGGTCCGTGCGCTCCCACATGGGGGAGCTCTGCTCAGCCACAAGCCAGGCTGATGGCTGCCAGTACAGCAGTGGTGGTGGGAGCCTCTCCTGCCTCTTCAGCAATACTAAGGATGTCCGACTGCAGCTTAGGTCTGCTCCCCGCTGGCAAGTGGACATCCCCCGAGGGCTCCCAGGCTGCCAGAGGGATGTCTGATTGCCAGCTTAGGCCCAATCCCCCATGGAGCGGGCCTAAGCCAGCAGGTGGTCATCCCCCGAGGGGTCCCAGACTGCAAGAGGGCACAGGCTGGGCTGAGGGACACCCCCCCACCCCCCACCCCCGTGCACAAATTTTTGTGCACCAGGCCTCTAGTTTAATAATAAAATGTAACTCCCTCTCTCTAAGCGTGGCTTGGTTTTTCTCCAGTCTTCTGCAACAGTCCCAGCTGGCGGGGCTTAGAGTGGGCACAGGGGAGCTCTTCCCCAGTGAATGGAGTTAGAGAAGCCTGCGGCACTGAGGTCACATGCGTGACTCCGGAAGACAGCTGGTGGGAGAAGGTTGCTATTCCCCAGGTACCAGAGAACCTGAGAGTCACATGGGCACAGTCAGCCAGGCACCCTTACCTCCCAAAGCATGGACACCTCTTCCCTCTTTTGCAGCCCCACCCCTACCCCACTCCTCCTGAGCCGGCCCCCTATTGAGTCAGTCACATCTTTCTTCTCCAAGGACTCTGCCTAGAGATGAATGGGAAGATACTAGCCCTTGGCATTTCTTATTCCTCCAGTGCAGGGTGGGAGCTAGGCCCAGGGTGAGGGGGTGGTTAGGCCTGGGGAGGCAGCAGGGCCTCAGGGGAGCTCCTCCTGTGGGCCAATTTCACTGTGAGCTCTCACTCCCAGCAACACCAATAAAAATGATGATAATAATTAAGTATAATCACAATATGTTTTTATTGATTTATTCCCAAGTAGCCTACTTTCCCTGGCCCCCATCATTACCTATTTCATCCTTTCGAGGGGGTGGTGGGCGTTAAATGTGGCTCTAATAAAAAGTAATAGCTGCCCATTGCCCGCCCCCGCAGCGCAGCCCCGAGGCAGAGGGGACCGCAGTGTGGGAGGCAAAGGGGACCGCAGTTGGGAGGGTGCTGTGCGGAGGGGGAGGAGGCACTAGGCAGGAGAGGCACAGCGAGTGTAACCCCATGTGGAAAGTCGTAGAAGCAGCGGAGTTTGCCTTCTCTTTTGAGCCTTTCACCTTCTTCCGAGGTCTACACCTCCTCCCAGAGCAGCGTGGGGTCTTCATTCCCTGCCCCCTCCCACCGCCTCTGCACGAGACTGACCAAGCCAAGCATTTATCCACCTGCCGTCAGAGGATGGCTGCTGTTGTTTTTAAAAAGGATCTTTGTAAACATCAAGACCCTACACACAAAAATGCACTACAAAATGGCAATCGGTGATATTGTTAAGCTCTCGGGGATCTTCGTATTCTGGGCTCAGAGGAATAGGTGGAATTTCGAACTTCTGGTGAAGGCACGGGGGCTGGGGACTCCGCCCGGAATCCGTGGCGGCCAGCCTGCCCAGCGCTGGGCTCCCCCAGCCCGCCCTTCCCGGGGAGTCGGTGGGGGTGACGATTCCCTGGGGTCCCCTCTGCCGTTTCCTCCCCACTTTCCCTCTAGTCCCTGAGCTCTTGTCCCAGGGAAGTAAGGCCTCCTTCCAGCTGGTGCCTGCACCCACCTTGAGCCCGTTCGCGTTTTAGGGAGGGAAGACGAGGCCAAAGGGGAGCCAGTGATGAGCCCCGAAACTCTGGAGGCCAAACCTCTTTCGCTCCCCCCACCCGTGCCCCCCCCCCCCCCCCCCCCGCACCTGCTCCACCATTTTGTCCTCGCTTCCCATCCCCTCATCCTCCCGATCAGGGCAGCCGCTCAACCAAGGGCCCCACCCGCAAGCCGGAGGGTCACCGCCCTTTAAAGCGCAGGCCGCGCCCCCTGACCTCGCCCCGCCCCTCGGGCCGCTCCGCGCTTGCGCCGTGCGCGGCGGCCCGGGGTTGGGCAGATCCCGGTTCCGTGCAACTTTCAAGTGAGTTGCAAACTCCGCCCCGAGCTGGTGCGGGCGCCTGCGGCCCAGGGACCCGGAGGCTCGCGCGAGCGAGGCCGCCCACACCCGCCGAGGGCCGCGACCCGCCGGGGCCGAGCTCCCAGTTCTCCGCGGCTGGACGTGCGGGTCGGCGCCGTAACTGCCGGACCGCGGGCGTTGCGCAGGAGCGCGCCCTCCGGCTCCGAGTGGCTCCTCGGGGCCCGGCCTCCCGCCCCGCCGGCCGGTCCGCCTCTGCCGGGGCAGTCCGAGAGCCCTCCGGTTCCGCACCTCCCGGACCCGCGTGAGCGTCCCGCCGGGCGCCTTCCTGTGGGGCTCCCTTGGCGCCGGAGGCTGCAGGATGGTGTCCTGGATGATCTGCCGCCTGGTGGTGTGAGTATGGCCGTTCTCCCCGGGGGCCAGCCCGCCCGGGGGGGCACCTGGGAATGTTGGGGGGGAAAGGGGTCTTTCTGAGCGCGGTCACGCCAACCCCCGGCACTCACCGCAATGGTTAACGGATCTGCGGGCCTGCACGCGGCCTCGGGCTCCGCGGGCTTGTCGCCCCGGCCCCCAAAGCCTCCTGGGGTGATGGCGACCCCTCCTGCACTCACACACTGCAGGCTGGTGTCCAGGTGGAAGACCACAGGCGGGCCCTAAGCCCCTTGGCAACAACAGGTGTTGTGGGAGGAGAATCCAGGTGCCTGCCTCCCATCTGAGCAGTCACATGACTCACCCCCCCCCCCCCCCCACTTCCCTACTCTGTCCTACTCGTCACCTTTCAATACTTCAGTACCTGGCTTGAATATCCCTGTCTGCAGCTTGGCAGTGTCAGGTCGGGTGGCCCTGGGCCTGATTGCATGTCCAAGGGAGGGGAGGTGCTCTCAGAAGCCTGCCTCCATCCCACCCACCTTGTTCAGTGGCTGTATGTACCCATGCACCCATGGGCCACTGTGCAGGCCTGGGCAGGTGTTTGGGGTGTTTGTAAACAGCAGGGTGGGGAGGTGGCCTCCAGGGCACTGACTCAGGTGCAGGTTGTGCAAGCCAAGCGGGAAGAACAGGGTAGGCACTGTCACCTTGAACCCGTGGGGGAGGTGGCCACCTGTGGGGGGCAGGGCAGGGCATGGCACCCCTCACATTCCCCCTCTGCTTTTTCGGCTGCTCTTCCAGGCTGGTGTTTGGGATGCTGTACCCAGCGTATGCTTCCTATAAGGCTGTGAAGACCAAGAACATTCGTGAATATGTAAGTGTGGCGGTTGGCTCAGGTGGGGTGGGATGACAGCCTTGGTGTGGGGGGGTGGGGGAGTGGGGGGGGTGTATGGTAGGACTTGGAGGGGTGGGGAGAGTCTGAACTGGCCTCCCCCTCCTCCAGGGGCATACATGGCTGACAGAGTGACAGAGTGAGCAGAGTGAGTGTGGCTGGAAGGGGGGCTATTGAGGTGCCTGTGTAGAAACTTGTGGGTGAAGCCCGCTGGGGCTGGTACAGGAATGAGTGGCAGTTTCTCAGAGGCATCTCTCTAGGGCCATCCAGGTGCCAGGGGAATGCAGCAGGACAGGCTCTCTGGCATCCGAGGGCTGGATCAGCCCAGGACAGAGGAGTTGGCTCTGCAGGCTCAGGCACTAACCTCTGACCACCCCCCCCCCCCCCAACTTCCCCCAACTTCCCCCAGGTCCGGTGGATGATGTACTGGATTGTCTTTGCACTCTTCATGGCGGTGGAGGCCTTCTCAGACATCTTCATTTCCTGGTATGGGTGCAGGGGCCCTGTGGGCCGTGGGACGGGATGTCCCACCCTCGAACTGGCCCTATGGCTGACCTTGTCCCCCTGTGCTCTGACAGGTTCCCTTTCTACTATGAGATCAAGATGGCCTTTGTGCTATGGCTGCTCTCGCCCCACACCAAAGGAGCCAGCCTGCTTTACCGAAAGTTTGTCCACCCATCCTTGTCCCGCCATGAGAAGGTACCCCAGGGGGAGCAGGGATGAAGCATAGGGGTGGATGTGAGGGAAAGGGCCCTGGACTCAGAATTTGGGACACTGGGGGACACCTAGGTTCCAATCCTGGTCTGTGGGCCCTTGACAGAGCCTAGCCTGCTTCCTCTTCTGGGATAACCCAATGGGGGAACACCTGAGTGGCCTTTGAGAGAGTGAAGAGTCAGCTGGAAGTGGGTTTGGGAATGCAGGGAGGAGGCTGGAGCATGGCTGTTCCTTGCAGTGTGGGACTGGGTGCTCTTGGTGTGGTTGCCGGCCCACTATGGGTGGGGGTGGGCTGGGAGGTGTGGTACTCAGTGACTTCTGTGGGTCTGCAGAGGACGAGTGACTGGAACGGTCCTCTGAGCTCTCTGTGCCCTGGTCCGTAGGAGATCGACACCTACATCGTGCAGGCCAAGGAGCGCAGCTACGAAACGATGCTCAGCTTTGGGAAGCGAGGCCTCAACATTGCCGCAACAGCCGCTGTGCAGGCTGCCGCCAAGGTGCCCTGGGGCCCAGCCCTTCATCAGACTCCCACTCCCATCCCCAGTGCCTTTTGGGCAAGTTCAGCTCTCTGTCAGTGAGCCCAGAGGTAACAGCTGTCCATACCAGGGAACAGGGGTGAGAGGTGACAGGTGTTGGCAGAGCATGGAGCTGGAAGTTCACACTTCCTGGCTCTGACACTGACTGTGAGCAGCTGCTCCTGCTCTCTGCGCTTTAGTTTCCTGGTGGTGCCACAAAGACCTGGGACTAGAAGGTTGTCGAGTCGCCTTTGCCCCAGTGATTACCTTCTGACCGGCCTTGGTTTCCCTGGGCGGCTGCCCTGGTGAAGGCCCTTCCTGCTAGGAGCCCTGGCCCTCCCTCAGGTGACCTGCCACTCCCCCTTCCTTGTAGAGTCAGGATGCACTGGCCGGAAGGCTGCGTAGCTTCTCCATGCAGGACCTGCGCTCCATCCCTGACACTCATGCCCCCAACTACCAGGACCCCCTCTACTTGGAGGACCAGATGCCCCGCCACAGACCACCCATCGGTGAGTGGGCAGAGGGACTCAGAGGAGTCCCAAGAAGGCTGGCTTCCCCCAGGGCTCAGCCCAGGCCTTCAGACTGTAAATACCCAATGTTGTCCCCTCGGCCTCCCTCTTCTCCACACAGGGTACAGAGCAGGGGGCCTGCAGGACACTGACACTGAGGATGAGTGTTGGTCAGACACAGACGCAGTGCCCCAGCCGCCACCCCGGCCCCGAGACAAGCCTCTGAGCCGCAGCCAGAGCCTGCGTACGATCAAGAAGAAACCACTGGGGCGAGAGGTCAGTGGCAAAAAGACAAGAGGGAGGTGGGCTGCCCTGGCGCTTCAGCCTGGACCTCATGGTGCGCCTGCTCTCTCTCCCACAGGGCACCTCGCGCTCCCTGAAGGTGCGGACAAGGAAAAAGACTGTGCCCTCAGACGTGGGCAGCTAGGGTCTGCAGAGCCAGCCCAGTTTTACCTCGTGCTCTACAGGGCGCTGGGGGCTGTTTGAAGGGGCCCTCTGGCTGCACGTAGGGCCTGCCTGCACCAGCTGCCCAGGCTCTGCCCTCCTGACTCCTGCTGTTGGCGGCAGTTGCCGCTGGGGCCATGCACAGGGATGACCTGAAATGTACCAAAGCCAGCTGGGCCCAGGGTTCTATTTATAGTCTTTCTCATTCCTCTACCTTCGCAGGGATGGGACCAGAGCCCTCCCCAGACCCCTGCAAAGGAAACCAAAGCCCACCCAGTTGTGTTCATTCCTTCCTGTCCTTCAAAGTACTTGACAGCCTTCTCCAAGGCCTCGTGTGTGTGTCCTGGTTGTGTGTTTTGTGTTGGTGAATGAGGTCAGGTTTGTGCAAGATTTGGTAAATAAATATGTAACAGTGTCCTGTTTCTCCTGGTTTGTATCCCCAGTCTTCACAGCGTACATTATTAAACAGCTTAGGACAAGGGCTAAGGGACAGTCAGACTGCCAGAGGGGCCCAGTCTTCTGTGGGAGACAACTATTGATAAAGAACTGATGTGACAAGTGCGGTCACAGAAAGCTCTTGGAGACCCTTGAGAACACATATGGGAGAGCAGGGGACTAGCCCTGAGAGGTCAGAGCCTAAGAAGACTGCAGTCAGGGGTTGGTGGGCTCAGCCTTGACTCGAAGGTGCACCGGATGGTAGGTGGAGAAACCAGTGGGAGCGTAGGTCTGGAGGGGGCTTGGGCAGCACGATGTTCCCGTAGGGATTAGCTGGAGCTGTGCACAGAATACACCTGGGGAGTCTGACTTCCTTCATGGGCCTGGGGAGGCTGACTTCCTTCAGGGGCACCTGGGCGGCTTTGGGTTTCTGTAAACACTCAGTTAACATTGGGAGCATTGCACCTCTGTAGAGTGGCCACTAGAGGGCAGCAGCTGCCAGGGTCTGGGCTGCCCCCAGTTTCCAGGTCAAGGAGGGTGGGGCTCAGAGAGAGGCTGGCCAGAGATGTGCCCTGCAAGGGCCTGGCCGCTGGTTGGCTGGAGGGGCCATGCAGAACTCTGGCCTAGCCTTTGATGGCCCTCCCTACTGCTCCCTGCTGCTCAGGTCATTGGTCCTCAGCCTGCCCCATCCACATGGAGTCTCCAGTTTTGTCCCCGACTCAGGCTCTGTGCCTGGGCTGGCTCCTCTCCATCCCCTCCCCTAACCCTGGGGCAGCCAGTCAGGCTTTGCCCTCTCCTGCCCCCGAAGCTGGTCTCACCGCAGTGTCCCAAGGCTGCTCCCTCTCCCACCCCACGCCTGCTTTTCCTTACCTCTTTTGATTAAGCAAAGAGGTTGGTGAGAGTGTTGGGTGGAAAGAGGGGTGCAGGGGTGGTAACCGGGGGTGATCTGAGGAGTGTGGATTAACTCTTGGTGTGGGATTATCCGGATTTTATTTGGGGGAGGTGCTTAATCTGGGGGAGTCGGATGGGGGTGGAGGTTAGCTCCTCACATCTTGGTGTTCACTAACATCCTATCTTGGCATTCCCTTGCACCATGGTGTTGACTTATCTCTTCATTTATTCATTCAAAACATCTTTATTAAGTATCTACCAGGTACCAGGCATGTTGCCAGATACTGGGGATGCAAAGTCTAATAATGGCTAGCACCAGGAATGTGACCACCCCGGCAGGTGCTGCTCTCACCCCCTGACATATTAATTTAATCCTCACAGCAATCTCAGGAGGTACATACTATTATTATAATCTCCATTTTACAAATGGGAAACCAGGCATGAGAGGGCAGGTAACTTGTCCGAGGTCACACAGTAAGTGGCAGAATTGGGCTTTGAACCAGGCAGCCTGGCTCCAAAGTCAGTGTATTTACATGCTGTGCATGACTAAAGTAAATGAGGTGCTTCTTGCTTAGGAGGCAAGGAGACTAGGATGTACCAAACATTTGTGTGCACCTGACCTTGTGCTGGGCACTTGACAGTGATGATTTCCTTGGCTCTTCCCGACAAGTCTGAGGTAGGAGGTTATACGCATTTTACAGATGGAAAAACAGACTCAGAGAGGTGAAGCAACGTGTCCACGATTGTGCTACCCGTGGGTGGGGGTCGCATCTCCTGATGCAAACCTGCCCAGTGGCTTTGGTAGGGTGGAATGGCAGGACCCGCACCTCTGAACTGAGAGAACAGAACAGAGGATCATGGGATGACTAGAGCAAAAGGAAGCAAAAACTCCAAGGGAAGGTGACCGGGGGGGGGGGGGGGAGTTGTGGGGGGTGAGGGAGCTCTCATGGGAGCGGGGCTTCACCTGCCTTCATTCCTGGGAGGGGGCCTGAGGGTGAGAAGCAGAGTCTCGTGGGCCCCTGGGGTGACGGTGATGCTGTCTCAGGTCCGTGATCCCCACCTTACCTCGCAGCCTCTTTGCCGGCCCCGTGGGCCCACAACGCCTGCCTTCAGCCATGCCGCTCCTATTTCTGTGTCCTGAGCACGTCACACTCATGCCAGCACCAGCCTCCAGACCTTTGTTCCTGCTGAGCAAATCTCTGGCCCTGCAAACCGTCTTTCTTTCCCGGCCTGTCATGACCTTCCTTCAAGACCTGCCTTTTCTGAGAAGCCTCCCCTGACTTGGGACCCCTTCTCGAGCTCCTAAGCCTCCTGGTCTCTGGCCTGCTCACCCCGTCCTGGGCACAGAAGGCTGTGGGCGGCGCTGGTGTGCCCATTGCTCTCCCTTCCCAGCGGGCCTCCCTTACACTCAAATTGCTTCGTGTTCTCCACCTCTGTCCACCTGGACTGTCACGTGGCTCCATGCTGGTCTCCTGGCCTGCTCTTCCTCCCCCCCACCCCCCCACTCACTACTCTAGTGCTCTCTGCCCTTTGAAGCACACGCGGACCTCCCCTCCCCCAGGAAGCCCTCAAGGCACCCCCTTGGAGTTGAGTGCTCATCCAGACCATACGATCTCTGTTCTTGTACTGACTTCTATTTTTGCCTTGAGCACATTGTATTTTCTCCCCTCCTGCATTGTAACTTCATAAAGAACAGCCTGGCATCTTATCCACTTCTGTATCCCAGCCAGGAACAAATGGTGGTTTAGCCAAAGTGAAGGATCGTCATGCACGTGAAGGCCCACTTATTCTCTGGCGTCTGAGCCTGGGTGTCTTCTCCCCTGACAAGCTCCCCTGACTGCCCCAGGGTGGGACTCTGAGTGCCTTGCAATCATTCACACACCTGACTCAGGGGGTCACCCCTGGTTCTCAGCACAGGGCCTGCTGGCGAAGGAGCAAATGCGCTGACTGCACATCAGCTCCTGGAGGGCGGGATGGCCTTGCTTTCGTCTTGGTGCCCGTGTCTCCTTGGTGCCCATCACAGACCCTTGAAAATGGCAGGTCTCTCTGACACATGTTTGGCAAATGGCTGAGGCAGTTGTATGGGTTCCAAGACTCTTGGGGCCAGAGGGGAGGGCTGAAGAGAATTCCAGGTTGTGGGGCATTTCTGGCCAAGCACACAAGTGCTCCTGAGACTGGGGCATTGGGTGTGGGCTGGACTCCCCTCCGAGCCTGACTGTGCCCTCTGAGGATCGCGAGGCATCTGCCACACTGCCTCCCTCTGCACGGGTGCCTTTACCCTCTGGCCTGGCCCCTAGGGGAAGGCGAGGCTGTGCTCTGGCCTGCCCACGACCCCTAGCTGTCCATTATCCATCAGTGTGCCCACTGCCTCCCAGGCCGGATTAGGCCTGGCCTGAAGCACAGATGTGCTGCTGGGCACCAGGGGAAGCAACCTAGTTCAGCCCCCTGGAAGGCACACACCTCTGCGTGGCCCAGGTGCCAGCCCGGTTTGATAGGTGCCCCAGTCTCCTGGGGGGAGGGGAGGGCTCCCTGCCCACCTTGCCCCTGAGGGCCTCTCCATTGTCTTCAAGTGCCCAGGGCAGGTATCCTTCCCTTCCCTACCTCCCCCTGCCCCACCTTCCCTGGACCTTGCATTTGGCTCCTCAGTCTCCCTGCCTCTCAGCCGCTCTCTCTCTGCCTGCAGCCCCTCCATGTCCTGGTCCCCCTTCCCCTGCAGCCCCTCCATGTCCTGGTCCCCCTTCCCCGACTCTGGCCTCTATGTGTATTTTTAGCTGCCACTCTCAGTGGTGGCAGCATAGTTAGCCCCTCGTTTCAACACAACCCTGGCCCAGGAGTTGAGTTGGGGAGTCCTGGCTGGCACGGCCCCACCCTTGAGGGGGTTGAAGAGATGAGCACTCAGGCCTTCGCCCCTAGTTCCCCATCCAGCACCAGGGACTGGTATGCCCAGTAGTTGGATAGGGGGGCAGAAGTGGGGCTCGAGGAGGATGCCCTCTGCCCAGAGTTGAAGTCGCTAGGTCAGAGGCCCTGGGCAGGGCAGAAGGGTAGTTTTCTCTGCCAGGTGGTTAGAGTGCCCTGAGGGGAGGTGGGGGGGGGGGCGGTGGGGAGGCAAGGACTGAGAAGAGAAATTAGGTCCGGGAAGTGGGTGGGTGGGTGAGAGGGGACGCGGGGGCATCTGCTGCAGAGCTTCCTTCAGGCTCCAAAAGCATCTCCACGCTTCCCTTCCTCTCCCCTCCTCCCAGGTCCTGGGAGGATTTGCCCTGTACTCCCCCTCCCCCATGCCCCCGCCCCAGGCGTTGCCACGAGGGTGGGGGGTGGGGTGGGGGGAGGCCTGCCTCAGCTGTCTGAAGGATGGAGGGGCTGGGGAAATAGGGCTAGGTGCCCAGACGGCCGCGTGTGTGGGAGGGGATGTCCTCAGATGCCCTCCACCCGGCAGTCCCCGCTCTGACGTGGGTGCCCCCCCTCTCCCCGCCCGGATTAGTGGCAGCTTGGCCTGACTCTCCGGGGCTCCTTCCCCCGCCCCCGCCTGCTGCCCTCCCCTGGGCAGGGGGCTGCTCCACCCGAGGGGCACTGTGCTTGCCCAGGTAAGGGGCTCCGGGGACAGCGTGAGGGCACTGGCTCGTGAGTGCTGCTGCACTTGTCGGCATGAATGTGTGTCTCCGTGTGTTGCGTGTGGCAATGTGTGAGGGGTTGCCGTGGGGCAGGGTGGGCCCACGTGTGTCTGGGGGTTCTGGTCAGCTTGCCTTTGTCCACTGATCCAGCACTGTGCCCACGTGTTGTGTGGCTTTCCTTCTGTGTTTGTGTCTTTTGTGTGTCTCCTCAGCTCTGCTCAGTCAGTCCTCAGGCTACCAGGGCTCTGTGGGCCTGTAGCATGGGCCGTGGAGCAGGATGGGGTGCTGGGTGAAGGGGAAAAGGGGCTCCTTCCCCGACCTCACGCCCGTAACCCCCTGAGCATTTCAGAAGCCTGTCCTGACAGTCCTGGTCTGATCCAGAGACTGTGACCTGACAAAGCAGACATGGCAACTGGGTGGGTGGGGTGGAGGGAGGTATCTGTTCCTGCTCCCCTGGGACAGTCCTCATCCCCTTTGGGGATGGCAGTGACAGGCCCTTAGGCCCCCCCCCCCCCAACAGCCTGGGCTCCCACCACCCTGCCCAGCCTCTTCTAGGCCCCAAGCCACAGGAATCTCCACTCCACGCCCCCCCCCCCCCAGACTCTCCCGAAAGCTTCAAGCTTCAGCTGCCGGAGGACACAGATGGGGGACCACAGGCACACCCCAGCCCCATCTGCACCCTGGAGCCAGCTTGGGAGTGGGAGGCTGGGGCTCAGGATTGCAGTTGGTAGTAGACCCTCCACAATCATTGCCCCTGGCACGCTCAGGTCTGGCCACCCCTCAGGGGAACTGGGGGAGGAAGGGAGTGCTAATAACTCAGTCAAGTAAACAACCCCTACCAGCTTGCCCAGCCACAGAACTGGCCTGGGGGGAGGGGGGGAGCCCCGTGGGGCAGAGGGAATCCAAGCCAACCTGATCCAAGTCCTGCTGGGGCCAGCGCCTTCAGGCCTCCTCTCCTCCGGACCCTCCTCCTCCCTCAGCTGGTGAAAGGACCCCCTGCCTCCCCTCCGGTCTCCTGGAAGGAAAGCTCCCCTCTCCCCGGTGGTGTGACCTGGGACCCAGCTGGGCATCAGGGGACCGTCCCTTTGATGGGCTGGGGTGGGTGGGGTGCTGCTGCCTCTGTCCTGGGCTGGGTGAAGGCAGGCCGAGGATGGCCTCCACAGGGAGCAGGGGAGTCTCGGGGTGGGAGGGGGGTGCCTGAGGTAAGGGAAGCGCCCGTTGGGCGTGTGGGTTTCTGTGTGTGTCTGAATCTGCCTGTGTGCGTTTGAATCTGTCTGTTTGTGTCTGTGCTCTGGAACCACCCCCGCAGAGGAGCCGGGATGCTTCCTCGGGTGGAGGGTGCCCTGCTTTCCCATTTCCTCTCCTCTCTGTTCCTTCCCAGGAGCCACTCCCATGGGCTCCTCTCCAGTGCTCGGCCTGGAAGCAGTAGGAGCAGGGACGGGGCAGACCCCCTGAGTGTGAGGCTGGAGGGGGTAGTGGAGCGGGACCCACCTCCGCCCAGACACTTGGAGAGACCGAGGCCTTGAGAGCAGGGGCAGACTGGAGCCTAGGCCCTCCCAGGAGCCTAACACCGGAAACTGTGCCACTGGGCTGTGGGAGGGGGCTTGGGTCAGGAGGTGAAGAGCAGCTTGGCCAGGTGAGGAGGAGGCAGCGCAGACACCGCCAGCGGCGTGTACCCATGTACCAGAGCTGGAGAGGACCGGGAGCCGTGGTCCAGCAGGCACAGGGCCGGCTGGCGTGGGTCAGAGTGCCCATCACTGACCCGTGAGAACCCGACTGCCCCTGCCAGCTCTGGCACTGCCCCCTCGCAGCCGCTTGCCCTAGCACCCCAGGGGGCACCCCGCCCCACAGTGGCCTGGTCCGGCCCCTCCCGCCCTTTGCTCCAGTTCCCGGGCTTGGTACCTATAGTGGGGGTGCTGCCCGCCTGCCAGGCTCCGGGGCCGGGCCCACGGGAGGGTGGGGCGGCTGGGAAGCTGGCACGCTGCCCCCGGGGAGCCTCTCTCGGCAGGCGCCCGGGTGCCGCGGGGGGAGGGGGGAACAAAGGGCTCATTCTCCCCATGCGCAGCCGGTGGCATCGCCGGGGCGTTGGCGGAAGCCCCCGGGGCACGGGAGGGGGCAGGCCCAGGCGGGGCCGCCGAATCACGGGCTCCTGTTTCCCGCAGGGTGCTGGAGGAGGAAACCGGCGGAGCAGCTTCCTCACTCTCAGTTGCGCGTCTGGCGATGGCGATCAGAGGTCCTGCTGCGCTCCCCGCTGCGCTCTCCCTCCATTAGCCGCGCTGCCCCGCTTTGCGCCCTCGCTGGTCCTCTCGCCTGGGTTCCAGGATCGGCGCCCCCTTCCAGGCACGATCCCCTCCCCCGGCCCCTCGGCCTTTCCCCCACTCGGCCGTCTCCGACCCGGGGCGCGCGTTCGCCCAGCCCGGCTCCCTCTCTCCCTCCGGGGACACCGCTCCCTAGCCCCAGCCCGGCCCTCCCCGCGGCGCAGCACGGAGTCTCCGCGTCCCATGGCGCAACCCACTGCCTCGGCCCAAAAGCTGGTGCGGCCGATCCGCGCCGTGTGCCGCATCCTGCAGATCCCGGAGTCCGACCCCTCCAACCTGCGGCCCTAGAGCGCTCCCGCTGCCCCGGGGGAGAGAGAGCGCCAGCGCGCTGAGCACGGAGCGCGGGGTAAGGAGGCCTCGCCCGCCGGCCGGGAGGCCCCGGAGCCAGCCCATGGGGAGCGAGCGTCCGACGCCGGCCCCGAGGACCACCGCCCGAGCCGCACCTGGCCCGTGAAGCCCAGGTAAGCGCCGAGAGGCGGCGCCAGGGGCGCGCCTTCGGGGACACTTGGCTGGGTCCGAGCTCCCCGTGCTCCTCTGGTCTGGGCCACACATCCGAACCTTAAGGTGCCCGAGGGGGCTTGGCCGCGTTGGAGCGGTGGCCCCAGAAAACCCGGGAGCTCTCTGTCCTGGCTACGGCCTGGGGCTTCCCCCAGGGGGCCACGAGCAGGGAGCACTGTGGCTCTAGTGCCACCTGTCATTCTGGTCCTTCTCACGCTCGTTCAATTTTCCCTCCTTTGCCTCCGTCTGGGGTGCAGCCCGCTTTCCCCGCCTCCTTCCCTCCCCCCACCAGGCTACGGTTACTGTGGCCGCTGGTGGCTCTGGCACTGCCAACTGGAGTGGGGTAGCTTTACCCATCCCAGCTGAGGTCTCTAATCCTCCTCTCCTGTGCTGGCCCACTCCTTCCCTTGGGGGCACGGTGGAGATGCCCGTCCTCAGCAGGCGTCCTGGGACTCATTCGGAAGCCAAGGAACTGTAGAGCACTGGGAAGAGGCAGAGACGGCTGCCCAGGTGTGGGAAGCAGTACCAGCCAGCCCTGCCTGGAGGCTCTCCCCAGTGACTCCAGCCTGCACGCCCCACCCCTATAAGCCTGGGTGGAGCTGAGCGGTGGGGGTGGGCAAGCAGCACCCCCAGAACCACAGGCTGCATTTGGGAAGAGGCCTCTGGGACCGCCGCTCTCCAAGCCCTGTTTTACACAGTGGCACCTGAGGTCCAGAGGAGTGGCGAGACTTGCCCAAAGTGACACAGCGGTGGCGGAGGCAGGGCCCAGATCCAGTCTCCTTGTCCCCAGTACAGCGATTTCCACCCAGCTCATCCTCTGGGTTCTTGTCCCCATCCTTCCCCATGGCCTGTGCCGAGGTTCCAGGCTCTGTGAGGCATGTCATCTTAGACACAGCAGTCTCTACTGAGGGGCTCTGGCCCCAGAGGGCTGTCAAATCCCAGGTGTTTGGGGGTAGGGATGGCCCTTTACACGGCTGCATCCCACCCAGGTGGGTCCTCAAGCCGCATGTGGGCAGGCAGCATGGATCCCAGCTGTGGGTTGGCACTTGCCTTACTGGTTTGAGCCGCCTTGGTGTTGCCAGGGCGGTACCCACTCTGTGCTTGGGGCAGAGTGCCTAAGAAGCTCATATTTTGGTGGTTATGCTCTAGGGACCCCCTCTGGGAGAGCCCCATGAGGGCAGGAGAGTGATGGAGAGTACGCCCAGCTTCCTGAAGGATACCCCAGCCTGGGAGAAGACTGCCCCTGAGAATGGCATCATGGGACGAGAGCCGAATGCCCTGCCACGAGACGGCCTGCGCCACGGGGCACTGTGCCTGGGAGAGCCTGCTCCCTTCTGGAGGGGTGTCCTGAGCACCCCAAACTCCTGGCTTCCCCCTGGCTTCCCTCAGGGCCCCAAGGACACGCTCCCACTGGTGGAGAGTGAAGGCCCCCGGAATGGGGAGAGGAAGGCCAGCTGGCTGGGCGGCAAGGAGGGGCTGTGCTGGAAAGAGGCGATGCTCACCCATCCACTGGCATTATATGGGTCAGCATGCCCGCCTCGCTATGGCCCCCTGATTCCTGAGCATAGCAGTGGCCATCCAAAAAGTGACCCTGTGGCCTTCCGGCCCTTGCACTGCCCCTTCCTGCTGGAGACCAAGATCTTGGAGCGAGCTCCCTTCTGGGTGCCCACCTGCTTACCACCCTACCTAGTGTCCAGCCTGCCTCCAGAGCGTCCATGTGACTGGCCCCTGGCCCCGCACCCCTGGGTGTACTCCGGGGGCCAGCCCAAAGTGCCCTCTGCTTTCAGCTTAGGCAGCAAGGTGAGTGTTGTAGCAGGCCATGCAAGGCAGCTCAGTGGTCCTCAAGCAGCCCTGTCAGGGCCACACCACACTGCCCTTCCATCCTGATGAAAAAATAAGGCAGCACCCAAATAGAGGAGCCTGTGAGCTCAGACAAAGTCAAGGCCAAGCAGTTCCTCTTCTGAGCACCTCCATCTCACTAGGCCTTTCCTGCCTTCGGGCCGTTTCAGGGACTGACTCATCCATTGTCCACTCAGAACAAGGCCCTGGGAGTTGGGGCCTCAGAATGTGTGTCTTGTTCCGGGAAAGGGGGGCAGACAAAGCCCTCTATCTGGGAAGATGTGCAGGCAGTCCCAAGGCCTGTGTCTAGGACACCTCCCCCACAGGCAACCCCCATGCCCAGGGATGAGATCTAGGCTATTTAAAACTGGTATGGTACAGGGCAGCAGATAATCTGGAGCGATCCTGGTGACCCTTTGGCTGTGCCAGACATTAGCCCTTTAGTTGCTGGGTTGCGGAGAAGTCTGAGAAATCCCAGGGGATGACCTGGGGGTGGCCAGGGCAGTGGGGTGGCACGTAGGAGGAGCAGTACCTATTGACCAGTATGTGAGATGTGAGTTCTTTAGTGTTTTCACAACCTGTAAGGCCAAACAGGCACATACCTACTGGTCTTCAGTGTGTTCGTTTCTTTTTAAGCACTGGGAGCCCAAGTCAGCACCAGCTTAATCCTTTCTCACCGGCTCAATCCTTTCTCCTCTCTTCAGGGTTTTTACCATAAGGATCCGAATATTCTCAGGCTGGCAAAGGAGCCGTTGGCAACGGTGGACCCTGGGTTGTTGGGCTTAGCCCCTGGCGGGCCGCTCCAGAGAAGCGGGGAGGCAGAGTGCCCTTCGCTCCACCCGAGGGATGGAGAGACAGGCCTCGGCAGGCATCAGAATCTCTGCCCACTTCTCCTGGGGCATCCAGACACTGTTCCCCGGACCCCCTGGCCCATTTGTCCCCCAGGCCTTGTTCATACTCTTGGCAACGTCTGGACTGTCCCGGGCGGTGGGGGCCTTGGGTACCAGCTGAGGCCATCAACCACATCAAGGTGCCCCTCTCCTGGGCCTCCCACCACCCAGGTGGGCTGTTACTCATCCCACCCACCTGCTGGAGATGGAGGCCTTGACCCTTGTGGGAAGTGCCAGGAGGGCCTGGAGGGGGGTGCCAGGGGGTCCAGCGAGTCCATCGAGGAAGCAAACAAGGCCTCTGGTCCCAGGGCCTGCCTGCCCAACCACCACACCAAGCTGAAGAAGACGTGGCTCACGAGACACTCGGAGCAGTTCGGGTGCCCGGGAGGCTGCCCTGGGGACGAGGAGAGCCCAGCTGCCCCGCTTCAGGCCCTCAAGAGGGCAAGTAGCCCTGAGGTCCAGGGAGTGGCCGGCAGCCCAGCCGCCAAGCGCCCCCCTGACCCTTTCCCAGGCAGTGCAGGGCAGGACGTCCTGGACTCATCACTGGGGAACAAGGCGGAGGCAGAACAGCGCGCTGACCGCAGAGGTAAGGGGCAGGGGAGGGCCTGTGTGGGCCCTGCTTGGGAGGGGGCAGCAAGACAGGAGCTTTGCAAGGAGGTGGGGTCAGAGGTCCTTTATGAGTGGGTCGGACCAGCATCTGTGGGGAGTGCCTCCGCATCTACAGGCCCGGGCCTTCAAGCAAGTGGCTTCTATTTCTGTCTGCCTCCTCCCAAGCCTTGGTGTATTGGTGGCCGTGTAATGACATGGTTCAGAGCTTGGGCTCTGGAGTCAGAGTGCCTGGGTCCTGACTTTGCTGACTGGTAGCTGCATGACCTTGAGCTAGCTGCTTCACCCCTCTGCGCCTCAGTTTCTGCATTTATAAAATGGGGATAAAGATGACACCTACCTCATAAAGACTCCTGCAAAGATTAAATGATACAATTCACAGAGAAGGCTTTGAAGAACTGGCACTTAGCACCCAATAAATGTTTGCCTTCGTGATGGTCTGTGCCACAATCCCTGTCTGAGGCCTGCCTCTCCCGAGGGACCCCTTGTCCTGCCTCAGGAACAAACAACTCTGCTAGCCAGCTGGATCACGGAAACTCAGTTTGGACTCTGCCCGTGTTGATGCTCTGGGCACATCCTGGACCCCTCTGTCACGCTGTGCCCTTCACAGAGAAACACTCGGGCGCTGGCAGCCCCAGCCTCAGTTCCCGGGATCACCTCGGGTTCTTGGCCTCCTGAACTGCTGGGCCTGGATGCGGACTCTCTCAATGGCCGTGCCCGGGCACCCTGCACCTGGTGCGGGTCTGTCCACACTCTCGTAGGCCTGCGCCTGGGCTGGGAAGCCATTGACCTCTTGGCCTTCTTGGGTTACTGCACCTGTGGTCTGTGTTGAAACTCTCCGGCCTTCTCACCTTCCAGCGCTCTCCGTCCGTCCACGTCGGGATTGTCTCCTCACACTGTCACCCAGCCAGCGGCATTGCTAAGCTCACGGTGGAGCTATCCAAAGTCTCCACTGGCTGGATCCTGCACTTGGGTCAGGACCATCACCTGAGCTGCCCCGGCCTTGGGTTCAACGCACCTGACCCTCCTCTCAGTCCCATCAGTCATGTCAGGGCATCGTCAAGCTCCTCTCGTGGCCTTTTTTGTGAAGCTTCTAGCTGCCTGGTCCACTCTCACTGGTTCCAAGTCAGGCCTCGGGGGCCTGAGCCTAAAGACTGGGCTGGTTCTGCGTGTGGACATCTGGGGGCTAAGGCAGGGTCTGGGGTTCGCACAAGCCCAGGGAGGCCCAGACCCCTGACCAGCTGCATTGTCCTCTTAGGACCCCGAGATGGCAGGGCCGGCCTCCAGGACCCAGGGCGTCAGGATGCACCTTGCTCAGCTCCCCCGGCAGGCATTGCTCAGTGCCAAAGCTGTGCCCAGGCAGCGGGCGAGGTGGGAGGGCTGGCCTGCCACTCCCAGCAAGTGCCCAGGTGAGCCCTTGCCCCTGGATGTCCCCACGTCCTCCCACTCGGGGCTCCCTCCTCACCTTCCTCTGCCCTGTCTCCAGATCGTCTCTGGGAGGGGAGCAGCAGGAGGAAGACTCGGCAGCCAGCTCCGAGGAGGGAGGAGGCTCGGGCCCGAAGGCCGGGCCCAGCGTGGGCCTCGCCAAACACCTTCTGAGTGGTTTGGGGGACCGACTGTGCCGCCTGCTGCGGAGGGAGCGGGAGGCCCTGGCCTGGGCACAGCGGGAAGGTGAGCAGCACCCACAGGGCACTGGGGAACCCAGGAGAGCCTGGTGCTTTCACCAGGAGCATGGGGACCTCCAAGCGTGAACCCCGCCTTCCCACCAGCACCGCCCTGTCCTCCCGTTCAGGAGGACGCCTGCCCGCCTTGCCCTTATTCCCGGCTAAGGCTCTTAGTCACCGTGTTTTCTGAAGTTTCTGACCTGGGAGGCGGATGTCGGGAAGGTATAAAACCTGGCCCAGCCCACTGTCTAAGAGCTCCGGGCTTGTTGGGGAAACAAGACTGAGTGCCAAGTGTCTGTAAGAGCACTTGAAGGCGGGGAGCTCCCTGCGGGTGGTGCATGAGGAAGGCTCCCTGGGTGGCGAGGCTCCCGGGCCCGCGGAGGCTGGTAGGATCAGGGCTGATGTCTGAGGCTGTGGAGTCCCTCTGCCTCCAGGCTCTCCCTCCTGCATCATTTCATGGCGCCTCAAGAGCAGTGTGTTTGGGAAAACACCCCTGTGGTCCATCACTTCTGGTGGAGGCCCATTGGCAGCTTCCTCTTGCTGCAGAAAGTCCAGCCCCTACCCCGTTTCATCAGCCCCTGCCACTCCCTGAACCTGAATTCCCGGCACCCCGAATCACCTGCAGGCCTGCGCGTCCTTCCCGGCTTGTCCACCCCTTCTGACCTTGGCACTTTCTGCTGCTTCTGTCTGGAAGGCCCTTCTCATCCCCTCCCACCTGGTGAATGAAAACTTACTCATCCCTCAGGCCCATCTGTGAGCCTGCCCCCACCATCCCCACCCTCGGCCTCCATCGCATTCTCGCACCCCAGCACCCACTCTGTGGGGCCTTCATCATTGCCATGTTTATGGGTCCATCTCCCCTTGGAATGTGAGCACTGGGAGGGTGAGAGCCAAGTCCTGACTAGCTCTGGATCCCAGTCTCTAGCCCAAACAAGGTGTTTGTTGAATGAATAAGTGAACATTTGCTCACTGGCATCCTTGCACCTATCAGTGGGGGCCTAGTCTGAAACTCTGGGTGAGGGAAGGCATAGCCTCTTAAAATGTCCTCTTCGGTGCTGAGTCCCCTGCAGAAAGCCAACTTGGGAGGGAGGGAGGCAGGGGAGGGAGGGAGAGGGGCGGGTGAAGAAATGTGTGGAAGTGGTGTGGGCTGGTAATTCAGGGCCAATGGGAAAATCCGTGGGGCAGGAACTGGGGAGATGGGGCCTGCGCCATCCCTGGGAGGGTTTGCTGGAGGCAGTGGTGCTCCGGGGAGGTTCTGTACGGGGGGCTGTCGAGTAAGCGGGGCATCTGTGAGGGGCCTGTTTCCCTTCTGGGGCAGCCCCTTGCTGGAAACTGCCCCCGCTTCTCCTCCAGGCAGGTCTGCCACATGAGGACCCCCAAAGGGGCCTGTGCATGAGCCCTCTCTGACCCTATTCTCTCCCGTGGTCAGCAGGCCAGGGGCCAGCTAGGACAGAGGACAACCCAGGCGTTCCAGGTTGCTGCAGCCGCTGCCACCATGGACTCTTCAACACCCACTGGAGATGCCCCCGCTGCAGCCACCGGCTGTGTGTGGCCTGTGGTCGCATGGAGGGTGCTGGGAGGGCCAGGGAGAAAGCAGGTAGGAAAGGAGCCAGGGGCCGAGGGTGGGAGGGCAGGGACTGGGGCCTCGGACGGCCTGCTCTAAGGTTTGTGGCCATTTCTTGGCTGCCTCTCTCCAAGAAAGCCTCCCTCCCCAGCCCCAGCATCAGCCACTACTGCCCAGTGCCCCATAGAGCAGACCTTCTCCTCTCCCCACATCTGAGGGCCATGCCCGTGTCCTTCCCACCCTTGAAAGGAGTCGTGTGCCTACTCGGTGCCTCCCATTTTCTCAGCTTGCACCTTTTTAAACCTTCCAACACGGAGGTGGCTATTTTTGCCTCTATTTTCCAGATTAGAAAAACTCAGGGATGTTAAGTGACTCATCCAAGGTGGTCACATAGCTACTGAGCGTTGGCCCGGGATTTAGCCTCAGCTTCTGATTCCAAGTCCAGTTCTTTTCACTGTTCTCAGCTTTCTCTCCTTGGCTCAACTCGGCCACTGGATGGGCTTGAAGTTGCCCAGCGTTCTAATAGACAGGGCCAAAAAGAGTTCCAGGGTAGAAACGTTCAGAACACTCTATTCTACGTGGTCATTATGGAGTTTTGCAACTCATATCAGCATATTAAAGTGTCTGCGTTCCAAAAGCAAAGGATCGTATGTCACAGCCGAACCCAAGTGTCCCAGAAAGCCCATGCTTTATGGATTGTCGCGTCCCCTGGTTTAGATATCGGTGCTCCTACCCTTCCTCCCTGATCTTAACTTGTGCTTGCCTTGATTTTCTGACATGCAGCTTCTCCCTTTCTACCCCACAGGCTCTCCGGAGCAGCCCACGGAGGAGTGTGCCCAGGAGGCTGGGCACAGCGCCTCCTCCCTGATGCTCACCCAGTTTGTTTCCAGCCAGGGTGAGTCATTGTGGAGGGGTGGAGGCATGCAGGGGGCGGGTCCTGGGGGAGAGCAGCTTCCTGTTTGGATGCCATGCCCTCCTGGTTGGTGAGGTCAAGCAGCACAGGGCTGCCTCTTGTCTGCAGTCACCACCAAACTCCATCTCTCCCCCGCCGGCCCCCCACCTCCAGCTTTGGCAGAACTGAGCACCGCAATGCACCAGGTCTGGATCAAGTTTGATATCCGGGAGCACTGTCCCTGCCAAGCTGATGCCCAGGTGTGGGCCCCTGGGGATGGGGGCCAGCAGGTAAGAAGCACGGACGGTGACAGAGTACTAGCCGTGGGCCCCAGGATTGCGTAGTGTGATGCACAGGACTGACCTTGGCAGGGTTTGGCCCCTTTCTTTTGATGGGAACGAAGAGGAGCATCAGGCTACTGCCCACCCTCCCATGTGGATTTGGGTCCATGGAGCCAGTGTTAGCATTTGTTCCCCCGCCCCCCCGCCCCGCCCCCTGCCCAGCAGAAGCCCTCACTGTGCACAGCCAGAGCGCCTACCCACTCTGCGCATGTTCCAGCTCAGCACTTGCCACATCTTGCTTGAGCGGCTTGCTTTCCTGTCCTGTCTGTCCACATCCCAGGCACAGACTCCTGCCGGCGGAATGTTGGCTCATCTCAGTATTCCCTGCACCTCTCACACAGCAGGGGCTAGATAGGCATTTTGCAAAGCTTTTATGAAGCTGGAGTTTTTGTTATAAAAGTTATTCACTCAAGAAATAGTTTATTGAATGCATTTTGCATGACAGACTCCATGCTACATGCCCGTGGTGGAAAATTTGGAAAATACGGACAGGGGGATAAGGAAGAAAATGACAGTGGCCTGTAACGCCACACGATCATTTTGGTATCAGTAGTTTGCCTATCTGTTTATTCGAGTCTGTTCTAGTGTACTTCAGATTGGGCTGTACATAGGATCCCATGAGCAGCTTTTCCCCACCTAACGTTATATAACCTTTTGCTTCTTGTAAACATGATTTTAGGACGTACAAGAGTCTGTTGTTAATGCTTGTGGGTTGAGTTGGATTGAGTTGCCTTTGCCATTTTAAAATCTCTGGTTGGACTGGGGGTGGTGGATGGGTTTAACAGAAGGAGCCTAGAGAGAAAAACACCCCAACTCCACAACCTTCCTGCACGGAGGACACCAACAGGACCAAGGACATCAAAGCGGGTGAGGCCCCTGCCCCTGGTTCCGACTGGGGTGGGCGTGCTGGGCCAGGTGGGAAGCCTCAGGAGAGACTGGAATGGCTTTAGCCGCCCCCTCCCCCAATTGCTAGCACTATTCTCAAGTCACTCCAGAGAAAGTAAATCTAAACAAAACCTAGGACAAGCCTCCTGATCTCTTTCCAGCCAGAACCCCTTCCTGAGCCCTCCTTGGGAGAGGCTCTGGAGCTGCCAATAGGAAAGCTGGGGTGGGAGGCGAGTGCATCCAGAGCGATGGGCCAGCCAATGAGGAGAGAGTGGAGCGATGGGCCAGCCAGTGAGGAGGGAGTGGAGCGATGGGCCAGCCAATGAGGGGAGAGTGGAGCGATGGGCCAGCCAATGAGGAGAGAGTGGAGCGATGGGCCAGCCAGTGAGGAGGGAGTGGAGCGATGGGCCAGCCAGTGAGGGGAGAGTGGAGTGATGGGCCAGCCAGTGAGGAGGGAGTGGAGCGATGGGCCAGCCAATGAGGAGAGAGTGGAGCGATGGGCCAGCCAATGAGGAGAGAGTGGAGCGATGGGCCAGCCAATGAGGAGAGAGTGGAGCGATGGGCCAGCCAGTGAGGAGGGAGTGGAGCGATGGGCCAGCCAATGAGGGGAGAGTGGAGCGATGGGCCAGCCAATGAGGGGAGAGTGGAGCGATGGGCCAGCCAATGAGGAGAGAGTGGAGCGATGGGCCAGCCAATGAGGGGAGAGTGGAGCGATGGGCCAGCCAATGAGGGGAGAGTGGAGCGATGGGCCAGCCAATGAGGGGAGAGTGGAGCGATGGGCCAGCCAATGAGGGGAGAGTGGAGCGATGGGCCAGCCAATGAGGGGAGAGTGGAGCGATGGCCAGCCAATGAGGGGAGAGTGGAGCGATGGCCAGCCAATGAGGGGAGAGTGGAGCGATGGCCAGCCAGTGAGGGGAGAGTGGAGCGATGGGCCAGCCAGTGAGGAGAGAGTGGAGCGATGGGCCAGCCAGTGAGGAGAGAGTGGAGCGATGGGCCAGCCAGTGAGGAGAGAGTGGAGCGATGGGCCAGCCAGTGAGGGGAGAGTGGAGCGATGGGCCAGCCAGTGAGGAGGGAGTGGAGCGATGGGCCAGCCAGTGAGGAGGGAGTGGAGCGATGGGCCAGCCAGTGAGGAGGGAGTGGAGCGATGGGCCAGCCAATGAGGAGGGAGTGGAGCGATGGGCCAGCCAGTGAGGAGAGAGTGGAGCGATGGGCCAGCCAGTGAGGAGAGAGTGGAGCGATGGGCCAGCCAGTGAGGAGGGAGTGGAGCGATGGGCCAGCCAGTGAGGAGAGAGTGGAGCGATGGGCCAGCCAGTGAGGGGAGAGTGGAGCGATGGCCAGCCAGTGAGGAGGGAGTGGAGCGATGGGCCAGCCAATGAGGAGGGAGTGGAGCGATGGGCCAGCCAGTGAGGAGAGAGTGGAGCGATGGGCCAGCCAGTGAGGAGAGAGTGGAGCGATGGGCCAGCCAGTGAGGAGAGAGTGGAGCGATGGGCCAGCCAATGAGGGGAGAGTGGAGCGATGGGCCAGCCAGTGAGGAGGGAGTGGAGCGATGGGCCAGCCAGTGAGGAGGGAGTGGAGCGATGGGCCAGCCAGTGAGGAGGGAGTGGAGCGATGGGCCAGCCAGTGAGGAGGGAGTGGAGCGATGGGCCAGCCAGTGAGGAGGGAGTGGAGCGATGGGCCAGCCAGTGAGGAGGGAGTGGAGCGATGGCCAGCCAGTGAGGAGGGAGTGGAGCGATGGGCCAGGCAGTGAGGAGGGAGTGGAGCGATGGGCCAGGCAGTGAGGAGGGAGTGGAGCGATGGGCCAGCCAGTGAGGAGAGAGTGGAGCGATGGGCCAGCCAATGAGGAGGGAGTGGAGCGATGGGCCAGCCAATGAGGAGGAGTGGAGCGATGGGCCAGCCAGTGAGGAGGGAGTGGAGCGATGGGCCAGCCAGTGAGGAGGGAGTGGAGCGATGGGCCAGCCAGTGAGGAGGGAGTGGAGCGATGGGCCAGCCAGTGAGGAGGGAGTGGAGCGATGGCCAGCCAGTGAGGAGGGAGTGGAGCGATGGCCAGCCAGTGAGGAGGGAGTGGAGCGATGGCCAGCCAATGAGGAGGGAGTGGAGCGATGGCCAGTCAGTGAGGAGGGAGTGGAGCGATGGGCCAGCCAGTGAGGAGGGAGTGGAGCGATGGGCCAGCCAGTGAGGAGGGAGTGGAGCGATGGCCAGCCAGTGAGGAGGGAGTGGAGCGATGGGCCAGCCAGTGAGGAGGGAGTGGAGCGATGGGCCAGCCAGTGAGGAGAGAGTGGAGCGATGGGCCAGCCAGTGAGGAGGGAGTGGAGCGATGGGCCAGCCAGTGAGGAGAGAGTGGAGCGATGGGCCAGCCAGTGAGGAGGGAGTGGAGCGATGGGCCAGCCAGTGAGGAGGGAGTGGAGCGATGGGCCAGCCAGTGAGGAGGGAGTGGAGCGATGGGCCAGCCAGTGAGGAGGGAGTGGAGCGATGGGCCAGCCAGTGAGGAGGGAGTGGAGCGATGGGCCAGCCAGTGAGGAGGGAGTGGAGCGATGGGCCAGCCAGTGAGGAGAGAGTGGAGCGATGGGCCAGCCAGTGAGGAGGGAGTGGAGCGATGGGCCAGCCAGTGAGGAGAGAGTGGAGCGATGGGCCAGCCAGTGAGGAGGGAGTGGAGCGATGGGCCAGCCAGTGAGGAGGGAGTGGAGCGATGGGCCAGCCAATGAGGGGAGAGTGGAGCGATGGGCCAGCCAGTGAGGAGAGAGTGGAGCGATGGGCCAGCCAGTGAGGGGAGAGTGGAGCGATGGGCCAGCCAGTGAGGAGAGAGTGGAGCGATGGGCCAGCCAGTGAGGAGGGAGTGGAGCGATGGGCCAGCAAGTGAGGAGAGAGTGGAGCGATGGGCCAGCCAATAAGGAGGGAGTGGAGCGATGGGCCAGCCAGTGAGGAGGGAGTGGAGCGATGGGCCAGCCAATGAGGGGAGAGTGGAGCGATGGGCCAGCCAGTGAGGAGGGAGTGGAGCGATGGGCCAGCCAGTGAGGAGAGAGTGGAGCGATGGGCCAGCCAGTGAGGAGAGAGTGGAGCGATGGGCCAGCCAATGAGGAGGGAGTGGAGCGATGGGCCAGCCAGTGAGGAGGGAGTGGAGCGATGGGCCAGCCAATGAGGGGAGAGTGGAGCGATGGGCCAGCCAGTGAGGAGGGAGTGGAGCGATGGGCCAGCCAGTGAGGAGAGAGTGGAGCGATGGGCCAGCCAATAAGGAGGGAGTGGAGCGATGGGCCAGCCAGTGAGGAGGGAGTGGAGCGATGGGCCAGCCAGTGAGGAGGGAGTGGGCTTGGCCAGGAGATGAGGAAGAGCATGTGGGCAACGGAGCCTCAAGAGGAAGGGGAAGCCTTCACTGTTTTCCTCCTCAACAGAGACCCTGGACTCCACAGAGACGCCTGCCAAGGACCGTGCCAGCCGAGGGCCCCTGCCTTGTCCCTCTCTCTGTGAACTGCTGGCCTCCACCGCTGTCAAACTCTGCTTGGGGCATGAGCGGATACATATGGCCTTTGCCCCTGTCACTCCAGCCCTGCCCAGCGTGAGCACGCGCATGGGGGGCACGCTGGGGGCGGAGGTGGGGCTGGCCCTCCCTGCGAGCTTGGCAGGTCCTGAGTCCCTCTGCCTTCCATCACCCCCTGCCTCCGTAGGATGACCGAATCACCAATATCCTGGACAGCATCATCGCGCAGGTAGTGGAACGGAAGATCCAGGAGAAAGCCCTGGGGCCTGGGCTGCGGCCGGGGCCAGCCCTGCGCAAGGGCCTGGGCCTGCCCCTCTCACCAGTGCGGCCTAGGCTGCCTCCGCCGGGGGCTTTGCTGTGGCTGCAGGAGCCCAGGCCTCGGCGAGGCTTCCACCTCTTCCAGGAGCACTGGAGGCAGGGCCAGGTGAGGCTCTCACCACCCCACTGCCGGCTCTCACAGCCTCGCCTCCCCTCAGGGCCCTGATCCCTAGGCCTGGCCCAGCACTTCGAGCAGCGGTTCTCAACCTGTGGGTTGCGACCCCTTTGGAGGTCGAATGACCCTTTCACAGGGGTCGCCTAAATACATCCTGCATATCAGATATTTACATGACGATTCATAACAGTAGCAAAATGACAGTTATGAAGTAGCAACAAAAATAATTTTATGGCTGGGGGTCACCACCACATGAGGAACTGTATGAAAGGGTCGCGGCTTTAGGAAGGCTGAGAACCACTGACTTAGAGGGAGCAGCAGGGGCTGGTCCCTGAGCTGTTCTGGTGATCTCTCCCACACACCCCGCCTGAGCATGTTGGGCAGCCCATCTTTCTCCCCGTGTCCCCATCCCCCCACTACAGCCTGTGTTGGTGTCAGGGATTCAGAGGACATTGCAAGGCAGCCTGTGGGGGACCGAGGCTCTTGAGGCGCTTGGAGGCCAGGTGCAGGCGCTGACCCCCCTCGGGCCTCCGCAGCCTACAAACCTGGGCGCGGCGGCCTTCTGGGATGGATTCTCCCGGCCTGAGAGTAAGTGTCTTTGGTGTGGGGTCGAGGGAGCTGGGAGCCAGAGCCAGGTGGCAGCGGAGGCCCAGAGGGACCCTGGGGGCAGCTGGAAGCAGGGCCTGGGGCAGAAACAGGACTGTCTTGCTGCCCCGGGGACAGGGCCGCGGGGCAATGCCCTCTCTGTTCCTCCCCTAGTTCGCCCAAAGTCATCTGAGGGCTCGGTCCTCCTGCTGCACAGAGCTCTGCGGGATGAGGACGCAAGCAGGTGTGTGTGGGACCAAGGGCTGGCCCTCCCTCCTCTCCTCCTTACCCCCACCTGTGACCCTTGGCATACTCTGCTTGCCTCTGGGAGTGACCCCTGGAGTGGAGGGCTTTGATGGGGTCTCTGGTGCCTGGGTTGAGCCTGCTGGGCATGACTCCTCCCCCACAGGCTGGAGAACCTGGCTGCCAGCCTGCCCCTCCCAGAGTACTGTGCCCAACATGGGAAACTCAACCTGGCTTCCTACCTCCCACCGGGCCCTGCCCTGTGTCCACTGGAGCCCCAGCTGTGGGCAGCCTATGGTAAGCATGCACTGCACTCCTGCCAGTCCCTGCCCCATTCCTATTATCTCTGTGCCTATACGTCTGTGCCAAGGTTCTGGCACCTTTTCCCAACTGTCCTTTCTCTACCTCCGTGCAGGTGTAAGCCCACACCGTGGGCACCTGGGGACCAAGAACCTCTGTGTGGAGGTGACTGACCTGGTCAGCATCCTGGTCCGTGCTGAAGCCCCACTGCCTGCCTGGCATCGGGCACAGAAAGGTGGGTCCTCGGGCGGAAGCAGGGTGGGGACAAGCTGCAGATGTGAGGTGCTGTGCCTGTCTGCCCGGGGCTCTCCTGACCGTCTTTGTCTCTCAGACTTCCTCTCAGGCCTGGATGGGGAGGGGCTCTGGTCTCCAGGCAGCCAGGTCAGCACCGTGTGGCACGTGTTCCGGGCACAGGACGCCCAACGCATCCGCCGTTTTCTCCAGATGGTGAGGAGGGAGACGGGACCCTGCCCTTCCCCGATGCAGCCCCTTGGCTCCCTGGGAGCAGGACTTCCCACCCAGAAGCCCTCCCTGTCTGTGTTCTCTGGGCTCCCCACTCCCTCAGGTGAGCCTCGACTCACACGCATGTGCAGAGAAGGCAGACTGGGACCTTGTGGGAGTCATGCGGTGGGTGCACAGAAAGAGCAAGGGTTGAGGTGAGAGCCAGTGATGACATGGACTCGGAGTTGCTGCAAGCTAGGCACTGTATTGAGGCCTCGGTCCATTATCTCAGTTCATGGTCACACCACTCCTTCATACACACAGGCTGCTTTCCCATTTTTCAGATGAGGAAAACTGAGGCTGAGTGGTAGAGCTGGGACCTGAGCTTATAGCTGTTCCCATCCCAGGTCACCACCCTGTGCTCCTCCTGGGGCCTCCCCTACATAGGCAAAGGGAAGCCCGTCTGAGATGCCCACCTGCTACGCTCCCTTAAGTCATCGACATCTCATGAGGAGGTGCTCCTTGAGGTGCTAGCAAGTAAGGGCTGAAGGAGGCCACCTGGCAGGTGGAGGGAGAGACTGGACCACACTGAGGGGCAGGGGAAGAGAAGGCGAGCAGGAGGCAGGAAGGGCCAGCGGCTGGGGCCAGCATTGAGGTTAGAGCAGGTCCAGTTTCAAAGTCTGGCTGAGCTCGGGTTGTCCTGCGGAAAAGACGTCCACCAAGTGTCACCCCTGCTAAGGCATCTGCTCACATGCAGACATGCCGATGTCAACATGGCTGCCCACCACCACCCTCCTGCCCACAGGCATGCACATCTGCAGATATGTCGACAGGCACATGTAGACCTGTAGATGCACACACAGATGCTGGAACACATCTGCAGAGGGGAGCAGACAGAAGCATCCCTTCGTACCCACATGGCAGTCCCATATGGCCAAATCCAATGACACATGGGTAATCTGAGGGGTGCAGTCTCACAGGGTGGCCTGGGGAGCACTGACCTAGCCCCAGGATGGACTTGAACTGGGGGGCGGGGTCAAAGGAGCCTTGGCTCCTGCCTAGAGCTACCTGAGGGTCCAACCTGGCTTTACCAGTCTGCCCCTCCCCGTGGCTCAGTCTTGGAGCCTGAAGCCCAGAGACCATTGCTGAGGTTCTAGCTGAAGGGGTGGGTTTCGCTGGTGGCCAGTTGGGGCGCGATGCTGGTGTCAGCCTCTGTAGGTATTCCCTAGGCATCTGCTCTGGCCTCTGCCGGTCCCTGTCTGCCCAGGGAGCTCCCTGCTCGGGTTTGGCTGGCAAAGCCGCCTCCACGGCTGTGCTTGCTTCAGGGGCCTTGGCCCGGACGGGCCAGCCTGCCCATCCACTGGGAATCAGAGCTGCTGTGTGTCCTTGCTGCTTCTGAGTCTGGGATCATAGAAGAATTTGGATTTTCTCTCCAGGAACACCTAATCACCTACAATTTAGCACACAATTCCGATGTTCGCTGGAATCCAGGTTAAGAGGGGATATATAGCAAGTTCATGAGTTGGGACTATTCAGGGTGTCTTCCTGGGTTTTGGAGAAAGGGGCATGTTTGCGTGACGGAGGAGAGGGCCCAGGGCCAGGCTCCTCAAGGCCTCTGGATTCAGGAAAAGCGGGGATTTAGACCCCCCTCACCTCAGGGCCCTTAATCCTTTCCCCTAAGCTCCTTTCAGCCAAATCTCCAATCTGCCAACCTTAGTGGCTGCAGCCCCTCACCACCCAGCCCCTTTCTCTCCCTCCTACTAGTATGTCCTCTCTGCTTGCCCTTCAAGACTTGAACACTCAGCTGTTTCCAGTGCCCACAGCCCTGCCCTCGCCTCCCTCCCTTGCTCATTCCCCTTTCTCTTCTTTGAGGTGTGTCCGGCTGGGGCAGGCAACCTGGAGCCTGGCACCCCAGGAAGCTGCTACCTGGATGCAGGGCTTCGGCGGCGCCTACGGGAGGAGTGGGGTGTGAGCTGCTGGACCCTGCTGCAGGCCCCCGGAGAGGCCGTGCTGGTCCCTGCAGGGGCTCCCCACCAGGTGTGTCCCCAGGGGCCCGGCTCTGCTGAGAGCTCAGAGTGCCAGAAACAGCAAGAACAGCAGCACAGCGATGCTGCATCCCCCACCTGGTATGGCCTTGTCCCTCTCCAGACCCGGGGACCTAGGCTGGCAGGAAGCACACTCCCACTGTGGCATTCTTGAACTGGGCTTTGGGTCCGTGGGTGCTGACTCTGCCTGTGCCATCTCTGGCATCCCCTTGGCCTGGTTTTGGCTATGCCCTTGGGGATGCTGGTGCTGGATCCAGAGCCTCTGAGAGCTGGGCAGGGTCATGATGGGAAATAGAGATCAGGGCCAACCTGGGAAGCGTGAATCTCCACTGACCCTCCTGTTCCCCTCCTTCCTGGCACAGGTGCAGGGCCTGGTAAGCACAGTGAGTGTCACTCAGCACTTCATGTCCCCCGAGACCTCTGCCCTCTCTGCTCAGCTCTGCCACCAGGGATCCAGCCTGTCCCCTGACTGCCGCCTGCTTTGTGCCCAGGTGAGTATGACGCTGGCCAGGGAGCTGGGTGTGCTTCCTAAGTCCTCCTGTGGCACAGCTGGGGTGGCACAGCAGATACAGCTCTGTGCCAAGCAGGCAGCTAGCCGAGGCCAGGAAGGGCGTTCTTCTTGGTGGGGAGAGCCCACGAATGCGACTGTGAACTCCGTGTCCTCTCTTTTTCTCCTAGGTGGACTGGGCTGTGTTCCAAGCAGTGAAGTTGGCTGTGGGAACATTACGGGAGGCTAAATAGAGGGATCCCAGGTGTCTGGGGTAGAGGTGGTGGGTAGGTAGACCAGGTGCTCAGCTCAGGCACAGCATAAGCAGAGAAGACACTGGGGACTTGGGGACTTTTGGTCAATTCCACACGCACCACTCTGGGTACCAGCAGGACACCCTGTTTCCCGCTTCTAACCTGGGCCCTAAAGCCAACAACCACAGTACCACTGAAGTTCACGCCTGCCCTTCGCAGGCTGGCACCTGCTCCGCCCCGTGCCCGTCTCCATGGTACCAGGCCCACACTGGGGGTGACTGACTCCCTTCACCCGCTGCCCCCCAACCCAAGAGACAAACAGCCTTTCCTTGGGGGACTTTGGGAATCACTCTGGCTTAAGCAACACCTTCTACTCCCTCATCTCCTGCTGTCCCACCTGCGCCAAGCTCTGTTACACACCCACCTCCTCACGGGACTCTGGGCGCCCATGCACTGCAGGCATCTGGACAAGGGGCCGCTGAAATCCTGCCCTCTTGTTCGAGAGAGAGCTGTGACGCGTGGGGCGGGGCAGCCTCAGGACACTACCCAGGCTTGGCTGAAGGGAATGACAGGGGTGAGGCCCTGTCCCTGTTCCCTCCTCTCACCTCCCTCCTTCCTATTTTCCATTAAAGTCTGTCGTTTTCTGAAAGCCACCAGGCCAGTGTGGTTGGCCCTGCTCCTGCTGGCCACATAGATTGGGGAAGGAGGGGAGACATGGAAATGGAACCAGGTGGGCAGGAGCTGGGCTGTCCCTGACGGGGGCCTCAGGCACCCCTGCCTGCTCTTCTTCCCTGGACCTGGGTCCCTCCCTCTCACTGAGCAGATGGAGCCTTCCAGGGGGGTACCCTGAGGATGCTCCTGACAAGCGACAATAGCAAGGCAGAGCCCTGGGCACAGCAGCAAGGTGGCTTGAACCCCAACCCTCCCCGAAAACTCCAGGCTGCCCCATCTCTTCCATCTGATCTGACTTGGAGCTCCGGGAGTGTGGCCCAGGAGAGCCCCGGCCAGGGCTTGGCCTGCTGCCTGCGCCGGTTGGCAGCCCCTCCCCATCCCCAGGGCTCTCTGTGTGGCTCTGCCTGTTGCCCTGCCCTAGCACACCTCAGCCAGCATGCTCCCACTCGTCATACCTGATTGTTCTGCGGTGGTTCGGGAAATGTGTGTGTGATTTTTTTAATAAAATAAAATTTTTTATTATAAATTTAATACACTTTCAGAACATTTAGAAAATAAGAAATGTCATCTGTAATGCCACCTCCACTCACTCTCAACCCAACCACTGATCGTATTTTGGTATATTTCCTCCTAGCATTTCCTCGTGTAAAGGATCTGTGTTACATGCAGTTGAATTGGTTTGCTTTTTACTTGGTTTCTCTCTTTTAACAAAAGCTCTTGTGATCATTTCCTGGGTTGCTACCTAACCTTCATTATTAATGGCTGCTTATATTCCCTTACGTGGCTTTGCCATGATTTACATAGCCATCCTTCATTTAAAAAAAAAACAAACACCAAAAAACGTTCCTTCATTGTCTGCAAAGCTAGATTATTTTCATTTTTTCATGTGATAGAAAAACAAAAAATTAAGGGACTCCTGCACTTTACTGTGCCACTGTTTTCCTTTAAGTCAGGGGTCCTCAAACTTTTTAAACAGGGGGCCAGTTCACTGTCCCTCAGACAGTTGGAGGGCCGGACTATAGTTTAAAAAAAAAACAAAAAACTATGAACAAATTCCTATGCACACTGCACATATCTTATTTTGAAGTAAAAAAACAAAATGGGAACAAATACAATATTTGTATTTGCATGTGGCCCGCGGGCCGTAGTTTGAGGACCCCTGCTTTAAGTGATTTCCTTTCATCTGGTGTCATGATTCTGAGGTAGATGTTATTTATTTCTATTACACAGAAGAGGAACAGGCAGGCTGGGGGGTAAGTGAGTCACCCAAGGCCACACTGCAATTTCAGTGGCAGAATTGGGATTTGAACCACTTGTCCTGACTCCAGCCGCCTCATTTACTTGGGGCTTAATGGCCTTTGCAGATGGCTCTGATGACTGCTCTGTCCTCCTTCCAATACATGCACTTTGTAGCTGATCATGTTCCAAGTGGCACTGGGTGACCCATCCCTACCTACACTTCTCCTTATATAGCCTTGTCCTGGTGTCACCCCAGAACACCAAATACAGGGTCCTTCCTCTGCGAAGATGGGGGTGGCTCTGCCATGGGGCCTCTCTCTTCCCCACAGACCTCTGCTTGGGGTCACAGTACCCTCCAGGGAATATTGGGTCAGACTCCATGCAAACAGCAGGTGGACCAACCGTCCCAGGACTGGACTGGGGATGAAGCCAGTTCAGATGGGGACTGGCCTTGAGACTTGAGGCACTTGGTGGCCCTCTTCCTTATAGAGGCTTAGCTTGTCCCCCACCCAGTCCAGCCCTGCTCTTTAGGCCTCTGCTTTTCCCAGCAGCCCCACTGCCTGCCTTCACCTCCAGCCTCTCTCGCTGGCCCGGATGGCGAGGCACACCCTCAAGGCTAGAAATGACCTCAGGTGTGTATGCTTCATGCTACCTTTCTTTTTTTCTGATAAAGTACATTTTCTAGATTCTTCATTTTGAAATGATTGTAGATTTACAATCGAGTCACCAAAATAGCACAGATCATTCCCAGTTATCCTTCAGCCAGCTTCCTCTCATGTTAACATGGTACATAACCATGGCACAGTGATCAGAACTAAGACATTGGTTTCCATACAACACTATTGACTAAGCAACAGACTTTATTGAGATTCACTAGTTTTCCCTCGATATCCATTCTGTTTCAGGATTCACTTCTGCCTGTGTCTTACCAATGACCCAGACGGTAGATGTGGCTTTCCCAAGATCACAGCAAGCTAGTGGCATCGCCCAGGCTGAGGCCAGACCTCCACCCTAACCCTGGGCTACTGCCCTCCTTACCCTTCCCACTTTGACAAGGGACAGGGTTTGTTGCTCTGTGGCCAACTCTGGTGTTACAGACGCCCTTCCCTGCCCTGCCTACCCATGCCATCCCTTCGGCTTCTGAGGTTGCCTACACTGCCCTTCTGCACTCCTACTCACATGCATAAGTGGGTCCATGTGCCCTGGAATGGCTGGCTCGGGCTTCGCTCCTGTGGGCACTGTACTGTGTGGACACTCTGGGCCACCCTGCTGCATGGCTACCCCCACCTGCCAGCGATCTTCCCTCTCTGGAAATGGAGGGCATGGAGGACACATGAGGGAGACCTTTCTTTGTTTCTGGTTCTGAAGGTTTCTATCTCAGCCCCCCCCCCCCCCCCCATATCCTCAGCTTTTCCCATCTGTCTCAGGGCCTCTCCTGCCTCAGTCTGGGGTGTGCTCCCTTCCTCCCAAAGCCTGAGAAAGCCTGCCTTCTGTTGTCTCCCTCAGCTCCCAGGAAGGGCTGGCACCGTCCGAGGGCCTCGCCAGGGCTGCCCTTCACAGTTTACAAGCGGCTTTCATGGTTGCCTCCTGTGCTCCTCACCACAGAGGTGATTAGGTCCACTTCAGAGGAGCGGAGCACTTTTCCCAGCGATAATGGGGGGAGTGGAGCCGCGGTTTGTTGAAGTCTTTGCTCTTTTAGGCAGTCAGGCTGTCTGGTGTTTATCTTAGGCTGCCTCTGAGGCTCTCACAGCCCTGCCCAGACATGACCTCATTCTCTCTCAAATCATCCCCGGGAGGCAGAAAGGAGTCTGGGACCAACGCTGTCCCCACTTCACAGATGGGAAAACTGGGGGATATACACACATATACACTATGTTAACAAGTGGCTCTGCAGTGCTAGGGGCCTCTAAGCCCGGTGAGTTCAGCTGTTGGGAGGCAATGGTCTGGGGCTGGGAGCAGCAGCGTCAGCAAGTGCCTCCAAAGAGTGTGGGCCCACAGCCTCATACAGCGCCTTCCTCCAGGGATCTCAGTCCATGTGTGAGAAGGGCCTAAGGAGGCAGACCTGGTGTGGCTGGAATTCCCTAGAGTCTAGTTCAGCCGTGGGCAAACTACGGCCCGCGGGCCGGATCCGGCCGTTTGAAATGAATAAAACTAAAAAAAAAAAGACCGTACCCTTTTATGTAATGATGTTTACTTTGAATTTATATTAGTTCACACAAACCCTCCATCCATGCTTTTGTTCCGGCCCTCCGGTCCAGTTTAAGAACCCGTTGTGGCCCTCGAGTCAAAAAGTTTGCCCACCCCTGGTCTAGTTCCATGGTGGCCCTGAGGGCACACTTCATGAAAGTGGGCCTTTGTGTTGTAGCAACAAGTGCTGTGGCCAGGACGGCCCAGCCGGGGATGGGGGCAGTTGGCGGGCTGCCTGGTAAACAGCCCATGGAGCTCCTCTATGACATCTCACCTCCCAAGAACCCTGTGAAGGAAAAGCTGTGCGCCAACCCCCAGATGGGGAGACTGATGCTCACAACTTACCCAGGGACACAGCCAGTGGGCAGCGGTCGGGCATCTGGCTCCAAGTCCACTGCGTTGTCTGCTCCACCAAGCCACTAACCTCCTCACCCCCCACCCCACCCCCCAACACACACACACACACACACACACACACACACACACACACACACACAAAGGGAGGTGCACAGAGGCAGCAGGAGGAAAAGGGGAGACCTAACTGAGGATCCCAGATTTGGCTGGCTTCACAGTTTCACTCCAGCTGGCCCTGCCTTCCTGTCCTGAGAGGTGGTTAAAGGAAGCTCTGAGGAGGAAAGGTCAGGCTGGGAGAGAAGCGGGAGCTCGCCAAAATCCACACCCTGCTCTCAGAGCAGCAGGCTGAGCCAGCTGGCGGTGGGGGCAACAGAGATGAAGGAGCAGAAACTGGCCCCTGCTCTCGGGGGCTCCCAGGCTGCAGGGTAGAGGGCGCTGAAACAGAATAGGAGATGCCAGGCAGGGGGCTGGGACACTGATCCCAGGACCTCTCTGCCCCATCCCCCTTCTCCCACTGCCAGCCACACCTTGACCATCCCAGCCCTGCTCCCTCCCTCCTCTGAGCGCTGTCACACCTCCAGCTCAAACCAGTCATTTGGCTCTTGGCTTATAACCCTGAGTTGACTTTTTATTATATGTCTACATCTACCATCCCAACTAGATCAGAATCTCCTCCAAGGCAAAAGCTTATGTCCTCTGTTACAGTACATTTTTGGTGGAAAAAAAATGGTTATTTAGGAAGTGATCATTTTGGGCAATGCAGTGGTATGTTTATGACAAAGCTGGACAATGCATCGCGGCCCCAGACCTCCGTGACGTCATTCGGCTTGTGACGTCACCGTCGCTGGCTACTGTGGTGCTCCGCAGCCCACAGGCAGGATGACGCAACCGTCAGAACCGGTGCGGACCTGTGCGCGCTGGAGATGTTAGCGAGGCTGGCGGCTAGAGGTACCGGGAGAGGGCGAGGAGAAACCGGCAGAGAAGCCCAAACTGGGTGGTGTTCGCATGGCCTCGACTGGCCCCGCCTCCGCGATGACAGACGCGGGTCAGCCAATCCGGGCCGGCCGCGGGGAAGCGCAGCCTATCAGCGGCCGGGGCTCGGCCTGCGCTTCCGTGTTCGTTCGCGAGCGCCCCGCGCGAGTCCGCGGGGGAGGGGACGGAGGCCCAGGCAACGCACCGGGGCTCCCCACGGCGCTCCCCCGCGGCGCTCTCCGCCTGGCCTGGCGGGTCTGCGGGCCCAGGCCGCCGCCTCCCAGGGGACCGGATGGCCTCGGAAGGCCCGGCGGGGGAGCTGGAAGCGGTGCTGGGGGGTCAGGGGCTGCGTGTGCAGAGCTGGGACTCGGAGCCGGCCGGGGAGCTGCCGGCACCCGTGCGGCTGCGGAGGAACGTCTGCTACGTGGTGCTGGCCGTGTTCCTCAACGAGCAGGTGAGCGTCCGCCGCCGGCCCGGCCCGCCGCCTGCGCCCGGAGCGCGCAGCCAGCCCCGTGGGGACCGAGGACCTACCGGCAGGAACCAGCGCTTCTTTGTGGGTGGCGCTTCCCAGTTTTGCAAAGCACCGTCATACTGACCACTGAGCCTTGTGCGCCGAACCCTGAACCCTGCGATTGTCAGACGCCCGCACAGAGGAGGAAACCGAGTCTGTCTCATCGCACTAGGCCTCGGCCCCTAACGGGGAGGCGCCTAACGGGGAGCGCTTGTATTCCTCTTCCTTTCCCGCAACGTAGCGAGCACAGGCTGGCGGAGTGGGCGCTCTCTAAGATGCAGGGACCTCCCCTGGGTCCCTCGGGCAGTGAGGGCACAACCTGTGCTCACATTCAGACCTCGCTCCTGTGTGATGCTCTTTTTGGTGCTGATCTCAGTACAAGTTGCTGTGACAACAGCTAGAAGGGGCCAAGGCCATAGGTAGGAGTTAGAGGGGGTGTCGGTGGGGGCATGTTTCAAAGCTTAGATTTCAGTGTGAGGACAGGCCACAGCAGTTTGCAAAACAAGAGGGAAGGGGAGAGATCCAGGAACATATGCGGACAGTGCAGGACACATGGTCTGATCCCCAGCCCCTGAAGCAGCTCCCAGGAATCTCAGCCCCTTTCTGCAATGGAAGTCCGAATGCACAGGGGTAAATTGCAGAGAGGGGCAGCGGTAGCTGGCAGCCACTCAGGGGCCATTCCCTAGGAAAGCTCAGCGGTTTGAGGGTGTCCACTAGTAAGGGGGTACTGGGTGACTGTGTTTGAGATATGACCTGGCCCCAGGGCAGGGGAAGGCTGCTGGCTGTGCCCCTCCTTTGGAGATCCCAGCCTGGCTGTGTGAGGGTGAGGATTTTCTCTCTCCCCTCAGGATGAGGTGCTAATGATCCAGGAGGCCAAGAAAGAATGTTATGGGTCATGGTATCTGCCTGCGGGGAGAATGGAGCCTGGGGAGACCATCGTGGAGGCCCTGCAGCGGGAGGTGAAGGAGGAGGCCGGGCTGCACTGCGAGCCTCTGACATTGCTGTCTGTGGAGGAGCGGGGCCCCTCCTGGATCCGCTTCGCGTTCCTTGCTCAGCCCACAGGTACTAGTACAGCACACCTGGTGGCAGTGCGGGCAGGGGGCAGTTGATAGCTTTCCCCCTGCTTGTCCTCAGGTGAGATCAGCCCCTATTCTGGCTGGTACAAACCTGGCATCTTCAGATTCCAGCCTCAGAGTCAGGGTTAGAGTGCCTCGGTGGGCTCTTTGCCAGCCCTAGCACTTCTCTCAACACAGACCCTTTCCCCCACCTCTCCCCCAGGTGGAGTTCTCAAGACTTCCAAGGAGGCAGATGCAGAGTCCCTGCAGGCTGGCTGGTACCCACGAACCTCCCTGGCCACTCCTCTGCGAGCCCATGACATTCTGCACCTGGTTGAACTGGCTGCCCAGTACCGCCATCAGGCCAGGCACCCTCGCATTCTGCCCCAAGAGCTTCCCTGCAGTGTGGTTTGTCAGCGGCTCGTGGCCACCTTTACCAGTGTGGCCACCCAGACAGTGTGGGTGTTGGTAGGCACAGTGGGGGCGCCTCACTTGCCCATCACTGCCTGTGGCTTCACCCCTATGGAGCAGAGGGGTGGCATCAACATAGCCATCTTGCGGCTGCTACAGGAGTGTCTGACTCTGCACCACTTGGCAGTGGAGACCAAGGGGTTGCTGGGGCTACAGCACCTGGGCAAAGGCCATACGGATGGCATCTGCCTGAATGTGCTGGTGACAGTGGCTTTTCGGAACCCAGGTATCCAAAATGAGCCCCCAGAGGTTCGGGGTGAGAACTTTGTTTGGTGGAAGGTGATGGAGGAAGACCTACAAAGCCAGCTCTTACAGAGGCTTCAGGAATCATCTGTTGTCCCAGTCAACAGATAGAAAGGTGCCATAAGTAGACACGGAGCTGCTGTCTGTGCTCCTTCCACATGCCTTCTCCTCCCTCTTAGGGAGGCGGGAGGTTGGCAATCAGGGATCCTGTTGTATTGGGAGCAGGATAGTTCTGCTTCTCAGGGGGACTTCCATCTCTCCTCACCATGAGCAGGTCCCTACATTGCACCAGAAGGGACAGTGCCTATAACCAAGCAAGGAGTCCAGAGCTCAAGGGGATATGGGAACATTCTGAATCCGAGACAGCATCTTCTCTTCTACACCAGATTCTCAGGCACTTGGAATATGAAGGGGTTTCTGGGGGAGGTCACTCCAAGGACTGTGTCCCTTGCTGAGTAAATAGGTGTTGCTTACTCTGCCTTCCTGCCTAAATGTCTCTGTGGGGAGGAAGTGAGCAGGAAGGGGGGACTGCCCTCAGAAGAGAAGCTCCTCCCCTTGTCCCTCCGAGGCCTTGCCAGACCGCAGGCTGACACAGCAGGGGCCAGCCTGGGTGCTGGGAGCCAGGAGCAGGCAGGCTTCCTGCTGTCCACCTCGGCCTGTCTCGGGCACACTGAGAACCTCTTCGTCCTGTCTGCCAGGTAGAATGTGACCACATCCCCTCCAAGTTTTGAGCAGTGAGAATGCCAGGGAAGCTTCGGGTAGGTGAGGAGTCAGGCGCTGCCCAGGCCTGGATTTCCTTCTCCTTGAGCTGATCCCTCCCCATTCTGCTGCTGGGCCCCTGGCTCTTGCCTCTGCCTTTTTATAACTCTAGCCCAAACCAAACCCAAATCTTCTCATTTCCCCTTAGCCCGGCTGAATCATAGTAGGAATGAACTTTACTAAAATTTAAAGGAAAACTAAAAGGAGTGAACAAAGAAAATATACTGTGCGCTCCTCACTGCATCTGAAGTCTCGATCTCTGATTCCGAGCTGGGAAACACTTGGTTGGGCTTCCCTGCTGGAGTAGCTACACTCTGGCCCTGAATGAAGGACCGGGGGACCCGAGGGCCCCCGGCTGCTGCCTGCCTCTCTTGGCCACCATCTTGTCTTTCTTTCTGGCCTGTGGGGCTGTGGTAGGAGTCCTCCTGTCCATCTGAGGATAAATACCTCCTAAGATGCAGCAGAACCCTTTCACTCCCTCTCACTTCTCTGTGTCTGAGGGACCCACCAGTCCATATTCACGTCAGAGGGCAGTGATATTTTTTAAAATATATATTTCTTTATTGATTTCAGAAAGGAAGAGGGAGAGATAGAGACAATCAATGAGAGAATCATTGATTGGCTGCCTCCTGCACGCCCCCTACTGGCAATCGAGCCCACAACCCAGGCATGTGCCCTTGGCCGGAATCGAACCTGGGACCCTGGCTCTATCCACTGGGCCAAACTGGCTAGGGCTGAGCCTGTTATTTAGCCTATGGTAGTTCCCAGCCGTGGGTGCCCATTCGAATCACCTGGAGAGCTTTAAAAACAACTCTGGGCCAGCCCAGAGGCACCGATTTATCTCACGGAGGGTCGGGCTGGGGCACTGGTGTTTTAAAAAGCCACCCAAGTGATTCTAACGCGCTGAGGTGAGAACCCTGTCGGTCTTCAGCTTGCCCTGCCCTGGCGCATTCTGGGTGACTCCCTCAGAGGCTTCACGCGCGCGTACATTTAGGGAAAAGGTTTTTAAACCAGCAGGCCCACTGTTCACCACAAAAGCAGTCATACAGCTCTCACCTAAGCACCTAGCGTGAGACTTGTACACAGATGCTGCAGATGGCCCACTCCCCCAGGGTGTCTCTGAGGCTGGCCAGCCCTCAGTTGTGGGCAAACTGAGCAGAAATAGTGTTGCCTGGCCAAGAGCCGCTGTTCCTGGCAGGCGCTGAGGAACGCCAGAGTTGCCCTGCCAGAGCCTGTCAACTGTTTACCGCCAACCCCTCCACTCCAGTGCTGAAAAAGGAACTTAATTCGTCTTACTTGGGGAGGAAGATGGGCCCAAATTAGCAGTGGAGCCCTCGGCAGAAAAGACGCGAAGGGTGGAGAAGAACAGGGCAGCTGTGTCCACGCAACCACACCATTTATTGCCGTGGCGTCTGGGGGGCACACCACGAGAATGCCAAAGTGCATCGAGGAGGGAGGGGAGTGAGTGTGACTCCTGGACGCTGGAACATTTTCAGAATCAGAGAGTCCAGACCCAGTCTGCCCACTGAGCTTGCTCCCATCCCACTCCCACACCCACGTGTGCACAACGCACGCATGCACACGCCCGGTGTCCGTCAGCAGAGCAGGTCCGTCCTCCCCAGCTTGGAGGAATGCGGGAGAGGTAGAGGTCACTGAGTTTCCTCCTCTTTCATGTCACCTCTTGGCAACCCGCAGCTGGCTTCCCGAAGCGGCATGGGCAGGAAAAGGAAGCAAAAGGGGCTCTGGCCTGCTCCTCCTCGCCCAGGAGCAAAGCCAGCAACTGCAGTCCTGCTGTGAGGTAATGCCTGGCGCCGCCTGTGTGTTCCTGCAGGTCGAGACAGATTTCGGGCCGGGTGGGGTGGCAGCCCCAGCCTCCGAGGGCATGCAGGGAGAACGCCAGGCCTGCAGCCTGTGCCCCAGCCCCTCCCTGCCAGGCCTTGGGGCCTGCAGTCAGGTGGGCATCCTGGCCTCATCTGTACCCTGAGCTCAGTCGCTCCCCTGGAAGGGCATTCCATCGAGAACACTGTGGGCTGGGCCTGGCCTCCCCCGGTCTCGAGCCCCTCTGCCCAGGTGTTGTGGACCTGCTGAGACGGGTTCAGAAGGCGCCAGAGAAACCAGCTGGAGCTGGAGCCTGGCACCAGCCCCCGGCTCCCCAGGCCCTCTCCCGCCCTGGTGGAGTTGCATCAAGGTTCTCATTAGCAGCTGCCCCCGCCTGGGCGCGGAGCAAGCTTTGGCCATTTGCCATGAGGCAGTTGGGGATTTTGCAACAGTCTCCGGGAGGGCCAGGCAAGAAGAATGGGCTACCCCTGCCATCCACTGCCCCTTCCACAAGGGTTAAGTCAAGAAGCCAGGAGAAAAAAAAATGTCAAGTCTTAGCAGAATCTATGGTACCTAGTGTGACAGAGTCTGGGCTCCCATGCCCTCATCTGTCTGACCTACAGTCCTGACCAGCCCTTGCAGCTGTCAGCTCACACCCTGTGTGCCCACCGGGATTGAATCACAGGTCTTGGCCTCAGCCACAAATGGCCTGTGGAGACAGGTGACAGTCCCAGAACACAGGAGGGTCTGGGTCCTGACGCTCACCTGGCCGTCACCCAGCTCCCCTGGGAAGACACCATGCTGCCCGGGAGGCCACCTCTTTTACTCCTTGGCTCTGGTACCTTGGAGACCCACTTCCTGAAGCCCAGCCTAGTGTAGCCAACAAGGCAAGGTCTCCTTGAGGTGAACTTGGAGCCGAAGCCCAGGCCTCCACAGAGGCAGAGGCCCGTGGATACAGAGGAGACAGAGCCAAGCCCCTGCCCCGGGAGAAGGGTGGCGGCGGCTGTGCCAGGCGGGAGGGGAGGCAGCTCCGGGCAGAGGTGAGAACAGGAGCCTCCCCTCCCGTCATGCTCCTGGCTCAGACGTGCCCTTCCAGGGGTGGGGGTAGGTGCAGGTGAGGACCCTGTGGGGGGAACTTGACAAAAGCAATGGCAGCCAGTTCCTTGCAGAATTCCTCCAGTACCACCACTCCCTGGAGAAGGGTCTGGTGGTCCAGCCTGAGGGGAGAGCACAGAGTCATGGCTGGAAGGCAGTGGGTGTGCCCCCAGTGTGACCTCCCAGGGTCCCTAAGGCATAACCCAGTGGCAGACCCCTGAGTGAGAACAGAGGTCAGCAATGGGCCCTCTGCATCCAGGCATGGGCCCCTCCCCCCATCCTGAAGGACCTTCCCTCCCACCCAGGGCTCTGCCCCAGGCACCCACTTCTCTCGGTTACTTACTGCTCCCCAGGAATATGACCCATCAGCTGCTTGCGCACCAGGAGCAGTTTGCCTGGGAACTGGGGTACCCTCTGAATTCTCTGCATCAAGTCCCCAATTACCTACAGCAGGAACAAGAGGACTGAGGTGGGGACCGGTGACACTCAAGCGAGGTCCCATGGCTCTGCTGCACCATGGCAGGGTGGTACCTGTGCTTTCCCCTGGCACTGACTAGGGTCCCCACATCTTCATCTCCCAAGCCCCTGTCCTGTCCCCTCCATTCCTGCCCAGCACTGACACACTGCCAGGTGTCCTTACCCGGACAAGCACAGAGAACAGGCTCCTGCAGCCAGGGGCCAGGCTGATGTAGGGGTCCAGGAGGTACTCATGGATAAGGGGGTGAGGGAAGAGGGCGAGCCGGGACAGGACTGAGGTCACTTGCAGGTTCAGGCTGTATGGCTGCATGGAACATGGTGGACAAACCAATGGTTGTCAGGGGGTGGTGAGCATTTCTGCACTCCCCCAGAAAGGCACCTGGCCAGTGTGAACGTGTGCGGGGGTGGGAGGCTCACATGATGTGTGTGTGTCATGGATCCCTGGGGCTGAGGGCCAGAACGTGTTAGGGCGTGTGGAGCAGAGGCGAGACGGGGCTTCCCGCCTGGGGAAAGGTGGGGAGGGGGCGGGGGGCATGGAGCTGAAGAACCGAAGACGACTCGACCCCCGTGGCCAGGCCCTGCTCTTCCCAAGGATTCCAGAGGCACCCACCTGGGGTGCCACTGTGGGCCCCACCCTCTGGCTGGGGCCCAGGCCTGTTGGCTACCTGTTCCAAAATCCGGGACATGCGGTCAAACAGCATTCGGAGGAAGTGCCCCTCAAAGAAAGGCCGCTCCGGCTCGTGGGGGTCCAGAGGGGTGAGAGCCAGGGGCCAGCCCCAGGGACTGACGCGGGAGCTGCACTCCTGGAACTGGAGCAGGAGGGAGAGTTGAGAGGAGGCCCGTGGTCAGGAGGCCCCGGCACACAGTGGGCCACACAGGAAGGTGGACTCGGGGCTCTTGGCTGGAGCTGGGAGTGCCCTGGAGGAGCTTACAGAGGGAGAAGTCTTTGAGGGGCAAGGAGTGGGTACTGGCAGAGGCCTCAACACTCACCAGTCCGTAGGCATCGTGGACGTAAGTGTCATATCCGGTCTCCTCCAGGAAGGCAGAGGTCTTGGCCTCCTCCGGAACCAGGCAGAGGAAGCTGAGAGACAGGACCCTCGGTGTGGGGGGCCCCCCCTGGTGCCACGCTCACCCCGCTCCGTCTCCTCCTGGAGGGGAGGGACATCCCCTCCCAGGCTGCGCTCCTCAGGGGTATGGCCAAAGACGGAGCAAACCCACGTGGCTCAGACTTCCTGACCTGCCCCCTACCTGTTGACGATCTCAGTTACCGCCGTTTTGCCATCCGAGTTGGTGGCGGGGGCTGGATGGGGCTTGGCCGAGGGCTGGAAGCCGGCGTCGAGGAGGCCGTCTGTGAAGTAGGGGTCCTCCTCTAGGTCTCTGTGGCCAGGGTACACATGCATGGCACCGAGGAACCAACAAAAGAATGAGTGTGGGGCTGGGGTGGGGCCAGGACCTCCCGGGGGGCACGGGGTCTCACGTACAGATTGTCTTCGTAGCTCTCGGGCTCCTGGGAACCCCGGGCCGCGTACAGGCGGCCCTCGAGGTGGCACAGGACCAGGCTGCGGATGATCTGTTCGTGGGGCTTCTGGAGCAGCTCCTCAAACAGCCGCAGCGTGGCGATGCTAATCTGGGGCAAGAAGGGGTCAGCAGGATGCCCCTTCCTGCCCCAGCTTCCGGGGGTGCCTGGGAGTCGGCTCACCCAGACAAGAAAAGTACCCCTAGAAGGGGATCCCCCCTCCCTGGCAGGTTTTGGGGGGAGTGGATGGGTGGTGGCCTGGGAATCAGAAGTCTGGCTGGTCTTGGTTCTATTATTAATTTGATTTGCAATGATAGTCAAGAAAATGGGCTTTTCTGTGCCTCGGTTTCTATGTCCGAAAAATGGAGTACTGGCCTCCACCTCAGAGTGGCCAGTAGCCTGAAAAATGTCCCATGAATGGAAAAGCGGTGTGCAGAATAGAAAGTATGTGATCACCGACAGCTACCGTGTGACAAGAGCTGGCTGGCTACCATCACTGTTTCTTTTTGGTGGGGAGGGGTTCAACGTCTCAAAGGCAGAACCACCTGGACCACTAACGAAAGTGGGAGACCTCAGGAATCCCTTTGGCAGGGGTGGGGCGGGAGCGCGTGGAGACCAGGGCTTTCACCTCACCTCATCAGAGAGGTGGTCGCAGTGCCTGATGAGGTGAGCGCACGGGGTGCAGGGGCTGTCCTCGGGGGCTGCCGACCGCTGCTCCGAGCCCAGGAGGAAGGCCACGGCCTCTCCAAGCAGCGCAGGGGAGCGGAGCTGACGCAGCAGGGCCGTCAGCAGGGCCGTGGAGGTCAGGACGCTCTGCTCAGACCTATGTGGACAGAACACTGAGCCAGGCAGGGAGGGGAGGCCAGAGGGACAGGGAGGGGCTGAGTGGGAGGGTGGTGGAACCCTTCCTGGTTTCCTTACATCGCCAGCTGGTGTCTCTCTGCTCACTCCCACCCTCCTGAGGTCATTGAGTCCCAGGGCGTAGGCCTTTGCTAGCCCACAGTGGCTCTCAGCCACGTGTGTGTGTGTGTGTGTGTGTGTGTGTGTGTGTGTGTTGGGGGAGGCCTGTCCGAAATGAACTGAAGGAGACCACAGACTCATGGGACGCTGGCTAAGGAGGTCCCTGGCTGTAGGGACAGGAAGGGGCAGACGGGGTGGGCGGTTCGATCCACACTATGTCCACATCTGAGGGGCCTGGACATAGACTTACACGTGTAGGAGCTGCGGCTGCAGGATCTCCACGAATAACTTCTCAGCCACAGCCTTTGCCAAGGCATCCGCAACCACCTGGGCACCAAAGAGCACGTCTTAAACACGTTTCCACCGAAAATAACTGTCCTTGCACAGCATCCAACACAACAGCAGAGCCCTCAGTTCTCCAGGAGACAGAGATGACAGCAGTGTGACTCACCGCGTGCGCCTCCATGATGAGGTGGTCACAGTAATCGAACCAGCCCAGAAAGGCAGCCAGGGCCTCTTTGCCTGGGAAGTTACCCTCATCAGACGGGGCACTGGGTAACCTGCGGGAGAGCGAGGGAGGCTGTGAGGCCTGCCTCAGCCGTTCCAGAGGGAGCTGGGCCCTTTCTCCCTCTGCCCTGGAACCTCTGTTGCAGGTGGGGAGGTGGGCCGGGGCATAGGGTAGGGTGGTCAGTTCCACAGGGAGCTCTGTGGGTAAAAGCAAAAGTGATGCTTCTCTGTGGGTGAGAAGGCCCTTAGGGTGGGCTGTAACCTTGGGAAGGAGATGCCAGCTGGGGTCCCCATCCCTCCTGGAAATCAAGAGGAACCGGCTACCAGAAGACAGGCAGGGCTTCCAGCCACTGCAGATGCAGCCCCCTTCCCTGGCCGCCTGCCTACCTCCAGGTGATGCCCTCTAAAGCAGCAATGTCTGCAGGGTCCAGAAAGGTGGGCAAGGACTGGTACAGCTGGCAAAGGTGCTTCACAATCGCAGGGCAGCAAGGGCTGCTCCGCACCAGGTAGGCGGCGGCTGCCTGGGGAGCCACGCTAACAAGGAGCAGCAGGTTCTCCTGGGCCTTCAGAGCCACACGACCTTTCTAGGGGACAGGGACACAACTTCAGGACATGCACCTGAGCTGAGTCCCCCCGTCTCCTCCCAGCATGCACCCGGTCCAGCACCTTGCTCTTGCACAAGCCAACCAGGGAGGTGATTAGGTTGCTCTCCCCGATCCCCTCATCGGGCTCCTGGGGCTCAACAGGCAGCTGGGCGGTCAAGGCCCCAGCCCCGTCAGGAGCTTTGCTGTGGGGGTGGTCCTGGTCCTCGATACTGGCCGTCTCTCTAGGCAGGGACGTGGACTCCTGGGATGCTTTCTTCGGAGCGACAGTTTTTTTACCCTGCAAAGGAGGCTAGGTGAGGCCAGGCCTGGTGGAGACCACTCCCCGCGCTGCCGCTTGGGAACGCAGACGTGCTAACTGTCAGGGGCTCGGCATGGAGCGGAAGGGGAGGCGCCCCGAGTGCCTCTGTGGGATGGGATCCGGGCCCCTCCGCTTCTGTTCGCTAGAGACACTCACTTCCAGGATGTAGGTGAGCAGGGCTGGATCCTGCTGGATCTTGGAGCAGAGGACGGTGGTGAACTGCACCTCCTCCTTTTCTGTGAGGGATCCGGGAGCTCCCCCAAGCCGGAGAAGTTTCTGGAAGGGGAGTAGGATAGAAACAGAGGGGAATGGGTGGCAAGGAAGAGAGGGGGCCGCACCCCCAGACACCCCTTGGCTTCCTGGCCCCTCACCTGCACAGGCCTGTGGACGTTGAGGTAATGCAGGAGAGGGTGCTGGACCTGGGCCAGAACCTTGCTGAAGAACTGGAACACCTGCTGCCGCATGCCAGGGGGGTACTGAGGGGCAGGCAGAGGGCCGGTCAGGAGAGGGAGCCGTGCCCTCCAAGCACTGCCCCCCGCACTGCCTGGAGGGCACCTTCTCTGCAAGCCGCCTTCCCTGTCGGAACTGCCCCCTCTGCGCTGCCCGTCCCCTTCCCACTTCATTTTTCTCCATAACCTTCGCATCACTGAGCACACAGGTGGGCTCCTTTGTCCTAATCACTGCCCCGTCCCCTGACACACGGCTGGTCCTCAGCACATCTTTGCTGAGCGAAGGCTGACTGAATAAGAGGGAGCCTCCTCTCCTCAACCTCCACGTCACCCAGCAGTGAGAGGGGGCGGTGGTGGCTGTGCCCTGAGCCGGCCGTGCCTGGTGTCCGGGCTGGAGGAGCACAGGGGGAAGAGCCTGGCACCAGGGCCGGGCTGGGACGGAAGGCTCCGGGCCCGCACCTCGGCCTTGCCCAGCGTGCACAGGGTCTCCAGGATCTTGTGCTGCAGCAGGTACTCGAGGCAGGGCCCGGCCTCGCCCGCTGCCTGCTGCCTCTCCTCGTGCACCAGGATGTCCAGCATCTGCTTCAGCCGCCAGGGGATATCCGTCTTCTTGACCGGGGTGTTTTCATCTGCTCGAGGTTCAGGGAAAAGGGTGAGTGGGGAGATAAGCACTCTGGCTCTACGGGGTCAAGTCCAAGGGGTCTGGGGATGGGGTTGGCTGAGGGCAGGAGAGGCCAGGTTAACAGTCTGCTCCCAATAAAGGCCACAGGAAATGGAAGTTCACAGTTCATGCCTCCAAATTTAAAAACACAAAAGAACCCGGCTGGTGTGGCTCAGTGGCTGAGCGTGACCCATGAACCAGGAGGTCACGGTTCGATTCCCCGTTAGAGCACATGCCCGAGCTGTCAATGATTCTCTCTCATAATTGATGTTTCTATCTCTCTCTCCTTCTCCCTTCCGCTCTCTGAAATCAATAAAAAGACATATTAAAACACACACACACAAACACACAAAAGACCTTCTAGAATGAGGCCCAGGATTCAACTCTGAGAAGGTGTGCATGCCCCGCTCTTTATCAAAGGGAAGAGCATCGGTTTTGTCTAAACCCTGGGGCTGACCAAGGATCGTTGCCAGGGCTGCAGGCAGTTTTGGGCCTGAGTGAGAAGCCGTGGGCCCAGGGGTCTCTGTCATATAATTCAGAATCTGTCTCCTAGCAGCTTCCCAACAGGTTATGTGGGGCCTGTTTGTCTCTCATACTCACAGAAGGCAATACTCTACTTTTTAAAAAGGAGAAATAAGATACCGGGCCGGTATTGCTCAGTGGTTAAGCATCGACCCATGAACCAAGAGGTCACTGGTTCAATCCCTGGTCAAGGCACGTGCCTGGGCTGCAGGCTTGATCCCCAGGAGGGGTGCGCAGGAGGCAGCAGACCAATGCTTCTCTCATCAATGTTTCCATCTCTCTATCCTTCTCCCTTCCTCTCTCTCTAAGTATCATAAAAACTTATTTTTAAAAAAGCAGGAAAAAGAAATCTGTGCACGACCTTGGGTTCAGACTCAAACCGGCAGCACCACAGAGAGGCCCGATGGAGAAGCTGGTTGGTGTGGCTGTCTTAGAGCTGCAGAGGCTGGAGTGGTTTTTAAGAGGAAGTTTTGATACTTTGGCACTGGAGCACCCCCTAGCTTTTCTTGAAAGCACAGGCTCCTGAGCAAGGCAGCTGCCTCATCCGCTCCTGTGCCTCTGGTTATAGGGACTGTTCTGGAAATTAATGCTGGGCCCAGGCAAAGCCCCAGGTGGATCTGAGTTGGCTCTGGTCCCTTACTGCTCTCCTGGTGAGCTGTGGCTTTATGTCAAGAGGTCTTTAGACTAAAAGGTACAAACCTGCAGTTATAAAACCAGTCCTAGGTGTGTAACGTACAGAGTGGTGGCTATAGTTAGCAGCACCGTATTGTATAATTGAAAGTTGCTATGGTTGTAAAAGTTCTCATCACAAGAAAAAAATAACTACACATGGTGATGGATATTAATGAGACTTACTGTAATCATTTCACAATTTACCCATATTTGGAATCAATATGTTATACAACTGAAACTAATACAATGTTATATGTCGATTATATTTCAATGAAAAAAGAGAGAGGGTCAGTCTAAAGTTGTCGTTCTCACCTGGGGGCATGTGCTGTCCCCCAGGGGACATTTGTTAATGTCCGGAGAGACAGTTTTGGTTGTCACATACGAAGGGAGGGCACTGGCCTCTGATGGCTAGAGTTGGGGCTAAATATACTACAGTCACTCCCACAGCCCCCACAGCAAAGAGTCACCTGGCCAAATGTCCACAGTGCAAGCCGGAGGAACCTGCTCTAACAGAGGCTTCGGGGGTCCCTCGGACAGTCCCAGGCTACTTTCTCATTTCCTGGGCTAGCTCGGGCCGGAAATAAAGCCTTTCGGACGGTGTAAGCTGGAGTCAGATCCCAATCTGAGCTCCAGGAGGGGAAGGCTAGGGGTGCAGGACAGGTTTACACGGCAATCAGTGAGCGCCCACCAACGCCCACACTGACTACAAGCAACCAGTCAGACTCCACCTCCCAGTGAGCCAGCCTGATGGGCCCAGATGCCCTAGGCCAGTGATGGCGAGCCTATGATACGCGAACTCATTTTTTTTGGTTGATTTTTCTTTGTTAAATGGCATTTAAATATGTAAAATAAATATAAAAAATATAAGTCTTTGTTTTACTATGGTTGCAAATATCAAAAAATTTCTAGAACAATGGGAAGTTTTGAGGGCAACTTCTACACCAATCAAGGTTCTTATCAGCACAGGAAAAAATAATTTGTAATTATGTACGGCAACAGATGTTAACTAGACTTATTGTGCTGATCATTTTGCAATATTTACAAATGTTGACTCATTAGGTTGTAAAATTGAAACGAATATAATGTTGTATGTTAATTATGCCTTAATAAAAAGAAAGGACCCCCCCAAAAAAAAAAAAAATTTTCTATATGTGACACGGCACCAGAGTTAAGTTAGGGTTTTTCAAAATGCTGACACGCTGAGCTCAAAAGGTTCACCATCACTGGCCTAGGCTTTGGTTCCCTGGTGTGTCAGCGTGGGGAGAAGGACCTGGTATTTATATGCTTTGGTTTTTGTTCTCCTCTGACCCCTCCGAGTTGGCTCAGGGAAAAGAGAAATTTGTTCAATTTCTTTCTTTCTTTCTTTATTTTTTTGTTAGCCCTCACTTGAGGATATTTTTCCATTAATTTTTAGAGAGAGTGGAAGGGAGGGGGTGAGACAGAGAGAAATATCCATGTGAGAGAGACACATTGCTTGGTTGCCTCCCACATGGGACCCAAGCAGGGCCCAGGATTGAGGTACATGCCCTTGACTGGAATCGAACCTGCAACCCTTCAGTCTGCTCTACCCACTGAGCCAAAATGGCTAGGGCTGTTTGATTTCATTTTCAGTCAGTCAGCCCTGAACACAGGCACGTGAAGACTGAAGGCCTGGATGCCCCGGCTGGAAGATGGGGCAAGTGGAGCTCAGCTCTGCCTTGCAGAGTAGGCCCGCGAGAGCCCCATCCTCCTCGTTCCCACTCCCACCTTCCATAGCTCCCTCGTAGAAAGTCAGAACTCTGAACTCCTGGGCAGCAGCTGTCCCTTCCCCGGGGCACCTGCACCTCTGAGCTGCCTGGTGCCTCTGCCCATCCTTTCCTCCCAGTTCCTCTCACCTGTGCTCTCGATGTAATAGTGCGTGATGCCCTTCCAGTGCTCCACAAACGCCTCCAGAAGGTCGATGGTGGGCTCCCACTGCGGAGAGAGCAGAGACACAACCTGTGTGATCACCAGCTCCGCCGCCACCCACACTCCCAGGAACGGACATTCCACTATCGACTAAGTGCCGGGCCAGTGCTAGGACTGAGGGAGGCCCTGTGATCGTGGGTTCTCAAAAGGAATAGTAACACGTTTCCTCCAGGACACATCCGAACTGTGGCCAACCATGTCGTGGCGTCACTCCCAGACCCCGCTCCCTGCTGGAATCACTGTGCCCCTGCCACAGGTCATGATTCCATAGTCCTTGGCTCGGAGGAGCGAAGAACGCTGGTGGAAACATCAGAGAAACAGATCATTTCCGCACAACATGGTTATCCTACAATAGAGGTACGCAGAGGAAAACGGGAGCACCCCCCCAACCAAATCAACAAAAGCAAAACGACACGCCTGGAACACACGTGAAAGACGATGTTTTCAGGTCCCTCTGACTCGGAGGGTCTGCGGAAAGCTGTGTTCAAGGCCACACGGGCTCGGTTCAGCCAGATGGGCGACAGTAGCGTAACGTGAAGAAAGTGACTCACTTCTATACCTGCCGCTTCTGTCCAAGCTCGGCTTGTGCGGCCCTGACTCTTCCTTAGCTCGCTCTGCTCCCATCCACGCCTCCTCCAGCTCCTCCTATTGGCCATGGGGGACTCTGCCTCTGCTGTGAGCAAGCCCTACACCTCCCCCTTCCCGGTGCTCTCACCATCTCTAAGGCCTGGCTGGTCCTGTAATAACAACCACTTGCCCTGAAAACTGCCCCAAAAGGGCATTTCTTCTCTTTCCTTGCAGAGTAAATGTTCGCAGAGTGAAAATACATAATCAGGTGGTCCCTCTGCAAAGGTGCTCATTTCTACTCTGAATCTTTGCTCAGGCCACTCCTCAGCCAGATCCTAACAGTCCCCAGTCAGGTCCTCCAAGGACCAGCTCCACAAAGCCCTCGCTGGGTTCCTGGATGCATCACCCTCTAACCCAGGGGTGGGCAAACTTTTTGACTCGAGGGCCACAATGGGTTCTTAAACTGGACCGGAGGGCCGGAACAAAAGCATGGATGGAGTGTTTGTGTGAACTAATATAAATTCAAAGTAAATATTACATAAAAGGGTACGGTCTTTTTTTTCAATAGTTTTATTCATTTCAAACGGCGCGGGCCGTAGTTTGCCCACGGCTGCTCTAACCTCATGCTTTACTGCACCAAAGAGCTCCCGATCTCCTCCCGAATCGATTCAGGAAGTATCTCCAGTTCCTGCTACATACACAACACCATGCTACCTGTCACCGGCAAGACAAGGATGTCTCAGGTCCAGTGCCACCAAGGAGAAGAGGATATAAAACCACACTGAGTAGCTCAACTGCAGGATGCAGTGTGAGATGAGCACACAGGAACGGTGGGAAAGTGGCCTCCGGGAAAAGAGGAGGCGCCTCCAACAGGCTGGAACAGAGAAGGCTGAGGTGACGCGGGAACTAAAACTTGAAGAACTGCATGAGATTTCGACAGAGATGAAGGAAAGACATTTCCTGCAGAAGGTTCTCTGCAAAGTGTGTCCGGGGCAAGGATGGATTGATGAGGTTTCGGAGCCTTGAATGCCAAGCCAAGAAGTCTGGAGATAGATACATTTGCAGGCAATGGGGAGCAGGGCCGTGACAGCTTCAGAGCAGTGTTTTAGGAAGAGTCACCTGCCAGTTGTGTGTAGGAAACAAAGGCAAGAAGAACACTTTGAAGACCACTACGACAGGGAGAGGAAGCAGTGACACTGAAGCTGAGGCCTTGGCTGCCCCGTCTTGTCTTCTTTTAAAATTAATTGTGGGGCCCTAGCCCGTTTGGCTCAGTGGAGAGAGCGTTGGCCTGTGGACTGAAAGGTCCCAGGTTCTATTCCAGTCAAGGGCATGTACCTTGGTTGCAGGCATATCCCCAGTAGGGGAGTGTGCAGGAGGCAGCTGATCGATGTTTCTCTCTCATCGATGTTTCTAACTCTCTATCCCTCTCCCTTTCTCTCTGTAAAAAATAAATAAAAATATATTAAAAAATTAGTTGTGGGGTTCACAGCCCTTACTAGAGTGACATCTCCCACAGTTGTTCCAAACGCACGGTGTATGACCACATCTCACCACGTTCTATTATCATTGGGTTATCAGTCATCTCTCTACTAGACTATTAGCATCCTGGGGGTCAGGGGCACACACACAGTGGCTACTCATTAATATTTACTAAATAGCTCAGCAAGCGCCTTAAGACCCTGTTCCGTACATAGTTCCTTGTCTCTTGGAATGCCTTCTGACCCTTGAACAACACTGCAATTATTTCACAAGTTTGTAATGGGGGCTCATTGAACCTCAAAAGTCATTCATAGTTTCTGAAAACCTTGCACTGGCTTAACTAACTAATCCAGTAAGAGAAGTAGGAATAGGAGAATGCAGGTGAGCCAAAACAGACCAGTAGAGGGAAGAAAGCAGGGGGGTACTCTTTACCTGAGACTATTGTTAGCTACTCTAACTCCAGACCAAAGAAACCATTCTAAATTTCTTTTTCAAGATAAGGGTTGCTACTCTATTTTTTGTCAGAAGAGGGCAGGAAAGAGCAGCATGCCCCTTCTTTACCAAGGAGTTAAGCAACTTGCTGGGGTCTTAACCTGATGACCCAGGCCGGGGGAAGACCTATGTGCCAGATGTGGGGGTGCAGGGAAAAGGGGGGGTTCCCATCTCTCCCGATGACCACACAGGGTCAGTTAAACTTCTAGGGTATGGCCTGTACAGGGAGGGGCCTAAGACCAGCTGCCTAAAAGTATCTCCCTTGACCACCAATATTTCCTCCAGCCTCTGGCACTGAAATTCCGGCGCTTGGAGGCATTAGAAATTGACTTCCTAGGGCGAAGGTCTTGTCTGCCTGCCTCTGCATGGAGCTGTCCTTGGGAGGTATGAAGTAGTTTGTCAGGTCACTTTCTGAGACGACAGCTGTCTTGACTGGGGTCATGGAGGAGAGGAAGGAGAGAGTATACGGAACCCCTCCCCGGTGGGATGTCCTGAGGCCCCTGGACATCTGGGAGGGCCAGGCTGGGGCAGGCGGGGAAGAAGCCGGAACCTTTCACTTTCTTCCCAAGTTTGCTTAAGGCTGAGGCCATCCTCAATTCATAACAAGCTCTGAGTTGAGGAGGAGGGGCGTGTTGGGGAGGAAGCGAGTGGAATCCAAGGTTGTTTCTCCTGAGAAAATCCGATACACTGAACTGGTCACTCAGGAGAGGGTTTGTGCTGAGACAAAGGAACTGTTAACGTTACACACAGGTTCTTGGCCAGGGTGACTGTAAGGCAGGGCCTCCGCCTTCCCTATCTAAACGGAACTTTATCTTACTGACGAAGTGGGCTGCCTCTCAGCAGCCTCCACCCCCAACAGAAAACAGCAAAAACACAAACTCTGGTGGAATGTAAGGCAGCAGTACAGTCTTCCCCACAGGGCTGCTGCCCAGGCCCCACCTGGCTGGCTTCCCGGGACTCAGGGACTCAAGGCCAGGGCAATGTGAGATACACTACACGCTGGAAACCTGCAGAAGGCTGCTCCAGGGTCAGGGCCCCCCCAAAGCTGCTCCAAGGCCAGGGCGAGGGCCAGGGCCTCCCCAAAGCTGCTCCAAGGCCAGGGCGAGGGCCAGGGCCTGCCCAAAGCTGCTCCAAGGCCAGGGCGAGGGCCAGGGCCTGCCCAAAGCTGCTCCAAGGCCAGGGCGAGGGCCAGGGCCTGCCCAAAGCTGCTCCAAGGCCAGGGCGAGGGCCAGGGTCTCCCCAAAGCTGCTCCAAGGCCAGGGCGAGGGCCAGGGCCTGCCCAAAGCTGCTCCAAGGCCAGGGCGAGGGCCAGGGTCTCCCCAAAGCTGCTCCAAGGCCAGGGCGAGGGCCAGGGCCTCCCCAAAGCTGCTCCAGGGCCAGGGCCCACCCACCGGACTGTCTGCACTCTCCCCAGGGCCTGGCCCGGCAGGGCCGCACTCTGACTCCGGTGGAGGGAGGGCTCCGCGGCGGGGAAGGGCAGCTCTTTTGAAGCCCAGGGCACAGGAAGTGAGGAGTGTGTCGGAAGGGGTGGGGGGAGGCAGAGGCTGGAGGAGGGGACCCGGGGCCGGGAGGAAGAAGCTGCGGGGTGACGGAGCCCTCGGGCCCGGAGAGCTGGGAGCCCGGGCGCAGGGAAATAAACAGGAAGCACTCTGGGCCGGAGGCGGGAGCGGCGCGGCGGGGAGGGCGGCGCGGGCCGGAGAGGAGCGCCGGGAAGCGGGCGGCGCGGGGCCGCGCGAGGAGGCGGGGAGGGCGCCGCGCGGCCCGATGGGGTCCCTCCCGGCGGCCCGCGCCCGCTACCGGCTCCGCCCCGGCCCCGCGACCCCGCCCGGCCTACCGCGCCCACGGCCTCCTGCAGCAGCGCCCCGAGCCGGCTCAGCATGGTGGCGCCCGGCTCGGCTCGGCTCGGGCTCGGCTCCGGCTCCGGCTCCGGCTCCTCGGCGGCCGCACTCCCGGCGCAGGGGCGGCCCCGCGGCGGCGAGGGAGGCGGGGCCCGGCCCGCTCCGCCCCGGCTGGGCAGGGGGCGCTCCCGCCGGTCCCCCGGGTCCCCGTCGCGGTGGGAAAGTGAGCCGATCCCCCCAGAGCGGGGAGGGGGGGTGCCGCGCGGGGCGCAGGGTCCAGCCCGCAGGCGCCTTAGGAGCCGGGTGGCCGCGAGACAACGACCCTTCCCCTCGGAGGAGGGCGCGTGGCCCGCGGAGGTCGCTTCTGGGGAGTGAGAAGCTTTGTGGGTCCCGTGCGTCTCCAGGCGCCCCCGGGCCCCCCCACCCCGGCCTCCCACGGCGGCCGCGGGCGTGTGTAGCTTGGGGGGAGCCCTCATTGAGGCGGGCTGCGTGGAGGGCATGCGCCCCGGGGTCTGACCACTTAGTAAAGAATGAAATAGCGCACGGAGGAGGTTTTCTGTGGACTGCATGCTGTGGGGTGATATGTTAGCGATATTGGGGTACTATTAAAATTCGTTTCACTCCTTGCTTGTTACTTTAAGTGGGCACAGCGCTGGGCCAGAGGTCCCACGGGAAGTAACAAATGGCCCCTTTGGCCCTTTGAGCTGCACCACGGGACGAAACAGAGTGGGTTTCCCGTGGGCACAGGACAATTATGCCCCAAAATTATGCAGGCGGAACCCTCAGCAAGAGCAGGGGTTCCCGGAATGTCCGAAGCTGGGGTCTTGAGGATGCGCCTTCTAGCTGCCAACTCTGCCAGTGTAAAGCGCCCCCGCCCTCCACCTCCACTGCTCCAAGAATGGGAAGAGGTTCTTTCTGAGGACAGGATATGGATGTCTGTTCAAAATATATTTCTGCTGCCCACTGCCAGCCTGTGACTAAGGGGCAGGTGCCGAGAGTCCCATAGGAACAGGGATGGGGAGGTGGAGGTCCGCCTGGGCCCTGTCACAGAACCCTAGGACCTTGAGCTGTGGGGTCGCCTTCCCCATGGGGGCTGAGACCCAGGAGACAGTGACCTGCCCAGAGCGGGCTGTGTGCTGTGGAGGGCAGCCTGAGGCATGGGGAGGGCCGGGGTTGGCCAAGTCTAGGCTGACCTAGTAGTACTAGTATTTGGAGCTCAGTTCTCCTACAGCTGTGTGTGTGTGTGTGTGGGGGGGGGGGTGAATAATATTTTCTAACAGTTCATCAGCAGAGGGGTCCCTGGTAAGGAGCCCTATGGGAAACAGGGAGGCTTTTAGGCCAAAATGTGTATACAGGGAAGAAACCAGCCCGTTTTGTGTATCCAGAAGCAACCTGGGAGTTGGAGCCCTCAGTCCAGCCAGCACTGTCCTCCTCTGGGCCCATTGACTCTTGGGTAAGGGAAGCAGCTGGATGGATTGAATCTGTTCCCTCCTCAACATGTTTCAAGAAACTCTAGGGTATAGTGGAAGTGTATCAGGAATCCATAGCCTTTTATTTGGTTTAACTTTTCATTTATTTTTATATCGTTATTATTTTTAAAACACATTTGTATTGATTTTAGAGGGAGGAAGGGAGAGGGAGAGATAGAAACATCAATGATGAGAGAGAATCATAGATTGGCTGCCTCCTGCACACCCCACACAGGGGATGGAGCCCGCAGCCCGGCATATGCCCTGACTGGGAATCAAACCCTGACCTCCTGGTTCACAAGTCAGGGTAACTTTTTAGATCTTATTTTAAAAGTTCTGATAAAAGTCAGTGGATACCCTTGTGTGTGTTATATACCGAAAGTGTTAAGAATCACTGGTGAATTTAAATTCTGCTGTGAGGTTAGCTCATTTGGGAGAAGACCTTCAGTAAATCCTCTCCTCCTGTCAGCTTTCAGGTGGGGAACCGTTTCCTGCCAAGCGCCACGTGGATATTTATAACAGCATTTTCGGGCCATTCAAAGTCATCAGCTTAACAACTGGCCTGCGATATTTGGTCAAACATTGAATTAACTCACCCCTAAGGCCTTGGCAGGGCCAGACCAAATGATCTCTGGGACCTTTCGTGGCTCATGGGCCAGATGTTCCCTATCCCTGGGCCTTAAATGAGGTAGAAGGCTACTGCAGGATAAAGAGCTTTAACGGGCAAGCACAAGCCCGCCCCAGAGTCAAGGAGAGGGGGCATAGATGCTGCTGCTTAGCAGGAAGGATGTGGATGGATTGGCATGCATTTTTAAACTACCACAATTTTGTAACTTCTTACCTATGTGAATCAGGATTTTTCCTGATACTGTGCAACCAAATGCAATAATAAATTAGATCCTCCACTTGACAAAAGGGAAACTGTCATATATAACCCCTGACCTAAATTTCTTCTGTTCATCAAAACTTACTTTAAAAAATATTTTTTTTTTATTGATTTCAGAGAGGAAGGAAGAGGGAGAGATAGAAATATCAATGATGAGAGAGAATCATGGATCAGCTGCCTCCCGCACGCTCCCTACTGGGGATCGAGCCCACAACCTGGGCATGTGCCCTGACTGGAAATAGAACCATGACCTCTGGGTTCATAGCCTGATGCTCAACCACTGAGCCACATCAGGGCAATCAAAGTTTACTTTTTTTTTTTTTGAGAAACTTTGTTTTTGTTTTATTTTATTTATTTATTTAATTCTTTATTTATTTTTATTGATTTCAGAGAGGAAGAGAGAGGGAGAGAGAGATGGAAACATCAGTGATGAAGGGAATCATCGATTGGCTGCCCCCTGCATGCCTCACACTGGGAATTGAGCCACAAAGCAAGCTGAGGCAGTATTTAATCACAGCTCACTGGGAAATGCTTGTGGTGGGGCTGACTGGTATGTGCCCTTGACCAGAATCAAACCCAGGACCCTTCAGTCCCCAGGCTGACACTATATCCACTGAGCCAAACCCGGTAGGGCAGTGGTCGGCAAACTGCGGCTCAGAAAACCATGGCTTGCGAGCCACATGCGGCTCTTTGGCCCCTTGAGTGTGACTCTTCCACAAAATACCGGCTCTTCCACAAAATACCGACTTCTACGCATGGGCCACGAAGTTTCAATGGCACTGTACGTGCGCGCCCGCATGTGGTATTTTGTGGAAGAGCCACACTCAAGGGGCCAAAGAGCCGCATGTGGCTCGCGAGCCATGATTTGCTGACCACGGGGCTAAGGCAAAGCTTACTTTTTATTGATTATAGCTTCTTTGTTCTCATTGATTTTCATAATAATCTGTATATATAAAAGCTGCTCTCTCTGCCTCCTGCCGCTGTGTCAGTGAGTGTGGTGATGGGGAGCTCGAGCTAGCTCGAATAAAGACTCTTTGCTTTTGCATCGAAAAAAAAAAAAAGCCTAGGTGACCTGCTGACTGGCCAACCGAATGGCCGGTCAGCCGGTCACTATGACGCGCACTGACCACCAGGGGACAGCTGCTCAATGCACAGGATAGGGCTCCCTCCTGTCTGGATCGGGCCGAAACCAGCTATCCGACATCCCCCAAGGGTCCCGGATTGTGAGAGGGCGCAGGACAAGCTGAGGGACCCCACTGGTGCACGAATCCGTGCACTGGGCTTCTAGTTGACTATAAAATCCAACTTATAAATGTACTTTGATCAGTAGTAGTAAGATCTAATTTTTTTTAAGGGTTGCTACTAAAAGGGTTTGGAAACCACTGGATGAAATAACTACCAAGGTTTTGCATCTGTTTGTACATGCGTATCCATGTGTATTTTGGGGAGGAGGCACTGAGAGATTCTCCCTAAGCTTTTGTTTTAGGGACAGAGCTGCCAAGTTGCTCTGAATCTCAGGAACGTAAATCCTTTAGGATATACTATCCAGTCAGCCCCACCATGAGCATTTCCCAGTGAGCTGTGATTAAATACTGCCTCAGCTTGCTTTGTTGCTCAACAGTCTGGGAGCTGGGTGGACACAGTGGCGCTGGCCTCTCCACCACTGTCCCTCTGCTGGAACAGGTAAGCCCTCCACCATTCACTGATGCCTCACGGAAGTGCGTGTGTGGAGACCATCCCTCTCTCTGTTCCTAGTCTGGCCTCTCTGCTGCCCCTTGAGGGACAAGTGTCTATATTGGGAAAGTCCTGGGTTAGCAGTCAAGAAACTCAGACGTTTGTCTCCATTCTCTACTCAGTTGCATGTAGCTTCAGGCCATAGATGAAATGTCTCTATTTCACAATTTTCTCCTAAACTTAGTGGATTAAAATGATTTGTTGTCCTCACGGGTTTGTTGAGAAGATAAAACAATGTTGTGGACATAACAGAACTTCAGCAACTTAAAATCATCATTCACATTTGAATGATTCTTACCCACTTTGCTTTTGTTTCAACCCAAGGGGCTAGAAACTCATCCTGGGGTGGGAGATTGGATTCAGGTCCCAGCTGCAGTCTTAGGTTCACACTGGGTCCCCCTCCACCTCACCTGATCCTTCTGATCGAATGAACGCCGCTTTACACGCCCACGCATGGGCTCTGTTCCAGCCAGGTGAGGCAGCCCCTCCCCTCCGAGTCCCCATACCAAAGTCCTCCCTCTGATCTCCCAATCAAACCTTCACCCCTTCACCCACTTCGATGCCCAGTTCCCGGGCTGCTCCCCCTGGAATGCTTTGTCAAGTCAACCAAGACCAAATGACTGTACCCTTCTCCTCGGCCTCCACTACCCTTGCTCCTGCTAGAGTTCAGCCATCGTGTCTCCATTCCTTAGTGTCCTCAGCCTGGTCCTTGATAGTCAGCTCACTGCCTACTCATTTCCTGTTGACCTTTGCTGTGTGTTTGGTCTCTCGCTGAACTGTCATATCTCAGGCACTGGAGGGGGCAGTCATGTCAGAGATCGATGAGCTCGCCTGTGCAGGGGAGCACTTAGGGCTTCGGTGGAGGATGGAGCAGCCTTTTCTCCTTGCTGGCTCTCCTCTCAGGCTCTGGAGTATGTTTCTGCCTTTCCATCCACCGTCACCATCACACAGCCCCGAAGGGGAGGTGGCAGCTGGGAGCCTGCTGGACCAGGCCCTGCTCTTATGGCCCAGGTGGGGAAGGACAGTGTGTGTGTCATCGCTCTATCTCCTCCAACCCTGTATGCCCCCCATTTGAACCTTCACTCCCATGACTTCGCTCAGCCTGGCATCACCCGTCCCTCTCACCCGGACCTTGTGGCTCATAAAGAACAAGTAAATTTGGGGACCCAATGCAACCTTTTAATTCCAAGCAGAGTTCCCCTCCCCCAGTATCATCTCACACATACACACAGTGGAAAGGGATGCCAGGGTCTGGGCAGGAACAAAACCCAGACCTGGGCAAAAAATATATATATATAATTATATACACATATGTATTTGTAGAGAAGAAAAGCTGGGAATGTGATTAGGTAGGGCAGAGAGTTGGGTGAGGAAGCAGCTGGGGTGCCCCAATAAATTACATTCTTTAGAGAGCATGGTGGGGGATGCATGGGTATGGGTGGGACCTGGTGGCCTGGCCTCTTGTTCCCATCTGAGGGAGCCTGAAGGCCTGGTCCTGCCTAGGATCCTGGTGTCAGAAGGTAGGAGTCTAGCTCACTGTGCCTGGAGGCTGATGGGGGCCTGGGGTTCGGTATAGGCGACATCTCCACTCTAAGCCAAGGCTTCTGGGGAAGCCACAGAGCTGAGCATGAGGCTTCAAAGCATAGGATGTGCAAGGAGGTCAGAGGGTAAACTGGCGGGCAGGGCGGCCTCCCTGCTGGAGGCTGAGCTCAGCCTTGCTCCTACTGGAGTCAGAGGCGGGAGGCCCAGGTGCAGGGGGAGCCTCCCGGTGAGGCGAGGAGGAGTGCTGGGCAGATGGGGTCCTGGAGCTGTGCCTGCCTGCCTGCTGCTTCCTGCCTCACCTCCTCCGCAGGCTGAGGGCTCTACCCACCTACTGATCCAGACATCAACCGCCTGCACCACGTGCCATGTCCAGGTCGCCTCACTCCCTCTTCTGGGACCTCTCTTCATGGGGTGGGGGCAGGGAGAGGGTGCAGACATTAACTCTGAGTGCTGGAGTCCAGCCTGGGTTTGCCCTGTGCAGTGAGGACTAGGGAGGAGGGGAGGCCCCTGGCTCATTATGGGAAGAAGGTCCATGTCCCACAGCCCAGCACTGAGAGAAGACCGGGCTCCCCTTGACCTAGCGAATGCAGCCAACCCCACCTCTGCCCACTTCTGTGCCCCCCCCCGAGAGATGATGCTTTAGGGTCCAGTGACCCAGCTCCAGAGAGCCGCAGGGGTGAGGGTCAGTCAGGAAGTGTGGGGCGGTCAGAAGAGGGAAGCCTTCTTCTTGAGCTCATTCCGCTTCCACAGAGCCAGCTTGCTAAACTCTTCAGGAGACATGGCGAACACCCTGGAGAAGTCCTCGGCTGACAGATGCCTCTGCAGGGGACAGACCAAGGCCGCTTAGGGAGAGGAGGGCGGGCTGGGCTGAGCGACCAAGGGGGCAGGTCTTCCCCACCAGGAGGGGAGGCTGCCCGATAGAGCCCCTGCACCCACCAGCGCCTCTCCCCTGCATACCTCCAGCCTCATCCGATCCACACCTGGAGGCAACTTGGTTCGCCCCTTATTGGTCACCACCAGCATTTCGTAGGGATAGATCTGGGGGGCAGGGCAGGGGGCAGTCTTAGGCTCATAGTGTTCCCTGTTGCTGTCAACCCTCAACTCCCCAGGCCCCCTTATCAGCCTGCAGGGCCATTGGGTTCATGCCATGTTGCCATCCAGCGCCCCCAGCTTCCCCGTCAGCAACTCCAGGAGGATCCCATAGCGCATTCACTTGCCTGGCTTCTCCCCAAGCTGGCCACCCCACTGCAGAGGCTTCTGTCCCCTGCCCACCCCCCCGGCTCTGCCGCTGCCCCTCACCTTCTGCTCCAGCACACAGGGCAGGGAGTTCCCCCGGTCCATCCTCCCCCTCTGGCCCTCTCCGTTCTGGGGAGACCAAAGCCGCAGTGAGCCAGAGTGGGGCAGGGAGACCTCCCCAGCCTTACCCGGGGCTTCTCATGTGCTCACCAGGCAACTGGGTGGCCCAACACCCCCTCCCCCAACACTGCCAGTTGCCTGTCCCAGGCTTCTGTGCTCCACATCCTCCTCCGGATGGCACTCACCTGCAGGCCTGGGGAGAGAAGAGTCATTGTTCAGACCAGCCAGCTTAGCCTCCCTGCCCTGCAGCCACACAGCCCTGCCCGCATCCCAGACACAGCTGCCCCAGGGCCTGCTTAAGCCCTTTCTCCGCTGGCCTGACCCTGCCTCTCACCTGGGCTTCCAGCCTCACTCCCGGTTGGGCTGAAGTCTGTGGACTGCAGCTAGAAAGGACAGAAAGGATCAGAAGGAAGCTGAGTGTTCCTCATCAGTCCCTTCCCTTGAAGGTCTTCCCTTCCCCAAGTAGCTCAGCCCCTCAGAGGACGCCACGTGCACAATCCTTCCCTGTGGTCTGGGACCTGTGGTCAGGAACCTTACCCGGCTCAGGGTGGTCCTGCCGTAGGCCGGGAGGGAAGATGACTTTGATGTTCCACCGTGCAAGGCTAGGAGAGAGGGGGGTGGGGGGGTGGGAGAGAGAGAGAGAGGCCGTTCAGTCCCTCTGGCTTGACAGTCATTTTGAGCGGGATCCCTCTCTGGACCCCCAACCAGGGGCAGGGCAGTGAAGGGTAGACCTGTGGTCTCTGTTGGCTTCCAGCTCCTGCCCATGACCTCCAGCGAGTGGCATCGTGCTGGTGCCTCTGAACTCTCTTGAATGCCTTCCCTCTAACAGAAGGGCATCAAACACTCATTTGGGCCAAATGCCCGAGTTAAAATCCAGAGTTAGCGAGCGATTGTCAGATGATGAAGCTCACCAGTGTAAAATGAACTTCTGGGGTAAAAAAAGGAATCTGACATCTCATAAAAATAATCAAATTGTTACAATTATATTATTAGCGAGTTTAGTAACCACGTTTTAAACATTTGACCCTATAATACAGAAACAATACTGTCCTCAGCTCTGTCAGCTGCTGGACTGCACCCGCAGCCAAAACGTGGATTGCATGATTAGGTGTCACCTTCAACTTACACATTTAATAATATCACTAAGCTTTCAAGCACTGAGATTATAATTCAAGAAAATTGGTTTTCAGCAATAGGTTTTCCTAGGAAATCTTTGTACCTAAGATCTTTAGTTTGGGCAGATCTCAAAACTCCTTCATCTCCAATTACTAGAAGTTGTTAGCATTCTATAGCAATCATCTTGACCAGACTTATTGTTTAAATGTTTAGCCTTGACAGACTCAAAACTATAAGGAACTGTCTTCTTAAAACATTCTTATAAAATCTGTTATTTGGAAGTTTAATTGGTGAGAACAAAATGTGTTGGGGGGGACCTTGGTTGTTTTTTTCCTTAATACTTAGTTTTAAAACCACTTACACACTTATTTTTGTGTAGAAAATCATCTGCTGTTGCGATATCATTCATTACTTATGTTTGAAAGTGACTATTCAATGTTACCATTAAGTCAGAATGACATGCCTATACATAATTTTAAATGTTTTTTGGTTAGTCCTCACTTGAGGATATTTTTTCCATTGATTTTTAGAGATAGTGAAAAAAAGGGCGGGGGAGAAATATTGATGTGAGAGAGACACATCCATTGGTTGCCTCCCGCACAAGTCCCGACTAGGGCTGGGCATCTAACCTGCAACCCATGCCCTTGACTGGGAATCAAACCCTTGACCCTGTGGTGCACAGGCCAATGCTCTAACCACAGAGCACACCAGCTAGGGCTATCTATAATTTTGGAATTGTTAAGGTTGATTAGCTGCGACTGTAACCCAGTGGTCGGCAAACTGTGGCCCCTTGAGTGTGGCTCTTCCACAAAATACCACGTGCGGGCGCGCACGTACAGTGCGATTGAAACTTCTTGGCCACACTCAAGGGGCCAAAGAGCCGCATGTGGCTCACGAGCTGCAGTTTGCCAACCACTGCTGTAACCCATGTAATCCTATGATCTTTGATCACATGCAAGTTCAGGGGTGCCAAAATGATGATGATGGAGACATTTTGCTATTCAGCTTTTCAAGGCCAAATGGAAGTTAAAGAGCTAATTTGGACTGAAAGCAAGTTCTAGTGGAACACGGAGACTGAATTCAACCTTCAGAGCATCTCTCTGTCTCATTCTTCAGGCCTTAACTACTTAGTCCACATTCTCTGAAAACTCTTCCCACCCCTTCTGAAATATCATCCTGGTCTTTTGGTGACCCTGTGGATGTCCTAGCCAGAGACCTACCTTAGGGTTCCTGAACCCCACCCCCCACCCCAGGGCCTTCATCTCCACTGCACAGCAGGCAGCCCCTGCAATGGTCGCCCCCGGACCTCGCTATCCACACTGCTTCACCCTGGCACTTGACGCCCGGGGCCCCACTTTGTGACCATAGCGCCCTTCTTTGTTTGCAGCTTCCTTCAGCCTGGTTCCCAGCACACCTGTTCGTCAATCTCATGGGGACCTCTGGTGACCTGACCCAAACTCCCTGTCCTTCAACCTGTGGTTGGGTACAAAACTGCTTTCACCAGTACTGAGCAGCTCACCTGGCCCCGCATCCCACAGACCTGCCTCAAAAAACTCTGCCTGGATCAGCCTTGGGCCCCGGCTCGCCATGTAGATGGTCATCACTGCAGATGGACGGCTGGGCAGCTCCCTTCCCTGAGGTGGCTGTTCCAAACCTTCCCAAATCTCCACTTCTAATTGGCTGTCCCAGATCAAGTCCCCACCTTCAGAGAGAGAGGCCCCTGAGGCCAGCCCCACATCCTGACCAACCCTGAGCCAACCCTCAGCTGGACCTGAAGGTGTGTGCTCTCCAGGGTACAGCCTGCCCCTGTCCCTGCCCTCTCTCCTCTCTGCACAATCCCATCTTTCTTACGGCCTTACTACTACCTAAACCCTGAAGACGCTCCCTGAGGCCTGCCTTGCCCCTCAAGCTCCCGACTCAGTCAAACTCGCACTTCAAACCCAACATGTCCTAAACCAGTCTCTTCATCTTTCTCCCAACCCTGCCTCTTTCACGATCTCAGTTCTAGGCTTCTCATCACCAGCACCCAAGGCAAACCCCCAACTCGCCTGCCCCTCTCCTCCCACGGAGTCAGTTGCTTCAGTCTCCTATGTATTTCTCAAACCCATGCATGCCCTCTGCTCTGCACTGTCTATGTTAGCCCTCACCCAGACCGCTGGGAAGTGTGGGAGGTTGTCTCCAATCGTGGCCCGAAACACCATCTCCCAGCGCCTAAGTGCCATTCCTGTGTCAGGAAATGGAATCTCCCCCTTCCCGGAGTCTGGGCTGCTCTGACCAATAGGATGCAGTGGACACGAAGCTGTGTGGCTTCTGTGCTTTTAGAGGCCTGTAACTCCCAGTTCTGGGCACTCAGATCTCCCCTCTCCTCTCCAGCTGCCATGCTCTAAGGAAGTCCCGGCCAAACTCGGGTGATTGGAGGCATGGTGTCCAAAGCGCTGGCTACCCCAGCTCTCTGGTGTCAATCCTGCCACCACATGGCACACTCTGGGCACTGATTCCAGGCTCCTGGAGGCCCTCTCCACTGGCCAGGAGGCTCCTGTTCCTGCCTTTGCTTCCACCGTCCCCCGTCTCTGCGATGCCCTTCTTTCCCACTCAATTTGTCTCATTCTTCAAGACCCAGTGAGCACCCCCTGGCCCTCGGACTACAGGCCCTGTCACTGTGCACAGCTCATCCCAGTACCTGCTACACTGCACTGAAACCTGTTACCACAGCAATTTCCCCAGTGATTGGAAGTTACTGAAGGACAGGACTGTATTTTTTCACTCTTTATAAGCCCCAGTGCCTCCCACATGGTAGACACTCAATAAATGTTTATTCAATTAAGCAAAATTAGCTAATTCTGCTTTAGCTGATACTATTGTTTATCATCTCGTCTTGTTCCACGACTGGAATTCTTGCCCTACGGACAACGTGAGCGCCTTGAGCCAGTGAGCAAATGTTCCATCTCGTACACCCGCGTAGCACGGTGCCGGGCACATGACAAACAGACTCAACAGCTGTTCAGCTCTGGCCTCAGGGTCTGGCCAGGCCTTCCAGCCCCCTTGGTGGCACTCACAGGCATGAAAGGGTGTCCGGTCGGGCAGGGAGCGGGTTTTCCTCCGGATCGGCAGTGACTTTTCCATCTCTTCTTTCAAGATCATCTTTCCCAAGTTGGAAGTGACCTGGGGACAAAAGGGGATGGATCCAAGACTTTGATACTTGTTTCTCATCTCCAGAAGGTTCAGAGTTGGGCATGTTGCAGGCAGGAACGGGGACGGATCTCCCCAGTGGCTGGGCCAGGAACCCCGGAAGCCTGGCATCCTGGTCTGAGGCCCTGCCATATGGGGGTGCATTCTCTCTTCCCACGACCAGCGCAGAGAGAGAGAAAGAACGTGGAGGTTGATGAATCTTAATTAGAACGCAACGAGGGTTAAGGAAAAATGAAAAAACACAAGACTGAGACAAAACTAGAGGGAAAGCTGGGCCTGGGTGTGGCGTCTGCCCTCTGATGGAGGGACAGACACAGAGAGCGTCAGCACCGCAAGCAGATTTATTAAATACTCAAGTAACAGGGAGTTACATCCCATCCGGGTGGGCCCTGAGTTCCTGGCGACATCCTGAGATCCACCCCCTAACACTGGGCGGGAAGGTCAAACTGAGTGGCGCCCGGTCTGTTGAGCAGGTCGGCCCCAGGGCGTGGCTCTGCCTTCGCTCTGAGTTTCAGCGACGTATTTAAAGATGCCCGAGTGTTTTGCCAACGGCCCTCGACACGGCCACACTGGGTTTGGCCGCCCCCAGAGCAAGGAGTCAGAGCCGCTCAGTGTGACTCTACCCCAGCGGCCTCCTAGCCCAGGTCACCAGGCCCAGAGCACAAGCCATGTCACCATCAGTGGCCTTTGCACGACTCCCAACACCCTCTCTCATCCTCTGGAGACCAGCAGCCTGCTCTCCCGCTTCTCCTCTTCCCAAGAGCTGCTCAGCCTGCTCAGCCTGGCACTGATGGGACCACCTTTCTGTGCCTTTGACCCTAACATAACCAGTGTTTCCCCAAAGCAGCACGAAGTCCTGGGGTCCCTGCCAAAGCAGCAACTGAAATCCTGGGAAAGAAGAGGAAGTCCTCACATGCTCTGACCAGGGTGCTCTCCAGGCGTGAACCCTTTAGAATGAACAGCTCTGGAACCAGGGCGTCTGTCCCCAAGGAGACCCAGGAGGGGGAGCGGGGGCAGCGAGATGCTACCTTACTGAGTTCCTCTCTCTGGCGCTCCCTGAGGGCCTTCATCTCCTCCCCGGAGTCATCGTCGTCCTCCTCCTCCTCCTCCTCTGCGCCTCTCCGGGATGCTTTCCGCTTCCTCCATTCTGTTTCTGGGAAACACAGGCGGAAGCCCGCGTGTCAGCCATTGGCTCAACAAGCATTTATCAGGTGTGCATCACACCGCGCTGCATATTAAAGTGAGCGCTACAGCCGAAACCTGTTTGGCTCAGTGGACAGAGCGTCGGCCTGCGGACTGAAGGGTCCCAGGTTCGATTCCAGTCAAGGGCATGTACCTGGGTTGCGGGCACATCCCCAGTGGGGGGTGTGCAGGAGTGCCGGGAGCCGGTCCATCCTCGCTATTTCAAGGGACCTGGCATATATGGCATACTGTTCTTAATATGTTTGCTCACCTTCTTGGCACTATGTGTTTTAACCAAGGTCACCTCTCTGAGAAAGGTTGTTTCCCCAGGTAGGGATTTTCCCCTGAAATTAGGGAGGGAATAAAACCCCTTAACTAAGTGCCAGGCAGATAATTAATCACTTTAACTACGAACAATCATGCTTAAGCTACATAATCTTTACTCCCTGGAATGGAGATAAGAAACACCCTAACCTTTGGAATAGAGATTGATAGGATTGGAATCAACTGGTATAAATACAGATGTAACAAGACAACAGGACACAGAACCTAGACACAGAACCTACACAGAACCTAGAGACAGAAGAACTTCGCTGGAGAGAACATGGCAAAAGATCCTGGACAGAAACTGGAAACAGAACCTAGAGACAGAACCTAGAGACAGAACCTAGAGACAGAACATGGCAAAAGATCCTGGACAGAAACTGGCAACAGAACCTAGCAAGAGAACCTGGCTGAAGAACCTAGACACAGAACCTGGCTACAGAACCTGGATAGAACATGGCAAGAGAACCTGACTAGAACCTGGTGACTGAACCTGGCTGGAGAACCTGGACAGAACCTGGCTGGAGAACCTAGCGAGGGAACATGGCTACAGAACCTGGCTGGAGAACCTGGAGAACCTGGAGAACCTAGCAAGAGAACATGGACACAGAACCTGGCTGGAGATCCTGAACAGAACTTGGCTGGAGATCCAGACCAGAACTTGGCTGGAGATCCTGGCTAGAGATCCTGGCTAGGCTGCTGATCAACTGAACACTGTCTCTGTGTCATTCCTTCTTCGCCGACTCCGTCTACACCTTTGGGAACCCCTGGACCTGCTGGGGTTGGACCCCAGCACAGGAGGCAGCTGATCGATGTTTCTAACTATCTCTCTCCCTTCCTCTCTGTAAAAAATCAATAAAATATATTTTTTTAAAAAATAAAGTGAGCACTACAATTTTTTTTTTTTTTACAGAGAGGAAGGGAGAGGGATAGAGTTAGAAACATCGATGAGAGAGAAACATCGAACAGCTGCCTCCTGCACACCCCCTACTGGGGATGTGCCCACAACCAAGGTACATGCCCTTGACTGGAATCGAACCTAGGACCCTTCAGTTCGCAGGCTGATGCTCTATCCACTGAGCCAAACCGATTAGGGCTAAATTTTTTTTTTAAAGAAAAGAAAAATAACAATTGCCTTACAGTGAGGCTGGGTGGACAATATACACTCACATAACTCAAATTCACTGGGACCAAGACTTGTCTCATTTCTCTTTCCCAGAGTTCCTACTACAGAGCCTGGGATGCGTAGAAGTGTGGCAAATGTCTGCTGAGTGGTCCAATAAATGAATGGGAAGTGACAAATGACTAACCAATAAGCTGTTGATACCAAAGCTCTAGGAGTGGGTGAGTGAAGAGCCTACAGGGTTCACCAGAGGACACGGGGTGGGTGGGGTGGGGTGAGGGTGGGCCCATGGGGCATCCACAGGGGCGATGGGCAGTGTCCTGCCTCCCTTCTCCCCTCAACAGTTTCTCTTACCCACAACAGCCAGCGATGGGGGGCATGGCCAGTAGTCAGTCTCGATCTTGGCTGGCTGGTTGGGGTCAGGGGGCTGGGCTGCAGGGAACTTCGATGACTCAATGATGAGGTCCTCAATCTGGTGCTTGCTCTGAGGGCTGCCTCCCATGGACTCTGCGGGTGGAGGTCAGGGTCAGCCTGTGCACACCCCAGCCCCGCACCTGCCCCCCTTCACACCTGTGAGGTCGTGGGTGTCAAAACAGCGCATAAGGAAGCACAGGGCACGGTTGTGTGCTGATATGGACACTTACTCTCCTGCCCCCTCCCAGCCTTGGGCACAGCCTCCCAGCATGGGGATCAGGTGAGTCAGGAGCCTCACCTCTCTGCTTGTAGATGGGTGGCTTCTTGTAGATGTTGGAATCTGGGCGGGTGGTCTCTGTACAGAGCAAAGTGGAGGAGAAGGATGTGTTGATGACAGGGAGGCCAGGTCAGGGATGAGAAAGGAGACAAGGGGAGTGGGAGAAGGTAGGAAATTCGTGGGCTCCTGTCAAGAGCCAAGACAGAACCAGAGTTCCTGGAACTGTCCCTGAGGGGGCTGGGACAGGGTCTACCATCTTTGGGAGCTCTGCCCGGGGTTCTGGCTGCGGAGGTCTGGCCAGTTCTGTGGGGAGCGGATACCCCAGCAAGGGGCTTGGGTTCCTGAAGGAGAAAAGAGGTCCTAGGAAAAGGGTGCAAGCAGACTGGCAGGGAAACCTACCAGGATGGTGGAAATGGGGCAGGCTGGTTCGGGGGGTCCCAGTGGTTCTTGGGGCTGAAGCCTGAGAGATGGTTCCAGGGGTCCGGCTATCCGCCCACACCTGCAGAGCACAAGTGAGGTTCACTGCGGCTCCTGGGTCCCCCTGCCCGGCCCCTCCAACCCATGTAGACGCAGCTGCACCTTACTCCACCATCTCTGTCTCCCACCCTTGCAGCCCCCAAGCTAGACAGACAGATGGACAGAGCTGGCCGGTGACAAAGGAGGGCCAGGGATCCCGGCATCCCTGGGGGCCGGGAGTTGGGCCTGTGGGAGCAGGGCTGGGCGGCACTCACCTCTGGGGACGGTGGGGGGGATGTGGATTTGGGTGACAGCGAGCGCTGCGAAGGAGAGGAGCTGGTCAGAGCCACAGGGTAGGGTGAAACCCTCGTTCCTAGAGCCCCAGAGGGGCCACTGCATCCCTCACCCAAGTCTGCATCCTTACCTGGCCAACGTCTGGGCTATCTCTTCTCTATTAACCCTCCCAGTTCCCAGCGCTGGCCCTCCCGCCTCCCTCCCAGTGCTCTCCTGGGCAGACTCCTAGGCCTGTCCCCAGGGTGCACCAGGAAGCCACCGGCCCTGGAGCAGTGTGCTTGTGCTCGGAAGGCCAGCTGAGGATGGCTGTGGCACCGTCCTCAGGGCCAGACCCACAGCATCGAGGATGGAGTCTGGGCTCTTGGCGGGTATTTAAGTCTCCCTCCAGCCTGGCCCCATCTCGCTGCTCAGCCATGACACTACCCCTTTCTCAAATACCATTTACAAAGCCCCTGGCATGCGTGCTTTATCTCCTGCACTTGACTCCCTGGTGAGATGGATGGGCAGAGGTGCCACCTCCATGTCACAGGAGGGGAAACTGGACCACACAGACACACAGGCACTCAGCTAGGACTTTCAGCCTCTGAGGTCAGTGTTTCTGGGTGCTTTCTACAAATCTGCTTTCTGCCTACTCCCCCTCCCCCACCCTCCTCCTCCTCCTCCCTGACCTCTAGGGGTCGCTGCCATTCAGACACAGCCTCCCCTGCTCTCCCACGGAGCCCTCCAGCCCGTCTCCCCTGCTCTCCACAGCACGCGATTATCACTGGGTGAGTCCTGTGCACAGTTCTCTCTCTTGTTTTGGAGTCTGGCCTCCAGGAAAGAAGGCAGGACAGAGATCCTGCCACCCACCCAGTGTGGCCTGGGGGAGACCTTCCCCCCAAGTCCTGCCCAAGGGGAAGCGTCCCCCCACTCACCTCCCGGCTTCTGGGCAGCTCCACGTGATCCAGGAGAGAATAGGTGAAGTGGGGCTCGTAGATCATGAGGTCAGGCCGCTCGATGTCCAGGATGGCCTTGTCCTTGGGGAGGGCAGCCAAGTCTTTGTAGCCCAGCACCTGGTTGTCCATCTTGGCCTGAAGGGAAATGGTGCCGATGGAACAGACATGCTCAAAAGCTCACCTGGGATCCTGGCCTTACAAGCGAAATTTGCAACTCAGTAGGAAGAAAATGGACAGCCTTTTTAGAGGTCAGCTCCGCGCTAAGTTCCGTTATTCAATTTTAAGGGTTTTAGGGAGTCGCCTTAAAAAACGTAGTCCTTCACCTAGCACTCTGGGTACAAGACAGGACCAGACCAGGAGGAGGACAGCGGGGACACCTTCTCAGGCTTCTGGGGTTCTCTCTGTCCACCAGCCCTGGCAGGGAGGCGGAGTGAAGCGGCACAGCGGGGAGTGGGTCCCGGCCCTGCTCCCTCCCAGCCGGAGGGTGCTGGTGGCCAAGAGGTACTCACCACGATGCTGGAGGGAGAGCCGGGAACACTGGAGTCTCGGGAGGAGCTGACGCTCCCGGGGGAGGTAAGTGGTTGCTGGGGAGAGTGAGAAGGCGGCGTGGGAATGTGCGTGTGGGCGAGGGCCAGGGCCAGGGCCAGGGCCAGGGCGTTCCAAAGGGTGGGCCAGGGCAGAGAGGGAGTCCTAGGCCGCTGGGACCCCAGGGTGCGGCGCTGCGGGCAACCACCAGGTGGCACCATCGACCCCGACCTGACCCTCTCCTGGAAGCCTGGCCGCACCCACCCGGAGCCCCAGGCCCTCACCGCCCCGCGTACCTTCTGCAGCCGCTCCATGCAGCCGGGAGGTGGTGGTCGGGTCACTCGCAGATCCCTGGGCGCGAGGGGAGGCGACGGGGCGTCAAGCTCGGCCCGGCTCCTGGGCGCTGTGCGCTTGGGGCCGCGCGGGCGGAAAGGGCGTCCCACTGGGCGGTAGCGTCCTCATCCCTCGGTGACTGTCCAGGCTGCTGGCCGATGCGGGGCCTGGAAGGGGAGGGAGACCGTGCCAGCCAGGCCGTGGGGCCGGGATCTCAGCGGGCCTGGGCTGGGGCTGGGCTCCGAGCGCAGGGCGGAAGGCGCCGGGCTCCGGCTTTCCATTCGCTCCGCCTGGGGAAGCCCGCCGTGGAGCGGGAGCGGGAAAGTGGAGGGCTGCACTTGTTTTTGAGCCATTGTTCTCCGGCTAGAAAGGAAATGACGGCAGGGGTCAGCCAACCCTGGGCGGCCCTACATCCTTGCTTCGTCACACCTGCCCTGCCTGGGGCTGCGGCCAGTTTCGGACCCAGGTTCCCACGCCTCGCCTCGGTCTCTATGGTGCCTCTTTCCCCGGCTCTGCGCTGGCCCCTCGTCCCACTCCACCTCCATCCGCTGTCCACTGTGCCAGCCAGCTCCCACCCCAGGAGGGCCGCAAGGGGTGAACACGCAGGGAGGAGAGGACTTGGGGTGAAGTGGTCAGGTCAGGGGCTGGGGGTGCCACTCTGACCCGGGCTCTGCCCTGGTTTCAACCCCTGTGAAGAAGGGAGAGGCGGGTGGAGGCAGCCCACATCCCGGTGCAACTGCCTCTGTACAGCGGTCAAATTCACCTGCAGAGTGAAGCACCCTCTGGGCCAAGGCCCCATCCAGTGCCCACAGCCTTCTCATGCCTGTGCTGAGGCTGCCCCTGAAGTGCTGCTTCCCTGCAGGGAGGCGGGGGTGGGGGTGGGGGCACTGCTCTCCCTTTGTTCCTAGGGGGTTAGGCCCCGTCTTCTGCAGTAGCTTATGAGTTCCCTGCAGCCAGTCTTCTCCTTCTTCAGTGACTCCCATAGCCATGCTCCCATCCCCCACCCCCCACACACCGGTACTGGACTTACAATAACCATTCAGTGAATGCCTGGCTGAGTTTCCAGTGTGATGGTGGAGTGGGAGTGTCTTCCTATCTGCAGGCAATAAGCCAGAGTGAAGAGAACCGATGGCTACAGAGGTTCAGGGAAGAGGCAGCATAATGTAGTGTTAAGAGCATGGACTCTGGACCCGAGAGAGCCTGGGGATGAGTATAAGACTCTGCTGCTTAGAAGCTGTGTGGCCTTGGGCAAGTTACTTACCCTCTCTGTGCCTCACATTTCTCATCTGTGGAATGGAGGATAATGTCATAGGGTTGCCCTGAGTACCAGATAAATTACATGTGAAATGCTCAAAGCACTACAAATTCTAGGTAGTTAGCTATTGTTATTTCTCTCTCCACAGGGGCTAATGGACTTCCATGGTTTTTCTGAGGCCCTTCTTTGCGACAGAGGGTCATGAAAGACTGAAGTCACTGGTGCTCCCAATCTTATCACCTATGACTTTGTATCAGGTCATTCTGCTCGCTGTCTCTCCACCACTAAAACCACCTGCTCGCTGCAAAGCAGCCTCACTCCCACTTCCCCGCTTTTGCACACGCCCTTTCGCCCTTTCGCTATTCACCACCCACCGCTTTGTCTTTCAGATCCCACCCGGTCCTTTGAGGTCAGTCCTCAACCCTCCTCCCAGGAGGCCTTCCCTACTATTCTAGTCCCCACCCATCTCTGAATTCCAGCGAGACTTGAAAAAAGAACCGTATGGCTTCGTCCTTGATTAAATGTTGCCTGATGTGGAAACCTGTTTTGTTTTTTGCCAACTAGAATGGCTGCTACCTCTGGAGGGCACACAGCAGTAATAACAGTTATCATGTTTTGCATGCTCATGCTGGGCACTTTGATAAGCACTTTACAAAGGTTATTTGGTCTGTCCCCTCAGCAACCCTGGAGGTAGACCCATCTGGCCCGCGAGGAAACGGAGGCTCGGACAGGCTAAGGACTTGTCCAGAGCCGTGGAGCTGAGAGTGGCCGTGTCTCAGGCAATGCCCGAGTCAGAGCGCCTACCTAGTACTGCTCAGGTGCATGGTGAACAGAGACCCGTATCGGCCACATTTCTCAAGTCTTTTTGGAATTCTGGAGCCAAGGCCGCAGAGCCACACGAGGTACTGGTGCCCATGGAAAGACCCCATTCCGCAGTTCCATCCTTTTCCTGACTTCTTAGCACTCACTTTGTAATGCTTTCAACTAGGGGTCTGAGGACCAGAATAAACTCTGGTACCTATTAAAGGAACTGTTAGCTCCCTCTCACTCCTCTCTAATCTTTACTTTATTAACAGCCATTGTCAAACTAGTGATACACTTTGCTTAGTCCTAGAGGCATACACTTATTCATCCATCAGTCCATCCATCTACCCACCCATCCATCCACCATCCATCCACCCATCCATCCATTCACCTATCCACCCATCCATCCATCAATCCGTCCATCCATCCATCCATCCACCCATCCACCCATCCATCCATCAATCCGTCCATCCACCCATCCATCCATCCAGCATCCATTCACCTATCCATCCATCCACCCACCATCCATTCACCTATCCACCCATCCATCCATCTACCCATCCATCCATCCATCTACCCACCCATCCATCTACCCATCCATCCATCCACCATTCATTCACCTATCCACCCATCCATCCATCCATCCATCCATCCACCATCCATTCACCTATCCACCCACCCATCCATCAATCCGTCCATCCATCCATCCATCCATCCATCCACTCACCCACCCATCCACCCATCCACCCATTCATCAGCCCACCTGCCCAGTCATGTATTGTTTTCTCCATCCATTCACCAAGTACTCTCTCAGCACCTATTCTGCAAATGACCAGACAGCAGCACTCTGTGATGTCTTCTGGAGAACACAAAGATGAGTCAAAGGAGCTGGCTGTCCCTCCAGAAGTGAGGCATCCATATAGATAACTCCCATGCAAAGCAGAAAATTACACGTGTCAGATAAGATAGTCTAAGGGGCTGTGAGAGGTCCCAGGAGAGGATCACTCCTGCTGGGGCAGTGGTCGGCAAACTCATTAGTCAACAGAGCCAAATATCAACAGTACAACGATTGAAATTTCTTTTGAGAGCCAAGTTTTTAAAACTTAAACTATATAGGTAGGTACATTGTTATTAACTTAATTAGGGTACTCCTAAGGCTTAGGAAGAGCCACACTCAAGGGGCCAAAGAGCTGCATGTGGCTCTCGAACCGCAGTTTGCCGACCACTGTGCTGGGGCATCAAGAGTGGGGAAATAAAGGTTTCTTACTGGAGGAGATAAGGGAGGTGGGCCTTGAAGGATGCCCACTTTGAAATCAGGCAAACATTGGAAAAGGGATCCTTGAAAGAGGAAGCAGCATGAGTGGAAGTGGGGCCGGGAAGCCCTGGTCTGCCTGCAGAGCAGCACGCACGACTGAGCCGCAGGGCTCATGAGGTGGGGGCATGCTTGGGCCAGGGGTTGGGGGCAAGACTGTGGAGGCCTTTGAACCAGACCAGTGGGTGTTAGATTGTATTCTGTGGGCAACTGGGGCCATGGAATGCTTAGAAACTTGTGTGAAAGAAAAAAGTGACAGATCCAAGCAGTGCTTTGGGAAAAGGAATCTGGCTGCCGCCTGGGAGTTGGATTGGACAGAAACAGAGAGACAAGCCAGGAAGCCGTGGCAGCAGTTGGGGGGAGAGGAGGAGGCAGGACTGTGAGGGTCTAGGCTTGGGCATGGGGCCAAAGATGGAAAGGGGCAAATGGGAGATATCCTAGAGGCAGAATGTTCGAAACAGGACTTGCTCAGAGAGCCCCAGGGGAGAGGCAGCTTGCATGGCCGGGAGACAAGAGACAGGGAGCCATGAGGTCACTTTTGCCAGGTTGAGGGTGAGGTGGGTATAGCAGGTGAACAGGTGGGAATGCCCAAGGAGAATACGAGGTTGAGGGCGGAGCAGGCTAGAAACAGCGATTTGGGAGCCATGTGAGCTAGTGGTGGTGGTCTGCACAGGAGGTTGCCAAGGGAGAAGGAAGATCAAAAACAGTCCTGAGACAGCATGAAAGGGAGGAGGAAAATTCCATGGCCAGCTCCTAGAAGGGCGGGGGGGGGGGGGGGTAGGGGGTGTGTGTCTAGTGATACTTTTTTTTCTGCAAAGGGCCTGAGAGGTAGTAAGTGTGCAGTACAAACTGAGAGAAAGGATGGGGGCGGGGAGGGAGGAGGGGCTGAGGAAGAATGTCAGGAAGCAGAGAGTCCATCACCCAGAGAAGGCCAGAGTGCTGAAGGGAGTGACAGCCCGACCGGTGGGTGCCAAGGCCTGGTGGCCTCCGAGGGCATCTTCAGCGGAATAGTGAGGCCTCCTTGTTAGGGATCACAGGGCGGGAGGCCTGGCCTGGACCCCTGTAGGGGGTGCTTCCAGGACATGCCCCAGAAGGGCAGGGCGGGGATAGGAGAAGTAACTTTGGAGGAAGACTGGCTGGAGGCTTCTGAGGACAGGGGAGACTGGGCCCTGCCTGCAGGCAGAGGGAGCCAGTTCCAGCAGGTGGAGGGCTGGTCCACGCCCGGGTGGAGGGCCAGCTTTGGAAACGCTTGTTTCCCTGAAAGGAGAGGACGGGGTAAGAAGCAAGGTGACCACCCAATTCGGAGGCTTTTGTTAAAAGAGAGATAAGGTCCTATGCGCCTGTCACAGGCCGCTAGGCAGAGGTTACAGAGAGCAGAGGAGGTTTGCAAGGGTCACAGCGGGGAGTGTGGGTGGCCGTGGCCGGGCAGGTTGGGGAGGACAGAGAGCTTGTCTCCTGGAGGCAGAGGCTGCACCTGGGTGGCCCTGGCACCTCCCTTTGAACAGCTGTCTGAGGGGACACAGGAGGGCAATGGCTGTCTATCAGCGGTAGCTGCCCAGGGGGAGGGGAAGGGTTGGAGGGGGGCTGTGTCACAGGTGTGCGTGGCCTTGCCGAGACCCACACTCACACACGCACACGTCCTACGGGCACGGCCCTTCAGAAACGGGGTTCCACAGAATGATGTCTCTGCTCTGTGCACACCATGCCATCCCCGGGGCGGGTCGCCCTCTGCCTCTGGGCCTCCTCCCACGGGTGCCCACCGGGATGTCAGAGAGCACGCTGGTAGCTGGTAACGTGTTAATGTCCTGCCCTTCCCGGGGCATTACTTGTCAATGTGGGCTAGTCTCATGGGGTGACATTTTAAGCCAGGAGGGAGAGTGTTTTGGAGTGGAGGAGTGAGGGTGGGGGTGGGGGTGGAGTTTTCTTGGCTTCTGTCAAATCATATTGCAAAGCAACTGCTTACTCCACCCACACATGCCCCCCTCCCCCAAAGCTACTTTCCTCCAAGTCCACACCCCCTCTCACTCAGCCGCCTCCAGCCCCCACCCTCCAGCACCTGCGCTGCACACCTCCTGCTCTGCACTGACTCCCTGGACGGGGCCACAGGGCAGGCTGCAGCAGGAAGGTAGGGCGGGATGGGAGGAAAGGAAAGAACCTGGGAGGAAGGCAGGCCCAGGTGGCGGAAGGGACACTTCAGCTGCCCCAGCTCTGATCAGACACTGGCGGCTCCTCCTCCTTCGCCGTGCACCCCGCCCTCCCCAGCTGTGCTGCCCGCCTTATCTGAGCCGCCAGCCAGCCCCACCTCACACTGCCCATCTGCATCTCCAGGACAACCAGAGCCCCAGGCTCCGGGATGGGGCGATAAGACGCACCCACCCAACAGGCTGGCTCTTGCTCCAGGTAGGGGCTGACCTGACTGTGGCTTGTAGAAATAAAGGCTCCCCCGGGCCCTAGCTGGTTTGCTCAGTGGATAGAGCGTCGGCCTGTAGACTGAAGGGTCCTGGGTTGGATTCCCATCAAGGGCACATGCCCGGGTTGCGGGCTCGACCCCCAGTAGGGGGCGTTCAGGAGGCAGCCGACCTATAGATGAGGAACCGGTGGCCAGGAGTTAACTTGCCAAAGGCCGCCCGGATAGAAGCCAGGCTAGAACCCCTACCCAGGCCTACTAGAATCCTTCCTCAGGTCAAAGTCAAGGAATACTCTTTTCAGCGGGTCCCCAACGATCCCACTTAATCCGAACTTGGAACTGGGTCCTGTGTGCTTCCCTCACTGGCCCAGCCTGGGGACAGTAGCAGGAGGCTGGGGGTTGGGCTCTGGCCGCCAGGCAGGGCCAGCGAGGTGCTGACAGTAAAGGAGTTATGCGTGAGGCGAGCTGTCCAAGTGGGCCGGGGTCAGCGGGGCCAGGGACTGGCCTCCCCTTTCTCTCCAGTCTCGTTCCGTGTGACTGACGTCCTTGCTCCCGCCCCCCTCCCTCTGCTTTCCTTTCCCTTTTTCTTTACTTTCTTCATCCTTCTCCGTTTGTTTCCCTTTCACCCTCTCCCACTCCCAGCCCCACCCCCGCAGTTACTGTGGCAACAACTCAATGCCAGGAATAAAGGCGGGATCCAGCTAGGTCACCAGTTCCCAAAACAGCATCCCAGCGAGGGAGGGGTAGGGCCTGCGGGCCCAGGCCTGCTCTGGGGGTGGGCTCTGTGGGGAGGAGCACCCACGCTCCCCCAAAAAGGACACTGCGTGAGCAGGCGAGCCTCCCTGCTCTGGGCCAGTGGCTCGTCCGAGTATCCGTCACCTCCACCACGCCTGAGGCCGGGGCCTTTTCTAAGACTGGTGAAGCCCTCACTCTCTCCTCTCCTCTCATATTCTCCTTCATCGCACGCCCATGTTAACGCCCTGTCCCTTTGCTGGGACTAGGATTGGGGTTCCTCTGGTGCCAACACTACAGCACCCTCTCACACTCTGAGAAGCATCCGGCAAGGAGCAGGCGGGCCCCTATCCTCCCCTGCCTTTGCTCCTGATGACATCAGGACCGGGCCCCCCTTCCTCCCTCCTACCCCACAAACATGCATCTGCTCATCTGGGTTCGCTGAGATCTCTCTCTTGGGTTTCTGTGTCCTCTCTATCCCGCTCTGAGGAGCCCCTCTTCCTGTGTCCCTCAGCCCCTCAGGCTTGCTTGGTCCCCAGCGTGTTCCTGCTCTGGCCTCTATTTATAGTGGGCCCTGTGGGTGGATTGTGATGTCACCTGTACAAGCTGGATCAACAGGGCTGGGGGCGATGCAAGGGTCTTGAATCCCAAATTCAGCTTTCTGAATGATGGGCCATCCCTAAGCTTGTCTTCACACACACATGAACTCCGAGGAGGACCTGCTACAGACCTGCACCCCCAGGTGGACAGCCTGCCCCAGGTGACCACACCTGGCCATGGAGAGGCTGGCATGGCTGAGGCGAGACTCACGCGTGCGCACAGGCAGGAGAGCCCACGCTGAAACATCGTTACAGAATGCACCCACCTGCTTGCAAGATCACACACCCACTTCCCAGAGAGGGCCCCACACACTGACACACGGTGCCACGGACACCCACTGCCCCCACCCACCGACCCGCCCCTTCACAGCCACGCACGCCACGTGCCGACACCCCCTCTCCAAGCTGTGCACGTGTGCAGCCACACACCCAGAGCCCCCACCTCTACCCTTGCCTGGGGGCTCTGCGCCACCCCTTCCCACAGCACCACTACCCCCATCTCCTAGACCCACCCTCGCTCCCCTGACTCTGGCACCCTGGCGACACGGTCCCCTGGGAGGGAAACACCGGGTGCACCTCCCCAGGAAAGGGCGCCTCTGGTCCTGGGGGGCCTGCGTGTCTGCTCAGCCCCAGCCCCTTCAAGCACATCAACAGCCAGCACCGGAGAGAGCTGGGGTCAGGCTGCCGCCACACCCTGCCGCCCAACCTCATCCTGCACTTGGCCCTCACCCAGCCTGGCCAGCCAAGGGCTAGCAGGGGCCTCCCAGACCCCTTGCCCCAGGAGCACACCCCACACCAACAACATGCGGCCTCTGTGTGAACTGCTCCCCCCAGAATACCTGTGGTGTGGTGGGAGGGAGGCTGCCACCCCTTTCTCTCCCTTCCCTGTCATTCAGCAGAGGGAACAGCTCCCCTGCTCTCCCTGGCCCCATCCCATCACAACTAGGTGAGGGGGGCGCCGGGGTGCCAGCATGGAACCCCCCAGGCCCTCTTCCTCAGATCCGAAGGCGGTCGGATCAGATCAAACCCAGCCAGTCTCAGGTCTGGCCACAGGGCCCATCTCCTACTGAACAACAACAGACCACAGCTGGCCCTCCTAGGGGCTCCCTGCCACCCCCCAGAGCCTCACTCCCAGGCTGGTGTTGTGGCCCAAAGTGCCCACAGAGGGGAAGAGAGTGGGAGACCCTGCCACCTACCTGTTCCCAGACAGCGTGGCCCGACACTAGGCCCCAAGGCTGGCAGGGACCGGCGCAGGCCAGGTCCCTGGCTGCCGCTTTCCTCTGAGCCTAGGTAGCCGGCATCTCTTCCCGCAGCTCAGATAACAGGAAAAGAGCTGGCTGGGGTGTGGTGGGAGCTGGAGGAAGAGACCTACCCTCCTGCCCCCACCTCCCTGGCTCCCACCCTGCTCCTCCACAAGCCTGGAGCTCGGATCCCAGCTGAGCTGGGGCGTCTGCGTGTGGCAGGCGTGGGCCACTGGCTCCCCCGCGCCCGCACCCTCCCCACCTCCACTGATAGCGTGTGGCCGGCCCAGGGTGTGTTTGTACGCGTCTGCTCTTCCACCTCGCTCGCTCGCTCACTCATTCACTCGCTGTAGCTCAATCCATTTCAAACAAGAGGAGCATTAAGCGGACATCATGACGAAGCAGAATCGGAAGCAGACTGGGCCAGCCGCCGGCCGTTTTCCCCTTTCCCACACCCCTGCCCTGCAACACTCGCACATTCACTCAGCTCCTAGAGCGTCCTCACAAACAGCCAGACCTTCGCAGCGGGACGGGGCCCTGCTGATAACCCAGGGGGACAACATCTGGTTCCTCCAAGCACCTGTATCTGCTGCCCGGCAGCTAACAGCAGCCACAGGGGCCTCTGGGGCCCTGGCCTCCCTGGGTGATAAAGGGCATGGAGCCGAGAGCGAGGGGTGTGGGCACAGCTGCCAGAACTGATCGCCCCAGGATCAACCCTCTCCTGGGAGGACTGGGAAAAGCAGGTCTTCAGCACAGGAGACTGATTAGCCCTTCAGGAACCTGAGTCCCCTCGGAAATGCACAGAGCACAGCGGTGGTGCTGTGAGGGAGAGGAGCCCCATTTCCTGCCAGGGCGACTTCATCAACAGGGAACTTCCTGCCAGGTGGGGCCCAGGTCCCAGCACAGCGTTTCAGGATGTTCCCCCGCCTCTGGGAGGACCTCCAGGACCCTGTACCGCCTTTGGTTTGCTGTGGGCTCAGAGCAGAGCCCGGTTCACTTGTGACCCCCGGAGGCAGGCAGGGAAGGGAGCCCCGCCAGCTGACCCTGGCCCTGGCCTCCTCTCTCCACCTCCGCCTGGAAGACCTGCCTACCTAGGCAGCTCTTGCCGTTGCCCTGGTAACCACTGCCCACAGCCGGTCAGCTGATGTATCAGCTGTCATTGGGGAAATTGAGAGACTGGGGAGGGGGCTCTGGGATACCTGAATAGAAAAATCACAGGGGAGGGTCTTGAAGGGGGCAAGTGAGAATGTTCCCTGGGACCTTCTTCCCTAAAAGAAGAGGACAGGAGGGGACAGGAGGGGACAGGTAGGGACAGGAAGGGAGGAGGTATGTGTCTGGGTTACTGGAAGGCAGGAGAATGAAATCTGAAGGCTGGGCTCAGGAAAGCAAGGAGAAATGAAGGCAGGTTGCTGAGCGGCGAGGAGGAGTAGATACAGTCCAGCTGCTGTGTGTTGGGTGGGGAGAGGGCCTTGCAAAGAGATGAGAAAGCCAGGCGTGGGGGAGGGAACACAGGGCCCATCTGACAGTGAAGAACACAGGGAGATGGTGGGAGGGGGTGTACCTTAGATGTCACAGGAGGGGCCACATCCTTGAAGAGAGGGGCCAGGCTTCTCTGGGTACCCAGCCTGGCCACCGGGCCTCTCTGCGCTCTCTCCCTCCACCCGCCCCCCTTACTGCTCTGGCCCCACCCCAGGCCCGCACAGCCCCCCTCCACCCTCCCCCTCCACCCTCCCGAAGAGCAAGTGCTGGTGCTTTTCCGCCTCAGCCTTCAGCACCGCTGATCTTCCCTTCCCCTTGGGTCCTCCCTGCTCTCACTACCCCTCACCAGACCCACCCGGGAGGCTTGTCTTCCGTGCAAGGGTCCCAGAGGTAAGGCTGGAGCGAGCTGCTGCCGGCTCGGAAGCTGAGGGCAGGGGCCTGGAGCGAGGTAGCTCCTGAGGAATGGGTAACTGTCTCCGGCTGGGGGGAAGGGAGCATTCCCCTCAGGAAAACAGGCATGTTGAAGGGGGGAGGGGGGGTCAAGGGGAAGGATGGGGGGAGTAGGGAGGGTAATCGGTACCTTCAAGGGCCTGGGGCGTGAGGCAGGAGCACGGCAGCTTCCTCGGTGACATACACCTCCATCCCTGGGCGCATCTCCTCTCCGCCTCCCGTTGCCAAGACAACCTGCCGGCTGAGCCGAGGAGGAGGCGGCAGGGAGGGGGGAGGAGGTGGCTGTGGCTCCTACTGCTTGTTCTTCAGTGATGGAGGGAGGAGGCCAGAGGTGGGTCTCTCTGCTGGGGGTGGAAGCTTCAGGAGCCAGGGCGCCCACCCAGCCTGGCCACTCTCCCCTCCCCCTTCCACAAGGCTCTGGGATTGGCTCCTGGGGTGGCCTCAGGGGGACCCTAATTCAGGCCCAGAGAGCAGGCCCGCCTCGGAGAAGGAGGCAGTCAGTGCTGGGCAGCAGCCCCCATTCAGAAAGCTCAGCGTGGAGTTGGGAGAGCGCGATAGGTATGAGGGAGGGACAGGCTATACGGAAGGGTTAGAGGGTGGCTTCCAGCCAGAACGAGAGGGTCCGGGCAAGGCTGGGGCAGGCGCGTGGCTGTGGGCCCAGAAGCCTGACCCCATCTGACCTCTGCTTTCCCTGATGGCCGCCTCCTAGTCCCCACCCCTCTCCTTCCCCTGGACCCACAGGAGTCAGAGCCTGGGACACTGCTCTTCCAGGGCCACAAGGCCCATCCCCGCCGCCCAGCTCCAGGGCCGCGTCCCTTCCCCGGGCAGAGCCACCTGGGGTGGGAGCTTGTTCAGCCAGCCAGCCCTAAACCACGGGGACTGCAGAGTTAGGGCTCCCTCTGTCGACCCGAAGCGTGTAGCTGTCAAGGTCATTTCTTGCTGAGAGTGATCCTGGCATGTGTGGTGTTGGCTGGGGGTCCAGAGGCCACAGAGGGACGGGAGAGCCTTCTCTAGCCCTGCTCCACCTTCACCTCACCTCTGGCCTCATCCCACAGAGAGCCTGCTCTGCCTCCTGCCCCTCCTCCTCCTGGGAAGCCCCAGACGCCCCAAGGCCAGCTGCCCGGTCCCCTCTCCCCCCAATTGCTTGCCTGCCTGCCTCCCCATCAGGCAGGGACGAGAGATGAGGGAAACACCTCCCCCAGAAGCAGGCAACACTGTAGACCAGGTGCCTGTTAGCCCGGCCCCAGGGCGGGTTCCGGGCACCGCGTGGCCATCCCCCGAGGGCTGGTCGCAGCACTAGTGTACCTTTAAGCCCAGGAGTGCCTGAGGCCTTGAGGACGGGCGCTGGGGCTCACCACAGGGGTGCCCGGACAGGAGGTGCCAGGCCCAGCACACCCAGTTCTCGACTTCTTTCCCCAGCAAGGTCACGGGTGCCACATGTCCCGGTTGAACAGGCCTCCCGGGGCTGTGCAATAGGCTCGCTGCCCTGTCCGTCTCACTCCAGTGCCCCTTGCCCCGCCCCAAGCACGAGCCTGCCAGGGAGGGGGAGCACCAGGGATGCCCCCCTGTGCCTCTGCCGCCTAAACATTAACTCCTAAAGGCTGACTAGGGCCCCTCGGCCCAAGGAGAAGGGAACTGCGCTGAGGAATAGAGGAAGGATGAGGGCCTCGAAGACACTCTTTATCACCATGAGCCTGGAAACCTGTCCCCCTCTATCCAGTCACCAGACCCTCTGTCTCCTGGACCCCAGAGTTCCAGCCCCCAGCATGCTGCCTCAAATCCCAGCCCTGACCGCACAATTGCATCTGCTTACTCCCCTTCCTGCCAAAGCTCAAAGACCAAACTCCAAAATGTGACCACATCACTTCCTGCTGATGCTCTCTGCAAACTCACTTCTGGCCACAACTGCTCACCTCCCCCTGAGCACACCCAGACCCACACTCACCTCCCCCTGAGCACACCTGACCCACACTCACCTCCCCCTGAGCACACCCAGACCCACACTCACCTCCCCCTGAGCACACCTGACCCACACTCACCTCCCCCTGAGCACACCCAGACCCACACTCACCTCCCGTGAGCACACCCAGACCCACACTCACCTCCCCCTGAGCACACCTGACCCACTCACCTCCCCGTGAGCACACCCAGACCCACACTCACCTCCCCCTGAGCACACCTGACCCACACTCACCTCCCCCTGAACACACCAGACCCACACTCACCTCCCCCTGAACACACCCAGACCCACACTCACCTCCCCCTGAGCACACCCAGACCCACACTAACCTCCCCCTGAGCACACTCAGATCCCCTGCTCACCTCCTCCTGAGCACACCTGACCCACACTCACATTCCCCTGAGCACACCCAGACCCACACTCACCGCCCCCTGAGCACACCTGACCCACACTCACCTCCCCCTGAGCACACCTGACCCACACTCACCTCCCCCTGAGCACACGCAGACCCACACTCACCTCCCCCTGAGCACACCCAGACCCACACTAACCTCCCCCTGAGCACACTCAGATCCCCTGCTCACCTCCTCATGAGCACACTCAGACCCACACTCACATTCCCCTGAGCACACTCAGATAGATACCCTGCTCACCTCCCCCTGAACACACTCAGATCACTGCTCACCTTCCCCTGAGCACACTCATATCACTGCTCACCTCCCCCTGAGCACACCCAGACCCACACTCACATTCCCCTGAGCACACTCAGATCCACTCTCACCTTCCCCTGAGCACACTCAGACCCACTCTCACCTCCCCCTGAGCACACTCAGATCCACTCTCAACTCCCCCTGAGCACACTCAGATCCACTCTCACCCCCCTGAGGACACTCAGATCCACTCTCACCTCCCCCTGAGCACACTCAGATCCACTCCCACCTTCCCCTGAGCACACTCAGATCCACTCTCACTTTCCCCTGAGCACACTCAGATCCACTCCCACCTTCCCCTGAGCACACTCAGATCCAATCTCACCTGCCCTGAGCACACTCAGATCCACTCCCACCTTCCCCTGAGCACACTCAGATCCACTCTCACCTCCCCCTGAGCACACTCAGATCCACTCCCACCTTCCCCTGAGCACTCTCAGATCCACTCTCACCTCCCCCTGAGCACACTCAGATCCACTCCCACCTTCCCCTGAGCACACTCAGATCCACTCTCACCTCCCCGAGCACACTCAGATCCACTCTCACCTCCCCCGAGCACACTCAGATCCACTCCCACCTTCCCCTGAGCACACTCAGATCCACTCTCACCTCCCCTGAGCACACTCAGATCCACTCCCACCTTCCCCTGAGCACTCTCAGATCCACTCTCACCTCCCCCTGAGCACACTCAGATCCACTCCCACCTTCCCCTGAGCACACTCAGATCCACTCTCACCTCCCCCGAGCACACTCAGATCCACTCCCACCTCCCCTTGAGCACACTCAGATCCACTCTCAGCTCCCCTGAGCACACTCAGATCCACTCCCACCTTCCCCTGAGCACACTCAGATCCACTCTCACCCCCCTGAGCACACTCAGATCCACTCTCACCTCCCCCTGAGCACACTCAGATACAATCTCACCTTCCTCTGAGCACACTCAGATCCACTCTCACCTCCCCCTGAGCACACTCAGATCCACTCCCACCCTCCCCTGAGCACACTCAGATCCACTCCCACCTTCCCCTGAGCACACTCAGATCCACTCTCACCCCTCTGAGCACACTCAGATCCACTCTCACCTCCCCCTGAGCACACTCAGATACAATCTCACCTTCCTCTGAGCACACTCAGATCCACTCTCACCTCCCCCTGAGCACACTCAGATCCACTCCCACCCTCCCCTGAGCACACTCAGATCCACTCTCACCTCCCCCTGAGCACACTCAGATCCACTCTCACCCCCCTGAGCACACTCAGATACAATCTCACCTCCCCCTGAGCACACTCAGATACAATCTCACCTCCCCCAGAGCACACTCAGATCACTGCTCACCTCCCCCTGAGCACACTCAGATCCACTCTCACCTTCCCCTGAGCACACTCAGATCCACTCCCACCTTCCCCTGAGCACACTCAGATCCAATCTCACCTGCCCTGAGCACACTCAGATCCACTCCCACCTTCCCCTGAGCACACTCAGATCCACTCTCACCTCCCCCTGAGCACACTCAGATCCACTCCCACCTTCCCCTGAGCACACCTGACCCACACTCACCTCCCCCTGAGCACACCTGACCCACACTCACCTCCCCCTGAGCACACGCAGACCCACACTCACCTCCCCCTGAGCACACCCAGACCCACACTAACCTCCCCCTGAGCACACTCAGATCCCCTGCTCACCTCCTCCTGAGCACACTCAGACCCACACTCACATTCCCCTGAGCACACTCAGATCCACTCCCACCTTCCCCTGAGCACTCTCAGATCCACTCTCACCTCCCCCTGAGCACACTCAGATCCACTCCCACCTTCCCCTGAGCACACTCAGATCCACTCTCACCTCCTCTGAGCACACTCAGATCCACTCCCACCTCCCCTTGAGCACACTCAGATCCACTCACACCTCCCCTGAGCACACTCAGATCCACTCCCACCTTCCCCTGAGCACACTCAGATCCACTCTCACCTCCCCTGAGCACACTCAGATCCACTCCCACCTTCCCCTGAGCACACTCAGATCCACTCTCACCTCCCCTGAGCACACTCAGATCCACTCCCACCTTCCCCTGAGCACACTCAGATCCACTCTCACCTCCCCCTGAGCACACTCAGATCCACTCCCACCTCCCCCTGAGCACACTCAGATCCACTCTCACCTCCCCCTGAGCACACTCAGATCCACTCTCACCTCCCCTGAGCACACTCAGATCCACTCTCACCTCCCCTGAGCACACTCAGATCCACTCTCACCTCCCCCTGAGCACACCTCATATTTTCCCGCCTCAAGGCCTTCTTCTCATGCTGTTTTCACTCAGTTTTCCCCTTGTGTGCCTTCTCTGCTGGCTGAAATCCTGCTTGTTCTGAAAGATCATGGCAAACCCCAGCACTTCCCACCTGCCTCACCCCATGCGCTCTCCCCCTAAGAACCCATTGTGTGTGGGTGGGGAGTGGAGAACCTCCCACTGAGCATACTCCTGCTGAGGGCAGGAGGATCTAGATTGTAGGGCTCACTGGCTGTGACCGTGGCTGATCTCACATGTCTGTGTTTTGCGCGCGCTCACTCATGACACGGGAATAATCTTATCCCCTAAAGAAGGGGCTCCATGGGAGCCAGCCTTGCATGCTGCCTGGCCATCGCCAGAGCACTGCGCACATCAGGTCCTCACTCCCCACAGCTCCCATCCCCTCCTTCACTCTTTGGGGAGGTGCCAGATGCTGCTTTGCTATCTTAGCTGTAAGAGAGAGAGAGTTCCAGAAGCCCCAGGGGAGAACTGCCTCTTCACGGGTTTACCACCCCCCCCCCCAACTGCTTGACTGGGGACGATGCAATCTTGTCCATCTTTTTAATTAACTGAGGGGCTAGCACAGTGCTGTACAGTATAGGGAATGGATAAATCCTTGGATGAACTGCTTAGGACCCGTCCCCACCCAACTACACCTAAGGATGGAGGGTAAAGGCTGGATTCTGGCTTCTCATCCTGCTCCACTGTGAGGGACTACACTATGACGGATGCCTTTCGGCCTTCTGATGGTTTATTGCCTCAATAAATCCTTATTCTGCATAATGTACTGTGCTGAGGACGGGGGAGGGGGGCACAGACAGGCTATTTCCACATCTGCGGCACTTGCTATCCAGCAGATCCATGGCACAAGCATCAACAGTACAGTCTGGACCAGCTGTGATATGTGCCAGAGGGCAAGGGCGGTGCGGCCGAGGAGACCAGCACAGTGGACACTGCTGCTTCCCCTGGAAAGCGGGGAAGCCACGGGGCAGGCAAGGCGACTACGGTCCGGAGGGCATGCTAGGCCGCGGGAACCTCATGAACAGAGATGGACACGCGTGCTTGCTGAATGGCCAGGGCCGCAGTTTTCCAGTGTCTTGAAGAGAGCTATAGGGCTGGGGCTGGGAAGGGCCTTCTCAGGACTGAGCAGGAGCCTGGAAAGCCATGTGCTTGCTAGCAACCGACCGTGTGACAGGATCTGGGTGTGTGGTAGGGTGAGGCAGGCTGAAGAAACGCACATTGTGGAGCAGGGGTGGGTGGTGCGTCAGGAGGCAGAGAGAGCATTTAAAAGCGGTGCAGCGGTTGAGGCACCTGGTGAGGGCTGGCAATGGTGTTCCCGAGCTGGACGAGAGGAAGCAGTCGGAAGCAGTCGTGGCGAGGGGGTGAGAGTTGAGACCAGACGGCTCAGAGGGACAGCAGGAAGAGCAGGAGAGGATGCCCCTATGAAGAGGAGGCAGGAACGAGAAGGTCGGAGCAGGGGAGGCGGAGAGGGTGAAGGCAGGACAGCGCTGGCAGGCTGAGCGAGGAAAGAGCGTCACAAAGGGTGGTCCTCGCGGCGGCGGGCCCTTGAGGCTGAGGACACCGGGGTCCGAGGCAGGCTTTTTGGCTTGGTGACTGGGAAGCTGCCGCCATGGGGGTCCCAGGGACGGGGCCGAACGGAATGACATGAGTAGAAGCCAGTTTGCAACCACTAACAAGCGTGGACTCCCCCTCTGACTTCCTGCTTCGGCCCCCCTCTGCCTCATCTGGCCTTTTGGAGGACAGGACAGGGAGGAGAGATCAATATAGAAGCTATTCTTAGCTCGAGTCTTGGTAATCCCAAACAGGCACAGGGCCTGAGGCACGCCGCTGCCACCTCCCTCCGCCTGTCACCTCCTCCCTGACACGGACAGGTTCTTCTGGCCCTAAGTCCCCCCTCCCCCCATCCCCACACTTGCTGAGAATCTTCGGGCACACAGAAGCAAGCAGGGTGCTGGAGCCAGCAGCGGGCTGGCTGAGGCCAGGGGGAGCCTCCCTCCTACCACACGTTCATGCTTTACACCCCTCACCCCTCTGAGGGCCCTTGATTAGAGACCCACTCTTCCCACCTCTTCCTGTGAGCATCTTGGAAATGGCCAGCTCAGAGGGAATGCGCTGAACAGACACCCCCGCCCCCCACGCCCGCCGCCCCGTATGCAGAGGCACCCGGGAAAGAGCCGGTCTCTGCAGAGGCACTAAATGGCGCGGTGAGCCAGGGACCCAAGGCCACACGCAGGCCTGAGACCTGCCAGGCTTGGGCTTGTGGTGGGACACGGGCACCCTGAGATGGCATAAGCCTCCAAGCTGCCGTGCTCCCTCACCGTCCCCCAGTTTGTCCCTCTCGGCCAGGTCTCACCTCAAAAAGCAAGCAAGGAAACAGTGAGGGCTTTCTGGAGCGGGCCCCCAGAGGCCTGTCTGTGCTGGGGAGGTCAGAGAGGGAGGGAGGGAGGGCCGAGAAAGGCAGAGAAGAAAGCAGAGGCCAGACAAAGGGCCCGTCCACCTTTGAAGCCGTCTCTAACCCAAGCCAGGGAAGGTGGGGGTGGGTCTGGGAGCCTGGCAGGGGGAGGCGGTCTAGAGTTTTAAAGAATGTCTCAAATTCCTTCGGAAATCAGAGGGATTGTAAGACCTGCCCCTCCCCAACACACTTCCTTCCCAGGCCCCCCAAGTCCAGTCCTCCACACCTGGGGGCGCCAACCCTTTGTCCTCAGGTAATTGCTGGGCGTTGCCCCCGAGGTTAAAATCCCATTGATCTTGCCAGCTATCAGCTGTGGCTCCAGACCACCCTCCCCTCACCCCCTCCCCACACCCGCTCACCCCGGCCTGAAAATGCCCCCCGCCCCCCCAGTCTTCACCGGGATTAAGGCTCTTTGTGACTGGGGAGGTGGGGGAGAGAAAAAAAAAAAGCGACCTGGTACAAAGCAATTATGACAAACTGGAGGGAGAATGTCCTGGGGCCTGGGAACCTCCCTCTGGTCTCAACTGCCCAGAGTTGGGGGTGTGGGGCTCCAGTCCGCACGGAGAGGGGGGTGACCCCTCCCACCGCATCCGCTCACACTCCCCTCTGCTCCCAGTTGGGCTAAACCAGGCCCCTCCACTCCCCCACTGTCCCGATGTTTAGGCCCTTCGGAGAAGCGGTGTCTTTCTTTCATCTTTTCCTTCTCTTTCCATACCCCCCTTCCCCGATGTCTTCTCGGAAAGAGGGAAACTGAGGCCGGGGTCCCTGCGCAGCAGAAGGACTGGGGAGGGTGTTGCCCTCAGCGCGGACTGGGGCTTGGAGAGACCTGCAGGGGAGGGCCTCCCCCTGGACAAGACTAAAAGCCAGGGCGGAGGGGGCCAGAGGCGGCTTTTATGGCCTCTGAGCTCCATCCCGAAGGGCGCACCTGGGGCGTCGGGAAGGCCCCCCCGGGGCGCGGGGTCGGGAGGGCCGCCTCTCCCCTCCCCCTGGCCGGCGGCCCCTGAGGGCCCCCTGGGTGTGCTCCCGCCCTCCGCCGCGGACCTGGGCGGCGAGGGGACACTTTCTGGTCCTCACTCCCCCTTCCGCCCGCCCGCCCGCCCGCGCCCTCCTCCCCCACCCGACCCTCCTCACCGGAAAAAAGCAATCCTGCTCGGCGGGCGGCTGCTGCGCCGGGGCGGGCCTGCTGCCCCGCTGGCCGCCCGCCCGGCCCCAGGCTCGGCCCCAGGGTGTGGGTTCCCTGCGCCCCAACAGGTAGCACGGGACGCGTCAGAAGAGCCAGGAAACCAGAGCCCGTGGCGGGAGGGGTGCCCTGGGCCCCCCCGCGGCGGAGGTCCGCGGGCCTCGGGGCCACCCAGGCCTGCGTGCGCCCCAGGACGCCCCGCCCCGCCCCGCCCCGCGCCGCCCTGCACCTGCCCGGCCTGGGCGCTGCGCGTCCCCGCGCCTCCGCGAGCGGCCCGCCCGTCACCAGTGCGGTTTGGGGGTTGGATCCGTCCACCCCTCGCCCCCTCAGATGAGCCGTTTGCAGGAAAATGGTTTTATTCTGGGGCTGGGAGCTGGGGCTAGGGGTGCAGGCCTGGGTAGGGGAATGTGAAGAACGGTCAGCCCTCTTTTTTCTCCCTTTTTCTTTTTTTCCTGAAACAAAAACGAAAGTCCCTTCCCAGGGGCTGGCCAGGAGGAGCTTGGAGGCGGGGGCAGACTGACACCCGGGAGCGGAGTTGAGAAGAGCCACCTCCCCGCGGTCTGCAAGGCCTTGAACCTGCTGCCCGCCCCCTCGGCGCAGTGAGTCTGTGTCGTCGGGGCGGGGGTGGGGGACACTGCAGCGTCTCTCCGGGGGCCCGCCACACCCCCGGGCCCATGCCAGCGGCCCTGGAGGGGGCCAGGAGGCGGCCGAGGCCCGTCCAGCTTGGGCAGCCTGGGCGCTGATGCTTGTTGGTCCTCGGGACCTCCTGGGGGCTCCGGCCTCCCTCCCTCCACCCCAGCCCCATCTTTGGATCAGGAAGGGGAGGGGACGGGAAGGCTGAGGAGGGACAGCTGCCACCCCGGCGTCCCTGACTACGTCCGGGGCTGAGGCCTCCGCGTGCGCTTGGTCCGGCGGGTGGGGGCCGAGCCCACGAACTCGAACTGCTTCTGCCTCTCGACCTGGTTGGGGAAGGGCAGCTGGCCCTCGTACAGGCGCTTGATGAAGTGGGCCTCCCGCTGGTTCTGGCGGCTGCGCGAGGCCTGGCGCGGCCGGCCCTGCCGCGTGAAGGCCATGAACCAGCCCTCGTGCCGCGCGTTCTGGAAGGCCGTGTAGTTGTTCTCCAGCACAATCTCCGTGAACACGCAGTCTTTGCTTTTCCCGCTGGGCTGCCAGGGAAAGAAGGAGAGGGGGGAAGTTTGTCCACCCACCCTTCCCGGCTGCTCTGCCTCCCGGGCCTCTTTTAAGACCGCGGGGGGCTGGGCGCCCCAGGGTTTCTGCCTGGTGAGGTGGTGCCCTGGCCGGGGAGGCCGCGCCGGGAGAGCGGGGCAGGCTGTGCTTGGAGTCAGACCTGCACTTAAAGGCAGGCTTGTCGTTTGGAAGCTGTACACCTCGAGCCAGGCATTCAGCCAGCGGAGCTTCAGTTTACCAGGATGAGACGTAAAGATCTGGGGCAGTGGTTCCCAACCTTCCTAATGCCGCGACCCTTTAATACAGTTCCTCATGGTGTGGTGACCCCCAATTTCATTGTTACAAATTGAACATAATTAAAGCATAGTGGTTAATCACAAAAACAATATGTAATTATATATGTGTTTTCCGAGGGTCTTAGGCGACCCCTGTGAAAGGGTCCTTCGACCCCCAAAGGGGTCGCGACCCACAGGTTGAGAACCGCTAATCTAGGGGATTGTGTGGTTTCCTGCTTAACCAGTGGGCACTCGTACACAAGAGCGGCCCTCGGTGGGGGGATGGCGTTGCTGGGTGGAGGGGAAGGAGGCACCATGCTCTGATGAAAAGAAGGGGCAAACATTTATGGACAGCAACTGTGTTAGAGCCATACAGGCAGCCCTTAGACCAGTGGTTCTCAACCTTGGCTGCACATTAGAATCACCTGGGAATCTTTTTAAAATCCCGATTTCTGGGCCTCATCCCCCGGAAATTCTGTTTCTTTGTTATGGGGTGGGGCCACAACATTAGTAACAAAGAAACAGAATTTCCGGAGGATGAGGCCCAGACATCAGGATTTTTAAAAGATTCCCAGGTGATTCTAATGTACAGCCAAGGTTGAGAGCCACTGCTTTAGACTTTACAGATAACCCTGATGCTATGCCCATTTTTATAGATGATAGCCCGAGGCTTGACAAAAATAAGTAAATATTTGGTGAGAACAGCCAAAACCGGAAGCCAGGATTGACCAATGCTAAAGAAATGGAGTTCTGCTCAACAGTGCTGGACCCACCACCGCGGCGTAGGTTATACTAGCACGCGGTCCCACTAGGGGCACGGTTACACTAGCAGGTGGTCAGTGTGCATCTCGCTGGCTGGGTCCGTGGAGCCCACTGACCTTGGGGGAGCTTCTGACCCTGTCTGAATGCACACTTTCAACCCCAGTTAGCCCTTAACCCGCAACACAGGGGCTATAACATCATGTAGGTGCTGAAATTCTTACTCATTCTGCTGGGAAATGGTCCCAGGGATCTGAGCAAGGGCCCTGTGGCCCAGTCAGTGTTCTCAGAGTGCTTGTCAATCCAGCGGGACTCACTGACACGGGAGAACAGAGTGACAGTGGTGGGTGAGAGCAGGAGAGTCATGTCCCCCGTCACCCTGCAATGAGGATGCTGCTGGCCCGGGGCACCCCACCCCAGGAGGATCCAGTCAAGGGTCTGCTCTCTCCTCCGGCCTCACCTTTCCGATGAGCTTGCCCCTCTTGTTCATGCAGATGTATTTCTCGCTCTCAGCCCCCTTGATGCGCACCCGGCTCCCAAAGGTGTCCGTCTCCACTATGAGCTTGGCTGTCATGAGGGAGAGACTTCTGTCTATGAGGGTTGCAAGCTCAGGGGGTGGAAGCCCCCCCCCCCCAACCCACCTGACCTCCGACCTCAGGTGGGGAACATGGGGAGGCCCTGACACAAGACCCTGGACGAACCAGGGGAAGCCGGCCAGGGGTACGGGTGGCCTCAGGTGAGGGCTGGGCCTCACCGAACTTGTTGCCGTCTTCAGCGGTGGCGGAGATGCGACGCCCGGTCACCTGCACGTGCTTGCCGCTGGTCCGGCTGTAGAGCTGGTACTCACGGATCTGCCGCCGGCTCAGCTGGTCGGTCATGGCGCCCTGGTCCCTCACGTACTGGTTAAAATTAGGAGACGGGTGATTCTCCCCCTTTGCGGTTACCAAGGGAAAAATAGTGTCAATTTGCTTTGGGTGACACCACTGCTGGTCCATCCAGGGGTGAGGGGTACAGAGGTGAGTGTGGCAGGGCAGGCCTTTGTCCTGGGAGGTCGCGGTGCAGGGTGAAGGGGGCATAGAGCCATGACTTTCTCCGGCCAGTGGGTGAGCAATCATGACCTTTCGGCTCCCTGTCCAGCCTGCAGCAGAGAAGTGCTGGCTGAGCAGGCTTGAGGACTCCTGGTGACAGAGTGCAGACTTGGAGTCGTGACTCTGGGAGCTGGAGGGAGCCTGCAGTTCTGTATCTGATCCCCGTATTCTATGGAGGAGGCGCACAGGCCACACGGCTAATTAGAGACAGAACCCTGTCCTGCCTCCTGCGTGGAGCTTGTCACCCCTCCAGAACTCCGGGCGTTGGCTCTGTTAGCCAAGACAGCCAGCTTTCCTCCATCCTCCCCGCTAGCCTTGAAGGACCCACCCCAGCACATGTGCACACACGCACACGCACACGCACATGCACACGCAGCGGCCGGTCTGTTAGGGTCACTGGCCAGCATTGTGGGGCTGTAAGACCCTTGTCTCTAGCTCTGTGGGCCCCTGGAAGCATTTCTTAGTAGCCTGTGGGATCCTGAGCTGTGCCTGCTCCCCTGGGTGCTCGGGGCCCTCAGAGAAGCCAGACCCCCTTCCAGTGTTCCTCCCTCCTGCATGGGTGCGGCACCTCCTTAGTGGAGGGAGGCCAACGAGTTTCGAAGGTGCTGTCAGCAGTGGTCCAAGGGCTGCTCCCTTGAGGCCATCTGCCTGTGGCGCAATGTAACAGAGGCTGGTGGGCATTGTGGCCAGCCATGCTGCCACCCACCCGCTCCTCCAGGCGGGGGAGGGGCTCTTCCGCCCACACCGCCTGCAAACAAAGGCAGGAGGGTACCTGGCTCTCCTTAGCCCGCTGCGCACTGAGCCGAGGGACCCCTTCCCGCCTCTGCAGCCAGGTGCAGCCTGACTGCCTCCCAGCTGCTGCCACCGCCTCAGCGCCAGCACCGAAATGCTTCTCTCCACCTGGACCCGTGGCCTTGCTGGGACAGCCTTTCCCGGTCCCAGTCCCTAAGGCCAACCCTCTGGGCAGAGCTAGACCTGGACCGGCATCTGTTAGGGCCCCGCTCTCCTGGAGGGAAAGGTGGGAGTGTTGGCTTTGAGGAAGGGGAGGCTAGGGAGCGGCCTGAGGCTGACAGTGTGACCTGCCCGGCGTTAACCCTTCGTGCGGCACTGCTCATTTCCAACCGGAGCTGTCTGCAGGCCAGGACCCAGCCTAGGAGACCCCAGCCCGCCCCGCGCGCCTCCCTCCAAACCCGAGGCCTGAGCCTGGGGCGGGAGACCTGCCTCCCTGCCAGGAGGAGGGGTCTGGCTGGCCCAGGACCCTCGATGGGGTCCGCCTGCCCCCAGCCCCAGCCGCCTGGCCCAGGTTCAGGCCCTCCGCCCCTCTTGGCGGGCAGCCTCCTCCTGGCCGTCTGTTCCAGGTCAGGAGCAGAGAGGCCCCCCCCAGAGCCCCCTCCTCTCCTCATCCCCCTTCAAGCCCTGCACAAAGGCAGCCCCACGCCCCCCCCACAGCCCACAGCCCACAAGTCGCTCTCCCCGCGGGACCTTGCCTGTCCCTTTCATGTTCCCGCTGTGGGGAAACTCCCCTTCCAGTGCCGCAGACAGCTGCTTGTCAGCCGGCCCCTCAAGCATGGCTGTGGTCCGGCCTGCGGGGGCCCCCTCCAGGGGGGTGCGGGGGCACTTCAAGGGGGAAAGGACAGCTTTGCCACCTTCCCCGAATCCTGAATGGGGCCTCAGCCAGGCCATAAACGCCAGGCCAGGCGCACCATTGTGCTAATTCCCCTTCCAGAACAGGTTGGGCCCACCCCCGCCCCCGCCTGGCCCGGCTGGGGGCTTTCTTCTGGCTCTCCCTGGATGTGTGAAGCAAAAGGCCTGGAACGGGGGCTTGAGCAAAAGTGGGAAGGAAAAGGGGGGTGTCTCTCTCTCCCACCCCCCCACTGCTTCAAAGGCAGCCTCTTTCCCTCGCAGAGAAAAGGCCTTACCTTCAAAAAAAGTCCCCACTGGATACGAAGAGAAGCGGCCCCTGGCCTGGGAAAGCCAAGCCGTGTCCCCAGCGCGTTCTGGACCAGTGCATTTTAATAGCTGCACTTTTATGGAGGATCACAAAAAGGGACCAGCCTCGAGCTGCAGCTGGGCAGGGGGAGGTGGGCATGGGGGGCAGGCTTGGGTGGGGGAGCCTGGAGAAACGGACCCTGAATCTCGTCTCAGACAACCCCTTTTGGGTTTGACCTCATTGTGTCTGGAGTCACCTGCCCTGGCTGGGCACTCTGCTCCCATAACCCCCCAGGACAGTACCCCCAGGACACCTGTGTTAGTGGGAGTGCGGTCAGGAATGGAATACACAGGTGGTTTTGCATGGAAACCTGTCCTCTCACGTACAAGCCTCACTTGAGCCAGCACCTCCACCCTCTTCCAGCCACTCCCGGCTCCATCCCTCAAGTCTGTGTGGCCTCTGCACCTCGCCTTGGGGTGACCCAGTGTGGAGGGATGCAGAGCAAGGCAGAGACCCCAGGGGGAGCAGGGAGCTTCATGGGAAAGAACACAGATAAAAACCTCAGCCGATCCCCAAATCTGCCGTAGCCCCTTTTCCTGCTCCCCTTCAGAGCTGGCCCCCCACCCCAGAGAGAGGCCAGAACCGGCCTCTGTCCAAAGAAAGGAGGCTGCCCCTCCCCCTTCGGTGGGTGGGAGACATGGGGAGAAGCTGGACGCTCCCGGGGCAGGTTGCCTACCTGAGTTTGACAGCAGAGAATCAGTAGCTGCAGGCACCTGTGTGGGGACAGGAGGCAGACCCAGGTGTGGGTGCCAGCAGCCAGCCCAGGGCGCACCAGGCGCCGCCCCCGCCCCACCCGCCAGTCCGTGTGGGAGTCCCGGTGAGATTAGGGCTGCTGCAGGCTGGAGGTGGCAACAGAATTCCCGTTTGTCTGTCGTTTGTCGGTCAGAAAGGCCGGCACTTACAGAGTGAAGTTGGGCAGCAGGCGGGCGGCTTCCATCGCAGGAGGTTCCTTGGGGCAGTGACCCCCCTGCCCCCAGAGTCGGGAGAAGATGTGGGCAGTCCCCAGGGTAGAGTCCCAGAGAAGCCAAGGTCTCTTCAAGGCACAGGTTTTCAGGGGGGAGAGGAGGAGAGACAGGGGAAGAGGAGGAGAGAGAGAGGGAGGAGGAGGTGGAGGAGGGGGAGGAGGGCGTAATTGGGAGACTGAGGTGTGATGTGTCCACCTTCCTGGCCAGTGAGACTGCAAAGCGGCCACCGGCGGGGCTGCCAACCTCTCGGGGGCTCCCAGCGCAGGGGCTGGGCTGCCGGAGCCTTCTCAATAGGAGGCTGGCCTGTGGGCTCCGACCCCAGCGGGAGTGCCCCTCCTCCCCTCTGGGGGCCAGCTTCTCCCGCCCGGGTTTGGTGCCCACTCCCCACGGGTGAGCAGCAGGTATCTGCCTGAGGTGGTGGGATGGGAATTCCCAGAAGCAGCCTCAGAGGAGGAGCCTCCCTGCAGGGGAGGGGTGGGCTTGGCCAGGACTGCGCCGCCACTGCCTGGCTCCCCTACCTGCTCTCTGGCCACTGGGAATGAGGGGGTGACTGTCCTGACTGACAGCCAACAGTGGGTGCAACAGCTTGGGGCCAGGGGTGGGAGGGAGGGGAAGCGGGGGCTGGAAGACCCCACGGAGTGCCGAGGGCTGGCCTGGGGCGGGGACAGAAGAGCTGGCTGCGGGCTGTGGCAGTTCCTCTGAGAGACGGGGACAGTGGTGCCCGGGTGTTGGAGGACCCAAGCAGATCACTAGTGGGCGTTGGGGGGCCCATCACTCCTATCCTTCAGGGCAGCAGCCAGTCCTGGAGCCTCTGGGCCCTGGAAGAGTGCCCGGCAGCCATGTCTCTGACCAGGGCCCCATCAGTGAGCCCCTATTGCCCCATCCTGCAGATGAGGAAACAGGCACGCTGTTGGTCACCAGCTCAGGGCGACCCAGACCCAGCCAGTGGATGGCGGAACCAGGTTCCCACAGTCCGCACGGGCTGTATCTGCGTCTCTGCTCAGGGCCCGCCCAGCCCAGCGCGTCCCAACAGCCAGGTCTCCCCTGCTCCTTCCCCACGGAAGGTGGTGATGGCGGCTTCGGAGGGGGCTGGTCCTGGGGGACCTCTGGGGGAACCCCTCCTTCACTCACACTCAGCCCCTCCTTCACTCACACTCAGCTTGGCTCCCAGGGGCCGTGCCCGGGATGGGAAGAGGGGGAAAGGCTGGGTGAGGGTTTATTTACCTGGGAGATGAGTGGGAGGGCAGAGCTCTCCCCTCCAGGCCTTCTCACCTTCCTGAGCCACATCAATCCACAAAGTCGTCTGCCATCCCTGCCCCCACAGACAAGGGGACCCTCCGCCCTGTCCCCCTCAGCACCTGGCTCCCGCCTGCCTGGCCCAGGGAGCCCACAGGCCTGAGCTGGCCTGGGGAGGGTGGTGGGAGCCCCACCCCTGCACAGCTGGGGAGTCCAGGCTTGGAATCAAATGGGAAGATGTCAAAACTAGAAAGGCTCTTAGAGCTTCCCCATTCACTGATGCGGTCTCACAGTCAGTCAGTGGTGCGCCGGCGGGGGGGGGGGGGGGGGGAGGGCAGCAGAGATGGAGGTGAGTATGGGTGTCCAGACTCAGAACACACCCGGCCTGCCCCCACTCTGCGTTCGCCCAGGCCCAGCCCCCTGAGCATTTCCATTTTCCACATTCCTCCCACCATTTGGGGCCCCATTTAAACTCTGTCTCTTCCATAAACACTTCCCCCATCAACCGCTCCACTTGGACTTGGTGCTGGCTCTGCCCTCGGGGTGCCAGTGCCCTGATGCCCACTCCCCACCAGCCCCAGCTCCCAGGTAGGGTATGAAATGCTCCCTCCTCCTACCTTCCTCCTGAGGAGAGACACAGGGGTTTGGTGTGGGGGGTCAGCAGGGGCACAGAAGTACATAAGGAAGGTGGGTGTGGGGCATTCCACCCAACGCTATCTGGGCACAAGGCCTCTGAGCCTGAGCCCCGATTCCTATCAGTGGGGGAAGAGCCTGCTGTCACTGGCCAGCCCCTAGCCCAGCCTGGGTCCCCATGGTAACAGGGGCCAGCAGTCCAGCTTGGCCTTGGGGTTCAGCCAGGGCACTGGTGCCAGGGGGCTCTGGGGCATGGCTTGCTTCTCGGTGTGACATCTTCTGCTCCTTGTCCCTTCCCATTCCACACCTGCAGGCTTGGCTTTTATGCAGCTTGCTCCTTTACCGCCACGGAGAGGCCAGTGGCGGCCCCAGCGGGGAGGCAGCATGGAGAGTGGTCCAGGCCTGGCCGCTCTAGGCTGTGGCTGTGTGACCTGTGGCCCGTCCTTCACTCCTCTGGCCTCAGCTTCCCAGTTTATAAAAAGGAAACAACTGCTATGGGTGCTGTCAAATTGTCAGCTGGGATGAAGGACACCCCCTGGGAAGCATCAAATATCCTCACAAGAATGGGGGAGGGGAAGGAGACCCTCTTATGTGGTCCAGACTCAGTTTACCTAAATGTTGCCTGACTTTCTCCCTTGACCAGAGGGAGCTGGGAGGAGGGGAGAAGGGCAGGGTTCATTAACATTTATTGGGGGGGGCAGCAGGAGGTGATAGGGGAAGTGAGAAGTAGCCTGGGCTGCACAGTGGTTAATCCTCACTCCCGAGTGACAAGTTCAATCCCCCCAGCTGGGATGTCTCACACCTGTTTGTCCTAACAGCCCAGCTGGTGCAGACACAGCCCCCCTGCCGACCTGCCCCTTGCCCTGCTGCTTTGCCCCCACCCACACTTTACCTTTTGAGACCCAGAGGTGCTGGGGCTGAGGGTGGGGCCAGGGGAAGGGCCCTCAGCAGTGCAGGTAGACCCCATCTTTGCTCTGTGACCCCCACTGCCTGCCCCACAGGGAAGCCAAGCTGGCAACAGGGTAGCTGTTGAGTGCCTTTGTGCACAGACCCATGGCTGAGCCGAGGACTGGGGAGAAGTCCTGCGAGACTGTGTGCTGCGCCTCCTAGGGCTGCAGTGTCGCAGGCATTCTGGGCTCAGTTCTGGCTCCAGCGCCCAGTTTATGAAACTTTCGAGCTGCCTGCCCCTGCCTCGCACCCACAGGGTGGCTAAAAACAAGGGCTCTGGGGCCAGACCACCTGGGAGTGGATTCTGGCTCCTCCACCAGCTGTGACTCTCTACACCTGAGAAACAGGGCTAATTACACCCACCTCCAGGCACGGCTGCGAGGGTCACAGGAGCGAGTCCTGTAGGACAGAGCGGTGCCCAGCTCTCAGGGTCATCACTGCAATCGGATCAGTCTTCTTTCTGCCCGCACCTCCAAGCTCGTTCTGCCGCAGGCCCTTTGCACTCTCTGTTCCTGCTCCTAGGACTGTCTGCCAGCTCCTCACTAAGTGCTCCTCCACCCTGGAAAGCAGCCCGTTTTACTTCCGCCAACGCACTTGAAAGTAATTGAAATTATGTTGTTGGCTTTTTTAAAATTTAAATTCTTTAAAGTATTACATAAGTCTCCTTTCCCCCCAGTGACCTCTCCCCGGCCGTTCCCACCCCAGCACATGCCCTTACGGCCCTGCTGTCTGTGTCCATTGGTTATGCTCTGTTGTTGGCTTTCCTTTCCACTGGGCGGTAGGGTACTTGAAGGTGAGGACATTGTCTTGTCCGTCCTGCATCACTGGGGCAGGGAGCCATGGTCAACGCCAGCTGCCCGCCTGGAGCCGGACCTGAACTGTTGTGCCTTTTCATTGATTAATGTGAGGTCAGCGGCCCCGTTCTCATGTGTGGGCCCGTGCTCCCTTCATCCCGTGGGGTGTAGAATACAAGCAGCAGGAAGGCCAGCCCGCCCTCTGCCACCTCAAGAGAATGGCAGAGCCGAGTGGGAGGCCCAGGCCGGGTCGCTGACCTTCTGTGCGGGTGTCCATAGCCCTCCTCTGGGACCCAGATCTGCGGGTCCTGGGAGACGGCAGGGCCAGCTCCCCATCAGCTCACTGCAGGCCTGGCCAGCGGAGGTGCTGGGAGGGGCAGGGGCAGCCCAGCAGCGGCCCTACAAGTATAACCCGAGTCGGGGGCCATCTGCCTGTCACCATGGATGAACTGGCTCCAGGTGGCTCTGCAGGCCTGGAAGAGGGCAGGAGGCCAGAGCATGCAGGGCCATCACCCCTTTCCCATCCTCCGTCGGTCTCAGCTCCGAGAGCTGCCCGGGGAGCCTAGCATCGGAGCTGAAAGTGCTCACCCGTCCACCTCCCGTAGGAGACACTAAGCGCCCTGGAGCCCAGTGGCTCTACCTGGGAGGGTTTCCGTGAAGGTGCAGGCCTCTGGGCTCCTGCCCAGCACAGACCTTCCCACAAGTGAGCAGGAGCTCCCCCTGAGCAGGACACACGCCTGGGAGAACAGCACTAGCTTGTGCCCCGAGGCTCCCACAGATGCACCCCCTCCGGCCGGTCCCACAGACTGGCCCTTCCTGAGCCGCCTCATGCCAGGAGCCGCGGGCAGTTCTGTCCCTAGAAAACAGGGCCTGCCCGAAGGGAGTGTGGGCCCAGGAGGACCCACAGCAGTGCTGGCTCCCTCCCTCAGGCCAGGGGCAGAGGTCAGAGCTGGGTAAGGGGCTGAGACACTTGGTTCTTCCCCCAAAGACGGGCGGTGAGAGGTGCCAGGACTAGAGGGAGATGACGGAGGAGAGCTGGCAGGGCCTGGTGCCCAGGGCGCATGTGGTGGCACACACCGCCCTCTGCTGGGCACAAGGGCTCACTGCAGCCGGCAACAAGTAGGGCTCCTTGGAAGAGATGCAGACACAGGTCTTGGCAAAGCAAACTTTATTGTGTCCCTGAGGTTGGGGTTCTTCCCTCCAGGTCCTGCTGAATCCAGTGAGTTGGGGTGAGGGGCTCTTGTGTTGCCCCCCAACAGCTCCATCACCTTCAGACTCAGGTTGAGGGCCGGGGGGGATATTCCCTGGGCCCACGGTGCATCCCAGGAAGCCCCGCGGTGCATGGTGGCCAGGCAGGCCCTCCCCCATCACGGAGGCCATGCACTCCTGGCTTCTCATTTCTTGGGTACCGGCTTCCTTACTTTGGGGGTGTATCTGGCCTACGGAGGGAAGGCAGGGCTCCAGGTCCTGGCACCTTCCCAGAGGCCACCACATCCCCGGGAGGACCAGCCCCTCATGCACTCACCTTGTTCACAGGGCTCTTGCCTTTGAGACTGGGTCTGAAATAGGGGTGGTGGGTGAGGAGCAGGAGGCGGGTGAGAGGGAGAGAGCTCAGCCGGGTGCCGCAGCCCGGCCCTCCCAGTGCCCACACTGCAGAGCAGGAAGCAGGGCTGTGCCCCGGAGTTCTCCTCTCCACCTGTCACCCGCCAGGGGCCGCTCTGATCCCCCCCCCTTTTTTTTTAACAAAGATGCTTTTTCTTAGGCTTCCATCTGCTCTCTTTCTTTTACTTACCACAAACATGTCCCTTTCATTATAAAAGTAATGGCAACCATATTGCACAAAATAGCAAATAAAGAACAGAACAAACTATTTATGTTGTTTACCTCCCACCAACATTAACATTTTGGTGTATTTCCTCTCGGGGGGTTTTTTTCTTCCTCCTAAACATACTAGTATGTGAAATAAAATGAAAGCGACTTAATGTCCTGCCCTTGTTAGTTCTATCAACACGTCCCAGGCCGCTATCTTCCTCACAGGCACGTGCAGCAGCCGCTGGGAAAGGCTCCGCAGGGGAACCTGTGCTGCGGCAGCATTCAGAACGCCCCGCTCCCACTCGTGGTTCAATCACCAGCGAGGGGTTTCTCAGCGCACATAGTGCTCCCCTTATTCTGGACGGAGTCCTCGGAAAGGGACTGCCACAAGGGGAATTAGGTCAGATGATAAGCACGGTTTCATGCTTCTCAAAAAGGTTGTGCCAACCTACTGCGGCAAGACGCCGTGTGCCCTCGTACTTTTTTTTTTTTAAATATATTTTATTGATTTTTTACAGAGAGGAAGGGAGAGAGAGATAGAGAGTTAGAAACATCGATGAGAGAGAATCATGGATCAGCTGCCTCCTGCACATCTCCTACTGGGGATATGCCCGCAACCCAGGTACATGCCCTTGACCGGAATCGAACCTGGGACCTCTCAGTCCGCAGGCCAACGCTCTATCCACTGAGCCAAACCGGTTTCGGCTGCCCTCGTACTTATACACACGCACGCGCGTGTGCACACCAGGCACCAATGCCCTTTCTAGCACTGTATACTTCGCCCAAAGAGTTCGGCCAAGTTAAGAGATGGAAAGAATTACCTTGCCGCCTCCTCTTCTTTTTCCACTTTTTTTTTCTGGGAACCAAACACAAGCATCATTGGGTGGTTAGCGTGAGGGCCTGAGCAGACCCCGCTGGGCCCCCACCTCCTGCACACTCAGCCCAGGGGCCTGGCCAGGGTCCCTCCCCTCACCTTGGCCACGCTCGTCTGCTTCTGGGACGCCAGCCTCTTGCCTTTTTTGACGGGGGTCTCCTCTAGGGACACCTCTTCATCATCATCGTCATCATCATCATCATCTTCTTCCTCTGACTGCTGCTCCTCCTCCTCCTCTTCCTCCCAGGAGAGGTCTGGAATTTCTGCACAGGGGAGAGGAGAGGTGCCTGGGAGAGTCCCCGCAGGAGTGCAAGTGTCTGCCTGCCTCCCTGGGAAGCCCTCCTGGCCTCCCTGATAGAGTGGAGGCCAGGAGGTGGGGGGAAGCGGCCTTGACAGCTCAGAGGGCCTGGCTGAGGGTGGTAGAAGGAGGCAGGGAAGGGCAAGCTGGGCTCTGCCTGGGGCGGGGAGGGGGGGGAGGGAGGGGGGAGGACTCACCAGGGAAGGAGTGTGTGAGGGGAGGAAGGGGAAGGTGGGGAGGAACCGGAGTAGCAGCTAAGGACTTCAGGCCAAGTGGACGCTGCCGGGGTTTGGGGGCAGGAGAGCACCCTGAGGACAGAGGCCCAGCCGGACAGAGAAGAGGGCCAGTGAGAGGATATCAGAAGAGTCAACACTACAGCGACTTGCTGGGCCATGTGACTGCTACAGCTACGTACTTCGCTTTAACGTTTAAAAAAAATATATATTTTTATTGATTTCAGAGAAGAAGGGAGAGGAAGAGAGAGATTGAAACATCAACAATAAGAGAGAATCATTGATGGGCTGCCTCCTACACACCCCGCACTGGGGATCGACACCAACCTGGAATCGTGGGAATCTAATAGTGACCTCCTGGCAATAGGCTGACACTCAAACACTGAGCCACACTGGCCAGGCTAAGCTAACACGTTAAGTGCGTGCTTGTACTGGGTACCGTGCTAACTGCTTTTCCTGAACATCCCATTTATTCCTCACAGCTAGTCTTTGAAGATGAAACCAAGTGCACCCCTACCCTCGTGTTCCAGGTGAGGGGCTGCGGCACAGGCCCGGTGCAGGGAGGTGAGGTGCAGGGAGGTGAGGTGCAGGGAGGTGAGGTGCAGGGAGGTGAGGTGCGGGGAGGTGAGGTGCAGGGAGGTGAGGTGCAGGGAGGTGAGGTGCAGAGAGGTGAAGGAGAACTGGGGGTAGAACTGTGCCTGTGGCCTTCCAGCCCAGGCTACTGGCAACCGTGCTGCCTTTGGGATTTTCTCTAATCACTCAGGAGCCCTCCTCTGTTGGGGTGTTTATTATGTCCCGGGCCCTGTGCACCCTCAGACCTTCCCCAGGTCCAAGCTCAGACTTACCATAACGTTCCTGGCCACTGAGGAACACGGGTCCCCAGCCAGCCCGCAGCTGAAAAGTGACTGGAGGAGAGAGCTCCAGGCTCATCGTGACCTGCAGGCGGAGGGATGTGGGGGCAAGAGCAGAGAAGACAGGGTCGCTCGGGCACCCCCAGGCTGGGGGCCGGTCTCCTGCAGAAACACTCAGAGTTTACCCCCCAAGCCCCAGCCGCGGAGTCACTGCGCTCGGCCCCTCCCCCTTTCTGCCGAGGCGGACTCTGGCGGAGAAGATGCGAATCTGACCAACTCATTCTTGCTAAGATCTCAGGGGAGCTTCCAACCTCAGGGGCAGCTGTTAGTAGAGAACTCTCACTGCTACAGACTGAACTGTGTCTCCCAAAGTCTTACGTTGAAGCCCTAACCCCAATGTGATGGCATCTGGAGATGAGGCCTTTGGGAGGTGATTAGGGTGAGATGAGGTCATGAGGGTCATCATGGGACTAGTGTTCCTTTAAGATAAGACTAGAGAGCCCCCTCCTGCCTCACACCCCCCTACCCCCATGTGGGACAGAGGAGGCACCCTGTAGAAGCTGGGAAGAGGGCCCTTCCTAGGACCTGACCATGCTGGCACCCTGGTTCCACACAGACTACGCACGAATCAGATGAGCAAAGCAGATGCAAATCTGCATGTGCAGAGGGACTTCTGTCTTATAAGTTACATGGGAATATGCATATGAATAAAGGTTGGGAAAGATGAAGTGCTAACCATAATTTTCAGTGGGTAGTACAGAATTTTTTTAAAAAAATATTTTCCCAGACATTCCACACGAAGCATTTTACCTGCTTTATCTCATTTACTCCACACCCATGGAGAAGGTGCCATGACTTTACAGAGGAAAATGAGGCTGAGAGGGATTCACTTAGAGTTTCTGGTTCAGACAGGGAGCAAATAAGCAAAAACAAACTCCGCAGCTCAAACACCTGGAAAGGCTGGATGAAATGTAACCCAATGGCTGAATAGTAAGAAGAAAGGATAGTCCCCCGGCATCAGCCGTGAGGCAGCCTGTGCGAGAGCCGCTCTGCAGCCGCTGAAGGAAATGCACTCGAGATAACACGCGTGCGCGGACGCGGCCTTGTACGGAGGCCGGCACCCTCGAAGGCTGCACCTCAGTAAAAAGCCCCAGCCTGAGGCTCGAGGGGAGGGGACTAAAGAACCCCAAACCAACAGGTAGGAGCTACACACCACCAGAAAAAGGTGAGGGGATTAAGGAGCACAAATTGGTTGTCACAAAATAGTGTGGGGATGTAAAGTACAGCACAGGGAATACAGTCAGTAATCCTAAATAATAAAAGGCTAATATGCAAATTGACCAAATGGCAGAATGACCGGTTGCTATCACACGCACCGACCACCAGGACGCAGACGCTCAACGCAGGAGCTGCCCCCTGGTGGTCAGTGCGCTCCCACAGGGGACACGCGGCTCAGCCAGAAGCCAGGCTCACGGCTGGTGAGCGCAGAGCGGTGGCCGGAGCCTCTCCTGCCTTCGCAGTAGCGCTAAGGATGTCCAACTGCCAGCAGTCAGACATCCCCTGAGGGCTCCCAGCCTGCGAGAGGGCGCAGGCCAGGCTGAGGGCCCCCCAAGTACACGAATTTTGTGCACCAGGCCTCCAGTGATGTAATAACTATGTATGGAATGTCACGGGGACCACTTTGTAAAGTACATGATTGTCTAACCACTACACTATATAAATTGAAATGAAAAGAAAATATTAAATGTCAACTATAATTAAAAAATAAAACTTAAATTTGAAAAACGGTGTGGCTTGGGCCATTTTGGAGAGTTACTCAATTTTTCTGGGTCTCTCCCAGGTATGCAGGAGATATGCATGTTATTAAACTTCAGTTGTTAAAAAAAAGAAAGAAAGAAACTACACACCACCACAGAAAGGCAACAAGGAAATGCTGGCTGGGATAGAGCCAGCACCCCAGGAGGCACCTGTCGCTTGTCTGCAGTCTGGATTTGCCTGGTGCGGACAGCCACGCTGAGAAACCCACCTCAAATCCAGGGCTAGTGATGTTCCCGGGGCAAAGGGCAGATGCAAACACAAAACCACTTTCCATTCTTTTTACACAAAAATTTTTTAGAGAAAACAAAACCCTGAAGACAATTTGCCGTTAAAATTACCAAACAGCCCTGGCCAGTCTGGCTCAGGTGGTTGAGCATCGATCGCCCTCCCGAGCACCAAAACGTCTGTGGTTGGATTTCGGGTCAGGGCACAGGCCCGGGTTGCGGGTGGATCCCCAGTAGGGGGTGTGCAGGAGGCGGACTAGCAATGCTTCTCTTTCTCTCCATCTCCATTCCTCTCTAAAAAAAAAAAAAAAATTAGTAAAACAAAACCACCTTCTTTAAAAAAGTAAAATTGCAAGCCATACAAGAAGCAATCCTGCATTAGCAGAAGGAAACAAAATGAGTGTGCACAGGGGCCTAAGGTTGGAGAATAACAATCCGGACTTCCAGGAAGTAAGGCTGATGAAAACCAAATAAATATAAAAACAGGAATCAGAAACCTAAGGACAATATGTTGTGAAAAATAAAAAAGAACCAAATGTAGTTTCTATACACGAAAAAATATGTGTTGAAACAAACTGAACAAATGTTTAAAAAGCAAAATAAGCCAGCTGAAGCAAGAAGGTAAACTGGGAAACAGCTGTGAAGAAATTACCCAGAATGCATCACAGAGAGACAGACTAACAAAGTCTGAAAGAGAAGCCGGACGCAGAGGGCAGGATGAGAAGACCCAACATACATCTGATCAGACTAAAGGGCTGGAGAGAACGGAGTCAATATTTAAAGTGGAAACCACCAAGCCTAGCGGTGTGGCTCAGTGGATAGAGCGTCGGCCTGCGGACTGAAGGGTTCCGATTCTGGTTCTAGGACACATGCCTGAGTTGGGGGCTCGATCCCCAGTGTGGGGCATGCAGGAGGCAGCCGATCAATTATTCTCTCATCATTGATGTTTTTGTCTCTCTCTCCCTCTCCCTTCCTCTCTGAAATCAATAAAAATATTTTTTAAAAATTTAAATAAAGTGAAAACCATCAGGAGTTTTCCAGAAATGATCAAAGATACAGATCCTCTTATCCGGAGACCTAAAAGCCGAGGACTTCAACATCAAAAGCCAAGAGAACAGAATAACATCTCTAAAGTTTTGAGGGAAACTACCTCTCTATCTAGAATTATACAGAGAATATCTGTCATGAAGAGATGAGAGGAAAATAAAGATATTTCCAGGCAAAGCCCAAGTAAGTTGACTACTCCCAGGACTACTAAAGGTTGTTTCTAAACTATGGAAATTAGCCCTAGCCGGTGTGGCTCAGTGGATAGAGCATCGGCCTGTGGACCGAAGGGTCCTGTGTTCAATTACCGGTCAAGGGCACATGCCCGGGTTGTGGGCTCGATCCCCAGTGGGAGGCGTGCAGGAGGCAACCGATCCATGATTCTCTCTCATCACTGATGTTTCTCTCTCTGTCTCTCTCCCTCTCCCTTCCTCTCTGGAATCAATTTAAATAAATAAATAAAAACTTTAAAAAAAAAAAGAATATGGCAGTTAAATTGAGAAGGAAGAAGTGGCTACAACAAGCAGTGGTGAGCGAGCTAATTGGTAAACAAAGAAAAAAATGTAAGTGAGCATTACCGTAAAATAAGTTAGTACTGGTAATGATCAGTGTTGAGTGGGTTTAAAACAAGTTGAAGCTAAAACACTACATGACAACAGCATGTAAATGAAGAAGAAAGTAATGAGAAAAGCTTCCTGGATAGTTTGAGAGGAATAAAAACATAAATTTTATACTTTGATCATGCATGATTGCTAAAAAATTAAGGACAACCAATAAAAATCAGAATGGGTTCTGTAGTTTCCAAACCAGTAGAAAGAAAAATGGGAAAAGAAACTGTAGTCAATCTAATAAAAGACAGAAAAAGGAGAAAAAATAAAATATGTAAGAGCAAGGAAAGTAGAAGCACAAAGTATGTTTTACAAATAAATCCAAGCATATTAGCAAACACAGTAAATATAAACAGATTCTACCAGTCAGATAGACTAAAACAAAATCTACCCACATACTGATTGTAGGATATACACCTAAAACATAAGGTCAGAAATGTTAAAGCAAAGAGACGGAAGCATATATTTAGATGTGGGGGAGATTTTCACTTGCTTATCCAATATCCATTCTTCCTTTCTTGCATAACAACAATGCCCTGTTATTATTCAAATAGTGTACCCAGCCGAAGACTGCATCCCCCAGCTTCCTCTGCAGCTATGAACGTGCTACTAATTTCTGGACCAGTGAGTTGTAAGCAGAATTTCGTGGGTGGTACTTGTGCAAAGACTCCTTAAAAGTTGGACAGAGAACTGAGAAAGCCCCTTGGCCTTCCCTTGCTTCTCCTTTCCTATGACCTTAAATGCAGAGAAGTGAGGGCTGGAGCTATGGCAGCCTTCCTGGACTGTCAGGTGATCTTGAGGATGGGAACTCTGCACTAAGGATAGAAGAGAGATAAGAGGAGACTTGAGCTTTGGTGACCACGGAGCCATCTCACCAGCCCTAGACTGCCCATCTCTGGACTTCTATGCAAGACAGAAATAAATCTCAAATTTGTTTAAGCCCCCATGGTTGGGTCTTTGTTATCGCAGCCATACCTCATGAAAATGAAGCTAGTTGTACCATCTGGTGAGTGATATGGATAATGGGGGAGGCTATATGTATGTAAGGAGTAGGTGATACAGGAGAAATCTTTGTACCTTCCTCTCAATCCTATCTAATAAAAGAGAAACATGGTAATTAGCGTACGTCCGCTACCCTTCCCATTGGCTAATCAGGGTGATATGCAAATTAACTGCCAGCCAAGATGGCAACTGGCAGCCAGGCAGCTTGAAGCGAACATGAGGCTGCTTGCTTCAGTGACGGAGGAAACCAACATTCCCCGCCTGCCTTGCCGGCCTCTGAGCTTGCAGTTTGAAACATAGTTACAAATATAGAAGCTAAACAAAACCCCAGAAACCTGCTTTCAGCGAGCCGGGATCTCAGAGCTGGAGTTGATACAGTGTTTCAATTATAGAATACAAACAAACCAGATACCTGCTTTCAGCAGCAGAAGCCTCAGAGCTGGAGCCAGAGCTAAAGCTGGCCCAGAATAAAAAAAGAAAGAAAAAAAGGAGCAGTTGGGAGCTTCAGTCACCCACCAGCCTGAAAACAGCCATCATCCCCTCACCCAGGGTGGCCAGGCACCCCAGTGGGGACCCCCACCCTGATCCAGGACACCCTTCAGGGCAAACCAGCTGGCCCCCACCCGTGCACCAGGCCTCTATCCTATATAGTAAAAGGGTAATATGCCTCCCAGCACTGGGATCAGCGGAGCCGCAAGGCCTCCTGGCACCGGGATCAGCGTGACAGGGGCAGAGCCCAAACCCCCTGATCGCCCTGCGGCTCTGTGTGTGACAGGGGGCGGGGCCACAACCTCCCTATCCGCCCTGCTCTGTTCATGTTCCCCAACCCCCTGATCAGCCCTGCTCTGTGCCTGATAGGGGGGAGCTCCCCAACCCCCTGATCGCCCTGCAGCTCTGTGTGTGACAGGGTGAGGCGCCCCAACCCCCTGATTGGCCCTGCTCTGTGTGTGACAGGATGCGGCGTCCCAACCCCCCTCCCACGGGCCCTGCTCTGCGTGTGACGGGGTAGAGCCATAACCTCCCCATTGGCCCTGCCCTGAGTGTGACAGTGGTGGTGCCCCAACCCCCTGATCGGCCCTGCTCTGTGGGTGGTAGAGGGTGGCACCCCAACCCCCTGATCCGCCCTGCTGTGTGTGTGACAGGGGAGAGCTCCCAACCCCCTGATGGGCCCTGCTCTGTGCGTGACAGGGTACGGAGCCCCAACCCCCCTGATGGGCCCTGCTCTGTGCGTGACAGGGGGGAGTTCCCCAACCCCTTGATGGGACCTGCTCTGTGAGTGACAGGGGGGAGCTCCCCAACCCCCTGATTGACCCTGCTCTGTGCGTGACAGGGTACGGAGCCCCAACCCCCCTGATGGGCCCTGCTCTGTGCGTGATAGGGGGCGGCGCCCCAACTCCCCAATCGGCCCTGCTCTGAGCCCGACCAGGGGCTGCACCTAGGGATTGGGCCTGCCCTCTGCCACCCGGGAGCAGGCCTAAGCCAGCAGGTCGTTATCTCCCGAGGGGTCCCAGACTGCGAGAGGGCACAGGCTGGGCTGAGGGGGACCCCCCCTCCCCGCGAGTGCACAAATTTTTGTGCACCGGGCCTCTAGTTTTATTATAAACCTGAAACTGCTCTAAAAATAAAGTGCTTTAAAATTGAGCTAGTTGTAGTTGTTAGCATTAGATTTGGTATCAAGTGACAGAAAACTCAATAACAGTAGCTTACACAACTAGAGCTTGTTTCTTTGACATGTAAACTAAGTCCAGATATGGGCAGCTGTGGGCTTATTGCTCCTCAATCACCAGGGACCCAGGCTCTCTGTACTGTGTAGCTTCACCAACCTCAACACATGGCTTCTACCTCCTGGGCTAGATGGCTGCTCAGATTCTGCCCATCACATCCCCAATCAGGCCAGCAGGAAGGAGAAAGAGACAAAAAACAGTCACATGATTTCTGTTTGAGGACACGGCAGATGCAGGAGATACCATTTCTGCTTACATTCCACTGGCCAGAACTTCATTGCCATGCCAAACTCAAACACAATATAGTTTAAGGTTACCACATATTGATTGATAAAATAAATAAATAAATATATATATGCAAATTGTGCCCTCAGGAGTTCAACCAGGAGACCAGGAGTTCAATCACTCGTTATGAAGTGCTCTGACCACCAGGGGGCGGCGCGTAACATGGCGGGTGTCAGCGACACTGCGCTGGCAGTGGGCAGCAGTGGAGGCACTGCTGCCCTGATGGGCCCCGATGAGAGCAGGACCATGGCGGGATGGTGGAGCAGGTGAGCAGGTGGCACCAGGCCAAGGTGGGGTGCCAGGTGGGGCTATGGGGCTGGGGGCACGAGTCGGGGCTGCAAGGCTGGGGACATGAGCTGGGGCTGCTGGGGCAAGATGGGGCCAGACATGCCCTGAAGCCCTTCTGTGGTCCATTCCAGGCAGGCCAATCTCCCATGATCCCACCCCGGCCAGCCAGCTGGCCCCAATTCTACCTCTGCAGCCAAAAGAAGCTGGCATCGTCAACAGAATATGTCTGAAAAACTGTCACCAACAAGTACTACCAATACTGGTAGGAACTGCCTTCACAGCAAAAACGAAGTAAATGAGGATGCAGTTATTGAACATAGCTGTGGTGGAATGACTGTTACATGTCAATTTTGCCTATCACTAAATTTCTCCGATGAAAAACCATCTGATGGAAAATTTACTCGATGTTGCAGCAAAGGTAAAGTTTGTCCAAATGATATAAATTTTCCAGAATACCTGGCATATTTAAAAAAATTAATAAGTGAAGATTCTGACAGTAAAATTTTTATGGAAAATGTTTAATAAATAGTTCTTTTGCTTTTGCTTCAATGGGTGCAAATATTGCATCACCATCAGGATATGGGCCATACTGTTTTAGAATAAACGGTCAAGTTTATCACTGTACTGGAACTTTACATCCTTCAGATAGTGTTTCTCGGAAGTTTGCTCAACTCTACATTTTAGACACAGCTGAAGCGACGAGTAAAAGATTAGCAATGCCAGAAAACCAAGGTTGCTCAGAAAGACTCATGATCAACATCAACAACCTCATGCATGAAAAAAACGAATTAACAAAATCATACAAGATGCTACATGAGGTAGAAAAGGAAGCCCAATCTGAAGCAGCAGCGAAAGGCATTGCTCCCACAGAAGTAACAATGGCAATCCTATATAATAAAAGGATAAAATGCAAATCGACTGAACGATGAACAACCGGTCTCTATGACACGCACTGACCACCAGGGGGCAGACGTTCAATGCAGGAGCTTCCCCCTGGTATTCAGTGTGCTCCCACAGGGGAAGCACTGCTCAGCCAGGAGCCAGGTTCACGGCTGCCAAGCGTAGTGGTGGTGGTGGGAGCCTCTCCCACCTCTGCGGCATCAGTTGGACCTCCCCTGAGGGCTCCCGGACTGCGAGAGGGTGCAGGCTGGGCTGAGGGACCACCCCCCCGAGTGCACAAATTTCGTGCACCAGGCCTCTAGTCTATCTATAATAATAAAAGTGTAATATGCTAATTAGACTGGATAGCCGAACGACCTTCTGGACGTCATTCCAACAAAAGCCATGGCAGCGGGGGCCAAGGCAGAGGCGGTTAGGGGCGATCAGGCAGGCAGGCAAGTGGTTAGAGGAGATCAGGCAGGCAGGCAGAGGCAGTTTCTGCCAATTATACAAGCTATGTTTGGAGAAATCTAGCAATGTCTTTCAAGTTGAAAGCAAAAACACTCAACCTAGAGTTTTTTACCCAGTAAAAATACCTTTCAAAAGTCAAGTGAAGCCCTGGCTGGTTTTGCTCAGTGGATAGAGCATTGGCCTGCGGACTGAAGGGTCTTGGGTTCGATTCCAGTCAAGGGCACATGCCTGGGTTGTGGGCTTGATCCCCAGTAGGGGGCATGTAGGAGGCAGCCGATCAATGATTCTCTCTCATCATTGATGTTTCTATCTCTCTTTCCCTCTCCCTTCCTCTCTGAAATCAACAAAAATAAAATTCAACTGAGAGTTTAAAAAAAAAAAAAAGGTAAAGTGAAATAAGGACTTTTCAGATATACAAAAGCTGAAAGAATTCATCACAAGCAGGCGTGCATTACAAGAGCTGTTTAAGTCCTTCAAGCAGAAGAAAAATGATATCAAATGGAAACTTGAATTTACGCAAAGGAACGAAGAATACCAGAAATGGTAAATATGTAAATGTTTTATTCTAATTCCTACTCTCTTTAAAATACAGACTGTTTAAAGCAAAGATAATACATTATAGTGAGGGATTTATAGCATATGTAGAATCAAGAGTTATTACAGCCCTGGCTGGTTTGGCTCAGTGGATAGAGCGTCGGCCTATGGACTGAAGGGTCCCGGGTTCGATTCCGGCCAACGGCACATGCCTGGGTTGTGGGCTCTATCCCCAGTGGGGCGCGTGCAGGAGGCAGGCAATCAATGATTCTCTCTCATCATTGATGTTTCTATCTCTCTTTCCCTCTCCCTTCCTCTCTAAAATCATTTTTTTAAAAAAGTTATTACCATAGTACAAAGAAAGAGAAGTGAGAAATAAAGTATGCTGTAGTAAGAGACTCATCATACATGAAGTGGTACAATAGTATTTTAATTAAGTAAAAAATGTATATTGTAAACTCTAAAGCAACCACTAAAAAATAACAAAGCAATGAGGTATAAGCCAATAGAAGAAATGAAAATGTAATAATAAAAAACAGCTAATCCAAAAGAAGGCCAGGAAAGAGGAAAAATGGAGCACAGGTGGAACAAATAGAAAAACAAATAGCAAGATGATAGATTTAAACCGAATCTTGTTGATAATTACAGTATATATTAGTCATTTAAATACTCAAATTAAAAGGCAGAGTTATCAGTTTGGATAAAAAAGAATTACATGGTATCTAGAAGAAATCCATTTTATACATAAAGATACAGAGGTTAAAAGTAAAATGATAACAAAATAATAAAACAGGAAAAAAAGCCCTGGCCAGTGTGACTCAGTTGATTGAGTGTTGTCCCATGCACCAAAAGGTTGCTTGTTCAATCCCCAGTCAGGATTCATGCCTGGGTTGTGGGCTCGAGCCCCAGTAGCGGGTGTGCAAGAGGCAGCCGATCGGGTTGATTTTTTTTCCTCCCTCTCCTTTCCCCTCTCTTTAAAATCAATAAAAACATACTTTTTTAAAAAAACAGGAAAAAACACAGGAACACGAATGAAAAGAGAGCTAGATTGACTATATTAACCAGATTAAGTGGGTGTCACAATATCTGCTAGGGATAAAGAGGGCATTTCATAGTGATGAAGGTATCAATTAACCAAGGGGATAGAGCAACCTTAGAAGTGCATGTGCCTAATAAGAGCTTTAAAATACTTGAAGTAAAAACTAGTACTGAAAGGAGGAATAGACAAACCACAATTATTGTTGAAGCCTTCAGCATTCCCCTCTCAGTAATTAATAGACCAACTAGACAGATAATGAGACTACAGAAGACTCCAACAGAACAACCAACCAACTTGATATAATTGACATTTATAGAGCAACACACCCAACAAAATGAGAACACACCTTCTTCAAGTGTAAATGAAATATTCACCAAGATAACACATTCTGGCTCATAAAACAAGTCACAACACAGTTTAGACTGAATAGAGCATGTTCTCAGGCCATGATGGAATTAAACTAGAAATCAATTAAAGAGTCTTAGAAAATCCCTATTATTCGAAAAATTTAAAATACACATACTTCTAAATACCCTAGGGGCTGAAGAAGGAAAACTTTACAATAATTTCAACTGAATAAAAATGAAAACCATACTTGACAAAACTTGTGGGATGAATAAAGACTTGAATAGATAGTTCTCCAAAAAAGATAAACAAATGACCAATAAGCACATGAAGAGATGCGCAACATCATTAGTCATCAGGGAAATGCAAATTAAAACCACACCAACCTACCAGATCACACCCACTACGATGACTAATCAAAATTACAGACAATAACAAGTGCTGGGCAGGATGCTGGAGTCCTCGTACATTGTTGGTAGGATTGTAAACAGTGTGACTACTTTGGGAAACAATCTGATAGTTCCTCAAAATGTTATATACAAAACTACCACACAGGACCCAGCAATTGCATTCCAGGTAGATGCTCAAGAGAGATGAAAGCATGTGCTCCCTAACAACTCTGCACATGAATGTTCATAACAGCGTTCATAACAGCCAAAAGGTCGAAACAATCCAAGTGTCCCTCACCTGCTGGAAGGGTAAGTGAAAGGTGCCATATCCAGGCAATGAATATTCTTTGACAATAAAAAGAAGTGAAGCACAGATACATGCTACAACGTGGATGAGCCTTAAAAACAGCATGCCAGGTGAAAAGAGCTGGTCATAAAAGACCATCCACCTTATAATTTCATTTATATGAACTGTCCAGAACAGGCAGATCTATAGAGACACAAAGTAGATTAGTGTTTGGCTAGTGCTGCATGTGATTTTTAAAAGAAGTCCTATTCTGAAATTTACATGGAAATGCTAAGCACCTATAATTGTCAACACAATTTTGGAAAAGAATAAGAAAGTTGGAAGATTAATATAGACAATTTACCTCATTTTAAGACTTACTATAAAACTACAATAATTAAATCAGTCTATTATTGAAAACAGGGTAAACATATAAAGCAATGAAACAGAACAGAGTATAGAAATATATGCAATCATATGTAGTCAATTGATTTTTGACAAAAATGCTAAAATAGTCTTTTCAAAATGGTGCTAGTGCACTGGATATCATTTTGGGGGGGGGAAGTTCCTTTATCCTTACTTCATACCATACAAAAAAAAAAATGATCTTGAAATGGATCATTGACTTAGATATAAGAGCTAAAACAATAGCACTTCTAGAGGAAAACATTTGTGACTCTAGGTAATGATTTCTTAGGACACCAAAAGGATGAACCATAAGAGAAAAAAAAAAGTTAGATTGGACTATCAAAATTAAAATCGTGTGCTTTTCAAAATACACTATTACAGCCCAGCCAGTGTGGCTCAGTGGTTGAGCATCAACCTATGAACCAGGAGGTCATGGTTCGATTCCCAGTCAGGGCACATGCCCAGGGTTGCAGGCTCGATCCCCAGTGTGGGAGGCAGCCAATCAATTCTCTCTCATTATTGATGTTTCTATCTCTATCTCCCTCTCCCTTCCTCTCTGAAATCAATAAAAATATATTTAAAAAGCAAAACCAGCCGAAACCGGTTTGGCTCGGTGGGTAGAGCGTCGGCCTGTGGACTGAAGGGTCCCGGGTTCGGTTCCGGTCAAGGGCATGTGCCTGGGTTGCGGGCATATCCCCGGTGGGGGATGTGCGGGAGGCAGCTGATCGATGTTTCTCTCTCATCGATGTTTCTGACTCTCTATCTCTCTCCCTTCCTCTCTGTAAAGGATCAATAAAATATATTAAAAAAAAAAAAAAAAAAAAAAAAAAAAAAAAAAAAAAAAAAAAAAAAAAGCAAAACCAAAAACACTATTACAAAAATGAAAAGGCAAGCCATGCACTAGGAGAAAATATTTAAATAAATATTTTTGATAAATCAATGTCTCCAAAATACATAAAGAACTCCTACAACTCAAGAATAACTCAATTTAAACAGTGGCAAAACGATCAACAATTGAATCTAAAAATCAAAATAAATGAACAAGGAATCTAATGAACAAAATAAACTGATCAATAAAATAGAACCAGAGGCATGGGAACATGGAACAGACTGAAGAATCTCAGAGGGAAGCAGGCAAAGGGGGGCAGGAAGAGATTAACCAAAGAACTTATAAGCATACTAGAGGCATGGTGCACGAAATTCATGCATTTGGTGGGGTGGGAGGTCCCTCAGCCCGGCCTGCGCCCTCTTGCAGTCCAGGACCCCTTGGTGGATGTCTGACTGATGGCTTAGGCCCATGGCAGCATCAGTTGGACATCCTTAGTGGTGCTATGGAGGTGGGAGAGGCTGCCACCACTGCCGCTGCGCTCACCAGCTGTGAGCCCAGCTTCTGGTTGAGTGGTGCTCACCCTGTGGGAGTGCACTGACCACCAAGGGGCAGCTCCTGCATTGAGCACCTGTCCCCTGGTGGTCAGTACACATCACAGCGACTGGTTGTTCCGCCACCAGGCTGAAATTGACTCTCCGACATCCCCGAAGGGGGTCCCAGATTGTGAGAGGGTGCAGGCCAGGCTGAGGGGCCCCACTGGTGCATGAGCAGGGCTGGGGAGGGATGTGAGAGGTTGGCCAGCCTGGGAGGGGCCACGGGAGGACTCCAGGGTGTGACCGGCCTGTCTTGCTCAGTCCCAATCTGCCAGACACCAGCAGCAAGCTAACCTACCGGTTGGAGCGTCTGCCTCCTGGCGGTCAGTGCACGTCATAGCGAGCAGTTGAGCGGCCTTAGCATATCATTAGCATATTACGCTTTGATTTGTTGAACGGTCGACTGGATGACCAGACACTTAGCATATTAGGCTTTTATTATATAGGATATGCATTACCTATGGACACAACAATAGGGTGGTGAAGGCATGGGGTGGGGCAGGAACCGGTGAAGGGGATAATGGGGAGGAGGGAAGGGGTGGACAGCTGTAATAACCCTAACAGTAAAGATTTTTTTAAAAAGAAAAAACAAAAATTGGCAAAACGTCTAAACAGGCATTTGGAAAAAAGAAGATATACAAATGACCAAACAACAAATTTAAAAAATGATCAATATTGCCCTGGCTGCATGGCTCAGTTGGTTAGCCATCATACTGTGCACTGAAAGGTGGCTGGTTCGATTCCCAGTCAGGGCACAAACCCAGGTTGCAGGTTTCATCCCCAGCTGGGGTATGTGTGGGAGGCAGCTGATCAATGTTTCTCTCTCACATCTCTCTCTCTTTCTCTCTCTCCCCTTTCCTCCCCCGCACCCCCCCCCCAAAAAAAAGAAAACACATTTTAAAAAATGATCAACATCACCAGTTATTAAGAAAATGTAAATCAAAATCACAATGAGATGCCACTATCTAGGTACTGAGTAGCTAACATTAAGGTTGACAGTGCATTGGTGGGGATGTAGAGCAACTGTAATTCTCCTACATTGCTGGTAGGAATGCAATTTGGAAAACAGTTTGGCAGTTTTGTACAAAGTTTAACACACATTTGCTACACGATACAGCAATTCCACTCCTAGGTATTTACTCAAGAATGAAAAAATATGTCCATACAAATACCTACACTTAAATTCATAATAGTATAAAATTGAAAACTACCCAAATGTGCATTAGTAAGTGAATGAATAAACAATTTATGTGTATATGCATATTTTCATAGGATGGAATATTACTCAGATATAAAAAAGGAGCACACTGACCAACAACATGGATAAATCTCAAAAGCATTATGTTAGGTGGGAAAAGCTGGGCACAAGAGACTATGTATCGCAAGCTTCCGTTTAAATGAAATTCTAGAAAAGGTAAAACTATAGTGACAGAAAGTAGATCAATGGTTGCAGAGGCAGGTGGAAGGGATTGACTGCAAAGAGGCTTAAATGCGGTGGTGGTTACACAAGTATAAACATTTGTCAAACGCATCAAGCTGTACATTTACCATTGGTGAGTCTTGTTCTAAATCACATCTCAATAAAACTGGTAAAAAACTGACTCAAAGAAGTAACCCGGCTGATGTGGCTCAGAGGCTGAATGTCGACCTATGAACCAGGAGGTCACAGTTCAATTCCTGGTCAGGGCACATGCCCGGATTGTAGGCTCAGTCCCCAGTAGGCATGCAGGAGGCAGCCAATCAATGTTTCTCTCTCATCACTGATGTTTCTATCTCTCTCGCCCTCTCTGAAATCAATAAAAATATATTAAAAACAAGAAATAGAAACATTTGAGTTCATAAACCTACATAAATCACAGTAACTTAAAAACAATCCAGTCCCACATAGTTCATTTACTTATTCACTCACTCCTTCACTATAGATCGAGTTCCTACAGTATACCAGGCCCTGTTAGACAGACGTGTGGGTAAGGCAGCAGACAAAACAGGCCAAGTCCTTGCTCTCTTGGAGGTTATGGTTGTGAGGTGGCCCTAACAATGGTTAGGGAGGAAGAAGGCACACACGAAAACCGAAAACCGATGCCAGTGGTGGGTCCTATGGGGGGAAAAGGGGAGTATGGGCTGGGGAGCTGAGGGGATGCTGCTGTGGTTACATTCGAAGAAAGACCAGATAGAAGTGGAGGACAGGCCTGTCCCGGGAACAAAGACCAGATAGAAGTGGAGGACAGGCCTGTCCCGGGAACAATAAATGCAAGGACTCTGAGGAGGGGTATTTGGGAGTTTTCAAGGTACAGTCAGTGAACCAGTGTGGTTTCAGCAGGATCAGGGAGGGGAGAGCAGCGAAGTGGAGGCCAGAGCGCATGCTGACGGCCAGAACATAAAGGATCTTGGATCCCATTCTCTGTGAAATGGAAGCCATGGACCTAAGCAGAGAAGCAACACAGCCTGACTTTGTTTAAAAGAATCTTGCTGTGGGGGAAAGAGAGGGGGAGGGGAGGGAAGAGGGGGAGGGGAGAGGAGGGGGAAGCGAGGAGGGGGAGGGGAGGGGTCAAAGGCATAAAAAGGGACACCTGTAATACTCTCAACAATAAAAACAAAGCTTTTAAAAAAATAAAAAATAAAAATAAAAGAATCTTGCTGGCAGCTGTGCATAGAAGGTTGGGAAACTTCCAGAAAGGGCTAAATGGTAAATATTTTAGTTTGTAAACCCTATGGTCTGTGGAGAATACTCAACCCTGCTGTTACTGCATGAAAACAGCCATGAATAATATGTAAATGAAGGAGGATTAGCTGTGTTTCAACAAAACTTTACAAAAACAGGCAGTGGGCTGGATTTTACCTTGTAGTTTGTCAACCCTTATCAGCCGTGGGCAAACTACGGGCCGCGGGCGGATCCGGCCAGTTTGAAATGAATAAAACTAAAAAAAAAAAGACCGTACCCTTTTATGTAATGATGTTTACTTTGAATTTATATTAGTTCACACAAACACTCCATCCGTGCTTTTGTCCCCGGCCCTCCGGTCCAGTTTAAGAACCCATTGTGGCCCTCGAGTCAAAAAGTTTGCCCACCCCTGCCTTAGACTATAGGGGACAAAGGGTTAAGGCAGGTAGGCCAGTGAGGAGTCCCTGCAATAAAACTGAGCAAGAAGAGATGGTCCCCTGGACCCGGTGTAGCAGGGGGGTGGGATGTGGTCAGACTGGGGAAGGTGGAGCCAACAGGATTTGCAGGTGGATCAGACTTGGGGGATTGCAGAAGGATTGCATAGTTCCTGACGACTGAGGAACTATGCCCTGGGAGAGGATCCGGTTGGGGTAGGGAAAGAGATTATAGGTAAAAAATCAAGAATTTGGATTTAGATTTGTTATGTTTGGGATATCTCTTGGATAGCTCCTGAATATATTCAGAGGTTGGGTTTATAAAAATAAATTTCAGAGTATTCATTTTGAACAGATGGTCTTTAAAACCATGGGAACGAATGAGATCTTGGGAGCTCTCAGAGGGAGGGAAAAAAAACGGTTTGAGGGCAGGTTTACAAGGACAGTCTCCCAGATTGTCAAGGACAGATAATCCTAGTCTTATACTCACTGTCCCACCACACAGAAGAGCACACTCCACCCTCAGCTCATGAGGCCAGCAGGCCTTGGTACCCAGATAAGGAATTCATAGGCCAACCTCACTTATGAATATATACATATTTTTAAAAAGTCTTACAAAGTAGATCTAGCCGTTTATAATATGATCAAATTGTATTTATCTCAGGAATGCAAAGTTGGCTGAATATTATTCTATTGATGTAACTCACCACTTAGCAGATTAGAGAAGAAAAGAACCCAAGATCATTGAGTAGAAAAGTGTTTGATAACCCCTCTTGATTAAAAAGAAGAAAATCTAATTTTAAACGCCGAGCGGGAAGGGATGGGGGCTTCCTGAAGCTGACAAAGGGTGTCTACCGGACCTGCCAGACCTCACTGAGAAACTTCAGAAGCATTTCTTAGAAAGAAACCAAGAATGAAACAAGGGTGTCTACCACTATCATTTTATCTGATATGGTGCTGGAGGTCCTAGCCAGTGTAGCAGGATTTGAAGAAGGGACACAAAAACTGCCATTATTCACAATGACGATTTGCATAGAAAACACAAGATAAGTGATCAGAAATGAGAGAATTTCTGGATACACAATCAATAGGTAAGTCATCAACAGAGTCCTGACACCATCAGTAAGCAGTTAAAATATGTGATTTAGAAGAGAAGCTATTTAGCCACCATCCGCAGCTAGTAAAGGTGGGCTGGGGTGGAAGCAGGATGAGTTCAGGCTTTTGGTCATGGGCGCACCCCCTCTCTAGGATGGCGACGCTGTGGCAGGACGCCCACCCCAGTGAGCTGAGTAGCAGTGTCCCCGCGCCTGGCCTGCCGGCGAGACTCACCATGGGCAGCACAGAGGCCTGCAGCGAGGCGACGATGATGGGCTTCGTCCTCTTGTCCTCCTGGCTTGCTGGGGGCAGGATCTCCACGAGGTTCATCTCCTCTTTGACTTTCTCCCCCAGGCAAATCTGAGCGGGTGGACAACAGGCGGGCACCTCGTCACCCGAGGGCAGAGGGGGGAAACCTTGTTGCCTCTGTAGGGATCCGACTCCCCGCTCCTCTCTTAGTGGTTTGAGTCCCTCCTCCCCGCCTTGGGGTGGGGGAGGGGGTACCCACCGTATTGAGCAACACCTTACAGTCCTGCTCGCCCTCCTTCTGCGGCTTGAAGGTCCAGGTCCGCTTCTCCTGGTTTAACTCACAGCCTGGAAGGGAGAGGCAGGGAGTTGGGGGCCGTGTCCTCCAGGCCGTCCTCCCCTGGCGGACGCGCCAGCAGCCCGTGCGCACTCACCCCAAAGCTTGGCTGTCCCGGCCTTGTCGGGGGTGCTGGTGCGGCTGCGGTTCATGGCGCCGGGGGAGCCGGCGGTGCGCTGCGGTGGGGCCTGGGGAGGAGAGGCCCGCGCAGGGCGGCCCAGAGCGCGGCGAGGACCCGCCACCCGCTGCCCGCCCCGCACGCAGGGGAAGTGCGCGTCGTGCGCTCCGCGGCCCCGTCACCCGGGCGGCTGGCCTCGCTGTGGCTGCTTGGCGGGCGCGGGTCGCCCGGGCCGGTCCTCGGAGCACTCCCTCCGGGCTCTCACCGCCTAATCGCGCCGCGCCGGCTGCCCCGCAGCTGTTATGAGGCTGCGGAGGGCACGGGTGGTGTCCAATCAGCCCTAAAGGGAGGCCCTTCTCCCGCCCGCCTGCCGTCCTGTGCCCTGAGTCGCGGGGCACCTGGACGGCCCGTCAAAACGCACGTGCTGCCGCCGCCGGCTCCCCATTGAGCAGGCCGCCCGGGCCCAGGCGTTTGCACTTGTGAGCGTCCCCAGGTGAGGCGGGTGCTGCGCTCCGGGACGCGCGGGATCACGGCACTTACGGGGTCCACCGCGCCCGCCGCCCCGCTCGGAGAGGCTTGGCCACCGGGGGAAGCCCTGGCGCTCTCTGTGCTCACCGCTTTCTTCTTGTCCCCCCTTCCCGTGTGGGTCCCCGGAGAGGAGAGTCCTGTTCCCAGAAGGATGGCTTGTCCCGCGGCCAGGAGAGGGGGTGGCAGCTGGTGAGGAATCCGGAGAGAGCCCGCGCACAGCAGCCGGAGCCCCCATCCGTCCCGCCGCCGGGCTCCGCCCCCTCCTGTAAGTTTCGCTGATTTTCAGCGGAGGCGCCAGCAATTCAACCGGGAAGGGATAGTCTTTCCCGGAGCGGTGCTGGAGGGCGTAGCTGGATACATCTCTCTCTGGAACCCTGGATGGAGCTTCTGCTGTGCGGGAACCAGCTTTTTTCTTTTTTAAAATGTCAATTTTATTGAAAAAATAACTTACAGCCTAACCGGTTTGGATCAGTGGATAGAGCATCGGCCTGCGGACTGAAGGGTCCCGGGTTCGATTCCGGTCAAGGGCACGTACCTTGGTTGCGGGCACATCCCCAGTAGGTGGCGTGCAGGAGGCAGCTGATCGATGGATGTTTCTCTCTCATCGATGTTTCTAACTCTCTATCCCTCTCCTTTCCTCTCTGTAAAAAATCAATAAACTGTATTTTTAAAAAAATGAAGACAAGGTTTAGAAAAAGAAAAAATAACTTACATACAAAAATGTACTCATCTAAGGTGTCTGATTAGATGAATTTTAACAAATGTACTCACCTGTGTAGTCCTCACCGCAGCCCTCACTCCCATCATTCCCCCAGATTTTCTTGTTTCCCTTGCAGTCAGTCGCCTCCCCTTCATGCCTAATGGGTATTAAGCAAATGCCTGCTTTCTGACACTACAGATTAGCATCGACTCTTCTGGAATTTCATGCGTAAATAGAATCATAGGAACTGTTTGCCCTCTTTCGCTGAACAAAACGTGTTTGGGATTTACTTATCCACATGGCTGCTGGTATCAATAGTTTGTTTTTGTTGGGTAGTATTCAATCTGTATATCCAGTCACCTGCTGGTCAGCTGCCAACGTGGCGAGGCTACTGTATCCAGTTACTCAAGCAAACACTAACGCAGATGTGTCTGTAAAGGTGTTTTGTAGACATGCTTAACCTCTGCCATCAGTTGCCTTTACGTAAAGGTTACCCTCAGTAATGTGGGTGGGGGTGATTCAATCAATTTAAAGGCCTTGAGGGCAGGACAGATTCCCCTGAAATTCTGTGGACTGCAGCGTCAGGTCCGCGAGAGAGCTCCAGCAGGCCCTGCCTGGAGACCGTGCTCTGGGTGTCAGACTTGCCTAGTCAGCCCTCATAGTTGCCTAAACCAATTCCTTGTAATACATGCCTGACTGATACACCTGCTGATGGATATTTGGGTAGCCCAGGTTTAGGCTATTCTGAATACAAATGCTACGAACATTTGAGAGCAAGTCTTTGCTTGGACATAGGTTTTCGTTTTCCTTGGATACATGCCTAGGAGTGGAATTGCTGGGTCATTGGTAAGCATTTACCAGACTATGTAAAACTATAAAACTATTTTCTTGTACATTTTGCGTTCCTACCAGCAATGTATAAGAATTCCAGTTGCTCTACAACTCCGCCAACTCTTGGAATTGTCAGTCTTCCTAGTTGTAGCCATTGTAATGGATGTGTATAGTGACATTTCTTCTGGCTTTTATTTGTATTCATTTGCTGATGAGTGATGTTGAGCATCTTTTCAAGTGTTTGTTATTTGTGTATCTTCTTTTGTAAAATGTCTGTTCAGATATTTTGTCCATTTTTAACTTGGGTTATTCTTATTGAATTGTAGGGGTTCTTTTACATATCTTGGATACCTGTTTTCTGTCAAATATATATGTATTCCATAGATTTTTCACTCCTGTCTATAGCTTGTCTTTTCATTGTAAAAATTATATCTTTTAAAGAGAAAAATTTAAAAAAAATTTTTCTTTTATTTTTTTCTTTTGTCTTGTGCTTTTGATGTTTAAAGAAATCTTTGCTTAACCTAAGGGTGTGAGAGTTTTTTCTTAAGTTTTCTTTTAGAAGCCTTGTGGTTTTAGCTTTTACTTTTACATCAGTAATCCATTTGAAGTTAATTTTTGTGATGGTGTTAGGCGAGGGTCATGGTTATTCCCCCCACCCCCAAGTGGACATCCAGTTCTTCAAGCACCATTTTTGGAAAAAGACTACTCCCTCTTTACTGAATTACCTTGGCACTTTTGTAAAAAATCAACCATATATGTTAGTCTGTTCCATTGATCTGTCTACCCTCATGTCAACACCACACTATCTTGATTACTGTAGCATTAGAGTAAATCTTGAAATCAGGTAGTTGAGTTCTCCTACTATTCTTTTTAAAAATGTTTTGGCTAGCCCTAGCCGGTTTGGGTTTGTGGATAGAGCGTCAGCCTGCGGACTGAACGGTCCCAGGTTCGATTCCGGTCAAGGGCATGTACCTTGGTTGCGGGAACATCCCCAGTACCGGGTGTGCAGGAGGCGAAGATAGATGTTTCTCTGTCATCGATGTTTCTAACTCTATCCCTCTCCCTTCCTCTCTGTAAGAAATCAGAATGACGTCCAGAAGGTCGTTCGGTCTGATTAGATATTACACTTTTATTAGTATAGATATGGTGAACTGCATATATTGATTTTTTGAATGTTAAACCAACCTTGAATTCCTAGGATCAAGCCCACTTTGTCATGATATCCTTGATACATATTTCTGAAAATGATTTGCCTGTATTTTATTAAGGAATTTTGCATATATGTTCATGAGGGATATTGATCGTTTTTTTTCTTTTAATGTCTTTCTCTATCAGGGTTTTGTTATCAGGGAAATGTTTGTTTCATAAAATGTTTGGGAAAGTGTTTCCTCCTCTGTTATTTTCTGATTTTTGTGCAATTTCAGGTGCTCTGACCGCAAGAGCAGGGACGCCTCCTTGGTGCAGGGCACGCTGCCCTCATCTCCTTACTGTCCCATAGGACTTCTCTGCTCTCTCCTGGAACCTGGGAATCATACTAGAACCCTCTTCCCTTCACTCTCCACATCCAATTGGTCACCAAGTCCTGATGACACCTTCTCCCCCAATATTTCCCAACTCCCCACAGCCCTTGTCTTGGTTCAAATCCTTTTACCCACTAGCTGATGGGTTAAACAAAGATTGGTCACTAGCCCGGCCATGGCTCAGTGGTTGAGCATCGACCTATGAACCAGGAGGTCAGGGTTCAATCCCCAGTCAGGGCACATGCCCAGGTTGTGGGCTGCACCCCGTGTGGGGTGTGCAGGAGGCAGCTGATCAATGATTCTCTCTCATCATTGATGTTTCTCTCTCCCTCCCTCCTCTCTGAAACAAACCAAAAAAAAATATATAAAAAGATTGGTCACTAGACTGCTTCGCAAAGTGCCCTTGGTGGAAATTTCTGGCTTTTAGGATGAAATCACAACTCTTGTACCCCACCCCTCAGTCAGCGCTATTTCTGCGCCTCCTTGAAAGGCACCGCGTTTCATGCCGGGCTTCTGCCCTTCCCGGCCTCTGCCCACGGGCTCGTCTGGCGGGACTCAGCTGGGGGCTCCTCCTTCGCAGCCGCAGAGCACGATGAGCCGCGCCATGACCATCCCTGCCGGCCGGCCGGCCCACTCCACTGGTTCTTCCCGGCCAGGGGCAAGTCCGGGAACAGCGCCCCAGGGAGCACCGCCGCGGGTCCTGCGTGAGGCCGCGGTGCGGTGCGGTGCGTGTGAAGGCGAACCTCTACCGCACAGGTTCGTGCGGTCCGACCCCGCAGGAGCCCAGGTCGGGTTTCCCCAAGAGCGCAGCCGTCCAGCTGTCAACCTCGTCCCCCATCCCAGGCCGCCCCCCTTTCACCCCCCTAAGCAGCGACACTGCGGGGGCGGTCGGCGTCTCGAGGAGTCACAACTGCGCCTGCGCAGGGCGACGGCGGCGGCCGGAGGCAGACGCAGGTCGGAAGCGCGCCTGGGTGCGCAGTGCCGCGGCGACGCTCGGACGCTGCGCGCAACCACTTCCGGGGCGCGGCGGCTAGAAGGGAAGTAGTGCCGGGGCGGGGATGGCCGCGTTCCCTCGGCCTTTCGCAGGGTCCGGGCCCGATGCCGGTGGTTGCTGCTCTTCCCTTTTGGTGGAGAGCTATGGCCACGGCGTGAGTTTAACGCGCCCAAGCCAGGCGGCCGGGGCTCCCTGCAAGGGCTGCCTCCAAATCAGATCCAGCCACTCTACCTTCCAGCTACCATCTGCCGGCCCTGCCACCGTCCCAGACACACTTCCTTCCCATTCATCCTCATCCTTTCCACCCGGCCCAGCTCGTAATGAGCGCGTGTTGGTTGCAGAGACTGGAGAGGGAATGGGGAAAGGGCTCCCTCAAATAGGCAGGGCGGCGAGGGAGGCTTCAGAGCGGGAAAGGGCAGGTGGGCAAAGAGCCTGCAGCTCTAGCCCGAGGAGGGTCTGCAGATGGTGAAGGGCAGGGGCAGCTGTGTGGTTGGAGGGGAGAGTTCCACTGCGCACTTGAGGCGTGGTAGGTAGTTTATAACTCGATTTGCTTTGTGAGGAGAGCCCCAGACTGCAAGCTGTTGAAGGTGGGGAATCGGTGTCCTGAGAAATAGAAATGACAACGGCCTCTGTATTCTTAATTAAGAGAGGATGCTTTACCTCCATTGCACAGTATAATCAGTCCTTTAAGAGCCGAGGGGAGACGGCTTGGGTTTCCTCACTTCCGGACCACTGGGTTAAATCCCTTGTCTGATTTATACTTCAGTGGGAATAGAGAACCCTTATTTTGGCAGAGCCAACAAAATAAATACAAACGTACACATACATGCTACAATAATCTTCAGTAAAGACTTCAGCTGTTTTGTCAAAGGTCTAATTTAGTAGGGAACACAGTTGAAAGCACTTGACTTGATGACCATAGAGCCCAGGACAGCTTAGAAACGAACAAAGTAATGTTTAAACAATTTTTTAGATTAACCATTTTTTTCTTTTTGTTAATCCCCACGTGAGGATATTTTTCCATTGATGTTTTGAGGGTGGAAGGGAGGAGAGTCAGAGAAACACTGATGTGAGACATGATTAGTTGCCTCCCACACAAGCCCTGGCCAGGGCCGGGGATCGAGCCTGCAACCGAGGTGCGTGCCCTTGACTGGAATCGAGCCTGTCCCTTCAGTCTGCAGGCCAACGCTCTATCCACTGAGCCAAACCGGCTGGGGCCTAACTCGTGTTTCAACTGAATAAAACCTCCACATGATTTCTTGTGGGAATTAAAAGTTTAAAGAGGTTGCTGGTTTGATTCCAAGTCAGGGCACATGCCTGGATTTCAGGCTTAATCCACAGTAAGGAGGCAACTAATCAATATTTCTCTTTCATTGATATTTCTTTCTCCCTCTCCCTCTAGAAAAATCAAAACATATTTTAAAAAAGAGAACTGGCTTTCACATTAGGTTGAAAGAGGAAACTGCCTTCAGTCGTTTTGGACGTTACAAACCCTGGGTTTTTATATATTAGGATTATACCAAGCTTAGGGATAAACTTGACTATGATGAATTACTTCAATTTGTCTTCTAGCCATTAGGATACTTTTTTTTTTTTTTTGGCCTTTGAAATAACTTAGCACCAAGAAGTTACCCAGCAGACAGAGAGCAGACAATGGTACACCTGGATAAGGTGGACAAGAGCAGCACTCTAGAGTCTGTGATTTCTTGGATGTAAATCTGTATCAAGCACAATTCCTATCTGTACTTTAATGTTTTCCAATGTTCCGGCAATTATGTCCCCCTCAGACCGAGGTACTGCATCGTATGGGGACGAGAAGCGGTCCGTGTAACTACAGTGGCCTTCATTTGATAATTCTGGCCCAGGAGGTCTGCCAAGTATTTTAGGAGCTAACACTTTATCCTTGAACTTGTCAAGTCTAATCCACATCAGAGGAGATGTCACAACAGTCACAAACTGGGCTTTCTGAAATCATTTCTCTGCTGGTTGCCATGCTATCACCTGGAAACTAGTAAAGAGATAGAGTGGCTTCACTTTCATAGTTGTGGACAACAGCAGGTATGTGTAAATATACACTTTTCCCTCACGCACATATGTAACCTCAGTCGCTTCAGCACTGGCACACCAGACTGGAAACATGTTTTGGTCACACTTTTTGTTTTTAACCTTGAGTCAATATAAACTGTGTTCAAAAAGTTATGAAAAAAATGTACATTCTTTACTGAAGATTGAATGGTATTATGTATGTATGTGTATGTGTGTGTATCAACCAAACCAATCATACTCTTAGAAGAAATTGAGTCAGACTTAGTGCAATGAGAAAGTAATTTCAAAGTTGAGGGGTCCTGGCTTTAAGAATGCAGGTTTCAAACCTCTTCATGTGTTGAGAGTGAGACGTTCCTGTAGAAACACTAGACTTGATTTCTGAAACCGGGTCAGTAGAAACCATTGAAGTTTATTGGCGGTCACAATGCTTACACTGTATGCAGCAAACACCCTTACAAGTCTATCCGCAACCTGATCACGCAAGAAAGGATTCACCAAACAGTCGCCAGAGGAGAAGGAAGAAAAAATTAATAGGTTTGTTTCTGGGGGTAGAGGAGAGAAATAAAAATAACACCTAATTGATGAGTGTCCCATGGGCAAGAGCTGAACTAGAGATGTGTACAACTAGCAGCAACAATTGTGGAAAAGTACAAGGCAAATAGCTTTCTCCATTCATTTCCTCTGTAGGTTAAATTTTTTTAAATATTCAAAACATTTATTATGGTTTTCATTTTATAAAAATGTATATTTTTAAGGGGATGGGAGAATGTTAAATACTTCATGCTAGGCAGACCTTGTTATTAAGAACCCCTCCACGTAGTAACTCCCTCCAGTTCATACATTCACGAGTGCAGGGTACACATATAAATATCCACACGCACACACCCACACACACTGCCTCAAGGGCTGGGGAAGACCGGAAGTTGTTGGCCACACGCAGCTGGGTCTCTGGTGGACTCATCCAAATCGCGCCATAGGAGAGCAACCGGCTCAATCCCTTTTCTCTGGTCTCCGCCTTTACAGAGACCAGGAACCCTAATCATAGACTTATAGCTGACTTTTAGAAGCAAGAGGCATCTGTCCGAGGATGAGGGTAAGCAAAGTGGGAAGCCGGATGAAGCTCAGAACACCAAACACTTTTAGCTGGAGTGGCAGCACTGCAAGAGACCGGGGACCTAGGGCAGCATCTGGGGTTGCGGGGGAGGGGTGGTGCTCCGCATGGCTTAGAGTTCCTAATAACAAGGGCGATACAGTAACAGGAAGTGATAATTGGGGGGGCAAGGAAAGGGCAATAAGAAAAAATATACATTTGGAATTTTTACCTTTTTTGCCTCTCTACACTGTGTCACTAAATATATCTCTGCATGTCCACACATCCTCTCAGTAAAGCTCCAGGCCACCAGAATACACATTTCCTCACTCGCATACACAACCCTCACATCAGCATTGGTGCACTAGACTCTGTAAAAATTTTTCAGTCACACTTTTTTTTTAAACTTGAGTCAATATAAACCTTGTTCAAAATGTTATGAAAAAATGTACATGTTTTTACAAGGCAGGTTGTGGCAGGACACTGGGGGTTCTTCGCCTTTGGGTGGCCCCAGGAGGGGGCTGGAGTCTCACATATTTGTGTCTCTATCTCCTCCCACCACCCTTCCCACCCCTTCCCCCAAGAACCAGCAGCGCCCTGCCCCCTAGTGAGTGCACTCACACCCCTATTCCCTGGGGAAACAGCGAGTTGACCTTTGCCATTTTTCCCACACCCTTGGAGGAGGGAGCCGGGATCAGCCAGGCCCTCTCCCTTGTAATTGTTTGCCCCTTGGGGCCAGACCAAAAGGACGCTGCTCTGTGTAGGTAGAGTCCAAGGAAGTGTCAGCTCATCATATCATTGCTGTTCACGCCGTAAGTGGAATTCTTCATCGAGTCGTTCACTTCTCGACGGAATGCTGACAGGTTCTGGGTGAACCTAAGAGAGGATGCATGTTGGTGGGGGAGTAAGGTAAAAGGGAAAGGTCTTTGCCTAAATGTTCCTAGCAGACAAGTGGCTACTGTGAGGCAGAGTGATGAACTGATGGGTTGTGTTTCTAAGGTCAGTAAATATCAGACTTAAGACTCAGGGAAAGGTGGGCTAGTTTGTGCCCCTTCTAATTGCAACTTCAGGGCAGGCCTTGAGATCTGCTCATTACATGGGGCTGAGGGCCACCCTGGGTTCATGGTAGCCCAAAGGAACCTCCCTGACAGAGGCAGGGAGGATGAGGATGAAGCTATTTCATTTCTTAATGCCTAAGAGACCTATGGCATCGAGCTATACTGTCCAATATGATAGTCACTAGCCACATGTGCCTGCTCAACACTTGCATTATGCCCAGGGCAACTGAGGACCTGATTCAAATGAAACGAAATGGAAATGCTATATTTTAAGTTAGTTAATGTAAAATAAACTTTAAAATTTAATTTAGAAAAATCTCCATTCAGTTATTGGGAGAATTTCTACATGCGTTTGGAACAACTTCAGTATGGGGAATCTATTTTGTCATCTGTAAATTTTATGAAATCTAAATCTAAATCATATTTCTGATGAAAATTTAGCATCTGAATTGAGATGCTCTGATAAGTATGAAATACACAGGATCTTGAACTTCGTACAATAAAAAGAATGTTAATATTCTATTTTTAAATACTGATTACACCTTGACAACATTTTTGATACAATGGGTTAACTAAAGTATATTAAAATAAACTTTGTGTTTTTCTTTCTTTTTAATGTGGCTACTAGAAAATTTAAAACTACTTATGTGGGTCCAGGCAGTGTAGCTCAGTTGGTTGAGCGTTGACCCCATGCACTGAGAGGTCACCGGTTCAATTCCCCGTTAGGGCACATGCCCTGGTTGTGGGCTCTCTTGTGGGCTCAATCCCAAGAGGGGGACTGCAGGAGGCAGCCGATCCACACTTCTCTCTGATTAATATTGCTCTCTCCGTCCCTTCCTCTCTCTCTAAAATCAGTACAAAGATACAAAAGAAACCCCCCAAAACAACCCCCCCCCCAAAAAAAAACTACGCATGTGCCTTGCTTTCCTATTGGACAGCACTGTTTAAGTGGCCTGTAAAGACAAGGGATTTGAAACACAGTCGTCGAGGATTTCTTGGCAGGGCCCTCCACACTCAACTCACCTGTCTCTGTTTTTCGTTAGGAGGTTTCGCTCTATGCCTTCCATCAGGTTTTCGAAACACAGGTGCATAGCCTGCTGCTTCTCTGGGGGCTGGCTGTTCACGATGCTGCTCCTCAGGTCAGAAAAATACTGGGGGCAGGAGTGGGACAGGGCAGGGTGAGGAGAGAAGATGGAAGAGCAGATCAGCCCTCCATCATCTGCAGGGTCGAAGGATGGAATAGCTACTAAAATTGGATACCTTTTTTTTTTTTTAATTTCAAGCATGCACTTGGAGGATAATATATCTTTATCTCACTTAATCGCCTGTTCCTTAATGGGACTCTTGACTTATGCTTGTTCATGGAAGAGCTGGTACTCTGATCTCCAAGTATGTTCTCCCCTTGTAACACTTGCTCATCCTTTACTTTTGTTTGACCTGCCACACGTGCTGACTTCAACCAGGTAGGTGATTATGTGTTGTTCAAAGCACGAGTTTCTCATTGTGGCATGTTTCTGTGCTGCTCACAGTGTCCTGAAAAATGTGCACCTACCCCTGCCCCTGGCGCTGGGCGTCAGGGAGATGGCTCGCTTACCTTTTCATTAAGCAGTATCAAGCCAAGCAGGGGTCGGGACATAGACCACTGGTTCCTACAGTCTTCAAAGATGATGATGTTCAGCACCGTTGACAACATCTGGAAATGGAGAGTCTGAGGCAGTGACCTAGTGGTTGCTACCCAAACTAATTAGATTCCAAACAGAGGAGTTTATTAAGGTGGAAGCCTTTTCTGTCTAGGGCAGTGATGGCAAACCTTTTGAGCTCGGCGTGTCAGTATTTTGAAAAACCCTAACTTAACTCTGGTGCCGTGTCACATATAGAAATTTTTTGATATTTGCAACCATAGTAAAACAAAGACTTATATTTTTGATATTTATTTTACATATTTAAATGCCATTTAACAAAGAAAAATCAACCAAAAAAATGAGTTCGCGTGTCACCTCTGACACGCGTGTCATAGGTTCGCCATCACTGGTCAAGGGTAAATCAGACAAATATTTTATGTAGCTTCATTTTAATCTTCTATTACAAGGTAAGTTTTTCTTCTAAGACATTTCCTTTCCTGTCCTTTAAAGTGGTTTGCTAATTCATTTTAAAATGAACCTTCCCAGTTCACCCTGATCTGTGGAAAATGGGATCAGTCAAGAAAATGATTATGGTGCAAAATCACTTTGCACGACAGCTCCTTGCACTTATCTCAGAGGAGAGAACTTTATAACATTTTTGGAGATGTGATGGAATGTGCATTATTTTACTGCTTCCTTAGAGAATAATGTAGACAGAGACGAGGTATGGGAGAACAAGCTGTACAGGTGCATACTGCTAACTCATGCTCCATGCACAGTAACGGGGGGGGCAAGGGACTGTCATGGGACAGGCCCAAAGCACAGGGCTGTTGTGACACTAGAACTTCTATATCCAGTGATTACTCTGCACACTCAAAACCCATCACAATTCTAAGATATAAACTTCACCGGGCAGCAGTAGTCTGGTGAGCTATCAGACTCATTATCTTGCTTGGCCTCCTGTCTTGAAGAGAGTTCTTCCCCTGTGGGACACCCCGCGCTGCCTGCGAACCCTCATGTCCTTACCTGCTGGATCATCTCTGGATGCTGCTGCATGATGTGCAGAAAGCGGTCACTCTCCTGGTTCAGGGGTGCTGTCCTCTTCTTGGTGCTACGCGACAGCTGCTTGAAGAGGTACGTCACAATGTGGTCCAGGCAGGAGCAGCAGCCTGTGCATACCATGGTGTCTAGAAGGAAGAGGGGCCAGGGTAGAATAGGGCAGGGATACTGAGCTGCTGATGGGACTTGGGCAAGCACAACTGCCCTTAGCTGAGACCCCAGGGGTATCCAGTCAGACCGGGAACTGTGACCCGTTCAGCCAAGACCATGGATTGGGATGCTTTTTGTTAACCTCTCACGCTTAACATAGGTCAAATTCTAAGTTTGAAAGTGAGTGTGTGATAATACTATAAATAAATATTATTGAAATTATTGGCTCAATGTAGTACAGATGCATGTTTTCTGCGTCATAAAAAATAAATGGTTCACACGTAGCAAGTACTTCTATTGTGCTAAGGACTCTATAGATAGTCTCTCTAATCAGTTCTCTTGAGAACTCCAGGAGATAGGCATTCTACTTGACAAATGAGTAAACGCAAGTTTGGAGATCACACTGCTAGTGATTAGAAGCCAAGAAGCTGGAGCTGTGAGCCCATACTCGGAGTGACCTGGGGGATGGCGTTAAACCCAGCTAAGCGCAGCCTATCAGCATCTGCAGTTTGCCAGTGGGCTGCAGACTCTGCTGTGCGTTTCACAAAGATGACACTGCAGCACAGCCTGTGGACCAAGCGCTGGCCTGGCTAGGATGAACCCTTACAAGAGCAAACCATTCTGTTTGTGTCTATGCAGAGGCCCCTCCATTTTTAAGACGCGATAAAGCAGCCTTCCAAAGCAGGGTGTGCTACCCTGGCTGGACTGCCCTAGCTATGGCTGTGCACCTGGCTGACAACCCAAAAGTCACTCTATGCACTTGCAATGTATCATGATTACTTTGCAGTTGATTTAATCTTCCATTTATTTGTGATCCCCAAGTGTGCCCCCGCCTGTCTCTCTCTGCAGCTTCATTCCTTTTCATTCTCTTCTGCACGGGTGTACAGACATCTGGACTTCTGGTTCTTTCTTGCCTCTACGTGCCAGTACTTGTGGTCCCTGCTGCTAGGAAGCCTCCCCCACTAACTTGGTAATACCTGTTTAGCTTTGAGGTTTATGCTTTGATACCAGTTCTTTCGTCAGCTTTCCTTGACCCCACTCCTGAACCCAGGAGTTCAGGGGTGCTTCCTGAGAGCTCCCATCGCGCTTCTACTTCCCGCTACTGTCCTGGGCAAGGGAATAGGTGGTTGTCTGTTTAATCCTCAGATAAACATTCCTAATGGACAGGGACCAAGTGTTATTAATCAATGTATCTGCAGTGCCTAGCAGGTGCCTGGTTCTTAGGAGGGGATCAGTAAGTATTTGCTGGATGAGAATGTACCCAGGAGTCATGTGCTCTGTTGATGGGCCAACTCCTGAAAGAGTAATCCTTTGGATACTGGGGCAAGATTCTTTCTTTCTGTTAAGTGGTAAAAACAAGACGACTACTCCAGGTGCTTACCAAGTGCAGTAAGTCCTTCAGATATGGAAGAGAGAATGTACATGATGACATGAGGTTCCAGGCTTGCAATAAAGTTCATGTGGTCCTGCGTCAGGACTTCCAGTAGTGAGTAGTAAGACTGGCTGAGCTTGGGGTAATCCTGTGGGAGAAAAGGAAAACAAAAATCAGCCTAGGTGCTGTGCACAGCTCACGGGGAGCAAGATCTTAAATAAAAGGGCCCAGTCCCTTCAGATGGGAAAACGAAAGTTAGAGCTGGCTGAGAGTTCTGCAGAGAATGGTTCAATCATAGTCTGAGGCCAAGAGAAGACTGCCATGAGGGACTGGGCCTGCCTAGGAAGCTTAAGGCTTACCAGGAGATCACTGTGGGGAATGGAGAGGAGCAGCTTGATGAAGGTCTGGAGAGCATTGTCCAGAGCATCGTCTCCATAGAGACGAAAGACTCCAAAGTTGACATAACTCCCGCTGAGAGCAGCCTTCAGCATGGAGAAGCAGATGGAGATGCCCTTGAGCTTCAGTGCATAGACCTGGTCCTTTGGGACCTCTCCTAGCGTCAGGATGCGATTGCCTGAGTAGACATGTGATATATACTTATTTAACCATGTTACAACTGTAGCTTATATATCAACTCAATCCTCCTGCTCCAAAGGCCCCAGTGCCAGCTGGCACTGTGATACAAACACTGAGCGACACAGCTGCGTGGCAGTGCTGTCCTGGTTACGGCCAGAGCTGGCCCGAGACCCACAGGCAGCAGCTGGGCTGGGCTCCTCTAAAGCACGTACCATACATTGTGATCATCTTGCTAGTTTCTCTGAAGAGTAAGATGCCATTGGGGGAAGAGACATCAAACTGGAGCCGCTGGGATCTGGGCAGAGAACACAGAAGGAGAGACAGTCAGAGGTATGCTGCTGAAGGCTGGGTACCCCAGGCTCTCATCTGAGGACCTGGGGTGATTCTTTTCACACTGAGATATGCAGATTCCCTATCCTTATGTGAAGTAACCAAGTTGCTAGTGATACAGCTTTTATCTTGAAGACCAACATGTTAGATTCAAGTTCTGCTGCTCAAATTGAAAACATTTAAAGGAAACAAAAAACGAGGCAGTAGATAAAATTACTCTTAAAATTTTTTTTTTTAAATATATTTTATTGATTTTTTACAGAGAGGAAGGTAGAGGGATAGAGAGTTAGAAACATCGATCAGCTGCCTCCTGCACATCTCCTACTGGGGATGTGCCCGCAACCCAGGTACATGCCCTTGACCGGAATGGAACCTGGGACCCTTCAGTCCGTAGGCCGACGCTCTATCCACTGAGCCAAACCGGTTTCGGCAAAATTGTTTTGTTTGATGAAAGCAGAGCTTCTATCACCATCACTTCTTGGTTTTAGTACCTTATTTCTTTCCTAGCATTTCCACGGTCTGCAATGACTGTCTATGCTTGTTTTATTGTCTGTCTCCCCCCAGAATGTGTAACTCACAGCCTTTAGACATTAACCTGTTTATCTTTACAGCTTTGGAGGAACTAAGGGAGGTCACAGGCATCGTTACACTTTTTAAGGAGAGAAATGCAAAGGGACTGGGACCGCTCTTACATAAATCAGGTAGGAAGGCAAACATTTAAAAAAACCCCGAGCTTTGAGTTCCTGACTGTTCCCTAGACCAGAGCAACTCTTCATTGGTTTGCTCTACCTTTTAATGAGTTTCACTGACTCTAGTTGTGAGGTCTCACCCCCCAGGAGTCCTTCTTAATCCTTCTTCCCTCCCCTCCCACACTGATCCCATCAAGATCTCGCTCTACAATACGCCCTGAATCCTTCCACTTCTATGGCCCTCTACTGACACTCTTGCCCGGACAGTTCATTCTTCATGTGGTAGTGAGAATGGAACCTTTGAGTAATGTAAACGAGATCACTTTAATTCCTTGCTTACAACTTCAGCAGCTTCCCACTGTAATGAGAATACATGCCCATTCTTCACTACTTCGGGACCAGGTCCTGTTAGATCAGCTTCTGCTCCTTGCTTGACTGTCTACCAGGGCTTCCCCATTCACATGCTCACTCCAGTGGCATTTTTCTGTCCAAGATCCGGCAAGCTTCCCCTTCTCAAGACTTCTGCAGTTATTTTCTGTTTCGAATGCTCTTGCCCCTCTCTCTGCAGGGCACCCAGAATTTTTCTTGTCATTTAGAACCCAACTTAAATATCACCTTCTCTGACCCCCTCTCCTTCCTTTGTTTTAGTACCTTATTTTTTCCCTAGCCCTTTCCACTGTTTGAAATGACTGTACATGCTTGTTTTACTGTCTGTCTCCCCCCCCAGAATGTAACACCTAAGGTTTAGCTGGCACAATAGCTTAGGAAATTGCCTGGCAAAGAGTAGATGCTCTCAAATATATAGTTTATAAGTGAATAACTCTTAACTATAAGCCCCATGGGAGGCAACATCCTCTTTGAATATTACAGGCTCCCTCACCAAGGAAGTTTTAAAAATTATTCTCTCAGGAGTGCTGCGAGAGGCAGATACACAGATCTGAAATTCTAGTTGAGTCAAAGTGCTGGATTTTTCTTTGTCTCCATCCCTAAATCATTGGGCAAATCTAACAATCTTGTATTTGGGAATTTGTTCTCACTTTCTTTTAAAGTAAATCTTTACTGATCCAGCTCTAATCTACCTAACAAATACCTTTCGTAAGAAAGTGTGTTCTGCATGGCTCAGTGGCTGAGTGCCGACCTATGAACCAGGAGGCAAGGATTTGATTCCTGGTCAGGGTACATGCCAGGGTTTCAGGCTCAATTCCCAGTAGGGGGCCTGTAGGAGATAGCTGATCAATGATTCTCTCTCATCGTTGATATTTCTATCTCTCTCTCTCCCTCTCTGAAATCAATAAAAATATATACTTTTTTTTTTTTTTTTTAAAGAAAGGATATTCTAATGTGTACTGTATCATTCTTAACCGTTTCCATGAAACTTGATGGGCACGGTATCATTTCCAAATGTTAACTTGTATGTGTGGGCAGGGAAATGAGAATCCTGGTTGCCAAATTCACTTCTCATAAGAATGTGTACAGTGAGACTCTTTAAAGTGACTTATTTCCTGCAAGCAGCCATGGCTTTGTGTGGTTGGGACACCTTTCTTCTAAACAACAAAAACATATACCCGTAAACTTTTAGAAGTTTTCAAATCCTAATAGCAGTGAACCATATCATCTTCCACAATCTGCTGAAAACACTAGAAAAAGCAAATTCTCTTAGGACTCTCCCAGATAAAAGGCAGTTGTGCCCTTTAAAAATCTTCTTCCTCCTTACCTGTTATGAACTAATTCAGCCATCAGCTTCAACACAGGTGTGGTGCAGGCTGGATCATGGTACCACAGCTCAATTGCCCGCTGAAGGATTGGCATGTAGGAAGGGTAGCTGTAAGTGAAAAGCTAAGGAAGAATTCCAAATTCAGAGAGGTACAGAATTTGAAATGATTTCTCAGTTCTGGCCAAGCATACACTGTCAGATTAAAGTTCTCTAACTTCCTGTTTCTTTGCTGTGCTAATCTTCGTCTTTCTAAACAGAAGGTGCTAAAGTGAGTGTGTGTCCTTTAACTTGTAACAGGCATCTAATAATACATTGAAGTTTACATAATGCCTTTCTTCTGAAGAGCACAATGCATTTCATGTTGTTATTTATTCTCTTAGCACTTGTGGTATGACAGGGAATCAGCTGTTTCTGTTACATAACTTTGGAGAAACAGAGGCACTCAACTGGAAATGATTTGTTCAAATTATCAAGTCAGCAAGATTAGGCTTTATCATCCCCAGTAAAGCTGTCCTTTTTTAGTAGATTGAAATGTCTCTCTTTCCTAAGTGTGGCAAAATTCATGCGCAAAAATTCCCCAGTGGGACAGTTCCACGGCCACTTATATCTGGGGCTCTGAGAAAGGCTGGGGAGCCGCCTCATTCATTTCCCGCCCTCAGTGACCAGAGCAGACAGTGTTCTGTTATAAACCACGCTGGGATGGCAGCTTGTAAGACAGCTACGGCAGGTCTTCTGGGCAACTCTTCACCTTCTTTGCCTCCTCACTCCTCCCCCCGCCTCCTTCCCCATAACCCCATCACTCCTTCAAACTTTAGTTAAGGCCAGCTGTGACACGAGTTAGGATACATCCATTCAAACAGCATCATGAAACTGGTCTTGGCATTGAAGGCAAAAGCTATCCCTCTCAGGTCTCTTACCAGGCCAACCAGAGTTCGCTGTAGAAGAAGGCAAAAATATGTTAAAAGCAATGAAAAAGCAAACCTATAACAACCTGATGGGGACTTCACATATCTGTAATCAAATTCTTCCTCCCATTTTTCAAAAATTACTCCTTCCCAGAAATCTTACCTTTTGTGACAGCATGGATGAACCTGGAGATTATGCTAAGTGAAGTAAGCCAGTCAGAGAAAGACATGATTTCACTCATACATGGAATCTAATGAACAAAAATAAACTGACAAACAACACAGAAACAGTGGCATGGATACATGGAACAGAGTGACAGCTGTCAAGAGGGGAGGGGGATGGGGGATTGGATGAAAGAAGGTGAATGGATTAGCCAAAAGACATATATACATAAGGAAAGAGAGATGGAGGCTAGGTGGAGGTCAAAGGGGGGGAAAATGGGGATGGAAAGCGACTTTGCTTGGGGTAGTGGGGGCACAATGTAGTGTGCAGATGATGCTTCACTGAGTTGTACACTTGAGACCTGTATGGTTTTGCGATCCAACGTCACTCCAGTAAATTCAAACAAACAAACATACATTTCTTCCCAAATATTCGGAATCAATCTCTTCCATACTAAAATGGCATCCTTTCCCTGGGAAAGTTAGGTGTAGAACCTTGTTATATTATGAAAAAGGGATGGTCCCAGTCTCATCACAGCAAAATAGAGGCTGATGAAGTTTTAAGATATTAATGTGATCAATCATGTAAACACTGAAAAAGGAAAAACAGGCGGTAGAAGAGTCACATATCCTGAAGGTCTGGTACCACACCTAGTGACACAACAATGCCAGCAGTGCCTCTGCCCTTCAAATGCAGACCCTGCCAGGGGAAGACAAAGGAGGCCACACGGTTCCTGGAAATAAGACTCAGGTGTCAGGTCTTGGAGCCAAAAAGCACTACGCTGTGCTTTTTTCAGAAAGAGACCGAAGCCCAGGGTCAAATAACTTGCCTGCAGCCACACTGCCATGTGGCAAGAGGGCCAGGATTAGGACTCATGGCACCAAGACACCAAATCCAATGCTGCCTTTCTCGATGGAGCCTTTACTGAACAGCAGTAAGACTGCTCTTACAAGCTAATCGTCACCAGCAGGCTCAAGGAGGTAGCACATTTGTGTATCCTGTCTCATTTGTTAAAAATGACGGTACTTCTGCTGACAGCTGCTTTAAGCAAGCAGTTCTATTCCTAAACTGATACTGTGAGCTCAATGTTCAAGTCTAAGACACGGACAACCTAAAAGACTTGTTACATTAGGCGTAACAACACTTGTAGTTCAAGGCCAGATGGTTCTTTCATGAACTTTATTTGCTTTGTACAGAACTAGTGTGATGGGGAAAGGGCTGATGTTCCCTGATATCCCTCAGTTATATTTGGTGCTAGCAGGTTGTCGCTGTACATGACTACTATGTCCAACACTAACTTAGCTTAAAAAAAAAATTTTTTTTTTATTGATTTCAGAGAGGAAGGGAGAAGGAGAGAGTCAGAAACATCAATGATGAGAGAATCATTGATCAGCAGCCTCCTGCACACCCCCTTCTGGGGACCGAGCCTGCAACCCAGGCATGTGCCCTTGATCGGAATTGAACCCAGGACCCTTCAGTCTGCAGTTCGACGCTCTAGCCATTGAGCCAAACCGGCTGGGCTAACTTAGCTTTGAATGGTACCCATCTCAGGTCCTAAAACACTGACGTCGAGAGATGGACCAAGTGGTGCTGCTCTCTGACATCCCTGCTGACTTGGAGATAGAAAATAAAGAGGCTTTCTAAAGATAAAAAGGAGAATTTTAGAGTGTCAGGTAAAACCTGGCATTTTGGGGGGCAATACCCCTGGCCGTTTGGTAGCTCTAGAATTCAGCCTCAATGTCATGATGGACACTACAAAACGTCGTACACATATTAATAGCACAGTGTCTTCTGGTTTTGGTTCAGAAAGCTGTAAGTAAGGAGAGCTGATGTGCATGAAGTAAAAACATGAGGGAAGCAAAAATCTAAACATGACAATTTTGCCTTGGCTGGTGTGGTTCGGTTGGTTGGAGCGTTGTCCCATACACCAAAAGGTTTTGGGTTCAATCCCTGGTTGGGGTGTACTTCTCTCTCACATCAACGTTTTTCTCTCTCTCCCCTCCTTTCCTCTCTCTAAAAGTCAATGAACATATCCTTGGGTGAGGATTAAAAAAGAATACATTAAAAATAAATAAAAATGATAATTTTGAAAGCCAGGAATCAATAACTAAGGGTAACTTTAAAATTCCATATATATGGAAATTCATAAACCCTTCTAAATGACTCATGTACCAAAGAAATCTTAATGGAAATTAGAAAATACAAAAAACTTAATGATAATAAAAATGTTACATTTCGAAACTTGTGGATTCTGCAGACCTGTTTCACAATAGTATGAACATACTTAATACCACTGAAATTAATATGGTACACTTAAATATGGTTACACTGTAATTTCATGTTATTATTATTTTTTTAAACAATTAAACAACTTCTGGCCCAGCTGGCGTAGCTCAGTAGTTGAGCATCGACCTATGAACCAGGAGGCCATGGTTTGATTCCTGGTCTGGGCACATGCCTGGGTTGTGGGCTTGATCCCAGTGTGAGATGTGCAGGAGGCAGCCAATCAATGATTCTCTCTTATCATTGATATTTCTATCTCTCTCCCTCTCCCTTCCTCTCTGAAATCAATAAAAATATATTAAAAAAGCCCCCCAAAAACTTCTGGAGTAATATACCTAGAGGGGCACTTACAGTCTTAAATGGTTACATTATGAAAGAAGGGCTGAAAAGTTAAGAAGTTAGAATAGCATCACCCCAACAAAAATATACGAAAATAAAGATTAAAAGTAGAAATGAATGAAATACAAAACATGGGTAAAATAGAGCTAAAACAAAGTAAAAAAAAAAAAAATACAAGGACTAATGAAACTAAGTTCTGGTAGGACTGATAGAATAAAAGAGAAAGTACTAATTAGTATTAAAAATGAAAAAGAGACATAAACTAAAGATACAACAAAAATTAACAAGGCAATGCAAAAACATAAAATAACTTCATGCGCATACATTGAAAAATTTAAGATAAAAAAACCCTAATTGCTGCTTAAGAACATGCTGTAATGTAAATATAGAGTTGATAAATCCATACTGGCTCTTCTATTTCAGGACCCCAGGAATTGAGGAGGTTAAATAAAAAGCTAACTCTGTGGAAAACTTATGGGTCAGCACTATTTTCTGTATTGCTAAGCCAGTGGTCGGCAAACTCATTAGTCAACAGAGCCAAATATCCAACAGTACAACGATTGAAATTTCTTTTTTTTTTTAAAATATATTTTATTGATTTTTTACAGAGAGGAAGGGAGAGGGATAGAGAGTTAGAAACATTGATTAGAGAGAAACATTGATCAGCTGCTTCCTGCACACCTCCCACTGGGGATGTGCTCACAACCAAGGTACATGCCCTTGACTGGAATCGAACCTGGGACCTTTCAGTCTGCAGGCCGACGCTCTAGCCACTGAGCCAAACCGGTTAGGTCTTGAAATTTCTTTTGAGAGCCAAATTTTTTAAACTTAAACTATATAGGTAAGTACACTGTTATTATCTTAATTAGGGTACTCCTAAGCTGGCCTTTGCTAAAAACGTCCTCAATCTGATTGAGGTACGTTCGCTGAGGTTGACCCCTTCCAACTCTCCCATCCACACTCGTCTTGTATACTTGTTTCGTCGATCTCCTTTCCGAAAACCGACTTCTGCGCATGGGCCACGAAGTTTCAATCGCACTGTACGTGCGCGCCTGCATGTGGTATTTTGTGGAAGAGCCACACTCAAGGGGCCAAAGAGCCGCATGTGGCTCTCGAGCTGCGGTTTGCCGACTACTGTGCTAAGCTAATCGAGTCTCTAACAGGGACTCCCTCAAACAGAAGCTGACCAGTCAGTGGGTGAAGGACTCACCTTTGCCTCTTGCTCATTGAAACTATTGGTGCTGAACATCTGGGCCACCGCCTCAAACGCTGCTGTGAGTGGCAGCATGAACTGCTCATACTGATCCTCATCCTCTCCTGTAAGGGAAACCAGCAGGATGTGACCCCAACATACACAACTCAAAGCTGGGTATGCATAGAGAATGAAAGACGAGCAGGTCCAAGGGAAATCAAGGGGCCCGTATTACCCTAATTAGTAGTAATTTCAGAATAAAATGTGAAATACACACACACACACACACACACACACACACAATTTTTAAGCTAGAAAATGGCTGAAATCATCCTGTCCAAACAGGTTCACCTTTTTTCCACACTGAGTTACAAGATCAGAGATTCATATGTATGTGTACAAGGCACTCTGATATTTATCTGTCTTTCCTTAAGTGAGAACTATAGTCAGCTGAGAGAGAACTGAGGCTGGTGTGTGAGAACTAGGCGAGACTCCAGCTTGAAACAGGTGTGTGTAGAGGCTTTATTCAGTTTTCTCTTTTTAGTAACCTGTCACAAACCTAAAAAAAATCTTTAATGTCATTGTAGTAGGATTAAATTTAAATAGCTCAAAATTATGATGATGCCATTCTGCTTTAGTTATTAGTTGATCCCAAACTGCTAATATCACAGCTAGAGCTAGAAAGGTGTGTAAGCCCTCTGGGTTCATATGTGCTAATGAATTGGGAAATAAAAGGTTTTGCTGCACCCCTATGTGGGGTGGATGGGGTTATATGATGACCCACAAGATGCATTTAGGAATCTCAATTCCCAATTCCTTATTTTACAGGCGAGAAATATGGACAGTACTTTAAAACCACTGCACATCAGCTGAAAATTTCAGACGCATACTGCTACTCTTTCAGGTACAGGGGCCCGGCTAGTGTGATGTACTCTCAGACTGTTATTTCAGATAGTTTTGTTTCTGTTGAAACAACAGAAAAGACTGCCCCCACACCTAGTTTTCTATCCTCAAGTAAAAATCTAGAACAATGTCAGATTATTTTCATCAGTGTCTAAGATTTACTGCAGTACCTAAATCCACCATGAGGAGACGCCCAAGTGCTGTGTAGAAGGTGGTCCGACACCGCATGTCTGTCAGGTTGGACTGATTGTTAATGCCCAAAAATGAAAAGTGCTCGCTCTATTGAAAAAGAAAAACAAGTTAAAATGATAAAAACATGGGTTAGAGGCAGAATGCAAGCCAGTCATTTTAGATCTACTGATCCCTTTCAAGCTAATGGCTACATCATCATTCCTTAAGGATATGACGGGTATTAAGAATTTATTTTTTGATTTGTTATTGTTACCTACAACTAATTTATCTTGGTATGAATAACAGCTGGCGATTTCACCATAACTCAGACCATCTGGAGCACAAAGAGCAGCTGTGACGACAGTTCAGTGTGAGCTGGCAGTGTGCTGGGGGTCGGAAACAGTCTGGCAGGAGAGGAGCAGGAAAAGAGCTAAGACCACTCACCGTGTGATTGTTCAGCATGAACTGTACCGCGCTCAGCTTCACTAGTTTCCGTACACTACTGTATGTGCAGGCAAAAGAAGGAGGTCAAGGAAAGTGTGAGGCAAACCAAGAATCTTTAATGCAGAATGAAACTACTTTATCCTAAGTACAGTTCCATATCCAGATATTATTTTTCTTAACCACTTGAGTATAACACTGTCAAAAGGGGAAAAAAATACGTACTCTTCTAAGCGGTGTTTAACTGAGCAATGAGAATACCCATACCAAACTCCTAACAGTAAGAAAATAGATAAAACCCAGCAGTTTCCCCCAAGAACCATGAACATCCTAGAGTAGCTTTTCTCTAGGAAGCTTAAGAGATAATTAAGCCCTCAGGCCCTGCCTAAGGGGTCCATTGTGTGTAGTGAATTACCTTTCTCTACTATGTGTTTAGGAGGGTACTAGCTATATATAATCTTTGGGAGAATTGAGAAAAGTCACTCAATATTTTTAAGGTTTACTTTTCTTGCAGACTCCGGCTTGTGAGAGGCTGTCTTAGAGCGGTTCCACTTTGCAGCAGACCTAGACCAAGTGGAGAGGAAGCAGAGCCACTGCTTTTACTGCGAAGCTTGTAATCAGGTTGCTTCTAGAGATAGCCAGGGAGAAAATCTGTAGTAAACTATCAGCTTGTGGGTTGCCTCATTTCTGGGGCCTGGAATTATTCCTGGATTCTGTGTGGGCACTGCTTTAGGCTCCTAGAATGGAAGACACTTAAATACCCATAAAGCTAAATTAAAGTGGAAACAGCAGGCAGCCATGATTTCCAAGACGGCGCACACCACAATTCCTGTGGTGCACAGACGCTGGCTTAGAAAAGGATATCCAATGGAGAGGTCATTGAGAAGCTGTAGTGTCTTGGAGGTGATTGGCTCACAGCGGCCCCAGTACTTGAGGTTGGTGATGCTGGAGGACAAAGAGAAAAAACAACACAGGAGACCCTTTGATTTGCCTGTTCTCCTTGAGGGCCGGGATTAGAAAATCACCCGTCACAAATCACCACGCATCTGCATCACCAATTCACAGACACCACAACCACAAAAAATGGGTATAAAATCTCCGTACTTACATTTGGTTGACTAGAAAAATTATCCTTCAGATAATCTTCACTACTTGGTTCCAAAGCTACACTGGCCCATACCCAGGCCCTTGGAATTCTGGGGCACTCCAGGGCTGATTTCTGCAGCAAGGGTAAGAGATTTCTGCGGCAGTGATAACATGCAGACGTATGCAATTCTGCACCTGCACCATCCACTGTCAGCTGCAGAATTCTAGTAGCCCTTGCTTCTGGATTCTTGGCTGGCAGAGTCCTGTAGACCCCCTTTGCCTTTTTCATCTTAAATTATCAACCAGCTCATGGATATGAGTGTTTAGGATTGGGATGGTTGGAAGGAGGCAAAATGGCACTTTGCACACAGCCCTGGGTAATTTGGCTCCAATGTGTGCTTTGAAAAATTAAGCTCCTAAAAAGGGGAAAATGCAAACAAAGGGCACAACTTAAAAAAACAACCACCACCAAAGGGCCAATTAGGAGCTTTCTTCCTTCCAACTTTGAAGACAAGTCAAACAATAGCACTAGATTTTGGAGATTCGAAACTCTCAAAGGGTGTGATGCTTGAGAGGAATAAGACTGTTTTAAAGTGGGGCTCTCCTCCCAGGGGGCCGCCTAGTGAAAATCAGCACCAGAAGGCGAGTGCCCACTCTGGGCACCCCTGGCAGCAGGGTGATGGAGTGAGAGGCTGAGCACCAATCACTGGGGAGGGAGGGCCATTTTGCTAATGCCACGACAGGGTTTGACCTGTGATTCCAGAGGCTTTGGATGAGATGCCACATGAACAAAATTAAATCCTTGCCTGTACAAGCCTGGAATGCTCTGGGGCCGGGCCATATCTCTAAGCACAGCTTGTCACACACTCAAAATGCACAGTTTTCTGACGCAAACCATCAATGCTGGAATACCAAGGCACTGGCAGCACAATGCCAAGATCACATTTTACAGTTGCAATAGGATTGCAAGGGACTCTTGCTGATGGCAAGCCAAAACACTTACATTTTTCCTATGAAGACGCTTAGGACCATGGTCTCATCATTCAAGCCCAGAACTTCTGAGAGGCGGCGGTACAGCTGGTGTTGTGTTGAGAAGAGAAAGTAACCAGAAAAACATGGATTAGAAAAATCACATCTCAGTACTGTTATGTCCTCATTCAGGGGGTAAGATGTGGGAAGAAGAATGGACAACAATGTTGAAAAGGCCTTTACTGAAGTGAAAAGCTAGGCTCAAGTATTACTAAATACTGGGTGGGTGTTGGGCTCTTACAGTCCCTTCAAACGCTGAATTTACAAAAAGACTGTGAAACCGTCTGCTGTTCTAAACATCAATTCATGAACAGAGATAGAGCTGACAATTCTGGGAACACCAACAGGTATTTGTTAAGTATATGGAGCACTAGCGAAATGGGCCCATTCTTTGATGAGTCTCCCAAAATTCTATAAACTAAGAGGAGACAGTTGGACTATCCTGATACGTAAAACCTGGAGACTGTGGAACTGTTAGCAGCTGTTTCCTTCAACAGCAATCCCACAAACAGAGGGAGAACCAATGGAGACAACAGAGAGTCTGTTACCTTAGAGGATTTTTGCACCTGGTCCCCAATGTAGATCTTACGAAACTGTTCAAAAAAGCTCAGCATGGCCAGCTCTAGCTTCTCGTTGCCTGCCTGCGCCAAGCGAGAATCTGTCAGGTTCATCAGCTGGAGCACCCTAGGAGAAGAAGAGCAATGGTTCTCTCAACAGCAGGACATCTCAGTCACTCTGGAAAGTCGTACAAGTCTCCTCTCCTGCCCATACCATCTGAAAGGCACTCTCCGCAGGCTCTAAGTGCTGGGGCGGGACTAAGAAGTCTGCCCCACAGGAACCACAGCCAAGGAATAAATATGAATGACTAGTGAGATGTTTAAAAGTTCCAGTCTGCTGAGACTGTAGGTTGAGGCAGAACTTGTAATCAGCTTAACAACGGGGGGAAAAAGCCCATCTTGTACTACAGTAATGGTTTTCCTTGAAACTTCTGTGAGACCTTGAGTAAAGCAATTTATTTTGAGTCTCTGTTCCTCATTTATAAAAATGAGGGAGACTGGATGAAACCAATGGTTCTCAATCATTTTTCTCACAGAGCCAAGAAAAAAATGAAGACACATGAAGGACAATGGTCACAGGTGGTAACACTTCCAGGGACCAAAAGCAGAAATACTACCTGTGACTTCATCCCTTTTCCCTGGACCCATCCCCACCAAAGAAAGCATACTTGAATGCAATGCATGAATGTGAATAAGAATAATGTTATTACAAGTGACTCATCTGACACTTTGATATTGTGAGAATAGGTAACAAACTATGTGTGACATGTCATGAGTGAATTAGATTCAGCCATTGTGCAGCAACACGCAACTAGAACTGGTATAGAAGAGACTGTCTGAACTCAATTTACATTGTGGCACACACAGTATCACACCAGGCTGCAAACTCAAAGAGGTATTAGATGTCATCCTTCGTAAACCTTTGTTCGACTCATCAAAAAATGCCAGTGTGACAAGCTGTGATGTGGTCATCTGACAAACAAAATAGGGATAGAAAGAGACAAATGGGGATTTTCAGAATATGAATAAGGATTACAGATTAAAATATCTGGGGAGCAATAAATTCTAAGGCACCCTGTTAAAATGTATTTATCTCTAAGGAGACATCAGAAAGTTTAGAATTCTTTAGGGCAGCAGTTCTCTGAAAGGTCACAAAACCATTTTCATAAAAATACTACCACACTATTTGCCCTTTCGCTCAAATTCTCACGGAAGGGTGCGGTGCGGTTTCCTAGGGGCTACAAGACCATGGGATCACAAGACTGAACGCCGAAGCAGGTCTGAGATTCCAGCTGACTTCTATGCCAGACATTAGAACAAAGCCACTCTTCTCATTAGTTTTTTTTGGAAAAAAGTTATTAAAAATATTATTTATGTTGAGATGTAATTTGGCTTACTGCTACTTTAAAATGAATTATAAAATTTTTTGTTTTATTTCTAATACGATAAACACTGACAGATGTATCTCACATTAAACAAAGGCTCTCTGAGGTCCTCAAGGTTTGAGAACCTCTGCTGTAGGGTATATTAAAATAGCCCACCATTTTATTTCTATGGTAAACTTTTAGAAATCACTAAATACTTATTTATTGGTTTTAGTAATATAAGAATCACACAGATACAAATAACATGAAGTCCTGTAGGTGGAGAAGTATATGGTGAAGAGATCTGAAAGGCTGCAGAAACTATTTAATTCTATCTTTGGAGGATATTGGGAGAACCACAGTTCTCTATTAGACGTGCTCTGGTATGGCAAAAGCCGTCCACATTTTATTAACTTTCAGGGATTGTCCTTAAACAGAACTAAAAGCGACTCCTCAGTCTAATTTTCCTAATTCTGTATCCACCAATTCCTTGCCGAATTCAAGGAAGGTTGATAGTCAGAGTTCTTGCTATACGTATAAAAGGTTTGAAATTGGACCTGTAACAGTCCTTCATTCTCATGGGCAATCAGCTTCATGAGGTTATATTCCATTAATAGGGAGAAAAGCATTAACAGAAGCATGTCAGGTTCCTGTGGTCTCAGAACCCAAAAGGGTTGCAGCCGTGAAACAGAAAGCCTCCGTGGGAGCACTTACCGACAGACAAGCTCACCATCCATAGCATCCTGCTCATCAGTGCTGGCAAAGGAGACCCGGCCACCAATCACTGCCCCAATGATGTAAACCAGCCATGTCAGCCTTCCTGCAACAGGAGAAAACCCATTAATGTCACCTCCAGTAATAATTTCATGAAGAAATCCCTCACTGGGAGGATCACTTCTTATCAGGAGCTTCCGTTATCTTAAGACCACCATGGAGAAGCCACAAAGCCTTACTTTGCTTATAGAGTATAGCTACTACTCTGCTCTGGTAAGGGTGATGGCAAGGGGAAAATTCACCAGATAACCAAGTTTCCCCTACCAGACAAGGTCATTATTTTTAGAGTGCAGAACTTACACATAACCACTGCAAATTATTTCAGTTACTCTTCCCTAGTCCCCTGTGGCATTTAACAAACGCTCTTTTGCATGCACAGAGGAAACTGATGATGTAAGTATCCTTCTGAAGGAAAGGGAGGATAGAGGTGGCAATGGGTGAAAGGGTACTGGCATCACCACCGTACAGGCCCGGTCCACTGTCCACTCACCCTCCTGCACGGCAATGTCCATCGGGCTTGCGCTGGCACTCTGCAGCAGCTCCTGATAGGACTGGGCCGACTGGTCAAACAACTGCACCAGGAGCGCACACGTCTTCTCGTATTCACAGCGCCCGATTGTAGACAGCTGGTCCAATTGCTGCTGGACCAGACCTGTATCCTCCAGAGGATCTTCCAGTCCATCTCTACTCCCAAGGGAAGAAATATGCCTACTGATTTCCCCATCCGAGCAGCTCCTTCTTCATTTACCCACTGTTTCCAACAGTAGAGGCCCATATCTCAACACTACTTTTAATCAAGGAAGGGATATAAAAAAATTGGAAGGCAGACACCTTCAACCTAAGCACCAGTCTCTCTTAGGAATATTTTGCTTGTTGGTGTCCAATCTTTCAATCTGGATTTCCAGTTCTTAACATTGGTTGGCCCTGATCCTCTCATTCCTGTTTCTCCACCCCAGCCTCAGCCTCTCGTTTGTTCTCGACCATAGTCAACTTTGGGATGATAAGTATCCTGTCTACTGAGTGAGGCCATTGTGACCAGATGTGTTTTGGAATTCAGAAATCTTGAGGTTTTAGGAAGACAATATGGTATTTCTGCCATGTAATATAAACCCTCAATGGGCTCTGTGGTGTGGCAAATACAATATTCCTATAGCAGAATATTATGAATAGTCACACCAAGTAGAATTTAAAAAGACCATAAAGGGTCTCATATCAGTGCATGTCTCATTTTGCCACCAAATGAATTTTGGTGCCAAACTTATGAGAAAATTTAGTTTTCAGATCTTGGATTTCAGAATTACAGATGGGGCTCTGTGGATTTATACCAGGTCTTACCTTCTCTACTAGTTCATAAATTTGAAAATCTTGTCATATTACAAGCTGTCTACTGTTACATCACAGAATGACAAGCCAGCAGCAGCACCACCACCACTACCACTAACAGCTCATAGTTGTGTGTTTACTGTGGTCCACACAGTGGGTCAGGAGACACAGTAAATTACTCCCTATAATAACCTCGCCCAAGAGTACACAGCCATTAACTAGCTCTCTGGGCCCAGGGCCCACCCATGTAACCACTCCCCGACATGGTCTCACTGACACCAGCTGACTCCTCAAGAACAGAAACTAAGCAGCTAATAAAATAACTCCTCCCTGTGGACTTCAAAAATACTCAAATTCTGAAATGATTCAAAGTCATTAACAGTTAAGACAATGAACTGTTATTACAAGTAAATGCATTTGACTCTAAGCAAATTAAAAATCCAACTTAAAAAACCCAGATCTTCAGAGTCCAAGTAAATTCTCCTGAGAAATAGCCAATGAAAGCCCTAGCTGGTTTGGCTCACTGGATAGGGTGTCAGCCTGAAGACTGAAGGGCCCCGGGTTCGATTCCAGTCAAGGGCACATGCCCAGGTTGCAGGCTCGATCCCCAGCAGGGGGTATGCAGGTGGCAGCCAATCAATGATTCTCTCTCATCATTGATGTTTCTCTCTCTCTCTCTCTCTCTCTCTCTCTCTCTCTCTCTCTCTCTCTCCCTTTCCCTTCCTCTCTGAAATCAATAAACAATATATTTTAAAAAATTAAAAAAAGATAGCCAATGAAAAAATATACAAGAATAGTCTTAAAAGTTCTCATCACAAGAAAATGTTTTAACTATGTGATGGATGTTAACCAGACTTATTGTGATCATCTTGCAATATATACAAATACTGAAGCACTATGTTGTACACCTGAAAGTAACAGAATGCTTTATGTCAATTATACCTCCAAAAAAAATGGTTAAATGAGATCTTAAAGGTGGAAGTCTAGTCCAATAGGACTGGTGTCCTTATAACATACATATATGTGCGTGCACACACACAGAAAAAACCCGGTGAAGACACAGAGAAGATGCTCATCTGCAGGCCAAGGAGGAAGGCATCACCAGAAACCAACCCTGCTGGCACCTGGATCTCAGACTTCTAGCCTCCAAAACTGTGCGGAAAAACAAACAACAACCCAAACCACAAGCAAGAAAGGTACCTAAACCAAATAACTTAACTCCACACAGGTCATTTTTGCAGGGGTCTGACATTCCTTTAGCTATGTTTCTGGTACAGTTAACAGGATAGACAGAAACCATATGTTAATGTAATACAAACAGTGATCAGTTGCCTAGAATTCTTATTTCTTCTAGTCAACTCTGAATTGTGTAATCCCTTTTATCTATTTAATATTTTAGGAGTTCACATTAAGCACCTATAACTTACACATTATAATTCTTATAATCTATAGTCTATAAATGTTTCTCTCCTATTTAAGGAAAATCAGTGGCAAGGACAAACATTATATTTTGTATTCAAAGATATTGCTACTGATGGCAATAACAGGACACGAATAGGATGTTAAAGACTATTCTTTCAGATGTTATACTATTCTGCTGACATAAGAGAATGACCATTAACAGTATTAGCTCCAATAAGACTCCTATCAAATACTCCTATCAAAGACTCCTATCAAATTTTTTTGCCAATGGGGTGTCTGATCTCTGGCAAGTCTAACACCAGGCTACTGGGGAAGGTTGTCCCAATGTCCTTACCTCAGTATGATGTGCACAGACTCCAAACGGGATGTAATGTAGGCTTTGGTGACTTCAGGAGTATAAGTTTCCAGCATGTGGGGCTCTGTGGCTTTCACATATGGCACAGAGGCTGCCAGACGCTGCCATAGGCTCAGGAGATAGTGCACACTATTTGGGGCAAATTCCCAGTGCTAAGGAAAACCAAAAGAGCAGGAGGCATACTTCTTATTTTTGTACACAATACACTAGTCCCATGCCACTCGACACAAAGGATAAAGACTTATAAAAAAGATGAGAATCTTTTATGGGCTTTGTTCTGTGTATGGCAACTAGTCTAATATGTTTATTAGTATTTCAGAGACTATGCATCTAATGAAAAGAGCTGTTCTAGCTGGATGAGTAAACCTTGCCACAACAAAAACCTTGCATAAGTGGTTCTCAAACATTAGTATGCATGAGAATCACTTAGAGAGCATGTTAGAAATAGAGACACCAGGGCTCCACCCTGAACCTAGTGCACCTGCCTTTTTCATTAAGCTCCTCAGATGATTCTGATGCAAGCCATACCGTTTGAGAGCCAGAGCCCTATATTACATGAATAAGAAAGAGAGGGCATTGACTCACCCTTTACTCTTCTGTCTAGTTCCCTGTTCCACTCTTGCCTATTGGGTGTGTGCGTGTGTGATTCTGAGGGGTTCTCTTTGCCTTGCAATTCCCACATGTTCTTCTCCCAATACTCCTTGCACTTTTGTAATACACATGAGTAGACGACCACAGTAATTACTGTGCAAGGTTACCATACATGTATTTATAATTCACTTTTGCCAAGGGGAAAAAAAAGAATATTCTTAGAAGGCTAAATCCAGAGGGCAAGAGAAGCGGTTCCAATGTTTAGGAAGAAAGAGCCAAGCTACCAAAGACAAACCTGTAAGCTGGTCACCGTGAAGTTAGCTATCAATCTGATGACCTCAGGGTAGTTCTCCACCTTGACTAGTTCTCCCAGTTGATAGTTACTCTTCAGTCGGGCCAGCAGTCTGCAAAACTCGTGGTAGTTGTTCGGGTCTGACAAGCTCTGGGGGCAGCACAGGGGGAATAGAATGTGAAATGCGACTCACTCACTCTGAACGACAGGGATGGCTTCAGGGGAGGGGGAATCTACTTAAACTTGTAAGACGCGAGTCCTCATTCAGAAGGACACGTCTGTGTAACCTTCAAACATTCACCTGTGGCATTAGCCTCAACTGACAGAGTCTAAAACGGAAGCTGGAAGAATCCACTATAGCCCTAAGGTTGTAAAGCTGATAAATGGCAAAAAAAAGGGGCGTGATCTAAGGTGTAACTAGTCTGCTTGCTTCTCATCAATTAAAAGAAAGATAAAAGAAATTTTCATCCTCACATCTGTCAACTTTATCAAGTACAATAAACCACAGCAGCAAAGTTATGCAAATATTTTATATATTTAAACATTTAATAATAAAAAATACATCTATCTATTCCTATGTTTATATATTTTATACTTATATCAAACTTTTGATTTATTCGCATATAATACCAGCATATTTATTTTCCTTATATATGTCTTCCTCTATTGGCATAGGGGGACAGATCTTGTTTTGTTCACCACGGTATCCCTGGTACATGGTAGGTGTTTCATAAAATCTGTTGAATGAATGAACTATGAACTGATTTTATGATATGTCCTAGTGTAGAGAAGTGATACTTTAAAAAAAATAGGTGTTTTCAAAATCTTTGGGACTGAAAAAGACAAAAAAGGACTACTGAGTTATGGAACAAATATTTGAATGAGAAATCTCTCCCTTCCCACCTAAAAGCTGTTCTATATCCTATATAATAAAAGGTTAATATGTAAACTGACCAAACGTTGGAATGACCAGTCGCTGTGATGCGCACTGACCATCAGGGGGCAGACGCTCATTGCAGGAGCTGTCCCCTGGTGTGAAGATGCGTGTTGGAATGACCAGTCGCTGTGACGCGCACTGACCATCAGGGGGCAGACGCTCATTGCAGGAGCTGTCTCCTGGTGTGAAGATGGGTGCATGGCTGGTGAGCGCAGCTGCGGCAGCACTAAGGATGTCCAACCACCGGCTTAGGCCCGCTCCCCGTAGGCCTAAGTTGTCAGTAGGACATCCCCCAAGGGCTTCCTGATTGCGAGAGGGCACAGGCTAGGCTGAGGGACCACCCCCACTAAGTGCACGATTCTCGTGCACCGGGCCTCTAGTAGTTAAGTAAACAACGTACATTCAAAAAAATGGAAACAAAAACAAATTTAAATTCTTAATTTCTTGGGGGGAAATGACTCTAGCTCTAACCTTATTTTCCTGAGCAAAGGGATCCTTCTGACTTGTAACAGATAGGTGTGTGCACGCGTGCACACACACACACAGAATCATATATATCACATATACATATACAGATAGCAATCATATATTTATTCAAATAAAAACAAATCCTCAAATTTTACCTGTGGATTTTCCAGTATTCGTTTAACACCATCAACAAGATGAGAGAGAAACTTGGCCCTCTCTGCATTGTTAAACAGGGATCTTCTAACGGAGGCGATCTGTACTAAGCAAGATAATACCTAAAAACAGGGCACAACCCAAACACAGCTCATATTAAAAAGATTGTCCAGCTATTTCATGATCTTTTCCACTCCTATAATATTCTTCTTTACATATGCCTCTAATTCTGTTCTTTCAACCCCTGCTACAATTATAATATAGAAAGATCAAAGAGGATACAGCTTACGATATCTAAAACAATTTTTTTAAAAGAAAAAAAAGAGCATTACATCCAATCTGATCATAACAACTACTTAAATTCACACTATGGAAATTCCTAAACTTAGGCATATTCTCTGACCACCCCAATGGCTTCCTTCATTCTTGTTAACATACATATTTAAGGCTTGAAAACACCAGGCAATTCATAGTTTAAATAAAGTTTTAGATTTCGTTTTTTCTGTTTTATTAAGACCCCTTGGCTAATCAGGCTTTGTATGTAATGCTACAATGAAATATCTGGGCCAAGAAAAAACCAGCGTTTATGCTGAAAGCATTTTACCCTTTCCCTACTGTGCGAGGTATTTATACTCTCTGCCCAACCAGATCTATTTTCTACCCTTCACCACCCTGCTGTTCCCTGGGAGGCTGACCTCTGTGACTAACAGCAGCCCAGCTCCCTTGCCCTCTTGCTTCTAGTTGGCTTCAACCATTGGAAAGTACCAGCAAGGAGATCAGGGCAGGAGGAAATAAGTGCCACCTCCCGCTGGGCCATGGTTGGCAGTCTCAACCTCTGCTGTACAGCCTTGCCCTAGGCCACAGCTTCAGCTTCTCCTGAGCTCCTACCTTGCCCATGGAAGCTTCCCACAACTGCTCACCTCAGGGGGTACAGTCATCACCTCTTGTTAGATTCCCTTCATTTGGCCCACACCTTTATAAATAGTCTTTTCATTAATTACCCTTATTGAGTATATTACCTTTTCCTAACTTGATACAAACAACACTGAATTCATATTTCGCTAAAGCAAAGAAAGGTCTACATTAATTTGGAAAAGTACAATGACCAGGAAAATAGTCCACTATAGAAACACTACACCAAACACCCATTACTATACTGTGTCTTCTTTATGTTTTGCACAATGGTATTTTACCCCAACCATCTGAAATACCAGGCCAACATCTTTTAGGACTTGAATGAGTTCTGTGATTTTTAGGACTTGAATGAATTCTGTGATTTGAGGAGTTTATTGTTTTAAAGGAGAAATGCATCATTCCCAAAAGCTTTCAAATGCTATTTAGAAATAAGTACGCAAATTTGCCTTCTTATTACAGCTTCTATTTATCACTTATGTTTGAGGGATTTTTAAAACTTCTCAGTCAGGACAACCTTCAGCTTGACAATTTGAGGTAAAAAGTCAAGATGAGACCCAAAGAGCTTGACATCTGCAGCAATTTGTCATTAAACAGGAATAATTTTAAAATAATTAAGACTTTATTGCAAGAACTTTTAAGCTATAAGCTTGACCTTGGCTAGATAACGAACCCTAGTATTTCCATGCATTAGTTCTATGATTTTGTACAACAAAGTGAACATAAGGCTCATTCACCATTGCTATTTTCCAGAAATAGGTTTGCTTTAGAAACTGACTCACCAGAGGTGAAAATGAAGGAGGGATGGAATGATACAGGTCAAAAAACAGCTGCAGAGTTGAAGAATCTAAGAATGCTGAAAGAAAGACACAAAAGCACTTAACTGAGCATCTGCACACTGCCACTGGCTGAGTGCTGGCACTACGTTTGGGAGCATATCTTCCCGCTTTCTTCACTTACACGGTGCTTATGTCCTTTGAAAGTGATAAGCTAATAAGGGCTTTTTGTTTTCCTTTTTAAGAAGTAGTTTTTAGCTCTTCTGAGAAATAGATTCATTCTTCTGATTCTCAGAAACTTAAGACAATAGGGCTCTGTTCATAGCAAGAATTTTTATCCTTAGGAACATACAAACATAAGCACATGTTCTTTTGCTTGATTTTGTTTTTAAAGCTAGACATTACCTCAAATGAATAACCTAGTGGAAGTCTCTAGGTGGTTAATGTAAGAAGGTCAAAGTCACACTGGTCAGTAATTAAGAGTTCTTCCAGGCTGGGCGATCCATAAGGTCTCCAAGAACCTTCCCTCACTTTATAAAGACAGATGCTGAAATGATAAATGCTCTTGTACAATAAAAAGGGACGCCAGGGGTCCTGTAGACCATCCTACAGATACTGCGCAGAGCTGAGCAGCAGCCTGTTTCAGGTGGGGCGATGCTATTACCTGATCTCCAGCTGGTGGGAATCTGTACTGTGCACAGGTCATCTGAGGACTCATCAGTAGATGTGCCGATGAAATCAAAGTTTAGGCAGTTATGAGTGAGTTTGAGCAGTTGCATGAGCAAACCATGTTGACTTTCATCATTCAAGTTTAGATTCTTTCCAGAAGCCTGTAAAAATTACCATAATGAGCCCCAAGCAACCACTCCTCTTCCAAGCTTGCTACTAGACTCACAAGCAGGCTGTTGAGCCAGAAAGGGAGGACTACATTTCAACACAGAAAAGTGATGTTTCCCCTGCCACAAGATGCTGCACTTCTATTACCTTAATGCCACGATGAAAACCCTAGCTCCTCATTACTATTACAACACATTTACCATAAAACATGAAGCCGGTATTTAAAGAAATCCCCCCTTTGACACTTATTCTTTCCATGTAGACACGGTGGCCACAGGGAATCCTGAAGCAATATGTGTGGTGACTTCATTTGCATGTGAAATTCTAGCTATGTCTAGGCAGGGCTAGAATTAAATTCTGGGAGGGAGTTCTAGTAAGTTTTATATCCTGTCCTACCTTCCTTCCTCTTTTTAATATTACCATCATCAGAATCAACAAAATCTTTCAAACCAAACCTAAAACAAATCACCACTTAATTTTATTTATTCACTGACAGTTTACCTGCCTGTATGTAGCTCAATACTGGTCCATAGCTCCTGGGATTCTCATGTTCAAAGTTCATACCAGCTATGAATTTGGTGAGAGCTGGCTAATTGTTTTTATTTTTTTAATATATTTTTATTGATTTCAGAGAGGAAGGGAAAGGGAGAGAGACAGAAGCATCAATGATGAGAGAATCATTGATTGGCTGCCTCCTGCACGCCACACACTGGGGATCAAGCCTGCAATACAGGAATGTGCCCTGACTGGGAATTGAACCATGACCTCCTGGTTCACAGGTCCATGCTCAACCACTGAGCCACACTGGCAGGAAGCTAGTTGTTTTTGATAGTATCAGTGAGGAGGATTCAAACCTTAGTTTTCTCAAAAGGTTTTCCCCTCCAGGGGTACAATAGTTTTTTCTGGGCAGCTCACCCAACCGGAGGACTGTCTGGGAATTCCGAGATAAGCGGTCAATTGAGGAAAAAGATGGACATCAAAACTTGGCCCTAGCCAGTTTGGCTCAGTGGATAGAGCATCAGCCTGCAGACCAAAGGGTCCCGGGTTCAATTCCAGTTAATGGCACGTACCTCAGTTGCAGGCTCCTCCCTGGCCCGGGCCCTGGTTAGGGCTCGTGCAGGAAGCAACTAACTGATGTGTTTCTCTCACACTGATGTTTCTCTCTGTCTTTCCCTCTCTCTTCCATTCTCCCTAAAAATCAATCCTCGGGTGAGGATTAACAATAACAACAAATAATAATAAAACTAAAACTGGATGTACTGGAAAATGAGAATTAGAACAAAAAACCCCCAAGTCCCCCAAGTGAACAAAGAGCCAGAGACTAATCCCGTTTATCTTTCTATAGGGACAAAGCAGCCAAACATTGTTATAAATGTGTAGAACATGCAAGTTAACATTTCTTCGTTCAACTCTATCAATAAATGAATGGAAACACCAACTGTTCTATTTTAAAACAGGTAATTTCCTTATGTGATACTGTCTACCCCTTCAGGTTATGAAATCTAAATGGATGTTAAAATTCCAAAATCTGCTTTTCCGTACAGATGTTGCTTGTTTATTGGCTGCTTTTAGCTCAGCAGGGGACAGGGAGTCAGAGTTTCAGTGTGCTAACAATGTCGTCTGAGCCTGCTCTCCGAGCACTACAGTTAACATGCCTTTGCTCCACACAGGAAAATTTTATGTGGTATAAAAAGAACAAACAACAGAATCTCAAACTTTGTGGTAAACTTGATTCCTTTAAGATAGGAGCATAGGATAACATTCTCTCACTGCTCTTCCGTAGGGAATCATAATCCTTTCTCCAACACCAGTGCTCAGGCTAGCAAGTTTCTTCAGCATCTTGGAGAGGGGTATTATGTGAGAGGTGTTGATGGTGATTAAAGAGATGCATAAATGCTATGAGGTCACTCATCTGTCACCCTTTCAAAATAAACAGGGAAGCAGGATCCAGCCTACCATCTCACCTGTTTTAGTAAATTGCAGGAAAGCGTGAAGATGTCAAATAATGATGAATCTCGGAAAGAAGAGGCAATTTTTCTGTGCTTGGTTAAAGGATGGGTGGTGTCTGCCTGTGCAGAAAAATAAACAATGCAGGTTTTAGAATTAAATGGAAAGAAATTCTTTTTTCATGCAGACTTCAAATAAAGTAGAAAGATTTCCAATAAAAGCAACATAAATACAAAATACATTTTAAACACTTAAATTACTATAAAATCATATAAAGTGAGATGATGCAAAGGACAATAAGCTGCTAATAGCCAGAATATCATGTCTCCAAGGTTTACAGAGGGAAGACAGAAGGAGGAATGAATATCTCCATTGCAAAGTTTTAATTTCCTCTACAACTAGGTAAAATTTAACAAATTTTTGGCAGATACTGCTAAATATTACTATTATGTTGCCCTGTGGTTTAGTTTCAAAAACACATAGTAGCATGGCTTGGGTTTTGGTAAACAATCCACTGGGCTGAAGTTACTGCAGAATTTCCAAAACAGCCATTAACCAGCAGCCATGGACTTCAGATGAATGACAACAGCCTGCAAACACTCTCCTCCTTCTCTAACCTATTTGTTTCTACGTGGAGTCCAGATCACAAGAGTGAACACTTTAATTAAATGGTTGTATTGTTCACTTATTCCTCTTTTTCGTCTTTTCAGCCACATTTTAAAGGTTTTTGTGGTTAAGGATTAAATCTTTTACTTCTTTAGTATGTCCTCATTCCTGCCGCTACTCAATAAGTAGATGGTACTCAATAAGAGAAATAAAAAAATATTAAGGTTATCAGGGCATTTTTTCCACCAGAAAGCTTAAATCTTTCTATGCACTGACCAATTCATCCAAGAGGAAGCTCATTTTGCTTTTGGGACATGAAAGAATAATGAGGCAAGATTTCTGACAGACAGCCAAGTTATGGGCCCTCCTGATTTTATTTCCAAGCTCAGATAGGAATGGTAACAGAAATACACTTTCTGATATGAATCTGACAACCCCCTAACTAAAAAGCCCCACAGCAAATTAAGTTATATAGAGGTTCAAAATATTCCTCATTTCCAGCTCCAATGTCACTGTGTTAGCATAAGTGTCCTAGATAAATAAGCTACTGCTGGATTATACATTCTATAACACATATAACCTATTATGCTGATCCTAATACCAATAATAATTACATTAAGTATGTTACACACACTTCTATTGTTTTCTTAAGAAAGACAAGTAAAATTTAAGTGTTTTTTATACCAACACTGATGTATTTTGTGAGGCCAAGCTTCACAAGGAGAGAACACGAATCCCACAATCTCTGCACTTAGTTAATGCTTGCTTTCTGACTACAAAGGTAACAGTAGTTAAACAAGTAGTTAGCCCTAGCTGGTTTGGCTCAGTGGATGGAGTGTTGACCTGCAGACTGAAGGGTCCCGCGTTCGATTCTGGTCAAGGGCACATGCCCAGGTTGTGGGCTCAGTCCCCAGTGGGGGGCGTGCAGGAGGCAGCCAATCAATGATACTCTCTTTCATCATTGATGTTTCTATCTCTCTCCCTTCCTCTCTGAAATCAATAAAAATATATATATTTTTAAAAGTTATTAAAGCACAGTCTTTGGAATAAGACTGTGGATTTGAATTCAGATACTGTTGCCTGCTAACTCTGTCACCTTAGACCAGCAGTTCTCAACCTGTGGGTAGCGACCCCTTTGGCGGTCGAAGGACCCTTTCACAGGGGTCACCTAAGACCATCATGCATATCAGATATTTACATCACGATTCATAACAGTAGCAACATTACAGTTATGAAGTAGCAATGAAAATAATTTTATGGTTGGGTCACAACATGAGGAACTGTATTTAAAGGGCCAGAAGGTTGAGAACCACTGCCTTAGACAAATTATTTAGCCTCATTTTCCTTTTCTAGAAAATGGGATAACCACAGTACCTTTCTAGGACTAATGTGAGAATGAAATAAGTTAATACAAGTAAAGTGCTCAGAATAGTGCCTATCACACAGTAATCACTCAAAGGTATAAGCTATTATTATTTTGATAATTATCGACCACAATGAGGATTGTATGTGACAGAGAACACGTACAGCCTCCAGATTTTAATAGGCTAAGCAAGTGTATTTATAATAGTAACAATACAGTTAAAACTCTCATGTGTTAATAAAAATGTCTGTATAATTATGAGCAACAGCAAAAGTGATGCCAATGTAATTATTAGCTGACAACTGAAGGGTGAGATATTATAACTAATATTAATACTGGCCTGTTCAGTAATTATAAATTTTAGCTGGATACAAAAGTAAATGACTGAAAAGTAACAGCCAGAGCAAAAGAAGCCACTGGTGTTTCCTCTGTAATGATCTGTATCATCAATGACTGTTTAAAACATTTGTTATTTAGTAGAATGTTTTATGCATTCTGAAAAGATTGCCAGTAAAATCTTTAATAATTGGATGTGGTAACTTATTTTTAAATGATTATAAACATGTATTAATGTATGCAGCAGAAGGGGCACACAAATGATGCTGGTTCCACTTTTGTGATTCCTTTTTTAAAACTCATTCTTTTTCATTAATAAATAAACTATTTCAAAATAAATAAATAAGTAAATAAATAAATAATTTCATTAAGCTTTTGACTTAGGTAGGACCATTGCTCGTATCTCTAATAGTGAACATTAATACCAGTGAGGAAAGCTGAGATGGGGGTAAAATATTCTGGAGACAGAAGGGGACCACGACAAAAAGAGTGAGGTAGGTTGTACTTACAGAGGAAAACCCAATGCAATTATTTTGTTTCAAAAGGGCATTAATCACTTACCGCGAAAGCACACAACTGCCAAAACGATCATCCCACACAGAGCAGAAAACACCAATACTAAGAAAAATATGGCACTTACTTCAATGAGGAAGGCTGTAGCACTTACTTGATTAATTTCATTGGTTAGCTGAGATAAAATTGTGACGCCAATGATGCAGTATTCAACACTATCCTGGTTTAAAAAAAAAAAAAAAAAGGAAGAGTTGGTGTGTGCACCTTGATTTCAGCACTGGAAATGCAGTCACACTTTGGAAATGACAGAATCATGGGTTGTTATTAACACTGCCTAGACAAGGTAGCAAGGAACTGTAGTTCAAAACTGCTGCTTTGCAGGATATAAAACCTAACTGCCATAAGAAAGACTGCTGAATCTGACTTCATCAAAATTGAAACCTTTCATAATTTAAAAATAACCGTAAGCATTATACCATGCTCATTATAAAAAGAGAAAGTGGCAAAGCACACTTAAGATAAATTACAAATGAATGTGTAACAATTTTCAAAGAAACTGTATACAACAAGAAAAAGGCAAAGAAGCCGACTTAAAAATGTACATAAGATATAAGCAGGAAGTTCATAGAAAACCAAAAATTAAGCAGTAAATTAACCTATGAGAAATTGTTCTGTCCCATTCATAACTCAAATGCTGAGATACCAATTCTTTTTACCTATTAAATTGGAAAAATACAATAGCTGAGCTCTCAGGGTGGAGGCACAGGGAAATAGGCACCTTCTAATTGTTGGAGGAAGAAACTATTTTGGGGGGCGATTTGGAAATATCTTTAAAGCCAAAATACACATATCCTTTTGCTTGAATAATTCCAATAATCCCAATACACTTATTCAAAGTATGACAAGATAGATATATATGTAAATTGATCTACCTACCTACCTATTTGGATAGTCATTGAAGTGTTTATTTAACAGTCAAATATAGAAGCAAACTTAATGCCTACCCCTAAGAGATCAGTTAATTGAAGTATGGTATTTTATTTTTTATTTTATTTTATTTTTTTAATATATTTTATTGATTTTTTACAGAGAGGAAGGGAGAGAGATAGAGAGTTAGAAACATCGATGAGAGAGAAACATCGATCAGCTGCCTCCTGCACATCTCCTACTGGGGATATGCCCGCAACCCAGGTACATGCCCTTGACCGGAATCGAACCTGGGACCTTTCAGTCCGCAGGCCGACGCTCTATCCACTGAGCCAAACCGGTTTCGGCTGAAGTATGGTATTTTAGATCAGAATAGTATGTAGGCATTAGAAAGAATGATGGAGGGTTGGTTTGTGCTGATGTAAACATACAAAGCCAAGACACATTAAAGGTAAAAAAGACACAGACGAGAACATATCAAATAATTCTATTTTGTGTACTTTCTAGAGAGTAGAACTGTATATAAGTAAGTATATACATGTTGCTTCTCCCATTCTTATTACATTAAATATATACATCATACCTGTAAAAACCTTGTGACGTCTGTGATTGCATTTCTGAAGACATAGTCATCCTTCTGACAGTCAAACCAGCCCAGCTTTGTGATTCTGGCATACAACTGAATAAGTGCTTGTGTCACGAAAGTAGCCAACTTTGGCCGAGTGGCAAGGTAGTTGAGCACATAGTTCCCTATAAAGCAAAAACAATCCACATGACATAAGGCTCTGTCAGGGAAGGGCATACATCTTTAAATGTACTAAATGTGCAAGAAATGGCAAAATTATGCGATTTACTCTAAATTCCCTTACTTCTTCATGCTACTGAGAAATGGGACTTTGAGTGTAAGATGACTAGGCTTTCTAATTGAGAATGTTATACTTGTCAGAATGAAGAACCTGAAGTATGGCAGCCTTGAATCTACTCCTAGATGGTTAAATCACAGTCTGCACAGAATTCAAAATCCTTAACAACGATTTTCTTAGTTATTAGTGGCAGTAAAGACTGAATTAAAGAAACCTTCTGACAACAAAAGGGGTTACTTAGGCTTATTTAGAAGTAATTATTCTGGGCCCTCTTCACTTTCATAAGCTCAAAATTCTGGGGGTGGGGGGAAACCTAGATTCCAGATATTCTGTATGCTTAGCAATTTCAGGACATTATCAAACAAGCAATATAAATTTAACTATTACCACCAGCACGTTACTAAGCAAACTAATTTCTTTAAGAGAGAATAGACAATTCTTTACTTACGAATATCTATTCGTTGCTCCAATGGCAGAGGGTTGTTTGTGCGTGATACAAGCTTTGTAAGGCATGTAGCTGCCAGTAACTGGGAGTACGATGACTGTGAAAAGACGGGGGGGGGGGGGGGTGTGGAGGGAAATGTAGAATTACATTTTATTGAGTTAGTCAGTCATAAGATTTTTTCATTTGGAGATATGTGCTCAGATTCAAGAAAAAATTGTTTTGCTATATTAAACCTTCTAGATTTTAGAGCATCTATCATTCTAAGAAAAAAAGGCCAATATAGCATGTGCTCAATTTGGCTGATTTCAGTCATGGGCAAGGGGCAAGATCAAGTAAATGGCCTGATCAAACTGAATCCAGTATTTCCATTACTTCAAGGGGGCACATGGGAGAAGGGATCTTTTCAGAAAGGTATTAAGGTTTTCAGAAGACAAATCTCTTTTCATTTAAACCAAGAACTCTCCTCCCATCAATAGCCTTGTTAAAGTGATGTCTCAAAAAGTTTCACCTCAAAAATATTCCCAACGTCACCTCAAGATATTTATTTAGTATGGCAGAAAGAAAGACATAAGTAAATAAAGAAAGAAAGAAAGAGAGAGAGAGAAGCAAGTAAAAGGCCCGATCAAACTGAATCCAGTATCTCCAATACTCCAATATCCATACTATGCTGTACGGTTAACCCCCAAATTACTAGTATGTCTTTTCACCAGCACAGCTATCAATCAGCTACAGCTTTGGAGAATATATGCTAGTTTTAAAATAAATTCATTACAATTATTTATGAGAAAGAGAAATTATGGCCACAGAAATGGAGTAGCATTATCATATTCTCAAGTGTGGATTTTAATGAATTTTAACCTTATACAGAATCAGAATTATTTATCTGATCATAATGTGCAAGAAGGAGCCATGTGCGAATTCCTCCATGTGACTATATTACCTAACGTCATAAACAGAGACAGACTCAGACCATTAAAATAATTTAATCAAGGATCAAGGAAAATTGTCTATAAAACTAAAAGTCCTTAAGACCGTAGGCTATCTACAGGCATTACATTATACCACCAGTTATAAAAAAAATTTAAGCTTAAGGAAAAAATCTATAAAAGTGACTTTGACATGTGACTTTTATTCAACACCCCTGAACATGTTTTAAACTGATTAGAGTGGGTGTGTCAAATCACTAATAATGTAAGAGAGGCTACTGTAACATGGTGTATAACTATACACTACAAAACACGCAAATGGTCTCTATACATAATTCCAATAAATCTGTTAAGTCACTAAGAAGTCAATATAGATGAACAGGGAAGAATCTACTGTGAGGAAGTGTTTTTAGTACTGCAGAGGTCCTGTTCTACTGCAGCCTGCTCACTGTCAGTAGGAGCATCTCCAGTTAGCATAGTGTCAGAGAGGGAGTCAAGTGGAAAAGCTAGTTGTGCATCTTCCACAGTACAAATCTAAGTGGGCCAATCCTAAGATCAAGTGACTGAAAGGAAATACAAAAAGAGTTAGCTTCTCCAACTACTAAAGGATAATTTTTAGACTGTAATTTGTTCTTTTTACTGAATAATACTGTAAACACTACTAATGAAAATGTAAAAGTGTTGCCACCCAGAATTCTACCCTCTCAACAAATTAGTTTCTTTCATTCTCTTCACATTTCCTTCCGGTCTTAAGGATAGTACTAGCTGCTAAGTCTGGTTGGGATTCTGACTCTCTCAATGCCCTTTCATGATGGTTGGATTTTTACCCTTCCTCAAACCCCCTTCTTGCCAAAAATATTTATCAAACTATCTCATTAAAAGTATTATTTTGATCACTGCAATGCTATTTTTAGCTGGAAGAAGTTCTAATTCCATTTTTAAAACTATAACTTCCAATAATTTTCATTGTCAAGACCATTTCCCCTATATTTCTAAAGCAAGAAGCAGCAGCTATAGCACAGAGGAGGAAAACAAACTGGGGAACTTGTGAGGTGACATGGACTTTGTGGATAGGAAGTCATTTATATACAGCCCTTTCTTCTTTGCAAGGAGGTAGTACTTAAGAGTAAAAAACAGAAAAGGAGTCCCAAGAACTACACAACATAAAAAATGACAGGACAAAATATATATGTTCAGTATGTTCAATGAAATTTTACTGAAGAGGCTAAATAGCCTTCCTTCTTTTTTTTTTTTTTTAGCTAATATGGCAGGTATGGTGCTTTTTAAAAGTAAAATTAAGGAGGCAAAGGCACCTAGAAGAATCCCAATCCACCCCTAAACAAGAATGTATTTTCTTAAACATGTTATCCTTTAGGATTTTTCAAATCTTACGTACACTTCCTCTTTCGAGGAGTAGCTGGCACTTGCTCAGGCAATCGGGGCTGTTGGTGAATTCAACCAAGGCTTTCTCTGCCTGGAGCCGAGTGGTTGTATCTGTGGTTTCATACAGCTGTTTGCACAGATTCTCTAACTGGGCCAGGCTCTAGAAAAGATCATCAAGAAAGAAATCAGTACAGCCTACTATATAAACAAGAAACCATACTTGAAATTGCTGGACAAAAAGAAATAATGAAGAGAGACTTGCTTCTCAACTCTGAGGAGAAGCCAGGTGACCTTTATCTAATAATATATATATATATATAATTTATAGCTCTTTATTTGATGCTTTAGAAGACAAAATGATAGAATGCCTAATCAATCTATATTTTTTTCAGTTACTGTTAAAAATCAATCACAAATGATACCTTTTTTCCTTGAAAATACCCATTCTCCTAAGCTTTACCTAAAAGCTTTCAAATAAAAATTTAGTATTTGTTTGCCAAAATTATGAATACTAGAGTCACTGCTGTGAAATGAGGCACATAAACACATACTATAAATGTCACATATATCTTTACATAGTTTTACATATTTTCCCTTTGCCAAGTAGTTATTAGCTTACAGTTATGTGCATGCATACAGATACCAACCTCTCTAAGAAAACTTCAGAATGTATGTACATACGCACCTTCCTCCCTGGGTCCCTCATGGCTAAAGTTCCGCAGCCAGGAGTCTTTTCTGTTGTACTTTAAACTCTTGCTTTGGTTCCAAATTTAAATGGCAGGGTCAAAATAAATTCAACCCTCGCATATGCTCACACAGAGATAAGACAAGGGGAACGCCCCCAAATAAACCCTTCTCTCCAAATCTTGAACCAGTTCCAAACAAGCAGGAAGGGGATGGGCGTGTGCTTTGGTCAAACCCCAGAGGGACACAAATCTACTTCCACTTAATGCGGTGTTAAAAAGCAGAGGAAAGAACTAGTAAGAGTTGACTTAATATCACCCTGCCCTAACTAGAGAGGAGGCAAAAACATCTGTTAGTGTTTAAAGGAATGGTTTGGACTTTAAAAAGGAATCTATGCCTATTTTCTACAGTAGCAAGCAAGATGTGGTTTACACAGTTCGAAGAATCTCACTAGTATACTAGAATTGACAATTCTGATAAGAAAAAAAATATTTTAAAAAACCAACCTGGGTGAATAGCCTAAAATAATATTGCACAGCCACAGTCTGCCCAAGACTTATTACCACGTTATTTCACTAGGCTGTGACTATAAATCAGTTTTCCCACTAAGCAGGATACCTATTTTACTCAACATGATTAATAAATTTCAAACATTAACCTAAAGAAAACCAGAAAGACAAATACTGACACTCCAAGATCACCAGTTTCACTTCAGAGTCCCCCGACCCCTAAGAACACAGCAAAACAATAAAACAAACCAATCACCCTTCACAACATCTCGGCTCTGACTAGGCCTGTGTTTAATTGGTTCCTCTCTAACTTACATTTAATACCCTTTTCAATTCAAAAGCACAGAGAAAAGTGTGCTTGCAAAGATCTCAAGGAATAAAGCTCTGTTAGTAGTATGTGGATTTTTTTCACATAGCTAATAAACACAAAGAATTGATTACAAATATTCCATAAAACACATATGAAAGGCAGTGATCTGCTGGCCAATATTGGTCCAAGACCCTACCGACAAATCAGTTTAATTATAAATTCCCACATCTAAGCAAGGGATTAAATCTTCCTTGCAAAGTTTTTGTTTCAACCTAGCAGACAAGCTTTTCCTCCCTCCACCTATAAAATGGTTCACTTAAAAGAAAGGAAACACATTATTTTAACTAAATGGGAAGAACTATTTTAACTAAATGGGAAGACGGCTGTAAAATCTGGTATTGGGTATTAGCAGCAGCCTCATAACCTCCACAGCCACCACACCCAGAGCAGATTCCCTAAACAGTCCTGCTGCTTAAGGTATAATGATATCCTTAAAGTCTGATCAATCAGTTCCTGGTAGCACCTCCAGTGCAACTCTTGTTTATGTTCATTACAACAAAGTTGTTCACACAACGGCTAAGCATCTGTCACCAGTAGTTCCTTACGGCTAACAACAGACATGCAGGTTATGGTGGGCATTTTGTTGTTGTTTTGCTTTAATTTAGCAGAGAAAAAACATACTGCAGGGTAAGTCTGGTAATGAGTTTTCAGCTCAGGAAACAAGAAAGTTTAAAAAACAAAAGTAATTTGACTATTTACACAAACAGTTTGGAGAACTAGAGCTTTTACTTCTTTGTTTCCAGAAGAACAAATAGGGAACAATTTTGTTTTCCCAAACAATTAGTAGAAACATCTAAAATCCACAGGGTTGAGAGTCATTATATTTGCCCATACTCCCCATAGAAGGAGGGGCTGAGACATTTACATTATTTTGTTTTGGATTCTCATGTTCCCAAAGTAAACCCAATAGATTATTCTGAATCACCTTTTTCTGGTCACAGAATAAAATAATTTATCTTATTTGATTAGCTATTAAGACTAGTACCTTACATTTAGGGTAACAATGATACAAACCCAGCATCTTCCCCTTTTGCTTGGTCACACCTGTATGAAACCTCCTCCCATTCACCATGTCTTATTAAGGATGGCTACCACATGATGCCAGTTCAGTCACACAGAAGCCCCCAGAGAAAAATGCCTATTTTCTATTCCTGAGATGGCCAAACCTATAATCCACAGAGAAGCTTCCATCTGGTCCCACTGCAACAGAAAAGTCCGTTGAGTTGGGGTAAAATACTTCACAGAACTGGAAGGCAATCTTCAACTAACAAAGTATTGAATTGCTTTAGTAAAAAACGCAAGGCAATCAAACCCCCAAGCCTAGACCACACGATTCACCAGCAATAGTTACAATGAAGGTATTAAGAGAACATATCTTCTTGCCCTAGCTGGTTTGGCTCAGTGGATAGAGCATCAGCCTGTAGACAAAGGGTCCCAGGTTCGATTCCAGTCAAGGGCACATGACTGGGTTGCAGGCTCAATCCCCAGTAGGGGGCTTTGCAGGAGGCAGCCAGTCAATGATTCTCTCTCATCATTGATGTTTCTATCTCTCTCTCTCCTTATTCCTTCCTCTCTGAAATCAATAAAAATATATTTTTTAAAAAAGAGAATATATCTTCCTCAATGTTTAGCAACATTATTTTTAATATAGTCTTTTAAACCCGGATAGAGAAAATGTAGCTCAATTATTCTCTTTTCAATATAAGGTGCTACCAGTTCAGACTATGAACCTCAGAATATAATGATTTATCTGAAGAGTTGCCTCTAGATTAGAAGAAAATGAAAATTTTGTTTGTACATTAGATGCTATATACTATCCCACAAAGTAGAATACCTTGGAATTTATTTTTATTAATTTGTAAAACATGCTTTCTAAAAAAGCCTAACAGTATATACTTTTAAATTAGTCTCACTGCTTTAAAAAATATCCACTTGGAGGTTTACAAGAGACGAGGCTACTTTCTTTGAAAAAGGATTTGATGACATTCCCACTAATGCCAACTACTGAACTAGAAAACAAGCACAACATAGCCATCATATGAAAGCTAAACATATGGATGGCTAGTGACTGTGCAGGTGCTCTGCAGGGCACATCTGCCGGAACCACCTGGAATGATCAGAAGCCACAAAATGTAAAGGCAGGCTCAACCCAGAGACGTTTTCATGAAGAGTATAGAGTAGAATTACCAACCTAATAGCTGAATTTTCATGATTAGGATGCCTTAAATATAAAAAGAATTGCTGGGAAATAAAATCAAGCCATTTTCAATCTGTTTATAAACTCCATCAATTTAGACCTTTAGTTGGAATTTTTCTGTGTTCTAGAGAACACTGTGTTAAACAAATTAAAAGATGTATACTGAACCTGTCAGAAAACAAAGCATGTTAAAGATCTACAAGTAATGTTTAAAAGGTGATATACTAAAACTCCTAAAAATTCAGTAACAATAATTATTGAGAGGTTGAAAAAAAAGTGGCAAAACAGTATGTAGAGTATATCATGTGTGATATGTTATCAAATTCATAGATGAAAATGTGGATGAATACAAACCAATTATCTCTGGAGGTGAGATTATGGGAGACTTAATTTCTATGTTATATATATTTCCGTAATTTCTTATCACAACCATATACTACTTATAAGCAGGAAAAAACACACCCAACAACTGTATACAGATTGAGCAAATTTAAGTTACATTCTTCTTCTAAAGTAACTCTTCTAATTAGTAACATATTACCAATTAACAACTTATTCTGTTTCCAATCAGAATTCATAAAACCAAAAAGGCAAAAGGCTAAATTTTTTAAAAATATGTCTGTTTATTACCACTTTTATTTTGTTCTTTGTTACCATTAATAAATATTGACGGTTTAAAGGGCCTGAAAAGAACATTCCATGCAAAGTTTCCTCTTGTTTATCAAGTAATCTAGACAGCAATCTTGTAGGTCAAAGCTATTTTGGTTTTATACATATATTAGATCTCTAGGATGTCACTGCAGTGGGGCCAGTGGGAGAAAGTAGATGGCTCTCTGAATGAGAATGTTTACATATACAAACTGTTTATTTTTAAAAGTTAAAGAAAAATGTTTACGAAGCCAGTGCACAAGATTTGAATCTCTACTTTGCAAGAGAATATCCGAATGGCCAACAACAAATGAAAGGTGCTTCAGCTCAACTATCATCATCAGGAAATGGAAACTCAAACCACAATGAGCTATCCATTAGAATGACTAAAATGAAAATGCCCAGATCAAGTGGCTAAGAAACTGGAACTCATACACTACTAGCGGAGTCTGAGTTGGTTCAAACACATTGGAAAACTGGCAGCCATCTATGAAACTAAACATATGGATACCCTATGACCTAACCATTCCACTCCCAGTTACACACCCGGGAGATGTATGTGCTAAATTCACCAAAAAAACATGTACAAGAATGTTCATGGCAGCACTAAATGTAATAGTTCCCAAACAGAAAGCCATCATAGTAGTATGAATAAATATTTCATTTTTTAAAAATATATTTTTATTGATTTCAGAGAGGAAGGGAAAGGGAGAGAAATAGAAACATCAATGATGAGAGAGAATCATTGATCAGCTGCCTCCTGCACGCCTCCCCCCCTCGCCTCGCCCCCCAGAGATCCAGCCCACAACCCAGGCATGTGCCCTTGACCGAATTGAACCCGGGACCCTTCAGTCTCCAGGGTGATGCTCTATCCACTGAGCCAAACCAGCTAGGGCAATATTTCATTTCTTAATCTGCGTGCTGGTTTCACAATCCATTAATTGTACATTTATAATTAGTGTACTTTTCTGTATATTTTATTTTAATAAGAAGCTTTAAAAACAGATGGATGAATGAATGCCACCATTTTCCCCACATTCCCCAGGTATTTACTCTCATCTATTTCTTTCTGATACTTTGGAAAAGAAGTTCATCAATAACCAACAACTGCACTTTAGATTTAGAATGTTTAGAACCACAAGTCCCATTATTTTCTCAGTAAATAAATAAGGTAGGACTTTTGGATGCATTTAGGGACATTCTGTTTCTGAGAGTACTAAGAGGGTGAGTAAAACTTTTTGGTTGCAGATGCTGTGTAATGTGTATTGCTGTAAAACAAGATAAAACACATATTTTTGGCAAGTGATAATGCTATGCAAGGGCCTTGCATGCATTAGATAAGGATGGCAAGTCTGCGAACATATGAGACTGCAAAATTCACCTTTCAAACTACTAATCAATTCTAATTTGTAATAAACACATGATTTTGCATTGTGGGTAATAGGCAACCAAGACACATGTAAACACATATATACTGCCAGACTAACTATGCCTGGCCACTTAGTGGTTTATTGACTTATAAATTTAATTCAACAGTTTCACTTAACATGTCCCTAGAAACTGGTTTTGGTCCCTTCTCATAGTCACTAGTGGTGCAGAGAAATACAAGCTGTAGTGAAATACAAGCTGAATTTTCTGAAGCACTGGTGTCAAACTGGTGGCCTCAAACTGGTCCATGTTTCTGTTTTTCATCTGGTTTAAAACTTTGGATTTAAAGTTTAACATAGTTACCAATATTTCATATTAACACCTGGTTTTCTAGCTTCCCATCAAAAATGAGAAGATCTTATAGTACTGGACCTGCATGTTCGAGTGTCACTAATGAGATGACACTAAGGCAGTGCTCTGGGCAGGCTGCTCTAGGTCACCACAGTCCCTAAGCACCTGGACACTGCAGACATCTGAGTTTCTCGCTTGAATGGAATTTTGTCTCAAACCAGTGGTTCACTCTGGGAAGTCAAAGTTAAACAGTGAGCATATGGCAGTACAACAGACTTTGGCTTAACTCTGGGTACTAACTTTGTGCCAAATGTGAACTTTTGAGTACAAGGGGCTACATAAAATTTAGGCAGAGAAAAGAATTAGATGGAGAATTAAGCAATTGGATACTGGTCTTAGTAATTAACTGGGTGACTTTGGGCAAGTTAATTTCCTTGAGCTTCAGTTCTCTCATGTGTAAAATAAACGGGTATTATTATATTGTTTTTAAAAGACACCCCCAATTCTAAAATACTGATTGCAATATACCGTTCTTCCTACTTTAATTGTATAAGTAAATCAGATTTAAAGACAAGCAAAATTAAAATAATCATGAAAACAATAGGGCAAATTTTTTAGAAGAGAGAATCACACTTAAAAAATAAATCAGGCAATGGTCACTGCAGCAGAGCAGCTTACTCACAGCTTTAGTGACCCAGCAGCAGCAACAGGAGTTCTTTGGAGTGGAGAGTCAGTACAGTGTCATAGTTAAGACCTCAGATGTCAGACAAGTCCCTACTCCTCTATTTACTAGCTGTGGAAATAGGATTACTCAAATCTTTCAACCTAGCATTCATTTCTTTTAAATAGAAATAACATCTACTTCACAAGGTTGGAAAAGTCAATGAGGCAATGTATGTAAAGTGTTAATTACTGACTTTATTACTGGCTGTTATCGATTACATTGGCTACTAAAAACTGGAGAACAACATAAATGCGTATAAGAATCTGCAGTTTCTTCTAGAGGGGTTATAAATGCCTTTCCCTGTAGGGCTAGAGGGTTGGGGATACAATATACAATTGATCCTTATTCTTGGAGAATTCCTTACCTGTAAATTTACCTACTTGCTAAAATTTATTTGTAACACCAAAGTCAATACTTGCAGCAATATTGTGGTCATCTGTGGACATGCACAGAATGGTGAAAATCTTGAGGAGCCTGACACACACATTCCCAGCTGTGGTACAACAAGGCAAAGCTTTGCCTTTTCGTTTTAGGCCTCATACCATACTAGTCTACGTATCCTTCTGTGTTTTATTTAATGCCATGCTTTTATGATTTTGTGCTTTTCGTTGCCAATTTCGCTGTTTAAAATGGCCTCCAACGTTGGCCTGTGGACTGAAGGGTCCCAGGTTCAATTCCGGTCAAGGGCACCTGCATGGGTTGTGGGCTCGATCCCCAGTAGGGGGCGTGCAGGAGGCAGCCAATCAATGATTCTCTCTCATCATTGATGTTTCTGTCTTTCTCTCCCTCTCCTTTCCTCTCTGAAATCAATAAAAATATATATTAAATGGCCTCCAAGCATGGTGCTGAAGTGCTGTCTAGTGTTCCTAGAAACAAGAAGGCTGTGTGGAAATACATTAGATAAGCTTCATTCAGGAATATTAAATAAGGCAGGGTTGTAGTTTAGTTGATGAAAATGTTATGACCAGAGGTTGGCAGGAACCTAACCCTGTATATCCTCTAGGCCAGCGGTTCTCAACCTGTGGGTCGTGGCCCCTTTGGCGGTCAAGCGACCCTTTCACAGGGGTCGCCTAAGACCATCCTGCATATCAGATATTGACATTATGATTCACAACAGTAGCAACATTACAGTTATGAAGTAGCAACAAAAATAATTTTATGGTTGGATCACAACATGAGGAACTGTATTTAAAGGGCCAGAAGGTTGAGAACTACTGCTCTAGGTAATGGTTCAGTATTTGCTAATTCAGTATTCCTTGACAACTTTATAGAACACAAACACCAAGAATAATGAGGATCAATTGTATTTCTGGCATCACTAGGTGGTATTTAGTACATATTTTCCCACAGAAATTGATTATATTGCCACTATTACAGGCACTGTTTAAACAGGTATTTGTTAACTTATATAATTTTCATATTAATGTCCATAATACTAAAATTCTTTGTTATTTTTGGTCAGTTCTTACCCAATAATATTATTTTCCATTGTTTTTTTTTAGAAAGAAAGTGAAAGGGGGAGAGAGGGAGAGAGAGAGACAGAAACACGGATGTGAGAGACACATTGATCAGTTACCTCCCGCTCTTACCCCAACCAGGGCCAGAGATTGAACCTGCAACCCAGGTACCTGCCCCTGACCAGGAATCGAACGTTGACGCTCTAACCACTGAATTTATCAGTTAGGGCCATAATACTTGAATTCTTGCACAACTGACTCAAATGTCTGCTTAAATTGCCATTTATGTTGATTATGTATTGTGATTTTAGGTCATGAGCACTAATGCACACATACACGTAAGGACAAAAGTGTGCTTTGGTGTCTGGCACACAGTAGGAGCTGCATTAAGATGTTTTGCAAAAATAGGTAAGTCTAAATAACTCTTTTTTTTTTTTTTCTAAATAACTCTAAACAAGCTTCTAAAAGGACTTTGTGTTAAAATGACACACTGACCACACATCTAATTTTGTTCCCTCCCAAACTTAACTGAGACAACACTAAAGGAATTTCTTTAAAAGTCATAAATCCACAAGGATTATGACAGGAGAGGGGTCAATAGCAACAAAATTTTAGAATCCAGAAAAATCAGTAGTAACTGACTTAACTGACTCAAGAAAGCCAAACCCCTTGTCAGTGGTGGGGAAAATCAACCTGATTTACACTCCATGCTCAGGTGTTAAGGTGAAGTGGGGTGACCAAAGCAAAGAAAAACAGGGTGAAAGTATTTTTGAGAAGCAGATGCCCAGATATCTTCCCTTACTCTACGCCTCTGAATGGCTGTCCCACTTTCTCTGGCCTGGGATTCACCACAGCAGTCAAAAGCACACTTGGACATCATATAAGCTAACAGGTTGATTAAGTGGCCACGTGAGCATCCCATATTGCCGAGTCTCTCCTTACTCTGTTCCTTCCACCCAGAAATGCCCGGGTCTAGACTATTATCTAGACAGGAGTTTGGAAGATTTCCCCCTGAGAGTCTCATTAGTCATAAAGGAAACACCTAAAAAAGATGCACTAACATGGGGGTTACCCAATAGATGGCACAGTCCAATTACCCTACTTATCTGCTTGATGCCTCAAACAGGCAAGCCTCACCCCCATACTTCAGAGTTTCCAATCAGCTTTGTAGTCTTTTAATCTTGATTTTAAGCAAATAATCAAGGATTACCAGGAATCTGAAGAAAGCCTTTAATATGCAAGATAGTGTTAAAAACAAGACAACAGACCCAAAATGAAATTGCCTATGCCAAGCCCCATGTCACCAAACTGAGACACTTAGTTTCAGCTCTCCCAGAAATGGAACCATAAACCAGTCAATCAGGAAAGTAACTTAACACTAACCAACCTTCCTTTTTGCCTAGTACAACTTCCTTGTTCCTGCTCTTCTGTCTGTCTTTCGTTTTACACAGCTCTGCAGAGCTTTCTATCTGCCAGACTGGATGCTGCCCAATTGAAATAGATATTTGCTCAAATAAACATCAAATTTTTTTTTAATATGCTTCAGCTTATCTTTTAACAATCTGAATCTAAACAAACACACCAAAAGCAACCTACCAGGAGCAAAGAGAAACTGCAGGAAGAAGGAAACTTGAAAAAAATAAAAAAATAAATTGGGGGGAGGGGTAATATTAACCTCACCAAAAGATAAAACATATTACAACAGTAGAATAACAAGAAACTCTGAAAAGAAAAAACAAAACAAAAAAGGAAACAACAATAACATACACATTTAAAAAACATAAAAGAGATCTCAGAAATTAAAAATACAATAGAGGAGACAAAATATCAGAAAGTTGTCTACCGAATGCTTTTAGCACAATAGATGAAAATCAAGTCACGCTCAGGCTCTTACTGTGAAACCTCAGAAACCTGAGGGACAAAAAGAAGATTCTATAAGCTGTACTGGGACAAAAAACAAAAATAAAATCCAAGCCAGGTAACACATAAATGATGAGAGATCAGATGGCTCTGGACAACACAAAAGCAACACTGAAAATAAGCCAACATAACAATCAATGTCTGCAAGATTCTGAAGGAAAATGATCAACATAGAATGCTATACGCAGGCCAAGAACTAATCAAGCTATTTCAGGCATGGAAGGCCACAAGAATCTACACCCGTGCTTCACACCAAAATAGGAGCAATCTCATAAAAAGGTAAGCATGGGATGCAGGAAAGAACTACAAAACAGGAGAGGGACATCAGGGATCCCTGGGAGGGTGGTGAAGGGAGATGACAACTGTGTGCTATTCATCCAGAGGAGCCAGGCCCTGTCCAAGCAAAGTGGCCCTGAAAGGGCAAGGGCTATGCCCTCCATCTTGCCCCGGATCCTCCATTTTTTGGGCAGCAGCTATTAGCCATGTGCTCAGCAAGGAGCTTCTTCCCAGAAGCCCAAGCCTCTGCTAGCCACACCTAGGATTTCTTTAAACTAACCAATGACAATCAAGGGAAGTGCGCACCATAGACACAACCACATCCTGTGTAACAAGACCCAGACTTGCGCCTGGCCAATCGGGAGGGCCCACAGTCCTCTCTCCTCCCCTTACTCCAACCCGCTATAAAACCCCTCTTCCCACAGGGCTAGCTCTCTATGCCCCCAGCTGCTGCATCGGTGAGTGTGTATGCGTGGGGGGAGCTCGAGCTAGCTCGAATAAAGACTCTTTTCGCTTTTGCATCGGACTCGGCTGGCTCCCTGGTGGTCTTTTGGGGATCCTGAAATCTGGGCATAACAGCCCGAGGGACAAGTCACGTGTGAAAGGCATCACCAAGATGCCTGATGCCATCCAGGGCAGAATACCTGGGTGAGAGTTCTTATGTTAAGAAGTTTTCACCTTAATCCATGTTGAAGTTCACAGAAAAGCTCTCAGCTAACTCACCTTAAACTTTGGAAAGTTTTTCTATAGATCTGCATAATTATTTAAAGCTAACATTCTAAAGATAAAGGCAGTTGTGCAACATTAAAGGATGACTTCGAAATTAATACTGCATTTAAAGGCTGTAATAAGCTTTAGGCATAACACTTTTGTACCCTATGGAGTTCCAACTAGAAAAAATAAAACAATAAAGTTGGTTTTTGTCACCTTTACTTTCTTGGTAAAAGAAGTTTGTCTCTGCAATGCCTTTTATGAAACTTGATTCTGTCATGCTGACAGTATTAAAAGACCAAGGCAAAATGGTAAGAGAGCAGTCCATGGAGGCCAAGCAGGAATTTTCATCTGTTTGTGTTAAGCATTCGGTAGACCCTTTCATTTTGACAACTGACGTTCTTTAGTTCTTAGGAACGGAAGCCAACACAGAGACACTTGGGAACACGAATTTGCAGTTTGAAACAATCATACGTGTAAATAAACTTCTCTGCTATATTACCATTGCCCTGAAACCTTGTTTTTAAAAGCACATCTGTACAATCCTATAATCGTTCAATACTCCTGTTAAAAGTGTTAAGCCACATCTCTAACAATTTAAATTGGAATATACTGTCTACTGCTATTCTCAGATTTTTTTCCTTACAAAGTTCATAATGATTTTAACCGCATAGCAAGCATGATCAAACAATTGACTTCTAAAGGTCAGAAAGTGATAGCCTATTGGTTAAGTATTAAAGGAGCCAAAATGTGCGAGTTGTATAAACTTTCACCTCATTTAGTCCTGGTTTCCAAGAACTATTTGCTTTTGAGTTATTATTAAAATAAAGTTACACTACAGAGAGATACTGTTGGGCCAGTATGTATTTATCAACTTAATTTTATGTTCTTAATATCAGTTTGGTACAAAATTCAAACTTTAGAGTATTAAGGGTATTTTGGGCAGAGTCATATTAAAATATTAAAAGTGACATTTGAAACTGATTTGTATATGAGAAAGCAAAGAAAGCTATCAAACACAATCACCAATTATCTGAGGCCAGCAATCACTACACAAAGATCATATTGTGTTTTACAATGACTAAAAAAAGCACTTATACTTAGTTTTGTTAATAAGCTAGCCAAGTAAGTGCAACTGGCCTGGTAAGTATTTAAGGAACTTTAGGAATCTTAGGGTTCCTCACCCCGCCTCATTATATGTTACTAGTTCTTAAAATTTTCACTGCTGATAGGAATTGCATGAACAAATAGAAACTAATTTTTTTAAAGAGACTATATGGAGCAGCTACAGACTGGGAGAAAATCTTATAGAACATATATCTAAGAAAAGACTGGTATTCAAAATATACAAAGAACTCTTAAAACTTGACAACAACCCAATAAAAAAATTGTCAAAAGATCTGAACAGAAACCTCACCAAAGATGTACAGATGGCAGACAAGCATAAGGAAAGATGCCTAACAATATATATTATCAAAGAAATGCAAGTTAAAACAATAGTAAGATATTACTACACACCTATTAGAATGGCTAAAACCCTAAACATTGAAAACACCAAATGCTGGCAAGGATGTGGAAAAACAGTAACTCTCATTCACTGCTGATGGGAATGCAAAATGGTACAGCCACTTTGGAAAACAGTTTGGCAGTTTCTTACAAAACTAAACATGCTCGTAATTACTATATGATTCAGCAATTGTGTCCCTTGGTATTTACTCAAATGAGCTGAAAACACATCTACACAAAAGCCTGCATATGAGTGTTTACAGCAGGTTTACTCAGAATTGCCAACACTTGGAAGCAACCAAGGTGTCCTTCAGTAGGAGAATGGGTAAATAAACTATGGTACATACATTCAGACAATGGAATCTTGTTCAGTGATAAACAGAAATGAGCTACCAAGCCACAACAGACATAGAAGAACCTTAAATGCATATTACTAAGTGAAAAAAAAGTCAGTCTGAAAGGCTACATACTGTATGGTTCCACCTACATGACATTCAGGAAAAGGCAAAACTACAGAAACCATAAAAACAGCAGTAGTTGTCAATTTTTTGGGGGTCGGGGTGGGAGTGGGAAGAAAGGGATGAAGAACAGGCTGAACCCAGGGGATGTTTAGGGCAGTGAAACTAGTCTGTATGATACTGTAATGATGGATACATGTCATTATACATTTGTCAAAACCCATACCGTAGACTGTATAACACTAACAGTGGACTTTAGTTAATATTTAATATTAATGTATCAATACTGCTCATCAATTGTAATATTACTACAATAATGCTAATAACAAATAATGCTAATAATATACTACAATAATGCTAATAACATGTTAATAACAAAGAAAACTGTGAACAAGGAGGTATGTGAGAACTCTACTTTCCACTCAATTTTTCTATAAACCCAAGACTGCTCTAGGAAGTATATTATGGCCCTGGCCGAGTGGCTCAATTGTTTGGAGTATCGTCCCGTACACCAAAAAGGTGTGGGTTTGATTTCCGGTCAGGACACATACCCTAGATTGTAGGTTCAGTTTCCACTACGGGCACGTATGGGAGGCAACTGATCACTGTTTCTCTCTCACATCAATGTTCCTCTCTCTATATAAAATCAATTTTTAAAAAAGTATGTTAGAGATGAAAAATGGAGTGGAGTAAGTGGAAGCTACACTGACAGTCTCACAGGACCAAACTAGAAATACAACTAAAACACAGAAAAACCACTCTGAAGAATCAGCTGAAGACTAGCTGGAGAGAACCCTGATAATCAAGGACAGAAAGTGGAGATTGCACAGAGACTGGTAGGAAGTACAGAGGTGTGCGAGGGGTGGCTGTGCTGGCACAGACAGTAGCTGAAGATCTGGGGATATCTCAGCTGTGGGGGGGTTCCTACTGAGAACTCTGGGGTCTAAACCCCAAGTAGGGCTCCCCAGCCCAGAGCACCAGAACTGAGAAAGTTGCCCAGATAACACCTGGCTGTGAAAAGCAGCAGGGTTGCTGTCTGCCAGCCAGAGACTGCTGGAAATGCAGGCACCCTCTTAAAGGGCCAACACACAAAATTTCGTGTGCATCTTCACCTTGAGCTCTGGCAGAGGGAGGGCAGAGTGGATTGGAGCTGTGTGAGGAGTGTCCAGGGTTGGAACTCAGAGGGCAGCTATCCCGGTTTCTTGTGCTGAGTCATTCCCTCACGCGGCGGAGGACATCTTTCTCTTATGGACCTTTGCCATTTAGGTGGTTTTGGCCTGGGGGGGAAGGCAGTTGCCCCACCCTGTGGTCACAGCCTGAGGCCAATCAGGATAATACCAATCACACTGCAGGCAAAGGTGATCTCTGGAGGCTTTGAGTTTTTGCCTGATCCATTTCTGGGCCCGGGGCTAGAAGAAGCAGACCCTCATGGACATCTTGGTCCTTTCTAACCATGCAGCCCCAGCAGAGAGAGGCAAAAGCTGTGGATTGCTGAGAGCCCCAGACAGGGTACTCAAGGTCAATCAGAAATAGCATCTGATATTGTCCTCCACTAGAGATTGGGAGTTGTAGTAGATCTACCTAATACATAGACACAAACCCAAACAGGCAGCCAAATTGGGGAGATAAAACAACAACCCCCAAATGAAAGAACAAGAGAATTCTCCAGAAGAAGAGATAAATAAAATAGAGATAAGAAACTTATCTGATATAGAGTTCAGAATGATGGCAAAGATGCTCAACAGCATGAGAAAAGATATAGTAACTATGAAAAATGAACAGTTGGAAATAAAGAATGACATAGCATTAATAAAGAAGACACTGGAAGGAATACACAGCAGATTAGGGGAAGCTGAGGATCAGATCACTGAATAAAAGACAGGATAGTAAAAAAAAATCACTCAATCAGAGAACCACAAAGAAAAAAACAATTAAAATACAAAAAGAGCCCTAACCGGTTTGGCTCAGTGGATAGAGCGTCGGCCGGCGGACGCAAGGGTCCCAGGTTCGATTCTGGTCAAGGGCATGTACCTTGGTTGCGGGCACATCCCCAGTTAGAGGGTGTGCAGGAGGCAGCTGGTCAATGTTTCTCTCTCATTGATGTTTCTAACTGTCTATCCCTCGCCCTTCCTCTCTGTAAAAAATCAATAAAATATATTTAAAAAAAAATACAAAAGGAAAGCTTAAGGAAGCTGTGGGACAACATGAAATGTAATAATATTCACAGAATTGAAGTACCAGGAGAAGAAAATGAGCAAGGGATAGAAGGTGTTTGAAGAAACAATGGCAGAAAACGTCCCTAACCTGGTGAAGGAAAAAGTCACACAAGTCCACAAGACAGAGAGTCCCAAGCAAGAAGAATCCAAACAGGCCCACACCCAGACACATCATAATGAAAATGGCAAAAATTAAAGACAAAGAGAGAATCTTAAAGGCAGCAAGAGAAAAGTAATTTGTTACCTACAAAGTAGCTCCCATAAGGCTGTCAGTTGATTTCTCAGCAGAAACTCTGTAAGCCAGAAGGGAATGGCATGAAGTATTCAAGGTAATGAAAAACAAGGATCTGAAACCAAGATTACTATATCCAGCAAGGTATCATTGAAAATACATGGTGAAATTAAGAGCTTCCCAGACAAAAAAAAAAAAGGCTAAAGGAGTTTATCACCACCAAACCAGCACTGCAAGAAATTCTAAAGGGACTACTGTAATGAGAAGAAATAGAGAGAGAAACATAGGCATACAGAATTAAAATGATGATAAATAAGTACCTATCAATAATAACCTTAAATGTAAATGGATTAAATGCTCCAATTAAAAGCCACAGGGTATCTGAATGGATACAAAAACATGACCCAATTATATCCTGTCTACCCACCTCAGAACAAAAGACTCACACAGATCAGAGTGAAGGAATGGAACAATTCTTTCCAGGTAAATGGAAATGAAAAAAAAAAAGAAGCAAAAAAAAGCTGGGATAGCAATACTCATATCTAACAAAATAGACTTCAAAATGAAGGCAATCACAAGAGAAACAAAGGTCATTACATAATACTAAAGGGATCGATCCAACAAGAGGATATAACCCTGGTAAACATATATGCACCCAATATAGGAACACCTAAGTATACATTAAAAAAACTTCTAGAGGACTTTAAGGGAGAGATAGATAGCAATAGTCAAAGTAGGGAACTGACTTCAATGGATAGATCTTCCAGACAAAAAATTAACAAGAAAACAATGACTCTAAATGACACACTGGATCAGATGGATTTAATTGACATTTATAGAACATTTCACCCCAAAGTTGTAGAATACACATTCTTCTCAAGTGCACATGGGTCATTCTCAAAGATAGCTCATATGTGAGCACACAAAACAGTCTCTACAAGTTCAAGAAGATTGAAATCATATCAAGCATCTTCTCAGGTCACAATGGAATGAAATCAGTAATCAACTACAGTAAAAACACTCAAAAACATTCAAATACATGGAGGCTAAATAGCATATTATTGAACAATGAATAGGTTACCAATGAGATTAAGAAAAAAGAAGTCCTAAGAGTAAAGTTTATAGCACTACAGGCCTACCTAAAAAACAAGAAAAATGAACAATAAACTATTTAACCCTACAACTTAAAGAATTAGAAACTGAGAATAAGAAAAGCCCAGAATAAGTAGAAGTGAAGATTAGAGCAGGAAAAAAATGTATAGTTTCCTAAGAAATCCGAAACACCTATCAGAAGAATGTATGCACCTCTATGTTAATAGCAGCACAATTTACAATAGCTGAGATCTGGAAACAGCCCATGTGCCTATCAGTAGCAGAATGAACAGAAAAGCTGTGGTACATTTACACCATGGAATACTAAGCAGCAGTAAAAAAGAAGGATCTCTTATCCTTTGAGACAGCATGGAGGGAACTGGAGAGTATTATGCTAAGCAAAAGAAGCCAGTCAGAGAAAGACAAGTATCACATGATCTCACTCATATGTGGATTCTAATGAACAAAATAAACTGATCAACAAAATAGATCCAGAGACATAGAAGTATAGAACAGACTGTGGAATCTCAGAGGGAAGGCGAGGGAGGATGCGTGGGTGGGAAGAGATGAACCAAAGAACTTGTATGCATATATGCATAACCCATGGACACAGACAATGGGGGGGTGAAGGCCTCGGGTGGGGGGGTGGAAGCGGGCTGGAAGGGGTCAATGGGGATAAAAGGGGGACATTTGTAATAATTTCAACAATTAAGATTTAATAAAAAAAGTATATTACAAAGTCTATTAAAAGCAAATCTAATTTCCCATTTTAAAAAAGTCCTACTCTTCCTCTACAAATTTTATCTTACTGTTTTTTGATTTACTAACCAATGTTCTATAATAAAACATGACATTTTACATCCTAGTTTTCACGTCATTGGTCCACTTGGCAGAGCAATACAATGCTTAAAATTATCTAATTTAATACATAGACATTATAGTACTGTCATTCATATTCAATGATGAAAAATTTTCTTTGTTACCTTTTGAATTCCACTTTTCTCCCAAATATTAGTTACTACACATTCTAAATAAAATCCAAAGTTAGTCAATATTTAAAATCTCCCCTCTTGAATAATACAATGAATGGCCTTAGAACATGAATATCATCAGTTACATGCTACTAGAGGCCCAGTGCACGACATCTGTGCACTGGGGGAAGGGGATACCCTCAGCCTGGCCTGCACCCTCATGCAGTCCAGGACCCCTTGGGGGTCCTTAGTGCTGCCACAGAAGCAGGAGAGGTTCCCGCCACCACAGCTGCCCTCGCCAGCCGCGAGCCCGGCTTCTGGCTGAGTGGCGCTCCACCTGTGGGGAGCGCACTGACTATCAGGGGGCAGCTCCTGCGTTGAGCATCTGCCCCCTGCTGGTCAGTGTGTGTCATAGAGACCGGTCATTCCGCCATTCGGTCGATTTGCATATTAGGATTTTATTATATAGGATTATAGTCCATTATTTTGGTTTTGTCTTTTTAGGACTAAGAACTACACATTACTATTATTTCATACAATGTTTGTTTAGATTTACTTATGTTTAGCAATTTCATTGCTCACCTTTACTTCTCTCATAATCAAATCTTTTTAGAGTATTTTCCTTCTTCTTTAAGTATATCTTTTATAGAAGTTCTGTAAGTAAAAAACTGTTGGTGGTAAACTCAGTTTTTGTTGATTCTTAACAGATTATTTTGTTGGGTACAAATTTTAAGTTGACATTCATTTCTATCTGTACTACCTTTTGGCTCCCAGATTGCTGTTGTCTCTATAAAACTGTTCTTTTTATTTGCAAGTGATATTTTTCTTTCTAATTTTAAGTCCTCTTTATCTTTCTAGTTTGTAGTTTTACTACAAAATATGTCAAGATGATTTTAAAAAATTTATCTCGTTTTATAAATGTAGCCAACTTTAACTTACATTCATTTTTTCAGTTCTAGAATATTCTTCAAATATTTGTCTCTCTTCCATTCTTTCTAAGTAACCTCCATGTCTCTAACCTTTCATACTTTTCCTGTCCTTATCTCCCTGTGCTGTATTCTGAACAATAACTTCAGACCTTCTAGTACTCTCTCTTCCTCACTGTGTCCAATATGGTAATCTATTTATTGGGTTTAAAATCTCAATGATTATATTTTTAACATTCTATTTCATTTTTGCATATGTGATTTGTCATTTTTGACAATCACTTTTTGCATGTTCATTGTTTTCTTAAAAATTCATTATTTTGTTAAGTATTTCATACATAGTTTAATTAATTTTTTAATTCTGTTAGCCAACAATGTTCCTGTATCTGAAGTATTGTGTGTGTGTGTGTGTGTGTGGGGGGGGGGGTGTCTGAAGTAATTTATACCTGCTGCTTACATTTTCTGCTCAATCTCATTTATAGGTGCCTTTTTCTTTGTGGGGTAATATAAACTCATAATTGGTTGGTATAAATCTATGGAAATTGGAATATCCATTTTCTGTTTCTGCTAAGAACTACAGGGTTGCCTGGCCAGTGTGGCTCAGTTGGTTGAGCGTCGTCTCATGCACCAAGAGGTCTCGGGTTCGATTACTGGTCAGGGCACATGCCCAGGTTGCTGGCTTGATCCCCAGTAGGGGGTGTGCAGGAGGCAGCATATTGTTGTTCCTCTCTCTCTGAAATCAATTAAAAAAACACTGCACATACTGGGGGGAAAAGAGAACTACAGCGCTTTCTAGGATCTTGGGTTAATGTGAAGTTCCAGTTTCGGTTTCCTCGCTTTGCAGCACGAGTGTTCAGTTTTAGCATTTGACCCTAGAATGATTTTCGTTAACAATTCACTCCCCACACTCCAGTTTGAGAGGGTTCATTTATATTAATTAATGGGGGTGAGGACTTGGAAGGTTTCCCTCATTTCTTACAAGCTTCTCAATGCTTATTTACATTCTAACAGGATCTACCTATAGTGACAGGGCACTTCAGAAAAATAGTTTGCTATACAGTAGGAAAATGAACTCTATTTTCCTACTCACTTTTGCTCCTAAGAGATTTTCCTTACTTTTTCGGGGTAAGGTCAGCTATGTTTTAAAGGGAATTATTTTAACACTTTACTAAGCATTTCTGAGTGTTGTATAGAAGAATTTTCAAGTAGTGTATTCTGCCATACTGCTAGAAACGTTGTAAGTCTTCTTTTTTTTTTAAACGCTGCTGTTAAACTAGATCTCTCCCATCATATACCTCTGAAGTTTCTCTATACCTACAGGTGGGATCTGTGATATTTATCAGTATCATCTTTTATCTTGTCAGATTTAGAGAACTTTTCTAGTCTATTAAGATCTTTTTAACTCCTATTATCAAACAATCCTCCCCTTGCCTTGTTTATGAGCAGCATATTGAATTTATATTTTAGCAGTTATTTGTTTATATAATTGTTTCTCTTATTATCCTTTGAAATTAAAGATAGGATATATCTTAGTTACTCTTGATTTTTGAGGCCATGTAGGAATATATAACTCATAGGAAGTATTGAATAAATGCATGCTAATTGAATGTCCTTATCTAAGTTGCTGATAAAAATATTGAATAGCATAATAAGCCAATTGCCAGAGCCCTGAGACCCATAATAGAGACCCTGCTCCTAGCCATCAATGACCCATTGATAGTACTCTTGGGGTATGACCATTCAACTATGCAATGATTCAACAAATAGCTGAGACTGTATGAAATCTTACATTTCAGCCAATTACCTATTGACTATGAGGAAATTCTAAGAAATTTTATCAAATGCTTTGCTGAAATCCAGATATATTCTGTCTACAGCATCTCCCTTTTTCTTCTAGCCTTACTGACTCACCTTAAATCCTTCCAAATCATATTGATCTCTTTAGCACAATTTTGAACTCAGCAACAGACATTTTTACACTTTACATGCTGCCTTACTGAATGAGTTCAACTTATCTTCTCATGATATTTAACATAGTGCTGAACATACAGTAAGCCATCAATAAATAACTACTTTATTATAGCAGAATATCTTTTAAATGTGTGGTAACTGGGGAGAAAATGAGAACGCTCATCTCTAGTCCCACCCTCACTAGAAGGAAAGGGGAGAAGAAATAGGATTCTGTATTTTATTCCAAGGAAAGGGAATAAAGAATGTTGTGTTTGCCCGGCTGGTGTGGCTCAGTGGTTGAGTGTCGACCTATGAACCAGGAGGTCACAGTTTGATTCCTGGTCAGGGCACTCCAGGAGGGGGCATGCAGGATCAATGATTCTCTTTCATCATTGATGTTTCTATCTCTTCCTTTCCCTTCTTCTCTGAAATCAATAAAAAATATATTTAAAAAAAAGAATGTTGTGTTTAATAAAATTACCCTTTAATACTACCAAAATCTGCTTTCATTTTGTTAAATGTCATTTTTTTCAAACAAATACTTGTGAGAGTAATGTATTCAGTTACCAATCCAAAGAGGAAAGGGACCTGTACATTTCTCAGATGATGTGAAATAGAATATTTTAAAACATACTATCAATCACTGTAGATACTAACGATACAGCCCTAAATATTTTAATTGATGACATTCAAAAGGAACTTCCATATAATCCATCAAGTTCTAATTCATTTTTAATTTTATTTTAGAGAGGGAGAGAGGGAAACACACACACAAATACCGTACACACACCCATCAACCAATCAGCCACCTCCTGTACCCCCCAACTGGGGATCGAAACTGCAACCCACGCACGTGCCATGACTGGGGAATGAAACCCAAGACTTTCTGGTGCATGGAACAATGCTCCAACCAACCAGGCCAGGACAAGTTCTAATTCATGACAAGCCTGGGAAAACCACATTGTGCGCCAATTCCTTAAAAACCCAAGAAATTATTTACATATCTTTCTAAAAAAGGAACCAAGATAAGTGCTGAATATAACAGCCAGTGAGACTCCACAGAGTTCTCTAGTTCAATGGTTGTCAAAGTGTGGCCCACGGACCCCTGGGAGTGACTGAGACTCTTGCAGGAGGTCTATAAAATCCAAGCTATGTTCATAATAATACGACGACATTACTTACCCTTTTCACTGTATTGACATTTGCATAAAAGGTGCACCAGTGGCACAAATGCAATGGTGGATAAAACTGCTGGCGCCTTAGCACAACCCAGTGGCATCAAGAGTGTAATAGCAGTCATTGTATTTTTCACTGCCACACACTTATTTAAAAAAAGAAACAGAAAAAAAAAAATCTAGTTTCAAGAATGTCTTTGATGAAAGAATTGAAAAATTATTATCCTTAAACCTCAATCTTGAGGACACATCTTTTTAATATTCAATGTGACAAAGGGAAAGTATACATAAAACGTTTCTGCTGCATACCAATGGGTTTTCATGTAGCAGAATAAAAAGTTCAGATGTGGTTTCAGATTTTATGTTGCAACTAGCCTTCACGAAACTATTACTTGCCAAAGAAGTATTGAAGAAGAATATCCACAATTACTTGAAAAGGCTATTAAAATATGACCGTTTTTCCAATTATATATCTGTGTGCCGATGAATTTTATTCATACATTTCAATCAGAATAACACATGGTAATGGATTGAATACAGAAGTATAGCCCAGCCCCCAAATCCTCAGGTTTTGAATTAGCAGATTCAACCAACCAATTCAACCAACCATGGACTGAAAATATTCAGAAAAATATGTTACATTGTTACTAACACATACTATGTAGTAAGGCTTACAATGGCTGCCTCTATACTGAACATATACAGACTTTTTACTTGTCATTATTCCCTAAACAATACAGTATAACAACTGTTATTTAGCATTTACATTGCACTAGGTATCATAAGTAATCTAGAGATCAGAAAGTATACAGTAGGATGTGCACAGATTATATACAAATACTATGTATGCCATTTTATATAGGGACTTGAGCATCTGCTGATTTTAGTATGCATGGGGGTGGAGGATGTGTACTATAACCAACCCCCCATGGATACTGAGGGGCAACTGTATGAGAATCCAGCAGTACTCCAGGAAGCCAGATATTAGAGATGTACCCCCCAAAATGCTACTTCAGTAAATTTTTGTTTTGTCTTGGAATGTTTTTTAATAAAAATGTTTATAATGTTTAAAATGTTTATAATGACTTATTTTAAATGAATTTAAACACATTCTAAAAATTATACTTTAATTTCTTTTAAAAAGTTTTCATTGATTTTTAATTAATTAATTAATTTCAGAAAGAAAGAAAGAGGGAGAGAGATAGAAACATCAATGCTGAGAGAGAATCATTAATAGACTGCCTCCTGCATGCCCCCTACCGGGGATAGAGCCTGAAACCCGTGCACGTGCCCTTGACGGGAATTGAACCGTCCGCAGGCCCAACACTCTATCCACTGAGCCAAACCGGGTAGGGCTGCTTTAATTTCTAAAAAGTAAATACTGTGGCTAAAATTACATAAATAAAAACTCTTTGGGGTCCTCAATAATATTAAAGAGTATAGAGGGGTTGAGACCAAAAGTGTGAAAACTGCTGCTGTGGCCGATGAAAAACATCGGGGAGTCCTGTTCCACCTCACACACAGCAGGAACAAACTATCTAATTTACCTTATCTAGCAAGAAATACTTCGGGCTACTATTTGCCATCTGTACATCTCCAATACTGCAATGTAAGACCTAATACATCACTATAAGGTGAGCAGCAGTCACTCCCAGAAACAACTTTGCCAACCACCTCAGAAACCCTATCTCTGTGCCCCACCCCAAACATGACACCTTCCTTTTCTTTCGGTAAATAACCATTACCTTGGCTTTATAGTAATCCCTTCTTTGTCATTTTCTTTTTATGGTGTGCTTCCCTAGAGACAGCAGTTTAGTTTTGCCTACTAAAAATGTTTTTGGTGTCTTTAGGTTTCTTTTTATACATAGGATTCTCCAGCATCCCTTTCATTTCCATATAATTTATCTATTGAAGAAACCCAGGCTGTGGGTTCTATAAGAGTTCCCCAGGTTTGAGTTTTGCTGACTATATCTTCTTAGTACAGTTCAGCATGTTCCTGTTTTTGGTATTTCCTAAAAATTGACAGATGGATCCAGATTGAATTAGATTTAGGTTCTTTCCCCACTACTTTGGCAAGATTATAGGAGACACATAATGTCTGATTGTTTCTTTTTGTGATCTTAGGAGCCACTGATACTCTATACCAGTGGTCGGCAAACCGTGGCTCATGAGCCACATGTGGCTCTTTGGCCCCTTGAGTGTGGCTCTTCCACAAAATACCACATGCAGGCGCGCACGTACAGTGCGATTGAAACTTCGTGGCCCATGCGCAGAAGTCGGTTTTCGGAAAGGAGATAGACAAAACATGTATACAAGACAAGTGTGGATGGGAGAGTTGGAAGGGGTCAATCTCAGCGAACGTACCTCAATCAGATTGAGGACGTTTTTAGCAAAGGCCAGCTTAGGAGTACCCTAATTAAGTTAATAACAATGTACCTACCTAAATAGTTTAAGTTTAAAAAATTTGGCTCTCAAAAGAAATTTCAATCATTGTCCTGTTAGATATTTGGCTCTGCTGACTAATGAGTTTGCTGACCACTGCTCTATACGGATGACCATATCTGTTCAGTCAGTGGGGACTGTAAAAAGGTGATGCTTTAATTCTATAATTCTTTTTCACTTATTTGTCGGAATATATTTATAAATTCTGCCCCTCATCTACTATTTCGTTATGTATTGGTTCAGTACATAGAAAAGACACAGGAAATAATTGATTCTTTTCCTTTACCAGTTTTTAAGATAATGAATTGGTTTCCTGCCATCATCTGAAGGTGACCAGGCATTCTTATTTTTAAAATATAATTAAGAGTTAATTAATTTAAACATAGTTGATAAACCTCTCTGCCCAATTTTCAAACAGCACAAAACTACATTAGATTTAGTTGTGTAACAATCCGTTTTATATGCCTGTAAAGGTACATCTCCATAGTAAAGGCATTTTTAGTTATAGAAAAGGTTGATAACTATTTAGTTCTTAAAAATATGACAAAATATTTTAAAAATATGATTTTCTTAACACTTATGCTGAGATAAATTCAGATAAAATATTTTAAAAAGTTGTCTGCTTTGGTGATGCTGTTTTTCTGATCCAATATTAAGAAATTATCCATAAAAACCTAGAGACAGTTCATGCTACAATTATTTTATAAGAGTCTGATTCAATTAACGTTTGCTTAAAAAACAAAACAAAAAAAAACATGACTCGCCCTGGCCAGTATGGCTCAGTTGGTTAGTCAATCCCATGCACTGAGAGGTTGCAGGTTCAATTCCTGGTCAGGGCACATGCTCCGGTTGAGGACTAGGTCTCCAGTAGGGGGCATGCAGGTGGCAACCGATCCATGTTTCTCTCCCTCTGGTTCCTCTCTCTCTAAAATCAATAAAAACATACATATATTTTTAAAAAATGACTCAATTGTTGAAACTAATTACTCTAAAGTAACTTTAAAAATAAAAAAGTTATCACTTGAAAATCATGGGCACATTCTATAGGCACTGCCTACATCCATCTATTTTTAAGTTACAAAGAATATATAACAAAATAAAAATAAAAGGGCTAAAAATAAAATCATCTCATTTTATTATCAACTTTTAAGTTTCCAAAACAGAAGTGTTTTTCATGTTCCCAGTCACAAAAGTTATGTAGATAAAATTCTTGTTTTTACGAAATGAGATAGGAATAAGACTTTCCCAAAAGATATTTTCCATACTGGAAAGCAATTATCATAAAAGCTTTTAAGTATAATAAGAGATTTAAATGCTCATGCTCCTCATTCTCACTAAATACACACAAGACCTCAACCAGTACAGAGAACAATGTTTTGAATATGGGATCCTCAGATACAGTCTCAGTGTTCCATGAGTTCTCTGAGAATTTCATAATGATGCTTTCATTTTAATGACTGTATAAAAAACAATACAATCATATTTTAGATTATCTGGCTGATCATCTTAATATCAACTACTGCCTCATGATTTTAGTGCTCACATATGTGTTCAGGGATATACTGGTACCAAATATGCTTTAATAACTGAGGTCTAATAAAAAGGACTTGGTTTTCCAGTTCCTTGAATGCAGAAAAAGGGTGGGAGAACTGGGTCATCGCATGGCACACAGCAGTACTAGCATGCTGAACTCAATAAAGAACTTACAAAAATGTCTTAATATGTACAGGGGTTCTTATTGGGGTGATGAAAGCCACTGAGTTATTTACTTTAAAAGTGCTGAATTTTATGTTATGTGAATTTTATCAATAAAAAAAAGAACTTGGACCATAGCAGTCACTATTATAGATAGCATATTAAATGTATGTTGCCAATTTGAATATAATTAGTTTTGTGGTTTGTTTTAAATTTGTAGCTTCATTTATAGTTGCATAAGAGTGACAACCCTGTGGAAATTATGCCTAGTTTTATGTTTGTTAATATGTGTTCCATTAGAACCAAAATAATTCAAATCAATACTGGGGATCTGTGAGACACCATTTTCAACTTTAAAATGGGCTACTGATTGAGAAAAACTGATATGAAAGACTTATAAACACTATCCACATCTTATTTCTCTGAAAGTATAGTAATAAAAAATGGGAACATATTAGAAATTTTATATCTTCTTTATAAATTACTCCAAGACCTTTGAAGGTTCTTATTTACCCATATAATATTTCTACTTGTAAAAACTGAATTACCACCCGGCCAGCATGGCTCAGTGGTTGAGTGTCGAGCTATGAACCAGGAGGTCATGGTTCGATTCCTGATCAGGGCACATGCCTGCGTTGTGGGCTCAATCCCCAGTGTGGGGTGTGCAGGAGGCAGCCGATCAATGATTCTCTCTCATCACTGATGTTTATCTTTATCTCTCTCTCTCTCTCTGAAATCAATAAAAATATATTTAAAAAAACCAAATAAACCCCTTCCCCCCAAACACACACACCTGAATTACCAATTTAAACATAGCAGCTGCTCACCAAATATACATTGCTTTAAAAAATGAACAAAGGTACCAAGAATCAGGTACTGAGAAACAGAAATGCAGGTTTCCGCATTGGTCCCAGGATACTTCAGTTTCTGCTTGATCCTCTACAATTAAACATAGTTACTAGTAACTTCTAGTGGTTCTATGAGCATTTTAGTAATTAACAAACTCAAAAAAGAAATACCCTCCCTGATCTGACAATTGGTAACCTGTACTGGATAGGGATAGTGCAGTGACAGGAACAGTGATGGGATTAGGAAGGAACTATCTAAGAGCTAGAATCCTAAGGAACTAGATAAGCATAGTTTGAAAAGTATACGAGCTCAGCTCCTGTAGGGTCGGCCAGCAAAACATCAGTTGCAAGTCTTCCCTGTTATATTTCAGTACTAAGAAGTTTAATCTTCTTGGTAGTAGAGAAATCAAGTGTTTCTGTCTGAGACATATAAAAAAATGTTTTAAAAAGCAAAAAAATGTACAAAGTAAAAAAAAAAAAAAGCCAATAGTTTAAGGCCAATTCAATCATGTTTTGGAAATACATTTAATAAATCCAAATAAGATTCATTCATTCAAACAATATAAATTTGTGTACACTTTATGGTGGTGGATTTTATAATCTACCAATGATTATGTAAATTACTAATGTTACAGTAACATTTTTCTCCCATGTTGAAAATTCCAGGAGAAATGCAAGTCTGAAATTTTTTGAGCTCTTATTGTGCTAGGCATTTAAGAATATAGTACAATTTTGGAACTCATAGATTTGATTAGTCAAAGTCTGAGTCTGTCAAGGTTGATGACAGAGTAAGTTACTATTTTGCTGAGGCTGATATGTAGTAACAAGGCACTTATGTAGGTCGTGCGTAGTCTAGTTAAGCACTTAACATTTACCTCGAAACTCCCATTTCACCCTCAAAACCATCCAATGTAAAGTAGATATTACTCCCTCTTTTCAGATGAAAAAAACAGAAAATTCTATCTATAGAGCAGTGAGTTTTTCATATCGACTACTTATGGAATCATGAGTAAAAGACATGCCAATTTGGGAACTGCCAAGTTAAACAAAGCAAAAATCATTTTTAAACTGAAGAATTTCTAAGAGTCCTTCAATATGCAAATGCACACCAGGAATTTTTGACAGAGATACAATATGTAGTTTCCCAACTTCTAAGACCAAACAATCCTTTTGTGAGTGGGGAACAGGTGATAGACCAATGAGTTATGAAATACTTAGGAAATAATGCCATTGTGGTCTCACAAAACTTGAAGATTCATTAAAGTTTGGGAATTAATTTTCATTACAGTCCGTTGGTTAGGACAGGCATCATACATAATCATTCTTTATAGGGCAGGAATCTAGTGATTGGATTTTATAAAGGATTGCAGATTCAAGATTCAACAGCCTTTATGAAACAAAAGGTCAAAATTGTTCTGTTGATTATATCTTCCAGACATAAAGAGAAGTCATGGTGGAAGAAATAATTACCAACGATCCCTAAATGACTGCTAATCAGAATCACTTGGGGATGCTCTTAAAAAAATCAAATTGCTATCGCCAAATAGGAAAAAAAAAATCAAATTGCCACAATCAAGAGTCTGATTCATTAGGTTGAGGTGGGTCCTGGTGATTCTAATAGAGGTAGGGTTAGGAGACAGAGGGAAGAGACTAGAGCCGTGGTTGGCAAACTGCGGCTCATGAGCCACATGCAGCTCTTTGGCTCCTTGAGTGTGGCTCTTCCTAAGCCTTAGGAGTATCCTAATTAAGTTAATAACAATGTACTTACCTATATAGTTTAAGTTTAAAAAATTTGGCTCTCAAAAGAAATTTCAATCGTTGTACTGTTGATATTTGGCTCTGTTGACTAATGAGTTTGCCGACCACTGGACTAGAGCAGTGGTTCTCAACCTCGGCTGCACGTTAGAATCACCTGGGAATCTTTTTAAAATCCTGATTTCTGGGCTTCATCCTCCAGAAATTCTGTTTCTTTGTTACTAATGTTGTGGCCCCACCCCATAACGAAGAAACAGAATTTCTGGAAGATGAGGCCCAGAAATCAGGATTTTAAAAAGATTCCCAGGTGATTCTAATGTGCAGCCAAGGCTGAGAACCACTGGACTAGAGAGCTTGGCTTTCAAGAGGATTGGACAGAAAGCTGGCAAATGCCTCCAGCTGCCATCTCAGAATGGAGTCAAGAAACAGTAAGGCCCTGACTGGTTTGGCTCAGTGGATAGAGCGTCAGCCTGTGGACTGAAAGGTCCCAGGTTCGATTCCGGTCAAAGGCGGGCACATCCGTGTGTGTGTGTGTGCGTGTGCGTGTGCGTGTGTGTGTGTGTGTGCGCGCGCGCGAGCGCGCAGGAGGCAGCTGATCGATGTTTCTCTCTCATCGATGTTTCTATCTCTCTCCCCTCCTTCTGTAAAAAATCAATAAAATACATTAAAAAAAAAAAAAAAGAAAGAAAAGAAACAGTAAGGCATGGACCATAACCATGAGAATTGGGTAACCTTTGTATCTGTAGTATATATTGCAGGATTGTATGATTGGAATAGATGAAATTTAGGCTTTAATTCCTACTCCATAACTTACTATTTGTGTGAAATTGGGCAAGTTATTTAATCTCTCTGTGGCTCAGTTTTCTTACCTATAATATGAAGTACTTAGCAAAGTGTCTGATATGTGTTAAGAGCTCAATATACACTGTCATTATTATTCCTGGTCAGTCTTCCAGTAGTGATTAGGAGTAAAACTGTTAGGGGGAGGGAGAGCCTTATGATACTATTTTAGGAGGAACCAGTACATAAAAATGTTTTGGAAGCCTGGCTGGCGTGGCTCAGTGGCTGAGCATCGACCTATGAACCAGGAAATCACGGTTCAATTCCAAGTCAGGGCACATGCCTAGGTTGTGGGCTTGATCCCCAGTGTGGGGCATGCAGGAGGCAGCTGATCAGTAGTTCTCTCTCATCATTGATGTTTCTATCTCTCCCTTTCCCTTTCTCTCTGAAATTAATAAAATATATGAAACAAAACAAAAAAGAAAAAAATATATATATTAAAAAAATGTTTTGGAAAAGAAAACCCCAGGGTACAGAATGAGATGGGGCAAGTAACAAAAGTGAGGAAAGAAGACTGAGCCCCTGGTATTTGTAGAAATTGGACAGAGAAAGAGAAAGAAAGATCCAGCCCATAATACTCTCTATAGGGACTCTGCATGAGCATGAGAGAAGCCATGACTTAATTAGGAGGAAGTTCCAATGTCCCAAACAATCCCAATACCCCAGACAACATTTTATATATGAAAACTAAAGTTCTGATGGTTAAAGTTATTTGCCCAATGTTACACTGATATTAAATTAATTAAAATTTAGATATTGCTTCAAATCCAATGCACCTTCCACTGAACCATACTGTCTGAAAAAAATTCTTCGTTAAGTCCTATCTCTGTGAAAGAAGAGGCCAAGTTATTTGGTGAAAATACATACATACCAACAAATACAAAGTTAGGTCTATTTAGTGGAAAAGAGGGAATATTGGCAAGAAACCTGTTTAACAGCTTAATACTAGAATTTTAATCCTGGCACTCACTGATTGTGTGACTTTAGGCAAAAAACTTAATTTTCCAATTAGTTTGCTTGCCTGGGAGAAGCTTGCACCTTGAAATAAAAACCAAAATAATGTATTTGATAATAACGTATTTTGAACCTGTTTATAAACTAGGTTTAGATTTCTGGTTCCAGCAATATGGCAAAGTAGTTAGCTTCAAAACCCCTGACATAAACTTCTAATTATTCCAGAGAAGGAAGGAAGGAAAGAGGAAAGGAAGGGAGGAAGAGAGAGAGGGAGAGAGGGAGGGACAGGAAAGCTCCTTACGTGAGTCTGAGGCTAGTATAATCTTATACCAAAAACAGACAAGGGAAGAGCATAGAATGACAAAGGAATATTACAAGACAATTTTTATGAACAGTTAAAAAAATTCCCAAGAAAATATTAGCAATCCAAATCCAAAAAAATAAATTCAACAAGCTGATCCTAAAATGTACACGGAAGAGAAAAAGGACCAAGAATAATAAAGACCATTTTGAAGAAGAACAAGTTTGGGAGCACTTGCCTTACAAGAGACCAAAATGATTATAAAGCTACATTAATTAAGACGGTATGATATAGTGAGTGTAGTGATAGAGAAATAGACCAATGAAACAGAGCACCCAAAAGAAAGCTTCTTATATCACAGACTAGAGGCCCACTGCATGAAATTCGTGCACAGGTAGGGTCCCTAGGCCTGGCAGGCAATCAGGGATGCTCGGGGCCTTTCTTCCCCTGGCTGCTGGCCAGGGCCTTCCTCTGTTCCGTGCGGCCCCCTGGTGATCAGCGCACATTATAGCGAGTGGTTGAACTCCCAGTCGGTCAAACTCCTGAACAGACAATTTGCACATTAGCCTTTATTATATAGAAGGATATGGCAATACAGATCAGTGAAGAAAACTGAGTGAACTATACAATAAACATGGTTGGGAGAATCCATTGGGAAAAAGTGAAATTAGACCTCTACCCCAAACTGAATTTCAGTAGGTAACATTGAAAGTATGATAAAAATGTAAGTTTTTACTTTCCCCATAAATAGAATGATTTAACCAAAGGGCATTAAATGTTCTTCTAGAAAACAATTTGAGTCTCTATAAATACTAGAATAAATGTTCCAGCTAACTGAAACTAAAATGACAAGGTTATCTATTATAACACAATAAGACATATATAAACACACACACATGCACTACATACCAAGTACAAGCTAAATGCACATACAAATAGTATAGTCCTTATAGATTACAAATTACCATGGGAAAAAGGGTATTTTTATTAATTCAAATGCCCCTATTTTAGTCATCATTTTTCAAGACATAATTCCAACAAACAGCCAAACTGAAAAGTAGGAAGAAATAAAAAGTACATGTATAATCATGATCTACTTTATGGTGCATTTCCACCTTTTTGCTATCACATCTCTGTCCCTGCAACTGAAAATTAGAATCAAGATGCTACACAGTTTTATTCCTTGTTTTTTCCATTTAAATTGTGAGACGATAATTTTCATAAATCATCAAACCTCTGACCATCTGTTTTGAATGCCTGCCTAGCCATCCATCACATTCTAGTACATGCTAATCTCTAGCCTCATCTCCTCCCTTGGTTCACTAAGCTTCAGTCAGGATGGTCTCTTCCAGTCTGTGAGGAGAGGTCTTCCTCACCATAGAGTGGTTACATAAGCCATTTCTTTTTGTCTGGTACACTGTCCCTTTCTTCCCCCTACATCCCCACCTAATAATAAAAATAAGAAATCAGCACTCTGAAAATCCTATATAATAAAAGCCTAATATGCAAATCAACCAAACGGCAGAAGGACCCGTCACTATGACGTGCACTGACCATCAGGGGGCAGATGCTAAATGCAGGAGCTGCACCCAGCCTGCAGGCCCCAGGCCAGCCAAGGCGGGTGCCAGCGGGGTCCCCCTGATTGCCCTGCAGAGGGAGGCGACTGGTGGCGGCAGGGGTGGGGCCAGTGAGCGGGTGGTGCCAGGCCAGCCAAGGTAGGTGTCAGCGGGGGCCTCCTGATCACCCTGCCGGTTGCCCCACAGATCGACCCTGATCGCCGGCCAGGCTAGGGACCCTACCAGTGCACGAATTTTGTCCACCGGGCCTCTAGTGTTATAATATACCCCCTTTTCTTCATATCATTTATCACAATTTTTAGACATGTATTTATTGGTACAATTTGTTAAGTATCTGTAAGCAAGGACCATGCCTTTTTTGTTCTTTGCCTTATCTCTAGTATTTAGCACAGAATCTGTTCCATATAAGTGAAATATATAATTACAAAAACCATTTTCTTGTTTAAATCTACTGTTGTCTAAACCTTCCTTAAGCATGCTTACTTGTATATTTTCTTTAATTGTGCTAACTGTATAATAAAATTATGATTTTAATAGTAGGAAAAGTTAAATTTCTTATCTCTAAAAAAAATATACAGCTAGTTATCCTCCAAAACTATTGATATGAAGGCATATCAATATTTTAAATTGTATCATCACACTCTAAAATTCTTACTATCTTAAAAAATTATGTGATTCTAATTCCATTTCATTAACCTGATAACAGTATTATTTTGATTACCATGGACACGTAATATAATTGTTGCATTCATAAATAAAACATTCTAAATATTCAATTGTGGATAAACAAAAACAATGCATTTGGTGGAGAAATGTTAATTGGCTTTAAAATGCTTTCTTAATACACCCACATAAATAAAAATGTAACATTAAACAGGAAGTTACTGTTGTACATTATTAGAATAGCTGTCTGTTTAAAAACAGGAGTCCGGACAATATTCCAATTTTAAACAAACCTATATTTGTGATTGAAAAATAATGATTTCTATATCCCACAGCCTTGAACTAGAGGAGTTTGCAGACTACAGCACATCACTACTAAATAATAGTAACAACGATAACATAATATCCAGCAAAAGGAGGAAGATATTTCAATAGTTTTCTAAAACCACAGAATGTGAAGTGCAACTATATTCCTGACAGTGAAGTGTTATAGTATATACCACAGGCCAATTAATACTTTCTTGCCCTACTGCAATGCATCCTTGATTCTCTAAGTCAAGGTATATATTAAATACACATTACAGCCAACTTTCTTTGAATGACCCCATTTTGTGTGTTATTTCTTTATACCTGTACTATATACCTGTATATCACAGGTATAAAAAATGAACAACCTATAGTTTCTGAGTCTAGCTCAAACTAAATATTCTGATATGTTAAGTGAGCATATCCTCTTGGCCTGACAGTCTAACTATTGATAATAAATGTTTAACAATTTGCTAGTAAGAATGAAAGAAATTTTAAGAAATAAAGGTATAAAGAGGACAGTGAGTTTTTACTCATGTAAAAATTTATTAAAGATTTTTAAAAATTGATTTTGAGAGAGAGGAAGGGAGAGGGAGAAAGAGAAACGATCAATATTTCAGTTGGCTGCCACTTGCATGTGCCCTGATTGGGAATTGAACCTGAAACACCCAACCAACTGAGCCACACAGGTCAGGGCAAGCCTAAAAATTTAGAAGAAAGCTCCTCAGCTCTCCTTATCTCTTTTCTCATGAGAAAACCCCCCAAACACTGTATGTACTCCTTTAGAAGACTCAACAAAAAAACACATAAGAAACTCAAAACAGAACATTAAAAGAAAAAGGATAAAAACAATCACGAATACTTAATCTTGGAACCTTGAACTTTGATTCAGAGAAGGAAAGAATTCAGACTTCCATATTTACCTCTGACAAAACAAGTAAAAAAGAGTATTAAGTAAATGTTTTTTAAGAAGTTTTGAGATACATGTCCCATACATGATGGTTTTCTGATTCTCTGGAATTCTAAAAAATTTTTTCCTTAACAGTTTCATAAAATACCAATTTGTCTTTGAAGTTTATACTTCTATATAACCTATGAAAAATGCTTTCCAGGAACTCATCAAGTCAACAAATAAGGAGAATCAAGCAAGTTGTGAAATTCAAGATTTAGAAGAATCTTCTAATAGAATGGGAGGTTTAAAAAAAGAAATATTTTCTAGATACCCCTCAAACACTAGCTATGAAGGGACAAAGAAAAACTAATCTGGTTTTCCAAAAGTTAAAGATGGGACTGGGAGACAAAACAGACGAAGTGCAAATTAAGTAGATTTAATTTTAATTGCCTAACAATAAAGAAAAAAGCATTTTACTCCTATTGCTAACAGAATCTGAGGCTATTCCAGCAAACAGGCTAAAATAAAATATTGGATTTTCACTCAAGTTTTACAGTTGCTAAGTCTTAATAATAAATAATGTAGGTGTATATGAGCAACTAACATTTTACATATTTACAACATCTGATGGCTACTGAAATGGGCTTTCACTATGAAAATGTGAGTTCTAACCAAGGTCAGGAACAGGTAAACAGTTGCCTACCAGACATCTCCACTCAAATGTATACAAGCACCTCACAATCTGTATATTGGAGACTGACCTTACTATCTTTTTTTTTCAACATCCTGGTCATTCATTCACTCTCCTTAGCTGCCCAGAAATGTGAGAGCCTGCCTTCTCACTTTGCACATTCAACTGTCATCCAAATCCCACCAAGTGTAACTTCTTTAATAGCCATGTCCTGTTCTCCATCTTCACAGTTATTAACCTTGGCTCCAGTCCCAGTTAATTCTTGTCTGGACTACCGCTTCATCTCTTACTTTGTCCACATTCAATCGATTTTCTACACTATTGCCATTATAATGTGATTATTCTGTCATGCTACTTAAAAAAACCTTCAACTACACATCTACAATACAAATTTTTTAGCAAGATATAAATTCTTCATGTTCTGGTCCCTTCCTATCATTACAATCTCATGTCTTGCTCCTCTATTTCCAATACAGCAACAATATTTATTTATTTATTTATCCATTCTCACCCAAGGATATGTTTAGTGATTTTTAGAGAGAGAGAAAGAAAAACATCAATATGAGAGAGGAAACATCAGTAAGTTGTCTGTCTAATGCTTCCCAACTGGATACCAAATCTGCAACCTAGGTATGTGCCCTGACCAGTAATTGAACCCACAACCTTTTGGTGTATGGAACGACGCTCCAACCAATTGAGCCACCTGGCCAAGGCACACAGCAGCAATATTTAATTGCTTTAACTTTCCTGGAATGTTCCAAGGACATATACAATTTTGCTTATGTGTTCTTTCTGCCTGGTATGCTGATTATCAACCTAGAGAATATTACCACATCAGTTAAGATCTGGCTTAGTCATTCAGCACTTTAAGAAGTATTTCCTGCCGAAACCGGTTTGGCTCAATGGATAGAGCGTCGGCCTGCGGACTGAGAGGTCCCAGGTTCGATTCCGGCCAAGGGCATGTACCTGGGTTGCGGGCACATCCCCAGTAGGAGATGTGCAGGAGGCAGCTGATGGATGTTTCTCTCTCATCGATGTTTCTAACTCTCTATCTCTCTCCCTTCCTCTCTATAAAAAAATCAATAAAATATATATTTAAAAAAAAAAGAAAAAAAAAAGAAGTATTTCCTGGCTCTCCAAAGGAGGACTGACATTTGTGTCTCATTATGTTCTATGCATACATGTGTCATATCACCTATATCACTCTATATCCCTAATTGGTATACATTTCTAGCTAATGAAATCCTTGAGCACAAATGCTGTGCCTGTTCACTGTTATATTTCCACTGCCTAGCAACCTGGCACACAGTGCACAATGGAAAACTATCAACCAGATGAAGAAATGTCTACTGATAAGTATATTTAGTTGTGAGTTCTTCTACCTCACTAAACCAAGAGGCTGATACTATTATAAATAATACCATCCTGTCAAGCAGCAAGTAGTTGACACATTTAGGGTGCATATGAGAGATATCAGGTCAATTTGATAATGTGACAAAAATTGTTTGAAACCAGAAATAATAGTTGTTTAAAAATGTACCTTTCACTGGCCCTGGCCGGTGTGGCTCAGTTGGTTGGAGTGTAATCCCGTACACCAAAAGGTGGCCGGTTTGATCACCAGTTGGGACGTGTGTGGGAGGCAACTGAATGATGTCTCTCTCTCTCTCTCTCTCTCTCTCTCTCTCAAAAAAAAAAAAAAAAAAAAAAAAAGTACCTTTCTGGAAGTCTCTGAAATATCCCTTCATTATGCATTTCCTTATTCTCAGTGTTAACTGGTATGTTTATTTTTTTATTTTATTTTAAATTTATTGCTGAAGGTATTACAGATGCCCTACATTTCCCACCCCTTTGCCCCATGCAACCCAGCTCCTATGCCACCCCAGGTCTTCCCCACACTAGTGTCTGTGTCCTTGGGCTACGCATATATGTTCTTTGGTTAATATCTTCCCACCCTCTCCACCCCCCACCCCTCTGAGATCTGTCATTATGTTCCATGCATCCATGTCTCTGGACCTATATTATTCGTTAGTCTCCAGGTACATCCATGCTGTTGCAAAGGGTAAGAGCTCCTTTTTTTAAAATCCTCACCCAAGGATATTTTTCCCCATTGATTTTCAGAGAGACAGTGGGAGGGAGGGAGGGAGGGGACGGGGATGGGGGTGGGGGAAGAACAGTGTGAGAGATACATCAATTGGTTGAGGAAACTCCACAGTTTTCCACAGTGGCTACACCAGTCTGCATTCCCACCAGGAGTGTACTAGGGTTTCTTTTTCTCCACATCCTCACCAGCACTTGTTGTCTGATGATAGCCGTTCTGTCAGGTGTGAGGTGATAACTCGTCGTTTTTATTTGCATCTCTCTGATGGTTAGTGAAGCTGAGCATTTTTTCATGTCTATTGGCCATCTGTATGTCTTCTTTGGAGAAGTGTCTATTCAGGTCTTTGCCCATTTTTTAAATTGGATTGTTTGTCTCCCTGGTGTTGAATGAGTTCTTTGTATACTAGGTATACCAGTTAATAATGCGATTTTTTTCAATAGATGGAGTTACACATATGCCGATATATATGCAATTTGATATGTATGCTATTTTGTTGTATTGACAGCAAGCTTCAAAACTTCATATGTCAAATTTGCTGAAGGTGTTAACATCATAGATATTTTTACGCTTAAAAATGTCAAATTTTGTGCCAAAAAAAGAGCATTTGCAGGAAGTTTTAATTCATTATTTTGAAGAAAAAGTTATCGTATACTTTGGGAAGCTTATGGTGAACATGATCCATCTCAAGATACTTGTAAACGCTGGTTTAAAACGCTTTAAAAGTGATGATTTCCATGGGAAAGACAAAGAACGTCCAGGTCAACCGAAAAAGTTTGAAGACCAACAATTACAAGCATTATTGGATGAAGATGCGTGTCAAACTCAAAAACAACTTGCAGAAAGAGTAAACGTTGCTCAGCAAACAATTTCCGATCCTTTACAAGCAATGGGAAAGATTTCAAAGGAAGGAAAATGGGTGCCACATCAACTGAATGAAAGACAAATGGAAAACTGAAAAGTCATCAGTAAAATGTTGCTTCAACCGCATGAAAGAAAATCTTTTTTGCATCGCATTGTGACTGGCGATGAAAAGTGGATGTATTTTGAGAATCCCAAATGCACAAAATCATGGGTTGATCTAGGTCAGTGGTCGGCAAACCGCGGCTTGTGGGCCACATGCGGTTCTTTGGCCCCTTGAGTGTGGCTCTTCCACAAAATACCACGTGTGGGTGTGCACGTACAGTGCGATTGAAACTTTGTGGCCCATGCGCAGAAGTCAGTTTTCGGAAAGGAGATAGACGAGTGTGGATGGGAGAGTTGGAAGGGGTCGACCTCAGCGAACGTACCTCAATCAGATTGAGGACGTTTTTAGCAAAGGCCAGCTTAGGACTACCCTGATTAAGTTAATAACAATGTACCTACCTATATAGTTTAAGTTTAAAAATTTGGCTCTCAAAAGAAATTTCAATCATTGTACTGTTGGATATTTGGCTCTGCTGACTAATGAATTTGCCAACCACTGATCTAGGTCAACCATCAACATCAACTGCAAAGCCAAATCGCTTTGGAAAGAAGACAATGCTCTGCGTTTGGTGGGATCAGGAAGGTGTGGTGTATTATGAGCTTCTAAAACCAGGTGAAAACATTAATACTGATCATTACCAACAACAAATAATCAATTTGAACCACACTTTGATCATGAAATGACCAGAATGTGCCAGAAGACATGGCAAAGTAATTTTGCTTCATGATGACGCACCATCACACACCTCTAAACCAGTTAAAGACACATTAAAAGATCTTGCCTGGGAAGTATTAACCCACCCGCTATATTCACCAGACCTTACTCCTTCAGATTACCACTTGTTCCGATTGCTGGCACACACGCTTTCTGAGCAGCACTTCAAAACATACGAATAAGTGGAAAGTTGGGTCTCTGAATGGTTTGCCTCAAAACAAGAAAAGTTCTATTGGGACAGTATCCACAAATTACCTGAAAGATGGGGGAAATGTGTAGCTAGCAATGGACATTACTTTGCATAAAGCACTTCTGATGTTGCTCTTGAAATTATCGTGTTTTATTTGATTACAAAATCTGTCATTATTAACCAGTACACCTAGTATTGTAAAAATTAACCCCTTATCAGATATATCACTGGTGAATATGTTCTCCCATACAGTGGATTCTTTTTCATTGTACATTTTCATATATGGTATAGCCCAGTGGTTGCCAACCGGTGGTCTGAAAGGTTGGCAACTGCTGGTATAGCCTATTGCTCTTGGGCTAGGAACCTGCAAAACGTGTTACTGTATTAAATACTGTAGGCAATTGTAACACAATAGTAAGTATTTGTGTATCTAAACATAGAAAAGGTGCAGTAAAAATCCTATACAATAAAAGGGTAATATGCAAATCAACCATACAGTGGAACAACTGGTTGCTATGATGCACACTGACCACCAGGGGTCAGACGCTCAATGCAGGAGCTGCCCTCTGTTGGTCAGTGCTCTTCAGGGGGAGCACTGCTCAGTCAGAAGCCCAGAAGCTCAGAAGCTGGGCTCACGGATGGCAAGTGCAGCAGTGGTGGTGGGAGCCTCTCTTGCCTACACGGCAGTGCTAAGGATGTCCGAGGGATGGCTTAGGCCCATTCCTGGCCTGCTCCCTGTGGGGAGCAGGCCTAAGCCGTCCATTGGACATCTCCCGAGGGCTCTCGGACTGTGAGAGGGCTCAGGCCGGGCTGAGGGGACCCCCCCACCCCACCCCCCAGTGCACGAGATTCGTGCACTGGGCCTCTAGTAAAAGTGATAAAAAATGGTTTACCCATATAGGGCACTTAACATGAATGGAGCTTGCAGGACTAGAAGCTATTCTAGCTGAGTCAGTGAGTGAGTGGTGAGCAAATGTGAAGGCCCAGGACATTACTGTGCACTACTGTAGACTTTATAAACACTGTAACCTTAAGTTACACTAAATTTATTAAAAATATTTTTCTTCAAGAACAGTGGAAGGGAGGGAGAAAGGGAGTGCAGGAGGGGGAAAAGAGAACAATGTGAGAAAGACATCAGTTGGTTGAGGAAACTCCATACTGTTTTCCACAGTGGCTATACCAGTCTGCATTCCCACCAAGAGTGTACTAGGGTTTCCTTTTCTTTAGCTTATGGTAACTTTTTTACTTTATAAGCTTTCTAATTTTTTAAAACCTTTTGACTCTTTATAGTAACACTTAGCTTAAAACACAACCACACTGTATAACTGTATAAAAATATTCTTAGTTCATATCCTTATTACTAGTATGGAAGCATTTTTTCATTTTTAAATTTTTTCTTTTAAAACTTTTTTGTTAAAAACTAAAACACAAACACACACTGTAGCTTGGGCATAAACAGGGTAATGATCATCAATATCACTGTCTTCTACTTCCACATCTCAGCCCACTGGAGGGTGTTTAGTGGCAACACACACGGCTGTCCTCTCTTATGATAACAATGGCTTCTTCTGGAAAACCTCCAGAAGGATCTGCCTGAGGCTCTTCTTGAGAAGGTAATCACTCTTTTCAGAAATTTTTCTCATCATAGATTTGCTTATAGGCAGATGATATACCATCAATATCCCTCTCTATTAATGAAACCTTTCCATGTTAGTGTCCATTTTCAAACTTTGTAAGGAGCTTATTGAGGTCTGCAAAAGCTTCTGCTAAACCCTTCATTGTAAATTTTTATGGGGGTGGTCTTCTTTTTCTTCTCCTAGTTTTTTATGTTGCCTCTTCTTAAGTTACACATTCCTTTTCCAATTCCAATGACTCCTCATTAGCCAGTTCCTCAGGAATCACCCCCAGAAGCTCTTACATGTCATCCTTAGGTTAAAGTTGTTTGCCATCTCACCCAGTCTGATTATTGTAGTCTCCTCTTCTTTGGCAAATCCTCTCAAGTCATGGATGGGCCTCTTGAGTGCCCTATCTATACATTCCTTAGTGACATCACCCCAAGCCCAAGCAAGGTTCTTTTTTTTTTTTTTTTTTTAAATGGACATGGGAGTTTCCCTAATACCATTTTCTTTATATATATATATTTTGTTGATTTTTTACAGAGAGGGAGAGGGAAAGAGAGTTAGAAACATCGATGAGAGAGAAACATCGACCAGCTACCTCCTACACTCCCCCCACTGGGGATGTGCCCACAACCAAGGTACATGCCCTTGACCGAAATCGAACCTGGGACCCTTGAGTCCACAGGCCGACGCTCTATCCACAGAGCCAAACTGGTTGGGGCCCAAGCAAGGTTCTTGATGCAGTCATAGATACTGTAAACCTTTTAGAATTACATTAGCTTCTTCTCAGGGTTTTCCTCCGTTGCAGCGATAGCCTGTGCAAAGGCCCTCCTCAGACAGTAGGCCTTAAAAGCTGCTATAACTCCTTGACCTATTAGTTGGGTCTGGAGGGAGAAACACCACTTTGATGTTGGGATGAAGATCACAATCAAAAGGAGGATGTCCAGGAGTATTATCAACAACTAGAGGCCCAGAGCATGGATTCATGCATGGGTGGGGTACCTCAGCCTGGCCTTCGCCCTCTCGCAACCCGGGACCCCCCTGAGGGAATGTAGCAGTGCCAAAGCAGCAGGTGGCTGGGCGCAGCTCTGCTGCTGCTCATCCTGGCCCCACTGCCAGCCATGAGCCTGGCTTCTGGCTGAGCGGCGCTCCCACTGTGGGAGCACACTGACCACCAGGGGGCAGCTCCTTCCTTGAGCATCTGCCCCCTGGTGCTCAGTGTGCATCATAGCAACCGGTCATTCTGGTTGTAAGGGTTGCTTAGGCTTTTATATATATAGATAAGCAAAATCTTGAAAAGTATGCTATTCTCCAAACTGTACTTGTCCATTTCCTTGATACAGCAATTCAGGAGAGCATCTTAGAAAGGGAACTGGGTCATCCATGACTTCTTACTGCTCCTGTAGTACAATGGCTGCCTGTGCTTACTGATAAGCTTGAAGGCCCTGGTGTTCTCACTGTGCCAGATCACAATTTGCAGCCTGCAACACTGCCCCCAAGCAAGACTGTCATCCTGTCCTTAAAACCTTAAAACCTGTCATTGACTTGGCCTCCTATGGATAGGAGTCCTTTCAGGCATCCATTTTTAAAATAAAGAGGTTTCATCTATATTAAATACTAGAGGCTCAGTGCACAAAAATTTGTGCACTGGTGGGGGAGGTGGGGTGGGGGTGGGTGTCCCTCAGCCCCACTTGTGCCCTCTCACAGTCTGGAACCCCTCGGGAGATAACCGCCTGCTGGCTTAGGCCCGCTCCCCGGGTTGTAGATGGCAGGCCCGATCCCTTAGTGCCTGCCCCGCCTCCCCGGGTCGCGCAACACGGCAGGGCCAATCCAGGGATTGAGGCGCTGCCCCAGGTCGCGCACACGGCAGGGCCGATCCGGGGGTTGGGGCGCCGCCCCGGGTCGGGTCTCACAAGGATGCCCGCCGCCCTGGGTCGCAGATAGCAGGCCCGGGTGGTAGGGCAGGCGGGATGGCGCTGTCCTGCCCTGCCTGCAGTATGCAAATTAGCCGCCATCTTTGTTGGTGGTTAATTTGCATATCATGCTGATTAGCCAATGGGAGGCATAGCAAAGGCACGGTCAATTACCATGTTTATCTATTATTAGATAGGATTTGCTCTAGCAAGTAATTTTCCTCCACAATCAGCTTATCCAGAGTTTCAAAAAATTCTTCACCTGCCTTCATCTGCACTCAGACTCACCACTTACTTTCATAAGATACTAGTATCCTATATAAAAGCCTAATATGCAAATCGACCGAATGGCAGAATGACAGGTTGCTATGACATGCACTGGCCACCAGGGGGCAGACGCTCAATGCAGGAGCTGCCCTCAGCCCACAGGCCCTAGGCCAGCCAACATGGGTGCCAGCAGGGGCGATCCACAGAGGGAGGCGACGGTTGGTGGTGGCGGGGGGCAGGGCCAGGCCAGCCAAGGTGGGTGCCAGTGGGAGCCCCCTGATCGCCCCGCTGGTCGCCCCACAGATTGGCCCTGATCACCAGAGACTACCAGTGCACGGATTTTGTGCACTGGGCCTCTAGTCATAAACACTGAGTGGCCAGATCATTATAAATGTCTGAATAGCACAACATACCTAAGTATTGTTGCTGATCAAGTTCATCTTATGTTGATGGCATATCTCAATGGAGATGGCTTCTTCCAAAAAGACAATGGCCATGCCACGCTGCTCGTATTGTGCAGGAGTGGTTTCAAGAACATGAGGGAGACTTTACCTTGCTTAGGTGGCCCCCACAATCACCAGATCTCAATCCAACTGAGCATTTGTGGGATGAAGTTAAAAGAGCCATCAGGCAGCTGGTTCCACAACCATCAAATCTCACAGAACTGGACAGTACTATTCATCAGGCATATGATGGTGTCAGATTCTTCGCACCACCTTTCAACATCTCGTGGAGTCAATGCCAAGAAGAAACGCCACAGTACTGAAGGCAAAAGGTGGCCCAATGAAGTACTGATGGGGTGGTCATAATAATCTGGCCAGTCATAATAATCTGGCCACTCAGTGTATAATAAAAGCCTAATATGCAAATTGTCCCTTCGACCGCTTGCTATGATGTGTGCTGACCACCAGGGGGCGGTGAGGCGCTGGCAGTGGGCGGCAGTGGAGGCACTGCCGGTCCTAATGGGAGCAGGACCGTGAAGGGATGGTGGAGTAGATCAGCAGACTGTGCCAGGCCAAGGCGGGTGCAAGCGGGGCCCAATAGCCCTGCTGATCACCCCACAGACGGTGACCAGCACCGGTAGTGGGTGGGGGGGGCCTCTGCCCAGCTCCCAGGCACTGAGGGAGCCGGCAGGACCCAATGACTCAGGTGGAGGTGGGGGTGCTGCCCAGGCCCAGAGGTCAGCTGGGACCTGCCCTTCCACATCAGATGCTCGCGCTTCAATCGCCGGCCAGGCCTAGGGACCACACCCATGCACGATTTTCGTGCACCAGGCCTCTAGTAATGAATGACAACTCTTAAATCATTTAAAACACCCAGAGCTAGTGGTAAATTCAACACTGTAGTTGGGTCGAACCTTTTTCTTTCAACATTGCAAACAAACTTTTTGCTTTGGCCATGATCATCATGGTGCTGAGAGGGACATGCTTCAATGTCTGGTCTTCAATCCAGGTCACTAGAAGTTTCTCTATGCCTGAGACCTAGGCCCTTCTTGAATTTTTGTTTGTCCATTGCCTTCAATAAAACTGACCCTTTAACAGCTTTTGTCATTTTGTTCTTGTTCTTCAAGACTGTAGATTGTGGTGAAATGGGACATGCCTGACTGGTGAGCAATAACTATCACTGATTTTCCACCTTCATAGTTTGTAATCCCTTTTAATTGTGTTTCCAAGTCAATTATTGTACATGGCTTCTTACTGGCAATATTAGCAGTGGATTCTGTATACTTAGGGGCCATGATACTTAAAACTGTAAGAGCAATAGTATTTAAAAATTAGTAGATGAAGAGAACTTGGCTTGCTAATGTATCAAACAAACAAAACAACATGAGATTAAATCAAGTACAAGAGAAAATGGTGCAATCCAGAGATGCAGCAAACATGGATGTATGAGACTGCTGCCAGTGTAACATGCCATACTGTTTTACAGCAAACCCTTTCTTTATAAACCCTTACACTCAAAGTTATGATAAATGGTATAATAAATACATAAACCAGCAACGTAAATGTTTATTACTATGTACCATACATAATTGTATATGCTACACTTCTATAGAACTGGCAGTGCAGTGGGTTTGTTTATACCAGGGCATCACCACAAACAAGTGAATAATGCACTGTGCTACGAAGGTACAATAGCTATGACGTCACTAAGTGACAGGGATTTTTCAGCTTCATTTATTATCTTATAGGAAGAATATAATCTCAGTGTCGTATATGGGGTCTGTCATTAACCGAAATGTATTTAGAAACAATTATGCCTGCCCCTAAGAGTAGAATCACACAAAACAGTTTCCAGAGACATGAAGATTTAAATTCAATCTTAAAATAAGCCATCTTAATCATTTTAACTTAGAATATTTCTGGGTTATTTTCAAAACTAATGCTATCATTATGAAAAACTTTAAGAGCAACAATATTTAAAAATTAGTAGCTGAAGGGAACTCAGCTTGCTAATGTATCAAGAGTTAGCACTTAAGTGGTTTCATGGTTTTAATACCTCCCTCAATAGTCCAATCTTATCTGTAAAATGGTTACAAATACATGGGAATTTTATAAAAGTTGTTTTTGCAAATTGCTGTGGGGAAAAATACATTTAGGACATTTTTTTAAGTCCTTAAAACACTACTACCTCTCACTGACCAGGCTAAGAAGACAGAACATACTATAGGCTCATGGTGTGAACAGTCAATAATCTTAAATCCTTTAATACAGTTGTTTGCTTTCACCTCTGGGAGAATGAGGATCTAGCTTATTTTATTGGCACACAGGAAAGCAATTCCAGAGCCAACTGGTAAGTTCCACTTCTGCTTCCAATCCCTTTGGTTCAGCGGCAAGTTTTTCTTATTCTAGAGTAGCACTGGCCAATAGAAATTTCCATGATAATGGGAATATTTATATTTTCACTGTGCAATATGGTAATCACTAGCCACATGCTGCTACTGAGCACTTGAATGTGGTAGGCGTGACTGAAGAACTTAATTTTTTTTTTTTTTATTGCTTAAAGTATTACAAAGGGTGAAGAACTTAATTTTTAACTTAATCTAAATTAAATTTAAGTAGCAGCATGTGGCTAATGGTTACCATTTTGAGCAGTGCAATAGAGATCCCAGAATGCCACAGTCAACAAAATATATCAAGTCTGATCTGGTTCCTGTCAAACTGGGCTTGAGTTAGAACCTTACTGACCTAGCCCCTTCCCCACCCAACAGCCAGGCAATAGATAGGAAGGGACATACAGCCAAGAATCTGCAAACTTTTTATGTGAAGGGTCAGACATTAAACATTTTAGGCTTTGTAGTCAATAAGCCAAAAGGTCCCTGTTGTAACTATTCAACCCTGCCATTGTAGCAAACATAGCCACAGACAATCTGTAAAGGAACTTGTGTGGCAGTGTTCCAATAAAACTTTTATTTACAAACACTGAAATTAGAATTTCATATAATTATCATGTATCATAAAATATTACTCTCTTTTAGATTTTTTTTAACAGCTTAAAAATGTAAAAACTATTCTTAGTTCTCAGGCCATACAAAAACAGACTGGTTTGCAAACCTCTCTCAGAGAGCACATTTAGATACTCAACACTGTTAGTCATCAAGCAAGTATAACCTAAAATCACAATTAGGTCCCACAAGAATGACAATATCAAAGGTTGGTGAAGATACGGAGCACCCAGAACTCTCATACAGTGCTAGTGAGAAAGTAAAATGGTCCAATCACTTTGGAAAATTGACAGTTTCTTTAAAAAGTTAAACATACCATAGAACTCAGCCATTCTACTTCTACTTAACTCAAGAAGTTAAAATTTATGTCCAAAGACTTGCATATGAATATTTACAGTCCCTTTATTCAGTGACTAAAAATTAGAATTGTTTCAAATATCCTCCAAGGGTGAATAGACATATAAAATGTGGTACATTCATACAGTGGAATACTACTACTCAGCAATAAAAAAATAACCAACTACTGATACTATGCAACAAACTGAATGATTCCCAAAATCACTGCATTGAGTAAAAGTATTAAAAAATAAGAATACACAGTAAATCCATTTTATAAAACTCAAGAAATGCAAACTAATTTACAGTAACAGAAAGCATACTGGGGTTGCCTGGAGCTGAGAGAGGGGCAGACTGCATTCAGGAGAAAATGTTCTGCATTTTGATAGTTGTGAAGGAGTCACAGGTGTATATCTGTCCAACTGTATGCTTTAAATAGACGCAGTTTACTGTACACACAAAGATAACTCTGCTGGCATCCGTTACCCAACAATCCCTATGAATTTACTTTTAAATGTGAGGAGCTGGGTAAGAGGGAATAAACTGGAAGCTGACTTGAAGTCTCACACTCTCACTGCTGATGGAAGTGTGCCTCTGGGACTTCTAGCACACAGTGACAGAAATCAAATCAAAGAGCTTAGAATAGACAGGCTCTACAAATTCTGTAGACTGAAATCTTTCCTGTTCACAACATTGTGATCTCTGCATTTGGAATGTAGATTTTAAGTTAGACTACAATGTAGAATTCCAAGAATAAATAATCCTTTACATTACAGTAAGTTATCATTTGTAACACCTCTGGGATAGTGTCCTTATTTTAAATACACCCTGCTGCTCTTCAATTTGTTTAATAACTTTTTGTTATAGGTCTTATGAAGGCTTGATGAAACTTGCTCAGTTGTGGAACAAGAGTAGAGAAAACAAGGTTCCATTTTCCAGTAAGTTTTAATTATTCCTCTCAATTCTTGGGTATGCACTAGACTAGTTTTTGATTAAACCCTACAGGATTGCTCAGGGTCGCTGATAATAAAATAAAAAAAATAATCTACGAACACAAAACAAATAATATTCTTTTTTATAATATAACAAATAATATTCTAAATAATTTGTGGCTACACATTGGGAAAAATGGAAATGAAAATTTTTTTTTCCACCAAGAAGAGATATGTGAACTGCATGCCTGGCTTCCCAGAGTCTTCCTTTTTTTTGATCATCACCCAAGGATATGTTTATCGATTTTTAGGGGGAGGGGAGACATGGCAGGGTGAGAGAGAAACATCAATGTGAGAGAAACATCAATTGGTCACCTCCCATTCATGCCCCAACCAGGTATCAAAGCTGGGATTGAACCCACAACTTAGGTATGTACCCTGACCGGAAATCAAACCCACAATCTTTTTGGTGTATTGGAGGATGCTCTAACCAACTGAGCCACCGGCCAGAGACTCAAATTCTTTTCAGAGCAAACTATATGTTACAGGTTCCTATAGCCAAATTAAATTTCACGCATGACTTTAGACAATGTCTTTTTGGAAGACAGAAAGAACACACCAAAACTCAGGAGTCAGTGGAGGTGAGTAATGTTAAAAAACTGAGCTTTGAAATTATTTTTGCCAAATTTATGGCACATACTTTTGAAACTTTGCAAGCAATTCTAAATAGAATTGGACAAAAATCTGAAAAAAACAAAGAAAAAAACCCCCTGCTTTTCTTTTCTTAGTCTTGAATACACCCCTTTTAACCATGCAATTGACTTAAACTTTAGGGCAAATGTCTAGCATAACTTGATTCTTTCCGAGACTACACACTTTAAATGTAATTTATCATACAAATTACAGATGAAATCAGCATTTGTGACCAACACAAGTTTGAACGTTTAAAAAATTAGAAGGCCACTAGAGCTATAAGATCACAACTTCCTGAAGCAGTACAAGGGATATTTCATGAAGTTAGTTGTCTTCAGAGGTATGTAAAGGAATGAATTTTGACTGTTTCCCTGGGATTTTTAAAAATATATATATTTTATTGATTTTTTACAGAGAGGAAGGGTGAGGGATAGAGAGAACATCGATGAGAGAGAAACATCGATCAGCTGCCTCCTGCACACTCCCCACTGGGGATGTACCCGCAACCAAGGTACATGCCCTTGACAGGAATCGAACCCGGGACCCTTCAGTCCGCAGGCCGACGCTCTATCCACTGAGCCAAACTGGCTAGGGCTTCCCTGGGATTTTTAAGTGAGAATCATTTTTCAGTATACTAGCATCAATATCTGACTAATGTCAATTTCTTGTTCCATAAGAAAAGTCTTTCACTGTTTATAGGTGGGATAGAGAAAGACATATTTAAGAGATGAAATAAAAATATTAGCATGAACATAAATATTTTAGAAACATTTACAAAAGGTACATATGAATTGAGAACCCAGTGGTTTATCTGGGAGAATGGTAAAGGTAACAACTGGAAATCCCAACCAGAATGTTGGAATATAAAGTATTTACCAGGTCACCTAATCCAGGCTCAAAGACTAAATGAATTATCCAATTAAATAGCATAACACATATGAAAGGGTTTTAGCACATAACACATATTAAAGGGTGCCTGGCTAACACGTGCTCAATAACTGTTGCTTATGTCATTTTCCCTTCCCCCAACCAAGTCCCAAGCCAGGGACTGTACAATAACCACCACCACAATCATCACCTAAATCTTCCAACAGTTCTCCAGTCTTCCAGAGACACGAGGTCCTTTCATCAGCCTACTTCAAGGAAAATTTCATTACTATTATCTCAGTAACACCAGCCTTCTAGAGTTGCTATGAGCATTAATGTGGTGAACAACTAAAAGTCCAATAAATGCTAACATGAAGTTTCCAACTCTGCCTTCTCTCAAACACATCCTTTCCATTTATGGTAGAGTGAGTGTGTGTGTGTGTACATGCATGAATGCGTACAAAGGGTAAAGAGCCAGGGATACAAATATCGGACATTGGACCCAGTTTTTGATAATTGCCCTCCTTTCCCCAAGATTTTGATATGCCCCTTGGATACCAATCTCATTCCACTGAGAATTCCCTGCTATAGTGAGTCACTACAAATGTGAGGCATGAGCTCAGATGTATTGGAATGGGGGGGGGGGGGAGGGGAGGAAGGTAATGGGAGTAATAGTCTCCTCATACGGGAACATGTTAACAAAACCATAATCTCATTGTAAATCCACAACTCAATAACCCAGGCTTATTATTATCTTCCCAATTAAAAGGCAAAGCTCCTGAAAATAGGACATCGCATCTTATACTTCCTTCAATGTATCAGCATAACACTAAGAACAGGACATTGGTAGATGCTTAATAGTCACTATTTATCATCCCCAAGAATTCAATTTTTAAAAATTCAGCCTGGGCGGGTACAGGTGTGTGTGTGTGTGTGTGTGGGGGGGGGGTCAATGGGAAAATAAAAGGGACTTATGTAATACTTTCAATAACAAAGATAAATTTTGAAAAAATCAGTCTACATATAACTGTCCAGGAATACATATTGTGACCCTCAACTAGCCTTTCATATAGGTCAAAAGAGAAACCCTTGTAAATCAGTTTCCAAATAAAATGTAGTGAGCATTTTTATCTAAAAAGGAGTATATCTTTAAACTCTAGTTCTAAAGTCCATGAATGGCCTGAAATTGTAGGCAAATGTTTTTGTAGGTACACTTTTCCTCCCTGGAGAGCACACAGCTTCCATCACATTCTAAACAAACACCCTGCCAAACTTCCCCAATACAGGTAGTTGAAGAATCACTGCCCTATATTGCTTCTTCCCTGGCTTTGACATTCAAGCTCTCATGTTCAAGTTCAAGCATTACTCAGCTTGACTTCTAGCATATTAAAAATCAAATGACAGGATAGTAGTTAGCCTTAGGAGAGTGTACAATTAGTTGTTGAGGGGGACTTGTGAAGCACTGATAATATTGTGGATTTGGTTATAAAAGAGTTTTCAGCCCAGCCAGTGTGGCTCAATGGTTGAGCATCGACCCATGAACCAGTAGGTCAGGGCACATTCCCAGACTGTGGGCTTGAGCCCCAGTAGGGGGTGTGCAGGAGGCAGCCGATCAATTATCTCTCATCACTGATTTCTCTATCCCTTTCTTCCTCTCCTTTCCTCTCTTTGAAATTAATTAGAAAACATTAGCACTTAAAAAAAAAAGGTGTTCACTTTGTAAAAATTCATCAAGCTGAACACTTAAAATTTTTGTATTTGAAGGTACAGTTTAATAAGAGATTTAAAAAAACCCACTACAGTAGCAAAGACAGGCTACCATACAAAGCAGACATCAACGTGTAATGCAAAAAAGAAGTCCTTAAAAATTAAAGCCCACATGGTGAAGACCTGAAACATCTGGGCAACAGCCAGTGAGGCACTGAGGCCCTTAGTCCAAAAGCCTGCAAGTGACGGAGGCCTGCCAATGACCCCGTGAGCAGGCGTGAAGCAGATTCTCCATCCTGTCAGGCCTTGAGGCTGACTGCAGCGCCAGTGGAGAGCCCGACTACAAATGCAACACCATGAACTAGAACCCTCAAGATAAGCCACTCGCAGATTGCTGACTGACTATCTGAGATAACATATGCTTGGCGTTAAAAAAAAAATAAAAAAGATGTAAACACTATCCTCTTTAACATATATCGAAGCGGCCTTATTAGTTGTACCTACAAAGACAGCAGCTTATTAGTTTAAATTGGCAACTTTCGCTTCTTGAAAGGCTGTGGTGCATTGTTGCTTTCAAAACCCAACAGAGAAAAAAGAAAATACAGCTGGATATTCTGAACATTAATTTCTGGATCAAATGGAAGTTAATTTCTATATAAGATATAGAACAGGGAGCTTCTCAATGCATCTTTCTCTTACCTCCATCTAAATTAGAGATTCTGTTAGAATGGTTTGTGTTTTACTGCGTAAGTGTTTGACTACTATATGCAATACACATCCCTTAACTTATCCAAAGTCTTTTCTCACAAGAGGAAATATATTAAAGTCAGAGTTATCAAGTAAATGTTAGCATATTATTTGTATAAGTCCACAGAAGAGGTAACGGGTTCAGTGAGGGAATGTAGCGACTCCAAAATCATACAACACAAATGTGGACGTTTTGAAATCACTGTATTAGTTCTTTTATCTGTCTGTCTTCTGAACCTGCTCAAACACAGCACAGAACTGACGCTTCAGCAGTCTGGCTCATGTCTTTTCTCAGTTCTGAGTCCTCTGCAGTGGCCAGCACAGCAAAGGGCCTTGTAGACACATAGAGCATCATGGTATTAGTTTAACTCGGCCGTTCTCAGCCTGTGGGTCGCCACCCCTTTGGGGGTCGAACGACCCTTTCACAGGGGTCGCCTAAGACCATCGGAAAACACATATATAATTATATATTGTTTTTGTGATTAATCACTTTAATTATGTTCAATTTGTAACAATGAAATTGGGGGTCACCATAACACGAGGAACTGTATTAAAGGGTCGCGGCATTAGGAAGGTTGAGAACCACTGGTTTAACTGGTGGTGGTGGGGGCGAGGGGAATCACAAAAGTTACCATTTTGTTCAATTTAAGATTCTCAAAAGTTGTACAGAACCCCCTTCTCAAAATGGACTACCACAGCTGCTATCATTTCCTTGCATATTTTTATAAGCTGAAAAAACAACTATCAATTTTGCTCCAATCAGGCTAAATTTTTGACTCCGTTAAATTTTAACCTGCCAGTTGTAACGATTCTTCGTGGCTCTCTAGAATTACACAGGTGGTCAATGTTTAATTACTTCACATTAAATTTAAAACAAAGTATGATTATTTGAAAATAGTATTTTCTGTTATTACATAGTCATAATGCAGAGCCTGGTAAATAATACTTTAAGATTCTGTGTAAGGCCTGGCAATAACAAAATAAACCCAACAAAACCCCCGAATTATCCTCTATTTATATTATTATTTATTTTACAATTAGTATATATTTAATATACATTAAATAATGTACTTGACATACAGTAATGATAATGCCACACATTCTTCCTTTTCCTCAAGATCCTGATCACCAGCTGGCACTATTAAAGCTTTTTTATCCTTCTTAATCTTTTTCATTACCACTGCATCCTAAGAGTTATCTTCATCTTTTTGCAATAACTAGCCAGCAAAGACATCGAATCTTCATTACCTTCATCTAACTTTAGATATAAATTTTTTTAAAAAGGAAGGAGGGGCATTTGTTTTATGAAGATAAATACAAATGAGGTTTGTTTGCTGTTGTTTTTCCAGTCAGTGGTCCGTAACTTCTGTCTCCTTGGTGGGTGTTAGATATAATCCAAGACCAAGAATAAAAAAACCGTGCCCTGCCCAGCTGGCATGGCTCAGGGGTTGAGCTCGACCTATATGAACCAGGTCACGGTTCAATTCCCGGTCAGGTCACATGCAGAGTTGTGGGCTCAATCCCCAATAGAGAGCATGCAAGAGGCAGCTGATCAATGATTCTCTGTCATCCTGGATGTTTTTATCTCTCTCACCTCCCTTCCCCTCTGAAATCAATAAAAATATATTAAAAAACCAAAACCAAAACACTGCGCCCTGGCTGGTGTGCTCAGTGGTTAGAGTGCTGGCCTACATACCGTAGGGTCTTGGGTTTGATTCCCGGTCAAGGGCACCTACTTGGGTTGCAGGTTCGATCCCTGGCCCAGGTCAGGCTTGTGCAAGAGGCAACCCTGTGCAGGAGGCAACCAATAGGTGTGTTTCTCTCACACTGATGTTTCTCTACCCCACCCCACCCCACCCTTCTACTCTCTCTAAAAATCAATGGAAAAATATCCTCAGATGAGGATTAACAAAAAACAAACAAAAGGATTAAAAAAAAAAAACAACCATTACAGGGAGGGAATGAGGACACATTTGTAATTCCTTAATAAAGAATTTAAAGATAAAAAAACACATACACAAAAAACCCATTACAATAAGGAGTTGCTTACAGCCACTCCTCTAAAGAAGTTTGACTGTGACACTGACAAAACTAAAGACAAATCAAATATTACTTTTTCATTATTAACGTTTTGGGACACTTAAATCTTCCATAAAACACATATCCAAAGAGATGCTCAGGACTTCAGCCCGAAAATCCAAAACCAAAAGACTGCTCACCCTGGTGGTTCAGAAAAGTAGTAGATAATAATGACTCAACCATTTGGTCCTATATCTGAACTTTCAAATAATCACTGTCTTGAATTTATAACAGACACCCTTTTATTACTGTTTGAACAGTGTTTTTTGAGAAAAGTATTTCCCTCACTGCACTTCCTATTTGTCTCTAGTCCTTCCATGTATTTACTCATTCCATACAGGGAAAGTGTTATCTTTTTCTTGAGGTTTTCTGCTACAGCGTTAAAGTACCATGTTAAAGTCTGTGAGTATCCAATACTAACGTTTAGTGATCTAACAAAGAAAAGCAATATGCCCATTTTCTTTAAAGAGAAAAAAAATTCTCTCATGAACTTATATTATTGATATAAGAATCACTCACTTAAGGAGTAACGTACTGCAGCTCTTAAAAGTAAAATAAAGCCCTAGCCAGTGGTTAGAGCATCAACCCGAGGACTGAAGGGTCTTGGGTTCAATTTCGGTCAAGGGCACTGGTCAAGGGCACATACCTGGTTGCAAGGCTCAATCCCTACCCTGGTCTGGGTGTGTGTGGGAGGCAACGAATCCTTTCTCTCTCCCATTGAGATTTCTTTCTTTTTTTCCTCCCCCCTCCTTTCCACTCACTTTAAAAAGATCAATGGAGAAAATAAACCTCGGGTGAGGATTAACAACAACAAAAGTACAATAAAACACTGACTGGCACACTCCTCTTTCTTTTGAAAGTAAGTTCTTACTTTGGTAGGTTTTTATTTTGGGGTGGGTGGAAGAATAACATCATATTACTGAAAATAAGGTAGATCCTCCTTTGAGGCAAAAAAGCTAGGAAAACTGGGCCCTAGCCGCTGTGGCTCAGTTGTTTAGAGCGCCAACCATCCCTTAAAATTAAAGGTGGTGGGTTCAATTCCCCGTCAGGGCACCAACCCAGGTTTCAGGCTTGGTCCCCTGGGGATGGGTGTAGGAGGCAACAGATCGATGTTTCTCTCTCCCTTCCTCTCTCTAACTATCAGTTAAAAAATAATAATACCAGGAAGATTGCTTTGATGCACCTTGACTTTCCTCCGGTGAGGAATGACCACCTTTTTGGTTCAAAACGTGGGAGAGATCACATCAAGATACTGCTTTACAGATGTATATTCACAAACCTGCACGGACTTCCTGAGTTCCCCTCTGGACAGTCTCACCCCGAAAGGCTACCTAATTCAAAGCCTGTCCTGAAAAGCTCAAGGACACCATTCCCACCCGCCACCCACCCACCCCTGTAGATAAGGGCACCAGCACCAACGTCGGGGGCCTCTGGGTCCCTCCGCCTTCCCTTAAGGAAATCTCCTGTCAGCTCCGCGCTTTGGCCTGTTCCTCCAGAACGACAGAAGCAATTCGAGCTTACCTCCTCTTTCAGGACGGCAGGATCTTTAAAAAATCACCTAAAATCTCTCACGCTTCTCAGAAATGGCTGCTATAGAACCCAAGGTTCTACACATGATTAGCATCACTTTGTATCGTCTTACTGCTGCTTCTTAATGAGGACTGGCTTTCAAACACAAATCTCGTGGTCTCCCATCTGCACAATTTTTGATGTACTTCTGTCCTAAAAACTGGTCCCTCGCACCCCGAAGATCTGCTCTAGCGATCACTGGATTCAGTCCCTCTCTCCCAATCAAAGACACTGGTGTAAGCCACGCCGCTCCAGCTTCCTATAGACACGGCATCAGAGTAAGACTAGTCCTTTCACTTGAGGAATCCTCTCCATAAAATGCACAGTAACTCTACGCTGCTGATGCTCTCCGCTTCGCAACACACAAAACCCGTGTGGTTGGTTACCTAGGAAATCTCTGAGGGTTTCTGATAATAGACGGGTGTCAATCGCTGCCCTAAAAATACCAGACCTAAGGCACAGATTGGAAAAACTTTGCGGAGTTTGCAAGCAATAACCCTGAACCCCTGCGGGTCTGGCCCGGGCTGTCCTTCCCTAGGGCCTGTGCCCTGTCTGTGCAGAGTGGCCTGGGCCCAAGGCGATGCCCCTGGCAGCTCCCGAACCGGACCCGGACCCTCCACAGCAACCTCGGCACCCAGCACAGCACCTCTCCAGGCTGACACACCCCCTCCACCCCGCGTTTCACAGGAGGTGTGGGCACTCGGCTCCCTCGCTGTGCACAGGGGCGCCGGAGGGCGGGCGGGCCTGCCCGGAGCACCCATTTTGGAGGACCGGGGCGCTCGGCCTGGTAGCTGTGCGGTTAGGCGTGTGGGAGTGCAGGGCGCATCCGTGGGAGGGAGGCCGGAAGGGGGTCTCGTGTATTCGGGGGCCAGAGGAGGAGGGCGGCGGGAAGACGGGGGAGATCGAGGGTCTCTTTTTGTGAATTCGCTTCGGGCCGGCGGGTGCGACGGGGAAGTCCCCGCAGGGCAGAGGCGGCAGGGGGTCTCCCTCCGTCCCGCGTCCTGGGGGCGCCGAGGACTCGCGGGAGGCCTCCCTCGGCGGGAAGACCGTGGCGGCGGAGCGCGATCGGCGGTGCACGCCGGGGCGCTGGTTCCCGCACCCCCCGGCCCCGAGCCCAAGGCGTGGGACCGGGTGGGAGGGGATGGAGGAGGCCCCCCGGCCCGGAGGCGGGAAAGGCCCGGAGCCCGGCCGGGCGGCGGCTCAGGGCCGGACGGCGACGGCGCGGGCCCAGGGAGCCCCCAGCCAGGCGAGCCGCGGGGGCCGCGTGCGCCCTCTCCCCACGCTGCGCGGCCGCCCCCTCCCCCGCCGCTCCTCTCACCTGCACATGATCCGCCATTTTGCTCCATTCATGCTCCTCTCCGGCCCCCTCCCCCTCAGCGCGCACCTCGGCCGGGCCGCCGCCGCTGCCGCCGCCGTCGCCGCTGCGCCTGCGCGCTGGGGCCCGTCGCTACGCTGGCGGCGTAGTGCGGCCGGGCTGCGCAGGCCCCGGCGGCCGGCCGGCGGTTGGAGAATGCGCAGCGCCGCTGGGACGCCGTAAAGGCGGGGGCAACGTCAGCGGCCCGAGCCGGCGGGGGCGGGGGCTGGGGGGGCGTTGCGGGCCGGGGCGCGCGGAGGGAGGGGGCCGGGAACAAAGCTTTGTTTACATGGGTTTAAAGGGGCCGCGCGCTCGGGTCGGCGGGCACCGGAGCGGGAGCTGGCGCTGCCTGAGCTCGGCGGGAGCCCTCGGAGGGGCCGGGACCTGTCCCCGCCTCGAACCCGCACCTGGCGGACTCCTCTCGTCCAGAGCGTCCTCCTCTGGTCTTGCCTCTGGACGCTCCCGGCCCCGCCTGTGACCCTGCATCCCCGGGGGGTCTGCCTCCGCGCCCACCGCGCATGACCCCACGTAGGCTGCCGGCGTTCTCCCCGACTTCCCAAGCCCGCGGCCGAGTTTATGGTTGCGTCTTCCGTTGCTCTCTGATCCTGGGTTTTACCGACAACCCAAATAGTGATCTTGTTTTCATTTCTGTCCTGTTCTCTCCATAAACATCCATGGAAATAGCCGCCAAATAGTGGCGATGATAGAAACATGCAGCAGGCACGGTCCCAATCTTCCCAAGTCGATTGTTATCTTAATCAATACCCTAGGCTGCCTCCCGAGAGGGGTCAGATGCTGGGAAGTGGGGTTGGAGGGAGATGAAGAGGTTTTTGGGACCTCCGGGCTCAGCCTGAGTGGGGAAGCCATCCCGCTGGGTCAAATCAGGTCAGTCCCTGCCGGCTGAGGCCAATTCCAGTCTTTCCCACTAGGAATTATCCGGTTAGATAATGTTAGATAATGCCGGCTCCTGTTTCCCATTGGATGCCACTCTGGCTCCCAATCAAGGGCCCCAGATTAGATTTTAGCTGCATTCTGAGAGTGTCGGCTGGTTGGAGAGTTCGTACTGCCTGGGGGCTGCCACGTGCGATGGAGACGACGATGGTAGTGAATATCACTTTCTGTTTGGGTAGAGTGGACTGGTTGGTGCTAAGCGTTCATTCCAATCTTCGTCCTCCTCGTGTGTCTTCCTGGTTTGCCGGGGGTGGGGCTGAGCGGTGGGGCTAAAAACTACATTACCCAGACTTCCTTGCCGCTGTGGTTCTGTATGCAAGATAGGCTCTGCCAATTAGATTCACTCAGATAAGGTTATGCCCGCAGAGCTTTTTTACTGTTGCCCCTGAGATGCAGTTTGTTCGTTTTCCAGCGACTTTACAGTGTTGGGAACTCCCTGAGTTTAGAGAGCAGCGGTGGTGGGACAGATGCTTCCTGACCTTGGCTTCACAGCTATCGTGGTATGTTCTTGGAGTCACAGTTTCAATAGGAATCTTCCAATACTCTACCTGCCTGACTGGGTAGAAGTCACAGCTCCCCCTGGGCCAGGCCCAAATCCATCTCCCACCACACCCTTCCCGCACAGTTGTTTCCCTTAACTTCCCCATCCCATTAACTGGAACCACCATCCACCCAGTTGCTCAAACTAAAAACCCAGGAGTTATCTTGATTGCTAGTGTCTCAGCAGTCCTGTTGAATCTTTATCTAGTACGTACTCCAATCCGGCTACTTCTCTCACCTCCACCGCTAACACCTTGTCTAGGCCACCATCACATTTCTCCTGGGCTCTGGGAATAGATTCCAAACTAGTTTCTCTGCCTCCTATCTTGACCTCTGAATAAGTCACTTTCCATGTAGCTGCAGAACATTCGTTTAAAATCATAAATCAGACCATTTACTCTCCTGCTTAAAAATCCTTAAGTGGCCTCCCAGTGCATTTAGAATACATTCCAAATCTTGGCTGTAGGCCAAGATGCCATGTGATCTGACCTCATCTCTACCTTGCCACCTCTTGTTTGCAATGCTCTGGTCATTCAGGCCTTCTTAAGATCCTCACATCTAGGTGTTCCTGCGTCAGGGCCTTTGCACTTGAAATAACTTCTGCTGCCTGAAATATTTTTTTCTCAGATCTTTAAGTGGCTGCTTCCCTTATGCCATTGACTTTTTTTGCAAGAGAAAATATTTAATACATATGTATTCGAACCCCACATACATGAGAGAGTCAGAGATCCCACATGCAGGAGAGTTTCAGAGATAGAAAGGGAACATGGGGCCCTGGCCAGTGTGCTCAGTGGTTAGATCATCAACCCATGCACCCAAGGGTCGCAGGTTCCCTGTCAAGGGCACATACCTGGGTTGCGGATTCAATCCCCAGTCAGGGTTCAGCCAGGGCACATGGGGGAGGCAACCAATCCTGGGGTAGAAGTAATAGCTTCTTGTGGGCCAGAAATATATCTCTCACATTGATATTTCTCTTCCTCTCTCCCTTGATCTCTCTCCCTCTCCCCTTCCCTCCCATCCACTCTCTCTAAAAATCAGTGGGGAAAAAATATGCTCAGACAGGCTTTTCTCATCACTCTATTGAAAGTTGTCCTCAGACCCTATCACTATCATACTTATAACATTGTCACTGTCTGTCCAAGACTATTTAATTACATATTTACACTTCATTGTCAGGGTCTCAATGAAAAGGTAACCACAATAGCCCTAACCGGTTTGGCTCAATGGATAGAGCGTCAGCCTGCAGACTCAAGGGTCCCAGGTTCGATTCCGGTCAAGGGCATGCACCTTGGTTGCAGGCACATACCCAGTAGGGAGTGTGCAGGAGGCAGCTGATCGATGTTTCTAACTCTCTATCCCTCTCCTTTCTTCTCTGTAAAAAAAATTAAAAAAAATATATTTTAAAAAGTAACCACAATAAAAACAAAGATTCTATCTGTCCTGTTTATGTTGTGTCCCTAGAACCTCTGTACAGAGTAGATGCTTAATAAGTACATTTTCAGTTAATTAACTTCTTTGTAGCTCAGTCTTATTCTAGGGGAGTTTGGAGCTCATAGAACATAAAGAATTTGAAGTGTTATGTCAATATTAAGTAGCATAATTATTATGTTATAAGTCCTTCCTCTCAGAGTTTCTAGCACTGTTCTCCCTCTCTCTCCTCTTTCTCCTCTTCCTCCTCTCGCTCTCAACTGGGTTCTCTTTTTACTTAGTAGTGAGAGCCACTTCCAAACCATCTTTAAAAGCTATTTTGATAAAGCATGCCACATGATATATTTAATGGAGAAAGAGCGAGGGTTATAACAATGAAACTCAAGACTGGTATTGTCTTCCCTCCCCCACCGTCAGGAACCAATAGGGTGAGGAGGTGAGGGGTGTCCCATCCTAGACTACAAAGCAAAAAGAGAAGCCAGGGGCACCCCGCACCTCACCTGTGCCTCTGGATAAACACCGGGCCCTTTCCTGTACAATGGTTTCTCTTTTCGTCACTGGTACCTGGGTTCACCTATGGCTGGGGCAGAAGGTTAATACTTCTACTGCAAGGCACTGGGAAGTGCCCGGAGGAGTGTTGCTCTTAGGACACGCCTGCTGCCCTATCTTCTGCAGACAACAGCCACAGGAAGCGAATTTCTCCAGCTGCCGCGGGCAAGGGAGGGCATGGGGGGTGTCTGGAATACCTAGGGCTCCTGGCTTAAATAGCTTTCCAGTCGTCCGGTGAGCTCGGGTGCCCCCCTGTGGTTCCAAGTGGAAAGTGCCCGTTTACCTTAGGGGAAGGCATCAGAGTGATGGGGGGAACATCTATTGTCTTGCTACTCAAAGTGAGGTCTGGTCCACTCACCAGCAGCATCAGCATCTCAGGTCTCACTCCAAACCTGTATCAGAATATGTACTTTTAACAAGATCTGCACATGAGTTTGAAAGGCACTGCTCTGTCGGCCCATGGGATGGCCCTAAAAGCCCTCCTCTCTCTATAGGAGATGCTGATGTCGGCCAATGACCACACAGCTCTCAGGTAATGTCTCTCCTTAGGGACTGGAGAGACGTCCCCAGGACCTTTCCCCACACCAGCATCCTTGGTTCTCCTCTGACCAAGGTCTCTGGGTCAACCTGTTGGAACCCAGGCAGCAGGCCTGAGTGCCATATGAGCTTTATGTGACTCATACCTCTCCTCCAAGAGCTCATAACAGCCAATTTTAAAGCTGTTTTATTTATTTATTTTTAATCCTTACCTGAGGATATTTTTCCATTGACTTTTAGAAAGAATGGAGAGGAGGGGGAGAGACAGAGAGAGAAATATGGATGTGAGAGAGACACATCGATTGGTTGCTTCCTGCATGAGCCCTGAACTGGGGCTGGGGATCGAGCCTGCAACCAAGGTATGTGCCCTTGATGGAAATCGAACCCGGGACCCTTTAGTCCATGGGCTGATGCTCTGTCCACTGACACTGTATCCACGGGCCAGGGCTAACACTGTTTTGATAAAGCACCCTGCGTGTAAGCAGAAGGCCTGGGGTGTGCACTGCTCTGCTCTCCTTCCCAAGGCAATTGAACCGCAGGTGGTAGAGGAAATGGCCCAGTTACAGAGCCCCCATTATGGGGTTCCCCCAAGAATGCTGGGCTAATTCTCCCATTCCCCCAACATTTCTGCATCATGCCTCCATCCGATTGCTTCTTAAAACCTTCTGGCTCTGAGTTAAAAATACTCTGGGAACCTTAGATTTCCCTAAAAAATGTACCTCCCTTCTTGCATGGAGTCGATGCCACGTAGGGGACAGCAGGAAAGGGACCGTTGAATTAAAGGTCAGAAGCCCCAGAACTTCCTCCTCTGCCCCCATCAGCCCCGTGACCTCAGGAGCAGAGTTGCAAGCGGGTGTGTTCATACTTGCCCTTCCTTCCTCCAGAGCTAGGCAGTGTGGCAGGTAACAGTGTGTGTCTGGGAATTTTGGCAACTGTGAAGTAAATTATTTTTTAAAAACATATAAGAGATTGCTATTGTAACTTCAAAAGATAATCTCTAGATGAAACTCAGTGTCCTCATAATGCTCACAAAGTCGGGAGAGATGGTAAGGCCACCAGTTTAGATGTGCCCTGGGAGCGCAGTGTGCTTGGGGATGTGCATATGTCTGGAACCCCAAGGAGGCGATGTAAGGGTGTGTTGTCCTCGGGGGCAGGGAGTGCTCCTGTGGAGAGGAAGAGTGCGTGTGAAAGTGATGAGCTGTCAAGTGCCTGGTGGGCTGGTGGTGTGTGTGACTCAGCTCTCACGGAGTCGAGAGGCTTGGGTTCTGGTTTGGTGGCCTTGAACATGTCCCCCCGACCTTCCTGAACCTGTCTCCTCATTTTTATTTATTTATTTAAAAATATTTTTATTGATTTCAGAGAAGAAGGGAGAGGGAGAGAGAGAGAGAAATATCAATGATGAGAGAGAATCATTGATTGGCTGCCTCCTGCACACCCCCTACTGGAGATCGAGCCTGCAACCCCGCACCTGCCCTTGGCTGGAATTGAACCCGGGACCCTTTAGTCGGTAGGGCGGATGACTCTATCCATGAGCCAACCCGGCCAGGGCTCTCATTTTTAAACTAGGGTTGGGCTGGTTGATTTCTAGGCTCTCTTCCAGCCTGCCATGCGGAACCCAGTTTGAGTGTGGGGCCTTTGCTATTGGCTTTACTGTCCGAGTTGGTTTCTGGGTCTCTTTGTTCCCCGGGGTCAGCCACTCTCCGGTGGTGACTTTTCCACACCAGCTTTTGGACCCGAGTGGTTGCTCCCCGGAGAGCTGGAATTGGGCTGTGTGGAAATTATCTCTCACTGACTGAAAATGCAGGAAGCTTGAGTGTGAAACTCACTCATCAAAAAGAAAAAACACACACACACAGAGCAAGAAACCACAGGGCTTATCAGCCTGTCGTCATCAAGCAGACTAGAATAGTGCAGAGAACTCTAGGCAGAGAGGAAATGAACTTGAGAGAAGGGGGAACACACAGGGCAGAGAGGAGAGAAAGAGGGCGGGAGTGGAAGGAGCGAGCTGCAGGGCAGGGCCCGCCATGGTGGGAGGATGGAAGACGTGGCGGTGAAGCAGGGCTTCCTGTACCTTCAGCAGCAGCAGACCTTTGGAAAGGTAGGAGGAGGAGGTGGGCTGGGCTGGGGGCTGCCAGAATTTCCTGGGGAGGAGAGGGGTGCGCCCAAGGTCCCCAAACCCTTTCAGGGTTGGGGGGACTGTACCATCCACCACGTTAGACCCAGAGCTTGGCTTGGGAGGGCTCCTTCCTTAGCAGCTGCTCGCCTGGCCTCCCCAAGCAGGCCCCAAACTGTGCTCTTTGCTGATGCTGCTTCCCGGGCGGGGTGGCGGAGGGGGGGCGGGTGGCGGGTAAAGGAAGGCTCTAGCTCCCTCTCTTGCCTCTCTTGCTCTGTCTGTGGTGGCTTCTCACGGGGACACCTTGGAAGGCAATGGAAGAAACAGCGGAGAGGATAAGGCAGGATTGCTGTGGTGGTTCCTTCTTCTCTGCCCCACTGGGGTAGGTTTGGCTGGTGCTAAGCTTGAGCGGAGCCCCAGTGTGTGCAACCTCCTTCTTCTTCTTTGGCCTCCTTAAATGAGGAAGTCCTCTTCCCTCAGCTGATCCACACAGGGCTCTCCTCTCCCCTCCTCTCCCCTCTTCTCCCCTCCTCTCCCCTCTTCTCCTCTCCCCTCTTCTCCTCTCCCCTCCTCTCCTCTCCTCTCCTCTCCTCTCCTCTCCTCTCCTCTCCTCTCCTCTCCTCTCCTCTCCTCTCCTCTCCTCTCCTCTCCTCTCCTCTCCTCTCCTCTCCTCTCCTCTTCCCTCCTTCCCCTTCTCTCTCTCTCCTGCCCTCCCTTTCTGTCCATCCTGGCAAGAGATGAGGTGGGAAGATTCGGAGGGTCGCCTGACGTTCCTGGAGCGAAGGCCTTCTACAGAGCGAGATGCTGGTCTGCAGTCTGGCCCTGGCGCTGTCCTCCTCCCTCCTGGGCACCGGCGACTCACCAGCTTTCCCCTCTCCCATGTGGATCTCCTGGGTCGGCCCGCCTGGCCGCCTCGAAGTCCACCTTCACTGTGCTTTTCCTGCCTCCGGCTCTCTCTGCTGTCATCTCCGGCGTCTTCCTGGCGGCTTGTGTGGATCTCCAGCTCCAATGCTTTCTAATTCCTCAGGCCCCGGCTTGCTTCCTGGGGTCTCCTGGGCCCCAAGTTGCTGCCCCAACCCCTTCCCATAGATCCTCCACTCCCCTTTGGTCACCATCTCTCCATCTCTGGTTGGCTCCATCTCGGCACCTCCCTGCCATGCATCTGGGCTCAGAAATGGCGCCGGTTCGGGGCTGTGCTGTACGGACAGTCGGGCTGCGCCCTGGCCCGGCTGGAGCTCCAGGAGGGCCCGGAGAAGCCGCGCCGGGGAGAGGCTGCCCGGAGGGTGATCCGCCTCAGTGACTGTCTGCGGGTGGCGGAGGCCAGCGGGGAGGCCAGCGGCCCCAGGGACACCAGCACCTTCTTCCTGGAGACCAAGGAGCGCCTGTACCTGCTGGCGGCCCCCACTGCCGAGCGTAGCAACTGGATGCAGGCCATCTGCCTCCTAGCCTTCCCGGTGAGCTGTCCAGGGGTGCAGAAGGGGCCAGGCGGGGGGGGCAGGAGGTGTAAGAGCCAAGGCCGGGATGTTGGGGGCAGGGCCTTGGTGGGGTGACCCCAATCCAGAATGCAGACGGGGCAGCAGGCTGAGCGTCTCCTGAAAGAAACCCTGGGCCAGAGGTGGGGCTTGGGCTTGGTGACATGGTGAGACTGGCCTGTTCCCCAGGGCCAGCGGAAGGAGCTGCCGGGGCCGGAGGGGAAGGGCAGCGGGCCCTGCATGGAGGAGAATGAGCTGTACAGCAGCACGACCACAGGTGAGGGGGCTGCCCGCCCTCCCAGGGCGTGGTGGGAGGAGGTGTGGGCCAGCAGGCGCGTCTTCCTGCTTGTGGTTGTCCCCAGCCCGGCCAGCCCCCTTATCGGCCTCTCCGCATCGCTTCCGGGCCTGGCCAAGGTGGAGGAGCCTGGCTGCCTAGACTGCCAGCCCTTCCCCGCGGGTTCCCTCCCGCTTGCCCAGGCCCTGCAGGTGGGAGAGGGCAGGGCTGAGGGGTCCACGGAAGGTGCTGCTCTAGAACCCTCTGTCGTTAGGACCTGAGCAAGCTCTGGAAAACAAGAAAGGCTTTCTTTCTGTGGCTTGAAGGTGTCCTGTGGGAGGCTTCTGCTGACAAGGCACCCCTCCCCCTCTTGCGATCTGTCGGGTCCTCTGGGTGGGGGGTGTGGGCGGGAGGAGCAGGATACAGGGCATCCCGTCTCCACCCCGCAGAGGGCACGGTGGCATGGGCAGTGGGTGAGGAGGCTGAGAGCGGGGAGGGCAGGGCCAGGTGCACCTGCAGCTGAGACAGTAGGGATGGGGGCGGCTGGGTCGGGGGGAGAGAGATGAGACAGAAAAGACAAGGCTGTGGCTCTGGCAACAGGTCGGAAGGATGTGGGCACGAGGTTGGGGTGCATGTGGCTGGGGCAGGGTGCCTGCTGGGGTCGGGGGCGGTACCTGGCATTTGGGGGAGTGTGACCTGGCACAGAGCAGGTCATGGGGAGGGAATGGCACTCTTCTATGACCGCTGGTTGCTCCCTGAGAGCCGGGCAGGCTGAGGCCGGCAGTGCCCCCCTTTAACACTTCTCTCCCCTCCTCCCCAGGGGCCTCCTGCAAGGAGTTTGCTGTGACCATGAGACCCACGGAGGCCAGTGAGAGGTGCCGGCTCCGGGGGACCTACACCCTCCGGATTGGAAAGGGTGCCCTGGAGCTGTGGGGGGGCCCTGAGCCGCGGGCCCTTTTGTACGACTGGCCCTACAGGTTCCTGCGGCGCTTTGGGCGCGACAAGGTGAGCGGCAGGGGTGGGGGGAGGCGTGGGGGGCTGCAGCAGGTGTGGAGGGGAAGGGTGAGGGTGGGGGAGACGGTCAGGGAGACGCCAGGGGCCCTGTGAGGACCTGTGGGAGGAGGAGGGAAAGGGGAGAAAGGCCCGAAGGAGGAGACGAAGGGAGCCAGAGGAGGCGGAGTGAAAGCGAAGAAGAGGCATAGATGTGGGAAGGGGAGAGAGCAGGTGGGGGGTGGCGGGGCAGGAAAGGAGGCCGGAGAGGGAGCAGTCCGAGGGGCAGGCGTTACTGAGGTGGAGCATGTGCCCAGCTCCACACGTGGATGGAGGAGGGAGGATGAAGGGAGAGGAGAGAGAGGGCTCTGTCTGAAGGAGAAACACGGAGGAAGGGAGCAGAAACAGCTGGGTAGGCTGGACGTGATGGGTTGGAGTCTCGGAGCTCGGTCCAGGGGAAGCAGCCCTGACCTAGCCAATCGTCTCCCCTCCCCCCGCCACCCAGGTAACCTTTTCCTTCGAGGCAGGGCGGCGGTGCGTCTCTGGAGAGGGCAACTTTGAGTTCGAAACCCGGCAGGGCAATGAGATCTTTTTGGCCCTGGAAGAGGCCATCTCCGCCCAGAAGAGTGTGCCCCCGCCTGGGCCGCAAACCCAGCCAGCCCCAGCCGCAGCCCCAGCCCCAGCCCCAGCCCCGGCCCCGGCCCCAGCGGTGCTGCCCCGGCCTGAGAGCCCGTACGCCCGGCCCCACGACTCACTGCCACCACCTTCACCCGGCGCCCCTGCACCCGCCTCCCGGCCGCGCCCGGAGGGGGAATACGCAGTGCCCTTCGATGCCGTGGCCCGTAACCTGGGCAAGAGCTTGAGGGGCATCCTGGTGGTCCCTCCCCAGCCCCGGGCTGACCCTCTGTATGACAGCATCGAGGAGCACCCGCCTTCACGATCCGACCACATATATGATGAGCCCGAGGGCGTGGCGGTCCTGTCCCTGTACGACAGCCCACAGGAACCCCGGGGCGAGGCCTGGAGGAGGCAGGCCACAGCCGACGGAGACCCCAGCGACCCCCAGCACAACTACCCAGTGGGGCAGGTCTTCGCTGCCTCCAGCCTGCCCCGGGAAACCGAGTATGACAACGTCATACTTAAGAAAGGCCCGAAGTGATGGTGGGCAGGGCGTCTGGACCCCATTGAATGCCAGCACTGAGGCGGGCGTACCAGGCAGGGGCTGGAGGCTGGTGAGAAGGAGTGGGAGGGGGAAGGCAGGCCTCCCTTCTAGCTGCTGCCCATGACTCCTCCTGCCCACCTCGTCCCAGGAGCCTCCCTCCGCTCCTTGCACAACCCGAGGACCGGGGCCTGCTGGGTCTGCTGCTTGAGTCGTGAGTCACGATCCTGAAGCAGGAAGAATGCCCTGGAGAGACCCACCCTCCTCCCACCCTTTCCCACTTCCTCTTGTCCTTTCCGGAGCCGAAGGGAATCTCAGGCATTCAGGACAGCAGAGAGAAGGGTGTCAGCAAACGGCTGGCTCCCGGCTTGCGCAGGCCTCCAGGCTCGTGGGTGTCGGACTTCTCTGTGGCATTAAACCTTCCTGAAGTGTTTTTGTGTGGCGAGTGCTGTGGGCGGGGATGGGGCGGCCGCAGCCTCGTGGGGAAGGAGCACTTCTATTGGCGACCCAGACCCCTCTCCCAGCGGCAGTGTCCCCTCCGGTCCCAAGCCTCCGAGTCCGGATCTGCAGAAGCCAGGCCACCCCAGGAGAGACGTTCAGGCATCTCTAACTCTTTGCCGGGGCGTAGGGTCAACACCCGAAAATGCTGGGGAGTGGGTGTCTGTGCAAAGAGCTAGACTGGAGGACAGGAGCCAGTTGGCAGTTTTGAGCCCCTCCTGCATGAGAAAGGGGGGGATCCCACTCCACCCCTCGCCCGCCCTCGTGGACACCTGCTCTCTTTGTAGCAGGAGGGGGTCCCGCCACATGGGCTTGAGCACCCGTCCTGCCCTGTCATTCTCCACAGGCCTGGGTCCCACTTGCCCGCAGGTCGGGGCGTGCACTCTCTTCATCAAAACCAGCCAACCAGCCAGCATCACGGAGCACTGTTCGTAGGCTCTGGACTGCCCTGGTCCTGAGAGGCTTACAGGCCAGGGGGGTGGCGACAAAGGACATGGACGTCTGTCATGAGAGGAGGACTTACGTACCATAGGGTGGCTCAGGGCCGTGGGGTCAGAGGAGATACCTCTGGGTTCACTGGGGGACCCAGAAAGGCTTCCTATGGAAGGTGGCATTTGAGGTGGACCTTCATGGGGGAGGGACTGGGTGAAGATGAAGGACGTGAAGAGAGCATCCTGGGTAGAAAAGCCAGCACGAGTGGAGGTCGGGGAAGGTGCAGACGGACTCAGCAAAGAGCTCGCCATTCATGTGGAGGGAGCAGGCGGCCCTCTGGTTGGGAAGGGGCTCCAGCCTCGTGGTGGAGGAATCTGTACGTGATTAGAGGGAGGGGGAGTGACAGGGCTTCTCAGTAGAGTCCCATAAGAGCTGCACATGGGGGCAAAAACCCCGTGGAAATGGACCGGGCGCAGCATGGGCCGGGGCCGAACTGTAAGAGGAACTCAGAAAAGACTGTGGATTCAAAAGACGCTGTAGAGACAGGGCCTGCGGATCTGAGTCTGTTGGATGTTGAACGCAGAGAAATTGGGTTTCTAGAGAGATCCAGGTTTTGGAAAGAAGGAGAGCGTGGTTTCTGATGTGTTTAGGGTAAGCTGGCTTCACTCTCTCCAGCCAGAGGAGCGCTCGAAGCAGGTGGGAAGGGGCTCTCGGGTGGGAGGGAGATGAGCTGGAAACCTAAGCATTGCCACAGCCTCCCAGGGGCGCTGTGATGGAAGCTGTGTCTCTCAGTGCCTTTGCTCGCAGGAGAGCAGGCTGGAGACGGGAAGGCCCGGCTCTTTTGTCTGTGCCAAAGGGCCGTCCCTGCTGCCACCACCTGGGGCTATCCCCAGAATACACTGCCCCTAGGGCTTTCAGTCCTCCCCCGGTCCAGGCCAGGGGTGGTGCTTGGCGGGGCTGTGAGGCAAAGATGCCTCGTTTCTCGTTTGTCAGTAGCACCTGAGGTGGACGTTCCAGCTCAGCCCAGCAGGGGGCAGTGTTAGCCTGTGGAAAAGGCTGCTGGGGTCCTATCTGCTGTCACGCCTTCTGGCTGGACCCTGAAGGAGGGAACGTCGATGTTTTTTTTTATGACCCTAATGGAGGAGGACTTGAGGAATCTGCATTTCAGAGCTTCTCCTTCAGAGCCTCAGCATCCTACGTGTGGATGCTGCCTCCCGGGAGTATGAGACCCTGAGCTGAAACTTGCCCTTCTCCCCTCTCCTCCACCTCAAGACCCCGGGACTTTCTGAATGCTTTGTTCTGATGCTGGCTTTGCTGGAAAGGGGAAGTGGGAGATTGGTGCTGCAGGGAAAGGTGGGTGAGGGCGGCTGGTTCGGGGAAGTGGAGCATTTGGGGAACTTGGGAAGGGTGATGAAAGCCCTTGAGACAGTTGTCGAGGACGCTGACCACACTGCAGGGGCCCTCTCAGAAGACATGACCGGGTGGGTGGGTCATCCTGCAGACCTCTGTGTCAGCACCAGCGCAGTCACCCTTAACCGCACCATCGCTGTGACACCCACATCACTTCTTAGTTCATTCCCCCTAGGAGCCCCGCCCAGAGCTGAGGAGCCCAGGGGTGGGGAGGTGGGATGGGGGGGGGGAGGTGAGAGTGGGGGTGGGGTGGGGAAGACCCGTCCCTACTGCGTGGAGCCCAAGTGCAGAGCTGGTCTGCAGAGATGGTTGCTGGGTGGATTCTTAAAGGCGTGAGCCTTAGGGATCCATCTCCTCCAACAAGCACAGAGGAAAAGCCCTCCTTGGCTGTCGAGGGGCAAATTCATAAGAAAGGAGACAGACTGGTTTCAAAAGCCATGGGGCAAAGTAAGACCAAGGACGAAGAAAGGGTCTCAGCTCCAGGATCTGTCTGCTACCCAGCTGCTGTCGATACCAGGAGCAGCCTTGCTGTGGCCAGGACACTATTTTCATTTGCTAATTACTATGCAGAGGTTGCGTCAGGGCAGGTAATACCTGCCGGGTGACTGAGCCCGTGATAGAGCTATGTACCCAGATTCACATAACTGCGGCCGTGAGCATACCTTATCGTTCTTCTGCTTCTTTTCTTCGCTCTCTTTTGCCTCCTCTTGTATTTTCTTTTTCCAGAGCATGGGCATGGTGTGTGTGTGTGTGTGTGTGTGTGTGTGTGTTGGCCTGTGGTCCCCCCCTGAGCCTGCTCCCAGGCCAGGCCCTCTGGCGAGGTCCCACCTTGGAGCTTCGGGATAGACCAAGGCCCAGATTGCCTGGGCCTCTCTGCTCCCTCAGACTCCTCCCTGATGGCTGCACTCAAGCTGTTGCTGCCACCACCTTTCAGCTGTGATGCTAACCAGCCGCCTGCCTCCTGCCTCGTGGGCGCTGATTCAATTAGCCAAGGTGCCCACCTCCTGCCAGGGCCATTTATAAAATCAACTGGGGCAGCTGGGGAACGCAGGGAGGGCAGGGCTGGGAAGCACGGGGAGGGCGGTGAGCTGGGTTGGGGGGGGGGGAAGAACGGGGGCCTGGTCGGGGAACCTGATTCGATTAGCTATCAGGCTGGCTTCCCTGAGCAGGTGGCTGTACATCACCGCCCTGCTCCAACCCTCAGCTCCTAGGCCAGATGCCGGCCAGTACAGAGCCGGGTCCATCCGTCTCCAGGCTCCTTCTTGCTTCCCTCCCACTCTGCAGCCCTGGGTTCCTGGGCCGGAGGTGGCTGGCGTGTTTGGGAGAAGGAGTGGAGAGGAAAGCAGGGGGTCTGAGGGATTTGTGGGGAAGCTGGAGTCCCAGGGCTGCGTTGAGTAATTCTGGGACCTGCACCCCAGGGCAGGGTCAGCCTTGTGCTTTCAGGAGTCTGATCAGAGAGGGCTGACTCGGGGGTGGACTGAAGGAAGGCCTGGGGCAAAAGCGTTTGGGAAAAGATTGTTCTTGAGTTCGTACAGCACTTTTTTCCAGTACCGACTGCTCAGGGCCTGACTACCTGTGTCCAAGCTCTGGCCCTGCCGCTCCTTAGCTGTGTGTCTCTGTGCATCTGTTTCCACATCTGTAAGGCGGAGATAATGATATGTTTTTAGAGGCTTGCTGTGAAGACAGTGAGTGAATACAAGCGTATCACCTAGAGCGGTGCCTGGCACACAGAGCTGCAGCGTTGCCCATCGTCTCCCCTCCCCGCCCAGTGGCTCCACAAGGCCAGCAGGGCAAGGTGTCCCTGTTTCGCAAGCAAGAAACGGAGATGTGGACGAGCAGAGTGAACTTGTGGGGTGCAGGAGGTGGAGGGGGGACTTCGGGTTTGTGGAAGTGGGAGGACTTGGGAAGGAGAAGTAGGACTTTGATAGGAAGGAAGAAAAGTGGGAAAGCATTCCAGGAGAGGCGAGAGGAGTAACATCAAAGGCCAGGGTGAGTGGCTCCTGGCGGGGGCCTCTGCACACCTGGGCAGAGCAGGCTTGCCCCCCCACCCCTATTTTGCCCAGAAACGGGAGAGCTTGGAAGGAGAGCTGCTTTCTAGCCTGGAGGGCCTTTGGCTGGAAGCAGGCTGGAGAACCAAAGCCACAGGGCAGATTTTTCCTTTCATCTGAGCTGCTGCATCTGCGCGTGGCCCGCAGCTGGCACGCCGGGGCACGGGGCAGGCGCCTTGCTGGGCAGGAGCTCCTGGTGGTCCGGTTGGCCTGGCCCACCCACTGGTGCGGTCAGTGCACAGCCTGGGCCATTGCTCTGCCGCTGGGGAGCCCACCTCCAAGCCTGGGGGAGGAGGCCGGGAGGACGGGGCAGACGAGTGGAGAACACGCTGAAGGAGGTTTGCCTTCTCTCCCACTAGACTGCAGATGTCCTATGGGCAGCGTTCATTCTTTATCTAATTTATCACTGTACCCCCGGCACCTAATGCAATGCCTGGCACCAGGTAGGTACAGACAACTCCTCCTTTTTGAAAAATATGTGTTCATTGATTTGAGAGAGAGAGGAAGGGAGAGGGATAGAGAGAGAGAAACATCCATGAGAGAGAAACATCATCGATCACCTGCCTCCTGCATGCCCCCTACTGGAGACTGAGCCCACAACCTGCAACCCGGGCATGCGCCCCTGACCAGGAATCAACTGGTGACCTCTCAGTCCCTGGGTCAACGCTCAACCACTGAGCAGCGCCGGCCGTGTCAGGTAACTCTTTCTTGATGGAAAGAATAAATGGAGCCCACTTTATTTGGAATGGGGGACCTGGGTGCTCCCCAGCACGCAATGATTTGTGGAGCCCTAGGAAGACTCCCTGTCCAGAATCACCCCCACTGACTCCAGGAATCTCTCCCTTAGCTTGTGGAACCTTGTAATGAGCGATTAGTAACCCTTGGGAGACCAGTAGGGTGAAAGGAGCTGGCCTGGCCTAGCTGGGGCAGGAGGGCCCTGTGGTGGCAGGAAGGAGGCGCTGAAGGTGAGAGTAGCCTTGACCTGGGTGTGGAGTAAAGGAGCTTGGCTGGGGCTGCACCTCCGATGTTTCCTAAAGCCTGGCAGCCAGGCCTGCAGGTGCAGGAGGCACACAGGGCCCGCAGCTCAGGGCACACTTCGTAGCTGAATAGAACTGGGAATTGGTAAGTTGCCCTGGTGGATGCCCATCGCCTCCTGTGCCCATCTCCAACCCTCAGCCCCACTCCCCCGTGGGCCAGATGCCTCGGAGGCTGAGAAACCCTTCTCCCCTGACATTTCAAGGAGCAGAAAGTCCGAGCCAAAAGGGGCCTCAGCAACACTTGCGCCTGAGTCCTTATCCTCCACTTAAGGAAACTGAGGCCGAGTTAGTTTTTAATACCTCTCTGGTGCATTTATATTTTCTGAGAACTTGTTTACAGTTGTGCTGAATGCAAAGCAACAACTCACTAATGTTGAGACTTGGGATGCCCGCCGGGAGATCACTTGTGACCTTTTATGTGGATGGGGAGGGACGAAGGGGAGGGTCCTACCATCTCTCAGCAAGGCTTTCTTCCTTTCCCCAAAGTCATGTGGGCTAAAAAATATTAATCCTTTTCCTCCCACCTTCTAAGTTCCTCTGGACTGGGCCAACAACCCAATTAACTGAGACAGACTAACAGGAGGAAAATCAAAGTTTAGTACGTGCGCATGGGGAATTCACGTAGACATGATACAGCCATGAAAAGTCCAACATTGGGTATGCTGGGCATTTTGGACAAAGGAGAAAAGGGAGAGAATGGGGTTGAGGAAGATCAGAACCCGCGTGGCAGGACAATTCTTGCTGGCTGACTCAGACACAACGGGCACGGGGGCTACCGAGCTGGCAGGCACCTGTCTGAACCCTCCTGTTGACCATGCTTCATTAGGCTAAGGCAGCATCCTAAGACCTCCTTCCGGAAGCAGGCTTCTCGGTCTGAATCTCTTGGGCAGGAGAGGGGGTGGGGAGGGTCAAAGGTTGTTTCTTAGTCTTTTGTTTCTTAATAAACAGCTTAAAATCAATATCCGAAAAAGCAGCTTCAGGATGGCTTTTGATTCCTTTCATCACCACGCAAGTCCCCGAGCAAATGCCCAGGGGTGTGAGCCAGAGGCCCAGGTTAATCAAGGGCAGCTTACACACGCGAGCTGTTCATTTTCTGCTGGTGGCTCACTGGTCCATGCGGGAAGGAAGGCCTGCAGTCCTATTCCCTTTTCATTTTCCTCCAGTCACTACCCCCACCCAGCCCCTTGCCCACTTTACCCTTGACCCCGGGGCTGCTGTGCTCAGCAGGCAGCTCCAAAGCAGGGGCAGCAGCCAGACCTGGCTCCAGGGTCCTGCTTCCACCTACAGACAAGCACAACTCCATCCATGCATGTGTGCAAGGCGAGGGCAGGCGAGGGGCTGGTGGACAGGAGGCAGATTGTGGAGAGGAGAATGGGGTGGATCTGGACAAGAAGATGTGAATGAACGAAGGGACAAACAGATGGTGACTGGGTGAGGAGCCAGAGGCTCCAGTGGGGTGGGGTAGTTATCTAGGTATCGGGGGGGGGGGCAGGGTGGGAGCAGCTGGGATGAGACCCCCTGCCTGGTCACAGAGGAAGGAGACACCTCAAGGGGTTGTGGCTTGAGAGAAGCAGAGTGGTTATGGAAGCCAGGACCCAGGGCTGCCAGGTGGCCTGGGAGGTGGGTTTGTCTAAACCTGGGCTTATGCTTGAGAACCAGTGAGAAAAATCCTGCTTTTCTCCAGAACAGTTGGCAGAGAGGGAGTGGGGACCTGGCTGGGTCTGGAGGGTGGGAGGTGGTGCGGGTGAAGGAGTGGAGAGGTCAGGGAAACATGGCCAGCCGGGGTGGGCTCAGCTGGGCCGGCTGGGTGTGGCGCGCAGGCATAGAGCACAGGCATGGAGCACTCAGCCAAGCATCCAATGTCAGAGGCCTACAGGGCCAGTTGGGCCTCATGGACTGGCCGAACCCAGCCTGAACCTAAGGCAGAGACGGCTCTGTCAGATTCTGCCAGCCGACCTGCACTCTCTTGTCCCTGCCTCTTGCTCAGCTGGCCTAACTCAGGGTTCTGCTTCCTAGTAGACAAAATACAGCTGTTCCCCCCTCCCACCAAAAAAAAAAAAAAAAAAAAAGGCCTTTGGATTCCTTTGATGGCCAAGGCAGCGAGGCCAGCAGCAGGGCATAGGGCATGGAGATTGAGCTCTGTACCCTTAACCTCCATGTGTCCACGAGGAGGGAAAGTATGGGCCACCAGTCCGAGCCCTGAGCTGGGAGTTGTACTCCCTGCCTGGCCACTGACTGGCTGTGGCGTGTTGGGCAAGTCTCTCAGGGCCTTATTTTTCCATCTGCAAAATCAGAGAGCTGGATTCTAGGTTAGAAGACCTTCAAAGTTCCCATGAACTCTACAGGCCCTTGTGTGGGCCTAGTAACACCTCCCTGAGGGGCCTCTGGAGCGGTGGCCTGGGCCCCCCAGCCCTGGCTGGGAACTGTTGCCCTAGAGAGCCCTGCTCCCCTGTGCTCCACCTCCAGACCTACAGGCTGGACACAGACAGAATGAGGCCTCCTGTGGGGAGCAGGGTGGGGAAGGGGAGGGGTCAGATAGTGGTGCAGCTTCCCCAGGAACCAGGGACTGAGAATTGGGCTTCAGAGGGGGGTGCGGCCGATGGCTGCGTGATTTGGGGGTTCTGACTCTCCTCTAGGTATTTATCTGCTTTGAGGCACCCTGAGTGGGGCAGAGGGGGCCCCAAAATATCTCCCCCATGTAATTCATCCATTATAGCTTCACTCCATTTGCTAATGAAAGATCTGATCATTTCTAAAGGCCTCGCCTATAAAATGCAGATACCTCTCTATAAAGTGCTGATGCCTTAAGCTCATCACCAGCTAACAGTCAATGATTATCATTTTTAACAGGAAATAGATGAGCCAGGAATTAGGCCCGGATTGAGGTATCAGTGTTGTGATGTTTGTGTTCGGGTTGAGGATGGAGATGTATCTTTCCATTCATCCAACAAATATTGACCAAGCACCGATGAAGTGCCAAACAGTGTTCTTGGATCTGGGGTTGCAGAGTATAAAAAAGAGACAAAAATCTTGGCCCTTGTGGCATTTACATGGGGGAGGGAGGAGGGACAACAAGACAACAAACAAACACACACACAAACAAAAAGCCAAATGCAGTTTATGTATGTCAGTTGGCAGTCCTTGCTGTGGAGAAGGGTAAAGCAGGGGAGGGGACAAGATTTTGGCTGGAGGAGCGGCAGTCCTCTTGGTGGGGGAGTGTCTATGAGGGAAGGACTAGCCTCTCGGCCTCTGCAAGCCCTGGGACTAGAAGGAGTTGCTTTAAAAATTTAAAAAAATTAAAAAAAAATTAAAAAATATATTTGTTATTGATTTCAGAGAGGAAGGGAGAGAGATAGAAACATTAATGATGAGAAAGAATCATTGATTGGCTGCCTCTTGCATGCCCTCTACTGGAGATTGAGCCCCAAACTTGGGGGAATGTGCCCTGACCCGGGATCGAACCGTGACCTCCTGATTCATAGGTCAACGCTTAACTACTGAGCCACACTGGTTGGATGAAGGTCTTATTTTGAGGGGTGTGCCCTGGGACCTTCCCTATGCTTTTGCCGCCTCCTCCTCCATCCAACACCCCAAGAGCCACAGAGCCCTTGGGTCCAGCAAAGGGGCGTGTGGGGAGACCCCCTGGCAGACGGCCATCTGGAAATGTTCCCTGGGTTACAGAGGAGGAGTGGGTGGAGCCAGCAAGCTCTGGACCAGCCAGAATTCGTGAGAAACCGTGCTTCTTCATCTCTTACGGCTCATTACCCGGCCCTAATCTGGGCCATTTCTCTCTTTTTCACACCAAGGTTTAGAGCAGTGGTTCCCAACCTTCCTAATGCCGCGGCCCTTTAATACAGCTCCTCATGGTGTGGTAACCCCCAATTTCATTGTTACAAATTGAACATAATTAAAGCATAGTGATTAACCACAAAAACAATATGTAATTATATATGTGTTTTCTGATGGCCTTAGGCGACCCCTGTGAAAGGGTCGTTCGACCCTCAGGTTGGGAACCGCTGGTTTGGAGGGAGCAGTGTAGCCATGTGGGATGCCAGGGGCCACTGCAGCAGAGTCAAGGCTTGCGATGATGTTGTGGTGAGAGGGGAGGAGGGGGGCATGGGAGGAGTGGTAAGGGTGTATGGGGAGAGGGGAGGGTGTGTGGTGTGGGGAGGGCATAGGATAGGTGGCCATGGGCCTGTTTCAGAAGGTGCCTGGTCTCCCTGGCTCTGTTTATTTCTCCATCTCCTTTTCTCTCCCTCCCTTCCTCATTCCACCACAGCGCCCCCCTCTGGCCAGGTAAGGGGGTAGAGTAGCAAAGGAAATTTCTTGCCTCATGGAGCGTAGTGGACAGAGAGCAGATGCTCCAGGCTGGGTGTGTTTAGTGCTCAGAGGGCTGCAGACACAGCATGGTGTGCGGGTGCCCAGCTTTAAAAAGGAGGCCTGACTCTAACTGGGCCTGAAGGAAGGGGCCCGGGGCAGGAGATGCAGGACAGCCCCCTACACTCGGGGAGCAGAAAGGGTGCTCTGGGCAGAGGGACAGCGTGTGGTCCCTCTGGATGGAATGTACTGTGAATGTGTTGAGTGAAGGCAGGAAGGGCTGGTCACAACCTGTAGCACTGCCCCTGGCAGGGCAGGGCAGGGCAGGGAGGAGACCTGCAGCGGACATTCCTGAGGGCTGTCCTCATCACTGGCAGACCCCAGTAGGGTCAAGGGACACTGCCACTAGAGCAAGGGAGGCTGAGGGATCCTAGTGATTATGGGTCCAATCCTCTCCTTTATGGTTACAGAAATAAGCTCGAGGGCTGAGAGAGCTACTCAAGGTTTCGTAGCTACACACAGGGCGGGGGCCCTCCCCCATGCTGCTCCAGCATGCTGGCCCTGAGCTGTAGTGAAAGAAGACCAGCAGCCATCCTCACTGAACCCTTCACGAAGCCAGGCCTTGAGGTCTTTCTATGGACTAACTCCTCTGTCTTCACAGACCCCCTAGAGGCAGGTGCCTGGTTATGACTTCCCTTAAGGTAGAGCCGGGAAGCAACTTACCCAGCTTACAGCTGGTGTGTGGAGAGCAGGGATCTGAACCCCATAGTGTGCTCCCAGGTCCATGCTCTTACCCCTGGAAGTGATGTGGAATGTGGGGTCCTGACTCCTACTGATCAAGGCTGCCGGTGTGGGCACGGTGCTGTCTCAGTTTCCGCAGCCTCCTGGGAAGTCTTCTTGATTCCCAGGCTCCCCATTGCTTATGGTTTTTGCAGATACTACCAAGCAAAGACATAGTGATAGAACCTGAGCAACCTGCCCTGGAGATAGAAGATGGGATGCTCTCATTTGTAGCACTTGCCGCTTTCCATGGTATAAACATTTCCACTCTCAACTGATGGCCCTTGGTGACAATTCAAGGCCAACAAGAGCCCGCAATCTGGGGTGCATGCAGTGAAGAGGGAAACTTTACTAAGTGCAAAACAGCTCAGTGATGATACAGCACATTGTAGAGCAGCTCTGGGGCCAGGGCCCTCTCTGCCTGGGCTGCGTGGTGCTCTTCGATGGTCTGTTCTGCTTCTGCTGATCTGCTTCACACTGCGCTGGTCTGCCTCCCCTGGCTTTACTCTGCTTTGGCAAACCAGCTCCCGGAAAGGTAATCTTCATTCTCCAGTGGAAGGGAAAATGCTCTCTCAGAGCCAGCGGGGAGCTGGCTTATATGACAGGAGTCCCTGTCCCTGAGGTCCTTGATTGGTTCCTCCTCATGCAAATGAGGACTCCAAATTCTCACAGTTTGATTGGGCCCAACGGCACTGTCCTGATTGGTCAGAATAGAGCTGCTCTGATTGGCCAGAGCTGCACAGTTCTGATTGGATGGGGAAAGCCTCAGTCCTATTGGTTGAAATAGGATTTCAGGCTCTCCTTTATAAGGGCTGGCTCAGATGGCAGAAAAACAGCGCAATTCTAGTGCAGAGGCAGGTGGTTCAGGTTTCTCCGTGCAGTGCAGTTTGTGTGAGAGATTCTTGTGCAGAAATGGCTGCTAGGCTCTACTAGTATTTTATTTCATTTTAAAAATTTGAGCCCAGTTAGCCACCAGGAGCCCTTCTTAGTAGGTGTCTTCTTCTCAGCCCTGTTCACATCACTAGGCCTGCTTTCAAGTTTTCAGACACCAGTTGGCTTCTGAAACCCCTGAAAAATCTCACCATCGCCTCTCAGTGTGGGCCAACTCCAGTGCACCTGGCCACAGGTCCTCATCCTTTCCCACACTTCACAAAGCCTTCCTCTCCCTTCCCCTGCCATCTCTCTCACCGCCTCTGAGGAGACTAGGTTCACATAAAAAGGATGTGATTTGAAAGTTCTCAACTGGGGAGGTTTGAAAACTGTTTTATTTCCTCTGCTGAAAAAGAAATAAAAATAAAAGATAATAAAAGATTCATGGAGTGCTTCCTACTATGGTATAATCATTCTCTGGACGGGTCCTTTGTGATTTATTGGAATCTTGGTTTTGCAGATATGCAAAGTCTGCCCTGAGGGTGGAGAGCCTGGCCTGAAGGCACAGCCAGTAACTCAGGAGCTGGTCTCAGGCCTCCTGGCCCCTGGGTTTATTCCTGCTGCATCTCAGCTCTGTTCCAGGTTCAGTGGGGTGGATGCAGGCAGATAAGAGAAGAAGGCATGATGGAGTTTGGCTTTGCCATACACCAGCCAGTGGCTTTGAGCCAGTGTGTTAGATGCCTTGAGTCTTAGCTTCATCACTTTAAAATGCAGACCTTATTAATACTTGCCTTTTGTATCTCATGGGGGGTGTTGTGAAGACCAAAAGAGATAAATGGGTAGTAAAGTACATACAAGGGAAGGAGACACAAATAGCTCTTAAATGTGTATGACGAGCTGGGCCCGTGTGGCTCCGGGGTTGAACGTCTCCTATAAACCAGGAGGTCATGGTTTGATTCCCAGTCAGGGCACATGCCTTGGTTTTGGGCTTGGTCCCCGGTGGGAGCATGTAGGAGACAGCTGATCAGTGATTCCCTTTCATCATTGATGTTTCTCCCTTCCTCTTTGAAATCAATAAAAATATATAAAAAATGTGTATGATGATGTTCAATCTCATTCAAAATAAGAGAAATGTAAATTAAAATTACACTGAAAAATAATTTTTTCACCTATCAGATTGGCAAGATTCCAGAATTTGATCACCCACTCTAATGGGGAAGTTGTGAGGACACGGGCACTTTTATATTTCTCATTGGAAAATAAATGTGTGTAGCCTCCACGGAGGGCAATTTGGCAATAGCTATCAAAGACATAAATACTCATATCTTCTGACCCAGCAATTCCACTTCTGGGAATTTACCCTACAAATATGTTTGCATAAGTGCAAGGGTTTGTATTTATGGCTATTCGTTGCAGTTGTTTTAGATGGGAAACGATTTGAAACAATGTGAATGTCCATCAAGAGGGGTCTTTAGGTGACCATGGGTCAACCACACCATGGAGGATTATGCAGCTGCAAGGAGAAAAGAGAAAGCTTTGTGCTGATGTAAAAGACACATTGTCAAGTGAAGAAAAGCAAGGTATGAATGCTGTGTACAGTATGTACATTTGTGTTTAAAAAAGGAGGAAATGGGAATATTTGCCATGATTGTGTAGTGAAACTCTAGAAGGCTCTGACAGTGGTTAGCTGTGGGGGATGAGGCTAGGATCTTGAAGGATAAGAGATGAGAGTAACAAGGAGAGTCTCCAGGGTTTGCCCTTTTTAAAAAATATATTTTTATTGATTTCAGAGAGGAAGGGAGAGGGAGAGAGAGATAGAAACATCAATGATGAGAGAGAGTCATTGATTGGCGGCCTCCTGCACGCTCCCCACTGGGGATCGAGCCTGCAACCCGGGCATGTGCCCCAACTGGGAATCAAACTGTGACCTCCTGGTTCATGGGTTGGTGCTCAACCACTAAGCCATGCTGGCCAGGCAGGGTTTGCCTTTGAATATGCATATTTTATTTTTTGAGCCTTGTGAGTGTATTAACAATTCAAAAGTACAAATTAAAAATGGTTTTGCACACTGTAAAGTACCGTGGAGATGCTAGTTCCCTGGGCTATTATAAAAATGAGCTAAATTGCGTGAGTAGGACCAGCATCTGTGGGGTGAAGGCTGGGGCGGGGGAGTGGGAGAGGAGAATGCCTGGGGTTCTGGACAGGGTAGGAGCAGTTGAAGTGGGGAGTCTTGAAGGGAAAGGGTTCTCCCTGTTTTATTGGAAAGCGGCTGTCAGCGGGACGTGGAGGGTCGGGTTGGTGGTGGGGACTGAGTTCTTGCCCAGATCCATCCGAATGGTGGTCATCCCCTGGTTGGTAATGGCACCAAGGCTCCCCCTTTGCTCAGGAGCGCTGGCTCCAAGGCCCCTGCAGGGAGAGGTGTGCTGGGCTCCTGCTGGTTGAGTTCTCACCCTAGGCCAGGTGTGGGCGTGAATGCTCCACCAGTAACCGCCCATTTAACCCTCTTACCATGCACAGGTAGCATATGATTGTTTCCATTGTACAGATGATGTAACAGGCCCAGAAAGATCAAGCACTTTATTCAAGGTGCAGCCGGGAGAGGGTTGGTTGGGCTATGATTCCAGTCAGTCTGGCTCTGGAGCGGTCCTCCCACCCATCATGGCAGCCTGATCTTGGTGGAAGGCCCTTGGCTCCCTGCCGCCCCCTGGTGCTGTCCCTCCACTGCTCCTAGACTAGAGCACCAGCAGTGGGTCAGAAAGGAGCCCTCGACTTCCCGTTAGGTGGGGGCAAGCATCACTTGTTGGGAGACCCCTTTGTCTCTCCTGGATGTCATATGGGCAGGCACGGTGGGGGCAGCATCCAGGTGGCTGCTCAGCCCATGTCCTGCTGCTTCTGTGTCACCACCACTCTCTCATCCTTATCCCGCCCCAACCCCGCCCCGCCCTGCCCTGCCCCTGGCATCTCTGACATCCCAGAAACCAATTCTAACCGACAAAGGCCTCTCGTCAATGAGAGCAAGGCAAGGGCCTCGCTATCTATGGGGGGATCTGGGGGGAGGTGGGGCTGCCCAGCAAAGTTCCAGCATCATGTCTCCAATTAAAGTTGTGAGAATCCATCTTCTAACTCAGCCCCCCACAGAAATTGACATTTATTAGGTTGTCAAAACTGATTTTTCTTCTTGGCCCTTTTCTGCCCCCAAATCAGTGTGTGTGTGTGTGTGTGTGTGTGTGTGTGTGTGTGTGTGTGCGCGCGCGCGGGCGCCTGCACATGTATGAACATGCTTTTTAAAAATTAAAGATGTGACATTCAGCCCTGCCGGAGATCTGGCTTCTTGATTCCTGGTAACGTGGAAGGAAGCGACCTGGGGACAGAGGTCTGAGGTGATGGTCACCTGCCACCTGGGGATGAAGCCAGCCTCCTGCAGAGGCAGAGGTGGCCTGTGTGTGGTTTTAGAAGTGCCCCACCCCCCACTTTGAAAATATTTCTCCTCCATGTGCCACTGAACCTGGAATACCTCCACCAGGGACTCATTCCTATGAATTTATTCATCTTTTTCCTGGGGTCTCTTTTAAAGTGAAATATGAGTTCCTAAGAGGGAAATGCATTAAGTCACTAACATCCCAGAAGCATAGAATTCAGAGCTGGAAGAGATCCTGCAGATAGTCTTATCTTCTCTTGTAGAGAGGGAACTGAAGTCTGGGGAGAGAAGGGATTTGCCCAGGGTCATTCATCACATCAGTGACAGTGATGTGGCTGTCACCCAGATCCTCCGACTCCAAGCTCAGTGGGATCTGGTTATCAGCTCAGTTTTATTTGGTGACAAGAGGGAGCCTGGCCATATGTAGGCCCTGGCCCCCAAACTGAGGGAAGGCCGACAAGGGAGTGGGGAGGGGGTGGGATGGAGAAAATGGGTAGAAAAGCAAGACTGATGTGAAGATAATTTTGCCTATGTCCTGTTTTACCTGCTTGTATGTGTTGTCATTTCATTTTATCGTTTGCATTTTATGATTCAAGACATCAAAGATAGCGCTATACTGGCTGGCTGGCCTTGGCTTTTCTTTAGATGATATATGCCAAATTTCAGTCTTCATCCCTACCTTTGCTATTTTTGCCATATCTTATGCCACTTTTATTAATATGATATAACATTAAAAAACTCATTTTAACTTAATTTATTTAAAAACTAAACTTTGTTTTATTATTGTGCGAGGGAAACCAGTTATCACTTGTCAGAAATAGATGGTAATCATAAAATAATTATAATGAGATCAAAACACAGTTATTAAAATATTGTTAGGTGCCGTTGCTGCCAAAGGCTTTTAGCCTGCAGTCGGTTTCTCCTCTGTGAAAAGGAAAATTAGCAAATGTTGGAAAGGCATTAAAAATCTGCAGTGCCCTCCTCCCCACCAGGGAGACTTTCCTGAGGTATCAGGATCTGTGTTAGTTTCTTGGGGTTGCTGCAAACTGGACGGCTTAGCACAACAGAAATGTGTTGTCTCACAGTTCTGGAGGCCGGAAGGCAGAAACCAAGGTGTCAGCAGGGCCACACTCTCTCTGAAAACTGTAGAGGAGAACCCTTCCTTGCCTCTTAAAAAATATATTTTTTTAATTTCTCAATTACAGCTTACATTCAATATATTAGTTTCAGGTGTACAGCAGCATGGTTAGACATTTATGTAATACTGGGGGCCCAGTGCATGAATTCGTGCACCTTGAAAGGAATTGTGGGCCTCAAGGCTGCAGTGGGCACAGGGCGGGTCTTGGCCCACCCTCTGCACCCTTGCCTGGCCCCTCCCACCGTGGCCCCCAGTCCCCTGTCTGCCAGCAGCCCTTCTCCTGCCACCTTCCCTCCCAAGCGCTGATGGCGTGGAGCGATTCGGGCTGGTGCCAGCAGTGAGTGTGAGTGGGGGGCCGGCACCATCAGTGGGTGCGAGCAGCAGTTGCCGCCCTGATCGTCCCTCAGGAGCAGGGGGAGGTGGAGAAACCCCGAGGGGTGATCAGGGCCAGCAGCTGCCACTTGCACCCACTGATGGCGCTGAGCGATTGGGGCCAGCACTGGGCTCCAGCAGCAGGTGCGAGCGGCAGCTCCAGTGCCAGCAGCAGGTGCAAGTGCCCGGCAGGACCCCAGTGTGCAGGAGCAAAGAATTTTCAGTAATTACCAGAGGCTCTCCCTGATGACAGCGACTGGAACCCTGCCTTGGTCTGGCGCCCCCACTCACCTGCTCTACCATCCCGCCACGGCCAATACTCACCATGTGCCGCCTGCCATGTTCTGAGCACACCCCCTGGTGGTCAGCGCACATCATAGCGACCTGTTGTTCAGTCATTCTGCTGTTTGGTCTATTTGCATATTAGGGTTTTATATATATAGATATGAATTGATTCCCAGGTAATTCTAGCACCCATCTGGCACCATACATAGCAATTACAACATCACTGACTATATTCCCTATGAGGCACTTTACATTCATTCTGTGGCTATTCTATAACTACCCATGTGTACTTCTTTTTTTTTTTTTTTTTTTTTAAATATATCTTTATTGATTGCAGAGAGGAAGGGAGAGGGAAAGAGAGATAGAAACATCAATGATGAGAGAGAATCATTGATTGGCCGCCTCCTGCACATCCCCCACTGGGGATAAAGCCCGCAACCTAGGCATGTGCCCTTGGCTGGAATCGAACCTGGGACCCTTCAGTCCGCAGGCTGACGCTCTATCCACTGAGCCAAACCAGCCAGGGCTCATGTGTACTTCTTAATCCCTTCACCCTTTCACCCAAAGCCCCAACCTCCCTCCCATCAGGCAACCATCAGTTTGTCCTCTGTATCTATAAATCTGTTTCTGTTTGGCGGGTTTATTTATTTTGTTCTTTAGATTTCACATATAAGTGAAATCATGGTATGGGTCTCTTTCTATCTGACTTATTTCATTGAGCATAATACCCTCTCGTCCCATCTATAATGTCAAAGTGGTAAGATTTCATTTTTTATGGCTGAGTAATATTCCATTGTTTATATGCACCACTTCTTTTTCATCCATTTCTCTCTGGATGGACACTTGGATGGCTTCCGCATTGTGGCTATTGTAAGCAGTGCTGCAATGAACATAGGGGTGCATATATCTTCTTGAATTCGTGTTTTGGATTTCTTCCAATAAATATCCAGGAGTGGAATTGCTCTGTCAGAAGGTTCTGTTTTTAATTTTTTGAGGACCCTCCATAATGTTTTCCACGGTGGCTGCACCAATCTGCATTCCCACCAACAGTGCACGAGGGTTTGCTTTTCTCCACATCCTCGCCAACACTTGTTGATTGGCTTATTGATGCCAGTCATTCCAACAGGTGTGAGGCGACATCTCATTGTGGTCTTCCTTGCCTCTTACTTAGAGCTTCTGGTTGGCTGGTGATCCTTGTTGTTCCTTGTGTTACCGGAGGAAATAGGTCCTTCAGCAGTGTCCCAGGGAAAGAATGTCAGGGACACTCATGTAGGTGGAGTTTTAAGGGATAGTGACAAGATTTATTAGAGCAAAAAGCGATCGTACACTCTTGGAGAGGCAGAGAGTGGGCCAGCTAGAGGACAGCGGCTGTGTGGACTCAGGAAAGGAAGTAACAGAGGCCAAAGGAGAGTCCTCTGCTCGCTGCTCCCCTGGTTGCAAGTCTGGTGGCCCCATAGCGTTTAAGACAGTGGTTCTCAACCTGTGGGTCAAGATCCCTTTGGGGGTCGAACAACCCGTTCACAGGGGTCGCCTAAGACCATCGGAAAACACATATATAATTGCCTATTGTTTTTGTGATTAATCACTATGCTTTAATTATGTTCAATTTGTAACAATGAAAATACATCCTGCATATCAGATATTTACATTACAATTCATAACAGCAGCAAAATTACAATTATGAAGTAGCAACGAAAATAATTTTATCATTGGGGGCCACCACAAACATGAGGAACTGTATTAAAGGGTCGTGGCATTAGGAAGGTTGAGAATCACTGGTTTAGGAGAAAAGGCAAGAAGTACGTGCCTGAGAGAGGGAGGGCACGCCTGGGTTCTTTGTCTAGCTTCCATGTATTTCCTTGGGTTCAGGAAAGAGCAGGCTTTCTTCCGAACAACCTAATCTCTTTCCTGGCTTTTCCCGGGCTCATGCTTGTTCCCTCCCCCAGCCAAGCTCCTTCCTGGACTCTCCAGGCTGTGCCCTTCTCCAACCTGATCCTTCTCCCACACTTTCCCAGGCCAGTGCCCTCCCCTTGCATGGTGCTGGTTTGGCTTGTAATGTGCATGTGCTTTGTAAAAGGGCTTCCCTCTAGTGATTTTCTCCCTTCCCCTTTAATCCTACAGGCACCCCACCCCCCTCCCGTGGCTGTAAAGCCATCTTTCAGTCACTAGGCAGGATGTTTGGTCTGGTTAGTGGAAAGATGCCAGTTACCCTCTGGAAGGATGCTCCAGTGGCTCCCTCCTCTTTTGTTAATACCTAACTAACTGCCTACTCTAACGCTTGGTTTATGGCTGCAGCAGTCCAATCTCTGCCTTCATTGTCACATGGCCTTCTCCTAGTGTCTTGTCTCACATGGCCATCCTATCTAATAAAAGAGAAACATGGTAATTGGCGTACGACCACTACCCTTCCCATTGGCTAATCAGGGCAATATGCAAATTAACTGCCAGCCAAGATGGCGGCCGGCAGCCAGGCAACTTGAAACTAACATGAGGCTTGCTTGCTTCAGTGATGGAGGACTCCAACGTTCCCCGCCTACCGCTGCAGGCCTCTGAGCTGCAACTCTAAGCAACTATGTAACAAATATAGAAGCTAAACAAAACCCCAGAAACCTGCTTTAGTCCGCCAGCAGGATCGCAACATTGTAAGCAAAGGCCAGAAACCTACTTTCAGCAGTGGAGGCCTAAGAGCTGGAGCCAAGCCTCAAAGCTAAAGCTGGCCCAGAATGAAAAAAGAAAAAAGAAAAAAAGGAGCGGTTGGGAGCTTCAGTCACCCCCAGCCTGAAAACAGCCCTCAGCCCCTCACCCAGACTGGCCAGGCACCCCAGTGGGGACCCCCACCCTGAAGGGTGTGTGACCAGCTGCAAACAGCCATCATCCCCTCACCCAGGCTGGCCAGGCACCCCAGTGGGGACCCCCACCCTGATCCAGGACACCCTTCAGGGCAAATCAGCCAGCACCCATCTGTGCACCAGGCCTCTACCCTATATAGTAAAAGGGTAATATGCCTCCCAGCACCGGGATCAGTGTGACAGGGGGCAGCGCCCAAACCCCCTGATTGCCCTGCGGCTCTGTGTGTGGCAGGGGGCGGGGCCACAACCTCCCTATCCACCCTGCTCTGTTCGTGACAGGGGAAGGTGCCCCAACCCTCTGATCAGCCCTGCTCTGTGCCTGATAGGGGGGAGCTCCCCAGCCCCCGATCGCCCTGTGGCTCTGTGTGTGACAGGGTGGGGCGCCCCAACCGCCCCCCCCCCCATGGGCCCTGCTCTGTGTGTGACGGGGTAGAGCCATAACCTCCCCATTGGCCCTGCCCTGAGTGTTAGAGTGGTGGCGCCCCAACCCCCTGATGGGCCCTGCTCTGTGCGTGACAGGGTACAGAGCCCCAACCCCCGTGATGGGCCCTGCTCTGTGTGTGACAGGGGGTGGCGCCACAACCTCCCCATCGACCCTGCCTTGAGTGTGACAGGGGACGGTGCCCCAACCCCCCAATCGGCCCTACCCTGAGTGTGACTGAGGGTGGCATCACAACCTCCCAATCGCCCTGCTCTGTGCATGACAGGGGGCGGTGCCCCAACTCCCCAATTGGCCCTGCTCTGAGCCCGACCAGGGGCTGCACCTAGGGATTGGGCCTGCCCTCTGCCACCAGGGAGCAGGTCTAAGCCAGCAGGTCGTTATCTCCCGAGGGGTCCCAGACTGCAAGAGGGCACAGGCCGGGCTGAGGGACCCCCCCCCCCCCGAGTGCACAAATTTTTGTGCACCGGGCCTCTAGTCTATATATATAAAAGGCTAATATGCTAAGTGTCCCTCCACCCGTCTGACCAGTTGCTGTGATGTGCACTGACCACGAGGGGGCAGATGCTCAACGCAGGAGCTGCCAAGCTGCAGTGACCTGGCAGCAGCGGTTCTTGGGTGGCACACCCCGAAACCAGAGAGGAGAGGCTGGATTGCTCGCGGGGCAGTGCGCTTCCACCTTTGGCCGTGGGTTGTGCTGTTGCTGGGGCACTGTCGGCCCCGAATCTGGTTTACTGCACACTCACGATTGTGTTCCACATCCTGTACAACAGAAGCTTTGCAGAGTGCCCTCTTGTACTCCGGGACCCCTCAGGGGATGTCAGAGAGCCAGTCTCAGCCTGATCCCCGCAGGCCAGACCGAGGGACCCCACCTGCTGGAGGGACCCCGCTCACTCTGCAGACACACTTTGAGCCGCAGCGTCGCCCCAGGTGCAGCCAGCAGGGGAGGGACCATGGGAGGTTGGCTCCAGGGCGTGTCCGGCCCTTCTCGCTCAATCCCACCCTGCTGGCCACCTTCTAATTAATTTCCTTTCAATGTGCACAAATCCGTGCACCAGGTCACTAGTGTTCTTACAAGGACAACAGTCCTATTGGATCAGGAGCCCGTCCTACTCCAGCATGACCTCATCTTAACTAACTACATCTACAACAACTCTATTTCCAAATAAGCTCACGTTCTGAGGTGTTAAGAGTTAGGATTTCTGCATGCCTTTTAAGGGGGGGGGGGGCAATTTTTCCATAGCAGGGTCTTTGAAAGAGAATGAAAAGAGAGAGCTTTTTCTTTGTGTGGTCAATGCTATTGAATGCCTGTCCCAGGTCCAGCAGCAGGACGTAGGTGGACTTCAGGGGCTGTGAAAGCTGCGAGGCTCTCTCACCTCTCCTTCTGGGCCGAGGAGCGTGGAGGTCCTCACAGCTCTCAGGAGCAGGTGGGCCTTTGGTAAAGTCAGCTCTGGGGCCAGTAAGCTCCCCCAGGGTCAGGGTGTGTGTAGGCATCAAGGACACTCAGCCCCACTTGGATCACAAAATGAGCAACTTCGAGACCTCGTTGCAAGCGGCCAGCCTTTCCTGAGATCCTCTGGGGGGCAAAGCCCTGCAGTTCCCGGATGTTGCTTCCGAGTGTCTGATTCTCATGGGCACACATGGCAGCGCCAGGCAGAAGGGTAAGTGGAAAGGGCCAGAGGAGGGCGAGGTGGGCAGACAGTGGGGAGGAGGGGAGACGCTGTGGCTTCTAGGACGGCGGGGGAGGGGGGCAGCTGCAGCTTCAGGAAGGGTCTCTTAGGAGGACTCCATTGAGCACTGCTGGGCAGGGAGTGGAGATAGCACCCCGATCTCCTGAACCTCTGCTGGGATGGGGGAGGGGGAGGCAGAGAGCGGATGGCCGGGGTGAGAGGACTAAGGAGAAAAGGAGAGTGGTGCGGAGGACAGGGAAGAATATTCCTGGCAGAGGCAGCAGCACAGCAGTGGGAGCGGGAGTGGAACAGCAGTGGGGCCGGAGCGGAGTGAGTGGGAAGAGGCGGGGCAGGAGGTAAAGAGGCAGTGGGGGCCAGGGCTTGGGATGGCCTGGGGCTGCCACGTGGGTAAGGGTGTGGTATTTTATTTTAAGTGCCAATGCAGGATTTTGAGCAGAGATGTCAGTAAAGTGACTTACTTTTAAACAGATCACCCCACTGTTGAGAATATACTCTGAGAGGCAAGAGGTGCGGCAGAGAGAGGCTCCTGCCATAATGCGACAAGGTGATGGTGGCTGAGACCAGGGCGATGGTAGTGACTGGATTCTGGATGTTCTGGGAAAGCAGGTCCAGGGGCAGTTCCTCATTGGATGAGTGTGAGAGGGGGACATTAAGGGCAAGGCTTTCTGAGCAGCTGGAGGGATGGAGTTGCCATTTGTGGAGACGGTGAAGGCTGCAGGAGGTGCAGGTCTGGAGGGAGATCAAGGGCTCCCCGGGGTGTAGGTTAAGGTGAAGATGTGCCTTTCAAGTGACGATGGTGGGTGGGCAGTTACTCACAGAGCCTGGAACTTGGGGGAGAGTATGGGCTACAGACTGAACGTTACGGGTTAGTTTTAGAGTTTAGATGGTGTATGAAAGCCCTGAGACAGAATGAGCTCACTTTGAAAGTGAGTGCTTGTAAAAAAAGATAAGAAATCAAAGGATTGATCCCTGGGGCACCGCAATCAGTAAGGCTGAGGAGAGATCAGCACAGACAACAGAGAGGAGGCCGCCAGTGAAGCCGAGAAGAACCAGGAGAGAGAGCGAGGCTGCCCTGAAGCCGCTGGAAGAAAGGGTTTTGAGGGGCAGGGAGGGTGACCCACCTGTTCTGCTAAATGTTGCTGGTAGGTCGCTGTCTTAGAGGAAGGCAGGGGCAGGATACCGGATGCAGTGGTGGGAGCCTGTGGTCTCTGGTTGCTTCTTTTCTCAGTGAAGTAAGAATCATGGGCTGAGGGGGGCAAGGGAGGAGGTGCTGGAAGCTTGAAGAGAGGAGAAAAGGGGACTCAGGAAGTGTGGCGACAGCTGAGCAGCACTTAGGACCATTTGACAAGTGGCAACTCCAGAATTTCTGTGCTTGAAGGACTTAGAGATGCAGGTCTGGCCTGAAGGGGAGCTTGACAACGAACCTGCATAAGGCCCACATGGGGCTGAAGAATTTCAGTCATTCATATTGAAGAAAAGAGGAGCTGAAAGGGAAGAAAAATAAGGCCAAACCCTTAGGGCACCCCCCTCCCCTTCTTCCAGGGTAGGTCTCACAGAAGTAGGGGGGAGGGAGAGGCTTCTAGGGGAGGTAAGCCATGCAGCTGAGAACCAAGCCGTCCCTCTGTCCCTCGCTGTGTGCAGTCCCCAGAAATGCAGCCAGTGGGATGACAAGGGAGGCGCAGGACTAGAGAGGGGGGACCAGCTGAACTAGTGGCCACGCCCCGTCAGGGGTCAGGAAAGGACACTCCAGTGACACTTCTCCTTGTTCCCTCCCTCTCCCAAATACCAGGTGAGACATTTAGACAGATCTTTGCAACGATATATAAGCTACATCTCTACAGCGCCTTGGCTAATTAAACACACACACACACACACACACACACACGCACACACACATGCACACACGTGCACACACACTTGTCATCTTGCACCATGAACTTATTGCAGAGATGTTGCCATGGCATAAAATACTCCCAGAACTCCTTTTCTGGGAAATCCAGCTGAGCATGGGACACGCGCTGCCTGTTCTCTGTGGAGTCGCTCTTTGTACTTCAAGGGTAGGTTTGATTTCTGGAAAGAGCCCAAAGTCATTTAGAGCCAAGTGTGATGACCAAAATTGGGGATCAAGAGTTTTCGTGGCCACGATGAGGTTTGATACAGATAGAATAAAACCAGCTTTGTCTGGTTTAAAAGGGGATAATATTTCTTTTACAGGATTTAATAAGGTATACTATGCACAGCTTGGCGTAGTTTTTTGATCCACAGCAGGCAGTTCATAATTGGTAATGATTAATATTCCTAAAACAGAGATTCTGCAATGAATAGAAGCATCATTGACAGAAGCGATTCATCCCCCAAGGTGATGGCTTTGAAGGGACAGACTTTATGCAGACTGATACATTGTGCTAAGTCTGTTAAAAAAGCAGATTCCTAACTTTATGATTTTATCTGTTAATCTCTTTATCAGCCTTGCACATAGGAAGATGGAAGGGTCCATATCAGAGAAAAGAGCAGCTGGAGGAGATCATGGGGAGAAGAAAATGGCAAGGCCTCCGTCACCCCTAGGACCACCAAGGTCACCGGTGGTGCATGGTCACCCAGCTCTAGACATGGTGGGTCGCCAGGTACCCAGGAGGCCGACTGCGTTCTCCCTCCCCCACTGCCGCCCTCAGTGCTTCGCCGCAGATTTGCTGACGCCAGGGAGAAAGTCCAGGATGAGAAATGCTTGTCTTTGGCTTAAATTTTCAATCCTTCATTCAATACGAGAGCAAATAACCAGGAGGAAGATAGCACGAGCGTAACTCACACCTGTGTGTGGAGAAGGTTACTAGCTCGTTTCCTGAGACCAGGCCTGGGTAGTGAGAGTAGAGACAGCAGAAAGGCCACGGGTGTTCCTGCCAAAGGGGTGGGGAGGAGCAGGCATCACTGGAAACCAGAGGGGCACGGCAATGACCTCATGCTCCACTCTGTGCAGAGCCAGACCTGCTCCGTGCTTCCCTCCCCACGGGGCACGCGAGGGAGCGTCCCAGCCCAGGGCTGTGCCCCGTGAAGGCTCTGGTGCCACCTTGCTGCCCCAGCAGCCGCAAGGAGACCTGGTCCTGGCCCCTGGACTCCGCTAGCCAGGCTGGCACCTTTGGTGGCTCCCTCTCTGGGCCTCAGTTTCCCATGAAAGAAGATGGTGCCGGGGGCTGTATCTGTGTTTCCTAGGCTTTTTGTTTTTTAACTGTGATCTGCAATAAGAAATACATTTTACGCTGAGACCCAGTAAATGTCTTCATATTGTGTGTGTGTATATGTGATGGATATATATATACCTCGGTGTTAATTTTATGTGTCACCTGGACTGGCCATGGGGTGCCCAGATTAGCATGATTTCTGGGGTGTCTGCGAGGGTGTTTCTGGAGGAGATTAGTGTTTGAATCAGTGAACTCAGTGCAGTAGGTGGCCCTCCCCAGTGTGGGCACCTCCCGGTCCACCGAGAGCCTGAACAGAACAGAAGGCAGAGGGAAGAGGAATTCCCCCTTTTCTCCTTCTGGTGGAGCCGGGATCTCAGCTCCTCTTCTCCTGCTTCAGACTGTCCTCTGCACCATCCGCCCCCCTGGCTCCCCTGCCTTTACACCAGAACTGAGCCATACCACCAGCTCTCCTGCGGCTCTAGCCTGCAGGTGGCGGGTCTGGGGGCTTTGCAGCCCTCGTTACTGTGTGAGCCAATCCCTCATTCTCTGACTCTGTGTCTCTGTGTCTGTTTGTCTGTCTGCCTGTCTGTCTCTCTCTGTGTGTACACACACAGGGTGGAGCAAAAGTAGGTAGGTTTACAGTTGTTCGTATGGAAAATAATACAGTAATTAATAAATAGTAATACAAGAATAAACTGTGTTTTGTGTACTCACAGCTGTAAACCTACTTTTGCCTCAACCTGTGTGTGTGTCTGTGTGTATCTCCTAGTGTTCTGTTTCTCTGGAGAACCCTGACTAATACACACACACACATTTGTGTATATATATTTGCGGGCACTTTTATCTCTATCATCTATCTATCATCTATCTATGGAACTGGACAAAATTGCAAGACTCGCAGTTTGAAAAACACTGAGACTAGGTTGTCGATAATGCCCTTTCCAATTCTGCTATTTCAAGCTTGTTTCTAAGCCCGTCCTTGGCTGATTGGTTGAACATGCAGGTAAAGGTTATGGATACGTCCACTTGGAGCCCCTAGCACAGGGCGCCGCCCCTGGAGATGTCCTCTGACGGCCAGTTGTTGCTTTGCTCTCTTGCCTGGATTGGCCTCAGCCCCTGGAGCCCCCTTCGCATCTCCCTGCTGGCTTTTCCCTTCAGGTGCTTCTCATTTCCTGTCCTGCAATTTTTGATTGTGAGACTTCCCCCCCAGCTTATTGAGGTATAATTTACAAATAGAATGATAATGCATTTGAAGTGTACAACATGATGGTCTGATGTACATGTACACACTGAAATGATTCCTATAATCAGGTTAATAACACACCCTCACCTCACACAGTCACTGTGTGTGTGTGTGTGTGTGTGTGTGTGTGTGTGTGTGTGTGTGTGAGAATGCTTAAGGAGGACCTGTCTCTTAGCAAATTTCTAGTACAGAATGCAGGATACTGTAGTCACCACACTATATGTAAGCTGCCCAGACCTTAGTCATCTTATTTTAAAAATTATTTATTGATTGATTATAGAGAGAGAGGAAGGAAGAGAGAGAGAAACATGGGTTTGTTGTTCCACTTACTTATGCACTCACTGTGTCCTGTGGCACTTTGGGCACTTTGGAGCCCTCCTTGTAGAGTGGGGGTAGTATTTGTACCACCCATAGGACCTCTGGAAGATTACATGTGTTTGTGTACTTAGCATGGTCCTTGGCACAGAGTAAGTGTTCAATAAATGTTGGCTGTTATTGTTTTACTTCTTGTCTCCCTCGGGTCCCAGTGGCCCTGGTTTTCCCACCTTCTGAACAGGCCGCCATCTCGGCACTGGGTGCCTGGGGACCCGGGTCACTGACTAGCTCTGTGAATTGGGGCATGTCACTCCATTTCACTGCGCTCTCACACGTAAACCTTTTCCTCAGCTGTGAAACGAGAGGGTGGACTAAGTGACCTCTAAGGATCTTCTCACCCTCACAGTCTGTGAGGCTCATAAGATTGGTGTGAAAAGCAAAATATACTCCTCAAAACACGGCATTTGTCCAGGCAGCCCTCAGCTTGCGAACAGACCGTGCCCTAGAGCTGATCTGTAAAAGTTGGATCTTTGGAATCGGGCACTTATTTTTCTGTCAGCGTAGTTTTTACGTGCTGGTTAGCGTCCAGGGCCAGCTCACAAAACACAGCTGATTAATCCCCAGTGAAGCAGAAACACTGCCCATTTGCACTGAAAATGGCAGAAAACAATACTGCCACCACACTGGTAATTAAACAAAACAAAAACAATTCCATTGAATGAGGACTCGTTTTTTATTTAGCTAGGAGCCTGGTGCTCGAGGGAAGCGCCTTAATTCAGAAGAACTATGGAGATGTGTGTTGGGGTTGGTGGAGGGAGGGGATCTGCACTGGCTCCCCTGGGCTCTCTCAGGGGATTCCCACTGAGGCTGATGGCACAAGTTCTTTAAATGTCTGCTTTTGGTTAAAAATGCAGGGATTTCTCTATGTCACTTTATCTCTTCCTTGAGATAGCATTGACCTAAGTCCTCACATCCAACAGGCATTGCAATTTTTTGGGCTTAGCAACGAAAAGTGGAGAGGGAGAGGGAAGAAAGTGAAACAGGACAAGAGGCAATCATTATCCCAGCATTACTCATAGGCCTGTGTTGTTGGGCCTGAGTCATGTGGGCCAACATAATTATTTTTATAATTAAAATGTTTAAAATTTTATTTTTTGATCTTTACTGAGGTATAATTGACAAAAATGGTATATATTTCAAGTGTATGGCTTGATGTGTTGATGTAGTATACATTGTAAAATAATCATGGCAATCAAACTAATTAACATGGACATAGTCCTCACTTTGTATGGTTGCCTTTTTCTTTGGTAGTCAGAACACTTAAGATCTATCCTCTTAGGAAATTTCAAGTGTACCACATAGCATTTCAAAGCTGTAAAAATTATCTTCCAGAATATTAAAATGTCATTAAAATATTCAGATTCCTGGCTATGGAAATCCCTAGCAACCCAGGCCTCAGGCACTAAACTTCCACAGGTGACAATAGGCTGGTGCTTACCTGTCTAGGTCCTTTTCATTCAATAAAAATGTTTTCCAATTGGCCTCTGTAGGCATTTAAGTTTGGAAACCCCAAGCGACATAATTTAACAAGGGGGTTTAAAAGAATGTGAGTGTGATTGCATGAAAGAGATGACCTGAGAGGGAATCAACTGGAAGAATTAATCTATATATATAAAAGCGTAAGCGACAGTTATGACTGGCCGACTGGCCAGTAGCTATGATGCGCACTGACCACCAGGGGGCAGATGCTCAACTCAGGAGCTGGACTCTGGTGGTTAATGCGCTCCCACAGCCAACCTCCTGTCCCCCCCTCCGCCTCCCCCCGGCCAGCCGGGTGGTCAGTGTGCTCCCACAGCCAACCTCCCGTGGTCCCTGGCCAGCCTGCCTGATCAGCCCCGATGGGGACTGAGTGAGATGGCCCAGATTGGCCCCAATCGCGGCCAGGCTGAGGGACCCCACCCATGCACGAATTTGTGCACTGGACCTCTAGTAAAAGAGAAAAAGGAGCTTAGTTGTGTATATCACTGAAAGGATGAGAGCAGGGGGGACAGGGGTCAGTTCAGACAGTTTCTCCTGTGGCCACCAGGTGGCCTCTCAGCCCTAGAGCAGCTTCAGTGCTGTTTGAGGGGACTTCTAGATGGCTGGGAGAGGCAATGTGCCAATATTCTTTGTACTTCTATGTACATGAGATTTCCAAGTTAAGAATCAGGATTCTCTGTGCCAAATCCTGGGGTTCCCAAAGAAAAGGATGTGCCTATATATTAGATATACGGGCAATCTGGCATTCTCTTGATCACCAGGGTGGACTTGGTGACCTGGAAGAATGGGTGGGCTCTCTGTCCCATGTGAGACTGTCCATAAGCTCCATGCTGGTTACAGGTCAGGGACTGCTTCCCTCTGCCCACGTCACCATTCCATGCTGTCTCTCCCTGTCCCTAATGCTTGGTAGTTTCTGAGTAGCTATAGCAGGCCAGACTCCTCTGGGGCATCATTCTCAAGTTTTGGAGGCCCATCTCGGGCATTATGAAACAGACCCTCGGGCTGTGGGGCTTAGGAATCTGCCTAAAACAAGCAGCCCATAGGTGCTCTGATGTGGGGGTCCTTAGCTCTGGAGGCTGGCTGGAAGAAGTTGGGATTGTGTGTTCATGGGAGCCAGTAGCACATGCTTGGGGACCAGTTATAGCTTGAGCAAGTCCCTTTTCTTGGTTCCCTTCTCTGCAAAGTGAGGGATTTGGAGGGGCTGGGCTTTAGATTCTCTTCTCAATCTGCAAGCTGGAATTCCACAGCTCTGCCTGTTTAGAGGATTCCCTGGTTGTGGATGTCCACTTCTCCTCTGCCCGGGCCCACTTCTCAGAAGGCTGTGCAACTGTAACTGGTTACCCATGGGTTCAGGGGGTACTTCCTGCTGCTCCTGGACCATATATTCCTCCGGCCCCATCTCCAGATGCTGGGGAAGGGTCAAGAGAGAAGGCTCCTGGGTACCAGGGAGAGTCTGGGTTTTAGCCTTCCTGCATTCTGACAGGATTGGTAGTTTCCTACTCAGAATCCTCCTCTAGGATTATGTGCTACCGGCCTCTGGTACAGAAGGAAGCTGGGCTCCAGATGTGTGGTAACCAAGGCCCTGCAGGGCTGCTCCTAGGTCAGTGTGACATGCAGCTCTTTACAAGTTTCTACATTCCTATGCCCAGAGCTGGCCTCCAGCTTATGGCATGGAGGTGTTATGGACTGATGATGTCTCCCCCAAATTAATATGGAAGCCCTAGCCCCTAGTGGGACTATTTGGAGACAGGGCTTTTAGAGAGGCAATTAAGGGTAAATACTAATACGTCATGAGGGTGAGGCCCTAGTCTGATAGAACTGGTGTGCTTATTGGAAGAGGAAGAGACATCAGAACTCTCTTTCTCTGCATGATCGATCACAGAGGGAAGGCCAGGTGAAGACACAGTGAGAAGGTGGTGGTCTTCAGGCCAGGAAGAGAGCCCTCACCAGAAGCCAACCCTGCTGACACCTTGATCTCAGGTTTCTAGCCTCCAGCCCTAGATGTCCATTGTTTAATCCACCCGAGTCTCTGGCTTTTTGCTATAGTAGCCTGATCAGACGAATACCTGAGGGAACATTCATTCATTCAAGCAGGTAGTACATTTATACATAACAAATTACCTAAAAGGAACTTTCAAATTAGTCAGAGCTTTGGGAGATCACAAAAGGTCATTGTGGGTCGAGTTTTTCCCATCTCGGCCCCCAGAAGTTTCACATCCAGCCAAGCATGTCAGGGCACAGGATGCAGTACTCCAAGCCCATTTTGGCCCTTTAACTGCTCCCCCACAAATTGCTGCTCTTGGCATCAAAAGATAAAAGCCCAAGAGGTAAGGTGCCATCCTGGGGTGTTGCTTGGGTCTGCACATGTGTGGGCTTGCGTGTGGGGACACAGTGTTTGGGTAAGTAGAGCGGTCACATGTGGATCTGCTAAATGAGGCTGAGCCCAGGAGTTTGAGTATCACACACACTTGTTTACATGGAAAAGACTAGATTTGGAGTCTAAAACCCTGGGTTGAAATAAGCTTTTGCTTATCAGTTATGCTACCTTCAGCAAGATACTTCATATCTTAGGGCTTCAGGATCTTCCTCTGTGAAAGCAAGAGAATGGAAATGTTTTTCAGAGACGGGGCAGTGGGAGTGGAATCCCCTGTTAGCGGCACAGCTGCCCACAGGTGTGCGGAGTCCAGAGGCTCTTCTACCCTCCCCAAGGCTTGTTGATTCTGGCCCCCAGGGAGGAGGGGGGACCACAGGTGGGGTGACCTCTCCAGGCTCTATGTCCTTCCCAGGCCTGAGCTCCCAGAAATGCTGTTTTCCGTTTTCTCCTTTTTATCCCATGTGTCTGACCCTGGCCTGCACTAGGTACTTAAGAATTAATTTTGAACACGTAAGTGAATGAATGGCACATTGTAGACACTCAATAGCCTAGTACTGAATGGAACAAGGTATCTTGTGGGTCCGTTTAAGCATTCTACCTGGGTTTTGTCAACTGCAATGGATAAAGATAAAACTAACATTTCTCCAGTAGCTCTCTGCTGAGAATAATGCTAATCTACCCCATAGTTTGGGGAGCAGAGGCAGGGAAGGGAAGCTCTCCAAGGATGCATGAGAGGCTGCTAGAGCGCCCAGTGCAGTCAGCTCTCTGCTACATGCTCCTTAATGGCTCCTGTTTATTGAACAACTACTATGTGCCAGGCACCATGCTGGGTGCTGGGGGTAAAAGCATGACCCAAACAGACCATTCATTATCTCTCAAGACAGCGTTATTATCTCTTTTAATCTTTAGAACAGCTTTGCTAGGACCAGATGAAATATTGCACAGGAAAAGAGTTTATAAACTGTAGAGTGCTATAAAACGTCAGGGGCTGTTATAAAGATGATTAGTACCCCCTTCCCCCACCTCTGCAGCTTGCCCAGCAGCCTCCAGGTGCAGTGCTGGCACCTACCTTGCCTGTCTCCGTCCTGGCTAATTGGGGAGGCTCTCCAGGCCTGATTTATGCGGACATTCACACACTCTCCCACTGAACATTATTCTAATCAGACACCTCATTATTGGAAGCCTGCCTCCTCGGGCTGGCTGGCCAGGGTTATTACAGATATTATACAGACCATTTGCATGGCCACCTTTAGGTCATTTCCATCACTTTAAGCTACTTACAGGCCCATTTTCTTCCCCATAATATTTGCCTAATTCGATTACTCCACGGCCTCAGCTGGTTCAAAATGGAATCAGAATTTACACCTGGGAGCAAAGTCAACTGGATCCTGACACACCCTCAGTCCCCTGGGGCCTGCCTGGGGCCTGCCTGGTTCCCGGGGACAGCCACCACAACTCACAACCTGGTTTCCAGATCCGAGGGGGGACTTCTGAGCTTGGTGGGTGGGGAGAGGGTGGCTTGTTGGATGGGCCGGTGTTTGGTATTTTATAGTTCGAGATGACACAAAGGAGCTGTTTCTAGCCCCGAGTTCATGTTTTGTAAATTCATGCAGAGCCCTCTGTACTTTTCCATCATCACCCTGAACACACTTCATTGTCATCAGTTGTGTAATTGTATCTGTTTTCCTGCTGGAGAGCAAGCTGTGTGAGGGCAAGGCCTCTGCTTATCTTCTTGTTCTTTGTGTTCCCAACATGTAGCACAGTGCCCAGTGGACAGATGAATCTCTCTATATAAAAGGTTAAGTGACCATCTGACCGTCTGACTGATAGCTATGATGTGCACTGACCACCAGGGGGCAGATGCTCCGACTGGTAGCTATGACATGCACTGACCACCAGGGGCAGGCGCTCAACACAAGAGCTGCTGAGCTGCAGTGACTTGGCAGTGGCGGTCCTCGGGTGACGCACCCTGGAACCAGAGAGGAGGGAGCCCGATTCTGGGGTGTGTCACCAGAGAATCACCCTCTTGCAATCCGGGACACCTCTGGGGATGTTGGAGAGCCAGTTTCGGCCTGATCCCCGCAGGCCAGGCTGAGGGACCCCATCTGCTGGAGGGATCCCCTCTCACTCCACAGACACCCTTTGAGCCACAACGTCACCCCAGGTGTGGCTGGCCAGGGAGGGACCGTGGGAGGTTGGCTCCAGGGTGTGTCTGGCCCGCTGGCCACCTTCTAATTAATTTCCTTTCAATGAGCATGAATCCATGCTCATTGGCACTAGTAAATACATATTTGTTGATTGGCTGGTTGAATGACTAATTGCTGTAACCACCTCTGCTAAGACTGTGTATCTGCGACTGCTCAGAGGTTAGTCCTGACGTGGGGTCAGAGACCCCATTCCTCCTTATCCCCCAGTGGCGGTTCTGGAGGGCCCAGATTGACACTGAGGGAGGAGAAGTTGGGGAGTACCAAACTCCAGAGCAGGGCTCCCAGGAGGCATTCAGCAATTTCTGGGGACATTTTTGGTTGTCATGACTGGGGGGATACTTCTGGCATCCAGTGGCAGGTCAGGGATGCTGCCTACCAGCCTCCAGTGCCCAGGATAGCCCCACAGCAAAGATGATTCCATCCAAAACCCCGATGGTGCCAAGGCTGAGAAACCTTGCCTAGGGTCAGGCCAACACGGTTACCAGAGGAGGGACATCAGGTTTCCGGGCCAGCTGGACTCTTGCAGCATCTGAGGGGATCTTTGTATGACACCTTTTCCCTGTGCAAATTCCAAATCATGAATTGGGCAGAGGGAGGTGAAAATGCCTCCTTATTACTGAGAAAGCGGTTGGCGAATAGGGCATTGGTCTGCATCTGAGGAGATTGCTAATTTGACATGTCCGCATTGCATTTATTCATGCCCCTTGGACACACAGGGCTCTGTATGGAGCCTGGCACAGCAGAGGGAAGAGGGCTCTCCCTGCTTCGAGCTGTGCATGCCTGGTCCCTGCCCTCACCCTGCCCCCAATGAACTCTTCTTTGCCTAAAATGGCAGCCAGTGCAGCCCAGACCCAGTTGAGATGAAAGTGGAGGTCAGAAGGATCTTTGAATTTTACTTTCAGAATCTATAAAATAAGGAAGATGACAGATATTGTTCAGTTTTGTGGTAAAAATCAAAAGAATCATGATTTACAAAGTGTTCGATTGTAGGATGGGACAGGGCACGCCGAGCTCTACAGTGACCCCAGAGTTGGGCAGGCGCTGCCTGAGGGCCCAGGGCGGCGATGGCACGTGGTCTAACAAAGTCATGCACATAACTAAGTCAGCCCAGATGGAGGGAGTGGAGGCAAAGTCCACTCCCACGGCCTCAGAGCAGGAAAGGCTCAGACATTCAGCGGCGGGGGAGCAGCCCGTGGGGAAAATGGCTTTGGATCTGGGCCCAGAAGAATGGTAGAGCTTTTAAACGTGATTAACTTATTCTTTTTAAAATGCAAAAGCAATACATGCTCATTTTAGAAAACTGGAGGGATGTACATAAATCAAACAAAGAAAGCACCAGCTCTTATCATCCTGAGATGGTCACTGGTAACATTTTCCAGTTTGGGGTAAGAACACGGTCGCGTCCACCTGCCCCTTGTGTTAGTGAACCCAGCGCCTCCACCCTGGGCCTCGCCCTCCTCAGGCCCTGGGGGTTTACTGAGTCTAAAGGAGTCAGTCAACCTGACCCAAAAGCCGAGTGACCCAGAACTGCAAGGCTGCAGCATGGCCCTTGCCTGGACTCCAGGGCTGCAGCTCTTAGCGCAGACATTCACTTCGCTGTGGGGTTGGTCTGCTCATGCTGCCGTAATAACAAAACACCACACACTGGGCTTAAACATCAGGCATTTATTGTCTCACAGTTCTGGAGGCCGGCAGTCCAAGACCCAAGTGGTGGCAGCGTTGGTTTCTCCTGAGGCTGCAGATGGCCGCCATCTGCAATGCCCTCGAATGGTTCTTTCTCTGTGCGTGCACTTCCCTGGTGTCTCTTCCTCTTCTTGTCAGGACACCACTCCTATTGGATGAAGGCCCATCCATATGACTAATTTAACTTTAATTACCTTTTTTTAAAAAAGGTTTTTTTTTTTTTTAATTAAATCTTTATTGTTCAGATTATTACATTTGTTCCTCTTTTTTTCTCCCCATAACTCCCCTCCTCCCAGTTCCCGCCCCACCCTCCGCCCTCACTCCCCACCCACTGTCCTCATCCATAGGTGCACGATTTTTGTCCAGTCTCTTCCCGCATCTCCCACACCCCTTTCCCCCCCAGGAATAGTCAGTCCATTCCCTTTCTATGTCCCTGATTCTATTATAATCAACAGTTCATTCTGTTCATCAGATTATTTATTCACTTGATTCTTAGATTCACTTGTTGATAGACGCATATTTGTTGTTCATAATTTGTATCTTTACCTTTTTCTTCCTCTTCCTCTTCTTAAAGGATACCTTTCAGCATTTCATATAATCCTGGTTTGGTGGTGATGAACTCCTTTAGCTTTTCCTTATCTGTGAAGCTCTTTATCTGACCTTCAATTCTGAATGATAGCTTTGCTGGATAAAGTAATCTTGGTTGTAGGTTCTTGGTATTCATCACTTTGAATATTTCTTGCCACTCCCTTCTGGCCTGCAAAGTTTCTGTTGAGAAATCAGCTGACAGTCGTATGGGTATTCCCTTGTAGGTAACTGAGTTTCTTTCTCTTGCTGTTTTTAAGATTCTCTCTTTATCTTTTGCTCTTGGCATTTTAATGATGATGTGTCTTGGTGTGGTCCTCTTTGGATTCCTTTTGTTTGGGGTTCTCCGCGCTTCTTGGACCTGTAAGTCCATTTCTTTCACCAGGTGGGGGAAGTTTTCTGTCATTATTTCTTCAAATAGGTTTTCAATATCTTGGTCTCTCTCATCTTCTGGCACCCCTATAATTCTGATGTTGGTACGCTTGAAGCTGTCCCAGAGGCTCCTTACACTATCCTCGCATTTTTGGATTCTTTTTTCATTTTGCTTTTCCGGTTGGGTGTTTTTTGCTTCCTCGCATTTCAAATCATTGACTTGATTCTTGCGCTCCTCTGGTCTGCTGTCGGGAGTCTGTATAATATTCGTTATTTCAGTCCGTGTATGCTTAATTTCTAGTTGGTTCCCCAATATAAGATCGAGGGTCTCATTAGATTTCTTGAGGATCTCACTACATTTATCGGCGGCTTCTAGACAGTTCTTAAGAGACCTTAAAAGTGTGGTTCTGAACTCTATATCTTCCATTGACAATTTTGTCCTGTTTCTTTGTCTCCGCATTTTGTTATGCTTCCTTGGTGCACCTCCTAGTGGTCTTTGTTTGCAGTCTTATAGTTAAATCTTGATTGTTGTAGCTAATTCCAGGGAGGGTTTGACCTCTAGGCCAAGTGGCTATGAGAATCAGCTGTGTCAGTAGTGAGAGAACTTCTGTCCTCTAGGGAGGTGCTAATCTAGCCTTTGCCTGAGGCTATCCGGCAAATGCCTGTGTGCAGGGCTTGGACGGGGCGGGTAGAACAGGATCAACAGGGTGGGCCGGAGAGAGCAGTTATGGCGGCTCTCAGTCCTGTCCCCAGGGGCTCTGCCTCTCTGAGTCCCAGCACCCGCTGCAAAGCTCAGAGAGAAAGCTGCACTCGCTCTGACCGAAGCCAGACAGTCCCGCTTCTCCCGTTTGAGTCTGGGTCGCTAAAGACTTGCCCGGATCTGGAGCTCAGAGTCTGCGACTCCCTCCCGATTGAAAACGCCAACCTCGCCCTCCGCCGCCAGCCCGCTCCGCGCACTCCGCACCTCAGAATTTGACTTCAGCACTGCGCCTCCTCTGAGTGTCCGTATGCGTTTCTCTTTCCTCCTAGTTGTAGGACTTCCACTCAGCCAGCGTTCCTGTGGTTCTGGGTGATGTCCCTTCCGTTTTTTGGTTTCACTTTTGAAGTAGTTGTTCAAAGCAGCAAACTCCGGCGTTAACCTATGCCGCCATCTTGGTTCTCCTAAAAAAGGTTTTTAAATCCTCACTTGAAGATATGTTTTTATTGATTTTAGAGAGAGAGAGGAAGGGAGAGGGAAAGAGAGAAACATCATCGCCCCCCTACTGGAGATAGAGCCCGCAACCCAGTTGTGTGCCCTGATTAGGAATCGAATCGTGACTTCCTGGTTCAAAGGTCCACGCTCAACCACTGAGCAACACCGGCCAGGCTTAATTTCCTCTTTAAAAGCCCTCTCTCCAAATACAGTCCCACCAGGCGTAAGGGCTTCAACATGTGTATTTTGGGGATATACAGTTCAGTCCATAATCGCTGTGCTCCCCCAAATTCAACAAGAGACAGGGTTGGCATCCAAAGGGGCTCCTATCCCCGTCTCATACTGTTTTGGAAGCAGATGATGTCGCAGAGGCTGGGGGGAGGGGCACTCAACCCTGGAGGCAGCTTCCTGCAGTGGGGCTGGGGTGGCAGGTCACTGTGGGTCCCAGAGACCTGCATAGACTCACACTGGGCCTGGGAGGTGGCTGAAGCCCGCTCTCATAAGGTGCTTCTAGATCCCAGGAGACAGAGCTAAGCCGCATGACCTTGGGAGCCCTTTCTAAGTCTGGCATGGAGGGCGTGGAGCCCAAGTTCTTCCAACCTGTCCCTGTGCTGACTGTCTCCCAGTCTGCTCAGCTGCTTGGGGTGGGGGAGGGGTCCTTTCCCTTTGGAGGAGTAGGTCTTTTTCCTCATGTCTGTCTGTAGCACATCCTGTCAGCTGCATCCTTACCATGTCTCATCTCCACCTCCACTTTTGTCGGCATCTGTCCCCTCTCTAGGCGGCTTTGAGGGGCAGTTTTCTGGAACCTGGCACAGTAGATGGTTCAGCAGTCAGCACGTGGAAGTGTATCTCCAGGCTGGGAGATAAGCTTATCGTCATAAACGCTGAGCAGAGCCTCTAATTTCAGGGATGCATACATTGTGGCATAATTAAGAGGGAAGGCTTGTCCTTGGAGAAGATTTGCAGAAAGGGTTTATAATTGCAAGGACATAGAATTAGTTTTAAGGCTCCTTGACTTTTGTGTTAATCTCCAGGGCTTCTTTATCAATTTGTGCCCAGATGATGTTGCTCTCAAGTCATAAGCAATTGGCTTATCAGTTCTCTCTGGCCTCTGGTGGCTTAGCAGAGGCCAGAGAGAACTGCACCCGGGTGGGGTTAGGTGAAGCGTCAAAAATGGTGGATTATGCTTATTAAAACACCCTGGTGCAGACTTAGAGGCCCATAATTGCCTCCTGCACACACCCCAATGGGGGCCAAGGATGGAGCCTGCAACTGAGGTTCTCCCTCTTGACCCCTCAGTCCCCAGGCCGATGCTCTATCCATTGAGTCAAACAGGCTAGGGCCTCCTGGTGTTCTAAATGCATGGGGAAGTTCTAGGCCAGCACATATCCACATTTTAAGGTGCTTCAGGTGTTCCTCAGTGAGTGACAATTATTTATTTCTGTGGATTCCCTCTTGGCGGGCTTGGGCGAGGTCCACCAAGAGGGAGCTCGCTCCCTGCTGGGCTGGTGTGCACATGTCCTAATAGAGTAAATACCTCTATAGAGTAAATGCCTCGATTGCGGGCTCTCCACAGTCTTACCAAGCAGTAGGCACTAGTGGCAACAATATTCACGGAGTCCATGAAATGATTCCAGATCACCTGATATAACCATATCCCATGCTTTGTCTCTTCAAAGGCAGTTTAACATTCTGTATCCATATTTATGTATCCATCAGACATGGTGCTAGTGCTGGGGATACAGCAAAGACATGCCAGTCATGGTCCCTCTCTCCTGCAGCTTACAGCCGAGTGGTGGAGACACACAGGCCACATAAAGCACAATGAGGCTGTGGAAAGGAGGGAAGGTGAGCAATGGGTGCCTGTTGCAAATTAGCCTTGGTTTGACTTTCCTCACACAGGCTCTCTGAGACTCTTTGAGGAAATCTGTTAGCACCAGCCTCTGGGTGGGTTGTTCTAATGCAGTGGTTCCCAACCTTGGCTGCACTTAGAACCACCTGGGAATTTTTTTAAAGTCCTGATGAGGATGAGGCCCAGAAATCAGGATTTTTAAAAAGATTCCCAGGTGATTCTAATGTGCAGCCAGGGTTGAGAACCACTGTTCTAAAGCAAACCTAGACCTCCGATTTCTTTTCAAGAAGTTTGGCCACTTGGCTTCTCCCAGAGGGGGTTATACTGTGGCCTCTGAAGTTGCTGCGCCAATGGATGCACCTTCATCACTGCAGTTTGGAATGAGCACCCTGGCCCTCCATGGCCGTGTCCAGGGCGGTGGGGAGAGCTGGGGAGGGCGTGCTCACTGATTCTTGAGGGGTCCTGAGCCCAGCTGATGGCCACCCGGGAGAAGCACAACTGGAAATTCTGCATAAACTTCGCACGTACACAGCTCTTGGCTCCGATATATGGTGGAGGCCACACCTGGAATGTCTGTGGGATGGGGCTGTTTACGAAGAAAGCACATTTATTGAGGATTTTTTACGTGCTGGGCACGGTGCCAAAGCTTTATGTCCCAGGTCATGTCATCTAATCCTCAAGTCCTTCGATATGGGTGCCTCTAGTTCCTTCCATTTTAGAGAGGAGGACCTTGAGGCGCAGAGGATAAGTTACTGCTGTAGGTAAAACAGCCCGCACACGTCTGAGCAGGACTGACGTAGGCTCATGGGAGCCCGAAGCCCTGATCTTTCCGTCCATGTTCCGCCGCACCCTGCTGTCTCCCCGACCGGAGGATTTCCGTGGACCTCATACACATCAGGCTTGGTTTAGTTAAGAAGTGACACTGGCGGACCTCACTGTGCATTCCACATCCAAAGGGGATGGGCAATTTATCCGCCAGGGAACCTCCCAGACCTCATGGGAGACAAGTGGCATGGCTCGCAGAGGGAAGCGCTGCTGTCCGAGGCAGGCCAGGCTCTCCCCGTCCTGCAGGATCCAGCTGCTCGGTCAGTGGCACCAAGGACATCGTGGTTCCTCCACTGCCACCAACTGTGTCCGCAGTGAGTCCCTGGTGTCTCAGGTGCCCGTGAGCTCTGGCCTGCCTCCAAGCTCTGCGGGGCAGAGCCGGTCCAGCAGCCAGGCCACGGCAGCTCTGCTCCTCGGTGGGATGGAGCCTGGCTGAATCCTGGTCTTGCTGGGTGGAGCTCTGTCTCTCTGGCTAGCTGTTGGCAGTTCCTATAGAAGCCAGGATGTTTTCTGTAGCTCCACGCACTTGCTAGGGCTCTGTGTAAACCCAGGCGGACCCCTCTGAACTCAATCAGGACTCCTGCTGGGAGGACACACCCACATGGACAATAGCAATAGCTTGATTGGACTCAAACAGGGCTCTGTGATGGGGCCCAGGAGAGGGGTGGGGCCAGCTCTACCTCCGAGCCCCTTCCCTCAGGTCCTAAATTGTCCTCTTCCTTGCTGGCCCACTGATAAGATGCTAACATGTCTTGCATTTGAAGCTCATGGATTCTACCAGTGTCCACACTTCTATGTAGTGAGTGATGGTACTCAGGATAGGCATAATATAATCATGTCTCAAAACTTTATTAAATGTCCTGGTCTTAGATAAGGTGGGTGTGGGAGGGCCATGGGAGAGAAAACCTGGAACAGCAAATGCCTTGGCCTTTCTGGGGGTCCGGAGTACAGCCTGCTTCTTTTCTGGATGCTGTCGTCTCTGAGGCTTTAAGGCAGTGGTTCTAAACTGGGTGAGATTTTGCTTCCCGGGAAGATTTAGTGATGTCTGGGGATACTTTTGGTATCACAGGAGGGGACTTGCTATTGGCAACTAGTGGGTAGAGGCTAGGGATGCTGCTAAATATCCCACAATGCACAGGACAGCGCCCTACAATGAATTATCCCACCCAAAATGTTGATAGTGCTGAGGGGAAGAAATGTTTCTTTTTTAAATCCTCACCTGAGGGTATATTTTTTCCATTGCTTTTTTTTTATTTTATAGAGAGTGGGAGGGAGGAATGGAAGGGGAAGGAGAGAGAGAGAGAGAGAGAGAGAGAGAGAGAGAGAGAGAGATGTGAAAGAGACACATTGATTGGTTGCTTCCCGCACTCGCCCTGACTGGAGCCAGGGATCTAATCTGCAACTGAGGTATGTGCCCTTGACTTGGAATTGAACCCACAACTCTTTGTTGCATGGGCCAATGCTCTAACTACTGAACATACCAGCCTGGGCAAGACATGCTTCTTAAAATGATGGGGGACTGTGCGTGCCTGAGTCCAGGGGCTAGTGTGCATTCCAGTCACATGTGTGCAGAGGTGCCCTCTTGCTCTGGTTTGTGGAATCTTGTTCTCAATCACCTTTGACTGCTGTTCCCCCACCCCTTCAGCAGCTGCCCCACTCCAGATGATGCACCGGCCCACAGACGTGCTCCCCGTCTGGATGTGCGGGGACCATGTCTCATTCGCCTTCGTGCCTTAACCTGGAGTAAATATGTTTGTTGGACAGTCAAACAGAACTTAGCAAAGGTCTCTCCTTTGGGAGAGCGATATTCTATTTTGTATGCATAAAGATAAAATGAAAGCTTACCAACTATACCGGCTTGAATGATGTCCCCTCCCCCCTTCCCCACCCCCAACTTCATGTCTGCCTAGAACTTGTGATTGTGACCTTACTTGTTGGAAATAGGAATTTTTTTTCAATTCTCACCCAAAGACATGTTTTCATTAAGGGGGGGGGGGGGGGGGAGAGAGAGAGAGAGAGAGAGAGAGAGAGAGAGAGAGAGAGAGAGAGAGAGAGAGAGAAACATTCATTGGTTGCCTCCTACACACACCCTGACCAGGAATTGAACCCATAACCCTTCAGTGCATGGGACGATGCTCCAACCAACTGAGCCACACCGGCCAGGGCCGGAATAGGATCTTTGCAGATGTAATCAAATTAAGAAGAGATCATACTGGATTAGGGTGGGCCCTAACTTCAATGACCGGTGTCCTAATACGAAGAGGGAATTTTGGACACGGAGACACACACACAAAGGGAAGCTAGCCATGTGAAGAGGGAGGCAGAAGTTGGAGTGATGCATCCACAGCCAAAGAATGCTCAGGATGGGCGGAAATCACCAGGGGCCAGAAGAGGCCAGGAAGGAGTCCCCCTTTGTTCCAGCAGCTCCGGGAAAAGAATGCTCAGATGTATGAGTCCCAGGAAGTTGGCCGGCAGACATAAAAACCTTCCTCATGCCTCAATGCCATCATCTTAGGCAGCGGGTCTTCTCCGCTTCCTGGGTGAAGGTCACGGGTTCCAGGGTGGGCTTATCGGGTCTGCTGTCATCTGCCTTTGAAAAGCGCCACATTTGTTTCTTCATCATGTTGAACCTGGATTGTGGTAACCAGGCAAAGTTCACCTCAAACCCTTGTCGGAACAAGGTAAAGGGATACAGATGAATGTGTAGGGTGAGGTGTCGTCCCCCTGTCTACAGCTCAAGGAGCCCTAATATGTCTGAGTCTGGCCCTACCTTCCGATTAGGGCAGTGGTTCTCAACCTTCCTAGTGCCGCGACCCTTTAATACAGTTCCTCATGTTGTGGTGACCCCCAATCATAAAATTATTTTCGTTGCTACTTCATAACTGTAATTTTGCTACTGTTAGGAATCGTCATGTAAATATCTGATATGCAGGATGTATTTTCTTTGTTACAAATTGAACATAATTAAAGCATAGTGATTAATCACAAAAACAATATGTAATTATATATGTGTTTTCCGATGGTCTTAGGCGACCCCTGTGAAAGGGCCGTTCGACTCCCAAAGGGGTCGTGACCCACAGGTTGAGAACCACTGAATTAGGGAGCCTGCCCTTTCCTAGCCTCCTGGGCTTCCGGTGGCCCCTGCGCTCCTGGATACCCAGCGTGTCCCTGAGCAGGGAACAGAGACTTCCTGGGCGAGGTGTGTGGGTACAGGCCGGACAGGCGCCTGCTCCCCCCGGGCTGCAGCTGGGCTGTGCCCTCTGCTCCCACACGTACCAGGGAGCGTGCACGCAGTTCCTGGGGGCTCGCAGACTCAGCGTTTCCTGGGACACAGGCCCGTTCTAGAGCACTTTTGGGGATGGGACCCGCAGTCTACACCCTGGCCAAAGCCCCTTCTCCCAGTTCCTACCCTCCCCCCTTTCCTCTGCACGGCCCCACCCACCTGCTTTAGGCCCACCCCACAAGTGTCTGCACCCTCCAGGTTCCCTGGGGAGAGCAGACGGGAAGGACCCTGCCCTCCAGTCACCGAGAAAGGCCTCCTGACCCACTCCCCAGGCTGGGAGAGGCCGCCTCTGAGAAGCAGAAAGGCCCATCCTTCCCTCTTTGAGGGAGAAGTGAAAGAGTTTGGCCCCTCCATGTGATGCTGAGAAGCGCTTCTTGCTCCAGAAGCAAAAATGAAACCAAACACAAATTGAGTTCTCCTGGGTCACCCATCAGCCAAAGGGTCAGCGGTTCTCTGCTCTGCATGGGCAGCAGGCTTCGTGCTGTGCCCCAGAGGCCATCCGGCCCAGGGACCGCATTCCGCACGTGGGAAGCTCAGGCCCAGAGAGAGGAAGTGACTCACCCAAGGCCACCCAGGTGACTGGGGCCGGAGGCCAGACCAGCAGCCAAGTCTCCTGACCCCAAGGCCACCTGGGCTAACCCAGGGCTGTCGGGACTCAAGAGGCAGGACCCTTAGGAAGGTCTCCCGCCCCGCCCTGCGCGCCTGTTGCTTCCAGTGGTGAGGAAGACCCTTATCTTTTGGCCCGACTCCCTGGCTGACTGCTGGGCCAGAAATTATGATGCCAGCTCCATTTGCATAGCACGTTATCAAGCCTTCTCACAGCCATTATCTCACGTGATCCTTGGTCACTCTGTGAAGTAGGCGGGGCTGGGAGCACTGGTTCCCACTTTACAGACAATGAAACCCAAGTTCAAGAGGTTAAGTGACTTACTCAAGGTCACACATCTACTGCAGAAGGGGAATTGGAACCAAACTTTGTGGGGACCCTGCTCTGCAAGGGAGCCAGTTGGCAGCTGCTTCTCTCCCCTCTTCTGCTCTGCTCTCCTGGGAATGCCAGGCAGACGCTGCTCCAGGCCCCACCTTCTGATGCCTGCCTTCTTCCTTCTCCTCTTCCATATTCATGACGTTCTTCCCTCCCCCAGCTTCTCCCTGGTTCCTCTTCCTGGTCCTTTATCCTTCAGGCCCCATCCTCCTGGGTCTGATGCAGGCCTGGCTCCTTCGAGAGGAAGATATTAGTCCAAGGGAGTAATAGATAGGGATTTTAACATAGATAGGGATTCATGTGTGCTGGGTCATTTGCACACATGAATCTGTACACTGGGGCTTAGGATGCAAGCAGATTCCTGGGGTCGTGGGGTGGGGGAGGGCCTCTTGGATGAGGCTCTAGGTGCCCCCCTGAATTTGGGCACTTAGTTGCTTCTCCACTGCCCACTTGGACCCTCTCCATGGGTGGGTCTCATTTTTCCCTTTTGCAGAATGGAGAGGGCTGCTCTCTGCCCCCTTAGCTTGGGGACTAATTCTACCAAAAAGGGGTTAAAAACTATAGCTGAGCTTAATCCAGATAGAGGCCTGGCCTGCTCATTTGCATATAAGCATCTCCTCCACCCTCAGCCTGGCAATTTGCATCTCATTATCCAGGTGTATCCTTGGTGATTTCCCCCTAGACTGGTCCTGTCCTGGTTCAGCTCTATCTCCTCTTTTGCCCTAAGCCTTACTCCTTCCCTTCTGACCCCAGGGGTGTCTGAGCCTCCACCTGCCTCTGCAATCCCAGCTGCAGGCTGTTTCCCGGGCACTGGCCTTCCCCTCTGCAGAGCAGCCTCCAGGACGCAGCTGGGAAATGGGGAGCCTGAACTAGGCTAGTGTGTGTGTGTTTAGTGGGAGCATGCTGGGATGGGGGAGCAGGTGGCTCTACCTGCCCATGTGAACATAAAAGGTCCACAGTGTATTTATGCACACACTTACATACACACTCATGCACACACATACTCACTCACTCACTCACTTACTCACTCATCCGTGTGCGTGCGCACACACACACACACACACTCATGCACACATACATACTTGGCATGTGTTTTACATATTCCCCTTGACCCCTCTGTTCCTTTGCTCCCATCCCACGTCATCCTTATGCAACTTCTCTTTTGCTTTAAAAGAGCTTGAGCGCTGGCCAGGTGGCTCAGTTGGTAAGAATGTCAACCTGTGTATTAAAAGGTTGTGGGTTCGAATCCCAGTCGGGGCATGTATGGGAGGCAACTGATCAATGTTTCTCTCTCACATCAATGTTTCCCTCTCTCTCTTCCTTCCTCTCTCCCTAAAATCAATTAAAAATTAAAAGCCTGGGCCAGTGTGGCTCAGTTGGTTGGGCATCATCCCATACACTGAGGGTTGCCAGTTCAATTCCCCTTCAGGGCACATGCCCGGGATGCGGGCTCTGTCCGCTGTAGGGAGCACGCAGGAGGCAGCCAATCAATGTTGCACTCTCACACTGATGCTTCTCTCTCTTCCTCTCCCTTCCTCTCTCTAAAAATCAGTAACAAATATTTTTTTTAATTTTTTATAAAGAGCTTGAGCCCTAGCCAGTTTGGCTCAGTGGATAGAGCTTTGGCCTGTGGACTGAAGGGTCCCGGGTTTGATTCCGGCCATGGGCACATGCCAGGGTTGCGGGCTTGATCCCCAGTAGGGGGTGTGCAGGAGGCAGCTGATTAATGATTCTCTCTCATCATTGATGTTTCTATCTCTCTCTCCCTCTTTTCCCCTCTCTGAAATCAATAAAAATATATATTAAAAAAAGAAAATAAAACAGCTTGATATGTACTTTATGTGATGTCACCCAAGTAAAAGGTTGTGGGAGGGTGGGAGGGCAGGGACAAGTGTTATGTTTATGCCTCAACTCTGGTCCCCAGTGTAGCCTGCCCCTCTGAGCACTGGTGTCTCCCTAGAGAAGCCAGTCCTACAGCTTGCCCTTCAGCCCTAACCCTGAAAGCCTGGGCAGTAGTCCTGGGGCCAACCACAGAGATGAACAGAGGACCGACCCTAGGGAATGCGCGACTGCCTGGAGGGGGGAGGGGAAGACCCTTTGCGGAAGATCATCAGGGACTTGCCTGGGGCCAAAGTGGCTGGGCCCCACTCCCTCTGCTCAATGGTATCACCTGACTGGCTGCATCAGAGAAGGCTCTGCCACAGTGCAGAGTTGAGGAGAGGACCGATGAGCAGACGGGGAAGAGCTCATGCTCACTGATCGCAGAAAAGCAGCAGCATTGGGTGGCTGGGCAGCGACATCTGTTCACTCATTCATCCCGTGACGGCTTATAGAGCTCTACCAGAGGGCCTCGTGCTGTGTTCATCCGTGGATACAGCGATGAATGAGACAGACACGTGATCTCGGCAGGGAGCACGCAGCCCGGTGGCCACCCAGACAAGTAAACATGGCAGGGTCATCTACAGAGGGGAGGGAGCAGTGCTACCCTTGGGGTGGTTAATCCTGTGTCAACCTGACGAGGTCGGGTACCCAGATGCTGATCTAACACCAGCCTAGATTTCACTGTGAAGGTAGTCTTAGACGAGATTAACATTTAAATCAGTGGACTTCGAGTAAAGCAGATTACTCTTCATGGTATGGTGGGCCTCGATAAATCAGTTGAAGGCCTTAAGAGAAAACAGACGGAGGTCCCTTGGAGAAGAGGGAATTCTGCCAGTAGGTAGCCTCCAGATTCAAGCTGCAATAGCAACTCTCCCCTGGGTCTCCCTCTGGCTTACCGTGCAGAATTTGACTTGCCAGCCTCCACAATTGCATGAGCCAATCCTCTCTTTCTCTGGAGAATACGGGCTAATCCAGGATCCTATGGGAGAACACAGGAAGTGATTGGGGGCTTGGAAAGCTTCCTGGAGAAGGTGGCTGGGCTGTGACATGTGTTCAGTTAAAAAAGAGGAGGGAAGGATGTCTGAGCCAAGAGTACCGGGAGGGAAGGAATGGTGACTTGAATCATGTCAGTGGGCCACGGTGGCTGAATGTAGCATGTGTGCTGTTACTAACTAACTCAGTGGCCTTGGGAAAGGCCTTGACTTCTCTGAAGTTCCATGACCTCCGCTGTGCAATGGTAATGATAACCCCAACGACCTCCTTCAAAGCGCTTTGGAAGGATGTAAATGAGATGCTGGAGGTGGCCAGCAGGGTGGATGGTGAGGATCTGGGGCTGGGGGGTGTGCAGTTCTTTGAGGCTTTGGCAGGGCAGGCAGATGGTGGTTTGTGCAGGCAGAGGGCCTGAAACATGCTGTGCAGCAAAGCCTGCCTGAGACTCCTCCCTGACTTGCTGCAGGGACCCTCCAGGCTTAGTGTTTCCATCTGTTAAATGGGGAAAAGAACCCCTTAGGCTTTGTATTGAGAATAAAATAAGATAATGTGCTGACTGTATACAGGTTGAAAATGAATAAAGTGCTAGAATGCAACATGTGGTTATTGTCGGTGGTTAGGAGCAGAAGGGAAGGGAACAGGACGGGCCAGGGCTGGGCCAAGCAAGCGAGGCCCCGAGGGTGCAACATTCTAGGCGGCTTTGACCCTGCAGTGCACCTGGGGGAAGGGCCCTCTTGGGTGTCGCTCTGGGGGGCCTTGCTCACCTCTTCCTAAGGCGGGCCCTGGAGGTGAGAACTGGCATCACTTCACGCAGGAGAGGTGGGTGGCCAGCTGGATTTTTTTTTTTAAAAATCGATTTTATTGATTTTTTACAGAGAGGAGGGGAGAGGGATAGAGAGTTAGAAACATCGATCAGCTGCCTCTTGCACGCCCCCTACTGGGGATGTGCCCGCAACCAAGGTACATGCCCTTGACCTGAATCGAACCTGGGACTCGATTCTGCTGGCCGACGCTCTATCCGCTGAGCCAAACCGGTTAGGGCGCCAGCTGGATTTTAATGCTCTTTGAAAGGCTTGAACTTTTCTGCAGGTGACAACGTCACACTGACTGGGTGGCGAGTTCCCTCCTGCAGCGGTTCTCAGGGTGGGATCCAGACTCACAGCATCAGAACCACCTGGGAACTTGCTAGAAATGCAAATTCTTGGCCTCACCTTGACCCCCGGCCCCCCCCCCCCCCCCCGACCAGAAATGGGGGCGGGGCCAGAAAGCTGCATTTTAACCAGCCTTCCTTCCAGAGGGTTCCGAGGCCACCAGCAAGTGAGGACCACCATGCTGCGGCCTGGGCAAGGGCGGGAGGGGAGGAGCCTTGGTGAGTCGACTGAGACCATTCACCTGCACAGAAAACAACCTCCTCCCCCACCACATTCCCCTCTGTCTCCCTCTCTCCCCTCCATCCCCCCCCCCCCCATGAAATCAACTTCCACCAGAGTGGCACCAAAGAGTCTCAGGTTGCCCAGTCCACATAGCTCAGTGGTTGAGTGTTGACCTATGAACCAGGAAGTCACGGTTCGATTCTGGTCAGGGTACATGCCCAGGTTTCAGGCTCAATCCCCAGTGTGGGGTGTGCGGGAGGCAGCCGATCAATGATTCTCTCTCATCATTGATGTTTCTATCTCCCTCTCCCTATTAAAAAAAAAAAAAGAGTCTCTGGTTCTTTGGCTTACCTTGGGGAATGGAAGCACATTTTTAACACTAAAACACACACACCAAATGAATAACAAGCATCTGAAGAGAAGTTCAAAGGCTACGAATGAGAGAAATGTAAATTTAAACAATTTACTCTCATCTGAATGTCAAAATCAGAAAGCTGGATCAAACAGAATCAGTAAGGACGTGTGTGCGTGTGTGCGTGTGTGTGTGTGTGTGTGTGTGTGTGTGTGTGTGGTGTGCAGGTGAGACCTCCCTTGAATCTCAGGTAGGCACAGAAACTGTGAGCTTATTTTGGAAAGCAATCTGGAAAATTTAGTGGTATTTATTTTCTTTAATTATTTTTATTGAACACACCTCACATACTGCTTACTATGTTTATTTAGGATATTTTTTTCATTGCTTTTTTGTTAATCCCCACCTGAGGATATATTTTTTTCCCATTGGTATTTAAAGAGAGAGTGAAAGGGAGGGAGGGAAGGAGAGAGAGAAAGAGAGAGAGACATCAATGTGCAAGAGACACATCGATTGGTTGCCTCCTGCATGCGCCCCAACTGGGTTGGGGCTGTGGATCAAACCTGCAACCCAGGTACTTGCCCTTGACCAGGAATCGAACCTGAGAACCGTCGGTGCCCAGGCTCATGCTCTAACCCCTGAGCCACATAGGCCAGGGCCTTACTGTGTTTAGACACTGTTTGAGGCAACTCACAAACACCAACTCAAATCGTGACTAACTTATTTGACTGAGTATGTGTTTGTCTTACGACCTAGTGACTCCACTGCCAGGGTGGGACCCACAGTTGGTAAAAGGGACACGGACAGAGTGTATTTTTTGTGGCAGAGGGGAACTGGGGGCCCCTTGTTGTCTGTCAGTGGGGGATGGACAAGAGGACTGTGATGGGTGATTGCTACGGGTCCTACAAATTGTTGTAATCATCCAACCAGACACTTACAGCAGCAGGATACATCTCATAAAAGCAGTGTTAGCTGAAAAAAGTAAAATGCAGAATAACATTCATAACACAATACCATTAATGAAAATTCAAAACACATGCTCACAACAATGCTCTATAATTTACAGGAACATACGCTATTTAAGGACCTGCAGCAAACACATGGAAGCAGGCACCAACACGAAGGAGGAGGGTTTGGCGTGGGCCCTGGGATGGAGGGGAAGGGAAAACTGGACACAGTCTTCATAATGATCTGTGCCCGTGAGGAGTGAGGGGCCCGACTGGCGGAACCTGTGCTCACAACAGAGAAGGATAAAGCCGCCGTGAAAGCCAGAGGAGAACAGGCCTCAGGGCAGTGGGTGAGCGTGCAGCTCAGGGGGTGGAGTTTGGCCAGAATTTGACTCTAAAATCAGTCACTTAATCTCTGTAAACTGGGAATAGTAATAACAATCTCTATATATAAAAGGCTAATATGCAAAGTGTCCCTGAGGGAATTTGACCAGGAGACTGGGAGTTTGCTCACTTGCTATGATGTGCACTGACCACCAGGGGGTGGGGCGGGATGAAGGGAGGCCCCAGCCAGCAGCTGGAAGGCCCCGATCGGCCCTGATTGCTGGCCAGGCCTAGGGACCCTACCCATGCACGAATTTCATGCACTGGGCCTGTAGTAATAATAATAAAGGTAGTTATGACAATCATATTACATGTTCTAAAGTGACTGGCCCATAAGAGGTACCCAACAGTGACCTGCTTTCACACACATACAGAAGGAGAGAGAGTGGTATAATGAACCCCTCATCCAGGTTCAGTAATTGCCAACATGTGACCAATTGGGGGATTTACTGATAGAAGGGACCATAGATAAGAATAACAATGATGTCCTACATTTGTATAGAATATTACGTCCTATACACCAACATCTTTTACATACAGTATTTCATACAGTTTTGACAACAACCCATGAAGTAGATATCGTTATTCCTGTTTTAGAGATGAAAAGACTGAGGCTTAGTGCAGTAAAGTGACTTGTCTGAGATTGTCTGCCAGGTACGGGCCCTGGGTGTCTGGCTTCCAGTCTAGCCTCTCTTTCTGCCCCATGCACTATGACAGAACAGCGATGGTCAGTCCCACCCTGACCTCTCATTTAGTGGGGTGGTCTTGGATGAGTCCCCCCACTGCTCAGCCTTGCCCCTAGCTGATCCTCGAGAGGCCCCTCCTTGGCCTGGGGAATTACCGTGCATCCGCCCGGCCCCTCTCGGAGCTCAGTGCCATCCCTCCCGGGTGTGTCCTACTTAAGGGGAAGTGGAGCAGTTCAGAAACAACCCAGAAAGCAGACTTGCAGCCCACGCCACCCTGCAGTCCCCACTCCAGGGCCCAGGTCTGGCTCCGGGCCACTGGCTGGAGAAGGGAGCCCCAGGAGGTGGCAGTGGTGGTGGGTGGGCTAAGAGAGAGGTCCCCAGACCCGGTGGGTTCTGCCTAGAGCTGTGTGGCAGCTGGGACAGGAGGCCTGGGCTCACGGAGGCCAGGAAAACCAAGGAGGGTTCTGCAGCTCCCTCAGGGTACACACAGCTCCCAGTCAACGCCGAGACCAGCTTCCAGAAACAGAGTCTCTCTTTTTTTAACCACCTTTCCCACCATGGTGACCCACTTTTGTAGCGGAGGCCCCACGGCACTCCGGCCATCTCTGAGTCTTTTTTCTGAAGGTCGGTCTCCCTAGCTGGTCCTCGCTCTCACATTGTGGTTGGGAGGCCTGAGTCAGGGACACCCCACGACTTCCCGGGTGGCGAGGCCCTCCCTGGGGGGTAGGGTCATGGAATAAGTGCCCCTGGCTCCTGGAGCCACCATTCTCTCCCTGCAGCCGGAGGCCTGGCTCGGCTTCAGAGACACAATGGGAACGTCTGCTCCTGCGTCTCAGCCACTGGGTATGGGCCTCCCGTAGGTGGCCACGAGGGAGAGGGAGCAATGGACAAGGAGATGGTGGCGGCAGCCAGAGAGTCACTGTCCAAGGGACATTCAGCATCTAAGCATTGACCACTCCCTCAACACCAGCTTTGAGCACGCGGGGGTGCTCAGGGAGCTTTTGGGGGAGCAGGGGGCTCTTTGGGAGGAGTTGGGAGTGTGCCCTTGGGAGCAGATGTAGAGAACCCCTGTTTTGTGACTGGTATGGACAGGGAATACTGACACGCAGCAGGAGCAGGGCCGCGGCACTGCCCTCGGGGACTTACACTTCAGTTGTATACACAGATGCTAATGCACCGTACACACAGACATGCCCACACGCCTACACAGATCACACACACATACACACACGCACACACACACACACACCCCGAGGCCATGAAGGACCCCTGAGCACCGGGTGCTGTAGATGGCAGTGAGCTGTTCTGAGGAGAGTAGTCCAGTTGGCACAAATGAAGCAGGTTTACGGCGGGAGTAGCGTTTGTGTTTGTGCTCGGCGCGTAGGGACGTGCAGGGCCGCATCCGGGCAGGAGCAGCCTGATGGAGGGTGGGGACTCCCATGAGCCTTGTTTGCTCAGAGGACCCCGCAGGACACCCACCCTCGTGGGTGGCAGCATCCACCGTAGTCCTCTCAAGGTGGCTGCAGAGTGCCCGGCTGTGGGGGGGTGAGGTGGGGTGGGGTGGGGGGAAGCAGGCAGAACGGCTGTTCCAGACCAGGGAGCGTGGGAGACCCTGGGCTGTGGCTGTGGTCACACTGTGGCTAGTCTGAGTACGGGGGATGGTTCTGAACGACCTAGCCCAGCCCACAGGTGGGAGGGAGACCTGGGCCCTGTGGAGGCTTCTGTGGGACCAGCAGGGCCTCAGGCCCCTGGGTGGCGTGACCCCAAACGCCTCGCCAGCTTCTGCCCTTCCCCGTGCTTTTGGCCCCTTGGCCTTTTCCTCTGAAGGGAGACAGCGATGCTGCATCTCTTATGGTTGTTGTGGAGATGAAAGATTAAACAAGGAGGGCACCTCCCTTCCTAACATGGGGCCAGCTCTCCGCGGGCATCTGGTGGTGAGAGCTCTTCCGTTACAGCGCCTTCCTTTGTCGTCCGGCTAATGCCTGTACTCCCCTGACGTTCAGACTGGGGCCTCTGGGCTCCGGCCCGCCCTGGGCACATCTGTGACGTGGCCTCAAGGAGATGCGCCACCCGCACGAGGTCTCCCCACAGGAGCAGGGCCTGTGGCTTATTTGTTGTCTTATCCCCAGCACCTTGCGGGAGAGGCTCACGGATGTTTCTGAATGAATGAACGGAAATGTGGAAGTGCTTTGTAAACTGGTCAGAACTTACAAAAGTTACTTACATGCTTCTCCAGAGAGTAAGCCTTGGGCAAACACAGATGAAGTAACAGCCTGATTCAAGGCCAAGACCAGACGGGAGCCTGGCCTGCAGGATGACTCGGGTGGGGTCGGGTGAGGCCACACCTGCCAGCACCCTCTCCTCTGCAGCCCCTCGGCCAGCCCACTGCCAGGCCCCCTGGCACCACAGGAGACAGCCCTGAGCAGTACCACCATCCTCTTTTCACAGGAAATTTCCATTTCATCCCGATGATAAAACCAATCATTGTAAAGCAGTCAAACTTCAAACAGGAAGGAAATATTGAACACCAGAGGCCCAGCGCATGATTAAATCATGTGCGTGTAGGGTCTCGTAGGCCTAGCCTGCCATCAGGGCCATGGCTGCTGCCCCACGACGCCTCACACCACGCCCCCTCCGCGGACGCTGCCGGCACGGGAGCCGCTGCAACGGCGTCATGACCACAGGCCTTTTATGATATAGATATTTAACCCAAAAAGTAAAAAAAAACAACAACCCTTCTATCCATCCCCGTGCCCGGTGAGATAGCTGGGGGTGTCCTTACAGATGCTTTTCTGGTTCATCCACTGCCTTTATTTATGTTATAAAAGGATCCTACTAAGCATAGTCCTGCAACTTCCTGTCTTACCTAGCAACACACTGCGGACATGGTGGGGTGTTCTTTAAGCTGCACCGCATTCTTTTTTAATGGCCATGTAATATTCTGTGATATGCAGGAGGCACCACACATTTAACCAACCCCCCCCTGCCAGATGGGCCTCTCACTGCTCTAAATGGAAATTGCATTTTGAAGGCGGCCTGAGTGGTGAGGCCCATGGTCCACTGAGGAAGGCATGATGCTTTTCTTCCTTCCTCCATCTCTTTCTCCTGGTGTTGCCTGATGAGGTGGCAAAACCACCTCTTCCCCCCTCTCCATCCTGTCCCCTGCTGCTCTCCCAGAGGGTGCCCCTGCAGCCCCTAGCACGCCCACTCACCTCTCTTGCTTTCTCAGCCTGGGGCTGGCTGTCTTCCCTCACCTGGGTCTGGCACCCACCTGTTTGCTTAGCTTGGGGTTCAGCAGTGGAGGGTCTTGGTATTCACCTGGGGCCTGGGGGGCAGGTTGCTGGGTCAGGGTGAACAGTGAGCTCTCCTGGGTGAGAGGAGGTGAGGGAGGTGGTCAGTTTGCAGGAGTGATGGCCACTAGATGGGCAGGTCATTTTCTCCCCAGAGAGGGGCAGTCAGGGAGGACAGAAGCTGCTGTTGGTTGTGGCTTTCTGCGATGTTGGACGATGCAAATGAGTCCTTTGGTGACTATGAATATTCATCAGGAGCTCTCCTTTCTGAACTGTGGAAATTCTTCCAGGCTTGCTAATGAGCAGGCAAAGAGTGGGGTGCAGGTCCTTCTTCACCCTGCCTTTCCCCTCCCCAGCCTCCTCTTGCCCCTCCTCACCCGGGGAGTATGGCAGAGGCAGAGCCAGGGAACAAGGCTCCAGGCTCTATGCTTCATTCCCAGTTTTGGGGGGTTTGGTTTGACCTGTCTGGGCTTTGAATTTCTCCCTGTTCTCTTTTTCTCCTATCAAAACTGTGAGCAAGGGCACCTCTAACCAAGGCACCCTCTAGGAAGGAGGGGGCAGAAGCACTGGAGACTCACAGGGAGCTGGGTGGAGTCCCAGGCACTGCTTAACCTGATGGGGAAACGGAGGCTAAAACCGTAAATGGCTTGCCCAGGTCATAATGGCACTTAAGTGACAGAATCAGGGTTAAACCCAGGCATTATGGCTTGGAGTCTTGACATCTTACCTCCTCACTCAGCCATGAGGCCAGATGGGTCCATTTGCTGAGCCCCACAGCCAGTGAATCCCATCTTGGAATCTTTATGTATCTGGGTCTCATCCACTTCTCCCAGGAAGGCTGCCTGGTGTCCTGCAGCCCAGGGCACCTCTGCTTCCTGAGCCCCTTGCCACCCTTCATGGCTAAACATTGGGTGGGGCCATGTATTATGCACCCAGAGGTGCAGGGGGACCTACATTCTGAATCAAACCAGGGCGTGAGCCCTGGTTACTATGGCCATCTTGTAGGGACCATTGGAAAGAATGGGTGAAATCAGGACTGTCCTGGTGAGCGCAGCCAACAGAACACACGTGGGCATGGATTCTGTCCCAGAATGAGACAGAGGGGAATTGCAGAGGTCATCTCTAGGCCAACGGATTTAAGCCCCTCCCTCCTTTTTCACAGCCACCAAAACTTTTTTTCAAGTAAATCGTACTCGAAGCCTTTTAAATAAAAGAGACAAGAGCAAGGTTGCCCAGGTGCAGGATGAGAGGAGAGGCCCAAGTGCCACTGCTAACTCCCTCTCTGGTCTCCTGAGCTCTCTCATTACACAAATAAAGAAACGGAGGCCACGAGAGGGACAGGATTTGCTGGGAGTCACATGGCTCAGTAGCAGCGGAAACAGAATGAGAAGTCATGTTTCAGGTGCCTCTGGGGGGCCCTCTGCTGTCCACGCTGAGCATCTCTGCTTCCTACCCTGCGCCTTCCGAGGCTCCTTCCCAGTTTGGGGCCCTTCCCTGTTGTCCTCCTTTCTTCCAGGGTTTCGGGGGGAATTCCATTTGAAGCTCCTTCATGGGGCCCTTGAGCGCTCGGGGATGAACATGAGTAAATAGGAGGATGTGCAACTGGCACAAAAGGAGGAAGGACACATGTCTCCCAGGGAGGACCTGCAGCTCCTCGCTGCCTCTGGGCCTGGCTGAGCCACGGAGGGCAGGCGGGATTGGTCAGCTGGGACTGAGGGGAGCTGCGGAGGGCAGGCGGGATTGGTCAGCTGGGACTGAGGGGAGCTGCGGAGGGCAGGCGGGATTGGTCAGCTGAGACTGAGGGGAGCTGTGGAGGGCAGGCGGGATTGGTCAGCTGGGACTGAGGGGAGCTGTGGAGGGCAGGTGGGATTGGTCAGCTGGGACTGAGGGGAGCTGTGGAGGGCAGGCGGGATTGGTCAGCTGGGACTGAGGGGAGCTGTGGAGGGCAGGCAGGATTGGTCAGCTGAGACTGAGGGGAGCTGTGGAGGGCAGGTGGGATTGGTCAGCTGGGACTGTGGGGGAGCTGTGGCGGGCAGGCGGGATTGGTCAGCTGGGACTGAGGGGAGCTGTGGAGGGCAGGCGGGATTGGTCAGCTGGGACTGAGGGGAGCTGTGGAGGGCAGGCGGGATTGGTCAGCTGGGACTGAGGGGAGCTGTGGAGGGCAGGCGGGATTGGTCAGCTGGGACTGAGGGGAGCTGTGGAGGGCAGGCAGGATTGGTCAGCTGAGACTGAGGGGAGCTGTGGAGGGCAGGTGGGATTGGTCAGCTGGGACTGAGGCGTTCTGGTGCCTCCATCTCCTGGCTTACCTGGGCGAATGAGCAGTGTCACTCAGTGCCTTGGCTTCCTCACCGGGAGCACAGGTGGTATTCTCACCTTTCTTTCCTGCCTTGCGAAGGTGTTGGGAGGTGAGTTGTCATTTGTAGTCATATCATGGGGGTCCAAACAGAGCACAACAAATGTGTCTGGACCTATTGCCTGCACCTCCTGAAGTAAAGGGCAGAGCACAACACAACGTGAGAGGGGGTTGTCCCCACCCCTGGAGGAGTTGCCGAGACAGGACCTGGGGTTGTCCAGAGAAGTGGACAGCCTGTGGTTGCATAAGCTGAACATGGAGGCAGGTGGAGTAGACCAAAAGTCCTTCCCAAGCTGATGTGACATGGGGCCACACGTGTAGCCTAAGTGGGCAGTACTGCCAAGCCTCCCTCAGTAAAGGGGGTGCAGCCCTTTCAGTGCCCTGGGGCTTGGTGGTGAGTAGCCCAGTGACCTTCTTGCAGTCCAGCTTCCCACGGCCCTCACAGAGTGCCTCCAAGCAGAGGCTCCTGTGCAGCAAGACACAGCATTAAATATCATCGAATGCATTTAACGGACTACACCCCTACACAAAGTCATTTGTTTCTATAGAAACTGAGTGTCTGGACTCACCCAGCTGTGTGACATTGCCTGTCATTGTCTCTCCCTGAACCTCACTTTATTCATCTGTAAAATGGGAGGGTAGGAGTGATGCGAGGTGGGGTCTCATTATCTCTAAGGATATCCCAGGTCAAAGCCAGTGTTTCAAGGCTGATAATCCTTGCCACTTGCTGAAGTGCCCCTGCTGCTCTGGTGGTGCAGCAGCTCTCCACACTCTAGATTCCAAGGCAGCTCCACCTTTACCTTTTTCCTAAGACTCTGCTGAGATGTTGCTGGTGGCTGGTGCTGAAGTGGTGCCCAAACCCCACTCTACAGTTCTGCATGGCCTTTCGAAGTCACTTCTTCCCTCTCAGGTGGAGATGTCATACTCTTTCATTACCCATCCATCCATCCATCCATCCATCCATCCACTCATCCATCCATCCATCCATCCATCCACTCATCCATCCATCCACTCATCCATCCATCCATCCATCCATCCATCCATCCATCCATCCATCCATCCACTCATCCATCCATCCATCCATCCATCCATCCATCCATCCATCCATCCACTTATCCATCCATCCATCCATCCATCCATCCATCCATCCATCCACTTATCCATCCATCCATCCATCCATCCATCCATCCATCCATCCACTCATCCATCCATCCATCCATCCATCCACCCATCCATCTATCCACCCATTTATCCTCCATTTATCCATCCATCCTACCCATCATCCATCCATCCATCCATCCATCCATCCATTATCCATCCACCCACCCACCCATCCTAAAAGTGATGATTTGGAGCGCCCATTATGGACCAAGTACTCTTCCAGGTGCTAGACATACAGGAATGAGCATGCATAGCTCCTGCATCCAGACACTTGCTGCACGGCAAATGGTAATATATAGAAACTATAATACAACAGGGCAGGGTTTTGGAGTTAGCCTTAGACTTGATTTCTGCCTCCACCACTCACTTAATAGTTGGCTGTGTAATTTTGGGTGAGTTACTTAACTTTTCTGAATCTATTTCATCATTTGTAAAGTAGAGATAATAAAACTGGGAATATTGAAGGTAGGGCCTGATCTCAATAAATAATATTCTTCTCGCTCCATAAAAGAGGTACAAAAATGTGGCCTACAATACAGGACAGGGAGAGCTCCCTGAAGCCTGACAGCCTCAAGGAAGGCCTCTCACAATAACTGACATTTGAGCCTGGCCAGCGTGGCTCCGTGGTTGAGAGTTGACCTATGAACTAGGACAATGGTGGCGAACCTTTTGAGCTCAGCGTGTCAGCATTTTGAAAAACCCTACCTTAACTCTGGTGCCGTGTCACATATAGAAATTTTTTGATATTTGCAACCATAGTAAAACAAAGTTGTATATTTTTGATATTTATTTTATATATTTAAATGCCATTTAACAAAGAAAAATCAACCAAAAAAATGAGTTCACGCGTCACCTCTGACACGCATGTCATAGGTTTGCCATCGCTGAACTAGGAGGTCAGGGTTTGATTCCTGGTCAGGGCACATGCCCAGGTTGCTGGCGTGATCCTCAGTGTGCGGCGTGCAGGAGGCAGCCAATCAATGATTCTCTCTCATCATTGATGTTTCTCTCTCTTGCTCACTCTCCCTCCCTCTCTGAAATCAATAAAAAAATATATAAAAAGAATAACCGACATCTGAGAGAAGCGCCAAAGCGAAGGAGATTGCCGTTTGACCCTAGAAGAGAGTGCAGGGTGTCACCACACAGCGAGGAGTAAGCTTGACCAGGGACTGTGGTGAGCACGGTGGGAGGAAAGTGGAGAGGATGCTGGAGCCGGTGCGGGAGGCATTGGCTGCAGGCCCCCGAGGGAACCTTGGTTCTGGAGCCCATGGAGGGTTTTGATGCAGAAGAGGAGACATGGCTCCTTGGTACCCAGGGCAGAGCTAGGCCCCTGGCCCCTTGGTGACTAAGCCATGAGCTTCCTCTTAGATCCACAATCAGGATCTGATGATGAGATCGCCCTGGGAGGCCGCCATCCAGTGTTGGACTAGCTGAGTGACCTTGGGTGAGTCCCTTATGGGTAAAGGCAGGGGCTTGGATAGAGCCATTCCTCCAGCACTGAGCTCCTTCATTAGCAGCTTTTCTCCAGTCTCTTTCCTGCCAGTGTCTTTGGACCTTTGCTCCTGCCCTCTGCCTCCCTCCCTGCCTTCTCTGCAGCTGACATGCTCCCTGCCCTGCTGCACCAAAGCGGAGGGGACGGAGGGGGTCACACCTCCTTCCTGGCACTGTTCGTCCCAGCTTTGCGGTTTAGAAACTACTGACCGTGAAGGTGACCCAGCTTTGCCGCTGTCTGTGAGCTGAAATGGCACGGCCTCTCTCTTCCCTCTGGGGCTGGGAAGGCTCTGGGTGGGACAGGGGCCCCTCCCCAAGCCCCCATCGCCATCTGGTCGGGTCAGAGACTGCCCAGCAACTAGGAGCTGGGGGGGTTGCACTGGCCCAAAGGCCCTCTGGACCCTGACAGGGCAGCCAGGGAGGACAGAGGAGCCCCTTCCCTGAGCGGGAGCAGTTGGTCGGTGGCTCCCATCGGAAGCAAAGCCCTGCTCCCGGGTGAGGGTGGGTGGGTCCGGCAGGCAAAGCCTTCCCAGCCGGAGCCTCTGACTGGAAATCTCCCACGGCTGGGGGTTGGGGTGGGAGATGAGGGATGTGTGTCCCCATATCTTTTCTCCCCATCTGGACAGAGCAGGTCAGACAGACTAGCTTGCTGTATGGGAGGAGCCTGGCCACGATGGGTTATTAAAGGTTACACGGAGCACTTCCCACCCCCAATGTCTCTCCTATTGTAGCCCGAGCCCCCCACTAACATTAACTACTCCTGGTAGAGGCCAACCATAACACGACATCAGTCCACACTTTTGTGGAGAGCCGGCTGCGAGTTTCGGAGGTCTCAGGAGAAGGGAACAGGGACCAGACAGCCTCCTGACCACGCTCCATGCCCGCAGCCACCAGGAGGTCCTCTGCATCCGGCCAGCCTGGGAGGCAACGGACGGGGAGTGGATTCACCTGGGGCTGAACCCAGGCGAGGCCCCAATAGTGTGGGAGTGAGGGGCCACGGAGCCAGGCCAGACCTGGGGTCATGTCAGCTCCCTTGCTTTCTAGCCGGGTTTAGGCAGGTCACCTCCCCTCTCCAACCCCAGTTCCTTCATCTGTAAGGTGGAGGGTTGTGAGGAATAAAGGCGAGAACCTGGAGCATTTAGGATAGTGACCGCCACACCGTGAATACACAGAGGAACAAGGAATCTTGTACCAACCACAGGGGAGGCCCCAGCCCCATGTCGCACAAAGCTCCTATCTTCCCGTCTGCGTGTTCCTTCTGACCGCCCATCAGCCCATCCTTCTTACTAAGCTTCTTTTTACCGACGCCTGTTCTTTTGCTCCATCGCTCAGCTCATCTCTCTATCTCTGACGGCTGTCATGTCAGCCCATCTTGTTCTAATCTCCTGATCTCTGCCTGTCTCCATCCCTCCCTGGGCCCTCCATTTCCATCCTGCCTCCTGGATCTGGCTACCTCCTTGCCATCTGTTTGGCAGTCCTGGCAAACACTCGGTGTCTCCCGCCCCTGCCCTCACTATCCCCCCTCTCCTTAGCCCTCCCCTGGGACCTCCCTGGCTGAGCATCCCTGACCCCATCCCCTCCTTCCCTCCAGAAGTCTCTTCCCGGCACTGGGCTCCCCCACCCGGGTAGGGTAGGGGACAGAGTGGAGCAATGCAGGCAGATGAGGGCAGAACACAGTCTCCCAGGCGAGGGCCAGCCCGCTAATTCCTCCGCTCAGGGTGGAGGATGTGGAGGCCTCATTCAATTATGTCACATCCACTCAGCCGCTCCACCCCGATGATGCAGAGCAGGCCCCTGGCCCCTCCCCGCCAGGACCTAATGGAGAGAGATCTCCTCGGGCCTGGCTAACCACAGAGTCCTCCTGAACCGGGGATGGGCCCGGCCTGTCTGGCCTGGGGGCTCTCGGCCTGCTGTGATTCGCTGTTCAACCTAATTACACCCAACAGTTGGCCTCTGGAGTTTGTTTCTCTCACCTTAATGGTTGTGGAATTGGATCTCAGTGCCTCTCATTCCATTACTGTCCCTCCCTAATCCCCCACCCTCACCCCCCTCCACTTGGGCCGCTGCCTGCAGAAGCCAGGCCAGCCCTGCCTCTCCCGTGAGGTGTGAGGCCCTGGGGGGAGTAGACCAGGGAGGTGACAGCCAGTCACAGGGTCTGGGATCCAGGCCAGGCTGCTTCTCTAGTCTGAAGTAGGACAGATGGGTGTTGCTGTGGGGTCTATTCCAGGCATCTGGCCTTTACCGACTAGGGTTACCCCAGGTGCTGTGAGAGACCCCCCAAAAGCCCCAATCCTGTCCCTTTCCTCATGAAGCTTAACCCGAGGACAGGAGGCAACAGAATGAAATAATTAAGGGCAGTGCCGACCATAAATAGAATTGGATTCAGAGAAGGGAAGATCAAATAACCAAGAACAAACATTTATTGGGAATTTACTGGGTGGCAGATTCTTTCATGTGCGCTGTGCCATTTGCTTCTCACCAGTCGGAATGGAAGCATCTGTCTCCATGTTCAGGTGGGGAAATTGAGGCCCAGAGACACTGTGAGGCTTGTCTGACTTCCAGCCGCTGGTAAGTGAGCCAGGGCTCAGGGCCTTGGGGCCAAATCCTTCCTTTCCCACAGGCTCTCGGGGGCTGGGGTGGTTGGGGAAGGCTCTGAGGCAGGACCCAGTGGGCAGAGGGAAGGGGGGGTCACTTCGGTGGGGGGACAGCTTGAGCAGAGTTCAGTAACGTGACTGAGGACACTGAGAGGGGAAAGTGAGAGGACTGCTATGGTGAGGAACTTGGGAAATGGGCCCGTAAGTAAGATGGGGGACCTTGAATAACTCACAGGAGAGTCTGGACTTCAAAGTTTGGTAGAGGGGGTCACCTTCAAGAAAATGACCAGCCTTGGCCAGTGCGGCTCAGTTGGTTGGGTGTCATCCCATGCACCAGAGGTTGCTGGTTCGATTCCTAGGCAGGGCACATGCAGGGGTTGTGGGCTCAATCCCTGGTAGGGGCCGTGCAGGAGCAGCCAACCGATGTTTAGCTCTCTTACATCGATGTCCAAGTCCCACACCCCCTTCCCATATCTGGGAATGTGACCTTATTTAGAAATAGGTCTTTGCAGATGCAACGAAGGATCTCAAAATAAGATCATCCTGGATATAGGATGGGCCCTAAATCCAATGATTGGTGTCCTTATAAGAGAAAGACACAGAGATGAGACACAAGGGAAGTCCATGTGAAGACAGAGGTAGAGATTGGGGTGATGCTGCCACAAGCTAAGAAATGCTGGGGGTCCCAGAAGCTGGGGAGGCAAGGAACGATTCTCCATTAGAGACTTTGAGGGGAGCGTGGCCTTGCTGACACCTTCATCTTGGACTTCTGGCTCCAGAACTGTGAGAGAATGAATTTCCTTTGTTTTCTCCCACCAGGTTTGATGTATTTTGTTAGAGCAGCCATAGAAAACTAATGCAGCCAGGAATTCATCTGAGCAGCACAATGACAGTGACAAGCCATGAAGGCTGCTGGGAGCTGCTTCCCCCAGGGCAGTTCGGACCCCACGGGAGACCCCTGGATCCTATGGGGTCCCCGCCACACGGCTCAGGGCAGCAGGACTGACCAGAGATTTTGGTCTCTTGCTCCTCACCTTTGTCCGGAGGATGTGCTGAGGGGCCCCAGGGAGCCTTCTGCGGGGGGGGGGGGGCAGTTTTAGAGCAAACAGGGAGCAGGCCCTGCTGAGCCAGGGTGGTAAGTGCACGGAGCCCTGCCCCCTGAGAGGGACCGGCTGGAAATGTAAGCAGGCCCCTGAGACTTCACTCACTTGGGGGGTGATGGCTCCATGGGGTGATATTAGAGGAAACAGGATGTTCAGGATGACAGTGAAGGGAAACAACCACCCCCAACATGCTCCCCCGACCAGAAGTCATCCCTCCAGGCACGCCTGAGTCGGACCAGCAGGCTTCACCTCAGACGGCAAGTTCTCAGACCGGATACAGTAGTAAGTCCAAAGCAGTTGTTTTGTAAGAACTGTTTTCAAATTTTTTTATTTTTTATTTTCCACCTCCAACTCCCCTTGGGCCCGGACTGGTGCACAGGACCCGTGTCTACAAAACTGGTCTCCCCCGTGGCTGCTGGATTCCACTCCACGGAGCTTAGATTCAACAAGACAGGCTTGGGTTTCGCTTCCAGAGAGGTTTGTGATGAACGGAGACATCTCCATGGGGATCACTGCAGAGAGCGAGGCCTGGAGGATGTCTGAGAGTTAAGGGAGCATATCTTCAAATACTATTTTTTAATATAGGAATTATATTAGATAAGAATGCCGAGATCTAGGGCTGGAGCTACCCCCGAGGGTGCCTCCTTTCGGAGGTTGGCAAATGGAAACACACACCAAGGAGGGCGAGGAGATGAGGCTGCCGGGCTTTTTATTTGACCACAGGCCTCAGTGCCCAGAATGTTCTGCTCTTTGCTCTCAGCCGATGGCAGCGCTGTGTGGTTGTGGCTTTTTCCTCTGTAAGGGGTGAGGTCTTTTCCAGCCCTCCCTCCACCTGAGTCACCCCCTCCCTGACCCTCCCTGCCACTCAGGTGAAGTGAGACCTAGACTGCCATCAGCATCCGAGGCCTCTGACCTGCTTCTAGTTTATCTTTTAAGAGGATGCTCGTACTGAGGGCCGCCTCAGTTTCTCTGTCTATAAAATGGGGAAAGCGATAGAGCTTTGTGTGGGGCCGAGCAGAAAGGGTCTCCCTGGCTCTCTGTCACTTCCCTCTCTGGAGCTCCATCCACTTGAGGCTCCTCCTCTTTCCTCCTCAGCAGGAAGGCACATTCAAGGCGGTGCACACCATCCACGCATGCATGCATGTGTGTGTGTGTGCATCATGCTAAGCACACACTCTGTCTGCCGGTGCCCCCTTGGCAAGGCCCTGTCCTTTCTCCTTGCGGACACCCTTATCAGGCTTCCAGAGCAAACAAGCCACAGTGAGGGTTTCTGGGCTGCGTCCAGCCAGCACTCGCTGTTGCTCCCAGCCCTCCCCCACATCTGTCAGTCCCAGTAAGGCCCACACGGGGGCATCTCCCAGAACATTACTGCTGGGAGGGCCTGGCCCAGCCCTGCCGTTTCAGACTGGACAGCTGAGGCTGATAGGGACGCAGCTGTCCAAGGTCACAGAGAGAGTGCTTGGCGGAGCTGGAGCCAGGGCCTGGACCTGTACGTACCTGCGCCCATCCTCCTATGGGGCCCTTCAGACAGGCTTTCTGAAACGTGCCCCAATTTTCAGGGTGGTGGTGGTGGTGGTGGAATTGATGCCCCAGAGGAGCATTGTGGGGTTCCTGCCCAAGCCCTGTCCATTTCAGTGGAAGTGGGGATCCAGTTAGTGAAGAAGCCGTGTGCAGAGACCTAAGTTACGGGGCACCATTTTACTTCTTTATCTCACTGGTGTTCTGTGTCCTTTACAGATTCCTGCCCAGCTGACCTGCCCCGTAATGCAGCCTGCTGGCAGGAGAGCCCCAGGTCCCTGACTCGCCTCTCCAGTGCTCCTTCTGTAAGCCCAGCATCTCACTTAGGGCACCGGACACTATGCCCTAGGGATCCCGTCTCCAGGAGCTGTCACATGACCCTGTGCCCTCTCCAAGCTCCCCTCCTAGTCCCTGTTACCCACCTTTCCTCTTCTTGCTGCTTCTCTTCGATTCCTCCTCTCTCCTCTGACACCTACCTCTTAGAGCTCTCTAGCCTAGAATCCTCCGCCTCCACCCCATTGCAATCTCTAAGGCTCATTCCCCAGACCCACCCATTCCCCAAGAGAGGACAGCTACATCCCGTAGTCCCAGCTGCATTTCCTGACTGGTGTGCATGATGATCTGAAAGTCTCTCATGAGAGACACATTTCTTTGGCTTCAATGCAAATGCCCTTGGGAGTGGCCACACATGAAGCCATGGCCAGTGTTGGTGCCTTGAAGGATAGGAAGGGCTTATCCATCAAAGGAGAGGGCATCTAGTTTCACTCGGAACTCAGGTCCAGTAACAAGAAAATGAGCACAGTGTTGGGGAACCTGTAACACGGTGTTGGGGAACCTGTAGCATGGTGTTGGGGAACCTGTAACACGGTGTTGGGGAACCTGTAACACGGTGTTGGGGAACCTGTAACACGGTGTTGGGGAACCTGTAACACGGTTTTGGGGAATCTGTAACATGGTGTTGGGGAATCTGTAACATGGTGTTGGGGAATCTGTAACATGGTGTTGGGGAATCTGTAGCACGGTGTTGGGGAATCTGTAGCATGGTGTTGGGGAATCTGTAGCATGGTGTTGGGGAACCTGTAGCACGGTGTTGGGGAACCTGTAACACGGTGTTGGGGAACCTGTAACACGGTGTTGGGGAATCTGTAACATGGTGTTGGGGAATCTGTAACATGGTGTTGGGGAACCTGTAGCACGGTGTTGGGGAACCTGTAACATGGTGTTGGGGAACCTGTAACATGGTGTTGGGGAACCTGTAGCACGGTTTTGGGGAATCTGTAGCATGGTGTTGGGGAACTTGTAGCAGGGTGTTGGGGAACCTGTAACATGGTGTTGGGGAATCTGTAGCATGGTGTTGGGGAACCTGTAACATGGTGTTGGGGAACCTGTAGCACGGTTTTGGGGAATCTGTAGCATGGTGTTGGGGAACCTGTAGCAGGGTGTTGGGGAACCTGTAACATGGTGTTGGGGAACCTGTAGTACGGTGTTGGGGGAATATGAAGCACAGTATTGGGGAGCCTGTGATTGTCTAGCACAGGGTTGGAAGGCATTTTCTATGAAGGGCTGGAGAGCAAATAGTCTGCAGATGGTGGAAGTCTGTCTGTGATAGTGGTTGTGGGCATGCGGCTCTGTGGCAGCTGCAGCACAAGTAACATGGCTGAATTGTGTCCCTGAATCCATATGTTGAAGCCCTAACCCTATGGACTCAGAATGGGACTGGATTTGGAGATGGGATCATTAAGGAGGTTATTAAGGTGAAATGAGGTCACCAGGTTGGGATCTACTCTAATAGGACTGGTGTCCTCACAAGAAGAAGAGATTAGGACACAGACACACATGTGAGGACACAGGGAGACCTCCCTCCACATCAAGGGAGAGGCCTCAGGAGAAACCACACTGCTGACACCTTAACCGTGGGCTCCCAGCCCCCGGACTGTGTTTAAGCCCCCAGCCTGTGAGACTTTGCTCTGGCAGCCCTAGGAAACTGATCCAGGCAGCATGTAAACAAATGAATGTGTCTGGCAAATACAATTTTTTTTATGAACATTGAAATTTGAATTTGTATGCTGTTCACATCACAAAATAGTATTCTTTTGATTTTCTCCCCTCATCATTTAAAAATGTGAAAAACATTCTTAAGTTGTACACAAACAGGTGGTGAGTCCTGGCTGGTGCAGCTCAACGGTTAGAGCGCCAATCCATGCACCAAAGGGTCACAGGTTCAATTCCCGGTCAAGGGCATGTACCTGGGTTGCAGGTTTGATCGCCAGCCCGGTTGGGGTGTGTGAGGGAGGCCACCAGTTGATGTGTCTCTCTCACATTGATGTTTCTCTCTCTGTCGTGTCTCTCTCCCCCCCAACCCTTCCACTCTCTCTATAAAAAAATCAATGGAAAAAAGATACCCTTGGGTGAAGGTTAACAACAATAAAATATAGGTGGTGAGGTGTGTTGGCCTGCGGGCCGCAGCTGGCTGACCCCTGGCTCACACCTGATGTGGCAGGGGAGGAGAGGCTGGGGGCGTAAGCCAGGCCCACGCTGACAGGCTGGGCACAGTGACAGGAAGCCAGGAACGTGTGAAAGCTGGGTGGTGACGTGCCTCAAATGGCTTTTCAGAGCAGAGATCGTTGTCCTTGATGTGGAAGAATGTAGGCGCTTACGAATTCTGCTTTCCTGCTGAAGCCAGAGCTGCTGGTGCAGCCAAGATAGTCGCTGTGTTCTTCAGATTTCTCTCTCCTCTCCCCGCTGGCATATTTAGCCATCACACAGGGAGAACTTTGTCTCCAGGAATTGCTGCCCATCTCTTGCTAGTCATCTTCCCCTTAGGGTCTCTGGTCACAGGACCGGGGGTACCTTTTCTCTGCCTGTCTGGAAATTAGGCTTCTCAAAGTCTCCACACACCCCTCTCACCACTGTTCTCCTTCTGGGCTGCTCTGAGCCCTGGGATGACACGGTCACTTTCTTCAGAGCTCCTGTCCCTTCTGTGCCTGGTTTCTGTCATTTCCAGGGCTCAGTAATTTCCTCCTCGTGGATCAGAATTAAGCTGCTGCCTTTGTCACCTTCGAAAGCTCCAGGGCTGACACTGAACAAGGTGGTTCCAGAGGCTATGCAATGCTCTGTTTTGAGCAGGGGGAGATTATGTGTGTTTGTGTCATTGCTAATGTGTCTGGATCCTGTGCTGGGCCTGTGATCTGTGTTTGGGAAGCATCCTTTGTCCCGATATCTCAAAACTATAGAGGGAGAGAGCAAGATCCAGGGCCCAGGGACGCTCCCTGTACCCAAACCTGGCTGGTGGTACCATTGGGTGTTGATCTGGTTCTGAAAGACAGGCTGGCGGAAGCAGGCATGTGGAGACCCTCCGTACATCACAGAGGGAAGAAAATCTGGCTCAGAGAGGAGGCAGCTGCCCAAGGCTGCGCAGCTAGTCCTGGCAAAGGCAGAAAGCGACAGCATCTGAGTCTGCGGCGATCCACACTCGCCAGCCCCTCGCGCCCCTGCAGCGTCTGCAGGATTCTAGATTCTGAGGAAGTCCAGCTCCAGTCGTATTAATAGGCATCGCCAACCCAGCTCCCTACCCCATGTCCTGACCCTCCTCTCTGGGCAGAAAGGTGTGCTCACCGTGTGTTTTCCTCCTGTGTCTGGACCTGTGCATATGGTTGCAATCATTTCCTTTTCCTCCAGCTGATTAGGTCATGTCAGCATGTGAGGCCCAGCCCAGCCCGGTCCTCCATGGAGCTCTCCCTGTCCACCTGTCTCCCTCCCTCCAAGGCGGCTTTTGTCTGCAGCCCTTGTTGGTGCGAATTTCACGTCATCTCCTTATGTCTAGATACTCAGGATTTCATAGTTCCCTTGTTTCCACCCAAAGATCAAGGGCAGGGGTTGAGTCTTACAGGTCTTTGCATCCCCGTCACATTCAGAGCAGCCTGGAACGTGGAGGCTGCTCAGTGCGTTCTGGGGGCAGCCAGGGAAGAAGGAAGGAGGGAGGGAGGGATGGAGGGAGAGAGGGAAGGAGGGAGAAAGAGAAGGAAAGAGGGGGAGAAGGGAGAATGCTCAGGGCTAAAAACCCTCATGTCTCTGGGCAGGCCAAAGTGCTGTCCTTAGGAAAGGGAATGAGTGGGGAATTGGGGGTGGGGGTGGGGGCTGGGTGGCAGCCAGGAGGGACGTTGGCTCTAGATGGCACGGGACCAGGAAAGACCAGCTCCATGTGGCAGTGTGTGGGGTGAGGGGAGGGCAGGAGAGGAGGCCCTTTCCTCCAATCACTGCCTCTATGGTATTTCTCCGGGTGGTGGTGGAGCTGGGCTGGGGTGCAGGGGGTGGTGGAGGGGTGGGTGTTGATGCCTTTGGTGACAGGAGATAAATGAATCCACCCTAAAGGACGTCTCCTTTTCTAGAAATGTAGCAGCTCAGCTCTTGACTCCACTGCCTTGGGGTTTTAATTAAATGTCAAATATAATTTAGGACCGGAGTGCTGATGGGTGTATGAACATGAGGTCCAAAGCCTCATCTTTATGGGTCTCCTTGGTATACACCTAATTTGGGGGTTAATTGATCACTCTTTATTTGAATGCCACAGGAGAAACCATCTGATTTCCCTTCTCCCCTTGTTCTTGAAATAATAGTTGGAAGAGTAAAACAAAACAAAAAACCCCTTGCGTCCATGTTACACAGAGAGAAAGAACCAGATTGGACCTGGGTAATTTGAGACCTACAGATCAGCATTTTCTTTCCCAAACTAGGCTTGGGGCGAGCACTTCCCTGCTCAGTGCTTGGTGCCCCGGGGCCTTGTGAAGCTGGCCCCCCAACTTCCCTGCCCGTTTCTTGGGAGGAAAGAGGAAGAAGCCCAACACCTGTCCTGGTCGCTCCCTGTGGTGAGTCAGTTCCCAGAATGAGTGCAGGAAGTGACACTGACGTATACACTGTCCTGTGCAGATGAGGATGCTGAGGCCCACAGAGGGAAGAGACACGGCCACAAACACACCCAGACCTTTCCAAATCGCTTCAGCCATTGATCAAAGCTGTGTGTGTGTGTGTGTGTGTGTGTGTGTGTGTGTGTGTGTGTGACCTGAAAATACTTGGGGTAACTCCATTTCAATTCGACAAGTGTTAAATGGCAACTGTACTAGAGGCTACAGGTTATACAAAATCGTACTGGACACAACTTACAGATCATCTATGTGATAGGACTTTCTTTATATGATCCAGGCAATTATTTCCTAAAACAGGAATACGATCATCTCCCTCCCTCATTTGAGTTCTGTTAGCTCTCTTTTGACCTCCTCTGCTTGGCAAAGAGGGCCTTTTAAAATCTGTTCCTACCTCCCCTGGCAGCCTCTTCACCCCAGTCTCTAGTGCGCACTCCATCCTGCAGACGCTGAGCCTCTCACAGCTCCAGCATGACTCACTGCACAAGGGTGCCTCGGCCCGAAATCGCCCACTTGGCTGCTTGCGAGGGTGTTGGGCTGCAAGCAGCGGATATTGGAGTAAATGGGGCTAACGTCTGTGGACCTTCTATTTCTCATATGACAAGAAGACAAACAGTTTCCAGACACTCTGCCATCTTTAGCTCGTTGGCCTTTGTCGTCCTGCTCACACTGATGGTCGAAGGAAGGCCATAGTGGCTTCAGGCATCACGGTTGCAAGAGGAAAGGGAGGGACAGCAACACACCCATCTGTTCTCTTGCTCAGGACAGTAAATGCTGCTCCAGAGCCCTCCCTAAGCAGAACTCCCTTCCCTCTCACTGGCCAGAGCCAAGCCACGTGACCACTGCTCCCCGCGAGAGAGGCTGGAGACCAAGCATCTGGCCAGGGGGTGGCAATTCATGACTGGCTTGTGGAATGGGTTGATAACTCCCTCGGTTCCTCAGGGTCTGCTCCCAGGGTGAGCCGCTGTCTTAGTCTTCTCTGCATTTCCAGAGATCTGCAGGGACTTACTTTAGAGCAGACCCCAGAGCTGTGTGGAATGAATGACCGGGCAGCCGGGGAGGAGAGGTTTACACCCAGAGTCAAGACAGTTAAGGAAAGAGGCACAGTGGCTCCTGCCTGTGGTGGTAGGGACAGTCACTGCTCCCCAGTTTTGTGTGCTTCTCTGTATCTCCCATCCCCTTGGCAGTCAGGTGGGGACCATGTGACAAGGCGTGGCCGATGGCTGGGAGGGAAGAGACACGTCACATGGGCAGGCCTCTGACGCTCTTTCCTGCCATGATTACCTGGAATCCTGTGTTGCTACAAGTAGGCAGAGTGACACGGCCCAGGTTTCTGAGCTCCTGTATGGAGCTGACCCAGAGGGGGCCTCACATGAGTGGGAAAGAAGCCGCGTTGGGCCATGAAGATGCCCTTTTTTGTTGTCCCAGAGTAATCTAACCTACCCTGTGCATCCACTCACCAGCACTTTTGAACGCCTGTGATCTGACTCTACATGCTGGGGAGGAGGTAAGTGAAGAGCCAGGTTCCTGCTCGAGAGCTTCCATCTCCTCACTCACCAGGTGTGACTGTGTTTGCCAGGTCATGCTTCCCGTTTCAGGCAGGAGTGGCTCCATCCTGGCCCCCCACCCTTTCTCCACGACCTCACTCCTGGCGGAGTCTTCTCTTGGAGAAGTTGGGTAGATTGTACATTCGTGGTCCTATTGAGGGTGGAAGGCACTGATATCCAATATTTAAAATTAGTTTGGACTGAAACTCACAGTGAGAAATGTATTTTACATGCATCAGTATGCAGTACACATATATGTGCATGCGCAGGGTACGCCAGGATCCACATTGTCCACACTGGCAATGCATTCTGATACTGGTAGTCCATTCAGTCTTGTTAAAGACTACTCATTGTGACCCACCGAATCGGTTTCCATGACCTTCTAATGATACACAACCTGCAGTTTGAAAAAAATCAGTCTACACAATAGAGACTTTGGGGAGCTAGGAAATGGTGGTAAACACGGTGGCTGCAGATGGTCCCGGAGGGCTTCCTGTAAGAAGGGGCCCTTGACCAGGGTCCTGGAGGATCAGGAGGGAAAGTCATTCTGGGAGACAAGACTGAGCAAGGCCTTGGAGGGTAAGCCTAGATGTTTGGGGAATGGTGGCACCTACCTGAACGGGAGTAGGCACAGGTGATGGGGATTGTGGGTAGGGATGATATTCAAAATAGCTAATATGTGGAACAGCTCTAACATCTGGAAGAACTTGGGTGTGACCAACCAGAACAGGCATGAGCTATGACAACCCCCCTCACCCCACCACAGACCACTTGTACCAGTGTAAGCCTGAGTGTCTTTCTGGGAGCAGGACAGGCAAGGAAAGGGGTTAGCTTGGAATAGGGGTGCAGTGTGGGTGAAGCTGGGAAAGGGAGAGTTGGATCCCAGAAACCCTGGCAGGTTGGAAAAACATGTCTGCATTGTGCTCCTTTTAGCAGAGCAGGCTTATCATCTTGGCACTAGAGGCCCGGTGCACAAAAATTTGTGCATTCGGGGGGGGGGGGCCCTCAGCCTGGCCTGTGCCCTCTCGCAGTCTGGGACCCCTCGGGGGATGACCACCTGCTGGCTTAGGCCCGCTCCCTGGGGGATTGGGCCTAAGCTGGCAGTCAGACATCCCTCTGGCAGCCTGGCAGCTCTCGGGGGATGTCCACTTGCCAGTGGGGAGCAGACCTAAGCTGCAGTCGGACATCCTTAGTGCTGCTGAGGAGGCGGGAGAGGCTCCCACCACCACCGCTGTACTGGCAGCCATCAGCCTGGCTTGTGGCTGAGCAGACTCCCCCTGTGGGAGCGCATTGACCACCAGAGGGCATCTCCTGCATTGAGCGTCTGCCCCCTGGTGGTCAGTGTGTGTCATAGTGACCAGTCATTCCCAGTACTTCTGCTGTTAGGGTCAATTTGCATATTACCCTTTTATTATATAGGATGAGCTTCCAAACTTCTCAAAATTCTGAACATCTTGTTTCCAGGTGATGATCCTATTGGCTGAAGCCTGGGAGAGATGCAGGACTCAGGGCAGGTCACAAGTGGGGACCCCGTGTGTACTGGGCAGACAGGCAGGCAGCCTGCACAGCTGCCCGGGCTCAGTGCTGCTGGGCTGAGGGCTGAGAGAGGCATTGGGAACCTGGCCGTAGATCCAGCCAACACACAGCCTTTACCTCGAGTTTCAGGACCTAATAAAAAGTATAACAACGTGTGCTGCGCTGACCTCGGAATTATTCTGTGCGCTTATGACGAGGAGCAGCTAGAAATCACCTTGAAATGAAAAAGTGTTTTATGAGCTCAAGCACCACTTTGGGGTGGAAGAGAAAGCACTTTCCTCCCAACTTGCCCGAGAAGGAAAATTTTTTGTTTAAATAACACAAATGTAATAGAACTGTCCAAAGTACATGATTTCGGCAATGAAATTTGTGGGACCCAACTCGTGGTTCTCACGGTTTTATAACACTGTAAAAATAATGCATTTTTCATCAAGATAGAAATAAAAACAATAATAAAAACCTAACAGTTATTGTGTGCTGATGATGTGCCAGCAGGTACTTTGCATCTCATTTAATTCTCACAACCAACTCATGTGGCACATACTCTCATCCTCCCCATTTTGCAAGGAAAAACGATGAGAAGGTTGGTATAACTCAACTGAGGGTGACGTGGCGATTGTTCTACCTCAGGGAGAGACTAAGAGAGCAGCATACGGCCTCCGCGAACATTTCAGCCGTGCTGCGTCCACGTCCACCAAGGCCTAGGCCAGTGGAACAAACCAGGAGCCAGGAGAGCCGAGTCATTGTCTGTGTTCTTGCGACTGATGAGCTTGAACAAGTGACTTCTTTCTTCAGAGCCTCGGTTCCCTCGTCTGTGGAGTTAGCAGGCCCGGGTAGCACTTGAGGTCTCTCCCAGTTCCGAGAGTGCCTCTGGCCGGGTCCCCAGACCCTCCAAGGCCTGGACAAAGCAGCCCAGTGGGACTCAGCTGGCTCCCAAGAGCTGCCTTTTGAAGGGGACCTGCTCAACCTCTCATTTGCGATGGAGGAAAGTTGGGCCTTGGCTGTCTGTGGCCTGGCTTGGAGAGGACAGAGGGGCAGGAAGGAAAGAAAGAGGGCACGTGGGAGGGGGACAGAGTGAACTTGGAGCTGGAGCCCTGTTGTCAGCCCAGGTTAAGGGGGGCGAGGGGGGAGGGCTTTCTGGCATGCTACTCTTCTAGACTTTAATTGCTATAATTCTGAGAAGACTCCAGTCTAAGCCTTAGAATTTCTCCATGGAAAACTGTCTTTGCAGCATCCGCGGACAAGGACATTAGCGAACTGGCAGTCAACGCAGGAGGGCCACGCTGACAGATGGAGGTGTGTTTGCGGCAGGGGTCACAGCCTGCGGGGCACCTTCCCGCGCCTGTCTCCCCTTTCCCTGGGACCACATGGTGACTCAGCCACAGTCACAAGTACAGAGCTAGGAAGACGGCTGCTGCCTCCGGTGCAGGGGCGGGTGGTGGAGAAAAAGGATAGAGCGATTCTGAAGGAGGCAAAAGGAAGAAAAATGGGGAAGAAGCAGAGATGTTGGCTTTGGGTGTTTTGTGCTGGATGGTATGTCCATGTTGGAGGGGCTGCAGGGTCTCTGAGTATAGTCTGGGGGTGCGCTCTGTGTATGTGCATGTATGCATGTGTGTGTGTGTGTACATGTGTGCATGTGTGTGTGCATACATGCGATCATGATGGTGAGCGAGAGGGGCGGGAACAGCTGGCCGGGCTTGGAGAAGTCTGGCTTCCACTTAAGGGTCCTACTCATTCCTCGGCCCCAGGTAACCTAGCACCTCTCCTGGTTCTGGAAATGATGATCCAGTCATTTCAGGGTTGACTCTTGGCAAAGTTCCAGAACAGATGACTGAAACGGATGATTTGTGAGTTCTTAGAAAAGAAGGTGATTGCCAGGAGCCAGCATGAGTTTGCTTTGAACAGAGCTGATCAGCCGCCTTCCGTCCCCTTTGTGACAGCTGGGAGACTGACACCCAGTGCGGCCTGGGGCTTCTGCTCCTCAGGGAGGTGGGGCGGGTGGGCGAGGAGTTGCCCTCCTCCCGGTATTGGGATTTGGGAGTTGTGGGGTGGCCTTGTGGCCCATCCTGGTCTGTACACAGGAACAGAAGGACCCCCACAGATGCTGGGAATGGACCCCCATGCCCACACTGATGCATCGGTGGCTGTAGCCAAGGCGCGCAGCAGGAGAACAGCATGGCTCCACAGACGGAAACCAGTAGAGAAGGGGTGTCAGGCCTCCGGGACCCTCAGTGACAGCTCTCAAGTGGCCCCGGGATGAATGAGGACCCTGGTGGGCCTGGGGAGAAGCTGCATACGTCCCATTACAGGTGTACCACGTGGGTCCTGGGCAGGTGTCGTGTGCTTCCTCCCACCTCGGAGGGCCATGATGGCCCTGCAGATCAGGCCGAGGTGTCTGGCCAGGTCAGTGAGCAGAGCTGGCCTCTGAGTCCCACTTTCTTTGCAGGTCACAGCCAGGCAGCCTGGGGGAGGGCTGACTTTCAGAGAAGTGTATACAACCTGGGAATATGTAGTTGGGAATCGGACCCTTGGTTAAGTGGCTGGGATTCAAAGCCATTTGAATGTGGGTATGAAAGGAAATACCTTTTTATACGTAGAGGCTGGTGAGACCCAGCTACCTGGCTTGGTCAGTTCTTGAGCCGGCAGTGCAACCCCTCACAGCGGCCTTTGAATAAATGAAAAACAAACAAACAAAACTGAAGTCCAGTGAGAGTGCACTTGGGTGGGCGCACAGCTGCTGAACAATTGTCCCAAAGAGGATTGTTGCTCAAACCTCAACTCTCAATTTAGAAGGGGGGGTATCCTCGTATTATGCCATAGGATTTGGTACTAAATCATATTCTCAACAATTTCATCTATGACGTGGATGAGGACACAGAGACCAAGATTATTAAATTTTTGGATGACAGTTAGGAGGGATAATTGCGGTCCGGAGAGATAGCTGAGGGTTTGAAAACATCCTGATAAGCTGAAATGATGCCTGAAACAAACCAGATGAAATTTAACAGGGGCAAATAGTGAGCTCTATATTTAGGTAATAAAAATGAATTATGTAGGTACAGTACAGGAAGCATGACTTGGGAGAATTTCAAATCAAAATTCTGTGGCCCCGGGGGAACTTTGAGCAGCAGACTGCCTGATGGGGGCAGCAGAGAGCAGCTGCTTCGCGGAGCTCGCCAGGGGCGTGAAGCACTCAGGCGAGGGACCCTGCCCAGGGCTGCTAGAGGCGTGGAGGCAGCATGGGGCAGGAGTGATCAGGCAGGCCCAACACGGGCAGGTGGAGACTGGTTTGTGGCACACAGGCTCAAGGTATGTGGGTTGTCTGAATCCAAGGGAGGCTGGGCTTTTTATGCCTTGGGCCACCTCTGTCCCAGGCCTGCCTGCTCTTCTCAGCCGGGGTCCGCCCAGTCTCTGGGGTGATTTTGAATGACCACCAGCTCAGTGCAGGAGAGACTGGAAACGACACACTTATAGAGATGGAAACAGAGTAATGATCGGCTGGGGGTGGGGAGGGACGGGAGGGGAGAGGTTTGAGGCGGAGGAGTAGGACGAGGGAGGTGGGTGGCAAAGGAGAGGGTCTGTATTTTGATTGCGGAGGCAGTTACACCTGTGAGAAAATGGCACGGAACTGCATATGCACATTGTGCTTTGTCAGTTTCCTGGCTTTGCTGTTGTAGTATAGTTATGTAAATTGTGGCTGTGAGAAAATGGCCCAGAACTATAGACGTGCTCTTGTGCCTTGTCAGTTGCCTGGGTTTGGACCTTGTAGTACAGTTATGCCAATTGTAACCATTTGGGGAAACCGCATGAAGGGTCTATGAGACCAATCCAGATTATTTTTTACAACTTCCTGTGAATCTGTAATTTTTTTTAAGTTTAAGAAAACCAAACCAAACCAAACCAAACAAAGCTAGAGTTTGCGATGCGTGCCCTCGGAGTGGGTGGGGCCTTCCATTCATTTCTGGAGGACACTACTGTTAGGACAGTGGGTGGGGCCTGCTCTGCTCCTGCTCCCCTGGGGCCCCTCCCTTTCATGCCCTCCGCGTGCCAAGGCGCTGGCACCACGTGGCCGTAGATTTTGATCAATGTCTTTAGCAAACGCCCAGGAAGGAATCATCTGGGGAGTGGAAGGACTTGAGAAGAGTGGAAACATCAGTATGGGACAGAAAAGCAACTATAAGGCTCCAGACCAATTAGGGGAGGGGAGACAGAGGGAGGCTGACCACACCCCAGCTGGAGACAGACAAACCCGGGAAGGAGGGTGGAGAAAGACTGTCTGTCTTGGGCTATTTCCACTCCCAGAGTTCAGGGTTATGGACAACAGCAGGGGCCTGTTTGGGTATTCATCAGAGAAGAAAGCCTGCAGGGCAGCGGCAATGGTGCTGGTTGGAGGGGTTATGTCAGCTGCCATTTGGCCTTTATGGAACCTGTGGGGCTCACAAGCTCTCCTGGTTGAGCTGAGCTCAGGAGAGACCACAGCTTTTAATTCTGTGCCTGTTTCACAGCAGGTGATGGAGGGAGGATAAACATGTGGTCCACTTGCGCCCGGGACTGTCGGAGAAGCAGCATCTCGGGTTCAAGGCACCAGGTCCCTACATCCACTGCAGGGTCTGTCTGACCTTGGCAGGGTCACGTTGCTGGGTGAGGGGGGTGAGCAGTTTGATTTGATGTCCCCCCGCCCACTCTCCTTCCTGAGCCCCGTCTCCTACCTAAAGATCTCGCCCTGTGGGCTGCTGTTCACAGACCAAATGGCGTTGCAAGCTCAAAAGTTTCTAGCATCCATATGGCAACATAAACACCGCGGGGTGATCGGTGACGGCTGGATGGACAACTGAGGCAGGAGGGTGTGGCAGGGCCTGTGGAGAACTCTGTGCCCAACTGAAATCATTCAGATACAAATTGTTCAGAAAGTGTGTGTTTGCCAGAGAAGGAAAATCTGCAGATAGAACCCGGCAACTGCTGATGCAGACCGAGTTCTTTCCCTCCTGCCCGCCAAAGGGACCTTCCCTGGGGCAGTGGCCTCAGGTTCCTCCCATGCCAACCAGTGACTCGCGGGAAGGGCGTGGGTGTGAGTCAAGGCCGGGTCATCAACCTGCTTCTTGTATGACTTAGGGCAAATACTTGACCTCTCGCTGCCTTGCTTTACTCATCTGCCAAATGGGTGTAATATCCTTATCCACCTTATCCTTGTTCTGAGGGTGAAATTTTAAAAATCCCCACCCTGCTCCAATCCACAGTGGATCTGAGGCAGCTTCTAAAGATACCTGCAGTATAAAGGGGTAAAGATAAACAGTATGTGAAATCATCTTGCACTTGTGCTGTAAACACATTTTTCTTGTCGTCACGAGGAGTAGTGAGAAAGTGATAATAAATGTATTATTTCCCAGACTCATTTTCTTTTTTTAAAAAAATATATTTTACTGATTTTTTACAGAGAGGAGGGAGAGGGATAGAGTTAGGAACATTGATGAGAGAGAAACATCGATCAGCTGCCTCCCACACACTCCCCACCAGGGATGTGCCCACAACCAAGGCACATGCCCTTGACCAGAATCGAACCCGGGACCCTTGAGTCCGCAGGCCGATGCTCTATCCACTGAGCCAAACCGGCCAGGGCCAGACGCATTTTCAACGTAACCTTGGCCTTCAGGGCTCTGACTGAAAAGCAGGCGGGCAGGAGAACCTCAGACACTGACGCTGGCCAGCCGGGCCGTCTACTTGACTCTTGGACTGGTTTTGCCTCAGGACACTTGGGCTTGGGGGCTGGGAGTCATCAGTTCTGAGTCTCCAACCTCCTGCTGCTCTGGTCAAGGCTCTATGGACAGCTCTCTCACCGTTAACGCCGAATCTCCCTGAGCATCCCTTCCACGCCTGGCCTGGGGCTGGGTGCTCAGACACAGAGAAGAAAATGGCCGAACTCTGTCCTACGGGGGCGCGCCAGGAAGGGACCTGGGCATCAAAGCCACCCACTCGGCGCAGCTTGATGCGGGAAAGTTGGTTCATTCCTTCTTTCGATTCTTCCTCCATGAGATGGACATGGAGATCCTCCTCTTCCTCCCTCTCAGCAGTGCTGGAAGTTTAGGCCGAGAATGTGCTCTGATAAGGAAAATTGCTATGCAAATGCAAAAGTCATCATCTCTATTCAGGGCTGCTCTACAGCGATTTCAAAAACAGCAGAGCTATTAGGATTTAGGAGCCGACATGACCGAGAAGGTTTGCCTTAAACTCTCTCCCTGGAAAGTTCCAGGGATCAGTGCAGGACTGAGCCTAACCCAAACCCTAACCCATGCCACACAGATGAGCCCTTCCGCGGGAGCAAACGGACACCTGCCAACGCTGGAGCACGCACTGAATATGTAATAGGTGCCCAGCACTGAGGTGGGCATGGTGCGGTGAGAGGTGGTCATGGGCTAAATGGTGTCCTCCTGCCCCAATTCTTATGTTGAAGCCCTAACCCCAGCCCCTCAAAACGTGACTGCATTTGGAGACAAGGTCTTTAACGGGGTGGTCCAGATCCAGTCTTGCTGGATGTCTTTATAAGAAAAGGCATTTGGACACACAGAGAGACACCAGACATGCACACACGGAGGGAAACCTATGCAAGGACACAGAGAGGACACTGCCATCTGCCAGCCAGGGAGAGAGGCCTCAGGAGAAACCAACCTTGCCGGCACCTTGACCTTGAACCTCCAACCTCTAGAACCGTGAGGAAGTAAGCTTCTGTTGTGGAAGTCCCCCGATCTGTGGTCTTCTGTGCTGGCAGCCAAGCGGACACATGCAGATCTACACAGAAAGTGTAAATCTTTAATACCCACTTCTTGAGCTGGGCACTCTGTGGTGTGGCGATACAAGGATGAGTAAGGAAGATGTGGCTTCTGGGCTCAGGAAGCTCACAGTCCAGCTGGGAGGCTGACGTTCCCTTCAAGAAGGGGAGAGGAGACCGGCACGCGGAGTAAAGACGGCAGCATACATTTATCTGTGTATACGTGCAGTTGAAAGTGAGTCGTGTTGACCGAGTGGTGGACGCTCAGTGAAAATAAAAGGAAAGTGGATGGGAAGATTTTGTGGGGAGGAGGTTTGAAGGACTGGGTGGTGACAAGCCGGCTGCCATGGGCATCTGTGCAGAACTTATAGGTCCAGCACCAGGTGGTCCCTCAGTGCTGTCGTACCTGGGAGGTGTCCCTCCCTGGGGACTCCTCAGGGACTGGCCGAGACAGGCTTCTCCCCGGGGAGCCATGCCGCCTCCCTCTCAGCTGAAGGCACCTGCTCTCCAGCAGCTGGGCCTCGGCTGGCCCTTCTGCAGTTATTGCTGCCATTCCTCCAGGCAGATGGGGACTGCTGGCTGTTCATCAAGTTAGCAATTAACACGTAATTCATTAGACGCCTAATGAACACGTTATTAACCTGGCCAGCCATGTCCAGCCTCTGACTGAAGGGAGAAATGGCTATTAATAAGGGCTTAGGGTGGCCGCTGCGGGTTAGTGGCGGAGGCGTGGCTGGGGGACAGAAGACGGGTTCTGGACACTTAAGCCAAATCGCTTTACTTCTCTAGGGCTTGGTTTGGCTGCTTAGGGGGTGGGAGTGATAAAACCTTATTAGTGGGCAAATTAAATGTCAGAGACAGTGTGTGTAAATGCAAAGCATTGGGTTATATAAACTTCAAGGCCCCTTCCTTCCAACTTCCTATGATTTCACCTCCCCAGGCCCATGTAGGGGACACCAGGCCTGTCTCTGGAACCCTGTAATCGGTCAGCTTGCTGACAACTTAGTCTGTGCGCGGAGCCCTAATATCACAGAGGACGAAGCATGGCAGGGAGGTCGTGTGTGTATCTGCTCTCATGGTGCGTGCAGCATGGTTGTGGATATCAGATGTTCACACACAGCAGACTCACTGTAGAGAACAAAGCAGCCTGCGATAGATAGGCCATGAGCTATAGTATTTCAGGGAAGAAAGACAGCTATAAGCTGGGGTGTGGGGCCTTGCCAGAGGGCAGGGACTTAAAGCATGACTTCATTGTGTTTTTCTGATTATAAAAATAACGTGTGCTTATCCCCCCAAATCTCCAAATAGAGGAAATTGGAAAGAAGGAGAGAATCTGTAATCTCATGGCCAGCGGTAACTGCTGTTGACATTTTTGTGTGTATCTGGGAGGATTTTGACAGGCAGAGGTAGGTGGTGGGAGGATATTCTAGGTGGAAGACATGTGAGTGAAAGCTCTGGGTTGGGGAAAGGTAGGACCCGTGGTGGGTTCCATGGGGTTGGACCGGGTCCTGGGTCCTGGAGCAGAATGGAATTGGAGGCTGGAGGACAGGAAAATGGCTGGAGAGGGCAGAGAGGGTGTGTGTGTGTGAGAGAGAGAGAGAGAGCGAGCGAGAGAGAGAGAGAGAGAGAGAGAGAGAGAGAGAGAGCCTTGTGCATCCGACCAGAAGCCCCAGCCAACAAACCCTGCTCTTCAATCACACGAGTGACGCAATGGAACTTATTGATATAGCTGTCCCACTTAGAAGAAATACTGCACAAACCGCTGCAGGAGAAATAAATGAATATAAAGCTATGGCACAGGTGCCAAAGGGAGTGTGGGGCCAGAGGAAGAGGCCGGGAAGGCTCCATCTAGTCGTAGCTGGCGGGCCTTTTCCCGTGTGTCACCTGGACTCCTTGGGGGATAAGGGACCTGTCCCACTCTGCCCGCCAGCCAGTGGGTCCTCATTTCAGGCCCATGCCTCGTCCCTGGGGGACGTCCAATCCATTTTTTTTTTGTCATGAAACAGCAGAAAGGTTTGTAGGTGACGAAACTCTTTTCTATAAGATAATAATGAGATAATGGTTTGATGCTTTCAGCCATCCCGTGGGATAGGTATTTCTGTTCCGTAGTGTGAGGAAGTGCAGGTTCAGAGAGGTGAAGTGACTTAGCCAAGGCCATATAGCCGATGACAGAATCAGGCTGAGAATTGAGATCTTGGGACTGCAGATGCGTGTGTGTGTGTGTGTGTGTGTGTGTGTGTGTGTGTAATTAGTTCTAGTTTGGGAGATAGTATAGCTTGATGGTAAAGTGAATGGTTTTTGGAGACACGATAGTTCTGCGTTCAATTTTCTGCTCTGTAATTTTTCTCACTGAAGAGTATGAAGAACTTTGGACTTTTTATCTTCATAGATCAACTGGGGCTAACAAAACGATTTATCTCCCTGGGTCATTGCAAGGCTTAAATGCAGCAATACAGGCAATATAGACTTAGCATATAGCAAGTGCTCAATACATGTTAACTATAATTATTATGGTTTTAACTCTGAGTTCATCTGAGTCACAGAAATAAGCTGAATCTTGTGGTTGTTCCTCAGTTCTCGCCACGAACAGTCACTTTGGAGTCAGGAAGGATGCGAGTTCAGTCCCGTGCCTCACAGATTGCCAGGGCCTGAGGGGCCAGACACAGAGTTCGCTCAAGAGCTCTCTGATTGGCCAAACACCAGGTTTTGCAGGATGTAGGATTTTTCTCTGGTCTCTGTGATAAAGACATTGATGCCCACCAGGCAACCCATCTCTTTCCCCACATCTACCAGCCCTAGTGCCCTTAGAAGACCATCTAATTGGTTCAGGCCAATGGGTGAAAGTGACATGTCTCCCACTGGCCAGCCCCCTGTCCTCCTGCCTCAGAGACAGAGGAGGCTTTGTGATGGAAGGTAATAGTGCACCAGTCAGCCTGGATCCTGAGTGACTGTGTGGAGCAGAGCCCCCTGCGAGCCTACATGGAGCTTATTGCATGACGAAGAAATGAACCTCTGCGGTGTAACCTGGCAGACTCTGCAGCTATGTTTTACGGTAGCTGAGCCTAGCTAACTAAGAGGACACATTTTGGTTGACTGCGAGCTGACATGTTACATTAATAGTAAAACTCATACCTTGCACTGTATAGCTTTCCACAGTTTATTATAGAGCAGGTTCATACCTATCATCTTTTTTTGATCCTCAGAACAATTACCTTTATGGGAATTCCTGCTGCTAAGAGCTCAATGTTATTTCTTTATGTAATGACTTCTCTAAAATCCCCATTTGTACACATACCTGTTTTTCAATCAATCGCCCCCTCCCAAACCCACAATGCCCTGAGTCTTCCACTGTAGCTTCCACACTTTGTTGCACTCATTTGTTCACGCATCTGTCTCCCACACCAGGCTGGGACCCTATCTTATGCAAGACAGAGGCTGTATCTGTTGATTTTGTGTGTTTATGTCTATTGCAGCAGGTGCTTTAATGATGGCTGAACAAAACACCAATTGTGTGAGGTGGGCAGGGCAGGCCTACTGTCCCCATTTTGAGGCATATCACGAGGTTAGGACCAGCCCAAGGTTGCACAGCTCGTAAGTGGCAGGGCCAGGAAGGAGCCTCGTCTTTCATAGCCAACAATTACGGCCTGTTGCTGCACAGGCAGGTTGGAGGATCAAATGAGATTGTGTGGCCAGGGCACTGCGGAGGTCTTCCTGCTACATCTGCACCTCCTACTTCCAAAGTGAGCAGCTCCTGGGGAAGGGAAGCTCCTTCTGAGGGCTGGCCCTTTCTGTAGCAGAGATTTGTTCTCATTGGCCAGCAGGTTCCAACAGGGGCTGTTCCTCTTCCTTGGCACAGCAGGTCTCCTAAATAGGCCTCTTTTGTTGTTGCTGTTAATCCTCACCCAAGGATATTTTCCCATTGATTTTTAGAGAGAGTGAAAGGGAGGGAGAGAGGACAGAGAGACATGGATATGAGAGAGACACATCGATTGGTTGCCTCCTGCATGCACCCTGACCAGGGCCAGGGATGAAACCTGCGACCAAGGTACATGCCCTTGACTGGAATTGAACCCAGGACCCTGCAGTCCGCAGGCCGATGTTCTATCCACTGAGCCAAACCGGCTAGGGCTGAGAGACCTCTTTCTGTCCTCCTCCAGGGAGTGGGAAGATCTGTCTCTTTGGTAAAGCTTTTGGGCGCTCACACTGGACACTCCTAGCCTGGCTGGGTAGCTCGAGGTCAGCACATAGTGCTATGTGAAGGGTGGAGGGAGCAGCCTCCCTCTCACCTCCCAGAACCCGAGACCTTAGAACTGGAGGGCACTCAGAATTCCTCTAGCCCGCACCTGCAAATGGGCTAGATGGACCTGTGTGCCCACCACAAGTGACTGGTGGTGGCTGCCATCAGTTAACAGTACCTGCCAGGGGTGGGAGAGGGGAGCGGAGCATGAATGCTGCGGGTTCGCCATCTGGGATCTCATCAGAATCCCTTTCTCCTGGTGCCCGATTTCCACTATTAGAGAGCCATTACCTCGCATTAAGACCTAGCTTCTCTGTTCATATCTCTTTAAAATGCATGTGTGTCAGAGAGGAGTACCAAGAAGATATCGAAGAATTCAATAATTGATTGCTTGGGATTGGTTGCAAACAAAAAGACCATGATCAATATCGCTAGTTCTGGAAATTGCAACACCTAGGCAATTCTTAAAAACCTTAGATTATCACTCGGCCTAGGACCGGTTTATCAGCCCGCCTTCCCAAGTGGTGGTGACTGAGAGGAAATGGAGAGCAGACCAATTTGGTGGAAGGCAGGTTCAGAAACTAGAGGTCGCCCGTGAGGGCGCACCCTGCAGTGGGGACACAGGAGGCCAGAGTCAGGAGGTGCTGAGCACCTGCAGGAGGCCTGAGACCAGCTCTGCCCCTTCCTCTGTTCAGAAACGCTCTCTTGTGGAGCCTGTGTCCCTGGCATTGACACCCATTCTCTGAGGGCTGTGGCTCTGTCACCCACTTCAGGGGGGTCAGTCTCAGGGAGAACCGAGGTTGCAGCTGCTACGTTTCTTCAGACCAAAAACTGATTGGGGGTCACTGGGCTGGAGTTCTGAGTGTGGGGGCTTATACACTAACAAGTAGGACTGAAATAGTTCATAGTGTTGATCAAGAATTCTAATGAGTCCAACTGCTGTCAGTGTACTAAGTCTTTACAGAACTAGACTGTAAAGTGAAGAGCAGAAGCCAATCTCGTTTGAATTAAAATAACTTAAATGGCAAAAATAAAAAAAACCCTGGTCAGATTTATTAATTTTTCTTAAGGAGAACAGAATGGTGGGAAAGAGAAGCATTAGTAGCATGGGTAGCTGCTTTGAACCGGGTCAGCGATCATAGCCAGATTCCCTGTGTTAACGTTAACATTATGTCAGGTAAGAGGCACCATTCATTCATTCATTCATTCATTCATTCATTCATTCATTCATTCAACAAGCACTTATTGAGGTTTTATGATGTGCCAGCCTCTAACGATATAGGAATGAAGATTACATGGGCTCTGTCCCCATAGAACTTTGAGTTGAGTGAGCTGTACAGACCAGAAAACGAGCATTTTCAGCAGAGCTTGATGCATGCTGGGCTCTGGAGGCCTTGATTCTCCCATCTGTGGAAAGGGAACATCCCTCATTACCATGGAGCTCCAGTCACTGGAGCAGCAATAGCTATCCCAAGCCATGCACTGGGTGGGCGCTGTGCGATCCTGAAGCAGAATCACCATGGGGCGTGGGCTGGATAGCTATTGCTATCCCTCCCTCCCTCCCTCCCTTCCTCCCTCCCTCTCTCCCTCCCTCCCTCCTTCCCTCCCTCTCTCCCTCCCTCCCTCCCTCCCTTCCTTCCTTCCTCCCTCCCTCCCTTCCTTCCTTCCTCCTCCCTCCCTCCCTCCCTCCCTCTCTCCCTTCCTCCCTTCCTCCCTTTCTTCCTCCCTTCCTTCCTCCCTCCCTCCCTCCTTTCCTCCCTCCCTCCCTCCCTCCCTCCTCCCTCCTTCCCTCCCTTCCTTCCTCCCTCCCTCCCTCCCTCCCTCCCTCCCTCCCTCCCTCCTCCCTTCCTTCCTCCCTCCCTCCCTCCTTTCCTCCCTCCCTTCCTTCCTTCCTCCCTCCCTCCCTCCCTCCTTTCCTCCCTCCCTTCCTTCCTTCCTCCCTCCCTCCCTCCCTCCCTCCCTCCCTTCCTTCCTTCCTTCCTTCCTTCCTTCCTTCCTTCCTTCCTTCTTTCCTTCCTTCCTCCTTTTGCTCTTCCTTTCAAGGAGGGAATGCTATGTGCACTGTGTTACCCAAGCAGTACTGACCTCTTCTCTGACCTGCCAGCAAGCCCAGGTCAAAGCCAGAACTTGAACCCTATCCGGGCCTCTTTCTACAATGCCACACTTGCAGTTGGGGTGTTGCCTGAGAGCCAGGTGGCATTTAATGGGGAGATGGGCTGGGAAGATTGCAGAATCCTGAGGCTCCCATTGCTATCCACAGTGTAGACCCCCCAGCGTGGTCAGCCCCTCCCCTCCAGGGGGCAGACTTACCCATTTTGGACTCAGGAGACAGCAGGTGCCTGGACCTCTGAGAATGGCCCCTCCTGGAGTCTGCTTTGCAGATGTGATGGTGTCTTCCTTGTGGTGACTTGGGCTGGGGAGTAGGAGGTAGGCATGTGCCTGATGGCTTTGATGGGAGCAGTTCTGTCTGCACTGCTAAAAGCAAACAGCATCCAGAGCAGGCCTTTGGCCAGGGAGGTTGGTGGCAGCTGGCTGTCCATGGGTGTGCAGTCTGAGGGACTCCTGGAGGGCTCCCCGCCCTTCCCATCCTGTGGACGGGGGAGTCACAGGGAGGCGAATTCCATCGTGGCACAAGGAAGGACTCAATTATCCCACCCGTCTGGACCATGGAATGGGGGCCCATGGGAGAAGCAGGCACCCTGTCGTGAGTAGTGTTTCTCTGAAATTGTCTTCATTTTTACTGTTTACAGCTAAAAAGTAATTATTTTATTTTATTTTTCTGAAGTGTTTAAGCAAAGGCCACCTCACAAATAGGGATTTGAATCAGGACACCTGGGCTCAAGTCCTAAGTCAGCAGCTCACTGACCATGTGATCATGGACAAGTCACTCGATGCCTTGACTTTAAAGTTTTCTCATCTAAAATACGTCCACCTCAGAGGCGGTGTGGAAGGCCTAGGGAGACAGATTTATAGAAAAAGGCTTTGTAAGCTGTTGAGTGCTGTGTTCTCGTTGGCTGTTTATTATCCTTGTCCTGGAGGTTTTCTTCCAACCCCAGGAGCCTGAGGGCCCATGATGATTGAAATTCTACTATTAACAATTCATTCCTTTGGGCTAAACATTGCCCCTCCCACTGGGAGCAGCTTGGTTTCCTACTCTGGTAAAAAAAAAAGAGATAGGATAGCTGGAAAGCACCAGTGCACAGGGACTGTGGGGGTAAGGACGTTGTGGGTGATGGGAAAAGAAGTTCCCAGGCTTTGAAGTCAGGGTGAGGGAGGTGGACATGCAGGTAAATGTGCTCATTTGGCCAAACATTGCTTGGGCTCTGGGAAGGCAAGTCTGCTCTGAGAGGGACACTCTGGTCCCGATTTTTTGTCCAGAGCCCCTTGTGAGCTGCCTTCTAGCCTCTGAAGACCACCAAGGAGACTGAGTTGGGCCCTTCAAGTGATGGTCCATCTCAGACAAATCTCCACCCACTATGCTGGGCTGAGCTTCTGGGGCTGAGGGCTCTCCGGGGACTCCAGGCAGCGGGAGCTGGCTCCCCACCATTTGGCAGGAGCGATCAGGGCCCCTCTCCCTGGATTCTGCCTCTGACCTTCAGTAACCTGGCAGATGGCCCATGCCTGGGAGCTGGGGTAGATGTGGGTGCTCAGGAGAGAAGCTGTGGGTTGTTCTAGGCAGCTGGGTCTGCCAAGCACCATGCTGGCAACAGGACAACGCTGGGGCGTGGCTGGGAGGGTGCCAACACAGGAGGAGCAGTGTAGTCAGGGCCAGTAGGGAGGAGGCTGACAGTAAGCTGGGATTTCAGCCTGACAGTAGCTCCCCTAAGGGATGCTTTCCTTCTGCCCTGGGAGTTGTGAAGGGGCCAGGGGGACGGTGGGGCTCCACAGTTTTCTTAGGGCATCTGTGACTTTAGGACAAGAGGGGTTTAGAGAAACAGCCCTTCCTAGGCCCCTACAGGATGAAACAAAGACAGTGCCCCTGAGTGTTGGGTGTGGTCTCTTTTCCTCCATGAGCTCCTGGGAGGGAGAAAGCAGTGGTGACAGATGGATGCTGGGTTTCGGGTAGAGAGGAAAGGTCGCTAGACCAAGGTGTGGGAGGACCTGCTCTGCCACTTGCTGGCTGTGTTGTGACTTTGATGGGTCTTCAAGCCTGAGTTTGTTCACTTGGAAAGGAAGGTAATTGTGCCCCGCCTTCCTCCCAGGTTTCTTGTGAGGACTCCAGACCTTGAGGAGGAGGTTGTGAAACTGTGAGGTGCATAGCAGCTTCCATTTGCATTCCTGCCTCCTCCCCCTCTAATGGGCTACCTGGGGCTGGGGGCTGGCTCCCTGGCATGGGTGGGGCTGCAGAGAGGTCTCTGAGGCCCCTGGGGAGAGGCTAAGTAAAGCCAGATTCCCACCTCCTGTGGTGCCTACCTCTACAGAGAATGACAAAGCAGAGAACATTGACTGAAATCAATTAGAGGAATCAATGCCCTGAGTGCATTGCTCTGCAGGCATTTCTTCCCTCCTCGCCAGTCCCACCCACCTTGCCCACAGCTCTGCTCACTCTTTGGGAATCAGATGGTTTAGTTAAATCCCTGCTGGTGTCCACTCCAGTCAGGCTGACCCTGGGGCATCTGGAGTGGCCATGGGGAGAGGGAATCAGCCTGCTATTGGGAGGGAGACAGGGGCTGGCCCGGGGCTGGGAAACACCGTGGTGAGCTGGGCACCGTGGAGCTGCGCCATGCCAGACAGGATCCTTTCGGGGCTCCAGACTTGAACTCCAAGGATTAGGCCCAACAAGGCCCACAGGACAGATGAAAAGGAATTTCAATGCTCTTGACTTCTTTACACTGCTGCTTTTCAGGGGAGGGAGAGAGTAGTTAAGGTGTTCCGAGTTGGGACATGAAAATTTATAGACCAGAGAGCCTTCACTTTGCTTATTTATTCAGCCCAGGTGGGACCCTAGATCCCAACTGCCAGAGTTCGAATTCTGATTCAGCCACTTAAAACATGACCCCAGGCAACCTAAATCACTTTTCTTGCTTCAGTTTTCTCATTTGTAAGTAGGGCTATTAATAGTGCCGACCCCATGGAGTTATTGTAAGAATTAAAGGAACATCAACATTTATCTTGCCATAAAGTTGGCCACTTTATTCTTTCCCATGACGAAGCCTGAGCGGTCTGGGCTGGTTGCTTTACCCTTGCAATCACCCTCCTCCCTGTCCTCTGCGTGGCATCTGTCGCCAGCATCTTGCTGATCCGTCTTTACAGTGCCCCTGACAACCACCTCTTTTGTCCATGCCCAGCACCTCCTGTTTGGGGCCCTCATTGCCCTCGGCGAGACTGTTACAATCGCCTCCTAACTGGTCCCTTGTCTCCATCCTTCACAGAGTTGTCAGATCGATCTTCGTGGAACACCGTTCTTGTCATGTCACTGGTCTGCTCAAAAACCTTCAGTGGCTCCTAGGGGAGCAAGCTCGAAGCCTTCAATGTTTGTCCTCCACTGTACATCCCAATTGGACCTTCCAGACCAGGGGTGGGCAAACGTTTTGACTCGAGGGCCACAATGGGTTCTTAAACTGGACCGGAGGGCCGGAACAAAAGCATGGATGGAGCGTTTGTGTGAACTAATATAAATTCAAAGTAAACATCATTACATAAAAGGGTACGGTCTTTTTTTTTTTTTTTTTTTTTTTTTTTTTAGTTTTATTCATTTCAAACGGCCGTAGTTTGCCCACGGCTGTTCCAGACTCTCTCACTCCAAGCCCCTCCCACCTGTGTGCTTGGCTCCTCCCAACTCAAACCCTTCTTACCCCTGTGCACTTGCTTATGCCGCCTTCTTCCCAGACTGCCCTCCTCTGTGCTCAGCCACGCTCGCTCGACCATCCTTCCTGGTCCAGCTTAGATCCTGCCTCCCCTGCAAGTCCTCCCGAAACCCGGTGGCACTAACTCTACCGTTCACTCAGCCCCAGTGTGCCCTGCGGTTGCTCACTCTTTTCATGGGGACCTGACCCAATTCTATCGGTTCATGCTGCCATGGCAGGGCAGGAGGGTGGATTCCCCACAGCCCTGGCACGGTGCTGGGGGCAGAGAAGGGGTCGATAAGTTTGTGTTGGTTAATTGACTGGGGGAGGGCCTGGGTCAGCTGCTGTCCCTTGGCATCTCTGCTTGCCAGGTCCATGGTCCCTGACACATCTTAGTTGGCACTTCTTCTTTTTACTCCTGGCTGTTGCTGTTTTATTTTAGTCTCTGGAGCAAGGGAACCCGCAGCCTCCCTCCCTCCACCAAAGAAAGGGAAGGGATGAGATTTGCCGGGAGCAGCGCAAGTCTGGTCAGTGAGCTCTGCAGCTAATGCATGCGTGTGTGTGTGTGTGTGTGTGTGTGTGTGTGTGTGTAAACTGGGGCGAGGCTCAACCCTCTCTCCTTCGGCTAGTCCTTCTGCCCTCTGTCTGCTTCTCTAATGCTCTTGCCCTCCAGAGACCCCACCCCACAAGATGAGTAGGCCCGCCTAGGGAGAGGAGGGAGAGGAAGGAACTAAAGGCCCACCTGTCCTTCCTGCTCCTGCTCCTGCCAACTCCTGGAGCTGCGAAGGGGAAGGGCTGTCTTGGGTGGACATGAGGCTCCCCTGCTGGTGAGCTCAGGAACAGCTGGGATGGGCCCTGGCCGGTGGTTTGAAGGATGCAGTCCCCGAGGGCCTGGAAAGTGTGTCCGAAGCTTAGCGCTTTTGTTCACACCTGCTGACCCTCCTTTCTCCCGGGACTCCCTGTTGCAAGGTATCATAGGCTTGATCCTCTACCAAGAAGTCTCTGTTTCCCTTGAACTCCCATAGCTTTTCCCTCTCTGCTTGTTGGTTGTCACTTAGGTTTTATGGCTTATCATGGATTCCCAAGTCTTCAGGATTCAGGGGAAAGAGGTGACATTTCATGAGCAGCTACCTATGAACATCTAGGTGTTTGACTAGATGCTGTGTACCGTATCTCATCTAAGCTCTACAAGGTTGGGTGTTTCTAAAATCCCCATTTTATAGACTAGACAACTGTGCCAGCGAGATTAAGTTCACTGTGACTAGTAGGTGTTCATCTGTGTTTCTTCTGCAGATCCTGGCCGGGCGGGGCAGGGGCACTTACAGGTACCAGATGCTGCTCAGAAAATATCTATGTGACACTTGGAATTTGCCACATCTAAGGGCAGCTCAGGTTGAGGGTTGGGGTTGGTAGAAGAAGGTAAAGTGGGAGAGGCTTGGATAGACAGGAGGAAAGACAGGGCCCAAGGTCAGAGTGCCCCAGAGCCACCATAAGATGAATGTTGGTCTGGCCGGTGTTGCCCACTGTCCTTGTGATGGCTGGGTGACACCGAGTCCCGGAAGTGCCTCAGCCAGTCACTTCCTGCTACCAGCTCCTCCCCCTCCTCCCCGCACCAGGAGGAATTAGTGGGAACCACCCCTGGGAGTCCCCTGCTGCTTTCTCAGCCCCTTCACCAGAAAGGGGTGGGAACAGGGCAGAGCTCCCAGATGTTTCAGAGGGTTTTCCTCCTGATGCCCAGCCAGGGTGAAGAGTCATTAAAAAGGATTTTTGGAGGAGGGAGAGGGATGTGCTGAGCAGTACCTTGGGACTTTGGAGGCGGGCCCTTAGAAGAGGGAAGAGCTGCCTGGGTTACAAAATGTGGGGGTGGAGGATATCTGGGCCACCGGAGGGTCCCAGAAGTAGGGGAGGGGAGGGAGAAAGTGCATATAGGACAGGCTCCCAGCCTCTGTGATTCCTGTTGGGTTCCAGTCCTTTAGCCTACACTCTCCTGGATTTTCTGAAGCCGGTTCCTTAAGACGCCTAACGTTTGGGAAGAAGCCAGGAGACCCTGTCAGATGTAAACTCATTTCCTTGAACCTGAGAGGAATGACAGGAGGGCAGCCAAACAGGGCTCCCCCCAGCTCCACACCCCAAACCCTCTTGGCAGGTCCAACACTAACAGGCGGGGCCCACGCCTTCAGGACACCTGTCAATGGCCCGGGGCCCAGGAGAGCGAGGGCCGACGCCCCAGGATTCGCCAGGTGAGAAGAGGCGTTCGGAGGAGCCCTGCGGACCGAGCTTCCCAGGCTGGGGAAGCCGCGCGCCCGCCAATCCGCAAGATGGAAGTTGCTCCCTCTAGCTTTCCCACCGGCGAAGGCTGCTGGTGTTGTGAGCGACCCCTCCCTTCACGCCCAGATCGGTTTCTAGCCCTCGCTCTTCGCTAGAGTCTTGTTCATTTAAAAACGCATCTTAAAAGGCGCCGCCAACGGCACCTGGGATCGAGCTCAGATCCGAGGTTGGGTAGGGCGGAAAGTTTACGAGGCGAGGCGCGTACCCCACCACCGCACACGGGGTGCGCGCGGAGCTGCGTGAAGGAATGTGTGCGCCGAGCCGAGGGATGCAGGCAGCGCTCACCTAGCTAAGGAGGTGTCCGGAGGGAGCGTGAAATGGGGTGCCCGGCGTGCGTGGGTGTGTGCCTCCGCCGCCTCCGCCGCCTCCCCCGTCTTGCCGGAACGTGTCTGCAACCTCACATCTCCTTCAGCCCTTTCCCAGCCTGACGCTTCCTTTTTGGTGTTTCTGCGCGTTTATTGTAAATTCCGTGCCTAAAACACGCCAGTAAGCCCGGCCCATCGACAGATGGATCAATCGCCCCCTTCCCGGCTGGGGGAAGGGGACCCCACTCGGAAGCGGGGAGCTGCCGGCTGCCTCGGGAGAGCTACCTACAACCCAGCCAGCCGCCACGCGCGGGCAGCGAGCCTGGCGCCGAGTCCTGGCCGGGGCGGTCTTGGGGCGCTCCCGCCGGGGTGGGGTACCGGTCCTCGCCGGATCTCTTCGGCGCGGTTCGGGCAGGATCGCCGGCCTCGGAGGCCGTAGCGAGGGCGTCTGGGCGCAGCATTTTTCTGCCCGCGCCGGGGCGGGGAGACATTGGGGAAGGGTCTCAAAGGGCTGCGACGATGGGTGTGCGAGGGGCCAGCGCGCTGCGGCCCTGCGGGGAAAGTTCTCGCGCTCCGCGTGGAGATCACACGTGTGTGCGTGCGAGGGGCTAGACCCGGCCGGCTGGCCTCGCGGGGACGCCGGCGGCTGGCGCTCTAGGGGGTCCTCCTTTTCCACGGCGCCTTCGGGGAGACGCTTGGTTTCGGTTCCCTGGCCAAGGACGCATCCGCCCGCCGAGGGTGCAGCCTCTTCCCCAGACCCAGGCCACCAAGATGGGCTTTTTCTAGCGCCCCTCCCCCAGCCCCTGGGAGGCTCGGGTGCTCTGCACTCCGCGCCCTCCAGCCTCCACTCTGCCTCCCCGCGCGTCCGGGACCCGGTGGCCGAGTGGGCGGGGCAGGAGCCCTAGGGGTTGGAGGGCGAAGCCTGCCCAGAGGGGTGGGGCGCGCGGCGGGGGGAGAAGGCGGGCGAGGAGGCTCGGGGGGGTTTGCGCCGCAGCCCGGAGTCGGTCAGTTTTCGGCCGGGGCGGCAGGTCAGTCCCGGGAAGGGCGGGGGGCCGAGCTCTCCTCTCGGCCTGCGTTCCCGGCGCCACCGCCGCGCCGCCGCCGCCGCCGCAGAGTGTGGTTGCTCCGCCGCGCGCCCGCGCCCCGCGCCGCCGGCCGCCTGGGAGCCCGAGCGCCGAGCCCGGGGCGGAGGAGAGGGGCGCGGGCGCGAGAGCCGCGGCGAGGGAGCCGCGAAGGGGGAAGGGGGCGGGCGGAGGGAGGAGCGGGAGAGAGGGGGAGGGAGGGAGAGGCGAGCGAGGGAGAGCTGGGCAGAGCGAGCCAGAGCTAGAGCCCGAGAGGAGCGGGAGGGAGAGGGAGGAAGACGGACGCACGCCGAGGCTCGGGCGCCGGAATTCCATTAGAAAAAAGTGAGCCGGCCGAGGGGTAGCGGGAGAAGGTTTTTTGAAAATTTCCTTCGTCTGGAGCGAAAGAAGCGACTCGGGTCTCGCGCCCGCCAAGCTCTCGCTGGATTGCTCCCTGGCGCTTGCCCACGTCGGTGGATTGCTCTCCTCTTTGCGTTTTATTCTGACCCCCACCCTCGCCGCTGCCTTCCAACCCCCCGCTCTCCCGGCGCCTCTCGCCCACCTCCCCAGGCCCCTCCAGAGGCGCACGGGGGATCGGATCGCGGGGACCCGCGCTCCCGGGCCGGCGGAGGGACAGCAGAGCGCAGGACCGCTGTCGGCGGGGAGCAGCACCCACAGACACACCTGTGCGTTTCATTCCAGTGGGCGAGGGGCGTCGAGCGGGCCCGCCGCCTTCTTCCCCACCCCCTCCGGCCAGGGGCGAGAATCGCAGCACTCAGGATCTCCATCGGGCGGACTCGCTGGGATCTCCGCATTGGATTTGGGGCTGATTTTCACTGCTTGGCTATATTATTGTCATTTTTTTTTTTTTAACCCAAGGGAGAAAGACAAAAACACAAAACTGTGGGATTTATTTAACATGATCTTGGCAAACGCCTTCTGCCTCTTCTTCTTTCTAGGTGAGTACCTGCGAGCGGCGGGGGCAGCGGGTCCGCGGGAACCAGGGGGCCTCGCAGGCGGCGCGGTCGGGCGCCTGCGAGCAGTCGGGGACGCGGGGGACGAGCGGGGCGCCGGGAGACTGGCGGGGCGACCGGCGGGAGAGCGCGCCGCGGAGCGAGCTAGCCAGGCGCTGCCCGCCCAGCCGGGGCCGGGCGCGAGCCGTGGCTGTCTGGTTAAGAGCGGGGATTAAGAAGGAGACTTAGAACACCCAAGCCATCCCCGCACGTTCGTCTCTCTCTCTCTCTCTCTCTCTCTCTCTCTCTCTCTCTCTCTCTCTCTCCTCACTTACACAATGATGTTCTCATTTCCCTCAAAATAATGGGTTCAAATTGCGGCAACTTAAGAAAAACACACACATAACCGCCCCCCACCCCCAACTCTTGGTCTGGAAGAGAGGAGGGAGGAGAAAGGCTCAGCATGGGGAGAAAAATCCAGGGTCCCCCCTTTCCAGGCCCCCAGAATGGATTGTGGGGGAGCCCATGGGTTTCTCCAGGAGATCTTTGCTGGACTTTTTTGGGTGGGGGGCGCTGGCAGCCATCCCCCACCTGCCAGTGAACCTCTGGACGATGCACCCCGTTTCCAACACCCTGAACCCCTTCCCACAGATCTCTCCCTGGAAGACTTTTCAAGTTTCTCCCCACCCTTTGCCCTCCCTGCTGCCCAGGCCCAGCCAGATGGGGAGGCAGGAGTAGCCGGCTGGGAGCCCTATCATTGCTTTGCCTTCCTCACCCTGGGGGCCAGGGACCCTATAGCTAGCTGGTGGGAAGAAAGGGAAGGAGGCCAAAGTTTGCTTCCTTGGATGATGGAGGAGAGAGCCGTGATGAAAAAACGAGATCTGAACAAAGACCACTACTCATCCTGTAAGCCCCTTCCCCCAAGGGCAGGCAGGAGGGGCTGTCTGGTAACCCCGACCCTAGGCAGCCTCATTCCCACCCAGAATTCCCAGCCCTCACCTCCTTTTATGCTATGTGGCATCTCAGCTGCCTGGGAAGTGGGTGTAGAGAGAGCATTCTGGGAGTGGAGGTGAGGAAAAGAGAGTGTTTGCAAGTGCTGACTGGGAGTCCCAGGCAAGGCTGCTGTCCAGAGCAGGTGCTCCAGGAGGGAGCTGGTGACGTGTGTGTGTGTGTGTGTGTGTGTGTGTGTGTGTGTGTGTGTGTGTGTGTGTGTGAGAGAGAGAGAGAGAGAGAGAGAGAGAGAGACACACACACACATTTGCTTCAGTGTGGGTGCTATTCCTGCCACCCTGGCCAGCTGTGTGATGAGCCAGGCTGGGTCATGAGTGCACCTCCTGAAGGAGGGGAGGGGGGAGGCCTGGCAGGTAGGTGCTGGTCTCAGAAAGATGTGGGTGGTGTAAGTGCCTCCTGACCAGGACAGGGGATTTCAGTGAAGATTGGCCCTGGGCCTTTTGTCCACCTGTCTTCTCCCCCTCCCCCAGCATGAGTTTCCCAGGGGGCTTGGCCCTGCTCTAGGGTGTGGCCCTCACCTTCCTGCTGCCCAAACCAGAGACTGCTTCTCTGCAGGTAGGAGGGGCTGAGGCCGGAAGCTGGGTCGGTGCTCCGGGTTCACTGAGTGCCTGCATCCAGTCCCGGCAACCCTCTGCCAGTGGACTCTGTTTCTGAAGGGGCCATTCTAAGACCTGACCTTTCTCCACACTGGTTTGAAAAGCCAGCTTTCTGGGCCAAGAAGAAAAGAAAACTGTGTTTTGTGGAAAAGCCATTAGGTTGCTCACTGCTGCTGCACCCACTCCAGGCCCGCAGGACTCCCAGGCGTAGGCACTCTAAGGTCCGGAGTGGAGGAGGGCATAAGGGACCCTCAGGCATCTCCAGGCCCAGACCCCCATGCTGCAGGCAGGCCTTTCCCAGCTGGGAGGGCTGCGGAGGTGACAGTGTTCTCATGGTGCAGGTGTGGGTGTGTGGGTATGAGGGTGTGCTGGTCAGAGATGCCCACCCTGGTGCCTGCGACCTGGGGGCTGAGTGGTGAGAGGAGGGTGAGAGGAGGGTGAGAGGAGGGTGAGAGCCGTGAGAGCGGTGGGGCCAGCAGCCCCTTTGGTCAGAGCCAAAGTTCCTTTCCCCTGAGAAGCCCCTTTCCAATGCTGGGCAAGGGGTTAACTGAGTGACCACAGAACATTGCAGAGGTCTGGGTGAGGCCAGTCAAGAAGGAAGGGATAGGTTGGTGCTAAGGAAACTTCAGCCCTAGGGCTTCTTTCTTGGAAAGGAGTTGGTTGGAAATTCCACTTGGGGGAGAGGTTTCCCTGGAGCTTTGGTTGGGAGCATGGTGAAGCATGTTTCCAGGAGTGGGGCCTTCCGTGTGCCCCTCCCAAGGTTCTGAGTGAGGTCTGCAGGGGGGAGGCCTGGGGGCCCAGCCATCCTGCCACCCAGTGCTGGCATTCCCAGGGAGATGAGTGATGGGAAAAGCCACTTGGGGGCGGGGTCTGGTCAGAGGGCCAACTTTACATTGACAACTCCTGTCTGGCAGGTACTCAATGCAGCAGAGTGCTATAGCTCTGTGTAGCCGCGTAGTACGCCCCCCCCCCCCCCCCGCCTCTAGAACAGCGGTTCTCAACCTGTGGGTCGCGACCCCTTTGGGGGTTGAACGACCCTTTCACAGGGGTCGCCAAAACCATCGGAAAACACATATATAATTACATAATGTTTTTGTGATTAATCACTATGTTTTAATTATGTTCAATTTGTAACAATGAAAATACATCCTGCATATCAGATATTTACATGACGATTCATCACAGTAGCAAAATTACAGTTAAGAAGTAGCAACAAAAATGATTTTATGGTCGGGGGGTCACCACAACATGAGGAACTGTATTAAAGGGTTGCGGCATTAGGAAGGTTGAGAACCACTGCTCTAGAAGCTCTCCCACACCTCTTTTCTGGACGGATCCAAGTTTCCTCTTGATCTAGAACTTGGGCAGGCCACCAGGATACCTTCTGACCTTTATTTTCCTGGAATTCTTGGCCCTGAGTTGCCATGATTTCCTTCCCTGGCTGGGATTCATTGCTTCAGGGGGTCATGCCGTCAACTAGAGGAGTCAGGGACAGGTGGCAGTCGGGTAGTTTGGCGAAAGGACGCACCTGGCCTCTGCTGAGCATCTCCCACCTGGTCCCACGTGCTCGCTGGCAGGATGGGGAAGCCCTTGCTTGGACACAGAGCCAGGATTCTGTAAGGATCTAGACCCCACTCACAGGGCAGGCAGGGTAAGTGTCCTTATTGCCCCAATCCCCTGGGCCTGTGTCCTGATCAGCAAGCCTGTGAAGGTGCCCCTTTCTCAGTCCACTTCAGATACAGTCAAGGTGGGAGGGGAGGAACCTGCTGGGATGCAGGGTTGACGATCAAAGTCAGTGGAAGGCCAAGGGCTGGGTTGGTCTTAAGGCTCCAGCTGGCTGGCTGGCTGGCTAGGTGGGGCAGCAGGTGCAAGTGAGGCTGGGTCAGCTCAGCTGCTCCTGGGTGGCCCAGATGCACCGAGTCCTGCTCAGGGATCTAGGAATTTGCTGAAGCCGGGAAATAAAGCAGATGCCCCACTATCCAGCCAACACTCCATGCTGGTTTCTTCTCTGGTCTGTCTCAGCCTGGCCACAGCCTTCAGCTCTCCCTGTCCTGAGGCAGAAGTGTGGTCCGCGGGCAGAGGAAATGTCTGTCACTCTTGCCCTCGAGGCCTTCTCCACTGCAGGCCCACCCTCTGCTCCTCTTCGGTGGCTGGTGGGTAGGCCTGGTCTCTCTAGGAGTGGGTTCCTCTCCCTTCTGGCTCTGTCGGGAGGAACCGGCTCTCAGTGCAGCGCTCTGCCTCTAGGTGTCGCTGTCTCCCTGCGGTAGCTGCCCCCTGAGCAGGGCTTCTCGGGGAAGGAGTGAGACCTGGCAGTAGAGATGGGGGATTCTTCGGATATTGAGGAGGGGACTTCTGGCCTAGGATCATTTTATGTCTCATGGCCGGATGGAGTGGAGGAAGACTCCCAGATCACGACTTGGATCTTGGAAAAGGCAGTCTTGGCTCTGGGCCACGTTACGGGCTTTTTCTGGGGCAGGATCTGGAGTGAGGGGCTTGGAGAGGACAGGGAGACCAGCAGGATGTCTGTGATAGATGCAACCATGTTAGGAGCTTGGTTTTGAAGGTCCCTGCCCTTCACCTCTGAATCTTCTTAACTGACGCCCCCTCTCCCAAGGGCTGTGGGTGTGGACCCTCTGGGCTGTGGACAGAAGCGGGGCCTCAGCTTCCTGCCTGTTCACTTTTGGAGAAGCCGGGCTCCATGTGTGAGACGAGGGCCGAGGAGGGACACACTTCCCCTTTTGCAATTGGCTGATCATTTGGGTTTTGGAAAGAAAGGAAAGACGGGGGGAGAGGGTTTCAGAGGAGGGTGGGAGGAGAGAAAAAGAAATAGGAGAGAGAGTGAGAGAGGAAATGATTTGCGTGGAGCATTTTTTGGGAGGGGCTGGGGTGTAGATTGTCCTGAGGAGGCACCATTTCGGGTCTTGGCAGCTGTGAAGTGGCCTGGGCGAGTGGAGGCTGGGCCGGGAAGGGGTAGCTCTTTCCTCGGATGTACCTCAGAGCACAGGATCAGGACTGTCTCCCATTCTCTTTCTCTCTTTCTTTCTAAAATGCTTTTTTTTTTTTTTTTTTTTAAATTTTCAATTACAGAACTCAGAATGAATAGGCTAGGGGTCCAAGAAGCCTTTTCAGCCTGTGTGTGACCTTCAGTTGTCATCGCCCTTCTCTGGGCCTCAGTTTCCCCAGGGTAAAATCTGGGGGCTGCACTCTGTGGTGTCAGAGGTCCTAACAGGCTATGAAAGTTAAATTGCTTTCTGCTGCTTACACGGCATAATCAGTGCTGTGGTGGGCCTCTGACTGGAACTGAAGCTGACAGGAGGCTTGAGGGTTATGAATGTGATCCCCTCTGCTCACCCCAGCCGGCCCTGCAGCCCCAGCTCTCTGCTGAGGCTCTTACATTGGCCTTCTGGCATGGGCCTTGCTCGAGGGCCTTCTGGCGGGCCCAGTGCTGAGGGTGACAGGGTGGAGGCAGCTGAGGATCTGATAGAGCCAGGGCAGAGGGCAGCTGCTTTCTCCGTGGGGTTTGAGGAGGAAGGTTGGTGTCTTAGGACCAGCAGCCCCTCCTCTGACCTGCTCTGTTGGGAGGTGGCACTGAGTCGGCCTTGATGTGCTCCGGAGGAAATGGGTGTGATTTCCAGAGGGTCCTGACCGACCCTCAGCCCTGCATCTTGTGTGGGAGACTGTGGTGGCCTCACTCATGCTTGTCTTCCCTCCCCACCACCCAGACGAGACCCTCCGCTCTTTGGCCAGCCCTTCCTCCCTGCAGGGCCCCGAGCTGCACGGCTGGCGCCCCCCAGTGGACTGTGTCCGGGCCAATGAGCTGTGTGCCGCTGAATCCAACTGCAGCTCCCGCTACCGCACGCTTCGGCAGTGCCTGGCCGGCAGGGACCGCAACACCATGCTGGCCAACAAGGAGTGCCAGGCGGCCCTGGAGGTCCTGCAGGAGAGCCCGCTGTATGACTGCCGCTGCAAGCGGGGCATGAAGAAGGAGCTGCAGTGCCTGCAGATCTACTGGAGCATCCACCTGGGGCTGACCGAGGGTAAGCCGGGGGGTGGCGGTGGTGGTGCGGGGTGTGGGGGCCCAGGTTCAGGGGCAGGACGGGGTAGTGGAGTGAACTGGCCAGCTCCTTAGCCCTCCTCGCTGGGGGAAACAAGAACCCAGAAGTAGCCTCCTGACCTGGGAGGCAGCTGAGGAGGAGAGAAGGCAGGGTGGTGGGAGGAGAACAAGGCTGGAGCAGGGGTGAAGGGGCAGGAAACACACCAGGGACAGAAGGACCTATGACCGTGTGAAGGGGTCACAAGAAAAGGTGAGGTAAGAGTCCCAGGCGATGGAGAAGTGAGAACAGGATAGAGAGACGGACCGGGACCGGCCCTGTGCCTGCAGAGCTGAGCTGCCAGCACACCAGCTCCTGCCACTCCCGCTGCCTGGGCACCCAGTGCGGGCTGCCCCTTCCCGCTCTTCCTGCTCCAGGAGACCCATCTTCAGTGGCTCCTGACCCCGTGGCTGGCCTAGGCACCTTCTGCAGGGCTTGGAGCAGTGTGAGGGCAGCAGGTCCATATTCCTCAGTAGGCCTGCCCCCAAGTCCCCAGGTAGAACTGTAAACTCCCCCCCTTCCCCATCCCGCCAAAGACTACCTCCCCCATGTCCTCCGCCTGCAGAGTGAAGTAAGGCGGATTTGCATACATTGTAGGAGGGTGGCCACCTGGGTCAGACGTTCATTTATTAATTCAACAACTGTTTATTGAGAGTTTACCACCTGGTACGTGTTGTGGAAAGAGTAAGGAACAAGCTGGGGCAGCCTCTGCCTTCGTGGAGCTCATAGTCGGGGGGTGCAGACAAGAGAGGGCTTTCTGTCATTTGGGGGTGTGAGTGCTGTGGGAAGCACTGGGCGCTGTGGGAGCACTGAGGAGGGGCAGCTAACCCCTTGTCACAAAATCTTGAGAGCCTTCCTGGAGGAGGCAGCCTCGCAGCTGAGACTAAAGAGTGAGCTGCAGTTACAGAATGAAGAGCTGTGGGGAGAGCGTGGGAGGTGCAGGGAGGGCTGGGCAAAGGCGGCGTGGGAGGGAGCGGAACCGCTTATGGACCCACAGGTGACAGTGTGCAGAGGGGCCGCGGGAAGTGGGTGGGGTGAGGAGAGGTGGAGGGTAGCGTTCTGCTGGGCGGCAGGGCGCCTGGGCAGTGTTGGTGAGACGATCCTTGCGCTCCGCTTCAGGGACGCTCATGTGTTTTCATGAATAGCGCAGACTGAGGGACTGGAAGGCGCCGTGTGACACAGGCCCGGGATCATGGTGTCCGAACGAGGACAGGGCAGGAAAGGAGGAGCTAAGAGCTGTTCAGGAGGTAGAACCCACAGGGGTTGGTGAAGGGAGCGAAGAGTCAAGGAGGCCGCCCAGTTTCTGTCTTGGGAGACTGGTGGGTGGGGGGTCCGGTGGCAAGAAGCAGCAAAGGTGTTGAGTGGGGGGAGGGCAGGGAGATGATGAGTATTTGGGGGCAGGTGCCTCTCCTTGGCCATGCCCTTCGGACAGCTGGGTGTGCAGGGCCGGAGCTCAGGTGGCAGGGATTTTGGAATCGCCATCAGCCTGTAAGTAGGAACCGGGCAAGGGAGTGGGTGCCATCTCCATGGGAGGACCAGCAGCATGTAAAGATGTGCAGGGAGGGAGGGGGCCGGCGATGGTGACGGAGGAGGAGGCTGGGGGAGAGCGAGGGGCAGCGGAAGACCAGGGAGAGCTTAGGAGTGCGCCAGTCTCCAGCCCTTTAGGTCCAGCAGAAGAGGGTGGGACAGGGTCCTGGGGCCCTGGGGTAAGCTTCTTAGGTGGCTGCTGGGAGCAGAAGCCTGGTTAGGGGGTGAGTGGGAGCTGGGGGGTTACAGATGATGTATGTGGACAGCAGCTCCTAGAATCTTGGTGTGAAGAGGAGAGAAGAACAAAGGATGACATATTTTTTAAGAAGCAAGAAGGTTGGGCAGTTTAAATTCTAAGGCAGGACAGTGTGATGGAGATGCTGAGGTGAAGGGGAGAGGGGTGCTCTGTGGAAAGTGCCTGGGAGAGGGGAGGGGCGGGTCCAGGGCCCGGGAGGGGTTAGGTTAGCCTTAGGTCAGAGGAGCAATCCTACCTCCAGGTGCTGGAGGGAAGGAGGAAACAGATCAGGTGTGGAGGCCAGATAGCGAGGGGTTCCTGACCAGTGGCCAAGATAGTTCAACTCTGCCCCGAATATAGCAGTAAGCTGTGCATATAATTATCAATAGCACCTCCATTAATAACAGAGTGATTCCTCGTGAATCAGGTGGCCATTCCTCCCATTTCTAGCAGCCTCGAGTTCTAGAACTAGAAGTGGGGCCCATGCACTGAGACCGGAGCTGCCTGTGCCCCAGGCTGACTCTAGCGCACAGAAGACGAAGGTCCCTGATTCAGTGAGCTGGGTCCTTTAGTTTCCTGTTTTATTTCCAGCAGCCTTCCATTTCAACCCCAGGCAGACTGGCAGCAGGTCGGGTGGGGGCTGCAGAATGCACGGGGGAGGGGACAGAATTGCCAGCAGAAGAGCCAGGTGGGCTGCCTGAGACCTTCCCAGTGAGGGGCTCCCTTTGGGGACTTCTGATTGGAGCTGGGCCCTGAGGTGTCTGGAGGTAACAATAAGCATTCCGTATGTTTATGCTGCGGACTGCCCTGTGGTCTGCCAGGTCCTTTTGACCCGGAAATGTCTGGCTGGAGACAGCTTGCTTCCAAATCTTGAGCTGCTGTTGGTTTATTTACTCAACGAATATCTGTTAAGCCCCTACTGTGTGCTTCAGAGGGTGATAGGAGCCACAATCAGTCCCTATGCCTGGTCCCTATACCAGCCAGCCAGCGTAAGGGCTGGGAGACCCTTCCCCTGGGCCCCATGCTTATCTTATTCCACAGAACCCAGCCCCCTCCAGCACTCCCCTCCCCCAGGATTCTACAATCTCCTACCCCCGGGTCTTGGGGCTCAGAGGTAGTTTCTGCTAAGAGCTGAGCATGGGAAGCCTGGAGGCCTTTTAAGGGCAGGTACAGTTCCTGTGAGTTAGAGGATCTATGTGACAGTTTATTATTCATGGTGTGGGGGAAGTGGTCCCCTGAGCACCTCCTCCCTGTTCCTAATAACATTGAGTAACCTGGCCTGGTCCCTGGGGTGGGTGGGCGGATGGGGAGAGGAGAGGCCTGTGCAGGTCTGGACTTTGGTTCTTGTCTTCTCTTTGGCCCCAGCTGGGGGTGAGAGTTCCCTGGGGGTCCCTCCTACTCCCTCTGCCTGAGGCTCAGGTCCTCAGCCAGCGGTGGTGGCAGGAATGTGGCCTCTACTAAGCTCCTAGAGCGGGGGTGGGGAACCTTTTTCCTGCCAAGGGCCATTTGGGTATTTATAACATCATTCGCAGGCCATGCAAAATTATCAGCTTACAAATTAGCCTGCTATATTTGGTCGAATATTTAATCAACTCATCCCTAATGCCTTGTGAGTTGGTTGAATGTTTAAAACCAGGGCCAGACCAAATGGTTTCTTGGGTCTTATACGGCCCCTGTGCCAGACGTTCCCCACCCCTGTCTAGAGAGTTCCAACTGCAAGGGATATTCAGCCCCACAACCATTTTGGTGGGGAAGCTGATGTGCAGGGAGGAGAAGTGGTACCCAGGGCACACAGCAAGCTAGAGGAGGGGCAGGCCTGACTCCTTATCCAGCCGCTTTCCAGTGCCCTGGGGAGGTCCTGTGGCCTGGGCCCGTCCTCCCTTTCATCACCACCGCCACCACCACTGCCACCACCGCTGGTGTTTACAGGGCGGAACTGTTGCTGTTGGACATCTTGCCCTTTTCAAAGGTGACAGTGAAGTTCAGGGCTACCCTGGTCCTTCAGACGCGAGCAGGAGAGACCTCTCCCAGGTCCTCCCAGGTCGTGCACACAGAGGCGCAACCAGCCCCCTTTTCTGGAGTCTGCAGCATAGCAGACCGAATGTCCTGATTTGGCTTCGGTCTGGCTGACAGGGATGCTCAAGTAGCCAGGCCTTGGGTTTCCACCGGTGAATTCTGTTGCCCTGAGAAGAATGGACTCCTCCCAGCCAGTCCTGGGAATAGGCCATTCCCTCCCCCTCGCCCCCCCTCCTCACACCCTCCCAGCCAGTCATCTGGCTGAGCTGTGCCCAGGTGTGGCGCTGCACCCCATGCAGCAGTGAAGGACAGGCCCTGCTCTGGGGGAGCAGGCCAGCTGGCGGGAGACGGATCCTGTTTAAGAAGAGCTTGGTTTCAATAACACTTTATTTTTGGGGACAGCATTCATAATGATTAAATACTTGGACCCCGTCACCAACTGCTTGGGTTTGAAGTTTGACTCTGTCACTTACCAGCTGTGTGGCCTTGGGCAAGTTACTTAACAGCTCTGTGCCCTTATCAATAAAATAGGGAGACGGATGGTGCCTACCCCATAGATAAATTTAAGAGGACTAAATGAGTTAGTACATCCACTTCCAGTAGGATTGGCACGTGGGAAGCACAGGATAACATTAACGTCATTTTTATTACCAAATACTTCCTAAGCTCTTACGTTATTTGGCCTCAACAACTAGCACTGGCTGGCAACCCTCCCCCAGGGAGTTTCTCCAGGGCTGGTGGGTAGAGTGGAGGCCCCAGGGGGAAGGTGGGGCTGGAGGCAGGCCTGAAGGGACAAGTAACGTTTGGGTGTTGCAGGGCCTGAGGGGTGCTCCCATGAGGTAAAGTGAAGGGTGGGGCCATTTCTCTAGGGGGAATGCACTTCCCGTGTTGTCTGTCGTGGGTCCCCTTTTCTGGAGTCTGCAGTACAGCAGACAGGAGGCTTTGTTCCACGTACCAGCAGGGGCTGGTTACGCCTCTAGGGTGACCTCATGGGCTGGCTGACCAAGCCCCTCACCGAGGATTCCCCGTCTGGATGGCAGGCACCTTCCTGCAGGAGGCCCCCATGGATGCCGCCCACATGGGGTCCCCTTAGGAAGGAGGAGCCTGTCCATAGCCCAGGGCCCTGGGTGGGTGGGAGCTCACAGTGTGAGGCTGTGGGTCATCACTATCTCCCTGGCCCTCCACTCACATGAACAGCCCGAGTGATTATTCATTGATTTCTTCTCACGGTAACATCTCAAGAGGATATTTCCTTCCCGTCAAGGCGGTGGCAGAGGGGGCAGGAGTCTGATGACGTGGTAGGGGGTCTCTAGGGCAGCCCTGTGCCACTGATCTCCTGTCACTCCCTTGCCTTGCCTTTCGCTGAGCTTCTAACGCACCCGAAGGTCTGAGAAGCCAGCAGGTGGTGGGCAGATATGTAGGGAGTCGAGGAGGGGGTCAGGCCAAGAGGAGCTGGGGTCAGGCCTCCATTCAGCAGACCTTGGGCCCTCCAGCCAGATTCTCCCGGCGTCATGGTGGGAAGCAGAGGTGCGATGGGAGAGGACGCTGGTGGGAGGGCTGGGAGATGGCAGGCCAGCTGCTGCCCCGAGGAGCTGTGTGATCACAGGCAGGTTGCTTCACCTCTCTGGGCCACCTCCACGCCCTGCCTTGTGAAATGAGGGCGTCGTACTGAACAGTGGGACCTGGCCTTCCCCAGGCTGTCATGGTTCCATCTCCCCAGGCCTTCTTTCCAGAGCATTCAGCAGTCCTTAAGGCAGGCCATGTCGGGGCACGAGGGAGAGTTAGGCAGCCTGACCTGCTCTGGGGGACGTCCACTCCAGCTGGAGGAGATAACCGGTCCCTGTGACACTCCAACTCTTCACTCATGACCTCCCCTTCGCTTTCAAAGGGGCCCCTGGGCCTGACGATGTTCTCTTTTCCAGGGGAGGAGTTTTACGAGGCCTCACCCTACGAGCAAGTGACCTCCCGCCTCTCCGACATCTTCAGGCTCGCGTCCATCTTCTCAGGTAAGTGGGCTGGTGCTGGGGCCTCCCGGTTCTCGTCTGGTCCCGGTGCAGCAGGTGGCGTCCTGGGCTGGCTCAGGGTCCTGGCCTGTAGCGCCAGCAAACCCCTGACCGGCTCTGAGCGTCAGATAGATCCTCATCTGTAAAAGGAGGCAGCATGCCCGCCCCAGGCTCTGCATGGAGCAAAGGGGTTATGGGAACTGCCTTGCTCGAGCCGGCCAGGCAGCAGGCCTCTGACATGAAACCTGCTGTCACTCTCCTCTTCGTCACCTGTCTTGCCCGATGGGTCCCTCTTGCAGTTCCCCTGCTCTTCTGTTCTAGTTGTTCAAGCTCTTTGTGCCTCAGTCTCCTCAGCTGTGCAATGGGGAGCATACCTTGGAGATGGCTGCGAGGTCTGAAGGAGCCAGTGGTTGTTAAGGGCTCAGCGTGCTGCTGGGTGAGCCTTCAGGAAGTGTGGGCTGTGGTTGTTGGTGTTCATGTCACTGCTGTCCATTCTGCTGTGGGTTCCCTACCCCCCCAGGGCTCCGCTCCTTGCACCCCACTGAGGGGCCTCTGAGGAAGGGCTCTGAGCCCCAGGGCAGGAGAAGGACCAGGTTAAACTCCAGCTTTGGTCCTTTCTTCCTGACCTTGTTGTTCCTTCTGCCATTTGGGGGCCCAGTGGGCCCAGGGCAGTCTGCCCCTGCTTGGGCACTGGGGGGTGGCTTCCGGTCTTGGAACTGCTCTGTGGGGCTGGGGTGAGCTCTCCTGGAGTCACCTGGTGCTAGAAGGTGGCAGGGTGGGCTTGTTCCCTGGGATCCTGTGCCCGGGCCCCTGTTTTCCAGCTGGTTTCGAGGCAGGATTTGAAGCCTTCTGGGGTGTCCTTGCTCTAAGCCAGGGTTCCTCACCAGCACCACTGCTGGTACGTGGGCCTGGGTAGATCTTGTGGGAGGAACCCACCCTGTGCATTTAGGATGTGGAGCAGCATCCCTGGCCTCTGCCAAGGGATGCCAGTAGCACCCCCTCCCCAAGCGTGACAACCCCAAATATCTCCAGACATGGCCTGGGACACATTTGCTGCCAGTTGAGAAGCAGTGCTCTAAACTGTGACACAAAAGACCTGTGAGCCCCCAAGCCCTTCCGAATGGAGAATTCTCTAGGACAGTGCTGCTCAAACATTTTCTCATTATTACCTCCTAAGGAGAAAAATTAATCCTCTCTAACTGGGGAAATAGTCTGCTTGGGCTGCCATAACAGAATAGCATAGACTGAGCTATTCATTCATTCATATTAAACAATATGAATGTATTATCTTACAGCGCTGGAGGCTGGAAGGTCAAGATCAAGGTTGGGCAGGGCTTGGTTTCTGGTGAGAGCTCTCTCTCTGACTTGCGATGGCCACCTTGTCACTGTGTCCTCACAGGGTGGGGTGGGACAGGAGAGTAGTTGGGGGTGAGTGGGAGAGAGAGAGAGAGAGAGAGAGAGAGAGAGAGAGAGAGAGATCTCTTGTTATAAGGCCACAGTCCTCTCAGATTAAAACTCCACCCTTATAACCTCACTCAACCTTAACTACCTCCTAAAAGCCTTCTCTCCAAGCACAGTCACATTGGGGGTTACTGCTCTTTGAGGGGCACAGTTTAGTCCATAGCAAGTGCCAAGAAATAAAGTGTTGTCAGACAGGGTTGAGTTCTGGAGGGCCACAAACCACTGTAATGTTTATTTTGTTTTTGCCAAACCAAGAACCAATTTTTGTTTCCTTGAGGGTGACACCACCCTCTCCTGTTGAGAATGCATGCTTCAGGGATTGAGACGGGACATTATGCATGTGCCTGGTGAGAGAAACCCTGGACACCCCTGAGAAGGGAGACACTGGCTAAAGGGTGACCATTTGGACATGCCCCAGGGCCTGGTGGTGGCGAAGGGCACGGAGGCTGCAAAGATGGTCTGTGCGTTGAGCTCCCTGGCTGGGCTGTCACCATCAAAGCCCCCAGGGGGGTAAGAACAGAGGTGTGGGGCTCGGCAGCTTGTCGTCTGGCTTGCCTGTGGGCACTGTGGTCAGGCTATAGGCCTTGCCCGTCCGACAGGCTGCCCTGGGTGAGGGGTTGACTGAGGTCTCTCCCAGCACACATTCTGCTTCTTACATTTTCTGGTTCGTGCTGGGTAGAAATCCACCCTGGACCACTCCTCTGAGACAGTGCTCGGGGGCACAGATGCAGGTGGAAGGTGTCGTTGGCATGTGGATGCTCTGGTGGGGATGCCCTGGCGGCTCTGGCATACCCCTTCCCCACCCTACAGTAGCTCAGGTACCAGCTGAGTTCTGCACGTGGGTGGGAGCCATTGGGTCTAACTTCAGTAAAGAAGCAGCTTTGGCTTAGTCCCTGAGGGTTGAAGGTCAGACGTCCTCATTTCAGTCCGGCCCCTGCTGCTCCCTGGGCTCACATTAAGTATCTTCTTAGCAGAAAATCTTTACGTAATGGACTTGACACTCTGTGGGACAAGGATGTTGACAAGATAAATGAGGAAATGACTAGGTCTGCAGCTCAATGAATCAGCTGCCTTCACCCGCTGCCCTGGATGCCTGGGCCCTGGGGACCGCTCCCTGCAGTGAGGGAAGGCTTCAGGGTCTGAAACAGCTCCCTCCTCATCACCCCCGTGGACTCTGCTCCACCCATTGCAGCTCCAGAGCTGGTGCACGGGTGGCTCTGTGTGGGGCGACTTGGGTGCATCTCTGGGTGAGGAGGCCCTGGCCTGGCCAGCCCAAAACCAAGTGGGCCATGGTGGGCTCAGCAGAGAGAAGGCTGGGTGGGGAGCAGGGAGGCCCAGGGTCCAGGGCATTCCCTGCCACAAGTCAGCGGAAGGGCTTGGGCAGGTCACTTCTGCTCCAGACCTTGCATTTTCTTTCTGAAGAAAGGAGGTGTGAACTTGAAGTAGTGCTCCCCAATCTTTCCCCATCGGGGTGCTCAGACCATGGCAGTATTGTTGGCACACTTGGATGATCAGAGCAGCTTGGAGCTCAGCGATTGCAAGCCCTTGCCAGGCTTCCCTGCCAGCAGAGGGGTCTGTATCTGGGCACACAGGTCACCTGCCTGTAGCTCGCTGGTGGGGAGGCCTGGCCTGGTGATCCAAGATGTTGCACGGATGCTTTGGGACAATAAGGCTGCTGCGTTAGGGCTGTGTGGAGCCCCTCCCACTTCCACACATGCTGTATGCTGCCCCTTGTCTTGGTGGCTCTCCTCCAGGACCTGCTGCCCCCCGCTGGGGCCTCAGGGGCTGTAAGAAGGATGCTGCTGTATCCTCTTCATTGTCTGAGAATTCAGGGCCCTGGTGCAGGGCATCCTTGGATGTGTGTTCTCCTTCTCTCTCGCCTTCTCTCTCTAATGGGGTTCTTGGAAAGTCCTACTGGGATTCTGTTGGCAAAGAAAGCTGCCAGGATTACCCAACCCTCTCTGATGCCAGAGGCCCTGGGGGCAGGGCTAGCCCTCTCCTCCTCCCTGCCCAGGGCAGACACAGGCCTTGGGCTCAGTGGCTGGATCAGGGATTCCTGGTGTCCAGTGAGTCCCAAGTCCAAGGCCAGGGGAAGAGCAGTCTGGATCCACGCTGAACCAGGTGACAGTGATGTTGGGGGCATCCAGTGTCCTGCCCCAGCCTTGTAGATGGGCAAGGAGATTCCATGGAGGAAGAGTGAGGTCTGTCCTCTTTCTAGCAATTCAAACTGCCCTTGGAAACATAAGCTGGAGTGTTTAGTGCACCTGGTGCGTGGGAGGAGTGTGTGGGCCTTGAGCCACACAGTGCTGGGTCTGAATCCCACCTGCTCTGCTTAGGGCTGTGTGACCGTGGCCTCGCTGTGGCCGTTCAGAGCTGTATGGCCTCTGTTTGTCCAGTGGGAGTGTGGCACCTGCTCACAGGGTAGATAAGGAGGATTCTATGAGAATGGATGCAGGGAGAGGGACGGCGAGTCATCCTCTCTCTGGCGAGGATGTTCAAGGCTGAAGTTGGGAGTCCCTCTGTCCCCGAGCTTCTGTGACCTTGGGGATACTGGATCCCAGCTGGTTTCACCTGGGAGGCAGGAGAGGCTGGAATAAGGTGGAGAGGAGAGAAAGGCTTCTTCGGGCAAGAAGAGGTTGTCCAGGCAAAGAGAAGTCACGGAGGGGCCATGTGGAGAGGGAGGGGAGCAGAGATGCCCTGTCCACCTGGAGGAAGGCCTTCCAGGTGAGGACGAAGGGCCCGGGCAGGCCAGGCAGTGGTTTTCCTCCCAGCCACGGCCATGCCTAAGGGACAGGAGAAGTGACAGGCAGTGGCTGGCTGGGCGGTCAGCAGGCGCTGCCTCCACATCCTTGGTGAGGGGCGGGGCCTCCAGCGTGGCACGCGAGCATTTCTGGATGCTTGGGCACGGAGCATGTTTATGCAAACATGTCCTCCCCTTTCTGTAGCTAGGAGGGAGCTCAGAGATCACCTAGGCCTGTGGTCGGCAAACTGCGGCTCGCGAGCCACATGCGGCTCTTTGGCCCCTTGAATGTGGCTCTTCCACAACATATCGGCTCTTCCACAAAATACCGACTTCTGTGCATGGGCCACAAAGTTTCAATCGCTCTGTATGTACACGCCCGCACGTGGTATTTTGTGGAAGAGCCACACTCAAGGGGCCAAAGAGCTGCATGTGGCTCGCGAGCCGCGGTTTGCCGACCACTGACAGGCTGACCCCTGCCCCTGACAGAAAAGGAAACTGAGGCCCCGAGAGAAGGTACAGACAGAGATGGAGGTTCAAATCCTGGCTCTGCCCTGCCCGGCATGTACCTGCACAGGTGTCTCACCTGGAAGCCCCGTGTCCTCTTGCAGGACGTGGGCAGGTAGAACAGCCTGCCCTCCAGGGTTTTGTGAGGCTGAGGGAGTACTCAGGGGGATGCTGGCCGGTGCCTGGCACACTGCACTGAACTGCCCCTGTGAAGGCCCCCTGCTGAGGGATCTCCCAGGCAGAAGGCAGGCAGGGCAGGGCCTGCCTGGAACGCAGCATTTGGGGAACAAATGCTTGGTGATGTGCGGCTGCCTCCCACCTGTGAGAGCGCCGGATGGGGCTGCAGTGGGAGGCCCTTGGGTGATTTTCGGGAGACAGTGGGACCCCAGGGCTCCCGCTGAGCTGCTGTGGCCTCTGTTGGCCCACTGTGACTGGGTGGGGACACATGAGGCTGGCGAGAGGCTGGGCTCAGGCCCTCTTCTGGGCTGGAGGAGGAAGAGATGAGTGGTGTCTGCCTCAGTTGGCCTGCGAGCCTCCAGAGCAGTCCAGCTTGCTTGGGTGGAGCCAGGAGGGGCCCAGAGATGTTCTTGTTGGAGGCTCTGGCGGCTCCCTTTTCTGGGCTCAGGACAGGAGGGAGCCCTACCCTGTCATGAAGCCCCGCAGACGGCCCCTGAGAGGCGAGCACCACCTGCCCATGGTGCCTCAGCGCCTTCCCCTGCATCACGGTGCTCGCTCTCGCTGTGGGGACATGTGGGACTGCCGTGTCGGTCTCTGTGTCAGTGCTGTGCCCGATGGCAGCTCCCTGGGGCATCCTGGAATAGTGGTGGGCATGGACCCTGAGGCCCGCTGTCCTAGCTGTGAATCCTGGCCTGGCCCTCCCAGCTGGGTGACGCCAGGGTGGGTCACGACCCCTCTGCATTTCACTTGCTCACCTGTAAAATGGAGCAGTTCGGCCTGCCCTGCAAGGCGTGCCCAGCTCCTCACAGGGCGCTGGGGCACAGGGCCATGGAGACGGCAGCCATGGTGGCTTAGAGGACTGCTGGGGGCCAGTGGTTTAGTGTGAGGGGTAACAGCTGCACAGGGAGGTGACGAGGAGGCCCAGGCAAGTCTGAGGTGTCCTGTGAGTACTCATCATAGGAGCAGCTGAGCTTTAGAGGGGGGTCCCTGGCCAGGTGCTCCCCCGGGAGAGGCGTGGCCGGGCCATGTCTGGAGGTCCGAGTTTGTGCAGTTAATGGTGAGTACTCAGGGAGGTCCACATAGGACACAGCTTTAAAATGAGCCAGGCCCTGTCCTCACTGTCCAACAGGGCTGGCAAGCACCCACTTAGACACCCACTAGGTGGTTTATTGTTGGTGGTGGCGTAGACAAAAGGCTGCCCCAGGAGTCCAGGGGGCGCTGCAATGGGCGGTGGCCAGGAAAGTCGGGAAAATCCTGGGAGAAGAAGAGTGGGATCTGGGCATGACGTCCCTGCGGAACCATGGCTGGGAGGCCTGGGCAAGCTGGGTGTGGAAGGAACCACATGTCTGAACTTCGTGGGCTCAGGACACGGAAGAGAGACCCTGGTGGCTCTCTGGGGCTCCTGCCCAGGACTTACCCAGAGGACAGAGCTCGGCGACTGCTTGACTAGAGCTGCCCTGGGTGGGCGAGGGCGTCAGTACCCATTAAAGTCCCCTCAGTGGCCCTCGCAGGGGCGGGTGGGGAAGGACTGGGTCCAGCTCAGCTCTGCGGGATGCCTAGGTGCCCTCCCTTCCCTGGCTCCCCGAGGGGTGTCTGGGCCTCTGAGCGGATCGTGAGTGAAGGCTCCCTGGGAGACCCTGCTGAGGCAGCCCCTGAGGAGGTGGGGGCTGGGGATGGAGGGCAGGGAGGAAGTGAAGGAATGGCAGCCTCCTCCTGCCCCTGGCACCACGGCTCCGAGATAAACTGCTTATCCGCAGGTTGTCTCCCTGAGCCGAATGCAGAAGCGTGTTATTTAAATTTCAAAATCACATTGTTCTCCTTACAGCTGTCAGAGGCTCTGAGCATCACCGAAAATTGGGCTTTAGCCGCAGCTCCGTCACTTCTTACACCTCCCCTTCCAGGGAAGTCGTCTGATGGCCAAGGGGAGCGTGGGGTGGGGACGGGACTCTGGGGACAAGGGGAAGTGAGGTGTCCGGTGGATGGGCCAGGGGACTGGGACTCTCGCCCTGCTGGTCAGCAGTCAGGAAGGAGTGGGAGGAGGCCAGATTCCCCATCATGGGGTGCCAAGGCGCCTGGGAGCTGGGGAAGTCTGCAGTCCCCCCCCTTCATGCCCTGCTCCCCCCTCCCATCAATGGCGGGACCTCGGCTCCTGTCAGTGCCCAGAGGAATTTGCTCCCACTGAGGTGTGGGCAGGTGTTGGTGAGTCCATGTCTGGTTGCCTTTGTGTATAAGGAAGAAATTGCTATGAAAAAAAAGGGAGAGAACAAAGTTTAACCCCAAACACGGCTTTTTAACGGTAGAACCTCAGGTGTCATCGTTGGCATGAGGTTTTAGGGGGAGGTATTTTTCGGTACCTTCATACAGCATCTTCCAGGACACCTGCTTGCTGGCTCCTCTGCGGGATACAGGACAGGCTGTGCCGCGGGTGTGGGTGCTCGGAGCTGGGCCTTCCTGCTCCGAGGAGCTCCTGGCGTGGCTCTGCAGGTCCTTCCCCCGAGTGTTCCCCTGGCTTAGCCTCGAGCTGCATTCACCTTGTTTTGTCCGATAGGAGCAGGGCTTATTTCAGAGCCCTGGGAACGCCCCTCCCTGCCACAACCCCAGGGGTGGGCGGCACGGACTGTGTCTGAGAGAGTCAGTGTGTGTATGTGTGTGTAGTATGTAGGTGGGGAGTATAGTGTGTTTTGGTACATGCTTTGGTCGTGTGTGTGGTAGTGTGGTGTGGGGTGGGGTGTGTGTGTGTGTGTGTGTGTATTTGTGGTTTTGTATGTGTCTATGGCAGCGGTTCTCAACCTGTGGGTCGCGACCCCTTTGGGGGTCGAATGACCCTTTCACAGGGGTTGCCTAAGACCATCGGAAAACACACATATAATTACGTATTGTTTTTGTGATTAATCACTATGCTTTAATTATGTTCAATTTGTAATAATGAAATTGGGGGTCACCACAACATGAGGAGCTGTATTAAAGGGTCACGGCATTAGGAAGGTTGAATACCACTGGTCTATGGGATGGTGTGTGTATGTGGCATATGGGGGGTGGGGTGTGTTTGTGGTTTTGTGTGTGTGTGTGTGTGTGTGTGTGTTTTGGGGTGCTGATGTGTATGTGTATTGGGTGTGTGTGTGTGTGTGAGAGAGAGAGAGAGACTATGTCCCCAGGTTTTCACTCAGTGTCCCTTGAGTGCCACGTGCTGACCTAGGTGCTGAGGATACGTCCTTGAACAAGACAGAGGAGTCTTGCTCTCATGGAGTTTAGGCTTGATTCGCCTGAGTCAGAGAAAAGCAGAAAACAACACACATGTACATAGTGATGAAAGCTAAACAGAGAAATAACATCAGGTGATGAGACAGGTGGTGGGTATTCCTGATTGGGAATGTCAAAATAGGCCTCCCAGCCATGGGGAGGGCCGGGGACTGCAGAGGGAACAGCCTGGGGTGGAGGGTGGGACTTCAGGCAGACGGCGTGGCTGGGCCCAGGGAATGAGAGGGAGGCCATGGTTTGGGAGGTGGGCACGGAGGCGGGCAGGGGCCGGACCATGGATCCTGGGCCAGATGCTGCAGGCGAGTGGCGGAGTTTGGATTTCACTCTAAGAGTGATGAGAGCCCCTGGGAAGGTGTAGACACTCGAGTAGCACAGTGTGATTTACGAATTTGAAAAGATTACACTGGCCCCATGGAGAGTGGATCGTGGGGCCGAGGGGCATGGCAAGATGGGAAGTGGGAGAGCAGTTAGAGGCCGTCGCAGGGGCATGTCCCAGGACAGCAGCAGGGATGGAGATGGACAGCGGCGTGTTCTGAAATGGGCTGTGAAGGTGGCTGTGGCTGCTTTGGGAATGACCCCTGGAGCGGGAGAAGCTGAAGGGCAGGGAGAAAAGGGGTAATTTCAGGAGTGATGTCCTAGAGAAGGCGGAGAGATGGGACCCAGAGCATGTGGGACAGGGGCCCTCCTGCCTGGAAACCGAGGGGACAGAACAGAGGACTGGGAGCCACTGGGAAGGGGAGGGAAGGGGACCACAGCCGGGTGTGAGGCCATTCCCAGGGCAGGCAGGGCGATGGTGAGGTCGGCAGTGACAGTCCCAAGGAGGAGTTAGGTGGTGAACTAGTGGCAGGAACCCCACAGAGGAAAAATGGCACAGAGATGGTGGGGAGAAAGCCTGTCATGAGGTGCCCAGTGGCCACTGCTTTTAAACTCAGTTTGCTAAATGACCGGCCACCAAGTTTATTGATTTACCAAAATTGGTTATTTTAAAAGCTTTTAGAAATTTACATTGAATGGTTTTCATGGCTTCTGAAGATTTTTGCAAGTGGTTTTCATTGCTGTATTTTAAGGTATAATTGAGGTTTTGGGGTCATAATTGATATAGATGTCTAATGGCAAGAAAAATATATTCATTATCAGTAAACAAAATTACTTTATGATTTGGTGCCTCCAGTGCTATGTGCATTCACACCAATAAAAATGGTGGATGAGCCCTAGCCGGTTGGGCCCATGGACTGAAGTGTCCTGGGTTCGATTCTTGGTTGCAGGCTTGATCCCCGGCCCTGGTCGGGGTGCCTGAGGAGACAACCAATCGATGTGTCTCTCTCTCTGTCTCTCCCTCTCCCTTCCACTCTCTAGAAGTCAATGGAAAAATATCCCTGGGTGAGGATTAACAGCAACAAAAAAATGTGGATGAAGGAGTTAGTATCACATCAATATGAAATGCCTCAATTTTGGTTTTGAATACAAAATTAAAGCTGATATACCATTGTGGGGATTGGTGTGAAAATGCTTAAAATCCTAAATATAAAAAACTAACCACCCAAACTGTATTTAAAAGGTCGTAGAGTCCTCTAAAGTGGGTGAAGAAGTCCCTTCAAATGTGAAAAAATGAAATTTTAATCGGTAAAAACACAAAATAAGATGAATATGCTTTTTGAAGAATTAGTGAAAGAATTCTGACAAGTGGTTAAAATGTGACAAAATGTAAAATGATATTAAAAGGTAATTGATTTTTTTCCGAATTGATTTTCAATGAATTTGCCATTCATCAGATTGACCTTTGGTGGGTTGGCCTGCTTCCAAAATGCCCTGGAGGGTGGGGGGTGGCTCGGGCTGTGTGGGGCTGGAGGGGAGGGGAACGTTTGAGGGGAAATCCAGGGTATAAGGAAGCCTGGACTACACCCTGGTTGAGCAGGGATCCCTGTGCCTGGAGTGAGGACAGAGGCCTGGCAGGCCAGGCGTGCTGGGCTGGCTGGTTGCCTCCTGGGGAAGCTGCCGCTCTGCTTTCTGCCCCGGCTCCTGGTGAGAAAGGCCCCCTCCCACTCTCTTAGGCTTCCTGGATGAGCAGAGGGAGCTCGGGAGGCTGCCTCTTGTTCTCCTGTGGGGGGACTGGGACTTTTATCTTTTGGGGTGTGGTATGGGAGGCTGGAGCAACAGGCACATGGGGCCGGCCTCTGCTGGCAGGGCCATGAGGAACCAAGAGATGGAGGGGAGGGTCTTCCGGCCACGACTCTCACTCTTAAACAGCATTTGTGGCGCACGTGCTATGGGCTGGAAACCACGTGAGCATTTTTAAAAAATATATTTTTTATTGATTTCAGAGAGGAAGGGAGAGAGAGAGAGAGAGAGAAACATCAGTGATGAGAACTCATTGATTGGTTGCCTCCTGCACGCCCCCTACTGGGGATCAAGCCCACAACCCAGGCATGTGCCCTTGACTGGAATCGAACCTGGGACCCTTCAGTCCGCAGGCCGACACTCTATCCACTGAGCCAAACCAGCTAGGGCCATGTGAGCATTTTTGCCTACACTTTCCAGAGTAGTCTTTAGCGTGGTCCTGAGGGTAGTCCGGGCAGGTGTTGTATCCCCATTTTGCAGATGAGAAAAACAGGCTCAGAGGTTGCATACCTGTTCATGCTCGCTTGGCCTGTGGTGGTCCGCCTCCCAGGCCACTGCTGGGCCAGAGTCCCTGCTCCTAATCACAAGCCTAGCCGGAGCAGGCAGAGGGATGCCTGTGAGGCAGGGAGGGAGCCTCAGGCCAGGGGAGTGTGTCCAGTGTCACTTGATTATACTGTCACCTGCGCTAGAATGGAAGCGTAGGCAGTTCTCTTCGTTTCTCCAGTGGGCTTCACGCATAGTGGGTGCTGAGGAAGTAAACGAATCCTGAGGGAGGGCTGGGCATGGATGCCTCCTGAGGGCAGGAGGTGGGCAGGCAGGCCCTCGCTCTTCCTCCCGCCTCCTGCCTTCCCTCCAGCCCTATTAGCATCTGCTCACTCTGCACCTCATTGTTGAATGCTCACCCTTATGACCCCCATTATCTGGACTCAGTTGACTGCCCTCCTTTTTGAAGCTCTTGCCTTGGCTTTCATGACATTGGGGTCTCTCGATTTCCACCAACTCATGCTCCACGCCTTCCCGTTCCCACCAAGTGGTGTCCCCTGGAGCTCTGTCGTGCCTCCCCGCCCCCCCCCCCCATTTAGTTCTGTAGTTTTAAATAGCTTCTAGTCAGTGAGGCTCTGCCGATGTCTGTAGCTCAGACGCCTCCCTGAATGCCAGAGTCTGTCCTTCTGCCTTTTCAACATCTTCACTGGGACAGCAAACGGGTGTCTCAAACTTCAGTCAACACAGAAATATCCATTTAGTCTTCCCTCCTTCCTCCCAAATCTTCCTGTTTCACAAAACAATTCCATCATCCTGGTGCCCAGACCAAAACCTTGAGTTCTCTCTCTCTTCTCATTCAGCAGCTAACCTACCCGTTTGGCTTTATCTCTAAATACAGTGCTGGGCAAAAGTAGGTTTGAAGCTGTTTGTATGGAAAATAACACAATAATCCTATATAATAAAAGGTTAATATGCAAATAGACCGAATGGAGGAATGACTGGTTGCTATGATGTGCACTGACCACCAGGGGGAAGATGCTCGATGCAGGATCTGCCCCCTGGTGGTCAGTGCACTCCCACAGGGGGAGTGTTGCTCAGCCAGAAGCCCTGAGCCAGGCTCACAGCTGGCGAGTGCAGTGGTGGTGGTGGGAGCCTCTCCCGCCTCCACAGCAGCGCTAGGGATGCCCGACTGCTGGCTTAGGCCCGCTCCCCGGGGACCAGGCCTAAGCTGTCAGTCGGACATCCCTCTGAAGACTCCCAGACTGGACTGTGAGAAGGCGCAGGCCAGGCTGAGGGATACCCGGCCTGCCTGAATTTCATGCACCAGGCCTCTAGCTAATAAATAATGACAAGACAAGAATTAACTCTGTGTCTTGAATACTCACAACTGTCAATGTACTTTTGCCCCACCCTGTGCATACAGAATGGGCTCATTTTTGCCCTCTCTGCAGCCACCACATCTCTAAGCTACCACCATCTTCCACCTGCTACTGCAGCAGTCCTTAGCTGGCTTCCTCTTCAGGCCGGACCCCTCATGTGTCCTCAGTCTTCCATGTGTCCACAAGCAGATGCCCCTCCTTAAAACCCTCCAGGAACTTTGCATCTTAGAGTAACATCTGAAGTTCTTACCCCACCCTGCAGTTCCCACGTGATCTCCCCTGACTGTCCCTTCTCTTCTCTGCTTCATTCGGGAAGCTCCAGCCGCCTTACCCTTCCTTCTGCCTGTGAACACGCCAAGCTCCTGGCTGTCTCAGGACCTTTGACGGGCTCTTCCTGTTACTTGGGATTTTCCTACCTTGGATGCTTTGCACGTTTCACCCCTGTCCATCATTCTGTCTCAACTTGGATGTCACCTCCGAGGATAGGCCCTCCCTCACCCTGCCAGTCAGTTTTCTGAATTCCCTTATTGTATTTTCTTCATCGCACTTATCACACTGTAGATCGCCTTGTTAATTTGTTATGTGTTCGCTACCAGTTTCTTCTCACGGGAATGAAAGTTCCTGGAGAGCGGGGCTGTCACTGTAGCTCACAGCTGGATTTCTAGGGCACGTAGTTAGTAGATGAAAGTATTTGCTGACTGACAGCTGTTTGTTTGGCTGGCTGCTAATCGACAGGGATTTGGGTGCTGTGTCTGGAGGCGGGTGTGGTGTGAGCTCTGCCTGTATGTGTGTGCTGCTGTGTGCATATGGGCTGTTTTGCACAGGGCCAGGCTGGACCTTCTTTCAGCCTGCTCTTAGGAAAAGGGGTGGGACAAGGCGCTTTCTCCCTGCAGCTGGCAGAGTCTTGCGTGTGTGTGTGTGTGTGTGTGTGTGTGTGTGTGTGTGTAGGGGAAGGTGGGTGGGCAGGGGAGTCACAAAATGTAGGAGACCATGTAGTTTGAGGTGAGGACATGAGGCCCAGAGGGGGTCAGGCCTGTCAGGGTTTCACAAGCTGGGCCCAGGTCTCTGACTGCCACTTTTGTGTAAGAGCTGCTGAGCATGGCTCAGGAGCCCAGGGTGGGCCTGGGCCTGGGCATTGCAGCTGGGCACGGGATTAGGGGTGAGGGACCAGGCTGGCAGGTGGCTGGAAGGCCGGAAGGGGAGTTGACACACCCGGCTCCACTGGCTTGGAGGTGTCTCCGATACCGTTCCTGCTCCTATTGTGGTTGGAAAGTCTACCTTGATCACCCCCTAGTTCACCCCCAGGGGCAGGCTCTGCCACACAGGCCACAAACCGCCTTCTTCAGAGGGTGACTTGGTAAATTGTGTGCTGGGCGGGGTGTGCATGTTTGGGGAGCAGGCCATGGGCAGCTCGGCCTCTCCTCTAAGTTACCAGTTCTCCAGTTTTGAAGGGTGAGCTCAGAACTGGGGGGAGCTTGGGAAATCCAGGGTCCTGGGCTCCAGCCATGGAGCTCCCAACACAGTGAGCCGGGTGGGGGGCAGGGGGGGGGGCGTGCATCCGTGTGTAAGAGGCAGGTCACAATGCACCAAAGTTTAAGAGCCTGAACTGTAGGTAGTCAGTTCCCTTCGAGTGCACGTGCACCGATGCCGGGATGGGCTATGAGCGTGAGAGTCCATATATGTGTTTGAATAGCAATGCATCGGAACACATATTAGACAAATTCAGAACTAATGTAGATCTTATCATTTAGGACAAATCCAGGTAGGTATTGAAACATTTAAAAGGTGAGTCAGTTGAAGAAATTTAAACATTTCACTTAACTTAAGGAGTAAGGGATTTAAAGGAGTACGTGGCCAAAATGAATAGGCGATACCTGGGGGACCAGGGCTCGCTATGTAGCCAAGGAAAATGTCGGATATTCAGTTTAAAGTTCTAGGGACAGATGGTCATTGGCTCAGGGCAGCACCTGGGAGGGAAGCAGGGAGGTGGGCGAGGCTTGTGTGTGGGGGGGCAGCCCCTCTGTTGGTGGTTGTCTGCCCCCACCCCCCATGCCCTCACCTAGGGAGGGGAATGGAGGGGATGAAGAAGCTAGAATGAGTCCCCAGGGGCTGGAGCTGGTAGGTTTTGGAAAGTGCCAGGTGTGGTTCAGTCCTGCCTCACTCTCCTGGGGCAGCTGTCAGTCACCATTTACTCCTTGGCTGAGTCTGCCCATCTGGCTGCTGTCAACGGGCCTGGGACACCCATGTGGGGAGGAGTGGGAAGGAGCCTGGAGGATGGGTCTGCCCAGGCCTGGGAAGAGTTAGTAGCTCCAAGTCCTGCAACTTCCTGTGTGGTCTCACCTCTCTGTGTAGGGACAGGGTGGGGTATGGGTGTGTGTGTGTGTGGGTGGTGGTGGGGCGGCTGCTAGCAGGGCCTCCATCCTGCTTTTTGGACATTCCAGTTTAGGGGCTGGGCCCACGCTGGGAATCCAGCCCCTTCTCCTTGCTCCCCCGTGGGGCCTCTCAAAGAGGAGAACAAGCCTTCTGGACCCGAGGGGCGCCTCAGCGTGGGTGGAGGCAGTGATGGGTGGGAGGGCTGCCGGTCAGACTGCCCGCCCCACACGTGCCTCCTCACAAGGACAGCGGACCCAAGGCCAGCTCCCGGCCTCTTCCCACGTGAGTGGGGGCCCCGTCCTCGGGCCCACTACCCCCTGGACCCACTCCGGGAGGATCAGAAGGGACATCTTCCTGGTAACTAGGCAATTACGGTTACTATTGCCCCCTTTTTTTGTTTCTTGTATTTTTTTTTTCTAGGAAATTTACCAAGTTTTGGCCCAGGGGTTTACATCTGCCAGCCCGTAGCAAAAGCTGACACTATTCAAGCTCCAAATGGAAGCCATGAGGCTATAATTACACCGGCATTAGCTCAGCAACACGCTGAGAGGAGCGGAACGGAGCACCTGGGGGACCTGGGAGTGGCAGAGGCCCTAAATTAGCTGCTGTTCCGTTTGTGGTTGTCGCCCTGCCCCTCTCTGGGGTCTCCTTCTGTCCTCGCTCTCCTCCACCTCGGCCCAGGCAGCTTCGCTCTTCCCTTCTGCCGGCGTCTGAACGGGAAAGAACCCCCTGGTGGGTCAGGGGGACCCTCCCTGAGAGGCCAGGCCTCCAGAGTGGCCTTTGTGTAGACAGGCACCCTTGGTCTTTGCCTGGTGGGGGCAGAATGGTTTGGCAGCAGCTCAGGGAACTGCTAGGGGGGCCCCATACCCCACTGTGACTGGAAAGTCATTGCTCAGCTTCCAGAGTCCTCTCTGCTGGTCCCTCCTTCAGTCTCCACCTCCAGGCGCTGAGTGCTGTCAGCTCCCTCTGTCTGGGTCCCCCTTCCTCTCTCTCTTCTCGCTCTGACTCATCCCGCAGGTTTCAGCAGGGATGCCGCTGCTCCTCTGACCCTGGTCTGGACAGGACGCTTTTCTCTCTGACTGCCTCCGTGCACAGCCTGTTCCTCTGTCTCTATCTGTGTCTCTGGGGGAAATGCCAGCACACAGTAGGCCCTCAATAAGGATTTGTTAATCGAATGAGTGGGAAAACAAACCTTGATTCCCTTCCTGCCTTAATTCTCCTTTTGTTTTGACAAGAAGAGAGGGAGTTTGCTGTCTGCCTTTGCAGGGCTGCTGGCGGTGAGGCAGAGTGTGGGGGTGATGGCTCGTCTTCACCGACTGACCCTGACTTTCTCTTCTGAGCCCTCTGGGCTGGGCTCCACATTGGTACTTGACCACACGTGGTCATGTATGGACGTCTGTCAGCTGGGCCCTCTGTCAGCTGGGCTTCCTTCGTAACGTTAACCAACACTCTTTGAACACTTACTGTGAACTAGATACTGTTCTAAGTACATTTAGTTTTTCACTCATCAAATGCTTATTCAGCACCCACCATGCCTCATGTGCTGGGAAATATGGATACGGTACAGTGAGCACAACGGACAAAGCCGCTGCCTTCATGGAACTTATATTTGATACAAACAAATGAGGAAGTCAGTCCACACTGAGGCAGGTGGTGATGAGTGCTGTGGGAAAACAGATCAGAGTCGGTAAAGGGAGTGACTGGTATTATGTATCAGGAACGACCCACAGATAAAGTAACATCTGAGCAGAGGCCTTAAAGAAGTGAGGAATGGTCATGGGGGTGGGGGAGACCTTTCCAGACAGAGGAAGCAGCGAGTGCAAAGGCCCTGAGGTCAGGGAAGTTCCGGGAAAACCAAGGAGACCAGTGGGCTGGTACGGATGGAGTAAGTGAGCAGGGGAAGGAGTAGGAGATATGGTCATAGAGCACCGCTGGCTACTAGAAATACAGGGTGGGGCCAAAGTAGGTTTATAGTTGTGAGTACACAAAGCACAGAGCTTATTCTTATATTCTTATTTATTAACTAGGGGCCCAGGGCATGAATTTGTGCACCTTGAAAGGAACTGTGGGCCAAGAGGCTGTGGTGGGCACAGGGGCAGGTCTTGGCCCATCCTCCATGCGCCCCCCTTCCCTGTCTGCCAGCAGGCCGCTGCTCCTGCACTGATGGCACCAGCCCCACTCTCACCGGCTGACGGTACTGAGCAATTGAGGCCTGCCCCGTCAGTGGGTGCAATCGCCCCTCAGGAGCAGGGGGAAGTGGAGAAACCTTTAGGGGCGATCAGGGCCAGCAGCCACCGCTCACACCTGCTGATGGTGCCAATTGATCAGGGCGGGCGCCGGCAGCAGATGCAAGCACCGGGTGGGACCACGGTGTGCGGGAGCAAAGAATTTTCAGTAACCACCAGAGGCTCACCCCAGTGACAGTGACCGGTGCCCCTCCTTGGTCTGGTGCTCCCGCTCACCTGCTCCACCATCCTGCCGCGCCCGATGCCCGCCATGTTCCATGCTCTGCCGCCTGCTGCCCATGTTCTGGCGCCCCCATCATAGCGACTGGTTGTTTGGCTGTTTGGTTGTTCCGCCGTTCGATCTATTTCCATGTTAGCCTTTTATTATATAGGATTATTGTGTTATTTTCTGTTGAACAACTGTAAACCTACTTTTGCCTCACCCTGTATAATATGTCACATATGTAATTCTAAATTTTTTAGTATCACATTAAAAAGTAAAAAGAAACAGGTGAAGTTAAGTTATTTAATTTTTAAATTATTTTAAAAAAGATCTGTGTTGCCGAAACCGGTTTGGCTCAGTGGATAGAGCGTCGGTTTGTGGACTGAAGGGTCCCAGGTTTGATTCCGGTCAAGGGCATGTACCTGGGTTGTGGGCATATCTCCAGTGGGAGATGTGCAGGAGGCAGCTGATTGATGTTTCTCTCTCATCGATGTTTCTAACTCTCTAGCTCTCTCTCCCTTCCTCTCTGTAAAAAATCAATAAAAAATATATTAAAAAAAAAAGATCTGTGTTTATTGATTTCAGAGAGAGAAAGGGAGAAGGTGAGATAGAAACATCAATGAGACAGAATCATTGATTGGCTGCCTCCTGCACACCCCCCACTGGGGACCAAGCCTGAAACTTGGCAGGTGCCCTGACTGGGAATCGAACTGTGACCTCCTGGTTCACAGGTTGATGCCCAACCACTGAGCCACACCGGCTGAGCCAAGTGAAATTAATAATACATCTGTTTAACACAGTATCTCCAGACTATTATCACTTCAACATGTGATCAAAGTAAAATATTGTTAGTGAAATGCTTTACACTTTTTTTGTGTAAAGTACTCAAAATCTGGTGTGGACACCTCATTGTAAACGAGCCACATTTCAAGCTCAGTGGCCACATGTGGCTCGTGCTGGACAGCACAGGCCATGCCAAGGCCTCTGAATGAGATGGGAAGTCACTGGGGGCTTCGGGGCCCAGGATCTTTTCTCTGCCTCAGGTTCTAGAACGTGATGAGAGGATGGTTTTGAGGGGAGGGGAGCTGGGCAGGAGGCCTTCTCAGCCCACAGCGGCCAGTGGTGGCTGGGGCCAAGGTGGCAGCCGTGGTGGGGAGAGGTGGATGGATTCCGGATGTATTCTGGAGGTAGAACTGCCAGGTTTTTCTGACGTGGTGTGTGACTGAGAGAGGAGTCCAGGAAGCACCGAGATTTTCGGCCTGAGCCCTGGAAGGGTGCGGCTGTTTTCAGAGGGACGAAGGAGACCGGGGGGCACAGCCTGGGGGGGACAATATGAGGTTTGGTTTGGGGGCATGTGAAGTTTGGGATGCGGTGCCAGCCTTTCAGGTGGAACTAGCAAGCAGGCAGGTGAACATGATTCTGGGGTTCAGTGGGGAGGTCTGATTGGGAATTATTGATGACAGTTAAGGCTGTGAGGTGATATGAGGGCCCGGGGGAGTGGATGCAGGGAGAGCGGGGCTGAGCCTGGTGGAGAAGACAGGACCAGCAGAGCAGGTGGGGGAGCACGGGGAGGCAGCAGGAGGATCGGCAGCCACGAGGAGAAGGTGGAGGGAGCGACCGGCTGTGTCCAGCGGGCCGAGGGGTCCCTGACCACGGACACAGGTGCGAGTGAGGCAAACACCAGCCTGCAGTGGGTTCAGGACAGAATGGGAAGGGAGAAGGAGACTCTGGTATAGATGACTGGTTTGAGGGTTTGCTTTAAAGGGGAGCAGAAAAATAGGGTGGTAGCTTAGCCATGTTTCCTTAAAGATGGACGATGCCGTAGCCAAAGGGGATGTTCTAGAAGACTGGGCAAAATTATCATGCGGGAGAGAGACAACAACGAGAGACCTCATTCGTGCCTGTAGAACGCTCTGAGGCAGGTACTGTTTAGTAGACAGGGAAACTGAGGAAAGGGGGGTACAGCCCTTGCCCAAGGCCACAGCTGATGAGCAGCAGGGCCAGGAGCGACAGAGAGGCTCAGTCTGACTCCTAGGCCTGCGCCTGCCTCTTGGTTTCCTGGCTGGACTGATGAGCTCTCGAGAATGGGAGCCCCTCTTACACTTCTGATCCAACACGGCACCTGGCAGGGGCGGGCCGTGCACAGGTGGGACGTGCTCTCTAATGACCCAGGGACCGGAACCTCGGACTGGCAGTGCTCAGGCTCCTGGGGGGAGGGGGGTGGGGCCATGGGAGGGGAGGTGCGGTGTCAGGTGCCTCACTCACGTCCTTCCCACCTCCTTGCAGGGCCTAGAACGGGGGTGGTGCTCAGTAAGGATGAGAAAGCATTTGTTGGGTGAAGAATGAATGAAAAGATATGGCCCATCCTAAAACCCAAGCCGCTGGTTCTCTGCATTCCGTGGTGGGATCTGGGCGCCTCTGGTTTGCTGCTGGCATGCGGGGTGACCGTGGCCAGCCCTCTGTCCACTCAGGGCCCCAGTGTCCCCACCTGTGAAGTGAAGAAGCAGGGTTAGGTGGTCGCCCATCCGCTCTCAGCAGAGCACCTGAGGGGCAGGTGCGGATCCCTGCCTCCCGCACCGGCTGTCATCAGGACGGACAGGCGCTCTGCAGGTGGGAGCAGCTGGCGGTGGAGGCCGCCTGGCCCCTGTGCTGTGCTTCCTGTGGAACAACTGAGACTTGTGGGGTGGGACCTGGCGATTCCTGGGATCCTGCTTTGTGCCCACGGGCAGCGGCACGAAGCTCAAATCCATGACACTGACTCCGGAGCCCAGCAGCCAGCACGTCTGCCCTGTGGCTGCTCGTGTGCTCAGCCCCTCAGAGTCGGGGACGTGCCTTCAGCCTGCACCTCGCACCACCAGGCTCCCCTCAGAGCTTTCTTGTTAGTGGGTCTGGGCACTAACCAGCTACTAACCAGCTACGGTGGCACCCGTCCCGCCCCGCCCTGCCCCACCCCGCCCCACCCCACTGTGGGGCATTGGAACTGTGTGAGGCAGGCCAGCTCCAGTGGCCATGGTGGTGGGGAGAAGGGTGGCAGGGGTGCTGTTTGTGCCTTGGCTGCTGAAGCTCCCGTGTGAGAATGTGCCCCCCTAAATGCCAGCGGTGTCCCTGCCGGAAGCCTGCTCTCGCCCACTGCTGTGGTGCTCAGGGCCGGCCCGTCTGGGCTTAGCTGCCGCCCAGCCGTGTGATCCTGAGCCAGTCACTGCCCCATTTCCCACATGTGTGAACAGAGCTGTGCATGAACACCAAGTGCTCGCCTTCTCTGCTGTGATGAGTCTTAAATATGACTCTGGAGTAACAACCCTCCTCCTAGGACGTGTGTACTCACCACACGTGTGTACCCTGTGCTAGGCGCTGCCTGAGCACGGCATGGACCTGTCCATCCTTGTTTAACCCTCACCATGCCTGAGGGGAGGCCCTGGTAGGTGGCCCCATTTCACAGACGAGGAAGCTGAGGCAGAGCGTAGGGAAGGCTGAGAGGTGTCCCCAGAGAGCAGGCACTGTGCGGGGAGGGGGGAGTGTCCCAGGCCTGCGCAGCCCTCTGACCTCTCTCCTCTCCCATCCAGGGACCGGGGCGGACCCGGCGGTCAGTGCCAAGAGCAACCACTGCCTGGACGCGGCCAAGGCCTGCAACCTGAACGAGAACTGCAAGAAGCTGCGCTCCTCCTACATCTCCATCTGCAACCGCGAGATCTCGCCCACCGAGCGCTGCAACCGCCGCAAGTGCCACAAGGCCCTGCGCCAGTTCTTCGACCGGGTGCCCAGCGAGTATACCTACCGCATGCTCTTCTGCTCCTGCCAGGACCAGGCGTGTGCCGAGCGCCGCCGGCAGACCATCCTGCCCAGCTGCTCCTACGAGGACAAGGAGAAGCCCAACTGCCTGGACCTGCGCAGCGTGTGCCGGACCGACCACCTGTGCCGGTAAGAATGACCACCCTGCGGGGTGTCACAGGCGGGAGCCCTCCCTTCCCGCATCCCCTGGGTCTGCTGGGTTATGATCCTGGGCCCAGCAAAGACTTGGGCATGTGCAGAATAAACTGTCATCCACATCCCTCCCTCCTCCCCTCCCTCCCTCCCTCCCTCCCTCCCTCCCTCCCTCCCTCCCTTCCTCCCTCCCTCCCTCCCTCCCTCCTTCAGCACAGGCCTGTTGTTGCCTTCTCTGTGCCCAGCCTCATGCTAAGCATCCTGGGGAAACCCAGGTGAGAACCCGAGGAGCTGGTAATTTAAATCACAGGCCCTGAGAGCCAGGAAGAGGAAGGCTCTTCAGGAACCCAGTCCCGCCTCTATCGGAAATCCCCCGGTATCCCCATGAGGTCATGTGGCCGTCAGGGAGGGGCTCCTGGGGGCACGTAGGCAGGTTCTTCCCCATCAAGAGCCGAGCCCATCTGGGGTCTGAGAGTTCTGGGTTTGAATCCAGGCTTTTTGACTTCCTGTCTGTCGCTGGAGCAAGATTTTTAAATGTCCCCCTTCTCCATCCCTTTACCCGTAAAACAGGAATAAAAGTACCCGTGTCCCAGGGTTACTGTGACTACATGATGTGTGTCCAAAGCTTAGCACAGAGCCTGGCCACTAGCATATGTTTAAAAAGTGCAGCCTAATTATTAGGAGGGTTTTGCTGCTGTTACGGTGAGTTGAAATTTGCCTCTTTATGATTCTCTTGCTTTTCTTGTTTGTTGCTAAGCATTTATCGGGCCCTCTCGCATGCAGTGCAGGTTCTAAGGCCTGGGCGTGCAGAGTGAGCACGATGCTCTCTTATCACCTAAGGAGCATCCAGTCCAGAAAGGAAGCCAGACAGGAGAGCAGTGGTCCCAGGGCAGTGGGACAAGGGCCGAGGGCGCCCCAGGAGGGAGCACAGGGGAGGGAGGGGCATCCCCCTTACCCTGGGGGTCCAGAGAAGCGGGGATCTTGAGCTGAACCTTGGAAAGTGGGAGGGAGAAAGCCAGGGAGTAAGTCAGCTGGCAAAGCACATACAAAGGCTGGAGGGCAGGAGGGCACTGGCAGGTGGTGGGCACGTACGGAGTGTGGGCCACGCGGTGGGGAGGCGAGCGAGGCTGCTGGAGAAACAGGGCTCACATTGTGCAGAAAGCGAGTGCCTACCATCTACCAGGCACCGTCCATCCTGTGGTTCATCTCTCTTAATCCTCGCAGCAGGGCTGCACCGAGGTAGGCACTGCTACCATCTCTGTTGCCAAATGCAGAGCCAGGAATAGAAGTGACCCGCCTGAGGTCACCCAGCACATGCATGTCAGGCTGGGATCCGGTCGAGCTGCCTTCGTCCCCGTGTAGCACACGGGCCTGGGCTACGATAGTGGCTGTGGCGATGGAGGGGGGTGTGTCGTTTCAGAGCTGATGGGTAAGTAGACTTGACAGGACTGGGTGACTGGTCGAAGTTCCCTGGAGGCAAAGCCGTTTCTGTTTTGTTAGCCCTCACCCCATCCTGCATGTGGAGCCTGGCGTGTGGTGAGCATGGCACAGACATCACTCGAATGGATACATGGCTGGTGACCGCAGTGTTTCCTGGGTGAATGACTACAGGGCGATGGGGCCATTCAGCATGTGTGGGGTGTTGGGCGTGCAGTGTTGGAGGTGCCTGGATGCGTGGGCTTGGCGCTCAGTGCAGGGGCCAGAGCAGAGAGGTGGGTTGGGACTTGCTGGGAGCCTCGCTGGTGATTAAAGCCACGGCAGTGAATGAGATGTGGGGGGGGGGGGGGGAGGCTGGTAGAGCCCATGAGGGAGGCTAGGCAGGAGATGCCTGCCGATCTAGGCATCCCTCAGTGCTGAGGTGGTAAGAGAAGCACCAAGTCTTAACGGAGGGACACAGGAAGAGGAGCCTGCGACAGGGAGGCTTGGGGGGCTCAGGACAGCCAGGGACAGTGGGCCAGAACCCAGAAGAGGAGGGGTTCCTGAGGGAGGGAGGGAGGGAGTGGCATGGTGCCTCACAGAGTGTGTGTGCGAGTGAGAGGGCATGAGAGCATATATGTGTGTGAGTGTGTAGGTATGTGTGAGTGTGAGAGTATGTGAGGGTGTGCATGTATGAAAGTTTGCAGGTGTGTGAGTGTATATGTGTGAGTGAGAGGGTGTGAGAGTCTGTATTTTTGTGAGCGTGTGAGTATGTGTGTATGTGTGTGTATGTGAGTGTGTGTGGAGGGTGGAAGCCCATTACAGTGGGAGGCTTGGCAGGGAGGCAGAAGTTGAGGCAGTGGGTGCAGACCGCCTTGTGAGAAGGGCCAGGCAGGCAGGGGGTGGGACGGGGGGCTGCAGAGGAAGGGGAGGCCTTCTTTGTCCCAGGGGAGCGCTGGGCTGTGTGCACACGGAAGGGATGGGCTCCCTGGTTTGGAACAGGTGCTGCTGGAGTTGAGTGGAGAGCTGCTCCCCATTGCTGGCTGCAGGTCTTGGGAAAGCCCTGCTTTTTAAAACATATGCACCTTGTCACCAAAAAAATACGCACAACGAATTGAGGCGATTTAAAATCAAACTATGCGTAAACGGTAGGGCGGTTAGAAGCCCGGAAAGGCCGGGAGCAGTGCCGGGGGAGCGCTGGGCTTCCTGGTGGCCGGGAAAGACCAGAGAATCACGGGCAGCTCGACCCCCACACTTGGTGGAAGGGGCACGTAATTCCTGCAGGAAGACGCGTTCCCTCCTCGTTCAGATGCTGCCGCGATGCTGTCAGGCCTCCTCACACACAGCACAGCGAATGACAGGATGGACGGGGAACTGGGCCTCGAAGGAGGGCCGGCCTGGGGCCCAGCCCAGTGACACCGGTGGTGCCTCTCGACCCAGGGACCCTCTGGGCCACGTGCTCCCGAGGTCCAGCGGGCTGCAGCCAGGCCCACCCGGATGTTACCGCGGAGTCCCGGGCAGAGGGACAACATGAACACCAGCACCCTCTTTATTGCCGGTGCTTCAAGGAGGGACAGTATGTGCGTCTTCTGAGGTGTCTGTGGCCGGATCGGGCGGGCGAGCTGGGCGCAGGCCGGTTTTGGAGGCCTGTAGAACATCTGCGCCTGTTGGAAGAGCCAGAGACGTCCTTTGTTTGTTATTCTGGAGGTGGGGGAGCCAGGAACGGGAGAAGTGGGGGTACATTTCACATGTAGAAGGAAAAAGGTGTTACGATGGGACTCAGTGCTGGGCGGGGTGGTGTGGGAGGTGGGTTTGAAGGAGAAGAGCTGGCCTCTTTCCACGCGCTTGCGGGCCGGACTTACTGACCCGTGGACCCTGGGGATCCATGGAGGAGTCGGGGGCGATGGGTGGCTGGAGAGGGGCACCTGGAGAAATGCCCGGGAAGGAGGGCACTCCCTTCCCTTCTGGCCTGTCTTCCACCCGGTGTCCCCCCCCAGGGCGGGCACCACAGGGAAGGGAACTAGGGACCCCCAAGCCTTCCTTTCCTGGATACTTTAAGGACACAGCTGGCCTGTCGGGGTGGCAGGAGAGCCTTTCCTGGCTGACTCTGGGAATGAGGCCTCGTCCTCGGGCGTCTCCTGGAATGTACCCCGTGCTCCAGGGCTGCAGCGCCCAGTCCTGCTTGGCCCCCTCACCCCTCTGCTCGGGGAGTTGGCCCAGCTTCTTTCTGAGGGAATCTCGGGCCAGGATTCCTAGGATCGGTCGGCCGGAGCCCACCGCAGCTGCACTATATGAGACCAAGTGTGTGACGTCAGTGGTATACGTCACAGACGCCCTGGCTGACTTAGGAGGTGTCCCTCACCACGGGGCGTTCGGGTTGGACGAGGTCTTTGGTTGCACAAGGATGTGTCCTTGCTCGGACCCCGTGGTTATTAGAAGCACCTCCAAGTCCCCCCTTTGGACCAGCATCAGTTTGGGGTGAGCGTGGAAGCTTCCTGCTCTAGCCAGGGTCCCGGCTGGTCCTGGAGGTGCAGCCTGGGCCTCTCACCCTTGTCTGGTTCCCACGCACGAGCCTTCGGGTCTGTGGGCTTAAGTCCAACAGAGGCTTGTCCTTTAAAAAGTCCTGACATGGAGTCTGGAAAGCCCAAGGGTCTCTTGGAATGAATCCATGGGATTTGGCTGAATTCTCTCGCCCAGCCCCCCAGTGGGCTATGGCCTCTTTTTTTGTTTTGTTTCTACTTTCAGCTGACACACTCATCACAAGGATGGGTGTAGAGGTCTAGATCATGTGTGTGAGCGTGTATGTATGTGTGTGAGCGCATGTGCATGTGTGTATGTATGTATATATGTGTATGTGTGTATGTGTGTGTATATATGTGTGTGTGGTATATATGCATGTGTGAGTGCATGTGCGTGTGTGTATGTATGCATGTTAGTGTGTATGTGTGTGTATATGTGTGTGTGAGTATGCATGCGTGTGTAGTATATATTCATGTGTGAGTGTGCGTGTTTGTGTGTGTGTGTGTCTTTGGTGTGTGTGTGCGGATGGGGGCTGTGGGAAAGAGGGTTCTGTGTCCTGTGAGCTGTGTTCCTTCTAGGCCTGTGTGGAAGAGGCCGCTGAAATGCCCTGCTCCTCTGGGTCTGTTGAGAGGCTATAAATAGCAGGGCTCTGGCCCCACGCCATATCCTGGCTGCAGTTTAACCTCTGGGTGCTGGGGATGTGTATAAATAGACCCAGCCTGGGGCTGCCCTGCTGCCCGCACCCCTTTGTGCAGCAGACACTGTCCTCGTCTGAGAGGAGTGCTGAGAAGGCAGAGGGCTTGGGGTCCCCTCCCTCAAGGCGATCTGCAGGGAGTAGGGGAGAAGCCCTTCAGCAAGCCCCCTCTTGCGGAGCTGGGGGCGCGCCTGGTGCCTGTAGGCAGTGTGGATGGACAGGTCTGGGTGTGATTCCTGGCTCCTGGGGGCTGTCCCTCAGCTGCTTTGGACTCTGTAGAACCCGTAGGCTGATGTGTTTAGCAGGCTCTCTCTAAAGAGCAGCAAACGGTTATTTACATAGTGGCAGGTGGGCTGTGGGGGTCCCAGGCAGCCCTTTTTTGAAAAGAGAGGGTCTTGGCTGCTGGGATCCAGCCAGTCTTTCCTGGGCCAGTGGGTCACCTGTTGCAGGAGGGATGAAGGTCTTGGGGCCATTTGTTTCTTCATTTGTCGACCGTTTATTCATCATCACTCTGGGCCATGCCTTCTGTTGGGATTGGAGAGTGAATGAAGCAGGGAGGGTTCCTGGCCCCCGGGGCACGCACGGTCTGGCGCTGGGACACTGTGGTGATTGCCTCTGCAGCGGGAACAGAGCCACACAGTAACCTGGATGGTAGTGTTTCCACGCAGGTTCTCTTGAAATCCCGGTTCTACTCTGCTACCTGCCAGGTCTTCCCTGGGTCACTCTGGTGGCACAGGAGAGCGGCCCCTTCTTCGGAGCCACAGGCAGGTGGACCTCGCCCAAGGTCCTGCCTGGCCTTGAGCAGTGCTCTGAGCCCACATCCTCATGCGCCCTCAGACAAAGCTGTGTCCAGGAGGGCCGCAGGGTGAGGAAGCCACCGGTTCCGCAGGAAATCCCAGCCAGCGAGGCTGCGGTGGAGGATGCTCTGCATGCGGGAGGGGCCGTGGCTCCTCAGCCCTCTGCCAGGCGGTCCCCGAGACCGCCTTCCACTCGGGGATCCCGGGCTGCCCCTGCTGCTGCCTCCCTCACTAGGGGTCCTGCTCACCCTTGAACTCTGGGCCAAGGGTACTCAAGGACTCCTCTTAGAACTTCCTGTGGCAAGTTGAGATAAGGCTGGGATGTTGAATATCTCTTTACTGAAGGCCCTGGGAAAATAAACACAGAGAAGCTGCCACCTAGATACTTAGTTTACCAGCTCTGGCTTCGGTGTCTTCCTGCTGTGGCCACCTCAGGAATGCCAGCATGGCTGGGCAGAGAGCCCTTAACCTGGGCCATCAGGCTGCTCCCTGGGCACCTGGGCTCCACAGGGCTCCACCCCACAGAGACGAGGCGCACCTCCTTGTGGAGCTCTGCGCGAGAACCCACTCCAAGGGGTGAGTGGCAGGAGGACTGGCCTATTTGGAGAGATGCCACTTATGCAGAGATCACCAGCATACATGCCAGTGAGGTTTGCTCAGGCCTGAGGCCGACTGCGCACCCGTGAGGTTGTCCTGGGCGGTGTTCGCTTGCACAGGGGCAGGCACGCGTGCAGCTTCCCTGGTCTGGCTCTGCTCACCGGCTCTTTGATTATTTCTGCTTCCACTCATGGCCACGGGCTCTCTGCTTGCTGGTGTCTCAGTCTGCTCGGCTGCGATAACAAAACACCATAGACCGGGGGTCTGCAACCACAAACATTTCCTTCTCACAGCCCTGGAGGCTGGAAGCCCAGGTTGGGGTGCCGGCACGGTGGGGCCTTGGTGCCCCGTCACCCAGCCTTTCCTGGTGGGTGCGGGCAGGGAGAGAGGTCTGGCGTCTCTTCCTCTGTTTATATGGCCACCAGTTCCATCACGGGGGCAACACTCACCCGTCAGAGGCTCCACCTCCTAATACCATCACATTGAGGATTAGGGTCTCGATGTGTCAAAATGGGGGGACACAACCATTTTCTCTATAGAACCTAGACTTACGCTTCATTCAAAGCCTGTTTTGTCCTGAGCCCTCTCTTAGCCGCACCTTCCACTAACGTGTCCTCGAATTTGTCTGTGTCCTTCATGTGGCACCAATCATGTATATGGCTTTCCTTTAATACTTTATCCTCCCAATTAGGTCTCTGATTTTTAATAGTCTTATATGATATTACTACCATGTCAATTGGTTTAACAAATATTTATTGTGTGTCAGGCACTGTGCTAGACACTAGCTATTTCCTGGAGAACACGGTAGAGACCCCCTTGGAGCTGCTAGTCTTAGGAAGGAGATGAACAACGATCAATGAAGAGACAAGTAAATCATGGACATTTTCAAAATGTAGAAATAGAGGGAAGGAGGGGAGGCCTACTTAGAAAAGGGGGATCAGAGAAATTTTATCTGAGGGGATGACATTTCAACTGAGACCTGAAGGATGAGGAGCCAGAAATAAGAGAGATGGGAAGAAAGATCATGTCCCGTGGGGGAAGAGCATGTGCAGACGTTTGCAGGAGGGAAGGTACTGGCTTTGCTGGGAAATGACAGGAGGCCATTGCGACTAGAGCAGAGGGGACATGGGAGAGGGGTGCAGAAGGTCGGGGCCAGGCAGGGCCGGGCCACACGGGGCCTTACAGGCCACAGCAAAGAGTTTGGATTTATTCTAAGTATAGTTAGAAGGAAGCTTCTAAAACCAACGAGTGACATTAATAAAACTGTGGTATAAAAAAGATGACTCTGGCTACAGTGTGGAGAATTAAGGGAGGAGGCAAGAATGACCTCAAAGAGATGGGGAGGAGGTTATTTTTGTATCACTAGATCAGAGATGATGGCGGCTCAGGCCGGGGGGTAGCCATGTGCAGAGAGATAAGTGGGCAAATTTGAGATACTTTGGAGATGGAAATGATATAGCCTGATGCAGGAACGAGGGAGGTGGAGGAACTCAAGGATAACTCACAGCTTCTGGCTTGAGCAACCCAGTGGTGATGCTGCCATTTGCTGAGATGGCGAGGGCTTGGTGGGGAAGGTGAATTCGGAATCCACTTTAGGCTGTTCATTTTGAGACCTTCCTATCTGGAGCTGGATTGGAGTTATGCATTCTGGGGGCCATTGGCATGTTCATGGTGTTTAAGGCTTGGGGAATGGTAGGGTCTCCCAGGGAGAGGCTGGCATGAGAGGATGCACTGAGAATGTGCTGGCCCACCCATCCCCCCACCGAGTGCCTTTTAAGTGTTTGGTGATGTCATTACGGCGCCTTGGGAGTCAAAAGAGACTTTTGAAAAAGAGGGAATGGAAGCTATGGTGCTGCTGAGAGATCCAGAAGGAGGAGGGTAACCACTGGATCCGGGAGAGGGGTGAGCCTTGGTGGCCTCCTCCACAGCAGTCTCGAAGTCATGATTACAGAGACCTGCTCAGACCTGCTCAGCAATGTTTGTTAGTTGGTCAGAGCTTTCTAGAAAGGTCCTCTTGGGAAGGGGTTTTCCAGTGTGAAGTTGCTCACCTGTCCCTTCAGTGGGAATAAGGCTTGGTTCTGGGAAGAGTGGGATGGGGGTGAGTGTGGGGGCCACTGTGGCCACTCCCAGGTGCTCCCTCTGCAGGTCCTCGGGCCACACCCTTGGCCCGGGTCAGTCTATGATCCTGAGGCCCCAGCCCTGGGGGCAGTCCATGGTGTGGGCCAGCTGTGCTGATGGTCTTCGATGCCGACCCTACACGGCAATGTGCTTAGGACCCCAAACATCCCTACCTTCTTGTCCCTGGGCTCCCAGAAGCCATCATATAGTTGCCACTGACTCAGCTACTCCAGCCACAGCCAGAGGAGCCCCTGAACTGTGGGAAGAGACCTTCCTCTAATCCCCATGCTCTTCTGAGCAACCTAGATGCCTGGCCTCCCAGTGAGGCCTTGTGGGTCCTGCCTTCTCCGTCCCTGAGGCACTCAGAATGGTGCTGAGGAGGCTGGAGGGGTGCCCCGGCGGCCTGCCCTGAGCTCCTCTCCGGGTGTTTCGGGGGTGGGGTGTGGCTTTTCTGGAGGCCACCTAGGATGTGTTCTTTGTCTTCCTGGGGCCATATCCACAGAGGTGAGGCAGCCCCACTCCCTGCCCTCTTCTTATGTACATTAGCCTGGTGTCCTAGGGCCAGCTGCCCGCCTTGGGGCCCTTTCGAGGGCCTCCGTGGATGGCTAGGAGACCTGCAGGCAGCTCCATCATGCCAGGGCTCTGAGGTGGGCAAGCATATCAGACGCCCATTGGTGCCCCCACCAGGAGTTGACAGGATGTTGAGTTACACAGAGAGGCACAGTGAGATGTGGGCTCCTGGTGTATAGTTGGTGGGAGATTTTGGAAGAGCTGCCACGCCCTGCCTGGCCTGAGATCATTGCTTTAGTCCCTCAGGTGTTCTTTGAGTGTGATTCTCCCTCCCTGTGCCCACTGGGGGTGCACTCATCCCCGTGATGTGCCCAAGGGAAGACCCCCTTCCCCAGGTGTGTTCTTTAGGGGGTGGTAAAGAGGCTGGAGTCACAGTCCTGGTGTCAGATCCCTCCACAGTCCCAGCTCCAGATCCCCCTCCACAGTCCGAGCTCCAGATCCCCCTCCACAGTCCCAGCTCCAATTCTCCCTCCACAGTCTCTGCTCCAGATCCCCCTCCACAGTCCCTGCTCCAGATCCCCCTCCACAGCCCCTGCTCCAGATCCCCCTCCACAGTCCCTGCTCCAGATCCCCCTCCACAGTCCCTGCTCCAGAGCCCCCTCCACAGTCCCTGCTCCAGATCCCCCTCCACAGTCCCTGCTCCAGACCCCCCTCCACAGCCCCTGCTCCAGATCCCCCTCCACAGCCCCTGCTCCAGATCCCCCTCCGCAGTCCCTGCTCCAGATCCCCCTCCACAGTCTCAGCTCCAGACCCCCCTCCACAGTCCCTGCTCCAGATCCCCCTCCACAGTCCCTGTTCCAGATCCCTTCCACAGTCCCTGCTCCAGACCCCCCTCCACAGTCTCAGCTCCAGACCCCCCTCCACAGTCCCTGCTCCAGATCCCCCTCCACAGCCCCTGCTCCAGATCCCCCTCCACAGTCCCTGCTCCAGACCCCCCTCCACAGTCTCAGCTCCAGACCCCCCTCCACAGTCCCTGCTCCAGATCCCCCTCCACAGTCCCTGTTCCAGACCCCCCTCCACAGTCCCTGCTCCAGATCCCCCTCCATAGTCCCTGCTCCAGATCCCCCTCCACAGCCCCAGCTCCAGATCCCCCTCCACAGTCCCAGCTCCAGATCCCCCTCCACAGCCCCAGCTCCAGATCCCCATCCACAGCCCCTACTCCAGATCCCCCTCCACAGTCCCTGCTCCAGATCCCCCTCCGCAGTCCCTGCTCCAGATCCCTCTCCGCAGTCCCTGCTCCAGATCCCTCTCCGCAGTCCCTGCTCCAGATCCCCCTCCACAGTCCCAGCTCCAGACCCCCCTCCACAGCCCCAGCTCCAGATCCCCCTCCACAGCCCCTGTTCCAGACCCCCCTCCACAGTCCCTGCTCTAGATCCCCCTCCATAGTCCCTGCTCCAGATCCCCCTCCACAGTCCCAGCTCCAGATCCTCTTCCACAGTCCCAGCTCCAGATCCTCCTCCACAGTCCCAGCTCCAGATCCCCCTCCACAGTCCCAGCTCCAGATCCTCCTCCACAGTCCCTGCTCTAGATCCCCCTCCATAGTCCCTGCTCCAGATCCCCCTCCACAGTCCCAGCTCCAGATCCCACTCCACAGTCCCTGCTCCAGATCCCCCTCCACAGTCCCAGCTCCAGATCCTCCTCCATAGCCCCAGCTCCAGATCCCCCTCCACAGTCCCTGCTCCAGATCCCCCTCCACAGTCCTGGGGTCTTCCTGAGAAAACCAAACCTCTCGTCAAACTGTACAAGGGTTCCCCTACCTTCCATGGGCCCCTCTTCTGACACACACGTTCCCTCTGTGAGGACCAAAAGGGCCATCTCCTAGTTTCGGCCCACTCCTCCCCCAAACTGAGCCCAGGCATCCCCTAAGGCCACCTGCCTCTGGCCCCGCCTCCACCTCCTGGCCTCCTCCTCCTGGCCAATATGAGCCTGTGGGCTGCCCAGAGCAGGCCTGTGGTTCACCTCAGCATCCTGGGTGCTGAGCACCTGGAAATAGAGCTCCATGACGGTCTGCAGAATGGGGTGCCAGGCTCCTGGCTGGGACTGTGGAGGGGGATCTGGAGCTGGGGCTGTGGAGGAGGATCTGGAGCTGGGGCTGTGGAGGAGGATCTGGAGCTGGGACTGTGGAGGGGGATCTGGAACAGGGACTGTGGAGGGGGGTCTGGAACAGGAACTGTGGAGGGGGGTCTGGAACAGGGACTGTGGAGGGGGATCTGGAGCTGGGACTGTGGAGGGGGATCTGGAGCAGGGACTGTGGAGGGGGATCTGGAGCTGGGACTGTGGAGGGGGATCTGGAGCTGGGACTGTGGAGGGGGATCTGGAGCTGGGGCTGTGGAGGGGGATCTGGAGCAGGGACTATGGAGGGGGATCTAGAGCAGGGACTGTGGAGGTGGGTCTGGAACAGGGACTGTGGAGGGGGATCTGGAGCAGGGACTGTGGAGGGGGGTCTGGAGCAGGGGCTGTGGAGGGGGATCTGGAGCAGGGACTGTGGAGGGGGGTCTGGAGCTGAGACTGTGGAGGGGGGTCTGGAGCAGGGACTGTGGAAGGGATCTGGAACAGGGACTGTGGAGGGGGATCTGGAGCAGGGACAGTGGAGGGGGATCTGGAGCCATGGCATATTTTAAGGGAGAATATGACTCGATCCAGTGGGTGTTTTAGAAAGACCCCTTTGGCTGCTGTGTGCACTGTGGTCAGAGGAGAGTAAGGGTGGAGTTGGGGAGTCCTGCTGGGGACCCACTGTGATTGGGCCGAGGCAGGGGTGAGTGGGGAGGGCCCTGATCCCTGGCACCTTGCAGAGGTCTGTTCCTGGGACTTACTGGTGCATTTATGAGGGAGGGGATGAGTCCAGGTGATGCCAAGGTCTCTGGCCTGGCAGCCGTGGGCTGGTGAAGTCATTATGTGAGAGAAGGGAGCAGAAGGAGGAGGTCTGACATAGAGGGAAGAAGCTGGGGCTTTGAACCTGTTGTTTGAACAGCTTTGGGACGTGTAAGCGGAAATGCCAGCGAAGTATTTGTATATGCGGGATTTCAGGGGAGAGGCCGGGGCTTGAGATGGAGATTATAGGATTAGGTGAAATAATGCAGGAAAAGCAGCGAGCATCGGGCCTGGCACACAGCGCATGGTAAACATTGCTTCCTTCAAAGCGCTTATAAGCTCATTTGGGGAGACAAGGCCTCACCCATGTGGAAACATTATGTACGAAGAGGAGGTGCTCTATAATGGAGTGTAAGGATTAAACCACTTGCTGTGGGCATTCAGGGAAGGGAGTAAAGGCTGGGGCAGAGCCTTCCAGGAGAGGGTGAGGGAGAGGCGGGGGTGGGGGTGGTGGTGGTGATGAGAGAGCAGGACTGGGCATGGCTTGTCCCAGGCAGGGAGGGATGTCCTGCTTAGAGCAGAAGGTATCAGGGAGAGAGAGGGAGGGAGGGACTGGAGTTCTGAGATGTCCTGGGGAGACACTGAGCATGGGATAAAACTCCCTGCTCCAGGCCTCCCACCGGTTGGTCAGTCCCAACCCCAGCAGGCTCAGGGTTTCCCCGACTTGTTGCTTAATAAGGGGGAGAAGTAGAGTCAGGTGGGAAGGAATTATGCTAAATCCTAACACTGCTGCAGCCCTAGTGCTGCCTCTGCCTGTCACTGACTCTGATCTTGCCGGAGACTGGAATGAGCTGCCTGGTTGGGAGTGAGTGCCCGTCCTCAGAACTGAGCAGAGGCTGGAGTCCCTTGCCAGGCCGCATGAGTGCCAGGTTAGTGACCTTCTCAGGCCCTTTGAGCAGGTGTTTTGCGGGTCTCCTCTCTCAGGGGGTCGTGAAGGGGATGGATTCATGATGTAGGAGGCGTCCTCCCTCCCCCTCCTTTCCCTCCTCTCCCTCCTCTCCCCTCCCTGACACCCCCTCTCCAATGCCTTCTTCTTTTTCTCTTTTCCCTCTTTCCCTAGTTGTCAAAATGCAATTCATGTTATTGATCATAAAAACTGTATGTACTCACTTTAAACATAACTAACTCAGGCAAGGCCGGACGGTGTACTCGAGAACATAGAAATCACCCGCAGTCCTAACCCCTGAAAAAGCCAGGGTTCACGTTTTGGAGAATGCATGCACGCTTCCAGACTTTTTAAATACGTATGCACAGATTTTAACATGCTGTGTTGTAAGTGATTGTTTCCTCTAAATAGATTTTTAACATTTTAGTCTTTGTTAACATCTCCATACATACAGTTTTATTGTGTGTGTTTTTTATCCTCATCTGAGGATATGTGTTTTTTTAAAAAATTGGTTTTGAGAGAGAGAGAGAGAGAGAGAGAGAGAGAGAGAGAGAGGTGAGAGAGAAACATTGATCAGATGCCTCCAGTACTCACCTTGACCAGGGATCAAATATGCAACCTTTTGGTGTAGGGACGATGCTCCAACCAACTGAGCAACCTGGCCGGGACCAGGTTTACTGTTTGTTTATTTAAAAAATACGTTTTTATTTATTTATTTTATTATTATTATTATTATTATTATTATTATTATTTTTAGAGAGAGAGGAAGGGAGAAGAAGAGAGAGAGAGGGAAACATTGATGTGGGAGAGAAACATTGATCAGTTGCCTCCAGTGCACGCCCTGACGAGGGATCGAGCCTGCAACCCATGCATGTCCCCTGACTGGGAATCAGACTGGGACCTTTTGGTGTATGGGATGAAGCTCAACCAACTGAGCCACACGGACCAGGGCAAGTTTACTGGTTTTTAATGGCGTCCCTGTAGGTAACATGCACAGCTTGTCTTCATACATGCTCATTCACTCTTATCATGTGAGAAACTTGTGTCTGGACTGGAGCCTGGCCAGTGGTGGGGACAGCACCTTCTAGGCCCTCGAGGGAAGGGGACACTCAGGCAACAAGACCTCAGAGAGCTTTGGGCTCCTGCCTCTGGGCTTCCTCGAGGTGAAGAAGGGGCTGGGCCGGAGTGGGTGGGAGTGTTTCTGGGTAGTTTCCGCTTACGGGTTTGGGCTGCTCTTTGCTGGTCATTAGAGGTTGTGGTCTGTTTCCTCTGATGGCTTATAGCACAGGGGGAGGGCTGCAGTGGGGCCGGTGAATTTTAGAATGGAATATAGGAGGTCTCCTTAGCAGCCATCCAAAGACAAGGAAGATGATGCCCAACGTGGAAGATGTCAGGAACCGGGATGTTTTGTTGGCATCATTAAAATCTAAGCTGGCCGATGACACCGAGAGTGGGGCCCACGGGCACATTGGAGAGTGTTGGGAGTGGCACATTCTCTCTGTGTGGTTTTCCTTAGTGTTTTGTTTCTCTGGGGGAGTCTTAAGTAAGTCAAGCAAGGATCATTGCCTGCTGCTTGCTGATCCTCCTCTAGTTCCAGCAGGGACCAGGAGAAATCCCTACAAAATCAACTAGTACCTACCAAGTGGTAACCAGTGAGCTCAGAAAGCTTGGGGGCTGTGGCTCAGGGTTAATTAGCTGCTCGCTGATGGGGTTAGAGCTGTGCTTGGAGGACGCGTGGGCTCTCATTGCTGAAGGTAGGTCGGGCAGGAGAAAGCTGGATAGGTCCAGGTGTATGGGATGAAGCTCAACCAACTGAGCCACACGGACCAGGACAAGTTTACCAGGACTCAGAGAATCGAGCAGAGCGCCGCGTGAGGCCTGAAGGTGGGGAAGGGACAGCCTTTGTGGTCCTTGTGCCTTTGCCTGAACACCCCACCTTCCCTGCACTGCCTGAAGGGGAGCCCCAGGTGTGACAGGGCCTTGGATTCTGTGTCTTTGGTGGCTCAGCCTTAGGATGGGAGAGAGATGTGCTGTCTAGGGTGGTGGCTGTGGGAGGAGAAAGACATCCTTGTGCCTTAAATATGTGTCTGGGGGAGCCCCAAGGATTTCACTTTGAAGTGGGGCTGGAGGAGATCTCAAAGCTCATCCCAACGGCATCTTATTTTATAGATGAAGAAGCTGAGGCCAGGGACCTGACGCTATCTGCCCAGAGTCACACAGCTGGAGAGTGGCAGGCCCTAGGCTAAAGGCCATGCCTTGACCCCCTGGGCCGTGTCCTGTTCGGAGAGGCAGCCTGGCATGGCGGAGGTCGAACTGGACAGGGAGTTGAAACTGGGGTCCCAGCCCTGGCCAGTGTGGCTCAGTTGGTTGGGCATCATCCCATGCACCAAGTGGTTGCCAGTTCGATTCCCAGTCAAGGGCACATGCCCTGGTTGCAGGCTCAATCCCTGTAAGGGGTGTGCAGGAGGCAGCATATCGATATGCTGTTTCTCTCTCCTTCTCTCTCTCTCTCAAAAAAAAAAAAAAATCAATAAACTATTAAAAAACCCCAAAAAACTGGGATCCCAGACTTGGGACATGGAACATCTCTGAGCCTTAGCTTTTTTTTTTATTTTTTTTTATTTTTTTTTTTTTTTACAGAGAGGAAGGCTGAGGGATAGAGAGTTAGAAACATCGATGAGAGAGAAACACCGATCAGTTGCCTCCTGCACACCCCCCACTGGGGACGTGCCTGCAACCAAGGTACATGCCCTTGACTAGAATCGAACCTGGGATCCTTGAGTCAGAAGGCCGATGCTCTATCCACTGAGCCAAAACAGTTAGGGAAGCTTTTTTAAATTAAAAAAAAATGGCAGAATCAGATCTGCCCGGTCTGTGTCACTGGGCTGTTGTAGCAAATGAGAGATCTGCGAATGCTGCAGAGACTTGGTGGCCCTGCACCCCTCCTTCCTGTGTTAAAAGTGGGATGTCCCCAGCAGAGCGCTGGCCTGTGGACCTGGGGAGAAGGGTGGGGCAGTGGTGGGTAGAGCCCTGGTGGGGACAGGCAGAAGGTCAGGGAGGGCCTGGTACTTGAGTAGATGCAGAGCCTGGGAGGTGGCTTTTGGCTTCTGGACAGAAGGTCTAAGCCCAGTTGGATCACAGGCTAGATAGACCAGACCTCTGCTTCCTTCTCGTTCCTTCCAGCTCTTTCCCTGGAACCTGCCAGATAGTCCCAAGCCCCCACAGTCCTGCCGGGAGCCAGCGGGTCCACGGGCAGGGAGGAGTGGGGGATAGGGGGTGTTCACGGGGACCGCAGTCCAGAGCCCCCTCTCTCACCCCCTTTCTCCAGAAGGGCTCACACCTGCATTGCGGTGGTCCCCTCTCCCTCCCCTCCCTCCCCTTTGGATCTACCTCCCGAAGGTCAGTGGCAGAAAGGAGGGGGGAGAAACAGAAATGATGATGACTTTGATTTTTCCTTCTGCCGGAGCCTGGGGAGGGTGGTTGTTTTGCTTCCTGGACCTCAGCGGAGAATTCTCTGCCAGACAATCATCTCGGCACTTTCACTGCTTTCTGATGCTCTGCTAACTGCACAGGGTCGGCTATTAAATGGTCATCAAACCTCAGCCTCTATCCCATCAATAGTCATAAAGTTGGGGAGATAAAAGCCATCAGTTTTCCATTATAGCTGAAAGCAATACTGTAGATAGCTATTTTCTGAATGCTGCAGATAGATGTATTTTAACTAGATCAGGGCTTCCAGTGGCCCCGGCTCGGCCGCGGGCCCTGCTGGGCCTGGCCACACCTGCCAGGTGGCTAACATGGGGGAGGGCCAGGCTTTCTCTTCCTGTGCCTCCTGCCTCCGCAGAGCATTGAAGGGGCACACTCTCAAGAAGGGGTGCTGGGTGGAGGCTGGTAGGGGACTGGGGGCTTTGACCCTTTACTCTAACCAGATGCTGCGGATAAATACCAGGGTTGTAATCTGCTCATTCTAATAAGAAATGACTCCCCTCTCTGATCTGGGGCTGCGGGCAGACCAGGGGGCCCGGGGTAGGCGCCTGGTGATTCGAGGGGCGTCAGGGCCTGCTGGCTGCATCCTGAGAAATCTGGGAGATGGATGTGGAACATCAGGGGGTGGCCGCTCCCGTATATAGTCCCTGTGGTTTCTCCCAGATGAGCGGGCCATTTGGAAATGGATTTTGCAATCAAACAGCTGGCAGCGAGCAGCCATCAGATAAGTCCTCTGAATGAACTTTCCGAAGCGCTCAGACCCAGGACCTCCTGCACTGGTTGCAGAAGAACCCGGGGTCTGAGGCCCGGCCCTGGCACTCCTTCTGGTGCCTGAGCTCCAGCCTCCTGGGTGTGTCACCCGCCTCTGCTTTTGCTGCTCAGGGCTATCCTTAGGGTGACTGCACTCAGGGTCAGATCACATTTCCTGTTTTTTTTTTTTTTTTTTTTAACCAGTTAGGGATTGCTCTTCCTCCCTGGCCAGTGGGAGCTGCGACCCCAGGGGATTGAGCTTCCCCATTATGGGGCCTGCAGGGGTGGGGGGGACCTGCTGGGGTGGGCAGGGCGGCTGACCAGGCCTTCAGCATCTTCCCAGCCCTCCTGTGCCCCCACAGGTGTAAATCCACTGACCCAGACTTGCCCAGAGAGACCCTCAGGCCGTGGCGTTCCCTGTTCGGCAGCTCCCAGGGGCCCAGGTTTCCTCTGGCCTCGGGAGGTGGCCTTCTCTCTGCCCGGAGGCCTTCTCGGCCCTCTCCTCCTCCAGGCCCTGGGCATCTCCAGCTCCTGGCCGACCTTCATGAAGCTCTGAAAACACGGCCTCTTCTTGGCGGCAGGGACACTGAGGCGCCTGGCCTCAGAATCCTGCTAGCCTTCTAGAAAGAACACGGGTGGGAGGGGAGAGGAGGGAAAAAAACCTCTCACCATTTCAGCCCTTCCTCATTCAGGGCTTCGGGGAAGGCGAGGCACAGCTGCCTTCTCCACCAGGTTACCGAGGACACAGCACTCCCCGTGCATTCTGTCGGCCACGGCCACTCTGTGCTCATCATTCACCCTCCTCGAGCCCAGCCCTGCGCAGTGCTACGTGTAAGAAATACGCGTGCAGTTCTTGAGTGCTCTCTGTCTCCCTAAATGGAGGTTGTAGGTCACCAAACCTCTCCTCATAGCAGTGCCACCCTCAACTGCCGGTTCGGTTGCACAGATGGCGTTGGCGATGCCTTCCAGTGTTACCGACTCAGAGAACGGTTTGCCCCAAACTTATTAGCCCCCGAGACTGTGGGTTTGGAGTCAATGTGTTTTGCTCTTTTGGTATTTCTGGCTCCTTTACTGTGTTTGCTGCAACTTAGTTTTTAAAAAAATGTTTTTATTTAAAAAAAATTTTTTTTTTTAGAGAGAGAGAGAAACATCGATGTGAGGGAGAAACATTAATCTGTTGACTCCTGCACGTGCCCCACAAGCTGCGTACGTGCTCTGACCAGGAATTGAACCGGTGCATAGGGTGATGCTCACCCAGTGAGCCACCCCAGCCAGGGCTGCTGTCACTTCTTGCGGAAGATCCTGTCTCCCCGGGAGTATCCTTGTCTCCCTTTCTCTTTTGCTGGTTTTCCGTGGAAGGGAGACGGCACCTGTGTGAGAACTAGGCCTGCTCTCGGAGCCACCAGACTCAGGTGAGGGGAGGCAGGACTCTCTCAGGAGTAGACCGTGTTGTAGTGTGCCCCTTTGCGCTCTGTGAGCCGCTGCCTCACGTGGCAGCGCTGTTCTGCCGGAGCCCTTTAGATTACAGATCTGTGTTCTAAAGTGACGCTGGGAAAGGGAGAGAGAGCACATGAAGGCCTTTTGAGTAGTGCTGGCTGTTGAGATGGGTAAGGATAGGTGAACTTTGTTTTCTCTGCAACAAATATGACCTCATGGTCCTGTTTCCCTCTGCCTTCGGGTCACAACACGATTTTACCCTGTTTTTTATTTTTTTTTGTCACCAGGGATTCAGATGAGGGTGGTTGTGGTCTCAGGGTGGGTGGCCTCATCCTGGAGCTGTCACTTCATCACCGTGGGACCCTGAACACTGGGTGGGTGATGGGGACAGTGATGCCAGTGCTTGGCAGGGGTGCCCATGAGGACCAGGTAGATGTAACGCATAGCGAGGGTTCCTCTTCAAATACAGCAAGCGCGAGCTGGGACAGCGTCAGCAGCTCTGAGGAAGCGTGGAGCCCTGGGCCAGAATTCTTGGATCCTCCCCCCAAATCGGTCCTCGCTCTTTGGGAAACCGCAGGAGGACTCTGGGCTTTGCCCTTTATCTGAAAACAAAGGGGCCGACTGAAGTGATACTTATCACAACTTCTGTGTTCCATGAACGGTGAACCGTGACTTGCCTTATTTCTGGAATTTGGGGCAGGGGAGCAGGGAGGATATGGTCGAGAAGAACGTGGGCTCAGGGCAGTAATGAAGCTCCTGCCACCCAGCCAGGTCGAAGAGCGGAGGCCTCTGCGCTTTGTCTTATGATTCAGTAAGTTTGCCGAGAAGATGCAGGTGTGTGTGTTTGTGGTGCTGCAGGCATGGGTGCAGCTGAGTGAGGTGTGGGGGGCAGAGAGAGACCAAGGAGCCCCGGCATTCGGACGGTGCTGAGTGGCTGAGCGGTTAGCAGGGGCTTGCACGTGGCGTGGATGTGCCAGTCTCCCCCGCCCTCCCCACTTGGGCATGCTGACAGGAGCTGGGCCGGCTGTGGGTGACCCACTCTGGGCAGTAGCTTGGCCACAACATTGAGAACTCATTCTTCTTCTTCTTCTTCTTCTTCTTCTTCTTCTTCTTCTTATTATTATTATTATTATTATTATTTTAAATCTTATATTGTTGAGATTATTACAAATGCCCCTCTTTTTTCCCCCATAACTCCCCTCCACCTGGTTCCCACCCCACCCCAGGCCCTCTCCACCCTTTTGTCTGTGTCCATAGGTAATGCATACATGCATATAAGATCTTTGTCTAATCTCTTCCCACACACCCACCCTCTTCTCTCTGAGAATCATCAGTCTGTTCCATTTCCATGCCCCTGATTCTATTCCATTCACCAGTTTATTCTCTTTATCAGATTTTTTACTCATTTGATTTTTAGATTCACTTGATAGATATGTATTTGTTGTCACTTTGTTGTTCATAATTTTTTATCTTTACCTTTTTCTTCTTCTTCCTCTTCTTAAAGAATACCCTTCAGCATTTCATATAATACTGGTTTGGTGATGATGAATTCCTTTAGCTTTTTTTGTGTCTGTGAAGCTCTTTATCTTACCTTCAATTCTAAATGAGAGCTTTGCTGGGTAAAGTAATCTTGGTTGTAGGTTCTTGCTATTCATCACTTTGAATATTTCTTGCTGCTCCCTTCTGGCCTGCATAGTTTCTGTTGAGAAATCAACTAATAGTCATATGGGCATTCCCTTGTAGGTAACTAACTGTTTTTCTCTTGCTGCTTTTAAGATTCTCTTTGTCTTTTGCCCTTGGCATTTTAATTATGATGTGTTTTGATGTGGTCCTCTTTGGATTCCTCTTATTTGGGGTTCTTTGTGCTTCCTGGACTTGTAAGTCTATTTCTTTCACCAGATAGAAGTTTTCTTTCATTATTTCTTCAAATAGGTTTTCAATATCTTGCTCTCTCTCTTCTTCTGGCACCCCCATAATTCAGATGTTGGTATGCTTGAAGTTGTCCCAGAGAATCCTTACACTATCTTCATATTTTTGGATTCTTTTTTCTTTTTGCTCTTCTGGTTGGGTGTTTTTTTGCTTCCTCATATTCCAAATCATTGACTTGATTCTCGGGATCCTCTAATCTACTGTTGAATCCCTGTAGATTATTCTTTATTTCAGTCAGTGTATACTTAATTTCTGACTGGTCCTTTTCCGTTTTTTTTTCTGGCATTCTCACCAAGATCCTTGAAGGTCTCATTAAGCTCCTCGGAGGTTTCTAGAAGATTCTTGAGTAACCTTATAACTGTGGTTTTGAACTCTATACTCAGTAGTTTGCCATTTCTTTCATTTTGGCATGTTTCTTTGTCTCTGCATTTTGGCTGCTTCCCTGTGTTTGTTTCTATGTATTGGGTAGCTGCTAAGTCTCCTTGACTTGATAGAGTGGTCTTGTGTAGTAGGTGTCCTATAGGGCCCAGTGACTCAGCCTCCCCAATCACTTGAGGTGGACACTCTTGGTGTACCCCTTTGTGGGCTGTGTGCACAATCTTGTTGTAGTTGAGCCTTGATTGCTGTTGGTGTCACTGGGAGGAATTGACTTCCAGGCCAATTGGCTGTGGGGACCAGCTGCGATTACAGAGGGAGAGCTGCTGTGCAGGAGACACCCTTATGGAGCAGGACTTGCTTCAGTGGGGCTTTGGTGCTCACTGAATCTGCCCCTTGAGTGTGTCACTTATGGATGTGTAGAGTTGTAATCTGGTATGGTCTCACACTGACCACTGGGTACACTGCCTCTTGGGTCTCCAGGGAGGTGCAAAGTCAGCCACAGCCTGGGGCCACCCAGCAGGAGCTACAGAGAGATCTTCAGATTCCTCTTCTTTGTATCGGGTTTGGAAGTGTCCATGAAAGGCCCAGCTGTGAAGCACTGCATGCTGGTGCTGGTCTTGGGCCTTTTATTGATAGCTTTGGGGCTCCCTGACCCAGCTGCAGCTTGTTTGACAGGTTTTAGGCGAGACAGGATAGGCCATTCATATGTAAAAGCCGCTGCCCACAGTTTGAGCAGGCTTGTGAATTGGGTGGGGTAGGGTCTCAGGGAATCTCCAGGGTGGAGCAAACAGCAATGGCTGCCAGTCAGCCCTGCACCGGGGAGGTCCCAGCACAGGAACAATGACCACTGCGAGCACCTCGTCTGGAAGAAAGCCGCCCCCGAGTTCCTGCCCCAATGCCAAACAGTCCAGTTTCTCCTGGTATGTGTCTGGGTCCCCCAGAGCCTCTCCGGGCACTGGAACTCAGAGGAAGTGGCAGCTTGTAAATTCAGTTCACAGTGCCGGCCTTTTAAGATCTCTAGCAGCCTTTGTGTCACTCAGCCCCAATCCAAACTGGTTTTTACAGTCCATAGTTCTTACAGCCCGTATGGACGTCTTTCCCCAGCTCTGGAACCCTGGGCTGGGGGTCTGGTGTGGGGCTGGGACCCCTCGCTCCTCCGGGCAGCCTCCGCAGAGGCGATCTCCCTCCCGATTAAAAAAGCGGCACACCCGGGTGCCAGCCCAGCCCATTCCGCACCTCCTGCCAGTCTCAGTGTGCTTTCTTCTTTACCTCTCTAGTTGTAGTGCTTCCACTCAGCCAGCTTTCCTGCGGTTCTGGATGATGGTTGTTCTGTATTTTAGTTGTAATTTTTATGTGATTGTGGGAGGCAGCAAGTATAGGCATTAACCTATGCCACCATCTTGGTTCCTTCCTAGTATTATTCTCTCTCTCTTTCTTTTTTTTTTTTTTTTGTTAATCCTCACCTGAGGTTTTTTTCCCATTGATTTTTTAGAGAGAGTGGAGGAGGGGGGAGGGAAGAGAGAGAGAGAGAGAGAGAGAGAGAGGAAGAGAGAGAAATATCCATGTGAGAGAGACACATCGATTGGTTGCCTCCCGCATGCATTCCCACTGGGATTGGGGATTGAACCTGTAACTCAGGCATATGCCCTTAACTGGAAATTGAACCCATGACCCTTTGGTGCTTGGGCCAATGCTCTAACCACTGAGCATGCCAGCCAGGGCATCACTGAGAACTCTTGAGGCGCTTTTACAATTCCCCTGTTAGCAATTTTCATGTCTGACCTCACATGCTCTTTACAGCCCTGTACGGCAGGCACTGCTATCATTTCTCTATGTTCAGATCAGAGGTGGTAAGTGACTTGCCCAAGACCACACGGCGTTTAAGGTGGAGCAGAAGCCTGAGCAGGGCTGGCTCCACAGGCTGCGTTCTTACTGTTCATTTGCGTTCTCTCTCCCCGTGTGGCTCCATCGGCTGCAGGGCTTATTAAACTCTGATCCGGGTCCTTCCTAAAACCGATCGAAACAGAGCCCCTGGGTTTGGGGCTCAGGAATCTAGTTTTTCCCGGTTCCAGTGAGTGATCACAGTGAGGGCTGAAAACTGAGGTGTGCAGCACACCCTGCCTGGGGCCCGTGCCTGGGGCCCGTGCGTTGAATCAGCGTGGAACAGGACCCATGGAGAAGGCCCTGGAACGTGCAGCCGACACTAGTCTGCTTCCTAGATCCACCTGCGAGGGGCCTGCGTCCCCTTCTCGGCGTTCTCTCGAATCTTTCCAGTGGAGACGGAGTGTGCCAGGGCTGGAGCGTGGCCCAGATTTATCTGCCGGTTACTTGTGTGGAACATCCAAACACTTTTGTTTTAATATCCAGCTGGCATTGGTACTATTAAAATGACCCCTGCTTGTTTATCCTCTGGAAACAATCATCGTGTTTGCTGTGAGTGCAGACAGCCGTTGGAAATGGGACGTCTGCGCGGAGAGACCACTGTGGCGTGTACGGAGCAGACAGATGGACCTGACCCCCAAAGATGAGTGAAAGCCAGCTGTGGTCAGGCAGGGAGTGGCCGCGCTCCTGTGTAGGTCTGGCTCCTGCGAGACCTCTGACCCCTGCTGGGGCACCTGGCCCTGGGGGACCTAGGAGTGGTCCGGCACTCTGAGGAAGTTGAGGCAAAGGCCCTCAGCTGTCCTGGCCTGACCAGTCACAGGGACGGGGAGAACACGGTAGGAATTGTCCCCCTAGTGCTGTCACTGTGGGGTGTGGAAAGGGTCCTAATCCTCTCCCCCAGGGCAGCCCAGAGGACTTGCCCAGAGGAGGCCCTGCCTGTCTCCCTGGGGAGCGAGGCCCAGTCCTGGGTGGGCAGCAGAGACGGAGACCCTGGAGACTGAAGGCCTGTCTTTGGCAGAGTGGCCACCCCCGCTGGACACACACAGGGTCTCAGCCTGCATCTGAACCCCGCTGGGCTGGGGGTGGGGTGAGGTCAAGGGCCTGTTGCAGGGGGGAGGCTATGGATGAGTGCGAGTGGGGCTGAACAGTGTTCCTCCAAAAGTTCATGTCCACCTGGAACCTCAGAATGTGGCCTTGTTTGAACAGGGTCTTTGCAGATATAATTCGTTGAGACGGGGTCATACTGCAGCAGGAGGGGTCCTGAGTCCAGTGACCAGTGTCCTTATAACAAGAGGAGAGCAAACACAGAGACACCGGGAAGAGGCTGTGTGAAGACAGAGGCAGGGACTGGAGTGATGTAGCTGCAAGCCCAGGAATGCCGAAGACGGCTGGGGCCCCGCCGCAGGGAGAGCATGGCCCAGCTGACACCTGCATCCAGACTTCTAGCCTTCAGGATGTGAGAGAATTGATTTCTGTTTTTTTTTCGTTGCGGCAGCCCTAGGACACTAACACTGAGGAGGGTCCCCACACTTCCCAGGGGGCTCACTGGCTGGAGAAGGGTGGTCTTGCTGCTGTCACTGTTGTCCCCAGGCTGGTGGGCTCTCCAAAGTTCGTGACAGGTAATAACCTGTGAGAGGTGGTTGGAGGGGGCTCAAGTAAGCAGGTACTGCCCAGGAAAGGCTGGAAGATGTGGGAGAGGGGGCAGGGAAGGTGGGTGGCAGGCTCTTGGCTGGGAAAGGATGGGCTGGGCTCTGTTCTGGGTGAAGGCATCCTGTGGTTTCCTAGGCTGAGAGAAGAGCTGCAGAAAGAACACAATTTTGAGGGCAGAGATGAAGCTGGACAGTAGACTTGAGAGGGGCCAGCCTTCCTCATGGAATGGTGGAGCCTGGGTGTCCCTCTCAAGGGCAAAGGCGCAGGTAGCATGGCTCTGCCTTCGTGGCCGTCACTCACCTTGAGGCCTCTCTTGGATTCTGCTGCCACCATGAACCCCAGAAGGCGATGTCCACCTCAATGGGAACAGTGGCCCAAATCCGTCCACACTTCTGAGAGGGCTGGTGGCCTTGGACCTGCACCACAGACAGGCCTGGCTCAAGTCCCAGCCCTAGTGTGTCCCAGCCAGGCTACCGTCACATCTTCTCTCCAAGCCTCCATTTCCTTCTCTACAGAGCGGGGGGCTTTGTGGTACCGTCTCGGGGTGTTTGTGAAGATTAAATGTGTTCATGCTTTTAGAGGTGCTTGGCGGACACATGGTAAACACTCCACATCGTTAGCTCTTATTATTTAGTATCAGCTTGGCAGGTCTCAGTAAGTGCAAAGGCAGGGCTGAAAGGCAATAATTATAGAAGCACAAACAGCATACAGTACAGGTTTCCATGGTCCCGAATGTCTGGGCTGACTCAGCACCCAGCAGAGCTCCTGCCCTGGCCTGCGCCCTGGGCATCTGTGAAGGGCCTCCTCCCGGCCCCTGCCCTGGAGTCTCGGCTTTTCCAGTCCCCCGTGCTGGCAGCAGGGGCACTTTTCCTTGTAACGGAAGCATGACTGTGGCGCTGGATTGGAACGGCCCAGCTCTGAGGTTTCAGTGTGGGGAGAAGCTCAGAAGTCTCCTGACTTCTCAACCTCTCCAAGCTGGCGGCTCTGCTATGAAGATGGAGGCTTGGGTGGCATTCTGTTCTCTCTTGTGCCTGTGGCTGTCCCCTCTGCTCCCTTTCAGAGCAGGAGGGGTCAAAAGGGAGGGGTTTAGGGAAGGTCTACTGTATGAGGGTGAGTGGGGAGTCCTGGCCTGGAAGGTGTTCAGAGTGTGTGCTCGGGCCATGGCTGTGGCTGTCGCAGCCCGGTGCAGACGTTGCCCATGCCTCACCCCATGTGGTGCCATTACATGTGCTACCTGTGTTTGAGCCAAGGGTGGGCCAGGGGCCAAGGAGACTACTGCATCTTATGCCAACTGCTGAGTGCTCCCTGGGATATAATTATTTTTTATTTCGTTGATGTTCAGTTCTGGGCACACAGACTTCCATTGTCTTGGGGTCCTGGACACCTTCATTACAATGTCAGCCTTCACCCCTTGCAGACCCTTTGCCCACAGGTCAGCAGCCGCCAGCTCCCATCTTGCCATCCCGTTTGCGTCCTGGTTTGGGAGGGCTCTGTTCTAAGGCCTTCCAACAGCACGCTGACAACTCCACGATTGCAGACCTACAGCTCAGAGGAGTGCCTCAGCTGGGCATTCAAAGGCTGGCCCTCCCAGCAGCTGCACAACTGGTCTACCTTCCTCATTGCCACAGGTTCACACACCTCAAAACACAGTCAGTGTACCCCCATTCCAGTGCAACAGTAGCATCTACTCTCTTTCCTTTGAACACCAACATCACCACCAGCAAAATCCAGATGAAATTCAGGATGCCAGTAAGAACACGCAGTGCACTCCAGTAGGCCAAGGGCAGCAAGGAGGAAACCATGAAACCCTAGCCCCCATGGAAGACCATCACTGGGTTACCTTCCTGTGCAGGTAGGGCTGCTCTGTGGGCTCTGGGGTCAGCTGGCATCAGCCCGATTGGCTTTTCTTCCCCCGGGCTCTGTGCCTCGTGGGTTATAGTCCTCCTGTGGTTCTTTTCAAGTGACCTTGGCTGCCCATGGCCCCTCTTGTTTCCTGGTGGGTCTGGGCCATGGTTGGCGGCTTTCCACCACTGTGCCTCGCCGGCCTTCATTTCTCCTGCCCCGTGTAACTCCCTGCACTGGGGCCTTGCCTGTTGAGCCAGCTCTGCCCTCTGCCAGCTGCTGTGGTCCACCTTAGCTGACACACTGAGATGCTGCCTCCTACCTTGTACCCCTGAGGTACCACAGGAGTGGGATTAGGGAACTAGAGTTTGTTTTACGGGATGCACTGGGCATTCATTGGTGTATGGCCAATTCAGAGGGCTGCTGTGTGAGCAGTCTTAGGCACCTACCTTCCCCCTCACACTTCCTTAGGGAGCTTTAAGCTTTCCTGGGGACCTGGGGCTCCTTACACCCAGGAGAGAATAGAGTTGGTGGTGGATGGTGTCTTAGCCCATCCAGGCTGCCATAGCAGAAACACCACAGACTGGGTGGCTTATAAACAACTGGTATTCATTTCTTACGGTTTGGAGCCTGGGAAGTCCAAGATGAAGGCGCAGGCACACTGAGTGTCTGGTGGGAGCCTGCTTCCTGGCTCATCGACACCGTCTTCCCTCTGTGTCCTCACAAGGAAGGAAGGGGAAGGGAGCTCTGTGGGGCCTCTTTTATCAGGGCCCTAATCCCATCATGTGAACGCCACCCTCATAACCTAATCACCCCTGAAGGCCCCACTTCCTAACACCCGCACATTGGGGATCAAGTTTGAACATACGAATTTTGGGGGGACACAAACGTCCAGTCTACAGTAGACCCCTTGGGGGCCTCCTTTTGCTCAAGCTGGAGCACAGGTGCTCTGGAAAGTCATCCAGACTCTGGGCATCACCCTGGATTCTGCCTCAAGAACCCACTCATCATGCTTTCCCGTGGCTGATCCCCTTCCTGCTCTCCCTCACCCATTGGCCACGATGGCCGTCCCTCTCTCCCTGGGTCAGCCCCTACTGTGTCTCCATCTCCACTCAGGCTGCCCTTTTCTCTGCGCCCTGTACTGCTTGGCAGAGCCCTGAGGGGGATGTGTGAGAAATTCAGTAGAAACAGCGAGGAACTTTATGGGCCCCGAATCTGCTTGTTCTAAGGTAAATGCATTCAAAGGCTTGAAGAGCTAAGAATCTTCTCCCTCCGTGCCTGGCCGTATGTCAGATGGGAGTCACCATCTTTATCCTGCCCTATGGGAACGACCTATCTGCATACTTTATCTTCTCCTTAGTTGAAGCCGGAGGCTCCAGTTGAGATTCTCAGAAGCTCCAGGTCGATGTGTCATTGATTTATAGCAGAGGCTTTAGAGGGCTACTGACTGCTCTCCCTGAGTGGCGTGTGTGCATCCCCTCTGACTTCCAACCAGTCCACTCCCCATGGAAGGCACTGGTAGAAGCTGACCCTTTCCAGGATTGTAGCTTCATGTACTCCATGCTAGCACAGCACCAGGCATGGCTCCCGGCCCTCTGATTTTGAAGGGTAACTTGGAGTTGTTGCTTGCTTTGGAGTTGGAGAGTAGGAACAGGGAGAACCCGCACAAGGGTTAGGTAGGACCTAGGGCAGTGATGGCGAACCTTTTGAGCTCAGCGTGTCAGCATTTTGAAAAATCCTAACTCTGGTGCCATATAGAAATTTTTGGATACTTGCAACCATAGTAAAACAAAGATTTATATTTTTTGATATTTATTTTATATACTTAAATGCCATGTAACAAAGAAAAATCAACCAATGAGTTTGCATGTCACCTCTGACATGCGTGTCATAGGTTCGCCATCACTGACCTAGGGGAAGGGCCTGTGACTGGGGGAAGTGAGGACTTTTTACCCGAGGGGCCGTGAGGCCTTGCCTCTGTCAGGCGCAGGGCCCTCACACCGGCTTGTGAGTGGGAACGTGCGTGAGCGAGCATCCTGCCTGCAGGTGAGACAAACAGCCCATCTTCTCTCCTCCCGGGATGCCGCTCTGTGTGCTTGACCTTAGCTGACAGATTGGAACCCCCCAGTTTATAGATTTCACTTTTTTAAAGCCCTTTTTGTGAAACACTAACCTCAGCGAAGGAGAAAGAAGGGAGAAAAAAACAAAAGAGCTGAGTTCAGCAGCTGCAGTTTGCTATATTTTTCATCTTGCCTCAGCAAGTTGGGGCCACAAATAATCTGGTCTTATATGCTTCAGCAATGCTGCTGTGGACGACTTCCCTCTCCTCCTAGGGCAGCACCCCCCTGGGAGCCAGCCCCGCCCCCTTCCCCAACCTGCCACTCAGGTGGCCCTGTGACCAGGGCACGGGGTCCAAGTGGGAGGCCGAAGCTCAGAGCGAGCATTGGCCAGCCAGGGGGCGGGTCATTAATTTTGGAATGGTTTCTGGAATCAGCTAAATATTTCCCTTTAACCAGTTTCCCCAGCCTCACATCCTTTGTTAGTTCAGGAAAAATGTCATTTATAATGGATGTTGCCTTGATGAATTGTTCAGAGAAGCACAGTGTTCTCATTAGTCTATATAATGAGAAAGACTCCTATGGTGGCATAGCTGCCTGGATGTGGAGACTGTATTTGATGGGAGGAATATTCATCCGTGTGGTCTGTCCCTTCTAGAAGGCCTGGAATAGAGGCCGAGGGGCCTGAGCGGTGTTTGCCCAGTGCTCTCTGAGAGCAGGTCCCCACCACACGTGTCCTCCCTGCTTCCCAGTGGGTCTGGGTTGTGGTGTGAAGGCCCCTCACCTGCTCTGCCACCCCCACCCTCTGCCCCTGCTCTGGCCCCCTGCACTAGAAGCTGGTCTGGCTACTCAGCTGAGGAACATAATTTGGGTGTAATAGTCCTGCTCATCCTCTCTCTCTCTCTCTCTCTCTCTCTCTCTCTCTCTCTCTCTCTCTCTCTTCCTAAGGAGAAAAAGAATAAACAGGTAGACAGTGCATTCTATTTTCCAAAAGCACTTCTGCATATGTGAGTCATTCCAGACTCTCTTCCATGGGGGTATCAGACAGGTACTGAGCGGTGCAGTGACATTTCCAGGGTTCACAGCTTGCGAGCAGCGGGCATCTGACCCAGATGCCCTGGCTTGTCACTGGTCCCTCACTCTCTGCCTGTCTAAGAATGGACAGTTTACCCAGCCTTTCTCCACAGAGGCCCATTGGATTTCCTCTGTGAGCCCTCAAGGCACTTCTTTGTCTTAAGAGTGGTGCTTAAGGATGTGTGTTAATTTTTGCAGGTCCCTGGGGCCTCCTTTAGTGAATGGCTATTACCATACAAAGATACTTTCCCAAGTTCCCCACAGTCACCAGGCAGGATGTGAGGAGGGGAGGAAGGCAGTCCCAGTGGGGGCTGAGCTATCTTGGTGGCCAGGGTAATGCAAGGTTGATGCATTTGGCTGTGCTGCCAGCTGGAAATCTGCTTGTAATTTTATTTTTCAGGGGAAGGTGTTAGGCTAGTTCTTGACTCTCTTCCTGCTTAGAGTAAAGTCTTCTGTACCTTCAGATGTAGTCCCCAACCATCCGTCCATCCATCCATCCATCCATCCATCCATCCATCCATCCATCCAGTCACCCACCCATCCATCCACCCAGCCATTCTTTCTTCCATCTCTCCCTTTCTCCTTCCATCCAACAGATACCGAGTTCCAGTTTGGTGTTAATCACTACTATGGGCCCTGAAGACTCAAATGATAATTAAATGATTTCTGTTCTGAACCTGGTTTTCTCAGTTGGGAGAAACAGATATGAACAATATAACTTACGATTTAGTTGGTGGTGCAAGTACAGTAACTGGAATTTGTGAAACATGTTCAGAGTTGGGGCAAGGCATTCAGAGAAGGTTTTCTGGATGAGTTGGCCCTGGAAGTGGCTTGAAAGGGTGACTTGGAAGGGGTTTTAAAGATGACATGGTTGGGAGCAGGCATTCCTGGCAGCGGTGGCACCAAGGGACAAGGATCTGTGAAACATCACAGTTGGGAACGTGTGTGTCTTGATATTGCTACAGGGTTTGGGGTGGGAGAGAGGAGGACGAGTGTGAGGACAGATGATATGATATAGATCAGCAGGGGGCCAATGATAGGTGGGGATCAGGGTGTCAAGTGATGGGCTGTCAGAGGCCAGGGAGTCCTCCTTTGTGGGTGTTAGCGGGGCTGTAGTCACCATTATAGCTCGTGGGCATGGTCCTGGGTGCTGTCCAAGAATCTCGGGTCCTCTTGCCAGAGATGACTAGACCATTGCTGTGGATGAGGACACAACCAGAGGGTAAATAACTGGCCCAGGGTTGTAGCCCTGCGATCACAGAGCTGGGCTTTGAATGAGGTGGTTCGGCGGCTGGGGTTTTGTCCATAATCGCTCCGCCTCTCTTGTTGGTCTGCAGTTTCGGCTAATCATGTACCTCTGGGGCTCTTTCCCCCGAATGTTATGTCAGGAAAATGTGATTTGATGTAAGAACCTATCTGAATTTCTGCAAGAATATGCCATGGAATAATAGGGTTGGGATGGATTGTGAAGGCTGACACACGCATTCCCTGGAGGCTGAAGGGAGGGGAAGTGCTGGGACTCACAAAGGTGGGAGGGAACTGGGTTCTTGAGTAGGAGGTCCTACTGGGCATCTGGAACAGGAACGAGGAGGTCAGAACAGCTTGACCTGAGAGCAGAGACACTAAGCTAATGAGAGCCCAGGGGTCAGAGTTTTGGGACTAATTACTAGGGTTAGGAAGACCATGTGAGGAGTGGACCACTGGCAACTGGGACCTTGCCTGCTCCTTGGCCACCACAGGGTGACCTGCTATCCCTGACTTGAGGACGGTGGACCTGGAGGTTTTTGTCTGCAGCAGGAGGGGGCGGGCATGGGGAGGGAGAGAGGGAAGAAACCTAACCTCATACAATGAGCAGGAGCCATATCAGCATTCAGAGAAAGTTGAAAGAAATCTTTCAGCTGGCTGGCTACCTAGCTCAAGGCTAACCACACTCTTAACACAATAATAAGTCAATCCTTACTGAATAATTAAATAGAGAGCCTTCATAAGTATTGACTTAATGTGACAGCAAGTCTATAGTGACTTGGGGTTTGCTTATGTAAACACAATCTCTTGTTCAGCTTACTTAGCAGTTCAATGAAATAGAACAGTCCTTCAATTAAAATCAAATGCTGAATACATTTAATTCTTTTCTCTTTTTACGGGGTAATAATAGGTTTGGAACATAGGTGAAGGGATGTGGGGTGGGGCGGGGAGGAGAGAAGGGTAGCTGCGCCCACATGCCTGTATTGTTAGAGGACTCAGAGGAGTGTATCCACTGGTGGTGTCCAGAAGAAGGAAGTGGTCTGGGCTCCCATCTTGGGTCCCAGGTGGGAGATCCATGTGGGCGTGGGTTGACTTCTGTCCCATCAGACCCTCCCGATCCTCTCTCAGAGCAGGTGTGGGTTGGCCACTGTGGTTGGTGTGTCAGACTGTGGATGGTGGCCTGGGTCTAACTGATTGCTTCTGGTCAGCTGGGGTCCAGTGGCTCAAACCACAGCCTCTTCAGGTCATTTTCTGTGGACGGTTTCATGGCTCATCTGGAGGAGAGAGGGGATGCTGGGTGAGCTCCAGGCTGCATGGCAAAGAGGGACAAGGGGGGAAGGTGGCATCCCACTGACTCCCTTGGTGATGCCGGAAGAGAAATAAACCTCCCTGGTTCTGTGGCTGCAGTGCCAGGACCGGGGGAGAGTAGTGGGTTGGGAGAGAGATGGCTTGGTAGGGGCAGGGGCAGCACGGTAGCAGCGAAAGCCCACGGGCTCATGAGTAAGATCTGGAGCTGAGCCTCTGGCCCCGTTGCTGGGATGTGAGTTAATTAATTAACCTCCCCAGGCTTCTGTTTCCTTATCTGTAAAACAGGGCAGTCCTGCCAACCTCAGAGACTCATTGTCAGAATAAAATGTGGTGATGTCAGTGGAAGGACTTTGCGTGATGCCGTATAAATGCAGGAGGTGCTTGTCAATAGGTCAGAGATATGACGTCCCTTTGTTCTGAAGAGAAAGTGCTTATGTGTCTCCACAGTGTTCGTGCTCAGGAGTGGTCAGCAGTGCCCTCCAACCGCAGTAACAGAGGCAGCAGGCATTGATGGGCATTGCCGGGCACCCACTGCACACCAGGCATTGTCCAGGCACTTCCGTATATTTGCTCATTGGACATCTCATTCATCCTCACCACAGCCTTGTGAGGGAAGAACTGTTATTCCCTCCATTTTACAGAGGCCTGGAGAGGTTTAATGACTCAAGGCCACACAGCTAGTGAGTAGCTGGGCCAAGGTTCAAACCCCGTCAGCATGACGTGATGTCAGAAGCTGGACTTAACGACTAGGGAGTGCTTCTATGGAGGGGCTGGAGTCGGGGTGGGGAGGTGGGGAAGGATGCTTGAAGAATCCAGGGTCTCCAGTGAGTGGAGATCAAACCTTTCTACATGCAACAGCTTGCCCCGAGGTCTTGGTCATGTCCAAATGGGTTCCATCTGCATTTCCCAGCGTGGCATCAGGCTCTGTCTCGAGCCTGCCAGCTCCCAGGAGTGGGAATCAGAGCTGCCCCAGGGTGAGGAGCCCATCCCCTGAGCTGGTAGCTTTTCTCTCAGCCTTGTTGTCTTGGACAGAGAGTCCACCGAATTTGTTGATGCTTCTGGAACCAATAACATTTTGTCTAACTGAAGGCGAGAAACATCATTGTTTATAATAGGCCCCGTACAATTAAGCGTAAAGAAATAATTACAGTCTTAAAATGACTTTATTAAAAGAGAACATAATGAACAGCAGGTTGTATTAGCATCTTCTGAAATCTACTTCTGGATCTTGCCGGTTCCTAAGCTCACTAATTCCCCTGATTGTGACCAGGGTGCATAAACTGTCTTGTCTCCTGCTTTTTATCGCTTCACATGATTTCGTGTTTGAATTTTCATATATTGGTACAATCCTCATCCTTGTCATCTCTAATAGTGATGTGGCTTTCTGCGGCTTATCTGTCTGAGCCATTCCTCTCTCACTGGCGGGGAAAGGACGCCAGGCCCGGGGCGTCTTCCTCCCTGAATTTTACCGTCGTCCATTTTCCGAGTTGCTCTCGCTGAAGTGCTCCTGCCCCTTTGGCTCTTTTGTGTGGGTTAGTCATACCCTTTGTGGGTGTGGGTTTTGGTCTGTGTCCTTCCTAGTGTGTGCTTTCTGGTTGCTTTGAACTTGACAGAGAACATCACATCAAATCAGAGAGCGAAGCTAAATAGTAGTAATGTTTTCTGTTATAAGTGACAGAGACCCAACTAGCTTAAGAAACCTTAAAAAGGAATTTGTTCCCAATAAAATAGAGAAAGGGGCAGAAGAGTATTCCAGGACTCTAATACAAATCTCTCTCTCTCTCTCTCTCTCTCTCTCTGCTTCTGCTTCTCTCTTCAGTGTAGCTACTTATTTGTATTGTGCCATGAGGCTGGAACTTGGTTCCCATTTCTCTGGGCTCACACCTATGCAGTCTCATAGCCAGAAGGAAGGATGCTGTCCCATGCCTGCTCCACCAGCAAGACTTCAGGGAAGGGCCCTGTCTGGCCCAGCCTGTCTCATCCTTCTCCCTGGACCAGTCAGTGTGGCTGGGAAAAGAATGGTGTGGTTTGTGCTGCCTGGGTCATGTGCCCACCTGCAGCCCAGGAGGGGGGTGGTGCTATGGTTGACAGCCTGGCTGGAGGAGAAAGTCCCCAGCCCGCCCCGAGGGGAGCAGCTCTTCTGGGCAGAAAGAGTAAGTTCCCGGTGTGCGCTTTCAGGATGCACAGGAGGGAAGGAAGCCGGTTGGTACTTCAGGCCATGAAGTGAGTGGTGGCAGTGTCTAGAGGAGGCAGGCAGGGATGGAGGGCCAGGCTGTCCACTGTGAGCCCCGGAGGTGTCAGAAAACAGCCGTGTGGGTGAAATCCACCTTCCCCTTTCTCAGTGTCATGTACACTGAACCCACTTAACGAGGCCCTGCACTGCTGGAGGGGCCCTGAGGCAGCCGTTCCAGAGGCACATGGGCCTAGTAAAGCCGTTTGCTCTGCGTTCCCATAAATTGCCTGGGAAGCCGTTATGAGTGATTTGCTCTTCTTGGGAGCCCTTTCTTGCCTCCACAAAATATTCAAGTGCCCTGTTGGTTTGCGTGAGGCAGTGCTGGTGGCTACCCTGGAAGCATTGTTAGCAGTGGGGGCTCCTGGCAGCAGAGCCGGAGAGAGGACCCTGTCCTCACGGGACGGTGCCTGGCCCCGGTTTGCTGGCTGCAGGATACGCATGTGTGTCCTGCCGCTCGGCGACCCTGTCTTCACAGTGAAATCACCACCTCTGTCTACTTTATGGGGTTGCTCAAAATTAAATGAGAGAGCAGTGTCCGGCACACAGTCGGCTCTCAGTAAACATTAGCTCCCTTTCCTGTTTCTCCACTTCTCCAACCAGCAGAACATTGGTTTCCTAAGAAGATGGAACTTTGGGAAATCGACAATAACTTCAGACCAAGCAGCTGTGTGTTGGCCAGCATTGGAATGTTTGGGGGTTCTGTGGGAGCAATTCACCCCAATTTTATATGAGGCCAGACAGATTTGAGAAAGTGTGTGTGTTTGGGTGCAATCTGGATTAAGGGGATGTCTCATTGATAACTGGCACCTGTACTTTCTCTTGACTAAGACCAAAGCACGGAACTGAGAGGCGTGTCCAAGTGTAGCTGTGTCTGTGTGGGGACAGGGGTGTGTGTGTGTAGGTGTGTGTGTGCAGGTGTGTGTGTGCGTATAAGCATGCAAACTCTTTGCCATGTAACCAGGAGCTATGGCCTGAAGCATCACTTTCTTCATTGGCTGGGCCTGGAGCAGGGCAGGGAAAGCTGAGACCAGCTCTGCAGCCTGTGCAGCTGCCATGTCCCCGGCAGCACTTGCCTCCAGGTCACCTGGAGGGCTGGGCAAAGAACAGGTGGCTGGGCCCTGCTCTGGATGTCAGATCTGCTAGGTCTGGGGCGGGGCCCGGGAATGTGCATTCCTACCAAATTCCCAGCTGACGCCTTGGTCTTCGGACCCCACTTTGAGAATCGCTGACCTGTAGGAAGTCCGTGCACCCCTGCAGCCCCTCGGCATGATTTCTGCTGTGAGGGTCGGTCTTCTCTCATCTTGACTTTGCAGGAGCAAATCTGCCCAGCAAACAGGATTGCAGGGTCTAACAAATCAGATACAGGGTGCCTCGCTACATTTGAATTCCAGATAGACAATGGAATACTGGTTAATGTAAGGATGCTCCAAATATGGCATGGACATGCTCACACTGAAAAGGTGTATTGTTGCTTATCTGAAATTCAAATCAGATGGGTGTCCTGCATTTAATCTGGCAATTGTTTAATCAAATTGGGGGTCAAGTGTCCCTCTCCGTCTCTCCGCTGATTTCCTGTGATTGAATGGGCTACAGCTGCACATGAAACAAGCCCGCAGAGGGTTTGTGATTTGGACAGACCCACCTGCTGCCGCGCTCACTTGGCAGTCTTCACTTGATCTCGGCGAGATGGACTTGGCTTCTGTTCATATTGGTCCTCTTGCTGGCTCTCTGCTTTTCTCGCTTCGTGGTCTGCTTGCCTTTCTCTCTCTCCTGCTTTCTTTGATGCCATCTCCCTTATGGGGGCTGCGAAAGGAAGACATCTGAGAAGCGATGGGGCTGATCCAGGGAGGCCTGTCTTGGCAGGGAGAGCAGAGTCCACCAGACAGGTGACCGAGGGCGCCTGCAGGGGGAGTAGCACCTGGCCCGGCAATGGTGCAGCGATCCCAGCTGGCTCTCTGTGCATGTGCAAGGACACCATCGCCTTGGGGACTGCACCTACCAGAGCTGGTGTGTGTCGTGGTTGGAGTCGAGTGTGTCGTGGCTTGAAGGAAATTGACACCACGTGCTCTCGTGTTGACAGAGTGCTCCGGCTGCCGTGGACGTCAGTGTGTCTTGCGGGGAGGAGGGGACCTGAGCAATCAAAGGCGTCCTGGAGTCTTCGACGGGACAGGCTCCTAAATGGCCCCATTTGCCACTCTCGCCTGCCAAGGCTGCTTGCTCCCCCCCCCCCCGCCCCTTTCTCTCACAGTCTGCTGGTCTTGGGCCTGCTCCCCCTCCCTGTGCTCTGGATAGAGCTGTGGCCTGCCGTGAAGGAAGTAGGCCATGGCCTCAGGGGAGCAAGGCAGCCCTTCGTATTGGTTACCCTGGGGCCCAGTGCGTGGTGCCTGGCTTCGGGGGCCTGCCTCCTCCTCCTGTGTCCTCAGTGTGGCAGGGCAAGTGATGTGGGGGCAGGAGGACATCGCTCACCTGTTGTCCAGCGGGGCGCCTGGCGCCTGGAGGCGAGGGAGGGGTGAGGGAACTGTCTCCCTGTCACACTGCCTTGCATGGGACCCACATCCACCTGGGCAGGTAACAGGTGTCTTTTTCTTTTATCAGACGCAGGGAAAGCTGCTCCCGGTGTGTACTTGCCGGTGGCAGGCACAGTGCTGGGATGAGGCGCCCGGGTGGAGGGGAGATAAGGGTGATTGATGCCTCTCCTCTGTGCCCACGTCTCTCAGGCCCCTGTGAGGGAGGGAGGCCGGCATGGCTCACCCATTGGGTAACTGGGGACACTGAGCACAGGCCGCATCACGGGCAAGGGATGGGCAGAGCGTGGCCTGGTAATCCTCTGCGGCAGTGTGATTGCCCGCCCGTCCTCACGGGGAGGCTGTGTGGGCGGCTCCTCACCTGCAGGGGGGCCCTCGGGTCTGCTCAGTGGGCAGTTGCTCCCATGGGACCTGGCCTGGTGGGCACTCTGCTCAGTCCCCACTCCCTTGGAATTCCTCTCTGACATTGCAGGGACATGCGTGCCCTCCCCACCCTCAGTCTTTCAGTCATGTGGCAGGGGCTCAGCACGTGTTCGGAGAAAGGATGGGTAGATATCTACCACCGCATCCAGACCCAAGGTGTTTGGATGAAGAAATCAGTAGGGCCTGCCCCTTGGGAACGTGGGTTCCAGTTGGAGAGACCAACAGGGCAACAGCAGTAAATGTCTATGCCATTAAGTATTTGCTTGCCTGGTTCAGATGTTGTCTGCAGCTGGAATACAGAGGTGGAGGCGGTCAGAAAGGACTTCACGGGGCAGGACGGCAGGGGGGCACTGGGGAAGCAGCAGGAGGGAGCCGGGCCCTACCTGTGATCAAATGGCATTGGACAGGCTCCTGTGTTTTGGCTAAGAGATGGCATTTGGGTGCCTCCTTGGCGGGAAGGAGATGGGAGCCTCCGGCTCTGCTTGTGATCCCTGCAGAGCTGGGTTCTGCCCGATGCTGCTCACCTGTGGTCCTCCTCAGTGCTGAGGCCTCTGGAGGAGACATTTGGCCAAAGCTAACCTCTCTCACCCCCTCATAGCTCCCGCCTCATTTGCTGGGTTGTGGGGTGGACAGCTGCTGGTCTTCCATGTGATGTGAAGTCCTGTCCTGTGGGGGCTGAGGCTGGGTTGGAAAAGCTGCTTTTCCTTGCTTGGGGGCCGGGTGGGGAGGAGCTAGAGGGCGTATTTATGGGCAGGAGGGAGGTGGAGAGAACCTCGGGTCCCATTCTTTTCCTGCGAAAGATAGGATATGTTTCCAGCGCTGCAGGATGCTGGGTCTGGAAGGACGTTGAAGGCTTCTGCACAGGAGCAGGGGACTGCCAGCTGGGCACCCACCCCGTTGAACTCTGGGATGCAGGCCCGGCTCACTGAGCAACTTGGGACCTTGGGCTTCAGCTTCCTCCTCTGTAAACTGGAACCATCATACACCTGCTTGCCAGATCTCAGATTCTTTGGGAAGGTTCAGTGATAAAGGGTGGCTGTGAACACCTTTTTTTTAAATTGTGGTAAATTCTACATAACATAGAAGTTACCATTGTATCCATTTCTCAGTGTCCAGCATGTGGCACGAAGTGCGTTCGCATGGTTGTGCAACCATCACCGCCATTCATTTCCAGAGCGTTTTCATTTTCTCAAACTCTAGAAATAGCTTTTAAACCAGGAACTAAGAGCATGTTTTATTCATTTGATAAACAAGGAAACTCAGTCCCCAAGGAGCAAGGACTCACCTGAAGTCCTTGTGATCAAGGGGCACAGCGGACGTGGGAACCCCGGGCCCCACCCCCCTCACTCGCTGCCTCTGCAGAGCTTCCTTCTCCCAGCCCGCACCCCCCGGAACCTGGGGCCCCAGGCAAACCTGAATTTGTCCTGTGGTGGGACCCACAAGCCGCCTCTGTGAGGGTGGTGCTCTCAGGCTCTCCTGGTCTGTCGGTCTATTTCTCTCCTCCGTCCTCAAATGGGACAGAGTCTGGTGGAAAGCATGGGGGGCTGAATTTAGGGTGAGCTTCGGGATGATTGTATGAGCAACCTCACCATGTGGAAAGAGCTGGGATAGGGAATCAAGGTCTGGCTTCTGGTCCTTCTGTGGTGTTCCCACTGAGCACGTATCTGTTGAGGTCCTACTGTGTGCCGTCATTGGGAACATAGCAGTGAACAAGACCTATTACTCTGGCTTGCTGTTGCTGTGAGACAAATGATACTCGGGGACCCCAGGGCAAAGGGCACTGGCCTCTAGGAGGCAGTGATGGGGAGGGGTGGGGAGACGGGCCCAGCCAGGCTGATGTGACGGCTTGTGTCAGGGCGCTGGGCTAGAAGGAAGAAGGAGTGGGAATCGCTGTGGTGCCCTGGGCTCCATGGGACCCTCCACACTGGGGGACAGGCCCGGTCAGGCACCTGCCTCCAGGAGGCTCAGGGCCGAGGGGAGCACAGGGCCGTGTGCACAGTTCAGAAGTGGTGTCACTGGTGCTGACAGAGAGGACTGGGCGATGCAGGAGAAGAGGCCGATTCTACTGGGTGGGACCTGGAAGCTGGTGGCTTGAGGCCAGGAGGCTGTGCTCTGGTTTGGTGAAGAAGAGATGGGTGAGGACGCCCTCTGGGTATCTCACCCCAGGGGACTCTTGTTCCTGCCTGGGGCCACTCCTGGGACCTCGCCACCACCTGTGAGGCCACTAGGGCAGGGTTCACATACCCGTTCTGCAGGTGGAAGAGGGACGTGTGGAGGGACCTGGCAGGTCACTGGGAGTGCGGCCAAGCAGGAGGTGGCACCAGCTTTCCTGCCTTGGTCCCGGGCATGTTTGGTGCACTCCTTGCGGGTTCCCTGTTGCTCTGACTGAACCATCCATCTGGAGTGGATGTGCCCCAACTGTGTGGCCTCCAGGAGCCCCTCTAGGACGGCAGTTCTCAACCTGTGGGTCGTGACCCCTTTGGAGATCGAACAACCCTTTCACAGGGGTCGCCTAAGACCATCGGAAAACACATATATAATTACATATTGTTTTTGTGATTAATCGCTATGCTTTAATTATGTTCAATTTGTAACAATGAAATTGGGGGTCACCACACCATGAGGAACTGTATGAAAGGGTCGCGGCAATAGGAAGGTTGAGAACACTGCTCTAGGAGCTCTCAGCCTCGGGCCCCAGGCTCGGTGGCCCTGTGTTCCTCTGCTCCCTCTCCCTGGCTCCCTCCAGCCCAGAAAGCGGGGAGGAAGCCCTGTGCTGCAGAGGAGCCGGGAGGGAAGGCAGCCACGCTAATTCTTTCACTCTATGCGTCTTCTCCCAACACCAGGTCCCGGCTGGCGGACTTCCACGCCAATTGTCACGCCTCCTACCAGACGCTCACCAGCTGTCCAGCCGACAATTATCAGGCGTGTCTGGGCTCCTACGCGGGCATGATTGGTAAGCCACCCCCTCCCGCCCGGGCTCACAGTGACTCCGAGCTGCCCAGCGGGCAGGGGCCGAGGCCCAGCTCCAGCCAGTGGGGGGACACCTGACTCGCCTTTCCTGGTGGCGGTTTCAGCTGGATCTGGAAACCAGAGGCCAGGTTGGCTGTTTCATGGGGGAGGAGGGCCCGAGGAACTTATAAGGATTTCGAAATCAGAAGAAGTAACATTGGTTGCAGGGTCTGACATTGCAGGTGCTGTGCTAAGCAGTTTACATGACGAATTCTCCTAACAGCACTTTCTAGGGAGGTGCTGGGATCTCCGTGCTGCAGATGGGGAAACCGAGGCTTAGGGAAGTGGAGTAACGTGCACAGGTTCACCTGTTGGCACTGGGACCCAAGCCCAGTCGCATGAACTCCAGAACACACTCTGCTTGGGGGCCAGGAGAAAGCACGGGCCATGCTCGGGGGTGGGGGGGTGGGGGGGCATCCCCACGCCCTCTGCCCCCTGCTGACCCCATGGTTCCCTGGAATAGTAACACTCAGAGTTTGGACTATGAGTTGGGATGTATGTGTGTTTGGGGGCAGGTGGGAAGGAGGAAGGCTTCTAAGCCTCTTATCTTGGTGTCTGGGGTCTGGGGGCCCAGAGAGGAGGTCTCACTGCTCCCCTCCCCTTTGCCTCCCTTTCTCCCTGTCCAGGGTTTGACATGACGCCCAACTATGTGGACTCCAGCCCCACTGGCATCGTGGTGTCCCCCTGGTGCAGCTGTCGGGGGAGTGGGAACATGGAGGAGGAGTGTGAGAAGTTCCTCAGGGACTTCACCGAGAACCCCTGCCTTCGTAAGTCCTGCAGCCCCCCCTCACCCCCCCAGTAGCCCCTCCCACCCTCATCCCAAAGGGGCCCTGAGGCTGCCTGAGCCATGGCCTTCCTCCTCCATCGGGACAGCCAGTGACCTGTGGGGCTGCTCCAGCAGGGTGTCACCTGCGGAGACGGTGGCTGGGCTCTCCGAGTCACACCGAGCTGTTTACCACTGAGGCCATGAGTCTGTGTCAAGTCAGGCTGAAGGGTTCTGGTCTGCTATGCTGACAGCTTCAGACAGGTCCTCTGGGACAGCCCCATGGTGAGGCCCTCGGCTGTCTGTCGCTTCTCCCTTTGGGATCGATTTTTAAGGATCCATTGGAATCAGTGACTTTTTTTTTCCAAGTTATCAAACTCCTAATCCAAAGGCTGGAGAACAAGGTGAGCCACAAGCTCTGCCTGCCTCCATCTCTTCAGACTGACACCTCTGCTACCCACACCCACCTGAAGGTCCCTCCCCCTCCCTCCCCTCATTCTTCCTTCTGTCCATCTGTCCATGCTGCCTTTCTGTATGGCCCTGGGAACTCAGAGAAACAAGTCATAGTGCCCGTCATGGGCAGCTTGCAGCCTGACTGAGGTCTGTGTGGTCACAGTCCGGGGGGAACGTGTTGGGGACAGGTCTGCACAGGGCTCACCCGGACCCCAGGGTGGGATGCCCGGCTCAGCCTGCAGTAGGGGGCCCCTGGAGGCTCCTCAAAGGTGAACACCTGAGGGACAGGGCCATTGGTCAGCTGGAGCTGCAGGGAGGGCATGCCTGTCCACCTGGGCAGAGAGAGTTGTGAGAACCACAGACCACGGAGCCTTGGTACAGAGCATGGGGTCGCCTGGAGTTGTCTGGGCAGGAGGGGAGTCCCTCTCCCAAAGGGGATCCTGTGGTCCCCATTGGTGTTGGGGTGGTGGTGTGGGCCACTGGTTCCGGGTCAGATCTGCATTTCAGAGGTTCACCCTCTGGTCTAGTGTGGAGGGGTGAGGTAGGGATGTGGTTTTGACTAGTGACCCACAGAGGGTCCACTCAGAGGAAGGGACAGTGATGGCTGAGGACCCGAGCAGGGTCGGCGAGGGTGGAGGGGAAAGGGCTTTAGGAGGCGGGCTCAAATGGCGGCAAGTGGGTGGTTAGGGAGGTGAACTGGGGGGTTTGGATAGGGAGAGATGAAGCCTTCCAGATTGGAAACACGGGAAAACAGTGTGGACGCGGAAGGGAGTGGTGCCTGGTTCAGGTGTAGACATGATGAGCTTGAGGACATGGAGGTGGGCATTTCTTTAGGCATTTGGTTAGAGAGTTAAGTCTTGGGGACAGTTTTGTCCAAGAGGTTCCATTAACTTAGTCCTCAGTGAGTTAGTGCTAACTAATGGTGTGGGAGCCGGTAAGGCCACTCAGGGATGAAGGTGAGTCTGGGGCCCTTGGAATGCCAGTGGTGGGGACCTAGAAACACTGAAGTGGCAAAGGAGCCTGGGGAACCAGTACCTGGGGGGCTGGGGTGGCGGAGCTCTGAAGTGGGCGTGTCTGCAGCACCGAATGCCACTGGGAATAGGGCGCTGGCTGCCCTGGGCGTGGCCTGCTCCTCCCTTCAGGCTTCCAGGCTTGCTCCCAGCACCCTCCTCCCCTCCTCTGCACTCCTCATCACCTATGTTTCTTTCTATTCCGGTCTCTTGTCTTTCTAATCTCCCACTTGCTCTTTTCTTCTCCACATGGGAGACCTCGTATCTGAAGGGGAGCTTCAGCGCAGTTGAGTCTGGACCAGCTGCACCGTGCCCTCAGCTCTGGGCTGTGACAGGGAACATAGTGGCAGAGATGGCGAGGGGCAAAGTGACGGAGGTGCCCTTGATTTCTCTGCCTCTACCTGCTCTCTCCCTCCACAGGGAATGCCATCCAGGCCTTTGGCAACGGCACAGATGTGAACCTGTCCCCCAAAAATCCCTCATTCCCAGCCACCCAGGCTCCTCGGGTGGAGAAAACACCTTCTTTGCCAGATGATCTCAGTGACAGCACCAACCTGGGGACCAGCGTCATCACCACCTGCACATCTGTCGAGGTGAGGAGCGTGGGGAATGGAGCCAGGGCGGCTGAGGGCCTGGAGAAGCACCCTGCTGTCAGAGGCGGGTGTGGGAAGTTAGCCAACTGGGATGCACAGGTTCCTCCCCAAAGATCAGGGACCCAGGGCAGGGAGGAATTGGTGGGGCTAGTTGCCCATGTATTCATTCATGAGACATTCACCTTGCAAGTAGCCAGCTCCTGCTCAACCACAGGATTGTACCAGGTCGCAGGGGTTGCAGGGGAAATGGGGTGGTTACTGTGTATCAGCCTTCTGCTCCTTCCCAAGCGTGTGCCAGCAGCTCTCCCGACTTCACTGAATTTCCACACACAGAGGAGGTTCTTATTTTACAGGACCTGACCCAGAAGGCTCAGGCAACCTGCCCCAGCTCTCACAGCTAGTTACAGGTGGCATTAGATTTCACCTACGTCTGAGTCCAAGACCCATGATGATCATTTCTTTGTCTCTCTGTCATCTGTTCATCCATCCAACATGGGTTATGCACTCAGAGTGTGTCCTTATGTGAGATGCTAGGGAGATGCTGGTGAATGAGTTTGACACGAGCCTGATTTGTGGTCCTTATTGTGTTGTCCAATGTCAAACAGTCTAACAACCATTAGATAGGGACTGCGGTCAGGGTCATGACAGGACACAGGTGGCACTGTGGAGGTCCTTATAGAGCGCCCTGCTTAACTTCTCTTTCTCTGCTGACCTACCATCATGTCACACTTGTGCTACAGTAGATTCTTTGCATATTAGGTTGGTTCTACTCAAAACACACACACACAAAACCACACACACTCAATGACATGCACTCACATACATTCATGCCTTCTCTCTCTCTCTCTCTCTCTCTCTCTCTCTCTCTCACACACACACACACACACACGCACACAAACACACACACACACACACACAAAACCATGTACACTCACTGACACACACTCCCATACACTCATGCCTTCTCTCTCTCTCTCTCTCTCTCTCTCACACACACACACACACACACACACACACACAAAACCATGTACACTCACTGACACACACTCCCATACACTCATGCCTTCTCTCTCTCTCTCTCTCTCTCTCTCTCTCACACACACACACACACACACACACACACACAAAACCATGTACGTTCACTGACACACTCGCCCATACACTCATGCCTACTCACACACATACTCTCACTCTCTCTCTTGCTTTCTCTCACACTCACACACAGACACACATACCTGGAACAAAGAGTCCAAAGTAGGACCGAATGCAGAATTCCAGGGGAGCAGAGGACGGAGGGAGCAGTGAGGTGGTGGGTGGGTGTCATAGGGAATGTTTCAGGCAGGGGTTGGGATTGGAATGTCCAAGGTGGGCGGGGTGTGAAGTGTAGCCATGGTGGGGGGCGTTGGGAGCACAGCCTGAGCACAGGTGTGGGAGGCAAGGGGAACAGACATGGCTGTGTGCAGGGGAGACACCAGTCTGAATGGGCTGGGCTGGTGGGACGAGCAGTGGGTGGGCATTCACTACAGAGTTTCATTCATGAAGATGGGTGAGTTCTGGAGAGCTGGTGCACAGCAGTGGGACTGTCGCTAACGGCATTAGATAGTGCACTTGAAATTTGCTAAGAGAATAGACCTTAGACCTTAATTGTTCTCACACAAGAAAAACCAGGAAAATGGTAAAAGTGTGAAGTGATGGACATGTTGACTGGCTTGTGGTGAATATTTCACAGCCTGTATCATGTCATCAGGTGCACAACTTAAATTTACAGGGTGGGGCAAAAGTAGGTTTACAGTTCTGAGTACATAAAACAGTTTACTTTTGTGTTCTCTATTAATTATTGTATTATTTTCCATACAAACAACTGTAAACCTACTTTTGTCCCACCCTGTATGCAATTTTTGGTGGTCATTTATAATCTCAGTCAAGCTGGGGACAAAAAATGGTTCCAGGAGAAGGCTGTGAGCAGGGACTGGGCCTAGTGGAGCATTAAGTTCCCCGGTTCCCACTGCACCCCAGGGGCCGGGGCTGGGGCCATCCTAGATGGGAAGCCCACACCCTTCCCTGTCCAGTGGGCTGCCCTGTGTGTGACAGCTGACCTCCACGTGCCTTCATGCCAGGCTCAGCGTGGGCCTGCTCCCCTCCATTAGGCCCCGCTCCTGATTTGGGCCGATCTGCCGTGCCACCCTTGGACGCTTCCTAATTACTCTGAGCGGACTTGAGCGGTGGCCGGCGGGGGCTCTGGGCCTGCTGCACAGGCAGTCGCCAGCTCAATTTCATGCTACAGTGGCGGGCAGCTCAGCATCAAGGCTGTGCCACCTGTCAGGCGGCCATGCTCGGAGGTGGCCCACATGTCCCTCCAGGCACCATCCGCCTCCATGTGCCACGCTTCCACCCCTAGCCCATTGGGCAGGCTCGCCCACGGAGATGCTGTCTCAGCAAGCAGCTCTTACTGTGGTTGACCATGGGTGTGGGAAGTTCAAAGCCGTGACGCCTGCCCCACTACAACCTTTTCCCCATTTCACCGTAGAGCAGTGGTTCGTAACCTTCTGGCCCTTTAAATACAGTTCCTCATGTTGTGACCCAACCATAACATTATTTTCGTTGCTACTTCATAATTGTAATGTTGCTACTGTTATGAATCGTAATGTAAATATCTGATATGCAGGATGGTCTTAGGCGACCCCTGTGAAAGGGTCGTTCGACCGCCAAAGAGGTCGCGACCCACAGGTTGAGAACCGCTGCTGTAGGGTTTGCTGAATCGTGGCCTGGTTTCTTCTCACCCGAGCCGATTTTCTGCAGCCTCCCCATCTGGGGGCTTGTCTTACCCTTGATTTGACCCAGATAAGAGGTGATATATGTGACGGGGCCTGTAAACTGAGGAACACTATAGTGGGTGTGATGAGTCCTGGACCCTGGGCTCCAGAGGCTGCCTGGCAGGGGCCCCAAGGCCTGGCCCCGTGACCCTGCACTCCGGGGGTCTGCTGATTCTGGCCCTCTGGGCAGGACCGTTGAGGACAGCACCTGGGAGGAAAGGGAGAGAAGCAGGGCCTCAGAGGCTGCCCACCCACCGTCACCCTGGTTTCTTCTCACTGACGCTGAGGGGAGAAGCTCCTGGTTCTATTTTAATACAATCCTTTAAATGAGCACCTACTGGGTGGGAGTGCAGGTGAATACATGCCCGCACCTCGCGGAGGCTGTGGGTGCTTTGTCCCTTCCCTAGCTCGTACCCCCTCCCTCAGCTCCTGGCTTGGAAGGGCTCCATGGTGGTCAATGTGGGGTCCTTGGGAAAGACAACCACCCATGGCTACAGAAGGGAGTCCCTGGGTGAGAACAGAGACAGGAAGCTGTGGTTGGGGTGAGAGGGAGGGGGGAGGCTCTGCACCCCAGATGCCCCCATCCTCCTCCCCATCCACAGACCTGGGCCCCGGGAGAAGCCTTAGGGACCCTTCATTGACCAGACATGGCAGCCAGTCGGGGACCCCATTTGAATGAGTGGATGCTAGGTCCAGATGGCACTCTGAGATCTCCTTCTTACGGGCGGAAGCCCAGTGAGGACAGTAACTTGTCCCCAGCCCCGCTTCCCAGTCTCCGGGGCGGTTTCCTTCTGGCTGTGCTGTGCTGCCTGCTCCCCCATAGCTGCCTTCCCGGGACTCTCCCACAGTGGGGGTTTGCTGTGGGACTAGGGGAACTCAGGTCCTCATGATGGGCCTGCTGAGCAGATGTGAATGTCCAGAGCGGAGCCCAGAGGCCCTGAGATGGTCTGTGTCTGGGCATCCTGGCTCCGTCTCCAGTCCCGGCCTCCTCATTTCTGCTCCTGGCTATACCCTTACCAGTGGCCCTGCCCAAACAGGAACTTGGCGAAAGCATGGTGGAATTTAATCAGCAGAATGGCCTCTCCCCTCTCCCTTCTGGTCCTGCCACACACACACACACACACACACACGCACGCGTGAATGTCCCCTAGAGCAGGGAACCTGTAGGAGATAGCCCATCTTGTACCCTCATCCAAGGCCTTGTTTCTGAAGCCCAGGGAGGTTGTCCCACGGGTTAGGCTAAAGGCCGGGCAAGCAAGGTGCTGGCTGTGCCTCGCCAGTCCCTCTGAGCAAAGTGCTTCTCCTTCCCTCTCCCCCACCCTCTCTGCCTGGATGTCGCCTCTGGTCCCCTGATGCCGCTCAGGCAGAGCTGCCTTCCACTTACGTAGGGCTCCTGCTTTGCCTCATATTGGCCCCTTCGCCATGCCTCTGCTCGCTGCTCCCAGGCCAGCATCCCTGGGAGACTGGCCACATCTTGCCCTCAGTGCAGCCTGGTTAACTGCTTGGCACGGGCTAGCGCCATGTAGAGGGAGGGAGAGAACCCGAGTCCCCAATTCATTGCTCTATTGGAACTGCCTGCTTTCCGGTGTAGGAAACAGTCTGTTTGACTGGTCGCAGGCAGCTGTTTATTGTTTCCCGCTCTCACTGAAGCCCTCTGTGTGTCGGGAATGTGCGAGGTGACATCTTTCTGTTGAGCATGCAGGAAGGCGGTTAGAAGGCCCCCTGGACCAGGGCGCTTCGGTGTGGATGGGGAAGGCTGGCAGTGGGTTGGCACCTCCCCTGGCCCTGGTTTCTTCCCAGGGTCCTGGGCACTCCCGGTTGCTCTGGGCCAGTTTGCAGAGACCATCAGATCAACTGGTGAGCCCATCAGCTCACCCTTCCTTGTGCTAAGGGGCCCCAGCAACACAGTCCCCTTTGCTTTTGTGTCTCCACTGGCCAGTTTCTGCTCTTACCCTTGATACAGCCGTCACATCTGGGGGAATTAGAAATGAGTTTGGAGGGGTTGCCACACCCCCCTCACCACTCAGTTGGGCTCAGCAGCCAGCAGCCACCTGCCTCGGGCCCCTCCTCCTCCTGCCTGTTCCCTGGTGGGTCTCTCACTTTGTGCACATGCCCTCGGCTGTCAGAGTGGGGCCGAGAGGTCTGTCATGTGTCGGTATGTCTATCAGGCACAATTCCTGATTTATAAATACGGCTTGTTTCAAAGCTTTGGGAAACTTGCATGCATTCCTTTTTTCCTTCCCTCCCCCAACTCTCCCTCACAGCCATTCATTTATTCATCCACCTCTGCATTCATGCATTTATTCAACACAAATCCTTCTGCATGTCACTATATCCCAGGCACCGAGGCTGACAAGCTTACTGGGCCAGTACCTAGGTCCCCATAGGGGTGGGATGGACATGCTCAGAAGATCGGGGGAGGAAGTGACTGGTGCACCAAGAGGACTGATGCCGTGTGGTGGGATCCAGCCTAGTAGCACCTCGTGGTCAAAGCACCACTAGGCCCGGAAGAGAGGGAGATTGACCACGTGGAGACGCGGGAGTGGACCGGAGTAGGTGAGGCGCCCAGCAGAGCGGCCAGCGGAGCAAGTCAGGGAGGCAGGACAGCACGGAGAGGTTGAGTAGGGGGTGCTGCCTTCGTGGATAAAATGTTTTATTGGATCAACACCGCACCTTGTTTACACATCGCCCTTGTGCACAGGCAGAGCAGAGTGGAGTGCGTGGCCGGCAGAGCCTGAAATCGCTGCTGTCTGGCCTTCTGCAGAGAAGCGTTTGCCTGCTCTGGAAAGGGAGGGACAGCAGGCGGTGGGCGTGGGCGAGAACGCGGAGTGGGGGTGGGCGGGGATGAAGACCAATGAGCAGGTTGAATGGTGAGTGTGGAGAGGCCCTGAAGGCTTTTGAACGGGGGGTATCGTGATGAGAAGATGAGAACTGTGATTTGGGAGGATAGTTGACAGCTGGGGAGATTGGTTGGCAAGGGTGAGTGAGGGACCTGCTGGAGATCTTGGCGATAGTCAGGTAAGAGGGGAGGGGTTGAGCTGTGGGGAGGAGCTGTGAGTTATTGGGGTTGGGTATGCAGCAGGGAAGTGACCAAGGGCACTGAGATTTGGGCGTGGTGCCAGAAATAGAAGCAGAGACACAGGAGAGAGCTAGCTGACTCCATAGATAGACCAACCGACGCTGGACTTGGTCCTGGCGCCTGGGCCAGACCAGCAAGGCTCTGATGGGACTGCCGGACCCAGCTTGGGAGTGCAGACAGAGGTGGGCAAGGAAGAGGAGGAAGATGATAATTTCCTTCCAACTTTCTCTGGGAGAATTTTCTAGAATGCAACCTTGCCTTTCTGCCATCCTCTTTCCGTGTCTGCATCCCTTCCCCAGCTCAGGTCCCCCAGTGCCACCCACACAGTCAGCGTTCATGCTTCTGGTGGCACCCACAGTGTGGAAAGTTCTTCCCAGTCACTGTGCCCCCCTCCATGTTGGAGCCCTGCCTCCCCCTGTCCCAGCAGCCACCTGTGCCCTTTGGGTGCTGCAGTCATAGACCCTGAGCTGGCCTCCAAGCGATGAGAGGCTCAGAGTAGGCTGGGGCAGGGGCTGGAACAGCCCACCTGTTGCCTAGACTCTTCCACTGGAGTCTAAGCAGCAAGATGGGCGTCCAGGGCAGCCTGGGGTGTGTGGCCGCCGAGGACAGTGTAGCCCGGGGGTCAGGGGACAAGGCAGCCTCCTTCCCCTCCTACTTATTGAGCTGGTGTGGAGGTGGCTGCATGGATGCTTATTTCTCTCACTGGGGTGTGAGTAGGGCTGCGACATTTGTCTTTGGTGCCCACGTGGGAGGGAGCACCAGGAAGGGTTAATGGTCAGGAGGGTGGCCAGGAATTTGTCCCCTGGTGGTTTTCAGATGAGTTGATGGAACTGCTTTCTCTCTGCTTCTCCCACGTGCATCTGCAGAGAAGGCCCACGATGGGCTGCTCTGGGTGCTGCTTTGGGTGCTGGGCTGGGTGAGGGGCCTTGGGTTTGCTTTAGGAGAGGTTACCGCAGCCGTCACCGTCTGCTCTGTGTTCTGGAAGTCACATGCGTCAGTGAGGCACGTCTGCCTCTATTTTATAGATGAGGACCATGAGGCTCCAATAGATGAAGGGACTTGTCTCCGGTCATTGGCTGAAGTAGACTGGAGCCTAGGGCTCTGGCCTCTCAGGCCCTTCCTTCCCTCCTTGGGTCAGGGTCGATCCTGTGGCCGGGGGGGGCCCAAGGGTTAGGACCCTTCAGTCCAAACGAACAGGACAAGCATCCATGCACTAGCTCATGGCACCTGAGGGGAGAGCTTTGGGACAGCCAGGGGGCCTGTCACCTGCACTCAGCTCGCCATGGCCTCTGCCTGGGTCTGCAGCACTGCGCATCCTGTGCAGGAGGACTTCCCGTGAATGCTGGGAAAGGCGCATTCAGGTGGGGCTCTAAAGGGGCACGAGACTGTCCTGTCCCCGCTCTTCCTGGAGGTCAGCCCTTTCCTCCCCACGTCCCTGTGGCCCTGCCAGAGGCCACAGCTGCACTGTATCCCCTGGGGCTGGCCTGGCGGTGTCTGTGCTTCCTCATGGTAACGGGAGTCAGAGGAGAGGGTGAAGGGGTCCCTCTCTGCTGCTTCTCCTCCTGTGTTCCCCCCTCCTCCTCTGTGACCCTCCCCTTCCTGCTGTTTCCTGCCGCTTCCCTCTCCTTCCCCTCCATGCCCTCCTCTGCCTCTTCCTTTGTCCCCTCCCCCTTCTTCTCCTCCCCCTGCTCCTTCTCTCCCCCTCTTCTCTGCCCTCTGGGTGCTGCTTTCCCCTGTTCTCTCTGCTTCTCCCTTTCTCTGATTTGCCCTCTTCTATCTCTCCCTCCTTCTCCCTCCCTCATAGTTGACAACATGCCTGCCCTCCCCTCTTAAGAGGACCTGTCAAGCCCTTCTCACTGGAAACTGAGGAGTCCAGGCACAGGCCAGGCTGCTGCAGTACCCACGCCAGGTGGTTACATGGTGCCTACCCTGGGTGACTCCATGGTGCCCACACCAGGCTTTGTCTCCTCAGTCTCTGTCTCCTGGGAACTTCTCTGGGGCTCGCTGGGGTGCAGCCTTTAGGGCCAGCAGTGTCAAGGACCCTGAGCTCCCTGAGAGCAGGCATCTCATCAGATAAAGTTATATGGCCAGGCTAGAGGTCATTGAATTGAGTTATTGTCTCAGGCCTTACTTATTTTTAAGCAGTTGACTATTTTAAAAACAACTTTGTGCACAATTCCAGTATATCAAACAGAACTGAGCTGTGGGTTGAGCTGGGGGTGAGGACCTGACCTGGCCATTTGACCACACAGGCTCTGTATGCAGTGAGCCCTGTGGTGAGGGCCCACGGAGGAAGCAGACCTGCCACACCTGGACAGTGAGGGCAGGAAAGGATGCAGGAGGCACAGTGCTGGGCCGGGTGGCACAGAGCCCAGCAGGCCCCAGGATGTCACGGGGGCAACTAGCAGGGGCTTGGAGTTGCTCAGGGAAGCAGCCAAGTGAAGGTGAAGGTTGAACAGTCGGACAGGAGGCAGTGGTGGCAGTGGTCTCTGAGGTGGGGCATGCGGGCCACCCTGGCAGTGGCCTCCCACAGCCCTGGCCGGAGCTGCACTGGGTCCAGGCAGTAGAATCCAGTCCTTGGGGCAGAAGGGCCCCAGAGCACTCGCCCTTTCCCAGGGATGCAGGTTGGTGGCTTGGCTGGGCTGGATCTGGGCTCCTGGGTCATGGTGCTGTGGTCCTGAGCAGGATCCTCCTGGGTCTGGTTTCCCGCCCACTGCACGCATCGTCACCCTGGTCACATCTCCACCATTGGCAGTGACTGCTCCTGGCCGGACCTCTGTGTGGTAGCTGGGCTTTGTTTAGCTGACCAGATGCCCTGGGTGGTAGATTGCCTGTGATGTCCAAGGGATTTTGATACTTGTGGCCAAGAGCAGTGATTTAGGCATAATTTCTTGGGCTTCCCAGTTGCTTCTCGTGGCCAGAGAGTCCCCACAGGTGCCTAGAGAACCAAGCCATTTGAAGTCAGGATGGAAACACCATATCCGCCACCTGGTTCCCGGGGTCACTGTTATGATGATGATAACAGAGGACTGTTCGTCGGCACACCCTCTGGTCCTGCATCCAGGCGGTTATCCGGGGGCATAGAACCCGGAACCATCACCAAGCCAGCTTTCTTTCCATTCCTTACCTTGACCACAGAGCTCCCAGGGGCTATACATGGTTTAGGTGGAAAGGCTAACCCTTGGCACTGTTGCCAGTTGTCCTCCTAACATGCACCAGGGCAGACATAACTAATCAATCAGTCTCTCTCTTCCCCTTGAACCCAAATGAGGACTCATGGTCTTCAATGAGCTGACTCTCAGATGCCGATTCTGCTCAGTGGCATGCGTGTGTTCACTCATCTGTCCATTCGTGCACCTGGTGAGATGTTTACTGAGCTGCTGTCATAGGCCAGACACTGTGCAATGTGAGGGGAGGAGGGCGTGGTCCCTGCCTGGCGTGAAGAGCTGAGTGTGGTGGAGAGACCTGTGAGTGGCTTCTGACTCTGTTATGCTGGACATTGGAGAGCGGAGTTAGAACTCTCTCTTCAGGAGCCGACAGGAGCCGGGACCTAGTCGCTGAGATGTCGGAAAGGGGCAGGGTCTTGTGCTGCGTGGGATGGAGCCAGAGCTTTCCCCTGTGCCCTGTGCTTCCTGACGCTCACAGCAGATGGCAGGGCCCAGAAGGTGGGCCTCATCCGAGTAACAGGACAAGCTCAGCTGTGGTGAGCCGTCCTCACTGGTGCCTTCTCTCCCACAGGAGCAGGGGCTGAAGGCCAATAGCTCCAAAGAGCTGAGCATGTGCTTCACAGAGGTGAGTGGGGCAGAGTGCGGTGGTGCAGGGGCCTGGTCACGGGAGGCTGTTTCCAGGTGAGCCTCAGACTCAGGGACCTCAGATCCTGTTGTGGGCAGGGCCAGCTGAGCTCCTGGCCCGCCTGGGCCTGATGGGCACACAGACTGGGGGGGTTGGGGGCTGGGGGCGGGTGCAGAGGCTGCAGCCAGAGCCTTGGCTGTCTTGGGAGAGACACTGCCTGCTCTGAGCAGGGCCCTGCCAAGCCTTCCTGACTCGTTAAGGCAGGTGTGCAGAGCACATGCGCGTGCTGGTTCTGTGAACTTGAGGAGACAGAGAGGACACAGCCCCTTCCTCACAGGAGCCCCGGTGCATGGTGGTATCTGACTGTATGATAGTCTGTCTATAACTTACCCGAGAAGAGGCCACATAAGCTTCCACAGCAGGAGGAGAGCGCAGTCAGAGATATGCAGGGGGTGCTCTATGGAGGGGAGGGATTCGGCCACATTTAGGAATAGGAAGAACAGAGCAGCTCTCTCCTCTCCTCAAGAAGGTCCTGGGACCCGGGAGCCTCTTCCCCTTGAGATCGTTATCTGGCCCCTTCTCCCTGGCCTGCGTCAGGCCTTCTTCCCCCCCGGGCAGTGTCAGCCAGGCTGTCCTGGGCACCATGGCACTGCCTTCCCTAGGTCGGGGCTCAGCCCAGCTCCCCGGAAGCCTGGCTCTGCCTCCAAGAGGGTGGGCAAAGGGGAGCCCCCTGGATGGGTGGGAAGGCAGCGGCATGGGGAGTCAGTCCTTTTCTTTGCCTGCTCCCAGCCCTGCTGACTCCTTTGTTTGTTTGTCTTTCCTGTTCTCTTTGCTTCTGTCCCCTTCTGCCGTGGCCTCAGCTCACCACCAACATCATCCCAGGGAGTAACAAGGTGATCAGACCCAACTCAGGCCCCTGCCGAGCCAGCCCGTCGGCCGCCTTGACCACTGTCTCCTTCCTGATGTTGAAGCTGGCCTTGTAGGCTCTGGGCACGGCGCCTGGAGGTTTCCGAAAGCTACGTGGACGAGAGCACCCGCCTGCTGAATGGACACACACACACACACACACACACACACACACACCTTGCAAAAAATTTCCCTCACCTTGTCTCTGAACCTGTCTGTTCCCAGGTTTCTTCTCTGGAGTTTTTCTAAGCCAAACAGACAGTAGGCGGGTAGCCTGAGAGCCTCCTGGGGGGGCCCCTGGCAAGGGCACCCCAGTGCTGAGGAGGGCGCAAGGGTCTAGACATGCCCCACACCTTCTCCTGGTGTTTTCCTCTCTGGACCCTGACGAGACCCCTGCGGCTACGGGACAGTGGCCATGCCTGGTGTGGTCTGAGGCAGGACAGTGGCCGCTGCTCTTCTCAAGTTGCCCACTCTGGGGACTTGCTGGGGCTGGCAAGGGGCGTCAGGTGGCAGAGCAGTTGGGGCTGGCCCCTGGGTCCAACTAGGCACCAGTCGCACCTCCACGTGCTTTGAGAGTGGAGTTTATTTTGCCCTCCCTCTGGGCTGGGCAGGTCTGCTTCTGGCCTGTGGAGGGGTGTGCACGGAGGCCCCCCACTGTGGCACAGGTTGGGCAGCTCCAGGGCCTTGGGGGCTCAGCCCACCTGGGACACCCCCTCAGGAGGAGGGAGCAACACTTGGCCGCAGCTCGGGGCTGCTGCTTCCTCTTGGTGGCAGGAATTTTGAAATAAAAAAGAAATGATTCTTCGGTGGCTCTCTTTGGAGAGGGGGCTGCTGAGAGGGGCAGCGAAGACCACAGTGGACGTCCACCGCCCCACGCTCTGGTCTCCGCAGCTCTCTCCCCACTTCCACCTTATCTTTCCTCATTTCTGAGACATACGCCAACTGTATGTACACAACATGTTGCCCTTCTCAACATATATGTATATACACATCCATATACATATATTGTGTGGTCTCCCCTTTCTTTCCGTTTTTTTAAGAAACAAAACTATTGAAATAATACCCCAACAGATGAGCAAAATGTATTATTGTAAAGTTTATTTTTTTTATAACATTGTCTATGAAGGAATCGGAGGAGATGGCCTCCCCGTGTCCCGGCCCGTTGGGCCGCTGGGCTGTGGGAGGGGCTCCTGATCGCATTCACGCTGGCCAGGCTCCAATAAATGTCCTCACTCCCGTGTGCCTTCTCCCTGCTTGGTTCCTGGCCCAGCCGCACCTTGGCTGCTTACCTGGGGCTCCTGGGTGGGGCCATCTGTCACGTGTGCTCGGTGTGGGTGATGAAGCTCCGTTAGGAGATGCTTGTATACTTGGTGGGTCTGGGGTCCCACTGTGCTGAGTCTGTCTGGCCACTCACCTGTCTGTCTCACCTCCCCTTCCCAATGAATGCCAGTGCCCTTTGGCAGTCGGTCCCAACCTGGAAGGGAAGGAGTGGCCGTGAGGATGGAGGTGAGGGGACAACTTGTCACACTTAGGGTATGTTTTTGTTTGAAGGCTGCCTGGGCGACCCTGTAGTTGGCCCTGCTTGTCCGCCCGCTGGGACTCCTGGTTTACTTAAGGGTGTGTGATTGTGAGGCAGGGACCTGGCTTCTTGGGTCCCACCAGGGAAGGAAGACGCTGTGGCTCAGCCCTGCTCCTTGTTTTCTCTACTTACCACCCAGCCTCTACCAGACATGGGCCTGCCATGCTCCCGGAGAGACCAGAAGGATGCCTGCTAGCTGACTGTGTACACGCGTGTGTGGGCTTGCAGGTGCTCACGTGTGTGCCAGTGCACATGGCAGGAGAGAGGAGGCACGGTTGCCAGTGAGGGATGTTCCCGCTGTCAGCATGGCCTTCAGGGATGCACACGATCCCATCCTGTCACCTTTGGGAGATGGGTTGCTGTTTTCCATTCTCCCAATCCGGGGCCCTGCAAGTGGCTCTTGTTTCTGGCCACTCATGCTCCACGTCCACGGTCGTGGTCACTGTGATGTACAGCATCCCAGCCCCTGCATGGAGGGGCGCTGAGGAGCCCTCTTCCCCATCACCACTGGCCTGACTCTGTGGGGCCACTTGGGATCCATGTGTTTGCAAACAGCAAAGTCTGGTTGACTTCAAGGCTTGGTGGGGGGAATGGCTCACAGCATCAGTGTTCCTAGGACAGTCGCCAAAGAACATCTGCAGGGCTGGACGGCAAGATCATAGGGTCAGCACGCTGCCTCCTCCGTGATGAAGGAGCACCAACCGCCATCCAGCTGTGTGCACTGGGACCATGTACCTACGTCCCGCCATTCTTGGGTGCAAGGATACGTCACATCTGGCATCCCTCATGGGAAATAAGCCCTTGGATTGCATGATGGGGGAGAGGAAGTTTCCCAAGAAGAAGTGGAGGTGCCATGATGAAGGGAGGAGTGGATTCTGGGCAGCTTTCCTCTGCCTTAAAACATCTCCCAGGCACCGCGTAGCTAAACTTTTACCATTAAATATTCATTCCTTTGGTTGAGATGACTTCTGTTCTCTGTGATCCTCTCAAAATGTGTTAATAAAACTGGGAAGAATAAAATGTTACTATTTAATGTTAATTAGCTTACTAGTGAGCCCAGACATCGAGCTTGGGCTTGGGGGAGATAAGGGGAGAGGAACAGGAAAGAAATCAGGAGATTGGTCGGGGCTACAGAGATAGATCTGAGACTGTTTTAGAGTTCTTCTGGGAGAGTCACCACATGCAGTGTAGACCAGCCGAGACTTTACCCCAGAGTCAGCAAAGTCTATGAAATGAACTTGCTTTGTCGCCAGCCCCCTGGGGACTCCTGATCTGGGGCACACATTCTCTGCAAGGCTGTGCGATCTTCCCTACGTTTTCCAGGCTCTAGTACCTTGGCAGGTTGGGACCACATAGGGATGTTTCTCCCCTCGCTGGGAAGGCTTCCAGCCTGGGATGATTTTGCTCAACCAAAACATCAGCTTCCCACCTGGCCCCTGCCCCTGCTGCCCTCCTTTCAATGCAGCTAGGCCCCACTTGGACCTGTCTGAGCACCCAGCTGAGTCCCCACCCATACCCGCCAGCCGTGGCTGGGGAGCCAATGAGGCAGATCAGGAGCTCAGGGGACTCGGCATCAAGCCAGCCATGCCCGGGTCCTGTGCTGCCCTGGGGTGGGCTGCACAGCTGGCCTCATTCCAAATTTTCTCGGTTTCTTGTACTCCCACCCTTGCCTTTGTAACCTTGGCAACATGGGTTTCCCAAGACAGCCCAACCCTGCTCTTCGGAGTCCTTCCAAAACATAAGCCCTGACTTGATCCTCAGGCCCTATAGCTGGACCCTGCTGTCTCCTCCAGGCTGTGGTGATATCAGGGAACTACAGGCCTGCCAGGGCGACTGCCTCTGGCCTGCTACCTGGCTCCTGCTCAGGGCTCACCTGCTCACTGAGATGCCCACCCCGGAGACCAGTGTGGTTAACTCCCAGGGTCTGCTGGTCAACCTGCAATGGCTTCACTTCATGCTAACGGGCCGTGTGTATGTGCGCATGTGTGCGTGTGTGCACGTGCGCCTGCCTGTCCCTAATTCCCAGACCTGTCCCACTGACCATCAGGTGCCTGCATAAGACTGACTTTCCTTTACTCACATAAGGGCAAAGCACGCTAGAGAAATTCTTTGCCAGCCTCTCCTAATCTCTGATGTGAATTTGAACTCGGTCTTACCTCCAAGTGAGACAGGATGCCAAGGAGATGAACTGGTCTGACTCTGTGACAGTCCAAGTAAATGTGTTCATAGCCTGTTGCCCATTCTTCAGTCTCGGTGCGGGTAGATATTTGTCTTTAACAGACTAAATTTTTCTTAGGGTAAACCAGTCATTTGGAGCCAAAATGGTAAATAAGTTTGGTAGCATTCTTACTGGTTGGTTTAAGTGGTGGAGAGACTGGTTTTTAGTCACCTGTTCAACCTTGGTTAGCTCACCTACGAAGTTCTTTTTTTTCTAATCCTCACCTGAGGATATTTTCCCATCAATTTTAGAGAGAGTGGAAGAGAGAAGGAAAGACAGAGAGAAACATTGATGTGAGAGAAACACATTGATTGGTTGCCTCCTGCACAAGCCCTGACCAGGACCTGGGTGGGGAGCAGGGAGGAGCCTGCAATCAAGGTACATGCCTTTGACCGGAATTGAACCTGGGACCCTTCAGTCCAAAGGTTGATGCTCTATCCACTGAGCCAAACTGGCTAGGGCTACAAAGTTTTATTAGATGATAATTAAGATCCTTCTAAGCTCCAAACAAGCTTCAGAGGGGAGAGAAGAGAGACAGATGGACAGACAATGCTGAGATGGTTTCCTGCCCAGCGCCCTCTGTCTGAGTAATGGGACCCCAGACCACCCAAGTGGCTACTTGGAATTTCTAGGTTCTGATGTGTTTCCTAAAATCCCAACCACATCACTCCATTGTACACCCCCTACCTTAAAACGGGGGCATTGGAATTGTCACAAAGATGCTCTTTACAAAATCAGGGCTGTGCCGACTGTCAATTAACCAGAACATTACTTGCCACATTTGCTTTCAGAGTGAGTTATTTCTATATTTTTTGTGCTGTACTTTTCAGAGCAGAATAAGGGAGCAAACATTTTATAAGGGTTTCCATAGCATTACTGAAAACCCAAACCGAATGTAGCTGTTTTAAACTATGTGTATTTAAGACTTAACTAATGCCTCCATAGCCCGCACCCTGTATCAGGCACTGTTCGGAGTTGCATGAATATTAAATCCTTTCCCCCCACTTGGGTGCAGCCAGTTCTGCCATTCTACAGAAGAGCAGACTGAGGCCCAGAGAAGTTACCATCTTGCCCAAGATGGTACAGAGGGGAGGATGCAGCACTCAGACGCAAATCCAGGCAGGCTGGCTTGCAGGTCTGTGCTTTACTCGCCGTGCCAGGCTGCCAGCCCTCACTAAGCTGCCGCGATGTGCCCTGCCTCGCGCTAGCCGGTGGCTGCCACCTGGGGGATTCCAGTGCTTCGCTTGCCTCTCCCTCCGCGGCCTACAGGGCAAACGTGAGGGCGTTCTGTAAACTAGTTCATTGAATCAGGTGTGGTGAGGACTCAGAAGGGAGAGAAGGTGAAGAAGATGCTGCCCCAGACCGGGCCCTGCCCCAGGCCTTTCTGGTGGGGCAGTAGGGGCTGGGGATGAGCATCCCACCTTGGTGTTTGCCATCCTGATTTTCCTGGGAAAGGTCATTCCCATGTTAGGAAACAGCTTTAACTGGCAGGCGGCCTCTCTGGGAGGAGGCTGGCTGGCCAAGAACCTGTGCATGGGACTGGATTGCTCTTGCCTTGGGGGCACTGTGGCGATGAGGAAAGACGATGCATTTGGGGGTGAGGCAGACCTGGGTTTGAATCCCAAATCTTTCATTGACCAACTGGGTGACCACATCCAATCTGGGCTTTTGTTTTCTCATCTGTAAATGAGGATGGCAGTCCCTGCCTCATACAAGCACTGCTGAAGTTAAACGGGTACCCCACGTATCCAGTATGCCATGCTCTTCCCTTCACCCCAGGGGATGCTGGCCCAGGCCTCCATGGGTTCTCAGCACCTGCCTGGCAGGGCAGCGTCTCTACTCTTGGCAGTGGGAGGAGCTGTGCTGGGTTCCGACCTCAGAGCCTCTCCCTTCCTCCTCCTGTGCCCTGAGCCGCTTTCCACGAATGACCCGTGGCAGACAAAGAACAGCACCACTCCCAGGACCCAGCCTGTGCTCTTGGAAGTTTTGCCGAGAGGAGTTGAAAAGACAGGAGGGGTGAAGAGGAAGAAAAAGGGGACCTTCTGGTATTTATAAGTCACTGCTGATTTGATCGGCCAGTCGCTGGGGACAATGGCTACGGAACATCCAGATGTCATGTTCTCTGGAGTCCCCTGGATTGGCCACCTTCTCTCCACTCATGAAAACAGAGGTTATGACATGGCAGTGAGTGCACCAGCTCAGAACCCGGGATGGGAAGCATCGATTGGCCCCGGGAGCTGGGGCAATGATAGCACCTTCAGGAGGTTAGCAGGCAGGCTGATGCGGGTCCCTGTGAGGCCAAGGCAAGAGCAAGAGGCTTAGCTACCACAGGTTCTCAGGAACTTCCTCCAGGGAGGGAACCTCAGGCCCCCTAAATCAGCTTTTGGGAATGAGTAGAGTCACCTCGATGCTTTCTGAGCAGACCTATCTTTCCCTTGGAATTTTTCTACAGAAAAAGGCTGGCAATAGGCTGCACATCTGATGACATGTCCAAGTCCATTTTCTTTCTGCAGAGAGTCAGGGTCTACTGGAAAGAACGTCAGGACCCCAGGTTCAAACTCTGGCTTGGCCATCCATCAGCTTGTGAGATTAAGTCACCGAACTTCTCTGAGCCCCAGGAAGGGTGCTTTGGATTAGGCACTGGCAAGCCTTCTGTGAAGGGCCAGCTGATAAACATTACAGACTTTGTGGACCATGCCATTTTGATGGCTGCTATCCACTGGACTATTGTAGCTGGAAAGCAGTCGTGGACAGTATGTCAATGATGGAGACTGACTGTGTTCTGATAACACCGTGTTTACAAAAATAGGCCTAGGGTGGATTTGGCCCCTGGGCTACGGTTTGCCATCTGTTCCCTGATGGTCTCTGAGATCCAGCTCTCACTCCCAGGCAGTCTGACCACAGGGCTTTGGTGGTGCCGAGGGATAACGGGGCTGACACTATCCTTAGGTTGGAGGAAGAGAGAGGGCAGGTTGCCACTCTGATGAGTGAGTTGGACTTGCAGATAAGCTGGTGGGAGAGAAAGCTGGGAGGAAAGGCCCTGCTTGGGAGAGAAACCAGGCAGCCCGTGGGCCACACACACTTAAGCATGGTCAGAGCATGGGAGCCGCGGTAGGTTGTGAAGTTGTGCTTTACACAGCGGCTTCAGGCTAGGAGGGCAAATGGGGCTAAAATTATCCTGCACCCACCCAGGGCCTCCTCTGAGGAGGGGGCATTGTTCCCTGATCTGCACGACGGTGTCGGCATGCATTGGAGCAGGCCCTGTGGCTGAGAGCAAGGGGTGGGAGGGGAGAAGGGCCACTGAGGTATGGCAGCAGAGCCCCCAAAAGCCCCTGTGTGGCTGTCGGCAAGTCACTTAACCTGGCTGGCCGCACTCTCCTCATCTACCAAGGGAAGGGTCAGGGGGTTGCTCTCCAAGGCGCCTTCCCACAATGGAATTCTGTGATGCGATGACTGCCAACTATTTCTGAACTCACCAGCCCGGCACAGAATGACTTGGAAAGAGACAGAATTCATTTCTCTCAATAAACACTGCTATCCCGCTTGGTTGCACCAATTTTTCAGCAAGTGTCTTGTGCGGAGCTGTGGACTGCAGCTGTGGGCTCCTTCTGTGTATGGCTGTGTGTGCCCACGTATGCCCCTCACTCTCTGCCCAGGCCTGCTCCTGGCAAGACAGCACTTCCTGGGAAGCCAGCACCTGCTGGGCCACACGGAACAGGGCCTGTCCCAGTCCTGACCTCCCTCCCTGGGGAGGGCACTCTCCAGTTTCACCTGGTTGCTGCTTATGGTGTCACCTACACTTGGGCACCCAGACCAGAAGTGACTCATTCTCAACTAACTGCAGGAGTTTGCACACCCACCATAGTCATCATGATCCAGGCTTCCAGGAAAACCTCCCTCTTGACTTTTCCTGGGCCTGCTCCTCCCCTCCTCCAGCCACCCACCCACCCACAGGCAGGAGGCTGGCAATTTTAAATAAAGGCCACCGTTCTCACTCTACGCCATTCATTAAAAACCAGCTGGCCAAACAAATCCTTGTGAGATGACACTTCTGGCCCCGGCCATCCTTCACTTTTATCCTCGGTGGAAGATGGAAGGCCTTTCTATTCAGGGGCCCCGGCCACCTGAAATCACTCTTCTGTGTTATAAAGCTGCACGAGTGTGAGGCCACAGCGACCCAAAGGACTCATACTAATATTCCAGGAGGGGTGTTGATAGCATTGATCTTCTGAATGGAGGAGACTTGACTGTATTGTTGATTGGAAATGGCCCAGAGATGCTGTCATTCCGGGTGACAGGGATGGCCCTCTGCCAGACCTGCAAACTCACCCAAACCCATGTGCCTCACTGCCTGGCCCAGGGCAGCCGTGCAGACAGGTCCTGGGCAAACTAAGGAACGTTGGTGTCAGCAGCCATGCTGCCGGTCCTTGTTTGGGAATGGGACTGAGCTGGTGCTGAGGGTCACACTGCCTGACACCTGCCCTCAGTGTGCCCGAGAAAAGGATCCACGTAGAGCAGCCCCAGCAGGGCTGCCTTCCTCGCGCATGGCAGGTAAGCTCAACCTGGGCATCTCCATGTAGACTGGCGAGTCCGCAGCTTCAGCATGAAATGTAACAGTGTCAGGAGAGAGGGAGGACTCTGGGTGCTGCCTCCTGAATTATGTGATTGGTCACATGATTGATTTCCAGTGGAAAATGGGTACTCCCAGGGGGATCCCCCAGGTCCTGTCCTTCCTCTGAAGGAACTCTGATGGCCACCCCAGGGGGTTGCTGCTGTCAACTAATGATAGTTGGCGCCAATTCAAATGCCACCCGGAATCCCCAGTTTGGGGTGCTGTGAAGTAAGACATTGTTTAGTGCTAATAGCGCAATAGTGCTACAGCATGGCCTCTGAACATGGAACAGCTTGATGGTGCTATAGTGCGGCTGTTCTGCATGGCTGTGAAGCTGCCCCCAGGCCTGGCAGCTCTGGGGCCAGGCGCCTCTTCAGCCCTGTAGCTCGGCTCCTCTACCGCCTGCTCCAGTCTGCTCCACCCAGACATTTCCTGTATTCTCCCAAATTCAGTATCTAGTAGAAAAGTCTGCTCCTGGAGCCAGGGCGGAGCTGGCTTATATAGACAGAAGCCTCGGCCCTGGTTCCTGATTGGCCCATCCTCATGCAAATGTACCAATTCCTCATAGTTTGATTGGTCCAAAGTCCTGATTGGTCAAAATAGAGTAGCTCTGGTTGGATGGGGAAAGCCTCAGTCCTATTGGTTGAAATAGGACTCCAGGAGCTCCTTTATAAGGTTTGGCTCAGATGCAGAAACAGTGTAGGTGGGCAGTTTAGCTGCATAGGGGCAGGCAGTCCAGCAGTGCAGTTTGCTGTTTGTGTGAGAAGCCCCTGTGCAGAAATGGCTGCTAGGCTCTGTTTTTTTGTTTTTTTTTAATGGCTATGCTATTGTCCCAGAACCTCATCTTTAAAGATCATCTTTACCACATGGTTTTGAGATGTCGCCTGTCTCATTTACTAATTTCTTACCTATGTTCTGGGCCTATCTTGGGACTGTCCTGTTCCACTGGTTCACTAATGTGTGCCAATGACACACCGTTTTAATTACTGAGGCTGTATACTGTTTTCAAATTGTCTAGTAAGACTAGTCTCCCCTCATGGCTCTTCTCTCTCTATCTATATCTATATCTATATCTATATCTATATCTATATCTATATCTATATCTATATCTATATCTATATCTATATCTATATCTATATCTATATCTATATCTATATCTATATCTATATCTATATCTATATATATCTCTCTCTATATATATATCTTTATTGATTTCAGAGAGTAAGGAAGAGGGAGAGAGAGAGATAGAAACATCAATGATGAGGAGAATCATTGATTGGCTGCCTCCTGCACCCCCTCAACTGGGGATCGAGCCTGCAACCCAGGCATGTGCCCTTGGCTGGAATCGAACCTGGGGCCCTTCAGTCTGCAGGCCGAAGCTCTGTCCACTGAACCAAACTGGCTAGGGCATGGCTCTACTTTTTTAAAATTATTTCTCAGGTTTTATTTGCTTGTTTGTATTTCCATATAAACTTTAAAATACCGGGCCTAGTTCCAGGGGGAAAATAAAACCCATTGGTATATGACTGGGGTTGTATTCAATGTATAAATTAATCTAAAGATTGTTGACCTTTTCATGATATCGAATCTTTCCATCCAAGAACACAGTGGGGCCGGGGGTGGGGAGAGAGAAGGGGCTTCAGCTGCAAGGTCTCCAGGCGGATGCTCAGTGGGGTGATAGCATAGTGAGTCTCAGTATTGCGTCCGAAGTCGCCATTTCCCCCAGCCATTCCCCAACGGTTCCTAGTTCACTCCTATTTAACTTTTCATGAAAGGACACAAGGAGCACTAAGGAAGTTTATTTAGCGAGTGCACTAAACATGTGACCTCCTGAACATCCATTTAGGATTAGGATTGTTCAGTGACACTGTGGGGGGAATCAAAGGAAGACAGGTTACATGTTTAATGGGTGCTTCCTGTGTGCTAAGACTGGGAGCGGCTTTACAAGGAGGTAAACATTTCCAGGCACCCCAGAGCAACTACCTGGCTTCAGCAGCTTGCAGTGCAAAACACAGCGGGTGGGATCCTCTGACGCTGACCCACAGAGCACATGCAAAATGGTCTTTATGTTTCCAACGTTAGAGAGAAAGCCATTGCAGAGAGCAGAGATGGGCCTCGGCAAGGTGTTGAGAGCCAGGAAATGTCCCCTTATCTTTCCATGTAGGCCCCTCCCTCCGTCCAGACCAGACTCCTTTTGTCATTGGGCCCATCCTCGTCCAGCCAGGCCAGCAGAGGTGGCAATGGCTGTTCTCTCTCTGTGCATTGGCATAGGCCGTTCTTTCTGCTGGGATGCCCTTTTCAGAGTTGGCTGCCTGGCATCCCCTACCCATTCTTCTAGACTCAGCTCCACCCACCACCACTGTGAAACACCCTGAAGCTTTCCTGTAGCAGACAGCCACTGATGCCCAGCCACCCTCCTGGCGGCGCTGTGTCCCCTACCTGAGTACTTCCCCAGGCTACGCCCACAGGGCAAGCTTCAAAGAAGGCCTCTCCATTAGACTCTGATCTTCTCCAAGGCAAAACTTCATTTGAAATTCAGGGCTGGATGCCTAGAAAACACCCAATATGTGCCTGTAAAGATGGACAGGCTGACAAAGCAATACGCAGAGGCCCAAGTTCAAATCCCAGCCCTCCATCATCACACCTTACCACAACTAAGCGACCTTGGACAAGGTATTACACCTCGGCTAGCCTCAGTGTCCATCCGTATAAAATGGAGAGGGTAATAGCATTCCTCTCAGGATTGTTAATAGGATTAAATAAGATACCACAGGTAAAATGCCTACAAGGCACTCAATTAATGTTAGTTACTCTCAAGGCCACTAATGAGATTTCAGTTAATGAGGCTTGAAGCTTGAGCTGTACGTTTAACAAGAGGATTGAGGTTTGGGCTGGGGCTCCCGTTTTTTTATAGGAGAGCTATTTCTACCGCACTCTGCCCCTTCTAACAGCCGGCCCTTCGGAGGCTCTGCCATCAGGATTAGCACTCCAGTGGCACCCGGAGCCCAGAGAACTCCTCAGAAATGCTTACGGACCCCAACTTCGCATAAGGTCCCAGGAAAGCGCTGACAAAGGCCTGATTATGTAATCGAGACAGCAAATGATTAGCACAAAATGCCCCCCAACAGCAGCGGGGGAGATACCCTGTAAGGCCCAGGTCACTCCCGCGAGGGAGACCGCAGAGAGAGCTGCTGGCATTAGCCCAAGTGTAGGGAAAGGGTTTTCCTCCCTAGAGCAGACATCATGAAAACCTTCATGCCAGCCTGCTGACCCAAAGGAGCGAGGCCAAGGCCTGGGGATCTTCCCCAGGGGTGGTGGGGTGGGGTGGGGGGCTGCCAAGTCATTCTTCCCCAGGAAGGTGTGGTGAGGGGGTGAGGGGAATAAGAGTTTTTGGGAAAACCCACACTGCCAGCTGGCCCGTTAGGGACCTTTTTGCCTTTTTTTTTTTTTTTTTTTTTTTTTTTTAAGATCTTAAGTATGTTTTTTAAAAAAATATATTTTACTGATTTTTTTACAGAGAGGAAGGGAGAGGGATAGAGAGTCAGAAACATCAATGAGAGAGAAACATCGATCAGCTGCCTCCCGCACACCTCCTATTGGGGATGTGCCCACAACCAAGGTACATGCCCTTGACTGGAATCGAACCCAGGACCCTTCAGTCCGCAGGCCAAGGCTCTATCCACTAAGCCAAACCGGTCAGGGCTTAAATATGTTTTTATTGATTTTAGAGAGAGAGGAAGGGAGAGGGATAGAGAGACAGAAACATTGAAGAGAGAGAAACATAGATCAGCTGCTTCCTGCACGCCCCCTTATTGAGATCGAACCTGTAACCTGAGCATGTGTCCTCACTAGGAATTGAAGCATGACCTCCTGGTTCATAGTCGACCCTCAGCCACTAAGCACACCAGCCAGGCTGGTCAGGGACTTTTTAAAAATATATATATATTATTGATTTTTTACAGAGAGGAAGGGAGAGGGCCAGAGAGCTAGAAACATCAGTGAGAGAGAAACATTGATCAGCTGCCTCCTGCACACCCCCCACTGGGGATGTGCCCGCAACCAAGGTATATGCATGCCCTTGACCAGAATCAAACCCGGGACCCTTCAGTCTGCAGGCTGATGCTCTATCCACTGAGCCAAACCGGTTAGGGCTGGTCAGGGACTTTTTAAGGCAGTTCCTCCGTGGGCTCCCCTCTGGTCAACACATAGCAGGCTCTGGATAAACGGTGTGGAATGAATACATTTGTCCTCATCTCAGGCTCTGAGCTCGCAGGGTTTCCAGAGGAACAGGAGAAGAAGGTCATGGGGTGGGGGAAGGGTGGCAGGCAGATCACGCCCCACCCAGGTGCCCACCTGCCTCCTTGAGTCGGCAGCACGCAGGGCCTCCTTTGTCCACGTGCCCAGGGAGCTGAGCCCAGCGCGGCCTGGGGAGAGATGTGTTTCTTCCAGTCAAGGGTTAACACCAGCTCTCAGCAATGTGGAGCCAGTTACTGCATAGATGATAAATCATAAAGAGCTGCTGAATAAATAGGCTATGCGTTAAAAGCCCTTAAATGTAAAATTAAATTTATATTGCGATTAGCATTTGCGAAGTTGCTGAATGCCAATCATGCGTGTGTCCAGCGGCTGCTCCATTTGGAGGCGTGTGCATGTACGTGATACAGATCCGGAGGCAAAGTCACGCGTGGCCCTTCCCACCCCTACCATGTTAGTAATACTAACATGGCAATGGTGCTGTGGGAGCTTTTAACTTTGAGACCACCCAGGATGCAAGTCAAGGCCTTCAAAGTCAGCCTCCATCTCCCCAGATTCCACCAGTCCATGGAAGCCACGGGCAAAGGCGGCCTCATCAAAAGGCCAGGCCCTCTCAGCTCCCACAGCCTGGACTCAGGGGATTCAGGCTCTGACCTTCTCCAGAGCAAACTTGAAAGATGGTGCCAAGTGCTAGACACAGCCCCTGGGGGCATTCCCACCAGGCCCAGGCAAAGAACACTGTTCCTCTCCCAGCTGGGCTCTCAGTGATGGAGAAAGAGGGGACTGGTCAGGCCAAGGCAGGGGCAAAGGAAAAGTTCCTCCACTTCAGCCAGGGGCCCCAGAGCGGCTAACTTTAAAAGACAAAGAAGAAGGGAGGGACCTGGGACCCCCCATCCCCTAATCTCTGGCTCTCCAGCTTCTCACAGTGTCCGGATGAAAGCACCTGCCCTGCTTCACAGAGGCCCTGTGAGGAAGCAGGAGACCATGGCTGTGAATAGCACTTTGGAACATAACGCTCCCCGCCTGCACCACGGCCAATTACTGCAGCTTCAAGACCACCCGAAGCTCCGTGCTCAGAGGGCTGACATCCCGGGCCAGCTGTGTGTCCCTGTGAGCACCTTCGCCAACAGCCAGGGAGAGCAACATGGTGGGGTGGGGGTGTTTGTGGGGGAAGGTGTGCTTGCCTGATGTCAGGATCCTGGGTCTGGACAGCCTGGTTACCCAGCACCTCCATAGACCCCCAATTTCTCCCACTGTAAAATGGGGCTCAGACTACCTGACCTCAAAGGCCCCTCCCATATCTGTGTGCTGTGAGTTCATAAACCAGACTGACATTTGTCTGACACTCCCTCCACCGATGTTCAGAAGTTTAGTCAGAGACTTCGTGCCCAGCATTGAGCCAGGGGGCCAAGTTCACTCAAGAGAGAGGAGCTTCAGGCCAGGGCCTGACCTCGAGGAGCTCAAAGCCAAGTCAGAACGGCAGGACACGCCTGGCGCATCACTCTGCCGGGCACTGTCTCACGTCATAAACACTGGCTGAGCGCTTACTATGGGCAAAGTGCTCTGTTACTCACTTCACTTACCAGGTCTTGTTTAATCTTCCACTGCCCTACTACTGAGAGTTCAGTCCCTCCGGTTTTATCAGCAAGCAGCCGAAGGTCAGGAGGCAAAGCAACTTGCCCGAGATCACACGGCTGTTACCTGACCAGGAAAACGCGTGTCCTGCTTTATTCCCAAGTCTACGTTCCTGAGCACAAGGTGCTCGCCGGCTGGGGCTGGCAAAGGCTTCGGGGAAGAGGCGTTTATTTATGCTTGTATTTATGCCCCACCCACACAATTTCAAAAAGCCTTAAGGTTGTGTTTATAATAAAAGGTGTGCAATAACTTTAAAAGGTTGTGTTTATAAAGAAGGTGTGCAATAATTGTAAAAGATCAAAATATACAAGATAAAAACCCATAGAATAGAAAGGGAAGATGATTATATCTGACATCGGAACCAAAATGCTTTATTTAACCATTGGTTCATTCATTCATCTCTCCATCCAAGGAACATTTATTATCTCATAAGTTTCAGACACCAGGTATTCAGTGTGAGGTGTGCTGAGCTGATCACACTCCCTCGCCTCAAAGTTGTGTGTGTGTGTGTGTGTGTGTGTGTGTGTGTGTGTTGAGAGAAGGGAATGAGTGTTCTGTTGTAGGAAAGCATGAGCATTGCAGTGGGCCCCTTTCCCAGACTTGGGGAGCCAGAGGTCTCCCTGAAGGATGTGTAGGAGAGGGGGGTAATACCATATTTCAGACATTATAGCTCCTAAGCATCAAATTTAATCATGTTTCTGGCAACCACAGCGAACAGGGAAATATGATGTCTTCCATCGTGGTCTAACAACAAGAAGATCTCATTTTCCTGTACTAAAATCTCAGACATATCTACCCATATTTCAGGGACATTGTCCATAGCGGGCAGTGTCTCCCAGCATCAGTGCGCAGACAGTGCAAACCTTCATCAAGTGTCTGCGGCTCCTGGCAATCCCCCGAAAGAGCGGAGAGAAGCACACACATTTATACAGGGAAGCAAAGTCATGTAGCTGCCTGTGTGGCTTTCCGATTCTTACACTTGTGCAGCCATTGAGCCAGAAGAATGTAGGCGTGGGCAGCGAGGACACAGGACGTGAGCAGGAAACCTGTTGTATTAAGTCCCATTCCCCGCGCTAGGCACGGCACGCACACCAGCTCACTCAGCACTCCCAAGTCTTCCAAGGGTCACTGACCCCCTAACAGGTGGCAAATGGAGACTTACAGAGGCTAAGTGGCTGCCCAGGGTCACAGAGCCGGAGCTTATTGGGAAGGACCTAGAAATGGAGCTGATTCACCCTGAGGCCGCCCCTCTGCTCAACCTGGCCACCCACAGCACTCACCCATTCCACTCATTCTAGATTGCCTGATCGCCTGGTCCCAACCACTCCTCTGATGAAAGAGGAAACTGAGGCAGGCAGGAGGCAAGGGATCACATCCTTGCCTTCCTGACTCCCAGGCAGATAGGTCCCTCCTTCCTCACACCCTTTCCTGGAGAGGCCCGTTCATCTGGTGGAGCAGCAGCTCAGGGCCCCGACACTGACGGTTCTCAGTGCTGAGGAGCCTGTGGGACCCCCTGCCCTTTGCCTGCCTCTGTTTCAAGGACCATGCACTCAGTCCAGCCTGCGACTGGGCACAGAGTCCCCAAAGGGACACATGTGCCGCCCTCATGCACAGGGTGCAGTGCCCACCACCCCATTCGTCTTTCAGCGCGAGGCCATCTCCACGGTGTACAGGGCAGCCGACGGGAGGGGGAGGGGGAGTCCTTCCTGCAGGCTTCTCCATGCACGCTTCTCTCTCTCCGTCCACTCTCTCTGCCTTTGACTCCTCTGAGTTCGTGTGCAAACAGTTAATGACATTTTTAAAAAGCCAAATGAAGGGCTTGGTAAAATTATTCACTAGTTGCAGATGATCGCAGGAAGAATACCATCCTGGGGGCCATTGAGGGAAATGGCCCTGGACTGACAGGCTCGCGATTGGAGTCTGAGACGGGAAGGCAGGCAGACAGGCAGCAACCCCCTGCAAAGTGGGCTTCCCCCAGCCCACTGCCAGGCCCCGTGTGGGCCTGTGGTTGCCCAAGACCACAAGCAGCTGGGTCGATGCAGGGCCCGGCCAAGGAGGCCGTTTCTATGGTCATTTCTCAGTCCACTTCCCTCTGGTTTGTTAGCTGGCTTCCCACACAGGGTCTCAGGGTGTGCTTCCGTGAAAGGGTAGAGAATTCCATCCCCTCTGTGTTCTGTGAACCAGAAACTTCTACGTGTGTGGGTATGTAGGGACCCACCAGTACGCACACGCCGCATCACCCCTCCCTGTGGAGTGGGGGCGCAGGAGGAGCAATGCGTGCGCCCTCAGCCCTGACACAGTCATCTGGTCTGTGGCACCCCAGCAGGCAGCGCCATGTGCGGGCCTCTCAGCCTCGCCCTCCCGGCCAGGAGAGCAGTGTCCTCACATGCTGAGCATTTTTCAAAGTAGAAGATTGTCAGTAAACTTAGGACACTTAAGACGCAGGGTTTGTCGTTCCTGGTCCCTCCCTTCTGCCTTGTCATGAACAGTCAGCAGCTTTGGGACTCTTGTCTAGAGGGGGAGGAGGTTTTGCCCCCCTCCTCCCAGCCCGGGCCCCACCAGTGCCCCTCACTCCATCACTGATGGTGGGGGACAATTCCCATAAGGAGACTGCTCATCCAGCAGACTTTCCATGGAGCCGGGCCTGTGTGCTGGGCACATTGGAATCTTTCCCTTTTATCCTCCTCCTGAGGTTGTATCTATTTCCTCTCCATTTTGAGAGGCAGCTGTTGGTCTTGGTTATAATGGCCTGGTGATTTTCAACAAGCTCCTCGTCCCTTTCTCAATCACATACACATACCTGAACAAGCAAGACTTGAGAGTCCCCTTTTATTTTATTTTTTTAAAAATATGTATTTTATTGATTTTTTACAGAGAGGAAGTGAGAGAGATAGAGAGTTAGAAACATCGATGAGAAAGAAACATCGATCAGCTGCCTCCTGCACACCCCCTACTAGGGATGAGCCCACAACCCAGCTACATGCCCCTGACCGGAATCGAACCCGGGACCCCTCAGTCCACAGGCCGACGCTCTATCCATTGAGCCAAACCGGTTAGGGCAAGGGTCCCCTTTTATTATCAGTGGCCCCACTTAGTAAGTAAGGCCCCCGCCCCCTTTTCTCCCTCTCTGTCTGGGCCCCTCTGGACCCCTTCCAAGCCCAGGCTCTTGCCCTGGGCAGATTTTCCTCCCTAACTTCCTAGTTCATTTACCAGATGTCTGGTGCAGTGCAGAGCGAGGTCTTGGTGCAGATTCAGAAGGAGACTTGTGGATGCCTTGGTTTTACAATGGAACATCATTTTTCTTAATGAGGAAGGTGAGCCTGGGTAAACCAGGACATGCAGTTCTTTGGAGGGACAGGATGGAGAAATCCAGATGACTGCCAGCTTGATTATAAGATAAGCTTCCTGCAGAGGAACTCAGCTGAACTCGCAAGAATAGATGTCCCTGTCTCCATCCGAAACCCAGACGCTCTCCCCTCAGCATTCTCTTCACACCCCTGCATCAAATCTGACCAGGTCTAAACCCGGCGAAAGTTACACTAAATAGTTTCCTTGTTCACTGAACCCCAAATTGGGGTTTCCTGTGGGCCTTTGAAGGGGTGCCAACAGCCAATGGTTGACAATACCAGTATTGGGACACTCTCCAAATGGAGCAAACACTTACATGTTAAACACACACAGAAAAGTGCCATAAGGACGTGGGGGTCTCTTGGATGGGGACGACCTTTCTAATGATAATTCAAAATCTAGAAGCCAAAGCAAAGTCGGAAAAATTTGACTGTAAAATAAAAAAGCTCATGCAGGCCCCAAACATCATAAACAGAAGGCAAATGAAAAACTGGGGAAGAGAGTGCGTACAACGTAGATCACAAAGTGCTGATGCCTCTCATATAAAGAGAATTTGAAATCAAAAAGCTCCATAACCCAGTAGAAACGTGGGCAAGAGACATGAACACCGAGTTCACAAAGAAGAAACGGAAATGGCTCTTTGCCCCTGGATTAGATGCACAACTTGCTCGTAGTGAGAGATGCAAATTACAGCAGCACCGGGAGACAGCAGCTCTCGCCGCTCAGACTTGGCAGAAATCCAAAATCGTGACAGGCCCAGTGTTGGCCAAGTTGTGGGGAGGCACACGGTCTGGGTCTCTGCTGGTGCCGGCGGAGGGTGAGGTGGCATCATTCCGTGGAAGTAACACTGGTGATGTCTGCCAACACAAAAGCGTGTTTACCTGCCACCAGCGAGCCCACTTCTGGAAATCTGTCCTACAGGTACATCAAAGTGTGACTCACACACGCACAGTCCGTCATTACCGCGCTGTTCGCAGTAGCGAAAGACCGGACACGACCCTGCGTCTGGAACAGGGGCTGGATGGATAAATCAGGTACAGGGGCCCGGTGGAAAGAGGAAACCCCGCGTACGAGTGTGTAGAGCTCTACAGGATGTCACTGTTATGTGACTAAGAGACAAAAGTGAGGCACAGAACAAGTAAATGGTATCACACCTTTTGTGAAAGGCTGGGAAGAAACAAGATGTGTATTCCTGTGTGCTTGTATTTACATAAAACATTGGAGAGACAGAGAAGAAATGGATCAAAGCGTTATGGGGGTTCTCAGCGAGGTGTCTCTGGGTGTATCTGTTTATTTGGTTTTGGCTTTTGATGAATGCAGATGTATTCTCTGACTTGTTCTGGAAGTCTGTATGTCCTGATCCAGCCTGATCATGAGAATCACTTGGGATACTTGTTAAAACCGATCCAGATCCCAGGCCCCTGCATGTGCTGGACCCTGGAGTGTGTGGATGAGGCTGAGTCTAGAGGGGGAAGTTTGGGAAAGTGCTGAAGCCCATTCTTGGCCCTAAGGAGCCAGTGAGGGGAGACCATCCCTGTGAAGGCCCTGTTGCAGAGTCACAACCCAGGTTCTGAAACCCAGGCTCAATGATGGGCATGAAGAGCTCACGCCTCCCCCGCTCCAGCTCTGCTCCCCCACCCCCTCCCAGGACCGTCGTCCCATCTTGCCCAGAACCATCACGGGGTTTCCTGCCCGTCTCTAGCCACCAGATGCAGGTGTTTGATTTTATGGTACTTTCCACAATTTGTCTTATGAAAATGACATAAATGTATTTTTTCTTTTTAAGAATAAGATTATGTTATACACCTGAATATATCTTTTCAAAATACCCTCAATCCTGCCCTGTTCCCCAGGAAATTCTGAGAGCTGATGGACATCCCTGTCCACCAACCCAGAGATGCCCCTCCCCACTCCCAACCCTTATTCACAAAGAACAATCATGGGAGATGCTTGAAAGAGATCCCTCTGGTCCCGCCCCCGCACCCCCATTCCCCCCTTCCAGGAAACATTCCCGGGGCTGCTCTACAGGAGATAAGGAAGGAGACCTGACTCCTGAGAGGTGGGCTCGGGTCACCTGGGGGTTTCTTGGCCGCAGCCATCTCCCCTTTCCCTCCGCTCTGTCCTATGGGCCGTGTGTCCCTCAGGCAGGTCACCTCCGCCGCTCCCTTCCTGGAGTTGGGCACATGTTCTGTTTTCTTTTCAAACGTTTACGGTTAATCTTCATGAGGGAGCAGCAGGGAGTAACCCAAATAATGACCGTGCGGGAGGTACAGAGGCTGGGGAAACGGGGCCAAGGTCTCGGTCCTGGGGAGACAGCTTCGAGGCCCTCTGGAGATGCTAGCTGGAATTAGAGGGCCCTGGCTGGGAGGCTCTGCAGCTAGAGCTCCCTGTGGGCCCACAGCCACAGTGACAGACACAGCTGAGCTGTGAGCGCGAGGCCGGCGGCCCACCAGGTCAGCAGCCGTCCTCTGTGCCCCGCCCTCTCCTGGCCCCTCTTTTCCAGCATTTTTTGGCCTTTTCTTTTTCTGGAATCAGGAGGGAAAACTCCATTTCCTTCCTGTTCTCATTGAAGTCCCCAAGGACTGAAGTCTTGGGAAAGCTTCGGGGTTTTCGATTTGCTGCTGACAACCAGGAATTGTGAGCCAGAGATGAGGCCTGCCAACCAAGGCTGTGGTAGGTATAGATCGGTGGGAGGTGTTAGCAGCCTGGCCTGCCTGCCTTCCCAGTAGCCCCACACCCTGCTGGGCCTCCCGGAGGAGCAGGAGCTGAACTGGGGGTTGCCCTGTCTCTCTGCAGCCTCACTTTCCTCCCTAGTGAAATGGGGCTGCTCCAGGCCAACTCCAGAGCCCCTCCTGCTGGAACTGGCATTCCTGCAGGCACCCGCCCTGCCCTGGGGCCTCTCTGCAGAGAACATTTGGGGTGAAGGAAAGCCCCTCCCAGACAGCGTCTCTCGGCCCCTTTGCCCTAAAGGACAGGGCAGCATTGTCAGAGCCAAGAATGGAAGACAGGAGGTGGGAGGAGGAGGCCCCGGAGCCAGGGGCCAGCTGTCCCAGGCGGACAGTGGAATGCCTGTGGGGAGGCCCGCCCCTCTTCGCTCTGTTCTCCATGTGGCTTTGCTCCCTTTGCAGGAGGGAGAATAAACAATGAGTCAAACCTTCAACCCCATCTGGCAGCAGACGCTTGTCTTCTCTCACTATTTTCAAGTTTTACAGGCGTTCAGGCCATTTCCTGCTCCCTCTCTCTCTCCCGGCTGGATAAGGAGCAGCCTGTTCTCCAAAGGCCTGGAGCCAACGCATTGGGGGTGGGGATCCAGGCTGATGAGCCCAGGCCCTCAGTTCTCCAGGGGCCCCGTGGTGAAGGGGCCTGCCATGTCCCCCCTTTCAGCACCGGGAAGGGTGCGGTCAGGGAGGAGAGTCCGAGACCCTCCACAGAGAACCCCCGGAGCTACCAGGAAAGTCCCCACAGGGCTCGGAAGTAAACAGAGGGGCCTGCAGGTGGGAAAGGTGTTTGGAGAACTGCTGCCCACAGGGAGGGTTTCAGGGCAGGCAAGGATGCCTCTGGAACATGCCTTCTTTCTTCTGTGACCCGCTCCCAGCCTCCTAAGATCTCCTCTCTTTTTGACCCCTGGCTTTACCTCTCATACTGGCTGATACAAGCCCGTTTCCAGAGTCCCCACACAGAGCCCTACTCCCAAGTGTCCTGTGCTCATTTATTCTTTCAATGAACTTCGGTGGAGTCCCGGGGCCCTGGGGCCATACAGTGGACGAGCAGCCAGCCCTGCCCTCCAGGAGCCGATGGTGAAGTGGAGGAAACAGTGATTGACAAGGTCATGATGACTGAGTGATGAGCATAGTCCTCGGTGCTCAGCAAAGGCTGCCTGTTCCCTGTCCACCACCTCACCTTCCCACAGCAGCATCATGTCTGCAGGAGGCATTCACACTGAGGTGTGGCGTCCCATTAGTGCTCCCGGATGACTCCCCCCTCACAGGGGAGCTTGTTACCCCAACCCCAGGACTGCACGTCCTGGAGGGAAGGACACAGACAGCTGTGGTGTCTGCCATCTGCCTCTCCGTATCAGCACCTGCACCTCACTTCTGAAAAGGGGCCAAATTCTCACCGAGGTGGGCAACATATGGTGTGTGCACCTGAACACTATTTTTGGAAGGAGGCTGACACTGGAAGTCCAGGAACGTGGATTTAGACGGCTGTTAATTAGCTTTGTGACCTGCGGAGATTCATCCCACCTCTCAGGACCTCACTTTCCTCAGGAAGGAAGGTAATGCTGTCTGGCCCGCCTGCTTCAGGCAAAGCCACTGGGAGAGGATTAGGCAGTGTCTGTGTCGGAGTTCTACCAGTGCCTGACAAAGTCCCCTCTGAATGCGAGGGGTCACTCTGGCCTTGCCTCCATGCTCAGTCACACAGGCCTCCCGCCACTCGGCAAGTTGGAACCAATGAGGAGCTGCGGTTCCCTCGGATCCCCGTTCTGTGAGTGCTTCTGTGAGCCCCTTCCTGGCTCAGGTGTGCTTTTGCTCCCAACACCCGCCCCTGAGGAGGATACCCCTGGGTCTGGGAGCTTCTTCTCAAAGTGCCAGGGTACCAGGGCCCCCCCCACTCCCCACCTTGTCCATGACAGGAATGTAAGGCCCAGCTCCCTGGCCTCACTGTCAGGACATCTCAGATGTGGAACTGACCCTGAGGTCACCTTCCTGGGTCTTGGCCTGAAGCTCTGCTTGGCTCCCTCTTCCTTACATGCTCCTCCTGGGAGCACTTCCTGGGTAATCACTCCCATATGTAGCTTGGCTCAGTATAGCAGGGTCTTTGTCCAGGGAGCTTGGCTTGGGGGAAACCTCATGAGATGATAATGGGCTATCATATTTTAGCAAGGAAGACAGCGTGAAGAGAAAGGAGAAGCTGTTGAGCAATTATTAAGCACCTATAGTATGCCATGCACTATGCTCAATGTCTCATATTTCACCCGATCCTTTAAAACCACCTGTATGCCTGCTATACTTTCCATTTTATAGTTGAGGAACCTGGAGCTCTGAGGGTTTAAGTAACTCACCCGGGTAATGAAGTTAGAGAGTGACATTGGAACTCAGGTCCCCCACACTTTCTGCTTCATTTTGTCCCCTCCTTGATGTGCTGTGGCTTTGGGGCTCCTGGAGCTGGCTTTGTGGGACACCTGTGAGCAAGGCATCTCCTTGGGCCTGAGTGCAGCACCCCATAGGCATATCCCTGAACTTGGGACAACCTTGGGAGCCTTCTGTTTCTCCTCCGGAGAGCAGTGTGGCTATGTATTAGTATTCATGTGTATGTTTGTGATGTGTGTATGTGTGGATGCTGTGTCTCTGTGTGAGTGTGTTGTAGGCATGCGTGATGCATGTATGTATGCACACACGGGCATGTTTGTATATATGTGATATGTATGTGTTTGTATACACACATGTGTATGCACACATATGCACATGTGTGTATGTGTGTATGAGTATGCATGTGTGTGTGATGTGTATATGTGCGTATGTGAATATTGCAGAGGTAGGGGCAGGGCGGAGGGTGTCCTTCTACCCTAGTAATGAGATTTAATGACCAGCTGCCTTCAAGGGCTTTGGAGGCGATGATCTGGGGAGAGAAGCTGGTCTATTAGTGCATCTGCCATGACCCACTCTAACGCCAGTCAGATGCCTTTGTGTCTCCATCTTCACTGTTAATGGTGAGGTCTCACTCTCTCCGGCCACACACACTGCTCATCTCCTGCTGCTGCAGGGAGTGGGAGGGAGAGGCTGTTATCTTCCCTTTCCCCTTCCTGGTCAGAATAAAGCAGATGCGGATGTCCTCCTGGGCCCGGAACAGATGATGAGCAAAAAGCTCTGTGACCTTGAGTCACTCTCTTTCTGCGTCCTGGGCCTGCTTGCCCATCTGTAAAATGGGCGTGATCACACCTGCCTGGCTTTCTTTGTGAAGCTGCAGAGGAAAGAATGAGTGAGCAGGCACAGAGGCATCAGCAGGGAGCTGCCTCCAGGAAGGTCAGGCGCTCCCCTGCACCTCTGTGGGCTTACCCATGGGGCGGGGCTTCGAGTCCGTGCTACAGGGGCGGGTACTCTGAAGTACAGGGTCCTTGCTGCTTGCAGTCCCGCATGCCTGCCCCACACAGCCCTGTAAATTGCCTGGGCTGAATTCTGCACACACCTCGGTGGAAGGGGAGTTATTTGCCAGATATACGGTGTCTGCGAGAAGGGTCTCTTATGAGTCAGTGTTCAAATATGTTACTGGCTCAATAAATAGAGATTTGTTGTAAATTAGGGGAAGGAATTGAGGCGCCTGCAACAACCCTTGTTCATCTATGTTTCCTATTAGCAACACTTTGCCCTAAGTGGTGCATAATTTCTTGGGAGCTGCTGGGCGGCTCGGAGGGGAGGTAATTACACGGCAGTTGTTGGGTAGGTAGAGCTACACGGTAGGTCGGGAGAGGGATGGGGCAGCCCTGGGTGGCTTGGCTGGGCTCCCTGGACAGGGCATGGGTTCCCCAACATCCTTTGGGCAAAGTTGGGGCTGGGTTGATGAGGAGCAATTGGGGTTAGGGAAGGGAGGAGCAGCCAGGGCATGGGAGGGGCATCTGGAAACAAGGCTCAGCACTGGGAGGAGGTGGGGTCACTGGTGGAGCCCTGTGCCCGTGGGTTGGCAGGTGGTTGGCAAGTGTGGCTGTCCCTGGAAGAGACAGCGGTTGTCACTGGGCTGCCAGGACACAGGGTTGAGCCTGGACGAGTGAGGCCTGGAAGGGGGGCTCAAGGTGAGGAATGCTGGGGTTGAGAGGAGCCTGTGCATAGGGTCCAGGCCACAGGCCTGTTAAGCCTCAGAAGGAAAGACCCAGGGAGCTGGTGGCTGGTGAGTCTTACCCGGGAAGGTCTTTTCTGGCAGGTTCCACTCTCTCTCCCCCCCCGCCCCCCCCCCCCCCCCCCCCCCCCCCCGCCCCGCAGCTTTCATCAGGCTGGCCTTATGGGGCCCCACTCCACCTACAGTCACAGATTCAGGAAGGAAGTAGGTGTCAGCCAACCTCTCCCTCCCAGCCCCCTGTCCCATGAGACTTTAGTAGCCCCCATGTTTGGTGTCCCTGGCTCCTGCAATGTTATGTAGAACTGTGGGGTGCAGGGCTGGGGAGGCACAGCCAGGCATGCACTGAGCTGTCACCGTCCCCACTATCCTTAGGCTCCCATCTCTGAGGTTGCTGCCAGGGCAGCCCTGCTCCCTCCATTGGCCCTTTCAGGGGTGTCCCTCTTCTCTCCCCTCTGCTGGGTGGATATTATTTAGAGAGGAGGAGGGTGTCCTAAAGCCCTCAGTCACTAGGCAAGCCCAAGGTCCTCTCAGTGCCTTGAGGATGCAAGCTTTCATCATCCCACAGGCAGGGAGAGGCTCAGGGTGGTTTGGTCAAGGAAAAGTCTAGATGCTTGAATGGGTGGGGAGGGGAGCACAGGGTGGGTGGAAAAGAGTGTTGATAGCCCATACATTTCCCACTGGTGTAAAAAAAGGGGGACTCAACAGGGGCCTTGCCAGCTTCTGTTCAGCCCGCTAGGCTATGGACAGAGACTGGAGGCCCACAGTTAGTCAGCTTCTTGGTGATGGAGGGTGCCCCTCTCCTGGCGGAAGAGTTGGCACCTGATGTACAGGCATGTGCTTGCCATGTGGCTGGTGCTCAATGCAGTTAGGTTGAGTGAATGAATGAATGAATGGAGGGTGGGGCTTCTAGTGGTGAGGATGGGTGATATTTGACTGGAGCTCCAGAGCACCCTACCTTTCTCTTCCTCCCTCCCTCCCTTCCTCTCTCCCTCCCTCCCAGCATCATGGCACACAGACATGGTTAGAGTGGTAGGCACTCTAGAATAATGGACGTGGCTTCTTGCAGCCAGAGGCCAGCCTCTGCCCAGGTGCCACGAGAGCTTCAAGGATCAATGTCTCATATGCCGGTGAGCCACCCTTGCCCCACCATCGTGCTGCCACCCGGGGGCTGGGAGCTCCGGGACTGTGGAGCTGGCTGGAAGCACATGCAGGCCCGGGGTTTGGGGACCTGGCCAGGAGGAGCGGGAAGATAGGCTGGTAGTCTCACTCCAGACTTCAAGCAGAGACGGGCCCGGTTCAGTTAGTCCCACCACCGGCCACGGCCACAGCTCCTCACTGGAGCAGCTTGGCGATTGGATGCTGGCAGGGCACTTACCAGAGCACTGATGCCGCATGCTTGAGGCCCTCATCAGAGTTGTCCTGCCCCCCTCCCCCACCCCCGTCAGTAAAGCGCTCATCTCGTCGTTGGCTGTACAGTTCTTGCTCCACTGCTTTGCACGAAACCTCCTCACTGAGGTGGGCATGAAGGGAGCGCCCACGTGTATGGGACTGCAGAGAACTCACCTTGGTTCGGTTGGGTGGCGGGAGGGCTCTTTGGAGAACTTGTGATTCTAGAGGCCTCTGTCCAATGTCCAGTTTTACCTCCCAGGCTGGATTGCAAGTGTGCGTTCCCTCTGTGTCTCCTTTTGGTTTCACTCTTCTTTAGCTAAGTTTTCTCTGCACCCCTGGAGCCCAAAGATGCACTGTCTTGCTTAGAACCTCCATGTCTCGGGACTCCAGGGAGCATTGTCAGCCTGGCCAGCCTTCCAATCCGAGCTGCCCAGCGTGGGCCTATCCCTAGGGCTGGTCCTCCAGGCCCCATGGTGGCAAGCCTATGCCACCCTCCACTACCTTCTCCAGAAAGCACTCTCCCCCTCCGGCTCTGTGGGCGGCCAGGTGATGTGGTGGGAAAAGCATAGGCCAGGACTCAAGCGTCTCATCTGGAACCCAGGCCTGTGGTGTGCTCTTGGGCAACTCAGTGAACCCCTCTGTGTGGTTTGTGTGCTTGTTTTTACCAAATTTAAAATAGGTGAGATTTACTCCACAGGGTGAGGGTTAGGGTTATAATGCCATCAGTTCGTAAAGGTGCTTTGCAATGCTCTAAACCACCATGTAAGTATTGGTCATGGTTGTTCATGGACCCTGGGGTCTCCCTGCCCCAGTTAGCATCCAGCCACCTGACTTGTCAGAAGAATCAGGATGTGAGAACAGACCTTCACTCTCCCACTACAAACCTCCAACTAAGGGGGTACTGCAGTGGGGTCTCGGGCAGCCTCCAAGATGAACGCCTTGGCTTGCACTTGGCCTTCATTGGACACACACTTCACAGATACTTGCTGAGCACCTCCTGCAAGTATAGGCACTCGGGACACATCAGGAAACAGACACTTAGTCCAGGCCCACCAAGAAGATGCCCCAGTGGTATTAGATTTGCTGGGAAGAAGCAAGGAAGGAGGAGAGAGCCTATGACTGACACCAGCAGAAGAAGAAGGGGAAGAGAGGAGGCTGGAGGTAGAAAGAGCTTTTGACTAGAGGGCAATTGCAGGCATGGTTTGGCCCAGCTAGTGGGGCATCTCTGAACATTGGGCCTGCTGTGCATAGGCACTGCTGGCAGCACCCCTGGGAAGTGCTGCTTCAACATGAGGGTGGAGGTGGATCCCAAAGGCAGAGCTGAGACTGTTGGTCAATTATACCTCTCACAGCAGAGATCTGAACAACACAGTTTTGTGGCCACACTGATGGAAGTTCTGTGTGGATGAGGGAAAGACAGACAATACTCAGTAAACATAATAAACACACAAAAAGAAATACTATAATAGAATTTTGTGAGTACTATGCAGAAAATGGGGTGGCATAAAGGGGATTGGAAGTGCCAGTGTGGGGAGACTTAACAATTTCCATAAGATGGGCAGAGGTGTATTCTGAACAGGATATCCTGATGAACAGGTGACAGAAAGAGAAGACTCAAGGGTGACACCGACATTCTGGCCCAAATAACTAGAGGGTGTTCGTGCCAGACCCATAGAAACAGATGCAGAGTTTTCAGACCAGCAGAGGACAATGCTCTCTCTCCAGTGGGAAGGGAAGAAGGAAGAGAGAGTATGGAAAATGAAAAATGTGAAATAAAACGGCAAACATAATTCTTAATATAATATCAATTACAATAATATAAGTGGATTAAACTCACAATTCAAAATAAAGAGAGTTTTAAATTGAATTAAAAGCACAAGATTCAGGAATACACTTTTTACAAGAGACACAACAAGAGGATGGAAACAAAGGAGAAGAAGAAGATAGAGCAAGAAAATACGGACAAAAGAGAATTGATCAGAAGAAAAGCAACACTCCAGTAAGAGGAATGAGCTCACAAAGCTGTAACAATCATGTAACAATATACTGTAAAATATATGTGTGTACTTATACACAAGCACACATATAAATATAGCTGTAGCTATATAGGGAGAAATAGGTAAATCAACCATTTAAATTGAATATTTTAACATATTTTTCTTTTAAGTTGATAGAGCCAGCAGACAAAATTTAAGTATGTAGACTTGAAAACTTGTTTAATGAGCTTAAATGTGTGTATATAGTTACACATAAATGACTTTATATCTAACAAACAGAAACTATACATTCTTTTGATAATATGTACAACATTCACAGAAATGACGGTAAATCAGGGCATACAGGTGACCTCAGTAAACTCCAAAGGTTTGACATTCTACAGACGTACTCTGGTGAAACTTAAAATCAGTAAAAAACAAAAACAACATACCAAAAACATGCATGTCTAGCAACTAAGAAATGGCACTAATAAAAACATCTTTGGATTAAAGAAGAAATGAAAATGGCAGTTGCAAAATATGTAGCACTGACTGAACAAGCCACATGCAAGCTCTTTGGGATAAAGCAGCACTTTGGAGAACAGTATGGCTTTAAACCCATTTATTAGAAGACAGAAAACAAATGAGCTGAGACTTATCTCTCAAGAGGCTGAAAAAGTGGTGGCAGAGTAAGCCTAAAGAAAAAAAGAGGAAATAATAGCTACAAAGGCAGAAATAAATGAATAGCAAATTACAATTAAAAATCACAGAAGCTTAGCCAAGCTGAATGTAGGTCTTTTGGAAAGATTAATAAAATAAGAAAACCTTTGGCAAGACTGCTTGAAGAAAAAAGAGATATAATAATATAAAACTGAATGAAAAAAGGGAACTGATAGGCACAACAGAGTTTCAAAAAAGTAATAAAATAGTATTGTGAACACATTTTATGAAACACCAATAAATTTGAAAAATTAGATGAGTTGGATAGCTTTCTGGGAAAGTGAGAAATGCCAACATTGGCAAGAAAAAAAACAAAAAACAAAAACCAACAACAAACTCAAAACAGACCAGTAATGAGTAAAGAAATTAAAATCATCCCCAATACCTCCTTTTAAAGCCCTGAGACCACACTGCCTCACAGCTGAGTTCTACAAAGCATTTATGGAGAAATAACCCCTGTCTTGTAGAAGCTGTTCCAGGAAACAGAAAAAGAAAAAACAACTGTCTCTTTCATTAATGGAGGTAGTTTAATTGTTACTTTTAAACTAGATAAGGACAAGAGAAAAAAATTATAGGCATGTTTCACTTGCAAAAATAGATGAAAACAATACTAAACAAAACATTAGATAAATGAATTAAAAAATCACCGAGATCATATTGGGTTTATGTGAAAAATGCAGGGGTGGTTTAACAGCAGAAAGTGTACAATTTACCACATTAATGGACCAAAGGAAAAAAAATTATATGATTAGCCCAAGAGTTGCCAAAAAACATTTGATGATGTTCAATACGTATTTATAAGGATTATAATAACAAAAAGATGAAGTTCAATATTCATTTATAACAATAACCATCAAATTGATACATTTATCAGGGAACTAGGAACAGGGCGAAGTTCCCTGGCTCCGGAAAGGCTGCCACCCCAAGCTTACAGCGGCGTCCCACAGAATGCAGGAGCTGCCGTGCACACCAGGGCTGTCTGGCCCCACAGCCCAGGCTGTTGCCCGTGTGTGGGGCCAAGGCAGAGGCATGGACAGGCTCTATGGATGATTATGACAGAAACTTAGTTCTTTGGAAAGTGGGAACTTGGTCATAGCTATGGCAGGGACAAAAGTGTTAAATTTTAGGTCTCAGCCTTGCCCATGAGCAGGTGCCCGTCTGTCCTGCCGTTGGCTCCGAGTGGCATTCACTCAGTGTCTGTGGGGTGGATGAATGGGCCTCTGTTTTGCATGAGTGTTTGGTGGCGAGGGAGAAAGAGAGGTGCATTCTGCAGGAGAAAGGGGTGGCCCTCCAGCGATGCACCTGAAGCGTGTTGGTAGAGGGAGAAGAGGAAGGGCGGAGAGAGCTGAGCAGCAGCCTTGCCTGGCACTCCGAGGAGAGAAGTCCTTCAGAGTATTTTTTGCTCCTACAGTTAGGTGCAGCCCCTGTTACCCTCAAATCCTCAAAAAGACTGTTAGTTACATGCTATTGCTTACCTTTGGGTCTTACGGTATTAGACATGTGACTTGTTTTTCAATATGTACCCGTAATAAAACAGGGGTCAAAAGGCTAAACTGTATTCGGCCACTAAGGGTACAGGTCTCCTGCAGCCCAGGGGCAGGAAGCAGAGGCTGGTTCGGGAGTGGGCCCTGCTCCACTTCCTGTCCCTCCCCCCTGGGACCTCAGGTCCTCTCCTCCCTGTGCCCCCTGACGCTGTGCACTCTTCACTCTCCTCTCCCCTCTCCTCTCCCCTCTCCCTCTTGCTCTCCTTTCCCTCCAATCCCCCCAGATCCATGGAAACTTGGGAGTTGTGCAAAGTGCATGAACATTTCACTCCATTAATTCCAGCGGCCAGCAGAGACTGGCTGGGTCCTCTTTGGCCTTGTAAGAAGGACTTTGGCCCGGCTGGTGTGGCCCAGTGGTTGAGCGCCATCCTATGAACCAGGAGGTCATGGTTTAGTTCCCTGTCAGGACACATGCCTGAGTTGTGGGCTCGATCCTCAGTAGAGGGTGTGTAGGAGGCAGCCGATCAATGATTCTCATCATTGATGTTTCTATCTCTCTCTCTCCCTCTCCCTTCATCTCTGAAACATATATGTATGTATATCTATATAAAGTATATCTATATCTATACCTCTATATCTATACCTATATATCTATATCTATACCTATATCTATATCTATAACTATGTTTATGTCTATGTCTATGTCTATGTCTATGTCTATGTCTATGTCTATGTCTATGTCTATATCTATATCTATATCTATATCTATATCTATATCTATACCCTCTATATCTATCTATATCTATATCTATATCTATATCTATATCTATATCTATATCTATATCTATCTATATCTATATCTATACCTCTATGTCTATTCTATATCTATATCTATATCTATATCTATATCTATATCTATATCTATATCTATATCTATATCTATATCTATATCTATATCTATATCTATATCTATATCTATATCTATATCTATATCTATATCTATACTCTATATCTATATCTATATCTATATATATCTATATCTATATCTATATCTATATCTATATCTATATCTATATCTATATCTATATCTATATATCTATACCTCTATGTCTATATCTATATCTATATCTATATCTATATCTATATCTATATCTATATCTATATCTATATCTATATCTATATCTATATCTATACCTCTATGTCTATATCTATATCTATACCTCTATGTCTATGTCTATGTCTATATCTATATCTATATCTATATCTATATCTATATCTATATCTATATCTATACCTCTATGTCTATATCTATATCTATATCTATATCTATATCTATATCTATATCTATATCTATATCTATATCTATATCTATATCTATACCTCTATGTCTATGTCTATGTCTATATCTATCTATACCTCTATGTCTATGTCTATGTCTATGTCTATGTCTATGTCTATGTCTATGTCTATGTCTATGTCTATGTCTATGTCTATATCTATACCTATGAACAACATCAAGGGGAGTTGGTGGTGCTGTTAAAAAGAAAATTTAAAGGACTCTGATTGCCTCAATCAGGGTCTGGTGTCTACCCTGCACCAACCTGTGTGGCCAGTGAGGGGCAGTGCGAGGGGGTGGAGCAGGTCACTATGGCTAGAGGGGGCTTATCCCTATGGGTGGGAGTTTGTGTTTCAGAAAAAGGAGGTGTGGGTTGGCCGGATTCCCCACGTTCACTCTGTACCAGCCTTAAAACACAAAAAGAACAAAATGGCAAAAGTCAGAGTCAGGCTAAGAAGGTGGCTGCACAGGTGCGGTGGCCCTGGGACGCTCCCGCGGAGAGGGAAGCACGCCCGGTTGTCTGCTTGGCGGGTCTCTGAGGACACGGAGCCAGTTCTAACGAGGAAGAGGAAACTATAAAGGAAACGAATTCATAACAACTTGACACCTTCCGGGTGGAACCCAGCGGGTTTATTTTTACGTGTTCAGGAGGGGAAAAATCGCCGCTAATTCCACAATTACTTCATTCCGGGGAATTTGTAAAAAAGTGACTTCAAGTGTGAAATATTGTCTTCTACAGAATTAACTTCCTAGATCATTTGGATTCAATTATTGGCTGAATACTAAAATTTGCTGGGAAGAGCGCAGGCGATATTTTATGACTGTCCATGATGCAGCGACTGTGAAGTTAGTTATTGATGACTTATGAGAGACACTTAAAAGACGCCAACGAGGGGAAGAAAATCCATCGCTTGGGCTTTTCACAGGGCAGCCACGATGGGAGGCCTTCCTGTTCCATTTCTCAAGTGATTCCAGTTTTGCTGACTGGACCCCTTCCCTGCCTTCTGCCCTTCCTCTCCCCGTGTGTGGGATTTGGGGCTCAAATCCTATGTGAATCCTTGGGGAGCAATTAGAAGCTGAAGGTTGCTGCCATCCATCATGGCAAGGGGGCCGCGTGTCCACCTGCACTGGGATCTGGGGTGACCTCTCACCTCTGCTCGCGCCATCACCTACCGCTGGCCGCGTTGTGTCAGCACCAGGCGGGCTTTAAAACCAGAACCACCGGCAGGCGGTTTATATCCCTTACTTCCTCCCGTCACCTGCCTGCTAGTCACCTGCCTGGCTTCTCCTGGGGGTGAAGATGATGTAGCTTCATTAGCTCTTTTACAGTTATTACAGAGGCTACCTTCTAAATTCAATTTAAATGACGCTTGTTCTCCCAGCTCTTGCTCCACGCCAAGCACAGCTGGGACGTGTGTGTGTGTGTGTGTGTGTGTGTGTGTGTGTGGTATGGGGGGGAAGGGGAGGAGAAATGTCTAAAATTTCTTCGCCCTCACCCAGAGCCGGATGTAAGGGAAGATCCATGAAGCAACGTGGTGACAGCACTTTCCAGAACGGGGAAACTGCATGGCTGACACAGGTGACGCCTGATGTGACAGGTGGCCTGTAGGCTGGTGGGCTGGGGACAGGGAGGGTCCTGGCCGGGGGAGCAGTGTGGGAGGGCCGGGTTCTGCACATCACGCCAAGAGCAGTGTGAAAGGAAGGCTCATTCGCTCCACAAATACTGCATTAGGTCTGCTCTGTGCCAGGGGAGCTCGATGCGGATCAAAGCAGTCCACAGCCTTGTGCAAATCGTGTGTGTGTATGAGTGTGTGTGTGGCAAGAGAGGTGACTATAATCAAGAAAAGTTTAATGTGTAAATGAGGTAGTATATTAGAACATAAGAGCTCTAGGAAAAAGAAATAGTGGGGTAAGAGGGATGGAGGTGTGGACAGGAGGGGGCAGGGTACAATTTTAAGTAAGGTAGCTGGGGTGGGCTCTCTGGGACAGTGGTAAGGGAGCAAGGATTTCTGGGAAGGAAGTGGGAGACTTGGTCCTGTGGCTCTCTGGGGAGAAGTCCTTCCAGGCAAGGAGAAGCCAGGCCCAGCCCCAAGGCAGGCGAGGGCTTGGTGTGGTCCAGGAGTGAGTGAGGCCCTGCGGCTGGAGCGGAGGAAAGGGCTGGGTGGACAGAAGACGGAGAGGGGATTGGGACATGCTGGAGCTGGATCAGAGTGTAGGGCCCTGCAGGCCATTGTCAGGACTTGCCTCCCTCTCTGAGCAAAATGCAGAACTGTGGGCGGTTTTGATCAGAGAAGGAGATCATCTGAATCACGTTCTATGGCACCCCTCTGCCTGCTCTATGATGACTCACTGTAGGGACCAGGAGTAGTGCAGGAGCTTCGCTGGGAGGTTCAGCAGGCGAGGGAGCCCTGTGTGGAGCGGTGAGAAGTGGTCAGATTCTGGGTCTAGCTTGAATCATAAACGAGTGGAAAGCGTGAAAGAGAATTTCAGGTGGGCCCCAAAGCTCTCCCTCACCCACCCCAAGAACGTTCGGGGTTGAAATATACCCCCTCCCCCCACCGGGGAAAGGTGCGCATGGCACCGGTATAGACTGTCCTGGGTGCTGCTGGTGGCTCCCGACCCTCACTGATGGCTGCACTCACTCACAGCGGCTGTGAGTGCTGGCGCCCAGGCCACAGCTGCCGCCTTGTCCAGAGCTGCCCCTGGCCACACCCTCCTGACCACACACACAGGAACCATCTTAGACTTACTTCGAAGGAGCCTGAATGAAGACCACTCTGACCACGTTAACGCACTCATGTAACCACCATCCATCCAGATGCTAAGCATGGTCAGGGCCCAGAAGGCACCTCATGGCCCTTCCCAAGGCTGCTTGAGCCTGAATTAGAAACCATAGATACGATCTGTCTGATTTAAAACTTTATATACATGCAGCCACAGGGGATGTCCTCTTTCTTGTCTGAAATCCTCTCTTGAAAGGAGGACATTTACTAGTATTCGTGATGGTGTGGTAGAGATAATCCACCCTCCTTCCTGTTGTGTGGTTTGGCCTGAATACACCACAACTTCCTACCCAATCCAATCTTGATGGACATTTTGGATTCTTTCCAGGTCTTGGCTGTGACAAATAATGATGCTATGAGTACTCTTGTACGTGACTTTTGTTGCATATGTAGGCCCTTTTGTCGGATGTGCATGAAAGTACGGAATTTCTAGGTCACAAGGTACACAAATACGTTTAATTTTAATAGATACGGCTAAGCAATTTTACACAGTGTGGGCGCCAATTTACTCGCTGCCAGCAACGTTCCACAGATTGTTCCACATCATCGGTCACGGTTGGAATTGTCTGTTTTTTTTTTCCTTTCATTTTAGCCATTCTGCTGGGTGTACAGCAATGTGTCACTGTGGCTTTTGCCTGCATTTTACTGATTAATAAGATGGAGCAGGCTTCCCTGTGTTTATTGGCCATTTGGATATGCTTACTTTGTCAGATGCCTGTTCATGTCTTTTGCCCGTTAAAAAAACGGGCAGCCTGCCTTTCTCGACTTGACTTGTGGGGTGAAAATATTATTTCCCACGCTGGATCATCTTTCACTTTCTTAATCATCTTTTTCTTAAGAATATTTGTAACGTTATGAGTACTTCCTTTATGGTGAATACATTCGCATGTAGGAAATCTTTGCTTAACCCCAAATCTTGAACATATTCTGCTATATTTTCTTCTAGAAGCTTTATAACTGTTTTTGACCTAAGCAACAAGAAGTATGGCGTTGCTTACAACTGAGATGGGAGGACTGGGGTGATGATCTTTGGGGGCAGGGGAGTCCAGTTTTGGAAATGTGAAGCTTGAGATGTGTCTTAGACGTCCAGGTGAAATCTCTCATAGGCCTTCTTGTATTCAAACATATATGAGAAAGCGTTCAGGGCTTAGTGGTCAGGAGACAGTATTCAAGCCTCAGGGGAGGGACCACGCACAGGGCCCTAAGCATGACCACATTGAGAGTTCTGGATGAGGAAAAGCAGAAAAGCAGACAGAGCAAGAGAATCGAGCCAGATTGGAGGGAAACTGGAGGGTGGAAGGTCCTGGCTGGTGAGAAGATCAGGGTGTGGGCAGCACTGTGTGAAATGCTGCTGACAGGTCACATGATAGGAGGATCGGAAAGTGAACTTTGTGTTTGGCAACTTGGAGATCATGGGTGACAGTGATGAGCACAGTTTCAGAGGAGTGGGGTGGGGAGAAAAGCCGGATGGATGAGGGTTTAGAAGAGCCATGACCTGGATCAAGTAGCAGACCTCCACTGGCAGCCCCACAGGTGGCCGGGACATTTGAGAACAGGCAGTTTAGCAATCCAGAAGCAAGGGAGGACCTGGAAGTCAGGGCGGCAGACACAGGGATGGACCAGTTAATGTTGCCAGCCCCAGAGCTATCTGTTTCTACTAGCTGCCTGCAGGCCCCATTGGGACACCAGTGGGGGCAGGGAAGGGGCAGACAGCTTTGCGGAGGCCCTGGGCCACACCACACACCACACACCACACAGTGCTTCTTATGACTTGGTCTTTGGCAGTCCCCTCTCATTTTCTCCTTTGTTGCTCTCCTTCTTGTTCTTTGAATGTTGAACTCTGAATTTGGGGGGGGGGAGGGGGTCCTATTGCTCTAGCCGCTTCACACTTCTGAGCTTTCACTCAATGTTTCCTCCCCTAGACTCTGTCCTGCTACCTCTGCCTGACTGATTCCTACGTAGACTTTTAGACTCAGCAAAGGCACCACCTCTTCCAGGAAGTCCTCCATGCTCATTTAGCATCTAGCATCTATTTCCTTCATAGCACCTCCCTCACCGGGTTCAAATGATCTCTTTATCTCCGTGTCTGCTACACTAGAAGCTGAGCTCCTTGTGGGCAGTGACTCACGCCTTGTCCATTTCTGTCCCTAGTACACAATGCTGGCACAGAGCAGGACCTCACCCGGTTTTGGCTGGGAACTGCAGAGGTACTTGCACTCAAGGTAGGATCTGGATTGGCACACAGGAGGGGGGATGGCATGCCAGGCAGAATAGTTACCCAGCAGTTCAGTAATGGGGGTGCGGTGGGTGGGAGCCTGAAAGGGTGCCTGGCTGAGGGTTTGAGTTGGGAAAGTCAGGGATGGTGACAGCCCAGCAGGAGCTGGCCACATCTGAAGAGGCAGCAGGTGTGTGTGTGTGTGTGTGTGTGTGTGTGTGTTTGTGTGTGTGTGTGTGTGTGTGTGTGTGTGAGAGAGAGAGAGAGAGAGAGAGAGAGAGAGAGAGAGAGAGAGAGAGAGAAAGAGAGAAAGAGAGAGAGAGAGAGAGAGAGAAGAGAGAGAGAGAGGGAGAGTGGCAGGTGAGGACAGCAATTATGAACACCATCAGATCAAGCTAATTTGCATGGATTAGTGCAGCCAGTGAGGCTTGGCTTGAGAGGTCTGATTAATTTAGTGCAGGAGGGGATTGGGCAGGAACCCCCCCTCAGGTGAGTGAGCCGCAGCATGGCCATACGTATAAATAACCCTGCTGCCAGCCCGAGTTAAAGCCTCAGGCACTCTGTTTAGCATCCAAGGTGGAAGCATTAGGGGGATTTCAGAAGCATTTTTAGAGAGAGGGACCGCTCCCTTTTTTTGCTTTCTGGAACACTGGAGGACTAATCTTTTATAAATAAGCCTGATTGGTTTAAATTTCTAATTATAAAAGGGGAATATGTTCAATATACAGAACAGTATAAAGACAAACATTAAAATAACTGTAATTCTACCACCCAGAGATAACCACTATTAACATTTTAAACAATTTCTTCCAGCCTTTTTTCCATGCATAAATACTGCCCCTGCCCCGCCCCCCCCCAAGATTTCTTACTTATTCCTTTCCCAGTCTGTGTTGTGATTTTTCAAAATTAAGAGGCCCAGTGTGGCTCAGTGGTGGTGAAGTGTTGACCCTTTAGCCAAAAGGTCACTGGTTGGATTCTCAGTCAGGGCACATGTCCAGGTTGTGGGCTCCATCCCCAGTAGGGGGCGTGCAGGAGGCAGCCAATCAATGACTCTCTCAATCTTGATGTTTCTATCTTTCTCCTTCTCCCTTCCTCTCTGAAATCAATATATATTTAAGAGTATATTTTGAGCCTTTTCCTATGCCACTGATCTCGCATGGCTGTAATCATCTACCCCGTGGACATGCTGCAGTGTTTTCAACCAGTTCCCAATTAGTGGATATTAGGGTTATTTCCAACTTTTTTGTTCTTGTAAATAATACAGCAATGGAAAACATTGTTCATAAGTCTTTGCCTATATGTCTGGTTATCTAGGATACATTCCCAGAAGTAAGATTCTTGTTACATATTGTCAAATTACTTTCCAGAACATTTGTGTGTGTTTTGTTTTTTAAAAATCAACATATACTCCTATCAGCAATGGTTGTGGATCATCATTTTATGGCACTAGATATGATTATTAAAATGTTTTAATGACCATTTGCATTTTTATGCAATAATCTATATCCTTTGCCTATTTTTAACTGGTGGGGTTTTCTTTTTCTTTTTAAATACAAGCTCTATTAATGCAAAAAGGAATGTTTAACTATATTGTTATTTTGTTTTATTTCAGTGTGTTACTTGCCTATCTCTATTATAAAAACTCCTTGGCCGTGACGCCGTGATGCCGTCATACTGTCATGACCAAAGACTGGTCACCAGGAGGCTGCGTGCATGGTGAGGTGCACGTGGGTGGGCAGGAACTTGACTCTGGGTCCTGCATCCCACCTGGCGCAGTGGGAGTCAGTCTGGGTCCTGCTGGCACGGTGGGTTTGGATCTTGCGTGATATCGCGCTGAGCCTCTAGTCTATATAATAAAAGCCTAAGCAACTGTTACAGCAGAATGACCAGAACGACCGGTTGCTATGATGCACACTGACCACCAGGGGCAGACTCTCAATGCAGAAGCTGCCTCCTGGTGGTCAGTGCACTCCCACAGTGGGAGTGCCAATCAGCCAGAAGCTGGGCTCATGACTGGCGAGTGCAGCGGAGGTGGCAGGAGCCTCTCCCACCTCTGTGACAGCGCTAAGGAACAGCGAGCCCAGAGGTCAGGAGCAGTGAGCAGGTGGATGGTAAGGAGCAAGGGGTCCCGGACTGCGAGAGGGCGCAGGCAGGGCTGAGGGACCTCCCCTGCCCCCAGTGCACAAATTTCATGCACTGGGCTCTAGTCTGTTTATAACAGGGATTTTGACATGCTAAAACTTTGATTTTGCATGTAGGACATTTCTCAGTCTTTCCCTTTATGATTAGATGATCTTTTCCATGCCAAGATGAATTAAATTTTCACCTATACGTCTTCTCCTTATTTTATGATTTCGTGAATGATTTATGGGTTATAAAATTCATCCATCTGGAATTAATTTTGATGAAAAACTTTTTCCCCCAATTATCAACCAAATAATTATCCAAATTCCCCAATAACGCTTTTTTACAGATTGGTGATCACTTCCACTTTTAAAATAAATTCATATATTTTTGAGCATTTATTTACACACATGAATTTCCTGTGAACTTCATGTCCATCCTTCCAGCAGTGCCATGGCCATGTTGTCCCTGTGGTCATGGCCAGTGAAAACCTGCACCAGCAAGTTCCCTGATCACTTACTTTTTGTAATGTTTTTAGGGATTAATGCTTGTTTATTTTTACAGAAGACCTCTGAAATCACTTGGTTAAGCTTTAAGGAATGAAATTCCCTTGGGGTGTTGATTGGAGTTGCATTAAGCTTATAAATTAGCATGTGAAGACCTGAGTATTCTTTGTAATATTCAGCTTTCTTATTGGCGGATAAACTATCCCTATTCATGCTTTCTTTCCACAGGGTATTGATTGTTTACACAGGAAGAGGGGAGCAGGAGGCAGAGGTGTTAGACAGGAAGAGACACTGGCTGCAGATTGCCACCATCCACCCTCAACTCTGAATCCACATCCAATCCAGGGGCCCCACATGGGGTCCCTTTAGTGGGGGCACTGGGGTCTGCCAGGGGTCAGGCTGCTCACACCTGGTTTCGTTTTGTTTCTACTCGCTTCATTTCTGATTATTTATCTGGCTCTGGATTTATAGTTTTGCATAGTTCTAGGAAAGTAGCAGATACTTGCTCTTTTTAAAAAATTTATCCTCACCCAAGGATATGTTTATTAATTTTAGAGAGAGAGGAAGTGGGGGGAGAGACATTGATCAGTTGCCTCCCATACGCACCCCAACTGGGGATTGAACCCACAACCTAGGTATGTGCCCTGATCAGGAATCGAACCTGCAACGTTTTTGTGTACAGGACAATGCTCCAACCAACTGAGCCACGCAGCTGGGGCCAGGTACTTGCTCTGATTAGTGTAGAAGGACATTATCATAGGTGTGAGGCTTGATTTCTATCTAAGTTGGAAAAATACAGGGTCTGATTGCCCAATAGATGCCCAACTATAATATCCTGGCTCTTGGTTCCCCTACTAAGTCTCCAATGAAAAACCCAGCTTATTCCCTGATCACTGCCTGTCATCTAAATGTTTAAACTATCTTTTTAGTCTCTCTGTCTATCAGTCTCCAGATAAAGCGAGAGTTGCACCTCTCAGTGTGTGTGTGCATGTGTGCGTGTGTGCATGTGTGTGTGCGTGCGGTCACATGCTGCATAGGAAAATCCCCTCTAGACAGCCCGAAACTCTGAGCCTAGACAGCCTCTGGTCCCCGTTCTGTATCAGCAGAACCGTCCAGCTCCTTAGCTGCTTTCTCTTTGAGTAACTTACTCAGTCTCAGTGGAGCTGAGCCTTGTATTGAAACGAAGCAGCAATCAGGTGGACATGCTCAGTGGGGAGACCATTCTGGTCCTGGGGGTTGTCTTGAGACTATGCTAGTCCCAGGGAGCAGCCAGGCGGTCAAACCTGTCCTGGAATTCCAGACTGACAAGACCTCGGCTTAGATTAGACCCGGATAACCCAACTCCTACAACCCAGACGTCCTCCTTATCCTGATCGAGGTTAGGAGGGGTTTCCTGGGATGTTCCCTGGGCCAGAAGGATGCACCCTTCTTCCACTGCCAGCTCCATCCTCCTGCCTTAACCTGATCTGATCCACCGCCTCTACCCACTTCACTGTGGGATGACTCGCTGCTGGGTGTTCAGTCTATTTGGGGTTTCCTGGTCTTGGCAAGAGGACAGAATTGGAAGAGGTGGGCAAGAGCAGAACCAAGCGCTCTAGGTTAGCTTCTCAAGAGTTCCCATTCCTCCACAGACAGCTTCTCAAACGGGTTTGCCCCTTTGGAGAGTAGAAGGAAAGAACCTTTCTAGGTAAAGGGAGGGGAGGGGCGAGGAAGGAGGTTCACTGCTGTGGACAATTTAAATGTCTGGTTTCAGTGTGATGTTCTTTTGTGGAGAGGAGTATTTCCTTACTCACATCCACTCTCCGCCCACCTGGGCCCTGACTCAGGCATTCCTGGCTTGAGCCTTGGCAACCTGCCTCTGGTCCTCAGACCTCACTTTTCATTTCCTTGCCCTTCTCTTGCCATGTGTGCCCCACACCTGAAGGCCCCCCCGCCCCCGTTTCTCCGGAGAGTTAGGCTCCATGTCAAAGTCATACAGAACTATCTAATTATAACAGATTAATCCATTAGGATTTATGCGTTTCTATTTACTGGCTGGAACTATCCATTTCACAGCTGTGGCTCCCACGTCTAACCAGCTAGCAGGCAATTTAAATATAGAAAGCAATTTAACCTAGTTGGATACCGAAGCCTCTCGCTTAATGTAGTGCATAAATTTTGGAGCTCTTTGCTCTCAGCCCTCCAAAGGGCAGCCAACGGTTTCATGTCCTGAAAAGATTCGGCTTTTCAGGGAATTTACACTCTAGGAAGGGGTCCTGGGTATTGGAATACATAAAGAAGGAGTCTTTAAATGAGGTCAGGGGTGGTCTTCAGGTCAGTTCTGCATTCCTTTTTCTTCCTCGTTTGGAGACAACAATCTTCTGCTTAACTGAGCTTCCTAGGGGTCTGGCATCGATGGAGGGGAGCTTATTTTCCTCTAACTTTCATTTGCTGCTTGTTTGGGGAAAGTGTTTTTCCCACATTGTACCCGTCGTCGTCAGGTCACCCTGTCTGCCAGAGCTCATAGTCTGATCGTCTTGGTCCTCCTGGCCCCTGGGCCAGCACCTGGCTTGCAGCGGACACTCATAAAATGCGTCACAGCGGGGAAGGGCCGTGTGACCCCACAAACCCAACTCCAGGCCCAACCCAGAAATAACAGTGATCAGGCACACGGGCTGAGTAAAATCACTCCATGCTGGGAACACATGACCACCTCCCTTTTAGGGAGGAGATGAGCAGAGAGGCACGTATTGCTGAGAAAAGAGAGGACTAGGTGGAAACTGGTAGGCCTTCAGGTACTGGAAGAACCGCCAACAAGATGTGGGGTTGGGTTTTTCTTTTCTTTTCCACATGGCCTCCGAGGGCAGAAATATTAGACTGAGAGGCAGGAGTTAAAGGAAGAACGAGCTGGACTTATTTGTACGAAGAACTTGGTATTGATCACCGTGTTTTCTTTTAAATGGAACCCTCAGCTTAAAGAGGTAATACACTTCCTCCAACTCTCTGTGCTTAAGCAGAGGCTGGACAGCTGGGCAGGGAGGCCGTGGTGGGCTTTAGAACCAGGCAGGACTGGAGACCTTCAGAGGCTCTCTTTTGAGCTTTCATGCCATGGCCACTTCTGCATCTGCCTGTGCATCGTGGAGATGAAATGCAGACTTTCTCCACGCCTTCTGGCAGATGGGAAGGGAAGACAGACCACAGAACTTGGAGGAGGCTGGCAGCTTACTTAGCTCATGGTCCCTGAGCCAAGAAAAACAAGGGCAGGTCCCATTGGATCTCCCACTGGCTTAGTGTCCCTCCAGGGCAGGATGGCAGTTGAGCCCGTGGGCATGGGTGTGAATCAGTGCCTTGTAGCTGCCATAACAAAGTACCACAAACTGAGAGGCTTGGACAACAGAATTTTATTCTCACATTCTGGAGGCTGGAAGTCTGAGATCAAGGTGTCGGTAGGGCCACTCTCTCTGAAGGCACCAGGAGGGTCCTGTTCCGGGCTTCTCTCCCCGCGTCAGGCAGTTTCCTGGCCTGTTGGCAGCAGAACTCGCTCCTCATTGCGTTCTCCCTGTAGAGTGTGTGTGTCCAGATTCCTGTCTTTTGAAAGGACATGAGTCATATTGGTTGGGATGACTGGTTGGACTGAAGGACCCAGCGGGGGCTTTAACTTTTCATTGATAGGAGTAAAATGGTGTAAAATGGAGTGTTCGAGGTTGAACCAATCCTTAAGCCAATCAGTCTGCCCTTTTTTTGAACTGAAGCACTGTATAGAGTGGGTATCACAACTGCGCCTTTAATTATGTCTTTATACATATTCTTTGGTTCATATAAAGAAGCTATTATTGAGCACCTACTATATACATGAAGCATGTGATACACATAATATTTCAATTCACCATGACTCTGTAAAATAGATGTTATTAATCTTGTTTTATAGGTAAAGAAATAAATGCTCAGAGGATGTTCTGAAACATGCTCAGGACCATGCAGCTAGTAGGTGACAGAAGTGGGACTCAAATCCCTGCGTCTTTTGCTCTAAAGTTTAGTTTCTCTTTGTTATACCACACAACTCCCAAACTTGCTTGTAGGCTCCTCAAGTGAAACGACTTTTCACGATCCAGATCAGGGGTCCTCAAACTACAGCCCGCGGGCCACATGCACATACAAATATTGTATTTGTTCCTGTTTTGTTTTTTCACTTCAAAATAAGATATGTGCAGTGTGCATAGGAATTTGTTCATAGTTTTTTTAAAAACTATAGTCCGGCCCTCCAATGGTCTGAGGGACAGTGCACTGGCCCCCTGTTTAAAAAGTTTGAGGACCCCTGATCCAGATCAATCAGAATTCATTGTAGACATCGCCTACCATTCTCTGGGGTGAAATGCCCAGGTTTTGCTGGACGATCTCTAAGCCCCCTTTAGCTCTAATACTCTGTGAATGATCAATCCCCCCTGATTTACCTTGAGTCAGTTCTGTGACGTTCACAGAGTTGGTATGTGAAGTGGGGAATGCGGAGAGGGAGCAGCTCGGTGCTGGGTGGCCTGCCTCCGGAGTAATGTGGGCAGCCTGGGCCTGCAGTTCTGAGGTCAGAAGCTCTGCGTCTCCATTTCTCCAGGGGGGAATCAGGCCTTGGCAAATAGATTTACACTCCACTCACCAAAGTCTTATTGATAAGCCAGAATGCTGATTTATTAATGGATAATGAGATACAGTTGCCAGGAGTGATTGTGGCCTGCTAGCCTCACTCTTTGAGAAGCAATTTAGGTCTGAAAGTTAGTAAACGTGGAAAGAGACCAGGTGAGGGAGGTGGTGCGAGAGTTTATTATCAAGTTGCAGTAACCCGACCCAGTCATTTCTCTCAGCTCTGCCTACCAAATAGCAGTGTATTCAGGTCAGTAGGTCAGGACACCTTCCCCTCACACTCATGCTCTTGCTCTCCAAATCAGCTAGGTCATAGCCCGTCAGGACTCGCTGCAGCCAGCTCTTCCTTAGGTAGCAGATTTCATGATGCGGAGGACATGGTCTCACCTTAGGTTGCCTGCCTCAGATGGTCAATATGTATTGAGCACTGACCCTGAGCTGGGTGCTGGGCTCTGCATTGGTGGAGGCCAGGGTGACTGATGCCCTCAGGTTGTGTACAGATGTTAATACACACGGGGAGTCACAGGTGGGGAAGACACTGAATTTTATGGGGGGCGGGGGCTGGGGCTTCGGGAAGGCTTGCCGTGGTTAGCTCCTGAAGAGTGAGTGACAGTTAGCTGGAACTAAACCAAAGAAAACAAAACAGAAACAAAATACTGCCACCCAATACTGGCAGAGGGAAAAGTATAAACAAAACCATGGATGAATGAAACAAGGGGTGTGTGTGTGTGTGTGTGTGTGTGTGTGTGTGTGTGTGTGAGTGTGTGTGTGAGTGTGTGTGTGTGAGTGTGTGTGTGTGTGTGTGAGTGTGTGTGTGTGAGTGTGTGTGTGTGAGTGTGTGTGTGAGTGTGTGTGTGAGTGTGTGTGTGTGAGTGTGTGTGTGTGAGTGTGTGTGTGAGTGTGTGTGTGTGAGTGTGTGTGAGTGTGTGTGTGAGTGTGTGTGTGTGTGAGTGTGTGTGTGTGTGAGTGTGTGTGTGTGTGTGTGAGTGTGTGTGTGAGTGTGTGTGTGTGAGTGTGTGTGTGTGTGTGTGTGTGTGTGTGTGTGTTCCTGTACATCTGGGAGCTTGGCATTAACCAATTGATATCCGAGTTGCCCTCTCCTCTCTGTTCACTTAGTGTCTATCCCAGTCGTGCTTACATTGCATTTATAACCTTTTTCTGTCTCTAATATTGAGAGCGGGCAGAGACTGTCTTCATCATCTCAGAGGTAATCCCTGGATGTAATAGCTGTTCAGTGAATGTGGAACAAATGAGTAAAGGTGGGGACAAGGGTTCAGGTGCCCCTGTGCACAGGCCTGACCTGGGGTCAGCAGACAGGAGGGAGGAAGGCACCATGGCCTGCCCTGGGGCTGTGCCAGGTGGGCACCAAGGGCATTAGGTGGTCTTAAGTAGAGGGCAAGGTCTTTGATTAGTGTATTCATTGTTTGGGGGGGAGACTATAGTTTGAAAACTTGTGGCACCTACAGGAAGGCCACGTGTCAAGAGGGTGCCAGGGCTGTCCCCATTGGCTGGGCCTTGTGCATGGCCACCAGGCTCCCTGATGGTCCAGATGTTACAGAAAACTCGCAGGTGAAGATGATGGGGCAAGCTCCTCTGGGCCCATGTTTCCCCTGGGAGCTGATCCTTCCAAGCTCTGTCTCCTATTTGACATAACAGGTGCTGGTGTTTGCTGAGTCCCAAAAGGCTGCTGAAGCCAGGTATTGTAAAAAAAAAAATCTACATATATAAAAGGCTAATATGCAAAGTGTCCCCTCGGGAGTTCGACCGAGAGATCAGGAGTTCTATCGCTCGCTATGATGTGTGCTGACCACCAGGGAGCAGCACGGAATGAAGGAAGGCCCCAGCTGGCAGGTGGAAGGCCCTGATAGGCCCTGATTGCCAACCAGGCCTAGGGAACCTACCCATGCATGAATTTTGTGCACCAGGCCTCTAGTAAATAAATAAAAGGAAATGCATGAATCTTCAGCACTGTATTTTAACTTGGAAGTAAATAAACATGCACTTATTTGGCAGTCCTCTGATGAAGGGTCAAGGCCCACCCTTTGGACATGGATCTGCTAATTCCCCTTCCTCTTTCTCGCCTCAGCCACACATGTGGTGCATCAGCTAAGAAGTCTAGTTTGGGCTCCTTTAAAGTGGAGCAAGAACTTCAAGACTCACATGAAACAACATAAAGGCAAATTCTAGAATTTTATGATCACTTTCACCACTTCCCCAGCCTGCTCCCCAAACCCAGTGCTTGTTAGTGGTGTCACCCACACGTTACTTTAATGTTTGTCATGCAAGTTTCCCCCAAGTGTTCAATAGGCTGCACTTGAATCATCAACTATCTTTTCCACTTATGGTTTATAATCTTGCATAGTATTTGATCAGGTTGCACAATCAATAGTAATAAGTATGATTGGCAACAGACTCCAGGTAAAGAGATGATTCACTGCTGAGGGAGGGGGCCCAGGTGTCCTGGAAACAGTCGGGTGATTGCTGGTACCCAGTGGGCCATGGGCCGCTGCAGTGGAGGAGTTATGGGAGCACCTGCTCATGTCCTCTTGCCCCGGGGACTTCAGGACTGGCTGCCTTTGCAGTTCTCTTCTCTAGTCTGTTAGCCTGTCATGGGTGGGGCTTGGGGCCATGCTGTCTGATCTCCCCTTTGTTCTCGTGCAGAATTCTGAGCCCTCCCAGGAAATACTTCTTCTAATTTCTACTTCTTTCCTTGCTTCCACCCAGGCTTCTCCCTGGGGTCCCCGAACACCTTTCTCTAATACACCCAAAGTGTCATGGTTTTCTATGCCACAAAGATATGGAATGGATTCCCAGTTCTATCACTGAATAGGGTTAACCTTGACTAACACACGTAGCTTCTTTCAACCTATCACCTAGGACTGTGGTGAGATTAAGTTAAATCAGGTAACTAACTCTGTGGAATGCTTACCGTAAACCAGGCAGAGCTTTATGTAAACACTTCATTTTGGTAAAACCCAGTGAGCCAGGTGCTACTGATCCCAACTGACAGAAAAAGAGCTGAGGCCTGGGAGCTGAGCCTCACTGTTGCTGACAGCAGAGCCAGGACTCAACCCCAGGCATCCGGCTCCAGCACCCACAGTCTTGGTCTTCAGGAAATACTCCTTCCTATGCTACCATCCTGGTCACATGGTAGGTGCATGATAAATGCTTTGTGGGTGCACCTTCTATTGTCAAATCCCTGCCCATCCCCTACCCTAGGAGCGCAGGGCCAAACTTCTTACCTCTTTTTAGAAGCCAAGGCCAAGTGTAGTGTGGCAGAGGTGGCTGGGTGTCAGCGCTATTGTAGTTTCCAGCCAGAACCACACTTTATAGCACCTCTTCACTCAGGTGGAGCTGTGTAGCAATCTTACCACCCCACTCCTGGCTCCCCAAAGCCTCCCATGTGAACCCTCCTCCCTTCCTCTCTCTGGCTGAAATGAGCAGGGCCACCCATTGAAGATGAAAGCCTTGCTGTCAATCCGAGTTCCTAAATGATTGTGCAGTGCAGGGTCCCTTGCTGACAACTAAACTTTAAGAGAAAAAGAACAAAGCCCCTAAGATGTTGGGGTTTTCCTGTGATAGCAGCTAGCACCATCTTGACTCGTATACACACTGGGGACCTCTTTGAACTTGTTGGAAAGTGCCCACCTGCAAACCCCGGGATAATGTGGCTCCCCCATTAGGTGCAGTGGAATGTGTTCTAATGCGGTTAGCTCGGGAACCTTGTCAGATACCACGTCCCTAGGTTATCGAAGCTGAAATTGCAAATAAAACCATATTTGCTACAACAGGATGTGGTGAAAATATGTGCTTTGGGATTAGGAAGTGCTCAGCTCACATTTTAGCCTTGCCATTTTCCAGCCATAGTACCTTAAAGAAATTAATTAATTCCCTGCTTCTCGGTTCCTTAGATAACTTCCTTTAATAATAAATTTCTAAAGAGGTGTAATAATATCGACCTCGGAGGGTTGTTGTGGGATTAAGCGAAAGTGACAGTGCTTGGCGTATAGTGGCTAATCCACTGATGGCAGCTTCTGTTTATAATTCATTCATTCGAATCACAGGAAATTTAATGAAAACCTATGATGCGCTCCAAACTCCTTGAGGAGCAGAAGACACAGGCCTATGCTTAGAAGACGGCCCTCTAGCTGGGAAATGTGCTTGACATGCGTGAAGTGGTTGAGTGCCATCTCCAGGTGGCAGGGGACAGAGGCTGGAAAAGTGGGACATACTCGGTGCTGTTCTGGGAAGCTGCCTTTGACCAGAGGGGGACTCCCCTTAAGGAGGGCATGGAGGAGGGAAGCGGAGGTGACTTCTGGGCTCTTTGTTACCTGTTGCTGGGAGACGAGAGTGTTGGGGAGACTAGAGGAGGCTGGAGGTGATGGATGGCCTGGCTGGAAGCTTGTACTTGATTGTGCCCTGCGGGCCAAACCAAGAGCAGGTCCCGGTGCCATGGCTGCCGGCCACCCTGTGCAAAAGCCTGTGCCATGAGGGGCTATCCCTGTAATCAGACCAGTGAGCCCTTCCCCGGGACAGGGAACAGCTTCATTCTGGCGTCCATGGAGGCACTTACCAGTGTTAGAGGGCAGCCGGCTCTTTCATCACCAACATGCGGAACATGGCCCATGTCTCTGGCCTTTGTGGAGGCACCTCGGACAATGCCACAGAGGGATGCTCATTTCTGGGCCGGTTTTCAGTTCTGCTGCCATTTCCATTGGATCCTTTATGAGACAGACTCTGCTACAGGGACCTGAGCTCTTGGCGTGTTCAGCCAGGAGGCCAGGACAGCTCCTCTAGGGACTGTCCAGCATGTCATCCCTGCACCACGGCAACCGCGTCCACCATGAAGAGGCTCCTTGTTGGTGACACGGGCCAGTGGTCTCCCTCTCCTCCTGCCTCGGGTTCTCCGGTGGCTGTCAAGCTGTCACAGAGCCCTCTGTGTTCAGTGTTTTCCCAGGTTAATTAATCCTATTATTGTCGCTGTGGTCTATAATTAGACACACTGTGCAATTATATCATCCATTCTGCATTATTGATGTGCAACTTAATAAGCCAAAGATGGTTATTAAGTATTACCTTATTGGATTGAGTTGCACACAAGCACAAGGCACCCTTGGTCGCAATGCCGGGTGGTTGGCCTGTGTTTGGAGCTCCCACCTTGGGTCTGCGTGAGCCTTCTGTTGGAGGACCATCCAGTGAGCATGAGTGGACCACGTTGCTAGGGGCAGGTCTCCTTGGGAGAGACCAGCAGTCTGAGAATCTTCAAACTGGGAAGAGGAACACAGTCCCCAGCCGTTCCTTTTAGGTCTTTGCCCCCATGGTCAGGCCCTGTGCTGCCCTCAGGGTCTAACCACACTCTCCCCCAGTCCTAAAGGCCATCAGCACTGGCTTCAAAGGCTTAGGAATGCAAAGGCGCCAGTACCTTCCTTTCAGTGTCTTCTGTGTGTCGGACTCGTCACACATGCTGTTGCATTTTGATCGTCAACAATCCTACAAGGTGGTGCTATGTATGACTCCCATTTTACAGATGAGAAAATTGAGGCTTGGAGAGATTTAGTAACTTGCTCAGGAATTGTAGAGACATATTTTGAACACCAGTTTGCTTCACTTTGAGCCCAAAACCTTCTTGGCATAAAGAAAGGAACCTCATTTCATCTGGAATATAGAGTGATGGGCATTGAACAGAACTTGATGCTAAAGGGAAGAACTAAGAAAGGGCTTCATGCACGAGCTCTAGGGACTGGGGAGACAAAGGCATTGAGGCAGCAAGGCCTCTGGGACCCCAGAGCCACAGAACGTATATCAGTGGCTTTGGCTTTCAGAGCAGCCAGTCTGGGCCATCTCCTTGCATGCGCATGCTGTTCCCATCCTTCCTGCCCAGGCGCTGGGAGGCACTCATGGAGCGAGCAGACCAGGGAGCTTACTCACCGCTCTGTCTCCTGCACGCTGTGTGGCTTCCATAGGGGAGACAATGACATGTGGGGCAGAGACAGGCCCCCTGCCTGAAGCGTGTGTCCTTAAGTACACGTGGTGTCTGGGAATAGATTGGGGGCGGCTCCCTTTGCTGGGGGTTTCTGCTTTTGGAAGGCTGGTGGAGGGAGTGCAGGACCATGAGCAAGTCACACTGTATACAGCGCCCTTTGCCCTGCTTTGCATGCCCCCACCTACCCCAATCCAGGCAAAGTCAAGGTGTAATGATAATAAAAGATACCTCGGCATGGAAGACTCACGTGAAAGGCAGCTCCTGCCTCGGGGAGGGGCTGTCAGTATCCCTGGTCCTATCACCTGGTCTGACAGCTGGAACCTGGGGTGCAGGGTTCAGTCTTATGTGTGTGGAGGTTGGGTGTATACAAGTGTCAGGACTCTCCTGTACCCCACTCCTCCCCTTCACCGCTAGATAAATCATGCTTTTCATTTTCTGTGCTTTCTGGTGGTTTGACACCTTGGGGGCTTGCTGGCTGTGGAGAGACTGCCTGACCCAGGGCTCGCCAATTCCTAGAGATAGTGAACCATGTATCTGTGAACACACCTATCATAGACTAACCAACCTCAAGCCCATACCCTCAGCTACCTCCTTTATTAGGTTCTCACCCACTGAGTCAGTATCCCTGGTCGTGAACACTCGGGGCCAGGTAGCCAGAGACCCAGTCATGGCCCAGAGCACAGCCACATCATTCACACCAGCCAGTCCCAGGCAGCTTCCCTGCCTGCCTTGTCCATGGAGGACTGTGGCCCAGCTGCCTCCTTGCTCCAGCTTCTGCATCCTGCCTGCCCTGGGGCCTGCCCATGTGGTCCTGCGTGCTCCCTGCTGTGCCCCTCATTCTAGAGCAGAGGTTCTCAACCTGTGGGTCGCAACCCCTTTGGGGGTCGAACGACCTTTTCACAGGGGTCGCCTAAGACCATCAGAAAACACATATATAATTACATATTGTTTTTGTGATTAATCACTATGCTTTAATTATGTTCAATTTGTAACAATGAAATTGGGGGTCACCACAACATGAGGAACTGTATTAAAGGGTCGTGGCATTAGGAAGGTTGAGAACCAGTGCTCTAGAGGGAGGAACTGTGAGTAATGACATCTCTCAATGGCGTTAGCCTCTCCGCACCTCCATAAACTAGTATTTTAGTACAGGCACCACCAGGCAGGTCCTGTTGCATGTTCCCCGAGGACCCTGGCCTGGGCCCTGATGGTGCTTGTCACCACTGGGGATGGCTGTCACTGTTCAGTGTGGGATGAAGGCACATCTTCTGAGTAGGGATGGGATGATAGGTCTGAACACTTTCCAGTTTATTTGGGAAGTCATGTTTACACTCCTATATTCTGTGTGTATTTTTCAAAAGGTTTTCAGTCAGCGGGTTACAGCCTCGCAAGGCAGGCACAGAGGTTACTTGGATGTCTCTTTGGGTGGGGAACAAAGGGAGGAGGATGGCTCAGTGCCTGGAAGTGGAGGAAGAGAAATGCGGTGTTTCCCACTCCCAGCCATGGTCCTGGGAAGCAGACGCCTCACCCGATGCCCCAGTTTTGCTGTTAAATGGGGCTCAGAGCATCTGCCTCCTTATGTCATGGGATTTGAGGGAGGTGACTCTGATGTGGGGGTGTTAGAAAGGCCTGGAAAATGCTCCCACTCAGGGCAGACCGCCTTGACAGGAACACCTGGGGAGGGCCAGGGATGGCCTGGGGGGTGGGGGGGTTGGGGGTTGGCAGGAACCTTCCAGTCAGGTGGAGGGATGATCATTGTTGCATCGGTTCAGTGGCTGTTCTGGTTCTCTGCAGATCTGACCATCTGATTAATATGGAACTATTTTCCTGTGGCATCATTTCCAAAGGAAGAAAGAAAGAGGAATTTCAAAAATTGCAGTCATGATAATAAAGATAAACCCAATATAAACAAAGAGAATAAACCTTGGTAGTTTGTGGAAACAGTCAGGATGCTCCAGGCTGGTTCCAGGACCAGATGGGCTGTGGCTGTGGTCGACCTCGGGGATCACACAGAGGCAGGAGGGGAAGTGGCAGAAAGATTTCCTGTGGCTTCTGTAGGGGCTCTGGTAAGACTCCTTTTTCCACGCTTACACCCTCTGCCTGAGATTCTGGAGACTCCTTCGGCTGCAGCATGGTGCAGGGCTGGCCTGTTTGTGTGCCAACCAATGAATAGTGGTCCATGCCAATTCAACACCAACAGAAACCTGCAGTTTGGGGTGCGGTGAAGAAAGAAACCTTACTTAGTGCAGATGGAACAGCCCTGCTCCTGTGAGATGCCTTTAGTGACCCATGCCAACACCCAAACCGTACGCTTAGGTGAAATATCGCTCTCTGAGCCAGAAGGGAGCTGGCTTGTATAGACAGAAGCTCTTGCTCCTGGCCCCTGTTTGGTCTGTCCTCATGCAAATGAGGATGCCAAATCTTCATAGTTTGATTGGTCCAAAGGCACTCTCATTATTGGTCAGAATAGAGCCACTCTGATTGGTCAGAGCTGTGGAGCTCTGATTGGGAGCTCCTTTATAAGGGCTGGCTCAGATGCCTGCAGCAGGCAGGTAGTCTAAGGCAGTGGCACACAGCTTAGCATAGGCAGTGGTTCTCAACCTTGACTGCACATTAGAATCACCTGGGAATCTTTTTAAAATCCTGATTTCTGGGCCTCATCCTCCGGAAATTCTATTTCTTTGTTTCTAATGTTGTGGCCTCACCCCGTAACAAAGAAACAGAATTTCCGGAGGATGAGGCCCAGAAATCAGGATTTTAAAAAGATTCCCAGGTGATTCTAATGTGCAGCCAAGGTTGAGAACCACTGGCATAGAGGCTTGTCCATGGGGGCTCCCTGTGCAGGAATGGCTGCTAGGCTTTTATTTATGTAATTAACTAATTAGTTAATTAATTAAAGCCCAGTTAGCTACCAGGAGCCCTTCTTAGACCTTAGGGTCCTCAGGGTACACATGTGGGTGGGGTACTTAAGTCTTGGGTCTTTTTGGTGAAAACGCCCAGTGGGGCCTTGGCCTGGGCACAATTCTGGGGTGCTAAGCTGCCCACTCACCTGCGCCCAGAAGAGGGAACAGGTACTGTAGTTCATTCATATGGTCAGGGGCTTGGAATGCACCCTTTAGACTCAGAAAAATTTTTCCATAGAAAAATTTTCTTTATTTAGTCTTTCTCTTCCCATCTTCTTCCCTCTCTTTCCTTCTCTCTCTCTTTTAAACTTTTCTTCCTCCCTCCCTCCCCTCCCTCCCTCCCTCCCTCCCTCCCTCCCTGGCTCCCCCATTTGAGCCCCAGTAATGCACACAGGACTAGGTACTTGGTGCACAGGGTTGAATGGGGCCCAGCATTTGCCTGTGAGGAATTTTCTAGGAGGCCTCTGTCTGTAGAGAATTACTGAAACCACTGACCCAGAGAAAAAAATGGAGCTTCTCTTTATCTGATTGGAGGCATCTTATCATCTTATGAAACCCAAAGCTGCTCAGGAATTCCTGCCCCTCCCACAGGTTCTGGGAGGATGGAACAGTGGACAATGACAGTAACTTGCAATTGCCCAGAGGGCTCATGCCCTCTGGCTGTGTGAGCACTGGAGAGGGGCACTTAACCCCCCTGTCTTCCTGGGGAAGGTGGCTCCTGAGCTGAGTCCCCAAAGGTTCCCAATGGCCCTGCTGCTGCCTACTCTGATGTCTTTGCTGTTCCCCATGGGGATCAGTGTGTGTGCGGCGGATGGACTGCGAGGAGGGCTTGTGCAGCCAGGGCTGTGGTGCCTACTTTGGCGTGACTGTCCCACTGCAGGCAGGACCCTCCTGCTCCTCCAAGTACCTCGTGTTGAACTCAGACACTCTCCTGTGCGCCACTGTGAGTGGATATTTCACTGCTTCCTGGATAACACAGCACATGATCGATGTTTGTCAGTGTCCCAGGCACTGCATCTGTGATGATGGGTCTTGCGTGTGATCCTCAGTCTCCTGTGAGGCAGGCCTCCAAGGGCACGGGAGCCATATAGCACGAGGTTCTTGACTGTTCCCCTGATGCACGTGAAAAACTACACTTACTTTCTGCCTACCCTTCCCGATGGGCTCCTCCTCCAGTGCCTGCTGCCATTTTCTGCCTCCACTTGAGTGTTTTGCTTCCCTTCCCCCTCATCCCAGCTGCCCACTGGCTCAGTTGCCCGCATCAACACCAGTTACTGCTGAAGGGCCTCCTCTGGGTAGAGGCTGTTGTGTTAAAACTCCACATAAGTGAGTTGTCATCCTGGAAGCCACTCCGTGAAGTAGATGCTGTGAGCTTCCTTCAACACACGAGGGACCTGAGACCTGGAGAGGTGAGGACGTGCCCACAGCCTTCACGCTAATGGGTTGCAGAGATGGGATATGCACCCACATTGTCTGACCTCCGGATGCCTACTCCTCACCATTATGCCAGGCTGCCACCCTCCTTACTAAACCTTCAAAGCCAGTAGTTCTCCACATAGGCTTCTGATCCAGCGCTGTGGTAGGTGGAATGATGACCCTAACCCCACCCCAGATATCCATGTCCGAATTCCCAGAGCCTGTGGATGCTGGTTACATGGTGAGGGGATTGAGGTTGCAGATAGAAACAGTTGCTAATTAGCTGAGATGGTCCTGGATTATCCAGGTGGGTCTCATGTATCACAAGGGCCTTTAAATGTGGAAGAGGGAGGAGGCAGGAGAGGCAGTCAGAGAGATTTCGAAATGCTAAGCTGCTGGCATTGGTGATGGAAGGGGCCAGAAGACAGGAATGTGGTGTCTCTGGAAGATGGAAAAGGCACCCCCTAAACCAGATTCTTCCCTCGAGCCTCCAGAAGGAACACAGCCCTGCAGGCACCTCGATTTCGGCCCAGGTGGATTTCAGACATTTAGGCCCTTGATTTCGGACACGTGACCTCCAGAGCTGTAAGAGAAGGAATATGTATTGTTTTCAGCACTAAGTCCGTGGCGACTTGTTACAGCAGCTGCAGGAAACTCATACCACCCTGCAGCCTCCAGTTCAGGATCTCATCACCTCTCTCTCAAACTGTGGCCTCTACCTGTCCTCATCTTCCTTCTACAGGGCCCATACTTGGTGTCACGTGGGTGCAAGATATGGGTAGGATCACTCTGTAGGGTATATAAATGCCTAGCCACTATGCTGTACACCTGAAACTAATACAATAGTGAATGTCAACTGTAATTGAAAAATGAAATAAAATAAAGATAAAAAAGGATCCACAATATCTTTTTAAAGCAAAGAGTGTCCTCTCTTGGCCCAGATACTGTCCCTGCCTCCCACCAGCAAATCTGCAAGGCTGCCAGCCTCTGCACCCAGTGCTCTGCCTTCCTTCCCACTAGCGTGGGGAAGTCTCTCCTCCTCTCAAAGGCCCCCTCCAGGCTGCTCTGGGTGGCTGCTTCCTGAATCACCAGTTTCTTGCTCTCTCGACACATAGCGTCTGTTTATTAAAATTGTATTTTTTTATATTAAAGCATGGTTGGCATACAATATTATATTAGTTTCAGGTGTACAATCCAGTAATTTGGCGATGTGATCACTAAATCTAGTAATAATCTCACAGCTCCTGTTCCAGACTCCTTCCTCATGTTGGGCCTTTGCATTTGCTGTTCCCTCTGCCTGAAACGCTTTCCCCCAGGTATCCACGGGGTCACTTCCCCGTGTTGCTCAAGCTCCCCATCTAGGCTCGCATTTCCCTCCTTCTCTGCACTCTTCGTAGCTCTTACTGCAGCCAAACTCTGCAGCCTTCTCTTCGTTGACATTTTTGCTCACTACCGTTAACACAAGTGCCTGCAACAGGACCTGGCAAACAGTAGGTGCTCAGGAAATATTTGATGGAAGAATGAATCATCTTAACGGCTTTAAATCCAAAATGGATACTCGGAGACCCTTGTGTCTCCAGCTCCATCCCCCTGAGTCCAACTTTGCACACCAAATGCTTATCTGACACCCTGATTTGGGTGCTCAGCAAGAACCTCAAATGTGGGGTCCCTGTTTCCTACCCGCAGACCCCTTCCTTCCCATCAGCTGAGCCCAACACAGCGCTACCCTTGGCTCCCTCTCTCCCCCACGCTTCACACCCAGCCCATCAGCAATTCCTGAGGCCACTGCCTTCAGAACACACTCACAGCTGTCTCCACTGTCACCCTCATAGCAGTCCCCCTGTCCCCTTCCTCACTGTTGCCCCACCAACATCAGTGATTTAGAGTTCCTTGTGGGAGATGTGTCTCTTTCTTCATTCATTCATTCAATCACTTATTAGTTCATCATTTATTTATGTCAGTAGGGGATCGTGGGCATTTATTTTGTACTTTGGGTCATACTTCAATACCATGCTATTTAATTTGCTGCTCAAATTGTTCCACCTTTAGCGTTTGGGAGCCCCTGCAGGTTGGCTCCTCTGTCCATTTCACGCCCCCATCTCTTGTTTCTGAGCCCATCCTTGCTTCCTGGCGCTACAAGATGCTGGGGCATGCCTGGTGTGCCCCTGACCTAGCCTGAGAGCCGGTGTTTTTCTGGAGAGCTGGAGTCCTCATGGGAGAGCAGCATTAGAAACTGAGGTCCTGGTGGCGGGTGTGCTCACGGGCACTGACCCAAGGGCCTTCAAATAATGCAAAACGAGATACCGCTTCGTTCACTTAGAATAAAGTGCACACTCCCTCCCATGGTCACCTGGCTCCTGGCCACCTTTGAAGTCTTTTTGAGCCACTGTGTTGTTGTGAGGAACGCATCCCTGCTCCTCGGACAGACCTGTGGACTTCCTGGGTCTTCTTGGGTCTCTCTCAGTGAAGGGCCCTGCCTCCAGCTCCGTGACGCGGGAGGGCAGGGCTCTTCTCCTCCTTGCCCGCTGCGGCCTTCCAGCCCTGGGAAAGCCCCGGGTACCTGGCGTGCCGAGCGATGAGGTCCAGTACCCCAACCTGCACGTGGCAGTCTCTCCTGGAAACCACTCTCTCTCTTGAAAACTTGATTCTTCTCAGAAGGCCTGGCTCAAAGGTACACAAAACCCCTGTGACTCCCTGGGGCCCACAAAACTCTTCCCTCTTTTGCTCCTGGAACTTGGGGTACATCTCCAGGAGCGCACCCCGCCCAGGGAGCTGTGAAGCCTGCAAGCGCAGCGTGAGCTCCAGAGGGTGCCAACCATGGCATGCCCATCTCGCCTCCTCAGTTCACAGCGTTCAGTGTTTGTCAGGTGAAACCTGGGACTCTCCATGTGGGCTCCCCTGACCACCTGCAGCACAAGCTGCCTCGGAAAGGAGGGGCAAGTCCAGGGGGCCACGCCCAGCCCTCAGAAAGGTGCCTCTCACCTGCTTCTCCTCCTTTCCCGCCTTTGGTAGAAAGAGCTGGAGGCTGGCAAGGTCACCTCTAGCAGACCTTGCTGATATTTCACTGGCTAGAGCGGGGTCCCGTCATCCCAGTCTTATTTTCAAATCTCCTTGATGTCCGTGTCTTTTTTTCTCCACCTCTGAAGATCAATAATGTTGCAGAAGCAAGAGATCAAAGTTGGTGGGTGAGCAGGTGGTGGGTGAGCAGAGACAGGGGCTGGGGTGGAGAAGGGGCTGGGGATGGGGTGGAAAGAGAGCGCCCATTAAACTCTTCCCTGGACAAAGCTCCCGCATGCATCAGAGCTTGTTGTTACCTGTTCTCAGCTCAACAGCTCTGCTTGGCTCCCCTTTCTCCACCCCCGTTCCTCCACCCCTCCCACTCCCTCCCATAAACAAAGCCACAGCTTCAAACAACATCTTGTAAAGCACATTATAAAACGCTTCTAATAAATCCTAACAGCCTTGGCCATAGCCAGCTGAGAGAAAGGTGATTATGACACGAAAGTGTCAGGTTAGAACAACAAATTGGGCCACACGAGCAGGGATTTATTCGCCTTTGTAAGTGTGCTATGAAGGGCCCTATAATTTCACAAATAAACCCGAACATTGCTCAGTAAATGGCTCCTGGGTTTAGAGCCCCAGGACCTCGGGAAGGAACATATTAGTACCAGTCGTGCAATTTCAGATGTGGGGCAGATCAGCCCGGGGCGCAGACCAGATGGCACTCAGCCTGCCTCTGGCCCTCCTCGGACGTGTGGGCACTCCAGGCGGACAGCAGGAGGGATGGGCAGCTCCCAGGGTCTAGCATGGGGATTGGAGGTGATGGGGACTGATGGCCCTGGGGTCATTGCAACAGCTCCTGGGGGTCCAGGAAGAAGGCGGGCTCCTGGCTCCGGTAGGTGGGCGAGGGGTTGTCAGGTCAGCTGAGCTGGCAGCTCCATAATTAGGGGGACAATCTCCGGGCTTGATGTACTTCCGGTTTAAAACTGGGACTATTCATCACCCTGTTAGTGAGAGAGAACCTGCCCTGGGCACTGCTTTATCACACATGGCCTCCTGCCATGGGCGGCCCAGCTACTGGCTGGGGAAGAAGGGAAAGGAGTGGGGAGCTTCAGAGAGAATGGAATCGGGTTTATCAGTGCTTTACAACTCTGGCTGCACTTGATGCGCTGCAAAAAAAATACAAATTCCTGGCTTCATTCCAGACCATGAAACTGGAATCTCCGAGGGTGGGTCTGGGCATCGGGCTGCATCTGGCCTGAGGCAGTGCATGGGGTGTGATGCAAAGGGCATGGAGGACCACCTTCCATAGCCCCTCAGTGCTGCAGCTCAACCACACCTTCCTACAGCCTGGGGGAGCTGCGCCCTGGTCCAGTCACCCCCTTTTCTCTTGTTGTCATCGCTGCCTCTCTCCCCAGCTAAGTACCGAGTCAGAAGGGCTCATGGGCCGATTGAGTCTTGCCTCCACGAGGAGCCCCCGGCTAAACTTGTCCATTGGGTGCTTTTCTCTTGCAGACACAGCCCAGACAGAGAGCGATGACCTGCATTTTCAAAGCCATGTCGTTACAGATAGGTAACAAGCATTCTTTTAATAACCTAGATAATGAGGCCGTAATGAACTTGGGTAGAACGTGGATCTTTCTGCCCTACCTCGACGGCGGGGATGGTAACCTGGCAGGGATGTATCATTTCCCTTGTTGGCCTGCTGGGCTTGGCAGGCAGGACCCACAGGCACCACATTCGCACCCAGTGTGTCTTCCTGTTCACTTGACGTTAGTTTTCAGACTGTCTCACTGCATGGGGCAGACATGGGCATCGGTGCTGTCAGGCCCCAGGCAGTTCTGACGTGAATGGAGCGTGATGCAGGGGCAGGGAGGACCTCCTTCTCTGCCCACCCAAGGTGCAGATGATGGGTGGGCGAGACGGGTGGTGGGGGCTCTCCGTTATGCCCTGTGGCTTAGGGTGGAGCATAGCCCCCCGAAGAGGGAATTTGGTCTCCATGGAAACCTGACTTAGGTGCCCAAAGATCTCAGGTTATATCCAGCTTTTGCCATGAGCCTTCCTCTCATCCGCTCTCCAGGCTAGTGTTCTCTGCACTCCAGCACCTATCATCTGAGCCTGGATTCTGTCCCCACCCCTGTGACCACAGTGCTGCTGTCACCCAGCGCTCTGTCCTCTCACAGAGCAGCAGGTGTCCGGGCCCCATAGGGTGCTGGCTCGCATTATCCCCTCAGTATTTATGTGGGAAACGCACATAGAGACTTCGAATCGGAGACTGGGTCCCAATCCCATTCCACTTAACGGCTCTCTAACTCCTCGTATCCTGAGTTTCCTTCTCTGTATAATAGGAATAATGGGAATAATGGGAATAATGGGAATAATGGGACTGTGGACCCACGAGGTGCATAGTGTTATAGACAGTGCCGAGCACATCACTGTATTCACTGTGTTTGTTACCTCTCTCCCCAACGTCCCTCCTTTCCTTCATCTGAGATAATCAAAGCGAGCTAACATGTATAAAGACCTCATGCAACGTGCCATACTCAGAGCCAGACGATTCAGTTATCACTCTGATTCCTATCAGACCTTTATTCTCCTGTGCTAGATCTAGAGCTGGAACCACGGCCCCTTCTGTGCTGGACCATGACACGCCCTCCTGCTTTGTCACCTCAGACCTCACTGCGGGAGCACCAACACCGCCCCTTCTCCGCCCCTTCTGCCCTTTCAAGGCCTTTCCTTGTTTACGGGACCTCAGTCAAGTCCACCCATCACAGGAAGGAAGAGGGAGATTTTGTGACCTTGGACCTGGGGAGGGAAAGAAGACTACAGTACTAGGTCCCTGCAGAGATTTGTCATGCTCCACCCCTCCCCCCCTCCCCTCCGGGGCCAGCTCATCTCCAACTGGAGATGCTCAGGCATCTGCCTTAACTCTGCTCTCCAACCTGAAGAGTCCACCTTCCTATCTTCCCAAAGCCCACTCACCCTCCAGGACCCAGGTCTAGTCCTGCCTCCCCCAGAGAGGCCCCGCATGCCCCGACCACCCTGACGTCCTCCTGGTCCCTGGGCTGCGTGTCTTCTCTTAGTCCCCCAGCCTCCAACCCCAGCCCCCCACTCTGTGCTGGGAAGGTGACCCCATGGAATCCCTTCTCTTTGGCTTTAGGTTGGGTTTAGGATGAATCAACAAAGAGCTAAGGGTGGGAGGAGGGGGAGCTGGGGTACATATTCCTGGCTCTCCTTCCCTGAGGGGCTGCCTCTGGTTGCTAAGCCCTTGTTCGAGTTCGCCTTCCCACACAGCTGTCCTCTGCTTCTCGGATGTCTCTTCCCGGCCCCCTCGGGCCCAGGGCAGCGTGCACATTACCCCTGAGCCCGCCCCACATGTTTACAACAATACTCTCCTTACACTCTCCTCAGTCATCCAGCTGGAGTGCACCATCTGTTTCCTGCTGAGACCCCAACTGATACCGCTTCTGATGGTGCAGTGTCCAATTTAACACTTTAGTGCATGTTGTTTTGTGCCGTCCTTTTGTTGTTGACTGCTTGCAATCCTGGGTTAAGGACTTAAGGGAAGACATGACTATCACGTAGCTCTTTTTGTGTCCTCCAGCTTGGCACAGTGCCGGCCTCATGCTGGGCAAAAAGCAGATGCCCACAGAATTGTCCAAGAGAAGGATTGCCATGTGTGTGGGCTTCTGACTCCCTGTCTTCACTGTCTCTATCTCAGGTGTGTGGTCTAGTGGCTGCCTCAGAAGAGAAGTTCTTAGCTGGGTGGACCATGCAGAAGCTTGGCCTTAGAAAACAAACTCACACTTTGGCCTGAGAGTGGCACGGAGGCAATGCCCCTGTGGCCTGGAGTGCCAGGGCCAGCGCCGGGTGACAAAGTGCAGCCTCTGGTGCTCGTCAGGGCAGGGGGTGACAGGGCATCTCCCCGAAGGCAGAAGGCAGAGCCTGGTGGCCGAGGGTCTGGTGTCAGGTAAAGAGTGGGGCTCAATCATGAAATCAGAAGTCCCCTGAATGGGAAGGGACTGGGTCATCTGGTCCCGCCTTGTCCAATATGGCGCGCCCTCGACATGTGTGGCTTTGAGCACTGGAAGTGTGGCTGGCCTGCACTGATGTGCTGCAGGTGTAAGATACAAACCAGCTTTCAAACCTGACACGAGAAAAATGTAAAAATGGTCTTGTTAAAAACTTTTCTATTCATTGTATGTTGAAATGATAATATACTGTATATATGGCACTCAATGAGATAAGTTATTAAGATAAATTTTACACATTTCTTTTTACTTTTTACATGTGGCTACCAGACCATTTATTTTAAAACATGTTTTTATTGACTTCAGAGAGGAAGGGAGAGGGAGAGAGAGATAGAAACATCAATGATAAGAGAAAATCATGGACCAGCTGCCTTCTGCATGCGCCCTACTGGAGATCGAGCCCACAACCTGGGCATGTGCCCTTGACTGGGGTCAAACCTGGGGCCTTCAGTCTGCAGGTCAAAGCCCTATCCACTGAGCCAAAGCAGCTAGGGAACTACTAGACCACTTAAAGTTATACATGGGGCTCACGCTGTATTTCTATGAGGTGTCTCTGGTTCAGTCCAACCCTCTCATTTACAGATGAGGAGACCGAGGCCCCTTCTGTGCTAGAGAAGAGCTTCCAAGGCTGTGTTCCCAGTTGGGAGGGAGCAGGGGAAGCTGGAAGAGTCACAGGTTGTTTTGCTGCATCAGTTATTTCTGCATAAACTATGGTGAGGTGAAGAGAGGGAGGGCATGGTCAACTACCCCAATCGTTGAAACCAGCAGTCTTATTTGGCCTGGGTTTGGGGCTTGGAATATATTTGGAATGGAAGCCTCATATCCTTCTTTGAGGCAGGTGGCATGGCCCTGCCCATGAAGCCCATCTCCCTGGAGGAATGTCTCTGTGGGGGGCTGTGGCCTTGTGGGGCAAGAGGTCTTCTCTACACATGGTTTTGGCCCAGGCAGCCCAGGTAGGACATGGCAGAACTGGCAGGCAGTTTAGAGAGCTCTCCCCTAGCTGCCACTATGTCATCGGTGTTGAGCAGGGCTTGCCAGCGTCTGGGCAGCCCCCTAACGCTGCAGGACTCAGCACCACTTGAAATGATTCTGCAAGGACTTCTTTTTTTTAAAGTTTAAGGTCAGTTTATTAAGTTCACTGATGAAAGCTTTCAGAAGAATATTCTCCTGAAAATGATTATTTTTTCTTAGAAAAAAGAGAAGGGAAAATCAACACCCTCTCAGCATAGACACAGATGCTGTGGCAGTCAGGCCTCTGCAGAGAGGATGGTCCATCAATGGGTCAAGTCGCTCTGGGTCAGCCGGACTGTGGTCTGGATCATCCTCATCTTCCAGCTCCAACTCATTCATTTCCTGGAACAGAGACTCATCTCCCTGCACAGTGTTTCCAGCGTCCTCTGAGAACCAGATATCAGCTGTGACCAGATTATGATCTGTTTCAGGTTGCTGTTTCCCACTTAATTTATTTTTTTTCCTGTTCGTTCTTCTTTTTAATTTCCAAGGGTTCTGCATCAAACTTGGCTTTCCAACGTAAGATATTCTCAGTTGTAACAGGAGTGCTGTACAGCAATTGCCTTTCAGCTTCTTCTCCTTTTTTCTTTTCATTTCTTTTCTCCTCTTCTAGTTTTTATTTGACCCACTATTTCATTTCATGTTTCCTGCAGAGCTGTCACTAAAGGAAAGATCATCACCATATGCAAGGACTTCTGGAGCGTGTCCTCTGTACCGTGGCCCAGAAAAGGAGAAGCCACAGTTCCTGGGCTCTGGGACTATGGTCACAAAACAACCCAGTAGACACGGAACAACTCAAGAACAATGGAAGACAGCAAAGGTTAAGTCCCAGGCGGGCAGCCCAGACTGCAGTTGAGATGTGGCTGGTGCTGTGGTCAGGAAGACGGCTTGGTTTAGTGAAAACCTGGCCTGGAGCCCTGCATAGTCCGAGTTCTGCTGCTACCACACTCTGCTCTCATTGGCCTCATTTGCTCAATGGGATCACACCTGCCAACTGGCTCCCACTCTCCGGCGTGGCAGGGTGTGAGGGGAGTGCCACACGTGGCCAGGAAGGGGTGCCGCCTGGGGCAGGAAGTGGTGTGAGCAGCTTAATGGTGCCTGTGAGGGAGGCTGGCCATGTAACTTATCTTCTAAAAGGGAATGCTTCGGAGGGTGAAAGTGGATGCTATTAAGACAAGAAATGGAGACAAAGACTATTCTATGCAGACAGGTCGTAGGGCTCTCTCTTGGGAAGAGGCCAGAAGGCAGAGCTGAGACTAAGTCTTCTGGCTTGAGAGGCCAGGAGATGGGGGGTGAGGGGAGGTAGGGGTCAGAGCAAAGAGGAGTTTTGGGAGAGCAGTGACTCAGACAGAAGCAGGAAGGCAGGTGGTGACGGAGTGCTAGGTCTGGAGCCCAGAGTGGGACCACCCTGGTGCAGGACACCTGTCTCCCAGGGCTACAGGGAACTGGAAATGACAAGGTGGCAGGAGCCGTGAAGTGAGGCCAGCCAGCACGGCACTTCTGTTCTCAATACTGACAACACAGGCGAGCCTTTCTGTGGGTGCCCCTGGCTGCCGGCAGTGGAAAGCCTGCTGTTTGGAACCCCACAAGGGAGTCTAAGATCACCGCCAAGGCTAGTCACTGGCCAGGCCCTTGAGTGGTTCCCACCTCACCCCTACCCCCGGGCCTCCAGCCCTGCCCCCACCACGAACAATGGGCTCTGTTGAGCCAGCAGTTCCTGGGCAGCAGGAAGTCCTGGGTCCAAGGCCCACAGAGGAACAGAGCCTCTGTGACCTCTGAGCTGGGAGCTCAAAGGGGCCATTCTCACGGGTGTGGGCCCTGGGGCGGGAGCGGCGCTGTGGCTTGGCCCCTGGAGAAACATGACTGCCCCAGTGTTCGGCCTTTGCCCCGCGGCTCTCTCGGTTGCATCTGCTGACCTCATGGGATTGTCCTTCGAGTCTGTCTTGGCCACTGTGCAAGGCTGAGGAGACAGAGCCTTTTCTTCCCTCACAGCTGCGTCTGTGGGTCAGGTGGTGGGCCCTGGTGGCACGGAGTCTTTCCTGCTGCCTCCTGCACATCCCATGCCCCTTCTGCCGGTGGACACACAGCCTCCCACTGGGGCCTCCTTCCAGGCAAGGTGGTGACACCCCCTCACAGGCCCCAGGGGTCTGGTCTGTGTGCTGTCTCTTCTCCTGTGGCCACCACTCACCCTGTGAGCTGGATCCCACTTCACACACTCATTTAACAAACGCAGACAGGCAGCCCGGATGCCAGACATTGTCGCAGGCACCCAGGGACTGGGCCTCACCCTGAGGGAGAGGTGCTGTGTCTTCCTCGGCCCTTGGTCCCCCTTAGCCTTTGGTCCTCCTTGGCCCTTGGTCCCCTGGCTCTCGGCCCTCCTTGGCTACCTTCAACTGGCTCGAGGGCTGGGTCCTCAGAGCTCTCTGTGTGAAGGCTGTGGATGAGGTGACCTGCACAGCTTGGAGTGTCTCTGGGACTCTAAGCTTGGGGCACCGCTCTGCTCTGTACTGAAGCGAGGCAGGCCTGGGCCCATCTTTCTGAGTGTCTCATGGGTTCCTAGAGCCCAGGCCACAGGGGTCACCCAATGTTCTAAGGGTGCCAGGATTGGTTGGAGTCATGTCTGTAAGCCATACTGACCCAGGGATGACTGTGATGAAGGAAGAAGCTTACGGTTAGAGGTCCCTGCAAATAGGAGCCACAAAGGCTACTCAGGGTCACACGGAGGCACCGGGTTGGCCAGGAGGCAGAGGAAGCAAGGGGAACGCATGGGTGGGAGACTTGTTGTGGTTTCCCAGGACAGAAGGAGGCGAGGCAGGGTTAGCAGGTTGGTTGGTTGGAATGATTTCATGGTCTATGGGCACAGGGGTTGTCTCGAGTCCTCGGGTAAATGGCCCTGGGGTGACTGGGGTAGGGGCATAGTGGCCCAAAGTTGAAGTCAAGAGCCCAATAAAGGGGGAGTTTGGGGGTGTGGGCTCTGGATTGGTTGGTTTGCTAGTCCTGGGAGGGGCAGTCCCTCCAGTGTTGATTGACTCCAAGATGACAAAGCAGCAAACACAGAAATTAAAAAATGTGTTATTATTACCCTTTGTCTCTTTGCAAAATCCTAGAGCGATTCTGACCATTCTGCTGTGATTACCTCCAACACGTTTTCTCCGCCTTTTGGGGTCTGGCTCAAATATCAAAGCCTCCTCCAGGAAGTCTCTTCTCATCCCACCCCGGAGCCCCCCAAATGGAATCATCTACTTCTCTGCCTGCCCCCCTGTAGCACCCACTGTTCCACAGCTTGGGGGCTATGTGTTTGCCTCCTCCCAGGAGTCATGAAATCCTGGAGAAGTCACTTTATCTTTTATTCCTACCAGTGCCTGCCATGGGCCTGGTGCCCCAGAAAGGTAGTACAGAGGCCTGAACGAACAGAGACGGCAGGCCATGAGGATGGGCCCAAGCTCAAGGGGGTCACTGCATCTCAGAAAAACTCTGGACCATGTCTGCTGTCTTGGTGCACCCCCCCCCCCCCCCGAAAAAATGCAGGAGACATAAGCTTGTGGACCCAGCAGGCACTTCTATGCTCATTCCTGACACCACCAGCGAGCACTTCTGTGGGTGCCTCTGGTTGCGGATCACTGTGCCTGGAGGGATCCTGATTCTAGTGCTTGTGAGCTCATGGGCTTCAACCCCTAAACTTGTTTTTGTTTGGTTAATCCTCATCTGAAGATATTTTTCCCATTGCTTTTTTTCAGAGAGAGTGGAAGGTAGGTAGACAAAGAGAGGGGAAGAGAGAGAAACATCGATGTGAGAGTGATGCATTGATTACTTGTCTCCTGCACACACCCTGACTGGGGGCGGGGAGCAAACCCTGCAACCCAGGTACCTACATGCCCTTGACTGGGAATCGAACCTGAGACCCTTTGGTGCACAGGCCGACGCTCTAACCACTGGGAAATACCTCCAGGGCATGAGCCCCTGAATTTTTATACAAAATAGGTACGTCCATTTTCCTAGGATAGAGGATCCAGTACACTAATTTGATGAACGGTGATCCCTGTCAAGGCCATGGTCCGAGCTGGTGTCTGGAAGCCTTCTGCTGCCCGTCTCTGCCTCACGCCTGCTGAACACCCACTTTCCTCATGGGCCCCGCCTCTGTGCCCTTCCTTCCCTCACAGCCAGGCCTCCCAGGTCCCCTTGCAGGGTGGCGTGTCCTTGTCTCCAAGCCTGATGCTGGCCATGGGGTGGGCACGATTGAAGTAGTTCCAGGTCACTGTCCTGCCATGGCTTCTGGGACTCCAATCTTGCGTCCCATTCTGTTCCGTGTGCCACAGGCCCATCAGGTACCTTCTCTGGTGCTCCCAGTGCTCCCGTGTAGGGCACCTTGCTACCCTCTCACCTCCCTCCTGCTGCCCTGGCCAGGAGCTGCCGGGAGACTTTGCTGACACCAACAGTTATGACAATGACAACAGCAGCATCTGCCATAGCTGTGGTTATTGTTTATCAGCAGCAATGAGAGCAGCAGTGCTACCAAAAAGAACATGGTAAAGCTGAATTCACGGAGCGCTTACCCTGTGTTTGCATATGTTCACTTTCTCATTTGGTTCTCACAGCAAGCTCATGAGACAGGAACTGTCATCTTTCCCATCTCCACTTTCCATAAGGAAATGGAGGCACAGAGAAGTCAGACTACTTGCCCAAGGCCACAGCTAGTCAGTGCAGAGACAGAATTTGGGTGTCTGACTCTAAGGGTCACACACACAGCCCGCACCCACCTGCGTTCCTGAGCCCAGAGGTTCCCTCGCTCCCCGTCCTTCTGCTTCAAAGCACCCATCACACAGAATTGCCATCGCCTGTCTCCAGAGTATGTGCTCCTGGAAGGCAGGGCCCAGCTCACTCTTGTCCTCCATTGTCACCCCAGAGCCTGGCACAGCAGATGCCCCAATAGATGGGGTTAGTGGAACACCGCCTGGGTCTTGTCTGGTTCTGCGGTGAGGAGTGGCCTTGAACTTGGTCCGTGCCTGAGTGTCAGTGAGCAGCTAACAGGCTGCCCTGCCCTGCCAGCTCCCCTGCCACCCCAGTGCCCAGAGGAGCCTGGGAGAGCAGGGAGGTGGTGATGACAGTAACGAGCGTGTCACAGGCAGCCCGTCTCTGGCTTGCGGTGCTGAACCTCGATGGGAAGTGACATCTCCTCTTGTGTCTTGACCTCTCCCTGCTCCTTCCCTGGGGACTCAGAGCCAGAAGCTGATTGGGAAGGACAGGCCTAGTTTCCCTGGAACAATCATGCCAGGGAAAGGGCACAGCAGCCTCTCCCTGCAGGACACGACACCGTGCCAGCCAGCTATTCTGATGAAGAAGGCTGCCCAGGCCTGGGGGTTGATGATGGGGCCTGCAGAGGCCTCTCAGTTGGGTCCTGGGCTCAAGGGCTGGGCTGCCTCTCCACTTTCCCAATTCTAAGAGCCTTTGTCCTGGTGGCTTCTCTTCTCCCCCTCAGATCACAGGAGAAGGGGGAAGGGAGAAGGGGCTCCGGGTCTGGCTGAATCTGGCTTCCAGGGAGGCACTGATGCATTTGCCCCAAGCGTAGGTTTTTGGGGGCCTTGGGAGCAACTTCTGGAGACCTCATCGCAGTATCCCTGGCTTTTAGAGAAACCGGAAAGTACAGCCAGGCAGGGACAGGTCCCAGGGGGCAGACACAGCCAGGCAGGGTCATGTCCCAGAGGGCAGGCAGCCAGGCAGGGACAGGTCCCAGAGGGCAGACACAGCCAGGCAGGGACAGGTCCCAGAGGGCAGGCAGCCAGGCAGGGACAGGTCCCAGAGGGCAAACACAGCCAGGCAGGGCTAGGTCTGAGGGGGCAGACACAGCCAGGCAGGGACAGGTCCTACAGGGCAGACACAGTCAGGCAGGGTCAGGTCCCAGAGGGCAGACACAGCCAGGCAGGGTCAGGTCCCAGAGGGCAGACACAGCCCGGCAGGGACAGGTCCCAGAGGGCAGACACAGTCAGGCAGGGTCATGTCCCAGAGGGCAGGCAGCCAGGCAGGGACAGGTCCCAGAGGGCAGACACAGCCAGGCAGGGACAGGTCCCAGAGGGCAGGCAGCCAGGCAGGGACAGGTCCCAGAGGGCAAACACAGCCAGGCAGGGCTAGGTCTGAGGGGGCAGACACAGCCAGGCAGGGACAGGTCCTACAGGGCAGACACAGTCAGGCAGGGTCAGGTCCCACAGGGCAGACACAGCCAGGCAGGGTCAGGTCCCAGAGGGCAGACACAGTCAGGCAGGGTCAGGTCCCAGAGGGCAGACACAGCCAGGCAGGGTCAGGTCCCAGCGGGCAGACACAGCCAGGCAGGGTCAGGTCCCAGAGGGCAGACACAGTCAGGCAGGGTCAGGTCCCAGAGGGCAGACACAGCCAGGCAGGGTCAGGTCCCAGAGGGCAGACACAGCCAGGCAGGGTCAGGTCCCAGAGGGCAGACACAGTCAGGCAGGGTCAGGTCCCAGAGGGCAGACACAGCCAGGCAGGGTCAGGTCCCAGAGGGCAGACACAGCCAGGCAGGGTCAGGTCCCAGAGGGCAGACACAGCCAGGCAGGGTCAGGTCCCAGAGGGCAGACACAGCCAGGCAGGGTCAGGTCCCAGAGGGCAGACACAGCCAGGCAGCGTCAGGTCCCAGAGGGCAGACACAGCCAGGCAGCGTCAGGTCCCAGAGGGCAGACACAGTCAGGCAGGGTCAGGTTCCAGAGGGCAGACACAGCCAGGCAGGGTCAGGTCACAGAGGGCAGACACAGTCAGGCAGGGACAGGTCCCAGAGGGCAGACACAGTCAGGCAGGGTCAGGTCCCAGAGGGCAGACACAGCCAGGCAGGGTCAGGTCCGAGGGGGCAGAAGTATATGGAGAATGCGAGCCTTAGGAGCTCTTAAGTTGAAATGACTAGGAGGGTCTTCAAACCACACGGCGAATCTGGATGCACTCGAAGCTGTTTAAAGCATCAAATCAGAGCTGACACTCATCGCAGAACCAGAACTGGTGTTCCCACAGGCTCTCCTGGGCTCTGACTCCCGTCCTTTAAAACCCCACTGCTTTTGTTGGTTTACCATCAAGCCCTTGACCCATTGAGCATTTGTGATGACCTGTGGGGCATGCGGCACCACCAGGCACCAGCTGGAAAGACAAGACGTGTGGATGCATTTGTCCAGCAACAAACAGGGAACCGGCCGTCTGGAAGGGAGTGCGGGGTAGAGTGGGGTGACCTGCACAGGGTGCTGCCTGGGCAGGCAGATGGCATTGGGAGGAGACAGAGAAGGGAGGGGCCCCATGAGCTGGGGTGCAGGGAGGGTCACGCAGAGGGGTCTAGAAGGACGCAGCTCTGTGAACAGGAGGTCAGAGCCCGATTTACATGGAATCGCACCATGTGGCTCGGGGTCACCATGACCACCAGCTCTAGTCTGGCCATGACCTTGCTATCGCCATAGCACCCGGCACAGTGCTGCCACACGTGGGTGCCCACCCAGACTTAGAGAGAACAGTGGATAGGGAGATAGGGTGCCCAGTATTCCCCTGTCGTCCCCCCCCCCCGCCCCCATATGCCCAGCACGGTTCCCTGCAGCGAACATGAGAGAAAAGCTTCCAGCAACCTTTGTCACAGGTCCCAGCCTTCAGTGTCATCTATAAAATGAGACTTTCTCCCCCAAGGCCTTCAGTGCAGTGGGGCTTACAGCTGTGAGCCGGGCTGGCTGCGGCTGTGGAAGGAAAACAGGGGACCCATCTGTCCTGGGGACACCCACCACCATCACCGACATAGGGGAACTTGGAGCAGCCCAACTGCCTTTGGCCACCCAAGTGCCCCCGAGGGCTGGGTTATCACTTCAGGCGGGGCCTCCCCCATGCTCACACCCCCCCCTGCGTCTTGGAGCCCTGCTCCGGCTCTACTTTGCCCCGGGGCATAGCGACCAGGCCCGGGCCTGAGTAGGTGAGCCACGTCGGAGCCACGTCCAGCCTCCGCTGGAGACCAAACACCGAAGCAATTATTGTTTAATTTCAAGTGAAAGGAGCGCAGCAGGAGACATGGGGTGACCTTTGCTGTGCGTGAATCTATAGATAGAGATATACAGACACTGGAATTTATTTCCCTGAGGACAGAAGTGCCAGGCGCTGCCAGCTGGGTCTGAGCTTGGAGCTGTGTTTGCATACAGTGCTATGTGTAATTTATTTCCCCAGGGAAGACCGGCGAGGATGGTGCATCTGAATCTTTGTAGAGGTTTCTTCTTTTTAAAAAGAAACCAGTCCAACCCCACACCAAAGGGAAGATTGTCTCCTGCAGCCGTTGCTGTATTTGACTGGGGCTTTTGAACTTCACGATGTCTCTGAAGAGGGTTTGGACTCTGGTCTCTGCAAATCCCCTGGGGCCCCACCGTCACTTTCTGTCATAGTCCTGGGTGGGGCGGGGTAGCAGGGAGCTACAGAATGCCTGAGGCCGAGGACACCCACCGCGGGTTGGCCCTGCCTCGCACCGCCCTTCTGGGAGGCTCCCTGACAGCTCAGTGACCTTGCCTATCTCCGCATGAGCTAGCTTTGGCCGAGTTAGGAACCTCATGCTGCTTGCACCCCTTCCCCAACCCCCCTTCCTCATCCAGAGCCGCCCTCTGGACTCTCTAGACCCCCAGTAAATGAGTAGGAGCTACAGCCCCCTGCATCCCTTCCTCCTTGGGGCCTGGAGGCTGGGAGATTAGAAATACTTAGAAGGCATTACTTCATTAGTTAGCAGATGCAATGCTTACTTTAATTTTGCAAATTCACTAGGCACAAGCACCCACCTACCTGTTCCGGTTGCCATAACAACTTTAAATTTCATTTGTGGTCTCTGCTGGTGTTTTCTCTGTGTGCGCGCGTGTGTGTTTGTCTGCGGGTAGGTTCTCTGCCCCACCTCCTGCCCCAGCGCCCCTCCCGTGCTGCCTTCTACTTCATCTCAGTCTCTTTGATGCCTCTCTTCTTTCTTCCGTTCCTTCCCAGTGTCTGTCCATCCCCTTCCCTCGTTGTTGGGGTTCAGGGGCAAGTGTCTCTGTCCGGTGCTGGAACTCCCCAGCCACGGGTTCCCACAGGCTCGCTCAGGCGCTTTAGGCACAAGGGATACGAGGCTGCTGACTGCTTGATGTGGTTTCAGGGACACTGACAAGGGCCTGGGAGCCCCAGATATCAACCTGACCCGTGTCACGGTGCCTGAAATGCCCCATTGAGAATCTGTGGCCCTGGTCCCCTTCCTAAAGGAACGGTGAGTGCTTCTGAAGGGATAAGCTGGCAGGAGGCTCTTGTGAGAACATGGTGGCTGACCTGGTGGTGCTGCTGGTTCGTGGGGGGGTGGGGCCCTGCAGGGGCAGGAATGTACTCTCTGAGGTCGCACTGTCCCTCTGCAGACTTCTGTCCAGGAGAAGTCCCCCTCTTTGGCCGGAGCCTGAAATTCAAGCAACCTGTGGGCCTGGGTGCAGGGTGGTGGCTGCCCCAGACTTCTGGACCCAGGGCAAGGTTGGCCGGACACTTGAGTGGCTTCTGTGGGGGCTGCTGAGGAGCAGGGAGACCTGACGGCAGTGGGTCTGGAAAGTGACCTAACAGCAGAGAAGCCCAGGAGCTGCTTCCATCAGGACAAAGACGTGGCCCACAGAGGAGCCGGGAGCTTGGACTAAGCATGGGGACCCAAGGTCCGGGTCCTGGAGGGAGACTGGAAGGCAGTCACAGGGGGAGTTTTAGGTTGAATTTCCCCCCAAATACACCCTGAGCCAATACTTTAAGTGCGAGTAGTTCATGTAGAAGGTGATCCCAGGTCGCACTAATGGGGGGTGGGGGGAGGCAGGGCAGGGAGAAAGCCAATAGAGGACATGCTGTTAAGCAGGCGACATCTGTGGGAAGCTGGGACTCATCCCCGCTGGGGGCTTTGGGGAATAGAACACGTTGGCGAGAACTTGCACCTGAAGGGTGAGGGAGCAGCATGACCCCCATGCCTCCAGCAGTCTCACGTGGTTGGTGGCTGCCTCCCTGCTTGGTGATCCCCAGCTCTGGCGAGTTCCTAGGAGAGCTGGGGCTGGAGGCTGTGGGCCTGGGCTGGAGCGGCAGGGCATAGGGGACACGGCAGGAAGCTGACAGGGCCTACTACGTTCCACCCCTTGCAGGCTCAGCTCCCTCATGTCCAGGTTAACTTTACTGTGTTCACTCTGCTTCTTCCAAATGGTGACTAATTATAATTTCTTTAAAAAAAAAAGACAACCCCAGCTGCAGGGAGTGAGATGGACAGAAGTTGGCTGCTGCAGCTGGTTCAGAGGCTGGACATGACTCTCACCACATTGCTTTTCTACCACCGATTTCAACTTTTCATGGGGAGCCAGCATTTCTGCTGTTCTCTGCCTGCCTGGTGGGATGGACCAAGCCATTACCCCCAGGAGGCTGGACCCCTGGGCCCGGGGACTTTTTCAGGTCACGGGTTGTCACAATTGTCCGTTCCTGGTTATCAAGGGATGCTCTAGTGAATCACTTTAGTTTGACATATGCCTTTCTTTCCCCTTATTAGCAGAAGTCCTAATTCCTTATGATAATCGGGGGGCAGTTTCCCTGCCAGTCTGATAACTTCTCTGCCTGCTGGTTCGGTGGCATGAGGAGCCCTGGAAGACCAGGCAGAACCCTTACATTAGGGCTAGAGGAGCCCTTATGTTGTCCTGTTTGAGGTTCCCCACCCTGTGATCAGATTAACCAGATCCTGGAGTTGCAGGGACAGGATGCACAAATTCCTCAAATGCATCCCTGGGTGTGATGGTCAGAGGGCCCCTTCTCCTGCCAGTCCTTGGTTTTCAGACCCATGTTTTTTTTTGGGGGGGGGGCACACAACTCTATTAACTAGTCATTGGTTCAAACAGCATGCAGTCCAGGGCTCCATCAGATTGGCATCTTCTGAGTGATGGGCACATGGCAGGACTTCGAGGCCCTGTGGTCACGCGCTCACTGTCACACCTCTGTTGCTGAAAAGTGAGCCTGAGCCAAGGCGATATTATGCAGGACCTCATAAGAGTAAGTTGGATGCTCTGTGAGCCTTTACATAGTGGTTCTGACACTGTGGGTCAGAAAGGCAAAGCCTTTCCTAGAAGACGTAAGAGCAAAACACATCTTCCAAGGCAGATGGACCTGCATAGTCAGCCTGCCATGAGCGGCTGCTTGTTTTCCTTGAGGGATGGCACTGTATTGAGGGCTCAGCATCTGTTGTGAGGTTTCATGTTAGTCTCTGGAAGTAACTACATCAGCTTGGAGAGGGAGTCCATGCTGCCGCGTTCATAGATACCCTTCTTCACATTACCATGGCTCCATTCACTGAGATGGTCAAGGGCAGGAACTGGCTGACCTATTCAGGATCCTGTTCATTGGGTTGTCAATGTCCCCTCCATGGGGATGCTCTCTAACAGACATTGAGAAAGACCCATATACTTTGTTCCCATCTTCCAATCTTGCTCCTTCAGGCTCCTGTCTGAAACTCACTTTAAGCCATTCCACTGCCCAAAAGTATGCAAACATAACTGCAGGCCCTTTCCCCCATCACGTCAGGTTAGTGAACACTGAAGTGTTGGAGGCTCTCCCACTGGGAGGCTTTCCCCCCACTCCTGACTTCCAGGGCCACCTCTGGGTCAGGCTGTAAGGAGACGGTAGTCGACTTTTGATTCACACCAGAACATGGAGTTAACTCATGTGAACCAGGTCAAGGGTTTTCCTTCTCAAGCAGCAGATGATGGGGACTCCCTAGAGATATGAGCTGAGGGAAACACATTGTGCAACAGAAGTAGGTGACACGGGATGTGGGTTACCTGTGTGTGCCCTCTGGGCCTGCTTCGGCCTGTTCCTGAATGTGTCATTTCCATTAAATGACAGAATACACCAGTGTCCACACGCATGTGACTTTGTGGGCCTAAAAACACCCAGATCATGATGGACAGCTTGTATCATGGTTCTTTGATGTCCCACAGTCAGGTGCTTAGTCCCTGCTGGGGCCCAATAGCCTGCTCTCAGCTGATTGTTGCTGCAGCAGCATTGCCTTGCTCTAGGATCCTAGGGTTTTGTTCTGTGATTTCCTTGAGTAAGCTCACCAGAGACCTCAAACAACATTATTATCTTACCCAGAGCTTACTAATATCATGGAATCTGCCAGGTCACATGGTGCCAACTACAGGCCTCTCTCTTCAAGAAGGACATTCAAGGCCCATTGATTTATTTTTTACTTTGGAGGAAAACACTCAATATGACTGACTGCTGGGCCTTTAAAAACCTTACTGATGTGGCTGGCTCCTGGGTCTTTGTAGGGCTTATCTCTTACCCCGGGTGCATGTGTCTTAGCAACCCTTCTGACTGCTTGCTCCTTCCTGCTCACCAGACCTGTTATGATGACTTCTCAGTGTAGTGGGCACATGCCCTGTTCTGTGGCATGTTCAGAAAAGCAAGGTACCTTTGAACTATATGGTGACAGAGAGCAGAAGAGCTAAATTGATCTGGGGCAAGACCATTAAAATGTAAGCTGTGCATTCCAAGTGACTGCAAACTTGTTTTGATCCTCCTTGGAAGGGACTGAAAAAAATGCACTCACACCATATCAAGAACCATACACGTAAATGTCAGAGGTTGTGCTAATCTGTCCTACTAAGGATACTTGGAAAAGAGTTGCAATTGAGGCTCCCACTTGATTAAATTGTAGTAGTCTATTGTCATGTTTATGGCCCATCTGAATCTGAATTTGTTGATGAATGAAATGGGGATGATGGGGATATGATGGGGACCACTGCCTTGTAACCTTTAAGCCTTTGAAGGTGACACTAGTCTCTATCATTCCATCTAAGGGGCAGTATTGCTTCAGGTTTACTCTCTTGGCCTAGTGTATGTGTGTGTGTCTGTACGTATGTGTGAATGTGTGCTGTGTTTGAGTGTGTGGTTATGAGTGTATACGTGAGTATGGGAATAAGTGTGTGTGTGTGTGTGTGTGTGTGTGTGTGTGTGTGTGTGTAGCAGGGGAAGACTTCCACTTGGCCTTTCCTACCCTAATGGCTCTACTACACAGGTCAGGGAGAGTTCTGCCAACTCCGAGGTTTATCCATCTGGGAAACAACCTGGGGAATGACCACAGAGAGAGACTGCCAACCCCGGGCTCCACTGTGAACTGGACACCATCCAGGAGTCTACTCACTACCTGGCCTCTCTCTGCTCCTTCTCTAACAGTGTCCCTTGGTGCCAGTATTAACATGCTCAGACCCTGTCTTCAACAGCCTGTGAGTTTTCTGGGCGTTCCCTTTTTCCCAGTATGCAGTTATCTGGTAAATGGCCAAGTTCTGTTAGGGAAAGTGGGAATATTGCTATTGTGTATATTTTCTGAGACATTTTCTGAGGGTCCTCTTTCAGGGGGACATGGTATCATCTTCCATCAATAGCCTCTGGGTCGAAGAACTAGCTGAGGTCTGGAAACTGGGGCAGGTGTGTTGCTACTTAAGTTTTGGGGTGGGGGACTTGTGACCCATTAATGACTGAGGTTAGGCACTTTATTTATCTGCCAAAGAATGAGGTGGGTCAGAGATCTACAGGCCTTTTGTGAGTTAATTTAATCTAGATTTTAAATCCTTTTTTTCTGAAAACCCTACTGAGCAATAAATAGCACTGCTTCCAAGGTCTGGGGTCAGCCACGGGCGGGCTGCTGTCCCTCCTCTCCCGCTTTGAGCATTCACCGTCTTCTGGACAAGCTTTTGTTGAAATAATGTTTCTGCTCTAAAAGACGCTTGATTACACTGCTGCACTCAATCTGTGGAGCTCTGGTTTATCTTCCTCTGGGTGACTCCATTCGCCATGTCAGAGGGTTAGGCCTTGGGTCAACTGTTGTCCTGTGCTGGGGGCCCTGGCCCTCAGGGAACATCCCTGAGTCTCCTTGGGGGTAACAGTGCCATTTAAAATGCTTGTTTCTTCCATGCTCTCTCTAAACTGAGAGCAAGTGGGGATGCTCAGCTGCAGTCATGATGCATCTCCCGAATGACATGTATTTACCTTGGAAAACAGCCCCGCTGGGAGTCCTGGGCGAAGGTGTCAATCATTCCCAGCTTAGGATTGCATGGGTCCCTTATCTGCTTTTGCTGCAAACCCCAGCCCCTAGTCCCCTCCTTTCACAGGAGGATTCATTTTGTCCCCACCAGACAGGCTTCTCCCTCACGGTTCCTGCCCGCCTAGCACCTTGGACAGGGCCACACGAGGCTGCTTCTAGGACTATTGCTCTCAGGGGGACAATTTACTCTTTGCTCTGTGCATGTCAGCAGAGCTTTTAAATTTCGAGGACAGTTGGATGAAATTGAATGTAGCCAATTTGCATCTTCAAATCGATTCTGTGCGCATGGGTGTGTGCACTCACACCTCGGGGACAAGGCGGGTGGGTTTGACAGCTCATGGGCAGTGGGATGGCAGTGTGCCCTGCTTGTCTTTGAACATGGGCCTGCGTGACCTTGTGCCTCGGTTTCTTTTATAGAAATGGGGGTGGACTGGGCAACCTCTGAAGTCTCCTTTAGCTTTAGTGCTCTATGATTTTATATCTGTGGGGAAAGAGGGTGATGAGAAAACCACTGGTCCACATTGCTCTCTCGAGCTGAGCTGCAGCTCAAATGGCAAGAGTAAGTGTGCTTTGCACAGTCTTGGTCTCAGACCCAGGCTCAGTATTTGGATGTCATGTGAGGAGCAGGTTGGGAGGTGTGAGGGTGAGGGGGCAGCCTTCTTGTGCTCAGGGTAACCTGCTGCAGGCTGGGCTTACCTGGAATTGATTGTGGGTGGCACAGAGCATCACCACACCTCTCTGAGCCTCAGTCGCCTCTTCTGTAGAGTGAAGCCAAATATAACTCCTCCCATGGCAGTTGAGAAGAGTAACTAGTGAGCACTTGGGATATCTTAGGCATCCATCAATTTTAGGTTCCTGACCCTGGATCTGGAGATGTGGAGGTAGCTTCCGCAGCTAGATTCTTCTTACCTCTTCATCTTCATCTCTTACTGCTGCCACAGCTCAAGGATGTTTTTTCCCCCCTGCAATTGTCCTCTCTTTCTCTGTCCTGCATCATTAATTTTTACCTCTCTGCTCTCTACTAGAGTGTTCCCATCAGAATACAAACATGCTATAATACCTTCAATCTTTAAGAAATCTTCCCTGACCCCCACGCCCCTCTTCAGCTACTGCTCAATTTCTCTGCTTGCTTTGACAGTCAAACTCACTTTTCACTTCCTCACCTCCAATTCTCCCCCAAGCCCATTCCAGTCCAAGGTTGGCTATTGCTAAATTCAGTGGTCAATGCAGATTGCTGCTCACTTCGGCCTGTCAGCAGTATTTGTCACCATTGATCACTGTATTTCTTGAAACACCTTCTTCCTCTGGTTCATGCTCACTGTGGCTCTTCAACAGTCATCCTTGCTGGTTTTAGCTCTTCTTCCTGACTTCTTACTGCTGGAGTCCCCAGTGCTCAGTTCAAAGACCTTCCCGCTATGGTCCTTCTCAGATCTCTGTCTCTGGCCCCAGCTCTGACCTCTCTCCCCTGATTACAGACCCATATATCCAGCTTGCTCACTACTGCTGTTTGACTATCTAGCAGGCACCTTGACCTTAACATATCCTAAGCCAAACATATCTTAGAAACTGGCAACTTGAACTTCCCCATTTTAGTAATGGGCAAATTAATTTTTCCAGATGTCTAGAGCAAACACCTTAGAATCATCTTTGACTCTCTCTTCCTCTCACTCTCTACATCCAACCTGTCAACAGAACAGGATGGTTCTACCTTTGAAATAATCCTGCCTCCAACCATCGCCCCCACAAGTATCCTGGTCAAGTCACCGGGATCTCTTGCTTAACTACTGCAATAATCTACTAACTTGTCTCCTTGCTTCCATTCTCCCTCCTAATAGTTCAAAGGGATACACATCGTTTAGAATGATGATCTTAAAATGTAAGTCAGATTACGTCACAACTTAGTGCGAAACAATTCAATAAATTCCTGCTCCCTCAGAGTAAGTTCTACATGATCTGGGCCTTCTTCTCTGATCTCACCTTTGCCCTTTGCTCTCTCTATTCCAGCCATGTGCCAAGCATGGTCTCATCCAACCCTGTATGACAGCAGCTTTGCCAAGTGCCCTCTCGCACTTCGGGACCCCTCTGGGGATGTCAGAGAGCCAGTATTGGCCCGATCCCCGGAGTCCAGGCCGAGGGACCCCACCTGCCAGAGGGAACCCGCTCACTTCATAGATGCCCTTTGAGCCACGCCGGCCAGGGAAAGGACCATGAGGTTGGCACCAGGCGTGTCTGGCCCATCTCGCCCAGTCCTGCCCTGCTGGCCACCTTCTAATTAGTTTCCTTTCAATGTGCACAAATCCATGCACTGGGTCACTAGTGTAAAATATAGGAACCTTAGAACAGTATACTTCCATTTCTTTTTAAAGGCCTTTGTGCTATTGTTGCCACACACTTTGCTTTTACATGTTATAAAGCCCACACTCCATTGTCATTTTTGTGTGTGTGAATATTAGCTTTTAAAGATATTCAAACAATGTGAAACAAATCTAATCTATTTATCTATGTATTGACCACATCTGGGCTCTTCATTCCTTTCTGTAGAGCCATATCTCCATCTGGGGTCACTTTCCTTCTGCCTTAGGACTTTCTTTACCATTTCTTGTCCTCCAGGTTTGCTGGTGATGAATTCTTTGCTTTTGTATGTCTCAGAAGTTATTGTTTTGCCTTTGTTTTTTAAAGACAGTTTTGCTTTTATAGAGCTTTAGGTTTGTAAATTTTTCTTTCAGTTGGTTAAAGATGTGGCCTTGCTGCTCTCTGGCTTGCATTTTTTCTGAAATATCTGCGGTCACAGTATCCTGTTCCTCTGGACACATGTTCCCCACCCCCCTGGCTACTTTTAAGGTTTTCTATTTATCATTGGTTGTAAGCAATTTGATGATGATATGTGTTGGTGTAGGTTTCTTCATGTTTCTTATGTTTGGGATTTATTGAGATTCTTGAATCCATAGATTCCTAGTTTTTATGAAATTTGGAAAATTTTCAGCCAATATTAAAATATTTTTTCTATCTTGCCTCTTCCCTCTCATACTTTGACTCCAATTATGCATATATGAGGCTACTTTAAGTTGTTTCACAGCCTCGTATTCATTAAAAATTGTCTGAGCTTCATTTTGGATAGTTTCTATTGTTATAGAAAGCATTCTAATGTTTTTCAAAGTATACTGATGTTTCCTTCTGCAATGTCTAATTTGAAATTAATCTTATATCATTCAATTTTATTTCACATATAGTAGTTTGCATCTCTAGAAGTCCAACGTTTTTGTATTTTTCACTTAACTTTTTGAATTACAGTCATAACTGTTCAATACACAAATATATTATATATTTAAGGATATTAAATAGGTATATTTAGTATCCTTATGGCTAATTATAATGTATGTGTCAGTTTTGAGTTGGTTTCACTTAAATTTTCTCCTTATGTTTCTTTTGTATGTCCTGTAAGTTTTGATTGGACACCAGCCATTGTGAATTTTACCTTGTTGGGTGGTGGATATTTTTATTTTCATATAAATAGTTTTGAGCTTTGTCTTGTCATGAAGTTAATTACTTGGAAATCGTTTTACCTTTCTTAGGTGGGACCAAAGCAGTGTTCAGTCTAGGGCTGGTTATTCTTCACTGTTGAGGGCAGACCCTGGAGTTGTGAAGTCTTACAGTGTGGCTGTGAGAACAGATATTGCCTCTGGCCCTGTGTGGACACTGGGCACTGTTTCCTCTGATCTTTTTGGATGGTCTTTCCCTGGCTTTGGATAGTCTCCACATACACATGTGCTGATCAGTGCTCTGCTGACTACTCAAATGGACCCTTCCCTGATCTTGGGTTGTCTCTGTGCACCTCCCTCTCTTCTACTCTGTCCTGGGAACTCCAGATGCTTCGGCCTCGCTGGACTCTCAACTCTGTGTCTTCACTCTAGGCGTCTACTGGGCTCCTTCTTTTTGCCCCTCTTTGTCCTTTGACTGGGAAGCTCTCTCAAGGTGGAAATACTGTAGTGCTCACTTTATTACCTGTCTCTCAGGAATCGCTGTCCATTGTTGCCTGATGTTCAGTGTCTTAAAAGTCATTGCATTATACATTTTGTCAATATTTTGGATGTTTTAGGGAGCAGGTTAATGGTCTCTCTTGTTTGACTAGATATCTGTGTTGTTTTTTTCTTTTTTAAAATATATTTTATTGATTTTTTTACAGAGAGGAAGGGAGAGGGATAGAGAGTTAGAAACATCGATGAGAGAGAAGCATTGATCAGCTGCCTCCTGCACACCCCTACTGGGGATGTGCCTGCAACCAAGGTACATGCCCTTGACCTGAATCGAACATGGAACCATTAGTCCCCAGGCCGATGCTCTATCCAGTGAGCCAAACAGGCTAGGGCTTGACTGGAAATCTGAATCCTTCTTTAGTTTTCTTCATAATTTTTATCACTACCTAACATTATATATTTACTTATATTTTTCTTACTGGAATGCACGCTCCATGAGAACAGGAGCTTGTGTGTGTGTGTGTGTGTGTGTGTGTGTGTGTTCACTGTTGAGTCCCCTGCAGCTAGAATAGTGCCTGTTACATAACAGGTGCTCAATAAACATTTATTGATGAATGAATGGGTGAGACAATAAGTAAATGCATCCTAACACCTCACCTGCATTCCAGCCACATACGTTTGTCTCCTTTTGCCCTCGTGCCAGGAGTAGAGGTCCCTGCCTCTGTGCTCCTGTTCACACTGGCTCCTGCCTGACAAGACTCTTCCCTCTCCTCTCTCAAGTGTTTACCCACTTTTCAAGCTCTAGCTCCTATTCCATAAATGCTTCTCTGATCCTTCTTGCTGACCCAGATTTCTCCCTCCTCTGAGCCTTTTCAGCACTTAGGGTCAGAACCACATAAGTTACAACCTCAGGGCTCCCAATTAAAGTAATGTGAGCTCTTTGAGGAAGTACATGTTGGTAATGGTTGGGGTCTCTGCTCTTTGCATACCTTGTGAATGGAGAGGTTCCCTTGTTCTTTCTCAGTTCCCGATTTTTCCACAACAGTGCCTGATACATAATTTACAGGCTGGTGACGTGTCCTCTTTGAAGTTTCTAGAAACCAGAGTGTGCTAATTGGGTTGGAGCAGAGAATTTGGAAGATGTTTGAGAGTTAGAGTCAGAGCACAGGGAAGAAAAGGGAGGACAGTTGGGAGTGAGGAACTAATATTGGGTGAGTATTTATTTTATCTGGGCATTTTGTCATGATCACTTTTTATTGCCTCACTATGCTAATACTAAGGCTGACATGTTCAAACAGTATTGCTTTTTAATGAAGATTAGTAGTAAAGATTAATCAGATTCATGGCAAACATGTTGCTGTGGACTGAATTGTCCCCACCCGCGTTCATATGTTGAAGTCCCAACTCTCAAAGTGATGGTATTTGGAGATGGGGCTTTGGGAGGTAATTAGGATTTGAGGTGGTCATGATGGTGAGCCCCCATGATGGGATTAATGCCATCAAAAGAAGAGAGACACCAGAGTGTTCTCTCTCTCTCTCTGTCTCTCTCTCTCTGTCTCTCTCTCTCTCTCTGTCTGTCTCTCTCTCTCTCTCTCTGCTACATAAGCTCACAGCAATATAGAGGCCCTATGCAAGCCACGAGGAGAGCTCTCACCAGGGCCTGACCACACTGGCACCATGATCTCAGACTTCCAGCCTCCAGAACTGTGAGTAAATGAAGTTTTGTTGTTTAGGCTCCCAGTTGATGGCAGCCTATATTGACTGACTGAGCTGACTAAGACGCATGCCCACTCAGAAGGATTGGCAAGAAGTCGTATGCCAGGAGAGACTAGCTTGTCACTTCCCTTGCTTGGCTTCGATGAAGAATCATTGTTTAAATTCCCAATACATACCTGAGAGTCACCCCAATATATTGCTTGGCTGCCCCACTTTCTTTCTTGGCAGGGCTGTGAGAGGGTCATCCTGCACTGCTGCTCTTACCAGTTCCCTTGCCCTGTCCCTGGGGCCAGGGTCACCTGATTGAAGCTATACAGATGGGTCCGATGCCCCCTGGTGTTTGGGTCCAGGAAGCTTTGAGGAGGAAGGGACCTCCCTCTGTTAGATCATGAACTGTGAGGGTGATCTATAAAAGTCTTCACTCACCAATGGACGACAGGGTCCTTGGAAGGTAGCTGAATCCACCATTAGCTCTGAGTCCACATAGATCATGCACCAAACCCTTACCAGTTCGCCATGAGGTGCCGTCACTGGGGCAGCTTTCACCTCTTAGAGTTTGTTTTCCTACCTCAACCAGGGGACCACTTCCCCTCCGCTGCCACTAAACACAACCACGTGGCCCCTCCCCTCACTCTCTCCTGACTGAGGGTCGGTCTTACTGCCACCCCTCAGCTCTCCCAGCCAAGTTCCTGATTCTCCTCCTGAGAACAGTCTACGAGCATTGGCCCTTGTCTGCTTCCCCCGTTAATATTTCCCGGGTGGTCTCAACCCCTCAGAACCTCCCTTTTTTTGGCTGGCATCGATTTTGCCTGCCAAATGGGAGGCCAGTTGGGCCATAAAAAGAAGATACCTTGAAAGATGCCTGGCCAGCCAGAAAAAACGGTGCCAGCATTTCAAAACCTGACACACGCCCTGACAATAGCTCCAGAAGGACTGCAATTTTTTTTTTTCTGGGAATGTGGCCATTTGGGGCCCCTAAGATAACAGCTTCGAGTTTTTCCCCTTTGAAGTTTTTTGTTTTTAATAAACATTTTCTGCTTGAAAAGAACCTGGATTTTATAAATTCATCTGTTCACGCTTATGATTTCAGGTCTTTCATTTCTCCAGCCATCAGGGAAAAATAACTTCGGCAGAAGTGAGGGTGGACTGGCCATGGTTACCTGTCAAACTCGCAGGAGATGCTGTCAGAGCTCCCACGACAGGGACCAGTTCTTCTAGAGTAGATCTTGTGCCCCGGCACTGGGTGTGATTGGTCTTGACACTCAGATCCTTCTGCCAGGGGGTGCATGACACATTTGAACACAAGGTCTTGTAAAAATGAAATTTTGACCTTTGTTTATTTGTGCTTCTCTTGGAACTGTTTTTTTTTTTTGGGGGGGGGAGGGTGGGTCTTAAGCACCCGAATTGGCAGCAGCTCTGCTTGGGAGCCATTGGGAGATGGGCAGATAGCTTCTCTGAGTGGCAATCTTTCAGGAGTTGTACTGATTGAAAGAGAGATTTCTCAATAATCTCATTTCTGAGTAGAACCCATGGTGATGAATGAAAGCTTATGGAATACACTGGGGGAACTTTCAGTGGCAACTCTTCTCTATTGGACATCTCTAGCACTACTGACTTTATTGAAGTGCACCTGCGGTTAACAGCACCCAAAGGATGGAGACTCTGGATCAGGGAGAAGGGGAACAGGTTCCCTTTTTTCAACCATGGACCTGCCTGTTCTGGAGCCCACTGGTCTACAGCTTTGTCCCGGGAAAGTGAGGGGCTGACATGGATTGAGTAGGCAGAGAGCTTTCAAACACTTTAGGATCTCAACATATTTTCTCTCCAGGCCCTTGAGGTAGAGGCCTCACTTCCCAGCAAAGTGTAGAAAACTTAAAATTGGATTTAGTTGCTAAGTGATCCGGAGAAAATGGGCCTTACCCTCCTGGAGTCTAGTTTGACGAGAACTACTTCGTAGTAAAAAACCAAATCAAAACAAAACACCCCAAAACCAAAACCAGACAATCACACACACAAATTAACCGGATTGGTGAAGACCTGTGCAAACAAAAAAATCAGAAGCACCCAGCTGGGACCTTATAAAATGTAAAGTCTGTTATAAATTTTCCTTTGCCTGGGAAACACATAGTTGTAATAAAACTTAGTGGGATGGCTTAAATGTTACAGACAGATTTGGTAATAAAAAGAGACTTCAAGACACTGGAGGCACAAACTGGGGACTCAGATTCTAGCTGAGCTCTTGATGGTGTATTTTCCCAGCTCTGAAAGCCCCCGCCCCAACGCTTGCAGAACCCAGTGGCTCTTGGGGAAGCCCCTCACATTGTGTGAGGCTGTAGCACCGTATGTTAAACACTGCAGCCGAGTACCAGCCAGACGTGGATCATGTGTGCCCACGGCTGTGAGTGAACTCTCAGAACGATGGTTCTCAGTCCTGGCAACTTACTCTTATTGACTATGAACATCTATAGACTGACTGGACAAGGATGATAGTTTATCCCATCTCAGACGGGAGACATCTCTCTGCTTCTCCCAAATGCAGGTTTACGAGCTTTTAGACATTCTATAGAAAATGTAAGCCTGATGACCAACTGAAGCCTCGGCTTGTCAGACCCATGTTTTAAGTGAGAAGTGGACAGGTTTTTTTTTTTTTTTTTTTTTTTTTTTTTTTTACTTTGTAACCAGCTCCCGCCTTGGGGTGAAGTCCACTAGGAATAGTACTAGATCATGTGCTGTTTTGTTGACTCTCTGTAGCCTTCATATTGACTATGAACTAATACATGGGCTCATCCAAGACCCACAGTTATTGATACTTGTCCATAGTTGGCACTACAACTTTATAATAGCAGTTAGGGCCAGCAGATGTAGCAGTAAAATCAGGAAAGTGTTTGAACACATCATTTCAATTTGTTTCTTAATGGGTTGAAATCACCTTTTGGATGAATGGGACATGAACACTTCCCCCGCCCCCATTGTGATGTATGGGAAGACACACATTGTTTTACATTCAGATCATACTTTTCACTGCCTTGAACTGGGAGTGACCTGGAGAAACAAGGGGTCTCATACCTGCCTACCTACTGCCAGAAGGAGACATCCAGAGCAATGATCATAGAAACAACATCACCAATGTTGGTAGCTGTTTCTTATTTGTAAATTGCTTTATAAACGAAAGTCATACATGGTTAAGAGTATGAACTTTGGCTCCCACTGCCTGGGTTCAAATCAGGTTTTGTCTCCTATTAGTTAGGTGACTCTGTGCCTCATTCGCTCCATCGGTGAGCAGGAACAAGGTTTAGCTCCTTAGTGAGTTCACATGACTTAATCCCTGTCAGGTCCTGAGAGTAGCCTGGAATATGCAAAGGTTACCCATGAAAGCCTGTACACTTTGATCCTGTGCACATCCATTGAAAATTTCCAGGCTGAAATTCTCGTGGCTATTCTCCATGGTGTGGCCTAGCTCACCTCTGCATCTGGGGCTGGGACTGACCCAGGACTCTTTACTAAGGAAATCTTCGATTTCCTGCCTGTTGGAGTCTCCAGATGGAAGGGGGAGGGCTCCCCCTCAGCCATTCTCGATGGGTGCTCCTCGGCTCAGCTCCTCCAGGAGGACACCGCCCTTGCTCTTGGCTCTGCTGCTGGTTAAGGAAATGTGAGTTTGAATGGCAGTCCACACTAGTTGAACCATAGGTGCTTTTTGGGGTGAACTTCACTGAGCTCATTGTCTCTCAATATTGACTTTAAAAAACCTCTGCTAAGAGAAACAGTATCTAAGGAGATTGTTCAAATGACAACCTGGAATCCAAAGTCTCATCTAAAGTCTATCCCTGATCAAGTCCTATCACTAGGATTGGGCACTAAGCACTCATCACATGACATTCCCATGTCCCGCTCTGGATGCCTCCTGCTTTCCCTGAATTGTCTTCGGTGGGGTGCTCCCAGTCTGTATTGGGAGTGGTTGAAAACAAAACTCAGCATGTTTACTACAAGGGTGCTGCTCATTGCATCATGTGAGGTCCTCCTTCAGCGGCTTCAGTGGAGACGTTTCTCTCTGGTCTTAGCTCTACCTCTGCTTATCTGATGTTTCTCTTTGCAGCCCTGTGAATTATATAAATGACCAACTTCCCCTTTCCACATTGGCTTCTACTTTTGAGGGCAAGTGTGGGCCAACTCCTAGAGCTTTTTCATTTTTACTTTTCCAGCCTCATTTCTGGCTTCTGCTTTATCCCTACCTTAATTCCTTTTCTTTTTTGCTGTCAGTTTCCCCCTTTATCTTGTTGCCCTAATGTAATCTCATAAGCCTCCTGAAAACTTACCTGGAGCAAGGTGGGGCTCTACATGAATAAAGAAGTAACTCCAAGGAACAGGTGTTGTCATCCCCACTTTAGAGATGAAGAAACTGAGGGCCTGAAGGGCCAACCAACTTGTCTAGTGCCATAAAGCTAGTAGTGAGGAGATGGCCAAGGTCAAGCTCAGGCTTGGCTGACTCTGTAGCCTGTTCTATCTTCACTCCCCTCCTTTGAAATATTCAGAAACAGTCTCAGAAAGAGGTATATTGGGGCGTTAGAGGAGCCGCTGATAGAAGAGGATGGTGGGATGAAACTGATGAGAACTGAAAGTTATACTTCTCTTTTTATCTAGAAAGGACATATTTATGGAACATTGGTCACCAGGGCATAAGTAATCTGTAGAGTCAATCCTAATTGCATTGTAACCTTGATGAGTGGAGACTGGTTAGCTTGGATAATTGGATTGTCAAATTAACTGAGAGTCAACTCCATAGACTGCACTTTCCCACCCTGACTATTGAAAGTGTTCTGTCATCTCTGACTATTCTTCTGCTTTAGGAACTACACTGTAATGCACACGTGGGACCTCTATTAAAATTCTAGACTCCATTCAACCCCTAATGCGCCACTCAGATCATAGCAGGCCCTCATGGTTCTTGATTCTGTTGCATGTCTGGAGTCTTCTTGGGTGTGGGGTCATGCTTGTATTTATTGGTTCTCTCTGAGCCTGATGTAGATGGACATGCAGACTGTGGGAAGGACACCCATCCCACTGCAAACATGCATGAATTCCTAAGCCCACCCTTGGCCATTGAGTCCACTGGCCTGAAATGAGGAGAATCTCCACAATACCACAATCTGAGACAAGTCCATTTTGCTGTGATTTGCCTGTTTCACTTAAAATATAAGCTCAATAATTTTGTTTCAGTTACTTGAGAGTCCATGTTGGAAGGATTCTGGCTAATCAAGATTTTGTTTGCCTCTATGACTTTCTCATTATCCACAATCAATTACTGAGTTCCTTCTGGTGCCCAGAAAATCATGCTTGGCTTTGAGAGTAAAAATGTATGAGGACTAGAAAAGTCCAATTTCATGGTGATGAACTGACTGCGCCGGCTGTGGCTGGTTGTACACTGAAGGCAACATGAATCCTCTCCTGGGGAATATTGGATAAAGAACTGGCTTTGGTCTCAGATCCACAGCTGACCTTCGGTAAGACTCACGGGTGGTTCCTTACCCTGGATGAACCTCAGTTTCCTCCTCTGCACAGTAGGGATGGTAAAAAGATAAGAGAGAATATTCATGAAACCCTGGCACATAATAGATGCTCAATATATTGTAGCTGGTAATGCTGTGCCCCTGAGCACCCTCTGCTCAGAAAAACAGGGGGGGACTCCCTTTCAGAACTGATTTGAGAATGAGTATAACTTCTGTGAGTTCCCTTTGGATGGTAGGTGGAAGGGCCAGCTCCACTGGAAGCTACAGTCTAGTCCAGTGATGGCGAACCTTTTGAGCTTGGCGTGTCAGCATTTTGAAAAACCCTAACTGCCGAAACCGGTTTGGCTCAGTGGATAGAGCGTCGGCCTGCGGACTGAAAGGTCCCAGGTTCGATACCGGTCAAGGGCATGTACCTGGGTTGCGGGCACATCCCCAGTAGGAGATGTGCAGGAGGCAGCTGATCGATGTTTCTCTCTCATCGATGTTTCTAACTCTCTATCTCTCTCCCTTCCTCTCTGTAAAAAATCAATAAAAAATATATTAAAAACAACAACAACAACAAAAAACACAACAACAACAAAAACCCGCTAACTTAACTTTGGTGCCGTGTCACATATAGAAATTCTTTGATATTTGTAACCATAGTAAAACAAAGACTTATATTTTTGGTATTTATTTTATATATTTAAATGCCATTTAACAAAGAAAAATCAACCAAAAAAATGAGTTTGCGTGTCTCCTCTGACAGCTTGTCATAGGTTCGCCATCACTGGTCTAGGGTCACACGTCAATGACTAGCCAGTGTAAATACACAATTGAATGGAACCATCTGCATCAGCAAAGGCATCTGTGAGCTGCTGTCAGGCAGGTGCAGCAGCCAGTGTCCCTCCCACTCATCAAGCCTCGCAGCTCCCCACAGATGAACACTGTGCGCCGTGCTTGTTACGCACACTTTATGCTGAAAGAGAGCAAATCAGTAGGAGAAAGTGTGGATTTGTCCTGCTGAGACGAGCGCTGGGGCTGCAGAGAGGAGAGCCAGGTGGAGAAGGGATGCTGAAGGCGGACAGAGAGGGGTCCCTTCTCTCAGGGTGGGGAACTTCCCAAGTCCAGAAAGCCTCTTTGCATTCCACAGGTGGAAATGACACCCACAAAACTGGGGTACGGAATTGAGGACTTTTCTTGCTCTGGTGATGTCTGTGGTCCCCACCTGGGCAGCCCAACCTCCAGTTCTTTCATTTCTCTTTCTCTCTCTCTTCTTCAATCTCTTTTCTTTCCCTTTCCTTCCTTTACGACCTGATTTTATCCCCTCCCCTCTACTCTCCCTTGCCTCCCTGCACCCCTTCCTCCTGCTCTCCTTTTCCCAACTCTAGGTTGATGCATAGGTACCTCTTTCACTAACTGAATTCCTCCATTGCCCCCACCCCTTCCCAAGCCCTTAACACCCAGCTGCTCCGTGGGACACACACTCAGCCTGTTATAGCTGCAGTTCAGCTGCCAAGTCCTGAGCTGACTAATCCTGCAGGGAGGGGTGGATGAAGAGGTCTGGGGAAATGCAGGCTGATGCCCTCCACCCACTCTCCTGGCAGGTCTATCCTCACTGAGCTCCAGCCTCCCATCCTATCCTCCAGGATCCTTCACACTGAACCCTGGCACCTCGGCTAGGCAGCCCCAGGAGGGGGAAGAGAGCCACCCTTGCCCCTCTCTGTTATCAGCAATGGAAGGCTGAGCATCTCTGGAGCATGGGCAGGGTTGCTGGGAAAGTGGCTCCGGGAGCTCCAGGGGCCGGGTGTCTCTGGCTCCCCCTCCAATGCTGTAACCAGTAGGCACCCCAACCCAGCTGACCTGGCGTCAGAGTATCCCACCTCCCCCACATTGTCAACATTGCTCTACACCCACCCATTCCGAGGAGATCAGAGAGGGGAGTTAGTCTCCATTGCCGTGGGGACCAACGCTTACCTGTCCATTGGACAGCTCTGTGTGGGCAGATGGGGCCCGTGCCTTCTCTTCTCTGGCTCACTCAGGCTTGTAAATTCCCCTTTCTCCAGCAAAGCCTAGTCCTTAATCCCTGCCATGGGATATTGCCCCTAATCCTGGTGCACCAAGTGGTGCCCCCTAGGGACTCACCTGGCATGAGGTGTCCTAAGGAAACTGGGCACTCGGGCAGAGGTTGCCATAGCCCATGGGGCCAGGCTGAGCAGAGAGAATCCTGAAGACGTCCTAGCTCAGGCTGCCATCACAAGATACCAGGCTTAAGCAACAGATACTCATTTCTCACGGTTCTGGAGGCTATACGATCAAGGTGCCGGCCAAGGGGCTTCTGTGCGGCAGCTTCCTGGCTTGTAGACGGCCGCTTCCTCGCTGTGTCCTCATGTGGCCTGTACTCTGTTTGCAGAGAGAGATCTCTGGCGTGTCTCCCTCTCCTTATTAGGAAACCAGCGCTACAGAATTGGAACCCAGCCTCTGACCTCATTTAGCCTTGATTACCTCCTGAAGGGCTCTATCTTCAAAGGCAGTCACATGGGTGGTTAAGGTTCCCACATACAAACTTTGGGGAACACACAGTGCATAAGATCTCCATGCCACTGGAAGGCAGCCATTAAAAAGCTGTCACCGCTCTCGTTCTGCCTCCCTGCCCCACGCAGGAGAAGAGGGAGGGGGAGGAGGGGGTTTGCACCCTGCCCTCCCCCGCCAGGTACTCCAGGGAGAGGAAAAAAAGATGTGAACGACCAGATCATATCCTTTCACCCTGCCAGGTCCTGGAGCTGCAGCCTGTCCAGGCTGAGGAGGGGAAGTGCTTTAAATGGACCCAGATTGAAGCACACAATGGACTGAGATTGTCAATCATCAAAATGGACCAGAACATTAGAGAATCTGCCCAAGGTGCCAGCAAGGGACCCGCTGTGCATGGAGGGGAGGGACTGGACTTAGCGCCTGCTCCACTCACTGCTGACTGAGCAGCTCCATCCCTGGGAGACAAGGCCCTTTGCATGAGGAGAACTTCTTGTCACCCACAGACTCTCCTGATTCGAAAATGCACCAGGCACGCCCATTCTCTTGAAGTGTGAAGTTTGGAGGGCTAGGCTCCCAGGGCACAGAGTCTGGGCCAGGGGGGTGGGGGAGGGGTTGGGGAGGTGGTGGAGGGAAGATGGGGCACTGCGCAGGCTTGGGGCTCTCAGGCACTTCCCAGAGGGGGGCCCAGGAGGGAATTGACAATCCAAGGCCACTGGGAGACAAAAGGCCTGGAGGCACGAGAGCCTGATCTGGGCCAGAATCTATGTGGTTCAGCCTAGGGCAGCAGGTTCCTGGCTCTGGGGTTCAGGTACCTAAGACATAAATACTAGTTGGAAATCGGTATAGGATTACCAGCTTTGTGTTTTGCCAAGAAAGGACATAAAGAACCCCCCTGCCAGCTTTTATCATCACCCTTTCCTGAAAGAAAGGAGATTTGAACATCCCTGCCCCCAAACAGAAGGAGAGAGAAGGGGCATGATCTCAGAATGGCGTGTGCTCCTATAAACTGAATAAGTATAGCATTGGGGAAATTCACTGTGCTGCCTTTTTTTCTAAATGTTTTAACTAGTTTTGCTGAGACTGATGAAAACTTCAGTAACCTCAGCTGAAGCTGAGCTGCCTGTACCTGTGTGTGAATGTGTATGTGGGTGTGAGTCCATGTGTGGCAAGGGAAGTGCGTAAATGTCTCCATACAGGGGAGAGTGTGCGTGTTTGGCAATGCACGTGTTGGGGACGGGGAGGAGGGAGACTTGTGAGTGTGATGGGAGGGGCTGGGGGGCTGCTGCTGCAGGAGCTGGGTTTGCACCTGGTCCTAGGACCTTGGCTGCTCAGAGCCCGTCCATAATTACAGGGGACATCTTCCCTTTGTTCCCTCTCTGCCCTCACTCCCCGATGTGCTCTCTTTACTCCTCTCCTCCCCCACTCGAACTGCCATGTTGAGCTGACCCCCAGCCCGTCCCCTGGTTGGAGGAGAGGCCAGTCAGTAGCTGCCAGGCTCCCCACATCCTGCCCAGGAGAACTGTTTCTCTGTACAGGAGCCTTCCCATCCTCCTGACACCGTCGCTCAGGGACGCAAAACTGGGCTGAGTCCTTACTCAGCAAAGGACTCCGTCCCTCGGGCCTGGTCCTGCCTCAGCGGCTCACATGGTTTATGACCTTGTCTCAGCGACAGTGCCCTTCAGCGCCCCTGGCTGGGACAGAGCCCCAGGTGACCTCGAGCTGGTGGGACATCTCAGCCTCTCTCCTTGTTCCATGGGGCAGAGCCACCTGACCTTGGTCCAAACTCCTGGACTGGGCTTGCGGTTCTCCCTCGCTGGTCCCAAACCAACTCTTGGCCCCTGTGCCTCACCCGTCCCCTGGGGGAATAACTTGCTCCATCCTGGCTGAGTGCCACCCAAACCCTCCAAAATTCTGCACCATCTCTTGCCTCCATGACTTTGTACAGTTATCTTTTCCTGAGAAGACTGTCCTCCCAAACACTAGCCCAACTTCAAAGGTCAGCTAAGATGCCACTTCCTCCAGGAAGCCTTCCTGCACCACTGCAATGAATGCCGACTTTACCCACCAGAGTAAAAGGAGCATGGGAATGAATCCTTCCCCACCTTTTAAAACACGTGCTCCCTGCTTCAGGCACCTGGCTTACCATTCAGGCATGGTTTTATCTGAGATTTTAAAATTCAGACTAATCTCCTCGGCTGCAACCACCCCCCCCCCACTCCCCCCCCCCCCCCCCCCCCGGTGCTGAATTTGCCCAGTTGTTTATAAGGCCATACTTTTGTTTTTACTGTTTTTAAGTTTGTCTTTTTATGGAGTCATTTTTCAATGCTTATTATTTCTCATTGATTTTACATTTCTGCTTAGTGTTTACTGTTAGAGAGGGAATAGGAAATGGAGCAGGAGGGGCAGGGATGGGAGTCCAATGGCCCCAGTCAGGAATGGGGTCCAGGGGTCTCTGGCTTTATGGGGGTGGGGAGGCAGTCAGGCATTAAGTGGGAGGGAGCTATGTTTGGTCCCGGCTGCAACCCTCAGACACTCAAAACTGGGGGATCCATTTCACCTCTGTGAGCCTCAGTTTTAAAATCTGTAACTGGAGATTAAAAATATCCGTGTACACTGAGTTATTGTGAGAAGTCAGCTGGATAATGCCTGTGGGGAATGCAGCATGTGTGGGCCATACTAGGCACTCAAAGTAAAATTTCTCCTTATTATTATTCCCCAAATGGGGTTCCATGAGAAGCAGGACCTCCAGTAGCCAGCAGAGAGCCTTTCATGGAATTAGAGAAGGGCGCCCCCTCTGGACAGACCTGGGTGGCAGGTGGAGCTTGGCTGGAGTGGCCTCAGAGTGAGTGGAAGGTCGGCAGCCAACCTCATGCTTAACTCCTGGGCTGGCTATTGGCACGTGAGCCAGAGAGCCAGCCTCCAAGGCAGCTCAGGGGAACTGCTGGGAAAGGTGTTTGCGCGCAGAATCTTCTGTGTGGGGACGGGGGCACCCACTGCTCTCTTTCCATGTTCTGTGTGTGCCACGTTCCTCTATGTCAGCAATTTCATGTGGTGCGCTGCAAGAATTTTTAAACATGTGATAGCTGACTATTTCATCAGGGGCACCGACTTCTTTTCCCTTAGATAAAAAAATGATCAACGGCCAACATAGCAATAGCCATCCGGTGGGAATGAATCGAAATTATACCTATATTTTGGTCAGATTGGCAAAGAATGCATTTTGTGTACGCTGCAGAATCTTGTTACTTAGGTTCTGTGTGCCATGGGATGAAAAAGGCTTACAATCGTCGCTCTGTGTGAGCCCGGGCCCCTCAAGGAAAGGGACTCCCACTTCTCTTTATATGTCTTGCTCTGCCTTCTGCCCCCTAGCATATGGAGGTGCATAATAAATGCTTATTTTGCAGGCCACACGTGTGAGGGGCCTGGGAGAAGAGGCCGAGAAGGAAGGGAGAATGGCCTGTGACACCCCCACGTGACACCCACTCAGGGTTCTCCAACTTCAGTATCAAGTCCACAGCACCGTTAACTGGCCACATGCACTGCAGCGGAACTTCTGCTCTGCACGCTGTCCTTGCGTGGCTTTCCGAGGACCCTGCCTCAGGATCACTGCATATGTAATGCTATGCACTCTCCCTTCCCGCCCCCCCTCCCCCCCCCCCCGCCACCATAAACCAGCTGCACCACTCCCCAGGCTGCCCCTCCCAGCCTTAGCTTCCTCATTAGATAGGTTGGTTAAACTTTTAGAAAAAGATGATATGAATAGTAACGTCTCATAGGGTTATTGCAAGGATTAAAAGCAACAATGCAGTAAAACCCCACCAGTGCTTAGCACAGGGTCTGATAAGCTCTGATAGAGAAAGCACTAGCTGTGCATCCCCCTCTCTCTGGCGACTCCTCAGAGAGCGCTGGGAACAGAGCCGGATTGTCCCCATTTTTCACTGGGGACACTGAGGCTTTAGATGATGGGATCCTGTGCCAGTCACTCCGATTCCAAACAGCGCAGTTAAAATATAAATACTAGAGGCCTGGTGCACAAAATTTGTTAATGGGGGGGGGGGTCCGTCAGCCCGGCCTGCACCCTCCTTAACCCAGGACCCCTCGGGGGATGTTCAACTGCCTCTTGTATTCCAGGACTGCTGGCTCCTAACTGCTCGCCTGCCTGCCTGCCTGATCGCCCCTAACCCCTCTGCCTGCCTTCCTGCCTGATCACCCCTAGCTGTTCCCTTACTGGCCTGATTGCCTCTAACCACCTCTGCCTCACCCCACACCCAGGACCCAGGATTCCCTCCCTCTGGCCAGCCACAGGCACCCAAGACCCAGGCCGGCTTCACCTGGGCTGCAGCTGCAGGTGCTGGCACCGGGGACCATGGGGCTGGTGGCTTGTCCCTCTCCCAGGTCACAGGTGCAGGCACAGCTGCTGGTACCTGGGACCATGGGGCGTGTGGCTTGTCCTTCTCCTGGGCTGCAGCTTGGCTGGTCCCCATTCCTCTCTTATGAGCTCATTTGTGCCTGGCTGGTCCCCATTCCTCTCTCCCCAGTGTTGAGTGTCTGAGATGTTAAGGAGTGATGGCATGAGGGTGTGATGACGATTTGCATATTAGCTCTTTATTATATAGGATATATATATATATATATCTATATCTATCTATCTATATATATATATATATATATATAATTTTTAAAGTATATGTTTTTATTGATTTCAGAGAGGAAAGGAGGGAGCAAGAGAGATAGAAACATCAATGATGAGAGAGAACCATTGATTGGCTGCCTCCTGCTTGCCCCTACTGGGGATCGAGCCCACAACCAGGGCATGACCTGGAATGGAACCATGACCTCCTGGTTCACAGGTGGATGCTCAGTGGCTGAGCCATGCCAGTCGGCCGGCCAGCAGTTTTGCAGCCAGGCTGCTCTGCTACAGGCTGGTGCTTTCCCTGGGTGAGAGTAAACAAACAAATGGAGGCATGAGAGGCGTTTAAAAAAATTCTTATAAAAATACTTAAATTATTTCCCCACACTTATTAAAAACAACATTAACTTCCATTGTCATTATTTTCAGCGACGTTACCAAGCTGCCCGTGAACTTTTCTTTGCACATGAATTGCTCAGGTGGTTAATTATTTGCTATTAATTTGGGTGAGGCTTTCTGCAAAGTGACAGCTCCAAAGAGCCATTTACCTGTTTATTCACATTTTCCACCAAACACCTATTTTTCTTTACAACAAACCTGTTATTAAATATGCAGCCGTTTTTATTTATTTATTTTTACAAAGAAACCCTGACCTGTCAAAGCCCCTTTCTTTTCATCCTGGTTTCAAAACAATTCATTCATGCATTTTAGAAGCTATGCAAATGAGTTCCGCTTCATTTTAGGGGGGTTTCTCCGGAATTGATTTTGGGATTCTGTATTAATTACTACTACACAGGCATAGAGGCTGTCACATAATGGATATATTTAGCAAGAATGACAAGGCTGATAATTATGCTCAAGAAGCCTTAGAACAGGGAATGCTTACTTTGATGTTTAATTTCGACAGACTTCTTTAGTTTGTCCAATTTAATCAAAAGCAATCAAAATACACTGGTGTGAATTACACCAAATTATTTTCAAACCAATGGAAACATCTCGTCTTTCAAATGCGGATGTTGAACTGGTGTTTCTGAATGAGCCACTCAAAGCAAGGAAGGGGGGTGTTTTGGAGTGTGTGCAGTTGTCCAGGCTTGAATCCGGATCTGAGTAAGGGCTGGGAGGGATTCCATAAGGAACTAAGCTTTCAGAAATGACTAAAACTTTAGTTCTTACTAGAACTGAAGGCCCAGGAATGACCGGGCAAACTCACTCTGTGACTTCAACCCAGCTTCTCATGGCCTCAGTTTCCTGTTCTGTTCAACAGCCTAATTCTTGCCTTGCTACTATTATTTGTAAAGAACAACTTACCTGTGTCATATTTATTGAGTGTTCACTCCGTGCCAAGTCCTGTGAGTCCCTTATTCCCTTCAACCTGCTGATGGCTTGTGAGGTTGGCGCCACCACTGAACAGATCAGGACTCGCTCAGTTCCAAGACACTGGGAGCCAGGTGCTTTCTCCGTAGTTGACGCCTGTAGGGAAGTTGTGTTTAATTTGGCAAACTTCTTCGGTTTGACAACTTAATCAGGAGCAATCAAAATATGCTTATGAACATATAGAAAATTAATTTCAAGCCAATGCAAAAGATTATACTTCCTTACCATGGAGAATCAAGTGAGAAAATGGATGTGAATATATTTATAAAATGTTGACTGCTATGCAAATGAGCAGAGCAGTGACAGAGCGAGTCTAACAGAGGCCAATCCTACATAGGAAGACACTCAATTCCTCCAGCGCATGACTCATTTTAAGGGAGGCTAAGCTTTATATTATGAGGTTTGTAATTCAGGGGGGGCCATTGAGTCACTCAAACATTGATTCGTTGAACATGTTTTCTGAGTTTATCTATCAAGATCAAGGTGTGAGGAGGGGGACATGAAGTTTGGTAAGATGCCGTCTTGAAGCCCAGGATGTATCAATAGCAAATCAATTGTTCATGATAGTCAAAGACTCCATGGAGTAGGACCAAATGATGGCACTTTTTGGCGCTGTTTTAAGGATAGAAACTGAGTCTGTCCCATTTACCAGTGTATCCCCAGCACATGGCATGCAGACTCGATGCAGAAAGTATTTGATGGATTTGGTTAAATAAATGAATTATAAATGGGTCCTGGATATCAGGCTGGGCATTCAGAGTGGATAGCAGTCAGTTGAACTCGGTAAAGAGGTGCCTGGTCATTCTGGGTGGGGAGATTCTGAAGGACACCCCAGGATGAAGGAGTAGCAGGAGGTGTTAGGGTGGCACGGCTAGTTGGGTATGGCTGAGACACGGGGTGTACGGATCACAGCATTGACTGTGGCCAGAGGGGCTGGGCTACAGAGGGTGGACTTTATTCGGCACGGTTTGGAGGAGGGGGCATGACCTAACCTGCTGAGACGGTCTGGGTCTGTGGCAGGTAATTTGAGGGCCAGACTGCCCAGGTCTTGAATCTTTTTGACAACTTTGCTAATTTGGAGGAGTTACTTAACTTCTCTCCATCTTGAGCAGCCCAATGTAAAATGGGGCTGATAATTGTTGTGCCCAGATTTCAAGGTTCCCAGGACCCCCAGGGAGCCCGTCAGTCCGATGCAAAAGCAAAGAGTCCTTCATTTCAAACTAGTTCGGCTCCCCGACCACACTCACCGATACAACAACGGTAAGCCCAGTGGCCGAAAGAGAGCGAGGCCTGATGGGATTGTGGGTTTTATAGTAAGGGCAGGGGAGGGGACTGTGGGCCCCGCCGATTGGCCAGGCGCAAGTCGGGTCTTGTTACACAGGATGTGGTCATCTCTCTGGCGCGCACATCCCTTGATTGTCATTGGTTAGTTTAAAGAAATCCTGGGCATGGCCAGCAGGGGCCTGGGCTTCCGGGAAGAAGGCACTCTCCTGAGCACATGGCGGCCGCCCCAAAACTGGAGGACCCAGGGCAAGATGGAGGGTGCAGTCCTAGCCCCCCCTCCCCCAGGGCGAGCTGAGCCCGGGCTCCAGGGGCCAGTCCGGTTGCTGGGGGTCCAGCAGATCGACCAGTTCCAGCCCAGACAGGAAGTCCATGTCCTCCATCTCGTTCCCGGGGGCGCCGGCGATCGCCTCCTCCTCCATCTCCTCGGGCGAGGGCACACGCCCCGCCCTGCCGCCGCTGCTGCCGCCGGGGGCTGCGGGCGGGTGGCAGCCTGCGCCGGGCTCCCGCCGTGGGCTGGGGAGTCGGTGCCCGAGGCCGCCAGCAGCATGGTCAGGCCCTGCGACGACTCGCCCTTTCAATAATCATCTTGTTTTAAGGGGCTGTTGTTAGGTGTAAAGCAGACCCACACCAGCCATGTAGTTAGCTCTGAGTTGGTGCTGGTGTTATTATTAGTTGGTGTTCAATGGCCCGGGTGGGGACCCTAGCTTTGCCACCCATCGGCTCTGTGACCTTGACATCATGACAGAAGCTCTCGGATCCTCACTTTCCTCTTTTGTCAACAGGGCAGTAGAAGTGCACCTGCCCAGAGGGAGGGTCAGGTGAGTGCAAACCCTTTGCACAGTGAGAACAAAGGAACCAAACGATGGCCTGGATTAGGAAGATGGCTTCATATGGAGAGGAAGCTTGGATGGGACAGGAAAGGTGGGGACGCGCTGGGAGGCTGTCTGAATTGCCACTAGGCCGGGGGAATGTCAAGGGGGGAAAACAAAGAGGAGACATATGTAATACTCTTTGTAATACTTCAAGCAATAAAACAAAATATATAATAAATTAAAAAAAAATAAAAAAATAAACTAAAAAAAAAAAGATGGTGAGCTAAGCTGTGTGAAGCAGTGGCTGAGGGGATGGACGGAAAAGGAAAGATGAATGTGAGAGACTTGCCCATGGGACCTGGAGGCGTACTGGAGGGAAGAGAGGAGGAGGACAGTGAGGTTTCTCCGCTGGCTCCTGAGGGTATGTGCGTGCAGGCGCTGGGATGAACTCAGCAGGAGCAGGTTGAGGATGAAGAACTGAGAAGATGGACTCGCTGGTGAGGCAGACTTACCGTGGAGAGGGCTTCAGAGCACATCTCTTTCCACTGATCACGTTGTAACAGATTCTGCATTTCTTAAGGAGATGAATTTACCCAGATTATTTCTTTTTTCGAAAATATGTTTTTATTGATTTCAGAGAGTAGGATAGAAACATCAGTGATGAGAGAGAATCATTGATTGGCTGCCTCCTACATGCCCCCTACTGGGGATTGACCCCACAACCCTGGCATATGCCCTGACCAGGAATTGAACCCTGATCTCCTCATAGGTTGACACTCAACCACTGAGCCACACTGGCTGGACCCCACATTATTTCTTTTATTAATTATGGTAAAATGTACATAACAGAATGTATCATTTTCACAATTTTAAGTGTATAGCTCAGTGGCATTAAGTACATTCACATTGCCGTGCAATGATCACCACCATCCAGTCCCAGAACTTTTCATCTTCCCAAACTGAAAGTCTGTATCCCCCACCTCCCAGCCCCTGGCGTCCACCATTCATAGATATTTCCTGCCTCTGTTATGCATATGATGACTCTAGGAACCTCATTTAAATGTAATCAGAGAATATTTGTCCTTTTGTGACTGGCTTATTTCACTTAGCATAATGTTTTCAAGGATCATTCATATTATAACAGATGTCGAAAGGTTGAACAATGTCTATTGTATGTATAAACCACATTTTGTTTATCCATTCATGTGTCGATGGGCATTTGGGTTGCTTCTACCTTTTGGTTATTGTAAAGAATGTTTCTGTGAATATAAGGGTCTAAATATCTATTCAAATGCCAGCTTTCAATTCTTTTGTGTCTGCACCCAGTAGAATTGCTGTATTGTACCACAATTTCAAGTTTAGTTTTTTAGGAACCACCGTACAATTTGCCACAGTGGTTACATCATTTTGCATTATGCCAGCAATGTACAAGCTTCTGATTTCTCCACATCCTCACCAGCACTTGCTATCTTCTGTTTTATTATTTTTAATAGCCATCCTGATGGGTAGGAAGTGACATCTCACTGTAGTTTGATTAGCTTTTTCCTGATGGTTAGTGATGTTGAACATCTTTCTATGTGTTTATTGACCATTTGTATATCTTCTTTGGAGAAATGTCTTAAGTCTTTTGCCCATTTTTGAATTGAGCTGTTTTTGGTTGGGTTGTTGAATTGTAGTTCTTTATATATTCTGGATATTAATCCCTTATCTGGTAAATCATTTGCAAACTTTTCTCCCAGGCCTTCTGACTTTCCTGATATTGTACTTTGATACATGAAAGTTGTAAATTTTGATGAAGTGCAAGTTCATATTGTTGTCTATGCTTTTGGTGTCATATCTAAGCACATTACTTCTCCCATCATGTGAGAAAGAGTCACATTGTTATGCTAAGTTTCTGGGATAATATTGCAACTACGCATCTGAGCAAATCTATTTTACAATTCTCTTGGGTTGTTTTAAGTATTAGACAGATGGATGTACAATGCCAATCTTGCAATCCTTGTACTTTCCCTCCTGGATTTTCTTGTGTGTATTAATGGTCCCATCAATCTTCTAGTTCCCACGACTGAAAACAGTGATTCCGACTTCCTGTCTCTTTCCCTTCATAGATGCTGTAGAAACTGGGAGATGGTTTCCCTTATTCTCCTGGGCAGCCAGACCGTGTAGTTCTTCCCAGCCTCCTGTTAGATGAATGAGCTCTGGCCAGCAAAACATGGGCGGGGGATGTTTACCACCTTCTGGCTGGAAATAAAAGCATCTATACAACTTTCTATGCTCGCTCTTCCTCATCTGCTGGCTGTATGCAGACTGCAGGCACACCAGTGGAGGACCTGGTGGACTGTGTTGTAGCCACAAAGTAGAAGGGGCCTGATGGACGGCACGGATGAAGCCCCTCCATGCACCCGCCTTGTACTGTCTTGTGAGTGAGAAATAAACGTTTACTTGTTAAGCCACTTGAATTCTGTGGTCGCTAGTTATAGCAGTTATCCCGCTAAGACTAACCTATCAGTTCAGGAGTCCCATCGAGGCGTCTTTGTACTGTCTCTGCCTGTCCCCTCCACGTGTGCCTGTTTAGGCCATTTTTTTTGGTCTTGTTGCCGTTCCCCTCACTCCTAAACTACTAGGATGTTTACTAACTGGATTACCTGGTTCTAATCTTTCCTGCTCCAGTTCACCACGCATGCTCACAGAAAAGAAATATTTCGAAGAGGATATAAGTTTTACATGTTTTTGTTTAAAAACCTTTGTTATTCAGGGCCTTTCCCAATAGGATGGCGGCTTCCTGTCCTTGCCTACCCTTCATCCATCTACACGCATCATCCTTTATGCACTTCTGATTAAAAAAATAAATTGGCCCCATCTATTCCTCTTCCTATCTCCTTATCTAAGGCATAACTATCCTTCAAGTTCAATGCTTCCTCTCCTCCAGGGAGCCTCCAGTGAACTCCTGTCTTACTCTCTGTCCCACACCTTGGGCACGAGATATGTTGTTCTTTATGCACATCTTTTCATGCTTAATGTCTTCACTAGACCAGAGACTCACAACCTTGGGTTCATCAATGGGATACGTGAGCCCCCGGAAACTGTGCCAAATTCTCTGTGTGTGCATGCATATGTGTGTTTTGTTTTGTTTGCAGAGGGGCTGGACTTGCAGACGGCACAGTTTCCAGCGAAAGTCGCTGCATATCGGTTGTCCTTGGAAAACAATTCACGAGAGCAGGACTGGCGGTAAGAAGAGAGTGGGGTGAAGGCGAAGTCAGCTCACATGGGAAGCCCTTTGTACTCATTCTACCTTAACAGGAGCCACTGCCAAGCTCCTGGGAGGGTCATCAGACTCACAGTGGTGACTCACTGTCATCCCCTCCACCCCCCTCCCGCACCCCAGCCACACTTTCAGTCCCACCTCCTTCGGTTCCCAGGAGGCAGGGCTTTGTGACATTGACCACAATGAGCCCTTCCCGCTTACTTTATGCCCTTCCCCCTTCAGAGCTGCTTTGGGCAGAGAGCTAGTTGTTGCCAGATGCTGGGGCAGGAGACTAGCTCCCCTGTCCCAGCCATTCCTCCAGGATAATTCACACCAGCCAGCAGCGTCCTCCACCGTTTCATCTCTGCACTCATAAGATCCATCTTCTCTTTAAGATCCTGAGATCTGGGCCGGTGGTGGCCTCTGACACTTGTCCTTTTGAGGGAGTCCTGCTGCAAGCCCTCTGGCTCCCTCTCCTCTGCGACTTCACTGTGAGCTCAGCATCCAAGGATCCACTGGCAGCGTGCATCGCCTTCTATCTTTCCCCTCTACAGCTCTTTGAATGTTTAATAAATTCTTAATTAAAAGCTGGGCACCTCATCTATTCCTGTCAATTGCTTCTCTGTTGTGAAGAAGAGAAGCCTACAGGAGGGAAGTGTCGGGCCTGCACCCGCCCTCCTTTCGCACCCACCACAGCACACGCGAGCGAGGCGCGCACACACAACAGGACTCGCTGCTGTATTTACATAATTCTATTGACATTTTGAGGCTAAAATTATGTATGCTACTTTAATTTGCTGTTAAATTAAATTATGAATGTTTGGAATATAGTAATTTCTTTTGTTCTATGAACAGATTGTTTTATATATCTGCCTATATTACCAAGTTATTAATTTAATGATTTCATAATAGCAGCTCATTCCTCTGGGTAATATAAAAGCTGAAGTGCACGCTCCGCACAGCGCAGGCAGACACCGCTTGCCCTGTGTGAACGGAAGGTTTTAGGAATAAAGATATGAGTTTTGGCAGAATGTTTAAGTGTGCATAGGGGAAATGGAGGGATGTGTCAGGTCAACTCCAGCTTTCCAATCTCGTTTTCAAAAGGCAGGACATAGACCATTGCCCACGAGACGGGATGAAAAATAATTTTCTTAAATAAGGTCAAGCACCTGGCTGAATGTGCGCAAGCTTGAGAGCTGCTGCTGCCCACTTACTCGCGCAGCTCTGGACAGAGTGTAGGTTGGGCAGTGGTGTTTCCTCCTGTGGGCTCTTGGGTTATTACCCTGTCAGCATCCTGGAGATGTGCTGCCATGGCAACATGGCATTAGCTGCATCCTTCTGCTCTTAGCTGGCATCCAACCCTATTGTGGGGAAAGGGCAAAGGGCTAGCTGCTGTGTGCTGAGGGGGAAGAGCAGGGAGTCTGAATTCAGAGGAGCTGTCTTCCAATCTCAGGACTTATGGCTTGGGCTCCCTGCTCCCTGAGCCTCAATTCCCTAATCAATAAAATGGGGGCATTAGGGCAACTGCCCAACCAACTTTGTAGGAGTTGTGTGGCTCAAACAAGAAATGAGATGAGGATGAGAAAATGCTTTGTAATCGGTAACAGACAGGACTCTTTGGGGGTATGTTGCTTGGAAATGGGGTAGATACTAATGAATTGACTTCACAGACATTCCATCTCTCAAGGCTCCTACCCTCTCCCACCTGAGACAACCAACCCTACCTATTCCTCTCTTTCCCTTTCAGTCTCCATCTTGCCCTCCTCCAGCAAGTGAGTTAGCCAGCATTAATTTACATCTACAAACCACACCACATTAGAGCAACAATCACCATAATTCTTATAGCCTTGGGGGATTTGCCGCTCTCTGGGCCTGAATTCCTCAGTTGACTCCCTGATTTTAGCTTGATGACTTCTAAGGTCCTCCCCACCTATGGTAGGTTTGGATTCTCTTTCTTTTCAGGAGAAACTACCACAATGCATTATTTTAGTGAGGAAGGAGGATTCTCCCAAGGAATCTCAGTATATCTGGTTGTTCAATTGAGTGCCTCTAACTCAACAAGCACTGATTTGGACCTGCAGACACAACAGTCTCCAATACAGATACCTTTTCTGCCTTCTCCAAGCCACAGGCTAATGGGAATCAGATGACTAAACAGATGGTCATGATGCCCTGTGATGAAGGGGGCATTTACCCACCCAGACTGGAGCCAGGAAATCTAGGCTGAGCCCTCAAGGTTGACTCTGGGTCAGCCATACATTGAGGGAGTAAAGGGCTGGGAAGAGGAAGCTGTTTCAGGAAGAACTAGGAGCACTCGGGAGAGGGAGGAAGAAGAGAACAATGCAGTACGGCTGGCCGTCAAGCCTGGGTTTGAGGGAGAGTGTGAGGTACCAGGCTGGAGAGATCCGCAGGGGCCGTATCTGTCAGGCATTGAGAGCCTCGTTAGGCAAAGGGCAATGGGGAGCCACTGAAAACAGAAGGAATATGATTTGTATTTCAGAAAGGACACCATGGCTGCCATGGGGAAACAGTTTGTAAGAGGGACAGCTTGGAGGCTGTGGGGAGACCAGGTAGGAGACTGATGCAGTAGTAATCAAGATGGGAGACAATGAGGGTCCATTTAGGTAGTGATGGTGCAGCAACGGAAAGTACACAGATGCAGGAGATGCTCAGAAAGTAGAACTGATAATGCCTCCTTTAGGCTGTTGGTTAGATGGGGACAAAAAAAAGAGTTGTGAAGGGTGGCTAGCAAAGGTCTTTGAGGTTGCCCTTTGCCCTTGAGTGCTCCCCTCTCTGGGTCTTCTATCGTTTCTTAAAAGGAAACTTTGACACCAACCCCTCCTCCCATGACCACCGCACACTGGCACAGGTACAAATGCATGTACTTAGATGCACACACACACACACACACACACACACACACACACACACGTGTCATCTGCTCGGTATGCTCAGTCGGGTAGGTAAAAAGTATTTCTCTGTAGAATTGACAGATTGCCAAGATAAAACGGTGTCATTGCTTACACTTTCTTCACTTTTTTTTGTCTTTGCATGTCACCTCTGTGAAATATGCCTGATCTCCTCAAGAAAAAAAAGAATGCTCTTCTTCTGTGCTTTGTGGACAGCCTTTATCACCATCTGTTTCTATGTTAGTATCATGTTAGTTTAATGGTAGTGTGTCTTCATCATTTCTGGATTCCTGGTGCTTAGCACCATGTCAGGTGTAGTCACAGTCATTCTTGTGGAATGATTGATGAGCCAGTGAACCCCAAGGGCAATGGATCTTATCCCTCATGAAGGGAATTCTGGGGTACCCTTCCGATTGTCCCCCAGAAAAAGCCTGGATCTCCTGTCTTGAGACGTGAGGCATGGAGTCATCAAAATCTGGTGCCCAGTATTCTCTCCAATCATAGAAGTTGCAAATCCAGACTCCTTTGGGGCCACAGAGAAGAGTTGCAAGTAGCTGCTTTGTAGATGTAAATTAACATTGACTAACTCATTAGATGGAGATGGTCAAGATGGAGACAGAAAGGAAAAGAGAGGAATAGGTAGGGGTGGTTGTGTCTCAGGGAGGAGAGGGTAGGAGCTGTGAAAGATGGAATGTATGCTCAGGCACTAGATAGGCAGGTGGTGAATGATAGAAAAGGGCAGGAGTGGTGCAAAAATGATATGGATGAGCTCAGGGTGAGCCAGGGGCTGGAACTGGAACAGAGGTCAGCAGAAGGTGATTTTCCCAGGGCTGTAGGGGAAGAAGTCCATGTAGGATTTGTCAACTAGATCCAGAGGAGTGGAGAGCAACTCTTTCAGGACATCAGGGGAGACAGAGAAGAGCTTGGGCTGGAATATCCATATGGACAAAATGTGTTTGCCTTATCAATGGCTGTGTTACCTGTGCCTGAGGCTAGAACTTCCCTCGTAGCCCATGTAGGTTGAATGAATGCTGGGTGCTGTCTTTGAGAGCCTGCAGAGGTGGAGGATGAGAGTGCCAGTAGGTGGGAGAGGTGTGCAGCCCCCAGGAGCTGGGTCTCAGGATCTAGGAGGAGGCAGATTCGTAGTGGTGGGTTGCATTCCCAGACATCTCTAGCAGGTGCCCCAAGAATCCTGTCAGTGGTAAATTATTGCTTCCACACTGCACATCATGGACCTGGAGAATGATAACTGGAGGCCCCTAGAGGAAGGGAAAAGAGTGAGAGTCAGGGTCCAGGCTGTGGGTCAAGGTCTCCTAAAGAAGTGGGTAGAAGTGGTTTCCAGGGAAGTGTAGAGGGAGGCTTCATTTTTATTGCAAAATGTAGGGTGTCCTCTTTTGGGGCCACAGAAAAACCACCTCTGTGGGTGAGAATGGAGGCAGGGAGGGGGCTATAACTAAAATCAGGGAGGGGAAGGTCTCCTTCACACTGTCTGTCTGCAACAAAAAAACCCAGACACGTGTGTGAGGCCACTTGGAGCAATTCGAAGCCTGGAGCCCTGGGCTATTTAATGTTTCCAGCAATGAACTAGATGATGAATCAGAGCACGCTCATTAATTTCATAGATGACACCCAGCTGAGGCTGCAGGGGCACCTTGGAGGATCGGATTAGAATTCAAATCGACTCCAGTAGGTCTTAGAGATTGGTCAGCAACCAACCAAATGCGACTTGAGAAGCACAAGGGCAAAGTGAGGGAAAGGCAGCCACACAAATGCCGAGTCCCACTCCTGCCTGAAACTTGAAAACGTTCTTGACCTCCCTGCCTGATTCATCACGGCTGACATTTGCAGACAGCTTGCAATGAACTTGGACAGTTCTCTCCTTTGAGCCTCATGACAATCCTCTGAGAGAGGAATTGTTCCGAATAAGTTCATTGGACTTCAGAGATGTTAAAAAATCTGCCCAAGGCCACACAGCTGATAGGTGTCAAAGCCAGATTCAAAGTCTGTTAGCACTTGACAGCATTCATTTGACACTTACCTCAGAGTGCTTTACTGTATCATCTGATCCTACCTCATTCTGAGGGAGGGCCCTTGATCCTTCCCCTTGCCCTCAGGGTAGCTCCCACCCCATCTCTGGCATCAGGTTCCAATCTGAATAGCCAGGATCCTAGGGTGTATGTGTTCAACCCAATTCTTAACCAGACAAATTCTTGTCATCAGCTGGACTAATGGATTCATGCTAGCTGGACTAGACCCACTCTGATGACTTGCACACCTTGGGTCAACCCAACTATCCTCACCTGTCTTCCTGGGAGGGGCACATTGAAAGTAATTGGAGTATAATTGGGAGCCACTCTGGAAGCCCTGGCCAGGCCCTCAGTTCTGGTTGGCAATAGCCTTCATGTGTCTCTGGTCAGTTCACTTTCCTCAAGGTCCTCTCCTCATTACTGGCCCATTTATTATTATTCTATTGAAGAGAAGATGGGGGTCATCTGGAACAATCTCCCTCAGCTCCCCATTCTCACGAGCTTCCAGCTCATCCAAGTCTACAGGGACCCTCACCTCCTCTCCTCTTGGCTCAGGGCGAGGAACGACTTTTCTGCCCACTCATCTCTCCTGTGCTCATAGCCCTTCCTGTCCCACTTCTGCCTGGTGTGTACCCCTCTGAGTCCCGCCCACTTTATTGGTTTCTTCCTCACATTTCTCAACCTGCTCCACCCTGGGCCAGCTTTTAAAATCTCCTGGATGAGGAGGCAGTAGGGAGCAGCACAGGCTCTGGCACCCTGGTACCAGCGATGTGATGATCTGGCTCTTAGGTTAAATGACATGTTCACTATTTTACATACATTCTATCACAGGTATCCATTATTACATAATTTAGAAGAATCAAATTTAATGAAGATAGTTCTCCTTCAGCCATGCTACCAGCATCTCGTTCTTCCCTCTCTCCTCTAACTTCATTTGCTGTTTTCTCTTCACATCTTCATTCCAATGACAAAGACATTCGTGACCCCTAATGTGTCCCTTTGCAGCCCACACCTCCCCTGACTTTCCCACTGCATTAATGAACCAGCTCCTCATCGCCTCCCAAACCCCTTAGAGCTGACCCATTCCTGCGTCCTGATTCTTTCTCCCCTGAGCTCTCTGACTGACTCCTACTATCTTTGTTGATTCTTCTGCTGAGTGCTTTCACACCACACCCTCCCAGAGTCCTGTCCCAGAGTCCCCTCTCTTCCTTTATTCCCACTCCTTCACCAGACCAAGGCTCTTCCATGGCCTGACTTCCACCTACTCACACACTGCTCTCCTGGCCACTCCTGTCTCCTGCGTCACAAACTGAACCTTGAACTTCCCACAGACAGCTCCACCCGAGTGCTTCTCCTCTCGCCCATCCTGCCCCTAGCTGGACTCATTCTATTGCTGCCTTCAACCTCTGTCCTCTTGGGTGTCAGCCCTTAGGAGTTATCTGAGACTCCAGTATCTTTCTCTCTTTACTCACATCAAATTGGGGGATGACTTCATCCCCAGAGTTACTACCTCTGTTCATGGCCATGGACTCCTAACTGGTCTCTGTCTCCAGCCTTTTTCCTGTTAGTCTGGAGCTGATCTTGCCAACAAGCAAAACTTATTCATGGCACTAATCACACATTTCCAGCCCAGACCCTCTGGCCATGTTACTTCCCCGCTTAAATCCCTGAAATTCCTCTCTGTTACCACAGGTCCAAGTCGAGATTTCCTAGTTCACATGCCCGCATAATCCAATGCCATCTGCCTCTTTAGTGACAGTTCCTGCCCTTGCTATACTTGGCTCCTGCAGGTCACCAGGACACCATGCTGTTCAACCTCCATGTGTTTGCAATGCTGTCCTGGTGCCTTAGACACCCTTCCCCTAGTTTCCTGCCTGGAAACTTCACTGAAACCCTCTAGCTTCCAACTATGGGTGGTGGTACAGCTTGGTGACCTAGAGGGCTGGTCCTGGAGTCACATCACTTAGGTTCTGATTCTGGTCTTACCCCTCGGGCTGTGTGATTGGGCCGCGTCCCCTAAGTCCCACTCTCCTGTCTGTGAAGTGGAAATGAGAAAATCGTCTACCTTGTAGAATTGTTGTCAGGATTAATCAAGACTCTGTTAAGCACCTACTCCTCTCTATGCACGGAAAGTTCTTACTGCTTGTGGCCCATCTTCAAAGACTCAGGCCCACTGCCACCTGCTCTGTGAAGAGTCCCTGGCCTTCCAGACAGAGTGAGTGTTACCTCTGATTGGTCCTTAGACTACAATTGTGAGTGTTCGTCTCTCCAAGTACACTGTACATTATTTGTGTTGTAATCCCCAGGGTCTGACACCATAGTTAATATTAGACAAATTCCTCACTCATGCCTCAAAGAGGCTTCAGTTAAGGGCTGCTGTGATTTTGGACAACTTTTTTGATCCAATTCACTCATCTACAAACTGAGGCCATTGTGGAACGGATGTTGCATTCTGAACTGGGACTCTTAAATTGGGGGTCAAGTTCACATGTGTACCCAAACTCCTAAAATGATCAAATGGAACAGCTGGAAATCAGGACTAGTGAGCAGGATATGTACAGAGCACGGAGCGGCATTACACAGTGTGTGTGCATGTGTGTGCACGCCTGTGCTCCCTAGTTGGCAGGTGGCAACTCTCAGTCTGCTGAGAGTTGCCTCACTGCTCTTGGCCCGAGGAGCTGGTTGTGGGTGGCTGCAGCTGGCCTGGCCAGCCTCCCTAACAGTGATCTCAGGGGGCAGAAGTCATGTTGCTGCAGCCAAGACCAAAATTCCAGGCCCACTAATGGGCATGGGGGAGGAGGCTCGCGAACAGACAGGCAGCCTTTATGGGCCTCATAGAGGTTGCATGCTGCCCCAAGGGCTGCCAGGACATTCTTGTGCCTGGGCTGACCTGGGAAGCAACTGACACCAGCCCTGGGCAGGTGCCCGTCCAGGCTCCCCAGGCTGGGGTGGCAAGACTGCTCTCTGCCCGAGCACCAGGGTGTAGTGGGAGCAGGGGGAGAGAACACTGGCACTTGTCCACAGCTGTGATCTCTGCCTGGCTGTGGTGCCCTCTGCTCTGCTGGTCTCTGTTCGCCTGCTGTCTCTGTCCACCTGGGTGTCTCCTCTCCAGTGTCCTTTCAGGGTTCAGAGGGTGTCCTCACATGGGACTAAGGCACCGGCCAGGGAAGCAGTTGTCCTGCCTGCTTTTGGCACTCCTCCGGGCCTGCCTTTTGGGCAGCCCCCTCCAAACTGCCTCATGTGGGGTTGGCACTGGCTCTTCCTTTACTGGCCCCTTTGGAATTTTGTAACCCGCCTGTGATGGCTCCTTTGAGACCACCTGTGGCATAGTCTCACACCCCATGCACCTGCACATTGGAGGTGCCAACCCCACTCCAGAGGAGGCCTGGACCTGGCATGCATCACTGTTTTGGGCAGGGGCAGTTTGGACGCTCAGCTGGGTCCTTGCGGGAAACTCAGCAGGTGTGGTCTCCTATTTCTCTAGCACAGAACCCAGCCAGCCATTGCCTTTTGCCCAGGCACCGAACAGCTCCTGGCCTATAAATGCCTGGCTGGTGTGGCATCCCCAGAGGGGATGAGGCCAGATGTGGACCCTGGAGACCAGGAAAAATCAGATTGAGGCAAGAGAGGGTTCAAGGACTTCTGGGTAAAAGGACCTGGGAAATGGCATCTTGTCTGCATCCTTCCCATAGCTGCCAATTAACGCCAGGCCTGTGCCCGGAGGCCACCGCTGCTGCCTGCTAAGCTGTGCCCTGCTCAGGCCCGGCCGACTTGTCGGCTTCGGCATGGCCTTGCAGAGTGAAGACTTTGAAGCTTGTCTTCTAACGACCTTCAGCAGAAAACCCAAGTCAGCCTCGGAGGCAGACATGCCCCACGCTGGCCCTGCCTCCGCCCAGGCAATTAACTGCTGTGTAATTCTGGATCTGTCCCCACTGGCCCCCCTTCCCAGCAACCATGTTGAACAAGAGCCTTTATAGGAGACGGGAAATGACTGTCTGGTCCAGCAGCAGGGAGATGACAGAGGCTGAACGGACGGGCCGTGCACTTTTAATCATACAGATGCTGCTCTGGAAGCAGATGTAAGACAGCTCCCGAGAGCACCCGGGGCCACCGCACCCTGAGAATAAGCAAGGCTGGCATCCAGAAGACAGGAGCTCCTCCAGATCACTACCCCCCGGGGCTGGCCCCGGGCCCTGCCAATTACCCAGCTACCTCCGGGCCTGCTGGGCTCTGCTCTCTGGGAGGGGCCTGGACTAACACTGCCTTGGGGTGTCCCAAACTGTGACACCTGGGGAGGGACCTCTGGGAGCACAGGTCTCGGGGTCCAAGTTGGGCCCTGACACCCTCCCCGAGTTGTTTTGTGCCTGCAGCCCCGCAGCAGCATCCGCAGTTAATCAGAAGCCACGGCTGGCCCGGGAGGCTGATCCCAGAGGAGAGAACCTATTTTGAGCTGCTGAAACGATTAGTGGCACTAATCACACATTCCCAGCCCAGACCCTCTGGCCTACTTCCGGCAGCTCCGAGCTTCCCAGCCTGCACGCTCTTCGCTGCTATCCCTCCTCCTCTTCCCTGAGCCAGCTGGCTGCCCTTGCTTCCAGTTCCCTCTCTCTGCTCTCTCTTCCTCTGGCTCAGGAAAGGAGACCCTGGGAGCTTCTGGGGGCTCCAGTCTGCGTCTCCAGAAACCCCAAAACTTTAAAACCACCCCAGGAGCTTCCAAAGTGAAACTATCCTGACCCCAAGCTGACCCAGGTGTACTCTCTATAAAGGTGCCAATAAATACAAAAGGAGGGAAGGAGGCTCAGGAGGAGACAAATCCAAGTGTCTTCCTTTGGGAAGTGGCGGGAATGGGGTCGTGGGGAAGGGGGTGTGTAATAACCGAGGGGCGGGGTCAGAGGAGTGGTCCTGTTGACAGCTTTCTCCAGGCTGCAGGGGAGGCATTTGAGTGACTTACAGTAGGGCTGCATTGTTGGGGCACTTGGGAGAGGTGATGAGGTGCCCAAGGGCCTGGCACCTTCGGGCACACAGACCAGTGTTGTGATTGGGTGAGCGTTCATCTACGTGAAGGCCGGGCCCATGCTCATTCACTCACTCGACAAATAGGCATTGCAGGGCTATGCACCAGGCCCTGTGCTAGGTGCTGGGCAAAGTGGACAGTAAAAGGTAGTCTGAAGAAAGAGGGTATTGGAATGAAAATCAATAGGGGAACCTATTCTAGTTTGGGGGGCGAGCCTCCCAGAGGCTGTGACATTTGAGCTGAGATATGAAGAATGAGTGAGGGATGAGCCGACCCTTCCACCTGGGAGGAGAGGGCCAGGTGGAGGCATGCGTGGAGCCCCGAGCAGGCACAGATGGCAGCTCAGAGAGGCCTGTGGGGTAGAGAGGCAGGCGGGTGGGAGTGCTAGGGAGTGTGGATTTCGTCCTTCCAACCATGGAGAGGACCACCTTTCCTGAGCCTGCTGCCCTGGCCCTGCCCTGCTCTGGCAGAAGCTGACCCCACAGTCCGGGTTTCCCAAGCTCTGGGCCAGCAGGTTTGCGGCTGGTCTCAGCTTGTGGGAGACACTGGCAGGAGAGAGGGCCGGGAGGCAGCCAGGGTGTTGTTATTTCTCTCTCTCTGCCTTGGGCGGTGTTTTGGACACCTGCTGCCTCTCCACTAGGTTTTCGGTCGTCAGTGAGTAGGTCTGCCAGAAGTCCAGGCCTGCAGGATGACCCAGGTCCCTGTGTCCTTTAACCCAGCCTCCTCATCTGTCCCACCAGCCCAGGCTGTTAGTGGCCTCTTGGGATCACGCACCTCTGGGCTGTCTCATTTTTTCCTGTTTGACTGATTAGCCTCTTTAAATTCCCTCTGTTTCAAACACTCACTTATTGAACACTTACAGGTGATAGATACTCAAATGACTTTATGTATATTACTTCATTTAAATCTCTATTAAAGTTCTATGAAGTGGATTGTACCCATTTTATATATGGGAAAACTGAGCCACAGAGAGATGGAAGTACATAGCTAGTGACTATTAGAGCTGGGCATTGAACCCGGTAGTCCAGCCTTGAATTTGAGTTTTAACTTCCGTCCTACATGTCTACACTCTCCATGGCCAGGCCCTGGGTACTGGGCTGAACTGTCAAGATCCAATTTTGTGCATGGTTCTAGAGCAGGGGTGGGGAATGTCCGGCTCACAGGGCACATAAGGCCCATGGAATCATTTGGTCTGTCCCTGCCAAGGCATTAGGGGTGAGTTAATTAAATGTTTGACCAAATATAGCAGGCTAATTTTTAAGTTGATAATTTTGTATGGCCTGAGAATCCTATACAATAAAAGCGTAATATGCAAATCGAATGGCCAAACAGTGGAATGACCATCCAGACGACCATCCAGGACCACACTATGATACCCACTGGTGCCAGGCCAGCCAAGGTAGCTGCGATGTGATTGGTTGGGGGCCCGGCCATCACCCCATGATCACCCTGCAGAGGGAGGCCCAGGTGGGCTGTGGTGGGTGGGTGGGGCCTTCCTCTGTTAGGGAAGCCTGGGTTCTGGGTGCCAGAGGGAAGCCGGTGCTGGCAACTGGGGGAAAGAAGGCCTACTCTTGCACGAATTTTGTGCATTGGGCCTCTAGTGATGTTATAAATATCCAAGTGGCCCTTGGCAAAAAAAAAAAAAAAAAGTTCCCCATCCCAGTTAAGAGTAAGACTCAAGATGGAATTCTGGCTGCCCTGTGACGGGTTCTGTAATCTTGCATTAACCACTGAATCATGGCGAACTTTAGTCTGCCCATCTATTAACTGGAACAATAACAGAACCTAGTTCATAGGGTTATTGTAGGGTCAAATGAAATAATGCATGTAAAACATACCATAGAGTCTGGCGTGTAGTTAGCACTTGATAAAGATCAGCTTTTATCCCATTTTTACTCTTAGACCCTTGCCCTGACCCAGGAGCCCAGTAGACAAGGCTGGGCAATGGATCCCAGGCCAGGTGGTGCTGGGGCATCACTAGAACCAGGAGTGAGCACCTGGGTCTCAGGCCTTGTCTCTAACGATGTCTTTAGGCATCTAGGCTGCCCTGTCCTTGGCTGTAGCATTTTCCACATCCTGGGTGTGTTCCCCAGAAATCTCACACTGAGCCTTCTTTCTCTCTCCATGGTCTGTCCTGTGGGACCGCCCTGTGGCCTTGGGAGGACCTTGTTAAACAATTAGGCTGAGAACCCCCAGACCCAGACGTTTGGGACAATTTCAGCTGGTGGAGAATGTGAAGTGGTCTCTGTTTTTCTTCTTTGTTTAGAGCCTCAACACAATATGGAGCGTACACATGCATACTCACACACTGACACACACACACACACACACACACACACACACACACACACCCCACTAAAATCAATGACCTGGCAGCAAACCTCAGTGAGTTGCTGAGCCTTGAACAATTTCAGCGGACTGATGAAGATCCCAAATAATTTCCATCGTAATCTATGTTGCTTGACTTCTAAAGAGATAATGGCCCCTTTGGTGACACATCGTCCTTTCTGTACACAATTTATGGCGGTGTCTCTCCTTTCTGAACTACTACAAAGTGCAGAGGAAAAACAGCCTTTGAATTACTACTAAGCACTCTTGGCTGAGACCCTCAGGCTGTGGCTCCCGGGCTGGGCAGCCATGGTGGTGGCTGGGTCCGGAGGACAGGGGGTGGTGGCAGGGAGGAGATGGAGGCAGTCTGAACTTGAAACCCCCAAAACGATGGTGATATGAACAGCAATCATAGCTCACATTTACACACTTTTGCAATTGCAAAGCACGTTCACAAGCACGATTCCCATGCAATCTTACAACCTGACACTTACAGGAGATGAGATTTCTGTTAGGTGACTTGTCCAGGGACACTCCTTCAGTTGGCAGAGGTACAGCCACGACTCACACCAGGCCCCGGGTGGCCTGTGAGATTTGAATTTATTTGGCTATATGGAGTCAGGGACTAGTCTGGAAATGAAATTTGCATCTGCTGATTTGCACCGGGGCTAGAAGCTTTTTGGGGAAAAATACTCCAGACACATCTGAATTTGGGGTTCAGATGAGACGTATCTGGTCAACTCAAAATGGGGTCCTGGCAGCAGAAAACAAATTCTGGGGATGATCCGAGAGAACCTGGCTGGTAGGGGTGCAGAAAGGGACACGAGCTGACCTGAGGCTTGGGGTTGCTGGGTGTTTTGGTGAGTGTAGGGCTGCTATTTGAGAGCCTCTAGCACTACTAGTGTGTGTGTGTGTGTGTGTGTGTGTGTGTGTGTGTGTGTGTGTGTTGAGCAGAAGACAATGCTGGATCTGGGAGGAAGAGATTTTAGAGTGTTCCTTCTCCCTCAAATTCTGTAGTTGGGGGACTCCTGCAAGACAATGTAGCTGAGAAGGAAAAGAATGCTGATAAGCTGGGATAGAGCAGGGTGGACGACAGTTGGATAATGCACCTGAAGGCTCAGAGTGTAGCCTGAGCAGGTGGGGGGCAGGGCGAGGAGGCGTGAGGGCAGAGCAGCAAAGGTAGCCTGGGCTCCGATCTGAGAGGAGTGTGGCACGAGGTGCGGCCTCCCAAAGGCAACGCAGTGGAGTGTGGACCTGGAGGGGTTGACCATTTACACGGGTTTGGGGTGGGGGGATGCGGGACAAGAAGACAGCTATGGGGCTTGCTTCATGAGGTGGGGATGGGCCGACCTGCCCAGACAGTGCTGGGGAAGCTGCTGTGGGCAGGTGGGCCCCTTTAGGATGGGTTTTCCTGCTAAGTCCCCAATGGGCCTCTCCCTTCCTAGGCTCTTCGCTGTAGAGTGGCTTGTTTTCTTTAGTTTGAAATTGTCCATTGCTGGTGGCTCTGGGCTGCCGGCTCTCCAGCACCCCATCTGGCATGTACGGGAGATACAAGGAACCCAGAGAATGTGCTGCAGTATCATTGTTCAGGTCTCAAGGCCCCAGTCGGGCCCTTCTCCTCCTGAGAGTAGTTTCATGGCCGCCTGCTGAATGATTGCTGAGCACTTGGTTTATCTCGAGGAGAGGAGCAGGGGGAAGTAGGCCTATGGCATCCTGTCCCAGAACTGGGACCAGCACAGGGGGATCTGGCAGGGGAGCTGGTCTGAGCAGGAGCCCACCAGGTGTTGGTGGCATCACAGGCAGAGGCCAGGTCATCTGGAAGAGGGCTCAGAATTGTCCCATGTTCCTCTCTCTGTGACACCAGTGCTTGAGGCCATTGCCGGAAATGGCAGTGGGCTGGATGCGCCAGGTCGGAGCCAAAGTGGCCAAGCTTAGATCTCACAGCTGCTGAAGGGAGATGGAGTATGTGAGGCTGTGCAGGGAAGCAGTCCATCAGTCACTAGTGATTACAGATGGGGAATCCGTTCCCTAATAGAGCTACAACCTGAGTGCTGACTGGGGGCTGCAGACATCAGGACAACACAGAGATGACCTTATATTCTAGCAATTTCTCCAACAGCCAGAAAGGAGCATGCCCATTTAACTTCTGCAACTTATTTGTATCAGATTTTAAAATAAACTGTTTATCCTGTTGGTGTTTGGTATTGTGGGGAGGGAAAGATGAATGAGATAGTCCCTGTCTCTGGGGAGCTCATCATCAAGTGAAGGGGACAATGATAGAGAGATGTGGCTATTGTCATAGAGGGGCCTGTGCAAAGGCTGTGGTATCATCGAGGAGACCTGGGGTCTTCACAGAGGTGGTGTCCATTTGAGTTGGACACTGAAGATGCCAGTGGGAGGTCTCCAGGGAGACAAGTGAGAATGGAAGAGGGGACCCACCTAACCAAAGTCTTGCCAATCCAAGACACATGGGTGAGAGTGTCTACAAGTGGAGTTCTGGGCAAAGCGGTTTTGCTTCCCGGGGGTACAGCTGATGTGGGGGTTGGACCTAGATATCACAATAAAGTTACCATTTGCTCATTGGCACCCTCTCCCTCAAGTTCTGTAGTTGGTGAGAGATTTCAGGCAAGCGTGTTTGTAGGTTGAACCTTCCCTGTGTGTCAGGATGGAAACTTCTCCCAGGGTTAATAGATTTCCAGGCATCTCCAAGGAGGTATTGGAGTGAGTGGGAGACTGAGGAGGGGCAGGTGTGGCTTTGGCTGCAGGGGCAGCCAGGCTGAGGGGAAACTGGCCTGTGCTGTGTGAGTGTGCGTCAGTGAGAAGATGAGTGTATGTGTGTAAAATCCAGTCTGCCTTGAGACAGCCTTCTTTTCATCTTCCCCACTGCCTGGTTTCATGCCTGGCATGTTCTGGGCCTCCAACGAATGGGCATTAAAAGTTGGCCGCTATTAGGACCTGGGTGACAAGGTGTATTTGCTCCACACGAAGGAGATGAAAGGACCCGTATAAGTCTACAGTATTAGTAGCAGCAGCTTCCTTGGTGGGGTCCACACTCTTGTCGGGCAGGTTGTTCCGGGTCATTAGTACTTGTTTTGGTGCTGGGCTCAGAGGAGGTTCTGAAAAGACTTGGCTGTTTGAGTTCCTTCATTACTGGCCTCCGACACTCATCTTCTGCCATGTACCCTCAGATCTCTTACTCCAGTGCCTCTCTGTTCACGTGGTTTGTGCTGCCTGGAAGGGGTTTCCCCTCCCCCACTGGACAACTCCTACTCATCCCTCCACACTCATGACAACTGCCACCTCCTCCAGGAAGCCTTTCTTCCTGGCCCCCTGGGTCACATGACCCTGCTCTATGCTCCCCAACTCTGCTGAGCTTCCATCATAGTATGAGTACAGTTGTAGCCTGTAGTTGTTACTCATTGATTTACTTTTCTGCCTTTTCTATGACTAGATCAAAAATTCCTGGAGAGCAGAGACTGTGTTTTGTTCATCTCTGAATTCCAAGTACCTAGAATGTTATTAAGCTTTGAGTCATCGCTCAACAGATAGGTATGGAGTGTTTTCTTCATAACAGGCACCATTTCTCTTCTGTTAAATGAGGAGCATTGGCAAGAGCTGTGAGGTTCACAGAATCTTGATGCATTTGGAAAAAGCCAGGGTGCGGAGCACCGTGAGTGTGGAGCAGAGGGATGGGAGCGGAGGCTGGAGAGGAAGGTGGGAGCTGGGCTGTATAGGGAGTCTGCAAGCCTAGGAAGAGGATGCAGATATTAAATTCATTGATGCATCTGATCGGCCAAGCGTATAGTAGATCCAGAAATGATAGATGCTGCTGCTTCTTCTAGGTCTCCTTCTAGGAATTTATGGAACTTAATTACTTCCTTTCAGGGAGAGGGAGGACAAATAGGTCAAAGTTGTAGGGAAGGCAACTAAATTGAACAAGAGGGACAGGGGAGCAACGAGGAGTCTTAAGACTGGAAAGATAAAGTCTGACAGAGGATGAGAGGAAAAGTTAGCAGATCATAAGAGTGTATGTTGAAATCCTGACATCTTAGCCCTAAATTCCTCCTTCTCCTCCATCCCCATAAAATGTGACAGGAGATAATTTTAGGAGAACTAAAGGGAATTCCACTTTGCCTAGTGAGTAGTATAAATTTATGCAACTCTTTATCCCTGAGAGGTGTTGCACAAGCTGAACATATAAATAATGTCAGGAAGGGTTTACAAATTCCAAAGATTAAAGTCCCCTAATGAGCCAAGGAGTAGAGTTAATACATTAGGATGCTACCCTTCACATTACGTTCACCCCCAACAAGCAGCCTTTTCTCCCGTCAGAGACAGAATGCAGCAAATCTTGACAGTTAGTGGCTCTTGGTTTCTTTGGCCAGGCAGCTCTGCTGTTAGTTAAGTGCGACTCTCTGAGGGCGTGGCAGGGCATTCAGGGATGGCCGGTGATTGGTTGTCTCTAGATGTTCTCAGCCAGTGGGAAGAGCCAGTACTGGGTTGTGAGGGCCTGGCCCACGGGGCTGGGGGAACTGGACTTAATGATAAACAGCGAGTTTGAGGTTAGCACTATTTCTTATTAATTGTGGTAAAGCACACATAAGGTAAGATTTATCATTTTGCCCATTATTACAGTGTACAATACAGTGGCATCTGGAATATTCACAATGCTGTGTGACCATGACCACTATGTAGTTCCAGAATATTTCATCAGCCCAAAAGAAACCACACACCCTCAAACGGTCACTCCCCATTCTCGCCTTCCCTGGCCCCTGCAACCACTAATGTGCTTTCTGTTTCTGTAGACTTTCTAGGATTAATTTTACTTCCCGCACCGACCTGGCTGACCAGGTCCTGCCTCTGCCTCTCACCCCATCTTGTTCTACTTTCCCCTCTGGTGGTGACAATCCAGCCACCGTGAGCTTCTGGTTCTTCACAAACACGATTTTGGGGCCTCATGACTGTGTGTGTGTGTGTGTGTGTGTGTGCGCATGTGCACGCTGACCAGCTGGCGCTCACCTGTGCTCCAGGTAAAACATCCTGCCGGTTCCAGCCTGGGATTTGAGATCTCCATCGTGAAACTGACCTCCAGGCTGAGGCTCAGCTGGTCTGACCTGGTCCTGGGAGGGGTGTGTGTGTGTATGTGTGTGTGTGTGTGTGTGTGCGCGCGTGTGTGTGCATGCGCGTGTGATGTGAATGCAAGTCCTTGGTAAACTGTAGCGGTCCCTTTTCTGTGCAGGGTCGAGAATTATTAGGTGCTCCAGGAAGGCACTTCCTCCATGGAACATCCTTGGGACCAGCTGCCTTGGGAATCCAGTCATGGCCCGGTGCCCCTGTCCAGGTAAGTAACGAGACACTGAGCACCGGGAATACAGTCAGTGGAGGTGAGAAGCTCCTACTATGGAGACTAAGAGAAGAGAGTTTCAACAGCACAAGATTTCTCATGGTAGTGGTTCTGGGGCCTTTTTTGTCTGCCCACAGCTGAGACGGAGGCAGGATGGGCATGGGGCTGTCTTCCAGGCCTGGGGTCCTGCAATTAGTGCAGACTCCCTCCCCATTCACTGGCTGACAGGAGGACCAAAGTGTGTGTGAACGAATTCTGGAAAGGGGTGAATTGCTACAGGAGTAAGGGAGAGTATTCATACCAGTAATAAATGTGAAGTCTCCAGCACTTGGCTGTCCATTTCCAACCAGCACAAGTGACAGGCCTGGTGGGCTGGCCACTGGTCTCAGAGTCATTCATTCACTCACTCTTTCATTCATTCATTCACTCATTTATTTATTCACTCATGGCCACTCATGGCTAGATCTGTACTATCCAATGTGGTAGCCACTGGCCACATGTGGCTACTGAACACTGGAAGCGTGCTGGTCCAAGCCGAGATGTGCCATCAATGTAACATGCACACTGGATTTCAAAGACTTAGTACAAAACTGTAAACATCTCATTAATAAGCTTTTCAACTATTGGCTACATATTGAAATGGCAGTATGTTGGCTTATTGGGTTAAATAAAATATATTCTAAAAGTTAATTTTATCTAATTTTTCATCTATGCTTTTACTATTTGTGTGGCGACGACTGGAAATCTGAAAGCTTTCTGGTGTTTTCTTCACCAGGAACTTTCTGCTGAAGGGCGCGCCCAGCGCCTCACACTTCGGAGCCCTGGCCTTTGTTCTCTTCTGGTCTTTGGTCTGCTTCCTGGGGGCAGGTCCTGCCCACAGCACGCAGTCGAACCGGAGAGCAAGCCCTGGGTTCAGAATGGGAATGTATCTGGGCCACAGCGGTGTGCATGCAGGTAAGAACTCAGGCATGGACACAGACACTGGGGCGGTGGGGGCTTGCCTGGGATAGGAATGGCTGGGGGTGGGAGGTGGGGGTGTCAATTGGGGAAAAAGGAGACATATGTAAAACTTTAGACAATAAAAAATTTTTTAAAAAAATTAAAGAGCCCTAACCCGTTTGGCTCAGTGGATACATCGCCAGCCTGCAGACTGAAGGGTCCCAGGTTTGATTCCAGTCAAGGGCATATACCTTGGTTGCAGGCACATCCCCAGTGGGGCTGTGCATGAGGCAGCTGATCAATGTTTCTCTCTCATCGATGTTTCTAACTCTCTATCCCTCTTTCTTCCTCTCTGTAAAAACTCAATAAAATATATTTAAAGAAAAAAAATGAAAGAACTCAGGCACAGTCTTAGCATCTGAAAGGCTGTAAGGCAAAGCGGGGAGATCTTGGCCCGTGAAGGGTGATTCGCGGACCTTCGGCACTACAGTCATTACCACACTCATACAACAGTGTATGTGGGTGCTCGCTCTTGGCTCATGCTGAAGAAACCAAAATGAATGGAATATGTTCCTTGCCCACCAAGCATTCTGCAGGAGCAAAAACTGGCCTAAAACGAAGTGCAATCTAGAACTGCTCCTCTGGGGAGATGGAGCAGCTGTGCTTTCCCTAGTCCTCCTGCTAAGCACAGGGACAAGCCCTGGGTATTTGTTACATGTGGGACAAATGTAAGGAGACCTTGAGAGGATGAGGAAAGACACACCATTCAAGGGCTCTTGGGACCCAAGAAGAGACCCACTGGGGAGTTCCCTGGATTTTCTTATTGTCTCCTCTATCCCAGGCTAGGACCTGAAGACACTGGCAACTCAGACAAATCAACAGGTGCTCGGGGAAACCCCCCACAAAAGCCTGACCTCTACCAGAGGACCCGAAGAGGGGCCCTGGCCAGATGGAAAGCCTTTAGGCAGTAACTGCTGTGTTCAGACAAACAGCACAGAAGAGAGAGCAGCCCACCCCACAGCACAGGCCGACGGGGGCGCCTAGACTCTCGCTCCTGCATGAGGCTGCCATGAGGTGCCTGCACCAAGCTGGGGGGTGTAGGAGAAGCCCTGGTGAACAGGGAGAACTTCCATCACTGCCCGTGGTCACAACGCCACTCTTCACTGCTGTGTAAGAGGACTAAGGAGGCACTCCCACGGGCCCTCCCAGTCCTAGCGAAGAGCCCCAACTCCAGCAGTAGTGACATGTCCCCCAACCTGAGTGTCCAGGTGGGGGGCCTGGACCTCCCCCCACAGTAAAGAGACAGGGCTCTCATTCTCCTTCTAGAATGCTGTTAGAACAATTAAAAAAAATCCCCCAATTTCAATGTTAGAGTGGACTGAAAAAATGAACCGTCTCAGGGACTTGTGGGACTCGAACAAAAGACCTAACATTTGTTCACTGGCGTCCCAGACTCAGCAGAAAGAATGCGAGGCTGGAAAGTATTTGAAGAAATAGCCCTGGCCGGGAGCTTAGTTGGTTGCAGCATTGTCCCCTACACCAAAAGGTTGTGGGTTCAATCCCCAGTTGGGGCATGTATGGGAGGCAACTGATTGATGTTTCTCTAAAGAAAAAAATCAATAAAAATATATCCTAGGGTGAGGATTAAAAAAGTTATCTGAATAAATAGGGGCTGAAGACTCAATAAATTTGGTGAAATTTGAGTCTTACAGTGAACCCTCAGTGAAAAAAGTCAATATCAAAAGGTCATACACTGTATGATTCCATTTTATAACATTATTGAAATGACAAAATTATGACAATGGAGGACAGCTCAGTGGTTGCCAGGGGCTAAGGGCGGCGGTGGTGGGAAACGGATGTGTCTACATACGGGCAGCATGAGGGAAGGATCCTAGAAAGTTCTGTACCTCGCTGGTGTCAATGTCAGCATTCTGTTGGGATGTAAGGTGGTTGTGTAAGATGTCCCCATTGTAGGACACTGTTCCCATGGGACCTCTCACTGCTGCCCGTGAATTTGCAATGATTTCAATTAAAATAAAAAGTTTTACTTAAAGCAAAGGCTATACTGCAATTTGATAAGTGCTATCATGAAGTTAAGTATAAAGTTGCTTGGTAGCCCTGAGGATGGTCAGTTATTTCACAGAGCAATGGTTGTACGAGCAGGGTCTTAAAGAAAGAATGCTACCCCTTGTCATTCACGTGCTTTCACCTTTCTACCAAATTCCCTTGTGTTGTTGCTACCTTTATTGATTGATGGTTTACTAAGGCCGGGAACTGTGCTAAGGGATGCACATAATTTAAAAATTCATACAGAAATTTTGGTACACAGGTACTATTTTTTACAGATAAAGGACATTCTTAGGGAGGTTTACACATGTTACCATGGTCACCCAGATGGTACATAGTAGGACCAGGTTTCAGATGCTGGTCTATCTCAGAACAGTACTTCGGTGATCAGGGAGAGTTATCTTTTGCTACTTGTTTAAAAATCTTTCTCTCTCTTCTTTTTCTTCTTTTTTCGTTTATGCCTCCTGTTGTTCCTTTCTCTTCTTTTTCTGTTTATGCCTCCTGTTGGGCTAACAAAATGTTTTTAATCTATCTTCTCTATTTACCTTATAGCTGAATGACTTTGTATATTTCTAAAAAATCCTTTGTCTAGGAATTATAATATGCATTCTTAACTTAAACATAGTTGACCTGAAATTGATATTATACCATATTTTGTTTAATGTAAGAGCCTTACAAAAAGCATACTTCCACTTACCCCTAATGTCCTTTGTTCTCTTGTGGTCATATATTTAATTCTACATATTTTATAACCCCCACAGTTATACTTTGCTTCTGTCAATTTTCTTTTAAGGAAAAGCATACTATGAAACTTAACCATATATTTACTATTTTCAGTGCTCTTCATTCCTTCCTGTGGATCCAAGTTTCCACCTGGGATCACATCCCTCCAGCCTAAACAGCTTCTCTCAGCGTTTCCTGCGGTGTGGGTCTGTGGTGATGGATTCTTTCTGCTTTCAAGGACCTGAAAATGTCTTTATTTTACTTTCAGTTTTGAAAGATATTTTCACTAGATAAAAAATCTCTGAAGTTTTTTATGTTTTTAATCCTCCCAGCACTTTAAAGACACCCCTATGTTATTTTCTCCACTCTGTTTTTTCTGATAAGAAGTCAGCCACTGCTCTTGTTGCTGTTCTGTTTTGCTGTTGATGATGTGCCTTTTTCTCTGGTTGCTTTAGAAATTTTTCTTTATTTGATTATAATATACCTCAGTGAGGTTTCCTATTTGTCTTGCATGAATTTTGCTGAGCTTGGCAAATGTTTTATTCAGATTTGGAAAATTTTGCTTGAGATATATATATATTTTTTTTTTTTCCAGAAAAGGGGGGGGTGGGGAGAGATTCCAGTACATCAACTAACTGAGCCACCTTGGCAGGGTAACACTGGCTTTCTTCTTGAGCTCTGTTGGCCATGTGCCCTGTGGACTGGGGCATGTCGTTAGAGGAAACACCAGTTAAATGCAGTTATCATCCAGTTTTTTACTGCTATGGGTTGAATTGTGTCCCCCCAAATTCATATGTTGAAGTCCTAACCCAAAATATTTTAGGATGTGACCTTATTTAGATAGAGAGGCAATGAAGTTAAAATGAGGTCATTATGATGGGTCCTAATCCAGGGTGATGTGTTTATTTTTAAAAAGGGAAAATTTGGACACAGACACACACATAGGAAGAGGTCCATTTGCAGATGAAGGCAGAGTTTGGAGTGATGGTTCTACAAGTCAGGATGCCAAAGACGGCCAGCAAGCCACCAGGAGCTGGGGAGAGGAGGCATGGATCGGATTCCTCCTCACAGCTCTCAGGAGTGCCCAATCCTGACTCACATGTTCATCTGTTGATCAATATGCCAGCACCATTTAATAATAATAAAAATAACACTCATTCCTCATTGATTTGAAGCATTATGTAAATATATTACATTTTCATATATGCTTAGACCTTTAAATAAAATTTTCTCATGTGTCAGTAAATTCTTTAAATGTTGCTTTTAGCATTTTCATTTATTTTAATAATTTACAGTGCTGGTCTTTCCTCCATTATTCTTATTTCTCAAAAATTTTTTTATTATTAAAAAAAGCCCACCAGTTAACCCATCCTATCTAATAAAAGAGAAACATGGTAATTGGCGTACGACCGCTACACTTCCCATTGGCTAATCAGGGCGATATGCAAATTAACTGCCAGCCAAGATGGCGGCCGGCAGCCAGGCAGCTTGAAACTAACATGAGGCTTGCTTGCTTCAATGACGGAGGACTCCAACGTTCCCCGCCTGCCGCTGCAGGCCTCTGAGCTGGCAGTTTGAAACATAGTTACAAAAATAGAAGCTAAACAAAACCCCAGAAACCAGCTTTCAGCTAGCCGGGATCTCAGACCTGGAGTTGATACAGAGTTTTGATTGTAGAACCTAAACAAACCAGATACCTGCTTTCAGGAGCGGAGGCCTAAGAGCTGGAGCCTCAGAGCTAAAGCTGGCTCAGAATAAAAAAAAGAAAAAGAAAAAAAGGAGCAGTTGGGAGCTTCAGTCCCAGCCTGAAAACAGCCCTCAGCCCCTCACCCAGACTGGCCAGGCACCCCAGTGGGGACCCCCACCCTGAAGGGTGTGTGACCAGCTGCAAACAGCCATCATCCCCTCATCCAGGCTGGCCAGGCAACCCAGTGGGGGCCCCCACCCTGATCCGTGACACCCTTTAGGGCAAACCAGCTGGCCCCCACCCATGCACCAGGCCTCTATCCTATATAGTAAAAGGGTAATATGCCTCCCAGCACCGGGATCAGCATGACAGGGGGCAGTGCCCAAACCCCCTGATTGCCCTGTGGCTCCGTGTGTGACAGGGTGCGGCGCCCCAACCCCCCCCACCCCACGGGCCCTGCTCTGTGTGTGACAGGGTAGAGCCATAACCTCCCCATCAGCCCTGCCCCGAGTGTGACAGTGGCGGCGCCCCAACCCCCTGATCGGCCCTGCTCTGTGGGTGATAGAGGGCGGTGCCCCAACCCCCTGATCCACCCTGCTCTGTGTGTGACAGGGGGGAGCTCCCCAACCCCCTGATGGGCCCAGCTCTGTGCATGACAGGGGGGAGCTCCCCAACCCCCTGATTGTCCCTGCTCTGTGCGTGACAGGGGGTGGCGCCGCAACCTCCCCATCGACCCTGCCTTGAGTGTGACAGGGGACGGTGCCCCAACCCTCCAATCGGCCCTACCCTGAGCGTGACTGAGGGTGGCATAACAACCTCCCAATCCGCCCTGCTCTGTGCATGACAGGGGGCGGCGCCCCAATTCCCCAATCGGCCCTGCTCTGAGCCCGACCAGGGGCTGCACCTAGGGATTAGACCTGCCTTCTGCCACCCAGGTGCAGGCCTAAGCCAGCAGGTCGTTATCTCCCGAGGGGTCCCAGACTGCGAGAGGGCACAGGCCGGGCTGAGGGACCCCCCCCCCCCCCCGCCCCTGAGTGCACAAATTTTTGTGCACCGGGCCTCTAGTTTATATATAAATTTTAGAATGACATTACCATTTATAAATTAAATTTGGTAAAGAATTGTCCTCTTTGCAATGTTAAATTGTTTTATTGGGGAACAATGTCTGTTTCTCCTTTTATCCAAGTTTTCTCTAATTATACCATTGATTTCCTCCTTAGTTCTGTAATTACTTAGGAAGATATTTTACAGTTTCCAGTTGATTTGTTATGTGTGTGCATCTTCATTGGCTTTCTGGTCTTATAATCATGTAAAACAGAGAATGAGGATGGTCATTTTACTTTTGAATACATTTTTGAGGTTTTCTTTAGGGCTTATTATATAGTAAATTTTATGCATTTTCAGACACTGGAAAAGGAAGTGTGTTGTCTATAAAGTGCTGGTTTAATGAAGAATTTAAATCAATCTGCTTAATTACATTACTCAGATTTTTCAGCCTATTTGTTCTATGAAGGCCCTAAAATATGTAGTAAGAAATCTTATACCTCTAATGTATTCCTGCCAACTTCTCCGTTTATTTCAAATAGCATTTATTTCACGTATTTCAATGCTATGTTATTAAAAACATAGAAGTTTTACACTATTTTACCTGTATTGTGGATTTTGCCCTTTATCAATGAAACATGAGCCTCTTTATCTTTTATTGCACACAGCTTTGAGTTCTACTTTAATATTAATCATATGGCTTCTGCTTTCTCTTTGTTCACATTAGCCTGGTACATTCTTGTTCATTTTTTATTTTTACTCTTCCTGTGTCATTTTAAATGTACATCTTGGAGATAATTTATAATTTGATTTTTAAAAAAATCCAACCTGAGTGTCTTAATTTCAGTAGGTAAGTGTATCATATTATTATTTATTACTATCACTGATAAGCTTTGTTCTACTTCTGTCATCTTGCTTTTATTGGCCATTTTTATACTTAAAATATATATTCTTTTTTATTTTTTAGGAAATTAATTAGCCTTCCTTTTATTTTCTTCTTTAGTAATTTTACCTTTGATTAAAAGGCCATACGTGTCCCCTAACTTACTTTTATCAATGCCAATCAAGTATTACCTAATATCTAAACATCTAATACTATCAATATTATCTAATGCCTTCTTATATATTATTTAGAAATTAGCATATTTTACTTGCTCCCATCAATTATTCTCTTACCTAGACTATGTGTCAATTTAATTTGTAATGTTTGGACTGGTTAATTATTGTGTATTTATTATCATTTTACATTATGCATCTTATCTTTTTGACATTTTCTTTTGTTTTACAACTACATTGAGAGTTAATTTTGTTGTTGTTGTTAATCCTCACCTGAGAATATTTTTCCCATTGATTTTTAGAGAGAGTGGAAGGGAGAGGGAGAGACAGAGAGAGAGAAACATCAATGTGAGAGAGACACATTTGGTTACTTGGGTCAAGCCTGCAACCGAGGTACATGCCTTTGACTGGAATCAAACCCTGAACCGTTCAGTCCAAGGGCTGATGCTCTATTCACTGAGCCAAACTGGCTAGAGTGAGAGCTATTGTTTTTGTTTAAATCCATGTCTTGCCCTGTCTGGTGTTACTCAGTGGTCAGAGCATTGGCCCGTGCTCCAAAGGGTCATGGGTTTGATTCCAAGTCAAGGTCACATATCTGGGCTGCGGGTTAGATCCAAGGCTTGGTTGGGGCACACGTGGGAAGCATCTTTTTCTCTCTCTTTCTCCCTCTCCCTCCTTTCTACTTTCTCTAAAAATAAATGGAAAAAATATCCCCAGTGAGGAATAATAACAACAATTAAATCTTTGTCTTAATGATTTCAATATTTACCAGTCCTTTTAAAGCATTAGTTCTTCATTGTTGAGATCTTTACTTCTATTTATTTATTTTTGTCAGCTGTTTTGTCTTTAGCTATTTCCTTCAAAAAGAGTTTTGTAAGTGGATATATATAGTTACCATCACATGTAAATAACAGCTTAACTAGCATAGAATTCTCAGGTAGTAACTATTTTCTCTCCAAACACTTGCTATTATTCTGTTGCCTTTGACATTCAAATCTAGGAAGTATATTCTGAGGTTAGGTTAGTATATATTTTTAGCACATTTATTTTATTTTCTTGACTAGATTTTATACAATTCTTTGTTTTATTCTTGAAATTAAATATTTTCACCTAAAGTATTTATCAATTCTTAAAATTTAGCTTGATTGTTGAAAACATTACCGATGTCCCCCTTTTTTTCAGCCTGGATGGACCTGCAGAGGAGTATGCTAAGTGACATAAACCAGTCAGAGAAAGACAAGTATCACATGATCTCACTCATATGTGAAACCAAATGAATAAAATAAACTGATGAACTTAAAATAGATCCAGAGACATGGACGCATGGCATAGACGGATGAATCTCAGTGTGAAGAGGAGCACAGGGGGATGGGAAGAGATTAATCTCCTGCATTTTAAAAAATTCGCTGTGACTCCTTTTGGTCTGGTAATCCAGTTGTTTTTCATATCTGGAGGGTTTTCTTCAATTTTGTCTTTGGCTCTTGCTGTTCTGTGTGTTCTGGTTGGTTTTTCCTCTCAGGAACGCCAATTATGCTCGCTTCCATTCACTGTCTTCCTCATCTACAATGCTTTCTCTCTGTGTCTTTGGCCATTTTCATTTACAGTCACACACTGACTGCATAATAGTATTTCAGTTAATGCTGGGCCACGTATATGATGGTGGCCCCATGACATTATAATGGAGCTAAAAAATTCCCATCGCTTAGCGATGTCAGAGCCATCATAAAGTCATCGTGCAATGCATCGCTCCAGTGTTTGTGGTGATGCCGGGGCAAACAAACCTACTGCCCTGCCAGTTGTATGAAGTACAGCACATGCAATTATGTACAGCACATAATACTTGATAATGATAATAAATGATGATGTTACTGGTTTAAGTATTTACTCTACTCAACTTTTTATCATTAATTTAGAGTGTACTATCCCTACTTATAAAGCAAAGTCCATTGTACAACAGTGTGACGTGTCACACCAGCAGTGGCCTCATACATCATGTGTTTAACTAGTTTCTTGATTGCCACATTTTCTTTTGTGCTTCATTTAATCTCGTGATGTTTGTACAGTAACATGCTGTACAGGCTTGTAGCCCAGGGGCACTAGGCTGTACCACGTAGCCCACGTGTATAGCAGGCTATGCCGTCTAGGTTTGTGTAAGCGCACTCTGTGATGCTCACACCAAAAAAACATGTAAGGACACATTTCTCAGGATGTATCCCCACTGGTAAGTGGCGCCAACTATATTAGAAAAGACTTCTGACGTGTGTATTTCATAGTGCTGTTTGTTTTGTGTGTTTTTTTTTGGAAGAGTCAGGACTACTTTTTATTTATTTCTGTCTTTGTTTAATTCTTTCACCATAGTTTTAAATGTCTTGCAATTTCTCTTTTGTTTTAAAATTTTATGTAGTAATAAGTTATAATATATGGGGCATATGTTATGGAAGTTATAAATCATGACAATAAAACAAGAACTCATGACGTGTGTGGAACATGTTTCATATGCTATTTGTATATACTTTTGGTCTGTTAAGATTTTTTGTCCATTAAAAAGTATGTGTTTATTGACTTCAGAAAGAGGAAGGGAGAGGGAGAGAGAGATTGAAACATCAATAAGAGAGAAACATCAATCAGCTGCCTCTTGCATGCCCCTACTGGGGATTGAGCCCCAACCCAGGCATGTGCCCTGAGCAGGAATTGAACTGGTGACTTCCTATGCATAGGATGACACTCAACCAACTGAACCAAACTGGATGGCATTTTGTCCATTTTTTAATCAAATGTTTGGTTTCTTACTGTTGAGTTTTAAGAGGGTTTTTTGTGTGTGTGTGGTTTAGATAACAGTCCTTTATAAGATATGTCTTTTGCCAATATTTTCTCCAAGTCTGTTTTGCAAAGTGGATTGTTTAGATTTTAATGAATCTCTCAGCCTATCAATTATGAATCATGCCTTTGTTGTTGTATATAAAAAGCCATCCCCATACTCAAAGTCATCTAGGTTTTCTTATATATTATCTTCTAAGAGTTTTATAGTTTTGCATTTTACATTTTGAGTTAATTTTTGTGAAAATGAATCTGTGTCTCTAGATTAAATTTTTTGCATGTATGTCCAGTTATTATAGCAACATTTTTGTCATTTTTTCATCATATTGCCTTTTGCTCCTTTGTCAGAAATCAGTTGACTCTATTTGTATGGGTTTATCTTTGGACTGTATTCTGTTCTGTTGACCCATTTGTTCATTTTTTTCCCACCAAGGCCACACTTTGTGGAGTACTGTAGTTTTACCTTGTCTTAAAGTCAAGCAGTGTCAGTCCTCTTTAGGATCAATTTATTGATATTCACAAAAGAACTTGTTTGGATTTTGATTTGAATTATATTGAAGCTATAGATCAAGTTGGGAAGAATTTGACAATATTGAGTCTTCCTAACCATGAACATGAGAATATCTCTCTGTTTATTTAGTTCTCTGATTTCTTTCATCAGAGTTTGGTAGTTTTTCTCAAATAGATATTGTAATGTTTATATTTTACTTCTGCTGATTCTTAATCATGGTAGCTTAGACACACATGTTTAGACACAATTTTTGGGCCTCAGTTTAATAGTAGATCTTCAGGTTCATTCCCCCTAATTAACATAGTTTAATATCTTGATTTTAGTGCATATACAAGAATTTAATTACAAAGCAATTCTGGCTTTTTATTCCTCAGTTCTCTATACCTCAAGCCACTATTTCTTTCTCTCCTTTGTAGATTTCCTTTTCTTGAGCTCTCAAAATACTTTAAAAGCCGATTTTTATAATCCATTCTGTTCGAATTCATTATAATGCTAGAACATTTATAATCATTATTATATTTTATTCATTTTCCCTTATAAGAAATAAGGCGAGCCCCCCAATTCAGAGGTCCAGGTAGAACACAAAACAAACTTGGGAGCCAGGCAGCAAGGCAAATATCTTTACTTCTATGTAGAAGGGCACACACACATGGTCTGGAAGCAGGTGCACACCTAGCAGGCGGTCTGCTTGGCTTTATAAACCCTGACACATGTGACTTGTCCCTCACTTTTGATTGGAGCTCAGGCACATAGTCTTTTGTGATTGGGTAATTCAAAGGGAGGGGTTGGCCTTTGCCATTTCAAGATGGTGGCCCCCAGGGGAGCTGCAAGTGATGGGGCCAACATGGCGGCTGCCAAGTCACGCAGTCCAAAATGGAGGCTGTCAAAACTGTTCTTTGACAGAAAAGATGATTTGTTTATTCTTACACCCTTTCTATTTTATTGTCTTTTAAATATCAGCTTATTTTCATTTTATTTTATAAGAGCTAATGACTTATTACATTCTATTGAAAACACAAAAATTCTAGAAATTTTCTTCTGATGCCTGGAGGTGATGTTTCAGAGTTAAGTTCTTTCTTTAGGCTTAGATGCCATTCCATTTCTTTTGTTTAGCAATTTTCTTTCATTGAACTTGTTTCCTGCATTCATCTTCAAACAAATTAAAATCTGTATTATTTATTTGTTAAAGATTTGTGACTAGATATTTTCCTATTCTTTGTCGACTTGAAGCAAAATCTCTAATCCTCACTTTCTCAGTCTTAAAACTGTTGGCTGGGTTTGTGCATACAGCCTCTAGTCTAAATACCAAACTTTGTAGTAAGTTACCTAGAAGGTATCTTCTCCTGCTGCTATTGCCTTGTTCTCTATAAGCTGAATGGATAGAATGCATAAAAAAGGACATTTCCTAGCTGCTGTGAACTTCTGATGTGTTGTTTCTAAGAGTTCTTACTGCAGAGATGTAGAAAGATGCAAGGTTTAAAGCTGGGAGCCAGTAAGATAGGGGAGGAGATTAGCAAGAGTTCTCTGCTCTAACCCCCAATGAGCACAAAGGATGGCTCCTCAGATTTGAGCTCAGCATAGACCTGGGTTTCTGAGTCTCAGAGTCGGAGGGCAGAGAGTGGGGAAGCATGAAATGTCTTCCTATATGAAAGAAAGAGTCTTTGTTTCATGAAGCACAGAAACTTTTATATAATAAGAAAAAGCTTGGTTAGGTTTCTCCCCCCCTATACACTTCCATCTACTTTCCTGTAAAGCTCTATTATTTTTCATTGTTGCCACCCCCCTCCCCCAGTATCTTTGTAGGCATTTTAAGGGGATACTGGAAAAACCTGCATTGGGTACCATGTTAACTGTAAGTCCAATAGAGGATTTCTAAATGGAAATAAAAAATACTTGGTACTCAGCTTAATCATGGCCATGAAGGCTCTATTACTACCCTTAATTATTTTTGCTTAGGGGGTTTCCAGGCTTGTTTTTACTAATAGAGGAGACTGAATGATCAGGTGGATGGGAAAAAAGAAACCTTCAGGTTTCTGACTGTCTCAGCTTTTAGTGGAAATGTGATAGGTATCTCCATGTTAAATTACTATTAATATTTTCCTCCCTTTCAAAGCTATGTGGAGACAGCCATAAACACACAACATGATAATGGATTCTTCCTTCCTCCTTTCATTCATCCATTCCACACATCAATTATATATACATTTTAAATCTTTACCAGAGGACATGCTTATTGATGAGAGAGAGAGAGAGAAACATCAATGTGAGAGAGAAACATCAATCAGTTGCTTTCCTGTATGTGCCCCAAACAGAGATGGAACCCACAACCTTTTGGTATATGGAGTGATGCTCCAACTAAATGAGCCACACCAGCCAGGGCCACCCATCAATTATTGGGATCTAGTCTAAGTGTTGGCACTATTTAAAGGAGTGAGAGCTCCTCGTGCTGACCATGGCCAATTGGGGGTAAAAGGTATTTAAATACCCAGTAACAATGTGATGTGATAAACACTACCACAGAAATGAGCATAACAACAGACAACAGAATGTTGGATTCAGCCTCACAGAGAAAAGAATTTTGAGTTGATTTGTGAAGTCTGAATCACCCACCAACAGAGGGAACAACATGTACAATGAAAAAGTTATTTGAAGCATGGCGTGTGGGGATACTGAAGTTAGGGCTGTGTTTGTGGGAATGAGGAGGGGTGGAGAGCCTGGAGAGATAGACTGAGGCCAGCTTGTGTAGGACCTGGTATGTTAAGCTGATGTGTGGTCTCTGCCCTGAGGGGATGGGTGGTCAGTAAAGGGGACTTAGTCAGCTTGGACTGACACAGTGAATTCCATGAGCTGAAAGTCCAAGGTCAGGGTGCCTGCATGGTTGGGTTCTTGGTGAGAGACCTCTCCCTGGATATGTCCTCATATGGCCTTTTCTTGGTGTAGGCAGAATGAGAGGGAGCGAGAGAGAAAGAGAGAGAGAGAGAAAGAGAGAGAGAGAGAGAGAGAGAGAGAGAGAGAGAGAGATCTTGAATCTCTTAATCTTCTTATAAAGACACTACTACCATTTTTTGGGGCCCACCCTCATTATCTCATTGAACCCTCATTACCTCCCAAAGGTCCCATCTCCAAATACCATCACATTGGGCATTAGGCCTCCAACATGTGGATTTTGGAGGGGCACACTCAGGCTATAGCAGAAGATTTCAGGTAGTGGCAGGATCAGGTCTGCATTCTAATACACAACAGTAGCCTAAACACACAAACAGAAAACCATCTACAAGCAAAGCAAAAACACAGTTGTAGAGTGCTTTTCAAAATTCCAAATACCTGCCTCTGCAACATTATCTGATTGGGTTTGTTCTTGGAAACCACCCCGTGATGGATTATTAGCCCCATTTTAAAGATAAGGAAACCGATGTAGAAAGGTCACTGCCTTGCCCAAGTTGGCTCCGCTGGTAGGAGGTGGGATGGAAAGATAAACTTAAGAAATTAGAAAAACAATAGAGCTGGGGCGTTTCCCTAGCACTTGGCTCTAGGTCTAGGGACTACCTCCTGGTACTGATTTCTATCACCAGTGAGGCCTGCGGGGAAGTTTAGGAAGTTGCTAAGTTACTGCAAGAGTAGTACACGCAGGAGCTGGCAGGTGGAAATTCCAGCCCAGTGCTCATTCACCTACCAGGGCGCCAAGTACTGCAGATTCCTCTCTGATATGAGTGATGGGTTCTGCAGGGATGAGCAATTGTATGTAATCAAAATTAATCTTGAAATTCTCTCAGGAAGGTGTGATGCTGGAGACCCCAGGCGTTTTAAAAATTTCCTCCAGTGTCTGAACATGGCGGTGTGGGGAAAGTATCTGGCTCTCATGTGGGGGCCTGTTGTATGAAAAAACTTGCTGCTTTTTCAAAGGCCATAATCCCACTTCGTGTGCTGAGCTCCTCACGCCAGGAGAGAGGTAAGGAGGCTGAGAACCCGTCACCCCTCACTCCAGGGCATGTGCTCATTGAGCTAAAAATGGGTAGAATCACCCACACTTTTAACATTTCTTTCTCTCTTTCCATTTGTATAGAGCCCAGTGGCTGCACGTGAGTGAATTAAAGTGCTTACATTGTGACTTTGCTGGATCCATGGAAGGTATCCAGGGGTGGGCAAACTTTTTGACTCGAGGGCCACAATGGGTTCTTAAACTGGACCGGAGGGCCGGAACAAAAGCATGAATGGAGTGTTTGTGTGAACTAATATAAATTCAAAGTAAACATCATTACATAAAAGGGTACGGTCTTTTTTTTTTTTTTTAGTTTTATTCATTTCAAAAGGGCCGCATCTGGCCGTGGTTTGCCCATGGCTGTATTAGGCACTAACCTCTGGACTCTTTCTCATGGAACCTGGACTTGATCTCCGAACCCATCTCAGCTCACAGCTGCTGTAACCAGTCCACGGGCTTGGCATCCCTGGACTCGATGAATGATGTCTACTTTCAAAAACATATTTGAAATGTTTTGAAAAATATCAATTGCTAGGAAAACAGAAATAGGCACTATTATGCTAATTAGGAGGCAGACTGACATCCCTGTACTTCTGGGTTTGAGCCGCTGTACGAAGCTGGGCAAGGGCGGAGGAGGGAGGAGAGGAATGAGAGATGCGTGAGTGTGTCCCTGGCTCAGGTCCCTGAGGGAAGAGGCTTTCATTTTCTTTCTCAAGGAGCAGGACTCAGGGAAAGGGTCAGGCTGTGGGGGTGCACAGTGTGTCAGCCCTGCCAGCTCTGCCACCTGCAGCTCCATGCTGTTCCTCGTCTGTGAAGTGTGGAGAAGAGTTCTTCTCTCCTGAGTCCTTGTGGAGATTGAATGAGTGGCAATGGCATGTCAGGATGAGTCATCGCCCCAGGATGGCCCCCAGGAGGGCCTGATCCAATGGCCTGGAGCTGGGGGTGAGTCCCACAGCGACCTCCTCTCCCGCTGCCCTCAGCTCCTGCATCCTTCAGGGTCCTTCCTGTCAGATGCTCCTCCACACCAGTAAGTCAATAAGTGGACAGATGAGCCAACTCGGGCATTATAATATTTGCAAAGGGTGGATCTCAAGACAACGGACGCGTGAAATAATCTGTTTCGGCACTGGGGGAATTTGTTCCAACCAAAGGGCCATCACCAGTGTCAAAGGCATTTAGCGTCACCCGCCTCTGTATCTATTTCTTGTTAGCTTCCCAACATTGAACAGTAAACACATTTCACTGTTTTGCAAACCTCCCCAAAACAAATATGCTGACAGTGATGCTAACCTTTTTCTCCCCTCCCACCAGCCCTGCCCATAGCTGTTTCTTGTTTGCTGGCTCTCATTCCGACACGTTTTAAGTTCAAGACCCCGGAACCTGGTGAGTTCAGGAGCAGGAGAGAGAAAAATTCCGACAGAAAAATTTCCCTCTTGATCTCCTTTCTCTTCACTACAGCTAAAAACACGTTTCTCCACCCCGCCATGTCAATTCCCGTGTAATAGAAGGGCCGCCAGATTTTCCCCCGAGAAATCTCTGTCCTGGGACAGAACATAGGGAGCCGGCAGGAAAGGCGGGTGAGCCCAGGGTTTGAGCTGATGGACAGCGAAGGGGAGAGGCTGATGCAGGAAGGGTGGACTCCTGTTCCTGGAGGACATGACTCTGGGGGAGCCCCCTCCGTTCCCCCACAGCCAGGCATTCTGAATGTGAGGATGAGACCGGCACGCTGGAGGGGCTCGCTGCTGTGTGCCAGAGAGGGACCCAGCAGCAACCACAGGGCGATGTGCGTGAGCGACGACTGAAAGGACGTTTACGGCTTAACTCTGGTTGGTTCTGGGTGTGGTGGGCGTGTGCGACTTACTGAGTTCTTTACGTTTTTCGGTCCTTTCTACAAAGTGAGATCTGGAATCCGGGGCCTTGGCCATAATGGGAGATGATCAGAGGAAACCTCTTTTGACCTATCTATGGGGCAGGACAAACTTCTATTTCCTAAACTTCCGTTCTTCCTTCAACCTGCAAGGACCTTCGAAGTCCCCAGGTGCATCCCTTCATCCCTAGCTCAGCATGTCTTATACTCCCATGTTCCCTTTCGGTCTCTGAATCTCTCCTGCATGTGGGGTTTCCCATACATACATAGGTATTAAATTTAGTTATTTCTTCTCGCTAAAAATAAGTAAAAATAATAATACAACGTGGGGAGTTTTCTAGAAGACCATGGTGTTCTGGGGGCCCTGGGGTTTTAAAGCAAGGGGGGCCCTCTGGTTGAAGACCTTTTCTGAACCAGAGTATAATTAGTTGCATTGTTTCTAGTCAGGCCCTGTTCTGTGTCTGAGGATGCAGCCAGCGTGCTGCTGGGACAGAGTGTGAGGTGGGGACCGCTGGGCAGGTGTGGACCAGCCTGGGGGAGGTTCATGTGCTGGGCGAGGGGCTGGCATTTCAGTTCCAGAGTCAGGGGAATGGCTATCCGTGGGGCATGAGTGGTACATCCCGGGGAACACAAAGCCCCAAGAGGTATGAATGCAGTGCAGTCTCCTGAGGCATTAGTTTCACTTGAACATCCTTGGGCAGCAGCAAGGCAACTTAGAGTTCTGTCATAGCATTGGAGAGAGCGCTGGCTGGGTACCAACCTCTGGGGAGAGCTCTGTGCTCTGCTGTTGGGGAGACTGGAAGTTTCAGGAGGACTGTTGTGGCCAGAGGTGAAGGGAAGAGCCCCCATCTTATCTGTGCTTTAGTAAAGTCTCCTCGTGCATGAGGGGAGGCTGAGGTCTGAGGCAGGGAGGCGGCTCGGGGGCCCAGTGATCGCTGACTCTAGAGCAGCAGAGAGCCTGGCCATGGCGGTGGCAGTGGGTGAAAGAGAGAGGTCTGTGGGAGTGGGATTGAGGGGGACTCGGATGTTGATGGGAGAAGGGAGGGGAAGATGGCAATCAAGAATGACCCCACACTTCCATCTTTGGTGGCTGTGGCATCAATCAGAGCAGAGGATGCAGGGGGAGGAGACGGTTTTATTTTGTACCTCTAGATGGGGGTGGGTCTGAGAGACAAGGGAGCAACCACGGTGGCGGCAACATTGGCGAGCTAATGGAGGGCGAGGACCTAGCAGTGGGCAGACCCAGCACTTGTCCCCGCTCCGGCTGCACCACACAACCTGCAGGAATTCAGCCCAGGTCACTGCAGGCCTCCTGCCTTTGCTCTGCAGCTCCTCTGCCAGCTGCACATCTTTCCTGGTCTTTCTGGCAAATGCTCTGGCATCTTTCAGCTTCCCTGGGATGTGTTCTCTCCTGAAGGTAAGTGACATTTCCTTCTCCTGTGTCCCCTCCAACACCTGAACTCTGGCACTGCACCTGTAGCTTTTGACCTAGTGCTCTGGTCTCCACAACGGCCTTCCTCCGCCACACAGTCAGCTCCAGAGCCAGCCTTGCATGGAGTAGGTGCTCAATAGATGTTCGCTGGGTGAGTAAATGCATTGTCACAAAGAAGGAGAAAGAGGCAGGGGAGGCTGTGGCCATCGAGAGAAAGGATAGACTGCAGTCAAGAGTACTAAATGCACCAGAGAACCTAGTTATTTAGGAACTAAGAAGCAGCCATTTTCCTTGGCAGTTGGAAGGTGTCCTTGGCAAGAATAACTTCCCTGGCTCGATGGGAAGTTAATATTACACATGTTTATATTAGAGAGTGAATAAGAGATAAGAAAATGGGCACACTGACTGCAGACTTTGTTTTTTTTTCTAAGAAGCTCAGAATAGAAGAGAAAAAGAGAGATAAGGTAATAATTACAAGTGACATAGATTTTTAAGACTGGAGAGGAAGGAGCAAGTGGAGGGAAGAAGCTAACAATGGAAATGGGATGGGAAGGGGTGAGAACAAGGGCAGAGGGGGTGGATTGGCATTGAACCTGAAGACAAATGCCTCGCCCATCAGGAAGTAGGAAGCAGATATAAGTGTTCTTTTGGGAAAATACCAAGGAGTGCAATTGCTAGAGTGTGTGGTAAGAGCATGTTTAATTTTGTAAGAAACCACAAAACTGTCTTCCCAAGTGGCTGTGCCATTTTGCATTCCCACCAGCAATGAATGAGAGATTCTGTTGCTCCCCATCCCCATCAGCGTTTGCTGTTGTCAGTATTGGATTCTGGCCATTTTAATAGGTGCCTTAGTGTACATTTTTGTGCAGAAAAGGAAAAAAAATGCAATGTAATCCATTATATATGTCCATTATTGCTTAGCTCTGCAGGCATTCTTTGAAGACCTAAGTAGCAGTTTGACCTGAAAGACCAGGTTTAGTACATGGTTCTGTGAAGTCTACTGGGCAAAGCAGGTAAGGCAGGTAGGTAAGGACTGCTCGTCTACAAGCTCTTCCTTCCAGATCTTAGCTGACAAATGGCTGGAAGGCTTAGGTAGGCTGGCTTATTTCCCTCCCACTTTCTGACATGAGTGGGTTGTATTAAGCTGTACAGTGAAACGTACAGTGGACCAATATAGGAAGGGGCCCCAACCCCCAAATTCCCAGCTCACTGCCCTTACTTTAGAGCCTGAAATTTCCAAGGACTTTGAATGAAGTCATTGACACCATTCACAGATTGGAAGCCCCGCTGTGAAGAGCCTTTACGCTATGGTGGAGTGCAGAGGTCACACCCAGGCATCTAGGGGTGGTCTTCACTTCCTTCGGACTGGTAGCAAATCAGTCAGAGTTATTCCTTCCTCTTGGGATGGCACAGGACCGCTTCTACATGAAGTGTGGGGATGAGCTTCTGGCCATAGTCCCTCATGGTCTCTGTGGAGCGTCTGTGCAGCAGATGGCTCAGTTGTTTCCATGCCAAGGTTGGGTGGGCACAGGGATCTCGGCCAAGGTTCTCAAGCACTGACACCATTCTATCTCCTGTGGGACTTATTTGGGCTTCCATCAGAGCTCTGAGCACCTTCGGGAACTGCAGGCATTGATTGGGGCTCAGGTCCTTCTGCTCAGAGATACCACCCTGTCCATCTCCACTCATCACCAAGGGCTTGGGGATCCTACCCTTCCCCTTTCAGTGACCTCCAATTCTTGAATTAAATCTCAGTTGGGGTTTGTCATCCACATGTTTTGTATCACCTTTTGTTATTTTGGCTCTGAAACTTACTATGATGTTAATGCAATGCATTGTGAGGCACTGGAGACCAGATTCAGAACGAGGTTAGCCAACTCCTTGTTTGGGGCCTGGGAAACACCCCAATCCTTTTGGGCCTCCTAAAGGGATGAGAATGAAAAGCACATTAATATCTCAGTACCTTATTTGGCTATAACCTGCAGCTGGAAAGCCTGGGTATATTTAATCATGACTTATCCAGCCTTATCTGGCCCTAGAACTCCTTTCCCCTCTTAACATCTGTTAACAGCTGTACCAAATGTTACCTGCATTAGAGTTCCTGGGAAAGAGCCAGCACACTCAAATGGGAATAATTTTAAAAGGGTTACATTAGAAAAGGACTAAGTACCAAAGCATGGGCAGGGTTAATGGACAGTGGATCAGCCTGGGCCAGCAGCCATGGAGCTGTGACCACCCCACCCTGAAGGACAAGGGAAGTGCAGGGGAATCTGGCAGATCTAATGTGTCAGCCTTGTCAATCAGCAGGTATTCAAAGTTCCCCACCCACACCCCAGAGTGCTACTCCTTCACCTGACATCCGAGGTCTGGTGGGGTTCAGAGCTGATTAGTGCTGGGACTCTGCAGCCCAACTGTCAGATCCGGGCTTGGTTGTCACCATACCTGCTCCCTGATACCTGCAGGAGGTGAAGAACTTCAGAGCTGCCATGGAGCCTTAGGGTCTCTAAGCATGTTCTCAATGGCATCTTCAGACTCCCTAGGGATGGAGGAAGAAGGGATGAGAGGAGTTTGGTGTCTGATGGCCATTCTCAGGCAAGTAGGATCCCAGGACACAGGGTCCAGACTGAGGTATAGTGTCCAGAAGCCTGGCCAGGGGCAATGGGGTGAAGTCCCTTCTCTAGAAGCTCTGGCCTCTGGAGCCAAGGGTGACACCTAGGAGGTAGCATGCTGATCGGCAGACAAGTTGTGAACCTGGAGAATGAGGCAGTGGGGGTCCTGGGTGTGAGGCAGTGGGCTAGGATCAGGACAGCCGCACCAGAACTGTGCTGGAGAGAAGGAGCAGAAGCAGTTCTCTGAGTTGGAGAACCTGGTTGCAGAAGCTTTGATGGGTTCCCAGTCCAGCATGTGGGCAGGAGGAGAGCCACTCAGGCTGCTGGGAGGCAGGGGTGCTGATCATTCTCCCAGGGTTTACCGCTTGTAGTGCAAGCAGCTCTCACTCTCCTCATCACTGCCTCCTTCTCTCCCTGCCTTTCTGTTCACCCCCTTTCTCCAGCCTCTTCTCTGCTTACTTGCTCACCTTCTGATCTGCTCTTCTCGCCTTTCTTTTGTGTTTCAGTCTCGTCTCCCTTTTTGAAACAATTTTTTTTTTTTTTGCATTAGGCTGTGCTATCTATATATTTAAATCCCAGAGGTGTATCTGCTAATTGTACTTTTAGGGAAATAATTATGCAAGTTAAGATGATTAGATAATGAAAGCATTCTCTGTAACTGGCCTCTTTTCAAAATGACGATGGGACAGTAATGGGCATGGGGATTGTTTGTACTTAAATTAGCACAACAGTTCAGCTCTTACCAGAGCACTTTTGAAACATCTGGAATGTAATCAGATCCGTCCCAGAACTTGGCCAGAGGGCTAACCCTAGTAGCTGCATCCTGGGGACTAGATTGGACATTCTGTGGCTCTCCGGGTGGGCAATAACCAGGGAGTTCCATGATATGGCTTGGGGCTCAGGATCCCATGGAATTCCTAGATCCAGATGAAAATTCTGAAGATACTTGGAATCTGAAACAGGAGCGTGCGCGCGCGCGCACACACACACACACACACACATGCAGGGCATGATTATGGCTTCCCTCAAGTGGAGGATTTTGTAGACACTAAATCGCTGGAACACATCAACTCCAGGATTGCTTCATTGCACACTGATGGTAGCCATAAGCTTCCTGCTCATTCACTATTGTCAGATAAAAACGTTCCCGAGACACATGCTTTTCTGCTCTGGGCTCTGCTCCTAATTCAGCACCAGCTGCCTTGCAGGACCCTCCTGGCACTCATGGGCCATTGCAGGTACCTGCCACAACCTGGCATCCAGCAGCATGCCAACTTCCCTAGGCAGGCAGAGGCAGAGTCCGTGGTGTCAGGTGCCAGGCCCTGGGAGAGAGCCCTGGAAGACATGGTGGTGAGGAGAGGGCTGTGTGGGGAAGGGGCAGAGGGAAAGGGCTCCGATAGTATTGTGTGTGTGGGAGCAGGAGCATGGGGCCGGGAAATGTACTTCTGTTGGGGGCTGAGGATCTGGAAGGAGCACTTCCTGGAAGAATGGAAGGGACAGAGACTAATTTGGAGAGCCCGCTCTCCTGCAGAGGGAAACCTGGATGCTTAGAGAGGAGAAATCACAGCCCGAGGCATGTGGGCAGCCAATAGGGGGGCAGGGATTCTAATCCTATGCTCCTTGTCCTTGGATTGGACCCCTGTCCAGGGCATAGGGTTATCACAGGTGTCAGAGTTCAAGTAATCCCTCCGTGACCTCAAGAACGGACATTTAAAGAAGTGCCCACTGAAATACGTTCTGCCATGAGGATCTGTGATCCGTCTCAGGCTTGAACTATGGAAAGGAAGGAAATTACTCCCAGATTTCACTAGAACCTCTCACTGAACGTTGAGCCCTTTGCACCGTCCACCTTCCCAGAACCCACGACACCGTCTTGGGGTCCGGCAGCCGTCTCCACCTCGTCAGCTCCCTTCATCGCCACCCGCACAGGCAGCACAGAGTGGCTTCCCGCCTGGCGACAGGAGGGCGTGCTGCCTGAGAACACAGTGGAAACAGGGAAGGCGGCTCAGGTAACGCTGCCCACTCTTCTGACTTTTGTTTTCCGACTTATTTTTTGTTAACTTTTATTTTTCAGTTACAGTTTACATTCAATGTTTTTCTGTATCAGTTTCAGGTGTACAGCATAGTGGTTAGAAAACCCTGTAAAAGTGTTTCTCCCTGAAACAAAAAATCAATGGAAAAATATCATCACTCCTTGAGTGAGAACTAAAAAAAAAAAAAAAGCACCTGATGCATAGAAAGCACTGTGTAAGCATTTGACAAAATTTAAAATTCTGTCACCCAGCAGTGGGGTGTTACTGCTGTTTTTTCTATGCATTTCTGTGCATTCTATTAGACAGATTTAGACCACACTGTGGCAGATTGCATGTTCCAAAGTTGGGCATAACCGTTCTCCTACCCAACCTGCTCTTCTGCACTGTGGTCTCTACACTCCCCCATCAAGCAGAGGAATGGCTTTCTCTTCCCCTGAATCTGGGCTGTGCTTGGTTGTTCAGTCAACAGATGTGGGGAAGTGGTGTCCTGGGGCTTCCAACCCAGGCCTGAGGAGCCTTTGGTCTCTGCTTCCCTTCTTCCGCTCGCTCACCCATGGGAACCTACCGCCTGCTGGAGAAACGCAAAGAACATGGTAAGACCTGGGGCTAGTGCTCGGCTCGGAGCTGAGTGGCCTGCTGGCAGGCAGACGGCTTTCCCTGCCATCCCCTGGGAGGGGGCCCACAGCCTCAGCTGCCATCTGCCTGCGACAGCAGGAGAGACTGCTGAGCCCGAGCCACGAGGCTGAGCCCAGTTAGGTCACAAAGCTGTGAGGGACCATCATCGTTTATTGGTCAAAGCTGTTAAGTGATGAGATGGCTTGTTACACAGGGATAGAGAGCTGGAAACGTAGTTAAGGAAAACACTCGAGATCTTGAATTTTAAATATTGATCGAAGGGTTTTCTGTCTGTAGTTTCACAGTTACTTTCAGAGACAGGGGACATTTTCGAACAGACTGCCTCGACTAAGCAAATACATTCCTCTCTCTTTGGACAAGCTGATGACCAGCTGGGCTTGAGCCCTAGGTCTTTTGTACACGAAGGCAACTTGGAGATCATCTAACAATCATTTGTCTGCCTGCTTGATTCACAGATGAGAACCAGGGAGGGGAAGTGACTTGCTCAGGGTCAACTGGGGCTAAGTGACAGAGCCTGGGCTGGGCCCACCGGTGCCGAGACTCAGCTCAGTGCTCTGTTATGACACTGTACTACCTGTTTATACTGACGTTAGGGGCAGGATTGACTTGGGGGTTTCAAAATATGAAAATGATGAAAGAGGTGTGGGTCCCGAAGTCATCTGACTATTTTATGGCTATGTCCAGCCCCATGCTTCTGGGAAGACACAGTTTCTTTAAGAAGTGCTATTTCATGCTCTGTCTAGGGAGAAGCTGTGAATGTATTGAGTCAAGGCCAAGTTTGTGGAGAAAGGGCCTCAGTGGGGAGGTGGTCAGGAGGGTGGTGGCCCACAGGACACCCTGCTGTCCTGGGATTGAGAGGAAGAGTGAGGACTATGGTGGGTATGGCCCCTGGACAGGGTTGTGAGAGATAGCACAGGGGACTGTCCCTGGGCCTGCTGCTCAATACCATTCTGACTGAGCAGTTCAGATTTGAAGGCTGGTGGTGTCTGGCTGATTCAAGAGGCAGTTGTCCTCATCCCAGGAGGAGGGGAGACTCAGACAGAAGACTCAGTGAGGAGAGAAGGTCAAACTATTTGTTGAGCTGTGTTTCCCACAACTCATAAGTTGAACTTCTAATTCCCAATGCCTCTGATGTGACCTTATTTAAAAACAGGGTCTTTGCAGATGTAGTTAGTAAAGATGAGGTCATGCTGGAATACGGTGGGCTTCTCATCAATATGAGTAGTGCCCCTATGAAAAGAGGAAGTCTGGACACAGGCACACACATGGGAGGACCCCATGTGAAGATGAGGGCAGAGATCAGGGTGATGCTTCTACAAGCTAAGGAACACCAAAGATTGCCAGCAAGCCACCAGAAGCCAGGAGGGAGTGTGATATAGATTCTCCCACACGGCCTCCAGATGGAACCAGCCCTGCCCACATCTGATCCAGACTCACAGACTTCACTACTGTGAGACAATACATTTCTACAGTTCAAATCCCCTCATTGTGATACTTTGCTATGGCAGCCCTAGGAAGCTAATAAAATGTTATATAGCAGGAATGCAGGGGAGGGTGTGGGGGCGCGTAAGAGTCCAACCAAAGGACTTGTATGCATGAATATAAGCATAACCAATGGATGCAAGACACTGGGGGGAGGGGGAGGGCATGTGATGTGCTGGGGGGTAGGGGCGGCCGGGGGGGCGGTTAATGGGGGGGAAAAGGAGACATATGTACTACTATTTGTAATACTTTAAACAATAAAAAAATGTGATATAGGTCAAGGCACAGAGTCTTGAAATTAAAAAGAAAGAAGAAAGGAGCAAGACAGCAATTGCCCGGAGGAGGGAAGGATGGGTGTGGTGACCTTGGCTTATGGCAAACGCCACTGGGAGAATCACATGCAGCCCCTGGAATTCTGGAGCCAAGTCATGCCACCTGCACCAGAGATTTATGCTTCTTTTGAGAAATAGCTCTTGGCATGTGACTGGATCCTGGTAGAGACAGAACACTTGGCCATGGACATGGCATCTGGATCTGCTTATTATGAGCTGGGTTCTGTCAACCCTGCCAAGTTATAAGTCAGACAGGTCCAGCAGGTGTCCACTTGATGTACAAATATTATATATGGGGTTGAGCCTGAGTAGGATCAGGAGGCATGACTAACCTGCAAGCACAGGTAGTCCAGACATCCTTGTCGCCCACCACAGTTAGAGCCATGCCCTTCTCCAACTGGTGCCTATGGCTACATAGGGGAATCCCATATGACCAGCTGGAAGAAGAGCTTGGTTTACAGATGGATTAACTCAGTACATGGGTGCAAGTAAAAAATGGATAGTGGCTAAATTTCCCCCACATGTAGGGATGGCTTAAAAGACAGTTGAGAGGGAACATCTTTTCAAGCAGCACATCTAATCATCTACTTTGTATGGAAGCAAAGGTGGCCCAAGGTGACTGGCCAATGACTGGCCCAGGACTGGAAAAGAAAGGGAATAGAGGACCATAGACAGGGGTGAGGCCTGTGGTGGACACATGGGAGCGGGCATGGGGTATAAAGATTTTTGTATTGTACTCACCAGTAAGTGTATCTGTATAAACACTCACTGGGAAGTGCCAGCTATCAGCTGGGCAACCAAGTAGACAAAATGACTTGTTCTGTTGACATTATCCAGCCTTCATCATCAGCCACCCCAAACTGGCTTGCTGGGCTCATGAGTGGAGTGCCACATGTCAGGGAGGAAGCTGTGTGTGGGCCCAACAGCATGGACTCCCACTTGACAAGGCTGATCAACTACTGTCACTTCTGAATGCCCAGTAACTAACTCATGCAGGCACTAATCCTCAAGGAAACCAATTGATCACTTAGTGACAAGTTGACTACATTAACCCTCTTCCACCCTAGAAGGGCTAGTGGTTCCTTCTCACAAGGATTGATACCATTTCTGAGGATGGGCTTGTCTTTCCTGCCTTGAAGCCTACCTAAGCCAGCATTACTATCTGGGGCTCATACAATGCCTGGCCCATTGGCATGAAGGCCACACAGAGTAGCATCCCTAGAGGATCCACTTCACATTGAAGGAAGTGTAAGAGTGGGACCACAACCAGACGACCCACTGGTTGTGTCACATACTTTGTCACTCAGAGCCACCCTCCTGCAATGATGGAACAGCTTTCTATAGGCACAATGGAAGCCCTAGCTTAGAGGGATGGGGTGCCATCATTCAGGATGCAGTGCATTTTTAAAATCAGCGACCCTTATATGGTGCTATGTCTCCAACAAAAATGGTGCAAGGGTCCAGCAACAAAGGAGTAGAAGCAGGCATGGCCCCATTTACCCTTATGCCAGTGACCCATGGGGGTGTTATATACCTGCCCCTGCAAATTTGGGTTCTGTAGACTCAGAGGTTCTAATTGCCCAAGGAGTGCACACTTGCCAGGGATCACAGTGAGTGTACCATTGACCCACAAGTTACAAGTGCTGCCAGGACACTTTGGACTCATTGTACCCAGAGACAATGGGCAAGGAGAGGAGTCATCATACTTACATGAGGAAGTGACCTTGATTAGCAGGAGGGGACATATCTGCTTTTACACAGTGAAGGCAGATTACAAAGATTACATGTGGAATCCAGATGTTACAGGCTGAATGTTTATGTCTCCATGCCCCCTCCCCTCAAAAAAGAATCCATATGTTGGAATTCGCCTGCAATGTAGTTATATGTGAAGATAGGGCTTCGAAAAAAATAATTAAGATTAAATGTCATAAGAATGGAGCCCTGATCCAATAGGATTGGTGTCTTATAAGAAGAGACATCAGAGAGCTCGCTTGCTCTTCTTGTGCATACACTGAGGAAAACCCATGTGAGCAGAAATTGAGAAGGTGGCCATCTATACCTACGGGGAGAGCTCTCACCAGATGCCAGTCCTGATAGCACCTTGATCTTGGACTTCCAGTCTTCAGAACTGTGAGAAAGTAAATTTTTCTGTTTAAGCCACCAGTCTGTGGTATTTTGTTGTAGCACCTGAAGCAGACTAACACACTGGTTGATCCACTTGGGTCTCCCTGGTGCTCCATTGCCTTATTGTAACTATGAATGGACACACTCAGACACCCTGACCTGAGGTACTAGTAAATGATTACATGGATTTATAACTCTCAGGAATGAGGGTTTGGGGTCACACAACCAAGGAAATCACCAAGACCTGCCTCACCTTGGTGAGGCATTGCTGAATGGCAAGTCTTAGTGACAAGTTGACTACCAAAGTCAAGGTGGTCAGCTTGCCCCTACGTGACCAATTGGTTTCCGTGAGGATTAGTGCCTTCAATACAGGATAGTAGAGAAGGGAGAGGATAGTATTAATTGTGGCCTCATGGTCAATTGCAAAGATGGGGCAATAGTTCATCCCACTAACCTCCCTCATCTTGTTGTCCCTCAGGAAGAAAGGGCCACTGGAACCATGGAAGAGCTGCTGCCCAAATCTATGTGGAGAAGTAGATATATTCAGTGCAAGGGGTGGACTGTAGTGGCTATGAGAATGTGCTTGAAGACCTCCAATTACAGAGAGCACCATTGATGCCAGTTGCTGTGCTGCAAAGCTCATCACATTTGAACTGAGGCCCCACTTCCATGGGCTGCACATGAGGTCCCAATCCATGAGGTCCCACTTCCATGTGTGACAGCCCATGAGTGAGTGTGGCAGATATAGTGAGGAAGGTGCATTTTGGGGAGACATGAGGCTCTCCAATGACTGATAAATCAGGAAGAGGTTGCAGACTATGTGTGGATCTGGCTGGAACAGCCAGAGGAGGCCTTGAAAACAAGGCAACATGGCACAGAGACTTACAGGAGGGGATGAACAAGCCCGTAAGTTCCTGGGAGTGGTCCATGCAGTGGAAAGAATATGTGCAAATTCCTGGTTGTACTTGGTTGTACTTGGTGCTCTCATTAACATCTGTCTGCTTACCATCCCCATACTCATCCACGCACCTGCATACAGATAAACTGTGTTTTTTTTTTCAGTCTTGGAGTTTTAGTGGTTAGCATTTCCAGACTATATCAATGTTATCTAACTGTAGCATCTCAGAGGCAAAAAAGTTATTTCTTATTATGGCATCAGGCTTGAAGTCCATTATCTCAGGATCTGCATCAGGTTCAGAGGCAGATAAAGCTCCTCAGGTGCATTTTTTCTTGCTCTGGAGACTTTGAGCTACTAAAAGACAAGTGGTACCCAGGCTTTTGGAATCAGAAAATTTGAGTCCTGCTTCTCTTACAGGTTGCATGGCCCTGAATAGTCCCTTGATCTCTCTGAGCCTCTATTTTTTAATTTATAGGAAGAGATAATGGCAACATTTACCACATAAACCAGAAAGAAAATAAAATAAGACCACCTAAATGGTTGGCATTTATATAGCACAAATATACTAACTGGACCATTAGTTTATTTTTTGATATTTTACTTATTATCTATAATAATAAAAGCATAATATGCTAATTAGACCAGATGTCCTTCCAGACAAAGCTGGGGCTCTGAGGCAAGCCCGGTCCTGGGTACCAGAGGGAAGCCGGTGCCGGCAGTTGGGGTAAGGAAGGCCTACTCTTGCATGAATTTCGTGCATCAGGCCTCTAGTTCTTATATAACAAACCATGTGAAAAAAGCATTGGCTTAAAACAACAATCATTTATTTGCTCATAGTTCTAAAATGTGGGCTGGGCTTGGCTGAGTAGTTCTTCGACTGGTCATGCCGGATGTCACTTTTGTGATTAGAGTCATCACAGCTCAAATGGGGATGGAGGTCCCAAGATGGATTCACCCACATGCCTGGCTCCATTCACATGTTATCAGCTGGGACTTTTGGCTGGGGTGTTTGGTTCTCCTCCCGATGTTTCTCCTTTCTTAGCAAGATAAGAAAGTTTTTCTTTCTCATAGTGAGAGTCACTTTTCAAGAGTATGAGAGTGGCAACTGTTAAACCTTTTGAGGCCTGGGCTCAGAAGTCACCCAACATCACATTTACCACATTTGACTGACCAAACCAGTCACAAAGCCAGCTGAGATTCAAGGGGGTGGAGAAATAGGCTCCATTTTGTAATGGAAGGAGCTGTAAAGGCACACTGCAAAGGGGTATGTGACATACACTCACCCTTCCCAAGACCCCCAAAAGTTTTATCTCATTTTGGCACCAAGTTCAAAATCTGTTATCTCATTATAAGCATCTGGTTATCATGTAGATAACACCTCTCAAGCATGGCTTGTCAGGTGTAGCTTTTCTTGTTACAGAGGTTTTGAACTTAAAAGATAGTCCTCCCTTTCCCACATCTTTGAAACACAGTAGTGAGAAAGGAACTGAATAGATCCTATAGACACTCTTATTTAAAAGGAGGAGAACCACAAAGTAGTCATTGGTCCACAGCAATTATAAAGTCCAGTAGTGACATGTTAGCTCCCCCTATATGAGTCAGAGAATATTTCTTGATTAGGGCCTGATTCTGCTCCCTGAGAGGGCTATCTAGTCAATTATTCACTGTGGCATTTAGATCCCCCCCCCCCCCACCCTGGGCTCTTGGCTTCACCCATAGATAATTCTTTCCTCCTCCACAGGAAATTATTTATGTCTGCAGCTAAGTAAATTTCTCAGCCTGATTCTTACTTGTAGAAAGTGGACATCCAGCAGTCTCTTTTCATTTTAAGTTGTCTCTTTCACTTTTAGTCCAACCTTGTAGCACTTTCACTGACCAAACTCTCTTAACATTTTTGTGGGTTTCCTATGAATCTTATTGGGATTCACTCCATTCCACTAAAACTTCATCCATAATCGTTTTTGAGACAGAACTTTCTGGTTGTGTGGTCAAGCTGCCATGGGACAAAGCCCTCAAGATTTTCAGAAGCCCTTTTGTATATCTGAGAGGACCTTCTAGGCCCTTACTTTTAGAGCTCTTACAAACATACCCTTGACTTGCTCTTTATGCTGAAGCTATTTCTTAGCTGAGAATCTTTGCCTGGCTGAGGATATTAGGGATGAAAAACAGTTTAATTTTTTTTAACCAGAAATTTCTGGGCCCTCTCTATTTCTTCTAAAATATGCTTGGATACCAAACAATTTCTTTCTTAACTTATCTCTCTCTGGCAGTATCTTATCATACACAACTGGAAGCATTTAACTGATACTTTCAACATTGTGTCTAGAAATATTCTTAGCTAAGTCTATAAGTTTATTAAGTATTTTATATCTTTTACGTTACAGCAGGTAATTCTTTCTGCATAGTATAGATTGTTCTTTTTCCAGCTTCTAGTAACAATTTTCTCACTACCGTTTTAGCATACACTAAAAGATGGTTCACCATTTTTCCAGCCTTTGCTAACCATCTATTCACTGCTTTCCTGACTCCTATTTGCTGTCTTGTTCCATAGCCAACATCACATGTGTTAGATTTTTGTTATGGCAGCACTCTTCTTTAACTATGAATTGCTTTAGCAGTTATCTAATGCTGTGCAACAAATCACTTCACATTTTTGTGGTTTCAAACAAGAACCATTTATTTGCTCACTCTTTTGTGGTTCTGTAATTTGGGCAGGCTTAGTTTGGATGCTTATCTCTGTCCCACATGGTGTTGGCTGGGCTCACTTATATGCTTGCACTCAGTTGTCAGTTCATCTGGGAGCTGGCTGACGGAGATGGCCTTGCACACGTCTTCCAGTTGGCTGGGGCTATCAGCTGGGGCACCTCTGTTCTTCTCTGTTTGGCCTCTCCAGCAGAAAGCCTGGACTTCCTACATAGTGGCAGCATCCTAAGAGAGCAAACCTTAATGTGCGAGCATTTCTAAATGTTTGGCATGCATCACATTTGCTGATGTCCCGTCGGCCAAAGACAGTCAAATGGCCAAGCTCAAAGTCAATATGAGAGTGAATGAAATAAGGGAATAGATTCTGGGAAGCATGATTCATTGAAGGGCCATTAATATAACAGTGTATCACACTTGATGCCCTTCCATGATCTGCTCCTGCTGACTTCCAGACTTGGTTTGTGGTAGAGAATTCTAATGCTTTACCCTTACCTTGATCTTGTACTCCTCTTCCTCCAGGCACATAAGGAATTACAATTACTGTTCTGTCCCTCCTTGCAAGGGGGTCATGCAACCAGTGGGCCATGTGGGTTGTGAGTAAAGAGCTTATATTATTTCCAGGCAAGAAATTTAATAGTTGATGTGAACACCTCTAGCTTCTCCATTCTTCCCATACTTCATGAACCCTGAATTCTCTGTTGAGAGGTGGTAGTTTCTGATGGCCTGGGTAGGCAACTGAGTAATGACTACATGAAGCACAGAGCCCCACAATGCCCATATTATCTTCACATTTTACACCTATACAAAGAGCTAGCAATTAATCTTTATTGTTTCAAGCCATTGAGATTTTGGGTTTACTAGTTACTGCAGTATAATCTAGCTTATCTTGATAGAAACAGAAGACTCAGTTCTTCCATGCTCTGTGGTCAACTCTAGATCCCTCCTTGGGTGTATTTTGTTTTGACTTTAGCAGCCTCACGGGGAATAAATACATAACCGAGTGTCTAATGGAAAAGGTGGAGGAAGAGAGGAAGGAAAAAAAGCACTGGGCCAATGAGGAGCCCATCATGAGTATTTGCCAAGTCTTTAAGAAGTGCCTCCTGGATGTCAGGTTCTATGCACTGCCCAGGTGAGCAATGACGAGTGAGGCGCTCACCCTGGAGGAAGACACTGGCTACCAGAGAGGGTGACGCATAAACAGTGAACCACACTGGAGAGCCATGAGTGCCACCAAGTGCTGGGACTGATTTTCGATTTTCTTCTGTAATTGGCTAATTGTCCCTGCAGGCCATTTCCACAGAGAAAGGCCAGGCGAGGTGCCTGGGAGGCAGCCTCCTTGGAGTAAGGATGTGGCCAGCCTCCCAAGGTGACATCTCTGAAGGCCAGTACTCATCTGGATTCATAAGGTCTGAGCTTTTTTAAAAAAGTCAGTCTCATTACTTTATAATCACATATCAGATTCAATCCTTACAGATGACACATACAGAGACAAAACAAAACTCTTCTGAGGCTGCGGTTTGCAATTTTGAGGCAGGCTCTGTGGCTGAAATGGGAAAATCTTTTTGGACATTCAGCACCAGCTCAGAGCTGAGGGCCCTGGGAGGTTGGACAGCATTCATGGCAAAGCTCTGAGACTCTGACATGGTGAAGTCACAGTGCAGTAAGGGATTAATCCATGAAATATTAACTTCCAACGAGTGTTGGTTCTGCATTTTAAAGGCAGATCTGCCTTGGACTATCTGGGATCTGTTGGGCTGAGCTGTTCAGGGCTGTGTGGGGAGTGGGGGGTGGGTAGGGGGGAGGAGGGAGTGGCACACAGGAGGGTGGGCACTTCCTGAGGTCAGACCCAAAAGGTGTGCTGCCAATAGCAGTTCAGGGACCTAACCACAAAGCATAAGCCAGGTGAGGTGTGGGTGGGCAGAGTTTAACTCTATTTAGTGGGTGTGAATTTTGCTTTACACACAACATGAGATAGAAGGGAAATTTTCTTTCCCACAAACTGTCATTTAATTTATTTTGAGCCCACTTCCTGCCAGGCCAATGGGAAATTCAATCTTAGTCACCACTGGGCTCCTTCCCCCAACTCCCTGGCTTCCTTGACTTGTGAGTAATAGAATCCTTAAAAGTGTGGAATATTAGCTGGGCACCCTCTCGGCTTTAGTGTACATGAGCTGCCCAGTTTGTAAGCCCACACAGTCCTTTGAAGCTCAGCTGTCCCTGTGCAGGCTGGCACATAGGCCTTTGCTAGGCTGGAGCTTCTGAGCAGGTCTGATCTCTGAGATGCACACCTCAGTCATTTCCCCGAGGCTGGACACTGCCTGGGGCATGCAGGGCAGTGGGAAATGGGTCCTTGCTGCTCCGGAATCCGCAGATCTCTGTCCCCTCCTAGTCTTGTCCATCTTTCCAACCCTCTCCAGGGCCTGCCGGTGTCATGCTGCCATTCCCTCTGCTGTCCCTCCCTAAGCCCCAGGACCTGTCTTCTTTATAGATAATCCTTTCTTTCTTTCATCTCCAGGATCACACTTTCAGATAACAGCGGGGTGAGGGCATGAGTTGGGGAGGTCGGGTGGGGGTGGGGGGGTGGTTATGGTGGGATAAGGACACATATGTAATACCTTAATCAATAAAGAAATTAAAAAAAATAAAAACAAAGACCGTTTAACCCTGACCTATGGACAAAAGAAGTGGTTTCTAGGACTCAGAGCCCTACTTACTTCCTTGAGAAGAAAAAGAGAAAGTGGATAGGACCTCTTATCTTTCTGATTTTTTTTTACAGCAGCAAGACGAAAAAGCAATACACACACACACACACACACACACACACACACACACACATATAGTAGCATCGTCACTAAGGCAGATGACTCCTTCCAAGAACTCGGGGCTCCAGCAGGCCCTCCATTGGTGGGCACTCTGGTGGTCATTGACCAGCTAGGATGGGCTTATAAAGAATCCCCTGGAGCTGGCCAGGCAGAGTGCCAGGGTCTGGGAGGAACCTTCTGCTGACAAGATGCATAGGCGGGCCATTCCAGTTATTGGCCTTTTTTGTTTGTTTGCTTGTTTGTTTGTTAATTAGGGAGAGGGGAAGAGAGAGGGAACGACAGAGAGAAACATCGATGTGAGAGAAGCACATTGATTGGTTGCCTCCTGCACAAGTCCTGACCAGGACCTGGGCCGGGGAGGAGCCTGCAACCGAAATATGTGCCCTTGACTGGAATTGAACCCAGGACCCGTTGGTCCGCAGGCCGACACTCTATCCACTGAGCCAAACCGGCTAGGGCCAGTCATTGGCCTTTGACAAACAGTGACCTAGCGCTGCCATGTGCCCAGCAATGTGCAAGGCATGGCAGGGGTTGGGGACTAGGCAGCAGGGGCTCGCAATGTGGTACATTTCAGAGGCAGGAGGACACCAGCAGCACGATGCCCATCGCTGCAGATCACTGCCAGGAGGGACCTGCCAGGAGAGACCAGCGCAGCCACACAGGCCTCCCAGGTCGGTTTCTCAGAACCCCTTCCAGCCGGGTCCTTTAATGCCCCTCCAAACGTGGTCATCATGGTCTTAAAGATACCTTTTCTGGATCGTCTTTCTTCAATGTGTAATTTGTTGTGTTAAAAACTTGCTTTCTTCCTTCTCAATAAAGGAAACTGTATCGTGGCCCTGATGCCTGGCTCCTTTCTCCTGGTCCTGCTGGAGCCAGAGGGTGGAGATGAGGGGCTCTTCTGCTCCTCCCAGGACACCCGCCGAGCATCCCTGTCACACTCAGACTCGGATGGAGGAAGCCGAGGGGGGGCACCTATGTCCGCAGCCTACTCTGCAGATGGCCTGGCAGACCCTCCCTGGTCACTGTGGCCACGTCAGTCCTTGGTCCTCATTCCTTGGCTCTAGCTCTTTGGGTCTGGGTGTGGGTTTGGCCTTTTCCACAGGCCTCTTGTCCTTTAAACTGTATCTCACTGTGTTTCCTTTTCCCATCTGCTTCTGGGGTACCAGCCTTCTGACTATTTAACAAGGTCCCTTCTTCCAAGGACAGATCTCCCCCTCCTTCTCCAACTCTTCCTCCTCCTCCTCCTCCTCCTCCACCTCCCTATCCTCCTCTACCTCCCCTTCCTTCTCCTCATCTTCCTATTTGCAGGGTAGGTCTCAAGTTTCATGACATTCCTGACCAGGAGGAACTCAGGTCTGGAGCCAGCCCAGGGTGGAGCAGTAAGGATTTATCCACACTATAGATTGCTGGACGAGGCTGTATTTAATCCCACTTTATGTTACTGTGTTTAATTAACTGGTTTACATGATTTCTGAAAGGGTCTAGAAATATAGAAATGGTTCAGATTGTAATTACCTGCCTCATTCAAAGTTCTATTTATATGTCATTTTCCTTTTTGGTTAATTTATTTCAGAGAAATAAAACCCAAGCTTCCTGATGCCAGTCTCAGCGCCAGGTCCTAATCTCATGGTGGCCAGGCTGCAGCAGGCCAGGCTGCCCAGGCTCTGACTCACACTGCAGAGACGGAGGTCAGAAACACTCCGGTGAGAGAGAGCTAACAATAAGGACGCTGGGCTCTCTTTGGAAGCCTTAGAAAGTTCAGAGGCCAGTTGGGGTGGGCCCTTTTGGGGGCCTGGTGGGTCTGGAGAACCCTGGGCCTCTTGCTTTTGTTACTCCTACATTCAGCGCCATGAAGTTAAAATTGGTGGCGATAGGTCTTTGTCCAATTCACCCCCATGTGCCCAAGTTGGATGGTGACACCCAAAAGCTGCCATAGGGACGTGGGTTGGGTCTAATTCTGATGCTTCTGAGCAAGTGCACAGGCAGACCCTCCGGGAGCTTCCCCGTCAGAGGAGGGCATGGATGTGTGGGTTTAGGACTAGAATGACCTGAGATGTGTCACTTATTTTTCCATGGATCTCATGGTATAAGCCTCCCTTGTTTTTCCTCATTGGCTGACTTTAAAGCTCTATAAGTTCTGTCGCTAAAGGCTAGAGGGGGTTTGGCCACTGTTGCACATGCAGTATTCAATGCGTTTCATGAGCTGTCACATAGTAGGTACTTAGCAAATGTTTGAGGCTGTGGGACTATAATTTCCACAACAAAGCAGCAAGTTTCTGGCTCCCTCTTTCATTCCTGCTGTCCTTCGGGATCTAGATGGAAACAATCAAGATCAGCCCACTAACTCCCCAATAGAAACAAAAGTAGTTTAAGAGGTAAGAGTTTGATAAATGCTTTGGGTTACTGTCTCTTTTCAGTAAGTCCTGTCTCCCCTCCAACGGGGGTGATGTCAACCCAGAAAAACAGCAAGGGGTGATGACAGGATCAAGCAAACCCACACATTGATTTGAGTATTTACTTCTGGTTAAAACAACTGTCTTGGAATTCTCTTACTTGGATCTCTTCACCTCGTCCTTAAGTTACCGGTGTCCTTCGTTGTTCTGATGGCTGTTTAGATGCCACATTAATGCAGATGTCTGACCTTGAACACTCTCCCCAGCTCGGGCCTCGGGGCTCAGCCCTCAGGACACTGGGCTCTCCCTGTGGGCAGCTGCGGCAGGAGAAGGGGTGGAAGGAGCCGGCTGAGGCTCTCCACTCTCAGAAGGTGATTAATTATGAATTTCATCCAATGGCTCTGTCCCATCTCTTGCTGTCACCAATAATTAAGAGCTGACAAGGCAGCTGTTTTCCATGGGAATTTTCACCTGGGAAATTCAAAGTTCTTTAGAAAAACCACTTGAAGATCCAGCTTAACACCCTGGTAGCACAGCACAATAAATCCACTGGAGTCTGTCCCATCTCTTGCTGTCACCAATAATTAAGAGCTGACAAGGCAGCTGTTTTCCATGGGAATTTTCACCTGGGAAATTCAAAGTTCTTTAGAAAAACCACTTGAAGATCCAGCTTAACACCCTGGTAGCACAGCACAATAAATCCACTGGAGTCTTGAATGTAAAATCACTTGAGAAGGTATGAGAAAGGAACAAATGTGCAACAGTGGGAAGAACACAGGGTTTAGAGGCAGCAGACATCCAATTTTGAGTCCTCTTTCTCCCAAACATTAGTTGAATCACATTGAGCAAGTCACTTAAACTCCTGGATTCTTTATTTCTTTAGCTAAGAAATGGAGATGATAAGATACCCAGTGGTATTAAGTGAGCACCTACTGTGGATTATCTGTAAAATGGAGATGATCAATAGCTACAATATAGTGAACCCCTCCCCAGCTGTGACATGTTCCATTTTATGTTATCTCACTTTACTTATTTATTTTTATAATCCTCACCTGAGGATATATCTTATTGAATTTAGAGAGAGAGAGGAAGGGAGAGAGAGAGAGAGAGAGAGAGAGAGAGAGAGAGAGAGAGAGAGAGATATCAATCGGTTGCCTCCTGTATGGGCCCAACCAGGGAATGAACCCGAAACCTTTGGTGTAGGGGATGGTGCTCCAACCAACCGAACCACCTGGCTAGGGCTGTTATTGCACTTTAATCCACAAAAGCTTTGAAGAAAATATCTCTTTCAAACACATGTGCCCGTGTGCGTGCACACATACACACACACACACACACACACACACACACACGTGCACACACACAATTGAAGAAGATAACATAAACAGGTGTCAGAGCACAGCCAGTGCCCTGCATGAGCTCTGGTGCTCTGAGTGGCTGCGAGTCCGTGTATTCTTCTCAATTCTTCTCGACTACGGCAGGGTTGGTCCTTCTCCAGCCCTGCCCACTGTACTAACTGTTGGGAACTTAGTCCAAGTTCCTCCTTTTTCCTCTGCTCCCTAGACACAGCTCAATTCTCGGCGGTGGGGCAGATAGAGAAGCCATGAGAAGTTGTGGGTGTAGAAGAATGAGTCTTTATTGCAAAAGCCAGTGACCACACAGCCATCCGACAAGAACAGCCCTCATAGCAAAGTCCATACAGGCAGGCAGCCAGACGCCGGCTGGTGAATACATATCTTCCTCGCATAGTAGGGTTCATCTCTGTACCCACAGTCAGTATCTGAACAACCGCATGCTGCCTCTGAAATCACCGCCTTACATCATAGTGGTACCTTAGCCCTCTGGCTCAGCAGCTTCTGTCTCTCCTGCCCAGCTGCTCTCTCTCTAGCAGACTTCTTCACACACTTCATCCAGCTAGCTGGTCAGTTACTTACTTTTACACTCTTTAGACAAAGAAGACTTTGTGCCAATAGTTACATCAATCATATTGGCTATTGAAGGGCACAGTGTACCGTGAGAGTGCTGTGGCTGTGCAGTCGCTCATGGTATTTTTGTCCTGATTAGGATTCTCGGGCTCAGAGTCCTTGAACATCCCATTTAGGCACATGCCCAGAGCAGCCTTTGGCCCTTCTGGTGTATTGATCATAAGACTCTGTGCTCTCATTCATTGGTCTTGACTATCCAGGGACCTGGCGTGGTTCCCACAATAGGTCAGAGTAAAAGTAGGAAAATACTAGAGGCAAGGATAAGACAGGCACTGGATTACATCGGAAGCATCCGTCGATCTGTGTCTTATCCTGTATCCCTCTGCCCCGTCCTTCCAGGCCTTCCCTGCTCATCCTGCCCCTTAGTCAGTCACCATCCTTACAAGCAGAAACACAGACACTGCCAATGCCCAGATCAGTTCTGCATGACAGCACAGGTCTCTGATGCTATAAATGAGGTCATCCTTTGGGAGAAATGGGCTGCTTGGGATCAAAAGTTGAAGTCCTGAAAGACACTGGGCACAGAGTTCCTGGATAGAACAAACAGGCAGTCCCACTGTCCCACCCTGCAGGCCTCCTACATGCAGAGCTTCCACAGGCTGGTGGGCAGCAGCTGAAGCAGCCATGGAGGTCAGATTGTGAGCATCTCAGGTGAGGCTGCTAGTCAGGAGGAGCTGGGAGTGATGATGAAAATGCAGCAGAAATGAGGGTTCATCAAGGGATGCCACCCGGACAATTGGTCACCAGGGCCAGGGCCAGCCCTGACCCTCCCTGCTTGTATGGACTAAAAGTCCGTGCCCCCTCCCAAGTCCCATGTTGAAGCTCCAAGCCCCAATGCGATGGCATCTGGAGGTGGGTCCTTTGGGAGGTGATTAGGGTTCACTGAGGCAATGAAGGTGGAGCCCCCATTATAGCATTTATTAATTTATTATATTTTTATTGATTTCAGGAGAGGGAGAGAGAGGTAGAAACATCAGTGGTAAGAGAGAATCATTGATAGGCTGCCTCCTGCACACCCCCTACTGGGAATTGAACCTGCAACCTTGACCAGAACCAAACCTGGGACCCTTCAGTCTGCAGGCCAATGCTCTATCCACTGAGCCAAACTGGTTAGGGGAAGCATTCCTGTCTTTCTGAGAAGAAGAAGAGAGACCAAAGCTCACAAACAGAGGAGATCAATGAGGACACAGCAAGATGGTAGCCATCTGCCAGCGAGGAAGAAGGCCCTCACCAAGAACTGAGTCTGATGGCACCTTGGTCCTGGACTCCCAGACTCTAGAACTGTGAGAAATAAATGTCTGTGGTTTAAGCTCCCCCATCTATGATATTTTGTTAAAGCAGCCTCAGCTGACTAAGCCACTGCCCCCAGCACCCCAGAACACAGGCCACCCCAGTGAAAAAGGTGTAGGAGGGAGAGATACACCCAATGGGCTGGGAAACTAAATTGACTGAAGACAAATTTTCACTAGTCGGTAGGACAGAGGCTTGAGATAGAAGATGAGTTGAGCTATGGAAATGTAAGGAACTTCCATATTCACATACTTGCTTTTGTGGCCTGAGAAAGTAATCCCTGCCCTTCATGAGGTGTTTCCCCCTGGTTTCTGACTCAGATCTCTGCTGGGATTAGATCTGGCCCCGGATGTCTGAATGCCATGCTTCCTTGGGTTTACTGACCCTCCGTCAGCCTCCTTTGAGGGTGGAGAACAGTTGGGGCTCCATCACTTTGGGCTGCTGGGAGCTCAGGGGACTGTCCCAGCCTCCCTATGCTGTGGTGCTGCCTGGCATGCTGGCATGAGAGGTAGGAGGCCCTGCGTGGAGAACCCCTCCCAGGCTGCACTCAGGCCTCTGCTCCTCTTGGGTCTGCAATCCCACTGCCCGGGGCTGGGGAGGAGGAGGGATGCTCACCAGCCTGCTTCTCTCTTTGCCTCTCAGTGCACAGTCCCTCCTCCAGGCTTTGGAAATACCGGCTGGTTCGAACAGGGCAGGCTGGCCTTTCATCAGTCACTTCCAGACGTATCATTTATAGCATAAACTTCCTGCCACAATTCCTTTAGGGTATGGCATTTGATACTGACTTGCCAGGATTTTGTGACTTAAAAATGTCCTCTCTGCTCAGTAGTTGATTCTGAAGCTCAGAGCTGAGCCTCACCACTTTTTGGGTTTTTTTGTGTGTGTGTGTGTGTGTTTTCTGCTGTAACTGTGCTCTCAGAGGTAACAAATGATGCTTCCAGTGTGGTTTGAATGGAGAACAGCTAGTCATCCAAAATATTACTTGGCCACAGATGCCTATCATGTGTTCTCAGTGATGTCTAGAGATAAGACATAAGGGTGCGTTTCTGTCTCCTGTGGCCAATGTTTCAGAATTCATAATGTCCCAAGCTATTTTAACAAGTTGCACATCTTCTTCTGATTTGAGATCCATAAACATTCTATCAGGGATCTTCATAGAAATACACAATGATGAAGTTCACAATACTCAGGAAATCTCCACAATGGGTACAGAACCAAAATGTGTACAGCCACTATTTTTTAAAAATATATTTTTATTGATTTCAGAGAGGAAGGGAGAGAGAGATAGAAACATCAATGATGAGAGAGAATCATTGATTGGCTGTCTCCTGCACGCCCCTTACTGAGGATCAGGTCTGCAACCTGGGCATGTGCCCTTGATCTGAATTGAACCTGGGACCCTTCAGTTCACAGGCCGATGGACGCTCTATCCACTGAGTCAAACTAGCCAGGGCTGTACAGCCACCATTGATAACATCGTCCACGTGAGCCACTGACATAACTAAGTGGAACTGCCAAAATCTCTATTATAAAAACCCCGTGGCCATGATGCCATCAAGCTGTAATGACCAAACACCAAAAGGTACCTGCTGAATGTCATGATTTCTTCATGGGAACAAGTAAGTGTTGCTGTGTTCAATTCTAATCTTCCAACGAAGGTCAATTTAAGTGCTCCTGAGAAGGAAAAGTTAGGGCAGAAAACTATTCTTATCTCCGTCCACAACTGTCTTCAAGGTGGGCGGGGGCTGCCTGGGCAGCATGCGTGGGTGGGCGGGGACTTGACGTTGGGTCCCTCCGCGTGCTGGGTCTGGGTCTCGCACGATTTCACACGGTGGGCCTCTAGTAATGAAATAATAAGTTAAAACAACATCACTCGAGGACTGACTCTGATGATCTTATTTGACCCAACAGTAAATTTACAAACCCCTAGAACACTTTTTTTTTCTCAAAATGCAGTCTGTTTAACATCTATGCCAATATCCTATGCTATGCTTTAAAAATGCAATTTCTGGATCCTACCTCTGACCACCTGAATGGATTCTCTGAGGGTGTGGTCCAAGACTGTATTTTCAACAGCTCTCCTTGGTGACCCTTGTGTACCCTGATGGTCTCTAGGACAAGGGTTCTTCATCTCTGGTTGTGCCATAGACACCTGGGCAGTCAGGAGAAGCCTGTTAACCAGAACGCCGTGTTTAAATGCAGGGAATCAAACATTCAAGATGACAAAGAAAACTGATTAGATTGAAAAACAATGATCAAAATATCCAACAAAAATAAATTTCTGATAAATAAATGCCTGAGCTTTGTCAGTAATGCATTCATAACAAGGTCTCATAACCACAAAAGTTTTGAAGAAATCATGAGTATAAATGATGTTTTGAGATAATTGCAACCCTTCTAATGCTGTACGATATAAAAGTCTATGACTTCTATTGGTGACAATGTCAGAGGTTCTGCTACTCCTGAAAGTGTAGTTTGTTGCCTACATTCATAATTAAAGGAAGCAAGTGAAAAACTAAAGATATGGTCCAGCTGGCATGGTTCAGTGGCTGAGCATCGACCTATGAACCAGAAGGTCATGGTGTGATTCCAGGTCAGGGCACATGCCTGTGTTTCAGGCTCAATCCTGGGTAGGGGGGCTTGCAGGAGGCCGCAGATTGATGGTTCTCATATCATTGATGTTGCTCCCTCTCTCTTCCTTTCCCTTCCTCTCTCTGAAATCAATAAAAACATATGTTTAAAAAACAACAACAACAAACTAAAGATATGTTTTTTTTCTGTTTACATTCCCAGACTCCTCTTCATCCATAAATCACAGGTTAAGAATACCTGGTTAGTGGGATGGATAGTGCACACAAACTTTGGGACATCTTGCATAAACAAATATGGGCATGTACACACATACACACATGATATTTTGCAACTGTGACTGACATAGATTGAACATAGACTATTTGAAGTTACCGTCTCGGTGAGAGTGGGCATTGAAAGACAGAACCATGTGCTCTGGCAATCTACCAGCCAGAGGAGAGGGTCAGGTTTACTAAGGAAAATAAAGGAGTCTGTTTAAGAATGTGACTGGCGAAACGGACCTCGTACTTTCACACGTCCTCTGTGAGGACCTCTGATCAGTTCCAGAATGTGCACACGTAGTTGCGAGGGGCCGAGGTCTGCCCATGGAGCCTCAGAGCGATCATTTGAGCCTGGCGAGATTTCAAAGTAGGTGCAACCCTTTCACCCGCGGAGACCATAAAACCCGACGAAGAGAGCAGCTTCCCAAGCGTGGTTCCCTCCACATGTGCCTTGGGAAAGATGTTCAATAAAAACCAGCTCTGTGGTCAAATAAGTCAGAAATTCTGCATCTGAAACATCTCCTTGTAGCAGTTCCCAGCACGTTCGCCATGCTGGGAAGTTTGTAGGTCAGGAAACCTGTTTAATTTTGTTCATTGTGCATCAGAATCTCCTGGGTGTCTTAAAGAAATGCTTAAAAAATGCTCACCACTCATAGACGATGATTTAACTGGTTATGGTATAGTATTAAAAATTTTCCTCAGGGTGAGAGGCACTGGTACACTGGTCATTTTTAAAAGCTTATTTCACCATACACCCTGCATTAATTTCCTGTGGCTGTTGCAACCGAGTACCACAAACTGGGCAGCTTAAAAGAACAGAAATGTATTCTCTCATAGTCCTGGAAGTCAGACGCTCATAGTCAAGGTATCAGCAGGGCTGTGCTGCCTCAAAGGCTTCTTCTTCTTGCTCCTGGGGGAGGCCAGCAATCCTGGCCACTGCTTGGCTCACAGCTGCAGCACATCAACCTGCCTTCTGTCGGCACCGTGCTGTCCTGGATGCCTTTCTTCTTCTGTAGGGACACCAGTCACCCTGGATGGAGGCCCCCCTACTCCATCCAGTAGGACCTCATCTTAGCTTGGTTACACCTGTGAAGACCCTGTCTCCAAACAGGGTCATGTCACAGGCACCAGGGTCAGGAACTCAACACCCCCTTTGAGCAACACAGATCCACCTCCTTCAGGTCTCCTTTGGGAGGAATCCTTGGAACACTCTTGGTGAAATGCTGTCCACTAGAAGTTTACATTTTGAGCAACGTCACTTCCTGGCAAACCTGCCATGCTGCATTATTTACATACTAGAGGCCCAGTGCATGAGATTTGTGCACTCGGGGGGTCTCAGCCTGGCCTGCACCCTCTCGCAGTCCGGGAGCCCTTGGGGGATGTCTGACTTATGGCTTAGGCCCGCTCCTATGGGGAGAAGGCCTAAGCCAGCATTGGGACATCTTTAGCGCTGCTGTGAGGTGGGAGAGGGTCCTGCCACTGCCACTGCTCTCACCAGCTGTGAGCCTAGCTTCTGGCTGAGCAGTCCTCCCCTGTGGGAGTGCACTGACCACCAGGGGGCAGCTCCTGCATTGAGCATCTGCCCCCTGGTGGTCAGTGCACATCATAACAACTGGTTGTTCCAGCCTTCAGTCAATTTGCATATTAACCTTTTATTATATAGGACTAGAGCAGTGGTTCTCAATCTTCCTAATGCCGCGACCCTTTAATACAGTTCCTCATGTTGTGGTAACCCCCAATTTCATTGTTACAAATTGAATATAATTAAAGCATAGTGATTAATCACAAAAACAATATGCAATTATGTATGTGTTTTCCGATGGTCTTAGGCAACCCCTGTGAAAGGGTCATTCGACCCCCAAAGGGGTCGCGACCCACAGGTTGAGAACCGCTGGACTAGAGGCTTAGTGCACGAAATTCATGCACTGGGGGTGTGTGTCCCTCAGCTCAGCCTGCACCCTCTCCAATCTGGGTCCTCTCGAGGGATGTCCTACTGCTTACTGGGATCGGGCCTAAATGGGCAGTTGGATATCCCTCTCATAATCCAGGACTACTGGCTCCCAACTACTTGACTGCCTGCCTGATTGCCCCTAACTGCTTCTGCCTGCCAGCCTGATCACCCACTAACCACTCCCCTGCCAGCCTGATTGATTCCAAACTGCAGCCCTGCCAGCCCGATTATCCCCAACTGCCCTCCCCTGCTGGCTGGTCTCCCCCAACTGCCCTCCCCTGCAGGCCTTGTCCCCCCAACTTCCCTCCCTTGCTGGCCTGGTCCCCCCAACCACCCTCCTCTGCTGGCCATCTTGTGGTGGCCATCTTTGACCACATGGGGTTGGCCACCTTGTGTGTTGGAGTGATGGTCAATTTGCATATTACTCTTTTATTGGATAGGATTCTATTTCCTGATAACTGAACAATTTGAACTGTGCCAGAGAATTGTTGGGGCGACAGAATGCTGAAGGGTGTGTCCCTGTGAAGAAGTGGTTGATCTAAAGCTGTGCTTTCTGGCTGGCCGGAATGAGCTGCCAGACAGTGTCTGCTGTGAGCACGCCTCCTCCGAACCATCACGGTTATCATCAGCAGAGAGGGCGTTACCTGGGTGTCCTCAGCCCAGGCAGCCTGCTGCCCACGCATCCGAGAGCAGCAACACGCCATTCAGGTGCACGTTTAAAAGAACAAGCCCCCCCAGTCACCTGGGTTTCAGCCCTTGAAACTGTTACCTGGGCTGAGAGGAGCTGAGCACCTGATTCTTCTGGAAATATTTAAATAGGGGTTGTTGTTATGTGGGAAGCAGGGAGGCCCAGCAGAAAGTCAGAATTCATATGAAAACCCAGGCTCTGACGCCAAAGCTCTGCCCTTTCCACCACTGCGCTGCGTTTCCCTGGAAAGAGTAATACCTGTCTCACAGGAGGGCTGTGAGGGTTAAATGAGATGCTGAGGGCGGAAGTGCCTGTAAATTATAAATTCAGAAAGAACAGGGCCATTCTAGAACATGGTAAGACCCGCTTAAATGTTGTCATTATTATTCAGGAACAGAAGATGGATGATCAGCCTTGGTTTTGGGCAACGTTATGGAGTCAAGTTCGCGGCTGACTGCCTGCCCACTTCCCGTTCTACGACGTTTCTCTCCTGAAATCGTACCTGCCCTTGCTAAATGCAGCGCTGTGGTTCACCTGCTGGTTTCGGTTTGTGTGGTTCTGGCTGTATGAAATGGAACTGCTGATTCCAGCAGCCCTGTTTTTGGGGTCAGAGGAGAGCTCTGGTTAGGAAATGGGAGGAAGCAACTCCTTCCTGTAATCAGAGGCAGAGTTGTTGGCAGAGGCTTCCCAGAGGGGGAGGCACCTGGCTGTCGTCCTGCTTGCCCTTGGGGAGAGCTGTCCTAGATGCCTCTTCCCCAAGGACCTGGTGGAATATGTCCTAGGGGAGCTGGAGGGGAGGGAGGTGTGGTAGGAATAAAGAATGCTGGGTTGCTCATGCAGAGAGCGGTGCCTTTTCTCAGGGGCATGTGCTTGGTGTTCACAGTAGCCAATCCATGTCCAATGGACGTGATATAAAATAAGGGAAACATGTCATAAAACAGCTTGAAAACATCCAAAAGGCAACTCTTGTCCCAAATGTCTCATCTGCTGGACTGCTCCGCAGTCTGGATTTTCATCATTGGGAGTCCTTTCTTTTGGTGCCAGGGTTTTCTACCAAAATGAAAATATTCCTGGGATGGGAGGGTTATGTCTTAATGATCGCTCATCTGCAATATGTGGCAGAGATTTATTTATTGGCTCAAGAGCCTTGGGAACCTAACAACTAAGTTGTGAGCCCCCTGGCCTGCCCCAGTGCAGTCCCTATACCAGGGCCTGGGAGATGCTTGTGGGGTTACCTTTGGATGAAAAGAGCGACTTGTTACTCTATGAGGAAAGGAAGGGGAGAGGTGGGATCAGTGTGTGCACTGCTACTTGGGGGCTTGATAATTTGGGGCAAAGAGGGATTCAAGAAGCTACAGCAAGAAAGCGTGTGATATCGAGGCTTTCAAGAGAGAGATTAGAGTTTGTGTGCTAAGTCCTCCCACTACTATGTGGTTGTATGCAGATCATGCTAACCTGCTGGCCTTGGTTTTGTCAGCTGTGAAATGAGATCACTGATACCTTAATACCTCACAGAACTGCTGTGTGAATATGAAGATATAATGGCAGCTCCTTCCTCCTTCCTTCCTTCCTTTCCTCCTCCCTCCCTTCCTCCCTGTCTCCCTCCTCCCTTCCTCCCTCCCTTTTTCCCTCCCTCCCTCTTTCCTTCCTTCCTTCCTTCCTTCCTTCCTTCCTTCCTTCCTTCCTTCCTTCATAGGAAGAGGAAGAGAGAGCACACAGAATATTGGTGCAGTCTGAGCCTTTCTTGAGCTCCTGGTGTAGGTCTATTATCTTATGATGTGTTATCTCAGCTCGATGAACCCCTTCTCTTAGCCATTCTTTTTTAAAACTAATTCTAGAGAGGGAGGGAGAGGGAGAGAGAAACATTGATCTGTTGCTTCCTGCACATACCCACATACCCGATCAGGGATCAAACCTGCAACCTCAATATGTGCCCTGACCAGGAATCGAACCTATGATCCTTCAGTGCACGGACAACACTCCAACCAACTGAGCCACACCAGCCAGGCCAGGGCAGCATCTTTATAAATGGTGACTGGATAGATACTCATCACTGTTGTTATTACTACTTAAGGCAGGATATGCTCAGTGCTATTGTAATTAACTGCACGTTTGCCCGGCATGACGCACAGTGATGCTGACTAGCTCTTGCATCTGGAAGGTGTGTAAATGCACTATGTGGGGCGTGTTGGTGCACTGCACGGTGGGGAATCTATGCTGGCGTGGCATCCAAGGAGCGAGCTCCTTCCAAACCAAATAAACTGCCCTCAGTGCTGGTCCTGGAGACAAACATGGATAGAGCTCTCTTGGTAGAGAGGCTGAGACCTACTGCATCCAGCAGCCGTTCCCATCAAAGTGAAGAAGGCAGCCAGCCAGTTGCAAAGGATAATGAGGAAAACAAACCCAGGGAGGGGAGACTCAGAGGTGAAGACTGAGCAGCAGCAAGGGCAGTGCTGTGGCCGAAGGGGTCACAGCATCAGGATCCTGAAGAAAGAGGGCCCGGCTCAGAGGGCAGCCTGGCACGGGCAGCAGGGAATCTAAACACTGCTCAGGCTTCCTGCTGTTCCCTGGGCAGAGGAACTGGGAGCTGATATCAAGACTGCTGTGGCCCAACAGCCCCCTGACAGCTCTGTGTCATACGCGAACACAGTTCCCCTCAGAGTCAGCATGAGTTCGCTTTTGACTAATCCATTGTCCTTTGCATGACATACTGAGTCAAGAACTGTATGTACGTTGCTCTATGTGAGCCTGGCCCAACTGGGTGTTAGTAACTCTCAGATTCAAGATATTGGAGCCCCCAGAGATATTGGAGTTGGGTCAGGAGTGATCTTTAAAGAATGCCGTCCTGGAGCCCGCAGGGTGGCTCAGTTGGTGGAAGCATCATTCTGTCCACCAATAAGGTTGATTTTGGTCAGGGCACAGACCTAGGTTGTGGGTTCGATTCCTGGTCAGGGTGTGTATGGGAGGCAGCTGATCAATGTTTCTCTCTCATATTTATGTTTCTTTCTCTCTCACTCCCCCTCTTCCTCTCCCTCTAGAATCAATAAACATATCCTCAGAGATAATCAACCAAAGACCTTGTATGCATATATGCATAACCCATGGACACAGACAATAGGATGTTGAAGGCCTGGGGCGGGGGCGGGCTGGAGGGGGTCAATGAGGGAAAAAGGGGGACATATGTAATACTTTCAACAATAAAGATTAAAAAACATAAATAAATGTATCCTCTGGTGAGGATTTAAAAAAAGAAAAAAAGAATGCAGTCCCGGAGTGACTCATTTCTGCCCACGAGGGCCACTGATCACGTGACGATGGGGAGCAAAGGGTTAAAACACAGGAGAAAGGAAATATTTGCTCCAACTGGGAACTAGGGGAGGCTTCATGGAGGATGTGGCATTTGTGATGCGTCTTTAAAAAAGAGTGGGGTCCTGACTGGGTGGCTCAGTTGCAGGTTCGATACCCAATCAGTGCGAATACAGGAGGCAACCAATCACTGTTTCTCACCTCGATGTTTCTCCTCCTTCCCCCTTCCTCTCTCTAGAATCAATAACAAACATGTCCTCAGGTGAGGATTTAAAAAAAAAAAAGAGAGTGGGATTTTGACACATGGAGATGAGCTTAGGTTCATAGAATGGGGTGAGGTCCTGGGGAGGTGATGTGGGTGGTTTTGGATGGGAGGTCCTGAGCTGTGGGGAGGCAGAGGCTCCTGGGGCCCAGGGAGAGTGGGGGGCCACCAAAGGGGGAAGGAGCAGCAGGAGGGCTCGCTGGTGATTTTGTCCTCTAGGGAAGAGCCGAGGTGGGGGGACCCTTAGTCACAGGCAGGTGTCTTGCCTCACAGAGTGGCAGGGCCCCTGGTCATAGGCAGGTGGACTGGAGGTGCCGGCTCCCCAGGGACAGGCATACAGGGGCTCCTGCCCGCGTCGGAGGTCTTGCATAGGATACCAGACCCTGACTTCACATGAGTTCCCAGCGCTGCTAGTGAAACAGGTTTTGGCAGTTTTGGTGGGAGGAAGCTCCTTGCACGTTGCACATGCTGAGTGTTACACTGGTGCTAAGCAGATGAGGAGAGCAGACAGCATCCCCAGCATCCCCAGCATCCCCAGCATCCCCAGAAGAGCTCTGTGCAGGGGTTTCGGGAACACAGAGCTCTCCTCCCTCCTTTACCACTTGCTCTCTGAGGGTCCTTTCTCCCCTCTGTGTCCTCACTGCCAGGGAGAAGGCTGGACAAGATGGTGGATCAGTGACCTTCTGATTCGGGAAGTCTGTGTCTGTGTCCCCTCTCCCTGGAGGCGAGGGCACACTGGGCTGCCCTGAAGCCTGGCAAAGGCGGACAGCTTGTCCTGTGTGTACTCAGGCAGGGGCACTTTTGGAACTGGACTATTATAAACACAAACAAGCAGCTTGCTTGTCACCGACTAGATTGCTTGACTCTCCTTGGCCCCGTGTCCTCAGTGAAAGTTTTAGGGAGGAACACTTCCCCAAACCCCAGGCGGAGAAGGAGCTGGTGCAAACATGGAAATATGCCAAGTAGGAAGGAAAGGTCTTTGCCGATGCCTTTGGACTTTGAGAGTTAGAGGTCAGTCTGCCAGGTCCGTCCGACCTCTGGGGCGCACTGAGCCTTAAAAGAGTAATGTGAGTCATCCTCTCGCCTTTGCATTTTCCCAATGAAAATTTCCCTCAAAGAAATTCTAGTAGCGGAAATGATTGCATAATTGCAACCCCGTTCTGTTGCTGCAATGTTTTGCAGCTGCTCTCGCTAGTTATTTTCCCTCAATACCTGTTTACGTCCCCGGAGGAAAGGGTGCTCGATAACAACGTTGCTGAAGAAAGGTCACCTGCAGGGAGCAAGAACAACGCAGTCTGCATCAAGATGATCCCTTCGATGTCCCTGGCTCTGAAGGCGTGACAGGCTGCTCAGTGTTGGCTGGACCAGGGGCTGCCTGCACTAATTAGCTCAGCCCGTGGGCCCTGGGGAGGACTAACTGTTGCCTTTGCTACGTGCCCTCTCCCTGCCCTTTTCCCCAGAGGCCAGATGGGTAACTGTGGATGGACAAGTCAAATGTCCATGAAAAACATTCCACTGTGGCCATGTGACGAGCCAAGGTTACCTTGAACGAAATGCAGAGGGAAAAATCTATATGTCAAGATGCGAGTCACCAGTGTAATGTCATCTGAATATCAGCCTGCTCCTATTAATGTTGACTGTGTAAGCACATAGAATACCAGGAGGAAATTAAACATGTCCGGTGACAGAGGCCCGTACTCAGGCACAGACCCGCTCAGGGACATGCACACGCATACGCACCAGCACACAGACACATGTGTGTTCTCCGGTTGAATGCGCCTGGCAGAGGTAGAAGGTCTATTAGCATGCGGGAGAGATGGCGTTTTTGGCAGCATTAATGAGTGTGGCCTTTGGGTGGGGTGTGCAGGCTGCACAGAAAGGAAGGGAACTCGAGACCTTGGCGTCCCTCTTCTGGAAAGCATGGCGGGGCTTACAGGATCAGGATGAAGTATGCCCTGCTCAGTGTTCACTGAGGGGCTCCACAGAGATGACTCCCGGCTTTCCCTCCCCCGCCTTCCACAGGCTCTTTCCTGATGTTCTGAGCCCCACCAGTTCCTGCTACGGTTTTTGGAAGCCAGGCCTGGAGGCCACCGTAATGGCGAAGGCCTTCTTCCCTGGCATTACCTGGGTCCTCTCTATTCCTAAAGGAGGGGAGTCTCTGCCCACTGCCTACTGGGTCTTTGGGGGCATCTTTATGACTGTAAGGCTTATTGACAGCAGCCATGGGGGCAGCTGGTGCTGTGGCCATGGGAGCACAGGGCTGGGGCCAGGATGTGGGGGAATGAGACTCAGTGCTCTCCTCACCTCACTTTCTTCGTCTACAAATAGGAATGAGAAATAGGAATGAGCCCCCAGAGCTGCGCAGGCTGGCGCTGCACAAGCCGAGGCTCCCTTACCCTCTTCCATGTGCTTATGTTGTTCATGGAGCCCCAGGGGTTACCCAGAGCAGGGGCCCTGCCTGCCTGATTCAGAGCTGGGTGTGGTCACAGGAGATAAATGAGTATCAACTGTCTTCGTTCCTTGCTGTTGCCTGATTTTCCTAGAATGTGACCTCTTAGCTGCCTGGACAGAGTATAAACCCACCATCTTCCTCTCAGTCAGATCCTCTGTCTTGCCTCTCCTGGTCAGTCCGAGTGTCCAAAAGGAAAAGAGCTGAGGGCAGCTCCAGTGTCTGTGGCTCTGCTGGGCTGACCTGGGAAAGTTACTACTTTCCTATGCAAGGAATAAACTGAGGTGAGGAGAGCACTGAGTCCCAAACCTATGCAAGGGCTTACAGATTATGAAGACGAGCTTATTCCAGGGTGGGAAGGGTCAAGCAGGCCACAGGCAGAACAAGCACACGGCATGTCAGCCCTTTCAGTGGGCTCGTGGAAGGCTTGCACCCCAACACGCATGCACCATTGTCTACACTGACCTCACCCAGGCCTGGAACACAGGGAAAAAATGTGATTCTTCACACTCCTTGGAACCACCAGGAACTCCTTTGACCACTTTAGTGGCTCTACCCCTCCATCCTTCTCCAGCTGTCCACACAGTGGCACCCAGCCCACCTGGGCCTGGCTGAGTGGAAGGCTGTATCTGCAGTACTGCACTAGGCCAGGCAGCATCAGGTGGGTGGTTACCCACCACAGTGAGCCCCCAGGGGAGCCTGGGGTGTTTAAGGAATGGGAGCTGGAGCATAACAGGAACAGAGAAGATTCTGGAGACATCCAGCCTTGGGGAAGAGTCTCCACACAGAGGAGAAACCCATGCTTCCCCATGAGGCTGTGCAACAGAAGTAGCCTGGGGCTTCAGAAAAATATGAATTCCAGGGCCCCATATTCACAAACTCTAATTCCACAAATCTGGACTGGGGCAATGCATCTGTATTTAAAAAATAACAAACATTTAATCTGGGGGTAATTTTAGATTTACAGAAAAGTTGCAAAAATAATTTAATTTTATTCACTTTTAGTTGTGAAATATAAAGCACTTACAGATAAGTGCCCCAAACATAAATGGCACCTTGATAATTTATCACAACTGAACACCTGTGCCATCACTACCTGGCTAAGAAATAGGACCTTATCAGTCTCCAGAGGCTCCTCCTGTGGCCTTGCTTTTTCCTTCCAAACCACAACTTTACTACTTAAACATGTACCCAGGAAGACTGTGGTTAATTTCTCATCCCTAAACACTTGGTATAATTTTAGCTGTTTTTGAACGTTCCATAAGGTAGTCATACAGTGTGTACTCTTCTGTGTCTAGCTTCTTTTACTGGTTGAGATTCACCCATGTTGCTGTGTATAGTTGAACTCCCTCTTTTTCACTGCGCTATCCAATGAAGTAGTCACTAGGAACATCTGGCTACTCAAATTAATTAAAATAAAAAGAAAATAAAAGATTCTGTTCCTTTTTTACACTAGTCACATCACATTTCAAATACTCACAAGTGACAACTGGTGACTTCTTGGACACTGCAGAACAAAACACTTCCATTTATTACTCATTTATTACTCCCACCAGAATCTCTTTTCAAAAGCAACCCAGACAATTTTGACAATCAGCTAGGTTTGAAGTCACTGCTTGATTTCTCCAAGGGCATAAATTTTTGTCTCTATACAAGAAAGAGCTTTCTAATGATTCAAATTGTGTAGCAGTAGAATGGACTGTTATGAGAAATACCTCATTCGGTAGTGAGTGCCCTGTCTTTAGAAGTATCCAAGTTGATTCTACACAACTCATGGATACAATGGCTCCAAAAAGAACTCTGAGACTTAGTAGGAAGCCCCCCTAACCGATGTAGAAGGTCCTTTCCAACTGTAAGAGTCTGATTTCATGCCTTTTCATGGCTGTGTTTGGTGAGATACATGCTGGACAGTGAAATTATTCATAGTTAGGCAGCAGAAGAGAGAAAGGGCTGGTGCCAGAGACCCACATTAAGCACACATTGGATCGTTAGCCCCAGAATAATTGAGTTAGTTGTCTTGATGATCAATGAAGCACCTAGCGCTCACTTAAACCCACTGTTCCTACCTGAGCTCTTGGGATAATGGGAATGATGGCTGCCTCAATGTCACCCTCCGCAGACATTTATAAGTCCTCCTTATTTCTAGTTTAATGGCTTCATTGGCTACATGTCTATTATTGTAACTCTTAAATCATTTTTGGAAGCAGGTGGGGCATAACTCATAACATTGCAAAAATGCCTTCACTCCCACATTGCCCAGCAGTCTGTTTTCATCTGTCCCCGTGCTCTCTCTCCATCCATTCTCCCTGTTCCCCCTGAATCCTCTCCTACCGTGAGGGGTGTGGAAATGAGGGGATTTATTCTAGGTCACAGATGAACAATCCTCCGGCCTAGGCACTCAGGAGGCTGCCCTTTGGGATGGAACGAATTCCTTGTAACTCACTAGAAGTCTTACTGTGTCTTGAAAGAATGCTGTGAGAGGATTTGGGAAAAGGTCTTAAATCTCCCTGAGTGTATGTGAGTGATGAGATTTCAAAAGGAAAATGAGAAGTGGGCAGATCTGATAACCTAAGCCCATGAGTGACAACCGTTTCTGCTCCGCTAATGAGGTTATGCCCTGGATCTCCACTGAGGTCACAGATAATCTTTTTGGTGATTTCTTTGTAACACCACATGGTTAAGATCCCAGAAACCTGTAAGCTTCTGTGGGTGGGACCAGATCATGGTGCCCATGGGTGGTGGCACCTATCACCCCTAGCTCCTCATGATTTGAACTGAGGGTGAGTCAGGCTTTGCCCACCTACTTTTGGATGAAAGGAACCAATTGGGACATGAAAGAGAACCCAGAGAAATAGCTTTGGAGCTTCTGTGGAGGTTGGAACTTCTTCTGATTGTCTTAAAAACACACAAACTACCTTAGAAGGCTTCAGAGAGAAGATGTGAGAGGGAACTTGAGACATTGGCAAGGTCAAACCCAGTGCCCAGGCGGTATTCTCTGTGACTTTCAGCTTGTCACCCCACTCTCTTGGCCCTGGATTTCCCTGAAACTTCAGGAACATAGACAATCAGAGGGGTATGTCTGAAGAACGCCCTCTGTCCTAGGAGACATCCTAGGCTTAATTAGCTAGTCCCCACAGGATGTTCTGAAAATGAGAAATGCCTAGGATTATTATCTATCAAATGTCACATACAAATATGCTCATGTTCCCGTTATGAATGTGTGTGTTGCAAACTTGCTCAACCGAGTGTGACTCGTTTGGTGGTTTTAATTACAAATATCAATAAAGTTGGTTGATATTGATGGGCGCAGACCCTTCAGATCACGGGAAGGAAGCTAATTGCGCCGGACAGCGCTGTGATTGAACTCCGAGGGAGGCTGGTGCTCCTGCTCGCCGGGTGTGATGCTGACAGCTCCAGTCTCCCTGTGTTAATTAAATGTGATGAAATGATATTAACTTGTAAGAAGAGTTGGAGGCTTGGGCTGTTTACTTGGTGGGTGGGGCTGAAGCTCGGCCGGGCTGAGGCCGGGCAGGGCTGTGGTGGATGGACTTAAGGGCCCTTGTCTTTGGGAGAAGCAATGTGGGCATCGTGGTTCTCAGTCCCAGCTGCAAAGAGAACCCCCGAGGGGCTTCTACAATATGCCTCACCCTGGACTGAACTGCCAGAGACCTGTCTGAGGTGGAATCTCCCAGGTCATTCTCACGACCAGAGGGAATGAGGACCACTGATGTAGTGATGAAAGTTCATGCTGTCAAAAGAGACTTTGAATGGGCACTGTGTCCTTGAGTCTCTTACTCTCTGAGCCTCAGTTTTCTTCTTTTTTTTCCCTGTAAAAATGAGGGGAATGAAAACTGTATTGTGGATCTTTGATGGTAACATGAGATCAAAGGAATAAAAGGGCTTGTTACCTAGTGAGGTCTCAGAAAAGTGTCTGTTGGTTGTGGAGTATCAGGCTCTCCTTACATTAGAAATGGGTCATTAGAATCTTTAAATCTAATCACATAAGAGAGGCAATTCCAGAAACCCTGGGCCAACTCAGCAACTCCATCCTTAAATTTCTGTGACTCTAGAACTATTCCTGGTACCAAAATCTGCATTAGTTAGGGCCTCCAGAGAAACAGAGCCAATAGGGTATGTATCTGTACCTGCATCTATCTATCTATCTATCTATCTATCTATCTATCTATCTATCTATCTAATCTTCTATCTGTGTGTATGTGTACACACATATGTGTATATATAAATGTGTATAAAATTCTCTTATATATATACACATATGTGCATATTATTATTATTATTATTATTATTGTTATTATATATGTGCTGATGTGATTATGGAGGCCAAGATGTTCCACAGTCTACCTATGTGTAACCCAGAGGCCCAGGAAGGCCTGTGGTATAGTACAAAGAACTTACAGCCTGAGCCTTGAGGGCAGGAGGTCCACATTACAGCTCAGCTGAAAGGGGAGAGAGAGAGAAAGAGAGAGAGAGAGAGAGAGAGAGAGAGAGAGAGAGAGAGAGAGAGAGAGAGAGAATCCTTTCTTACTCTACCTTTTTGTTCAATCTAGGCTCTCAATGGGTTAGATGATGCCAATCTCCTTTACCTAGTCTATCAATTCACAGACACAACCAAGTAATGTTTAATCAGATACCTGGGCATTCCCTGATCCAGTCAGGGTGACATATAAAACCACACCTCCCCTACTAAGACTCAAGTGCATGTGTCTAGGATGCATTCAGAAGACTGTGGGCACCTGGCTGTGTAAGCTGAAGTGAGTTCCTCAGAAAGTACTCATGGGCTTGCCCAGTGAAGCCCTCATCCCTTCAACCCCACATCTGACACAGGAACAAAGGACATGTCCAAGGAAGTGAATGGCACAAGGACACAGAGTCAATGGCCGAACCAGGAGAGAAACCCTGTGCCCTGACTTCCAGCCCCAGCTCACTCCACGCCACGCCAGAAAACTTGCCTTTTCTGTCAACTGTGAGGAGAGTTGTCATGTCTGTTTATTAGGTCACCTGAGACTTGACCACGTGGGAGAGAGAATGTCTTGATGCTCAGCTTTTAACTTGTTCTTGCTTCTTCCCTTGGCAATCAAGGTGCTCCTGATTTCACACAACCTTATTTATATATCGTATCTTCTTTTCTTGTGACTCATGCAGTGCAGCCAAAGTGGGAGTACTCCAAGCCCCCCAGCTCCATTCTCTCCTCTCACACCATTCTTTCACCTGGAATGTCCCGCTCTACAACAGCTGTGGCTCAGCATCTCTACATGTTTAGGATTCCATCTCCAGGAATCCTTTCTTGAAATGCCCTCCTTCGGAGAAGCTACCAAGGCCATGTGAGTAGATCCCTTCAGATCCCAGATGATGCAGACCACACAGTCCTATCTGCTGTGGGTGAGTACGGTCTTATTCCATTCTAGACTGGATGCCAGTGAGGGTAGGTGGGTGGTGGGGAGGGCATGAATGTGGGCATCTGGACACGTGGGGCTGAATTCCATCCCTGTCACTCTTAGCATTGTGACCCTGGGAGACTGATTTGGAATTTTCAAGCCCCTCTGTACTCATTAATTAAAATGAGGAAATAATTCCTACTTCTCAGGGCTGATGTGAGGATTAGCTGGATACATATTTATGAAAGAGTCTGGCAAAGAAAGGTTTGCATGGATGCCTGCAGAATGATTAAGTGCATCGATATAAAGTATCTGGCATGGGTGTTAAAAACCATTCCCACTTACCTTATAGTTAAAAACCACATTTTGGGTGATGGTGAGGAGCACACGCATTCTTTTGAGATGCTCACATCGCAAGGTATGGGTCCAAGGAAAGGCAGGATGTTGATTCTGGGGTGGCTACGATGAATCTAGAACCATCATTAAATCCCCATCCCAACCTCATGAAAGAAGTATGGATTATTTTCTCAGAACGTTTTTTTTTTTTTTTATTTTTACTTATTTAAATGTTTGTTAATCCTCACCTGGGGATAATTTTGCCATTGATGTTTTTAGAGAGAGTGGAAGGGAGGGAGCGAGACAGACAGACAGACAGACAGACAGAGACACAGAGAGAGAGAGAGAGACATTGATTGGTTGCCACCCACACATGGTGAATGGATGCTGGGGGATTGAGCCTGCAACTGAAACTGAGGTACATGCCCTTGACCAGAATCAAATCCGAGACCCTTGAGTCCATGGCCAATGCTCTAACCACAGAGCAAACTGGCCAGGCTGGACGGGGTTTTAATATGAGCTCTGCCACTTCCTGTGGACCACTGTGGGATATTCGCTCGCTCTGAAATGTAGTTCTCTAATGTACAAAATGGGCAGACTCCTCTCACCCACGACTCATATCCACACGCTCGTGTCTGCCTTGTGGCTGGTGCTCCAGAGAGGGCAGCTATGTGGCTGTCATTAGGATGGTGTTTGCATTAGGAACAGCATGCCAATGGCCCCTGGCTCCTAGTGTCCTCTAGCCAGCGATGGCCTTGGTTTCCAGCCCTGATGTGTCTGTGCCCAGTTCAGTCCTCTTCCTGCTGGATCATAGGGCCCAGACAGCCTGGCCTGGCCTCGGATCGCAGCAGCATCAAGCAGGACGCTGCGTGGATGCTCATGTTTTGTCTTTTCCGAATTCTTTGAATTTGCCACCACGCAAGTCCCCTCCATGCCTGCCTTTTCCAGAATCGGGCCGGCCCCTCTCTGCAAATCCCCAGCCGACTCCATTTCCCTTATCAACCTGCAGATCGCCTCTCATTTGTCCTCTTTATTAGCTTTTAATCTCCCATCAGTTTAGTGCTGGGGTTTAAGAGCAGGATTAGTGGGGGGGACCTTAATTGCATGGTCTTCCATGGCCCCTTGAACATCAGATTCAATAAAAGTTTATGGAAAGATAAAATCCCAAAGCGTTTTATAGCCCCAGACAGAGCAGGAGATGGGCAAGAACAAGGTAACTGTTTTTCAACTTCAAACAATGCCTGTTTGGACTTGATTAAATGAGGAAGTGAGTTTCCCCTCTTGGTCTCGCTCTCCCTTCCCCCTCTCCTTCCTTGGCTGCTCCTATCCTTCTCGCCTGGCATAAGCAAGAAGCCACTTTCTGCCGCGCTCTCTTCCCCTCTTGCTTTGATTCCCTCTGACAGGAAGACTAATGAAACCTGGGTGCTCCAGAAAATAACATTCATTTCACGCAGAAATATGCTGAACCACACTGAAGGTGGCTGAGTGATGCATTTGATGGGAAAGAGGCCAGTCCTCAGGAGGGGACACGTGGTCCATGAGGGAGGAGGCGGGAGCGTGCTCCTTGGCCATGAACTCCCGCCCACCTTAAACCCACCTTTCTCCAGCCTCCACCCTCTGTTTGTGCCCCATCCTATGACTCCTCAGGCAAGCAGAGGGTGAGTGCGGCATGGACTGCGCAGTCACTGTGAGTTTGTTTGTGTATTAATTCAGTAAATACTTAATTGCATGCATACAATGTGCCAGAGGCCATACTAAGCATCAGAGATATAAAGTGAGTGAAGCCCCATTCTGCTGGCAGGAGTGCATCTCTGGGGAGATGGACAGTTTTTAAGGACATTATTTTTCTTTTTCACAACCACAACCACAGTAGAAGGAAGGGTTCGGCCCTAACAGACTTTGCTGCATTGATACAGAAGAGCTTGGCTGACAGACCACATACATGGTGAGGGGTTCTGCACAATGAAGAATGTGAAGTTTCTGGTGGAATCCAGTGGGCATCAGGGATTTGGGAGCAAGAGAGGAGAGGAGTGAGGGGAGAAGGTAGAGAGAGGAGCCACTAATGGGTGTTGGTCTGTGGACTGCCCAGGGGAAGAAGAAATAGAAATTCCCTGGGGGGCATGGCCAAGGACATTTAAAAAGTGGTCAGTCCCTACAAATGCTTTGTGGGAATATTTATGTTTTATTCATTCGGTCACTCAATAAAAGCAAAAGTCCACAATCACTGGTGACCATGAGGATGCAGCTTTCCAGGAATTTATAGAAATCTGAAGTTGGTCTTTGGATGTGCACTGGCTATAAATTGGTGTCAACAGCAATACCACTTCTGGGAATATAAGCAGGGAATCACAAAACTCTAATTTGGAAGAATATATCCATCACTATGCTCATTGCAGCATTATTTACAATAGCCAAGATCTAAAAACAGTCCCAAGTGCCCGTCAGTAGATGAGTGGATTAAAATGCTGTGGTGCATTTACATAGTGGAATACTATTTAGCTGTAAAAAAAAGGATCTCTTACCCTTTGCAACAGCATGGATAGACCTGGAGATTATTATGCTAAGTGAAATAAGCCAGTCAGAGAAAGACAAATACCACATGATCTCACTTACTAGTATATGTGGAATCCATTGAGCAAAATAAACTGATGAACAAAATAGAAATAAAAGTATGGAGACATGGAACAGACTGACAGTTGTCAGAGGGGGAAGTTGGGGGGAGCTGGATGAAAGGAGGTAAAGGGATTAAGCAAAAACTATATATATATATATATGGACAACAGTGTGGTGATAGCCAGAGGGTAAAGGGGTGGGGGTAGGAAGAGGTAGACAAAGCAGTGGGGGTGGGGATGGGGACGGAAAGAGCCTTTGCTTGGGGTGTGGGTGCACGATGCAGTGTGTAGGTGATGCTTTGTTGAGTTGTACACTTGAGACCTGTATGGTTTTGTGAACCAATGTCACCCCAATATATTCAATAAAAAGTGAATTGGGGTCACGCTGATTTTAATCACTGGAAGACCCCGATGATGTGAGTAATAACGAATACTAGGTACAGTAATGGCAGTGGTACAAAATGAAGCCAGAGCCCAAAGGAGGCCGTGGCCAGCCCACCTGGGGCAGGGTGTGGTGGGCATCAGGAAGGGCTTCACTGAGGTAGGCCTTGAAGGATGGCAAAGTGCTTGCTAGATGAATGGAAGAGAAACAGAGGTGGGGACAGGGCATCTCAAGATGAGAAAATAGTGAGAAGACAGGAAACAGTAAGGCGGCCATGGAAGGTGGGGTGCCCGCAGGGATGTGAGGGCAGCAGAGAGAGTGGAGACTGTAGACAAAAGCCACTGCAGGGGTGGCGGTGCCATGGGGGAGACCTCTGCTGCCTAATAAAGGAGCTGAGGACCCTTGAAGAGTTTTATCAGAGTAACATTTCTGATTTAGAACTACCATCCTGGCTTAGCATGGAGAACTGGTCAGCGGGGGGATGAGACTGGAGTCAAGGCGCCTGGAGACGGTGCAGGCCCAAATGCAGGTGTTCACAGGGCAGGTGGGGCAGGGATGTACCAGAGGCTGCTTCCAATGTAAACAGAAAACCCTGAAGTTTGTTGAATGTGGGTGGGCATAGAGGAAGAAGTGTGTACCTGCATGGTCTCTGCCCGAATGCCTAGTGCCAAGGTGCCAAGCTGTGCCACCCTCGGGGAGAGGGATGCAGGAGAAGGTCCCGGTGTGTCTGAAGGGATGATGCATTTGTGTTCTGTTAGATTTCAGCGTCTGTTAAGTAGTCAGGTCTGCTTGAAGCCATGTGAGTGGATGCGATGATCCAGGGAGAATGTCTACCATGGTGAGAAGAAAGAGAGAAGAGAGGGGAGAGCAGGAGGGACAAGGGAAGGAGCAAGGAAAAGGGACTCAGATTTCTGACCTCCTTCCTGAGAAAGTTCTAGGTTCCTGTCTGCTTCCACCTGCCTGTGATTGGGATCTTTAAAAGGTCTTCAGAGTGGGCAGCAAGGGAGATGACTCTGTTGTTGGCAGATGTGTGTGGGGGTCTGGGGGTCCTGCTCTTGGTGGCTGGACCTGGGGGGCTGCCACTCCTGAGCAGAGCCCCCATGGCAACACAGAGCCTGGGTGTGGCTCAAAGTGAGAATAATTTGGTTTGGGAGCCAAATGTTCTATTGGAACTGTTAGAGGGGGCAGATCCAAGCTTCAGGGAGCTGGAAGCTTGTATGATCTTTTAGGGAAAAGAATATAAATTGTGCCTATAAATTCAGATACCAGGCTTTAGAAGGGGCATCAAAGTGAGGATCCCTGAAGCTTAAGCTTCATGTGTTTCATGATAAATTTCCTTTTGGTTGTGAGTCTTCTAGAAAGTCCAGGAGAGGCATGTGTGTGTGTGTGTGTGTGTGTGTGTGTGTGTGTGTGTGTGGAGTGTGTGTGTGTGTGTGTGTGTGTGGAGTGTGTGTGTGTGTGTGTGTGGAGTGTGTGTGTTGAGTGTGTGTGTGTGTGTGTGTGTGTGTGTGCATATACTGCATTAATTTGTGAGGATGAGCTAAAGCAAGTGGGAACTCAGGCCTAGGAGCTTCTTGGATTCCACCTGGCTGGGGCTCACATGAAGAGGGATCCTAAGAACAGGCACTGGGTGTGTAGCCTGGAAGTCAGCTGTCCTTTAAAATCTAGAGAAGAGTGACATACACTCTTGTTCCATCTTTAGGGGGATCCCAAAGCTTTTCCCCAGATTTCTACAATCCCTCAAGGCCTGACTTCTCATGGTCACCTTTAATTCTGAGCTTGTGCTGCCACCACATTGGTTACGGATCACCTCAATGTCCCTGCTCCATCCTGCATTGACTCACACATGAGCTCACTCTCTTTCTGTGATTTGCACACACTGCACACTCATTCACTCACAAAGGCCCTGATGTATGAGGCAGACATCACTGAATAAAGAATGGCTATGCTGAAGTCACACAAGCAATTTGAAATGGAATAGTAGGTGTCATGATTCAGTACCACTGCCATTTCACTTGGCCTTCTCTTCCTTCCTGCCCTCTTTCTCCACGTTGCTCTTCCCTTATCCCCAGTTCTGTTCCTTGCAGTTTAAGATCCCTTTTGCTTCTTGTGAACCAGTGCCTTCTGGGACTCACCTTCTATTGCCTTGGAACAAACCGTCCTATGGCTTAAACAACAACTGTTTATTATTTCTGATGAGTCTGTGGGTGGTCCTGCTGGTCTTGGTTGGGCTTGTTCATGCATAAGTCATCAGCTGGTGGGTCATCCTGGGGTGGCTGGTCTAGAATGACCTTGGCTAGGATGACTCAACCTCTTCCACGTGTCTCTTCAACGCCCCAGCAGGCCAGCCCAGGCATGTTCTCATGGCGGTGGCAAGATAGAAGGAAGGAGTGAAAATGTGTGCGCATTTCTTCAGGCCCCTGCTTGAACCATGTTTGCTGTCCTCTCATGTGCAAGGCCCCGCCCAGAGTCAGTGAGGGAGGTGCCATGGGAAGGCATGGTCACAACGCAGCCCATGCACCCCCGGGGCTGTTGGTGCACACCATCATACGTAGCACGTCTTTCTAGAAGTATTGTCCTAAGCAAAACCTGTCCCTCTCTAAGAGGCATCCTGGTTCCAGCCGCTAACACAATAATTTCTTTTACTTTGCTACATCTGGTTTTTGCTTTGCATCTTATTAAGCAGCAAAGCCCAGGGCATGACATTTTGTAAGGGCTTAAGCGTTTCCACCCAAAAGAGACATTTTTGTAAATCGGTTATTTGCTTTCTGAAATCTTACTGGCGGATCTAACTTCTATTTTCAGAGGCCTGCTGAGGTTCCAATCGACTGTTGAACAGAGGGAGGAGATAAAGCTCAAGCTACTTTGCCTGCCCTTCAGATCCCTTTGCCAAAATGAGAAACTGAGGCAAGGAGGAGACTCCTGGGGATTCAGAATTCTAAAGTGATTGTGTCACACATGGTCTCCAGATTAGCACAGGGGCCCACTGGGCCTCCGCTTTCAGGGCGGGTCTTGGGAAGGTCCTCCTAGAAGGGCCTGCATTGGGATTGGGGGGATGAGAGGCAGGGTTTCTTCGTCACCCCCTTTCCATGGGGAAGGTGTGAGACTGGGCAGGGTGGTCCTCTTCAGCATCCCTCCTTCCATCACTTCCTTCTTCATCAGGGATGTGTGTGTGTGAGAGAGAGAGAGAGAGAGAGAGAGAGAGAGAGAGAGAGAGAGAGAGAGAGAGAGAGAGAGAGAGAGAGAGAGAGAGAGAGAGAGAGAGAGAGGATGGTGTGTGTATTCACAGGTCTCTGCACACATATATCAACACACCTCAGGGCCCTGTGCAGAGGGAGGTGCGGCGTTGACACTGCTCTGCTCTGCTGCAGGTTAAGCCAGATAATAAAGGAAATGATTAGGGCCTTTCAGAGCCAGTCCCTGACGATGGGGAGAGGTGAATGTGGGCTGATTAAAGCTCTGTTTGCCCCTCCTGCCAGCAGGGAAGGCGGGGTAGGATGGTCCGGCCCCTGTGTTTGGCAGGGCCAGTCCCAGGATAAAATCTCCCCCTCTCTTCCTCCCGACTCCCCGGGGCCTGCGGGGTTGGTTAAATTTAGTGTCCTGGCATATCCAAATCCATGCGATTTCTTCCAGGACTGTGAATCTAAATGTCACCCTCACTGCACAATTACTAACACATTGTGCTGACGGGGGTTGTTCAAAGCTGTGTGGCTGTTAGGAAAGAGAGATAGGAGAGAAGTCTTGGGAAGGTGAAAGGAGAGAAAGAAAAGGAGGCTTAGAGAGAGCTTGAGTTGGTACCCCAAACCAGCCCCAGTGGGGTCACCCAGGCCCTGGCCTCCTGAGCCCCCTGTCCAGCTGCGGTCACCCAGGCCCTGGCCTCCTGAGCCCCCTGTCTAGCTGCGGTCACCCAGGCCCTGGCCTCCTGAGCCCCCTGTCCAGCTGTGGTCTCCTAGGCCCTGGCCTCCTGAGCCCCCTGTCCAGCTGTGGTCTCCCAGGCCCTGGCCTCCTGAGCCCCCTGTCCAGCTGTGGTCTCCTAGGCCCTGGCCTCCTGAAAAGCCCTCGGGCCAGCTGTGGGTCTCCTAGGCCCGGCCTCTGAGCCCCCTGTCCAGCTGTGGTCTCCTCGGGCCTGGCCTCCGAAGCCCCCTGTCCAGCTGTGGTCTCCTAGGCCCTGCCTCCTGGCCTTGTCCAGCTGTGGTCTCCTAGGCCCTGGGCCTCTGGAAGCCCCCTGTCCAGCTGTGGTCTCCCAGGCCCTGGCCTTGCTGAGCCCCTTTCCAGCTGCGGTCACCCCGGCCCTTGGCCTCCTGACGCCCTTGTCCAGCTGTGGTCTCCCAGGCCCTGGCCTGCTGAGCCCCCTGTCCAGCTGCGGTCACCCAGGCCCTGGCCTCCTGAGCCCCCTGTCCAGCTGTGGTCTCCTAGGCCCTGGCTTCCTAAGTCCCTGTACAGTTGCAGTCACCCAGGCCCTGGCCTCCTAAGCCCCCGTCCAGCTGCTGTCACCCAGACGCTGTCCTCCTGAGCCCTCGTCCAGCTGCGGTCACCCAGGCCCTGGCCTCCTGAGCCCCCTGTCCAGCTGTGATCTCCTAGGCCCTGGCCTCCTGAGTCCCTGTATTGCTGCAGTCACCCAGGCCCTGGCCTCCTGAAGTCCTCCGTACAGTTGCAGTCACCCAGGCCCTGTCCTCCTGAGCCCTCGTCCAGCTGCTGTCACCCAGGCCCTGTCCTCCTGAACCCTCGTCCAGCTGCTATCACCCATTTCCTGGCCTCCTGAGCCCTATCAGTTGCTGTCACCCAGGCCCTGTCCTCCTGAGCCCTTGTCCTGCTGTGGTCATCCAGGCCCTGGCCTCCTGAGTTCCCGTCCAGCTGCTGTCACCCAGGCCCTGGCCTCCTGAGCTCCCGTCCAGCTGCGGTCATCCAGGCCCTGGCCTCCTGAGCTCTCATCCAGCTGCGGTCACCCAGGCCCTGGCCTCCCGAAGCCCCCCGTCCAGCTGCAGTGCTGGTGCAGTTGTCTGGGAGGTGCTATGGGTGTTCCCAAGCTGCTCTGAGAAAGTCAGCATGAAGTTGGAGGTGGGTGGGTGTTTGTTACAAATCCCTCCTCTCCCCTCCCCCAACCAACTCTAAGAGCAGGTCTTCCACTTGGAGTCCAGTAGGATTGTGGGTAGACTAGGGCTTTCGCCTGTGAGGTGGTACCTGGCTCAGTGGAGACAGGGGACAGTGTGGGTTAGGATAAACTGCCACGAAACAAAGCAACCTGGCATTCCCCTGTGTTCAGCTACCTGTTAGCTGTGTGACGAGGGACTAACCACTTGGTTTTTCTTACATTGTTAAGTGGGGATGAGTTCCTTTGCTCTTCCCACTTTGCAGGAACACTGTGAGGATTAAGTAAGATGATATATGAAAAACCCTTAAAAAGAACTCATCAGGGCTCCATCAGTCAAAGGGAGTCATGCCACTGACTAGATTAAGTTGAGAGGACAGTTCAAATGACAGCGAGGTAGGCGGGGCCTCAGTACCTGGACAAGATTTCTGGAGTGAAGTCCAGCCGCATGCTGACTGGCCATGAACCTCAGGAGCATCCCCAGAGCCTTGGGGCGCCTCCCTTTGTATGGCCTGTCTTTTATCCACACCAATCTCACAGGGTCCTTGTGAGATTGAAAAGAGGCAAAGTGTTTCTGTGCTCAGACAGAACCTAGCAAAGAACAAGCCTTCAGTCATCACTGGCTGTTTCACACCTTGCGTGGGTAGCCTGGTTGGTATCTAGAGAGATTTTTATGGGATGATTCCGGGAACTCAAAAGAGCAGAGGTGAAGTTTCTAGCCCAACGCAGGGCATGTGGTTGGTTTTCTGTCTTCTTCCCTCACATTCTGCTTCTCGTCCTCCCAGGTCATGGGCTCTCTGCTCTGTGGGTCTGGGAGAAGGAACTCACAAAGACTCTGATGCAGAAACATACCAGTGATCGATTGTCATGACCCATTGCACTCAATCCCTTATTCTTAGGCCCCATTCAGACTTCTCCATGCTTTATGGGCTGGATGAGAAAGAAACCTCATAAAAAACACCCCCAAGTCATCCTCCTCCGCATGCAGACCGTGGGAGAATTCACCCCCCTGGGCCTCCATTTCCCGATCTGTTAAATGAGACCTTCTCCAAGGACCCTTCCCGCAAGTTATGACACCTTTGATTCCATTGTTCCCAGCAAATGACAGGCCCCGACTCCTTTCCATGACTGTATCACTGGCTCTTTTATTTCTTTTTTCTTTGTTTCTCTCTCTTGAACACGCCAAGTGTTTATGTCATTTCTGAGAATTCAATAAAGTGCATTATGGGGAGGAGACAGGGAATAACACACACGGGCAAAAATCTGCCGTTTTCACATGAATGCTTCAGGCAGTCAGCCATGATAGGAAATGAAATGTGTGGAAAAGTACAGGGGGAATAAGGAGGGTGTTAGTGACATGATGAGCCTTTTATCACTTGTGCTCGCACGTGACGTGGTGTCGGCCAGGCGGCGGCTGCAGTGCATCCCTGGAGTGGCTTCTGCCGGGAGGTCTTCCATTCAATCCCTGACCACAGGTTGCATTTTGATGTGGAAGAACCCTTGGTTACGTACCCAAGGATACTAAGGCGCTTAGTCCCACTAAGGTGGAGCAAGAAGAGGAAGGATTCAGATCAGCCACCAGGAATTAGAAGATGCTGAGAGATACCGGACAGAGTCTTCCCCACCAACTGATGGATTGGAAAGGACTCTTGCAACACAGTTCACATGACCTCAGGCTTCTCTGTTTAGTGTTAGGATGGGCCTGGCTGGTGTGGCTCAGTGGTTGAGCATGGACCCATGAACCAGGAGGTCACAGTTTGATTCCTGGTCAGGGCACATGCCCGGGTTGGGGGTTTGTCATGCAGGATGCAGGCGATCAATTATTCTCTCTCATCATTGAGATTTCTCTCTCTCTCCCTTCCTTTCTCTGAAATCAATAAAAACATATTTAAAAAATGATTTATTGTTAGGATGTTTAGTACAAGTTCTGGGTCAAGGTCCAGCTCAGACCCCAGCCAGCTGTGTGGTTAGAGAATGGCAGGGCTGAGTCATCCCCCCTCCTGCTCCCAGTGTCCTTAACCCAGGCACTAAAACTCGTGCACTTTACACATAGAACCATGTCTATATATAAACCTTAGGTATTGCTTTCTAAAAATTAAAAACCTTTATTATTTTTTAGAGAAGCTTTAGGTTTAAAGAAAAATTGAGCAGAAAGTCTAGTGAATACCTATAGATTCCCTCTCCTTCTTCAATCTCCTCTGTCACCATTTTGCATTAGTGGTACCCTTGTTACAGTGAACGAGCCAATATTGACACATTATTATTAACTGACGGCCATAGTTTACAGTAGGGTTCCCTCTGGGTGTTGTACATTCTGTGGGTTTGGACAACCATATCCACCACGACAGCATCACAAAGGTTAATGGTTCCACTGTGCAGGAAGGGGCTGCCAGGCAAGGTTCCAGGCCCTGGACAGCGAGGTTCCAGGCCCTGGGCAGTGAGGTTATAGGCCCTGAGCAATGAGGTCCAGGCCCTGAGCTGTGAGGTTCCAGGCTTTTATCAGTGAGGTTCTAGGTCCTGAGCAGTGAGGTTCCAGGCCCTGGGCAGTGAGGTTCCAGGCTCTCAGCAGTGAGGTTCTAGGTCCTGAGCAGTGAGGTTCCAGGCCCTGGACAGTGAGGTTCTAGGCCCTGGACAGTGAGGTTCCAGGCGCTGAGCAATGAGGTTTGAGGCCCTGGACAGTGAGGTTCCAGGCTCTGAGCAGTGAGGTTCCAGGCCCTGGTCAGCGAGGTTCCAGGCACTGGGTAGTGAGGTTCCAGGCCCTGGTCTGCTTGTCGGGAGCAGAGAGAGAAGAGTCCCACCTTCTTGGGGCTTCCCTCATAATGATGTGCATGAACAACAACAGAAAGGAATGAATCTGTGCCCTGCACCTTCTGTTTCAGAAAGCAGAGGAGCGCCCTCCTATTTAGAAAAATGTCCATCTTACACTAACAGTAAAGTGAACTTTGGGCCTGGAAGGTAACGTTCAGCGTGCCCACACAGAGGTGGCAAAGGCTTTGATAGGATTCGGGCAGGGAGCCGGTGGGCCGCCTGGACCTGAGTTTCTCCCCCATCCAGGGTCCAGGGCTTGGTGCATGTGCATCAGGCCAGGTGCCCGCGGGCTCTCAGCACCTTCATAGCCCAGGGCTCCCAATTCCCAGTCCTCTGAAGGTGGCAGGAAGCCTGGGGAGGTCTTCCTTCCCCTCCGAACCCAATTTCCAGACGACGAGGCCCTGGTCCCTCTGTGGAGGGGTGTCCACAGTGGGTACAGATGCCGCTGGCAGCAGCTGCGCACTGGGAGCGCCGGGAGCATCGCCTTATCTCCCATCATGTCTGGGGAGGTTATAGTCCCACAGGAAGGCCGCCTCGCTTTCCTAGGTGAAGAGTTGGTGGGAGGAGAGGAAGAAGTCTGGGAAAGCGAGGAGATGCTTATTGGGGCTGTGCGCTGGTGAACTCTTGCTCCGTCACTGAACGATTCTGTAATGGCTTTCTTCACCGCAGAAGGAGACAATTTTTTTTTTCTTCCTGAAAACTTCCTGTGAGTAGTGACCTCGGCCGCATCAGGAGAAGCAGGACAAAGGCTTTCGGATAACAGCCTGGCAGTTCTGTAGGGCCCGCAGGCCAGGCAGCCCGGGCGTCGCTGCAGGGTCTCTCGGCCCTCCCAGGGCCCACACCCCTGGCTCACACCCGTAGGTGGGCACTGCTTCCATGGCGACGCCAGGCAGCTGTGGGCAGGATGCAGGCAGGCCCTGGCATCGGGTGCAGACATGGTGCTGGAAGGGAGGAAAAGAAGGGGGTGTCTCTCTCCTCTGGATAATAGCCTCCTCTGACAAGGAGCTTCTGTTCTTCCCCCTGGAAAGCTTTTAAGAAGCTGAAAGGACAGGCAATTACAGGAAGGTTAGGTGCGCCTGATTGGATGTTGTTAGAAATCACTCATTGCCATACAGGGCGTTTGGAAAGGAGGCAGTCCGGACTGATTGCCGTTTAGGGTAAGTGATTTCTGTTTAGAGGGAGCGAGCCGATGAAGGCTGGGCCGGCACGCCTTGCCCTCTCTGCCTGTTTGCTGTTGTGCTGATGTTTTTCTTGGCAAGGAGGGGCCCTTAGAGACGCTCCCAGGATGTAAGAATGAGAAGGGGCTAGAGATCAGCCTTCTAATCCCACCTCACCTCACCCCAAGCTCCTTTATACTGATGGAGACACAGTCTACAGAGCAGGAAGAGACTGGGGCAGCCTCACACAGCAGCTGGCGGAGGTGCTGGGCCAGCTCACATCCGCAGGCCAGGGCTCTCGTGTAGAGCAAGGCCCTGGCCAATGGTCCACGGAGCCAGGGTTTTCATCAGCCCAGCCTGAGTACGTTCAGTCTGGACACCACTCATGTGGCAGCCCCGCAACTTCACACAATCTGTTCCTCTGGCTTTTCTCACACATGATCGCTGTGATTTTCCTTTACTACATGTGTCCCTGGAAGGAAGGGGGCATCTCTCTCTCTCTCTCTCTCTCTCTCTCTCTCTCTCTCTCTCTCTCTCTCTCTCTTTCACACACACACACACACACACACCTCCTTTCCTACTGTGTCTGAAACATCACCATAATGGAGAAACTTCCTTGGATCTTGGTCTATTCCAGGTTCAAGCATCTAAATTAACATGCAGTTCTGGGAAGGGTCTAACTATAAAGAATCAGGTGACAGTGAACAAGTAGCTGAGGAACCCACGTTGTAGAGGAAAGGGTGTCATGAACAAACTGTAGCAAATCCACAATTTGGCCAAAAATTCTTCCACAATTTTGCCAGAGAAAAAAAACGAGGTGGAGAATGGCTAAAGCACACACTATGGTCGTATCCCTTTGGTCTGCCTGGTGTGAGGGTAGACTCTTAAGGGTTGAATTGTGTCCTCCCTCCCCACCCCCCCCAAAAAAAGGTATATCAAAGTCCTTACTCTCATTACCTCAGAATGTGACTTCTTTGGAAAATGGCTCTTTAGAGAAGTAATCAAGTTAAAATGAGGTTATTAGGGTTACCCCTAATCTAATATGACAGGTGTTCTGATTAAAGAAAAAATTAGGACACAGGCACTGATACACACAGAGGTAGGACTGTGTGGAGACACACAGGAAGAGTGACAGGTGAAGGCAGAAATCTGGGTTGTGATTTTCCAATGAATCAAGCCAAGGAATGCCAGAAACTGCCAGGAAACAGCCAGAGGCTAGGGGAGAGGCATGGAATAGGCTCCCCTCACAGCCCTCAGGAGGTGCCCACGCCGTCCACCCCTTGAGCCTGGACATCTGGCCTCCAGAACTATGAGAACATGCATTTCTGTTGTGTAAGCCAGCAGTGTGTGGTACTTTGTGAAGGCAGCCCTAGGAAATGAACACAGTGACCTTTCTTCTCCAAGAACTTCCTTTATTATTATCTTTCTTTTTACCTCCTACTAGTTAACTGAACTCTACAGCTTTATTTTATTGGGGTGACAATCCCCTGGTTGTGTGATAGGTGTTAATGTCATCAGGATCTGAGGTAAAACATATCAGTTATATGAGAGACTGTGGGACAATCCCAGCATCTCCATTCCTGCCCTGAGCAGGGGAATCCATCCATTTAACCATTTAACAACTATTTGCTGAAGACCTACTAAGTGCCCTGCACTGTGCTCTGTGACAGAAACACAAAGACACACACTCTCGAGGAGCCCACTGTCTGGTGGGAAGATGGTGGTGTGGACAGACCATGCGGCAGGATGCTGAGGCGAAGGCTGTCGTGTGGTGAGGGGTGCTAGGGGAGCACAGGCAGAAAAGAGGTGGAAGGAGCCAGGGAAGGTGCCTGGACAAGGGGCCACAGGAGCTGAGCCTTCAGAGGTTACCCAGGCCACCAAGTGAGAAAGGCTGCTCCAGGCAGAGAGAGCATCATAAGCAAGGGAACAGGGATGTGGAAGAGCATGTGAGTGTGTGTGTGTGTGTGTGTGTGTGTGTGTGTGTGTGAGAGAGAGAGAGAGAGAAAGAGAGAGAGAGAGAGGCATGTGTGCTCCTTAACTTTTTTAAATTTTAGAATATTAACAAGTTGGGAGATTGGGCACAAGCTTGATTAAGCTTGAGAGCAAGGCCTTAGTCCTTACTGAAAGGCTGAGCAGGGAGAATGGAGAAAAAGTTGAAGAAATAGCCTCACACAAACATTTAGTAATTTGTTGATGTTCAACTTTACAGGTGAAGTGCTCTCACAAAACCATAGCAGTCTTCCCCATACATACTGTCTGGGACCAAGTTCTGAAAAGCCAGATGAAGAAAGTCATTAGTATTGATTATTGTTGACTAGAGGATGCCTAAGGCATACTTTATTGTTGTGTCCATAACTGATCTTACAGAATGAGCACGGGACTAAGAGGCTTGGTTCTACTACAAGTGACCTTGGGCAAGTCACTCCCATTCAATGGAGCCTGAGTTTCTCTACATGCAAAATATCCCTTCCAATTCCAGCACTGTCATCTTTCCTTTGAATATTCCCCTCTTCAAGGCTCTGCAGATGCTAACTGTGCTAACATGGCCATTTGCAAGTTAAGCGTGTATGAGTTTGGCAAGTACAGTAGAGTCAGATTCACACCTGGTCCCTCCTAGCCCATGAGCTGACAAAGTGGGGTAATTTCAAAGGTCTGTGTGTATGTGTATCACCTCTCCTTCCTTTTTTCCCTGAGACAGGGAGAAATGGTGAAGTTCAAAGGGTAATTCATAGCTCAGGAAATGACTTCCTGAAACAGAGTGCTAAGATGGAGAATAACGGTGAGAGAGGTTCCTAATTTAGACAGAGCTGTCAGAGAAGACTTCTCAGGGGGGTGAGAAAAAGTTGGCCATGCTGTGGTGAGGGGTGGACAGGTGCACGGAAGACAGTCGGAGAAGAAGCGATAGTGTGTGCCTCTGGGGTGGGAGAGATAAAAAGATATGGCATATATGTGAATGCCTTGTCAAAAATACGGTATTACAAGAATACAGCAGACTCATTAAATCTGCTAATGCCACATCTCTGGCAGCCCTCAGGTCTTTCCCATTTTTCCTCTTGATCCCTTAAAAAAAAGGTCCCCACCCCAGTGTTCTCCCATGACCACAGCACTGATGACATTTTCTTACATGTGGGTAGGTATGTGTGCATGTAGGACAGTGTGTGAATGAGCATGTGAACATTCCCACGTGTGCACAGGAGAGCAAGGGGATTGCAGGCCTGCCACCAGCTCAGCTGAGAATATTGCCTGGATCACTGTCCCAATGACTGAATTAAGCCCATTTCACAAATACAATCAATTCACAACTCTGAGCCAAGGACCAAGTGATCTGGCCCACTGTCCTTGCTCTGCTTTTCCCACAGATAAAAAGGTCTGCGAATTGTGACATCCATGTCAACGCTAATGGCTCTGTGGGGACTCTCCAAGAGAACTGATAGCCTCCTCAGACCGAGGGCAGGCGGCTGAGGGAGAGCCGCTCCAGATGTGATAGCTGGCGCTCGCATCCAAGCGACACTAAGGTTTTGGAGTGTTCAGGAGTGATACCCTAGGAAATAGAAGCTGGGGAGGAGCTGCGCTGGCGGATTTGATCCAACAGGAGCTGGTCAGTCACCTTCAGCTTTCTCCACGGACCTGAGCTCCAATGTGCCAATTCCAGGAAGAAAAAAAAAAGAATGTCTGAGACACTGGTCAAAAGCAAAACAGAAAACCAAGCAAGCAAAAAGACAAAAAAAGCCCCCCATATCCAAAGATCCCTAATCTCAGAGAGCTTCAAGTTCAGTCATCCCAATGCTTAGATGGCAGATCAAGACCTAAGAGGTGAAGCGGTGTCAGCTCTCACAAAGGAACGGAAGGCAGCATCCAGCCGGGGCCTCCCAGCCCTTCCCTGCCCTGTTCGGTACTCCCAGGGCCCGTTCTGGGGAGTGGGCGGGCGTTTGTGTTCCACCCATTCATGGTGTGGCCAACTCTCTGCAGCATGACAAAGTCTGAGAATCAGGAAGTTAAACCTCAAAATATGCATTACATCCTGTCTGTTTCCCTGTGGGCATCTGCAGGGGCTCCCCAGTATGCACAGGTGTTCCCCAATGTACGCAGGTGTTGGTGTGCACGGTGGGAAAGGCCCCAGGCTTCCACATCCCAAAGCCAGGAGGGTCTCTGACTGTCTGACAGCCACCCATCACTAAATTAGAGTAACCACCGAAATGGGGGATAAATTGGAGGGCTAGGTTGAAGAAGTCTGCGGGAGCAATTTGCCGTGTGTTCCTTTGAGGGAGGCTTGGCAGAAGGAGTGGAGGCTCCTCATTTCCAATTAAGGCCATTTCTAACTGTCACTCTTGAGAGGTGATGGAGGATGAGGCAGGCGGTGGTTCTGGACAGGCCGAGCTGAGGGCCTGGTGCAGAGGCGGAGGCTGAAGGCCCAGCCCAGCCCAGCTCGGAGCTGCTTGGTCCCAACGCTGCTGGACTGCATGTTGCCACCAGTTTTCCTGGTTGTGCCCTGACTGTGTCAGGAGTGACTCCATCCCCTGCCCCCCGCCCCCTGCACCAAGGAGCTCAAGCTCAGGGAGTGGGGGTCTCTCCCTCTCTAAGTTCTGGCCAATTGACCTAGGCCAGTGTTGGCGAACCTATGACACGCATGTCAGAGATGACACGAGAACTCATTTTTTTGGTTGATTTTTCTTTGTTAAATGGCATTTAAATATATAAAATAAATATCAAAAATATAAATCTTTGTTTTATATGGTTGCAAATATCAAAAAATTTCTATATGTGACATGGCACCAGAGTTAAGTTAGGGTTTTTCAAAATGCTGACACGCCGAGCTCAAAAGGTTCGCCATCACTGACCTAGGCAGTGGTTCTCAACCTTCTGGCCCTTTAAATACAGTTCCTCATGTTGTGACCCCAACCATAAAATTATTTGCGTTTCTACTTCATAACTGTAATGTTACTACTGTTATGAATCGTAATGTAAATATCTGATATGCAGGATGGTCTTAGGCGACCCCTGTGAAAGGGTCGTTCCACCGCCAAAGGGGTCGCGACCCACAGGTTGAGAACCACTGACCTAGAGCCAAGTCTTGTGGCCCCTCAGACATCGGCCTCACAGGAGTGCACCAGACGTGTCAGCTACGCTGCCCTGGCGCTGAGCACCTGCTGCGACCGGCCTGCTTTCTCCCGCGGCCCCTCAGGCCAGGGGTCCTCTGGGTTCCCCTGCCATTCTTCAGAGGACGGGGATCATCCAGCAGCTTCCCTGTCTGGCTGGAGCATGAAGGGCTGCAAGGACCAAGGAGGCTCAGACACACTCTGCTGCCATCTCCTCTCTGGGTTTACCCGCTTCTGCAAACCCAGCTGTTAGGAACTGAATCGTGACCCCTAAATCCACAGGTTGAGGCCCAGACCATCAATGTGACTATGATTGGAGACAGAGCCTTTAAGGAGATAGTTAAGGTGAAATGAGGTTGTAAGGGTGGGGCCCTGGTCCTACTGGGCTGGTGTACTAGCAAGAGGAAGAGGCTCAGAGGGCTCTCTCCATGCAAGCTCAGAGGAAAGGCCGCGAGAGGCCACGGCCAGAAGCCAGGAAGAGAGGCTTCCCCTGGAACCGCCCTGGGGACACCTGGATCGTGGGCTTCTATGCTCAGAGCTGTGATGAACAAATGCTCTGTTGTTCAGCTACCCAGTCTGGGATGCTTGTGGCAGCCTGAGCAGGCTGACCCTCCCTCGCCCGAGGGGATCTGGAGCATGGAGCACCTCTGTGCTCCTGTAAAGTCCAAATCTGATTCTTACCTCACCCCAGCCCCGCCCCCGGTCAAATAACGTGCTGCAATGTGGTTGTAACAAGAAAAATGGAGTCAAATGATAGGTTTAGAAAAAAATTTACATTGATAAAAGGTTCATAGCTGGCCGAAGCCGGTCTGGCTCAGTGGATAGAGCGTCGGCCTGCGGACTGGGGGGTCCCGGGTTCGATTCCGGTCAAGGGCATGTACCTGGGTTGTGGGCACATCCCCAGTGGGAGGTGTGCGGGAGGCGGCTGATCGATGTTTCTCTCTCATCGATGTTTCTGGCTTTCTGTCTCTCTCCCTTCCTCTCTGTGAAGGATCAATAAAATATATTTAAAAAAAAAAAAAGGTTCATAGCTGTAATATACAAAGAGCTCTTAAAGATGAACGAAAACACAACCAAAGCAAAAAATGAGCAAAGGACGTGAATTAGCAGCTCACAGAAAAGCCAATCTAATGCCTGATGAATACGGCAGAACACGCTAAAACTCACTGGGAGTCAGAAGAATGAAAATTACAGTAGCATTTAAGTTGTCACTTTATACCTGCTAGACTGGCAAACATTAAGTAGACTAATATCTACTGTTGCTGGCAGGGGGATATACATACAATGAGGAAGGAAATGTAAGCTGTTTTCATCTTGTTGGAAAGGAACTCAGCAATAGCTAGTAAAATAAAAAAAATAAAAATAAAAAAGAATATTCTGACCCGGCTGGTGTGGTTAGTGGTTGAGCATTGGACCACGAACCAAGATGTCACTGGTTTGATTCCCGGTCAGGGCACATGCCCGGCTTCAGGCTGGATCTCCAGCAGGGGCATGGAGGAGGCAGCCGATTGACTCTTCTCTCTCATTAGTGTCCTATCTTTCTACCCCTCTCCCTTCCTCTCTCTCTCAAATAAATAAAAACATATTTTTAAAAATGCATATTCTCTTCTGAACCCAGCAGTCTCATTCTGGGAATCTGTCTCTTAGAAATAAAAGCACTGGTGAGTATGGATTGTTTGAGAGGAAATGCCCATTCAGTGGGGACTGGATTCAATCACACACACCCATACTGCCAACATTATGCAGACATTAAAAATGAATGGATTCTCAATTCATTAATTTGGAGAAATTTACACAAAGTGTGAATTATGTAAAACGATCCTTTTTGTGAAATAATGACAAAGTCCTCTCATATAAATATGTGGGTGGGGGTAGAAAGGGAAGGAGTAAGTCTCCCCAAATCTCAAAAGAATACCAATCTAACACACACTCACACTCACATACACTCACACACACACACACACACACACACACACACACACGCACTCATACACTCACACACACACACACAATGGCTATGATAAAATGAACTGTATTAAAGGAGCTGTTAAATATTGTGGGATGCATACATGCATGAAAGAATGGTCACCAAATCATTATTTCACTGTAGAGAAATTTCAGGTAATTTCTTTTTTATCCTTCTGTGTACGGTTAGAGCAGATTGCAATGGGCATTTATTTTCATAATAATACCCTATTTGTTTTTGAAACATGGTGGAATAGTCCACCTCTGACACCTCCACCATTCTCCAGCCCAGCCCAAACCACTGCAGTCCTGCACAGGCATCAATTTAGTGTCCTCAGGCACTCCTTCTGGGAGAAGAAACCCAGGAATCTTTTAGATGCACCTTCTGAGGAAGCTCAGCCTTAAGCCAGATCCCTTGCTGGCATTTCCAGTTGGTCATCTCTCCTTTCAGCACCATCTCCTTCCTTAGGACCCTGCTGCTTGTGGTCAGCCTTGGGGACAACTCACCCAGTGTCCCACCACCCACTCTGACAGCTGCACCAGCTGCCTTTGGAGTTCTGCAGGAGCCAGAGCCCAGTCTTACCTGGGCCCCTGCCTGTTCCTCCCTATTTGCTTCAATTCCCAACTCTGCCCCTCAATTCATGATTGGGGAGCCTATTTGGTTGGCCCCCATGAATCCTGCTGTGCCTTTTACCTAAAAATTCATTCTCAAAAGTGTTCCTTAATCTCCAAAGTCCCCAATTTTGAATTTTCTGAGTCACCTTTCAGAGTATTTTTCCCTCAATTCCTTGAGCCCACCTACCTTTTTACCCTCAGATATTCATGCCATTCCTGATGAACCTCCTCTTCTGAGAGGTGCTGGCCGTTTGGGCAGGGCTGGAAGGGGCTGCCAGAAGGCTTGTAAGGTATCCCATAGCAGAGGAGATTGAGAAAATCCAAGCCAAGACCTGGTTGCAGAGTAGGGGCAGGAGCCAGAGAGCTGAGACACCCCGCAGAGCGAAGGCAGGGCCAAAGTCCTCAGCAAGACTTGAGGCCTGGAGCAAGCAGGGCAGGAGCAGGCTGGGAGCAGAGAGGCAGGCTGTGGGCTCACCTCTGAGAGGCTCAGAATTGGGCAGTCTAGGGATAGGAGTGGGGTTGCACCCCAGAAAGCCATGAGCTAAGGGGTGTGTGGATTGGAGGGATCAGGAAAGGTTTTAGGGAATTAAAACTTGAATTGGATCCTGGAGAATGGATAGTTTTTTTCCCCCCTTTTCTGTTTTGATTCTAATTCTACACATATTTGAGATAAGCTTATCATGTTAGAGCTGAAAAGAACCTGGGTTAATCTGACCCTGTGCTGTGTGCTGTCTGGCATAGTAGCCATTAGCCACATGTGGCTGCTGAGCTCTTGACCTGAGATGTGCAGAAAGCACACAAGAGCCTACAATTTGGGAGGCAGTATTAAAACAGCAATGAGAAATATCTCACAAAAAATTACAAAAATATTTTACTTTATTGATTTTAGAGAGAAAGGAAGGGAGAAGGATGGGGAGATAGAAACATTGTTGAGAGAGAAACATCAATTGGCTATCTCCTGCATGCCTACTGGGGATCGAGTCTGCAACCGGGCGAGTGCCCTGATCATGATGAAAATTGGTGACCTCTTGGTTCATGGGTCAACACTCAACTACTGAGCCATGTCGGCTGGGCACACAGTGGACCCTTGAACAATGCCGAAGTTAGGGCCACTGACTGATGCAGTCAAAAATCTGCATATAACATCAGGTGGCCCTCCCCACAGGTAGATTCCCAACCGTGGACTGAAAAGAGTATATTGATGACACACTGAATGTTTCAGCTATATTGTGATAAATACAATAAATCGTGAAAATGTATTTCATATCTTTCTTTTTATGTGATGTGGTTACTAGAGAATTCAATATTTCATATCTGGCTTGCATTGTATTTCTATCAGACAGTGCGGCTCTGGACTAGGGGTTGGCAAACTTTTTCTTCAAGGACCAGAGAGTAACTCTGGAGACGAATGTCTCCATCTCAACAACCCTGCTCTGACATTGCAGTGAAAGACAGCCATGAATATTCCATAAACAAGTGATATGACTATGTTCCGGTAAAACTGTACTACAGACACTAACCTTTTAATATTCTTTAACTTTTATGTGTCACAAAATGTAAAAAGCATTCTTTGCTTGTGAGCCGAACAAAAATAGACCATGGGCAAAATTGGCCAGTCGGAGACAGTGGGCTGATGCCTGGTCTAGCCCAGTGCCCTAATTATTACTTTTTAAAATATATTTTTATTTATTTCAGAGAGGAAGGGTGAGGAAGAGACAGATAGAAACATCAATGATGAGAGAGAATCACTGATCAGCTGCCTCCTGCATGCCCCCTATTGGGTATCAAGCCTGCAACTCAGGCATGTGCCCTTGACCGGAATCAAACTCGGGAGCCTTCAGTCCACAGGTCGACACTCTATCTACTGAGCCAAGCCAGTTAGGGTAGCCAATGCCCTAATTATTAATTGGGGTAATTGTGCTTAGAAAGAGAGAGAGCTACCCAAGGGCATGGTAAGCTAATAACAGAGTTTACTAGGTTGTCTGCCTGGTTTATTTACTTTCGCTTTCAAATAACTGAGCATGATAGTAAGTATTCCTGTACACATAAAACTACCACTCTATGAATGTCTGAAGTCCAGTTAAAGATGGGTTCATGTCTTTCCTTTACAAAAGTATGGAGTAATTTATTGTGATTCCTTAAAGTCTAAATCCAAATAAAAGAGGTTCAGATATTTCTGTTGCTTGTTTCTGTGTCTGCAGCAGCTCTTCTGGCCAATGCTAGGAGACTCCATTATTAATGGAGACTAGGTAATCGCAGGCTCCACTAAGAAAACGAGGCCTCTGTGGTCTCAGAAAACACTTGGGTGCTCTGGGCAGCTGGATTTGGATACATCTCTGAAACATAAAATGGAGAGAAGGATTAAATTTTCATCCTTGAGTCAGTTGACAAGAAATACTTCGTTTATTCTTCTTGGCCTGTGGGTCCCAACTCTCACCCCCAAGGCCTTTGTTCATCAGGACTGATGGGTGGGTCCGCATGACTCTCCTATCTGGTTTTGTGACTGCCCAAGACGAGTGTGGCTCAATACCATGGCAGGTATCAGCCACTTGAAGTTCAGGTGCCCTCTGGGTAAAGATTTCGGCAAGGACAACATTCTATGGTTCCTAAAACCCCTCATCTGGACTGTGTCCCAAATGTCCTGGCATCTTGATCCCTAAGCATACCTGGTCTTCCCCTCTGTGATTGTTTCAATTCTCCCCTTTGAGAAGTGTAAGATCTTATTGAGGTATGTTTCTACCTGTTTGAAAATATGATTATTACCAGTTTAAAAAAAATAGGATGAAATACTGAAGCCTTGAAAAAAGTCTACATATTAATGCAACAAATGTCTATGTACCCAATACTCACAATTAAACGTTCTCTCTGTGTGAATCCCCATTACGTCTCCCCACCCTCTACCTTGACTTTGGTATTTATCACTCATGCATTTCATTTTAAAAAAATGTTTTTAGTGATTTAAGAGAGAGAGGAAGGAAGGAGAGAGCGAGCAAGTGAGTGAGAGAGAGGGAAACATCAATGTGAGAGAGTAACATCTATCTGTTGCCTCTCGTATGCACCCCTTGAACCAGAGTGACCTTTTGCTGCAAGGCACAGGGCTCAACCAACTAAGCTACAGTGGCCAGGGCTCATGCATTTCATTTTTTATACATATATATGTGTCTCTAAATATTATGTTCTATGGATTTAAAAAATATTTTTTTATTGATTTTTAGTGAGAGAGGAAGGGAGAGGGAGAGAGAGAGAAAAACATTGATGTGAGAGCGAGACATTGATTGGTTGCCTCCTGCACAACCCCCACCAGGGATCCAATCCACAACCTGGGCACATGCCCTGATTGGGAATCGAACCAGCAACCTTTCGCTGTACAGGACCACGCCAACGAACTGAGCCACACTGGAAAGGGCTTGCTCTATGGATTTAAAAACTTTATATAAATTATACTGTAATGTATGTATCAATACTTTTAAAAATTTTGTTTTGTTTTGATGTTTATTCAAAGTTATGTTTAAGAGATTTAGCCACATCATATATTAATTTGTTTTATATTAATTTACATTAATATAGAATTTTACTGCTGAGTAATTTTTCATTTCACGAATATACTTCAATATATATGTTCATTCTCTTGTTAATGAACATTAAGTACTTTTCTGAAGTCTACTGAGCTTGACCTTTTCCTTGTTGTTTTTCCCCCCATATTTTAACTGAATCTTTTCTCCTGCGAACTGCCTGTTCATATATTTTTCCATGGGGCTGTTTGTCTCTGTATGTAAGCCTTCATATATTCTGAACAGTGATCCTTAGTTGGCTTTATGGCTTGCAAATAACCTCCCTCAAGTTTTTGCTTGTCTTTTCCACTGTAGATGGAATGTTGTGACAAATACTAGTTTGTGTCGGTAGCATGGTGACAGGCTCCAGGGGCACGTGGTGTGCTGTGGAAGCTGGGGGAGGGGTGCAGAGGCAGGGGACCCAGGAACATAGCTTTCTGTGACTCCCCTCGGCCTTCAGCCCACGGGACTCCTCTGCAGATGAAACAGCATAGACTTGAGAAAAGGAGGCAGCCTGTGTTCTCCGCTTAGTGATTTTCCGGGCACGTAATGTACTACTTTGAATCCCACAGTAATATTTTCAAAAAGCCTCAATCGTAGAATAACTTAATTAAACATTACTTACCAAGTTTAATATTCATTATTTGGCTGCAATTACTGTCTTTGTCCCCTCCCCTCCCTCTTCCCTCCTGGAGTGCTCTCTCCCCTCTCTTACTCCGAAGGTCTAATTAGGCTAATGGCTGCTGCTAGCGGTGACCTTACATGCGTGGAAAAACACAAAAACATAAAGGCTCTCTTCGGTTTGCCTTCCCCCATGGTCTTTGCATGTGGCAGCCCAACTCCCGAATTCCATATTTCTTTTCTTTCTCAAATGCCTGATTCCACTTGCGCAACATAGCAGAATTAATGATGTGTATTTGAAAAAGGCTTGGCAGCCAAATTGCAACAAATACAAGAGGGCTGGGGCATTGGAGAGAGAGGGGAATTGGGGAAAAATCTCTGAACCTTCCAGCACCGACTCGGCAGCAAAGGCTGTGCCCGGCTGGCTGCTGGCAGGGAAACGCTTTCAAAGGAGGGGGCGCAGGCACAAAGCAAGGCGGGTTCTTTCTTATTCTTTCCTTCTCTGTCTTGGGGCTTAATAGCATCCTTGGCTCCCCTCTAAGCAGGTTTCTTCAAAGGCTTTTGTGAGTCTTTGCCAGGCCCTGCCTGCAGTCCACATCTGCTGCCTCTGGTTCACCCCAGCGGGGGTGTTGTTGATACCACCGCTCAGGCTCCTGGTGAAGGGAGGAAGCCATGTGCGGAGCTGCTCTCTGCTCTGGCTCAAAGCTTGAATCTACACATGATGGTGCTCCTTGCATGGGCTAGGCCTGCTGGGGCTGCAGATGTGGAAAAGTCCGGTCTCCGGGAGACTGATCAGCCCTGTAGGGGGCGCACTAGCAGTCAGCTTGGGACAGCAGTGAAGCACTGGTTCTGACAGAGGCTGGGAGCAGGGATGGGAACCAAGAAGGACCAACTGCAGGACATGGTGGCTGAGGTGTGCCTGAGGGTGGAGGAGACTTTGAGATGCTCAAAGGGAAGGATGACAACCTTGGAAGTGAAAAAGGAGAAATGCTACGTGCATGTGGTGTTTGGGGTGCAGGGCCTAAGCCTATGTGGCTGGAAGGCCAAGGGGCAATTTGAGGAGGCAGGAGGGTAGTTGCCTGGGAAGGTGTGGTGGGATGAGGTTCAAAGCGGTTTGAATCCAGGTGGTGCAGGCCTTGAATGCTGTGCTAGGGATTGGTTTTTATACTGGAAATACACTGCAGGTTTACACATAGAGGACGATGGAGTCACATGTGTGTCATAGAATCATGGCTCCTGGAGTGGCAAGAAGGGGGAATTCAAGAAGGAAAGAGACAAAGCACAAAGGAGGTGGGGACCAGAAGACCAGTTGGGAAGTAGCTCAGGGGAGTGGAAGATGGGGAGTATGGACTCCACGTTCCCTGGGAAGTCAGTTGAGTAGGACTTTGTGACATGGTGGTGGTCCCAGATAGAGGGCTAGCCCAGTGGTCCCAGTGCCAGATCTAAGGCACTTGAGCAAAGCCAAGTGCAATCCAGCCTGTCCGAGGAGTCAGCCCCGAGGAGCAGAGCAGCGAGGGCACAGGGCTTGTAAGTGGTTTCAGGGAGGGGGTGAGGGCATCAGGGCCTCAGTTTAATTCGGGGTTCAGGGCTTAGCCTCAGAACTAGTGAAGAGCCCAGAATGTAGCTGTAGTTCAGATGACCACTCTCTACTGTTCAGGAAGCAGAATAGCTCGTCTATTGCTTCCACATGTACTTAAAGGCCAGGTTCAGCCCTGAGCACCCAACCACTTAGATGAGGAGCCACAGAACTCCAGAGCCCATCTACCGACAGCAGAGGACCCTCTTCCTTCACAGTTCTTTGCATCTGCCTGCTACTGTTTGGGATCTTCACAGGGGTGAGCCTTTGGATAGCTGGTTGATATTGGGGTCCTCTGGTCAGTGCTGCGGGTGGAATGCCCTACCCGCAGGCCATCAGAGGCAAAAGAGAAAGTGAGGGGAAGTGACTTGTCTCTGGGACACAGTAACTGAATGGTAGAATTGGAACTATTATCTAGGTCTTGTAACTTCTATTGCAACGATCCTGTCTAAGAGGACCAGAGAGAATCTTCTTGCTTCCTCTTAGGTCTTGGACAGCTGGGCCAGTGGTTGATAGACACCTGAGCCCTCTGGTACTAGTGGCAGAGCTGTGGCTGAGGCATACATTCAGGTGGTTGTGGTAGATATTGTTATTATCCCATATTTAGCATAAACATGATTTGTCATTCAAACAAAGACACTTTGACAGTGAAAGGGGGCACCACTAATAATTACACTGGGACAACAGGTATTGGCTAAGACTATTGGGAATGTATGGTCACCCCACCCACATTCCAGATGAGGAAACTGAAGTACAGAAAAGTTAAGTAACTTGCCCAAGGACATGTGGCTAGTAGATAGCAGAGACAAGATTGGGACCCAGAGTACTTGCTTGTAGCCATCACTCTGCTATATTGAATTTGCCCAACCTTCTGGGACTTAGTGTTAAGAACAAAGAGCCACCTAATTTTAATTTAATAAAAATTAAATATGTGAAAACTCTTCAGTTAGTGTCTGAAAATATATAGTCATCTACTATTAATTACATATTGTGTATTGTATTAGTTTCTGAAGGCTGCTGTAACTAATTACGACAATCTACTAGATGGCGACAGCCAACAGGAATTTATTCTTCGCACAGTTCTGGGAGCTCCAAGACTGACATCAGGGTGTCAGCAGGTCTGCACGCCCTCAAAGGCTTCGGGAAAGATCTCCCTGCCTCTGCTGGTTTCTGATGGTGGCCTGCAAGCCTGGGGTTCCCTGGCTTGTGGCAGATCACTCGAATCTCTGCCTGTCTTCACATGGCCATTTTCCCTCCGTACATGTCTGTATTGAAATTTCCCTCTCCTTATAAAGAAAGATACCAGCCATTGGACCAGGGTTTACCCTAATCCAGTATGACCTTGTCTTACCGAGATTCCATCAACAAAGGCTCTATTTCCAAATGAGGTCACATTCCTAGGTTCCAGGTAGAAAGGAATTTTGCAGAGACATCATTCAACCAAGGTTGACATACATATCTTATGTCTCAACCGCAGTTTAAGCTACTTGACTTTTTTTTTAAAAAAAATATATTTTATTGTTTTTTTACAGAGAGGAAGGGAGAGAGATAGTTAGAAACACAATGAGAGAGAAACATCGATCAGCTGCCTCCTGCACACTCCCTACTGGGGATGTGCTCGCAACCAAGGTACATGCCCTTGACCGGAATCGAACCTGGAACCCTTGGGTCCACAGGCCAACGCTCTATCCACTGAGCCAAACCGGTTAGGGCGCTACTTGACTTTTATACCTAGCGCAGCACTTGGTGTACTAACAAGCACATGGTAGGTAGTCGATTCATTGTTGATGGATACCGTGTGCCTAAAAGGTGGTCTCTGGTGGTTTATTGTGGAGGAAATGCTGGGACAATGGAATTAGGGAACGCAGGAGGAGGAAAAAAAAGTTCCTGTCATTGTTCCCTGACCCAATGGAGAATCCTAGCTTCTAGGCACTGTCAGTCTCATTGTTTGCTCACCCTTTGTATAGTCTTTTAAAAAAAGAAGAGAAATCTTCAAATCATTTTTTTAAAAAATTCAACAACACAAATCAACAACCACACACACAAAACCCAACAAAAAGCCCCCTTGGCACATCACAAAGATGCTGATACCAGAAGCTGAAACAGCTTTTCCATAATGCAATGAAATATATTAGATTCAATAGACATCAAAGGAACTTCGGGAGCAATTGCTGAATTTCTGAAATAAACAGGGTTTTCAAAGGAAACAAAAACAGCACTGGGATCTCGGGGTGGGAGCACATTTTTGAGGGGGCAAAGCATGGAATCCTTAGGCTCTTGATCAAAGGGTGAATCCTTTAAAGAGCGGTAATAAACGAAGCCGTGAAAACTGGTTTTGATCCAAACTGCCCCCCACCCCTCGCCCCATACGAGTGCTGACTGCAAATGACAAATCCATTACCAAATAAGGGAAGCCAGTGATTTCTCTTTTCTCAGCCTTACATTTCCTTACATTTTGCAAGTTATTCAAAACGAGGAAATAATCCCAGACAAAGAAATCCAGATAAGCAAAATACCGCCTTGCGTGGGCTGCAGGCGGCAGGGGGCCTTTGTGTCTGGAATGTTTTAATGACTGTTCTGGCACCCTCAATCTCGGAGACCTTAACTTTTTACATTTCACAATTTCAGTGTGTACATGTGTGTGTGCATCTCTACGTGTGTGACTGGGTGCCCGCCAGAAAGGAGGGTTGGGTGTTCCCAGTAGGAATTAACTGTCCATAAACTTGTCCATGCAATTAATTCCACCCTTTCAAGGAGGGTGAGCGGGTTCCTTGGGGAGTTCTTTAAGATTGTACATGTATAGAATCCTGGCGGCGGGGAATCACGGAAAGGGCCAATGAAATAAAGCAGAGAGCTAAATAGGCTATGTAATGAGCAACACCACACAGGTTCACTTACTAGCATTCCTGTGTCAGCCAGCTAACTTCTCATTCTATGTGCACACATTTGCAGAACAAGGGGCTTTTCAAGAGCAAGCCTACATCTCCAAAACCCACAATGCAATGCTTCCCAAACCTGACTCATTATCGGAATCACCTTGTGTTTTTAAAAACATAAATTCTTATTATCAGTAAAGCTGCTATGAATTCATGAATAGGTATGTGATGTATGGATGGATGCTTTCACTCCTCTTGGGTAAGTACCTAAGAGGATAGTGGCTGGGTCAGGTGGTAGGCATGTGTTTAATGTTTTGAGAACCTGTCAAACTGTTTCCAAGGTGTCTGTATCGGTTTATATTCCTTTCTGGGGACGTATTCTAGTTGCTCCACATCCTCAACAACACTCAGGATGACTCGTCTTTTATATTCCAACCAGAGGCCCGGTGCACGAATTCATGCATGAGTGGGGTCCCTTGGCCTGGCCAGTGATCAAGGCCGATCAGGGCCAATCGGAGCCAGCTGGCTGGGGGAAGGACCGGGGGAGGTTGGCTGACCATGGGAGGTTGGTTATGGGAGCATACTGACCACCAGGGGGCAGCTCCTGCATTGAGCATATGCCCACTGGTGGTCAGTGCGCATCATAACTACCAGCCGGTCGTTCGGTCAATGGGTCATAACGGTTGTTTAGGCTTTTATATTTATAGATAGGTGTGCAGTGATGCCTCATCACGGTTGTAATTTGAATCCCCCTAATGACAATGGTGTAGAGCAACTTCTCTAGCTGTGTATCTTCTTCAGTGAGGTGTCCATTCAAAAATTTCCCCTAAATTTTAAATTGTGTGTTTATGTTTGTTTTATTAATGTGAAATTTTAAATGCCAATGTTCATAAACATTTTATTGGCAAGAGCTGGAAACTGAAAACACCCGAAATATTCATGAGAGGTGACAGGATAGACACATTGTGGCACAGCTCAGGGTGGAATCCACTCGGCACTCACAAGGATGCTCTGATATGCACAGCAACGTGGATGAGCCTCAGAAGAATCCTGCCGTGCGGCAGGAGGTAGGCAAAAGGAATACATATGACATGACCCATAAACATAAAATCCCATCAAATGGGACAGAAAGTCAAGGGTGGTGGCCTGGAGACGGTGAGAAGGGGTGGGGAAGGGAGGGAGAGGAGGATTACAAAGGGGCTGGGGACACTGTTGGGATAGTCACTGTCTTCATTGTGATGATGGTTTCATGGGTGTCTACGTATGTCAAAACTTATCAGAAAAATACTTCCCTAGTACCCCTGTGAGGCTTAAACTAACTCACCAAATGCAAGTGCCTGGCACCAAGTAGGTCTCCATAGATGTGGCTTTATTTCATTATCATTTTCTCAAACCCCTTTCTCTCCCCCCAAAGAGGAGGCTGGCTCTGGGAGTGAAGGCTAGGTGGGGGCTCCCCGCCCCACTAGGTCCGCATGAAGGTTCCCTGGAACTCCGGAAAGGGGATTATCATCCCCGGCCACATCTGCCGACTTCATGATCCCCAGCAAACACTGGGGGGAAAACCCAGCTCTCTCAGGATGGCAGTGATTCATGTTTGTCTCCTTCCGTATCAGGGCGATGGGCTGGGAGCTTCTCTCCTTTCCTGCCACCCTTTATCATATTTAACTGGTTAACAGGCTCAGATCACGCAGCCAATACCCCAAACCAAAGGCAGGCAGCCCAAATGGTGCCTTTCTTTACTCCCTGCCCCTCCCTCCCCCTTTGTAAGCCCTCTGGCTTTGCTCCATTGTCACAGGAGCTACAAAGGCCCCAGTGCGGTGCACGTGCAGGCGGGGGTGTGACATGCGTGCACACGGCGCACACCGGGCCAGGGAGATGGATTGCGGCGTTTGAATGTCTCCTTATCGCAGTGGCGCACATGTGCTCAGACGCGTGTGCCCGGGTGAGTGTGGGAGGGGCGGCAGGAAGCCCGCATGAGGAAATACAGCCCTGGCTTCCCTTGTTCCTGCCCTCTTTGTCCAGATGAAATTTCAGATGCTGCTGGGTGTCTTGTCAGCAAGTCTTTTGCAAAATAAATGGAGGAGGCAATATTAAAAAAAAAAAAAAAAGCTGATTTGTTCAGTGTTTAGCCTACGGAGAGGATGTGTACAAACGCCGAAGCAATGCCTGCTCCCCTGTGTGGATGTGAGGTTTGGTCCAACAGATGAAAGACAGCCAGGAAGGAAGAAATCACACCTTTATTGAGTGCCTACTGTGTGCTGAGTCCGTTCACACACACAAGCTCTTATTAACCCTGGGACTTCCTCTATGTGATAGGGACTCAGTGGATGCTGCTTGGCCTGAATGAGTTAAAAGCTGGGGGGTTGCGTATTGATACACAGAAATGACCCTCCACAAGGCAGTGTGACCACAGGGGGCAGGGACTGCTAGCAGCATCTTGAATTTCAGAGCACTGTACTTTCCCAGTAAATCAGACCACTTCTTTTTTTTTCTTTTTTTTTAAATCCTCTTACTGGCTTCATTAAAGACACACTCTGCTTACTATTGGGCTGCAGGCTACACTAACAAAATTAAAAGGAAAAAAAAACTGCAGGCAATTAAATAAGTACTTCTGTTCTGGAAACAGCTCTGTAAAACAGGGTGCACCCTTCCCTCAAAGTTGAAAGCAGAGATGTGATAGAGACCTCCAGCCTCCCACCCTTCCCACTGCCACCTCCCTTGGGGGCAGTGAAAGCAGGAGCTTAACTCTTCTGGAACTTTCCATCCTTGTTTAACATATTGCCATCTGGTCTTCCCAGCTCACTCCAGTGACAACAATAGCAGGAGGCTCAATGCATGCAGTCCTTGTCCAAAGCGTTACCCCTAGAGGTAGGGGTGCTGTGGGAAGCTTGATGATTTTTCCAGAAAGGTGGGGTACTAGGTATGATCAAGCATTGGTTCAGATAAATAACACACATGCGAGTTAGCGCACATCTCTACCCCCGATGAATTCTTATCGCTCTCTTGTAACACAGGTAGGTGGTGCTGGGCCCATTTTACAGAGGAAGGAACTGAGGCTCAGTTTAAGAAAATTTAAAAAATGTGCTGAAGGTCAGACAGAAATGAAACCCGAACTCTGGTCTCAGGTGTTCTGCTCCCTAATGCCATTTCCTCAGTGTCCGGGGCAGCAACTTACTGCACCAAGCATGCCAGGCACAGGTTTGAGAAGACAGTGCTGTAATACTCGCATCAGAATGATCCTGGCAAAGTGAGGTCTTTATGAGGACACCACACTGGCTTCTTGGGACTTCTGCCTCCTTCGCCCCTGGCACCATCCAAGAAAATGCCACGTCCTCTCTTTGGTCGCCAGATGGTTTCCCAGTGTAGATGCCTTAAAATACAGCAGCTTTGAATTGGGCTGGTTTACATGGATGACCGGCTCTTAGCTTCCTACATGGAAGTTGGTGGTGGTCACCCGATTTGTCTCGGGCAGCCTTGTCCTGGATGCCCGGCAACCAAGCCAACAGACGGAAAAGAGGGTTAAAAGTTGGACTCCCCACTTTCTTGTCTGTTGACAAAGCAGTGCTTTGCTCCCAGTTCATTGGATGCTTCTGTCTTTGGTTCTTCAAGGAAGGACATTTCATTGGTCCTCACTAAGAGCGATGGCACCAATAGTGGTAGTAGAACCCTTTCCGCATGCGCTGAGCTCTGGGTGTGTTTGCAGAGTGGCCACCAAACAGCCACGTGAGCCTCAGATTCAAGGTGTCCAAACTGAGCGGTTCTCTCTGCCGCTCCCTTCTCTTGCTCCTGCCTGACTCAGGAATTGTCTCCACCCTCAATCCGGATGATCCGTTCTGCTGTCCACATCCAAGCCAGCTCCCAATGATGTCAGGTTCTCCTCCAATTTTGTCAATTTACCAATTTCTCCTGAGCAGCAACCCCAACCCTTTGCTCTAAGCCAATGTGGAGGGAAGACAGGCCCAGCCTTCTCCCATGGAAGTGGACTTGGGCTCCCAGACCCAAGGCTGGGCCATCGGATGCTCCCACTTGGGACTTGGAATTTGGAGTAAAAGCTGCGGAGATGCAGGGGAGGTTAGGAATTGGTTTCAGTGCCCTCGGGGCTGCTGCAGCCCCCCTATCCGTGTGGCAGAGGCTGGAGTGCTGTAGGCTGTGCAGTGAGCTATCCGCCAGAGGGTGGGAAGCATCCTGGCTGCTTGGCCCTTGAGCAGTGGTAGCCTGGGCCTGGACTCCTTCCATCCTTGGTTCCCACTCTTTTCTCGTGTCAATTCTGTGAAGTGCCCAGTGACATTTCAATAATTACTTAAGCTAAATGGCTTTGTTTCTGTGGCTTACCACTGAGGACCCTGACGAGGACATGCTCCCGCATAGTAAGTGCCTGCTGTGTGTCAGGCATTTCCCAGGCTGCTATGACAACAGAACCAAAGAGCTTGCCAGCCTCGGGCCCTCTGGCCACTGCTTGGGGCCTAGTTGGGCAACACTGATAAGGACTTTCCACTGACTCAGCCTCACCCCCTCCAAGCTTCTCAGAGTCAAAGGGAGACTCAGAGACCCAGCATTTAAAGCCCTTAGAGAAGAAAGGAAGTTTACCCGCAGAGAAGTGTTTGAAAGGACTGGCTTGTCACATACCAATTATGACACCTATTTAGGGGGAAAATGCACCAGATTTCCAAAGCTACCAAGTTTATAATTAGTCTGTTCCTGGTGGACAGAAACAATTTTCTTATATAATTATTCTATTTTTCCAAGATCATGATAAATCTTCAGTTACCAGCTTTTTTTTGTTGTTAATCTTCACCCGAGGATATTTTCCGCTGATTATTAAAGAGAGTGGAAGGGAGGGGGAGAGACACAGAGAGAGGAACATAGATGTGAGTGAGACACATCAATTGGTTGCCTCCTGCACAAGGTCTTGAGCCCCGACCAGGGCTGGGGCGTCAAGCCTGCAACCGAGGTATGAGTCCTCGATCGAATTCGAACCTGGGACCCTTCAGTCCACGAAGCCAAACCGCCTAGGGTTTCAGTTATCAGCTTTGAAAAGATGAGAGTGAAGCCGTGATTATTCTGGAGTCAGTAACTTATAGGAAGGTTCAGGACTACATCTATTTTTGGAAGTAGAGTGGGAGAGTATAACCCTGGTTTTTGTTTTGTTATGTATGCTGTACAGTTGATCTCCTGCTAGTCATGAGTGTTGCTTCTGTAAAGTCACCGAACGCTGACTTGGTGAATACTGAACCCCTTCTCATAAGACAACATTTTGGTCAACTGATCAGTACCCAACCTTCTTTTAGGTGTGTGTGTTTAAAGACTGTGTGTGTGTGTGTGTGTGTGTGTGTGTGTGTGTGTGTAGTGTTGACTCATTAATGTCAAATCGTAGCTCACAGCACTAAAAATGCCTGATCAAAGCTTACCCAACATACAGATTTTTCCACATCACGGCCTTCTTGCTCTGAGGAACACTGGGCAACACCCCCGCACTATGCTCTGGGCTACTGATCTCAAACAGCAAAATCACCACCAAGAAGCCTGAAAATGTAAAAAAGTTGCACTGGGAAGACTTTGAAAAGCACTTGCTTACAGCATAGGAGCTGAATCAAGAAGGCAGAGCATCTCCACTGGGAACAGGTGTGTTGGATGACCTCTGACCCCTCTGCCTGGTGACGCCTGCCTGCCCCCTTACCTGGATTGAACATGTCCCCAGCTGCTTTGGATGCTCATTCCCACTGGGCACGCCAGGGCTGGGGGCAGGGGAGCCATCCTTCCTGGCCTTCCTCTCCGGCCTCTGAAACATGGGCAGTCAAGGCCTCTCATGGCGTCCTTGCTAGGCAGGGGTGGCCAGGACTTCCAAGGACACGGGTGAAACGAAGGTGGTGCCCCTGTGTGGAAGGGCCGAGGCCGAGGCCCAGGGCCACTCATAGTTTTGTAGGAAACAGACCTGTCACCACTTGTGATGAGTCCTTCTTCCTGCCCCTCCCTCCTCCAGCCCTCCCCCTCCTCCTCTTTTCTCTGCCGTCTCTCCTTGTTCTCACTTGGCTTTATCCGAGCTGGCAGCCCAGTGGATTTGTATCAATAAGAAGCAATCAGGAGAAGCCGTAATACTTGCAATCAATATATAATTGCATCAGGGTTAGTCCATTACCTCGGCCTCCCGTGCTGATCACCGCGGAGGCCTCCTGATCCAGCAGCCGTTTCTCCAGGACTCGGAGTTCGGGGGAGAGTGTGTGGGAGGGTTGCCAAGCTGAGCTCCAGCGAGCCCACCTTAGGGTCCCGGTTAGGTCGGACCCTGGGAAATCAGACACAGGGGAACAGACTACTGGGCAACCAGGAGACGGCTCCAGGGACGGCCTGGGGTCAGGCGGCAGGGTCAGCAGGACTAGAGCTGGGGCGGGGGGGGGGGGGAGGGGGTTGGAGTGACTTCCTGGGACAGAGGGCCCTGCCCCCAGGGTCTCTGTGCAACATTAATTGATGTTTAATTTGTACGGCATGTTTTTAGTGGAGATAGTGCCTTTCATACACAGCCGCACACCAACCTTGAGGCTGATAATGACCATCCCCATTTTACAGATGAGAAAGCTGATCCCAGAGAAGAGACAGGGCCCCACACCACTCAGTGGGAAGCAGAGAAGCCAGGACTCAAATTTGAGATTGGCTTTAAGGTTTGAATTCAAGGCTTAGGGTGCTTTCTGGTATGTCCAGAAATAATCAATCAAAGGAACATGGCCTTTGTATAGACGTTTCATTTGACTTGTCCAGAGTTGGATGAGAAAGGCAGCACAATATATAATGCCCATTTAACAGATGAGAAGAGTGAGGCTCAGCTTGCCCTAGCCAGCGGTTCTCAACCTGTGGGTCACGACCATCGGAAAACACATACAGCATATCAGATATTTACACTGCGATTTGTAATAGTAGCAAAATTACAGTTATGAAGTAGCAACGCAAATAATTTTATGGTTGAGGGTCACCACAACATGAGGAACTATATTAAAGGGTCGCGGCATTAGGAAGGTTGAGAACCACTGCTAGACTAAGGAGGTGTTCCTGGGATTTTCAGTGCTAAGCAACAAGTCCTAGGACAAGCTGGTCACCTTGGTTCAGGCAGAGCTCTGTTGTTTTATTACGGTGGCTGAGGAACTGGTGCCCTTTTCTATGTCACTCTGCTACCCAGGTAACTGCTGCTGTGCTCACTTTCCTGCTTGTCTGTGAAGACTGGAATAATAATGGAAACGATCGCTATTATTTAGTGAGCGTGCACCGTGAACTTGGTCTGTTCCATGTTTGGTAATAAAAGCAAACACACAGCACTGATTGTGTGCCAGGCACTGTTCTGGAACTTCACGAACATTAGCTGTATGTGCCCTAATCCTCAGTTAATACTTTTACCAGTAAGAGGAGAGAACTGAAGCACAGAGAGGTTAAGCACTTTGACCAAGATCACACAGTGAGGGCTGAAACCAGAATTGAGATGTAAGCCACCTGGCTCCCGAGTCCACAATCCTGAGTCTTCTGTCTGTCTCTCTAATCTTGGTTAAAGGCATTGACAACAGCAGATATTATGAATATGGTCTTATAGAAAATAAAACTAAGGTAGAGGGTAAATGAATGAACAAATGAATGACTGATGAATGAATGAATGAATGGGAGAGTTCTAAGTCTTCCCCAAGTTACAAAGAAAATGATGTTTAATCTCCCCTTATAGAAGGGAATATTAGTGATGAAAAAGAAAGGAATGACAAAGATGAAAGTCATAAAACAATATGTTGAGGGAAAGGAGCCTGTAAAAGAGTCCATTATCCTTTACTAGAGGCCCGGTGCATAAAATTCACGCATGGGTAAGGTCCCTAGGCCTGGGCCCATCTGTGGGGGGACTGTCGGGGCAATTGGGGGACTCCCCACTCGCACCCGCCTTGGCTGGCCTGGTGCACCCGCTTGCCGGCCCCACCCCTGCTGCCCCACCACCAGTCAAGGCCTGCGGGCTGCGTGAGCATATGCCTCCTGGTGGTCAGTGCATATCCTAGTGTCTGGTTGTTCTGCCATTGTTCTGCCGTTTGGTCTATTTGCATATTAGGCTTTTATTATATAGGATAGGAGTCCATTTATAAGAAGTCCAAGAATGGAGAAAACAAACTTACCATGATAGGTTTCAGAATGTAGTTGCACATGGGAGGTGGGGATGGACTGGAAGAGGAGATGAGGGAAATTTCCAGAGTGATGGAGATGTTCCATGTCTTGTCTGGGGTGTTGATCACATGGCTGTACCTATTTGGAAACACTTGTTGAATTGTACACTTAAGATCTATACTTCTCACCTGTAAATTTTACCTCCAAAAAAGAAAAACCATCAAAGAACAAATGAAACAGAGGAGACAGGGTTCACATGCCAAAGCCCTGCTCTGCCTGCTGTTTGGATGTACAGCGCTTTCATCTACTGTCAGTCCCAGGAGGTGGTCCGGGTGAACCACCAGCCTTAGGGTGTTGTTCGAAGGTGGAGGAGCCACCGAGGGGGAAGCCGATTGAGCTGCCTTAACTGAGCACCTGCTCTGGGCCCTGTTGAAGTAGCCCTGCCAGTGAAGGTGGGCCCAGCCCTGCCTGGAGCGGCATCCAGTCTGGGAGGTGTCAGTACCAGAATGGTCAGTCGACCACAGGTAACAGCCTGGCCAGGCAGGACTCAGGCCCTGCTTTGTAGGAGCAGGGATCCTGAGCATGTTATGGAGATGGAGTCCCAGCTGCAGGGAATAAGGGTGGATTTCACCTGCTGCAAGGGAAAGACTGGTATCAGGTTGGAATGCAGTTTATGGAAGAAGTGGAAGCTTGGGAACGACAATGGGGCACAAGGTGAGGGTGGGGCTATCAGAACATCTGACTTTGGCTGAGTCTTGAGCTCTAAGTCAGCGTGGTCTAGCTTGGCTCTACTACTTACTAGCCCTTGGCCTTGGACTGGTTATTTACATCCTCTATTCTTCAGTTTTCTCATCTAAAAGACGGACGGTGGGAATAATAATTAAATTGTTATTAATTCAATTAGCTCTGAGATTACATTATTTACCATATGTGGGGCAGTTAGACATCAGCGTTGTGATTCTCACAGTTCTTACTACATTAGAGCCCCTAGAGCAGTGGTTCTCAACCTTGGCTGCACATTAGAATCACCTGGGAATCTTTTTAAAATCCTGATTTCTGGGCCTCATCCTCTGGAAATTCTGTTTCTTTGTTATGGGGTGGGGCCACAACATTAGTAACAAAGAAACAGAATTTCCAGAGGATGAGGCCCAGAAATCAGGATTTTAAAACGATTCCCAGGTGATTCTAATGTGCAGCCAAGGTTGAGAACCACTGCCCTAGAAGGTGCTCACTGGAGGGAGTGTGGCTGCTGATCCTGGGCAGGGCTTCCCCTGCAGATGGTGGTTATGTAGCTCTAGGGAAGGGCTGAGGGGACGATGGACAGGCACTAGGCTGGTCTTAATAAAAGAAATAGGACAGATGTTATTATCCCATTTCACAGGACAACATATCAAGGCCTAGAAGGGCAATACTTGACTGAGATGTACAGCTAGTTAGTGGGAGACCTGGGCCCAAGTCAGTGCCCCTCCTCCCTCGTCAGTGCTGCTCATACTGGCTCAGAAGCCGACCCACACCCCAGCCCTCTGCACTCATTACCAGGCCCTATGCCCGGCGACCTTGATCAGGAACCAGGACTGCCATGTGATCTACAGTTTGCATCACGTGGGGCATCCTGCCCCAAACTTTGCTGCTTGTTAGGCAACATCCTTGTTACCTAACTTGTATTTATGTTAGAAGCACCTGTCACCTTGTCACCTTGATCACATATCTAGCTGTCAGAGGCAGAGGCTCAGGGGTGGACAGTCTGCCACTCTGACATTCTTCACTGACTCTCTCTCATCCTCACCCCAATCTTTCCTCTGGTCTCTACACTTGAGGGTCCACATCTATAACAAGCCTCACCATTCTGTTGAGAGAGAGAGAGAGAGAGAGAGAGAGAGAGAGAGAGAGAGAGAACTCAGGAGGAAGGTCTTTGGCTATAACCAGGGTGGTGGTGGGGAATTCTTTGCCTCCCCCCACCCCCCCCAGGAAGTTGCACAGGGAAGAGCTATGAGGAGTGGGGGTGGCATCAGATCCTGTGTGGCAGTGGAGACTGAGGTGGCAGCAGCCAGGGCTGGTGATGGTAGGAGAGGGGCTGGGGTAGCAGGCAGGCTGTGGCTGGCCCCACTCCACCCTAACATTTGCAACAAGAGAAATTTCAGAGTACTCAACTTCTCCCAAAATAGAGAGAAAAAAAAGGGAGGGAGTTAAATTCTGATCATCATACTCAGGCAGAATTGGTTTAGTTGTTGGTATGTTTCCTGAGCCCGCCCATTCATTCATTTGTTCATTCATTCAACAGTGCCTGAGTAGTGCTTAAAGCACCCATCTTGCATCCAGAAATCAGAAAAAAACCCCAAAGATTTTGGCCTCATTTGGAGAGCTAAATGGAGACTAGAAAACCTTAATATGACGGTGGTAACCTGGACTTTAAACCATTAATACTGTGCACATCCTGCTAGCTCTGAATCAAAGACCAGGCTCTACAAATGCCCCAAGGATGATTGACGGATGGGTAATCTTTAATCAGCGGGGACTCGGTGTGTCAGTCCAGGATACCAGTGCACGCAAAGATGGGACTGGTTCAAGAGATTTTTTTTTTAAAAAAAATATATTTCTTTATTGGTTTCAGAGAGGAAGGGAGAAGGAGAGAGAGATAGAAACATCAATGATGAGAGAGAATCATTGATCGGCTGCCTCCTGCACGCCCCCCACTGGGGATTGAGCCCGCAACCCAGGCATGTGCCCTTGGCCGGAATCGAACCTGGGACCCTTCAGTCCGCAGGCTGACGCTCTATCCACTGAGCCAAGCCGGCTAGGGCCAGAGATTTTTTAAAAAATATATTTTTATTGATTTCAGAGAGGAAGGGAGAGGGAGAGAGAGCTAGAAACATCAATGATGAGAATCATTTATTGGCTGCCTCCTGCATGTCCCACACTGGGGATGCAGCCCACAATCCCGGCATGTGCCCTGACCTGAAATCAAACTGTGACCTCCTGGTTCATAGGTCGATACAGGGTGAATAGAACACAGAGAGTGAATCTTATCATTTGGTGTTTGTGTTGAAACTGTCTGCAACCTTCTCAACAGAAGACTGTGCAAGGCCAGGGGCAAACGGCATGTCCTGCTTGGTAGCAACCATTGCCTGGATGGTTTCATGTCACACTTGGAAATGAATAAACAAAAGGGGACATTCCATAAAGGGTCCAAAGATGAAAGAAATAGAAACAACAAGAAAATCAGGTTGAGGTGATTGCAAAAAAGATGGCTAAAATATAAATGAAAGTGAGTGGTACCTAAATGCAGTAGAATAAGTAAAATTTATATGAATAATGTAAGGACAGGTGTTAACACTGCTAACACTCAAATCATTGATGAGAAAAACAAGTTCTCCTTGTCTCTAGAGGGAAAAAATAAGGAGTTGACAGTGATGAGGAGATAATAGGTATAGAGAAGAGAGAAGGAGATCCAATCTAGGAATTATAGGTATTGCTGAGAATTAAACCTGAATAATTTATCCAGAAACAACCACCAAAGTCATAATTAAAAAATGTATCTTGCAAAATGGCCTAAACATTCAGGCAAAAATCAATTTACAGGGAACTAACTGCATATACACACTTCCTGGCTAAAAATTTGAATAAAAAAGACAAAGTATCATAAGCACCCTAGAAGGAAAAAACAAAAAATTAAAATAATCCCAAGGTCTCCTCTATAAATACTGAAGGACACATAGGACAGTGATGTGGCACAGACCTGGCTCTGTGTCTGTCAAACCATTTCACGTTCCTCCTGGAAAGACAAGGAGACAGTTCCCCAGTTCCCTCCAATGAGGGTGAGCCATGGACCCGACCTGGCTGATGGACTGTGGGTAGAAGTGACAAAGGCCACTTTGGTGTGGCTCCTAAAATCTGCTATGAGATCTGCTGCTCTATTCTCTTTCTTCCTCTCTCTGCTCCTTGTTCAGCTAGATGCAGAGGGTACAGCAGAGGACCCCAGTGATGGTGGAAAGAGCCTGGGTTCCTGAATCTTCTATGGACGGCTGCCCTGACCCCTATGATGGACTCTGTAAGGGGAGCCACTGCAATTTCAAGGTCGTTTGCTATAATAATCAGCTCTACTAGAAAAGGCTACAGAATTTTGGGAGAACAGAATCTTGATTCAAGTATTTTTTTATCCAGTTAAGCTGCCATTTAGGTGTGAACACAAGAGAAACACAGTTTCAGGAATACAGGAGTATAACACATATCACAGGTTTGTTTCCTTCCTGGAATGTGAAGAATGCAAGAATATTAAGAGCAAGGTAGTGAGCACTGAATTGGTTAACCCTGGAGAAACATCTAAATAATTTTTGTTAACACAAATATAAAGTAGAATGGAAAGTACAAAGTCATTCTCAAAAGTGAGAAAATAAAAAACAAACAAGCTGGAATTGCTTCTAATAACCCATTTTATCTCAGAAAAACAAAGAAGTTAGGTGAAGGAAGAGTAGAGAATAGTAAAAAGAATCCTAGTTTCTTAAAGGGAGAAGTGGTTACAAAGTGTTTTAATATATTGATTATTAGAATGAAGCTGAAAAATTATTTTCTAAAACCTAAAAGAGCCCCTAAAAGAGTTTAACATAAGCTTTCTACCCCTAATATAAGGTATTAGAGGAAAAAAACAAAGACAATAATAATTCATAGTGTTTTTAGTAAATAGAAATTTTAAAGTAACAGAAACTTAAAAGGAAAAAGTAAGCAAATAAACTAAGAAAAAGCAAGGCAATTCATAGTCAGAAACAATAAAACAAAGTGACAGTACTAAATCCAGATACATAATTTATAGCAATAAATAAAAGTGTTAACCCTTACATTAAAATACAGAGGCAGATTAGATAAAATAATAGATATCAACTACATGCTATTTATTAAGATATAAATCTAATACAAAATGATTGACAAGGAAAGATTACATATAAAAGGCTTGGTAAAAGATATCAGGAAAATACAAAAAATGCAAGATTGACAATATTTGTGTAACAGCAATAGGAATAGAAGCACAAAGAGAACTGAATAATTTGGATGGAACATAAAGTCCAGAAAAAAAAAATGTAGCGATCATAAACCAAGTAGAAGATGATGTCAAATATTCCAATATAAAAATATTGAAAGCAAAAGCATTAGAAAATATGAGGAGAATGCTCTCCAGTTCCATCCACGCTGTTGCAAATGGTAAGAATTCCTTTTTTACTGCTGTGTAGTATTCCATTGTGTAGATGTACCACAGTTTTTTAATCCACTCACCTATTGATGGGCACTTAGGTTGTTTCCAAATCTTAGTTATGGTGAATTGTGCTGCTATGAACATAGGAGTGCATATATCCTTTCTAATTGGTGTTTCTAGTTTCTTGGGATATATTCCTAGAAGTGGGATCACTGGGTCAAATGGGAGTTTCCATTTTTAGTTTTTTGAGGAAACTCCATACTGTTCTCCACAGTGGCTGCACCAGTCTGCATTCCCACCAGCAGTGCACGAGGGATAAGCCAGTCAGAGAAAGATAAATATCACATGATCTCACTCATTTGTGGAATATAATGAACAACATAAACTGATGAACAAAAACAGATCCAGAGACAGAGAAGCATCAATCAAACTGTCAAACCTCAGAGGGAAGGTAGGGGAGGGTGGGGGTAAGGGGGAGAGATCAACCAAAGGACTTATATGCATGTATATAGGCCTAACCAATGGACACAGACAGCAAGGGGGTGCGGGCATGAGTGGGGGAAATGGGGGGTAATGTGGGGATAAGGACACATATGTAATAACTTTATCAATAAAATAAAAAAAATATGAGGAGAAAATAACAAGTATTTGTGGGTGATGACAATGTATTTTTCTCAGAACATGGCAGGTGAGGCAAGTGAGAAATAAATGAAAGAGTAGTGTTCATGGGAAATGGAATTAATAACTTTTATTTAATAAAAATGTATAACTAATACAAACAAGAGAATACAACTTTCAACCATTCTTTGAACAGTAACAAAACAAATCATTAAATACTGAAAATCATATTCACTGACTACCATACAATAATGAATAGATTAAATAACAAAGGTTTTTAAAAAGGCGCATTTGAGATATTGTAAACTAAAAACTGCTCAGCTTAACAATTGTTGGGTCAAAGAAGAAATACAGCCTACGAAGTAACAAAAATTAGAACACTTTATGTAAAAATGTATCGGGTAAAGTCAAATCTGTCCAAAGAGCAAATTCATAGGCTAATGCTTTTATCAGCAAGTTAGAAAGAAAAATAAAATATTGGATTAAATATTTAAATAAGCAACACAACGAAACTAAATTAAAAAATGAAAAACAAAGAAGAGCTCTCTGAATTAGAATAGTAGTGTGTAGATCTAGAAAGACCAGTATAAAAAGGAGGAAAGAAATGTTCAAATTAAATATTAGAAAGTGGGTATAACCACAGCTACTGAGATTATAACACATTACACGAGGTAGAGCTATCCTATAGTATTTTATAAATTTGAGAATAAGACATGATTTTATAGCAAGATATTAACCAGCCAAGTTTACTCAAAAATAGAAAACATAAAGACATTTTTAAAAAAGTAATTGCTGTACCATTACCTTCCCCAAAATGCTCTTGACTTAGTGTTGTTGATCAGTTCAGTTGACCATATTTCAAGATATATGTAATTTGGGGGCAGAGGGATTATTCATTTTCAATCATATAAAAAGATGGAGAACTTTCAAAATTATTTTATGAAACCAACATAGCTCTAACAATAAAACAAAGGTAAAGAACAATTTAATTTCCTTTATGTAATGGAAATAACCATCTTTAAATAAAATGTCATCAAATCATGCTCATTGCTATATTAAGAAGTGAATACAAAAAAAAATAAACATGTCCAGTTAAGCTTTATCTCAGAAATGCAAGAATAACCTAATGTTATGAATTCTATTAATACAACCAAGGCATCAGTGAGGCAGAGAAAATTTCAGTTGGTGCCCTAAAGACATTTGATAAAATAACAACCATTTAAAAAATCTCTTGGTAAAATTTTAATAAAAATTATTGTAAGATCATTTACCTCAAACGAATAGTTCAATGTTATATATTATGATGGAATACAAAATGAATTTTCATTAAAATTCTAACAGTATAAGGATACTGTGATTCTACTGTCATCTAACAATGTCTATACATTCTAGCCATACAAGAAAAACAAACAGTATAGCTATATGGTGAAATACCACACAGCTGTGATTCTCAAGTGGGGGCAATTTTGTCCCCCTGGGAACCCTTGGAAATGTCTGGAGACATTTTTTGTTCTAAAGACCAATAGGGTGATGGGTGCTGCTGGCATCTGGTGTGTAGAGATCAGGAATGCTGCCAAACATATTATAATGCATAGGACAGATTCCCCAACAAAGAATGCCCACTGGTTGGCTTTCCGGAATAGCCATAAGCATCTCAAACCAGACTTGTCCAAAATTGAGAGCTTTTTCATGAGCTCAGATAGCACATGAAAGACTTTATTTAATCTTATTTAATTCTCATGGAACCTCTATAAGTCAAGTGCTATCATTACAACCTTTTCACATATGAGGTCATTGAGACATGGCTGATGTTGTAGAAGTTGTCAGGTTACACAGATATTAATGATAGAGGCAGGGTTTGAACCCACACAATCTGGCTATATTTTTTTTTTGTGTGTTGTTGTTTGTTAATCCTCACCCGAGGATATTTTCCCATTAATTTTTAGGTAGAGTGGAAGAGAGAGGGAAAGACAGAGAGAAACATCCATGTGTGAGAAACACATTGATTGGTTGCCTCCTGCCTGAGCCCTGACCAGGGCCTGGGATGGGAAGGAGCCTGCAACCAAGGTACATGCCCTTTACCGGAATCAAACCCAGGATTCTTTGGTCCTCAGTTTGACATTCTATCCACTGAGCAAAACCTGCTAGGGCTGGCTACTTTTTTTTTTTTTTTTTTAAATCCCAATGAGGTAACCTGTTGTCACTAAGTAGGGAAGTAGGATTCAAAATTACACACACACAGTATGATCCATCCCAATGTTATAAAACATTATATACATGTAAATAAAAGTAAATACATCTCAGTTGTTAGTAGCGGTAGGATTTCTAAAGTATCTTTAATGGACATATTCTGTAATCAGAGAAAACAGAAATCCAGTAAGTCATATACATGGATCAATGGAGCTAAGTGTAGTTTCCATATCCTGTTTTAAAAACTATGTCTAAATAGGGGGTTATACTGTCTCTAGGTTAATTTGTACTAATTTAGAACAAACACCACAATTCAAGTGCATGCACTAGAATCCCTTTGGGGCTAGAAATCTTGCCTGAAACAGGTTTAAACGAAGAGAAGTGAATTGGCTCATGTAACTGAAAGGGCTGGCGAAAGACCTTTGTTAGCTTCCGGCAAGGCTTGGTCTTGCACTCAAAGTGCTTAACCAAGACTCACTTTCTTTCTGCATTTCTTGACTCTACTACTCCCTCAATATTGGCTGTGCTACCAGCAGGCTGTCTCCTTTCTCATATCAGGCAGCGTAGAACAGGGTAGCAACGGTCTCGATGTCCCCTCTGATTGGACCACCTTAGGTCACGTGGATGTACTGATTGGGCTGGCCTTGGTTTTGGGTCCCATTTCTAGAATCAAAAGTGATCCCAACTTCCCTGGTGTCCTGTAGTTCCCCAAATTGAGGGTGCTGGCCACTGGGAAGTTGGAGCATTTACATCCATGGGGAAGTGCATGGTAGGGATTCAACCCAGATACACCACACTGAGGGACTTCCAAGAATGAAGCGACTTTATAAAATATCTACTTGTGCATTTTATTATGTAATATTTTAGATACTATGTCCTCTGCATTCAGAGTAAGGAGAGTAACTGAAAGATGGATTTATAAAGAAAGGTTTCCTGGTAGAGATAGGTCTAGAGGAGGTCCTTCAGGGATCAGTGTGAGTTGGCTGGGCAGAAAGGATAGAGCTGTATGTGGTGTGTGAGAACAGCGCAGCCAAGGCCAGGTGGTGTGTAGGGGAACCGCATGCATGGAAGTGAGGAAGATCAGCAAGGAGCTGCCATGCAGAGGAAAGGGCTTAGCATGGGTTGTCTCATTGCTAAGTCTAGGCTCTGCAACTCCATACCTCCCAATGGAGAAGCAATACCCAGGGGAGGCCTTTTGGTGAAGGTTGTTCAAAGCTCACTGTTAATACTCTGTCCTACCAAGACTCAATGTCCACATCTGTAAAATGGACATAATAGTACAATCATAGGACTGATATACAGATTAGATAACGTTATGTCTCTTCAAAGATTCTGCAAACTGTAAATTAGTAGCTGCATGTGGGGAGGGAGGTTTAGTGCACCCGGGAATGTATTGAGAGTGGAATGGGGATCCAGAGAGCTGACTCAGGCTTTGAACGTTAGAGGAATAGTTGGGTCTCATCTTCCTCCCTAGATGCATAGTCCTGACTTCTTGGGACCTCACAGGTCTCAGTTTCCCCATGACACAGCCAACTCACGTGCCCGTCAGAATGGGGCTATCGAAGAAGATGGGCTCTGGATGGCAGTGCAGGCCAGATGGGCTTCAGGGAGGAGAGGGGCCAAGGAAAGCAGTGTTCTGTGGGGGTGGGGCACCCTTGGAGGGGACGAAATGACTTCTTGGGTTCAGGCCGCCAGAGACCATTAAACCTTAATGTATGAAATTAGTTTGACTCTGTGACATAGTCCCATCAAGGCAGCTGTCAGGAAATCCATACACCCTGCAATTATGCCCATAAACAGGCTGGAGAAGCGGGAGGTCAGACGCGAAGGAAGGGGTGGCTGCTGCGAGCCTTTGAGGACATGGCTCATGAAGCTTGTGGGCAGAGGAGCCACCCCAGAGGGGCCAGCTCCTGGCTTCTGCCCCCGATTAACCCAGAAAGAAGGAAAGTGAACTTGGCAAACATTTATTGAGCATTTACTTCAGGCTGGGCTGAAGGCAGCAGCTGTGGGCTAGGATTTGGGCTGGTGGGCTGACCCCTCTCTGTCCATATTCCTTTGGAAACATGCAGAGTGAGAAGTCACTGGAATTGACCCAGGATTCGTGAACATGGACCTTTTAGGGAAGGAGAGGAAGGGCATTTGTAGACACTTCGTGTTGGGATCAACAGATGCAGCTGAAACTGCTTGTGGCAGCGTGCCTGCAATTCCCCCAAATGCTCTTCCTCTAACATTTAATTCCAGACTCCTTGGAGAAGGAGGACAAAAACTCAGTTTCCTAGCATTTTAGCTCTATGCTTACCTATGTTATTTCATTTTCTCAAAAATAGAATGAGCTGGGAAAGTTTACCTCCACTTCCTAGATGAGAAAATTGAGGCTCAGTATGATGAAGTCGTCTTTTAAGCACCATACTGAGCGTAAGTGGACATTTCTGTACAACCCACACCTTCGACTGAATTGTCTTCAATTGTCAAAGTGGCTATTCGACCAAGCTCTCGTGGCCTATACAGCTTTTGCTGAGAAATTGGAGCGTGAGAAGAGGAGGTGCCTGTGTGTATGCTGGGATTATAGAGGGAAGCAAGATGGTAAACGTAAGCAGAAGAAACCGGGGAGAAGGCAGGCAGGTCTGGGTGAGTTCAGGGGTGAACAGCACAGACAGACAGAGGTCAGGGGTCATGGCAGGAGGGAGGAGAGGTCCTGAGCAGGATGTGGGTACGCTGGGCCCTCTTGCCCTGGGCCTGCGGGGTGGGGGTGGGGGGGGTGGGCTGTCTCCCGGCATCCTAGTCCAGGGTCTGAGCAGCCTGTGCCTGATGAGCATGTTCTAGGCAGAGTTCTTTTCAGCTTCTCACAGGAAGAATCCGTGTTTTTCCAACAGCTGAGAAATATCAGTTGAGAAAATGGGAACACAGTGGAAAGTACTTAAATCTCCAGCAAGAATTAAGCAACACAGAGATGGTACTGTTTTGAAAGGATCCACTGACATCAAGTCGGAAGCAAGATCCCAGGAGTGAAAGGTGAAGGTCAAAGTCTCCAGGACAGGAGCCTGTGGGCCAGTAGCCTCCAAGCCTCGCCAGGCAGCCTTGCTTGTAAGAAGACTGTAATTGTTCCCTGGGCTGCTGCTAATGGTGAGTTATTGTTGTAAATAGAATAAACATATCAGTAAGCTTTATACCCATGGAATACTTTATGGGTGTTGTTCCCAGAAATGATAAGTTTTGGAAGTGAAATACATCCTGAAATTGGCAATTTTGACACTGATTCTGTGTGGTGCTCTTAGGAGCACTTGCTAGGAGAGCGGAATGTTATTTTGTTCCATTACTGCCCCAAATGTTTATGGCTCGAATATTCACTGTAGTTACAGTCCTTTGCAAATCCTTGAACAGAGAAATGCAGAGGAAGAAGATGAGAATGCTGTTGTGGGAATACTGTAACATTAAATCAGAAACAGCTTTGAAAATCTGAATTAGCAAAAACAAGAATGAACTTAAAGACAAAACCAAAACCAGACTGAGCAAATTGTTCTTGCTGTTAAAAAAGGGAATAAGCTTAGCCCTAGCTGGTTTAGCTCAGTGGATAGAGCATTGGCCTGCAGACTGAAGGGTTCCGGGTTCCATTCCCGTCAATGGCATGTACCTCCGTTGCAGGCTCAATCCCTGTCCTGGGTCAGGGTGCATGTGGGAGGCAACCAATCGATGTGTCTCTGTCTCGCCCCTTCCCTTCCACTTGCTCTAAAAATCAATGGGAAAATATCCTCAGGTGAGGATTAACAACAACAAAAAAGGAAATAAGCTTATATAAAGCAACAATTCCCTAATGCCCAACTTGAACTTGCTTTTGGACACTTCTTACCAATTTGATCAAGGTCAATGAAAGATGGAAGAAATTCCTTTTGTCTGAAATATTGGTCACACACACACAAAAGAGAACAAGACCTGTGGACAGAGCCATTAACACTATGTGTGTTTTAAAAATTCATTTTAAGACTGATAGCCTTAAAATATCGTGGCGTGGCGTTTTCTTTAAATTTTTGAATGGTTTTTATTTGGCATTTATTTTTGTTACTATTGCCTTCTTTTAATGTTTTTGATGATCAACTATCTACGTTAGAGAGAGACGACTATTACATATTGCTGCAGTATATAATCTTGTCCTAATATATCAATTAGTCCATAATAAAAATCAGTCATATGTTTATTATATACTTTTTTATAATACTTTTATTTTTATTTTTTTAGAGAGAGAGTGGAAGAGATATATATAGAGAAACATTGATGTGAGAGAGACTCATTGATTGGTTGCCTGCCTGCAACTCCTGCAACCGAGGTATATGCCCTTGACCAGAATCAAACCTGGGACCATTTAGTCCAGGGGTCCTCAAACTTTTTAAACAGGGGGCCAGTTCACTGTCCCTCAGACCGTTGGAGGGCCGGACTACAGTTTTAAAAAAACTATGAACAAATTCCTATGCACACTGCACATATCTTATTTTGAAGTAAAAGAACAAAATGGGAACAAATACAATATTTGTATCTGCATGTGGCCCACGGGCCGTAGTTTGAGGACCCCTGATTTAGTCCATGGGCCGACATTCTACTCACTGATCCAAACCAGCAAGAGTAATTATATACTTTTAATAGGAAACTTCACTGATGATCCTGTGACCTTAAGCCAATTCACTCTATAGTTGCTCATTATTATTTAAAATGCACAGAGTGTTATGAAAAATGTAAAATGACTTACGATATGGGGGGTTCCCAAGAATTACCAGGAATTCAAGGATACTTTCTTGTCCTCAAATCCTGAAGTGTAATATGCACTGGGAATTAGGAAACGCTACCACATGAGGATGGGGCACCTACGCCTGTATGTTCCCGCCCTCTGCTGCTGGCCCCGATTCAAACCAACCATCAGGAAGGCAACAGTAGAAAAGCAGACAGGTGAGGGAGTGGATAAAAGCAAGGTGTGCAATTTGGTGCTGCCTGTGGAAATATTTATGATTAAAAAGCACTGCTCTGACCGGGGGATTTACGACTGGCTAACCCGCGTGTCTGACTTTATCTGGTCTGTGAGTTGCTTGTTTTCTATAGTCATCATGTGCCCATTTCCATGGTTTTCTCAACCTCATGACCCCACCAGGGCACTGGGATCAATGCTGGTGATGGGTGAAGGGCCATTGTCTGCAGCTGCTTCCCCTGCTACTTCTGCTCCACGCTCACTGCTGGGGCCTCTCTGGCCTCGTCTGGTCTCAGTTCCTGTTTGGGGAGGCCCTGCCTGGCTTGTGCTCCATTTGTTTAGTGAGCGTTTAGAAACACGATCCAGAATGTGTTGGGATTAATCACAAGTGTCTTCATAACCAGATACCCAACAGCACTAATAAGAGCTGGTTCAGGAGCATGGGAGCTGGCGGTATTATAAAGCTCACTCTTTATGTTTACAAGCTGATAAGCGTTTAATGAGGTGCTACTGGGAGAGGTGTCAGCTCTCCAAGGGGGCTGGGGGGGGGGGCGCTCTGGAAGGTTCTAGATCTTTGTTTTCCCATTTGAAAACTGGGGCTGTGTGGCAGACACTGTTAGTTGCCCTTTCTGGTCTCATTCCACCTTCTTCCTGGTAACAGAACCCAGACTTTATTCAAGAACTGGGGTGGGGGTGCTTCCTGGAACCTCCAGGGGGAGAACGCGGACCAGACAAGGCCAGCCAGAAAAATTGAATTTTTTTCAGCCAGGGCTGGTTAGGCGTGGGCTTATGACCCTACTGTGGCTAATGAGGTGTAAGGACACCTTTGCTGGGAGGTTTGAAACCATTTTCTTCAGCCATTAAAAGGAGAGACACTTTCTTCCCCTTCTGAGCACAGCTGTGTGAGGAGACACCAGGAGCTGCCGGCTGCAGCCATTTTGTGACCACGAGGGGAAGGTCCCTTGCTGAGGATGCAGAGCAGAAAGAGAAAAGAGCGCGGGGCCTTGGCGGCCTCTTTGTGTGACTTTACAACAGCCCTGGTGTTGCCCCACCTCCATCCTGAGACCTCTTCGTGCAAGAGTGTTGAGTCCTACTTGTGCTGGCTGCCCGTGGTGGGAAAGCAGCTCACGTACCCCTCTCCCTCTCACGAGTGAGTTTTGTGGTAAAACATGTAAAAGGATTTGGAAAAGTTAAACACTCTGTACATTGAAGCCGTTTATTATCTTTTTAAAAATATATATTTTTATTGATTATAGAGAGAGAGGAATGGAGAGGGATAGAGAGATAGAAACATTGATGAGAGAGACATAGATCAGCTACCTCCTGCATGCCCCCCACTGGGGATCAAGCCAGAAATGGGCATGTGCCTTGACCAGGAATCAAACCAGGGACCTCTTGGTTCATGTGTTGATGCTCAACCACTGAGCAACACTGCCCAGACAAAGCCATTTATTATTTTTAACATATAAACACATGCATACACACACACACACACACACACACACACACAGTATCAGTGGGTACAATTTCATGCTTTGTGACTGGTTAGCCAGGGAATAATTGGGAGATGGGAGGCCTTACTAAGATCCCCTTGTTCTCATCCTGTCAACACAGCTGCTTTGCTCCTGTGTGAGGCTGACCACCTGCATTGGAAGCAGTGTGCTACAGAGCAAGAAACCTTGCAATGGTTGCCTAAAGACCAGGTTTTAGGTTTATCTCTGCAAGTAATTAGCTATGTGACCCTGGGCAAGTTAAACAAGCTTTTGGAGCCACAGATGGCTCTCCTGGAACATGGGGGCAATAGCCTGTATTCTTCGTAGGGCCTTTGCCGCATCCAATGAAAGAAAATGACAGGAAGGGGATGGTGAGTGCTATACACTGAGTGCTGGTGTCCCTCTGAGTTCATATCTTGAAGCCCATCCCCCAGTGTGGTGGTATTAGAGAAAGGAGGCATTGGGAGGTGACTAGTGCTTTCATGAAAGACTCCAGAGAGCTTCCTCACATCTGCCACATAAGGACACAGCACACAGATGGCCACCTGTGAGCCAGGAAGCAGGTCCTCACCAGACACCTTGATCTTGGACTTTCCTGCCTCCTGAACTGTGAGAAATAAATGCTGTTTATAAGTCCTCCAGTCTGCGTTATTTCTGTTGTAGCAGCCCAGGTAGACTCTACAGTGGTGGTGATGGTGATGGTGATGGTGATGGTGATGATGATGATGGTGATGGTGATGGTGATGGTGATGGTGATGATGATGATGGTGATGGTGATGATGATGATGGTGATGGTGATGGTGATGATGGTGATGATGGTGATGATGATGGTGATGGTGATGATGATGATGGTGATGGTGATGGTGATGATGGTGATGGTGATTATTATGGTGATGATGGTGGTTATGGTGATGGTGGTGATGGTGATGGTGATGATGGTGATGGTGATGGTGATGGTGATGGTGATGATGATGGTGACGGTGGTGATGGTGATGGTAATGATGGTGATGGTGATTATGGTGATTATTATGGTGATGATGGTAGTTATGGTGATGGTGATGATGATGGTGATGGTGATGGCGATGATGATGGTGATGGTGATGATGGTGATAGTGATGGTGATTATTATGGTGATGGTGATGATGGTGATGGTGATTATTATGGTGATGGTGATGATGACAAAGATAAGTTTGCTCCATCTGGCCGTCAGAGAATTATAAACATAAAAATTGAAGAGAGTGGATAGAAAAAGGCCCCAGAACAAGCGGAAGCCTGCGAATCCTGCAGCCTGAAACGTCTGAGGGGTAGGTATCACTGCAGCTGAGAGAAGCAGTCAGAGAAATGTGGATGCCCCTCCACAACGCAGCACTGTGGACCTCCTGGGAATAGGCCCAGAGCCTCCTTCTTATTCTTTGCCCCGACCCATCAAGAAGCGTTTCAGTTCAAATGGACTTTTAGTCCGAACCCACATTAGGTGCCAGCCTCCCTTTCCTGGAGCTGCCTGCGTGGTGGGCACAGCACCGATGCCAGCAGAGCCTCTTGCTTTTCTTCATTCTGGGTGAACATCTGGACAAGACAATCCTTTCCTCATAGGTGTGCTTCTCTCCACAAAATCAATGAATTTCTCTAAGTCTATAAATCCAGTTTTTGTAAACTGAGTCATAGTGTCAGTGTGGCAGGAGAGCTCGCTAGCTACAGGAATCCCACGGTAACCTCTTAGGAACCTCAGCTCAGCAGGTGAGGAATAAAGGTTCGAGTCTGGCTAAATCAGATCCTTCAGTGGAGACCATGCTGCCGACCCAATATTCCCTCCTGCCCCTTTCTCTTTCATGATTCTCCTCTCACCAGCCCCGTGTGGCTTATACGTAGCCACACTGGTTCCTCATTAGGCTGGGCATGGCCCATTCCAGCTGGTGAACTCCTCGTCAAACATCAAGGCCCACTCCATTGTTCCCTTTCTTCTGTAGCTTTTCTTGACTGTTCCGTTATTAACAAACTGTCTGGTTTATCTCAATCCCTAGGGAATTTTCAGTACATCGTCACTGTAGTACTTACCACATTGGTAGAGGTATTGGTTTACATGTCTGTCTCCCTCTGTTAGAATATGAGTTTCCTAAGGCAGGGATTACATCTTAAATAGCTTTGTTATCACCTGCACTGGCATGATGCCCTGCATACAGAAAAAGTAATCAATAAACATTTGTTGAGTTAAATTGAATTTGTAAATTAGATTTACTTAAGGAGAACACACTTGTTTTCATCTCACAAAAGGATTCTTGGCTCTATAAATTATTTCACCATAGCATCTCTTTAGAGGGTAAGCCCCCTGGTGTATTTGCAGCAGGATGCAATTTCAAATAAGCCACATTCCCCATCACTTTTTGCAGGAGCATATTTTCTGCTTAAAATGGGAGGGGCCTGTGTTCATATCTGGCGCCTGAAATCAACACCTTTCTCACCTGTGCGAAGAGCCTTCATGAAATTAAGAGTTCACAGATGGGTAGATTTTTCCTTCTGCCCTTCTGCCAGAGAACCCCTGGGCCTGCAACCCTGGTGGGTGGGGGCATCCAGGGCCACCCTGAGCTTCTGAAACAACCGGAGTCTGCTGAAGCCATGGGGCAGGGGGTGGAGGAGGCTGGTCTCTCCAGGGGAAGCCACGTGCTGTTTCTCATCGCTCAGCCCTCATAACAGCCCATGTCAATCCCACCCGAGATTGCCTGACTGTCATTGCCCATTAAAGGTGTTGTAAGGAACCATAAAATATCGAGGCTGATGCTTTTTGGCACTAATGCTGCTATTAATATTGATATCTCTTGTAATGCCAGCATCGCTCTAACAGAGCTTCTCGCAGGCCCCTCGGATGCTGTCCTCTTCCCCACTCTCACCATCCCTAGACTTGCCTTCCCGTTTTTCGGGATTTTAAGAAGTCATCAATCACAGAATGAAGGGGAGCGAGAAATCAGACCTGGTTTTCACCGTCTGTGATACGGTGTGCGCTGGAACGGTCCTTCTCCAGGCGGAGGTGGCCGGTCTGTAATTACTCGCTCATCCCTGGAAACTTAGGGAGCAGTGCTGTTTCCCGGGACTGTGAAAGGTGCTGAGGACCCAGAGACGAAGAGCCAGGGTCCTGCCTTCTCAGGGACAAGGCTGCGTGGGACTCGGTGGGGAGAGGTGCGAAGGCGGTGGCCTCACCTGGCTGGATGCAGGAGGCTGTGCTCAGGAGACTCTTTCCGGAGCTGCTGGCAGCAGCGACCAGCCTTGTTGTGGGCAGGCTTGTGCACCTCCAAATTCAAGCCCCAGACCTCGGACTGTAACCGTATTTGGAGATGGAGTCTTTAAAGAGGTGATCGAGGTAAAAGGAGGCCACTAGGTTGAGCTCTAATCCAAATGACTGGTGTCCTCATAAGAAGAGGCGATCAGGACACCCTCACGCAGAGGGAGGACCAAATGAGGACACAGGGAGAAGATGGCCATCGAGGAGACACCAACCCCTCTGATACCCCTAGACCTGCAGCCGCTAAGACTCCGAGTAACTATATCTCTGTTGCTGAAACCTGCCATCAGTGGTCCTTTGTCACGGCTGCCGAGCTAAGTAACACAGGCCTTAAGGCTGATGCCAGTAGAGATGCCCAGTAGGCAGTGCCCTCAGGGTGACCTGGGAGTCAGAACTGGCATCTGGAGCCAAAGGGGTGAAGGAAATTCCACAGGGAGAGGTTAACATAAGAGAACGAGGGACACCAACAAGGCTTCTCAAAGGTCTCTTTCTCCTCAAAACCTGCTGAGGTGCAGCATGAAGTCAAAGCTACTGGGAGCAGTCATTGTCAGGCAGGCCGTGCTAGGTGCGTGCTGAGGTCACAGAGCAAGAAAACAGCCCGGTCCACTGTGGTGGGGTCCTTCCAGTCATTTGCTGGTGTGACCCCATACCTTGTCACACACCCCCCACTCTTGGTGTGCATGGAGATGGTCATCTGTCATCCCCAGTTTATGAATGAAGAAACTCAAGTTCAGAGAAGGCCCTCTGAGGACCGGGGTCCTCTCAGCTGCTGGGCTGCTTACAGGGACACCTTCTGCCCGGTGATCAGCCATGGGGCAGGCCTGGGTCCATCGGGTGACCACAGGCTACCCCTGTGCACATGCGGCCCCATGTGGCCTCCCCACGTGGGGTGCGTCCTGGCCTCTGGCGGAAACTTAGGCAATTATTTTACCATAGTGGGATTTAGGGGTTAACTTGCCCCCTTATTTTCACATGGGACATTTCACAAAGATGCCCCTGTTTCAGCAGGCTCCTCCTCAAACTCCTTCTCTGTAAGCCCTCCCGTGGCAGAAGCCAGAGAACAGCAGCTGCAGCCCAGACCCTGTCCCCACCGCAGAGCTGCCGCTGTGTCCTTCCCAGGATCCCAAAGGCAAATGGAACTCGCCTCCTTGAAAAGACATTTTCTTGATAGACTCCTCCGTCCAGGCTGCATGAGGAATGTCCCCTCTAGCCTAGTCTGGGGAAAACCAGCTAATGTGTCCCGACTCCTTGAGAAATAATAACCTTGACCTTGTGCTAAAGTCTCATTCTCCTTTTATCTTGGGCTGCTTTTCATTACAAAATGGTCTTGCATGAACTCTGGGCTGTCTGGGGTGAATGGTACCCTGTGTGGAGTCTTCTCCGACCCCCAGACTTCTCTCCTGAGGGCAGACAGGAGATGTAAGAGCACCCCCCTCCCCCCCATATATGCCTTATCGAAAGGAAAACTTACTACGCTGGGGCTTAAAGCCAGGTTTTTTTTTAGGTTCAATCCCTCATTCTTCTTGCCTACGTATTTTTTAAAAATATATTTTTTATTAATTATTGATCGGCTGCCTCCTGCACTCCCCCTACTGGGGATCGATAGAGTCTGCAACCCAGGAATGTGCCCTGAACGGGAATTAACCGCGACCTCCTGGCTCACAGTTCAACACTCAACCACCGAGCCATGCCGCTGGGCTGCCTGTGTATGTTGAAGGCCGTGTAGCCACGCTGGGGGAACCCAGGGGAGTTCTGACCGGCTGGCAGCTGTTCACATCCTGGCACACGTGCGTCACTGGATCATACGTCTGGGCTGTGGCACTTTGGCTCTTTAGATCCCAGGCAACGTTCTAGGTGTTGGCAGATACGTAACCAGAGTCCCTGCTTTCAGGGAAGTCACACTGGGGATGAGAAACGTGCATTAATAATTGCAGTAAAAAGTCACAAGTCCCTGCTAGTCCCTCTCACACCTCTGCCCTTCAGAGGACCCCTTCCGCAGCGGGCCTCGGGGTGAACGTTCTGGAGGGGCTCAGACAGTGACCACACCACCCCTTCATGTTACCAGTGCACATCCCAGCCAGAGAGGGGAGGAGAGAAGGAAACTCACACCTGAAGGGCCTGCGTGGCTGGCACTGTGCTGGCTCTTCTGTGCACCATGGCCCCTGGGAGCGGCTCCATGTCAAGGACAAAACAGGGACCAGACACGCAGCCCGGTGCCCCCTCAGGGCCTGGAGCACCCTCTGCTCTTCCCTCAGGCATGTGTGTGACGCTCCTCCCTGCCAGGCTGTTGCCGACACCTCAGAAGTCCAGCCTGGGGCTTGGCTGACCAGGTGCTCCCACTCCCCCGTCTTCCCCCAGAGTGCCGCCTCCCACTCTCTCCCCCAGGCCAGCCCCGCTGGAGTCCTAGCGGGTCCTGCAGCCTTTGGGGCTGAGTTGTCCTTTGTCACTGCCTTCTCACTTCTCCTGTGTCTGAGAGGCAGGGCTACAATTTCCCCCTCTGTCAGGCAGATGGGGAGACAGAGACCCCACTGGGCTCTTGGCCAGTAGGGCCCACGGATAGCATCTACCCTTTATTTTGGCTCTTCTCTCTCTATATACCACCAGGTCTAAGATCCCCTGGTGTGGCCACCCCAAGTCCGGCATCCCAGCACCTGTCAGCCCTGTGGCCACGCTCCAGGGCAGCTGTGAGAGACAGGTTCCCATCTCCGCTTTCTTCTCCTTCAGGGGATGGGCCTGCTAGTCCCCCTCTGCCCGTGTGCTCAGCTCTCTGCCTTCCCAGGTGAGGGCCCGAGCGCCAGCATCAAATACGTTTTCCTGTTGGTGCAGTTGGTGCTGGTCTGAGTGGGCAAGCGCAGCCTGATTTGTGGCCTCTCCCAGGTGGGCAGAGGGGGCCTGTCTCCCCTGCTGCCCTCAGGGAGGGCTGGAGCCTGTGTGTGCTCAGACCCCTCGCTGAATCCCACAGTGGACTCAAGCTTTATTATTTTTCCAAGAACAGTGATTATGCCCCTAATCATGCCAGGAAACGAAAAGCCACAGACGTGTTCGGCTCGGCCTTCCTGTAGGTCTCCGTGGTATTTTGAATGTGAACGTTGATTGCACCAAGGAAACAATCGGAAGGCAGTGTCCAAAGCAACCTTGACAAGAGGAGGCCTCGCCCAAGGTCTCCGGCAGCTCAGGCTGCTTGGAGCGAGGAACCACTCACTCTGAGAGGCATGGTGCTGCATCCAGGGGCCTCAGGGCTCATGTGCTCAGCCCCCCATTGGTAGGCACAGAGGAGGAAACAGGTTGCCCCCCACCACCCCCCAGATCAGCCTACATGTTCTGGCTGCTCTGCTTCACTCCCCATGTGGTCTGTCGGGTACAGGACCTGCTGTGTGGCTGTCTTACCCCTCAGCGGGGGCTTTCTCCTGGTCTCCTGTGCATCCCCAGCACCTGGTCTCCAGATGACGCACGGCCTCCACGCCTGTGTGGTGAGCAGATGTCAGCACTATCGGTGTGGTGATCAGGATGAGGATGTGTAAATAACAGGGACTAGGCACTCCAGGTGTTTTAAATACACGACTAATTTAGTCTTCATAGCCAATCTCATAGGAACCCAACCTTATTGTTTCCCAGTTTATCATCTTCCCAAGTCTTTTCCCAAACCCCGTGCTATATTATCAAGATCTAATTGCAGGAAAAATATGGAGAGAGACGGTTGCCCCCTCTCCTGGTCCTTAATCTGAACCAAAAATCGCTGCCTAAGAATTAAGCTGATCCCCTTTCCGCTTCTCCTCCCCTGCTGTGCTCTCCTCCTGGCGCCCCTCCCTCACCTCACTCCGGAGTCTAGTGCTTTGCTTGCCCTGCTCCTCAGGAGCCTGCATTTTCTCTGCTCTTTGGCTTCGGCCATGAATACCTTTAATCATTTACCTCCTGCCTTCCTGATTGACTGTCATACATATTGTTTCCGTTGATGGCCTGCTCATTTTTCAAAGTGCATGTGCTGTTCTGTGGGCCCACAGGAAAGAAAACAGCCCATGACATACACGTCACAAGGTCCAGCCTTCCTCCCAAAGGAGCGGGACTTGCAGCAGAAATGAAGGTGCACCGTCCCCCCCCCCCCCGCCCCCCCTCCGCCGTCCCGGGCAGGGAAGCCAGGCCCACTCACCTGGCCGGTCCGAAGGGCCCCCAGGCCGCAGCTCCCTAACACTGTTTTCCCAGGCTCCCAGCAGCGGCTCGCTCCTCACACACGGACTGAGTGTTTGTTGTGTGCAAGGCTCCGTGGGGCAGGCAGAGGAGAGAGCCCGAGCCTCCAGGGCCCAGCTGGGAGAAGGTCCTGCTGTGAGCCAGGTGCTGCTCCGAGTGCCAGCAGGCAGGCCCTCACTGATGTTTTCCAACAGCTTGAGCAGCAGGGTAATGACAGGACCATCCTCAGCATTTCACAGACAAGGAAACTGAGGCACAGTGAGGTTACATACATTGCCCCGGTGTGCAAAGCTACTCCACGCAGAGCTGAGATGCAAACCCAGCAGTGGGAGGCCAGCCTCGTGCGTCCTGGAGGAGCCACCGACGCTGCCATGAGGCTGTCCGGGAGGCGCCCCGAGTCCCGGGGAGAAGAGCTCTCCCGGGCTTGGGAGGACAGCAGGCCTCCTGGGGAAGGGGCACTGGAGTGAGGTCTTCACGGAGGGGCAGGACTCAGAGGGGAACGGGGGAGTGTTAGGCAGGAAGAGTGAAAATATCAGGGACACGGTTTTAGAGTGTGGGAGTGTATGTGTGTGCATGTATCTGTGTATATGTACATGCACACATGTGTGCACAAGCTTATATGTGTGAGTGCATGTGTGTGTGCATGTGTATACGTGCATATGTATATTGCTGGCCTGCAGGGGCTCTGAGGAAGGGAACATGGATTCAGTTCATCCAACACATCTCTGTCATTTTGTTGGGAGGAGGCTGGGGCATGCAGACGCTTATTTGGGGGATCAAAGCGTAAGCGGGGGCCCTGGGCAGGCAGGCTGGGTGGCGTGCCCCCCTCTCACCCCACTGCAGGCTGGCTGTGTTGTTTGCTTCTCCCCCGCCTTTCTACATGCTGGCCACCTGCCTGGAGCAGACTGCCATTCCCAGCTTTTTTTTCAGCTGTCATGGTATTAAGAGTAAAGAACAACCACTTATATTTGTTTTTAGTTATTTACAAACTGTAATGTTCGGCAGGAAAACAAATGGAGATTTCTGGGTAGAGAGGCAGCCTGTGATGCTGGAGTGAGATTTCCCGTGGCTCTGACTCACTTGGACTGTGGTGGCAGGTGCCTTTGGAGGGGACAGGAGTGGCCCTGCCCGGCAGCAGCAGGGAGGGCTGTGAGGGACAGGGGCAGAGGACAGGCAGTGAAGCCCTTGGTGTGGCACCCCGGCATCCTGCCCCCTGGGCACCAGCACAGCGCCTGGTCACGGTGATGAGCAGTGACCATGCTCCTGCTGGAGGGCCCGGGGGGAAGACCATGTGCACACCACAGTGTGTGTGTGTGTGTGTGTGTGTGTGTGTCCATGGGTGATGCCACGGATGCCTACCCGTGCCTCCTTTCTTCTTGCTGACTGCCTTCCTCAGCACAAATCAAGTAGAGTGCTCATTCCCCGGTCTTATTAGACAGCTGTGGCACCTTGCCCTGAGGGGGAGGCACGAAGGGGAGAGGAAGTGCAGGTGGGACACTCCACATCACGTGGTACAAAATTGTATCACTAGGACCCAGAGGAATGGTAGCCATCTCTCCCTTTCGTGGTTGCTGATTCCTCCTGGGCTCCAAGCTCTCCCAAGCTACCATGGACCATGACATGGACCTCTACCCACACTGTGCCCCACCTCCATCCTCCCTTCCACAGGGCTGGCTCTGACCTTAGCTGATGGACTCAGTGCAAACCTAGGACATTTGTGGGAGCCACTGGAAAAGAAAGCATCATGTCTTGGAGTTGCACCAGCAAGAACTGAAGGTTTTCAGCAGCCACCTAACCCCCCCGGGAGGAAGGACCCCCGAACAAGTGAAGGTCAAATTGATGGATGACAAACAGGATCCTTGTGCCATCATTTGAGGCCTTGGATAAGTCCAGGCATGAAGCTAGTCAATCCTCAAACTTCTCAGCTGGGGGAGGTAATAGGTCCTATTTTCTCCTTTCCATCACAGCTCGTGCCACTTGCATCTGTGAAACAGCCTAAATGATGCAGTGCTGGCCACAGATCGGGAAAGGGAACAGCTGAGTGTGTGCGTGGGGGGGAGGCAGTGAGGTCCCAGCCTGCTGACCCGAGGCTGCTCGCGGGTCATTATTCAGAAAAGCGCCCATCTGCTGATGGGAGGAAGCGGAGCCTTGGCCTCTACACGCATCGGTCCACACGCTGGTTATGACTGAGCGGAGGAGAGAGTGCAAACACTGTAAGAAATCTTGGAGGCCGTCCCAGCTCCTCATTTCACGGCTGTGAAACGAGAGACCCAGGGAGAAGGCGTGACTTGCCCAAGACCACACACTGTACTATGGACAATTCTTTATTTTAACTTGATTTTGCTGGAGTACAGAGTTGTTGGGGTTTGCGGGAGAACAGGTATACATAGTCCTGTGCCCATGTTCATGCCCCCGAAGGTGACCCTGGACTGGGAAACCCACTAGTGGGGGTGCATTTCTTACAGGTGGGCTGCAGGGAGACAGCACTGGGCTGTCTGGAGAGGCAGCATTGAAAGGAAGGATTCGGGATCTTCAGGGTCCTGCCCAGTTGAACAGCACCTGCCCGGGACTCACTTTAAAGTAAATCACTGCGGCTCTATTTCCCCCATCACATTCCTGCCTGGTTCCATCTCCTCCTGGCTTGGGCGGGATGGAGCTTCATTAGCAGTTGGGTATGAGGATGGCCCTGCTGGGGACCTGGGAGGGAGTTGGCTGTGGGCTGGTAGCCAGGAGGGTGGGGCCAGGTAGGAGAGGGTCAACAGAGAGGGCTCTGCTCAGAGTAGCCTCTGATCTCTGAATGGCAATACCAAGTAGTCATGTAAGTCTTCCCATGTCCTCAGAACCACTCTCCTGGGAAGGCAGTTTCTTCCACCCCAGGTCTAAGTTAGTTCTCTCTGACCTTCTGGAAGAAAGGACCAAATGTGCAAATACGAACACACACATAAACACACACACATGCACCCAAACATGTGGATACACACACACACACACACACATGCACACACATACACATGCGTGTATGTACACACAATGCACACACATACTTGAATACATACCTCACAGGCACACACATGCATATATGCACATGTGTAGACACATAGAGGTACACACATGTATGTATACACACCCATGTGCATACATGCATGAATACATGCATACACACAAACACATATGGAGGGTGGGAGAATTCGACTTAAAGACTGCCTCTTCTTTTCCTGCTCTCCCGGGAGCCTGACTCTGGGCACACATCCTTCCCAGGAAGGAGTTGCCGACAGACCCCTGGGTCCCGCAGTGTATTAAAGCAGCCGGCAGCTCCACTCCTCTCAGTGCTTCCAGACCTCTCCTGCTTGGATTTTGGCAAAGCACCTCCACTTTGCAGACTGCCCTGGCTTGCAGAGGGTGTGTGAGTCCATTGGTCTGAAAGGCGTGAGGAGCTGAGGGTCTGCGTAGCTGTCACTGTGGCACCTGCCCCAGCCATTGCTGCTCCAGGTCTGTGGTTTCTCACCAACAGAGGTCCCCTCCCTGTGCTCATGCCTATCTTTAAGGTCCTCGGCTTTGACTCCTAGTCTCTTCTCTCATCGCTAATTTTTTTCTTTATTTTTATCATTGATACTATTACAGATTCCCCATTTCTCTCCCCTTTGCCCCCTCCACCTAACCCTCCCTTCCCTCTGGCCATCACCACACTGTTGTCTGTGTCCATGGGTTATGCATATATGTTATTTAGCTAATCCCTTCACCTTCTTTCATCCCGTCCACCACCCACCTCCCGTTTTGATAGCTGTCGGCCTGTTCCATGGATCCATGTTTCTATTTTGTTTGTTAGTTCATTATATTCCACATATAAGTGAGATAATACAGTATTTGTTTTTCTCTGACTGGCTTATTTTACTTAGCATAATACTCTCCAAGCCCACCCATGCTGTTGCAAAAGGTAAGATTTCCTTCCTTTTTACTGCTGCATAGTATTCCATTGTGTAGATGTACCACAGGTTTTTTATCCACTCATCTGCTGATGGGCACTAGGGCTGTTTCCATATCTTGGCTATTGTAAACAATGCTGCCATAAACACAGGGGTGCATATATTCTTTTGAATTGGTGTCTTGGGATTCTTAGGACATATTCCCACATAGGTTTTGATTTTCACACCTGGCTGGACAGCTCACCTGGCTGGCCTGCCTCAGTGCCAGCGGAAGTGTCGCCCTGAGGTCTGGGGTGCATGGGTGCTGGTGGCCAGAGCTGACAGACAACGCACTCACCATAGGAAGAGCCTTCTGGGGCCTGAGGAATGGCCTGTGAGCAGTGGCCTGTGAGCCCGAGTCCCTGGGATGAGCTGGGCAGGGCCAAGAAGGGAGGGGCAGCCAGTGCACAGCTTAGCTGCATCTGATTCTGAATCCTGCAGAATTAGAATCCTGCCCTGATGATTCCAAATGACCACATGCAGAGCTGTTGGATTCTGAACTTCCTTCTGCAACATGAGCAGTGCCTGTGCATGGGCATGTGTGTACACATTTTTAATCTCCTCACTCAGAAAGTTATTCACTCCTAAAAGTGGAGGCCGAGTCACTGACAAATTGCTGACTCCTTTGGCATGAATATTTGTTCAATTATTCATAGATATGTTGTGCTCCACAAAAGCCTGCGCCTCAGCACATTTCTCCAGAAACGCATTCATGTTCATGGAGAATCAGCCATCGTGAGCGCAGACTTTCAGCAGCCTTCAAGTGGGCTGGTGTCTTCTTTCTTCCCTCTATCATTTTCTCTTATGATTTAATTAGTGTGAGGCTGGAATCCCGGACTCTCAATTCATGCAGGAAGTTGAATGAACTGAATTTTGACACCTGCTGAATCCTCCAAGCAGCCGTCTGCTCCATCCTTCCCCGCTAAACTCCGTGGTGGGATGTGGGCTCTCTGGCTCTCCCGCATGGGCCTTTGGGGCGACCACTTGGCTGATCCAGAATTCAGGATTCAGGTTCCTCAGAGACTCTTCCTGGAGTGTGGTTCCATCCCCTCTGGCAGGCGGCTCTCAGCCTTCTCATGCTATGGCCTGGGCTGTCTGTGTGATATCCTGATGTCCCAGGAGGGCCAGGTGCCTTAGAGACCACCAAGGGCAATGGTTTTCAAGCTTTGTACTTGTAGCAATGTAAGACTTTTAGAGGAAAGTCTTGTACAGAATGCTAAGTGTCCAAGAGAGAAGAGCAAAGTGACTCTCCTCTCTTCTGTCTCCCGGGCCCAGAAGCCCCTTCTAGAACTCCAGGGCTCTGCAAATGCCCGCCTGAAGTCCATGATCACTCAGAGCCCCACCGAGAGTGGCCGTGACCTGACCAAGCTCAGACTCCCTCGTTTGCAGAGCTGGACTGGGCTGCAGTGGCTCCGAGGGCTCTTGTCAATATTCTGTCCACTCAGCCCCTTTTTCTGAGGCTCTTCCCGAATACCACCTTCTTCATTAGGCTCTCTCCACACTTACACTATGCTTTGTTTATCTTTTCCTCCACAGATATTTGTTTAACTCCTCCTATGTGCAAGGCACTGCTTTATGTTCTGCAGAAATGGCAGGAAATAAAACGTGAAAATATGTGTTATATTCTAGCGGAGAGAGAAACAATCAAATGGTTAACTTGATAGGTATTTGGATAAAAATAAAACAGAGAAAGGGATGCCAGGGATGGGGTGAAGTTGCAACTTCAGAGGGAAGACATTGAAGTACTGATTTGGAGGTACAAGGAGAGAACATGTGAGTATCTGGCTGAAGAACGGTTCAGGAAGATGAAACAGGAAATGCGACTGAGCAAAGGTTGGGATGCAACTAGCGGGTTAAGAAAGAGTGACGAAGCCGGTGTAGCTAGAACAAGTGATTCAGGGGAAGACAAGGAATAAGAAGCCTACGAGGTAATGGGGCCAAGTCATTGAGGACCTTTCAGGTCATCGGAAGGGATGCACTTACACCCGGGGAAGAGGAAGCCACTGTGTGGGTTGAGCCAGGGGACCCTGTGAGCTCACTGGGTTCTGGGGATGACACATGCCTCAATGTTGGGGGAAAAGATTGAGGTGAAATGTGGGGACAGGGAGACTCCACGTCAGCAGTGATGGTAGCTTAGACCTGTGTGCCAGCGGAGGTGGAGGCGGGATGTATTTTGAGGGTAGAGCCAACAAAATTTGCTGAAGGGTTAGTTACGAGGTGAGAGAGTAAAAGACTAGTCAAGGGTGCTATGCACTTTTTACCCTGAATAAACAGAAAGATGTCATTAACTGAGCCAGGGAAGATGGTGGAAGGAACTTGCTGGGGGCTGTGTAGTAGTGCTCAGTGTTGGAAAAGTTCCCTTTACGTATCTGTCACATGTCCAAGTGATGAGGTGACCTGAAGGGTCTGTCCAGTTGTGAAGTCTTTCAATCCCCCAAACACTGTTGTACTTTTCAGAAGTTCCTGGATCATATTCTGTACAGGGTCACGGTACTCACGCAGGTGTCTGAATGTTGTGAGGACACCATACATGCCGTGGTGTGGGGACCTTACTCATCCTGGTCTCTCCTGCTGCCTCAGCGCAGTGCTGGGCAGATGGCCTGTGCTTAATAAAAGCTTACTGCCGTGAATGCAATAAACATTTTGGAAGAGTTAGAGAGCAGTATGACATAGCCTGGCGTCTTCCAAGTTGTTTTCCGCTGAACATTAATCCCCTGAGACGCTCAATTAAAAAGCAGATTCCATAGTCAGATAAGTTTAGGAAGCTGTGTATTATACACTCCTATCTCTGGGCCTCACAAGGCACAGTTGCATTTTTAAAGGGATTAAAAAGTCCTTCAAAACGTGTCTACTAATTCTGTCCACCTTCATGCATTCCAATCACTTCTGGCTATTGATGTTCCTCTCTATTTAACCCTTATAAGTACCTCCTGGGACTGGTATTGCATGGAACACACCATGGGATATGCTGGGAGACAGAAATAGTGCTGGAATTTAGAAATCAGATGACTTAGATTTGTGCTCTTAGACAAATTTCATTACCCATCTGGGTTTTGTCTCCTCATCTGAGAGCCAGACTAGTTGCTTCTACAACTTGGATGTGTACCATGCAAGTTTAATCCGGTTTTTCTCATTTATGTTTCTCCCTGGGGTAGGGCTGGGTTCTAGCAAGTGAGTAAAGACACCATGTATTACATACAATATTTGATTCATCTCTTCTTGCTGCTTATCCCAACCTCCTCTTAGTTTCCCTAGGAAAACTCATACTACTCCCTAGCACCTACCTTCCCACCCCAACACTGATTTGTTTTTCTGTCCTTCATCTCCACCCCTGTTGCCCTCTCCAGGAAATGCACTGGACTCCAGGGCTCTCCTGCCCTCTCCTCACCTCCCCCACCTAGTGAGGTGAGAGCTAATCTGCTGGGTGAGCAGGTCTCACTGGCATTGTTCCTCCCAGGAAACTCCAATTTAGCAGGCTTTTCTGGAGATTAGTTCTTGGATCCAAAGAATTATGTCTCTGATGGTAAAAATTCAAGATAGTTGGGTAAGTCCCACAAGTGGGTCCAGCAGTCCTCAAAGCATGCTGGAAAGGATATTACCTTCTTGGTTTATGTGTGGGAGTCTTGCTGGTATGTTAAGAAACGTAGCTAATAAATTCTAGGGAGGGCCAGGATAGAGGAAAGATGTTCAGAAGAGCTCCCCTCAGTATAGCTTAAACTGGATTTACACGTAAGTCTTTCAAACGCATGGCTGAGCTGGTGGAAAATAATGACATTCCTCAGAGACCAGGTACAAGAAAGTGTGAATTAATCTGAGTTAGTGAGCTCTGGAGCTGGCATTTGTCCTTCAGGTTACACATATAAAAAAAAAGATAGAAAAGGGCTGGGTCTAAACAAAGTGGGAGCACCCACACATAAAGCTAGATCCCTGACTGGGTGATCTAAAAAGTTACCCATCACACAGGGAGATGATGAGAAGCATGCCCTGTGGCTCTGGGTAGAACAGAATAGAAAAGTATATCTCCCCTGAGGCCTCTTCTCTGCAAACCCTCCCTGCGAGTCTGGTCTGAATTCATAGGCCATGGACCTGAAAACAGGTACCTGAAAATTTAGTTTTACGTGGTCCCAGGTTAGTGGTGCCCCTGGGCATTTGGAAGAAACAACCATACACATCCTCTGGAGAAAGACTCTAAATGCCAGCGTGGAGGACTCCCCGAGATAAACATCCTTGGAACATGAGCCCACAATGGGAAATCAATAAACAGATGAGTTCACAAACCACCATTAGTGAGAGTCAGCAGAAACAACCAACTACACAAACAGAACTGCAAAGACTGCAGATACTAGATTTGGCAGGTCGAGGACTTAAAGTGAGGATGTTTAACACATCCTTGGAATTAATTAAAATCATGTTAAAAATAAATTAAGAGATTATAAAGATGGATTAAGGAAATTTTTTTAAAAAAGCTAAATAGAAAGTCTAGAAAAGGAAAAAACCCTTATAAATGAAATTGATATTTCAGTTGAAGAGAGGATTAGTGAACTGTAAGATAGATCTGAAAGATGGTCTGAGAGTCAGGGACGGGATAGTGAGAAGATCTAGCATCTCTATTATTGTAATTTAAAAAAGAGACAAAAGAGAGAAGGGGAGGCCACACTGGGCAATATAATGTCTGAGAATTTGGCAATTTTGACAAAAGTCATCAAAGCTTAAGTTTATTAAATCTACACCCAGGTACACCATGGTGAAACTGCAGGACACCAGAGAAAGGGACCTTAGAAGCAGCCCGGAACAAAAAACAAATTACCTCAAAGGAATGATAATTATGCTGATATAAGTGCTCTACACTGACCATCACACTCGGACTCTAGGGGAAAGAGATCTTCAAAGTTAGAAGAGAGCATGATTCTCAACATAGGATTCTATATCTAATGAGACTTCTTTTCAGATTGAGAATAATAAAAAGAAATTTTATTTTTAAAATATATTTTTATTGATTTCAGGGAGGAAGGGAGAAGGAGAGAGATAGAAACATCAATGATGAGAGAAAATTATTGATCAGCTGCATCCTGCGTGCTCCCTACTGGCGATCGAGCCTGCAACCTGGGCATGTACCCTTGATTGAAATCAATCCCAGGACCCTTCAGTCCATAGGATGATGCTCTATCCACTGAACCAAACCAGCTAGGGTAAAAAGAAATTTCCAGATGACCAAAACCTGAGAGAGTTTAGTGACAATGTGTACACAAAGGAAATTTATTAATGTTTTTAACTTAGACAAAAATGAGTTCAAAATATTAGAAGGATTGGTGAGCAAAGGAAAAAATAGATAAATTTAAACAAATGTCGACTATATAAAACGATATTAATTATGCCTAGTTTGTGGTGTTAAAAAAATCAGTATAGAACCCAAATCTTGGACAATCACATAAATCAGAATGAGAAGGATGGGGTTTAAGCTTTCTTTGGGTTGCCTGCCAAATATGCTATTTGCCTCCAAGCCCTTGTCTTAGATTCTGTTTATTGGGGAGCTCAGACTATGACAATAAAATTTTTCACTTTAGTATCTATTACATTTAATTTAACAACTGTTAAAAGGATAAAAATAGAGGGAATAACTTTTAAAACCAGTATAAGAACAAATGAAATGGAAGGAATCCTTAGTTAATCTAAAAGAGGGAAGAAATATGTTTTTTTGATAAAAAGTTTAAACTAAGATCATAGAAATAAACCCAAATGTATAAGGAATCACAATCAATGTAGATAATGGGCTATAAGCTCCAGTTAAAATATAAAGACTGCCAAATTGGGTGAAAAAGCACAGCCAAACAAAATCTAGATCTATGCCAGTTACAAGATACATATCAAAATCCAGGGCTATAGAAAGTCTGAAATTGAAAGATGGAAAACAATCATACTCCAGGCAAATACTAAAGGAAGGCTGGTACAGTTTATAGATATATCTCAGATAGAATAGCCTTTAAGGCCAACAACATTTTTCGAGATGACAAAAAGCTCACTGCACATTGATAAAAGGTTCAATTTACTATAAATATGTAACAATTTTAAATCTGATGTATCTAGTAGTGCAGATTCAAAATATATAAAACAAAAATTGATCCAACCTTGAGGACAAATTGACAAATTCAGCATCTAAGTGGGAGATGTTAACATCCTGCTCTCAAGACTAGTAGGTCAAGCGGATCAAAATCAATAACAACAGAGAAAATCTGAACAGCACATTTAACAAGCATGATTTAAGAAATGTATATAGAACACTGCACCGATAATTGGAAAATACATTTTTTTTCAAGCATACATGGAACATTTATAAAAATTGATCAAGTCCTAGGCTGTATGCATTTCAAAGAATCTATATCTAACAGACCATATTTTAGGCAACAATGAAATCACATTAGAAATGGATAAAAGAGAAGAAATTACAAAAGAAATGAAAGAAACTCTATAATGAATATATAGTGAAAGAACAACAGTGAAAACCTTATACAACAAACCTTGTTCGGTTCAGCTAACTTCGTGTCTACAGGTAAAACTATGGCCTCAAATGCTTTTATTATAAAAGAAGCGATGCTGAAAAGAAATTAGCAGATAAGCATTAAACTTTAGAAGGTGGAAAATAGTACTAGAGAAAAACCCAAAGAAAGAAGTAAGGAAATAGTAAAGGAAAAGTCAGAAATGCAGGAAATGGAAAACAAAGATTCAAAAGAGAGAACAACAGAGTATATACATCATTTCTTTGAAAATCCCAATTAAATTGACACACCTCTGCAATACTAATCAAGTATAAAAGTGAAAAGAAACAAGTAAACAACATTAGGAATGAAAATGAGCAAAACTATGCATGGAGGCAGCAGAGATTAAAAAGTAATAAGAGACTATCATAAAAAAATAATGCTAATAGTGTCAAAACTCATACAACATGGATAAATTCGTAGGAAAATAAAAATCATTAAAATTGACTCAAGAAGAAATAGTTCTATACCCATGAAAGGCATTGATCCAATATTTAAAAACATCTCTTCAAAGAAGATGCCAGTCACAGGCAGTTCTGTGAGTTAGGTGAGCTTTACAGAGCTTTCAAGGAACAAAAAAATTGTAAATTTACCTAATGTTTCAGAGAGTCAAAAAGAGCCCAGCATCTATCTCCTCAATATGAAATCTTGACAAAGCCAGTCCAAGAATGGAAAGTCACAGGCCAATTTAGCTCCTGGCTATTGCTGTGAACATCCTACGCAAAATACTAGACAAGGGAATCTAAAACCAAGGATAGCACATTATGACCAAGTTTGTATTATTTCAGAAATACAAGGTTAGTTCAACATTAAAAAAATATATAAAGCCCTGGCCTGTGTGGCTAAGTTGGTTAAGCATTGCCCCATGCACCAGGAGGTTGCCCGTTTGATCCCAGTCAGGGCACATGCCTTGGGTTTCGGGCCCAATCTCCAATAGGGGGTGTTCAGGAGGCAGCCGATTGATATTTCTCTCTCTCTCATTGATTTTCTTTTTCCTATCTCTCCCTCTCCCTTCCTTTATTTCTACAATCAATAAAAACATGTTTATACCAGAGGCCTGTGGCATGAATTCATGCACATTGAAAGGAAATTAATTAGAAGAAATATTTTAATATCTCTATCCGCCCTTTATAACAGAAGTGTCAACCAAATTCACAATCAACAATGACAGATGGAAATATAGGTGTGTGATTGGTGCCAGCAAGAGCTTTATATATATAGATAAACTTGCTTAATTAGACCTGCTTTCTGATTTAGCTAAACTTTTTCCATCCCAGTGAAGCACCCCAACTTCTCTTTCAGGTAATTGTCAGCAACATAGCAGTAAATATCAACACCAAGCAGATTATTATTGTAGATCACGAGGGAGAACAAGGGGTAAAATATTTAACTGCAGCAGTGTTTGACTATATTCTGTGCAGTGAGAAAACCTGAAGTCATTTTCAAGGTCCACCATTTCTTCTTTTCAGTGGGGTCAAGTTTCTAAACTTTCTAAATCTCTGTTTTCTGGCTAGTGAAAAGAGAATAGGTTTCTACCGAGTCTCCTATCTACCTACTCTAGGACTTCTGTGAGGATCAAATGAGATGAGTCATGGGAAAACGCTTCACAGACATCTGGTTAAAGTGTAAAATGTTTGCACCTGGCTATAAAGCAAGTTGTGTTCCTGGGCTGAAGAAACTCCAAGGAGGCTAGTTGCTAGGGAGAAGAAGCCAGGCGTTGCTACATGATATCATTACCCGGTGCCCACAGCCACTATTTCCAGGCTGGACTGGGCTATGGCTGCATTTTGCTCCCTGGGGTCTCAGCAGCGTTGCCTGCGATTTGGTGGGCTGTTGCCCTGGGGTGGTGGCAGGGCCTGTCTCCCTCTTGGGGGAAGCTGATTGTTGCTTTGTCGGCGCCAGGTCTGCGGTGCCGTTTCTTTGTAAACGACAGTGCGAGTCATGGCAGCTCCTGTGGTAAGTGTCTGCCCCCTGGTGGTCAGTGCACATCATAGTGACCAGTCAGATGGTCGGAGGGACACTTAGCAGATTTGCCTTTTATATATATAGATATATATGTAATTTATCAAATGAGTAAATTAAAACACCTGATAAAAATCAATTATTTATTGTAAAAAGCCTTAGCAAACTCAGAATAAAAGGAACATTTCCTTAGTTGATAGACTACATTTACCTGAAATCTATAGCCAACAGTTCAGTGATAAAATATTAGATGTATTCCCTTTAAAGTTAGGAACAAGAAAATATTCTTGCCACTATTGCTTCAACAATACACTGGAAGTCCTAGTCAGTGCAGTAAGTCCAGAAAAAAAATGCCTAAGGACTAGAAAAGAAGAAACAATATTGTTAGCAGATAATAATTTAATGACAATAAGTTAAAAATAATCTACAAAACATGATTAGAACTAACAAGAGAATTCAGCAGGTTTTTAGGTTTGATTAATACAAATGTCAATTATATCTGTAGACATCGGAAAGAATCAGAAAATGCAATTAAAATGCTATTTATGGTAGGAACACAAAAATAGAATGTACCTGAGGATAATAAAAGCAAAGACTTATATAATGCTTATCATGGGCCAGGCACTATTCTATGTACTCTTTGTATGTTAACCCATGTAATTCTTATGACAACTCTATGAGGTAGGCACTAAAAATTAGTCCCATTTTACAGCTGTGGAAACTGTGCCAGAGGCTGTAAGTTGTCCGTGTCGCATAGTAAATTGTCCATATCACAGAGTAAAATCAAATGCAGCATCTGTTTCCAGGATATGTGCTCTTAACTACTATTCTACAATTTCCTTTTTAGAGAAACTTACAAAACTTTATTGAAACATATCTCAAAAAATCTAAATAAATAGAAAGACATCCATGCATATGGATAGGATGACTTAATATCATAAAGGTACCAATTCCCCCCAAATTGGTCTTTGTGTTTAATGTAATTCCAATCAGAATCCCAACAGGCTTTTTATGGATTTTTGACTAGTTAATAATAAAATTTATATGAATGACAAAGAAAAGTCAGTGCATTCCTGAAAAATAAGAACAAGGGAGTGGAAGGATACTTACCCAATCAGATCACAACGTTAAATGTTAATACTGTAAAAATAAAGACTGTGGTTTGGCACAGGGATAGACAAGTGGACCAAGGGAACATAACAAAGAGCTCATAAGTTGACCCGTGCATGTGTGGAATCTGATAGGAGGCCGAGTGGCTCCGTGGGGAAAAGGTGGGCTCTTCAGCTTGTGGGACTGTTTATCCAGATGGGACACAATGAAAACGGATTCCTGCTTCACACCACACACAGAAATGAATTCCAGATGGATTGTGGCCTTAAATGTGAACGGCGCAAGTTTAAGATGTTGAGAAGAAAATGGGAAAGAATATCTTTATGGCCTTAGGGTAGTTATTTCTTAAACACAGCACAAACCCCCCTCAGGATGAATAAAAAGAGTGCAAGAGCAGGATACATTAAAATTGATAACTCCTATGTATGAGAAGGCAACATATAGCAGAAAGCCAGCCACAAACTGAAGGAAGAGATTTGCAGCACACAACTGACACTGGCTCGCTGTCCACCATACAATAAAACACTTTTGTGAATAAATGGGAAGAAGACTAACAGCTCCAAAGAAAGTAAAACAAAAGAACTGAGCAGAAATTTCACAGCAGAGAACATGAATGGCCAAAAAGCATATAAAAAGATGCTCAACCTCTAGAGCAGCGGTTCTCAACCTGTGGGTCGCGACCCCTTTGGCAGTTGAACGACCCTTTCACAGGGGTCGCCTAAGACCATCCTGCATATCAGATATTTACATTACGATTCATAACAGTAGCAACATTAGAGTTATGAAGTAGCAACGAAAATAATTTTATGGTTGGGTCACAACATGAGGAACTGTATTTAAAGGGCCAGAAGGTTGAGAGCCATTGCTCTAGAGGAATCATGAATGCACATTAAAATCATATCGTGGTAGCTCTGGCCGGTGAGACTCAGTTGTTTGGAGCATCATCTCATGCACTGAGAAGCTGCGGGTTCACTTCCAGTCAGAGCACATACCCAGGTTGCAGGTTCATCCCTGATCGGAGCATGTATGGAAGGCAACTAATGGATGTCTCTCTCTCTCTCTCTCTCTCTCTCTCTCTCTCTCTCTCTCTCTCTCAGCAATAAAAGCATATCCTTGAGTGAGGATTAAAAACAGTTTAAAATAATGTTGTAATATAATGTCTTACTGTCTAGATAAACAGTGATCAGGATGTCTGATGATACCAAGTGAAGTTAGTGAAAGTACAGAGCCACATTGTCAAAAGTTGAAAGTGTGAGTACTGATTCAACAACTCCACTCGCACATATACTTCCCAGAGAAATTCCTGCAAATGTGTGTCAGGACAACGGTACAAGAATGCTAACAGCAGCAGTTTGTTAATATTAGAAAACTGGAAACAACCCAAGTGTGCATCAGTGGCAGGAAGAATAAACCAATTTGTGATTTATTCCTACAGAGGAATATTATACAGTGATGGAAATGAGTGAATTATGGCTCAGTGCTTCCTATGCAGAAATCTCAAAAGTATAATATTGAACCTAAGAAGCATTTGCAGAAGAATAAATAGAATGTAATTCTATTTATATAGAGTGAAATCAGGAGAAATGAAACATTATTTTGTTGAAGAATTACAGATATACACAGTAAAGCTATAAAGCAAAGCAACGTAATGGTAAACATAATTCAAAGCAGTAGTTCTCTCTGGGGAGGGGGTAGGAGAAAGTGAAACAGGAGGGGCGCATGTGACGTTTCGATAAAATTGGTTCTGTTCCATTTCTTAATCCAGGTAATGGGTACAGGGTGTTGTGTTTTGTTGTTTGATTATTTTTATACTTTAACCTTATGTATACTTTATATATAAGGCTTTGTGTATATATATCTTTCCCATGAAAAAGAGAAAAAGAATCTACAGAGAGTTTCTATTTCAGATTCCCAAGGTCCCGAGAACATCACAACAAAGAAAATAGAAAAACCCACCACTTTTAATGAAGTGAGGAAACTGCCTAACCCCTCACAACCAAGTATGCAGGGTCACTGTCAAAAAAAAAGGGACACTGAACGAAGCAGAGGAAGGGCGCTGAAGGCTGATGTGGTCACCTTGGGCCATGAGCTAATGCAGGCTTCCCTCAAGTCAGGTGTCTCCATCCCAAAAAGACAATGATGCTTTGTCAAAGCCATGAGGCCCAGGGGAGTGACCCAGTTCTGGGATGGATGGGAATGTCTCTGCAGGACAAACTACGTTGTACTGATCCTGCAGAAAGGGAAGGCTAGGGGAGCAGGAGGAGATGGGGGTGGTAGGTCACTTGTATGACTAAGTTATTGATGTCCGGGCCACTTACCCCAGGATGACTGCTTGAGACACAGTGAGCTGGAAGAAGGGGAGAGGGGCCCAGCACAGGAAGTTAGCTGTTCCTAGCTAGTGCTTCTGTTCTGCAGCTGTGGGGAGTGTGGGGAGTGTGGGGAGTGTGGGGAGCTATGGGCCACAGTTGCCCTTCTCCAGAAAATTTCTCACAATGTAAGAGGACCTGCCTCATCCTAAGATACCTGGTAGTTTACACCCTGTCTCTGAGCTGGGTTAGGATATGAGGGGACCTCACACTGGACCATCTGTGACCACTCATGCTCCAGGGCTCCCCAGAGGATCGGCCTGAGACGTGACTCCTCCTCTCTGTCCAACTGCCTCACTCCCTTACAGGCTCCTTGTAAGAACGTCCCTCCTAGTCTCTGCTCTTAGGGAACTGATGTGTGTGAGCTACAGTGATTTACTAAGCACATGCTTCAAGGGAAGAGGAGAGGCCAGATTTGTGAAAAGGTATTGTTCACAATATGCCAAAAGGCACACTGAGAGGGTCCCAATTCTTGCTCCCACCTCCTCCTTTATTATTCTCCAGCAGGTAATTAACCTCCCATATACTTTATCTATATCTATCTATATATATAAAAGACTAAGTGACCAGCTGACTGGCCAGTAGGTATGATGCGCACTGACCACCAGGGGGCAGATGCTCAACACAGGAGCTGTTGAGCAACAGCAATTTTGCAGAGTGCCCTCTTGCACTCTGAGACCCCTCGGGGGATGTCGAACTTCCGGTTTCAGCCTGATCCCCACAGGCCTGGCCGAGGGACCCCGCTCACTTCGCAGACACCCTTTGAGCCCTGGCGCAGCCTCAGGTGTGGCTGGCCCGTGAAGGAACATGGGAGGTTGGCTCCAGGGCATGTCCAGCCCATCTCACTCAGTCCCATCCTGCCGGCCACCTTCTAATTAATTTCCTTTCAATGTGCAAAAATCTGTGCACCAGGCCTCTATTTATTATACAAAAGGAAACAAATACAAGCTCTTTGCATAGGAATGGTAAATAAAGATGGGTAGAGTAGGGAGAAATAAAAAATCTAAAAGCCAAAATTAGATGAAAACATACATGTCAAGAGGAACAAGCAAAAAACCACAGGAAAACTTCAGATAAATATTAGATTGAACCATATGAAATTGTTCATTTGACCTCATTCGACTCACAAAAAGACAGTTTCATATGGTCCAATCTGAATGGGTTTCCAAATTCATATAGAAGTTAGATAAAATTTAGTCTCTCTAAAACAGAGTTCAAAAAAGCAAAAAAAGCAAAACTAGATGATTCAAAGAAAAAACGAGAAGGAAACGGCATATAAGTTAGAGTTCCAAAAGAAAAATGGAAGATAAAAAAAAAACACATAGAGATGAAAGCGACATTAAAAGCAATAAAAATGGAATGAAACTAACTGGCTTGAGGAACTCATACTAAAGAAAATGGAAAAGTACAATGATTTAATCATGATTACAAAGAAGGTGATGAAAACTGTTTTCTTTGATAAGATCCTATCTAATAAAGAGGGAATATGCTAATTGACCCTCACACCATCACAAAGATGGTGGTGCTCACAGCCAATAAGGAGGGAATAGGCTAATTGACTGCCCTACCCTCAAAGATGGTGGCGCCCACAGCGACAAGATGGCCAGCAGGGGAGGGCAGTTGTGGGCAATAAGGCCAGCAGGGGAGGGCAGTTAGGGGTGACCAGGCTGTCGGGGGAGGGCAGTTGGGGGCGATTGGGCTGGCAGGGGAGCAGTTAGGCATTGATCAGGCTGGCAGAGGAGTGGTTAAGGGTGATCAGGCTGGCAGGCAGAAGTGGTTAGGGGCAATCAGGAAGGCAGGCAGGTGAGCAGTTGGGATTGTGAGAGGAATCCCAGATTGGAGAGGGTGCAGGCTGAGCTGAGGGACACCGCCCAGTGCATGAATTTTGTGCACCGATCCTCTAGTTCCCTAATAATTGGCTCTGAGGTGGAGAGTTCTCAGGGCAGCACCTCTAAGGGAGTGAGGAAGGAAGGCTTGGGCAGAGGGGAAGCTGACCTGTGATATGGTTGCAACTGAGATTTAAGCAGATTCCAGGTAGAGCTCTGGACCAGGATGACCCTTCAAAGTCATTCTGAATGGGGCAAAGGGGCTAAGCTTGGTTTCCCCTCACTGTTTCAGTCCACCACAGACTGGACTCTGGGTGAGTCAGTTTCGATGGCTGAGGACTATTTTCAGGAAGGCACACAGATGTGAGCCCTCAGCACCTGATGTATCCAGCAGCTGGGGGATAGGTGTCTCAGCCAAAGAAGGAAGCTGGTGGAGAGAAATCCATAGTATCCACTAGCTTCCACCTCTTGCATCTCTCAGATCCACTTGCTTCTCATGTAAGTTTGCCCCCTCTGGGAATCATTTCCTCAGGATTCTCACTGTTCTTGCTCCCATAGGTCTTGCTTCCATTGAGTCATTACCCAAGCAGAAATGGCTGGGGGCACTGCAGCCTCGACCTGCGGCAGAGCCCTTCCCTGCTCTGCATGTCACTAAGAGCTGGTGGTCTTCTGTGTCACCCCCTAAGTGGCGTGAACACCTGGTCTCCTGAACTTGAGAGGTCTGTGTAAGTGTTGTACTTATTTCTTAGGGATATTAAGAAATGCAACAATTTGTTCTTTACTTTCAAGAGGTCAAAGCATGTCCCAAATCCCTGGAAGCTAAAAACTTCACTGAATCTCAGAAGGGGTCATCTCTCTGTAGAAAGCACACCTTACTGAGGCTGACACTTATTGCTCATCTACGGCAGCTGACAGAATGGATGCCCCTGGTGTTCTGTAGCTATGTGATCTGACCTTTCTTATTGGTCTTATTGATAGGAGAGGAGGTGAGGGGGATTCTGAGAGGGATGAGCATTTTCTTGGTCTTATTTGAGGTTCTGCATGATCTTCAAGCAAGGGACTCTCAGTGTCTTCTACAGAGCAGGCCGCTTCTGCATGTCTAGGAAGTTCTGGGGAATCTGAGAGCTCAAGCTTCTCCAATGTCAAATACCTATCCCAAGTCTCCGGTCCTGCTCCTTTCCTATTAGGGCCCGACTTTCTCTGAATCTCTCCTGAGCTCCTAACCTGGTTCCCACTCTGTGCCCAGCGGCTACCGTAGATAAGGGTTTTCTTAAAGGAAACCTCTCTAGCTTTCATATTTTGTCTTGAATTGGGATGAATCACACTGAGCCCATCACTGCCCTTCCATACTCCATGACACTCACAGCAGCTGCCCCAGTCCATCGCCCTAAGGGTTACCACTCACCACACACCCTCATGTCCTCCACCAGGATCACTCTCTCATGAAACTCATTTAACCATCTCCCTGCCATGCTCGTCTGTGTAGCTTACCTTCTGATTCTAAAATCTGCTTACCTGCAGATTTTATCATGTTGATTTTGGTCCAACCTGACAAGATGTTGAATCTTGAGTTCTCCTTCACTACGTTATCCTCACAGTATTATATCATTTTGATTCAATTTACTGATAAAAATATTGAACAGGACTGGGTCAATATTGATAAAAATGTTAACCAGGACAAGGGTAGAGATAAGTGCCTGAGACATATTCTTAGGACACATGCCTTATTAGTCTCACTAATTCAACAAATGATATTCATTGAATACCTAATGTCTGCTGGGCAACCTGCCTTCCATTGGGACTATAACAGCAAACAAGAAATGCTTATGACCATACACTCCTGTAACTCTTCATGCAGGCTTACGGAAATCAATTTATTTACTGTCTTTGTGCTTGGATATTCAGCTAGGCTGTGCGTACATCAAAATATAATATTGTTTAGCCTTGTGATTCTCAGAAATTTTAATTTAATTGCTCAGGAAAATATTAATATAAATAATAAGAATAAGGGGGATACAAATAGGGACTTTTCAGCTAGTAATTTTATAAAATAACTAGGGGCCCCATGCACAAATTTGTGCACCTTGAAAGGAACTGTGGGACACTAGGCTGTGGTGGGCACAGGGGCAGGTCCCAGCCCATCCTCCATGCCCCTGCCTGGCCCCTCCTGCAGCAGTCCCCTGTCTGCCTGCAGCCCTGCTCCCACTGCTGAATCTCCCACATGCTGATGGCACCGGCTTCGCTTGCACCAGCTGATGGCCCTGAGTGATTGGGGCCGGAGCCAGCAGCGGGTGTGAGCAGGGCCAATGCTGTCAGTGGGTATGAGAGGTGGCTACCAGCCCCAATCACCCCTTAGGAGCAGGGGGAGGTGGAGAAACTCTGAGGGGCGATCGGGGCCCGCAGCCCCTGCCTGCATCTGCTGACAGCGCCAAGCAATTGGGTTTGGTGCCTGAAGCCAGCAGCAGGTGCAAGCACTCTGTGGGACTATGGCACATGGGAGCAAAGAATTTCCAGTAACCACCAGAGGCTCACCCTGATGACAGCGACCAGTGCCTGCCTTGCTCTGGCACCCCCGCTCACCTGCTCCACCATCCCGCCACCGCCGATGCCCTCCATGTTCTGCACATGCTCCCTGATGGTCAATGCCTGTCATAGCGACTGGTTGTTGGGTTGTTCCACCATTTGGTCTATTTGCATGTTAGCCTTTTATTATATAGGAAGACATTACTTTAAAAATTCTCTCTAATAACACTATTATTTCAATATGAAAGGCACAATTCCTGACCTCATGGAGTTTACAGTTTGATGAGAGCCAGACTTGAAACACAGAAACAAAGGGATGAATACAAGGTGCATGTTGTGATGCGTGTTGTGCAGGAAGCTAATGGGGTCCAGAGCAGAGACTAGGGAACTAGCCAGGAAAGGCCTTTCAAGAAGTGACATTTTAGCTTATTCACAATGAGATATAAAGGACCTGGCCATCCGGAAGGTCTGAGAGAGAACATGTGCAAAATTCCTGATGGGGGCGCTTGGTGAGCTTGAGACCTGAGAGGAGGCCAGTTGAGCTGGAGCACGGAGAGCGAGGAAGGGCATCCTGTGCTAGAGGCTGCAGAATGTGGGAGACAGCAGGATTAATTCCAAGTGACTGCCAGGCCACTTCCCATGCTGCTGGCAACCATCCAGCATGACGCTTCCCCACCGTGGGAGGGCTGTGCCTGACCTCCGCATCCCACAGGGCCTCCAGGTGAGATCAGCACTGGGCTGCTGGCCTTCCCAGCAGCAGCATGCAGTTCCCTCCGAGCATCTTGTTCTTACAGCCAATTTTACAGGAGACTGAAGGAGAGGGATTGCAGCAGGGGATGGTGTACAACCTAAGATGCTGCTAGACTGGAGTCCTCCGTGGCCCGGCTGCAGAACATCTGTCTGTGAGCTGGCTTGCCCTGTGCGGTTTGCCTGAGCCCTTCATGTTACCAAAAGGATGGCTGAAGTTAGAGCCTGTGGGGCTTGCTAAGCCACTAGGGGTGTGGATTTTATTTAAGGTATGAAAGGAAACCATTGAACGGTTTTGAGCAATAAAGTAATACAATCTGATTCATATTTTTAAAACTTCACTCTGTTTGCTGTGTTGGGAGTGGATTTGATGGGGACATGAGTCAAAGCAGGAGAACAGCTGGATGGCTATTGAATTAATCAAGGTGAAAGAAAGTGGCCTGGGCAAGAGCATTCACACTGGGAATGGTAAGAAATCAACAAGACTCAAGATAGAGTTAGGAAGTAGAAATGATAAGACTACTAACTGATCTGATGCTGGGCATTATGTGGAAGAAAAAAACAAACCCAATGCCCAGATATCTTGCTTGAGCCACTGGGTACATAAGGGTTTCATTTATACTGATAGGAAGAAGGGAGAAGAATTAATTTAAGGTGAGAACAGCATGGGTTCCCCTTCAGAAATATGAAGTTTGGGATATCTGGGGGAGATGTCTGATCCCACCTGGGCTAAATCTGGACTCCAAAAGAGAGGTTTGGGTTGGAGATACAAATTTTGGAATATTTATTGTATATGTGGGATTGAGCCATGGGATTGAGGAGAATATAGTGAGATACAAGTAGAGACAAGTACAGGATTTTTGAGAATGTCATATAGGTTGTCAGGTAGAGGAGAGGGACAAAGGGAAAGAAGAAGAGAGGAGAGGACAGAAGAGGAGAGAGAAGACAGACCCTGTCAAGTAAGAGGCAATCCCAGAAATCGGAGATCTGTGGCAGTCAAAAGTGGAAAGAGCTGGGGAGGGGAGTCCTGGGCAAATATGTGTGATGCCAGTGGGACTTGGAGAAAACTCAACAAAAGGATGGGGAATTCAGATGGTGGTGACTATGACAGTAGCAGTTCCAATGTGGGGAGGCAGGGCTAACTTGAGGCGGGTTGGTAAGAAGTCAACAGAGAAGGGAAAATAGGAGCATGTATAGAAAATTCCTTGAGGAGTATGAAGAGGACCATAGAAATGACTGTTGGCTGGAGAGAGATGAGGGGCTACATGAAGATTTCTAAAGAATGGGAGATAGCAGGGCATTTTTATGAGCCTTTGGGAAAGGCGCAGGGGAGAATGAAAGTTTGATGGTGAGGAGAGTGAAGCTGGTGGTCCATATTAGGAAGTCATATATTTTCCTAAAGTCTCTTAGAAAATTAGGTCGTGTATCTCTCTGTTCTTTGAATATTTAAATCTACAATTAGAGATACTGTGCTCCCCATCACAGGTTCTTTGGGTGCCCTGTGACTAAATTGGTCTGAGGCTAAATCTAGAATGCCCTGAGCATGTCGGGTGCTTTTTATCATCTCTCTCTACGTCCTGACCAGTGTGTTCCGACTGATGGCTGCTCCATCTCCCATGAAGACAGAGGCAAGGCAGGGACTGAGTGGCATAGCCTGCCCTGTGTCTTTGGCCAACATTGCACTGTTTGCCCCAAGCAGGGTGCTTCTTTGTCCTATTAACACAAATGTCTATGGGAGACCATTGTGCTGTCCTTTCCAATGTCACCCAGCTCATTATTAGCTGTGACCTCTAGGTACAGCTCTTATTAGTATATACACGCTGGCATTCCTCCCTGGCCCTGTGCCCATTTGCAGTCATTATTCTGGCTGAGCCTCAACAGGTATTATATCCCAGGTGATTATTCTACTATGATTTGATGAAACAGTCTTGCCAGGATTGGGATAGTGATGACCATATTATCCAATTTCATCCAGCCTCAGGGTGAAGCCAGCACAGGGAAGGGCAGGATTGAGGAAGTCACAGGCAGTGGCCCTCACACCAGGCCTGGCGCCCATCCAACAAATGCACGTCTGTCCTATATAATAAAAGCCCAATATGTTACATGTCCGGTCATCCAGTCATCTGTTTAACCAATCAAAATGTAATATGCTAATGATATGCTAATGCCATTCAACTGCTCACTATGACGCTCACTGACCACCAGTAGACTGGTTTACCAATCGCTATGACATGCACTGACCACCAGGGGGCAGACGTTCCAACTGGTAAGCTAGCTTGCTGCTGGGGTCTGGCCCATCAGGACTGAGAGAGAGAGGCTGGACATGCCTTGGAGCCCCCCACAGTCCTCCCCTTGCTGGCCAATCTGCCGCATCCCTTTCCACTCTTGATCTGCACCGGTGGGGTCCCTTGGCCTGGCCTGTGCCCTCTAGCAATCCGGGACCCCTCAGGGATGTCAGAGAGCTGTTTTTGGCCTGATCCCACAGGCCAGGCTGAGAGACCCCACTGGTGCACGAATTCATGCACTGGGCCTCTAGTGTTGTATAATAGGTTTCCTTCCTTTAAGTTAATGTGAGTTGGTGCTGTCTCTGTTTTTCAAAGTCATCCTTTCTCTTCCTTCTAATTTTTGTCCTACATCCTTTTGAACTCTATGTTCACAAAGTGCTCCCTGTGCAGGTGTCTTGGTCTCTTTTGATGTCTCCATGCCTTTTTCATTATAATTACGTCCTGAGAATTTCTTGTTTTAGGGCTTCCCAACATATGGGGTGGGGAACAAGTAGGGTTAGAATTGTCTGTTCATGAAACACAGAGTTTATTCTTGTCTTATTACTTATTAATTATTGTATCATTTTCCATGGGAACAACTGTAAACTCTCTTGTGCCCCACCCTGCATTTTTCAGTATTTCAGTGTTATAAAATTTGAGACATTCAAATTTTAGACAATCTGCCCTATTATTCCCATAGACTATTAAATGTGTGCTATCATCATTGTTTTGGCATCCTTTTCCTCAGAATGCCCATTGCACCAGCTGCCATATGAAATCTGCTGGCCTCTGACACCTCCTGATTTTTGACTTGGAAATATGGTCACTGTTCTTTTTTTAAAACATTTTTATTGATTTTTTTTTTTAGAGAGAGAGGAAGGGAGAGGAACACACAGAGAGAAACATTGTCTACCTTCCACATGCCTTGCTCTGGGGATCGGGCCCACAACCTGGGCATGTACCCTGACTGGGAATTAAACCAGCAACATTTAGATGCACGGGACGATGCCCGACCAGCTGAGCCACACCGGCCAGGGCTGATCACTGTTTTTTTTTCCTTTTTTTTTAAGTCTGTCCATGGCATCGATTGATCTGAATGTTTCAAAACCTGCTTTTCAAAAGTGATGTGCCTGACTACATCCAGCATTTCTTTTATTCACAGTAACAACCTCCAACATGACACGGTCCCTTTCTCCCAAGGTTCCTGTCACTTCTACTTCACCAGTTTGTTCTTCCCTGTTGGTTGGAATTAAGTCCACAGTAGCAGCCTCATTCTTATGTTCTTTCCTTTTTGAGAGACAAAACTGTCAGCACTGTGAGTCAGGTAGCTCAATTGGGATGAACCCAAGGGACGTATTTGCGGTAATTCACATGCCCAGAAGAAAAGAGCTTGATGTGAGCTGCGGATCAGCGGAGAAATTGGATTTATCTTGGACACTGTATCAGAAGGAAAGGGACCAGCGCCACTGGGAGAGATTGAGGTGAGTGAGTAGATCAGGCCCAGGCTAAAGACTGTTCATTCTCTTCAAGAAATGGAATCGTAGTTATAGGACACATGTGTCAGCCTTAGGGGGACCCTGTACAGTGTTGGGAGATCTGAGAAAAGATGCAGATCACTGGGGGTTTGGACTGGCCATGGCTTCGTAAGATGGGGCTGTGGAAGCAGTGGCCCTAGCAAGCCACTCACATGGGGCTTTCCAGGGCGAGCCAGGTAGATCTTGCTGGAAGAGGGGATAGTGGTGTAGGGACTACCAGGGGGTGGAGGGCAGGTGTATTGGGGGCACAGCAGAGCTCTCTGTACAAATGGTGAGAAGCAGGATAGTGGAGTGGATTTTAGGGTCAGACAGCCCTGTGTAAGATGTGATAATAATGCCTGCTCTGTGTGTTGGTGAGGATTTAATTTTAAGGCATGGAAAGCACTTAATACAGACTGGAACAGAGTCCCAAGAAATGAGAGGGTACAGGCCAATGAGGAAGGAGACTCCACTTGGAGTCAGAAGATTCCCGTGAGCTCTGTAAGAATCAGGAAAATGGACTGTGGGACAGCAAGGGAGGGAACAAACAGGCAGGGACAGGAGGAAGGCATTCGGAGGGAATGGATGACAAGTGATGGCACCCAGAAGGAGGGTCTCCGTGATAGCTGAAGTGATGGCACCCAGAAGGAGGGCCTCTGTGATAGCTGAAGTGATGGCACCCAGAGGAGGGCTCAGTGATAGCTGAACGCAGAGAGAGGAGTGAAGAGGGCCAGAGTATGGAGCTAATGCCTGCCCTCAAGGGGCCTGCACTCCAAGCAACAGTTTTCTGGTTGGCTGTGAGTATCTTATTGCAAGGAGAAATGTAGGAACAAAAGAGGGGACAAAAAAACCACTGATTTATTATACATATAGGTATGACTGGCTTAAGTCTGCAGAACCAGCCATTGGAGGGATAAGGCCATTCAAAGGTGTTGAGTCTGTGCCCAGCTGGAAGCACATGTAGGCCTTGGGCACGTGGGCAAATAAGCAACTGACTAAGTAGCCACGAGGACCAGGGTTCCTGTCACTATGAGGTTTCCTCATTGCATCTAGAGGGATTATGCCAACATGCTTTTAAGGGAAACCATTTCAGTACTACTGATTCCAGCAGCCATTGTACACTGGGAGCATCTGTTCCCCAGTAAACTCGAGATGGGAGACTTGAACTGCTGTTCCTGGTTGTTCCCAGGTTTCCTTCTGTGCATGTCCTGGAGAGAAGCTCTTTCTTGGCTGCTGCTGATTCTAGTGCATACAGATCTGCAAAGTTGTAGTTTACATGGAGACATTTTATCACATACAGTACATCACTATGTATTGCTGCTAGTATATATGTTACATTGTAAAATATATATATATGCTATATACTGACAAAACTGACTCCGGAAGTGTCCACCCAGGGTAAGAAACAGGTCAGTGCACACACCTTTGAGCCTTCTACATTCCCTCCCCATCACATTCCCTTCCTTTCTCCTGAGGCAAACACTACCCTGACTTTGTGATATAATTCCCTTGCTTTTGTCTATAGTTCTCCCACCCATTTGCATATTCCTAAATATTATGTTGTTGGGTCTTGTGAGTTTTTGAAATTTATATACGTGGAATTCTACTGTGTGTCTTTTGCTTCTCGTTGGGTTTGTGGGTTATAGTCAGTTATTTTCATTGCTGAATACTATTCCACTGCATGACTAGCCCATCGTTTACTTGTCAACTCTCTTTTGACAGACCTTGGTTTGTTGCACAATTTTTTACCACCATGACCAATGCTGGTGTGAGCATTCTTCCATGATCCCTCATGAACAAGTGCAAGAGTTTAGCTCAGGCTTGTTTATAGGAGGGGTATTTTGGGGACATAGGATACTTGTACGTTCCACTTTCCTAGGTCATGTCAGCCTGTCAAGGTGGTTGTAACAATTTATAGTCTCATCAACAAGGGATGAGAGTTTTCATTGCTTCACATATTCCTCACCATTACTCTCTATTGATTATGTATAAATGTGTACACATTCATGTATAAATATAAATAATTTTATATGTATATATTGTATTTGGTATATGTGCCTCTATATAATGTGTATATATACATATATCAAAACAATGTGTATATGTAGTATCCATTTATACTTATCTTACCTAATAATAGACAAACATGTAAATTAACTATCCCTCTGCTACACTCACCAGCCAATTAGGAGAGTATGCAAATTAACCCAACAAAGATGGTGGTTAATTTGCATACATAGGGGCGAAGCAATGGAGCGAAGACTGAAGTCTCCGTCCGGAGCCGCGAAGACTGAAGGCTCTGCCTGGAGCCACGAAAACTGAAGGTTTTGTCCGGAGTGAAGGCCTGGGTCCCTGGTGCTGGAGGAAAACCGGTGCTGGCAGCCAGGGGAAGGGAAGGCGTATTGCACGAATCTCTTCATGCAATGGGCCTCTAGTATAATAATAAATAGGGTTGTATTCTTTATACATTGCATAGTGTACTTTAAAACAAATTAAAAACATTTTTTATTTAACTACTAGTGACCCGGTGCACGAAATTCATGCACATTGAAAGGCAATTAATTAGAGGAAATATTTTAATATTACTATTTGCCCTTTCTCTATAATAGAAATGTCAGAGATGAAAGAAAATTAGTAAAATGTATATGAAAATCTCCCTCCTGTCAGAGTCCGGGGCACACCATGGGACCCAGAGTCAAGTCCTCGCCCACCTGCACATGCCTCGAAATCATGCAAGACCCAGACCTGGCCGCCCCCACCCCCGTCAAGCCCCACAGGACAGGGGTGCACCCTCAGGTCCCCCAGCCTGGTGCCAGGGTAGGGGGTGTGGCCTCAGGTTCCCCGGACCTGGTGCTAGGGCAGGGGGAACTGCCTCAGGTCCCCTGGCCCTGGCACAAGGGGGCGAGGGCATGACGATCATTTCCATATTAGCTCTTTATTATATAGGATAGTTGGTATGTGAAACATTTGAGGAATTTGCAAAAGCAATATTGTCCAAATACAATTTCCTTTCCTTTGATTTTATAATATGCTTCTGACATAAAACAGCAGCTCCTGTATTTGGGAAATTCATTTTTAGTGAGTCACAGGAGAATGTCTGAGCGAGGAGACCTCAGGATTTAGCTGAGGTGTGCTTCCACCCCCCTTTGATCCTTGATCAGTGCATCCCCACCACACAGAATGCCTGCTGAAGGGTCTTTCCCAGCCAGGAGAGCTCAGCCTGCCCCGGTGAGAAGTTTTGGATGGAGCTCTGGGACCCAGCAGTTAACCTCCTGGAGGCAAGAAGGGACTCCCAAGGCTGTGAATGACAGTATCCAATGACCTAATAAAGGACCCAAGGCCACAGAGCCATCCACACTGACTGGGATCCCAGTGCCCTCCTGGTGCCTCTGTCCCTTCATGTTGTATAATTGAATTACACAGTGAGGTGTACTGTGTATAAGTACAGAAATGTTTTTATTTGGTGGTGGTTGATTAGAAAATTGCAAGCATTAGGAGAATGAATACATGTGTTATAATAAATCAGAGTGTACTGAATGGCCCAGTAGCCTATGCATAGCTATCTGTTTTGGATTTCTTAAAAACACTTTGTTTTAATAGCCGAATCTTTCATATAAATGAAGTGTAATAGGAAGTTATTTTAAACAGTTAGAGGTGGTACTTTATTGGAAAAATATTTAACACTTATTATAAAGTCAATAAATGAGCATAGTTCTAAAAATCTAGATTTACATAAATATGTGGTTGAAAATGATACTAGCTTCCTTTATTTTTTTGCACAAACTGTATTTTTTAGAGCACTCTTAGAATAACAGCAAAAATAAGCTGAAAATACAGAGTTTTTGTCTATCCTCCTCCCCCCTTCCTCACAGCCTCCCCTACTACCAGCATCCTTCACCAGACTGGTCCATTTGTTACAATTCATGTACCTACACTGACACATTATCACCCATAGTCCCTACTAGTGTTCACTACTGGTGTGTACATTAAATGAATTTTGACAAATGTATAATCACATGTATCCACTATTATATCACACAGAATAGTTTCACTAGCCTAAAAATTCTGTGTGCTCATACCACACATCCCTTCCTCTCCCCATCTCCTGCCTTTATTTTGTAAACATAGCTCCACCTACCTAGAAGGTGAAGAGTAGAAGTTGTTATATCAAAGCAAAATACTAACAACCTATAACCTCATTTGCATTTCCAAAAATAAAACTAAAAATCTAAAAAAATCCATTAAGAAATTAAAAAGGCAAGCCACAGACTGTGAGAAAATATTCATAATATCTGACAAAGAAGTTGTATCCAGAATATAAACTTGAACCCCAGCATTTTCAAGAGTTGAGTGACAAGCAAGCCTCCAAGAAATGGGCAAAATACTTGAACAGACACTTCACAAGAAGAGTTTTGCAGATGGCCAGTAACAAACAAAAGTGAGCCCAGTAGCCTCTTTGCATCTAGTAGAACGGATAAGAGCAGTAAAACTGACAACACCACATGTTGTCAAGGAGGTGAACTGACCTGAATTCTCACACTTGGTTGGTGGGAGTGCTCCAAATGCTTTAAAAAACTGTTCATAATTTCTTATAAGGTTAAACATTCATCTCACCTAGGACTTAGCAATTATATCTCTAGGTATTTTATCCAAGAGGAATGAAAACACATGTCTGCAAGAAAACAAAAACAAAAAAACAACTTGAATAAATGTATGAATAGTAGCTTTATTCATAATAACCCAAAGCTGGAGACAACCTGGAAGTCCACATCCAAGTGAATGGATAAACAAAATGTGACATATTCCTATAATGGAATACTACTCAGCCACGAAAAGGAATAAGCATGGATCTATGGCACAACATAGATAAATCTCAAAAACATTACGTTGAATGAAAGAAGCCACACACAAATGAGCATCTATTGTGCGATTCCATCTACACTAAGTTCAAGGACAGAGAAAAACTCATCTATGGTCATAGAAATAAAGCACATGGAGATGGCAGAAATTTCTTATACTTAATTTGGTTGTTATTTCCGGAGATATGCATACATTTGTGTCAAAACTATCAATTAAACTGTTAAGATCTGTGCATTTCATTGTATGCAAATTTCACCTCAATAGAAATGAACAAAAATACCAATTGAGAATCACCCATAAGTTATCAGAAGCACTTAAACTATCACTGTACAATGTTACAGTGATGCTGTGAGTCACTCTTCGCTTGTGACTGCACGGAGATTATGCCCTAAAACAGCGGTTCTCAACCTGTGGGTCGCGACCCCTTTGGGGGTCGAACGACCCTTTCACAGGGGTCGCCTAAGACCATTGGAAAACACATATATAACTACCTATTGTTTTTGTGATTAATCACTATGCTTTAATTATATTCAATTTGTAACAATGAAAATACATCCTGCATATCAGATATTTACATTATGATTCATAACAGTAGCAAAACTACAGTTATGAAGCAGCAACGAAAATAATTTTATGGTTGGGGGTCACCACAACATGGGGAACTGTATTAAAGGGTCGCGGCATTAGGAAGGTTGAGAACCACTGCCCTAAAAGGAGAGGATGCTTCCAGCTGTAGACCCCGGGCCTGGCCTCCTAGTGAACCAGTCACCACACACATATGTAGCAGCACCGTCTTGTCTCCACTAACCTCACACAATGAGTCACATGGAGATCCACATTAGAAAAACAAAAAACAATGTGAAAAAAGACCCCAAAGCAAAACTACTTTCCTAATCAATGACACATTTACCAAAAGTTTAAATATTTGTCACAGATGGCAGAAATTATTCTGAGGTCCAAACAGAGACGATTTGACCTGGCATCACAAATTGACTTGCTGGAGGTCTTCCATGTGCTGAAATTTATTATGTTGCACATTTTCATGGGCTTGCTATTTGGCATTATGATTTTAAAATATTAATATATTTGTTCATAATAAGAATCAAATGTTTGCAAAGCCCCTGAAGTGCCCGCGAGGTCGCGCAGCACTGCTCTAGCTCCACGGACTCTGTGTTGGAGGCCCGGGTACTGCCTTCTGTTTATGCTAAATGGCTTCCTTTATGGCCGGACTGAAGTGCAAACAGTTTAGTGGTAATGGGTAAGCAGGCAGTCTGGGAGCCTAAATGACTCCTGTTAAAAAATTGTTAATGGCTCCTCCCAGGCAGGCGCAAAGGACAGATAAACAAAGAGGCTGTAAGCGGTCCAGGGCATCTAAATCAGACCATGTGGGTTAAACCACTATTTCAACCATTCTCTGCCCTGTGAACGTTTCCTGGGCCTCAGTTTCCTCACGTGCCTTGCACTGTTCACTGGGGGAGAACAGTGCTTCTGAGACTTCATTATGCATGCAGTCACCTGGGGTTCTTGCTAAAATGCAGATTATGAGCCAGTAGGCCTGGGGTGGGGCCTGGGGTGGGGCCCGGGGTGGGTTCTGCATTTCTAACAAGCTCCCAGTGCAGCTGATGCTGCTGGTCGGAGGACTGCATGTGGGGTAGCCAGGGGCTGGGGGACTCAGTGGGCCCTGGGAGTAAAGAATGGGGGTAGCACTCATACCCCTGCTGTCTGAGTGGGGCTCTCATGATAACTCAACTCACTGAGGGTGGAGAGAAGGCGTGTGTGGAAAGGAAATACACATCCTTTAGGGCTGTGCTGTCCAATATGATAGCTGGTCGCTCCAATGTCTGTTTCAATGAAATGAAATAAAAAATTATGTTTCTTATCGAAATAGCCAGGGTTCAAGCCCTCAGTAGCCACAGCAGGGGGACGATGGTCAGTGGTTCAATCAACAGCAGAGAAGGAGAGGATTTCCTTCATTGCAGGAAGTCCTACTGTGTGTCACGGCGCTGAAAGACAGAAGTGACCGGGGAGCAGGCGGGGACCTGGGGCAGACAGTCTTCAGGATGAGGAAACTTTTCCACACGATTTCTCAAATAAGCTAGTGCAGCTGGGCACTGGATCTCCGGGTAATTAATTAGTGTCCTTCTAAATCTTTGGATCTAGAAAAGACTGCTCAGCGCATCTGGTCTGCTGGTTGGAATCTGACCTTGTGCAGAACCAAGTCTATTTCATCCACGTAGCAGCCATGTTTTGTGTTAGAGCAAAGCTGGTGGACCTCCAGATGATTCCGTGTTTTCTGAGCTATATGCTGGCGGGGGTGGGGGTGGCACCCTAACTCTGGGGTCCTTCTGCCACGCCAGCAGACCAGTTTTACTTTTTCCTGTTTATGTTGGTTCCCTGGGAAACATCCCTCGGGAGAAAAAAAATTGATCCCACTTTTAAACAAAATTTCAGAACCACTGATTCTAGTGCAATGGTCTCACTTTATAAGTGAAGGGACCAAGGTCCAGGCAGGTGGAGGGTCTGACCTTTCCAAGTTCATATGGCCAATTAGCAAGCGAGCTGAAATGAGAAGTCGTGTCTCCTGACCTGGGCAGCATTCCCTCCACCGGCTCACTGTTAATTATCTTCGTGCGCTGTGTGTCTGGCCACCCAGCTGGACTGCCGGCTGCGTGGGAGGGGGTGGGGCAGGTTGGGCACCACTGTGGGTCCGTTGCCTGGCTCGCTGCTGGGGACATAGTGCCATCTAGGTGATTGCGGTCGCTTCCTGGGAGCTGGGGTGCTGGGGGAATTTATGGGCAGGACACCTGCCTGCCTCATGACCTTCAAGTTTACAATTTGGAGGTGATGCTCTCTGTACAGCCAGGCTTTCCAACTCCAAGAACCAGTAAGTATTCATGGTTCTTTCCTCCCCTTGGCTTGAGCCTCTGCCCCAGCACTGGCCCCAAGTCAGGCTGGAGCTCCCTGAGCTGGAACGCAGCTAATTTCCAGCCTCATCGGAACTCAGTGCGTCCCCGTTGTCGGCCTCATTAACTCTGCAATGATGACGGCTGGTTCCCCAGCCGGCTCTCTTCCTCCTCTTTTGTTTTTATAGTAGGTCTTTCTTGAGCTTCTATCTGTCCCTCTGGTAACACTTCATCTCTACATTCACACATGTTAGCCATATGCCAAGGACCAGAAGTTCCTGAGCTTCTCCTAAACAGCACTGATGAGGAACTGGACCGGTGAGGCCTCTGGATGCGGAGGGGGTTGTTAGGGAGTGATGTTTAAGACAGAGCGCTGGCGTGGAGAGTTCCCCTGAACTCGTGTCCTGCCCCAGAGCCTGGGATGAATGTTGCAGACATGCAGGGCTCCTTGCTTCACAGAGGCCCCCATTTACCAGGCAGGTATAATTGAGCTTAATTAGAAATGTATTCTAAATTGAGCAATCTCTTTGCTTACTCCCAACATAATGATGACTTATTGGCCTATGCATAATGCATGGGGCCCCACGAACCCACAGGGGCACACACACCCTGTTTTGGAGGCAGGCCAAGCCACGCATCCAAGTAGCCTGGCCAGCTACTGTGGGTCCAAGAATTGGGCATGAGGATGTGTAGGACTAGGGCAGTAGTGTATACCTTCTTTACACTTTGCTTTGTTTTCCCTCTTTTGAAAGATGTATGGCAGATACTGCCGGTGGACTCGCTAAAACACATCTCACTTCCTTCTCTCTTGTCTTTCCATCAGATAGACTCTAGAAAGCAAAGTGCCTCAATGTCTAGCCTCACCTGTCACCCCAACAAGCCTAGTGTGGCCATGTGACCGTATTCTGGACAACTGCACATTGGAATTTCCAGGGAGGGCTTACACCTGGATAAAAATGCCAACCTTGTGAGAAGAAAGATTTTTGTCCTGTGTTTTAACCTATCTCTGCCTGGAGGTGTGGCAGTCCTTCTGCATACACACGGGTAGGGATGAAAGCCCCGTGTTAAAGATGACACAGCACAAAGCTGGGACGAGCCTGGCTCCCTGATGACAGCTGTGAGCAGCTGAACATCCCCTGGACTGCCGCCTCTGAACATTGTATTCCCTGAAGAAACAAGCTCTACTTCTTTAAACCACTGTTTGATGGGATTTGGAGGACCCTCAGTCAAATACATTCCACTTTTCTCACAAGGGAATTTCTTGGAGAAGCTATGTGGTTACCAACAAGAGCCCTACATTAGAAGTCAGTGTCTGAGGATATAGTTTAGGATCGCCTGTAAACTTGGACCACAGGATGCTGGAACTATGCAGCCTGCAGAACTTTCTTGCACTGATAATTTCTGTATCTGGCCCTCATCTGTGAAGTGAGTGTGGGCCACTGCTGACTCCTCCGGGATGGCATGGCACTGTCCCAGTCCATTGGGCAAGGACACGTTGTGAAGTTCTTTCTCTGAGCCCCACAGCGGCCCTTCCCACCACTGGCATTCTGTGTCTACAGTTTTCCATCTAATCCCACAGAGAGTTTAGAATACAAAATGGGCAGGAGGAGGGTGTCAGTAATACAATCCTGTGTGACAAACTACCCCCGAACACTTACTGGTTTAAATGAAAACAACAACTATTTATTATTTCTTATGATCCTATGGATTGGCTGGCAGATCTGCTGGGCTTGCCTGGACTCACTTATGTGGCTGCATCTAGCCTCCCAGACAGTGTCGCTCTGACAGTGGAGTGTCCCTTTTACTCTGTATTGGTGCTGGTTGTTGGCTGGGCATCTTGATTCTCTCCACTTGGTACATGATGACTCAGGGTTCTAAGAGAATGACATAGAACACACAAGACATTTTAAGGCCTAGGCCCAGAAGGTCCAAAATGTCACTTCCACTGCATTCCATCCACAAGGTCCCTAAAGGGACCATCATAGGGTCAGGGCTGACACCCTTGATCCTGTTCTGCATCAGGTCCAGGTAGAGATGAAGTCCCATAGTTTCTGCTACTAACTAGTGATTAGAAGAACTGTGAATTAAAAGATTAGTGATCTGCCATCCACACGCCCAATATGCAATACACTAAGATACAATGGAGAGTCAGAGAAAGGACAGTCACGGCAAAGGGTGGTTTTCTCATCCCTGACCCCTTTAGCTCTGTGTCTGTCCTCTGCCTTTGGCTTTGGCTTTTGGACTCCTGATGCTATGCTCTAAGATGTCTCTTTTTCTCTAAGAATTGGCCCCTGGTCTTAACTAAGAAGCATTTTCAATCTGCTTCCTACCTGTAGGAAGTTGGGATGGGGGCGGAGGGCCCTTTTCATGTGAACTGTCGCCATCAGTTTAGTACAAATAGGTACCTGTCCTTTAAAAGCTTTGTAAGTTTCCTATGTATGAGATTATCGTCCGCTTCCTTTGGTAAATGCCACATGCAACATTACTTCCGAGGCAGGCCTTTTCCTGTGAGTCATGGTGCTGTGAGAGTCTTAGAAGTCCTCTCTTCATGCTGAAAGGATCTACAATGCATTGTCTTCAATCTTCCTGAGTTCTTAATAAAGGGTTTTATTTGGTTTGACCTTTACTCGAGGCCATTTATTACGTTGCCAACCTTTTTCTGGCTGAAGAGACTAACTTGGGCTCTCTACATTTCTCTAAATTTTTCTTGAAATCAATTTCTTATTTTATTCATTTCTCTCTTTATGCACGTCATGCATTTAAAAGGAATTAAATGATCCTTTCTACATTCTGCCTGAAAGTCTTTTTATCCAGATCCATAAATTCACTAGTGTGATGTTAATTTTATATGTCAACTTACTGGGCTAGCGGTACCCAGATTAAACATTTCTGGGTGTGTCTGTGAGAGTGTTTCTGGATGAGATGATCATCTGAACTGGTGGATTCAGTAAAGTAGATCTGCCCTCCCAGTATGGGTGGGCTTCATCCAATCCATCGAGGGCCCGAATAGAACAAAAAGTGGAGGAAGGGGGGATTCACCCCTTCCTGCTTTCTTCCTTTCTGTGCAAGCTGAGGCATAAGTTGTCTTCTTCCCTTGGGCTGGGACTTACATCATTTGCTCCCCTGGTTCTCAGGATTTCAGTTTGCTCTGGAATTTCACCACAGGCTTTCCTGGGTCTCCATCTTGCAGATGGAAAATTATAGGACTTCTTAGCATTCCATAATAATGTGAACCAATTTCTCTTAATAAATCTCTTCACATATATTGATTCTGCTTCTCTGGAGAACCCTGACTAATCCAAGTAAGCATTATAAGCATTATTTCTTCCTTCCAAAGTATCACAGTCTACAGGGTTGCCAAATATTTCACTTCTATATAACATGAGTCACCCTCTTTCCAGCCTCCAGACATTGGAAACTGCAAGTGGAGTTTTGCCTTTCCCAAAGTTAAAACATGTGGCTAACAGAGGCGGGAAGGATAGCAAGGAGCTTATTAGCAAAGACTGGAGGAGAGTGAGGACTTTGGTATTGGAAGCTGCCATCCTGCTCACACTGTGTTGGCCGTGTAGGGGGCAGGTAATTGGTCTTTTTAGTTCACATGTTTCTGGATCAGCTGCATCTGAGGAATTGGACCCCAGGATCCTCATCTCCATCTGGATCTTGTTTAGATGATGAGATTCTGAACTTCAGGCAGATTCTGTGATGAGGATTAGACTTAGGGTGAGGGTGAGGAAGAGGTTCATGTGGTTTGCACGTTCAAGAGATGTGACTCATATGGTCAAAGGGTAGAGAGGAGTAGATGGATTCCAAAGATGGCCACAAAAGTCCTGCCATCATGCATGTATTCCTCCTTTCTTGCAATGTGTCTTTGCCATTTTCCCAGCAGGAGGCGGAGTCTAGTTCACCTCCCTTTGAATCTAAGCTGGCCTTTAGAATTGCTTTGGCAATAGAATGAGGTGCAATAGAACTTGCAGTCTACTTTCCCCTCTCCCTCAGGGCCTTAAGCCACCTTGCAAAGAAGTTTAGTTGTCTTTCTAGAGAAATAATCTGAAAAAGGGAGACCTGGTCTGGCAGAAATGCTAACCAGACAGGTACATGAGGCCTCCTGGGATCATCCAGACCTGATGGAGCTTCCCTATGACTGCAGCCACATGACTAACTCCAGCCAATGATGCAGGGAACAGGATGCTCAGCAGAGCCCGGCCAGCCTACAGAAGCAGGAAAAATACATTGTTTTAATCCATTAGGATGCAGCATTAGGTCACTGATACAGGGATGGAGGCCTTGGTTTTTGGATCTCAGACTCTCAGTCCTCCAAATGCTTATGAAAGCAGTAGTTTTCTTTGCAAGGCCCAAATTACCTGGAGCCCAGAAATTCCCCTCCCAAACCTTTGGATTGGAGCCTAGCAGGTGGTTGATAGCTTTCCCTGGCCCCCCACCCTGCCCTGCCCAGCAGCTTGTTCCCCTTGGACTTGAGAGGTCCTAGTGAGAATAGTCACAACAGCTGTGGGAACAGCTGTAAGACAGAGGGCACTGGGACTGCAATTACTCAGCAGTGAGCTGGTGCTGGGGCTGCAGGCTGCACCTGGGAGCAGTGGCTGGGAGGGACTGGGTGGCCTGGGAAGGCCTACCCCCTCAAGGAATTCACCAAGATTCAGGCACTCTTCCTTCCTTGAATAAACCATATACTTTCCTGTGCCCCTGCCTTGAACACCCCACCTTTCTTGTTTACTAGAGGAAACCCTTATTATTTTATTTTATTTTATTTTATTTTATTTTATATTTTATTTTATTTTATTTTATTTTATTTATTTTTTTAATCCTCACCCAAGGATATGTTTCCATTGATTTTAGAGAGTGAGGAAGGGAGTGAGAGAAACATCAATGTGAGAGAAACTATGATCGGTTGTCTCCCATACTCACCCTGACAGTGGATCAAACCCTTCAACCTAGGTATGTGCCCTGACCAGGAATCGAACTCACAATCCTGTTGGTGTATGGGATAGCAGGGCAACCCTACTTCATTTTAAAGACACTCACACCTCTTGGTGATGCTTCTGTTAACCTGCCTAGGCAGTAAGTCATTTCTGTTCCCACTGTGCACTGCTCAGAATGCTACTTAGTTCTTACTAAAGTCTGACGTGTTGGCTGTTATACTAGTTAGGATTCTATTTAACTGAGTGTAACAGCAAGCTCTACAATAATAGAATCTTAAACAAGGTCAAACTCTCCCTTTCATATCTTGGAAGCCTGGAGGGAGGGAGTCCAGGGCAGAGAGGTACCCATGGAGTCAGGTCCCAGACACGTTCTGTTCTGTGCTCTACTGTAGATAGGTTCCATTCCAAGGGTCACCTCAAGGGCAAAGGTGGCTCCTGCATGTCCAGCCTTCATGTTCACATTCCAGCCAGCTGGAAGCAGGAAAGGTTAAGAGGGGCACATTCCTTCCCTTTAAGCACATTCTTTAGAAATTGCACATGTCTCTTCTGCTTATGCTTTTGGTTTTAGCTTCAGGCAAAGCTGGGAAATAAGGTCTTTAATCCCAGCTAAAAACTGAGAGTTATATTTCTACGAAAGAGGCAGATAAATAATACAAGGGGGTCAATTAGTGGGTTTTGTCAAAGTCCTATCTGTCTTCCTCATTTGAATGACCTTCTTGAGACCAGAATATATACCCCATTCATCCACGTTTTCCCCATAAGACCCACTCTGTGCCTGATGGAAGATGGGAATTTGTTCGATGAACAAGGACATAGCAAATCTACTTGCTGATTGGAAGCCAGTACCTCTGGGAAAGGCAGCACCGTTCAGTATGAATAACTCAGCAGAACTTGGTCTCTGCCAGTCCTGGCTTCCTGCTTTCCTTTCTGTATTTCCTCCGACTTTTCCATGCCCAATCTCTGCTGTCCCTGGGTTCCCAGGCCCTGATTTAGGAGCCAGGGGTGTATGGATTGGGAGGCATGAGCTGTTTCATCAGATGAGGAGAAGGTGAGGGGTGCTGTGCATTTGAACTAGAGGCCAGGGAACCTGGGTTACAGGTTCGGTTTGGTCATTGCGTAAATCTGTGACTCTGGTAAACCATGTTTATGATCTGTAGCTTAGTTTCTTTTACTGTAAAGTTGTAAGGTATATATATTATTCTCATCCTAGAGGTTCAGAATGTACAACAGCATATTAAAGGCCATGTCTATTATATATATATACTAGAGGCCTGATGCACAAAAATTTGTGCACTCGGGGGGGAGTGGGGGGGTCCCTCAGCCCGGCCTGTGCCCTCTCGCAGTCTGGGACCCCTCGGGAGATAACGCCCTGCTGGCTTAGGCCTGCTCCCGGGTGGCAGAGGGCAGGCCCAATCCCTAGGTGCAGCCCCTGGTCGGGCTCAGAGCAGGGCCGATTGGGGAGTTGGGGCGCCGCCCCCTGTCATGCACAGAGCAGGGCGGATTGGGAGGTTGTGATGCCACCCTCAATCACGCTCAGGGTAGGGCCGATTGGGGGTTTGGGGCACCGCCCCCTGTCACACTCAAGACAGGGTCGATGGGGAGGTTGCGGGGCCACCCCCTGTCATGCACAGAGCAGGGCCAATCTGGGGGTTGGGGAGCTCCCCCCATCACACACAGAGTAGGGTGGATCAGGGGGTTGGGGCACCGCCCTCTATCACCCACAGAGCAGGGCTGATCAGGGGATTGGGGGACCACCACTGTCACACTCAGGGCAGGGCTGATGGGGAGGTTATGGCTCTACCCCACCACACAGAGCAGGGCCAATCAGGGGGTTGGGGCGCTGCCCCCTGTCACACACAGAGCAGGGCCGAGCAGGGTGTTGGGGCGCCGCACCCTGTCACACACAGAGCCACAGGGTGATCATGGAGTTGGGGAGCTTCCCCTATCAGGCACAGAGCAGGGCTGATCAGGGGGTTGGGGCACCTTCCCCTGTCACGAACAGAGCAGGGTGGATAGGGAGGTTGTGGCCCTGCCCCCTGTCACACACAGAGCCACAGGGTGATCGGGGGTTTGGGCGCTGCCTCCTGTCACACTGATCCCGGTGCAGGGAGGCCTCTCGGCTCTGCTGATCCCGGTGCTGGGAGGGATATTACCCTTTTACAATATAGGATAGAGGCCTGGTGCACGGGTTGGGGCTGGCTGGTTTGCCCTGAAGGGTGTCCTGGATCAGGGTGGGGGTCCCCACTGGGGTGCCTGGCCAGTCTGGGTGAGGGGCTGAGGGCTGTTTTCAGGCTGGCAAGTGACTGAAGCTCCCAACTGCTCCTTTTTTTCTTTTTTTTTATTCTGGGCCAGCTTTAGCTTTGAGGCTTGGCTCCAGCTCTTAGGCCTCCCCTGCTGAAAGCAGGTTTCTGGCCTTTGTTTACCTTCTGTATTTGAAACGATGTTCCAATCCTGCTGGCTGAAGCCCGACGGACTAAAGCAGGTTTCTGGGGTTTTGTTTAGCTTCTATATTTGTAACATAGTTGCTTAGAGTTGCAGCTCAGAGGCCTGCAGCGGCAGGTGGGAAACGTTGGAGTCCTCCCTCACTGAAGCAAGCAAGCCTCATGTTCACTTTAAGCTGCCTGGCTGCTGGCCACCATCTTGGCTGCCAGTTAATTTGCATATTGCCCTGATTAGCCAATGAGAAGGGTAGCAGTCGTACGCTAATTACCATGTTTCTCTTTTATTAGATAGGAGGATATATATATATATATATATATATATATATATATATATATATATCTATCTATCTTGGGGTAAGTTAGGCTAAGTCCACCAATATCTATATGTATGTATATGTGTGTATATATGTTGCAAGTTATTATCATATGGAACAAGTAAGCAACAGCTGATAAAAAGATTCCTTGTATCCTCCCTCATTGCAACTGGTTTCCAAAAAGGTATTGGCATGAAAGGTACAGGAGGAGCCTTGATCTTGACCTTCTTCCTCTTTCCTCAGTGTTTTCTCCTGAGCGCCCTGTGCTGCAGCACAGAGCCTCGAGGTCTTCCTCCCAGGCATTGCCACTGATGGGCCTGGAGTGACCGGGTGATGGGTGTTGCTGTTGCTGCACTGGGAGGACATGTTTCTCTGGCTGGCCCTGGAAGTCTCCCTGCCATGGAGTTTCTTGGGGCTCAGAAACTTGACCGAAGTGACCAAAGGTGGCCGGCGGGGTCCTAAGGGTGGATTGGCCCAGTGACTCACCTTTTGGGTGTTTTTAGGGGCTGTTTGGCTTTTGAAGGATTTACTGCATCATAAAAGTTTAGAGAAGAAAAGAGGGAAATAAATGATGGAGGAGGTCTGAGGGCCATGCAGGCCTGCGCTGGGCAGACTCTCCTTGACCGCTTGGCTCACTGCCCTCCTCCGCCTGGGAATGTGGCAGAGCTGGAGAGGAAGGAGTCCTTCCAGAAAGCTTGTTTGTGTCAGGACTGGTCTCAGAGTTGCCACCCCAGGCTGCCTGCCCTGCTGCCCTCTGTGTTTGTAGGAGTGAGGGAGGGAGAGGGCTCGGTGGGGAGAGGGAGGCAGGGTAAGGTAGGGGCCTGGGCACTGCTGGAGGTGAGCTGTGGGCGTGGTGAAGTCTCAGCAGCCAATGCAAAGTGAGCACAACACAAATGGGAAGACTTACCTTCTCCATGTGTGGGATCCACATCCCACCTCCAGCCTGCTTACTTAGGAGAGCACAGCTGCTTCTGCCTGAAGGGGGAACTGTGACTTCCTTAAACTCATTGCCATTAAGCCTGGGACACAGGGTGACCTCCCGTTTTGTTCCTCTAAGGGCACCGTACAAATTCAGTAAAAAGTAAAGCAGAGAACAAGCCACACAACTCTAACCTGGAACAATGACAGTCCTCCTGGACCTCCCTTTTCTCCAAACCCTTTTGCTTGGATACCTACCCCTATTAGTCCCTGCAAGTCCATAGTGAGTTCTTAAGGCTGAAAAAAGAAACCCAAGAAATATTTCTGGTCTAGAAAGTGAGGCCAAAGGAGGAATTTGGAATCTTCTTGGGAGCCATGCAAGAGAGAAAACAGAGGATTCTGAAGATCTCCATTTCTGTGACATAAAGGGGTTGTGCTGGGGAGGGTGGGGGCTCTGTGAGCTGAAGTCCTTTGCCCCCCCCTGCTGCCTTTGGCTGCCTCCTCTGGTCTTGACTTGGGATAAGAGCTGGGTAGAGACGCTGGATGTGGTGGGAGAGGTTTCTCTGCTCAGACGGGCTAACCCCGGGGCAGGCAACTCTGTGCTGCAAAGAGGCAGATACTGATTCCAAACCCCAGTCCCTCTGGGAGGGGGCAGGAATGCAGCCCGGACATGCTGTTGGAGCTGATGTGGGCTCTGGAATGTTCTTGATGTAAAATTGTGCATATAAAGGGAGCTGAGGGACCAGTGAGCTCCATGGAGAGGAGTTAATTACATGGCCAGTTCCACTAGATGAAACAAAGAGACCGGCCGCATAGCCTGCTCCCTGGCAACACTGCCTGCTGACGGCCCTCCCTCCCGGCCCTGCTCAGTTCTGGGTTGGCACGGGCAGCCAGGGGGGCGGTGAGGTCCTAGCCAGAGTTCTGGAGAAGCAAAAGCAGCCAGCTCCTTGAGGGTCAAGCAAATGCTAAGGCAGAGCCATCAGGTTTAAGAAGGTGGACTTAGCCAGAGGGGATATCTGTGCTAGAGGGGGACAGAGAGGGAAAGGGGGTGGGAAAGAGGATAAAAAGTAGGAGAAGCAGCTAACTGAGAGAAAGGCCACCTTGGAAGAAGGGAGAGAACTGGGGGTAAATTTTGCACAAATCCACCTGTTTTGGAAAGGAAACCCTAATAAATGACTGAGAAAAATCCCGGAAAAGCACTGAATGTTTTGGGAATGTTCGTGGCTCTGCCACTTAACCTCTAAAGAAAAGGCAGAGCTGGGCATCCCAAAGGCCCTCTTTCTTAAGTAGCTCAGTCACGGTGGATCCTGAGCTCCAGCGGCAGGAGCTGGCTGCCTGGGCCAGCCCAGGGCTGTGGCAGCTGCAGGCTCAGTGTCTCTCCCCAGAGGGGAGCACAGCTGCAGAGGAGAATCCTGTGCAGGGAGTTAGGACAGAAACAGATGCAGGAGGCTGGGCAAATCAATTAACTCCCCGTGCCTCAGTTTTCCCACCAGTAAAATGGGAAGTATAATGACTCTTACTCATTTATTTACACTTTTGCAAAGACCAAGTGAGACTGTCTTCTTTTTCCTCCCTCCTTCCTTCCTCCCTTCCTTCTTTGCTTCCTTCTATCTACCCATCCACCCATCCATCCACCCACCCATCCATGCATCCAACCATCCATCCATCCATCCATCCATCCATCCATCCATGAAGACAGGTGGGCTCCTATCCCTGCAACTTGGTTTATTTTGTTTTCCAAGAGTGAAATGCCAGCCTCCTTCCTACACGTTGTCCTAGCTCTGAGTCCCAGATTTGCCTCATTAGTCTTCTCCTCCAAGACCCCTGTCCACTCTCCCACCCACCTCCCCAGGCTAGGTGAGATATCCCTCATCTTGTTCATAAACTCTTTTCTCATGACATTTTCTCCCACGACTATAGATGCAGAGGGAGTAGGGCCCCATCTTAATTCATGCTTTTCCCTCAGAGTACAGCGCACAGGATGAGCAGTGTCTGATGAAAGCGGATGGACCTGAACTGAGCTCTCTGACACGACAGGGAAGGACAGGCTGAGGAATCAGGACAGCTACCCACGAACTGGGTCTTGGTGTATGAGCAGGAGTTCAAGGGGGAGAGAAGGGAGGGAAGAGTGTTCTAGAAAGGGGAAGATGTATGCAAAGGCTGGGTCAGGGGATGTGAGCTGTGGGAGCTGGGAAAGGGGCAAAAGCAAAGTTGATGAGTGTGATGATTAATTTTATGTGGCATCTTTAGTCAGCCTCAGGGTGTTCATATATTTGTCAAACATTATTCTGGGTGTGTCTGCGGTCGCTTCTGGATGAGGTTGAAGTCTGAAGGGTAGACTGAGTAAAGCAGATTGCCCTCCCAGATGTGGCTAAACCCCTAGAATGCACTGAGGGCCTCCATAGAACAGAAGGTTGAGCTGCTGTGTGGATGGGGAAACGCTTTCCTGCCAGGCTGCTTTGTGCTGGGACATCTGTCTTTTCCTGCCTTTGGACTCGAACCGAAACACTGGCTCTTCTTGCATTTCAAGGCTGCTCGAGTTTAAAATGGAACTTCACCTTCGCTCTCCTGGGCCTTAGCCTTTGAACTTGGCCTGGAACTACTTCATCGGCTCTCCTGGGTCTCGAGCTCAATAATTATTAATCTTGAGACTAGTGGGCATCCATAACTGCATGAGCCAAGTCCTTACAATGAATCTCTCTCTCTCTCTCTCTCTATCTTTCTCTCTCTCTCTTTCTCCCTACACACACACACACACACACACACACACACACACACACACACACACACACCCTGCTGGTTGTGTTCCTCTGGGGAGCTCTGACTAATTCAAGGGGGTGATCCTAGGAGGCATCTGGGTGTGCTGAGGTGATGGGGGAGCACAGAGGGTAAGTCGGGGAAGGGGGGGGGGAGGACGTGATGAGGCTTGTGTTTCTGAACGGCTGGCACCAGGGGACCGAGACCCCCAGGCCCTCTCCCTGCTCTCACCCCCAGGGCTTTCTCTCTGTCCCAGCCACTATCACCCAGTGCCTGCCTCACTGTGAGCCCGAGAGGCTGCCTCCAGTGGGCTGGGGTGCTCCTGGCTATGTCTCTCTTCTCTGGGGCACCCTGGCCTCTGCTTAGCCCTGTGGGGGGGGGGGGGTAGGCCCTGGAGACCCCTTACAGGGGAGGAAGCTGTCAGCGGTGATATGAACTCACTGGCAGGATTAGAAGCCAGGCCTGGACCCCAGTGTTTCTGTTTTGTCTCTTTTCCTGTGACATTTGGTAAAATCTTCACTACACCAACTGCCTCAGCTGTTTGAGGAGGAATCAGAGCCAAAGCCACACTTTGTATGAATGTTCGAACTAGAACTTCAGTGTTCCTTTGGGGCCAGCGAGCTGGCAGCAGCAGGCTGTGGGGGCCAGACCCCTATGGAGAGGGCTGTGGAGAGTGAGGCCAGAACCGCCTGCCGCTCAGCCCAGAGGCTGTCCTAGCTGAGACAAGACCTTGGAAAGCACCATTTTATCTCAATAAGGGGTCCCTTCAGAGCCTGTCACTTGGCAACGCCATTCTCTTGGCAGGAAGAAACACCGGTTCCCCCGCGAGTCTGGAGGCAGAGCTCCTGCTGCGTGGCTGTGCACCCGCATCATCCCCACAGGTCCCTGCGCCTCGCCCCTCCCCGCCCCCTCCTCCGGCCTGAGAAGCAGAACAGCGCTGACCTCGGGCTGCGGGCAAGGACCACTGAATGAGATGCACACGTGAAAGCACTGGGCACGCGGGGCGTTCTAACACCACATTCCTCTCCCTCCTCTTCCAAATCTGGAGCAAAGCTCTCTGGATAAAGTGATCCATGCTCCCCTCGGGCCCCCTTCGGAATTCCATGATTTCTCGGTTTCGTTTATTCTGAAAATGTTTGCTGCGTTCTCCTCAGTGGAACCTGAGCTAATGGCTGCAGCGTGCGGGCCAGGCCTCTGCTGAGCCCGCAGCCAGGGAAGGCCAGCGGCGGTGGAGGGAACATGTAAGCTCATCTCTAGGCGACAGTTAAGTTCTTGGGCCTCCAGGACCACACTGCTGCGAAGGAGAACCCGACTGTGAATCCTCCTCCTCCTTCTGTCCAAATGTAAGGGCCCAGAGAGAGGGGAGACGGCAGTGCAGGGGGTGAGGAGAAATATTCAGATGCAGACCGTGTGTGTGGGGGGGTAGTTTTGCCTTCTTACATGTGACTCATGATTGTGGAACCCACTTGACTATTCTCCAATGTGAGTTTGTGCTTATCACTCATTCATTCATTCATGTATTCATTCACCAATCAACGTGCTTGTTTGAGGGTGAATATCATGGCTTCAGCTCTAGTCCTCCTCTGCTATGTGGGAGAAGAATAGATAAGAGCATCAGTGTTTGTGAGACGTGTACTAGACAGTTCGATAGAGCAGCGATTTTCAACCTTTCCATCTCATGGCACACAAACTAATTACTGACATTCTGCAGCACACCCAAAAATGTGTTATATTTTTTGTTGATATGACAACAAAACAAGATATAATTTTGATTCATCCACACTTGACGGCTATTGTTGTGTTGGCTGTTGTCATTTTTTTGTTTGACAATCCCAGGGAAAAGAGGTCAGTGCTCCTGATGCAACAGTCAGGCACTGCAGCACACCGATTGAAAATCGCTGTGATAGAGGCATGTGCTGGTCAGGGGTTATCAAGCACAGAGAGGACTCCCAGACAAGGTGACCTGTGTTCTGGGTCTTTAATTACAAGCAGAAATGTCTCAACACAATAAGGGTGGCGTGGGGGTGGGAAGGAGTCCCTGACACAGGCAGACAATCTTGTGCAAAGCATGGAGGCATGAGAAAGTGTGGCCTGTCCAAGGGATTGGAACTAGTGCAGACTGGAAGGTATGGAGAGGGGCTGTGCATGTGGGGAGGTATGGGGGAGGGTGTGTGCATGTCTGGTGGGGGCAGGAGGGCCCTGGGATGGTCCGGAGCAGGATGCCCAGCAGGATGGTTGAGGCTGGCCAGGTAGAGTCCAGAGGCTCCCAGGGCATGACTTTGCTGTGTGGGGAAAGGAGCTGCTGGAGGATTTAAGCAGGAATGCATTGTGTGTTACTTGTATATTACTATGTCCTGTAGTGTAGGTGTTAAGAGAGGTATAATAGGGGTGTTTCTTGCTTTTAGGGAGTTTATGATTTGATTGAAACAAGTACACTTGATGCCTGTCTCTCCTTTCATCTCTATCTGCTTATTTGCAATAGGAGTGTCCTTGCCAGGACCCCCAGGGGGGCGGGGGGCTGAGGCCACAGTGTCCAGCTGGCATTGTCTTGTGCCATCCCAGACTGCGGACATTGTCACTGTTGGGAGGTCTGCTGTGCAGGACCAGGCCCCTCTCCAAACCATACCCGAACTCACCTGTAGTCAGTTTACCAGAAATGATTGCCTGAACTGCCTCCATCCAGGTGCGCAGGACAGCCAGGATGTCCCAGTGAGTCCCCACTGCCCCTCCTATGCCCCAGAATCAGTCCTGGCCACCTCCTTCTTTTGGGAGCTTTCTAGAGCCTGGCGTACTTCCTGCTTGGACTGTCTCTTCTCCTCAGCACATCATTTGTCACTGCCTGGGCGAGGCTGTTCCCAACACTCCATTGACCCCCTGGGCAAAGCTAAATGAGAGAAAACAAAGGTTTAGGGATCATCACAAACCATTAAGTGAGGAAGAGCCACAGGGTGGAGGAGTTTAAAGATGGGAAGAGTGTTGGCCACATAAGGAGGTGAGCCAATTCCCTTAAAACATTCAGCCAAGACCACCCCCAAATCTGCCCTGTGCATTCTCCCTGCTGGCCCTCAGAACCACACTGGCCCTGCCCACCTCTGCCTGTGCTCCGGCTCTGCGGGCTCACTCCTGCCCTTGCTTCCAACCTCCCCTGGAGCAGAGCCTCCTCAGTGGGGGTGAGGGGCTGGCCTTGGCCTTCCTCCCAGCTGTGCCAGCTGCCCCAGGCTGGGCCTGGCCTGTGCTGAGCCTCCTGCCGCTGAAGGCACCATCAGCACACCCATGCCCCTGTTCATGGCTGAATGGCCAGCCCCTGGTACAAAGTGAGTGTTATGTGATTCCTCTTCTGAGGGTGAGGGTCTCTCATTGTCTTGAGTCACTTCCTTGGTGAAGGGACAGAGAGAACCAAACCCACGTAAAGCAAGATTGTCCCACAAATAAAGTTCGCCTTTAGGGATGACTCCAAGCCCCTGTCCTGGTGGCTTTGCCTTTCGTTCATCTATCCCTGCTTCCAGCTGTGACTTGGGTTTGGCCCACCTATTGAGTGGTCCTACCAGACATTGTCATTTATAAACACTCACACTGGAAAGGGACTTGCCAAAGGCAAGGGGTGAATTATGAGCCGTGGCTCTTTAGGATTTGTGAGTGCCCTTCACAGCACCTCCCTCTGCCCGGGAGCTGGTCTGAGCAGACAGAGGACACACCCTGTGAGCTCCCTTGGACAGCACTGCTGTGTCTCAGCACCTGCCTCAGGGCTGTCTGGCTGGACAGGTGTGAGGTGGGCCAGGAAATTTTTTGAATAAATGGAATCTGCATTCATTCATTCACTCATTCATTCAGTGATGAGATTCCATTAAACAAACAAAAGAATGAATAAAGAGTATTCTACTCCCACCAAAATGGAATTCTTACTTTTTCTCTCAAAAATGTAAACCCTTGAGACTTCCGGTGTTCTTGAATGACATTTTCCTCCTCCTGGCATTGAAAAAGGTGATCCATCCAGATACTTACAGAGGTACTCACCATTCCTCTCAGAAACCCCATGTGGGATAAGTGATGCTAATTTATGCAGACTTATGGGCAACTAACTCCAAACCCTTGTGAGCTACATAGCCTTGTAAGTTCAAAGTTAAGCTTCCAACCATGGGCACAGAATTCTAATTGAACAGGTAAAGCAGGCATCTGGCAGATGTGCGTGGTTTAGGGGACACTCTCTCAAGGAGCCACTGAAATGGCTCCATAGCTGCTGTAATGGATTCTTATTTAAATGAGATCTCCCTTCCCTTTTGTTTTTGTTTTTTAATGAAGAGAAAATCGTCCACATTTGCAATGTTTTCCAACAAACTGAGATTTCTTTCTCTTTTTAAAAAAAATCATAATTGATTTATTTTGTAATGCAATATTGTCTAACATGCACAGGCTCATTTGAATAAATTATTCATCAACAGTGTTTTAGTGATGTGCCAGCCTGTGTCTGCTGGAGCTCCATCGTCCCCCTTGCCACCGAGGGATGGGAAACAGGTGCAGCCCTGGCTCTGAGCACAAAGCCAAAGCCAGAGCCGGCTGCTCTTAACAGAAGCCACAAAGGACCAGGTTATTACTAAAGACAGTTGATGGATCCCATTTCTAATGCAGGGTGCGAAGGGCAGAGTCCGGAGGTGGCAGCTGCCCGTGTCCCTGTCACGCTCTATTATCCTAAGGTGCACTTCCTTGCAATCAGTAGCATCGTGAAGACAGGCCCATCAAGTACATTCAGTATTTTCACCAAGGACAACATATTTATTGATTTTTATTGGGAGGATGAAAAAAAATTCTCTGGTGTCTTATTCTGCTTGGGCTATTATAACAAAATACCATAGACTGGGTAGGTTCAACAACAGAAATTTATTGCTTTTAGTCTGGAGGCTCAAGGTCTAAGCCTTAGACTCTAAGGTCAAGGTGACAGCAGATTTGGTGTCTTGTAAAGACCTGCTTCCTTGTTCTTAGATGGCATCTTCTCCCTGTGTCTTCATATGGCAGAGAGTGAGCTCTCTGGGTCTCATTTATAAGGGCGCTAATTGCTCTCACAAGGGCTCCACCCTCATGACCTACTTATATCCCAAAGGCTCCATCTCCTAATGCAGCTCATTATGCATCAGGGCTTCAACATATGAATTTTGCGGGGGACAAGGACATTTAGACCACAATACCAGGTCCTGGTTTTATGACTCAGAATGTGTATTTAAAGCTGATACAGATTTAGGAAAAATGCAAATCTGTGAAAAGTGCGGGGATCTTACAAATATTAGTCCTGGAGTGAAAGTTGGGGAACTACTTCCCCCACCCTGAGGTCAGGAAAGGCTGTCTGGGGTTATGTCCTCTGTCCCTGCCTCTAATCTTCTCAACCTCAACAGGTAACTCTGGGTCAAAAGAAAATGCTGGCCTGACCTGGGGAGTGTGCTGCCCGCCCCTCCTTGGCCTGAGAATTTCCAGGACCTGTGCTGTCCAGCCTGTTGCAGTGGGCAGGGACCTTCTCCCAGGGCTCCATGTGACGCTGGGTCTTGCAAGGAGATGGTGACTTCTGGCGCATTCCCCGGAGAGTAGGATGAAAAGGGCAAAGGCCCTGAGGACTGTCTGGTAGAGTCCCTGCTGCCGGGCAGCTGACAGTTGCCAGAAGAACCCCAAGATCAATATATTCCCTACAGGGTCCTTTTATTATTTTTAAAAAATATTAATAGAACTAATTAAATATAGAGGTGTGCTCCAGCCCTAATCGGCAGCTTCTCATCTCTCCTCGCCTCCTGCCTCCTTCCCACTGGGCCCAGTGTATATTGTCAGAGTGTCAGGTGAGGAGCAAGGAGAAAGTGGGGAGATAACACAGAATTGGTATGCCGGGCGAAGGCTGCGGACACAAGGGACTTCTTTTAATCCAGTCCATTAATCAATTTCTCCATAGAAATTGAATTAACTGTCTTTCATCAGCATCACATCCCAGGCTCGAAAACACCGAGTGCACAGAGGAATGTCAATGCAGCGAGCGTGGAGGTGAACGCTTGGACTCCTGTACTTCTGGTCCAGGGCACGGAGAGACAAGGGCCTGAGGGTCAAAGGGATGGCCTTGGTCGGGTGGCCTGGAAGCAATCTGCCCTTTTGTTTTTCTTGCTCACAGCCACTGGAGAGACTTCTGACCCCCATCCCTCCTTTAACCTAAACACCATTCACTATTGACTATCAATCTCACGGTGATATTTCTTACTTTGGGCTTCAGTTGTACAAAAAACCATGGGCCATGCCCTGCAGCGCACCCCAGCTGTGTCCTTCGCCCTTACTAAGACAAGGCTCTCTCTCTGGGTCAGCAGGCTCTGGCTTGGGCTGGGGCTGTCAATGAGGGCATGGAAGACTCTCTCTCAGTCTCTGACACAAAATGTCAGACATTCCTGCATTTGCATAGCGTCACAGCTGCAGAGAGAGGTCAACCACAGGCGGTGCTCCTCAGAGAGTTGGGTGTTTTGTTCCTCTAATCAGGTAACTAATAGATATTTATTGGCTGCCTGCAGGGTTCCAGGATCACTGCTAACTCTCAAGGGCACAGGATAAAAAAAAATGCAGTCCCTGTTGTAAGACTCCATTGGGGGAGACTGGTAAAATAAGAACTCATAATACAGTGTAATACCGAATACAATGGAATTTTGCAGTCTATGGGGTGAGGGTGGGAGCAAACCAGGGAGTGGTCACTTGGCCGGAAGAGACCCCATAAGAGGTAGGCTCTGAGAAGACAAGCAATCCATTTGCTATAGGAGGAGGGATTGGAAGCAGATTCCAAAGAAGAGAATTTTGTTTTCCCTCATTTTCCATTCTTCATAGAGCCATCATATAAAAGTATTATTGTGTCAGTCCCACCCATACAACCCCAGTGGCATTATATTGCTGTCAGAATAACATAAAACATGTTTCACCAGGAGGACCTCCCAATCACATCTAGGTCATGTCCCTGGTGTCCGCCTACTGAAGGCTGATGTGGCTTCATGGAGCCTGGTCCAGCCTCAGAGGATTCACGCCCCCTGTTCCTGCTGACTGAATACTTCCCCTGAAGGCCCCTTTGCCTGTCCCTCTCATTGCCTTCCTGAGCCCATCTCACCTTTTAGGCATCTACAGGGAAGAGACCCCTGGCCTCTCAGAATGGGTTGGCCCTCCAGTTGCCTCTCAGAAACCTTAGCCCATGGCTTCTCCTCCTAACCATTGCAATGTTTGTTGTAATTATTGTTTAAAATCCATCTCCCTCTCCCAACTTTAATGACCAAGGAAAGAGAGACTGCATCTGTCCTGACTGCTTTGTTAATGTCAGGGCCCAGCCCATCGTAGATGCTTGGTAAATGCTGCATAGATCTGTGCTGAATGAATGACCTTGCATGGTTGGAAGAGGCGTGTTCCAGGGAGATGGTGACTGTGGCTAGCAAGTAGCTCGCTCAGTGCAGGGTGAGCAGCCTTGTCCCGTGGAATTGCGTGATTGCACATCAGCTAAGGAGCTTGGACTTTGTCCTGTGGGCAAAAGGAACCATGAAGGCTTATGAGCGAGGGAGTGACTTAATCTGATTTGTGTTTTAGAAATGTCACTCTAGGGCAAATGACTCCCGAGTTAACCATCCAGACTTGGTGCTTATTTGATTTCCCAGGTTCTCACTCTTCCAGTTAAGCAGAATGGAAGAAAACAAGTTTTCGTTTTGAGTGGTGGGCAGGTTCAAAATGGGATAGGGGCACATCATTTTCTGCTTGCCGCTTCCCTCCACCCTGACTCCACTCTACACCTTAGAGCAGTGGTTCTCAACCTTCTGGCCCTTTAAATACAGTTCCTCATGTGGTGACCCAACCATAAAATTATTTTCGTTGCTACTTCATAACTGTAATGTTGCTACTGTTATGAATCGTAATGTAAATATCTGATATGCAGGATGGTCTTAGGTGACCCCTGTGAAAGGGTCGTTCGACCGTCAAAGGGGTCGCGACCCACAGGTTGAGAACCGCTGCCTTAGAGGCTCACCATTACATCGTGCCCCTGCCCTTCCTCCTCATGGGTTGAGTGCCGTCCTGTCTTAGGGCCACTTCTCGTGTTGCTCCCCCTACCCAGACAGCCCTCCCTCCCATCTCTGCCTTTCCCAACATTTCCTGTCCATCTTGGCTTGGTTCAAGACCCACTCCCTCCTTGGAGCCTCCCTGACCACCACAGGCCACCTGGGACTCATAAAACACTCATGTTTTCTGACCGTCAAACGCCCATGGAACCCTGGAACCAGGCTGTGGAGGTCATTTTAACAGGAGGGGCAACTGAGGAAGCATGACTTGCCAGGGCCAGACAGCTGGGGAACAGCAAGACCAGGATCACACTCTGAGGGTCTGGCCCAAGCTCATTGCTTTCCTCCTACACAGCTCTGCCTAACCAGGTCCCTGACACTGGGCATCTTGTATTTAACTTTTCTGCACAAGTCCAGGCTCTACAATAAAATCATGAGCTCCTGGGAGACCTGAACTCCAGAGCATCTCATTTATCTGAGTATCAGTGTCTGGCACTTAGTAGTTATTGAATAAAGTATTGTTGACACAAGACATTTTAGATGAGAAATACTCTGTGCTCCCCATCAGCTCCTGCTCTGTTTATTAGGGCAGCGACGGCCTGGGGACAAGACCATTGATTTAGGAGTGCATACTGAGAGCCAAGCCGGGCCCTGACTGGTGAGGCTGTGTCTTTAGTTTTCCCAGAGGCAGGTCTGGAGCATCATTTAATAGTGTCTCAGGGTCCTTAGAAGGAAGGGGTCTGTTGATTTTACTTCACCCCCTCCTCCTCCCCCCTCCATGCCTTTCTCTGTTCGCTCTGTGTCCTGGAGGGCCGATGCCCCCTGGAGGGCAGCCTGGCTTCTGGTGGACTCAGCCAGTAGAGAAAGGAGCGGCAGGTCAGGGTAGTTATCCTGGGCTCCATCCCTTCAATCTGCCTGCACTTCTAACATGGCTGCATTCCTGCAGACAGCTCCTGCCAGGAGGCTCTTTCTAATGTTCCAGCTCTTACCTGGTTCAGGCCATACTGGTCTTTCCCCGGTGCCCCCTCAGGGGCCATGGCAGTGCTGGCTTCTTGCTGTTGTTGGTCCAGATGCTTTCCCCCCTTGTGGGTTCCCTACCCGCTCTAATAGGCGCTGTATCAGATTCAGCTCCAAGCGTGCCACCAGTTCCCTGGGACTCCTCTGATGAGAGGAGGAAATTCACAGAACTAGACTGGTGGGGAGGAAGAGAGTGTGGGGCCAAGTATTTCTGGAGATGATGCCAGATGCTGAGGAACACCTGCGTGTACACAGTGTCATTGAACCTGCCCTTGGGATTGGCATGGAGGAGAGTGTGGGGCAGAAGAGTACTCCCCACCTTGCCTATTCTTAGCTGGCCTTATTGGGGTCACCTGTCTTTTAGGGGGCTTCTTTTCATTAAAGACATATTCATTCGGAAAATGAGTCACTATTCTTCAAGGAGCTTACAGTGTAGTGGAGATGAGACAAGTTCCGCTTGGGGGAGGGGGAAGGGGACAGGTAGGAATGTCAGGTGTGGCTGGGTGTGGAAGCCACCAGCCACACGCCTCCAGAGCAGCATGGACCCCGATGGGGAAAGAACTCTGGCTTTGGAGGTTGAAGATAAGCTCAGGCCCTCTGGTCCTTAATTACCCTCGGAGCCTTGTCGGTGAACTGGGAAGAATAACACCCTGCGTGTAGAATGGTTTCAAGTCACAGGAAAGATACTATGGACCAAGTGCTAGAGCCAGGGACTCCTCAAGGAGTGGCTGCCATCAGCAGGAGTGTGCAGGGTAGGAGGACCTGACACAACGGAGTTGATATGTAAACATTGGATGAATGAATGAGTGAATGAATGAATGAATGAATGAACAGAGAGAAGAGTTTAGCAGCTGCCCGGTAGGTGGCCCAGAGGTCTGACTCCTCCACCAGACGGAACAATTCCCCCACCCACCATGGTGTTCTTTAATGCAGATCCCCCCATACAGGGAGCCAGAGGAAAAGGGGTGGGCCAAAGCTCATGGGACTTAAATTAGCCACTGATTCTTGGGACTTCAGGCTTCTGCCTTTGCTGTAGACTCCGAACTGACTAGTTTATTTATTTCATTTGGTTAGGAGCCAAGACAATGGTGCATGGAAGATACCAACGTCATTAGTAAAGTAACATTTTCCCTCTTTCCTTTTTTCTTCTTTAAAAAAACCCTGGGCAACTGACCTAGTTTTTCATTCCCTTTGAACTCAACTAAGGCAGATTTTCTTTAAAGCAGGGTTGAAACACTTAGGTTCTTTGCTTAATGTGGGTCAGGGTGACTCCTCCAGTTACTGAAAAGAGATGAGGGCGGTGCCATCTTTTTAAGCTGCTTGGTGCCCAGAACTCTCTTGGAATTTTCCTGTTTAGCTCCCTCCCCAGCCCTAAGTGCTTCAGCCATGACAATGAGCAGGAAAAGAAAATGTTGACCCTTTGATTGCATACTAAACCCCTTTTGGAAGATGGTGGGTGGAACAAACGAGGTCTGCACGGTGTCTTTACATTTCCCTGGTCCCTGGTGCTGGAGGAGGAGGCTTACCCATCTCACACAGTGGGGAGAACCCCTGACCAGGAGTCAGGGAACCAGCTTGTGAAGAGTGTGATTTTGGATAAGGCACGAATATATTTGTAAATCTTCATCTAAAAAGGTTCTTTACAGCCCTTTGGTTCTCTGAGAGCTCTGAAATTTGGATGGGGGCTGGGGGTAGCAGGGCATCTCACGAAGAATTCTGAAAATAGAAACACCTTCCCTTCTCGCAAACAGCCTAGTGTTTCCTTGCTGCTCCATTCCTGCAGGACGCAGGGCTGGGTGCATGCACGTCAGCGGCGGGAGCAGGCTTCTCCCCGGGTGACCTGAGCTAGTTTTAATGGCTAATCTGCTCCCAAATCTCTCCTGGACTGGTATGCTTCTAGCTTGAAATTTCATCATTAGAAAGTCATTCCTTTGAGTGGGACATTACTGAATTTCGGAGTTTCTATCTAGTTAAAATGAACTTTGGTATTTTATTTGAGGACTTTAATTTATCATGCAACTTTCCAAAGAGGCAGCTGACTGAGGGCCCAGCAAGTGAGGTAGATACACTCCAAAGGAGCTGGGGGTGGGGCAGTCTGGAGCATGGCGGGAAGGTTCGAGGCCAGACCCCTCTTCCTGCAAATGAGCAATCTGGGCCAACATCCCAATTATGCTGGCGTCTGGAGGGCCCAGCTTGCACTCCTCCAGTAGGAAATTCAGCTCAGCATCCTTCTTCATACCCTCTCCTCCAGCCCCCACATTCCACCCCTCTTTCTGGGACCCTAAACTCACAAACAGCACCTTAAGGAACCCCGGAGCCGGCTCAGCCTTGGTGTGCTTCTCATCCCGCCCCCACGGGCAGGCCTGTCCCCAGCTGTCTCCCTGAGCTCAGAGGTGCTTCTGTTACTGCTGGCAGCCTAGGGCCCAGGTGTGTTCCCTCTGAGCTCTAACGCGAGGTTCTTAGAGACACTATTACACGTTTTACCAAATAGCAGGAGCACCGAGGCAAGGACTGTTATCGCAATATGAACACTGTAATTTCAGCCTTTTCGAGAAACCAATCTGTGGCATCAAATTCAACGCAGAGGCCGGGATGCAGAGCTGGGTTCCAGCGGCGAGCTGCCGCTGCCTGTGAGGAATTGGGCTGGGAGTGGGAAGGGGACCCTCCTGGTGCTCAGCGCTGTAGGAAACACGTGGCGGTTCCTGGAGCTGCGCCAGGGAACACAGCCCGAGAAGCGGCGCCATCGCAGTCACTCAGACTCACGTGCATGTTATTGATTGCTTACTGCGCCCAGCCTTGCAAAGCATGGGGAAGCCTCTGCTGCCACCAACACTAATACTACCTCTGCAGCAGCTAATAGGAGCTAATATGCTAATATTGACTGAGTGTTTACCAGGCACTAGGCTAAGTGCTTGACACAGATTGTTACAATGAATGCACAGAACACCTCTATGATGCAGGCGCTTATTTCCTTTTGCATAGAAAGGACAACGAGATCACCTGCCTAGGCTCTCAAACTCGGAGAGCTGAGTCCACAGCCTCTCTGCAGAGACAGCCAGCACAGGCCACAGTGTCTAGTTTCCAGGGGGTGGAGGGAGGGATGAATATAGAATAAGCACAGCACACGGCAGAGGTGCTACATTAGACATTGTTCCAAGGTGCACTGGGAATTCATCCATTCATTAACAAACACCTCCAGAGTTCCAGGCTGCGTGCTGGAGGGTGGTAGTTATGTGGTGAGGTGTGGTTGTCACCTGGAGGTCATGAAGATCCCGGTGCAGGCCTGGAAGGCTGGTATTAGTAGAATAATCACACCAATCAATGTAGGTTTACCACTGAGGAGAGTAACTAACTTCCTGGTGGGCTCAGTCAGGCTGTGAAGGGGACATGTGATGAGCTGCCTGGTGGAGCGGGCGGTGAGTTGCTCCAGGATGTGCTGGGCTCCCAGGTGTGGATGAGCCGACACTTCGGGACAGGGGTCAGTCCCAGTGGGTCTGGCTGGAGAGGGGACACAAGGAGGGAGAGGCTGCAGAGTTACGTTGGTATGAGCTTGCAAATGATGTCGTTTGCCAGGTAAGGAGCCATGGGCACTGCATCCTGCAGGTTGGGGTTGAGGATGGAGTAGGCCAAGGAAGAGGCACCATGTGTTTGAAGTTTGGGGAGGAGAAAATTCCAACTTACCCCTTCACACTGCCCTTGAGTTCGGTTGACAAGGACTCTTTGGTGCTCAATTCAAAGACAGGAGTCACTGTAGGGGGGAGGATGGAGGTTGAGGCTGCAGGAGCCACACTCCCAGTGGTAGTTTATAGCGGAGGAAATGGAGAGTGATTTTACTGAGAACTATGGACAATGACGACACAGCATACATGTTTTTCAGTGGTCAGTCCATTGCCTTTTCTAATTCATTCATTTGTTCATCAAACATGTCCTGAACACCCACTAGGTTCCCTGCATGTTTGAGCATGGGCTTATGCAGAGTTAGGAGTTTCTGAAAGATTGGAAGAAGGTCCCAGGCCAGAGGGAAACTTTTCTTTGGTAATGCTCTAGGCTTGCATTTCCCAAAGTGGTGCTTCTGCACTGTGTCCTCTCAGTGCCCCAAACCCAGCCTCCCCAAACCAAACTCATTTTCTTGACCCTCAAACTTGGTCAGTGTCTTCATTTTCTATCTATAATAATAAAAATGTAATATGCTAATTAGACCAGGCATCCTTTAGGACATCCTTCCGGATGACCTTCTGGACAAAGCCAGGGCTGTGAGGGAAGCCCAGGTCCCAGGTGCCAGAGGGAAGCTGGTGCCACCACTGGGGGAAGGAAGGCCTACTCTTGCACAAATTTCACGCATCAGGACTCTAGTTTTTATATAAGGAACCACAGTCTTCCCCGTTCCCCAATCTAAAATCTCAAGAGATGGGACATGGAACATGACAAGAGATCCTCCTTTACTAACAAGTGAGAATAGATGGCTGTTCAAAGGGGTTAGGTGTCAGATGGTAAGAATGGTTCGGCCACCAGGGAAGCAGAAATGAGGCTTGGAAGGAAGAGTTCATTTTTCTCACAAGTCCTTGGGGGGGTGGGGGGTCATCCCACACCATGTGGGGCCACAGAGGAAGCATGGGGTTTGGTCAGAAACAGGAGCGAGGGGGAAGCCTGAGCCAGAGCCCTCACTAGGGCTTCCATGGAAAAGGCAGGCAGAGTTTGAATAGTTCTGGTGGGTTCTGGGCTATAGGGTGGTGTCTCACTGCTTGGCACTTGGCCCCGGAGTGATTTAGGGCAAGGAGAAGATGGCTTTGGTGTGTCAGATAAGAGTTGGGAGGTATAAACTCACATGAAAAATGTTCTCCCAATGAGTTCTTTGTAATCTAAGAATTGGCTAGCCCTTGGAGGGCAGACTCTCCCCTTCCAGCAAGCATTTTAAGATGTCAAAACATCATAAAATACAAAAAAAATCCCATGATTAATACACTGGCTTTTCCTTCCCCCTCATTCCGCACACCCAGGGTCTGATCAGTTGCTATCCTCTGCTCTCACTCTATCTGATGTCAGCAGCCCTTTGGAGAAGGCGGCTTTTCCCGCAGTTAATGATGTACACAGAGGAGGCGGCCAGCTGGACAGGGCTCGGGCTGCCTGTGCTCCACACGGGCTCCTGAAGGTGCCAGATCTCATTTTTCCTCCAGCCCTTCTGCTCTCAGATTTGTTTCTTCTTTCAGTGTTTCTAAGCCATCTTCAGAGGCCAGTGCCAGACCTTCCTGGGGATCCTAGCATCTAGGATGACCCCCGCTGCCCATCCAGGCTCCTCTCCCAGATTCCATTTTCTCAGACAGCATCGATGGTGGCCCCACCACCTGATAGGTCTTCTGTCAACTGTCTCCAGCTACTCAAGTGCTGTCCCTACTTACAGGCTCAGTTAATATTTGCACAGCTTATCCCAACTCAAACAGAAATGCATGATCCTATTTCCTGTGCCCCATGATACAGCGGTTTGTCTTACACTCTGTGGTGATGTTCCAGGAATGGAGCAAAAGCAGCAGGATGAACAGCCCAAGTGCCCCTCGGGTCAATAGAGGAGTGGATAAAAAAGCTGTGGAATACAGCCGCACCATGGAATACTATGCAGCAGTGATAAAGAAAGATCTCTCACCCCTTGAGACAGCATGGAGGTAACTGGAGAGCATTATGCTAAGCAAAATAAGCCAGTCAGAGAAGGTCAAGTATCACAAGATCTCACTCATATGTGGAATCTAACAAATAAAATAAACTGATGAACAAAAGAGATCCAGAGACATAGAAGCATAGAACTGACAGATCTCAGAGGAAAGGTGTATGTGTGGGGGCATGCGGGAAGAGATTAACCAAAGAACTTGTATGCACATATGCATAATCCATGGACACAGACAATAGTGTGGTGAAGGCCTGGGGTGGGAGGTGTGGGTAGACTAGAAGGAGTCAGTGGGGAAAAAAAGGGGACATAAGTAACATTTTCAACAATAAAGATTTTTTAAAAAGTGGCAGGATGTAGGCTAGGAAAACTGCTCTGTTCATCTCTACTCTAGTGCCCTGAATCCCCCTCCATCCTGGGGCCAACTGAGGCTGGCACGTGCCCAGGCTGGGGCCACTGGCCTGAATGAGAGCTCATGTGGGCCCTCGTCCTGTGTTCTTCCCTCTGGGCCACTTTCTGACTCTGTCTCTGCAGAGGTTGAAGCAGTGCATTGAGTTGCTGCAGGACTCACATACCCATGGCTGTCCAGGCCCTGTGGCTGGGCTCCTGGAGGGTGCCTGGTCGTGGGTTTCTCCCACTGGCCAGCATGCTGTTACTTTCTTGAGATCACATGATTTGGTGGCTGGCTTCAGGTGACTCTCAGTCTTGTCGAACTGAGTTCTAAGCTCTGGGCTGCCTGGGGTCCACCACCAGGCCTTGGGCTTGAGCCACCATGTGGGCTCAGACACTGACCCTTGCCCAAACATATTCTGCCTGTGGTGCTGCCTCTGGTCTGCAGCAGCCCAGATTGGCGTGGTGGCGGGGGCCTTTCACACTGTGCACCCCTACTGTTGGCACCCCTACCCCCTCTGTGCCATGTGCCAACCAGTCCTCTTGGGGTGGCTTACGACTGTGCTTCACAGCACCTGTAGCCCTTCCGATGTTCTCTCTTGCCCCGTTGATGCACTGGCACTGTGTTCTCTCACGTTGGTTCTTTTTTTTTTTTTTTTTTTTTAAATGTATACTTTGTTGATTTTTTACAGAGAGGAAGGGAGAGGGATAGAGAGTTAGAAACATCGATGAGAGAGAAACATCGATCAGCTGCCTCCTGCACACTCCCTACTGGGGATGTGCCTGCAGCCAAGGTGCATGCCCTTGACTGGAATCAAACCTGAGACCCTTGAGTCCACAGGCCGACGCTCTATCCACTGAGCCAAACCGATCAGGGTGCTCACGTTGGTCTTAAGCCATACTTACTAGTAGTAAGCAAGGGGCAGCCTGGTGGGAAGGAAACCTCTTTCTCATCCACCCGCAGCCCATCGCCTAGCCTTGCCCCAGGATGTTCTATACCAGTGGTTCTCAACCTTCCTAATGCCGCGACCCTTTAATACAGTTCCTCATGTTGTGGTGACCCCCAACCGTAAAATTATTTTCGTTGCTACTTCATAACTGTAATTTTGCTACTGTTATGAATCATAATGTAAATATCTGATATGCAGAATGTATTTTTATTGTTACAAATTGAACATAATTAAAGCATAGTGATTAATCACAAAAACAATATGTAATTATATATGTGTTTTCCGATGGTCTTAGGCGACGCCTGTGAAAGGGTCGCTCGACCCCCAAAGGGGTCGCAACCCACAGGTTGAGAACCGCTGTTCTATACGAAGGCAGGTGTGCAATAAACTCGCAAAGAGATCAAGAGATTACACTTTAGGAATTCAATAATTATAGCTTCGAATATTTGAAGGAAGATATTATAGGAAGATGGGTTGTTTTACATTTATGCTATAAAACTCTAAATGGTAAACCTAACAAGACTAGAAAACGAATTAACAGTCCCATTTTCTGTAATTCTGGGCAGACCTGTGCCCATGATTATCACCAATGCAGGCTGGGACAGCTTTGAAGTTATCAGAAGCCAGTATTCAGGGCGGCATGGGCTCATGCAGCGTCATAGGCAGTGATGTATCCTGCATTAAAATAATGATTTTAGGAACCTGCAGAGCCAAGAAAACCTTTACTATTTCAATGCAAATGAGTTTCAAAGAACTACAGCCCTGTGAGGAAATAACAACATTGCTATCTTTGTCTTAAGGTGGGAGATACAACATTAGCAAGGAATGACAATTCTACCAATAAAGAGTATGGGGAGCTGGTTCTATACCTGAAAAGGAATAGATGCTACTGGGATTTTAGGAAGAATCTTTTTTTTTAAGAGTTAGTTTTTAAGAGAAGTCTTAGGTTCACAATAAAATTAAGAAGGTACAGATATTTCCCATGAACCCTCTGCCCTCACACACACAGCCTTCCCCATGATCAACATCCCCCATCAGAGTTACCTAAGTTGCCATCTGTTACCAAAAATGAACCTGCATTGGCATGTCATTGACACCCATAATCCGTAGTTTGCATTAAGGTTCTCGCTTGGTGTTGAACTTCTACGGGCTTGGACAAATGTAAAATGACACGTATCCACCATTGTTATCACACAGAGCATTTTTTATAAAGATTCTTTATGCCCACCAATTGGGCAATAAAGCAACACCCACTGTTCAAAAGCAAGGGCTGGCAAATACAACCTGTGGCCACCGCAGGGCACACCTGGCCACCCCTGCTTGTTCGCATGTTTTCTGGCTGCTCCCTACACTACACAATGGCAGACAGACCATATGGTTCACAGAATGAAAAATATTCATTATCTGGCCTCTGTCCTAGCTCTTCATCGATCAGCACTCTACCTCACATGGTTGCATGACTTAATTTTTACTTTCTATTTGGAAACAATTTCAAACGTACAGGGGAAAAAACACATGCATAGTACTGACAACTCATATATTCTTCACACGAGAACCCCTTTTGAGTTTCTCCAATTACCCCAGTTATGTCTTTTATTGCAAAAGGATCCAGTCTGGGGTCATGAGTTGCACCCTGCTGCCACGTCTTACTTACCTCCTTCCAACTGGAAGAGTTTCTCAGCCCCTCCTTCACTTTCTTTAGCTTTTATTTTGAAATGAATATAGAGTCACAAGTAGTTTCAATAATAGTACAGAGAGGGCCCATGTACCTTTAACCCAGCTTCCCCCTCTGTTAGGGCTCTCCAGAGAAACAGAACCAATAGGGTATGTGTGTATATATAGAAAAAGATTTATTATAGAGGATTAGCTATGTGATCATGGAGGCTGTGAGCCCACAACCTGAAGTCTGGACAGGCAGGCTGGAGGCCAGGAGAGCCGGGGGTGCGGGTGAGGTGCAAGGCAGCCTGCTGGGGAGTTTCCTCCTGCTCTGGGCGGCTGAGCTTCTTCTTCCACTCAGGCCTTCGACTGACTGGCCGTACCCGATTACAGTGGGCAGTCTGCTTGCTCAAGTTCACCCACGTAAATGTTAATCACATTCCAAGTTCTCCTCCAGTTGACACTGAAAATTAACCATCACGACTTTCATGGTAAGGGCTTACATAGCCGTAGTATAATATCCAAGCAGGAAATTGACATTGGATCCGTGAATTTTATAGCACATTTTAAAACCAATTTTTTTTTTTTAATATAGACAAGACTCCACAAAAACATTTTATCAGGGCAGCCCTGCCTGCAGTTTTCAAACTTGACTCCAGGAATCTCAGGGGCTCAAGGCAATACCTCCTGGGCTCTTTCCTAGCTGGGTTACCATGGAGCTCCACTTGGAGAAGGGCTTCACGAGTACAAGCATTTAGATTTCATCCTCTAGGTCAGTGGTCGGCAAACTGTGGCTCAGCAAACCGTGGCTCACTAGCCACATGCGGCTCTTTGGCCCCTTCAGTGTGGCGCTTCCACAAAATACCGACTTCTGCGCATGGGCCACGAAGTTTCAATCGCACTGTACGTGTGCGCCCGCACGTGGTATTTTGTGGAAGAGCCACACTGAAGGGGCCAAAGAGCCGCATGTGGCTCGTGAGCCGCGGTTTGCCAACCACGGCTCTAGGTCATTTTTGGCTCTCCCTGCTTATATGCCTTCTGTCAAAGTCTGCTCCAGACCTGCTTCTTACCCAAGCACTTGCTTCATCCCTTGACTTTGACACCTATCTCTGACCTCCCACAGGCCTGGTCTTCCTACCAGGCTCTTAGAATCCTCATGCCGTGGCCATCTTTCTGTCCCCCTCTGACCTCCAGGTGTCCTTTATCTTACATGAGCTCTTTCTGTTCCATTCTTTAGTCAGAGAGAGCCCATTTCCTCCTTTGGCCACTGATCACCCCTTCTTGAGAAGTTGATGGTAGGTCAAGTACCCTCTCTTCTTTATCAAAAATTACTTGTACATATGCACCATCTCCAATAGACGTCAGATATGTTACACGTGACAGGACAACCAACGCAGAGGGATGTTTTAATAAATCATTGTCAGGCTTTGATCAAGTAGATTACCAGTAAGTGATGAGAATTTCGAGGGCTTGACTGACACATAAATAACTTTGTTTTAATAAGCATTTTGACACTTTGTACTCAAGGTTTTTTAATCATGCCTTTGTTAACTAAATTATGCATTGTTTGCTTTTATCATCTAAATGACTAGATAGAGTTAATATCCCGTCTTAATTAAAGTATTGGATACCTTAACGCTTAAAAAACCCTTTACATTTCTAGTTGATTCAAGTCAAAGCCAACATAATGATGCGGACCTCCCTGTGCAATGCGAGGGGCTTTGGTTTCCCCGGCCCCTCCTCTCAGGCTGCTCATTCTCATCTGGGTCTGTATTTTGCATCGGTTTTATAACCACACTTAAAACAAATCATTTAAACCTGTTTCTACTTAGTTTCAATGTTCATCACCAGGCTTTCAGAGTATTTCAGAGTATTTCTCTCCCCTCACCCCCCTTTCAGCTTCCCTATTATTGATTGTAGCGAACTGGGGAATTCATAAATATTTTTGAGGTGAACACAATCTTAAAATATGTAGAGACTGATGTCTTTTGTATAAAATAATTGGCTCACATCTCTTGTCCTCTGCAGATTTTTTTCTTTCTGGTTAAAGATTGCTATCAAACCTATCCTTTAAACACAGATATTTTTTACAGTAGTGAATTAGGTGTGCAATGTAATTTAGTTATGTCCCTGCATGTAGTTTTGAATTATTTTGTTGAACACTGGCAAAGCCCCTCCCACGTTTTCATTTCAAACACGGAGAGGGTATTTTACATTTTCTTCTGGTCTCTACAGTGAATCTGCTTCAGGACGGCTTTTGAAGTCTTCACATTCATTTAACCACGCCCTTCCCAAACGTGTGTTGAGCATTACGGGCCAGATACTGTCCCCGGCACTAGGGACACATTCGTTAACACAGCAGACAAACTCTTTGCTCTCATGGAGCTTGCGTTCCAGGGTCAGAGATCGGCATTAACCACAATTAAATAAATGTCCAGTATGTTACATCGTGGTGAATGGAAGGAGGAGAATAAAACAGAGAATAGCCTTAGGCAGTGCTGGAGAATGCTAGAGGTTTAGAGAGTGACCGTAGAAGCAGGCGAGGCTGAATAAAGAGGCGGAGGAGGGAGCCCTTGGGAACGAGGTCAGGCAACAGTCCGAGTGCCAAGGCCGTGAGGCAGGAGCTTAGCAGCAGGGCAAGGACGCCATGAGGCTGGGCAGAGACAGCAAAGGGGAGGGTGGTAGGACTAAGGTTAGTGATGTAGCAGGAGCTTGACTTGCATGGAAAGACAATGTGGGGTCATATCTCTGCTCCACCTCTGGGCATGATGGCCCCGACAGGAGGTGTCAGAGCAGAGATGAGACTCATTGTATTTTGGTGACTTGCTCTGGCCCGTGTGCTGCAAATAGACTCATGGGGAAGGGCGGAAGCTGAGGACCCACCCAGGAACCTAGTGCAGTCACCGAGGAAGCACAGGGGCTTGGGAAGAGGGGTTAGCAGTCGAGGCTGTGAGAAGTGGTCAGGTGTCCGATGTATTGTGAAGGCAGAAAGTGTCTGCTGATAGATTCAATACAGTGTGTGAGGTAAAGGGAAGGTGAAGACTGACTCCAGGGTGTTCAGACGCAGCAGCTGAGGACGGTGTGGCCATGAGCTGAGATTGGAGGGGAAGTGCGGCAGGCAGGCTTGTGTGCAAGGATGCAAGCTTCATTTTAGACATAGAATTTGAGATGTTTAGTTGACACCCAAGTGTGTATGTGAGTCTGGAGTCTGGGTGGAAGGGTTAAGCCAAGAGGCACATTTGGGAGTCATCAGCTTATAGGTGGCATTTAAAGCCGCGAGACTGAAGGAGGCCCATCCAGTGGCAGCCAGGCTGAGAATGGGACGTACTTACGGGACAGGGGGCAGGGGTCGCAAGTAAAGGAGACGGAGATGGAGGCTCAGAAAGATGGGAAGAAAGCCAGGCAGCTGTGGGGTTGCGGGGACGAGGAGAAGGGATGATGCTGGAGAGAGTGGCCCGCGGTACCCATGCACTGACAGGTCAGGTAATTGACCTGAGAATTTGCCTCTGGGCTTGGCAGCGGAGAGGTCACTGGTGTTGCAGTAGGAGCCGTTTTTGCGGAGCGATGCAAGCGGCAGCTGATCGGAGTGGGTTAGAGAGAAGCGGAGGAGATTTGAGACACAAGTCAGTCCACTCTTTTAAGGACTCATTCTGGCTAGTGCGCTGTCTCTTTTTCCCTTCTGGTACCAAAGGGAACAGAGAAAAGGAGTGGAGGACAAGTGAGGTCAGGAGAGAGTTTTCTTAATGGAAGAAATACCAATGTGTCAGTGTGCTGTAGAGTAACAAGTGCCACAAACTTAGGGGCTTACTATGCACACGTTCCCCGATGGCCCCCGCAGTCACAGCTCAGTCACCGCGGAGCTGGGTGCCTCTGGCTCAGGGTTCTCACGGGGCTGCCAGAAAAGCGTCATAGGCGAGCCCTTCCCAGCTCATGTGACCATGACGTTGGTTGGATTAGTTCCTTGCACTTGTGGGGCTGAGCTCCCTGTGTCCTTGCTGGCTGTCAGCCGGGGTCATTCTCAGCTGCCGGTGCCGCAGCCCCTCACCCTGGACAGCTCATGGCAAGGCCAGAAGAAGAGCCTTTCGGCTCAGCAAAGGCCACGCCCCTGTGATTGGCCTTCCCTCTGAGTAGGTCAGGCCCATTCTGTACTAGCTCCCCTCTGATGGACTCAGGGTCCACAGGGTGGGGAACCTAAACACGCCAGCGAGGCCCTCTCACCGTTGCCTGGTAACATAACACAACCTGGGAGTTACAGCCCATCATCTTTGTCAGATTCTAATGGCCGGAATCAAGTCACAGATTCTGCCTGCACTCAGGTGGGGTTTCACGGGAAGGTGAGGTTTCACTGGGAGTCGCCGGAGGGAGTGTCTGACATAGACATCGGTGGGGAGGCTGCAGGGAGAGGGAACACTGGGTGGCGTAGGAGACAGCGAGGGAGAAGGCGGGAGCGATGTCCCGGAGTAGGTGAGGAGGGTGGGAATCGCTGCACAAGCAGAGACATTGGACTGAGCCCTGGCTACAGCCAGTCCACGTGCTAGTACAGGAAGGGAGGCGAGTGACCGGATGCTGTAGTTGTACATGTGAGGGGCAGAGCCCTGGGAAGCCTGTCTCCCTTCCACCTCAGTGTTCTCAGTGGGAGAAGGCGGGGGATGCCAGAGCAGGGCCTGGAGGGTTACGTTATGTGTTCACATTTCTTATCATCTGGTTAGTCTAGATGTATCTATTTATTACAACGTGTTTACACTATCATTTAATTTGTTCTGCACTGTCATCTTACGGAGGGAAGGGAGAATCTATATGGTCAGTGCTGGAGGCCGTTGGGGATGAGTGGGTGGGCGAGGGCTCCATCGCAGGTGGTCAGATGCCAGGCTGGCACATTGCAGGTGAGCGACATGACCCACTCAGGCCTGGAGCAAAAGGGAAAAGAAAACCCAAAGGGAAATGCACCTGCAAGGAGGCTGCCTGCTGGGGCTGAGCAGGGGTGGGGCCGGTGGCCTAATCCCATGGCTGCTGGCACTCAGGCATTGAGGGCACATTTTACAAGTGGCTCAGGCTGGGGCCTTGAGGCTAATAGACATTGTATATTCAATATTTTCATTTATGGCTCATAAACGCAGGGCTTGTCCTGACTTACAAACTGCAGGTAATGCCTGAATCACAGTGCCTTCTCCCCACACCATTGCCCAGGTAATTAGTTTTATGGAGTTTTGCCACTTGGCACGTCTCCTCCCTTTCCAAGCGCTCCTGGGGATATCTGAACCACCGAAAAGGCCAGCTTACAGCATGGCAATACGTGGAGCTCAGATGAACAGGAAATAGTCCAGAGCATGACTAGCAAGCAGTACCTGCATATCCGCATGGAGAAACCAGCTCCCGGCCAGCCCCGGGCTTAGAAACCCATTCGCCTCACCCACCACTCTTGATATTTCCTTATTCCACCCCCAGAGTGGCACCGGACACCTTGGGAGAGGCCTGCTTCTTTAGCCAGGCATTCACCCTCCAAGAATGCCACCAGCACTGGTTGGCACTCCCCCTCTCTCCAGACCCCTTCTGGGCACATCTCACCAGACCCCCCCTGCCCCAGGAACACCCTCTCCGAACGCTGTTTCCTCTTCTCGGCAGCAGCCGGCCTGGCCTCCCAGGGGGTCTTCATTAGCTATAGTCAGTAAATCACGGATCGTGCGGCCCATGGTCTGTAGGCCGGTGTGCTATGTACCTGAACCTATACATCGTGGCGCTCATTTCCTGATGGGGAAAGAAGACTTAACTTGTTCCCCTCGTTCTCTCTACATTGCTGTTGCTCTCAAAAGTCACCTTTGGATCCTTCGGGGAGTCTCATAGCCAGGGAGGCCAGGGAAGAAGAGGGAAGAGAATGGCCGAGCTGAATGCCCACATGACTCTGTGTCCACGTGGCTGGCAGGTCACACATGTCTAACAGCAGCTTCCAGTGAGGATCTGCTCCCCACCCCCGCCTCGACCCCTGGGAATGAGGTCAGCTCTGTAGGTGTCCTGGGAGAGTTTCTGACCTGGTTTAGTCATCTGAGGGCGCCTTGAGCGGCTCTCCTGGTTTTGCCAGGCCAGCAGGCCTCCGTTGCCCTGGAATTGTGGAGATGAGGGTGATTTGATCTGTTCCCTAACTGGTGAGGAGGAAGGTGGTTTGATTTGCATAAGGAGCTCCAGGGTCCAGCAGGAGGAGAAGGATGGGGCCTTCTAACCCTGCCTCTGGGCTCAGAGAGCCCCGTGGGCAGTGTGCCAGGAGCAGGGGCCACACACCCTGAGAGGAAGCAGCACTGAGGAAGCGGTGCCAGGGCTGGGCCAGGCCCTGCACAGAAGGAGGGGTGTTTGACACAGAGCGTGGAAGCCCCTCTCAACCTACTTCCCCCAAAAGTGGTGCATTTACTCAATAAATATTGGCTGGTATTTACTGAGCACCAGGCACTGTGCTGGGCTCTGTGGGTACCCTGATGGACACAGCCTCCTCCCTGGCAGTGTTTACAAGGTGGCTGTGTTCAGAGGACCACTGCTGAGCATGTGACCAGGCTGGGATCCTGGCCTAGGGCTTCCCTGCCACTCTAGCGGGCCTGGCCCTCATTGCACAGATGCTGTTTGCACTGTGCTGTACAGTCCACAACAGCGGCTCCATGTAGCAGCTGGACATGGGAGGGGGTGGACCGTTACGCCCTTCTAGCTCCCTTTCATTAGAGAGGAAGGGGGGAGCATTTTAAGCAGAAGAAACAGCTTGTGCAAAGGCCCCCGGCTTAAAGGAGCAGGAGGGAGGTGACCTCGGACAATGAGGAAGCAAGGTATTACATGTAGGTCTTTGTTCTGAGGGCAACAATAAGAGCCAAGACTGAACAGATGAGTCGGCTGTGGGCTGGAGATGGGACAGAAGGGTGCAAGGGTGGGTGTGGAGAGACCCTAGGAGTGGTCATTACATTTTTAGGTTATGCACTCCACAATAAAAAAAAAAAAAGTTAAGCAGTGGCCACCCAAATAGGTATTTTTTTTATTTATTTCTAAAAGTATAGTAATATATTATGTGCTTCATAAAAAATATATACATATAATTAATATTGATGTAAAGATGGAATAACACTCAAAATATTTTTGTTTTTTTATTTGTTAATGCTTCAAAAATATGATTGAATATGCTTATAGAGTCTCATTTTGTGATCTATAAATTCAATTTTAAGTACAGTTTCTTTCAATATTGACTTCTATTTTTTTAAAAAATATATTTTATTGATTTTTTTACAGAGAGGAAGGGAGAGAGATAGAGAGCTAGAAACATCGATGAGAGAGAAACATCGATCAGCTGCCTCTTGCACATCTCCTACTGGGGATGTGCCCGCAACCCAGGTACATGCCCTTGACCGGAATCGAACCCGGGACCCTTCAGTCCACAGGCCAACGCTCTATCCACTGAGCCAAACCGGTTTTGGCGACTTCTATTCTTTGTCCACTTCTGGGAAAGACATTTTGTAAAGACATGTAGATCCAAATGCAAGAAATACATCATTGGCTGCTTTTTCTAAATCATGATGTTTGTTATTTTAGTCCCACCTACTAAATACAGGATTGTTCTGTGATTTGGCCGGTAAATTTCTATTTTCCTTCATGCCAGCCGATTGTTCTTTAAAACAAATTGAAGGTGTTTTTATTGTTATTTTAACAAATGGATTAAAAATTAATTACTTAAAGATTTTAGACAGGCTAGAACAATACAGTTTCCTTTTTTAATTTTTTAAAAAATAATACGTTTTTATTGACATCAGAGAGTGGAATGGAGAAAGAGAGAGAGATAGAAGCATCAATGATGGGAGAGAATCATTGATAGGCTGCCCCCTTCACACCCCCTACTGGGGATCGACCCTGCAACTCAGCTATGTGCCCCAACCAGGAATCGAACTAGTGACCTCTTGATTCATGGGTTGATGCTCAACCACTGAGCCACACTGGCCGGGTCATTTTCCAGTTTTTAAAGAAGTATGTGTACATGGCGCATTTTAGAAGTAAAACATCTGTAATACTGTAAGCAATAAAAAAAAAGAAGTAAAACACATACTTTTGGCAGCAAAAACCGTGTAACGTTTTCAAATGCCCGTTTCAAGATGCTCTCTGCTCAGCGCACGTTTTGTTGAGAAGAACCCTCTTGTCGCATTCCCGAAGCACTAATCTCTGAAGGAGCTTGAAGCAGTGTGTTTATGTTTTAAAACGATCTGCCACGAAGCATACTATTAACAGCCTCTGCCATTCCAGAAGATCAGCTAATTGAGAGCACAGGCCCTTTTATTGTAAAGAAAAACAAGTAGTCACCACGTTACATGACCCCATGTACTTGGGCAGGTGCTAATCTCTGAGCGGTAAAGAGAGTACAGGTGATTTCCAGGATCACGTCGTTAAGAAGGCTGGGGAAGCTTCCAGTGCCATCTAGAAAACACCACTTTTAGCCAAGCACACCAAGACAGCATTGGGTGGGGGAGCAGAGCACTGCCCTGCTGCAGTCACACACACCCGCCCCCACTTCCTGCAGACACCTCGGATTCTATAGGGACACATGGCGCTGGTTTGGGAGCCTCCCTAGGGTGATGAGATTGGACTGAAACTCAGGAGACAGCAGTGGAATGGGGCCCAGGGAATGGATACAAGTGCTGTTTGGGGGTAATGTTGACTAACTTGCTGATGGGTAGGATCTGGGGTGTGGGGGAGAGGCGGGTATCGGGGTGATTTCTGCATTTCTGATTTGTACACTTTGTGGGGTGTTGGGGCCATGCCCCGAAGGAGGGAGCACAGGAAGGAGGTCCAACCTGCAGAGGAGGTCCTACGTTTGGGTTCAGGCTTATTAAGAGTGAGCCCCCTCTGAACTGCCGAGCCGACAGCTGTGTATGGAGGTGTGGTCTAGAGAGGCCTCCAGGGGGGGGTGTGTGCCCGAGTCTGTGGCACACACCCTGCCAGTGGGCAAGCTTTCTCTGGCTCTGGCTGCTCCCTGGACGGCATGTTTTCCCTTAGATACTTTTCAGTCTTGGAGAGACAAATGCAGAAGAGAAGGACAAAGGACTGTCTGGGGTGTAGGCAAAAGGTGCTTATCATGTGGTCCAGCCTAAGTCACCAGAAGCCTGGTCATCACAGTTATAAAGTGAAGGCTGGCTGACCTTGTGGTCTGCGTATAGATTTCCCTTGTGAACCTCACAGTGAGCAATGACCTTGATGGAGCATGATTGTTGTTCAGGCCCTGGGATCCTGACATCTGTGCACAAGATGATCAATATGTCCATTCATACCCCACACACATATGCCTCTGCCTATGCCTCTACAATGTCTAATCTCCCTCCTGGAATGACTTGCGTTTGGGGCGGGTCATACAATTCTCAGTTGTGTGTATGTATTCATGTGTGCCACATGGTAGCATCCTAGGGGCTAGGGTTGCAGGTCATGAAGTCTGACAGCTGCATTGGTAGCCCAGCTCCTCCTCTTCCCACATGTATTTTCTTGTTTCATTTACTGAACTCTCTGTGCATGGGTTTCCTCATGAGCAAATGGTGAAAATACCACACCCACTACAGGAATCTTTGCACACGCAAAATACTTACCATGATGCTCGACATAAAACAACCCGTTACTACATGTATGTGTCCATCCACCCCCAGGTTACGCAATGTAAAGTAACAATGTTTTCCTTCACAGTCTTTCCATGGGGCCTCTCCTTCCCCAAGCCCCCCCCACCCCCCACCCCAACCACCCCCTGTCCCCGCCTCTGATGGTCTATCTCTCTAAAGAAGTATTTTACACGCTTACAAGCAAGAGCACAGCTTCTCATCCAATGCTGCGTGGGGCAAACTTTATCTCCCTGCTCCCTCACCTTGCTGGAGAAAGGTTTCCTTCCTGACTCGCTCTTCCATCAGTCAGTCATTTCCTCTTCTTAGCCATCTGACCCCTACAACACAGGCCGGAGATGTGTGTGCTGCAGGCCGTCAGGGAGCTCGCAGTCTAATGGACAAGCTGACTTGTTCAAAATAATTCCAGTTCAAGGAACAGGCCAGAGGAGGTCCTGGGGACACAGGGCTGCTGAACGTCAGCAGCCCTGGCCTGGATTGTCGCTCACAGCTCACAGCAGACCTGAACTGCTCGTCCTTCGGGGAGGTGTGGGAGCTCAGCAGTGGGTTTGGAGGTCACAAGAAGACTGGAAACATGGGCTCATTCTGTGGGAACTTGAGGGGGACAGAGCAGAGTGGGTGCCACGGACACACCCTGCCTCCTGTTCTCCATGACTTGGAAATCTCTGTGCCCCAGAGAGGAGCACAGCCCTCCTCTGGTTCTTTTCCAGGGCTTGATGTTGAATTTCTGTGGCCTGGCCACCGCTTGCTCCTCCTGTCTCACTTCCTCCTCATCACGTCTGACCAGCTTTCATCCCAGCGACGGAGGTGTACCTCCAGGCCTTAAATGTCTCAGCTTTGCTTGAGCTGCTCTCTTTTCTAGGCTGCTAAGCAGCCCCTGCCTTAACCTGGCAACTCAGGTCAGTATTTCCTGTCGGTCTGCCCACCGTGTCCTGGCAGGTGCTTCCTCTCCCGTCTCCCACAGCCCTGGAGCACTTAGCAACCTGTGTGGACGTGGTGACTTTTCTGTCTGCTTGAAGAGATGCCGAACTTCTCGGACCCTCTGAGTAGCTGTGAGAAAGAAGGAAGGCACCTTGCTAGGTGCCGCCAGGTGGGCTCCTGTTCCTGTGGGTACTGAGGAACACACAGTTGTGAGCAGGGCAGTGTGGGGGTCAGAGGACATGCAGGGGGCGGCTGGGCCAGGGCACGCCCTGAGCTCCTCATCCCAGCCCCTTACAGTGTAGGTGCTGTGGGACCAACCTCAAGGAGAGGGCCATTCTCCCCACCCCTCCAGCCCTCTCTTGCCTGGCAGCAAACACAGACGGGTGCTGTTGGCTTCCAGACTCACCCCGTGCCCTTGACCCTTCCCTGTGCTGTTCCCCACTCTGCATCGGAGCTGCAGTAAGTCATCTCACTGCACCCAGATCCACTCGATTGACTGGAGCCTTTGCAGGCAAGTGCTTTTATCTAAAATTTGAAGAACCCACTTTGGTAACAATTTTTATCCTGGCTGTGCATTTTCAAAGCTATTAACGACACTTTGTCCTCAAAATGGAGCTGAGCCCGGACTAGGGGGTCAAATGCCCATCACAACACTTAGCAACCTGTGTGGAAATGGTGACTTTTCCATCTGCTTGAAGAGATGCTGAGGGATGTTGGGGGTGAGTCCAGCTCTGGGAGAGCAGTAGATTCTATCTGAGCTTAGAGTGAAGTGGGGGTGCACATTCCCAGCCCCTAGAGGCCTGCCCAACCTTGGCCTTCTAGGAGTAGGCAGTTGGGACTGGCTCACTAGGGAACACTCTGAAGGTGGCAGGATCCCCAAGAGCCTAGAGTTTCATCAAGGGCCACAATATGTCTCTGATCCTGGAAGATGCCCACATTTCTAAGAATAAGTTGAGCCTCCGTCCCAGATGGCCTGCACATCTGTGCCTGCAGGTGGCTGGTGTGCTTGGGGAGGAGGGGAAGCTATGAGGTCTATAGATAAAGAGCAAAGAGTGGGAGGAGTGCAGAGGGAATGACGCAAGCAGAGCCATCTGAAGGCTGGTCCTGCTTCTCCTCCTGCCCTGTGTCCACACTCTTCACCATGTAACTTGGAAGCCCGCCCACTCCCACCAGATGGGCAGTGCACCTACACCTCTTGACGCTGGACCAGGCGCATGATTTGCTTTGGTCAGAGGACTATGTGTAGAAGGGTCAGTGCACCAGTGCTGAGCCCTGCCCTTAAGATAACTGTTGGTGTCTGATTGCTCATTCTCACCACGAGAAGAGCTTTCTGTAGGTGCCTGTGCCGACCCAGCTGGAGTTGTAGAACACGCAAAGTGGAGCCGACCTGAGTCTAAACCACAGCAAGGAGCCTAGTCCATCCTGACCCACATCTTTAGTGGAGATATCCAGCTCAATTGCCTAATCCACATACATCTGAGAAAAAATAGTGATCGTTGTACTGAGTTTGGGGATGGTTTCTTATGCACCGGTAACTAGCTGAGACAATGTCTCAGTGTAAGATTTTGACATCTTACATTGTGTGAGTGCTTATTACTGTTCAAGCTGCTTTTTCCAGATTCCCTTCTCTCCTTGGGTAAGAACATATCTTCCTGTATTCAGATAAAAATCTGATGAATAGCAGCATCCCTGACGGAACACAGGCAATGTACAGTTACAGGTACTCACATGTGCTACTCCATTTTATCCTCTCAACAAACCCTGTGAGCAAGGTATTGTTATCAACCCCATCTTACAGATCAGAAAACTGAGGCCCAGGGAGGTTAAAAGATTTGCCTGAATTCCCACAGCTAGGAAATGATGCAGCAAGGATTCAAACCTAGGCTGGCTCTGGACCTTACTCTTAGCTGCCACTAAGTGTGACTTTACTGTTCTCCTCTCTTTCTCTTATCAAGTATCTAAAAAAAGTGGTCTCCATTGGGTTGCGTAGTATGACTCTAAGCTAGTCTCTGTGAAGAGCTTATCTATAACCCTGAGCTCTGGGAGAGGACTAGGAGGGTTTTCTCACTTGAAGCATTCCTGAGCCCTTGGAGGAGATGGGTTTCATGGGGCTTCGCCCTGCTCCTGAAACCATGCTGTTCAGGCTAAGGCTGACTTAGCATACCAGCGGAACAAAGTCCTAACTATATCTGTCTTCTGGCTGCTGGGGCACATTGGGCCACCCTGAAAACACAGCCCAGAGCATGGGTGTGGCACTCTGTCTGGGGCTGTGTGGTCCAGGATCTGGACTGTGTTCCAGGTGTAGGCCACCATCTATTTAGTGTTGGGAACATCCTATTAGTGCTAACTAGTGCTCATTGAAGTACTAGTGGAAGTGGGCTGGAAACTGTGAAAATGCATAATGCTAATGATTACACTTAAGATCGCTAGACTCACAGCTTGAGGATGGGGATGCTGCTCTTTAACTCAGGCTAGACTGTCCTTGTCCGATCCCCGGGGCTGCTAGGAAAGTGCTAGAAGCTTGTTCTCAACATTTCATAAAGCTTACCTTTATCCCTTCCTTCCTTCCCTTCCCCCATTTATTCCACAGCGTGTTTCTAAGATAGGCATGGTGGAGGCGGGTGCAAAAGCCAGTGCATTGCAGCTAAAACTATTTCAGGGTGGTTCTCCCCGCCCCGCCCCAATTACTGGCTATCTGGTGCAGGTGGCTTGCATTTCTTTTTCTCTGTGAAGGGCCAAATTCAATTATGTACCCAGTTTCCAAGTCAGAAACACAAGGGCCGCTTTCCTTTCGTCCCACCAAACCTGAGTAATAGCGGATGACTGGTGGCAATATCCATATCAAACCTGCATCCCAGCCAGGGAGAAAAAAGGATGCCGGGGAAGGACAAAGAGCATGTGACATGCTGAAGAAGACGAAGAGTAAATTGCCCACGACATAAAAGGAAGGGAGTTGCATACATTGTAACCTAATCCTCTATAAATAAGGCAGACGTGGCTGTTTTAATAGACTCTGGAAAACGGAAGCGAACCACAGGGAGAAAGCACGGGTAGCAAATGAGATGCAGATTTTGGAAGAGAAGCGGGCAATAGCTTATTCCTAGTGAAAGCTAGAAGATGGGGTGTTTTACAATGAGGCTTGAATTGCCGAGGCCCAGCCCGGCAGGGTCTAGGGCAGGGGTGGGCAAACTTTTTGACTCGAGGGCCACAATGGGTTCTTAAACTGGACCGGAGGGCCGGAACAAAAGCATGGATGGAGTGTTTGTGTGAACTAATATACATTCAAAGTAAACATCATTACATAAAAGGGTACGGTCTTTTTTTTCAATAGTTTTATTCATTTCAAACGGGCCGGATCCGGCTCGCGGGCCGTAGTTTGCCCACGGCTGGTCTAGGGCAACAGAGGGGCCACTCAAGCTCTTGGCACCTCAGGGACAGTAGCGGGGCTCTGAATGGAAATGGGCCACAGTCCGTCTCCAGCAGGGTCTGGTCAAGCCCCTGAGCCTCATGCATGAGCCCGAAGTTAGATGCTGCTATGGTCTGCCTCTAGTCCCCAGTTGAGGAGGGACCAGAAGCAGAGATGGAAGCAGAGATGGGTGGGAGAGCTGGAGTTTGGACTGTGGGACTTTGTGAGAATGCAAGCTGAGTGCAGAAGTGGGTGCATGCTAGGTGTAGGCAGATTTGCTGGCCCTCACCAGCTGGGGGTTAGGTTTGGGCGGTGGGCTTTTCAGAAAGCCTTGAGGCTGGATCCTAGGCAAAGCATCCCTGCAAGTCTAAAGGCCAGTCAAGTATAACTGTTGCATTTGTCATGTGGGCGAGGAGCTTCTGTGTAATTAAAACAACTGAAGAGCAATGGCTAAACAAGGCTGGGACCTGTACAGGGTGATGGTCTGCACTATTCATTTCCAAGCCAGGAAATCTGGGCAAAGTCAGCGGGAGGAAAAGCATCTTGGGACAGAGAGTTACGGCAGCAAACATGGCATGGATAGGGGTGGGGAGAGAGGGGGTAGCAAGGCTGGTGAGAAGACACTGAGTCCTGCCAGGTGAGGGGGGCTCTGGCCACAGCAGGAGAGAAGCATCATAGCATCACACAGAGGGGGTGGACTCGGGGAGACAGCTGCTGAGGTAGAATCCTGGCCCTGCCACTCATGGCCGTGTGGCCATGGCCGGTTACTTAAACTCCTCGTGCCTCAGTTTCCTTATCTGTAACATGAAGGCTGGCATGATGATTAAATCAGTAGGTCTTTGCAAAATGCTTAGGATCCTGTGTGGTACACAGAAAGCCTTGTATAAGGGTTTGTCAAGTCAAAGATAATAATAAAAGTTGAAAAGAAAAAGGACACCGGGGCTCATTCCCTATGAGATGGTGCCAGGAATATGGAGGAGATGAGGTGTGGCATGGGGCCTGGTGCTAGAGGAGGCGGGGCTCTCTCAAAAGAGCCATAGCTCAGGCTCTGCTTCCAGGCCAGGCGGTGGGGCCCACCAGGTATTATCATCAAGTTCTTAATGCGGTGAGTGAGCTGCTATGTTTTGAAATGTTCTCTCTCTCTGTCTCTCTCTCTCTCTCTCTCTCTGCCTAAATTTGAGCAAAAGCAGAGGATGAAGTGCTGAGGCCGGGGAGGTAATAGATAGATTGACCTCTTTGTGACCTTGTAGGATCATATATAAAACTTGTCTAAAACCAGTCAACTCACCCACCCACCCACCAACTAACCAGTCAACCAAACAACCAAATAACCAACTGGTATCTATTTTAACAGCAGGCACCTGGAGATGAAAGCTTGGGTTAAGAGAGAGGAGTTCAACTGGATATTGGTTTTTCCCAGGGGCCATAGCTATTCTCCTGGACCCTGGAATCCAGACCTCGGAGCTCCTGCTCCGCTAGACTAGGGCCTCTGCTCCCCTCCCTCTGGACTCTCTGCCTAGGCCTCCCCTGCTTCTAATTGCTCTGCAGCACCAGCAAAAAGCAGGAGCGGGAGCCACGAGGGAGCATGGGGAGCGCTGCCTCCCTCCTAATGACTTTCTCTTGACGCTGCTGCTAGGAGTAGTTGTAAGACTGCGGGGAGCCAGCCTTCCAAAGCAAAAGCTCCTGCCAGTGGATTTTGTTTTCTGGATATAAATTAATTGAACAGCCATGTGAAAAGGTGAGAAGAGAGCAGGGAAGTGAGCAGGCAAGAAGTGAGATTCAGGCAGTCCAGGGAGAAAGAAGAAGAGGTGCCCGCAGGTATTGGGCAGGGATGGTGGAAAGAATGTAAAATTTTCCAATAATTATGACCAAGATTAACAGTAATAATATAATTAAGTCACCTCAAGACCTTGGCTATATCCGTGGTATTCACCGCCCTGTGAGCATCAGCCAGCTGTTGAGGCTGTTAGAAGCTCCTGCTAAGCCAGAGAACCTGGAATGAAGATGAATTTCCCTCTGGGACGCCCTCCCGCTGGGCCCTGCTGTGGCTGTGAACTCTCTCATGATGCCACCACCTGGCATTCCCCCACATTTGACCCCGCCCCCACAGGAGTGCTGGCACTGCAATTTACACATGTCCCCACTTTCCTGCCTTGGCCTAAAAAAGTTGGACAGGAGGAGATCTTAAGCATCCTCTGGGAAAAGGACTGGCTGTTAACCACCCCCCACCCCCACCTCCACCTTCCCCAGCTGGGCTCCAGGAACATGCAGGACATCCATGCTTGGAGCAAGGACAAATGATGGAAAGGTGGGTTTCAAGTCACGAGCAGAACCATTCTGAAATTTGTTTGGGCCATTGTTCCTACCTTTTCTGTCTCCATCCAAAGACTGGGGAACCTCTGTTAGCTTCAGGGAAGAAAGCTCAGCTTCTCCTGAATCCTAATGCATCTTCATGGTGAAGAATCACACCAAAAATATACACCCAGGTTAGTGGGTAAATCAGGGAATCATGGGCCTTCCAATATGGACATCAAGGCCCAGAACAGTTGCAGGATGCCTACAGGAGCACCACAGATGCAACCTCTGGCCTTGAAGACAGAGATATCTCCCAGCTTCTCTCCACAGAAACAGTTCCAGTCTAGAGACAGGAAACCTTGAGTCTATTGTCCACGGTCTTGCTTATCTCGTGGAAGCTACCATACCTTTCTGGGTCTCAAGTTTCCTTCTCTTAAAAATGAGGTGATGGCTAGGGATCCTGAAGAGAGGCTTTGGGTCTGTGAGCCTCTGTGCCCTCTGGGGCATTCTGTGTTTGTGATTTTACATTTGTACATTTTTTTATTGGATGTAGGTCTTTGCTTTTATGAGGAGATCCTTGAAGTAGCTATTTCTCTGTTCCCGTAGACATCTAAAAATTTCTCTGTACTTTCAAACATCTAAAAACCTTCTAGAGTCCACAACTCAGGCACAGGACTGTCCTAGACCATCTTTGGGCCCCTCTGCTGGGCTTTTCACCCAACTCTTCTGGTGGAATTATTCTCTTAATCTGTATTGATTTTTGGTACTTTGTTTTTTTCTTTTTCTTGTTATCTGGAACAAGGCATGTCTAGCTTTTCAATGACTAGAGTCCAAGCTCCATATTCAGGATGGTCTGACAAAGATTTTCACAGCATTTGAGATGGGAGAACATCCTGGAAAACACAGTTGTCATGTCCCAATCCTTACATTTCCATTTGGTTGTTGTGCTGATGAGAGCAGATTCTTGAAAACTGGTGATGGGACCCCCTGAATCTTACATTCTCTTTTGTTCTCATATCTTTTTTCTCCTTCTAGAAGAGTTTCCGGTTTCTTCAGGCACAGGGAACATCAGATTAGGAAAGTTTGTTTCAGAGAGGAAATGTTCTTCAGACACACCATATCGTAGGTGCCCAGATCTTGTGAATATGTTTGCTTCCGGCATTATTAATAACGGTTGTTTTTGTTTAGAGAACACTTTTTAATTTTTTAAGGCTCTTCCTTGATTACCTGACAGCTCTGTTAGGTAGTTGGTTATCAGAGATGATTCATATGAAATCACCTGTGGTCGCCTTGGTATAAAGCAGGAAGGGAAGGAGCATCATTTTACAAGTGATGACATGAACATACCCACTTAGACCAGAGTTGGGTAACATGCTAATGTGAAGCCAGGGGTTTTGGAAATAGGCAATTGAGGGCTGAATATCAGCCTTTTGTTGATGAGCTGTGTTATACTGGGCCTGGTGCTCAAACTCTCTGAGTCTCTTTCCATGTAAATAAATGAAATGGTGACAGTAATGTTTATACCCCAGAGATGTCATGCGGACCACAGGGAATGGGGAACACAGAACATAGAACACAGTGCCTAGCACGCTGTGGTGCAGACTACTTGGTAGGCATTATTGTTTGGGAAAGATTAACACAGAGATGGGCATGCACTCACTCCCATCATGGAATTTTTGCCTCTGCCTCTTGATTGTAAGTTACTAGAAGATCCCAGGACAGTGGCAATAAAAAGTCAGATATGAGCCCAGCCAGTGTGACTCAGTGGTTGAGCATTGATCCATGAACCAGTAGGTCACAGTTTGATTCCTAGTCAGGGCGCATGCCTGGGTTTCAGGCTCGATCCCCAGTAGGGGCATGCAGGAAGCAGTTGATCAATGAGTCTTTCTCATCACTGATGTTTCTATCTCTCTCTCTCTCTCTCTCTCTCTCTTCCTTTCTGAAATCAATAAATTTTTTTTTAAAAGTCAGGTATGAAAGAAAGAGTAAAAGTCTGATATACTGCTCCCAATTCAATTTATAGATGAAGATTTTGTAGGTCAGAGTAGGAAAGTAGTTTTGCTCAAGATGCACAGCTATGTAGAGACAGCAATAAGGTGAATAATTGATGTCTCACAGAGGGGTGTCTCAGGATGCAGGACTTTCAGACCTAAAACTGGGATTATCCTGGACAAACCAAAATAAGCTGGAGCCCAGCTGGCATGGCTCAGTAGTTGAGCATCGAACTATGAACCAGGAGATCACAGTTGGATTCCTGGTCAGGGCACATGCCTGGGTTGTGGGTTTGATCCCCAGTAGGAGGTATGCAGGAGGCAGCCAATCAATGATTCTCTCTTATCATTGATGTTTCTATCTCTCTCTCCCTCTTACTTCCTCTCTGAAATCAATAAAAAGTATTTTAAAATATCTTTAAAAATAAGCTGGTCACCCTTGGCAGTGATGAGACAAACAAGAGCCTGCCCTAGCAACTTCCAGCCAGATCAATAAATAGCCTTTTAACTTATGAAACAAATGCTCTATACAAGTGGTCCTGAAAAGATCTTCTCACTGATACACCAGTCCCCATGCTGTTCTCATGCTTCACCACACCCCATACAGAACTTTCCTATGCACCTACCCCTCATCCTTTCTGAGATCACAGTCCTAGATTAACCTTGGGGCTATGATAGTACCAGTGTGTAGCCCAAGACCAGAGTGCATAGGCTGACTGAGGATGGCTGTGTCTGCTGACAGTGCAGTGCCTTATGGGTACCTGCATCCAGGCCCATGGAAGGGATATTAAGTAAATCATGTTTGTGGGCATCTGTGCTGACAGTAGAGAGAGTGGGGTGAGTGACACTGTGTCTAAAACAAAAGTGGGAGGAGTTGAGGTTGGTGGCATGGAGTTCTCTCTCTAAGGGACATGTTATACTTTCAGCCTGGATACTTATAACCAACCAGGAACTTGTCTCCAGAATGTATAAAGAATTTCTATAAATCAATGAGAAAAAAAACCAGAATCCATTTGAAAGACTAGGAAGCAGCCTTAACAAAAGTGATGCAAACAGTCAAACTTTAGTACTCTGAAAAGGTGCAAACTTTAGTAATCAGAAAAACGCAATTTAAAGCCACATGCACTCATCAACATGGCTAAAAGGAAACAGCATGTACTAGTGGGAATTAGAGCAGCTGGAGCTCTTAGACTCTGCTGGTGGGAGGAGAAAGTGGTATAGATGCTTTAGACAAACACTGGGCAGAATCTACTAAAGCCAATTCTACACAGACCCATGAATGAGTAATTCTACTCACAGGTCTGTACCTAAGCAGAAATGAATACTTATGTGCACCAAGAAATAAATAATGTTCATAGTAATATTATTTCCAAGAGCCCAAACTAGAACTAACACACATGTCTATCAAAAGTATGCTGAATAAATACATTGTGGCATAATTATACAATAGAATTCTCTACGCCAATGTACATGCATGACTCATTGCCATATCTAAGAGCATGGACTAGAGCCAGGGGTGGGCAAACTTTTTGACTCGAGGGCCACAATGGGTTCTTAAACTGGACCGGAGGGCCGGAACAAAAGCATGGATGGAGTGTTTGTGTGAACTAATATAAATTCAAAGTAAACATCATTACATAAAAGGGTACGGTCTTTTTTTTTTTTTTAGTTTTATTCATTTCAAACGGGCCGCATCCGGCCCGCGGGCCGTAGTTTGCCCACGGCTGGACTAGACACAGAAAAGTGCAAGTACATATATGAGTCCATTTGTACAAAGTACAGGACTAGGCAAAACTAGTCTGTAGTTTTGTAAATTAGGGTGATGATCCCTTCTGGGAGTTAGTAACTCCGGTGAGTGAGCCAGCTCCTTGAGATGTTTTAACTTTGATCTGGCTTGTGGTTGCAGGAGTGAGTTTGCCTTGTGAAAATCTATTGAGATGAGCCCTTAGAATCTGTATCCTTTTTTGTATGAATATAATTCTTCTATAAATATATTTATTTTTAAAAAAATGCATGCAGTGTTTCATCTTGTGTCTTCCCTAAGTCATTGTGCAGCTACAAATAAACATCTGGGCCTCATCGCCCCAGGACACGAATCTTTCTATCCAGGGTTATGTCGACAGAAAGTGTCCCTACCTTCTGTTGGGTTCTGCCCTGTAAGCTGGATGACCTGGGGCAAGTGGGGTGCAGTGGGGTGATTAGCCCCTGCCAGCCCAAGTACCATGCTGCTTCCTCTCTAGGGAAATAAACGGATTTTCTATTGGTTCTGGGCTCCAAAGAGTACCAAGCCACCTGTTCTAGAACTTTAACAAACTGACTCATGCCCATCTCCTGGCTTCCTCCAGCCATTCCACTTCATTTTTTTGCGGCTTAGTCCATTTTTCCTCCTTTTGTCCTTGGTTTTTTGAGAACAGCCCATTTGGGCTGAGCCCTATTTGGTGACAAGTTGTCAGAACAGCTGAGACCTCAGTTCTTTTGTGTGATTTAAGCCAAAAAAAATTCTGACTGGGGAAATTAGATGGAGGTGATTGCAGCTAAAGTGCCTCTTATTGAAGCTTTTGGAAAACGTAAATGTCATCAGTCTTGTCAGAGCTGGACATGGGAGGAAATAACAAGACTGAGGGTGGACAGGATACACGCTGGGACTGAACAAACTTAGAATTAGCCTTCCTATTTGTTATTATTTTTTTTTCTCATAAGTAATGGGTTGGGAAAGGGGGGGGAGAGGAGAAGAAAAATAGGAGGACAGAATAGGGCGGGAACATGGGTGAAAATGCTAAACCTGAGCAGCGTTATCTATTTTTTATTCCTCGCAAACACCGGCAGCATCCCTTGACTCCCAGACAAGTGAGATGAGAGTGGCTAAGGGTTGACAGCGTGACGCTTGGCTGGGAATTGGCATGGAGGACAGTGGACCAGGTGGAGCTAGCACAGGAGACAGGAGCACTTTGGCCTCTGTGCTGTCACCACAGTAGTCAGAGGTCGGCCAGGTCATTCAATGTGCCTTTGTTTCAGTGACCTTTTAGGAAAGTCACATGGGAAGGACCTGTCCATCACTCAAAGAACCACTGAGAATTGAGTACTCTCGATGGGGTACAAAGAACATGATAATGCAGCCTTCTTCCTTGCAGGGCATGTTGCTAAGAATCTAGGACTGGGACTAGGGTTGATGTGAGCCAAAGTTCTATAACCTGAAGGAATTACATTTATGGAAATGAGTTGACACTTGGGTCTGAAGCTGATGGACTAGAAGATGAGGAGAAAGGACAGGAGACATGTGAGTTACTGAACCAGAAACGAGCAGATGTGGCGGTTGAGGCATCTACCCAGGCAAGGCTCAAAGAGCTGACCTTTAGTGCAAAGGTCCTGAATGGTGACAGGCAGCTCAGGTAAGGGCAGGCATAGTCAAAGGGAATTAAATAGAATCCAGTCTGGGTGTGACCTTGAAGAGCAAAAGCTTAAGCCCAGTCATTGAAGAGTAGAGGTTCAGGTTTACAATGGGACCCAGTAGCAACATTACCTCAAAAATCTCTGGGACATGCCCTGACCAGTTTGGTTCAGTGGTTAGAGCGTCGGCCTGCGGACTCAAGGGTCCCAGGTTTGATTCCAGTCAAGGGCATGTACCTTGGTTGCGGGCACATACCCAGTAGAGAGTGTGCGGGAGGCAGCTGATTGATGTTTCTCTCTCATCGATGTTTCTAACTCTCTATCCCTCTCCCTTCCTCTCTGTAAAAAATCAATAAAATATTAAAAAAAAAAATCTCTGGGACGTGATGCGGTGGTCCTTACAGCTTACCTCTCCAAGGATAACATTAATTCCCCATTCTGCAGGGAAGTGAGACTATATTTGTGGTTGAGTAACTACAGCTCCTAAAGTGAGCAGGAGTATGACTCCTATGTGAGGTTGCATCTAGCCGCTACACCAGAGCCAAGAAGACTTTTCTTAGATCTAAGTAGGCCAGGCAATCAAGAGCTTTACATGCAGAGCAGGGAGGAATTGTTGAAGAGAGGTCATGGTGATGGTTTCCTGGAAAAGTAAGACTCAGACTCAGTGTCCATCACACTCAGTTGTCAGGGACTGAGGCCAGATGACAGTCCCTAGAATCACCTTGGTCTTGTCACATCTGCATCATCATAATAAAAGGATAGTATGCAAATGGCCATCATGCCCTCATGAATAACAACTGATCAGCAGGAGGCGGGGCTTGACAGGGGACATGAGACTCATGTCCCCTGCTGCCCAGCGCTGGGCCGGGGGACCTGAGGCTGTGTCCCTAGACTGGTGGGACTTGACGGGGGTAGAGCTGACCCGGTCTGGGTCTCATGCAATTTCGAGGCATGCTGGGGTGGGCAGGGACTTGACTCTGGGTCCTGCAGCACACCCCAGACTGTCAGGAGGGAGATTTTCATAATTTTTTTCATCTATGACACTTCTATTATAGAGAAAGGGCAAATAGCAATATTAAAATATTTCCTCTGATTAATTCCCTTTTAATGTGCACAAATTTTGTGCACCTGGCCGCTAGTATAATTAAAATGACTCAATTCCTCTTTAGAGGACTCTCCTTTTTTGAAAAGTGAGAGTTTGTACTAAATAGTCTTTAGGACCATTTCCTCAGCCTACCTTTTGTGACATCATTGCCTAGTGTGGAAGTGCTTGAGTGTGACACTACCAGTCTTTGTAATTCCTGAATTAATATCTGCTTTTCTAGATGTCCAAGGGCAAGGAATCTGTCTCTCTTATCTGTAGCAATTATATGGAGAGAAACTGTCATGAAGGAGGCACTCGGTACATATTTATTGAAGGAATGAATGAAGAGCAGCCACTATTCTTTGATACCTACCCGTAGGTTTGAGCCATGAGGCCATCAAGAGCACCAGCAGCCTTCCCTCCCCCACCATGATATTTTTCCTCTGAGGCTTCTCGTATCTAAACTGTGTTTCTCAGGGCAGGTGATTTTTAAAGAAATTGATTCTCCATTTCAAAAATGGTAAATCCAGAGGCAGATAACCTACAGCCTGAGTTAGATGTCCATAGAGGGCAATCTGACTTCAGTAGATAGCTGGTGTGACTTATATCTTCCTCTCACGGCAGGAGGAGGCGGCTGCACTGTGCTGTCCCTGGACAGTGGCCCTTTTTCCAGCATCGGCCATATATCTCTGGCAGCAAAAGCAGTGCCATCCACCATCCCTGTGTACTTTCCATGCCTGACCCACCTCCATTCTCCAAGGGGCATTCTACACTGGGTGGCCTTGCTGACAGATTCCCCTATGGTCCTGTGATCTCATCCTTCTTAGAATTGAAGCCAGATCAAATTCCCAGAACTTTCTCCTGGGGCCCACGTTTCTGACTTGGACAAATCTGCCAATCTCAGCTCCATGGCCTGATACTCCTTTTAGTTGGGCGAGTGTCCTAGGCCCCTGGGGGAAATGCATTGAGATCTCTTCCTCCCTCCCTCTTTCCCTCCCTCTCTTTCTCATTCTCTCCCTGTCCCTCCCTCCCTCTCCCTCTCTCTTTCCCTTATAAATCACAGCCCCAAGGGCACTGCTGTGCAGGCCCCCCTGCCTGCTGGTCTCAGAGCTGGCTCCTGGCTGATGCTCCCAGCCACTTCTTAAAGCCAGCTAATTATATGTCCTCATGCAGGCAGAGACAAAGCAAGGCTGGCCAGGGGTTGGTTCTGTCAGGCTCTTTTTGCCCAACAGACAAACAAAAACAAAGCCTCTTGGGTTCTCAGTGGGTTTTGGAGAGTTCTGGATCCCGCCTTCACACGGAGCACCTGCAGTCATGTGCTTAATGAATTCACCATCTGCAGATGGCTGACTGATGGGAAGAGAAGGATAGGGTGAGTCCCCAAGGTCACTTCTGTCCTCCCGCTTTGTCCTGTCCTTTCTTACATCTCTTTCTCTAACTCTGTCTGTCCATTTCTTTCAATGAGTGTCTCACTTCCCAAGTCGGACACCTCCTCCACCTCCTTCACTTTTCAGTCATTTCCTGTTGGCAGCTCCCGCCCAGCTCAGGCCCACCCAGTCTTCATACTTCGAACAGCTGCTACTCATGCTCGCTCTCCTGAGGCCATCGCCCCAAGCCTAGACTGACCATGCCCCTCAGTCTGAGAAAAGACTTGGTGATGAGTTCCTATCACGGCCACTTTCCACCATGACCCATAGTCAGCTGTATTAATTTCATTTCCCAGATGAGCATACTGAGAGAGGTCCTAATTCTCCAAAGTCAGCCTGCTTCCAAACAACCATCTGGGCTCTTTGTCAAGAACTTCCCCGACCAAGTTTAACGCCCTTACTGCCAAGGAAGGGCCAGCGAGACAATACGGCTGGGACATGTCATGAACTTTCACGTAGAATAAAAATTCAAAGGTTGTGCTCCAAACAGCAATTTCCGTTTGTGACTTAGTGTTTAGACGCACTCTCCAGGCAGCTCCCTTTCCTGTCCAGGGAGCATTCCCCTTAGCCAGTGACAGCAGTGTGGGGGGAGGGCAGGGACTCCTACCGCCCCACTTTACCTGGGCGCAGTCGGGGGAGTTTGCAGTCAGATGGGGAAGAGGAGATGACCCGGCCAGCAGGCACCTCAATTAGCAAATGCACTTTAATTGTTAAATTCATTATTGCAGATTAATTGAAAACCGAGAATGAGGCTAGACGGTACGGCTTCAGTGCACAATTGGAAAAGCCAGCCTCTGGCCTGGGAGATGCAGGAGGCTCCCAAGGCTGCAGTCTAAAACCTTGTTTTCTCCTCTTTAATCTGCTCTTGAATTGATGAACCTGACGTTTTGCAAACCCAGCAGAAAGGCGCTTCCTTTATTGCCTTTCTTCCCTAGAACTTGGCCATTTAAGCCAGGCCCCCTTGAAAGTGGGCTCTGTAGGAGACCAGCTTGCATTTCAGGCCTCTCTGTTTGCACCTCACGTAACACTTTCAGTGATGGCTTGTTTCATCACAGGAACCCTGCCCCCCAAGCAGAGGATTTGGCTGACTGGAGGTGCCGAGGGGTTAAATGCTCATAGCAGAAACAGCAAGGACAAACACACAAACCAGACAAAACAAAACCAGACTCAGAAACAGAGACAAAAGGGATGGTTACCGGAAGGGAGGGGTTGAGGATAAGTAAAAAGTGAAAGGGAATATAATGAGTCAATAATATTGTGGTAAGTTTACACAGTGATAGATGATTACTAGAATTAGTGGGGTGATCACATTGTAAGGTATAAAAATGTCGAATTGCTAATATAACCAATATAAGATTGTATACCAACTGAACTTAAATAAATAAATAAAACTTAGAGCAATAAAAAGCAAGGACATTAGAACCAGACCAATTCAGGTTTGAATCCAGCTCTCCTGCCTCTACATTGTGAGATTTTTTTTCCTAGAGCATCACTTCTTAACTGTACATGGAGAAAACAATATGGACCTTTAGGATGATTCTGAAGAAGAAATGAGGCCACCGATGTGGATTGCTTATTCCTCCAACTAGCATGGAATAGATTCAGCAAATGCCCCTTCCCTTTCTCCTGCCCCTTTGGGCCCCAACCAGGTTCGTAAATATATTTGAATATTATTTCCCAACTCCAGGTACATTCACTCTTCTTCTTTCTTCATTTCTTCCTGCTTTTCCTTGTCAGCACACACACTTCAAATACCTTAGGAATGCAAGGGCCAATTTGTAACAGCTTGGTTCCACGACTTTGTTATTTGCGGTTAACTTTACCCTGCAATTTAAGAAATAGATCAATAGGAGGTGGCAGCATAGTTTCAGGGTTCCATTGACAGGAGTGCACGTTTCATGATACCCTGGGTGTTAATTACTTTATGTGGATGATCTTACTCCTTACCTTGTTTTTGGAAGGCATGTATTAGTTTAAGGAAAGCTTGATGTTCTGTAACAGATAACCCTGATATCTCCACGGCTTAATACAACACACCTTTATTTCTGGCGAAGGAAAAGCCCAGGGTGTGGGCTGTGGGGCCAGAGGTCCCTCTCTCTGTACTCAGGGACTTGGGGGGCTAATGAGGATCCTATCAAGATTGGTCAGTCATTCATCATACCTGGCATCCCAGGTGGCCCTGGGGGTGGCGAAAGCCTGTAGAAAAAGGAAGAAGGAGAAAGACAGATAGCTCATCCTTTGGGAAGTTCTTTGGCTTTTGTTATTTTGCCAGAAGAGAGAGGCATCACTCCCCACCCCCACATTCCTATTCCTTTGGCCAGAACTCAGTCAGGTGGCCACCAGACCTCCCTGCTAGGGGAGCTAGTCCTGTTATGTTCCCAGAAAGAAGGGGAAAGTCTCCACCACAGGTAGCTGTGAACATCTCCATTTTGCAAAGGAGGAGATGGGTGGGCACGGAAAGTAAACAGGAGAGCCGGTCTCTGAATGTGAGCAATTGTTTCATTTCTCTTCAACCTTCTGAGAATTGTTTTTGAATTTCTCAGTACATATCAGAGATACATATTTTACTAACTAAAAATCCAACTAAGGCAAAACTTGAACTAAAAAAAGGATAATTATAGTGATTCTCAAAATGGAGTGTGTATTTAAAAGCCAGTGGATGCACTCCTTAGGAGAAGCATTTTAAAAACACATTAAATTTTGCTTAATAGTAAGGCATTTAAAATATTTTCTATTGAAACAAATCTGGGTAGGTACATAGTAGAATGCAAATTTATATGAATTTTTAAAATTAAAAATGGGGAAGAAATACTTGCTTGTAGTGGGCCACTGCTGTACCCTTGAACACTCAGGGGTTCAAAGCCACTCCTTTTAGTTTTAGTGGTGGAAAGTTTGAGATATTTTAGTAATTTTTAGATGAAAAAAAATTATGGGGTACATTTAAATGTAATTTCTGACCAAGTCTTACTGCAATTCTTCTAAATAATAACCTATATTACATTTTGACACTTGCCTCAAATTTTATTTCAGTTGTTAACATTCTACCAGTTCCTGGAGCCCAGGTTTATGAGACGGTGAATCCAAAGTGTTTTAAACATATCTCTCAGCTGACAATGTGTCTCTTCTTCAGGGGCAGTCTCACTGTTTATCCCCCAAACCAAGAAATGCCTGGTCTTATTTCTCTAGTCAGGAGCTAATTTGAGCTTTTTCTTAGCTGAAAACCTCTTTCTTGTCCACTGGGAAGAATAAAGATCTTGCATTCTTTTCTTACCATAGCAAGAGAACATCACTCCAACTCCTCTCATCTGCTTTCTATATTGAGTTAACCAATTTAATCTGCATATAATGATGTGGCTAATTAATAGTTTTCCCACAGCTGGTTCCCTCTAGAAATATTTAGCAACTGCCTGCTTGTGGAAGCTGCCCTAGATACAGAGTTCAACTTAGCAATATCTCTTTATAGTAGAACAGAGGGTTTTCATGTTAACTGGCTTTATCATGAGGGGCAAGAATTGCTCAGTGGTATCATGGATCACGCTAACATCTTGTACAAAACATTGTGTAACTCAAAAGATGAGGGGGAAAGTCCTCTCAGAGTTATTATTTATTTCTTTACTTTCTACTTCATTTTAAAACTTTATTCCATTTTACTTCTTATTTCTCAACTTCCTCCTTATTTTCCACAAGTGACCGCACCTTAGGACAGTATCTCCATTAAATTATTCCCCCCATTTTTTCCTATTTTTTAAACTCTCCATGACATTTGGTGTATAAAATTGGATTAATCATATCTTTAATACACTCACTCTCATCACTGGAACATGAGATTTTATTTTTTAATTGTGTCATGAGCAATCACGGAACCCAGTGTAAATGAAAGCGGGGCCGTGGACAGTAACCATGGACAATAACCTGTATCTTATCCTGTGGTTCTCCCAGCCCATGGACTCTCTGGCTCCTCCCATTGAGACAGGCATTATCCTGAACTTGTTTCCATCACATTCCTGCTTTTTAAGTTATTTTATTTCACCTATATGTAGTCTAAAAATGCCTATTTTGATATTAGTTATTTTAGACTTTATAAAAAATCAAGATCTATGTAATTTGGGGGTTTACTTTTCCACTGAACATTAAAGTGCTAAGATTTATGCATATTATTGCAATTTAATATAGTTTGTTCCCTTCTACTGCTTATAACCTTTATTTGACCATTTTGTAGTTGGTTCATCTCTTCTCCCATTGATGAACATTTGGGTAGTTTCAAGTTTTTTGTTATGATGTACAGAGATTATATGAATGTTCTTTTATATATGTCTTTTTGTACAAGCTCAGAAATTTCTTTTGAGTACACAGTTAAGAGTGGAATTACTCAGTCATAGAATATTACAAATGGTCAAACTTAGGAAATATTACCAAACTGTTATCCAAAGTGGTTGCATAAATGTATTATATCACTGCTAACAGCTATACAATCCTGTGTCTTTTCATATACTTGATTTTCTCAGCCTTTTAAATAATTTTGCTAGTTAAGTAACTATACAATGTAGTTTTAGTTTTATTTCTGTATTTAAAGCCATCTTCTTAAGATTTTGGCTGTGCATTTCTCCTGTGAAATGTCTATTTGTATATTTGTTTATGCTTTTCCTAATTGTTTTTGCTTTTTCTATTGATTTTAAAAAGTCCTTATATAGTTTATATGTGAATTGTTGGAGCTAAGTAATACAAATAACTTTTTGTCAATTTTAACTTTATTTTTACTTTCCTTAAATACTATTTTGAAGAATGAAAGTTCTTTATTTTTAACACGTTCAAATCTATCAATCTCTTAATTTATTTCATTCTTTAAAAATATCTCTTAATAAAATTTTAAAATTTTCCTTATAGAGTCTTTCCTGTCTTTTATTGAATATATTTCCAGATATTCTCTCATATTATTGTACATTATGCCTTCTTTTTAGATTTTCTCATTGTTTCTTAATGCATTATAGATAGATCTTATATCCAGCTACTATGCTAAATTCCCTTATTCTAGTAATTTATCTGCAGATTCTTTTGGACTGTCTATTTGAAAACCATGTCATCTACAGATCCTTATGAGTCTAATTTTCCTTTTTGGTTTATTTTGCTGCCTAAGACTTCCAGACAATCTGAAATATAAGTGGAAGTTATAATTATTCTGCAATAATAAGAATGGGGTAATATTGTGTTTTCTGTAGGGTGCGGCTATAGGGTTAAGCCTCGGACTGACCTGTTGGCAAAGCCACAAACAAGTCCCAGCTTAGAGGGCACAGCCCTCTTAGCATAATTAGGCTTGACCTTATGATACTCCCTAGATCTTATCTGGGTAGCTAATGGGCTGAGGGAAATGCAGCAAGTGCTGCCAAAACAAGTGAAACTCACAAGAACACTGTAACCATGGTGACCACTACTTGTTTACCTCTGGCTATAAAATAAAGGCTCAGCTTGCTGTCTGGGTCTCTCTCTGTGGCCTCAGCCAGGCACAGGAAGATCCACCTAGACGTTCTCAACCTTCCTAACGCCGCGACGGTTTTAATACAGTTCCTCATGTTGTGGTGACCCCCAACCATAAAATTATTTTCGTTGCTACTTCATAATGTAATTTTGCTACTGTTATGAATCGTAATGTAAATATCTGATATGCAGGATGTATTTTTATTGTATGCGACCCACAGGTTGAGAACCGCTGATAGACCCAGCTACATCCTTCACTATCCGCCCCCCCCCCCACCCCGCCCCCCAGCTCAGGCTCACCGAACCCTTGGCTGAGCTGGCCCCACACAGTTTTCCTTAGATGTTAAAATATATATTTTTCATAAGATAAGAAGTTTTTATTTATTACTAACTTAATGAGAATTAAGAATGGTTGATCAATTTTATCCAATTGTTCTACATTTATTGAAAAATTCTATTTTTTTCTATTATTTTCTTAATAATGATTATATTTCTTAATTTTCAAAGTATTAACCCATCCTTGCATACTAGGGATACAATTGGTCAAGGTGTATTATCTTTTTAATATTTTTACATTAGATTTGTTAATATTTTAAAGGATATTTGTACCCATATTCAAAATGGAATATTTTTCCCATTGATTTTTTTTTTAGAGAGAGAGTAGAAAGGGAGGGGGGAGAGAGAGAGAGAGAGAGAGAGAGAGAGAGAGAGAGATTGATTGGTTGCCCACTGCACATGTTTCAGCCAAGCCCGGGAATTGAACCCTCAGTCCTTTGGTCAGTGGGAAGACCCTCTAACCACTTTGCCACACCAGCCAGGGCACACTTAGTTTCTTTTATAGGAAGTTTTTAATTTAATTTTATTGATTTTGTTTTTCCATTCACAATATTTTTCATTTGTTTCCTCTCTTTGTAGAGTTTACAGGTTTGTTAAGTTTTCTGTGTTTTTTTTTTTTTTTTTCAAAGAATCAACTTTTAACTTTGTTATACGCCCCAGTATATCTTTCTTTCTTATTTTGTTAGTTTCCATTTATATTTTTCATCTCTCTTCTTTTATTTCTTGCTTTTTGGTTTATTCTTTGGTTAATTAAGATGAAAAAAATTTAAAAATGAACACAGTAACTTGAGGCTTTAATACTTTCCAATATAGGTGTTTACAGCAATAAGTTTCCCTCAAAGCATTACTTTAGCTGAAGCCTACAGGTTTTGATTATCATGATCACATTACCAGGTGCTATCAATAATCCATTATTAGATGTTTCATTATCATATGGTTATAAATATTTCAAAATTTAATTGTGATCCATTCTTTAACTTATAAAATAAGCACAGTGCACTTTTAGATTTTCAAATTGTGGGAATTTATATTAATTATTTGTTATTAATATTTAACTTAAATAATAAGCTAAGTTCAGAGATCACTGTTTGTTTGTTAGCTGGTTTGAAATTTGTTGAGAGTTTTCTTATGAACCCAGTACATAATTAACTATTGTAAATGTTTTGTATAAACTTGAAAAGTCTATATTATAGTAGACAAATACAGAAATCTGCATAGGTGCTTTAGGTCAGGTGTTGTTTATATCATCTTTACCCTTGATTGTTTTTCTTTACATGGCCTATCAATAATGTAAAAGTTGTGTTAAAATCTACTACTAAAATGGTGGTTCATTACAAGTTCTCATAAGTTCTATCACTTACCTTTTATGCATTTTAATGTTATTAGCTAAATACATTTTTAAAAATTGCTATACATTTTTGGTGAACCAAAACTTTTATCATTATGAAGTAGCTCTCTCTTTTTAAAATTCTTTATTGTTTAAACTGTTACATATAATATTACATATGTCTCCTTTTTCCCCATTGAACTCTCCCCGGCCATCCACTCACCCCCCAAAAAAGCCCTCACCCCCCATTGGTTATGCTTATATGAGTGCTTACAAGTCCTTTGCTTGATCTCTTACACCCACTCCCTCCCCTGCCTTCCCTCTGAAGGTTGATGGTCTGTTTGACGCTTCTCTGTCTCTGGATCTATTTTTCTTCATCAGTTAACATTGTTTATTATATTCCACAGATGAGTGAGATCATGTGATATTTATCTTTTTCTGACTGACTTAGTTTGCTTGGCATAATGCTCTCCATGTCCATCCATACTGTTATGAATGGTAAGAGTTCTTTCTTTTTTATAGCAGCGCAGTATTCCATTGTGTAGATGTACCACAGTTTTTTAATCCACCCATCTGCTGATGGGCACTTAGGCTATTTCCAAATCTTAGCTACAGAGAGCCCAGAAATTGACCCAAGCCATTATGCTCAATTAATATTTGACAAAGGAGGCAGGAGCATACAATGGAGTTAAGAAAGTCTCTTCAATAAATGGTGTTGGGAAAATTGGACAGATACATGCAAAAAAAAAAAAAAAAGAAACTAGATCACAACTTACACCATACACAAAAATAAGCTCAAAATGGATAAAGGACTTAAACATAAAACAGTAAACTTTAGAAGAATCCACGGGTAGCAAAATATCAGACATATGTCGTAGCAATATCTTTACCGATACAGCTCCTAGGGCAATAGAAACTAAGGAGAAAAATCAACAAATGGGACTATATCAAAATAAAAAGCTTCTGCAGAGCAAAAGAAACCATCAACAAAACAAGAAGAAAGCCCACTGCATGGGAGAACATATTTGCCAATGTTATAGCTGATAAGGGCCTAATCTCCAAAATTTATAGGGAACTCATACATCTTAACAAAAGGAAGATAAACAGTCCAATCAAAAAATGGGCAAAGGACTGAAATAGACACTTTGTGAAGTAGCTCTCTTTATCCCTTATAATATTTTTTTCTGGTAGTCCAGCTTAAGTCAGATTAAAATACCTATATCATCTTTCTTTGGTTAGAATTTGCCTGATGCATTTTTCCCATTCTTTTATTTTCAATCTTTATTTAGGATTTAGATTTTTCTCTTTTAGCAGAATGTGTCAGAATTTTAAAAATTCAACATGCCAACATTTGTATAATAATTGTCTAAAATATATTTCAATTATTTGGGCCTATTTTATCATTTTAATGTATTATTTCAATTTTCCAATATTTTCTTTTTATTAAAGTTTTGATCACCCAACTTCTTTCACTTTACTCTCCATTATTAAAATATTTTAAACTATTTTCAATGGCAAATTATTTGAGACTTTATATACCTTGAATATCATCTGTCATGCCCTTATATTTGAAATATAGTTTGAATGAATGTAACATTCTAAATTTTATGTTCATTTGTTCAATACTTGAAATCACTGCTCCCTTGTTGCCTTTCATTCATTATTCTTTTCAAAATCTGATTTGGGGCAGATTCTTGTTTCTTTGGATGTTTTGCTTTCTCTCTTTTTAAGTTTTTATAACTTTCTTCTTTAAAATATTATATATCCTTAAAAAAATAAAGATGAGGAAATAACTTGCTACCAAATTAGATCCCCAATTTCAGAGACTTGTGAAACTAGAAGAAACTTTGAAAATTCAATGAGGCATTTCCCTCCTTTGTCATATATAAGTTGTGAGGACTAAATGAGGTCTGTGAATCACTGTTTTTTTAATATAACGCTTAATAAAAACTCAACATTTTAAAATACATTATTTTGTAATCATTGCATTTACTCCATTATGATGTGGGGGAAATGTGAATCCATTAAATAGAATATAGGGTTGGTCAAACTTTTCCTATGGAAGGCTGAATAGTAAAAATCTTAGGTTTTGAAAACCAAAAAAAAGTATAAATATATACTTACATTTCTCTGTAGTGTGTTTAGATGTGGTTTTTCTTTATCTCCATTCTTTGCTATTTTGTGTGTGTGTGTGTGTGTGTGTGTGTGTGTGTGTGTGTGTGTATGGGTTTGTTTTTTTCTTTTTCTTTTTTATTTTATTGCTTAAAGTATTACAAAGGGTATTACATATGTGTCCATTCCCCCCCCCCCTAGACAGTCCCCTAGCCTCCCCTATCCCCCAGTGTCTTAGTCCATTGGTTATGCTTATATGCATGCAAACAAGTCCTTTGGTTGATCTCTTTCCCCCCTACCTCCTGCCCCCCAACCCTCCCCGGCCTTCCCACTGCAGTTTGACAATCTGTTTGAGGCAGCTCTGCCTCTGTATCTATTATTGTTCAAAAGTTTATAATGGTCTCTATTATCCATGAATGAGTGAGATCATGTGGTATTTCTCCTTCATTGAATGGCTTATTTCACTTAGCATAATGCTCTCCAGTTCCATCCATGCTGTTGCAAATGGTAAGAGGTCCTTCCTTTTTAGAGCAGCATAGTATTCCATCATGTAGATGTACCACAGTTTTCTAATCCATTCATCTACTGATGGGCACTTAGGCTGTTTCCAGATCTTAGCTATGGTGAATTGTGCTGCTATGAACATAGAGGTGCATATATCCTTTCTGATTGGTGTTTCTGGTTTCTTAGGATATATTCCTAGAAGTGGGATCACAGGGTCAAATGGGAGTTCCATTTTCAGTTTTTTAAGGAAACTCTATACTGTCTTCCATAGTGGCTGCACCAGTCTGCATTCCCACCAGCAGTGCACAAGTGATCCTTTTTCTCCACATCCTCGCCAGCACTTGTCCTTTGTTGATTTGTTGATGATAGCCAGTCTGACAGGTGTGAGATGGTACCTCATTGTTGTTTTGATTTGCATCTTTCAGATGATTAGTGACTTTGAGCATGTTTTCATATGTCTCTTGGCTTTCTGAATGTCCTCTTTTGAAAGGTGTCTATTTAGGTCCTTTGCCCATTTTTTGATTGGATTGTTTATCTTCCTTTTGTTAAGTTGTATGAGTTCCCTATAAATTTTGGAGATTAGGCCCTTATCAGATATGACATTGGCAAATATATTTTCCCAAACAGTGGGTTTTCTCGTTGTTTTGTTGATGGTTTCTTTTGCTGTGCAGAAGCTTTTTATTTTGATGTAGTCCCATTTGTTCATTTTCTCTTTAGTTTCAAGTGCCCTAGGAGCTGTATCAGTGAAGAAATTGCTTCGGCATATGTCTGAGATTTTGTTGCCTTTGGATTCTTCTAGAATTTTTATGGTTTCCTGTCGTACATTTAAGTCCTTTATCCATTTTGAGTTTATTTTTGTGTATGGTGTAAGTTGGTGGTCTAGTTTCATTTTCTTGCATATATCCGTCCAATTTTCCCAACACCATTTATTGAAGAGACTATCTTGGCTCCATTGTATGTTCTTGCCTCCTTTGTCAAATATTAATTGAGCATATTGGTTCGGGCCGATTTCTGGGCTCTCTATTCTATTCCATTGATCTATATGCCTATTCTTGTGCCAGTACCAGGCAGTTTTGAGAACAGTGGCTTTGTAATACATCTTGATATCTGGTAGTGAGATCCCACCTACTTTGTTCTTTTTCAGGATTGCTGCAGCTATCTGAATCTGACATATTAATCCTTTTTCAATTCCAGAGAATATATTTCTACTATTCAAAGAGAATATTGAATAGTAGAAATATATTTCTACTTATATTTATCTCTTTCAGGGATTTATTTTTAATCTATATATCACCACTTTAACTTCTATCTTCCATTTCTCTTAGCTTTTCTTTTATGTTTCCTATTAGTAATGCCTTATTTCAAGAGATTTCTTCAATCTGGTCTTTCAAATCACAAATTTCTTTCTTAGCTGACTTCTTTCTGCTATTCAATCTTTTGTACTTATTTAACTGTATTTACTTCTGTCTCTATTTTTGCATTTTTATTTCTTTTTCATATATTTAATATCTTCCCTTTTCTCTCTTAAGAAAAATTGTTACAAAATTTGGAACTAAGGCAAGGGATAATTGCAAGCCCATTCAATGTCTGACTGGAACATCAGGATGTATCTAACTCTCTGGGAGAATGCACCTTTCACTTACTATTTATAACCAATTAGGGCTCATACTGTGTGAGGCTATGAATTGGCTTGAGATATTGATAAATACAAGATAATTTCTGTCTGGCAGAAAAAGATAACTTGAAAGGTTATAGTTTTTTCTTTTGCTCTGTAAGACCAATTTTGTGTTGAATTTAGCAATCATGTTCCATTAATCTTTCTTGTATTGGCTATACATAGTCAATCTCTCAAATTCTCATTTGAACCAAGTTTACCATTGTGCTGGTTTCAGTGAGCTAAATAAATCTGAGTTAAAATATGTGTTCACTATAATTTGTATGTGAGCTATATTTTTAATTTTTGAAAACTGCGCTTTGTAATCTCTCTCTTTTTAAAAAAAGGCACTAACCAACAACTTAGAATGCTATTTATTTATTTATTTATTTATTTATTTATTTATGTTAATCCTCACCCGAGGATATTTTCCCATTGATTTTTAGAGAGAGTGGAAGGGAGGAGGAGAGACAGAGAAAGAAACATCGATATGAGAGACATATTGATTGGTTGCCTCCCCAACACACCCAACCCAGGGCTGGGGATCTACCTGGCAACTGAGGTGTGGGCCCTTGCCCAGAATGGAACCTGGGACCCGTCAGTCCACAGGCTGACACTCTCTCCACTGAGCCATATCGGCTAGCAATCATGGCACATGATTGCTAAAATCAACCCATAATAGCCATATTAGCCATATTAGTTAAATTTAAAATTTAACTAATTTTAAATGATTGGTTCATCTCTTCTAATTATTTTCCTTTTAGTGGACGCGATAACCCAATATGTTGTTTTTCTTGTAAAATAGTGGTGACCTTCAATGTCTTCTTATTTTGGCATATGTGCCTTCCCATGTAAAGAATGGATTTATTTTTCTTTTTTTTTTTTCTTTTTTCTTTTGGCCAGGAAATGATTCTTGGGGGAGGCTCTACCGCAGCACCTGTGTGATCTTGCAGAGAGATTTCAGTCTTCCTAGTGGTTTACCTTCCTGGAAGGAACAGGATTAGCATGAGAGACTCAAGGTGGCTTTGTGCTGTTCTCTTGCCTTCATAAGGAGAAGTTTCTGAGAAGTCACCATCCCCTGCATCCTGGGACTTGATTTACTGCCATGGCTGCTTCTGCTGCTCCTTTTACCTTTGGTGCCCTCATGAGAATTCTACTGTGCCCAGCTGGCCCCCTCTGGGGCTGCTGCCCCGTAACTCTGGCTGTACAGGGGTGGACACTGCTCTCCACTTGTTTACTTTGTCCCAAAGAAGATACAATATCTGGCTTTAATTTTTCACATCACAGCTCTAGCAAGTTGAATGGTCACCCCTCCAAAACAAACAAACAAACAAAACACTGGAACCTGTGAATGTGACTTATTCTGGGGGAAAAACTCTTTGCAAATATAATTAAGTGAAGGATCTTCATATGAGAGGATCCTAGATTACCTAGGTGGGCCATATATCCACTGACAAGTGTTCTTATCTATCTATATATATCTATATATATCTATCTGTCTCTATCTATCTATCTATCTATCTATCTATCTATCTATCTATCTATCTATCTATGGCTAATATGCTAAGTGTCTATCCGACCGGTTGCTATGATGTGCACTGACCACCAGGGGCCAGACGCTCAATTCAGGAGCTGCTGAGCTGCAGTGACTTTGAAGCAGTGGTTCTTAGGTGACTCACCCTGAAACCAGAGAGGAGGGAGCCCAATTTCTCATGGGGCCATGGGTTATGTTGTTGCTGGGGCACTGTCGGCCCCAAATCTGGTTTAATGGACACTTGTGTTTGTGTTCCACACCCAGTACGACAGCAACTTTGCACAGTGCCCTCTCACACTCCAGGACCCCTCAGGGGATGTCAGAGAGCCGGTTTTCAGCCTGATGCCCATAGGCCAGGACAAGGGACCCCACCCTGCTGGAGGGAACCTGCTCACTCTGAAGATGTCCTTTGAGCCACGGCGCCAACCAAGGTGCGGCTGGCTGGGGAGGGACCGTGGGAGGTTGGCTCCAGGACATGTCTAGCCCCTCTCACTCAGTTCTGCCCCACCAGCCACCTCCTAATTAATTTCCTTTCAATGTGCATGAATCCGTGCACCGGGTCACTAGTAAGAAATAAATAAGGAGAAGATACAGACATGGGAGAAGCCCATGTGAAGACAGAGACAGAGTGGACGGATGCGGCCACCTCCACGGAACACCTGGAGCCAGGCTGGGAGGCGTAAGCAAGGATTCTCACTGATGCTTTGAAAGAAACACAGCTGGATTTCAACACCTGGATTTCAGACTCCTGGTCCCTGGCACTGTGAAAGAATAAATTTCTGAGGCTTTAAGCCACCAAGTCTGTGGTAATATTTCTCAGAAGCTCCAGAAAACATATTCAGATATCCAAGACTAGACTGTAACCATTAAGTGTCTTTACTAAAAGTTTGGGAATAATAGGAGCAAAGAACAACATGGAGAATAGTTACAACACCACATAGGCCCAGAGGCACCGGGACCTCGTGGACTGCCTCCTCACCGGGACACTCCCTGCCTCCTTGTGGCCAGGAGCAGCATTTCCAAGAAGTTGTCAGGGGGTTGGGACTGGCCCAATGGCATGCCCAGCCTAGAGAGAAGAGGAAGTTCTTCTCCTCACAGCTGACTAAGGCTGCCTGCTTTCAGCCCCAGGGTGAAATTTCTCTCCCATCATGAGAAGCCAGTCTCACCTACAGGCTCTGTGTCCCCAAACCATCAGGTCCTCCAGCAGATCCTCCAACAGCACGTTTCCCAGGGCCTGGGATTTCAGTCTTGTCCGGGGTTGGGGGGTGGGGGGCTGGTCCAGGTCCAACCCACTGTTTAAGGTTTGAAAAAAAAAGTCTCATGATCAGTGTCACTCAGGGTCATCTTGTTACATTAAGTTCACTTTAAGGTGCCTTAAGTTTGGGGTGCTTGGAGGGACAGAAGCTCTCGGTGAACTTAGGGTTACTAATAATCACAGCTACATGAAGTCAGCATATATGGATGAAGACTGGGAAGAAATCCAAAAATTGCTAATGGTTTCATTAAAGAGGTAAGATTATATTAAGGTTACAGGTGAGATTATGTTTTTTTTCTCTTTAAAAATATATCTTTTAATGTTTCTTTCAGAGTGCATAATGCTATTTTTACTGTAAATAAGGATAGTCATAAAGTTTTGATGCTATAAGAAAGGAAATATATTCCTTTGCCTATCTCCTCATTACTCTGAGGGGGGAAAAAAGATACTAGTGGCTAGGGACACATTTCTCTGCTGAGAGAAACTCTTACAGTTTATGTGCATTTCAAATAGTTGTCGATCTATTTGGGAGGAGAAATGCTTCCCTTTCTTGTTAGTAGGGAGGGCACATTTCTCCTCATCTTATTAAAGAATATCAGTCATGAGGCATCATGCTGATTGAGTGAGGTGAGAGAGGGAAGGAGATCAAGAGTGAGAGAGAGACAGAGAGAGATACACGCACACATACATCCAAATTCAGACACAGAGAGAGACAGAGACACAGAGAAACAGCAAGCAAGAGACAGCAAGAGCCCTGGCTGGGTAGGTCAGTTGGCTAGAGCATCATCCCAATACTCCAAGGTCGCAGGTTCGATCTCCAGTTAGGGCACATGCAAGAATCAACCAATGAATGCATAAATAAGTGGAACAACAAATCTCTCTCTCTCTCTCTCTCTCTCTCTCTCTCTCTCTCTCTTTCTCTCTTCCTCTCTCTCCTCTTCTTCTCTCTCTCCAATCAATAAATTAAAAGAGACAGCAAGAGATAAAGAGAGAGAGAGAGAGAGAGAGAGAGAGAGAGAGAGAGAGAGAGAGAGAAGCGTGCGGGACTCAGGAAGGGAGGAGGATGGAGACGTAAGAAGAGAACAGTGAATCTGAAGGAAAGTCATGGCTACCCCCTTAATTAGCTGCAAACCCAGCAGGGCCAGGACAGAGGACAGCCACTAGCAGGAACCAGTGCAAAGACCTGTTTGTAGAGTTTGCAACACTCCGTCAGGCTCCTCTACATCTGGAATGCATTTCTCCATCTCCAACTGTTGGCATCCTTTGAGGCTCACCAGCTTCTATAAAATTTTTATTGATCACTCCATCCCCCATCACACACTTAGGTTGCAAGTTTCTTAAAATATTTAGTATATTCTTGCCTCAACCTCTCTCTTTCAGAAGCCTTCATGTATCCCCCACACATCACATTAAGGGATTCTTAAGGGCAGCAAGTGTGTAAATTTTTAGTGTCTACATTGTGTGTTCCATATTGTCAAGAAAAATATGTTTATGGAAAGTAATTGGAAACCCAGTGATAAGATGAAGGTTAGATTGTTCACATAAATCAGTGAAAAGAATATCATATTATAATTCTCTATTCATTTTTAAAGCTTTTTTTTAATTGATTTTTTTTGAGGGAGGGAGGGAGGGAGGGAGGGAGAGAGAGAGAGAGAGAGAGAGAGAGAGAGAGAGAGAGAGAGAGAGAGAGAAAGAAAGGGAGAGATAGAAACATTGATGATCCATTGACTGCTTCCTGCATGCCCCCTACTGGGGATCAGGCCTACAACCCAGGCATGTGTCCTGACCAGGAGACAGACCTGTGACCTCTTGGTGCACGGGACTATGCTCAACCAACTGAGCCACACAGACTGGGATCTATTAATTTTTTAACAAAATTTACATAAAGCTGTATTTCTATTAAAAACACAACAACAAAATGTAAGGACTGAAAAGCCATACTACTGCCTAGTAACCATGCCCATTATCAAAATCTGTTCACAGCACATAGCTACCATCTAGTGCCCCCACCACAAGTGGATAGTAGTGTAACAACAGTCAAAACAAGGGTGCAATGAATGATACTGAAAATTAAAACACGCTCATGCTGTACTGGATACCGATATTGCCTAAAGTTCTTTTAAGCTCGTCGGGCTCACGATTCTGTGATTATCATTACTGAGAAAACAGTAATAACTAACATGTATCGTTGCTAACTCAGTGCCAGACCCTTTTTTTCCAATGTTTTGTGTGTTTTTACTGGTTTAGTGTTAATAAGCAATCTGAGAAATTCAGGCAGAGGGAGGTTAAGTACAGGGTAACGGTTGGAGCCCAGAGCCAAGCCCAGGAAATTCCTCCCAGAATCCACACCCTTTAACATGGTGATCTACTGCTTTGCATGCCTTGCCTCTTTCCAGAAATGTTCTGAGATGTGGTTTTTAATTCTAGAAGCAATGATAAAATTGTGGAAACACCATCCTTTCAGAGAAGCTAAGGGCTGTGGGAGAAAGCACAGTGGTGAACAGTGGGAGGGTGGTGGACCCTGTTCTAGCCGTGTGGCCTTGAGCAAGGCACTTACCTCTCTGAGCTCTATTTTCTCCACTTGTGAATGGGATGTTGTGAGGATTAAATGAGTTAACGTGTGTGAAGCATCCAGCAGGGTGCTGAGCACCAAGAGAGTGCTAGAGCAGTGTTTGCTGATGTTCATGGAGCTCATTGAACGCCACTGTGTCCCCTGCAGGCATTGTGCTGTGCTCTGGGGATGGAGAGAGATGGAGAGAAGCCTTTATCCTTAAGGGAGCACTTGACCTAGTGGAGGAGAATGACATGGGATCAAATCATGCTACCAGAAGGCAATAGGAAGCAGGATGGAAGAATTGAAGAAAGTGCACCTAGACCCTGCCGGTGTGGTTCGCTGGTTGAGCATCCATCCAGGAAATAAGAGGTCGTGGTTTGATTCCCAGTCAGGCCACATGCCTGGGTTGTGGGCTTGATCCTCTGTAGGGGGTATGCAGGAGGCAGCTGATGGATGATGTGTCTCTCTCATTGATGTTTCTATTTATCTACCCTCTCCCTTCTTCTCTCTCTAAAAATCAATAAAAACATATTTTTTAAAAAAGAAAGTGTACCTAACTTAGTCTCAGTGGAAAGAAAATATTTGGCTGTCCTTATTCTTAGACAAAAGCAGTTTTTATCCATTTTATCTATCGCATATCTGGTTTTCTCCTTTCCTAAGCCATAGTGCCTGAGATTTCAAAATTAGAGATTTATTTATTTGGGTCAAGCATTGCCCTTTTCTCATGGGCTTCTATAAAACTTCAAATTAACTCGGAGTTTGCATCAGTGTCCTAGTGACATTTTGGAGGCATCTTACATGATAAATTGCAAGAAATCGCATCCAGAGACTCAATTCCGAAAGTCTGGATGGGACCTGGAAACATGTCGCTGGTTCTGAGGCTGGTCCCCCCAGGTGCCTTGTCTTTGGCACAGGCTGAGGGCCTAGGGCACACTGGTCCCTTGGCACAGCTGACAGGCAAATGCACTTGAAGGAGGTAGGTATGCACTTAAGTGAAGGGGTGATGTGGGAACTTCCATCCTTTATCCTCCTACCACTGTCACTTCAGGTGCCTTCTCTATCCCTGTCTGGACAAAGCTCACTGGGAGAATCCAGGACCAGGGACACTGGGCCCCAGCAGCCTGCCAGCCTGCTCATCCCTCTGCCTCCCCAGAGCTCCACCACCTCATGTCAGTCCCCAGCTATGTGGCTAATGAGGGGCCTATTTAGACCTCATTAGGAGATCAACTTGGTTTCTTCCGCTCTCCAAGGCTAATTGTGCTCTTTCATTAGCTCAATTTTGGCAATTAATGAATCTCCATATACACAAATGGCTGTTTGTTTTTTCATCTAAGTGACATGTGTGCGGCTGTCCTCTCCTCTCTTGGCGTGCATTCGTCTCTGCCTTGTCTCCCTTTCCTTATAAATGCCCTGGTCAGGGTTCTAGCTTCAATGCTTTGTGTGTTTTCACTGCTTTAATGTTAATAACCATCTAAGAAACTCGGGCAGAGGGAGGTTAAATGCACAGTTAACTGTTGGAGCCCAGAACCAAACCCAGGAAACTCGATAGAAACTAACAAGGCAAACTTCAAAGCTAGAAGGGTTTGTGGTAGAGAAACTGGGGAGCTCATGGAGTAAAAGGAAGCACCAAACAATTGATCCTTAAACATCAGAGGAACCAGGGAACCCCAGGGACCTGAAGTCCTTAAGCAATAAGACATTTTACCAGTAATCTCATATTCAAGACTCGCCCGCCCAGCGGGTGCTCATTTGTTACATCCAGTGGCTCCATGATGTCATCAGAAACCACCTCAGTATTTTGGCTGGTCCTCTTAGCAAATCCCACTTGGTTCTAAGATGACTAAGGCAAACACTCTTGTTGTGTGTTTCCTTCCCACGTCCCGCGTGGATCAGGGTTCAGGAACTGGAAGCAGAGCCGCACACAAATGAAAATGAAAAGACAAGAGATAATTTGAAATATTGGGGGACCAGACGGGCAAGTACAACTCAAGGGGAAGGACTTCCACCTGCTCTCAGGCCTCACCAAGCTTTTATTGATCTGGGATGCACCCATAGCATAGCCCTTAGGCAGGCGACCCCCCATTAACAGGCAGACTAGCCCATCAGCAAGGATTTACATAATAATAAATGGGGGAGTAGTTTCAGCCACCACTGTCTGGACAAACAGAGGTGACGCCTAGCTTTGCTAGGGCTTCAAAGGCACCCAGCCTTGGGGGGGGGGGGGGTCTCTGTCTATGCTTATCAGATAGTGAAGGCAGTAAACAGTTTCCCACACACTCTGAAGCTGTAAAGAAAGTAACTTTCTCTCCCCGCGCTTCCTGTCTTTCAAGTCATTCCATGAATGAGACTATATTGTGACCATTGTCTATGTTCTGGTGTGCACACCTGTGCCAAACCAACCCATCTATATGCCAAGCTCAAGTTTTTCCTTTCTCTTTCAACTGATCATACTGGATCCCCATGTGACTGATGGGGAAAATGAGACATTTTGGGGGGGCTAGCAGTCTGAATGTGCCATTAACCTAATGCACATTCTTGTTAGCCTATAGTCTAGCAGCCGTGGGCAAACTACGGCCCGTGGGCCAGATCTGGCCCATTTGAAATGAATAAAACTATTGAAATAAAAGACTGTACCCTTTTATGTAATGATGTTTACTTTGAATTTATATTAGTTCACACAAACACTCCATCCATGCTTTTGTTCCGGCCCTCCAGTCCAGTTTAAGAACCCATTGTGGCCCTCAAGTCAAAAAGTTTGCCCACCCCTGGCTAGCCACTGCCCCTTTAATTGTCTGGTCCTGCAAGACTTGTTTACTCCCATTTTAGAGGGGCCCTAAACAATACAACCCTCAGGCTAGCACCAGACCAAGCCTTGAGATATGGTCTCACTGCCCCCATCCCAGCACATGGGGCTTTTTGCAAAGCCTGAAAAAGGTCCGGAAGTATAATCCATATTTGGGGGACACCAAAGGGGTATAAAGGGAAAGCTTCCTCCATATTGGTTTACTCAGGATTTGGAGAGAGACAGACTCCCCTGAGTCACTGTACTGGTACATGTGAAATGTCTGGAGACAAATGGGTTTTTCCTGTGCCTTCAGTACTCCTGCATATTTTTCGATTACCTGGTAAATCCTGTAACATGTCCATAGTTATGAGCCGGGGGGCAAACTGGTGCAATTGTGATTGTTGACATGTAGCTCTCGGCTGCCTACTCGTGCCCTGCTCACACTTGCTCTGATGGATCATTTCCAACATGCGACTGCCTCTGTGCATATCTCACTTTATGATCTGGCAGGTGTGATAGAACCCAGTTCGGGACGGCCAATTCTGGAAGATGCCTGGTCCCTTGTGTCTATGTTCTGTCTGCCCAAGGCCTGGTATCATCTCAGGAGCTACCTCTCTAAAAGATGTATAAATCTCTGTTGCAGACACCATGGTCTTGTTGCAGAAATCTCAAGAGCCTGTGATGTGGTTTTCTCACTGAGGGTTTCCGAAACCTCCATCTTGTCTTTCCCCAGCACTGACACCTCCAGCTCCATAGGATCTGCCAGATTGTATGGCCCAAGTGTCAGGGCTTCTTGACTGTAGCCTGCAGCTACCATGGGGCCTCTCCTGCTCCCGGCCCCAGTGTACTGGTTGAACCAATACGCCTAGGTGTGGGATGTGTTGCCTCTAGAGCCCAAGAAATCTAGAGCCCGACACCTTGCTTCCTTCTTGTATTGAGATGGAAGATTCAATAATTTGTTTCTTACTCTGAAAAGAATACTATAGCACACCCTAACCATTGGATACCCTACAAATGTTACTAAAGTAGCAGATGCCTGAATCCTCATCAGGCTGATCTAGTCCCTTCTGGAGCACATCTGTCTTACCATGGCTCATAGCAGGCTAGCTCTTGTCCTCCTGTCCACTCAGCATGGTGCCGTCCATGCACTGGGTAGGTGTGCTCCTCTGTGGGGTCCAGGCAGTCCATACTCTTTGGATGATACCATGGCAGAGGGTGGGAGATCTAACAGAGCTCTTAGGCAAAACTGTGAATGAATGTTGTCCATCGCATGTGAGTGCAAAACTTCTGATTCTCTTTTCTGGTCCAAGTAGAAAAAGAACACATATGTAAAGTCAATGGCCGCATACCACACACCTGAAAACCTGCTCTAATAAAAATGCTATATCAAGCACAGCAGCTAAGATTGAGGCAATAATTGGGGTTGGCCTACATTAGTTGGAAGTCATTCTACAGTATTTATACAGTTTCTGCAGAGTTTCATCCAGTTTCTGGCCAATCCGTGGAACTTTGATAGATAGGGGCCACTCCCCCTGCTTTCTTTATGTCTTTAAGAATGGCTCCGGACAGGCTAGTGTGGCTCAGTGGTTCAGTGTTGGCCCATGAACAGGAGGTCACGGTTCGGTTCATGATCATGGTACATGCTTGGGTTGCCGGCTCCATCCCAGTAGGGGATATGCACAAGGCAGCCAATCAATGATTCTCTCTCATCATTGATGTCTCTATTTCTCTCTCCCTCTCCCTTCTTCGCTCTGAAATCAGTAAATACATAAATAAACAAATAAATAAATAAATACAAAATATATAAAAGTTTTTAAAGAATATTTTAAAAAATGGCTCCAACCTCTATCATTGGCTCTACAACATTTTAAAATTAATTACTTAATTCTTTTGGTAAGAGCATTTAATGTGAGATCTACTCTCTTAGCAGATTGTAAAGTGTATACTATATATTGTTATCTGTAGCGGTATTATTGCAAATCTGACCTCTAAAACATATTCACCTTGCATAACTGAAATTTTATACACATTTATTAACAAGTTCCATTTCCCCCTCCCTCAGCCCCTGGAAATGACCATTCCAGTTTTTGTGTCTGTGAATTTACTTTAGATACTAAGGTATCTCATATAAGTGGAATGATGCATATTTTTCTTGTGACTGTTTCACTTCACTTAGGTGATGGATGCCCTCAAGGTTCATCTGTGTTATTGCATATTACAGAATTCCTTCATCTTAAAGGCTTATTAATATTCCACTACAATTTGTTTATCTATTCATCTTTTCATGGACACTTGGGTTGTCTCCACATCCTCACTATTATACATAGCACTGTGATGAACATGGGTGTGCTATATCCCTTTGATATCCTGAGTTCAAATATTTTTTTAAATATATTTTATTGATTTTTTACAGAGAGGACGGAGAGGGATAGAGAGTTAGAAACATCGATGAGAGAGAAACATCGATCAGCTGCCTCCTGCACACCTCCCATTGGGGATGTGCCCTCAACCAAGGTACATGCCCTTGACCGGAATCGAACCCGGGACCTTTCAGTCTGCAGGCCGACGCTCTGTCCACTGAGCCAAACCAGTCAGGGCCTGAGTTCAAATATTTTGATGAATACCAAGAAGTAGGACTTCCCAATTATATTGTAGTTCTATTTTTAATTTTTGAGGAAGCTCCATACTGGTTTCCACAGCTGCATCATTTTATATTCCCACCAAATAGTGTATAAGGGTCCTAACTTCTCCACATCCTTGCCAACACTTACTGTATTAAAAAGTTTTCTTAAATAGCCATTCTAATAGATAAAATGCCATATCTCATTGTGGTTTTGCTTTGCATGTTCCGGATGATTAGTGAAGTTAAGCACCTTTTCATACACATTTTGGCTATTTATATGATTTCTTTAAAAATATCTACTCAGGTCTTTTTGTCCATTTTTCTTTCTTTCTTTTTTCTTTTTGCTTTTGAATTATAGGATTTCGTTACACATTTTGTAAATTAACCCCATATCAAATATATGGCTTGCAAATGCTTTCTTCCCTCCTGTAGGTTGCCTTTTCACGTTCTTGGTTGTTTTCTTCGCTGTGTAGAAGCATTTTCGTTGGATGTAGTCCCATGGGTCTAATTTTGCTTTTGCTACCCGTGCTTTTGCTGCCATATCCATTCAATCATTTCTAAAATCAATGCCATGAAGCTTTTCCTCTCTGTTTTCTTCTAGGCGTTTTATAATTTCACATCACATTTAAGTCTTTATTCCATTGTGAGTTGATTTTTTGTGGGTGGTACAAGATAAGGGTCCAATTTCATTCTTTTGCATGTGGGCATCCAGTTTTTCCAACACCACTTTTGAGGAGACCACCCTTTCCTTATAATGCAGTCTTGGCTTTCTTGTTGAAGATCAGTTCATCATATATGTGTGAGTTTATCTCTGAGCTCCCTGTTCTGTTCCATTGATCAATATGTCTTTCTTTATGCCAGTATCATACTGTTTTAATTACTGTGGCTTTGTAATATATTTTGAAATCAGGAAGTGTGATGCCTTCAGCTTTGTTCTTGTTTTCCATGCTATATTGTTTATGATTTACTACTGTGGCAAGTGGTGGGGAGGGAGTTTCAGGGGCTTCCCCTTGGCTTTCCCTAGTATAAAGGTTGCTTAAAACATCAAGAATATCAATCCCAATTACATACCATGGGCAGAGAACTACTAGGTGGGTTCCTGGACTCAGCAACCCACCTGGAGTCAGACTTCAACTAGACCTGTTTTTGCCTGGCCTCTTTCAGCCCTCACCCAAACAGGGGGAGAAGGTTCATGAATTGAATCTTTGAATATCAATATTAACTCAGATCCTGTTTCTAATAATCCTCAAAATAACTTGGTTTTCCCCTTTGCCTCATGTATAGTCATCCAGATAAATGGCCATAGGTCCCTTTGGGAGGGAACAGGGACAGTCATCACAGTATCTACTCACCACAGTACTATAGGGTCCTTGCTCCTCAGTCAATGGGTTCTGGGTCTCAGGTTTGGGACCTGAGTAAGGGCTTGTGACTTCTTATTAGGATGACCACCCTCGGCCTCTTCTTCCTCCTTTGTTACCATTTCATGCTTATTGATGCCAAGCAGCATCTTTGTTTGCTGCCTGTCTCTTCTGTTCCTATGAAAACCATGCTCTCTATTAGCCATATCCACAGTTACCTGTGGATCAAGCTCCCTTGGCTGCCCTTTAGGCCCTTCCATGGGGCCCAGTCCTCTTTATTTCTTCCTCTATCTTCTTCTGGGACAACTCATTTTACTGGGTTGGCTCTCTCTTTTTCTAGGATTCTACAGGCTCCTCTCTATTCAGCAGCAAGTTTGCCGCATTCATGGGTCCTTGCTAGGGTGCTAAATCTGGTCTCCAAAGAAAGCATCCGTAGCCAGTGAATTCCACCTTATATAATCCTACATGAAGATTACACAACATTTAATCCCAGTTGTATTCGCCTGGTTCCTGCTGGTATCTGCCAGCTAACTCTTAAAACTTTGGTGAATAGTCATTTTTTCTCCCTTATTAGGCTCAGCATGTCTGTAGCCACATCATTATGTTGAAATTAATCCTAGTTGTCAATCTCAAAGCCAGGAGAGGATGTGGGGCTAGCTCCTGAGGGAGGCACCTGCTGCATCGTGGGGAGGGAATCCCTTATAGCAGTGGTCGGCAAACTCGTTAGTCAACAGAGCCGAATATCAACAGTACGACGATTGGAATTTCTTTTGAGAGCCAAATTATTTTAAACTTAAAACTCTATAGGTAGGTACATTGTTATTAATTTAATTAGGGTACTCCTAAGGCTTAGGAAGAGCCACTCTCAAGGGGCCAAAGAGCCACATATGGCTCGTGAGCCGCAGTTTGCCGACCACGGCCTTATAGCATCTTCCGTCACAGTGATAGGGAAAAGTGGGCCCTTATGCAAGCTCTGAAGGTTCAGGGGACCCCACAGAACATCCTCAGGAGTATCTATCCAGATGTTTCAGGGCCCCAGTTCTGTCCACAAGTGCCCTGACCTTAATGTAACTTACCTGCCTCGTCTGAGGTTTCAAGTGTTGCTGGATCCCGTTTCTCAGCCCGTTACTCTTCCACTACAGAACATCAGGGCGCTTTGTTAAATTTGCACACATAGCCGTGACCTACTTTTTCTCAGGATCTCTTTGCAGGGATCAACACAACTTACCAGTAACCAGCCATCTCCACTTTCTTTGTAGGCACAGTTTCTCCATGTTTCCTGTGCCATTGTTGGTGCTATGGTGATTCTTGGCTCTACCAGGACATTTCTCTACCTGCAAGCGTGTCCCCTGCACTGAGATGTTTTCTCGGTGGAGCCCCAGGGAGATTGTTAGCAACTGGGCCACCCCCTTTGACTACAGCCTGTTCCTGAACCAATCACTACTCAGGACAGAGGAGAGAGCCAGTCCAAAGCCCTACCTCACTGCCTGTTTTCCGAACCCCCACTCTCAGCACCCCTTGTGTTAGTTTGGATTCTCCTAAAAGCAAATACCAAAACCGGATTAGATGTGCAAGAGATTTACTGAGGAGAAACACCTGTCCGGGAAAAGAGGAGGAAGTTGGAAGAGGCAAGAAGTCATCAGACTATATGCAGGTCTATATCAGTTCCTATTCCTGCTGTCACAAATTACCACTAACTTAGAGGTTTCAAACAGCACACACTGATGCCTTTACAGTGCTGGAGGTCAGAAGTCTCACTGGCTAAGATCAAGGTGTCGGCAGGGCTGTGTTCCTTCTGGAGGGCCCAAGGGGGAATCTATCCTTTACCTTTTCCAGCTTCCAGAGGTTGCCAGTATTCCTCGGTTCGTGGCCCTCTTCTGTCTTCTGAGCCATAATTGCATCGTTCTGCCTTCACACCCCCTTCTCTGCTCCTCCTGCTTCTTTCTTTTAAGAGTGATTACATGGGCCTTTGGCATGTTCCAGGATCATCTCTCATCTCAACATCCTTAACTTAATAACACATGCAACGTTCCTCTTACCATAAAAGGTAACGTATCCGCAGGTTCTGTGGATTAGGAAGATGTTTCCAGGGGGCATTATTCAGCCTAGACAGGTCTTTCCCCTCTAAAGGAGAGAGGGAAGGAAGGAGAACTGAACTGTAAGAGTCTCAGACTGGCCCTACCTGGTTTGGCTCAGTGGATTGAGTGTTAGCCTGTAGATTTAGGGGTCCTGGGTTTGATTCCAGTCAAGGGCACATGCCCAGGTTGTGGGCTTAATCCCCAGTGTGGGTCATGCAGGAGGCAGCCAGTCAATGATTCTCTCTCATCATTGATGTTTCTATCTCTCCCTCTCCTTTCCTCTCTGAAATCAATAAAAATATATTTTAAAAAAGTCTCAGACTGTAGCACACCTCTAAGAAAGTTTGGCTGAGCCAAATTTCTCTTATGCTCAGGTTCTATGACCCCTTGACTTCTGCTCAAAGAGAAACCTACATGATTCAGGTGGGTGGGTCATCCTGGAGTCCAATCCTTGATGAATAATCCTGCTCTTGTCATGCCCCTTTGAACTTGTCACTCAACCTCTGAGTCAACTGAGATCATCATATCTGAGGAAAATATGCCTACTTTCCCCGTTGGGCTATGGTGATGAGCAAGGAGGCCATACCCATCCCTCCTCAAAATTTCAGTAGTAAGTAAAAGCCTTTTAAAAGAAAAAAAGTAATTTTGTACTCCCTCCGCTCTACATTGTTGACTTAAAGTATTTTTATTGTATCATTACTTACATATTTACAAACATTAAACTAGGCATTTATTCCTTATGCTTATACTTTTCATATTATTATAAAAACAAATCAAATTTATAAATTAAATACAAGCAAAACTAATAACATTAACCAAAATTAACCAAATGAGATTTTTTTAAAAATGAAAATCAATTGTTACTTGCAATAATATTGGCTGCCTTAATGTCAATTCTTTTGATTGACAGTATTTGGCCTATGTTTGGTAATAAACATAATTTATTCTTTTTTTATTAGTTCAAAACAATTATCAGAGTATTTCTTTTTTGTGACTATTAACACAAATTTAACCCTAGGCAACCAAATGATATTTTAGATTCATTTATTAGTGATTATCCAGTTGTATGAAGTATATTTTTATTTGCTTTAGAGTGGAAAGACAAAACTCAAATATTCAAAATGAAATTTTTGGAGAGAACATGGGGCTCTGTGGGAATGTGATCCATGACCAAACACTGAGATAATAAATGTGAATGTGCTCTCCAAAGTTAAAAGAGGTCATGGTTGCTGGGAGCCACCATGGAGATGAGACTGCAACCTAAAAACAGCTCAAATCACATGAAGTAGCCCTTTCTGTCTTGCCTTCCTCTCCTGACAGTGACCCCAATTTACAGCATCATAGCAGGTGAGAAGGCAGGTGTTTCTGTGTCATCTTGGATCTCCCTGAACCCCTGGTTTGACTACTGCTACCTGCAGCCCCATGTGAGGCCAGCAGACTCTGGCAGGGGAGAGGCAGGCAGAGTGAGCTAGGAGGCAGCCTGTCTATAGGGAGTCATAGCAGAGTGGGAAAGGGGATGACATGTACTAAGTAGACCAATACTCTGGACATGACCCCACTCTTACTGTTACCCGGCTGGCAGGAAAGTGATTTTTCCTCTCTTTACCAGGTACTGATCTGGCTTCTAAGGAAGAGGAATGGAGGTCTGATTTATGGAACTAGAATAAATAAATTAAAGGGCCCCATGGGATCTTTAAAACTTTTACTACAAGGTTTACAACACTAATAACAACTTTAGTGTTGTTTTTTGGTTAGATAAAGAGAACAAGTGTGAAGACTGTTCTTTTCTCCTTTCTTTCCTTTTTTCGCCTCTGTTTTTATTTTTATTTTCTCATTTCCTGTTGCTTCCTGTGATTTTCTCTTTGTCAAGGACATATTTCTTCTAGGTGCTTTCTCCTGATTTTTTTTCCCTCTTATCTATAACTCTTTTCCCAGACATTACATTTGAGGTTAATTATCTGCTAAAGAAGAAAACAATGATAAAAACATATTAATATCAATAGTATTCTCTCATGTTTGTGTAATGTTTTTGAATTATCTGCTAAAGAAGAAAACAATGATAAAAATATTAATATCAATAGTATTCTCTCATGTTTGTGTAATGTTTTTGAAAGTTTTGTGAAATGTCATATATATGTATATACATACATATAATTTATGCTTCATTGTCCCAACAACCTGTGGCAGAGTTATTATTTTTCTGTTGTACAAATGGGAATTGATGTTCAAAGAAGTGATAAGGCTCTTTGCAATGCTCTTCCTTTTCTTATTTATTCTAACCCCTTCCTCTCTTACATAAGTTAGTCTTAAGTCCATAGGCAAAGATCTGTAAGGTAAGGGTATGTGCCCAGCTTGGTGGGAAGTTGCAGGGGCTCAGGATAGGGTGTCATAGCCTGACCAGAGTTGCTACAGTATATTCACAAAACATATCCAGTATTCAACAGCATGAGAACAAAGTCAGAAAAACAAAGCAAAACAATAGAGTCAATAGAAACAAACTCTAAGTGGGCCCAGATAAAATATTTAACCAAAACTTCAAAGCAGCTTTTATAAATGTTTTAAAGAATAAATGATGACAATGATTCAATAAACAAAGAATCTCAAAATGTTTACAAAAAAACTTTGAACAAAAACAAATGAAAATTTTGGAATTGAAAAGTAAAATTGTTTAAAAATCTTGCTCCATGGGCTCAATACCAAACTTGAGATGACAGGAAAAAACATCAATGGACTTGAAGATAGGTCACTTAAAAATTATCCAGCCTAGCCCTGGCCAGTGTGACTCAATTGGGTGCTTTCTTGTGCACAAAAGGAATCTTGGTCAGGGCACATGCCCAGTTGCAGGCTTGATCCCCGGTAGTGGGCGTGTGCTGAAGGCAGCAGATTGATGCTACTCTTTCATATCAATGTTTTTTTTTCTCTCTCTCTCTCTCCCTCTTCCTTTATCTCTCTCTCTAAAAAAAATCATCTAATCTAAAGATTTAAAGAGGAAAAAAAATAGAAGAAAATGAGCAGAGATGTAGAGACCTGCACGAGAGCGTCAAACATACTGAGATACATATAATGGGAGTCCCAGAAGGAAAGAGAGATAAAAGGACAAAACATATTTTTAAGAATGACAAGAATTCTCCAAATTTAGTGAGCAGCATTTAATATACTGATCAGAAAAATTCAATGCATTTACTCCAAGTGGGATTAGCTCAAAGAGATAAACACCTAAATATAGTATAGTCAGATTGTTGAAAAGCAAAGCCAAAGAGAAAAATCTTAAAAGCCACAGGAGAAAAATGAGTCATCACAGAGGGGGAACAACAATATGATTAACGTCTCCTTCTCAATAGAGACGATGTAGGCCCAAAGGCAGTGCAATGATGTATTGCAAGTGCTAGGAAAAATACGGTTAATTAAGTTGTCTATACTCAGCAAAAGTATACTTTAGAACTGAATGTAAAATGAAAACATTCTTGAAAGTATCAGACCTGTATTACACGAAGTACTGAAAAAAGCTACTCAGAATGCAAGAAGATGATACTAATGATAACTAAAATCCACAGGAAGAAATGAATGTCCCAGAAATGAGAAATATGTGGATACAAAGAGGGGTGGGAAAAAGTAGATTTATAGTTATGAGTACACAAAATGGTTTATTCTTGTATTATTATTTATTAATTATTGTATTATTTATTTGTATTATAGCTAGAAACCTATTTTGCCCACCCCTGTATAAAAGAAAATATAAATATAGTTCTTTTACTTTTTTCTATTAATTTCTTTAAATGGCAGAAGATTTTATAAAGCAATACTTATAATAGTATATTTTGGGTATATAATGTATAGATGTGATGTATATGAAAATAATAACACAGACTGAGAGGAGGATGTGGAGTTATACTCGAGCAAAGTTGCTATATTTTACCAGAATTTAGTAAGTACAACCTGAAATATGTTGTGTTAAGATACATATTATAATTCATAAAGTAACCACTGAGAAAATAACTGAAAAATATATCATTAAAATTCAACATAGGGATTAAAGCAATGGAATTAAGAGCAAAAGAGAAACTAAGCAAAAATAGTTTAAAACTAAAGAAAGGTATAAATGTAAAATAGATAGAAAAAAATAAACCCCATGAGATATAAAGAAAACTAAAAACAAGATAGCAGATGTGAAATAAAACATAATAATTATGTCAGATTTGGATGGACATTATAGTCCAATAAAAAGGAAAATTTGTCAGACTGGGTAAAAACAATAAGATTCAACTATAGCCTATCTATAAAAAACATATTTCAGGTTCAAAACACAACAATTTGTAATTAATAGGATGGAAAAGATACAGCATGCAAACAGTAGCCATATGAGAGCTGAAGTGCCTGTATTATTATCAGACAAAATATATTTTAAATATTATTAGAGAAGAAGAGGGGCATTTCATAATAATAAAGGGCCCAATTTGTCAGGAAGCTATGATAATTAAACTGTATATCTATTAGCTTAACAAGAAAGCCCAAAATATATTCATATAAAACTGTCAGAATTCATGAAAGTTAACAATTCAATAATTATAATTGGAAATATCAATACCATACTTACAATATTTGAAAAAAGAGATAGATAGAAAATCAGTCAGGATATGCAATACTTGAACAACTGTATTGACCAATATGATTATACATATTTACAGAAAATACCACCCCAAAAGAATATGCACTATCTTCAATGGTATATGAAACATTTTCCAAGAAAGGTCAAATGCTAGGCTTTATTATGTTTCAGTCAATATAAAAAGATTAAAATTATTTAAAGTATGTTCTGTGTCTACAACAGAACTATATTAAAAAATAAAAAATCAGAAGAAGTTTGTTCTATCAGCAAATATTTTTGAAATTGAAAAAAGTAACTTCTTAATAACTTTTGGATCCAGGAAGGAATCCACAAGGAATATTAAAAAAACTTTGAACTGATAAAAAAAGAGAGTGTGCCATATTGAAAGTTATGGGATGCAGCTAAAACAGTGCTTAGTGGACAATTTATAGGTTCATTGCTTATATTAGAAAAGATAAAAGATTTCAATATAATAATGTAAGTGCTCACTTTACAAACAGAAAAATAAGAGCAAATGAAACTTCTTTTGAACTTTTAGAAGAATTGGCAACACAGAGTCTCTATGGAACACTTACTAGAGTTGAGGATTAGCTGTTGATTCCTCAAGTGTGTCTACAGCCCATGGACTCCCTTACCTCCCACAATGTGGCTCTTCTGTGCACTTGAATTCAAAATCCCTGCTCTGTATGCAGTTCTAGGAGCTGCCACCAGGATGCATAGCACAGCCTCTGTGCCTGTCTTTTCTAAAGTAAAAAAGTGATAACCAATATCAATTTAAAAATTATAATACAACCTTGCCTTTTTGTTTTTACCTGTAAAAATAAGTTATATTACTTATGTGTGGATTTGTTATGGTTTAGTTAGGTTTCCTCTATATAAAAAAAAATAAGTACAAATGCTTCATCATAAATATAATTTTATGAAAGAAGAAACACTTAGAACAATGCCTCCACATGCTATTTGTTAATCATTTTCCCTTAAGGAATCTCTGAACTTTTCTTTTTTTAAAATATATTTTTATTGATTTCAGAGAGGACGGGAGAGGGAGAGAGAGATAGAAACATCAATGATGAGAGAGAATCATTGATCAGCTGCCTCCTGCAAGCCCCACACTGGGGATGGAGCCCGCAACCCAGACATGTGCCCTGACCAGGAATCAAACCACAACTGCCTGGTTCACAGGTCGATGCTCAACCACTGAGCCACATCGGCCGGGCTCTGAAGTTCCCTGAGAGCTGATGCCTCACTAGGATGTTGTCAGGAATAGCCATGGCAGGAGAGGAGGGTCTGGCTGGATGAAGAGTGGCTGACAGTTTACATGTCAATAATCAAGTCCAGAAAAGAGTGGAAGAGAAGTAAGTAACTAGCCTCACACCTGTCCTCCTAATAGACAAGGATCAGAGCATTCTAGAAAGGGGTCTTGCAGGCATAACCTTGCCTAGTGTGTTGGGGAATTTAAAGTAATTCAGCAAATGATGGGGGAGGGTGGCCCAGATTATGCAAAGTCTGATATGGCGAGACAGGCAATTGATTGACATTTGTGTTACGGGTAAGGAAAGTCAATGAAGGGTTTGCAGCAAGGCAAAAGACATGATTAGACATACAGAGCAATCACTTTTGTGTTGGTGAGACAGGTGGATTGGAGAAACTGAAGCAGTAAGGCCAGTTAGGAGACTATTGACACACCCCAGTGAGAGGTTCGCCAGAACTAAGGCAGTGTCCATGGGTATGGATCGGGGAGAGGACTGACCAATGAGATATTTTGGAGGTGAAGTCAGCAGGGCTTGGAGACAATTGGGGATAAGGGGGATGGAGCAGTGAGTGATACACAGCGGATGGGGTGATGCACCAGAGACAAGGAGCACAGGAAGAAGAGAGAGTAGAGTGTGGGGGGAGGGGGATAATGTGAGATGATGTTTAGGATATACTGCGTTTGAGGTACCTATGGGGAATTCATCCAAAGATATGGAATATGATGTGGGTTTATAACTTGCTTTACCCTATGCTGGTTTTATATCTTAGGAGAGTGGTCTTGGTGACTATAAAGATTTGGAATAATTATCAGGGGTAATTACCCACAAATGGGTAAGGTGCTAGTTGAAAGCATGGGAATGAATGCTATCTTGCATAAAAGGATGCAAAAAAGAGGAGAAGGTGGACAAATGCAGTATCCTAGACAGTATGAGCAATTAGGTGTGGGTGATGGACGAGGTCCAGCCATCACCTATAGTCAAAGAGGCAGAAAAGAGCCAGGAGGAACCTGCACCAGGTAAACCAAAGGAGGTGAGTGCTGAAGAGGGAGTGGCCAGCCCTTTAAACCCAGCTGAGTGTTAAGGTCGGTCATGGGAAAAGCTCCCTGGCGTTGGCAGTAGAGTTGATGATGGATGTGGTCAGAGAGGTTTCCATGGAATGGCAGTGTTTGAAGCAAGTGATGCCTCTGGAATTGGTTGGGAAATGAGCAACGGAGACAGCCAGTGCCAATTATTTTTCAAGATGCTTGCCTGCTAGGGAAAGGAAGCCAGGAGTAGAAACATAGAAAGAAGCACCGGTTCTCTTTCTATTTGTTTTGGGACAAGGCAGACTTGAGCATGCTGCTAAGTTGAAGGGAAGGAGCCAGAAAGAACGTCTGATGATACAGAAGAGAGCAATTAAAATTAATGGAGAGGAGGCCCAAAGTGGCACTATTTGGGGCCACACGGGCCCTTGGATGGAGCTCGGGAAAGGCGAGAGATGGGCTTATGACTTGTTCTCTAGGCCAGCGGTTCTCAACCTGTGGGCCACGACTCCTTTGGGTGTCGAATGACCCTTTCACAGGGGTCGCCTAAGACCATCGGAAAACACATATATAATTATATATTGTTTTTGTGATTAATCACTATGCTTTAATTATGTTCAATTTGTAACAATGAAATTGGGGGTCACCACAACATGAGGAACTGTATTAAAGGGTTGTGGCATTAGGAAGGTTGAGAACCACTGCTCTAGGGCTTTCTGGGAGGACAGCTCAGGAGGGTGGAGATGTCATGGCCGTGCTGTGTCTGGACCTCAGAAGCCAGCATCTCTGTCCCAGATCCGGGGGTTTTCTTGGGAGGACATAGAAATCATTGCTGTACAGTCTCAACATTCCCTGGTCTAGTTCTCCAAATGTACTTGGCCTGTGTGCTGTTCTCCCTTTTAGCCATAGAATTTTTTTTTTTTTAAAGTTAAACTTCAGAGCCCTTAGAGATCATCTGATGAGTTATTTTCCAGATGAGAAATGCCTGTCTGAGCAGCAGTTAGCCCAAGGCCATCGGCTCATAAGGGAGGGTTAGACTGGACGCCAGGGGTCCTATTCTTTCAGCTTCCCTGGGTCAGCCTTCCACGGTTACTGTCGCTGCCCTGAGGCATGCAGTGACTCTGTTTCCCTGATTAGTACTAGGATTTCTGTACCTTAATCCCATGTGTGTGCTGAGTGGGACCCAGGCCATCTCTACTTTGCTCTTTCCTCTTTTGTCACAAGACTCACACAGCTGGTGGGGAAGACAACTTAGAAAGCGTTTCTACAGAAAACCTCATGCGTCCTATGCTGCCATTATGATTCCTATTTATGCACTGATGAAATCTGCTGATGATAATAAAAACAATTTAGCACTTACTATAGGCCAGCACTGCGCTAAAGCACTTTAGGTAATTCTATGAGTAGGTATAATTATTAAGCTCTTTTTTACAGACGAGCACACTGAGGCACAGAGACATCAAGCAACTCGGCCAAAGTCACCCAGCAAAGCGGAAAGACTAGATATGAACAAGGCCATCTGGCTCCACAGCCTCTGTGATTATGGTGTCCAGATGGGATGCTTTAGCATGGCAGGCGAAGGCAGTTACTTCTCCTCAGTGTCCCAGCAGATCAACGGGGCTTCTTGGCCCAGCCCCTGCCGGCTCCCAGTGTCCCATCCTTGACACCCTGGAGAATCCATCCCCAGTGCCTCCTCCATTTCCTGACCTCCCGAATCCTCCTCCAGATGAAAGTCCGTTCTGGCAATGCAAGCCTCCTGATATCTAGTGAATGATGTTACTCCAAATCGCTACATTAATAAGGGCCATGTGTTCCTAGAGGATCATTAATTACAGACACATTTTTATTTCCCACTGAAATACAGCCTGTGTTTCTGCTCTATGCCCACTCTTGCCAAAGTGCCCGTGTGTTGCTTTTAGCACCTGTCTCCGGCTTTCAGGCAAACAGTCCTTGCATTCCCTACTCTTCATGTTTTTCTTTCTCCTGGTGTGCGTGTCTTTCCCCAAATGCCAAGAGACCCCCATGCAAACCTGGCTGACGTGGAGGTTCCCAACCTTCAATCTTCTCCAATCAGAACCAATTGCCGCTGCAGCTGGGGACATGCAGGGGTGAAGGGGTCCAGGAGGCACCCTGCAGATGCCCTCTCCCTCCCAGACCTCCCTGGCAATGCGATTCCTTGGATTAAAGGTGATTGCAATAATTGGGACATTCTGGATAAGGTAGGAGGTGTGAAGTTTCCTCTCTCTGGGCTTCTGATGGACTCACTGACAAGCCCAGGCTCAGAGCCACATAGGACTGAGGCCGGAAACTGGCAGGAACACCCTGCTCCCCGTCTGCTGGGCTTGGGACGATCATTCTGGCACCAGGCTCCCTTTATTGGGCTCTGGGCTCTCTCCCTGACGCCTCCAGTGTGCACAGAGAGAGTTGAAGTGTTCCTACCCCTCTGCACCTCTGCATTGTCCCTACCATAGACACTGGCTCCCTGGATTTGCGCTCCTCAGTCCACCTAGACACCTGCTAGAATGCCAGTCTCCTCTGCCACAGTGGTTTGCAGCCATGGCTGCCTTTTAGAATCACCTTGCGGGGGGTGGGGTGGGGTGCAGTTTTAAAAACTCTGATGCCTAGACCACCCCCAAAGACCGATTCAGAATCTCAGAGGAGACCAGGCCTCAGTCATTGTTAGAACTTCCCGGGTGATTGCAGTATGCAGACAAGTCTGAGAAGCTGTTCTAGTCCTTGCTACTCAGAGTGGAATCCATGGACTAGCAGCGTGGGCAGGCCAATGGCTTCTTAGGAATGCGGACTCTCAGGCCCCACCCAGACCCACTGGATGAGCATTGTCTACATTTTAATAAGATCTCCAGGTGACTTCCCTGCAGAGTTTGAAAGGCACTCTAGCTCAGAATGTTTTTCAAACTTGAGAGTGCAAAAGAATTACTTAGAGAGCTTGTGGGAAATACAAATGCAGCTGGGTCCCTCGGGGATGGAGCTGGGGTCGGCTTTACTAACAAGCCCCCAGGGAGTTCTGGCACAGGAGGTCCCAGACCACAGCTTGAGCAGCTTTGCCTCTAGGGTTTTGGGCTTGGGCCTGAGGACCCTGTGGCTGGGCCTTCTTAAGAGAGGAGCAGCCTGCATGTCGGGTCGGGAGGCCTGTCCGGCTGCCTCCTGCATCTGAGCCTCTCACCTGACCTTAAGCAGGATGAGCCCCCTGGCCCCGCTGAGCTGGTCCTCTGCCCACTGTGCTTGGTCAATTCCCTGACTTGCCAAGATCTGCAGTTAAGAGCTATATATTCTTAAACTGAGGCATAATGCACATAAAATTCAGCATTTCAAATACACAGTTCAGTGGTTTTCAGCATATTTACTATATTTTGCAACCATTACTGCTATCTAATTTCAAAAAATTTCTATCACCCCAGAAAGAATGGCTCTCATTAGCAGTCAGTCCCAGCTCCCCTTCCTTGCTCAGGCCCTGGCAGCCACCCATCCCCTTTCTATCTGTGTGGATTTGTCTATTCCGGGCAACTTGAGCCTTTTTGGTCTGCCTTCCTTCACTTAGCAAAGGTTACAAAGTTTGTCCCATTGCCGCACAATAGAGTTTTGCGTTCCCTGACTAACGCCCAAGGACAGGACTGGCCTTGCATGGTCCTCAGGAAAGCTCCTTCCTCAGGACTTTATCTGACCTTGACTTCCTAGCCCTGCAGCCCATCCACAAGCCTCCACAGACAGTTGCAGTGGCTGCAGGCTGAGTGCCTCCAGGCTCACTGGAACTGAGGAGGAAACTGGTCTTGCAAGGGTGTCAGGCCAGAAAAACTGTGAACAATGCACTGCCCTGGGGGGGTGGGGGGGGTTGTTATCGCTGGCCCCAGGACAGATCATCGGATATGGCCTGGGGACCCCCCAACACCTGGGGCCTTCCTGTAAGACCACGAAAGGGAGTGGAACCATATCTGCAAGACAAAGACCCCAGAAGGTTATAAAAAGCGAAGCCCTCTGCATGTTTCTTCACTCTGATTTGGAAATTATTCCCGGAGTCCACTAGTGTTAATAAACGGGGTCCCTCCCTTTTTCTAGGAAGTGTGCTTGGTATTTCTTTGGTCTTCTGCAACAGAACAAGGGGGGGCCTTCCAAGTCATGTGCTCCAATCTCCTTACTTCCTAGATGAGAAACTAGGACTTTCTTGCACAGTCACAGATTCTTCAGAACACTGTGGGGCTCCCCAGCAGCTGAGGGAGTGGGGGCAGGGCTGGAGAGGAATGACAAGAGACTCGGGGAACAGAGCAGGGGTGCCAGGGGGCAGCCATGCCGGCATCTGAGGAGAGAAGCACAAGCCTAATGCTGAGATTTATATCTGGGGTTTTCAAGTTTTCCAAAGATGGTGCAGAAGAGACACATTTATTGAGAGATGATAAATTCCCTCTTTGGATTTATAGAACTTGTATAGAGTTGGATCATAGATTTTTTTTTTTTTTTTTTGCAAAAGTCCTTAAAATTTTATGTCCCATCATAATGGTAGATGAAGTCAAGCAGTTTAAATAATCCTTGATTAAGGGATCCTCCCTGCTGCCTGTTCTAAGGCCCTGCTCCTCTGGCCAGCCCAGGCCTTTGTGGGAGATGGGGGGGGGGGGGGCCTCAGCAGGCCCCTGGGAGGGAGGCACATCTGAGGGGACAAAGCACCTAGAGTGGTAAAGAGTTGCTTTAAACGAACATTCAGGAGCTAAGCATACGGTAGTGAAGATGGAGGGTAAGAAGTCTAGGAGTAAATATTCAGATTAAACTGTTTTGTTTTGTTTTAATTGAATGTTTGCTATGTGGTAGGTCCTTTCAGATTTGGGTATCCAGTTTACTGTTCTGCAAAGTAGATTTCCTTATATAAATTTCCTCTCTCTCACCTCTAAGTCAGCCCTGCTGGCCTCCTGGATAGTCCTTAAGCACAACAAGCACTCTTCTGCCTCGGGGCCTTTGCACTTCCTGTATTCCTACTGGGAAGGCTCTTCTCTCAAGAATACTTATGGTTTCCTTCCTTCCTTCCTTCTGTTTAAATGTCGCTTACCTAGAGAGAGACCTTCTCTAGTCATCCTCTCAAAAACAGCCCTCTCTATTACTCTTTTCCCCTTTATCCTGCTTTACAACTCAATTGTAACTCAGAGAATCCAATGAAAAAATGACCAAAAGAATTGAAAAAGCAGCTATATAGATGGAAGATAAGCACATGAGAGGGTGCTCAGCACATGTTGCTAAGGAAATACCAATTCAAACCACAGATAGATATCACTACACACCCAAAAGAACGGCTCAGATTTTGAGAAAACGGACCTTACCAGGTGAGAGTGAAGAGAGGGGTGACCCAGAACTCTCGTACATTGCTGCTGGAGATAGAATTGATATGACCACTCTGGAAAACAGTTTAAAAAGTTAAAGATACACCTACTATGTGGCCCAACCATTCCACTTCCTTGGTGTATACCCAAGATAAATAAAGGCATCTGTCCTTAAAAAAATTGCACTCAGATGTCCACAGCAGCCATATTTGTTATAGCCCAAGATGGAAAACAAAACAAAACACCCAAATGTTCACAAACAAGTGAATTGGTAGATAAATCATGTTACATCATCCATCCAATGGCATACTACTCAGCAATGAAAGAAAGTGAATTGTCGATACACAAAATGATAGTAAATCTCAAACAATTATTCTGAATTATAGAAGCCAGGCAAAAATGATTATATATTATATGTTATATGCTATATGTTATATGTTATATGTTGTCTATATAAATAAAGAGCCAGGGGCCGTTGCATCCAAAACAACCAGAAGACCGAACAGGCTGAGTGGGGCGACAAGGCCGGCAGGGGGATTAGTGAGGGACAGCCAAACGACTGAACAAGCAAGCTGCGTGGGGCAACCAGGCCAGCAGAGGGGTTAGTGAGGGACAACCAAACGACTGAGTAGCAGGCTGCGTGGGGTGACCAGGTCAGCGGGGGGGAGGGGCAGTTGGGGGTGACCAGATTGGCAGGTGGGGGCAGTTAGTGGTAACCAGGTTGGCAGAGGGGGGCAGTGAGGGGCAAGTAGGCTGGCGGGGGGGGGGGGCAGTTGGGGGTGGCATCTTGGCTGGCAGTTAATTTGCATATCGCCCTGATTAGCCAATGGGAAGGGTAGCGGTCTTATGCTAATTACCATGTTTCTCTTTTATTAGATAGGATTATTTTGTTGATGGTTTTTGGTGTCTATATTCATGAGGAATATTGATCTATAATTTAAAAAATGTTTTTATTGGTTTCAGAGAGGAAGGGAGAGGGAGAGATAGATAGAAACATCAGTGCTGAAAGAGAATCATTGAGTGGCTGCTTCCTGCATGCCCCCTACTGGAGATTGAGCCTGCAACCTGGGCATGTGCCCCGACTTGGAATCAAACTGTGACCTCCTGGCTCAACCACTGAGCCATGCCAGTCAGGCTATAATTTTTTATATTATTTTAATTTTGGTGTTAGGATAATGGTGAGCTCATAAAGGAAGTTTTGAAGTATCTCTTTCCCTTTTATTTTCTGGAAGAGATTGTGCAAAATCTTTAAATGTCTGGTAGAATTTGTCAATGAAACCATCTAGGTCTGGAATTTCTATTTGAGGAGGTTTTTAAACTGTGGGTTAAGTTTCTTTAATAGTTATAACACTAGCATACTGAATAAGCTTCAGATCACCCACCTCATGTGGGTGAATTTTGGTAGTTTGTGGTTTTTGAGAAATTAGCCCATTTCATTCAAGTTGTCAATTTGGTGTACATAGAGTTGTGATGGGAGGTGCTTACTATCCTTTAATGTGAGAGGAAGCTGACGTTAGCAGTATATGTTTTATTGATTTGACACTTTTCTTCTTTTCTAATGAAAACACTTAATGCTAAAAATTTATGTCTCTCTAAGCCCTACTTTAGCTGCATCTTGCACATTTTGATAGATTATGCTTTTATGTATTTCAGTTTAATCCAAACTATATTATAATATCCTTTGAGACTTCTTCTTTGGCTCATGGATTATTTAGAAGCATATTGGGAAATTTCCAAGTGTCTGATAATTTTCTTATTATCTTTCTGTTATTTATTTCCAGTTTAATGTTATTATGTTAAGATAATTAAGTTTGTATGATATCAATGATTTTAATTTGTAAAGATTTGTTTTATGATTCAGAATATGGTCCATCTTGCTGAATATTTCATGTGTATTAGAAAAGAATATAGATATCAATTACATTCCATTGGTTCATCGTCTGTTTAGTTCTTCTGTATCTTTGCTGATTTTCTCTCTATTGGTTCTATCCTTACTAATAAAAACCTAAGTTATCATCATGCCTTGATGTGCTCATGCCATCACAAGATGGCTGTGGGCACAACAGGCATGCAGAGGTGGGCAGGGCTGGGCTTGATGCTGTGTGCATGGCACAGAGCCTGCCTGGGAGTCCTGCCTCCTCCTGGCTCCACGTGGTGGGGCCTGCCTGGGGGTCCTGGGGGTCCTGCCTCCCGTTTCAATGCAGCGTGGAGGCCTACCTCTTTGGGGCAATCCATTGAGGAGCCCTGGAAGGGTGGGTGGGGCCTACTTCTTTGGGGCAATTGATCGCTGGGCTCCCACACTGTGATAGGGCACAGGCCAGGCTGGGGGACCTCCCCCCAAGTGCACGAATTTCATGCACCGGACCACTAGTTTATTAATAAGAGAGGAGTGTCCTACGGTTTTTGTGAATTTGATTAATTTTCATTTAGTTCTATTAGTTTTGCTTCATGTATTTTGAAGCTCTCTGGTTAGGTGCAAGCACATTTAGGACTGTAATATCTTTTTCATGAATTGATGCTTTTAGCACTATGTGACATTTTTCTTAATCCTTTGTAATTTTCTTTGCTCTGAAGTCTACTTTGTTTGATGCTAAAATAGCCACTACATCTTTTTTATTAATATACTAGGTGCCCAGTGCATGAATTTGTGCACAGGTGGGGGGTCCCTCGGGGTGGCCGATGGGGATCGGGCCAAACCAGCAGTCCAATGCTGCCTGCTGCTCCTTCCTGCCACTCCCACTCATCCCAGCCCTGCTGTGGGCTTGCACCTAGCCAGTCCCAATTGGGAGAGACTCATGCAGCAGCAGCAGCGCTCACCAGCCATGAGCCCTGCGTCTGGCACCTGTCCAGAGGGAGGTTGCGGGGAAGAATATGATTGGCCCTCCAGGCAGGTGGTGGGATGCCCTTGCTGGCCGGGATCTGGATCTGTCCTGCTGACGTTTGCACCGGTTGTCGGGAGTCACCTGGTGGCTGCTTTTATATCATTTCTTCCTTGCAGATTGTCTAGGCAGGGGAAGCAGCTGCAGTGCCCAAGGCTGACTTCCAGAAGGCCTACATCACTGTTGGGATCATGCTGGCAACACTGGTCTGTCAGTGCCTGGCCTGTGCTCCAGAGACTGAACCTGCAGGACTATTGAGGAAGTGAGTAGCTGCCGCTGGGCTGGTGGACCGCCGGAATGGGTCAGTCAGCTGAGTGGCATTCTTCTCTTGGAGCGCACTGACCACTAGGGGGCAGCTCCTGGTGGTGAGTGCCCATCATAGTGACCAGTTGACCGGTTGTTGGGTCATTTGGCCGCTTAAGCTTTTATATATATATATATATATAGATTTATCATGTGTCTGTTCTCATTATTTTACTTTGACTTTCTCATATAATTATACTAGAGGCCCAGTGCATGGATTCGTGCACCAGTGGGGTCCTTCAGCCTGGCCTGCAGGGATCAGATCAAAACCAGCAGTCCGACATCCCCTGAGGGGTCCTGGATTGTGAGAGGACACAGGCCAGGCCGAAGGATCCCACCGGTTCACGAATCCATGCACCGGGCCTCTAACATACATATAAGATCTTTGGTTAATCTCTTTCCGTCCTCCCCCCATCCCCTCTTCCCTTTGAGATTCATCAATCTGTTCCATGTTTCCATGCCTGTGCGTCTGCCCCCTGGTGGTCAGTGCGCATCATAGCAAACAGTTGAACGGTCGAATAGTCACTTAGGTTTTTATATAGATAGATTTGAAGTGAGTTTCTTATAAACAACACATAGTTAAGGCATACTTTAAATCTATTCTAGCAATATCTGTCTTTTAATTTATAGCTTTAGACCTTTTATACTTAATGTAATTATTTCTATGTTTAGACCTAAAACAACCATGTTATTATATTTTTTTCTGTTTGTTATCTTTATTTTTATTTATCTGACTCCCCTTTCTTACCTTCTTTTGGATTATTTAAACTGGATTTATTCACCTCAGCTTACACTTACTTTTTAGATATTTCAGTATTGTTTATATTTCAACAACTATGTTAGAATGTCCTTGAAGTCAGAGATTGATTGTATTTACTGTACTTCTATTTGTTCTTTACCCTCTATCATTGCCAAACTAGGACAGTACATTTTATGTAGTGGCTGCTCAGTAGCTTTTCATTAAAGTGAATCAATGGATATTGAGTGATTTGAATTTATGTTTGATATTTGTGATATTTCATGCTCAGAGTATTTTGCCTCCTCTAGAGGGGCTAGAATAATTTCCTTTCCCTTCAGATATATGGGTTACCTTTAAAATCTTTTGGATTGGTATTTTGGATTTATATTTAACCACATCTGTGGATATATACACTGGAAAAGACAGTGTTTCATTTATCCCTTAAAAAAGTGTCTTCATGAAAAATCTTAGGAGTTAGTTTGCCCTTGGTATGTTATACCCAGTATCGACTCATGAACAGTTTTAGTAATGTCATACAAAAGCCTCCAGTCAGTCAGACTTGTCTATAATGGGCTGAAGATATTAACATGTTGAAAAGAAGGCATTAGTCAGAAAGGGCTGGTGTAAAGTGGAAGTTCAGGAATAGGAGACTCACAGGAGAAGACTAGCAGTGCCCACCAGAGTCCTGTCCACCATCCCTAGAGGTAGGAGATTCAGGTAGGTGCATGAGGCTGCTTCCATTAAACTCCCACTTCTCTCACCTCTCCTCATTCTAGTTCCAGGATCATCAAGAACACTTATAAGCAATTTCCTCTGAGTTATGTAAACAAAAACTAGAGGATAACAATGGAAAATTAAACACATGCATTTACTTTTGCCTCCTCTGCAGCTCTATTGAATTCATAGTAAAGGGATTTTTCAAAAGGCACAAACCCAAAAGCAAAGTGAAATGAGATGAGGAAATAATAGAAGCAGAACTTTGAAGGTGGGAAGTACATGGCTGAGTAGTAAATTAGCAGGTCCAAGGAAAGAGAATCTTATAAAGGCAGTGGGGGGAAAAGAGAAGCAATCAGATTTACTTGTACAAATCCTCACACAGCTTCAGAACTGGTGGCAGCAGGCATGCTTTGAACAAGGGGCAAATGGGGCGGGGGGCTCTAATATCAAGAGGATTGGTTAAAGTCTCTTTATAAAACTTTAGATCCTCAAATTCTCTTCCCTACTCTGTCCAGTGCTCCACCCCTGCAGAAGACCAGAGGTTTACTTCCTAGGAGGATAAAACAAAAGATCTTTGGATTTGAGAATCTCAAGCACAACCAATGGTGTGGGCACTTGTGAAACAGGAGCATCAAGTGAGACCCATGCTCCTGCCTTGCTTCCCCACTGGGCTCCAGTACACTGACAGCTGTAACTTTATCTTTCAGGCAAGAGGCTAGAACAGCCTTTTCTAAAGATCTGATCAGTCCAAGAAGAATGATGTAAGTGTATTGAATCGGGAGTTTCCCAATGAACCAGACCCACCGGATTATCCTAGTGTGATAGAGCCAACCAACGAGGCCTATCCGTACACTCAGTGCTTTTAGTCTCCCAGTCTTAAAAGATTACCAGACATCAGAAGGAGAATCAGAGATCTGAGGAAAACCTCCAAAGGAAAAATAGACACCAGAATAAAGAAATAGAAAAAGTCAACTTGATGGAACAGAGACTACACAGAGAGCACAAAAGTAAAATTAAAACCATCAGTAATGTCTTCAGAGAAATAAGAGAATACATTGCAGTCCTGAAACAAGAACATTCAGAGAATAAGGTTGTTTAGAAATGAAAACTGTGATGGCAAAAAAAAATGCAAACTTAACAGAAGGTTTGGGAGTTAAAGTTAAGGAATTCTCAGAGAAAGTGGAGCCGGAGGTGAAAGTGATGGAAAACAGGAGTGAAAAGAAAAATTAGAAAATTAGAGGACCTGTGCTGAAAGACCAATGTCTAAATCATAGTTCCAAAAGAGAAGGCGGAGGAAATAGAAGGGATAAAATCATCAAGGAAATAATTTAAGGAATTTCCCATAATTGAAGACATGTGTTTCCAAATTAAAAAACAAACAAACAAATGCTCAAACAATGCATGGTAACACACCCACATCATGCACCTTTGAGAAGCATTAGAACACTGGGACTAAAAGAAGACCCCCACATTTCCAGGCAGGATAAAAGTTAGATCACCTACAAAGGATAAGCAATTAGAATCACATTGACTTTTCAATACCAACACCAGAAGTTAAGTCTACTCAAATTTTGATGCAAAATAAGTTGTACCCTGGAATGCTATATTCATTTAAATTGACAATGTGTATGAATGAAATAAAGACATTTTCAGACATGAAATATCACAAGATGTTTGCTTCCAAGGCACCCTTTCTTGGGAAGCTATTGGAAGTGGTGGTACTCCAAGATGAGGTTGTAAAAGGGAGAGAAAGACATGAGTTACAGGAAACAGGAGTTTGGGCACAGCAGATAGGCAAGGGGAATCCTACGATGAGGTGAAGTAAGACCCCAGGATACATCGTAGACAAGTAGTCCACACTGGACTAGCTCAGAAAGCGAGTTTCATTTAACTAACAGAGTATTTCATGGTTCCAAATATATTGGGAGTTTGGGTTTGAAATGTGGTAAACACATACAAATGAACCAATGAAAAAGTAAAACAAAACAAAAGTCAAGCCAAAACAGAGAAATGTGTTGAGAAGGAAGAGTAGTCACAGTGTGTCCTAAGGCTCAGCCATGCATGGTGTCTACATAGTGGTGATATTAGTGGACTCTCAGTGAACATGCCAACCAAAATGACAATGTACATCTGCACTGGGAGGGCGTGAGGACCGGATGGGAACATGTGCACATGGTGAGCTTGAGGGGAAGCAACTCAGAAGTCAGGGGGGAAGCCTGACACATTTGAGGGAGACCTTCCTCGATGGCTCCTTCTGACCTTGGATCCTCCCAATATGACCCCCTCTTCTCCTCAGAGGGGCTTGTCACTATTTAGAGTGATTCCCTTGCAGGGGTCCTGCTTGTGTGTCTGCCTCACCACGGTTGTGAAGGTAGCAGTCCCATGTGTTCTGTTCAGTCCCTAGCCCCAAGCCACTTTCTTTCTTTTTAGTTTGTTATTTCTTCTTAATTTTGTTTGTGATCTCTTCAGATTTTTAGAAGTATTTCAATGTTTATGTAGTCAGGCTTGTGATTTTCTTTCTAAAGTTTCTTCCTTCATTTTTATGCTTAGAAGTGCCTTTTTGACGTGAGAACAGATAAATATTTACTTAAATATTTTCTAGTTCTTTTATGTGTTTTTTAAAATAAATAATGCAGTGCTTTTATCCATGTTGAGTTTATATTGGTTTATAGTGTGAAGAGTACAATGTAAAGCAACTGTATTTTTACAGTTAATAAATTACCCTGACTCCATTTATGAAATAAACCCATCATCCCCTCACTGGTTGGAAATGCCACCTTTATTGGATACTAAGTTCTTATGGATGTTAAGTTCTGTTTCTGGGCTTTCTAGCTTCAATATGTTTATTTTAGTGCCAGTACTGCATAGACCAAAGAACCTCTCATTGCAGTGATTCTTCGAATGTGGCACATTGTTGCTATAGAAATAGTGACAAGAGTGTTCCAGTCTTCAGGCCATTTTCTTTGTTATTGCAAAGTCATAACTAGCCACTATGACTCTCTACCCCACTGTTAGTGGTCACCCTGGTGAGTCAGAGACGGCCTCTGACGAAAGCACTTTTCTCCATGGGCTTGCAAAGTCACATGTATGGATTTACGTGGATGCCTGCTATGCACCGTGAATGCTGCTACATTTAAAGCTCTGCGTCACGATCTCAGATTCAGAGCTGGTAGCAATAGTGGGTGAAGTAAACTGGGTGTAAGATAATATGGAGACGTGGGGTCTCTGGAGAATGCACCCCCTATTTAAAGACATTAGGATGGTTTCAAATCCAGGTATGGCATGGACTGGACGTGACATGAGGACCACATACTTGACCTCTGCTGTGTAGAACAACTGTGGCGATAGATAGCTTATAGATTGTTTCATTTGATTCCTACAACACCGTTTGAGGTAGACATTAACCAATGCGCCCATTTACAGCACACACACCAGTCTTCAAAGAGACCTAGTAACTTGCATAAGGCTTTATAGCCAATGCTTCCTATGACAGACCCAGGCCTCTGACCTGGCCCCGGACTCTATTCTCTCTCTTCTGCACACGTGATGGCGCCCTGCACAGTGAATGCAGGGATAACAAGGTGAGATGCTTTCATGACAAAAGAATGAGCTATTTTTTGTTATTGAATCTAAAAATACCAGAATGTAAGTGACCTACAAAGCCTGCCTCTGGCTGAATTCCAAATGCCAGGGCCACAGCACAGGGAGAGGTGACACCAGGCAGTCAGAGCTCCTGCTGACAGGGGGGCCCTGGTGCACATCTGTCTGAAACATCTGGGGTTAGCCCGGCCAGAGAGGATGTGGACTGAACATCCCAAATCCTTTCCATCTGCTATTGTCACAGCCATTTAGGAAATTCCCAGAGAGAGGGGCTGATGGGGTTGATGCGGAGACTTTTAAATTACCAGATTAATTCTAGAGCTGATGCAGGCTGCCTCTCTCCTTCCCTTCCCTCCATCTCTCCCCTTACTGCTCCCCTCCCCCCATTTTCCCGACTTTATCACTTTGGCGCTCAAGCACCTGAATGTTGCTATTCAAGGCAGGAGGAAGACTCTTCTGTTTGTAAATCTAGAATTCAGCAGCTACAAATCTTTCTGAGCAACTTGCTCAAGGTGATGGTGAAGGCTATAAAAAGAAGACTGTTCTTTCCTATCAGCCTCCTTCCCCCTTTTTCGTCCCCCACCCCCTTCCCCGGCCCCATCCCATCATAAAGGCTGGGGCAGAGGCTCACAGCCCAGAGAACTCCTCAACTCAGTTTGAAAGGAGAGGCTAAGAGCAGCTGAAAATGAGAAATTCTTCTGTAGAGAACCCCTGCCTTTAGCTGAACTTAAGAGCCTGTCAAGGACCCTAATGAGCCTGAGTCTGGAGTAAGACCATCCCATTTTGCTAGGCACTAACAGCCAGGGCATTTTGTAAGCTGTGAGGGTGCTCAGGGCAGTGTAATCAAAGGTCCCTTCCAGATTAAAAAGAAGAATACAAAGCAGTGTCTTCAAGTGAACCAAAGGGGAGGGGAGCTCTGTGGTAGTTTTCTGATGCTGAACGAGCGTCCTTCATTAAGCCAGTTCTGACCTGTATGTTACAGAAGCTTCAAACAAGAATGTTGATGGGAGCAACAGGAAAGCTGCGTCCACACAGAAGACATCCTGCCCACATGGGGATGAATGGTCTAAACCAGAAAACAACAGGAGGCCTTGGACTTAGGAGTGTTGGGTCACGGGACTGGTACAAAGATGTAAGCAGTCTGAAGCTAGAGAGCAGACCTGAAAAGAAATCACGGATCTGTTTTAAAATTGTGGTAAAATCCATAAAACACAACATTTACCATCTGAATCGTTTCTAAGTGTGCAGTTCAGTAGTGTTGAGTATATTCACATGGCTGTGCAACTGATCTCTACAACTCTTCTCATCCCCTTCCCATTAAACAACAGCTTCCCGCCCCCTACCCCAGCCCCGGAAACCACCCCTCTACTTTCTGTCTCCATAAATTTGACACCTTTGGGTACCTCATATTGGTGGAGTCATAGTGTATGTTTTTTTGTGATTTGCTTATTTCTCTTAGCATAATGTCTTCACAGTCCAACAATGCTGTAGCATGTGTCAGAATTTCCTTCCCTTTTTAAGTCTGAATAATATTTCATTGTTTAGGTATATACCACTGTTGTTTATCCATTCATCTGCTGATGAGCACTTGGGTTGCTTCTATGTTTTGGCTATTGTGAATAGGGCTGCTATGAACATGGAGTGCAAATATATTTTCAAGACCTTATTTTCAATTATTTTGGGAATATACCAAAAGTGGAATTGCTGGATTATATAGTAATTCCAATTTTAATTTTTTGAGGAACCATCATACTATTTTCCATACTAGCTGAACCATTTTACATTATCATCAACTGTGCACAAGCGTTCCAATTTCTCCATATCTCCACCAACACTTGTATTTTCTTCCTTTTTTCTTTCTTTCCTTCCTTCCTTACTTCTTTCCTCCCTTTCTCCCTTCCTCCCTCCCTTCCTTCCTTCCCTCCCTCTTGGGTGTGATGTGGTATCTCATTGTGGTTTTGGTTTGCACTTCCCCAATGATTAGTGATGTTGAGCACCTTTTCATGTGCTTATTGGGCATTTGTATATCTTCTTTGGAGAAATGTCCACCCAAGTCCTTTGCCCATTTTAAATCCAGTTGTTTGTTTTTGTTCTTGAGTTGTAAAGAAGAGAAGAGGTCTTTTCATGCTCCTATCTCTAGATATAACACTTGTCATGAAAAAAGATATTTATTGGATAAATACGTCCTGGGTAGTCATGACCAATAGCTAGAGTTGTAAATGCATAATGATGGATGGAATATAATAGTATATTAAAAATGACATTGTTTAAAACGCAAAGAAGTAAATTCTGGACTCAACCACTTAGTTGGATGAATGTGTTATGGACTGATCCAGTCTACATAACTTTCCTGATACCTAAACCAGACTTTATGTCCATCAATCATGGGGACAGGAGAGAATAGAAGGGAGAAAGGCATTTAGTTACAAACATTAACATTTCTTAGAAAAACACTTATGCAATAAAGGTGACATCTTTCCTTAGGAAGTTAAACAAAATGTGTGCCCATCTCCCTGGAAGAGGACATGCAAAACAATTGGGCTGCACTTCCCATCTTGCCACTGGATGGCAGTACACTCCTATATGCCTTCCCTGAAGGAGACACCTGGCCATCCGTCAGGGAATCTTGACTTGCCCAACTGGAGTAGTCACTAGACTAGAGATTTTAGCAGAATCACTTTTTTTTTTTTTTTTTTTTTTGGTAGTAGAATGGTTAAGATTCTACTTCGTGTTTACTCCAGAGACCAAAGAACCTTGACTCCACCATCTTCTGATAATTGAACCTTCTCTCCAAGTCTGACTTTCGTGCCCACATTAGTTCTCTCCTAGCTTAGCATCTCAAGCTGATGGCTGCTCAGTGATACTGAGGACTTGTAGCCTGTGCTCTGCACTGTTCTGAGGGTCAGAGAAGGTCTTATCTGACTTTACAACCCAGCCACCTACTATGGTGCCTGTCTGTACACAGTTGGTCGTCAATTAAGACTTATTAGGTGAGCCCAAGTGGAAGAAATGACCACTCTTTTACCAGTACCTCCAGATAACATGTACACTGTAAGTGAGCCTTAAAAATAACAGATTTTTCTGAGTATAACTTTAATATATGCAATTTGATAGATGGTAGAGTATATTCCTTTTTAATTTACATTTGTTTAATACCTAATATTAAATATTTCTCACATGTCTATTTTCATGCTCCCATGTGTGTTTTTTTTTTTTTTTTTCCTGAAATGTCTCTTTCTGACCTTTACCATTCCTGTTCTGGAAGCTTTCAGATTTCTGAGTGTCACCCTTAACAAATCCCTGCCACTCATTTGTTATATTCAATCAGTTGCATCTGTTTATTGTATTTCTTAAATATACCTCAAATCTGTCTACATTGCTTCATCCTCACTGCCTCTATCCTGGTTCAGCCTCTGCAGTTTCTCTGGTGATCAATGCATTAACTCCTAACCGGACACTCCACCCTTGACCTTGGCCCTTTCCCATCCTTCTCTACACTGTGACCGGAGTGAACATTTCAAAGTATAAATCTGTGCATGGCACACCCCTACCTAAAACCCTTGCAAGTTTCTTGCCACTTTAATGTGGAAATCCAAACTCCTAACCCATCCCCTGGCGCCCCTGCTAATGCCTCCAACTTCCTCTTCCTCCAATCTCCACCCCAAGATTTATCCTCCTGCAATGGTGACCACTCCTATGGTTTCAGAATCGCCCCTGTACTGCTTCTCTCTCAGCATTTGCACTCGCTGTTCCTTCTCCCTCAGTTGCCCTTCCATCCCCTTTGTCTGTCTAACTTTTCATCCTTCAGACTCCATTTAAAACCACCACCTTAACCCCAGGACACATTTGTAATTCCTTAACTAATAAAGAATTTAAAGATTAAAAAAACAAACAAACAAAAAACAAAAAACCACTGCCTTAAGGAGCCTTCGGTGCCCCCTAGAGATTAGGATGAACAGACTTCCTTGCTCCATGTCACTCTGTCCTCACCCAGTTATAACACCACAGTCCATGAGTCTTGCTGGTTTATGTGTGTAAACTCCTTTCTCTGTGCCTCTTTTTATCCCTCATGCCCAGCACAATATCATCATAGATTCCAGACAGATGCTTCTTGAATGAGTAAAAGTGCTTCCAGTTGACATTTATTGAGTGCTCACTAATTACTAGATATGTAATTTATATAACATTTAATCCGGACAATTGGCTCTCGTGGGTGGTTATGCTCAGTTGGACAGAGAGGAAAATGAGTGTTGGGGAGATTACTCAGAAGGAAAGGGGTGGAGTGCCCACATCTGCTTCCTTACAGAGTCAGCCTTGCAGGAAACTGTTTCCTATCTATCAGGGATCTTTAAGGGTCTTTCATATGTAAAGATCATTAATCCTATGTCACTTCTATTTCTTGCACATATTTTCCCTAGGTTTTAATACTTTCTAATTTTCTACTTAATCATCTTGAAGTTTAGAATCTTTTGATTATTAAGTAGTAAAACCAGTCACTCTTTTCTTTGATGATTTATTTCATGGATTATGCTTTAAAAATTTTATTCTTTCTAAGTTCAGTCGGTCAGCTATGTTGTTATTCTGTATTTTAATAGTATCATTCTTTTACATTTAACACTTTAAGCCTTTTAAAATTTATTTATCTTTGTCGGTATTTCCTCCCCAAATGATAAATTTTCCTAAATCCATTTAATGAATAGTGCTACCTATTAGGTTTTGATACTTTTATCATGTCCAATTCTTATAGTCTGTTTGGGGGACTTATGTTCATTGGCATGTCAAGTTAACTTGAACTATTACCACCATATTTTATAATTTATTTTTTTATTTAGTAAGATAAGTCCTGCCTTTTGCACTTCCTCAATAATTTTTCTTTTCCATGTTATCTTGACTGATGTCACCTATTGTTTTAAAATGATATTTAAATTATTTTTTCATCCTTAAAATATTTACTGGAATTGTTTTAAAAATGTAAATATATGTTCATTATATACAAAATAGGTAATATAGAAAATTCAACCAGATAAAGTCCAGAAATGTTAGTGTTTTATTTCCTTATGGTTTTTATTCTATGTGAATATAGGTAATGCAGTTGGGATCATATTGCAGTACATCTCAGTATCCTGCTTGGACACCCCAACCGGCTGCCTTGTAAACATTTTCATATCTAATTAGATTTGCAAATCATGAGTTTTAATCTTGTGCATTTTCATTAATATAAAAGCCCAAAAATCTACTTAGTGATCCCCTTGTTGTTGGACATTTGGGTTATTACCTATATTTTGTTTCCTTTAAACAATGTTATAATGAAAATCTGCGCAAATACATTTTTATTCACATTTGATAATTTCCTTAGGGTATATTTCTAGATCTGGGTCAACAGGTATGAACATTTTTAAGGCTTTAAATTGCTTTTTTAAAAGGTTGCACCAATTTAAACTCCCATCAGCAGTGTATGAAAATGTCTGTTTCCACTGTATTCTTGCCAACACTTGGTTATTATTATTTCACTGAGGTTTTTACTGGGGTTATGTTAAATCTATAAATCAATTTAGAAAGAATTGCCTTCTTTATAATATTGATTTTTCTCTTCCAGAAAGATGTGTGTCTCCATTTAATTAAATCTTTATTTTATATCTCACAGTGAAGTTTTGTTGTTTCTTTATATAAATCCTGCACATTTATTCCTGGGATTATTCCTGGGTGTATTACAGTGTTTGTTGTTATTGTCAGTTTTTGTTTTGTTGTGTATCTTCTTTGCCTAAAGTGTGTTTTATAAGTACTTGATCAGATGCTCTGTGAAGAACAAAGGGGTTCTATGTTCAAATTGGTCTTATGACCTTTACTTGGAAATTCTCATGACACGTTCATGAAAGCTTGAGGAGTCTGATTGTAAAGAAGCCTGTTTAACATTGTATATTACTCTACCCAGCACATCTCAAACTTATTTGATCATGGAATATTTTTAATGTGAAAATAAAATTTTGGGGGTGGGGGCAAGGGCAGGGGCGGGCTGGAGGGGGCTGGGGGGGTAAAAAGGGGGCATATGTAGTACTGGCAACAATAAAGATTTTAAAAAAAGAAAAGAAAAATTTTAGTGTAACGTCTGTTATTATTCAGTGGAGCTGATATACTGGGAAGCCAAATGCTGTGGACTGACACATGGCCCCCCATTGTTCATTCCTCCCCGTAACTATGCTATTGGTATGTAACTCTGGGGTGCTCTTCTACCCTGACTCTGAACTTGGCTGTATGAGTTGGCCAATGGATGTTAGCAAATATAAGCACACAAGATTTAAAAGTGGTGTTGCATCTTTCATATCCATGAAAAATATATGCTGGGGTACCCTGTTAGAAGGTGAGATAGTGGAGCAGAGCTGAGTCATACCAGCCATCCTGCTTGAGGCCCACTAAATGACTCCAAGACCCATTAGCTCCTTTTCTGAAAGTGAGCCCAGCCAAGACCAGAAGAACACCTCAGCTGGGCTTCAGACTTACGGACTAAATAAATTCTGCTTGTTTCAGACCACTGAGTTTTGGGGTGGCTTGTTACATAGCATTACTGTGGCAATAGATAACTGATACACCCCTGTAGGCAGTTAGTTTAAGTTTGATAGACTGTGGGGAAGCACGGGACTTGGTTGGAAAATCTGGGAGGAGGCATCTCCAAAAGGTCAGGGGCCTCTAGAAGGACCTTAATGAAGGCAGCAGACCCTGCCTTGACTTTTCCAAATAAGTCTGAGCCCCTGGTGTTTTACTGGAATCTTTTTATTTAGACTTCAAAATGTTCTTGCTTAGAGTGCACTAGGACGCATGTGTCTTCTCAAGGATGATTACTCTACTGATAGTATCTAATAGTTAATTTTAGTTCAAGTTGTTGTTTTAATAAAAGCCTAAGGAGGAAGGCAAATGGAGCTGTTTTGGCTGCTATAGCTAAGCAGTCCCCATTCATCCATAACTCAGGGTCTGCTGGTCAGTTCCGGCAATAGACTTTATTATATTAAGGAAATTCCCTTTCATTTCTATTTTTCTAAATACTTTTTACCAAAAATGTTATTTAATAACTTTTGGGCAGTCATTGAGATTATTTTAAGCTTCTCTAATGGAATCTACTGATGTGATATTTTATATTAATTGACTTCCTATTTATAATCTGTCCTGACCTTCCTAGATGAATCATTCTTGGTAACAGCTGATCATTCTTTTAGTTTACTATTTAATACCATATGCTAGTATTCTCCTTAGGGATTTAGTATCTATATTCATAAGTGAAACTAGTTTATAGTTTCCCATTTTGGTACATCTTTTCTCTTTTTGATATAAAACATAAGCGAATTTCATAAAATGATTCAGTGAGCTTCTAGTCTTTGCCTATGCTCTGTATCAATGTTTATAATATGGAAATTACTTATTCCTTAAAAGACTGCTAGATTTCACTGCTAAAGCCATATCGTCATGGAACTTTTTATGATAGTTTACTTAATTTGATAATTTTTAAATTTATATATTTTTAATTTTTTTTATTAATTTCAGAGAGGAAGGAAGAGGGAAAGAAAGATAGAAATATCAATGATGAGAGAATTATCAACCGGCCGCCTCCTGCATGCCCCCTACTGGGAATCAAGCTCAAAATCTGGGCATGTGCCCTGACCAGGAATAGAATGTGACTTCCTGATTCATGGGTCAATGCTCAACCACTGAGCCACACCAGCCAGGCTTGTTTTATTTAAAATTTTCCCCTCTGAATATTGATCTTAAGATTTTTTACTTATTTCTAATTGTGTATTTGGAAACTCAAATTACTTTTGTGATAGCCTATCATGTACATCCTGTACTTGGAGTATGTCTGGAAGCTACCTTTTGATCATTTTGGAACAATGTCTGATGTAATTAGCAAACTAACTAAACATACACACGGCCATTTATTTTAGCACCTACAATTTTATGTCAAACCTAGCATGAGTCTACATCTTACTGTGACTTAGTATTTCTGCATGTAATAGCATGGTTACATACATGTGTGGCCACCATGTTTTTTAACTTTGTGGTGGTGGGGAACACTGTCTCACAACAGTTTGGTGGGGTTCTTATTGTTGGGGACACAGGATGGAAGAAATCATCTGGAGTCATACATGTTGGACTTTTTAATACTTTTACATGATTTATGTCCATAATGTAAGAAAATAATTGAAAGTGGAACTCTTTTAAAAATCTGAGAACTTGATTGTCATAGTAATTGTCCCAAGTTATTTATGGTTAATGTGGGACTAAAGTTTTTTGTTGTTGTTGTTTTGTTTGTTTGTTTCATTTGTTTTTTTAAAATATATTTTTGTTGATTTCAGAGAGTAAGAGAGAGGGAGAGAGAGATAGAAACATCAATGATGAGGGAGAATCATTGATCGCCTGCCTCCTACATGCCTCACCCTGGGGATCAAGCCCACAACCCGGGCATGTGCCCCAACTGGGAATTGAATCATGACCTCCTGGTTCACAGGTGGACACATAACCACTAAACCCTGCCAGCCTGGATGGGATTGAGGTTTAATAGAAAACGTGTGGGAGTATCTCTTGCTGACCTGGACCATCTCCTCATTGGCCTCAAGTGAAACAGAGGCAGGGAAGTCACTTACTAACCATGAAGCATGACCAACCCTGTGCTTTGGCTCCGTAGGCCCTACTACTTGCTCAGTTCTCAGATTTTCAACACCTTGTTTTACTGGCAGCAAGAATTAATAACTGGAAAAAATTTACCATATTCAGGTTCTGATAAGCTACTGATAAGCAGTAGTGTCATCCCGTTGTACAGATTTGGGAGAGAAGGCACAGAAAGCTTGCGTGACTGCCCATGCTTGCCGCCGTGTGAGTGGTGAGGTTAGGATTCACATCCAGGCAGTGGTCTCCATGCTCTGTGCGGTCACCCCTATGCAGTACTGCCTCCTATTCTTCCTCATCTGTCTTTTCCACCTGTCCACCAGAGCGCCTGGCTCAGTGTTGGGCTTTAGTATATGTTTGATACTATTGATAAGGATAGGAGAGGCGAACAAGTGAAAGAGTAAAATTAATGGGGCGTCACAGAGACAATTCATGGATTCTTACTTCAGATTGGAACCCCAGCTATTAAAATAAGAAATAATAAAAGGATTTTCTGAGCAAAGGGCCTGATCCATAATTAACACTCAATAAGTACTAGCTAATCGTAATAGTGGTAATGATGATGACGAATGATGGCTGTAAAACCAAGCAATGCCACCACCTGCTCTGTGACCTTATTCAAGTCATTTTGCTTCCGTGGGCCTCAGTTTCTTCATTTGTTAGAGGAAGGTGGCCTCTTGGCTGCGTGTCCATGTGATCTGTGAGCCACAGGGGAGATGGAGCAGGAGACAGAGTGAGGGAGCAGGCGGAAGAGGCCCTAGCGGGCGGGCCTGCTGTGCTTACGAGAGCTGAGGGAGTCCTCCTCTCCGGGTGTGAAGGTTGCAGTCTGTCCAGCTCGGCTCACTCACCTCAAGCATCTCACAGATGGAGAACTGAGCGAGGGTGAGAGCACTGTCCGCAGTGACTGTCTATGGATTGCTCAGCGCATCAACGGGTGACAGACTGAGCATCGAGTAAAAACAAACAAACAAAAGTTTCCCCCAAAGTCAAATGTAAATTTTAGATAAACCATGATATACTTGTTTAGCATAAGCATGTCTCAAACACTGCATGGAACATACTTATACTGAGCAATTACTGGTGATTTGAACTCAGTTCTCTGGCTGCCCTGCCTGGCCCAGGGTTCAGATCTCTGCATTGAACCTGTACCAGATCAAGTTGTTTCCTTAAGTCAAAGGTCTGAGTTCTAGAATCTCTATCTTCCTGGCTCCTTCTTTCTTCAAGAGAGGACTTAGTGACTAAATGCGGAAGTTTGTTTACCATAAATTACCAAGAGCAGTGCTTCTCCAGATTCGATAAGCAATTATTATATCTTGAGTAAAGAACAATTGATTATTCCAAACAAATGCACCAGACTGTAACTATAACCTACTGTAGTTTTTAAGTCAGAAGTAAATATGTTCTTATAACCAACTGCTATTTATTTAATGTACAATAACTTGCCTGCTAAGCTTAAATGAAATGCACAGTTAATTAAAACTATCTCTGCATCAAGTCCTCCAGGGAAAACACGTTACTCAAGTTCTGATTTGGGCTTATTTTTACACCTTCCTTTCCCCGCCGGCCCCCTGTTGGTAGATTTTAATATGATCTGTTGGGAGGTTTACAATATTTTTGTTGGGCAATTCTCACCCTGCTCAGGGATATGGAAATTCCACTTATTTATCCAGAGTTGGGAAATCTTTGGAGAGGCGCTGAAGCTGCACTGTTGGCGCCCCAAAGTCTGCTCTGACCACTGGGAGGTGGGGACTGCATCTAAGCTTGGTCACTGTTCAAATTGGCCACTCACTTTGCCTCTCTGAGCTTGAGTTTTCCAGTCCATGGAACAAGTGGAACTGCTCACGTTTTGGTCAGAAAAGAGGCTGGGCTGGTCTTGGAAGTGGAGGGTCACCTTGGCTTGTTCAATGGGTCTCTAAGGATGCCAGTCCCTCCAGCTGTGTGGACCCCAGTCTGTGAGGTGCTCCTCTGTTGATCTGCTCATCCACTTCTTTGTTATTCAACAAGGATCTGGTGTCTGAGTGTCTACTGGACCTGGGATCTCATGAACTCCACAATGGGGAGAGGAAATCCAACTGGAACTACTGGTCACTATGACACGCACTGACCACCAAGGGGCAGACCCTCCACACAGGAGCTGCCCCCAGCCTGCAGGCCCCAACTGTAGGCGGTGGTGGGTGGGGCTGGTGAGCGGGTGGAGCCAGGCCAGCCAAGGCAGGTGTGAGTGGGGCCCCCACCCCGAATGCCCCACTGGTCTCCCTGAAGAGGGAGGTGATCAGTGGCAGTGAGGGGCGGGGCCAGCGAGTGGGCGGCACCAGGCCAGCCAAGGCGAGTGTGTGCAGGGGCCCCGATCACCCCACCTGTCGTCCCACAGATTGGCCCTGATCACCGGCCAGGCCTAGTGACCCTACCCATGCATAATTTTGTGCACCAGGCCTCTAGTAATGAATAACAACTGACTGCCATGTGGGATGTAACTAGTAGAAAGTACTTCCAAAGACACTATCTCATTTGATTTGTGGAACATCACTGAGAGGATGGCAGAGCAGGGATCCTCTTTCTCATTTTATGGCTGAAGAAACTGAGCCTCAGAGAGGGAAAATGACTTGGCCCAAAGTCACTATGCACAATTGACAAAACCAGGACTAGGGTACAGGTCTTTCCTTTACATCATGGTCACTTTCAGGATAACTGTCCATTCTCCATCAGGCTGAGAGCCGAGAGCCTGGCTGTGACCAGACCTGGGGGAGTGTGTGCACTGAGGGTGTGTTTTATGGTGCAGAGATTAGCTAGTGAGCCAGGTTGCATTTCAGCCCCTCAGCCTCTGCTGGATGCTCTTATGCAGAACAGAAAGGGAGCAGGAGTATATGGATATGAGTCCTAGGTACTCGGAGGATTAGGGGAGGGGGTTGACCAGGCTGGGTTGCCCATAGGGAGTTACTGTGGCCACTGATCTTCTGGGAACAACCTCAGGCTTCCTGACTGCCCTGATGCTGTGGTTATCTCCCCAGGCTGATCTCAGAGGGCGCAATAAAAAGTTAATATCCGATTGCAGTGGGAAGCCATAAGCCAGCTATAATTACTTGGGTGTGCAGATATTAGGGCCACTGTAATTATAATTCTAAGGTACAGGGGGAGCGTGCTCAGCAAGGTTTGTGCTATTGTTGCCTTTTTTCCCGTGGTCTCTCAAATTTCCTGCATAAATCAGATAGACTATCTCTGCTGGTTTCTGGGATGCAGCTCCTTCTCCAGCCCTTTTCACAACAGTGGGTGTTCCGAGGTGGGGCTCTGGCTGGCAGTAGGGACTTCTGGGGCTGCCAAGCGTGGGCTGGTGACCTCAGAGCCTTGCCTTTCCTGTCCTTGGCTCTTCTGTCCAGTGCTAGCTCTGTCACTAACGAACAACAGGGCCTCTCGCTCCCTTGTCCTCTGTGACCCTCAGATTCACCATCTCAGAAGGGAGGAGGTGGGTAAGGATCCTGCCCCTCTGAGCATTGCGTGTTTCTCAGAACCATGGCCACCCCCAGGAAATGCCAGACCCAGGCTGGGAGGTCCCGCTTTGAGACAGAAAGGAGATGAAAATTAGATGGACTTTGGTTCTCAGTCCCACGAGCTATGCTCACTCCAGAGCTCTGTTGCTGTGTGGGGCTGCTGGCTGCTGGTTGGAGAGTGGGATAGAGCATCCCCCCCTTGCAGGAAGTCCCACTGCATTGCGCCGAGGCTGGCCCTGAAGGAAGCTGGTTACTGTGGGATGCCCAGGAATGGGGGCTGGAGTGGCAGGAGCTTTGGAGTCTGGTCAGTCCCGATGACCATCTGAAGCTGTCATTTAAAGTTATGTGACTTAACATTTCCAAAGCTCTGTAAAATGGAAATCATAATACCATTTGAGAGAGCCATTTGAGTATTAAGTGATTTAAATATCAGTATGTTCAGTATTAAAATAAATATGCAAAGGCGAGGTTGGTGGGGCCGCTGCAGAACCTTTTCCAGCAGTTCCTGCCCCAGAATGGTGTCTGCCATGCCCTCATCTCCTCTGTCATTCCACTAGGATCTCCAGATTTAGCAAATGAAAAACAGGATTACCAATTAAATTTGAATTTCAGATAAGCAATGAATACTATTTATAGTATAAGTATGTCTCATGCAGTATTTAGACATATCAAAAATTATTTGAGATCTATCCAAAATTCTAATTTAACTGGTGTCTTCCTATGACTTCCCCCTACCCTCATCACTACCATGTTAGGCCTGGATACCGCAGTAGGATCAGAGGGTCTCCATGTGTGCGAGGCCTGGGCAGACAGCAGGCGTCCTCTCACACTGTGTGTGTGGCTTAGTGAGTGTCATTCATGTGAGCGGGTCAGGGGCAAGGAAAGGGAATGCACAGGTCTCCCAGGCATAAAGCCTTTAAGTCAGAGTATGGCGTGCGGTCTCTGTGGGTAACTCCTATGTTCCTGCCAGTGCCCAGTGTCTCCATGACTCAGGCTCCACTATCCTGAGGCTCTCAAAGCAAATGGAGGGGACTCACTAATTGACTTGTCAGTTACTGATGGTTTGACTGTTTTTCTCCAGGAGTGCACCAGCGGGCAGGGCCAGCACCTCTGAAGGCCCATGTCAGGGTTCAGGCAGGGGCTTCGGGCTCTGTGCATGGTGGGGCCCCCTTCCTCCTCACGCGTGTCTTTCTCCTGGGCCTTGGATGGCCCAGCGCACACCCCCTCCTCCTCTGCTCTGCCGTAGGGTTCTTACTCCTGTTTCTCCTCAGCCTGGGTGTATGTGAAGTGGGGACTGGAGTGAGGAAAATGACAGACAGACTTTGTTATAAATGAGCCTCCTGCTACAAGAACTCCCTCTCAGTCCCCATTCTTTCTCTCTCCCTTTCCCCAGCTCCTGTCTCTTCTCGCCATCCCCGGCTGACATAGGTGAGGAGTGTAGGAATAATACAATCCAACCTCTGTCACTCATTCAGGCCACAGCTGTCCTGCTTTCAGGCTCCTTTGCCCATATGAGTCTTTGAACAGACTTAACATGATCCTTTCCTGCCCTCCCCCTCCGCACTCCCTCCAGGAGCCCTGAGCTGCAGGTTCATAGGCACACTGCTCCCCACACACCTGACCGCCTTGCCTTGCCTTACCATCTATCCTAGACCCCCTCCTGCCACTCTCTTTCCTCCCAGTTTTCTGTGTTCCGAATGCCTTCCTGCCCAGCCTGCAGCTTCTGCCCCAGCCCCAATGCCTTAGGAAGCACTTTGCTGGTCACCCAGCTCTCCAGCCCCCTGCTTTGGATGCCTAAAGCAAGCAGGCTGGCCCACGTCCACGGCAGTCAGCTCCTACTGCTGCGGTGTCAGCCCCTGTTGCCCATCTGCCCCTCCTCAGCCACCTGGTGGACCTTAAAAGGACTACAGGACAGGTCTAAAACCTTTAGTCTTCCTGGTAGCTGGTGCCCTGTGCTTGCCACCCAAAAATTTGGTGGTGAAGTAGCAAAAGGCTGGGAGGATGTCCCATGAAGGGAAGATGACACCGCCTCCCAGATGGGCCACCCTGGCTGGACACTGCCACTCCGGAGTGTATTGGAGGCTCACAGTTTTCTTTATTGATGTCTGTGCTTGTGGCTGGAGAACCTCCTTTCCCAATGCAGCCACGCAGAGCCTCAGCCTCCTGAGCAGCTACCAGCTTGTGCTGGGGGGAGAGGGAGGGCGCTCAGAGCCTGTCCCCTGTCCCCTGTCCCCTGTCCCCAAGGGGGTTCTGCACAGGAGGCAGGTGCCTTCCACCTCATCCTGACCAGGCACTCGGTCCACTGCCTTCCTGGAAGGCTCTCTGTGCACTCGAGGGCTGGTTAAAATTCGACATTGCCAGTTTGAGTGCTGTTTCCCTGTTGGTTTGCTTTCCTAAAGAATAATCTGGTGGGGACTTATGACAACTCACAGAGGGTCCAGCTGCAACCCTCCCCCCACCTCGGAGCCTTGACTCACTGCCGCTGTCCAGTTTCATATCAACCCCGGGCCTCATCCCGGACGGCGAGCATCAAACTGCTCCTTGACAGGCTGTGACACGCTCCAGGGCTGGGGAACGTTGTCGGCTGTCAGGGAGGACTGGCTGAAGGACCTGCTTCTCAGAATGTTTGCTGGGCTCTGGTGCGTCTTTTGTGGGGCTGTGGAGACCCCCCACCGGCTCCAGGCAGGTGTTATCTGCATCACTGTCCTTTAGCAGAGGCTGGTCCTGGCGGGAGTGGGAGGAATGCAGAGCCTTCTGGGAAAAGCACAGTTGACAACTGTCTTTCTGGGGTGGCCCAATATGTGCTTGTCCTGCGCAGGATGTCTGAGAGCAGAATCTGGCCCTGGTGGCACCTCACCCCCTCGGGAGGGCACAGAAAGGATGCTAAAATTCTTGTGGTTTGTAGCCCATGCGGCATACAAAGCATTCCTGACACTTCATTCTCTGTGTGTCTGCTTGAAGGCCTAGCATCCTGCTAAACCCAGGATATATCTACAAAGAAGGACCAATGACACTGATAGTATTTTTTTTTTCAGTTTTACTATGGACCAGGTTTTAAAACTGCTTCACACTTGTCAACTCATTTATTTCTTACAAAAAAAAAAAATGATGCAGGCACTGTGTTGTGCCCGTTTTATGGAGGAGAAAGTAGAAGCACAGAAAGGTTAACCAGCCGAGAAGACGCAGGGCCGGGGATGGAACTCAGGCAGACTGGCTCCTGTATCTCCTACAGTCAGAGATTCATGGCAGGCAGCATGAATGGAGAGCCTGCGATGTGCTTTGTCCCGATTCGGCTGCTAGGGAGTAGAGCAGGACCCAGAGTAAAACTTATGTCCTGGCAGTTCTTGCTCCGCCTGCTTTGTAGAGCTGTCATGAAGTTCAAATGAACCAATAGATGATCAAGTACTTGGAGAAGCATACAATTATTATGCAAATGCAAGGTGCTTTATGAACAGCTTGCCCCTTCACCAGGTTCTTGGATGACAGTCAGGTTTGACTTTTTAATTAATTGGAAGGCAAACCTGTCAGCTACAGGCCGAGAACACAGGCCCGACCCGCCGTGCAGAGCATCTCTGTCTCCCGGTGCCTTTGGGCGGCTTTGCTTTTTCCCTCGCTACACTCCTGAGCCCTGGTTTGTGGAGAATTTCGCCCACGTGTATCTGTCTTAGTTAAACAGTAAGATGGCCTTAGAGAACCACAGAGGGGACCAGACTTCGAGACCACTGCCCATGCGGCTGAAGGTATATCTAACCGGGACCTGCCCTCTCTTTGCTTTAGTAACTCTCTGTGGATTTGTCCTTCAGAGCTTTTCCTAAGCCCTTACAGAATCTACTTTAGATGTATTATTTATATATTATAGGTTCTCTCCTTCCAACCAAGTCTGCCCACCCACAGGCTCTCAGCGAGAATCAACATGGAACTTCAGAATCAAAGCAGACGGGCAGAGAGAGCCTGGGTGGGATACAGAGATAGGACCTTGGCAGGTGGCCTGTGTGGCCTCCCGGTCCTTCTCCTGGCAACTCTCCTGGGACACACATCGGAATGCCCACAGCAGCGAGGAACACACTTCACCGGGATGCCCACCCCATCAGGTCCTCTCTGTGGGCCCAGATGGAGTCAGAGCACATGTAGAACTGGTCTCCTGACTTTCTCAAAGGCCCACAATTTCCCCAAGTGCATCCTGGATTTAGCTTGAGTAAGAAAGGCAAAATACCCAGTAGGACCCACAAACCTTATCTTAGAAACACATCTCTCTTTAAGGGGAAAGGGGTCTGGTTAGCAGAATTAGTGCTTGAATATCCTTGACTTGGTTACCTTGACTTGAGTCTGATTGGTTCTCACGGAGTTTCAGACTCCCATACCTTTCTCTGCTTCACTCCCAGGAGCAATCATGACGTTCTAACTTAGGGTTGTTGCTCTCCAATCCTGCCCTCACCTGCCTTTCTTTGGATTTATCACACCTGCTTGTCAATCTTTTCATTGCTGTCCAGAAACCGGTATCACTCCACTTTGCAAGAGATAGCAGTGACACAGTATGAATCAGCTGGGTGACCTTAACACAATAAACTCGCTCTATGTGTGATCAAAGCTTCACGCTCACACACTCATGGTCTAAATTCCAAATGCTCAGAGGAAATCCATGAGGTCACAGCCACATTTCATTTGTTTTAAAAAAGCACCTTTATTTTCTGTCCTTTTTCTTTCCAGCCCTGTGGATGTAAGCAAAGGCCCCAAAGAAATAGAAATCTATAATAACAAAAGCATAATATGCAAATTGACTGAATGGTTGAACAGCAGAATGACCATCCGGATGACCTTCCGGACAAAGCCGGGGCTGTGAGGGCCTACTCTTACACGAATTTTGTGCACAGGGCCTCTAGTCTTATAATGAAATGGATAAATGCCTTTTTAAAAAATATATATTTTATTGATTTTTTTACAGAGAGGAAGGTAGAGGGATAGAGAGCTAGAAACATCGATGAGAGAGAAACATTGATCAGCTGCCTCCTGCACACCCCCTACTGGGGATGTGCCCACAACCAAGGTGCATGCTCTTGAATGGAATCGAATCTGGGACCCTTCAGTCCGCACGCTGACGCTCTATCCACTGAGCCAAACCAGTTAGGGAGGATAAATGTCTTTTAATGCTTATAATAAAAGATCTTAGGATGGAGTCGTGACTACAAGTTGAGCACCTTCCATGTGCCAGACTCTGCTGGACACGTTATGGACTTCATCTCATTCAATAACACATAATTGGTCAGCAGGAGAGGATTGTACGATTGGGAAGCCTAAGCATCAGGAGTCAGACCTCTGAGTAAAATGACTGTGCTAAGTTTGATGGGGGGACCATCAACTCCTTCAGAAAATAAGGTTCATCACCTACTGAATGGGGCTGGCATTCTCACACAGATCCTGGCACATATCAGCAACAGAACAAGTAGTGAGAAAGGATCTACACATGGGCCCCATGTCCACATTCAGCCCCAAAGCGACTCCGGGCAGCAAGCATGAATGGAGAGCTGGTGAGGTGCTTAGTCCTGAGCTGCTAGGGAGGTAGAGCTGGATCCAGAGTAAAACCTAAGTCCTGGTCCCTCCCTTAAGGACTTTGTAGATGTAGGCGAAACAACCTTCATAATGCCGCGACCCTTTAATACAGTTCCTCATGTTGTGATGACCCCCAACCATAAAATTATTTTCGTCGCTACTTCATAACTGTAATTTTGCTACTGTTATGAATCGTAATGTAAATATCTGATATGCAGGATGTATTTTCATTGTTCGCGACCCACAGGTTGAGAACCGCTGCTCTAGAATATGGAATATTTAGGAATCTGAATATCAGAATGGATCAAGCTGGCTGCATTACAAGTGAAGCATTTGTCAATGTTTCTAGCACTGTGCTGAGTGCTTGTGGGAATAAGCAACATTGTGACAGGAGGTCCTTCTATAAGAATTCACGTCTAGTAAGAGAGACCACATGCACACCGGCCATAAGTTGCACTCAGCAGCAGGAGAACTGGGGTGGAGACCCAGCCTGTTGGGCCATTTGGACACTGCTTTGGGGTGATGTCCCTTTAAATTCTTCCTAGGCTCTGTTTCTGTTCCAGCTCTTTGGCTGGCAGGATATGCCCCTCTCGAGCACAACCGGAGAGTTCATGGGAGGAAGGGGCTCTCAGATGCCACCTGCCCCATTTAGCAGCGACCCAGGGTGGCTGATGAGCTCTGCAGCTCATCCTTAATTAGGAAAGCCTCTGAAAACGCCCCCAGAGAGCCCTGCCCAGGCTGCGAAGCCGCCTGTGTGCTAATGGCGAGTCGCGTGGGTTGATTGATACTTGTTTTGCGATTCCTTCCGTCAGCTTTCTCTGGTCCGGCCATCTGTTTTCGACCCAACAGGAGGCACGCTGGCTCCTGTTCTTGCCTGATTTGCAGTGGATGTGACTTTGTGGTGGGTCGGGGGCTTGAACTGGGGCTTGGCAGTGAGGGTGCCTTTGGCAAAGACTCATCCCTGAGAGAATGCAGCTGTCATGGGCTGGAAAGACTTCTTGGGCTTTGAGTTATATTGTCTGAGATTCAGAGCTGAAGTAGCAGAGGCTCATGGGAACCCCGGGGATGCTTCAGAGCTTTTGTGAGAAAGCTCACCTGCCTTCCTAAGTCCACTCACTACCCTTTCCACCTGGACAAAGTTCACACCCAGCTCTTCTGAGTCAAAGAGCTTTCTCCCGTGGCAATAATCTTATATGGAACATTAAACTGGGGAGGGAAACAAGAAAGTAAGGCATAGCCCCTGCATTCAGAGAGCTTACAGTCTTAGCTGGAGAAACATACACACACACGCACACACACACACACACACACACACACACACACACTGCACTTAACTATAAAAAATATCTGAGGAAAATGAAGGAGAGCTTATGGTGAAATCAAGGTTTAAATTATGTTAACAATAGTAGTCCCAAGAAATGAAGAGTTAAAAATGGTCCATAGAATTAAAATCATCAAGAAAGATTTTGGAGGGAGGCGACTCATGATGTGAGCCTTACTGCCTGAGTAATATTTGAATAAATGAAACAACAAGGAATGGGTGGAGATAAGATGCATTTAATACATGCATACATATGTATGCTGTGTGTATGGACTAAATTTGGCTTTCGAATAACTGTCTGCATACAAAGGAAAGTCGAGCCAGAAAGATGCTAACTTGCTAACCAGCGCTTGCTAAACTGTCTCTCCAGCACCAGTGTGAGCATGTTGCTGGGATCTGCAGGGGAGGAGGACTCCGCACTCCCCCGAGGGAAAGTGCACGAAGAACTCCTATGTGCTGGGCAGATCCAGGTGGGTCAGCTGGCCAGGAGGAGCTGGGCCTGCTGATGAGCCTGGGGCTGGGAGGGTAGCTGGCAGGAGAGGCTCAGCAGCTGTGGTCACCAGCATGTCAAGCTCTGACTCCATTCAGTGGGATCTGATGGACACACAGGTAGGAGTCCTATTCATCAAATGTCTGGGATGTCCGGCAATGGCATAACCCAGCAAGGATTTAAGTAGAAGCAGCAAGCAGCTCCATGGGCTCAAGAGAACTGAGGGCACCACGGTCCCAGGTGTACCGGGATGTGGCACAGCCAGTGGTCGGCAAACTCATTAGTCAACAGAGCCAAATATCAACAGATTGAAATTTCTTTTGAGAGCCAAATTTTTTAAACTTAAACTATATAGGTAGGTACATTGTTATTAACTTAATTAGGGTACTCCTAAGGCAGTGATGGCGAACCTCTGACACGCGTGTCAGAGGTGACACGTGAACTCATTTTTTTGGTTGATTTTTCTTTGTTAAATGGCATTTAAATATATAAAATAAATATCAAAAATATAAATCTTTGTTTTACTATGGTTGAAAAGATCAAAAAATTTCTATATGTGACACGGCACCAGAGTTAAGTTAGGGTTTTTCAAAATGCTGACACACGAAGCTCAAAAGGTTCTCCATCACTGTCCTAAGGCTTAGGAAGAGCCACACTCAAGGGGCCAAAGAGCCACATGTGGCTCGCGAGCCGCAGTTTGCCAACCACAGACTAGGCCAAGGAAGCTGTGGGTTCTCCTGGCACTTGGCACATGGACTCAGGGGGTAGAACAGGTTCCAGGGCATTCGGCTGGAGCTGAGGCCCTGGTTCCCTGCCTCTGTTCAGCTAGAGCCTGCTGACTGGAATTGACAAGTGCTTCCTGTCCCTGGCAGTGCCAGGCAGAGAAGAGGATGCAGACAAGATGGGCATCAGCTCTTCCTGAGGCTGCAGGGAGCTGGGGCCGGTCAAGCATGGAAGAGGCGTGGCCAATAGCAGATTTCTTAAAAGTTTTCCAGAAAGTAAACAATTCTAATTCACTCCGCAGGCCAGGAAAACGCCCAATGAGGAAACGTGAGAACTTACGAGTGTGGGGGTGTGATGCAGGGAGTGTGGCAGGAATCATCACTTCTGAATTTAGCTACTTAAAAAAGCTGAGCATAGTAAAATAATTGCTAAGTGAGGTTCCAAGTTCAGTCCTTACAAGTCAAGAAAGAAAATGGCACTTCTATTATCTTTTTGTTGGACTGTCTTTCCTTTGCTGAAGATTAAGTATTTATTTCATTTATGGTTGAAAAAGTATGTCAACTACTTTGTAAAAACCTACTATTAGTTAATTGGTAGTTAGCAAATTAACCACTAATTTGTTTTAAAATAAAAATAAATAATCTACATATCTATGCATAAGTTCATTCACACATGTAGACACTTACATATGGTATATGTATATCACTTGGGTATTTAAATACGAAGCCCACCTGTGCCCAGGTGCTCTGGTCCTGGGTCACCTTTGCCTTTGTTGTATAAATGCCATGTTGTGAGTCTCTCTTCCTTTGCACCGTTGGACATTTCACATCAAACCCAGTATTTCACATTGAGGTTGAGTTCCCCTGGCCAACCTCTGCTCCAGAATTCTGCTTCTGAGGCTTTCTCAGTCCCTGCATGGCCCTTGCCCGGTGTGGTTGCTCTGTTCACTCTTTAACTCCTCCAGTGGTGGTGGCCACCTCCTTCCTTCCTGGCCTGGGAGCAGCACTGATGTTCGCACTTGTGACGGTGGCTTCTACTAAAGTCTTGGAGCTGAAAGAAGCTGGCCACAGCCCAGCCCAGTGTAGCACACAAGCCCAGGTATCCACACCCTTTTACAAAAGCCCTTTGGCCATTCCTGCCACTTTTCCGCCACCTACCTCTGCGCTATGGCTTCTTCAGGTGTGTGCCCCCTTGGCCGGGCTATCAGCCCCGAATCAAGTTCATCCTAGTTTATCAAACAGAGCAAGTCTTCTAGCTTTGTTTCAACATTTCTTTATCCAACCTGGCCTGAGTGAGCCCTGCCCTTTATTAACAAAGCTACTAAACTTGTGTTTTAAATATTAGAATAACCTACCCTATCTCCAACTTTAGTATCACAAAGCACTGGTATAAACTTTGAGACAGCACTTTTCTTCACTTTTCTTTTCTTACAACTATGTCAAAATCTTAAGCCAAGCTCCCTTCCTAGCCCATAATGTTTGCACAAACGGGGGCAGAGAAGGATGTGGTTCTCTTTGATCTGGCCATTCCTCAGGGGGGCATGTTTTGTTTTGTTTATTCCCCCCTTTAAAAAATTCTATTTTTATTGATTTTATTTTGGTGACATTGGTTAATAAAATTATATAAGGTTCAGGTGTACGATTCTATAATACATCATCTGTCTGTTGTATTGTATATTCATCACCCCAAATCAAATCCCCTTCCAGCACCATTTATCCCCCCTTTACCCTCTTCTACCTCCCCCAGACACCTTTCCCTCTGGCAATCACTTGAATATTGTGTGTCTATGAGCTTCTTTTTTGTTTTGTTTTGCTTAATTTTGCTTAATCCCTTCACCTTTTTTCACCCAGCCCCCCAACTTCACTCCCTCTGACAGCTGTCAGTCTGTTCTCTGTATCTATGAGTCTATTTCTATTTCGCTTTTTAGTTTATTTTTTTCATTAGATTCCACATATAAGTGAAATCATATGGTACTTTTCTTTTTCTGACTGGCTCATTTCACTTAGCGTAACACTCTCCAGGTCCATCCATGCTGTCGCAAAAGATAAGATTTCCTTTTTTTTATGGACAAGTAATATTCCATTGTATAAATTTAACACAGCTTTTTTATCCACTCATTTACTGTGATGAACACTTGGGCTGCTTCCAAATCTTGGCTACTGCAAATAATACTTCAGTGAACATAGGGGTGCATATAGTCTTTTGAATTAGTGTTTCAAGTTTCTTTGGCTATATTCCCAGAAGTGGAATTGCTGGGTCATAAGGCAGTTCCATTTTTTTTTTTTTGCGATAACTTCATACTGCTTTCCATAGTGGTTGCACCAATCTGCATTCTAACCAACAGTGCACAAGGATTCCCTTTTCTCCATATCCTCACCAACACTTACTGTTTGTTGATTTATTGATGATAGCCATTCTGACAGGTGTAAGATGATACCTCATTGTGGTTTTAATTTGTATTTCTTCAATGATTAGTGATGTTGAGCATCTTCTGATCTGTATGTCCTCTTTAGAAAAGTGTGTATTCAGGTCCTTTGCCCATTTTTTTTAATTGGATTGTTTGTGGGATATTTTTGTGTTGAATTGTATAAGTTCTTTATAAATTTTGGATATTAAACTCATCATATATATTATTGGGAAATATGTTCTCCCATACAGTGGTTTGTCTTTTCATTTTGTTGATTGTTTTCTTTGCTGTGCAAAAACTTTTTAGTTTTATGTAGTCCCATTTGTTTCTTTTTCTTTTGTTCTCTTGTCTGAGGAGATATATCAGAAAAAAGTTTGCTATGAAAAATATCTGAGATTTTACTGTCTATGTTTTCGTCTAGGATTTTTATTGCTTTGAGATTTACATTTATGTTATTAATCCATTTTAAGTTTATTCTTGTGTATGGTGTAAAAAGGTGGTCTAGTTTCATTTTTTTGCACGTATCTGTCAAATTTTTCCAACGTAATTTATTGAGTGGACTATCTTTACCCCTTGTATGTTTTTGTCTCCTTTGTCAAATATTAATTGAACATTACTTGTCCATAATGGGTTTGTTTCTGCACTCTCTATTCTGTTTCACTGATCTATGTCTGTTTTTATGCCAGTACCATACTGTTTTTATTACTAAGACCTTGTAGTATAGTTTGATATCAGGTAGCATGATTCCTACAACTTTGCTCTTCTTTCTCAAGATTGCTGTGGCTATTCAGGATCGTTTGTGGTTCCATATACATTTTTGGAATATTTGTTCTAGTTCTGTGAAATATACCATTGGTATCTTGTTTGGAGTTGTGTTGAATCTATAGATTGCTTTGGGTAGTATAGACATTTTAATGATGTTAATTCTTCCAATCTCTGAACACACTATAGGCTTCCACTTACTTATATCTTCTTCAATTTCTTTAGTGTCTTATAAATTTTCCAAGTACAGGTCTTTTATATCCTTGGTTAAATTTATTCCTAGGTATTTTATTTTTTGATGCAATTGTTGTTTCACCCCTCAGGACTTCTTGTCACATGGGATAATTTTATCATCATTTGAGTTGTGATATTATCTTATTTGCAGCCATAAGCACACAACAGATTCACCAACTCCCACCATTTTCCATGGGGAGTCTCCTCAGTCCTTGGTTGTCACCTTATCAGTCTGGGATGGAGCTTGCTGACACCACACCAGACAGGAAGCCATGAGATGTGCTGATGTAGCTGGAGAGAGGACAGTACACAACCTCAGATCTCAACAACACCCCACAGGTCGCCAAAGCCAATTTAGTCTCTTCAATAGAATAGTCTTCTATCTCTTCCCATCCTAGTAAAGCTGTATCATCTCTTAATTGAACCATTACAACTACATCCCTAACTGGTTCTCCTACTAGTCTTGCCCCAGCTCCGCTTTGCTGTTTTCATTGCCATGAGAGAGAACTAAGGTCAATGTTGCACCACGGTCCATCTCTGCTTAATAGCTCCCCACTGTAAACAGGATAAGATTCAAGCCTCTTTGCAGGCTAAGAGGATTGCCATGACTGGTTCCAGGTCTCATTTTCTGTCTCATATCCCCAAAGACCATGCCTTCCCCATTTTTGCTCTAATAACACCAGACTTGACTGCACACCCTTTGCTGCCTCAAGCCTCCACACTTTCCTACACAACTTTCTGTGTCTAGAATGCTGTTTCCTCCTTCTTCACCTGGATGATAGTAATGACCCTTTGAGACTTAGCTCAGGCCTCATCTCCTCCTAGAAGATCTCTGAACCTGCAGGGAATCCCATCTTCTGGGCTCCCATAACACCATGTGCATATTTAGAGCACAGCATTTACCTCATTATATTAAACATTTCTGTTCCAGTCAGCCCCCCCACCCCCTACCACACCCCCCCACCACACACACACACACACTAGATTCTAAGCTCCTTAAATAGGGTTTATTTAACTGGTGCTTATTTATCTTTGTGCATTCAGAACCTGCCATTGTACCTGGAGCATTGTAGGTCCTCAATGAATATGAATGTATTGGAAATTTTGAATTTCGTGTTTGTCAAGCACACACAAATACTTAACATGAAGCAACAATTGCATAAAAAAGTGAAATACCTAGGAATAAATTTAACCAAGGATATCAAAGACCTGTACTTGGAAATGCCAAATGCTCTGGGAACTTTTTCCTTCTGCTCTGCCATCCTTGGCATAAGAGTTTGCCCTTGCCAAGCTGCCCTCATGGCCAGGCACTGCATTCAGACCTGAAGATGTCCAAGGACAGAAATTGGTTTCCTTCATTCTGTCTCTTTTTCAAAATAAGAAAACTTTCCCCAGAAGCCCCTAAAGAACATCCCCTTGTCTCTTGCTGGACAGAATTAATATGACCATGGCTCAACCATTGGCAAGGGGAATAGGTCCATCATCATGGGCTCCAGTGGTCGGCAAACTTCAAGCCACATGTGGCTCTTTGGCCCCTTGAGTGTGGCTCTTTCACAAAATACCAACTTCTGCACATGGGCCACAAAGTTTCAATCGCACTGTACGTGCGTGCCTGCACGTGGTATTTTGTGGAAGAGCCACACTCAAGGGGCCAAAGAGCCGCACGTGGCTCGCGAGCCGCAGTTTGCTGGCCACTGGCTTAGACCAATCAAGACAACCCCTTGGACCTGGGAGAATGTGACAAAGCTGTTCTCATGGGAAACACATAGCTCAATGAAGGAGAGTAGGAAAACTCACCCATTCCAACTTCTGTTGGGAAGGAGAAAAAAAGACATCTAATATTGGGTAGACATCTAATATTATGGTCAAGGCAAGTAGGGATTTATTATGCAATGGAGAAGCAGGTAGGTCCCTTAGCTCTAGAAGGTACCGTCCACAGGCCTCATAATCCTTGAGGTTAGGACATGCAGACCCAGGAGGAGGAGGTGGGAGATGGTAAAAGGCACAGTTCTAGGGACCCACAGAACTTCCCTCTGAGATCAAAGGGAGTGGATGGACAAGCAGCTGGTGAGCTTAGCTGGAGAGAAGCGCTCAAACTTGCCCAAGTGCGAGTAAAATGAAACTGGATGTGTTTTCCAGGGTTTGTATCACAGTGAGCATAAGCAGGGAAGTGCATTTCCCTGCAGTGTCCAATGGAATTCCAACAGGAAGGAGGTAATTTGTTAGTCCAGAGTTTGTCAAGTCCTTGGGTTCCATCACCCCAGGGCTTACAGTGGAATGCAGAAGAATGTTCCAGGCTGCTGGAGCCCTATGGCAACACTTTATGTGTTATGCAGGTCACTTCCCAAGTCTCACTTGTGCTTCTTGATGAAGAAACACCTCAGCCCTTCTATCCCTCCTCCAGGTGAGGATACGAGTCTTAGAAAGAAGCAGGAGATTTAGCTAAGGTCACACAGCTGATACATGCTAGAGCAAGAATTAGATTCAAGATTTCTGGTGCACTTCTTTGCTGCTTCAACTCACAGTATGACCACCCAAGAACTCAGAGAAGTGCCAGAAGTAGGTTTATTCACAAGGGAGAGAAAAGGACTAAATGAGAACAAAGCTCAGTAATGGAGAGAGAAGGTAGCTGAGATCCCACCTTGGCTGACTGTCCCCGCTCCATCCACAAAGCCTGGTTTACTCCCTGGTGTTCTGAGTGTTGAACATGTTCACTAGAGAGAAGAGCCCGCATGCACCCGACCGCAGGGGTGAATGCAGAGCTGCCACTATCTTCGTGGTCCTTCCTAAAGACTTTCATACTTCAGTCTGCTCTCCTTTCCTCCTAAGAAGAGCAAAGTGAACACACAGCTCTGACGTGTCTCTCCCAGCACTCACCCCTGGGCTGCTCCCCCACCACATTGCTTCTCTCTTTATCCCTTCACTCCAAACACTTTCAAAGTTAATTTCAAAGAGCTGGGAACACTTGATAGTTTTAATTAATCCTATGCCTGGGGAAATATGATTTTGTTCATCTGAGGCCTCTCGTCTTTTCTGGATAGATAGCTTGTTCTGGTTAATGCCAGCATTTCCAATTTAGCTGTAATTATGCCAGTGACTCGTTTGTTTGTTTGCTTGTTTAATACCTAAAAGAGGAGCTAATGCTGATGTGTGTGGCCTCAGGAAGAGCTTTCTAGTTTTGCTAATAGTGCTTCCTAGTTAAGCAGCACTTTAGGCCTTTCATGGTGCTCTTGCCTCCACGTCTCCGTTAACCCTGTGAGGCAGGGAGGGAAGGTGCTGCCCTCACATAGAAAAGGAGAAACTGAGGCCCAGATGGATCTGTGGTTTGTGACCACTCACACAATTAGGGGGAGTGAGATGCAAACCAAGCTGACTGAATTATAGACCAAGATTCTTTTTAAAAAATTATTTTAAAGACATGTTTTATTGATTTTAGAGAGAGAGAAAGGGAGAGGGAGAGAGAAATAGAAACATCAATGATGAGAGAGAATCACTGATTGGCTGCCTCCTGAACACCCACTACTGGTGATTGAGCTCACAACCCAGTCATAGGCCCTGACCAGGAATAGGACTGTAACTTCCTGGTTGATGGGTCGACTCTCAAACACTGAGCAACACTGGCTGGGCTAGACCAGGAGTCTTCACACCACAACTCATTTTTCTTCTGGGAGAATTCCAGTGAAATACTGTGGCCCTTTGCTGGGGTTATTAGCTGAACGGGGCCCTCATAGTCACTGTTAAGCTGAGAGGTCTTGCTACTTGGAAATATTCGTTGCTGCCACACTGAGATTTTGAAGTTTAAATTGATAAGGTGCTAGACCTGTGTCCCAATTCCCCATGATCTTACCTGGTCCTCCCCAGATCAGCCAGGTCCATTACACAGCAAAAAGCACCAGGTATTTTGCTAAAATATAAGATATTCTTAGAGTGCAAAAAACACCAATAAGTAAGTCATAGATAAATAATTCTGTATTCTTGCCCAGGATCCCAAAATAAGTTATCTTTTATAATAGTTCTATTCAATTATTGTATGAGCTAGGTCTCTTTTGGTTTAAAATGGTGGAATTTTAATACAAACTGGTTTCATCATAACAGAAAAGTCCAGTTCTAAGTCTGGTATCAGATGTGACTGGATGCAGGAGCTCAGTGTCACAATGGTTCAATCTCTTGGCTCCCTTTATCACTGACTGCCTCCCTTCTCAGGTGGGCTCTCCTCTTGTGGTTGAAAGATGACTGCATTGACTTCAGTCAACTTCACATTTTTTAAAATAAAGAAAGGCTTTTCCTAGTGGCTCCCACAGAAGCCCTGAGAATTCCTCTGGTTGGCTTGGTAGTTATATGGTCTTTCTGTTCCAATCTATGTACATAAAAGCCTAAGCAACCATTACGACTGGTGACCGCTCGACTGGTCAACTGGTCACTATGATGTGCACTAACCACCAGGGGGCAGACACTCAATGCAGGAGCTGCCCCCTGGTGGTCAGTGTGCTCCCACAGTGGGAGCGCCACTCAGCGAGAACCTGGGCTCATGGCTGGCGAATGCAGCTGCGGCATCAGGAGCCTCTCCTGCCTCCTTGGCAGCGCTACTGAGCAGCAGGTGCAGCAGGGCAGGGATGAGTGGGAGCCGCGTGGCGCCTGGCCTCGCTCGGGCTCCTCAGCCACCTGCCACTTCACGCACGGCTACATCCCTCAGGGGACATTGGACTGCAGGTTTTGGCTAGATCCCCACAGGCTAGGCCAAAACCAGCAGTCTGACATTCCCTGAGGAGTCCCGGATTACGAGACGGTACAGGCCAGACTGAGGGAGCCCACCGGTGCATGAACCCATGCACTGGACCTCTAGTCTATGATAAGCTGATTGGTCATGCCAAGGTCATGTGCTTCACATCCGGTGCTGGTGATGAACTCCACCTCACCCAATACCTAAAAAAGGAAAAAGGATCCCCCAGGAAAAATCAGAATAAAGTAATTAATGGAGGAGGAATGGATGCTGGGAAGAGCTCCCTGTACCCTCAAAATAAAAGTATATATCACTTTCCTTTTCTCATTTTTACTTTTAAGCTAGAGTGACCAGAATGATTACAGGCATACCTCATTTTATTGCACATCACTTTATAGCATTTCATCGATGTTATGTTTTTTACAAATTGATGGCAAGATCATCCATTAGCAAAAAGATTACTACACGCTTTATTGTAATACTTTCTTTATTGCAGTGGTCTGGAACTGAACCTACAATATCTCAGAGGTATGCCTGTATGCTCATCTCCCTTAAAAGCAGAGGAAGCAAATGTTTTTCTGATTCAGTTCTCAGCCCACAGCTGAGTTTTAGATACCTGATATTAGTGTCCTGCTTGGATTCTTCCTACAGAATCTTTTTAAACTGAAGTTCCACTTTCTACAGCTCTGGGATTAGGGACTCTAAATTTTTCAGTTAAAATAGCATTCCCCCCTACCTCCAAAACTCTCATTAACCTACCATTTAGACTCTTACTCCCCCACCATGTACCCCACTCTAAGCATCACTAACTGCAGCTTTGACTCTTCCCTCCTGCCCCACTTGCTTCTGCTTTTATTTTTTCTTTCCCTTTTTTCTTTATTGCCCCATGCACGTAAGCTCTCTTGGAAATATAGAGGCAGCCTGGGGCAATTAGAATAGGTCTTTTTCAGCTTGTCTACACGCCTCACTCTGCTGGAATAGAAACTAAACAGACTGTCACCCGCTGAGCCAATAGAAAGAAAGAGCATACATGTAATTATTGTTGGAGCTGTGCCAACTACTTCAACTAAAATAGTGTGAGTCTCAATCTTCTCTCCTTATGGAATCAGAACATCATAAGCATGTTTAAGACTTCCTGGGAGATGATGCCACTTTCCTTGCCTGTCCATTTTGTTGGTTTGATCAGTGGCTGGATTATAGGGGCACCAGGATCTTAAGAGATATATTCTAATGAAGACAGCCTTCTGAAGCTCGCCCCTGTAGGCTTTTAATAAGAAGGGAGATAAGAGTCCTCGTACTTATTTATTCAAACACTCAATTAAACATCTAAAATTTACTCACCCAAAGTGTTTTTTCTCATTATTTTCTCCCTGATTCAAGAGATCGTCTGGTATTAGGGAGGGTTTTGTTGTGCATGGGGTTGGAGAACATTTTTTTAAAAAATATATTTTATTGATTTTTTATAGAGAAGAAGGGAGAAGGATAGAGAGTTAGAAATATCGATGAGAGAGAAGCATCGATCAGCCACCTCCTGCACATCCCCTACTGGGGATGTGTCTGCAACCAAGGTACATGCCCTTGACCGGAATCAAACCAGGGACTCTTCAGTCCACAGGCCAACGCTCTATCCAGTGAGCCAAACCAGCCAGGGCTGGAGAACATTTTAAATGAAGCATATTGATATTATAGGTGGGAAAAGGACAAGAGTGGTGCATCCACAGATCCCGTTGAGACAGGCCTTCAGGCAGAGCTCAGGGGCCTTGTATGCCAGTGCTGCTCTGCATGCAGGTTGGCCATGCTAGAGGGCATGGGCTCAGTGCTTGTACTATTTTCCGTGGCAAGAGGGATTGTAAATTTCCTCATGGCAGCATCTTCTTCATTTTATTATTCCCCCAAAGGACAGCATACGCATTCAGAGTTCAGTGAATATTGATTGACGAATAAATAACTTACTAAATGCATGAAAGAACAAATAAATAAATGAATGAATAAAGAGAGCAGTTGTAAGAGTCTGGTCAGTGTGATAACTCACTGAGGCCAGTCTGACTTCTGCTTCATTGATTGCTTGTACATGAGGGACCTAAGGATACTATGCACCTTGGTAGTTTCAGGACATCTAAACTTGCTGTGGTAGGACATGCCTTAGCCAATCAAATTCCTTATGTGAGCCCTGAGTGGGGTGGGGGAAAGACACCTACTAAGAAGGTCTCCTGGTAGCTAACTGGACTCAAAGTAAAACAAACAAATTAAAAAACACAGCCTACCAGCCATTTCTGCACAGGGGCCTCTTCGGCATACTGCAGTTGGCAGAGTAGTTTTTGTGCTCACCTGCCCACCTCTGCACCACTAAGCTGCCTGCCTGCATTGTGTTTCTGCATCTGAGCCAGCCCTCATAAAGGAACTCCTGGATTCTTATAGGACTGAGGCTTTCCCCATGCAATCAGAGCTGCACATGTCTGACCAATCAGAGCAGCTCGATTCTGACCAATCAAGGACCAGGGGTGGGGACTTCTGTTTGCTTATATAAGCCAGCTCTCCTTTGGTCCTGGGAATGCACTTTCCACTGAAGGCTGAATATTGCGTTTTCCTAGCTGTCTTGGCCCGGGGCAGTCACATGGCTGTATTGTTTTCACAGTTGGCTCTTAGTACCATTGAGCTGCTTGCTCTGAATAAAGTTTCCTTCTTCACCACACCCTGAACTAGGGCTTCCTATTGGCACCAAGAACCATCAGTTGACACTTATTTTTCCTTAAAACTCATTCTTTTCTTTCAAGGGTCCTTTTAGGTGACTCTCCAGCCTCCCAGGAGGGCAGGAAACTAAGACCAGATGCCAGGACTCCCCTATATAATGGCTCTGCCCTGATTCAGGGGCACAGATGGCATGGCTGTTGTCAGCCAGGAGGTCACCTGCCCACCTCAAAAAACTTCTGTTTTTTGAGAATTCTCTTGGACCTATTTATGAGATGCCTGGTGGAAAGCTGGGAACGTCGTTCTGCTTAGCCCACCCCTGATGGCACATTCAGGAGTGTGCCACTGACGGGGCTAACAAGGACCTTTGGAAAGGACACCGAATTGTTTTTAGCTGGAACCACACTGGAATCTGGCCCAAGGTCTCAGTTCTAAGACCCTGAGAGTTTTCCCTTTGACTCCTGCGGGGCCTTTTTTAGGGGTGGGTGCTGGATCATGGGTGTCCCCTTTCTGGAAGAGCAAGAGGAAAAATGCCAACTTCTCTACTTCCCTCACTCTCTGTGATCTGAGCCTAATGACTGGATGTTGCTTATGAGAGGGTCTCACCGTGGCTCTTCCCTCCTACAATTCCTACAGGGAATTTGTCCTGACAAACATGTAGCAGCTGGGTAATGGGACATGAAAGCTTCAGGCGGTAGAACAGGAGGATGCTAATTGATAAATGTTGAATTAAACCAAGGACTCGGGCAAATCATCAGGAGGCCTGGGACAATCAAAAGCTCCAGACCTGTCCCTGGCGATAGAATAGTGAAGGAGTGAGGTGTGGGGTGCAGATGGAGCACCAGAAATTATTCTAAAGTTGGACAAACCTACATCTGAATCCCGGCTTCATTTCTTAATAACTATATGACCTTAGACAACTTAATCAACTTCTTAGAGTGTGTTTCCTTATCTTAATATGAGGATGGTGCCTTCTTTTCAGAGCTGTTGTGAGGATTAACAGAAACAACCTTTCATTCATTCATTTGTTCATTCAGTAAAAAGCATATATCAGGGTTAGGAGAGTTCTGCCAGATATTAGGTTCTCAAAATTATATATTTGACCTCTTTCTTTAGACCTTGGTGTCCTCCCAGGAACCATGAAGGGTGATTGGTCTCTAAGGATTCCTCTAGCTCCAGGATTTAATAATACAGACATCATCTTTCCAGGGCAGTGAGAGTCTGGCCATGGTAACCCAGGTTTCTGGCTGAGTGCAGTACCATATACCCGCTCCAGGTGCAGATCTGCCCCAGAAACCAGCCTCCCCACGCCTGTGCCTGAGCTCTGCCATCGGCTGGCTTTTGGGAAAAGCACCCCAGTGCAGAGGTTTGGAGCCAGTTAGCATCAGCTGGCATTTATAAGCGACATTTAAAGGTCACCTCAATCCTCCTGTCAGGGAATCAGGGAGGTGCAGCAGAGAATGTGGACTTGGGTTGAATCTAATGAGCTTGGGCAAGACTCAAGGAGGCTGAAAGCAGAGAGCAGTATGGGGGTGGTGGTGAGGAGGTGCAGGAAGGCTTTTCTTAGCATGACTCATTGGAGAAGTTCAGGGGTAGGTGATGCCTGGGAGGAGTAGGGAAGATCTGTTCAGCTCTATAGAGAGAGGGGTCCCCATAGGCTGCATCCCCACCAGTGTGGGCTGATTTAGGTCCTTCAGGTTGTGTCCTGTACAAAATGTGGTCTTTAGTGGGGACACTTTAGGGGGTTTGTGTCCTGTACAAAGTGTGGTCCTGAACAAAAGGTTGGTGGAAAGTGCATAGAGAAAATACTGTAGGTCATGCCTTAGAAATTCTGTATCCTGCCCAAGGGACAAATCCACCATATGGTTAGAGAGGTTCATTAAACATATTTTCTGAACCAACAATTAGGACACATTATTATCATCTAATCTGACCAGCCAACACTCTATCACACAATGGAGAAATGATGAACATCCTATTTGCAATCAAACCTGTCTTGGAACACAGGAGACACTTGGACCCATGTAAATAGATGACTGAGAATACAGTGTCACTGTTTGCAGTCAAGGGAGCCAGCGCTGCTGGTGGAAGCTGAAAGGCAGTGCACTGCAAGCGCTCCGGTGGTTAGTAGGATGGGTGATGAATGCTCTATTGCTAGCCCTGACAGCTGCTAACTGCCCATTGGCTTCTCCTTTCCTCCTTTGTGTATAGTCCTAAAATGTGACCCAGCAGCGTGAACCCTTCACTAGCCTGCTTTCCATCCATACCCTGAAGATGACCCCAGGAGCTGCTTCTGCCCCACCATGTCTTATGAGATCCTGCCCAACTTGGGCTGGGCACACTCGACCTTAGGAAGGGCAGGCTGTCCAAAACCTATGCTGACTGCTGCTCCTGAGATGTTGGGCACGGTGGTGATGGGAGTGACCCCACTCTCTCCCAGGGGAAGCGTGCATCACATGGGTCTCTGCTGTAGGGGTGGCCATGAAAATTGGCTTGCTTTCCATCTTTTGTACAAAGCCTACCCATTGTTAATCCATGGTATACCATGTAAACTTAGGCAGATGTTGATAGTAAGTCAAAAACTACTAATGCTTCCCAGCCTTCCCTCCCTCCTCAGTCTTCTGATGCTGGGCAGAGTGTCCAGGGAAGAGTTGGGGAATGCTCAGAAATGGATAGGTAGCCCGTTGGGTAGAAAGCCCCACTTCCCCTCAAGCTTTTCCCTCGCCTTCTCTAAGATACACAAGGCTGCATAATTTCCATCTTTGAGGGCCATTTCTTTGCATCTGAAGGAATCCCCTGATAAAATGCACACTCCCTTGGGGAGGGTCTCAAGTGTATTGTGCTAAAAGCATATTAAGCTGCTGTCAGTTTTAGTGGGGGCATTTTAGTGGGGATTAACTTATCAGGCTTCTTCCAGATGTGACACCTAGTTGAGAGGGATTTAGATTTAGGAGAGGAGTTTGATGGTGGGAAACAGAAGGAGAGATGGACAGGAAAGCCCTAAGAGGAGAGAATGGCTGCCTTGAGAGCCCAGCCCCAGGGGGCCCAACATGGTGCTAAAGATGATGTGGATATGAGCCTGGGTTCTAACCAGTTAGGAGGAAGAACAGAGGGTGGATGAAGCAGCTGCAGGGAGGGGCATAGGGCCCAAATGCTGGGCTGGGTCACAGCTGTGCTGAGGGTGAGAGCCAGTCCAAAGGCCCATGGGTGCCTCCTTTCTGGCATCTCAGGAACTGAGCCAGCAGCAGTTGACTGCAGTGGGGGTCCCAGAGACAGCAAATGGCATTTCCAGTCCCCTGGGTTCCAGCTTTCCCTGTGATCGGCCAGTTGCTTTGTGTGCCATTATTTTTATGGGCTGATCGTCAGAGGGACTTCAGTGGAACTTCTCTTTCACCTCCTAATGCCTCGCCCAATCCTTGCCTGTGTCCTCAGGGGAGAGTGTTTTCACAAAGGGAAGCAGAGGCTAGACTCGCAGCCGTGGGCAAACTACGGCCCGCGGGCCGGATCTGGCCCGTTTGGCTGTTCTATCCGGCCCCCGGAGCCGAAAGAGTGGAGGGTTCTCTTGCTCTCCCCTCCGCTCCTTCACCAGCAGCAGTGTTAACATGGCAACGTCGGGAAACAGGGCCCCAGCTCCTTCTTCTGAGTCCAGTTTAAGAACCCATTGTGGCCCTCGAGGCAAAAAGTTTGCCCACCCCTGGGCTAGAGCCTCCTTGGGGGCTTTGGCGTCCAAATCTATGGCATCGGACTTTGCGGTGTCAACAGATCATCTGAGGCTGGAAACAATCGGGTCTGTGGTCTGAAGAAAGCCCTGTTTTCTGAAAAACTAGGGAGGAGAAGCCTATAGATCAAAGTTGAGGAAAAGAGGGAGAGATGGGGAGTGGTGTTTATGGACCACCTACGATGTGCCCTTCATGCACATCTCATTCTCCCTGCCACGTGCTGGGTGACACAGTGCTCTCACCTCAGTACTGCAGGTGACGATGGTCAGCGATGGGCATGTGATGATGGTCAGCAATGGGCACCGGATGCAAAGCCAAATCTGTCTGAATCCATAGGGAAGGGAATACACTTGTTCTCTGTTCCTCTCGGTCCCAGGCCAGAGCCTGGGTGGCATCTCTGCTCATAGCTCTGAGCCAGGCCCCTTTCATCCCGAGGCTTCCCCACTGAAGGTATGATCTCTCTTTGGTGTGAGCTGGGGTCCTAGGACACCTTCATATTAAAAAGAAGTTTATTTCCTAGCTGGTTTGGCTCAGTGGATAGAGTCTCTGCCTATGAACTGAAGGGTCTCGGGGGGTTCGATTCCAGTCCAGGGCACATGCCCGGGTTGCCAGCTCAAACCCCAGTGAAGTGTATGCATGAGGCAGCCAATCAATGATTCTCTCTCATCATTGATGTTTCTATCTCTTTCTCTCCCTTTTCCTTTCCTTCTGAAATCAATAAAAATATATTAAAAATAAATCAAAAGAAGTTTCCTTTGGGCTGCCACCTCAGTAGAGGAAATAAGTGGGGAGGAAGGCAGAGCTCTGCCAGAGACAAGCCAACTGAGCCATAAGAACAGGATCACCTTCCCTCCACTGGCTGATGATGAACACTCAGATCCCCCTCCAGTCATTAGTGCGGCAAGCCCTGTCTAGTGACAGGTTAATTACACAGTTCCGGGTAATTAGAAAGTAAATATATGTTAAGAGGACACCACTGTCAGGATAAAAACTGTCTATTAGAAAGCCCTCTTGCATGGTAAACTCCACCTTTATCTTTTCAACCTGAAGAGATATTTTCGTTGCTGTTGCTTTGAGAAAAATCTCCTTGGCTCATCCCTCCAGCTACCACATACTTAGTTCAGGCTCTCGCCAACCTCCAGTGCCCCCTCCCCGCCTCCCGCCTCCCCCCCCCCTGGGTAATGCACCATGCTGGTCCCATCTGGAGCTTGGCTTCTATTCTGAGTAAATGTCTTTCATGTCAAAGCTGTTGCACATGAGGTTTACATCTCTAGTGTGGCCTGCAAAGGTTTGGGAGAACTTCCTGATTTCCTGGGGCTGCATGGGGTAGAAAAGTCCACTTGTTCTGCTGCTGCAAGGCTGTGTGGTCATGGGGGACCCTCCTGGCTTCTTTACTGGAAAGTGTGAATGCTGCTGGACTAGAATGGCCCCCTCAAGGGCCAAGAGCCATGCTGTCCTTCATCCCTCAAATCAGTTTAGAGCTGGTCTCCACAGGGCTTACTCATTCTCTCTCTCTCTCTCTCTCTCTCTCTCTCTCTCTCTCTCTCTCTCTCTCAGCCCCTGAGACCCAGAGACTGACCTCTTAGGGAAAGATTCATGGTGTGAACCCAGGCAGTAGCTCTGCTCTCCTACATGACCCAGCCCATCAACCTTGCCTGAGTATTTTGAGCAACAAAAACAATCATGTAAATTTGATTTATTCTCTGCGATGTGTAATGAATGACTCCCAGAGGAAACAGGATTATCTTTGCACAGGTAACCCTTAACAGGGCTGTGCTCCAAGCAGTGACGATTTCTGTGTGGTTTTAAGTGATTTGGTTTGAGTTATTTTAGAGTCCAGGTTTAGACTTTCTCTAAAATGCCATTCCTAGTTTGCTACAGGATAGGAAATACTTAGTAAGTTCTGCTAAGTTTTCAAACCTCCTCATAAGCCAAGAATTGGAGACATGTATGCTTAACTCAAAGCCTGAGTTTTCAGCCATTTCTGCATCTTCAACCTCCTTCTCCTCCTGACAAGCAAAGGAGAGATCGGTGAGAAGCCAGGCAGTTGTTAATCTCTATCTCCACTCCTCCTTGAATTCATTCATGTGTTTAACCAATGCTCCCTGAGTATCAGCTACATGTCAAGTGCTGGGCTAGGTGTTGGGTCTACAACTCTAAATTGACCAATCAGCAAGCTCAAGGAGCTGATGGACAGGATGGAGAGGAGGGTGGCGTGGCGGGAGGCATGGCAGGTGTACAGGGGTCACGCATGTTGAAGGAACAGAGATAAAGGGGCACCTGATATCGCCTTGTCTATGAGCGAGGTAGGGGGTGGGTTCTGGGACAGCTTAAATGAGGAGATGATGTTTTCCCAGAGCCAATCACACTCCTGCATGAGGTCATGAAAGCCAGCAGAACCAGGCCTGGAACCCAGGCCTTCTGATCCATTGGTTTAGGCAACTGGCACCCAGAGCAATGTTGGACCCAGCAGCTGCTGCATAACTGTCAGTCCAACCCGAGTCTGAACTCCACATCATAACTGCCAGTGTGGCTAGCAAGTGGGCAGAGCTCCCCTGAGGGCAGAATCCATGGTGGTGAGTGGGTGAGGAGCAGGCAGAGGGAGGAGAGCTCAGGGCACTGAGGTCCGCATGATCAGGGAATGTGTAGTGAACCTCGGTCAGCCTGCAGGGCATGTGCTGGGGAAACTGGACAGTGATGTTTATTTTAGGGGCTATTCTCTGAGGCTTTCTGGTCAACCTCAGTCTGTAAATAGCCTGTACTCTTGCCCCAGGGAAGTGCCTACTTTTGGAAATACACCTGCACAGAGTGGTGTGGCATGGCACGGGAGCAGGATGGAGACTGAGCTGGCCCAGCATGTTAGCTAGCTCCCTGCACAGATGGGATCTCACCTGGCGACCCTGCTGCCCCTCCTGCCATGAAAGAGGGTCAGCCCCCGGGGTCCCCTTCCCTTGCGCCTTGAGGTTTTGGAGTGAAGCCACATGTTTTCCATTTCCCACTGAGAAAGAACAAGGCTTCTCCTGTCAGGGACAGCACAGGGCTTCAGAGGCCCATTGTCTGCCCAGCAGCCCCATCCCTGTGGGCTTCTCCCCAGTCTCACCTGCCTGATGCTGTCAGGGCCTCTCCACCGGGAAACAGATGCTCTCTTCTACAACCTGGCTTCCTGGTGACATCTACTGACATGGCATTCTCAGAGAAAACAGCAAAATGGATCCCCTGGGCCATGGAACATCGATTTCTTGTTTGGGCTCTTAGCTACACATCAACCACAGAGGTGGCAGGTTTGATTAGCTTTCTCCAAGAGGGCGGTCAGGCGAGGGAGGGGAATGCTCAGGCACAAAGGAATTGGGGGAAACGAGGAAGAGTGGTGTTAATCCCTTAAATGATAGATCTGAAAGGGAAGTGGGAGGCAGGCCTAAGGAGGGATAGAGGGCCATGAGGATTTGGTGTGAAGCCACATCTTTTCCATTTCCCACTGAGAAAGAACAAGGATGATGGGCTCCTTCTGAAGACACATACCTGTCAAAACTCAGTGATGCCCACCCAGGTCCTAGAGCCCTTGTCCTCCATAAACCTTCACCCAGGAAAACCATTCAAGTGTATCTCTCTGGAGCTGCTTCCCAAACCCTGTTAGTCTCACACTCTGGCAGGGTGTCAGCCAGGATTTTACTGATCCCCAACATTCAGAGTCCATCCTTTATAATCATCCAGGGCTGATCTTTCCTTTCATACAACACCCCATTTGAAAAGAGAAAATGTGATGACTAGGAAACACCCAAAGAAGCCTTCTACCCAATTAAAACTGTGCTGTCATTTGGGCAGAGCCCCACCTGCTCTTCATCGAGAAAACCCGCACTACCTTGAAATGCAGGCTTGGCTCTGGCACTATAAATAAATCATTTTCACAAAAGAATAACATTTATATGATCACCAGGAATAGAAAAGGAAGTCCAGCAAATGCAAGATTCTGGTAGTAATGAGCAAGGCTATTTTCATTCTTATTCTGGGAACTTTTAATGCAGCAGCACACGGCCCAGCCCCTGAGCCGGACTCTATTTAAATGTACGTATCTCTATGCGTGTATACATCTCACTCCCTGAATATATAGAGGTAGAAAGATAGATATTATCTCTTTAAAATATTAAAATAAATTACATCTTTGCCCAGGATACAGACATTAATTCTGTTTCCAGGAGATTTGTCAAATCAGTGGCCTGTGTTTGCATAACAAGCTCTTTGGTTACGCCGTGTGGAATATAAATTACTCTGTTGCCAGCTCTGGATGGAAATCACCAGACTTTTAGCAATGCCAAGTCCATTGATTAGGATGAGCTTTATGTTATGTGTTCAGGTATTGTCTGCAGGTAGCTGGGCCACATGGAAGTGGCTGCAGGTACAGGGAAAGGAACATCCTGGAAAGACAGGGGATGGAAGACTTGGACTGAGGTTGGAAAGCTGTCCTTCCTCCATTTTGTAGAGAATAGGATTTCTTTCCTTTACTTATTTCATTGCATTTCACACACACACACACACACACACACACACACACACAACACACACACCACACACACACACACACACACACCTTCTTATCTGAGTTTTGAATGGTTTGGTGGAAATGTGGATTATTTCCTGTCAGATTTGGGACAACCATTTTAATGTATCTGATCGCCCTGAGGTTTAAAGCATAGAAGGCTCAAAGCAGGCTCAGAAGTTGCCTCTAAGTGCTGTAAATAAGGCTTCTAATTATAGTTAGCATGGCTTGACTGCTCAGTATGTGCCAGACATGTACTAGGAGCTTTAACTGCCTTATGTCATTCACTCTAACAATAAACCTGTGGCAGGTAGTGTATGGCTTCCCCTTTGAAGATCAAGAAACTAAGAGCCCTGGCTGATGTTGCTCAGTAGTTAGAGTCAATCCATGCACTGAAGGGTCACAGGTTCAATTCCAGGTCAAGGGCACATACCTTGGTTGCAGATTCAATACCGGGCCCCAGTCAGGGCACATGCAGGAGGAGGCAACCAATCCATGTGTCTTTCTCACATCAATGTTTCTCTCTCTCTCTCTCTCTCTCTCTCTCTCTCTCTCTCTCTCTCTCTCTCCCTCTCTCTCTCTCTCTCCCTCTGTTTCTCCCTCCCGTCCTACCACTCTCTAAAAAGTCAATGGCAGGTGAGGATTAACAAAAAAATTTTTTTGAAGAAACTAAGAGATATAAGGGTTAGGAAAGTTGTCTAGGGACAAGAAGCTGCTGATCTGGGACTTGAACTCAGGTCTAACTGAGTCAGGAGTCCAGGCTTTTAGTGCTCACAATACTGAGCTCTTGTGATGCAAAAGGGAGCAGAAGGCTCCTTGTCTAGGAGGTGAACTCGAACAATAACTGGTGCCTGGCTGTTCCTGTGAGACTGAATGTGGCACTGGAGGAGAATCCCCAGACAAATTCACGTATTTAGTGTGGAGATTTGTAAAAGAACTAGAATGGTTTAGTCACTTCTTGCTGTCAAGTCTATATTGTGACTTCTTCAGTATTCATGAAAGGACCTCTGGTTGACTGGTCTACTTGCTCATTTTATACATGAGAACATTGAAGCCCAAATGCCCAGGGTGAGGTGAGTCAGTGAGGTGCAGAGCCAGTTTTCTGGCTCCTTGTCTAAAGTCCAGGAAGAGCTCCTTAGGCTGGCTTTGAAATGGAGGAGGACGAGGCTGGGACAAGTTTTTGAAGTCATGCTTAGGAATGCTGTGGTGTCTGGGCTGGGCATGGCACAGTGGCCCAGACCTGACGGGTGACCCAGCTTTGTAAATGATGCAGTGAATCAACATAATGGTTTGCTTACCCTGGTTGCTGGAATGCCAGCTCCATATGCAATTGTAAGATGCTTTGTTGCAATCATAGTATTTTTTCATGATCATTTATAGGTGAAAAATCCATCTAGAGCTGTTTCCACAAAGCTATAAAATTTGTCTCTGCTCTGTTTCCTTTGTGAAATGTTCAGTTCAGCAAGATTGAAGGCCAATGGCTAGAATCAAATTTAACTCAGATTTCAGCCATTCCTTTTCCAGTCTTGGTATTTCTCCCTCCAAATTACATTTATATTGGAAACATTTCTGCCCATAAGTTTCATGACAACACATAAAAGTTGTTTCTTGGTTGAGCAGACGCAAGAAAACTTCCTGGGTTTCTCTTCAATGCTCACTGCACCCTTTGTTCCATTGAACCCAATTGTCCCTAAATAATAGCAATAGTAAAGCAATCAGAATATGCTCCTTTTATTTTCCCATTTAACAGCAGGACTAGATTGAGCTGACACCATATGTGTCCAAATGGGTCTGGGGAATTTTCAAACAGATGTGTTTTAGAGATTTTATGTTACTAACAAAGAACCTAGACTTTGGAATCTTTAACAGTGATTTGGCAGGGACTCTTAGTTGCCTCCTGGCTATTATACTTTCCTTCATATAAGAAGAAAGCCCAATTTTTAATTGGAAACATTGCTTCCCAAATAAAAGACTACATTTCCCAGAATCCCTTGTGACTCAGTAAGGCTTCCTGGCAAAGTTCTAGCCAATAAGATGTAAGGTGAAGTCTAGTATGGGACTTTCAAGAAGTCTCTTAGAAAGTAGGGAGAGTGTCTTTCTTCTTCTCTTTGTGGTAGCTGTACCTCCAGCAGTCTTTTAGGATCATGAGAATGAGCACATCTTAGCTGAGAGCTAGAAGGAGCCTGGTTCTCCATGACTATGGATCTGCCATAACAATCTTTGCCTGCTACCTCTAGATTTATTTTAATCAAAAGATAAATTAACCTTTAGGATGAGACACCACTATTTTTCCAGTCTTTGTTAGTTTAAAATGGGCCTAATCCTGGATTCAGTTATTGTCTTTATCTAGATACTGATCTCTGAGTTTAATTTCCCTTAATTGTAAGACTTATAGGTTTCCAGTTTTATTATTTTCTAAATTTTTCTAAGAATTAAACATTAGATGCCTAATATATGTGCATCACATAGCACAGTTATTGCCATTTTCCCCCTTAATATTTCAAGGGTGTTTACATGTTCAGGTAGCTGGGTTTAAAAACCATATAACAGGCATATTGAGAGCAATCAAGGGACAGACTAAATGGGTAGATGGACAAATTACAAATGCATAGTTATATTGCTCAATTCAGTTTGACAAAAGTAAAATAGTTGATCAGGGTTTTAGTTTCTGTCTCATTGCAAGGTTTTCAATTATCTGTAGTATAAACTATACCTCTTTTTCAAAGTTGCCTTATTTACAACTGAAAAACAATAACACTTAGATTTGCTCCAGTCACCCTCTGATATAATTCTTAAAGACACAAAGTATTCACTTGCTGACATATATCTGAATTTACATCTTCTCTGTTGGTTGGCCTATTTTTTTACCTGGATAAAAACCTGGGTAATTCCCTATTTCCAAGTCCTTCCTAATATGTTCTAAGTGACTTTCTGGTCAGAGCACCTTTTGGCTAAGCTTGTAGCTATTCCAACTAGAATATTACTGATTTTTAATTTCTCTCCTAACACCCTTGTCCTGCTCTACTAAATCTATTTAATATAGTATGCTTTTAATTTAGGCATACTAACAATATATATATACTAGAGGCCTGGTGCACTGGGGGGGAGGGGGGGTCCCTCAGCTGGGCCTGTGCCCTCTTGCAGTCCGGGACCCCTCAGGAGATAACTACCTGCTGGCTTAGGCATGCTCCCGGGTGGCAGAGGGCAGGCCCAATCCCTAGGTTCAGCCCCTGGTTGGGCTCAGAGCAGGGCCAATTGGGGAGTTGGGGTGCAGCCCCCTGTCATGTACAGAGCAGGGTGGATTGGGAGGTTGTGATGCCACCCTCAGTCATGCTCAGGGTAGGGCCGATTGGGGGGTTGGGGCACCGCCCCCTGTCACACACAAGGCAGGGTCGATGGGGAGGTTGCAGCTCCACCCCCTGTCACGCACAGAGCAGGGCCCATCATGGGGGTTGGGGCTCTGTACCCTGTCACACACAGAGCAGGGTCAATCAGGGGGTTGGGGAGCTCCCCCCTGTCACTCACAGAGTAGGGTCTAGAGGTGAGTTGGGGCACCGCCCCCTGTCACACACAGAGCTGCAGGGCAATCAGGGGGTTTGGGCGCTGCCCCCTATCACGCTGATCCCGGTGCCAGGAGGCCTCACGGCTCCGCTGATCCTGGTGCTGGGAGGCATATTACCCTTTTACTATAAGGGTAATATGCCTCCCACATGTGGGAGGCCTGGTGCACATGTGGGGGCTGGTTTTCCCTGAAGGGTGTCCTGGATCAGGGTGGGGGTCCCCACTGGGGTGCTTGGCCAGCCTGGATAAGGGGATGATGGCTGTTTGCAGCTGGTCACACACCCTTCAGGGTGGGGGTCCCCACTGGGGTGCCTGGCCAGCCTGGGTGAGGGGATGATGGCTGTTTGCAGCTGGTCACACCCCCTTCAGGGTGGGGGCCCCCACTGGGGTGCCTGGTCAGTCTGGGTGAGGGGCTGAGGGCTGTTTTCAGGCTGGCGGGTGACTGAAGCTCCCAACTGCTCCTTTTTTTCTTTTTATTTTTTTATTCTGGGCCAGCTTTACCTCTGACTCCAGCTCTGTGGCCTCTGCTGCTGAAAGCAGGTATTTGGTTTGTTTGTGTTCTATAATCGAAACACTGTATCAACTCCAGCTCTGAGATCCCGGCTCGCTGAAAGCAGGTTCTGGGGTTTTGTTTAGCTTCTATATTTGTAACTATGTTTCAAACTGCAAGCACAGAGGCCGGCAAGGCAGGCGGGGAACGTTGGAGTCCTCCGTCACTGAAGCAAGCAAGCCTCATGTTCGCTTCAAGCTGCCTGGCTGCCAGCCGCCATCTTGGCTGGCAGTTAATTTGCATATAGCCCTGATTAGCCAATGGGAAGGGTATCGGACATTCGCTAATTACCATGTTTCTCTTTTATTAGATAGGATATATTCCATTTTATAATCTCATTTAATCTTTATAATAACCTCATTTATAAGGTTATTCTTATGCTAGACATGGGGAGACACAGCCTCAGAGGGTTTAGGTGTTTGTATAAGATCACACACATAGTTTCTCGTGGGGCTGGGACCAGAAACTCATCTCCAGATCCTAGGTGTTTGTTTGTTTGTTTCACTGTGCACCACAATTCCCTCCCAAAATTTGAAAGCCACTTATGTAGGCTGCCCATCAATCATATCTCACATATCTATTGTGACTGATGCTGCCTCCTCTAGACAGAGTTTCACATATATTTTTGAGCATGAAGGATTTGTCACATTTCATATTTGAATAACATTTTTATACTTTCCGAAGTGCTTTCTTGTACATTATCTTATTTGATATTCACTGTAAGTCTGTAAGGTAGGTAAGGCAGGCATTTCTTTTTCCTCCACTCTCTGTATTAAGAAATGAGTGCCTGAATAATCTAAATGATGGATTCAAGATCACAGAAAAAATTAGTGACAAAATTGGGACTGTGTCCTCTGAGTGAGGAGCTGCATTTTCAAGGGGTGGACACTAAAGCCCAATTCTATGGTGAACACCAGGTCAGAATCTACACAAGTAATTAAGTGGCTCTCATACTCCTTTTGAAGCTATATGAGAAAATATAGAGCCTCCATATCCTTTTTTCTCCCCACTCCCCTTATCTAGATCATCAATCAGTTGCCTATTCAAACAGCAGCAATCTTCTAAGGAATATAGAAACATGAGTCAGTAGGGAAGGCCAGATGATTGTCAGTATGAAGCTGGCCCTGTCCAATGTTGAATAAGGCTAAGGATAATGAATACTACAGATTCACAGAGGAGTGAGGTGTTAGTGTGAGTCCCCCAGTCTCCAGGAAAGGCTTCATCTGGGGGTTTGAGGCTGGTTCGGCTCTCTGGTCCCTAGAGTTAATTAATACAGGGTCACAGAATGAGCCCTAGGGTGCAGGTCAGTACACATAGGTTTGAGTGTCAGCCCACTACTTGCTTGCTTGGTGGCCTGGGTAAACCAATTGACCTGCTCAGATGGCAACTTCTAAATCTTTACCAGGAGAAGGTCGTGCCACCTTTGAGGTGCCTGCATTAGTTTGCGAAGGCTGTCATCACAAGTGCCACAGCCCGGGTGGCTTAAAGAACAGACATTCGTTTTCATACAGTTCTGGAGGTTGGATGGCCAAGATCATGGTTGGCAGGTTGGATTCTCCCAAGGCCTCTCTCCTTGCTTTGTTAATGAACATTTTTTCTCTCTCAGTGCCTTTACATGGTTTTCCCTCTATGTATATCTGTCTCCTAATCTACTCTTCTTATAAGAAAACTTCTTATAAGTTATATTGGTTTAGGGCTCACCTACATGACCTCATTTTAACTTAATGTATAACTTAATATTAATTTAAAATATAACTTGATATTTATTTCTCCAAAATAGTCACATTCTATTCTGAGGTACTAGGGTTAGAACCTCAACACGTAAAGTTTTGGGAGGGACACAATCCACTCATAACAGTGTCCAAATTCAGCTGATCAGCAGAATTACTTAAGAGGCTTTACAAAATAAAAGTTTCTGAACCCCAAACCTACTGCTAAGAATCAGGCAAATGGAGCCAGGGATTTACCTATTTTAATAGTTCCCCAGGTGATAGGTATGCTTGGCTCTCCACAGGCCCTTCATCTTGAATGTTCTTTGTACTTAAAAATCAGGCAACCAGCTCTGGCTGGTTTGGCTTAGTGGATAGAGCGTCGGCCTGCGGACTGAAGGGTCCTGGGTTCGATTCCGGTCAGGGGCACATGCCTAAGTTGTGGGCTTGATCCCCAGTAGGCAGCATGCAGCAGGCAAACAATCAATGATTCTCTCTCATCGTTGATGTTTCTATCTCTCTCTCCCTCTCCCTTCTTCTCTGAAATCAATAAAAATATATTTTAAAAAAATTAGTCAACCAGAAGGGAAGGCATTCTTCTATAACAGCTGTCTTGAAGAAGGGTGGGAAGGAGGGCCCAGGCTGGGAAGGAGGATGCCCAAAGGGTGTCCCAAAGGGGTTCCAACTGCTTTTTTGTGCACAGAGAGACTGAGGCAGGGGTGGTGACTTGTCAGCTTCTCTGCCAGTCACCCCCAGGACCACTGCAGCCTAAATTTGATTTCTTTCAGTGTGGAGTGGCTAATGCCCCTGAATATTGTTGTGATGAGAAATTCTGAGCTGGGACTAAGGCAAGGGATCCCAGAAAAGGCGATGAGAGACATCAGCATGTAATAGCCAGAGATTCTTATTCGGAGAGTTTAGACTTGGTGACGAAAGCCAGGACTTGGCGGGTGAAGTGCAGAATGTTAAAAAGAGCATGATCTCTGCAGGCAAATGGATCTGTTCAGATTTCATGTACTGGCACTTCCCTGCTGTGTGATGCAGGTGGCTCTCTTGGTGTTTCAGGGGTTTTATTTCTTCTTTACCACGTTAGGGAAAATAATGTTAGAAGAGCAGGGTGCTTACTTGTAAATGCTTCTTCAGCACCTGGTAGAGGACCCTGGATAACCCATCACCATTTGCTCTTCTAAAACCAGGTTTCCTCCTCTTTGACTAGTTTTTGTCTCCCTGTTGATCACACAATTAAATGGAGAGAGAGAGAAAGAGAGACATTGGGGGTAGGGAGAGAGAAAAGGAGGCTGAGGAAAGAATACAGAAGAGGAAAAGGAGGAGGAAGAGCAAATGAGAGAAAAAAGCACACATCACAGCATTGCCATCCAGGCCTGTAAGACCCAGTGCTGCCTGACAGAGAGGAATGAGGCTGAGCTGTGAGGGCCACAAGGTCATTTTCTGGAGGTTACCAAAGGTTTCTCCCACCGGCAGTACTCCCCACTTGTTATTAATACCAGGAATGGCCCAGTAGTCCAATTTCTGCTTCTTTCTTGGTATTACCTTTGACCCACCAATGATAACAGCTAATATTTGCATTTCCTGAATCAATTTTTTAAAACGAATGATTTATTTATAGAGTTAACTTGCAAAATAAAGAGCTGGGTAGAATTGTCATCTTCACTTTTTATACCAATCCTATTTTCCAGCTCAGAGGCTGCCCGGATGCCTTGCAAATGTGGGAATCTCAGTGGAATCCAAGGAAATTGGGAGGGAGACCGGGAAGGAAGCAGATTGCCGAGTTCAGTGGAAAGTGCACAGAACGTGCCTAGAAATTGTTCCCTGGTTCTCATGCTGCCCTTTTCTCTGCAACTGGGTCAGAGGTTCCTTGAGGGCAGGTGCCTTGCCGGGGACATCTGCATGCCCAGTGGCACTTTTCTGCCACAGCACAGAGCACAGGGCCATGTGCATACAGACTGGGCTGAGTGGGAAGGAGGTGGCCACAGAAGGGAGTGAGCACTGCCTGGTCTTGATGGGCCCAGGTCCTGAGAAATGGGCACCAGGGCTGTGTCTGGGAGATGTTGCTGTCCTTGCTGATCCTGTAACTCAGTTGTCACTAGGTACCGACAGAAGTGAAGCAACGCTCCTCCTTCCCACCGTCCCCTCCCTGCCATGTGTGCACTTCTGAGGAGCCCGAGAGAGCTGGTTACAGTTGAATTTTATTTCTTTTAATTTTATGAGCAAGGGTCCCTGGGTTGATCAACATGAGTGAAAATGATAATTTGCACAGTTTCTTTCTCCCTGTGCTCTCTTCCCACTTGTTTCCCGAGGAGAAAGTGTCGTCGTCACTAGGTGCATTTGCCACTCAGCAATGCTCCTCTGTTATTAATTTTGCCTTATTTATTTATTAACCCCTCTCCTGTCAGGTTCAGTGCTTTGTTTTGATATCATTCTCTTCCTCGTTTCTCTGTGGACTTCATCTCATCAATTTTAAGCAGAGGGACCTTATCCATCTGGCTAACAGTGTATTGCGTTTCTACTGGCTCTCACTGGAGTCACCAGCCCTGACTTGAAACACTTCCTATGTTTTAGACGGTTGTCTGCACAGTTTCTGTCCCTGCCCCAAGCCTGCAGCCTCTTCAAAGCCTTGCTCCACCAGATGTCTTGGCGGGATGGTGCTCCCTGGCCCCTTGCAGCGGGCCTCACATCCTCCTTGCCATCTCCCGAGAAACAGTACTGCCTTTGCCTTCTGTCCTCCTCACCCCCGTCACAGAGACAACAAAGGACATGGCTTTAGAGCCAGGCAGCCATAAGATGCATCTCTGGCTCCATCTTCCCATCCAGCCTCTCCTTTACCTTGTGGGAAATACCTTTTGCAGGTTGTTGTGGAGAGAGAATCACCAGAGACGCTGCATGGCAAGTTCAAAAACATCGCCGTGCTGCTCCCAGACTGAGCAGCATTGCCCTGTGTCTGCCTCTTCCTTCAGCTCTTGGCCACACCATCTCCTTTCCTTTCCTCATCCCACCCGTGAGTCACAATATGGACCAAATCATAGGGAAAGGCACACACCTGGGTCGCAGCATTGCCAACGAGACACCCTGATAATTTGGGGGAACGGTGTCACCAGCTCAATCCCGGGGCATCAGAAGGTGTGGCGGGAGGAACCTTCCAAGCCCCGCGCCTTCTCCTTCTCTAATTAAATCCACTTTTCTTCCAGCGCCACTTTGGAGATGAAGCAGCAACCCTGCTCCTTATTGCACGCTATTTTTTTTCTGTTTTAATTACCAGTACTGCAGCAGTATTTTTTCTGCTCTTTTTCTTCACAAATGTATGTTATTTCAGTTACATTATGGTTTAAATAGGTTTTTGAGTGGGAGCCAGGGAACCTAACCATCATTTTCAATATGGTTTCTATGGGAAATGTAATACCCACTCCAAACAACCCCTGAAACATGAGTGTGTGCGACGCAGCCTGCTTATGAGCTGAAGACGGTCTCTTTGGCTTTTATTTTCCTAAAGCAAATCCATTTTTTTTTTTGTTCCTTTGAGCTGGTATATTAGGCCAGCAGAGCAGGACCCTGTAGCCCAGAGAAGTTAGGCCTTGCTTTGTGATCCCCCAATCTCTTGACTTATAACTCCGGGTTCTTTCTTGACCAGGACGTTTTCTAGATCAGCACCCTGGAGAGGACTGTACATTGTGGTCCAAGTGACTGCCTAGATTTAATAGAAAACGACCAGCTTTGCTTGACTTCTAAGAATGGCCTTGCAGGCCCCTGCTGTCCACTTTTCTGTTCCACCCACAACATTTTCCCTTTGTGGGGAGAATGACCAATGGCATGAGGAACCCTAGGGGCTGTGAGGCTGTGTATGGTGGAGACAGGTGATGACTGCCGCCCCTACCATCAGGCCACATTACTGTATGCTGTAAAAGTTGTGTTGGTTCATTTAATCAACAAATGTTTGTCAGGGACCTCTTCCATTACTGTGCTAGATGCTAAACGACACAAAAGTGAGCATACAAAACAGGTCCCTGCTTTCCCAGTGTTTAAAGTCTGATGGGGAGAGCACTTAAACAAAACAGCCACACAAAATGTAATACTAACATATGTTATGACAGGAGAAGAAGGTGCTAGCTGGGTCACACATGCTAGCTCATACAATGTGGGATAGGATGCATGCTAGCTGATACAGCATAGGGTAGGCTACAGTCAAACATTTTCCTTCTGAGATTCAGGATTTCCACTTAAAAATATTGCTCAGATAGACACTATGTACCTAGCACTGTGCTGGAGGCTGCATTCAGTGACAAGGCATCATCTTGACTTTCAAAGTGCTCACAATTGAGTAGCAGAAGCAGTTAACTTGTGCTGTGTAACAACTATCCCAAATGTTGTGGCTTAAAACAATGAACATTTGTTACTTCTCACAAATCTATAGCTCATCCAGGTGATTCTTGTGGTCTGGGTTGGCTTGGCGGTTGTCTGTGGTCAGCTGGCAGCTTGCCTGGGACAGGATGGTCTAGGACAGTGGTCTGCAAACTGTGGCTCGGCAAACTGCAGATCGAGAGCCACATGCGGCTCTTTGGCCCCTTCAGTGTGGCTCTTCCACAAAATACCGGCTCTTCCACAAAATACCGACTTCTGTGCATGGGCCACAAAGTTTCAATTGCACTGTACGTGCGTGCCCGCACGTGGTATTTTGTGGAAGAGTTACACTCAAGGGGCCAAAGAGCCGCATGTGGCTCATGAGCCGGGGTTTGCAGACCATGGGCCTAGGATGAACTTATTCATATATGGGGCCACCTGGCTGGTCTAGGAGACCTCAGCTGGGTGGTCTACCTCTGATCACCATGGTCTTCTCATCCCTCCATAGATTGGACTCTTCACATGGTAGTCTCCAGTTACCCACTCTCTAATTTGTACCTTTTCAGAACTTCTAATGCTATGCCATCAATAATCCCTATGATCAGTTCATTGAACTGTCTGACCTTATCAGGGCACACAGATGAATTTCTTTTCAAACCCCGCCTTTAAGGATGGTTTGGTAAAATTCTCTTTCTTGTCTGATAACGTTGTAAAAAGCCAAAAGTTGTCCAGCCATTTGCAATAATAGAAACTTAATACACACTGAAATGCAAAGATAGTGCAATACTAAGCAATCTATTACTATAATAGCATTGACATAGTACCTGTCGTCATATTTCACATCCCTTTTTTTGCTCACTGATAGACTCTTTGATTCACATGTGAGCTCTATGAGGGCAGAGACCCATTTTTTTATGTTCACTCTTGACTTCGTAGGGCTCAGAAGAGTGCCTCACATCTACTAGGCATTCAGTACCTATTTGTTGAATGAAATAATGAATATAACTCATGATTTATAGATAAAAAATACTATAAAAAGGCATTTAGGATAGAATTCAAACTTCATTCATGATAAAAGTGTTAATACGGTAAAAGAGACAGCTATTTCTTTAATTGGATATCTATTCTCTATCTTCAAGCCAGGATTATGCATCATGGTAACGCTTTAAAACAGTCACATTAAACTCAGAAACAAGATAAGATAAATGCCCACTACTTGAGGCACTTGTCAATATAATTAACTAAGGGAAAGAAATAAGTGGTATAACTGTTGAAAAGGAGGTGGTAAAATTATTAGTAATTGCAGATTATAAATGTACACCTGGAAGAACAGAGAGGATCACCTTAAAACAGTTATAAACCACAATAACCATAGGAGAATTTGGTCAGGAAGGTGGTAGAAAATAATTCGTAGAAGCCTTCATATATTCAGATAACTTTTGGAAGACACTGGTTGTAAGAGTAATCAAAATGGTAATATATACATATAAAGCATTGTAAAGCTACAGTAATTTGAAGCATAACTAGGAAGGTCAATGGACTAGAGTAGAAGGTCCAGGACTGGCATCAAGTGCATAGGAGGCAATAATGTGCAATGACAATGATAACAGATACCTGACACACTGGGATTTACTCCCTGTTCTAAACTGACATTTGAGCCCCTGAAGTCAGGCTCTAGTGTTCCTGCTCTTAACCACTGGGGTATACTGCATCTCTTTTTTGCTCCAGATGCATTTAAAATAAATGGCATCAAGTAAATTCTTCAATAAATAATGTTGGGATAGCCATGCCATTCTATGGAGAAAGCCATAAAGTCTGTTTTCCAAATCACTCTTTACTCCAAAATAAATTGCACTGAACCAAGGTTGTAACAAAGAAAATGCCAGAACTCATGGGAATTTTCTATTGCTGCTTCTAATAATCTTGTGGTGGGAGATGTCGTTTAGAGTTTGACCTAAAACTCAATATCCTTGAAAGTACTAAAAATTAGATTATACAAATATAATAATGTTCTTTGTGGAAATAATACAATAAAAATGGCAGAGAAAAAATACTTGTAACACATATCAAACATAAGTGTGCCTGAACATCATTCAAAAGTCTAATTGTCAAGTCAAACATGGGATTAGGATGTGAAGAGGACACACAGGAAATGCAAATAATTCTTAATATGCAAGTATGTCAATCCTTACATATAAGGAGAGAAAACCAAATTAAAATTATAATGAGATACGTATCAAATTGACAAAAATAAAAACAGTTTGACGACACAATATATTGGGAAGGTTTTGAGTATAGGGAATTCCTAATCACTACTGATGGGAACATAATTCATACAATCTTTACAAAAATTACACATGCCTACCTTTGACTCTTCAATTTAATCTCTAGGAACTTAACCCACAACTGCTTTTGCACCTGTGCACAACGTTGTTATTCAATGTATCATTGTACCTATTAAGGAAAAATTGTGAATAACTCAAATGTCCAGCAATAGTGGCCTATTAAATAATAATGATCCCCATACAGAGGAATTATCTCTATAAAGTCAGAGGTCTGTGGGAACTCTCAGGTATTGATAGAGGAGTATCTCTATGAAATATTATAACAAGCTGGCCTAATATGCAACCGTTTATGTTAGAAAAAAAAATGAAGACTTTTTATTATCTATCTATCATCTATGTAGCCATCGGCTTGTAAATGCATAGACTATCTCTAGAAAGACACACAGAAACAGCTGACAGTAGTTGCCTTTGAAGAGAGTAGATAAGGGGAATAGGGCAGGAGGGACACTCACTTTCACATTTTCTACCTTGGAATTTTAGAACCTGATATAAAATGGTATTTATTTCTCTCCATGAGTGCTTGGCAGTGACCACACTAGAAGGCTTCCTGCAGTAGTGAGATGCTTACTTCTGTTGATGATAAATAAGCTTGGATTTAAGAACTGATCAGAGGGAATTTTGTACAAGAAAAGAAAAATGAAAGAGCAGAGGTACAAGTGGATGCTAAAATGGAATTCACTATTGGGTAAGAATTAACATGAAGGTGCATTTATCTCTTCGAGATCCTGATTTCAACTCTGTTGGCTATTTACCCAGAAGTGGGATTTCAGGATCGTATGGTAGGTCTATTTTTTGCACCCCCGTATTCATTGAAGCATTAATCACAATAGCCCATATTTGCAAATGATCCAAATGTCCATCAGCAGATACATGGACAAAAAATGTGGTATACTCATACAGTGGAATATAATTCAGCCTTAAAATAGATCAAAACGCTGCCATTTATGACAACCGGGATGAACCTGAGGACATTATGTGAAGATGCTAAGTGAAATAAGCCAGTTAGAGAAGAACAAATGATGCATGAATCCACTTATATGAGGTATCTAAAGCAGCCAAACTGATAGACATGGAGAAGAGAATGCTGGTTGCTTGGAGGCTAACAGGTAGAGGAAGTGGGGGGTTGTTTTTCAATGGGTATAACATTTCTGTTACTCAAAGTAAATAAGTTTTAAAGATCTGCTACCCAACATTGTACCTACAGTTAGCAATACAGTATTGCATACTTCAGAATATGTTAAGGGCATAGATCTCATGTTAGTTGTTCTTACAAAAGCAAAAACACCAAAGAGCACAAGGAAATTTTGGGAGGTGATGAATACCAGTATGTATAGTTGCCTTGGTTATGGTGATGTTATCACAGGCATATGCCTATGTCCAAACTCATTAATATTTATACATTTAAATGTGCCCACTTTTTTATGTATCAGTTATACCCTAGCAAAGCTAAAAAAAGGAAACTTCCCTAATAAAATGTTAAAAATTTTAAAAAAGAGATAACAGATCAGCTTAGCTGTATAGGATGAGAAAAAGCACAAAAGAACCTTAAGAAACAAACAAACAAAAAAACACAACAAAGAAAAATCAACAAAACAGTAAAAGATTAAGTATAGATCATCCCAGTGGGGAGGAAATGGGAATGTCTATGTGCACACTGAGAGAGAAAGAGAGGGAACTTTCTTCCTCTTCTTATAAAGACATTATTCCCATCATCATGGCGGGGAGTGGGGGCATGCCCTCATGACCTCATTTAACCCTAATCACCTCCCAAGGGCCCCATCTCTAAATACCCTTACATTAGGGGTTAGGGCTTCACAGACATTCAGTCCATAGCAGCACGTAATCCTCACAGTAACAGTATGAGGTAGCTACTATTGTCTCAATTTTCCACATGAGAAAAGTGAGGCAATAGAATCAGAAGAGGAAGGTTAAGTGACTTGATCAAGGCTATACTTCTGGTGCAGCAGCAGAACAGACACAGGGAGGCAGGCCCTGGGGTTTTCCTTGAAACCATTGAGCTATGCTGTCTCAACAGCAGGTGCTCTGTAGTCACAGCAGATCCCTACCAGCGCCTCCTTGGCTCTGAGCCCCTCACTGGAGCACATGCCTCACTAAACTGGCACTTCAGAGCCTGCTAAGGCACCAGGCCCTGGATCAGGGTAGGGGCAGGGTCTGGCTCCAACTATTGGAAGCTCTCTTTAGAATATGCCATTCTTGGCACTTTTTTTTGTTGCCAGCTTGGGGTCTGGTTGTTAATTCTGGGGCACCAGGAAAAGTACCTTTCAATATTCAGTCTTATCTGCTTTGGGGAGGAGACCAATGCCTGAAGCCAAACTCCAAGAACTGGCTCTCTCTACTTGAGAAAGTGGAAACAGAAGACCAAGCCATCTCCTCAGGATTCAGCAAGTTCAACACATCATTCCTCAGCTCAGAGCCCTTAAGATCCTTTCACCTGCACCTGAAGTGAAAACTCTTCCTCTGTCACATGCTATTCTCCCAGGGATGAACTTCTTGCTTCTGCCTAGAGAGAAGCTGTCCGTCCGCCCAGCCAGCAGCTCCTCTCAGCCACCTCACATCCCCATTTTCTGTCCCTACTTTAAGACCTTAAACTTCAAGTGAGATAACGGATGTGAAATGCTTCGTAAGGCACCCATTGCTACCCTGGCAGCAAAAGCACTAACCCGAGTAGAGTATGGCTCCCTTTACGGGGAATTTTTTAATTGAGTTTATTGGGGGTGACACTGGTTAACAAAACTGTACAGGCTTCAAGTGTACAACTCAAGAAAACACCATCTGCCGCTGCATCATGTGCCCTTTGCCCAAAGGAAAGTCTCTTTTTGTCCCCATTACTGCTCTCCTCTACCTACCCCACCGCCCTTTCTCTCTGGCTACCACCATACTGTTGTCTGTGTCTATATGTTTGTTTGTTTGTTTTTCTTAATCCCTTCACCCTTTTTTTCACCAAGTTCCCCCAAAACTCCTTCCCTCTGACAGTTGTCAGTCTGTCCTATATATTATGCTTCTGTTTCTAAATATTCTCCAGTTCCATCCATGCTGTCACAAAAGCAATTTTAAATTGCTCTTCAAGGCACCCTCTGAATTAGGAATCACTGCTCTGGTTTTATAATTGAGGGTGAGGGGTTTCTTGGGCTCACCTGGTCAGCAAGCAGTGTGGCTATTGTCAGACCCAGGGTTTGACCTACAGATCCTGTGCCCCTACTCTCTGGTTCCTGGAGGAGAGGAGATTGGTGTGAGTGGGAGCCAGTGATGATCACCCTTGTTTTTGTGGGGAGCTGGAAGCTTCTGGAATCAGTCAACTTACCAGGATGGGGTAGGTTAACCAACCTCGGGGTGCCCCCTTTGAGAATGCCTGGTGGGAAACTCAGGGCACCTTGGATCTCTAGGTCAGGGAACTTTTATTTCTACTAATTCGCAGAGTGAGATAAACATGGGAGGCTGAGACAGAGGAGGGCAGGATCTCTTAGGTTCATACCACAGGGAAGATAAAAGCTTGTCAGACACTTAATCACTCTTTCCAAACAATTGCCAGATACTTGCACCGTTGGGTTTCCTCAGGACCAACAAGGAGGAGAACAGCCAAAAACATCCACTGGGCTAATCACTTGACATGGATTATCTCAACCGATCCTCACAACACTCCTCTGAGGTAGGTGTCCATGCTCTACACAAAGAGAAAGCTCCATTTACTTATCCGTGTCTCTCATCCCTAAGTAGCTCAGTGTCCACCTTGCTAAAAATAAAGCTGGTTGTGCCCATCTGCTGAGAGTGGGCCCACGAGGGAAGATGGGCATGGGAACTAGGTAACGAGAAGTAATGCAAAATCACTGCACTCAGCTTTGGAGGATGGTTCTTGGCCTTGCATTTGGAAATGCCCATATTGAAAATGCCATTTGGAGAATCCCCAGACCAGTTAGTGGAAACCAAATGACAAAGCTACCTGTGATGTTTGGGCACTGAAGGAGGAGGGGTCACCAGCCTGCCTGTCGGAGCCTCCCTGCTGAAGATGGTCTGACTCACCTCTCAGCACCAACTTCCTCCTCATCCTCTTCTCCCCTTCCCCGCACTCTTGTTCTCATTATCACTGTGGATGACGATCCCTAAATAAAAGATCCCTCTGTGCCAGGCTGGGCTGCCCATGTAAGACCTCAGTGGCAACCTTTTTGACCATGCTCTGTGGGACTCAGTGTGTCAGAGCTCATTTCTTTCTACCAGCTTGTCAGCAATCCAGTTGTTACAAAAAATAAAACAATATAAACTTGCTTTGTTTTTTTTCCATATTTTATTGAACTTATTGAGGTGATACTGGTTAACAGGTACACAATTCTAAACATTACCTGTGCACCGTATTATGTGTTCATCACCCCAAGTCACGTCTCTGTCCTTCACAACTAGTACCCCCTTTATCCTCTCCCCCCAGCAATCATCACACTGTTGTTCCTGTGCCTGAGGTTTTTTCTCTTTCTGTCTATGAGTCTATCTCTCTTTTGCTTGTTAATTCATTTTGTTCATTAGATTTGACATATGAGTGAAATCATATGGTACCTGTCTTTCCCTGACTGGCTTATTTCACTTAGCATAATACTCTCCAGGTCAATCCATGCTGTGTCAAAAGGTAAGTTTTCCTTCTTTTTATGGCTGAGTAGTATTCCATTGTACCACAGATTTTTTATACAATCATCTACTGATGAACACTTGGATTGTGTCCAAAATTTGGCAATTGTAAATATCTCTGCAATGAACACAGGACTGCATCTATTCTTTGGAATTAGCATTTTTGGGTTTCTTTGGACAAATTCCTGGAAGTGCAATTGCTGAGTCATAAGGCATTTCCATTTTTAATTTTTTTAGGTAACTTTTCACAGTGGCTGCACCAATCTGCATTCCCACCAACAGTGCATAAGGGTCCCTTTTCTCTGTATCCTCACTAACACTTCTTTGTTGTTTTATTGATGATAGCCATTCTGATAGGTGTAAGATGATACCTCACTGAAGTATTAATTTGCTTTTCTCTTACGATTAGTGACCTTAAAAAAAGAAAAATACAATATAAACTTACAGTTAAATAAATTACATGAAAGTTAAATAAATTACATGAAAAACAAAGGCAATAAACGCAGTAGCATGGTCCAATACTTCAGCACACCACTGGAAGTTGTCCTTGATAATAGTACTGAAGACGACTGAGTTTTTGAAGGAAATGGCAAAGCCAAGAGGCAGACCCAGGTAGAGCTGTCTCAAAGAAGCTGGCCCAAGTGAACTGCTTTTTCTTAAAAGTGAGGCTACATTTTATACTTAGTTTGTTGGAAAAGCCACAACGTTGAAAGGGCATGATGATTGCAGAGCGTCTACCTACTGTACCTGATGCCATATAAAAGGTGCCGAGAGCCAGAGTCACCCACTGCCATACCAGGGGAGAGGGCAATTGGCCGACTCTCCCATTGAGAATAAGCATCCCTGTATTTTCTCTGGCTCCTTGGCCTGCCACTGGGTAATAAGATCCAGAAATGTTTAGGGCCACAGAGCCTCATCTCCAGAGAGGAAAGCCGCCTTGGAGGATGAGGGGATCACACTCTAGCTCTCATATAAAAACACAAGAACAAGTGATGACATTTCCAGGGGCCATGGGGACACGGAGAGAAGGCAAGAGGTGGTACTTGGGCTTCTTCACAGAAAAGCTTCAGACCCATAAATATATCCACTGGAATGCAGGACAAAACATAGTGTATAAAAGATTGAATAGAAGATATATTATGCTATTGCATAGCAATCCTGTCTGCAGGAATTTATAGCTTCGATATATTCCCCATTAAAAGTGGTTCAGCTAGCTGGGAGAGAGGCTCAATTCATCTTGTATCTGTTGCAAGCCATCAATATTATGGTTTACCCATTTAAACTGGAAATGGAACCAAATATTTGGGCTATTTATAATAAAAAATATGAAAATCTTTGCATTGGTGTTTATCTTCTAACTCCTCCAGTTTAATCAGAAGTCTGTTTACACAGACTCTGAGTGAATTTCTCACCTGTGAAAGCACTGGGATCAAGAAGCAGGAATGGGAGACAAAGGACCGCATATTCCTTCTCTCAAAGACCTGGGAGGTACATCTACTGTATTGAGCATTTCTTCAGCAAAGGCCCTCTGTCCACAGGACAGGCAAGAGGGTGCTCCTATCTGCAAGAGCCTGTGGTTGAAGGTGAGGAAGAAGGGAGAGAACCGCAAAGTAAAAAACAGGTCAGAGAGGGGAAGCATCAAAGTGCAACTGGAGATGCCAGCAGAGTCCCTGTATGGCTGGTGTTCAAAAGAACAATGCTACCCAGGGCTCTTTGTGGAGCGTTGAGCTCTCTTGGTGGGTGTAGTGATTGTGTTGCCAGAACAGCCCTGGATCACACTGTTGAACCTCAATGGAGGCACTCCTCCCCCTAGGAATAGCTTGTGTATGTGTGTAGGGGGTTGGTTATCACAACGTGGGGCCCATGGCTGCAATGGCTGAGGCAGTCCGCACAGTGCATATCTGTCTGTCTCAGCTATTCCCCAGAATGTTCCTCCCTCTTGTTATACCAATGGTGGCTCTTCATTCTCCTCACCTGGCTCTTCCACCCTGAGCCTTAGTCCAGTTTCCGAATCTGCCTCAGATTCACCCCCTTGATTCTGGGCCCTGTTGATGTATCACACCTGCCCCTGCTCTCAGTTCCAGGGTCTTGACTCTGAGCACCTGGATTCCAAGGCACTCACCACTCTGAGGGAGATCCCACGGTCAGCCTGGGCTGTCTGGATCCACAGAGGGACCCTGCCTGGGGAGGGCATGGGAAGGTAACTCCCATCTCGTTATTCATTCAGGCCTTGGCTTCTTTCCCCCAGGGCCGTGGTCAGCAAACTGTGGCTTGCGAGCCACACGCGGCCCTTTGGCCCCTTGAGTGTGACTCTTCCTAAGCCTTTGGAGTACCCTAATTAAGTTAATAACAATGTACCTACCTATATAGTTTAAGTTTAAAAAATTTGGCTCTCAAAAGAAATTTCAGTCGTTGTACTGTTGATATTTGGCTCTGTTGACTAATGAGTTTGCCGACCACTGTCCCAGGGCACTGCTTTCACTCTGTCCCCTGTTTCCCCCACTCCATACACTACCGTCTCAAGTCAGTGCAACGTCCTGCATGTGCTCGGCCACCAGCAGTGTGAAGCCCTTCCCTGTGTAAGCATCCAGGGAGGACCTGATCTGGGCAGTGCCTTCCTTCAGTGACCTCTTGTCAGACAAATGTTGCCAGAGGACCCCTCTGTGCGCTGGTGCTCCACCCTGTGGCCCTGGAGCTCCTGCAGCCCTGAGCTCAAGGCCGTGGGGAAGAGTCACCCTGGCTCAGGCTTTTGCCTTCTCTGCATCTCCTTCTCTGAGATACTCAGAATGTCATTCTGCCCTTTCCATCTGTGCCCAGGGCTTTCTGGGCTATTTTTAAAAGCAGATAGCACTTATATCTGTACCATTCACTTGGGTGGTTAATCATGACAGTCTAAAAGTGTCGCCTCCTGCCAGTGTGCTATGCGGAGCACTACCGCAGTCAAGCGAGAGGCAGGGCAGTCAGAGGGCCTGGGCGAGGGACCACGTGAGCAGCAGCCTGCAACAGATGGAAGGAGCCCAGAGTAGCACGCAAGCTCAGGGCATGATCCCGGTGGTGCAGTGTGGGGGGCTGGTGAGCAGGGTGCTGGGCCTCACAGCTGGGTTTCAGCGCTGGCTGAGTAGCTTTCCCCCACTTCACAGCAGGACAGCGTGCTTGTAGGGTAGACACCTGTTGTCAGCCCTCATGTTTTCCCAAGTGGGCATAGGATTGAAAACACCCCCTTGGTTTTTCTGTCTACACCAGCTGTTCCCTGTCTAGTGAGGTCAGGATAAAGATCCCTTCTCATGATGAATCCTCTTGTCCGAGTTCAGCTTTCTCCAGACAGGAACCCATTTTCAATTTTGTCTCCTGCTCCCATCGCTTGAGCCACTGGGTCTGCTGCCCAGCATCTGCCTGCTTGAGCAGGCCTGGGACCCTGTCTCTGAAGTTCTCCCTCCACAGGGATTGAGGGTACGGAGAGCCACCCACCCAGGGTGCAGCTGAGGAAGCTCCGCTGCGAAGCAGGGTTGTCCTGTGGAGGGACCACTAGCAGGAGGCTCTGTTTGGTCACAGGTCCAAGTCCAGTGCAGCCTGACTGTCAATAAAGCTGGTGTCTGACCTGCCCTGGCTGCCCTCCTCATCAGGGTCAGGGCCCAAGAGTGGGAGTCAACAGCATACCCACCTGGCAGGGCGGTGGGAGGATTGAAGAGTGTCCAGGACAATTCCTTCCTAAGTGGTGGCCAGATTTAAACACACGAGCCAAGTGGTTTCCTTGTAGACCCTATTTCCAGAAGGCATGGGACCCCTGGAGTGCCCACATTCTGAGTTGCCATAGTTATCATTCTTTTGGTCAGAATAGAGCCACTCTGATTGGTCAGAGCTGTACAGCTCTGGTTGGATGGGGAAAGCCTTAGTCCTATTGGTTGAATAGGACTCCAGGATCTCCTTTATAAGGACTGGCTCAGACAGCAGAAACACAGGGCAGGCGGGCAGTCTAGCACCTAGGCTTCTCTGGGCAGTGCAGTTTGCATGAGGGGCCCCTATCGGAATTGGTTGCCAGGCTTAAAATTTAAGCCCAGTTAGCCACCAAGAGCCCTTCTTCATGGGTGTTCTTTTATTCTAAGGGTTCACAGGGGGAAAGAGTAAATGCATAGTGGAGCCACCTGACCAGCCAGCTTCACCTGTCTCAGCCAGGTTATTGAGGTTGACACAATCAGTGGTAAGTCAAGTCGGTTGCATGCATCCTCGATGTGACTTGACCACAAGGGCACTTTCCCTCTGTGCCCTTGCTGCCCAAACCCTGTAACCATAGTCTGGTCATAAGAAAACATCAGCCAAATCCCAGCGAGGGTCATTCTACAAAATGCTGGCTGGTGTGCCTCCAAGCTGCCAAGATCATCCAAAACAGGGAAAACCCGAGAAACTGTCAGTCACACTCAAGAGGAGCCTCCGGAGACGAGGATGAAATGGCATGTGGTGTCCTAGACAAGCCCCCAGGGCAGAAAAGGTCACCAGTAAAAAACTAGGTGTACCTGAATAAAGCGTGGACTGTGTTAATATTCGCATCATCAATATCGGTTCCTTAGCTCTGCCAAATGTAAGATTTTAACAACAGGGAAACTGGGGTAAGTGGGAATTCTGTACTATTTCTGAAACTTTCTGTAAATGGAAAGCTGTTCTAAATGTAAAAGTTTATTTAAAAGGAAAACACCATAAAGGGCTATTAAGGAAGAACATATTTGTCAATATGGACAGAATAAAGGTCCCATAAAATAAAAGAAATGCCTATGCAAAATAAAAAATGCCTGTTTAATGATTGTAGATCATCCGCTGTGTGTGAGGTACCGTGGCAGGCATTTTATTTTTCTGAATTATCAAATATCCTCCAAGGCAGATATCAGGGTTTCTTCCTTTTTTAATATTTGGAGGCGCTGAGAAGCTGAGACTCGCCCCGGCTAATGTTGTGAGTGCCGAGGCCGGGATTCCAGCTCAGGTCTGCATGATCTTAGAACCAGGCCTTCTCCCACTTCTGCAAGACACGCCTGGTTGACTATTGACAGCAAAACCTAGCCTTGATCTTTTCCTGATCCATTCATTCTTCCACTTCATTTGGTACTTAATATGTGCTAAGTTAATATTGCTGATTAAGTGAGATGGAACATATAGAAGCACCTAGTATAATGTAGGCTCTCAGAAAAAAATGTTTTTAGTTTATTCTTTTGTTTAAAGAAATGGAGATGAGCTGGGGAGACTTTGTCTCACATGAGTCACTTGGTCTCAGATCAGCTTCCTACCCAAATCTGAGGCAAGAACTCTGTTCAAAACCGTATTGCTTCCTAATTGCCTTGTGAATATACACCAGACCTCCCCACCTAGCCTGGGCTTTGTGAGAGGGCCAGATTCTTTTTCTTCCCCATCCCCTCTAAGGGCCCAATATAGTTCTGTGTGTACAATAAGGTTCTCTTTATGCAGAGTCTGCTGGGATGACCTGGTGGTGCAGAATGCTGGGTCAGGGATTATATTGACAATATTAAATAATTGGTACAGGATGGTTACCAACCAATCAGAACAGACACTGATCTGAACAACAGATGGAGACATGCTCCTGGCTGCTGGCTGAATGCCAGCCCAGGTTAGCTGAGATTAGCTGAGCCTGGATCAGGGAGGGGCCCTGAGCCCACGAGAGCCATGCTTACCTTCACCTTGCATGAGCCAGAGGCCGTGCACAGCAATATGGTGGTAGAGAAGAGCATGTCTTTGAAGTCAGGCACATGCAGTTTGAGATCCTCTGTGTTGGATCACAATGTTAGCATCACCAATGGTAGCATGGGCTAATGGTTGGATAATACCTGGTTTCCTCACTTGATGGCAAAGTGGGGAGGAAAAATATTAAAAGGTGAAAAAATGTGCCCTAGAACAGAAATGAAATGCATTCTATTTGAATTAAACACGTCTCAGTTTCCTGACTGTGAAATGGGGCAATGATGTTTCAAAGGCTGTGGTGAGAAATAAATCAGAGACCACAGTTAATTCCCTTGCACATAGAATGTAAGTGAAAGCCTTCTGCACAGCAGGTGCTCAGTTCTGTGTGATGGGGGAGGGCCCGAAGGAGTCCTGCCTCCCTTCCTGGGGAGACCGCTGCTATCCTTGGTGCTGCCTTGCTCTTCTCTGCTTCTCTAGCTGCACAAGAGTTAAGAGAATGTGACTTGAGGAAAGGACTCTGGCGGCCTCTTAGCAGAGAAGGGGGGTTGCTAGGAAGGGGAGATACCACTTCGAACTCCTAAAGCTCCACCTCCTGACAGGAAGGGTTCCCTTGGCCTTCTTCCCTTTCCTCTCCTCCCAGAGAGGACCTGCAATGACAGTAACACACGAGGAGTTCCGGAAGAGACCATCTGGGTGAGCCCCTTCTCTACCAGAAGGTGGCATTGAGGACCAAGAGAGAGGGCATCTTGCTCATGGTCAGACAGTGGTGACCAGCATGAAGGTCCTCTACCTTCTGCCCACCTCCTCCACAGAGCCTGACCTCTCTCCTTTTCCCAGAATAGACTTGGGTTAAATGGACTTAACGAGATGTCAAGTGGATTCTCCCATTGTCCATGAATTGCAGCTAAGATCCAGAGCTGAGCACAAAAATCATGGAGTTTCCCACCTTCTTGGGAAGGGACCCCTATACTCAGGCCAGCAGAATTCCTGTCCAACCCCTTCTTCCCCAGCGAAGGTAAGAGGGGGGCCCGCCAAAAGGAAGCTGACTTTACCCGGGAGGAGGAAAATGCTTCCTCTCCTCAAAGGTAAGGGGGGAAGCTCCAAGAGAATCACTCTCAAAGACTGGGGGCTCTGCAAGATCGGGAGGTGGGTGTTCGCTTCTGGTTGGTGCTCTGCCTCTCCTCCAAGCTGGCTGTCCGGTCCTGTGTAGTCTGAAGGGGCAGAGATAGAAAGAGAGAGAGATGGTGAAGAGCCGCACTGCCTCATTTGATGAGGATGAAGGATCCTCTGTAATTCCCCACCCTAGGACAGTGTGCTCAGGGGTGAGGATACTGGTACGGAAGCTAAGAGGGGGTGGAAGAGGGAGAGGCCAAGCTGGATCTCCTGCCTAGGGCAACGAACGGTGGGGCAGATCCCAAGCACCCACATGCGCACTCCCTGAGGGCCAGCAGCATGGTGCCCACCACACTGAGGGCAGCAAAGCCTGCCGTTGACAAGCAGAGAAGCAATGGCAGCCACTGGAAAGAGGTCTGCCACCCGGGCATGTGGCCAGGTGAGGATGCATCTCTACTGCAGTCACCCCTTCTCCCTGGCCTGACCCTGGGCAGTGGTATTGAGAAGCGGTGGAGATCCCCTGGGCCAAACTATGTACTCCAGGATTCCCGATGAAATGTAGGACTCCCAGTTCAATTTGATTTTCGGACAACCAACACATATTTTGCAGGATAAGTATGTCCCAAATATTGCGTGGGACAAACTGATCCTAAGAAAATGTATGTGAATATTTTCATGCAATATTCAATATGAATATTTATCCAAAATTGAAATTGAACCAGGCACCTTGAATTTTTACTTGTTAGATCTGGCAACACAATGTTTTCTAACTGCAACACACACACACACACACACACACACACACACACACACACACACACACACACAGAGCAATTATAGCCACAGGACAGAAGTTTGATCTGAGTTGGAGATTAAAGTTCTAAAATGAACAGAACTGTGTCTTAAGGACCAGCAGGAAATTATTCTAATAAATGAAAGTGGTTGGTAAGTTTTGGAACTGGGCCAAACTGTCATTAAGGGAATTGATGTCCAGTGAGAATGTGGGCATCTGAGACAGCTCAGCTGGAGGGCCCTTATTAGAAAAATAAAACCGGTTCCCAGGTGGGCCCCCGAGGGCAGACTGGCCACCCTCTCCCACCATTGGACGCTGCTTTTCCAGCACTCAGGGCTTCCCTGCGAGGTGCCTTTTCCTCTCTGGATCTGGGCCTCTTCCCATGCAGACCCCCTTCTGACAGCTGAGGGCATGCAGCTCTCTCCCCTTGCAGGGCTGGGGCCTCCAATGGAGCTGGCTGGGACAGGGGCGCTCACCCTGAGCCCAACTAGGAAAGAAGGCAAAGTTGCTGCTGGAAGAACACTCCACCCTGGGAACAGCCACAGCCCAAGTGGTTTGAGCCGAAGACAGTTCAGGATAAGCAAAGGCCACGCCTGCGGCTCTCATCTGGCTGGGGGGTCTCTTCTGGAGAGCCACAGCGGGCTTTCTGCTGCTCTGAGCCTGTCTGGCACCCAGGGCTGAATTCCTAAGTTCCCCATGCTCCCCTCCTGCAACTGACAGGACCCACACTTACCCGAGAGCAGGGGCTGAAGCTGCAGAAGAGCAGCAGGAACTTGATAAGGACACATATAGTTGCCTTGATCATCTTACTCATCGTTAACCTTATTCAGGACTTAAGTGTTAAAATATGAAACTCACATGTGCAATCTCCTGATCCTAGACTGAAAAATCTGGCCAAGTCTCCTTCTCTTCTCTGTCCTCTCTCCTTTGCCTGGTAGTTTCAGCATCTATCTAACACATGGGCCAGCTCTCTGCCTGGCACTGTACTCTCCCCACCTACCCACTGCCATCACTGCTGTTGTCACCCATTACCACCTGCATCTTCTTGATTCCACCATGGGCACTCTGACCCTTGTCCTCTGTGCCCAGGCTGTTCACAGGCACCCGTGGAGCTGTCCTCTGCTGGAGCTCCTGTCTGGTCCTCTGGGTGCCCGGCCCCACTTCTACTTGTCCCAGCAGACAGGTGCATATTCATGTTTCTGCTTGGTCCAGCTGATGTCCTGTCAATGGAAGCCTGTGGACTTGGAGTTGAGGTTGCTCTCATCTCCTCCCTCATCAATCATTCCTCTCACTGTGCACTTGGTCACCATCAGTGGGATACCTGATGCTGCTGATTTCTACAAAGCAGCTTCCTGGTTGAGTAGCGGGTCCGAACTGGACAGAGAGCTGAAGGGGGACTGTGCTGGGTCCTCCTAGGCTGGGCTGGGCTGGATCCTCCTGGGCTGGGCTGGAACTGGTGTGAGCACAGGGACGGGGCAAGCACAGATCTCACTAGGAGAGGAGATCCCACAGGGAGAGGAGGTGTTTGGGGATGGCTGTGGGTGGCAGTGCTGAGAGGGTGGAAACTAGAGACAGAGAGGATGTACAGAAGTTATGTGAAGGATGGAGAAGGAAACCTGAAAAACACACACAAATATGTGGGGGCAACAGAGAGGAAGGGGGGCAGAGAAGAGAGAGGGGTAAGGTGTAAACAGAAGAAGAGGAAGAGAAAACCCAGCTGGAAGAGCTGCATTTTTCAGAAAGCAGAGGTAATTCAGTCAGGCAGGGTGTTTTGAAGGGAGAACATTCTGGAAGTGGCCCCAGATCAAGTGTTGAAAGCACATGGTGCCATCCTATCAACGCTGCACGCCTGGCTGACTTCCACATTCAGAACCATGGCAGGGGATAGAGCAGTGGTTCTCAACCTTGGCTGCACATTAGAATCACCTGGGAATCTGATTTAAAATCCTGATTTCTGGGCCTCATCCTCTGGAAATTCTGTTTCTTTGTTACTAATGTTGTGGCCCCACCCCATAACAAAGAAACAGAATTTTTGGAGGATGAGGCCCAGAAATCAGGAGTTTAAAAAGATTCCCAGGTGATTCTAATGTGCAGCCAAGGTTGAGAACCACTGGGATAGAGTGCTATCCCTGCCTCTCCCCCTGCCATCCCCCTCCAGAAAGCAGCACATGGCTGCCTGATATTCCTGTGTGCAGTGCACAGAGATTCAATGCTTACCCACCTCCTTCTCCTACGCTGTGCTGGGGTTGGAGGCCACATGCTTGGACTGGACATGCCTTCCCTGCCTAGCATTGATCCTGGCAAAGGCAGGCTAGTGACACAGCCAGAGGCAGCTAGGGCCTCAGAACCAGCCCGAGTGGGGGGACATGGGAGGGTGCTGCCTGTGGGTCAGCACCATTAATGTCGTGATGCTAACCATCCACCTCTAACTGCCTCCTTTTCCCCACGGCTGCTGCTGAGCCCACAGTACATAGCTCTCTGGGATTTGAGTGTGTTCCTCCATCCCAATCCAGTCAGCAGTCTCCTAGTGCTAGGGCTGACACCTACCGAGAGTCTGTCTAGATGTCTGTTTGGCGTCAGGAGGCTGTGTTGATTGTATAATTGTGATGATGATGGTGATGGCCTTCCATTTCTTGAGGGCCTTCCATTTCTTGAGAACTCGCCATGTCTAACTGCTTGATGTGCAGGAACTCAGATAACCCTCATATACTGCTATGGAATTAGTACTATCATGTGCATGTGATCTACATTACATATTAAATACACACATGCATCTCCATTGCATATACATTGAAGCACTGGGGAGATTGGGTAAGTTGCCCAAGGCCACACAGCTAGAGTAGAAATGCTGGGATGAAGCATGTGGCATAGCCATACTTTGGAAGTCCTGGCCACCAGGGTCTTCTCCACCACATGGCATCATGCACACACTGCCAGCATGCCTGCTGTCATGGAAACACTAAGGTCCAGGGGCCCAGAGCCACCCTGCTGGCCCTGGACAGCAGCCCATCCTCTCACTCCTTTTGGAGTGTAGGCTCACAATCTCACTACCTGGAGAAAAAGGACTTAGACCTCCTTTAGGATTTGAGCCCAAGGTAAGCAAGAGGCGAGTGGCCGCTGGAGAGTCCAGGTGGGTAAACCCCTGTGAGTGGCAGAGCCCAGTGACTACCCAAATCCCCCAGCCTCAGGGTAAAAGGCCTCTCCTCCTGACCCAATAGAATCAACAGTGTTCTGGAGTCCCCCCTCTCACTCAGTCACAAAATTCGAGGGATCACAGCCTCACCCCGTCTCAGTGTGGACAGTAGATTTTGAAGAGTTTCCAGTGATTGTGTGCTAGCCCATGAGAGGTAGATGAGTTGGGATATTCTGGAGGTTTCTTAATTTTTAAAAAGATGTTAAGAATGAGAGGCTCCATTTCTGCCTCTGTAAGTGACACCCGGAGACACTGCAGTCCTCTTGTGACTGTGAGGGGAGGCGGCCTCGTGAGCGTGTCCAGGTGTTGGACATCTGAGCTATGGCAGAGCATCAGGAGAAACCAAAGATACCTGGTCTTCATGAGGCTTTGGAGCAGAGGGAGCTCCTACTTTCTTGTGAGGTGAGGTTGCAGCATTGCTGCTTGTTAAGTGACACAAGGTGTATGATTATGTTTGGTTGGGCTGTTTGTAATGAGCTGGTCTGTCTCCAGCTGTTCTTTCATGGAATCATGATCCCAGCCCTGGGGTACCCTCAGAGCGCTCTCAGAGCCAGCGTGGGAGGGAGTGGGTGTGGGTAGGGGGACAGAGCCACCCTCCTGAGGCCCTGCTACACAGTGACAGTGTCCATGTCCACACACGGCAGCCCCTCCACACATCAGAGACCATGGGGTCCCACTGCTCACACAAAGAGACAGATTGAAACCACTGCAGGAAATCATCCTGTCTCCTCCTGGGAGGCTAAAAAGACCAACAAATTCTGTGGGTTTCTGAATGCAGGCGCCTGTGTTTTTTATTTTGTGTTGTTAATCCTCACCCAAGAATGTGTGTGTGTGTGTGTGTGTGTTTTCCATTGATTTTTAGAGAAAGTGAAAGGGAAGAAGGGAAAGAGAGAGAGAATATTGCTTTGAGAGAGACACATCTACTGGTTGCCTCCTGTATAAGCCCTGACAGGGCAGTGATCAAACCTGCAGCCCAGGTACATGCCCTAGACTGGGAATTGAACCTGCAACACTTTGGTGGATGGGCCAAAGCTCTAACCACTTAGCCACTGGCCAGGGCACCTGTGCTTTCTTGAAAGGGGAACGGAGAACATGTTTCTCATGGGAAGACACAGAGAACTGCCTGCACTCCCAGCCCCAGAAGAAACACTCCACCTGCCTCTGAGATTGACTCCTGGACTCCTTGTCCTCCTCTCAGTCTCATTCTCAGTTGTGCCTTCTCCCCGACTCTCATCCCCAAGCCTTAAGCAGGCAGCCCAGTAGGTCTCCTAGGAAGCATACAGGCCATGCCTCCCATTAGTGGCAGTTATAATGTCACTGTTCTCTAGGACCCTGCCTCAGAATCTCGGTGCATCCCAGCACATTGTGGGGGAGCTACTCGGTGACCCTGGAGAGCAGAGGCTGGCTGCCTTTCCAAGGGAGAACTGTGGTCCAAGAGCAAAGTGCTGGGCATCCTCCTCTGGCTTTTCAAAGACTCCCGCATGGTGCTGAAGGGAGAAAAGCAGCTGGAATGTTTTTGGAGGTCATTTAATCCTATTGTCCAATGCTCGAATGAGAAAACTGGGATCAAAGGGGAAGCATTATGTCAACCTCCAGAGTATCTCCAACATCCTCACTGGCTGAAATAACAATTCTTGCTCTTCTCCCATTGTCTACCTCCAAGTCTTCTCCCAGCTCTACCGTGATCTGTGAAATGGGTATTTGATGCTTCCCTTTGTAGACTTCCCATGAAGATGAAATGAGTTGCAGTCCTGGTTGGAACTCCTGTGCAGGGCCTGGTACTCACAGCAGGTGTTTAGTACCTGGCTGTTTTACTGCCCTCCTTGAGGGCCCATCAGTGAGAAGGCTGAGGGCACAGACTTCGGAAGCAAGCACTGGCTCTTCAGCTCACCGCCTGGGAGACCTTGAGCCCCTTTTCCCAACTGGATCACAGGACTACTTTATCCAGGACAGGGACTCAGCCTTGGAGCAAAGACAATAACATCTCTAAGAACAGATTCGATAGAGAAAGATAATAGGATGTTTACTGTTTTAAGAGAATGGGATGAGGGAATGAATCAAGGAAGAAAGAAGCTGGGGGCAGGGAAGACACATTTTCCAGTGCTGTCTCCAGCAGATTCTGTCTCTCAGTAAGATCACTGAGCACCCACTGTATCCATCACTGCCATAAAAAGTCATTACTGCATGCCTGCTGTGTATCAAGGCAGTGCTATGGGAACAGTCCAGCAATAGATGGAGAGAAGCAGACACTGGCACACGAGATGGAGATGGGTGTGCACTATCATACAGGGCTTCAGTGCCTATGGCAGAGGAGACAGGTCAGTTACAATGAAGAAGACAGAAAGAAGCCCGGCATCTGGCCCCCAGATTCTCTCTGAGGAGGAACAGGGCTGCCACCCCACTGGCAAGCCCCGTATTCATTGACCAGCTTAACAGCTAGTCATTGGCATACAATGAGGTCCAGATAGCCAACTGTTGGACTCATCCACTGCTTTTAGGCTTCTTCCCTTGCATAGCCCATGAGCAAGTCAAACTCAGCCTCCCTGGAAGTGAGCTTGCCATCTTCCCCTGCAAATCTGCTCCTCACGCTGGACATTTTTATCCAACAAATATCACTATCATCTATCCAGTCACCATAACAAGTAATTTAGAACGTCGTCCCTCCCATCCTGTTTCTTTCTGCTCCCTTCTTCCTTCCTCTTACCTCCACCAAGGAATCTGTTTCCGAGGCCTGTTAATTCCACCTTATAAAGGTGATTCCGGTTTGCTTCCTCCTCACTGCCTTGCTCAGCTTCTAGTCCAGTGGTTCTCAACCTGTGGGTCACAACCCCTTTGGCGGTCAAATGACCCTTTCATAGCGGTTGCCTAAGACCATCCTGCATATCAGATATTTACATTATGATTTATAACAGTAGCAACATTACAGTTATGAAGTAGCAACGAAAATAATTTTATGGTTGGGGTCACAACATGAGGAACTGTATTTAAAGAGCCAGAAGGTTGAGAACCACTGTTCATTCCCAGGATGACTGCTAGCATGCCCTCCTCATGGCTTTTCCTCTAGTCTTCAGACTTGCACAACTTCCTAGCCATAGTCCCATCTCTTCATCCCACTGTGACAGGAGGAATTTTCTAACACAAATCTGACCAGGGCAGGCCTTCACACAACATCCTTGAGATGCTCCCCCATTGCTCTAGGGCAGTGGTCGGCACACTCAAGGGGCCAAAGAGCCGCATATGGCTCGTGAGCCGCAGCTTGCCGACCACGGCTCTAGGGGAACATATGAACTGTTTATCATGATGTACAGGGTTCCCTTCTCTCTAATCATCTCTTGCTTTCCCCCATATGTACCACTCTTTTCAGCCACGTGGAAATCCATATAACTTGAGATATTTACTTTGTGGTTGCAAGTCTCCTGTCCTGTGCATGTTTGGTTCCCTTTCTTTCCCCCACCTCCCATACCTAAGTCTTATTTAGCTTTCAGAAGTCTACTCATGTGTTACTTCTTGGGTGAGCCTTCCCATGGGCTGGGCTGGAGGTTGGAGGGACATTCTGTGTTTCTCCCAGCAGAGTCTGACTCCCAGTGCCTTCCATTAGCAATGTACGTAGAGCATGGTTGTCACTGTCCTTGCCCATTCATCGGCTTCTCCACCTGGCTGGGTCACCGTCTGTCCCTGCACCTGGGCCTTGCACAGTACCTGGAATTGGGAGGCACCCAGCTAAGAGCAGTGAGTGGATACAGGAGTTCACTGGGCACAATTTTATTTCCATTGCTTTGCTTGTCCTTGGGGAGCAGGGGAGATAATTCCAGATGTGCCCTCCTCCTATTCCAGGGAGACCTAGGTACCAGGCACCTACACCTTTCCCTCACCTCCATGTACTACTTACTGCCTTTGGGGAGGAGGCTGGGGGAATCACTCCACCTGCCACCAGTTAGCTCAGACCACACATGCATGCAGACCCTGCTGGGCTGGGGTGGAGGAATGGCTTCTGCTCTCCTCACTATGACAGAAAAGAGAGAAAACAAGTTATAAAACTCTGCAAAGAAAAATGCTTGGTTTATTGCTTCCAGACAAGAATTAATAGGTGCAGCCCATAATCCTGTCTAGCTGGAGATGTAGGGGAAAAGGAGCGAGACTATAATGGCCAACTCCTCCAGTCTTGCTGCCTGGGTGCCTCTCAGTGTTTGAAGTTCAAGGCTTAGAAGATAAGCAGGATGGCCTCTCAGGAGTCAGCACTTTGGGGAATTCCAGGTCTGAATGGTCTGCCTGCATGTGGGCAGCCTCCAGGGAAGCCCCAGCTTACTTCTGCCAGCCAGCAGAGGCCCAGGGGGCAAACAGTATCTGCCTTAGCCTCTCTCTCATCCCGCCCACCAGGCTGGCAGCCACTGGGGCATTTTGGATGTCCTGGTACACCCAACCAGAGGAAGCAGAAAGAGTTTCAGAGCTGAAGGAAGATGTTGGAATGCTGTACACAGAGTTTACAGATGAGGAATCACAAAGGGGAGTGCTTGTCCTCTGGGTCACGCAGGAGGGACAGGATGAGTGGTGGGAAGGCTGTGGGGAGATGGGTGGGTGGAGCACACAGCTGAAACCCAACCCTCCCACTCTGTTTGACATATAAAAGTGACCTCCTACCCAGATGGCATGGCTCAGTGGTTGAACTTTGACCTATGAACCAGAAAGTCACCATTAGATTCCCAGTCAGGGCACATGCCCAAGTTGCAAGCTCCAGTAGGGGGCAGCCAATCAATGATTCTCTCTCATAATTGATGTTTTTCTCTCTCTTTCCCTTCCTCTCTGAAATCAATAAAAATATATATTTTTAAAAAGTGTACCCATGCCAATGGTTTTGCCCTTGCATGGAAGCTTTAGCCTAGACCCTCACCCAGTATGACACAGAGCAGCCTCTTGGGGTGCCAGCAGCCAGGTGGGCTGTGGGTCTCACCTCCTGAGATACGTTATGCTGCTGGCATCTTTCTTCTCCCTCCAGCCACAGCTGCCAGCCCTCTCTTGCCCAGGGTAGGGCTGACCACAGGGGACCTACTCAGTAAATAGACATAGATTACATCATGTTGAGAATAACAGCAATTGTCACCATTTATTGATTATTTACTATGAGCCTTATACTTGCATATAACATCTCATTTCTTCTTCCCCACAAGTCAAAAAAGGCTCTAACTCTTATCATGGGGGCTAGAGAGTAGGTACCTGGTAAACCAGGGTGCAGACTGAAGGAATCAGTGCACATAAAGTGATGACTGAGTGCCTAATACCTGGCAAGTGCTTAATAAATAACACTAGCTACCCACTCATTCAACAAATGTTTACTAGGGACCACTATGTGCCAGGCACTACTCTAAGCTTTGGGATATATCAAAGACCAATTACCCATGGAGAGCAATTCAAGTGAGGAGAGAAACTGAACACATAGGTAAGTGAAAATGCACACACACACACACACACACACACACACACACACACGGTGTTAGATGGCAATACAAACCATGGAGAAAGGCAAAGTCAGGAGGCAGAGAGGGGTGCTGAGCGCTGGATGAGAAGGTGACATATGAACACAATCTTAAAGCATATGGGGACTGTGTTCCCTGCATGTAGATCTGAAGGAAAAGCTTCCCAGGTGGAAGATAAGCAAGTGCAGGGGCTGGAGAATGCCTGGTAAGCTCAGGAACAGCAAGGAAGCTGGTGTGATGAGTAGTGAGGACCAGAGAGAAAGCAGTAGGAGATCAGGTCTGCATGGGGGTTTGAGGGGCAGCAGAGTCTGCAAGGGCCTCATAGGCCATTGAGAAGGCTTTGACTTTTATTCTAAGTAAGATAGAGATTCTGCAGGATTTGAGTGACACAAACAAGTTACATTTTAATGGGATCACTCTACCATTTTCCATTAGCCCTTTTGTGGGACCTTAGGAAGCTTGGAGACCAGTGGGCACTGACTCAGGAGAGGTGATGGCCTGGGGCAAGATCATGGAAACTCAACAGGATAGAAGCGTGATTTTCTGGATATTTGAAGGTACATCTGGGAGATTGGATTATGGGTACAAAAGGCAATTATGACAGTTTTGGCTTGACCAAGTGGGAGTATGAGGTTGATGTCCACAGAGATGAGGAGTTGATAGAAGGAGCTAGTGTAGGATGGAAGACCAGAAGTTTAGCTTTTGAACTTCTGGGTTCAAGATCCTCCATTATATATTCAAGGAGAGATGTTAAGTAGCACTTTCTGTACCATCCAGGGGAAGATAAGGATGAGATCAGGGGAGAGTGGGGACCTGGAACTTGACAGACCTCGGACAATGAACTGCCCTAAGAATGGGAACTGAGCCTATTGTTTGAGCTTGGACTGGGCCAAAGGGTCTAGCAAGGATGTGGGTGGTATTTTTCATATCACTCAAGTGTTATTTGCTGAGCACGTGTATGACCTATTTAACATAGTTCTTTGTTCAAGGAGAGATCCCAATTTAGTCTGTGGGCCTTTCTTTGCCCTGACACATCATCATCTTGAGAAGCACTTGTACAGAATGGCAGGGGATGGTGGACATGCCTTCCTGGTGCCCAGAGTGTCTGGAGTTAGGAGACCTGGGCATGGGTAGGTCCACCCTCCTGGCCTGCTGTTGGGGTTCCCTCTTCCAGGCATCTCAAAACTCTAAAGGAGTGCCCAGTAGAGTCAGCCCCACATGGTTGAGGTCCTGTCCTGTGGTACACAAGGCAGGGCTTGCCCACATCCACTTCCAGCAGCAGTCCCTGCTGCTGAGGCCGAAAGTCCATTATCACAGCTAACTCCAGGGTGAATGCCTTGTCACTCAGTAACATCCATGACTCACCGAGCTCCAATGCAAAATAAGCTGCTTTAGCCATTATTGCCTTGGCTTAGGGGACTAATATAGGCAGCTGAGGGCAGGGACTGTGAGGAGATGAGTGGAGAAGTTGAAGAGCAATGGGAGAAACTTGACCTAAATCAGAGGCATAGGGCTTGCAGGAGACACGGGTGGGCTATCAGGGGGCTGGGGTCCTTGGGGGTTAGGGGGAAGGACATGCCACAGGCTCCAGGGATGGAAGCACAGAAGCTGCTGCTGTCACCTTTGCACAGTCTTGTGAGGACTAGGTCCTGTGAATGTGTGGTTGAATAGAATGTGTAGACAGTGTATCATGTGTGCACACATGTAAGACAGTGCAAATGATCACGTGTGGGGTGAATGTGTGTGTGTGTGTGTGTGTGTGTGTGTGTGTGTGTGTGTATGGATGAGTGTGGGTTTGTTTGGGGAAAGGTGGATGAGAAGAGGCCCTTCTCCCTACCCATCCCTCACCCGTGGACTCCTTACGGTGATGGCCTTTGGAGGTGGAAGGGAGAGGTCACAGGCACCCGATTCTATCATTTTAAGGACTTGCATCCTCACCTCCCTTTCCTTAACAACCTCAGTCCACACCCTTGCAGAAGACTCCCCTCACCCCAACAGTGAAATAAAGAAGCCACAAAAGGCAAATCCTGTGCAGAGAGATCAAAGCTGCCCTCAGAGCCCAGACCCCCCTTCCTTGCCTGCCTCCAGCCGGCCCCTCCCTCCAGGCTCCCTCTCTCCATTCTGATCACTCGCCTTTTCTTCAAAGACCTTCTTTCTGGGAGAGGAACTGCACACACTTTGTCTCAAACATGCTGTATTTTTTGTTAAAAGAGATCAAAAGAGGGGCAGGAAGAAAAGAAAAAATAATCCACCGCCAACATGAATAATTGAACCTTCCCAATTTAAGAAAGGGGCTCTGGTGAAGAGGAGATGATATGGAGACCCCCTCCTGAGACCCCGTGAGTCTCTACCCCTGGGCCTGATGAGCCATCGAGGACCCTTGCCAACAACGCCCCTCTGTTGTTTTACTGACACTGTCTTACTTACTCTGTTGTCTCATTCTTGCTTGGGCTTCTTTTAAAGATCTGTTTGGGTGTGGAGGCAGTGATTAAGGAAGGAAAAGGCATCCCACCCAACCAGACTGCCAGGCCTAGGTCCTCACCCTCCAAACCCTGCCAGCTTCACATTCTCTGATCCAGTCGGAATTGCATTTTGGTTTTTAAACTAACCTGTCAGATCTGGTTATATTGCTGGGTGTGTGCTCTTTTCTCCTGTCTCCCCTGAAGACTGGAAGTGTGTGTCTGGGATACATAGTAAATTCAGCAGAAAGTGACTTCCAACTCTCCTGGGCTGTAGAGCCGAGGACTCCGGAGCTCACAGCACTCCTTGCTGAGGGAGTACAGGTGAGACCAGCCCTGGAAATGGGTCTTTGGGATCATAGTAGGGGGGAGGCTTGAAGGCACTTTCACCCGACCAGTCAGCCCTCTGGCCAAGTGTGCAACAGCGGGTCTTCCATTCCCTGTAGGATTCGCACCAGAGCCATAGAAGCTGCTGGAGGAGTGTGATGACCACTGTGGGGGCTAGGAGCAAACCATCATTCTCTTTATTGAGTACCTACTACCTATAGGTCACTGCGGAGTTACAGCGATGGCACCACAGGTCTGTACCCTCAGGGCGTTTATTTATGTTCTAGCTGGCAGGGTGACCAGCAGTAGTCGGAAAGGGCTGTGGATCCAGAGGAACAGGGACCCTGAGGGTGTGAGCAGGGAGACTCTTATGGAGGTGGAGTGACTGCACCTGGTGTTGAGGATTTGGCAAGGTTTGAAGGTATGTGGGTGGGAAGGAAGATGTTCGAGGTTGGTAGAAAACACCAGAAAAAGCACGGAATGGGGGAAAACAAGGTGTGGTAAGAAGCAGTGGGTAGAGAGCTCTGCCAGGAGTGAAGGCCATGAAGAGGACCTATGGAATGTAAGGCTGATTCTGGCAAAGATGACACAGTGTCAGACAAATGAGTGTCCCTCGGGGCATGGGGGGTCTATGGACACTTAGTTCCTTAAATGCAGTATGACATTAAAAAAGTAGACACCGGTATGTGGAAAATGGTGAGTCTCACATGCACGCCATCTCCTAGCTGCCCTGTTCCCCACTCTTGAGGTCACATCTTATATTTCTCATATGTCTTAGAGCAATTCTGTGCATATACAAGAACTTATGAATGTTTATTCAATTATAATAAATAAATGGAGCACATTAAACATCTTGCTCTGTACCTCATTTTTTAAAATTAAAACTGCAACTTGAGTTTTTTTTTTATATAAGTACATATAAAGCTGCTTATTTTTAATAGTTGTATACTATCCCATGGCATGCATATATCATTGTTTATTTAAGCTGTGCTCTTCTGATGGACATTTTGACTTTTTCATTCCAATTTTCCAGTATTTTTCTATTGCAAAGATGCTATAATGAATAATATTACATACGCATGGATTTTTACATGAGCAAGTTAATCCACAGAAAGGTCAAGTAATGGAATCATTGGTGTAAAAGGTACACATTTAAATTTTCATAGATATTATAAAATTGCCCTTGAAAATGTTGTACCAAGCAATGAGTGAAAATAACTGGTTTATTTTTTACTGATTGATTGAGAGAGAGAGAGAGAGAGATAGAGAGAGAGAGAGAGAGAGAGAGAGAGAGAGAGAGAGAGAGATAGATTTGCTGCTCCACCCATCTATGCATTCTTTGACTGAATCTTGTATGTGCCCTTACCAGGGATGAAACCTGTAAGTGGTGTATCAGAGCTATGCTCTAACTAACAAGGCTACTCATCCAGAGTGAAAATAACTGGTTTCTTATCATCTTGGCAAACAATGTCGTTAAATATTTATTTGTTGGCAAAACAATATGTAAAACAGGGTATGTCCATGAGATTCCATTGTACTGTTCTTTCGGGAGTGAGGCTGAGCATCTTTTTAAATGTTTAGAAGCTGTTTATAATTTTTTTCTGTGAATTGGTTGTTCATGACCTTTGCCCATTTTGGTCTCTTACTGGATCATGAGAGTTCTTTATATATTTGTTTGAATAAATATTGAAAATGTTTTACATCTGTGACTTTTTGGGATATTTTATGGCAGATTTGTTACTGAAAAATAGAAATTTATGTAGCAGAATTTATCTTGAAAAATTACAATTTTAATCAAATCTTATATGAATTAATTTTCAAAATTGAGATTATTAAAAATTTGTTTGCTTTCTGTGCATTGATACTTTTATGTTTTATACCTTAGGAGCTGATTAATCTGTAGGGTATAAGGTATGCATTCCAACTTTAAGTTTTTGCTGAAAACCTCTCTATCATTATAATTTCTTGAATAATCCAAATATTTCCCAGTGATAGTCAAAACTACATTTATCACCTATATATATATTTTTTTGCAGTTTAAATTTAAGTGTTTTAATGGCAAAGACAGACAAAAACCATGCATTTGTTACATTTATTACTAGGTACATTATCTTTGTGGTGGATATTATAAATAAGATCTCTGTATCCACTATAGCTTCCAATTATATGAGAAGACTGTAGATTCTTTTCTACCAGGAACCTTATTTAATTCTTTTATGTTTTGTAACAGACTTTTAGTTGATTTCTAAAATTTTCAGTTATTTAATCATAGAATTTACAAATAATGAAAGATTCATCTCTTCCTTTTCCATTTGCGCTCCTATTTTTATGTTGCAGTGAATAATTCCTTAAAAATGTTAAGTGATGGTAGCAATATTAAACATCACTATTTAGTTCCTGATATTAAAAGGAATGCTTCTAATATGGTTTTCTATTAAGCATGAAGCTTTTGGTGTAAGACATATAAGATATATGAAGTTTTATCAAAATGAGGAAGTGTGTCTGCATGAAACTATCTTTATAAGTTAAGAAACTATGTGACATTTTTTGCAGCCTTTTCCATATTATGGAGGTTCTCCTTTGATCTCATAATATGACCAATTATAATAACAGAGTCAAACTGTCCTTGCATTCTAGGATAAATACCACTTAGTCATGGTTAATTATTCTTTTTATCTTTTGCCTGGTTCATTATGCTAATATTGATTCCTCCTTTGGTAATTTATCTGTTTTGTGGTCAATCAATTTTGGTAATTTACATTTCTTTAAAAACTAGCCTTTTTTCCAGTTTCTTAAATACATACAATTGAGAAAAATTATATTATTCTTTTCATTTACCTCATACCAGTTTTTCTTTTTAAATTGATTTCAGAGAGGAAGATAAAGGAAGACAGAGATAGAAACATCAATGATAAGAGAAGATTATTGATCTGCTGCCTCCTGCACACCTCCTACTGGGGATTGAGCCTGCAACCTGGGCATGTGCCCTGACCAGGAATCGAACTGTGATCTCCTGGTGCCCAGGTCGATGCTCCACCCCTAAGTGATGCTGGCCAGGCCATACCAAGTTTTCATAAAGCAACATCATAACATATTTTTAATATAGTTAATTAAGAGATATTTTGTGCAAAAGGAAGATGCTAGAATGTGTGGCAATATTTGGGAATGGCACACTCTATGAGCATAAAATGAAAGACACAGGGTTGATCAGCAACACCATCTCAGGCAAGATTTTCAGGATTCCCATCAGGTTGGGCATTAAGGGTGAGGGACGGACAATGGCTTGTTTCGCCATCTCAGGAAAATCCTCACCTACTTGCAGGTTTTCTCATTCCCATCCTGTATGGTCAGGGAACAGGCCAAGGGAATCTCAGCAAATTCCCTCCACTCACACTCTCTTTCTTTGAGAGCTGCTCTTCCCCATGCTCAGTCTAGGGTCTCACTCAGTCCTCTGTGGTCTTGGGCTGGTCTTATCTGGCACTTCTACCAACCCCACGCATGAGTATGGGAGTCATTTTCATGTGGCTCTTTCTCTCCCTGTTGTTGCACAGTGGATGCAAGATGACCAAATATGTCTGTATTAAAGAAAGTCCATTCTGCATCCTCCCAGGGAAGATAGATGTGAAATGTCAGAGAATTCTCTTGTTCTTAGAATATGAATGCTGGGACCTTCGGGGAAGCACAGCTGGATCTTGCTCTTGATATGCTGAGTGGGAGGCATTTTACTCCCTTGCAGATTCTACTTCTCACTATCAGGGAAAATGCACAGAGTGTTGTCCTGAGTTCAAGTAACATTTTGCCTGTGAGCTCCCAGAAAGAGATAGGGCCAAATCTGTGGTACAGACAGATGGACCAAGGCAGCCTTCCCTCATGCTTTATTAAGGAAGTTATGTGCATAAGCTTGCAGGTCAGGGAGATAAAAATGACCTCCCATACTCATGCCTGGGGTTGGTAGAAGTGCCAGGTAAGACCAGCCCAAGACCACAGAGGACTGAGTGAGACCCTAGACTGGGAATGGGGAGGAGCAGCTCTCAAAGAAAGAGAGAGTCTGAGTGAGGGAAATTTGCTGAGATTCCCTTAGCCTGTTCTCTGACCATACATGATGGGAATGAGAAAGCCTGCAAGTAAGTGAGGATTTTCCTGGCACCATGAATTGAAGGTTCTAATGTCTGGACAGTCCTGTCTGTAAATATTATAATTGTGTGTGTTTGCACGGAATGCTTGCTGAAGACAAAAGGTGAGAGTTTCCATGGAAATGCATCCCTCTCTTACCTATATGTCTTGAGCACATGCTTACAATAAGTGATTTTACCAAATAGCAATTGAGGCCCTATGACCTGACAGACATTATACTAGGTGTTAAGTGTCACTGACTTGAAAATGCACAAAGAGTATTAAGAGACTATTCTTATTTTTCGATGTATTTTTATTGATTTCAGAGAGGAAGGGGGAGAGAGAGAAAGAGAGATAGAAACATCAACGATGAGAGAATCATTGATAGGCTGCACTGAGCCCGTAACCTGGACACGTGCCCTTGACCAGAATCAAACCTGTGACCATTCAGTCCCCAGTCGGACACTCTATCCACCGAGCCAAACCAGCTAGGGCAAGAGACTATTCTTTTAGGGAAAGATGGCAATGCAAAATCAAGACTTTCAGGACACTGGGGGTGGTTGCCAGACTGAAGCATTCTGGAGAAGAGTATGGAATACTGAAAGGCATTGTCCCCAAGGCTAGGCTCTGCATCCACTCAGAGTCCTCAGGTTGCCCCATCCTCACTGTCTAAAACAAAATAGTGTTTCCAAAGCACTCACAGGGCCTGGGGTGGAATCTGAGCAGCAGGAAAATTACACTGTAAGGATGGGCATGAGACTGCTCTTCCCTCAGTGGGTTGCTGGGAAGAATAAAGGTGAGGTACCCAACATGTAACTAGGCACTGAAATCACACAGGGAAAAGTGCAATTTTATGATTTATCTGAAGCCAAGTTTTCCTCTCAGATTCCACAATGGCTCCCCAAATTCTATCCTTCCCGACTGCTCCACTATGGAGCCTTCTTTGACTCCTCCTCCACTCTTCTCCTTTTTAGATTGAGATGGTCAAGTCATTCCTACATTCCTACAGTAATCAAAATGTGTTTTTTTGTTATAATACCTATCATAGTGTAGTAATTACCTCCCTTCGTGACTTTCTCTTCTGCCATCAGGTGCCCAACCCAGTGCTGGGCATGGAGTAGATACTCAGCAAATGTTTGCTCTAGGAATAAATTAAACAATTTCATAATTAATTATATGCCTGAACCCAGCTGTACCCTCAGCACTGTCTGAGTGGTTGGGGCCACATCTTAAACATTGAACCCATTCACAGAAGCACGATAAGTGCATTTGGGACCAGCCTCGCCTCTGCCTCTCTGAGGATATGCTGGAGATCTGTGTTACAAACAGATGGACCAGGGCAGCCCTCCCTCCTGCTTTATTAGGGAAGTTGCTGTGTGAATCAGCTTGCAGATTAGGAGTTTACTTTATGCATGTCCAGGAGCACTAGTGAGGCGCCAGGAATCCTTAATCAGGCTATATGACGAGGGATGGAGTGAGCCAGGCACACCCTGAGCAGGTGATTCCAATTTGAAAATTAGATGAGCAGCAATGGTTTAATTATTCCAACATTCTCTGTCAGACTTTTCCCTTTTCTGCAAGCTTTGAGCACACCTATTTGGCTTTTCTTTAAAAAGCTAATCAAAATTGTTCTTTTAAATGAAACACCAAAAAAGCAAGGGCTGATGCCCCAGGCATCAGAATTTTAACTTCCCCACCAGTCACTGGACTCATGGAGATCACCGAGTCAATTTTTAAAAATTGTGTTGGACCCTAACTGGTTTGGCTCAGTGGATGGAGTGTCAGCCTGCGGACTGAGGGGTCCCAGGTTCGATTACAGTCAAGGGCATGTACCTTGGTTGTGGACACATCCCCAGTAGGAAGTGTGCAGGAGGCAGCTGATCGATGTTTCTCTCTCATCGATGTTTCTAACTCTCTATTCCTCTCCCTTCCTCTCTGTAAAAAATCAATAAAATATATTTTAAAAAAAATTCTGTTCGATTACTATGATGAGGCTGTGTTTATGTGTGTGTGTGTGTGGGGGTGTCATCCCCAGGTCTCTGTGGCTTCCTGAGGCTCCTCACAGGGATCACAAAGAGCTCTGGCCTTCAGGTGCCCCTCCCCCAGGAGTGGAGAAAGGCATCTCAATCATGACTTTCTCCAGCACACCACCGACCAGTGACAAACAACCCCTGGGAAGATGGATGGAGCCGAGGTAACGGGGCTCCGCACACATTGATTAAGAGAGCTGTTCAGACAGGAGATTCGAGGGGCAGGGTGCCTGTCGACCTCAGCGCAGGCAGATAGAGTGATGGGGACATTCCAAGAGCAGCGGGTGCATCAGGGTGCTCAGGAAGAGACATGCTGAGTAGCGATGTGCATGCATATGTTTGGGGCATAAATAATTTCTAATTAGTAACTTAATCTTGGAAGAAAGCTTCCAAGATGTGAAGGCAAGAATAGGATTTACTTATTATGTACGATGGCAGGGAGGAGGTGGGAAACTTGACAAGCAATGACCCATCTCTGCCCACGTGAACAAGGGATACCTAGGAGAGTATCCCGCCATCGTGAAAATCTGAACAGGAATGTTAATAGGTCTCTGGGAACCAGTCTTCTGTCTCCAAGCTGTTGACTGGCACAGGGTCTGAAGCCCAACAAAAGTCAGTACAGAACAGCTTCAGGAGTGGGTAGTAATCCAGGGCATTACTCGTACTAGTAAAAGGATTGAATAATCCATTCCGGGAAACTCTGCCCACCTGGTAGCCAGCATGATCTCCCGTCTTACTTTCTGTGTTATTCTACCTCTCAAGGTCAGATTGCTCCAATAAAACCACCTGGGTAAATCCCATCATGTCAGGTCACAAACCGAAGGACCAGATGTACAATGCACAGGCATCGACTCCTCCTACACCTATACTCGCCACAGTAAACATTTCATGGCTCACTACTGGGTAAATGACTGCTTGTTCTTTGGGGCTATTTCCTTTGATTATTTTGAGATAAATTTATATTCAGTTCATCTCTTTACCTAACATGACCACCTTTCTTTCATGTATATGTAAATGCACATATGTACACATACATGTTTATATGGATACATATTTAGTATATAGATGTATATTTACATTCAGTGAATATATATATATTCCAAAAATGTTTTTATGAATGTATTATAGAACGTATATGTTTTATACACACATAGGTATATATATTACAAAAATGCAACTCTAAGACTACTACCCTCCTAGAATGCTAAAATACATACTCAGGATAAGGAATATTACAGAGGAAATAATTAGGCCCTTTGGTTCCAGGAGTGAGAACTCAATGATTTGAGGAGAGAGGGTCCCTGGTACCTGGGTGATTCTGTTGGGTATGACAGAGGCAGAGGGATGTGGATTAGCTTTGAAGGACAAGCAGATCTGTCTATGTGGAGGGCAGGGAGAGGCATTCTTTGGAGTGTTTTATCTTTTGGGGACCCTTACTCTGTTGAGCAGCATGGCTCTTCCCTCCTTCCCCTCTAGTGCATCTCTGAAATGGGCTGCCTTGGTTCTTTCCCTCCCAGAGAGAGGACATTATGCAGACAGGAAGCCTGTCCCCTTGAGACCTTGTCTCTTTTGAGTGTTCCTCATATGGAAGCAGCTTTTCTGTGATTGCATGGGGCACAGAGAGGGCCTCCTCCATCAAGACAGGGTTGCAACTTCAGGGTCAGGAAGAAACAGGGTTAAAAATGAGGACTCCTTCATTGAGGGATCATATATCTGGCTTGCCTGAATGGTGAGCCCTCACTTTTATGCTGATTGGCCTGGTATCCTGTCCAAGGCGGTACCTCCTTTTATTCTTAAAACTAACCCCATTTAGATAATAGATTACATGGTCCCCCACTGACAGCAGAGAGGAAAATGAAGAGGAGCTGAGTGACATAGGTCTTTGACAGAATCCCTCCTGGAAAAGGAATCAGCAGTGATAGGCAACATGACCTTGGGTTGAAGATGTAATAACAATTTCCCCATAAAGGCAAGGGGGATATCATCAGAGTCCAATTGGATACCAGAGGCCCTCAAACCCACCCTGCTGTCCCTGGGCCAACTGCACCGACCCCAGAGGTGGCTACCATGAGTGTGGAGAGCTCAGAGTGTGCTCTGACTAGTGGACACACTGAGTGTGTGATGTGCCCACAGCTCTCACCAGTGGGCTCTGACCAGGCCAAGGCCCACCCGAGGCCTCTGGTGTGCACATCCCCCCTGGCGTGCAAGCATCCCCCAGCACACTGTCACCCTCCCACGCCTGCAACAGTTGCAAAACAAGGCGTGCACAAGTTCCCCCCGCCTCTCCACCGCACTTCCATCAACCCAGCATGCCTAACACCCCCAAAGGATGTGCACACATCCCCTCTGATGTGCTCACGTCCTTTGGAGAGTGTCTGGGTGTTCTGGGTGCTGAGGGTGGGAGCCTGTGAGATGACAGTGAGAGGGCAGAGTGGTGATGCCCTGTTCCCACGGAGGCCAGTGCAGCTACGAGATCACCTCTGGGGGGTTAATGCAGGTGCTGAGGCAGGAGCAGGTGCAGACAGACACACCTGGTGGGCACAGGCCGCCCTCGCTGAGGTGCCTTCGGTCAGCGTTCAAGATCAAGAACCCAGGGGCTGAGAGGAATTCCGTCCTCTCAGTGAAACAGTGGGATAGTTGAGGCGACTGTAGAGGAGGAATGTGCACTTTGGGTGCCAGCACCCATGAGTGAAAGCTGCCCTGACTGAGCCTCGCTTGCTTGGAGCCTAGCACACTCCTGCCGGGCAGCGGGTGACAGGACGTGCTTTTCCGAATTAATGAGAGGAAACGTTGATTCTCCTGCTGCCCACGAAGGTGGAAAGTGAAGTGGGGAGACATGTGGGGAGTGAGCAAGGTTCCCTGTCTGGGGGTTCCAAATCTTCTGTTGTTTTTTTTCACTGCTGACTAAAGATATACAGGGTGTCCCCCCAAAATGTATACACACTTTAAATACCTACTAATTCCAATGGTTTTAAACATAAGAAAGAAACAACAATGGAGCTGTTATCTGTTAAAAGTGTGGGCACAAACAAGTAGTTGGACATTCCCTGAAGGGTCTCAGATTGGAGAGGGTGAAGGACAGATTGAGGGGCCCCTTTCCCCCCCTACCCCAGTGCACGAATTTCATGTACCGGGCTACTAGTCCTATATAATAAAAGAGAAACATGCAAATTAACCATCCATCCACTACGCTCAAGCCACATCCACCAGCCAATGAGGCGTGAATATGCAAATTAACCTGACAAAGATGGTGGGTAATTTGCATACATAGAGCAGATGGGAGAGCTGGCAGCTTGGGGGGATGTGGCTCCCTCAGTCGGGGAAAACCCAGAGTGCGGGGAGCACCAGGAATGCTGGGAATCGTAGTTCTGGTGGCAGACGGATCTCCTAGACACTAGAGCAGTGGTTCTCAACCTGTGGGTCGCGACCCCTTTGGCAGTCAAACGACCCTTTCACAGGGGTCACCTAAGACCATCCTGCATATCAGATATTTACATTACAATTCATAACAGTAGCAACATTACAGTTATGAAGTAGCAACGAAAATAATTTTATGGTTGGGTCACAACATGAGGAACTGTATTTAAAGGGCCAGAAGGTTGAGAACCACTGCACTAGAGCAAAGTGAGCCTGGAGCAAGTTGCTGTTGTGGTTGGGGATGGAGGGAAAGCAAAGGTGAGAGACATAAGTAAAATCAGAGTGTCTAGGAAAAATTAAAGGGAAGATATCCTAAAACTTCCAGGAAATCTCCACCAATGAAGCAAAGAAAAAAAAAGCCTCTATTATTCTGTGAGCAACAAACCAAACTGGGTTGGGGGTCTCAGACAATTCACTCATATGATTGCAAAGACAGACAGAAACTCCTGGATTGGAGAGGGCTCCCCTGAGGGCTCCCACATTGGAGAGGGTGCAGGTTGGGCTAAGGGACCACCCCCTCGACCCCACCACCCGTCCCCCAGTGCATGAATCTTTGTGCACTGGGCCCCTAGTCCTATATAATAAAAGTGTAATATGCTAAATGTCCAGTCGTCCAGTCGTCTGTTCAACTAATCAAAGTTAATATGCTAATGATACCCTAAGGCTGCACAACCACTTGCTATGACATGCACTAACCACCAGGGGGCAGATAGTCAACTAGTCGACAGTTGCTATGATGTGCACTGACCACCAGGGGCCAGATGCTCTGACTGGTAGGTTAGCTTGCTGCTGGGGTCTGGCTGATCAGGACTGAGCTAGACGGGCCAGACATGCCCTGGAGCCCTCCAACAGTCCCTCCCTGGCTAGCCAACCTCCCACGTCCCTCCCCAGCCCTGATTGGTGGGGTTCCTCGGCCTGGCCTGCTCAATCTGGGCTGAGGGACTCCTCACCCGAGTGCACACATTTCGTGCACCAGGCCTCTAGTTTTAAATAAAAGGAGATCATGCTACCAACCCAGGATACTTCTGACAGTCATTTTTAATGTCTGTGGAATTTTTTTCAGCAGCTTAATGCCTTTCGGGGGTAAGGGTTTATTGTTGCTGGGTTTCTACTAGGAAGCTTGGCAAATCCTGTCCTGGCCTTGGGCTGGTTCAGAGTCATCTCTCTCCCTGCTCAGATCTTCTTTGGGAAACTCTCTTCTATCAGTGGCCTCCACTGAGCAAGAAGGAAAATCCCCCAAGGGGCAGGGCACTCCTCTCCTTAGAAGCCAGGCTGACACCAAGCAGATCAGTAAAAGCCTGAGGCCTGAGTTTCTAGTATAGTCTCAAAGCAGACCTGAGCAACAGCAGCATTTTAAATGACTTCATATGCTTTTAATTTTTTTATGTTTTAGGCTAATGTTTATTATGCGTGTCTAGGTGCCAGACTGTGTATGGAAAGTACAGCACACATGCTCTCATTTCATCCTCCTGCCAGGCCATCAGGACAGGTGCTAGGTTATTAGCCCAGACTTACAAATGAAGGTCACACCCCTAATGAGTGGAGAGGTCAAGGCTCCAACCCAGATTGTCTGCTCAGCAACCTGGCCTGCCATTGAGGCCAGATAGCATCATGGGGCATTCCTGGAGCACAGGCCTTCCTTCCGGCTTCTCCCATGAGCCTGACGCCCTCTCAAACCCTGTGTCTCATCATCATGGGCAAATTTCCCCAGAGCACCTCATGTGCGAGGCATGTAGCAGTCACCCGGAACATGAAGAACTGGAAGATTCAGTCGCTGTTCCCAGCACCTACATTCAGTGTGGAAGACTGGGAATTACATAGCCTAAGACAGAGCAAGCTGCCTTGTGTGGGTCATTATTGTTCTGTGAGCGCCTTCCTCCCCCATCTGCCTTTCAAATCTTCCTCATTGTTCATCTATCCCTCCAGCCCTCCTGTCTGCCTGTTTCCTTTATATTTATACCTTCTCAAAAGCTCTTGCTCTCTCCCTGGCTTCTAAACTTTAATTCCCATTTTTCTTGGAGGTTGAGAAAGAGGTTGAAGAGGGAAGGGAGTCTGAATAATGGGTGTGCCCTCACTAATGAGTCCAGCTTCTCCCTTGCACCTCTAAACTGGCTCTGCACCTTCCCTGTGCCTCCAGTGCGTTCTGCTGCCCTGGGAGCCAGTGCATTTCCAGATTAAAGGGCATAATGTGGTCCTGTACTGCCAGCCACTTCTTAAATCAGATGCTCACTTAGCACATCACCTTATTACAGGGAGCTTAGCGCTATTGTAGTCTTACCTACACTTTTACAATTGATTTTGGGCGGAGAAGAATTCAATTGTTGTGGGGTTCTACATGTTGAGTTTGCGTGCAAATTGCATTTTAGAAATTCAACTGCAGGCCATGGTGGCATTTATTAGTTTGGGGCTCTAACAAGAAATCCACAGCTGGTTCAGCAAGATGGGGTGGTGGGGGGTATCTAGGAAGAAGCAGAAGAGGGAGCAGGTTGAAGAAAGCACTAGAATGGAACTCCCCTCTGCCTTCACTCTTGGGGCTGAATGTGGGGACCCTGTGTTTGTGCAGATACTTTAGAGGCCTTTACATGTTGAGGCCAGGGAGGCTCAGAGAGCAGTGTTTGACCCAGCCCATGCGGTTTCCTCAGTATGCACTCAAGTTGACTCTTCCTGGGTGGATCTCTTGGTTAGTATTACTAGGATTTCCTTGGCAGGGATCTGCCTGGCGATAGGGCCATTTATAAATACTAGAATAAACAATTGTTAGAAGCAAAAAAATAAGTGATACTTATCAGGGTCTTTCCTTTCAGCATTCAGCCAGGTGGATGGGTCCCACGTTGTGTCCCAGCTAGCTGGACTCGAGATGCACAAGCTGGTGACACCCCTCCCTTGTAGCACCAACCCTGAGTCAGTCCATGCCCGATTGTAGGCAGCTGTCATTGACTCCCCCTCGTCCCCTTTTCTCACTATCAGCCCCTGAGAAGTGTTTCCCACTGATCTTACCTAGAATCACTATTACTTCCTTTGGAGGGTTCATCCTTCCCCCTGCTCCAACCTGCCTTCCTAGGACCTCCTCCAGTTCCCCGCTTTCCTTATCTTTACCTATTGCCTATTGCCCACTTCAGAGCAGTTAGACATTTTACATACTATCCTAACTTTAAGATGCATGGTAACTAGGACAACTTTCTAATTTAAGTGGACATAATGTAACTGGAAGGCCAAAGACCTCGTAAAAACACACATTGTACTATCTGAACAAAGGATGCATTTTCTTTTTAAAAAATATGTTTTTATTGATTTTTAGAGAGAGAGGAAAGGAGAGGGAGAGAGACATAGGAAGATCAACATCCAACCTGCATACCCCCTGCTGGGGATCAAGCCTGCAATTCAGGCATGTGCCCTGACCAGGTATTGAACTGGTGACCTTTGGTGCAAAGGTGGACACTCAACCTCTGAGCCACATTGGCCGGGTGCATTGTCTTGTAAGAGATTGTCACAGGATAAGTTACTGTTGTGGGTTGAATTGTGTTCTCCCAAGAGACACATTGAAATCCTAACCTCTAGTACTTTAGAAAGTGACTTTATTAGAAGGTAGGTTCATGCCAGATACTAATTAGTTAAGATGAGGTCATAATAACATAGGGTGGGCCTTTAATTCAACATGACTGGTGTGCTATAAGAGATAAGAAAATGCCATGCGAAGATGAGACAGAGATTGGGGTGATACATCTACCAGCCAAGGATCTAACCACCCACAGGAAGCCAGAAGCGAGGCATGGGCCCAGTTGTCCCTGACAGCATCCACAGAGAACCAACGCGCCCACATTCTGACTTTGGGCTTCTGTCTTCCAGAACTGTGAGGGAATACTCTGCTATTTCTGTTGTTTTAAGCCATCCAGTTGTGGTACTTTGTTGTGGCAGACCTAGAAACGAATCCAGTTCTCGAAGGGAAATTTGACATTATAAATCCTGTCTTTTTCCCCCCCACATTCAGGGAAGCCAGAAATAGGAGGTAATGAATGAGAGACTGAAGACTAGCCAAACAAGGCAACTGTTAACCAAATGCTGATCCTCATTCTGGTTCCAGGTCATGATGATGTGCCAGAGTTGCTGGTAAAATTAAAAATAATAACAATAACCATGTAGGAGGCTTTTTGTAAAGCTAAATGAAAGTACTGGAATAAGTCAGACTTTTGGTCCACGTTTACTCTTGTACTGATAAATATGCAATTGGTTAACTTTGTCAAGAAAGTAAACACATACACTATAATTTACAACCAAATTGTATTCTATAAATTTCCTGTGTTAAGCTTTGAAAAATATATGTATTTTTAGAATATTTGTTTAAACTTGTCAGTAATGCTTTGCTAGAAAGGGCTATCTTTCATTCTGAAATGGTCTCTTCTATGTTATTTTAAATTTTTACACTTTTATTAGTCCTCAAAATTCACAGCTTGGGATCTGCCATGTAAGCTCTTAAAACTCTACCCACCACTTGCAACCTTCCCTGATTTTTCCAAACGAGGGGTTCTCAACCTGGGTGACTGCCCCCTTCAGGGGATAGTTGGCAATGATGTAACCACTTAAGTTGGAGGATACTAATGGCATCTGCTGGATAGAGGTCAAGGATGATGCTAAATGTTCTACAATGTATAGGACTGGCTCCGTCCCTCCCCCTAAAAAAGAAAAGAATTAATCCGCCCAAGATGTCTGCAGTGCTAAATTTGAGAAACTCTGCTGAAGACCGATCTTAGTTGTATCCCCTGTGGCGTCCCCAGCATTGTCTGTGTGCTCTAATTCTGGACGTGTGCTTGTCCTGCATCTGGTTCTGCGTTCTCTCTAATTGCTTCCATGTCTGAATGGATGTGGGTTTTGATTTCAGCTTTTCCACTTATCTGGCTGTGTAATTTTGACCAAGTCACTCAACTGTACTGTGCGTCAACATCCATATCTGTAAAATGAGATAATAATGTTTAACTCGGGGGTCATTTTAATGATTAAAGCCAATACACATAAATAATGTACCAATTGACATTTATTTAGTGTGTCCATGGGTTAAGGACTATGCTAAATGCTTCTCACTTACTCTTCTAAACAACCCTGTGAGGTTAGTACAGTGATTGCCCTTTCAGTTAATTTACATTTGGTAAGCTGTAGCCATTTTCAGAATTATTTTTTCTTCCAGAGGGGGTCTTCGTGATGAAGAGACAGGTGACTGGCTGTTCTCTAGATTCTCGATCTAGGGCCCCTGCTTTGCATGTTTTGGTCCCAGTTTCCTTTCCAGTGGACTGGGGATTGGCTTAGCTCCATATTCTCCTCCTCCTCTTCATCCTCCTCCTCGAACCAGCCCACTTACACAGGCATGCCCTTCTCCTGGAGCAAGGGAACAAGCTTCAATGGGCAAGTTCATTCCAAGCCTTTGCTTTCCTCAGGTCTGCTAACATCCCATTGGCCAAAGCAAGTCACATGACCAAGTTAAGGGGTGGGGCTCGTGCCACCCCCAGAGGTGGGAGCCCACTGCAGAGTGATATACGGCCAAGGGGATGGATCAAGAAAGGGTAAGACTCCGGGGCCATTAATCAATCCACCACGAGTTTTCCACTATAACCCACTCAATCAATGCCACTCCTGCTGCTGGGGATTGTTGGCCTCTTGCCCCTGCCCGAGAAATCGGTATCATCTTAGCAAGGTGTTTTCCTTCCCTTCTTCCCTCCTCGGACAGTGACTCATGCACTGGGGATGGAGGATGAAGGGTGCCTGGCCAGGACCCCATGCTCTCTTGCCCATGGGTTTGTGACTGGGGCGGGCCTGCTGGGTATTCTCCTGGAGGCCAGAGGAACAAAGGCTGGGCAGATTCTCCCTCACTCCCAGCTAATACAGAATGTGTAGACAAAGAGAGCTATTAAGACAGAAGGGGGAAGAAAGGGCCACTTTGAAAAGCCTTTAGAAAGCCTTCTTTCCCATCTGTTCAGCCTGGGGGAAGGCTCTGTTTTCTGTTTTAAAAAATTTGTAAATTCATTACCAACAAGTAAAATGTGCAAAGCACATGCAGAAACATCAAGGTTTGATCCACCATCTGCTGGGAGCTACCTCCATGCTAGGACGTGTAGTGGGCACTGGCCCATCGGGCCCCAGAGGTGCACACGGGCAGGGGTCTCCCATCATGTTTTACTACATGTGGGGAAGGGGCTGTGCTCAGAGGCTCTGGAACCTCTCCCACTCTCTTTCTGACCCCAACCCTCATTTAACACTCTGGAGCCAAAGAAAGCCAATGGTTTGCTGTAAAGTGTAGAGGAACATCATCTTAGCTTGCACATACTCTGAGCAGAGATGGGGCAGAGCTCACCTTCAAGGCACTTCTGTTCTGAGCTCCCAGCCTCAGTGGGACCAGCTCAGCTGCATGGCAGTGGGAAGGGCCACTGGCATGGCTTTTTCCTGTGCAAGAGATTTCTTCTAAAGCCCTATACCAGCCTCTGTTCCTGCTGGTTCCAGAGAAGTTTGGACTTGGCTCCTGATGTGGTGGCCTCCTGGCTGCCTGCTTCTGCTCCTCAGCCCCCCAGAAGCTACAGTTGTGGCCTTGTGATGAGTCCATGCAGACTCCCACTGCCCTGGGCCCTGAGGCCAACCCCAGCTTCATCTCAGGAAGAAAGGAGCGGTTCCACACCACATCCATATTTGCTCTTGATCCCAGGCATTCATGGCCCAGCTAAAACACCCCAACTTCAGCCACGTCTGTAATTTCACCAATTGAACCCCATGCAGGTTTCTGAATTGACACTCTGGCGGGTGCCCCGTTTCCTCCTATATTTTGCATGCCTAACTCTTGCCCTTTGGCCCAGGGAAGAAAGTCTGATCCCTCATTCAGACTAGCAGCTAGTGCCTGGCTGCCATGCCTGGCTACCACAGCTGACATTACAGGCTTGCCTCAGTTTCCCTTTTGGCTGCATTCCTCCCTTGTCAATAAGAATGCCCTGTTAGCCGGGAATGACCTTTCAGACCACCTGTCTGGACTCCACAGATCCCATGACTCTTTCTGCTTAAGGCTCTTTGCTCAGCTTGACCATTTAGGCTGCTGTGCACTGTCTATTGAGGGACTGGCCACAGATGCCCCTTCAGCCCCCTCTCCAGCTGTCCACTGCTGCCTGTATTTCCTCTCTGTGGCATGTTCTACAGGTATTTCCCCTCTCATCCTTGTGCTGGAGGGAGTGGAATGTCCCAACACAGATAAAATATGGAGCACAGGAATCTCTGTAGATGCCCCAGTCTAGCCACTTACTAGCTGAGTGACACTTCATTCATTTCACAAATATGTTTGATGCCAGGCACATTTTTAAGCGCTGAATAAGCAAGCTAAGCAGGGCTCTGCCATCAGGGGCTTTACACTGAAATTGAGGGGGAAAGACAATAAATTCAAATAAGAAAAGGAATTCCGAATTGTGATAGCTATATGAAGAAAATAACACCGGATAAATCAAACAGTAAGTTATGGAGGTGGGGGTGATGTGGAGAAGAACTTGAAATAGAGATGTGGGTCATGAGAAGGAGAGAGACACCTGGTGATCTGAGAAAAGAGAGTTACAGGCAGAGGGAACAGCAAGGGTAAAGGTCCTGGGGCAAGAATGAGCTTGTGTCTTCCAGAGACAGAAAGAAGGCCATAGTGAGTGTAATCCAATGAATAGCATGAAGAAGCAAGCCCACTGGGGCATGTGGCCATGGTCAGCACTTTGGACTTGATACCAAATGCAATGGTAATGATGTAAGGGTTTAGGCAGGAGAGAGATATAGTTTTATTTACATTTTAAAGATACATCCTGGCTGCTCAGGGAAATCAGGGGAGGGATGCTGGCAACTCGGACTCCAGGGACAGTGCTATAGTTGAAAAGAGGCCATCTGCATGTGCATATGTTTGGAAATAGGATCAACAGTATTCACAGTTATGTGAGACATGAGTTACAGACAAGAAAATCTCACCCCCCCCCCCAACTATGATAAACTTTGGTGCCCTTCCTATAAAGTGGTTATACTGTACACTTAGCAGGCATTCAATAGTATAATAACTATAAAACTGAATGTGAACCTGGCCCTGATGATTGATTGGGATCTTATTTTGGCAACAAAAGAAACAAGCAAGAAACATTCCCATAGTGCCTGGCCTGCCAAGGGACAATAATTTGGTGTAGACTGTTGGACTCACTGTGTCCTCTTTCTCCTAGGCCTTTGCATGTGCAGTCTTGGGACACTAGCCGGCTGCTCATCCACCCTCACCTGGCATACTCCTTATTCATCCTTCAGGTTCCTGCTAGAATAGAATGTTCAAGGACTTCCTAAGATAAGACTAGGTTCCTCTCCTCCAATCCTCCTGCTGGCTTGCTGGGATGCTTACATCCTGTCTTAGTTTATAGGACTTAAGGACCAGATACCACGACCTATTCTAGAATTTCAGCTCATGGCGGATACCCCAGTTTGCTGAACAGGTCAAGAAACTAGCTCCCAGTCCCATGCCAGACTGCCAGAGAGACTTGTGGGAGGTTCTCCTTTCGCTTTCAGCGCTACAGACTGGACAAGAGCCATCTGCTCCTGTAAGAAACACATCCTGGAATCCTGTGTAGAGATTCCTTGTGGGAGATTCAGCTTTCCCTTTTGGCATTTCAGGACGGAGAAGAGCCATCTGCTGCTGAAATGTATTTTTAAAAAATAAGTAGGGGAGAAACCAAGATGGCGGCATAGGTAAACACCAGAGTTTGCTGCCTCTAACAACCACTTCAAAACTACAACTAAAAGATGGAAAGGACATCATCCAGAACCACAGGAAGGCTGGCTGAGTGGAAGTTCTACAACTAGGAGGAAAGAGAAAAGCATACCAAGACTCAGAGGAGGCGCAGTGCTGAAGTAAAATACTAAGGTGCTGAGTGCATGCGGAGCGGGCTGGCAGCTGAGGGCATGGTTGTTGTTTTCAATCAGGAGGGAGTCTCAGGCTCTGAACTCCAGTTCCCGGCGAGTCTCTAGGGACCCAGACTCATACGGGAGAAGCTGGACTATCTGGCATTGCTCAAAACCCTAGGGCAGCTTTCTCTCTGTGTGGCTTGCAGCGATTACTGGGACACTGAGAAGCAGAGTCTCTGAGGGCAAGACTGAGAGCAGCCATAATTGCTAACCCCACCCTGTTGATCCCATGGGACCCGCCCCGCCCAAGCCCTGCAGGGAGACTTTTGCTGGATAGCCTCAGTCAAAGGCTAGATTGTCACCTCCCTAGAGATCCAGGAGCCAAGAAGCCCAGAGGTCAGAGTGGGACCATCCAGTTTTCAGCTCCGTGGAACCATAAAAGACACACTCAGGGGGCAGACTCAGTGAGCACCAAAGCCCCATCGAAGCAAGTCTAGCCCCAGAGGGGTGTCTCCAGCACAGAAGTTCTCCCACTGCAGACACAGCTGATTCTCACAGCCAATTGGCCTGGAGGTCAATTCCTCACAGTGATAACTACAACAATCAAGGCTTACTTACAACAAGACTGTGCACAAAGCCCACAAGGTGGTGCACCAAGAGTGTCTACCTCAGGTAATTGGGACACTTAGCACAGAAAGGCACTCTATCGACACAGGGAAGCATGAAAAATGCCGAGACAAAGAAACAGGACACAAATGACAGAATTGGAGGAAAGCAAACTGCTGGATATAGAGTTCAAAACCACACTTTTAAGGTCTTTAAAGAACTGTCTAGAAGCCGCCAATAAATTTAATAAGGCCCACGAATAGACTGGTGAGACCGCCGATAAATGTAGTGAGATCCTCAAGAAGACTGGTGAAACCCTCAATGTTGTGATAAAGAACCAACTAGAAATTAAGCATACACTGACTGAAATAAAGAATATTATACAGACTCCCAACAGCAGACCAGAGGATCACAAGAATCAAGTCAAAGATTTGAAATACGAAGAAGCAAAAAACACCCAACTGGAAAAGCAAAATGAAAAAAGAATCCAAAAATACGAAGATAGTGTAAGGAGCTTCTGGGACAGCTTCAAGCGTACCAACATCAGAATTATAGGGGTGCCAGAAGAAGAGAGAGAGCAAGATATTGAAAACCTATTTGAAGAAATAATGACAGAAAACTTCCCCTACCTGGTAAAAGAAATAGACTTCCAACTCCAGGAAGCGAAGAGAACCCCAAACAAAAGCAATCCAAAGAGGACCACACCAAGACACATCATAATTAAAATGCCAAGAGCAAAAGACAAAGAGAGAATCCTTAAAGCAGCAAGAGAAAGAAAATCAGTTACCTACAAGGGAATACCCATATGAATGTCAGCTGATTTCTCATCAGAAACTTTGAAGGCCAGAAGGGAGTGGCAAGAAATATTCAAAGTGATGAATACCAAGAACCTACAACCAAGATTACTTTATCCAGCAAAGCTATCATTCAGAACTGAAGGTCAGATAAAGAGCTTCACAGATAAGAAAAAGCTAAAGGAGTTCATCACCACCAAACCAGTATTATATGAAATGCTGAAAGGTATCCTTTAAGAAGAGGAAGAAGAAGAAAAAGGTAAAAATACAAATTATGAACAACAAATACACATCTATCAACAAGTGAATCTAAAAATTAAGTGAATAAATAATCTGATGAACAGTATGAACTGGTGATTGTAATAGAATCAGGGACATAGAAAGGGAATGGACTGACTATTCTTGGAGGGGGGGAGGGGTGTGGGCATGAGGGAAGAGATTGGACAATAATCGTGCACCTATGGATGAGGACAGTGGGTGGGGAGTGAGGGCGGAGGGTGGGGTGGGAACTGGGTGGAGGGGAGTTATGGTGGGAAAAAAGAGGAACAAATGTAATAATCTGAACAATAAAGATTTAATTAAAAAAAATAAGTAGGGCGGAGAGGATGGGGGATTAATGGGGGGGGATGAGGACACATTTGTAACACCTTAACTAATAAAGAATTGAAAAAAATAAGTAAATTTATAAATGTTGTTGGCAGGATTAAGAGAGAATACCAGGGGCAAATTAGATCATGCTTATTAACACTTAATCCTCTCTGGCTTCAGGAAAGCACTGAAAAGCCTCTTACTCTGGTTCATCCCTGCCCCTGGGGGCGGAGCCCCTGGACTTTGGTGGGCGTGGTTAATAACTCGGTCCTGGTAATGGCGTATATATACCAGGGTCAGGCCATGGCTCCCGCAGTCCTGTGCCAGACTGTCTACAGAGAGACTTGTGGGAGGTTCTCCTTTCGCTTTCCGCGCCACGAACCAGACAAGAGCCGTCTGCTCCTGGTGAGTCCAGAGAAGGGACCGAGTAGGTTCGGGAGGCCAGCGTGAGGGAAGACCTGTGTGTTCCTGAGGGCCTGCTCTGTGCCCGCCAGAGAGACACATACCTCGAAAGCGAATCCAGACTGGGGTAGGGCATATTTAAAACGCCGGCGGTTGGTTGCGCATCGCCGCCAGAGCCTGGGAGAGGATGCATCAGTGTAAGCGATACCGCTCCCCTGAGCCACACCCGTACCTGAGCTACCGATGGAATAGAAGGAGGTCTTACAGTCGGGAGCACGAAGGGAGACTGCGATACCCATCTCGATGGGAGCCTCCACCCCGGAGATCTCGGTCCAGAAGCCATGACCGCTTACCCTCCCAGAGGCGGTACCGGGAGCGCCGTGATAGCGGCACATACCGATGTGAAGAGCGGAGCCCATCTTTTGGAGAGGACTGCTATGGATCTTCACGGTCCCATCAACGTTCCCGGGATTGGGAGCTGTACCGGACTCGCAAACATGCCCGCCATTGCCATTGCCATTGCCACAGACGCCGCCCCAGGGCTGGTAGCAGTGCCTCCTCGAGAAGCCAACAGAGCAGTAACTGCAGCCGCCGGAGCGTGGAAGATGACAAGGAGGGCCACCTGGTGTGCCGGGTGGGCGATTGGCTCCAAGAGCGATATGAGATTGTGGGGGACCTGGGCAAAGGCACCTTTGGCAAGGTGGTGGAGTGCTTGGACCATGCCAGAGGGAAGTCTCAGGTTGCCCTGAAGATCATTCGCAACGTGGACAAGTACCGGAAGGCTGCCCGACTAGAAATCAATGTTCTCCAAAAAATCAAGGAAAAGGACAAAGAGAACCAGTTCTTGTGCGTCTTGATGTACGACTGGTTTAACTTCCACGGTCATATGTGCATCGCCTTTGAGCTCCTGGGCAAGAACACCTTTGAGTTCCTGAAGGAGAATCATTTCCAGCCTTACCCCCTACCACATGTCCGGCACATGGCCCACCAGCTCTGCCACGCCCTGAGATTCCTACATGAGAACCGACTGACCCACACAGACTTGAAGCCAGAGAACATCCTGTTTGTCAATTCTGAGTTCGAAACGCTCTACAATGAGCACACAGGCTGTGAGGAGAGGTCAGTGAAGGACTCCAGCATCCGAGTTGCTGACTTCGGCGGTGCTACCTTTGACCACGAGCATCACACAACCATTGTGGCCACTCGTTGTTACCGCCCACCTGAGGTGATCCTTGAGCTGGGCTGGGCCCAGCCCTGTGACGTCTGGAGCATTGGCTGCATTCTCTTCGAGTATTACCGGGGCTTCGTACTTTTCCAGACCCACGAAAACCGAGAGCATTTGGTGATGATGGAGAAGATCCTGGGACCCATCCCATCACACATGATCCACCGTACCAGGAAGCAGAAATATTTTTACAAAGGGGCCCTGGTCTGGGATGAGAACAGCTCTGATGGCCAGTATGTGATGGAGAACTACAAACCTCTGGAGAGTTACATGCTCCAAGACTCCCTGGAGCACGTGCAGCTGTTTGACCTGATGAGGAGGATGTTAGAGATTGACCCTGCCCAGCGCATCACACTGGCGGAGGCCCTGCTGCACCCCTTCTTTGCTGGCCTCACCCCTGACGAGCGGTCCTTCCACACCAGCCACAACCCCAGCTTATGACTGGCACAGGCCACTACATGTGGAGATGGAACTGGGCTGCCTGGCCCTCTCTCTCTCCAGCTTCTAACCACTGGGCCCCAGGGCCAGAGCCACCCAATGAACAGTGCAACGTGAAGGAAGGCAGGTGCCTGCAAGGGTGGAAACATGCCCAGCTGCCAGAAAGCACAGATTTGACCCAAGCTATTTATATGTTGTAAAGTTATAATAAAGTGTTTCTTACTGCTTGTAAAAAAAAAAAAAGAAAAAAAGAAAAAAAAAAGAAACTTGCTCCCCCATTGCCCACCCTCCCACCTGCCTTGATGTTCTCCCTTGAAACTGAGCCTTTCAGTCTTCTCCACCCACCTCCAGTCCTGCCTGTTGCTCAAACCCAATCAGTCTTCAAGAGCTCTCTGCTCCATTAACCTTCCAGCCCATGCTCATCTTTCTCTTCCTAGAACTGCCCACTCTTTCCTACCACACTGTGCAGAAAAGAGTAGACGGAGCAGGTCTGACACTGCTATCCTCACAAACGCTTGCTTACATCTGGGTACATGGCTGGCAAGCAGGTCCTTACAGTCATATAATACTTCCCCTAAATGGCAAGAGTGACTCGCTGTGCCTAGACCTGTGGTCAGCAAACCAAGGCTCACGAGCCACATGCGGCTCTTTGGCCCCTTGAGTGTGGCTCTTCCACAAAATACCACTTGCAGGCGCGCACGTACAGTGCGATTGAAACTTTGTGGCCCATGTGCAGAAGTTGGTATTTTGTGGAAGAGCCATTATTTTATGAAAGAGCCACACTCAAGGGTAAAAGAACTGCATGTGGTTCGTGAGCCGTGGTTTGCCGAGCCACAGTTTGCTGACCACTAGACTATGTCTATGCTGAACAGGCTTGCCTTCCAAGAGGCTGGAGTCTTGGCATGTGCTGGGCATATGCATAGGTATGTGCCTCTATGACTAGCCCCAGTAATAGTCTTGGGCGCTGAGTTCCGGACTTTCCTTGGCAGAAACATTGTGTCACTGTGTTTTCACTGGAATAGTGTACTCAGTGTGCCCCATCAGGGGAAGGAAAGAGCATGAAAAACCTGCACATGGATTCCTCAGTCCCTACCTGTGCTTTTCCCCCTGGGACTCAACTGTGCATCCCTACTACATCATTGTACTAAATATTAGCCCTGAGGATGGCTAGATGCTGAGACCTGTGCGTCATTCTTGGGCATCTCCTGATCAATCTCCTGAACATAGTTTCATGGACCCTGGACACCTGCTCAATTGGAACCTTTTGTACCATTATGTAACTGCCTTTTACTGTTACATCACTGATGCTTGTATGTAGGCCTGTACCCCTTCCCACAAGACCCTGAAAGACAGAAATATACCTCATAAGTACTTCTACACCATGCAACACATTGCACAGGACACCCAGCAAAAACCCTAGACATTCCTATTGAGAGAATGAATGAATGAAAGATATGTCAAGGCCACCTATGGTTGAGGCAGTACTGAGCCTCATGACGTCTGTGGGCAGATAGCTGATATGCTTTAATGAATCTAGCTCCTAGTGTCCTAACTCCTGGGGCAAAGGGAAACTGAATAAATCAGGCTCTAGTAGTCTTTCCAAGTGACCCCTGGCATCATAAGCCAGCCAAGGAAGGTTCTGCTAAAACTCCCAGGAGATGGAGACTGCTGTGCACAGACGCAGGAAGAAATAGCGAAAACAGATCCAGAGCTGTTTGCAAGCTGTACATGTGAAACCTTGGGACTCACACTCTGAGCACGATGCCTTGTTCCAGAGGGCTACAGAACAGCTGTTTGTTTGCGTATTTGTACCACCAGAAGTGTAGGGAGGTAGTCATGTGTGCATGTGCAAAATTATATGAGTGGGCATATATGATTTCATATGCATAAACAGGCACTTTCCACAAATGCCTGTGTCTGTGTGAGCTCATATGAGCTTGCTTAGGCTTGCAAACATAATTACATGAGTTCATGCCTTTGGAGTGTGCAGGCAGGTGTATTTGCATGCACCCATGCACAGCAGAGTGAGCCCGTATACATATGTGCACACGCATACTGATTTTCCCTTATCTACTCTGTGCTGAGCAGACAGCTGCCTTAATAACAGCTGCAGCTGAGCGAGCGCACTCACTGCTGTGGCCCCATTGTGCTCTCAGGATTGCTTCAGCCCTTTCAGGATTACCAGTGCTCAGCGCAGTTTAAATATATCTCCAGTCCTAATCCCTAAACAAAGATGTAATGATTTCTGCTAAATATGTTGGATTATTTATTAAGATAAAGTCAAGGATAGGAGAAGCCACGTCTGGTGCAACACTGATTGCCATTCAAGATGGGAGATCATGAAACCAGATACACCTCCACCCCTGGGGGCGGGAGAAGGTTAAAGGAAAGGGAAGTAATTAAAACAGTTAGATTCCTAGAGGCATAGTGGTTGCCTACCCCTCATGCATATACACCAAAGTGGCGGAGAAGAGAAGCAGCAGACACCCTCGCCAGCACTGGGATATGGCTCTGGCCACTCTGTAAGGATCATGGACCATGAGGCAGGCCTTGAGTGAGAATCCTCTGTGAGAATACAACAGAGAGTTAAGCACCTCCTCTTTTTAATAAATTCCCAGTTGAGGGATGGGCCAGGGGAGTAGTGAGGGCCACTGCTAACCCAGAGGACATTTCTAGGCAAATTAGGAGGATGCCATTCATTCTCCAGGTGCCCGCAGCCCTGTCCCAGGCAGCGTAGCTTGGTCAGTGGATCTGGGAGGATTTCAGCTGACCTTACATAGGGCTTGCCTGAGAATGTGTAACAACCTGAGCATAGAGAGAAGGCCAGAGGGGTGAATGTGGGTGAGGTGCTGTCCATTCAGAGAGCAGGTCAGCCCAACAAAGGAATGTCAAAAAGACTGCATCTCACCTTAGGTCCACCATCACTGGGGTTATAGCCCTTTTCTCAGCTCTATCCTATCTGCCCCCCACTATTATAACAGGGAGTTTTCAGTACCTAGAAACATCTCAGACTTGGAATCTGGACAGGGAATCCTATCTAATAATAGACAAACAAGGTAATTGACAGTATCTTCACTACGCCTCCCATTGGCTAATCAGTGCAAAATGCAAATTAACCGCTAACAAAGATGGCGGCTAATTTGCATACTGCAGGCAGGGTGGGTCAACGCCATCCCACCTGCCCTGCCACCATCTGGGCCTGCTATTTGCCACCCAGGGTGGTGGGGCAGGACAGCACCATCCCACCCGCCCCGCCGCCATCCGGGCCTGCTCTCTGCGACTGGGGGCCGCGGGCGTCCCGTGTGCGACCGGACCCAGGGCGGCGGGGCAGGACAGTGTGGCTCCTTTGTCACCCCAACTTCCTCATCACAGCTCCCTTGGGGGCCTAAGCCTTTAGTCAGACTTCCCCGAGGGCTCCCTGGCTGCCAGAAGTATGTCTGACTGCAAGCTTAGGCCTGATCCCCCAGGGAGTGGGCCTAAGTCTACAGGTGGACATCCCCCAAGGGGCCCTGGACTGCAAATGGGCACAGGCCAGGCTCAGGGGACCACCCCCCCCCCTTCCCCGAGTGCACAAATTTTTGTGCACCGGGCCTTTAGTTATAGTCTTAAGCAGCTACAGCTTTCGGTGTGAGTTTGTGTGAGTAACTGAACTTCAAGCCTTAATCTCTAGTAAAATGAGGAGGATAATTTTTGTTGTAAAGGCCAAATGCTCAGTAAGCCCATGCCTGTGCCTGTGCTAGATGCAAAGTGGGGGAGAGGGGTGGGGCGGGGGAAATGAGAAGTGACAGTCCTGATGAGAGTGAGCATACAACTCATGCACTTACTGATGCGATTGGATTTAGATCACTCATCATTTCACTTTTGTCTCCCATCTGTTCTTTTCATGCCTTCTTTTGAATTGACTAATTTTTATTATTCCATGTTATCCCTTTTGTTCACTTGTTACCTGTAATTCTGTGTTGTATTATTTTAGTAGTTGTTTTAGTGTTTATAGGTTACATCTTTAACTCACCACTGTTTACCTTCAAGTGATATTGTACCATTTTCATGTACAGTGTAAGAACTTACACTGGTATGTGTTCATTTCTCCTTTGTTCCAATGCTGACAGATATTTTCCTTTCTCACATGTTACATACACCATCCTATATTATTATTTTTGCTTCAAAAAATCAACTATTTTAAAAATGATTTAAATAAAAAGGAAAAATTATCTACACTAATAAAAGAGAAAAATGGTAATTGGCGTACGGCGCTACCCTTTTCATTGGCTAATCAGGGCTATATGCAAATTAACTGCCAACTAAGATGGCAGTTAGCTGCCAACAAAGATGGTGGCTAATTTGCATATGTAGGCACAATGCAGGGAGGCGAAAGGGAAAGCAGGAAGAAGCCCCCTGCCACTGACAGTGATCGGAAACCCAGGGGGGAGCTAAGAGGTGGGGGGCAGGGCAAAGTCGGCCCCAGGGGCGTCCTGCAGGGGCAGGGGCAGAGCCTGCTGCCACTACGGGTCCCCGCTGCCTGGGCCGGATGCCTAGGCCAGAGGCGTTAGGCCTGGGCAGGGGCTGAGCCTGCAACCGCGGGGAGCTGGGGGTCCTCTGCCCAAGCCTAATGCCTCTGCCAGAGGTGTTAGGCCTGGGCAGGGGCAGAGCGGGAGATCGCGGGGAGCTGGGAGTCCTCTGCCCAGGCCTAGTGCCTTGGCCAGAGGAGTTAGGCCTGGGCAGGGGTGAAGCCTGCAACCGCGGGGAGCTGGGGATCCCCTGCCCAGGCCTGACACCTCTGCCGGAGGCCTCAGGCCTGGTCAAGGGGCCGATCCAGTGATTGGTGATCGGAGGGTGATGAGGGTCAACTCCTCTGGCCGAGGCATCAGGCCTGGGTGGGGGGTGGAGCCGGGGATTGGAGGGATATGATGGTCCCCTTGCCCAGGCCTGAAGCCTGGGTCAGAGGCGTCAGGTTTGGGCGGGGGGTGGAGCAAGCGATCAGAGGGAGATGGGGGTCCCCTGCCCAGGCATGATTCCTGGGCCAGAGGCCTCAGGCCTGGGCGGGGGTCAGAGCCAGTGATCCAGGGGAGATGGGGGTTCCCTGTCCAAGCCTGACACCTCTGGCCAAGGCATCAGGCCTGGGCAAGGGGCAGAACCAGCAATCGGAGGGGTCTGGGGGTCCCCTGCCCAGGCCTGACGCCTGGGCCAGAGACATCAGGCCTGGGCTTGGGGCAGAACCAGTGATGGGGGGAAATGAGGGTCCCCTGCCCAGGCCTGACACCTCTGTCAGAGGCGTCAGGCCTGGGCAAGGGGCCGATCCTGCAATTGGAGGGTGATGGGGGTCAACACCTGAGGGCTCCCAGTATGTGAGAGGGGGCAGGCTGGGCTGAGGGACACTCCCCCCCCCCACCCAGTGCACGAATTTCATGCACCGGACCTCTAGTGTGTGTGTGTGTATATATATATATATATATATATATATATATATATATATATATATATTTACATAGCTACCATTTTTCTGTTTCTTTTTGGTATTGATATGTATTTCTGTTTAGTGTCATTTTCCTTTTACATTTTTTTTTGCAGTGCCAGTCTGCTGGTGCTGAATCCTTTCAAATTTTGTATATCTGAAGAAGTCTTTATTTTGCCTTCATTTTTAAAAGTCATTTTAACTTGGTATGATTGCTAAGTTGGCAGTTTTATTCTTTCAGTACTTAAAGGATGCTACTCCACTATGTTCTTTCTTACCATTTTTTAATTTTTTTTATTTTAATGATGGTAAACTTACTGCCATCATTACCTTGGCTTCTCTGTACATAATAATGTGTCTTTTTTTCTGGCTGCTTTTAGATATTGATCTTTTTCAGTCATTTTGAGAAATTATGATAATGCTTTATTTGACAAAATCCAATGTATGCTGTGAAAGAAATTTTTAGCAAACTAAGAATAAAAGGGAATTTATTCTACCTGATCTTCAAAATCCTACAGCTAACATTGTACTTAATGGTTCCCCTAAAATCAGAATGTTCACTCTCACTGCTTCTATTCAACATTATACTGGAGATGCTAGCAAGAGATATAAGGCAAGAAAACAAACTGGAAAGGAAAAAAGGAAGACGTAAAACCGTCTTTATATGCAGACAACATGAATGTCGATGCCAACATAAATGTCTAAGTAGAAGTTGTTATGTATATATTACAATTAGTTACTTCAGAAAATTGCAGGATATGAGATCTCTACACAAAAATCACTTATATTTCTATATATTCGCAAGAAAAAAACAGAAATTGAAAATTTAAAGATAGCACTTATAATACCATCAAATATATATAATACTTGACAAAAGATTTCCATACACTCAAAACTGAAAACATTGCTGAAGGAAATTCACTAAGTCCCAAGTAAATAAAACACATCCATGTTCATAAATTATTATTGTCATAACAATAGCAATATTGTCAGCTCTCCCTAAATTGATTTATAATTTATAAGTTCAAGGCAATCCCAATAAAATCCTAACAAAGTTTTAGGTAGAAATTAAAAAGCCAATTCTAAAATTCACATGGAAATGCAAACTATCTACAATAACCAAAACAACTTTGAAAACATTGAAGAATTAACAGCACCTCATTTTAAGACTTACTATAAAGATGCAGTAATGAACACAGTATGGTTTTGATGTAAAGATAGTTAAACAGTTCAATTGGATATAATAGCATAAAAATAGGCCAAAACAAATATGGAGTACTGTTTCTTTTTTTTACAAAGCTACAAAGAAAATTCTGTGTAAAAATGCTAGCCTTTTCAATGAATAGTACTGAAACAGTTGAACATCCTTCGTATATAAAAAAATAAACTTTGAGTCACACCTTTTACAACATTAATATATTAACTCTACATGAATCATAAACTTAAATGTAAAACTTAAGTCTGGTACACTTCGAGAAGAAAATACAGGGAAAATCTTTGTAACTTCTTAGGTATGACACCAAAAGCGTGTCCCATAAAAGAACAAATTGGTAAATGAAACTTCATCAATGAAAAACTTGTTCTTTGCAAGACCTGTATAAAATGATAAAATAGAAGCCACACACTGATAGAAAGTATTTGCATAGTATACAATTGATAAAGGATTTGTATTTAGAATATGAAGTACTCTTCAAATTGGTAAGAAAATAGCCAAATTTTTAAAAAATCGGCAAGTGATTTGAACAACTTACCAAAGAAATATACATATGTCAAAAAAGCAACTGAAAAGTTACTGAGCAACATCAATCATTAGGGAAGTGTAAGACTCAGTATATACTTATTAAAAATGGCTAAAATTTATATATATATAAATTATATATATAAATTATATATATATAAAATATATATAAATTATATATATATATAAATTATATATATATATATAAATTATATATATATATATATATATATATATATATATATATATATATATATATATATCTTACCAAGTATTGGAGAGAATATGGAGAATGGAACTCTAATAAATTGTTAGGGATGTAAAATGGTACAGCCAGTTTGTAAAACAGTGGCGCAGCTTAAAATAAGTAACATACACATACCCTGTGATGTAGCCATTTTATTCTTAGGTATTTTCCCAATAGAAAGAAAAGCATAAGTCCATACAAAGATTTATATGTAAGTGTTCAAAGGAGCTCTATCTGTAATAGCCCAAGCGAACAACTATCTAAATGCCTATAAACAGATGAAGGGCTTGAACAGATAATTTCAAATGTGGTATATTCATACAATGGAATGCTACTGGCTATAAAAAGGAATACATTAATGATACAAATGTTAACATGAATGACTCTGAAAGGAATTATGAATGAAAAATAAAACAAACCAAAAAAGAGTACATACTATATGATTTCATCAGTATAAAATCATAGAATATACAACATTCTATAATGACAGATCGTAGGTTCTTAGGTTAATGGTGTGGAGTGAGGAGAGCAGGAAGCGGGAAGAGTGGCATGAGGAAAATCTGGGGTGATATTTATGTTCATTGTCTTGATTATGGTATGCTTTCATGGGTGTACTATATCAAGACATCAAATGGTTCACTTAAATATACACAGTTTATTATCTGCAGTGTTACCTCAATAAAGCTATTGAAGAAACAAAAAATGAAGGACAGATATTTTTAATTTGTCTTTAGTATTAAGAGTATTACAAATGTTCCCCTTTTTTCCCCATTAAGACTCTCCACTCCATACTGGCCCCTCCCAGGCCTTCACCACACTATTGTCTGGTTCCATGGGCTATGCATATATGCATATACGTTCCAGGTTAATCTCTCCCCACCAACCCCGACCTCTGCCTTCCCTCTGAGATTGATCAGTCTGTTCATGTTTCTGTCTCTGAATCTATTTTGTTCATCAGATTCCATATATGAGTGAGATCATGTGATTCTTATCTTTCCCTGACTGTCTTATTTCACTTAGCATAATACTCTCCAGGTCCCTCCATGCTGACTCAAAGTGTAAGAAATCCTTTCTTTTACAACTGCATGGTATTCCATGGTGTAGATGTACCACAGCATTTTTATCCACTCATCTACTGATGGGCACTTGGGCTGTTTCCATATTTTAGCTATTGTAAATTGCTCTGCTATGAACATAGGGGTGCATATATTCTTTCTGATTGATGTTTTGATAGGATAGGTTTTGATCAATTAATGGCAAAGTCAGGAGGCTAGTTATGATGAGCATTTAGAGATACTCTATTCAGGGAAGTCCATAATTGTTGATTCACTTCACATGACATTAAATTATCCTATATAATAAAAGGGTAATATGCAAATTGACCAAACGGTGGAATGACCGGTCGTTATGATGCACTCTGACCAACAGGGGGCAGACACTCAATGCAGGAGCTGCCTCCTGGTAGTCAGTGTGCTCCCATAGGGGGAGCACCATTCAGCCAGAAGCCGGACTCACAGCTGGTGAATGCAGCAGCGGTGTTGGGAGCCTCTCCCACATCCGCAGCAGCGTAAGGATGTCTGACTGAGCCATCAGTTGTACATCCCCTGAGGGTTCCCAGACTGCTAAAGGGTGCAGGTCAGGCTGAGGGACCCCAAGGTCCCCCCTCACACACGAATCTGTGCACTGGGCCTCTAGTTATTAAATAAGTAACAACAACCTGATGCTAAAAAGTTCATTGCTCTTATAGAGTGGATGCATTTATTGTTCACAAATTAAACATTTGTGTGTGTGGGGGGGGGTGGGGTGGGGGAGGGGGACCTTATCAGATAACCTTAAATGTGAGATATCAGAATAACAGAAGCCACAGATGATCATTGTCAAATCTAAGGTAGATATTGCAAGTTGGGAAGACTTGAAAAGAGTGATGAATTCTGGACATCAAATACCTGTTCCAAATACTCCTCTGAACTGAGTGTGAGCTGAGCCCTGCTTTGCTTTCTCTGACCAGCCTGCTATGCACAGACGGACTCAGGAGAGCATGTGTAAGGAGAGGGCTCTGCGGCTCCCTGGGGGAGCATCGTCACACCTAGATAGGGAGACAGGCTCTCTCTGCCTTCTGGGGGCACCACATAACTCTGGGAGAACATGGCTGAGAGGTAAGGCTCAAGGTGATAAATGCTGGCAGAGCCCACTCTGCAGTCCTCCACTCTTGGACATCTGAAGGTAATTTCCAGTCATTAATCACTGTTTCTTTTTTATCAAACTGAAAGTAGGAAGACTACCCAGTAAGAAAGAGTCTACATTCTGGTGCTCTGGGTTTAAGTGGGTTTTCAAACCAAGTGATGGGAAATCAAACCATGGGAACTTCCTGGTGCCCCCATTCATGCGTTTTTATCACACCATTTGCCCATTTCACTAGTCCTCCCAGGCTATTCAAGTATTGGCTTTGGTGACCACCACACCTCACTTCTCAGTCCCTGTCTAGCAGTCCTAGCTTTAACATGGGTGATTTTCTTTTATTTTGGTTCATCCTCTAAAATTTTGGGGTTTTAAGATATAACTTTATTGAATGATGCAGAGAAAAATATAATAAGCTAAATAGGAAAATCGTGAGCACAAAGAAATGCTGAAGTAGCAGAGCAGGAAGCTTTATTTTGTTATAGTTAGACCATGCTGTGCTACTCTAGTTCAATGGGCATGGATGGTTCAACACCTTCGTTTCACTGCATTGAACCCCAAGGCCAGCCTGACTTCTCAAAACTACAACCATAGTCAATTTCACTGGGGGTTAATCCTGAATCTTCAGTGACCTCTTGGGATGTGGGCCCAGTAGCATTCCTAGAAACCCCTGTGACCTGCTTTCCCTCCTGAAGATCTCCTTGAATCCTAGACACCTCCCTCTTCTACCCAAGTTCTACTAGACAGAAATCCTGTCTGTCTTGTTTGCAGCTTCATCCCCAGTGCACAGCATGCAGCAGGTCAGTATTTGTTAAATGAAAAATTGCTCCCTGGTCCTCAGCTACCTGCACAAACTCAATCAGTCTGTCTGTTCACTTCCGTGAAGTTATTAACAATGCTGGCTGCAGGCCTCTCTTGCCTGACCTGTTTGTAATAGTTTTTGAAACCTCGTTTCAAAAATTTATCAGAGGTCTGATTTAGATTTCAGCTCTACTCTCTACTGACTGGACAACAAGAAAGGGTCAGTTCACCTACCATTTTACACCTCATTTTTTGTATTGATGAAGTAGATATGAAAACAATAGTTTGGATCACGTGGTGGCTTGTTATAAAGACCTCTCTTCCGAATAGACTGCAGTGTTTTATAAGCTGTAAAGGACACACAAATGTTAGGTGCTAGGGGACAGGATGCTTATTCCCCACACATCAAGTTCTAGATGGAGGCTCTTCCATTAGAGGAGCTCTTTGGGCCTCTGTGCCCATACTCCGGCCGCTCTGATTGGTGAGTTTGGGAGAAAGAGGAGAGCACATGTGGACCTTCACTTTCTTCTCTCTTAAGCCAGCCTGTCTACAGAAGAGGAGCTCAGCTCCACTTCCCAGTGGGTCTTAGAGGAGCAGGCCTGATGTCCGGAGCTATCTGAGGCTGGGCATATAGTCAACACCTAGGGTGTCTGACCTGATTAAGATATGTCTCCACCTGGCCCTTATTGGCAATAATGTCACTGCTTTTGTTTTCTTTATTGGTTAAGGTATTACATATGTGTCCTTATCCCCCCACTCATGCCCTCATCCCCCTGTGTCTGTGTCCATTGGTTATATGCATGCATACAAGTCCTTTGGTTGAATCTCTCACCCTTATCTCACCTCCCCTACCTACCCTCTGAGGTTTTATGGTCTGATCAATGCTTCTCTGTCTCTGGATCTGTTTTTGTTCATCAGTTTATGTTGTTCATTATATTCCACAAATGAGTGATATTATGTGATATTTATCTTTCTCTGACTGGCTTATTTCGCTTAGCATAATGCTCTCCAGTTCCATTCATGCTGTTGCAAATGGTAAGAATTCCTTCTTTTTTACAGTAAAAATTCTTCTGGAATGTCACTGTTTTGATATATCTTCATCTGTCTGACTCCTGAAACTCTCTCATTTGGTTCTGAATTCAGGTGAAAGAAAGGGATATTATTAGCTGAGTCCCTCAACCCCAACATTTGCCAACTTTTAAATCTTTATTATTGAAAATAGTACATATTTTCTCCCATTGAACCCTTCTAGTCCACACCTGCCCCCTGCCCCAGGCCTTCACCCCACTATTGTCTGTGTCCATGTGTTATGCACCTGTGCCTACTCGTGTCCCATCTCAGAGTTCAAGCACTGTCTTCTCTCATTCCAATGGCACCCCTCCTTTCTCTTGCTGTCACCAGTCCCCACTTCACATCTTCAGTCTAAGCCACCCTTTAAATCTCCTACAAGGAACCTTTACTTTCTCTTGGCACCTGGTGATTGGCTTTCTGGGTAAGTGAACAATGCTGATGGCAATGAAGGGCATGCTGGAGAAATAAATTGTTCAGATGAGTAAAGGCTTTGAGAAAAAATGCTGGCTCTGGCAAAAGACACAGGAACTCTGGAGACTGTGCCACCCTCCATGAGTGATGGGCACTTTCAGTCTGAGCAACTGCCACACACCAGCTTACCACTTTGAATAGTTCAATATAGTTGCTGGAGGAGCAGGTAGGAGCTCAAAACAGCCAGTTTAATACACTGGTGTTCAGTTTGCATGGGGTACTTGCTAGCATATAGACATCAGGAGATAATTTTTGACCTTGGAGCCAGAAGTTCACAAAGATTAGCAAGAGTAATAGCATCTTGAGCATGTTTGAGATCTTGTCAATTGAGAGGCCAGGGAAAAGGTCAGGAAGTATTCCTCCAGGTTCCCAGGAGTCCCCCCTCATTCCCAAGACTTGGTAACCATTGTTTGTAAAAATTTAGTTAGATGGTAGGTTTACAGGATGTATGCTAAACTTATTTTGCTACTGAAAAGACACATTTAGAAGCAGGGTTGTGTGAAATATAAACTAGAGGTCAAAAGACTAGCTTGAAATTCTGGACTAGCCCATGACTAATTGGTTAACCCAGAGTTTGTAAACTGACCTAATTGTGTCTAGGCTTTCCCATCTATGAAATGAAGAGGAATTATACCTTCTCTATCAGCCCTTTCCTCACCCCTCTGTCCCATCAGGATTCATTTCCTAGAAATTTTCTGCTACTTGCCTAAGTTGCTCCCATAATGCCTTGTGGAGGAGTTCTCTGTACTCTGCTCACACCCTCTGTGCCCACATTTAAACATTTTTATTCTGTTTTCCTAGGGGCTGTGGTGTCCTCAGCTATTGAAGGTTAAGGTTGTCTCAGGTTATGGCTCTAATGACTTAATTGTAACCCTTGGGGTGTGTGCTACTTTACAGTATCAGATACTATGAAGGAATAGATCCCTAGTGTAGGAATTTGGGGCAGGGAACTTAAGGTCATTGTTCATTAAGCCCTCCAAGTCTGCAGGTCAGGTTGGATGGGAGAGAAGAGAAAGGTGAAGAATCCACAAAGCTCATTGGTGTTGGAGAGCTAAGGGAGCTGCCACGTGCATTCAGCGTTTTGGTCCAGGAGCATAGTCTTAAAATGGCCTTCTAAACATTGTATTCAGGTGTGTGGTCTGCCTTTGAACTTGCTAGTGTTTTCTCAGGCCTAAAACGTCAAACTGAAGGCTCAGAGCACAGTGCCGAAGCCTAGCCTGCAGCTGCTCTTACAGACCCTGAGCAGAAGAGCCTACAAAAAAAACTAGTTAAATCCTAGATTTAACTGGTGAATCATTCATACTTAAGTGGGTGTTGTGGATCAATCAGAACAGTCTCTGGGAAAGCTCAGCCTGACCAAGAAAAGATAGCTTGGAATGAAAGAGAATACTTCAAAGGTGAGAATTATATCTTTTATTAATCTCTTTATTCATTCATTGATTGAGTCACTCCCTTTCTCAGCAGATGCATTATGGTTTTCTGTGTTCTGAGCACATTCTAGCTGGGAGATGCAGCATGATTTCCAGGAAGATGAGTTGTTTGAAATGAGCTTAAAAGGAAACAAAATATCGTTGTAGGGAAAAATATGAAGGAATGACAGTGCACACATTAGAGCTATAGAAACACCACTAACAAAGGCTAAGGAAATAAATGAATAAATAAGTTAACTGTTAAACAGGGCAAATGTGAGGAAAGAGTGAGAGGTGAGGCCAAAACTATGGCTAGAGTCAGAATTCAGAGGGCCTGACATAGCATACCAGGCATTCTGCTAGAGGTAGTGACAAATTTTTAAGCAAGGGCATGACATGATAATCTAGCATGAGAAGAAAAATCCTAGACATGGCATCAAGAAAGTGGTAAAGGAAGTAGGGATGAGGAAGACGATGGGCAGGACAGTTGAAAGACTGATGTCCTAGAGGTAACAAGGGACCAAAATTGACAATGGCAATGGAAGTGAAAAAGAGGGGATGAAATCAAGAGATGCTCTGGAGGTGGAGTTACCATAACTAACCTTGAAGACACTTGGATGTGGGATTTGAGGGATAAAAAGGTGACCAACTTGGATACCTGAAAGGATGGTGGTGAGAAAAATGAACACAGAGTAGGAGCTGGTGATGAGGAAGAAGATGGGCTCCATTCTAGCCACATTGAGCTTGACATTACTCCTATAAGACACCCAAGGGGAGCAAGCTACCAGAGTAGGCAGTGTGTTAGACAGCCCAGGAGGGCCACCAGCTTCAGCATGAATGGCTGCATCTCCACAAGCACTGTTAGATGATGCTGGTGTCTTCTGTCCATAACTGATAGCGCTAAGGTTCAGGGAAAGGTTGCAAAAGAGAAGAGCAGATTTCTTCCCTCTTCTTTATTCTCCTTTTCCTATTTGAATTTTCCCATCTGCTCTCCAGTGTCTCCTTACTCTGATCAACCATAGCCAGGCTGCCCACTTCACTCCATCCTTCTTCCTGTCCTGATGGAATAGAATATGGGAGGGAGGTGCTGAGACAACAGCCAGGATATGGGTAGAGAAAGAGAAAGGATGACCCTCTAAAACTGCCTGTGGCTGAACGCAGTTGGAACCCTATAAACTAGCACCTATTTCTAAATTCTTAATGTCATGGTTCCATATAGGATTATACACACTAGATCTCACAATTTGTTTCTCATTCTACCCAGTTCAGCACCTCTTCTGTGCCCCCTGCCATTCATGTGGTTTCCACCCTGGGTCCATGCCCCTGTTCATCTCCGCACTTTGCTAATGACATTTCTCTCTAGGAATTCCATTCCTCCCTTTTCCTTCTCATTTAACTAAGCCTTACTTGCCTTTGGGGTCCGGCACAAGCCCCAAGTTCCCCAGTCCATCATACTCAATTACTACAGCCCACCATATTGATCACCCTTCTTCACTGAACAGAGTGCATATTTGATGATTTAATTAGCTCCTGTATTACTTATCAATGATTTCAATAGGTTGAAATCTGCTTGAGGAAGAGCATAGTCCTAAGTTAGACCTGGAGGAGCTCTTAGGTATTGTTGGTTCTCATTCCCTTTTATAGAAAATAAAATTTATTGGGTAACATTGGTTAATAACATTTTATAAGTTTCCTGTATACAACATCTGTATATGCTATTGTGTGCTATCCACCCAAAGTCTAGTTCCCTTTCATCGCCATATATTTGATCCCCTTTACCCTCTTTGTCCTCTCCACTCCCTTCCTCTCTAGTAACCACTATTCTGTTGTCTGTGTTTATGAGTTTTTAGTCTCCTTGTTTCTGAGTATCCACCATCCTCTTTTTCTCGGCACTATCAGGCTTACTCTGATGTTGTGTTGATCTCAGTGGTTGGCATACTCATTAGTTAACAGAGCCAAATATCAATAGTACAGCTATTGAAATTTCTTTTGAGAGCTAAATTTTTTAAAACTTAAACATTTAGGTAAGTACATTGTTATTAACTTAATTGGGGTACCCCTAAGGCTTAGGAAGAGCCACACTCAAGGGGTCAAAGAGCAGCATGTGGCTTGCGAGCTGCAGTTTGCCAACCACGGATGTAGGTAATTGATAGAAAGAAAGACAAATCCTAGAAAGTTCAAGATCTTTACATTAGAAAAGGCTGAGTACTATGAAAGAGAGAAGAAGAAGAAGAAGAAGAAGAAGAAGAAGAAGAAGAAGAAGAAGAAGAAGAAGAAGAAGAAGAAGAAGAAGAAGAAGAAGAAGAAGAAGAAGAAGAAGAAGAAGAAGAAGAAGAAGAAGAAGAAGAAGAAGAAGAAGAAGAAGAAGAAGAAGAAGAAGAAGAAGAAGAAGAAGAAGAAAAAGGAGGAGGAGGAGGAGGAGGAGGAGGAGGAGGAGGAGGAGGAGGAGGAGGAGGAGGAGGAGGAGGAGGAGGAGAAGAAGTCTCTAAAACCAGAATGGGTTAACTTTGCCAGAGATTTTGAGGATGTGGGGGAGTGCACTTGGCCAGATAGCTGCTATCTACTGTCTGTGGTGAGGAAGACTGAAATGAAGAAAGGATGAAAATTTTATGACTTAGATATATTAGTTTGTCATAAAAGGCAAAGTCTTGGGGGCATCTAAAACTACGTAAAGTGATTTTTCTCTTTTGTTGTTATTACAAAAGGATTCAGTAGTATTTCCGCTGAAATTAATAAGATATAAAATAAATTACAAGTAATTTTATGCCAAGCATATTTTAAAATCTTATTGCCACTGAGAATAGTAAACATTCCCCAGGAAATTTTAGCAAAAAAAAAAATCAATAAAAGTTTTAATGAACATGGATTATGTGTCTTGCTAATACTAGGTACTTTGGGCAATTTCAAAGAACAAATCAGTCAAAATAGTATTTAAAATACTGGTTACAAATGAGGAACATTCAAAAATAGACAAAGTTTCATGGAAGAAGATGCCAGTCATCCAGATGCCACCACCTAAAAGATGACACTTTAGCTATTTGCCTCGAGTCTCCCTTTTTTAAGAAAATTTACATTTTTTTTTTTTTGCAAAAAAAGAGAATAATTTAAGTTTTCAAACAAATATAGGAAAATACAAAGATGACATTAAAATCACCTCTAACTATACCACTTAGAAATAATTATCATTGAAGTAGAGTAGCACCATTCTGGACATCTTTTTCTGAAAATACATTTATAGAAAGGGGAACATTTGGGTATACTTTTAGGAGAACTGAGTTATACAACAGATCCTGTTTTTAAAATTAATTAATTTAATTTTATTTGAACTTAGAAGCAAAAGAAGCTGATGTTCAATTGCAATAATCTCTGAACTTCAAATAATTCTGTTGTCACCACAGGGAAGAGCTTTTCTTAAAAGCATCCCTTTAATTTTAAAAAGGGAGATTTTGAAATATTAAAAGGTGAGAGTTATGATTTTTAAGCGACACTTGCCCATTTAATCTCTCTGCTTCTCTTTATAAAAGATAATTTAATTTTTTGGTCCTTTATATCACAATGTTTAGGCTACTTTCTATGCAGTAATTTGGTTCCCAGAGACATCTTTCATGTTCCTTGTTTTTCAAATGGCTACAAAGGAGGGTTTTGGCCCCTCCCTTGTGTCTTTTCCCTGTGGTTTCAATCTCACTTTCTGTGTATGCCATCTTGTTGTTTTATTATCTTATGCACAAGTGTTTGTATTGCTGACAATTTTCTGCTTAGGTTATCCTATAATATGGTTGGTAACTTTTTATGTAAGTGGCCAGGCAATATAAATGTGTCAGGCTTTGGAGGCCATAGTTGTAACTACTCCTACTCGACTCTGATTGTAGCATGAAAGCATCCTCAGGGACCATGTGAACAAATGGGTGTGGTTGTGTTCCAATAAAGCTTTATTTATAAAAAGGGTGGCAGGCCAATCATGTGTCTTTCCCTTGTTTGGTGTGTGCTAGTAATTCTTTTGGTGTGGGGATAATATTATTATTTTATTTTTTATTTTTGAAATATATTTTTATTTCACAGAAGAAGGGAGAGGGAGAACGGGATAGAAACATCAATGATGAGAGAGAATCATTGATTGGCTGCCTCCTGCACTCCCCACACCAGGGATTGAGCCTGCAACCTGGGCATGTGCCCCAACCGGGAATGGAATCATGACCTCCTGGTTCATAGGTCAATGCTCAACCACTGACCCACACTGGCCAGGCTAATATTATTCTTTTAAAAATTAATTTTGCTGAGTAATAGAAGAGAGAAATTCTTAGATGCAGTTCCTAATGATCATTTAATCTCAGAAATACTGAAGTGCTTTTTAGTTAATTTGGGATATCAGTTTTGTGGTTCTAGATATGGCCCATGCTGACTGGCCAGTGTCAATCAGTTTTAATGAGCTACATGTGATGGAAGACTTAAGCCCAGAGCAGGGAAGCAAATTGCTCAGACACATGAGAGATTAGTCTTAGAGATGAGACTTGAAAACAGATCTTTTAAAAAACGTTTATTGGTGTGAAGTTCACAAAACATAAAATTAAGCATTTCATACAAAATAATTCAGTGACATTTAGTACATTCACAATGTTGTGCAAACACCACCTCTCTCTACCTCTAAGCCATTTTCATTACCCAAAAAGGAAGCTACATATCCAGTAAGTAGTCACCCCTTCATGTTCCCTTCACCCCAGCCCCTGGCAACCAGCAATCTGATTTCTGTTTCCATGGATTTATCTATTCTAGGTATTTCACATGAAAGGAATCGTACAATACACAACCTTTTGTGTCGGGCTTCTTTCACTTAGCATAATGTTTCTGAAGTTCATCCACATTGTAGCACACATCAATGCTTTATTTCTTTTTATGGCTGAGAAATATTTCACAGTATGTATATAACACCATTTTTACCCATTTACCTGTTGATGGACATTTGGGCTGTTTCCACCTTTTAGCTATTGTAGATAGTGTTACTATTTACATGCATGTAGGTGTATTTGTTTGAGTCCCTATTTTTAATTCTTTGGATATATCCTAGTTGTGGAATTGTTGATTCATGTAATTCTATGTTTAACTTCTTAAAGAACTGTCAACCTTTCCCCCAGCGACTCTCATTTGACATTCCTACCAACCATGTATAAAGTTTTCAATTTCTTCATACCCTTGCCAACTTTTATTTTTATTTTCTGAACACAGATTTTTGACTTTCAGTGCTCTTATCTTAGGAGGTTACAGGATTTGTCTTACATTTTCCACATGTATGAATGTTATAACTGCAACACCTACCACAACTCAAGGTGCATAATTCATATCATTAAATACTTTATGAATGCATTTTCCCAAAAAGTTTGAATTTCAGGGAATGTTCACAGATATCAATAAAAATAAAATTTCAAAATATTGTTTAAACAAAGTCAATTGTAACGTCTTTTAAAGTTTGAGAGTTGCTATAGAAATAACAGGTGAATCCTTCTGTAATTCTCATGCTAGGAAGCCCAGGAAGGCCCAGGTGCCCATCTGCTGGGGCTGTTGTGAAGGTGTCTACCTCTCTGGGTAGGATATTGGAAGAACTGATGCTGATGTCCTTTCTAACTACATTGTAAAAATTAGAATTTGTTTTTTTTTAATATATTTTTATTGATTTCAGAGGGGAAGGGAGAGGGAGAGAGAGATAGAAACATCAATGATGAAAGAGAATCATTGATTGGCTGCCTCCTGAACAACCCTCACTGGGGATGTGCCCGCAACCAAGGTACATGCCCTTGACTGGAATTGAACCTGGGACCCTTCAGTACACAGGCCTACACTCTATCCACTGAACCAAACCATTTAGGGCTAAAAATTAGAATTTGAATATGTATGGGCCTTTCTGAGAATGTACAAAACCCTGAGAATATTGTAATGCATAATTTAAAACATGGATTTTGTGATCTTGCTACATTATAGGAGTATAGAAGCTGGTGTCCAAAATTCCAGTGAAGATGGGTTGTTACAAGTCAAAATGCCAAGGATTTCTGCTCTGTGGAGGCTGGAGGAGTGGAGAAGGTGCCACCCAGCCTGATCCCAGAACTGTAGCAGAGTTCCAGAGCACCCTCGGGCTCGGGCTGTGGTCAGTGACCTGTCTCCTTGGAATCCTCAATCTCATGAATCGGCCAGCAAAGCTGTGACATCTCCCAGCAAGGAGGGGCATGGATCCCTTTGCATCTGGGCTCCAGCTCTGCTGCACTTGGACCAATCCTGAAAGTCACCTCCGGCCCTTTGGAAGGAACTATCCTCTTTCCATGGCCTTCTCCATCCTTGACAGACAGACTCACCCCATGCACTCGGTGGCAGCATTGTAGAAAGGAACCTGCTTCTTTGAGTTGACTTTCCCCAGGGAAAGGAGGGCTCCCCTTGGAGGCGGTGACCACAGAAAAGCCCCTTTTAAGTGGGGTGGGCACCTATCTCTCCGGACGAACAGGGCTGCAAATCAAGCAGGTTATACACATGAGGGGATGAGGTGTATTTATGAGTGGGGAGAAACCCATAAGGAAGAGTTATTAAGTCCAGGAGGAGCTGATTTATGTCCCAGGGAACTTCGGACTATAGTTCAGCCAGAGGAATGCCAGTCTCTGACAGGTGTCCATGAATAAATTTTCCTTCTTCTAAGCATTCTCATTTCTTTGACAGCCACAGAACAAACCCTTCAGCTAACTTGAGGACTTTTCCTGTCCTGCCCTTCCCCTCAGTCCCCTCTGCTTCATGGTGCTTACAGCTCCGGGAGGTGAGAGGGAGGAGGGCCACACCACCAGCCAGCTTTGAGAAAGCCTTGGGTTTTCATCACCCCGTGTGGATTCTCCTAGCCTGGAAACGGAGCACTTTCCCCTCAGGCTGGTGGAGACTGGCTGGGAGATCTGAGGAAGCCAGGGTAGGTGTCAGCACAGGTACCTGGCTTCTGTCAATAAATACGAGGATCACAGCATCCCTGGGGCTGGAGGCCAGAGTCCTGCTTTTTAAGGCTCCGTGGGAAGGACTATTTAATGATATTCTGGTCTCCAGTGATCTTAGCCTCTAAGAAGTTTAGCATACTGAGGCCTTTGGCCAAGAGCTCTGTACCTGGGGGTGCAACAGTGGCTGCCTGTCCTCCGTGGAGGCAAGCGTCTGGGGCTCCTTTGGACTCCAGATCTCATCTGCATTCTTGTGGGACACCATGTCCTTCCAGCATCCACTGCAGAGGTTTGTGTCTGCATGTATAATTGCTCATAGAGTGCAGACTGGCTTCTATTAAAGGAGTTGGAATGCTGAATGCATGACTATGGCTAGGAGTCATCTCTATTTCATCTACCTACCCATCTATTTATCTGTCATCTACCTACCCATCCATCTAGCTGTCATCATTCTGTCTATTATCTATCTAATAGCGGCCCAATGCACGAAATTTATGCAAGAGTAGGCCTTCCTTCCCCCGGCTGCTGGCATGGGCTTCCCTCTGGCCCCAGCTTCACCCGGAATGACGTCCAGTCTAATTAGCATATTATGCTTTTATTATTATAGATCTATCTATCATCTATCTATCTATCTATCTATCTATCTATCATCTATCTATCTATCTATCTATCTATCTATCAATCTATCTAATCTATCTACCAATGTCTCTAACTCTGCATTTGTCTATTAACATTCATAGAAATAGAGTCCGTGACTAAAATCTCATTACAAAACCTGATCAATGGAAACTTTATGATGAACTGCATTCTTTTCTTTCTCAAAACAGCCTTATCTAGAGTGTTCATGGAAAAAGCAGGAATGAATATCATATATAGACACCCCTTGAGGGGTTCCAGCTTTATGTGACATTAGGCATTTAAAGCCTTCCATCAGCATCCCCAAAGTTAAGAATTTAACAACATTCCCCACCACTACCCCTCCACTGTCCACTTGTGCCTCCAAGGATTTTGTGGGCACGGGTGAAAGTTGGCCTCCAGGGCACTGGCCTCCTGATCTCAGTGTTCTCAGTCATCCGTCAAACAACCAAGGCCCATCTTTCCCATCCTGCTCTCTGGTACATGGGGAGGGAGTGCTGGCCCCAGGACCTTGTCCTAGCCACAATAGGGCATCTCTAGTTTCAGCCATTCTGCAGTCTCCTCTTCTCAATTCCAGGAAACTGGCCAATCACTGAAAATTCTGTTATTGGTACCACCAAGAGCTGGGGAAAAAGAAATCTTATTCTGTTCTCAGCTATAAGCTTAGCACTGGAGTAGAAAACGTCTGTGGCTTGTGCGACAGGTTCTTTCTTCAGGAGCAAGCAAGAGAGGATCAGATCCCTTGCATAAAACACAGTGGGCAGTCCCAGAATTCCAGGTCACAGACACAATTTCAGTTGTACCTTGCTCCTTGGTATTCTCTTTCCTACATATAAAGTGGAGTAATATCAAGCAAAACATTTTTGTCTCTCTGAATCCTACCCCTATTTAGTTACCCATCTCCCATAAATCCCTCACTGATCCCCCCAGGCGAAACTGAACTGTTCTAGAGCATCTATTTCATTCATTATCTGTTCTACAACATATCGCATGTATTTTGTGGAGGTTTTTCTTAAAGTTTTAACATGTTTATCTCTTAACAAAGAGATAAACTCCAGCAAAGCTGAGGGCAGACCCCGTGTCACATATACATGTCTCGGAATACCTCTGGGATCCTGCATCCATGCTGGGTGTGGAATAAATGAGAGAGATATAGAAACACATGCTGGTGGATGTTGATCCTGTTACTATTCCCAGATTGTTAGTTGTTCAAAATTTTTCAACCAGGACCCGCCATTCTCAGGAAGTCCCTCATACATTATGGTGTGGATTCTTGGCAGAAGTCATTGTGGAAGATGATATTAGCACTGACATACTTGCCCTGAGATGGACACAATGCAGCAAAGGTTTAGCTCTGTGAACATCATTCACAGGTGGATTGCCTCTCCTTGGCCACTGGCTCTCAAGCAGTGACACGAGGGTCTAACTCCTTTACTTGTGACCTGTTGTCTCTGAGGATGCTACGGAATGAAGAGAATGAGCGGGAGGATCATATGGGATTTTCTAAGGGTCAGGACTACTGAGGGCTTATAAGTTCTGCGTACATGTCTCCTGCAGGACACAGTATCTCGGCCCTCCATCTAATGTACACAAGGTTGAGAAAGGTCATCTTTCTGAGCATCTTCCTTTGTACTCAAGCCATGGAAACCACCTGGAAAGTCTGTGGCATTATCTCTGCCTCGGTCCCTGAGACAGGTTGTTGTCCTTTTCATATCAAATAGGCCAGTGGGGCTGGAGGCAGTGGCTGAGGGAGTTACTAGAAACCAAGCCACAGATTCTAATTGGTTGAAGGCCATTTGGAGAATTTTGAGCAGATGAGTGACTTCATCAGGCTTATATTTTGAAAAGGACTCAGGTCTTATTCCCTTGGTCCCCTACTCAGCCCCCCCTGGTTCTGGCTGGCTCATGGAGGGCAGCAGCCCCGCATCCCATAGCCCCTGCCCTCTTATTCCTCCAACACCAGTGGTCTACCTTGTACTGAGATGATGCTAGGTGGATAGGGGCAGTCCCAGTGAACCATGTTGCTAGCTTAATGTGTTTGTATTTTTGTTTGTTTGTTTTTTAGTCAGCAGTCACCCATCCCTTGAACAGTTTTGGATGATTTCCTTTGGAAAGGGATGCATTTGATAAATTCATCCACACTACATTACCAGAGACAAGGCATATAACTTACCAGGTAGGTAGAGGGCAGGATGGGTGGACTACAGGCCCTCCCAGCAGCTTCACAGAAGTGCTTCTGCTCCCAATGCCATGCTCATCACTGATAACCCAGTGGCCTGGCAATCTCTCCCCTTCAGCACTGGCAGGAACAACACTCTTAGAGGTGAAAGTACAGTTTAATTTCCAGGCTCACCCAGGCGTAGACTGGGCTGCATAGGAGGCCGATAATGAAATATTGGTGGTGCATATTCGATGATGTGCCGTGCGTGCCCGGCACGCAGCTCAGGCTGAATGAATGCATTTCTGTGGAAGTCTACACCCCATCTGCCCAGAGCAGTGGGCACAGGCTCAGAAAATCCAGGATGTTTCCCCATGGGTTCCTCATGTCCCCTTGAGGGCCCCTCCTCTGAGCGAGAGACTGGCACCGCTTCCCCTGGACAAATGTGGAGGAGGGGAGGAGAGAAGAAGGAAAAAGCACTACTCCTCCCCAACTTGCTGTGCTCTGAGCTGAGATCCTACAGAGAATGGCATTCTCTCACTGCGGTTTCCCAGTGACAATGGGGTCAAAGAAAGCATTTTTCAAAAAGAGCTTTTTCTTTCTCAATTCATGGCAGAGCAACCAGCAAAATGAAATAGGTCTCTGTTATCTCTCCCCCCGCCAAAGAGACAGCCATACAAGAGGAGGAGATAATCCCCATCTGGCTTTTATATGCCTCATAAAACGCATTGTGCAGGCATGTAAAATATATGGGACTGAGCAGACATCGAGGCAGGGACAGGTACAACCCCCAGCTCCTCACACTTTTTGGGCTTGAATACAACAAAACACTGAGCTTTCTTTCTTCTTTTTCTGAGTATAAGGACAACATCTGGGAAGCCCCCAACTGTAGTCTCTATATTGACCTTTTATGGAGATGACATCACAGAGGATAAAGTGATAACGGTGATAATAACAACAGCAATAGTGATGAAGATTATTAATAGAAATAATAGTTATAAAGCCTGTTCTTTTCCCTTTGCCCATCTGTGACTCAGCCTCCAACTGTCTGGGATACAACTTACAACTTATTGAGTTCCTGGGAGAGGGGGCACCTCTCCCACAGAGCCTCGCTGTGTTTGGTTAGTCCAACCACATATCTGTTCACAATATTCACCTCAAGTCACAGATGCCAGTTTGTACCTACACATGCACGTAGGTGACTCATGTCATCCCAGTCCTAGCTCTTGCTGGAGGGTGACCTCATGAGTCGTGATACCAGGCCCACAGCCCTGCCCCAGGCGGGAGAGTTAGGTGGCATGCTGCAGACACCTGGCACTGTGTTAGATGCCATTTCTTTAGAATGTCTCCCATCATGTTTGCCATCAGCTGCTTGGTCAAAAGACATTAAAGGTACTTAAACAGCAACACATGCCATGTTGTTCCTGAGAACTAGCTGAGAAGCTGCTAAAGGCGAGAGTTGGAAGAGAAAGAGTATCTGTTCTGAGAAGACCAGACAAATCGGATTTGGGACTGGAATATAGTCTCTTTCTAAAGTTAAAGCCCAGGGATGGGGGCATATGCATTCCTGCATCAAAATAATAGTGGAATGGATGAGACAGAGGACAGATATCTGTGCCTCCTTCTTTCTCTCCTTTCCACACTTTCTACTTCCCTCTATCCCTTCTCCAGATAACCCCAAGGAATTCATACACATGGAATACTATTTGAAGATTTCAAATAAGCAAAGTCACAGCCTCTTACGAATCAATGTTTATTGATTCTCTAGATCAGTGGCCCCCAAATGTGTGATTTACAGACCCTCCCCCAGGCCAACAGACTCAGCATAGCAAAGGGACGGATTTGAGTACTCTGTATTTTTTCAAGTTGCACAGAGACTCTCATGGGCAGCCAGATGGGGATCACTATTCCCCATGTTCCCAAGAAGGAATGAACTGACCGGGCCCACTATAACCAAAGGGCACAGGATTTAGGGCCAGGCAGAGCCTGCTTCCACTCTAGCACTATCATTTTCTATTTGTGACCCTTCCCCAAGTTCAAATTCTTTACCATTAAAATGAGGTTTTGATAGAACCCAGCGTGCAGGGTTTTGGTGGGACTGCATGTGGTGGTGGATGCAAACATGCCTTCTAAACCATAAAAGACTGTACAGGGTGACCCTCTCCCCACCTTCTTCTCAGAGTCTTTCTACATTGTCTTTCCTTCGAACTCTGGGGAGAAGCTGCCCCTCATCTTCCGCTCCATCTGTGATACTCCTACTCCCACTCATGGCTCCTCCTCTTTACTCTTGAGTTCTTCATCAGCCCCTTTCCCTGTCTATACACATGCTTAGATCACGTCATCCTTTAAATCTCTCTCCTTGGAACTGCTATTTGTCTTAAGCTACCATTTTACTCCCTCCTTTCATTCACCAACAGAGTTTTGAAAATATAGGATACCTTCTCTGTTACCATTTTCTCTCTAACCCCCTCCCCACTCTTTGATGATTGCAACATGATGTCCGCATCCTGCATTACTCCATGCAGGCTGCCCCCCAAAAGGTCACCAATGGACACCAACCGTTGGCCAACCAACAGTTCCTCTCAACTGCTCTGCAGTGTTAAGTAGCATTGTTCCATTCTCTTTTTTTAATTGCTTTTTTTTTATTGCTTAAAGTATTACAAAAGGTATTACATATGTGTCCTTTTTTCCCCCCCGCCCTTGACAGTCACCCAGCCTCCCCTACCCCCCAGTGTCCCATGTCCATTGGTTATGCTTATATGCATGCATACAAGTCCTTCGGTTGATCTCTTACCCCCCTCCCTCCTGCCCCCCAACCCTCCCCGGCCTTCCCGCTGCAGTTTGACAATCTGTTTGAGGCAGCTCTGCCTCTGTATCTATTATTGTTCAAAAGTTTATAATGGTCTCTATTATCCATGAATGAGTGAGATCATGTGGTATTTTTCCTTCATTGACTGGCTTATTTCACTTAGCATAATGCTCTCCAGTTCCATCCATGATGTTGCAAATGGTAAGAGTTCCTTCCTTTTTAGAGCAGCATAGTATTCCATCGTGTAGATGTACCACAGTTTTCTAATCCATTCATCTACTGATGGGCACTTAGGCTGTTTCCAGATCTTAGCTATGGTGAATTGTGCTGCTATGAACATATGGGTGCATATATCCTTTCTGATTGGTGTTTCTGATTTCTTGGGATATATTCCTAGAAGTGGGATCACAGGGTCAAATGGGAGTTCCATTTTCAGTTTTTTGAGGAAACTCCATACTGTCTTCAATAGTGGCTGCACCAGTCTGCATTCCCACCAGCAGTGCACGAGTGTTCCTTTTTCTCCACATCCTCTCCAGCACTTGTCGTTTGTTGATTTGTTGATGATAGCCAGTCTGACAGGTGTGAGATGGTACCTCATTGTTGTTTTGATTTGCATCTCTTGGATGATTAGTGACTTTGAGCATGTTTTCATATGTCTCTTGGCTTTCTGAATGTCCTAGTTGTTCTGACGGTTGTGGGTTATTGTTAAGCTGTTCCATTCTCTTGATGGCATTCAATGCAACATGTTGGCTGCATCACCTTTCACCACCTATGGTTTCAAATATCACCTCTATGCAGATGTTCTCAGATTTATTTTCCCTTGCACTCTATTAATAATTGTTCTATGTAGATCTGTCCATTAGCCATGAAGAACCTCAGAATCAACATGGCTAGATGAAGCTATCATTCATGCCCCTTTCCTCCTCTTGTATATCAGTGAGAATGGTCTTGGCTGAAGGTAATGGAAGGTTGAGCTAAAAATGGCTTAAATGTAATGACATTTTATACATCATCATTTTATTTTACATCCCGATAAGTGTGGAGACAAGGTAATTCTAGGTTTGGTGATTCAGTGGCATCAAGAAACCAGGTTATTCTCATTTGCTTATGTTTTTGTCCTTAGGGTATTGTCTTGGTTTTTTTGGACTGGTTCCCCTTTGCTTCCAAGACAACCATGGCAGTTCCAGAAGACGTGTGAAAGTGCAATATCAAAAGGCAGGAAGAATGACTGTTTCTCTGAAAACATCTTTTTCAAAAAGCCACAATAATCCACCCCAGTGGATCTTCAGGGTAACTTATGTCTCTGGGTAGGATCACATCATATGCCCTGTCTGGACCAGTCATTGGCAAGGGGAAACCATGATTCTCTTAGCCTCACCTAACTCACAGCTCTAAAGCATCAGTAACAAAGAAATGGAGGGGAAGGCTGACTCTTGGGTAGTCAACCAACATGGCTACCCATTGTCACCATAACCTTAAACATCAGTTCCAATTTACCTATTCCTGCTATTGGTTCTCCATGCAACCCCACTCCAATCCATGCCTGCCTGCCCTCTCTCTCCATCTCTATTCCAACCACACAAATCTATTTCCTATTTTCTTATACTGTTCTCTAAAGCTGGAACCTGGTACTTCCTTTTGTGATTATCTGCTGACTTTTCATCAGAGACCTTACCTGAGGTGAGGGGTGGTGAGCATCATGGCTTGTGCAACCCCCTTTGTATCTCCAAGTTACCCTGGACATTGCTCCAGCTGGCTGCATTGCATTCTTCACCATTCTTTCTGTGGACTGTTAGCTGTGAGGGCAGGGAAACTGCTAATGTCTATATGTCCAGGACTTAGCACGGTGTCTATCAGGGGTTTCAATAAGTGTGCATTGGATCAAATACTGGATGATCAGGTTTAATATAGAGAGCTATATCTAATTAGGTAATGCCTCCTCTGTTGCAAAGTTGGTCTCTCTCCATTCCCAAGACACACACAGGTAAGTCGCCCAGCTTTCTCAAAACCTGTCTTAGAAACAACATAGTATTTGGAACAGACAATATTTGGGAGGAAGTTTATCAATGAGAGATAGGCCAGAAGATGGTCTAGCAAGACTATGCCTCTCTCCCCGCCTACCCCGCAAAGGTCACCCTCACTAATATTTCCTGAGGTCAGAATCCTTGAAAAACCCTACCAATTATTGCAGTCGACTGACCTAAGCCATGGAATAGTCTAGCAATAATGAAACTTATGAAAATAAGTGTGTTATTTTCTAAGAAGGATTAATGATACGATTTTGGTTCTTAAGTTGAGGTGCTGCCTTGATGCGAACTGGATTCTGCACCAGTTTCTGGGGAAGCCCTGCCATGTATGTACACATGTCTGTGTGGCTCATCACTCCTGGGAAGATGTTCCTGACTGGATGTGGGCACTGTGCCTGGCAGGGATCCACTGGAATGGGGGGCAGCAAGGAAAGTCACTCAGTTTTCCACCTTGTAGTGACCTTGATATATCCACCCCCAGTGGTCAGAGTTCCTGTAGGTCAGGCTAAGGCACCTGGGAGGCCTCCTCTGTCCTTGTGTGGCTATCTTCAATGGCACATTGTTCGCAGGCCAACCGGCCATGGCTGCTGTGACAGGGCTGTTTGTGCTAATAAAGCACACGGCAAAAGCCATTTCTGCTTATGTAGAAGGGAACTGTAGGGGCCACTTTTCCTTTGTTTTTGTTAGTTAGTTAGTTGTGCCTCTGGTAGGCATTTGAGGGTTTCCAGCACACACTCCCTACCTCCAGTGCCCAGTGCCTGGCTATGTACTTTGGAAAATCAGAGAGCAGAACAAATGCACAGGCAGGGAATTTTGTCTTCCTACATCTGCCGCATCTGTCCTCTTTCTTTCTGAAGCTGGGTCTCCTCCCCTCTCATAGGCATCCAGCCAGCTCACCAGCACGGTGCTTTCAGGAAAGATGTGATCTTTGCCTTTCATACTTGACATGAATGTGAGCCCCTCTGTGGCATCTCCCAGGAATACTTGCCAATTAAATCTGTGGCGACTGTAGAATCAAAGACGCTCTTCCCTGTTGAAGTTTCAAGAATCAGTGAATAGATAGGCTGTACAAGCCCACACACATACACATCTCTGCGACATTTAAACTCTGATACTTTATAGCCTTTGATCCTCACAACACCCCATGCGCTAAAGGAGACATTCTTAGCATCTTCATTTTGCAGAAAAAGAAACTATAGTTTGGGGACATTGAGTAGGTATAACCCCACTGGGGAGAGAACCCCATGGCCATTGGAGGGCAAGTGTCCACAGCCAGAGCTCTGCTCTGAAGCAGGTGCCTCCAGGGCAAACCTTCCTGTGACCTTCCCCTCCTCTGCGCCAGGACCTGGTGTCTAGGATACTAGGCTAGCATATCAGATTCTATGTGCTTGGACACTGGATATGGAGGATACCGTAAAGGAGACGAGGACTACTGTTAGTTGCAGTGGTCAGTCAATTCTAAAGGATTTCCCCCCTAAACCAGCAATCTTTTATCAACGTTTTAGGCAGAAGGATTTTCCCTGCCCCTCTATGTCCTTTAGATCCTCAACATCAGATTTTGACATTCCCACCCTCATCCAGTTGAAAAGAACGTCCTATCTTTCTCCTCTTTGGGCGGCCTCCCCAGGGACGAGGTGAGAGGGCTGTGGACGGGGCAGCTCTCATCAATATCGGGGCTGAAGAATTTGTGTTTGCAAATTGCCAGAGACAACTGAAGAAGGCGAAGAAAAAGTCTTTTTGGAGGCAGAGGCGACTGGAGAAAATAGTGTGCTCTATGAAATAGATAAGCAGAAGAGCTGTTTATTCCCTTGGTGGTGTGAGGCCCGGCTTTGAGGCAGATAAATCTTGGCTGGTAATACAGTACTTAAACCAGAACTGACACCTTTTCATATCAACCACAGAGAATTGCCTTTGTGTGGCTCATCTGCAAAGGCTGCCCCTGCTCCTTCTCGCATGTCAATTCCTTGGCAGCCTGTTGCTCACCTCAGCCTGCCCTTTAGGCAGCTGCCCCAGGGCTCAGAAGGGGAGGGGAGGAGGGATGGCCCCCAAATATCAGGGACAACTAGTGGAAGCATTGGATGGAATTGGGGTGTTTGCCTGCTCCAACGATCCTCCCCTCTGTCCCTCCCCACCCCCCAATTCTGCGTGGAGCTGCGGGAACCAGCTGGCAGGGCACAGCAGATGGGCAGAGTGCAGTCCCTGCCCACGCAGCCTTTGCCAGGCACCAGGGCCCCCAGGCAAATGGACTCAAATTATTTTAATGTTATCTTTTAATAGACAACTAAAATATGCATTCTGTAGATAAATTGGATACTACGGATAAACAAAGGAAGAAATATTTGTCATGTTTTGTATATATTTTATTGTCTATCCTTTCAAGGGTAAATATATATATATATATTATATGTACATGTTCATTTTTAATAAAAATAAATACTATTATGGATTGAATGTGTGTGATGTGAAGCACTAAGCCCCATGTGACTGTATTTAGAGATGAGCCTTTGAGATCATGAAGGTTAAATGAGGTCACACAGGTGGGGCTCTAATACTATAGAACCATAGAACCGGTGTCCTTGCAGAAGAGACCTGAGCGAGCTCCATTTCTCTCTCCCCCAAATAAGAACACAGCAAGCAGGTGGCTCACCATCTACAAGCCAGGACGGGAGCTCTCACCAGGAACCGAATAGGCTGGCACTTAATTTGGGACTTCCAGCTTTCAGCACTGTGAGAAGATAAATATCTGTTGTTTAATCTGCTAAATTTATGGTACTTTGCTATGGCAGCCTGAACAGACTAGTACATGTAATCTACATATAATTTCACTGCTTTTGCCCCCATCTTCGGCTTATCATACTCATGTCTCTGGCACACACACACCTGCAGCATCATAGGAGCAATCACTATCTCCACACCCAGGAACCTCTGTGGCTCTGGCCACCTGTCTATATCTCTGTTCATCCCCCGGCCTTCCTTCCTCTCGTCCTCTCCACCTTATTCGGCTTTCCGCTGGGGGCAACGTGGAAACTGCAGACGTGATTTTAGCACAGCCAGTTATTAATTATGTGACTCTGCCAAGTTGATCTCCCTGAAACTCAGTTTCTCTGCTTATACAACAGTCTAATAATTTTGACATCCTTTGAGTCGGGTGAGAACTAAATTGGAACATACTTGTCAGCATGGTGGCTGGTAAATAGATGCTCAGTTAGGCAGAAGTAGGCTTTTTCCTCCAGAATGTCCTCTGCACAGGAGTGTCTTTGGTCCCCTGTGGTCTGCCATGCTGAACACCGCCTGGGGCCCGGCTGGCTGAGTGCTTGGTCTGGCTGGGGATGCGGTTTTCCTGCTCCTTTCTTTGTCCCACCAACCTTGCTTCCTCTTAGCTGCTGCTGCCCTCTCTGCCCTCAGGAGTTCTTCAACTCCAACCCTGTCTAGCAGAGAGGGCTGTGTCCTATGGGGTTTTTAACAGTTTCCTGAACAAATTCACTGCCCCTTTTTGTCATAAGGGTTTAGCCGCTGTTTGCTGCAAGGTAGCTGCAAGTAGGCAATACACATGACAGGTGCTGGGGAAGGCACTTTGCTCTAGAGCAGCCGTGGGCAAACTACGGCCCGCGGGCCGGATCCGGCCCATTTGAAATGAATAAAACTAAAAAAAAAAGACCATACCCTTTTATGTAATGATGTTTACTTTGAATTTATATTAGTTCACACAAACACTCCATCCATGCTTTTGTTCTGGCCCTCCGGTCCAGTTTAAGAACCCATTGTGGCCCTCGAGTCAAAAAGTTTTCCCACCCTGATCTAGAGTCATGGGTCTGGGCTCAACTAGACCAAGATCCTCCCCGACCCTATTTTCTGATGGCCCTTAGGAAAGATCTCTTTAGCTGTAGTCCTGAGAATGGATGTGCCTCTGCTCCAGCCCAGCTCATGGCACACCTATCCCGCCTCGCCCAAAGCACCAGCTCTCTCCTGGGCCACCGCATCACTTGTGGCACAGTACCTATAGCTGTGAGCACTTGGCTGAGCTGGAAACCCCAGTCCACTGCCAATCTAGAGCTTCTTTCCCAAGCAGCTGCCACCACACAATGGAATTAGCATAAAACACAACTCGGCGGAGGCACATTTAATTTGCTGTGATTATACTATCTATTATACAACACAGTTTTAAGTACTACAAGCTCCCTGGAGAACAGGAGGGGGGGGGGGGGTAAAGCAACACCATGTGTAAAAAGAACCCAACCCTCTCCAAAATCACATAATGACAGAAGAACCTCATTAACAAAACACAACTCATGACATTATAAATAGTGTATTTTAAAGCACTTAACATTTCTCGATTCTCCATTTCATTCCCATCAGGAACTCAGTTTATTTCTAGTGGAGGAAAAAAGTTTTAGCAACAATTTAAAACTCTGAGAGACAATTAGAACTGAATGCAGGTTCTTAGAGGACAATGTCCCAGGGTGAATGTTGGGCGGGTTTCCAGCTGAACGGAACAATTGGGCCCCGCACTGCACCTAGGAGAGCCCTGAGCCTTCCGTGTAAAGGGCCCACAGGGAAGGCACAAAGAGTGGGAATTCTGATGGTGCCCAGTCCTGCTTCCACTACTCTCTGGCCACGTGACCACTCTGGTCCTTAGTTATCTCATCTGTAGAATGGGGATAACACCAACCTCCTCAGATGTCTTATAAGACTTTGGTGAGATGTTATAAAGTAGTTTGCCAATTGCCAGCATATATTAGGAGCTCGGTAATCCTTTATTCCCTCTTGCTTCCTTTCTGCTTTCCAGCCCCTCCCCTTCTGGGATAAATGCTTTTCCTAAAGGAATGGGCTAGAAAGAGTGGGCTGACAGGTAGCTCTGGGGAGGCCTTGGAGACAAGAGCGTCTTAAGCAACTTCCCAATGTCCTCTGAGCCTTGAAGATATACATCAGTCTGAAGGTGTGCAGGTATGAACTGGTCTGCAAGCAGAGGATTGGACTGGTGGCTTCGAGGATAAGGCAGTCCCATCCCCACGCCTCAAGCCACCACAGTGGTAGTGGCCCTAAGTTGGAAGGGAGAGGAGTATGCGGCGAGGACCCGAGGAAGGAGTAACCAGCCCCTGGCTTCCCAATGGTGGTAACACGTGGCCAATGGAAAGAAGTTTGGGCAGGCACACCTGAACTCACTGCACAGGCCCCAAATCTTCTCTGAATGGCAATCATTCTGGCAATGGAGAGAAGGGGGAGAAGTCTTAACCTTTTTTTTTTCAGCTTCCTTAGCAAACCTTATTGCCAAGGTGCCTGTCCTATAACTCAGTGCAGCACTTATGAGTGGGTCCCTGTGCTGTGCTGACGGCAGGCCAGATGCAGAGTCAGTCCAGAGATAGAGACCCCGCCCTCCTGCCTGTAGAGTGCCTGTTCCAGATGATACACAGGAGACTAAATCTCACAGAGGGAGGCATGTGCCTTCAAAGAGCGAAAACAAACGGAGACATAGGCCTTCAAAAATGTGCTTCTCGATGCCGGGGAGGGGATTTCAGCAGCGTGAGCTAGGTCATGGTTGGGATGCCACAGGTAGTGGTGTGCCCAGCCAGAACTCGCATGCTATACTTTGCACTGGTTTTCTCAGGGTCCCTCTTCTGGGGGAGAGCGATAGGCCCTTCATAAAACTAGTTATAAAATCCATACTCATGCTTTTCTATATCAAATGAGAAAACCAGATATCATTCGGGCCACACATATTTACCAGAGAGCTGAGCTCTGCAGGGAAAATAAAATAATAACCAGTGTGAATAATAGTTAACAGTGTGCACAACACTTTATCATATATTTTGTGATCTTCACAACAGACCTGTACCATCAGGCAAAATATATATATATATATATATAAATATGAATATAATTTTATGTTGTTTTGATCTTAATTATTATAATCTTCATCTTACAAAAGAGACTCATGAGGCACAGAAACATTAAATATTTTGCTTGAGGTCACACAGCTAATAGGTGGTATGAATGAAATTCATAAGACCAGGTCTTTGGAGTCTAAGTTCAGTGCTCTTTGCACAGTTCCATTCTGCCTCTTATAAATATATGCCAGCAGAGGTGTGGTGTTCAAAGATTATTGCTGAAATATCTAGAAGTGTATGTAATATGAATTCCAAGAATCTTGTTGACCCTTGGGTTGCATATATAAATGGAAGAGGAAATAAATTGTCCTTTCTGCTGGGGAAGCTCCAAACTGCAAACATTTACTCATCTTAATGGAGTGCCAACAAGTTCCCACAGGTGAACCCTTGTATTGGCTAAACTTCACCCCTCTTTCCCTCTGTTCCTTCTGCTCCTCCTTTGCTTTACAGAGTGAATACCCTTTACATGAAAGTGAAAAACTGTCCTTTTCTCCCAGACTTTTGCCTTTTCTTTTGGGCCTCTTTCTGCTTTACCAATTGCAGCCCTCACACTCCTTATGAAATTCTCCTCAGTTCCTCAGGACATGTCTGGGGACAGATCCAAAAATGGGGCCAGATTATAATCCACAGTGTCTCTTTTGAGGCTATAGACTGGCATAGATTGCATTTCAGATTGTGTCATTTGGCTTTGCATAATTACATTTACACTTTTCTTGATTTTTCCTTAAAGTATGGGGTGGAAAAACCCCCTATCATTTTGCTCACATGCATTGGCACAAAGAAGCCTGACCCTATTAGAGTGTAGGGCTCAGCCCAGCTTTGGCCTTCAGGGCAATGTTGAGATGTGGGCCCTCGTCTCTAGGAGCCTGTTGGTAGAATGGAGATAGGCTTGGTTTGCTGGAAGAGAGGCTGAAGAGGTTCTGAATATTGGGAGTGTTTCAAATGGGAAACAATATTGTGGCAGAGCTTATTAATTTCCATGTAGAAAATAAGGAAGAAGAATAAAAAACCTCAACATGCAAAGCCCACCCAGGATATTTTGAACACTCACCAAATGATCAAGTTGACAAAGAAGCCAATTTAGCAAAGGATCAGTAAATTCAGAGGTGAAGTAGACCTGCTTTAGCCTGTGGTTTTCTATTTTCATACTTACATGTGCCTAAATATTTTAGGGATTTAGTTAAAAGGAAGAAAGGAGAAAAGAAGGAAGGAAGGAAGGAAGGAAGGAAGGAAGGAAGGAAGGAAGGAAGGAAGGAAGGAAGGAAAGAAGGAAGGGAGAAAGGGAAGGAAGGAGGAAGGAAGGAAGGAAGGAGGAAGGAAGGAAGGAAGGAAGGGGGAAATACCATCTAATGAAGATTTGGAGATGTCACATTAGAGTAAAAACAGTAAGGCATCTGCTTAGTGGTCCCAAAAAAGAAAGCAAGCCCCACAGATGAGGACATGATTACCACATTTTTCTTCTGCATATATGCATGGAGGGAGGTAAGAGTAAATGACTAGATGTCCCTGGTTTCCCTGAAGGATTTACATAAGAATTGCAAAGGAGGGAGAGGAAGAAGAGAAAACCTAAAATAAGGGGAGAGAGGAAGAGAGAGTAGGAAAAAAAGAGAAGATCGAGAGGGGAAGAAGAAGAAAAGGCAGAGGGAAGGAAAAGAAATGGGAAAATCAAGAACAATAGAGTTTTTGTTTTGTTCATTCATTTGTTGCTTTCATATATATATGGTAATATGGTGGTTACCAAAGACAAAAGAGGATCAGGGGAGATAGTAAAGGGTAAAAGGGGTCAAATACATGAGCTGGAAGGAGATTTGATTTTGAGTGATAAATACACAATGCAATATAAAGATGATGTATTAGAGAATTGTACACCTAAAGCCTATATAATTTCATTAATCAATGTCACCTCAACAAACTTAATAAAAAAAACAACAAGAGAGATATCTAAAAAAATGTGATTTTGGGACAAAGGAATAAAAGAAAGACACAGAGAAAACATGGTTCTATTTTAAGAAATTTCCACTGTGGGCATGCAGACAGTGTTGGAGAAGAGAAGGGACCAGGCCACTGTGCAACTATTATTGTATAATCAAGTCTAATAACAGTAATTCACTGGGAGAGGTCACTGCCTGCATTGTGGATGAAATTTAATTTGATGAGACTGATGCTTCTTGTATTTACGCTGCCTGATGGGGGGTGCAGGGTGGTGGGAGAACCCAGTTAGGAGAGTTGAAAGGTATAGAAAGTAAGTCAATTTGTTCCCCCTCCAGCTTTCCTGAATAGAAGCTGCTCCATACTCAATCACATTCGATTATTCCCATGTATAATTCTCGCAGTCATAGCCTTGTCTCACCATTAATTATGGCGATTAGTTTGAACGATTGCTGATGCTAATTAGACTTTGAGAAATGTGTTTGGGTTGCCCATTGGTTGGCATTCAGAAGGAAGAGAGAGAGTGGGCAAGAAGTGAGAAAAGTGCCAGGGCTTAATCTATTCAGACTTGGACAGGCACAGAGGCAAGAATGGCATGAACTCAGCCACAGAAGGAAGAAATGTCACTGGGCATGGCTCCCCAGCCCCAGGCTACTCTTCTGCACTTGCACAACCTCTGCTTGCTGTTTACCCTCATTGCCTCACTTTTGCCTCTAGCCAGTGATGGCGAACCTATGACACGTGTGTCAGAGGTGACACGCCAACTCACTTCTTTGGTTGATTTTTCTTTGTTAAATGGCATTTAAATATATAAAATAAATATCAAAAATATAAATCTTTGTTTTACTATGGTTGCAAAGATCAAAACATTTCTATATGTGACACGGCACCAGAGTTAAGTTAGGGTTTTTCAAAATGCTGACACGCCGAGCTCAAAAGGTTCGCCATCACTACCCTAGATATTGTGCACATTCCTGACTGTGTACATTCAGGTAGGTCGTTGCCTCCCAGAAAAGCTCTCCTCCCATCTTTCTACCCAATCAAAACATTAAGATCTTCAGGGTTCAGCTGATGCCCCCATCTCCTCTACAAATTCTTCCCTGACTGTTCTAATTACAATGATTATCTCTCTGTTTTAAATTCCAATGTTATCACCATAGAATATCTTCATTAAGCACGTGGGTTTAAGGGTTAGCAAAATCTGCTAATTCTGCTATTGTTAGTTGTGTGACCTTAGACGAATTAACATTGCAATCCTGTTTCCTCATCTTTATCACATCAAAATAATAACATTTCTGCATTAAGTTGTGAGTGAGAATCATGTCCAAGGTCTCTTAGAAACAATTCAGCTCCATGCTGACACCATAGATTCTGCTTAATAAATCCTTGGAGATTGATGGAAGAACAGAGATTGAAGTATCTAAATGTGAGAAACTTTTAGAGAAAATAACATTGGAAAAGTGAGGAAGAGGAAAAAAAAAAGCAATGCAAATAGGAATTGCTATTAAGACATCCTAGAGTTGTGCTTCCTCCATTAAGTTTATTGTCAATATCCACCCAAGAGAAAAGAGTGGTCCAGTATTTAGAATAAATTGTGTTGAGACCAGAAAGTGTTACTCAAGGTTGGCCTCTAGCAGTCACATAACTCTTTCTTGAACTCTGAGTTCATCACTGGGGAGAGAGAAAGGGATTATAAGGGAAAGAGCTGCCCTACAGGTGTGATGAGGAAGAAGATAATCATGGGAAGAATATTACGTGGAACGTCAATATGCCTAGCACTGCGATAAGATTTATGAAGAGTGAGAACTACAAGGTCACTTCATCTTTGTCCTGTATTTGTTTTTGTCATCCAATTCATTTGACAGACACTTAGTCATTTGTTGACCATGTGTTATTTGCTGGCCTTGAAAGGTTCAAAGTCACATAAGAACTCTTCCCTGCTCTCATGGGCTCAGTCTAGCACAGTGGTTCTCAACCTTGGCTGCACATTAGAATCACCTGGGAATCTTTTTAAAATCCTGATTTCTGGGCCTCATTCTCCAGAAATTCTGTTTCTTTGTCACTAATGTTGTGGCCCCACCCCATAACAAAGAAACAGTATTTCATAACAACAGAAACAGAGCTTGGGCTTCCCTCACTGGGGTCTACACCTGCAGGGATCAGGATCTCTGGCTGCTTATTACACTGCTCAGGCACATGGTTAGGTGGCTACCACTGGGATCATCAGAAGCTGGCCATAGTTCTCCAAAGGCACTGCCATGGTCCTAGCTCTGTACCCATAAGATTATCTGGTCTGCGGTGAGCTTGCCCCAGAACTTGAGTCTTTACTTCCTGCCAAAACCTTGATTTGGGCCTCAGGTTACACCCACAGGCTTATATTCTTACAATTGCTCAGCTCAGATTAATGCTCCTGATGGATTATGTGACCCTGGTTAGCCCATGGGTTTGCTTCCCCTTCAAATGTTTTGGCTTCCATCTCACTCTTTCCTATTAATTTATCCAGTAAGCATTCATTAAGTGCCTATTATATGCTAGGCATTGGCAGTGGAATGTAGTGGTTAAACTCAGAGGCTTTGGAGTCAGACCAAATGGGATTAAATTCAGTCTCTGTCACTTAACTGTTGGTGTGACCTTGAGCCAAAGGATGGAAACACTCTGTGCCTTAGTTTCTTTATCTTTAAAATCAGGCAAAGCCCTAGCCGGTTTGGCTCAGTGTATAGAGTGTTGGCCTGTGGACTCAGGGATCCCAGATTCCAGTCAGGGGCACATGCCCAGGTTGAGGGATCGGTCCCCAGTGGGGGGCATGTAGGAGGCAGCTGGTCGATGATTCCCTCTCATCATTGATGTTTCTATCTCTCTCTTCCTCTCCCTTCCTCTCTGAAATCAATAAAAATATATTTTTAAAAAAATCAGGTTAATATAGTACCTGCCTCATAGGGATATTTTGAGCATCAATTGAGTTTATGCATGTAAAGATTACTTTCATGTAAAAAATAGTACCTAGAACATGGTGTTTGGTAAATATTTACTATTTCTAAGTATACAAAGCAAATTAATATGTGATCTTATAAACAAAAGTATGTCATAAAACGTTTCAAGCACTATAGTAGAAGTCTGCATGATTTGCTGGGCTGACAAAGGAGAAATGCATTCTTCTACCTGGAAGGTGAGGAGGAAGTGGTATAATCAGAAAAGGATTCAAGAGAGAGGTAACCATCAGTTAACTCTTGATGATGAGGCGGTATTCTCTCTCCAGGTGGATAGAAAGAGGGTGATGGCCAGTGGGAGGACAAGGTCAGCAGAGGAAGAAGCAAGAGTAAAGGCTCTAGGTTTAAAAACACAAGGGGAATTGCAAACTGGTTGGTGTGACTGGGGTTTAGGATATGATATTGAGAGAGAAAGGGAAGGCATCTACAGAAATTGCAAAGAGGCTTGAAACTTTACTGGGGGGCTTGAGTTTCTCTCATAAGTATCAGGAAGCCACTAACAGGTTCTAATTTTAGCAACACCAGGATCATATCTGTGTTCTGGTCCAATTAGTCTGGAAGGCCTGTGGGGAAGTAGGGAGATAAGGAACAAAATTCTTACATCAGTGAAGACAAGAGAAAGCTGAGGCTTGAGATGGGTCAAATGTGGTGCAAATATAACAAATAGAAAGGAGGTCAAGGCTGAAAATGGGGTTAAGGGGAGAGAATGCATGTTGGTTTCACTAACTTGGTTGCCTGAGTGCTGCCAATCACTTAAAAATAGAGGGGGGAGTGGGGATTTTTAGAGAAAAATTTGAATTAGTCTAGAAATGTTGGCTTTAAAATGACTCTGGGATATCAAGATGGTAATGGCATATAGGGAATGACATACTGAGCCTCAAGTAGTGGTCTAAGTTAGAAATAATGATATGGGAGTAAATGGCCGATAGGGGTAGTTGAAACTATAGAAATGACCAAAATTGCCTAGCAAGAGCATGTGCATTAATGAAAAAGGCAAGAATGAAACCTTGAAGAGCCCAACCATTAAATGATGGAACAGAGAAGGTATGAGAAAACAAGAATATGAAAATGTAGCCCTAGCTCAATGGGTAGAGGGTCAGCCTGTGAACCGAAGGGTCCTGGGTTCAATTCCAGTCAAGGGCACATACCTCAGTTGCAGGCTCCTCCATGGCCCAGGTCCTGGTCAGGGCATGTGCAAGAGGCAACCTATCAATGTGTTTCTCTAGCATGGATGTTTCTCTCTGTCTTTCCCTCTCTCTTCCACTCTCTATTAAAAAAAATACAAAAATGTGGTCAGAGAACTGAAAAAAAAAGTTCAAACAGAGAGTGGATTTCAGAAGGCACTGGGAGTATGAGAAAGGTGTTCACTGACCTTTCCTGGTCCCAGTTCAGTGAGAGATTTGTAGACAACTCTAAGGGATTTCATTCAACCATAGAGTCAGCTCTCTGTGGGACAACAGCAGAGTCAGCCCTGCTGCTTGACAACAAATTTGAGAGCTCCTTGGTCCTTGCCCTCCATACTCAAAGAGCACTGACTGCTCTCAACCTCTCAGATGGTTTCTCTTTGTCCTCTGGAAAGGGCTAGAGGAAGAGAGATAACAAAGTCTTGCCTTGGGTTGGGCAGAACACTGGAATGATTAGTGCATTAAGACAACTTAGAGTCTGAGAGAAGCATGGAGATCAAGCTGTAGCTGTTGGTGCTAGTCACTGGGGTATGGGAGAGGGAATCCTGATCTTCAATGTATGGGAAAAGGAGCTTTGTAAATAGAAAAGCATCCAACGAGTGTTATTTTTCTTGCTGATGCTGGTGAAGTTGACTGAGCCAAGACAGCCTGCAACACAACAGGAATCCAGGAGTCCAGGGCACCTAGACCTCTTTGCTTCTTTAGACATCTTTCAACACTTAGACTTCTTCCCATCTTTGAAGTCTGACTGGGCCAAATTAAGGTGTGAAATGATATGCCAATGGCAATGACCACACTCCCAGAAGGGGTGAGTAGTGCACAGGGGTTGGAGGAAAGACTAGACAGAGTGAAATGCAAGCAAAGTGTCTTAGCTGTTTGAAATGAGCTCAGCTGCTGAGCAAATCCAATACACCAGTCTGTCTTCATACAACATCTTTCTTATTAATAATGTAAGCATGATGGAGGCTGCTATTGATCTTCGATACCTAAATCTTACTTCTCTATGAATAAAAAATGTAATAAGATCTCAGAAATAAGCTAAAGACCACTGCCTGGGTCTAAATGACAGGGATAAATTACAGTACACAGCAAAAGACTGAACAATGTTAATGGATGGCAGTCTTAGTTTGCTTACTAGCTGGCTTCGAGCAGCTCAAAACTGAAGCTGCTGAGGACCCAGCAGAGAAGATCACTGACCCCAGCCCCTCCATAGCCCGCAGGACAGCACCAGATTCATCACTGTCAAAGGCCTTGCAATGGTAAGAGTCATGCTCCTTTGCTTTGATATATGTTTGTGCTTCCATTTTTATTCGTGTGTGTGTGTGTGTGTGTGTGTGTGTGTGTGTGTGTGTGTGTGAGAGAGAGAGAGAGAGAGAGAGAGAGAGAGAGAGAGAGATAGCGTTTCACTCTAAGTGGGATTTAAGAAGTCATATAAAATTAAGTATGATATAAAATAAGAAAGTTAAATAGTAAAATATCAAGGAATGGTGAAATAGACATTGCCAGGTACCTAAGATAAGTCATCTACTCTAGCTGGTGGTGAGTTTAGCTGTGTTTTGTTACATCTAAAACACACACACACACACACACACACACACACACACACACACACACACACACACATATTCTACTGAAGGCTGTTTCTCTGTATATTGGCCCTATTTTCACTTTGCTTATTTTAGCAGAACTCCCTTTCCTCCTGTGTGTCTCACTGTGATCCAATCCACAGAGTTCAGGTGCATTGTTTGGCTTTGATGCTGGGAGAGGGGTTTTCAGGATCCATGCCACATGTAGTAAAGAGATGCAATTAATATAATGAAGACATCATGTCAGCTCAGCTCTGGATGACACCTTTCAGTGGCACCTCTACTTCCCTGGTAGGGGCACACATTTAAGTATTAAGTGGCCTTTTCCAGATGCTGCCTATTTTCAAGTTCCTTTCTTCCTTCCAGTCCTAGTAAAGCCATTGTGTTAGCCTCCATTTTGATGTTGGAGGAATGAGGTTCTTTGGGGCCTTTTTTTTTTTTGCCTCTGATTTAAAGTCTACATGATATTTCCAAGATCATCTAGTCCAAGATCTCTCTCCGTCCTTCTTTCTCCCCACCTTTTTCTCCCACTTGCCTCACCAATCCCCTTCAGAGACCACATCTTTGGACTACCCCTCAATGGCTAGTGCTGCTTCCTTCCCTCCACTGAATCACTCTGTCTGTCTCTTCTCCATAGGCCTAGGCTTCTGTCTTTCACTTCCGTTGTTGCCATAGATAAAAATAGCACGAAAGCAGGAGTCAGGATCCTGGTGTCTATTCATGGCCTTGGACAAGTCACTTCCCTGATCTCCTTGGCATTAACATGAAGGCTTTAGACTAGATCTGCAGACTCTTTCCAAGGCTCAGAAAGAGGCTTTTACCTTCACCATTTCCCTGAAATTGCTCTTTCAAAGGTTGTAATTATTTTCTAATTGCAAATCTAATAACATATCTCAATGATCAACCTACTTGACCTTTGGGACAACATTTCATTGTTGATTTTGTTTTCCTCCTTGAAACTCATTGCTTCCTTTGATTTGGGCCCTTAGTTCTCTAGTTTACTTAAAAGTTCTCATCTGGTATGCTTCCCATATCCTCATTTATTTTTTCTTCCACATAATCAAATATTAAAAAAATCATAGAATGTCTACAGAATATTAAAACCAAGAATAAAACAAAAGACAACATGGAGACTTAACAGTTCCATATCCCCAAGAGTTAGCATTCAAATGTGAGAGTCTGAAAAACTTATTTTTAGATGTTGTTAGAAAATTTAAACACTGATTTGTCACTTATGAATGAAAATTACTAAACTATTTGAGGAAATAATGATGGTAATAAAATAAATGATTAAAAATAATGATAGTTGTTTAAAAGAGAATCACCATTGATCAATAAGATGAAGTAAATACAGATTTGTCTAATTAATTATCATATTTATAAAATCTAATACAAATGTCAAAAAAGTATATTTTACAAGAAAATATATACAATATAAATGAAACATTGTGAGAAAAAATTAAAATGCTGCTTAAATTTTATTTGGAATAAAACTATTTGATTTAGTTTCATTATTAATATTGATAATATAAAATTACAGTCAATTATTTTAAACATGGAAATTCTGTTATCTGAATGTAATTTGCATATCAGTCAAATTATAGGACAGGGAAAAGAGAAAAAGCAAAGTAAACCTTAAGGAATTAAACACAATAAAGCATTAAACAAGATGACAGATGATACATAAAATATATGTCTTCAAAATAAATATCAGCAATACAAATTTACATGTAAGATGTTAAACTATTAAAATAAAACATAGGAATCAAAGCATTTGGTAAAGAATTCTTAAATATTACACCAAAAATGATTGATAAAATAATTAAAAAATAGACTTCTTCAAATTAAAAGCTTATGCTCCATGAAATACACTGTTAAGGAGATAAAAATACAAACTACAGACTAGAGGGAAATATTACCAAACCATTCTTCTGACAATGGACTTATACCTAGAATACATATAGAGAAGTCTCAAGTCTCAACAGTAAAGAAAACAACAACAGTGAAAAACATTAGAGAAGAGCAATGAATGGCATATAAGTACATGAAAAGTTACTCAACATCATTAGCCATTAGAGAAATATAAATGAAAACCACAATGATATATCACTACACACCCATTAGAATGGCTATTATTTTATTTGAAAGATAAGGTAAGATGTTGAAAAGGCCATGAAAAAGGTAGATTTAGAGGGAATTTCTGGCGGAAATGTAAAGTGACATAACCCCTCTGGAACACAGTCTGGTACTTGCTTGTAAGAATAAGCATGCATTTATTATATGACCCCAGCATTACATTCATGGACATTTAGCCCCAACGAAGTGAAAGCCTATGTTCACAATGACCTGTCTGTGAATTTTCATGGCAGCTTGATTTGTAATAGCCCCAACCTGGAAACAACACAGTGTCCTTTGGTGGGTGGGTGGTTAAACAAACTCTGGTACATCTATGCCACAGAATTACTTGGCAATAAATAGGAACAAGCAAATGATACCCACAACTTCAGCTTGGATAGATCTTGAAGGTATTATGCTTAGTGAAAAAAATTTAAAAAAAAAAAACATCTCAAATGGTTACACAGTGTAATTCTAGAAATGGAGAACAGATGAGTGATTTCCAGGGGACACGGATGGGGTTGGGGATGTGAATGTGACTACAAAGGTACTACATCACCTTTGGGTGATGGAACTGGTATATATCCACATATGGGATTAAATTGCATAGAATTGTATACATAAACCCACATGCAAATGAGTATGTGTAAAACATTGGTAAAATCTGAATATTGTTTGTAGTCTAATGAATAATATTGTACCAATGCCAATTACTTGGGCTACAGTTATAGAAGTTGAACCAAGCTGGTGAAAAATTCAAGGGACTCTGTGTACTATATTTGCAACTTCTTATGAATGTATAATCATTTCAGAATTTTAAAGAAGTTAAAAATAAAAAATGACATATAATTCCTTGCTTGTCAGCTCAGGGGGTGAAGAAACACCCCCGTATTGACAGCATACCGAGTGCCCATCTCTTGGGTTGTAATGCTGCTCTCCAATAAAAGAAACAGGGGCTCTTGGAGAAATGGCCAACTTTATCACTGGGGCAGGAGATGTACAAGATTAGTCTGGATCATCTTTTTTAAAGCAAGACTTAGAAATATATTTTTTCCTTTTTTTCTCTTTCTTCCTTTTTAATATAAAAGGGGGAAGAGTTTATTGAAAACTATATACAGTTGGTTTAATCACTACCACAATTGGATGTCAGGGCGAATCCTTCCCACACCTCAGGCGGTATCTTGATTCCTGATGGTGGAGACTAGGGCTAGAGCCAGGGCCCATACTCCCTTGAGAAGCTTGGCAGTCAGACTCCATCAATGATCTTCATCTGTTAATTTTCAATTTTAAATGGCCTATCAATTCTAGGCAGAGGGCAAGGAGTGGGTCCCTGCCCCAACCTAGTCAAAGCCTGGATAGGGGAACACTATTCTGAAACTTTGTCCCAAGAGGTTCAGCTATGCTGCCCAGAAGTCCTGGCTATTCCTCCAGCAGGAGGCCTTCCTGGGCATGGAGGCAAACAGCCCCCCTACCACCTCAGGCAACCCATGTGCAGGACCCATGAACTTCATGGACTTGGACTGGGAACATCAGACACCCTCCCTCCCAATATTGACTCAGGGTCCAGAGTTCCTGGAACACTCCCAGGCAGAAGACCTGGGTTGAGAGGTGAGTGTTGGGGAAGTCACAGCTGAGGGACCAGGACCCTCCTGGGGTAGGGAGCAATTGGGGCGTCAGGGCGTCCCATTGTAGGAATAGTCTGCTTTGCTGTGCATCACTAGCCCATCATCCACAAGGTAGAAGCTGTCAGTCTGTGTCTCATGTGGGTGATGGATCATCTCATTGATCAGCTCCTTAGAGAGAGGCGTGGAGTCATAGGTATTCTTGCTGCTGGGAATGCAGAAGCCACAATGGAAGTCAAAGCTCTTGAGCAGCTGGTTTCAGAAGTAGTCTATCACCTCCATGTCGATCATGTGGAAGTTGTTGACAGGTTTGTCTCCTACTGTGAACTCCACCATGGCTCCCACCTGCCTCAGGCAGAGAAAGGTAGGCATGAACTGGTATCAGACAAAGTGCCCAGCGTTGGATTCCAGGTCCTGTGTGTTGTTGGCAAACCCCTCTTAATTTCACAGAGGACAATGCCTGAATCCATGTTCCGAATCTTGAGCCTGATGAAGTAGAATCCTATATAATAAAAGGCTAATATGCAAATGGACCAATCGGCAGAACGACTGGTCACTATGATGTGCAATAACCACCAGGGGGCAGATGCTCAATGCAGGAGCTACCCCCTAGTGTTCAGTGCACTCCCACAGAGGGAGTGCCACTCAGCCAGAAGCCAGGCTCATGGCTGGTGAGCACAGCCACAGGTAGACATCTCCCAGGGGGAGTGGTCCTAAGCTGGCAGGCAGACAACTCCCGAGGGGTCCCGGACTGCACCAGGCCTCTAATATATATAAATTCCCCTCCAGGGAGCACAGGTAGGCACCCTTGACCTGATAAAGCCCATACATCCTCTGGCTCGATCAGCTGCCCCTTTATAGTGGCCTGGCCTAGGCTTTGGGTTCTGACTGGGACCCAGATTTGGATTCTGCCTGCAGCTGTGGCTCCCAAGCTCAGGGTCTGAGGTCCCTGTTCTGCCCCTATCCCACAGATGCTACCCTTCTTCATCTCCTGGTCTTCAAGATTCCTGGTCTGAGGGGCCAGGGATCCCCTGCTGCCACCCGGCTGCCTGTGCCCACTGGATCTGAGAAGGGGGAGTAAAAATTTAATTTTTCTTGAAGGGTTCAACATTGACTAAGAAACTAATTAAATCCATACGACAGGCTCATGTAAATACTGCAAATGTATAAACTAGCAAAACATAGACAAATAGAAGATATAGATATAGATGATATAGATATAGATATAGATATAGATATAGATATAGATATAGATATAGATATAGATATAGATATAGATATAGATATAGATATAGATATAGATATAGATATAGATATAGATATAGATATAGATATAGATATAGATATAGATATAGATATAGATATAGATATAGATATAGATATAGATATAGATATAGATATATAGATATAGATAGATATAGATATAGATACATATTCATTCTAGAATTTTAAAGAGTACCAGTACAATTGGTTCATTTTATGTCTTCATTTGTTCTAGACTTGTTTTATACTCTCTTACAATAATTTTTGTTTTGATCCACCAGTGCTCTTTTCAGACTGAAAATATCTTGGAATATTATGGTGATCAAAAAAATTTAAATTATTTTTAGAATTTACCTTGTAGTCTCCTTTTCCATGGACCAAATTCTATTTGATATCGTTTTTTTCTTATTTACCTCATTCTCAGCCATCAAGGATTCATTCCCCAGCAGGTGAAGCCAGACAACCGACAACTGTCTGGAAGTGGCAGGGCTCTCAAGGAGCTGTGGTGTGGCCTCGCTGCCCCATATGCCCAAAGTTTTAGATTCATTATAACATCAATTTACAACTCTAGAGCATTGAAAAACACAGGTGGGACCCGGCTGCTGTGGCTCAGCTGTTGAACAACAACCTATGCACAAGGTTGGATTCTCTTCAGGGTACATGCCAGGTTTGTTGGCTCGATCCCCACTAGGGAACTTTCATGTTTCTCACTCATCAATGTTTCTATCTCTCTATCCCTCTCCCTTCCTCTCTCTCTAAAAATTAATTAAACACACACACACACACACACACACACACACACACACACACACACACATATTGACAAAACACAAGTGAGGAGGAATATTGAACTCTACCAGGGGCCAGATCAGGAGTGGGTGAGGCTGATCTCCAATCTGGATTGATTCTCCCAAAGCTCATAAGATATCTCTCTCCCTGATACATGAAGTTGGGTACATTGTACAGGAGTAGAGACCAGAAGAAACAGGCAAAGGGACACAATTATGAAATCTAGAAAACCACATGAGAATAATATGAGACCAAATTGGGTAATAAGCCAAGCAAAACAGTCCAGATCATCTTTGTGTAACTTATTCTAAATACATAATTTTACTCTATAATTTAATATCCAAGCCTTGAGCAATGAGAGACAGATGCTAAAAGGTATCCAAATTTAACAAAAAGAAAACCGGATAAAAATAATTAAACATAGTGTCTCAGACCAATGTAAGTCAACAACAGGTAGATCACAGAAATGAGGGAAGGAATTGCAAGGAGAAAGAGTTGTACAGCATAGAGATTTTCTCTCGGATATACTCATAAAAGTTTTTGATGATTCCTTAGGAATAAAAATTAATAGTGTATATCAGAACATCTCCAACATCAGAACATACAAAAGTCACCTGAAGAATATATATAGTTTGCTTTATGTAATTGTACTAAATAAATGGGAATAATGTATACATAGTTCTTATTGCAGAGTGTGCTTTGAGTCATTTTCTAGTAGTCACTTTATTTACTAATAAAGCCCTCTGGATATAGTTGTTGATTCTGATCTTGAACACGTGCATGCCCTGTGAGGGCTGCAGTCATAATACGGACTCATCTCAGAATGGCACCTAAATCAAGGTCAACCTGTCTGGCAGTGCCCAGGGACTTAAATCAGCCTGACTATCCTCTTCTGCATTAGAGACAATGCTATGTCCTTTCCTTTTCCTTTCCCTGACCCCACAGAAAGACTGCATTTCTCAGCATCCTTGCAGTTGGTCAGGGCATGTGATTAGTTCTGGCCAATGAGCTACACATAAGTGACAGGAAGCCCCTCAAGGCCAAAGGATAAGAGAACAGCATGACTTTACTTGCACTCTCTCCTCCCTGCTCTGCTTACCTTGGGCACTGCATATCAAGGTGGCCAAGCCCTAGGATGGAGATGGCCTGATTCTTGAGCTATTACCTGGAGCAAGATATCCTGAAGAGATGAGCCGTTACCTGGAGAGAGTTATCCCCTTTCACGCAATAGGCCTTCCTTCCCCTGGCTGCTGGCACTGGTCTTCCTCAAGCACCCAGGACCCAGGCCTTTGGTCAGGCCACAACGAGGTTTGGCTTCTCCACTGCGGCCGCAGCAGAGAAGCCAAGCCTCTTCCGTCTTCAGTCTTCAGTCTTCACTCCTGCCAGAGCCTTCAGTCTTCGCTCAGCGCATGCGTATGCAAATTAACCACCATCTTTGTTGGGTTAATTTGCATGGTTGCTCTGATTGATTGGTGAGCATAGCAGAGTGACACCAATTTGCATGTTTCTCTTTTATTAGTGTAGACTAGAGGCCCGGTGCACAAAAATTTGTGCACTCGGCGGGGAAGTGGGGGGGGAGGGGTCCCTTAGCCCAGCCTGTGCCCTCTCGCAATCTGGGACACCTCAGGGGATAACCACCTGCTGGCTTAGGCCCGCTCCCCAGGGGATTGGGCCTAAGATGGCAATCAGACATCCCTCTGACAGCCCGGCAGCCCTCGGGGGATGTCCACTTGCCAGCGGGGAGCAGGCCTAAACTGCAGTTGGGCATCCTTAGCACCGCTGAGGAGGCAAGAGAGGCTCCCACCACCACCGCTGTACTGGCAGCCATCAGCCTGGCTTGTGGCTGAGCAGAGCTCCTCCCATGTGAGAGCGCCCTGACCACCAGAGGGCAGCTCCTGCATTGAGCGTCTGCTCCCTGGTGGTCAGTGTGTGTCATAGTGACCAGCCATTCCCAGTCATTCTGCTGTTAGGGTCAGTTTGCATATTACCCTTTTACTATATAGAATAGAGGCATGGTGCTCAGGTGGGGGCTGGCTGGTTTGCCTTGATGGGTGTCCCAGATCAGGGTGGGGGTCCCGATTGGGTGCCTAGTCAGCCTGGATGAGGGGATGATGGCTATTTGCAGCTGGTCACACCCCCTTCAGGGTGGGGGTCCCCACTGGTGTGCATGGCCAGTCTGGGTGAGGGGCTGAGGGCTGTTTTCAGGCTGGCAGGCAACTGAAGCTCCAAGCCTCTCCTTTTGTCTTTTTTTGTTTGTTTGTTTTTGTTTTGTTTTGTTTTTTAATTCTGGGATTTATTTACCTTCTATAGCTCTCACTGGAGCTGAGAGCCAGCTCCAGCTCTGAGGCCCAGCTCCAGCTCTGAGGCTGCGGCTGGCTGAAAGCAGGTATCTGGGTTTGTTTAGCTTCGATAATTGAAACATTGTTGCCATCACTGCCATTCTAAGCTCTGAGGCCGAAGCTGGCTGAAAGCAGGTTTCTGGGGTTTGTTTAGCTTCTATAATTGCAACATTGTTTCTTAGAGTGCAGCTCAGAGGCTGGCAGCAGCAGGCGGGGAACCTTGGCTTCCTTCATCACTGGAGCAAGCAAGCCTCCTGTTCGCTTCAGCTGCCTGGCTGCCAGCCGCCATCTTGGTTGGCAGTTAATTTGCATATCGCCCTGATTAGCCAATGGGAAGGGTAGCAAAGTTACGGTTAATTACCATGTTTGTCTATTATTAGATAGGACTAGAGGCCTGGTGTACAAAAATTTGTGCCCTCAGGGGGGTCCCTCAGGCTGGCCTGTACCCTCTTGCAATCTGGGACCCCTTGGGGGATGACCATCTACTGGTTTAGGCCCCCTCCCTGGGGAATTGGGCCTAAGCTGGCAGTCAGACATCACTCTGGCAGCCCGAGAACCCTTGGGGGATGTCCACTTGCCAGCAGGGAGCAGGCCTAAGCTGTAGTCGGACATCCTTAGCACTGCTGAGGCGGTGGGAGAGGCTCCTACTACCACTGCTGTACTGGCAGCCATCAGCCTGGCTTGTGGCTGAGCAGAGCTCCCCCTGTGGGAGCGCACTGACCACCAAGGAGCAGCTCCTGCATTGAGCGTCTGCCCCCTGGTAGTCAGTGTGTGTCATAGTGACCAGTCATTTCCAGTATTTCTGCTGTTAGGGTCAGTTTGCTTATTACCCTTTTATTATATAGGATAGAGGCCTGGTGCATGGATGGGTGCCAGCTGGTTTGCCCTGATGGGTGTCCCGGATCAGGGTGGGGGTCCCCACTGGGGTGCCTGGCCAGCCAGGGTGAGGGGCCGATGGCTGTTTGCAGCTGGTCACACCCCCTTCAGAGTGGGGGTCCCCACTGGGGTGCCTGGCCAGCCTGGGTGAGGGGCTGATGGCTGTTTGTGGGCTGGTCAAGCCCCCCCCCAGTGGGGACCCTCACCCCATGGAGGTTTGGCCAGCCTGGGTGAGGGGCTGATGGCTGTTTGCAGGCTGACCACACCCCCTTTAGGGTGAGGGGTCCCCAATGGGGTGCCTGGCCAGTCTGGGTGAGGGGCTGAGGGCCATTTTCAGGCTGGCCAAGCCCACTGGCGACAGAAGCTCCCAGCCTCTCCTTTTTTTCTTTTTTTTTTTTTATTCTGGGATTTATTTACTTTCTATAATTGAAACTTTGTTGCCTTCAGTGGAGCTCAGAGCCGACTCCTGCTCGCTCCAGCTCCGTGGCCATGGCCGGCTGAAAGCAGGTATCTGGGATTTATTTATCTTCTATAATTGAAACTTTGTTGCCTTCAGTGGAGCTCAGAGCTGCCTGGGAAGCTTGGCTTCCTCCATCACTGGAGCAACCAAGCCTCCTGCTCGCTTTAGCTCCTTGGTTGTTGGCCACCATCTTGGTTGGGTTAATTTGCATATAGTCACTCTGATTGGCTGGTGGGTGTGGCTTAAGGTGTAGCAAAGGTACGGTCAATTTGCATGTTTGTCTTTTATTAGATTAGATGGTTTTGCATTCAGCTAATGAGATTTCAGGGTTAGTTGTTACTGCAACCTTACCTTGCCTATTTTGACTGACATTTTCCTTCCAAGTCGGGCATCATAACAGTAGTATACATCATCAAAAAATATGTAATTCTACATTTTCAACTTATTGTTATTACTTAGAATATAGGAGTTTTTATTATTCCACATTTGCCTTTCTGTATACCTATAATCCTGTCTAAACAGTTATCTCTAATACTAATTCTAATAAGTAACAATATTTTGAGGGTTAGGTCATTTTCTATATGTATATGTAAAACTTATATATCCTGTTTTCTATAGAGCCCTAGTTTTTTCCTCTTCCTAAAATGTTGTTTCTCCAGATACTGCTGGGTTAGCTTTCTTATCTTCTTTAACTCTAAGTCTCATCTCCTCAATGAGGCCTGCCCTGACTATGCTAGCTGATACTACCAACCGCACCTCCACACACACACACACAGGCATACACACACACACGCATACACATACACACACAGACACACACACACACACCATACACACATACACATACCACACACATACCCACACACACATCACACACACATCCCCACAAACACACCATATATACAGATACCATACACGCATGCATACCCATACACACACCATATATACACACACCATACACGCACACATACCCATAAACACACCATATACATATACACATCCTCACACACACAATACACATACCCACACAAACACACAGACATACATAGACACACACAAACACACCATGCACACACACACATACCACACACATACCCCACAGACACCACACACACACCCCCCACAAACACACCATATATACACACACCACACACACAAACCCATACACACACCATACACACATACACATACACACATACACACACACACACCATACACTCGCACGCACACACACACACACCATACACATACCCACACACACACCACACACAGCATACACACATGCACACATAACCACACACACACACCATACACACACACACAATACACACACCATACACACACACAGACACACACACAGACACACCCACACCATACACACATACACATACCCACACACACCATACCCATACACACATCATACAGACACACTATACACAAATACACCACACACATGCCACACACACACACATATCCACACACACACCATATATACACACCACACACACACACATACCCATACACACATACCCATACACACATACCCACACACATACCCACATACACAGCACACACACACATACCCAGACAAACACCATACACACACACACCATACACATACACACAATACACATGCACCCACATACACACCACATACACACACACCATACACACATACATGCATATCCACATACCCCACACACACTACACACACACACACATACCCACACACACCACACACACACACACATGTACACCATACACACAAACACACACACACTCTAAATCCCTCTTGTCCTGCTCTATTATGCTTTTTCCATAGCAAATTTTACCATCTTGTATACGATACAATTTACTTATTTATTGAAGTTATTGCATGTATAATATCAATCTCTGCAGTCAGATTCCACTGAGAGTAAGAATTTTTTTCTGTTTTGCTCTAATTACTAAAGAAGTGCCTAGCACCTAGTAAGAAACCAATAAATATCTGTTGAATGAAAAAATATTTATTTGGAGCAAGACATGGTGCCTGATGCTGTGAAGGATGCAGGGATACATAAGATGCCATTTTGTACGTGGCCTTGATGAACTTAAAAATCTAGCAAGAGGTATTAATGAAGTACAGATATTGCTACAATGTTAAGTATAAAATGCAGTGTTTGCAGGAGATGGTAAGGTTATTTCAAGTTTGGTCAAAGGCTGTGTGTGTGTGTGTGTGTGTGTGTGTGTGTGCGCGCGCGCGCGTGCGCGCGCGCACGTGCACGCAGTTCACACGGTCAGTGTTTATATCCTATAAAGTTCCAGGAGCATGCTCCCTTCTTAAATTTGTCCCACTCCCTTTCACCTTGTTAAATTTATAGATCCCGGCCACAGTTAAATGTATGAGTTGTCCCATAACCCTCGAGTTTAACAAAATAGGAGCACTCCCAGACAGTTGAAAATATGTGTGGAATAAACAGCCCTGTGCGATTCACGGTAGAGTCTCCTCTAAGAAGCTCCTTGAGTTGAGGATATTGTTCATTACATGATAACATGTCTGTGCCAGGAGGACTCTGGGGAGAAATACTCTGAAGGCTTAAGTATCTGGAAGAGCTTAGTATCTGCTGAACAATGGGACTGTTTTTGTCATAAGAACAATGTGAATTTCATACTAACAGGTTTTCCTTTTCAAATAGTCCATCTGAAAGCTTGGAGCCAAATTTGTGTGGTTCATCTATTGCAAAGGCATTGCCCTTTTGGGGTTGTATTTTAACATGTGATTTTCCTCACTCCTCAGTTCATTCTACGTGTCCCCCCGCCACCTTGTTATGTTTTTGTTTTTGTTGTCACCTTCTTTTTAAACTTGCATATTTGTTGATTTTCTATTCCAATAAGCAACTTTAAGACATTTTTTTTAAAAAAAATAGGGAAAATATAAAGAAAGTATTTGTTATACATATTAAGGGCACATCACTGTGCTAGGTCTGTGGAAGGGAAGATTAAGAAAGAAAGGAGGCAGGCAAGTGGACCATCAAGGAAAGAAGGGAATAGAAAGAAAATAAAGAGAGAGATGATATGGTCTTGCATTCAAGGAACTTGAGGCATGATGGCCCAGAGCTCTGTGCAGCTTCGGAGCACACTGATCCCTCCCTTCTCTGAACTCTAACAGCATGGAGACTCAATGGCACCTCATTAAGCTCAGGATGATCTAATTCCTGGTGTTGTCTATTTGTTGTTTTATGTGCCTAAGTGTTGCCATTGAGGCAGGGACCTTGTGTTCACTTGTTTGTCTTCTTGTAGTGAGCAGTGCAGTTGCGACATAGATTGACTGATGGAAAAGTCGCCATGACCAGGAGGATGGTAAGCCTTTCTAATACATTGGCTAGTGCAGCTGACCCCTTAGACCTGCTAGTGACACAACAGCATGACTTATTCCCTCACTTATTCTGACTGCATGCAAGGATCTTTGAGGAAATGGACTCTCACATATGGTTCTATGTGTCAGGTTTGTGTCTAAATGTGTTACTGTGTGGGGAATATAAATTGTTTAATATAACTAATTTTTTGCATTCAGAGGGGATTTGCTGAGTGTTTATGCCAGGCACTATGTCATATTTTTGTAATATATTAGCAAACAAAGCAAAGACTGTGGCCCTAATGATGTTTACATGCAAGCAGGATAGGGAGAGAGGGGAGGAGGTAAACTTTAAACACTAGATACAAAAATAGGTAAATGATATACTATGTTAGAAAGAGGTAAGCTCTGCAGAAAAATAAGAAAGGTAGACAAGAGTAAAGGGGGTTGGAAATGCTGCATGAGGGTAGGGTGTTGGAATGTAAATAAGGTGTTGGAGGGACATCCTGTTCAGAAGGAATATTTGAGTCAAGACTGAAAGCAACTGAGGGAGTTAGATATGCCCATATCTGTTCTAGCAAAGCCAGTGCATAACTGTACTGCGAAGGCTCAAGGAGCAGCAAGAAGGCAATGTGCTTGGCATTGAACGAGGAGGGAGAGGATGGTAAGAAAGGAGATAAAAGTATTAACAGGGATTTAGCTAATGTATGACTTTGCAAAATAGTGTGGGATTTTGGGTTTCCCCCTAGTGGATGGGAAACCACTAGAGGAAAATGAGCAGAAGAGTGACATGTACTAATTGGCTTTTGAAAGAGTTGTTCTGTTGCTTTGCTAATATTAGGCAGAAAGAGAGCAATGGAGAAAGCTGTGAAGCTAGAGCAGCCTGGAGCCCACGGCAGTAATCTAGCTGCCAGGCGAAGGTGGCTCAGACCAGGGGCAGCAGCTACAAAAGTGATTCCAGAAACACTTTAAAATATGGGACATACAGTATTTCCTGATGGTTTGGATACAGGATGTGAGGGAGTAGAGTCAAGGATGGCCCCAAGGTTTGGGTCCCGAGTGAAAGAAAGGGAGGAGTTGGCACTTACTGAGCTGAAGAAGACTCCGGGGAGTACCGATTTAGGAGGGAAGATAAGGTTTGAGTTTTGGATGTAATACTTTTACATTTCTGAGAGATATCCAAGTGGAGCTTGTATATTAATCTGTTGGTGGAATGCTAGTTAACAAGAGAGAGCTGGAATGGAAATGTAAGCTTGAGATGCCTTGCAATACAGATACTATTTAAACCCATAAAACTGTAGACCACAAGAGAGGAGAGCAGACAGAGGTGAGGGACCAAGGGCTGAGCCCTGTGGACCCCCCGCCCCCTTAATGGGCAGGGGTATGGAGATGGGAGCTGGGGAATAAAGAAGCCTGAGGCATGACAAGTGAGACAGACAGATGATTGGGAGAGAGTAGCTCTCTGACAGCCAAGTACTAAAAACATGTAAATGAGGAAGGTGTTGTTGACTGGGTCAGAGCTAGTGCGGATCAAGTTAGATGAGGAGAGATCTAGCGATGCAGAGGTCTTTGGCAAACCTGATAAGAGCAGCCTCAGGGGACTGGTGTGGCCAGAGAATTGAACGGGGTGATTTTAGGAGAGAATGGTAAAAGGGGAATTAAAGACAGTGACTAGAGATAACACTTTCAAGGATTTTGTAGCAAAGGGAGTGAGGAAATAGGTTAGTCACTGACAGAGAAGTGAGACTCATAAGGCACTTTTTTTAAGTTGAGAAAATTGTCAATATAGAAATGTTTTTGCATGCTGATGAAACTGTTTTCATAGAAAATGAAGAAAGTCAGTGATGCAAAAGAGGGTAAAGGGAAGAATTGCTGAAGTAATGACCTTGAATACGCAAGAGGGGAGTGGACGTAGGTGCTGGAGGGCAGTGGGGGACACAGATTCAGGTTACAGACAGGAACACAGAGTATGCAGAGGCTGCTGGCAAGCGGAATGTGGTATACCAATACAGTGGGGCCTTGACTTACGAGTGTCCCGACTAACGAGTTTTTTGAGATACCAGCTGTCTCTCGGCTGATTTTTTTCATTGAGTTGACAGAGTAATTTGAGTTAACGAGCTCCTTAACGAGTTCCGTCTCGGAACAAATTAAACTCATAAGTCAAGGCCCCACTGTAATCACTTGATTACACAAGTAGCATGTACTAAGCACTTAATATATGCAAGGAATTCACTTAAAACTCAATGAGGTGGGTGGGCATTACCTTCCATACTTAGACGATGAAACTGAGACTCAGAGAATGGTATAACCGGCCCGAGGTCACACCATGGCTGGCGGTTGCTAAGGTGGTGATGCCAGGACTCAAGCCCAGGTCTTTGTGATTCCAAACCCATATGGTCATCTCTGTGCTCTTCCATCTCTGTAGGCGATGCGTCTGTGGTCTCTCAGGCATGGGCTCTGGGAGAATGACAGGGCATCTTCCCAAAGGTCCCTCAGCTTCCAGCAGAAGCTGCCAGCAAAATGGCAGCCAGGGGGCTGGAGTCAGTGCAGTTTGTTCCCTCTGCTCTCTTTCTGTTTAGACCCAGGATGTGAAGTAACCGCAGGGCCACAGGGAGAACCTCCCTGGAGAATTCCTTTCACATTGCTGACCCCGAAGAGAAGTGAGGGAGGCAGGGCACAGAGCCTGCAGCACCAGAACTGAGAGCCCGGGAGTGAGCACAACATATTCTGTCCCCTTGAGCTACCTTCTAGTGTTAGTTTGCCCTTCAAAGATTAGGATTAGCAAATGCCTGACACTGAAGACCACCTACTCCAACCTCCAACCAGTGGTGATGCTCTTAGAGATGACCCTGCCACACCCCTCCTGGGCGGCTCCACGGATGGGCACCTCACCACCTTATTGGACAGCTGGCTCCCTTATTAGGCAGCTACAATCATTTGGGTTCTGCCTGGATGTCGCTGAAATCTTCCTTACCCCTCCCGTCCCTCAGCTGCAGCAATGGAGTCACACCTGCTGTGGGAGTCAGGCTTCTGTGTTTTTCTAGTTAGACCTTAAGTGGTTTCTGCAGGAGCAGAGAGAGCTTTTTGCCACAAACATAACTTCATGTGGTGGCCTCAAGAGCAGAAGCCGGCCACCGTGAAGGGGTCCAGCTTTACAGAGCACCCAGCAGCAATGCCTTTTGCCTGATGAGGCAGAGAAAAGACTGGATCTGGTGGGGCTCTGACACAACCCCTGCACTCTGTGATGTGACCCGTTGGCTTTCTTTCTCCACAGGTGTCTGCCCCACCAGGCTTCTAGCTCTGATTCTCCTAGTGCTGATTGGTGAGAGTGGGCCAACAGCCCTCCAACCCAGATCTCGCTGATTCATCTTGAGCAGTTCTTGCTTGTCATGACCCATCACCCTTGGGGGAGTCTGACTTTATTACCTATCAAAGCCAGCACATAGCTGTCAGGCCTAAAATGCCATCTTTTTCATAGAAAGAAGGAAATCTGTGAGATGCCAGGGGCCATGGCATGAATAGTTCAGATGTGGTTTGTGCTACTCCTGCCTTTTCGTAGAGTGGAGAAGGGAAAGCCATTTATAAAACTCCCTAGAGGTGGGCCACCACACCTGGTCCAGGAGTCCCTGGGAGGACATTTTGCCGCACTGAGGTGAAAAAGTAGCACATTTCTCCGTCATTTTTTTTTTTCCCTGTAAACTCTAAACTGCCTCTATCCACTTGAATTTTTCTCCCTAGGGACAGCTCCCTTCCTCTCATGAATTAACAGGACATGCTGTTCAAGGCCCATTCAGTGCAGACATGGAGATCTGCCTTCACCGGGGCACAGGACGGGGAATGGAATCTGTGGTTTGCCCGGTGGCTTGCCCATTCATTTGCTCTGGCAGCCACACCCCAGACCTGCTACAGATAAGTGAGCATCATGGGAAGAGGACTGGGAAGCTACAGATAGTAGGACCATCAATGACTGGAGGATATGCAATCTGATTCCAGAAAGTTGGGAAAGGGTCAGATGGGTGGACATGAGCATGGGGAAAGAGCATTTTCTTCAGGGCCCACTCTGTGCTAGAATCAGCTAAAACATATCCAGGCTGGTGAACCCAGGAGGGTTCACCCCTCCTTCTGAAAAGACCCAGGTGCTTATTCATCCCCCCGACCCTGCGTGGCACAACATGGGACAGACACTGAGGGTGCATGGAGGCATTTCCTTGGTGCTCGCAGATGGGTAACCGATCACAAGAAAGAAAACAAAGATATACTAACCACCTACTATGTCCCAGATGTCACACTAAGTGCTTCCACATATACCAACACACTCAATTCTGCACTCTGTTAGAAGCAAGACATCATCACGTCTTACAGATAGGGACACCAAGATTCAGAAATGGTGCATAGCTTATTACAGGGCTGAGATCTAGTTGACCTGAGGTTTATTATGCAATATCCTAGATTAAACCATGAAGTGTTTTCCCATGGACGTCAATCTCACTTTGATAAATTCTAGATAGTTGTCTTGATTCTCATTTGAATTGTGATTGAACCTCACCTTGTTTGAAATGAGTGGGCCTTGAATTGCTTATGATTAGCAGGGACTTGGTAAGCTCTCATTGGTTTTAGGAGTTATAGAATGTTTTCCTGTGGAGCCAGTGCCATCTTTTGGAGGGCGCATGGAGAAGGTGCCAAAAAATGCTGGCCTCAGTGAAAAAGTGGATCTCAACTAGGCTTCCACTTCAATTGAACGGGGTGTATTGACACCTGCTGTGGTCTGGTCCTCTATTAAGCACTATAGGGAGACCAAAGTGAAGTCACACTCTCTCTCCTTAAGCAATTTACAAGTTGCGTAAAAAGACTTAGGCTATCGTTGCACAACTAATGCAAGTAAGTTATAACAAAGGTTCAAAGAAACAATGGAGACAATAGGAGCTCGAGACAAGAGGTCAGAGACAAGAGGAGTGAGAGAGCAGCTACAGTACTCAGACAACATGCAGTGCGTGAGAAAAGCTTGATCTAGGTTTCAAAGAGCATAGTGCTTGGCCCAGCTGGCGTGGCTCAGTGGTTGAGTGTCGACCTATGTATGAACCAGGAGGTCATAATTCCATTCCCAGTCAGGGCACATGCCTGGGTTGCAGGCTCGATCCCCAATGCGGGGTATGCAGGAGACAGCCCATCAATGATTCACTCTCATCATTGATGTTTCTCTCTCTCTCTCTCCCTTTCCCTTCCTCTCTGAAATCAATAAAAATACTTTTAAAAAAAGAGCATAGTGTTTGCCTGGGAAGAAATGGAGAAGAACTTCTCAATGGGAGGAGGAGCTACTTGAGTGTGGAGGTGAGAATGCTAACTGTGTTTAGGGGATGATGCGGTGCCCAGGTTGACTAGGAGTATATAGGAAACATCATTTCATAGGAAAGGCAATTGGGCCTTGAATGCTAACAGAGTGACTACACCTTATTTCAGTGGTCATGGAGAACACTAGCAGGTTCTCATACTGCATAGTTCGTTCATAGGTTCTTAGGCAGAGAAAGACTATAGCAAACAGAGATTTCAGAGGCTGAAACTAGGAGCGGGGTGCAGAGCAAGTGGCAGAGCCAATCCTGGGAAGGAAGACCACTTGGGAAGCTATTGCATTGATCTAGGAGTGATGTCACGAGCACTCAACAAAGAAAGAGGAGGAAAAGCAAAGCAAAGGCTAAATGGGGCCCAATACAGGGGACAGGGACAGTGTGTGGAGAGTAAGGGGACCAGGGGGAGATCAGGATGACTCCACGGTTTAAGCCTGGGCTGAATCAAGGTATCATCCTCATTTTGGAATAGGCTCCAGGGAAGGACTGTCCTGTTTGGAAGAAACAATGACCCAGGTCCAGAGCCTTGGGGATGAAGTCTTGACTCTGTGTTAGCTTTAGCCACATAACCCCTCCCCCAGCCTCAGGCTTGAGGCTGATAAAATGTGCTGTGAGATCCCTTCTAGGACCTTCATGCAAAAGTCTATGTCTGCGATTTTCAATCTTTTTCATTTCATGGCACACATAAGCTAATTACTAAAATTCTGCGGTGCACCCAAAAATATGTTATATTTTTTGCCAATCTGACAAAAAAAATGATATGATTTTGATTCATTCACACCAGACTGCTGTTTTTGTATTGGCTGATGTTATTTTTTATTTGACAATCTAAGGGAAAGAAGTCAGTGCCCCTGACTAGGTAGCCAGATATTACATGGCTTAAAAAGCCCTGTGGCACACCAGAATGCTGTGGCTCACTGGTTGAAAATCGTGGGTCCATATGAAGAAGAGCCGGGAAGCGTTCATTTTTTTTGCTCTCCTCCTTGCCCCCTGCCCACCATGGATTTCTCTCCAAAAAGTCAGAGGCTAGAGTGGCTTGTGTAATAAGAGCCACTGTACATCATTCCACACCATCGTGGGTCTGCTCTGCTGCACGTTTGTGCTTGCAGACATTGAAGTTAACTAATATTCAGAGGGTAGGCTGAGCTGGGCGTGCCAAGCCTCATTAGCTGTGTGGTAGGGTCACCGTGCCTGCCCATGAGGATGTTAAATGGCAACAGTGTCAGAATGAGACAATGCAACTGTCCTGCTGCATTAACAGCCCATCAATCCCTGCAGCCACATGCACAGCCCCCTCTCCCATGGCAGGCTCCTAAGCGAAATGGTCTGTGGAGGCTGCAGCTGGCTGTGCTGGAGGGACCATAGCATGGGCTGCTTCAGGCTCCTGCTGATCAAAGGAATGGTGACATATGAAGAATGCTGGATGAAACCTTGGCTTTCACCCACAGCAAGATCTGGCTCTACCTGTGTCATGAGCATCAATAAACTAACAACAAAAGTAACTCCAGCCCTGGCCGGTGGCTCAGTTGGTTGGAGCATTGTTCCATACACCAAAAGGTTGTTGGTTCAATTCCAAGTCAGGGCACATACCTAGGTTGTACTAGTAAGTTCAGTCCCTAGTCAGGGCACACATGGGAGGCAACCAATCGATATTTCCCTCTCACATTGATGTTTCTGCTTCTCCCTTCCTCTCCAAAATCAATAAAAAACATATCCTCAGGTGAGGATTAAAAAAATTACTAGAGGTTGGATCCTAATTTCTGCAGCCCTAAACAGTCTTTTTTTTTTTTTTTTTGTCATCTTAAGGGGTAGAGTGACTAAAAAAGCAACAGGCAGGATGAGCATCAAATACAAATGGAGATGATTGGCTAATAGCTAATATCTCCTTGGTAAAGTGTCAAGACAACAACAAATTTTTGACGTGCTAAAACATTAAATCCTCTGTGTTCTCAGATGGACCCTAGAACTTCCCAATTTAAAAAACAAAACAAAACAAAAACAAATATCGATTGCTCTTAGAATTTGCTTTTTTGGCCACTAGGTGACCGGTGATCTCTACATAAAATGTAGATTCTTTTTTCCTCATACTCCTTGTATCTCAGAGTTGGGAGGTTTGGTAACTGTTCTTTTTGGTTCCAATCCATTTCTTCATCCCTTTTGGAAAAGCCCTCAGCCTTTAAGGCTCAAACCAAATGACTATACCACTTCCTCCCCCTTCCATGATAATTCTTTGAGGTTTATTTATTTATTACAATTTAACACTTGATTCATCATCTTCCACTTTTTATCCCTGCCTTCATCCTAGGCAAAGTCAACATCCATGTGGACCACATATTAGACATTATTGATTACTTGAATTTCTCATGTCCTGTGGCCTTACCCACCTTAGCTGAGCCCTTGTTCCATGATCAGATGCTGGGCAACAACCTCACTAGAAAATTTGCCTCCAAAATCATAAACTTGAACATTCACTTTTATCCTAAAAGCTACTATGCCTCTACTGTAGTTGCCCAAATATTTCCACTGCATGGGTCCTCTGGCCTCAAAATGTTCAGTTCATTGAACCCCATTTCAATCCATCAGTGGACATCTGTCTTCATTTCCTACTTTATCTAGCTTAGTTTTCTTATTATATCAACTTAATCAATCTATTTTAAAATAACTTCAAATTCATTATTCCTTACCTTTGTCCATTTCACTTCTCTTCAAAAAGCCCTATCTGTAAAGAAACAGCCCACCTTCTCTGTATCCGCACCCAAACAACTGAGCACAGTAGAAGAAAATCATAGAAACAGGTCGATTGACATCACCATGAAATGTTTCACACTAACTTAGGAAACTAATTCTGAGATGAAGATTTGTGCTGTCCAAGATTCTGGCCTTTCTCATTTTCTCAGGAAAGTTTGTCTCCCTACTTTATATCTGTATTTTAAATTTCCTTTACCCTGTACTAGCACCTCTGCTGATCTATGTGACTTACTAGCAGAGTGACCCTTGAGGGATCTCAACTCTGGTCACCTTAGTAGAAAAGTGCCAAGAAACTTCCTATGGATCACACTGTGTGAAGAGTAGCCACATCTCCTCCTGATCATTAGGGTTAATTAATATGCAGAGATAGTGACCACTTTCTTTGCCTTCTGAGCCCAAAGAGGTCATAATGAAGAACATTTAATGAAATACATTTTGATGAAATTTTGCTCTGTCCCTATATATATAAATTTTATAATGGCCATTGATTTAGGCAGAATTTAAGTATATCATGCCCTGAAAAATGGTCCTCTTTTCTTAGAGAGTATCATATCAAAGCTGGCACCTCACTTGTGTCATCAAAAGGCCATACTATTGCTCTATCAGATTGGCAATTTCTGGACTATAGTAAGTAATAGGATAAGTAAATGTAATGGTTATATATTCCTGCCTTTCCTCCATTGCCATAAAGTGGATCTCCGGGTCTAATGACATGTAATAGTCCTCAGTGGATTAAACTCTCAGGAAGAGCTTAGGTAGTGTGCTGGCTGAGGGCCTCTGGTCAGGAAAGGTACGTCCACTCTTGGAATAGACGTTAATACCATCAAGATGAATCTCTGCCCTTGCCAGAGTGGAAGGAGTTCAGTATAACCCCTTTGTCACCAAGTGTCAGGTTGGTCTTCTCTAGTGATGATGCCATATGAAAACCCAGCCTTTGTCTCTGTGGTCAGCAGGTTGGACATTTGGCAACTTCAAGAATTCAATCATCCTTGGTAAGTGGTACTTGTGCTGTTGAGCCCATGTATAGCAACCATTCTGATCATGGTCACTCCGTCTATGAACCATTGTTCAGGTTGAAGTGCTGTTAACAAAGCCTGGCTGGCATCAGCTGGCTTAATTATTCTGGTGTTCTTTGCGGGCCATTGACATATGACATAAAGATCTTCATACGTTGTGCCATGTTCATAGGTCAGTTCACAAGCTTCTTCATTCTTTCTCATCCCAATCGTCTAATCTATTTCTATTTTTTATAAGTCCTTGACCAACTGGCTAGCCCATTCATCACTGCCCATAAGATCACAGATAGTCTTACTTCAGGCCATTTCTATTTGCTCTCAAGGTAAATATCCAGGTATACCACTTGCAACTCCTGACTGCTGGTAGGATTTGGTCTCATTGCCATCTTTCAGAACCACCCCTGAGTGGGGCTATAGTGCAGCAAAAATTCATCATTCGTTTTCAGCCACACACAAAACTAACCTGCCCATGACCAAGTTCAACTCCTTTTTTTTCTCCTTTATTAGCTGATCATTGTGCAGGTTTGAGCTGAAACAGAGATGCTGGTGTAACTGTGGTGGAAAGCAGAGGTGTGACCCACCTGCTCCTGTACCTTATTTGTGCCCTCTGGCCCAGCTTGTGCCTAACCTGGAGTTACTTCAACCTCCCAGTGGGCTGATGCTAAGTCTGCCTGAACTTATGACTTGGTGGATCTTCTACTAGCTGCTTTTTGAGTGATGTACTCTCTTATAGATGGTGTGGCCTTGCTACAGAACCCTAGAGGTCGATATTTTGACTCTCCTATGAGGACCCGCTATAAACTCCACCTAGTGTCTTTTCTCTCCACAGACACTTCTGGCACCATAGGGTCTCCCTGGTCTATGCAACAAGCCTTGCAGCTGCTTGCACACCAGCCTGACCTGCTGTAGAGTCCTTTCCTGCTCTGTGCCCCAGAGCTTTTCACTGCAGCCATAAAATCCATTGGCACACTACTCTCAACTGTGGCATTGTGCTTCCTTCTTATTGTTGTAATATGAGTAAACAATAATTTGCTCTTTACTTTGGAGGGAATGCCCTGTCATGCTGTAGACACTGACCCCTACAATTTTAACTACTGTTACAAGTCCCTTAATCTTCATAGCTCTCTGCAGGTCAGACCTCCACCTGGCTACAACACTTCCCTTGTCAGTTGTTATGGCATTGCATCCACCTTGCTTCGGATGCTTAAATGTTACCCCTTGAACTCTGTCATTTTATGACTCTGTCATGCCTGTTGCTACTAGAAAATTCAGTTCCACAACAGCCTCTCCTCTTTAAGCTCTAGCCCATAGGGGACAACCAGGCTTGAACTTTCAAGGATTTCTGTATTAGTCAGCTTCAGGCTGCCATAACAAAATACCATTGAAATACCATTGACTGGGTGGTTTAAACAGAATTTTAGTTTTTCACAGTTCTGGAGGCTAGAAGTCCAAGACCAAGGTTCTGGTGAGAGGTCTCTTTCTGGCTTGCTGATGGTCACTTTCCTGTTATCTCTCCCATGGCCTTTTCCTAGTGCGTGGGAAGAGAGAGAGAGAGAGAGAGAGAGAGAGAGAGAGAGAGAGAGAGAGAGAAATCTTCTGTTTCTTCTTATAAAGACATTAATTTTATCAGATTAGAGTCCCACCCTTATGACCTAATTTAACCTAAATTACCCCCCTGAAGACTCTATCTCCAAATAAAGTGGCATTGGGAATTAGGACTTTAACATATGAATCCAATCCATAACACCCTCTCACCTATGCATGCCTTGCTGCTTTGACAAATGAATTGTCCTCAGACTTTCCCATGGCCCATACCTAGGTGGGTTTTTCTGGCTTTTCATACTATATCTACTGTAGCATGCCCCCTTCTCTGAGCTTCTTTCATCAGCTGCGTCTATTGTTTTGACATTTCTACTTCATTTAGTGAGGGCCTTTTCTTTTTCCAAGTTTCCAAGAAAATCTAGGTGGGGTTATTTCCGGAGGGTAGCATGTGTTTAGCAAGAGAAGCAGGATCTTTTATGAAAGAGAAGCAGGAGCATCAGCTTCGAATAAGGAGGAAGGGGCCAATTCCATAGAGTCCAAGAAAACCTGGGGTTTCAAGGTTCTTGAGTTTTTTAACACAGAAGTCTCCATCCTAATACTAAGGTTCCCATTGCTTCCTAGTCATACCCCTGACCTTGGAATAGCAGACTTGCTGAGGTTGAGAATTCAAACTTCTCTAATGCCTTGCTACCCTTATAATTAAGTGTTTGACCTGGTTCTCAGCCTTTTCTGCCTCCTTCTACAGGAGAGGGGAGTCTCTTTATATGCTGCTTAGGAGGCCTCTGACTTTCACACTTTGTGTTAAGCTGGTGATTAATCACCTCAGCCTCTGTTGTCTTTCCCCAGTGCACCAATAGCTCTCTGCAATTGCTTTCAATCCCAGAGACTTGAAACTTACTATTTCCTGAAGCTTCGCAGATATTTCACCCTCTGGCACTTTCTCTTCTATTGGTTTCTCATCCCAGTTCACCACCAGTAAAAATTTTAATAATTGTTCTACTACTCAGGACTCCAGCTACCACCAGTGGCAGACATCGTTACAGCTGCATCTACACAGTGATACAACTCCAAAAACCCATCTTGAAGTCTGCTTCTTGATACCAACTATCTCAGGTCACATTCCCTGAAAGCAGATTTTGAGATGGATATGTGCTAATTTAGGAGTTTTGCTGGGGGTGCTTTCAGGAACCATGCCTGTAAGGGAGTGAGGAATGCAGAACTGAGCAGAGGGTGGGTGTTGAACTGTGATGTAACTGCAGCAGAAGCCTCAGCCAGCCCCACAGGAAGCCTGGAGCTGGGATGGCCCTTCCGAGTTGCCTCAATTTAATTTTGATATAGTAGTAATATCTGTCAGTTTTTCACCTTATGGTTTATGTACCTTTGGGATTATAGTTAAGAAAGCATTCCAAACCCAAGTAACAGATTCATTTTCCAACACTTTTTGTCTATTTGCTTATATATTTACTTTTCTCAGCCCCTGATGGGTTAAGTCATTATAAATAAATAAATTATGACAAAAAATCTCACTGATCTAAACATATTTAAGCTTCTAGGACTCAGCAACTTACACTTCACAATAGTTTAACTCACAATAGTTTAATATTTTTTAGGTTGCTGTGATCTTTGAGGAAATCTTAGAGAACAGAGAATTGTCAGAAGACCAGGGGACCAGGGTCAGGCCGATTCCCAAAAACGGAATAAGAAATAAAAGAAAATTTGAAAGTGGATTACAGAAAAGATAGTTTGAGAATATCCAAAAAGAAAGCAGAGGATTCTAAGATTTAGATTGCATTCTCTAGAAGCATTTCATGCCACATTTGTCTATTTTTTTATTCTTTTTGAAAGTAAGTATTTTAGATTAGTATATCAGAAAAATATGTTTCTGGGTTTTATTAAGGGATGTAGTCAATAATATTGCAATAAATATGTTTGGTGCTATGTGGAAAATGGAAACATTGGGGGGAACACTTTGTAAAGTATGTGATTGTCTAACCACTATACTGTATATCTGAAACCATTATAAAATAATTAGAGGCCCAGTGCATGAAATTCTTGCACTCGGGGGGAGGGAGTGTCCCTCAGCCTGGCCTGCACCCTCTGGCAGTCCAGGAGCCCTCAGGGGAGTGGGCCTACGCTGTCATTCAGACATCCTTAGTCTGCCATGGAGAGACTCCCGCCACCTCTGTGCTCACCAGCTGTGAGCCCAGCTTCTGGCTGAGTGGCACTCTCCTGTGGGAATGCACTGACCACCAGGGGGTAGCTCCTGCATTGATTGGGATCGGGCCAAAACTGGCTCTCTGACATCCCTGAGGGGTCCAGGATTGTGGACCCCACCAGTGCACTATCAAGGACATGGGAGGTTGGACACTTGTGAAGGGACTGCAGGAGGGCTCCAGGGCATGTCCAGCCTGTCTTGCTCAGTTCTGATTGGCCAGACCCCAGCAGCAAGCTAACCTACTGGTTGGAGCATCTGCCTGCTGGTGGTCAGTGCATGTCATAGCAGCTGGTCGACCGGTCGACTGTCTATCCCTGGTGGTCAGTGCAGGTCATAGTGACTGGTCAACCAGTCAACTGTCTGCCCCCTGTTGATCAGTGCACGGCATAGCTAGCGGTTGAGCAGCCTTAGCATATCATTAGCATATTATGCTTTGATTGGTTGAAAGGATGACCGGACAACTGGACACTTAGCATATTAGGCTTTTATTATATAGGATATTGAAGGTAAACTGTAATTTTAAAGAAGACATTCTAAAAACAGTTATCCTATCTTATCCTATCCTAAGATGTACTAAGAAATGATAAAAGAGTTTTAGGCAGATAATAACTTGATGAAGAACCCAAAGATTTGGGTCAGTGATGTGCTGCAGAGAAGTTTCTAGTGACCTTCCCCAGGGCCTTCTATATAGTCCGAAACTATAGTCATTTGTAGATGACATGAATTTGGGGTGGTTAGCAAATATACTGGGTGACAGAATGAGGTCCCCAAGCTAAAAAAATAGAATTAATTCAAAATGATAACATTTAACAAAGATAATTCATATTGAGCTTACAAAAAACAAAAAAAACCCAAAAACCAACAATAAAAAAACAACACACACACACACACACACACACACACAACAACAACAACAACAACAACAACAACACCATAATTATAGGATGAGATAATAGGAATGTAGTAATTGTGAAGAAAAAGAAATAATACCTGGGATTTAGTTGAGAATAAATTCACTGTCGTCACCTAAAAAGCAAGCACACTCTTGGCTACATAAACAAATCTACATTGTCTAAAATGACACAGGTGACCATCTTGTTACATCTTGTGTAAGTGAAATCACATAAGTAGGAACGTGTTCTAGACACCACATTTGCTAGACCAAGTTCAAAGGAGAGAAACGAGGATGGTGAAGATCCACAAAGCCTTGCATGTAGGCAACTATCTTGGAACCTAGTGATATCTGGCCTGGAAAAGACAAAATAGAGAGAAATGCCTTGTCTCTGGCAGCAAATATTTAAAAGAATGCCATGGGGAAAAATAATTAGCCTTTTCCTTTTTCTCTCAAATGTTAGAAACAACAAGTTTAAAGGTACAAAGAAATTGATTTCAGTTAAATATAATGAAGAACTTCTATTCAGAGTGAACTATTGGAGTGTCCTGCCCTGGCATGAGTTGTCAGGCATAGATTTGATGGTGACATAGGGTGAGTGTTTTAGGAAAGATTCAAACTCCATCAGGTTGGAGGTTAGACTAGATAAGGATTAAGGTTCCTTTCAATCCTCAAATTCTGTTCCCCTGAACCAAAGGCCAGAATTTGTGCTTATTTAAAGCAGGTCATTATTGGAATGTAGTCTCCTGCTCAGGGCACAGAGAAGTTAGACTGGTCAAGGGTGATGTTTTAAAGTAGATCTCTTTTACAGTAATTTAAAATGCTCATGTGCTGTGCCCTGTGTCTGTCAATATTTCTGAAATGGAAGCAGCAGAGCAAAACCTTCCACTTCAACATATCCTGGCTTTGTCCTCTCTAAGCTGTCAAAAATTGTTCTTATGTCTTTCCTTCGAACTCAAGCGTAAGAAACAAAAAAAACAAAACAATTCAAAGTGTTGTTCCTTAAAGGATAAGGTTGTTCAAAGGTTAATAATGACTCTATTTACTAAATGCTGACTATATTCCAAGCATTATACTAAGCACCTGATTACATACTAGTACTAGTAGTGGTTTAATCTTCAAACAATCCTAAAAATGGGTGTTATCATTATTATCAATTTCCAGCTGGGGAAACCAAGGCTCAGAAAGTCCATAGTCAAGGACTCAAGATGGCAGCTGAATAGGTGGATGTTACACTCACTTCTTACCAGGACCAAACTGGAATTACAATGAAAATATAGAACATTCAACTTGAATAACCAACTGAAGGCTAGCTGAAGAGTAGTCTTATAACCAAGGGTTTACAGAAGTCACATCAAGGCTGGTCTGACCGGTGGAAATGTGAAAAGGGCTGGGTCCACTCCCACAGCTGATGGCTGAGAGGGATATCTCAGCTGCAAAGATTCCCACTAAGAAGCATGGGGTCTCAACCCCAAGGCAAGCTCCCCATCACAGAGCATGAGAGCCTAGAACAGGTGCTCACATAACATTTGGCTGTGAAAACCAGTGGGGATTCTGTCCACTAGGCAGAGATGAGAGTCTGCTAGGGACACAAGCTCTCTCTTAAAAGGACAATGCACAAATTCTTGTTCTCAGTCACTCAAACCTGACTCTGGCATAGGGTATCCTATGAGGAGAGACCAGGGTTTGTGGATTTAAGGAGAGAACTGAAGGGACAGTCACTAGGATCCCTGAGCTGAGTCCTTCTCTCAAAAAAACACAATCTTTTTTTTTCTTCTTTATGGGGGAGGGGGTGTGGAGGACTCCCCTCCATATGGCATCAACCTGGGGAAATGTAATAGCCCCACCCTTCGGACTCTCTGTTGCCCCAGCCTGCAGATCTTGCACCCTGCTGAGAAGTCAGGTGTTCAGGGATGTAGTGGTTTGGGCAAACTCAGGGGGTGTCAGTGACTGAGTTGCATGAATTTGAGGTGGGGGGCTATTTCCCCTACTATCCTGTGAACCTGATAAGTGTGTCCCCCTCATGGGAGAACCACAAGCCCCATGCTCCAGGCCTAAATCATTGCCCTACCACAGTGGTGTGTGAGCACCCAGAGGATGGCAGATAGGCTTTGCATATCCTAGGACAGTGGTCGGCAAACTCATTAGTCAACAGAGCCAAATATCAACAGTACAATAATTGAAATTTCTTTTGAGAGCCAAATTTTTAAAACTTAAACTATATAGGTAGGTACATTGTTATTAACTTAATTAGGGTACTCCTAAGGCTTAGGAAGAGCCACACTCAAGGGGCCAAAGAGCCGCATGTGGCTCGCGAGCTGCAGTTTGACGACCACGGTCCTAGGACATTTTCTGAGTGGCCTCAGACATAGTACTGGCATCAAGTTTGAACCTGTATTGATCTGGTGAACACTCCTCGCTTCTACCTGGTGACTTACTTAGAACCTACCTCATGCAAATCAAGTGCCACCAGATGTTCTGAAGTGACTAAACCTAACAGGCAGCCAGCAGGTGGAGGCAGGCAGAGGCGGTTCTCAGGGTGCCTTGGGACTTTTGATGATTTGCTCCTGCATCAGGAACTACTAAAATCCAATGTATTTGGGCAAATCCAAAGGGAGATTTCAGCAGGCACCAACCCTTGCTGAGGCAAATTCTGTTTCATGTGGTTAGAACCTGCACAGCAGTTCATATACTGTGGCCAGGGCTGATCCTCACAATCTGCAAGCCTGAGGACTGGCACAAGTGGGCAAATAGCAATCAAGACTCAATTACAACAGGAGAGCCCACATAACCCACCCAAGGGACATTCCTAGAACACCCAGCGCAGGTGATCAAGGAGACTGCCAACAAATTGGACAATCTGAATGAAATGGATATATTCCTACAAACACACACTCTTCCAAAACTGAATCAGGAAAAATCAGAAAATCTGTATAGATCAATTAGAACTAATGAAATTGAAACATTAATCAAAACCTCCCAACAAACAAAAGCCCTAGACCGGATGGCTTCACAGGTGAATTTTACCAAACATTCAAAGAAGAACTAACATCTGTCCTTTTCAAACTATTCAAGAAGAGGGAAGACTCCCAAGCTCATTTTATGAGGACAGCATTATCCTAATTCCAAAACCAGATAAAGACACACCAAAGAAAGAAAATTGTACCCTGATGAATATAGATGCTAAAATCCTCTCAACTAAACATGAGCAAAGTAAATTCAGTAATACATTAAAAAGATCATGCACCATGATCATGTGGGATTTATTCTGGGGATGCAAGATTGGCACAATATCCGCAAAACAATAAATGTTATATAAAAATGAAGGATAAAAATCACATGATAATATCAATAGATGCAGGAGAGGCATTTGATAAAATTCAGCACTCATTTATGATAAACACTCTCAGTAAGGTGCAATAGAGGGAGCATACTCAATGTAACAAAGACCATGTATGATAGAAACACAGCCAATATCATAGTCAATGGGCAAAATTACAAACATTTCCCTTAACTTAGAGGAGAAGACAGGATGTATGCTCTCACTACTCTTATTCAACATAGTACTAGAAGACCTAACCACAGCAGTCAGACAAGGAGAAGAAATAAAAGACATCCAAATTGGAAAGAAAGAAGTAAAACTCTCATTATTTGAAGGTGATGTGACACTTTATATTGAGAACTCAAAAGATTCCACCAAAAAGTACTACAAAAAAAAGAGTGTTAGTAAGGATTTGGATAAAAAGGAACCCTCATACACTGTTAATGAATTCAGTAAAGTAGCAGAATACAAAGTAAATATGCAGAAATTAGTAGCATTTTTATACATCAATAATGAACTATCAGAAAGGGAAGCTAAGAAAACAATTCCACTTATAATTGCATAAAAAATAAAATACCTAGGAATAAATATAATTGAGGATATAAAAGACCTGTATTCAGAAAATTAAAAGATACTAAAAAAGAAATTGAAGAAGATACAAATAAGTGGAAGTGTATATCTTGTTCATGAATAGAATTAACATCATTAAAATGTTCATACTACCCACGGAAATCTATAGATGCAACGTAATTCTGATGAAGATACCAATGGCATATTTCACAAGGCTAGAACAAATATTCCAAAAATGTATATGGAACCACAAGAGACCCTGAATAGCCACAACAATCTTGAGAACGAAGAACAAAGTTGGAGGAATCACACTACCTCTTATCCAACTACACTACAAGGCCATGATAATCAAAACACCATGGTTCTAGTATTAAAATAGACATATAAATCAATGGAACATAATAGAGAGCCCAGAAATAACCCCATGCCCTGATAGTCGATTAATATTTGACAATGGAGTCAAGAACAAATAACAGGATAAAATAGTCTAGTCAATAAACGGTGTTGGGGAAATTGGACAAATAAATGCAAAATAAGAAAGAAAATAGACCACCTTATTACACTAAATACAAGAGTAAACTCAAATGGATTAAAGACTTAAATGTAAGACTGAAAATCGCCGAAACCGGTTTGGCTCAGTGGATAGAGCATCGGCCTGCGGACTGAAAGGTCCCAGGTTCGATTCCGGTCAAGGGCATGTACCTGGGTTGCGGGCATATCCCCAGTAGGAGATGTGCAGGAGGCAGCTGATCAATGTTTCTAACTCTCTATCTCTCTCCCTTCCTCTCTGTAAAAAAATCAATAAAATATATATATAAAAAAAAGACTGAAAATCATAGCAATCCTAGATGATATAGGCAGTAAAATCTCAGATATTCCTCATAGCAATATTTATCTCCTCAGACAAGGGACACAAACAACAATGATAACAAATAAAAAACACACAAATACGACTACATCAAACAAAAAGGTTTTGCGCAGCAAACACACACATACGAACACACACACACACACACACACACACACACACACACACAAAACACTATCAACAAAATGAAAATAAAACCCACAGAATGGGAGAATATATTTGCCAATGATACACCTGATAAGAGGTTGTTATCCAAAATTTATAAAGAATGTATCCAACTCAGCACCAAAAACAAACAACAACAACAATAAAAAACAATCCAATTAAAATATGGGCAAAGGACCCTCATAGACACTTCTCCAAAGAGGATGCACAGATGGCCAATAGATATATGGAGAGATGCTCAGTGTCACTAATCATCAGAGAGATGCAAATTAAAACCACAATGAGGTAACACCTCATACCTGTCAGAATGGCTATCATCAATAAATCAAGAAAACAATAAGTGTTAGCAAGGATTTGGATAAAAAGAAACCCATGCACTGTTGGTGGGAATACAGATTGGTGTAGTACTGAGGAAAGGTAAGACCTCAAAAAAATAAAAATGGAACCGCCCAATGACCCAGAAATTCCACTTCTGGGAATATACCTGAAAAAAAAAACCAAAACACCAATTTGAAAAAATATATCAACCCCTTTGTTTATTGCAGCGTTATATACAATAGCCAAGATCTGGAAACAGCCCATGTGCCCATCAGTAGATGAGTGGATAAAAAAGCTGTGGTACACTTGCACAATGAAATACTACTTGCCCCTAAAAACTAAGTGACAGCATGGATGGACCTGGAGAATATTACACTAAGTGAAATTAGCCAGTCAGAGAAAGACACTACTATATGACTTCACTTTTATGTGGAATGTAATGAACACAATAAACTAACAAAGTAAAAATACACTCATAGTTACAGAGAACAGACTGACAGCTGTCAGAGGGGAGTGAAATCGGGGTGCTGGGTGAAAAAGGTAAAGGGATTAAACAAAAAAAAAGAAAAGAAAAAAAACGAATCTCATAGACACACAACAGTATGGTGATTACCAGAGAGAAAGGGGGTTTGGAGGAGGTCGAAGATAGTAAAGGGGGAATAAATGGTAATGGGAGGAGACTCGGAGGGTGAACACAGGATACAATATAGAGATGATGTATTATAGAATTGTACGCCTGAAACCTGTATGGTTTTATTAACCAATGTCACCCCAATAAATCAATTCTTTTAAAAAGGGGGGGGGGGAAGGATGCCATTATGTTAAAAGCAAAGCATGAGTGAAAGGTGGGAGAGACACAGAGCCTGAAGGTAAGACCAAAGCAGCAGTGGAATCCAGGTCATGTAGGACCATTGAAGAAAATGCCTCAAAGAAGTAAACATTTCCATGCAATGGGTCCTAAAAGTTCTCAGGCATTTTCACAACTCCTGAGCAATGATATTTCCAATCATATTTATATATGCAATAAACTGTACATGCCAATTTATTAGACATATAACCTCAAAATTGTTAAAACCCAACAAAATTTTTTAAAAGATAAAGAAAGTCAATAGTCATAATCATAGTCAGCAGACCTTACAAACCCAAGTTTTCAATCTAGGGATAAAAAAAATTAACAGTGGTAAGCCCAATACAATGCTGCCTCTTTGAGGCAAAGAAAAATTTTTGTAATATGAAGGAATTTTGATAGCAACCTTGTGTGACACGCCTACAGGGGCAGCTGATCTGACACAACTGTTGAGCAAGGCAGACTGGAGAAGACAGTGTGTTTCAGATAATTGAAGGAATGATCATTCTGTGTGGACACCATATTTTGGACGACCAACAGCCACAAGCTGCACACATCAATTGAGTCTTATTTCAGTTGGCTCATTTGCCCAGAATAACAAGCAAACACAGTGTGGATGAAAACAGAAAGGCCACAAAAGAGAGGGGATGGAGATGCAGTTCACTGGTACCTCAAGGAAAGAAAACAACCCATGCATTTATTATATTTCCTTTTTGTTACAAAAGTAACATTCCCTCATTGTAAAACCAGGTAGAAAAATACAGAAAAGAACAAGTAAGATATCATTTGCAATCATCACACTGCCCATATGGTCACTGAGAACAGTCAGGCATGCATACTTTTAGCCATGGACCTATAAATTCACACAAATTCTCTTACAAAACTGCAAGTGCTCTATAAACAGTTTTGTAGCCTTTTTTTTTTTCTGAATATATTGTTGTGAACATTTTTCCACCTCATTAAATTTTCTTCTACTCTATCATTTCAAATGGCTACATAGCATTCTGCTGCACGGATGTGCCATAATTGAAACCTCATTTTTCATAAATAAATAAATAATAAATAAATAAATAAATAGTACATACATACATACACACATACATACATGCATAAATCACGGGGAGCCCTCCTGCAGGTCGAGCTCCGACACTTGAAGAGGTGGGTGGAGCAAATGCCAAGACCAGGAGGGCAGAGAATAGGAGCAGGAGCAGCAGGGACATTGGTTGGCGGGGGTCTGATTTGGAAATGAGCTTTAAGAAATGAGAGTAGTAACGGACATTGAATGCTGGTGAGATATATTTGAGGAGAAAAATCACCCCAGGGGGACAAGAAGGGAGGTGATAGACCAGAGAAGGTTGCTGATATGGGGAAGAGAAAGACATTTGAGACTCTTCCCAGGAGAGGAAAGCTTTGTGGGGAGGTGAGCAAGAGTTTGAGTAAAGAGCAAATTTAGGTTTGGGTAGGGATCCTGACCAAGAAGGAGAAGCTTGAAGGTACAAACCTGAATCTAATCGACCATGTAATTTCCAAAGCCTGTGCTTTTCCCAATGGTTTCATTAAAATGTCCCTTGGCCCTCAGCAAACCTGGACTTTGGGTAGGACCCGGATGTACTAATTATCCCAGAGAAAGCTACAGAGATGTGGAAAGATGAGGCCCTGCAGTTACTCCCCTGGGAGATTTGCTAATGGATGTCCCTCAGACAAGACTGGGCACCACCAGTGGAAGGGAGAAGGAGAGCAAATCTGCCCCTCTGACCACCTCAAAGTGCCTGGAAGCCAGCTGTCCTCTCCCTTTCCTGCCGCCCCTCTAACGGTGGGTCAGGACCAGCCTATACAGTTCTCCACACCTACACTCCAGGTCTGCCAGCGACAGTGAGTGGTGGGAGGGAGCTGACTTATCTCTCCTGACCACACCCCCTTGCCCTCAGCAAGAGGAAACCAATTGCCAAGGTTCTTTTTTTTTTTTATTGCTTAAAGTATTACAAAGGGTATTACATATGTCTCCTTCTTTTCCCCCCACTTGACATTCCCCCGGCCTCCCCTATCCCTGTCTTAAGAGTGAACTCGAGGACCCACTTCTGAGGCCAGAGGCCCTAACAGCCAGGATGTGGAGCGGTAGGCGGCAGAAGTACCCCCTTTTGACCTCTGCCTTTACAAAGAAAATATAACAGAGGAGGTTCCCCCATTCTGGTCAGCCCTTTGGAATAGGATCATGGGAAGCATTTGCCTGGGCTTGGTAAAAAGCTTGGTAGGGATCTTTGGAAATCATCTGTGGCTTATTTTTATGATAGGAAGTCTGTCTGCACTGAGGGAGCTTCAGGGTTGTGTTAAGTCAAAACATTTTGTGACCTTGAGCCATTCTGTTCTCCGTTCCTCATTGATAAATAGGACAGGTAATAGAATCTCTGTCATACGTGTGGGATTAAGCAGCTGATTGCTGCCTTTCTGTTAGAAGGGCTCCATCCAGCACCTTTCTTTCACTGGGAGTGTGATCTCTGAAAGCTGTCATTTCCTCAGCGAATCCCCCCCACCCCACCCCGAGCTGGGTTCTGGCCTCATCAGCCCTCTCCTGTCAGCTGAACTGGAGGCAGTGACTCACACATAATCTCAAGCGGCATTTGTGGAAATTGTTCTACAAGATGAATGAGTGAAAGTTGCTCTGGCTTCTCCAGCCCATTCTTTCTCTGCGAACAAGCTCTATGGTCAAAAATAATCATCAGAAGCATGTTTGAGGACCATGGAGTCAGAACCAGAGAAAATAAGTCTATGGCTCAAATGTTTACTGGCTTGGGTGGCATGACACATTCGTCTCCACAGCAGATATTTGCCTGTGAGGTGGACGGGCACTCACAGCAGCCTGACAGGGCAGCCCTTGAAGAGGTGTTTCTTCTGGGAAGGCACAATGCCATTGATTAGATTTCTTCTTACCAAATTACAATCTCACTCCAAGTTCATCTCCCTGAGATCGCTCACAATCTACCTTGACTGAAGTCTGAGGTGTTCTGGAACATTTCAGTCACATAATTACAGACAATCTCTGTGTTTGCTTTCACAGTTGCCAAATCACTTCCATTGTGTGTGGATTTCACTAGGTTTAACCCTCATCATCAACCTTGGGGCTCTAGTGTCTCACTGTCACCCCCTGGCTGGCAGGACATGCAGATAGAAAAGCTGCCAGGACCACCCCTGTTCAAGTATCAGGGTGTGTCATCAATCATCCTGTGTTATTGATAACAAAGCCAGGCCTCGGATCTTGGCTTCCGGATGGGAGCCTCTCTCATTACAGGCCACTCTCCAGACCTGGTTCAAAGGCAGCGAACTATCTAGGGGAACACAGGGGATATTTCCTGGATCTCAATGTCCAATGCTCTGTCTAGATTTTGTTCAGGCTCATGTAGGCCCCTTGTGTATTGGGTCTTTTAACCTCTACTAGCTGATATTTGCTTCCACTATCATTGCAGTAGGTTTATTGCAGCTGTCTTCTCCTCAGTTGCTCAGGGAGGTGTATAAATATTTATTTGATACCTACTAATTAACCAGCACACAGAAAAGGCCACAGACCTGAGGTTATGGTCTTTGAAGAGAAAACCCTGGAGTGTTTGGTCGATGGAAACTTCTAGTGATGGTAGGTCATAGCATCTTTTTAGGGCGGACTTGTTTGGAGGTTCTTTGGTTGTTAAGGAATTGCCTTTATCTCCCTGCTCAGTAGGCCTCTTCTCCTCCTCCTTCTCTTCCTCTTCCTCCTCCTTCTCTTCCTTCTTCTCCTCCTCTTCCATCTTCTTCTTTTTTAAATATGCTTATATTGATTTTTAGAGAAAGAGAGGAAGTGAGAGGGATAAACAGATAAACATATTGATGAGAGAGAAACATCATTGATTGGTTGCCTCCTGCATACCCCCTACTGGGGATCACGCCCTCAACCTGGGCATGTGCAACCAGGAATATAACTAGTCAGTGACAGCATGGTTCATGGGTTTATGCTCAACCATGGAACCACACTAGTGGCTTCTTTTGATAACAAATTATCACTTGAAAACCTCAGGAGGACTCTTCAAGGTGGTTCTCCTGGATGGAGGCAGTTGAGTCTGGACATTGATTTCAAGGCCTCTGAAGCAGGTCCTGCTCCTGCTGCTGGCCTATTTATGGCCCTCTGCATGCCCTGGCCATTGCATATCTCCTCCCTGGTGGCTGTCTGCTGACTTCCAGGTGATAGTGCATTAGCCTTTTCTTTCCAAATCTCCAAAGGGATCTCGATTCTTTCCCCAGTCCTTCCTACCCTTGGCTTTCCATTCCACAGCCCATATTCAATGACACAGCATTTACCTTATACCTGGAGGCTCCCTGGGCATGGTCTGTCTGGAGAAGCATCCTCCAGCCAGGGCTGGACCACCCTGCCACTTCCTGTTTAATGCTTTCACCTGGAGATTTAACAAAACAGGCATCATTTTTCTGGTGAGTAGTGTCCAGGCTCAGGATATGCTGAGGGGATCTCAGTGTTGTTTCCCTCATGCACATTAAAATCAATGCTGTTTGCTCAGCTGGCGGAATGACAGCTCATTCCTCTGGACAGGCTTGATTCACAATTGCTCATTCAGGGGGAAATTTGATAAGAAACAATGGTCTGGTCTTCGGGAGCATTAAACCGTTGTATTCTAATTTAAACTTCAGGCCCACTTGACTGTCTGGTGTATCTTCTCCTTCAATATATTTTTTTGCATTATTGATTTTTTCTTTTTTCTTTTTATATGGTTCCTGCAAAAAGAAAGAGATCCTCAAAACCAATCATCCAGATTAGAAAATTTAGTGGGGTTCTTCACAGACCATCTGAAAGGGCAAGGTCTGACCAGCTCAGATAGGGCAGAGTTCAGATGTCAGTGAGAGAAGGGGTTGTCACAAATCTCTTAAGGCCCTTCTGAGGAAGGGGGAGGGTAGACTAGATGCTCCGTTGGATGCAGCTGTTGGCTTGGGAGCTGTCGTGGGCCAGGCCAGTCTTTGGGGTGTGGGAGGAAGGCCACATTTACTCTGAGGGTGAAACATCAGGATGCACAGCCATATGGAATAATAACAGGAACGTTAACCATAATCTTCCTGTTGGTTCAAGTGTGACAGTTTTCCATGTTATTTCAGTGCATTACCTTATTTAGAATAACAGTCCTATAGATTGTTGTGCAGGAAAGAATGATAGAGAACATCTAGTTCAAACTATGAGGAAATTGAAGCCAAGAGACATGTGGTGGTTTGCAGAGACTCACTCCCATCACTTCCCGGTGAAGGTGGCATGACAAGCAGGTCATGTTCTGTATATTTTGTGTATTTTCTACACTTAGTATGTACCAGCCACTCTGCTAGGTCTGATTAGATCATGTTGAACCGGGCACATGAGATCTGGGCCCTCACCGAGTTCGGTGGATGAGACTGATAGGTCAAGGTTTATCCCAATTTGATGGCCAAGATAAGACACTATTTTTTTTGAAGGGGGGTGGGTGGCACATCTAACCCAGACTGGGTGTGACCAGGGAAGTTCCCCAGAGGATGTGACAAGTACAGTAGGAACCAGGATGTGTGGAGATTGAAGTGGTCAACTGACTTTCTCCTCATGACTTAGCCTTTCAGGGGTGGAGAAGAATCTAGTCCTGAGGGCCTCCATCATACAGTGACCACAGGAGGTGGCCTTGGATGGGCAAACTGAGGCACAGGTGCTGTGAAATCTGGGCTGGAAGAAAAATGTCCAGCAGGTGAAAGATCCCATTCTGGATTTTATCCTGAGTATTAGGTGGGTGTGGTTGGGGCCACTGCGCCCTTCTCAAAGCCCACAAGAGGATAGCAGTAATCAGCAGGATACGGAATTTTAAAGCTGGAAAGGCAACTTTTGAAAGGACCTAGGAGTAGTATGTGTGTTCCATCCAGCATTCGTACTTCCTTTTTGAACACACATAGAGACTGTACTTATCCTAAGAGGCATTGTGAAACCTTTAAATAAAATTTAAATAAAATCAATTTAAACTGATTTTACTTTAAAAATGTATGCACACGGACTACTTTTAAGAAATAGGAAGAATTGCAGAAGTTAGCCATTTGTAGCTTCCCCCAGGGGCCATGATTCTGGGCTGCTCCCCATGCATATAGAGTGCAGGTCAAGTTGCAGACAAGAGAGGACTTCTGCTAGTCTGTGGAGGACATTAGGGGTCTGTCCACTCAAGTGCAGGGTAATGTGGCAGGGCTTTCTCCTTTGTTCCTGGCTGTAGTCTTTGCCTGGGGGTGTTGAAAGAGGAGAAATAAGAAGAAAGGAATGGGTCACTGGGCTGATTCCAAATGCTGAGGCTTCTTCTAATGATGAGATCTGTTGGCATACGTTCTCATTTTTTAAAAACAATGTTTAAATAAATGTGTAAAGGATGTTAGACTGTATGCTCTTACTTGACATGGTAGGGCAAAGGAAAGAGCTGAGGTCTGCATGCTAGCTGTACGTTGATTTACTGCAGTGAGCTGCCTACTGCACCACTCTGGGTTTCTGTTTAGTGATTAAGCAGGGAAATGCCTACTTCACAGGTGTGCTGTGGAATTTAAATGAGTTAAGGGGTGCAGAGTGCCTAATGCAGTGTATGGCACTTATTAGGTATGTGGTACATGACAAGTATTCTTAGTCACCCTCTCACTAGTCTTGTGACTGAACCTGGAAAGTAGGATGACCATCAATCCACCGATAAAGAAACCCGTGGCTCAGAGAGGTGGGTGCCTCACATGCCATCACACTGCTACTGGTGACCAGAGTTGGAGCTCAAAAACAAGGTCTTCTGCCGCATAGGCAGGCAGCCTTTCACCTCCACATGCTCAAGATAACATGCAGCTTTGCTTCTCTAGAAATCCTTCCTGGTTTCCCTTAGGAGCAGTTGTATAGGAATTTACTGGTGCCCAGCTTTATTCTAAATTTTGGTTCCAGAACTGTTTTTTAAGATGACATCAAGAACTGTTTCTGAAGGCCTGGGACAGAGGTTATTTTGCAGATAATCTTTCCAAACACAGGACACAGAGCTTCCAGGAAGCCTGCAGTGTGCTGAGAGGCTCCAGGGGCAAGAGCTGGTGGTAAGGAGGAGCCAGGATACAAGGCCACAGCCCAGGCTCTACACGGTCTTACTTTACCCCAGGGGGCTGGGCTTTTGGCCTGGGAAGGAGGGGTCAGCCAGGCAGGAAGCTCTTCTAAGCATTAAGGATTGCTTGCACCTTCTCCTAGGCCCAGGGGGATGGGCTTCTTCAGAGGCAGCCCTTGTGGGCTGTTAGGGGAGCAGAAGAGGTTCCTGCAGAGTTAAGCCCCCCTCACCTCATGGAGGAAGGAAAGTGTAACAGACACTGAATTAGGCTCTTGGTCAGGACAATTGGGACTCCTCGCACTTCCAAACGGGAGCAAGCAGCTCAAATTGTTTGTGCTTCCATTTCGTTCAGTGTAAAGCATGCCAAAAAAGAATGCTTTCTCTACCAACCTCAGAAGGTCACTGTAGGAAAAAAGGACAATAAAAAGTCTTCCACAAACTGCAAGTATGATGTAAACCCCTATAGGGTATGAAAGTGGGATAGGGGACAGAGGGACCCTGAACAAGAGATAAATTGAAGTATCAAGAAGCTGAACAAAAGGAAAGATAGACTAGATGTTTAGGGTTTAAAATTTAATTAATTAATTAATTAATTAGTAATTAATTAGACAAGGACTTATTTATAGCCTATTTCATGCATCTCACAATTTTCTAGGCACCATAGATCTAGAAATGAAAGACATGTGCCCTGTTATTGAAGATGCAAACTGACAGAGAAACCTGTAGCAAGACCCATTTTAGTGCAATAGAGTAAATGTTGTGTTATCTAATGTTGACTAATATTGTGTCCCCAGATCTAGTGGCTTAAACACCAATGGACATTTATCATCTCTTAGTTACTGTGGGTCAGGAATGGGAGCAGCTTAGCTGAGCAATTCTGACTCATAGTCTCTCCTGAGGCTGGGGACAAGTCATCTGAAGGTTTGACTGGGGCTGAAGTGTTCCCGTAAGAGAATAGCTCACTCACATGGCTGGTAAGCGGATGCAGGTGTTGTCAGGAGGCCTCTGCTCTTGTCCTCCAGGCCTCTCCACAGGCTGTTTGCAGGTCTCATGACATGACTGCCGGCTGCCCCAGGTGAACAGTCAAAGGGAGGGCACGTGGAAGTTGTAGTGTCTTCATAACCTAACCTGGGAAGTCACAGTGTCATATCACAATCTACTGGCTGCACAGGTAAGTCCTACTCAATGCAGACAGGGTCACACAAGGGCGTGAACACCAGGACATGCAGGTGACTGTTCAGCGGTTCTCAACCTGTGGGTCGCGACCCCTTTGGTGGTCGAATGACCCTTTCACAGGGGTCACCTAAGACCATCCTGCATATCAGATATTTACATTATGATTCATAACAGTAGCAACATTACAATTATGAAGTAGCAACGAAAATAATTTTACGGTTGGGTCACAACATGAGGAACTGTATTTAAAGGGCCAGAAGGTTGAGAACCACTGCTCTAGATAGACTTGGAGGGTGGCTTCCACCATAAAGCAGTCTGAAAAATGAGCTTCAGGAGAATAGGCTTTGAATTTAGTATGTGTGGACCTTCAAGTAGCCTTTAAATATAAATTGGAATTTATTGGTTGATAAGGATGATGATAAGGATGAGGGGAAAGTGGGTTCACAGGCACACAGTTTTCCAATGTACCCTCATGCCTGGAGGATTGTGAGAAGTTCATCACGGCAGAAACAGGTCATGGTGGCAGAGGGCAGGGAGAGGAGATCGTAAGTTGGGACCAGATTATAAAAGACTGGATCTACCTGAAGCTAAGCAGGGTAGATTTTAGCCTAAAAACAACAGGAGCTAGAATGACATGATTAACAGGATTTAAGGAAAGTAACACAGAAGCATTGGAGGTGGGCTTAGTGAAGAAAACCAGAGGCTATTGAAAAGCAAGAAAAAGGTGATGAGGGGAAGGGGCATCTATGGAAAGTGGCGGAGAGAGTTGAGAGGAGAAACCACTTGAAAACAATCTACTGTAGAACAGATGGGATTTGGAGGTTCTAGAAATATACTGAGTTTGACTCTCTTTTTTCTACACATGGGGGCATTAGGATAGAGGGACATGGCTCATTCAAAGATAACATAGATTTTCACAAATTTTTAGATTGCCAGTTGCAGACAATAGGGGCATACTCACAGAAAGAAGTATGTGTGTCAAAACTGAGAAAGAGAAAGAATGAGACTTTGGGAGGTAGTGAGTTCCCCTTAACGAGATAATCAATTACTAAAGGATTACAAGGACCTGTGCTGATGCCCTTGCTTGAGTTAGGGCTCCTGTTGTAGCCTCTTCATACCTCCTTTAAATTTGTCACAAAGTCATGTAGTTACTGTGTCTTTGCCTCCTGCATTAGATATGAGCTCCTTCAAGGCAAGACCTATGCTCCCATCATCCTGCATCCCAACACTTGGCTCAGGCCTAGCACATAGTGGGTGCTCAGGTAACACCATAAGGATAACGGAAGGAACCTCCAAGCCATAGCTCAGTGGCTGGGCTATCAGGGGTGGGCAAACTTTTTAACTCGAGGGCCACAATGGGTTCTTAAACTGGACCGGAGGGCAGGAACAAAAGCATGGATGGAGTGTTTGTGTGAACTAATATAAATTCAAAGTAAACATCATTACATAAAAGGGTACGGTCTTTATTTTTTTTAGTTTTATTCATTTCAAACGGGCCAGATCCGGCCAGCGGGCCATAGTTTGCCCACGGCTGGCTAGATTCTCAGGTCCATTTCAAAGAGTTAATTCTGAACTCCTGTGAGAAAGGCAGGTTGGCCAAGATGGTGTAGGGAGCATAAAATGAGTTTAGCAGAAGATGATAGCTGTGGTAATGGAAGAGACTCTCATAATAGGGCTTTGGAGTCCATTTTTAGAATGTTTAATTGTATTCTTACTGTGACTTCTCATTAAGGGAAAAATTACAGTTCTAGAATATCAATCAATATTCTGTTGCCAGAAGGAAGAAAGGGCAACTTGAGGGGATGAGGAGTGGCACAGGGGAGAGTTCAAAGGCCTTGATGACCAGGTGTGTGTCCACCACGTGAGTGTGTGCGGGAGGGGTTGGAGGTGCAGGTGAGGAATGGGCACAGTCACAGCTCTAGGGTGCAGACCCCAATACTCTCCTGGTGGGATAAGAGAGAGAAAAGCAACAAAACTGAGGTGTCCAATGGCCCTGGGACTCAAACGAAAGCTGATGGAGCCAGCGACAGCTATGGGACAAGGCAGGAGGCAGCTAATATGTATGTTAAACATGTGGAAATGAGAGCAAATAGCGAAGCCGGGAGACAAATATTGAACAGGGTCTGGGCCTGAGACTAAACCAACACTGGGAAATGAGAAGCTGCTGAAAGCAAATGAGCTGCCAGGGGAAGAGAGGGGAGGGGAGGGGGTGCTGAGGAAAAGCCTCCAGCAGCACCCTCTGGCTTTGGCTGCAAGCTGGCTTGCCACAGAGAGGCATGCATAATACCAAGGTGGGGTCTAGGCAACCTCTCTGTCAAAGGTTCCATTTCTTTGTACATTTCACCCTTCCTTAGCACCTTCTCCCAATTTCTGGCAATCCTCTTCTGTCCCCCACTCCAATCTCACCCTGAGCCTGACTCCCTGGGTCAATGTCCTGGAAATTGCCAATTGGAGGCAGCTGCAGAACATTTGTGTGCAGATGACAGAGGCCTGGGGCAGTGGCCTGCTTGGAAGAATGGGGTGGAGATAAATAGGGGACTTGAAGCTCAGTTTATACAGAAAATACACCCTTTTTACTTAGAGGGTATCTTTCTAATTGGTGCTGCCAGGGAAAAGGTGGTGGGCTTCATAACCAGATTCCTTCTCTTCAGGAAGAGACATAGAGAGACGGTAGTTGAAATGGCAGATCTGTCCAGACCATAGGAGACTAGCTGGGGCAGGAAATCCAGAGGCTTGCTTTCTGCCTAAGAGCACAGGCTCTGCCCCAGCTCCTCGCTGGGACACTGGGGGGCAGAGCAGTCTGTGTCACAGTCAGGAAGGACAAAGCCCTGGAGTGGACAAATAGAGGGGTGGGGTGCTCTGCCATTCAAATGTAAGGATTTCCCTCTCTTGTTCTTCCAATCCAGCATTAACTATGGCCCCTTGGAAAGATCTTGGAGGTGAGGGAAATTATGAGAGAGAGATCTATGGTTTTTACAAGGTTTTTTCTGCAAACTTCAGTGAGCAAAAGTTTGACATAAAGACAGTAGAAGCTACTTGGCTGCTCATATTGATCAGATCTAGTTCCATATAAATAAAGCTCTCAGAAGATGCAACTCAGGATAAATACATTTCCAATAGTTTTTAGGACCAGAGCAGATGGCAAATTCCAGAGCTTGAGTATTGCTCAAGAAGCCTGTTGAGGAAGGGCACTTAGGGAGCATGTGGGTGGGGCATGGGGGCCTTGGAGTTAGGAGGGCAGAGCCTCCTGACAATGAGTCTTTATCATTGTTTTTCCACAGCTGACCTGGTGGTAGAGTATCCTTGGTTCTTGCCCTCAAGAAGAGCCAGTGGACTTGCAAAGGCCCTCATGTCATTTAGGAACCTGAGGCCATCTGGGCCTTGGCCCTTCAGCCCTGAGCCTCCCAACAAGTTTACCTTCTTCACCTCCCACGCTGTGTTAGCCATCAGGAGACATGGAGACTGATCTCAATTCAATTAACTGCAGTTTCACAAACATTTATTTTATCTTCTGGGTTCCATTCTTTGAAAAGAGGGAAGGATAAAAGGATGAATAAGGCCGAAACCGGTTTGGCTCAGTGGATAGAGCATCGGCCTGCGGACTGAAAGGTCCCAGGTTCGATTCCGGTCAAGGGCATGTACCTGGGTTGCGGGCATATCCCCAGTAGGAGATGTGCAGGAGGCAGCTGATCGATGTTTCTCTCCCATCGATGTTTCTAACTCTCTATCTCTCTCCCTTCCTCTCTGTATAAAATCAATAAAATATATTAAAAAAAAAAAAAAAAAAAGGATGAATAAGGCACTATTTGCTCCGTCCGTGGAATGAGGGTCTAGTTTGGGGGGAAGATTCATCCACAGATGGCTGAGGTAAGACAATATTTGATAAGAACTGAGACAGAAGCTTACAATAGATGAAGAGAGCAGAAAAGAGGGGAGTCTACTGGGTTCTGGCCAAGAGCATCTGGGATTGCCCCATGAAACACATGGGATTCAAGAAGGCCTTGACTGTTGAGGGAGATTTCTGGGTAGAGACAGGGATGGGTCAAGAGGAACAGAGTGACGAAGAGGGAGTGAGGTGGTGAGAGGAGGCTAGGAATGCAGAGACAATCCACAGCAGAGCACAGTGGTCTTTTGTGTGGCAAGTGAGGGATGCGGCACATGTTTAAGGTGGTACACTGTCTGGCAATTTCTGAAACTCAGAATGGGAATGTTGCCCTACTTGACCATGACATCTGGCTTCAAAGAATAGAGTCAGATTGTTCAGGCCAGTCCCTTTGGGGTTGTAAGACCTGCAGTTGTGCAGCTGGTATCTAGAGGGGTGTCCATTTCTGGCCCTTCCCGGGCATAGAAAACTAAGGGGACTGAAATGAAGCCCATGGTCCATTTAGGCAAGATCATTTATGTTCAAGCCACTTAGCACAGTGGCCAGAACATAGCAAGTATTCAATAAGCTGTGGTCATTATTATTAGTGAATCTTTATTAAAACCCTGTGAAATAGATTTTGTTATCCCTGTTACACGAATTAATATACTGAAGCTCAGAGAGATTATGTAATTATTCTAAGCTTTTGAGGCTAGTTGGTGGAGAGCCAGCATTGGACCCCCAGCCTGATTCTGAAGTCTATGTTTTTCCTGCCACATCTGTTGCCAGAATACTTAGCTGCCAGGTGAGGACAAGGGTTCTTGAATCTTGGCCAAGAGACATGGAAATGGTCAAAGTGCCAGGGCTAGAGAGAGTGGCCGGGAGCTGCTCATCCACTCATCACTCACTCCTGTAATTGGAATCTAATTGTCTTTGTAACACTTTCATTGGAAAGTCATCACCGTGCTGGCCAGGCAGCCCAGGAGAGGTTCCCTAAAAAGTATGAGAAGACCATGCCATCAACACCACCTGGTCCCAGCCCACAGCTCTCCACCCCTCTGCACTTGGTGCCTCCCGGGTCAGCCTGGCCTGATCCCTATTCTCATCTTACCCGGGAAATTGGCTTTGCAGGCTCTCTGGGTTTTTTATGCTTGTATGTCTCTTTGAGGAGATAAAGCCCGTGTCTCCTGGACATATTTCGCATGGTAAAGCATCATCGCTGGGATTGGCACCTTTGTCAAGCTTTCTTGACAGTTTAGCTCTAGCCATTGGGGGAATAGAATAGCCTCAAAATGATTCTATTGGATGGTACCTCCATGTGGAAGACAACCAATTCATTTTTAGATTTTTTTTCCAGAGACAATGCTCTTGCTCTTACTTATCTCCTCTTCCTGTAGCTGGGGACACAGGATCACCACTGGGAGCCATTTGAGCCCAACCTATAGTTTAATGCCAGCTATGGACTAAACTGTGCCCCCACAAATTAATGTGTCAAAGCCCTAACCCCCAAGGTGATGGCATTTGAAGGTGGGGCCTTTGGGAGGCAATTAACTAGCCCTCTCTGACGGGGATCACCTATTTGTATCTTCGCCTGCACATATCCCAATCTCTGAATCCCTATCACATGCTCTCCCTCCTTCTCTCCACATCACTGCCCATTGGCCCAGGCAGCTCCTTCCTAGTTCTGAACATTGTTTATCTCCCTTACTGTTCCCTTCAGAATCAAACCCTTCCCTCTTGGTTTAACCCTGGAGTTTCACAGTGTGTATACAGGTCCCCAATTCTCTTGTTCTCAACTTAGCTGAAGACAGGAGCCTTTATACCAGCACTGGAAGGGCTCCCAAGACTGAAGGGCACTAGCTGATTTGGAGCCCTATTAAAAATTTCAATTTTAAATCCCAGTTGATCCGAAAGCACATTTTAGGGAAACTTGAGCAAACTTCATATTCCACCAATATTTGCAAAGTAGGACAGAAAGTCAAGTCATTATGAAATGGTATCCTATTAGCTTACATTAATGAAAGTGGCAGGGCACAAAGCCATTCATTGTGGTCCAGACATTGCCCAGCCTGCTTGAGAGAGCTACTCCGTACTCAAGGACAGCTCCAGCCCCTGTTCTGTGCTTGGGCCCTGCAGAGACATGGAGGGAAGATCTGAGAGGTGCAGAGGAGATCCCACACAGGTTACATGCAGAACCCATCAGAGGCTGGAGGAGGTGGGATGCGTAAGTGGGCTGTCTGGCTGCTGGTCTCAGTAACTGAGCTTCTGACAGTGACCAGGGATGGTGCCTCCAGTGAAGGATGTAGTGCCAGATACATCTGAGACACTTAGATTGGTAACCAACCCCTATCATCCTCGTTGTCGCAATACAAATTAGACAGAATGGTCCTATGCTTTCATGCCCGCTTCCTACTTCTTCAACACCCTCTCGTATTAATGTATGACAACACTCCCTCTTCTTTCTCATCAGGGGTAAAGATGATGGCTATTTGAACCTGGTAGGATCAAAGAGCAAATATGTTAGCAATACGAGTCAACTGGGATAAGGAAGAATAGGATTTACCTTCCTCTCACCCAACATGGTACGGTTTGCTATTCCCTGAGAAAGCATGGCCCAGTTCTGGAACTTCTGCTGAAGACCCTGCAAGTATCTTTAGTGATCTAGCTAGACAAAGACCAGGTGTGGTCCAGGTGAAATTGACAGGCAGTTGAAATGACATTCCACTGATATGACCAGTGGCTGCTAACCCCAGGGCGCTGAGTTGGGTGCACCATTCACCAGAGTTCCCCATGAGCAGTCCATCATTGAGAAGCAGGGAGACTCAGAGATGCCAACCATTCCCTGAGGCCATGGTTCTGTTCTCACTGGACTGTGGTCCAACTAAATGCCATGGCTTGGGGTTTCTGGAAGGCCCTTCCTGGTGCTCAGATACGTCATCTTCCATGGCCCTAACACTCCTTCACTAGACAGTCACTCATTTGTCTTAGAATGTCAGAGCTGGAAGTGACTTGAAGTCCATCTAGTACTTTCCTTCTCAAAATGTCTCTGCTCACAGACCCCTTGGAGAATCCTGACTGTTCTCCCAGGCACATGTATGAAATACCCATATACATGAGTACCCTCATATACTTGGTAGGGAGTTCCTGGATTCCTCCAAACCCATTCACGGACCCATATTATGGCCACCCGGTCTGGTCCTCACTCTGCATTTCTCAGCTGAGCAATGGACGTGGAGATGATCAGTGGCTTGCCAGGGTCACTGCTTCACTGTCATTCCAGTGTTTCTCCAATGCTTCATCAAATGCTTGGGTCTCGACCTGTGCAGCCTCCTGACTCCCCTCTGAAAGTGAGAGTGCCCCTGCATGGGGTCCCTTGCCACTGCATGTGCTGGCAGGGTTACTTGGGCAGGCAGCTGAGGGCAAGGCGGGCCTGTGTGTGCAGGAGGATGCCTGCAATCTCACCCATGAGGAGGCAGCAGGGGTCAGCCAGTCCCAGACCAAACCCTGCCTCTGCCATGTGACTTTTGGCAGGTTAATTAACCTCTCTGAGATTTTATTTTCTCTCGTTCACAATGGAGAACATAGCGATGCCTATGTTTGTGGTGGAAGAGAGGAGATAATGAGCATGGCAGGTGTTAAGCAGTGGTAGCTATTCATTTTCTTTTCACATTATTCAGGGAAAGCCAGTAGCCCAGGCCCTGTACCTCTAACCGACACTAGGTCCCAGCGATGGGCTGAGCTCATTTTGTGTTTCTCTTTTCAGGCTTCTCAGCCAGCTCGGGCTCCCTCCTGGCTGGCTCTGCATCCTAGGGCACCTGCTCAGGAAATACAATGCCAGCAGCAGCAGAGACGTGTGGGCCTTAAATAGCTGCCTCCCCACACAAGGTTAGCCATGCTCCTCCCACCCTCGCCCGCCCTCAGCCTGTGGCTAGCTGGCTGCCAGCTGTGAGGCCAGCTTGCCCCCTGCTGGCAGCCCAGCCTGGAAAGCGGAAAGTGGGCAGTGGGGCTGCGGCATCAGAGGTCAGCCAAGGCTGAAATGGGGCAAATAGAGGACAAGGTGCCTGGGCAGAGTGCAGCCACTTTCTCAAGGCAAGAGGTAAGGCTTCAGGGTGGAGCAGAGTCAGGCTGCATGCCCTCCCCACCCACAGACACAGACACAGATTCACACACACAATCCTGCTGAAAAGAAGCCCCTAGGGCAGCTTCACATACTGGGAAATGAGAGACAGTGACAGGGGTGAGGGAGGAGGGGCTGGTGAAGGTAAAAGTGTCCATCAGGGTCCCAGGCTAAAAGGTTTGGTTTTGTATGTGGGAGTGAATGGAGAGAGAGAGAGAGAGAGAGAGAGAGAGAGAGAGAGAGAGAGCGATACAGAGACAGAGACAGAGAGACAGAGCTAGAGAGACAGAGGCAGAAATAGAGACAGAGATAGAGATAGAGACAGAGAGAGATTGTGAGAGACAGGGGTGTGGGAGAGAGAAAAAGAGGGCTGAGGAGGGGCATATATATGAGAGCCACACCTGGGACAGTGCCTGGGGCTGGTGCAGGACACAGAGGCCAGGCTAGCTGTGCCCAGGGCTACAGCCCCCCCACCCGCCCCCCAGTGGGAGTGCCTTTATACAGTGAGTGAAGTGAGCATCCCTTATCTTTCCCCAGCAGTTCAATCCCCCACATTAAGCACAAATAGAATCCTTCCCCGCAAGGCAGCTGCCCTGCCCCTTTAGAGCTGCTGCTCGCCTTTCAATTCGGTCTTAAGATGCGATGGATACAAATTGCAAAGGTTTGGTCAGCATCTGAGTGAAAGCGCATTTTACAGCCAGGGAAGTAAGGGAGGGAGAAGGGGAGGTGGGGAGGTGGGGAGGTGACAGGAGGCAGAGGGAAAAAAGCTGAAATAGAAAAATTGCTGAAAGGCCTCCTGCAGCCTGTCAGGAGTATTAACTTAGGATGATGTAGGAGAAAGACTAAGTGGTTTTCGTGTCAGCCACACTGAATCAAACGCTTCAAATGTATGCGTGTACATGTGCGTGGCGGCGCGCAGGGCCCACCTCAGGAATGGGAAACGGCCTCTTAGTTTTAAGGGTTTTTTATGTTTTGCAAATATAAGAAATGCTACGCATAAATTAGATTAGAAAGAGGGAGAACCCTGGGGTGGGGGCTGCCTGGGCTTTGGCTGAGGGATGGGAAGGGCTGGGAGGCCAGGCCTGGCTCCTTGGGAAGGAAAGTGGAGATGGGAACAGGGGGTGGTCCCAGAGGACACCGCAGGGTCTTCATGAGGCTTGGAACAGTGTGTGCTGAGCCCTTGCATGAGGGAGCGCTCCAGGGCCACGGGGGGACGTGGGCATGCACTGTGACAACTGACCAAAAGGAGGAAAAGCCTGCCTCTGCCTCACCAGAGTCCCAGATGCTTCCCCTCTACCCCCCACCCCACCCCCAGAAAGGTGGCAGCAGAGAGAAAAGGTGTTTCAGTCCCAGGGGCACTTTCACCATTATCAGCTGACCTCAGACATCATGTATGTATGTATGTATGTGTTTATTTAATATGTGTTTATTGATTTCAGATAGAAAAAGGGAGAGGGATAGAGAGACAGAAACATGAATGATGAGAGAGAATAATAGATTGGCTAACTCCTGCATGGCCTCTATTGGGGGGTTGAGCCCACAACCCGAGCATCTGCTCTGACCGGGAATGGAACCATGACCTCCAGGTTCATAGATCCACGCTCAACCACTGAGCCACTGAGCCACACTTGCCAGGAGAGCCATCACTCCTGTAGTGAGTGCTTGCTTCATGGGAGGCATTTTTAAATTAATTTATTTTTAAACATCGAATGAACACATGTAATACATACTATGAACCAGGCATCGTCTTAGTGCTTTATAGATATTAATCCATTTAATTACGTAATTGCCTTGTGGGTCTCATGTCACAAAAAAGGAAACTTTGGTCTAGGAAGGTTGATTTGCCCAAGAACACACCCTAGGTGACAGCAAAGAGTCACGTCCTTGTATAAGTGCCCCTCCTGGAGTACAGGGCAACGGTGACTTGCTTCCAACCAATAAAATATGGCGAAGGGATGGGATGCAACACCATGAGGATGTGGTGTCCTCTAAGACTCCGTCTTAGGAGTCTGGAGAAAGAGAGAGAGATGCTCTCCTGCATGACCCTGCCGTGTGGGAGGGCCACATAGCAGGATGCTGTGGGGCCTCTAAGAGCGGAGGTCCTCAGTCCCACAGCCACAAGGAACTGAATTCTGCCAATACCCAGCAGCCTGGAAGAGGAACCACAGCCTCTGATAAGATCGAAGCCCCGGCGACACCCAGGAAGGCTTGAGCAGAGGACCCAGCTAAGTGACGCAGGGTTTCTGACCCATGGACACTGTGAGCTAATACATGTGTGTTGTTCTAACTCCTTAGTTATTCGGCAATGGGTTCCGTGGCATTAGCAACCTAAAACGATGCTTGAACTGACCTTTGAACCTGTGCTTTAGCTGTGTCTGTACTATCGCTTACATAGCTATGATTGCTCACAATTCTCACAGTAACTCTGGAAACCGGGTTTTATTTCCATCTCTGGCTAAGGAAACTGGGTTCAGGAAGGTTAGTGGACCGAAGCCCTACCACTGCTAAGGGGCTCAGCCGGAATTCCGACATCTGTGGTCTCGCTGCCACAAAGTGCGTTCACTGCTCTGGGCTGTGTATCTTCCTCCATCAGATTCATGGTTAGATCAGCTCAGCTCTGAAGTCCTGCCAACTCTCCTCTTCTGTGGTTGGTAACTTCCTCCCCAACTCCTCCCTTGCTTTTCGTTCAACCTTTTCAACCTCCTCTTTCTTCTCTCCTTTCTCTGCCCTTCTCCCTCCTATAGTCTCCTTGAGGTCCCAACTCACCGCTTTCATTCTGACCCTCATTACGCGCCTAACAATGGCCAGGTGAGGTGATGGACACGAAAGGTGCAAGGCCTTTCCTTACATCCCACATGTATTTCCCTGCTCCTTTTCTTATTCTGTGACCCTCACTGGGACTTGCCAGCCATGTGGCTGTTACATGTCCTGGGAATGATGTGGGACGATGACTGACTTCAGTGTGGTCCGGGAGCAGGCGGGACACCTGGCTAAAGAGCCAGTGTCATCCCCTTTGCTGGATTGCCTCTCAGAGATGTCCTACCAGCCTTCATCCCAGGCACCCCCCTCACCTGGCAGCCCCCCACTCCCACAGAAAGGGGGCAGGCCCCACCACCCCGCCCCCTGCAGTTCCTCTCCACAATGACCCTCTCACCCCAGCATATGACATCGCCTTAGCTACCTGCCTCCTAGGGGCTGATGGTTTAGGGCTGATGGCCTGGGGGAGAGCCAAGGAAGGGCTGCCCTGCCACTGACCCCCTCCATCTGGCCTCTCGGACAGAAGCTGGGAAGACAGGCCGTGAAGAAACAGCTTCTGGCACCTGCACCAGAATGTGGGTAAACCATGCCAGGATTGCTTGTCCCCTGGCCAGGGGATGGGTGGCACATCGCCCAGCAGCTTTCGAGTGCCCTTGTTATGATACAAAACAATGAAACCACTTTCAGCCCTGGATTCTTTGCTATTTACCTTCTGCATTCCCAGCCTGGACCTGCAAGAGAAATTTCAACCCATCCTCAAGGCTTGTGTTTGTACATACACAAACATGCACCCATACACATATATATACACACATACACATGCACACATATGCATACACATACACGTGTGCACATCCTCACTCACAAACACACACACACACACACACACACATAGGCACACACACACACAGCCTCACAGCCTCATTTGGCCCAGGAGCCAAACACGTTGTTCCCTTGCTAATATATCTGTGTAAACTCGAGACACTTCCAGCTCCAATCTGGGGATCGTCCTTTGCATCCTTAATTGATATGCTTTCCTATGCCCTGAGGAACGTACAGGGTAAAAATACCTCAACACAATGTTCTTACAGGGATCAGTTGCAATAGCACACGTGACTGTGTTTTCCAGGGTAGAAAGGGCTAAACAAAAGAACTGCAGCCAAGAGTCCTGGCAGAGCCCGGGTTCCTTTGCTCTGTGTGTGAGAAGCGAGATGAGGGCCCAGGAGCTGCCACTTGCAGACTTGTTCTATATCAGGACTTTTAAAAAAATATATATTTTTATTTATTTTTAGAGAGAGAGGAAGGGGGAGGGATAGAAACATCGATGAGAGCAGAACATCATCCATCCGCTGCCCCCTGCATGCCCCCTGCTGGGGATTGAGCCCCCAACCCTGGCCTGTGCCCTGACTGGAAACAAACCAGAGACCTCTTGGTTCCTGCACCGATGCTAACTACTTTATTCTTTTAGTTCCCTGGTCATTTGCTTGCATCTTTGATTGTCACTGTGGCTTGGCTGGGTGACCAGGTGAGAGGAGGCAGCCATGATGAGGAGACCAGTGGGACAGGTGGCATTTTCCTTTTGCCCAGCGATGGATTTCCAGCAAGGGAGGGGGGACAGTTAGATCCAAAAGCTGGAGAAACTGGACTGTCTATATGTATCCAGGTCATTCTGCTTAGGCACATGGGGGTTCAGGTGTGGGCATCCCTCCCTCACCCACACCCCTGGGTCCCTCTGACCACGTGCAGTTTCAGCACCCCTAAGGCTGAGGCAGAGCAGGCATCTGCAGCAGCAAAGGGGGTGGGGGCACTGCCCCCAGGAGGCCTAAAACTTCACCCTGTGCACAGGCGTAATGCCGAAGGGATGCTCAGGTGCGATAGGAAAGACTTTCAAGGGGCACCAAGATGGGGTGGACCCTACAATCAGGGTCCAAGCACCATGGCCACCTGGGAATTATTGCTGCTAGGACCTGCTTGCTTATGCCCACAGGTGGGCAAGCCCAGACATTTAGTTATAGATTCTTTTTTAATCCATAGTGGTCATCCCCAAAGGAAGAGATACTATCTTCCCTGTCTGAAGATTTGGATCTGCTCCCTTCCTGATAACCTCATAAGGTCCTGGCCTATTATACCCTTGGTTTCTTATGATGCTAAAGGAGGCCAAACCCAGACTCATAACTGACGGAATCCATCTTCAAATACGGATGAAGCATCACTGGTGTTCCCAAAACTGTCCACTCTGCAGGAACCACGGGAGGTCATCATTCCTGACATGGAGGACACGTGGTACAAATTAGGGGGTGCCCCTATGGGCCAGAAAAATAAGAAAATGGTGACCCCAATTATAAAAAGAATACCCTTCCTTCGCATTCACCAATTAGAAAAAGAGCTCGTGGTTTGGGGATTTCAGCCCCTACTTTGCACGCCATAGGTGAAAATTCTATTCCTTCCATAGGGCGCTCACCATCAAATTAGAGGAACAGGACAGACACAAGATAGCACTGGTTCCCCACTGCTTTAAAGGCTTGTATGTGATGAGGGGCAGGTCACCCTGCGAGTCTTCCTGGGGGAGGCTGGAGGTTGAGGAGACCCTGGAAGATTGGAAAGGACAGAACTGCATGTCTTGCCTGACATTCTTCCTTTTCATCAGAGAAAACACCTCCACTCAAAATGTCAGAGATGCTAAATTGGTTCAGATCTATGATTCATAGAGCCCAGAACTCTGTCTTCCATAGATAGCTATTTAGAAGGTGTGTGAAATATCAAGAAAATTGAAATCCATGAAACCGACATCTGCAGATTAGGGTTCTAACTTGAACTCCCCCTAGGAATGGCTGCACGATGCCATCTGATAATACTGATGTGATAATAATCGGAATCACTGTCATTTGTGGAGTACTTGCTATCTGCTTGGCGCTATGCTGGGCGCTTTGTGTGTAGTAGCTCATTTAGTGCCCAAGACACTCTTACAGGGATATGTTAGCTTTTCAACATTATAAATGAAGAAACAGGCTCAGCGTAAATAATGACAAGAAAAGGAATCCTTATGTTGTGCTTATTATGTTCCAGGCACCTTCTTCAATACTTCATACGAATTAAGTACTTAACCCTCATAGTAACTGTTTGAGGTAGTTGTACTATACTCCCCCCTTTTTATTGATGAGGAAAATGAAACCCAGAGAGATGAAAATCACTTGCTTAACATTAAAAAAATGCTCAAGGTCCAGAGGCTGGCAAGTGAGAACCGGAATTCAAGCCCAGGTGGGCGTCTGAAGCCTGATTCCTCATGCCCTCCTGTGAGGCAGCGAGGCTCCCAGTGTTCCAGGGAAGGAGCCCCAGTAGCAGAGGCGTGAACACACCCCCTCAGGGATCCGGGAGTATTGCCTGAGGCAGCTAGCTGTCAGTGTGAAGTTTCTTTGGAGCCATCTGTGTTATTTCAAATTTTTTTGCGTGTGCATTCTACTCTATTTTTAACATAAAAATATAGTATTTTTAACATAAGAAGTAAGGTTTTGATGTTTGCTCTTATTCTCCAAACTTTGAGGAAAAAATGATGCTCCCGGAAGCCTTGTTGTGCTTACCTTGAGGTTTTTGCTTTCCTCCTGGTCCTCAGCTCGGTGCTCCTGGGTTTACATGCATCAGGTTTGAAGAAAAATGGCTGAACTGGAATGAAGGTAGGTTTTGAAACCAGCCAGATCAAAGCTCAGATCCTGGCTCCATTTTGCCACCAGGCGCTGTGACCTTGGGCAAGTCACTGCATTGCTCTGAGCGAAGGTCCTCTTCATCTGTAAGTCAGAGGTAAAGTCTATGCGTGTAAAGTGGCATTACACAGAGTGAGGCGAGGAGTCTGACACTCGGTGGGAGCCCAGTAAGTGGCACACTGACCCACTTGCCTACTGATGACTTGTCACGGCCTTGTCACCTTGCAATCACAGAGAGTCCCTCCGTGTTGAGCAGGTCATCTTTACACCCTCCTCTGCCTGTGTTTGTTCTTGGTGGTGGTAGGGGTGCTGCTTATTTTCCTGGAGGAGCGTGCTTTATATTTCCCACAAGGCTGCCACATCTCTGGGGCTTAGGAGGGAACCACAGCTCGCTGTCGCTCTCACTCACATGTAGATCGTCCTTGGCTGAGAAAAGATATTTCCTGTTGGCTGGTGGCTCTGCTCAGAAGAAAGACCAGTTTAAAATGTATGGATCATGTACATATAATGTTCATACTATATTCAAACCTCCCCTTTACTTTCTAAGACCCTGTAAGTCTCTAACCACAGCTTAAGCAGAAAGGAGAATCGACAGTCCAATGGGGTCAAAAAGAGCTCTGGTCCTTCCAGCAACTTTCTGTTTGCAGAAAAGTCAGTGAATTTTACTGGCCTTAGTCTCCTCATTTGTAAAATAAGGCTAAAATGTCAAGATGTGATCATTAAAATGCTTTAGCACACCGATTATGAGGGCTATTATAAAAAAACAAACAAGACAATGCATTGGCGAGGGTGTGGAGAAATTAGGACCCTTGTGCTCTGGTGGTGGGATTGTAAAATGGTGCAGCTGCTGGGGAACCAGTAAGGCTCGTTCCTTGAAAAGTTCAACAATAGAATTACCAGATGATTCAGGAACCCCACATCTAAGTGCACACCCAAAAGCACTGAAAGTAGCAATTTGAACCAATGTTTATACATCACTGTTCATAGCAGCATTAATGATCACAAGCCATCATAAACAGGCGAAGGTATAAACAAAAGGTGATATATACATGCAATGGAATATTATTCAGCCTTCACAAACGAAATTCTGATGTATGCTTCAACATCGATGAGCCTTGCAAACATGCTAAATGAAACCAGACACCAAAGAATAACTATTGTATAATACCATTTATTTAGGTACCTAGAATAGCCACATTCATAGAAACAGAATGTAGAGTATCACTTGCCAGGAGTTGGTTAGAGGGATGGGGTGGGGAATGGGTGTCAGTGTAAATAGAGTTTCAGTTTGGAAAGATAAAAATTCTGGATAGCAGTGATGGTTACACTACAATGTGAATGTAATTAAAGCCATGGAATTGTGCACTTCAACATGCTTAAAATCACAAATTTTATGTTGTGATTTTCCTGAAAGGAAAAAGAGTAGAATAAGAAGATACCTACTAAGAAGGGCTCCTGATGGCTAACTGGGCAAAAAAAAAGACCACAGAGTTTAAGAGCTATTTCCATACAGGGGCCTCTCATGCAAACCGCACTTCCAAGAAGCCTCAGAGCTGGACTGCCTGACTGCGCTGTGTTTCTGCTGGCTGAACTCGCCCTTATAAAGGAGCTCCTGGAGTCCTAGTTCAACCAATAGGACTGAGGCTTTCCCAGCCTATCAGAGCTGCACAGCTCTAACCAATCAGAGTGGCTCTATTCTGACCAATGAGGGAGCAGGGGTGGGGACTTCAGTCTCTATCAGCCAGCCCCTCTCTTTCTAGGAGAATGCGCTTTCCACCCAACACTGGAAACTGAGTTCTCCGATTCCCCTGCTGGACACCAAACTCAAAGGTGTCTCGCAGGAGCAGGGCAGACCATGGCAGAGCAGGGCAGACCATGGCAGAGCAGGGCAGACCATGGCAGAGCAGGGCAGACCATGGCAGAGCAGGGCAGACCATGGCAGAGCAGGGCAGACCATGGCAGAGCAGGGCAGACCATGGCAGAGCAGGGCAGACCATGGCAGAGCAGGGCAGACCATGGCAGAGCAGGGCAGACCATGGCAGAGCAGGGCAGACCATGGCAGAGCAGGGCAGACCATGGCAGAGCAGGGCAGACCATGGCAGAGCAGGGCAGACCATGGCAGAGCAGGGCAGACCATGGCAGAGCAGGGCAGACCATGGCAGAGCAGGGCAGACCATGGCAGAGCAGGGCAGACCATGGCAGAGCAGAGCTGCCTAGCTGAAGAGGTGCCTGACCCTGGGCTGCCTGGTCCTGGGGCAGCCTCACAGCCATGCTGTATTACCATTGAGCTGTTGGCACCAAATAAAGTTTCCTTCTTCACTGCACCCCAAATTGGAGATTCCCAATTGGTGTTTGAATTGGCACCCATCGTCAGTTGACAATGTTATGCATATTTTAGCACAGCAGAAGCAATTTAAAACAATAACGCTTTAAAACTAAAACAAATATTTTGTATTTTCTTCCCTTTCTGTTCTTCACCAGAAGATTGGAAGTTAAATCCTCTCTTGCTTTTGAAGAAGCAGAATAAACAGTGTTAAGCTCAGTGGGACCGGGGGCTTTCATAGGCCATCAGGGGAGTGGGAGTAAGTTCCTGAAAACCCAAACTGAGGCCTGCTGGGTAATGACGGTACCCTGGAAACTGACCTCGGAAGCTGGCCCTCGGCCTGCTCCTGGTCAGGCACTGCCATTGTGTCTAGTTACTTTCCCCTGATGAGCAGTCAGGTGGGAACAGTTTTTAGAAGCATTTGCAAGGCAAGCGGGGGATAACAGCTCTGATGGGCACAAAGGAAGCTTCTTCTGGCCCTGGTGAACTCTTCACAGGATGCCGGAGTGTCAACATCAGTCATAGCCCACAGTTTTAATATGTAGACTTTCGGCTATTCTCACCTCCATCTTTTAGTTCCTTTAGTCAATCACTATCGCCACTGAGATGGTCCTGCAAAGGTCCGCTGAGGACAAATGAGATGGAGAAAGAGGGTTTTGTAGAGGTGACAGAAATGGGGCTGGTGAGGACAGGCCGATGTGTGGAGAGGAGTGTGGGGAGCGGACCTTCCTTCTGGACTTCACAGGCTTCAGAGTGGGGCATATGGGATGACTCTATGTTTTAAGGGCTGTGGTCATCACTAGGCAGTGAAAAGAGTCTATGGGATTGCCCTGCCCCAAGTCCCCAGCAAAACCCAGAGGCAGCAAGGTCCTGCGAGGGTCCCATGAGCCACCTGGAGGCCATAAGCCAGACTGCTGCAGAGACTGGCTGTCCTTTCCCTCAGGGAATTGGACAGCCTCCTTTAGCAGCCTGAACCTCCTCAGATGGCTCCCCGGGAGAGTGACTGTGGCCTGAGCCTGGCCTGAGCCAGCTCATTCACCTAATGAATGACCCCATATAGACACCTTCCCCTGCCTCAGGAGGCTGCAGGCCATGCTTACAGCCCAAGCTGTGGGAGTATGGACTTCCAGTTGAGTGAGGTGGTGCCTGAATCAAACCTGCTGGAGATCTTTTGAGAGAGAAAGCATTGAAAGATGATTATGGAATAATGATAATGATAATGATAACAATGGCAACCACAGTAACAAAAGCTAGCTCACAATTGTTGAAAGAATTAAATAAAAGCCTATAGGAGATCTTGGCCCATAATAGTTATTCAATACATGTTAATTCATGCTCCCTTCTTTTCCTCTGTGAGGGAGCGCACTAGATCAAAACATTTTCCTCTTCCTAGTTATCCAGATCCCTTCTTCTTTCCTTCCTCCCTTTCTCCTATGTCTGGGATCCTCTTCTCCCTTCTCTCCAGCCCCCGCATGAAAAGTCTGCAGAAGCAATTGTACTTGTCAGTTGTTCCCTCCTCAAATCCCACGTGCTATAGGCAGAGCCACAGGCTCCTGCCCAGCCTCTCCCATTCAAGCAGCTCCACTCCTGTTCATAAAACCAAGAGAGTAGAGTTCATTATCCCATTCATCTTCACCAGTTTTTTCTTTGTTATTGGAAAGATATTTCTGTGCGGCACAAGAAAGAGCTCAAGGAAAAAAAATCCCAACCCTCAGAAACATGCTCTCCCGCATTTCCATTCGGATTGATTGCCTACCACTGCCTGTGAGCTTTTGAACATCAAATTTCAAAACGGCAACATGAAAGAGTGAACATGAAATGAGCAGCTCGATTGTGCCCTCCATGCTGGGGGACATGCGCGCTTGAAGTGCAGGAGACAAAGGGGGGTTTTGTCTTTCCCGCCTACATTATCTTGGCTTTTGACACCAGCCTTTCTGGGGGCCCCGACAACAAGGCGGGATTTAAAAAGTGGTTGCTAGGAGCTGGGCATTGTGCTAGGCACCCATGGGTTTCCAGGAAGTAAAGGACTTGTTGCTTAAGCAGACAGTGAGCTCTCTAAATCCAAGAACAATATACTTAGGGACCAAAACCAAGTAAAGCCCTGGCCAGTGTGGCTCAGTTGGTTGGGTGTTGTCCTGGTGCACAGAAGGGTTGCCAGTTGGATTCCCAGTCCCTCACATGTCTGGGTTGCAGGATCAATCCCCGGGAGTGCAGGAGGCAGCAGTTCAATGTTTCCTTCTCACATCTATCTTTCTCTCCCTCTCTCTTCCTCTCTCTCTAAAAAATCAATAAAAATAATCTTTAAATAAAGTATTTAAAATACAAAAATTTAAATGCAAAAAATTATATCTAAATCTTAATGGAATAGAGATTATGATGGTCACCAGAGTGTGACTTTGGGTGACAGTCAAGGACTGTAGAATAAGAGGTAAGAGGGCTTACAGGCAAGAAAATGTACCTAAAATTTAGCATGGATAAACCTGAATTCAGTCCCTTCCATGGAAACTTTCTCCTTATTATGTAACAATCACTGATTCTAATGGGAAATGGCTATATATTTAGCCACTTAGCAGGAGACCCCAATTTCTCCTTTCACTTCAGCCCACGCCTCTAGTTACCATGTTCTATTGATTCTCTGTCTTAAACATCTCTAAAAGTGGATCACTCTGTCTAATTCCCCAGCCCCAGCTCTTTCCAGGCTTTTATTACTTTAACCCAAATAACTGGAAAAAAAATCTCCTAATGAATCTCTTGGTCCCACCTTACCTACCTCATATTTCTTATTAAAGATTCCTGTTTTCTCTAAGTTAATAGCCAAACTTTTAAAGTGACTTTCAAGGGCCTTCATGATCTGACCCCTATCTACATCTTAACAATCATGTATTTTTTAAAAAAAAATATTTATATATTTTAGAGAGAGAGAGAGAGAAACATTGACTTGTTGCTCCATGTATCTACACTAATAAAAGAGAAAAATGGTAATTGGCGTACGGCGCTACCTTTTTCATTGGCTAATCAGGGCTATATGCAAATTAACTGCCAACTAAGATTGGCAGTTAACTGCCAACTAAGATTGGCAGTTAACTGCCAACAAGATGGCGGTTACTTTGCATATGTAGGCACAATGCAGGGAGGCGAAAGGGAAAGCAGGAAGAAGCCCCCTGCCACTGACAGTGATCGGAAACCCAGGGGGGAGCTAAGAGCTGGGGGGCAGGGCAAAGGCGGCCCCAGGGCCATTATCGGAGAATCAGGTGCCTTTTCCTCCCTGGCCAGTGATAGCAGGAAGTAGGGGTGGAGCCAGTGATGGGAGCTGGGCACGGTCGAAGCTGGCAGTCCCAGGAGCTAGGGATCCCTTGCCTGGGCCTAAAGCGAAGCCCACGATCGTGGGGTCGCTGCAGCTGCGGGTCCCCGCTGCCCGGGCCGGACGCCTAGGCCAGAGGCGTTAGGCCTGGGCAGGGGCGGAACCTGCAACCGAGGGGAGCTGGGGGTCCCCTGCCCAGGCCTGACACCTCTGCCGGAGGCCTCAGACCTGGTCAAGGTGCCGACCCGGTGATTGGTGATCGGAGGGTGATGAGGGTCAACTCCTCTGGCCGAGGCATCAGGCCTGGGTGGGGGGCGGAGCCGGGGATTGGGGGGATATTATGGTCCCCTTGCTCAGGCCTGAAGCCTGGGTCAGAGGCATCAGGCTTGGGCGGGGGGTGGAGCAAGCGATCAGAGGGAGGTGGGGGTCCCCTGTCCAAGCCTGACACCTCTGGCGGAGGCGTCAGGCCTGGGCAAGGGGCCGATCAGGCGATCGGAGGGTGATGGGGGTCTACGCCTCTGGCCGAGGCATCAGGCCTGGGCTAGGGGCAGAACCAGTGATGGGGGGAAATGAGGGTCCCCTGCCCAGGCCTGACGCCTCTGTCAGAGGCGTCAGGCCTGGGCAAGGGGCCGATCCTGCGAATGGAGGGTGATGGGGGTCAACGCCTGAAGGCTCCCAGTATGTGAGAGGGGGCAGGCTGGGCTGAGGGACACCCCCCACCACACACACACACCCAGTGCACGAATTTTGTGCACCGGGCCCCTAGTTTATTAATAAATATGAATATGTCCACATAAAGAAAAGAGCAGTGGTCATGTCTTGGGAGAAAGGGATGTTTGAAACAGGTGGACTTCCTCCAGTGGTACTGGCTGTATACCACTTACTTCCTCACTGGAGCCCTAGAAAAATAGATCATAGCCTCTCCCTCTCTAGGACACCTTTGTCCAGCTCTGGGTGATGTGTATCTGCTGCCAACCTTCCAGACAGAAATTCACATACAGATTCCCTGCTGTGGTCCTTTCTTTATTTTTTTCAGGTCATTGTAATTGTTTTTCCTATTAACTGCTGTTATATCCCCCGCCCCCTCCTTGAAAGATTTGATAATTCTGAGAGTGCCCGCTGCGGCCTGCTGAGGGTTCCCTCACCCAAAGCCTTTTTCCATACACAGCTACCAGTCCTGAAGCCACCTTTCCTCTCCCAACTCTGGTTGTCTGGGAGGCCCTCTGCCCTTTCCCCTGCTATGTTAGCCTTGATTCTTCAGCACAGGTGTCTCCCTGAATTCCTCTTGTTGACTCAACACACATTTATGGAAGACCTCCAGTGTGTGGAGCATTTGGGACATAAAGATAAATTAGACTTGGCCTCTGCCCTTAAGGCTCTAACCATCTGGTGGGTGTGTGGACCTGGGGTCAGATATTTATAAACAAGGGTGTGGAGTGCTCTAGCACAACATGAAGAAACACTTGGAACACTTGTGAGTATAGGAGGACTGAGGTGACAGCAACTCACTCTGCCTGGGTGTCTGGAAGATATCACAAAAGAGATGACTTTTGAGCAGGATTTTCAATAGTCTGATTCCTTTCTGGTTTTGACTCCAGAGCGTGCGTTGGCCCTGCCAATCTATAAACATATTTCCTAACCTCTGGCTCTCCAGTAGGTTCCTCCCCAAGGCAATTCTGTCCCTTTCTGTTAATTTCAGAGACTTCATACATCTTAGTTCTTTTTCTACTTCATTTCTCCCTGTGACACATCACTCTTCTCTAGAGACGTTCAGCCTGACATTGGAGAGCTTATGAGTTTTCTCCTGGGTGTTCACTCACCAGTTGGGTATGTGGCCATCCTCTACACTTCATTTGCCTTCATTATCTACTCTCTGAGGAGGTGAGCAACAAAGTAGACATGGAGTCTGTTTTGCCATTTGCAGATGAACCACATAAAGTTCCAAATGTCAATCACTTACCCAGTCTTCTGGATCACTAAGAAATTCATTACTCTGACCCTTGCACTCCTGGATGGACAACTCTCTCCTGATGAACTTGAAGACTAGAGATGACCCCTTCCCTTTACTTGTTCCTACCAAGTAGGCTCTGGAAATTAAGGGGGAATGAGGTAATTTCTTCAGTCTAGTCCTGAATGATAATTTTTAATGATGGAAGATGTAACATCTGGTGTGAGAAACAACTAGGTTAGGCTTCTGCTTTCATGAGACTTCTGTGGGAGGCATTTTTGGAGAACAGATACTCCAGGGTATTAACTGCCCCTTTGAGACCTTACCCAAAAGGACATGAGTCAATATGCCACAGCCTCCTGTCCCAGCCCTGGGGAAGGAGGGTCCTGGAAGGAGAGAGTTGACACAGTGAATCTTGGTCACATAAAATCAAAATCAGTCTGGGAATTGAAATAGGACCCACCAAATGGGGCCCAACTAGAATTGGTATAATTGTGTGTGAGGTTCTAGGAGCTCCTTGGAGCTTGCTGAGAAGTCTGTAAGTCCCAAATCACCTTGCCTCTACTCTTTTCAGAGTATCCAGATGTCCCAGGAGTCAGGCAAAGGTTTGGGTCCTTTCTGTAGAGGATGCTGAAGGCTGGCTCCCTGTTCCTCTGGCAGAATGTCCCCTGGTCAGCTATAGCAGGGTGGTGACCTGCAGACCACAGCTCCATACAGATCAGTGTATACATGAAGGTGATATATTTTATTCCTCTACTTATTATAAGTCAGGGAGCTTGGGAGTAAGATAAGGGCATGTCCATGGAAGGAGAAAGTAAGTGCTACAATTTTGGGAAGATCCATGCACCCTGAGGCATGGGTTCCTCTGCAGGCCCAGGCCAATGGGGACATTGGATCCTTGAAGAGGATAGCCCAGAGCTGTACCCTGCTGAGGAATGAATATAAAAAAGGAGTCAAGAGAAGAACTTTTAACAACAAAGGAAATCCTGTGTCTGGTGGCAGAAACACAGGTCTGAAAGTGAGGAGATATGTAACCCAACCTGGTCCGACCTCTAAGGGACCATGGCCTTGATTGAGTTTCTTGGTGCCTCTAAGCCAGTGGCTCTCAACCTTCCTAATGCCGTGACCCTTTAATAGAGTTACTCATGTTGTGGTGACCCCCAACCATAAAATTATTTTTGTTGCTACTTTATAACTGTAATTTTGCTACCGTTATGAATCATAATGTAAATATCTGATATACAGGATGTATTTTCAGGGGTCGCGACCCACAGGTTAAGCCCTGTTTCTCTTTCAGTTGGGACAGAGAGAGCCAGCCCATCCAAATCACTGGTAGATAAAACCAGCTGCTCCAGACGTCCCAGCTCTCCCTGAGGATCTGATAACGGACTTCTTAGCCACTGGGCAGAGGGACAAAGAAGTGCTGTTCAATAGAATTGTGTCAGCTACAAATGCAAGCCACAACTTAAAAAGTAAAAAATAAAAAAGGTGAGGTGTATTTTAATAACACATTTTATTCAATACAATATATCCAGAATACCAGTTCAATATGCAATAGATATAGAAATGTATTGATGAGATAGTCCACATCTTTTTTTTTTCACACTTGGTCTTTGAAATTTGGTGTGTCTTTCACACACAGCAAATCTCAACATGGACATTTCAGGAACTCTAGGGCCACGTGTGGCTACTGTGCTGGACAACAGGCCTGGGGGGAGGTGGCGGGGGCGGGGGTTCAAGGCTGGATAGTATCCTGCTTAGTTGGGCCAAATGGCCAACCCTTATAGTTCCTCTCCCACTTCAGTTGAAGCAGGCTTCCTGGAGGGCAATGCTTTCACTGAGTTTGAAGTCAGTAGGCAGGGATCAGAGGTGGATGGAGAGAATCCAGGAGAACAACAGGAGGAGGGAGGATGGCAAGGCGAAGGGCAGAGAGGTGGTAGAGAGTGTGGGGGAGCCCTCACTGCGTTCACAGCCTCAGGTCCGTGTGAACCCCGCTCAGGGCTCCCACAACCATTTGCACTTGTCAGTGGTAGCGTGTTTTCTTGTTCTCGCCCTAACCAAATGCATCCGAACCACTCAGCCCCGTTTCTGGTTCAGCCCTTGATTGTAGAGCAGAGAGGGCTCACGGTGAGCCCTCTGCTTCCCTGTGCATGCCTCATTCTCCCTTCATAGAATAAAGTTAATCATCTTCATTGCTGGCCAACCTGCCTCCAAGGAAGACTGCAGAAATGCGTGGGAGTTAACATGTGTGAAAAGTGCTGGAAGCATCAGAGAACAAGGAGCTTCCATACACAGCGTTTAATTATTCATTTGGTTTTTCAAATCCAGACACTACCTTGAAAAGGTCTCTGGCATTAGGGCTCCCACAGGCCCTGGGCACTGACCTTAAGACGAACATGCCTTGCTCTCTTGACACCTGTATGTGCTCTATCAGGGGGACGTCTGCGGTGTAAACAGGACAGCCCTGTGTCTGAGGGAGGCGCCGCGCTGATTCTGTCTCCAGCGTCTGTCTGTTGGGTGTTCGGTTTGCTGTAATATCCAAGCTCCTTCCTCCCTTATAACAGAAACAGCCTGTGACCTTTAAGATCCCAGCCTCCAGGGAGAACAGTACCTGTTTCCTTGAAAACCTGAGCCACTGCCTCCTTTATAAATAGCATTTCAGAGAGTTGACACGGTTTGTTCATAATAATTATATTTTCTCACCCAAAAGCTTAATTGAATTTTTGTTTAGTAACTTGTCTTTTCACCTGACGATGCCACCAGCTTCTGGGAAAAGGCCAGCAAGACTGTGATGGAAGCAGAGAGATATAGGGGGTGCGAATCCATTATGGGAAGAGGGCGGCAGGGTCCTGGGGAGTGGGCAAATGCATCCGTCTTTTTTATTTCCAGAAAACTGGTGTGAACCTCCTTTGACATGCCCTCTTTTACCCACACAAATACTTTATCCTCCCTCATTAGTTTCTTTACTGGCAGAAATGGCCCTTTTGGGTACAACTGAAGTACAGCTGCCTAGTCTTAGGAAGCAGGATCCCTGGCCCCTTCTGGGAGGTCACCAGTTTCAGGAGATGGCGACTCTCTGATTGAGAGACTGGCAGAGGCTCAGCTACCTGAGGGCCAGTGCTCTCCTGATGCCTGACATTGAAATTGTCACCTATGAGACGTGGTTGAGACACGGATGGGCCTCCGTGACCATCTGCGTGAGCACACGAGCAGGCAGCCACGCTATACCTCCTCTCAGGAGTCCCAACTCACAAGGCACATTTGTGTCAGTTCATCACCACTGCAGTCCTACGTGCTGAATGCTCTCAGCCCCATTTCACAGATAAGGACACAGAAGTTACAAAGGTTTAGGGAAATGGCCCAAGTCCCCTGGTTACCTAGGGGTTTCCCTGGAATGGCAGACCCTCTCTAAAAACCTAAAGGAGCCCTAAGTGGTTTGGTTCAGTGGATAGAGCGTCAGCCTGTGGACTGAAAGGTCCCAGGTTCGATTCTGGTCAAGGGTATGTGCCTTGGTTGCGGGCACATCCCCAGTAGAAGGTGTGCAGGAGGCAGCTGATCGATGTTTCTCTCTCATGGATGTTTCTAACTCTCTATCCCTCTCCCTTCCTCTCTAAAAAATCAATAAAATATATTTTAAAAATAAAATAAAAAAATAAAAACCTAAAGGAGCTATTTGGAGATTGATCCAAGGAAAGCTACTTCCGAGGTGAGAAGTGGGCACAGGGAATTGTGTGCACAACACCCAGATCTGGAATCCAGGTCTTTCCATGAAGAAGCCAGTGTGCTCTGCATTCTTATATGCATCTGTGTTTTCTCACACATGCTCAGACATACACACAGAGGCACACACACAGTTTACTCACGCGTGTACTTGTAGTTTTGGTATCTCAGTGCTGTTGTCAGGATGCCCACACACATATCTGTGAACGGGACCTAGTTCTAGGAAACAGACCAAGGTGGTTCCCAGCATCTCAGGCTGGGCTTTGGTGTCTTCCCTCGGGTGTATCCAGGAGCCCGCCTAAGATCTCGGGGTGGCCTAGCGAAGCCCCTTTCAGTTGATAAGGATTCAGGCTGTAAGTGGATGTGGTCTGAGCTTGGCAGCCAGTAAGCACATGAGCTGGGCAGGCTTGGTCTCTGCCTGGGAAACCCCACTAGAAGAAAGGCCACCTCTTGCACACCTGTGGGAGGTAGCTTTCGGATTAGTGAAAAGTGTTAACTTTACACATGAGCAAGTGGACATAGAAGATAATGACGCTAGGGAGGACCATGTGGAGAGGCGTGTGAGGGTTAGTAGAGACCTGCTGAATGACTGGAAGGCCGAGCTTGGACAGGGCCCGGGGATGCATCCCCAGACCTCTGACCATGAAACCAAGGCTGAAGCCACACCAGGCCCTGAGGGTCTGAACTGGGTGCCGGGGCTGGGCCAGGGACCTGGGGATTCTTATGCCCTTTATGTTTGCCTTTGAGGCTGTGGAATTGAAAAATGCTTCCAGTATTTCTTCTGTTCATGTTTATCTCTTGTTCCTGAAAGAGAGCTTGGGGTTCCCAGGAAGCCCATTTGTTGGACTTCTGCTAAAGAGCTGAGAAACGGCCTCGGCACTCCAGTCCCCCGAGAGCAACCTGGTTAGTGGAACGGCGAGCCTGGGAGCAGAAGTAAGTTAGCCCCAACAGCCAGTTCCGTCATTCATCTTCCAGATCCTGGAAGGCATCCCCAAAGCAGAGAGCAAACATCATTCCTTTCTGACACTGCTGGAGACGGAAGCTGGACAGGCCAGGGGAGTTTCTCCAGACACATAAGTCAGTACACGGAAGGCAGAGAAACTCCAAAGCCACCAGACAAGGATGCCCAGCCCTTTGCACTGCCAGCTCCAGGAAACCTGACCTCCCTGCACGACAGTGACCCTGGGACCCCGTGCCCTGAAACACATTGCCCCCTTCCTATCAGAGCCGGTGCTGGGCATTGGGACCCAAGAGGGAAACTGTGCAAATGAGATCCTCCCATAGACCCAGAGGACAGGGACCCTTGTGCCACACACCCACTCCCTTTCACACCGCATTTAGCCGGCATGCGATTCATTGTCCTCAGGACAGAAATGCCTCATCTTTTCAGTATATTCCCGACCAAGGCAGAAACAGTAGCAGGATTTAAACCCTGGCCCCTAATCCATTCTCCTGCAGGTGTTTCTAAGTGAGGAAAGGTGCACACGAGGGCTTGTGTAACAGAGATAACAGTTATATGTGTGCCCCATAAATATGAACTGTGGAAAGGCTGCTGACAGGTACAGACAAGTTTGAGAAACATCTTACTTAGACACACTTTGGCCCAACTGTCATCGATTTCCTCTATTTTTCCTCCCTGGTTCCTGTTACCAGCACGGGGAAGGCGGGATGGAGAGAGAGGCCGTGTCACTTCTATCTGTCACCAGAGGGCTGTCCCCAGGCTGCTGCCCCAGGTGTCCAGGAAGCTGGCAGCAGGAGGGGCCCCCTTTCCATCGCCCCACTGCCCCTCAGCAGCATCACACATGGTCCTTCTTGACACTGACCTCCAGATCCCGGAGCCACACGGCTGGGTTTTACTGCCAGGCAGCGACACTTCTGACCTTTGCGGCCTTGGACAAACTATGTACTTTCTCTGTGCTTCAGCCTCCTTGCTGTGAACTGGAGCCAGAACCTTCGCTGCAGGACAGTTGTGGAGTGTGGGCACATGGTACAGGCTGTTTATGTAATAGGTAAATACGTGCTACTCTGGCTCAGTGCATCTTGCCCAACGGGACCCTGGCCACGGCTTCCACCTCCGGACACTTGCCCCCATTTCCCAGGTAGAGTTTCCTCTGGTCTTCAGGCTTTGAAAGGCACGGGCCGGGTTCTCTGGGGCTCCAGTAATGAACATGTCATGAATTCCTTGGCCAGCACCTTTGCTCAGGTTTAAAGTCCCTGGTTCCCTCTCGTTGCTCTCTTCCACCTGGCCTTCCCCTGCTGACCAGAGTTCATCTCGCTGTCTTCCTCTCTGCTTTTGAGTCTGGGACTCTCTCCTTTGCCCTTTGTGCCCAAGTGATTCTTGGCAAATTGCTTATTGAGACCTTCTGTGCCCATGTACACAATGATTTTTCTTCATTGCCCTGGATTTTGCTCTTTGTCCTGACCTGGATGTGTGCTCTGCCTGCACAAGAAGGTCCCGGCACTTGAAGACCCATTGGGTTGCTGGTCCATGGTCTTCCTGGTCACATCATCTTAGCCTTTGTCCCTGCCCCACCCCCAGGCGGTCTCACCCCACCCCACAGCATGCTAACCAAGCACAAAATCATCAAAGATGCACACAGATGAGGTCACGATGGGAGCACTTCGTAGTATCTGGTATAAGATTTGTTTGAAAGGCATCATTGTCCCTGTGAGGATTGTCGGAGAAGGCTGGGCACCAGAGGGTTGACTGCTCTCTGCCTCCTCTTAATAAAATGTCCCATTAATTAAGCAGAGCAGCATGGGCTGCAGCCCTGGCCACATTATCCGTCTTTTCATTTTGTAGCTACGTGGCAGTGTCTTCAGTGCAGGAGCCCTGGAATTATGCACTGGGCCCGAATATTTCAAGACCCAACAGGAACAAATATGCAATTATATAGATCAGTGGTGCAGGGCCACAGCAGAGCAGGGAGGGTGGGAGGGACCACTCCAGCTCTTGGAAAGTTCCTTTGGAAGGAAATGGTAGGGCCTGAAATTGAGCGCCTTCCAAGCCAGCATGAAGCTCCGCCCCCCTCTGGCCTGAGAGTAGTTCATCCATCCAGATCCTTCAGGACTCCAGGGTTGCGGGGAGGAGAGAGGCGACCCATCCTCTGGGCAGCGGCATCTGCTGGAGTCCTCACAGTGATCCACAGGTAGAGAGAAGATGGTGCACCACTTAGGTTCCTGTGCGTAACTTCGGGGAAGCTCCGCACCATTTCTGCACCAGGACTTTCTCAGCAGCAGCAAATAAAGCTTGTTCAGAGGATCAGCTGAGATAAGCCAAATAAAAAGGTGACTTTCTATTGTGATCCTCACCTGACAGATGAGGAAATTATGGTCAGAGAGGTTAAGGAACTTGTCCCAGGTCACACAGCTAATAAGTGATGTTAGTCAGGATTCCAGTCCCTAGTGTGTCTGGTCCATTATTTCTTACCCCTAAACTTTGTGGCAAAGGATGGCAAAGTCAGTGGCACAGCCTGGTAATAATGGTGTTTGCTATGGTTAAGGAAGGGAAACATGCTGTGCCCTATTTTATTTGCAAATAATCGAAGGGACTGGAACAGTGGTTCTCAACCTTCTGACCCTTTAAATACAGTTCCGCATGTTGTGACTCAACCATAAAATTATTTTCGTTGCTACTTCATAACTGTAATGTTGCTACTGTTATGGATCGTCATGTAAATACCTGATATGCAGAATGGTCTTAGGAGACCCCTGTGAAAGGGTCATTCAACCACCAAAGGGGTCGCGACCCACAGGTTGAGAACCGCTGGACTGGAGGGACATCCCCAGGACACCTTGCAAAAGTTATGGGGTTCTTCCTCTCCTGTGATTGCCTCTGCATCTCATACATGATGTGAGCCCAGACACACAGCACGCAGACTAGCCTTTCCTGAGGGCTCTGAGAGAGCCAGAGCGCATGCATGCATACGCACATGTGTGAGGGACAGTGTATGTGTAAGCGTATGCAAATGTATGCGAGGGTTTGTATGAATATGTGCATGTGTGTGAGAGTGAACGTACGTGTGAGTGTATGCTTGTGTGAGTGTGTGTGCACTTGTGTATGTACATGTGAGTACATCTGAATGTGTATGAGAGTGTGTATATATGTGTGCGCATCTGTCTGAGTGTGTGTGAGTGTGTGAGAATGTGTGTGAGAGTATGTGTGTGTGTTTGTTGTTGAAGGGGTGTCTGATGGGTCCAGGAAGGAATCACAGAGCCAAAGGTTTCCATGGTAGCTGAGATCCCCGATGGTTCTTAAATAATTAACCAGGCAGAGCTTTTAAATACATTTCAAAACAAATACTCATTTCCCTTTAATGCGGAGCTGATTTCCCCTTTTACGCACTGCCCGAGGCTACACAAGCAACTGTAATTCTCACTCTGAGGAGGTGGCAGCATCTTGGGTTGTCATGGAAAACAAGTCCTGTTGTCAGGGGCCAGCCCAGGACTTCACCTGTCCGGAAGCAGGGAGACAGGTGAGAGGAAGGAAGTCCTGCTTCTGCCCCTCTTTTGTGGCCTTGGGGTTTCTAAGGAGCCCGGCAGCTTCGCCCTGCACTTGAGTTCATGTGCTGACAGATCTCTGAGATTTGCTCCTGGTGCACAGCCTCTTGGATCACTTTGGTTCCTGGTGAGAGCTTACCCTGACCAGGCGAGTGGACACCATCTCCCCTCACTCTCCTGCCCCATCTGTCTATACCCACCCCCCACCACGTGGGGGCACGTGCACTGCCCCGTGCAGCTGCCACCGGACATCCATGCCCCGTCTGCCTCCCACAGCTGCTGTATGTGTGCGAGGGGAACGAAGAGAAGGGGAGTCCTACATATTTTGAGTTTTGCCTGGTTGGGGCCCAATGATTAACTTTTTTGACCTCATTGTCATTGGGGTCAGTGGACGACTTTGGGGAGTCTCACAACCAGTGTGAGGGGCATGGCCCACTTGCCAGGATGCTGACCTCTGGGGAGGTTGACCTGGTTGTGAGGCCTCCTCTTAGGGCACATCTGGGTTGTCCTCACCATCCCCGACAGGACACTCAACCAACAGAGGTCCTGGGCCACATGCCAATGAAAATGCCACTGTCAGTGTTTGTTGAGCACGCACTCTGTCCAGAGATCCAGGTGGGTGCCTCCCCTGCATTAATTCGGGCACTATTCACAGTGACCCAGTGAGCAGCTCCTATGCTTAGCCCAGGCAGCAGAGGGGGAGGGAGGGCAGGGGCAGACCCAGAGGAGCTCCTTAGCTTGCCTGAGGTTACCGTCAGCCTGTGGTGGAAGCAGGACTGAAACCTAGAACTGGTGAGCCAGTGCTTTTAGCCAATGTGCTTGCCTATGTAAGCAGTGACCAGCTTGGGGAAAAGGAACCCCATTGAGTCCCTAAGGAAGAAGCTGATAGGATGTGGGTGAGACCCCAAAATCCGAGGGAGGGAACAGCCTTGGGCTTGGAGAGGAACCCGAGCTGACAGTCAAGGGGCACAGCAGGAGGACACTCAGGGTGGGCAGCTGGAGGGCAAGCCCCAGCAGGACGGGCAGGGAGGACACATGACCTTGGGGTGTCTCTCAGCAAAGGGTGATGGGAAGAAGAGGTGGGCACTTGGGGTCCCTGAGCATCTGCCTTTTTTTAAAATATATTTTATTGATTTTTTACAGAGAGGAAGGGAGAGGGATAGAGAGTTAGAAACATCGATCAGCTGCCTCCTGGGGATGTGCCCGCAACCAAGGTACATGCCCTTGACTGGAATCGAACCTGGGACCTTTTAGTCCGCAGGCTGACGCTCTATCCACTGAGCCAAACCGGTCAGGGAAGCATCTGCCTTTTTACACCCCCTGAGTGAGGAGTCCTGGTTGCTGCTGTTCATGACGCTCTCAGACTGTCCTCTTAGCAAGTGATCCCTCCTCTGTTTGCTCTAGGCCGACAGGTGAGGAACACCATTGACCTGAGCTGAAGAGGGAGAAAGGAAGGTGACAGGCGCTGACAAAACAGCTGCCACTCTCCCAGTCGGCCCGCTCTCCAGTCACCGAAGGGCTCACTGCTTCCCTTGCTCTCTCCTCGTTCCTCACTCCTCTCCTTATTCACTCATGCACTCACTCAGCAGACATTTGGTAAGTTCCAGGCAAGAGAAGTGCATATGTGAAAGCCATAGCCTCTGCCCTCAAGGGACTTACAGAGTAAGGCACTAAGAGGTCAGCATAGCCCCATGGTGTGGCCCGTCCTGTGACCTAGGAGAGCAGAGAGGAGGGACTGGGGAGGGCAGCTGTGTGGGACATGGAAGGAAGCACAGGGGTCAGCCCCTCCTCTGTGGAGGAGGAAAGGAGTGAGCTGCTGAGACCTGCCTCCTGGCCTTCCTCTTGCTCACTGCCTCTGTCCACAGGCACAGCCAGCCTCCCGCTGAGGCTCGGTTCCTATGCATCTCTCCAAACTCAGCGCTGCCTTCCTGAGAGCATCTTTCTCCCCGCTTGCCCAGCAGACAGGGCATTCTTTGTTCACTTGGGAAAGTCCTGAGGCCTGGGGATCAGCACCCACATCTCACAAGCTGGCCTGGCCTGGGATCCTTTTGAACCTCTAACCATGACTCTGTGGCTAGTGTGCTTTGCCACAACTGCTCCAAAGCCGAGGCCATGGCTTTTCCCCTGCAGAGCATACATGTTAATTGGGGAAATAAGCATGTAAGAGCCAGAAAATAGTCTCAAGTTAAGTAAGCACAGTCCAGGCTGCCTGGGCACTCGTAGGGGCTCAGTTAAAGAGCTTTTCTGAAGAGTCATAAAAAAGATCTCAAAATAAATAAATAAATAAATAAATAAATAAATAAATAAATAAATAAAATGACCACAATTGTCTTTTCCACAGCACACTGCAGTTCAGAAAATGCCTTAGCATGCCTTCTCAGTGCCTCCTCAGGCAACCCTGCATGGCAGTTGTACAAAACCCCTCATTTGATAGATGAGGGAACAAGTCCTCTCAGAGGGCCAGTGACTTGCCCCAATCTGGATTCAACAGGGAAGCTTGGTCTAGAGTCCACATCTTTAGGCTAAATCCTGAGGTTCTTTCCCCTGAGCTCATGTGGCCTGGGGAAAGAGGAGGAAAGCCAGGCCAGGACAGAGCCAGTCTGAGCACAGCTAGGGGTTGTGGTGTGAGGGCCCCAGGAAGTCTCCTTCCACCCAAGCCTACGTAGTGGGGGAGGGGACTGTCCTTTTATAGTCACAGCCACCTCCCTACGTCTTCCTTCTCTTCTCCTTTCTAACTCCTGGAAACCCTAATCTATTACCCATTTCTATAATTATATCATTTCACTAATGTCAGATAAGTTAATATGCTATATAAATATGTTACATAAATAAATCAGTATGTTGTATAAACTAATATATTAATATTAGATAAAGTCTACTCCAGAGCAAAGAAAATGACTAGACAAAGAGGCACATTATCTACTGATAAAGGGATCAACCCATACTTAATTCATAAAGACATAACAATCTTAAATGTGTGTGCACCAGACAACAGAGCCACACATACATGAAGCAAAAACTTGACAGAGAAGAAAGGAGAAACAGACAATCTGCAATTATAGTGGGAGACTTCACCTCCCCACTCTCAGCCATTGGTAGAACTACTCGATAGAATATCAAGAAGGATATGGAATACGTTAACACTATAACCAATCACCAGGATATCATTGGCATACAATGACAGTAGCAGGATACAATATTTTTTCACCTGCCAATAGAACGTTAAACATTATATCCTGGACTACTAAAACAAACAAAACAAGCAAAAGAACCCACATTAAAAGAATTAAAATCACAAAAGATGTTTAACATCATTAGCCATTAGGAAAATCTAAATTAAAACCAAGTGAGATAGCACCATATACCTATCAGAATGACTACAATAAACAATAGTGACAACACCGAATGCTGGTGGTAATGCAGGAACTGCATTACTCACAGAGTGCTGATGGGAATATAAAATTGTGCAGCTCCTCCAGAAAAGCTGGGCAGTTTCCTACAAAGTTAAACATGCACTTAGCATACAACACAGAGATTGCCCTCCTGGGCATGCACCCCCTAAAATGCAAAACTTATGTTCACACAAACACCTATACATAAATGTTTATAGGAGCTCTATTCATAATAGCCCCGAACTGGAACCTGTCAAAATGTTTTCCAATGAGTGAATAAATAATTTGTGCATATCCCTCTCAGGGAATACTACTCAGCAATAAAAAGGAACCAACTACTGATACAGGCCACAACTTGAATGGATCTCAAGGAAACTATGCTGAATTAATAAAACCAATCTCAAAAGTTGACAGACTATGATTCTGGTGTTGTAAAATCCCATACATTGCTAAGGAAAAATACTGGAAAATATTGCTATAAGTGTACCAATGATTGATGATGCCCAGCTTTTTAAAAAAATATATTTTATTGATTTTAGAGAGGAAGGGAGAGGGAAAGAGAAATAGAAACATCAATGATGAGAGAGAATCATTGATTGGCTGCCTCCTGCACTCCGCCTCCTGAGGATCAAGCCCACAACCAGGCATGTGCCCTTGGCAGGAATCAAACCTGGGGCCCTTCAGTGGGCAGGCTGACACTCTATCCATTGAGCCAAACCAGCTAGGGCTATGCCCAGATTTTTGATAGGCCCTGGTCCTAAAGCAGATGGCATCCACTGTTCCAACACGCCACTTCATGGCTCTCCCTTCTGCCACTTTCTATTGTCATTTGGGACATTGCTTCTTCGGGTAGGAATAGTTCTGGATCAAGTCCAATATATCTCAAGCAATTATTAAACAAATTACAGAGCCACAGAATGTCAGAGGGAAGAAACCCTGAGATCATTTGGTTCAGTGGCTCACACACCTGGCTGAACAGCAAAATCATGGGGAGCTGTAAAGTGACGGATGCCTGGGACGGCCTCTGCCTCGGCATCATGACTTCCTAAAAGCTCCCCAAGTGATTCCAAGGGGCAGCCAGGTTTGAAAACCACTGATGAGTCCAAGCTCCTCATTTTACAGATGAGGAAACTTTAAGCTCCAGAGATGAAATAAATAGCCCAAGGCAGGTTACATGGCTGGCTGTTGTTTGAGCTGTCTTCCGAATCCTAGGGCCTTTCCCCTGCTTATATGGTTCTTTCACATTTATTAACACATTCATCCTCCTTACAGACCTTGAAGGTAAGGAGCAAGATGTGATCACTCCCAATGTAGGGATCACAACACTGAGGCGCATGGCAAGAAAATGATGTTTGAATTAAGACTTTTCAGATTGCAGCGGAGGAAAAGCATAAATATGGCCTCTTAACTTCTAGCCCAATAAGAGATCCAAAAAGAAAAGTTAAGCATTCATTTACCAATGTGGTGAAAGACACATTGTGTACCCAAGTTTGGGAAGGTTACTGGGCTCTCTAAGGCCTCACTTCCAGGCCAATTTCTCTTGCATCTATTCAACATAACTCATTAAAATCTTCTGAATTTTTATAGATCTTACTCTGTTACTGCCAGCACCTATTGGATCTCAATTTGCACCCAATTTATTTCTACCTCTTACCAGGAATGAGAACAAACAGCCCCTGCCCATCTCTCATCTGAAGTTGTTTATTTACAATTGCATTTTAGTCCAAACTGGTCCATTTATTCATTAGCTTTAATGTGTCCCTTTCAATGTCTTGTTACCATCAGAGATGTTATAATCATTCACCATAGCATTCTGGGGTGTCTATATTTTATTAAATAGAGGCCCGGTGCAGGAGATTCATGCACTGGAGAGGTGGGGGTGGTCCCTCAGTCTGGCCTGTGCCCTCTCGTAGTCCAGGACCCCTCGGGGATTTCCGCCTGCTGGCTTAGGCCCACTCACCTGGGGATCAGGCCTAAGCCAGCAGTCAGACATCCCTCTCGCAGTTGGGGACCCCTCGCTCCTTACCACCAACCTGCAGCGGAGGCAGGAGAGGCTCCAGCCACCACCGCTGTGCTTGCCAGCTGTGAGCCCAGGTTCTGGCTCAGAGGAACTCCCCCTGTGGGAGTGCACTGACAACCAGGGGGCAGCTCTTGCATTGAACATCTGTCCCCTGGTGTTCAGTGTGCATCATAGCGACTGTTGGTTGATTTGCATATTAGCCTTTAATTATATAGGACCAGAGGCCCGGTGCACAAAAATTTGTGCACTCAGGGGGCGGGGAAGGTCTCTCATCCCGGCCTGTGCCCTCTCACAGTCTGGGACCCCTCAGAGGATGACCATCTGCTGGCTGAGGCCTGCTCCCCAGGGGATTGGGCCTAAGATGGCAATCAGACATCCCTCTGGCAGCCCGGCAGCCATCGGAGGATGTCTACTTGCCAGCGGGGAGCAAACCTAAGCCGCAGTCGGACATCTTTAGCACTGCTGAGGAGGCAGGAGAGGCTCCCACCACCACTGCTATACTGGCAGCCATCAGCCTGACTTGTGGCTGAGCAGAGCTCCTCCATGTGGGAGCTGACTGACCACTAGAGGGCAGCTCCTGCATTGAGCGTCTACCTCCTGGTGGTCAGTGTGTGTCATAGTGACCAGTCATTCCCAGTCTTTCTGCTGTTAGGGTCAGTTTGCATATTACCCTTTTATTATATAGGATAGAGGCCAGGTGCACAGGTGGGGGCCGGCTGGTTTGCCCTGAATGGTGCCCTGGATCATGGTGGGGGGTCAAGCTTGGGTGCCTGGCCAGCCTGGGTGAAGGGCTGATGGCTGTTTTCAGGCTGCCTGCATCCCCTTCAGGGTGGGGGTCCCCACTGGGGTCCCTGGCCAGCCTGGATGAGGGTCTGATGGCTGTTTTCAGGCTGCCCGCATCCCCTTCAGGGTGGGGGTCCCCACTGGGGTCCCTGGCCAGCCTGGATGAGGGTCTGATGGCTGTTTTCAGGCTGCCCGCATCCCCTTCAGGGTGGGGGTCCCCACTGGTGTGCCTGGCCAGCCTGGATGAGAGGCTGAAGGCTGTTTTCAGGCAGGCCAAGCCTACAACTGAAGCTCCCAGTCTCTCCTTTTTTTTCTTTCTTTTTTATTCTGGGATTTATTTACCTTCTGTAATTGAAACTTTGTTGCAGCTCCAGCTCTGAGGCCGGCTGGCTGAAAGCAGGTATCTGGGGTTTGTTTAGCTTCTATAATTGCAACATTGCTGCTTCCAGAGCTCAGAGCTGGGCCGCAGCAGGAGGGGAACCTTGGCTTCGTCCATCACTGGAGCAAGCAAGACTCATGTTCGCTTCAGCTGCCTGGCTGCCGGCCGCCATCTTGGTTGGCAGTTAATTTGCATATCACCCTGATTAGCCAATAGGAAGCGTAGCGGAGGTATGGTTGATTACCATGTTTGTCTATTATTAGATAGGATGGCTTGTAGCAGCATGAGAGTGAGTATATAGATGTGGAAGAAAGGGGTGGATATGAGGAGGGCAGGAAAAAGAAGTGACGTCAGCACCAGGACTGTGGTCCTTTGGGGCTCTTGGCATACAGGAAGCCCCAGATAGAAACCAGGAGAGGGCTAGTGAGCGATTCTCACAGAATCAGAGCGAGAGGTCCCCAATGTCCAAACAGCAATGAGAACAACCCTTCTTCATGTTGATAGACTCTTTGCCTCAGTTTTGGAGTCATCACTGCCTCAAATTTAAATGCCTTCATTTTTGTTTCTCAACTGCATCGTTTTATAACAAGGATCTGTGAATTTTAACAAAAAGGTTTCAGAAAAAATGAGTGGTGTAATGTGTGGGTTATGTATTGACGTCACTTTGTGTGAACTCTAAGGAATAAGATGGGCTCCTGGTGGTTACCTGGGCTAAAAAACAAACCCAGTAGTCGTTTCTGTACTCACACAGACTGCACTTCCAGAAGCCTCTGTGCTGGACTGACTGCCTGCACTGTGTTTCTGAATCTCAGCCAGCTCTTATAAAGGAGTTCTTGGAGCCCTATTTCAACCAATAGACTGAGGCTTTCCCCATATGATTGGAGTTGTGCAGCTCTGACCAATCAGAGCAGCTCTGTTCTGACCAATCAGGGACCAGGAGTCGGGACTTCTGTCTATATAAATCAGCTCTCCACTGGCTCCCAGAGCACCTTTTCCACCAAAGACTGGGGAGAGACAGAAAGAGAGAAACAATGGAGCCCAGACTCAGACCAGGGATAAAGCCTGCAACCGAGGTATCTATCGAACCCGTGACCCTTCAGACCGGCTAGGGCTGAGCTGTCCTTCATGGCATCCCCAAACTGGGGCTTCTTGTTTTCATTGGGGCTCCAATGACCATTGGTTGACAATCACTTTTTTTTTTTTACCAGTTGAAACTGGTTCTTGTGTTTAAGCCAAGTGAAGTGGTGTGTAGGGAAGAAGACTTTAAGGAGGAGATGTTTCCCAAAAGGCAGCCTCCAGTTATAGAAAGACACAGATTTGAGCCAGAAGCCCTGGGTTTGGATCTGGCACATAATAGCCATAGGGTCAGTTCTTTTTATTTGATTTACTGTATCACACACAACTCAGTTACATGGCTGAAGTGAATACAGGCTCTAAATACCGACCTCAGAGTACCATTTTCAAAAAGCTGCTCCAAGTCTGGTTAAGAGGAAAGAGGTAAGACATGTGGGAACAATTCCAGCTGAGCCTGAGCACAGCTGGAAAAGGTCACCTCTCCCTCTGAATTTTGGGGGCACTAAATCTCTCCTTTCAGACCTAACAACCTATTCATCCTCACATCTTCATAAATGCATTTTTTGTCCCTTCATTGATTCATTCATTGGTTCATTCACTGGTTCATTCTCCAGCCTGTATACCCTTTACATTTCTAGGAAGCCAGATGTTAGAGATTTTAATTACTCCTGAAGCTGGCCACTCAGCTAACCACAACATAGCTTTGAGCTCTGGCCCTGAGATGACAGTAGCTCAGGGCCACAATGACATTCAAGGGCCCTATGCATTTGGCCTTCATGGATTTGTTTCTCCAACAACAACAATAATAATAATAATTGCAAATATGATTTATACTTATATTAAATACATACTTAAATATGTATTACATATATGTTGTATATATGTTATACTATATATATATATATATATATATATATATATATATATATATAATTTTATCTTATAACCATGTTATATAAAGATAAATATAATCCAGCCTGGATTATATTGTTTATTGATTTTTCTTCTTATCTGAAGAAATATTAAAACATTTTTGAGGGCCCTTAAAAATATTGTGGGCCCTGGGAATTGTGCCTAGAGCAATGGTGGCTGCAAGGACAGACCTAATGCTGATCCCTGCTCCCAGATCCAAGCAACTCTTCACCATTGCATCCATCCAGAAGTGCTGTCTTTGTCTGGCTAGGAGAACCTCTGGACCCAAATTTGATCTCAGCTCCAAAGCCAGAGCTAATATATTCTGGGCGACTGGTGGAAATGTCTAGACTAGGAAAATCATATTGGGAGCAAGAAGTCCAGTAAAATATTCATAGAGTGAATGAATGAATGAATAATTGAATGTTTTAAATATAGGGTGAATCTCATCTGTGCTTCAGGGGAAGATAATCTAAAAATTATAATCAAAGCCCGTGTTTACTTAAAAAATGCCAACTGATACTTGCCTAATCAAAGAAGTGCAGAAAATACAAGGACATTCACATCTAAAAAAGGGGCAGATGAGTCTCTAAGGTCAAATGACAGATATTTTTATTGATACACATAGCAATTTTGTGAGCTTAAAAACAATAATGAGCTGGTGCCACCATTTAATGCAGTGGTTCTCAACCTTCTGGCCCTTTAAATACAGTTCCTCATGTTGTGACCCAACCATAAAATTATTTTCGTTGCTACTTCATAACTGTAATGTTGCTACTGTTATGAATCGTAATGTAAATATCTGATATGCAGGATGGTCTTAGGCGACCCCTGTGAAAGGGTCATTCGACTGCCAAAGGGGTCGTGACCCACAGGTTGAGAACCTCTGATAAAAGTATCACCTACAAATTTTTTAAAATATTTTTATTGAGGGCATGAGTGAGGGGGAAGGGAGGTAACATGGGGATAAGGACACATATGTAATAACTTAATCAATAAAAAAATTTAAAAAATATATTTTTATTGCTTTCAGAGAGGAAGGGAGAGTGAGAGAGAGATAGAAACATCAATGATGAGAGAGAATCATCAATCAGTTGCCTCCCACACATCCCCCAACCCAGGGAGATGAAGCCCACAACCCGGGCAATTGCCCTGGCCAGGACTCAAACCCAGACCTCCTGGTTCATAGGTTGATGCTCAACCACTGGTCCATGCCCACCGGGCGGATCACCTATATATTTTAAGGTACTTCAGATGCATTAGCTCTCACTCTCATAAAGTTAGGTATTTAACTCCATTTTAGAGTTGAGCAAATGGAGAATGAATGATTAAGTGAATCACTTAAGACCGGGATCCCTGTGATTTTGTTGCTACCTGGCCTTGGCTCACTTTCCTAACCTGGCCGGGGTCAGTTTTCCAAATGTGAAGTGTAGCTGGTGCTCCGTATATGCCAGGCACTAGAAAAGTGCAAGGGGTCTTTGTGTTACTTTACATTATATTTTAGAAAGAAAGTTATAAGAATAAGTCTATATTTAAAATCCTACTACTCAAAGTTTTGTGAAATTTCTAAGCAAGTCATGGTAAGTAAGAATGGATTTTGGAACTGAAACCCTACCTCACCTGCTTACCTGTGGAGGGCTGCGAGGAGACACAGGACGACCAACTCCTTCCAGTTTTCCCAAGACTTTTCTTTAGCTCTGAAAATCCTGAGTTTCTGGAAATCCCTCAGTCCTGGGCACAAGGGAGCCATTATTCATCCTAGACACATCTTTCTAACTAGCCCGTTTGGCCGTGAAAGCAGAAGGGGACCTCTTAGGAGTCAGGTGTTTAAACTAAATCCTCATAGCACCCTGCAAAGTGTATGCAATATAATCATCATCCTCTTATAGGTGAGGAAATTGAGACTCAGAGGCACTCAGACCACTGCCCAGGGGGCCCTGCTATGGAGTGAAGCTCTGAAGTTCTGAAGCCCTGTGTGAGTCTCAGGTACACGGTCTTCCCTCTCCACGCTGTGGGAGACACCTCCTGGCTGAGGAACCTCTGGACTAAAGTGGCATCTGCTATGTTAACCCTGAATTGGGTTCCAGGCAGTGAATTTCTCCTCCGAGGAGGCCCCGTCTACAATCATGGTAGAGATGGGATAAGGTTAGTTTGGTTAATTTGGTGCCGACAGGACATGGTTAATGTGGTGAAGAGATTCCAGCTGCAGAATGAGACCATCATGGTCTTTAATTTGGGGGGAGGAGGGTGGGAAGCTTGCCTGGAAGTGGGTGGGAGGAGAAGATTCTTCGGGAGCCTGCCTGCCCGCTTTATTATTAGGTTAATTGAAACCATAAAAGCAAACTCAGATTTGCATTAAAGCCCTGCATAGCAGATGGCGACAAGTTTTGAGCATCATAAAAAGAGGATTGAAAGTTATAAAGCGTCTTGGACTCATCTGTGCCAGAGTGCTGAGGAAAAGGCATTGTGGGAAACAGTGGCCTGCACCCTACTCACAAAACACAAACTCCCCGGCTGGGAAGGGTCCTTGTCACCAGAGATCACCTGCCCTAAAAATGGTCCCAGCATCTTTCGCCTTGTTCACTCTCTTTTTTTAAATCCTCATGCAAGGATATGTTTTTTATTGATTATATAGAAAGAGGAAGAGAGAGAGAGAGAAACATCAATGTGAGAAAGCCGCATCGATCAGTTGCCTCCCATATGCATTCTAACTGGGGACCGAACCTGCAACTAGGCATGTGCCATGAAGGGGAATGAACCCTCAACCTTTTTTTTAAAAAAATATATTTTTATTGATTTCAGAGAGGAAGGAAGAGGGAGAGAGAGATAGAAACATCAATGACAAGAGAGAATCATTGATTGGCTGCCTCCTGCACATCCCCTACTGGGGATCGAGCCTGCAACCTGGGCATGTGCCCTTGACCAGAATCAAACCTGGGACCCTTAAGTCTGCAGGCCGATGCCTTATGGAGCCAAACTGGCTAGGGAAACCCTCAACATTTTGATGTGCAGGACAATGCTTCATCCAGCTGAGCCACCCATCCAGAGATCCCTTTGTTCACTCTTAAAGCATGTTTTTATATTAACTTTCTGTGGGGGAAATTCAGTTTGCACCTGGCCCTTCTCCATCTTATTCCTACCACCTCTCTTCTTTCAACCTGGCAGTATCCTCATCCCACCACCACAGTGCCCGCCTTGTCACTTTCCCCTAGCTACCTTCCTGGGAAGTCCCTGGCTTCAAACATATCTCTTCCTTCTTTCCTGTCCATTGAATCAGCCATTTCTCAATGCTAACAGCTAGCTGACTCAGAGGGATGAGACCCTATGAACCGATTATCTGTCCATGGTGAATACCTCTCCTGATGCCACCAGCGTCCTCACCTCAGCCTTGCCTCCCACATAACTGAGAACATAGACTCCTTTAGACGGGAAGCTCTAAAGACATCAATATTGTCAGTGATTTTCATACCAAACTTAATACAAAGGACTCCCACTCTGCTTCACCTTGTCCCCACCTTAACTGTCACACCACCTTCTGGACTTGGCTCCATCTATTATTTCTTCTCTCCTGCATTTCCATTTGTTCCTCTCTCCTCTGGCTCTTTCTCTGCCTATACATGTGCCTGAGGAATCCCTGTCCATCCTCCTTCCTTCTTATTCCATATTTTCCTCAAGCCTGTTTCCTGCTGCCTTTGCTCTCTTACCTCATCACCACCACTCTACTGAAACGCTGTCCCTGTACCATCTCGGGTTCAAAGGGCTTTTTGGAGATCTCCTTCTGCTTGTTCCTGCAACACCTTTGTAATCTGAACGTTGCCTTCTCCCTTATGGCATTTCAAGTGTACCAGTAAGAGTATTTCTTCCCAAATGGCAATCTCCTAGGACTTAGTGTGTGCCTCTATAGCCCAATGGGAAGGGTGTTGCTATGGTTACTAAAGTGGGAGTCTACTCTCTAAAACTTTGTCTTCTTTGAGGACAAGGGACCATATCCTGGTCATCTGGGATTCAGTCCTGGCAGGGTAATCATTCTAAATACATGTTACCTCACAGATAGCAGGATAAGAAAGTGATAGCACCATGATAATTTCCACAGTGATTAAGGAGTCTGAACAAAATCTTTGTGCCAGGCGTTTGCCCTTATGGTACTGTCATATCACCTCCACTAACCTGTCATCTAAAAATGCCTAAATGAGTCACTCCTTTAGACTAAGCCACTGGAGGCCCTTGAACAAATTCAATTATCAAAGATGTGAAAAGAAGAAAGGGTAGGAGTAGCTATTCATTGGTCTCATATTATGTACAAGCCACCATCTTAGTCACTTTACCTGCATTCATCCAGGTATTCACTGAGGGGTACATGTTTTAAAACGCATTATTTTACAGAAAAAGAAATTAAGGCCAAGAAAAGTTAAACAATGTGTCCATCGGGGCTAGAGATAAACCAAGGTTGACTATGTGTGAATAATTGTTGAAACTGGGTGATGGGCACATGGGGTTTATTGTACTAGTCCCTATTTTTAATATATTTGAAATTGTTCTATAATAAGATGAAAAAACAAAAATGTGCCCAATTTTGCTCAGCTAGCATGTTAGTTATCCATTGCTGCGTAACAAATTAACCCAAACCTCAGCAGCTGAAAACTACACTTGTTTATTAGCTTTCGGTTTCTGTGGGTCAGGATCTGGGCACAGCTTAGCTGGTATCCTGGTCCAAGGTCTCCCACAAGGCTGAGTGTGTTGCCCAGGGCTGTAGGCAGCCCAGGGCTCAGTTGGATTAGGGGCTCCTGCTATTGGTGGAAACATCCGTTCTCTGCCACATGGGCCTCCAGAGTGCTACTCACTTGCTTCCTCCAAAGGGAGGGCTCTGAGACCGAAGAGAAGTGAGTGCCCAAGATGAAAATCGCAGCCTTTTTTATAACCTAAGCCTGGGAGTGGGATCACTTCTACTGTATTTTATTCATTAAAGTGAGTCAGTCAGTGCAGCCCACACTCCAGTGCAGGCAGTTACACAGAGCACAGATACCAGGAGGCAGGGATCACTGGGGCCTTCTCAGAGGCTGCCTGCCATGTCTAATAAGTAGCCTTGGTAGGCTCTAAACCTTTTTCTATTCTACACCAAATCCTGTGTTTTTCCACGGCTCCCTGCAGCCTCATGAATTCACCATGGAAAGGTCCCACCTTAGGTCCAATTAGTTTACAGATTGACCCACCAGAAGGCAGGTCTATAAGGTGGTGTGACTCAGAGTTATTAACATTTGCTGCTGGTTGGAAACAGGGCCCTAGAATCACATGGCTCTAAAGGGGCATCGTTTTCATAGAGACGATGGAAACTACCAGATGAGAGGCATGAAGACCTCCGCTGAGGAGTGGTCCCTGGGAGCCCTGAGAGGCCTAGTCATGAGAAGAGAAGAAGCATAAGAACAATTGGAGATCTCAGCAGAAGTATGTATTGAAGACAGAACTGTGTGATCTGTGATCTTTTTTTTTAGGTTAATCCTCACCCAAGGATATTTTTTTCATTGAATTTTAGAGAGAGTAGAAGGGGGGTGGGGAGAGAGAGAGAGACATCTATGTAAGAGAGACACATCAATCAGTTGCCTCCCGCATGCACCCTGACTGGGGCCAGGGATCAAACCTGCAACTCAGGCACATGCCCTTGAGTGGAATCAAACCTATGGCCCTTTTGTACTTGAGACGATGCTCTAACCACTGAGCGACACCAGCCTAGCAGAGTGTCTAGTTAGTACATGGTGGCTGGTCCTTACATGTTTGTGGAGGGAATACATAACATGAGAATGGACAGGGGAATTTGGTCTGAAAGGAGGCAAAATCCATTAAGAGCAAACCAGAATCAGATTCGTACTGAGTGGGTAGCCTGTGAAGTATGGAGGAGAGAGGAGATGTCCCAAGGAGAGTCTCTGCGGGGGTTGGTACAGGCCCAGCAATCTTCCCAGGAACCCAGAACACTCACTCATGCTTTTTGGTGGCAAGCCAACTTCCAATGTGTCTCTTCTACCAGCTCTCAGCAGGACAGTGGGCTACATCCTAAGGTGCTGCTGACAAGACCAGCAGAGAGCTTTCCTCAGGGGGCTGCAAAGTGTGTTTCTTAGAGCCCAGGATTGTAGATGCCTCAGGGGATGTCTCAGAATGTGAGTGCAAGGCTAAAGCTGGTCTTTGGGCCTCTGTTTCTCCTTGCACAGAGTCATAGTGCATTGTTGATAGCCTGGGTCCAAATTTCAGCTCCATCACTAACCAGCTGTGTGACTTTGGTCAAGTGGCTTAACCCCTCTGTGCCTCAGTTCCTGGTCTATAAAAGAGAGATGATAATGGAATATATTGCTTAGGGTTTTGTGCACGTAAAACAATTTGTGTGAAACAGATTTATGACTGGCACATAGTCAGCACTCAACAAATGTTAGGCATAGAAATAATGACACTGTTACTATTGTCAGTACTAGAGGCCCAGTGCACAAATTCATGCACCAGTGGGGTCCCTCTGCCTAGCCTGCAGTATCAGGCCAAAACTGGCTCTCTGACATCCCCGAGGGGTCCCAGATTGCAAGAGGGCAGAGGCCAGGCCGAGGGACCCCACCAGCGCATGATCAGGGCCGGGGAGGGATGCAGGAGGTTGGCCAGCTGGGGAGGGACCACAGGAGGGCTCCAGGGCCTGTCCGGCCCATCTATCTCAGTCCTGATTGGCTGGACCCCAGCAGCAAGCTAACCTACCAGTTGGAGCGTCTGCCCACTGGTGGTCAGTGCACATCATAGCAGCTGGTTGACTGGTCAACTGTCTGCCCCCTGGTGGTCAGTGCACATCATAGCGAGCAGTTGAGTGGCCTTAGCATATGATTAGCATATTACACTCTGATTGGTTGAACGGACAACCAGACGACCGGACACTTTGCATATTAGGCTTTTATTATATAGGATTATTTAGGTGATCCACTGTCTCAGGATGTGTCCTGACCATGGCTGGCATGACAGGCATCCCATGCTCTGTAGAGTAGCTTCAAGACACCCTCCCCACCTAGAGTGGCCCCAGGGAAGTGGGACCTCCCCCTTTCATCTAAGAGAGGAGAGAGGCAGGCACAATACCTGTCCCAGTGGGCGCTGGGGAGCAGGAGGAGAAGGGATTTCTCCTTGTTTTTGTCGTTTTAATTTTTGAATGCTTTCTCCCAAGGCTGGGAGGCTGGGGCGTGGGGAACACTGAGCACCCAGGAGCCTGTGCAGTTGTGATTAGATGGCTGAGGCCCAGCAGCAGCAGCTGTTAATCCTGACTATTAATTAGAAGATATGGGAGAAAAGCAGCCTGAGAGCTCAGTTAAGCCTGAGCAGCTGCACTCTGCCTTCTTCTGCAGCATAATCCCCTGTGAGACGGGGGTGAGCGTGGACCCCAGTGAACACCTGCCATCAGAGGCCCAGGTGTCTTTGCTCCTAGAAGCAGCCACTCCTTCCACTGAGACAGCACTTTGCAGATTCCCAAGCAGAGCCCCTGTTTTTACTCCCATTTGGAGGGCTAGGAGCGGAGGCTGGGGGAGCCTGGAGGAGTTGCGCCAATGAGTGCAGGGGCCAGGGCTCCTCCCAGGCATTGTTCAGTGCCCGCTCTGCCTTGCGGGCCATGATGAGCTGGACAGAGCAGGGCTTATGCTCAGCTTCCTCCCAAATCAAAGCCTAGCACCCACTGCGGTGGCCTGGTGGCTCACGGTGTTTGACCTGACACTGGTCCCTGCTGTCAGGAACTGAGCGGGCCACGCCTACAGGAGCCCTTTTCTCTCCCATTTCCCAGAGGTTCTTGTCCACACTCCACAGCCTGGTTGTCAAGATTCCCTACCCTCACCTCCTGCAAGTCCCAACCCCTGACAGCAGCCTCTTCCCTGGGCCATCCCTTCACAGTTTGTAGATAACCCCAGTTCTTATCTCACTGCCTCCTCGCCATAGCCTGAGAGTCAGTCAGGCTGGGAATGGGTCTCTCATCCTGAAAGAAGGAGAACTCCCAGAGCTAAGATCTGCTCAGTCAGATCATCAGAATGACAAGGAGGGTTGAGGACCAGGTCTGAACTACTCAACTCCGCTTCTACTCTTACCTTTGTGTTGCTTTTTGCCTGTACCGTCTTCCCCACTGGCCTCCCTCCATAGGACTCTTCTGGGTCTCATCGACACCAGGGGCATATTTTGCACCAGGGGAGGGTCAGCCAGGTGACCAGCCTGGTACTGACAGGGTTCTGAGGGCACAGAGCGCACTGGGACTCTAGCCCTGGGTTTACTTTCTGACCCACTGCTTCACCGTGATCAGGCCCTTCACTGGTGCTGTTTTCCATCCATGAAGCAGCGGTATGCATCTGTGGGGAGCAGGGATGGAGAAGCTACGTGGAAATGATGGTTTCTAGGATCTCACCATTTGTAGGGGGATAAAAACAGCTGGTGGGAGCTGAGGCACCTGGAACTGGGAACTGCTTTTCTCCCTGTTCCCTTTCCCATCTTACTAGGAAGGGCTTCATGGGGCTGGCAAGGGGGGATTCAGCAGCTGTCAAGGATTAGGTTCCAGAATGTGAACACAGAAGTCAGAACCTCCCATGCTGGACCTCTGGCTCTGCCACCCGTTAGCTAAGATGATGGAGATGATGATGATGATGATGATGATGATGATAAAGATGATGATGATGATCTTGATATATTTTGGAAGCTCACCATATAACAGATTTTATATTAAGGTTTTACACGCAGAATTTTAACTAAATTTCATAGGAAAATAGGAGCTGTTCTTATGTCTGTTTTAAAAGTTAGGAAACAGAGGCTTATAGATGTTAAGTAACTCACCATTTAGTTGGCAACAGCACATCAGGTTTTTAATCCATGACTTTGTAATCACCAACATGTACACTCACCGCCAAGTTACACAATCTCTTTAACACTCATCGTCCTCACTGGAAAACAGGCATAAAACAATCTGCATGTGTATTATTGCTGCTTGACCTAGGTGATAGCACCTATGTTCTGTGCCTACCACAGCGCCTGGTCCACGTGAGGGGCAAAGTCAATGAGGGTTTCCAACCGTGGACTCTGAGGAGTCCAGGGCTTTACCAGGGAAGTGGAGGAGATGCCTCAAGGCGCTTTGCACTTCTGGCCACTTCGAACCCAATCTCTATCAGCCTCGCCCTGCCCCAGCTGTATGGTTCTGATGACATAGGAAAGCATTCAGAGATGATCCAGCCAACATAGCTCCTTTAATATGGGAAGAGACTGAGGACGGAAAAGTCAGGGGTCTGTTTAAAATGTTACAGGCAAAGTGGGAATTTATGCTAATGTCTCCAGCCCTCCAGGCCAGGGCCTTTCAACATTAGATATATTAGGCACCAGATGTGAAATCTTTTTTATTGTTAGAAATTAAACTTTTTCTTTTGAGATCATTGTAGAGTCATTGCAATTGCAAGAAGTAGGAGACATCCCTTGTACCTCCCACCCAGTTCCTCGAATGGTCACATCGTACAGCCCCACAGCCGTGTCACAGCCTGGAGACTCACATTAGTCAGGCAGGAAGCAGACACTCTCACCACAGGAGGGATTCCTCATGTTGCCTTTTTATAGCCACACTCACTTTTTTCTAGTGCCCCTCTCTTAACCCCTGGCAACCATTAATCTGCTCTCCATTTCCATAATTTTTTGCTTTTCAGGAATGTTCTATATTGGAGTAATTCAATATTAATCCTCATAGGTTGGCTTTTTCACTCAGAACAATTCTTTGGAGGTTTACCCAGGTTGTCAAGTGTATTGGTAGTCTGTTGCCTTGATTGCTGAGTCATAGTCCATGAAATGGGTTGTTTGTTCACCTGTTGAAAGTATCTGATTTTAGACTATTATGAATAAAGCTGTTATAAACATTCATGTACAGGCTTTTGTGTCCATGTAATTTTTCATTTCCCTGGAATAAATATCCAGATGTATGGTAGTTGCATGTTTAGTTTATTTTAAGAAACTGCCAAACTGTCTTCTAGAGTGGATGTACCATTTATTTACTTCTCAGCAGGGATGTATGGGTGATCCAGGTTCTCTGTCCATGTGTGATATTGTCACCCTGCATCACAGTCGCCACTGTGATCAGTGCACAGTGGTATCTCCTCGTGGTCTGATTTGCATCTCCTAAGGACTGATGATGGTGAACATCCCTTCAAGTGCTTGTGTGAATCGGCATGTCCTCTTCAGTGAAATGTCTCTTTGTGTTGACCATTTTCTAATGGGATTGTTTATTTTTTCACTGTTGAGTTTTGCGAGTTCTTTATATAATCAAGATGACTATTCCACTGCTGGATATATAGCTTGCAAATGTTTTTGCTTGCTTTATACCTTATCTTTTTATTTCCCTAACAAGGTCTGTTGCAGAATAAGTTTTTCATATGAGTGAGGTTCAATTTATTAATTTTCTCTTTTATGCATTGTACATCTTCCTATAGCCTAAGAACTTGTTGCCTAGCCTTAAATGACAAAGATACTATATTTTTTCTAAAAGATGTATAGTTTTAGTCTTATATAGAAGTTTGTGATCCATTTTGAGTTAATTTTTGTGTGAGATATGAAACTTTGGTCATGGTTTGTTTTTGTTTATGCCTGTGGAAGTCTTATTGTTGAAGTGCCATTTATTAAGAAAAGATTATCATCCCTCCACTTAATTGCTTTTGTACCTTTGTTAAAGCTCAGTTATTTATGTATATTTATGTAGGTCTATTTCTGCATCTTCTGTTCTGTTTTATTTATTTGTGTCTATCCTACCACATAATCTTGATTACTGCAGCTATATAATTAAGTCTTCAAATTAAATAGACTGACTACACTCAATGTATTCTTCTTTTCCAAATTGCTTTAGCTATTGTAGATCTTTGCTTTCTGATAGAAATTTTAGAATAATCTTACCTGTAAATTTTTTAAAAAATCTAGTTAGAATTTTGGTAAAAATTACATTAAATCTATATATCAATTTGAGGAGAATTGACATGTTTTCTATGTGGAGTCCTCCAATCTACAAATGCTGTGTGTCTCTTCATTTATATAGGACTTTTAAATTTTTATTTCATTAAAATTTTGTAGTTTGCAGCATGTAAATCCTGTACATATTTTCCTAGATTTACACCTAAGTGTTTGATATCTTTTGAGTAATCATAAATGGTATTATATTTTTGAATTTGATGTTCATGTGTTTATTATAGTATATGGAAATACAATTAAATTTTATATGTTTGTCTTGCATCCTGGAAATTTCCTGACCTCACTTATTAAGTATCTGTGAATAGAGCCACTCTTCTTTCTCTCTGATCTGTGTCTTTTATTTCCTTGCCTTGCCTTATTGCACTGGCTAGAGGTAAGTGTTAGGTCGGAGAGAGCCCAGGTTAGGATACATGCAGACATGTGATGAGACAATGGACTTCCCCTGGAATTTCTCACAGATCAACGTGCCAGACACAGATACCAGCTTCTTCTCCCTGAATCCACATACCCCCACACAGATAAGGACTTCTTGAAGATCCCGCCTACCCCCTGCAGCTGAGACTTCCTCAGTTGAATGCCGTGATGATCCCTGCGGTGGAGACTTCCTCAGTTCAGGCCCCCACCCCCCCACCCCCCGCCCCGCCCTCACCAAACACCTGAATAAAAAGATTCCCCTCCCTCCCTGGATGCGCGAAATTCACTGGCCCCACCTTTTGGGTCAGTGGGTCTCTCCCGAGAACGCAAATAAACTTCTCCTTTTTCTTTCTGATTCACTCGGTTCTCTTTGTTCCCTTCCCCGCTTCTCTGGGCCACCTCACAGTAAGAACAGACATCCTTGCCTTTTTCCCAATCTTAGGAAGAAAGCAGTTGGTCTTTCACCATTAAATATAATATTACCTGTAGGCTTTTATAGATGCCCTTTATGACAGTTAAGAAAGTTTTCTTCTATTTCCAATTTTCTGTGAGATTTTTATCATAATAGGCATTTAATAATGTCAAATATTTCTCTACCTCAATTTTGTAATCACATGCTTTATATTCTTTAGCTGGTTAATAAATATGTTGCATTCCTGGAATATACCTTACTTGGCCATGCTATATGTATTTTTAATATATTGCTGATTTCTATATGCTAATATTTTGTTAAGGATTTTGGAATGTATATTATTAAGTATATCGATCTGCAATTCTCTTTCTGTCTGTCTTTTTCTCTCACACTATCTTTGTCTGGTTTTGATATCATGGTAATACTAGTTTAATAAACTGAATTAGAAAGTCTTCCTTCCTCTTATTTTCTGGATGTGATTTGTAGAATGAATCTTAATTCTTTCTTAAATATCTGGTAGAATTTTTTAGTAAAAACTCTGAGTCTGGAGTGCCATAGACCAATTCCAGAATGTAATAATTTCAAGAGTTTCATTAAAAGGTTGATGAAACTTGGGGACTCAACAGGGTTGAGTCACACACGTAGTCACCTGCTGGGAATGACTAAAAGTATTTCCCCAAACCTGAATAGAAAACTGATTGCGGCTGCCAGACCGTTAAAGGGCATCTTAATCTACATGTTATTGCCTCCTACTGGCCAAACACCTGAACAGCCGTAGGCTATTCCCCAAACTGACAATGCTTCTGTACCCTTTGAAACCTTACTCTTTGAAGTGTATTATCTCCACCTTGCCTTAGGACAAATTGTGTTAATAAAAGCAGGGGTCCTAGACAAGGAGGAATGCTCTTCAGTTCCTTTAGCTGAAGGTCCTCTGACCCCCAATGCCTTTCAAAATTATATCTCGTCTCCGGACTCTTTATTAGTCTCTGGATTCCTATGTCATCTATGTGCAGCCCCTTTTCCAGTTTCCTGAACCTTTCTTGGGACATGAACCCTGGCACTGGAGGTTTCTTGTTCAGGAGTTTTTAAATTATAAATTCTATTTCCTTTATAGTTATTTAAGTTTCCTTAATAGGTTATTCGCATTTCCTCTTTTATATTGAGTGTGCAGTTTTTCTTTGTGCTTTTTGAGAAATCAGTTCATTTAATAAATTATTAAACTGATGTGTGCAGAATTGTTTATGGTTTTCCTTTTTTTTTTTAATGTAGAGTCTCTGGTGTTACCCTCTGTTTGATTTCTGATACTAGTACTTTGAGTCTTCTCTCTTTTCCTCTTTGTCAGTATTGTTAAAGGTTTGTCAATTTTGCTCATTTCGAAGAATCAGCGTTGTTCCATTGGTTTTCTTTATTTTGTCTGCTTTTAATTTCATTTATTTCTACTCTTTGTTATTTTCTTCCTCCTGCTTGACCTGGTTTTTATTTTGCTCTCCCTTTTCTAAGTTTTTGGTTGGGACCTTAATTATGGATTTGAAAAATTTTCTTTTTTCTAATGTACATATTTAGTGCTACAAATTTCCTTCTCAACAAAATCTGTGTCACACAGATTTTGGTATGTTGTATTCTGATTTTTTATTCAGTTCAATTTATTTATTTTTATTTCTTCTGACAATTCTCTTTGACCCATAGGTTGTTTAGAAGTGTACCGTTTAATTTCCCAGTGTTGGGAGATGTATTGTTTATCTTTTTTTTTTATAAATATATTTTATTGATTTTTTACAGAGAGGAAGGGAGAGAGATAGAGAGTTAGAAACATCGATGAGAGAGAAACATCGATCAGCTGCCTCCTGCACATCTCCTACTGGGGATGTGCCCGCAACCCAAGTACATGCCCTTGACCGGAATCAAACCTGGGACCTTTCAGTCCGCACGCCGACGCTCTATCCACTGAGCCAAACCGGTTTCGGCTTGTTTATCTTTTTGCTATTGACTTCTAGTATGATTACATGATGATAGGAGAACATACTCTCTATGAATGCGATTTTAAAACATTTGTTGAATTTTGTTTTGTGGCCCAATATATGGTCTATATTGGCTCATGTAAATGGAAACTTGAGAATAATGTGTTCTGCTGTTGGGTGCAGTACTTTATAGAAATATTAGAGACCCAATGCAGGAATTCATGCACCAATGGGGTCCCTCAGCCTGGCCTGTGGGATCTGGCCGAAACCAGCTCTCCGATATCCCTCGAGGGGTTCCAGATTGCAAGAAAGCACAGGCCAAGCTGGTGCATGATTGGGACCAGGGAGGGGCCACAGGAGGGCTCCAGGGCATGTCTGGCCCATCTCGCTCAGTCCTGATCTGCCAGACCCCAGCAGCAAGCTAACCTACGGGTCAGAGCATCTGCCCCATGGTGGTCAGTGCACATCATAGCAAGTGGTTGAGTGGCCTTAGCATATCATTAGCATATTACACTTTAATTGGTTGAACGGATGACTGGACAACCAGACACTTAGCATATTAAGCTTTTATTATGTAGGATTGATGAGATCTTGTTAGTTGATGGTATTATTGAGTTCTTCTTTATCACTGCTGATTTCTTTTTATCAATTATTGACAGAAGGGTATTGAAATCTTAAACTATAATTGCGTATTTGCCTAGTTCTCCTTTCAGTTCTATCAGTTTTTGCATTATATATTTTGCAGCTCTATTCTTAATACATATATATGTAGGATTAGTATGTCTTTGCTACGGTCTGACTATTTCTGTCCCCCAAAATTCACATATTGGAATTGTAATGACCAATGTGATGATGTCAGAAGGTGAAGACTTTGGGTCGGCCCTAATGAATGGGATTGGTGTTTTTATAAAATAAATCCCATAGAGCCACCTAACCCCTTTCACCCTGTGAGGATACAGCAAGAAGTCCACCGAGCAGAAGAGGGTCCTCACCCAATCTGCTGCCACACTGCTCTCTAATTTCCAGTCTTCAGAACTGTGAGAAATAAATTCCTGTTCTTTATAGGATACCCAGTCTATGGTATTTTGTTATGACAGCCTGAATGAATTAAAACCATTTTCTTGGATGATTGATCTTTTCATCATTATATAACGTCCTTCTATGTCTCTGATTTTCTTTGCTCTGAATTCTACTTTATTGAATATTAAAATAGCAGCCCTGCCCTCTTTTAATTAGTGCTTGCATGATATATATTTTCCATTATTTTATATTCTAAACACTTACGTAGTTTTATATTCAAGGTGTTTTTACAGACAATAATAGCGAGGTCATATTTTAAAACTCTTTTCCAATCTCTGTCTTTTAATTGGTATATTTAGACCCGTGGCTGGCCAACTGCGGCCCGCGAGCCACATGTGGCTCTTTGGCCCCTTGAGTGTGGCTCTTCCACAAAATACCATAAAATACCACGTGCGGGCGCACACATACAGTGTGATTAAAACTTCGTGGCCCATGCACAGAAGTCGGTATTTTGTGGAAGAGCCATACTCAAGGGGCCAAAGAGCCGCATGTGACTCGTGAGCCGCAGTTTACCAACCACTGATTTAGACCATTTACATTTAATCTAATTAGTGACATGCTAGATCTTAAGCATGCAATTTTATTATTCTTTTTCTGTTTATTTCTTTTTTAATTTGTTTTGTTCTTCCTAGCTTCTTGTGTAATCATTGAACACTCTTAGAATTTAATTTTGATTTATTGATACTGCTTTGAGTGTATCCCTTTGTGTAGGCTTTTACGTGATTGTCCTAGGTATATAGAAGTAACATCACAGTCTTCCAGCATGTTCATTTGCCAGTTAAATGAAGAAACATTACCTTCCCTTACATTCCTGCACCTCCTTTTAAATAATATAATTTTTTAAGTATCTTTTTTATTTCTTTTTATTGTTGAGACTGTTACAGATGTCTATCATCCCCCCCTTTTCCCACCTCCATCCAGCCCCCATTAAGTATCTTACCTACATATACTTAGAACTACATTAGATAGTGCTATAGTTTTCTATTCAATCATCAAACATAATTTAGAAAGCACAAGAGAAGAGAAATCTATTAAATTTACCCATATTTGTGCTCAGCATGTTCTTTCTTCCTTCCTGAGGTTCCAAGTTTCCTTATCACATTGTTTCCTTCCTTTTTCATAGAATTTTCTGTAGCCGTTCTTTTAGGATAGGTCTGCTGGAACCAAATTCTCTTATTTTTACTTCATCTAAGTCTGTCTTGGTTTTTCCTTAATTCCTTGGGGATATCTTTGCTGGATATGGGGTTCTAGATTGAGAGTTCTTTTTTCCCCCACCAGTACTTGAAAATGTGCCACTTCCTTTTGGCTTCTTCCTCATGAGCAATCCCATGGCATTTACATAGTGTTTCCTCTCTGGGTAACCTATTGTTCCTCTCTCATTGTTTTGGCAATGTCTTGGGTTTTGAGAAGTTTGACTATGATGTATGGTAACAAATTTTTAGAAAGGTTTATTTTTCAGGGGGTATTCACGTGGCTTCTTGTACTTGTAGGTTTATGTATCATGCAAAATATGGTACATTCTCAGCCACTATTATTTTGAGCACTTTTTTAGTCCTGCCTTCTTTCTTCTCTCCTTTCAGGTTTCCTGTGACTTAAATGTTAAATTGTTGCTACAGTCCCCAAAATCCCTTAGTATCTGTCTCCCCCACTTCAGGATATTTTTTTCTGTTATTCAGATTGGGTGATTTCTATTGTTTTATCTTCCAATTAATGGGTCTTTTCCCTGCTCCTTCAATTCATCTTTTTAGCCTATTCATTGGGTTTATTTCCATTATTATATTTTTTAGTACAAAATATTTCAATTTGATTTTTATTTATCAGTCTATGCTGAGACTTTTTGTTTCACATTTGTTTCAAGTGTTCTTAATATTGCTTACTGAAACATTTTTGTGATGACTACGTTAACATTTTTCCCAGATAATTCTAACATCTCTGTCATATTTGATGTTAGCATCTATTGATTGTCTTTCTTCATTCAGACTGAGATCTTCCTAGTTCTTGCTATAATAGGAGATTTTCTATTGAAACTTGCATATTTGGGTATGATGTTATGAAGCATTGGATTTACTTTAGACCTTATGCTTTAGCTAGCTTCCTTTAATACCATCCAAGCAGGGGGAAAGGGTATGACTTCTTATTACTGCCAGGTGAAAGGTTCTCCACGTGGCCTCTGTTGAAACCCTAGAATGATGCTCATTGTAACAGGGAGCTCCCATCCCTGCCAGGCCTCCACTCCCTGGTTGGGAGATGGTAGAAGTAAAGTGCCTCATTACATTTCCTGCATGGCTTACACTGACACCAAGTGTGCAAGGTGGAGTGGAGCTTATTACCTTTTGGAAGATGATGTCCCAGCTCCCTATTGGTCTTCTCTGACACTGCTACAGCAGAGTAGGTGGGGAACTTCAATACACCTGAACAAGGTGGGAAGCCTAGACTACATGCTCTGCTCTGGCTGGCAAGGGTAGGAGTGAGGCCACAGTTTTTACTGGGGTGTAGCTGTAGTAGAGCCATTATTGTCTAAACGTTTTCTGTCTTTTTATGTTGTTCCTTTCCTAGTTATTTGCCTAAAGAATCAAGTTTGCATTTGAGATTTTTTTAAAAAAAAAAAATGTTTTGTTTTTATTTTTACACATAGTGGCATTTCCAGGTTTCTGGTTTCTTCAGTTCCAAGTCAGGAATGTATGAGACAAAAATAGAAAATTCAGGAAACTAGCCACCATATTGTTCCTTGGGTCCCTAGTCCCTAGACAATTTATCTTCTGCTTGCCATGTTCCAGAATTCTCTTATGTTTGTTCTATGTATAATGTCCAGGGTTTTAGTTGTACTTAGTATGAGGAGCAACTCTAGTCTATAAATTCCAGACATACCTTGTTCAGTTTTTTGTTTATTCATTGTTGTTGTTGTTTTTGGTTTTTATTTTTGTTTTTTGCATAAGGGAACACATTTAGGCAACCAGATTCCCAAAGGAAGACTGTGGGAAGAGTGTATGAAATATGAGACTAATTCTCTCAATCCAGCAAAATTTCAGATGGCCTTTCCAACAAGAGAAGCAAGGAGTCCTCATTGTTCAAACCCTCTTAACTCATGTTCCAAGGATGGTCAATTGGAGTGTGAGTTGTCTATAAAACCACTCTGAAATTACATGTAAAGTTTGGCTGTTCACTCATATGTGCATTAATCTGTGGAGGGGACACATTTTCAATTGATTTCCAAAGGGCATGTGACCCTTCAGATTTAGGACTCTGTTTCAGGAAGTCTAAATGTTACCTTTTGCTTAGAACACCATCCTAGTGCTTCCTATTCGGACCACTTTGCTGTTTTCCTATTTTCTATTGTGCTTTGGCATTGAGCCACCAAGAGGCTCAGATTAATAGTCCAACTAATGTCACTGTGGGGATATTGCCGGGAACATTTCCCTCCACAGCATGGTGTCTTCTTCAGGAAGGCCCAGGGGAGAAATCCCTCTTGGGCCTCATCACCAGGAAAAACTGTTCTGTTTTTCTGCTTACAGTGGCATTCTTCTTTATTGTTTCCCCCATTATGGACCATTTGCTTCTTGTAACTGTTTTTGTTTTGTGTTAATCTTTATTTTTAAGAGCAGTACAGATGTCCCTCCCTTTTACCCCATTGCCCCCCTCCAGCCAGTTCCCACACTACCCCAGTCCTTCACCACCCTATTGTCTGTGTCCATGGGCAATGCATATATGCACCTGACTTTGAAGGGCATCAGATGCAGATGTTATGTCTGCATCTGATGGATTATCAGTTCATCTTGCCCTTTATTTTTACTCCCATATTTTCCTCTCTTAGTCTCCTCAACCCAATAAATCCCTCAAATATTTATTCCATACTTTTATATTGTGGGAATTTTATAAACAGCCTCAAATACATATGGTAAGAGGCATGGGTAGATAGACAGATAGACACATGGACAGACTCACTCCTCTAGCAGTGCTGGGGCCCGCCCTGCCCCAATGTCATGGCCTCAACAGGGATTTGGCTGCTCACGCTCAGCCATCAATTCTGGTTGTCCCTTTCCTGCTGCACATGGTGCAAGGGGAGAGTGCTTGTTTCCAGGCTGAAGTCCTGCCTTACCCCACAAACCTCCAGTGAGCTCGGTGAGGTTGGTGGGGGAAGAGAGCACCTCTTTAAGGGATTGAATGAGTGACGAGACCTGGAGTCCCTTCCCCATATCTTCCCATCGGTATGACCTGCTTGTTGGTTTCCTCTTCACCATAACAGCCAGAGACCCTCCTCTGAAAGTGGGTTTTAAATTCAAAAATGAGAGGGAGAAAGCCTCCCCCTTCCTATGTTCACTCTAGCTAGCCTAGGACTCTGTCAAGGAACCATTTTCTAAGACTCCTTCACTCTCCTCCCTGCTTCCCTGCCAGTCCATAGGCAATGCAGGCTGCTGTGCTTCGGGGACACTCAGCTTCCGGGACTGTGGATGAGACCAGGTGGGCTCACGTCGGGGCTTCCTTGTTGTCCAGGAAAACCATGGAGACCTTTACAACTTGCATGTGCTCTTTCTAGTATCTACACTTCATGTCTTCCCCTGCGGAATGGAGATAATAAAATGTTAACTTCCTCACAGGGTTACAGGTGGCCTGAAATCTCTCCTGTGATCCTTACTGGTGAGGATTAAATTAGATAATCAAAGTAAAATTACTGTGTAAGCTATTAAGTGTTACATAGATGCTGGCTGAAGTTATTATATTATCATCATCCCCAAACACACCCAATACTTTTGCACTTTGGGTTCTTAGCTCTGCAGGACCTCACTCTCCTGGTCTCATGACCCCAAATTCTCTATCCCCACAACCTGTCAGTAGAGTGTTTAATTCTTTTACATTTCATTTCTTAAAATTGATTTTAGAGAGAGAGGAGGAGAGGAAAACATCAATGTAAGATAGAAACATTGATTGATTCCCTCTGTATGTACCCTGACCAGAGATTGAACTCACAACCTGGGTGTGTGCCCTTGACCTGGAATTGAACCCAGTAGACCCTTTGGTGCATGGCATGACACTCCAACAAACTGAACCACACTGGCCAGGCCCATTTCATTTTTGTTCTGAAAGGCCTTAAAGAAGTAAACTAGTGATTTTCAAACTATAGTTCACATAAGGCACATCAAAGGAGCATGTAAGAATACAGATTCCTAAATCTCAACCCATTTTTTTAACAGGCATCTCAGGTGATTCAGATGCCAGTGGTCCGACCCCTAAGCCCCTTACTGAGAGAGGACAAGATCCCGTAGGGAGGAAATATATATCTGTGTATAATTTACTAGGGCTGACATGAGAGTATACCACAGACTGGGCGACAAACAATAGACATTTCTGGAGGCTGGAGGCCCAAGATCAAAGTGTGAGCAGGGATGGTTCCTTCTGAGGGCCCTGAGGGGCGGATCTGTTCCCAGCCTTTCTCTTTGAATTGCAATGGCCACCTTCTTCCTGAGTCTTCACATTACTTCCCTCTGTACATATATGTCTGTGTCCAAATCCCCACTTTTTTCTATAAGGACACCAACCACAGTGGATTAGGGCCTACTCTCATGACCTCATTTTAACTTAATTCTCTCTTTAAGGACCTTAACTTCAAATATGGTTACATTCTGAGTTCTTTGGAGTTAGGACTTTAACATATGAATTTGGGCGGGTGGTGACACAATTCAGACGATAGTAGTTAGACACCTGAGGCAATATTTCTGACAAACTTGGGGACAAAGGAATAAGACTGATGCATCCATTAGAATTGAATTTGGCTGAAAGTAACAAAAAACTAACAGCAATAACTTAACCAAATAGAGACTATTGTCTCACCTGACAGGAAAACCAGGATGGTCCTCCAGGGCTGGCTCAGCAGCTCCACGTAGGAGCCTGCCATCTTCTGTCGGGCTGCCCTGTGTTTTCCTCATGTGGCTTTCTTCAAATGCGACAACAGAAATGCTGCATCCATGGGTGACTCTTGTCTTCTGGTCAGGAGAAAAGGGTAAGAGTGAGAGCAAAGGTATGTGTCCACTGAGCCAGCCGTTGCATATATGTGTGTACATGCACATATGTAATACAATAGCCTTTCTGCAAATGCAGCTGGGAGAGTTCACTTCTCATTGGCAAAAACTAGTTCTCCTGTCAGGAAAATCAATAAGGGAGGGAGATAAGGGAGACAGGGTCAAATGTTCAAACTCAGGAAAAAGCAAACAAACAAAGCAATACTAGGAAGCAAAAGAAAGAGGATGGGGCCCCGGGCAAGAGGTGTAACCAGCAGCACTAATGGCGGTGAATGGCACTTGGCATTGGGGTGTGGGGGTTGTTCCTGTGGAATCCAGTCCAGGGCCAGGACTCTCCTTAGTACGAGGCTGGATTCCTGTTCAGGGGAAGGAGCAATTAACACCCTTGGCCAGGATGTAGTTGCCAATTCCAGCTCCACCTGCTTCATGAATTATCCTAGAGCTTACCCTCGCCTTGACTCCAGATGTGCATGTGCGGGAACACAGCAGCAGTGCGCTGGTCTCTCCAGGGTTAGTCTATGGCGTTGCGCTCCTGAGGAGGCAGAGGAGGAGGAGTCAGACAGGAGGAGGCAAAGACACCCACTCACAGACAGACTCTTTCCTACTGTGCTCCAGGTTGAGACATGGGAAAAATGATAACTTGACGGGTTTCTTTCTCAAAATATCCTATGAGGACTCTGTGATGCACAGCCTCCTCCTCAGGACCCGCGGCAGCTGCTGCTGGTGTCTGCCATGATGTCTGGGTGGGGACAGCATGCGAGCACAGCGATGAGCTGACTCGGCCGAGGCTCCCCTTGGAGGTGGCCCCAGGAGCTGAGACTACCTGTCTTTCTAAGAGGTCCCTTCTCTTTAGGTTGTGGGCTGAGGATCCCAACCACCCACAGGAAGGCTGTCACCTCAGCTCTAAACATGCACCTTTCAGTTCACCCGCCAACTCCTTGAAAGAAGCAAAGGAAAGTGGGAGGATGCTGGTCAGCATGCCAGTCCCTCACTGGGCCCTGACCTGGGTGCGGTCGTTGCTAGCACAGCAGTCTTACTGACCAGGCGGGCCCTGTGTTGTGAGCTGCAAGGGCAGCATATGAGCTTGTGGCAAATGCTTATGCACAAACATTGTTCATATGAACAGAGAGAGCCCTGGTCAGTGGAGAGAGCCAGGAAGTCTGAGCTCTTCCGCCCACCGGTGAGAGACCCCACGCCAGTTACTTCTTCTCTCTGGATTGATCTCCACGCTCCCTTCAAGGTCCTGGACACGTTCCTTCTTTTCCTCACTAGGTATCAGCCCCACATCCCTTCTTGGGCAATTCCAGGTAGAAGTAGGGAGCGGCGGGTTGCGCAGTGGCTAATACAGGCCACCAGGTTGGACATGCTATGTGAGCTCAGGAATGATTCGGGTAACAGGTACACAGGAGTCCCCAATAAAACGTGATGGGTACAATCAAAGGGCATCGCAAGACTCCTGGGTGAGCCTGGCAAGCTGCTCCCCTCTGGAGGGCCCTCTGCAAAGAGTGGAACCTCATCTCTCCAGCTAACCTCCAGCTTTGGAGCGTCAGCACTGAGGGTGGTGGGAGGTGCTGGAACATTGGGGAGAGGGGGGCTGCCCAGCCCCTAGGTCTGGGAGGGTGTCTGACACAGCGCACCACCAGGTGGGGGAACCACATCAGGGTGAAAGGAGCTCCTCCTAGAAACCTCAAAGTCTCAGATGTGAGTCAGGGGTCTCCGCTGCAGCTGCCTCTAGGGTCCAGGCAGGTAAAAAAATGACTAAGAAAGCCAAGCTTAAGAAAAATCTGTCAGAGCACTGTTTTTGGAAAATAAGCAGAAACATAGCTTTATTTGCTTCAAGAAACACGTTCTTCCCTTTTATTGAAATACTTGGTCTCTAGGTCTATTGTTGTTTTCCTACTTTTAATAGATTTTGTGGTACAGAAATATGTTTATCCCTCATACGAAAAACAAGAGCATATGTGTGATTTTTTTCAACGGAAAATCACGTTGGGCCTCCATGCAGATGTGGTGAGGACCATGGAAAATTGCAGAATGTGTCCCCTGACCTGTTTAAAGGGAGGTGACTGCTACTTCCCCAAGCCCTAAATTGCTGTCATGCTGCATGTCAACTTGGTGCTGTCAGACCTTCAGACTTCTGGAAAGAAATCAAAATCCAGACTTTGCATGATGAGATATCCAAATAGCTAAATGTTGCCTTAAAAATTGAAACCCAAGATTGTGGGTTAGATCCTCAGTCAAGGTACCTACAAGAAGCAACCAATGAAGGCATAAATAAGTGGAACAACAAATCCATGTTTCTCCCTCGCTCCCTCTTTCCTTCCCACTGCCTCTCCCTCTCCCTTCCTCTCTCACTAAAAAAAAAAAATCAATAAAAAAATAAAATAAAAAACCCTGAAACCCAAATAAAATGAGTCAGAAGGCTGTCTGTCTGTGACTTCCGCTGCTGGTGGAGGCACTGGGACCTGCTTTGAGGAAGGGAACTGGGGAATGACCAGCCTGGGAGATGTCACTGATTGGCTCTAAAATGACAGATCACATAAAATGTCTAGATCCTTTGGCATCTATCACTTTCTATATTCAAAAGGCATGGCTTTCTGCAAGCAACCCTCACACATTCTACTTCGCTAGGCAGTATTGACAGGTGCCAACAGATATCAGCGGCCTGGGGTCCACTAGAATTTCCCAATTGTGTGTAAGGCTTGGGTGGGGAGAAGTAAAAAATTTTGACACGAGGCTGAATTTCTCCATTTTACAATATTCTCTGCATGCCATGCCCTTGGGAATCAATGCTCATGAATTCATTAAGTCCCGGAGACTGAGATATGTGCCAGGATACAAAACGCAATCAGCTTCAACCAGAACATAAATTGCAACGAAGAAAAACTTTTGTAATTTAATTTTCTGGTGAATATAAAGAGGACCTACGTGACTGTGGCTTCAATGCACTAATAATCGGATGCAAATGAGATGGGAACGCATTCCTACTCGGGAGGTGGGTGGACCACAGCTTGAGGGCTGGAAGAAAGGACACCCCTGTCCATTCCGTACCTATGGCAAAGCCAATAAAAGCAATGCGGACTAAGTGCCTTGGCTATTAATTACTGATTTAATATTAAAATACAGATTTCCCACAGCTGAGATCCAGCCTGGTACCTTTAACAGAAAGAGGCTGTATCTGTGTGTGTGTGTGTGTGTGTGTGCACGCGCGCTGTGGCTTATGTGGCATCCAGCCACCTTTGCAGCAGCTGAGCAAACTCTCCTCTGCTGGCTCAGCCTGTGTCCACATGGGCAACCCAGCTTGCTCACTTATTTATATTGAAGGCTCATTAGATCAGTCAAACAACTCTGCACCCGCCCCCCTCAAGCAATTGAATTGAATAGATAAATTAAGTAGGCATTTTTACTCAATGTAAGGTTATCCATTCCTTCTCATAAAGAACTATTTTTGAGCCCTAACTGGTTTGACTTAGTGGATAGAGTGTCGGCCTATGGACTGAAGGGTCCCAGGTTCGATTCCGGTCAAGGGCATGTACGTTGGTTGGGGGCACATCCCCAGTAGGGAGTGTGCAGGAGGCAGCTGATTGATGTTTCTCTCTTATCGATGTTTCTAACTCTCTATCTCATTCCCTTCCTCTGTAAAAAATCAATAAAATATTAAAAAAAGAGAACTATTTTTGAATTTGCCTTCATGAGGTCCTTTGAGGCTCCGTTGGGTGCCCCATGTGCCTGACAGGTCATGCCAAGGAGCTGAAGCTTCAGAACAGTGCTTCCTGCCCTGCCCTGCTCTTACACCTCTGACGCTGGGCTCCACGCTTGTGGGGTAGGGGCAGAAAGATCCATGTCACAGGAACACAAGCGTGGCAGAGGCCTTTAGGGCCATCCTCTCATTATATGACTCAAGAACTCAAGAACTGAGGCCCAGAGGGACAGAGATGCCCAACATCATTCTCGCAGGCCCAGGACTTCTGATTTCATCTTCAATGTCATCACAAAGGTCCTGTCCCTGCCATCCTCCACCTGGGCGCTTCAGGGATGAGTCCTCTCTAAGTCATGCTTGGGCTTCGGCCCCTTTTGGTCTCCCCTAGTCTTTGGAGAACCTCAGTGTCTACATTTTATTACCAGCTGTTATCCATAAGGGCTGCCTTCCCAGCAGCTACTCAGGATGCAGAGCCATTGGAAAGTGTGAGCGGGGGGTTCCATCCCACTGTGAGACTCAGTGAGGTGATGGGGGAGCACCCAGAGTCTTTTCGAGGAGAAGAAGTTGGCTGGCTGTTGCTGAGGAAAATAACTGTTTTCTCTGTTTTCTGCACCTCTGTCCAGTAAGTCCTCCTGTGTCCCTCAGAGCTCCAACACCCATCCCTGGGCCACTTCTTCTCCCCTTGTTTCTGGAAGATCCAGGTGGTTTCTTCTTTGCAAAGAAAGCCACTAGCATAATACATCAGGAATCTAGCAGCAGGAAGAGGATCCTATATAATAAAGAGCTAATATGCTAATTAGACTGAACAGCAGAACAAACGACTGTTCAGACGACCTTCCGGACTAAGTCAGGACTGTGAGGGCTGAGCCCCTTTCATGAATTTCATGCATCAGACCACAAAAGTAGGTTTACAGTTGTGAGTACACAAAACACATAGTTAATAAAGCTATTGTAATGCAATAATCATAACCTGCATGTCTTCCCCATACAAACAACTGTAAAGCTACCTTTGCCTACCTTTGTATATGTGTGTGTGTGTGTGTGTGTGTGTGTGTGTGTGTGTGTGTATTTCCCCCACCCTGAGGGACATTAATGTACCTGGCCTCATCAGAATCTTTAAATATATATAGATGTAATAAGATACAGGCACAAGCACCAGACCTGGTTTGAGTCTAGCTCCTGCAAGTACTAGTTGTAGGACCTCAGGCAAGTCACCCAGTAGGTGTATCTATGTTTCCTAATCCATAAAATTGGAAATAATAACATTTTTTGTTGCTGTAAAGATTAAATGAGATAATGCATCTAATCACTATGTTGTACACCTGAAACTAACATAACATTGTATGTCAAACTGTAATTGAAAGAAAAATAAATGGAATAAAAATATAACAACAAGCCTATATAATAAAAAGCCAATAGGTTAATTAGACTGGACAGCAGAACGACCTTCCAGAACAACCTTCCGGATGACCTTCCGGGAGACCTTCCAGGATGACTAGTGGGCAGGGGCCAGAGCTGCAGGGCCACAAGGCAGCCAGGGTTGCAAGGGCTGAGACAGCCGGGGCTGCGAGGGCCTACTCTTGCACGAATTTCGTGCATCGGATCTTTAGTAAAAAAAATAAAGACACAACTTCAAGGAAAAGAAATGAGATGATGCATGTAAAATACTTAGAATACTGCCTGGCACATCGTAAGTGTTCCATAAACATGCATCGCCAATGTTATCGGTGTACGTCCCCTCCAGAGCATCTTATTTTAAAAAGTGACATGACTATGAGAGGACAATGCTTAACCCACTAAACGTGAATGCTTGGATACCAGCACCTTCAGGAGGCATTTCCTTTTTAGGAGAGACCTATTGGAGTACCCCCCAAAGTTCTCTCACACTGGACCCTGGCCTCTTCACCCAGGCATAAAGCCAGGCCAGTGCCACAGTGCCATAGGCCGCAGTTGGGCCATCCTTGTATATCACAAACAAAGGCACCTAAAGGAGAGGCAAGGGGAAGGGGGAGGGGAGAAGCCAGGGGGCAGACAGATTGGCTGGGAGGAGGGTTGAATCTGGAAGCTGCCAAAGTCTTCATGTTCCTGGAACCCACCCCACACCACCACCCCCAACCTCCCCAGACTTTTCCAACCCTAAGCAGTTCTATTTTTCAGCTTTAGCTTTGGCCTGACATTTGAAGGATGAGCTATTGAGGATACTAAATTAATAACGGTTATAGAGTATATTTGAGAAGATCATAAAAAAATCAGTAATGTCATCATGTCAAGCAAAGTTTCGGATGGGTTTTTTTAATTATGCATGTCTTTCATTCTTTTCCACTCCAACATTGATCCGGAGCTTTCGGAGGGACATTCATCTACCTGACCACTCAGAATCCTTCATTATTCACGTGCAGCAACGTATCTAATTCTACAGAGAGTCCCCGTAGACTTGCCATCGTGGAAGTGGAATTTGGCAGCTCAACTCCAGTCCCTCTGCTTAGCCCAGCCCAGCCCTGAACACTCCTCCGTGGTGCACAGCCATCCCCCCAATCTCCACTTTGCTTTGAATCACACAGAGGCCCAGGCTTAGAATTCAGGGGAGTATAATCTGTCCCAGTGTGGCAAGGGGGTGAAAACTTGCAGGTGATAGCTCCTCCTTGGGGAAGGACAAGAAAGGGCTTACGGGAGTATACTGAGCTTAGTGGGAGTGAGGCCTCATTGCAGGACCCTGGAGCTGGGTGACCTGAGCCAGTCACTAAACTTGACTTGAGTTTGTGCCCTGGTAAAAAGAACTCTGCATCTGGTTCACTGAGCTATGCATGGAGGATGATCGCTTCAAGTCACAAAAGCCTGTTGATAGAGCTGCTGAACTGGGGAAGTGGAGAGAAGAAAACCAGTGCTGGTGGTGTCAGTCATAAAATGAGATTGACCCACTCTTGGCTGGGGAGCCCAGTGAGGAGAAGTGCATGGTAAATGTGTCCTGGTGCTGAGAGGGGCTGACTCAGTTGCCAAGTTTCATGGCATAAGGAAGGAAGAGCCACAATGTTGTTGCTTTGAATGCAGCCTTCAGTGGGGGCAACTGCTGACGGTTCTCAAGTGGATGGAGAGGGAGGCTGGAGAGGACCATTTCAAGCTGGCAGCATGAGTGGCTCCCACACCCTCCTCCCTGCCCTTCCTTTCTTTCCGCAGGCAGGAAAAGCAAGGTCTCACAGTCTGGCCCTCTCTGCCTCTCCATTACTCTCCCCTGTCTTGATTCCTCCCTATCTCTTCCCTTTCCCTCTCCCTCCCCAGCTCTTCCCTTGCCCCCTTTCTCTCTCCCTCCAGCCCCGACACAGTCTGTGAAATTGTATTCAAGTCACTGGTGAGATTTCTAACTTCGTACTTTAGGGAATGGGGTTCACTGCTGTGTGGTCCAGTTGGGAGGCTGGGAATGGGGGCCACCTCCATGCACATTGCAGGCACCTGACCCACCAGGGTGCCTGCCTGAAATGATGTTTGCCTAAAACCCCAAGGGTCTCCCACAGGAAATGATCTGGATGTTTGGGGAATTTTCAGTTAACTCTACAATAGTTGGGTTTGGATTCTCCGAAGGGTTGGGAGAGAAGGCAGGTTGTCCTACCAGAGTGCCCTCTTCATAGGCAGTGAACTGACAATAAGCAAAGAAATGGTAGGAACCCCAGGGCCCTACCTGAGACATGAGCCAACTCACTGGAAAGAGGGAGGGTGAGAGGGATGCTTTTGGTGGGAGTGGTATCATGAGGAGCCACTCAAATGTTCTCACTTAAGCCTGGAGCCACTCACCCCTAATCCCTAAAATAGATAATATATTTTTGTAAATAAAAGAATGAAAGTCTTCCTTGAATGAAAGGATTAAAACAGTGGGCACTTATAAGACCTGCGAAGACCAGACCATCCACAGGCCTGAAAGCATTGCAGCACTGAGCAGGAGGGGTGACATAGGGCAGCGAGATGCCAAAGCCAAGTGCATATCAACCTGCATCAGGAGGAGAAACTCACAACACTAGCTGAAGTTCCAATCCCACCCTGGGAGCCTCCAAAAATACTGCCGCCTGTATCCCATCCTCGGGGATGTAATTGAATTGATCTGGGCGTGGCCTAGGCTGTGGATATTTTAAGAGGTCACCAGATGATTCTCTGTGCAGACAAATTTGGGAAACATCAGTTTAGGAGACAACAAAATAAAACTAACTGAAAGGTAATGGTAGGATGTTTAATTGAGTTACCTGTGAAAAATCTACTTTCTCAAGAAAGTGAGAGGCCTGGGAGTTTAACTTTGTGCAGAAAGGAAGTTGGAGGCTCCAGCCAACATGCTGGTCTGCCTGTTGAGCTCAGGGCCCTGTGCCCCCCCTCCCCCTGCCCCAAGGTCAGCCAAGTCCTTCCATAAATCTGAACTCAAGTCACAAGGACAAGTCCCAGCCATACAATTAATAGGGTCTGAGACCATGACCAAGCAAGCAGTAATATTTTCCTGCACACCTACTCTTCGGGCATGTCACACACGCTACATCATTTCATGTTCACACCAACCCTGAGGGGTAAGACTTCCTGGTGCTCTTTTTCTGATAAGGACACTGAGCCACAAAGGGCTTAACTGCTTTGCCCCAAATATTGCTATGGTGACACCTGGGGCAGGATTCTTAAGCCAATGCCTGTGCTCCCTCCAGCCTGAGCTGCTTCCCCACACCACGCTGCCACCCCTGCTTCCCCTCCCCTACAAATGATGGAGTTGCACCCCATGCCCACCAAGGTCCCTTGCACCAGAGATGGAGCTCCTATATTTCCCCTTTCCATTGAATGAACGCTAGATTCAGATGACCTAAGCCTGCGTCCAGGGTCTTAAGCCCTGGAATGTGTACCTGGGCTCCTACCCACCGACCACTGGCCCAGTCTGCTTCTGCCCAATCTGGCCGTATCTGGTGGTCCCAGCTAATTGCACCCACCTAGCCAAGACCTGTCAGCAGTTTTGCAAGCCAGCAGGCTCCATCTGCCTGTGGGACTGGTTGATGGCAAACTTGCACCAGTAAACAGCTCCTCCCAGCCCGATCACCTGCGTTCCTTCTCCCATGGAAGGAATAATGGAAGAATTAAAACCCTGCCAGCAGGTCTGGGAGCCTTAACCAGCACCCTTACAAAGCCAGAAAACGCCCAGGCCTCTCAGTCATTAAAGAGCACCGGACTGTGAGTTTGGGAGGCTGGTGCTTGACACTGACTTTGCCATTGATCTGTAATGTGTCCTTGAGAAAATACCTTGTCCTTGTATATAATTGATCAATAAATGGGGGGGGGGGGAGCTGGACTAGAAATTCTAGATTATCTGCAGACACTTATGAGCCTGTGATTCTAGGAGGCTACAAGGCTATCTTTCTGTACCACATCAAAAATTGTCCACAGGAGGTGAGGTTTCTGCAAATGCCACTCCCAGCCCTTAGGTGAGGAACTCAAGTGGTGGCGGAGCCCAGCTTAGATCCTCCTCCTTGCAGGAATCTCAGAAGCAGGTTTGCACCCCATCCTCCCTACCCTGCACCCCTGTTAGAAGCAATCTTCTAGGGGTTCTGCTGACAATGTTGCAGTCTGCCTTCCTCATTGGAGTTCATGGGAGGAAAGACCCCATATGCTTCTTCACCCAGTATCTCCACTGCCCGGCGTAGGTGTGGCCTCAGTAGTCACCCACTAAGCCGGGGTGGTGTGGAAGAATGCAAATGAATGAATAAATGAATCATAATATAGTTCCATGTGCTGGGGCAAGTAGAAAGAGAAGCCATGTGGTGGTAAAGAAACTTTTCCTAATGTCCGAAATGACATGACAGTGGTGGCCCCGAGGGTAAAATTACTCTGAGTGAATTTGTAACAGATGTTCCATTCCTGCCCTCAATTGCCGACAGCCCTTCTCCCAGTTGAGACAACAGTGTATTTTGGGTGGAAAAAGGCTCTCTCCTGTCCCCCAGGGGGCAGTCAGATAGCCCCTCAGGCAGCAGCTGGCTTTGAAGCATCATGTTCAGGGCCAGGGTGAGGGTACAGAGCCCAGGAGCCTGGCACACATGCTGACCCTCAGAGCCTCCTTAATGCATGCACTCTTAGCCCCTTGCTTGCCTCACCTGGGGCAGGCCCTTCACAGGTTCATAAAGAGCACACTAGACCTGGGACCAGATGAACTTGGTGCAAGTGGTGGTTTCACCCATTAGCAGCCAAGTGGCCTTGAGCTGGTCGCTCTGTCTCTCTGGCTGTTTTTTACCTCGTCTGTAAAATGAGGATGTCGCTATCCTGAAGGATTGTTAAGAGGAATAGTGAGCAGTGTTTTAAATGTGACAGCATAAACATGTGATCCCAGAGCAGTGCTTGACACACAAGGCACAACGCTGTCGACAAATGCTACTGAATCTGATTATTAGTTATATCATATGCACTGCGTCCCTCTTTACAGCCTCCACGCCCCCAGCTAATACAAAAGGAGCAGGCACTGAGCTGGGTGGCCGGTGAAGGACGGAGTGGAAGGGTCACTGTTCAAGGGGCTGGCTGGGCAGGTCACGTTAACACTCCCTGTGCCCAGCCAGGATCATTGCTGAGAGCCAACACTTCTTGCCAGAAGAGCTGCCACCTCTCTTGCTTCCCTGCTAGTCTGCATTTCTAACAGGAAGCCCCTGCCCTACCCACTTGGCTAAATCTCTGAATCCATAACGGCCCAAAGCTCTGTGCCTTCCATTAGCAGCAGAGGTGGAAACACCTTTAGGGTGGCAGTTTCCATTCCACTGTGATCCATGGTGGGTGCAAACCTCAAGATCTCCCAGGGAAGAACTCAACTTCCTTATTCATAAAATGATAATAGTGTAATAAAGCTCCCACCTGGTATGTAGTTGGTGTGTGATGCATATTTGTGGAATGAATGAATGAATGAATGAATGAATGAATGAATACATAAATGAATGGCTTCTAGGTCTGTTGAGAGGATAACATTCTAGGTGAAGTTGTAGACAGGTGACTTGTCTCTCAGTCTAAGCAGGTCCTCCTGAGGGAGCTGTTTGAGTGGAGAGAGGGTGCTGTGGGTGGAAGGGGAGACTTCTGCAAGGGCTACATTCTGGAGAGAGCAGCCAAGTGGTAAAGCACCTCTCTCAGCCTTTCATAGCCTCTCCGGCCAGTCCCCAACTCTAGCTGTCACTTTCTGCCAGTTTATGCAATCCCAGGGGAAAGGTTGTTTCCATGGCAACACTCCATCCCCTGGAAGTCACCTTCTCTCCCCCATGAAACATGGAGTGGAGAGACAATAGCTTTTTGTTCTGTGTTTCCCAGGAGGCAGCTGGGTGATAGGGGAAGGAGAGAGAAGGGACTCAGAGTGAAGGCATTGCTTTGTGTGCTGATGCCCTGATTCTGCCTGGCAGGAGGCACAGCCAGCATGTCCCTGACTCCTGCTCAGTCCCCGTGAGCCTGGGTCTGAAGACAACCATGGAGACTGTCTTCTCCATCTTCCACTCAAATGCCAGCTGCCATGGGGGATAAAAATGTCACCTTCATCTCATCTATTTTGTCTCATTCCAAATGTCACTTCTCCTGACAGCCCCTCACCTCCAAACTAGGTGAGGGGCTCTGGGGTGCTTCATAGCTCTGGGCAGCACTCCTTCAATGATGGGCAAGAGGCTGCCACGCTCTTTGGCTGTTCCTTTAGACTCTAATCAGAAACCTCCTATGAATAATTCACAACGGTAATCCTGGTGTCCAGCATGATGCCTGGTACATAATAGGTTCTTAAGGAGTATTTGTGGAATAATGGGATGCATAAACAAATGCATGCCATTTCTTCCCTGAGCCCATCCCTCTGCACAGGCATAGATTGAGGACAAGACTCCATATTAGGAACTCACAGTCTCCAAATGTCCCTACTACTCGCTCATTTGTACAAATGCCTCCAATTCTTAACTCTCACTCAAGAACACTAGAAGATTAAAATGATGCAATGCTTGTAAAACATGAAAGTGGAGAGTATTATCAGTAGAGAATGAAAGTTTCCTCATTGTGTCTCTTTCAATCTATTCCTTAGGATCAATTGCTGGCTAAAATCAATGAACATTTATCGAGCATTTATAATGAACCAGGCAGTGTGCTAAATGCTCTGTGTGCATCCCCCTTGTGGCATCCTCACAGTGGCCAGGGGGGTAGGTGCTACAACGTCTTCCCAGTTTCATGAAGCCACTGGGGCTCCGAGAGGTGAAGGAGCTTGCCAAGTTCAAATGTTTGGGGATTCATAAAACTAGGATTTGAATCAGGCACCTGTGCTCTCAGTGGCTCTGAGCCCATGCAGGTCAACTCCAGCCCTCTCCCACCAGACCTTACTTCCATGGAGTGTTCCACTGTCTGGAGTTACAGTAACTCAGGTTGTCTTCTGGGTATCTTCACTGGCTCTACCTCTGCTCAAAGCAAGATTTACTGGTGGAGCTGATCAATTAAGCAATCGTTGTTTATTGAATTCCTCTTCAGTTATTTAATATTTATTGAGCACTTTCCATGTAGCCAGCGCTTGTGCGATAAGCCATGGAGAATAGAAGGGAGGTATACCATTCAGCCTTCATCTCCAGGGAGCATGAGGTCTAGCAGGGGATTGCAAAAGGAGAGGCTGGCAATATTAAACCACAAAAGGAAATAAGTACTCAAATGTTAAATTAATCAGCACAAAGAGCATTTTGAAAGGCAGATAGGGGACAGAGCTTTTCTGTTATTTAATATAGAGTAAAAATTATGAACATGGTAGGGCTTAATAGCCTTCAAAAGCAGGTTGGAATAGGCTGAGAAAAGGGTGGAGAAGAAGGCACTCCAAGTAGACAGCAGCACAGGCTACGAGAATGAAGGAGCACAGGATGTTAGCACCCAGTAAAGCCTGATCCAACTAGAATGGAGGGACTGGCCAGAGAGGCATTGTTATCTAAGCATGAAATAGGACACCCCAGGCTTGCTCCCTAGTACTCAGGACAGTGACTAGCATGGAATAAGCATTTATTATGTGTTTGATGAACTGAATAAGATAGTTACTGACTTGCAAGGAACTTAGTAATTAAATTCTCTCTCTCTTGAATAGACAAACCTTGAATAATTATAAAGGCAGTGTTTATTAAACTACATTTCATTTTCAAAAAGTAATAGAAATAAGCTTTTAAAGTGTGTATGCATGTTTTGGAGACACGCTGTGTATATAGCTGATCCTCAAACAATGAGGGGTTAGAGGTGCCAACCCCCGCCCTCGGCTCAGTATAATTTTTACTAGCCAAAAGCTTAGCTACACCAGTTTTCCCTCAGAGTCTCAGGGAATTAGTTCCAGGATCCCCTTGGATATAAAAATCAGCAGGTACTCAAGTTCCCTATATAAAATGACACAGATCAATGTATACAGGTAGTCCTCCACATCCACGGACTCTCAACCAGGGATCAAACACAGTACAGGTATGCCCTGGCCGGGTGGCTCAGTTGGTTAGAGCATCAACCTGTTCACCTAAAGGTTGAGGGTTTGATTCCCAGTCAGGGCAAGTGTGTAAATTACCGATTCAATCCCTGGTCAGGGCTCATAAGGGAGGCAACCATCCATGTTTCTCTCTCTCTCCCTTCCTCTCTCTAAAAATCAATAAAAGCATATCCTCATGTGAGGATTTTAACAAACCACAGAGTACAGGTGTTTATTTTTTTTAATCCAGGTAAAAGTGGACCTACTCTGTTCAAACTGTGTTGTTCAAGAGTCACTTAGAGCAGAAAACCAAATTTACCAAGTGCTATTTATACTATAATTAAGAATTTCATTTCCATAAACATGGCAAACTAGATGTCACAACTTCCTCTTATGAGAAAATAAACTGTATTTTTAAATACATGCACTGAGTTGTCAAGAAAGTAAGTAATGTTCTCAGAAGGAAAAAAAAAGAAGTGAAAACACAGATCTGGAGATGTGAACTATGCTGAAGCCAGTGACCATCCTTGGCTTCTGCCAGTCCCCAGTGACTGGGGGCCTTATTTACACAGTCTATACAGGAGCAAGAGGCAATCTGGACCCAACCAAGGGGCCATGGGGAGTTGAGTTAGAAATCTCTACATGAGCCAAGGCCCTGAGGGATCTCACCCTTCATTAAAGACATTGTGGGGTGCCATGGTGGGCTCTTTAATCTCATGGTCTCACTCTTATTGGTGGCTATACTGATGCTTAAGGTTTCTACAGATGAGTGACTGCACTCAGTGAATATCTAGTAACCCTCCAAAGTCTGGGTAGTTCCTTTTCTTCTGTACACAGGCACCATGGACTCCGGGGTTATAGGCCTCGGCATGAAGTTTGGGTAAAAAGATTTATAGTGCATATTGGTTGCAGGGATAGAGAATCTTTCCTTGGGGACACCTGATATTGACTTCAATCAAGAAACTCTGAATCTATAAATTATCTCAGTCCTGAGAATCAGGGGAAACCATGAATTTTAGTGCCTAGATTTGCTTCACAAGACTTGGGATTTTTTTCAATTATTGTCCATATAAAGTAAATCATCTCTCTCAGTCCTAGAGAAATTATAATTAATTAGTTTCCACCAAAGACCCTTGTGTATTTAGCATTTGACTATCATTGTGGACCATGTTACATCTTTTTAGTAAATGTGCGCACTGTGTCTTCATTAGCTAAGCTGTCACTCTTGCCTCAACCACTCCAGGATATCATCATCTCCACGGAAGTTATGGATGTGTCTGCTATCATGTCCTCTCTACAGAGGTCAGGTGCTATCCAAGAGGCTGGCACCCCTTCACCAGTCTGAGCCTCAGTTTTGTTTGTTTGCAGAAGAAGTGTCCTTTGGGCCCTCCAGGAAGATAGTGGAGGGAGATGAAAGGGTGTCACATGTGATAAATCTATTGCAAACTCCCTATGTCTTTTAAGACACTAGATTTCTTCCTCTACTTTATGTCAACGAAGTTCTGGCTTCTTCATTTAATGTAGTTTCACTGATCTCAGGTTACAATGAACCTACCAAGAACATTGTTAGAGAAGAATTTCCAATGATTCTAGCTAACACATCATATGTTTGTTTGTTTTTTCTTTTGGGTGGTGGATGGCACAACAATAAATTTAATTTTTAAAAAATGAAAAAAAAATTCTTCTGGTAGAGATTCTTTTTTTTTTTTTTAATTTATTGCTTAAAGTATTACAAAGGGTATTACATATGTGTCCATTTTATCCCCCCGCCCTAGACAGTCCCCTAGCCTCCCCTATCCCCCAGTGTCTTATGTCCATTGGTTATGCTTATATGCATGCATACAAGTCCTTTAGTTGATCTCTTACCCCCCTACCTCCTGCCCCCCAACCCTCCCCGGCCTTCCTGCTGCAGTTTGACAATCTGTTTGAGGCAGCTCTGCCTCTGTATCTATTATTGTTCAAAAGTTTATAATGGTCTCTATTATCCATGAATGAGTGAGATCATGTGGGAATTTTCCTTCATTGACTGGCTTATTTCACTTAGCATAATGCTCTCCAGTTCCATCCATGACGTTGCAAATGGTAAGAGTTCCTTCCTTTTTAGAGCAGCATAGTATTCCATCGTGTAGATGTACCACAGTTTTCTAATCCATTCATCTACTGATGGGCACTTAGGCTGTTTCCAGATCTTAGCTATGGTGAATTGTGCTGCTATGAACATAGGGGTGCATATATCCTTTCTGATTGGTGTTTCTGGTAGAGATTCTAATAAGTAACACTTTCTAGGATTCTAACTCCTGTGACACAGGGGAGACTGCAGCAGAAGGAAAATGATCTGTGTTGCTGAAAGACAATCCAAAACATGAAAGAGAGAAGCTATCATTGTTCAAAGACAATAGTATCTACATAGAAGACACAAGAAAATCTAAAAATCAGCATTTAGAAAAAGAATTTAGTAAGGTTGCTGGATAAAAGATTAATATACAAATTAAATTTTGTTTCTATATATTAGCAAAATAGAGTTAGAAAAACTAAAACATTTACACTGCCACATTATTATTATTTGTCTAATCATAGATCTACCAAAAGAGGTCTAAGTCTTTCTAGAGAAAATTTTAAAATATTATTAAAAGATGTTCAATTAAACCTAAACTTAAATATATATATCATGTTCATAAATAGAAAGACTCAATTTCAAAATAATTCTAGTTGTCCTCAGATTAATCTATGAATTTGATGCAATTTCAATAAAAATCCCAAATTGTCTATAACTGGCATCCTATATGATAAAAGCCTAATATGCTAAGTGTCCAGTTGTCCTGTCGGCCGTTTAACCAATGAAAGCGTACTATGCTAATGATATGCTAAGGCCATTCAACCACTCTATGGTGTGCACTGGCAACCAGGCAACAGATACTCCAACCAGTAGGTTAGCTTGCTGCTGGGGTCCGGCTGATCAGGACTGAGTGAGATGGGCTGAACATGCCCTGGAGCCCTCCCACAGCCCCTCCCCAGCTGGCCAACCTCCTGAATCCCTCCCCGGCCCTGAATGTGCACCCATGGGGTCCCTTGGCCTGGCCTGCACCCTCTCACAATCCAGGACCCCTGGGGGGATGTCGGAGAGCTGGTTTCAGCCCAATGGTGAAACGACCAGTCACTATGACATGCACTGACCACCATGGGGCAGATGCTTAACACAAGAGATGCCCCCTGGTGGTCAGTGCGCTCCCACAGGAGGAGTGCCACTCAGCCAGAAGCTGGGCTCATGGCTGGTGAGTGCAGTGGCAGTGGTGGGAGCCTCTCCCACCTCCACGGCAGCACTAAAGATGTCCAACTGATGGCTTAGGCCCACTCCCTGGGGAGGGACCTTGGGAGGGCTCCCAGACTGCAAGAGGGCACAGGCCAGGCTGAGGGCATGAATTTCATGCGCTGGGCCTCTAGTTTAATAATAAATAAGGAAGAGCAAAAGACCAAGATAGATAAGATACTTTTAAAGTAAAGATAGGACAAGGATTTTTTTTTTTTAACAGATACTAAGTCTGTACTAATTAATTCAGTAATTAATAAGTGCTGCTATAGGTAATATATTCATGGTACTACTACAGTAGAAAGTACAAAAACAGATCCATGCACACAACGAATGCTGAAATTTTATAGAGATAGCTTTGTATCATAGGGGAAAAGATGAATGTTTTCAGTAAGTTGTGCTGGTTATATTTGGTCATTCATATAAAAAAAAATAAATTGAAATGTTACCTCACACTACAAAAAAGTCAAATCCAGATAAATAAAGGTGCTAAATATGAATGGTAAAACTTTATATGTTTTGAAGAAAGTTTCAGAAAATATCTTCTTGGCCGCAGGGTAGGGAGGATTTTCTTAAACCTATAATAGAAAGCATAAGTTCTAAAATTGGTACACTTGACTGTATTATAACTAAGATATTCTGTTCATCAAAAAAACCATTACAATAAGTCCAAAACTGAAATATTTGTCGTACAAACTGACAAAATGTTAGTATTCTAAAGATATAAGGAACTTTTATGAATTCATTTTTAAAAGACCAAAGCTGCCAGTGTTGTTCAGTAGTTAGAGCAGCGGCCCAAGCACCAAAGTGTTGTGGGTTAGATTCTGGTCATGGATGTGTACCTGTATTTCAGGTTCAATACCAGCCCTGGTTGGGTGCATTCAGAAGGCAACCAATTGCATGTGTCTCTCTCACATCGATAGTTCTCTTTCTCTTTCTCCTCCCCTCCCTCCCTCTCTTCCACTCTCTCTAAAAATCAATGGAAAAAATATCCTTAGGTGAGGATTAACAACAATAAAAAGACAACAAAAAAGTAGAAATAGCTAATTGGAGAAAGATTAGATAAGGCATTTCCCTTCAAAGAAAGCTGGTGCAGCCACAAACAGAATGATAAAAGACACTTAATCACATTAGTTAGCGAGAAATGCAAACCAAACTCGTGTGCCATGAAATGACACCAGAAGCTTTGGGTCTGACAAGATCAAGTGCGATAGACAAAGCAATGGGAATTTTTATACACTGTTGAGGAGAATGTCAGTTCGTATAAATACTTGAAAAGCAGTTTTGTTTTTTTCCCCATCCAGTGGTTCTCAACCTTCCTAATGCTGCGACCCTTTAATACAGTTCCTCATGTTGTGGTGACCCCCAACCATAAAATTATTTTCGTTGCTACTTTCATAACTGTAATTTTGCGACTGTTATGAATTGTAATGTAAATATCTGATATGCTATATGTGTTTTCCGATGGTCGTGACCCACAGATTGAGAACCACATAAGCCAACAATTAGAGAAACTCCAAGTGTGCAAGAATATTTATAACAGAAATATTTACAACAAATAATTGGAAAAATAAGCAAACCAAAAAAATAAATAAATAAATAAATAAATAAATAAATAAATAAATAAATAAAAAGAAAGAGAGAGAAAAAAGCTACCAACGAAAGGTATAAATAAAGTGTGGTAATGTCATATAAGTGAAAGAGATTAACCAGAGCTCTATCTATCATCATACACGACCACTACAAATACACTTTTGAGTGATAAAGAGTACATAAATTCTGATTCAATCTATAAAATGTTCACAGATGTGCAGAACCGAACAATATATACTTTTCAAGTAAATACCTGTGTAGCTCAGAGCCTGATGATTATGAAACACCCCTGGACTATAGGCCCTGAGCTAAGTGCTTCCATCCACCCACATCAATCTATCCAATCCCCCATTGTAATGATAACAACACCTACCAAGAGTGCACAGTAGGTGCTATTTAGGACTAAAACCGGGTCATCTGGCTCCAAGGCCATGGCTCTTTCCTCCGCACAATAGCCAACAATGCCGCTGCCTGATAGTCCACACCTCACTCATCTCTCCTCTTCTGCCAGGCAACTTGTCTGCATCTCACCAACTGACTTTTTTTAAAATATATTTTATTGATTTTTTACAGAGAGGAAGGGAGAGGGATAGAGAGTTAGAAACATTGATGAGAGAGAAACATCGATCAGCTGCCTCCTGCACACTCCACACTGGGGATGTGCCCACAACCAAGGTACATGCCCTTGACCAGAATCGAACCTGGGACCCTTGAGTCCGCAGGCCAACGCTCTATCCGCTGAGCCAAACCGGTCAGGGCTCACCACCTGACTTTTATGTGTGTGTGTGTGTATGTGTGTGTGTGTGTGTGTGTGTGTGTGTGTGTGTGTGTTTGTTTGTTGTTGTTGTTACTCTTGGCAAACTCATACAATGTCTTGTCCCTAAACCCAGATTTTCAAGTCTATGGGGTTAGACTATGTCTTTTGTATTTTCTGTATTTATTATGATGTACTGGCTTAGATGTCAAAGGGATTCTCTTCAAACAATCAATTCACTGGAGATGAGCTAGGACAGTATCTCATGGCGAACCCTTCAGGAGAAGGAATCAGGCACCAATGAAACCTCAGAATCAAGGGGTCCAGGGCAGGGGAACAAGGCACAGAATGAAGGCAGTCCAGTTATTTAGATAGGAGAGGACAGAGATTCCTTTGAGAATCCAATAAAAGCTATGGACTGCCTGTCCCAAAGAACACATATCTATCTGCAAACACACAGAAACAAAACTCTATGTGCACATGAACCTCAAAAGAATAACAAACCTTGGGATATGGGAATGGCTTGGGTTTAGAGTCGAAGTGTCCAGTGATGTCATGTTGCTTTAAGCACCAGCCCATCCTAATAAGAGAGCATGGGGCGAACTTGGCCTTAAGCTTCCCACTGGTCTCTGACAGTCCTAGATCTCCTTGATCTGCTTGACTCATTTCCTAATAATAATAATAATAATAATAATTGTTATTATGATGATGATGATGATAATGAACTTTCTATTTCTACTTCTCTTCCAGCCAGGTATCCTTGTATGGCCCTCCAAATCTGGTTGGCCCCTGGCTCTGCTTTCGGGTCACAGCTTCTGAAACTCCACTCCCTATAAGTGGACACTCCCTGTAGGCAGTGATTCCCTATAGGCGGTGATTCCCTGTAGGCCTGTAGGTGGACACTTGACTGGGCCCAGCTTGGTATCCCAGGTTCTGGCTTCCTTCCATGACCCAGCCCGGACCTCAGTGGGGGGTCCCAGCACCAGCACTTTCCCATTCTCTCATCATTTGAGTCATTTCTTTCATCTCCCTGAGGCTCAGCTGCCTTGGGAGAGAATTGGGGAAATGAAGGCTCTCTTCTTGTTGAGAAGACTAATTGTAGAAATTGTGCTTGGTGAACTTGAACTTTAGGCCAATGTGAGCTATTATCATGAAGCTGGAGTGCTGTTTGTGGGGCAGGGAGCAGGGGAATGTGTATAGGGTGTGGGGAGTGGGGCTCTGAAAGAGAAAAACAGAGGGATGGACACATGTGCTGATGGAGGCCACCATTTCCTGTTTACGGCTTACACTGGATAAGATTGCTATGTTATTATTATTATTATTATTATTGCCATCATCATTAATAATAAAAATGGCTATGGGTGCCAGGATTTTCCTCCACATGTGGCAATGGATACTGCAAGTGATGCTAGAAAGATGGAGATGCTCTGAGGGGTGCTGACCAGAACCTCTGTCCACCCCACTGGCTCAGCCTAGAGCAGTGGTCGGCAAACTGCGGCTTGTGAGCCACATGCAGCTCTTTGGCCCCTTGAGTGTGGCTCTTCCACAAAATACCGACTTCTGCACATGGGCCACAAAGTTTCAATCACACTGTACATGGGCGCCCGCACGTGGCATTTTGTGGAAGAGCCACACTTAAGGGGCCAAAAAGCCACATGTGGCTCGAGAGCCACTGTTTGCCGACCACTGGCCTAGAGGGAACAGGAACAGCCAGCTCCTAAGCACATCCTGCCTGGGAGGGCTGGAGGGGTCGGAGAGAAAGACTAAGTTCCACGAGCATCGTCTAGTTCTCCTGTGGTGACCCTCACACTGCTCAACATCCCTTCTGATGGGTGTAGATTCCAAGGCTAGGAGAGACCAAGGTGCTGGCAGTGCCCAGCGAGGCCTGCCTTCCTGCTAACTCGCTCTGTCTGGTGTTTACGAAGGCGGGTCTGGTACACTGGCCCTGGATTGCCCATTTTAGGATAATTGCAATGCTTCCTTTTTGGATCAATGGCATGGGGGTGAAGGTGAAAAATGGAGTGCCTGTCTCACCTCCACATCCATGCTTCTCCCTCCTCAGAGATGTTCTAACAACTTCCTAATTTCATGACTCAGTCAATCCCCTCTGTACATGGCAGAGCCAGCTCCCACCACTGGCCCAATCACAGGTCGCCTTCCTGGTTTCTCCAAAGACCTTCCCTGCCTCCTGGCTTTGGGAGTGGAGGCTGTGTCTTCTACCCTGATTCTCTTTTCTACTACTAACCCCTTATGTTGCCTGGCTTACTCCTCCCCCACTCCCTGCCCAGTTATTCTCCATGCACCTTCTCTGGAATCTAATCCTTTAGGTTATTGTGGCCAACAATTGATGGTAACTGTTATTAATGAGCTCATATTAGCCATCATCTGTAGAGCAAATGCTAGCTGGGAAGCCATCTGCTAAGCATTATGCCTGCATTATCTCAACCTTACAACTCTCCTGAGTTAGACCTGCTGTCTTGCTTTTGCACTGCAAATTCTATGGCTCAGAGCATTGTCTAAAGCAGTGGTTCTCAACTTTCTGGCCCTTTAAATACAGTTCCTCATGTTGTGACCCAACAATAAAATTATTTGCGTTGCTACTTCATAACTGTAATGTTGCTACTGTTATGAATCGTAATGTAAATATCTGATACGCAGGATGGTCTTAGGCGACCCCTGTGAAAGGGTCGTTTGACCGCCAAAGGGTTCACGACCCACAGGTTGAGAACCGCTGGCCTAAAGTAAACTACAGTACCAGGGCATCAACTCCAGAGGTCCGACTCAAAACCTTCACCTCTATCCAGTGGTTCTCATCATGAGGGATATGCAGCCTCTTGAGAAAATAAAATTCCCTTAGGATCCCCTCCAGTGATAACATAGCATGAAGCTAGCCACAAGCATAAAAACTGGGCATTAATTTATTATCTTTAACCTCTGAAATAAGCCATTATAACAAAAAATCTAAAAATCTCAGTGGCAATATAACAACAAAGGTTTATTATTTCTCTCATATTACATGATATAGAGGTAAGTTGGGAGGTGATCGGGTCCAGCCGCTGCCATCACTGCATCAGTCAAGCACTGATAAGAAAAAAGAGCACACCCAGGCGAGGAATGGGAGGAGCATTTTATCTAGTATTTGTACTATTTACAAGGGTGTAGCTAGAGGTGAGGAAGCCAAGAAGTTATAGTGTAGAACCCAAGGGCTAGTAATGACTAGCTACCCTCACCCTGTAGGGACAGGTGGGCAAGCAGTGACCCGAACCTGGAGGATCTTGCAGCCAATCCAGGTGACCCACAGAGAATGGAGCCTGGGCTTTTCCTACTTCCGCCTTCTTCGCCTCCTGCCCTCTGGTTTCCTGCCAGGACTTTCCATTGGCTAAACCCAAGCAGAAGTTAGAGGGCTGGGGAGACCATGGATCCAGTCCCAACAGTTCTGCCTCCCAGGAGGCACAGAGGAAGTTGGAGAAACGGAGGCAGCAGAGCACTGGTAGACACATCCTGATCCCAAATGCTGCTAGAGGCATAGAGAGCCTTGGAGGAACCACACTGCCATGAAAGGCTGTGACTCCATCACTCTGCGTTCCCACGCACAGAATGAATCAGGTGCCCACTCACCAGACGGGACCCCAAAGTGCCATCCTGCTATGTGTCCAGGAAGAGAGAAGAACTGGGTATTTGTAAGCAGCCCTGAAGGCTGCCACAAAACCAAAACGAATTTGCAGATTCAATACAAAGAAAATTACAATTAAAATTTACAGAATTAATTCAATGTTTCAGTCGCTATTGCTTGCTAAAACTGAGTCACCCCCCCAGGGACATAAATGCACCTAACGGGTGCTTTTCATTTGGCCTGCTTCTGTTTCCATGGGCCGTGTGACAATTTCATTCTCCCACGAATACACCAGCATCCATGAAGTAATTTGGTTTCTACTTGGCAGGAGCACACCATTTACATTGTAATTTTCCCTCTGTTCTTCTCTCACTAGGCTACATCAATTACTGTAGTGTTAATTGTTACTGACACAATCACAATGCAAAGGCAAATGTGGGCAATGAATTCAGCGGTTGGTTATAAGGTAGTTATCTATACATATGATCCGGAAAATGTTTTATTAATTTTTTTTGTATTATCACTGAATTGAAAATAAAGTTAAGCAATTCTCATAGAGAAGTCAAAGACTCCTTAGAAACACAACTTCTTTGTGTCCTTTTTATTTCCACTTTCTGGGCCCCGGACAGGTGACAGGACCGGTAGAGGTGGTAATGCCCCCGTGCACCTGGGAGGTGTACCTCTTGCTGCCCTGGTTCTTGCTCTTCTGCTTTCTCACTTCTCCTCCTGGTGCGCTCATGTTTGGGATCCTTGGCTGTTCTGTATTTCTCTCAAGCTGTTTCCAGGCTTAAGCTGATCCAGAAGGTTCTAGCTTCATCCATGCCCATCAGCCCTGCAGCCTTAGATGCTCTCGCCACTCTTTCCGTCCCCAAATCTTTTAGGTGAGCCCTGGATGGTCACACTCTCAAAATTTCTTCTGTCGTAGAAAACAAGCTGAGGTTTGCTCAGAACATGTTCTTACTCTGTACAACTCTGTCATCTGATGTCACTTTCTCACACTTCTGTGACCCAGGAGCCCTGGTCATGTTCCTAACCTGGGGGCCTCTGTTTAGGCCTCAAGGGGTTTCAATCTCTCAAAATTGTGTGCAGCATTTTTATGTTTAGATATTCATGTACATCTTCTTCTGAGACTCAGGTGTCCAGAATTTCATCAGATTCTCAAAGCGGCCTGGAATCTAACAAATACTGATGTCTACTGTTTTACAATAAATACCCTGTTAGAACTTCATAATACTCATTTCCATTTTATAAGAAACTTGTCTCTACTTATGTTAAAGCTAAAATGCTGTATATAAGATCCTGAATTTGTATGTTTGCTCCAGAGTCTATGGCAACACGGAGCTTTGCCAACAAATGTGTAGAGTGCAGTCTATGGCAAATACTGTCCATGGTGTAGTGACAGCCGGGCACCCCATAGTCCTTCCTGAAATAGCCTGGTTTTAATTGGGTCTTCATTCTCAAGTGAGCTGATCAATTGGCTTCCCTTAATACTGGTGGTTAACCTTGATTGACCTAAACTTTATTAGTATTCTGTTGCTTCAAAACAAGTTACCACAAACTTACTGGCTTTTAATAATGCATGTTTATGATGTCACAGTTTCTGTGAGTCAGGAGTCAAGACACAGTTTAACTGGGTCCTCAATTCTGGGTCTCACAAAACTGCAATCATGACATCAGCCAGGTACCTTTTCACCTGGAGGCCCAACAGGAGAAGAATCTTCCAGTCTTGTAAGAATTCATTTCCTTGCAACTGGGAAAAATAGGCTTTAGTTCATTGTCAGCTGTTGGCCCAAGGTCACTCTTAGCTCCTGGATGTCACCCACAGATCCTTGCTTTCTTAGTATATCAGTTAACAACATCCAACAAGGAGAACCTCTAGGGATAGAGTCCTATATAACATGATATAATCCTATATAATAAAAGCCCAGTGCCATAATGGCAGAACGACCAGAACAACCACTCAACCAGTCACTATGAGGTGCACTGACTGACCACCTGTAGTCCGTTTCCCTGACCAGCAGGCTCCCATTGCCCGATGGCAAATGAGGACCTGGGGATGGGTGGCGGGGGATGTGGGTGGTGCCAGGTCAGGCCCCGCCCCACCAGTCACCCCACACACAGAGGCGACCCACAGCAGGGGTGGGGCCAGTCAGTGGGCAGGAATGGCCAACCTCTTGGTCTCTTCACCTGTCCGGCAGGCTCCAATTGCCTGATGAAGAATGGGGACCCAGGGGTGGGTGGCGGAGCCAGGCCAAGGCCCCTACCCTGCTGGTCACCCCGCACACAGAAGGCAACACGCGGTGGGAATGGGGCCACAAGCGGGCAGGACAGGCCAACCTCTTAGTCCCTCCCCCCTGGTCGTCAGGCTCCGATCACCCAATGGCAAACTGGGAACCCAGGTGGGTGGCAGTGGGGAGCCCACTACTGGCAGCTGGGGAAGATGTTCCTGATTGCAGGCTAGGCCTAGGAACCGTACCCATGCAGAATTTTGTGTGCTGGGCCTCTAGTATAACTATAAAAGTGACATTCTATCACCTTTGCCATATAACAATGGCATCATATTTACATTGCCACATTCTATTGGTAAGAAGAAAGCCACATATCCCTCCCCCATTCAAGGGAAGATTTTCCAAGAAGGGCATGAATACCAGAAGATTTATGCACCACACAAGCCAATCAGGTCATTCTCGTTCCCCTTGACAGTGAGTGGCATGAGCATGTGACCCACTCCTGGCCAATGGGAGCCCAGAGATGTATGGCAGAGCCTGCTGGTCCTCATCAATATCCACATTCCCTCTTCTTCTGGGCAGAGTTAGACTATATTCTCCAGCTGTTTGCATGTGGGGGAGGCTGTACAGCTAGTTATCACTATGTAATGGGAATCGAAGTGAGGCATGTAACTTTCTGTGCCTTCCCCGCACCATCTCGCCTCCCACTCACAGGCCAGATGCAGGCGATCCAGCAGGTCATTCTCAGGCCCTGGAGGATAGTGAGCCACTAAATAGGAGCCTGGGCCGCTGAGTGTCTGCATGGAGCAGAGCATTCCCCCCAGCCCAGTCAACATGAATCAGGCAATGGTCCTGAGCAAAAATAAATAAACCTTCATTTTGGAATTTTGGAATTTTGCTGGTGTTTGCTGTGACAGTGAGCCCGTGCTGGTTAATGCAAAGGGCTTCTGTAAAGGTTTTTCTCTCCCTCCTGAAAAACGCTGCCTGGGAAATGAGAGGAGAGGTCTTTCCTTCAGTTTCTTTAATGGCTGTCACATGTACACCTTCCATAGAATAGCTACAGTCTCTGGAGTTCTTGTTATATGATATAATAACATTTCTTTAATCTTTCATTTACATTTGGTTGTAACATCCATTATTTTTAGGTGAAAGCGTCCCATTTTTTATGTGAGTCAAGCTTAATTCTTTTTTAAAAATATATTTTATTGATTTTTTTCTACAGAGAGGAAGGGAGAGGGACATGCCCTTGACCGGAATCGAACCTGGAACCCTTCAGTCCACAGGCTGATACTCTATCCACCGAGCCAAACCGGTTAGGGCAAAGCTTAATTCTTGTCAGGAGAAAGGCAGAGGAAAGAGAGAGAAAGATCCATCTCCCTGCCTCCCTTCCTTCCTGCCTCCCTGTATATCTCCTTGAAGCCCTCTTAGAAAATACTGGGGCTGTTGAATTTTACCTGCGGCGCGCTGCCATTGATAAACTATGTAACAAAGTAACTTCCTTGTTCTTTCTCTCCCTCCTGATCATCAAATGCTCTTGGGGTTCTTACTCTGATAAGGCAGGCTTTGTGCTAGTCACTGGGGATGAGCAGAAAAGAAAATGATTCCTTTTTACAAAATTAAATTGGACCAGATGATCTCACAAGTATATTTTACCTAGTAGGTTTGCCTACGTGCCTCTCCTTCCAATCTGGAGTCCCGACTTGCTTCCCCAGGGCTCTCCCACTGCTCCTGGTCTCCTGAACCCCCCCTTCCCCTTTGGTCTATAAGCAAAGAACATTCCAGCTTTTCCCCTCTTCCCCCCTTCTCCAGTGCATCAAATCCCGGCTGCCCTGGGTGCTGTGCTCATTCCTTAGTCAGCACGCAGCCACTAATCCCTTAATGTAACCTCAGCAGAAGTATAAATAACTACTTGACAATCCCTCAGTATTTGATCCTCCCAAATAATATTTGCATTTTCATTAGGGTCTTACATGGTCTGGTGGCTTTCTTTTTTTTAAAATTACAAAGTAATTTAAGTTTTGCAAAATTTCAAATATGATAGATACAGATATGTTTATGTAGAACTAGGTAGAGGTATAGATTTATACGTTCACGGAACTGCATAAATGTGATCGGATTGTACATAGTTTTTATATGAACTGTGAATTTTTTTTTCCATTTTTTTCTTTATTTCCTGCTTAGTTTCTCTTCCTCCTCTCCAACGCCTTCTGTACTAACAGTCCTCAGCCACAAGACTTCTTCCATGAGGCCATGGAACCCATTTTAGCCTATTATGTACCCTCCCATGTTTCTCTATTTGAGTATACTCAAACAAGTGTGTGAGAATATATGTAAAAGAATGTTTATGGGAACGTTGTTGTCAGTGGCAAAAACATGAGAAACAAAGTGAGCATCCAACAGGAGAGAATGCTTGAATAAATTCTGGTACGACAACATATTTCCATTAGGCTAGGCTGGGTGTTGATGTGCAATAAATAATTCCAGAATCGAAGTGACTTAAAACAATACTAGTGGGTTACTTACTCAATTACATGTCCAATTCGAGCCAGGAAGGAACCTCTACTCCTCAGGGTTATTCATGGACCCAGGCTGGTGGAGCAAACACAACCTTGAATATTGGTGCTGCCATGCCAGAGAGAAACAGTTCTGGAGGATCTTGTACCAGATGATTAAATGTTTCAGCCCAGAAGTCATAATCCTATGGCTAAAAGTAGTTACAGGCCCCATTCAACCACAGGTGAGCCAGGGAATGAAGTCCTCCCATGTGCCTGGAAGGAAAGGAAACTAAAATATTACTAAGCAGTCTAAGGACTGCCACACACTCCATATCCTATTATATATCTGTAAAAAAAGAAGAAGTGGCCGAAACCGGTTTGGCTCAGTGGATGGAGCGTTGGCCTGCGGACTGAGGGGTCCCGGGTTTGATTCCGGTCAAGGGCATGTACCAGGGTTGCGGGCACATCCCCAGTGGGAGATGCGCGGGGGGCAGCTGATCGATGTTTCTCTCTCATCGATGTTTCTGACTCTCTATCTCTCTCCCTTCCTCTCTGTAAAAAATCAATAAAAATATATTTAAAAAAAAGAAAGAAAGAAAGAAGAAGTGATACTTCTATACCTAGCAACCTGGGGGGATTGTTGAGTGACTAAACCACAAAGCAGATAAATGAGTTGAAGAAGACCTCTCTCTTTTTTTAAAGCAAACAGTGGCTCAAACATCCCATGGCCCAACAACTGCACTTCGAAGTATTTATCTTTAAAAGTCCAAAACACTAATTTGAAAAAGGATACGCAGCTCTATGTTCTTTGCAGCATTATTTACAATAACCAAGGTAATGAAGCAACCTAAGTGCCCATCAATAGACAATTGGATAAAGAAGATGTGGTACATATGTACAATGGAATATTGCTCAGCCATGAAAAGAATGAGATCTTACTGTTTGGAACAACATGGATGGACCTAGAGCAGTGATGGCAAACCTATGACATGCATGTCAGAGGTGACACGCGAACTCATTTTTTTAGTTGATTTTTCTTTGTTAAATGGCATTTAAATATATAAAACAAATATCAAAAATATAAATTTTTGTTTTACTATGGTTGCAAATACCAAAAAATTTTTATATGTGACATGGCACCAGAGTTAAGTTAGGGTTTTTCAAAATGCTGATACGCCGAGCTCAAAAGGTTCGCCATCACTGACCTAGAGGATACTATGCTAAGTGAAATGTCAGACATGGAAAGACAAATACCATATGATCTCACTTGTTATATGTGGAATCTAAAGAACAAAATAAATAAACAAAACAGAAACAGACTCATAGATACAGAGAACAGGCTGATGATTGTCAGAGGGAAGGGAGGTTGGGGGCTGGGAAAAGTAGGTGAGAGGAGTTATAAAATAATTGGCAGTTATAAACTAATCACGGGGATGTAAAGTATAGCATAAAGAATATAGTTGGCAATAATGTAATAACTGTGTATGGTGGTTACTAGATTTATCAGGGTGACCATTTCATAAGTTATATAAGTGTCTAAACACTATGCTGTACACCTGAAACTAATGTAATATTGAATGTCAACTGTAATTGAAAAATAAAAATAAATAAAAGGAAAATTGCTCTATATATAGGTTGGCTTGTGTTTATAAGGATACTAGAGGCCGGTGCATGAAATTCGTGCACTATGGCGGTCCCTCAGCCCGGCCTGCACCCTCTCGCAGCCCAGAACTCCTCACTCCTTACTGCCTGCCTGCTTGCTGCTCCTTACTGCTTGGCTCACTGTTCCTTAGCACTGCCATGGAGGCAGGAAAGAATCCCATCACCACCACTGCGCTCGCCAGATGTGAGCCCAGCTTCTGGATGAGTGGCACATCCCCTGTGGGAGCACACTGACCACCAGGAGGCAGCTCCTGCGTTGAGAGTTTGCCCCCTGGTGGTCAGTGCGCATCAAAACAACCAGTTGTTCCACCAGTCGTTCCGCCAGTAGTTCCGCCGTTTGGTCAATTTGCATATTAGGGTTTTATGATATAGGATATGTATACCTGTTTACCTAGTTATTATCATACACCTTAAGAATCAGAATTACCCTGGGTCCCTTGTTAGATGTTAGGATTGATGGGCTCCTACCCAGATCTGCTGAATCAAGTCTGGTCTTTGCATTAATGAGAGCCAGGACTCAATACCCAAAGACGGTCCTTCATTCTACAGCATGTTGCCCACACCATCGTTCATTCATCTCAAATGACTTCCTCCCAGAGGAAGAGGTACTAATTCATTGATCTATCAATTTATCCATCAAATATTTATTGAACATCTGCTATGTGCCAGGGACTTTGCTAGATGCTAGGGATTCAGTAGTTACAGAGCAGACTAGCTTCTATGTTTATCTCACAGTCTAGGGTAAGAAGAACAGTTAAGAAGTAGACACCACATTAATTCACATGTACAAATTGTGATTGAGGACTAAGGAGGAAAAGATTGCCATGAGCCAAGATACTAGTAATAAGGGGACTGCATTTAAACTGGGGAGTGAAGGAGGGTCACTCACAAGAAGGAAGGCTTATTGGAAGCTGGTGGGGTGAAGCCAGAAGGCAGGGGATTTGGAGCTGAGTGGAGAGCATTCCAGGCAGAGGGGTCTACCCCTGGGCAGGCCCGAGGTGGGCAATGGGGACAGTAGCGAGAGATGGCACCAGACCATGCAGGACCTTGTAGAACATGGTAAGGAAGTTGGACTGTATTCTAAGTACAGTGAGGCCATTATGGTTATTAGGAAGCATGATGAGAGAAGATTGGTATATGTATTCTTTTTATAGCAGCTTTGTTGAGGTATAAGTTACCTACTATAAAATGGACTCATTTTTTTAAAAAATATATTTTATTGATTTTTTACAGAGAGGAAGGGAGAGAGACAGGGAGTTAGAAACATCGATGAGAGAGAAACATCGATCAGCTGCCTCCTGCACATGTCCTACTGGGGATATGCCTGCAACCCAGGTACATGCCCTTGACCGGAATCGAACCTGGGACCTTTCAGTCCGCAGGCCGATGCTCTATCCACTGAGCCAAACCGGTTTCAGCAAAAATGGACTCATTTTAAATGTTCAGTTTGATGAGTATAAAATACAAATACATACATATGCATGTGTACATACATATTCATATGCATACACAAATGTGTGTGGATATATCTATATCTATATCTATATCTATATCTATATCTATATCTATATCTATATCTATATCTATATCTATATCTATCTATATCATCTATCTATATCATCTATCTATATCATCTATCTATATCATCTACATATCAAGATGTAGAATGTTTCAATTACCTAAAGCAGTGGTCGGCAAACTCATTAGTCAACAGAGCCAAATATCAACAGTACGACGATTGAAATTTCTTTTGAGAGCCAAATTTTTTAAACTTAAACTATGTAGGTAGGTACATTGTTATTAACTTAATTAAGGTACTCCTAAGGTTTAGGAAGAGCCACACTCAAGGGGCCAAAGAGCCACATGTGGCTCGCGAGCCGCAGTTTGCCGACCACGGACCTAAAGGTTTCCTTGTGCCTCTTCACAGTCAATTCCTGGCTCTAAGCAACCCTGACCTACTTTCTGTCCCTTAGACCAGTTTTCTCTAGAGTTTCATGCCAATGAAATTTTACCATGTAGACTCTTTTATGCTTGTATATCTAGCTTACTTAACACAGGAGAATGTGGTGCGATTTGCCCACATTGTCATATGAGACATTACTTTATTTTTATTTCTAAATAAAAAATACGTTTATTCTTCCCCTATTTATAGGCACTTGTACTGTTTTCTGTTTGGAGCTATTATAAGTAACACTACTAGGAGCATCATATATAAGTGTTTGTGCAGACATATGTTTTCATTTTACTTGGGTACATGCCCAAGTGTGGAATTGGTATCTTATGGTGCTCATTTATGTTTAACTTCATAAGAAACTGTTAGATTGTTTTCCAGAGTAGATGAAAAACACTCCTACCAAAATTATATGAGAGCATGTTGATCCAGATCCTCATAAACACTTGTTATTATCAGTCTTTTTAAGTTTAGTTATTAGCATGAGTGTGTAATGATATCTCATTTTAGTTTTAATTTACATTATTTATGAACTAATGATGTTGAGCACCTTTCATGTGCTTATTGGGCATTCATAAATCCTCTTTAGTGAGGTATCTGTGAAATCTTTTGATAATTTTTACTGAGTTGTCTTACTATTAAGATGTAAGAATTCTTCATATATTTTGGATACAAGTGTCTTATCAGCTCAATGTGTTGTGAATATTTTTCTCCTGGTCTCTGGCTTACCTTTTGTAGTTAATATTTTTCAAAGAACAAAAGTTTTAAATCTTAATAAATTAACCATACTATTTCTTCAATGGTTTATGCCTTTTGTTTCCTATCTTAGAAATATTGGCCTAATTCAAGGTTATGAAGTTCTCCTCCTGTGGATATTTCTAAAATTCTACAGTTTTAGCTTTTGATATTTAGGTTGATGATCCATTTCAAATTAATTTCTCTTTATGGAGTGAGATAAGGATGATCATTCATTTTTTTTTCCCAATTTTAAGTTATTCTAGCACAATTTGTTGAAAAGACTTTCCTTTAATTCATTAAATTGCCTTGCCACTTCTGTTGAAAATAAATTGGTCATATATGTATGGATCTATTTCTTAACTCTCTATCCTGTTTCACTGATATATATACATCTATCCTTACTACTATAGTCTTGGGAAATGTAGCTTTATAGTGAGCCTTAAAATTTTTAAATTATTTGCTTCCTATACAATTTTAAAACCAGCTACTCAAATTCTATTAAAAAAACAACAACACAAAAGTCTGCTTGGGTTTTGACTGTGCAATCCTATTGATTCTATAGATTAATTTGAGAGAATTTACATCTCAACAATTTGAATTGGTATTCCGATTTTGGATTTTCTTGATAGCTTTAGAGAGATTGCTCTTCTGCCCGACCAATAGCCTAAATTACCTCCAATAACGGGATGAGCTTGAGTCTTTGAGGTTCAGAGGAGTCCATGGTTATTGCTCCTGCAACCTCTGGAAGCTCACACACACAGAAGACTCCTCCTCTCTTCTTCATGTCTCCTAGGGCTTGGGAGACAGACGAGGTCAGGCAAGCAGAGGTTTCCTGCACTGAGGTCCCCACAGCCAGTTGTTGCTAAATGGAGTTTGTAGATCCAGACACCTCTGCTTCTTACTCAAGATGGATGGTGACTCCCTTGACCATCCTCACCTGTAAGCAGTATGCTGTGAAAATGAAAGAGTGGCAGGTGGCAGACCTAGGCTGCAATGTGGAAGGACACACATAGAGGAGGCCCCATCGCACGGCCTCCCACTGTACTGTAGGTGCAGTGTGCCGTAGGTGCCAGTGTACTGTAGGTCCAAGTGTGCTGTAGGGGCAGTGTGCTGTAGGTGTGGTGTGCTGTAGGGGCAGTGTACTGTAGGTTCCAGTGTACTGTAGGGGCAGTGTACTGGAGGTCCCAGTGTGCTGTAGGTGCAGTGTACTGTAGGTCCCAGTGTGCTGTAGGTGCAGTGTACTGTAGGTCCCAGTGTGCTGTAGGGGCAGTGTACTGTAGGTCCCAGTGTGCTGTAGGTGCAGTGTACTGTAGGTGCAGCGTACTGTGGGTGCCAGTATACTGTAATGACAATGTACTATACGTCTTAGTGTACTGTAGGTGCAGTGTACTGTAGGTCCTAGTGTGCTGTAGGTGCAGTGTACTGTAGGTGCAGTGTACTGTGGGTGCCAGTATACTGTAATGACAATGTACTATACGTCTTAGTGTACTGTAGGTGCAGTGTACTGTAGGTCCTAGTGTGCTGTAGGTGCAGTGTACTGTAGGTGCAGTGTACTGTGGGTGCCAGTACACTGTAATGACAATGTACTATACGTCTTAGTGTACTGTAGGTGCAGTATACTATAGGTGCAGTGTGTTTGGTAGAAGAACCACTGTATAGGTCTTCTAGTCTTACATTGTGTATTCACATCCCTGCTCTGGACTTTCTTGGTAGTATGGTCTTTGACAAGCTTTCTAACTTCCCTAAGCCTATATTTCCTTAACTTTCCAAAGGGCATAAGTAATTTGATCTCACTCAGCCATTGTGCCGAAAAGATGAGATGGTAGAGGTAAGGATGTGTCTGCTTGCTGAGGCTGGGAAGTCAGACGCAGGGGGAAAAGGTGGGAACTGAGATAGGCCCCCTCTGCCCATCTGGAAGGAAGCACAAGGAGAAGAGTGCACAGCCTGTAAAAAGGAACAGGTACAGAGATGACAGATGGCCACAGCCCAGCGCTGTGCTGCCTTTCCCTACCTCCTTGCGTTTCCTCTGCCTGTCTTCTCTCAGGGAGCTCCATGACAGCACTCACTGGGGGGATGCAGCCCAGGGACTGTGCAGACCCAGCCTTGTGGACACTGCAGCCAGCCCGGATGTCACTGAGGGCTTCCCGGCTGGTATCCTCCTCTCCGACTGACCACTCACCTCTGTGCTTGGGGACTCACTGGGACAGAGCTGGACATTGGTGGGCCCATTTTGGAATGTAAATGTGTTGTTCCTGGGTGTTCCATATCCCCCACTGTACACCTGTCTCTCCCACATGGGGAGAGGAGAGCTACTTCCCTTTGTCTGCAAACCCCTCCTGCTTTGCCCAACTCTGGAACTATAGGCTGTGGCAGTGGGTCCCAGGCACTGGACAGCTCCCTCCATCTTAGATGGTTACAAGGGACATTTCCCAGAAGGCTGGAGACAGAGTAAGTCTGGGGCCGAGACTGGGCCTTCTGTCTAAGGAAGGGCCACAGTGTGAGACGTGGGTAACTAGGGTGGGAGCCAGGCTGGACGTACTCCCTTCACATAAAGAATCCCCCCTCTCCTGCAAGCGGCCATCCAAGGATCTCTCTCTATGTAGCTCCCCCAGAGATGAGTCTATCTGCCAAGCATATTTCCATAGCCTTCCGTGGGTGCAGGGAGACTGAGTGGATTGGGACATGCGGGACTGTAACTGGTGACAGTGGGAAGTAGGAAGAGAAGGAAGCGTTCATCCAGGTCTGCTCCCGAATCAGGACAGTGGCCCTGATAGTATCCTGGGAAAAGCAAATGCCTGACATCACTCATGAGGAGTCCGTCCCATGTCCGCCTGCTCCCTCTCCACTTCCTCCTCTCTTACCTGGGCTTTTCTGGGGCATTATTTAGGCATCTGGGCAGGATGACAGGGAACCTGGGGGCGGGTTGGGCACCCTTCTCCTCCACATTCCCAAGTCTTGGGCTTCCAGGTGCCCTGCCCCTCACCCTTGAAGTGCCCCCCTTCCTCAACCCGGCTCACTCACCCCCTGAGATCCCCTCTTTCCAATGCAGCTTCCCTCACAGAAGACATAGTTACTTAATACAGGCTTTTCCCAGGAGTATATGCACTTTGAAAGAGATGCTCAGAGGTGCCTTGTGCTTAAATCAAAGTCCGGATGGACTCCTCAGGCATCAGTGGGCACCCATTTCTTCCCGGTGTGCCCTCTGGTGACGCCAGTTGGCCTTTCCCTGTGCAGGTCAGATACTGCTGCTCCGTGTGCTGTACGGCTGGCTCATCGGCACCTGGATGGACAGCACATGTGTGTCACTGCACACCCAGCTCAGCCCCTGCCTCCCCACATGTGGTGGCAGCAACTGGGCCTCTCAGACAGGCTGGGAGACACTGGAGACCACTGGCCCTGGTGTACTGCCCTCTTGCTCAAAGCTGGCAGACTCTCAGAAGCCAGATTCTATAGTTGTTTGCCCCCTCCCCCAGAGCCCGTTCAGAGTGCTTAATTAACAAATCTTGAGTATCAGGAAGTTGTTTACTTGGCTTCCTTGAGAACTGTTCTCTAAGGAGCTCAAAGCACTGCTAATAGATTTTTTTGTTGTTGCCTTCATCCATCAAGCAACCTCCCTCATTCCAAACATTGCTTTATCCCTCCCCCTGGGATCTGACTCTCACTCAGAGAACCCAGGAGAGACCTTCTGCTTCTCTAAGCATCTCTGCCTTGCAGCTACTATGCCCCACCCCCGTAAGGCTGGGGTTTCATTTTAATTAAAGAATGGGTAGGGAGAGGCAATTACAGATACAGGTTTCCAGGGAGACTCATGAGGCCCTTACTGTTCTTAGAGACGCTCAGTCACTCACATCTACCTGTTATGCCTTTACTTCTGCATTCCCCACCCCTCTGTGCCAATCAGGAGCAGAACTCATCTGCTCATCTTGGTGCCACTCCCTTAGGCCACAATCAACACCTGGAGACTGACTGCAGGTGCGCCCACCTGTACTTCCCTCTCAAATGCTGCAGGACCCTGGTGCCTGCCTGCCCCGCCACCCTCTAAACCACTCTGCTGTCTCTGCAGGCTGCTCTTAGCCTCTAGCTCAGCGGTTCTCAACCTGTGGGTCGCGACCCCTTTGGCGGCCGAACGACCCTTTCACAGGGGTGGCCTAAGACCATCCTGCATATCAGATATTTACATTACGATTCATAGCAGTAGCAACATTACAGTTATGAAGTAGCAACGAAAATAATTTTATGGTTGGATCACAACATGAGGAACTGTATTTAAAGGGCCAGAAGGTTGAGAACCACTGCTCTAGCTGCTTGGCTGGACACAGACCTCTGGTCCATGTTCTCTGGTTTATCCCCCCGCCCCTGGAATTTGAGAACTCTTCCTGACACACTGCATTAGGAGGGACCATGGGGTTGTGGCTGTAGTCAGAGGCAGCACCTGAAGGCAGGAAGCTAACCTTAGCCATTACCATTATTGGTAACATTTCTCAGCACCTACACATGCCATGCAACATACATTCATCATTGCATATAACTCTCAAAACCACGCCCTGATGCAGGTGCCATTCTAGAGTGGCCACAGAGTCTACAGTAGTTGATGTTAGTGTATCATGGACGATGATGTACTCTCCATAAATGACATTATATACTTGCCTGTGTTTCCAGACTTGGAATCACCCTGCATTATTCTGTCAATTTTATAAATAAGGACACTGAGATTCACAGGTATCTCTGCAAAAGGAGAGTAGAGATTCAGACTCAGGTCTGTCCAACTTCAAATGCTGTGCTCTCAACCCTGTACTCTATGAGCCCACTTCGTGGGTGGGAGTCCCTTTATCTTTATCCCAGAATGCAGCCACGAGTGCACTCAGAGAGACCTCAGGGCACCCCATCTAGGACCTACCCTCGGGGAGAGGATCTCATGGAGGTGTGGCAGTTTCAGAACTAGAGGGTCTTAGAATTTGAAAGAACCTTAATCAGATCAGAACGCAATAGTTCTTGGCCATGGTTGAACTCTTAGAGAATCTGGTGGAAGCTCTTGACCCTCTTCCCTGACAAATGCACACAAACACATACACTGTCACCTTCATCTGGAGGTGCTTGGAGCCCCAGAAGCCCAGCCTTGGGCCTCGGCTGGCATCCCACTGCCACGTTTCTCTGTGCATATGCACATCCTATGTCTGGCTTCTTAACCAGTTAGGCTAGATTAACCCAAACTACTGCTTCCCACCTGGCCCAAATCCCTCCTTGTGCAAACATGGAAACAGCCCAGAGAAGTGAGGTTTTCTGCCCAACATCACAGAGTCAGTGGTGCTGGCAGAGTGGGCCTACAGCCAGGATGGACCATCCCTTTTAAATCACATAGGCTAGTGCCAGGAAGGTATGGCTCAGTGGTGGAGCATCAACCCATACACCAAGAGGTCACAGGTTTGAAATCTGTCCAAGGCACATGCCTGGGTTGTAGGTTCAGTCCCAGGTAGGGGCATACAGGAGGTAGCTGACTGATGTTTCTCTCTCATCAATGTTTCTATCTTTCTTTCTCCCTTCCTATCACTCTAAAAAAAAAATAAAACAAGACAAAAAAAATAAGTAAAAACATTTTTTAAAAAAATACCTTAACTTTAATAATAATAATAATGATGATAATTCACTTAGGCTGGAATGTCCTGGGCCAGGTCAGGGCACCTGCGTTCAATGCTGACCAGTCCTTGCCCACCTGAGGAGAGCAGCTGCTGCTGGTGGCCATTGGTCCATCGCTCACGGTGAGCACTGTGCTTCCATGTGGAGGAACACTGGGCTTTCTCGGGTCTTCTCACTACCCCATGGGGCCTCGTCTCCAACAGCCACTCTGACCATGCTTTGAGGCCCTTATGGAGCTCCTGGCCCATAAGGCTGCAGGAACAAAGCTCAGAGAGGCTCTTTATGGAAGAATGAGATTGTCACGCAGGAGAGAAACAGTCCTGCGACCATGGGCACCCAATTCCTTCTGAAGAAAAGTAACCACAGTTTTCCCCAAACTGAGGCTGTTCAGCTGTAAACCTCTCCTGCTCTGGGAAGGCTTCCCTAACCCAGAGAATAGGGGCCAGCCCAGCCTTTGGAGGTTTACTTACCCACCTGCACCCCATCCCAGCACCAGGCTCAACGTCCGCACACAGCGGTGCTCAGCAGACGCTGCTCCTCTGGCACAGACCCTGCAGCCGCAACCAGGGAAATCAGGCACTGCTGATGTCTCTCTCTCACCAATGGGCAGGCAAGCACGCACCCCGTCCTCCCACGCCTCACCCTCCGCTCCTAGCCTCAGCTGGAAGGTTTCAGGGACTTAGGCCGTGATGGGCTCATTATGGAGGAGCCTGCAATGTCAGCCATCCATATTAACAGCCCTTGTTAGGAACCCCCTCCGCACCCGCACCGCTGCTGTGGTCCAAGTTTACACAGTAAACAGTGCGGTTAGTTTATTTGATGAACTCTTCAGAGGAGCTAATAGCGTCCTCCCGCCCTGGAGCTTCCTTGCCTGCTGGGTGGGTATGGCTGCCTGGCCAGGGAGGCCCCGCTGCAGTGCAGGGCCAGGCCGCCTGCCATGGGCCGGAGGCCCCTGGGGACAGGTGCTGGGGCAGGAGGCTCAGGAGGCTCTGGGCCTGGCTGGGGCTCCAGGCCCTGAGAACAGGACAGCTGTCCTGGGAAGTGCCAGCTCCTAAGGCCAGCCACTTAGCAGCTCTTAGCTGCTGAACCGGTTCTTTAAGTATAAATTGAAACAGGACACTGGTTTCTCTCACTGGTTTAATGGAGAAACAGGAGGCCAATACTAATGGAAATGTTTTAGTTTCTTTTTTAATTTTATTTTTCCAAGCTGGCCTTAGACACTCCACAGTTCTGAGTCACTTCAGGCACCTTCTGCAAAGGGCCCTGGGGACAATCCTCCTGGAGTGTGGCCTGTGGGGGACAGCTCACCGCTGCCAGGTAGCCCAGGACCTGGCGTCAGGGGCTCAGGTCTGGCTGGGTATCGAGAGGGGTTTAACACACAGCTGTAGGTCAATTGCAGTTTAAGAGTTTGGGAAATGAAAGGCTGTGTGTGTGTGTGTGTGTGTGTGTGTGTGTGTGTGTGTGTGGCGGGGGGACGGGGGGGGAGCGGGTAGTGGGGGAAGGGAGGTATTTCAGCCGTTGAAAAAGAAATAGTTCTTAAGTGGCTTGGCCAGATGCAGAGAGTGAGATGCAGATGTTTCTGGAACTGCCCCACGATATGAACAGTAAGTAGTTTCTTGCTTCCTTTGACTCCAATTATCTGACTCTCTCTTCTGCTCTCTCCTGCCAGCCTCTTCCCTTCCCAGCCTGCCCAGCGGGAGCTGCTGTGCCTGCGTGAGAGGCCTGCAGGGAGCCTGCTTTACTTTTCCACTCTGGCAATTTGGGCCCCCCACCACCACCAATCCACCACCACCCAGACTCACGCAGCATTCTTGCCCAGCATGGGAGCTCCTTGCTGGTGCTGGCTGGTCTTCCCTGGTCCCCAGCTGGCTTGTCCAGGACCTGGTCGCTGGCCCTGGGTCCTATTCATGTGGCTGAAACCGGCTCTGAAATAACTCCTTAGCACAAACACATCTCCATCAGCCTGATGTCCCAGGCTGTCACAGGCTGCCCCATCTCCCTCTAAGCCTCACTTGAGTCCTGACAGTAACCTGAGCTACTTCTTGAGAATGTGTTAGATGCTGGGCCACCTGGCTCCTGCTCAGGGGATTAGCCATCAAAGCAGGCGAAACCCCCGGCATTGGGTCTATGTTCTCTTCTGGTCTTCTGTTGCCTGCCAGGCCCCCTCACACCCGAGTCGGTCCACCTGCAGGACCTTTCTCCCTTGCCGACTTGAGAGCAGAAAGAGCCCTACTGAGCAGGCCCTGTGTGATGTCTGATCCAACAGGAGAGTACAAGCCTGTCACAGGCAGAGAGCGCATTGCAAAGGGACAGGAGGAACCACCCCTTGTGGCCCAATCCCTTCTCTGCACAGATTACTTCACTCTGCCAGGCAGGCCTTATAGACCGGTCTGAATGAGAGCATGTCCCTCGCTCTCACACAACAAATATTTGAGTACCTACTGTGAGCCAGGGCCTATTCCAGTGCTGGGGATCAGTGTTGAACACACACCTGCCTCACCAACCTTACTAATTACTCGTGTTGACCTGAGGATTACATGAAGCAAAGAATGCTTTATACCGCAGTGAACATCTGTCGCTTCTTGTGTGTCTGGTTCATGCCCTCCCTTTTTCTGGGCAATGATACCCCCAATTCCTCTTGGGCACAAATCCTTTCTCCTCTCATTATTATCTCCCTAAATGCTGCCAATCCTAATACTCCATGCCCTGGGTTGCAGCCTGGGGCAGGGGATCAGTCTTTGCAAGTCACTTGGCCCATCCTCTTGGTCTCATGATTGATCCAGGGTGAAGATGTGATCCACACAAGACCATCCAGAGTCCTTCCTTCCCTGAGCATTTTTTTTCTCTGAAGCTGGGACACACAACCGGCCCTCTTTCCCTTTGATTATCAGCTCTAAGTCCAGTCCTCCAAAACTACACGTGACTCTACCCTTCCATGCAAAGGATCCTGGGAAATGTGCCCCAAACTGGATGAGTTGAGAGGACAGGTTCAGAGCCAGAGGGTTGGTCCAGCTGCTGCTTCATCTGTGGGTCCACCAACCCTTGGGGCTGCAATGCCTCCTTCCTTTTCAAGGTTTGTTTGAAGAACCAATGCATTTCCTTTTCCATGTCTTAACTGTTTGAATTAGTATGTCACTTATAAGTAGAATAGAAGGCTTCTGATTAGTAAAGCACAAATATAATGATTTCAAATAACGAGCACTTAAAAATGTTTCTCTCTCCTAGAAAAAGAGAAGGTGCAAACAAGAAAGTAGAATACAAAATAAGGAAAAGGGAGACCTTAGGGATTTCCAAACACAAGCTTTATATAACCCTCATTCTTGTTTCTTTGGTTTAATTCAACTAAGGACCCCACAAACTCACTCATTTTTATGTATCTGTAGGTATTGCGTATCTATCTATCATCTATCTATCTTCCCTTAAAAGCCTTACCCATTCCAACCAAACTAAGAGGGAAGGACCTTATAGTTCGTCAAGGTTGCTCAAGAGAGTGAGGGGACAGGCCTCCATGTGGCTGTGAATCTGCTATAGTGACAACAATGGGCCCATCTTCAGGAAAAGGGAGGCAGGGTGCTGGGTATAGAAGGAGGCAACTGAAAACACTACGTATTTCCTCATGTTGTTTCTTGTCCCTCACTTCTCCTTTCTCCTTTGCTTTCCCGTAGTTCGCTTGAGTCCTTTAGCTCTCTCCTTCCATCTGCCTTTCCCCCCCTCTTTTATTTCTTTCTCTCTCTCCATGCCCCCACCCCCGCCCCCTGAGGATGTGCAGAGGACATATCAGACTCACTCACTATGATTCTGAACAAACACCTGCTCTTATGACTTACCATGTCTCCCCTCCTCCCTGCATAGGCCATTTCCATTACAGGGAACTCCAACACCAGCTCTCAGGCCTGGGGTGGCAGATGAATCACTTGGAAAGGCTCAGCATGTCAAGAAACAGCAGCAGAAGAGAGAAAACCACTGCCCTTAATTGGGAGACTTCCACTACCAGCTCCCAGGATCTGCAGCCCAGCCCACAGAAGGGGAAAGCAGACCCTCACTCAGGACAGGACAGCAGCCTTCCTCCCACCTGGGTGAGTGTTACTCGCTTTGCTGACACGCACCAGGGCCAGGGCGGTGAGAGTAGAATGAGGCTACTGCTCACAGGGGCTTGGCCAGTGGATAAAGCAAACATGGAAGAAGAAGTGGGGTGGCCCATAAGTAGATCACCTATAATGCGGGCAGGGAAAAGGAGACAGATCATCGAGTGCCAAGTCACTTACCCTCTCTGAGCTTCAGTTCTTCGTCTTAAAAATGCAGACGTTATTATCCACTGCAAAGAATTAAATAAAATAAGCCACTTGAAAGTGCTTAATGCAGTGCACATAATGAATGTAAATAGAATCTGGATGTGTTCCTGTTGACGTCACACACACACACACACACACACACACACACACACACACACACACACACAATCTACTCCACTCTTTCTCAATGGCTAGAGAAACAGGCCAAGAGGCTGCCCTGAGACAGTGACTTGAGTCAGCCTTGCTCAAGTCCTGTGGTCAGAGAAAGGCTCAGGTCTGTTCACAGGAGCCCTGGCACTCAGGACAGTGGGCTGACTGGCATCCCCACACCCCCTAGAGCTAGAACAAGGAGGCTCCTGGCCATGCTGAGTTGACTGAAAAGTCTGAACATGGCATCTTGTCTTGTTCTTGAGCCTTTCATTTAAAGGATGATGTTCCTGATACAGGCAGACAGAAAGGACCACGCAAACAACTTAAGTCAAAATGCAAGTGAACCCCACATAGAAGAGAAGCAAGGTGTGGTGATGCAATCATTTAAAATGCATGACATTGAATGCTGGATTCTGGTTCAAATCTTACAATGCCACCTTAATCCAAGTGACTCTGGAGGTACCTCAGTTTCCTCCTCTGTGAAATAAGAGTGAAAATAACCCCTTCCCTGTCTATTATAGGTGAGGAACAGGTGAGATAACATAAGTGAAATTCCTTTGCAAAATACTATACAGCTAGTTGTTATTGCTGTTAATGTGGAATGTGAAAGAAAGAACTAGAAGTCCCCCAAGAGCCTGTAGCCATTTTCTCACGAGTAGCTCAGACATCACACCCACATAAAACCATCCTCATGAGAGGAGGAAACCAAAGGATTCCTTGCACCCACCCCCATTCTGCCAATGGAGATGGAAAGCAAGACGAGACCATCTAACTGGCTGAGGCATGCTGGGATGGGAGGTGGCCACACCTCTTTTCCTGATGGGAGTCAGGGGCCTCTGGTGATACCTGTATATTTCACCCAAAGTGACAGGGACCTTGTTAGCCCGTCCTTGCTTTGAGGAGCTTGATGGATTGAACTCTTGGGGAGAATACAGCGGCCGTGAACTGCCATAAAGATGATGAATAACATTTTTTTTTCTAAATGATTACTGAAAACTTTATAGCTATCCAAAGCTGGCTTTCTCAGAGCCCCTGGAGAAACACTTTTATGAAGTGTCATTTAATTAATAAGGAGGCTATTGACTGCTGTCATGCGTGGAATACTGCACAAGAGCCAGGTAAGAAAAAGGGACAGAGGACCACAGTACAAAGAGGAGGGCAGCGGTGAGGCCAGCTTGGATGAAGGCAGGCCTGTCCAAACCTTCTAGAATGACAGCCAAAGCTAGACCAGTCTCCACGTGCCAGGGATCGCTAGCAGTTGCAGGGATGTTCCCACTGATGACCTGGTCTAGAAAATTCACTCTGTCCCTGTGAAATAGAAAGAGAGGCACTGTGGTGTGACGGAAAGTTTACTTCTGTGGTACAGTCTTAGGAAAGTTGCTTCACCTCTTGGATTAACTACAATGATAGAATTGGATTAAGTGATTTTTAGGATTTCAACTCAAATATTCTCTTTTATTCTGAATTGCTCCAAAAGAGATGGTGTCAGGCAAAAAAAAATAAAAAAATAAAAAAAAATCCCAGTTTTTTTCCACAGCTTTCTCTGGCTGAGTCCCCCAGAGAGAGAACACAGATAAATTGGGTGTGAGTTCAACTGTTGCATTTATAAAGAAAAGAACAGAGTTGTGCTCAAAATCAACAAGAGGAGGATATACCGACATTGGCAAACCCTAGGGAATATGCCCTGAAGTTTGGGGAACCCTCATTTTTCCTGAGCTGGTTAGCATCTCCTGTTATAGGAAACTAACCTGGGACTCCCAAGGGAGATCTACAATTTCCCAGACCCTAGTGACGTTCACCCCTCCCTGACCAAGGATGCTAAGGTGAAGCCAGGGAGTTCTCTCCTTGGCCTTCACCAGAGAGACATTCCACAGAATGACTCCAGAGGCCTCACATTTTAGTTGAAAATCTTGGCATTTAAAATTAAATGGGACTGGGTTTGTTTGCATGTTGGCTTTGCAACTCATTAGCTATACAACCTTGGACAACTTACCTATCTTGAAGCTTAAAAATGATACTATTGCATATCTGCATGGATTGTTGTAAACATTAAGGAAGATGATGGGTGTAAGCGAACAGTGCCTGAGACGTAAGAGGTGAACGAAGAGTATTGTTGCTTTTCCTTTCTCCCCCTTTGCTACCCTGTTTTCTTTAAAGCTGTAGGAAGCAGGTTATCAACCTGGTGAATGAGGCGAAGGCAGGAGAGTGCTCAGCACACTGGCAGACTCATGCTACGCACACAGACCTCACTCAGCAACACTGATGGCTAAAATCGCATGTTGAGTTTTAGCAGACATGTATGTATGGCCCCTGTTTTGCACAAGATTTAGAAGATTTGATGTCACCAACACGTTTTAAAGGAAAAACATCCTGAGGCTTTTGTGAACAACAAGCTCAGCACAGCCAACAGTGTGATAAGGCTGCTAAAAATTGAGCATACCTTTTAGCCATGTGAATAGTAACTTAAGAATCAACGGAATGTAGGTATCTCATTGCTTCTGGTAAATTTTAGCCAATTCTGGTTGCCACATTTATATAGAACAGTGCTTTTCAACCTTTTTCATCTCATGGCACATGTAAACTAATTACTAAAATTCTGTGGCACACCGAAAAGCATATTTTTGCCAATCTGACAAAAAAAAAGGTAAAATTTGTATTCAGCACACAAAATAGCTATTATTGTGTTGGCTGTTGACAATCTAAGGGAAAAGAGGTCAGTGCCCCTGACTAAAGAGTCAGGTACTGCATATTTTAAAAATTCTTCCAGCACACTCGTTGAAATTGCTGATATAGGACACTGATAAATTTGAATGTATTTTGAGAGGAATATTACAGAGAGAGTTCAGAATGTCATAAACTTTCAGAAACACTTGATGGACCCAAGAATGTTGAGATCGGAACACCATAAATGCCATACCCATCGCTAGTTTGTATGGGGCCTTCTGCCAAGAAGGGAAATGCACCCCTCCACAGAGAGGGGCAATTCCGTACCAGGTTCTCACCCACGTTATCACCTACAACCATAGTCCCTTGTTCAGTGCACAACTTAAGCAATTGTACCTAACAACCTGTGTAATACCAAGCCTCAGATTACTGAAGGAGCTGTCCAGTGGGGTAGAGCACGGAGCTCTTCTGTGCTTCCATTCAGAGCTAGAACCTGGATCAATGGTGGCAAAGGGTTATAAAAAGATAGTGTTAGACTTAAAAATGATGATAGTCTAATGATTGTTATAACTCTATAAAAGGCATGAACAAGCCTAAAGGAAGAGTTTGTTGATCTGAAGAAAATTGGTGAGCAGTGAAGAAAAGAAAATGGATCCCCAAAATTAAGAGGTGGCACCAGCAGTCCAACTAATGGAGCAGAAGAGTCTCGCCCCAAAGTTTCCCATCACAGTGGTAGGACCATCCAATGCAGAAGAGATTCCAGGAGCTGCAGTCAACAGACCTCCGTGTTCCTCCCTGTATGCCAGGTCAACCCTGTGGGGAGGCAGAGGGTTAGATTGTGGTCACCTAATGCCACTGAGTGCATCATCCCCTGACTTCCTTTGCTCTGGTTCCAAGCTCTTAAGAGAACTTTTATTATTATTATTATTATTATTATTATTATTATTATTATTATTACTATTATTATTATTTTGACTTGGACCCACATGGTGATCCACTGATAGAGGCAGCTTCTTTAAAAATTGTATTTCTGATCATAAATTAATAAAAATCTCAGTCTGTCCCCTGAAACTTGACTGTTCATGTTGATATAAGTAAATCATTCGGGATTCTGGTTATAAATATCAGTCTATTGAATGCAAATTTTTTCAAGTGAGGTGGGTGGAACATGTCATTTAAAAGTGAACCACCTTCCACTGATCAGACCTGACTCACCACTTTCTGAAGTGGGAAACTTGCCACCTCTGCTTTTTCAGAAGGAAAAGCATAGAATGGTGCAGAGCATGCTGGGAAACATAGATTTTACTTGAAATACTTATTCTTCCCAAATAGCCACTCTTCTGTTCTTACCCTGAAAACCCTAACAAGTCAGTAATATGACCAGAGTTCAGACACCCACCCTTGCCTTAAATGTTCACTTCTTCCCTCCTTTCTTTTCTTCATATTGGGTTTCAGGTCTACTCTCAGGCACATGACCCACCACTTCATCCTTCACTAAGTGCTTATTTATTAAATTGGAGGTAAAGAAGGTGTTGGGCCCTGCAGGCCTCCTGACCTGAGTTTTGAATGTGGCTGTTGCCTCCTACTAACCAAAGGACAGCTGAGCCCTAGGGGACCCACAGGAATATGTCCAATGAAAGCCCTTGGGGAAAAGCTGCAAACACTCAGCAACAGTGAGTCCCAGCGTAAATACTTTGGGTTTCCTGAGTACACCTGCTTTCAGGTATATCATGTGTGTACTTCCCAGGAGCCATTGCAGCAGGGGCGAGGGAGGACTCAGGTGGCCAAGTAGGAGGAGGAAAGTGCAGAAAATGGTCTTGAACTGGAAAGGGGAGCTTATCACCCCTTGTAGTTTTCACACTGAACCCAGCCAGTTGGTACTTACAGAAGATTTATGCATGAAAAGACACCAGTGCCTATGCTATGAAGATACTAAACCCGTACAAGGAAGAAAATATGTGCCATGAACTGAAATAGAAAAGCGTCCTTTCTGAGGTGGTGGCAGGTAATAATCATGGTTATGGACTTGGCTGATGAGGAATGAAACAGGCTGTTTCAGTGATGTGTCCCTTGGGCTGTGCCCCGATGACCCGAGGCATTGGGTGTTCCTGGCTATGGAATTGATGGAGGGGGTCCCAAAAGAGGACACCCCGTGTGTGTTCACAAAAGCAGGTGGTATTTCCAGCACATGTCAGGGAGGGTCCCCCTGCCTGATCCAGCAGTACCATCCTGTCTCGGTGGGGGGCTAATGGCTTGCCCCAGAGGAGGACTTACAGAGAAAGACAGCAGTGCAAAGCACTTTACATGTCTCTCCTATTTGGAAGACCACAGTTTGGTGGGGAGGTAGACATACTCAGATGAGTAATTATACAAGCAAGTTCCATGTCTACCGACCTCCTCCCACCACTGCATACCTAGAACTCTGGATTGAAATATATATATATTTACATTTTGGGTTATCAGAAAAGTAAGGGAATTCCTTGGAAGTCCAAAGTTGACAAGAAAGTGTGACTCCATGAAGGTGGGTATGCCCCGGAGTGGCCTTCTGCAGATCCTTTCTTTCGTGGAGCATGAGGGACAGAGGACAAAGCCTAGGGTGGGGTGGAGGTCAGAAAGGAGACCGCATCAGAAAGCCCAGACTCCGGGAGGGAGACCCACTTGGAGAGATACCACTTGTGTGAGAAAGAGCCACAACCCCTCAGTGGCACACAGAAGCATTGTTTCTTACCCACACACCTGCCCTGGCACCGGGTAGTCCTGCTAATCTTGGCTGAGCCCTCACTGTGTGCAGATCATCTGCTGTCCACTGGGATCCTATTAGATGAGGAGATTGGGGTGACTTTGCTCAGCTTTATGATTCTCTCAGTCTCTTCTTGGGACCAGGGGTGAGGCCCTCTCCTGGCAGTGGCAGAGTGCAAGAACAAGTGGAAATGCCCTTGCCAATCTTCAAGTCTCTGCTTATGGAATAATGAGTAAGTCCCATTGTTTAAAGAAAGTCACGTGGCTAGGATGAGTCAGAAACAGGTCACTACAAAGTGACAGGGCATAAAGTATGTATAGGGGGAGGTGTAGTGGGTTGAAGAGTGTTCCCCAAAAATTCACATCCACCTGGAATCTCAGCAGATTTTATTTGGAAACAGGATCTTTGCAGTACAATTAGCTAAGGATCTCAAAGTGAGATTATCTTGGATTTGGAAAAAGAGGGCTTAGATCAATGACTGGCATCCTTATAAGAAGATGAAGGACATAGACACACATGGAAGAAGGCCATGGGCCATGTGAAGATGGAGGCAGAGGTTGGAGTGACGTGGCCACCATCCAAGGACTGCAAGAAGCACCAGAAGCTGGAAGAGGCAAAGAAGGATCCTCCCTGGAGCCTTTGGAGGAACATGGCTCTGCCAACACCTTGGATTCAGACTTCTGGCTCCCAGAACCGTGAGAGAATATATATTTCTGTTGTTTTCAGGGACCAAGTTGGTGGTAATTTGTTGCTGGACTCTCAGGAAACTCTTACAGGAAGGGTGAAGAACTGAGGTCATGGATAGAGTCAATCGATCATGGAAGGTACACTTCAAAACAGAATCATCCAGGAAGAAATAATGGTGGTGATTTGGGGCTTTCTTAGCCTTGTATCTGGGGAAAATAAAAAATTAAGTTTCCTTAGAGGATATCTCACTACAAACCCACCCTCTAACAAGGTAAGGGCTGAACTCACACAACCTCCATGTACCAGTCCAAACAACTCAGAATGCAATCTCAAAGTTCAGGGTTGTTGTTTTTTGTTTTCTTTTTTTCTTATTGGTTGATTAAGAGAGAGAGAGAGAGAGAGGAAGAGAGAGAGGAGAGAGAAATATTCATTTGTTCTTCCACTCATTTATGCATTCATTGATTGATTCTTGTATGTGCCCTGACCAAGGATCAAACCTGCAACCCTGGCATATTAGGATGATGCTCTAACCAACAGAGCTACTCCAGCCAGGACTCAAAGTTCCGTTATAAATGGCCATAAGTTAGAAGAGCTCCTAGGTGCCTGCCAAATGCAAAGGCAACTTTCTGTAGGAACATCCATTAAACATGGGCCTCAAAGGACCCCTACATGTAAGTGCCAGAGAACATGTGCTCCCAGCAAGAAACCACTCTTTTTATAAGACAACAGCAAGAGCCAGCAGAAACATTCAACCCATAGAATCAGACCAGCACAGATGGTAGTTATAACTGTAAGAAACAAAGTACAAAAATAAATACAGTTAACATGTTACGTGCTGAACTGCCCCCCCCCCAACCCCCCAGAATTCATATGTTGAAAACCCTAATCCCCAATGTGATTGTATTTGGAGATTTGGCCTTTAAATATGTAATTAAGATTAGATGAGGTCAGGTGGGTGGGTCCTAATCCACTCTCACTGGTGTCCTTTGAAGGAGAGGAAATGTGGACACAGAGAAAGGCCATGGGAGGCCTCAGCACAAAGTCAGCCAACTGCAAGCCAAGGAGAGAGACCTCAGGAGAAACCAAAGCAGCTGACACCTGGGTCTCAGACTTCCACCCCCTAACACTGTGAGCAAACAAGTTCCTGATGTTTAAGCCACCCAATCTGTGATATTTTGTCACGGCAGCCCTAGCGCTAATAGAACATGATTAAAGAAGTAAAAGTGAGGTTAGTAAGTATGGTTTACAAACAATCAGGTTTGGTTAAATAAAGAATTCTAGAAATTAAAAACATAATAATTAGAAAACAATACATAACAGATCATGCTGAATCATAAGCCTGGAGGCAGATCTGAGAAATGCAGAATTATAGCACAGGAAGACAAAGACCTGGGAGATAGGAGATGCAGAGACAGGCGGATAGAGTGTGGAAATCCAACATACATGTATTTAATCAGAGTTACAGGAGAAGAGCTAAGAAAGAATGAGAAATGATTACTTATCCCTGGTTGGGAGGGGGCCAGCTCTGCTGATGGTTGATGGGGCAGGTGTGACACAGGTAATGTTTGATATAGGTCTGCCTGGTGACAAAAAAGAGGAACAGGAGTTAAACAGGAGAATGGAGGCAGAGGCATAAGGAAGCATGATCTCCTCAGGGTGTGATGAGAAGTCTCGTGTAATGGTGCAGTGGGGCATGTTGGCATGGGGCACATGTGTGCCCATTGGGGGACCAACATTTGAAGGTTGGCAGGTGGGAGAGTGGTCAGAGGGAAGGGACTTGTCAGCCACACTAAGGAATCTCAGACTGTATCCAGTAGGCGACAGGGAATCAGTGACATGATCAGCTTTGCTCTTAGGAAGATAAAGCACCGAGAAGAAACTCAATAAGCGCTTGCAGGTTGATCAATGTAGGCTGCTGATCCAAACTCCTTTGTTCTCGGACAGCTGCGGCTGGAGTGAGCTTAAGGCACTCTACTTAGATCCATCATCTGTGCGAAGAGGATTCGGAGGGGCTCTCCGCTTTATAGTAAACCAGGGTCTGGTTGGTAACTGAAAAGCGATGACCTCAGGTGCTCTGAAGCTTCCAGGAGCCTCACAAGACACCACTCACATTCTTCCCAGCTTCCCTTCCACGTGGAGACTCGGGGAAGCCTTGACTAGGGGAGAGTTTTCTCTACCTGGAGGCCTGGTTCTGCCAGCCTGCTCTCTAGGTCCACATTGTGAGAATCCAGGCAAGGTCAAGGTCAGTCTCAGAACCCTCCCTATTCTCAGGCTCCTTGGCAGCTATCCATCCGGCCGCTCAGGCCTGGGCTGTCCTGGCTTGGTGCTGTCCCTCCCACTACTTTGCCTTTTGCTAATGAGGTTGGTGGGATGACAGAATGAAAATTCATGGGACATTTGCAACTTGCCAGAACCATAACCAGACTCCTGTGCTGTGTTTATTATCCCAGCTGTCACCTAACAGTCTTGGAGCAGAGATGTCGTTATCCTTAGTTTATGAAGGAGGTTAAACAACTTGCCTGAGCTCCCAGGCCCTAGTGAAGGGCATGACAAGTAGTCACGCCCAGGTGGGCCAGACTCAAACATGTTTTCTACTGCTCAGGCCTCCTTTCTCCACCCAGCTCTCAGCTCCACCATTGGACCAGGAATCACTGCAAAATCACAACCCTAAGGTCAGCTGCATCCCCCCAAAGTTGCCTATTTTCTCTTTCTCCTGGTTAAAAATGTGTCCACATCTCCTCCCGCCCGCCTCCCTCATAGACGTGGCTGAGTTGGATGCATCTTACTTTTTGTTATTAATCACTATCATGTACAAGTCACTTCGGTAGCTGATCTTTGTGGCTTATTAAATGCCACAGAACTGTTGTGAGCTGACATAAACCAGCATCCCTGTGTGTGAGATCAGGCTGCTGAGAGCTGGTGGGCTCAAGGTAAGTGAGGCCCCCTGATCCCAAATCCAACCCAATGTCCATTCCCAGAGAACTGCTTTCTATACCCCTCTGTGTCCAAGCTGCATTCTTTGATATTTTTTCAGCTGACTAATGTGTACATGTTTAGGGGGATGATCTAGTTGAAATGATTCTCCAGGTACAAGACTCCAAAACAGCCTCTAAAATTAGCTGACAGAGGTGCCCCTGTATGTCATGTCCTGTCCTATCTGGGAAGAGCTTTTGTGTGAAAGCCCAGACCTTCTGGAGTGGGATCCCTGTGAGCAGCCCTGGCCAGGAATCTGGACCTGCCCCTGATCCCTGGCCATTCTTATTTAGCCAGCCTGGTGTGGGTGCCTACTGGTGTCTAGGAAGCATTTAGTAGGGGCAGGGAAGAAAAGGGAAGAAAAGGGAGGGAGGAAATAGTAACGAAACAAACTATGGAAGGAAGAAAAGAGAAAGGAGGGAGTAAGGGAAAGGGAGGGAGAGATGAAGAGGAGTTTGGTCCCCAAATGCATGTCTTACCTCTAATCCAGCTTCAGCTCAGTGCAGAGCAAAAGCTGCGGTTCAGTGAATATTTGTTGAGTGACACTTTAGTCACTGGTATCATTTGTAATGATTCAGAGACAGTGAGCTCACTTGGGGCCCAGCACAGGTGAGGCCTTAGGGAATATTGAGTCCACAGGTCCTCAAGGGTATTGGTGCCTTGTTGGGGGAACTTTGAAGATATGAGGAGGCATTTTTCACTCATTGCCATGAGGCGGGGCAGCAAGGGGGGAGGGGGGCGGTAGTGCTGGCATTCAGGGCAGAGAGCGGGAATACAAGACATCTGCAGTATGGGAGGTCTTCCTTCCTAGGCCGGCTGTGCTGCCTGAGTGACTTCTGAATGTCCTGTAGGGTACCCATGTAGGTGAAAAGCTTGCTTATAATGATTCAGGCCCAGAATGTAACTGCATTTTATGACATAAAACATATTATGTTTTAAAATATGGTTTTAATATATACTGTATTTTCCAGGAAGGCAAGTTCCTTGTAAATCGAAGAAAGATTGTGTTATATAGTTCTCCAAGCCTTGTTCACCATTTTAGAAAATCATGTCACTGATGGAATGTTCTTCATGCTGCTCGAGTTAGCACAGCAGCCCATCTGGCTCAGTCCTGCCTTCGCCGGGACCTGGTGCCCAGGGAAAGCCTTCAGGTACTGCCTTATGGTATTTTCCAGTATAGACAGGCCAATCACTTCCATATTGAAATAAGCTTACTTTGTTATAAATTATTTTTCTTTATCCCTCTTTTAGGGCACTATTAATACATAATTATTTGTTTAATTAGAAATACAGATAGGTTATATCATCGAGATGGTATTGTTTTTGGATGTCACTTTAGGATAATTGTGAGGCATTGCAGATTAGTTACTATGAGAGATATGAGAGCCACCAACCAACGCTCCCACTTTACATGTAAAGAACTTGAGGTCCAGAAAGGTGAAGTGACCGGTCCCAGGTCAAGCCACTACCTGACAACAGTGAGAGGGTTGGAATCCAGGTCTCAGAGTGACAGAGACCCCCTGACCACAGCCAGAGCTCCTCTGTGACAGCCCTCAGCGCCTCTGCTAAGGCAGCCACTGGCCAGGTGAGGCCACCTGTTCTCCTGTCTCAGGTCACCTTTGTTTTTTCCTTGTTACACCCACATGGACAGATTTCATCTTCCAAAATGTGAGAGAGAGCAGGAGACCATGCTGAGAAGATGGGTCTTCATTTCAGGCTTATGGAAGGTATATTAGTCTTCTGTAGCTGCTGGGATAAATTACCACAAATTGGGTGCTTAAAACAACAAAAATCTGCTCTCTCCCAGCTCTGGAGGCTGGAACTCAGAAATCAGGGTGTCAGCAGGGCCTTGCTCCCTCCGAAGGCTCAGGGAAGAGCCTTCCTGGACTCTCCCAGCTTCTGGGGGCTCCCGCTTTCGTGGCTTGTGGCAGCATCAGTCCAGCCTCGGCCTCTGTCTTCGCATGACCTTCTCCTCTGCGTCCGTGTCAATTTCCCTTCCCTTCTCTTATCAAGACTTGTCATTACATGCAGGGTGCACCCCAATCCAGGACCATCTCATCTTGAGATTCTTAACTTACTGGAACCTGCCAAGACCCAAAAGACGTTTTCATTCAAAGGAAGTTCTGGGTAGATACACCTTCTGGGATATTGTCAACTATTCAGCCTGCTCCAGATGACATCAAATGACAGCTGCCTGGCCACATACAGATCAGCCTAGAGCTTTAGATTCCACATTTCCTTGCTCCTCACCCATGGGTTCCAAAGTCTCGTCAGTCGTGGAAATGTTTGGTAGGAATGGCACAGACTTGGGGGAATCCATGAGCTCACCCGGCTGCACCCCTCAGGTTAGAAAGAGTCCATGGATCACAGAGAAGAGAAATGACTTGCTCAAGGTCACTCAGAGAATGAGCGTCCAAGCCGGGGCCAAACACAGCCTGGGGTCTGCACAGGCCCTTGTCCATAAGAAGCGAGTCCTGATCCTTGACACCACCCACCCACCCACCCCCGGCTTTCAACCCCGGAGTCTTCCTGAGGGAAATCTGGGCGGAAGCCCTCCCTGGTGGAGTCCCAGGCCCACTGAGGGCCCTCGGGGATTGACCTGCTGCAGAAACCACGCCAGGCTAGCTCTCCCCGGGCTGCTTTCCCTTCAGACACGGCTCCATATTTACATTCCGTTTTGTTACCTCTTGTTTATCTTGTTACCTAAGTACTTGGCACAAAAGTAATTATTTCGTTGCAAAAGCCGCAGCAGCCGGCAAAGTTAAAATCACACACAAAAATGACTTTGACTCGGGCGCAGGATTGTATAAATAACCCGCTCAGTGGAGACGGGGGACATTAGGCTCACCCCCATCGCCACTGTCAGGAGGCGTCTCCGAGGGGAGCATCTTGCCACTGTGCGGGAGGAAAAGATCCTTTCTCAGCAAAGTGGCTTCCCAGATGCTCACAACGCCGGCGCCCACCCTCAGATTATCACGCAGCATCGGGCCGCCGTGTGCCGCATGCAGAGCAGACAGCAGGCAGCTCCCTGCCGGCCCCACCCACAGAACCGCTCTCCCTTTCACACTGAGGCAAACAGTGGGGCATTTGTCCACGGAGAAACAGAATCCACCTTTCTACCCAAAGAAGGCAGAGCGGGTTGGGAGGCTGCCCCTGGGTCCATACACACACACACATACACACACACACACACACACACACAGACATGCCTCCCCCTCCTCCTTGGCGCTTACTTACAAAGCTGTTTTAATTAGATAGATCCCATGTGAGGGCAAAACATCAACGACACTTTGTTTCTTTGAGGCTAGGAGAGAGGAACTGGAGTGCAATCAGCTGGGAGCTATGGGTAAGCAGTCTTCCTCTCCCACAGCCTCGGCCCCTCCCCAGAGAGCCAGCTTAAAAGGGGAAACTGTCCCTCAGGGGTTCTTTGGAGGTTGTGCTGTGATCCACATCGCCCTCCTGCTCCTCCCTTTCCATGTAATTTGTGCATCGACACCCATCCCAGCACACGCCCCGGCTTCTTTCTCTGCCGTCTCTTCCTCTCTCCTGTCCCTGCCTTTCTTCTTATCTATTCCCTCATCTGCCTCCTTCAGCCTGTTCTTTCCTCCCCCTTTCTCCTTTCCCTCAATCTGCCTCCTGGCCCCTCTCTCTGTTGTCCACTCCTCTGAACAGCCCAGCTCTCCCTCCTGCTGCTGTCACAGGTGCCTGCCCACCTCCCCTCTCCACTAGCCATCACAGCAGGGTGGCTGGGGAGCGTCTGTGTCTGGTGGACAGCAGAATCCAGGTGGTCTGGGCTGGTTGCTGTGAGAAGGTGTCGGTGATGCAGGGGACTGGGGGGCGGCGGGGCGGCAGCTGCAGGACACTACTGCCCAGTGCTGGCTTGGCCCGCGCTGCCCTCCCTTTTCTCATTAAGAGCAGGAAGCCTTGAGCAGGGGCTCCATAAGCATCATTTGTCACTGTGACTGGGATGGGAGGGTGGGTGGCAGAGAGGGCGCCTGCTAGAGAAGAGACTGCTCTGTCTTTATAGGAGATAGAGTTGCCCAGCTGGCCTGGCTCAGGGGTTGAGTGTTGATCCATGAACCAGGAGGTCACGGTTTGATTTCCTGTCAGGGCACATATGCAGGTTTTGGGCTCGATCCCCAGCAGGGGGTGTGCAGGAGGCAGCTGATTGATGTTTCTCTCTCATCGATGTTTCTCTGTCTAACCCTCCCCCTTCCTTTCTCTCTCTCTAAAATCAATAAAAAAAAAATAGATAAATAAAAACATTTTAAAACAAAGAAATAGAGTTGAAGAGAGAAAGGATCAGAGAAGGAAGGAAAAGCATAGTCATCACCATGGCTTCTTTGCAGTCTCACTTTCCTTTGACTTGCTCAGAGGTTCTTCGCAGAAGAGCAAGTAGCTTGCCACAGCCCTGTCACCCCTGAGGATGCCACTCCTGTCAAGACTGGTCTTCTAGTCTCACCCATTCTCCACACCAGGGGCACACTCAGATGAGAAGGGGCGGTGGCCACCTTTATGTTCTGTCCATCATCCGTCATCCTCAGAAGTGGCTCAAGCCATTGGAGCTAGACGCCCAGAAAGGTCCAGGCACCAGTTACCTGACTGGCCCGTTACTCGGACCATCTCTGAGTCCTAAGCTCACCCCGTCCTTGTCCCATAACTGCCCACTCCTCTCTCGCGCAGGGATGCTGCACAGCCCTCTTTTCTCTGTAACATCCCGTGGCTCCCCGGAGATCCTGGAGTCCCTCTGGCCAGGCTGGTTTTCCAAGGTGACCAGGTAAGAGCACAGAGTGAGTCGGTCTGGGGGCTGTGACCTGGTGACCTGTCACCTTAAGAAGCCCAGCCTCGCTGAGACACTGCTCCCTTGGTAAAGAAGGGACAGTAAGTAGAACTTTCCTCCCTCCCCACCCCACCAGGTTTAATAGACACAGTGAACTCAGCAACTTTAGACTAAGTGCTTTCATGCGCAGAAAACAATAGCATGGGGGACACAAAGGCTGGGCTGGGGGAGCTGAGTGTGCATGTGTGTGTGCGAGGCAGGGTCAGAGGGGCACCCAATCTTAAGAAAAGAATGAAGAGCAAATGAAAAAGGAAGAAAAAAACACAGAGGAATACACAGAGCCAAACCAAGACAAAACAACTTGAAAGTGAGGTGCCTAAAAGAATTCAAAGAGTGCGGTTTGATGTATAACCTATGTGGAACTCATGCAGAGAAAATTAACTGGGACCCAAGGGACCTGTGGAGCGGGTAGTGCCACTCTGCTGCCACGTGTGCCATCCTGCTGTCTGTTGCCCTGGAAATCATTATGGAGAACTTGGGTCAAATAAGTCTACAAATCTTCATTGCCCTTCCCCTCCCCACAAAGAGCAACTTTGCTATCAAGAACTTCCCTACCCAGAGAAGCAGCATGAAGTTCCTTTGACTTTCTGCAAAGGAAGTGACAATGAGTAAAATTCAATTCAGCTTACTCGCAAGTGTGAAAACAGTGTATTCATTTGGATACATTAAAATGGGTGAAACTTTGAGGGTGCTGTAATTTTTTCTGCGGTGAAGGAGGGTGATCACTATTATGTATACGATGCCTTTGGGGGAAATGGAAATCTGAACTAGTATTCTTCACCTTTCCCACCCAGCTTCCGCCCAGCCACCTTGCTCCCCGCGGGGGGGCCCTGCCTGGGACAGAAGAGTAGACCTTTCAGAAAAGGAGCAGAGAAAACCACAGCGGCAACCGCCATCAAAGCGCATGTCCGGTGAGGATGGACAAGGAAAGGAAAGCGCCAGCTTCCCATGACGAAATGTGTTTTCCAGAGCGGCTCCATGGAGCTCAGGGTATTAAAGGCGTAAATCAACTACTCCACTGCCTGGGTTCTACGTGGGCAGGTCTGCGTAAGAGGCAGAAAGGGCCAAGAGCTGATTTCCCTTGGAGGGTTGCAAACCTCCCTCCTAGGCGGCTCCTGAGTGGCCCAATTTGTGGTCGCATTAGCGGAGTTAAAGGAGTCAGGGTGGCGAGACTTTTGCCTGGGATGTTCCATACCTCAATGTTCTCCTTTCAAAGGTGAGGCAGCTCTTAAAAAAGGAGGAAGGGTCCTTTCAGGAGGTATAATCCATCCGGGTCTTGAAGGGGACCCCAATTGTGTTCAGGTTGCCCCTCTTCTTTTTCCAGCAAGTGTCCCCTGTCACCAGCTCCTCATCCAGCCCTCACCCCCATGTCTGCTGCCCCTGGCTCCCTAGGGGACTAGCCACCTCTGACATTCTGGAGATCTCTATCTGTGCAGGATTTGATCAGTGAGTCCCACTTGGGAAGGCCACATCGGGAAAGACCGGTGGCTGATCTCCCTCTGCTGTGCCAAGGCCATAAAAAGCAGAGCAGGGGGGAGGGGTTGGCACATGGCTAGGAAATAGAAGGCTGGAGTTCTGGCCATCGTTCTCATTATTTATGAGGACCTGGTGCAATCATTTATGGGCCAGCTTCGGCCAGAATGGACACTGCCTGGGGCAGTTTAGGCCTCACTTTCTTCATCTATGTAACGGGTAGGTTTTGCCCTCCATCATGGCTCAGGCCCTTTCCAAGATTCTTAGAAGTGACATCCAGGCCTTTTCAGCCAGGTTGACATCTCCAAAGTAATGGAACCCCCAAGATGTTCACAGCATAAGTCATACTCAAAAGAGGCACCAAAATAAGTGCAATTGATGATCTTTCCTACTCCTCACGACACCCCAGGTCAGCCTGACTCCATGGCAGCGACTGGCCTGTAGAGTCCAAAACATATGGACTTGAAGCTCTGCTCCTTACTAACCACGTGTCCTTGGGCAAGGTGTCTGATTTGCCTCATTTACCTGAGTTGAAAAACATGGTTACAGTTTTTGACCCCTAAATAATGTGGTGGAATAATAGACAGGGGAATATTGAGTTCTGTTAGTTTCCGGCCTTCTGCTTGGCATGGCATTCCTTTTCCCAAGCAGGCTGTACAAATAAGTCAGCCAAGTGTGGGGGTGGCAGGGACCGCTGGCCCAGCTGTGCCCCAGGACTGGCGTTTCTCCAGCACCTTCCCCTGGGGGTGATGTCAGATGAGGCTGATGAGATGCCCCAGGCTTGCTTGGTGCCCCCGAAGCAGCCCGGGGTGCTGGGCACTGTGAACTGGAGCCATCACAGGGCAGCGAAGGAACTGGAACCTGGACTCTGGGAGAGGGGGCGTGGCACGCACCAAGAGGTAGGAATCAAGAGGAAGATAGTTAGATACCACCCCCCCCCCCCCCGCCCAAATTAATACTATCAGCTTTGACTAATTTCTGCCAAGACTCAGGCCTGGTTCTCACATTGGGGGAGGGGGATGCAGATGGGGCTACAGATCTTATCCAGAAGGGACAGTGACCTTGGCAGTAATGATATCCAGTCTGAGAACCACCTGCCTTCACTCATTCATTCAACATCACTTAATTAGGCTGCTCCCATAGAAGAGGAGGAGTCTGTAAAGAAAATGTCAGAGTTCTACCTTTGAGGAGCTGACATTCTAGCAATAGGAGACAAAGGCTTAAAATGTCCACAGAATTGCCCTGGCCTGTGTGGCTCAGTTGATTGGATCATCATCCCCTACACCAGAAGGTCTTGGGGCACATACGGGAGGCAACCAATTGATGAATCTCTCTAACATCTCTCTCTCTCTCTCTCTCTCTCTCTCTCTCTCTCTCTCTCTCTCTCCCTTCCTCCATCTCTAAAATCAATTTTAAAAATGCATAGTCTCGGGGAGTGATACGAACTATAAAAGCAAAGCAGACATGAGTGACAGGGAGTGCCTGGGCACAGAGGTCAAGGGTGAAGGGGGCTGTCCCTCTGCCTTTAGAGCTGTTTGAAGACTATTATCCAAGGGATGAGGAGGGTCACCTGGGAGCCCTGACCTCCTCATAGTAGCTGATGTACAGAACACAGGAATCAAGAACCCCCTTGGCTCTGTCTTGACCACCCCAGGCAGAGAGTGGCAAGAGCTGTGAGCGCTGGAGGAAGGCTGGGGCAGCAGGTCTGTCCTGAGCCATCTGAGTGCTGGGGCCACCTCTTCTTTCCTGCCAATGATGAGGGATGGTGCTCCCAGCATTTGTTCTTTCTTTAATACTCATTTCATATCCATCTCTTTCCATATTCCAGGCATGATTGTAGGCACCGGGAATTCAGAGATGAGCCCTACAATCCTGGCACTCTAGCACCCCCAGTTTAGAGGGAAAATGACACAACTGGCAGAAAGGGAGACTGAGTCAACCTGAGGGAGCAGATGGGCACATGCTGCACAGAGGAGGGGCCCTGGGCCTGCTGTTCCCTGGGAAGGGGAGGGTGGGGGAGGGCATTCCCAGAGGAGGGATGTTAGCAAAGGCATGGGGCTGTGAGAGGTCTTTGAGGGGATAATGGAGCTTCACCTTGAAATGAGACTGAGGCCAGGCCGTTCACAGGCATGTGCACCAGGCGTGTGCACCAGGCATTGGGATCTTATTCTGAGCACAGCAGGAGACCGGTTTGAAATGTGAGGGTCCATTTCCATTCCAAACTCCCACTCCTGGCAGCACTGGGATAGCCGAGCTGCACTTTGTCCGACCTGTTTTGTGGTGGCCTCTGCAGAGAGCCCAGCACTAAAGCCCACCCTGAGGTTGGGGGAGCTGTTCCAAGGGTGGGCGAAGGGTGCGTTCTCTAGCCCAGGGCCCTGTGTTTCTGATGGACTCTTTCTAGCATCCATCTGGTGGCCTGGGGTCTTTATAGGGAAGCCCCTGGAGTCTATGAGACGTGCCCCACAGTTTAATTACCCGCAGCACGAATGAGGAAGGACTCTGTAAACACTGGAATTTATAGGCCTCTGTAGCTACAGGTCACCTCTGATGCAACAACCGGTACCGTTCCTGTGGGCGAGTGCCTTCATTTCATTGGTCCCACAAAATTTATGCTCCTCTGTACCTCCGGCCAGACAGGTTTACTCTCAAGTGTCTCTTGCTGTTGTAACTCATTTGCTTCTTTTTGAAGGTGTGTGTGTGTGTGTGTGTGTGTGTGTGTGTGTGTTGGGAACGAGATTGAATATGGAAGGCAGTTCTCAGATCCATTTGCGATGAGTCTCTTTTATTCCCACCCAGTGGTCTGAGACCCTCCTGCCCTCCGCCTGCCCCTGTGGCTGCAGTCACAGAGCTGACCAAGGGGAATGAATGCACGCGGACATATTACAGGGGATGGGCCAAGTCTGCTCCTGTCCTGTCCTGTCCTGTCCTGTTCTCAGTCTTTTTTCTTTGTTCCCGCACTTCCCCAGCAGGGACATCCTACTGCCTGTTTTATTTTCAGCACCTGGATGTAACTCTCTGCGATGCTCTTGAGACAAAAGATAAGCCTCTTTCCTGCTCTCCTTGCCGTCGCCTTTCCCGTGTCAGACTCTTCGCTGCCAGGGCTGCCTGGCTCCGTCCATCAGGCCAGCTCGATGTCTCCATCCATTGAGAGCAACAAAACTTGTTTCAGCAGTTTCCTCCTTTTGTTCCCTGTTTTACGGCCGCTACTTGTCGGTCATGGAGTTCCCTTTCCCCTTCACTCACCAGAAAGGCTTCACATTAAAGGAGCATTTTAATGGTGCAAATAAGGAATAGAAATCCAGTTTACTTCTCTCTAAGCTTCTCTTAAGTCTCGCAGCTGTTCCGGTCCAGCGTCTGCACAACCTGCCTGGCTGTGCTCCCCACACAGCCGCTCCCTCTGTGCAGTCTGGGAACCAGCAGGCTGATACCAGTGGCAGGCGAAGCGAGGCCAGGGAAGGTGTGCAGACCGGACATCTACCTGCTGCTCTGCCTGCCCGGCCACCACCCCCACTAGCAGCCCCCAGGTCACATGTCAACACCAACACCTGCTCCCCTGCTATTACCCTCTTTGTCCCACAATCTCAGTGGAGGACACAGGCCACCTGCACTCATTGCTCCTCCCAAAGGTGCTACATGATACACTTTGGTTAGTCAACGGCACCCGTTGCGGGGAGAGGTGGCTTGGCCGGTCTCTTGAAGATGCTTTGTCTTCTATCGGGTAAAAGCTGTACAAATCCACTACTTTACCCTTTTTGCTTTAGCTGAAAGGAAGCTTCTAGACACAGTGATAATGCTGCTCTCTACAGTAGCTACTAGGGTTAAGTTATATGCCCCCCCCACACACTCTTTCTCTTTCTTGGAACAGCTTTGCTTTTCCTGAGTCTGGTGTAGTTTATTAGACAACTAGAGATGCACATCACCCCTCCACTGGGAGATGGGCGGCGTCCGCGAATCTTCCGGGTGCTGCCTCCAACCACGGCCAGGCTTCACTCGATGTCTTATTTCCTGTTGTGTGACACCTCCAGGCCCAGATGAAGAGGATTTTCTAGGTGCCCCTCCGGCACTGTGGCCAGCAAACACCAATCCCCTGCCCAGCCTCTCTCAAGCCCTGCTCCAGCTGAGGTGGACCACTACTCGCTGAGGAACTCGGTTGGATGGTGCATGGGGAGGCCACATACTAGCAGCACTGTTCCTCAGCTGTGTCCTCACACAACACGGGCCCCTCAGGGGCAGAGAGGAGGCCCACCCTGCCCATGTGGGACAACCATGGAGAGATGTCCAGGAGTCCAGCTGCAGAAGGCTGTCTGGACGAGCGAGGGCCTAGAGCAGCGATGGCGAACCTTCTGAGCTCGGCGTGTCAGCATTTTGAAAAACCCTAACTTAACTCTGGTGCCGTGTCACATATAGAAGTTTTTTGATCTTTGCAACCATCGTAAAACAAAGATTTATAGTTTTGATATTTATTTTATATATTTAAATGCCATTTAACAAAGAAAAATCAACCAAAAAATGAGTTCGCGTGTCACCTCTGACACGTGTGTCACAGGTTCGCCATCACTGGCCTAGAGCCTCCCTGGAAGCTGCCATCCGGTCATGCAGTCGCTGCAGGAAAATCTGTCTATCCTTTAAGAAACCTTGACCAGAAAAACCACTTGGTTTTGCTAAAAAGAGAAGAGTTTTGAGCGTCCAGGATTGTTGGCACTTGGTTCATTGGCTTTCCAGTTCCCATTCCAGGACTTAAGAAATACATCTGAAGTCATCGAATCACTGTCAGAGCAAAAAGGTCCTCCCAGGAGGAGCAGTGGCTTTCCCTGGCCACACAGAGCATGAAGCATGGGTGGGTGACTAGGGGGTTACAGAGAGAGAGAGAGAGCCTGTGTTTTAGAGGCTGAGGGCAGGTGGCAAAACAATGCGAGGGAGGCAGAGAGGAAGGGAGGGGGGAGGGCAATAATGGAGGGAGGGAGAGATGGCACTGGGAGGTCCACCCCTGGCCAGCACCACCTCCACAGCACATCCTCTGATGTCCTGGGTGGAGAGTGTCTTAGCCACCAAACAGCATGCTACCCAGACACCCAGATGCGGGCCTTCCCCAACCTACAGTCTGGGCTCAAGGACCCTCAACCAAACATACTCACCCCTGCAGCCCTACACCAACCTGGGTGCGTGCATGTGTGTGTGTGTGTGTGTGTGTGTGTGTGTGTGTGTGTGTAGAGGTGGGTGATGGCCCCTCAGCAGCAGTGCCAACTAAGGATGGAGGAGGAGATTGGGCCCCACGGGACCCTCTGGAAAGGCAAGCAGAGTCTCAGTCTAATGCCTGGTCAGGTCTGAGAGCTGCAGCTCATTCTGCTTACCTTGGTCTTGGCTTGGCGTCGCCAAAGGCAGCTGGGCCAGGGTGCCTGCGTTCACTATGGAGAGAGGAGTCATCCGCCTGCGGATGGTGCCTGCCCTCTCCACCAGGAGAGGTTTCAAGGGTCATGTTCCTAATGACTCCGAATGCACTCAGTTCATCTAGAGATGGTCATGAGCGCTGTGTCTGTAGGAAACTCTTGGATGGAACACACTGGGGCTGCCTTACCAGCGGCGCCAACATAGACCCAGGTGGTTTCTCTGAGCCTTGCCCAGGCCCGGAGTGCCACTCCCCTTCCCAGAAGCTGTCCGTGAGCAGTCCCTGTGGGATGCTGGCTTGGTGGGCCTCGGGTGCACGCTGTGCCTCAGGACCGTGGCTGTGACCTCCAGTCTCAGAGCTTCCCGGGCATTGGGCACGATTTGCAGGTGGGCTGGTTAGCACCCAGGGTGGTATGTGCTTTGGCAAACTCTGAGCAGAGGGCATTAAATTGAGACAGTCAGGGTGTCCCGTGTTCTAATTAAGCCTCATCCCTAGAGAAGCGGCCTGTTACTGCACAAGGAGGCCTGGTGTCCTTGCGCCACGGTGAGGCTGAGGGAGGGCGTCTGTTAGTCGGGCTGCTTGTCCGTGTCAGGCAGCCAAATTGTTTTCCATCTGAGAGTTTATTTCAGACACAGTGTGGAGGGAGGGCTTGGCCTTCGCCTCCCAGCATTCCTGGCCTGTCCTGACAAGCAACAGACCCTCCCTCCAGGAGCACAGGTGCCGGGTACAGCCACACTGACAGCTGTGTGGGCTGCCCTGGGGGCCTGACAGCACCATCTCTGCAGCGATTCTCTCAGGCCTCGGGGCACAGCCTCATCCCCCAGGCAGCTCAGGACACAGGCGTCCCATCCCCTCCCCTTGTTGTCAAGCGCAGGGGGCTCCACCCGTGTGCAGAGCCAGTGCCAGTGCCCACATAACAGTGGAGTAGAGAGGGGCAGCAGTGAGGCTGGCAAACCCTTAGATACTGATGGGATAGTAAAGACGAGACGGGACACTTGCCTGGCTCTTCAGCCCTAACTGAAGGCTTCCAAGTGCATTTCTTCTTAAATTCTCACCCGAGGACATGCTTATTGATTTGAGAGAAAGGGAAAGGGAGAGAAAGAGAGAGAGAGAAACATCGATTGGCTACCTCTCATATGCGCCCTGACTGGAGTTCGAACCTGATACCTAGGTATGTGCTCTCGCTGAGAATTGAACCTGGCACCTTTTGGTGTACGGGATGATGTTCCAACCAACTGAGCCACCCGGCCAGGGCCCAAGTGCATTTTTTTTACTTGGCGTTCAAACCAATGCTTTTGAGGCAGGCAGAGCTATAAGACCCATTTTAGTGTTGAGAAAACTGAGGTTCCAGAAGGAAACCTGTTCAAAGTCATGCAACACGGTGGTGATGGAACCGATTGCTCACTGAGCCTTGTCAGGTGAATGGAGTTTGTCTCTCCACTGGAAAGGCCATCAAAGCCATCGGTGGGGGAGAGCGGCTCGAAGAGTCCTAGCACTGCAGGGAGGTGGGGCTCCGTGGCTCAGGAATGCAATGAGCAGGTGCGCCTTCCACCTAGGACCCTCGGAGCCAGTCTCCACACAAAGCCGGGGCACTGCTCTTCCTGAGTGGAGAGCTCAGCAGTGGGCTGGGGCTGGGGCTGGGGCTGGGACGGCGAGGGCAGTTGATGGAGGCAGTGCTTTTGCGTGAGAACTGTGTCAGTGTTCCTGCCTTCCCGCCAAAGTCTATGCCTAATAACTGAGTTTTTCACTTTGATGAATCTGACTGTTCCAGGGTTTGGTTTGTTTTCGTTTGGCCTTTGAGGAATCAGAGTTTTAAAGCTGGAAGGATTCTGGGAGAGCCTGTAACTCACTATCATCTGACAGGTGGAGAAACTGAGGCTTGAGATGACAGGGGCCTTGCCCTTCGAGATAGCTGCTGAGTGGCAGAGCTGGAGCCCAGAGCCACAGTCTCTGGAGGCACTTTTTCCCGGTGCCAGCTGCCAGGATCCGGGTGCCAGTGCTCTCTGGAGTGGTGCCCCTGAAGCCCAGATCCATGCCATCAGGGCAGGATGGAAACAGCTCCCGGAGTGAGGTCAGGGAGGGGCGCCTTCCATTGTGGGAACAGGGGCCTGCCAGGTATGAATCAGCCTAGAGTCTCCCTGACTTGGAAAGGGGAGAATTCTCAAGGAGCAGGGGCTGGGCAGCCAGGAAGCAGGACCCTGCATCTCCCAAGGCGAGGCCAGGGATCTCACTTCCTGTGTCCTCCCTCCCCCGCTGTGCCCAAGGCAGGGGGTTTTGCCCTGGCGAGTGGGCCCAACAGACTTCTATGTCTGTTCCCATTTAGTTCCCTGCCACAGCGGAGGAGGTCGGTGTTGTTGCCCCCTTTTCAGGGGAAGCACCAGGCTTGGACATGTGTGTGTTTGCCCACAGTGCACAGGCGTGCTCTTGTGAGTGTCACAGCGAGGCGTGGTCACGCTGCGGTGCTGCTCCCCTCTGGGTCCTTCCGTCAGACAGGTGGTTGGAAACGAGTCCTCCGGCCTTCGGGCCCACCCTGTATCATCGCTGTACACCTGTGCTTTCTTTTTCCTCTCTCAAACACGGACCCAGAAGAGACTGATTCAGGACTGACTCATTTCACTTCCTGGAGGGCCTTTGCTTCCCGCAGGATAGTGCTAGTTTGACAGCCCCGGACTGAACTTCTCAGTGAAATGCTGGCGTTCACCCTTGGGAATGGGTGTGGCCATCACACCCTGCCTTCTCAGGAGGCTGCCCATAGCCAGCTCCCTCTCTGAAATCTGTCAGGGGCGCCGGTGCTCCTGGCCGGCTGCAGATGCCCAGCCAGCCCCTCGGGCCCACCTCTACAAGTGTCATCTTGTGCAAGAAACAGAAATATCCTGTCTGTGGCCAGACAGCTTCAGCATCTCCAAAGTGCCTTAATACTCTGAGACTTAGGGATGATTCACCCCATGATAATGGGTGAGGAAACTGACACTTAGTGGGGCCATGCACCTTGAGGCCAGGTACATTGCTGGAAGCACACAGTGTGATGAGGCTGGGTGCAACCCTTCCGTCAGCCCCATGCAGCCCCCACTGCACCACAGCCACCTCACCCGTCAGCACGGATCAGGAATGTCTTGGTACCAATTAATATATCAGGTTGGCCCGGTAGGCGCAGGGCTCTGAGTGGAAGACAGACGGTTGGGGTTTGCTGGGAGCTGAGAGAAGAAAAAAGCAAAGCTGAGAGAGAAGCATGGGCCACTAGGGGTGCACTATAGGAAGCCCTTAGTAGGGCAGAAGCTGGGCAGGGTGTTGGTCTCATCAACCTGGGTGAGGTCTCTCCTCCAGGGCAGAGACGGGGATTTGCCCATCTTTGTGCCAGCTGTGGCCCACATACAAGAGGTGTAGTTTCTCCTTCATTTTCGGTGCTTTACCCCTTTAGAAAAAGAACCACTTCTATTAGAGACTCTCAGAGAGACAGAGTGACAGGCAGGGCTTGTCCACAAGAGAGCTGACATAACCATCCTCCCTTCTGTACTCAGGAACGTCTTTCAATTCTTTGTCTGGACACACTCAGGCTCAACCCCGCACCACTCCTCAGCTGTGAAACTATACACCTGGATCACAGTTCGAGAATTATATCCACTGAAGAAACTATAGATGAAAGATATCATACTGATGATGATGATGATGATGATGGTACACCAGATCAGAAGGGCAGGTTCTCTGGGAGTCAGGGGTCGGGGTTTAGTTCAAGCCTCGTCACAAACCTGCTCTTATAGAGCCATCAGCTTTTTGAGCCTCAATTTTCTTATCTGTGATCTGGAAATAACAACACCTGTTTCTCATGTTAATTATGAGTATTAAATGAGTTCAACTATGAAAACACTAAGAAGCTATTAATATTTAATAACTGTCTGCCTCCAAATTCTATGCCTTGTATACAAGAAAATCATTACCTGTTTCTTTATCTGTTATACGAAAACATTGTTTCTTCTGCCTAAGTCATAGAATGCTTGTGGGGTGAAATGAGAAAAGCTTATGAATGTGTTTTGTTAACTATAAAGTGTCTTAAAGTCTGCAAGGAACAGAATTGGCTCCATAAGCAGCACCTATTATTATGATCGTTAATAAAAATATGATGCTGTACAAATTTCCATGTTTATTGCTTATTCTCCAGAGGCAGTATTTGCTTTTCTTGCAAACCTGCTCGTTTGCGGGGCCCGTGCCCTGAATGCTGACCTGTGGCATCGATGCTCCTTGAAAATGACCTGTCTCAGCAGATCCTCGTCTCCTGCAGGTTCCGGGATGGAGGCTCCCGGCCTCGGAGCCCTTGGGAATAGAGTTGAAGCCCAGAGCACTTTCTCTTCCCAGCTGCTATTATGAACCAGCTCAATCCATCCATCAATGGACAAGAGTTTATCGAGCACCCACTGCTGTTGGAGGGCCTGCGAAGCCACACTAGGGCAGGCAGGCCTTCAAGAACGTGGCTCACCAACAGACAAGTACATATTTGGATGTAGGAAAGCGGTAACACGTTTGACTCAGAAGACCCTTTCGTAGGCAAGAACCTGGGCAGGAACATTCTGTCACGACTTTCACAAGTCATCAAAGCTAGTCACTGTCCCAGCTCTCAGGACTGAATCAAAACGCTGAACTTACACTTGAGAATAAAACCCCTTCCGTTGTCCTCACGCCATTCTGTGGGGGTGGATCCCCTCCCAATCCAGCTGGACATGCCTTGAGGATAGAACTGCATATTATGTTTTCTGGTAAGTATCACAAATAGTCTACCAGGATGCTAAACAAGGCATGTTCTCATTTTTCACACTCAAAGTATTATATCGGTCTTTAGACTGTAGACCCAATGCTGTAATATTGAGCAACTCACTCTGCTCTAGATTTTAATGTTTCATTTACAAAATGAGTGGTGGTGGGGGGGGGGGGGAATGGGTATTTCCCAGGTTTCTTAGAGTTCTGAAACTCTCAGTTCTATATCAGATTTGGCAGGTGACACACCTCTCACCACCACAAAGCCAATGACAGATTTTGTTATCAGTTGCGACACTAATTCCCATTAAATCCAAATTCAACTGTGATTCTGCCCGTGTAGGCAGCTGCCGACAACTGCATATGATTTCAACACTTGCCATGCTGACTCTCCAAGTCTTTTTCACCAAAGCCTCATGTGTGCTCCCTTCTCTACCCAAAACCTGTAGCCCTGGTCACTCTGCTTCCTCCTTCTCCTGCCTCTTTCATCGCTCAATAAACCCTGCAGTCTAATCCCTCTACTAAGAACAGAATTAATTTTAAACATTCACTTACTGGTACATGGAAGTGACTCAGCATGTTTTCTAGTCCAGTGGGATTTGTCTTGTTAAAAAAAAAAAGTACTATGGAAACTATTTGTAACATATAACCAACAAAAGAAAGGTATCCAAGGTGTATAAATAAATCCTAAAATTCAATAAGTAAAAAGAGAGATAACTCAAAATTCAAAAATGGGAAAAGACATAGCAAGCACTTCACAAAACTAGATATTCAAATGGACAATCAGCATATTTTAAAAATACTCAGCCCGATTTTACTTCAGGAAATGGCAATGTAACAATATAAGGAGCTCTAGCCGGGTGGCTCAGTGGATTGGAGTAACTTCCCAAACACCAAGATGATTGCCAGTTGGACCCCTGGTGGGGGCATGTACCGGAAGCAGCTGGTCAGTGTTTCTCTCCCACATTCATGTTTCTCTCTCTCTGACCTGTGCTGGGATGTCTAAGGTTTTAGTACCAGATGTTGGTGAGGATGTGACATAACCAGGACTCTTCTGCACTGATGATAAAATGCAAACTGGCACTAGTGCTTTGGGAAACAGTTCTGTTTCTTTTCTAGTTAAACATACACCTCACCTATAACCCAGCATTTTCACTCAGATATTTATCCAAGAGAAATGAAGACATATGTTCACAAAAACACATGAACACAAATGTTTACGGCAGCTTTATTCACGGTAGCCCAAACCAAGAAACAACCCAAATGTCTGTCAAAGGGAGACTGGATAAGCTGGTTGTGAACTAAGGACAATGGAATACTCCTCTGTGGTAGAAAGGGGCCAACTGCTCATACACAACCCGCAGGATGTCAAAACTTTGATGCTGAGTCAAATAAGCCCGACCTGAAAGCGCCCATACTGTGATGATCCCGTTTGCATCAAGTTCTAAAACAGCACAGCTGACCTGTGGTGACAGAAAGCAGATCAGGGGTGGGCAGACAAGTGGTGGGGGACAAAGATTGACTGTGAGGAGGCACAGCTTCCTGGGATGATGAAATGTTTTATATCTTGATTGGGGGGATGGTTACTCAGTATACATTTGTCAAAATTTATCAGATTGTGTATTTAAAACAGGTACATGGTCTATGTACATTATACCTCAATAGAGTTGCTATATAAAAATCAACAATGATAAACATGAGGTGACACTAATACACATGCGCCATCATGGCAGAATGTAAGAGATCGACAACATCAAGGTGTAATGAGGCTGTGAGACAATCAGAACTCTCCTCCAGGCTTGGAAGTGATGTGAGTTGGGACAATGTGCTTTGGGAAACATCTGTTCAGCAGCACGTAATGAAGCCCCACATGCACACACCTTGTGACTCAGCAATTTCACGCCCGTGTATACACTGATCTGAACCGTGTACATGTATGTGCACCAAAAGATATATGAAAGGATGTTTATAACAGTATTATTCCTCATAGAAAAAACAAACTGGAAATAGTGTGAAAGGCCATCAACAGTAGAATGGGAAAATCGTGGTATGGTTTTACAAAGGACTCGTCTACAGCGATGAAAAATGTATGAACTGCTATTACAAGCAACACTAAGGATGGCTTTTCAAACATCATGTGGAAGCAGTGAATTCAAACAGAAGGGGATGCACTGCATTTCACTAGTGATGACCTCTGGGAAGGAGGTGGGGTGATAGTTAGGATGGGGCATATAAGGTTTCTGGGGTGCTGAGAAGGTTCTACACCTTCATATGAGTGCTGCTTCGATGCAATGGGGACACTCACTTTGTGATCATTTGAAAAAGGGTACACTTGTCGTTTTTTCATGTTTTTGGATATATGCTATATTCAATAAATGTATATATTTTTAAAAAGCAAACAAACATAAAGAAACAAGAGACCCTATATGGAGGAGATAAATTAACCTCCAGACATAATGAAGGATTTTTAGGTACTGGGGATTGGAATCTTTTTCTTGCATGTACCAGAGAGAAGGGGAGATTTAGGGACAGAAGAGCTGCCTTTCCATACACCCACTAAATGGCACCTAGTAGACAAGAGCCTAAACAGCCTGTGTCTGACACCAAGCCACCTGTCTCCTTGAACCCTCCTATTTCAGTAACTGACTCTCAGTCTTCACCGCTCAGGAGCCCAGGCAAGGAGTTTGGGACTGAGAGGTGGTCCCCTGGTGCTTGTGCCCTGTACCAGGTGGAGGTGATGGGCCTGAAGTTCATTCGCCTCCTTGCGGCTGGTTCAGGTTGATAAATGGCCATGAGGCAGCTTTCCTCCCAGGGAAGCGTTGCACGAATAGACACAGCAAAACCTCCGTGTTCTTCCCACAGTTGAAGCAAGGGAAGGGGTGGCTGCCTGTGAAGTAACCCTTGCTCACCAGCTCTGAGCCCAGCAACTTCTGCAGGGAGCCGGCCTCCCTGCCATGTTCTGGAGCAAGCTCTCTCCATCTTCCTGCAGCACCACCATGCTCTCGTTAGTGCCTCAGTACGCTAACCTGTTGCCAGCGCGGTCTGGAATCTGATGGATTACCAGCACTAGGGCAAACCTATCCTCATCGTTCTGAATATTAACTCCTCCGATGTTAAGTTCCCTCAGGGCCGCAGCTCTCTTGCTCACCATTGCAATTGCAACCCCTGACTCATAGTAGGCTTTCAACATTTGTTGAATCAGTACATCAAACGACAGAGGAGAAAAAGGTTGTTGCACAGGGCCCTGGTCTTACAAAGGACCCAAGGCCAGCCCTGGCTGCGAGGCCCTGCCTTTCCCAGGGCGAACACTGTTACAGCATAATCTCTCACTGACTTAAGGTTGCTTCGTTAGCTTTCTGAAACTAACAAGCTAGACACCGACTCCTTAATGCTCCAATATGTCAGCTGGATTGGAAACATCAGGATTCAGTGGCAGGAGCAGAAGCCATGGCTGGCTCAGTGCCCACGGTGCCCGGCTTCCTCTGCGTCCTCTTGCTCCCAATATAATCCACCTGAGTCCGGGTCCCGAGGGCTGTAACAAGGAACCGGGTCCTCTCCATTCCCACCCCCATCCCCTCAAAACAATTAAATTAACACTGGTCAGTTGCTTTGGAGTTTATAAATCTCAGCAAGATGAATGTTAACAGCCTGGCTGCTGGGGAAGCAGCTATATTTTCAAACTGTTTTTTTCTCTTTTTCTGTTTCCAAGAACAGTACTGGCACTACGGTAATGTACCGTTTGATATTTTAGCATTGCAGATATTTTACAGTAAATTACTTCAGTTTATGGCACTTTACTTCCTTATATAATTGTTATAAATAACCTTCAAGTGACATAAAAGCCATAAACATTGCAAAACTGAAAAGTAAATTATAGACATTTCAGTGCGTGCAAGCAGGAACTCAAGCAGTTAAGGCAGGCGAGGAAGGTACGTTTGTTTGTTCTCTCCTTCCCTAACCATCCATCTCGTATTTCCACAATAAATACTCCACGGTAAATAAATGCCAAGAAGCAGGGGGGACCCTCTACATGCTTTCAACTGACGCAGGTTGCCTCCTGGTGCTGGCTGGCTCCACAGCCGGGGAGCTGGAGGTCCAGGTGAGAGGGACTGCATCGAAGGGTAGTCATGGCTGCAAGGGGGGATTAGCTGGAGAGAAGGATGGATCCCGAAGGTGAGGCCTGCCCAGGCAAATCCTCAGGTGACACTGTTGCCCGGGGTGAGGTGGAGGTATTGGCAAGGGCTTGCTGGACCTCCTCTGCAGTATAATAGCTACCATTTATCCAGTGCCTAGTCTTGTGTCACACCAGACCATTTACTCTTTTCTACTGAATCCTTTCTCACAGGGAAGCTACAGGGCAGGGAGGAGGTCGGGGGTAGAGATTTAAAGGTTAGGAGGGCCATCCACTTTCACAACGGGCCTCGGTGTTGCCCAATGAGGTTACCCCTGCATGTTTGTATGTATTTAAAATATTCGTTTTGAATGTAAACATTTAAAACATGTTCCCATTTTATTGCTAAGCTTGTTTTGGTATTTCTTCATTTGTTTAATGAACTGGGAGACTGGAAACATGGAAGTGATTGCTGCTGGTCTCAAACTCTGAGAGACCTTGATTATTAATCCCATTTCACAGATGGGAACACCGGGACCAGGGAAGTTAAATGACCTGTCGAAGATTCAAAGAGCGGAGCATGGAAGGGCATGGATAGCCATTCCTATCTACCTCATAAGCCCATGAACTTTTTCTCTGTTGTGCATGCTTCAGGAGAAATTTTCAGAGGCAGCTCCTGTGTGAGCCCCCTGGGCTGTCTGACCCACTGGGATCGCGGCACTCCCTAATGAGCAACAATCTGTGCCCAGAGTCAACCAAATTTCATAGTCAGGGTCCAGTCTTCCACAGCAAGGCAGACATGTTTCTCTTCTCCTTTATCTCATCATATGCACACACTTATGGAAGGTTCTGAGCCTCAGAGAACTTTAGTTAGAACTGACCACTAATCTGTCCTCAGCTGACACCCCCTTGTTTTATAGGGGAGGGAATGAAAACAAAGACAGTGATTTGCCCAAGGGTATATCCGAGTAGTCACATTAACATTCAAGCCCAAGAGCTCCTAACTCTTCTCAGCCAGTAGCTTTATAGCGAATCTTCTAGAACTCTTACAGTATTTTCTTTCGAATAGTAGGGTGGGGCAAAAGTAGGCTTACAGGTGTGAGTACACAAAACACAGTTTATTCTTGTATTATTATTTATTAACTAGTGGCCTGGTGCACAGATTCGTGCACATTGAAAGGAAATTAATTGGAAGAAAGATTTGTGCAGTAATTATGCTAGTGCAAAAAATTACATGTCAAAACAATATATATAATATAGTATTTTAAAATACAAAATATTGTAATATCACTATTCACCCTTTCTCTATAATAGAAGTGTCAGAGATGAAAGAAAACTAGTAAAATGTATATTAAAATAATATATAAATTGATTAATAAATAAAAATAAAAACATGATATAAAAACAACAAAGACATGATTTAAAAATAACAAAAACATGGTATAAAAACAACATTGATAAAAAATGATTGATAAATTGATTAAACTTATTCTAATATCTCCCTGTAGACCACATTCAGAGTAAAAGCACTATCAGAGTGTTTGACTAATTTCCCTCATGATGAAGTATTTACAATTGTAACTTTAATGCTCTTTGAACTCGAGAGAAAGCAACATATAACTGACCATGTCCGTAAACAGGTTCAGGTAGGAATATTCCTACTATGCCTAGAGTTTGTCCTTGTAATTTATTAATAGTCATCGCAAATGCTGGCATCACGGGAAACTGTCTTCGAATTAATTTAAATGGGAGGCCAGTGTCAAGACAGGGACAAATCAATTCTTGGAATCAGAACAACCTCTCCTTTCACAGATCCTGTTAATACTTAAGCTTTGATTATGTTAGGTCACAATCTTTTGATGATAAATCTACTACCATTACAAAGACCCCACTTACTATTAAGATTTCTCAGTAGCATGATAATTGCACCTACTTTCAATTTTAATTTATGACAAGGCATTCCTGAAGGAGTAATACTATTAAGAAATTCAATGGGAAAAATTTCCTGGCATGAGTCAACGTTTATTTTTAAATTGCCAGTGCATATTGTATGTACTGGCCAGTCGGACAGATGGTCGGATGGACAGACGGTCGGTCACTTAGCCTTTTATATATAGAGAGAGAGTATGCTACTTTCCATATGAACAAATGTAAACCTACTTTTGCCCTACCGTGTATTTCTTACATGTGACAAATTATTTAACAGACAACATATTTCTCTGGCTGGAAGATGGAAATAATTCTGTACTAATCAATTAAGCTTTTAAAGTATTTTTGGTTTAAAAATTATATTGAAAATAAATCTCATAGCGATACTGCTGCAAGTTGACCTGGAGAGGAGCAAAAGGGAGAGCCAGATATCATTGTCATTTGTGCAGCTTTGCCAGAAAGCTGCAGCTTCACACTCCCCAGGAAGCCACCTGTCTGTTCCCTGCGGGTCGCTGGGGGGAAGGGACTGGACAGGGGAAGAATAGACGCATGCCCAGTAAAGACCACAGGTGACTTAGGGAAGGTATTTTCCTGTCAGTCATACCTGGGAACAAGTGATTGGTCAGAATAGGCATGGCCCCTGCAAGTGAGAAGATTTGAGATCTTTTATCTCCTAAACAAAGGCGTTCACTCTCTTGTGCCCTTGCTCTCACTCTCTTGTGTTTCCGGGACTCTTGGGAGTCTTGCTGCAGGGGCATGCTCCCTTGGCTCCCTGCATTCACGCACATGCCTCACAGCTAAGGGGGCCCCATACAATAGACTAATGGACTGCAACGAGCCTAATGCTAAACTGGACCCAGTTCCAACATGGAAAGGAAAGTTTGGATGCTGGCTTTACTTCTAGCTCTATTGAATCCCCAGCGGCACGTCTCCAGGACTGGGTTAAGGGAAATGGTACTTTGCAAATCCAAAGATGTAATTCCATGCAAATAAAAATCACTCATCCTCCCATGAGTGGCAGTGGCAGTGCTACCTTAAGGGGAAAAGGAAGTCTTTTCATCTATAGAAGAGTGATGTTTGCTCTAGAATTCTTCCTTATGTTATATCCCCTTTTCCCGTTCCCATTTGTCCCAAATGAAATCAAGGCCTCACAGCCACCTGATGAGTAGCTGTTGATACCAGTCTTTTAGATAAAATAGTTATGCATGGAAGGGCAGAGCTTCAACCACCATCACACAGTGGCTAATACAGACATTGGTTTAGTCCCTAAGAATCCAGACTCCCTGTCCAGGTATCACAGGGCTGTGGTCCAGGAGTAACACACAGCCTTCCCGCTCTATCTCAGCCATGGCTGTCACAGATGATGCTTTCAGTGGCTCTGCAAACTCTAGGGGCCAATTCACTGCCCCCCATACCTCAAACTTAAGAGCAAGCTAGAAAGGGAATAGAAACACAGACTTTCATGATGCCCAAATAAGACCTAGGCATGGTTATGCTTAGGGATGGAGTTTGGAGATGAACAGACTGCTTGGCTGCACTTTAGAGAACTCACAGGGCTTTTATGCAAAAAAAAAAAAAAAAGGAATTGGGGGCCAAGAGGGGCCAAGAGGGGCCAAGAGGGTCCTCTATCCCTTTCCACAGCTGCTACTTGCCAGCATCTCAGCATCCTTGCAGGCCGCCTGGATGAATCTAACTAATCTAGTCTCCATCTCTCTTCTCCAGTCCCCACTGGCCCCCCTAATGCCTGGAGTCTCCCACTGTCTGAATCAGCAGGACACGCTGGATACACGGCCTGAGCCTTCTGATACTAATGGCTTTGGATTCCATTCCAGGAGCCATTCCCAGTGGGAACTGCATTCTTGCTGTGCTGGGTCTGGGTGTCTCTCTGGTAAATTAGTTTTTGATGGGGCAGGTACTGCACCATTTCCATTAAGTACCATAATACAGACATTATTATCGGCAGGTGCCCTGACCTCTCCCTCGCTAATGAGTAGTTATCGATATGTAAGTCACATAAGCATTTTCCCTTCTGGACCTTCTTCCTCCTGCACCCCCTCTACACACCCTCCCCTCTCCTCCCATTCCCACTCCAGGACACAAGAGAGCTTGCAAAGAGGATGGCCAAGTCACTTAGGTCTTCGGAATGATGAAAACCCACTGACCCAGGAGTCGGGAGACAAGGTCCCTTCTCAGGGGACATGGAACAAGACACTTCATCTTCCTGGGCCTTTTTGCTCATTATTCAAATGGGCTTAATAATGCTTGTCCTACCTACCTCACAGGGGTACTATAAGGATCAAATGAGATTAAAGGTCTCTAAATGCTTTGAAAAGTTAAAAGCTCTATAGGGCTGAAAGGATTGCTTTACACCAAATGTAAATGAGCTGAGGCTTTGAGAAGTACTCAGGGAAAGGGGGGATGAGGGGAAAGGGGAAAGCAAGGGTGTTTTATATTTCTGGAGCTACTACATGATCGCAACGATAGATGAATGTGTTCCCCAGCATCCCACACCTTGATGCCCATGTACCAAGGTGCCCTTGGTGAGCATTTGAGAACATGGCTTAGATTCTCTTGCTCAAGTGAATAGAATAAGGACAAGTCTTGTTCAGATCTTCCTTGTTGACAAACAGGGTGTCTGGGAAACAGGATCTGGGACGGGAGGGAGGGTCCTTTTTCTTGTAATGCAGCATGAGGAGCCAAAGGAGCTGGTCCACGTGAACGGTGGTCCTTGAGGGCCCAGAATCAGGCAGGGCTTTCTGTGTGATTGGTCATTTGAAGGAGTCATGTAGGGACGGAGCTCCAGATTCAAGAGCACAGCTCAGAAATAAGAAAGCCTGCGGACTTCCTGACTCGGCAAGAGCTTGTACGGTGGCTTTTTAAATTGAATTTATTGGGGTGACATTGGTTAATAAAATTGTATAAGATTCAGGTGAACGATTCTATAACACATCATCTGTGTAATGCATTGTGTGTTCACCACCCCAAATCAAGTCTCCTTCCATCACCATTTATCTCCCCTTTACTCTCTTCTACCTCCCCTGGCCCCCCTTTCGCTCTGGTAATCACCATACTGTTGTCTGTGTCCATGACGTGTTTTGTTTTTTCCTTTGCTAAGTCCCTTCACCCTTTTCACCCAGTTTTGAAATGTTGGATGAGAAGAAAGTCCCTGGGCTCCTGAGGACAAGCCTTGTGACCATGGGCATGCTTGTTTAGGATGATTGTAGAGATGGCAAGAGAGGGCCCTTCCCACTGACTCACTCTCTAGGGCTGGCCTTGGAAGTCAAGAAGAGGAGGATTCTGGAGAGTAGACACAATGGCAAAGAGGAGCCGAGGAGAGAAGTGTCAGTCAGAATTAGCCACTTAGTATTTGTAAAGAACAACAAAGGGCCTTAGCCTTAGTTGGGGGTGGGGGGAAGGAGTCCCCTTAATTTGCATGAGGCCAATTTCAAATTAAGTACAGTTCATAACTATCAATTCTGTACCTTCTATGTTCTGACATTGTACTAAGAACTGTGGGGCATGCAGAGGTGAGTAAATTACAAGACCTACCCTCAAGGAGCTTTCAAAACATTTGAAAAAAATTAGATAACATTTAATATAAGAGTAAAATACTATGACAATGATTCCTAAAATGTCATTCAATGAGATAATCCTTATGAGAAATCCTTGTGAGTTGTTTCAGTGTCCAGTAAAGACTTCTGTAGCCTGGCTGGTGTTGCTCAATGGTTGAGCAATGACCCATGGAGCCAGGAGGTCATGGTTCGATTCCTGGTGAAGGCACATGCCCGGGTTGCCACCTTGAACCCCAGTAGGGGGTGTGCAAGAGGCAGCCGATCAATGATTCTCTCTCATCATTAATGTTTCTATTCCTTTCTCCCTCTCCCTTCCTCTTTCTGAAATCTATAAAGACATATTTTTTTAAAAGATTTCTGGAAAATCTTGGGTAAGGGTGTGAAGAATGCGGTGCAGTCCAGGGTGATTTTTAGTAATAGAGAAGTAAGTGAGTCTAGCTGATTCTCTCTTCCTTCCTCTTCTTCTCTTCCTTTCTCTCTACTAAGTCCATTAGAGTTTGTTCTTCCCTTTCTATCACTTTTAGCAGCAAGTCCCACTCAAGGCCCATCTCATTCATCAATGCTTATCTCAACCCCATCCCAGCTCCTCAGGCCCAGGACAGCCCATTCCTGTTACCTGCTCAGCAGCTGGGCATAAAGCCATACTATAGTCCACACGTCCTACCTGCCTGCGCTCTCCTCATGGCCTGCACAGCACCACTGGCACTTAACAAATGTTCAACGTGATATGTTACCCTCTCCCACCCCAAAGGATCTCGGAGCAAAGAGCCTAATGCAGGAACAGCCCCTGGAGGCACATATTTGCAACCCGCTGCCTATGGACTCAGACCCATTAAAATGCAATCTTCACATTAATTTTTTTTAAACAGGTCTCTTAAAGCCACACGACGTTAAAACTGTCTCGCCAATAAGCCACATTAACCAGCTCATCAATTTTTTTTTCCACTAGTCCATCCTCCCCATAGGCAGTTACACTGGTAGTTAAATGAAAATAATCAATGCGTATTTATTTATTGGTTCACTATCCAATTTGTGGACTATCTGCCCTCCTTGGCGCAGCGGCTGCTTCCGTCTGCGGCCTCTGCAGGGGCATTTCCCAGTCTGTTAGCACCTCCGCCAGCTGGGGGCAAGGGCCTCACAGGACACTCAGAAACAGGCCATCGGTGGCTCTGTGAACCAAAAATGGCAAAGGGGAAGGCAAGAGTACTTTTTAAGACAGAACTGAGGGAGCAAGGATGGATTCTCCTGTCACCATGAGTAGCCAAGACTGGACTGGAAAACATGCTCCTTTCAGCCTGATCCGCATCCCCATCCTTATCCCCCTTTCCATCCCTGGTGGACAGGCGCCTGGGCGAGCTGGTCCTGGCCCCATGAGCCATGCTGAAGCATAGCCAGGGTGGAACTGAGACGCTGTAAGTCAGGGCTGAAAGCAGAGGCTGCGATGTGAACTCTGGAGACGTGTCCTGAGCCATATGAACATGTTGCAACTGCCTGGGATGAGAAGCAAATGGTAATTCGGTAACTCGGACCCCATGTTTCTGCACAATGTGCCCCTCCCCCTGGATGAGCAGGACCAGATTTGCCAGGTTTCCCAAATGGGAAATGCAACACTCTGGCCTGTGTGCAAGGCCAGCTTCACAGTCCTGGCTCTGGCTTGCTTGATTTCTGGAAGAACCAGTTGATAGAGCTGAGGAGCCCCTGCTAGGAATCCATCATTTCTTCCACCACAGACTAAATTCTCGAGGGGCTTGGCCTGAGAGCAAAGTCCCTGGGAACTGGGCTCTGTGGAGAGGAGAGGAGCCACAGGGAGGGCTCCAGCCAAAAGGGCACAGGGTGCCATCATCTCGCAGGGCCCCTGATGGCAGTCCCTGCAGGAGACAGTGGCAGGTATAGGTCTGACAGTCAGCAGCTGTCTCCCAGATGTTCTCCCAGGGCGGCCACAGCCAATCAAGGTCCACTTCCCCGGTTCTTGAGCCACCCACTGGCATTGCAGTGGGCTTCCTGAACAGCCCTCAGATTCCTGAGTTAACTGACAAACCCCCAGGACACAAACGGTGGCAGAAAAAGGGAGAAGGTGGCCAGCCAAGGAAAGCACTGCTTTCTTGAAAGGCGTGTCTGGTGGAGGAATGCAGGGAACTAGACTCTGTTGTCAGCAGTGGGAGTGCCCCCCAACCTTGGTGACAGCCCAGAGGACATCAGTCCTCCACCTGGGGACAGGAGCCTTCTGCCACAAAGACAGGTGGGAGGAGAGAAGCCTCTCTCTGGTACTGTCCTCAAACTGGGTGCCCCACGCTAGTGGAGGGATCAAATTAGTCCAGAGGCCGCACACTGACACTGCAGTGGCCAGGCAGATACTAAAGGTGTGGAAAGGCTGGGCTTCGGTACCTGGGTGACAGGGAACAGTGGGGGCTGGGCATGGAGAAAGCATCCCCAGCCGTGGGGGTTCTGGGGGACCTATTCTGATTTCTTTTTCAAGAGAAGCAGGAAATCTATTTTTTTTATCAACATTTTTGCTGTTGTGTTTTTTGTTGTTTTTTTTAACAAAAATAGTTGAGATAAACAAAATCCGTCTCTTCTTCATGTCTGTGGCCCCGAGAGCTTCGCTGGCAATGTGTCCTGAGAGACCGCAAAGTAGACGAAACAAGCCAGGTCAGGACAGAGGAAAGGATGGTCTCAGCAACAACACTATTGGCTTTTTCTCCGTGTGAGCAGCAGGCCTCCACGGCTTCAAGGCCACGCAGACAAGCTCCTCCAAACCTAAATGTGTCAGCAGAATCTCCCCAGAAACATCGGGCGGTTGGTTGGTTGATTTTTGCTGCCCCCGATTTAGCTTGAATCAGCATCTCAACATGCATGTATCTTTGTCAAGCTTTTATTATCTGGGAGGTTTGATGGGGCTGGGGGTCACGGACAATGAGCAGAGCCAGGTGGTTGTGTGTAGATACCTAAGCTCCCTGCAGGAGGACAGCACCCCACCTCACCCCACCCCCCGCGGCCCATAACACACAGACATTTATACTTACGCATCAATATGTCTATGTGCACACATATATAACTATGATAAAAACACAGGCGGAGCCACCAGCCACAGGCAGAGTTATGAACTTTAAGCTGGCTTGTGAATTGCTCCATTAAAAAAAAAAAATTAAAAACAAACAAAACACAGTCTTCTAAGGAACAACGAGAACTGCAGGTCCGCTCCCACATGGCAGGGAAATTAGCAGTGAGGCGGCAGCCTGGGGTGGGGTTGGGGGTGGGAGTGGGGGTAGGGGTGAGGGTGCGGGTGGGAGGGGTGGGGGTGGGGAGGGAGCAGAGCCTCCCTTCCTTGGGGAATGGGAAAGAGGCCTGGGTTTACAGTAATCATGAGACTGTTGGTAGTTGGCAGCGGCTGGAATGTCAGCATCCTTTCCCATTAGCCACCCTCAGAAGCCTTCCCGCTGAGTGTTTCCAAGTCTCAGACCTAATGAGGCCTGGCCGGAGGGAACCCAAGACAGCGGGGAGCCCAGGCGCTTATATCCCTGAACGGCGCACCACGAGGTTGATTGATGTCAAGCTCTGCAGAGATGACTCACCGCCAAGGCAACCTGCTAATCCTCTACATGGTTGGTGCGTTGGGTGTGCGTCACCGGAACTGGCTTCTCCACGCGGAGCGGCATGAGGGGGGCAGTCATTTGTCCATATTCCAATCGGAGAGGATTCATAAGCTGCCGTTGGGGGGAAACAATCACTTGTTTCTGACTTTAATGCCGAGATATTGGGTCCCGGGATTTGGAAATAAATATTTGAGTTTTAAAGATCATTTTGTCGCTGGTGGCCGTCGACCCAGCCAGGTTTTTAGTGTTGGTGTGTGGTTTCCACCATATGATTCAATAAACTGTGCCGGAGAAATGTGTACGTAGTTAAGTTTAAAAGCCAACCCCAACATCACTGGAGGACTTGCCCCTCAAATCACAGTTTATGCACCAAATTCTGTTTCTTGCTGTGGGGGTTCTCACCCTCCTGCAGGGACTCAGAATCAGGGGGACTGGGCAGGCATCTCTCTGTCTCCTTCTTGATGGCGGTCTTTCCCCTGAAAAAGTGTTTCTAGCAAATTCTTTCCCATGCTAATTTCTGGTGCTAGATTAATAAACACCAATGGCATCACCCCCCTCCCCTTGCAGTCACTGGGGCCCCACTTCAGGTAAAGCACTTGCTATGTTATGTTCCGTATCACACAAATGGGTTATGTGAAGGTTGTCTACTATTCCCATTTCAGAGTCCTATAGAATGAGGTGGAAGAAAAAGAAGAGCTGATTCTTACACCATTGCTACTGTGTTCCAGACACTATTCAAAGCGCTTTGCATCTGTTAATTCAGGTAACCCCCACCAACAACCAGTGAGGTATTAACATCCTCATAATAGATTAGGAGACTGAGGCACAGACAGGACAGATGACAGTGGCCTGGTTACGGAGTGGGTAATGCTGGAGCAGTGGGAGTCCTTGTGTTTGACCACTAACGATGCCACGCTGTCTTTCAGGAATATCTGCATCGCAGGACCAAGCAGTGAAAATAGCAGACAGTAAAGCAAAAATCCAATCGCCTTAGCTCAGTGCTAGCCTGACACTGGAGGTCAGCCTCAAGAATACCTCAAGAAGCTGTGTCACCAAAACTTAAAATTCTGCTATTAGAGAATTAAGGTTCTGAGCTAAGTGGCCCTGTGTATTCTTTAAAAATGCAGCTCCCTCTGGCAGGAAGGGGCATATCCTTCTTGAAGAATTTATGTATAAGAGCCTAGTAAATCTTTCCTCAACTTATTGAGATGAGGTAAGTCAAAACAATTAATTCATTCAACAAATATTCATTGAGAAGCTATCAGGCTCCAGGTCCTGGGCCAGCTACTGGGGACCCAGGGGTGTTTTAAGGCACAGCCCCCCATCTCCCTACCCCCCTACCCCCTCTTCAGAAAGGTCACAGTCAAGTACATGAGAAAGACACTTGCCCAAGGGAGAAATGAGCCTTCAATGGCATCATTTCCCTCAGTGCTGCCTCTTCCAGGGCCTGCAACCAAAGCTCCAGGGGGTGGGAGATACCAGGGGAAAAAATGTGTGCTGTTGAGCCAGCTCTGACTCCTGGCGACACTATGAATGAGTGATGTCCACAATGTCCTGCCCTCCACATCCCAGCTCAGCACCTGTGGACTCATGCCTGGGGCTTCTTTTATGGAGTCAATCCATCTCCTACTTGGTCTCTCTCTTTTCTGGCTAATGCAGGGGGAGTAAAGAAGCTTGAAGCAAAGCAGCGAGGGCATCAAAACCAGGACTGTCATCCCACCTGCATTGCCAAACATATGCTGGGCAAAGACCTTGCAGAGAACAGCACCACTTCTGCGGTGCCTGCAGGGACAAATTTCTCTAATGCAATCTCCGGGGCAAGTAGAAAATGTTCTTCCCCTCTTTCTTGTTCATCATCCTGCCTCACCTTCTCTTCCCTCCTTCTCCTCCTCCTCCTCCTTTTCCTTCTTCCTCTCTCATTCTCTCTCCCCCTTTTTTTCTTGGTGTTTTTTTTTTGTTTTCTATTTCTAAACAAGCTTGACTTCATTCTGCAAACCCTACCAAATTTATGAAATTCAGCTAAAGATTATTTTTTATATCTGTAATATTTTCACATGACTAATTGCATTTAGTGAAAAGCTGACACGCGACAATTTCTTGGGCTCATGCAATGTTGGATTTATTAAAGCCCCAAATCATCCATCATCTCAAAATTTGGCAGGTTATGTTTATAAATAAATTAAATTAACAAGTGTGTGCTGTGCTGGTTTTCGTGTGTGGGAAGGAATGCAAATACAGATGTGTGTACGCCCATGGGTCACGGTGAATGTGCTCCACAGTGAGTGTATCCTGACCCACACAGCCTGCTAACTTGGTGCTAACACACAGGAATGTTTTCCAAGACAGAATAACTCAATTTTGGAATTAAGAACCAAATGTGATTTGAGAACATCCACCTTTTCAATCCAACATAGATTGCATCTCTGGCCAGTGTGATGTACAAAAAGAGTTGGTCTGAAGTCCAAGTAGCATGGCCGCCAAGAGATCTGGGTTCTGGTTCTGAGCAAAGCCAACTTCCTGCAGCCCCAGGGAAGTCGCTTTCTCAGCTTAGGCTGTGGTTTGTCATCTTTAAAGTAAAGAAAATTCTCTATTTCCAAATCTCATGAGCCAAAAGTCCAACAGAGCAAAGAAGGCGTCTGGCAAAGACCGATCAACACGCGTAGAGAATAGTTGGTGCGTCGTTATGTGGTCCTTCAGGAACTAAGAGGATCTTTCTCTCAGAGCTAAATTGACAGACGTCAGCTTGAAAATTGGCACTTATCATCCTGATTGACAGATATTTCAGTTTAAAGAACTGAAATATTACTTGAAAATGCTAATGAAGATTAGAAGGGAAAAGGCGGGGAGAAGGGATTTCTAATCACTGAGCTCCTTCCACACACCAGTGGTGAGACTGGTGCTTTAGGGGGCACAGGGCAGGGAAGCAGAAGGGCCCAGTTATATCTTTAGCAAGCGAAGTAATTATCGTTAATTGTTACCAGGAAATATAAGGTGACTTTAGTAGCAGTAGTAGTGATTATGATAATTAACGTCACCCCCACAGTCAACAATATTTTGGCAACAGAAAATATGTGGCAAATAGAGAATCTATGATATACAGCGGAAATCAGAACTCCACTAGGCAGTATAAGCCACCTTTAGTAAACATCACAAACGTATTTCACAAATTAATTGTGATATGTATGCAGATCTGGCAAAAGCAGCTTGCGGATCCAATTTTACATCACAACTTTCACTGAATGTTATGGAATCCTGGGACTGGAAAGGGATCTCATAACAGCATCTCCTCCGTTCCCCTGTTTCATCTAAACTCGGGATGGCGGATATATTTTAATATCGCATGCCACTCTGATTGATTGATCACGGCTGCCCAGAGGGCTGCATTGAGAGGCACTTTGAGGCTGCTTATGAGCTCAGAGAAGAGGAGTGCTGTGATCAATTAGGTGTGTCTGCCACGCAGACCCACGGGGAGATTAAACACGCATGCCATATATTTGCTGTTCCCTAACATCACTGTCCTAAAAAGCAAGAATTTTTTTCTGACTTTAAAGTTACCCTTGAAAAGACTGCTTCCCTCGAGAATCCCTATGTTACCGCTTTCAGTTGGAGAAGATACTTTCATGTAGAGAACTTCGGGCAATTAAGATACAACTGCACCTGATTTTCTCTTGCTTAATTCTCGGTGAGGACGAAAGAGCTGCACCTCCTGCTAATAGACCCCGTATTGACTTATAGATGAGGGGTCCTCAGATTGGTGTCAGGGTCTTCACGTATGACTTTTAATGGAGAAGTCAATCAGATGTTTTCTTTCTTTATTTATTTTTTTAAGGGCTGAGAAAGAAGGCTTTCAGGAAAGAATTTATCCTAAGGGAAGAGAACGTAGGGCAGGTCAGCCCAGGCTGGTAGAAAGCCTCAGAGCTGGGAGAGAAGGGCAATCCCAAGAGCAGCATAAGATGTCCTTAGGGTTATTCCCGTGCAGCCCCCAGAGAGTGTTGTCTGAACCCAGGCGGCTGCAGAACAAAGAAACACAGATACTGAAATCAAGGTTTCACTTGAGAATCTGTAAATTACTGGCACACACCAGTTCTGCATGGATGCTCCCTCTACCGTGCAAAATGCCAAGGCAAAAGGAAGAGAGGAATTGCTCTCATTTGCCCAGAGGGTTTTGGTTAAACTCCTGTGCAGTAACACTGGTAATGACAGAGCAATCGTAACACACTCACTGGGGAATTACGAAATGCCAGATTACCGGCAAAGGGCGTAGGAGCATTTCCTCCTTTGATCCTGATTACAATTTTATTGCATATGAAGCACTATTGCACAGGCCCAGGATGGGAGAAACTGGCAAATCTAGATTTGAAAAGTGGGCTCCACAGGCAGTACTCAACACTGTGACCCTGCTCCCTGCCCGTGGCGGCAGCAGAAGCTTTAGTATTATCCATTGGTGGGAACTGATAATCAGCTCTGGTGGTAGTGGTAGTAGTGGTGGTGGTAGTGGTGGTGGTGGTAGCGGTGGTGGTGGTGGTAGTGGTGGTGGTGGTGGTGGTGGTAGTGGTGGTGGTGGTGGTGGTGGTGGTAGGTGGTTGGTGGTGGTGTGGTGGTGGTGGTGGTAGTGGTGGTGGTGGTGGTGGTGGTGGTGGTAGTGGTGGTGGTGGTAGTGGTGGTGGTGGTGGTAGTGCTGGTGGTGGTGGTAGTGGTGGTGGTGTAGTTGGTGGGTGGTGGTGGTAGTGGTGGTGGTGGTGGTGGTGGTGGTGGTGGTGGTAGTGGTGGTGGTGGTAGTGGTGGTGGTGTAGTGGTGGTGGTGGTAGTGGTGGTGGTGGTTGGTAGTGTGGTGGTGGTGTGGTGGTGGTGGTGGTGGTAGTGGTGGTGGTGGTGGTAGTGGTGGTGGTGGTAGTGGTGGTGGTGGTGGTGGTGGTGGTGGTGGTAGTGGTGGTGTGTGTGTGAAGGGGGCACTGATTTGTTGTGCTTGCCGATTTCAGTGGTACAAATTCTTCCACCATGGCAGATGTCTAGCTACCAGTGTGAACCAATGTGGAGTTGGGAAGGGCACTCTCCAAGCCAGCATGAGCCAGCTCCTGCCGATCCCTGTGCCACAGAGGCTGTGGGAGTGGCCTGAGAAGCCCCAGCACAGGCAGGGCACCTGCAGAAGTGAAGCTGATGGAGAGGAAGAAGACAGTGTCCGGTATGAAGCTGAGGACAGCAGAGAACTGGCTGGACATGCTCTGTGCCCAAAACACTGCAGTCATAGAACTGCAGAACCAGGAAGGAACACAGAACTGCCTGTTCTTCAGAAGAGATCCTGACGGCCAGAGAGACACTGGCTTGCCCTGGTGACTTGTGGGATAAAGCTTGCCCTGAAGGCAATGCTTGTGTTACTTGTCAGTGTTTTATTTCCCTGTTGACTAAACAATCTCAGTATATTGTTTTTGAATGTTTTTTATGTATTTGGGGAACTCCTTCACTCTCCACATATTCCCTACACTTCTCCTTAGATGTCTAAGTTGCACTGTCCTGAAAAGGATTCCAGGAAGAATCTTCCCAAGCAAAGGATGATGGGAAAAGAGAAATCCTTGCCAGTTCTTGGCTAGAGGCTATTGATTCCGCCCATTGATCTAGGCTCTGATACATGGCTTGCCAGCTCCAATATCACATCTATATAAAAGAGCTTGAATTTCTTGACTCTCCTCTTAAATTCACATTGTCAGGGCTTCCTGCCTCTGAAGCAAGACTGCATGCCTCAGTGCACCCAGATACTCCCTCCCAGACTTCCAATATCCTGCTCAATGAGATGAGTTAGAGACGGAGTCAGCCTGCCTTCACTTAGGGGCTGGTAATTTCTGAGATGGAGTCAAGCCCTTAATGTATCCTGCTTCTGCTTTCTCAGTCTATTAATTCCTCTATCCTGCCCTCCGATACTACACCCTCAAAGCAGCTGGTGCTAAAACAACTGGAGCGGAGGAAAGGGGGTGGAAAACAGTTCATATAGATGGGCTGATCAGAGGAGTCCCCATTAGGGTGTGACGCGCTAAGGATGCTCCTATCTACTCCCCAGAACCTAGGAATGTGTCACCTTACACGGCAAAGGGGGCTGTGCAGGTGGGATTAAGTTCAGGATCTTGACGTGGGGAGATTATTCTGGATGATGGCTGAGCCCAGTGGAATCGCAGGGTCCTTAAAGGTGGAAAGGGTTGGCAGAGAGATGACAGGGTTGACGTGTGAGCACTCCCGCTGCTGTGCTGGTCCCTGGGCCAGAAAATGGAGGCAGAGACCAGCAGCCAAGGAACGTGGGCAGCCCCCAGAGACTGGGAAAGGCACAGAAATGGTCTCCCCCGGGGCCACCAGAAAAGAATGCAGCCCTGACAAAATACCGATGTCAGCCCCGTGAAGCGTACATGTCAGCCTTAGGACCTGGGAACTGTGTGGCAAAGTCGTGTCTTGAGAAATCTCATGGCTTCTGGGCTGGGCCAGTGATGGCAGCCCCTCTGAGATGACCACCAAAAACCCTGCACCCCCAACTCTCCCCATGCTCAAACCCTATGAAAACAACATTGTTTCTTTCTTTCTTTCTTTCTTTCTTTCTTTCTTTCTTTCTTTCTTTCTTTCTTTCTTTTTTTTGTGGGTTCAAGGAATGCTAGATCTGGAAAACACTTTTTTTAAAAAATATATTTTATTGATATTTTACAGAGAGTGATCAATCAGCTGCCTCCTGCATGCCCCCCAGTAGGTATGTGCCCGCAACCAAGGTACATGCCCTTGACCGGAATCGAACCTGGGACCCCTGAGTCCGCAGGCCGACGCTCTACCCACTGAGCCAGACCGGTTCGGCTGGAAAACACTTTAGAGATATGGTTTCTGATCACATAGGTGAGAAACCGAGCAGCGGATTAGGGGGACTGGCCGGAAGGTGAGTGGTTATTTAGGAGCAGAGACAATAGGACCCAACCATCCCACTGGATGCTATTTCCTACTTCTGACTCTTGGAAAGCTTGCAAGTCAGTTACACTGCGGAACAAAGCATCACTTTTCTTCTTACAACAGGAAGAACACTGTTCTCAGACATGGTTCTTGTGTCTTAGGTACTGGAGAGACCCATGAGAAATAAATAGATGAGGTAGGCAAGGGGGAGAGAGAGCACAGGGCAGGAAACCAGAGGCCTGGGTTTTGTTTCTTCTACACATACTCATTGGTGCCAACATTATGCCAGCACTAGGCTAGAAATGGTGGCAGACAAAGTAGTGTGCCACTGAGTATCCTTAAGTAAGTCACTCCCTTCTCTGGCTATGCTGGGGACCTCTCCCTAGGTCTCCATTGGCCAGGGCTCTGGGGTTCACATCCCTTTGGAAGCTCATGGAGAGTCAAGTAATCAGGATTCAGTGAACCCCCACCACATGCCAGGCACTGCTCAAGCGCCTGACCAGGCTCTCATAACTCCATGAAACAAAATCTGTTTTCCTCAAGAAGGGAAGCCGATGCTCACAGAAGCTAACTATCAAAATGCTGATGAGTAAGCAGTGAGCTAGCCTGGCATCCAAGGACCATTTGACTCCAAAACATGAGGCTGGTCTAGTCAATCCTGAGCAGGAAGTGCCATGTGACTTGTGAGTATAGGAAATTCACAGAGAGACTTATATGGTGCATGTATGGGGAGAGCGAGAACTTCCTAGAAGATCCCATCAGCAAATCACGAGTGTGATGCTTAATTAGTCCTACCTTGGTCTCCTCACTAGGCCCCATCCTCTTCTTCTCTCCCAGTGTCTTAAAATTTGTGGACCTTGTTAAGGAGCTGTACACCCTCCATGGATTGCTTAACTTATTATTTCACATGATCATACCAACTGTGCAGGGAGGATATTGGGAAGTGGATTAAACTCTTATTACAGAAGAGTAGGGTCACTTGGTAAGTTATATAAGTGTCTAACCACTTTGTTGTACACCTGAAAGTAATGTAATATTGAATGTCAACTATAATTGAAATTGTTAAAAAATAAAAATAATTTTAAAAAATGGAAATGCTCATGGAAGAAGGAGAAGAAGAAGAAGAAGAAGAAGAAGAAGAAGAAGAAGAAGAAGAAGAAGAAGAAGAAGAAGAAGAAGAAGAAGAAGAAGGAGAGGAGGACGGCAACTAGGTTGAAACTCAGGACAATAAGGTACTGACCTGGCTCATTCAGCTGGTATACACCCCACATAGAGCAAGAACCCCATCTCAGTAATCTAATCCAGAGCTCATTCCATTAGCCTGGAATGTCCCAGTAGCCCCATCTTCCATTTTAGAACATGCCCAAGAAATTTGTTCCTATCTTCTCCAGGTTTATCTGTCTACTCAAAAGAGCCATGTCCGTGTAGGTCCACTGTGGGTGTATATCAATGTGCCGAAATTCTACCTTCTGGTAGCCATTTATGGTAGGGAAGCCATGATCACGGTACATTGCATCTCCTCCCATCGAGAAGTGGAGTCTATGTCCCCACTGCTGAATCTAGGTTGGCCTCATGACTTGCTTTGACCCATAGATCATGGTACAGGTGATATCGTATAAGTTCCAAAGCCATGGAAGAGCCTTGCGGCTTCTACCTTCCTGCTCCTGGAAGTCCACCAGGCTCCTAAGAAGTTCAGGCCAGCCCCCTGGAAGATGAAAGACCTATGGAGTGAGGCTGGCCACCGGGAGATGAAGGTCCAGCTGAGACCCCAGGCATGTGAGTAAAACCATCAAGACAAATCCAGCCCAAACCCCAGCTGGCCTGTGTCTGCCTTTTATTGTTGTGATCTCTGTTACTTTAAGTTCTCTGCGATGTGCAGAGTCCTCACCCTGCCTCTGCCATTATCTGAGTCCTCCTCCTGGACTGCCAGTTTTCTAACTGAGCAACTCAACAAACTCATTTCACCCCTTTGGCCCTTTATCTTCTTATCTGTATATTGGCAATAATAACTCATAGATACAAAGAGCATTTTGAAGTTCACCAGATAGGAGAGGGGGGTGGAAGAATGGGCAAAAAAAAGGGGGGGAAGAGATTAAGATGTACAAACTGTCAGTTAAAAAATAGTCACAAGGATATAAAGTATAGCACAGGTAATAAAATCAATAATATTGTAATAACTATGTCTGCTGTCAGATAGTTACCAGACTTATCGGGATGATCAGTGTGTACGGTATATAAGTGTCTAATCACTATGTTGTACACCTGATACTAATATGATATTGTATGTCAACTGTAATTTAAAAATAAAAAATATATTTTAAGAAATTTTAAAAAATAATACCTCATGGGAGTAGTTAAGAAAATTTAATGAGATAGTGAAACTGATTTATAAACTATTGAAAAATCTAGAAAAAATGAAGTCTGTCACTACCAAAACACCTGGAACCCTCACTAAGATCACAAGATCAGGATTTATAAGATTTTGGCTGAAACTAATGACACCGTCATGCCTGAGTCGTTAACATACCTAAAGCACAGGTATCTAGCATGCCTGAGTACATCCCAAGACAAGATCAGGAACTGGCTTGAGATCAGCAAGGTGGGTAGAGAGAAAGTCTGAGATTCAGCAAAGGTGAAAGGGAGGCCCTGGTGTGTAAACTAGTGGCCCTCATAGCTGCTATTCCAAAGGGAAAGGAGATGCTGATAAAATGCATTTGAAGTGGATCAGTGTTTGTTTAGTAGAAGAAACTTAGAGATCTTATTTTCTGAAATTTAATTTTTTCCATCTACTAACATGGCCCTGTCTTCCTATGAAGGCGCTGATTTTGGCATCGTCTATACTTTTTCCCATTCCATGCTTCATCTCTCCAAGGAAGCAGGTTCCTTTGACGGCTCCCTTTTCATGTTGCAGAATTAGAGACAGATTTCACCTAATAACATTGCTTGAGACCAAGAAGAGATCGAGTCCGGTTCCCGATTTTACACAAGAGGGTGAGTCCTTTACCCATGGCCTCATTGTTAGTTACTAGGAAAAGGGTTTAAAAGCTAGATTCTTGCCCTGGCTCTGCCACTCTGTTGGACCCCCTTAGAAGAAGGTAGAAATACCCACCCCACAAAGCACTTAACTCTAGGATTTCTAGCTTGATGATAAAAAGAGCAGGAATACAATTCGGGCGGAATTAGGACCTGTCGTTTCCCAGCCAATTACTACCTTGATTCTGTTAGCTTTTGTCTGTGAAGGCAGCAGACACTGTTTATGGTGAGAATGACTAATTTCATACACAGTTTAACTAGGTGGTTCAATCAAACTGTTCTTTCCTATGAAGTTTGATGGTAGGAAATGATTACCATATAAAAACGGTTTCACTCTGTTTGATTGAGTGATTTCTATAAAGCGTCTATAGCATAATTTCATGGCTGTGAACGTTAATTTCACAACAGCCAACTGTAATTGGGTTCCAAGGCTGGGAAACCAAGCCCCGCTCCCACAAACTGCTTCTCTGGGGTGGGGGAGGTGGAGGAGGTGATGGAGGGGGAGGGAGGGAAGGAGACGGAGGGGGAGTACGGGTTGGCTCTGACCAGAATGTGAATGTGCAGATGAAAATTCAGCTTTCTGCTCTGAGAAGTCTGCAGTAAGAAACAATAAATTGCGATGCTGATTCGCCTCTCTAAGTTGGGAGGAGCTGCAAAGGCGGCTCGCTGGGTTCCCTGGGCTTATTCAGAAGGGGCAAACCCTGAGCTTTGGATCACACACGGACGCTGACTGCATCAACGATGACAAGTTTTGCTACAGCTTCTCTCCTGCTATCATTTCCTTGGTGCCTCTGGAAATGAGAGACCCCTAAACCACAGGCTGGGGAGGGCTCCTGCCATCTGGTGTTCATAGCACTGAGTCACTGTTTGCCCGAAATAGCTCTCCTCCCTACCCATCCGGCTCTGCCTCCCCATTACTCTCCTGTCCTTCAAATATTAGGGTCATTCATCAGGAGAAATTTGGGGGGCAATTCTGATGAATGTGAATAATTTTTTTCCCAAAGAAAATTGACTCATTAAAGGGTATTTTTTTTTTTTTTTTGGATGTTCAGTTGCAGAAGCTGAGCTGAGATTCAAACCCTCGTCCATCTGGCCCCAAAGCTTTTATGCTGCCCTGGCGACCTGGGGGAAGAACGTTCTGGGGAAGTTGAGAACACGGCAGCCATGTCTGGTGAATGAGTTTCTATCCCTTATCAAGAGCCTCTCTGCTGCATGTCAGGCTCTGTGCTGGGCATGGTCACACCCACTAGATCCCTCTGACCCCTTGCCATGATGACCCTCATTCTACAGAAGTGGAAACGGAGGCATGGGAGGATGACCGTTGTGCCCAAGGCCACACAGCCAGCAGGTGCTGTAGGTGAGCGAGCAGGGGTCTGAATTCAGTCTGTCTTCTACGAGGGCTACATCTTTTCTGCCCCACCAGGAAGGGAGGGCTGGGACGTTGAACAGATTCAGGCTCTTGGCATTGCAGTGAATTTTAGAATTTCTCTCTTCTCCAGCCCCTGAGTCCCTGGTCTTCTTGTGCCCAATGGGACAGTGAAGCTAGTGACCCAGGATGCACCTCTAGGGGGCGTCTTGCAGGACCCCCTGGAATAAATTATCTCCCCTAACTAATAGTAAACCCACCAGGAGAGGCTCATTTCTTGGGTTTAAAAAGAGTTTTGATTTTTAAGAACTTTCTCAAACTGCAAACACCCTTGGAAGAAGCAAAAACTGTGAACCTTTCTCAGTTAAGTCTAGGTCCCTCAGAATGAAACTCAAGACCAGCATTGGGTCCTGGGGAGCCCCGACGTCAAATCTGGGAAAGATGCAGTGAAAGGAGAGTTTAGGCAAATGTTGAGAGAGGCTGCCGTTCCGCACCAAGTACTTGCTGAGGACTCAGTGCCAGTGGACCCTTCCCACTAGCTCTAGGCCACCCATCGAGGTGGAGATGGGAGGGATGAGGGTCAGATCACTCTTCTCATTGGTTTCCAACTGACCTCTGCTTAAGCTCCTCAAGCAGCGGGAGCAGACATTATCCTCCTGGCCTCTCTCTTCTCTGTCTCTTCAGAGTTCTTTACAGGAACAGTCTGAATGGAGAGGCCCAATCTGCCTCAACAGACATCTGCAAACAGAGGGTGTTAAACCCACCGGCCCCTCTTTTTCCCAGCCCTCCCATCTCTCCCATCTATTGTCAACTTGGAAATGAATCGTGTAAACAAACTTTTTTTTTAATCTACAGTAGCCTTAATTGAATCCTCTTGCCACATTGTTATGGAGAAACAAGGGTAATTTCCTGTCAGTTATTGAGCTATTTAGCAATTATTTCTTATCATTAGTTTGCAAATTCAAACAGCATCAAATTCTGTTTGCCAAGTTACAAAGGCATGGCATCCGGGCCCTCTTTGCAGAAGCCAAGCCATTCTCTCTGGCCCTCCTCCTCCTCCCTGGCCTGCCTGCCTGCAGTGGCTTCTTCAGAAAAAAAGGTCAGCGCCCAGGAGAGGCTGCCTACTGGGTGTTTATCTCCCTTTGGCACCCTCATTAGCTAATGAGTGAGCTGTGTGCCCCGATGGGAGTGACATCGCCACTGGGGAGCTCAGCGTTGGCTTGTACATCTGCTACCCTTGGGACTGGGTCACCTGGCTGGCCAGCTTCTGCTAAACAGGTAGCAGGAAGGCAGGAACATTGCACATTACCACCTTTCACGGTCTGTTTGCTTTGCCTACACTGGGGCCTGTTTCCTTATATCAAAAAGCATTTCTCAGGCACTCAATTCATGGCATCTATGCACAAAAATGTCACAGGCATGGCCGCTGTCCCTAAGGACACAGATGCATAAGCTAAAAAAAAAATCAATGCAAGGAGAGAACAACCAGTAGGCTGTCCTTCCCGGAGGGTGGCATGAAGCCACTGTCCCCACCCTTTCCCTGACAACTCGCCTCCGAGCAAAATTAGGTCAGATGTTTCCTGAGGACAGAAGTCATAAAAGACACAGCTTCTGCGACATCCACAAAATCCCCAACTATCACATTGCCTTGGTGATGGGGCTGTGAGGGGCTTGTGGTCTGATTGCTATCAGCTGCTAAAGCCATCTCTCTCTCTCTCTCTCTCTCTCTCTCTCTCTCTCTCTCTCTCTCCCTCTCCCTCACCCTCTCCCTCTCTCTCTCCCAGTGCCTTCTCAGACCACTGGAGATTTACCTGGTGCATCCCAGTCCTCTATTCTAGCCACCCCACCCATAACTCTTACCTTAAAGGCCCAATAAAATATAGAGGTTGAGAGTAAGAGCATTCACAGTGGGTACAAAACTCAGTGGTGGATGGTTAGGGCAGGTTGATTCTTTCTGCTGACTGTGTTATCTATTGCTGTGTAACAAATTACCCCCCACATTTAGCTTAATACAGCAAACATTTGGCATCTCCGGTTTCCATGTGCCCAGAATCTGGCACGATTTAGTTGGGTGTCTCTGGCTCAATAACCCTGGAGACGTTGAGGTTGCAGTGAAGCTGTTGGTGGAAGTCTTGTGCTCATTGTGCACGAAATCTGCTTCCAGGTTTTGGTGGTCATGGGCACGTGGGCGGCCCTCAGTGCCTCTCCTGGGGGCTTGTTTCTAAGGTAAGCAGTCTAGGAGAGAGCAAGAGAGTGTCCCCTAGAAAGAAGCTACAGTAGTTTTGTCACCTACATCAGATGTGACATTCCACTACTTTTTCTACATGCTATTTGATGAAAGGGAGACACTAGGTCTATGTTTACACAAGGGTGTGTATACCAGGAGGGGAGGATTACTGAGGCGATCAAGGCTGCCTTCAAAAAGTCAAATTATCTCTCAATTTTTCCCTTCTCTTTTATAGTCCCTTAATTAACTAATTCAGTGGTAATTCATGGAACATCTATGGAGTGTAATGCCTTATATTATGTACCATGAAAAATGCAAAAACACTTAATAACAGAGCTCCTTACTCCCTTTGAGGGACCCTAGTCCATGGTGAGATAAGACAAGGTGACTTGTAACCAGGCTGAAGGCATCTGAGTGCTTGGGCAGAAGAACAGAAATGCTGGGCTGATCCCAAAGAGGGAGCTAATTCTTTGGGGCAGATAGATCAGTAAAAGTTTCCTTCATTCTTCCCATTCCACAAATAGGACGGAAGGAAGAAAAAGAGAGAGGTGGGAGGGAACAACCAAAAGAAGAGAGGGAAGGAGGAGAGAATTGTGCCCAAGGTAACGTCCTAAATCCACTCCTTTCCTTAAAGAATATTGTAATGAGTCTCTACAACATAAATAAGTAACTTAGCTTAGCATTCAGAGCTTTCCACCTGTCTCTTCAGTTACGTTCCCTACCCCAGTGGTCGGCAAACTGCGGCTCGCGAGCCACATGCGGCTCTTTGGCCCCTTGAGTGTGGCCACGAAGTTTCAATCACACTGTGCATGCGCGCCCACACGTGGTATTTTGTGGAAGAGTCACACTCAAGGGGCAGCAATTTGCCGACCACTGCCCAACCCTACCCTGTATCTCTGACACTTAACAGTGAAGTAAATAATTGATAGATACAGGATTTTAATCCTATCCTTCCAGCTTCTACAGCTGCAACCCGATCACCCCGTTCCCCAAATCAATGTAACTGGACAACTGGTCGGCGGGGGAAGGAAGGGTGACCTTCTCTCCAGAGACTCCAGCTGCCGTGAGTCACGGGTGGCAGAGCCAGGGATGAGGGGGAGGAAGCACAGAGCTGAACAGTTCCATTGTGGACGTGCCACTTTGAGGTTCTGACAAAACCTTTGAAAGGTTAAGGTCAGAGGCGACAGAGAAAGCCTGGAAATAGTAGAAGATTCTCAGAGCTGCCTAAAGAAGGGATGACTGAAGTGGTAGTTGTAGTTGAAATTTCCAATAGTGACAAAAGCAACATTGATCACTGTGGTCCACATATAAAAGAGAGTGAAAAGGGTAACCAACAACCCTAGGTGGCTACAGTCTATTGCGGGCGGCTGCAAACGATTTTTCATTGTTTAATGCAAAATGCAAAATAGAAGGTAACCATGGAGATATTTTTCAATAGTCAGAGAAACTCAACTTGGTGGTGGTGTGTAGGGAGAAGGGGGGCGAGGGGGGGGGGGCTTTCTCTTCCCATCAAAAACTATGGAAACCTATACAACTCGCTATGCCACTTGGGGCGGGCTGCCTCTTAGAGTGTCTCCAGTGTCCCCACCTCCTGGTATGCACAGCCTTCAGTAAGGCCTCTCCCTGAGTGTGGCCTGGATTTAATGATTTACTTCAAGCAAATAGAATGTGGCAGAGGAGATGTAGGTCATTTCTGAGATTAGGTGACAAAAAAGACAGTACCTTGGGCGCCCCCTCTGGCTCATTTGCTCCCTTGCTCTGAGCAAAGCCAGCTGTCCTGTTGTGAGTTGTGCTGTGGGGAGAGACCCATTTGGCAAGGAACTGATATCTTTGACCAACAGGAGTCCTGCCAACAGCCACGGAAGTGCACCTGGAAGAGCACCCTTCCCCAGCGGGCCTCCATATGATCACATCCCAGGCCAGTATCTCGATTGCAAGCTTGTCGGAGACCCAGAGCTGAGGCATCCAGCTAAGTCATGCCTGAATTTCTGACCGACAGAAACAGTAGAATAACACATGGCTACTGTTTTGTTTTGTTTTGTATGTGTGTGTGGAGTTTGTTTAGTTTTGTTGTTTTGTTTTGCAGTGCAGTCTCCCACTACCACAAATTATGCAGCCGAGTTTCCCGTGTTTGGGGAAGTCACAGGGGTCAGCACATCTGAAGTGCAATGGATAAGCCTCACCCTGGAAAAGCCACCTTCATGATTATGGCATCTCCCCTGATACATGGCTATTGTTTTAAGCCATCAATTGGGGCAATTTGTTACAGAGCAACGGATAACTAATGCACCCCGTCAAGCCCTTCAAGGTGACAGGAGTGGAGTTACTGTCTGGGTTGCTGACTGGGAGCTGGAGCAGAACATCTCAGAGAACTCGAATCGAGGTGGAATGAACCTCCTTACGCATCAGCTTCGCATAGATACGTATAGTCGCTGATTGGGATCAGAATATATAAAGCTTTGGGGGTATTTTTTTTTAACATTACAGATATTGCTGAATCTGGTCTTGTGCTGCTGAAGACAGATGGAGAATTCTCTACAATTAAACAGCCCCAGTACAAGAAGAGCATGAATTAGCACAGGGCACTAACTGAGGCTGAGAAATGAAGCAAAGGAAAGCACTCAAACAAGATTAGACTGTAGACAATTCCCTTAGCTTCTCTGGAAAGAGCTTCCACACAAATCTCAAGTGAGAACGTATTAGAAATAAAGCCAGAGTATCATGGTTGTGGTGGCTGCACATGAATTGCAGTGTGTGGGTGTGTGCTACACACTGCAGACTCCAATATTAAACCAAGGCCGGTCACTGGAGGGTGTGCCTGTCCAAACAGCCGTCAGAGATCAGCACGGTCTGTATGAAAAGGAGCTACCCTGTGTCTGCAATGCCTGCTATGTGCCAGGCACTCTCCCAAGCTGGTAGGTAATTCATGTGCCATCAGTGAGCACATGAGGTGGGTGCTGTTTTTATTCTCACTTTGAAAATGAGGAAACAGAAGCACAGAAACTTTAAATAATGTGCCAAGCGCCTGCTAGAAAGTGGTAGCACCAGGAATTGAGGGCAGGCAATCTGGCTTCAAACCCACTTGTTACCACTACTTTAAAATGGATTTTGGATAAGCCTCTTATGAAAAGGGAGCCAAAGGGTTGGTAACTTTTTAACCTTGCAGGTAAGTAAAAGACAAGAAAATAACTTACCTCTTGGGACAAGAGAAGTAGGGTGGGCGGGACATACACTTTCCTTTCCTACTCTCCGCCCTGATTCACCCAGCTCTGCGCTCTAGAAAACTGACCTGTGTGAACTGCAACAATGTTCTCCTTTGGTCCTTGGTCTCTGGTTAGATTTCCAACAGGAGGCACAGGCAGGAGTGTGGGCAGGGGGGAAGCCTCCAGCTTTGTCTCTTGTCCAGCATCCTCTCTCCCTCTCCCGAAGCTCAGAGCCCCTGCCTTGCAGCCCTGTCATGTCCTAGTCACCACTCTCTACCCCGGCCCCTTAAGTCCAAAACAAAGTGTGGTAGCCAGTCCTGAGGGTATTGCAATATCCCTCTAGGGTCCTAACCTTGCTGTTCCTTTGCATACAGTCTTATTCTTAAACTTTCTTCTCTTGTTTGGATGTTGCCTTCTGCTAAGACTCTGTGCAGATCTTAGGGCTTACCTGCCACATCCAGGAACCTTGCCTAAAAGTTTGGGGGAAGGAAAAGTTCAAAGGTATCATTGTTCATGTCACTCGTATATTCTTCCCATAATGCCCCCTGTGGTCTTCAGTCAAGTCATCATGGAAAGATGGACATAAGGTCTCCAATAGAATGAAAGACTGTATCACTAGACGTAAATGAGAAAAAAAAATAAGAGGTGACCCAGTGGCCAAATATAAGATTACTAGGAGCCCAGTGCATGAATTCATGCACCTTGAAAGGAACTGTGGGCATCGAGGCTGTGGTGGGCACAGGGGCAGTTCTTGGCCCATCCTCCATGTCCAAGTCCGGGCCCTTCCGCCATGGCCTCCAGCCCCCTATCTGCCCGCAACCCCACTCCCGCCGCTGCCACCGCCACCGCTGCTCCTGTGCACTGATGGCTCTGGCCCCACTCGCACCTGCTAACAGCATGGAGTGATTGGGGCCAGTGCCGGGTGCTGGCAGCGGGTGCAAGAGGCAGCTGCCAGCCCCAATTGCCCTTCAGGAGCAGGGGGAGGTGGAGAAGCCCTGAGGGGTTATCAGGGCCTGAACTCGCTGCTCACTCCCGCTGATGGTGTGGAGCGATCAGGGTTACCGCTGCACATGGGAGCAAAGAATTTTCAGTAACCACCAGAGGCTTGCCCCAATGACAGTGACCAGTGCCCCGCCTTGGTCTGGGCCACCACTCACCTGCTCCACCATCCTGCCATGTTCCACACATGCACTCTGGTGGTCATAGCAACCAGTTGTACAGTTGTTCAGTTGTTCTGCTGTTTGGTCTATTTGCATATTAGTGTTTTATATAGAGAGATAATAGCTACACAGGAACAGCTTTCAGACAAGCCTGGGGTCCCTTAAATATTTAGATTTATAGGGCTGCTTCTCTAGCTCTTTTGCTATAAAAGACTATAAACCATCACTGTGACCAATTATCTGTGATTGTGATTTCAATTGATGTGACCCCAGGGGAAACTAACATAATATATATTTATGCTGTTGTAAATAATTGTTAATTTGTATAATGTTCAGAAGTAAAATAGCTCCTTTAGGTGTACTAATAAGGAAAATAGGTTATACACGGCTGACAATTTTGTCAAAATCCTGGTGAGCCAGAATAAACAATTTTAGAAGGAAAAAAACCTAGATAGCTGGTGTTGTGGTAGCCAAGGAATTTAGGTGTTTTTCACTTATAATGAATCCCCACATAGCTCATATAGAAAGATAATGTTAGTCATCTCACTGAGCACTAGAGCCAGAGTACAAGGAGAACGAGAATGGTCCAGGTTCACTAGGAAATCCTTAACTTCTATTGCTCAGTCTCACTCTGGAATTCATTTTCATAGGCCAGGGTCAGCAAACTACAGCCAGCAGGCCAAATCTGGCCCCCAGTCTATTTTTGTAAATAAGGTTTTATTGGAACACAGCCATGCCCATTTGTTCTCATATTGTCTATGGCTGCTTTCCACACTACAATGTCAGTGTTGAGTAGCTGCAAACAGAGACAATATGGCCCACAAAGCCTAAAATAATGCTATGTGGTCCTTTATATAAAACTAGAGGCCCAGTGCATGAATCTGTGCACTGGTGGGGTCCCTCGGCGTGGCCTGTGGGTACTGGTCCAACACCAACTGCTGCTCCTGCCTGCTGCTCTCTCTCATCCTGACCCTGCTGCACCTGCTGCAGGCTCGCACCCAGTCAGTCCTGATTGGAAGAGGCTTGTGCCGCCATAGCGGTGCTCACCAGCCATGAGCCCTGCATCTGGCACCCATTCCGAGGGGGGTGGGAGGGGCAGGGTGAAATCGGCCCTCCGGGTGGGCGGTGGGATGCCCTTGCTGTTCCGGGATCTGGATCCATCCCACTGATGTTCATGCCAGTTGTTGGGAGTAACATGGCAGCCACTTTTATATTATTTCTTCCTTAGAGCATCTAGGGAGGGGAAACGGCCACGGTGCCTGAGGCTGACTTCCAGGAGTCTGGTGGCGCTGGCCTGTTCTCCAGAGATTGGACCTGCAGGAATACTGAGGGAGGGAGTGGCTGCTGCCAAGCTGGTGGGCCACCGGGACAGGTCAGTCAGCTGAGCAGCACTCCTGCTGTGGGAGCACTAATCACCAGGGGGAAACTTCTGCTTTGAGCATCTTCCATCTGGTGGTCAGTGCACATCATAGCGACCAGTCAACCTGTCATTTGGTCATTGGGTCATTCAGTCTTAGGCTTTTATATATATAGAAGTTTGTGAATCCCTGATCTAGGCTATCTAGGCTAGGTATTTTTCTTGTCTTCCTTAAAATTCTAATCATAAAATGCATTGCACTAACTTTCTATTTCTCCCTTTGCCTCCTCTGACTCTATGGAGATAATACTGGACTGCACAACTCAGAAATAACAAAATAGAAAAGAACAAATCCAAGACAAAAGCTAAGAGACAGGTGTCCATCTACTTCAAAGAAAAATCACTTTATTTTTTCTAAGCTTCTGTTGGATTGCAATAATCCCTTCAAGCTTTAAAACTATGAGTTGAAGGGTCTAAGGCAGGGTGGGCAAACTTTTTGACTCGAGGGCCACAATGGGTTCTTAAACTGGACCGGAGGGCCAGAACAAAAACATGGATGGAGTGTTTGTGTGAACTAATATAAATTCAAAGTAAACATCATTACATAAAAGGGTACGGTTTTTTTTTTGTTTTTGTTTTTGTTTTGTTTTTTTGTTTGTTTGTTTGTTTTTGTTTTTTTGTTTTTTGTTTTTTGTTTTTTTTTACTTTTATTCATTTCAAACGGGCCAGATCTGGCCCACAGGCCGTAGTTTGCCCATGGCTGGTCTAAGGTATACTCCTTATAAATGACTGTTTTATATTGAAAAAAATTAAATAATCAATTTAAAGAAAACACTGATAACAATGAAATAATTGTCTCAAAACTGCTCTTTTCCAGATTAATCTTCCAAAACTCATGTTTTAGGCACACCAATTTTCTACCCAAGGCTTTCAAATATTTATTCTGTCCAATGATCCAGAACCATCTACATTAATAAAAGACATACATGCAAATTGACTGTACCTTTGCTACACCTTAAGCCATGCCCACCAGCCAATCAGAGCGACTACATGCAAATTAACCCAACCAAGATGGCGGCCAGCAACCACGGAGCTGGAGCGAGCAGGAGGCTTGGTTGCTCCAATGATGGAGGAAGCCAAGCTTCCCACCTGCCATGGCCGGCTCTGAGCTCCACTCAAAGCAACAAAGTTACAATTATAGAAGGTAAATAAACCACAGATACCTGCTTTCAGCCAGCCGTGGCTACGGAGCTGGAGCGAGCAGGAGTGGGTTGCCCCTGGCAATGGAGGAAGCCAAGCTTCCCTCCTGCCCACCCTGGCCAGCTCTGAGCTCCTCTCAAGGCCACAAAATTTCAATTATAGAAGGTAAATAAATCCCAGAATAAAAAAAGAAAAAAAGGAGAGGCTGGGAGCTTCTGTCGCTGGGGGGGTGGGGGGGGGGGCGGGGGCTTGGCCAGCCTGAAAACAGCCCTCAGCCCCTCACCTAGACTGACCAGGAACCCCAGTGGGTACCCCCCACCCTAAAGGGGGGTTGGCCAGCCTGCAAAAAGCCATCAGCCCCTCACCCAGGCTGGCCAGGACCCCCAGTGGGGACCCCCACCCTGAAGGGGGTGTGACCAGCCTGCAAACACCCATCAGCCCCTCACCCAGGCTGACCAGGCACCCCAGCAGGACTCCCACCCCGATCTGGGACACCCTTCAGGGCAAACCAGCCGGCCCCCACCCATTCACCAAGCCTCTATCCTATATAATAAAAGGGCAATATGCAAACTGACCCTAACAGCAGAACTACTGGGAATGACTGGTCACTATGACACACACTGACCACCAGGGGGCAGATGCTCAATGCAGGAGCTGTCCCCTGGTGGTCAGTGTGCTCCCACATGGGGAGCTCTGCTCAGCCACAAGCCAGGCTGACAGCTGCCAGTATAGCGGTGGTGGTGGGAGCCTCTCTCGCCTCCTCAGCAGCGCTAAGGATGTCTGACTGCAGCTTAGGCCTGCTCCCCGCTGGCAAGTGGGCATCCCACAAGGGCTCCCGGGCTGCCAGAGGGATGTCTGACTGCAAACTTAGGCCCAATCCCCCCGGGGAGCGGGCCTAAGCCAGCAGGTGGTTATCCCCCAAGGGGTCCCAGACTGCAAGAGGGCACAGGCCGGGCTGAGGGACCACCCCCTCCCCCGAGTGCACATATATATATATATATATGGCTAAGTGTCCAACCATCTGACCGGTCGCTATGACATGCACTGACCACCAAGGGGCAGACACTCAATGCAGGAGCTGCCGTGGTATGCACTTGGCATTTACAGAGAAATGGCACTGCAGAGCTGGTGCCCACAAAGCAGTACTCAGCTTCCCCTAAGTGTTACACAGGCCCCGCCACCACTCATGAGTGACAGCCCACTAAATCGCAGCTGATGCTGCTGAGACCCTATGGTGCAAAATGTGGCCCACAGCCCAGCCCAGTCCAGAAACGGTGGCTGTGGGCATGGAGTAATGACATCACGTGGCAACACCCAGCTTCCTCTCCCTAGCAACTAGCCTCCTTGGAGTTTCTTAAGCCCAGGAACATGACTTGCATTATAGCCAGGTGGAAACATTTTACACTTTAACCAAAAGTCTGTGAAGTGTTTTTCTGTGCCTCATCTCATTTGATCCTCACAGAAGTCCTAGAGTAAGTACATAGGAGACTTGGTGGAATCCTATTTTCTTTTTATTAGCCAGAAAACAGAGATTTAGCAAGCTTAGAAACTTGACCCAAATGAAAAGAAGTAAGAAATGGTTGACCTTGAAAATGACTTCAGGTTTTCTCACTGTGCAGAATATAGTCAAACACTGCTACAGTTAAATATTTTACCCTTTGTTCTCCCTGTGTGATCTACAATAATAATCTGCTTTGTGATGATATTTATTGCTGTGTTGCTGATAATTACCTGAAAGATAAGTTGGGGTGCTTCACTGGGCTGGAAAAAGTTTAGCTAAATCAGAAAGCAGGTTTAATTAAGCAAGTTTATTCTATATATACTAGAGGCCCATTGCAGGAAGATTCCTGCAAGAATAGGGCTTTGCTCCCTTCTCCACTGCCTCGCTCCCTCACGTCTCTGCTGCCTCAGCTCCCCTCCCATCTCCGCTGTCTCGGCTCCACTCCCATATCTGCTGCCTTGGCTCCCTCCCTTCTCTACCGCTTCACTCCCTTCTGCAGCGCTTGGCTTCCTTCTATGCTGTCTTCAGTCTTCGCTCCACGCCTGAGTATACAAATTAACTGCCATCTTTATTGGGTTAATTTTAATACTTGCTCTGATTGGCTGATGGGCGTAACAGAAGGGTGATCAATTTGCATGTTTCTCTTTTGTTAGTGTAGATAAAAGGCTAAGTTGACTCGCACATGTGAGATATATATAAAGCTCTCACTAGCGCCAATTGCATGTGTGTGTTTTGATCTGTCATTGTTGATTGTGAATTTGGTTGACACTTCTATTATAGAGAAAGGGTGAATAGCAATATTGAAATATTTCTTCTAATTAATTTCCTTTCAATGTGCACAAATTTGTGCACTGGGCCACTAGTAGATATCATATGAATAAAAATCACCTTTGAAAGAAAGTTTCAAAAAGATCCCTGCATTGTAATAACATTTATATTAAGTTTTGAAACATTACAAAAGCAGGATCTGAGTTCTAGAGTTACCACATTATAAGATTCAAAAAAAAAAAAATTAACAAAAAAATCACTAGGTATACAAAGAAACAGGAATGAGTGGTCCATATAAAGGAATAAAATTAATTGACAGAAAATGTACCTGAGGTAGTCCAGGTTTACTGGACAAAGATTTTAATGCTGTCTTAAAGATGCTCAAAGAGCTAAAAAGTGTTTAGAATAAATAAAGGACAAAAATGTTGAGGAAAATAAAAATAGCAATAGAAATTATAAAAAGAAACCAAAAAGAAATTCTGGGATTGCAAAGTTCAATAAATTTAATGAGTAATACATTTAAAAACAAGATGTGAGCAGCCCGACTAGTGTGATTCCATGGTTGAGTGTTGACCAATGAACCAGGAAATCATGGTTCCATTCCAGGTCAGGGCACACGCCCAGGTTGCAGGCTCAATCCCCAGTAGAGGTTATGCAGGAGGCAACTGTTCAATGATTCTCTCATCACTGATGTTTCTATCTTTCTCTCCCTCTCCATTCCTCTCTCTGAAATCAACAAAATCATATTTTAAAAAAGCATAAGTGGGCAAACAGAAGAAAGAGGATAGAATTGAAATTATTTAATCTAAGGAATATAGGGGTGGGGGGAATGAACAGAGCCTAGGGATCTATGGGACACCATTCAAAGCACTAGAATACACCTTGTGAGAATCCCAGAAGCAGAGAAAGAGAAAGGGGTTAAAAATATATTTGAAGAAATAATAGCCAATAACTTCCCAAATCTGAGAAGCTCAATAAGCGCTAGGTGGGATAAACTCAAAATGACCCAGACAACGACAAACTGTCAAAATCCAAAGACAGAGAACCTTGAAGGCAGCAACAGAGAAGGGACTCTGCAGGTATAAAGGATCCTTAATAATATTTTCCGTCAATGTCTCATCAACCTTGGAGGCCAGAAGGCAGTGGGTTAATATAAGTGCTATGAAAAAACAAAACAAAACAAAACAAAACAAACTCTGTCCATCAAAAATTATATATCTGGCAAAATTGTCCTTCAAAAATGAGAGAAAAATTAAGACATTTTCAGGTTTCAAAAAGCTAAAGAAGTATGTTACCTCTTGACCTAACTTCTAAAGGGAGTCTGAGGTTGAAATAAAAAAAGTTAGACAGTAACTTGAAGCCACATGAAGACATGAAGACCTCTGGCAAAGGTAAGTATATGTGCAGTTATAAAAGCTAGTATTATTATAAGTTTGACTGTTACTCTACTTTTAGTTTTATCATAATTTAAGAAACAAATGCATAAAGTAATTATTAATCTATGTTCTTGGACACACAATATAGGGCATCCCAAAAAATGTATACACACATTTTGAATAATTATAAAGGCAGTGTTTATTAAAATACTTTTCATTTTCAAAACTGAACTATCAGCTTTTAAAGTGTGTATACATTTTTGGGGGACACCCTGGGTATAAAGATGTAACCTGTAACATCAATAACAAGAAGAGGCCAGGGGCAAAACTGAATAACAGCAGAGATTTATATACTATTAAAGTTGCTATAAACTAGATTGTTTCAACTTTAGGCTGACAAATTCAATATCCATGGTAACCACAAAGCAAATATTTGTAGAAAATGCACAAAGGGAAATGAAAAAGGGAATCAAATGCCTCACTACAAAAAGAAAAAAAAAAAAACTAAACAGAGGAAGTCAGTAGAGAGGAAAGAGGGGACTGAAGCTATAAGGATTATATAAAGGAAATAGCAGGATGTCAGAAGTAATTTTTTCCTTATCAGCAATTACTTTAAATGTAAATGGATTAAACTTGGCAACAACAACAAAAAAATATGGGCAGAATGAATTTTAAAATGTGATCCAACTATATGCTATTTATAAGAGACTCATTTTAGATCCAAAGATAAAATAGATTAAAAATAAAAGACTGGAAAAAGATATTTCATTCAAATAGTAACTAAAAGAAAGCGGGAGTAGTTATACCAATATTAAATAAGAATTTAAATCAAACAAAGTTATAAGAGACAAAGAAAAGCATTATATATTAACAAAAGTTTCAATATAGCAAGAAAATATAACAATTATAAACATTGATGTACCTAAAAACTGGAACCCTTGTACATTGCTGGTGGGAATGTAAAATGGTGTGGCCTCTATGGTAAAGGGTTTTGCATTTTCTTAAAAGGTTAAACATAGAATTACCATGTGACCCAGTAATCCCACTTCTGGGTATACGCCCAAAAGAGTTGAAAGCAGGGACTCAAAGAGCAATTTATTTTATTTTATTTTATTTTTTATAAATATATTTTATTGATTTTTTAAAGAGAGGAAGGGAGAGAGATAGAGAGTTAGAAACATCGATGAGAGAGAAACATCGATCAGCTGCCTCCTGCACATCTCCTACTGGGGATGTGCCCGCAACCCAGGTACGTGCCCTTGACCGGAATCAAACCTGGGACCTTTCAGTCCGCAAGCCTACGCTCTATCCACTGAGCCAAACCGGTTCCGGCTCAAAGAGCAATTTATACACCAGTGTTCATAGTGGCATTATTCATGTAGCCAAATGGTAGAAACAACCCCTGTCCAATAAGAGATAAACACACTGTGATACATACATACAATGAAATGTTATTCAGCCTTGAAAAGTGAATGACACTGATATGTGCCACAACATGGGTGGACCTTAAAAACATTATGCTTAACAAAATAAGCTCAACACAGAAGGACAAATATTGTTAATTCATTATATGAGGTACCTAGAATAGGCAAATTTATAGTGACAGAAAGTAGAGTAGGACTTGCCAGAGACTGGGGAAAGGAAGGTGAGAGTTATGGTTAATGGGTACCGAGTTTTTGTTGGGGTTGATGAAAAGTTTCTGAATGGAGATCGTGGTGATGGTTACACACATTGTGCACATATTTAATGTCACTGAATTGTACACTCGTGAATGGTTAAAAAGGTAAATATGACGCTTTGTATATTTTACTACAATAAAAATGTTCTCTCTGGAAGTAGTCCTGCAGCAGGAGAGACGGCATCACAGCGTAGGTGGGGCCACCCTGGATGTGGAGGCTGAAAGGTCTGAAGCTGCTGGGATAACCTCGAGAAAAGGTTATCATTGCTTATCAAACACACGTTGTCCTTCCCTGCCCTGTCCTGGTCCTGGCAAAATGTGCACAAAACTAACTGTTCTTAAGCAGCCGAATCCATCCACAACACACTCACAGCACTGAGGACACTGCCCTGAAGAGTGAACAGCCGTTCTATACAAAGCCGACGCGGAGGACATGCCACAGAAAATTGATGGATTCTTGTATCAAAAATCAATTTTGCTTAGAATGAAAAAGCTTGTCTCATTCCTGGGAAATTGACCAAAAGATAGAGAAATGATGGAAGATCAGCTGAAAAAGAGCATGTTATAAAGCGGTTAGAAGTTGTGTTTTGAATCCACTAACGCCTCTTGCTCAGCCTGCTTACTGCTGCACCTCCAGCACAGAGCTGGCACAGCTTACTCAGAAAAGCATCTGTCAAATGGAGACACAGCCTCTACTTCAAACTCCCAGAGTGGATCATCGTATTATGTCCGTGTAGACAGTGTGTGATTAAGTCACTCGGGTGTAACTGTGGTCTTGGTATATGTGTCTTGAGTCATTTTCCCAGGGCAAGTAATTAATGACATCAGTCAGAATTTTCCCAGGTATAACATTAGGGTGAACCACTCAGGATGATGTTAAAATTGATTGGTTAAGCTCAATAATGACGCCTTTGGTTTTTTATCTCTATGTAATATCAGTATCCACTTGTCAATTACTGCTTTCACTGATTCATCCTGAAAGTCTTCTTATGCGTTTAAATTTTAATAATTTTGTTTTAGTTTTGATTCAGAACAATTTATAAACAAATTGGGAGCATTGAAACAAAAGTCATAATTTGTGCTCATGACTGTATACAGTAATACTGTCTTAGTAATAACACAACAATATTAATGATTAACGTTCCTGAAATGGACGAGAAGAAAGAAAAAACTTCCGCAATGAATAAATGTAATTCTAATTTACCGGAGCTCTGAAGTCCTTCTCAACCACGAGAAGAAATGCACCTTTTTATCGACACATCATTACCATTAGTTCTCACCTACGATATATGTTATGAAACTTTAGGAGTGAAAAGTTGTAAATGGCATTCAGGAGTCAGGAAGACTCTGTATAAACAGGAAGAACAGTAGTTTCACACAAACAGGCCCCTGTATTGACAAGCTGACATGTACAAATATAGACACCATCCAAGCAGGGCTGTGGAGAGAACCATGTCAAAGCTGATCAATTATTCATCACCCAGTCTGCAGAGAGAACACTATCAGGTAATGATCTGTAATTATTAATAAATAATTCAAGCTTTAATAGCCCTGAAATGAAATGCTTAATTGCATCACAACATAATTAATGAAATTAGCTGCAGTGTTTAAAATGAGTAATTTTTTCTTCAACCTTTCTTTCTTACATTTTTCTTTGCCCCAAATACTGGTAATACAGAGGATAAATAGGGTGATTAAATTGGAAGAGTGGGAGTGTGTGCACCCCTAGTGTGTGTTTTAGTGTGGGGATATGTGTGAGTGTGGATTTGTTCTTAGACTCCTGACATCCAAGATATTCTGGGAAGTGGAGAAATGGGTTTTGTCAGCTCATCCCTGACAGTAACCCTAGCATTGAGTGTCCCTCAGGTTGGTGCAATATTTAATGCAGCTTCATGGTGGGCATGGGGAGGGGAAGGGAGGAGAGGAAGGGAGGGAGTGGTGCTTCAAACACAAAATAAAATAAACTCCTGACCCTTTAGAGTTCATGGTCTCTTGGGTAACAATTCTATATAATAAAGAGGTAATATGCAAATTAACCCTCACACCCTCACAAGATGTCTGCCTAAGATCAGGCCGGCAGGGGGGGTAGTGAGGGATGACCAAATGACTGAACAGCAGGCTGTGTGGGGTGACCAGGCTGACAGGGGGACTGTGAGGGGCGACCAGACCAGTGGGGGTGGGGGAGGCAGTTGGGGGTGACCAGGCCAGTGGGGGGTATGGGGGAGGGCAGTTAGGGGCAGCCAGGCAGGCAGGCAGGCAGGTGAACAATTAGGAGCCAGCGGTCTAGGATTGTGAGAGGGATGTCCGACTGCCGGTTTAGGCCCGATTTAAACCCGCAGTCAGACACCCTGCAAGGGGTCCCGGATTGGAAATGGTGCAGGCTTGACTGAGCCCCTTCACCCATGCATGAATTTCATGCACCAGGCCTCTAGTAGTTAGAATAAGATGCAAGACACAGACTATCATTTACAAACTTTTTGGTAAAACTTTTAAAAGTCAGAAGCCAGGATGGTGAAGACTAATATCAGTAGGTATGCAAGTGAAGCCTTGTGGACCCCAATAGCTCATAGGGCTCCAGGTCCCACCTAGCACCGGCTCCACCAGCTTTGTCGTTGTGGCACCCACAGTGGTTCAGAGAGCTCTCGGTGCCTCCACAATATCACTGGGCTTCCAGACTTTCTCCACCTTGTCTCCTTTCAGGGAATCCAGCCTCTGGCCTCTTGCTCACTACCTGCTCCCAAATCAGAGAGGCCCTTAAACCTTGACAATCCTTGAAAGAGGACTGCAAGTGGAGAAAGGTGAGAAAATGTGGATATGGTGAGATGATAGTATTCTCCAGGAGTGTGTCCTGGAAGTGGGGAGTGTGGAGGAGAGACAGTCAGGGCTGAGTCTGCACAGGCTGGAGAGCAGGAATTCAACTGGGTGGGATGGAAGAATAGACAGGGCAAGGGACAAGAGGGACAGCAATGTGTTCAGAGTGGATGTCCAAGGGAGTTTGAGATTTGCCATCTACATCTATCACCTGTGCCAGATGATAGTCTACTTACTTACAGATATTTACTCATTTCATGTCTCAATCATCCTGTGGAAGAAGTTTTTATCACTATCATTATTCCTCTTTTATAGAAGAGGAAACCAAAGCACAACACAGGTACATAATTTGTCCAGGGTGCACAGCTAGTCAGAGCTGGAACCGAGACTTGAACCAAATACTTCTGGGTCCAGAGTCCACCTAGTTGCCTTCTGTGCTCTTCTGAGTTAAATATCAGAGGAAGCTTGCTCTCAATTCTTCACCTATGGTGATTGTATATCCACCCAGTCTCTTCCCATGTCACCAGAGTGAGAGGAATACACTTCTCTATCATCTGGCTTTGCACTTGGCCCTGAGACTTGCTTTGGCCAATTACCCAGTGGATATGCCTTGAGGAAAGGGTTGCAACGTGCTTGTGTGGTTGGGTTTATTCTCTTGCTCTTGCCTTTCTCCATGAGTAGACTATGCCTCAGGTGGCCACTAGATCAAGGAAGTTGTTAGACATTCAGAGAAAACCTTCACTCAATCCTCTGCTTGAAGCCAGGCTTAGCCAAGCACAACACCAAGGAGTGGCGCTCCAGTGACCATCACATCTGTAGCCTGAAGCAGAGCTACCCCCGCTGACCTGCACACCAGTGACCATAGAAATAAAAGCTTATTGTTATATGCCATTGAGATTTTGTAGTTGTTTGTTATGTAGCATTATTATGATAATAGCTGACTAATACTGCTTCACCATCCCACCCTCAGGCATTCCTAGACATGGACACTGAATTATTTTCAATATTACTTACAGTGCCAAGTCAAGGCAGCTTCAAGACAAGTTCCCAAGCCCTTATTTCAACCAGATGGCTCCCCTTGGGCGCTTTGAGCAGAAATTCTGGAACAGTCACAGCATTGCTAGCAGTTAGAGCTGGGCTGTAAATACATCTGTCTGACGCAGAACCCTAGAATTCAGCCACTGAATTAGAAGGCCCATCAAATATGAATGAACCTATGCCACAGTCCCAGCTGAAGGGGCTGGCCAATGGCTACAGGCAATGATTCCAGATTCGTCTACGCTACCTCCAAGTCACTACTGTTGGCTCTTCCACCTCTTATTTCTCTGACAGATTTTGTTTGGCTCTATGCCTGACCCCCCTTCCTCATTAGCTTTAAAACATGGATGAACTGATTTGAGATAAGTTCGCTGTCTCTGATTTCAGCACCATCCGTGGGACACAACTTCCAGGATTCTCCCTTTAATCCAAACATATATCAGTCGCAGGTAAGATGCTTTCTTACCAATAAAACTGTTCCCAGTTTGGCCCCTCCCCTTCCATCTATGGAAGAGGATCAAGTATCTTAGGCCCAACTCAAATCCAGACTCTATACTGAGTGTTTAACACATGGACAACTGAGCTGACCCCCTGTATGGGGAAAGGAGCCATGTCTTGATTAGCAACAATGGGGCAGGGCCATTGGAGAGGACACAGAACAGAGAATCCCACCCAGCAGGTTTTGTAGGAGCCCCAAAGATCTGCTATTGTGAGGTGCAGGCAAGAACTTTGAACGAGGTACTATCCAGAAGGATCCAGAGTCCAGAAGACACAAGAAGGGCAGGCATGGCCCTTATCATACAGGACTGGAGCTCTGCCACATTGCCCTGTGGGCCAGGGTGACCTAGCTAGAGGGGGAGGGGGGGCAGTTTGGCTGAGGCAGAGGCAAGGGAGACTGTGAGAAACCACACTGCTGCAAGGATCTTGCCATCCTGCCTCTGGCATTTTCTCAAACTGGCCATCTCACCCGGCTGATGACAAAGGTCGGTCTGAGTGAGCCAGACTGTCTCTGGGGGCGCCTGCCTGTCCCATCTGGTCACACTTGGTCTGAAAGCCCCATTGCTTTCAGCATGGCTGGGATTATTTTCGCATACTTCCATAGCCTTTTATATTTATAGTGCGGTACTCAATCATTTTAACTCAAGCTTTTAGTGCTGAAAGGTAAAGGAGGTTATTGAATTTCTCTTCCTCTGTACCAATGAGAAGCATAGTTCCCTTCGGTCATCAATAAATTATTATTATTATTGCTATAATAATTATTTAAAAAAGAAAACTGCTATGTGGGCCTAAGATTATATCTGATTTAAAGTGAACTTTAAACACGTGGTACACAATATCCTACAGGGCCTAGTTACTATCTCTGGTTTGGTGTAAAAAAAAGGTGCTGGAAGGTAGATGGGATCTTTCCCAGGGTGATCCAGCGCCCTCCCTACACACTCCTATGTATATACCCTCCACTAGGGGGAGCGGTTTGAGTTGAGAGCCTGCTGTATCGTAAGATTACTATGATCATTAAATGAGATAATTAATGTAAAATGGCCTTCACAGTGAATCCAAGAAGAAATCTGAGTAATGTTAGGTCTCCGCCTTATTTTTTATGAGTTAGCAGTTAATCAATGTCTCTCGCATAGATGAACTAGTGATTAATGGTTGCAAGTGAAATAGAGCAATGGCTAGAATTACAGAAAAGCAGATGTAGTTCAATGGTGAGAAATCTTCTAAAAACAAAAAATGGCCCCCCAGATGAAGGGGCTATTCCCAACTAAGGAGCAGCTCCTGGCAGGTGCTCAGGGAGAGGCTCACACACCATTTGTCAGCCTTGTGTGGACAACATTTTGGGGGCAGTGACATTGGCCTGATGTTCCCCTTTGGGATTCCTAGATTTGGATAACAATGTAAGCTGGGGTCACCCAAGGACCAAGGCTCATTCGATAGGTGTCCCTAAAGCAATGTGTTTTGGCCTCTCCATGTTCCAATCCTGATTTACTAATCTTCCTAAACACTTAACTCCAGCCAAACTAATGTACCTACTGTCCTCTAAGAGCTGGTTGGAATGCTGTGCCTTCCCTGTTACTTTTCACTGATCTGCTCACCCATCTCACTCTATTAAAGATTCAGCTAAAGCTCAACCTCTTCTGTAAAGTCTTCTCAAATGATACGTCCTGAAGCCACCCACTGCACTCTGAAATCCGACCACCTCTACCCGCAAAATGCATCCATTACCCGAGCACTTCTCACCACCACCATGACTCCCTCTGGCTCAAGCCACTGCCGCCTTATTTTGCCTGGATTACTGCAATGCTTCCTAACAGGCCCTCTTGCTTCACCTCTGCCTCCCCGGGGTACATTCTTCACACACAGCCAGAATAATCTTCTCAGGATTTAAGAAGGTCGAATCATCTTTCTGCTCATGGTTTCCCATTTCGCACGGAGCAAAAGCCAAAGTCCTTACAGTCTCCCACAGGGCCCTACATTTCCTTTGGGCTTCCAGTTTCATTTTGGACCTCTCCTCCTAATGCTCCTTCCTCCGTCCACTCATACCATCGTACTTGCAGAGCCTTCCTTAAATCTGTGCACTGGCTGTTCCTTCTAAGTGGGGTGCTGTCTGCCACTTCCTCATGGCCATCACCCCCACTTCCTTCAAGTCCTTGCTCAGCTGTCACCTTCTAAATGAGGCCTACCCTGATCCCCCCCGTATTTAAAATGTTAATCCAGCCCCTCCCACCTGACTCTATTTCCATAGCATTTACCACCTTATAATATATTATACACTTACTTATTTATTGTGTTCTACCATTTATTTATTAAGTTTATTAACTCCAAAGTAGGAATCATCTCCTATTACTCCTTTAGCGAACATCACTGCTTCTCGAACTTAGTAGAAGCTCAATAAGACTCATTGCTAAGATGGTCCCATGTGAACCACATAGCTGTTTGTGGTGTCTCATTTGAGCAGGAAAGATGCATGCTTTCAAAGCTTGGCAGTGCCATCCTAGTTCATCAGCATTTATTAAACACCAACTGTTAGCAGAGTTTTCTGCCAGGCTCTGAGGTAGAACTTTAAGGATGGTCTTGTCTTCTTGTGGAAAAGGAGAGGTAAGCCAGTTCCTTTGATCATCCAGGGCTCTGTATTTTCTTTGCCAAGTTTACCCAGAACAGTATGGCTGCATTATCTAGACACTTTAGAAAAAGGTGTCTGTAGCGGAAGGTTGTCTATTTCCCAAATGTTAATTCTAGATAATTGCATTTTCATTGCTGTTGAGATCTTAAGTCAAATTCATTTCCTTGGGGTGTATAATTGAAGCCTCGTTTAATGAGTGTTGGTTACATGGGGCTGTCAGGAGAAGAAAGTGAGATGTTATTTGACCTCTGGAAGCATGCTCTTGTGTCCTAAGTAGGAAACACAGCTGCCCACCCAACTGAGTCAACTCTGCAGCTGGGAGCAAAAGGCAGCAGATCTCCATGGACCAAGCCTGGAAGGACTTTGCCAGGAATGCCTGGTGCTGCCTCGCACCTTGGTTTGTCTCCTGCCTCCAGAGGGTCCCCTCCACACAGGGCATAAAACTTCCTCCCCTGTGTCCCCAAATCTCCACATGTATATTGATCACCGGGTTGCCACAGAATGGACTGAGGCTTAGCAAGAGGCAGACTATAGCTGGTGGAGCAGCTACTTGCACCGAGCAGGAATTTTGTGTAGATTTTTATATTAGTGGGAAGAGTAAGCGTTTATAAAGCCCTAGCAGAGTATTTGACTCGAGCAGGCTTGTTACAGAGATGAGGGCCTGTGGGTTTACAGCCCATTTACCCTGCCCTGGAATGGCTGCTGTTTACTGCAGAGTCCTGAGAAGCAGCCCAAAGACCGCTGATGGCTGTCATTTGGTTCTGGAAGTCTCTGGCTGAATGGCTCTAAGCCACGTAGTCTTTCTGGAGTTTGTGATTTTTAAACACTATGTTTAAATGACTGACTCTTCACCAAATAAAACATAACATCCCAAATCTACAAAAAGGCCTGATGTTTTGCTCAGGGACCCCCTAAACCCCCATCCCTCTGTTGCACCCCACTCCCTTCCTGGCCAAACTCAAAGTCATCCCCCAGCCTGGACATTGCTCTCTGGTCCTGGGTCAGTCGCCAAGCACCACACAGAATCCTGGATCCCACACGTCTCACTTGGCGGCCATCATTTCTCTCCAGCACATCCCCTCCCTCAAAATGTATCACTTTATGTTGTTCTTATTTCCTTATTCCTTTGTCTCACCCACTACACTGTAAGTTCCTCAATGACAAAGAGTATGTTTTATTCATTTTGTTTTTCTTACAGTGCTTAGCATGATGCCTGGCCAGAGAGGGGATCTCAATAAATATGGGCTGAAAGATTGTCCCTCTGCACATGTGTACAGTCAGTCTTGCGCAGGCTCCCCATGTCTTCCTCCCCTCCCTCCCCCCTAAAGCCCCTACACTGTAGTTCTGGATGGAGACAGAAAGGATAGGTTTTGCACAAAAGCAGCAACGTGTTTAAATCGATGACTCACAGAGCGTATAAATGTTTGTTGATGAATGAATGCCTAGAGGGAGTTTTCACAGTCCCCTCCCTGTCTCGATTGCCACTTCTGGCTGGCCTTCCCAGCTCCTGCTGCCTCCTGCCGTCTCCTGCTCATTCCCCAGAAGTACCATTGCCTTGCAACAAGGACCTGGCTCACAGGGACACCGAGTGGTCCCGCTGTGTCCTCGGCAGTAGCACCTTAAGCTCACTTACAAACCATTAGTAGGCCCGGGATGAAGTCTGGACCCTGACAGCTGGTTCAGATTCTGTGGCAGGTGGAGCCCAGACCTAAGCACAAGGACTGAAGGACCCCTGCCTCCCCTTAGGCCGCATCGCTTTCCTAAGACGCGCTTCCTGTGTCTTTGTATCTCTTAACGATTAAACATCAACTATTCGCTCCTCATTGGAAAGGTTTCATCACTACCCTTTCCATTTATTCCCTCCAAATCTTCCTCCCAGGGAAGAGTGAGTTACAGCATGGAGAGAGCTGCAAAGAAAAGGGGAAAAGACGGATTCTATAGATTCCATAATATGACCTTGATAAAGACAAAAAGACCTGCCCAGTGAACTTAATAATTTTAGGTGTCCTGTGTTTTAAATACAGCTTCCTGTTCAATACTTTTAATAATCACATGGAATTAAATCGCCCCATTTTGCAAATAAGGAAACCAATCATTAGAGAATTTGCCACTTGCTAAAAGTGAGGCACTTGGTATAAAAGCATATCTGGGGTTCAGAATCACCCACTGTGCGCAGCTTCTCTGCAAACACTGCCCTCTATTCCATCCTGCATCACTGAGTTGGGAAAACCCCATCTTCCTCCCCTGCTTCTCCTTGACTCTCACACACTACCACGCCCACAACCCTTCTCGCATCAGATGTGGGGAGGGTTCCCCACACCAAGCAACTCTGTGACACCAGCTGGGCATCCTACCATTTAATTCAATTCTGACCCGGAGATAGGGTCAGATCCCACAGGTGAAGGGCTTGGTCCCACAAGACTGCCCGCCCCTTTCACATGTCTGTCACAAGTCTAGGTTAATGCCTGTGCGTCTGATGGATTGGCTATTCATTGGAGGTTCCCAAGACACCCACTCGGGTTTGATTAATTTTTCAGAGTTCCTGTCAGAACTGAGGGGAACGGTTTACTTCCTGTTTACCAATTTATTATAGGAGGCTCTGATAAAGAATACGGATGGGCACCCAGATGGAAGAGATTTGCAGGGTAGGGTACGTGAGGAGGCGTGTGGAGCTCCTATGCCCTCTGCGAAGCATCACTTTCTCAGCATCTCCATATGTTCAACAACCTGGAAGCTCTTCCAACCCCCGACTTTGGAAAGTCTTATGGAGAGCTCATCACATAGGCATGATCCATGATTAACTCCATTTCCAGCCCCACTCCCTTCTCTGGAGATCGGGGATGGGGATGAAAATCCCAAGCTTGTGGTCATAGCCTCGGTCTTTCTGGTGCCCAGCTCCCTTGCAGGAGCCTGCCCAGAGTCACCTTATTAGAACAAAAGACACTGCTGTCACCAAGGACAGTCCTGGGAACGCTGTGTCGGGAACTGGGGTCAAAGGCTAAAAACTAGAACAAAAAAAGCTCCTAGTGCTCTGACCACTTGGGACATTACAAAGGCTTTAGGAGCTTTGAGCCAGGAGCTGGGACAGAGACAAATACACAAATATACATATTTCTATTATTTCACAATCATGAGGTCTGGTTTTCTCCTGGTTGCAGACACCCGCGCTATCCTTGGTTGGGCTGGTTCTACACCAAACTGACAAAGGGCATGTTTTTTGAAACCACACACTTTTCTGCCATCACCTATCTTAGCCTTTGTGCTCAACATTCCCCAGAATTCGCTAAGTCCTCTCCCCAAGTGCTTCTCTGTCCCACAGCCCCTCCCTCACCTCTGCCACTGCTCCTCCCCCCAGCCTGGACTCTTCCTTTGATCCCAGGGCCAGATGCCATTTCCTCTCAGCAAGTCCGGAGTGACCTGCGCCCTCAGTTCTAAAGGCTCCTGTGCTTGATAAGCGAACATGATGCAAAATTTTTCAAGAAGTTGTTGGAACTTTTTTAGGTCACTGCATTCTGGCTAAATACCACATTCAACCCATAAAATGGGCCTTTGGAGCATCATTGATGAGTCTTTCAATGTTTATACAAATTCCCATTATGTTTGTAGAACTGTGCTGTTCACATGATATACACTCAAAGAAAGATAAAGAAAAGAGACAGGTGGGAAAGGTGGGATGGAGGGAGAGAGGCCTGGAGAAAGAGTGCATGTGGGTAAGTTTTTCTTCTCTTGTTTCTAGGAAAGCACTAATCTGGACTTCCATTATCTGAGCCTTTTGTTTTATCCATGAAGCAGTTCTGTCCTGTTCTTTCTGGAGTGGAACAAAGATTCTGCAAAGCCACACACCCTGCCAGCTCGGATGCAGAAATGACAGGGGACTGTCTGGGCACCACAGCAGGAAGAGTGCATATCAGCAGAATGCAATCAGCAACGTCAAGTCTAGCAAGAAAAACTTGAGTTAACAACGCCCCTCTGCTTGTGGAAATTGTAGTGTGGAAAGGGAAAATGCATTTGAGGATAGAGGCAATAATCAAGTGCCTTCACTGGGAGGCAAGTTATGGGAAAAGAGCCATCGTCAGCTAGATGATAGGGTTTTAGGTCCAAGGGTCTTTCTGACAGAGACAAGGAAATTCAAGGTGGGGGCGGTCACAGGGAGCTGGTGTGGTGTAATGGGAAAGCCTAGGCCTTGGGCAGCCCCTTGGGCATCCATTGAGAGGACTAAACAAATGTCTTAACTTGTATCATACTCAAATGCTGAGTGTATAAAAGTGATCATTGTACTCACCTTAGGGTGGTTTGATAATTAAATGAGATAATATTTGAACAGTTTCTGGTAAATGTTAGTCGTTTAAGTGATGTGTACTTTCGTCTCCTTTAAACTAAGCTTAAATGTTGTCTCCCACATCAGTACCGCCTAAGCCTTTCTATAATTGCAAAGTAGAAATGTGAAAGGTTGGAGCCAAAAAAAACAAAACAACAGCAACCAAAAAAAAACACCCTAAAACTCATCTAATCCCATCCTCTCATCTTACAGAGGCAGAAAGGAAAGCCCATTGTATACTTGCCAAGACCCAAAGGGATGACAACTGTATGTGATGGCTCAGAACCAAAGGGCTATTCTGGCTATTCATTAAGGGCAGCTCCCTCCTCTTCCTCTATGTGGACACCCCATCACCATCCATAAATCTAATTTTTTCTGAGTAGTATTTGCTGTGGCTTTGTGCTTGGATGGGGTAGCCATCCTTGGAATGAAGATGGCCTTGGCGTGGAGTGGGCTCTTCTTCAGTTCATAATGCCTGGGCAGCGGATTAAGGCACCTGACACCGCTTTTTGGAATCCAGCTCTGACACTTAACAAGCTATGAGACCTTCAACAACTTAACTGATCCCTCTACATCTCATCAGTAAATTTTGGAATAATTATATCGCCAATTCCACAAGGTTTATTTTAGGATTAAATGAGATCCTAAGTGTGTCGGAGGTGACAGCGAACTTTATCAAGTCTCAGGCTTTTGTAAATGATAAAATACTGTGTGAATGCAATTAGTGTATGTACACAGTTTAACATGAGCTTGATTCTGAATGTCAGGCTGCCAACTGCTCAGAAATGGCATATTTTAGATGATCTTGGTGACTCTGTTTCGAACAATAGATGACATGCTCATCAAAGGAGAAGAACTAAGAACAAAATAATTCAATTTTTTATTTCACGTCTCATAAGAAACCTGACGTGCATGCAAGCTGCCGCCCCCCCCCCCCCCCCACACACACACACACCCGGGTTTTGCTCCCTGTGATCATAACCCAGCTGGCATGTCCCAGGTTTGAGACAGGTTGCACCTCATGTTTCTTACTCTGTCTGGCTCCCAGCCATTGCCCTAGTCACTTTATTGACTGAAGAAGCACCTGTGGAAGCCAGGCAACTGCTATTGGACCCCAGGTGAGCCAGGTTCTCCTCTGGGACACACTGGCCAGACATCCCCCCCACACACTGAATCCCCAGGCCCTGGGCCATCGGGGCAGAAAGTGTCTCTTCTCAGGAAGAAGATGGCAACAGTAACAGGTGTTATAACAGAGGCCAGCGTGGAGCATTTTATTAGGCAATCATATATTTTCATTAGTATTGGTGATGAAGCACTTAGCTTTTATTGGGAGTTTTAATGTTTCATCTTGTCACCTACTTTATTGTCACACCAGCCTACTGCCTGCTGGAGAGGCCTTGCTTGCTCTTCTGCTCTGTGCAACATCCTTCCAGACAATTCCTTTCCCTAAGCTCCCCACCTGCTTAAGGAGATACAGTGTCATTCAATGACAAACACAGCTCATAATTTTTATGTCCTTATTATGATCTGGTGCCCTCAGAACGTTAACACGAGGTTAATGGTTTGGCTGAAGCAAGAACAATAGAATAGCCTCACAGGGGGCACTGGCCCTCGTTTGAGGAGCTAAAGTGTTTGGGGATATGAGGAGCAGCTTCTCTCTACGCCTTCAGAAGAAGGCAAAGATGTAGTGTTCAGAGCCCTGAGAGGCCCTCTCATGACCAGGACTCCTCCCTGAGGGAGCTGCAGGCAGGATGGAGAATGGCTTGAGCAACATCAGGGTGGGGCTCCCGACCTCTGGTTTTTAGACCAGGGTTTGTCCACTGGGCACTGTTGTCTTCACTGGTGGGCATGGTTCAAGCTCCAGCCTTGAGAAGGCTCCAGGGCAGCATCCCATCAGAGGACAACCACAGGAGACTGAGGAGCCAGCCAGCTGTCCCACCTCCCAGTTTTTCAGGTCAGGAAATTGAGGTGAAGGGAAAATAAATGATGACTAACTGTAGGTAACACAATATTTCATACCAGCCAACCAGTTTCCAAACCAGACAAAAATCATTGTCTGAGCCCAGGGCTACATGGCGTTCAACACAGCTGAGGCCCCAAAAGGAACAAAATCACTTTATTAAGTACCTACAGTTGCTAGTACTGTGTTATCTAACACCATTTGCCAGGGTGGCATTGTGGAACATATATATGTTATCACAATAACTACTCTGCATTTTCTGTGCAGTGTGGTAAACTGAAAAGTGCTGAAGCTTTACAATCAGAAAAGCAAATCCTGAACCCACTCTGTACCAGCAGAATGATCTTGAGTCTCAGTTTCTTAATCTGTGAAATGGCGATAAAATCACCCACCTTAAGTGGTGAGAGAATTCAGCCAGGCACTGTATGTAAACACTTTGCCACTGGCACAATGGCCACGGAATAGATGGTAGTTATTGTAATTGATTTTATGTATAGGGAGAAGAAAGGTGTTAGGATTGTGGCGCTGATCAGGGTGCACAAGACTGCTAAATCCTCTTCATAATCAATGGTTTCCTTGCTTCTTAGCTGCCTAAGAAAAGCTATATTGGGCATCAAGAGTTTCTAAAGAGCCTATTGAATTTGAATTTGTGTTAGCTATGGATACACAAATTCTTGCAAAAATAAAGGGTTAACAATAAGTTATCAAAGGTAATTTATTAAAGAGAGTAAGCTGGAAGATTGTTTTTCAGAAAGGGATCAAGGCTGAATGCATCAAAAAAGACATGAAGGCAACTCCTGAGAGAAACTCGTTTACTCTCTTTAGCTCTTTGCACAGCACTTCGCATATATGGTTGTTGACTAGTGTTGGTGAAACACTGAATAAAGCAGGCTGGTGGGCCAGGGAAGTTGTTCCTGTCCTCTTTTAAGAAAGAGACTGTAGGAGATGAGAGTTGAGGGTATACAAGGAGAGGGTTCATGCTTTCCTCTCCACCAGAGCCCCAGATGTGACAGGGATCCAGGAAGATTTAACACTCTTCCATATGTGTCACCTACATCTGTGTAATCTTTCTACAATATCCCAAGAAAGTTGGTTTCACAAATTATCACCTGCACTATCTAGGGACTCAGAGAGATTTGGGGGCTGAATCTGGAGACCCAATCATCTTACTTGTGCCTCTGATATGCTGAGTGAACATGAAAGCTCTTACTGAGTACCGCTGATGCACAGGGCTCTACAGCACACTCTCAGCCTCGGAGCTCCTCCTTTTCTCCAAATCCCTCTGTGCCTCCTCTTTCTCTCTGACCCCCTCATTTCCTCCAAGGAAGCACCAGCTTCTTTTTTCTCTTTTTTATTTATTGGTCAGAAAGAGAGAGAAAAACATTGATTTGTTGTTCCACTATGTATGCATTCATTGGTTGCTTCTTGTATGTGCCCTTACCTGGGATTGAACCTGCAACCTTGGCATATCTGGACAATGCTCTAACCAACTGAGCTACATCACCAGGACCAACAGCACCAGTTTCTATAGCTATGGCTTCCACCTACCTGCCAATTGAGGACCCGAATTATAGAGGAGGAAGCTGGCAGGTGTCCACTCCCACATTGCTGAGGGGAGACATTAATAATCTTCTGCCAATGTACCCACTGCTTTTATCCTCTGGACTAGAAAGTTGCTGGTCTCTCTATTCAGTGCCCAGCTTTCTGAACTTCCAACCCTCCTGCTCCATCATCTGACTACAATCTTAATCCATTTTTGTACCTCCTCATGAATGTGGGATGCTCCCTAAAGATCCATGGGAAAAATTTAAGGCTGCTAAGCAAACAGAGAGTTAGTTTCTTGGGAGTTTTAGTGACCTGTTCCCTGTAGTAACTGTACCTGCCTTCATTCTTCTGGTCCCAATGGAATTTTCTCCATATTGCATTTCACATAGAGGGAGCTCAGAGATGGCTCGGCCATGCTGGTGCAGATTTCAGTGCGTTCCCCTCTTGTTCCAGTTGTGTGTGGGGGGAGGAGGTGGTTAAGTGGAAGGGTAAACATAGGGTTAAACCAAATTTCCAACATATTTTCTTCAGTTTTGAACTTAAGCAAAGACTTCTGTCCCAAGAAGAGATTCTTATGCTTCAGCGGAAAGCTATCATGGATTCGGAGCCCTATCCTCATCTGACCACCAAAGCATCCAGCAGTGCACAAGAAATGCATGCATTTTAATGACCAGCACATGTGGTTTGTGCAGAAATAGACAAGACAGCTACATACCTTGGGGAACCTCAAGCTGGTGATAAAGACGGGCCTCTCAACAATCATTAACCACTGGCAGAGAAAGCTTCTCACAGGGCCACCAGACAAGCGACAGCTTCCGAAAAACCTCAGAAAAGGGAATGGTAGATGGATACACTGCTGTGATTTTTATTTTTCTACATCACACTACCAACTGAGAGTCTGAAAATCATCCGTGCTAGTTAGATCCAGAGTGTGGAAGTGACATGTATTTATGTGCCTGGCCCTTTTCCTCTTAGATCCCTTCTCCTGATGAAGAAGGCATCCACTGCCCCACACCTGACCCAAGCTGCTCCTTCACTGTCTTTCCCTCTCTTGACATGTGACACGGTAGATCCCCTCCTTCATCAACCCGTAATTTTACTTCTGCAGCTGGTGCTTCTTCCTGACTAGTCTGTCTGGGTGCTTAATTGGTGTTTACCTTCATTCCTTCCTACTCTCTTTACCTAGGGCTGAGGCTACTTCCTCTCAGTGCCCAGGCTAAACTTTTTAGCTCTGTCCCTAACATTGGGATGCAGGTAGTTGCCTGGCTCAATAGCTAAAGTTTAGTTCATCATTAAAATCACAAACCCAAAGTCTGAAAGGGCTATGCATATATGTAAATGAGTGATGGAGGTCAGTGTAAGATAATAAGGAGTGGAAATCTAGAGAACATATATCTCTGGAAAATGTACACCCCACCTAAGGGCATTTGAAATAAATTTTAACACATCATGCAGGCCAAACAAAGCACAAGTGTTGACTGTGTTCAGGCTGTAAGTTGCACATAAAGTGAAGTATCTGATGCAATCCACATCAAAGGAACCTGAAAAGCTAGCATTCACACTTGTTACCAGGTAGGTGTAAACAATTAAAACAACTGTGCATTATAAATGTTAGAATAAAACATGTGCTTAGAAGTAGAATAAGACACTTGTTCCAAGAGCTCAGAGAAAGAAGTAGTAATTAATTTTAATTAAGAGACCAGGAAAGATTTACCACTAGAGCACAAGTTTAGAAAACAAAATACTCAGCCATAAATAAGGGTAAAATCTTAACCAATTGGGAAAACATGAATGGACCTAGAGGATATTATGCTAAATGAAATAAGTCTGACAGAGAAAGACACATACCATATGATTTTACTTATATGTAGAATCTAAAAAACAAAATAAGTGAACAAATAAAACAGAAGCATAGATACAGAGAACAAACTGATGGTTGCAAAATGGGAGGGGGATTGGAAGGGGGAATTTAAGGGCTGGGTGAAAAAGGTGAAGGGATTAAGTACAAATGGTAGTTACTGAATAGCCATGGGATGCAAAGTACAGCACAGAGAATATGGTCAATAATGTCGTAATAACTATATATGGTGCAGGTGGGTACTGGACTTACCAAGGGGATCCTTCATAAGTTGTAAGTCTAATCACCATGATGTAAACCTGAAACTATGTAATAATGAATGTCAGCCATAAGTGAAAAATAAAATAAATAAATAAAAATGAGAAACAGTCTATGGTATTCCATCTTCTGAAGATGTTCAGTGTGGTGGCTTTATGTGCATTGTCTTTCTACCCATCTTCTAAGCAAATGTGAATCTAGATGGTGTTTACTTCAGACTTGGTTTAGAAATAATTTCATACGCTGGTAGTTCCATTTGGAGTTTCTGTCTTTCATGCACTTGCTTTGCAGTAACTCTGTTTCCCCAAAATGCATTGGGACTCATACATGTTGCTCAAGAGTCAGCCACTATGATTTCGCCAGTGTTATCTTTTTTATCCACATGACAATTAGCATAGTCACAAGACATATCATCGACGCAACTAGTAGTGATCACTACAAAGCATATAGACCAACATGTTTTTATTGACTTCTGCAATTGTCTGATAAATTTTTAAAGTGTGAATATACTTTACTGGATAATTTTCTAGTAGAGTCCAATTTTTCAAATACTTTCATGGCAAATTTTTCAATATTTTCTTTAAGTGTACCTATTTTCTGCTCAAATTCCCAATCTGCCTCACTAACAAGGCAAGACAAATGGGGTCCAGTCACCAAGAGTCTGGTGGAGTCCGTGGCGTGCTTTCTAACTTGTGCTGCATTCACCTGTGTATCCCAGGATCCTAAATGATCCAGTGACTCACATGACCCAGGTACATTAATCTAGAATTCGTCCCTTTAAGCAATTCAGCTTGTTCACATTGCTTTCCCTCCTGCCCTCCCCAAAGGACCTTGGCCCTTTATGCAGACCTATACCTACCTTTAGTTCAGTTCAAAGTGCTTTTGACTCACAAGTGTGGTTGAGGCCAGATAACAAGATGGGTGTTGGAGAGGAGGATGTGAAACCTTCATAGGCCTCTGTGTGTGCAGATAGTCCTGAATGCGTGTCAGCACAAATGTCAGTACATTCCTGAGAGTTAAATCCCCCAAATAAACAATTTGGAATCATGACAGTTCCACTTTTCGCAGTGCCTAATACTTGGTGTGCTCTGGACTGAGCACTTTAGACACATGATATCATTTAATCCTCATGATAATCCTGTAAGATGACAATCATTATCTCAATTTCAAAGATTGAAATTGAGGCTTAACAGAGCTAAGTAACTTGCCCAAGGTCATGCAGCTAGGAAGTGGAGAAGCAGGATTAAATCAAAGTCACTGTGGCTACAAAGTCCGAGTCTTAACCATTGTTTTATGCATCTCATGGTCCCCAAATCTTAGGAGAACTGGCTATACATCACTTAGTCTTGGGGGATCTGGGCTCCTGAACTGACCCTGAGGTCCTCTGATTTTAGAAAGTATCTATAAGATGCTGTGGTGGAGAGAGACATCCAGTAAGACTTCAAAAGCCCATAGGGGACATAATCACTTCAATAAGCATTGTCTAATATATCAACTTACTAATTTTGATATATAAGTTAAGAAATCATTTTTAATTACTATTAATATGTATTTTATATCTATTATGCACATGGCATCATGCTTCAGTTATGTATGAGGTAACCATATTTTTCAAATAAAAATTTAGAGTGGATTGCTGAAGTGACATTATCTTAATTAGGACAAAGAAACACAGTATTGAGAACATAGAAATTCAGAACAGCTTCATAAAGTAAGAAACAAAGATGAGTTAAAACATGGTATTTACTCTCAATGAGCTCAGAATCTAGATGAAAAAGAAACAGTAAACCCATAATATAGTGGAGTCTTGAATTAGTAGATTAATGTAAAGTTCACAATCTAACTACACACATATACAGAGAGAGGAATAATGTGTTCATGTTAAAGATCAATAATCAAGTCCATTCAGACATTTTTACTTCCTATTTAAACTTTTAAAAATAAACTAACTATTTTAGTGTAATATATACTTGAAGTATAATTGACAAACAGTAAACAGAAAAAAAAGAAACAAATCATAAGTATAGATCAAGAAGTTTTGACAAAATGGCCCTGGCTGAGTACTCAGTTGGTTAGAGCATCATCCCCATATGCCAAGGTTGCTGATTCGATCCCCAGTCAGGGCAACCAATGAATGCATAAATAAGTGGAAAAACAAATCTCTCTCTCTCTCTCTCTCTCTCTCTCTCTCTCTCTCTCTCTCTCTCTCTCTCTCTTCCTTTCTCCCTCCCTCTCTGTCTCTCTTCTATCTCTCTCTCTCTAAAAACAAACCCCCAAACAATCAGTTAAAAATATTTTTTGACGCCAAAACCGGTTTGGCTCAGTGGAAAGAGCGTCGGCCTGCAGACTGAAGGGTCCCAGGTTCGATTCCGGTCAAGGGCATGTACCTGGGTTGCGGGCACATCCCCAGTAGAAGATGTGCAGGAGGCAGCTGATCGATGCTTCTCTCTCATCAATGTTTCTAACTCTCTATCTCTCTCCCTTCCTCTCTGTGAAAAATCAATAAAATATATTTTATAAAAAATAAAAAATAAAAAAAATAAAAATAAATAAAAAATATTTTTGACAAAATGAATGCACCTATAAAGCCACCACCCATACTACCCAAAGCAATTTATGGATTCAATGCAATCTCCATTAAAATACCAATGGCATCTTTCACAGACCTAGAACAAACTTTCCAAAAATTTATCTGGAATAAAAAAAGACCCCAAATAGCCACAGCAATCCTGAGAAATAAGAACAAAGTTTGAGGGATCACAATACCAGATATCAAGCTATATTACAAAGCCACGGTTCTCAAAACTGCCTAGTATTGGCACAAAAACAGACATATAAATCAATAGGACAGAACAGAGAACCCAGAAATTGACCCAAATCACTATGCTCAATTAATATTTGACAAAGGAGGCAAGAGCATACAATGGAGTCAAGACAGTCTCTTCAATAAATGGTGCTGGGAAAATTGGTCAGATACATGCAAAAAAAAAAGGAAACTAGATCACCAACTTACACCATACACAAAAATAAACTCAAAATGGTTAAAGAACTTAAATGTAAGATGAGAAACCATAAAAATCTTAGAAAACTCCATAGGCAGCAAAATATCAGACATATGTCATAGCAATGACATATGTCTTTACCGATACTCCTAGAGCAATGGAAACTAAGGAGAAAATAAACAAATGGGACTACATCAAAATAAAAAATTTCTGCACAGCAAAATAAACCATCAATAAAAGAATAAGAAACCCCACTGCACGGAAGAACATATTTGGCAATGCTATCTCAGGTAAGGGTTTAATCTCCAAAATTTATAGGGAACTCATACAACTTAACAAAAGGAAGATAAACAATCCAATCAAAAAATGATCAAAAGACCTAAACAGACATTTTTCAAAAGAGGACATACAGAAGGCCAAGAGACATATGAAAACATGCTCAAAGTCACTAATAATTCGAGAGATGAAAATCAAAACAACAATGAGGTACCATCTCACACTTGTCAGACTGGCTATCATTAACAAATCAACAAACGACAAGTGCTGGCAAGGATGTGGAGAACGAGGAACCCTCGTGCACTGCTAGTGGGAATGCAGACTGGTGCAGCCACTGTGGAAGACAGTATGGAGTTTCCTCAAAAAGTTAAAAATTGAACTCCCATTTCGCCCAGTAATCCCACTTCTAGGAATATATCCCAAGAAACCAGAAACACCAATCAGAAAGGATATATGCACCCCTTTGTTCATAGCAGCACAATTCACCATAGCTAAGATTTGGAAACAGCCTAAGTGCCCATCAGCAGATGAGTAGATTAAAAAACTGTGGTACATCTACACAATGGAATACTACACTGCTGTAAAAAGGAAGGAACTTTTACCATTTGCAACAGCATGGATGGAACTGGAGAGCATTATGCTAAGCGAAATAAGCCAGTCGGAGAAAGATAAATATCACATGAGATCACTCATATATGGGATATAATGATCAACATAAACTGATGAACAAAAATAGATCCAGAGACAAGGTAACACTGAACAGACCAGACCTTCCAACCTCAGAGAGAAGGCAGGGGAGGGGGGCAGGAGTTAAAAGATCAACCGAAGGGCTTGTATGCATGCATATTAGCATAACCAATGGACACAGACACTGGGGTGGTGGGAGCTTGTCCTGAGGGGTGGGAGTGGCCAAGGAGGTGTCAATCAGGGAAAAAGGATACATATGTAATACTTTAAACAAGAAAAGTAAATAAATAATAATAATAATTCACTAGAATTTTTTTGATAAAATGAATGCACCTATCAGTATACAGCCACTGCCCAAATGAAGAAATAGACCATTTCCAACACCCAGAAGCCACTTCATGCTCCTACCCAGTTACTAATCCCCTTTCCCCAAAGTAATCATTGTCCTGAAGGTTTATCACAATTGATTCATTTTACATTATTTTTTAAACTTTTATACATAAAAACCTAAAGTATTATTTTATGTCTGGCTTCTTTTTGCTCAATATTAAGTTTGTAAATTTATCCACATTGCCACCTATCGCAATAGCTTGTACATTTTCATTGCTGTATAATGTTCCATTTTATGACGTTTACTAAATTTTGTCCATTTTACTGTCAACAATTGGGTTGTTTACAGTATTAGGTTATTGTGCATATTAATAATTCACTCCTTTTTATTAATTAGTAGTATTCATTGTATGGAGATTCCACAATATGTTTATCCATTTGCCTGTTGATGGGCATTTGAGTTGTTTCCAATTTGGGGCTATTATAAATAAAGTTGCTATAAATATTCATGTACATATGTTTGTGTGAAAATATGCTTTCATTTCTTGTGGCTAAATACCTGGGAGTAGAAAAGGTGGGACTTTTGATAGGTATCTGTTTAACTTTGTAAGAATCTGCCAAACTGTTTTTCAGACAGTAGTGTTTTACATTCTCATAAGCAGCATATGAGAGTTCCAGTTGCTCCTGAATGACCACTTTTGAATTTTAGCGATTCTAGTAGCTATGTCGTGGTATCTTGTTATGATTTTAATTTTTATTTCCCTAATGATGAAAATTTTGAGCAATTTTGTATTTGCCATTCATATACCTTCTTTAATAAAATCCCATGTTTTTTATTGGATTGTTTGTCTTATTATTGAGTTTTAAGTGCTCTTTATATAGACTAGATACAATTCCTTGTTTGGATGTATAATTTGAAAGAATTTTTATTTCTTCTTTAATTTTTCATTTTTTGAAACACTGTTACTGTTATAGCAAAGTATAACTTATTTTTACCCAACAATCCAACAATCTTCTTAAAATCTGAGTTCATTTGTTAATTCAAATAGTGTTTCCGTAAATTTTTTTTGAAATTTTATTTGCTACATATCATTTATGAAGTCCATCACGCATATATTTTGTTTATTCATTTATTAATTTAATCAGGCTGGCTAAAAAATCCTTGGAATAGTATTGAATAGAAGCAATGATAATTGGTATCATTTGCTCATATTTTTATATTTTCAGTATTTCACCATGAAGTATAATGTCTCCTAGATCTTTGTTGTAGACTATTCTGAATCATGCAAAGCGAGATTCCTTCTATTCCTAGCCTAGTAAGTGATGTGTGATGTACCATGTTGAATGCTGTCAAATGCTTATCTTGCATATATTAGGATAATCACATACCTACCACAGGGCACAATAGAATTTGGGGCATGATGGAACTGTTCCGTAGATTGATTATGATGTTTGTATGATTGTATTTGCTTATCAAAACTTACAAAACTGTACATAGTAAAAAGTAAATTTTACTGAGTATAATTATACCTTAATTTTTTTAAAAAGATTAGTGCAAGAGCTGTCCTAAAGTCAACTATGATAATTTTTCAACTTTTTGGTAAAAATGTAATGCACCTATGTATAGCCCAAGTTTTCCCCAAACTTCACATGCTGGTGGGACTAATGGCATCATATGCTTGGTAACAATTCACACCTCTCTGATTCTCACCAAGAGCTGCTTACACCCAACTCCTAACAAAGTCCCTGGCTCCTTGAAAACATTGCTTCAGTGAGGCATTTTGAACAGAGGCCAAATAGAATACAACCCTCCCTGTCCCCCCCCCCTCCCGCACCACCACCAAACATAGTAGAGTTGCCAGATTTAGAAAGAAAAAAAGTATACAGGATCACAAGTTGAATTTGAATTTTAGATAAAACATATTTTTTTACTAACATATTTATACTGTACTTAGTTTATCTGGCAGCCTTGCATGCAGATCAATAGCTACAGTGGTCAGTGGTGAGGATGAGAATGAGCACCTTCCGTGTTACCCTTGGACATAGGGGACAAGACCTTGTGCCTCAGTGTTATGTAGGGTTTTCTTTAAGGCAGACCTTTCCACACCATCACCACCCTGTCTCCTTAGTATGAAGCCTGGTGAACCTGTGGGCCCCACTGAGGGAGGCCACCACACTGTCTTCAGAACGACCCCTCCTCCTCCTGCATGACAGGCGTTGCTCCCAGCTCAAATTGGCTCTTTGGTGAAGCTCTTCCCTCTGTGTGGGCCTGCTCCACCAGAAACACCACACATGTCTGAAAATAGCTAAGGCTCCCACTGGAAACTTCATACATCCACACGCATAGGACAGGGTTTAGAAGACACAAGCATACCCCTTCATCGTATTAACTTTTACACTCGGCCCCTCTGTGAAGTCTGCAGAATAGAATGCTACAGATGCAAATGCTGGAGAAGGTTAACGCTGGAGAGGGCAGCCCAGCCAAAGCCATTCAGCACGGACTCTTTCTGTAAGATGATTTTCAGTGGCTCAACCAGCCAATCCTCGGTGGAAGCAGAGGACATGAAGGGGCTTTCAGTGACAGCTCATCGAGCTGAGACCGAATGCAAGCTGAGCTTTAATGACAGGGCAATCATCCGGCCTCTCCAGAAGTGGGAGACCCGGATCTGCCTGTGTTTATCACCTTTATCTCTTTATCTGGCTGTTTCTGTTTGTTCAACTTGACACATGGAACTATCCTCCTGCCCAGGGCTCTGAATTCAACAAACATCTGAGAGGAGATGTGTTCATCTAAAACGCATAGGCGGTTTCCTCACAGAGATGCCTTTCTTTACGTGGACCAGGGATTATAGCTGACAGTGCCTCTGAGAACTGTGGCCAAAGGTGTTTTCCATGCCCGGGTTTCAGTTGCTCTCTGTGACCAAGTAATTTCCTGGACACTGTCCCTAATGCCTCAGCCTCGCCACTGCCCCCAAGTTGAACTCACCTGTCCCTTTTCCTAATCTGTCCCCCTCCCGGGGGATTGTGCTCTCCAGTAGCAGCAGCTCAGGCTTGTGTCCTTGCCCCTCTGACTACAAGACCGGAAGTGTTTTGATAGAACTCAAGAGTTTGCCAAGTGCTTTCCCACATATGGTCTCATTCCATCCTTGCCTGCTCACACGGAGGAAAGTGTCCGTACGCTTTATATTAGGTGTTTGAGGCTCGAAGTGGTTAAGGAGCTTGCTCAAAGTCGGTGATTGTCAGAGCTAGGACTCAAATCTTGGTCTTTGGATTTCAGATTCATCCTGTTTATGCCCAAACAGAGGCCAAAAAGTGGGAATTAGCACTTTTTTTTTTTTTGCCTGGTACCTACAGTGTTTCAAACACTTTTGAGCCAATGTTTTAAGATTCAGAGAAGTCATGGAGAACTCTGGATTTCCACTCCTTTCAGAAAGATCTGGTGATCAGGCTTATATTAGGTTCATCAGCAATTAATTGCAGCTAACCAGCTGCCCTTTAGTCTAGATCAGGGGTGGACAAACTTTGACTCGAGGGCCACAATGGGTTCTTAAACTGGACTGGAGGGCCGGAACAAAAGCATGGCTGGAGTGTTTGTGTGAACTAATATAAATTCAAAGTAAACATCATTACATAAAAGGGTACGGTCTTTTTTTTTTTAGTTTTATTCATTTCAAACGGGCAGGATCCGGCCCGCTGGCTGTAGTTTGCCCATGGCTGGTCTAGATTCTAGTCTAGAATGTAGGCTGCAGTCAGTCCCAGGGCCCACCCTCCTCACTGCGCCCCCGGCACTTAGATCAGTTGTTAACTACAATTCAGCATGATGCTCGGACTGCTGTTCCTCGTCAGGAAAGAAATCGTATCTTTTCATCTATGACTCTCCCGAAGTCAGGAAGATGACAAGACAGATTGAGAGGACCTCATGCTTCTGGAAAATGGACAGAGCTATTTTTTATTTTCATTTTTTGAAGTCTAGTCTCCCATGTTTAACATGAAAACAAAGTGCATCGGCGTAAAGAAAATGCCAGATTACCTTCTTGTGTTTCAGAAACCACCTGGCTCCTGCGAGCTTGTGAGCTCACAGTCTTCGCACCAACCTGGGCTGACTCCGGAACAATTGCATGCCGTTCATAATGGGTCTCTAGGTCTCCAGACTCTCTCCACTGCAGCCAGCTACATACTGACTTTTACACATATGATACCCTTGCCCACAGTCACCAATGGCTCCCCATTGCTTTCAGAATAAAATCCAAACCCTTTAACTTGGTGTTGAAGATCACAGGCCAACACGTTCTCACTTAGACTCCTGCTGGCCACAACACTCTCAAATCTAGCTATAGTCCCATTGAATTCAACTGCATACATGTGCACTGCCTGCTTCCTAAATACGAAGCGATCCTTGCCAACACCGGTTTGGCTCAGTGGATAGAGCGTCTGCCTGCGTACCGAAGGGTCCAGGGTTCGATTCCGGTCGGGGGCATGTACCTTGGTTGTGGGCACATCCTCAGTGTGGGGTGTGCAGGAGGCAGCTGATCGGTGTTTCTCTCTCATCGATGTTTCTGACTCTCTAGTCCTCTCCCTTCCTCTCTGCAAAAAATCAATAAAATATATTTTAAAAAAAATATGAAGCGATAGGCTTGGCCCCGTGAGAGGAAAAGAGAGGGAGGAGAGAATGTTCCTTGGAGTGCTTGAACTCTACAAAGGAGGATAAATCTCAAAGAACTCAAGTGAAGGGGAAGGTCATGGTCACTAAAGAGAGGTGTCTCCAGGGTTCTGAGAAAGATAATGCTTTTAATTGGTCTGGAATCTCTCTGTTCAATCTTCTGCTGTTCCCTAACTGCCTATTTCATAGCTACCCAACCCTTGTGTATTCCAGCACCACGCGTTGCTGTGCTCTTCCTCCTGTCTGAACAGCTCCTTCATGCAGCCTTTGCCTTTCCATTATCACCCGCTTTGCCCACTTCATCTGCCTTCCCCGGTATTCCCAGCCCAGAGTGCACCCTCCCAGCCCCTCACATGACAGTGAGGGGCACATCTGGCTCGGATTTTGAATCTCTTCTCAGCAGCACGTCTGGACTCTGTGGTCCAACCCACATGGAAGCTGCCGAGGGCAGAGCTGACGTCATAGGTGCTATTGCCTCTCTCATGTTGCAAACAGACAAGGACTCCAGTAAAAATGGCTTATTAATTATGCGCACACAAAAAAATCCCTGTAGACACAAACCGCCGCAGTGCTGACTTAGACAGCGTTTTTTCCCAAGGTCAAACAGACATAACAGTTTGACCCTCTTGGGTCAAACAGACATAACAGTTTACCATGCTGTTCTTCTAAAAATAACCCCCGAACCTTGGTAACCACATATGGCAAGCTCCTTCCTGGGCCTCCCAGGCCCTGGTTTTTCTCTCTGCTTGGATGACCGGAATGCTAGAGGTGCAGAATTACATCTGCTTCTGGGACTTATTCTATCGAAGCGCCACATTTTATTCTGCAGGGGACAAAATACCACGTGAGCAGTTTCCCTCCTTTCCCCCTTCCTTGGTCACAGCTGCAGTGGAATTGTAAAATCCTAAACCAATTTGAATGGGAGTGGTATGTGGTGGTGTGTATGATAGGCATGAGATGGCAATATATATGCAAAGCAACATGAAGCATTGGTCAATCTACAATCTTACAAACGCCCTTCATGTAGAGCTCTCACCATAGAATTTTCTCCCATGAGGGTCAATATGTGCTAAAAAGCAAAGGCTGCTATGTAGGACTAATTTGAAGTGAGATGGTCACACAGCATCCTACAGGGAAGAATACGGGGAGACGAAGATGGTGAGGAGTAAAGAACTCCTGCCTGAAGCCATTAGAGGCTGGGAGATGGGATGACCCTGCAGAGGGAGCACCACAGGTTCAGGGAGCTGTGATGGGTGGTCCAGGGTATAGATTTGGGACCTCTAGAGCCATTAGACAAAGTCCACAGGCCCGGAAAGCTCCTGACACTCATCATGCTTGAGAGCTCATGGAACCATGGATCTCAGAGTTGAGGGCAACCTCTGTTTCCCCATTTATATCATGATAAAGTTGGACATGGTTTTCTTTGAACCCAGGGATGAAAAGAGGCTTGATTAGTGTGAGTGTGGCAGTGATGGTAAGATGCACAAAATGTTTTGTTGGCTCCCTGCCTCCTTGCACTTGGGTGAGGCCTTGTGATTGATTACCTCTGGCCAATGAAATGTTAGCCTTCATCATTTCCAGCAGCAAAAGCCTTGTTCAATTCTCTTATATCTCTCTTCTTTCCTCGTTCCCAGTGGAGCAGCTACAACATGATTGAGCCCCTGCCAGTCTGGGTCTTTAGGTCACTGCGTGGAATAGAGCCCTCCAGAAGCCCACAATGGGCACGTAGCAAGAACGAGAGAAGGACTTTTGTTGGGTCAAGCCACTGAAAATTTGGGGGCGTTTGTTACTTCTATAGAATCTAGTCTATCCTGAGAGCTATAGAGAACTAGAGAGTGTGGGAGATGAGGACAGAATTCAGGTTTCCAATAGACAGCTCCAGGGATGCATGGGGCAGAGAGGCTAAAGGAAAGTAGTCTTCACTTTAAATTGAGAGATTCTTCACTAACTTACTCTTTCTTTCACTCACTCTTGAACTCAGTAAAGCCCACACTTACTGCCAATCTGCTTACCTAACTGTACCAGGCTGCGCATACACAGGCAGATAAGTAAACCTGTGTGATGTTGGCAGACTGGTCAGGAAGGCCAGCGTGCTGCCGGGTGACTGATGCCACATGTGTACAGCACACGTGCTGTAGGACACGTATATGTACGGTGCTCTAGGATGGCTTCTCAGGCCAGCTGCTTTAGAGGGTCAGGAAAGCTTCCCAGCTCATTTGTCCTGAGGGGCCTTGAAGATAGAAAAGGCAGAAGGGACCACACTCAGTGCTCAGACACAAAAGAGAGTGATGTCGCGTGGTTTCTGGGGAGAGGAAGCAATGTTTAGATAATAATGTACCAAAGAGTTTGATTTTCTCTTTCAGGCCAAGGACAGTCATTGAAGGATTTGAAGGGAAGTGACAACGGGGTACCTGTCAGGAGCCTGTTACAACAATCCAGGTGTGTGGTGATAAAAATCTAAGCGAAAATGGGCACAGAAGGCACAGAGAAGCAGGAATATTCCTCTCCATTCGGTGATTCTATTAAGGGGACTTTGGACTACTAGATTACCTTGAAGAAATCTCTCCTCTGGAAAATAGCCAAGACTGTTCCCATCCGGATTCACACAGCTGGGTCCTAGTTATTACAAAGGGAAAATCCCGGAAATCCGGGCATCCTTCCAATATTCCTCACCTGGCCACGGAGACTCTGCAGGGATGGCCTGGGGATAATGACGCTTAAGAAAGTCTCTGAGAGAAATTAGACTTGCTGTCTCTGGTGCCATGCCCTGCCCATTAATTTATTGTGGAGATTCATTAATCTGGTGTAAAACTGTAATTAACATTATCTGCTTTTCTTGGAGAAGTGGAGAGGGAGGGGAGTTCAGAGTGAAGCACCAAATAACCAGGCTGATTACCATGGTCAGAACATGGTGATAGCAATGCACCTTTCTTTCCGCTTCTCTTCACTGAGGGACCTGCAAGCTCTCGCGTTGAACAAATGTGTTTATCTCATTATGGCTCTTTGACCCCCATTTCCACCCTTGGTCTCCTGTACTTCTCACAGCCTCTCTGTGAGGCAGTTGGTGACCCATTTCACAGATGAGGAAGCTATGGCCCAGCATCCATCAGTGACATAACCAGGGTGTCCACAGGACATGAGAACTGTGCTCCCCTAATCTCAGCCCAGAGTTCACCAGGCTATAGCTAAAGCTCCGCTGTGGCACCACTGGAGCTGCAAGGTAGACACAGGGCCCTGAGGCCCTGCTCCATGGGCACCTGTAGGGCAGAATCACCACCAAATGCATCTGGAAGAACATAAACTGTGGGGTCAGAGGGGCCTGTGCCCTCTACCAGCTGTGTGGTCCATGACCATCAATAAGGATGTCTGGGACTCCTTTTCCTCATCAGTAAAATGGGGTTAGTCCTTATTCATCCAACAAATGTTTATTGAGCAGTAAGAGACTGTTCCAGATGCTGGGAATAGAGCAGCGAATAAAATGAATCCCCTCCCCACATGGAACTTATATTCTAGTGTGTTAGGTGGGGAGGGCAGGCAGTATCTCTCTCATAGAGCTGTTTTAAGGATTAACCGTGATGACTCTGCACATAGTAGGTGCTGAAGAAATGCTCACCTTTCTGCCTGTCCACCTCCATCTCCTCCCACAAGATAGTGTTCTACTGGGAGGCCATAAACAAGGGAAGTTTCTTTTACTTTCCATCTCACCCATTCCCTCCCTCGTGCATCCTCCCTCTCCTCCCAGAGCCTACGTCCACTTCTTCTGAGTACTCAAGCCCTGCTAGAGAGTCCTAGACATGGTGTAAGTCAGCCCGCTCCCAGGGACCACACCTGTTAGCAGGGAATCTAGTAAAGAAATACATAAAAGGCCCGAGGGAACAAATCTGAAGCCTGAATTTTCAAGAGGTGTGTCAGGCCCTGGGGATCCGGTTAGATGGGCCTGCCTCATCTGCAAATCATGCCATGAAGGTGGGCATCTGGTGCAGAGGCAGGGCCTCCACCATCGATATATATAAAAGCCTAAGCGACTGTCCAACTATCCAACCAGTAGCTATGACGCGCAATGACCACCAAGGGGCAGACGCTCAACGCAGGAGTTGCTGAGCTGTGGTGACTGGGCAGCTGCAGTTCTCAGGTGATGCACCAGAACCAGAGAAGAGGGAGCCCAATTCCTGGATACGTCACCCAAGAACCACCCTATCACAATCCGGGACCCCTCAGGGGATGTCAGAGAGCTGGTTTCAGTCCGATCCCCACAGGCCAGGCCCAGGGACCCCACCGGTGCACAAATCCATGCACCAGACTTCTAGTAATCACCATAATCACAGACAGAAAGCTGGATAGGACATTGGGGAAGTCAGCAGTTTTCCAGCTGAAACCCTCAAGTTTTTATGGGAAGAAGAAAGAAAGGACCTGTGACCCTGAACATTTGTTCAACTCTCTCTCTCTCTCTCCAGCCAGGTTACTCCAGCCTGGACCTTGACCTGCCACCTGAAATCCAACCACTGCAGAAACAGTCACAAAGTCAGGGATGGCAGATGGGAACACAGCTTCCATCCCTTGCAGTAGGTCCCTCAGGTCCAATCCTCCCAGACACTGGTTAACTGTGAGTGACCGAAGCCTTCCCAGGAGGTCAGGGAAGTCCCCTTCTCTGCCCTGCCCTGCCCTGCCGGGGAGGCAGGCTCTACCGCCAGAGAGGAAAGCCTTCCACTCCGCCAGGGGAGCTCAACCCTGAGAGAGGGCACCAGTGCCAGGATCTTGTCCCTGAGGTCAGGGACAGGTGAGGAAGACAGAGAATGCACTCCTGCCCTATGGAAGAAGCCAAGGAAAAGACCTAGAGAGGAGGCACCGCTACCCCAGAGACAAAGGCCACATATTTAGCACCTGGGTACCTGGGTGCTAGCAAAAGGCTTGCCCTTGTGTCTATGGGAGGCAATCAACCTTCTCTAACTTGCCCCTCACAGCATACTTTAATTCAGTAAAGACTCATTTAGTAGCCAGATGTGCCGAGCCTTAGCTGGATTCTGGAACACAGAGATACAGTGGACAGAGTCTTCCCTTGAGAGCTCAGGTCTGCATCAGAGGACAATAGGAATTTGGAAGAGAGGAATCAGAGGAGCCCTGGCTCTGTGAGATGCTCTCTGACACCTAGGGAAACTGAGTCAACTGCTGTGAGACTTAGAGACAGTCCTCACACAGAGAAAATCACCTGGGTAACCATACTGAGCGTCTGTGTGCCTAACCCTTGCCATGCACGACCATGCCGTGTTGTCACACAAATCCTGTGTGGAAGGCACTATGATTGCTGTTATTATTGCCATTTCACAGAACGGCAAAATGAGGATTCAAGAGACAGAGAGAAGCCCAAGGTTGCCTGGTTACCCATGAAGGAAAGGGTATCACATGCAGATGTACTGCCACACAGAGGCCCCAAAATATCTCCAGTGAGGAAACCATTCGACCTTCTGAAAGATATAAAAATCAGGATCACCTTCCTGAACCCCAACAGTATATACCAGTGATGGCGAACCTTTTGAGCTCGGCGTGTCAGCATTTTGAAAAACCCTAACTTAACTCTGGTGCCGTGTCACATATAGAAATTTTTTGATATTTGCAACCATAGTAAAACAAAGACTTATATTTTTGATATTTATTTTATATACTTAAATGCCATTTAGCAAAGAAAAATCAACCAAAAAAAATGAGCTCACGTGTCACCTCTGACATGAGTGTCATAGGTTCGCCCTCACTGGTATATTCAGTGGGTCTGGTTTCCAGTTGACCAGGGAGGGAGGTTAAAGCAAGAAACGAACACGCCTTGAGCTCTTCTGGGTGCTGGCACCACACAATGCCACTTGCACGTGTTACCTCCCAGCCCTCACCCCTACAACAGCCCAGCGTCAGCATTCCAGCGGGAATCAGAGTCTTGGAGAAGACTTTGTCCAGAATCAGAAATTCAAGCCTAGGTCAGGCAGTACCAAGCCAGGTGGTCTTTCCACACAGATCACCTTCTGCAGAGAAACCAACTTTGCAGAACAGATGAACAGGATGGGGATGGCAACATCTAGCGAGGTGAAGAGAGGAGGGAGAAAAGCCAGGAGAATTCCATGCATTGTCCTCATAGCAGGACAGGAAGCGAGGAGCTGAGGCGCCGAGAGCCCTGATGCAGGGCTGGGCTTTGGCTGGGAGGAGCCCAGGTGTAGGGGTGGGCGGTGCAGAAAGGGAGAGCTGAGGGCTTCCCCCGACCAGACTCCTCCTTCAGCGGAATGCTTGGCCATAAACCACTCAAGACCTGGTGGCTAAAGGCAAAGCACTTTTGAAGGCACTGCCAGCAAACAGCTTAATTGCGCTCGGCAATCCCTCACGTCCCCTCAACAGATAAATTGCTGTCACAGAAGGCATTAATTGGAATGGCTTAAATAGCTGCTGTTTATTTACCATCGCACCAGCAACTGTTGGAGCCTCCAATGGGAGCCCGGCTGGCTCGCTGCCCCACCCTCTCCCCGCCCCTCCCGTCCAGACTCCAACCCCTCCTCCCCTCCTGCTGGGAGCGGCGCCGGATCAGCGTTTTTATTTTATGTTGCCTGATTTATTTGTTCTGTGAAGCTTTCATTTCAACTTGGAGAATGTTCAAAGTAAAGCTCACCCTGTTACAGACTTAATTGGACCATATTTCAGTCGCAGTGCATCTGTTCAGTGTGGCTTCCTTATCCTGGGTCCATAAACTTTTATTAAGTTATATATCAGGGAATATACATATATATTTCACTAACATGTTTGGGATATTTTTTTCTCCTTTTTCCACTTTTTCCCCTCCTCCTTTTTTTTTTTCTTCTTGTTTTTATTTTCGCCACAGGGGAGGAATGCTGATGGGCACGGAGGGAGATGGAATACAATTTACTCTGTTTCCCTATTTTTGTTTAAGCCCAAAAGGAGGAGTCAATTCAGGGCAGCCGCAGACTTCAGAGTCTCCATCCCACTAATTTCTATTCCGTTTGGTGGGTGTGTTTGATATGCTAATTTTCAGCCCCGCATCCCCAGCCCCACTGGGAAATTTGCCTTTCAATAAGCACAGCTCACCCCAGGAGGGAAAGAGATAAGGAAAAGGAGGTAATTTTGAAAAAGAAAACGGACTTAAAGAAGAACAGCGAAAATGATTCCCCCAATCCTGTTTAGTAATTTAAAATATCATTTTAAAATAGAGGCAACAGTACCAGGCCACCCTGGGGCCCTGGTCCCTGCATGGGTAATCTGGACTAGAGGCTCTAGTGGGCTAACCTGTTCCTAAGGTCTGAATGTTCTGAGGCTGGAGCAAAAGTTCCCTCCTTGAAAGTGGCCTAAAGCCACTCCAGGGCCCAGGTCAGGACCTTGCTGAATCCAGTAGTAGAGGGTAGGAGATGGAGGTTTTCCCAAAGAAAACTCTGGGAAGCCAGTGAATGTCAGATAATGCACTGGGGCAGCATTCTAGCTGCGATGATGCTCACTAGTTCCATGTGTTGAGGGAGCTTCGTGCTTTCCAATGTGTGCAGCAAAGCTCAGACTAAGCTTGCATCCACAATTTCTGTGTTGGTGCCCACTGAATTTTAAAAGCTCATCAAAATTCCCAAGGCCACATGCAACCCTTTCCAACATCGCTCCAGCCTGCATATATCCATATATCAGCCAGCTAATTGGATCCACTGCTCAGCTTCAGGCCCTGGGAAAGCATTTTGCGAGTAGATTTGGGGGTCCTCCCATGCCTTCACCTACAAGGCTACCCTTCCCACACCCCTGGGCTTGGATCTGGTCTCTAGTCATTCTCCTCCATTTTGTTCCAGGAAGGACTGCCTCTGCCTTGGTCCCCCCTCCCATCCACATTCTGTTCTCAGAACCTGGTGGAACCTGCCATTTCTGTGCCAAAGGGCTCTCCATATTACCTTCAACACTTTATGCCCCGAAGCCCTTCAGTGAGTTACAGCGGAAAGAGAATGGACTGGGAGACCAGGTAGATCTGGGACTGAATTCCAGCTCTGCCATTAGTTCTAATGCTTTCGACAAGTTATTTAACCTCCCTGAGCCTGTGTGAAATGGGGATAATTTAATTAGTGACTGGGTGTCTTGAGGTATAGAGATGGTCAATGTAAAATATTTAGTTTAGAGCAGTGGTCAGCAAACCGCGGCTCGCGAGCCACATGCGGCTCTTTGGCCCCTTGAAGTGTGGCTCTTCCACAAAATACCACGTGCAGGCATGCGCGTACAGTGCGATTGAAACTTCGTGGCCCACACACAGAAGTCAGTTTTAGGCCTGGGCGAGGCTATTTTGAAGAAGTGGCATTAGAAGAAGTGGGGGGTGTCGGTTGGTCCGGTGACAGGAGATGCGGCTTAGGCGGGGCCACGGGATACACAGCGAGGGGGAGGCGCGCGCCATTCATGCAGAAGTTGAGTGAGCCAGTCAGTCAGCAGTCGCATTGTGCAGTGGTTAGTGCTAGTCGCCTCCTCAAATCGCCCGCGGGTGACAAAAGTACCTATTCAAAGCATAAAGTTACCTGTGTTTTTCCAACCAGCTGCAAATCCTACAGGTATTTTTGTCATCAATTTAAGAATTGTAATTCTTTTGTGTTGGTGGCTTTATTATTATAAAATGCAACATTTTTTTAGGTGCCCTGTTTGAGATGGCTACAGAGAAGAAGCAAAGAAAAACGGAAACCTAAAACCGTGAATTTAAAGTTGAATGTACCTACCTATATAGTTTAAGTTTAAAAAAGTTGGCTCTCAAAAGAAATTTCAATCGTTGTACTGTTGATATTTGGCTCTGTTGACTAATGAGTTTGCCGACCACTGGTTTATAGCCTAGCACATAGATTTATTATTATTTTAGTAATAGTAGTATTATAACATTATAATTATTAACATATTATTTTTATTACTAGTATTGTTATACTGTTATTTTACTATTATTATCATTATTATTTTATACATTAAGAAACTGAGCCAAGAGTTTCATTCATCCAATGTCAATTTTTAAATTATGTTGAAATGAAAATACAAATTGTGCATATGTACATGGCCCTTCACCCACATACCACCACCCCTCACTTAGTGCTCTAAGCAAAGGACATGCCAAATGGTGGGAGCCTGGAGGAGGAGTGGCTGATTGGTAAACTGGGAAAGGCATCGGAATAGCTGTTTTATTACAGACTAGGAGCACAGCACTTGATTCAAAATTGCACAGCACTGCCCACTCCCTGTCTGGCCCTTGAAGCAGCCACGGCCACTGCTGATCAGGCCCTCCCCCAGCTCAGGCGCGCAGAGACCCCTGCCGCCCGGGCCCCCAATGCTGCACAAGCAAGCTCCTGTTCAGTCGACCTGTTAAGGCATCCCGGTTAATTAGAATATATATATATATATATATATATATATATATATATATATATATATATTAATAAAAGAGAAACATGGTAATTGGCGTACGACCGCTACCCTTTTCATTGGCTAATCAGGGAGATATGCAAATTAACTGTCAGCCAAGATGGCAGCCAGGCAGCTTGAAACTAACCAGAGGCTTGGTTGCCTCAGTGACAGAGGAAACAAACGTTCCCTGCCTGCGGCTGCAGGCCTCTGAGCCTGCAGTTTCAAACATTGTAACAAATACCCTCAGACTTCAGCCCGCAACATTGTGTGCAAAGGCCAGAAACCTACTTTCAGGAGCGGAGGCCTAAGAGCTGGAGTCAAGCCTCAAGCTAAAGCTGGCCCAGAATAAAAAAAAAAAAGGAAAAAAGGAGCGGTTGGGAGTTCAGTCACCCCCAGCCTGAAAACAGCCCTCAGCCCCTCACCCAGACTGGCCAGACACCCCAGTGGGGACCCCCACCCTGAAGGGTGTGTGACCAGCTGCAAACAGCCATCATCCCCTCACCCAGGCTGGCCAGGCACCCCAATGGGGACCCCCACCCTGATCCAGGACACCCTTCAGGGCAAACAAGCTGGCACACACCCATGCACCAGGCCTCTACCCTATATAGTAAAAGGGTAATATGCCTCCCGGCACCGGGATCAGCATGACAGGGGGCAGCGCCCAAACCCCCTGATCTACCCTGCTCTCTGTGTGTGACAGGGTGCTGCACCCCAACCCCCTCCCCCCCCCCCGGGCCCTGCTCTGTGTGTGACGGGGTAGAGCCATAACCTCCCCATCAACCCTGCCCTGAGTGTGACAGTGGCGGTGCCCCAATCCCCTGATTGGCCCTGCTCTGTGGGTGATAGAGGGTGGCGCCCCAACCCACTGATCCGCCCTGCTCTGTGTGTGACAGGGGACGGTGCCCCAACTCCCCTATCGGACCTACTCTGTGAATGACAGGGGGGAGCTCCTCAACCCCCTGATGGGCCCTGCTCTGTGCATGACAGGGTATGGAGCCCCAACCCCCCCTGATGGGCCCCCTGCTCTGTGCATGACAGGGGGTCGCGCAGCAACCTCCCCATCGACCCTGCCTTGAGTGTGACAGGGGGTGGTGCCCCAACCCCCCAATCGGCCCTGCTCTGAGCCCGACCAGGGGCTGCACCTAGGGATTGGGCCTGCCCTCTGCCACCTGGGAGCAGGCCTAAGCCAGCAGGTTGTTATCTCCTGAGGGGTCCCAGACTGCTAGAAGGCACAGGCCGGGCTGAGGGACCCCTCCTTCCCCCCGAGTGCACAAATTTTTGTGCACCGGGTCTCTAGTATAATTTGATGAAAGAGCATGTGTTTACTAGGCAAATAAAGGAAGAATGGCATTAAAAGTATTTAAAAAATGATATATACAGAAGCCTGGGGATGAAGGGTGCATGATGAGTTAGGGCAGTGATGGCGAACTTTTTGAGCTCGGAGTGTCAGCATTTTGAGAAACCATAACTTAACTCTGGTGCCGTGTCACATATAGAAATTTTTTGATATTTGCAACCATAGTAAAACAAAGACTTATATTTTTGATATTTATTTTATATATTTAAATGCCATTTAACAAAGAAAAATCAACCAAAAAAATGAGTTCCCGTGTCACCTCTGACACGCGAGTCATTGGTTGGCCATCACTGAGTTGGGGCTAATTAGAAGGTCACTGTGCTATAGGAAGATTGGGGTGTAAGAACAAGTGGCTAGAAGGTGAGTCTAAAAACCTAGTGTATTCATTATTTATTTCTGTTTAATTCTAATCTAGCTTAAAGCAACAAACATTTGTTATCTCACAGCTTCTGTGGGCTGGGATCTAAATGCACCTGGGCCAGTGACTCTGACTGGGTCTTGTCTCCAACAAGGACAGTCCACGTGGTCAGCAGGGACTACGGTCATGGTCGTCTCAAAGATCTTCTGGGGTTTGTTGCACTTCCAAGATCACTCACGTGGCTGTTGGCAGGATTCAGTTCCTCGCTAGCTACTGGCCTGAGACTTCCCTCAGTTCCTTGCTGTGTGAACCTCTCCATAGGCAGCTTTCCAACATGGCAGCTGGCTCATCCGAGTGAGTAAAGTGGAGGGTAAGAGAGCGAGGCTGTGCCAGCACGGTGAAAGTCAAGGTCTCTTATTAATCTCAGGTGTAACACCCCATAGCTTTGCCATATTCTACTGGTGAGAAGTGGGTCAGGGGAGAGGATTACACAGCGGGTGGGTGCCAGGAAGGGGGATCAGTCTGCCTACCACTTGTAGGCTAAGGAATTGTGAAGGCATCTGCTAGTATGTAAGCTCAGCCAAGGAACTTGAACTTTATTTTGCGAGTGATGGAAAGCTTCTAAAAAGTTTTGAGGGCTGGGGAGTGAAATTCCTGATGCAATTAGAGGCAGAGTTTAGATTGAATCACTTCCAGTAGGAGAGATTGGAGATAAGGCCAGTTGGGAGCCCCTGGGGCCACCCCAAGCAGGAGATGATGGGGGCTTGAACCAAGGCAGTGAGAGAAGAGGTCAGATAAATAGAAACAATACATCTGACTTGGTGACTGGCTATTGGGGTGAGGAAGGGAAGCAAGACAAACCTAACTCCAGAGTGGTAAGTGGGTAACACAGTTAATCCACGCCCAGGAAAAACATGACCAGGAAACCCTGAAAGATAAGCATTTCTGAGGTACGATCCAGCACGAGGTGTTGGGCTCTGGAGGATCTGAAACTGCCCAGGTAATGCCAAACGGGAACTGAAACTCAGGCCGCTGTGCTAGTCCTTCCTTTGCAGCCTCCTATCATGTATTAAAGGGCACAGACCTTGGACACAGACGGCCTGGGTCCTAATCTGGTTCTGTCCCTCACTAATGACGTAGCCTGGAATAAGTTATTGCCTTTCTTAGCTTCTTTATCAAACATGGAAAAAGTGCTGGAGCTTACCTCCCCACGATGATGGTGAGAATGAAATAAGATAACCGTGCCGTGCACTTTAGCTATTAGGAATGTTCTGGGACACTGTGTGGGTGCTGCATTATTCTGGGGCTCAGCTCTTACCTAGGCACGTGCAGGGCACTGTAATGGCAGATAAGTTCGCCCGTATCCCAGTCCTGGCCCTTTAGAACAGTGCTTACACCCATACCAGTTCCTTTTAATGATATCTTAGTACTTGTGTTTCATTTTTGTGTTCTCTGGCTCTTTAGGAGATGGTATTTGGAATATACTTCATGACCACCCCTGTCTTCAATGGATAATTCTAAAATGCACCCTTTCACCATGTCTTTGCCCTCCACGTAGCTCAGAGAACCTTATAAACTGTAAGAAATGTCCTCTTTAAGGAGCAAGCCTTTGTTGCTTCACTTATTCCACAAATGAGAATGGACTGAGGATGGACTGTGTGCACAGACTCCTTGCTAAATACTGGGGATATAACAGTGAACAGGACAAATGGTTCCTGAATCATGAGTCTTGCTGTCTAGTGGAGAAATAGACAAGAAAGAAGCAATTAGTGCAAAGAAGGAAATAAGCAGCAGTGCAGAGTCAGAAGAGGCATCTTGGAAGAGGTGACATTGACACTGAAGGATAAGAAAAACTAGCCGCTTCAAGAGCAGGGTGAGGGCATTCCAGGCTGGGGAAGCTCCAAGGGCAAAGGCTGCGGTTGGAGATGGCCTGACAGCTCCAGGAACTGGAAGAGGCCATAAAGCAGCACTGTTGAGAAGAAATGCAATGTGAGCCATATACGGGATTCTAAAGTTCTCAGTCACAGTTAATAAAAGTAAAAATGAACAGATGAAATTAATGTATTTTATTTAATCCAATATAACATGTATAATTTGTTGTAGCCACATTAAAAAATAAAAACAGCCCTGGATGGTTTGGCTCAGTGGATAGAGTGTCAGCCTGTGAAGTGAAGGGTCCAGGTACGATTCTGGTCAGGGGCACATGCCTGGGTTGTGGGCTCAATCCCCAATGGGGGGCATGCAAGAGGCAGCCAATCACTGATTCTCTCTCATCATTGATGTTTCTATCTCTCTCTCCCTCTCCTTTCCTCTCTGAAATCAATAAAAATATATTTAAAAAATAAAAATAAAAAACAAACAGGTAAACTTAATAGATTTTATTTAACTCAATAGATCCAAAATATTGTCATTGCAATATTCAATCAAATAAAAAAGAATTAGTGACATATTTTACATGCTTTTCTTGGTGCAAATCCTTCCAATTCCCATGTGTATTTTATACTTAGAGCACATTGCAATTGCAACTAGACACAGTTCAAATGCTCAGGGGCACACGTGGCCAGTGAGTGAGCCCTAATAAGTGAGGGGGTATTTCATGAGATGGGATTGAGGAGACAGAGTTGGTCATGCAAAGCTTGTGGAATGTGGTAAAAAGGTTGGGTGTGATTCTAACTAATGGAACTCCAGAAGTTTCTGTGTGAAGAATGGTTCCCAGAGGCATAAAGAGTGACTCGCGAAGTCCAGGTAGGAGCTATGGTAGTAGTATAGGTGAAGGATGGTAGGGGCTTGAACAAAAGCATGGGCAGTGAGCATAATAACAGTTAACGCATTCTTGGTATGAAAGGTTTACTTCACAAGCATTAACTCGTTTAACACTCACAATGGCCCTAGGAGGAAGGTCCTATGTTATCCCATTTTCCAGATGAGACACTGAGATAAGGATCAGAGTGGAGGAGGGATTTTGAAATGAGTCGGTTCTAAAGCCCTGCTCTTGGGCCAACTTTCTGACAGAGACAAGAAGACTGATGTGATAAGCTTAGGAAGGAGGACTGGTGGGAACTGCTGACGGATTGGAAGCAAAGACTGAGGCAATGGGAGGAAGCAATGAGCGCTCCAAAGTTTCTTGCTGGAGCAGTCTGTTCGAGAGATGCTTATGGCTGGTGGTGCAGAGAAGTGAGGAGCCTGAGCAGGGACAGTATGAGGTGGGAATAAAGAGCTGACATTGTAGATGCCTATGGAGATGCCTAGGAGACTAGTACCTGGGAGGTCAGACGGCAGTTGGGTGTAAGTAGCCATTGTGGAGGACCGGTCTGGTGTTAAGATACACATTTGGAAGTCATCAGCCTGTAGAATGTATTTGGGAATAGGATGAGCTCACTCAGGGAGGGAAGATAAGAGGGCCCAGGACCAACTTTCCCAGGTCTTCCAAAAGTTGAGAAGCACAACGTCATGGGCCTTGCTCCCTACCTATTTCCACCTGCTGTTCTTTCTGCTAGAAACCCTCCCTATTCTCTCTCTGCCAGCCTCTTAACTCCTCTAGATCCAGCTCACAAGCCATCTCCTCTAGAAGTTTCCTCATACTCTTTGAGGCTAGGTTGGGTATTCTCTCCTATATTAGTTTCTTGGGGCCACTGCAACAAATTACCACAATCTGAGTGGCTTCAACAACAGAAACATATTCTCTCACAGTTTCAGGAGCTAGACGTCCAAAATCAAGGTGTGGACAGGGCCAGCCTCCTTCAAAGGCTCTGGGAGGGAATCCTTCCTTGGCTCTTCTGCTTTCCTTGGCTTGTGGCAGCATCACTCCAATTTCTGCCTCTGCCTTTACATGGCCTTCTCCTCTGTGTCTGTGTCTCTCTTCTGTGTGTCTTTTATAAGCACACTTTTCATTGGATTTAGGGCTAACGCCAATGATCCAGGATGATCTTACCTATAGATTCTTAATTGAATTACATATGCAAATGTAATTTAATAAAAATACCAAATAAGATAACAGTCACAGGTTCTAGGGTAAGGGCACAGACATATCTTTCTGGAGCCACTAGTCAACATGCTACTCATCTTCTGAACTTATTAATCTCATTGTAATTGCCTCCAATACAGCAAATCATGGACACCATAACTGTTTCTATTCCAACAAGAACATTCACTCTCAACAGGGGGAACATCTCCCTCAAGGAGGAGAAAATCATTCAGGAGGGAAAGGAGGTGACTTTTTATAGATAAAAGTACAGATATACATACAGTACATAAACAGATATGCAGGATACGTCTGGTATTAAAATTTCACGGTGGGAAGAAATTAGAGGGAAAATTGTCTAAGAAGGCTCTGGGGATGAGACGTGGGGGTTGGTAATGGGAAAAAAAAAGTTTAAGAAACACTGAACTAGAATATTCTTTCCTAGAGGTGCTGACCATGCCATGTTCATCCCTGTACAATGTCACCACACTCCCACCCCCTGCACACACACACTCACTCACCATGCCCATGGCACCAGCACAGGGCTAAGAACAGGAAAGATGGCTTGGATAAATTAGCGACAAAGATCTGCCTTCCTCGTGGTCTTAGATGTTTCATTTACAGTTTTACTGGAGTGACCAATGCAGTCATGGGGCAGAGCCAGGGCTAAGCCCGGCCTCACCCTGCAGTTACTCTGCCTTTCCATCTTCTCTGTCTCTGCTCTGTCTTCACCCGCCTGACAGGAGCATTTTGAATTATGGACTTTAATAGGCATCTATTTTACAGCCTAAAGTCACAAAGTCTAACGATTTGAAATATCACCACTGCAGTCGTCGCTCCCTTCAGAACTCTACATATTTAAACAGAATTTCAGTTACCAGAAAAACGCATCTTTAGAGGGGGGAAAAAAAGGAAGGATGAAGGGAAGAAACCCACTGATTTAATGTTTTATCAAGAGGAAAAGAGTGTAGAGGAAGGCTTGCTGAGCATCAAATGGGCTCCAGTGCGGTGAATTTAACAAGGCAGAGAGCAATGCAAATTGGAAGATTTAAAACTGAAGTTTAAACATCACTTTTGTTTTCCCAAGCTCTAGATATTAATAAGACTATTGTGCAAATTATAAGTCTTTCCTTCTTAGGAGACAGGGGAAATTAAACATTTACATAAATCAATTGATTGCAATTCCGATGGCAGCCATTTCCAAGACCCCTTTCCTCTGCGCCATCTCTCCTGGTCCAATGAATGACATCACCTCATTCTAGGGGACCCATCCTTGCCTACACTGTATGCTGTTTGAAAGACTCACTCCCCATCTCCCCAACATCTATTTCTCTTGTTCCTTCTTACGGTAACTGCTGATCCCTGGCCCATACCCTTATCACCATTTTCCTGAAATGCAATTACCCATTAACCGTTCTATTTTGTTTTAATCTCTATTCTCCAATCCATCCAGAATCCTTCCCCACCACGTGTCTACGAAATTAACTTTTTCATCATGACGTTTCTCTGCTGAGGAATCCGTGATGAGTCTCTGCAGCCTGTAAGATGAAGCCTTAGCCCTACCCAGTGTTGCTAAGAGGTTAGAGCATCTACCCCAGCACTGAATGGTCTCGAGTTCGATTCCTGGTCAAAGGCATGTACTCGAGTTGTGGGTTCACTCCCGCCCCTGTTGGGGTGTGTGCAGGAGGCAACCAGCTGATATGTCTCTCTCACATTGATGTTTCTCTCTCTCTCTCTCTCTCTCTCTCTCTCTCTCTCTCTCTCTCTCTCTCTTTCTCTCTCACTGTACCCCCTCCCCCTTCCTCCCTCTCTCCCTCCCACTCTCTCTGAAAAGCAATGGAAAAAAAAGCCCCATTTCCTCAGCTGGCTTTCAGGACCCTCCACATACATTGTCTTCTGTGCCTGGACTCTTTCCTTACTCTCTAGACAAGCCAGAAGATTCCCTAAGCTCCCTCCCATATCTATCTCATTCTTATCTCCAGGTCTCTGTCCCTGCTGGGTCCTCTGCCTGAAATGACTTCTTATTTCTTTTCATTCATTCTACCCTTTCATCTTCTTCAAAGGTTGCTTGGCTGAGGTGAGGGGTGGAGAGGGAGGAACTGAGAAAAAAAATTCATGTACAGGGACAACAGTGTGGTGTTTCTAAGGGAGGGGGGGAGCAGAGGATATACGGGGAATAAATGGTGAAGAACAGAGAGTTGACTTGGGGTGGTGAACACACAGTACAGTGTACAGATGATAGGCACTGTTATAGAATTGTGTACCTGAAACTTGTAAAATTTTGTTAACCAGTGTCACCCCAATAAAAAAAAAAAAAACAATTAAGAAAATTTTTAAACCACAAGGTCTGCCTCAGACACCACCTTCTTCACAAGCTTTGGATATTCCAGCCCACTCTGAGGAAGGGGCTTAACACAGAACCATGTTCTGTCCAAACACTTTACCCTAGCTGTCAGCAAGCAGCTTGCTAACTGGTGAAGGAATATTTTATATCATGGTTGTATAAAATAGTAAGAAACAGTGTTTGGTCATTTTGTTTATTAATTATTACCATTAGTAGAATTGTATTAACCACCGTTTATTAAGGACCTACCATGTTTCACCACACATATGAATTTATATCCTTTAATCCTCACAAGCACCCTGCGTGTCAGTGATATTCAATCTGAAAATATGGGAAAGGGAAGGATAATGGAGAGGCAGCATATATTTTTCTAATTCCACCTCTGTCCTTGGCTGTATATAGACACCTTAATAACCATCTTATTTCATCTCTTTCCATAATCCCACTTTCAGATAAAGAAATCAAGGCTTAGTGGGATTAATAATTCATTCAAATGCAGTGGCCAGTGAGACCAGAACTGAAAATTGAATTCCTGTCTGCCTGTCTATTTCAAAAGTTGCTCTTTATACCCTGGACCTCTTCTAATGAGCAGCCATCACTGACATATGCAATAAATCCCCCTTTTCATCTGTAGAATGGGAAGGACAACTGTGTTTTTCCTCAACTTGGCCCTAAAATAGAGATTGTGCTTTAAAAAATCTCTCAAGTGTTGTATGTTAGCTTTGTCATGAACATCCTTTGGCTGGAGCCTGGAAATCCAGCCTTTATTTATTCAAGCTGGATAAAGCAGCACTAAGCCAGAAAGAAAGCTTCACCTGCTGAAACCTGTAACTATCACTTCCCAATATCTTGGTGCAAATGTGCTTACTTCTGATATGGTGTTGGGTGAACAGAGACCACTGTGCTGCCTCTGTACAGCACTTCCCATGCGTCTTGTGGTGTCATCACATAAAGCACATGTAGGCTGCATTTGATGTGGAGTTGTGTGTGTGCATGTGTGTGATTTGTTGACCTTAAACAAATACCCAGATATTACTACAGCAAAATGAGTTTATTTGGAAACCACAAAAAATGTAATTTAAGTGTCCTAATAGTGAACCACACACAAATCCAGAGGACAAAGAAAAGGAATGTTCTCTTAGAGGGTGTTCAGAGGTCTGTTGTAAACAAAGAGGCTATTGAAAGAAACTGAGAGTTTGAAGTGTTGTGACTTTTCATTGGCTGAATTATAATAGTCTTTCATTGGCTGAGTGGTTACCTGAAGAAAAGATCATCTTCCTTCTTCCTGCTGGAACAGAATAGAAAATCATCTTCCTGTTGGAGATGGAAAGTACATCTCCTCCTGCTTGGGGTAATGACCACGAATTGTAGGACATGAGCACTTCCCCTACAAGCCCTTCCAACTCCAGTTTAGATGAGGTCTCGGCTTCAGGTCAAGATGGCTACATGGGTAAATATGGTACTCACATTTGCCCATGACCACATCAAACTTACAACTAAACTACAGAACAACCATCATTCAGAACCCTTGAAATCTAGCCGAACAGAAGTCCTATGACTAAGGATATAAAGAAGAAGCCACATTGAGACTGGTAGGAGAAGCAGAGAAGCAGAATGAGCTCCAGATAAAAATTAGGAGGGATATTTCAATTGTGGAGGTTCCCCTGAGGATAGAGGGGTTCCAGACCCACACGAGGCCCCCCAGCCCAGAGTTCCAGTGCCAGGAAGAGAATTCCTCATAACTTCTGACTATAAAACCCAGCAGGGATTGTGACTGAGTGAGATGGTGAGCAGCTGGAGTCCCAGGCATTCCATTTAAAGGGTCCACACATAAACTTACTTGGACTCACTCTCTCTGAGCTCCAACACTAGAGCAGCAACTCAAAAGTCACCAGGGACATATAGAGAAGAATTGAATTGTCTGGCATCAGGGCTAGAGCTGGAGAGGCAACTTTCTCCCAGACAGAAGTGCTAGCAGGAGACATTTTTCCTTTCCTAAGCCCTTCCCACAGAGCCAGCAGACAGGTGCCATATCTGCATCTCCATCAAGCTGACTAAGGCTATTGCTGGTGATTCCTTGAGACCCAAATTTCAGGTCCACCCAGCTGTTTCCAGTGGCTTTTCCGTACAAATGGCCTGTCTTGGCTCATGCTTCAGACTTTGCTAATATCTCTCAAACAAGAAGCATCTGGCCTTAGTGTGTTTTGTAACTAAGTAGCCCTGGGCCTGGCACTATTACATCTGGCGTTGGTGTGCAGTTAGGCCTCTACTGGGCACTTCCAAGCCCAGCACAAGTATCAGCCATCTGAAGATCACTTTGTAGCTCATACCAAAAGGCCCTGGTCAGAACACAGGTGGCGGCTAACCTTGACCTTTACCTGCTGATAGGCCCCAGAGCCAGTGCACCTGGTGGACTTCTTTAGACCATGGCAAGACATCACTCAACCTCCATAAGTGACACACTCAAGGGGCAGACTCAGCAGGCACCAGAGCTTCACTGAAGTAAGTCCTGCTCTGTGGGGTGGGCCCATGAATAGCTGATCCTTCATGATAGTCCCAGCCAGATGTTAAAGTCAATTGGCCTCTAGGTAAATCCCACCATTTGAAGTACCAACAGAAATCAAAGCTCAGCTATAATAAGAGGGTATACACAGCCCACATGGGGGTAGGGATGGGGGTGGGGGGTGCACCTGAATGCCCAGCTCCAGTGTGCCCCCCACACCCAGGGAGGCTGAGCCATTGGACCCTACAGGACACTTATTACATTGGACCATTCTACCAAGCCTGGTAGATGTAACAGCTCCACCTAATACACAGAAACAAACACAGTTAAGCAGACAAAATGAGGAGACAAAGGCAAAGTACCAAGTGAGAGAACAAGAAAAAGAGCTAAATGAAATGGAGGCAAGCAAACTAACAGGTACAGTGTTCAAAACAATTATTATAAGGATGCTCAAGGAACTTAGTAAGAACTTCAAAAACATAAAAAAGGATATGGAAGCCATAAAAATAAAACTATTTAGGAGTGAAGGAAACACTAACTGAAATGAAGAATAATTTACAGGAAATCAACTCTAGAGAAGATAAAGCCAAGAATCAAATCAGAAATTTGGAATATAAAGTAACAAAGCACACCCAATCAGAACAGCAAAAAGAAAAATGAATCCAAATACATGATTACAGTGTAAGAAAAATCTGGGACAACTTCAAATGTACCCATATTTGCATCATAGGGATGCCAGAAAGAGAAGAGAGAGAGCAAAAAATTGAAAAGCTATTTGAAAAAATAATTACAGAAAACCTTCCTAATCTGGTGAAGGAAATAGACATATAAGTCCAGGAAGTACAGAGAGTCCCAAATAAGATGAACCCAAAGAAGCCTACAGGACACATCATAATTAAAATTGCAAAGATTAAAAACAAAGAGAGACTGCTAAAAGTAGCAAGAGAAAAGCAGTTAAGCAAGGGAGGTCCCAGTAGACTGTCAGCTGATTTTTCAACAAAAACTTTGCAGGCCAGAGGGATTGGTAAGTGATGAAAAGCAAGGATATACAACCAAGATTACTCTACCCAGTAAAGCTAGCATTTAGAATCAAAGGATATACACAAAGAACTTTCCAGACAAGGAAGACCTAAAGGAGTCATCACCACCAAAACAGTATTACATGAAATGTTAAAGGTTCTTCTTTAAGAAGAAGAAAAAATGATAAATAATATGGAAAATAAAATGGCAATAAATTCGTATCTATCAAAAAAAGAGAAAATGATTGCATAAAATAAAAAATTGACAAACATATGAAGCTTGTTAAAACATCACTGAACAGGATGCTCTGGATTTTGAGCAACAAAGAATAAAATAAGGTACTTTCCCTTAATTTCAGAGAAATAGGAAGATGCCCCCTCTAAGAAAACTGACAGAATTTAGAATCAGAGGCTGTTTCTGAGTTTATCATCTGATATTTTTATATATTTATTATATTTCTGCAATGATATTTTTACCTATAGGAGCAAATGGCAATTTTTTCAACTTTTAGTCTAGCAAATAAATAAATTAGGTCTCTGCTTATTAATCTTCACTCTGTGTGTGTTAAATTGCAACTAGATATATTTCCCTCTTAATAAAAGTCAATAGTAAAATATGGACTCATAAGTTTCTGTGCAAAAACAGTAGGAAAAATCAAATGCTATACCTCAATACACAGAAAACAAACCATCATGAGAATGTTTAGGATTCAAGAGGGAAATAATCTGCCCTTTCAGATTATTTCCCTCCTCCTCATACCATATGTGAAGTTTGGGCACCAGCTGTGCCACGCCACCTTTCCCTCTCTACCTTTCCAGCAGTTGTAACTTTTAATCACAGGCACTGGAAAAGAAGTGTAGCCTGAGACAATAATTTTATGACTTTTATTTTTCAGCAAAAAGTATGCTTTCCTTCCAGGTAGAATCTAATTTGGAATCTTAACACATAAAAGAGAGAAAATAATATTTTGTTTACAGATACTTATCAATTTACATTTTTGTTTTTCACTTAATATAAAGTCAACCTAATGAAAAAGTTTTGATGAACACAGAAATTTGAAATCAAGATTGTGGATGACAGGCATAGTCATATGTATCTCAGGAATAAATTTCTATATTTTGTGTTGAATGCACATTACTAAGAAAATCCTAATTCAAGGGGTTAGGTCAGCCGTGGGCAATAAAAAAAAAAGACCGTACCCTTTTATGTAATGATGTTTACTTTGAATTTATATTAGTTCACACAAACACTCCATCCATGCTTTTGTTCCGGCCCTCCGGTCCAGTTTAAGAACCCATTGTGGCCCTCGAGTCAAAAAGTTTGCCCACCCCTGGGTTAGGTAGTAGGGTACTTGCCCATAAATTTTACTTGAGCAAATATAAGAAAGTCTAAATTAGAAGAAAATGAAATAAAATAAAAAACAAAAGTGGTCTTGAGCTACACCTATGCTAATCACTGATTTAGCTTTAAGAATTTCAAATGCGTGCAGAAAACAGTGTGAGAATCTTTATTCTGAGATCTGCATAAAAACATGTTAGTTGGGCAGTCCAACCTTACATGCTGGTGAGTCTCGTGTATTACCTACTATCTATCTATCTATCTATCTATCTATCTATCTATCTATCTATCTATCTATCTATCTATAACCCTAATATGAAAATAGACCGAACAACGGAATAACTGAACAACCGAACAACCGGTCGCTATGATATGCACTGACCACCAGGGGGCGAGTGTGGAACATGGTGGGTGTCGGCTGTGGTGGGATGGTGGAGCAGAGGAGCGGGGGCGCCAGACCAAGGTGGGGTGCCAGTCGCTGCCATCGGGGCGAACCTCTGGTGGTTATTGAAAATTCTTTGCTCCTGCGCATCCGCTGCCAGCAACAGCCCCGCTCGTGCTGGCAACCGGCACCAGTCCTGACTTCTCAGTACTATCAGCCAGTGCAATTGGGTGCTGCCAACCCCAATCGCCCCTGAGGGCTTCTCCACCTCCCTGTGCTCCTCAGGGGCAATTGGGGCAGCAGCCTCCACTCGCACCTGCTGTCAGTGCATGGGAACAGCAGTGGTGGGAGCGAGGCTCCTGGCAGACAAGGGACTGGGAGCCACCGTGGTAGGGGCCGGGCAGGGGTGCGGAGGATGGGTCGAGACCTGCCCCTGTGCCCACTGCAGCCTCGTGGCCCACAGTTCCTTTCAAGGTGCACAAATTCATGCCCTGGGCCCCTAGTTTGGTATATAAGACATTTGAATAGTGTGTGTATGTGTGTGGTTTTGTGCATGTGTATATGTGTGCTGCAGCTTCGATCAGAATAAATATTTTAAAATTACAAGAAATGAGAATCAAATTAATGTGGAACTCTTGAATTGATGGTCTTGACTAACCTTTAAAATTCTGGACAACACAATATGAAAACTCCTATTTTAAGATATGGAGAGGCAGCTGGAGTGGAATGTGGCCTGCGATGCCAGCTTAAATCTCAGTGGGCCATACATGGGATAGCAATCCACCATCAGCACCCAAATGATCAAAGGATGTGGGGGAAGTGTGATCTGTCACTTAGCAAGAGAGGGTGGTCCCAGTGCATCTTCCTGTAACTTGATTATGCTACTTTTTCTTCTTCTATTTTAATCTTCACCCAAGGATATTTTTTCCATTGATTTTTAGAAAAAGTGAAAGGGAGGGAGGAAGAGGAGAGAGAAAGAGAGAAAAACATCCATGTGAGGGAGACACATCAACTGGTTGCCTCCTGCCCATGATTTTACCAGGGGTGGGGAGCAAACCTACAACTGAGGTATGTGACCTTGACTGGGAATCAAACCTATGACCTTTTGGGTTTGCTCTAACCACTTAGCCAACCTGCCATGGCTGATTATGCCACTTCTTTAAAAAAAACTATAGACCCCCCAATGTATCCGCCTTTCTAGTCTTGCCACAAAAGTGTTTTTACAATCTGGCTCTGGCATGAACTCATACTATTTTCCTTCCTTCCTCATCCTTTGAATCGATCTTCTATTTTAATTTATAATATTTATTTTTGAAGCAAATTAAATGTCAATTCCTCTCAGTAAGTTTTCTGACCCCATCATTACCATAATGTCCAGGCAGAAATATTGTTGGCACTGCTTTGTTTATTTATTATTGCTATTAATATAATTGCATTAGTCACCATTTATTAAGTATCTAATTATAGGCCTGCTTGCATATTAATGTATGTCCTTTAATTCTCCCAATCAACCCTGCATTGTAGTGATATTTAATTGATACTATAGCTTAGAGTATTTATACAGCCTACCCAGATGTCTCCTATCTCCAAGGGCAAAATAAAATTTAAGCCTGTGTCAGCTGCCTCCAAGATCTGCCATATTTCCATCTGCGATGCTGCTTTCTTTCTCTGAACAGTTGTCTGCCAGCTCAGTGTGCATACCTGGGGGTAGCATTTATCAAGCGGCGTGGCAAGTAAGTGTTCCCGTGCTGCTTGCCTCCTGCATGGAACTCTGAGAACATCCTGGAGGTATAAATGGCATCTAATCAGACCTCGGGGTTTGGCATCCAGTCATAGCTCAAAAATTAGTTATGCTTAATCTAAACAAAAAGAAGCATTAAACTGGTGGCTAAAAACTGTGTCATCTAGTCACCTACCTCCAGGCAAGAACCACCAACAGCCAGTCCTGGATACAAGGTGTTCCTGCCTTTAACCATTATTGCTACATTTTAGCCCAGAACAGTGGTTGGCCAACTGCGGCTCGTGAGCCACATGTGGCTCTTTGGCCCCTTGAGTGTGGCTCTTTCACAATATACCACGTGCGGGCGCACATGTACAGTGCAATTGAAACTTCGTGGCCCATGCTCAGAAGTCGGTATTTTGTGGAAGAGCCACACTCAAGGGGCCAAAGAGCCACATGTGGCTTGAGAGCCTCAGTTTGCCGACCACTGGCCCAGAAGGTTCTCGGGGCTCGACCACTGTTTCTCAAGGTGAGGTGTTACTCAGGGGATGAGGAGGGTTCCATAATCCCAAATATTTGGCAAACTCTGCATATTAAACTAACCCTATTGGGACATTAGCCTCAGCATAATAAGACTCCAAGAATTTAAAAAACCAATCTTGTCTGTCTAGCAATTTTCAAACTTGTATGCACACCATACATTTTTTTTTTCCAGATAAAACCTACTAGTCCTTGACCCTGCTGGTTCTGTAGAGCCCTGTTTGTAGAGATTTGGTCTAGTCTAATCTTCTATTGATTGATATCTTGCCATATTTCAAGCAGGCTTTCTGGGGGCTAAGTGAGACTTTAGTTTTGGTCCATTTCTTCTCCATGTTCAGTAAGGAGCTTCAAACCATGTCTTTCTTTCCCTTATAAACAAAGGGACTCGTTTTCCTAAACCTTGTTCTAGCAGAAGGCGGCTCCCAGGTTCATTTCACTTTCTGCGCACCTTTGGGATTTGTGGCATCAAAGTGATCCTAAGAGAAATGAGAGCCAGGGAAGGCCCCTCTGTTTTAAACACAGTCGGTTCAGAGATGGAAGGCGCAACCCTGACTTTCATGCTCAAGTGGAGTGAGTCACTGTTGTGGGACTTTCTCACGGCGTTTGCAAAGTAAGGTCTGACATCACATCTTGCCCTCCCACAGAATCCGCATCACCTCACATATTTTCTCTGATCATTTTATCCGAGTGATTCCTCTGGAGGTCAAGGGAAATTTACACAACATCCTAAGCCATGGGACCTCCTACAAAGTCCTGCATAATATATACACATTACCTTGGCATGTATATAAATGCAGCCATCTGTCAGAGTAGAGAGTATATATAATGGATTCCAAAAAGCTTGACTTTTTGCCTACGTTCCACGTCAAATCCAACTGCAAGTTCCGAGGCCTCAATTATTAGAAATTGACCCTCTCACACCTCCATCACCACCTTTGTTCAAGCCACCATCATCTCTGGACTGACCACAGCAAGAGCCTCCTAACTGCTCTCCCTGCTTTTGGCCTTGTTCCCCTACAGCAGTGATGGCGAACCTTTTGAGCTCGGTGTGTCAGCATTTTGAGAAACCCTAACTTAACTCTGGTGCCGTGTCACATATAGAAATTTTTTGATATTTGCAACCATAGTAAAACAGACTTATATTTTTGATATTTATTTTATATATTTAAATGCCATTTAACAAAGAAAAATCAACCAAAAAAATGAGTATCATAGGTTGGCCATCACTGCCCTACAGCCTACTTTCAATTTATTGGAAACAGAGGGTTCCCTTTAAAACTTAAGTCAGATCATGTCACTTCGTTGCACCTAAGCACCCAACCTTTCCTGGCTTGTGTCTCCCTTAGAGTAATCATCTTACAATGGCCCGCAGGTACTGCAAAAGCTGCTTCCCTCCTCTTCCTGGCCTTACATCTGACTATCCACTAGGTTCACCCTACTGCAGCCTCTCTGGCCATCTTGCTAGTCTCTGAGAATGTTTGGCATGTTTCTACCTCAGGGCCTTTGCATTTACTCAATGCAAAAAACCTTAAATGTTTTATCCCCTCTGACTATGCATGGCTTGCTTCTCATTTCCTTCAAGTCTTTGCTCAAATATTACCCCAGGAACCAACTGCAACCTTTCCCCACCAATCCTCACCTTCCTCTTGGAGTTTTGTTTCTTTCTGAGGCACGTATCACCTGCCTTATACTTTACTAGAGGCCCAGTGCACAAATTGGTGCACCAGTGGGGTCCCTCAGCCTGGCCTGCGGGATTGGGCCAAAACTGGGTCTCCAACATCCCCCAAGGAGTCCTGGATTGTGAGAGGGCGCAGGCTAGGCAGAGGGACCCCACTGGTGCACAATCAGGGCTGAGGAGGAACATCGGAGGTTGGCCAGCCAGGGAGGGGTTGTGGGAAGGCTCCAGGGCATGAAGGCCCATCTCCCTCAGTCCTCAGCAAGCTAACCTACTGGCCTGAGTGTCTGCCCCCTGGTGGTCAGTGCACATCATAGTGAGTGGTTGAGCAGCATTGGCATACCATTAGCATATTACACTTTGATCGGTTGAATGGACAACCGGATGACCAGACACTTAGCATATTAGGCTTTTATTATATAGGATATTTACCTATTGTTTTGTTTTTTTGTTTGTTTTTGATGGTTTTCTTCTGTTTTATTTTTTCCATCTCTCCCTTCACTAGATGTAAGCTTCATGAGGTCAGAGAATTTGTTGATTTTATGTCTCCTTAAATCCCCCAAATAATGCACATTAGACTTTCAGTGAGTGAACACTTTCATGATTCCCAACCTGTTTATACAGACCTCTGGGGTTGTGTACAGGTACTGATAGGAACGGGTGAGATACTGTTAATATTTCAAAAAGCCTAATACATCCTCTCATCTGTCCAGTATGAGGCTACATGACAAGCTAAAGTGCTACACTTCTTTGCCTTTAGTTGAAATCATCTCAGCTCAGTGTGTTAACTCTGATTATATGTCTGATCAGAATCTCTGGCTACCCGTTGCAAATGCCTTTGATTTTTAGACTTGAGGAAATGAATTAATTATCATGGAATAAATGCAGATTAGTAGCTGTTTTTGAAAACATGGACCCCGTGGTGGGGGAGGATCGAGCCCTTGATCTCCTTTGTAGGAGGAGGACTTTGAGGTGCTGGAAGATTAAGTGACTTTCTCAAGGTCACACAGCCAGTCACACAGGCAGAACAATGACTGGAACCCAAGCTTTTGATTCCCAGCCCTGAGCCGATGCCATCAAAGGCACCGGTTGCTGCAGAGCAGACATATATAAGCTGTATGTAACATTTGCATAACACAATACAGTAAAGACAGAATCCCAACTGAGGTTCTCAGCAGGAAAATATCAATTATTTAATCAGGGCTCTATTTAAACTTTCATTGTGAAGGTTAGGTTAAGATTCACTGGCTTGATTGAGGGTGCTGCCTGCACATGAGAGTGTTTACTGAGCTGGGCTCCCTGGAGTGAACTCAAACAAACTTGTAACATCCAAGGAGCATTTTTACATCCTGAAAGCCATGCATGCCTTTATGGAGAGCCAGTGCTTTTCCTTAAAACAAACAAATGGTTAGCCTTGAGGATAAACTGCAAACACGTCTGCCAAGACAGCGTCCTTCCTCTAGGCCCCACGTGCCATTTCATCCTTAGTTTTAGTCTTGAAACCTAATGAATATGAATATACCTAGACATACAAAATGAAAGCTTCTGTTTACTCAAACGCATGATCCTGTGCTTTACTCTAGTTCATCCTTAGAATAACCCTGCAGGGTTGGAACCGCTGATATTATTTTCTCCATTTTTACAGATAAGGATGCTGAAAACTCCCAGGGGTTCAAAGACCTGCCCAAGGTCTCCCAACTTGTTAGGGGAGGAAAGCAGTAGAATGGAGGGGAGGGGCATGTTTCCTCATTCCTCAGGCTGGGTGCATGAACCAGTGTCACCGTACTAGGGAGAAGGGGACAGGGAGTAAGGGCCCCCCAATGTGCTTCATTCCCTCTCCCATGGATAGCACCAATGGTCTGAGATTCAAGCCAAACACAGGAAGTGGTTTCCGATTTACAGAGCAGGAAAGGGAATAGAAGAGGCCCATCCAAGTCACCTGTAAAGTGTAGCTGAGTCAGAAGTAGAGGTGGGGCTGAGCTCTCTCCTGGCCAGGCTGGATGGGGCATGGCACTCCGTGGCTGTGGTCTGCTAGGATCTGAACGCCAACCTGGGATCTGTGGCCTTGAGTGAATCACCCTACATTCTGAATCTGGGCATTTTTATGATGATGAAATGAGATAAAGAACCTAGAAAGCCTAGCTTTGTGTCTGACAAGCAGTAGAAGCATAACAACTATGATTTATTTACCTTTGTGGGTGCATCATTTCGTTTATCAAATATGTACTGAGGATTTAGTGAGTCCCTAGGCCTGGGTTAAGCAGTATGAGAAGCAAGCAGAAACACGGTCTCTGTGCTGAAAATCAGATTCACACATTGGCAATTCAAGGCTTAAAAATCCCCGACAAAGGTACCATTATTTTTTTAAAGGACTGCAAGAAAAAGGACCATGGCATGATCAAAATATCAATAAATAATATTGGCATTTCTAGCAGCACAACAAGTCAGTAGGGGAGCCGTTTGGGGTCAGTAGGCCCTGACACCCTGACCTCTACCCCCAAATCACTGAATATGACTCTGTAACTGAGTGAGAACTGGTTCCTCTCTACACTCCTTCCCAGCCTCCTTTCTGTTCCCAGTTCTCCGCAGTGCCCGGAAGCGACCTCCCAGCCATGCCTCCTTACCCCCAGCCCTGGTCTGGTCTCTCATGCCTGGGACCTGCCAGGACTGCGCCCGCCCCAGCAAAGCTCACCTGCGGCTCAAAGGTGCAGAGTGCTCTGCTCGACATGCGCTCTCTCACTGCCTCTGCCTTTCCTCTTCCTTCTCTGAGAACTCAGATTTCTTTAAACAGACAAGCAATTACTAGTGTGTTATCCGCACTTGACTCTGTGTTGTTACAACACCCCCTGATGTACAGTAGCAGGCAGCTGGATAATGGGACATATTTAAGCTGATTGCCACTGGAGATAAGTGATGTCTCTGATGGGTGCACTTTTGTTAACCTTCTGAAGGCAGAGGGGACAGGAAGTTTTATTGTTTTGCTTTAGAAAAAAGAAGCCCTTTGAGAATAGCTACACCTCCCGGGAGATTCTCATTTCAGATTAGGCTATCAGGTGCACAGCGCAATCGGAGGCTTCGGCTTCAGTGCAGCCCTTGTGTGATATTCAGGCCTCTCAATAGATCCTCCCCAACGGCTGACACTGGCTTGCTGGCTGGCTCCGCATCCAAAGGACAGCTCTATTAAACACAGGCTTCTCCCCCATCTTCTCAGCAACTCTCCTTCCCCTGCTCTCCTTCTCTGTCTTCTCTTCCTTTGTTACATCCTCCTCTCCTTTCTCTCTACCTTCCCCTTCCTCCAGCCACTTTCATCCTTCCTCCCTCAATCTCCTCCTCTCTCCCCTCCTCTCTGGCTGCCAATGGTTTCCTGTTGTCTTTTGCTCATTTTTACTCTGAGTTTCCATATGTCCCCCGCATCCCTCCATCTCCTTTGGGCCTCTTGGTCTCTTTCTTCTCCACTCCCAGACCCCTCCCTCCTCTGCACCTCAGGGAAAGCCAGGCCAGGGAGGCTGTTAGGGTTCTGGGTTGTGAGCATTGCCTTTGTAGAGCACGAAGCTTGACAAAGTCACCTGTGCTGTTTGCTCTCCAGAAGCTCAATCTGAGGAGGGTGTGGGTGTTGGAGGAACAAGTGTTCAATAGGGGGTTTGGGGGTAGGGCTGAAAGGAACAAGGAGGGAATTTAAGAGAAATGCATGTGAATCAGAGAGTGAAAGGAGGGCTAGAAGATGAAATGGAGCTGTCAGCAACCGCTGCCTGACTTGGAGGCAATAAGAAGGGAAGATTAATTAGTCACAGATTAAGCTGCCCTCTAGCCAGTTACCACTGTTTAGATACAAAGGTACCAAGAAGAAAGCAAAGCACCAATCAGTCTCTTAAAGGGGCCGCTTACTGGCATCTAAGATCTGGGTGAGTGGGGGTAGGAGATAGGTGATGACAGCTTTGCTGTGGGTTCTAGGTGGTGAATGGAGAAGAGCATCTTTATAAACACATTGTACCTCATGGGGAGCAGGGAGAAATTCAATTAGGTTTGAATGAGAAAGGTAACTTGAATATCAATTAATTGTCTAATTGAAGATAATGGAGACCTGGGGGCACCCTGCCAAGTTGATTCCTACACCCAAATCCAGAGATTTTCCTAGGGATTAAAGCCACAATTTAATTACACACTTCTATTAGATTAGGCACTGATGGCATTCAGTACTCTGGGTTAATTACATAGTTAATTACACAGCCAATAACATCCTTTGCCTAATGGCCCTGCTGCATGCATCCCGAGCTGCAGAGGGGGATCCTGCTCCTGTAATAGGCGCTCAGGGAGCCCCAGGTGGTGGGAGTGTCGTAGGCAAGGGGACATGTGAATACTAATAGGGAATTATTTTAATTGTCCCTTGTTCTTGATGAACAGTAAATTATTCTAATAACATTTACCATTGTACTCATTCATTATCTAAGGGTAATGAGGAGTGGAGGGCTTCCAGGGGCCTCCCCTGGGGCACAAACAAGGCTGCACTCACAGGCTGCCTTCACTTTGGATGCCCAGCATCTCCAGGGGGACTCTCCTTCTTCTTGGTCTCCTTGATGCAAGACTGAGCTTTGCACTGGCCAAGGTGCTTTCACATGCCTCAGTTGTTTGACTATAAACAAAGCCATGAGGTAGGTTTCCACTTTCCTCTCTTATTTTCCAGGGAGGAGGGTGGCCTCTTGACTTGACCAAAGACAGAGGCAGGGAAGTGCTGGTGATGCTAACTGGAGTCTGGGTTGGACTCCAAAGCTCACTCTAGTTCCTCCACACCAAGGGCCTTTCAACTCAAACTGCTTCTTTCTGAGTTTTAATTCAAGGGTGAGTATGGTTTGAGTTCAAGATCTCCTGGTGGAACAACTACCAGAAGTAAAATATGAATAATTCCCAAGACCTCCAGAGACCATTGTGGGTGGGCTAAGGCATGAGGAGACCATGGGTGGAAGGGTCCGGATCTACCTACTTACCTGGACTCATCACACAGTCCTCAAATGGCAACATTCCTAGTTGCATCGTTTAAGAAAAATGGGTGTCTGTGTACAGACCATCGTCTGTGGGAGCGTGAATTATATCAGAAAGGCTCTTGAGGGCAGAGAAAGCAGAGGAAAGCCTATCTCACAGCCCAACAAGGAAGCTTTCCTGGAGGAAGTAGAAGATCAGCAGCTGCCTAGGGATGCTGGCCAGGCCCGCCTGGCAAAGACAAGCACATTAATGTTTGCTGTAGAATAAATACTTGTACCCTCCAGCAATACATATGCTGGAGCTCTAACCCGCACTGTGCCTGTGTTTGGAGTAAGGAAGTCATTAAAATTAATAAGTTCATCATGGTGGGGCCCCAATCCAATAGGATCAGTGTCCTTTTAAGGAGACTCCCTTTCTCTTTCTCCAGGACAGCATACAGGTAGAAGCTGACTGAAAGCTAGGAGGAAAGGCTCCCCCAGGAACTGAATTCCAGCCACCACAGCTGTGACAGAATAACTTTCTGTTGTTTAAGCCATGCAGTCTGATGTTTTGTTATGGCAGCCAGAGGTGACTAACACAATGATTAAAAAAATAAATAAAACCCAGCTATGGTTTCCAAACACCTGATTCCCCTCCATTGCCCCTCCCCATCACCCATCACCCAAAACACACTTTTTTTAAAAATGCATTGGACCTTTGTTCATGCCATTCCCTTTGACTGGATCATCCAGCCCTGCTTGTCTGTCAAAATATATCTCATTCAAAACTCTTCTCTGAAGACTATTTCAATACCATTTGTTCTTTTTGTCTACCTCTCTGATTCATGCATGATCCTACATTTATCACAGAGCAGGGGTCCTCAAACTACGGCCCGCGGGCCACATGCAAATACAAATGTTGTATTTGTTCCCGTTTTCTTTTTTTTACTTCAAAATAAGATATGTGCAGTGTGCATAGGAATTTGTTTATAGTTTTTTTTAAAACTATAGTTCGACCATCCAACTGTCTGAGGGACAGTGAACTGGCCCCCTGTTTAAAAAGTTTGAGGACCCCTGTCACAGAGTGTAAGGCACATGAGGACATTAGCTTTGTTTTCTCCATCTGTGTCTGCTGGGGATCCAGCATGGCCCCAGCTCATAGAAGACACTTGTCTTAGTCTGCCCAGGCAGCTATAACAGAATGCCGTAGACTGGGTGGCTTATAAACAATAGAAACTTATTTCTCACAGTTCTGAAAGCCAGGAAGTCCAAGGCACTGGCAGATTCAGTGTCTGGTAAGGATCTACTGCCTAGTTCATAGAGAACTGAGGTCTTCTTGCTGTGTCCTCACATGGTGGAAGGGTAAGAGAGCTCTCTGCCTCTTTTATAAGGGCACTGATCCCACTTACTAAGGCACCACCCTCATTACTTAATCACCTCCTGTATTAATCATGTTTTTTTTTTAATTTTCTGTATATTATATTTTAACATCTAAAAAAAAAAAACCCTTTCTGCATGGGGGTGAAGACTGCCCCTCAGGGGCTTGCTAATTCTTAGAGATGGCAACAAATGGGAGTATGCCTTTGCTATGCAAACAACTGATTCAGAGTCATAGCTCCTCTATCTGGCCTGGGCATCCCAGTAGTCAATATTCTGACTTAATCATCCCAGCTCCATGGGCCAGGCAACTAGAGACCACCAGCCCAACACCCATCAAAATTATTCAGACTAGGCGATCTTAAGCTGGTTACTAGGCCCTGTCTTGTCTTTCCCATGGAAACCCCAATAAAGACAATGGTCTAAGCCTCCTTCTTGCTCCGGCTGCTGCTCGCTGACCAAAAGCCACTCCTGTGGTCCTGCATGGTGACCCCTCCTCTTGCTCTAGGGTAACTGTGAGTAAGAGTAAACATTTCTCCCAACGTCCCAGCCACCTTTGTAAATTCAGACCTGGTCTTTTTAGCTCCCTCAAGAGAACGTGGATTTTTCCTCCTTCCATGTGAAATATACATGGTGGGAGTTCCCCAAACATAGGAAATATGCTTGGATGCCAGATAGCCAAAGTTGGGCAAATATCTATGCTAAAATAAAACACCCTAATACTACTGCAAAAGGACCACAGAGATTTCTAGCACAAGAAATGCCAAGTGGTATTGATAATTGAGGCAGGAAGAAACAGGAAAGAGGCAGAATACTAAATTCTTGGCCACCAAGGCTGAGACAATTAGGAAAATGAGATTTTCTTATCCTCCACTCACAGGATCAAAGGAGATTTAAATGAGTCACTTGCCTACAGTGGTGCCATTAGTGAGGGGCCAGCAGGGACCAGATCCACCTCCCACCACCTCACCCAATATTCAGTTCCCCGGAGGCCCTGCAGCCTTGTAGGGAAATCCTTCTTAGTCCTGCGAGTCCCAGGCCCTGAGCATCCCTGGCCAAAGGGCACAGGCTTCTCCCCTGATGCGGCTGCTTTAATTCAAGGCTCCTCAGGCCCACCACCATATGGAGACATCAAAAGCAGACAGCCTGGAGAGGAGGCTAAACTCTAGAAGGAGTTTCATCCGTGTTGGTTTTGATATGAGCAAAATTTGCAAATGTGATGTATATGAAAGTGGCAGAGTGAATTGTTGTCCTCACATCTTCACCCCCACTGTGTCCACACCTTACAAGGGTGGCCTCATAATAAGCCTTTGCATATTTCCATCGCTCTTATGCCTCCGCGGGGACTATGAGAACATGGCCTGACTGGCAAACTGCTCAGGAGATGACAGGCACACCGAGCGGGGTCTTTCCAGCAGAGCCCAGCCTCGCCATCAGTCAACGCCCCTGCCAAACTGCACAGGTGGAAGCAAAAACAAGCCATTGCTATTGTAAGCCACTGAGTTCTAGGAGTGGTCAGTAAAGCATCGATAGCTGACGGATGCAATAAGCCGGAGGTCCTTTTCTAGCACCTGACTTAGAGTTCGGTATCTAGCAGCATGGAAATCAACCGCCTCCTGACACATAGGCGCGCACACACACACACACACACACACACACACACACACACTCGTGCGCACACACACGCTCACACATTTGCTCACACACATATGTACACACCTATGCATACAAAGTACAGTCAGGTGAAATTTCATGAAATTGCTGCCTACTCTGCCCAGAGCTGGAGCTGCAGCTGATGACATACCAGACATCACCCCGCAGTTGGCCTTGGAACCTGTCCTCTGACCTCCAGCCCTCCTAGCGCCTCTCCTGCCCGTGTGGTTGACGATAAGCCCAGGGCTGGAGGCACTCTCCCCTCTGCCATGCGGAGAAGGTGAGGAGCAGGGGAGACGTCCAGAACAATGTGACCAAAGGCCCCCTGTCATCTGTAAGTCAACAACCAAACATCTGGGCATGGGGCTGTCTGGTCTTAGAAAATGCCAAGTGCAGCCTCGCCCTTGGGCTCCTCAGCACCCCAGGAGGTTGCAGGAAAGGGTCTCCAGGGTTCAGGCAAACCTCGCCATGGACATTCCTGTCACGGGATTGGCACCTAGAATGTGTGTGGGGGGCGGGAGGGGGGCAAGAGTGTGTGGACGGGAAGGGGACTGAGTGTCTGGGGCATCCTAAGCCAGAGGACAGCGCGCACCAGGGAAGATGGAGAGGAGGCACATGAACCAACAGTGTGGCCTCCCAGCCTGAGCTGAGAGGAGAGGCTGGCTGATGAATTCTAACTGCGCCGGGAGTTAACCTACCTATGGGAACATCTCTAAGTTTAGACACGGGCTTGGGCCCACTAAGACAACGACTGGGCACCCCCAGCGAGGGCCCACACTGAGCCCTGCAGGGGAGGGGGCTCTCATTTGCTGTCTTCACTGGGGGCCGGGGCCGCTCAGAGCCGGCTCTGTGATCCTGGAGGGCTGCGTGGCTGAGAGGATGAAGTGCCTCAGCGATCAGAGCCCCTGATGGCTGCGGCTACCCCGGGAGCTCTGAACCATGAAGGGAACATGAGGAGCGCATTCCAAGGAAACACTTCATCACTGAGAGACAACCTATTGATCATGGATGCCGGGCAGCTGATTTCTCAATTCAGAATGCAGTGAGCGATTTAATACATTTCTCTTCTGCGGGGAAGATAGAGACCCCAGGTCCTGCAAGCTGGCCTCCAAGGGAGGGCTGCACACAGGGTCCTGTGGGAGGAGGCAGGAGGGACCACGCTCAGGCTGCCCCTGCCCCTCCGACCTGGGTTTGAGAGAAGCTCACAGAATAAACCTCCCTACTTTACATTTCTGCTCCTTAGGCAGCAGGCACAGTGCACCTTCTTGTTGCATTTTCATGTAATATTCATTTTAACGAAATCCCCTAAACACTAGCGCAGTCCCTTCTCACTTGCTACACATTCCAGACTCTGGAGGCTGACGTGGGTGGTGCCTCTGACTTGGCTGGAAAAGGACAACAGGGAGCCCAAGGCTGATGGGCCTCTGGGAGGACTGGCTCCCTGTTGCCATGGCTCTTGGCAGAAGGAGGAAGCCAAGAAGCATGGGAATCACCTGGTGACTTCCTATGGGAGAGTCCACCCTGGAGGGGCCCTGCAGGTGACGGGAGGGCGGGGATCTTGCCCAGATGCTCAGTCCTGGAACCTTCTTACTGCACAGCCAAGGGCTCTGAGGTCCAGAGAGGGGAAGGGATGGGCCCAAGACCGAACAGCAGGTGGGATGTCACCGCAGGTCTGCCTTCCAGTGTTGTTTGACTTTCCCCCAGGCTGCCTCCTCTGAATTGGGAGCACTGTCTCCAGTGTTTCTTCTTGGAAAAAAGCAGACCTCGTTTTATTGCGCTCTGCCTTATTGCACCTCACAGATGTTGAGTTTTGTTTTTTTACAAATAGAAGGCAAGACCCTCCACCAGCAAAAAGATGGTGACTCATAACACTCCCTTTATTTCGGTAGCCTTGTTGGGGTCCAGCCCCAGCAGATCCAGGGGTTCCCCAAGGTGTGGACGGAGTCGGAGAAGAAGAAGGAATGACCACGGAGGCAGTGTTCAGGTGATCATCATAGCCAGGTTCCTCTTTTTATTGTCCTCTTACATCTGTATTTATACTATTTGAGCTTAATCCTATCCATTCTATTCCAAAGGTTAGGGCGTTTCTTATCTCCATTCCAAGGTTACTCTATTGTTCTATTTAAACTACAAGGAAGTAACTGAAGGAGATTATTCTAAGTAAAGATTATGTAGTTTAAGCGTGATTGTTTGTAGTTAAAGTGATTAACTACCCGCCTGGCACTTAGTTAAGGGGTTTTACTGACAAAAATCCTCACCTGGGGAAACAACCTTTCTCGGAGAGGTGGTCCTGTTTAAAACACATAGCGTTAAGAGGGGGAGCAAACATATTAAGAACAGTATGCCATATACGCCAGGTCCCTTGAAACATAAGCTGTGCAGATGTTTCTTCCCTGCAGCAACTGCATCAAGCAGCAAGGGTGGATTGGCTTCCAGCATAGCCTAAAACCAAATCCACAATATCTCTGAGGTATGTCCCACAGGCATCATCTTTTTGCAAGTGCAAGGCTCTTCCCTTCCATTTGTAAAAAAAAAAAAAAAAAAAAAAAAAGCGCAACATCTTTGAAGCTCAGCAAAGCAAAACACAATAAAATGAGCCTGCCTGCACGTGACTCCTGGCTCTGCCACTGTTTGTTTGTCACCTTAAACAATATACCTAACCTCTCTGTGCTCACCTTGCTCACGAGTGAACTGAGATTCTCAAAACCCATCTCAGAGTCAGATTATATGAGACAGTGTATTAAAGTCCTCAGCACAGCGTCTGGCATCTATCAAGTACTTACTGAGTTTTAAATATATTCCAAGCAATATGCTGAGTGTTTTACATAAATGTTTTCACTGAATCCTCATAGCAACCCTTGGCAGTGGGAGAGCTGTTATCCTCATCTTTACCGATGGCTGTTGTTATCCTCGTGTTCACAGATGAGAAGCTGGAGGTGGGGAGCGACCAAGGGGCTTTCCTAGGTCTCACACTGGTCCTGGAAAATGCCAGCATCCATCCTGGGCAATCTGAGGAAGCACCTGGGCTCTGCTGCCTTCTCCCTGCTGCCTAGACCGAGGCAGTCATGAGTATCCCAGGGAAAGGAAACCTAAATGAGGGCCCTAAATCATTCTTCACGTTGCTTCTTGAGAAAAATAGTTTTATCTTTGGTTCCAGTCTTTAGCCTCACCAATGAGAAGATTCCTAGAATTAGAGGGAACAAGGACAATCCCTGAAGCCACGAAACATGATAATTAAATTATCAAAAACCTTGGGTTTGGTCATAACTCAGTAGACTTCAGCCCTGAGCTGTCCTTTGTCTGGGAGCAATTTGCACCATCGAGGAGGAAAAACAAGCTGTGAGTGAGTGACATGGCAGCTGGAGAAATTAACCCAATATCTGGGGCTGAGTTCTGTGAGGTGTGGGGCAGCCGAAGAGTTCAATGTGCAGTGTCCAGAGGTCAGCAGACTCAAGCAGGCAATTTGGCAATGCAATCTGAGAGCCATAGCAGGTGATGGCATCCTTGTTCTAAGACTGGAATGGCAATAACAGTAAATTGTGTTTTCTCTCTGACTCCTGTTCTCATGGAAGATTTTGCCAGCCGATCACAGCACTATTTCTTCTGGGTCTATATATGGCCTCAATATTTTTCTCATTTACCTGGAGTTAGTTCCTCAGCTACCCTTGGGAAGAAATATGTCTTGGGGTTAGGGGAAGCACAATACCATAGCAAGGGCATCATTGGATTTATGAGTTGAAACAAGGCAGGGGCCTCTAGAATAAGCCCCCAGATCTCGCAAGAAACTTGAAATAATACAGGTTTCAGGTGTACGTCGTTACCTTTTTTTTTTTTTTTAAGTCATATGGCCAAAGCCCTTTTTGATACTTTCCATTCTTTTGATTTATCGATCACTTCTTCCATTCTTAAAATTTAGACCAGAATTTGGAGGACATACTCCATCAACTTGGGACAAGATGGAGAAATTAATTCTATGTGTATACTAGGACCTTTCCTAACATACTGTTTGACCATTTACTTTCAATATAATTAGATGTTTAATTTATATTATTTGTGAGCCATATGTCTTCACCAGAAGAAAAAAATAAAAATATATAATTTAAAGACACCTAAAAAAAGGAAAAACTAGAAATAAGGCCAGAGGTATATTTTGGGCTGACTTGGTAGTGAGAAGAATGGTTATGAATGAGACATCTTGGGCAACAGGGCTCAGGCTCACTTAACCCACACTGATGTGCTTAGACAATAAGACTTGCCTTTGTAGAGGAGTGGGCTACCATCCCTTAAACACCCTATCCCGATTCTGGGGAGGGTCAATCCTACAGCTGGAGGCACCAAACAATCCTGCTTCTGAGCAGCCAGGGCAGGCAAGTAAGGGGAGGGGAGGCATGAGCTGACATTGGTACCACAGAGAGATGACTATGCACAGAGTTCTAGGCCCAGGCCCAGTCCACCCATGGACCTAAGTCCTGGGCCAACAAAGTTTGAGGGCTTCGCCCAGTTGTTAAAATGACTTCTGTGGGGAGGGGAGTGGTGGCAGCTAAACTTGGGTTTCTCTGAAATTTGGGGTAGCCCTTCTCCTACATAGGTAAGATGTTCCTTCAAAGCCTGTCCAACATGTTTATTTATTAAGAGAGTAAGTTCAGTTCAATCCTGGGTCTGCCACTAACTAGCTGGTAACTTGCGCAAGTTACTTAACCTCTCTAAGCCTTAGTTTTATCATTTATAAAATAAAAAGTTCTAAAAGCTATGTCTTAGGGTGGCTGTGAGCCTTAGATAATTATGCAAAATGCTTACTGATCTTAATACAGTACACACAGTAAGTGTTAGTTGGGATCACAATCAAACATTTATTATATATTATATACCAGACATTATGCTAAGTATTTACACGCATTAACACATTTAATCCTCATAACAATGATGGGGATTGATTACATTTATGATCCCTATCTCTGGATTTCTTGTATTCTCTCACTTTGCAATATACCTTTCACCCCCCATACTAGATTGAGTTTGTTCCGTAACAGATTGAGTCTGTTTGCCCACCACCTGAATCTTATGGGTTACTTTGATCAGAATAATGTGGTAGAAGTGATGTTGCACTAATTCTGAGCCTTGCACACATCTGTCTCTTGGAACCCTGCCGTGGCTGTGTAAACAAGCCCAGACCATCTGGAATAAGCCTCCAGCCCCAGTGTTCCAGCTGAAGCCATTAGACAAGCCTACCACCAGTCAATCCACAACTTGTGTGAGAGACTCATCCAAGATCAGCCAAGCCGCTGGCCTGACCCGAAACATGAGAGAGACCAGATCTACCCAGTGACCTCTACGTACACACTTTAAGTTATGGAGTATTGAGGCAATTTGTTACACAAAAAGCACTAACACAATAACTTTATTAAGTTGAGAAAATTGAGGAACTGGAAGGTTAAGCAAATTGCCCAAGGTCACACAGCTAGTAAGTGCTGAAACTAGGGCACAAACACAGGCTACTTTGCTCTAGAGTCTGCTCTCCTAATCAGTATCCTATCTTCTTCTGCTAAAGCAGTGGATGAAAAAAAAATGTTCTTATTTCTAAGACATCTTTCAACCAAGTATGCAGCCACATTCTGAGGCAGATCCAGACAGGGCCTGGGGCAACTGATTGGTCCCTACTATGGCCACCTTGACCAACTATGAGACCAGCAAGATCTCAACCTGGCTGGATGTGAGGCACTTTATACTTACAAGTCAGTAGCATTTAGAAATATAATTCCACTGTCTTACACCTGAGGGCTGAAGGGTTTCACTAATCAGATAAGTCAATGGTGACAAATAAACATTCAAATCTCAATAGCTTAACCCAACAAAGGTTTATTTCTACTTACTACTGTGTGTGGCCTGCCTTGTGGTCACCAAGAAATAGGGAGAAGATATGTGCAAAGGCCAGGCCTAGGAATGCCTCACACCAATTTGCCCACGTCCCATTGGCTAGAAAGTAAGACACAATCTAACATCAAGGGAGCCTGGGAAATGTAGTCTTCCTGTGTGCCCAGGAAGTAGAAATGGCATGACAAACTTATAGCATTGTCTCTGCCTAAGTGTCAAGGATCTATTTAGATATTAATACTGTCGATGCCCAGGACAGAGTGTGTGCCCTGGTCTGCCTCGGTCTCTGCTGACCAGTACGAATGCTGTCCTGTGTCCCAGCTGCTGTCCTTTTCTAAAATATATTTTTATTGATTTCAGAGAGGAAGGGAGAGGGAGAGAGATAAAAACATCATAATGAAAGAGAATCATTAATCGGCTGCCTCCTGCACACCCCCTACTGGGGATTGAGCCCACAACCCGGGCATGTGCCCTTGACCAGATGCTTGGTTGTTGACTTGCAGATGACAGGAGGCCTTTGGGGCACATTGTTCTGGACACTCTATCCACTGAGCCAAACCAGCTGCTGTCCTTGTGTAGCTCCTCTGTTTCCCCTTAAAGCCAACTCTACTTAGAGTCTCCCTTTGTTGAGTTTCCAGATGCAAGTCAAAGTGAAATTAATACTCCAACTGCCTTCACTGCTGACCAGCCTCCGCTCCTCATCCCATTCTTCTGATAAGGATCTTCTTTAAAAGCTGAGACTTCCCAAGGAATTGACTCGATGAGGCTATGGACCCTCACCTCCCCCACTTTAAATGTCTAAACAAATATGAAAATTTTTGCACAAAATTCCAGGGCTCCCTACTCCCCTGAGAGCCAATCGGTAATGACATTCCATGTGAGAAATGTTAACGCAAAAAACCATTGAAACCTGTAAAGAATTTTTGTGAGTTTATTTGAGCCAAACTGTCGACATATGCAGGGAAGCAGAACCTCAATGAATTGAGATAGTGCTCCGGAGAATGGCAGGGTTACATCCGTATTTATACATGAAATTCATTGGTGACAGATTTAAGGAGGTGGGATTAAGCGAAGGGGGGGGGGGGGGAACCTCTGTGATAGGATAAAAAGTAAAATGATGGACACATACTTAGGTGGGTGCGGGATCAATTAACATGATAATGAAGGAGTTTGTAGTATCTGTCCTGGCTCCCAGAACATTTGGTTGTGCTCCAGGGGCTCCAGAAAAAGGGAAGTTACAAGTTACCCAGACATTTCAAGGGTATGTTATCTTAGAGGCAAAAAGGCAAATGGGCTCAGTAAGGATTAAAGTTGATCTTGTCAGTGAAGATACTAGTCTAGGACATAACTGCCCACCATAACTGCTTTTAGTTGAAGTTTAATTTCAGACCATCCTTTGTGGTTATTTTAGGTCTCTGAGTCTGCTAGGCTGCCACGCAGGCCTTCCCTGAGCTTGTTAGGTCAGCGTGTGGCCCCTTTCGTCCACAGAAACATCACCCAGTCCATCTTGTGAGTGAGAGAAGTGGAACCCAGAGTAGTTCATTAACTTCTCAAAGGCAGACCACTAGTGTCCGTGGCAGGAGTAATGGGAAGGTGTGTCCTAGAATAGAAGGACAGTTCTTGTGTTACAGGCAGGTCTAATACATTGGGCCTCTGCCTCAGGCCCCCCAACTCTGAGTGTTCCGTGCAAGGATTGTAAAAGAGGCCTGTGAGAAGTGGTTCTGTATGTGCACAGCAAATGTTCCATAATTCAGACCTGCCGGGGACTGCTAACCTCCTTTTCTTGTCTTTTTTTGAGGCCTGTTAACAATATTTCCTTCATGAAGTTATCATGAGAGTTTGATCAGATTGCTGTGGCCTAGAGGTGTGTGGGGAGTGGAGGGGACAATGGATGGGGCCCAGTGGAGGCAGGGAAGGGGCTGAGACAGCAGGGGGCCTATCAATGAGACAATGAGGCATTCAACTGTAAACAATAGAGAATAACTAGGAGGAGGAGAGGTGACAGGCCTATTCCCCAGGATAGAACCTCACTGCTTTCCTCCCTAAACCCCCTGTCCATCATCTACTCTCCCCCACACCTCCAGGCACAATAGATTTGCATCCCAGGGCTATGTGGATGCTATTCAAAGCGAGGAGCCAGGAATGAGCACTTCCTTCTCCCTCTCAGGGTCTTGATGGCCTCCTTCTCTGTCTCTAGACAGCCTGAGTCAAGGGCAACATGTGGCCCAAAACATAGCTCAGGACCACTCTTGTTTAGAGATAATCAAGCTAAAATGCACACCAGCTAACCATAAAGTAAAAAAGAACTGAGGAAGCGAAAGGGGTGAGAGGACTGGAGGAGGCCAAGGACAGACTACATGTTTGTCATTGTGGTGATGATAATATCCTATAAGGAGAAAGGGCAATAGAGTGGAGTTTGTGAGTTTGCAAATTTGTTTTTTAAACAGCCCTTCCCAGCTGCCTTTTTTCTCCCAATTTAGTTCTTGGATCTATTTCATGGAAGCTGAGCCTTAGAAATATTAAGTGACTTGTCCAAGACCACACCAACAGTTTTGGCAGGAGCTAGTCTCAGGCTTAGGTCTCCACCATTCAATTCCAGGTCCTCTCTGTTGCATGGTGTTGGAGGAGATGGATGTGTGGGCTGGGCGCCGTGTGTGTGTGTGTGTGTGTGTGTGTGTGTGTGTGTGTGTATGTGTGTGACTGGTTTTTAGAGCATCAGCTTGCAGCAGTACAGGATGCCTTCCTCCCACCAAATCGTGAGGCTTAGTCACCTCACCCCTCTGCTTCTGCCCAGAGCACAACATTGAGACCACTGGACTCCTTCTGGCCTTTGATGACAGTGCTGATGCAGGGTGAGTGTCTGTGGTGTGAATGTGTGTGCAGTGTGAGTGTGGTGTGTGTATGGTATGAGTATATGTGCGGTGTGAGTGGTATGAGTGTATATAGTGTGCATGTAGTGTTAGTGTGTGTGGTGTGTGTATATGCAGTGTGTGAGTGGTGTGTGTGTGTGGTATGAATATGTGTATGGTGAGAATGTGTGTGTGTGTTGTGTGTATGGTATGTATGTGTGTAAGTGTGTGTGGTGTGAATGTGTATGTTGTGAGTGTGTGGTGTGTGAGGGTGTGTGTGTGATGTGAGTGTGTGGTATGTGATGAGTGTGTGAGTGTGTGATGTGAGTTTGTGAGGGTGTATGTGTGGTGTGAGTGTGTGATATGAGTGTGTGATGTGTGAGTGTGTGTGTGAAGGTGTGTGTGTGTGTGATTTGTGTGGTGTGTGAGGGTGTGTGTGTGTGTGGTGTGTGAGGGTGTGTGTGTGTGTGGGAGTGTAGTGTGTGAGTGTGTGTGTGTGTGTGTGTGAAGGTGTGTGTGTGTGTGATGTGAGTGTGTGGTGTGTGAGGGTGTGTGTGTGTGGTATGTGAGGGGGTGTGTGTGTGTGGGAGTGTGGGGTGTGTGTGTGAGTGTGTGTGTGAAGGTGTGTGTGTGTGTGTATGTGATTTGTGTGGTGTGTGAGGGTGTGTGTGTGTGTGTGGTGTGTGAGGGTGTGTGTGTGTGGGGGAGTGTGGTGTGTGAGTGTGTGTGTGAAGGTGTGTGTGTGTGTGATGTGAGTGTGTGGTGTGTGAGGGTGTGTGTGTGTGAGTGTGTGTGAGTGTGTGGTGTGTGAGGGTGTGTGAGTGTGTGTGTGAAGGTGTGTGTGTGTGTGATGTGTGTGCTGTGTGAGGGTGTGTGTGTGATGTGTGTGGTGTGTGAGGGTGTGTGTGTGGGAGTGTGGTGTGTGAGTGTGTGTGAGTGTGTGTATGAAGGTGTGTGTGTGTGTGATGTGTGTGCTGTGTGAGGGTGTGTGTGTGATGTGAGTGTGTGGTGTGTGAGGGTGTGTGTGTGGGAGTGTGGTATGTGAGTGTGTGTGTGAAGGTGTGTGTGTGTGATGTGAGTGTGTGTGTGAAGGTGTGTGTGAGTGTGTGATGTGAGTGTGTGGTGTGTGAGGGGGTGGTGTGGCACTGGCATGGCAGCGGGCTGCTCAAGGCCCGCACCGAAGGTGGCTGAGAGTTCAGCAGGCCTCTGAAGAGGGAAGTGAGCCTCTCCTTTCTGACTCATTGCAGAAACGCGGTTCACTCCTGAGAGGCAGGAGAACATGGCGGAACCCGTGAAGACTCAATTACAGGTGCTCTAATCTCTGCAGCATGAAAGACCTAACTTTCCTCGGAGCCTGGATTTTTCACCGTGTGGTGGGGAGAGGCGGGAGGGAGGGATTGGCGATGGCTGTCCCTGTGTGCCCTTCCCGGGGCCTAGAGCCCGTGCCAGCCCACTCTGTTCTGTGGCATCTGGGGAGCTGGCTCTTTACAAATGCTCAGCACTCTGTCATCTTCCCATCAGCTTCCAGCTCGTGTAATTCCAGGAGTGGGATTGGTTTCATTTCCAAGATGGGACCCACAAAGGCAGAGTGAGGGGCTTGGAAAACATCAGCTCGAAGGTCGTCATGCCTTAGAATGTTTCTTGAGTATCAGCTACATTCCATGGACCAAACAACTGACTCAAAGGTCCGTGATGGTGCCAGGCACAGGATGCTGACAAACAAACCCTAAATCTCAGTGGCTTTAAGCAACAAAGACTTAGTTAGTTAGTTAGTTAGTTAGTTAATTAGTTAGTTAGTTCAACACGTTCCTTGTCCATTGCAGGTTGTCTGAGAATTGTGCCCCCCATTCTCCTCTCTTCAGGACCCAAATATTCCACTATTTGAAATGTTGCCAGCCTCAGTGGCTACTTGGAGCTTAGAAATCACATATGGACTCTTAACATCTCCATCTAGAGTTTCCATGGGTCATTTTGCTTGTGTGCCATTGGCCACATCTAACTCTAAGGACCCAGGGCAGTGTAGTTCTGCAATGTGCCCAGGAGAAATGTCAGATGTGTCTGTGACCAGTGCTGGTAACTACCAAAGCAAGATGTATCTGCAGGCTACAAAGTCACAGAATAGACGTGGAAGAACCTAAAAGATCACCCAATAGGTGTCTCTTAATTTACAGAAGATCAAGGCTCAAAAAGGAACTAATTTACCCAAACTTACAGTGTTCAGTCATGTTGCCCCCTTGATGTTAAGGTGGAGAACCCATCCTTCCCATAGTCCCCAAGAGCCCACCAGTCCTGGGCCTCTAGGAAGCCTTCCCAAACCCCCAGACCCAAGCAGGCCACCCTACAAGCATTTGTACTTTTCCTCCATAACTCTTATCAGAGTTATTACTTTTGAATTTGGATATGGTAGTGACCTCTTCCTTCTCACCAGCAGGTATGCAACCATGTCTGTTTGCTCACGTTTGTGTAACAAGATTATTTATTCTGACCCTGCATCTCCAATATGTATGCATATATATAAGTACCATGGATTAAGTGCATGACACCCTTCTCTTTTACAGCAGGGCTAGCAGAAAGAATAGGGTTGTGAGCAGGGCAAATGCCTTATTCACCTCACCATCCTCAGCACTTACCTGTGTCTGGCACCATCCCCAACATTTACCTGTGTAGGACCTCATTAAATGTGTGTTTGCTGTTATTGAAACGAAGAAAATAAAAGCCACAAGTCTGGCTTTCACCGGGCGTGTATTGAGGAGTGTAAGGTGTCCTCCTTGAGTACATCATGGAGCCATCAATAGTCATACATCAGGCAAAAATACCTCAGTGTTTGGTCAATGAAACAGAACTGTTGATGCAGAATATCTACCTGGCCAGCCTGGAATGCCCACCACTCTATGCCTTGGGGCTAAAGTCGGATGGATTGCAAGTGAATTAGCTAGTACATTACTGGTGGTTATTTGATTTGAATAACCATTAACACTTTGGGTTGCCATTAATTTTTTATCACCCATTATTGCCTTGCTGTGAATTACTAATCACAGACCAGGACCCTGAGGTACAGGCATAGGAAGGGCAGCTGCGGAGCTGGGAGGAGGAAGCAGAGGGCTGGAGGGAGCCTAGGCATGCTTGATTTGAGTGGGATCAGGGTCTGATGGGGAAATAGCAGCAAGAATGGCCCTCCCCACTCCACACCCCCTCCCACTCCCTGCCCGACTCACAGCCTCAGTTGGGAATGAGTGCCAAGATTTAAACCGTAGCCTTATGATAAGAACAATGAATTTCTCTACATGGGTCTCTTTCCTGGAATCTTTGTTGATGAGCCCCCAGGAAAAATGCTTCAGGTGCCCCTAACCTGGCCTGCCTCCAGGCACACTCCTCTTGCCCTCCCGTGCACAGAATGGAGCACGCAGATAAGCTAATGCACACTAGGACGTCACAGTGGATATCTAGCTGCCAGCACTAGGACATTGGATTCCATTTAGAAACACATAGATTAAAACTCTCCTGTATGACTAACGGTGAGAGTCCAGGTGTCACTTACAGATACCATGGGACTTCCACCTTGATGGGCCATGGCTGCAGGAGTGTCTATGCCTGCTCTTCTGGACCTACAGTCCAGTGGGCCACACCGGGGCTGACCCTGCACCTGCCTGACCTGATAGGGCAGCAGTGACAGCTTATTTTCAATTTGCAGATGCAGCTGGTCTTTGTGAAGAATAAACCAAACCATTGGGGGTGATATGGCTCTGATCTGACTTGAATGTGTCAATTTCCCAGTGATTGGACTCTTGTATAAGATCAAAGCTTTTCTGGTTTCTTGCTTCCAGGCTTGTATCTTAGCTCCATCATGGCCAAGCAGCCTTATTAGACCCTATATTCAGTGTCCCATGTCTGGGTCCCAACCTCTAGCTTTAGATGCCCCAGTGCTAATGTCCTTACTTTCAAACCCAGGCCCCTCTCTACTTGGAGGGATAGTTTAAATGGGATTTTTCTATGTGGACCTTCTTACATTCTTCCTGCGTTGGCTGCTTGGACTGACAACTCTATCTTTAAGCTCCAGTCTCTGTGTGCAGCCCAGGATAATCAATCTCTGGGCATTTCTACCCCTGACTCAACTTCACACAGCCCTGCAGTTCTGCCAGGCTTCCCATCCCAGCATAGCCAAGGCCCTGGCTTTACCAGTGCACTGTTAAACTAGGATTGGCATTAGGGGAGTTTTATTTGATTGATTGATTGATACTAGAGAGAGAAAGGGAGGAAGAGAAGGAAGGAGGGAGGGAGAGAGAGATGTCAGAGAAAAACATTGATTGGTTGACTCCTGCATTCACTCTGACTGGGGATTGAACCTGCAACCTAGGTATGTTGCCTGATGGGAATTGAACCTGTAACCTTCGGTTGTACAGGATGGCCTTCCAACTAACTGAGCCACCCGGCCCGGGTGAATTTTGTTTTATTTTATTTTATTATTTTATTTTATTTATTTATTTTGTTTTATTTTGTTTTGGTTTTTAGGAGACCAGTGTTGGGCCCGGGAAAGACGAGAGAAGTGACTGGGGCGGGAAGAAGCCCAGGAAGGGCCAAGGAGAAACTAAGAAGTTAGGAAGGAAAAAAGTTGAAGACAGGAAGAAGCGGGGAAGGGGAGAGCTAGGAAAGGAAAAACCAGCAGCGTTGGGGGAGTTTTAGCATTCTTAGTTAATTCGATTCTGGGAAGACTTGAAGGAACATGTAAATTTAATTCAGAGGTTTGGGGATTTTTTTTTTTACTTAAGAGAAAGTTCAGGGGTCAGATTGGTGTTGCTTGTTTGTTGTTTGCTGTTGTTGGCACTTTCTTTAAGGTATAATCACATAGAGATCATATTTATGTTCAAAGAAGTTCCTATTTTTATCCATTTTGTCCACCTTTTGCCTATTTTTAAGACTATGTTAATCATAATCATTTTGAAACGCTTAGCTGCTAACTCCAATATTTAGATTTTTAGAGGTTGGCCTCTTTGAGTGTTTTATTCTTACGTTTAAGTTTCCTTTCCCGGCTTCTTTGCATGCCTAAGAATTTTTTTTATTATATAACAGATTTGTGGATGAAACATTTTAGAAATTCTGGATTTAGTTGGGTTAGTTTTGAAGGAAGGAAAAAAAACATTTAAAGTTTAAAAATAGAAGTCTTAATGAGCTGATCATAATTCTAAACATCAAGAAATATTAGGCTTAGAACTTGAGATAGACAGAGATTCAGCCACAGTGAGGAAATCTATTAGACATTCCTTTCCAAGCTTAATTTTCAACGTATTATATTTTGCTCCTTTGTTGTTTACTATGTGACACTGTCAAACCCACTGTGTGTAGCAAAGCAGCTATCTTGATGCTTGGGAAGACTGACTCCGACATTGTGGGGCACACTGCCTTAGTTCATGTGGAGGTTCAGCAAGTCATTTGGGAAGAAGGAAATGAGGAACATGGCCTTTAAAAGTTAGGGTCTGGGGGAGTTTCCCAGACAGGGGGCCCAGCTTATCTGGATGACTCACTTTAGAATGATGGTGACAGAACTACAGTTAGCAGTTGTAGAGTGAGAATCAGTTAGCTTTTATTGCATTCAAAACACCCCTAAACTTAGAGGCTTGAAATAATACCCTTTCATTTATTTAGCTCATGACTTTGCAAACAACCAATGTGGACGCGGCTCCGTTGAATAGTTGTTTTTGTCTCAGCTGGGATCACTCAGGAGTCTACAGTCAGCTTCTGGGTTGGGTGGAGGCTGGCTAACAGGGGATGGCCTCGGGTGGAATGGCTTGCTTCTGCCCCTGGTGGTTTTTCTAGGAGGCTGGCCTGAAATTCTTCAAATGGTGGCTGAGAAAGATTCTGGGAAAGACCAGGACTGTCCATGGTCTCTTGAGGCCTAAGCCTCGAATGGGCATACTTTCATCTCCACTGCATTGTATCAGCTAAAACAAGTCACCAGCAAAGCTCAGATTCAAGAGGAAGGGAAGTAGACTTCAATTATTCATGGAAGGAACTGCAAAGCCACATTGAAAAAGCTGTAAATGCCAGGAGGAGTGAACAGTTGTGGTCAAATATTTTGGTGATCTAATACATGGAAAGGAGGGATATATTTCTGAACATTTGGGGTTAGGAGAAGTTGAAGACTTGGATCATCTTTTTACTTCCACAATAATTAAAATCACAGCCCTCTCTTAAAGCTTCTTCAAGAGGCAGCACAGTGTAATGGAAAGTGCATGAGCTTTGAAGTCAGACAGACCCGAGTTACTGGCTGTGTCACAATGCTCAGAGCATATAAGTTCTGCCCTGGCCTGGCGGCTCATTGGTTGGAACATTGTCCCTTGCACCAGAAGGTCACCAGTTCCATTCCCACTCAGGGCACATAACTAGGTTGCAGATCCCAACCCCAGGACACAGTCATGTGCATATATGAAGCAACCAATCCATGTGTCTCTGTGTCTCTTCTCTCTCTCTCTCTCTCTCTCTCTCTCTCTCTCTCTCTCTCTTCTCCTCTCTCTAAAATCAGTTTAAAAATATATCTATTTTTTTAAGTACATAAGCTCTTGAAAGTCATCCCATATGAAATTTGGATAGTCAATATCCACCTCAAATGATTATTGCAAAAATTTGTCAGCCAATAAGACTACCGGCTTGACATGTAGTAATCACCGAATAGTCACATGACCATTATTCATTCTAAGTCTAGTTCTTGCTTCTGTTGCAGAAACTGCACTGACAACCTCAATCCACAGAGATGCTCTCTCCTTGAATCACAGCATCTAGTCACAGCACTGGCGAGCCAGAGGGCCTTGTCTGCTTTCACCCCAGGTTTCCATTGACAGGTGAGGAAATGACCCAAGCTAAAGGGACTTCTCCAACGTCTCATGGCTTTTCTAGAACTGTAAGTATCGATTTCCTTTATTTGTCACCTATAGAGTCTGACATTGTTAACTCTTTGTTAATATAACCTTGTCTTTTTCTGTAGCCTGGTAGTGCCTTAAGACAGTGGTCTGACCCTAGTTCCCAGGAATGTGCTCTGCAGAGGCTGGCACAGAGTGGCACCCACTGAAGGGCAGCTGCGTGACTGGGTGCGGATAGTAAAGGCTGACATGTCTTTAAAGGTATCTGAAATGGTCAGCAGAGCAGAAGTTACCCACGGGCCTGGTGGAAATGAGCTGAACTAAGGAAATTCAGATATCAGAGAGGCTTATTTACCTATCATATCTTCTAACCTGACCTTGAGGTTATAAATCAGGAAGAAATACATACAGATTTATAAATATCCATAATCATGGCTCTTTATTTCAATGTGTAAGTATCTACTGTGGCCGCATGGCACACATCTCTTGATTTCTCCTCTAATTCACTCCCCAGTTTTCATTATGCCCAGGAGACTGGCCTCTGGGAACTGCTCTCCTGTTGGGTGGCCAGCCCTCCTGGTTTAACACTGACTGTCCTGCATTCCAGGCCACTGCTCACTTCCTGGCAGACTGGCATGATTGGTCACAGGACCTCTTGCCCTTGGCTTCTTCTTGGGTTTAGCCCATGGGAAGCACCAGTGGGTCAGAGGGTGGAGCGGATTAAAATCAGGATCTTTGTTTCTGGGCTGCTTCCTGCCGAGTCTCTGTTGACTGGCGGAAACTTCCCTTCCCTTCCCTTTACCAAAGCCAGTTTTTATTGCACAGCCTTCTCCCAGCAGCTGCCCTTCCGAGGTTCTCCTCCTTCAGACCTGGGGGTGGCAATGCCTCCTCTGAGTTGTGAGATCTGGGTCCTCTCCTTTTCCATGACCCACACCCAGATCCCTGTCAATGTCCCTCTATTAAATTTGTCCTCACATCTCTGAGGACGGCCCTTATTCCCTGCAAGGATTTGACTGACACTGGCTCTGGTCCCCAAGAACCACGCTTAGTTCTGTGACACCTATAGGAAAGTGTGAAACACGATCCCTTCACAGTCTCGTGGGAGAGAATCCCTTCTAATAAAGTCATTGAAAAGCAATAAAACAACATCTGAGCCTCCGTGTTTTTTTTCAGCTATGAAATGAAGGGAATGAACTTAAAAAAACATGTTTTTAGGAATTTCACAAAGCAAGAAGGCATTTTCAGGCAATTTTTTAGTCTTACTAACCATCTTGATTACTGTCTAACTGATATTCTATTAAAAATAAACACAATTTGTGTGGTTCCAACACAGTAAGTCTTCTGACATCTTAATAAGGCGCTGGATTCAATGGAATGTTCAGGAAAAGCCAGGGTGAGAAATGAGCAGGGCTGGCTCGGGATGGTCGCAGAAGGCATCCAGGTGACGCTGGGCTTGAAGGATAGGCACGTTGGGATACAAAAAAGCCGGCAAGGAAAAGGCATTCCAGGTTAAGTCAAGACTAGAAGTTAAAACGAGACCTGCAGGGAAGCCCAAGGGTGATGCAGAGGCAATGGACTGGCTGGGGTGGGCTGTTTGGGACTGGGTCCAGTGGAACTAAAAGCCTGTAATTCCAGGAGAGTCTGACAGGCATAGATTTCCTGCTGCTCTGGGTCAGGAAGAGGAATCAAGTCATTGTAAGCGTAGGATGTGAACATCATCTCCTCTGTCTTAGATGGACTTTTCTTACGTTGTCTGTGGTGAGTTCACATGGGAATAGTGTCAAGGTCACAGCACACATGTTCTCTGTAAGCAGAGACGATGACACGGGAGACCCGGCTCCCAGACAGATGCACTGGTTTGTGTCAGACGCAGTTTGAGAAGCCGTCACTCAAAGGGAAACTCAACACTGGGCTTCCCTTCAGATTCGGATCAGTGGCACTCCAAAAGGGCCCAGATCTACCATTTGCAAAGACCCTTCACACCTCCGCCCTCTTCCTGACAGAGGGTTCCCAAAGGCGGGTCCCTTGACAGCGGTATTTAGTGATACTATTTACACATTTGCACAATTAGCATGACTTTTGGATGTAAATACAAATCAGCCCAGGGAAACACAGGATTAAATACCAGGCAACATGCAGAGGATTTTAGAAGGGCTGCCAATTTGGGGTTAACCCCAGGCCTCATACCACACCAAATGCATGCACCACGGTACAAGACCTAAGCCCGCTGAGGAGGGGAGCTTCCGGAATGCAGCGGAAGGCCAGGGCTGGGGAGTGAGTCCCAGGTGACACTGTTTGAATGTCATTTAAAGTTCACTTTCATTATTTTAATTGTCACTGTAAAAATTTCCCATTCAGGACTGATTATGTTATAAGAGAAATCAGAACTTAAATTCCAATCAATCATAATTGAATGTGTTGTTGCAAGTGGCATAGAAACCTGTGCCTTGGATGTGATTAAGACAAGGATTAGTCACTCGTGAAACACTTCAGGGAGATCTAGGAGCAGGCAGGATTTGTTCCACAGCCAAAGTGACTGGGCAGGCATGGAAACGCCTCCCAGGCGCCCACAGGCCGAGAGAAGGCTGGGGCTGCTGTCTCAGGTTCAGGTATGAAGCAGCAGAAACGTGATGAGCTTTGTGAGGCTTTCTGTTAACACTGAGTCCAGAGGTCCATCTGGAGATAGGGGACTGGGTCCTGGATTTTCCCGTTCTGTGTAAGTTTAGGAAAGGCACTTAATGTCTTTGAAACTGAGCGTCTCCTTTAAAATTTCTGCCTTAGACATTTAAGCTTAAATAAACCATAATGTACTCCTACATGCTAACAAGTTATTCTTCATGTCAGCTTCACACATGGGATGGGCCTCAGGTTCCTTAGTGGCTGGACTGGGCCCTGTCAGGGTGGGAACAAGAGGACAACGTGAGTGTGGCCACTCGATGAGCCAGCCCCAGACACAGTGTCATTGAGAGGGGTCCTCAGGTGCCAGGGTCAGATCCTGGCACAAGGGGGTCTCTATTCCTCCTGCCTGTGTCCCTTCTTCTCCAGCTCCCCTCGGATCCAGGTGTGCACACAGCCACCAGGCTCATACCATCCTCATGGGGATCTGGGACCTTCGTGTTTTTCATTGCACAGAACCAGGCTTAAGATACCTTGTTACAAGGACTGGCACAAAACGCAGTCCCTTGAATGGAGGAGAAGTTACACTCACTTCTTTTGGAGTCAGGCAGATCAATTTGTCAAGTTTCTGAATCTCTGAATGCCCACATCTGGGAAGTGGGGATCATAGCTACCTCGTGGGGGATCACAGCTATCAAGTACAGACAAGTTGCAGGCTCTTGTAAGTGAGGAACAATTTTCCTTCTACCTTTCTAGGTATTTTAGCTGGTCAACTTATCAAATTAACATAAGATCAATTAACAGGAGAAAAACAAATTTAATTTTGTATGTACAGGAATCCCGGAGATATGAGGCTCTCAGTCAGGCAGTGGAGGCTTACATACCATCCTGAGCTAAGGAGAAGGGTAGAGGCCTGGGGCTTTAAAGAGAAGAAAGACAATTCACAGGGAGTTAGGAAGAGCTAATGTTTGATAAATAAATGTTTGCCAAGCCCTACAGAGAAGTCCTGGGTCGGGGGGAGGGGGCATAAAAAGAAGTTATCTTTGGTAAGAGCTCTTCCAATTCAAATTCTTTTAGGCAGTTAATAGAGGTAAAAACAAAAAACAAAAAAAACAAAACACAAACAAACACAACAAAAAAACAGGAAAACTTCCCGAGTCTTCTATTTCTTAAAAATAATCCACTTAAAATAATCCTCATGCCAAAGAAGCACATTTGGGGGTGGCAAATTTTGCTTCTCAACATGCTCAGAAGTGGTAGCTATCACTGATACTTCCAACCCACTGGGGCATCAACACAGCTTTGGGATTTGTGCAAGAATTTCCAAAGGAAAGCCACAGGCCAGGCCGTGGTTTCTGCTTCCAGAGGCATCTGACCAACCCGCAGTTCCCTGGGTCTGAGATTCGAGTTGTGTATGTGGTCCTGCACCTGGTGCCTGGGGCTCCCCTCCTGGCCGAGGCAGGACAGTGACACTGACCAGGAAATGACTGTCTGCGATTGTCCCCTGCCTGGGATGTGCCAACAGTCTTTCGTTTCAGAACCTCCCAGAGAAAGGAGGACCTCAAGTGGTTTCTCCCTCCAACCACACAGACAAACCAACTTTCTTGGGAAGGGAAGTCAGGGGAACTGGTAAGAACCTAATAAAGGTCTCCGAAAACAATGTTTCTCCATTTGAAAAATAAACCATGTCTTTAAATGCATTAACTCTGTGGGGAAATAAATGTAATAAACCAAATTCAATCCCTGCCAACATTTGTTTTCTTATCTATGTAAAATCAATATACTTGTTGCAATTATGTCTTTCAATAAATCCTCCCAAAGTCTTATTTTCTCATAAGATTTCCTGCCGCACTCAGATTCATTGCGTTCATTCTCCATCGAGAGAAATTGTTTCTGGAATTTTCAAGCCATCCGGTTTCCTTGAAAGATGCTGTGCCCCGCCCTCCTTCTCCTTCAGCGGCTGCTTCTCTTCTGCCAGGGCCATTTCGGCGACAGTTCCTTTAATTGGATTGTGCTGCTGGGCTGGGGTTTGTGCTCAGGGGAACAGCCCTCTTTGCTGCAGAAGTGAGAATCCCACCCAGAGCTGGCCCCTGACTGCTGCCTCCTTCCCTTGGTCCTGGCGGGACAGCGGGGGCTCTGCAGTAACCCCCCACTCCCAGGTGAGTTTTATTAGGGAACGAATGGTACAGCTGCCCCGGATTCTTCAGCTAGGAGCATTTATTTTATTTTTTAACGGATGTGTGTGTACTCTTGGGACCCTGTCCCTGCCAAGCTTCGAGGAGACAGATCTCAGTGTGCTAGAGCCAAAAAAAAAGCCTGGCAAATGCCAACCACCCATCTGCCCGCTGTCTGCCTGCTGCCCTGTTGTTCTGGGAATCCAATGATGCACAGGGCAGGTCACTGACTTCGGAAAAGGGAGTGAGTTGCCCCAGGGAGTCAACTTTGAACTTGATTTTGTTACCGATGCCCAATAATTAAGTTGTCTGTCTGTGCACCCTGGCCAAAGCAAACCTGAGCAGGGATTGCAGTAAAGAAAGAAAGTAGTTGATTAGAGTTGGTCAATCCAGAGGCGTGTGAGCTCGTGCCCTGAAAGACCCAACTCCCCAGTGGCCTATGGGAGGTCCCAGATCACATAGGGCAAAATCACAAGACCACACAGGTCAGGGGTCTGAGGTTATAGAGGCTGATTGGTTAGAGGTGAGATAAGGGTAATACATCATTTCTTCAGGTCTTGAGGACAACTCCAAGGTCAGCTTTTCACAGAGAGGTAGCCAAGAGGGCCTTCCCTCTTAGGGCTCAGGAGCTAAAACATAACTAAGACAAGATGTTATCTTTAATACCTGACACTAATGCAAAATAATATTGTATGTAAACTGTATTGGAAAATAAAATCTCTTTTAAAATAGATGTCATCTGTAGCCTGCCAGGGGCTATCAGAGTCAGGCTACTATCTTCTGCTGTCCCAGAGGTCACCGATCCAGGTGAGAGGCCAAGGTCAGGGCAGTGAAGTGTGCTGAGGAAGGAAGAAAGAAAATGATTGTTTTGAAACCACAGTTAACTGCTGTGATCAGAACCACAAGGGCCCGTGGTGCCCGTTTTGTGACTCTCAAGGCTGCGCCATGCTACTGAGACGCAGGCGTCTACCGGCCGAATGGCTTTCCTTCCTCTCCCGCTGGTCCAGCTCCTCTGGCCTCAGGGCCTCCAGGCTCTCAGATCTGTTCTCAGCTCCCCTCAATTTCTTCCCAGGTCCCTCCTCTCCTCTCCCTCAGGGTCTCCCACTGACCCTCCCCAGGCCCTGCCCCAGTCACAGGAGGGCCTCACCACCCTACCTGCCCCTGCACGCAGAGCCCTCACGGCAAATTGGCTGTTTGTTTCAATGACCCTGCTGAGTGATTGCCAAGACGTGCAGCAGCATTTGAAAAGGCGATCTCTTACAAACGCTGTTTGCTGGGACAGGACGGGAAAGGCCACCAGTCTCCCAGAAGTCCGCAGCGGGCACAGCTTGACAAGCTGAGGAGACAGGAGATGAAAGAGCTGTCAGACTCTGAAGAGACTGTGGACTTTAACTTATTTATTAAGCTAAATTATTTACATTAAGGAGTCGCTGCTCTAAGTAATTTATCTCAAGCTCCAAGTCCAAACACCGTTTTGAATAGGAGTGGTTGACCCTGGGGGACAAGAAGACAAAATGCCCAGCTTAGTGGTTGAGTGTTGCCTATGAACCTGGAGGTCACGGTTTGATTCCAGTCAGGGCACATGCCTGGGTTGTGGGCTCGATCCCCAGTAGGGGGCATACAGGAGGCAGCCAATCAATGATTCTCATCTTTGATGCTTCTATCTCTCTCTCCCTCTCCCTTCCTCTCTGAAATCAATAAAAATATATTTTAAAAAAACCTCACAGAGAAAACTTGCTCAACCCTTCCTTGTAGACCTCCGTACCCCAGAGGAGAAGGCCGGATTTGCAGAGAGGGGCTCTGCCCAGTGTGCTGTGCCCTTTACCATGATGGGACAGTGCCGAGGGCTGTCACAGTCACACCCCAACCCCTCTGCTTGTTGGTGTGGTCTGAGACTCGGGCTGCCCTGAGCTACAAAGCCACCTGGTTAAAGGGAACCCAAGGCATGGCCAGAGGCTGCAGAGGAGTCCAGCCACATCCTGCAGAAATGCAAGGAGTTAGCTTCACTATTTTAAAAGCCCTGTGTGGGACCCCTCTCCCCATATAGGAATTTGGTAATTGTCAAGGGGGACATTTGCTATTCATTTGCTTTCAATTGTTAATCAGCAGAAGAGGCCAGGTGTGCCTGGAAACCCAAGCACCAGCGGTTACCCAGGTCTTCCCCAATTTGTGTGTGTGTGGGGGGGGGGGGGGGAGCGGGGAGGGGCGGGGGTTTGCCCAGAATTTTCTGAATAGTGCCTGCTTAAGACGGCAGATGAACAACCCCCTTGACATCCCTCCTTCAAAACGCTGTACCGGGTCCTCTGGTCTACCTTCAGGGGAAGTTGGCTGGTTTGGGTACAGAGCGCACCGGCAGCCTCCACTTGTAATAACGTGGAAGTGGCCCTTGAACTATTGCTCCAGTATCCTCTGAATGTTTGATGTCCTCCAGGACGAGGAGGTATTTCCCCAGGAGTGAGACCTCTGTGTCTTCTATAGTCCCTGGGTACCTCCACGTGGCATAAACCTAGTGCAGAGGCCCCAGGCCCCAGGCTTTGGAACTGGACAGAACTGGGTAGAATGTTTTATTTTGTATAATAACCGGGTGATCTTTGACCTCTGTTTCCATATCCATATAATGGGGATAACAGTACTATCCACTCACTGGGTTGTTTATAGTGATAGTGTGCATCATCAGCAGTCAACATAATGGCAAGAATTACTTTGTTCAGGTTTATCTATAATCTAGTGAAAAAAAAACAACGAAATATGCTTTTAAACTCCAGAAAGACAGGCAACCTCTGCAGAGAACCTACGTGGCACGGCACCCGCTGTCTCCTTGGGGCTCAGTTCAAAGTATTCTTCCAGCAGCTCAAAGATGATGTGCTGTCCAGAGACACATGGTTTGGTAGGAAGGGCCCTGAACATGGGGTCAGAGGTCTTGGGTTCAAGTTCTGCTTCAACCACTGACTAACCGGTGATCCTGGGCTGTCACACTAGTCAATTTTACTTCTGACAACTCTGAGACAAATGGTATTTATGCACGAGGAAATTCAGGCTCAGTAAGCATTTGATTGCAAAACACCATGAAAATTGTAGCACTAAGGCCAGAAAGGTGTGTGTTAAGCCAATTGTCAGGCTGTGGGGATAGATTTTCACCAAGACCTTTCACATCTTCTGAGAGGTCAAGCTTGCCAGGCAGGACAGGCTCTTATGTGGACAAGTGCCCAAGCAGTGAGCAGGCCCCCGGGGGCGACCGGGTCCATGGTGCAGACCATCAGGCAGAGTCTGAGAAGGAAGTGGATGGCCCATTTTTAGTTGAAAGTGAGTTTAATATAAAGACGTGTTAAATAACAACTCAACCAAGTAAATGTTAAAGATCTAATTGGCTTTGTTGAACGATTCATGAATCAGGTGGAATCGCATCTAGCAACTAGGAGTGTGCTCCGTGAGCTGCTGAGAAGGAAACGTTTTCAAAGGCAGAGAGGGAGTAGGAAAAGGGAAATTACTAGCAAAGAACGAATTGCTCCAGGCACTGTCTCCCTCCTAGGGGGAAGGGAAGGGGTCTTCCAGTTGATTACTCCCTGGTGCTGACCAGGAAATTCCAGGTTGGCTGGTCAAAGGTCACACTTTGGGGGAAGATTGAAACTATAGGGTAAGCATTAAGTCTTGGTTTGCCCCAGTGGAGCCTTAGCACCATGACTTCATTTGGGTCTTTTGTCCCCTTTTCAAGGACTATTCATAAAGGTGTGGACAGGGTTTAGGGTTTACCACTACAGGCAGGACCTGGCTGGAAAACCACAGAACTCTAAAGGTCCTTTAGGCCTGAAAGGGTGAGGGGAGGAAGCAATTCCTGGAACCTGAAAAATGCTGTGTCTGACAGGTCCAGACCTTTGGACCAGGGACAAGCCAACCACTGCCAGCTCTAAGGCAGAGAGGGAGCCGGGGGACTAAACACATCGTCCTCTCTCCTCTTCTCTCCTACTGCTCTCCTATGGTAGCTGAATTCACCCTGAAGCAAGGGGCCTGCTAATGAAGGTCCTTGTCCCCAGTCAACAGAGCACGGGGAGAGGGGAGGAGAGTGGACCTGGAGGGCCAGGCAGAAGCACTGTGCACACTGGCTGTGTTAACTCCATACACACGCTATGAAAACCTGAACAGACTTATTTAAGGCTTATTTAAACATCAATCACCCAAGCCGGTTTGGCTCAGAGGATAGAGCGTTGGCTTGTGGACCAAAGGGTCCGGGGTTCGATTCTGGTCAAAGCACATACCTTGGTTGCAGGTTCCTCCCCAACCCAGGCCCTGGTTGGTTTTTGTGCAGGAGGCAACCAATCAATATATTTCTCTCACATCAATGTTTCTCTCTGTCTTTCCCTCTCTCTTCTACTATCCCCCAAAATCAATGGAAAAGTATCCTCAAGTGAAGACTAAATAAATAAATATCAAAGCAATGCAACTGACCAAAAGTTTCTAGCATCCTACATGTCCCTGTGAATGGATCAATTACTTCTCTGCCCATTTCCTCTAAAACTCAGATTTTAGAAACCAAGCTAATAAATTAGACCCTTACCAGCGACCTCCCAATGGCCTCTTATTCGGTGCTCAATCCATTCAGGTCATCAATGCCTCCAACAACCGACTGTGTACTTTTCTCCTGGGGGCTCCTGGCTGCATCAATACAATTTCAAGACAGCTGGTCAATTCAGTGGGGTGAGAAACCTCAGCAGCAATCCATTAATTTGCGGAAAGCCAATTGACTTAATTTTCAATCATTTGCTTAGGACACAGTATACTGTCAGTTACCACCTCATGTCTGCTCTTCATTCATAGCTGCTCATTTCTAATAACCCAGGTTGCTCACCTCTCCAGGTCCAGTTGGGGATGGTCCTAATCCAGTTCTTACTGAGGCTGCAATACAATGAGGACCTTCCTGCATCAACTGGTAGGGGTGAGGATCAAGTTACTTCCTTAATCCTAGAATCTGGGAACAATGAGTCTCTACCTTGCTCCTTAAGTGCTCCTGCTTAATAGTCAATCCTACATCTTTAAGATCAATTTAGGAATTAGTTTGTTCAAGACACACAACTTTCTATTCTTCCTCTTCATATATTGTGTTATCCCAGTCTGCGGGACAAGTCTTCTGCCTTGACCTTGACTTTTAATTTTATTCATTCATTAATTCATTTATTCATTCAGTATTTAGGAGAACCTACTCTATGGGTCACTCAAGTCCTTAGTCTTCTTGCTTGGTGATGCTAATTACTCCTCTATGAATGAGTCAGCATAACCCCCACTGACTCATCAGTCCTGTTGCCCATGAGCAAACATTTATTGAAGGTCGACTATTACTAGTCTTTCAGTCTTCCAGGTATAAAGGATGCTTGGATCACTTAAAGCTACACTTTCCTTGCTAATTGGAAACCTGAGTACCACTTTCTGCCTGTCTCACAACCTCATTCACCACTTTTTTCCCATTTAGCTAACCCTCTGGATCAGCATGTAAATGCTGGGTCACACACAGGTCCCAGATCCTACTTTCTGGTGCCAGTTATTGTCTCTCACACAGGCGTTATCACTCATGACAAGCAGCCTGAGAGCAGTTTCCATTCCATAGTCAAGGATTTTTAGGTCATTTCTATGAAGTCCTTTCTAATCCCCCTAGATATAAACAAAACTTCCTTCTATTTTGCATTACTAGTTTCCAAATATTTACAGTCTTCCATTTTTTTTATTTACCTTTCTCTTCCATGAGCTCTGTAAGGGCAAGACCAAATTGTGTTCTCAGGACTTAGCTTAGAATGAATAATTGTATGAGACTGAAGGACCATCTGCCTAGCGACTCCATGATGGAATAATTGAACGAATGACTATTAGTCCATGGAAAGAAACAGAGATGACAAGGGTCTGGTCTTAGTGACGTTAGTGATTTATGATCTTTGCTACTCAAAGTCCAGTGGGGAAATGGACATTGAGCAAGCTCCACTTCCATCAAGAGAAGAAAGTGCCAAGTAAAGGCACAAGTAAAGAACCACAGGAGTTCTGAGGGAGGAACCTTTCTGTGTCTAGAAGGCCCAGGGAAGTGGTCCTGTAGAGAAGGATTCCTGGAAGAAGACCAGATTCCATTCTTCTCTGTCTTTTAGAAGGAAGACATACTACGCATGCTCTTAGGAGGTCCTAGTGGGCTGTATTGGTCCTTGAATTTTCCTATTCCTAGTCTGATTTGGTATACTGTTTCACAAATAGGTATGTTCTAAGTGAGCCAATGTTTTTCACAGGTTGTAACATGTTGCTTTTACTGCACATTCTATGCTTTCCTCCTCAAGACAACCAGTGCAAGCTGGTCTGACTTTTCACTTGTAGTTCAGAATGGATTATTTGCTTTTGTATTAAAAAAAAACAAAAACAACACAAGGAAAGAGAAAATAAATGACTCAATAATGTTTGAATTCCAGACACTGGAGCCAGACTGGTCTTGAAGGTCAATATTTTGGAATATCAGCCACTTGGATAAAACTAGTTAAAGAATATGCTCCATTTAATATTACTAATCATAACAATTTGGTTCTTGTTTACTTTCAAATATTCTTAGAATGAATTGTCCAGACACTTTCCCGGTTCATGGACAAAAGATCACTTTTCTCTCCTTGCTCACAAGACTGATGAGAGTAGGCGAGGGTCATCAGCAATAGAGTTAAATAAGAAAATTGGTACATTTATATATTAGGAAGGGGCATCCACTGAACTTGGAGGCTCAACACCCACTCTTGCCCTGCATGGAGAATGAATCAGAAATTACATTGTTGTAGAACAGCCACTTCCACTCACCTAAAATGATCTGTACCTAATAATAACGGAGCTGGTTAAATTGCTGTTCACAGCACCCACAGAACACCTTGGTGATTCTAATTTTAAATTCTTTAGCTTGTCCTACTCAAACATGAGGGAAAATGCTATCCTTTCACCAGCCGCCCATTATCTGGAGAATAGGATGTTCCCACAGAAAACTCGGGAACTCTCAAAACCAGGGCTCTTAGAGGAGATCCGGAGATTTTTTTCACGTGCTCAAGTCTTATCTCTTCTACGTAGATTTCTCTGACCATTCTATGCTATTGAGACTTAGCCTCATAAAATTCATTTTCTGCAGAATCCTGTTGACAACCATGAACAGCTTTGGGACTTTGCACATGATGGTGTAGTTTTATTTAATTTTTATAATAAAATGTAACTACTTTTATGTGTTAGTCTTGCCTCTAGTTTTATTATAAGCTCTGAGGGCAGGGGCCATGCCTCAATATATAACCATTTACACGGCACATAGCTGCATAGGTAACATAGCATCTTGCTTTGAAATATCTAGGAAAAGATGAGACTGCAGCAGATGGCATTTATTGGAGTTGCAGGCACCTCTCTGTATTTCACCGCAGGTGATTTTTACTTTTGCCTTTTATCATTGTGTCACAGTAACTTAGCATAGTGCCTGGCACAAGTGGGTGCTGGATAAATGCTTGTGGAGCCATTAAATCAGTTACTGAAAAGTTTCGGTTCTTTTCTCTTTTTTTTTTTTTTTTTTTTTTTTTTTTTTTTATTCAAACTGGCCTCACCCAGCACCCTGACTCACCTCCCTCCCTCTCCCTTGCACATTCTATTCCAGGGGTGGGCAAACTTTTTGACTCGAGGGCCACAATGGGTTCTTACCATGGCTGTTCTATTCCCATAATCATTAAGCCCTCAGGACAGTGAGGTTCTGGGCAGCATCAAACAAACTTGGGAACAAAGCCTTGGGTCTGTTGACCACAGAGATAACATCTGGGCTTTAGTTGTGTTTCAGCTCCAGACTCAGAAAAACAGAACAAAGCCCATTGACCGTGTGAAGCCAGAAAGAGCGATACCATGGCTGACATTGACCAGATGCAATGACCAACAACCCTCTGCCCCAGCACCGACCCATCAATAAAGACCGTACCCTAACTTTACCACTATTAATTATTTTTCCCCTATATAACCCATCCCCTAGAAGCCATCAGGAGCCAGGTGGTTGAGCTTGAGCTCACCTGTGCCTCTGGGTGGGGTGTCATTTTCTTAAAAATAAGCCTTTACTTTCTTGGCTGCACACCCCTGTTCAGATTTGATTGGGCTTTGATGTGTGCAGGCAAATGAACCTCTTTAGTTTGGTAATAAGTGGATGAGAGGATGCAGAATTCAATGATTATTTTTTCTTAACCCCCACACACCTGTTTACCTCTAGAAATGAAAGAATAGGAAAATATTTTGAGGGTTCTACCATTGCATATTCTTCAAAACAAGAATATTCTTTACAACAAACATAAGCTATATTCAGGAAGCTCACTGCTTTGCAGGTCAGTTCAGTCTCTCTAGGGACATCTCTAGCTGTTATGAAAGTATTCTTATGGACATCCTATTCCTATGTAATAGAATATTTTCTTGGGATTGATGACCAGAGCCTTAAAAACAAAAGAAAAAAAGAAAGAAAACTAGAAAAAGAAAAGATGATCCTGATCTAAATGTTCTGGTGGGAACTTCCAACCATCGGGGCCAGCTACTGTCTCCGGAGCTAATGAAGTGGTGACAGAAACAGTCTTGTCTCAAAGTCCACTTCGTTCCTTACAACTATTTCCCAGTCCATATAAGCAGAAGCTAAGTAGGGCAGTTAAACCAGGAATCATTTATATTGTGTGCCCTTGGATTCATTCGCAGCCACCCACCAGGCTAAGTGAGGAAGCTCCCAGAGAGTAAGTGTAGCTGCTGGGCTGCCTGCAGAGATGGACACCAGCTGGATGCTCCCCGATCTGCAGAGCGCTGCAAGTCCCCCTTCCTGCTCCCCTTGGGGTGATGAAGGGAACGCGACAGGAGAATCAGGAAGTGTGGGTGTCAGATTCCTTCCTGGCATTTCTGAAGGAAATGGCTTGCTGGAGGGAGTAGTCTGACCCAAGAACCTGAAAAGGGGCTGCGAGTGGAGTCCTTGGGAAAACGACGGAGCACCTTCCACTCTGAGAGGAACTAAGCAGCTCAGGAGCCTCACATGAAAGAACACTCAGGTAAGAGGAGGAAGCACATACGTGGGCCCTAAGAAGAGGGTTTTGGGGCATGATCTCCTGCTCCCAGGAAACATGACAGCTCCTCTCTGAGGGAGCTATAGTTACCAAGGAGACCAAAGTGAGGCTGAATGCTACCCTGAGAAATCCAATCCCAGACCTACCTGGTGACCAACACATCATGGATGTCACAAGTAGAGAAGAACCAGCCCAGCCTAGGGCCATGTAGTTAAGACCACCTCTTCTGAAAGATCTTGTCCCTTTTGACCAGGCTCCAACCACAGCAGCAAAACAATGTGGCGAGGTGGGGAGAAGGAATAAAAGATTAAACCATAGGCTGGTCACACTGAAGATACTGAGCTAGGCCAAACCTGAACTGGGGGAAGGCGGGGGCGGGGGGGGGGGGAGTTGATGAGATTTAAACATAATTAAATTAAGCTTAACTAAATTAAAGGAAAATCATGCAGCATCTGTCATTGTGATTTGATGGAACATTTGATTTGTCAGACCATGGTTGAAGGCATTCATTGGAAAAAAGAAAACCCATTTTTAAATATTTGTAAGCCACTAATTTTGACTGTTCATGAAATTGGCTCCATTACTATTGAACCACAATCAGACTTCCTGTAATTTCCATTTATTGGTCCTGGTCCTTCCTTCTAATGCCACCATCTACTTCTTCTTCCACATAAGGGTCCGTCAGCTACCAGAAGATAGTGGCTTGGTCTTATTTAGGCTGAACTTGTGCCGTTTTGTTAACTGTTTTCTGAGGCGTTGGCTTTCAGACCTCTCACGACACTGTGGCTCTCATTTGGATATTCTCTAGTTTTCCAGGATCTTTTAAAAAAATGTGGTGACAGGAAGTGACTCTAGTACTTCTGGAAGGATCCAGCCAGAACAGGATAGAAAGCAAAAGTGTTCTTGATCTGGAAGCCATCTTTGGCTATAAATACTTATTAGGTTGGTTAAAAATTAATATTCACAGTTTTTCTTACCATGTGTCAGGAATTATGCTAAAGTCTTCTTTTGTATTATATTATTTAATCTTTATAAAAATACTTGTGGTGGCTGGTCTGAGTGCAGTGGTGTCTTACAACTAAAAATACTTGTGGAAATTTCCTATTTGGGTCAAAATAGAGTAACGGTAACCAGATTTATTCTCCCACATTAAAAAACACACACTAAAAATCTGAATAAAATACATGAAACAACAATTTTCAAGAATTATTAGAGACTAGGCAAGGAAGAGCAGTTCTCCCCAAGATACAGGAAGCAAACAAGTTGAGCACTATGATTGTCTTAGCTTACTGTCTAGAGAGAGCTCTCAGGCCACTGAACAGAGAGGTGGAGTCCAGGCAAAGCCCAGTGGCCTCATGGAGTTGAGGTGACAGAACTGGGAATCTGGGAAGGCTAAGCGGGGCACTGTTCACAGGGCAGAGACAGGAGAGGAGAGAGCTTGAGAGGGGGACAGCACTCCCACTGAGTTTTCAGATGAAGGGTGCTGAAAGCTCAGCACCTGTCCATGAGAAAACTAACCCAGGCTGGGGAAAACCGCCTGAAAGGACTTGGGGAACAATCCTCAGACCACACATAGAGTCAGGAATAGTGCCTGTTCCTACCAGTGAGAGTAAAAAAATTAATACCACACACAACATTGGGTGGAGTATTCAGCAGGCTCTTATCTCAGGAGTGAGAAAAAATTCTCCCTAGACTGGTCCTGGCTGGTTTTGCTCAGTGAATAGAGCCTCGGCCTGTGGGTTGAACGGTCCAGGGTTCAATTCCGGTCAAGGGCATGTGCCTGGGTTGCGGGCACATCGCCAGTAGGAGGTGTGCAGGAGGCAGCTGATCAATGTTTCTCTCTAATCAGTGTTTCTGGCTCTCTCTCCCTCTCCCTTCCTCTCTGTAAAAAATCAATAAAAAGTATTAAAAAAAATTCTCCCTAGACTAAATATTTATCTTGTCCTGTTTATCAAAGTTATTATTTTAAAAATGGGAAAGATCCCAGTGGTTGAGTGTCAACCTATGAACCAGGAGGTCACAGTTCAATTCGGAGTCAGGGCATATGCCTGGGGTGGGCTCAGTTCCCAGTGGGAGGTTGGTGGAGGAGGCAACTGATCATTGATTCTCTCTCATCAGTGATGTTTCTATCCCTCCCTCTCACTTCCTCTCTGAAATCAATAAAAATATATTTTAAAAAATATATAAAACAGAAAAGATCCAACTTTCAGTGTAACTTAGCGGTGTCTCAGAACAAATCTCAGGGATATTTATAGAAATAAAAAATATTCAGCACCGGACAAGGTAAAATTACAATGTCTAGTATCTAATCATATATCACCAGGCATGCAAAAGGCAATAAATTACAAAGCGTAATGAAGGGAAGTATCAGTTCATTGAAACAGTACCAGAAATAATACAGATGATATAATTAGTAGACAATATTATACAGTTATTATAACTGTATTACAGATGTTCAAGACACTAGGGGAAAGATTAAACATATTAACTAGAGACATGGAAAATAAAAAATTTCAAATAGAAATCCTAGAAATTAAAAACTCTATTTCCTCATGAGAAAAAATATACTGGATGGGATTAACGAAAGATATGAAATTGCAGAAGAAAAGATTAATGAACTTGAATGAATAGCAATATAACTATTCAAATTTAACACAGAGAGGGAAAAAGGCTGAAAAAAAAAACAATGAACAGAGCACCAATCAGGTGTGGGACAAAGTAAAACACTTGATGTAAGTGTGATAGGAGTTTCAGAAAGGGCAGTAAGGAGGAAAAAAACAAACTTGATGAAATAGTGGCTAATTTTTTCTAAATTTGAGTAAAAGAAGGTCAACAAAATTCAAGCACAAGAAACATGTAGCACACCAAGGCACACTGGAATCAAATTGCTTAAAACTGGTGATAAAGAGAAAAATCTTAAAGGAGCAAGAAGGAAACAAATCAAAAGATAAAGAAGAGCAAATATAAGGACAACAGCAGATTTCTCATTGGAAACAATGCAGAGTAGTAGACAGTGAAGCAAAAATCTTTAGAGGGAGAGAGAGACAGAGACAGACAGAGAGGGGGGCGGGATTATCAACCTAGAAATTCAGTTAAAATATCTTAAACAAAGAGAAGAGAAAATAAAGACTTTTTAAACATACAAAAATTGAAAAAAAATCATCAATAGCAAACTGGCATTACAAGAAATTTTAAAGGGTATCCTTTTAGCAGAAGAAAAATAATATCAATGGCAATCTGCATCTACACAAAGGAATAAAAGCTTTAGAAATTGTAACTAAGTGGCAAATAGTGTATAAAATATTTCTTGTTTAAACACCTTTAAAAGGTAGTCAACTGCTCAAAGGAAAAATAATAGCAATACATTATAGGTGTTATAACACATGTATAAGTAAAATGTAAGACAACAATGGCCCAAAGCAAGAAGTGGAAGTATACTGTTATATAGTTTTATGCTACACATGAAGTGGTATGACCTTACTTGGAGATTTGGTTGTGGTAAGTTAAAGATGTAACTTTAAAGCAATCACTAAAATAAAACAAAGAAGAATTATAATAAATATGCCATTGAAGGAGACAAAATGGAATCACACACAATACTCAATTTAAAGGAAGACAGAAAAAGGGGGGGGGGGAGAGAACAAGTAGAAAGCAAATAGTAAAAATGGTAGCTTTGAAATCAATCACATCAATAATCACATTAAATTTAAATCTTCTTAAATATCCCAGTTAAGAGGAAGAGATGGTCAGATTAGAAAACAAAAATAAGACGCAACTATGGTGCCTACAAGAAACCCATTTGAAATATAAATGCACAAATAAAAGAATAGAAAAGACACAGCCATGCTAACATTAATATTTTGTCTTTAACTAAAGTGGCTATATTACTATCAGACAACATAAATTTCAAAGAGAGGAATATTATCGTGGGTAAAAAAGTTATTTCAACATACTAAGGGTTCTGTTCATCAAGAATACACAATAATCTTAAATATTTACACATCTAATTAATAATACAGCTTCAAAATATGTGAAGCAAAAACTGAGAAATAAATCCATTTTTATGTTTGTAGATTTCAATATCCCTCCCTCAATAATTTACCTAACAAGTAAAATGAAAATTACTAAAGGTATAAAGGACTTGAAAAAAACTGTTAACTAACTTGACCTAATTTAGATTTACAGACCATTTCACCCAACAACATCCAACAGCAGAGTATTATACACTCTTCTCAAGTACTTATGGAACATTTTCCAGGTGACCATATTCTGGGGATTAAAAAGTCTCAATACATATGAAGGAATTTAAGTCATACAAAGTAAGCTCTCTGATCATAATGAAATTAAATTTAAAATCAATTATGGACAGATATTTGGGAAAATATTTAATAAAAACTTGTTTACTAAATTATACATTTCTAAATTATCTTTTGATTAAAAAAATAAATCAAAAGGCAAAATAGAAATCATTTTGAATTAAACAAAAATTCTGGAGATGAGACCTAAATGTAAAATCAAAAATATAAAAAATAAAATGACAATGAATACATACCTATCAACAACTGAATGTAAAAATCAAGATAAACGAACAAGGAATCTAATGAACAAAATAAACTGATTAATAAAATAGAACCAGAGGCATGGAAACATGGAACAGACTAATGAATCTCAGAGGGAAGGAGGGAGGAGATGGGAAAAGATCAACTGAAGAACTTATATGCATACTAGAGGCCCAGTGCAGGAATTCGTGTATGGGTGGGGTCTCGCTGGCCCACTCGAATCTGGCTGATCAGGGCTGGCCTGGTGAGGGGGGTAGAGGGTGCGGGATATTGGTTGGTCAGCCTCGCCCCTGATCAGGCCAGTTGGCTGGCCTCAGTGCGCATCAGAAACTGGTTGTTCCGGTCATTCTGGTCATCCCCGTCGCTTGTCTTTTATACATATAGATATGCATTACCCATGGACACAAACAATAGAATGGTGAAGACTTGAGGTGGGGCAGGAACTGGGTAGGAACCAGCCAATGGGGGGAAAAAGAGGGACATCTGTAATACTCTCAACAAGAAAGATTTATTTTTAAACTATAAAATTTTTAGAAGAAAACGTAAGAGAAAATTGATCAAAAAAATTTTAAGCATGACACCAAAAGCATTATCAATAAAAGAAAAAAATGATCAATTGGACTTCAGTGATAAAAAGGAATAAACTATGGATAGTGCAATAAAATGGATAAATCTCAAAATAATTTTTCTGAGTCAAAGAAGTCAGAGAAAAAGGAGTACATATGGTGCTTATATAAGTGCACAAAATACAAATAAATCTATGGTGAGGAAAGGCAGTTCAGTGATTGCCTTGGGAAAAGGTGGAGTGAGTGAAGGGTTTGAGGGAGGGATTACAAAGAACACCCAACAACAATAAAAACATATGCTAAGAGACGATCTACTTATTGACAGAAAGTTAGAGTGACCTACTCTAAAAATAAACAGGTGGGTTTATAACAAGAAAAACCCAGCCAGGCATCATCTCATAAAGAACACCTGGACTTAGACAGGAAAACATGTTCTTCTTTCATTCCATCTTCCTCATGCCTCAGAGACCCAGGTCTTCTATTTCTTGATCTGAGAAAGTGATTCCTCCATCAGCAATGTGGACACACACTGGGAAGGAGTGTAACCCACACACCCTGAGTGTTGGCAAACACTGGATATAGACCGTTTTCAGCATATTTGAGCTCCACTGAGAATAAAGTCAAGGAAACATCTCCTGATGACTCAGAGGAAGAGCAGTGCTCCAAAAACATCCACTGCAGGATTAAAAAAGAAATTACAAGAAGCTGACATTTTCAATAGAATACAAAATAGTAGGGACAAAAAATAAAGAAGTAAAATAAAGGCAGAAAATGATAAGAACCAATGGGACAAGATATAGCAAGATGAATTAACAAGATACATGAACAATATAGGAAAGAATTACAAGATATTTTAAGAAATAAAAGAAAGGAGAATTAAAATCCTTTTTTGAGTCTGTTTAGACTGCCACAGACCAGAAAAGACTGTTTAGATACATGAAGGTTAAATTCATCATGATATCCTGGATTGGATTTTGGAACAGAAAAAGAGCATTAGTAAAAAGTGAATGAAATTTGAGCTTATTAATACTAGTCATATGTTCTGTGGTAGATTGTACAATACCCTCTCCAGAAATGTCCACTTCCTAGTCCCCCAAACCTGTGAATAAATTACATTTCGTGGCAAAAGGGACTTTGCAAATGTGATTAAGTTAAGGATCTTGAAATAAAGATCTAGCCTGGATTAATGATCTTGGTGGGCCCAGCATTGTAATCACAAGGGTCTCCCTGTCAGAGAGAGGCAAGATGATCAAAAGCATAAGAAAGAAAGAGATGAGAAGCAGAGGTTGGAGGGATAGGCTTTGATGATGGAGGAAGAAGCTGCAAGGCAAAGAAAGCGAGGAACCTCCAGAAGGAGCACAGGCCTCCCAGCACCTTGATTTTAGACTCTGACCTCTAGAAATGTAGCAGCCTAAATGAAGTTTGGGATAACTTGTTACAGCAGTGGTAGGAAACGAACACGCTTACCAACGTTGGTTGCCTGGTGTGAAAAATGTCCCATGGTAATGTAATATGTGAACCTTGTGGAGAAATCGGTACGGGTGTGTTGGAAATATCTGTACTATCTTTGAAAATTTTCTGTAACTATAATTATTCCAAAAGAAAAGTTCATTTTAAGACTTCTTGTTTGGGGCCTTCAAACACAGAAATTGACACTGCAAAAAAAAAAAAAAAATCACTTAATTAGTATAGCAGTCATCAAAGTGTCTCTCTTAGAATACAAAAGAAAAACATATACAAACAGTCACCAATGGGTTACATATAAGGAAGGCAAGGAACAAATAAGTGATATTTTGATTACTGGGGTTTTGAGGAAAGATATCAGAACAAAGGAATGAGAAACAATAAACCTATCATGCCAGAAGAAAATGTTCCTGGACTAAAGAAAAACATGGGTTTCTAAACCCAGTCTGGTGATTAAAAATAGACACCAGTCAAGCTGCCTGCCCAGCTCTGTAGGACACCCTCTCACTGGGTGGGCCCCCAGCAGGCAGTGGGGGGTCCCCTGCTGATTGGAGTTCAGCAATCTGCCAAAGCTGCTTGCTTGTGGTAGACCCCTGGCTCACGCTGGACCAGTCTGAGTCTCTCTCCCAGGAATGGGAAACTTGGATAGAAACGTCCAGTTGTTGGAAGTGTGCAAGCTAAATCACCTAATAACATCATCCTACAAAGACCCGGGAAACACCTGCAATTACCTTGGTTTCTGATCTTCCCAAAACTTGAATTTCAGCCCCTTCTTTCAATTCTGTAAAGTAACTTTTTCAATAAATTCCTTGTTTTCTTAAGTTACTGTCTTAATCCATTTGGACTGCTATAACAACACACACACACACACACACACACACACACACACACACACACACCCTGGGTAGCTTATAAACACACATTTATTTCTCAGTTCTAGAGGTTGGGAAGTCCAAGATCAAGGCACCAGAATAGTTGCAATCCATTGAAGGACCACTTCCTGGTTCATAGCCAGTACCTTCTCGCTGTCCCCACTGGTGGGAGGAAAGAGGGATCTCTCTCTGTCTCTCATAAGAACACTGATCCCATTTATGAGTTCTCCACCCTCATGGCCTAAGCACCTCCCAAAGACCCCACCTCATAATGCCATCATGCGGGCCATTAGGATTTCAAAATATGAATTAGAGGGGGGAGGGGCACAAACATTCAGTTCATAGCAGTTAGTCTGTCATTTTCCTTTTCTTACAAACAAAATAGCTTTAATTTACACAGTTACAAAGGAAACAGATCACACTTGCCTCCAAATTTTCCTCTGCAACATCAAAAGTCAAAAGGTAATAGAACAAGCCTTCCTCCATCCTGATTCATCTGCCCTTTACCTTCTTCTACCTCCCTCCAAACACAATACAATGTACAAATGATGTACTGTAGAATTATATACCTGAAACCACTTTAAGAATGTTAAAGGATATTACATATGTCTCCTTTTTTCCCCACCCTTGCCAATCCCCTGACCTCCCCTACCCCCCCCGTGTCTTATGTCCATTGGTTATGCTTATATGCATGCACACAAGTCCTTCGGTTGATCTCTTACCCTCCCCTCCTGCCCCCCAATCCTCCCTGGCCTTCCCGCTGTAGTTTGACAGTCTGTTCGAGGCTGCTCTGCCTCTGTATCTATTTTTTGTTCATAAGTTTATAATGGTCTTTATAATCCATAAATGAGAGAGATCATGTGGTATTTTTCCTTCATTGACTGGCTTATTTCACTTAGCATAATGCTCTCCAGTTCCATTCATGCCATTGCAAATGGTAAGAATTCCTTCTTTTTTACAGCAACATAGTATTCCATCGTGTAGATATACCACAGTTGTAATACTCTTTGTAATACTTTAAGCAATAAACAATAAAAAAGGGGGGGGGAGAATGTTAAAGGGAGGGAATTTATTATGCAAAAATTTATAGTCATCAAAAATTTTGGCAGACAAGCAAGTGTTGAGAAAATATAGCATCCAGCTATACTTCTAGCAAGAAAAATTACTTGAAGTTGCATTACTATGCTGAACAAAAGTAAGAACTCAAGAATTGGAAAACTATCATGTAGAAGGAAAGATGGGGAGTTTTACACCCAGAAAAATAGAATTAAGTCTTAAAATTATAAGTTTGGTGTAAAAGGAATGCATGCATTAAATTGTCTCTTGTAAGACATAATAATTTGGAACTGATAAAGTAGCTGTAGCATTATTAACAAATATTATTATATTATACAAGCAAAATTATATTAAAAAATGCAAAAGTGGAAAATGAAAGAGTGAAATAAAAACCATTGCCAAACTCTCGCCTGAAGGGTACACAAATATAATGGTAGTTCATTTTTCACTTTGAATTAAAGATAGATTTGGCAAATGCTTTTGAAAAACAACAAACAAGTTATCAATGTAATAAGTTATATAAGTTCAGAAATAATAGGCATAATAAAAAACAAACTAAATATAATCCTTATAAAAAAGACATTAAGGAAAGAAAAGAAACAGACTGGAAAACTCCATTTAAGATTATAAAAGTAAGAATAAACTTTTAACTATAACAGTAGCTAAAACTTTAAATGTATTAAATTAATCAACTAAATAAGAAAAACTTGGAGATTGGACTAAACAGTAAAGTACGTTATTCCATTAAGACAAAACTATGACAAAATTTAGCAAGAGTAATCAAAGAAAAAGAATACACATTCCTCAAAAGACAGCAAAGACTGACCATAGTTTTAGTATTAAACAAATGATAATTCAGCACAGATGCATAAAATTGAAATAATGAAATGCCTGTACAGAAATGTCAAACTCTTCATCCCATTAGGTAAAATGCATACTTTTTCTGTGCTTGTGAAACAACATTTTGTTATATAGTATGCAAACAAAAACTCAATGAGTTTCAACAAACAATTACTACAGGTGACATTCTTTAGTAACAATGATATAATTCTAGAAAAATATTTTAAAAATCCACCAATCTCATAATTAAAAACAAACATAAATCTCCTAAATGCCTCTTGGATTGAAGAGAAAACCACGTGATCAAAGATAATATACAAAAAAATAGCAAAATAAACCTTTCATATCAAACTTATAGGATATAGACCAAATTGTATTCAAAATGAGATTCTTAGCCTTAAATGTGTATATTTTTTAGTTTTGAAATGACAAAAGTGAATTAACTGAGTATGCAACTAAAGAGGTTGTGGGGGGACATTTTCATATGAAACTTAGGAAGAAGAAATTAAACATTTTTGAAACTGCTGAATTCAAAAAGAGAAAAAAATCAATACAATAGTACATGTTCTTTTCTTTATATCACACTACCTCCTACGTGAATTATAAGTTCCATTTTTCAGCTCTATGGTATTCTACATATTCAAATGATCTGAGAATATATTCTGGGAACAAATTGGATCTTGATAGCGGGTTGGCCGTTGCATAAGCAGTGGAGCGGGAAGGGATGGCTTCCACTAAGAACCAAAGAAGCACAATTCAACCAAAAGTATCTCGGAATCCACTGTATTATCCTAGTGCAATTAAACATGGTCTGGGATCATTGCCAGATGCCATGTACCTGCTGTCACCTCCAACGTCACCTCGCTGTTACCTGGTCTTAACAATTAACCTTTTCAAATAATATGACAAGTAATTACCCATAATATAATCATTATTCTAAGACAATAATCATGCCTTGTTTTTGCTAATTCATATTTTACTTTACTTGCTTATTTTTGTGGAATACTGGGTTGCCTGAAAAGCAGACTAAAGCTATTCTTTGAGCAACAGCAAAGTAAGGGCACAAACAATCCTATTGGTGAAGAATTGGATGTTTGTTATTTCAGAAGAGTTATCAAAGTAGTCATCAGATTTTGTTGGGCTTCCTTACATTTATTTTACAGTTTAGTACTTGCTTTATTGAGTCACATGGAGATGATATTGTTTTAATTCCTAGGACATCTAAAGGCCTAAACTCGGCTCTCATCACAAACATTATCTGGCTTCAAATCTGAATGACTTTGGCGATGTTTCCTCTTGTTAAAATGGAGTCTTTGGCTGATATTCTCAATTATGAAATAGACACAAAATTATCAACCCCATAGGGTTCTTCAGAATGTTCAATGAGATCATAAGTATAAAGTGATTGGTGCAGAGCAAGAACTTGGTACATGTTCATTTCCTTTCTGCTGATCATTACAACATTCTCTGAGCTGGGTACCTTCCTCCTCATTTTATAGAGGAAGATAGGGAGTATGCTCCCAAAGGTGAGGAATTCTCAACCAGCCTGATTCTCCCAATAAAACCAAGAATGTTGGTTTCTCACCCTGCCTCACTCACCTTTGTCTCATTTTCCTGCTTCTGTTCACGCTAATGAGCCACTCAAGGACTGACTCTTAAAAAGTTCTGGTGAGAATGAAGTTTTAGAATCCAAAAAATCCTCTAGTAACAAGATTAATCCCTGTCATGTCCCTTGTTTTGTGTATCCTACCCCAGCAGGCAATATGGTTCTGCTTGTTGCTTGCCCAGTCCACCACCACCCCACGCTCTCTCAGGAGTGCCCAGAGCATAGCTACCACCACCTCATAAACAGCTGTCAACCACCACATCTACTGTGAATCCTGGCAGCCTCTCCCAAGGCAGGAGCCTCCAAGTCACTAAACCCATTCAGTGTTTTTCAAAACGAGACTACTTTCTCCCTTTTAAAAAATCCAGGCTATTACAAATATCTGAAAGATGCTTCTTGTGACAAAAATAAAATCTTAGAGAACATTTTAGTGAAATAACTTTCAACTCTCTCCATACCCAATACCCATAGATTTAGAAAAGTACGTAAGACGAATATTGGAAAGGGGACAGAGCTAATTGACAAATCCCAGGATGTGCCTAGAATTTCCCTTTCTGGAACAAGCAGGCTTGCCCCACTTCTGTTAGCATGAGCTTCTCCCATGAGGAGAGTTAGATTCCTGACAGGCTCTTGTGTATCTGAATTTCATGATGGATGTAGCCACACCCCTACTATTCTGGTCACTGTGCCACAAGCCTGTTGTCCTGAGGCTTATTGGGCAAACTCCACATCTCAATGGACAAGTCTCCCAACAAGAAGGTCCAGGAGCCTCTTTGAAAATACTTAAAATTATTATTGAAAAATAAAAGAGAACATAAAGATAAGTATGAAGTTTAATAAATCATGTTGACATCTGTTATTAACATTAACCATGTTAAGAAACAGAGTATTGTAAAGCCCCATCTATCCCCATGTCATCCCATCACATCATCCATCCTCCCCACTCAAAGTAGCCATTGTCCCAACTTTTATGATAATCGTTTATTTGCTTTATTTTATACTCTATATTGGTTTCCTAGGGCTGTCATATTAAATTTCCACAAACTGCAGGGCTTAAGACAAGAGAAATTTATTTTCTCGCAGATTTGAAGACCATAAGTCTGAAATGAAGGTGCTGGCAGAGTCATATTCCCTCTGAAGACTCTGGGAAAATTGCCCCTGTCTCTTTCTAGCTTCCAGTGGCTCCTGGCATTCTTTGGCATTCCTCAGCATGTAGACATATCACTGCAATCTCCGCCCCTGTCTTCATATGGCCATCCCCCTGGCTTTCTTAGGACACTAGTCATTGGATTCAGGGCTCACCCTAATCCAGGTTGACCTCATCTTAACATTTTCAAAGACCCTCTATCCAAATAAAAGTGACATTACATGTTTCAGGGGGACATTAATTTGGGGAGGGAGGGCACTATTCAACCCAATACATACTCTTAACACTTAAGTATATATGCATCCCTGAGTACTCCAGCTCCACTTTGCCTGTTGTTGAACTTTATAAAATGGAACCAGAGAGTATGTATTTTTTTGCACCTGGTTTCTTTCACTCAACATTTAGTTTTACAATATTTCACAATGTTATTACATAGAGCTGAAGTATGCTTATTTTCATTACTTCATGATATTCCATTCTATGAATATACATTATTTATCCAGTCTACTCCTAATAAATAGTTGGGTTTTCCAAGTCTGGGTTTGTTAGGAATATTTTCTATATATGTTATCTTTCATGTCACCTCGTATATATGCTCATGGCTATCTGTGGGTTGTATACCTACGGTAGGCTGAATAATGGCTCCCAAAGACATCAAGTTCTAATCCTTGGAACCGGTAAATGTCACCTTATTTGGGAAAAGGGTCTTTGCAGATGAGATTAAGTTAAGGATCTTGAGATGGGAGAGTACTCTGTATTCTCTAAGAAGGCCCTAAATGCAATCAGCAAGTGTCCTTATAAGAGAGAGACAGAGGGAGATTTGACACAGAGAGGAGGAGGCAATGTGACACATAGCAGAAATTAGAGTGATGTGGCCACTGTCAAGTTATGCCAGCAGCCACCAGAAGCTGGAAAAGTCAAGGAACGGATTCTCTCCTAGAGCCTCCAGAGGGAATGGGCCCTGCTGTCACTTTGATTTGGGCCCTGTAATACCAACCTCTGGCCTCTTAAAATGGGAGACGATAAATTTATGTTGTTTTAAGCCACCAAGTTTGTGGTAATTTTGCGGTTACAGTGGAATAGGAAATATGCATGGGTGTGCATATTTTCAAAGTTAGCACATAATGCTGAGCAACTTTCTTAAATGGTTGTAGCTCTTTACACCATCAATACAGAGGAGTCACTGTTACCATGTCCTGGGGGTGGTGTGGAAGGCCCTACGATGCCATGAAGTTACTCTGTGAAGGCTGTAGAGGTTTCAAGCCAGACACCCGCTCAGCATCTCATCTACATCGCTCTGAGACTGTTAGCTCTTGTGGAAATGAGAGTGCTAGTAGGGTTCCTGGCATGAGACCTCTGACAGTAGATGAGCTACCCTGTCTGAAGTGAGGAACTGTGTAGGCACAGGAACTAGAGCTGGTGTCCATGTGGCAAAACCAGTTCACAGCATTTAGGCAAAGTAGAAATTCAAGGATTTGGCTTCGTTAATTTAGAAGGTGAACTATGCTTCACCAACACACAAGGTGGTATCTAAATTGCTCGGCTCAAGTAGTTAGTAGCTTCCCCTCTGTTTGGCACATGTAAATGAGGAAATGCATATTTGACAAGAAGTACCAGAGGATCTAAGAACAAATGCTCAGTCAAGGAGAGGGCCGCACTGAGTTAGTTCAGCAGCCACTCTGTACACTAGAAGATGTAAATCACCAGATGGAAGCATTAACACTGAGAAGCTCTGGACAGAATTCCTTCCCTCGGGGAAACAATACCATAGCAGGAGGGAACTTGGGAGAAAAACAAGGTGGTTGTTGAAGATGGTTTGGTCAGGATACTTTAGAGAAAAGAAAAGCAAGGGAAATGTATCAAAACAGAAGGTAATGCAGAGTTTCACAGACATTAGTGTTCCATGTGAATTCAGGTTTGGGCTACAGAAACAACAGAGGAAGAAGAATAGTTCAAAGCGGAAGTGGGTCAGGATGACACTTTTTAAAGACAAGGATCTAAACCAACCGTGGGCAAACTATGGCCCGCAGTCCGGATCTGCCCGTTTGAAATGAATAAAACTAAAAAAAAAAAAAAAAAAAAAAAAAAAAGACCGTACCCTTTTATGTAATGATGTTTACTTTGAATTTATATTAGTTCACACAAACACTCCATCCATGCTTTTGTTCCGGCCCTCCGGTCCAGTTTAAGAACCCATTGTGGCCCTCGAGTCAAAAAGTTTGCCCACCCGATCTAAACTCTAGATAAGCAGTTGCTGCCCAAGAAAAATGATCCATACAAAGAGCATGGTCAAAGGCAAGGCAATCAAGAATGAGGCCAGAGGACAGGTCCGAGACACAAATAGAACATGATAGCAATTCTTGAGCCTCTTGGGGATCTGTAGGGTGGCCTGCAGCAGAAGTTCTTGAGGGTGATAGGGTGGTAAGAAGAGTAAAGATCTGGGGAGTAGACAGACTTGAGCTCATATCCCAGCTCTACTATTTACAAGCTGTGTGACCATGTGCAAGTGAAATAGCCTCTCTGAGCTTCAGGTCCTCACCCATAATTCAAGAACAATGATATCACAGGTTTGTTATTATGATTAAATGAGACAAGGTGTGCAGAGTGTCTCCTAGTGCCTTAACAAATGCGGGGAGTCCTCCTCTACACCACTTCTTTCTTCGCCCACTTTCCTCCTTAATACATATTAAGCCAACATCCTGGGACCAGTGAAGACTACAGCTTAGTGGACAGGCAAATATCCACTATTCCTCTTAGGGACACTAATTTTCAAGTCCATAGCAGCCAGATTTATTTCAGATCTCATTCCCTGATGGGCTGGGAATTCTGATTCTTATTCTCTTGCCTTATTCAGAAAAAAAAAAATTATAAATTTGGCATGAATAAATAAAATCCAAAGACTGAGGGCTTCAATGATCCGCTCAACTTCAGCATGGAGGGCAAAAAAGGCAGGCTCTGACACTGGATAAATCAGGAGGAGCTTAAAAGTTCTTTTAAAGTGCCAAGCATGGCAGGATTTATTTAGAATTGTGTTCAGAGTCTTTGACAACATGAAATTGCCAGAACAGCAGACAGAGAAAGCTGAATGGATGACAACAACCTGTAATCATGCCCTTTATGCCATCTGTGACGTGTTCAGCCAGTGTTTAGAAGTGCTCAGTGATGTGCTTTTGGATGATATTTTTGCCCAGCTGTACTGGTGTGTGCAGCAAGACCATGAGCAGTTAGCGCGATCTGGTACAAACTGCTTAGAGAACGTTGTTATCCTGAATGGGGAAAATTTTATCCTAGAAATCTGGGGTAAAACTCGTAAGTGAACACTGGATATCCTCAAAACTACAGTCCCACATGAGCTTTTGACCTGGCGTCCCACTTCCGGAGAAACTGTTCCCCTGCCTTCAGCTCCTGTGAGTGAAAAACAGCTGGCTACCATGTCACAGAAATCTGTAGATACCCATGATTTTATTCAACCAAGACCTGCAGATACTAGACAGCAAGCAACATCGGCTTCTGTCTCTACTGTGAGTGAAGAAGCCAACAAAAGTAAACCTTCAGTAAAATATCCAGAACAAAAACTGTTTGCTGCCCTGTTGATTAAATGTGTTGTGCAGCTGGAACTCAACCAGACTAGCGACAACATTGTGTTCTTCTCCGCCACAAGCAGGAGGGAGGATGTGGAGAACTTAGCTGCAGCCGTGGACTTTGATGTTTGAGTTGATACTCAAGACCAAGGAAGGAACTGCTTTTTAACATCACATCAGCTTTTTAAGCTACTGGACTGCTTATTAGAGTCACATCGATTTGCAAAAGCATTCAATTCCAACCATGGACAGAGGGCTGCTCTGTGGAGAGGAGGCTTTAAAGGCAAATCCAAACCAAACCTTCTGAAGCAGGAGACGAGCAGCCTGGCCTGTGGGCTGCGCATTCTCCCGGATGTACATGAATGAGAGCCGGGTTCATGCCTGGGAGGAGGCCCAGCGAAGGCTTTTAAATGTGCGCAGTGAAGCACTAAGTTACTTCCTTTCTCTTACATCAGAGAGTCATTGGGAGGCCTGGACTAACTTACCGCTTTTGTTTCTAACTAAAGTTCTGAAAATAAGCAATAATAGGTTCAAAGCTCACGCATCATTCTACTACCCTTTCTTATGTGAAATTATGCAATTTGACTTGATGCCTGAACTTTGTGCTGTTCTTAGAAGACTTTTTTTCTGCGAATTGGAGTAGTTTTTCAGATATCACAACCACCTGAACAAGAACTCAGAATAAACAAGCAATGATGGGAACTTAGTATACATCCCTCCGTCTTTAAAAGGGCCCTGGAGCTGAGATTTCCGACCTGAAAAATGGTTTCTCTGAATTTCAGTGTCTAAGGAAGTGATGGCGAACCTTTTGAGCTCGGTGTGTCAGGATTTTGAAAAACCCTAACTTAACTCTGGTGCCGTGTCACATACAGAAATTTTTTTTATATTTGCAACCATAGTAAAACAAAGACTTACATTTTTGATATTTATTTTATATATTTAAATGCAATTTAACAAAGAAAAATCAACCAAAAAAAATGAGTTCACGTGTCACCTCTGACACGCGTGTCATAGGTTCACCATCACTGGTAAGGGTTACTGACTAGTAAAGTGCTTAGAACTGGAACTCAGTCTTGAAACCCTCTAGTCCCTCTCCGTGATGGACCCTGTGTGTCATGTTGAGCAGAAAGCCCATTTCCACAGTGTCAGCCATGCTCACCTGTCCTTAGTGGCAGGTGTGGAAGTGAAACTTACCCAAAGAACTATAGATGTAAAGATTTGAACTTCTGCAGGAAGTGCAACTCAGAAGAGCTGTATTTTGAAAGATAAAATGTTTATAATTTGGGAGTTGGGGGGAGAAGAAATTATTGTTCATGGAAAAAGGTGTTTAGCAACTAGGATATTCTTATTCTGAAAGTTTTGCACACTCAGGCTACCTGAGATACTGGTAATCATCCTTCTGTGAAAAATGTATTGAGACACAGGTCTGTAATATAAAACTCTTAAACATGATATAGTTCTTCTTGCTCTGTTTTATTTCTTTATTTTCTTATTCACTTGCTAAACACCCATACTATTCTGTCAAATGCACTAAAAATTTGGGTTGTGTTAAGCCCAGATTTCAGGATCCCCAATAGACCATCAGGGAGCCAGCCGAGTCCGATGCAAAAGCAGATAGAGTCTTTATTCGGACTAGCTTGAGCTCCCCTTCCCCCCGCACACTTGCCGAAACAGAGGCTGGGGCAGAGAGAGAGCTAGCCCTGTGGGAGGAGGGGTTTTATAGGGGGGTGGAGTAAGGGGAGGAGAGAGGACTGTGGGCCCTGCTGATTGGCCAGGTGCAAGTCGGGGTCTTGTTACACAGGATGTGGTTGTGTCTATGGCAGGCACTTCCCTTAATCGTCATTGGTTAGTTTAAAGAGCAGAGGCTTGGGCTTCCAGGAAGAAGCTCCTTGCCGAGCACATGGCTGATGGCTGCTGCCTAAATATGGAGGATCTGGGGTAAGATGGAGGGCATAGCCCTCGCCCTCTCAGTTGAACACTTTGTCTTTTTTATTTTGTGGGGATTTTGGTGTTGCCCTTTTCGGGGTTGGGGGTGGTAACTTTGAAGGTTTAACATGCCCAGAGGTCATTGTGGCTCAGCAACAACAAAAGCGTATATAAGATCCCTACTGACTTAACCTCCTGTCATACACTTCTCTTAGGGTTTTTAAAGATGAGCCATTAAAATAGCATGATCCTTCATGGACTGAACTTGAATCACTGTAAAAAGAATCTAGGTTGCTGTCACTTTTTCTTTTGGGTGGCGGGGCTTGACGTAGATTTTATTCTATGTACAGAATGTAATGGTGAATATATTAAAATAACACTGGCATGGTTTGGGGAGATGTACTGGAAATGTATTCATACTGTGAATTGTGCTCTGATGGTTAAAAATGACAATATTGTCAAGCATTCCAGATTAACAGGGGATGTAGACATTTTTTCAGATGGATAAAATGTATATGTACAGATGTAAAGTTTTCTGTGTAAAAAACTCTGTGCAACTTTTGGTATGATATTGATTCTCATCTGGCATATTCTAATCGGGTTATAAGTCAATAAAGTTTTGGATTATTTAAAATAAATAAATAAATAGACAATAAAGTACCAAGCAGTGTCTAAAAGTGAAGTGATGGGCATTTAGGCAGCTGAGAACCTCATTAGGTGACCCAGGGACCTTAGCTAATTAGGAGAAGACCACCCAGACCCAGGGACCTTAGCTAATTAGGAGAAGACCACACGGACCACCCAGATCTGTGTCAATGGGCTTTCTGCTTATATGTGACAGAGAGGTGTTTCCAGAAGATGGGCAATTTCTTTCTTCTTAAAGTCATGTATGCCTCCAGCAGGTCCTGTTTATTCTGCAGCTTTTAATACAACAAAATGTTCTGGCCATCCCAACTTCTATTAGCAATTTGAACCAGCAGAAGTAGGAAGGAGATGCATAGTTATTTGCAGCATAAGAGTTGAAGTTCTAGACCAGCAGTTCTCAACCTGTGGGTCACGACCCCTTTGAGGGTCGAACGACCCTTTCACAGGGGTTGCCTAAAACCATCGGAAAACACATATATAATTACATATCGTTTTTGTGATTAATCACTATGCTTTAATCATGTTCAGTTTGTAACAATGAAAATACATCCTGCATATCAGATATTTACATTATGATTCATAACAGTAGCAACATTACAGTTATGAAGTAGCAACGAAAATAATTTTATGGTTGGGGGTCACCACAACACGAGGAACTGTATTAAAGGGTCGCGGCATTAGGAAGGTTGAGAACCACTGTTCTAGACAAAACAAGAGCAGTTAAGATCTCCTGCTATCTCCTGTTCCAACAGGTAACTTTCTTCATGTTTCTTATCTGAGTAAAGAACTAGTTCAGCAATTCCCGACTGAGGCTCTTCAACCTCCCAGCTGCTAGGCCCACATCTCACCCCCTGAAAGGATCTCAGAACTCCACCTACACTGACCAATTTCCCAAAAAAGAAGTAGCGTAAGGACCAAACCCCTGAAAACAGAAATATTGAAGGAAACATACTGCAGAAAGTTAATTTGTTTGGCATCTTGTTAGCTCTCTTCTGAGTGTAATATGGGAGGCTGTCAATTGCTTGATTTACTGTAATAGTCATTCTGCCTACAGCAATAAATAAAGTTAATTAATATAAGGTAACTCACTGCCAGGAAGGCTAGTAATTACCAGAAAATTAAAGAGAAATTCTCTTTGTGGTAGCTTTAAAAAGGAAAAAAAATACAATTTATTATCCTCCTCCTTGTGTATCAATCTTTTTAAAAAGTTCTTGCCTTAGGCTTTCTGTAGAAATACCTTGGGTTCTATCATTTGTGTTCTTGTTTTTGCTTTTCTTTATCTTCCCTTCATCAAGATGGCTGCACATGGATCGAAAAGGAGTAAGTGGAGTGACTTCACCCCTCCAGCTCCCATGGGAAGCTGAAATGGCATTAGAGCATGTGGGCAACCGGAGGGAGCCTCCTCAGTGTAGACTGTCTCTGTTGTCAGAAGGGATCCATCCACCATGAGAACATCTTGCTCTGACCTCCAACACATTTTTGCTTAGTTCTCCTTCACCAGGGCTCTTTCTTAGAACTTCAAAGTGGCATATTATAATGGAAGCAAGGATGGTCTGTAGAGCCGAAGACTTATGCTTATACGTAATAGCTGAGAAAAATTTTAAATATTTCTTAAACATCATGGACACTCAGTTTCCTATTCTTTAAAACTAGAGGCCCGATGCACAAAATTCGTGCAAGAGTAGGCCTTTGCAGCCGCAGCGGCTGCCTGGATCCATCCCTCACAGCCGCGGTAGCTGCCTCCGTCCTGTGACTGCAGGCCCAGCTTCATCTAGAAGGGCGTCCGGAAGGACATCAAGTCTAATTAGCATGTTACGCTTTTCTTATTATAGACTAGAGGCCCAGTGCATGAAATTCATGCATTAGCGGGGAGGGGTTCCTCAGCCCAGCCTGCACCCTCTTGCAGCCCAGGAGCCCTTGGGGGATGTCTGACTGACAGCTTAGGCCCTCTCTCTGTCAGCTGGACATCCTTAGTGCTGCTGCGGAGGCAGGAGAGGCTCCTGCCACCGCCGCTGTGCTCACCAGATGTGAGTCTGGCTTCTGCCTGAGCGGTGTTCCCACTGTGGGAGTGCACTGACCACCAGGGGGCAGCTCCTGCATTGAGCATCTGCCCCCTGGTGGTCAGTGCACGTCATAGCAACCAGTCATTCCACTGTCTGATTGATTTGCATATTAGCCTCTTATTATATACGATAGGAAACAACACTTTTTGCATGAGATTTATTTTGGGATTATATGAGATTGTTTCTGAATAAATATGAGCTTCTCTTCCTCCAGACTATTCTTATATCTTTTCTTTAAAAAAAAGTATGACAATTTTTCTTTGTTTTCCTTCATAAGCTGGGTGCTGGATATTTTACTGACAAATTTGTTTCTCCCTTTGTTAAATATCCAGCATATATCATTTATACCAACCACATGTGACATCTTATCTTTGCTATCTGAATTTTCCTTTTCCCACTTTTCTCATTTGAATATTTTAAATTTTATTTAATCTTTTGGCATATATTTATGGTGTCATCTTAAATTCTTTTTAGATGAAGCGTTTATGAATAAACACATGTGCACACATAAAAAATGTAACATACACATGTGTATGCTTATGTATAGATGGTGTTAGTTATATTCAGCAATGTTCTCTTTTTCTTGAAACCATACACAGCACAACATTGTTCCATAAGTGTCTTGCCTCCCAGCCAAAATCTTAAATCCCCTGAGATGTGAATAGATTTTAATCTCAAATATTTGTTGAATTTAATTAAATCTCATAGTTTGGTCATTTCCTTAATTTACAACAACTTATGTTCTAATCCCAAAATTACATAAGCCTGCCCACAAAATGTGCGATATATGGCTTGCAGAGCTAAAGTTCTTTCCAATAATAGTAGCACTCTTTTTTCCCCCTTTGTGCAATAACTACTATAACCCTTTGAAAAAAATAGAAATCCATTTTTTTACACAACCAAATTTTGGCAAGGCAATCTGTGATGAATGAATCACTAGCTAAAACTTCAGCGGCAGTATGTGTATGATGAGCATTTTTGAGGAAAATGTAGGACAGTTCATCTACATATCCTACATGAATGTGACTAGTCACATAATATATGCTCAATAAAGACTCACTGTAATATTTGAATATTTCAAATTAGGGCCAGGCACTTTTGAATCCTTGACACTGTACACATTAAGCATTCTCCTATTAGCAGCTCTCCTATTCCTCCACCCATGAAGTCAAGTACTCAGAGAAATTAACTCCTCCATTGTCCATCAGAGCCAATCTCTGATTAGGCCTCAAAAATCCAACAGTAGACTATTTTTTGAAGGCATGTGTAAACTCACTAGAAATTTTCCTCTTCAGTTAAGTGACCATGAGACTATAGGTTTAGGTTTAGAGTGGAGTGACAGTATGACAGGAGTAGGTACACAAAAAAATAAGAGAGTGCTATACAAAAATTACATGTGTGTGTAGTAACTACATGATGATGATCTCTTGTGTGCCACCTCTACTTGACATTGGAGTCTTGTGAGCATACTGAACTATATGGTTTGATGGATTTCAGATAATATCCAATTTATAATAGGCAGCTCAGATCACATGTCACTTATGTCCCATGGTCAGTTTCTAGCAAGCTAAGAACTGTTTCCTGAAAAGAGAGGAAATTCTCTGCTGAAGAAACACAGCATTGATACAAAATCCTAGGTGCCAAACTTGAGACTTTGTTCTCAAATCTTACTACAGGATCTATAAAGCATCTTAATGTATCTCTGACACTTTCATCATCTTGGATCTCCAGGACCACAATGCCCAGGCAACAGTGATACTTACACTATAACTCAAAGTTGATAACCTGGAGATCATCTAAGATTGTCGAGCAATATAGAAATGAGAGCAATATATCCAAATAACGTATTTGTTGTCTCCAAAATCCACAGAGATCTCACTCTCAAAAATAGGAGAAGCAAAGACAACTTGTTCCTCACTTTAAGGGTATATTTCACATGGAAGGCCCCTACATTTTCATGAAATCTGTTTCCTTCCCTCTGACATACATATATATCTATTTTTGGTTAGACAAAGGATCTGCAGACTAAATTATTACCTTGAGCCAGATTTATGGTAACTCTGATTAAGAACTTATAAGAGTATATTGTTAACCCTGCTGGGTAAAAGCAAACTCATAATTTTTGTTTTGTTTTGTTTATCCTATAGAAATAGAAAAATAATAATTTTCCAGATGCATAGGATTATATCATACTCATAGTTGGTGTGATCTGCTCAAAAATGGAAACATCTGGAATAGTAGCTGCAATTGGAGTTACCACCTAATTGAGTCACCACCATCACATTCTCTAAAACTCAAGCTATCATTTTTCTACACTGAGTAAACAGGGAGTTAAGTGAGGATATGAGAGGAAACACTATGCATATTATTCAACTATTGGCTGCAATAATGCTGGATAATGTCTTATTCCAAAATATAGTTTGATTGAAACTCAGCTGGTGAGGCTGTCTCCCTAGGCTCTAGGACAGCGGTGGGCAAACTTTTTGACTCGGGGGCCACAATGGGTTCTTAAACTGGACCGGAGGGCCGGAACAAAAGCATGGATGGAGTGTTCGTGTGAACTAATATAAATTCAAAGTAAACATCATTACATAAAAGGGTACGGTCTTTTTTTTTTTTTTTTAGTTTTATTCATTTCAAATGCCGTAGTTTGCCCACGGCTGCTCTAGGACCTAGGCTCCAGGGTCGAGCCTCTGACCTCCACCTCCAGGCTGCAGATTGATTTCAGGTTTCCCTTGCATGTTCTCCACATTTTCCTTGAGCTAGCAGCTGTCTGGGGTTTGTCCTCTTCTTGGTGAGTTATAGGACCAAAGTGCTCATCTCAATCATGGAAGCATAGTTCATCGGACACATTCCACTAGCTGAAGGAAGTCATATATGGCCAAACCCAAAAGTAGTGACGCGGTGACATATACTCCTTCCCAAGGGGAAGGGGAGTATAGTGAATATTTGCTGAGCAGTTATCCAATCTGTCATATCACCCCTGTATATTCCAATCTTTAATGATGGTCCTACTTTTTATAATTTCTGCAAGGTTGTGGCATTAGTTATTGCCTGCTAGTTGAAGAAATAGCAAGCTTTTTCAACATAATGGCCCTTACTCCATGACAAGGGTATGCTAAAAAGTGACTCAAATTATAAGTGTTGAGATAAAGGTGAGGATGAGCTGCAAGAAGAATTAGCTTCCTCTTACAAGGTAACTCAAGTGAAGTCATTACAGGATCTTTAGTCAAGGCAGGAACATCCTAATCAGACAAGAAAAGAGAGGACTGTTTTGACTGTCAAATGATGCTTAGAGGGACTTGGGGGTTAGTGTACTTTAAATTATCCGAATCTTGTTATATATCCCACTGCAAGTTTTAGAATGTTACTCTTTCCCAATAAATGCCTTAGCTTTAATCTGAGAAACATAATGAATGTATGAATGTGATGGATATTATACATGATATTGACAGAATCAGATTTTGAGCCTGGTTTTGGTTGTCTCAACCTTAAATACGTAAGAAATCAAAGTATTTTGCACACTTACATAAAGTTCCTGGTTTCCAGCCCATTGCTTACTTGTAGAATTTAGGGGTTTGATTAATTCATTCTCTCTCTTTTGTTTTGTAGCACTAATTGAAAATCTTTTCCACCCAATGGTGATTGATTTCTTCTTGCTTTTCAGACTGTTCCATGTAACTGGCCACTTGATGGACACATTATTATAGATGACCACAGATGATAATTTGATAAGCAGTTTTATCATTTCAAGCCACTGTCAGAATTCCATCCTACAATGGAATTTGGATACTGTCAACTAATTGTTAGCGCCAATTCAACGTCAACGGGAATCCCCAGTTTGGGAGGTGGTGAAAAAAGAAACTTTGTTTAGTGCCAACAGCTCCATGGGAATAGAGTACAGCTGTGAAAGTAGCATTGTCGTGGAACAGCTCAAGAGTGCGACAGTGCAGATGTGAAAACAGCAAGGCCCTGAGGCTGCCCTGGAGCCAGGCAACCCTAGGGCCAACCCTCTCTTCGGCTAGGCAACTCTGCCCCACCGTGAGCCTCTCCACGATAGTCCGTCTGCCCTGCTCCATGCCAACCTTCTCCTCACCAGTCTCTCCTGCTACATGCCGCTGATTGGCTCTGAGGAGACATCTTCGGTGTTTCACCTACAGCCTGGGAAGTGCAGCCTCCAGTTTTTGGTGGAAAGTGCCCTCCTCAGCCAGACTTATTACAGACAGAAGTCCCACCTCTGGTCCCTGATTGGTCAGAATAGAGATACTCTGATTGGTCAGAGCTGTGCAGGTCCCATTGGATGGGGGAAAGCCTCAGTTCTATTGGTTGAAATAGACTCCAGGAGCTCCGTTAAAAGTGCTGGCTCACCAGGCAGAAATGCAGTGTAGGCAGGTTACTGCTGAGACTGCTCCAGGAGTTCAGTTTGCGAGAGAGGCCCCTATGTAGAGATGGCTGTTAGGCTCGGGTTTTTTAGGTTGTTTGTTTGTTTTTAAATATTTGAGCTCAGTTAGCCACCAAGAGCCCTTCTTAGTAGGTGTCTTTTCTTTTTTCAGGGGTGACAATACTAACAGCCCTCAAATTTAATAAGACCAGATGATCACTTCCAGGCCCACCCTTTATCTCCCAGAGGATCTCTTCTCGTTGGTTCGTTCTCATACCAATTTTTGCATCAGTCATGGTTCTTAACTGCAAGCAACAGAAACCAACTTTGGTTAGTTTAACAGCAAAATAATTTATCAAAAGAAAATTGAATAGTTTACAAAAATCTCAGGGAGGGTTAGAAAGCCAGAATTGATGTCTACAAAGGCAGGAATACGGCCCCGAATTACATCACAGAGCTAATCAGGGGACACCCTGCAGCCACCTGGGGCACTAGATGCTGGGTGGTCTCACTTTTTACCACAGAAATTGGACACAAATCACAAATACCACTGTTGCCCTTGGACACAGATGTGACTGCTGCTGCCCCTGCTATTGTACCACTCCACCCAAAACAGGTTCTGCACAGTCTTTTTTTCCTTTTTAGCCAGTTTACAGTATGTATGTCTGACTGACAGAGCGAGGACATATATCTCTGCTCACCTTCAAAAGTTCTAGAATATTGGTTATACAATAGCAGGCAGTTTCTCCCTCTGAGTATGGTAACGTCCCCCCATATTTGAAAGGGGTTCAGTTATTGTGTGGCCAAAACAAATGTCCATTAAACTGAAACACAGGGGCCCTGTGAAAGAAAAGAAACATTTTGCTGGATTGTTTGCATGAGTTTTAGGTGACATACTTCATTTTTTCTCCAAAAAGTCTATTCCTTTGCCAATGTGTGTGTGTGTGTGTGTGTGTGTGTGTGTGTGTGCGTGTGAGAGAGAGAGAGAGAGAGAGAGAGAGAGAGAGAGAGAGAGAGAGGTAAAATCCTTGGTAAACTATCTTAGAATAGTTTCACACACACACACAACTCCACACACACGCGCACACACACTTAGATGTTCTAGAATACCTACAATTGGCACTACAATGGGCTTGATGTTCCCAATGTTCTTGTTTGGCTTATAAAAGCCAAACCAAACGAGACATCTCATCAACCCCAGACAAAATGCACCTGGTACTTTCCTGGCGAGGCTGGGCCTGGGAATAGCTCTGGGGAGGAGGCAATCCACAAAAGCCTGGAAATTGTAAATTGCTGTGTCTGGAGGCTTGGTTGGTGATGATAGATCTCAATCAGGGACAAGACACAGCTCATAAGTACATGCCATGCTTGCCATATGCCAGACGTTTTCAGGGCTCAGACACCCCTCCATGAGTCAGAGATCCTGACAGTCAACAACTGATAGAGACAAATTGGTTTAGCAAAAGGGAATGACAGCTCTTAATGACCCCATTCCAGAGCCTTGTTGAAATGGCCTCTAATCATCCTGCCAGTGTGTGAGGGAGCTTTGATAAGTGGCTTGCGTGATACCGGCCATGCGACAAGTGCTCTCAGCCAATGGGAGGGAGGTGGCGAGAGTCGGAACAAATGGTGCATGAGAAAAGCATGTGGAGAATTGAGTGGGGTGAAGCGTGGGCTAGAAGAGACACTGGGATTGAGGTTGTATACCAGGTGCTACCTGGCATCCTCATCCCTTGAGCCATTCTACCCACTGGGAAACATTCCCAGACTAATTATAACATGGCTGTCAAGCCATTTCCCTGGACCTGCAACCCAAGACAGGCTTGGCTGGCTGAGCACTGTGGGGTCTCACCTGTAAGAGGCAATTTATGGATGGATCTTGGCCTCTTTCCTATGAACACTTGCAAAAAAAGTAGAACACGAGGAGGGAGTTCATGCTCACCCTATGATCTGATCTACCATCAAGTTGAATTTGTTACCCTGATGTCCTTCTTTAGCCAGATCCCACTCTTCCATGCACACCTGCATGCCTGGCACCTCCCCTCAGAAATTATCCCCCTCCCCTGCATGCCTACTTCAGTTCTATAAGAGCAAATCAGGGGGGGAGGTGAAATTAATTTGGGGAGTGTGGATGATCCAGGCCCTAAAGGCTCTTGAGAAGAAATATTTTGACACTCTGAGAGATGCAAACCCAGTAGCATGTTCAAAATAGTTTCAAAAATCTTCACTGCGGCCATGTACTCTGAGAAAACTTCAGGCCATTCTTTAAATACTAGTATTCGTCTTAACAACTGTCAGAAATGGCGTTTCCATGTTGCTTAAACCCAATCGTCTTCTTCTGTTCATTGTTAATCTTCACCATCTTTCTCCCTTTTCTACACTTTTCTCTTCTGGCTTTATCTCCTCTCCTCCCCTTTCCCCTCCTCTCCCGCCCTCCCCTCCTTTCATTTTCTCTTTTCCTCTTCTCTCCTTCTCTCCTCACCTCTCTTCCACTAGCCCCTCCTCCACCCAAGTCAAGCCTCTCCTCCCTTCAAGGCCCAGTTCTGAGCAGCCCGCTCTGACTGGAGTGGACCAGGACACTTTGAGTTCCAATCTGTTGCTTAGCACCAAGGTTGCTTAGATACATCTCTCAGTGACAACTGGCCTTTGGCTTTGACTACTTACGCATATAAGCTATGCATTGAGCATCTCTGTTCAGAGGGGCATCGGGCCAGAACCAACTTTCACAATTTCCTTTTGAGCTACCTGGGTAATGGTAGGAGTGGGTGTTGTTTTAAAGGAAAAGAAACCTGAATTTTTTTTTATGCTGAACTATAGGAAGAATTTAGCTGTAATAAAGGACCCATTATAGAGTGAGGAATGAAAGAAAATCTCCTGGTGAACACAGCTCTAGGCTGTCTTTATGCCAGTTTATGAATGAGTCAATGGAAACACAGCCAGGATCTATAGGGACAAAGAATTTCTTTTTTTCTCCAGCAGGAATCATCTCCTGTACTTATGATTTGTGTTTGTAAGAGAAAAAGTGTTGAGGAGTGTGTGTGACAGAGAATGAGGGGTATGTGGAAAGGGGGTGGAGAGAGAGAAAGGAAGACATTAAAAAGGACTTTTTGACAAATGCCAAAGCAAAGTGAAAAATTAGGGTATCTTTGTATAAAGATACCAAGGCAATAGAAGTGGTGCCTAGTGTTTGGAGAGGCCATTGTTCCATATCCTTCTGGATCTGTTTGACAGTGACTGCTCCCACCACCCTGTTCTCATGCCCAGGCCTCACTTGGGCCTAGAATCCTTTATTCAATCTCTGTGTTCCATCTTGTCAGAGACTATGGTTGGGGGTGAGAGGGACAGGGGAGCAGTGAGTGTGATTGGAATCACATGCAAGGTGCAGAGAGGTACAGACCAAGCATGAGAATCAGCCAAGGATGCTGGATGGGGAGGCAGGACAAACAAGCTCAGGGATCCAGTTCTGGGGGAGGGAAGAGCAGAAGGCCAGACGCAGCCACAGGGAGTGAGAGATGGAAGAATGAGAGAGAGCTGATGGATGGCCCGTGTCATTGGATGAGGGGAAAGGTGATATCCAAGATGGCTGACAGAGGTAGGGTGGTGGGAGGAGCAGGCTTCACTCATTTAAGGACATTACTACAGTTGCCCACTTTTCCTACTGCTCACCTGCTTGCTGAAGCGTTTTTCCTTCTTTGCTAAGCAATGGTCATTACTGACCTTTCCAAGCTAATATGTCCTTGCTGTGCTCCTACTCTGCACAGAGTCTCATATGTAGAGAACATACAAAAGGCACAGCCCCTGCCTTGTTGAGAACTAGTTAGAGGGACAAGATCTACGGGAACGTACTAAGGAGCTCACAGAAGCGGGATGGGGTGGGCTAGGAAGAAAGAAAGAGAGAATTGGAGTGGACTTAGGAAGAAAAGAGGAAAGTTTTCATGATGTGGCGCTAAGAACTCACCGTTCTGGGCCTTGGATGGAATATCTGTAAGTGGGAAAGTGGGATCACCATGCAACCTCAGAGCCCCCACCAGAGTTCCTCTTCCGTGGTTCTAAGTAAGATGAGGCCACACCCAGTGTGTTTTGAGTTAGGTCAGCCTGAGGACTTCACAGCATTACTTACAGTTCCTTTCCTCTCCTTGCTCCTGCACTAAGATTGGAGGATTATTTCCAGTGACAAACAGGCTTGGCTGAGGCTTGGGAGAGAGAGGTGTACAGAGGAGGAGAAAGCTGAGGTGGCTTTTATCCATGTAGACGGATTCTAGGCACCCTCCTCCCACGCTCCATAACTGGGGTTAGACAGTATCTAGAAACTGTGACGCGTGTCTGCTTGTGTCAAACCATAGCCCGACTAGTGGCCAGCCAGGGGCCGAGCTCTCCCCGCTCCCTGTGTCTCCTATGTGAAGTCCCTAATGTACACTGTGCCTCAACCCACGTGAGGCAGGAGACAAACCACCTGGCCAGAGACAAGCTGATTGGTTACTCATTGCAGTTTTTCTGAACTACGACTTTTGTGGCAGTGAGGAGAGGGGCTGGGGAGCTAGGCTCCCAAGGTGGCATGGCACTTGGTTTTCATGAAGTATTGAGGAAGGAAACTGCGCCTTCATGTTTCCTGTGGCTGCTGGCATTTGCCCCGGTTTCAGTACCAGCACGTTGCTAACGTTGGATGCCCTGCTTTCTCAACAGGGTTACAGGCCTGGAAAATGATTCCCAACCTGAGAGAAAGCTAGGGCTTGGAATGGAGAACTCTTTGCCCCAAATCACCTCGCTGGTTAGAGGAATCAGAGAGACCTGGGCTCAGTCAGAACTCGGGTCCTTAAAACCACTTCCGCATTCTGTCCATTCTCCTGACTCTCACAAGGTCTGGGTTCCAAGCCCCTCGGCAGTAGGCAGGGACTGACTGAAATGCTTAGACATAATTGGGATTTCAGTGGGTCTGAATAATAAAGGTTAAGGGTATATGGATACGCCTCATCCAAATGGGGGCACCAGCTCCTCTTCTCTCACATGTGAGACCCTCTTTCTTTTCTGACCCTGGACATTAGCTGTTTAGTAGAAAACCAAATAAATGTTTTTGTTGGAATCAGAGGCTTCTTTTTTTCCCCTTGGGCTCTGTAGAGGTCTGTCGATTAGGGCACAAGCTTAGCAGAAGGGGAAAGACATTTAAAAATACTCTTGTACTAAAGGTCTATGTAACCTTGAATAAGTCCCATCGCCTGCCTGGTTTCCTTACCTTTGAAATGTCAAGATACATCATCTAAGGGGCTATACGTTGAAAATACACATCCCCAGGGTCCTCCCAGGACACGTAGAGTCTGATGTCTGGGGCTGTGGTCCAGGAATCCATGTTTATACCAGCTGCTCAGGTGATTCTGATGAGCATCTTGGTGTGCAAACTGCTCTATGCATGAGCCCTGAAGCAACACCCAGCCTTACATTTTATGTGTAGGCCGGTGTGAGGAAATATTTCTCACAACTGAGAGGTTTATAGCCTTTGAATGTCCTCATCTAGAACAGAAGTAGGAGAAAGAAAAGCAGCAGATTTAAAGGTGAAAATTCCCACCATGGCCAGTTTGGCTCAGTAGGTTGGCACGTGTTCGTATGCACCCAAAGGTTCATCATGCATTTGCTTCCTGGTCAGGGCACATAACTAGGTTGCAGGTTTGATTCCTGCCCCATTGGGATGCATGCAAGAGGCAACCGATTGATGTGTCTCTCTCACATCAATGTTTCTCTTTCTCCCTTACTCTCTAAAAATCAGTAAAATAACCTATAATAATAACAGCATAATATGCTAATTAGACCAGATGTCCTTCCCGACAAAGCTGGGGCTGCAAGAGAAGCCCAAGTCCCAGGTACCAGAGGGAAGCCAGTGCCTGGCAGCAGGGGGAGGAAGGCCTACTCTTGCAAGAATTTCATACATCGGGCCTCTAGTAATAATAATAATAAATAGTAATAAATAATAATAACAGTAATAATAAATGAATTAAATAAAGGTGACAATTTCCCAGGGCCCCATTTTTTCCTTCCTAAGGTTCCTGTGGAATTCCATGGGCTACTTCATGGCACTGGGTCTTCCCTTCTGAACCAGATTGTCTGAATCCCTTTTGCTGTTTGTCTTCATGTCCCTTGTATTTCCCTATAACCTTTGGCAAAGTCTTGTATAAAGGTGTCAGCCTGGTTGGGTCATGACTTGTCCAAGCCATGCTGGCTCGTCAAAGGGAAAGACTAAGCCCCTCCTCCTTACCCCACCCCCTGGCTGACGTCAGAGTCATGTCACATCACAATCAATGGGACACTCAAAGAATGTGACATTCAGCTCTCAGAGGCCAAACGAAATAGCTAGCTGTGCTCCAGCCCAAAGAGATTGTTCTTCCAATGTTTGCCTTGAGGATCAGGAGGTTTATTTTCATTTCTAAAGTGGCTTGTCCTTCTAGAACATTCTGGAGGGCAGATGGGGAAGATAATCAGGTAGTCTGCACACTGTCAGCACAGCTGTATTTGAAGATTGCCTGAGACCCTGAAAGAGTCATGCGGATCTGTAGCTGGTGGATGGGGCCCAGGCCCCTGGAAGTGAGCCTTTCTCAGAGCATAATTCAAAAGAGGCCAGTACACCTCTGCTTTGCAAGGCCAGACTAGAAGGCTGCTCTGTGCCTCATCGTGGTGTCCTCTGTCCCTACCTAGGACAGCGTGTTCCAGATTTCTCCAGAGAATGTGACATGTTGGAGAATGAAGAGCCAATGTCTCTGATGAGAAGGCAAAGAGTAGCCATGGGAAGACTCGTCTCCCTCCCTCCATGAGTGCAATCTGCTGGCTGTGACAGGCACGCCCTGAGCCAGCCCACCAGCCAGAGCTGCCGCATCAGAGGAAGGGCAGGATTTTGAGGTTTGGGGTTGCCAATGGCTAACACTACAACTTTAACTCTTCTTGCCTGAACTCTGGGGCAGTGACTCAAAGAGGTAATTGGACAGTTACTCTCAGCTATTCTTCTTGGTCCTGAGAAGGTGGCTTTCCCGAGGCGGGCAAAGGCCCTGAGTTGACTTGGCCTGTGACTCCCCTTTTGGAGGGAGCGTAGTCCCAGGAAGGCCACAGCTACCTGTGATGGCATGTGTGCTTGGTGTGTACACATGGATGCCCACACGTGTGTCCCTTACACACGCACCTGTGCTCACATGGTGGACGCCAGTGGCGGCGGTGCCAGGTGGCACTATTCACCCCAAGTGAGATAGGCCTGCCTTCTCTTCAGAGCTTGACTTCACAACACCTTCTTTCCACAGATGAAGCTGCTGACGCAGGCAGCCCCTCCTGCCAGCACTCTGCAGCCGCAGCCGGCAGCCTTGTGCTGAGTCCTGTCTTGAGAAATGAGACAGAAAAGGGCCCTTCATGTCCCGCAGGCAGCCCCTAGGGCCTCCATAAGATCCCTCCACATCAAAGCTATTCTTTAGGAAAAAGGTCCAGGGCCCCGCTGGCCCAGCTTCCCAGTGACTGTATTTGCTTGTTTCCTTAATAAGGACCCTGGACTGCGGAGCACCAGAAAGGTCAGGGTGCCTTCAAATGCATTCTCATCCTGCCCTTGGAGGTGGCAGCGCCAACCTGTGGGAAGGCTGCTGCTTTCTGCTTAACGCCACCTGGAAGTAACAAACCCTCATTAGGAAGCTGCCCCCTGCTGACTACGCGCTGGACTCCCATCTGGAAAGAGGATCCCTTCCTCCCGTCCTCTCCCCTCTCTCATCTTACCTCCTGCTTTCCTGTTCTCTCAGCGCCTCGCTTGTCCTTGCCTTGATTGGGGCTCTTCTGTCCTCGCTTTTGGCATCCCTTCTCCTGGCTCCTGACCTGGACCTCCTTACAGGCACTAATGAGAAATTCTGCAAATCCCGCAACCCGCCTCCCAGAAGTGACAGGCGGCTCCACGAATGCTCACCTCCGGGGCGAAGGCACGGGGCGGTGGGAATCAGAGGGGCCCAGCGGATATTTTCCTCCTGCTGTGAATGTTTTCCCGTCTGACCTTCTAGCCTCTCACTTATTGCTCGCATGCTTCTCTCCTGAGCCCGCGGCTGGCCCTCGGCTCCCCCACCCGATTCCGTGGCGCTTCTGTGTGTGAGCAGCTTTGCAGCGTTGGGGTGATTGAGAGGTTTGGCCACCAGCTGCCAAGCAGGCATTCTTGCCTGGCTTTCCCATTTCTCTCGTCCCCTGGCCCAGCCGCCAGGTATGCAAACAACAGTGCCCTGGGTGTACACAGAGCCTCTCATCCAAGAAATCTCACAACGGTCTTGCCAGCCCGTCTGATTACACTCATTTTTCTGGATGAGGAAAGTGTCTTTTCTAGAAGGGAAGTCGATTGCCAAAGGCTGTTGTAACCTCCCTAGGGAAGGGCTGCAGAACTGGCCGGCAGCTCCCCCTCTGGTGTCTGGCCACGTGCTGGCCCCACCCTACCTTTGTGGGGGTGAGGGGCAGGGGGGGTTAGAAAACCAAGACAAAAGGCCCTGCTGGAGCAGGAATCCAGCCTTAAAAATGGGGGTGAAGTAAGATTAGGCACATCCCTACGTATCAGTCCCTCATTTTTCTAGTTAAGTAACAGATAACAAGGACCTGTCACAAACTCACGAGGCCCTATCCTCAGGATACTTAATTCCTGTCATCTGAAAGGGGTGCTCCTTCTGCTGATTGTTACTGTTCTGTGACTCTGACCAGAGCCTTCCTTGCCCTTTTATAGGAGCATAAATGCTTCTCAGATTGCCTCCCAACCACCTGGCCTCGTGCCTCCTGCTGCGTCTGGAGGTCTCGGTGTTTGGGGTGAAACAAAGGAACAAGTGGGAAGAGAAATGGACACAAGGGGATGAGGAGATTCCAGAGGGAAGGAGCGGAAAAGAACAATAAGGAGAAATAGAAAGAGGGGCCATGGAAGGAGAAGAGGTAGATTTGCTGTATTTGCAGAAATCACTCTTGAGTGTCTACTCTATGCCAGGAGTTCCAGACACTGTGTTGGTCTGCTCATTAAAAACGTAGCACAGACTGGGTAGCTGAAACAAAGAAATTCAATTTCTCACAGTTCTGGAGGCTGGACATCTGAGGTCAAGGTGCTGGCAGGGTTGGTTTCACCCAAGGCCTCTCTCCTCGGCTTGTAAATGGCTTTTCCCCTGCATCCTGGTCCGCCCTCTGAACCTGTCCTCCCAGCGCTGCTCAGATCCTGGAGACTATGCCCCGGGCTTCCTTTATGAAGTCAGTCCATCTCATATTCCAGCATCCTCTTCTCCTGCTGCCTTCTGTTTTCCCCAGCATTACTGTCCTTTCCAAAGAGCTCTGCCTTCTCATGATGTGCCCCACGTAGGATGGCTTTGATGTAGTCATTTTTGCTTCCAGCAATGCATCAGGCTTGGTTTACCCCTATGTAGACAGTGACACTGAGGGCAGGTTCTATCTGTCATCTTTCCTGTCTCACAGGGCCTAGCACTGTGCTGGCATACAGTAGAGGCCTGTAAAAACTTTGAGAGAGAGGAAGAACCTTTGGAAAAAGGACTGCGTAACCACACAAGTAGGTCCTTATATTAGCTACTAGTAGCCCTGTGCACGAATCCGTGTGCCAGTAGCTCTCTGCGGGGCCTGGCCACTCTGTGTCTAATTCCCAGAGGCTCTCTGTGGCCCAGAGGCCCGTCCATGGCCGGGCATGGAACGCTTGCTGCTGGGGTCCAACCCCAGCAGGTCCAGGGGTCCCCAAAGGTGTGGACGGAGTCAGCAAAGAAGGAATGACATGGAGACAGCGTTCAGTTGATGAGCAGCCTAGCCAGGATCTCTAGCCAAGTTCTGGTCAGGATCTCCAGCGAAGTTCTGGTTAGGATCTCCAGCCAGGTTCTGTGTCCATGTTCTCTTGCTAGGTTCTCCAGGTTCTCCAGCCAGGTTCTGTCCAGGTTCTCCAGCCAGGTTCAGTCACCAGGTTCTAGTCAGGTTCTCTTGCCAATTTCTGTAGTCAGGTTCAGTCCAGGATCTTTTGCCATGTTCTCTCGCTAGGTTCTGTCTCTAGGTTCTGTTGCCAGTTTCTGTCCAGGATCTTTTGCCATGTTCTCTCCAGCAAAGTTCTTCTGTCTCTAGGTTCTGTGTAGGTTCTGTCTTCTAAGTTCTGTGTGTTGCTGTCTTGTTACATCTGTATTTATACCAGTTGATTCAATCCTATCAATCTCTATTACAAAGGTTAGGGCGTTTCTTATCTCCATTCCAAGGAGTAAAGATTATGTAGCTTAAGCATGATTGTTCGTAGTTAAAGTGATTAATTACTCACCTGGCACTTAGTTGAGGGGTTTTATTCCCTCCCTAACTTCAGGGGAAAATCCCTACCTGGGGAAACAACCTTTCTCAGAGAGGAGACCTTGGTTAAAACACATAGTGCCAAGAAGGTGAGCAAACATATTAAGAACAGTATGCCATATATGCCAGGTCCCTTGAAACAGCAAGGATGGACCGGCTCCCGGCAGCTTGCCTTGTCACCGGGACGATGATGCAAGCGTTCTGCACCCCGGCCTGGCCAGAGGCCCATCCGCAGTCGGGCTCAGAAAGTTTGTTTTGTCGCCGCTGCAGTGAAGCAAGCATTCTGCCAGCCCACTCATGCTGCCCCATCCCCTGGGACTGGGGGACTCCGGTGGGGCTGAGAGGACTGGGCGCCGCCATCTTGTGGTTATGGATGCTGCCATCTTTGTGATGGAGTGATGGTTAATTTACATATTACCCTTTTATTATATGGGATTGCCACCATTATTCTACAACAAACAGCCACAATGTATCAGTGGTGAATAACAGTAAGTGTATCTCCCAATCATGAGCTTATGGGTTCAGCTGCCCTTCACTAGGGTGGGCTGGTTGGCTCTGCTCCACACATCTGTCACCCTCCTGCACTTCCTGGGCCAGGAAGGGCATGCTTTTCTTAAGAAGACAGCAGACATCAGGCTCCGCTGCTCAAGTACATCTCAAGACCATGCTATCATCACATCTACTAACATCCCTTTGACCTAAGACTGAACCTGACATCACAGGGTAAGGAAGCACACTGTGCCCATGATGAGGCCATGGTAAGGGTTGACAACTCAATTGGGGCCAACAATCTCTTCTAGTCCCTCTTCTTACTACAAGAGACGCTTAAGACTCTGCTATTCTGTCTCTTCCTGCATTCCCCATTCACAGAAATTGTGAAAGAATATCAGCCTTTTTCAGCTCTTTGAGGTTGATGCACCAAGAGTGCACCTCCTGAGTCACGGGGCCATGACATTGTAGAGGCTGGAAATGGAGTTACTCCTAGACCAGCCAAAGGGTTAACTCCCCAGTGTCCAGCTGCAGAGAAGTCCTCTGTCCATGCTGCGCATAGAACCCTGGGAAGTCATGCATCACACTGAATTCAGAACTTCTCTGCAAGGTTAGCTGGGCCCATCCCAGTCCCCAGCTGTGACCCGCATCTCCAGCTAAAGGAGAGAATTTTAGCCTGCCACCTGAATGCCTGGAACCCCTTCAGGGCTCCCTTACCCGATTCCCCAGCATTTTGCTGCCCAGAGAGGTCTTTTAAAATATTTTAAAAGGACCCTTGAGCTCAGTCTCTGTGCAAATACAATCACAAGGAAGCATGATAAACTGACTTCTTAAGTAGGCAGCCCGAGGGAGAGCCAAATGGCAGGTGGGAGTCGAAAGGACCTGCCAGAACAACCAACTTCAAGGGAATTGCGGTGGGGTGCAATCTCAAGTGGCAGAATCTGCCCGCACACTGCACAGCTACTCCTACCCAAAAACAGTGAGCAAAGTGAGCAAAGCTCAGTGTCTGGGGGACATTTTTCCCTCATTAATGACAGATTTTCCCAAATAGACATCTGTAGGTGGGCACAGTGGGAAGTGATGCATATGTAAGAGATTACAGATGTACAGTGACAATGAAACAGTCCCCCGTTTGTTTACTTGTGTGCTTTTTAGAATAAATAGCCCACAGTCTTCCATGAGGATTTGATGTGAGTGGGTGTATTTCTGAGACTACAAATCAGATACATCCTCAAACCAATAATGGCTGTACCACTTGCCAATCAGAGATGGAATCCCCAGGCTCTGTTGTTTTCAACGTGAACTTGGGAAATCACTTAATCTTGCACAGTATCCATTTTTCATCTATAAAAATGAGGTTAATGACCCTTGCCATGAAAGATGTCGGTGATGACTAGGCAAATGATATGCTTGCACTTGGCAAGCAACTTTGGAGTAAGTTCCTTGCATTTTGTGTGGTGGGGATGATGAAAGCGAATGCTGTTGGGGTTTCACTGGACTGAGAATTTGAAAGCCTAGAAGTGTGGGTTGTACTCTGACACTTTGGCCTCCTCAGATGGGAATGGAGAGCAGAGCTGAAGCTGTAGCACTGCTTGGAGATTGGTGTCAGTACTTTCCCGAGAGGCAATGTGGAGGATATTTCCCAGCCCAGAGGTAGAAGACACCAAACTGGCTGTGAGGAGAGGGAACACAGAGGAGCCAGGAGAACCAGGTAGCAAGGAGTCTGCAGCTGACACAGATATTCTCGGTAGGTGGGTCACCACAATTCAGGACAAAGGCTGTTCTGCAAGACTACCCAGCCTCATGTGGCTCTAGTAGGCGGGCTAGAGCACAGGGATAGAATCTGGCACTTTTAGTAAGAGTTTGCAGCATCTTGAATATTGATTTTAAGTACAGGGGTAGACAAAAGTAGGTTTATAATTGTGAGTATGCAAAACACAGAGTTGTTCTTATATCATTATTAATTACTCGAGGCCCGGTGCACAAAATTCATGCACTTGAGGGGGGGTCCCTCAGCCTGGCCTGTGCCCTCTTGTAGTCCAGGACCTCTTGGGGGATGTCTACCTGCTGGCTTAGGCCCGACCCCCTCTCACAGTCTGGGGCTCTTGCAGTCCAGGACCCCTCACTTCTTACCACCTGCCTGCAGCAGAGGCGGGAGAGGCTCCCACCACCGCCACTGTGCTCCCCCTGTGGGATCACTTTGATTACCAGGGGGAAGCTCCTGCGTTGAGCATCTGCCCCCTGGTGGTCAGTGCGCATCATAGCAACTGGTCATTCAGCTGGTCATTCAGCAGTTCGCTTGATTAGCATATTAGGGTTTTATTATATAGGATTGTATTATTCATTTGTATTATAACTGTAAACCTACTTTTGCCCACACTGTACCTCTTTTACATCTTTATATAAAGTAAATAGGTAAGTATTTTGCCACTTTTATTTTCTAGAAAAGGAGTCTGAGATCAGAGGATCACGTAATATGCCTGAGGTCACACCAAGCCAGGTCTGTCTGCCTCTGAAGCCTGTATGCCTTCAGCATCATCACAGGTCTCTGCAGCATCTAAGGTCATGGCCAGGGGACATGATGAAGTGAGAGCAGAAAGCAGGTCCAGTGCAGCACTTACAGAAATGCACACAAACATGACTGAAGAAAAAGCTCAAACCCAGGACCCCATGTAAGGCATGCTTCCTCCAGGGTGACCTCTCAGACTGCTCCAGTGCTGGCTCTATGCTGCTTAACACCCACAACACTTAGACCCGGATCCCTACAAAGTCCATCATTGAACTACCCATCTACTGGTTTCTTGAACCATTTTCCCTAAGCAGAGCTGAAACATACACTTTTCCTCGAAGTCCCCTTGGAGGTCAACATAAACCTGAGCCCAAAAATGTCAGGGTGAGGATTCACAAAAACACAAAAACAACAAAAAAGATGTCTGGTGTTATAGTTTTAAAATCCTCTGGCATTGGAATGGCAGCCTTGTTTCCTCAGGCCCCTCCAGTTGCCATTCTTTGCGCTGATGGTCGCTGTAAGCCCTGGGAGCTTTGGCAGAGAGGCACAGTAGCTGACTGATGTGAAGGAGAGCCAGGTGGTCCAAATGGTAGAGAAATGGAGGCCTAGAAACTCAACAGCAGCCTCAAGCCTGTCAGCTCTTATCACACTGAGCTGGGCAGGCAATTGGTGCACAGGTGTCCCGCAGGAAGCAGGGTGGAGGGTGGTGGGTGGTGGCCACCCTGCTGGCTTACACCCACTCTTGGGTGGTGTGGTATGACTTCAGGGCCAATGGGGGGAGCCACCTCCCTTAAAAACACTCCTAAAATTTTGCAACATCTGAAAGCCCACTATTCAGTTTAGTTTGTTTATTTGTTTTGTTTTGTTAATCCTCACCTGAGGATATTTTTCCATTGATTTTTAGAGAGAGTAGAAGGGAGGGGGAGACAGAGAGAAAAACATCAGTGTGAGAGAGACACATTGATAGGTTGTCTCCCATGCATGCCTCTACCAGGACCAGGGAACAGGCCTGTAACCGAGGTACAGAATCAAACTCAGGACCCTTCAGTCCGCAGACTGACACTTTAACCACTGAGCAAAACCAGCTAGGGCTAGTTTATTTTGATTTTTATGGTTTTCTGTTGAAAGGAAAGGTCATTCATTAAACTATTATCAAGTTGAACTAATGGATTCCCTTTTGAAAGGCAACAAAGGAACGAGAGGGTGGAATTCACATGAAGAAATGGGACAGAGGGCACAGATTTGATGGGTACAGACAAGGCCTAGAGCTGGTACATGAAAGGCTGCTTGGTGACAGCAGAAAATTTGGGGGGGATAAGAGGGAAGACCACGCCATATGCTTGCTTAAGGTTTTCAGTGGCAATTCCTAGCTTCCTAGACATTCCCTACTCAGGGGTCCCCACCACATCATGCGATGTCCCATCCCACATGCCTGGCCACACTGCAGACTGCCTCTCCTCACAGGCCACATGCTCCCAACTTTGGACCTTTGTCTGTGCTGTTCCATCAACACAGAACACATGACTCATTTGTTTACAGGATTAACTGCAAGCACTGCCTCTAGGAAGAAGCCTTCTTGTATCCAATCAAGTTTTGAGATGCCCCTCCTCACACTCTACCCAGCTGTCACTTGTGATTCTTCACTACCCCTCGCCCTCAGCCCCTGGATGGGAGTTTCCCAAGGGCAGACTATAGCCCTACATGCAGCCTAGTGCAGTGCCTGTGAGGACGAGGCAGTGAGGGAGGAGAGGATGAATTTGGAAGGGTGCCACCTGGGCCTCTTCTTACAGCCTTCCTGAGGACCGATCCCTGCAACAGAACCATTTGCCTTCGAGCAAATAATAAGATGCACCAGGAAGAAAGGAAATGTATTTGATTCTATTGGGTGAGTGATAAAGAGCCCAGAGCTCTGGCACTCCCACACCACAAAATGAGGAGGGCAAGGTTTACCACCTCACACCTACGTATGACCTTCCCACTTGGAAAGACTCATTAGCTCTTTGAGAATCAAGGAAAAAGTCCTTCTCCATCATTTTCAGTCTTAACAAATATCCAAGGTTTTCAATGTCTACTAAAATCAGCTATTTCTCAGAATCTTAGGCTGGAAAAAAAAGCCACTTAGTCCACCTGCCTTTCTCACTGGATTGGCGTGATGTCTAATACATAGTAGACACTCGAGATATAATAGTTCAGTGAATGACTGAAATAATGTCAGAAGCCACAGCCTGTTAGGATCAGAGCTGGTTCAGAGCCAGGCATCTTGTCCCCAGGTCAAGTTTTCCTCCTGCGATAGCATCTAACCCTGATTGCAAATTCTGTCTCATCGCAACTGCAAAGTGTAACAATCACTTGCTTTCCCATTTAAAATGTGATTGTGTGCTATTTCAATTTCAAAAGCAAGACGCATGAATCATTGAGTCATTGCAAGGCAATGAATCATTGAGCAACAAAATAATGCACTCCATGGGGTGAAATTCGAGCTTATTTTCCATCAGGTGGACAAACACTATTTACTGAATAAAGATACAGTCCTAACTACAGCATTGCCTGATTCTTGGACATAGGAAATGCATGGCAGACCACAGTAGCCGTGGTCTCCGAGGAGAGAAGGTGAGCGGAGGTAGGGAATATTTCTGTGTGGGCTAGCTCGAAAGAAATGGAGGCTGGAAATCTCAGGCTTCCTCTATTATTTTTGTTTTAAATATTTTATTATTGTAATAAAGGCTATCCCATAAATCTGAAAGCAGAATGAAATATTTTGAAGACACGTAATATTGCTCAAAATCCTGACGTGTCAAAGGGTCGGTCTCTCAGAATTCATTTTCCATTGCTGTCCAAGCAGTGGGTGGATGGTGAGGAATTATTTCAGAGAAAGGTCTATACAGGGTAGAGAATGATGCTGTGGCATCCCCTCTGGACCAGAAGGCCAGAGAGGTACAAGGGACAAGCAGCACCACACACCAACGAGAGCAGCCCATGGCTCTCTGGGGGGCTTGATTGGAAAGAGCAGTTCCAGGAGCACCAAGCAGGAAGGGGTCAGGGTGTCCATAGGACACTTGCAAACCCCACTAGCATCAATCATGGAGCTGCTAGTGACATGTTTACTTGCACAGAACAGTGGCCAGGAAGGCGGCTATGGCAAGCTAACACCCGACCTTCCCCTAGTAACTAGGTCCTTCTGATGCCAGGACCGTGAGCCCTCCTGAGCCAGTCCACTCAAAGTCACATGCTGCTGGCCCCTGACAGCCCTGCTCAGCAGAGCACTGTGGGACATGCATGCTTCTGGGTTCTCCAGCTCTCATTACTCCTCCCTAAACCCCTGCTCCCCACCCCTCGCCTTCCCAGTGACCTCATTCCCTGGAGCCTGGGACATGTATACGCTCTCCATCTTTCTCTCTTATCCCAGCCATTGCTGAGGAGAAGGGTCTGATCAATAAATTCACCATGGGATATAAAAGACTAATAAAGTTTAATAACTTGCCTCTTGCAGGAGTATTTGCATTTTAACGGGAATAGCAGCCTAAGCCAAAGGAATTAGGCTGTAATGGTACAATTTAAGGCACCATCAAGCAGCTGAAGGAAGTATTTTTTGGGGGGTGCCCTGCTAGATGCTACCTCCTCCAAGGTCAGCCAGTTAGTTGGTCAAGAGGGAGACAGCAAGCACGCCAGTGTCCTGGGCTTCTCCGGAAGCTCATTCCCAGCACAATCAAGAACTGTATCTTTATTCAGTAAATAGTGTTTGTCCACCTGATAGAAAATAAGCTCGAATTTCACCACATGGAGTGCATTATTTTGTTGTTCAATAAGTCATTGAACGACAGGCTTACCTTTCCAGAGCAGTTTGCTCCTCCACCGTCCTCTGATTCTCTCACTCATCTGTTGTTTCAGTTTGCAAACACTAACAGGCCTACTGTGCGAATGCAGATATTCTATGCAGATGGGCAGTTCCAAGGACCAGCAATAGCTTGGGGTTCAAGAACAGGCCCTAAAGCCAAGCATAGTCTGGTCTTCCTGCCGACTCCGTCCCCGCTGCTGTGTGCCGCTCCCTCCGGCTCCTTCTCCCCAAGGAAGGCTAATAACATGATCTACATTTAAGGATTGGGTGAGATGCTGCAAAGTTAGGTAATAATTGCTTATGTTTGATATTATTAGCGTCATTTGAGTATCTATAGGTTACCATGGCCAGCAGCCCAGAACCAGGGATAGACATGCCAAACATACCATCGAGACATGGTGGAATTTCCTCTTATTTGTCCACGCCAACCAGAGGAGTCATGCTCCTAGGAGAGGCTCATTCTCAGGAGAGGCAGGGAGGAAAGGTCCAAGGAACAGCCAGGCTGGTGTCGATCGACCAAAAGCAGAAAGCAGAATAGAGGCAGATTGGGCAGGATCTTGAATTTCAGGGAGCAGTCAAGGTCTTCTCAAATAGGTACCCCACCGGTGCTTTGAGAATCAATTCTGATGACATAGAGATCAACCAGAGGCAAGGAGAGCAGTGAGGTGACTGCAAATGAGGCAGCTCAGCCCTGAGACATTGGACAGATGCAGGATGGGAACACGGGACAGTGCTCTCTAGGAGCCTACAGCTCTCTCTCTCTCTCTCTCTCCTTGCCTAAACATTCCAAAATGCATTCATATTTAAGGGTTTAGCTATGTTCCAGGAAGTCCCCATTCCTTCCTCCCACCAGGCCAGTTTATATTGTTTCTCCTTCTTTTCACTCTTTATCTTGCCCCTGTTACGTCTGAACATCTTCCTGCAATGACTTCTCAGTCATGTGTGATTTTTCAAGTGCTGCCTAGAGGCAGTACTTTGTGGGTGTCCCCTTCACCACTCCCAGCACCCCTTTCAACTAGAGTTTGAGGCAACCCGTGGAAGAGAGTGGCTGCCTCTACTATACCTGAAGGTGGGGTCATGTTTCTGAGTCCGTGGGCCCCGGCAGGACTAGGGAGCCAGGGGAGGGGCATGGCACTCCATGTGGTACATAGGGCAGAGAGGCACAGAAAGGACATGATCCAGCAGTGCCCCTTTCCTCCTCCCAGCACCGCCCTCAGGAGTGGAGCAATGGCTGGAGGGGTCCAGGGGGAGGATGAGGTAAGGCTGACGCAATACCAACGTGGAGTGCTCCCTCAAACACCTCACCGTGTCCTAGAAAATAAGGGCAGAGGGAGTCCTAAGAAGGAACAGAAATCCAGTAGGTGTTTACACTATCCCACTCCAGCGGTTCTCAACCTGTGGGTCGCGACCCCTTTGGCGGTCGAACGACCCTTTCACAGGGGTCGCCTAAGAGCATCCTGCATATCAGGTATTTACATTCTGATTCATAACAGTAGCAACATTACAGTTATGAAGTAGCAACGAAAATAAATTTATGGTCGGGTCACATGAGGAACTGTATTTAAAGGGCCACAAGGTTGAGAACCACTGCACTAGACCAAGGCCCACTAGATGGCACATACTGGGTCTTATTCATATTTGTGCCCTCCATCCCCACTCCTCCATGCCCTGCCTAGAATAGGAATTCAATACTAAGATGAGGTCATTGGAAAGATTGAGGGAGGGGGTGCGGAAGGGAGGGAGTCAGTGACTTACATCCCCAGGGACTTGCAGGTCGATCATAACCATCTACGTGTCCTTGCCCAGTTTCTGAACCAATTCTGACCAGAGGAAGCAATAAAGGAGTCACCTTTGGCCTGCTAGGGATGTGACCTAGAACTACTCTTCTTGCCTGGGCCAGGTTTCTGCAATATCTGGGGAAAGCCCCAGACACCTGCTTGTTCAATGCCTTCAGCATCCGCCAAGCACCAGCCTCTAACAGCAGAGGAGTAGCTACCATTTCTGATGGCTCCTGCCTCGCCCACTGACCAGGGCCCTTAGGGATACTAGTCCTGATTACAGCCCAAACCAAGCCTGTGTTAGCCCTGAGCTTCTGGGGGTCATACATTTAACTGTAGGCAGTCTGATGGGGCCCAGCTCAGCTCATCTGCATTCCTAGCTATATTCTGATAAGCCAGGTAGAAGTGGGAGCCCACAGTGAGGCTCAGAGGGGGCAGGGAGTGTCCTGGGGAGATGCGAGCCTGTCCCCTCTCTCTCGCCCAGGATCAGTGACAGGGTCTCAGAAGGGAGCAGTAATGGAGTTTTTATTGCTTGTGCTTCATTGCATTTGATCCCAATGCCAGGAGGTTATTGTTCAGATTTTTTTCAGGTCAATGCTAATTAACTTTATTAATGCATTTTTGGTGAAGGGAAAGCCATGGAGCTCAATTCTGCTAATATTTGTGTGGCTCTTAACACCGAGCAGCGTCGGGCTTGGCATGTCTCTTTAGAATCTGGGGCTAAGAGGCAGTGACCTTTCTGGATGTGAATGGCCCATAAAATTGAGAGCGGCACCCTCAGGGCCAGGAGAGGGCCATGTCCCAGGGAGAGAAAGCAGGGAGAGGAGAAAGCGGCATAAAAGACCAAAAGCCATGGACAAATGGAAGGGGAGAAGGGCAGTGTGCCAGAAAGACCCTGAACTTGGAGTCTCCCCTCCACCCCATACATGTGACGTGTGCCTGTGGACACTCACTGAGTTTTCATTTTTTTCTTCCATAAAATTGCCTTAGATTTTTGTTGGAAAGATAGATACTAATGAAAGTGCCAAAATACAGTATTTAACTTAGAGTTAGTGCTCAACATATGTTAGCTGAATTTTAATGGGATCAGGGTGTCTGAAGTGTGAAGTTTCTGGGTTCACTCATTCTTTCTTTAAATAAATATGTATTTAGTATCTACTGTATTCCAGACACAGCCATGATTGGAGATGAGCATAAACAAGAAAGACATAGATCCTAATAGGCCTTTATATTCTGGAAGGTGTTAAGTGCTGTCTCAGAATCACCTAATAAAAACCACTCGTAACATTATATTGTTATTGGACTTTGCTTAATTGCCACCTCCTCAGGCAGACTTTTGTCCCCATAGGGCAGGGACCATGGCTCACATCGCTTGGTGTCGCCATCATGAGCCTCTGATCAACATGTAATAAATGTGCCCTCTGTAAAGTGGACCAGTGCACTCTGCTCACCCCAGGGTGGACATGGAGGCAGACAAATGAAGCAGGGCCTGATGGCTCTCCCAGAGGAGGACCCCAAGTCCCCAGGAAAGGCCCTCTTTGGGATGACCTCTGCCCTTTGGGCCAGGCTCAGTTCCATGATGTTAACCTGCAGACGCTCAGAAAAGACCCTGCTACCTCTAGGTCTGAGGGTAGGGAGAGGTGAAAAGGGGGCAGCCTTACATCTCAAAACATCCTATTTTCTTGGACAGGAGCAAGACTGAGGTCAAAGGTTATGTTTAAAATTGAGGAACGGTGATGTCAGAAGAAGAGTTTCAGGCTGCATGAGTCTGAGAGCCTTGGAGTCCTGAGTGATCCTATCTCAACACCAAGCACAGGTGGATCCTGTCCTCTCAGCCTCAAGAGGAGGGAGAGGGGAGCAGTGGGGGGCAGGGCTCGGGGTAGGAAGGCCCCTGGCTAAGGTCAGAGCTTTGCCGAGGAGGCCAACAGTATTAGAGTCCAGGGACTAAAGAGAGCTGGTCACTGCACATTTCCTGGTCCAGTTAAAATAAAGGGTGAGCCGAAACTGGTTTGGCTCAGTGGATAGAGCGTCGGCCTGCGGACTGAAGGGTCCCAGGTTCGATTCCGGTCAAGGGCATGTACCTGGGTTGCAGGCACATCCCCGGTGGGGGATGTGCAGGAGGCGGCTGGTCGATGTTTCTCTCTCATCGATGTTTCTGACTCTCTATCTCTCTCCCTTCCTCTCTGTAAAAAATCAATAAAATATATTTTAAAAAATAAAATAAAATAAAAATAAAGGGTGAGATAAAGTGTTTGAGGTCTCGGTACAATTAATTCAGTGATTCAGTGGGCACATTCTCAATAGTCTTTCCTCTCTCTCTCTCTCTCTCTCTCTCTCTCTCTCTCTCTCTCTCTCTCACACACACACACACACACACACACACACACACGGCCTCTAGAGCCCTTAAATATTGGCCCCCGCCCCAAATCTCCTAGAGCACAGCACCTGCAGGGGAGTGTGAGACCCAGGCACAAACACCTGCTCACGGCACACCCTCTTGCCCCGCCAGCAGGTCCCAGGGAGGAGCAGCCAGCAGGGGGCTCTGCTGCATCGTGCTGCCCATGGATTGTTTTTTCGTTTGACAAAACATAAATAATGAAATAGTCATAAAAACTTGTTACAGGTTGCCTGCTGACATGGAATGACTCATCTCGGTAATTCTCCTTCCATTTCCCAAGCATCTCCATAGATCACAGAACAGATTAAGTGGCCTTTGTCTGTGATTTGGAGCATTTGTGCAGTCTGGTGCAGACAGCGCACCACAGAGCTCAGCCCAGTCACTAGCTGCCATGTTGGGGAAGCATCAGCTGGTGCTGGGAGGACCTGGGTTCGAGTCCCAGCTCTTCCCCTTCTACTCTTAACCTCAGGCAAGTTGAATGGCTTTGGGCTCCTCCCATGGGAAGGAGAACCTACCCAGCTGGATCACGTGGGGTTCAGAGAGGTTTGGTCTCTCTTGTTTGGTCAATAAATAAATGCTCTAACCATCTCCCTGGTGCCGCTGAGGATTGATATTGACTCAGGGTTCCCTACTTGATTTCCAAAGTTCCCCTTAAAAGTACAGCTTCGCAATTATTTGCTTGTTTAAATTACATGAATTACAGATTATCTTGAATTCTGACACAAAAATTAAAGGCACCCTAGGGCATCTGAGACTAACCGAAGAAGATGAAAAGACAGAAATCCTGTGGCTAGAGGTGATAATCTCTAATATTTGTATAGAAAGTGTACCTTTAAGGTAATTTCTCAGAAAACCAGCCTTGAAGACCAGCTGAGATGAGAGGAAGGCTGGGGTGTGGAGGCAGCCAAGCTTCAGAGCTGACCCACCCCTGCTGGGCACCCAGAGCCTGCAGAGCCCTCAGCGGGCCCTGCCAGAGTGGGGCGGCCAGCTCCGGCATCGGCTGTGACTCCAGGAGACTGCCCCTGGGCAAGCGATGCCACTGGCTTCCCAGCACCTGACACTGCAGCACTGTCTCCGGCACACAGGCCACCACCAGGCGGTCAGCTTTGCTCACAAAGTACCTTCAGACCCACCACCAAATGCTTCAGATACCCACGCCCCTCCCAGGCAGCTCTGAGTGTGAATCAGACTAAGTTCTTCTTTGCACTCTATGACTCCCACCACCCAGCCTGCTAGGCAAGCCTTTTTTGTCTTATTCTCTTGGATTATATTCTTGGAAGTGGAATTCCAGGTGAAGAGTAGGTCTGAGGCTCTGGATATAAATATCTAAATTGCTTTCCTAATCCCCAGTGTATAAGAGTGCCTGTCTGTCTGGCGCCTTCACCAGGGCTGGGCACCATGTGTGTGCGCCTGCGCAGGGATGAGTGTGAGGAGGGGCTGGAGGGTGAAGAACCTCACTTGTGGCATCAGCCGGGAACGCACTTTGTGTTTCTTCTGAAACTGGAGGAGATAAACGTAGAAACGCATACATTCTGCCATCAAAGGGCAAGAGGTCACCAGTGGGGTCCATTTTCCCTAGACTGATGATGCTATACATGACTGTAGTTTGTGAGCCCCAGCCATTCTCCTGGACTACAGCATTGGGGAGTGGGGGGGGAAGATGTAGGCCTGGGCTACAGGTGACAGAATATAGTCTCCTCCTGCAGCTGTGTTTCATGTTGGGGAAATTGAGGCAATGCAATGGCTGTAAGTTTCTCTTCCTCCTACTGGATCTTTCAAGACTCATTTTAATACAGGAAAACCTTGATTAACCAGAAAGTGAAGATACATGCTTGATTTTCTGATCAATCGAGCATTTATTTTATTTTTTAATATATGCTGGTATAGTACTTTCTCTATACCAACCAATGTGCTAGTCATGTTGCAAATATTAACTCATTTAATCCTCAGAGAATCCCTATGCATTGGCCCCACTATGTCCTGTTTAAAGAAAAAGTAAATGAAGGCACCTCTGTTACTGGGAGTGTGGCTCCATGTCCGTGTGCTTACAGCTCCACTAGGCTTTCCTTTACATGCTGTGTTTTAGTATCAAACCTTGTTATTGAAAAGCTTTAAAATTTTTTACACACCCTTTAGCAAGTGAAGTGGAGTGAGAATGGACTTTTCCTGGGTGATCTGAGACTCCCAAAGGATCCTGAGGTCATTGTGATGAGCTCTTGGTCTCAATGTCCAGGCCCGGGAATGGCAGACAGCAGGTACAGGGACCTGGGGCAGGTGTGTCCTGGACCAAGAGCCCTCCTCCTCCCACCACACACCACCAAAAGTTGTTTTTGTTCTGTTCCATTTCTTCCTAAATCACTGCTGCAAATTTGCTTTTGGAGGGAGCACCAGGCTCTGAATTGAGATACACGTCCATAACAATCTCTGTTCCATGACCCGTAGCTGGGGAACTCCAGCAACTCACTCACCTTTGCAAAGGTCTACACTTTTCTCATCTGTAAAAAATGTTGCCATGTAGTTCAGTGGTTGAGCGTTGGCCCGTGAACCAGGAAGTCACAGTTCATTCCTGGTCAGGGCGCATGCCCGGGTTGAAGGCTCGATCCCCAGTAGGGGGTGTGCAGGAGGCAGCCCATCAATGACTCTTATCTCTCCCTTTCCCTTCATCTCTGAAAATAACAAAAATATATTTCAAAAAAAGAAAAGGTTACCACATTTGCAGTGGTTAAAGAAGAGATAACTTATAACCACCTAAATCAGGAGTTGGCAAACTTTTTCTGAAAAGGGCGAGGTAATATGAAGGATATTATGTAAGTACTTACATAACAAAAGAGAAAACAAATTTCCTCAAATTATTATTATATAGTAATAATAATTGAGCACAAGTTTTCCAGGTTTATTGAGGTATGATTGACAAATAAAAATTACATATATTTAAGGAGTACAAATGATGTTTTCATATACATATACATTGTGATACGATTACCATAGTCAAGCCATTTTTGTGTGAATGCTGATAGCACTTGAGATTTATTCTCTTAGTTAACTTTGCGCACAGTTGTTGTTTTTTATCATACCTGTCTACTAATAAGAAAAAAATGGCATCAGGGGGAGAGGAATTGCATTTTTCTCAATTGTGGTTCAAAGTTCATTTTTCTTGTCATCAAATCGATTGTAAATGTTTGTCTGTAAAAACCTTAGTTCATAGCTTGTTAATAGACAGACAATGGACCCAATCTGGCCCACAGGCCATGGTCTGCTGGCCCCTGACCTAAACTCTTCCTGGTAAATAACGGGTATTCAACAATATCAACCCTCTCCCTGATGTAAGGTGATGATTGTAGTTTGCTGGTTTCCTCTTAACTGAATGACAATCCTGTAAGTGGTGTCATGATTCCAAAACGTTCCAAAACTTTCTTCCCAGTCATCAAGCCTCATCCTTAGCTCCCACTGTCCATAACACAGGAAGCAGCAGTTTTTGTTAAAGTAGCTGTGTCTCAGTTTCTCTCCTCCAGAAAATAGAGATGAGTGTGTTCTTAGTGTTGTATATTCCTGCTGGGCCAATGGTGGATGTGGGGGTGGTATTCAACATGAAGAGAGAAGGAAAAACTGTATCCAAATAAATATCTGCTGAGAAAGTCTTTACAAAATATATAACTGTTAAAAGACTTATATCTAGAACATATAAAGAACTCTCAAAACTCAATAATAAAACCAATAACCCAATTTAAAGAGTGGGCAAAAGATTTGAACAGACCAGCCGTGGGCAAACAACGGCCTGAGGGCCGGATCCGGCCCGTTTGAAATGAATAAAACTAAAAAAAAAAAAAAAAAGACCGTACCCTTTTATGTAATGATGTTTACTTTGAATTTATATTAGTTCACACAAACACTCCATCCATGCTTTTGTTCCGGCCCTGGCCCTCCGGTCCAGTTTAAGAACCCATTGTGGCCCTCGAGTCAAAAAGTTTGCCCACCCCTGGAACAGACACTTCACCAAATTAGCTTCAGAGATGAGAAAGAAGCACGTGAAAAGGTGCCTGATATCAGAAGTCACCAGGGAAGTGCAAGTGGAACCTCAGTGAGATACTGACACACCGATTAGAATAGCTAAAACCAAAAGCAAAACAGCAAAGCCTATCATACCAGCTGTTGAAGATTCAGAAGACAGAAGCTCTCATATCTTGATGATGGCACTGGGAAATAGTACAGCCACTTTGGAAAATAGTTTGTCAGTTTCTTATAAAGTTAAACATACGCTTACCATATATATGACCCAGCAAATGCCCTAGATATGTACCCCAGAGAAAAACCTGTGCTTACACAAAAATCTGTGAATGGCTACAGGGGATTATTCATAAATTCCTCAATATGGAAACAGCCCGATGCCCATCGACCAGTGAGAGGGTGAACTGTGGTACATCCACACAACTAAATACTACTCAGCAGTAAAAATGAAGGGCCTATGGGTACATGCAATTGCATGAATGAAACCCAAAGGCATTCTGCTAAGTGAAAGTGAAAGAAGCCAGACTCAACAGGCTGAATACTGTGCATTCATTTCATTCATATGACAATCTGAAGCAGGCAGAATTATAGGGACAGAGAACAGATTATGGGTGTCCAGGGACTGGAATTACATGAGGGGTGGCTTACAAAGGCGTGACAGAAATGTTTAGATCTTGACAGAGATAGTGGTTACATAACTGTATGTATTTGCCCAAATCATAGAACTGCAACCCACAAAGGGTGACTTTTATTGCATTCAGTTTAACTCAACCAACCTGACTTTAAATATAATAAACTAGAGGCCAGGTGCATGAATTCATGCACGGGTGGGGTCCCTCGGCCTGGCCAGCAATCTGCCCAACTGGGGGCCCATCTTGCCCAGTCCCTATCAGGCCGATGCAGGCCAGCCAGCTGTGGGGAGGGACCGCGGGAGGTTAGCTGTGGGAGCGCACTGACCACCAGGGGGTAGCTCCTGCGTTGAGCATCTGCCCCCTGGTGGTCAGTGCATGTCATGTGACTGGTTGACTGGTCGTTCAGTTGACTGGTCGTAATGGTCGCTTAGCCTTTTATGTATATAGATAAGCACACAACAGGTAGTAAAGGTGCTCTGCTGGGCCTGCACTACATGCTACAGTGAGTGAGCGTCATGCGAGGAGCTGGTGAAAGGGCATTGTGTCTGCGTGGCCTGGAGATGCACTCCACAAGCCTGAAAGGGCCTCTGGGGCCATCTGTCTCCTCTTCCTTGCTCCTCCCCCTTGTCTGCTTTCTCCTTACTCAGCCTTCTGTTTACATTTCCCTCATCAGCCTGGGAGCCAGCATAATGATTTGCCCTGACTAGGGGGTTGTACTCTGGTTTTCCTCTTTCTAAGCACAGAAAAGCCCTGATGGGGGTTCGGGCAGATATAGGGAGGCCTTCTTCCCATGTGGTCAACACCCTAGAGCAGTGGTGGGCAAACTGCGGCCCCTTGAGTGTGGCTCTTCCACAGAATACCACGTGCAGTGCACACGTACAGTGCGACTGAAACTTCGTGGCCACACTCAAGGGGCCAAAGAGCCGCATGTGGCTCCCGAGCCGCAGTTTGTTGACCACAGCCCTAGAGGAAGACTGTGGTGACAGGTAGCGCTGGAGTTGTTCTGCAGGGCTTCCTCACTGTGATGGGCAGACCTTTGAACAGGGGGCCTGAGGAGGTGGGAACTGGCCCTGAACTGCTCTGACAGCCTTGGGGATCTGACTCCATCTCAAAGAGGCATGTCACCTACTCACCTCAGTAGCCAGGGCTGGTGCTCCCCTGGGTTCCCCTGTCCATGGGTGCCCACCTTCAGGAACAGCCTTCCCCAAAGCAGAAGATGGGTGCTGAAAGGACTTCCAGCAATGAGGAAATGCCTATCCCGTCTCCATGGCTCCCTACAGCCCTAATGCCAGCATCTAACACTTGTTTCTATAACTGGTTTTCTAATACACACATGGCCTTTTGAGAAATTGAAGAGCCTGGCCAGTGTGGATATTACGTATTCGGCTCCAGACCTCATGCAGAGTTCCTGCCTTGTGTTGTGGGTGTTACACAGTTTCTCTGGAGGCTGATATCTCTGTACTGGAAATGAGAAAACAGGAGCAGGAAAACACAAGCGTGGCCAGACATGGTCTCCTGACGTCTGCCTCACTGTCCTAGGACAGCCAGTTCTGAATTACTAAAAGATTAGTGTTGGGCCAGCCCCCACACTTCCCACCTCCACCCCGGCTGATTGCAGTGCCCCCACATTCTGCTTCACTCTGTCTACTCCGGAGAACTGCCAACATGCTCAGCCTCCCTCTTGTTTCCTCATTTTTATCTCTCTCTCCCTCGGACTACACTTATCACTCCTACCCCTTCTGTCTGTTATCACTGGGACAGAGTGTTGGGGCTCTCACGGTCCCAGGCAGCATTCACACTGTCCTTATCCATTTCTTAGTTCTCTCTCTGCAGCTCACACTCTTGTGCAACACCCACAGAGCCTTTAGGAGCTGTGCTGGGGAAATGGTCAGCACGACTCTCACCAACCTTGACCTTGACTTCTCCATCAGCCTTTCTCAAACCAGAGTTTGTGTCACTCAAAATGGTAACTTCCCTTTGCTGACCCTCCAACCTTCTCCAACCACTACTCCATCCTTTTCCTTTATTCCAATGTCAGACTTTGTAAAGAGCAAAGTAACAAGCTGCCTCTAATTGCTCCTCCTCCATTCACACATCAACCCGCTCTAACCGATTATCTACAGTTGCTCTCAATTCATCTTTTTCAGTCTAGGTCATCAATGACCTCCATACTGTGAAATCCACATACCTTCCCTCATTTTATATGACTTAACTTTCCTGCAAATTTAGCACTGCCAATGACGTCACCCTTAAAGCTCTCTTTTCCTAGCCTCTTTGGATATCACACCCTCCTGGATTTTTCTTTCTCATTTGTCTACTCAATCTCAGCCTCCTTTGCTGTCACTATTTACCAAGTTCTAATTTCCAGTGCCTGGAGGATAATTGCTACCACCACTTTTTGCCTCTCTCTCTTACTACCTGGTCATACTCACTCTCCTGGCTTTAAATGCATTCTGGATTCTGGCAACATCCAAATACATATCTCCAACGTAAACCACACTGCAGAGTTTCAGTGTGGTATATTTAATCATCTACTTGACATCTCTATTTGGATATATTATGTTTTAGGTTTAATGTGTCTAAGACTGAGCTTTTAATTACCATTTTTGATAACATTTTCATGGCTCCTCCTTCAGTCCCCCCCCCCATGTCAGTAAATGGAACCACTACCGAGTAAGTTGCTCATGCCAGAAACCTGGGCCCACTCTGGATTTCCCTTTCCTTACGCCCTAAACCCAATCCACCAACAAGTCCTGTCAATTCTACTTTCAAAATATATTTGGAAGACTCAGCTTCTTTCCACCCACACGTCACTATCATCCTTTGCCAATATCTTTCTAACGGTTCTTTCAACATTCTCTGTGGTGGCCATCAAGCCCATCCCTCGTATCAGAAGAGTCCTTTGGAAACATTAGTCATATTCTCTACTGTTTCCCTGATAAAACCTAACCATGGGAGTGCCTGCTGAACTCATTCCTTCTTGTGCTCATATATGCAAAATGTTTAAGTGGTTGAAGATCCCTTTGCCTTCCTCTCATTTTTTAATTGGATTCCTGGAATATTTCCACTTATTGAAACTGCACCCTTCTGCAATAGCTTCTCATCCAATGGGAAAGCTAGTCTTATGGACAGTATTTGTTGATCAGGGCTAAGTCCAGCATGTCTTCTAACTTTTTTCCTCAGCACATTTTTAGGTTGCAGTTTATAGTCAGATGTTAATGTTATGTCATTCATTAGCTCACCTGGGAAGTTAACTACCTATAAAAGGGCTGAGAGACACTGGAAGTTGTATAAGCAGCTATTGTTAGCCCTTCCATGTTATTCCCTAAGAGACTTATGGAAAGCCTCAACTCCATCCCAAACTAGTGTCCTAAGGACTTTGATCTTGTGCCTGGAATTCCCCCATTAAAATCATTCATATGTCACTATCTTCAATGGGAAGCATAGATATTGATGACCAATCACTAGTAATTAAATATGGAATGCATACGCCTTATAAAAGGGACATCTAGCTGTGAAGATTTACTAGAAAAAGGGCAAGCACTAATCACAACAGGCTAGCAGGTCTAGAGATGAGGAGAGACCGCAATAGAAATTCAGGATTACCATGCATATGGCAGAGGGAGAAGACATGGCTGAAGTGGGCAGTGGAAGGGTGGACATGCTTGCTGGACACACTCAGCCCCTTTACCATGTGCTCAAGGGTCCTGCTGGCTTATCTTGCAGCCATAGCGTCTCTTCTCTTCTTGATTCTCACCAGCCTATTACTTCTGTCTTCTCACTAGACAATAACCTCCTAATGGGCATGTATGCTTACGCATCACCGTTCCCTCAGCAGCTCTCATGGTGTCTAGCAGGTAGTCTCTCCTCATTAAATATTTCTTGCATTCAAGAAAGAAGGGTTGCCATATGTTACTTGTGGAGTAGGTCGGAGTGGGGATATCAGAAAAAGAGTTATAATTAAACAACATTATTATCCATCAATTCCCGAGTATGTCTATGTGCCCGGTCTATATCTATGAACTTGTATGTGCCTGGTGCCTATCAGACAATGAAGAAAGCCCATGAGCTGAGTAAAGTACCACACACACCCCTTTGTCTAACTAAGAACTTATACATAAAGTTGAACTAAGTACAACATTGTGAGCAGTAGGAGTTCTCAGAGGCAAAGAAAGAGGTGAGCTAGATACACATCCATAATGAAAATGCACCTGAAAATTGCATACAGAGGCCAGGGGGAAAAAATGGCATTTTAGACAAAGAAGATGGGGAAATAGCCTACACAAAGATGCAAAGGTGCAACTGAATGAAGCTCTCTTAGAGGCAGTGAGGGGCCACCTGGGACAGGTGAATGATGTCAGCCGGCTGGGGCCAGGGAGATAAGCTGGGTGGGTGTGGATCACTGAAGGTCTGAAGAGTCTGGCCAGGAGTCTGGGCAGGGATGGGAAGTAAAAGATCTAGAGCAAGATTCTGGAAGAACTAAGTATGAGACCTGTCATTTTAGTTCCCTAATTATTAAAACAAGAAGTTTGGATTAGAGAACTCCCCCTCTCCTCTCAGCTCCGATCTCTCAAGTGCTCAACTGGGAGCCTGTGTGAATTCCTCCAGAAGCAGGGTTTGGACAAGCTCATTTGGACAAGATGGTTAAGACAGAGAGAAACCAGACTCCTCAAAAAGCTCCTTGGAAATGCCCCCCAGTCCTAACGCTTCGGCAGGGGGCTGTGCTAGGGCACTGAGTGTGCAGGCTGAGAAGCCAGGGAACTGGAATATCAATCTGTCACTTCAGTCAGAGCTGCATGACTTTGGATTAGTCACTTCTCTTCTGCAAATGCCAGGCTTTTATCTGTAAAAATTGGGACATGACTACCTGTCTCCCCAAACTGAAAGTGGGAGAGCATGACTGGAGTTACATAACTGGGTGCTTAGCAGAGACAGGTCCTCAGTAAGCACCATCTGTGGACTTGGTGTGGTCCTCATGTTGTTGTCATGCCCAGTGATAGAAGTCACCATGACAGCCACACACTGGGTCAAGCTGAGGATGCTGACTCCCTCCCCTAGTGCTTGCAGGAGCAGACCCCTCATTAATGGTGTGTTATTGTTCTTTTCCACTCTGCTAAGTCCATTGTTGGCGGTGACATTCCAGCCCTCTTATGCCTGGGGGGGCGCGGGGCGGAGCCTGTCTGGTGGCAGGGAGAGAGCAGGAGACAGTGATTAATAAATGCCCCGGACTCCAGCCCTTCTGAGGAGGGTGCTGCCTCCTCAGCATGAATATGCATGGCCCACTGGGGCTGACTTGGAGCCTGGAGAGGCCATGGTGGGCTGGCCTGAACTGAGAGCCACAGGCAGGCTGGTCACCGGGGAGACGCAGCAAAGGCTTGCAGAGCAGGCCTGAGCGGCCACTTTCATCAGCAGTGCCATCAGCCTTGCCATCACCCGGGAAGACAGGCTGGCAGATGTGAACATAAATACATCCCCCTCTTGCCTCACCTCAGTGCCCCGAGGAGCTATTAAGAGACTTAAAATTACCATTTCAGTAAATGGGGAGAGAGAATTGACAAGGAAGAGGCTGTGTTTGTTAACTTGGCAGCATTGTGGACTGCACTGGCTTCTCTCTCTCTCTCTCTCTCTCTCTCTCTCTCTCTCTCTCTCTCTCTCTCTCTCTCTCTCTCCCCTCAGGGGGTGGAGACAAGCTAGGTCTTCAGAGGTGCAGGAGCGACACCTTCAGATCCTGTCCTGTCACCTTCAGATCTTGCCCTGTCTCTTCCAGAATGCCTGTTTGGACCCCAGCCTCGCCCAAGGCAAAGTGACAAGCAGACAGCACTGCAGAGTGCTCTGTGATGCCAGGGGACCGGAAAGAGGCAGCCCTGAGCCCCTGAGCAGGTGGCTGGGGCTAAGATGACAATTCATTTTGTATCCCTAACTCTTCCCAGTATAGCTGTTAGATAACTATTTATTTAGTTTAAATGAGTGATTTCTAGATGTTCAGTAAATATTTGGTGATTAATGACTAATTGACTCAAGCAAGGCATTTCAATTTCCTATAAAAGAGTCAGCTCTCTGGAAGGAGTCATTGACACCTAAGTGTGTCCTGTGCTGACTTAAGTGCAAATTTGGGTGAAAGGGAAGCGCGCACCCCTCCCCCCCTCCCCCCCCCCCACACACACCTCCACACTAGGGAGCACTCAGACATCACCAGCTCCACCGTGGGCAGACCTGTCCATGCCATCGCTGATTCACACCGTGAGTGTTGATTGATGACCTACTTTCCGCATTGCTCCGTAACTAGTGATAGAGAGCGAGCCAGGCAAGCGTCTACCAGCACTCCACTGGGGAAGTCAGAATGTGAACAAGGGAATAAACAGGGCAATTCCAGGTCTCACAATGCCCCTAAGCTTGTGTCCTCCCTGCACCTGAATTTCTTGACCAGCCCCCAAACACATTTAAAACAACACAAGCTGAATTAGCACCTGGCTTTCTCGGGTTCATGGCCAAGTTTAATCTCTGAATTGTTATGTTCTTGAACGGCATCTCAACATCAGAGGGAGGGGGTGAAGAAGCAGAGCCCAGGTGTGGGAGTCATGCTGGAGCCTGGATGGCTCTCCAATGAGCTCCTTTTAGAATCCATTCAAACAAGTCAGGGGGGTGGGTCTGAACAAAGGTCTTAAATGGATTTCCTCTCCTCCCTTGCGAAGTAATCAGCTCATTGGGAAGAGCCAGCTTCATGTGCAGCCTGAGCAGTGGCTCTGAGCTTAGAAGGTCCCACGCTCGGTTTAATGTACTGCAAGCACATTGTGAAATTCCTAGTACCTTTTGGACAAGGGAGCTTGCACTTTTGTCTTGCACTGAGTCCTGCAAGTTTTGCAGTTGGTCTTGACTTTCAGGGACTGGGTAGAGCTTGACTTCAGGTCCATCCGTTACCTTCTCCTCTAACACATAAGAGGGTGTTTGTTCTGAGGCTTCCTCCAGGCCTGCTGCCCAGGAAGAAGACTTCGAATACCAGCCCAGACTAAATCACTTAGTTGTGGGATCAGACTCTTGAGAAAAGAGAGCCCAAGACAAAGGTAAGGAAAGCCTGATTCAAAGCGCATCCCTATGGAGGTGCTGTGTGATCCGAATCTCTCTACTGCATCTGATAGTGGGAGGCTCAGGGGGCAGCTTAGTGGATGAAGATCTCAGGGTAATAAAGTGTAAAGCAAAACAAACACACAAACACTCTACCCTGCACACTCTGTGCTGAATGGTAGCCACCAGGTCAAGACTGCAAGAGAGGTGGCAAAGAACGTGGTCTAATTTCTCCCACCCTTCCATGTGATTGGGCTCTTCTGGAAGCTGGGGAGCAGACTCCGTTGGGAGAAAGCTCGGTGTTGTAGATGCACAGATTGATCCATAGGAAATTAGTTAGGATATGCTTGGTTACGCTAATGGATCAAGTGACCCCTATCTCTCAGTGGCTTAACAAAGCACAGTTCCGCCGAAACCGGTTTGGCTCAGTGGATAGAGCGTCGGCCTATGGACTGAAAGGTCCCAGGTTCGATTCCGGTCAAGGGCATGTACCTGGGTTGCGGGCACATCCCCAGTAGGAGATGTGCAGGAGGCAGCTGATCGATGTTTCTCTCTCATCGATGTTTCTAACTCTCTGCCTCTCTTCCTTCCTCTCTATAAAAAATCAATAAAATATATTTAAAACAAAAACAAACAAACAAACAAAAAACACAAAGCACAGTTCCTTCTCACTCACACTCTGTGTCCAACCAGAGCTGGCTGTGGGACTCTGTCCACCCTGGTCTCTCAGGGACCCAGGTTCATAGAGGCCCCATCTCAACATGTGCTCACATAATCACTGGAGCAGGAAGGAGGCCTGAGAAATTATACGCCGGATCTTAGAGCTTCCACCCAGAAGGGGCAGGTGTAATGTCAGCTCACATTTTGTTGGCCAGATCACGTCACAGGGTCATAACTAACTTTTATTATAATCCTGCCATAAGTTCAGAAAAAGGAGAACTAGGGATAATTGTGACATCAGCAACTGCCACATGTTTTGAGCCTGAAGCTTCTTCTCTCCCACCATGCCTGGAACCAAGGAAAAAAGTGGCCAATTACACTTGTAATTTGGGCAAAGTCTTTCTATCCCTATTACGATGCTTTTCCCTTTCCCATTGCCCTTAGAGATTATGCAAGAACAAAATGAAATCATGGATAAAAATGATCAGTGACATTTATTGAGTACTAAGAGGCAGGATGGGTTGCAGGGTGCTGATCCTCGCTCAGGGCGACCACGGGGCCCAGTGAGGGCCACACTGCACAGATGAGGACACTGAGGCTCAGAGCAGCATGGAACAAGTCCAAGATCTCACAGGATATCGCCTATGAAGTCTAGGCCAAAGCCTTCTCTTAAACCTTGTGCTGAGGAACAACTCACAAGAAGGCCAGGCTGAGGGCTCCCCCCACCCGCCCCCCCCGCCCCCGCAGTGCACAAATTTTTGTGCACCGGGCCTCTAGTTCTACTAATAAGAAACTTCCACCTGCGATCATTTCTGACTACCCACTGGAAGAGCCCCACCACTCCAATCTTTAGCTTCACTAGGGTTGTCAGAGGCTTCCAGGGAGACATGCATACATTGCTGCTTTTTCCCAAGACCCCACACTCATAAGCAAACATCTGGGGCCCACTGGGTGTGGTCATCATTAAGCTGTTCCTGAACTCAAAGGCCAAGGTGGGGTGCACAGGGGGTGGTCTGCCTGATCCTGGAAACCTCCCAAATGTCAAGGAAAAAAAAGAACATCTCCAACCCAGCCAGCATGGCTCAGTGGTTGAGCATGGACCTATGAACCAGGAGGTCAGAGTTTGATTCCCAGTTGGGGCACATGCCCAGGTTGTGGGTTTGATCCCCAATGTATGGTGTGCAGGAGGCAGCTGATCAATGAGTCTCTCTCATCATTGGAGTTTTTAACTCTCTCTCTCTCTCCTTTCCTCTCTGAAATAAATAAAAATATATATATTTTGCCTTGGCGGATTTGCTCAGTGGATAGAGTGTCAGTCTGTTGACTGAGGGGTCCCAGGTTTTATTCCGGTCAAGGACATGTACATTGGTTGTGGCACATCCCCAGTGGGAGGTGTGCGGGAGGCAGCTGATAGATGTTTCTCTCTCATCGATGTTTCTAACTCTCTGTCCCTCTCCCTTCCTCTCTGTGAAAGTTCAATAAAATATATTAATATATATATATACTAGAAGCCTGGTGCACAAAAATTTGTGCACTCGGGGAGAAGGGGGGGGGTTCCCTCAGCCCGGCCTGTGCCCTCACACAGTCTGGGACCCCTCGGGAGATAACGACCTGCTGGCTTAGGCCTGCTCCCAGGTGGCAGAGGGCAGGCCCAATCCCTAGGTTCAGCCCCTGGTCAGGCTCAGAGCAGGGCTGATTGGGGAGTTGGGTCGCTGCCCCTGTCATGCACAGAGCAGGGAATTTGAGGAGGTTGTGATGCAACCCTCAGTCACGCTCAGGGTAGGGCTGATTGGGGGGTTGGGGCACAGCCCCCTGTCACACTCAAGGCAAGGTCGATGGGCAGGTTTCGGCTCCACCCCCTGTCACGCACAGAGCAGGGCCAATCGGGATTGGGGCTCCATACCCTGTCACGCACAGAGCAGGGCCCATCAGGGGGTTGGGGAGCTCCCCCCTGTCACTCACAGAGTAGGGCCGATAGGGGAGTTGGGGCACCGCTCCCTGTCACACACAGAGCAGGGCGGATCAGGGGGTTGGGCCGCCACACCCTGTCACACTCAGGGCAGGGCCGATGGGGAGGTTATGGCTCTACCCCGTCACACACAGAGCAGGGCCAATCAGGGGGTTGGGGCACTGTAGCCTTTCACACAGAGCCGCAGGGCAATCAGGGGATTGGGGAGCTCCCCCCTATCAGGCACAGAGCAGGGCTGATCAGGGGGTTGGGGCGCCTTCCCCTGTCACGAACAGAGCAGGGCGGATAGGGCAGTTGTGGCCCCGCCCCCTGTCACACACAGAGCCGCAGGGCGATTGGGGGTTTGGGTGCTGCCCCCTGTCACGCTGATCCCAGTGCTGGGAGGCATATTACTCTTTTACTATATAGGATAGTGGCCTGGTGCACAGGTGGGGCTGGCTGGTTTGCCCTGAAGGGTGTCCTGGATCAGGGTGGGGGTCCCCATTGGGGTGCCTGGCCAGCCTGGATGAGGGGATGATGGCTGTTTGCAGCTGGTCACACACCCTTCAGGGTGGGGGTCCCCACTGGGGTGCCTGGCCAGTCTGGGTGAGGGGCCGAGGGCTGTTTTCAGGCTGGCGGGTGACTGAAGCTCCCAACCGCTCCTTTTTTTCTTTTTTTTTCTTTTATTCTGGGCCAGCTTTAGCTCTGAGGCTCCAGCTCTTAGGCCTCCGCTGCTGAAAGCAGGTTCCTGGCCTTTGTTTACCTTCTGTATTTGAAACAATGTTGCGATCCTGCTGGCTGAAGCCTGGCGACTAAAGCAGGTTTCTGGGGTTTTGTTTAGCTTCTATATTTGTAACATAGTTGCTTAGAGTTGCAGCTCAGAGGCCTGCAGTGGCAGGTGGGGAACATTGGAGTCCTCCGTCACTGAAGCAAGCAAGCCTCATGTTAGCTTCCAGCTGCCTGGCTGCTGGCCGCCATCTTGGCTGGCAGTTAATTTGCATATCGCCCTGATTAGCCAATGGGAAGGGTAGTGGTTGTACGCTAATTACCATGTTTCTCTTTTATTAGATAGGATATATATATATATATATATATATATATATATATATTTTTTTTTTTTTTTTTTTTTTTTTTTTTTTTTGAAGAGCATCTTCATTTGAGCCCTTGTCAAATCCAATCAGCTTCTGGTCTGACATGGAGAATACCAACCAAGGGTGAAGCCTTCTGACTCCCCGTCCTCCTCCAGGTCTCCACCCACACCCCTTAGAAACTGCATTTCACTCTGGTCCATCTTCTATAAAATAGCACTTACCATGCAAGTGTGGCTCCAGGTGGGAAGGGGGCCTGGGATGGTGCCTCTGAAAGGCCTCTAAGGGACAGGATCTCAAGGGTGAGTAGGGTGAGCCGGGAGGAAACGGGTCCTAACTCTGTTTAGCAGATGCTCCAGAGAGTAGAGTGTTCTGTCCGACAGTGCCGGGCTCTGTGCATTGGCTGTGAGCGCCTCTGAGGCCCTTCTCCACGTGCAGCCCCCGTACCCAGATCAGTCACCACCGAGCTCAGGGGTCACTTCTGAAACACGGTGACAATGAGGGAGAGCAGATACGGAGGCCTACAGGCATAAGCTAAAATTTACACCCTCCGCCCATAATCCTTGATTAATGCTGCCACTACCCAACACCTCAAGACCATAGACAGGACAAGAATCCCCTTTGGGGCGAGATTTGCAGGCCACCAGCAGCTCCACTTCCTTCTAAACAGAAAAGTCAATGTCTGGTCCCTCAAACATGTTGCTTTGGGTGAGTCGATGTCTTCTCTCCAGACATATTTTTCAAGATGTAAACGCCGCTATTTTGCTCCCCCTGCCTCAGTGTGAATAGTTAGCAATTACGTAGCCGCTTTCAGGCCGGCAGCGCCCAGGCAGCGTGAGAGCTCCAGTAATGGAGGCAGCGGTCGCCAGGGGAAGGGCAAAGCTTGCCCAGGCACCCTTCAGCTCATCTGGGAAAGGCCTTCCTTCCGGGGACCCGGGGGTATTGCAGGGTCTGCCTGACAGAGGCTCCTGGCAAGGTGCCCAGCACGCTCCATGACGTTGGAGAGGAAGTGGCCAGTCTCCAGTGTCATCCCTGCATTGAAGGAGAGGAAACCTGAGGCCCAGGGAGGATGCAGCTCTTGGAGGACCAGACCCTGACTCTGACTCCACAGACCAGAGCAGAGCTGCCTCGGGACCTGGACGCCTGGAACGGAAACCTGACTCAGCAGCCCCTCCTCTCGCTCAGGATCTGTCAGGGCTGCTGGGTGCTTCCCACCAGGTGGAGCGTGGGCCTGACCCAGCCTTGGCCCAGCTGCAGGGGCATCCCCTAGCCCAGTGATGGCGAACCTTTTGAGCTCGGCGTGTCAGCATTTTGAAAAGCCCTAACTTAACTGTGGTGCCGTGTCACATATAGAAATTTTTTGATATTTGCAACCATAGTAAAACAAAGACTTATATTTTTGATATTTATTTTATATATTTAAATGCCATTTAACAAAGAAAAATCAACCAAAAAAATGAGTTCGCGTGTCACCTCTGACACGCGTGTCATAGGTTCGCCATCACTGCCCTAGCCCATGTGGGCCTGAGTCCCAGAGGCCAGTTCTGGGCAGCCCCTCCAGGGTCTGGGGTGGCCAGAGAGGGATCAGCTGGCCAGCCCGGGCCATTTATCTCATGAAGCCTGGCAGTCGGTGGCCAGCACAGGTGCAAAGCTCCGCTCGCATCAGGAGAGGATTCGGGAGTTCTATTTAACCTAATTGGGCCAGCAAACCAGCAGTACAAAAAGCCAGGCACGCCACCCATTTTGTTCACTCCTCGCTTTGAAGTCTCGCCTCATCGAGTTTTTAAACATGAGATGCAGGCATTTGGTTGTTCATATTTAATGTGTAACACAGGAGATCAAAGAGCAGATAGAGATGGAAAACATCGGGCACAGTTAAGGATTACTCTGAGCCAGGCTGGCTCCCCCCTCCCAGAGCCCAGCCCCTGCTCCTTCCTCGGCCCCTTCTTTCATCTTCCCCTCCACCTCCTCCGCTCTCCCCTGTCTTCTCCATCATCTCCTCCTCTCATCCCCCTTCCTCCTTTCCACCTCTTTACCCCTCCCCCCTTTGCCTTCCCACCTGCAACAATGCCCACTACCACCTAAGCTCCTATTGTCTTTCCCAAATGAAGACTCTCATCTTCCAGGAAACGCCCTCCTCTCTGTCTCTCTCCATTCCCCTTCTCCCTTCCCTGTCTTTCTGCCATCTTCTCTTCGCCTCCTTTCCTCTCCGCTCTCTCCGTTCCCAGTTTCTCTCCCCCCCTCCTTCTATCTGTCCTCCACTCCTGCTCTCTGTTTCTCTCTCTTTCCCTGCTACTAGAATCACCATGACAACAGGCCTCCATGACAATTCCAGCCCAGACAGCACAGCCTTTTCCATCAGGGACTCCAATGCTTCCTGGGATCTACTCCCTGACTCCTCAGCCCAGGCAGTGAGTGAGTCTCTCTACCACTTTTCGAGGCCACAGGGAATACACTTCATCACCAACCACAGAGCAGGGACAGCCGAGAAGAAGGAAGAGAGGCTGGGAGAGAACGGAGGAGAAGTTCTCAGCTTCCTGTGTGTGGGGGGGGGTTTTGGGGGGAAGGACAGAGAGGGTGTCAGCCATGGAGAAGAAGGGAATTATAAAGTCTTCGGGGGGATAGCACTGTCTCTTCTCCATCCTGCAGGGCTCAGTAGAAAGGGGCTCTTCCCTTCAGGTCAGGAGAGAGAGGGCGAGGAAAAAAACAAACAGAACAAAGAAGGCAGCTGGCATGATGTGATGTGTGCTAGAGCTTTCTGTTCCAGCAACTGAGAGTGAAATACACACAAGTCCAAGTGCCTTTGCCTTTCTTAGGGCTCTTAATGCTCGATGATACCTCACCCGGAGTGTTTCCTGGCCGCATGTGGCCTGAGCGTCTGCGGAGCAGGCAGCAGTGGAAAGCAGAAAATGCAACAGACCCTGATGAAAACAAAAGTCTTTTTTCTTTGAAAATGTGGTAATGTTTCTTTTGTTCCTGAGTAGCCAAACTCATGTGTCCGAACATATTTACTCTATCATGCTAATATATTTTTATAGCTTACCTACAAGGGTTAAATAACTGAGAAGATTAACAAATAATCACTTTTCTTCACTACACCAATGACCAGCTGTACGACAATGACCAACTCAGGCAATGTATCTTATTTTCATTATTTTTCATTATTACTAACAAAAAAAGAGCAACAAAAATACCCATCCTGCATAGTCGAGAAAGTATTAAATAACTTAGTGTTTTGTAGATGGCAAATGTAAAATGTAAGAAACGCTACCTACAATTTATGAAATTCTACATAAATTTGTTTATTTAGAATTATACAATCTCCGCATCAGTAGGTACCTCAGAGTCCATCTGGCTAGTTTATCTAGCATACAAATCCCAGTCAAGCCATTTTTAAATGACAGTCATTCAGATTTAGGTAAACAGTCCCCAAAAAAGGGGATCTATTTTTTCCCCAAGGTATATGCTCAACATTTGGAAAGATATGCTCATTATCCTTCCAGTCTATGTCTAAAACACATTAAATACGGAAGATTAAACATATAAATAACAGATCAAAAGAAAAGATGCAAAGAGACACAACACAATTAATTTCCTCATACAATATGGAATAAAGGTAAGGCCAGAAAGGTCGCCGGCTGCGGGCATGCTGACAGGCTTTTGGAAAGCCGGGTCAGGTGGGAGGGCAGGCGAGTTTGGGAAGGGCGGTCCACGCAGCCTGGAGCAATCAGCCACCCATGAAAGGACTCAAATGCCAGGCTAATTAGTTTAGACTTGACAGTGTCGTTTATGGGGAAAGCCTCGAAGATGGATTTCAGCTACTTATCTACATATGAAGAAGTCCGGGACATGGATCATTCATGTTAGAAAAAGTGAGTGATGTTACTAGGAGTCCCCTGCACAGGGGAGAAGGGAGTTCTACATGTGGCTGAGTGTGGATGTGACCACACAAAACCACTGCCCTGCTAACCTCTCTCTCAGCCCTGTCCCAGCAGCACGGGCCCTCGGCCACTCGGCCTGGTCACAGCAAAACCTGCTGGCTTCCCGGCCATCGTTAGTGACATCATCTCCCTGCCTCACGTTTGATGCTGGACTGAAAAGCCTGGGTTTTGCTTTCCCAAGCACCCCAGGTAGAATAATGAGGTGGTGAGCTTGGAAATCGTGAAGAAGGCCTAGCGTTGACAGAGAATACGATCAGGGCATGCCATGTAAATATCAGTCACAGAGCAGGAGATGAAATGAGGTCAAGACGGCCTCTCCGGCGGGCTGGGCGATCTAGAAAGGAAGTAACTAGGAGGTAGTGTCATGCCAGGCTCTGCCACCTGCCAGCGGTGGGACCTTACAGTACCAGATAAACTCCTGAGGCTTCTGTTTCCACCTTTATAAAATGGCCCAAATCCAGCGGAGCTTGTCCATCTCGTAAGTGCGATGTGATGCAAGTGCCCTCAGGATGGCCCAAGGTGCTGTTGGCTCATGGTGGCGGTGGTGGCAGCGGTGTGACCCTCAGGTGACTGGCACATCATGGCAAGAGCTCTTGCCTGAAAATATCCTCCCTGGTGTGAGCAAAAGACGTGATCCCCACAGGCCTCGATGTCCATGTTGGTAAAAAGAGAAGGTTGGACTCAAGTCACTTTTTCTCTAAAATGTGGGGCAGTGGAGATGACTTGAGGTGGGGCATGAATACAGCATTCAGCTGCATTTAATTCTTCATGAGAATTTTATCTCCTTTTCAGTCATCTTTCATTCCTTCACATCTCAGCCTGCTTCTGTTTTTGGTTAACACCTCTTTAATATCTGCTAATTTACCTTTGCAAGGAAGAGAAAGCAGGTCTCCAGCTCAGAGCCTTGGCAAGCAGCAGTGCCTGCCAGACTGTAATGACATTGCTGAGTTCTCACTGCATTTCTTTTTTGCCTTTCCTGGGAGGGAATATTGGTTTTCCATTTACTATAATGGCATAAGGTTTTCTTTCTGTACATGTTTAGGTATTAAAGGAAAATATTGCATCAATAATGGTGCAGAGATGACACACATGCGGCCAACATCCTGGGGCAGCACGAGTTTTGTAATTGCTGGGCAAGCTGGTCCCTAAAATTCCTCCCAGCCTTCTCTCTCCCTGACAGTCTCACTTTGCCTTTTGATAGGAGAGCAGTTCCTTCCATGGCAGGTGCCCACATTGGGGGGGAGGGAGACACTGATGATGCAGACCCCCAGGAGGCCCACACTTAGCACACAAGCAACAGTGACAACCCCAGGAGGACCTTCCAATGTTTCCCAAGCACGTTCATGTATGGCCACCCATGTGATCTCACACACTTCACACATGAGGGAAATGAGACCCTCTACGTTACACGGTTTGCCCAGAATCACTGCCATTGATGACTCGAGGCTCCAACCACATTCCTCCAAAGCCCTGGCTCTTTCCAGGATTCCTTATGGTCTATCCCCATAATAGGAGGCTATCCATAACTCATGGAGATGCCAAGAGACCCATTAGAGTTGAAAAATTAATGGGATTTCTTCACTTCAGGGAAGAATCTGTCTCATTCAGACCCAGATTACACATTCTGCCTGAACAGGAGGAAAAGAGTCCCAGTCCCAGCCCTCTAGCCTTTCGCTCTCTCACTGGGAAGGCCAGGAGGGCCAGGGAAGAAAGACGCAATTAGCATCTTCCATTGATATCGCAGCTACTTTCATTTTAGAGGGCTTTTCCTTGGCCAAAAATCTCTATGCCCTTTTCAGTTCACCAGTGTTTCCATAATCCTTTAAATGAATCACAATGAAAGGATTATCTGCTCATAACATTGTCCACCTCTGATGTGCAAGAGTTTAAGAGATATGCCTTGAACAGAAAGATTATAATCTTATAGAAGGGATTAAAGTTGAGCACACAAATAACTATGATACAAAGCAGATATGATAATGATGATGATTATGATATATTATAAAAATACACATTTAGGAAGATTTAACTGTATACCAGGTACTAAGAACATTTTTATGTTTTTTTTTTTTTTTTTTTTTAACTCTGCAGAATAATCCTATGAAGTAAATACAGCAACATGGCAGTTTTTAGATAAGGTGACTAAGGCTTAAATAAATAATATATTCTCAGCCAACCAGTTCCTAAATGACAGAAACATACCCCAGGGCCTGCAGAGTCACCCAGGGAGCTGCATTCTGCCCTGAGCACCTTCATCCTCTAGTCTATACCACCTGTACCTGCCAGTAAGCAGTGTGGCAATGTGACCGAGGGCACAGACCTAGAACCAGGCTGACAAGCTTGAATCCCAGGTCTGCCACCCCCAGCTCTGTGACATCGAGGGAATTAAAGGCTACCCGGGACACAGCACATGTAAGACCTGGATGAATAGAAGCCATTATTATGATAACATAGATAGTATTAGCCCCATTTTATAGGCGAGAATACTATGATTTCAAAAATGAAGTAATATATACAAGACTTTATATCTGCTCTTTCCATTGTTTAAATCAAGTAGATTTTAGAGGAAAGAGTAATTCATTTCAATCTAAAGCAGAAGGTGAAGGGAGTTAAGAGACTGGACGGATATTTTTCCAAGTCAAAGCAACATCATGAAAACCACTGAGGGAGGAAAGATGGGGAATGGTCACTAAATTTACTGGGCCCCTAGGAACAAATAGTAATCGCATGGAAGGCCTGGATTGCCCAAAGGCCTGGCAAATTCTTAAAGGCTTTAACAACAGTTATATCAGAACCAGCAACAGTGTAACAGGAAATTACAGGCAGGAGAGACTAAGAAGTTAGTAAAAGACTGAATAGGCCCAGTAAGGGATTCTATATAGCTAGTGGCACTAAATCTAGATGGGTGGAATTTATTTATATATGTATTCATTCAATAAAAACGTATTGAGCGCTTCCTATACAGTAGGTACTAAGAATACAATATGCAGTGAGCAAGACCCAATCTCAGTCTACAGGGAAATATATAGAAAATCAAGTAGGTAATAATAAAATAATAATAAATATTATCATTAAAATAATAATACAATGATAAACGTGACAGAATCATGTGGGAGCAGAAACTAACCTACACACTTCCAGAAGGCAATGAGAGCTGAATGAAGAGCACAAGTTCACAGAGGAAAGAGGTGAGAAGGTTATGTTCCAGGCCAAAGAGTGGCCTGTGCAAATGCCCTGGGGCATGATAAACCATGGCCTCTTTTAGAAGTAGAATAAGTTGGTGGGATCGGATAGAGACAGAGATGGGATGAGATATGGAGCAGAGCTAGATCATCTAGGGCCTTTTTTTCAGTATTAATGGATTTCTACTTTATGATAGAGAGCAAGGGAAATGATTGATTGGTTTTAGGTAGAAAAATCAAAAGATCAGGTTTATTATTGCAAAAGACCACTACCACGTGGATTGAAGGAGGCAAGAGTGATTTCAGGGAGACCCAACAGGAAGCTAGAGTTGTAGACCAGGTTAGAGAAGACAGTAGCTCAAATAGGGACATTGCCATGGAAATAAAAGGGGAGTTTAAACTAAGTTTAGGAGGTGCAATTGATAAGATCTGGTGATGACTGGACATCAGGGTGAGTAGGAGGAGGAGAAAGGATGAGTCAGGTCTCTGGGAAGATGACACTGCCATATAGGAGCAGCAAGGCAAGGAAGGAGCAGTTGGGGGGTGTATTAGTAAGGATTCTCCAGAGAAACACAAACATAGGAGGGATGCACACACACACACACACACACACACACACACAGGGGTGGGAATTGGCTCATACAATTGTGGGGCTGGCAAGTCTGAAATCTGTGAAACAGCCTGCAGGATGGAAACCCAGGGGAGAGCTGATGTTGTAGTCTTGAGTCCAAAGATAGTCTGAAAGCAAAATTCCTTTTTTCCCTAAGATCTTCAACTCTTTGGGTAAGGCCCACCCCCATTATGAAGGGTAAACTATTATTTAAAGTCCTCTGATTTAAATGTTAACCACATCTTGAAAACCCCCTTTACAGCAACGTCTAGCTGGTGTTTGACCAAGCAATTGGTGGTAGCCCAGCAGAGTTGACATGTAAAACTAACTGTCACATGGGAGAAAGATGATTTGATTTTAGATTAACCCTCATGCTGGGGCATCCTAGAGGAACACTTGGCAAAGTGAGTTCAAGTTCAGATGCAGGTGGTAGATTTGGTGTCTTGCTCATAGACGCAACTATGGTAGGGAACTCGCCTTTGTGACAGCCTATGAGAAGGGAGAGAATATGACATTAAAAAAAAAAAAAAAGGCAATAATCCCCACCTAATATGGAAAAGGAGCCAGAGAGGAAGAGCGAAGTCAAGGACAGAGAGCATTTCCAGAGGAAAATGTAGTCCCAGAGTGGTACACTTTAGGGAAAAGGATAAGAGCATTCAGAAAACTTCATGGGATTTGGATGCTTTAGTTGTTTATTGAACGAACTTGAAGAAGAACATAGTTGAGTCCCTCCTGGTGCCAGGCAGTCTCCTGCCGGTGCCTTTCTATCTAGTTCCCAGGCAGATCTCTTGCATTTCCAGCTACCCTGGATTTTCCACTGGTGCATCACTCGTTCTCATGATTTCAAGGAAGTGTTCTGGATCAAGCATGCCCAAAGCCAGCTCTTCTTTTCTTGTTAATTTATACTTCACAATGTGCTCCACATATTTTATGCATGCGACTCTAATTTCCCCAGGTTGATCTTTGGCTGCCTGGGGGACAGGGATGAGGCCTTTTGTACTCGCAGAGCTCCTGGGCTTCCTCCAGCCACATATACACTTCTGTATCTGAGACATCCCACTCACATGACTGGCTGATCCTACTCCCTTGCTGTCCTGTTGTCTCCCATTGCTTCTCTCTCCAGGTTGCCTTCTCAGCTGATGCCAGAAAAACTAACTTTAAATTATAGGTAGCATCATATTCCTTCTCTCCCCTGACTCCTTCCTGACATCACCTCTGTCCAAAGAGAACCTCTCACTCCCCAGTGTGTCTTGTAATGGACCTTCAGTAGCTGGCCTAAGTCTTCTCTTCTCCTGGTTTATTTATTCAACATTCTTTTATTCTTTCCTGAAAAACAGAGGGTGAACACAGGGTGACTGAGAAAAATAGAAAACAGTGTCTGCTCACATGGGCTTACACTCTGGCTGGGAAAGAAAAAATAAATAATAAGCGTTAATTGCAGGTAGAGAGTGATAAGAGCTGTGAAGTAACTAGAGAAAGATAAGAAAATGGAGAGTGAGTGAGTGAGTGAGGATTGCTACATATACAGAGGGGAGGAAGGCCTCTTTTGGAAGGTAGAAGGAGCATTAGATTACCTAGATTAAGTGAGGGCAAGAACTATGGTATGATTAGAAGGGAGGTTAAAGCCAAAGGAATACATAAGTAGAGGCCCAGAGGTGTGGTAGATATTTAAATGGGTGTCTCACCCTTTCATTTGAAGGGGCTGGAAAACCTGAAAAACACTATTTCTCAGAATCTCTTGCAGCTATGATTCTGGATATAAATTAGGTTTTGCCAAATCTTGCACATGATTTGAAAGGTGAAAGTGAGGCAGTGGTCTTCTTCCTGTGATTTTTGGTGTCACTCTGGAAAGGTCATGTCCACAGTAGTGCCTCTTTGTTCTCTGGCTTCCAGAGGCCGCTTCGGTGGGCGGTGGCTGCTGCTCCCTGGGAATCCTACCCATAGCTCAGATCTCCCTAGCGCAATATCTGCTCCTCCTGTTGCTGCTTCAGGCCTGTGGGGAGCAAACACTTCCCACTTCGCCGGTTCCTGGTGCTTCCCCATGCCTTGTTGGTGCTCCTAAACTTGCCCATCCCTTTGCTCCAGATGTCTTCATTGAGCTCTCTTCAATTACTCTCCAGGGGCACTATCTTCTTCCTGATAGGAGTTGGCCAGAGAAAAGAGGTTGACGGAGGTGGAATATGGGGAGCCTTCCAGGCTGAGGGGCCAGAGGTGTGAAGTGAATGGTTCAAAGGAGCTTTTGAGGAATCAAGAAAAAGTAAATATGGTGGCATCCAGTGAGAATGGAGTGAGTGAAGGCTGGTGTGCTCAGCAGAGGCCAGACCTTTAGGGCCTGGGTGGCCACACAGACACAGAGTGAGTGGACAGGCCCAGCCAGAAACCAGGTGTCTGATTCTGAGACAATGCTCTTTCAGTCCTACTGCACTATGACCTTCAGGTCCTGTAGTCTCCATATGCTTCTGTATTATCCTCCCTCCTTAGTTCCCCCTATTTTCCCAGAAATTCCACAGTGATGAGTGGGTTTAAAGAGCCACCTGAGGAAAAAGACAGATGGCCCAGATTACCCCAATATTCCTTCTATCCAGATTTGTCACACTGTCAGGAGAGAAGAGCTCTGAATCCCATCTGCAACATCTCAGGAAGACGTGCAAGGTTACGTGATTATGAAGTTTAGCATTCCATGAGATGGCCAGTTTTCATTTTCTTCTCCCAGGCTAGCCTCACTGCCTGGGCAGCCAACGTTTTTTCTCGAAGCTCTCTATTGCTTTTCCACTGAGCCTGCTGCCTGCAGCCACTCCTATGAAGTGCCAGTGAGAGGTACCTGACAGGTGTGCTTGATTCTGTTGTCCCCTCAGCTGTTAACGCACTTGGGTGTGATGATGGCATATTTCATCAGACGTAAGAGCTATCATCAAAACTCTCCATAACAAAAAGATTTCTAAGCTGCCCTTTAAAGCCTAAACCTCAGCATCATCCATGGGGACATTCAGTGATGTGTCAGTTAGTTCAAGAAGAGTTTTGTTTGCACAGGATTGAAGCTCTCAAGGACACTTGGTAAATAAGTAAGAGTTGGGACCCCAGGGTCTCTGGGAAAACTCCACCGCTGTTATGGAAACCCCTTCGCTCCACCTTGCCCATGTGACTGTCTTGAACATCTTTTCTAGGCTAAATTGGAACCTCTGCAATTAAGAATCATTGCCATTTTTAACTCAATTTGAACTCATAAAAAGTCTGTAATTGTGGGATGTTAATAAATGAAGTGTATTTCCCTTAACGTACATAAAGCCCCTTTCAATGTGTGGTCTGTTGGAATGATCAAATAGGCACCATGTAAGATGAACATATTGGAATTACTTGAGGGAAAGACTCAGGAACTGTCAAATTATTAATTCCTAAGTGCCTTAATGGCCCTCCATGAAATCTTGATTATTCTGTTTATCAACACAATGAAATGCTGAAATCGTAGCCAAACTACCCATCCTTCTAGACCAATTCAAGCCTGCTTCTTCCATCAGGATGGTTCTGTTCTCACTGATCTTCTCCATCATAATTTGCTGTTGAGCTTATTTTCTACCCCACTCATTTGTCTCTGAATTCTTAGAAGAGTAGGCTGATGAAACTTCAAATATAGTGAGAACTTCTTCCTTGGGAGGTATTTTGAACATTGACAGCATGTTTTTGGTTCTCATAATAATTACAGAGCAGGAGTAGCATGTGGTGGAAAGAGAGCAGATATGTGAGAAGTCCTGCCACACTGGGGACAGTCCTGAACAACAGAGAATTACCTCATACCCTACAAAAATCATAAACATCCCACTGGACACCCAGAGACTGGATGTTTGCCTTTGGGGTGGGATTTCACACAGGAAACACACTTCCATGATGCCTGGACACTACCCCATCCCATGTTACCATATTAGGCATTATTTTGATGTGACATTTATAAACTAGAGGCCTGGTTCACGAATTCCTGCATGGGTGGGGTCCCTCAGCCTGGATGGCGATCAGGGCGATAAGAGCCATCTCACCCAGTCCCAATAGGGGCTGGTTGGGGCTGGCCAGCCTGGAGGAAGGACCATAGGATGTTGGCCAGCTGTGGGAGGTTGGCTGTGGGAGTGCACTGACCACCAGGGGGCAGCTCCTGCATTGAGCGTCTGCCCCCTGGTGGTCACTGTGAGTCATATCATGGTGACCAGTCGACCAGTCATTTGGCCAACCAGTTGTAACAGTTGCTTAGGCTTTTATATCTATGATAGTAAAAGCATAATATGCTAATTAGATGGGACATCATTCTGGACAACCTTCCTGAAGAAGCTGGCTCTGCAAGGGAAGCCCAGGTCCCGGGTGCCAGAGGGAAACCAGTGCCAGCAGCTGGGGGAAAGAAGGCCTACTCTTGCACAAATGTCATGCATCAGGCATCTAGTATATTGATAAGGAACAGCTCATTTGTGAGAAATATCATGCTTCCTCATTTTCTCTATTTTCCCAGACAGTAATTTGAATTGGTATGCTGTCTTTGCTTCAGTTAAAGCTTTTTCCTCTTTCTCTTTTCATATACAAATAAGTCTGGTCTGTTACTAGCAACATGTTGTAGATACCTCTGCTCTTTCATTCAATGTACTTCTTGCATAGAATGGCTTCTGATCTCACGTCTCTTAAATCCAAACATATTCATTATAAGCAGGGGCAACTGTCTGAGTACTTCATTACATCAACTACAGAAGCTATATCTGAAATTTTACATTTTGAAGTAGATATTTACTTTAAAATACTTGCTTGTTATTTTTCTGTTATAGTTATGACATTATACTGATTTTTATTATGTATATAAGTATGTTATAATATCTAAAAATTTCATTTTGATTTGGTAAATGAGGCATTACAAATTATTTTTTATAAAAGGGGATATTAAATTCAATAAGTTTGAGAAGCACTGATCTATTACAATCCCTCATTTTATAGAGGAAGAAAGTGAGGTTTAGAGAAATTAAATGGCCTGATCAGTAAATTGCTGATCAGGAATTAAAACCTTGATCTAACTTTCAGTCCAGTTTCTTGTTTTGTTCTCTAATTTTAGCTGAATATTGAGTAGCTCTTATTTCCACAGTAGGATTATACTTGAGAACAGTACATCCCTTCCTTTGTAATCATCATAGCCACTAACACAGCATTAGACATAGAGGAGTTACCTAACACACACTTACTATATCAGTTGGACTGAATTGAATTGCATCAAATTGAAATGAAACTATTTAAACCAAATCGTGGAATGTTAGTGTTTTATGGGAAGCAGTGCCTTCCAATTTAAAACAATCAGAGCCATCAGTTCTAGGCCAGGAAGCCACTGTTAATACCACTGTACTGTATCAGACCCATCTCTTCATCTCCTCTCCTACCCCTCACCTGTTTCCAGACTCATCCCATAACTACACTTCCACCTCCCCTCTCCCCACAGGTGGCTATTTTTGGTTCAAGGCTCTTCCCAAAGACCCACCAGCATCCATCTCTGGCTTTCCTCTTACTAGTCATATCCTTTGGGATACAGACTGAATACAGTTCTGGGGGCAGGTCCTCTAGGCTCTAAGAGATTTTTCAAGGAAAAGATCAGTTTTTCCTTGTTCACATTTTTTTTTTTAGGTTCTGAATTAATTTTTGCCAAATGTGTTAAGAACTTATATGGTGAGGTATTTAATTGACATGTTACAGGAGTTAATTTTACATGTAAATGGGAATGACACAAAAACACTGACTCAGAACCTGTATTCCAGGAGCAGATTAATTGTTCTATCTTCCCAGTAAATGTACATGTGTGCATATTTGGTTTAAATAATTTTATTTCAATCTGATGCAAATGGGAGAGAAAAGATCACTCTTATTTGGCCATACCTAATTAAGCTGCCAAAATTGAAATGAGTGGCAAGGAGATGAAAGATGCATAAAGAGTGTCAAGAGCTATTTGCAAAACAGTGGGGTCAGGAGAGTTGTGACCAGATAGCATAACCTACAAAGATAAAATTATCTGGGATGGTGATGAAAAATATGTCATGGATCTGGACACTGCATAGAGCAATCTAATTAGAAATAAATCCTGCTTTCATAGATGACACTCTCAAATACACACACACACACACACACACACACACACACACACACCACTGTCATCACTACCACCACCACCAGTAGCAATAATAACAGTAACCACAATAGTTCTACCTTTGATATAGATGAAAAAAATTATGAGATCATCATTTCCAACAACAACCAAAAGAAAATAAATTGTATTTCTAAAAACCAACAGATAACTGAAGACACAAAGAAGTCTAAATGAACTAAGGGGGAACTTGGGGCATTCAGACCTTCCCAAGACCTCCAAAGCCTAGGAGAATGGCAGCAGGACTAAATGCAAACCCCCAAGGTACAGAAAGCAGCAGGTAGGATTGGATGGCAATGAGAACTCATGAATGACTCAAACCCTGTCTGCTTAGCTATAAAACATTCAGAAATCTCCTGCATTCCTGAAAGCTACTGGTTCCGCTGTAAATCACAGGCAAATTTCCAGAACCTCGCCAGTTGTGAGATCTCAGTTCCTGACTAAAAGAAAATGCCTATTTGGTTTTCAAGGTATTTGAATCCAGTGGTGAACTGAATAAAACTAAAAGGGTAACAAAGCCCAGATCCATTTCAGCCCAGCCTAAACCACATCAGATTGACTCAGCCCCCACTCTTACAGTGGAACAGAAAACAAAAAGCGGGAAAGCTTTCTGAAAGTGATTATTTACTTCAGTATTTAGTGTTCTTTGTGTGCTATAAGACTATAAAAAGGCAAGAAAATGTAATCCAAAGTCGAGACAGGAAACAGTCAATAAAAGCAGTACCCTACTAGTAGATGGCCTAGATGTTGTAATTATTAGACAGCAATTTAAAAATAATTATGGTAATATGTCAAAGGGCAATTTCCTGGAAAAGTAAATACATGTGTGAAGAAGGGAAAAGTTCAGCAGAGACAAGAACACTATAAAAAAGAACCAAATGTAAATGCTAAAAGTAAAAAATACATGATAAATCAGGAATTTATTATGTGGATTAGCAGAATACTGAATGCAGAAGAAAGGGTCAGTGATCCTACAGTCATATCAGCAGAAAGTGTTAAAACTGAAAACACAGACAAAAATGTGTGAATAAACCCAGAAGAGATCATCATATGTTATATGATACCCAATGTGTTAACATACAAGTAATTAGAGTCCAAGAAGAGAGAAAGAGTAGGATAGCAAAAATATTTGAGGAGCAAAGCTAATAACCTGGTGAAAGACATCAACCCACAGATCCAAAGTCAATGAAAATCTAGCAGGATAATTACAAAAGAAAGCCACACCTAGGCACACTGTAATCAAACAGCCTAGCATGAAGACAAAATCAGGTTCAAAAGGAGCTAAAGAAAAAGACACAGTACATCCTGGGAAATAATGACGAAAATGATGACTGACTTTTCTCCAGAAATGACAATGGAATGACATATTTAAAGTAAAAAAAATGTCAATTCAGAATTCTACCCAATGAATATGGCTTTCAGTATTTATATATTTATGTGTATTAGCATATTATATAGAAATATCCATTTATCTGTATTTACATATTCCATGTAATACATAATACATTATAAATTTAATTTATAAACAATGTAATTAATAAAACATTGCAAATAATTATATATTAATACATACATATTGTATTTATATAAAAATATAATTGTATATTACATATATATAACTACAAATGTGTGTGTTTTAGATGTTTATTACATATACTAGGAGCCCAGCGCACGATTCAAAATCGCACGGTGCCACGCACCCACCTGCAGTCCTGCCTTGACACCTGAACCTGTCCACGCAGAGCTCCAGCGTGCCTGGCCCAGCCTCCAAACCCTCTGGCCTTCTCTGGCAGCTTCAGACCCAGCCCTCAGTCCCTGGAGTCATCTCAGGCTGGTCCTGCCTTCTCTGGGCACCCCCCCACCCCACCCCCACACACCCCCTTCCACCCCACCTCCAGAGCAACTTGGTGTCTTCGCCCCATCATGGCATCAAAGGAGAACGTGGAAGCCTCCCGTCTGCTGCTCCTTCCCCTGGCAGGTAGGCCATGGGGCACTCAGAGTGCAACTGGTGGGTGGTAAAGGACTGGTGAGGGGGGCACTATGGGCTCTCACCCCTGCCCTCCCCAGCACGGGATGGTCCCGTCTCCTCTGGGTGCCTCCTTGCTTCCGCCCTGTCTCCAGAGCAACGCTCCAGCTAATATGCTAATGACCTGGTCATTACCTGTTACGATGTATTGACCATTAGCATATTAGCTCTTTATTACTATAGATATTATAGCACATATACTATAAATATGAAGGATATATTCATTGAGTAAAATTTTCAGTTAACATAAATATATCATAGACTATAAATGACAATTAACTGCTTAAAGCATATAAACAAGAGCAGTGACTCATGGGGTTTATAGCACATATAGTCCTAAATACAGATAATAAGGGTACAAAAAGTATATGGAATTATACAACTTAGACTCGGACACTTTTATAAAATAGTACAATGTGTTACTTTGTGCTAATTAAATATATTACTGATAATATTTTGAGAAAATTTTGAGTAAATATTTTAGGGAGGGCTAAACTGAGTCTGGTGTCTGCCTGCTTTTGGTTCTATGTGTACAAAGAACCATATTAGATTGTTAGTCCAGAGCAGATTTTACTTTCCTGTTCGTGGCAACACAACACATGAAACAACACAATTCAAAAGAATTTCTGTCATTTTGGTGACATCACTAGCAGAGATCAATTTGCTGTAATATTCAGAGGTAGCATGGTACAGTGGAAAACGTATTGGTATAGAGCCAGGATTTTGCCCTAGGCTTCCTAGCTCTAAATCCAATTTGCTTGGGCATTGTGTGACCTTGGGCAGTTAGCTTCAACTTTCTGAACTGAATTTTATCATCTGTAAAATGAGGCCAATAATTCCCATTTCACAGGATCATAGAGACTCGGTAAATGCCAGCTCCACAACCCCTTCAAGCCTCAACTCTACTTGGCAACCAAGATTTGATTTCATATGTATTTATTGACTTGGAACTTCTGGCAATTTGACCTTACTCCCTTTATATAAAAGCCAGGGAATGATGTCTTGGTTCGAAATGAGAAGGTAAAAGGGAAAGAAACAGTAACATGATCTGGAACTTATCAAGCCACATTTAAAGAGCCACGGCAAGCACAATGACTCAGAAGCAAGCACAAGTCTCTGCAGATGCTCTTGGTGTTCTCAAGTTCCTGGGGGTCAAGTCTGGCAAATAAAAGAGAAGCTTCATAAAGTCCTAGAAAGCTCTGGAGCATATGCAGGAGGGAGGGAGAGAAGAATCATTCCCGCTCACCTGATTCTGTGCAGCCTGGGCAGCCAGAGGCCCCCGCAGACCTCCAAAGGGGTTCCTCCCTGGAAGAGGCTTCAGAAAGGCCTACCTCTGAGCCCCCACTTTTCCACTTACATCCTGAGAGGTTCCAGGCAAAGTCTCTGACCTCCCTGACCTTCAATTTCTTCCACAATAAAATGACATCAATAAAATCCACCATCTTGGGTGGCTGAAAGTAATAAATGAAATCAAGCATATACGGCAAAGGCTGAAAACTAGAAATCTTTGGGTCACATCTGGCCAGATGATATATTTTGATTAGCCTGCAGAATAATGCATAATGTTTCTATTTTTTTTGATCATCTACAAATAAGAGATTTCACATTTTAAAAAAATCTATATTTCTGTCTTCTCTTGAAAATATTGGAAGATCTGGTACTCTTACACCCATATTTCTCCAAAAGATTGACCAGTTAAAGTAGTAACTACCTTCTATATGCAGGGCTTATGATCTCTAGATCTCATCAGACCCCATCATTCCTTACTGTCCCACCTGCACTGAAGGCCAATTCATTCATTTCTAGTACCTGCCTGGCCCACTAGCGGTGTAAAGAATCTGGCACTACAACTGAGGGTTAATAGATTTTGCACTCTGCCCTCTACCTTGAAGGTCCCATGACCAAGTGGGGTTCAGAGAGGAACACCCATGGTGAAATCATTTCCTAAAGAGTCAGATCCTTCTCTTCACATAGCCAATTTTCCTCATTTCAAGAACATAAATCAAGAAAGGGGTATCAGTAGCTCTTTCTTCCCCTAGAGAAGCAGACTTCTTTCTCAGCAGGTGGGGGGTCAGTGCTGGCTACAGAGGAACATCATGATGCATTAAGATAAATTTAGAAATCATTTCCAGGAACCTGGGGTCTTTCTCTGAGACACCATTTGAATTTGATGCACTTTTCCCTGTAGGAGGGAGAAGTGTGGGCCTGTGCTCTGAGGTTTAGGAGGAGGGGTGGAAATCAGAAGCAATTCTGCCACAGAGGCCCTTGAAATTCACTAGTCCTTGACTCTTGCCCAAATCCATTAGCGCAAGTTTCATTAAAGGAAACCACTGTCCTCCAGAGGGTCAGGCGAGAGGGGCAGAGTCTGACTTCACCCAAGGCACGAGGAGCTTCAGGGGAAATTTGAGAAGGGGTGGGTAGTGGGGGGGCTTGGAAGGGATGAGGCATGGGATTTCCCTGAGATAAGACTTCTTTCAGCAAATGAGTTTATTATCACAGCACAAGAGAACTAGAATGCATTTGAAAAGGAGTGAGGCAGCTGGATTCTGCAGCTCAGCCCCTGGCTTGCCGCAGCAGGTTATGAATGTGCATAAATCACACAGGCAGGTGAGAGAGAGTCACTGGGAGTCAGTGGCAGGTTGGTTAAGATGAAAAGCATTCATAAATCCAGGGCTTCAACATCTGCCATCGACTGGTATGATTAAAAATTCACTGGAGCCGGGCCGGTGTGGCTCAGCAGTTCAGCGTTGACCTATAAACCAGGAGGTAACAGTTCAATTCCCAGTCAGGGCACATGCCCTGGTTGTGGACTCAGTCCCTAGTAGGGGATGTGTAGGAGGCAGCCAATCAATGCTTCTCTCTCATCATTGATATTTCTATCTCTCTCTTCCTTTCCTTCCTTCTCTGAAATCAATAAAAATATATATTTTTTAAATAAATATAAAAATTCACTGGAGGCATCTGACCTCGCTCTTTCTCCAGAGCAGCCAGTTATGGACATCGGGGATAGCCAGCATCTCTGAGCAGACCTTTGCAGCTGGCAAAGCAAGAGACCTTGAGTCAGGAAGGAGCCCTCACCCAGGCAGCCTTTTCCAGCCTCTTCCCTGGCTTCAACATTCCCAGCCATAAAAACTAGAATGAAGGACAGTTGGAGTCATTAGCCCCTGCCTTCAGGGGCTCTGATCATATGACTTGAATCTGATTTATTTCCTCCCTTCATGAGGCCCATGGCTGAGGTCCAATGTGGGGCAGCCCGTAATCTCCCTACACTGGGATTCAAGGCTTCTGTTGGTAACTGGAATTTACCTTAATAATAAATGTACCTATTATTATTTTCAATATATTTTTGTTGATTTTAGAGAGAGGAAGAGAAATGGAAAAGAGATAGAGATAGAGAGATAGAAACATCCATGAGAAAGAAACATCAATCGGCTGCCTCCTGCATCCCCCGTACTGGGGATCAAGCCCACAACCCAGGCATGTGTCCTGACTGGAAATCGAACCTTGACCTCCTGGTTCATGGGCCGACAGTCAACCACTGAGCCACACTGGCTGGCCAAACTCTACCTATTATTTGTTGACAACCTACTATATACCAGGCACTGGGATAAGTACTGATGTTTTTCATGGATCTGCATAAAAACCCTACCCAGTGACCATGCGCACTTTATAAATGAAGCAACAAAGATGTGTGGTAACCCACCCCCAGTCTCCTGAATATGTACAGGTGCCCCAGGTCTGTCTGCAGGTGGAGCTATGCTCTGGGCCCTCTGCAAGCTGCCCCTCCCCCCTCCACTGTCCCTCCGGCATTCTCCTCCTGCCAGTTGGTCTCCCTGTGTCACTCCACATTCACAGCCTCTAAAAGGTTTGCCTGGCTTCCTCCTCTCTCCTACCAACACATCCCCGATCGGGCAGGCATTCTCCTTGACCCCACCTGCCATCAACTCCCTTTTGTCCCAAATTGCTCTGTCAGCAGCTCCTGATAGCTCAGTGGACACCCCCAATACTGCTTCTTTCCTTTCATTCCCAGGCTTGCTTTGTTTTTCACTAAATCATATGGTTATTATAAAGGCAGGCCCCTCCCTGATGTTTCTATAAAATACTAATGTCTTCAGCAAGAGATGGCAGAGAGAAAGCCACATCATCACAGGAGGCAATTTCTGCCTGTACTGATGATGTGAAGTCAACGGGGTGAGCTATTCATTGCTTACGCATTCAAGCCTGACCTCAGTTATTGGGCAAATGGAAAAGAAAGTAATTAGTTTCTTTAATGACTCAAAAATCTACCCAAAAAGGGGATGTGGGTGGGCAGTGGTGATTGTTCAAATCAGCAGGTTTAGGAGTTTAATTTCTTTGTATTTATAAAGACTCAAGACTTTTCTGACATGCTTCATTATAATACAGTGGCCCAGCTGGAAGAGCCCTATTTTCAAGTTATGAAAATGATAAATTAGTGAGACAAAGATTATTTGTTTCCTGAGCTGCAGTTTGAAAATTCTGGGCATAGACTTCTCTATCACAGGGCAGAAAAGTGACAATCATTTGTTTCCCTCTGTTAGAAGAAAAAGTGGAATGTTTCCCCAAACCACGCTGACAATGGCCCTCAGCAGGTAAGCCTGGCTCTGCAGCTCAAGCCCCCTCTAAGATTAATGACACTGAAAGGAGGCTGGGCCTGAGCTCCCTGGGACTCGACTCCCCCCCAGTCCTCTAGCATCGGGATTTCTGGAAGTCACTGGTGAAGTCAGAAAATGCTAAATCCCTTTGCCTGTATTTCATTTCATCTTTAAAGCAGACGACGTGGCACCATGGAAAGCAGGTGGACTGGGGTCCAATCCCAGTCATGCTGAATCAACACATCACTCAATAGCTCTGCACTTGGCCAGTAGTTGATGTTGAAGAATAGCATTGAACTTCTAGCTTCACCCTGCTGGCGTTTGGTTCCTTTATCATACGTAACTTGACCATATTCTCCTAAACATGGAATTAGAAAGTCATGCAGATTTCAGTTTGATTTGATGTGGAGTGTAGAAGAGGTGGGGTTTTTTTGTGTTTTGTGTTTGTTTGTTTGTTTGTTTGTTTATAAAGATTTTTAAAAATTGAACTTTAGAGAGACAGCAAAGAGAAAGAGAGAGAAGCATTGATGTAAGAGCTAAACATCTTAAGCTGCCTCCTGCACAGCCCCTACTGTGCATGCACCCTGATCTGGAATTGAACCAGCAACCTTGTGGTGCACAGGATGATGCCCAAACAACTGAGCCACATGGGCCAGGGCAAGGAAGAGGTTTTACATGACACACAAAACAACAAAACTGTAATGGAATTTCCCATCATTTTTGAAAAGGCTACAAAGCATGATCTATGTGAATGGGACACAGTGGAGAAGTGCTGGGCACAGCCTCCCAGCTTGACCTCTTGTAAATTTTTTATCCTCATATTTCTTTCCTCCTGGCAATGGTCTCAGTCCTGTCCCCTGTAAATGATAACTTCTAAACTCATTTATCTGATATAATCCCCTCAGCTTTGGACTCTACCTTCAAATGCTACTGATAAAAAGCTTGTTAATTTGCTCAGGGAGACCCACTGCATTTCCCACCTGTCCCTAGAGTGTCTCTCCATCCAAGAGATTTGTCAAAGTATTCATGCAAGACCCATACCTCCCTTAAAGGAGGGTGTGGAGGTGCAGGTGCTAGTGGGCTGGCGACAACTGACAGAAGAGCTTTCCATGTGGCTCACACACCCGCCAGAGCTGCAGATGCATCTGCTTCCGAGTGTTTGCTGAAGCTCTGGGGTGTGTGAACACCCACCAATGAGGATGAGGCCCGCCAGAAGGCACTGGACAGCTTCGCAGGGACCAGCAGCCTCCGGGCAGGAAGGAGTGCACATAAATAATCAATTTAGCCTCAGAACCACAAAGCATTGCTGGGAGCCTCCTTGGTTTATAAAGAAACTTGTTTGCTGGTGTTTTGAATAAGTACCAAACGGAAAGAATATGTTTGGAAATTTTAAAAATTCAGGAATTTCTATTAAATAAAAAAGATGTTTTAAACTGCAAAGTTCTTTTTGCATACCCCTTTTCACTTAATTCTCACCACAATTCCGTGAAGTATGTATCATTTGTTGTCACTATTTTATAGATGAAGAAAAGGAGGTGCCATAACTTGACAGAGGGTGCACATCTAATAAGACATCAAGCCCACTGCCCTCCCCACTCTGTCCGCGCTTGTGTTATAGTCTCGTGCTGCATTGCAAACTGACCCAAACATTGCCGCTTAAAACGCATCTATTTGTTATCTCACAGTTCTGTCAGTCAGAAGTCCAGGGCTGTGTTCTCTTCTGGAATCTCTTGGGGGAGAAACTGCTTCCAAGCTCATTCAGTTGATTGGTAGGACTCAGTTCCTTTCGGTTGTAGGGCTGAGGTCTCTGAAAGAAGCATGGAATATGTAATTATTAGCTGAGTTGATAAAATATTTGACATCTATTGTTACAGAGAGACAAGGAAAATGAGATCAGGAATAAGTAAGAAACTTCCAAATCAGTAACCCATTTAGGAAGCGAGAGCATGAATGCACTTAGGCTATCATAGAAAATCAATGAAGAAATCTTGGGATTCAGGAAAATGACCAGAAAATGGAAGACATATTTTTGATAGGAGTAAAACATAAATGAATTGACAGCCCAAGAAGGAGAATGTCCTGCCTCACACACCTCCAGTCCCACTGCTCAATCGTGCTTTACTTTGTCTGTTCCATGATCTTTCCAGCTGCTCCTGCCGTCCTCAGGATGCCTCTGGGAAGAAGTTGAGGCACCTGTGCAGGACAATACCAGTGTCCCAGCTTGTGCCCTACTTGGGATAGGCTTGACTTCCCAAAGCTGACAGAAGGAACAATATGGCATGCCTTCATATAGTTTCCCATGCCTTCATTCTCCCCTTTCCTGCCCCACTGTGCGGACACACACACACACACACACACACACACACACACACACACATTCATGCACAGGCTCAAGTATGCATGCATGCACAACTATGCTATCAGAAATTAATTGAGGCTTATTGCTTTTTCACCCAATCCCAGTGACCCTACCTATCTCCTGGCAACGATCTCCATCTATCTGGAGCTAAGCCATACCCTCGAGGAAGAATTTCTTTCCTCACACATAGACCCCAAAGCCTTTTTAAAATTGATTTTAGAGAGGGGAAGAGAGAGAGAGAGAGAGAGAGAGAGAGAGAGAGAGAGAGAGAGAGAAAGGAAACATTGATGTGAGAGAGAAACATTGATCTGCTGCCTCCTGCAAGTGCCCCAACCAGGGATCAAACCCCAAACCTGGGTATGTGCCCTGACCAAGAATTGAACTTGCCTCCAACCAACTAAGCCACTCATCCAGGGCTGGCAATGCCTTGTGACCACATGTGTGTGTGCTACATAGGGTGCTGGGTTCTCTGATGAGATGAATAGACTGTAACTCCTCCTCTCTGTGGTGGAGACAACTAAACCTAGCATTGACAGCAGTTAATCATCTCCCATCTTGGATTGTGGCTTCTGCACCAAATGCCTGGGACAGACAATGTGTGATGAAGGAGTTGAGAGGAGGGCAAGTATAGGTGGGCCAACCAGCTTCTCTGAGCCTTGAATGATGTGCTGAATTCAGTATCAGGAGAGGTGGGAGGCAGGGAGACCTTTCTATAACCCAGACAAGTGATGCTGAGGACTTAAACAAGTAGGAAAGCAAAGGATAAAAACTGACCAGATAAGGTTTGGTGCAGACCCCAAGGGAACAAGGCTGCTGATGAGTGCTGAGTTGTCGCATTGTGTGCCGTGGCCAGGAGTTGAGTGTCAACTAGAGTGTCTGTCTCCAAGGGTGGGAATAAGTAAGAGGTGTGGATTCACATCCTCACAGTGCACAGGGGGGAGACAAATAGCAAAAATGAGGCTTATAACAAAAGACTGTTATGTAAACCAACATACATGCACACACCCAACAATACAAGGACATACACTCAATACAGAGAAGTTAGGTGTCTAGACTGGTGAGAGGGATAGAAGTGAGGACCAGAGTCTGAATGGGGGGAAATCGACGGGGGAAGGGCCTTGTCCTGAATGATGTAGATAGTGCTGAGAGCAGCGGTGTATAGTCAACTCAACTCTGCATGAAGCCAAAAAACAGATAAATAATCACACACACACACACACACACACACACACACACACACACGCGCGCGCGCGCGCATGCAATTCTTAAAGGCACGCAGTGGTTTGTGGGGCATTATGAAGTATGACATGTGGGTGAAGGCAAAGGAGAAGAAAGGGATACATACAGCAGGTTTTCCCACCTGGATAGCACCCCATTCCTGCCTCCTCCGCTTCTCCCACCTTCAGTTCTATATTCACTTGCCTTGTCCAGTGACCACATTCAAAGAAAATAATCTTGAGAAACAGACCAGCCTGGGTGTGAATCACAGAAACATTTTTGAGCCTCAGTTTTACCCTCGGTAAAAAGTGAAATAAGCCAAAACCGGTTTGGCTCAGTGGATAGAGCGTCGGCCTGCGGACTGAAGGGTCCCAGGTTCGATTCCGGTCAAGGGCATGTACCTTGGTTGAGGGCACATCCTCAGTAGGGAGGTGTGCAGGAGGCAGCTGATCGATGTTTCTCTCTCATTGATGTTTCTAACTATCTCTCTCCCTTCCTGTCTGTAAAAAATCAATAAAATATATATTTTTTTAAAAAAAGTGAAATAATCATATCTACCTCACGTAGTGATGCCAGGGCTCCCATGAGCTAATAGAAGTGAACTAGTTTAGTATAATACTTGGCTCAGTAGAGAAAGTATCCCTTTTTTATTGCTCTGGGCCTGACACCCCAAGTTTTGGCCAGTGGCCCCTGCTTGGTCAGTAACAGGAGTGAGATCAGAGCTTTGTAAATGACGCTGCAGTGTCAGCTCAGCCCTGGAGGGCTCCGCTTTGAGGAGAAAGCACTCTGGCTCAGCGCTCACCGAGCCCCTCCGGGCCCCTGGGAAAGCCACACGCAGGCCTGGCTGTGTGCCCACAGCCTAACAGCACTCAGAGAGGCTGAGCTCCTTCCACCCAACTCAGCTGCACATTTTTATCTTTTTTATGTGTTTGGAATGTTACACTAATTGTGATGGATGTTCTCTCTGTGCTCACACTGAGGGGCGAATGATGAAGCCATAATGTAAGGTAATATGTCTATTAAAGATTTAAAATAACCGCCTGCTGGATGATTCCTCACTCACCAGCAGATTCAAGCTCCTTGAGAAGGAGTTGGTGCTAAATTAGAGATGGCGATGAGGAGGGAGAGGGGGAAGGGACTCCTGGGCTATTCTCCAACTGCTGGGGTGCTGCCAACTTGATCGCCTTTTCTCCACTTAATGAAAGGCCAGCTATTGCACCAGGCTCAAGACTCACGGGTTGTCGAGGACTTTGGGAACTCTCGACCTACAAGCAATGTTAACTGTGCTTCTACTCATGAATTAATTGTCTTTGCCTCACATGCCCAAGCCCATGTTAGTGCCCTGAGTTATGAGTATGTCATTAGAAGTGGTTTCTGGAGCTGTCTGGTCCCCAAATTCCAGAAGCAGGTAAATCTTGGATTAATAGGACCAGATGAACTCTTTTTGCTAGGTAAACTCTATCACCGGCAAACCAGGAATCTGAAATGAAAAGCTGACAGACCAGTGGTGTCTTCTGCATCTCTCACCCTGTCTGGTGGTGAGAACATGCACCGCTTCCTCTAATTTACTAAAGAGCAAGAGGTGCATGTTCACCCCAGTCAGCACCTTGGGGGCATGTGGCTGTGGGAGTCTATAGGTTCACTTTAGGAGAGACAGCATGTCAATGAGCAATAGTCCAGATCTTAGTCTTAGCTGCACTCTAGTCCAATTCCTCCTCCTGGGCTCCAAAATCCTCCGAACAACCCCTCCCATGGTTCATGACCCACTAGTCCCTTCCTTGCTAACCAGCCTCTGACCTTTACCATCTCCTCTTTCTCCTTCCCGGACTCAGGCCCTGCCTCAAGTGCCTGCCTCTCCCCCTTCTGCCTCTAATCTTGTTTGGACTTCTAGGTAGACATGATGACTACAGGAGGGTTAACATTATCCTATCCTAAACCTATTGAAACTAACATCAACACCAAACAAAATTATTGCCAGCAGCAACCAGAAGTGAATAGGATATGATCTCATGGGAGAAACTTTTAAAAGTGGCTCCCAAGGAAATGAATAAAATATTAGGTGAGGCTCATCACAGGTCCTCCCCACGCACATACTCAACAGGTGATATGAAGCAAATGTTAGAAGTTAATAAAATCCCCAGAATGCAGCCTCATTTGGAAAGAGGCAGAATTCCAATGTGAGTAAGCAGTCAGGGCAAAGGTAATGACATGTTCTCAGGACAAGAATTTTTCTCTATCTCTGCAATGCAATGATCATACCTAACATTTTTAGTATCTACTGTAGCATGATGATAAGCCAGTATACCTAGCATTCTACTTGAGACCCATGATATCTGTGATAATATTAGCTGTGTGGTATATGTAAGAAAACCAGGGAAAATTTTACCATCTCAGCAGAGGCAGAAAAAGTACTTGGATTTGCCTTTTTTTTTTCTTCAAATTCCAGTCTAAATTAGAGGAATAATCTAAATCACAAGGGCATTTCCACATAAGAGTATTATATGCCATTGATATCATATGGAGATCTCCAACATAGAATTGTTGTTTTTAATCTCAGAAGACTAGAATTGGCTAACTAGAACTTATCCAACAAACCTTCACACAGGGTTAGGCAAACATTTTGATTGACTCTAAACCATCAGGATACTGAAAAGTAGTAAGAACATGATGTCTCTAAATTTGGCTTAGAGGGAAAACCAAAAATGTCTCAATGATATGGGAAAGATGTTAAGGAGAATTTATCCACACCTCACCACGCCTCACTATCACAGTCAAAATAGCCCTCACTGGGCATATCACGGAAACTGTGGAAACTTATCATAGAAAAACCAAAATAGAAAGCATAGTAATCAAAACCAGAAAAACAGCTTAGGTGACAGAAAACTTAACCCAAGGAACAGAAGAAGAGCCCTTGCAAGGGCAGCTTCAGGCTATGGAGTTACTTACGAATAACATGGGTTCTGATTTTTTAATGTGTTAAAAACAATATCAAAAGGACAGAATAAGATTAAAAAGAGTGATTGCAGAGGTAAGGGGGACTAACTAGGCACCAAAATGATATCATTACACATCTAACAACTAGAACAACCAAAATCAGAATAGACTTGGCTGGAAATCTCATTAAAATTATCAGAATGAAAGTCCTTCCTGTGTGAATGAAAAGAAAGAGAAGGAAAGGGGGAAATAAAATGATTGCAGATAAAGTAATAGATATTGAGGGCAGACAGAAAGATACTGCATGTGGATAAAACATATTCCTGAAATAGAGAACCCAAAATATGAAGGCACAAATTATTGCAAGACATTTTTAAAGCTAAATTTCCTTAGACAAAGGAAGGAAAGCCCGGCTGCCTTCAGATTTCTCCAGAGCAACATCCAGTGCCAACAAATAAAAGAGAAAATTCCATTTTGAATAGTGAAATCACTAACAAACAAACAAAATACACACAAAAATGTGAAAAGCGTGGCACTAAGTAGACCACAAAAAGGACATTTATTTATAGTATGAGAGTTGAAACAGAAGGCGGAGTGCTGCTCTGTTCAGCTGCAGCTGGGAACATCTGCATCACGTGACTCAAATGTTTCACTGCTGAGAGCACGTCTGTGTTCAAGTGCCATGAACGTGGATTTGGTGCTACAAGTAAATTTTAGCAAGTAGGCGAACTTGCAAATACAGAATATGTGAATTTTGAGCATCAACTGTATTCCTTGGTCACTTCTTTCTCCAGCAGGTTAGCAGGCACTGAGGCTATAGCAACTAACAAAACAGACAAAAAGCCTTCTCTCATGGAGCAAGCATTCTAGAGAAGGGGAGAGACCATAAACACAATAAATGTGATAACCACTATAGAAATTGAGTAGTTAGGACCAGGGGCCGGGCCAGTATGGCTCAGTGGTTGAGCATCAATCTATGAATCAGGAGGTTCAATTCCCAGTCAGGGCACATGCCCAGGTTGCAAACTCAATCCTCAGGAGGGGGCATGCAGTCATTCTCTCTGATCATTGATGTTTCTCTCTCTCTCCTTTTCCCTTCCTCTCTGAAATCAATAAAATACATATACTTTTTAAATGGGATAGTCAGGGTAGATCTTAATGAGAGTGACTTCTGAAGAAAAAGTCAAAGAGGGGATAAGCCTTACAGATACCTGGAGGAGACAGAGGAAACAGCCAGTTTCAATTCCCAGAGGCCTGAGTTACTTGAAGAAAAACCATGAAGAGACCAGCAGGACTAGAGCAGAATGACAGGAGAGAGTCAGGGGGGATATAGTCAGAGAGGTCAGATTGTTAGCAGTTGGCTTTTACTTGGAGTGAGTTGAGCAGCCATTGGTGGGCTTTGAGCCTTTGGGCAAAGGAATGGCTCATTCTGGCTGTTGTATGGAGAATAGACTGTGAGGGGGGGAGTGGCAAGAATATGGGCGGAAAGGCCATTAGGTGGCAGGAGAGTGGGTGAGATGCTGGATATATTTCAAAGGAAAAGCTAACATGATTTCACAACATGTGGGATATTTAAGAAAGGAGTTAGGAATGACACCCAGGTTGTTAACCTGTCCAAATGGAAGGATGGATCTACTATGAGCTTTGATAGAGAGATCTGCGAAGCAGGTTTTGGGAAGACAAGATCACGTGGACATGTTAACTTTGCTATTTCTATTAGGTATCACTGTTGAATAGGCAGCTGGATGGAGTCAGGAGTTTAAGGGGCTAAGTCTGTACTGGAGATATAAGTCATCAGCACAGAAAGGGAATTTAAAACCATGAGACAGGATGAGATTACCTGGGAATTGAGTGTAATAGAAAAGAAACAACCTAAGAAGTGAGCCCTGAGGCCTTCCAATAATAAGAGACAAGAAAGAAGAGGAGGACAGAGAAAAAGAGACGGAGACCTGGCCAGTAAATTCGGAGTAAAGCCAAGAGTGCATGATATTTAGGAAGCAAAGGGGTGAAAGTGTTTTTGAGGAGTAAGAAATGAATGCTTACTGAAAGGTCAAATACCATCATCTTTAAGAATTGATTGTGGATTTAACAACATTGAGGTCACTGTGACCTTACACAAACAAGGGCAGTTTTGGTGAAGATGTTGAGGGAAAAATATCACTTGGGATTTAAGAGAAAACAAGAGGGTGAGAGTTGGAGACAGTGGGTAGAGTCTTCTAAAGAGTTCTCCTGTGGATGGAGCAGAGAAATGGAGAGGCAGTGGGACCAAAAGACGTGCTTTAAATGGGAGAAATCGGTGCATCACGGTATGAAGATAGTAGTAATCTAAGAGAGAAATATAGATGGCACAAGAGACAGAGAATAGAATGACTAGAACAATAGCTTTTGGTGGATGAGAAGGGATGAAGTCTGTCAGGACAAGAGGCCTCAGAAGGGAACATGGACACATCATCTCGATGAACATTGGGTAGTTTGTGGGTATAATGATGGTAGGTGTATAGATGTGGTGGTAGAAGTTCCCTTCTGAATGCTTCAGTTTTATCAGTAAAGTGGGAAGTATATTATCAGCTGAGAAGGATGATGAAGGAACTGATGTTGAAGGTTTTAAGAGAGATAAAAATATATGAAATGTAGTATGAATGGCAGGGAGCCTGGTGGTTCAATTTAAAGTTTGTGGCCATAAAGTGACAGTAAAATTATCAGCATGGTTGCACGTTTTTCTCTGTTTAGGGTTGGCCGCATGGGGTTAGGTGCAGATATGGCTAAAAGCTTATTTAGGGTCTTGATTCTCCTAAGAGAGCAATAAAATGAAGGGAGAAGAAGTTGAGCATGTACACGGGATGGTTATAATAACTTAAAATAATAAGTACTTTAAGCTAAGTATGTTGGGTAGCATCAAGAGTTCATTGAAGTCATGGTATTAGAAGGAATGAACTGGAAAAATAAAAGATGAGGTCACAAAGTGGCTGTATTAGTAAGGAGTGGGTAGGGGTGGCCATGAGGTCTAGTGGTAAAGCACTGGAGGAAAGACATTCAGGGAACTAGAAGATCAAGAGTTAAAGGCATCTACACTAATAAAAGGAAAACATGCAAATTGACCATACCTTCGCTGTGCCTTATGCCATGCCCACCAGCCAATCAGAGTGACTATATGCAAATTAACCCAACCAAGAAGGCAGCCGGCTGCCACAGAGCTGGAGCAAGCAGGAGGCTTGGTTGCCCCAATGATGGAGGAAGCCAAGCTTCCCACTTGCTTCGGCGGCTCTGAGTTCCTCTCAAAGCAACAAAGTTTCAATTATAGAAGGTAAATAAAACCCAGATACCTGATTTCAGCCGGCCATGGCCATGGAGCTGGAGTGAGCAGGAGGCTTCCCTCCCGCCTGCCCTGGCCGGCTCTGAGCTCCTCTCAAGGCTACAAAGTTTCAATTATAGAAGGTAAATAAATTCCAGAATAAAAAAAAAAAAAGGAGAGGCTGGGAGCTTCCATTGCCAGGGGGCTTGGCCAGCCTGAAAACGGCCCTCAGCCTCTCACCCAGACTGGCCAGGCACCCCAGTGGGGACCCCCCACCATAAAGGGGTTGTGGCCAGCCTGAAAACAGCCATCAGCCCCTCATTGAGGCTGGCCAAACCTCCATGGGGTGAGGGTCCCCACTGGGAGGGGCTTGACCAGCCTGCAAACAGCCATCAGCTCCTCACCCAGGCTGGCCAGGCACCCCAGTGGGGACGCCCACCCTGAAGGGGGTGTGACCAGCCTGCAAACAGCCATCAGCCCCTCACCAAGGCTGGCCAGGCACCCCAGTGGGACCCCCACGCTGATCTGGGACACCCTTCAGGGCAAACCAGCTGACCCCCACCCATGCACCCAGGCCTCTATCCTATATGATAAAAGGGTAATATGAAAACTGACCCTAACAGCAGAACGACTGGGAATGACTGGTCACTATGACATACACTGACCACCAGGGGGCAGATGTTCGATGGAGGAGTTGCCCCCGGTGGTCAGTGCGCTCCCACAGGGGGAGCTCTGCTCAACCACAAGCCAGGCTGATGGCTGCCAGTACAGCGGTGGTGGTGGAAGCCTCTCCCGCCTCCTCAGCAGCGCTAAGGATGTCCGACTGCAGCTTAGGCCTGCTCCCTGCTGGCAAGTGGACATCCCCCGAGGGCTGCCAGGCTGCCAGAGGGATGTCTGATTGTCAGCTTAGGCCCAATCCCCTGGGGAGCAGGCCTAAGCCAGCAGGTGGACATCCTCTGAGGGGTCCCAGACTGCAAGAGGGCATAGGCCGGGCTGAGGGACTCCCCCGAGTGCACAAATTTTTGTGCACTGGGCCTCTAATTCTGTATATAAATGGAAATCACCAAATATTAAGACAGAACTAGAGTTGGAGGGAGGAACAAATAGCCAGGAGTAAAAATCATTAAAAAGAAAGGGGCATAAGTTACTACCAGGGGAAGAAGTATAGTGAGTGGCAGATTCTGAAGACAAGACTCAACATTGCATGTTTAAAGGGACAAGAAAATAGAACAATGTGAGTAGGAGGAAGGGCCTCTAACTCATCTCCATGTTCAACAGTACAGGAGAGAGTCCAGAAAAGCATTGCTCTCTGGACAGGGCCATGCATTAGTCAGGACTAGAACATGATGGGAGAATTCAGGCAGGAGGTTTAGGATGCAGTGTTGTCTTCCACTGGAGTGGAGTTCTAGCATCCACAGTGCTCAGGAGTTGGGGGAGGGGCAGGGTGGGAGATGGCATAACCTTAAGCAGAGCCACTTCAAAACAGTCCTATCCTGTTTAATGAGATACTGAGGTGCTTTTCAGAGACAGCAGATCAAAACTGCAGGTCATGCAGCCAAAGCATGCACAGAGGAGAGAACATTTATCTCCAGCTGCATCCAGAGCCAGTCTCCCCACCACACACAGAACCAAAGGATCAGAACATTACCAGAACTTGAACACCAGAACCTCTTTAGAAGCACGGGGTCCAATGTCCTGGAAGGTCCTGTGTGGACCCCCTTTACCATAAATGGCCAAGCTTTAAGGTCCTCCAGTGAAACTTGGTCATTTACCATAAGTGGCCAAGCTCTAAGGTCTTCCATTGAAACTTGTCCCGCCAGCGCGTCTGCATCCTTGCTTCCCCAAACACCTTAGAAACTCACTCAGAACCCTGGGTTGGGGAGTTTGGGCTTTTGAGCATGAGCTTCCCATTCTCCTGGGTGGTGCCATTCATAACAAAACAGACAACCTTTCTCCACTGAAATTCTCGGTGTTTAGGGTTTGGTTCTGCCAGCACCTGGTGGACGACCTCTTTCTGTTCGGTAACGATGGGGACAGAAAAAGTTGGAGGGAAGACATGGGAAGTGGCATGGGGCTCCTCGGAAGGACTCGCAGAAACAGGAACCAGATGAGCCAGGGGCCTCCGGCAGAGGAAGGTGCTGGCGGTAGGGAAGGCATGGGAGGCTCCCTCTCAATCCCTGTGATGAAGGTGGAAGGCACAGCCTTTTTTCCTTAACATAAAAACGGCTAGAGGACAAGATGAAGAGGCTGTATTGAGAGAGCAGCTTGGATGAGAAGGTGGGATAGGTCAGGAGCAGAAAGGAACAGGGTTCCCTGAGGCGGGCTAGCTGGGGGAGCCATGGCAGTGGGGCGAGGCCGTGGGCAGCCCGGGGTTTCATGGGATGGGAGAGGGATGGCTAGGGGGTGCGGGAGGCTCACAGGCACAGTGAGGGTCCCAGGTGGTCAGCGCTGAGAGGGACCTTTCCAACCCGTCATGCTCAAGTCTTATTCTCACGTGACACCTCACAGATTTCTAGTCATGTTTTACGTTTTCTATTTGTGTCTTACATTTTCATGAACGTCAGCACTAAGATTGATACACCTGAAATGGGTGGGTTGTTATAGCAATGTCAACCACTTTGTGAATTCTTCGTACAGGCTGAAAAGTTACTTGGTGATCTATTATTAAAAATTATTTTAAATGATCAATGTTTTGATACTGTTCCTGACAGTTTAATTAGATTCTTTTTCACTTTAGCTGAAAGCAACGAATTGGAATCCACCTGATTTAAAAAGGAAGGTGTTACGTGTGTAAATTTTTATTTATTTTTTTAATCTTTTCATAGATTAGAATAATTCACTTTCGCAGTACCTGGGAATACTATCAAAAGACTGCCAAAGCTAATGCAATGACTATTAATTATATCCAATTTTTTTTCTACCTAAAGACACATTGTTTAGCATAATATACTCAGATAGAATTGGGGAATTAAAAACATTGCTAATTTCAATACATCTTTGACAATCCAATCTCTGTTTGATAAACTGCTTTCATCTTATCACATCCTTTACATTTAGATTTAGCTTACTCCCGAGTGGGAAGGATCTGCCCCTACCGCAGTTAGAAATGTCAGCCATCACGGCCAAGCCACCAGCCCAACCAGGCTCCCCTTCTGTCATAAATATCTGACTGCAGTTTTCAATTCCAGTGAACAGTTTAATGTACATTTCAGGAATATTATTAAAAATTCCTGAGTAATGTATTGTGGAACATGTTTTTTTAATGATAGATTACTAAAAGCCATCAAGAGGAAGCTGATATAAAGCTAACATAGCCTATTTTTATAATTTATTAAAACAATAATAAATCTATATGCTGTTTCTCACCACTTAATTTGAAATAATGCAGTGCAATTTGTAGCTCTGAAAAACTTGGTATTTATGAAGCAAGAAGTATAATGACCCTGGTAGTCCTTTGGTAAATGTGTGTGCATACATGGATTGAATCTTTCAGCTTCTGAAAGTCATTATATGAGAATTACATATATAACTTCAGGAATAATACCATTAATTTTTGAGACATTATAAGCAACACTTTCCCCATATATTTAATTCACACACACACAAAAAAATACACTGGTAACAGAAAATTGGTGTTGTGGCTAAAATATCTTTTTATATTTTACTAATCAGAGTTAAAAATTTGTAAGCACTTTATAGGAAAAAAAATAAGCCAAGAAATGAGGAACGGGAGTAAATATTTCATGACACAATTTGATAAAATAGGTTTTAACTAACTTATTGAAGAACACTCACTGAATTTAAAAAAAAATCAGGTAAAGCTTTTTCACAGGTTTTATCATTTCTGTAGCCTCAAACACATTCCTGTCACATTTAATAGAATTTGTGTCACTAACCTGCACTGTTTCAGCTGTTCCAAGGTGCTTTTCTTTCCAGATAATGACACTTCCCAAGGATGAGTATTGAGAATAGCTGAACATAATTGCTTGTGATTAAATTTGTGGAAAAAGAGACATCTGTAGCATTCAGTATTTCTTACCAATTCTCTCTTTGCTCTCAGAATTCTCTCCCACAACAGCAAAGCACTCTTTAACAAAAGTCAGGATTTGAGAGAAGGGAGGTCCTTAAATAGACTGTCATCACCCCAATGTCAATTCTCGTCCCAAAGGAGCTAATATGCTCCATTTCCGTCACCTCCCTTCATCCTTAGTAGGGAAATGTAATGAATCAGTAAGAAGAGGACGCTGCCCCATGAGTTTCCAGTGTTCTCATTAATATGGAGGTTTAGTTTCTTAGAGGTGTCTATCTAGACACGAGAATGGTATAACAGAGTAAAAGTTGGGAAAGATGAGTGCCTTGGTTTTGTAAAGAAGGGAAAGTTTTTTATGAAATGGGAGAGCAGAGAGAACCTACATTTCACCAGGACCCTGTGGAAGTTGAGGATCTGGAAATTAATTCTTTTAAGACCATCAGTACAGTAAGACCTGGAATTAAAAGCTTGGGGTTCTGAGGACTATGCCCCCCCCCCACTTTTTCTTGGCCAGTGTGGCTCAGTTGGTTGGGCATCTTCCAGTGCACCAAAAGGTTACTGGTTTGATTCACAGTCAGGGCACATGCCCAGGGCTGTGGGCTTGATTCCCAGTAGGGAGTGTGCAGGAGGTAGCTAATTGATGTTTCTCACATCAATGTTCCTCTCGCTCTCTCCCTCTCCCTTCTTCTAAAAAAAAAACAATTAAAAAAACAAAACTTAAAGCTCCTGCTGCCACACCTTCACCCCACTCTTCAGAGGATGGGCTCACCAATGGCTCATTCTGAAGAGAGGGATCAGGGAAAAGGGAGGCCATAGTTCTCAGAACCTTAAGTCTTTAGGTGTGGCTGCAAAGGCAGGGCCTCTCTAGCTATCCTGTTGGCCTTTGGGGTCTAGTGGAAGAGAAGAAAAGAGAATGGGAAACAAAGAAGGGGGAGAGAAAGAAGCAAGAAAGTTTCTGGAAAACAAAGAGCAAAAGAATCCAATTAAAAGTTCAAAATTAGCATCTCAATTCCTGCTCAAACACTCAGCAGCATAAGATGGAATCAATGACAAGTGCTGAGGAAATGAGGACGGAGTTTATTACCGTCACCAACTCCACAGGGAAAGGGAGCTCTTTCTGGGCTCCTTCATCTGGGACTCAGGCCTCTTGCTGCTTAAGTGGAGATGCTAACGCCCAAGGCATGGGGTGCAGGGGCTGCTTCCTCCAGTGGCCCTGTAGCTGCTTTATTTCACTTCACCTGGACCAAGCAAACAAACATATAATAAGCTTTCTTGTTAATGCGAGTGTTTACAGATAATGATGTACACTTTGTTAATAGAACATAGGTATGTCAACATAATTGCCTGGCCCCTGTCATGACACTTCAGGCTTCTTTGTCACCTTGAGGAAGACAAGGACCCACGTTGGGGAGGTCTGTCTGAGATGCCAGATGTGCCACAGCGAGCCCTGGGCACCACTCCCAGGCCCCTCAAGCTCACAGGTGGGGTATTTGACCTCCGCATGTGCCAAGGCTATGCTCTATTTTCCAAAGAAGCCCAGATCACGCTGACTGGAATGTACATGTCTTTTTCTTTTGAAAAGGAATGGAAAAGGATTTTCCACTTGATTGTGAGGTGGGATTCTGGGAGTGGAGAGTCAGGGGATGAGGGAAGGGCTCCATAAACATAACATAATCCCAGCCAAGGAGAAGTTCCAGGCATCCACAAGAAAGGATAGGAGGGAAGACAATTTTCAATGGTTGTCACAAGTCATGGTAGAAATCAGCAAGGTAGCCACACCTCCATCAATCAGTGAGGCCTTACTGTGCACCAACTCTGTACCCAGAACTTGGTGCTTGAGGAGGAGCTGGAGATGTGGCCACGCCCCTCATTGTACTTAGAGCCTCATCTTTGGCTCAGTGTGGTCTCCAACAGGCATGCAGCTACCATGCCATAGGCATGTTCTGATTTCATGTGTAAGTCAATGCACCTATGCACAACTGTGTTTAGGACTGATATAAATGCACGTGTGTTATCATGACTGCATAAAGGCACATGCATATATGTACAGTGATTATATGTTTATTTAATATCTGTGTATGTGTGTGTTGGTGTGACTGAGTATCACTGCATGGGCTGTTGTGCCAATGTGTGTAAGTGGGGTATATATTTATATATGTGTACACACATAGGTGCATAAATGTTTCCGTGTATATGTCAGCCTGTCTATGCTGAATCCTTCAACCCAGCTGATAAGCAGACCCTGCACAATACCTACTTATCCACATGAGCTTATCAAGGTTGCTACTAGAGAGATAATTACATCTGTGCCTGACAGCAAAACAGCTTCAGTGTGATCACTTGGCAATCCACCCCCTGTGGCCAGCACTTAGTTGGTCTCCTTCTGACTTAATCACAACAAAACAGACCCCTCCATCTTCACCAGGAAATGTCCAAGGGAAACTGGAGCTCTCTGACTCTCAAACTCACGGCGCAGCTCCCTCCCACTCGCAAGAGCCTTTCCTCTCCCACATCATCTAATTGGCCTCAGAAGAGAAACTGAAGCTTCTCTCTCTCTTCTACCCATTTCTCTCTCCACTACGCTCAGGCTCTCCCTTACTCCCTCCCACATAAGCTGCCACTGACAGACCGACCGTGTCTATGTAGGCAGTGGTGGGGCTTGCACAAGCATGAGTGGCAGGCTGTATCATTGAACTTGTCGTGCATGTACCATCAGCAGGCCAAATCCTGTACTGGACAGCCTCTCAGTGAGAGGGACAACCAATTTCAAGGAAGGAGGAAGCCTTTGATTTCATAATCTGAAGCAAGGTGGGCAAGTGGAAGTAGGTGTGCCCTGGCAAACACTGCAGGCTTCACCAACGCCAGTGTTAGGCATCGCCATCCCCTTGTCATTGTTCTCACCATTTCCGTATTATCTGTGGGAGGACATGGAAATGTCGTGCCCTCCTGGGTGGGATTTAAGAGGAAGCTAAACAAAGTCATATAAGGTAGAAATGTGTAAAACAGAGTCTTGAGGTTGGAGAAGGAGGAGGGAAGGGCAGAGTTGGGGGAAAGAGGAATAACATTTTTGGCTTTATCTTAGCTCACAGAGAAATTGGGCCTTTTAACCAAGCATTAAGAGAACTAGTAGCCCTAGCCGGTTTGGCTCAGTGGATAAAGCGTCGACCTGAGGACTGAAAGGTCCCCGGTTCAATTCCGGTCAAGGGCACATGCCTGGGTTGTGGGCTCGATCCCCAGTGTGGGGCATGCAGAAGGCAGCCGATCTCAATGATACTCTCTCATCATTGATGTTTCTGTCTCTCTCTCTCTCTCCCTTCCTCTCTGAAATCAATAAAAATATGTAAAAAAATAAAGATATCTTGATTTTTTTTAAAAAAGAAGTGAACTGGTGTTTCTCAACACAGATGGTTGTATAGAAAATTTGTTTGCAAAATACTTCTGGTTCTGGGGGAAGTCCCTGTCCTGACAGTCCTTCTCCACCTGCTATATCACGTCATGCCTGCAGATGGCAGGTCAGCTGGGGTAGCTGGTAGAGGGGAGATGGAGAGTCCTTCCCCTTGACCAGAGATTCTGAGACTTCAATGTGCTAAACCATCAGGTAGGCTGCTGGTTAAAATGCAAATCCCGAGACCCATCCCCAGAAACTGACTCAATTGGTCTCAGAAGGTGTCAAGAGTAACCCAAGGGATTCAGATGCTGGTGGTGCAGGGATCACACTTGGTGAAAGTTGCCTTCCAGCAGAGAAGGAGAATGGAGAGTTCAGTTAGTGTCCTCAATGACGTAGTGGAGACTGGGTCTGGTATTAGTGGACAGTGAGGGCACAGGCCAGGGGCTAGCAGGATCAGGATGAGGATTCTGCTCAGAATTGGACTCCAGAGGCAGGAGAAGCTATAGAGCTAGAAGAGGCTCCTCAGTCTTCAACGGAGTGATTGCAGCCTTGGCTCTGGTGACCGATGACCACGTGGTGTTGGGTCATCCACTCACCCTCTCTAAGCCTCAATTTTGCTCATCTGTAAAATGAGAATGTCAGTTCTGCTATTTTGGGATTCTATTATCCTAAGATCATTTCCTTTTTGCATTTTCTTTTTCCTTATTTAAATACCTCTTTGCTTCCTCTATCTGGGTTCCTGAGTTGGAAGAAGACAGAAAACCAAACCTTGTAACTCATTTCCTTAACTAAAGAGCTCTTCTTCCACCCCGCTGTGGTCTCAGGGAAAACAGATGTGAGCAGCTTTGTGGGTGATCTTAAACATCAGTCTGGGGACAGCTCACAAGGAGCTAAAAGGCTGATTCATAGGACATAGGATAATAAAGAAAGACCAAACTTCTTTTCCATTCTAAGAATCAGCAACCCCAGTTCCAAGTGCAAAAGGCGGTTACAGTTGTAGGAAATTAGAAAGATGCCATAAGTACCAGTTAATCCACCATGACACCTGAACTCCTGCTGTTGGAGATTTCTCCTTTCAATTATGCCTCAGGTCAGTGCAAAATGACCCACCTAAAATGGGTAGATGATAAGTAATTTTTAATCATTGTGAGCTTCAAAAACATTTTTTAATTTCATATTTAGTCATGTATAAGCTCTTTTCCTAAGCATGGGAGAGAGGAGAAATATGAAAGAAAAAATGAGTATAGAAGAATAAAAAGAAAGCAAAGGTACTATTATGTAAAATGAAGACTACACAGTCATGAGCAACAGCTAGATATAGATGATACATTTGACTCTAAGCTTCCTTGAAGAAAAAGTATAAATGGTCCCTGCTCTCAAGGTACCAACAGGCCTAGTCATGAAAAAACACACTGCACATGTGGATGGGTATAAGCATATTACAGGAGATGCCACATAGATTCATGATAAAGGTACAAAGTGCTTGTGAAAGGGAGACAAGAGTGACTGGGTGCTCAGAGGAAGTTCATGAGGATGGCTGGGCTGCATCTGGATCCTGTGAGGTCCTGTTGGCTGAGCTGGGAGGAGATCTTGGGAAAACTTAAAGGAGGTTTCGGTGGTCCTAACAATACTAGCCTGGTTGGAGAGAAGGGATTTTCACTACTGTCAACCCCGGTGAGAGCTTTTCATGCCTTACCTAAGACTAATGATGGAAAAATATTTCCTGGGCTGGTCTCCCTTGCTAAAGCAGAGAAGTGTCTGTGAACTAGGGGCACAAGGGAACCAATGCATGTGTAATTTATTAAGCACCTCCAATGTGCCAGGCATTGTGTTATGGGGAACATGATAGCAAGCAGAAAAGATGGTTGTCTGGTCTGTCTGCTTACTTACCCTGTCTGGGAAAGTCTAGTCGCTTAGAGGACAGTGAGAGTAAGGTCGTCCCCATGATGGCACAAAGAGTATTTGTCCAGGAGCCCAGTGATATTCCAAGCATCCTGTCTTGAGAATCCACTGGAAGAATATTTCACTTTATTTTTTTAAGTAAACATATTCACATAGAGGGTGAGGCAAAATGACTTCTACAATTACAGGCTTTAGAAATTCCAAGAAAATTGAAAGAGAAAAAATAAGCCACTTTGCTTACCTATAAGCAGGAGCCCAGTGCAGCGATGAGCTGCCCTTCAATTGTCTAGCTGCCTGCAGACTTCCTCCCACCCTGTGTATTTGAGCAAGCACACCCCAAGCATTTAGTTCTCCAGTTCTTATTTAAGTCTGCTTGTTGCTTCTTTTTATGGATCTGCCTTGCATTAGATTGTAGTCCTCAACAGTAGCCGGAGTGTGTTTGAGTTCTACTATCTCCCACTGCTGCAAATCTTAGGAGGCAGCATGCTTAGAGAAAGAATCACCAGGTCCCAGTCATGGCACTCCCATCAACTGGCTGCATGATATCGGTAAGTTGTGTCACTTCTCTGGACTCTGATATTTTCATCTACACAATATTGTCGAATAGATCAACTCTAATAATATAATTACCATTCCTTGAGCTCATACAATGTGCCAACCACTTTGCGTATGTTCTTCCCCATTATTACAAGGATCCTGAGAAGAACTGTCTCTGTTTTGCAAGGACTATCTCTGTTTTAGGATCCTGAGGACCAGGAAGCTAAGTAACCTTGGCGAAGGTCTCACAAATAGTAAATGGCTAAGGCAGAACTGCATGACTCCAACATCTAGGCTTCTGACTCTGCACCACACCTTCTGCACCACACCTGAGGCAGTGGTTCTCAACCTTCCTAATGCCGAGACCCTTTAATACAGTTCCTCATGTTGTGGTGACCCCCAACCATAAAATTATTTTTGTTGCTACTTCATAACTGTAATTTTGCTACTGTTATGAATCATAATGTAAATATCTGATATGCAGGATGTATTTTCATTGTTACAACTTGAACATAATTAAAGCATAGTGATTAATCACAAAAACAATATATAATTATATATGTGTTTTCCGATGGTCTTAGGCGACCCCTGTGAAAGGGTCATTCGACCCCCAAAGGGGTCGCGACCCACAGGTTGAGATCCGCTGCTCTAAGGTCTTCCCTCTAGGTCCACATTCCCATGGCAACCTACTGTCCAAGCCCAGGCTCCCTCAGAGCCCTGCCCCCTCCACAGACAGGAAGCAAAGGCAACAAGCCAGAGGAGGAAGTTCAGGTGTCTGTCGGGTGGCACAACTAGACTCTGTGGCTGAAGCCAGCTCCCTGGGCTCTCAGATGGAGTTTGGATTTGCCAGATGGAGGCTGGAACATGTTCCTCTCCCTCTCTGTCTCCCATTGCACATGCAGGCAGGGGGTCTCACAAGAAGTTCTTCCTCTGGCCCATGTGCTCATTCTTTATTATTATTATTATTATTATTATTATTTATCTATCTTTATTGTTGAAAGTATTACAGATCTCCCCTTTTCCCCCATTGATCCCCTCCCTCCCCACTCCTGCCCCTTCCCCAGGCCTTCACCCTACTATTGTCTGTGTGCATGGATTTTGCATACATGGACATAAGTTCTTTGGTTGATCTCTTCCTTCCCCCCTGCACCTACTTCCCTCTGAGAATCCTCAGTCTGTTGCATGCTTCCATGTCTCTGGATCTATTTTGTTTGTCAGTTTATTTTGCTCATTAGATACCACATATAAGTGAGATCATGTGATACTTGTCTTTCTCTGACTGGCTTATTTTACTTAGCACAATACTCTTCAGGGCCCTCCATGCTGTCTCAAAGGGTAAGAGATTCTTCTTTTTCACAGCTGCATAATATTCCATTGTGTAAATGTACCACAGTTTTTTAATCCATCTGCCTACTGATGGGCACTTGGGCTGTTTACAGATCTTAGCTATTATAAATAACATTGCTATTAGCATAGGGGTTCATGGTATTTCAAGCTTCTTAGGATATATAAAGTACTCATACAACTCAACAAAAGGAAGACAAACAATCCAATCAAAAATGGGCAGAGGACATAAATAGACTTCTCCAAAGAGGACAAACAAATAGCCAAGAGACATATGAAAAAATGTTCAATGTCACTAATCATCAGAGATGCAAATTAAAATGACAATGAGGTACCATCTCTCACCTGTCAGAATGGCTATCATCAATAGATCAACAAACAACAAGTGCTGGCGAGAATGTGGAGAAAAGGGAACCATAGTTCACTGTTGGTACCTGTCATTTGACTCAGTGATCTGTGCGCTCATTCTTGATCCTTCAGATGATCTAAGAGCTGCTGTAGAATCCAACCCACAGAATGTGTGAGTTTAGGGGAAGCTGGTGAAGGTTAAAGATTGTTGCTCCCACCGTAGCCAGTTTGGCTCAGTGGATAAAGCGTTGGCCTGTGGACTCAAGGGTCCCAGGTTCGATTCCAGTCAAGGGCATGTACCTTAGTTGCGGGCACATTCCCAGTGGGAAGTGTGCAGGAGGCAGCTGATCGGTGTTTCTCTCTCATTGCTGTTTCTAACTCTCTATCCCTCTCCCTTCCTCTCTGTAAAAAATCAATAAGATATATATTTTTTTAAAAAAGATTGTTGCTCCCCGTGGACTTAAATTTTAATCAGCATTTGGAGATTAACACACATATACACACACATGCACAGGCACGCACACACACACACTTGCAGGCACACACGCATACATTTCCGCAGAGGATTGTAATAAGAGTTGTAGCCTTAAAGCATTCATGTTCTTTTTGTTTATGTTTCCAGTTATGGTGACCATATTTTCTGAACCAAATATCAAAACCAATGGTCTAACACATGGCAGCCATCCTGTCTTATGGCACATGAACAGAATTATTTGCAGGCAAGATGTCCCAGAAAATGTGGATATGTGGAATTATCCTAAGGAGGACAGGTTTTCATTTTCCTCTGTAGCCTTGTTCTGCCCCTCTGCAAAGTTCAGAACCCAAGGGGCTATCCCTATGTCTCTTTCCTAGGCCACCTATGACCCAGTCTGTGCACACTTTGAAGATGTCTCTTCTGGGAACTGGGATTTCATTGGAAAAGTTATTTTTAGCCTTTCCAATTACAATGTGATCAATTTGTTTTTCCATAGTCTGGCCAAGAAAGAAGGTAGCCTTAGTAGAGAAATGGCTTTTCAGTAGGTTCCCTTGTTTCTCTACAGCAATGTGCTACTCATATTGGGGATAGGGTGATCCCAGGCACAAACAAGGAGAAAAAGGCAACAGAAGCATTTCTGCTGCTATCAATCAGCCATCGGGGGCCCAAAGGTATGTGGCTGTAATTGCTGGGGACAGAGAGAGTTATGGATGCAGACTGGAGGAGGAATGGCTTTGGAAGCCAGACTCAGTGGCCTCGTGAGGGTGCCCACAGCCCACATAAAGCGCTGTGTTCGGCAAGATGAAAGTATATTCAACTGCCTGAGAAAACCAGCTTCACTTTTCAGCATGGACAAGGAAAGCTCTTGGGGCATTTAAAAATGTATTTTCATGTAGGCAAAGGATTTATCCACAAGATATTGAGCATTTGGATGGGCCCAGCCCTACACAATACTACAGAAGAGAAAATGAAATGCAAGTCTAGAGAGACCTGGTGACTCTTTGGAGGAGAAACTTGCTAAAGTGGGGACAATGTGAACTTTTAAGTGAGATAAAATGAAATTCAAATTCCAGATTTGTCATGTACTAATTATGTCAACTTTGGCAAATTACTTGAGTTTTACCTTGATTTTTCTATTTGTTAAGTGGACAAAACTTCCTCGTAGAGTTTTTGCGAAGTCTAAGTGAGCAATGTAAGAAAAGGGCCTATTAACATCAGGGCATTTAGAAGGTACTCAACAGATGTCTATCATAGTGAGCCTTCGGAGACCTCGCTATTAAAAAACAATTGTCCCACAGCTAGCATGGTTCTCAATGGTGAAGGACTCAGAGCTTCCCTCTAAGATCAGAAATGAGACAAGAGTGCAGACTTTAACTTCTTGTATTCAACATAGTACCGAAAGTTCTAGTCAGAACAATTAAGCAAGAAAATTAAATAAAGGTATCCAAATTGAAAAGGAAGAAGTAAAATTATGTTCACAGATGACATGATCTTACCTGTAGAAAACCCTAAAAATTCCACACACACAAGAAAAAAAATTAGTTAGAACTAATCAACAAATTCAGCAAATTTACAGCATAAAAAATTAAAACACAAAAATCAGTTATATTGCTATACACTAACAATAAAGAATCCAAAAAGGAAGTTAAGAAACCAATTTCATTTACTATAGCATTAAATAGAATAAAATACTTAGGAATAAATTTTACAAAGGAGATGAAAGACTTGTACTCTGAAAACTATAAACTATTGCTAAAAGAAATTGAGAAGACACCAATAAGTGGGTAGCTAGCCCATGTTCGTGGACTAGAACACGAAGATGTTAATACTATCCCCAAACAATCTACAGAATCAATGTAATTTCTAACAAAATCCTAATGACATTTTTTGCAGAAATAAAAAAATGCTAAAATTTTTATAGAGTCTCAAGGGACCCCAAATAGCCACAATAATCTTGAAAAAAGAGCAAAGTTGAAAATTTCACACTTTTTTATTTTAAAACTTACTACAAAACTATAGTAAAGCACTGTGGTATTGCCATAAAGACATATATGAAACAATGGAGGGAATAGAAAGCCCAGAAACCCTGACATATATGGTCAAATGATATGCAACATGCCATTCAGTGGCTAAAGGATGGTCTTTTCCACCAAGGATACTGGGAAAACTGGATATGTACCATCAAAAGAATAAAGTTAGACCCTTGCCTTATACCATAGGCAAAAATTTACTCAAAATTGATCAAACAGTAGGAGTGAAGACTATAAAACTCTTTAAAAACATTGAGGAAAAGCTTTATGACATTGCATTTGGCAAGAATGTCTTGGAAATGCCACCAAACTCAAAGGAAACAAGTGGGAAAATATAAATATATTGGACTAAATCAAAATTTAAAATGTGCATCAAAGAATGTTATAAACAGAATTAAAAGGGAACCCACAGAATCAGAGGACACATTAATATCCAGAATTTCTACAACTCAACAACAAAATCAAATAACCCAGTTAAAGAATGGGTAAAGGACTTTTCTCCAAAGACATATACAAATGGCTAATAAGCAGATGAAAAGATGCCCCATGTCACCGAGCATTTCAGAAATGTAAGTCAAAACCTCAATGAGCTGCTACCTTATACCCATTAAGATAACTGCCAACAAAAACAAAAAATAGCAAGTGTTATCACAGATGTGGAAAAAATGGAGCCTCTGTGCACTGTTATCGGGAATGTAAAATAGTATACCCACTATGGAAAAGAGTATCGAGGTTCTTCAAAAAATTAAAAATAGATTTACCATATGTTCCAGCAATCACACTTCTGGGTATATACCCAAAAGAATTGAAAGCACAGGATTTTAAAGAGATATTTACACACCCATGTTTATGGCATCACTATTGACAATTGCCAAGAGGTAGAAGCAACCCGAGTGTCCATCAACAGATTGTGAAATATACATACAGTGGAATCGGTCTTAAAACAAAGGCATTTCTGTCATGTGCTACATATAACATGAATGAAATTTGAGTACATTATGCTAAGTAAAAAAGCCAGTCACAAAAAGACAAATACTATATGACTCAATTTATATAGAGAATCCGAGGTAGTGAAATTCATACAGATGGAAAATAAAATGGTGGTTCCCAGTGGCTAGGGGGTGAAAGGAATGGGGAGTTATTATTTAACGGCTACAAGGTTACAGTTTTGCAAGATGAAAAGAGTTCTGGAGAAGGATGTTGGTGACGGTCGCACAACAATGTGAATGTACTTAACACCACTGAATTGTACACTTAAAAATGGCTAAGAGAGTAAATTTTATGGTATGAGATATATCACAATTTTAAAAGAATTAAAATTCATATTTAAATTAAATAAGTTAATTCATTAATTAAAATAAAACCTGTCAATCACCAGAAACAGGAGCAGTCCAAACCCCCAATACCATGGGAGGTTAAATAATTAAGAGATATCTGGCGGCCGAGGAGACTGAAGCAGTCAGAAACGGGGTCGTAGAGGATTTGTGAATGATCTGGGTAAGGGGATGAAGAGGTGAGGGGACATTCCAGACAGACAGGAGAGCATGAGCAAAGGGACATAAGAGAATGGACATGCTGCATGGAAGCAAAACAGAAAGGACTAGGCCAGTGTAAAGTTGGAGCGGAGTGTAAAGTTGGGAAATAATGAGAGAGAGAAAACAGCTTAGGATGGGAATTATAGAATCAGAGGGTAGATAGGCATGAATAACACCCAATGGCAGAGTCGCTGAACTGGGTTCCCTGGTCTGGCCCCACCCCTCTCTGAGCAATGAAGGACCCAAGGAAAGGTGAGATCACAGGTGAGCAGCACCTATCACAAGGCCAGGAAGAAAAGGAGAGAGAAGGGAGGGAGCGAGGCAAACCTAGCAGATCTGACACCTAAAACAGGCTATGTTTTAAGTGATTTTCAGTAAATATAATGCAATGAAATGAATATATTTTGTGTATAATTAACAATTTGGACTCCCCAAATAAAAATTATTGAATCTTCCGTTTTCTCTCTTTTTACTATTTTAAATTATGACCACAAAAATTCCAAGGGATCACAAGGAATTACATAATTGAAGTGGCTCGAGTTATATTTTTTTTTTCGTTTTTGCAGTCATGGTGCTATAATTGTTTATTTTTTTATCCACTGTATAAACACAAAAATAAGTACTACTGCCCTGGCTGGGTGGCTCGGTTGGTTGGAGTGGCATCCCATATACAAAAATGTGTGGGTTTGATTCCAAGTCAGGGCACATACCTAGGTTTCAGGTTTGATCCCCAGTCAGCACACCTATGGGAGGCAACCCATCAATGTTTCTCTCTCACATTGATGTTTCTCTTTCTTTCCTCCACTTACTCTCTCTCTAAAAATCAATAAAAACATATCCTCAGGTGAGGATTAAACACCAACAAAAAGACTATGTACTACCACCAACTGTGTTCTGGGAACAGGTTTGAATGATTTGTAACTGTTATATATTCACTCTGGAAATAAACAAATATAGTCATCCTACATACGTCAGGGGCGGGCTGTACTACTGAGTTCTACAAATTAACTTCCACGTGGAATGCAATATTTGTTAAGAGAAAAGAAATTTTTAAAATGTCCTAGTTGAAGTTCACATATATATTATTAAAACTCAGCAGTAACTGCAACAATAATTTAGATTGTAGACCAACAAAAGAATTGTTGAAAGGAGGAGTATTTTATCACTGACATTGACTAGAATTGCCAGTATATGATGATAACAAAATGTTGAGCAATTCCTAGTCAATGTTATTATTATTTTTAAGTTCCTTGCAGACAAAACACCCCATTATTTCCTATACCCAGGGCAGACCACTGCCACTGGTATAACACTCAAGGGGAAATTAATTAGATGATGCAGAAGAGGCGAGTTAATATTAGTAGCCAACTTTCACCATGCAAAGCAGCTTAGCTCACCTCTTACCCTTCCAATGACAGCGCTCCACTGGCCTTAGGAGTTATTTCCACTTGAACTTCTATCAATTCATTCAGAATAGCACGTAATTTCCTGGCTAATTCCTGGGCTAATAGGCACAGCAGGAAAGCACACACAGCGAGTTTATGTGTTTATGCTTTGATTTCCAAAGCTAATGGTTTATTTAACTAGCAGGTTATTTCTTGATTACAAGCCCCTCATAGGCTGAAATTGTGTTTGTATTTCACAAATTGAATTTCACAACGCTTGCATTTCAAGACAATGTGTCAAGTTCAGCTCATTCTTACACCAATGTTTGTAATCAAAGCACAAGGAGTGAGCTTCTAGTTGTAAATAAAGCTGCAAATAACCTTAGCTATTAGAGGAGAAGAATAACTCTATGTACATTCATTCTACAGATGTTTACATAGAGCACAATGTACTGAAGGCATGAGATACGGAACTGATTAAACTACCACCACAGCCTCAACAACAAAATTGTAATGTGTGCAAGCTTGTTCAGCACCTTTAGGAAATATATATATATTATCGATTTCAGAGAGGAAGGAGAGGGAGAGAGAGATAGAAACATCAATATGAGAGAGAATCATTGATTGGCTGCCTTCTGCATGCCCCACACTGGGGATCGAGCCTTGACCAGTTATCTAACCATGACCTCCTGGTTCATAGGTTGACGATCAATCACTGAGCCACACTGGCCAGACAGGGAACTCTTACATGTGTCCTATAAGAGCACCTGTGGCTGCCTCAGGCTTTGAGTAATCACACCAGCCGACCTGGCTGTTTTGTGTCCAGTTCTGATAGCTCTGATTCCCATTTTTTTCTCACTGATGCCACCCTTTCAGACTGATTATTAAGATGCATATTTTTTAATTCCAGTTTGATATCCAACTCAGTCTTTCAGAGCTTTCTAGTTCTATGATCTGCAGCATGTGATTCTGCTTAATCTCAACCTTGCTTCCAAGACCCCAGTGTTGAGGGTAATTCAGACATGACATGTGTAACTAGTACACTGAAGGATGGAAGTACAGTCATGGCGCAGGGTGGAGTCAAAGAAATTGCGACTCTGTGCAGGCAACATCAGTAAGTTCAGTCCCATCAAAATCCAGCAAATATTTATTGAGCATCTAATATGTGCCAAGCAACAGGCTACGTCCTAAAGATGTAGCAACATTTTTTTTAAATCAGGCTTCTATCCTCTGAATATAATAGTCTTCATGGGAATCAAATATTAAAGCTACCACTATGTTTTATTACCAAAAGGGAGCTAGAGGCTGTAATGGGAATATAAAACAACAGGATTTAACTTATACTGCGGATTGCCACCAGGAAGTCCTCTAAAGGAAATATGACATAAGCTAAATGTGACACTTGCGTAGGAGATTAGCTGGTGGAAAACGATAGTAAAACAAAGGGAACGGAAAAGGTTGAAAGCATCACACCTTCGGGGAAATACAGAAATTCCACCATGAATGGAGATGGATATAAGAGGAGTAGAACAGTAACAACAGGTGGTTTGGTCTGACTGGAGTATTGAGTGCAGTGCATAAGGATGAAGCTAGATAACTAGGCAGAGATCAGATCAAAAAGCATCTGGACAGACATGTCCTGAAGTGATGGGGAGAGAGGCAGTGAAGGGCTTTAATTAGGAAAATTCACAAGTGAATTTGTGCTTCAGGGAATTTACTCCAGTGGCAGTAGAAAGAATTGATTCAAACCCAGTTAGAATCCTATCAAGGAAAAAGATGGGGAAGGCTAAAGCCATGGGGCAGATGAAAGGAAAGGAAAATTTTGAGAATTTTTCCAAAGCTAGAACTGACATAACTTAATGACTCATCCTTTGGATGAAAGGTATGAAACAAGAAGGTAACGATGATGCTCAGAATCCAGGCTTGAGTGATGGAGTTGATTCTGTGACCTTTCATCAGAAGAGCACATATTGGAAAGGAAGGAGTTTTGAGTTCAGTACTGAACACTTTTTTATTTGTGCTGTTTTGGGCCATGTAGCAAGTTATTACATGTGTTGTACTAGAGCTCAAGAGATGGGTTTTTGAGAGAAAAATCACAGTCATAAAAATAAGTGTGCAATTTCTCAGGGAATATATAAATTAAGAAAAGCCAGAAAATGGTTCAGAAAGCATCCTTTCGTGCAGAGTGAGAAGAGGAGATAGTCAAGCTACCTCACAGGAAGAGGGAGGGCGAGAAGAATAGGTGAGACATGCATAAAAGCCAATGGAGAGAAGGTGAGAACTACCAGTTCACATGAGAGGTCAAATTGCATGAAGAGAGAAGAGGATTTGGCAATTAGGGAAGAGGTCAAGGGAGCCTATACCAGACTGCCTTCAGGAGTCTTCCCTTAGGGAAAGTTAGGGGTTCACGGGACCATGGTCCACATAATGTGATGAAATCAACCAGATTGAAGCATGGAATGAAGCAGAGCAAAAGGAAGACATGGGTGGAGAGTGGAGTGTTGGATTTTCATGTTGCGGGGGTGGAGCCCATCAACATGTGATCTTGGGAGGGAGATGTGATGAGGGTGGGTGTCAATCACTGAACTGAGGTCAGGAAATTCCCAACACAGGCACCACAGTCATTCCAAATGGAAGCAGAAGTGGGTGGAGAGGAAGACTCTTGGACAGGGGTCATCACTGTTGAAGAATGTGAAAGATTAAACCTGAAAGTTGGTAGAGAGGTGAGAGAAAGGGGGCAGGTAGTGGTGGAACATACGCATCTCTGGAGGAGGGTTTTGAAAGAGGTGGGGCATGAGTAAACCTCTGTGGCAGCAGAGATAAGTGTCTGAAAGGTTACCAATGTTCCCAGTTCGTGACTGAGGTCTCAAAAGGATGAGCAAGTTCCACCCGAGAGGCTGCAAGCACAGTGGCATCACCAAGGACAGTGTCCGACTTCACTTAGGAGACATTGAACATATTTTAAAATGTATTTGTAATGGAGCAAAATTCCAGAAGGAAAAGCAGGAAGGGTTTAGACAAAGGTCAGAAGTTCAGGAAGCAGGAAGCCAAAGAAGAGGGCAGCAGATGAGTAAGCACAGGAAATGGTGTCATGAATTATCAGGTGTGGAACTGGTGGCATAAGTTCTGAAATTCCTCTTTCTCAGTCATGCTGAGTTGAGACACAGGGAGAATTTACAGATTTGCTCAGCTTGTCCTTGCCCTGGGAAGTAGCCTGTTTGATCATGGGCATATCGTATCTTTACGGCTGGATGGCATTCATCTCATGAACATAGCTCTGTACATCCCAAGCTTGTGCTCTACTCCAAAAGCATATTTCTACATCCACTTCTTACTCATGTTAACATCTTACCCAGACGTGAGTTTTCATAGTCAATTTGACTGGAGGAATTGCCATAAAAATTATAGATAAGATGAACACAGCTTCAAGATTCTTGGCCCACAAACGCGACTGAAATCACATTATTTCTTCCCTTTGTTTAACCTAAATGAAAAGATATTTTGACATTTCAGTGAGCTGCTCTCATTTAAAAAAAAATTAATCTGAGAAATTTTCTTCCATTCTCTCAACATTGGGAGAGTTCCATTTCTCTTTCTGATTTTATTAGCTGCCAGAACACACACACACACACACACACACACACACACACACACACACACACAAAAAAAAAAAAAAAAAAAAAAAAAAAAACCTTTCATTTTCCTCTCAAACCACCCACTTGGTATCTTTTATGCTTCGGCAATCCACACAGATCACTCCCTCAGCATGGCTGCCTCATTAAGGAATACAGAGAAAGGGGCTCAGCCTCACCTCCCATGGGAACAAACAGAGCAGCCACACAGCCAATCCCTGGGGTTTGCAAGGGAAATGGCTTTAACCCAGCCCTGCACAAAGCAGCCCTCACATAGGGCCTGAAGCATGTCCACATGACAGAATCTGCTTAGGTTCAATGGCAAGGCCCTTGGACAGACAGAGAGTGGGAAGCAGAGGAGAGAAGGCAAAAGAGATAACCAGAACCTCATTATTGTCATCATTGGCAAGCTTGCCTGCTTCATCCTTCCTAATGGAGTATGAAATGGAAGACACACCATCCCGTTAATAAGCATAGCATTTGGCTTGAGTGGCATCACTTCGGTGCCCAGGGCCCGCATCCCAGGCCAGTGTGAGAAGCCACAATGGTCTGTGTTGGGACTTGGGGAGATTATAGGGGGAGGGGAAGCCTTTTCTGGCTCAGCACCCATGAGTCAGCCTATCTTCAATCTCTTTGCATTTATCTCAGGGATTGGATTCCATCACACTGAGAAGGGCCTTCAGCGCTAGTGAGGCTGTCAGGGTGCCTGAAATTATCACAGGCTAAAGACATTGGAGTTCCCCAGCTTAAAACCATATAAGCTGTCCTCTAAATCTTAGAAAAATGACATGAGCTTCAGACTGGATAGGCTTTTTTTTATTAAGATGAAAGAGTTACAGTCTAGGAGCTGTGGCAGGACCTTGGAGAGCACTCTGCTACTGAGTGCTCAATGATTCTGCACAGGTTGTGGAATGAGGCAGAACGGAGTGGAGTTCTGGCTCCCCCGCTTTCTCACTGTGAGATCTTGGATCTTGGACTAGTTATTTAGGTAATAACAATAATTATCTATAACCCACAAACAAGTTTTAGGGTTAGATTAGGTAAAATAATATATGTAAGATGCCCGGGAAAAAATTATATTTTGTATAGTGTCTCTTGTTTTTAGATTATCTCCTGCTCTCTGGGAAGACTCCAAAGAGTGAAATTTGGAATGTAAGCTTGTTTGGAAGACAAAGGGGGGTAGAGGCCAGGAGAGGGAACAGTATCTGTGGGAAGAGTGTAGGAAGAACACTTCACGATAGGAATTGGCTGCTGTTCAAAAGTGGTGGTGAATAAAGGCCAAGTAGAGGAGATCATTAAGGACATGAGGGTTTGAATTCTGGCTTGGCTACTTTTTAGTTGTTTGGCCTAGGGCAAGTTACAAAACATCTCTCTACCTCCTTTTACTCACCCACAAAAGAGAAATTATAAGAGTACCTGCCGCATAGGTAGGAAGACCAAATAGTTTTATCCTTCAAACAAGGATTTTTTAAAGTAAAATGAGGCACTATTGATAATTATGCTGGAATAACTTGTACAAATCAAAATATCCTGGTCATGGGGTTGGAAGTATTAAGTGACCTAGTTCTTGAATATGTTTTGATCCATGCCTGTCATGTTGCAAGTACTCAACAAATGTTGCATTCATGTTTACTAGTGAGTTTATCTTGTCAAGTCACTAAACCTATCTAAGTCATTTCCTTGTTTAAAAAATAGGGATAATAGTAGTACCTACAACTTGGCATCATTGTTAAGGATTAATTGGAATATTGCATATGAAGCACTTGCCACAGTTCTTGACATATAGTAGATACTGAAAATTAGCTATTATTACTGAGTTCAGGGTCAGGGATCAGATGAGAGGAATAGGAAGCCTACACCTTCTGAAATTGCTCTTTCTCAGTCAGTATAGAGTTGATAATTCGCACATTTGCTAAGTGTTTGTCCTGGCCATTAAAAGAAGCTTGAAGTGAAATTTAGATAGAAAAAGTGAATTGTTACTTTAGTTAATAGTGGTGAGTATAATGTAATAAAAGGGGCACTGATTTAGAAGTCAAAAGTTCTCTGTCCCAGTCCCAGATTCATAGCTACTAACTGCATGGCTTTGGACAGGTCACTTAACCCTTAGAAGTCCCAGTTTTCTTATCTGTAAATAAAGGCTGCATTTCTCAAGATTGCTATGTGTACCAGCTCTAAGTAAACTGTAAAACATATGAGAATGGATGAGACTATATTTGATAATGATACCTTTTACTTTAGCCCCACCTGGGCTAATGAAGCACTTCCCACTCTTTTGTTGTTGTGCTTTCTGAAGAAAATGAGGAGTAAAGTAACAAATTATCTCCTTCATCCACACACCCCATAAAGGATGCTTGCTACTTTCAATTCTCCTCCATTTGATACTGCTGCCCAGTTAATGTACTTCTAACAGACTGAGGAACACTCTAGGCTACAGAAAATCATCCTACCATCATGTTCAGTTACTCAAGCTGCTTCCTTTTCTCTTTACCCCTATTCCATTTAGCCCATGCTTCTACACCACCACCACCACTGCTCCAAACCTATCCCATCTACAGAGGGCCAATTAAATTACTTCCTCTCAACACGAACATTTGCATATCTAAAATTCACATTTTAATTATGATTAGGTCTGGGTTAAGTTCAGATATGTGCTGAAAACATCATTTCCCATTATACCATTAACCAGGCTCATTCTTTCACATTTCCAAGCATATAAATCTTGGGTATGCACGCACGTGTGCGCACACACACACACACACACACACACACACACTACAAGACCTTAGCCAGCAAAACAACCTGATGGACAAGAAGGGATTTCCATATGTAGCTTCTTATTAATAGACCTTTTGACTAAAAAAATATATATAAATTAATTCCAAGCCTGTGTTGGCCCCTACTCCCTCTTACTCTCTTATACATTATCTTCCTCCCCATTTTCTCCACAGGTCAGTGTCAGACCAACAAGGGAAAGTTCTCTGTGAGGTCTCAGCCTCCCTTATTTGAAAAAGGTTAGAACATTCCTGTCACTCTCAGTAACAAGGTAGAGTGTCAGGAAGATGGGGCTTGACCTTAGTAAATACACAGAGCTTGGTCCTAGGGTTAGAATTTGTAGTGGCTCAGCCCTGACCTGTTTGGCTCAGTGGATAGAGCATCGGCCTGCGTACTGAAGGGTCCCAGGTTTGATTCCGGTCAAGGGCATGTACCTTGGTTGAGGGCACATCCCTAGTGGTGGTTGTGCAGGAGGCAGCTGATCAATGTTTCTCTCTCATCGATGTTTCTAACTCTCTATCCCTCTCCCTTCCTCTCTGTAAAAAATCAATAAAATATATTTTTTTAAAAAGAATTTGTAGTGGCTCATCTGGATGAGGCGAGATGTTTCAAAGCAATCTACATTTTTTCTTGAAAATGTGTCATTTTATTTTATGTTGTTGTATTAGAATTTAAGAGCCTAATTTTTGTGACTTGGGTAGTGAGGTACCCAGGAACAGAACCACATACTTAAAAAAAATGCTTTCAACAAGTCTGGGTCTTAACTCTCACTTTCAAATTATTTCATCTATCAGCTGGACCACAGGAAAAGCAATGGGTTTCCTACATTATGGGTAGGAGTATAGAGCCACAACTGTGCAACTGGCAGTAGTATTACCGGCCCCAGCAGGCCACCTTCCAAAGTGTACATTGTTGTAGAGAACATCCAAAGGCTAAGAATTAGCCTGCCAACCTTTCAGCACCGCGGACAGATCACCAATACCTGGTATGTGGCGCTTTAAACTTAAGTCAGTATAGCACATTTCCAATGAGGAAACTCTACAAAAAAAAAAAAAAAAAAAAAAAAAAAAAAAAAAGGCATAAACCAAGGTCATTAGAGTTCATAGGAAGCAGATTCAAAGGGATTATTGGATTTTCTTGGTCGTTTAGTAAAATTATGGAGGATTCAGAACTAAGTGTCCTTACACACCACATCTTCCCATGTGAATAGGCTGTTAAAAACCACTAACTAAGGAAAACAGAAGGGGTATTAAAGGCCTAGTCTCACCAAAAAAAATGTGAAGGCAATTGCTTTTCTGGAATTTTACTTGGAGGGAAATGAGATGAGGATTTGGCAGTCAGACTTAGGCAGAACCTCAATCAGATAATAGCTTTCTATTACAACATGGAGCATATAAATATATTACAAGCGTTCATTCACAGGGGGAATTACAATGCTGTTATAACAATTAATTTATAAAACTTCCAATTAGGTAATAAGCCTTACGTATTATGCTCATCTCTCTCTTCGACATATGAATATGCGTACACAAACATGTATTCTCGCTTTCCATGAAGTCACACATTCCCCTTACAGTCCTTTTCCTAGTGTCTCTCTCAGGGTATCTCCTTATTCTCCTCTCCTCCCCTCTTTCTTACCCCATTTGGGTCCCAGGTTTGCTTTCTAACTCAAAGGAGCTCTCAACTGCACAGACAAAATTATGAAATGTACTGAAAGTACATGGACGTTGATAACAATTCCAAGCCAACATTATTGATGAACAAGAGGTCATTTGTGCAGCTCAATGTGGTAGAAAATTATTTAATTAATACCAAAAAGGCATTAAAACAATGCTGACTCTGTGTCAGCATGTATCTGAGGCTCTGGGACTATATCTGTGACCAAGACAGAAAAGAATCCTGCCACCATGGAGCCCCTGTTCTCATGGGAGAGACAGATAATAAGCAAGTCAGCAGGAAATATAACACATTCTAGAAACTAATAATTTTCATTAAAATATTGCCTTTCTAAGGAGGTGACAGTTGAGCTGAGACAGGTAATTTCATGCCAATGACACCCATTAGTGATTTAGAATAGTTGTGTGTTATCTATATTCCTCAGAGACATTGTCATCTGTTCATCTTCTAAGCAAGGAAACAAGTTATTTTATCACACAAACAAAAACAAATGCCCCCTGGCTAATAGGGACAGTATGTCTGTGAAGGTAAAAACTGACTGATGTAACATAAATCCAAAGTTTTCAGTGATTTGAGGTAATACATGTTTGTTTTCTGTTTACCTCCAGTCTGATCCAAGGCGAGAGGCAATTGGGTTCAGGGGGGTCCAAGGTCACTGGGGCACTCTCATTCATACGGCAGAAGGAGAAGAGGCAGCATGGAGGGTCACATGGAAGATATTTTAAGGGGCAGATATTTCATCACATATATTAACTGGAACTCAGTCACATAGTCTCAGCTAGTGGTAAAAAAAAAAAAGCCTGGGAGAGACAGTCTAGCTGTGTGCCTAGGGAACACTTAATGAACACTGGCTCATCTCTGCCCCAAGGAGGTGGAAGGAAAAATTATCTTACACTTTGAAAAGAGCATCTACACTGCTGACGGGAGAACTAACTAGGCTAAGAGTTCAGTTAATATACAGTTTTCCTTATTCACTCTGAGGGATGATGAGCAACTGAATTTTTCAAATCATGGCAACTATAGGCATAACAATGGTGTAATAATGCTTCAATGACCATTAATCCATTGGACCTTCAGAAATTTGCATCCTTGTACATAGACAGAGCAAGAGTATTGTTTCCATTTTAGAAAATGGTGAACCAAGAGCCAAGCAATCACTTAGAGCTGAAAGAATCTATTATTTCATCTAAATCCATCATTTCAGAGTTGAGGAAATTAACATCTAAAGGGGTGTTGCTGTCGGGCCCATGTGTATAGAATTAGTCATTAAATAGGTGTAAAGTTTCAGTTATGCAAGATGAGTAAATGCTAGAGACCTGCTGTACCACACAGTGCCAGTAGTTAACATGCACCTTCAAGTTTCAGAGTGTAGACCTCACATTGTGTTCTTACCACAAAACAACAACAAAGAAAACAAGGAAACGCTAGGAGATGTTGGACATGTCTAGTACCTTGATTATGGTGATGATACCAGAGTTTTTGCATATGTCTAAACTAATAAAATTATATGCATTAAATAGGTTCAGTCTTTCTACATCAATTATACCTCAGTAAAGACTTTAAAACAGAAAATATTAGAGCACATGTATAATTAATTAATAATGAGGGCAAATTTCATTTCATTGAAGATTTTTTATTAAATACCTACCTACACACACACACACACACACACACACACACACACACACACCATACATACACTTGATCACAATGTGAAATCCTCTACACTAGTATAATCTAATCTAATAAAAGACAAACATGCAAATTGACCATACCTTCTCTATGCCTTAAGCCATGCCCACCTGCCAATCAGAGCGACTATATGCAAATTAACCCAACCAAGATGGCGGCCAGAAGCCACAGAACTGAAGTGAGCAGGAGGCTTGCTCCAGTGATGGAGGAAGCCAAGCTTCCTGGCTGGCTCTGAGCTCCACTGAAGGCAACAAAGTTTCAATTATAGAAGGTAAATAAATCCAGATACCTGCTTTCAGCCAGCCATGGCCATGGAGCTGGAGCAAGCAGGAGCTGGCTCTGAGCTCCACTGAAGGCAACAAAGTTTCAATTATAGATGGCAAATAAACCCCAAAATTAAAAGAAAAAAAGGAGAGGCTGGGAGCTTCCATTGCCAGGGGGCTTGACCAGCCTGAAAATGGCCCTCAGCTCCTCACCCAGACTGGCCAGGCACCTCAGTGGGGACCCCCCACCTTAAAGGGGGTGTGGCCAGCCTGAAAATAGCCATCAGCCCCTCACCCAGGCTGGCCAGGCACCCCAGCGGGACCCCCACGCTGATCCCGGACACCCTTCAGGGCAAACTAGCTGCTCCTCACCTGTGCACCAGGCCTCTATCCCCCTGAACACCAGGGGGCAGACGCTCAATGCAGGAGCTGCCCCCTGGTGGTCAGTGCTCTCCCACAGGGGGAGCTCTGCTCAGCCACAAGCCAGGCTGATGGCTGCCAGTACAGCAGTGGTGGTGGGAGCCTCTCCTGCCTCCTCAGAGGCACTAAGGATGTCTGAATGCAGCTTAGGCCTGCTCCCCGCTGGCAAGTGGACATCCCCCGAGGGCTCCTGGGCTGCCAAAAGGATGTCTGACTGCCAGCTTAGGCCCAATTCCCCAGGGAGCGGGCCTAAACCAGCAGGTGGTCATCCCCCAAGGGGTCCCAGACTGTGAGAGGGCACAGGCCAGGGTGAGGGACCCCCCGAGTGCACAGATTTTTGTGCACTGGGCCTCTAGTAAAGGATATAAAAACATAACTTCCCTGGAGGTAATAAAAAAAAGGAGGTCTCCTTTTCAGCCCCCCACTTCTTTGATTAATGGATAATATTCACATCCCTCAGAGTTCATTCCTCTTATTTTCTCTTTCATCCTATACTTTCCTGCTAGGCAACACTATAGTTTCAATTGTATTCGAGTTGTGTTTGGGGAAGACACCCAGAACTCTCACCCAGCTGTAGTCCCTCAGACATCCAACTGCCTCCCGGGTATTTCACTTGTTTCTCAAGTGAACAAAACTGGACTTATCTCCTCTCACAAACTTGACTGCGCTCTGACGCTCCTTTCCTCAGCTCACTCAAAAGGAAACCTGGGAATCAGACTGACTCCACCCCCCCCTACCCTGTCAGAGGCTGGGTTTCCTAAAAGCAGAACATGAAAGGGGGTTTATTTTGCAAGCGATTTATTGACAGAGTGCTCTCAGGAGAAGGGAATTGAGGAAACTGGGTGGACAAAGGAAGGAGCTGAACAAGAACATGGTCTCAGCTGGAGACGGGCTTCACCTGGTCCCACGGGGAGCTCTGGAGCACAGAGAACAGGGTAATGCTGACCCCACCTCGGGCTATGAGACCAGACTTCCATATCCTCACATCGGTCAGTCATTGGCTACAAACTGCCAGTGGGGAGAGGGTGGCATAATCTCCTACACGAGATAGCTCCTATTCAGACAGAGCCAGTGCTCTAGAGAAGTGGTCACTGAGGAATTAGCAGCCCACACAGCAGCTGAAGGATGGATGGATGCACCTGCCAGCTAAAGGAGATCTGGGCAGAATACCAACAGCAAACACAATGCCTCCCATAGGCAACTAATCTATAAAGACCATTGATTTATCTCCTAAATATGATTCTAATCTGTCTACTTCTCTCCATCTCCAATACCCCAAGAAGTGCTTTCCCACCTCTGCTCTCTGGCATGGTCTGAATCCTCCACTAAGAATGCTTTTTTCCACGTGTGGATACTTATGCATCTTTCAAATCCAAGTTCAAATGGCAATTCCCTTTTGTAGTTTCTGCTGATCCAGCTCTCCTCCTGCAGAAATAGTCACTCATTTTGTTCCCATTGTACTTTATATGTTCATCAGTTGTAGGACTTAGACACTAATAACTATAGCACAATGAATGATTTCCTCTTTACATGGTGGCACAGTATCTCCTGAGATGATGGGTTGTGTCTTATTCATTTCTGTATCTGCAGTGCAAAACACAGTCCCTGACGCACAGTATGTGCTCAATAAATGTCTGGATATAACCCTAAAATGTACATAATAAGTCATGGGCAGCAAAGCTGACCTGGAGGCATTCATCGATGGAAATCCTAAATTGGGTAGAGAAGAAATCTAGGTACTAACACATCACTTCTTCCTATTTGCTCTCAAATGCACATCCATCCATCTCCAAACAGCACATCCGTCTGTTAAATTCAAGATCAACTGGTCCATTCTCTCACTATTCCCTTTCTCACAGGTCGATTCCTTCTCTGACCTCTTAGAAAATATCACAATGATACCACGGTATTTTCACATAGGCCAGTGTACTACAGCTTATAGTGAGTCCTAATTATTTCATGTGTGGCTCCTTGAAAGCTAGGGCCTTACCTTACAACTCTGTGCATTACACTGGGGGCAGTAGTAGACAATGAGGGCTCAAGGAGTTTTTTCAGAATTGATTATGGCAGGAAATACTTGGGTGTGGAGGCTATGGCATTTTGAAAGAAGCAGTCAAAGCAGAAGGCAGTTTACATGGAAGGTAGTTCATCAGCATAAGTTACTACCTCCTGGCCTACGACGTGACTGCACCCGACACACCTGACTGTGAACTGACGCCACCTGAGCTAGGAGAGAAGCGGCACCCGGTTTCCTTGTGGAATAACAAACTGCCTGCTTCAGGAGGTGCTGCTGTGGCCCCATGATCCTTGTTCGAAGTTAGGACACAGGGCAGTCCTTCTGCAGTTTAAAAGAGAGAGAGACAGGGAAGCGATAACCCATAAACTTGGAAACAGCACTGCACCCTGGGATCCGAATTGATTTTCTCTCTCTCCTCTGACTCTGCAGGCTGCAAGGCCGAAATCAAGAAGACACAAGTCCTCTATTAAGACAACATGAAACATATTTTTAAGGTGGGGCGGGTGAGTGGAGAGCTGGTGCTTGTAGGATTGAGAGGCTCGTGGATCTGTTGCATGAGGACCCTGAGAGCAGGTCCTTTCTGGAATCCCGCCCACACCCTACCATGGAGTACACAGCCCACTGCTCCTGGAGAGGAGCTGCACCATTTACCCAGTGGTGCGATGGCCGAACCTGAACTGGCCTGTTAAGAGGAGAGGCCATGTCAGCAAAGTTTTTTGTTGTCGTTGTCATTGTTTTGTTTGTTAACTTGGGCTGGTGAACACACAATATAACTTTGTTTAACTTTGTGCCATATGTTCGGTGTCCATGTACTTCTACTGAGTTTTGGCTTTCTTGTCTGTAAAGTGAGGACAGTAATACCTGATTCTAGAAAACAAATGCACAGTAACATTTATGAGCCGGGTCGGCGTTTAGTAAATGGTAATGGCTCTTCATCTTTCTCCTGCTCTCGTTGCAAGTTTGGCTCTGGTTTGCAGTGTTTGCACAGGACCCTCTGCTTCCTTCATCCTGAATGCGACTTAGATCTGATTGCTTCAGTCTGTTTGAGCTTTGCCTTGTATGGAAGCATGTAGCATCTGGAGTTACACACACCACTCGGCATGTGATGGTGGGTCCTTGCTTATTGTACTCTTGTTGCTTTATGTATGTAATCTTGACCTTCCTGGATAAAGTTCAGGAGCCCCCTCACTTGGCAGACACAGTCCACTAGGAACGTGAGCTCCGTGAGAATACAGACCACGCTCATCAGGCATTCCCAGCCCTGAGAGCTGTGCCCAACAAATATTTGTTGAGTGAATGAATGGCAAAGGAACTTTCTCTATTTCAAGCTTTGAGTATGAGGGATATTGTTTAAGTAATCGAATTTGGGAATATTCAAGAGTCTTTGTGAACCAAATATATAAAATGAGTTTTGTTGTATAAGAAAATAAATTTCACATCCATGCTAACTAGTTTTGTTCTGGGCACTTTGGAAATTTTAATGCTTCATATAATGTAAAGTATCACAGCCTATTCCTAATTATTCATTTTTTAAATAGTCATGAATTGATTTTAATCTGATTTTGTTGTAAACAATCATGACCACAGGAAAGAACCACTGAACCAAAGTCGAGACCCATCTTGGTTCTTTCCCATCCATGTGTCTGTGTCAAATCAGTTCCCCTCTGGGTCTGTTTTCCTTATCTGTAAAAATACTGGTATCTAATGTCTGTTTGATATGTAATATCTAGTTTGGGAAGCTAAATTCCACCTCTCCACATAGCTCAGATTGAAATTTTTGCCACTTTCCATTCTTCTTATTTGGATGTTATATACAAGAGTGATGTTTTCATTGCCAGAAGAATTCTGTCACCAGATGACAATGTACCAGTAAGATCAGAATATAAAGCATGACATCCTTTTTTTTGTAATTTTTTAAGGCTTTTAGAAATTTTTTATTGAATTTATCGGGGTGACATTGGTTACTAAAATTATGTAGGTTTCAGGGGTACAATTCTATAATACAACATCTGTATATTATATTGTGTGTTCACCTGCCAAAGTTAAGTCTCCTTCTGTCTCTATTTATCCCCCTTTACCCTCTCTAACCTCCCCGCTCCCCCTTTCACTCTGGTAATTACCACACTTTTATCTGTGTGTCTATGAGTAATTTTTCTATTTTTGCTTGATTTCTTCAACTTTTCTGTCCAGCCCTCTTCCCCTTTAATAAGCTGTCGGTCTGTTCTCTGTATCTATGAGTCTGTTCTATTTTGTTTGTTTATTTTGATCATTAAATTCCACACATAAGTGGAATCATATGGCACCTGTCTTTCTCTGACTGGCTTATTTCACATAGCATAATATGCCCCAGGTTCATCAATGCTGTCCCAAAAGGTAAGATTTTGTTCTTTTTTACTGCTGGATAGTAATCCATTGTGTCAATGTATCACAGCCTTTTTATCCACTCATTTACTGATGGGCACTTGGGCTGCTTCCAAATCTTGACTATTGTAAATAACACTGCAAAGAACATAGGGCTACATATATTCTTTCAAATGGATGTTTCAGGTATTTTCAGATATATTCCCAAATGTGGAATCGCTGGGTCATAAGGCAGTTCCATTTTTAAGTTTTGGAGGTAACTTCACACTGTTTTCCACGGTGGCTGCACCAATCTGCATTACTACCAACCATGCACAAGGGTTTTATTTTCTCCACATCTTTGCCAAAACTTGTTTGTTGATTTATTGATGATAGTTATTCATTGATGATAGGTATGAGGTGATAGTTCATTGTGGTTTTAATTTACATTTGTCTGATACTTAGTGACTTTGAGCATCTTTTCATATGTCTATTGGCCATCTGTATGTCCTCTTTGGAGAAATGTCTCTTCAGGTCTTCTGCCCATTTTTAATTGGACTGTTTGTTTTTTGGGTGTTGAGTTGTATAAGTTATTTGTGAAATCTGGATGTTAACCCCTTCTCAGATGCGTCATTGGCAAATATGTTCTCCCATTCAGCTAGTTGTCTTTTCATCTTGTTAGTGGTTTCCTTTTGTGCAAAACTTTTTAGTTTGATGTAGTCCCATTTGTTTACTGTTTCTCTTGCCCAAGCAGGCATATTGGAAAAAAGTATTGCTACAAGAAGTGTCCAATATTTTACTGCCTATGTTTTCTTCTAGGATTTTTATGATTTCAAGTCTTACCTTTAAGTGCTTAATCTATTTTTAGTTTATTCTTATATATAGTGTAAGAAGGTGGTCTAATTTCATTATCTTACATGTATCTGTCCAATTTTTCCCCCAACACTATTTATTGAAGAGACTGTATTTACCCTATCGTATGTTCATGCCTCCTTTCTTGAATATTCATTGATGTAAAGGTTTATTTCTGGTTCTGTTCTGTTTCATTGATTTATATCCCTGTTTTTACGCCAGTACGTGTTGTTTTGATGACTATGTCTCTGTAGTATAGTTTGATATGAAATAGTGTTTCCTCCAACTTTGTTCTTCTTTCTCAAGATTTCTGTGGCTATTCCGGGTCTTTTTTGGTTCCATATTTTTGGAATATTTGTTCTAGTTCTATGTAATATGTCATTGGTATCTTGATAGGAATTGCATTGAATCTCTAGACTGCTGTGGGTAGTATGAACTTTTTAATTATGTTAATTCTTCTTATCTGTAACATGGTATATGCTTCCACTTACTTGTATCTTCTTTAATTTCTTTCTTCAGTGTTTTATAGTTTTCTGAGTACAAGTTTTTAAATCCTGGGTTAAATTTATTTCAAGGAATATTTTTATGCAATTGTAAATGGGATTGTTTTCCTAGTTTCCCTTTCTGATAGTTCATTACTGTTGCATTAAAATGCAACGGAATTCTGGATATTTATTTTGTATTCTGCTATTTTACTGAATTCATTTATCAGTTCTAATAGTTTTTTTGGTGGAATCTTCAGGTTTCTCTATACAGTATCAGGTCATCTGCTTAAGCATGACATTCTTAACATCAAATAGTACCCAAAATCACTGGATTTGCAAAATCCATCTAATTAAATTCCACTATAGTTATGGGCTCAAATCACTATACGTTTCAATTCTACATCACAAAAAGTTAGAGTGCTCCTGGGAGCCATAGAAACTTCTAGAGCAATCTCTTCATTTTATAGATAGGACACGGCTGACCAGAGTGAAAATGACTGGCCCAATGTCACAACATGGGTTATAAAGCCAGAACTTGGACCCATCTCCTTAGTCCAAGCCAGTGCTCTGCACCATGCCACACCATTTTCTTACGTAAATGCGTTTGCTTGCCTAGGTGTAAACCACACAAGTCTGTGCCTATGTGAGCCTAAAAAACTTATCACTGACAAAGACACACGTGAATCTATGTATTTCTTTTTCTTTCTTTGTTTTCAATTAAAAGTAGTTATGCTTATCAAAAAGCTATGGGGAAAAGAAAACAAAAATAGAAAGAATAAAAATATATAGAAATCATCTATTATACCAGCATCCAAACCTAATTACCATTAACAAGTTGAATGATTCCTCCCATTTTTTAAATATGCATATTTCTATATTGTCATATGCATACTAGATATATAATTGAACACCTTGCTGTTGCCATTTAAATCATATAATGAGTTCTTCATGTTTTTATGTTCTAGTCTTCATCAATATTTGAATCACCACATAACATTCTGTTAATTGGATTAAACAGTTTTAGAACATTCTTTACTTGTTGTTTACAGTTTTAAATAACACTGAACTGAACTTTTTGTTTATGTGTATTTTTTATGCTTTTGAGTATTTCTTTAGTGTAAACACTAAGTAGTGGATTGTTTTTTTAAAAGGCACCAATGAGCATTATAGTGCTCTTGATATGTTCATTTAAATTGCTTTACAAGAGGATTTGTGAAATTTCCACTGTCACATACAATGTATTAGAGTGGCGTTCTCTAGTTTCAAAAAAAAATTACTTATATCCAATATAGAACAAAGAACCTTATGTGTATAATAAAAACATGAACAGAGTCTTTTCTAGTGGAGAGAGTAAAAAGATTCCAAACTCAGGAAACAATTGCTGAAGACGCATTTCTGGGACCACAAAGTGGAATGGAAAAGTAACAAAGCAGGGAAATATTTTACAAGCACAATTTCAAAGGCTTCTCCTATATTGCTTTCTCTATCGCTAGAAATATAGAAAGTTATTGAACTTTGCTAAAGGTTTTTTCTTCTCGGTCACAAAACCAATGAATTGAAGAGGCACTTAGATAAAACATCGGTGGGAAAAGCAGTAGTAATTTGTCAGGCAGGATGCAATTGGAAGGGATGGCGAAACTGTGTTTGCAATCATATGTGCTGACCAACAAGGGACAACTTTCTGACCCCCTTGCTCCTTCGTTCTGCCTTGCCCCACTTTGTGTAGGGAAAGCTCTGCAGGAAATAGTGGGGAACCTCAGTAATGCTATGCAGGGCCTCTCTCTGCCACCACCTGTGCTGTTCTCTACCTTCCCAAGAGTGCTGCCCTCTCCTTGACCTCTACAGCTCACCAGAGGGATTGGTAGAACTGAGCACAGGGGATGAGTCCAATTTCCCCATATGTGGGGCATGGACTGCTCAGGAGCCAGAGTCTACACAAGAGGACAGAAAGGGCCTTACAATGTCACAATCCATACTAGGTCCTCTAGTTGGGGTGCAACCCAACTTATATACCTGCTGGGAGGGGAGAGAAGGACAGTAGAGTGCCTCTACTTGCTCGTACATGAATTGGAAATAGGAGTATAGATATCCACCCAAATCATACCACGAACATACACATTTCTAATGTGGTCCCTGCCTCTACTGTATATTTTGTGTAGATATATGTTCATGCAGCTTACATACGACATGTTTGCTTATTTCTTTATTATATAACACTAGAGGCCCGATGCACGAAATTCATGCAAGAGGCTCAGCCCTCAGAGCCCCAGCTGCCTCAGCCCTTGCAACCCCGGCTGCCTCGCAGCCCCATGGCCCCACAGCCCCGCCCATGCTGTCCAGTCTAATTAGCATATTAGCTCTTTATTATATAGGATTTCCAGTTGAGAGTTGGTGGAAGACACTGGTACTTTTGAAAATAAAAAATAAGCCCTAACCGGTTTGGCTCAGTGGATAGAGTGTCAGCCTGCGGACTGAAGGGTCCCAGGTTCGATTCCAGTCAAAGGCATGTACCTTGGTTGCGGGCACATCCCCAGTGGGGAGTGTGCAGGAGGCAGCTGATCGATGTTTCTCTCTCATCGATGTTTCTAACTCTCTATCCCTCTGTCTTTCTCTCTGTAAAAAATCAATAAAATATGTTTTAAAAAAAGAAAGTAAAAGAAAATAAGAAATGAAGGGATGTCAGAATTATTTATATATTTTATCATTATCATAAAATACAACAATATATTATTATTTGGCATAATAATGATATATTTTATCTGTGGATGCATAAGTTAAAATAATTGGCATCTCAAGTCCAAGTTCAGGTTCAACACAGAAAAGCTATGCCAGGTACCAGAGGCTAAGGAAAGCCACGGACATTCTTGCTCTTTAAAAAACTTGCATTGAAAGGGGTGCAGAATCTAACCTTGATGTTGACAGCTTTGGTCACGTAGAATCACATATCTCTGGCATGTGGGAGGGGATAAGATACAAGCTCTGAAAGGAGCAGAAGGCCCTTCCTCCCAAGCTATCTCCACTGTCTTTCTCACTCCAGGGTGCCCAGGCGGACCTGTCACCCAGCTCCAAGTGCTGCAAGCTCAGTGAGCTGTCTCTCCCCTCTGCTGCCTCTCAGAGGAGACAGGAGGATTTATTAATAAGTGGTGTCCAAGGGCTGACCCAAGAACAGAGGAACCTGGGCATGGTTATCTGGGAACATCAGATGCTGATGGTCAGCTCCTGACTTCTCCTAAGAGGTCATTTACCACAGTCCATATTCCTAAGAAGTTTTCTGAGCAGCCCTCTTGGCAGCCCTCAGTCTTGAACTTGGAGATTGCCAGGTCGCCATGAGGAATCTGGTCTTCAGCTCTGCCTGGGCTCTAATTGGCTCTGGCTTCTACTTGCTTCTGTGTGCTCTGCTAGCAGCTGAACTGCAGTCACAAGAGGGAGAACATCTTCCTGATTTTTGAAATCATTAAAGGAAAGAGGAAATCAAAGGGCTTACATCAGAGCTGCTGCTCAGGGCCAAGTACTCCACTGATCTGTCTAACTGAAGAGGAGAAAACACACACTCGTGCTGAAGGAAGAGGGCTCTGGGGAGAGGCAACTTTGGTCCCAGTGCTGAAACCTGCCCTCAAAAGGAGGGAGAGAGATTTAAAGAAGAACTTAGGACAATAACTTGTACATTACAAAGCATATCTTTATACATTGATTCATTCCATAATCACAACCATACAAGGTATTTTGCTGTCCTCATTTTATTAGGTGAGTACATGGAGGTTCAGAGAGATTGTCTCAAGTCTTCAGGTGCCCTCATACGTCATGCTCTTTTCCTGGCTGTACTTCAGCATGGTATGAGTTGTGATGAAATGGACTTGCCTGGGGTCCTATCACCAGTGCCAGGAGCACCTCTGTGTCTAAAGCCTTCCCTCCTCAGCCACAGCTTGTGCTAAAAAGAACCACAAACATTGCTTTTTCCAAGCACCATTCTCCATTCCAATAACTGAAATAGCCTCCAAATGTTCTCCCAGCAGTACCCCAGGAGAGCCCCAGGCTGGCAGTTTAGCAAAAGCCATCTTTACATCTAATCCGGCATGACTTTGCCAAAGAGATTAAGCCCAGAAAAGGTGCCAGGTACCCCAGTCCCAGTATGTCTTTCCCCGGTCGTTACCACGTGGTTTTCCATTCTTGCTTGTGGTGGTCTACAGAGAACTCAAGCCCTTCCAAGCTGAGGGCACTAGCTTGCTTTCCCCAACTTCCCAAAGGCCACACTTCGTTTTTTTAATCTTAGCACTATGTCAGAGAGCCCTAAGTCCTTGCCTTCGGGGCTCCCAAAAGCTAACTCTCTTGCTCATCCAAAGATGTGTCTCATTATATCATGCTTCTATGCATCCCCTTTCAGATCAAACATCTCCCACAGGAACCTTTACTCAGGGCTACAGCCAAGTTTCCATTCTCTCATCACCTCTAGGTCTGGACACATTGACACAGAGTTGGAAAATGAGTATCTCCATCATGACTTCCAAATCAGCCTGAAGGGAAATGCAGGCACTCTTCACGACCCTCACATCCCATTGCCCTTGAGTCCTGATAACTGAAGTGTCACCGTGGACAGAACATGAATAGGTAAGCACCCACATGGACCCAACACATGGCTCAAGAGAGAGAGTTTGTGGTGAGCTGTTGGTAGCCCAGAGCACTGAACTCATCTGGTACCTGACATGAATGAGGGTCACCCAAGACTGGCACCATTCTGGCTATCCAATCCCTTCTGTTTCTGTGAAAGAAATACTACACCTGCCAACAAGAGCAATGTATGCACTAGACTTCCATGCTGACACTGGGGTTCAGCCACAGCACCTTGAGATAATTACTAATGTCCTTTGGTAAATCTGGTCAACCCAAGACAGTTTGAGGAGGCAAAAGTTAAATTCAGAAAGTCCGGCTCAGACAACCCTCAGACCAGAGTAAGTGGGACTTGGTGTATGTGTGTGTGTGTGTGTGTGTGTGTGTGTGTGTGTACACATGTGTGTGCCCACAGGCATTCCTGTTGGAGGACGGATGTGGAGAATCAGGGAGTGTTACAAAGGGTAGAAATGGGAACATGGGCCATGTGAGGCTACTGTCTGGGCTCTGGGTTCTCTGCTTGGACTGCACTACCAGAACCTCTTACCCCAGGCATTGGAGGGAAACCTAGAAAACATCAATGAAGGCACTCCCAAGTGTGGGGTCCCCTGAGGTACAGGTCTTGGACAGCAGCCCTGCTTACCCAGGTCTGATGGCAGTGTTGTCTGAACAGAGCTTTCTGCATTTCACTTTTGTGTCGCCAAACTGTGCCTGGGGGGTCATTTTTAAGCCTGTTGCTGGACCTAAAGTAGACACTGAATATATATTTTTCAAATTGGATAGAATCCTAAGTCTTAATAAATATTGTAAAAGCCAATAAATTCCAAGTCAGGCCCCCATAACCACAGCAGGCCCTGATCCCAGTCTCATTAATACTCTTTCTACTAATCCTCCAGAATTAGCAAATACAGCTCTACCCTGCTATGAAATACTCCCACCTTCAGGGCTCAAGAAAAGGCTCAGAAAGAAGATCCGAGGAAGGCTCGTTCCTCGTTAAATGTATCTTTGAATCCAGACACTGGGTAGCATCTCTAATAAGCTCTTTCAGGCTTAATGGGGCTTTCCAACAATTTCCCATTCCACTTGCCCCTCTATGCCTCACCAGTTACTTCTTATAACTCCCTCCAGTAGATAATCAGGGTATCACATCCGAAGTCACTTAAGTTTGATGGGCTTTTCCAGTGCCCTTTGAGTACTTAAAGGTTTCTTATCTGCTATGCCTGTGCCTCGCTGAGAGCTCACTGTTCCAGTATTGGCTGGCAAAGACCCAAATGCAAAGAGGCTCGTGTTCTCCATAAAGAGAATCTTCTAAAGAAAATCTAAGGCAGTCTCCACGGGCCATTCAACCACCCGTCATCAACCTGGTGACCAGATGTGTCCCTTCAGCATCCAGCGCTACCTCTCCATCACCCTAATCCTAGGAGCCCTGAGGAGTGTCGTAAGAGTAGGAGGAACCTGTTCTGTAACTTACTTCACCTTAGCTGTAGATACATACTCCTGAAATTGTCATTTGCAGCTGAAGAAATTAAGCTCAAGTGTAGCTCTCCTTGGTGGCCTGAAACTCGCCCCATCCTGGGGGACATTCTAGAACATCCGCTAGCTTATAGCCATGTTTCTCACTTAGACACAAAGCATTTGAAGGTGTCTGACTGTGGGGACTGCTGGAAAGAGAGACTTGTTTAAAGAAAAAGAGAAGGGCTTTGTAAGATGGAAGATGGAGAAATAATTGAATTATGTGCACAGTTAGTCCAAAGCACTTGCACACAGATGGGATCTTCACAGCAGCGGCTCCATGGCTGAAATACACAGTGGGAGCCATGTGTCTACCGCAGACCCTTGCTGTGAGCCCTCCCTTGTCTCAGACATTCTTCTGGTCTTGGCTCTGACATTCAGCCCTGCACTGTCTTTGTGGCTCCTTGCTCCCCCTGAACCAAACTTTGGGAGGAGAGAGTGTCCCCAAGCCTGATACATTGGATTCCTAGGGCTGCCACAAACTGGAGGGATTAAAACAACAAAAATGCATCCTCTCAGACTTCTGAAGCCTGGACCTCCAAGATCAAGGTGTCAGCAGGGCAAGTTCCTTCTGGAGGCTCTGAGAAAAAGCTACCCCATGGTTTCCAGGTGCATCACTCCAATCTCTGCCTTCCTTGTCACTGGCCTTCTTCCCTGGGTCTCCCCGGGTCTCTGTGTCTGAATGTCCCTCTCCTTTCTCGTATAAGGACACCTGTCATTGGGTTTAGGGCTCACCCTAATCTAGTATAATCTCATTTCAACTAATTATATCTGCCAAAACCCTCTTTCCAAATAAGGCCACATTCTATGGTTCCTGGTGGACGTGAATTGGTGTGGAAGCCACTGCTTAAGCCATTACCCCTGGTCTTGGCCTAAGGCACCATTAGCCTCCCTGCTCTGGTCAGTGCTGACTGAGCCAATGGACCCCTCACCATGCAGCCAGGACTCTGCCCACTGTCTTCCTTGGCTCAGCAATGAGTGAGGAACAATTGAACGTGCTCCAGTTTGTTCTCTGCCCTTCTCAGAAGTGTTTCTGACCTCTCTCTGTAGCCCTTTGCAGGCATCCTTCCTGCTCGACCACCGCAGCACAGGCAAGGGTGCCATGTTGGGCCTATGATGAATAAGCAGATGAAATATGTAAGCGAATGGCAGCCTATTCTAATCTGACCCAAGATAAAATGATAAAGTAGGCCAAGTTTAATCTCAGGATTCCTGTACCTAGAGGCCCAAGGCCCCGTCCCACCCAGGCTCCCAGGGCCTTCAACTACAACAGACAAAGTTCCCCCCACCTCTTCTGACAGCCTGGTCTCACCTTTGCAAAATGTCCCTCGGGTCACAAAAAGGGAGCTAAAACCATTTGATATATTATTTCATACTAAACTAGTCAAAGCTATCATTGGAATTTCTATTTTAACAGACACTTTTGATATCATAGCCACAGCAGGCAAATAAGCTGGGTATTGGCCACGCTAAAGACTATGGTCAGTGATTTGGGGATGCGGGTGGGGTTAGCACTTTGACTCCCACCCTGGCCCAGCCACTGTGCCCGCCCCCACGTAAAGTCAGCTCTGGGTCCGGCCTCCGATACTAGGCATAGCCCACGTGTGCCTTTCCCCCCTCCTCCACTGCCAGCCTCCCTGATTGTACAAATGATATTTCTACTTCTTTCTCCTTCAGGTTACCTTATACCAGTGGTTCTCAACCTTCCTAACGCCGCGACCCTTTAATACAATTCCTCATCTTGTGGTGGCCCCCAACCATAAAATTATTTTCGTTGCTCCTTCATAACTGTAATTTTGCTACTGTTATGAATTGTAATGTAAATATCTGATATGCAATATGTATTATCATTGTTACAAATTGAACATAATTAAAGCGTAGTGATTAATCACAAAAACAATATGTAATTATATATGTGTTTTCCGATGGTCTTAGGCAACCCCTGTGAAAGGGTCGTTCGACCCCCAAAGGGGTAGTGACCGACAGGTTGAAAACCGCTGCCTTATACCAACATTTCCATCTTCCATTCCTCCATTCCCTCCCTAGCCCTAGCCCTTGCACAATATTCCTTTTTTAAAATTGTTCCTTAGGAAAAACCTTTATAATTCTAATCATCAGGGATGAGGTCTATATGTTCAGTACATCTGGCCTTTAAAATCACTTTGGAAACAGAGTCGCTGTTTTTTTTCTCCCCAGCAACTTAATGATATGTGGCTCCCAGTTTTTACTCCCTGTCCTTTCAGTCAATTCAGTTTTAAGAATTAATTTTTGGCAGCCACGGGGGAGGTCAGTAAATCAGTGAGGAGCCTCTTTGAAAGGCATTTGTGTGGCATTTCACCAGCAGGACCTTCCTGGTGGTTTCTGGCCTATTCTCCAGGCCCTTGTCCTGGACAGATGGGCAGGCCACAGGCGAGGCCCCAGTGGAAGAGAAGGGCCTAAGATTCTCAGCCTAGAATAAACCAGCAGCTGCCAATCCTACAGGTTCATGTGCTCTTGGCCCTGGTGAAACAATGGATGTTCCTTCCCAGTCCAGGCCCAGCACACCTGCATCGCTGCCATCAGCTAAGCTTCGTGCAGGTCTTCCACACACAGAAAGCATGAAGGGGCAGTGACTGCACAGAGTCTACAGCCATGTCCATTGGTTGGCCTCTGACAGGTGACCAGGGCAAGGCTTTCTCACCGCCAGATGTGTCTGCTGGTGTTCTACTCTACATTGGTCTATACATAGCCAGGTTCCAGGCTATGCCATTATGAGCTGGCTGAGTCTTTTTTTCCTCTCTGTTTGTTTCTTTCAATCGCAGTTGACATTCAATATTATTTTTGTATTCATTTCAGGTATACAGCATAGTGGTTAGACAATCGTGTATTTTACAAAGTGGTCCCCCAATATTTCCAGTGCCATCTGGCCCATACATAGTTACTACAATATTATTGACTGCATTCCCTATGCGGTACTTCACATTCTTGTGACTATTTTGTAACTACCAATTTGTACTACTTAATTCCTTTCACCTTTTTCACCCATCTCCTGGAACCCCTTCTCATCTGGCAACCATCAAAATGTTCTTTGAATCTATGAGTATTTTTCTATTTTGTTTATTTTGTTTTTTAAATGCCACACATAAGTAGAATTATATGGTACTTGTCTTTCTTTGTCTGACTTATTTCACTTATTCTCCAAGTCCATCCATGCTGTCACAAAAGATAAGATTTTATTCTTTTTTTATAGCCAAGTAATATCCATTGTGTATACGTACCACATCTTCTTTATCCACTTATCTATTAATGGGCACTTGGGTGGCTTCCATATCTTGGCTATTATAAATAATGCTGCAATGAACATAGGGCATTCTTTCAAATTAGTGTTCTGGGGTTCTTTGAATATATTCCCAGAAGTGGAATTACTGGGTCATAAGGCAGTTCCATTTTTAATTTTGTTGAGGCCCCTCTATACTGTTTTCCATAGTAGATACATCAATATGCATTCCCATCACAGTGCACAAGAGTTCCCTTTCCTCCACATCTTTGTAGTTGGCTGAGTCTTTAATCACACTACCTGGATCTGGTTTTAAAAAGAGAGGTGCAGGATGTTGCCTGATTCTGTATTTTAAGGACAGCCAAGCAGTTGTTGCCCATACATACTGCCTGACATTTGATCTATAATTCTGTTGTCAAAAATCTCAGACCCTGTCATGCTCATCACAGAGGACTTGTTTATTTCATACAGATGCACCGATAGGTAGAATGACCACATAATTTATCCTCCAAACTAGGATACTTTTGAGAGAGAAAAAGAAGACACCACTAATTATTATATCAGAACAGCAAGCATAAACCAGAAAGGTTCCAGGAACACTAGGATATTGGCTACCCAGCCCATTGGGACATGCAAGTGCCAATGCTCCAGTCAGTTCAAGTGGAAGGTGGGGAAAGCCTGGTGACTGGACTTGGTACCAGGGCCCCAGTTGGTAATGCTGCATCCCCTTGAATTAGGAGCAGGACTTCTGACTTGGAGTCCTAAGCAGCTGGTTCAAATGAAGGCACTCAGCACTACAGACCATTGACAAGAAAGTCACACATCTCGGTAACAACAGCGGTCAGGGCTGCAGGGAGACTGGCGATAGGGGTCAGAGTTGGAAACAGTGGAATACTTAGGGCTTTATCTAAGCTTGAGGAAGTGGAGACAAGATATAAAATTAAAAAGGAGAAAATAAGGCACAGCAAGCAAGAAGGAGACTTGATGATTCAGAAGGAATAGCAGGGACACAGTCCTAAGAGGGGGGGGCGGGGGAGGATTTAGTTAGTGGATCAAATTGTCAACTGATGAAAAGAAAGTGCAGCACGCTTGTTGGATGTGAAGTGTAGGCTTGGGGTTGCCTGGCATTGAACACCAGCTCTGTACTTCCCCGAGTGAGAGCAGGAGTCTAGGCCTCGATTTCCTTATCTGCATAATGGCGATAATGAAAGTATCTTTTCTTCAAGGGTATTGTGATGATTAAATGATTAATGTATGCAATGCACTTAGGATTGTCATTAAGGACACTAAGAAGGCAAGTGGAAGGAAGGAAATACTCAAGGAGGATAATCAATGGGTTCTGGGTTTAGGATGGATGGAGAGTGAGTAGTGTGGAAAGAAAGAGAATGACCAGGAGGCTGGGCTGATTCAGGCCATGTGCAGGCTGCAATAGCCATGGCCCAGACAAGTTCTTGGAATGACAGGACCAGGTTTGGTGTTTCTAAGAGGAAGGAATTATAAAATATCAGGAAAGAGTTGGTGCCAAATCCATAGAAAGTTTAAGCTGAAATTTGCCCTTAGAGATCATGTAGCTTACCTTCAACTTAGGAGATCTCAGTCTTCCCCAACATTGAATTCAGACAACTGTAAGATTGAGGCTGGCTAGGAGGTAATGGCTATTGAAAATGATTGTAGGTTTTGGAGTAAGAGAAGGAATCCAGTGAAATGTTTAGCTCTGGATGCCACCTATTCTGGATGGCTTGGGAAAGTTGCTAGCCTGATCCAGGAGTTGATATTTTTGAGATCTCTTCAAGGAATATGGTGCTTTATTTGCTCTAACAAATATCCTTTTATATAACTTAAAAGCAGAGAAAGGATGGTGGTGAGGAGAAGATATAATTGGAGCAAAAGCTATAGATGTTACAACTGTAAGAATTCTCCGATGGCCTCTAGTGCTCCATCTTCCTCACACCTCCCGTCCCACCCACCCCTCACTCCCGCCTTCATTCACCATGAAGATATGTCAGTTTCCTGAGTGAACCATGCCTCACAGGTCTTCCCTTCCTTCCCCCTCCACCTTCACCTAGAAAACTCTTTTTATACTTCAAGTCTCATTAAGGAATCACTTCTCCTAGGAAGCTTTCCAGTCATCTACCTATGATTATTGGCCACATGCCCTCTCTCCAGACCCATATTCTGACCTCACCCTGCTCTGTGCCTGGGTAGGTGATGCCAAGACAGTGCATTACACAGGCTCCTTGAACAGTTGCCTTACATCTGGATTTTGCTGATGGATATATCAGCAGGAGATGGGGATGTGGAAGTAAAAAGAGATTTGAGTATGTCTTTCCTGGTCCCCGCTGCTGCTTTAGCACCTCATCTCTGATATCTAGCAATAGCTCCAAGACTGCACCCAAGATGGCAGCCCCTCCTCCTTCATTCCAGCTCTCATGGGCTCACATGTCCACTTCTTGACCTTTCAGCCTAGGATGTGAGGCATTTCCCATGATTCCTGGACTCTGGGTGTCCCTACATCTTTTTGGCTTCCTTAACCTCCCTAAAAAGTTCCTTCCAGAATGTTTGCTCAGTTGAAGCATCAGTGATATCCTGCCAGGACAGTGACCACATAGTCTCCTTCTTGAACACCTTTTTTGTCCCCTCCCTTTTTTCTCCTTAGCGCCATCCCCTTGTGTCCATGCAGTAAACATCACAGGGTTTTGTCATGGCTAGTTCATTCTCCAGCATCCCTTTGGGATTGATGGCTCTTTAAATACATGTTTTGGATTATTATGCCTGGCACACAGCATTCAATGAATACCCAGATCCACTCATTTCTGACAATTTCTGAGTTAATGCTGTGATGCCTTTCTGAAAAACAGCTAAAATTGTTTTTTTAAAAAAGCACTTGACATAACACAAACTCAATAAATAATAATATGAACATAAAATTGTATAATTTTTGTTTTGCAAAGTGCTTTTACATCCATTGATTTAATTGTCACAACAGTTTTATGAAAAAGTATTCAGCTACAAGAAGTAGTTGCTACGCCATAGGTAACATTCATGGAACTTAATGGTCAAGCACTAGGCCCAAGAGCCAGCCTGGACTCTACGCTGGTTCTGCTTCTCTCTGTAGCCGCAGACACCATGTAAACTCTCTGTGCTCCAGGTTCCCATCTATGGACAGAGGAGGACAATGGCCCCACCTCATAGTGACAACTAAATCAAAGGATAGGTGTAAAGCGGAAGGATGGGATTAGTAAAAGCCTGGTAAAAGCCCAATAAATACTATTTTTTACTAGAGGCATGGTGCGTGAGATTCGTGCACTCAGGGGGTGATCCCTCAGCCCAGATTGTGCCCTTTTACAGTCCAGGAGCCCTCAGGGGATGTCTGGGGAGTGGGCCTAAGCCATCAGTTGGATATCCTTAGCGCTGCTGCAGAGGCGGGAGAGGCTCCCGCCACCGCTACTGCACTCTCCAGCTGTGAGCCCGGCTTGTGGCTGAGCAGAGCTCCCCCTGTGGGAGCACACTGACTACCAGGGGGCAGCTCCTTCATTGGGAGTCTGCCTCCTGGTGGTCAGTGCATGTCACAGTGACTGGTCATTCCACTGTTTGGTTGATTTGCATATTAGCCTTTTATCATATAGGATCCTGGTGATCAGTACGGCCCCACAGGAGCCATCAGCCAGACATCCCCTGAGGGCTCCCAGACTGCTAAAGGGTGCAGGCCTGGCTGAGGGGTCCCCATCCCCTAAGTGCACGAATGTTGTGTACTGGGCCTCTAGTTTATGATAAAATGCTAATCTCATGAATGTGTCCAAGAAAAGACTTCTCAGCTTTGTAGCATGAGCAGCTTCTTCTAAAATCGATGCTTCTGCCCCAGCAGGTTTGGCTCAGTGGATAGAGTGTCAGCTTGCAGACTGAAGAGTCCCAGGTTCAAGTCCAGTCAAGGGCACATGCCTGGGTTGTGGGCTCAATCCCCAGTAGACGATGGGCAGGAGGCAGCCGATCAGTGATTCTCTCTCATCATTGATGTTTCTCTCTCTCTCTCTCTCTCTCCCTCTTCCTTCCTCTATGAAATCAATAAAAATATTTTAAATAAAATTGATGCTTCTTCACATCTCTGTAAAAAAAAAGCAGAGAAAGTTCTCCACTGAGAGAGCTGATGAAAACTCCTAAACTCATAAAAGTCCCCAACCCACACTTAGGTTTCCTTCACACAGACCTTGCCACGACCTGAACTGCCTTTAGCAAACACTTGTTCAGCATTTTACGCAGGTGAGTCCTGTGAGATATGTCACATCCTGCGCTCTCCCTCATCACCAGAGACAAGAAGGTAAACAGAGTTAGAGCCAGATGGTCCTGAGTCCACATCCTGGCTCTTCCCTGGGCATGGGCATGAATAAGCCAAGTCCATCTTCTAAATCACACTTTTCTCACCTGCAAAGTTATAAAAAAATAATGCCTTCTTATTGGACTGTGGTGAAGAGTGATTGACAGCAGGTGCCAGAGAGCAGCAATGTCTAAGTGTCATTTGGATCCTCTCCCTTGGCATGGAAAGGACCCAATGACAGGGAGGGCAGGGCCGTGCAGAGGTGCCTCCTCCTTGCTCTGTCTGGGCCCAGCAGCATGTGCTCCAGAGCATTCCTGGGAGACCACGTGCAGTGTCCCCACTTCCTCATTCCCACACCCCTCAAGAGGGGGAACAGAAGTGAATGACTCCAGCTAAACTTTCATCACCTTGACCTCAGATTGCAGCACCACTTCCCTTCTCCTTCTCAAAGACTTCAGTCCTAGGCAGAAACACGCCAGGTGAGGCAGCTGCCCAGCGCCAGGTTTCTGAGCCTGAGCAAGTAAAGGAGAATGCCCACCCATGGGGTGACCCAATGTGGGTATTAGTGAGACAGGATCTGGGTGCGGTGTCTAAGGTAAGGGCTCAGCATGAACAGCAAGAAGCAGCCCAGGGTGTGGGGTCAGGGCCCAGGCAGACTGAGGAGGGGTCCACGTTAGGGGTGGCCAGTGTGGGATGTTAGACTCTGAGTGCGTTAAGAAGGGCAGCCATGCTGGGAGAACCTAATGCACATTGCTGAACCTGAGTGGCCTGAAAGGGCATGACCTAGCAAGAGACCGGAGCCCCAGCTCCAGGGACTCAGGGTCAGATGGATGTTCATTCACACAGGGAAGAAGATGCAGCAGTGACAGGAGGGGGCGTTATATACAGACTGATTCAACAAATACACAGCATGTTAAAGATAATATAATCCAGGCTCCTTACTGGAGAAACAATATGGAAAGGAGAAACAACTAGAATTGACACTGTGGTGGTGGTGGTTTGGAGTTAGAAAGATCAGTGTGAACACACAGTATTTAGATATAGACATTAATCATGTGTGCACATGTGTGTATGTGTGTGCATGTTCCTAGCTCTGTCCACTGAGAAATCCTGGAAGCAGTGACACCCCCAAAGCAATGTGCACATCCAATGCCCAATTCTGAACTTCTAAATTTGTAGCTAGGAGGAACCAAAATTCCTTGGCAAATGGCTAATCCCAAGGCTGAGGTGAGGAAACCCAGGACACGTTGGAAGACCTGGTTGAACCATAAGGCAAGGAAATGCTCATGGGATGGTGGTGACATGTCATAAGCACATGCAAACCAGCTTGAAGGAGCTTCCACTGGACAAAACTGGGGCAATCTGAGCATCAGAATAAGTAACGAAAGCAAAGGATTACATCCCTTTGAGTAAAATAGAAAACCAATAGATAGGTAGATAGATAGATAGATAGATAGATAGATAGATAGATAGATAGATAGAATATTTGATGAGAAATGGGACATTTACAGATTTTTAAAGTAATTCACCCAGAAACACTTCCTATATAATAAAAGGCTAATATGCAAATCGACCAAACGGCCGAACAACCAGTCGCTATAATGCACACTGACCACCAGGGGGCAGATGCTCAATGCAGGAGATGCCCCCTGGTGGTCAGTGTGCTCCCACAGGGGGAGTACTGCTCAGCCAGAAGCCAGGCTCACAGCTGGCAAGCACAGTGGTGGTGGCGGGAGCCTCTCCTGCCTCCGGCACAGCGCTAAGGACAGGGATGATGTCTGCAAGATACCTCCACTCTAAAGCTACACTTTCCCTCTAGTATTAATTATAAAGAGGGAAAGTGTAGCTTTAGAGTGGAGGTATCTTGCAGACATCACTTGAATTAAGTGATTGAATTAACTTTCCCAAAACTATGCCACGTAATGGGATACAATAAGACCAGAGCCCCTTCCGTGATACTGCTGACTCTAATCTTGAGGAAACGTTAGGCAATCCCAAACTGAAGGATATTCTACAAAACAGCTGGACTGTAAACTCCAAAAGAATAAAGGTTATGAAAGTCGAGGAAAGAAAGAGACTAAAGAGATGTGTGGATGCAACACATGGGCTGGACTGGACCCTCTTGCTGGGAAGGACATAACTAGGCAAATGCAGAAAATTGAATGGAGTCTGAGAATTAAATACTAATCATGCTCCAGTTACAAAGTGAGCAGATTCGAATCATGGCCAGTGTGGCTCAGTTGGATGGGTGCTGTCTCAAGCTAGTTCAATTCCGGGTCAGGGCACATGCCTGGGTTTCAGCTCAGTTCCCCATATGGGGTGTGCAGGAGACAGCCAATTAATGTTTAGCTCTTACATTTATGTTTCTCTTTCTCCCCCCGCCCCCCAAAAAAATCAATTTGAAAAAATAAATCCTGATAAAATAGTCTTTTAAATAAATAAATAAATAAATAAATAAATAAATAAATAAATAAATAAATAAATAAATATAAAATGAGGAAACTGGGGACCTCACGTGGAGCATGGTGACTACAGTTAACAAGGGGGCCAAGAGAGTAGATCTTTAATGTTCTCAGCAACAACCACCAAAGGTGACTGGAGTGTTAACTGACATTGTAGTAATCATTTTGCAATATACACACCATCACGTTGGCATGGTGTATACCTTAAGTTTACACAGTGTTAGATGTCAGTGATATCTCCATAAATCTGGGGGAAAAATGGTAGTCATGTACCAATATCAGTGTCCTGATTTTGATGTTTATTTGAGATTGTTTAGGATAATGTTCTTAAAAGAATATAGGGGTAATGGAGCATGAAGTTGGCAATTTACTCTGAAATGGTTCAGTTAAAACAAGTTATTTTAATGTGGACTTAACAAATATTCTGTACATTTGAGATTGTTTCAACACTTTTTAAATTATATACTAAAAAAAAATTACCATTAGAACTGTAAATTCTGTCCGTGCGAAAGCATGGGCTCTGCCTTTCATTATATCTTAAAGGGTTTCCCACCTTTTATTCCCTGGTGCTAGTATGAGCTGGTAATGTGTGTTTAATTTTACACCCTGCGCTGAGAATATTTTAAATCAAATAAGAAGGCAGAGTTGGAGTGAAATATATACTCCAGTGATCTTTATGGATTCCAGGGCCCTGAAAATGGAAACACTTATTATGTTGACCTCCCCAACTTTGCGCATAAGCGAAGATATCATGGCTGCTTAAGAGCCGGCCCAGTAATCGCTGCTATAAACTACGCACCACAGCCCCTGCTGCACGCACGTGGCTCAGCTCGCGCGAGCCCCGCGAGGTCCCGTCACAGGCAGCCTCCGATGCATGTCCCTTGGTAGGACAATTTTAACATCTAAGTCCGATTTTTTATTTCATCTTGAAGACAACTGCCGTGCTGTTGCCTCTGGACCCAAACCGTTGCTGAAGAGGGAGGCTTGGGGAGCATCTGTGGCACAAACGGAGGAAGGACTAGGTTTGGATTCAGATGAAAATCCCCCAAAACTACACTTTCCCCCCCAAATGTGTTCCATGTGATTGGTGATTCTGGGGCCCAGAATTCAGGGGGAAACCGTCTCCTGCTATTGCTACCTCAGGGCTGCGTCTGAGTGAGGCTGAAGCAGGGGGAGGCGACCTTTTTGGTTTTGAAGTTTCTTAACATCTGAAGAGAAGGATTTTAGTATTCAAAGGGTAACCCAGGAATGACAGAAATGGAGCATTAAATGAAACGCCTTCATGTAAGTTCCTTAAACACAGAACGGATGCTTCCTATGATTTGCTTCCATTTGAATCAAACACAAGACAAAAGCGCTCATCTAGGGCTCCTGCTCTGAACAGTGCCTGGCGCAACGCCGCCTGGGACTGCAGAAACCAGAGCAGAGCGATGTCGAAGATCCAGCAAGGGTTATGGAGTCAGACAGACGTGGGTTCAAACCCCAGCTCTGCCATTGAACAATGACATTCAACAATTATGTTAATCTTCCTGGCTTACATTTCTTTAACTATAAAATGAGAATTTCATTACTGCTACCTGCTGTTTAGAGTTGTTGGGGATATTTTAAGATATTAAATACATAAAAACACTTAACAGAACATCACAGGTATCAGCAGATATGAGCTATTATGATCATTGTCATTGCAGCATTTTATTAGGATGGCACAGGCTATGTTATAGTGACAAATATGCCCCAAACTCCTAGTCTTAACATAATAAGGCTGTTCTCTCACTCGTACATAGTTGCATGTGAGTCAGGCAACCCTCCTCTCTCACGTAGCCATGCCATGAGACCCACTGCTTCCGCGGTTGCTATGGCGGGAACAGAGATGGCGGAGGGGTCTAGGTGCTGACCTGAAAGTGGTGTAAGTCACTCTGCTCACATCCGCTTGACAAGAACTCAATCCTGGGGGCTCACCTGCCTGCATGGCATGGAGGCGTCCTGTGTGCCAGGCAGAAAGGGCACGTGGGCACTTGGCAGTGTCTCTTCCACAATAAGCAATAAGCCAGGGTCTGTAGGCAGATAAGATCAACCAGCCAAGACCAACCGACATAAGGACCTTGATTGGCTTAGGAAAGATGCGTTTAAAAAGAGCCATAAAAAAGGCAGAATATAACCAGCATCATAAAACACAGACATGCTGCACGGGGAGCACAGAAAAGAGAAATAGCTTTGGTGTGGAAGCAAAAGACTTTATGGCAAAGAAAGCATCTAAGATAAACCTTGAAGGATATGTAGGACTCAACACATAGCTGAGAACAAGGGAGTGCTCAGAAGTGCTTGATTTTGTGGGAACCGAGCCAATCACACAATTCACATTTTTTGGCATGTTTCTGAGTGGAACCTAATTATCTGGGAGAATTCAGAATACCCACCCAATTTCATCCAATATTAGCAAGAAGAAAAGCTAAATGATGCTGAAGGACCTAAATAACTGAAGCGGGCTCGTCTACTCTCTTGGTGAGCTCAAGTGAAAACTGGGGAATTTTCTGGGTGTGTCAATTACCTATTTCTGTGTAACAAACTACCCAAAACTTAGCAGGCCGGGAGGGGAGGTAGGGTTCATCTGGGTGATCCTTCTGTCCCATGTACCGTGGATAAAGGCTACGTAATAGTATTCAGCTGGTGAGTGGGCTGGTCAGGAGGGCACCTGGACAGCAATGGCTGGGCGGCTGGGCTCAGCCGGGACTGCTCGCCTGAGTGGAGAGCCCATCTCGGCCTCTCTGGCATATTTCCCATTGTGGCACAGGCTCCAGGAGTAAGCTTCCTGGCACATAAGGGGCAAGCTCATGGCCTTTGCAGTGCAAACACACCACGTTTTATTGGTTGCATCAAACCACTAAGTCTAGCCCAGATTCAAGGGAATGGGGAATTGAATCCCGTCTCTTAATGGGAGAAAGGTAAAACATTTGCAGACATTGTAATGAGCCAATCTGTGGTTTGGAGGATTTAAAACAGAGAGCTATTTAAAAAGTTAAATTACCAACTTGAACCTTTCCAGTTTATAGGGCCTGAGGGGAGGCAGTCTGTAGCAGAAGTTTGGCCAGGAACGTGGGGTCTTGTTGCTGGTTCAAATGGCAGGTGAGCCAGGCAAACCTCTCCCTTCTCCACGTGTCAGAGCCCATGCCTGTTGCATGGGCACGGACACCCTGCCCCGGCAGTGGTTGAATCCATGGACAGGGAACCAAGTGGGCAGAGAAAAGCTTTGGAAAATGTGAACCTAATAGCCAAGTACTGCCTTATTGCCGGCTGTGGAATCTACCCGCAGGGACCTCGCTGTCTGGTTGGGAAAGTGAGACCTTGCTGACCTGGAAAGAAGTGTGAAACATACCAGGACCCTGTGACCTGGGAGGGGCTGTGAGTTCTGACTGAGAATGTGCAGGGCGGGCAGGGTGCAGAAGGGAGGGAGGGAGAGAGGGAGGGAGGGAGGAGGGAGGGAGGGAGGGAGGGGTGGGGGTACGAGCCGCTGGGAAAGACTTCTGTGTGTCACACATCTTCCCATTCAAGAGATAGGACGGATTACAACTCCCTGGGAACTCCAGGCATGAGCGTCCTCAACCTGCTCACACACACCGCTGGCTTTGTTTCAGCATGACTCTTCATTTGCAACTGCCCTGTGGGATTGAGGGAGACCTAGCCTTGCCACCTCAACCCTGCACACCCTCCACACCACACGCTCCTGAAGACGGCAGACCTCCAGACTGCTGCAACGTCTCTGCAGGAAGCTGGAGCTAATCGGCCTGAGCCTTTCCTCTGGCCCCCTCTCTGGTCTCTGAGATGGCTTCTGAGTGACAGCTTCTGGTGGTGCATCACCTGTGTCCAGACAGGAGGAGCTGGGCTCTCGCAGCTTCTGGAAGAGCCCTGTTGCTGCTGGCAGCTGCCAAGCGCCTGAGGGGCTCTGGGCCAGGCTAGATCTCTGGCTCTGACTCTGGTCAGGGGGAAGCAGGGAAAGTTAAAGGCCAGCACAAAGGCCCCCTGCCCTGGGCGCTGCCTCTGGCCGGGGCTTGTTAGGTCCCCTTAGGCGGCATGCAGAGTGCTTCTCTGGGCCGGAGCTCAGATCTCCACCTGCCTCCAGGCCTGCTGCTCTGGGGTTCTTCTCAGACAGGCGTGCCAAGCCCTTGTGGGTCAGAGGGGCTCAGAGCCAGTTTCCCAAAGGAACTCACGTTCATGAGCCAGGCAGACACTCCACGTAGCGCATCACAGGTGAGAGAACTAGGACTGAGAGGCAATGCTTCCAGCGGACACCTGATGGTTTCATCCTTTCTTTGTCTTGACCGCTCTAAAAAGATGGAACTCTGTGACTTCTTCACCCAAATGCCCTCTTTTCAGCATCACGTTCCTGGTTAGTCCTTCATTTTCTAAGGCCTATAGAGGCTCGATACTTCTTCTCTATATTTCTCCTTGTGTCAAATATCTTAAAAGTGCTTGCCCATCCCTTCAGTCCTCCGCAAGATTGAGTGATAATCTCCTTCTTCTCTGAAGGACTCAGTTTCTCAACACTCAGAGGAAGACACTAGTGTGTGTGTGTGTGTGTGTGTGTGTGTTACAAACTGTACACTGTGTTTTATTAAAAGTTCTCAACCTCTTTTTGAAAAATACATTTTTATTTATTTCAGAGAGGAAAGGAGAGGGAAGAGTAGAAACATCAGTGATGAGAGAGAATCATCGATCGGCTGCCTCCTGCACGCCCCCCACTGAGGACCGAGCCCGCAACCCCGGTCATGTGCCCTGATGGGGAACTGAACAGTGACCACTGAGCACACCAGTCGGGCCTCAACCTCTTTTTATTACTTCTTTTCCAGATCCTTTTCTATGGCTTCCTGGATCTTTTTACACGGGTGACTGGCTAACGAACCAGGCATGGATATGGGAGCCTGGGAAATTGCCAAATGTTCTTCCTTCCTCTTCCTCAGTGCTCTCTCCTTTTTATGTACATTTGGGTGGGAACATAACTGCTCCTGCCAGCAGGGGAACCAGCTCAAGTCTCCTGTAGACCATTTCCCCCCCCCCACCCCCCCGAGGGCTTCCGGGGATGAGGACGCTCTTGGACTTCCTCCGGCTACTGCACATGAGCTGGATATTGCAGCGTCTCAGAGCCACAGAGCTACCCACAGTCCACCCCCATTTTTGCAGGGTGCTATCTACCTTTAACTCTGCCAGCCACACCCCCTGCCAGCCTGAACCTCACCACAATGCCAGGCAGAGGGCTTCCAACCTCTGGCCAGGCAGGTCCACACGCAGGGTGGGGCAGTGCCACGTGTTTGACCTCAGGCTTGCATGTCTGGGGGCTGGTTGCACCCTGTAGTCACTGCCTCAGGGCTTCAGGATCACATCCTTTCCGCTGAGCGCCGTTCCCATCCAGGCCTGGAGCAATGACAGCTGAGGTCAAGGTCACTGTTACAATTCTCATTGTCAGGGTAGGGATCCTACCTTAAACATAGTAAGCAAAGGAAGCTGGCGGCCTCTGGGCCCAGACCAAACTGAATGCGAATCTCACTCCGAAGATTTGGGGCGAGTCGTGTGGCCTCTTTGATGCCCAGTGGCCTTGTCTGTAAAGTGGGTGCACTGTGACCCCCCTCACTTGGTTTCAGGAGGAAGGAAGGTGACAACAGGTGCAAATTGCCTGGAAGAGTGAACATGTACCAGAGGCAAAGGTCCCCGCCCCCATGGGGCAGAGACCTGGGCAACACAGGCTGATGGATGGGCTGGTACCTACTGGGAGGCACGAGGACCCCAGGGGTGAGCTCAGCACAGCACCTGGGAATCCCAAGTCTGCCAACTGCCCACCTTCCGGGGGACCCAGACTTTCGCCTCCAGAAACCCGGCTGAGGCCCGTCTCCCCAATCTTCCTCCTGGGACTCGGGAGGGGAGGGTTGTCCTCGTCTTCAAGCGCCAGATGACTCAGCCAGGTAAGTACGTGGGCGTGAGTGCAGACCTGTCTGAGGTCACATGGCTGCCAGGAGACAGAACAAACCAGAAACCGTCAGCTCCTGAAGGGAAGACTCCACAGGCAGCTGGAGAGCTTCAGTGCCTTAGTGAGGGACCCTGGGGACTGCAAAAAGGGCTCCCATGGGAGGCTCCCCGGAGGCGGTCAGCCCTTCGGTTTTGTTGGTCTCCCCAAGGAAACAGGGAAGCTGCGCAGGACTGACCTCTCTGCTTCCCAGAGCCTCTGCAGGGCCCAGCTCTCATGTGGTACATGTTTGCTGAAATGAACTGACAGATTCAGGCACTGCCACCCTGAGTCTCAGGGCCTGGGAAGCAAGCAGGGAGCAAGGAGAGCTCAGGCGGCCAGATCTCAGCTCCTCTCCAGACTGAGGCTGGCGGTGGCCCTGTGCCATCTTCCCAGATCCATCATGTGCAGGAAGTAAGCACCTCCTGCCTATGCTTACTCACTTCAGTGCACCTCACTGTCCTCTGTCCAGTTGGGTGAGTTTGAATCGCCTGACCTCCCTGCATCAGTTTTAGGGTTTTATACAAATGACAGCTCCAATTAGCTGTAATTAGAAAGGATTAAAGCCACCCATCAGGTGAGTTTTATAGATAAAACCTATGCTTCTTTTATCTTCACTAGAGACCCAGTGCATGAAATTCAAGCAGTGGGGGGTGGGAGGGGGCTCCCTCAGCCTGGCCTATGCCCTCTCACAGTCTGGGACCCCTCCTTAATTCCCCGCCTGCCTGCTTGCTGCTCCTTAGCGCTGCCTCAGAGGCAGGCGAGGCTCCCACCACCACTGCTGTGCTTGCCAGCCGTGAGCCTGGCTTCTGGCTGAGTGACGCTCCCCCTGTGGGAGCACATAGACCACCAGGGGGCAGCTCCTGCATTGAATGTCTGCCCCCTGGTGGTCAGTGTGCATCATAGCAACCAGTCGTTCTGGTCTTTCTGCCTTAATGGTCATTTAGGCTTTTATTATATAGATTTGAGGTGTGTGGGGGTGGGAGCAGGGGGATGGAGAGGGACTCAGTTTAGTCTCTCCCTCTTAGTCTTTCTCTTTAAACCAGACCCGAGAGATGCAGACAATATCTGTGGCAGAGAGGACTCTAGCTCACCAGAGGCCAGCCCTGCCTTGGTCTGCATTGTGTTGGGTTTGGCAGCTGATAATGGGAGGAGAGCTGAATTCTAACTAGACAGTGCACCGGGGGAGGGAGGGAGCATGCGAAGAGGGGGAGGTCTTTAAAAGGGAAAACTTGCAGAGGCTGCAATTCCTATGCAAAGGCTCACCGGGAGTGCAGGCATAAAGAACTGCTCCCCACCCAGTCCTGCTTTTGTATACCTAACAGTTGGACAATGCATATTTATGCAAATCAGCAGTGGGGCTGGTGGTTCATTAATTAGCATCTGATTCCTCCTGTGTTATCTGGGCTTCCAGACTGGCTAATTTGAGAAACAGTTGATCTTCCCTTCAAAGGGCTCTGATGGCATTCACTCTGGAGTGGACCTGAGTACCAGGCCTGCCTTGGGCCCCACTGGGAGATGAGAGAAGGGACCAGGCAGAGTGAAGAGGATGTGGCCTGGGAGCCAGGAACCCAGGAGCTGGAAGGGGCCTCACAGGTGATCAAGTCTAACCTGGGATTAAGACACAGCAAGCATTTGCTGAGTTCAGACTGGGCCTCATTTTTTGTGTTTTAGGAGTCTCTACATGCAGTAGCCTCATTTAACCTTCACAAAGGCCTAATAAGAACATTTACAGAGCTTGTCTCATTTCATCTTTGTAATAACTGTATTATTTGCATCATCCTGTTTTACAGATGTGGGAGTCCTGGTTCAAGGAAGGCTAGCTAAAAATGGCTGAGCTGGGCCTCAAAACCAGTTAAATCTATGCCCTTTTCCCAGCTTTGCTGACTAACAGGCTGAGAACATCATCAGAGCTCAGAGAAGCCAACTGAAGGTGGAGGACCTAAGGCAGGGCGGGGTGACCCCAGGGCAGGGACCCTGGAGGAGGCTGGCACCACAAGGAACCCTCCTGGCAGACAGAGAGCTGCTGGGAACACCTGCAGGAAGAGACTGCAGGCCTGGACAGAGGACGGGGAGGGCAGCACAGGGCGAAGCTGTCGGTGTAGCACAGGGTGACTGGTTTGCTGAGTTTTTATGCTAAGACACTTGCAAGCAGAAGCTGCAGATGCATGGAAGCCACAGATATGTTCCCTGGGTCAGGGACCCACTGTTCTCAGCTGGAAACACACAGTCAGCCGGGCTCTGCTGTTGCTGTCCTGTCTCACTCACGCCGGGGCCTTGTTCACCTGCTATTTTTGAGGCCCTTTACCCTTCCTGCGTCAGACCAACACACACACACACACACACACACACACACACACACATACACACACACGGCCCCACACATGGAGACACACACACACACACACACACACACACCTAGCCCCACACATGGAGACACACACATGCACAAGCAACCCCCTTGCACCGACCTGCCTTGCTCCTGCTCAGCTATTCTGAGCACAGGATCCTGGCTCAGCCCCACAGCTGATGCCCCTCTAACCTGAGCCTTATTAACACATCCATCTCCTGTGCATCTCACTGAAGGGACACAGGGATGTTTGCTCTTAGCCACATCCAGACCAAGAGGCAAGGAAGGCACAGGAACCCTTCATCACTGCAGAAACTGCAGGAGCCCTGCCTCGGGCAGCCTGCGGCTCACAGGGATGGGAAGCCCTCCCCCCAAACCCCAGCAGGGAGCTGCCCCTCATCCTAGGCCTCCCTCCTGGTCTGGCGTGTTTCCTGTCAGACCTCAGCCTTGGGAGGAGGCGGCCCCATGTTCAGAGGTCATGGGTAGACAGTGACAGAATGTAAATTGGTGGCTGGGAAATTGAAGGCTTTGGAAGCACCACTGCGAGTCTGGTCAGGTGTTTTCTCTTTTCCTGATTCATATCATCATCATTCCGTTTGCAGAAGAAAGCAGCATGGCAAGTTCTCTTACTTCCCCAAGCCAATGGGCGGGCATCCCAGCCAGGTGTCGGCAGGAGAGGCCCTCCATGAGCTGGGGCTGCCTACTCCCCTGCACCCTTTCTCTCCTCCCCAGAACCCTGGTTTCAGAGGGAAGGAAAAAGGCAGGGCAGCCTCTCACCAGGCAGGTGAGGAAGAGCATCCCCACCAACAAACAAAACCAGAGGGCCAGGGCCGGGGCCAGGTCAACTCTTTGAGTTACAAAGGCCAACACACACACACACACACACACACACACACGTCCTAAAAGGCCCCTCGGAGTCCTGATGCTGAGCAAAGCCAAAAGCTTTCATCAAGCCAACATGGGCAGCGTGCGGAGGTTGATGAAGCTGGTGATCACAGCCCTGCTGTGAGGAAGTTCATGACCACATGAACAAGATGAACTTCAGCCACGTGGAGAAAACCTGGCTCAGAGTCCCAGTTCTGCCTCCAGCTGTGTAACTTGATGGCAAGCGGCCACGGATCCCTCCCATCTGACTAGCAGCACCCTCGCCTGTTTAGCCTTCCTTGACCTGCTGTAGCATTCTTGTCAGGGAAGGAGGCAGGGATTGTAATTCCCAATTCCAAGATAAGAATTAGAGGATCAGAGAGGTTGAGCCGTCCTTCTAAGTGTTCCCAGCCAGAAAGTGCCGGAGCTTGATGACACACTGCCTGTTCCTGCCACCCCACAGCTGACCTGGGACATCTCCTCAATAGTGAGGCACCTCACAGCTGTCCCTGGCTCCTTCTCACAGAGGTTCCCTTACACTGGTCCCAGAATGTAACTTATAACAGATGTTGGTGACTTCTGTTCTGTCGCCCTGACATTTTCCCTACATCAACACCACTTCTCTCAAAATGAGGCTTTAGGAGACAGCTGGGTTGAGCAGACCTTTCGGGCGAACTGTGGCCTCCCTGGCTGCATGTCCTTCCACGTGTCACATAAGAGCACCCTGTGCTTTTCTGTGTTTCACTACTGGCGGCCCCCGTGCCTTGGGCTGCTGGGTTTCCATGGCGCGCCAATGTTGCCTGCACACTCGGGCTCTTCACGCTTCCGAGGCCCAAAGCAGGTGGGGAGGCCTGGGCTGGGAAAGGCCATCTGAGAGAGGCTTCCTCGCCTCCCAGCACCAGCCCTTCCCCTAAGAGATGAAATCTCCTACTAGAAGGAGGCTCCCGACCCTGGCTACAGCTCTAAACTATGGCCGGGAGCTATTTCTGCAGCTTTGTTGCTCACAGACGGCAGATGTTTGCTCAATAACTCAAATCCACCCAGAGCTTCCCTTTGTTGTAGCCCCACAGCTGAGTAGCCCGGTCTGTTCTCTTGGCTGTGTGCACACTGCCCCCCTCAGTCTTTGACAGGTTCCCAAAGGCGGGGCCCAGGGCTCACCACTTCTTTCCAGGCTTAACTCATTCGTGCTTTGTCGCTTGCTTTTTGGCACTTTGTCTTTTATTTTTTAAATCCTGGAGGTCCATCCTTACAAAATAAACATCTTCCCATTTCACTCAACTCCAGCTCCCAACACAACCCTCCCAGCCGCCCAGCCCACTCACAGGCCCCACCCCGCTGCTCCCACAGCTTTGCCCCGCCCACTCTCAAGGCCCCTACCTGGAGCATCACCCCCCCAATGGAGCCCTGAAATGAAGAGTTTAGAGGAGCATCCACTCCTCCCTTGGGAAACAGCCCTGGTGTGTCCCAGGCGGGAGGAACTAGCTGTCTGCCGAGGCTTCTTGAGCCTGGCCAGAAAAACCTCTGTGTTTCCAAAGGCTTTTATAGATCGATAGACAGTGCTTGTGGCTGTTTTACTGAACCAAAGTGCTCTGGGATGCATGGTGCCCCCCAAAAAAATAAAAATAAAAAAGAGATCAATAAGGCAAGGGTACTAAGAACCCATTAATTATCAGGAAACGGTGTCCAATCAGTTCCAGGGGCCACTGTAGGGCTAGGAATTTACTCTGGAGAGAGAATAACCTGCTTCTCTCATCCTTTCCCCCACCCCCATCAATCACTTGTAACAAATGTAAATGCTTTCAGTTTTCAGTCCCCAAGAGTACATCATAGCTGTGTGCATTCGTGGGATAGGTAGTCAAAGTTAGGAGGGGGGAGCAGTAGAGACAGAGCTACCCATCAGGTCTGACCCTGGGTCAGCCTTGGGAGTGGAGGGTGAAGAAGGCCCAAGCTTTGGGATGTACTCAAGTGTGATTCTCTGATACCCAGTGAATCTGAGGGCTCCAGGAATAGAAATTATATTGCTACCCTCTAACAATACCCCTAACAGGCTGAATGACCATATTATGTACTAGAGGCCCAGTGCACGAATTCGTGCACAGGTGGGGTCCCTCAACCAGGCAGGCAATCAGGGCTGATCAGGGCTATCTCGCCCAGTCCTGATCGGGGCCATTTGGGGCTGGTCAGGCCGAGGGACCGCGAGAGGTTGGCCAGCTGCAGGAGGTTGGCTATGGGAGCGCACTGACCACCAGGGGGCAGCTTGTGCATTAAGCGTCTGCCCCCTGGTGGTCAGTGAGCATCATAGTGACTGGTCAAGTGGTCGACTGTCTGCCCCCTGGTGGTCAGTGCACATCATAGCAAGTGGCTGGTGGCCTTAGCATATCATTAGCATATTATGCTTTGATTGGTTGAACAGACAGCTGGACGACCAGACACTTAGCATATTAGGCTTTTATTAAATAGAAGGATAACACAAGCCAGGGTCCTTTTGGGAGTTAAGGAGGGCACCAGTAATAGTTGCACTGGAATCTGCCCCAGGCCAATCAGCACGTTGTCCCATTGTCCTTTTCTCCTAAAGCAAAGCACACCTTCAGGAGAAGATTTGACTCAAAGAAAGCACACAGATACACACACACACACACACACACACACACACACATACATAAACATGCATATGCTTGAGTCATATATGTTCAGGGTGATGACGTTTGGCCTGGCAGAACTGGGGATCAATTGAAGTTAGTCAGGACACTGAGCTCAACAGGTTGCAACAGTGAAATGCTACCCTCCATTATCAATCAAATATTAGGAGATAAGATATACCTGTGGCATCTGGTTGGGGAGGGGACAGCCCCCCCCCCCCCCCCCCGTCCTGTGCTGCCCTCCACCACTGTACCACCTGCCTTGCCCTTGGCAGAGATCTAGGTTCCTACTTCACTGTGAACATCCAAGCCATCAGGTGGATCTCCCTCAACCCAAAATAGACAAGCCCATCTTTATCAGGTCATGTCCCCGCCTGGCACCAGGGAGGGGTCCCCTTCCTCATTGGAGAGACCAGTTCCTCCAGGTGCATTAAGGCAGCACCCAGCCCATCCCATTCTTAAGTAATCATCAGTGACCTTACCTTGCTGCCCCCCTGTTCTTTAACCTCTCCACCGGCTTAGATCAATCCAGTCGAGTACTTGAACAAGGTCTAATCGGTCATTATAATAGTAATAATAATTTGTTTAAATTCTAGATCTCACATCATCCTCTAGCCACTTCTATAGTTCTCTTTCTTCTCATAACCCAACACTCCCCCCCCCCAAAAAAAATTGTTTATACTTTGCATCTCCACTTCCCTACTTCCCAGTCATGCCCCAGTCCATTCCAGTCTAGCTTCTGCCTCCCTCTCACCATCTCTATAAAGGAAGCTTAACAGGAACCCAACCTGATAAGTGTAGTCAACTACAAATAAGAATTAAACATGTAATTAACCCGAATGGTGTACACAAGCGGTGGCTAAGCCTCCCTTCCGGGAGACAGAGCTTTGGATAGGAATCCCCTCTCTCCTTTTCTTACTGCAAGTAAATAAAACTACCTAACAACAACCACGTCTCATTCTTATCTCACCTGCATATCCAGTGTCTATTCTATAGTAGATGCTCATTAAACAGCTAACGGCTGAGTGTTACACTTTTAAAATAATGGGAATGAACTGGAGTCTGTTCGGAAGAGAGAGATCGCAGGAGGAAGCGCTCTTCATGCTGTAACCGAGAACCCTTCAGCTAGACTTCCCATAAGCCAGGTTGTGCTAAGAGCTTTATTTGTGTTGTCCTGACTGATCCTCAGAGCAATCCTTTTGGGGGTCCTACTGTTATGATCATGTCTTACACAGGGAAGTTGAGGCAAAGAGGGACTAAGTTTCCTCAAGGTCACACACACAGTGAGTCAGGGGGCCAGCACAGTCAGGCTGGCCCTGAAACTGAGCTGTTGGCACCTCCACCACAGCATCTCCGTAGGAATCAAGGGAGACGCCCAGAGAGGAAAAGGAAGCCCTCGTGAGACTCATGAAGGGCTGGCACAGGGAAGCTTGCTCTGTGTGCCCCCGGGGGTAGGATTAGAAACAATGATTGATTAGCTATAGAAAAACAAATTTTGCTCATTGTAATGGGGGGAAACTTATGATAACTGGATCTTTCCAGAAATAGAATGGACTGCCTCAGGTGGGGATACAGCAGAAAGACTAGCAATCAGTTGGACCTAGTGACGACAGACAGATATTAAATGGGCAAGTTGACTAGAATATATGAAGCCCATTGTTACCCTGACAGTCTGTGGGATTCATCTCCCACACTTCATACATGTCCATTTATTGTACTGAACAATGATACATATTTTCAGCTCCATGGCCATAAATCTCAATTATCAGCAAAAAAGGGATCACTAATTGACTAATAAGGTGGCCTCCTCAAATTCTTCTTGAATGAGGCAGAGTCTAAGATTTTTTAAACAATTAATAAAATACTAAGATAGGCCCTAACCAGTTTGACTCAGTGGATAGAGCGTCAACCTGCGGACTGAAGGGCCCCAGGTTCGATTCCAGTCAAGGGCATGTACCTTGGTTGCAGGCACATCCCCAGTGGGGGGGTGTGCAGGAGGCAGCTGATCGATGTTTCTCTCTCATCGATGTTTCTAGCTCTCTATCTCTCTCCCTTCCTCTCTGTAAAAAAATCAATAAAATACATTTTTAAAAAAACTAAGATAGGTAAATGAACTCATTGTGGAACAATTTGCAACAGAAGAAAGGTTTCCCGGTTAACGCAGGTCCAATCAGAAAGTCAATGAACCAGGGCAAACGACCCCCAGCGTTTCAGGTCATCGAACCTGCTCCCCTCTCCAGCCTTTCAGCCGTCTTATCTGAGGTTGGTTAAATTCTGTATCAATTTACATGTTTGTTTACAAAACACATCACAGGCTGGAGGGGAAAAATCTAGCCAGACTCACATATTGTTCCTCAGCTCCTGAGGTAATTTTGTGGCGGTGGAGTGAAGGGAATGAAATAAAAAAGAAAGCAAGAAAATAAAAATGAAGGGGCTGGTGGGAGAGGCCTAAACACTGCAATTTTCCAACCATTTTCACCCAAATTGTCTGCAATTTCCCGGTGGCCCAGGCTCCAAATTGCGAGTGAATGCGGCGGCAGTAATCCCGGCTGGAGCCCAAGGCTGCCGGTCGCCGTAATAACAGCCGGACCCACAACAGAACATGCGGACACCCACCTGCCGAGGCAGAGTCCAGGTTCAAAGCGGGGCCGGGCTGAGAAACGCTGCCTGAATCCCTGGTCTCACTCTCCTGCTTCTAGAAGCAGTTCTCCTCTAGGACTGCAGGCATCTAGTCAGAGAAATCCCTTTCAGACATTACACACTGCCTTCCTCCGTCCCCTCTCTCGCCACGCCTTTACCTATGAGAAAACTGGGGCCCGCAGAGGCGAAGTGACTTCCGAGGCCACCCTGTGAGTTATTGTAGCAATAAGGGGGAGGCTTAAGGCTGCTGGTATTGCTTCTTTCTCGGCCTCCTTTTCTCTAGCCAACCTAAGCAAAGGTCTTGAGGGATGAGCCCTGGCTGGGCGGCTCAGTTGGTTGAAGCGTGGTCCCATACACCTAAAGAGATTGCACTGGCCGGTGCGCTCAGTGGTTAGAGCATCAGCCCATACACTGAAGGGTCTTGGGTTAGATTCATCAATGTTTCTCTCTCTCTCTTTCTCTCCCTCCCTCCCTCCCATCCACTCTCTCTAAAAATCAATGGGGGGAAAATATCGTTGGGTGAGGATTAACAAAACAAAACAAAATAAAAGAGGTCGTGGGTTCGATTCCTGATGAAGGTACATACCTAGGTTTTGGGTTGCATCCCAGGTCTAGGCGCATATGGGAAGCAACCAATTGACGTTTTTCTTTCACATCAATGTTTCTCTCTCTCTCTCTTCCTCTCTCTCTCCCCCCTCTCTCTCTCCCTTCCTCTCTCTCTAAAAATCAATTCTCAGGTGAGGAGTCTTAAAAAAAGATCTTGAGGGAAGAACCCATCTCTTTGCCAAAGCACCTTACCTGTCTATGTGAGAATTAAAGGAAAAATAGGAATAAAATGTACACAATGTAGTGATTGCTGCCTATACAAGTCAACTCCAGGATCGCTAAGAGTAAAACCCATCCATAAAGGAGAAAGAAGAGGCATCCCTAATGGAATGCGAATATCTTGAACCATTGAAAGTTCATTAAAGTTCAGAATGGAGCTGATCATTAAACATGCATACATGGGGTGGCAGGCATTAGATCTAATTATTGCACCTCTGAAAATCAATTTGTGCATGCGGTTAATTCATGGTTGTTATTAATTACCAGTGACAGGATCAATGCGCGGCTACTTCCTGGCTGCCGCCTCACCCTGTCGGAGGAATGGGTCCACGCTAAAACGCTGGCGACGCTGGGTTCCCTGGAGAAACCAGCATGACGAGCTCTGGCGTAAAATGGGTCCAGCAGGGAGAGTTCCGACCTGCGGTTCAGGAGATGGCACTTCTCCACAGTGAGGGACATGTCCCTGCACGGGTGTCAGTGTGACACCCTGTGTCCACGTGTGACATCTGAGGACAATTTTAATGTCCCCGACGCTGATGTTGGAGTCAGTGAGATGCAGGCTCTGACTTCCACCCACTGCCTCTGTCTGTGGGATATGGATACTGGAGGGTCATTTACTCCCGGTATCCCCTCCCCTGAGATGAGAGCCTGGGAAGGGCATTGAATCTAGAGCATCCAGACCAGGGCCAGGGGCACGGCAACCATTACTACTATTTACCAAGTTTTATCAGCCTGCTTCCCTGTGAGGCTTCATCTATAATAATAAAACTAATATGTAGTAAATGGGAGTTATTAATATCCTGGTTATTAATATTCTTCCAACCTGTCCAGGTCGTTGGGTAGGCAGGGGTCAATGAAAGATAACATGTAAGAAAGCCTTTTGCAAACTGGGAGGTGCTCTGGCATCTGAAGATGAACGCTTTTCCTGGTACAGAGGGGAGGGGTCACTGCTGAGGGCCTGGGCCCGGGAGGCCTCCCTTTCTCTGCCACAGCCCTAGGATGGAGAAGAATGACTGGCCCAGCGTCCCTGTGTAGTCCCCTGGGGAGGCAACTTTTCATCTGCAATGTGAGAGCCTTAGAACCAGCCAGATCCCTGAACGAGGCTGTGGTCTATGTAAAAAGATGCTAGGTGACAGGCAAATGCACTTCCAACCTTTATAGCACCTTCGTTAAATATTTTCTGATAGAAAAATTACCTCCAGGAGGAAGACACACAGATCCCCTGGTGCTGAGAGGCACTGACTTCGCGTAAAGGACTGCTCTCAACCTCTTAAAAAATCAAGAAGACATCGGGGCTGGCAGGACTTTAAAGGGACAGCTCAAAAACCACGTTGCCAGCATCCCAGTGTTGCCTGGACTCTGTGAGCAGGCCTCTGTCTGACCCCCGAAGGCTGTGCTGCGGTGTGTTTTGAATAGACCAAGAGCACACACCCCCCTCCCCGCCCCTCTTCCGCCATCCAGCCTGGCACGTGGACCAGGCTCCCAGCGTGGAGTTTCTGGAGGGCACGCAGCCAAGCTAACAAGCAGCCGTACTCTCAGAGTGCTTGATACCTTGAGACGACCAAATTGGCTTTCCTGGAGAATCCGGAGATGAATGAAGCCACCCACTACCTCTCATCACCCCCTGCCTGGGAACAGTCTTGTTTGATTGTTCACGTCAGGGGAGGAAAATGAGAGAGATGTAACTTCACACGGAGCTCAAACACGCGTCTTAAATCATCTCCTCCAGAGGCAGCTCGCCGGGCCACACAGGGCTTCCGCATGCCCAGCACGGGAGACCAGGCTGCGCCGCGGCTCTGGCGGGAGGCCTGCAGACTGCAGCCTGTTCCACCAGGAGTAACATATTACCTGGCGTGCTGGCCCTGGTGTCCGTTTCTGTTTGTTTTCCTCCGAAACAGAGAGAGAGACACTCCCTGCAAAGCGGTCTGCTCTGTTCGCCGGGCCAGACCTCTAGATTTTTCTTTGTACATGCTCGGGGCTTGTTCACAGTTTATGGGTTGCAAGGTGTTTCTCTTTTAATTGATACCAAGGGGCTGCTTGCTCCTTGAACGCGATTCAGGACTGGCATTGCTCATTGAAGGAGAGACTAGGAGGCGGGCTGAGATGGAGCTAATTATGTCAGGCTTGAAAAGAGGGCAGGTGAGGGCTTTTCATGCGAGACCTTTGCATATTGCTAAATTAAAAGAACGTCTTGTGCTGATAAACTGGTTGAAGCCAGGCAATGAAGCAGCACTACTTGGAGGTCAAGGCCAGGGCTGCTGGGGAGGTGTTTCGAGCTCTAAGAGGTGGGGAGGAGCGGGGAGAGGGAGGAGGGAGGAAAGGGGGCTTGTGAGGAGTAACTTGTCCCTCCACCTCCCTGTACCCCTTTCCATAGACACACAGAAACCCTTTAAAATCGTGGATGGAAAAAGAGGAGCCAGCCAGCCACAGCCCACAGGCCAAATCCAGCCAGCAGCCTGTTTTTCCCATGTTTTAATGATTGGGGGAGAGAGGGCATGGAATAAAAAGAACAAATATTGTTTCATGACCTGTGAAATTCATTTGCAATTCAAATGTTAATGCCACAAGTAAAGTTTTATGGGAACCCATATTATTGACACATTATCTCCAGTGCAGAGGGACACGGCTGCAGCAGACAGCATGTGGCCCAGGAGGCCGAAAAAGTCACCGCCTGGCCCTTTACAGAAAACACAGGGCAGCTCCTGCCCTAAAGTAAATGAGAGCTGAGGGCCGAGGGCTGTGCGGGGTGGAAACTGCTGTGGACCCGGGGTTAGGAAGGTGGTTGGAACCTCTCTTCAATTTCGGAAAAAAGAAATCACATACGTCTCAGAGCACAGGTGTCCCCTTTGTAAAATGTAAATGACATTTTGTGATGTTACATGAGGTAAAATATATGAGAGGGGAAAAACAAAGAAACGTGGTGCAATGCTTGGTATAGGGTAGATGCTCTATAAATAATAACAGCAGCATTATGCACAACAATCAACATATGGAAACAACCAAGTGTCTGTCAATGGATGAATGGATAAAGAATATATAAGAAACGTTATTCAGCCACGCAAAAGCATAAAGTCCTGCCATTTGGGACAACATGGATGACATGGATGGATCTTGAGGATATTATGCTGAATGAATTAAGTCATCAGAGAAAGAAAACTGATACCACTGTAGTTGGAATCGAAAATCCAAATTCCTGGACACAGAGAATGGAATGGCGATTACCAGTGGCTGGGAGCTGGGGAAATGGGAGCATGTTGGTCAAAGAGACAAACTTCCCTGAAGATGAATCCTTTCTGTGGATCGAACGCATAGCATTGTGATTATAGAAAACACTGTATTGGATACTGGAAAGTTGCTAGGAAAATAGATCTTATATGTTCTCCCCACAGAAAAAGAAATAATAATTATCATATTGCAATATGTAAGTGTATTAAACCAATGCCTTATACACCTTAAAGTTATACCATGTTAGATGTCAATCATATCTCAATAAAGTAGATGGGAAGAGAACAGGATGGATGAAATAATAAATTAACATATAGCCTTTATTAAAAGGCTGCACATCTTTAAAGATCCCACCGTGGTTCCATTTCTTCAAGAAAACTCCATATTTTCCCAACTAACCTCACCCAAATGGTCTCCCCTCCGCTGAATGTCTGCAGTGTTTACCATACTCCTCCCTCCTTTTTGCCTCTATGTGATTTTTTGATGTTAGTTTCCATAGGCATCTAGCTCATTCTCCCTTAGATTGCCAGGTTGGTGCCTTGCTGACATTTCTCTGTTGCCCAGTGTCAGAGTCGGCAGGACCCTTGCACAGGGACTGCTGCTCTGGGTTGTTCTGAGTCCATATATTCTTCTAAATTCTTCCCGACTACGCCAGGGAGGGTCATTCTCGAACACTGTCCACTGTACTAACTGTTGTGAGCTTAGTCCAAGTTCCTCTATCCTCTGCTCACTAGTTACAGGTGTTGGGTCCCAGCCCCTCTGCCTGGGGCTGGACCTCCTTGGACGCCAGGTCTTAGATGGAGAAGCCATGAGAGGTTGTGGCCAGATAGCCATCAGACCAAACAGTCCTTCACAGCAATCCCATATAGGCAGACAGCTGGACAGTGGCTGGTGAACAGATACATCTTTCCCACAAAGCATCATTCATCTCTATACCCACAGCTATTATCTGAGCAGCCTCACGATGCCCCTTAGATTCACCGCCTCTGCTTCTTCTCACTGCAGCAGACTTCTTCACACACTTCCTAGCACACTGGCTGGTTAACATGGTAGCTATATCTGAGCTCTCTGTGAGCTCTTCGCCTTGCATCATGGCAGTACCAGCTCTCAGCTCCGTCTGAGCTCTCCTCTCTGCTGCACACATAGGAGCTACATTCTCTGCCTGCCGCCTCTGTTTCTCTGTGCTCTCTCTAGCCTCTGCTCTGCCCCGTTGCTCTCTCTAGCAGACTTCTTCATAGACTCTTGATCAATAACCTGCATATTACTCCAGAGACAAAGAAGGCTAGTGGCCAACAGTGCCATCAATCATTTGGGTTACAGAAGGACACAGTGTACTGTGTGTCCTTGCACCTGCTCATGGTATCTTGGCCTTGGGCACCCCGATTAGGCTTATGCTGGAATGGCCTTGAACATCCCGGTGTATAAATAACAAGGTCTCTGTGCTCTCATTGGTGTGGTTCCCATACCCAGGAACTAGTTGAGAAGATGAGCACATGCACCTCTAAGTGAGAAACACCACGTTTGGTGCTCAGACAACATGCTATGTAACTTCACAGAGGGCTGGGGTGGTCAGTGAAGGCTTCACAGAGAAGGTGAGCCTGGACACTCATGATTTGCTTGTGCAGAATTTCCCCAGATAGAGCAGTGGCACAGTCATTCTAAGCTGGGACAATAATGCGGAAGCCAGTGCATTTCAGGAATGGAGCCGTTAAAGTGAAAGACACTGACAAATGAGCTGGGTATCTGGGGGCTTTGATTTGCAGAAAACTAAACTCAAACAGGACTAAATCTAAGAAAAATGTATTATCTTACAGAACCAGGAGCCCAGGGTAGGATTCCAGCACAGTAGGACTCAGGTTCAGTTTCTCAGCAATTTTTCTGGGCTCTGCCCATCGCTGTGTAGACTTTGTTTTCCTGCTGGTTTCCCACTGGTGTCAGGATGGCTGCCAGCAGCTCTGAACCAGTGTGCTCCCTGGGTCACATCCACCAAGGTAGAAAGAGGGAAAAAGTTCTCTCCCAAACACCCAGGATGAAAGCCATTTCCTTCATCCTGATTGGGCAAATGAGATTATGCCTGGACCAATAGCAACCTGGCCTTCTGAACCAGTCTCTAGCAAGATGGATCAGCAGGGATTACCATGATTAGCTTAGATTAACCATGGTTCACCCCAGCCCAGCTTTCCCCAGTTACATGCATGGAGACGGGGTAGACACCTAGATGAGATTGGAGTGTTGCTAGAAAGCAGGAAGGAGGACTAGACGCTGAGTAAGTAACCACCACTGTCCTCTGCAGAGGGCAAATCACGAAGGAACGCGAAGTGGAGCCACATTGCAGCTGACAGTCAAGATCAAGCTCAAAACTTCAGATGGTGTCTTGGAGACAGCAGTGGGTTCGGGCGATTGCTCTCTGAAACTAGCTCATGATGGGTTTGTCAGAGCCTGAACTAACCTGGAAAAGGCTGAGCCAAATATCTAGAAGAGGAGACAGAAAAAAGGTGTTGTAATCCAGAGTTCACTTTGACTTTCTGTGCGGTAGAGACAAAAATCACGTCTGCAGGGCTTCACTCAGCAAGCCTCATCGTTGGCCCAAAAGGTAGCTCCAGGCTCTGACTCGCTGCTGCCCAGGAAAACAACTGCGCTCTTTGGCTTCCTCTGTACCGAGGCTTACTGAGAATAGCACACTCTCTCTATATATATTTTTAGAAATGACAGAAATATTCCTGGTGCTTGGGTTAAGTAATTAAGATTTGCTCTGGGAACACTGAGAAACCACATAAAATGGCTGCATGGCTTCGTAAATGAATTACTTAGTGTTTAATTACTCAAAATTACTATCAATTACTAACTGTTACTGCAAATTACTTGCAGAATAGACACATTTGTTTGTGGCTATTAATGATTCCAATTACTCCTCATAGGTAATTGGTTTCTGCACGCGGACGGGTACCAACTGTCGAATAGGAGCTCAGCAATAAAAAATGCGGCTCCTCTTCCAGCTATTTTAGCTTAAGCTGAAATCTTAAAATAAACACTGCAGCCACCACTTCTCTGGGTTTCTCTGCTGCGTGCACAGCTTCCCTGGGGACTCCTAGGGCCGCAGAGATCTTCTCTTCCTCTGAGCAGAGTAGGAAGCAGGAACCACTTGTGAGAGGTGAGAGGTTACTCAGAATCACACAATTAACACCACAATGTAGACAAACATCAAAAACATCCTGCTAAGTGAAAGAAGCCAGTCACGAAAGACCTCAGATGGCATGATCCCATTGATATGAAATGCCCATAATAGGCAAATCTCTAAAAACAGAAAGTAGATTAGTGGCTGCCTGAGGCTGGGAGAGGGGGAAAGGTGGGAAGGAATGACTGCTAATGGGTATAAGGTTTATTTGGAATGTGACAAAAATGTTCTAAAACTAGATATTTTTTTCTTTTATGTTTAATTTTTTATTGATTTTTTTTGAGAGAGAGAGGAAGGGAGAGGGAGAGAGAGAGAGAGAGAGAGAGAGAGAGAGAGAGAGAGAGAGAGAGAGAAACATTGACATGAGAGTGAAACATCAATCAGCTGCCTCCTGCAAACTTCCTACCACTGGAGATTGAGCCTGCAACCTGGGCATGTGCTCTAACTAGGAATCAGAACTGGCAACCTTTTGGTGCAGAGGATGATGCCTAACCAAATGAGCTACACTGGCCAGGGCTCTAAAATTAGATTTTGATGATGGCTGTACAAAGCTATCAATATACTTAGAATCATTGAATTATGTACTTCAAATGGATGAACTATATAGTATATAAATTATATCCTAATACAGCTGTTACAAAAAGTATGGTTAACCATAGAATTAGATGGTGGAAGGGATGGATCAAGAATCCAACACTCCTGACTCCCACTTCATTCCTCTACCCACTGGACCATCCATCCTACTTTAACATGAGTCCAACTTGCTAGAAACATCTCGTATGGATGTCTTTCTCTGTCTCTGTCTGTCATAATTCACTGAAGAAAATTGTGGTCTTAATTATGAAAGGCTCACTTACCCCGTGCCAGCTATTTGTGCATTATTAAGAGGACATAAACTGTGTTCATTAAGGTAATATAAAATTCAACCAGGAAATGTACTTAATAACAGAAAGCCAAGTTAAATGTTTTATCTTGAGTTCCCCCCGAAAATAAAGCTTGTGACAAGAGCTTGCTGGCAGGTATTTCATTCTGAGAGATGATCCTAGGGCATAGGATGGAGGAAATAGGAAGAATTAAAAGGGAAGGGAAAAAGTCTATCCAAACATGTATTATTACATCAACTTTATAATTGTGAATTCCTGGGCCTCAACTAGGAGTCTTGCAAGAGCTGTGTACACTGTTCTTCAGAAGTGTGTGTTGAGATATGAAGACGGAAATACTCATGCACGGCTCCTGACTTCATTGGTAAAGGATTGTTGCACTCACTTTGGCATAGAGCCAGCACAGTGGAACAGGATCCTACAGCATCCTCCAAGGCAGAGCCAGGGAAACCCACAGGCAGGGAGAAAGAGCTACGTTGTGCGGCTCAGGCAGGCTCTGGCCAGACGATGCGTTCATGTTGTCACAGCAAAACCAAAACCAAAGGGTGTATCAGTGGACTTCATTAAAGTTAACAACTTCTGCTCTGTGAAAGACAATGTCAAGAGAATGAGAAGATAAAGCAATGGCTGGGAGAAATATTTGCAAAAAATAAATCTGATAAAGGACTATGATCTAAATTTTAGATTCTATTATCTATATTTTAGATTCTAAAATATACAAATAACTCTTATAATTCAACAATGAGAAAAGTAAGAATCTGATTGAAAATGGGGAAAAGGTTGAACAGACATCTTATCAAAGAAATACATGCAGCAAAGTAAACATATAAGATGCTCAACATCCTATGTCATTAGGAAATTGCAAATTAAAACAACAGTGAGATACCATTACACACCTATTGAAAAGGCCAGAATTTAAAATACTGACACCAAATCCTGGCAAGTATATGAAGCAACAAAGACTCATTCATTGCTGATGCAAAATAATGCAAACAGCACCTTGGAAGCTAGTTTGGCAGTTTCTTACAAAACTAAGCATGCTTTTACCATATGATCCAGCAAGGAGGCTCTTTGGTATTTACCCAAATGAGCTGAAAACAAATGTCCACCCAGAAACCTGCACACGGATATTTAAGCAGCTTTATTCATAATTGCCAAAACTTGGAAGCAATCAAGATGCCCTTCAGTAGGTGAATGGATGAGTAAACTGTGGTACCTCCAGACATTGCAATATTATTCAATGTTAGAAAGAAGTCATCTATCAAACTGGGAAAAGACATGGAGTCCACTTAAAAGCATATTACTAAGTGAAAGAAGCCAATCTGAAGAGGCTAAAAGATGACTCAATGAAGGGGGAGGGGAGCAGGTAATTTGTAATACTCTCAACAATAAAGATTTTTTAAAAATATGACTCAAGAAGGTGTGAGGTGGGGTATCCAAGATGTCCAATAAAAGAGATAGTATCATAATTGTAATTATACAGGGTATCCCCCAATATGTATACACACTGTAACAGCTGATAGCTCCATTTTGAAAATGAAATATATTTTAATAAACACTGCCTTTATAAATAGCCCAAGTGGGTGTATACATTTTTTGGACACCATATCTATATACATAAAAGCCTAAGCGACCTAACAACTGAACAACTGGTCGACCAGTCGCTATGACACGCACTGACCACCAAGGGGCAGACACTTAATGTGGGAGCTGCCCCCTGGTGGTTAGTGTGCTCCCACAGTGGGAGTGCCGCTCAACTGACTGATGGGTGCCAGACGCAGGGCTCATGGCCAGAGACTGCAGTGGAGCGGCAGCAAGCCTACTAAGCTGCGGTGGCAGCAGGCGCAGTGGGGCCAGGATGAGCAGGAGTGGCAGGCGGCGTTGGACTTCTGGTTTTGACCTGATTCCTACAGGTTGGGCTGAGGGACCCCCAGATTCATGCACCAGGCCTCTAGTCTATAATAATAAAAGCATAATATGCTAATTAGACCGGACAGCCAAATGACCTTCCAGACGTCATTCTGGACATCCTTCCAGATGAAGCCACGGTGGCAGAGGCTGAGGCAGAGGTGGTTAGGAGAGATCAGGCAGGCAGGCAAAGTGGTTAGGGGTGATCAGGCAGGCAGGCAAGTGGTTAGGGGCGATCAGGCAGGTAGGCAGGCCAGCGGTTAGGAGCCAGCAGTCCCAGATTGTGAGAGGGATGTCCCCCAAGGGGTCCCAGATTTCAAGAGGATGCAGGCAGGGCTGAGGGACACCCCTCCCCTGCATGAATTTCGTGCACCACGCCTCTAGTATATTATAATAACAGAGGCAGCTCTATCAACAGCTCCAACAAGAATCCAATTTAAGAACAACTGAGTTGGTAATATGGGACAAGAACTTCTGGTCTAGAAGAGATTACATTGGCTCAAGTTCCTGCCTACACTCTTCAAATAACCACACTCAAAGATGAGCACTTACTATACTCTACCCATTCCCCAGCATCCCCCATTATATTTAGCGATTATTTGGTCTTATTCTCTGAAAATTTTTCCTTGGATGGGACAACCCCATACCAAGTGCATACCTTCCCTTACTTCCGAACACATCTTCCTCCTGTCTGACCCTGTGCCTCTGCTCATGCTACTGCCTCTTCCTCAAATACCTCCCCTCCCCAACTTCCCCTTCGGTCTCCCTAGACAGAACCTAACTTCAAAGGGCTTTACATTTCTTACCTTGTTTAATCCTCATCACAAGGCAATTAGGAAAATACTCTGATTATAAGATCTCAGAGCCAATTAAAAATCAAGATAGGAGGTGAACCCAGACAGTTTGCCTGAAGACCGTACTGCCTCACTGATGTCAGAGGGACAACAGAATGCTTTCGAAAATTTATGCAGGGACATTTACAAAGTTATGAGCAAGGTCAAGAGAATCCAGCAAAGGGCTGGGCAAAATCCCAGGCAACATCGACGTTCCTATCACTCAACCCTCAGGGGTTTTCAAAAGAAGGAAGGTCTCAGAACCTGGAGAAGCTAACGGAGAGGCAGTCAGTCCTATGGGTGCTGTGGCCTTGGACAGAGAAGTCAGTCTGCCAACCTGCAGGCCAGGAAGGAAAGAAACAAAGGAGTAAGTATGCCAACCTCACTCTCCAATCTCCTGTTGGTGCCCCCCGTTCACTGAACCCAAGTGGAAGCCTGAGGGCAAAAGAACACCTTGGTGCAGACTTATCGGTCAGTATCCCTGGACACACAGCAGGGAGAAGGGTGGCAGAAGTGTCTGGAGGCCAAATGAAGAAGACGAGCATCAAGCCTAAGCTAAGATCCAAGCCCTGGTCTGAGTCTAGCATTTCAGCATTTTCCTAGAGGGTCTCCGAGGGGACAGCTTCCCCATCCTGACCCACCTAAACAAAGCCAACCCTAAAACAGGAGCAGGTACATTATCTGTGAAGGCCATCGCTGACAGGCATCATGGAAGGTTCTCATTGTCCGCCCGGCCAATCCAGCTACGCAATAATGCCCAGTGCCGTCTCCTAACAGAGGTGCCTTTGAAGATTTTGCTCACTCTAATGATCACAATGGCTCAGGCAAACAGTAACTTTAGAAAATGAGGCTGACTAAAATATCTATATTGGACAGTTTCTCAAACTCTACACCAATGAACCCAAGAGGGAACTTCCCCATCTAAGTCTCCACTGTACAGAACTAATATACACAGGTCCATGCCAAAACCTTACAAGAAGTCATTCTAAAATACATCTTATAATCATATAAATGTTCCCTGTTCTAAGTTAAATCACTCAAAATGTAGAAGTATAAGGGCAACCTAATCACCATGGCTTTTTCTGAGGCCTGAACACTTGACCAAGTCAATAGCAGGCAATGGCTGTTCACATTATCGCCTTCTTGCTGTGTGCTAGGCTCAGGGCTGAGCACTGAACAACAGTGCCACAGCCCTCGCTGCAACCCTAAGGAGAATGCACTATTTTGAATCCCATTTTGTGAACAGGAAACAGGGTTAGGTGATTAATTCAGAGACATCTATGCACGGCTCACTGGGCTCCGATCAGGAGAGAACACGCAGATGTAAAATAAGACACCAATAAACTTGAACTCTAGTTGGGGAGAAAAGACACTAACAAAAACGTCTGTGAAAAATCAGTGCCAAAAGGGTAATGTATCCAAGGTTTCAGAAAGGAGGCGGACTGGACAGTCAGTGGGGTGGAAAGTGAGCTTCGGACCAGGAGAAAGGGGAGGGAGGGGACTGTAGGTGAAAGCATGGGAAGGTGCTGGGCATGGTGGGCGTGGCCAGGCCGGTGAGGAGCTGGGCTCCTGGAGAAGAAGCATCAGGGCAAAGGGAAGCTCTGGGAAGGGATCTTGGCTGCCTTTTGCTGTTCTCTCGGAGTTTGGGCTCCCCAACACCTCTGTTTCTCGGGCTCTCCCAGCTCAGAGGCAGCCTGATGCTCCCTTTCCTGGCGCTTTGAGCCCAGACCACTCCCAGACTGTACACTCCCCACTCCCTGCAGGCTCCATCCAGCGGGTTGTAAATAACCTGTTTGAAAAGTAATTGCATGTTTGGGGCTGGTGCTTGCCATTTGTAATTGCTCATTCTCTCCCCAGCCACTTTCTGCTTCCTATTTCCTACGTTTGTTTCCCAGGAAGCAAATTCAGGAGCCTTCCAGGCAAGTGACGAGGAGATAATGAGGCCCTCTGGGCCACACAATTCAACCAGACTTTGCTGACCAGGAAGCCATCAGCACCAACTGCCTGCCTCAAGCCATAGGACAGAAAAGACAGAATGGACCGCCTCCCTCCTGAAGTCTCTCTGAGCAGCAGTGGACCAGCTACAAATACGCCTGCCCCACCCTAGGGCTCAAGAACCCTCCTTTGCCCAGGACCTGGGGCAGCAGAGGCTGGCTCTCTAATGAAGGATGCCTATTGCGTGCCTCCCAACCCCTGCTTCCCTTGCGTTCCTCAGAAATCAAACGATCAGCACATATTTACTGAGCACCTACTATGCGCAAGGTCCCCTTAGTGTTCTAAATGACATATTTTCCCCTCAAAGTTGGGCACAGTGCTATTTACCCCAGGTCCTACACCTGGCACTGCAGTCTCCACACCTCCTCACCTCTGTGGGCCTGGGCCTGCACAGAGATAGCCAACCAACCGTGGTGCAAGTCCCACTGGTGCACCACCATTTCCGTACACTTTGGGCAAATTCCAACCATTGGCACCTGTAGCTCACTCTAGCTGGATGTGTCAGGGAGTCGATGCCATGCTGAGGCAGCCTCAACCAATGCCTGACAGGCTGGTGCATAACTATCCCTCCTCCCTCACCTCTCAGGCAGGATAACTTTGAGGTGCACATTTTACTCTGGCTTCTAGAATTGTCTAGCAAAGCTGTGCTCCGGTTGCCTACAGGAGAAACTTGCTTGGAAGCACAATCCTTACTGGCATTCTTGCTCTCGCTGTCTCCTCCCCATTCACCTACCAGTGCTATTGGCATCTGCTTCTGATAAAATGCCTGCTTGGACCTTTGTCGCAGGGGCCTTCCAGGGAAACCCGTTAAGTCCGTTGATACCAGCAGTGGTATTAGGAATGCTGTCCTCAGCATGGGATTCTGGAGTTACACCCCTTGCTGGCCAGGGACAAGCATCCCTTTACTGGTAATAAATGGAATGAGATGAGACACATCATAGTTACATAAAATTCAAAACCCCATGAAAGGAAGAAAGTCCTTTTCTTCAGCAAATGGAAAGAAAACTGCTGAACATCAGGCCCACAATCTGATTCTCAAATGTCATGGACGAATTCACCGGTTTGGTTAAGTTTCCTGTGCTGAAGTTGGAAAAGGAGTGGGATTCTGAGTCCTGGAATAGACCATCTGGGCACATGCATTTGAATATCATAATAATCAGGCCTGATGGACAAGAAGCAGCAAGAACTCTGGAGACCCTGGAAAGACACATGTGCACCAGTTACTGGGAGGTAAACCTGCAATAAGGGACCCACTTCATCACTGAAGACTTAGGGGTCTCATGGTCTGCGGCGTGCCAAACCATCCTCTCCAAGGTAAAGTCTGTTACCGTACCTTGCGTTTTCTAGCATTTAGAAGAGCCCAGCGCTGGCTAGGATCCCTTGGATTTTGAGTGACAGCACACACACTCTTAAGAAAGCCGCTGCAAACCAGTTCTCCAGCGTCTTAGAAGGTGGTCAGTGTTCTGTGGTGCCCAGAGCAAAGGAGGGCTCTGCAACTCTATGGTCCCGCTGGCTCTAATGCGTGGCCCCTGTGATTCATCTGTTCCCACCTATCCACAGTAGATAAGGATGCCCTAGAGCAGCGGTTCTCAACCTGTGGGTCGCGACCCCTTTGGGGGTCAAACAACCCTTTCACAGGGGTCACCTAAGACCATCGGAAAACACATATATAATTACATATTGTTTTTGTGATTAATCACTATGCTTTAATTATGTTCAATTTGTAACAATGAAATTGGGGGTCACCACAACATGAGGAACTGTATTAAAGGGTCACGGCATTAGGAAGGTTGAGAACCACTGCCCTAGAGTGTGCCCAAAGGCAAACATTGCAAAGCTGAGGTGCAGATCCCTCGGCTCTATAGCAAAACATTACTCAGTCTTTCAAAAGCAGTGCCTGGCATGGAATAGCAATGACTATGTTGCTGTAGGTGCCAAAGATGAGCTGGGTGTGTTCAGACCCACTCAGTTATAAGGTGGAATGGACACAGCAGCAATAGACAGTGGAGGTGGCCTAGACCCCAATGCCAACTGCTGTGGCATCAAACCTCTGGCCTCTTCAGCTGGCTGGAGAGAACACCCAAGTTTGGTTCATGGGAGGTTCTGCTTCCTATTTTGCTATAAACATAAAAGGGGCTGCTGCCATTAGTCAGGGTGAGTCCTGAAAGGCAGTGGGGAGTGGGGAGGGGGGCGTGGGGAGTGGGGAGTGGGGAGTGGGAAGCCCTCCAGTGGGCACAAGCTTGAGCAGTAACCTTTGTATGGAGGGCAAAGCAGCCTGAGTTAAGGATACACATATGTTCCTGGGCTTATCGAGTGGATTACATGGTTGCTTGGGGGTCTTGAAGAAGCCATCCAAAAGGTCAGAGTCAAAGTCCAAGGAAGAAGCATGTGTGTGGACCCCCGAGAGTGGGCATGGAGTGTGGAGAAGAGAACACCCATGTCAGGAGGAGCACTCAACTAGCAGGTGGGAAGACCCATCTGTGGAAGTCCATCAGCCCAGACACTGCACTGCTTGCCAGTGGGTCCATGAAAGGAGCAGCCGTGCCACAGAGAAGGGAGTTATGGTCAGCCCACAGCAAGGACTCCTTCTCACCAAGCCTGATAGTCACTGCACTCCTGTGTGTCTGACCTGGTAGCAGCAGAGGTTGAGGCTCAGCCCCAGGTATGCACCATCCCTCAAGGAGGTCCAACAGTCAGCTACCTGGTGATGAGGTGGGTTCCTTGGCCCTAGAGGGGTCAGTGATTCCACACAATGTCCTGCATGCGTATGTGGGCACTGCAGAGCCTTCAGAGAACTTACAGAGAGGCCGATGCTGTGGAACTAATCCCCCAACATTCACTTAGACCAGAGTTCACTTTATCACAAAGGAGGCCTGATAATGAGCACAGGACCCCTGAGGAAATAGGCTCTGAGCCTACAGAGGCAGAAACAGCACTCGGCATCACCCCAGGGGGTGGTCTGGTACCTCGCTGCCAACATGAGCCTGACTCCACAGCTCGCGTGGCCCATGCTGCTAGCCCTGCCATGTGTTACCAAACTCAAGAGGTTCGCCGCTTGGGGCGCTTTACTCAGGAAGGAGCCGTGGGTGTCCTTAGGCAGTTTTATTTACTTGCAGCAAGTAGAAGAGACGGGGAATTCCCACCCAAAGCTCTGTCTCCCTGAAATGAGGCATTGCTTGTATACACTATTTGGGTTAAGTACATGTTGATTTCTCCTTTTCTACATTTGTCAGGTTGGGTTCCTGTCAAGGTCATCCTGTTTACACTGGAGCCTGCAAAGCACTGTGCTACATTTGAACACTTAGCAAGAAGAGCGTTTCATCAGAACCGCCCCGAACTTGAGACCCTTGTTCTAGCTAACAATCCGACATAACTCACCGTCGCTGCGCCCAGAATCCGGACTTCTCCAGTCCTCTCGCCTCCACCGGCGCTGGAGACCCCATGTCCGCGGCTTTACCTCGCCAGCGCCTGATTCAAGTTGGCGCAGGTGTGTGTGTCTGACCACATCTGCATCCAGCGGACGTGCCCTAACTGGAAAGGAAGGTGGAAAAAAGCAAACCTGAGGCATTTTCAGATTCTGTGGCAGAAAGAGGGCTCTAATTGCCACCAACACCAAGATGTGGAATGGCCTGAGCATAGGAAAAGGATTAGGTCAGTGGTTCTCAACCTTGGCTGCACATTAGAATCACCTGGGAATCTTTTTAAAATCCTGATTTCTGGGCCTCATCCTCCAGAAATTCTTTGTCTTTGTTACTAATGTTGTGGCCCCACCCCATAACAAAGAAACAGAATTTCCGGAGGATGAGGCCCAGAAATCAGGATTTTAAAAAGACTCCCAGGTGATTCCAATGTGGAGCCAAGGTTGAGAACCACTGGATTAGGTGCTGGACAGCCAAAATAAATGGCAACTGTCCCACACATACCTTTTGAAAACTCAAAACAACTCAGCGTTAGCTGTTATAAATCCCCCGGAGCCTCAGTTTCCTCCTCTGTAAAATGGGGATGTATGAGTGGCTCAAGCTTGCACAGGAAAGTGGTAGAAGTCTCCCGATTGCTGGCCGGTCCTCTGTCCATCCCAGGACACGGTGCTGCCTTTCCTCTGGGGTTCTCACCCTTTATCTGTTTTGCAGGCATTGTGCCTGGCCCTGAGTGTACATTCCTCATTTATTCCCCCCCAAACTGCCCCCTCCCACTACTCCAGGATGGGCGACACAGAGGAACTCCACAAGTGAAAAGCAAGGAGAGTTCCACCTCCCCGACAGTCACAGGCGCTGAGCATAGGCAGGTCATGGGCTTCTTGGGGCGGGGGGGGGGGGGGGGGGGTGTCTGCTCCCCTTGCCGCCTTTGGAGTCTGGTTCCTCGCCACTCATTACGGCCTCTGCAGTGTGTAAGTTCCGTGGCCAAGGTTCATATAACTGGGAGTGTATTTATGACAGCCCCTATTCTTGCTTAGGAAAATATTGATTTTCTAACAACAGAATGACTGTAGAGCCATTAAATCAGACGAGACTATCATAAACTCCAGGATTAACCAAAGAGTACTTTCACCTTTCCTTTTAGTCTCTCCTGAGCAATTGGGAGTAGCTATGCCGCATAAGCAGGATAGGGTCATAGCATTTACTACCTGATTTTTTAAAATGCACCTCGATTCCCCACCCCCGCTGCTGGATAAGTAAGGCACCACCACTCTGCTCTTATCTTAAAGACGGACTGAGGGCTGATGGGAATGAGGAAGGCCAAGCTGTACACAAAAATTCCCAAAAGCTCTTCATGGGAGGCGCATCCCTTAGGCAGGATGCACAGGAGAGGGGCGTGGCTGATGCTGGCACTGGGGGATGGCTCCCCAGTCCCACCCTGACCCCAGGATGTGTGAGCTCATTACCTGCCTGTTAAAGTCTTAGTTAGAAAAACGGTTATGGAGGTGAGGGTTTCTTTTTTTCCCTTCTTGGGAAGATCTCTATCTTTCTTCTTTATTGATTGCTTGCTTTTCATGTTATATCCTTTCTCCCTTGGCTGAAATGAGAAAAATGAGCCCTGGCCACGGGCTTTAAACTTTACACCCAGACAATATCTCCCCCTTATCTAATGCCGGGCCAGAAGCTTCCGCCCAGAGGACCCTGGGTAATGCGACAGCAGATTATGTCATAAAATGGAGAGATAAGCAAAAGACCCAATCTAAGGGACGCAGCAAAATTTACCTTTGCACCGCCCTACGCTCCCCTTTTAGAAGAAGGCTTTAAATCAATCTGCCTTCACCATAAATTCGAGTTCTAAAATTTGATAACAAGTGCAATATTTTCCTTGGAGATTGGGTCTAATAAGACGGAGGTGGGAGGTGGGGAGCAAGCTGGGTTTCGCAAGGAAATAAAATGCCATGATTGATCCTGGTCAGTGGGGTTGCTTGGAATTGCCGCTATTCTTGGCTGGTAAGCATAATCCAGCCAAGTCATAAATTGCGTTTCTTCCAGTAGACAGTTGCGTCTCGGTATTGATCCCGATTTGTTGTTCTGTTCTCTTGTAATTGCTCCCCGTGATTAAAACTCCAGGTAGGGAAGGAAGTCTGGCCAGGCCGGGAGTGGACAGGAATAACCACAGGACTGGAGTTCACACTGCCACCAGGACACTCAGGCTGGAGGTGGGAGCTGAGTGGCTCAGAAACCCAGGGTGCCAGGGCCAGCCCCCACCCATCACCCCCTCCAGGTGCTGCACGAGCCAGCACCTTCGCAGGGCCTGTTCGCATGCTGTACACTTACAGCGAGATTCCTTACACACGGGTACGATATGGGAGTCCTGGATGAATCGGCACCCAGCGTGGCAGAATTTCCATCCTTACTAGACAGGAATACTGAGGCACTGGCTGGATATGAACTACTTGGAGATTAATACTAGGCAGAGATCCCCTCACGCAATCTCTTCACCTATAAACAAATCCTTGGCCTCAAAATGGAGCCTAGCCAGAGACAACCGGGCCCGTGAGCCAAGAGTTAGGTCCTGTAAGTCCCCAAGTTGGGAACTTGGGTATCCTGAGTCACCCATCCTTGAAGTAGAAAGTTTCACAGCCACGTCGCCTATAGAGTGACCAGAATGCCAGCATATTCATCTGTCCCCCCTCCCCACTCGCTGTGTGACTTTGAGCAAGTGGCCTAACCTCTCTGAGTTGCAGGCTCCTCATTTACTAGCTGGGGGCAATAATATCACCTGTCCCATGAGGTTTCTGTGAAGATTGCAGCAAGATAACATGGGAACTTACAACAATATTTAGAACCTTTCTAAGCAAAGGAGGCTTTTACGGTGCAAGGAAATGTATATTTGGATGCCGTGGAGTGTCTTAGCTAGACCCTGGGAAATGAATAAGGTCATGCGCCTTTAAAAAGGACTCAGATAGCTTCCCTAGCCCCGCACTGCCAGAAGTCAGCTGGCCTTTATTTAGTTCCCGTCTTCTCGCAGATGGAAATGGGACTTCCTCACTCCGTGAACTTGACGATATTGCAGCTAAATCATCTGTATGTGACCCGCTTGTCTGATGGGGAGGCCGTCTGACGACGTGCTTTAAAGAAAATATTCCTCAAACCTGGGGTGGTTGTCCCTTCTTCCTCTGTTCTCTGACTCGGAGGTTTAAGGAGGGTGATAACGGAGACCAGAGCTGTCAAGCCATCAGGGCCTATGAGGACCGTCTCTTGCCCTGTTACTGTCTTACAGCCCCCAGGCTGAGATAAGGAACTGCAGTTGAGATGCTGGGCCCATCCCAACCCAGTATCAAGAGGGAGGGCCTTGGCCTCGTAATCCCCGCCTCTCCTGACCTATGACCCGAGGCCCTCCCCTCCCATCAACCTTGCTAGGAAAGGGTTGCATTGAGCTCTAGGAGAGAGAAGGGAGGGATGGAGTCAGACTGTTGGAGTTCCACACCTGACTCCCACATTCATAAGCCATGTCACTTGGCGCAAATGAATGAATCTTTCTGTGCCTCAGTGTCCTCTTCTATCACATAATAGTACCCACAGTTCCCATTCCATGGGGTTGATGTGAGGACTAAGTGTGTATTTTAAATGCCTGGAACGTGGTAGACCTCAGTAAATGTCAGCTTGTAGGAACTGTTCCAGGCAGCGGTGAGGGAGGAAGTCAGACCCAGCAGATTAAGGAGAACGGTGGCTACATAGAGACGGCGAGTAGAGAAGGCTCTTCAGGAAGCAACCTAGGTGCCCATCCATGAGGAGTGGATAAGGAAGATGTGGTGCGTATATACAATGGAGTCATACTCAGCAATAAAAACGCATGAAATCCTGCTATTTCAGACAACATGCATGGATCTAGAAGGTATTATGCTAAGTGAAATACGCCAGACAAAGAAAGACAAATACTATATGGTTTCAATTACATTTGGAAGCGAATGAGTTAATTTTGTCCCCTCTTCAGAGATTCTGCTGCCAACATAGCTGGGACTTACCCGTGCTTTTAATCTGCTAGATTCAAACTCCACGAGGCATGCAAAGGAGCCTGAGCTAGCCTGCTGGATGATGGAAATCACATGACCCATTCTCCCGTGTCACCTCATCAACCTGCTAGCCACCATTCATGAGACCACCTGAGATCACCCAACTGCTCACCAAACCACCGACTGACCACAGACGTACACAGAGATCCAGCAGAGACCAGCCACGACCAATAGAAGAACTGTCCGTCTCAAGTCTAGCCCAAATTACCAACTCAGAATTATGAGCTAAATAGGTGTTTGTTGTAGACCATTTAAAAAATTAACCAGCCCCTAATTTAGCTATATATTTAGATGTTTATCTGTATCTATACATCAGATATAAAGTTGAATTTTATATTCATCATAGCTTTCATTTATTTCCCCCAAATAACCCTGTGAGGTTAAAATGATCATCTCTGTAGTATAGGAACATGAGGCTCAGAGAGGTTTAATGACTTGCCTAAGACTTCACAGCTAGTAGAGTGCTGAGAGTGGAATACAGGTATTCTGAGGACAAGTCCAGCATTTGACTTTTTCATGTTTCAATCCCTACTTACCCATTAGCTTCTATTTTAATGCCATTTTCATTAGTATATTCTACTCCAAGTAGACAACAAGACTTCCAATCTGACTCGTATCTTAATCTTTTCATCATCCTTTGCAATGTCTAGCACACGTAGACTTCAGTATATGCTACTTAAATTGAGTTAAAATAACCACTCAAGAGTTTCTGAGTCTGCTCTCCCCACAGCCTCTCCAGGCGCCTTGGTCACGGTCAGGTCCTGTTTGTCGGAGATATTGATGATTTCCGTAATGTATTCTGACCTCAGAGCTACTGGGTGCAGAGAGGCCAGAGTGCAGCCATCACTCAAAATGAGGAAGTTCTATTGGCTCTCTCTCTCCCTTCACAAAACAGGAAGGTGGCTAATTAGCCACATCTTTCACTGACCAGAGCTGTGCAGAGTGGACAGGTGGCCGTCACAGTGGGGAGTGAGAGCAGGCAGCCAGGAGGCCTCCATGTGATCCTAGGGGTGGGCCTGGCACCCTTCTCCCCAAGAGGGGCCAACCCCAGGCATTCCAAAAAGCCTGGTTGACCCCGCTTAGACCTGAATGACAAATGACTTGAGTACTAATCTGGGCCCTGCCACTGACTAGCTGGGTGATCTTATCCAGTCATGGAATGTCCCTGGGCCTCAAAATCCTCATCTGTAAAATGGCTGTTAGAATGTCCATGAGCCCACAAGCCACCTGCCCGAAAATCCCTAATCTCTCTCTCTCTTTCTTGCTCTCTCTCTCTCTCTCTTTCTCTCCTGAACTCTTGCAAATGTGTCAGATGTCTTTAGTTTTTCTATAATGAACAACTTTCCCCCCATTTCACCTTCTGAGTAAATTCATATTTCCATTTGCAATAGCCAGGGGTCCTTAAAATAAGGTGACTAACTTTGCCTTTCTGATTGGATTCCCAAAGTCAAGGGTTGTTACGTTCCCAGGTTCATAGGCCCAGAAGCTGTGAGTGCACAGACTGAGAGCAAACACCTGTGGCTCCTGAGCCCACCCCAGTGGTCGGAGGGGCAGCTACTCAAACCAAGCAGGTTCTGCCCCGTTATCAGAACTCTAGCTGGTGTTCATCCCTGCAGTCCTCACTTCTCTCCAAGCATCTGCTTCTGTCACTGACGGAAATTCCACCACCAGGAAGCCATTCTGTGGGTTTTAGAACTACTTGCAAGCCACAGAGCCCTGGAACTGGTGGTGTGGCTCTGTGGTGACACCTGGAAGGAGCGGGTTGGTGAATCGTACTTGTTCAGGGGAGGAGGGTGATGCAGGATTAGGAAGAAAGAAAGGTCTTCTGAGAGGGAAGGGGCGTGGGCCACCTGCCTGTTTTATGGTTCTGCCAGAAGTAGGCCTTCAGGGTAGTGTGGGCCCACTGAGACTGTGAGTGAATGAGAGAGCAAGAGTGATGGTGTGCATTCAAAGTGAAATTGGAAAGAACAGAGCTCTTCAGAGCAATGATTTCTGGATCCCATTAATGTGCTAGGAGTCAGTAATCAGAAAGTCAGATTTTTCTAGATTGTTCTGGTTTCATAGTTTCCATTAGACCACGAGCCTTGTTATTTTGGTCTGGAAAATATCAAAAGAGAGGGAGAGCTATGAACTTTCTGCATTTAGGGGCCTTGTCAGCCTTGCTCATCTCTCCTCCCCCAGACCCAGCTGTGCCCGGAATAGGATGGGCACCCAGTCTGGTGTCTGTTTTTTGGCTGCACTGACCTGTTATAATGAACTTCTCTAGAAAAGAGCGAGGTCCCTTTACCCAGCAGAGGCCATTTCCAGGAAGCGTCGTGCCTTTGGTGTGAGGGACTCTGTCCTGGACATGCAAGCTGTGTCCTCAAGAAGGTTATGGGATGGAAAGCCCTCAGGCCTCCATCACAGAAGAGCAGAAGTTTCCTACACCCAGCGGGTCTCTGCTCCAGCCCCACCTCGTGGGCTGCGGCTGTGAGGAGAGGAGCTGCCCGAACGGTGGGACGCTGGCGGGCCGCCTGGGGCTGCCCTCTAAATCATCTCAGCCAATCAAGCACTTAATGTTCTCTGCTCCTCAAGAATGTTGCACGTTGGTGCTGCCCATGTATCTTTCAAGCTTTATCTTCACCATCTTATAAATCATCCATTAAGTACCTCCCCCCTAATGCACCCGGCTGTTGTTCTCAGCCAGGCTGCAAAGTGCACAAATCAGTTTGACTGCATATTAGTCCTGCCCAGTGGGCTCTGAAAGAATAAGGGAGACGCCAGACAAGGGAAAGGCAGCTCTTGGCAGCCCCTGCCCAGTGGCTGGTGTGGCCTGGAGGCCAGTGACGGAGGGGGACAGAGCAAGGAGCTGGCACCAACACCCGACCTCCAGGATTCCTCCTCCAAGCCGATGCCAGGGGTGCTGGCTGCAGCGCGGCTGTGGAGCAGAAAGCAGCCACACACAGACTTGCTGGGCACTGCTTTGACCAAGCCAAGAGGAAGCTGTTTGCTGCGAAGAAAGGGCACTGACGTCGGAGGTGCTGGTGGGCTCAGACTCTCATCGCACCTCTGAGGAGTCACCTTGCCTTCCTACACCTCAGTTTCTGCATCCCTAACATAGAAATAATCCACAATCTCATAAGGAATTTATGATTTTTAATAGAATGTTGTATATGAAAGGGTATTTTCCATTAAAAGGTAGGTACTCTGTGAATGAAATGAAAGAAACACCAGTTTTGATATGAACTATAAGCAAGGTAGACGCTCTCCCAACCATGTGGACGTGCAGGGTTTGGATGGCTTCACCCCTCGCCTCTAATGAGACCACGTGACTTTAAGCAAGCCATAACTGTGTTAGCTGCTCTGTGGGTGGATCATAATAAAACTTCTGCCTCAATTCAGGGTCAGGACTGATAATCCCTTGTCATGAGTGCCAGATGTGTCCAGATCTTGGAAGAGAAGAGGAGGAGGCTTAGGTAGAGCAGGGAAGGTACTGAACTACAGCCCAGAGCCCTGGGTTCGAGCCCTGCCCCATCGTGGACTGGCGATGTGATCCTGGGGGAGTCTCATCACCTTTCTGAGCCTGCTTTTCAACAACTATCCAAGGAGAGCATTCGACTATATCACTGGTTTAAAGAATTCTTATTACCAAACACGATTTTGTGGAGGCCCAAAATACAGAATAGAAAACTGAAGTTGTTTCTGTTAGTACCACTCGGGGGTCTGAGGCCCACATGCTGTTTCCTCCCGAACCCCTCTGATGAATCCCAAGACCCTCTTGGAGGACAATTTGTAAACAGCTGCTCCAGAAAGAACCTAACTTCCCATTACCATGGGAACTGTTCAATGAACCTCGCTGTATCTGTGCCATAAAAGACTACACCACACCCCAGTGTAGCTCAGTGGTTGAGCGTCAACCTATGAACTAGGAGGTCATGGTTAGATTCCCCATCGGGGCACATGCCCAGGTGTGGGTTCGATCCCCAATAGGGGGTGTGCAGGAGGCAGCCGATCAATGATTCTCGTCATTGATGTTTCTATCTCTCTCTCTCTCCCTTCCTCTCTGAAATCAATAAAAACATATTATTTAGAAAAAAATAATAATAAATAAATAAAAGACTACACCACAGTTAACAAGACAGGCAGACATGGATGCAGCAGCATGGAAAAGTATATTACCAGGTGAGAAAAGCAAGGTGTAGAGCCACACCTGCAGTGTAGAACCCCACTGAAGACCATGGACACACACACACACACACACACACACACACACACACAGGCTTACTGAAAAGCCTCAAGGAATACACCCTAAAATTCCCACCGTCATCTTCTGTATGGACTGTGGCGAGTGCTGCTGAAGTGCTGTTTTCAGTTTGGCTCTAGTGTCTGAGGTTTTCTTGTTACAAAAATAAAAAAGTGTTCATATGTTGTTTGACCAAAAACAATAACGAATAAGATAAAGCATCAAAGGCTTTTCAGTTCTCTGCTTCATCCTCCGAAGTGAATCCCCAAGTTCATTGTCCTTTTCAGTGTCACGTCTGAAGTCAGATGCTGCTGTGGAAAGTCCCGCAGAAAGTCCCCAATTGTTATAAATTGGAATGGGGACGGGGGGAGTCCTCGTCCTGGGCTGAGTGTGCTGGCCCCGGGCTGTGTGGCTTAGGACGTGCCAAGCAGCCCGCAGCCTGCCCGCACCCGAGTACCCTCTGCTGTGTAAAACTGCTATTTCCATTATGGGTCCTCGCAAAAAAGGATCCAGCACCAGAGGCTAAGAGGCTGGCTCCCGAGGGTCGGCATGAGTCACCATGCCCCATGACTGGGAAAGGAGACCGAAAAACCCTTTCACAAACTCCTATGTGATGTAAAAAATCAGTCTGGCAGACACAGAGCAATCAGTCATTTTCTAACTTTTGTTATACATGGTCCATGTTTGTTGAAGCAGTGGAGGTGTATTTGAGGGGAGAGTTGGCCTAGGATTTCAAATATGTATATTTCAAAAGTTTCCCCAAAAGTGAAGTTATAGAGGTGAAGTTATAAAGAAATGAGGAACACTCTGAGAAGTCGCTGATCACAAGAAAGGGGGCGTTTACAATGGGAGGAGCTGAGATATGTCGGCACACGTCCACGAGAGGCTGAAGGTGGGAAGAAGTCTTCAAATTAGTCTCAAGAAACATTTGTTCAGCAGCTATTATGCCACCAGCCCTGCCCTGATCAAGGCCACGCATGCTTTGTGCCTCTGTGTCTTCATCTCTAAACTCCACAAAAGGCCAGAGAAGAAACACCTCAGGTTTTGTGCCCAGAGGAAGGAAAGGATGGTATGGGCCTAAAGAACCTGTCAAACCAGGTTCAGAGATGTGCAACCTGCAGTAAAAGGATGAATTTTGAACCCAAAGGGGAAACACCCTCCTTGTGTCCCAACATGTGAGTCAAGGTTAGGTCTGGCAGCAGCGGGAGAGCTGGAAGGTGGGATGATACGCGGGCTAGAAACCTGTGTTTGTTTCCAGGACAGCACTGTGAGGCAGGTAGTCTGGTCTCGTGCAGATGCTCTGTGGTCATCAGGGACCAGGTTCCTTCCAGGTTTTCGCTCACCATCCCGGCCAAGGCCTCGACTTTGGGGTCAGGGGTGCTGTCCGAGCGCAGTGTTCCAAGCAGCAGGAGGGAGAGAGAAGGAAGGAGCCTCTCTGGAAGCCCCACATGGCACCTCAACGTCCATCTCTTTGGCCGGAACTTAGTCACATGACCACACCTCGCTGCAGGGAAACTGAGAACCACATTCTCTGTGCTGCTTGGCTATTCCCTCCTGGACCCGTGTCCAGCCAAAACCAGGGCCCTGTTATATGGGAGTGAAGGGGAGATTGAAGAGTTGGTATATAAACAGCAGACTCGCCAAGCCCAGTGATCAGGAGCTAAAAGCAAGCTCTAGCCTGGTACAGAGGGGATGCTCAAAAAGTGTGCATCGGTGTGAACTAAAATGAATTGTTGTTAAGAAAAATAGAGGGATAAGGTCAATGATCCCCAAAAGTGACATCTAGGGGTGAAATCAAAGGCCAGTATCTTGGGGCATTAAGAGGTAACCCACTCAGAGATGAAATCAATGGCAAGCTATCCCCCAAGGTCTGCTTTGCCCTGAATTCTGTTGTCTCAAAGAGGTCTCAAGCTTCACCGTGAGATGGGGTCTTCTCTGACAGCAGAGATCACGTCTAATGATCTTTGCTGCAATTTCCATCTTCTTGGAAAATTCGTTACAAGATGCCTGCCACTACCTTCTTGGTGATTAATCTCGAGTATGAACAGAGACCCATCTTCGATTCAGGGGGACCCTGAACCCTCCCCAGTCACCAGCATCCCCTCCCTCCCACCTGCTCAGTTCATTGCTGGGGTCCAGCCCCAGCGGGTCCAGGGGCTCCCCAAGGTGTGGACGGAGTCGGAGAGGAAGGAAAGACACGGAGGCAGTGTTCAGGTGATCATCATAGCCAGGTTCTTTTTTTTTTTTTTTTGTCATCTAACATCTGTATTTATACTATTTGGTTCTCACCTGGGGAAACAACCTCTCTTCTCCTAGCCAGGTTCCTCCCCCTATTGTCCTCTTACATCTGCATTTATCCTATTTGATCTTAACCCCATCCATTCCATTCCAAAGGCTAGGGCGTTTCTCATCTCTATTTCAAGGTTTCTTGAAACATCCCTGCAGGGACTGCCTCAAGCAGCCAGGGTGGATCCGCTTCCAACAGTTGATCACTGGACTCGAGGCGCCATGAACCAGGGAACCTCATCTGGTTTTACTGACTATCGTGTCCCCACATCTCGCACAGTGCCAGGCACCCAGTAAAAGCTTTGAATGAGTAAATAATTCTAGTGACTCCCTAACTCACATACCAGTCCTCTGGGTGCCCACTGACAGATGTCTTCCTCCGTCCATCTCCCACTCCTTCCCCTCCGCAGGCCGGTCTCCCTCTGCCCCTCCCACATGGTGCTGAGTGGCCGGCCTAGTCTGCATTCCCACTTATCTCCCTTTCCCACCAAGCCCTACCTGCCCTCCCGCTGAGCCCAGGCATAAGGCAATTTTGCACACTTTCCCATCCCTGAATCCAGCCAATAATAGCTTTCCCTCACTTTAGATTAAAATTGGAATGTTTCTCATTGCATTCCTCTTGACAGGTTACATAAAGCCGCTTTACATTTAATATTCCATTAGCTAGTTTCCAAATTCCAGCTCCGTTCTACAAAAGAGGCTCAGAGAGTTGGGCGACCTGCTCTAGGTCACATGCTCAGAGCACCAGAGCTGACGCGGTTCCAGGAGCCCTGTCTTTCTCCAGGGCCCAGGGCTCCTGCCACTGACCTGCTAGGACATTGCTGCACAGTGGCCCGTCCCGGCCTGCAGCCCATGGCCAGAGAACGCTCTCCCCTTGTTTTGCAGGCATATACATGCATGCACATAGTTGCGTTCCTCTCCTTGACGGTCCCTTCCTGCTCTCTCATCATCACCCACAGCGAGCAATGCTGTTGAATACATGGGACCTGCCTCCTGCTGCTGGTCCGGTTATGAAACCACAGTGACAGCCACAAAAGTGAGGGGCTGCATCCGGGTACAATGGGAAGATGTCCCGAGTCACAGTAGCAGGAATAGAAATGGGTCTGGGAACCAGGACCCTGGGAAGTCCAGTCCTGAGCCTGCCACCCACTGCTGGACGGCCTTAGGACATTGCCTCTTCCCCCACGGCCTTGGTTTCTTATCGGCAGATAGGAGGGTTGAATTAAAAATCTCTCAGACCACCTTTCCATTATAAGATGCCCTCTGTTGTTAGATGACGCTTCCAGGGGACACGGCCAGATCCAACCCATGGCTCTGCTCAGGTACCTCCTCTACTCTGTCCCTGAAAATCCAAGAACTTAAATGTGCCTTCATTTCCTGGCTCCACCAACCAGCTTCACACAGTACCTTTGGCCAGCTCCAGTGAGATGCCAGAAGCCCTGCCCCACCCCCAACCCCTACCCTCAAGCTCCAAGCCAGAGGCCCCCCCAGAGGAGGGCCAGGGGGGCTCCTGGGTCTCAAGGCCTGGCCTTACTGCTTGCAAGTGCTGCCACCTGCTGGACAGTCTCTCTGGCTCTGCAGCGGCAGAGCAGGCCCAGACTTGGCTCCCAGGGCACCTGGGACCAGCAATGCATCAAGGCAAGTACATTTGTTTGTTATTTACACTATCGTCCCCAGGACCCCATCTGTTACCCTGAACCCTCTTTCTGATGTAATTGAGATTTTTTAAAGTTAGATGCATGAGAGCCCCACGTCTAATCACTCACGCTGCGCACCGACGCTCCAGGCTCCAGGCCAAGGTTCCGGGGAGGTAATAAATACCAGGCACCAAAACTAGCCCGTCAGCCCTTGGACACGTGCTCTGGGAGCCAGAGAGCCTGCGGCTTGGACCTGGCAGAGTGTTCTGTCTCCCGGAGCAGAGGCTGGGGCAGCTTCAGCTGGTTCATCCTGCGGGGCAGCCACTAGAAATCCAGAGAAAGCTGCAGGAGGTGGTAGCTCCATCCAGTCCACAGCTGTCTCCAGCTCTGCCCTGATTAAATCCCTAATCACCTGCTCACCTGGGAGGCCCTCACGCAGATGCTTAAAAAATGTGGGTAGAGCAAGATGACAGTCATAGAAATATTAACATAGTATTAGAGCTAGAAGGGATGGTAGAGATCATCTGAGTCGAAGGAATAAAGATATAAAATTCTCCCAAGAGGCCCTAGCCGATTTGGCTCAATGGATAGATCGTTAGCCTGTGGACCAGAGGGTCCCAGGTTCAATTCTGGTCAAGGGCGAGTACCTTGTTTGTAGGCTCCTCCCTAGCCTGGGCCCTGGTTGGGGCTCGTGCAGGAGGCAACCAGTTGATGTGTTTTTTTTATATCAGTGTTTCTCTCTGTCTTTCCCTCCCTCTTCTACTCTTCCTAAAAAAATAATGGAAAAATATCCTCAGGTGAGGATTAACAATAAAATAAAATATGTTAAAAAAACAAATCCCCCAAGAGTAGCTCCCCAAGGTCAGCCAGTGCATGGTTGAGCCAGACAAGCACTGGTGTTGCCTGACAGACAGCCTGGGGCCCTTGTCCATTGCTCGGTCACAACTTAGTTACAGCACAGGCAGGAGAGCAGGAGATACAATCTTGCACACAGGTTGTTGGGTTTATTACATAAAATAATAAAGATAAAGCTCTTTTAAGCAAATACGCCTTACAGAGTAAATGCTGAATACATACATATCTTCGTTTCAATTCTCTGTTTATAATATTAATAATCCTGTCAATCTGTTTAGCCAAAATCAACAAGCCAATGCCTCAGAAGCATTCATCATTTAGAAAACCAGGAAGGGAAATGAATAGGGTAGAAGCTACAGGGACCCACATGTACAAGTTTCCCAGAAATCACAGCTTCTCCCAGGTAACATTCAGCCCACCCTTACGTGCCAGTTCTAGCTCAGAACCCATGAACATATCAGACCCGGGGAAACCAGGAAAAGGCACTGGTTTAACAAAGAATGCATAGGCCAGGCACTATTCTAAATGTTTTACAATTAACTCAGTTAACCAACCTAACTCCATTCCATGAGGACACTAAAGCCATAGAAGAGCTCGTCAATGAATCCCTCCACACATCCCTCCAATTGCCGGCACAGGTGCACCACCTCTTTCCTGTCACCGAGGGGGAGCCACCTGTGCTTCCAGCTGAGGCCATCCCTCCCCTGGCGCACTGTCCCCGCTTCCCTCTTCAACACCACGGCTCCAGCAACTCTCCCTTCTCGCCTCCGCCACACTGGGTCATACAGCATTCAGAACAGCATAAAAATAGGCTGTTTTTTCTCTCCCCTTGACAAACAAAAAGCACCAAAAAAACTTCTCTTGACTCCACTTACCTCCAACTTCCCCTTCATTTCTCTCCTTTGAGCAGGATTCCCTGAAAGAGTTCTCTCAGCTCACTGCCTCCCCTTCTCTTCCCAACACACTCCAATCGGTCCTTCATCCCAACCAGCGGTTCTCAACCTGTGGGTTGCGACCCCTTTGGCGGTCGAACGACCCTTTCACAGGGGTCGCCTAAGACCATCCTGCATATCAGATATTTACATTACGATTCATAACAGTAGCAACGAACATAATTTTATGGTTGGGGGTCACAACATGAGCAACTGGGGGTCACAACATGAGCAACTGTATTTAAAGGGCCAGAAGGTTGAGAACCACTGATCCCAACACTCCACTGAGAGCAGCAGGGACCGCTCACTTCAAGGGTCCACCTCAGCAATGGGAACTCGCACACGTTGCTAACAGAGCAAATGGCACAACCACTGATCTGGCTTGATCTATAAGCATATTTGATCCAAGAGACACCCTAACTGGAACACTGTCTTCTCCTGGCTTCCAGGGCACCACACGCACCTGGTTTTCTTCTTCGCTCTCTGACTGTTCCTTTTCAGACGTGTTTGCTGGCTCTTCGTCATCACCTCAACCTCTAAATGTTGTTGATCTGCATCAAGTTCCTGGTTTAACTATCACGGGTACAGTAGTGATTCCAAATGCATATGTTTATCAATGGCACGCCTCTGATCTCCAGGTTCTCATTTATCTAATGCCTTAAATATCTAGTTTTAATACGTTCAAAACTTAAACTCAAATTCTTTCTCCCATACCCCCCATATGCTCCATTAGCAGACTCTGCTGGCCCTAACTTCATCTAAGTGCTTCTTATCCAACTCAGAGTAAAAGTCAAAATATTTACTCTGATATATACACCCCTCCCTCCAAAAAAAGCTATTTGAACTAGTAAGTGAACTGAATAAGGATACCATGTGTAAAATCAATTGTTTTTCTATATGCCAACAATGAACAATTAAAAATAGTTTTTTTAAAACACTAATTATAGTAGCTTCAAAAAACATGGCATATGTAGGTGTAAGTTCAACAAAATATATCAACTGAAAACTACAGACCATTGCTGAGAGAAATTAAAGATAACTTCAATAAATGTAGAAGTGTGCTATGTTCATGGTTTGGGAGACTCAGTATTGTTAAGATGATAATTCTCCCGCCCGGCTGCTGTGACTCAGTGGTTGAGCATCGTCCCAGGAACCAAGAGGTCATTGGTTGGATTCCCAGTCAGGGCACATGCCTGGGTTTCGGGCTCAATCCCCAGTGGGGAGAGTGCAGGGGGCAGCTGATGGATGTTTCTCTCTGATCAATGTTTCTATCCTTCTCCCTTCCTCTCTTCTCTGAAATCAATAAAATAAAATATTTTTAAATATATTTTATTGACTTTTTACAGAGAGGAGGGGAGAGGGATAGAGAGTTAGAAACATCAATTAGCTGCCTCCTGCACACTCCCCACTGGGGATGTGCCTGCAACCAAGGTACATGTCCTTGACCAGAATCAAACCTGGAAGCCTTCAGTCTGCAGGCAGAGGCTCTACCCACTGAGCAAAACTTGTTCAGGCTAAATTATTTTTTAAAATATGGCAATTCTCCCCTAAACTGAGCTATATATTCAACAAAACTCAGTTAAAAACTGAGAGGACTTTTTGGTAAAAATTAACAAGTTCCTAGAATAGTAAAAAATTCAAGTTCCCAGAAAGGAACCTAGAATAGTAAACCAATTTTTAAAAGAGAATGAAGTCGGAAGGCTTAAATTACTGTATTTCAACCCTTATTATAAAGCAATATTAATTAAGACAAGGTGGTATTGGTGAAAAATTGACTTCTAGGTGAATGAAACAGAATAGAGTCCAAAAATAGTTCTGCACTATGGTAAATAGATTGTTAACAAAGGTGCCAAGGTCATTCAGTGAGGTAATTAGTCTTTTTGACAGATTGTGCTGGAATAGTTACATATCAGCAATGCAAAAAATAAACTTGAACCCTCAAACTACATAATATGCCAAGATTAACTCAAAATGCATCATGAATCTAAAGGTAAAAAAAAAAGAACTGAAATAAAAAATTTTTAAATTAAATTTTTGGGGGTCGCATTGGTTAATAAGACCATATAGATCTCAAGTGTACGTTTCTATGGTATATGATCTATATATTGCATTGTGTGCCCACCACCCAAAGTCAAATCATCTTCTGTCACCACATATTTGTTTCACTTTACCCTTTACATCCCCCCCCCACACACACACACACACACCCTTCCCTCTGGTAACATACTGTTGTCTGTGTCTATGAGCTTCAGAAAATCCTTAATAATTTGAAAATTTTCAAGATCTAAGCAAATATTTCTTAGAACACAAAAAGCACTACTATAAAAAAGAATACATTTTACTTCATCAAAATTGAAAGCATGTACTCTTTGAAAAATAACATTAGAAAAAAGAAAAGGCAAACCACGGACTAGGGAGAATATATTCATGTAATACATATATCTGACAAAGGACTTATATCCAGAAAATATAAAACTCTTTCAACTCAGTAGTAAGACAAAAAAAATTTAAACAGGTAAATGATTTGAACAGACACTTCATAAATGAAGATATATTAGCGACCCAAAGCACATGAAAAGATGTCCAACATTATTAGCCATTAGATTAATACAAATGAAATAATAAAATGTTAATGAGTTACTACTACACACCCAGAAGTGTGGCTTAAATTTATTTTTTAATTTTTATTTATTGATTCTAGAGAGAGAAAGGAAGGGAGACAAATGTCAATTTGTTGTTTGACTTATTAATGCATTCATTGGTTGATTCTTGTGTGTGCCCTGACTGGGGATCAAACCCACAACCTTAGTGTATCAAGACAACACTCTATCCAACTGAGTAACCGGGCCAGGGCAGTGTGGCTTAATTTTAAAAGACTTCCGATAACAAGGGTTGATGAAGATATGGAACAATTGGAACTTCCACACATTGCTAACAGAGTCAATGGCACAACCACTGAGGAAAACACTTTGATAGTTTCTTTGAAATTAAACATACACTCATTCAATGAACTAAGCAATTCTACTCCTAGATATTTATGCAAGATAAGTAAAAATATATGCCCTTGAAAGAAAAAAGAATTGCACATAAATGTTTATAGCAGATTTACTACTAATAGCCCCAAATTGTCAACTACTCAAATATCTATCAATTGGTGAAAGATTAAAGTGTGCTATATCCATACAATGGAATCTTTATAATGAGGGTAAAAAGGAATAAACTGCTGAAACTAGCAACAACATGGATGCATCTCAAAAACATTATGCTGAATGGAAAAAAAACAAATCCAGGCATAAAAGAATAAATACTGAGTCCATTTATATGAAATCCTAGAAAACTCCATGATGCTGGAAAACATATCAGTGACTGCCTGGGCCCAAAACAGGGATTTATTGTAAATAAGGATGAGTCAACTTTTGGAAAGATGATGAAAATGTTCTGTATCTTTATTGTCCTGGTGGTTACATAAGTGTACAAATATATACACTTGTCAAAGCATATCAAGTGATACACTTAAAATGGGTGCATTTTATTTAAGTTATACCTCAATAAACTTAATTATAGGGGGGAAAGAATCCAAAATCCTTATTATTATCTAAATGGCCCAACACAATCTGGCCTGACCATTACCTCTCTCATCTTCTACTTTTCACCTGCTGTGCCCTTGGCCTAGAATGATTTTTATGTAGCTATTTCCATGATTGAATTCCTCATATTCTCCAATTCTTTATTCAAAATGTCACTTTTTAAGAGAGGCATTGTTAGTTTTTCTCTTTCGCTCTCATCACTTTGATAACATACTGATGTATCTTGGCTATCGTTTGTCTCATCCATGGAGAATTTAAGAATTTCAAATTAAGAATTTATGTTCCATGAGGACAGATATTTTTGTCTATTCCGTTCCCTGCCATATCCTTAGTGCCTGAAATAGTGTCTAGCTGTGGTGGAGATGGCCAGCTGTCCCCCAAAGATTCCTTAAGCCCTAGCTGGTTTGGCTCAGTGGATGGAGTGTCAGCCTGTGAACTGAAGGGTCCCAGGTTCAACTCCGGTCGAGGGCACATGCCTGGGTTGCAGGCTTGATCCCCATTATGGGACGTGCAGGAGGCAGCCAATCAATGATTCTGTCATCATTGATGTTTCTATCTCTCTTTCCCTCTCCCTTCCTCTCTGAAATCAGTAAAGATATATTTTTTAAAAAAAAAGATTCCCATTAAATAGATTTGATACTGGCAGTTCCCATCCAGGGACTGCATTCCTGGCGCACTTCCTCCAGGTGGGGCCACAGGACAAGCTTGACAATGGGGTGTTAATAGAAGTGATGTGTGTCACTTCTAGGTGCAAGCGGTTAAGAAGTGAGTGGGGTGTGCCTTCATCTCCCTCTCCTCAATCACCAGCTAGAAATGAAGGAGTATGAGCACCTAGTGGGTGGGGGAGCCACAAGATGGGAGGAGCCTGAGTTCCTGAATCCCCCAAGGAAGGTCACCTGCTGAACAACATTTTGGACTTTTATATGGAGCAAAAATCAACTTCAGCCCTAACCGGTTTGGCTCAGTGGATAGAGCATCGGCCTGCGGACTCAAGGGTCCCAGGTTCGATTCCGGTCAAGGGCATGTGCCTTGGTTGCAGGCACATCCCCAGTAGACAGTGTGCAGGAGGCAGCTGACCGATATTTCTCTCTCATCGATGTTTCTAACTCTCTATCCCTCTCCCATCCTCTCTGTAAAAAATCAATAAAATATATTAAAAAAAAATCAACTTCAGTTGTTTTAAGCCGTAACATTCATTTACTACAGCAGCTATTACTAGTCTCACTACCAACAGACACAGAGTCAGTGCTCAACAAATATTTTTTGAATGAATGAATAGGTGGCATTCAAGGACAATACATAAGTTTGTACTGACTCCATAATTCAGTATCACACCATGTGATTGCACATGCCATAATGCATACCCTACCACTGATGACTGCACCTGAAAAAACAATTAGCAATTTCGTGAATTAGCCTCTGTTTGATGAAGAAAAAAATCATGTGTTAGCTAAATTAAAACTTTGTGTATAAATTTTAATTGTTAGTACATTGAGTGTGGCCTGATACTGAGATATAGTGAAAATAAAATGTACAATTATAACACTTCCCTGTTTTCACTATTCATTGGCCCCACTGGCATAAAACCAAGCAGAAGACCCTATTTAAAGCTGAAATATTCTATATCAGATGGAAATGTAAACAGGAGTCCTCATATGTGCATATTCTAACCGTGAGTGCTGAGGGGTGGGGGGAGCTAGGTGGGTTCAATTCCCCCTCATTTAAACACATACCTTATAATATGTGAGGATCTGCCCAATTTGCAAGAACCCCATACCTCCACCTCGACATACTATCACATAGAAATGACTTTGATTCCTTATTTATTGGGTAAAATTTCAGGACTCAAGCATGTCCCTTCATTCCCACTTGAAAGAAAAAAGAAAACCAACACTCAGATAATATTGATACTGTTCCTAGTCCTTGCTGAAACTGAGATTACTTTAAATCGGGCCATCTGAAGTTGAAGTTTTTCAAAGAAACTTGCTCATACTGCATAGCCAAGTTCCCTGGGCATGAGAGGTCAGCTGCTCGAGAGGGGCCGGCTCTCTGAAACCCATCCTCACCGTCTCTGAACAAGAGCCATGGCCAGCGGTGATGCCCAGCCACCAACTCTCTCACCCTGAGATAGGCACAAAGCTGTCTTTATTCTCCAACAGAAATGCTGAATAGCAATAATCTGTATGGAGAAGGATGTCTCTCAGGAATTCTATAAACTTCTCATACTCTTTGTCTTTGTTTCAATAAATAACATCTGGAAAGGGCTCCATGGATATTAATGAGATCAACTTGAGAACAATAAATGAATAAGAGTTTGTTGATAACCTATCATTCCCATTAGAAAAAACAATAATTAATTATTATTAATTACATAGTGGGTATTAGGAGGTCTTCAGGCCCATAAATAGAAAATTTTTAAGGCCCTCCCTTAACAAAATAAAGTTGCAATTACAATTTTGAGGTTCAGGATATTTCATATTTCATATGCTTTCCTGTAAACCAAGCACTACTGGATTCAGTAAATACTTAGGAAATATATCTGAAGGTCTATATTCACATCTATGACTGTTAAACTTCAAACAGTAGCTGCCTAATGTCCCCAACTTGGAAGATTTCACCCATTTATTGGTGATGCTTTGGTGTATATTTTCTTCTAGATGTTTGTTAATTAAGATAATCTATTTGTTAAGATCTTTGGCATTGATCAGAGATGTCAGGGCATAAAAATATATTTCAGGTCTGCTTCCTGGGGACATGGATGCCTCAAGAGCTGCCTGAACACAAGCAGTGTTCATTGGCTCAAGACCCATAACAAAGGCATAAACTCTTCCTTAGTCAAAACTAACCTTGGAAAGAAAACTAACCTTGGAAATCAAAACCCACAATTCATGAATTGCTAATAGTCTTGTTGGTGAACATATTCATTCATTTGTCACCCAGGTCTCATCAACTTGCAGATGAAATCAAGACAAAAACTCAGTAACTTGGAGTTCCTGCTCTTCTATTCCTACCTACAGGAACTTCAATGATCCCTGATCACACCCATCCCCAAGAGTTTCTAGAAGCCTCAGATGGAGACTTACCATTACTCAGAGACCTGTGTGCCCAGCACAGTCCTGGTTGGTCCTCCTCCTCTTTGAGAGAAACCTCACTCAAGAATACCACCTGCCCTAGCCGGTTTGGCTCAGTGGATAGAGCGTCAGCCTGTGGACTGAAGGGTCCCAGGTTTGACTCTAGTCAAGGGCATGTACCTTGGTTGCAGGCACATCCCCAGTGGGGGTTGTGCAGGAGGCAGCTGATCGATGTTTCTCTCTCATCGATGTTTCTAACTCTCTATCCCTCTCCCTTCCTCTCTGTAAAAAATCAATAAAATATATATATTTTTAAAAAGAATACCACGAGTTAGCTTCATCACTACCACAGCTGGGAGCTCTCCCCTCCCGGACTCCACACCTCACACTGTCCCTGTTTTCTCCCAGAGAGCCTTCAAAATCTCTCCTGAAAATCTCCATTTTTTTCATCTTGCCCCAACCCTACTCTTCCTAGGGGCCTTGCTATTTCCAGTAACTGGGGCAGGAAACAAGCATGACAGTATCTTTTCTTTTTCTCTCTCCTCTCACAGAAAGATTAAAAAATCCTCTCACCTCCTTCAGACATATCAACAGTTCTGTGGTTGACATGGGCCAGGTAGGTAGGTGAGTCATTGCACACCCGAAGGCCGTTTCCCCAGGACTTGTGGTTCCAGGTGCAAGTGGAACAGTCACTCATGAAACATGTGTCTACAGGTGGTGGCTCCAGGTACCATCAGGGAAGTCCTAACCCCCGGATACTGGCCTCGCGGCTATAACTACCTGGAGAAGGCCCAGGGGAAGATTGACTAGTGTCTGCACTTGTAACAGCAAAGTCTCATCGCACAGTCACTGTCGAGAAAATAAAGGAACATCTTATCCTCTGGGACTGGTTGACTCTTTCTTGTTGTGACTCAGGAGGTGGCCTCTTTCTTCAGTCCATCTCCTAAGTCCTCCTTCCTGGTTCCTCAAGTATCTGCAGCATTGTCTTCCCCTTCAGCTTGCCATGCTACTCAATCGTGCCCCACCCCCTCCTCCCCTTGTCTTGCCCACATCCCTCCCTCCTCCCCCGGCTCCCAGCAGCCTGTTTGTTTTCTGTATCCTTTGAAAACCAGCCCTCCAGCCTCCCACTTTCTCCTGGCATCTCCACGTCGCTTTTCCACCAGCTCTGACCAGAAAGGTTTCATTTCTCTGTCTCGCCGGTTTCACAAGTATAGTTGGGACTTTCTTCTTATTTACTGGAAACACAATAAATCCACACGCTTCCCATAAAGACCAGGGACTGCACACCCTCACAGCCAGCAGCTCTTCCTAAGGCTAAACCACTCTCTTCACAAGGTAGAATAGAGGGGAGTTGCTCCCCTCACTCTCCTCACTCCCGCCACCTCTCTGTTCATCTCTCCAGGTTCTGTTCAATTTGGGCAGCTTAAGGGTCCTCTGCTGCTCCATCTGCAAATTAAGAGGTGACCTTAAAGGAGGACCTTTGACCAGAATTCGAGCATCTGAAAAGGACGTTTTGGGATAATTAAATGCTGCTGCAATGTTATTATGCAGCTGTGCACATGCACACACATATGCACACGTATGCACAGGCACGCACACACACGTATGCATGCACGCACGGATGCACACCACGCAAAGCCAAGTGGCAGCAAGAAGCTAAGGCCTCCCTGGGCCCGGCTGAGCTCCCAAGTGAGAGAGGACCATCCCTCATCCCTGACACTTGCAGTCCATTAATATCAGCTCACGCTCTGTGATGGAGAGGAGAGGAGAGGAGAGGACATAAAGAAGCATTTCCCTCAGAGCCCTGGCATCCTTCCTGGTGCCTAGGTTCCCCAACCTGCCAAAGGGAGGAAATATATAACAATCCGAGTATTTTTTCATTATACCCCCAAAAAAGCAAAAAAAAACCAAAACAAAAAAACCGTTTTTTTCATTTGATATACATTCTAACCCTGAGCTTTCTTTTTTTCTTTCAGAAAACTGAACTCCAGCTAGCAAGTTTTTAAACGAGGGTCACACTACTGATTTATGATGGCTCCAAAGAAGAGACTCAGAAGCTAGCGCTGAGGTGCCCACAGTCCCTGCCCAGGGCTCTTTTCTAGGATAGCACACGCCTGGGACAGTCACGCTCCAGCCAGAGACTAACTTGCCACCTTTCTGACTTAGCCGGTTAGGCCTGGAGGAAGCTGCATTCACATGTACAGGAGGGGTTCTACTCCAGCAAATCTGATGGATGAAAAGCCACGTGGAAGAAGAAAAAGATCACTTTGCAATGGCTATTTGCATTACAAAAGGACTCTCTGCTTGATAAAATGATTCACTATAGAATCCCCTTAAGCAACAAGCACATCCAATACATTAAAATATGATCCTATTTACCAAAATTCAAATTGTATTCAACGTTTCAAGAACATGTTATTATATGGGGAAGTACAGTGCTGCCTAAATAAGGCCCAAATGGCATCCCTGGGGTAGTCCAATTGTAGAACCAAAGTGAATTTTTATGTGTTGGTCAAAAGTGCCCCAAAACATATGCAAAGAGCATTAGCCCAAACTAAGTGGATGGATTCTTATTAAAATAAAATAAATAAAATAAATCCCACTTGTAAATAACAATTTAGATTGGGCTAATACTCAAAATAGGTGAATTCCATTATTATTCTCTCCCTTTGGAGCCAGAAAGCAGGCACTCCAAGAAGCAGGTACAAGATCAGCTTGGGCCCTATGAATGGAGGCAGGAGTGGGCCTGGTACCCAGAGTGTAGTGTTCATTCCAAACTGAATTATATTCCCATCTGTCTCTCCCTCCCCATGTGGGACACACTTTGTCAAACAAGGGACGGTGCCAGAGATCCATAATGGGCAGAAGGCTGTGCCCTTCAAGGGCAAGATGAAATGGGCAGTGTCCAGAGGTCCCATGTGCTGCCTGCCTCTGTGACCTGTCCCTGAGCAGACCATGGACTGAGGCTGAGAGCCAGGTCAGAGCCTTCCTTCAGGCTGGGTGGCCTTGCTTCTCCTAAGGCCCCAAGGCCATGGATAAATCCTGGGACTGACACCTGAGGACACAACTCACCTTCTCATTCCATTGTCACAGCAGCCTCTCTTCTCTCTGCCATCATTGTAGTCCCAGCACCCATGAAACAAGACTGCCCTTGTTACCAGACAGGGTCTGGGCCTGGACGGATCTGCCTAAGGCCCACTTGTGTGTGGGTTCTTGACTTCATGTAGGAAAGATTTCATAGCATGAGTCCAGGTGACTTTTGAGAGTATGTTTGTTAAAGCTGGGGACAGCCCTAACTGGTTTGGCTCAGTGGATAGAGCATTGGCCTGTGGACTGAAGGGTCCCAGGTTGATTCCGGTCAAGGGCATGTACCTTAGTTGTGGGCACATCCCCAGTGGGAGGTGTGCAGGAGGCAGCTGATCAATGTTTCTCTCATTGATGTTTCTAACTCTCTATCCCTCTCCCTTCCTCTCTGTAAAAAATCAATAAAAATGTATTTTTTTAAAAAACTGGGGACAGTGAGACAAAGGGAGGGCTTAGGATAGAAGAAGCAACAGGAGAGAAAAAGTCAGAGAAGAGGGGCCCTGGAAACAGGTTCAGGGGGTAAGCTTGGCAGGAGCTGCTGCTGCCTGCTGCTCCCCTGGTTGCAAGTTTTGTGGAGTCCTTTAGGGTTTAGGAGAAAAACAGCAGAGATACAAGGCATGGGTGGGCTCTAGCGAGAGGGCTCCCTGGCTCCTTTGTCTTGAGGCTTTTTATCTCTCTTTGACTAGTGGAATCCTAGAGGAGGTCTCAGGGAAAGGTCTTGACACAATATTCATTAGCTTTTCAGGTGTGTCCTTCAATATGTTGATTCATCAAAATGTGTATATAGAGGGGTCAGAGATTATTTCCTGGTTAGTTTCTTTAAAAAAAAAAATACATTTTTATTGATTTCAGAGAGGGATGGAGAGGAAGACAGAGATAGAAACACCCATGATGAGATAGAATCATTGATTGGCTGCCTCCTGCATGCCCCCCACTGGGGATTGAGCCTGCAACCTGGGCATGTGCCCTGACTGGGAATCGAACCTCCTGGTTCATAGGTCGATGCTCAACCACTGATTGAGCCATGCCAGCCAGGCTCATTTTTAAAGAATCTCATTGAAGAGGGACCAAACCCAGGCCAGCCTGCCCTGGAACAGTCTGGAGTGTGTAAACCATTTGCTCCCAAGTGCCTTTAGTTAGGAAAGATAAAGCCTTGTGATTCATTAGCTGGCTTTAAATTGCTCAGATTGTTTGGCCTGTATTATCTCAGTTTCCCCTATTCCACTTGTCAAGCAATCTCCCTAGCTTCTTACTATCCTGCCTCACACTGGGAGTCTCTGCATCTCCCAGGGCCCCCCCGGAAACTCCCTTGGTTCTTGACATGGAGTGATGGTGCATATACAGCCAGGCCGCTGCCTGCTTGCTGGCTGCCTGCGTAGCCAGTGGGAGGGCCCTGGATTTGTGTGTTTTTCCCAGCTTTCTTCTGCTGGTGCAGTGGCTCCTTCGCAGTCTCAGTCCTGAGAAATCTTTTCATTATGGCTCACAGCTGTGATCCTCCGGTTAAAAGAAATTACTTATGAAAGGGCAGCCTGGGGTAGAAGGCAGCAGCATCAGAAGCAGCGTGGGCTTCCAAGGGAGAGGGGACTTCAAGGATTTATTGACATGAGGGCGATCACAGCTCTGGCTCCAGGCCCAGCTGCTGACATTTGCGATAGATTTAGGCACAGCGGTGTGGCTAGGAATTATTTTTTAACTCAAAGGAAGAGGTCGGAGTGAGGTGTTCTGATCTGCTCATGGTGGTTTTGCTGATGCCCAGGCAAAATTAAAAGGGAACAATGAGAATCGTTTCTTCTTCCCTCTTTGCTGGTTCCTCTGTGCTCCTTCTCTCCTCCCCTCTTTCCTTCTCCATTCTCATCCCTTCTTGGAACTTGGCTTCTGATTGCTCTTCTCCCGGCTTCTCCGTTCTTGGATCCTCCTGCTCCTTATAGCACGTTCTCTGGAGCAGCCCAGAGAAGGAACAGAGCAGAACCACTCCTCGCTGGGAGGTGAAGGTGATGGGCGTCTGTGGTCAGCCCTCAGGCCTCCTGGCCTGGCACCCTTTCCAACACTCAGATCCAGGCAGATACAGACAGAGGACCCGTGCTGCCTTGCTTGTGTGGTGTCCTAAAGTTGCTGTATCTTTGAGCATCACCATAATCCCCAAGGATGTTGACGTTTCCCTTTCACAGGGGAGCCCAGACCTCCTTAGGAAATGTTCACAGAGCCAGCAGCCCGGCTGCCCAGGAGGAGAGCCCACCACAGTGCTGGGGCTGGTCTGTCTGACACGGAAATCCTAAAGTTAGAGGTCAGAGTGGAGGAGACTTTCAAGATGAGCAACAATAGCCCTCTCACCTCCCAGGAGAGCTTGCTGAGGTTCAGACAAGAAGAGTGGCTGCTCCGAAGTCACTCAAGGCTTCTAAGGCAAAGCAACACCTGAAACCATGTCTACTGCCTGTGCATCGGGGAAAGGGGCATGCGCCACTTTTCCATGTCCCACTACTCTTCAAGCAACATGACGAGTATTGGCCAACCACATAAAAAGAGCTCATGTTATAGAGGGACTGCTAATGGCGTCAGGCCCGTGCAGGGGAATCAAATGTTCTGCCCAATCCACTCACTATGCTGTGAGCTATATTGTATTATCATATTTTAAATGTATTTTTATTTTTCAATACAGTTGATATACAATATTTGTTAGTTTTGGGCATACAATCCAGTGATTAAACATTTACATAACTTACAAAATAATCATCCCAATAAAACTAGTACCCATCTGACACCATACATAGTTTTTACATCATTATTGACTATATTCCTAATGCTGTACTTTGCATCCCCATGACTATGCTGTAACTACCAATTTGTACTTGCTAATCCCTCCCATCTGGCAACTAGCAAAATGTGTTCTGTATCTATGAGTATGTTCCTGTTCTGCTTGCTCATTTATTTTGCTTTTTTAGATGTCACATCTAAGTGAAATCATATGGCATTTGTCTTTTTCTGTCTGCCTTATTTCATTCAGCACAATACCCTCTAGGTCCATCCATATTGTTACACATGGCAAGATTTCATTCCTATTTATGACTAAGTCATATTCCATGGTATATATGTGCCACTTTTTCTTTAACTGTTCATCTACTGATGGATACTTAAGTTATTTCCATATCTTGGCTATTGCAAATAATGCTGCAATTAATGTATGAATGCATATGTCTTTTCAATTTAGTGCCTTGGGTTTCTTCAAAAAATACCCAGAAGTAAAATTTCTGGGCCTCCTTTGTCTGTTTTTCATTTTTGAACACTGAGGCTCAAAGCTGTTAAGTGACTTGTCCAAGATCTCAAAGCTAATGAAATTCAACCCCAGTCCTGTCTCCACGTCAATTCTCTCCGTGATCACAGGACTAAGTACAGCACTAACTGCCAGCCATGAAAGGGATGTTTCCAGAAGAATGTGTGCCTCTCAGATTAACAACTCGCCCCTGAGGAAAGCCAGGTGCAGTCATTTGAAATCTAAGGCATTGTGTTCGATGGAGAGTGACAGCTTACTCCAGGCAGGCTCAGCCTCCTATTCCCAGGATCTTGCTTTTGGTTCTCAGGGGAGAAGAGCTGAGCGGGCCGGGGTGTATCATCTAGCTGAGTTGTTAGTGAACATGTCTTTTCAAGCTGTATTTTGATGACTCTCAGTGGGATGATTTATAGGATGATGAGAAAGGACATTGTTTTTCCAGTAGATCCTGAGAATTTGGCAAGAGCTGCTGTGGCTTTTATTCCAATTTTTCATGCACTGACCCGAGATTCCCAGATTCCATGCTATGCCCACTGCTATGGGCTGCTTAAGCACACTGCTGTACCTGCTCTGTCCCGGGAAAGGCAGCCTAGGGCAGGGCTGCAAGTGATGGCCAAGGAGGGCTCCCGCTGCCCTGGGCCCCTGGATCAGCCCCTTCCTGGGCAGAGCTGTTCCTGACACAGAATTCCTAAATCCCTTGGAATTTGCTAGGTGGTGATAGTGTTTTTTGTTCTAATGCAGTGACTTCCAGTGGGCTCTTGGATGGACGCTGGTCACCAGAAAGACGAAGCCATGATTTGTAGCTGGGAATTTTCATCCCCACTTATCCATTCTTCCGAGAGGGGAAAGGGGCTGGAAATGGGGTTAATAAGCAATCATGCCTACTAGTATGTAATGAAACCTCCATAAAAACCCAAAAGGTACAGTGTTCAGAGAGCTTCCAGGCCAGTAAACACATCCCTGTACCAAGAGGGTGACTCACCACAATGCCGCAGTAACAGAAGGTCCTGCTGCACTTGGGACCCTCCCTGACATTTGCCAATGTATCTCTTTTTCTTTCTTTCTTCTTCCTTTTTTTAATTGACGCCCAGAGAAAGAGGAAGGGAGATGGAGAGAGAAAGAAACATCAATGTGAGAGGAAAATATCGATCAGCTGTCTCCTGCATTCCCCCTACCAGGGATAGAGTCTGCAACCCAGGTATGTGCCTGGACCGGAATTGAACTGACAACCTTTCGGTGCATGGGACGATGTCCAACTAACTGAGCCACACCAGCCAGGGCCCTAAGGTAGCTCTTTATCTGGCTATTTATCTGTATCCTTTATCATATCCTTTAATAAACTGGTAAATGAAAGCAAGTGTTTCCCTGAGTGCCGTGAGCTGTTCTAACAAATAATGGAATTGAAAGAGGGAGGGCATGGGAACCTCTGATTTGTAGCCACGCTGGACAGAAGTTGTAAGTACCCTGGGAACCTACTATTTGCAGTGGGTGTCTGAAGGGAAGGCAGTCTTGTGAAACTGAGTTTTTAACCTGTGGGATCTGGCACTATCTCCAAATAGATAGTGTCTACTTGAGCTAAACTGTAGGACACCCAGCTTGGTGTGGAACTGCTTGGTGTGAGAAAGCCCGACTGGTGCCAGTGTGCTGTGAGTGTGGCAGTAGTGTAAAAGTAAAAGAGGAAGAGTGACTTTTTTATTTACAGCTATTTTTGTTGTAGGAGCCCAAATTGACTAAGATAGGTAGGTATTGCTATCAGTGTTTTACTTATGAGAAAACTAAAACTCGAGGAACTTGCTCAAGTTCATGGAGCTAGTAAGCAACAAAGCTGGAATCCAAAACCAGGTCTGATTTCCAGTTCAAATTTTTTTTTTAATTAAATCTTTATTGTTCAGATTATTACATTTGTTCCTCTTTCGCCCCCCCCCCCCATAACTCCCCTCCTCCCAGTTCCCGCCCCACCCTCTGCCCTCACTCCCCACCCACTGTCCTCATCCATAGGTGCACGATTTTTGTCCAGTCTCTTCCCGCATCTCCAACACCCCTTTCCCCCCCAAGAATAGTCAGTCCATTCCCTTTCTATGTCCCTGATTCTATTATAATCACCAGTTCATTCTGTTCATCAGATTATTTATTCACTTGATTCTTAGATTCACTTGTTGATAGATGCATATTTGTTGTTCATAATTTGTATCTTTACCTTTTTCTTCCTCTTCCTCTTCTTAAAGGATACCTTTCAGCATTTCATATAATCCTGGTTTGGTGGTGATGAACTCCTTTAGCTTTTCCTTATCTGTGAAGCTCTTTATCTGACCTTCAATTCTGAATGATAGCTTTGCTGGATAAAGTAATCTTGGTTGTAGGTTCTTGGCCTTCATCACTTTGAATATTTCTTGCCACTCCCTTCTGGCCTGCAAAGTTTCTGTTGAGAAATCAGCTGACAGTCGTATGGGTATTCCCTTGTAGGTAACTGAGTTTCTTTCTCTTGCTGTTTTTAAGATTCTCTCTTTATCTTTTGCTCTTGGCATTTTAATTATGATGTGTCTTGGTGTGGTCCTCTTTGGATTCCTTTTGTTTGGGGTTCTCCTCGCTTCTTGGACCTGTAAGTCCATTTCTTTCACCAGGTGGGGGAAGTTTTCTGTCATTATTTCTTCAAATAGGTTTTCAATATCTTGCTCTCTCTCATCTTCTGGCACCCCTATAATTCTGATGTTGGTACGCTTGAAGCTGTCCCAGAGGCTCGTTAAACTATCCTCGCATTTTTGGATTCTTTTTTCATTTTGCTTTTCCGGTTGGGTGTTTTTTGCTTCCTCGCATTTCAAATCATTGACTTGATTCTTGCGCTCCTCTGGTCTGCTGTTGGGAGTCTGCATAATATTCGTTATTTCAGTCCATGTATGCTTAATTTCTAGTTGGTTCCCCAATATAACATCAAGCATCTCATTAGTTTTCTTGTAGATCTCATTAAGTTTATTGGCGGCTTCTAAACAGTTCTTGAGAGACCTTAAAAGTGTGGTTCTGAACTCTATATCTTCCATTGACAATTTTGTCCTGTTTCTTTGTCTCCGCATTTTGTTATGCTTCCTTGGTGCACCCCCTAGTGGTCTTTGTGCGCAGTCTTTTAGTTAAACCTTGATTGTTGTAGCTAATACCAGGGAGGGTTTGACCTCCAGGCCAAGTGGCTATGAGAATCAGCTGTGTCTGCAGTGAGAGAACTTCTGTCCTCTAGGGAGGTGCTAATCTGGCATTTGCCTGAGGCTATCCGGCAAATGCCTCTGTGCAGGGCTTGGGTGGGGCGGGTCGCACAGGATCAACAGGGTGGGCTGGAGAGAGCAGTTATGGCGGCTCTCAGTCCTGTCCCCAGGAGCTCTGCCTCTCTGAGTACCAGCACCCGCTGCAAACCTCGGAGAGAAAGCTGCACTCGCTCTCACTGAAGCCAGAGAGTCCCGCTTCTCCCGTTTGAGTCTGGGTCCCTAAAGACTCGCCTGTATCTGGAGCTCAGAGTCTGCGACTCCCTCCCGATTGAAAACGCCAACTGCGCCCTCTGCCGCCAGCCCGCTCGGCACACTCCGCACCTCAGAATTTGACTTCAGCACTGCGCCTCCTCTGAGTGTCCGTATGCGTTTCTCTTTCCTCCTAGTTGTAGGACTTCCACTCAGCCAGTGTTCCTGTGGTTCTGGGTGATGTCCGTTCCGTTTTTTAGTTTCACTTTTGAAGCAGTTGTTCAAGGCAGCAAACTCCGACTTTAACCTATGCCGCCATCTTGGTTCTCAAATTTTTTTATACAGTTATTCTTTCATTGATACATTCAGAAATATTTCCTGTACATCCACTACATGGCAGATGCTGCTGTAGGCATTGAAAATACAGCACTGAATATGATGAAGGTCTTGCTTTAATAGAACTTCCTTCCACATGTGGGAAGACAGATGATAAAAAAAAAGTAAACATAATAATGAAGACAATTGCAGAAAGTCATGTGGCTGACATTTAAGCTGAAATCTAAATGGCAAGACAAGCCAGCCATGCCAAAATCGAAGGGAAGGGTGCACCAGGGAGAGGGAACAGATAGAACAAGGACCCTAATCAGGAATCTTATTTGTTCATAGAGACAAAAAGGGCCAGTGCAGCTGGATCACAGCAAGCAAGCAAGAGAGAGAGGTAGGAGATTCAGGCAAGCACTAGGGCACACGGGCCAGGAAGCGTGGATCTTAGTCTACACGTGATGGGCGCCAGCAGAAGGTTGGGAGCAAGGGAATGACACAACCCAAGTTACCTCTAAGAAGCTCACATCTGCGTGGGTGCTGACAGAGGCACAAAAACACAATTCAGGAGACAAGGTAGGGAGGCTAGAGAAGTAGCCCAGGCAAAAGCAGCGGCATGTGTAATCTGAGAAGTGGCTGCTTCTCTGCTGTGTAGACCATCGTCTATTCAGCTGCACCACGGCTCCTCCCCATAGGTGGGCTATAGGACAGCCGTTCTCAAAGGGTGGGCTGGGCACCCCTGTGTATGCCCAAGACTCTTTCAAGGTGGCCTGTGAGGTCATCATTTTTTCAAATACAGAGACCGGATTTTCTTCATGTACTTCAACCAAAACAATGTATCGAGACAGATTGCCGATGGAAGCAGCTTTGAGAATCCAGCTGTCTTCTATTAAGCCACACATTACAGAGATTGGCATTTCTTGTTTGCTTTGAAAAATAGTTATTTTTCATGAAAAAAAGTGTGTCATTATGTTCACATGCAAGCGATTAGTGCTGTTTTTCTAGAATGAATTAATCAATAGTTTTCTCACTCCTCAGTTTTAATTTCTAATAGAATAAATGCTGACAGATATAATCAGCATATTTGAATCCTCAATAACTTCTAAGACTACAAAGGGCCCCTGAGCCATTAGAACCACTATCTTAATGACCCAAATGACTCTGCACAAGGGAAGGGGTGACAAGGGGTTATCAGACAGCCAACCCCTTTGAGGGACACCTCTGGGCACCTTGGCAGCTCTGCCCTGATTGCCGGGTGGGGCTGCTCCACCCCAGCCGTGGCAGTGGAGTGTCTGTCCTGCTGCTACAATGTGTGGAGGGGAGAGCAGCAGCCAGCTTTGCACAGCGGCAGCGGCAATGAGCCAAGGTGGGTGGCTGTGCTGGCTCCTCACTGCGGTGCCGGCATATGTTCAGCCACATGGCTTAGCAAACCAGGAAAGGAATCACGGCCTTCTGTAAGGTGCCGTGCCCTGTGCAACTGTCTGCACTGCTAGATGATAATGGACCCTCAGGGCATGTGTTACCACTTAAACATTTCCGAGGTGCATGCTGAGCATGTAATTGCTGCGCCGGGAAGGCGAGGGGCCGAATGCTAAGTGCAGCTGGAGGCGGCAGGGAGCACGAGGCGGCAGGGAGCACCCGGCTCCAGAGATCAGTCCACTGCTACCCTTGACGGGCAGATTTACCGACAGCAGGGCTTCAGGGATGCCGGGCAGGGCCTGCCGTGGCCTCTGGTCTGGCCAGAGTTGGGGGCAGGAGCTGGGCTGTCTGGTGGGTGGAGGTCCACTTTGCCAACTCATCCTCCAGAAGCTCAGTTCAGGTTTTGGGACTAAGAAACAAAATCCTAACATGTTAGAGCCCGACAACCCTGGAAATCATCCTGCTCAGCCTTTGCCAAAATGTCCTCGGTTGGTCAATCCACCCAGATGCTCCATGGGGAAAAAAAAGTGCTGCGGCAAAGACGTTTTAGAAAAAGTAAACTATAGCCACCCTCCAGCTGGAAAGCCTCTGTGCACATTAACATAGTAATAGCCCTAAACAATGCTGCAGGGAAGAAACCTGCTTAACTTCATTCTGAGACAAATGCTCTAAGGAAGAAAAGTACTTGCCCAAGATCATATAAAAAAATTCAGAATTAAAACCGAGGTTCCTGGACTCCAACCAGGCACTTTTTGGCCTGCCCCACAGTGGAAGGAGATCCATTTGGCAGATTTTCCCAGGTCTTCTACCGCTGAGGTTGAAAACAGAGGTCAAGGTCAAACCATCAGCCTACATCATCTGAATATTCTATCCAGGGCACTTTTCAGGTGACTGTGGTCTATGAAGGAAATGGGAAGAAGGGGAAGAAAACAGGAAGGAAATGATGAAGAAAAGGTCTACCTACGTCATTGTCCTCTAATCCAAGTTCAACTGCATATGGGTGAAGGCTAATTTTGTCTCTAAGAATGTCAACCGAGACCCTTTCACCAACATGTGCCAATCGGAAACAGGCTGGGGAGAGATCATTTGATTATGTTGTGAATTAGAGTTTTGCAAATATGCATTTAATTTAGAATTAATGGGATGCATGTTTTGTGAATTAATTGACAAAAAATGATTATTAAACGCAAATTCACTGATGTGTGACAAGTAGGTAGTAAATACCCATTTTGCACATGGCAGTTAATTTCCAGTCATGTTTCTTTCGATAATCAGCTGGTTTTAATTTAACAAATAGGTTGCTGTCAGTTGAAATCGGAATGGAGACTCGGGAAACCTTCTTGGAGAGCAGGGCTCAGCACCACACCGTCTGCCCTGGCGACTGTGTAGATAAAAGAAGTTCCAGAACAGCCTCTGGAAGCTTACCCCCCGCCCTGACCTGCAACCCCAGCACAATTCCCACCAGCCCAATTCCACGCAGTGAAGGGGCAGGCTGACGAAACAACTGGACTTTATGTGTGGTGTCCTTTCTGCCAGGAATCTCTCCCCCCACTGTCACCCTGGAAAACCATTCAACCAGCAAACTTCACTTCTGTGCTGCTGTCTCAGATGCCTTCAGACCCAGTTAATCTACCCCCCTAAGCACTCCACAGCATTCTGTGACCCTTTCACATTTTTAACATTGCGTCAAAACCTGCAGATTCCTAGGCAGCTCCTGGCATGTAGCAATAACAACTATAAAAGCAATAACAACAATCTGGCAAGGCTGCTATTTGCTTCCCCAGTATCCATTTTTCCTTTATGTTTATAGCAGAGCCTGGATGCTACTGACATCTGTAAGACTACATTTCCCAGCTTTCCTTGCAGCCAGGTGTGATCATGTGATGAAGATCTGGCCAATGAGACACAAGCATGTGCTGCAGACTTAAGAGAAGCTCATTAAAGGTAGCTGACTTAACAGTAGCTGAGAGGTGGTCATTTTTGCCTTCTCCACACATCCCACTCCACCTCCCACACACACTTGTGCTGTTCAAAACATGGGCGTGATAGTTAGATCTCCAGCAGCCCATGGGATTGTGATGTGACCTTCAGGATAGAAGCCACATACTGAGGATGTCAGGGCCAAAGTAGAGGAAGAGCGTGGGTCCCTGGTGACTTGGGTGCAACCATATTATTGTTAGATTGCCTGTCTCCATACTCCTTTCACATGAGAAAATCAACCCAAGCGTTTTAAAGCTGTTGTTATTTCATAAGATACAGCTGGACTGACTTCTAACAAAAACAAATGATAGCCAGAAACAATGATGAATGCTTAATTGTGTGAATAGCTCTATTTTATAGATGAAAAAGTGAGGCCCACAGACTGAAGTTGTAAGTCTAAGGTCACACAGCTAATAATTAATCAGGTTTAAAACTGCATTCATGTCTGTCTGATTCCAGGATTGGAACTCTTAACAAGCACAGCTTCTCACATGAACCACCCAGTGGCTGTTCAAAGAACCCATCAGCCTGAGAATGGTACTAGGACAAGCTCAGTCTCTAACTATGCTTGGACAAATCATGTCACCTCTCTGTGACTCAGTTTCCTTGCCAGTAAAATGATAATATCAACTACTCTCTATTGAACATCTTCTATTGGCCAGGATCTCTTATAAGCATCTCACAGGTATTAACTCAGTCAGTGCTCACAGCAACCCTACGGATTAATGCTACTACTTTTCTCACTTTATCAATGAAGAAATTGAGGCTGACCCAGGAGTTAAGTACTAGTAACTTTCTCAAGATCACAACATTAGCAAATAGTGGGTAAAGGACAGGTGAAGGACCCAGGTCCATCTGTCTGTCCAACTCTATAATTCAGACTCCTCATAACATTCTTGTTCACACAAGGAAATGGAAGTTTCAACTGCTAAGTGAGGAAGCCAGGATTCAAAACTAGGTCTCTCTAATACCAAAGTCAAACACTTCCCTGAACTCTGAGTGAAGGGGAAGGTTAGAGAAGCCAGCATCTGAAGGTGGAGACTGCGCTGCATTCAACCAGCTCTAAGTCCAGCGCTAGATCTACTGCAGAACTGAAGGAAAGGGAAGTGAAGCCAATGCCCGGGTGAGAGAGGGGAACGCTCCCCCCTACACACACCAGAGACCTTGGTGAGCTCCCTGAGCGCAGGCCGCATAGCTCACCCATGGCTGTCTGGAAGAATGCCTGACACTGAATGAGAACATAGGGAGCTATGCCTGTCCTGTGGCTGCTGTAACAAATTACTACAAACCTGCTGGCTTAACGGCAGAAGTGGATTCCCTCTCAGTTCTAGAGGCCAGGAGTTTGAAAGCAAGGCATAGGCAGGGCCAGGCTTCTTCTGAAGGCTCTAGGGGGAAATCCTTCCAGCCTCTCTGTAGCTTCTGGCAATCCTTGGTGTGTCTCGGCTTGTAGATACATCACACTGGTCTCGCCCTCCATTGTCATGTGGTGTTTTTCATGTGTGTCTTTTCCCATCTGCATAAGGACTCTCCTCATTGAACTCAGGTCCACCCTAATGTAATATCGCCTCATTTTAACTTGGTTATATCTCAAAGTTCATATTTCCAAATAAAGTGACATTCACAGGTACTGGGAAGCCACATCAACATAGATTTTTTGGAGAACACAATTCAACCCACTACAAAGGCTATTTGCTCAATTGAATTGAACATGCTGACTCTCAAAGACCATATTTCCAAATAAAATGACATTCACAGGTACTGGGATGTCACATCAACATAGATTTTTGGAGAACACAATTCAACCCACTGCAAAGACTGTCTGCTGAATTGAATTGAACATGTTGACTCTCTGCAAAGGAATTATTTCCTGCAAGGAATCATAGGTGAAGCCAGCCTTCTTAGTGCTGAGATGTGAACGTCTCCCTCACAAAAAAAGTGTGTGTGTGTGTGTGTGTGTGTGTGTGTGTGTGTTCCTTGTGGCTTACTATAGTGTGGAACTCCACCCTTAGAGATTAATTCCTTGGGTAGACCCCTAAGAGGATAGCTTATAAGTTAACTGGCACACACACTGAACTTGAATTTGTCAGAGTGCATTTGCAGTGAAGGGCAGTGAGAGGGTGCAAGTGTGACAGGGAAAGCATAGGACAGCTGCTGGCGTGCTGAGTGCTGCCCTGTTGACAGGAGTCTGTGTGGGTGTGCTAGGGCCAGCGGGGAGTGGGGGGGGAGGGGGCTTGGGGGCGGGCAGCACAGGAGGGAAGGAGGAGTCTAAGAAGGAAAGGAGGAGGAGAATTCCTGCCCTGGGTGAGGGGTTGAGCTCAGTGATTTTGAAGATTCTAAAATCCTTTTGAAACACTGAGGTGCTCTAACCCTTGGTCTTCCTAGAGGAGGTGCTGGGAATGAGTTGTGCCTGGCTCCCCAGTCAGATGTGGTCAGGGGTGAGGGCGACGTGATCAGGAGGGAGAGGTAGGAAGACGTCCAGGAGAGGGTAGAAGCGGGCAAAGCAGGAATCCCAGTCCCAGCCCTTCCCCTTGGCAACGGGGAGACCATACACAGCCACTTGCTCCCTGGACCTTCCTCCTGGTGGTGAACCCGGAGCCTCAGGCTTGGCTGCGAGGCCTGTCCAGGTCTGGGCCGATTTCCACACTGTCTCCACCTCTCCACCTGGCCAGGGGTAGGCCCTGCGGCCACAGTGCACTGACTCTCTGCTGTGCACTTAGGGAAAGCGTCTGTGAAGTCCCAGCTTCTCTGAGAGGGAGACGGGAGAGAAGAAAAAGGAGGGAGAATGAGCACAGAGTGGGCCTCGGAAATTGACTTCAGGTTGTGGAGCGCAGCAGTGAAGGCCTCCCTTGGGAGCGTGGCTCCCGGCGGGCAGAGGGGAAGTGGCCAGATTAACCTGATAGAAAACAGCACCGCACAGCCCAGTCCTCATCCAAGCGAAAGCCATTTGAAGACTCTGCCAGCAAATCAAACCATTCTCTCCCTATTAACAGCCCAGACATGTAGAAGGTATTTTTGGTCCATGCTATCATGCCTCTGGGTTATTGTTTTAAATTTGAGTCATTACAACAAATCACTGTACTTAGCCCTTCTCGGGAGCTGTGAGGACTTATTGCCACTCAGACGTCCTCCTCGCCTGCCTCCCCTGAGCCACGCTGACCAGAGGGAAGGAGGCCATCCCTGTCCAGGTGCTCCTGGCACGCCAGGGCTCAGGTTGGACACCATGGGTCTCCCTAGGCACACTCGTCACACTCCTTGGGAGAGGAGGCACTAGAAGCCAAAATAATAAAAGATCTGCCACTTACTGAGTCCACTCATGTGCCAAGCACTGAGTTAAGTAAGACCACTTGTGTCTCCTGCAGGAATTTAAGACGTTAGCAGAGTGGAGACACCTGCTGGGGGTGCCCTATCTCTGCCTTAGGGCTTGGGAAGCTGTGAGCCACCACGTGTGGATGTGGGTGGGGAGAGCGGAGGCAGCTGTCCCCATCCACATCTGGAAGTAAACTGCCACCACCAGACCAAGTCCCACCTTAAGCCATGCACAGGGCACAGTGCAAGAGCCCCCGGGGCCCAGAAAGACAGGACTTACTCTGGAGATGGGCAGCACTGCAGAGCACAGGCAGACAGATGATGCTTTGCAGTAGGTGTCAGTGGAGGGATCCACAGGTACCACATTTTCCCCAGAGGCCTAAAAAGACCAGGCAGTTTTCTGGCTCATGAGATGATGGCCTTTTCCAGTCTTCAGGTTGAACCATCTAGTTTACATGACCCCTTTGTTGGACTTGGCACGTATACACATTTATGTCACCAACTCCAAAAGCACTTCCCCTCAAAAGGGTTAAACACTAAATGTGTTATCTCAACAAATGCCATTTTAAAAATATATGGTAGTCCTGGCCGGTGTGGCTCAGTTGATTGGGCCTTGTCCTGTGCACCGAGAGGTTGTTGGTCCATTCTCGGGCAGGGCACATGCCTGGTGACAGGCTTGATCCTTGGTGAGAGGCATGCAGGAGACAGCTGTTAGATCTCTCTCTCTCTCTCTCTCTCTCTCTCTTCCTCCCTCCCTCCCCCCTCTTCTTTCCTCCCTCTCTAAACATCAATAAAAAATATTTAAAACATATATATATATATATATATATATACATGATAATCGCCATAGAGAAATTTACTTTTTAAAGGAGGCTTTCCCACCTTTTCTCAAGCATTTATGTAGTTCTTACTGTCAGTCATTCTTGTATGCAGTAAGCAAATATGTCATCATAAAACACCTGGAAGCCCTGGCTGGTGTTGTTCAGTGGTTAGAGTGTTGGCCTATGCACCAAAGGGTCTCGGCTTTGATTCCTGGTCAAGGGCACATACCTGGGCTGCAGGTTCTATCCCAGGGCACGTTCGGGAGATAACCAATCTATGTGACTTTCTCACATCAATGTTTCTCTCTCTCCTCCTTCCCTCCCTTCCACTCTCTAAAAATCAATGCAAAAATTAGCCTTGGGTGAGAATTAGTAAAACAATATAAAACTCCTAGGAGTCAGTGTTGTGACTGTCCCCATTTTATATATTAGGAAACTGAGGCACAAAGAGGTTAAATAATGTGCCCAAGGTCACACAGCTCTTAGGCAGCAGAGCTGGGGTTTGAACCCGGGCAGTTTGCTTCTGGAGTCTGTGTGCCTCGCTGCTGCACTCTGTACTCGGCATTAAACCCAAATGGTCATTCTTGCTCACTGTCCGATCCTGAGCTCCGCTTTGCATAGTGAGCCTTATCCGGTTTTTCTCCCAGTTCATGTTATGGAAGAACCACTGAGCCGCTGGATGGGGCAGGGGGTGGGGGTGGGGGGGTCTGTGAGACCATACAGGAGAGAGTGCTTAGCACCCTATGAAGCGCTGTGAAGTCAAGGTACCCATCACTCCTGCCCACTCACACCCTGCGCTGCTCTGTCCCTCCTGTCTGCCTGTGTAGATTCCATGTGTCTTTTCTTCGGAACGGGAGCACATCCACTTTGTCTTTTCCCCGATCTCTGGGCCATGTTTCGAGTCTGCACAGGTGCAACATTGCTCTCTTTCCCGCCCATTCCCAGGCAGACAGTTCCTTGTGCTCCGGAACTTCTAGCTCTCACCAGAAGCATGTGAAATACGCTCTGAGTGCATCTTGCTCTGCCATTGCCCTGCCGGGTAATCCAGCCTAAGAATCAGTATCCAAATCCTTCCTTTGTTCATGCTGCATCGTCCCTTCTGCATTTTTAATCTCCCTCCCCTTCCCTGCCCCGGGTTCAGGGCTGTAGTGGTCAGCCTGGCATTCGCAGCTCGGTGCCTGGGAGGGAGACGGGGTCAGTCAGCCATCAGCCCCTCCCGCTTCCTTCTCCTCCCGCTGAGCTGGCTGGGGCAGGCGGGCTGGCTGCCTGGGGTCTTTTCCAAGCCGAATGTTCTATTCTTTCGGGCTCTGTGATCTTGAAGACAAGAAGTGCATTGCTTTCCAGTCTTCTCAAAAATGGGAAGTCTGGTTTTCGGGATCCCTTCCAGAGAATTTGTCTGTTTTTTATCAGCCATTCACGGCTGGCATCCCGCGGAACAGCATTCCCCAGCATGTTACTGCCTGTTCTGCAAGAAATGTGCCCGTGCGAAAATGGCTTTGGGGAAGTCCAGCCAGCGTGGCTCAGTGGTTGAGCATTGACCTATGAACCAGGAGGTCCCAGTTTGATTCCCAGTCAGGGCACATGTCCGGGTTTCGGGCTCGATCCCTAGTGGGGGGGTGTGCAGGAGGCAGCCTATGGATAATTCCCATCATTGATGTTTCTATCTCTCTCTCCCTTCCTCTCTGAAATCAATAAAATATATATTTTTAGAAAAGAAATGACCTTGGGGAATGCTGGTAAGAGAAAGACAGTACTTCTCATTATGGGACCTAAGAGCCCTTCGTCTCTGAACAGGCCTCCTACCCCCTGAGGCATGATCCACGCTTTTGTGTCCATAACTTTGGAGGGTCCCTGTTAATGTCTCCCATAAAGAGAGTCCCAGAGGTGCAGCCGTTTGAGAAACCCTGTGATGATCATGCTCCCACACATTGGTCACCTCTCTTCCCTTTCCTCACCCCAGTAAACACTCTGGTCAAAAGCACATGCCCATTGTGCGGGGTTAAGACCAGAAGCTTCCCCTGCATCAGGCAGATCCTGCAATTTCCACAGATCCGCCCAACAAATAGGCACAGGGATTGTCACCTAGTGAGACATCCTCTTAAAAGCATTTAATAGATGTCAGTTACCTTTTCTCCAACCAGTGTGAGAGAGGAGGCCCACACGAAGCTGCAGACACACTTTTCTGATTGTACAACACACACGTACACACAAATATTCATGCACATGTGCACACACATGTACACACGCAAACTCATACAAAATGCGTGTGCAAACACATGGGGCTTCCCAAGTACAGTGGGCTCCTCAGAGAAAGACAGGTGTCCACCCCAGAGGTGCCTGAAAACTAGAGCGATTTGACATCTGGAAGAAGAAAAACCCGTGGAAATATGCCTGTGGATATTGAGTCATTCACTTGAAAACACCTGTTTTAAAAATATCTCTTGGGGAGAACTTCCATCTATATTAGAATTCATAAAACAAAAACACTTTGAATGTGTTATTAAAATGTTAGCATCAGAAATGGTCTGAGAAGCCAGAGAGACTCTAGTTACCCAAAGAGGCTTCCAGGAGGGAAATCCCTGAGCAATTACAATCCTCAATAAGCTTTTATTTTATATATAAAAGCACAGCAATGGTTGGAAGATCATAGGTAGCAAGGTTCAGATTGCTGGGAGAATTATTGGCTCATGTGGCAGTAGGAGAGAGAAAGGGGATGGTGGGGAGGAATGAACTGAGCTGAGATGTTTTGCACAAAATGCCAGGAACTAGAAGGGACAGTGCCGGCCATCCCGCCCACCCCCTCTCCCCACTGCAGGTGGGCCAGGTCCTGGTCCTAGAAGCTGAGGTGCCTGTTTCCGTGACAATATCTGAACTCTGCCTGTCCCACCGGGGCAGTGGAAGGGCCATTGAAGCCGAGTGGCACAGTCACTGCAGCGGCCTGGCTTCCTGACGGGGCTCAGCCACGTTACATGCTCGAAGCATTGACACTCGATGACGGCCACCTTCCTGAACAAGAGTCACACGTGGGAAGTGAGCAGTGAGTCCCAGTTTCTTTAATACACGTTTGTGGTGATGCTGGAGAGGTCACAGTCCAGGGGGCCCCTTCTCTGAAGCCCTTCAGAGTAGGAAAGAGAACATGGGCCTTGGAGACAGGTGAACTTGGGTTCGAATCCCAACTCTACCACTAACTAGCTAGGTGAGCACAAGCAGGCTACTTAGCCTCTGAGCCTCAGTTTCCCTTTCTGTGAAGGGTGTATGTGGTTAAGACTGAATAGTAGCAATACTAACTCATATTTACTTAACCTTACTATATGTCCTTTGCATGCACGGATACGTTATTATACCTATTTACAGATCCATCAGCAAACTACAGTGCAGAGTTGTCTGAGGGCTTACCCAACACCATGGGGATAGTTAGTGTTGAAGCCAGGGCTCACAGCCAGGCTGTGAGAACCCCAAGTCTGTGCTCCTTCGTGCAGTGTGTCACCAGGTGAAGTGATGCTGGGGACATTGCCAGCACAGGGCGAGGCCCTGGTATTGAGTGGCCCTCTGCCTTCCCTGTAATTGTCCATTTTCAGATTTGCCTGCTTTTACCTTGAAGGACTGGGCAGGAGTTAACTTCAGCCCATGAAAGTTTGAATCAAATCGTTGCAAGAAGAAAACTGGTCTAGGAATCTTGACTGCAATTTTGTGCAATCCTGCCACAGCTGTTTACATCGGTCTAAGAAGCACAGCTGGCCACGATGGGAAGAAAACTTGGAGAGTATCTAGCTCATCCTCACATCCATTGCTTACGGCGACGGGCCCCGGGAGTACAGGTGGCCACCCGCTCTGCACAGCTCGCTTGGCATGGAAGCACCAGGGCACGGGGCTCTCAACAAGGTCCCCATGGGGAAGACGTGGATACAGAAGGGCCCGGAGGTTGGGCCTCTCAGGGATTTAAGAGATAGACTAATGGACGTTTGGCCAAACTGCTGAGAGTAGCCAAGAGTGGCCTCTGTGAGCGGTGGTGTGATCTGTAATTCATGGACCCTCACTCGGTTATGAAGGAGAGCTTCCTCTACCTGTTCACTGGGACAGCGAGTGCTTTGGCTCAACACCCTGCTGACCACCCCCTTCCGGTCTGTGACCCGCTATTCTCGGCCTCAGAGCCATGCACGGTAAGAGCCCCAGGCCCTTGGGAAACCATGTGGATAAGTAAAGCAAAAACACGTGCTCACTCAGGATCCGCCTGTTCCAAAAGACTGAAGTACGTGAGTCAAGTCCAAACCCCCAGTGTTTACTGAGGCCCTGAACCCCATAATACATGTAACACGCAAATGCCTTTTATTTAAACCGGATGTGAAAGAGTGGAGGCTATAGCTGCATCTAGGGAAGGTGGCAGGGGGGAGGGGCCAAACAGAGGTCAGCCACCAACATCCTCTGACTTTTATAATGAGCAAAACATTATAATGAATAGCCTTGCCGAGGGCTTTAGAAGATAAGAGTTTTGTATATGAGTTTAATAAAAACATAGCCATTTAGAAAAAATAAAAAGAGTTAATGAGATAATAATGTCTGTATAAATTGAAAAACAAAAGCCCAACCAGAGTAACTAAATCCACGGCTGGTGTTTCCTGGCGTCATTTTCATCGCTCTTGTCTTTTTCTAATGACTCTGTGATGTTCTTTTACTCTTAAGGTTCCAAGTCATTCATGTTAGACCTGTCCTTTCTGCTTCTTACAAGTAGAAGAGCAGCCAATAACACCAGAGCCAAGCCTCACATGAATAATATACTGCTCTTGCCTTATGTTATCAGGATCCGAGGGGTAAAGGGCTCATTTAAGTTTACACAGTTGATCAGATCTAAAGTGGAGCCCAGGATGGGGTCCTTCCCCTCTCCCCTCTGCCTTATGGCTTTGCCCAAGTTACTGCTGTACTTTCCTGAATTCTCTCTCATTCTCTCTCTCTCTCTCTCTCTCTCTCTCTCTCTCTCTCTCTCTCTCTCTCTCTCCACACACACACCACACACACAGGGATATAATTCCACTGGACAGGTTCCCAATTGACAGCTTGAGCTGGTCAGCCCCGTTAATTCATGTATCTACAACACTGCAAATGCACAAACCAGATACATGGTGAAGGGCCCCAGATTTTAATTATATCTTATGTCACAGCTGCAGTCAATTTTTGCTACAGCTTAATAACCAGGTTGCACGAGCCGTGAACACTTTTTGTTGTTAATTTTGCTGAGGAAAATTGAGTTTTTACTACCATTTTGGCAGAAATGCTTATCATAACAATTATGATAAAGTGATAAGGACTGGAAACATCCGCAGGAATGAACTTGGAGACAGAAGGATGTCAGTTTGTCTGGTTGTGCAGGAAAATGGATGGTAGGAAATCTGGGTTATGGCTCTGTTACCTGCTGAGAACCATGCAGGCCCTCAGGTGACATGGGCTGACTCCACTGAAACACCTACCCTCTGCTATGGGGAAAGATCAGTCTGGGCTTAGAAGAAGGAGTCTGAGTACAGATGAGAAAACTAAAGCCAAGGGGAAGGAGTGGTCTCCCAAGGTCATACAACCAATGAGCGATGCCTGAGCTTCCTGGGTCCTGGGCCAGGGCCCTCTCTCCTCTGCTTCAGTCAGGGAATGAATGGATGGCCTAGGACTCCTGGGAAGAGCAGGCAGATGGTCTTTCTGACAGGTCGGAGCCAGGATAGATGAGCAAATCACAATAAATGTGTCACCATCTGAGGCCCTGTTTGGGAATCAGGGAATAGTCTGTACAGGGGATGCCAGTCTTTGGTGTCAAAGAGGAAGAGGGGTGACAAAGGAATCTGGGGTGCCACCAACTGAGATCCCAAGAAGGAGAAAAGTAAACGCAAATGTGCCCTATCCCAGGGTTGCTGCAGCGGCGTCTCCCGAGTGCGCATCGGTGCGTGTCACCGTCCGTGCTGCTGAAGAGGTTCCGGAGCCGGGACTGCCCTGTCCTCCTGGAGGCATCCAAGGGTCTCACGGGAAGCTGCTTCGTGCTGCACAGTCACGGCTAAGACTGAATCAGCAGATTTCCTGAATTCATCAGCATTATCAATTGGTGAGACCCACCATCCTTTTCATACGAGGTTTCGGGGAGAAAAACAAGCACTACAAGAGATGTACACATTCATCCTCGGACACAGCGCCACTTCCGAAATGTGGAAATGAGGAAAAGGCATTTGCCCGGAGAATGAAGGATATACAGTCTGTATTAGTCACCTGTCTCAGAGTGGAATAGATTTTTAGGAAATGAGGTAGGGAGAGAATGACTAGCTCCAGACAGACTATGGAAATAGTTTAGATTAAAACAAATAATAATAAAAGAAGACATTTGTTGGAACTTATTTGGTAGCAGTGGGAATTAAAAGAAGGAATAAATGGGCATGTTGGTTTTTTATTACCGTGTAAAACATGACCGCAAACTGAGCCGCCTAGCGCACCTGCTTATTACCTCCCAGTTCTACAGGTCAGACCTCTGAGCAGAGCTCAGCGGGCTCCCTGCTCAGGCTACCACCAGGCTGGCATCAGGAGTCAGCCGGGGTTGGGATCTCAACTGAGGCTCAAGGTCTCCCTCCAGGCTCACTTGGTTGTTGGCAGAACGCATTTCCTTGCATCTGTAGAATCCACGGAGACCGTCTGTGTCTTCAAGGCCAGCGGGAACTTCCCTCCAGGCTGTTATGTGGAGCGTTACATAAGCTAACGCAGTCATGGTAGTGACTGTCTCACCATAACCACAACTCCTACCCACGCTCGTGGCGAGAGAATCACACAGGGGCTATGCACCAGGGGCAGGAATCTTGGGGGCCATCTGTAAGTCTGCTGACCACGATGGGAGAGTTGTCAGGAATAAAGAAACAACAGCACTTTTTTGTTACATGGCCCTAATAATTGAAACATCTTGTGGGCATAGAGGGCCATTAATATTTAAAGCAATTTTACACATGTGAGCTCTTTTGGGCCTTGAAGTTCTCCTATGAAACAGGTAGATCAGATCCCATTACTTTCATATCACAGGTGGGAAATGGAGGTCAAAGCCAGTTAAGTCATTAGCCTCAGGTCAATGGTATATCACCTGCTCAGTCAAAGCCAGGAGAGTAGGCAGTTTCCTGACTTCAAAACCACTTCCCCTCCACCATCCGGGATCATTACTCTAATTTTACTGAGAAGTATTCCTATCTGTGAAGTCTTTTGTGTTTCTTTAATCCTCACCAGAGGATATTTTTCCCATTGATTTTTCAGACAGAGTGGAAAGGAGGGAGGAGTGAGGAAGGAAGGGAGAGAAAAAGAGAGAAACATCAATGAGAGAGAGACACATTGGTATGTTGCCTCCCGCACAGTCACCAACCAGGGCCAAGGATGAAACCCTCAACCCAGGTACATGGCCTTGACTGGGAATACATCCTTGGGCCGACACTCTACCCACTGAGCAACCAGCCAGAACTGAAGGCTTTTTTTTTCTTTTCTTTTCTTTTCTTTTGGGCAACTCTGGTCCAAGCGTCGCTGGATCACAGACATCTTACCCTCCAGAGCTCAGAAGAGCGATTGGGCTCTACCAATGTGCCCAGGACTTCAGCTCTCCCTGCTGCCCTCACACTAGTCATGCTGGAAAGCACAGCAGCCTTTCTGCATGAGGAGTCCCTCCCTTGATGACACAGCAGAAGGCTATCTCCAAACGCCAGCTGTAGGTGGCAGTGCAAAGAGCCTGACTTGACTCAGAAGATGTCATAACAACACTGAGGAGGCCACAACCCTGGCATACTCATGATAGAGTCACAGTTACCATTCCCATAGAAACGGCTTCATTTGGGAGATTAGTGGCTACTTTATGGACCACTAACTTCTTTAAGAGTCCCAGGATGCACAGAGTGGTCTAGCTGGCAGAAATCACTCAACAGACAAAGAAAGAAAAAGAATCACTCATGCTTGGTCTCTGGACATCCACGTACACACACATACTTGGGCACACACACATGCACTCATGGGTCCCAGGCGTGGCCCCTGCATATCGGGAGGCATGCTACGTAATGAGCCACTGGAAGAAGCTAGCCCTTTCCACCTTGTGCAACCATCGCAGCTCCAAACTGCAACAACTTTATCAACTCATTAAGTGTACATCACTTAAAGGAACCTGTCATGAAGGGGATTCAAGCGATGTTAACAGCAAATCTCTGTGGTGATCAAAACACATCATTAAGACATGTAGGGCAAGAGGAAGAAGATGAAAGGACTCCCCGCTTCTCTTCTCTGGCTTCCTGCTGCTCAGGGCTGAGAAATAAGAGGAAGTAACTTCATTTTCCTGAGTCAACGTTTGCTCAGCTTTAAAACAGGGGAGTGTTAAGGGGAGGCGTGAGATGCAATAGTGAGATGAGTTTATAATGAGACTGATTTATTCTACTATGTACTAATACTGAGACTTCGGGAAAATTACTTAATCTCTCAAAATCTGTTTCCTCAACTATAATATGTAAAAAATACTTCAGTCGTAAGATTGTGAGGATTATTGATGTTAATATACATTTTAAAAACCAGCACAGAGGCGGGCATTCAATAGATGTTAGTTTCTCCTTCCTCAGGTCCCACCCCCTACTTTTTTTTAAAGATTTTAATCATCAGTCTTTTTTTCCAAAGGTTAAGTCATTTGAAGTATCAAAGCACCATGAGAAACTTGGTCTTAGCATTTTTGGCAGCCCGTCTGCGACACCACTTCCCACCCCCTCTCTTGGAATTATTGATGAAAACAATATACCTGCACACATACTTACGTCAGCCTCAAGATCAGATGCTCCTCTGGGAAGCTCTCTCGCCGTCTGGTGAAGCCCTCAGACATCCCTCCCACTGGGGTCATGCACTGAGCAGGAGTAAACACACGCGGTCATTGGAAATCAGGGCCACAGCTTCCACAGGCTGAGCATTTAGCCATGTAAATACAAGTGTCTAACCTGGCTCTTCAGGGTGATAGAAAAATGCTCTGCAGTGTGTTGGTGAGGCAGGGTCAAGTCCTACTTTCCAGCCTGAGGACCAGGAATGGAAAAGAAAAAGTATATATGTGGTCAAGGGTGCTGAAGAGGGATCAGATTAAATAAAACACAGAACTGGCATGCCTCATGAGCGGTTTACTCCTGGCCTCACAGGACAGTGAGAAAGCAGGAGCTCTGGGAATGCCATCAGGAGCATCACAGAGATCTTTGCAGGGTCTGATAGCCCTTGCTCTCCCCCATCCCTAAATATCTCATGACATCAAAATTATAAAGGGACATTTTATAATGACACTAGAGGCCCAATGCATGAAATTCGTGCAAGAGTAGGCCTTCCTTCCCCCGGCTGCTGGCACTGGCTTCCCTCTGGCACAGGGGGCCTGGGCTTCCCTCCACCACCCAGAACCCAGGCTTCCCTCGCAGCCCTGGCTTTGTCCGGAAGGTTGTCTGGAAGGACGTCTAGTCTAATTATCATATTATGCTTTTGTTATTATAGATGTGTTCATTTTCTCTTCAGTGTAAAGATCTGTGTGCAGTTCATCTACCACAAATAAGAATGCTGCTTACTAGAGTCAGATACCCTGAGTCGTGTGAACCAAATTCCTCAGGCACAAATGCATCCATTGTCAACTTTCTCATTATATAAAACCTTTCTATAAGAGATGCATTCTTTGCACTTAAAGAGTAACATATAAATTAGTAGCAGTCATTACCATGTGAGCATGATTTATTAGATCATTTCTCAGTATCAGATAGACCAGAGCAGGAGCTATCTATAATAATAAAAGCATAATATGCTAATTAGACTGGATGTCCTTCCAGACGTCCTTCCGGACAAAAGCCAGGGCTGCAAGGGAAGCCCGGGTCCTGGGTGCCAGAGGGAAGCCAGTGCCAGCAGCCAGGGGAAAGAAGGCCTACTCTGGCCTACTCTTGCATGAATTTCGTGCATCAGGCCTCTAGTGTGTTCTATAAACAATGCTCAGCCCTGAAAATTGGTCTGGAGCAAAAGGATAGCTACTGGCAAAAGAACAAGCCAGGGTTAACTATCACAGAGTAGAGGGGGAGCTCACTGAAAACCCAGCACCCAGTTCTACAGAAGAGGGTAGCACTATACCCTATGCTAAAAGGGGAAGTCTCAGCACCTCCAAAGTAATCCTTTACTGTAGTATCCCCTTATCTGTGAGGGATACATTCCAAGACCCCCCAGTGGATGCCTGAAAATGCAAGTAGCACCAAACCTTATATATACTGTTTTTTTCCTATATGTACATGTTTATGATAACATTTAATTTATAAGTTAGGCACACTAAGAAATGAGCAACAATCACTAACAACAAAATAGAAAATTATAAAAATACTAGAGGCCCAGTGCACGGATTTGTGCACCAGTGGGTTCCCCTGGCCTGGCCTGCAGGGGTTGGGCAAAAACCAGCTCTCTGACATCCCCTGAGGGGTCCCAGATTGCAAGAGGGTGGTTCTCAGGTAACCCACCCCAGAATCAAGCTCCCTCCTCTCTGGTTCCGGATGCATCACCACAACTCGGCAGCTCCTGCGTTGAGTGTCTGCCCCCTGATGGTCATTGTATGTCATAGCTACCAGTTGGACAGTCGAATAGTCAAATGGTTGGATGGTCACTTAGGCTTTTATATATATATATATATACTAGTGGCCCAGTGCACAAAATTTGTGCACAGGGGGCGGGGGACATTATCCCTCAGCCAGAACTGCATTCTCTCCAATCGGGGGCATCCCTCTTGCAATCTTGAACTGCTGGCTCCTAACAGCTCACCTGTCTGCCTGCCTGATCACCCTTAACCACTCTGCCTGCTGGCCTACTCACTCCCAACTGCCCCCCCACACAAGCCTTATCGCCCCCAACTGCCCCCCTGCCAGCCTGCTCACCCCAACTGCCCACCCCCCACTAGCCTGATTGCCCCCACTGCCCCCCCTGCTGGTCTGCTCACCCCCAACTGCCCCCCCCCGCCAGCCTAATCACCCCCAACTGCCCCCCTGCTGGCCTGATCACCCCCACCTGCCCTCCCTTCCTGGCTTGATTGCCCTTAATGGCTTCTGCCTTGGCCCCGCCACCATGGCTTTGTCTGGAAGGATGTCCAGAAGGTCTCCCGGAAGGTCTCCCTGTCTAATTAGCATATTACCCTTTTATTTATTAGTATAGATACTGTAATAAAAGTTATGTGATTGTTTTTCTTTCTTAAGATATCTTATTGCACTGTACTCACCCTTCTTCTTGTGATGATGTGAGATGATATAATGCCCACATGATGAGCCGGAGTGAGGTGAAAGACGTAGGCATTGGGACCTAGCATTAGGCTACTATAAGGGGCACTTGGACACAAGCACGATGATACTAACACAGTCGGTCTAATGACCCAGGTGGCTACTAAGTGACTAATGGGCAGAGTGAATGCTGTGTGGACACACGGACAAAGGGATGATCTACACCCCAGGCAGGACGGAACAGGGATTCCATCATGTTACTCAGAACAGCTTGCAATTTAAAACTTGAGTTGTTTATTTCTGGAATTTTTTTCATTTAATGTTTTCAGACTGTGGTTGACCGCAAGCAGCTGACACCATAGAAAACAAAACTGCGGATAAGGGGGCACTGCTGAAGTCATGTATTTGTCCTAAGGCCGTCCTACTCTGGTGCTGTCCAGCGTGCTGAAACCGTTTTGTTGGTTTTGTCTGAATATTTACCTTCCCTCCTTTTTAAAGATCTCCTTATATTCTACCTGTTGCATAGTGACTGTTAGCATAATGGCCATTTACAAAGTGATGGTGTTGTATACTGCATTGTTAACTCACTCTCCAAGGATAGATACACTGAATCCAAAAACGTCTAGTCTATATTATTGTCAGGGCCTGAATTCAGCAACTCAGTATTTCCTTCACCCTTGTATCCACTCTCCCATTCATCCATTGAATATTTATTAAGCTCCCAGCATTAATAAAAATGTGTGGAATGCAGTAGATGGGCCTTACCTCTGCTCTAAAGCAAAGTCATGGAACAACAGAAAAAATCTTTTGGGACTTTCTTACACAGTTGGGAGGGGTTCAGAAGGGAACCACGGGCCCACATAACACTGGAAAAAATTCTAAATCAATTCAAGGAATTAAGTAACCATGTTTAAAAGATTTGATGTTCATACAAAACCCAAAAACATCTGCATGGGGAAAAAACTCAATATCAAAGTTAAAGGACAAATAACAAACTGGAAAATATAAGTAAAGCACATATACTAGTAAAAGAGAACAACTCAATAAGAAAGAGGATAAAGTTCCCAAGAGACGTTTTCCAGGGGAAAAAATACACTCTTAAACATGGGACTGGACGGTCAACCTCCCTCATAATATGATAAATGTATGTTTAAATGACACTGATATTCCATTTGCATCTATCAGATTGGCATAAACCCAACAGTTTTGTAAAACATTAGGATAGAAAAGCTGTAGGGAAACAAGTCCTCTCTAAGCTGCAGGGCAGAGGGTCCATTAGCACCTTTACAGAGGGCAGTTTGGCAATATCTATCAACATTACAAATACACAGAATCTTTGACCCAAAAATCTAGTTCTAGGACTTTATCTTCTAGTTAGTCTCACACACGTGTGAAATGGCATATGCATATGATTCTTCACTGCAGCATTTTGACTGGTGGGAAAAGATTGAAAATATAAGAAATACCTGTCAGTGGTGATTTAAGAAGTTATCATGCATATGCATACAAAGAATGTCAAGCTGGTATAAGAATAAAAAGAAGTTCTGTATATACTGATACTCATTAATCTCTCCAATGTCTTCTAGGTGAAATAACGGTGTAAGTAATAGTCCAGAAAGAATATAATAAGGCGTAAGAAAGATTATTTGTATGTACTTGCTTATAAACACAATCTGTTTCTGCACCAATAAGATGCTGATAACACTGGTTGCTTCTGGGGAAGACTCCTGGGGGACTTAAAAATTAGAGAAGTGGGGAAAATGTTCCCTCTGCAAATTTGTAAGCATTTTGATACTTGAGCCATGTGAATGTATTGCCTATTTAAAAAATAAAAGATTTTCTAAAAAATCAAAGCTATCTTAGGGAGAAGGTGATTGCCGTTCATGATGACTTCAGTATCGATCTCTCCTTCATCTAACTCTTCTTGCTTTTAGTGTTTGCACTATCCATGTATTGCCTTAATAATAAGCTTTTTTACTAAGAGCTGTACCGTGCCATTTAAACATATATAATATCAATAAATGGTGTTCTGAAATTCAATGCTTTTATGTTCCCAGTTTTTTCACGTGAGTATATCTTGTCTTCTCTTTTGAGATTTTTTTTTTTTTTTAGCTTTCTCCCTGAATAGCATATGTAAAAAGAAAAAGTCTTAACAGTCATTGATTACTTTCCGTGGGCCCAAGGCTGTTATGATGTCTAATTTAATCTCACAACAATCCCAGAGATGAACAGTGTCCCGCTCCTTGTTATACAGGTGATAAATTTGGGGCACTGAGAGGATAAATGGTTTTCCAATGGTAACTCAGCTAACATGAGGCAGAGCCAAGGCCTGAGTACATGTTTCTCAGTTTGCTCAATACTGCCTCCTTGGGCATGAGAAAAGTAATGGTCTTTAGAATTTTAATCTTGGATTACTTCCTTGACCTAGCGATGCTTCAGAGTTCACATTTATAAAACCAGGTCTCATGCCTGTTTTGCAGGGCTAGGTGGGAATTAACATAAATGCACATAGCACTGTGCATGGCTGGTAATAAATGTTCCATCAATGTTGCTTTCCTCTCCTTTTGTATGTCAGTTCCTAGGAGATTACTAGGCATTTAGTTGTGCTCAAACGTATAAGCAAACCTTTTTCCTGAATCAATATAATTGTGATAATAGTTCTGTGGTAAGAGAAGCCTCCCAGGGGAGGCATGCCAAGATAATCTCAAAATGTGCCACAGCAGAGCCTCCTGGGATAGAAAGGGCAGGTTTCTTGTGCTCTGAGATGCCCTGTTCCCCTCATGGTTTATGAACTGAAAGGATCCCTTAAGGGATCTGTCCAGACTAACTTTATACTCTTATCCAGGTTGGGCACAAGCCAGTCTATTAAGCCAAAGGTGGAGACTCATTGTGCCAGCTACAATTTCACTGCTTCCATCCAGAAATGGCAAAAGTCAAGTAATGTTTGAAATATAAATCCACTCAGCCCACTGCTTCAGCAGAGAAGGTAAACAGTGACCAGGGCACCTATGGTGCACCTGTAATTTCACATAATTGGCCAATGGCTTCATTGTTCCCTGATGCAAATGAAAGGTCATTAATGGGTAGTCAAAAGGGGTGGCAGTGGCAGGTGGGAAGAATGCCAAACAGCCGACAGCTTAATGCTTCCAGGGGAGACTGGCACATCAGAACTCTGCTGTAGTACGCAGTTGGCTAATTTCACTGAGGCATTGAACAAATGATAGATGGGGTAGTTAACAGACACCCTGACAGCAATAATGAAGATAGTCTCTGCCAGCAGAAGACCTCTGCTCCTGCTTCCATCGGAAGGACTTCTCATACCATTGAATACCTGCTTGTCCAGAGTACCTGCTACCTATTCCCTCCCGGCTCAGTATGGGATGCTCTCACTCCAAAGGACCATCTGCCTGTCTACCACCAATCTCCCCGGGCCCCCCTGCTCCTCTCTTAATGTGATTTACCTAGGAAAGTGCAAAGCTAGAAAATCGAGCTACCAGGAAAATTGAACTTAAGAGCAGCACTGCAATTTCTCCCCAGTTTGATGCTTTTCATTGCTTCTAAGTGGCTAGCAGTCATCGCTGTTTTCAGGGTGCTGCAGTGTCAGGACAGAGAGCCTTTTTATTTAATTGACTGTCATTATGGTGCTGTGTTTATGCCTCAGAAGGTCAGACGGGATGTGTAGGGCCCCTGTATGGCTTCCCGGAGACAAAGACCCAGGGGAATGGGAGAACAAGGCAGTGGCATGGTTCCGGGATGGAGAGGGTGGCCGGCAGCTGTGCTGGGATCTCCATCCAGGCTTCAGACACTGATTAGTGGCTTTCCTAATGACTTGGAAGGCCAGCCAAGAAGATTTCATGACATTGGCACTTACCATGACTTTAGAATCAGTGTAAGGATCATTCCATTTCAGATCAGATCTAATAGGCTGAGTGTTTGTTAATCTCACTACCACTTTGTCATCTCTCTCAAATATGCAAGAAGAGTCCCATGATTTAACCCAGATAGAAAAAAATTAGTATTTCCATATTGCCATAGCATAAAATTATACTGAATAAAGAATCTTTATATTATTAAAAAAAAAACTGGATATGGCCATTTGCTGTATGACAAGAAGATTAAAGGTACATTTTAGACCTTTTCAAGTATAAGTAACTAAAAAAGGCTCAAAAATGAAAGGAAAGAAATGTCCAAATGGATTAGTAATGACATAGCCTTCCATTTGGGAAACAGAAAAGTTCAATGTTGACCTAAATCTGAGTGAAATAGGGTTGGGAGGTCAACATTCAGATTTCAGGGGACTTATTTAAAAATACAGAGAGAAAAATATTAAAAATCAGGAAAAAGAAGAATCCTAAATTTGCTGGGTTTTGCTCCCCCATCTGGTCAAAAGATGAGCACATCCCACACATACCCCTGCCCCACCCCTCCTCCATGGAATGTCTGTAATAGGCAGTGGTTTGGGTCATTATTTGGAAACTCCAAGAAAACTTGAAAGGCAGGTATCAGTATCCCCACTTGGCACTTGAGAATCCTAGAGTTTAGAGAGACAAGTGACTTACCTAAGGTCACTCAACTAGTGGATGCTTAAGCTTAATTGGATCCAACTCTATCTATAAAATTTCTCCATTCCATATTGCACTGCTAGACACTGCCGAGGTGTGTTGGAAGGCCCAGGTGTGTCTCTCCAAGGTGGCCGACCATTCCAGCCGCCTAACCTTCAAGGAACCTTGACAGACTAGTGTGCTGGCCTCCAGGCAGGACAGTCACACCCCGGATGCCCTCCCACTCTTGCTGCCATCACCCATGTGATCTGGGGCCTCTCTTCCAAGACCACATTCTCTCTGCCCATCTCTCTCTGTCCTCTCCACTAAGCCCCTTCTAGCTCGACAGGTAATAAAAGCTGACAAATGTTTTCACGCAGCGTAGATCACGTTCAGAGGTCAATTACCTATAGACCAGGATGGGGTGGTGGTCTCATGCTCACGCCCAAGTTATCTTTGCTTCATCAGCGGGATTAGTTGGCTCCATACTCAGGCAGTCCACCATCTGTTCATGGATCCTCCTCCCAAAACACATGGGCATGTACACACACACACACACACACACACACACACACACACACACTTTACAGTTTTTATGGAAAGCCCTACAGGCAGACCACTGGTGGTACAAGAGCCAGGGACAAACCTACAAAGCCAGGTCCTTTCTTGTGGAAGGTTTGCTATCTAACATCTTTATTCTCTCTGGTCCTAGGCCCCTCCTTCAGGCAAAATCACTCTCTTTAGGTTGTTTCAGAATTTCACCTCTCCTGGTCCTCTTTGCTCTTTTGTTGCCAGCTTTGGACAAATGAGAGGTGGTATAGAGCAGAGTTTAAAAGTAAATTACTTGGCATATGTGTTGGCCAAGCAATCTGGAGCAAGTTATTAAAACCCCTCTAAACCTAGGTTATCTCTTTTTTAAAATAAGGAATCCCATATAGTACCCACCTCATGAGTTTGTTATGAGGATAAAATGACATAAATTTAATATAGTGCTTGGCACATAGAAAGGACTTAATAAAGAACATCTGGCACTGTTAACATGACTATTAATACCCAAAGAGGTCCTCCAACTTCTCCCTCCTCCAACACCCTGCCCCTCTCTGGCTTCTCGAAACCCTCCTAGTTTCTGTACAACTTCTTGTCCCTCATCCCCACCCCAGGAGCTCCCCCTTCAGGACTCCTACTCTCTCCTGCTGTGACTGAAAATTCTCCTGCCCCACTTCTCCTAGGTACTTATTTCCCTGACTATTGTCTCCTCTCAATATCCACATTAGCATAAATGTTATTATCTCTAAAATCCAATTAATTTCAATTACTGTGGCTCCAGACAGATTGCCAGTGCTCTCAATTCACGGAAGAGTATAGGACGTGTGGGTTGCTTTCATTCTTCAAATTTACCTGGCTCTGAGGACCACGGAAAACAGATGGCCAGGTACTGACCACCTCCGACACCACTTACCCAACCACCCCAACCTTCCCAAGATGCAGGCTTTTTCTAGAGCCAAGACTTTCACAACATCATCTGGCTTGAACTGGTCTCTGCTTAGACATGGTTATAGGTTGTAAGCAAAGTGGGCAAAAAAATAGGCAGCATATGAGCAGCAAGAGAGATGCTGAGAGATGATCTAGGAGCACCTATAAACCAAAGCAAGAAAAACCAAGAACTAACTGCACGTCTTTACTATCCTAAATCTGCAATTTAAGACAACTTACTCAACATCAAATAATAGAATCTTATTACCCAACCTGGTCTACTTTATGAATCTATTCAATAGTCAGTGAATATTCACTGAGCATCTAAAATTGGACAACAAATGGGTCCGGGCTGCCTGTTACTACTTGAGCCAATTAAGCAGAGACATGGTTGAATCATGTATGTGTGTTTATTCCAATAATGCTGGCAGTATGGGAGAGCAGCAGGTCATCCACAAAAATCTGTGTTGCCCCCCGCCCCATAAACCAGGTGCTTATATGGGGTGTGACAAAAGTAGGCAAAAAAAAAAAAAGAAGAAGAATGGGTATGCAAAATGGGTATTATAGGCATGGGGAAGCAGGCAAAAGGAATTGAAAAGGATATAATGGTTACAGACATTACGGGCTGTTTAGGCTGGGGCAGAATGGGTAAGGAGAATGGACCACATTCCAAGGTTGACTCCCAGGTCTGAGGGAGGTGGGGGTGGGGGGATAGGGCACGCGTACAACTCCCAGCCAGGTTAAAATGTGCTTTCTTTACTCAGAACAAAACAATCATGGTTAACAGAACGTGATTAATATTTCTCATAACTAATAGCTAGTCCCCAATATTCTATGTCTGCCTCTAACACACCTACCATGGGACAGGCACTCTGGTTCTGGGGCCATAGCCAGACAAGGCCCCTCTCCAGCTTGGTGGAGAAGAACAGCATACAAGATGTGTTGGCTGACTGCTATTTTGAATTATCAATATCTCTGCTCTCTCTCTCTCATCAACATTGATAATTGAGAAGATACAATAGAATAAGAATATTTTGTTCTCATTGATAATTTGATATCCTCAAGGTTGGGTGTGGCCCCTGGGGCTGAGGAGGGCTTGGGCTGTCTGTGGGCACCTCTAACTGAAATTTTGTTTAAGGTTGGCCTTTGTCTATTTATAACATGCTGTAACTTGATCACTATCCCTCTCCACCTAGATGCCATTGTGCCCATGACAATGGCATATCCTGATGTGCCCAAGCAGCCATCTCCAACAGAGCCCAGTATCAGAACTTGATCATATTTCCTCATTCCTTTGTGTTTCCAACTTTCTTTGAAGATCCTTTTTTTTTTTTGGTAGTTTTTCAGGAAGCATATTAGTAACAGTTCCATTGGTCTCATGCTAGAAACAGTACATACATTTAAGCCTGAAATTAGACATTATCCTCATTTCATAGAAGAAAGTGTGGATCAGATGGATTGTGACATTTCCCTCAGTCACTCAGTTTGTAGGTGACGAAGCTTGAACCAGAGTCTCATTTTGGACATGGAGCCAAGCCCAGGCAGTCTGTACAAAGAAGCACACAGGCTGTGTTAGGGGCAGAAATAGAACAGTGGGGACTAGCTATAAGAAATATTAATCATGCTCTGTTAACTGTGATTTGTTCTGATTAAAGAAAGCATATTCTGATCTGGCTGGGAGTTGAATGCCCCAGAACCTGGGAGTTAATCTTGGAATGTGGTCCATCCTCCTTATCTGAGAACTACCTATCATCATGGAAAGATTAACAACCTTATTTATTGTCAAAACAATGGAGTCCAGGAGGCGCCTACCCTTTGCAACCCCAGCCCGCATTGCCTGTAATCTGTAACCATTATATCCATTCTTATTCCTTTTGCCTATGTCTGTAATACCCTTTTATTTTTCCTATTGCATACCCATTCTTATTCTTTTTGCCCACTTTCCCATGCAATCTTTGTCCTCCTACCCAATAGAAGCAGCTGGCTTATATGGGGGGCAGAGCAGATTTTCGTGGGTGACCTGCTGCTCTCCCATACTGCCAGCATTATTGGAATAAACACGCATACATGATTCAACCCTGTCTCTGCTTAATTGGCTCAAGTAGTAACAGGCAGCCGGGACCCATAAATTGTCTGGAGGAGGCCCCAGGCCAGGTCTTGGCCTCAAGCTGCCACTTACCAGCTGGGCTCAGTTACCATCTCTGGTCTGAATTTCCAAATATATAAAATCAGTGTTTTGATCTCTGCACTACCTGTGTTATAGCCAGATGGGTTAAAACCCGTGAGTGTGACTAAAAGACTCAACTCCTAAAGCAAGTAAAGTGGGAATGAGAATCCCCATTCCTACCACGTGCGCATGCTGCCCCTTGAGATGCAGCCCTGTGGCAGGCTTGCTTCTGGAATGCTGGGCATAGTGGCCCTGGCTTGGGAAAGACTCTGGACTCCAGACGCCACAGCCCAGGGTGCTGGCCAGAGATGGGGAACAATGTCTGATGTGAGGACACAGCAGGTTGAGGATTTATAAGAATGCTAACATCATATTTGTGGCCCAACCCCTGTATTTTTGCAGTTTGAACTTGAGGCTGCTTACAGAGCATGACCCTTCTCCTTGGACTTGGAAAATGCCTGCAGAAGAACAGTCTCTTTGTACTGACTGACTTCTGTTGATAAGTAACCCAAGAGCTTTTGCCCTACAAGCCTAGACTGGATCTAGGGTGTTGATAAACACCGAATCCTATGTTTCCCATTGTTCTCATCTCAGGACTCCACTTGCTTGACCACTGAGTCAGCCCACCAACCAGAAAATGAATGATAGAAGTTTGTGGCCTTGTTTCCCCTAGTAGCCCTTCTCTTTGTCCATCAGCTCTTTGCAACGTTTGCCTTTAAAAACCTAGTCCTATTTCCTTCATTTTGGAAATGTCTTCAGTTCACACATGTCTGATTTGCAAACCATACTGAAATAAAACTCTCTCTTAATTTACCTTGGAATTTTTGTTTACAGGGGACAAGGCCCAGTGAGCCCAGATACACTCGTTTCTCCTCCTCTGTACAAGAGGTTGGCAGCTGGCAGAGCCCTGTGTGCAGAGGGCCCGGGCCACCCTGCTCCTCCCCTTTCGCCAGCTTTTCTACCTGTTCCTCTTCTTTACTGTTTTTAGCCCCTTTGTTCACACCCCTCCCCAGTTACGTGGTTCTCTCTGAAACTGTAATCCCTAAAAATCACAGCATCGGGTTCAATTCACAATAGGTCCCTCCGTTGCTGGAATCTTCAGCGGCACGTAATGAGCTCAGGTGGCCAGGCGCTAGGGCACTAAGGCCAGGTCATCATGGGTCTCTGATAATGGGGTTGGGTTGCTGGAGCCAGTGCCTTCTGCCTTCCCTAGGAGTCCTCCAGGGTCCCAGCCAGCAAAGGACCGAGCTGATCTGCCCTCCCAGGCCCAAGGGGGTGCTCGGGCTGCTGGAGATAAAAGCAAACTTTCCAGACCCCAGGCTGGGGTGTCTCAAGAAACTTCCTGAACTAGAGAGTAATTCCCTCCTTCCACCTCAGGCTTGTCTTAGCTCTCCCCCAGCAGCCAGCTTATCAGCATATAGAGTAATTTTGATAGAACCTCTGTAACGCTTTCTCTCTAAAGAAGGATTTTAATACCCTTCTGAGTGACATTTGATATGATAACAGTATGTAAGTGTGACAGGAAGCTGTTTTCCAAGAGTTAAACTCCTAATGGTCCCACAGATCAGACTGACAATGGCTTTCCTGATCATTGTTAAATTCCCTATGATTAGAAAATGGGCTGGTGCTATTGATTTAAGCTCTTGGAGTTAAGCTAAGCTTTAAAGAGGCCTTTCACAGGGCACAAAAGGGGCATTTAATATTGTATTTCACCTTCCCAATTAAAGCACTTTTCAGAGTACAAATAACAGACAGCCAGGCATTGGACCCCGGGTCCCAGATGAAAGGCGGGAAGCATTTGTGCAGGATAGAGCCCCAGGGTGTCTTCCACCAGCACAGGCACCCTGCTTCCTTCTCGCCAGGTCCCTGGGCCTAGGACACTGAATTTCATCTCAAAACTCCTGGAGACGGGGAAGCCATCTGTCCTAGAATTCTCAGCGCAATTTGCATTTCACAGATTTTGTCCTGGGATCTCCTCAATAATTGTCAAGCTGTGTATATAAATCTTGCACCAAGGAATTATCACCAAATCTCCCAAGGCTTATGATTCCAGGTTGTCTTTTCAGGTTAATAACCGGGGAGAGCATACAGGTGATAGCACTTCTATTACAATCTAAAGCTCTGGAGAAAACAGGATCCCTAGAGGAAAATCTTGAGCAACTGCAGGGCCCTAAGTGCTTTGTGTCCTTTCTGAGGGGAAGGCACGTGCGGTTTTTGGATGCACCCGCAGTGCCCACTCATTGCCTGGACGATGAGTGGTGTGGGTGAGTCTGTTCAGGCCCTAGGCATCCCTTCTCTTGAATGTCTGTCTTGTCTACTCCCCACCAGCCTGGGAAAGCTTCGCTGAACCCAGAGGCTGCCCCTCCCGGGCGGGGGTCCTGGTACCCTCTGTCTTCTTTGGTTCTGTCCAGGGGGCTTAGCGCCTGTGCTGGGAACCTTGTCATTCATTCTGTCAGTGTTTTTCTAAATTTTTTTTTTTTTTACTATGGTCCCCAGTAAGAAACATATTTCGGCACCACAACCCAGACATGACATGCATTCAAAACTGAAACAAAAATTTCACCAAATAGCACTTTGCACACGAGGTACATTTTTATGTCACAGCCTGCAAGATCCATATGACTTGGACAGGTCTCCTCACCTGCAAAGTGGAAATGCCTCTGTTACTAATCATTATAAATATGCATTTATTAACTTATTTCGCAAATCCTTAGAGAGCGCAGAGCATGTGCCCATTTCTGTGTTGGGTTGGGGGTGTAGAAAAATAGAGGAGTTTCTCCTCTCAAATAGCTCACAGTTTACTTGGAGAGCTTTACCTGCATGCAGGGAAATGTAGAGAGAACTGACAAAGGTTCAAATGGCTGTGCGCGGTGGGCCTAGCGAGGAGGGAGAGGTGGAGATGGAAGGTGTGCACCAGGCAGGCTGGTGAAAGCTCCAGGAAACTCCTGTCATCCTTGAGGGAAGGTTGTAGCTCCCGCATCTCCCTGTCCCCTGCAGCAAGCATGTCAAATTCAAAGGCTAACACGGGCCAAACAAAGTTTAAGTTCATGTGGGCTGCAAAAAACCAAAAGCTTCAATTTTCATAGAATGTAGGTTTATTTCGATAGAGACGTGTTGAATACAAAGGGCTGAAATAAATGAGTAATCGTTAACATAAAATAGAACATGTTAATAAAAATTAATATTTTTCTTGAACATTAACTTATCAGACACTGAATAACTGCACAAATTAATAAGCATAACGCAAATAAACCTATTTTTCTTTTTCTCCGGAAGTGAAATATTTTCTGTTATGCACACCAAACAAGTCAGTCCGAGACTAATGACATGCCAATTGGCTGCTAAAATATTCGCTGCTAGTATTAGTGGAGAGAAATGGTGCACCTGCGTGTAAGGCACATAAGGGAAATGAATGCAACATGATTATAGTAATCAGTCATTAGCGAATGTTGTAGTTCATTATTAATAATTACGTATAACAGGATATTGTAAAAACTAAGTCATGAAATTTTTATTAAAATGTTTTTTACATACCGTTATATTGGCTGGGCCGCAAAAATATTTATTGTGGGCCGCATGCATCCGTGGGCCACAAGTCTGACAGGCTTGCCCTAGAGGCACCCACTCATTGTAGGCTTTGAATAATTGTGCATTAAATGACTCAATGGTTAGATAGTATAATGACTGCTACTAGATCCAATAGCTACTGTTTGTTGAGCAACTAAAGTGTCTCTGGCAGTTTGCTGAGCATCTAACCTCGTTGTCACATTTAATCCTCATGACAAGCTAGTGAACGGGTTGCTATTATCCCCAACTTATAGGTGAGAAAGGCAATCCGCAGACATGATCGATGGCTTATCCAATGTCACACAGCTTAAGTCGGAGGAGATTCTAAGAATTAAACCTGGACTCCTTGAATCAAAAGCACATGATCTGCCCACTCCTTCAGAGGACAAGGCGGGTTTGGGCAGCTCTACAACAGGCCGAGGAGGGCTGAGAGTCTAGGAAGGGAGACAGTGTGAGCCTGGTGCATGGAGTCTTTCAGGAATGGGAGAGGCAATCAGCAAGGAAATCATTGCAGGAGGAAGGCAGGCAAGGGCCCGGTCAGAGGGTGATGGGAAGGAAGTTTATATTGCTGAAAATATCAACAATGAAAACAATAACAATAGCAACGTTTATTTTCCAGTATTTACAATATGCTAGGCATCATTTCAGGGTCTTTAGTCATTAGTAATCTCCTACAGTTGAAGAAATGTAGGCACAAAAAGGCTGGAGAGCTTGTCCAAAATCAAGCAGAATGATGGTCAATAATTTCAGACAAGGGTGACATTGACATTGCCACTAACAACGTACTTACTCTCTTTGCTCCTCACTTTTCCTAACCCCTGTCCTTTACTGGCTGTCCAGTGGGCAGCATGAGCACAGTGGGCCTGCAGTGGACACATCAGTGTCCTCCTCGGGTCCCTCAGCACCGCTGATTAGTCCAGTGCCAGGCTGTTAACAATTCAGGGCTGCATCCCTCCCTGGGAGCTGCCCTCTGCTGCGAGGAATTGCCCTCCCAAGGTTACAACCCTCCCAAGAGAGAAGCTGTGGCAAAGAATGGGTTCATATGAGAATAAAAGGCTCAGCATCTTCCCCACCCTTTTTCCCCCTCAACTGAGGAAATACTGAAAGGCCATCTTAGCTCAAAGCTCCCCATTGGAATCCTCAATGGAAACTGCATTTGAGGTCAGTTTCTTCTTCTCCTTCCCCTCCTCCTCCTCCTCCTCTTCTACCTCCTCCTCCTCTTCCTTTCTCCCTTTCCTCTTCCTCCTCTTTCTCCTCCTTCTCCTCCTCATCCTCATCCTTTTTCTTCACCAGACCTGACCTCACTTTTTTTTTTTTCCCGGCAGGTGTTTCTCCCAGAAGTAATCCCCAATGAACCTTGAATGAAATTCTCCGTCTCATAGTCTGTTTCCAGGGAAGCTAATCTAAGCCAATTAGCAGAAGAGTGATCCTGGAAAGCCAGCTATGAAGTGGGAGTTGGGAGGTGATGACTCCCTGGCCAGCTGGTAGCATGGGCCCCGTCACTGGTGGTCGGTGTAGCATGGATAGTCTCTGGGGAGCTTTAGCGATGCAACTGCAAAAGGTCTAGCAAAGTGGCAAGTGTTAGGACATCAGTGGAAGGTGATGCACTGGCTGGGTAAGATTTCTGACACTGGAGAGGCAGGGAGGGAACTAGAATGACCTTGGAATTGGTGGCTGTGGCTGAGTGCCACTGATTCACACACTGAAGACAGATGATCAGATGATTCAAGGCAAAATGTGAAACAAGGGATTCCTCCACGGCACTGAGGGAAACTTCCAACTCCTGCAGCAGAAGGCCATCGGCACGCAGAACTGGCTCAAATGGACCACATGAGAGCAGCAGAGCCCCAGAGGAGGTGGATTCTCGGCTTCCAGGTCTTAACACCAGGGTCAAGGCCACACCAGAGGAGTGGGACCCTGAGACTAAGAGCATGTGGTTATCTGGATTGATATAGTTGAGAATTTTGAACTCCCAGTTTCTCCCAAACCTGCTGGGCCTGCAGAAGGGCCCTATCCCCTGTGATAGAAAGTAGTGAACACAGAGGCCTCAGATGAGTCAGGTGCCCTACAAGACCTGGCCAGAACCCTTCACGATCCCTGCCCCAATCTGCCCTCCTGTTAAGGCTCAGAAAAGTGGGCATAACCGGGTGGATATAGGCAGAACACCTGCCAGTTAACCATGTTCCATGGGAGGCTAGGAGGACTCTCCATTTACCAAAGGGATAAGGAATGTGCTGGGAAAGGGACACCAGCAACATTAAGATGTCCACTAGTGTTTGTCACCTTTCAGCTGGAACCAGCAGTAGGAGATGCCATTACAGAACTGGGCTTCCTGGTGGCAATGGGAATGCTAGGACCTCAAAAACCAAATGGGTCATCGTGGAGGACAGTAGACAACTGCTAACTGAAGCGAAGACCAGCCTCAACTGTAGTTACTGTAGTTATTGTAGTTACTGTGGTAACTTTGACCAGAGCAGATTAACAAAGACTCCAGCACTTGATATGCAGACATCTCTGTGGCAAATGCATTCTTTTCCCCGCCTTTCTCAAAGAGGATCTAATGCAGTACACATTCACAAATCAGTTATAGTTTTTTTATAGTTTTGCAGTTATAGTTATGCCCCAGGGTTTTGTTGATTAACCTGCCCCCTATCAAAGAGACTAACCCATCTATACATTCCACAGATTATCAAATTAGCCCACCATCTTGGTCCCATCATGCTAATTAGAGCAGATAAGCGAGAAGGGGCAGAAATGTTGGAGGCCTTGGTGAAGTACTTGTGCTCCAGAGGCTGTACATGAACTCTGTGGTTCAGGGTCTTGCCACAGCAGTAAAGTTTTTAGCATCCAATGGCCTGGGGTGTAGAAAGGCATTCTCCCCCAAATAAGTGACTTGAATTCACAACTCCCACCACTAAGAAAAGAGCACAATGTCTTGGTAGGCCTCTTTGGGTTCTGGAGGCAGCATATTCTATACTTAGAAAACTGCTCTGACCTACTTACCAGGGCACATGAAAGGTGGCCAGCTTTAAGTGTGGCCTCGAAAGGGCTCTGCCTCAGGTCCAGGATGTGATACAAGCATCTTGTCACTTGGCAGCACAACTTTGCAGACCCTGTGGTGTTAGAGGTTTCTATGTTTGGAAAAGACATCAAGTAAAGTTGATGGCAAGACCCAAAAGGAATCACAATGTGATGCTTAGCCTTTTGGAGCAAGACCATGCCATCTGCAACAGACATTTCATTTGAAAGGCAGGACTTGGTTTGCCACAAGGCCCTAATAAAAACAGAATATGTGAGCAATGGTATCAAGTAGCCATGTGGCCAGATCTGTCCATCATGAGCTTGGCTCTGTCATACTCACCAAGTCGTAAAGTCAGGCCAACCCAGCATCAATTCTTTATAAGCTGGGAGAGGTTCATGTGGGCATGAGTAGGATCTCTCATTTGCAAGTAAGCTGCATGAGCTGATAATTTCAATCCCCATGTCATCTACCACTGTTGCACTGATGTCTCTGTCCCAAAGGTCATACCTGAGAGATCAGGGGTGAGCTCCCTTACACCCACAAATGGAGGAAGAAAGAGTCTGAGCTTGATATATGGATGGGTCACCTTGGTGTCAGCATGAGCTGAAAATGGACTGCTATTCCTCTACAGCACCATCAGGAGTGATCCTGAAAGACAGCAACGGGGAGAACTCTTCCCAATTATCTGGACTTTGGGAGATGCCTCTGGCCTCCCATTTTGTGGAGAGACACATGACCCAAAATAAATATATTCATAGATTTAGGGCATCTTTATGGAACTGTCTGGTTGGACCAAAGTCCTAAAAGGAGAAAGATTGGAAGATTGGAGACAAGGTCTCAGGAAGCTCATCTAGATGGACAAGTAGGAATGGATACAAAATGTGAAGATTTTAGCATCACAGAGAGACACAAAACAACCAAGTGGACAGAATGACTCGGTCATTTGACATCAGCCAGTATCTGTTATGTGCCCCCTAATACGTATGCGATGGACATATGAGCGGGGTGATTATGGTAGAAGGAAGGAAGATCTGTATGGGCCCAGGAGGCACTCCCATCACCAAGGCTGATATAGCTACTGGTGCTACTGAATATCCAACCTACTAGCCATGGAAGTCCAAACTGAGCCCCATATTTGACATCATCCGAGGAGATGGATTAGGCCCTTGGTGGCAACGCTCCACCCTGAAAGGTGGAACGATTCAATTTGACGAATATAAATAAATCGTGTAATATGAGTTTGCCTTTTCTAACCATAGGGCTTTGGCCAACCCAATTACTATCTGAGGACTAAAGAGGATATCTTCAGCTGATATAAAATCCTAACCAGCATGGACCCACTTTATGGCAAAAAAAAATGCAGTAGTGTGTCCCTCAGCTGACACATGCCTAAGAGAGTAGTGGAATAGCCTCTTAAAGAAGAAACTGAGACGTCAACTTGAAGATACCATTGTCCAGACACATGTTATGTGCCTTAACGGTAGAATACAGGAGTCAGGAAACTAAAGGGTGGGAGGAAGAGTGGGCCCACTTACCATCAACCCATACCCCGTTGGGGTTGTACACTTCCAATCCAACAACTTCTGGCTCCCAGAAGAGGAACACTTTGGGATCTCAAGAGTCCATTAAATGCTAAACTGCAACTGCCATCAGTCACTGGGGTCCTCATACCAGGCCAACTGGCCTGGAAAGGAATCATAGGACAGAAGATGGGGCTGCTGCTAACAATGGGGACAGGAAAGAATGAATCTCTTTGTCAAGTTATGCACTGAGGCCTCTCTTAATACTCACAGGCCTTCTTTTAACAGACACAGGAGCCGTGTGGTAAGAAGAACCTGGTAACCAGGGGCTCAGACCCCGCAGGGATGAGTGTCTGGTTAACCCCACCAGAATAATCGTTAGTAACAGGATCAGGCAAAAATGAGGGTATCTAAAGTGATGATGGAGTAGGAGGATGGTGAGTATCGGTTATGGATTCAAGATCAACTTAGCAGGCGGCGCATGGTGCTTGGTCCCTAGGATCTGCGAGTCTGCAGCGAGCAGTGGACTCGGAGCCTCCATGAGCTCTTGGAGTCCAGATGGCGCTGAGGAGCCCGGAATACGGCCTGCAGTGGCCGTGCTCCTGGCCCGCGGAGCGCAATGCCGCCTCTGCCTCCGTTTCTGCTTCCACCTCTGCTCCACCTTCAGACGCCAGGGCCCAGCAGCCAGGGGACCTCGGGTTTGGTGAACTCCCCGGATAAGATCCCTCCGCTTCAGCCCTCGAGCTGCCCCAGGCGCCTCTGCGCAGGCCCCCGAGGCACTGGGGTTGCTTGCGCGCGCCCCCACCGTTACTGTTCCAGATCCCGGGGTTCCAACTGTTACTAAACCTTCAGAAATCTACCCCGGAGGAGCTGATCTTCTAGTTATAGCGGCCGCCATGGATGAGATGAAGATCAAAGGGCGGCTGTCAGTGACACTCAGAGGGGGCCCAGGCATGCACAAGACCAACAGTTCCCCCGAACAGATAGGACCAGATGAGAGCGGCTGCGGAGGTGGCAGTGACCTTGGAGAGGCCCCCACCCGTGCCGCCCCTGGGGAACTTCATTCTGCGTGGGTACCGCTCAGCACTGCGCCAGAGGCGGTACACCGGGACTTGCAGATGGGGCCGGAGGGGGAAAGGGGCCAGGCTGCAGCCGCATCCTTCGGTGAGGTACAGTCACCACTGGGGGTGCGCAAGCACACCCATCCCCTGAGCAAGATCTTCACTGAGGACATCAGCGAGCGCCTGTCGTTGGCAGCTGGGAGCCGGCTGCCCGAGGGCTGCCTGGAGAAGCTGGCCCTCAACAGACCCATCTTCAACAAGCCGCTCAGCCACCTCCTCCACCATGTCAGCCTGTCCGATATTGGCTTTGAGAAGCTAGAGTCCTACGTCAAGCTGGACAAGCTGAGTGAGGGGACCCATACCACCGTTTACAGAGGCAGAAGCAAGCTCACAGACAGCCTCGTGGCACTCAAGGAGATCAGACTGGAACAGGGGGAGGGGGCACCCTGCACTGCCATCTGGGAAGTGTGCCTGCTCAGGGACCTCAAGCATGCCAACATCGTCACGCTGCATGACGTCATCTACATGGAGCAGTCCCTCATCCTTGTCTTTGAGTGCCTGGACAAGGACCTGAAGCAGTACCTGGATGACTGCGGGAATGTCATCAACATGAACAACGTGAAACTGTTCCTGTTCCAGCTGCTCCGGGGCCTGGCCTACTGCCACCGGAAGAAGGTGCTGCACCGAGACATCAACCCCCAGAACTTGCTCATCAACCAGAGAGGAGAGCTCAAGCTGGCCGACTTTGGCCTGGCCCGGACCAAGTCAATCCTAATGAAGACCTACTCCAACCAGGTGATGAGCCTGTGGTACCGGCCCCCCGACCTCCTGCTCGGCTGCATGCACTACTCCACCCATATTGACATGTGGGGCGTGGGCTGCATTTTCTACGAGATGGCCATGGGCCGGACCCTCTTCCCCGGCTCCACAGTGGAGGAGCAGCTGCACCTCATCTTCCACATCTTGGGAACCCCAACTGAGGAGACATGGCCGGGCATCCTGTCCAATGAAGAGTTCAAGGCACGCAATTATCCCCAGTACCGTGCCATGGACTTTTTGAGTCTTGCGCCCCGACTTGACAGGGAGGGGGCTGATCTCCTCACCAAGCTGCTGCAGTACGAAGGCCGCAGTCGGATTTCCGCAGAGGATGCCATGAAGCACCCGTTCTTCTTCAGTCTTGGAGAGCAGATCCACAAACTTCCTGACACGACTTCCATATTTGCACTAAAGGAGATCCAGCTACAAAGGGAGGCCAGCCTGCGCTCCTCATCAATGCCCGACTCAGGCAGGCCGGCTTTCCGTGTGGCGGGCACCGAGTTCTAAGCCGCACACCCAGGCCCCAGCGGGCAGCCGCTGGAGGGATGCCACACCTTTCACAGGGCAGCTCCCATCTGCATCCCCCTGCTTGCTACCTGCCTACCTGCCTGGTTCATGCTCGCCTGCCCACATGTTCCCGGCTGCCTGTCCAACCATCTGACCATTGGCCTGTCAACCACACATTGGCCTGACTGCTGGGTGCTAACAAAGCTCCCATCACTCCTTCAAAAAAAAGGAAAAAGAAAAAGAGAAAGAGAAAGAGAAAGAGAAAGAGAAAGAGAAAGAGAAAGAGAAAGAGAAGAAGGAAGGAAGGAAGGAAGGAAGGAAGGAAGGAAGGAAGGAAGGAAGGAAGGAAGGAAAAAGATCAGCTGTAGAATAGGAGGTATGGTTTGTCCTCTAATCCTTCAAATTCTTAAAAAATGAGACCAGTCTGAATCCTGGAGACCCTGTTTCTAGACGAGATATAAGAAGTAAGTAGATCTGAGTGGCACAAAAGGTGGGCTGGAGTGGATACTGTTGTTACTCCCCAGGTCTCCTTTTCTCTGAACACCCAGCCCCCTGCTACTGGGACTATTGCTGCTGAGAGCTCAGAGCTGCATCCCTCACTGGGAATTTTCCGCTGGAGGGACCTGGTTTATCCAAGGTGGTTATTCCTCCCAGGAGGCAGCCCATCACCAACCAGTGACTGGCTGGTGGAAATACTCAGCCACCACACCCTTGCCTCAGCTTAGGACAACTCTGAAGGCCTGTCCCAGCTCCAGAGCTCTCCATGGGATCAGCCAAAACCTCAGCTACAACATCATTGTTCAGCAGTTTCTGCTGCCTGTTCCATCTTATTTTCTCACAGGTGTGTCTCCTAAGAGCAATCTATAAGAAGCCCTCTACTTTGTCTCAGGGACTCTGTGTCCGGTTAACCTAAGTCAGTACATATCACTTCCTTGTGCTGAAGTGTATATCACATCAAATGCACTTTCCAGGAGGGGTGAGAATGTCCCCACCACCCACACCTCTCCTCCAGCATGAGTGAGAGTTAGCATAGGGCTGATCCCCCGCAGATGTCTAGGGACATATCGGGAAGAAGTCTGTGTATAACCAGAGTCTATCCCAGCTTGGTAAAATCACAAGGCTTGCATCCATGAAGCCAGGATCACTGCCCTAGAGTGTGAGACACACATGGACCCAAACATGTGGAAAGGCTGCAGATGTAGGAGGTGGGAGGCCAACAAAGCAGGGCTTCAGCAGCAATGTCACCGCCTACATCTCTGCCTCAAAAGCAAAAGTAAAAGATGGAGCTTCCTCTCCGCAAATCTACCTGCAAGCCCCTGGACGCTCTCTCAGGATGGGAGTAAATAGTGTGTATCTGGATTGACATCAGAGCAGGAAGATGCTCTAAATTACCTCTATGGCCTCAACGTTTACCTAATTCTATGCAATACTTCTGTGTTGCCATGTTGTTTAGTGTATTTCTAAATGTTAGCATGCCCCACGCTGTACTATATTTAGGAGGGCCCATTCTCCTAACATATCGTGAGACCTTTCAAAGCAAGAACCCAGGTTATATTCATCTTCATGTTGCCAGGGCCTGGCTGCATGAACGTGGCTTCATGTGTAGGTCCCAGGAGATGTAATAGACGACATGTCACCACAAGCTCTCTTCAAGTGGCAAACATCACGCCAACCAAAAAGGTGATTTAAATGTGTGCGTTAAAAGTGTATGTATTCTTTGGTAAAACACTACATGCATTTTTAAATAAAGGAACACTATTTTTTTTCTATGGATTTATCTATTTTCTAATTTCTTTACACTGAAAGGCATGTGTTTGTAATGTTTCTTGAAAGAGAGAAGGAAGCATTGGTCCCTGGGAATTCTGCCCCTTTGTTCTAACAACAAACTGGTTTTAGGCTCGCTTTGAAGGTTCTTAGCCTTTTACACATGCTTCTGTGGCAATGTACCAACAGGTCTGTCTGACTGAGGGTTCCCCAGAGATCAGGCCAGTAGGAGATATTGCAGGAATTGGCTCACATTGGCTCACATGGTTATGGAGGCCAAGAAGTCCTGCAGTCCGCCGTCTGTAAGCTGGTAAGCCAGGAAAGCCGGTGGTGGAATCCAGTCCAACCCCAAAGGCCTGGGAACCAGGAGCACTGGTGGCCAAGTGCAGAAGACCACTGTCTCAGCTGCAGCAACGAGAGCCAATTTCCCCTTCCTTCCTCCAGGGTTTGTTCTATGCAGGCCCTCAGCAGATTAGAAGCAGCCCACCCTCACTGGGGAGAGCCACCTTTTTGACTCAGGGTATTGATTCAAATGCCCAGAAATGATGTTTTCCCAGTTTTCTGGGCATCTCTTAGCCCCCCTCAAGTTGTCACATGAAATTAACCATCACAGGGTCTAAAGTTCAGGTTGAAATTTACACACAACCTGCACCAGGAGAGACTGTGAAGGCTCCTGGTGCCCAAAAGACAGGACCCAGCTTGCAGCTGGGGACAGTTTGCCTCCGCCTGCCCTCGAGGAAGCCGCTTCCTTCTCTCCTTCGCTGTGCCGGTCCTGGTGGCCAGCATGTCAGCAGTCCGTGAGTCAGAAAATCAAAGTGAGAATCAAAATCCCACTAATCAAATCACATAGGTTACATATTTATACGTGTGTGTTCAGAAACGTTGGGAGCATATACCTCATGGGTGAATATGGGTAGGGGAATTTCTCTTGTCCAAGTGAATTTCTCTTTACATCATGAATGTGTGCTCCAGTAATAAGAAAGATATTTTTATGTGGGGAAAAATACACAGTCATGAGGAAACCAGAAGAAGTCCTGTACCTAGATATTGCCCCAGCCAGTATTTTCCAAGTCAGCTGGGAAGGCTGACCAGCACAGTCAGCTCTGCCTCTTACCCTTCCCCATTCACCCTGCTGTGATGGTGGGCAGTCACTTAGGTAATGGAAAAATGCAGGTTTGGCTACCTCCCACAAGGAGGTCCAAACTCCTGAGACAGGTGCTAGTGCAAAAGGAAAGAGGTTTTATTCAGGTGCTGCACAACCTGGGAGAATGGTGGACTCCCATCTCAAAGACCACCCTCCTTCCTGCTCAAGCCCTCAATTCTTATAGGGATAGGGAGGGGAGGGGAGGGCTTTTTTTCTACCCAACTATATTGCCAGCTTTTGGTGTGCTTGGGTCCTGTCCATTCGTCTTTCTATCTTTTGTCTATTAGGTGTATGAACCTCCCCCTGTGCCATCTTGGCCAATGGGGAGACTACTGGCTCTCTGACTGACAGTCTACGGTAAAACTTAGGGATGTCCAGGAGGCAGCACCAAATCTTGGACTTGAGTGGAACAGCCAAGGGGGTGTACTAAAATGTTAGAGCTGCAACGGGCTCTGAACACCATCTAGTGATTCTGGTCTAACCCCTGCGCTGTAGAAGTGAGCCCACCAAGGCTCAGCTCCCTAGGATCACACAGCTATCCAGTGGCAAAGCCAGACATAGAGGCTCTGGCCTACCATCCCCAAGCCTGCTCCTGTCAGCCTTCCACACTGTCCCCCCCATTTGTAGCTGCGAAGGCTCAGGAACCTGCTAAACCTCCCTCCATGAACCCCTCTTCAAAAATGGGAAGGGGAAGAACATGGAGGGGAGGGGAGGAAAGGAAGAAGAGAGAAAAAGGAGAGGAGAGAAGGAGACCAAAGGGAAGCAAAGAAAAAGAAAAGGGAGAAAGCCTCCTCTTGTCACCTAGGCAAAGCGGGCAGAGAAGACAGCTGCTCTCCATCCCCCCTCCAGTCCCCTCCCCCCACCTGCTTCTCCCATTCTCCACTGCCAACAACCTTCTGTGACATTGCTTTTACTCCAAGGCTACCTTTGACCTTCACCCAAGTGACCTCTAGTTAAGAATGTCACAGGACAGAGTATGACTGTCCCAGTCACACTCACACCAGAGATGGACAAAGTAAGAGGATCCCAGGCATAAGGAAATGACAGAGGGCGGGAATGTTTCTTGCTCGAATTGTGCTCACTTAGCCAGTAAACAACTTTGTCTGCCTTCCTTCCCCTCGTGAATAACTCAGAGGGGAAGGGAACGTCCCCCTCATTAAGTGAGGTGGCAAACACAGTGCAGAGCATGCGTGCACATTAATTTTTGCCGGCTGTCGCCTTTGTGTTTTGAACAAGTCAGATTCCTTTGTGTAATTGCTTGATGAAACATTCCCATCCATTCTGTCAACACAAATTATACAGTTAAACATGCATGGTGCCCCAACCCACACAATACCAATGAGAAAGTGCTGACTGGCCCTGGAGGTGTGGGCTCCCCGGAGTAGCAGCCCAGGTCCAGCCCTCCTGCTGCCCTCCCCAAGCAGCCCAGCTTCCAGACCTTGTTATTCTCTGTCCACCTTCCAAGGACAGTTGCTAGGAAACGGGGATACAGTTGGCTGGGTCCGTTGCCTGGCCCCTACGGGGATGGGGGAACAGAGCAAGGAGAGCCAAGAAACACAATACCAGGCCTTCAGGTCACAGGTACTTCCTGGGCTCAGACGGGGCTCCTCTGTGGTGAGGCTCTTCCCCGCAGAGAGGGGCCTCACATGCTCTCGGCGTCTCTCACTCCATCTCTGGTGAGGTTTTTGAGTATTTGTCTAAAGTGTAGAATGTACACACACACCCCTACACACATACCCCTCTTAGTGTACACAACTCTACACACATACCACTATACATACCTACACAGATAGTTCTACACCCATACCTACATAGATAGCTACACACACCCCTACACTCACACCCCTACTCACACACTCCTACACACACATGTCCTTACACATGCCCACACACATCCCTACACAACATCCATACCCACACACACACACACACACACCTCTTCTTCATACAGTGATTATTAAGTCAAAGCACATGTATATGCCAATCAGGACAAGAAGGGTACATGCTATATCTAAAATATTTGTCTCTCAAAGTTCACATGTTGAAATCCTAACCTCCCCAAATTCAAAGTTATCAGGAGTGGGGCCTTCAGGAGAAGATTGGGTCATCTAATCGCTAATGGGATTAGCACCCTTACACATAGGCCTCAGAGAGCTCCTGAACTCTTCTGTCCTGTGAGATTCCAGCTGTCACCCTCACCTGACCTTGCTGGCCCCCGACCTGGGACTTCCCGGATGCCATAGCTCTGAGAAATAAAAGCACATTGTTTATAAGCTACCAGGCTGTGGTATTTTTTATAGCAGCCATAATGGAATAAGACTTATATTAGCTTCGGCTGCCAGACTAGGTGGCTTAAAAACTGAAATTTATTTTATTATGATCTGGAGGCTGAAGTTCAAGAAGCAGGTGCCAGCAGGGTTGGTTTCTGGTGAGGCCTCTCTCTTTTTTGTTTTGTTTTGTTTTGTTAATCCTCACCTGAGGATTTTTCCATTGATCTTTTAGAGAGAGTGGAAGAGAGAGGGAAAGACAGAGAAACATTCATATGAGAGAAACACATCGATTGGTTGCTTCCTGCAAGCACTCCAGGGAAGAGTCTGCAACCAAGGTATGTGCCCTTGACTGGAACCAAACCTGGGACCCTTTGGGCCACAGGCTCTAACCACTGAGCAAAACCAGCTAGGGTGAGGCCTCTCTCTTTGGCCTGCAGATAACCGCCTTCTTGCAGTATCTTCACATGATCCTTACTCTGTGTGAGGAAAGAGGTCCCTTCTTCCTTCTTCCTTCTTCCTTCTTCCTTCTTCCTTCTTCCTTCTTTCTTCTTCCTTCTTCCTTCTCCTTTCCCTTCCTCTTCGTCTTCATCTTCATCTTCATCTTCGTCTTCATCTTCTTCTCCTTTGCCCATCAATCCTATCTGATTAGAGTCCCACCCTTAAGACCTTATTTAACCTTAATTACCTCCTAAGAGCCCTAAGTCTAGACACACTCACATTGGGGCTTAGGGCTTCAACCTGTGAGTTTGGAGAGAGCACAATTCAGTCCCTGAGAGAAGGAAGCTCCCTGCCCCAAATAGACCTGCAGGGATCCTCTGGCCAAGTGAGGACTCCATTTGTGACGTAAATATCAAGCCATCTGTTCGTTCTGGTGCTCAACATTTATATCATCAAGGACATTTTAAAAGTGGGAGCATAAAGACAACTTCATTATTTTTTTAAAGAGAGAGGAAGGGAGAGGGGTAGAGAGATAGAAACATCAATGAGAGAAGAACATCATGGGTTGGCTGCCTTCTGCACCCCCTTACCCCCGCCCCCCCCCCACCCACACACACACTGGGGATTGAACCTGAAACCTGGGTATGTGCCCTGATTGGGAATCAAGCCAGCAACTTCTTGGTTCCTGGGTCAACACTTAACAACTGAGCCACACTGGCCAGGCGAGACAACTTTATTTTTATCGTACAACCTGGAAATAAGAATTAGGAAGGAATTGCCATCCCCCCCCCCCCGAGTGACCCCTTCCACTTTATGGAAGGGGACATTGAGGCACGAGAGTAGGAGAGGTAATTTCATCGCCCCCACCAGTGCCCTCCAGCCGTACCCAGCACTGCCAACAAACTGTGTCCTCACCTGCCCCCATCTCTCCATGGGCCCACCTCTTAGCCCAGGCCTGACAGTGCCCAGCACACAAGAACCTCTCACCAAGCCCCCTTGGAGGGGGAAGAAGACACAGCAGCCTATACCCCAGCCCACACTTTAATCTGCACCAAATTGTTCTTCCCTCCTCAGCGTGGTAACCAAGGCTGTGGCAGTGCAGGGACAGCCAGCAGTTCCCACGTGGTGCAACTTTCCCTCTGGTCCATAAAGCCCTCTCCCCCCAGGCGGCTCTTCCTGTGCAGCCGGTGAGAAATGCAGACAGAGCAGGAGGAGGAGGGGGCTTTTGGTGTAGCCCAGACCCCCCCCCAAGCCCAGAGGCTACCTCGCAGGACCAACCCCAGCCCCTTTCCCCTTGACCAGCCACTTACCAACTGTGTGACCATGGGCATAATATGACCTCTCTGAACCCAACCTTCGCATCTGTAACATAGAATAACACAGCTTCCCTCACAGGCTCGTGATGAGGATGAAGCAAAGTAACAAACACCAGTGACAAGCAGCACAGTGACAAGCATCAGATAAATCTCCCCCAAAACGACACGCCAGACACAGGACAGGCTGCAGGGGCGACAGACACCTGCGAGCTCACCCAGCCAGGTGTTCAGGGAACTGGAATGGAGGCGAGAAAACTGCTCGCACAGGTGACATGTTTGCCCCGGGTCACAGCTGGCTGAAGACAGAGCCGGACTCCCACCACACTGGGTCCCTCCATAGTCTACTTTCAGCCCAAAGAAAGAGACTGTAAGGGTTTGGGACGCAGCCACGAGCTACTTGAGGAGCAGCAGCTATTTCTAAGGCAGGACTATAGTATTTCCAAATTCCCAACCGATAGAAATCTTCCAGATTTGGAAGCAAGTAATCAGAATTCCCAAAATCATGTTATTTTTAAAATACTTCCAATAGCCTGGTGGGTGTTGCTCAGTGGTTGAGCACCAACCTATGAACCATTCTATTCCAGTCAGGGCACATGCCTGGGTTAGGGGCTTGATCCTCAGTAGGGAATGTGCAGAAGACAGCCGAACAATGATTCTCTCTCTCCCTTTCTCTCTGAAATCAATAAAAATATATTTAAAAATACTTCCAATCGTTCTCCTATTCTTTACTTGTTATTATGAATATATATTTTTAGAAAGCTGTTTAATAAAAAAGAAAAAATGCTTTTTAGTAGTATTTATAAAGACCTATAGTGAATAAAAATTGCCAGAGAACAATTTTAAGTGGTATTCAAAAGTGACACTCGGGTCTCCCAGACAGGTTAATAGCATTGCATAGGATCATGTGTCAAACTACCAATTTAAGGACTACTTTGCTTCTAAAATTGTTATTTCTTAGAACAGCATTCAAAGTATCTGTATACAGTATACTGCGCACATAAACTTAGTAATATGTATTTTATTTGCAGGAGTGACTCACCGTTAGCAGCAGACAGGGCCATAAAAACAGGTGTTAGTTTGGCAATGACAGCCGATCCGGTCGTTACCATGTCTCTCCTACCTGCTCCAGTCCCGCTCCAGTAATGTCCACCTCAACCCTTGGTTAAAAGCCTCAGCGTCGCCTGCCCTTGCTGTCCACTCCATTGAGTGGAGAAATCAGGGGGTTTCCTCAAAGCTGTGAAGTCCGTACATTGATTGTAAGCTTGTATTCTTACAGGAGACTTATAATTCTTTTCCCCATTTTCCTGATTTCTCAATTGATTTTTTTCAAGATTCAGATTCAAAAAAGTAACTCTCTCCAAGAAATGCCAAGGAGTTCCCACACGAAATCATAAGCCAGGAGCCTGACCTCCTGCCTGCCCAGCAGCCCATGCGAGGGCACCTGGCTGGACACGGGGCTTAGAGGTCACACACTGGACACGGAGTAGACAGCAGTTTAGGGAGTTCATTCATTCAACTGAACAATGTGCTGGACCAGGCGCCCTCCCGGGCTGGGGCTCTGCATGAGGACCCTCTGGCTGTCTTAACAAATTACCCCAAGTTGGAGGGGGCGTGTAAGTGGGGGACGGGCATAAAACAGCAGAAATTTGTTCTCTCACAGTTCTGGAGCCGAGAAGTCTGAAACCAAGATGTTCAAGGGCCTCCTTGATTGAAGGCTTGAATCGTTCTCAGTCTTCTAGAGAAATAATCCATTACCTTGGGGTAATCCTCACCTTTGCCTAGCTTTGGTGGTGTCCAGCGATCCTTGGTTACAGCTATACCACTCCACTCGCTGCTTCTACCTTCACATGACCTTCTTCCCACTATGTACCTCCATCTCCAAATCTTCTTTATAAGGACACCAGGCATGGGATTTAGGACCCACTCTCATCCAGCAAGACCTCGTCCTAACTTGTTTTAGAGACACAATTCAACCCACAACAGTCTCCAACAGCAAATGAGCTAGATGTGGTTCTGGCCAGTCCAGAGTTTACTAAGTAAATGGGAAGGAAGTACATTCAGTGTAACAAGAGCCACTCCAGGTGAGGGGGGGAAGCATGGCTTACAAGTGGAGCATGAGACGAGTGTGGTGATCAGGGAAGACTTCCTGGAGGAAGAGGCACCTATGTGGAATGAGCAGGTGTCAGCCTGGGAAGAGTGCCAGAGAAAAAGAGGAGCAATAAATGAAGGCCTGGGGTTAAAGGCTCAATGTCTTTGCTTTATCCAACCTGTTCTCTTCGCTCAGAAAGCAGGTCCCCAAGATCCCGTCCTTGGGCCTCAGCTTAAATGTCACATCTTTGGAAAGACATCCCTGGCCAGCCTTCATCTACCCTTCTCTATCCATCACCTAAATTATTTCCTTTAAGGCATCATCACAGCTTGCATTGGGTACTTATTAGCTCACTTATCATCTTCCTGCAACACCAGAAGTTAGCTCCTTGGTGGCAGGGATCCCACCACCCTTTTCATACATATACCCATAGTATTTAACACAGCGTCTAGTGTGTTATATGTGATAAAAGTAAACAAATAAATGACTGGATACATGGCTGATTGAACAGAAATAAGTTCAATGTGGCTAGATTGCAGATTTTTTTAAAAATATATTTTATTGATTTTTTACAGAGAGGAAGGGAGAGAGATAGAGAGTCAGAAACATCGATGAGAGAGAAACATCGATCAGCCGCCTCCTGCACATCTCCCACTGGGGATGTGCCCGCAACCCAGGTACATGCCCTTGACCGGAATCGAACCTGGGACCTTTTAGTCCGCAGGCTGACGCTCTATCCACTGAGCCAAACCGGTTTCAGCAAGACTGCAGATTTTGAGGCAGAAAGTGGCAAGAAAGGAAGCTAGAGAGAAAAATGTGAGCCAGAGCATTCCAGTGAGACACCCAGATGAAGGCCCCAAAGCAGGATCAGGGAGGAGCAGGGACTTGTTCTAAGAGCAATGGACAGCAGGGGTAGGGTGGTGGGTGGGTGGGTTTCTTTATATAAGCAAGAGCACGCAGGATGGTACTTGGCATCTAGCAATGAGCCCAGATCCCGGGTCTCGGTAGCAATAGCTCTGAAGGAGCTGGAGCGCTGCACCTGACAAGTGCACTGCACATAGTAGGCACTCAGTAGATATTGTCGGTGGAGTGAGTGCATGACAAGCTCTTACAGGAAGCCATTCACTTCCAGTTGGACAAGGAAAGCCAGGAAGGGGTCAGAGAATTCCCGAAAACTCTGCCCCCCTGAGCTTCTCTCCTCTTCAGACTCATAGGAGGCTGCTTTTTCCTTCTGTTCTCTTCCACCTCCGAGACCAAGGACAGGGAGGGGCCTGCACACTGCTGGGGGAAGGCGGCCATACCAAAGAGCCCAAAGCCAGAGAACGCAGGCGCGAGGAGGAGAGCCAGACCATGCTGCTTTAGTCATCTCAGAGCCTCTTCGCTGGCTGCAGCCAGAGCCTCCTGCTGCATGAGCCCCAGCGGACGTTTAGAAAGAAGAGCTGGAGTGGCAGAGTACTCGAAGGCCTGGCCACCTGGCAGCGTTCAGAGGGGGCAGCAGCCCCCCTCCCACACTCCCTGTGGGCACTGAAGGTCACCAGACACCTGCAAACCTGATACCCCTTTGCATCTGCACAGCAAGGGTTTTCTTAGGCCCCTGGGTGTTTCCCATCTTACGATGAGCAGGAACTGAAGACGGCTAGCCTTGGTCTGGTTTTATATTTTGTTAACATGCCAGGCGGTGGCGGCTGCTGCTTTTGCTATTGCATCTCAGTGCAGGGATGGAATTTGCTGGGCAAGGAGCCTCTGGGATCCTAAACAAACCCAGGTATTTTGATTCATTTCCTATTGAGATACAAAAGCTATCAATCACCAAGCAGGTTAAGGGCCTTCTCTGTGCCAAAGGGGTTCCAGAGGCCAGAAAGCTTTGGGCAGACCAGCCCCCTCTTTTTGAATTAGTGTAACTTCTGAGCAAACCAACTTGCAGTATTTATCAAAATTACAAAAACATGAGCCCTTTGACATGACTTTCCCATTTCTAGTTTAGCCCATAAATACACTCACATACATGTGAAATGATATTTGTCAAGCTTTTCATGGCAGCTTGGTTTGAAGAACACAGGCTTGGAAAAGACGAAATGGCCATCGGCAGGGTACTGGTTAAAACAAGCAATGATGTATCCGGACAATGCCATACAGAACAGCCGAGGAAAGAAACAGACACGCCCTCCATGTACTCCTGTGGGAGGGTCTCCAAGGGTCTCCAAGGATCTATTGCCTCATAACAAATGTGTTAGCTTAAAGCCAACAAACGCACGCCCTCACCGTGTCCCTGGGCAGGAATTTCGGTGAAGCTTAGCTAGATGAGTCTGGCCCAGGGTTTCCCATCAGGCTGGAGTTGAGCTGTTTGCTGGGGTCATCGCAACACATGACTGGGAGGATGGAGGGTCTGCCTCCTCTCCTAGATCAGTTTCGCCCTGGCTGGTGTTGCTCAGTGGATAGAGCGTTGGCCCACGCACAGAAGGGTCTGGGGTTTAATTCCCAGTCAAGGGCACATACCTGGGTTGCAGGTTTGACCCCTGGCCCTAGTCGGTGTTCCTGGGGGAGGCAATCAATTGATGTGTCTCTCTCACATCCATGTTTCTCTGTCTCCCTCTCCCTCCCTCCCTCCCACTCTCTCTCCTTTCCCTTCCACTCTCCCTAAAAGTCAATGAGAAAAATATCCTCAGGTGAGGATCAACCAAAAAAAAGATCAGTTTCCACACTCACACAGTGTGGGCAGCCGCAGTCCCTCACCTGGTGCGCAGGCCTCTCTGAGGTTGCTTGAGTGTCTCCAGGATGCGACAGCTGGCTTCCCCAGATAAGGGATTCGAGAGAGAGAGAGAGAGAGAGAGAGAGAGAGAGAGAGAGAGAGAGAGAGCTCCCCAGACAGAGGGGCAGTTTGTTTATAACCTAATCTCTGAAATGACACCCCATCACTTTGGCTGTTTTCTATTCACGAGAAGCAAGTCACTAATTCCAGCCCACAGCCAGGGGGAGGGCAGTTCGCCTTTGAGCAGATGATATCAAGGCATCTGGGGTCATATCTTTATTTTTTTAACACCTTTATTCTTGGTTGTGGACACATGTTTAAAATCACCACATCAAGAGAGATTCCTAAATAAAAACAAAACATAAAAAAGCAAAGTGCAGAGCCTTTTGTACGGCTGGCTACTACTGCATATGTAACAAGAAGAAAAAGCATCCTTCTATGTATTCACTTGCGGATGCATAAAATATCTCCGGAGGGATACACAATAAACTGTGAACGCTGCTTGCCTCCAGGGAGAACAATCTGGCAGCTTAGAAGCAAGGGCTACCTTCATCCAACGCTTACATTTAGCACCAGGGTAAATTACCTGTTTTTAATAGGTATGAGGTAGGATGCAATCATTTTGTGATTCCATTAATGTTTACTGAACATCATGGAGCAAAGCCCTAGGGAGTCTCTTACCCTAAAGAATCTGCAGTCTCTCTAGATAAATGAGATTCCAGCACAGTTAAGCCCTTTTGAAAATAACCTCATAAAATAAGTTAAAGGTCAAGTAAGAGCTGCCATGCGGGTGGCGTGGCAGGCTCTGGGGGGAGGGGGTTTCCCTGGGACTCTGATGGAAAGTGCCCCAGAAGCAGAGAGAAGGGGGTGGGGCATGTAAAGAGACCAGTGAGCCTGGATAGAAAGGGGAAGGAGGGACTTTGGCGAGACCTGCCCAATATGGTGGGAGGTTTGTGTGTCTTTGCTTATTGCTTTTCCCTGGGGCCTTGGTTCTGCTCTTGGCTCCTGGTGCTTTGAAGAGAAGGCCCTGGATCAAACTGAGCCGCTGCATACCCCTACGTCAGAGAAGTCATTCTCATCCTAGACACAGAACGCCACTCAGTTCAGATCCAATCAAAAGGTTCCCTGAAGGGCTCTGAGGAACCTCCTAGGACCCAAGTAGAGCTGAGTCTGGTGGCTCAGAACTGGGGAGTTGAAAATCAAGCTCTCTCTCTCTCTCTCTCTCTCTCTCTCTCTCTCTCTCTCTCTCTCTCTCTCTCCTTTTAGGCTGCAAGCTCTGGTTGGCCTACCTCTCTCTACACATCTGTTCCATTTCCTGCCTGCTGTCCATCTCCTCTTGGTTAATCCTAGTTTCTGCTCCCCCCTTATTATGGGTTAAATTGTGTCCCCTCCCAATCCATATGTCGAAGTTCTAATGTCTTCACAACATAACCTTATTTGAAAACAGGGTCACTATTGTTATAATTAGTTAAGATGAGGTCATTAGGTGGGCCCTACTCCTGTATGTCTAGTGTCCTTACAAAATGGGGAAATTTGCACACAGACACACGCAGAGAGAAACTGTCATGTCAAGATGAAGACAGAGAGTGGGCTGATGTTCCCAAAAGCCAAGGAATGCCAAAGATTAGCAGAAACCCCAGGAGCTAGCAGACAGGGACCGAACACATTCTTCCCCACCGCCTTCACAGGAACCCACCCTGCCCACACTTTGATCTTGTACCTCTGGCCTCCAGAACTGGGAGGCAGTACCTTTATGTCAAACCAACTGATAGGAAGCACTTTGTTTCGGCAGCCTTAACAACTCTCCCACCCCTCCTACCGGCTTGTTCTTGGCTTTGGTTCTCCACGGCAGAGCTGCTCACCCTGGAGCACAGCACGCACCCACCCCCAACCCCGAGTTTGTCAGCTCACGTGACCTGCAGCTCCCGTTTATGGAGGAGCCTGGTCCATGAGCCATGAGAAGGGTGGATGGGATCCTCTGCTATAAACTGGTCCCAGGTCCATAGCCACTGCAGGGTTGTGAGGAAAGGCTGAGAAGGGACGGAGTGTCTAGAAGTGTCACCCGATAAGCAAGAGGCTCTTTCTTTCACTGGATCCCCGGTGCCCGATCCTCAGCCTGAATGGGAGGGTAACCAGGAGTGAGGGGGCCCTCTCCGCTTATGCCCTTATTCATTCAAAAAATTGTAAAAGCTTTTTATGACAGAAATTTTCAACCTTTTTCATCTCATGTCACACATAAACTAATTACTAAAATTCTGCAGCACACCGAAAAATATGTTCTATTTTTTTGCTGATCTGACACACAAAAAAAATAAGTATAATTTTTATTCATTCATACCAGATGGCTATTGTTGGGTTGGCTGCTGTTATTTCTTATTTGACAATCTAAGGGAAAAGAGGTCAGTGCCCCTGACTAAATAGTCAAGTGTTGCATGTTTTAAAAATCCTTGCCTCAAACTGGTTGAAAATCGCTGTGTTGTGGGAGAGGTATGATGTTGGCTGCTGGGATCATCGAGTTGAAGAAGACACTGAAATTGTGTGAAGGAGCCCACAGCCCAAAGGGAGACAGACAATGATGACAAACCCCCATGTTCCCAGAGGCTTGCTCTGCATTCGTGCTTTGAAGGCATTCCACAATTTGATCCCCTGGACAGCTGGATGGGTGTGGACTCTCCGTGCCCTTTTACAGGAAGGGAAGCTGGGTCCCACAGCAGCTGGCAGATCATACAGCTGGGACTCGAACCTGGTCTGGCTGGTTCCCTGCCCCCAGCTGCCTTGTGTTCATACATGTAAACAATTGACACCCCTGATCAGTCAGGATGAGTACCCTACGGAGCTAGGTAGGAGGTGTTCTGGGAAACAGAGGGATGGAGAAGTCGCGTGTGAGCTGGGCCAGGACACCTGCGTGTGGACAGATGCAAGGAGGCTGCCGAGGGCGTGTCTGGAGAGCATCCTCTGGCATTGCTGGGCGTGAGAGACCAAGGAGGATCTTGTGGAGGGGGCTGGACAGGCAGTGAGGGGTCAGGTGGAGGGGGAGCGGCCTTGAATGTCAGGCCGAGGAGTATGGAGTGAGAACAGCAGGGACCAGACTTTTCCAGCACAACATGATCGAAGCTGATTTCCAGAAGGCGCCTCTGCAGCCCTATGCAGGTGGTCTATAGGAGGTTAGAGATGCGACACAAGAGAGTGTTGAAACAGAGGAGGATGAATAAAGAGTGATGGGTTAGAAGGGACTCCGGGAAGCAGAGTCCAGAGGACATTTTCTGCAAAGGCTCCAAAAGAGAGGGAGGAATTGAAACATTTGGGTCTCTCCTGTGTTTCTCCCTTGGGTGCTCTAATCAAAAAGCCAGTTTCTGCCCACAGTTTGTTACATTACTCTTTCTACAGTTATGGCGCCCTCTCTCTCGCTCTCTATCTCTCCCCCTCTCCCTCCTCTGACCTATTGTCATATCTAGCACCTTCATTTTATTGGAACGCTCTCTGCCACAGAGGAGGTAATCAGAATACCTTTTTCGGGAAGGCAAGAACTGTTAATATTCTTGACCTGGTTCCAAAGACCCAGCAAATCCCCGGGGAGCGATTAATTAAATGGTTACCTCTGTGTCTAGCTTGGAGATTTCTTGCATCCCTCTCTCGTCTTTGTCTCCAGTCCTCCCTAATCTTCCCTCTCTCCCTTTCCCCCATGTTGTACTTACTGGTTAAGAAGCTAGATTTCATTTCCCTTCGTGGTGGAACATTGCTTTGTTTTTTAAAGACACTCGCAAGAGAAGAGCTTTAATTTTTCCTTTGTAACCATGTTGATGCTATATTTAGTAATTTTATTAACGAGGTAATTTACGTAAATTCCAAACCAGAGCCCTGCTGAGCAGCAAGCTAATTCTATTCTTCTTATTAGGGAAAACAGACAAACCAAATGAGATTTAGAGACTAGATGAATGAATTCGAGGCGGTGCTGAGGTCAGGCCTGGGGGGCAGGTGTCTGGGGATCTGGAGAAGGGAAAGCCGAGCTCCACCCACCAGCACACAGTGGAAAGGAGGAGGGAGGGGAAGAGGAATAGGTTTCAATAAAGGGACAGAAATGCTGCACCAAGAATTCACCTGGGCTCAGTGGCTCTCTCTGCCAGAAGAGCTTACGTACACAGATCTAAAATGGAACGTCCCTCCTCCTTGTCCCCTTCTGCAGGTCTCAACCGCAATTCACACGCGTGGCCCCGGAGAAGCGCTCGTGGCCTCGCGACATGTTTTCCATGGCTGTTTGCTCTCCAGCATCCGCCAGCTTCTGTTCCGCTCCTCCCTGTGTCAGAGAGGGGCCAGGCCTGATAAACTGGCTCCTCCAATCTGTATGGGCACCGAGTGTGTATACCTGGGCTTCTTGATAAATACAAGAGAACCCCACTTCCAACCAAGCCAATAAATGAAAAAACTGATTTGCACCAGCGACTTCAAGGGGTGGTTATTAGCTTTACAAAAAGACAAACTAGAGAATTCGTTTAAATCCCAGCTCCCTCGGTGCATTGGAAATGAGATTCAGTTTAGAAAAAATTCAATAGATACACAACTTTTGAGAATGCTCTGCCGGTGAAAAGAGGCGCAGCAGGGACCAGTCGCTGATGGTGATTAAGAGAAGTAAGCAGACAGATTTCCTTCCTTCCCAGTAGGACTGAGATTTCCGTGGAGCGAGAGCCGGTGCGTGCCAATCCTCTCTCACCTTCAGCAGCTCTAGTCCTCACGCAGCCCCGAGACAAGGAGCTCCTGTGTCACACACCCGAGGACACGAGACTCGGGGGGCTGCGGAGCTGGCCCACAGCCAGGGAGGGGTGAGTCAGAACAGGGCTTGGGGCTTGTGCCTCCAACACCCTCCCCCCTCCCTCCTACCCCACCATTTCCTCTTCCTCAGAGACACATTTCATACATACATATATATTTAAATTTCAGAGATGAATTCAGAGATGAAGGGGGAGAGAGAGGAGGGAGAGAGAGAAATAGAAACATCAATGATGAGAGAAAATCACTAATTGGCTGCCTCCTGCATGCCCCACACTAGGGATCTCGCCCTCAACCGGAGCATGTGTCCTGACCTGACCTGGAATTAAACCATGACCTCCTGGTTCATAGGTCGGCGCTCAACCACTGAGCCACGCCGGCAGGGCTCAGAGACACATTTCCATGGGCTCTAAGCCCGGCTTTCCTACTCTAAACACAGCTGCTACAGGGCATGACAAGCAAACGCCCCTCCAAGTCAATACACTCTCCTTCTGGAATGTTAATCGGATCACCTAGGACCTGTTCCCTGTCTGGGCTATTAGGTTGTTAGAACTCTAAGGGCCTCCCACAGGGTCCTGTGAAACAGGCCTGCAGCCCTGGGTGTGGCCGGGGTCAGACTCAGGCAGAGGACAGAAGGCGGAAGGCAGCCTGGCAGCTGATGCCCAAGGGCTCCTCACTCCTCCACAAGCTAATCCCTCACCCCTGCCATTGTTTCCAAGGCAGAGTCACTGCCCCCCAGCCTCCCCTGCCATGGCCCTGGCACCGAGCTGTGAGCTCCGGCTGTGAGCAGAGGTGGAGTGGCTGGTGAAACCCCCAGGCCTGCTACTCTCCTTCTCCAATGCAAATGGAGGCGGCCACCCTGGAAGGCAAGTGTTGCAAGGGTGGACCTACAGCTGAAATTTGAGCTTTGTGTCTGGCAGTAGTTGGTGTCACCTTAACTCATACAAACTTGTCAAAAAGGCCTGATGGGGGCTCAGGGCACAACTTGGAGAGTAAGCCACAGGATGTGGGGTGGCGATGTGGCCAGATCCACTCCTGGGACCAGCGAGAACGGGCTTCAGCTGCAGCTCCAGCACCTGCTTTGATACTGGTCCAGCTTCCATCACCATCTTCATTGTAAGGCTTGGGGTGGAGCTAGGTGAGGCCCAGCTGACCACATCCCTGCCAAACCACAGGAATCAAGAAAAAGGACCCACAGGGGCAGAAGAAGGACCCCACATACTGGGTCAGTTCCACAGACTGAATTCCATTCCCACAGCATACACACCCCAGCACTGTGCCTTAGGCCCGGCCCTCTGTGCCGACTCCCCTTTCCCAGGAGGGTCCCTGAGAGGATAATCCTTTCACCTCTAGAAAGAATTTCTTTCCAGCCCCCACTCTCGAATGACCAAGGCTGTCCAAGTTAGGCAGAAAGCAGAACAGGGTGCTATGGAGTTGTGGGGACAACTCTCCTGGCTTCACTGGAGGATGATGGAGAAGTTTAAGGTTCAGTGAATGGACTCAAGGTTTTCTGGAAATGGTCTTCCCCTCATACTATCTGGAAGGAGAGAGAAATTTACATTTTACATCCCAAAGACCATCCTTCATAGTACTTTCTACGTACTTCTCACCTTCCGGACAACCTATTGAAACGAGTATTTGAGTCTTGTTTTATGGATGAGGAAAGTAGGGCTCAGAGAGGTGGGATGCCTTGTCCAGGACCACAGTCCTAGAATTCAAATCCAGGTCCATCCTGCTGGCTCTGGGGATCACACTCATCCCCCACCATCTCCCAGATATGCTGGAAAGGAAGCCCTCACTTCTTTCCTCCCTTCCCAGTAGCCTGGGCTGTCTTTGGCTCAGACAAGAGCCTATCGTCCCTGCCATTCTCCGGATGGCTGTCTTTCTTGGCTGGTCCACGTTACTTCAGATGACCATGTGGCTCTGCAGAACAGAGAGGGAGATCTGCTTACCCACCAGACCTGGGGCTGGAGTGCGGGGAGAGTGGTGCCAAGGATGCAGGTGAAGGAGGCAGTCTGCAAACATGGACCTGAGAGCAAAGCCATGGATGTTGCCATGGCTCCTCTCTGGCTTCACCCCAGCCCCAGGCCAACCACCCGCCATTCAAACATCACAGGCTCGGAGACCCAGAAGAGCTACTAATGGTTGTCTAGCTCATGTGTTCTAACCTGTTCCAGCAAACCAGCGTTTTCATGGGAGCCCAGGTAGGAGGGTTTCTTTGGTGACTCCATCCATTGGACAAGATATCCAACCGAACGTGCTTCTGAGTCAGGTTGGAGCCCAAGACCCCCAGGCCCCTGTCACAGCCCACCCGCCCTCCCTTACCTGAGGAGCATTCAGCTCCCTGTCACTCATGCTTCTCACGCAGAGGAGACACAGGGCCTGGTGCACAGCCAGGGCGATCTGACCGGCCGACTCTGGGAAGCCACGGTGGGAAGGGGGTGGGAGAGAATCCCTCCTTGCTGAAAGACCTGGCAGACATTTCTGCCATCCGACTCAGTCAGCTCCAGCCTCTTCCCTCTGAAGAATTCAGGCCTTGCTTCGTTCTCCCAAAGGGTGGGCATGAGTGAGATGTCTTCCATCCTCCGCCAGGCCCACCCACCTGGCCCCCGTTCCCAGCCCGGGACGCCGCCCTCCCCGTTCCCTCAACCGAAAGCTGCAAGCCAGTGGGAGAAGCCACGCAGTCTCGTTTCTGTCATTGTTATTGAGAAACACTGTTGTTTTCTTATTTCCCAGTCTATGTTAAAGCTATTTGTGAAGGCTATATGACTGCTGAGGGGGAAACAACATTCTAGCAACAGCCAATCGACTCTTGTCCTAACTGGCTTGTGCTTTCCTGTGCAGGCAACGTTGCTTTCTGTTCTGCTTTGTTTTTAAGTGAGCTCTGGAGGACCGGGAACGGGGCTCCAAGAATATACGCAGGGAGCTGGAGACTCAAGGCCTGGGAATTCCCGTTCCTGCTCTGTCTGCTTGCAGGGCCGCTGCGCAAAGCACTCCACTCTCTTTCTCTGTCATGCCTCCTGCAAAACAGCAGTAAGTCTGCTTGTTCTCTCGGTGGAGGGGTGGCCACAGTTAACTCTCACTGCCGACATAAAGCTTTGGAGTGGGAGTGGGGGCGGGGCGGGGCTCCTATGAATGCTGGAGAAACTAGGACTGTGTGCAATCCCCCAGCACGGTGATCAACCCTCCTCTCAGCCAGAAGAGAGGGCTCTGAGGGGAGCAGAGACCTCAGTGTGAATCCAGCCCTCACTCACCTGTGACTTTCCTGGTCAGGGGCCTCCGTTCCTTCATCTGTGCAGGAAGGGAAAGTGGCCACCTGTCCCCTGGCAAAAAGAGAGAGAAGGAAATGTATTTATGAAACATGTGTACGACCTATAGCACACACATGGATTTTTTTTCATTCAATTTTCATCATGTTATGAGGCGAGCGCAGTAAACTCCACATCCTCCTTCCCACTGGTCCTGGCCCTTGGGTGCTGCCTCCGTGGGATTTTGTGATGTTCGGTACAGGCTCCTATGAGGCGTCCAGACTCAGAGGGAGAGAGAAGCAGGCACAAGGGAATGTCCTACCACTAGAGTGGGGACTGTGGCTTATTTTATTTGTATATAACCAACAGGTAGGAGGGGCATGGACGTCACCTGGGATGTGGTGGAACGTCTCCTAGACACGGAGGCAAGACACATGGCTTCCAGGCATGATGAGATTCCTCATGAGCCACAAGATGTCTCTCCAAAACCTTACCTGCAAAAACTTATCATTGGGTTGTTGTGAGATTAAGCAAAATGAATCTGAAAAATATCGTCGCCTTTTAAGAACGATACCTACAGATATTTCTGGTGGATACAATTGCTGGGGGACAACTGGAAACTGGATAAGAGACAAACTCATGAAGTGGTGGCCTTCAAGCTCACCTTAATGAACATGTAGGATTTAGACACGCCAAAATGGGGATGGGATGGCAGAGGAGGCCAGGAGAGGAAATAATGAGACCAAATGTTGAGAACAAAGCATCTGTTTAGTCAACCAATTTTGTAAGTGCTGGTGATTCAGGAGTAAAGAAAACAGACAAGGTCCCTGGCCTGAGGGCTTACATTCTAATTGGGAAGAACAGACAAATATAAACAAAGAGGAACACACAGGATTTCTGATAGTGATAAGTAACAGGAAGCCAATATATTCGGATGACTGGGGGGTGCAGGGAGAGAGACACTCTAAATAAGGTAGTAAAGAAGTGATGAGCTCTCAGCTCAGAGAAGAGTGGAGAGCTGGGCTGAAGCAGAGCATGGCCAAGGAAGCAGCAAATGCAAAGGCCCTGGGGCAAGAATAAGCTCAACACATTTGAGAAACAAACAAACAAAAATGGCTTATGTGAGCCTTAGTTGAGTGTTGACCTATGAACCAGGAGGTCATGGTTTGATTCTCAGCCAGGGCACATGCCTGGGATGCTGGCTTGATCCCCAGTGTGGGGGATGGGGGAGGGCATGCAGGAGGCAGCCAATCAATGATTCTCTCTCATCATTATTTCTACCTCTCTTTCCCTCTCCCTTCCTCTCTGAAATCAATAAAAATATATTTTTTTAAAAAATGGCTTTTGTGGCTAGAGCAGATTGGACAAGGAGAAAAGTAGGATGAGATGAAGACTGAGGTCCTATCTGAAGAACAAGTTGTCCATTTGGACATTAGCTGAAGTAACAGATGATCCTGGAAAATTAATTTGGGACTAAAATTAGGAAACCTCAAACCCTATATTAGGGTGGCTATGAGGCATTCCTCAATGTGCAAGGACGAATCTCGGGGGGGGATACCCCCAGACACTTCTCATAAAGTAAGCGGTCTTTGGAGATGCAAAGGCACATGATCCAGAGCATGTAGGCAGCAGGGCAAAGGGGGTGCTGGACTGTTGGCCACGTTCTATGACAGAATATCTGAGCAGAAAGGTGCCAGCTCCTCTTCGTCCCTGAAGAAGGGAATGCAGCCAGAGAAGGAAACTGAGGCCTGGACAGTGAGAGTAGAAGTAACTGATGTGCATCAACCCTGGTTCTCTACCGCCAGGAGTGATAACATGTCGCTGTGGAGCCGAAGCACCTAACGGCTGGTGTGCGGTTCCAATCCTGCTGGGGCAATCACTTATTAACACAGGGGTGCCGTTGGCGGCCGCAGTGTGCAGTGCCAAGCCAGCATCTGGCGGGAAGCTGCAAGAGAGAGAAATAGACTCTGGTTGTGCTAAGCTAAGTCAAAGTCACAGGATGTGGCAGATAACCTAACCTGCAATGAGTAACACAGAAAGCAGGCAGGATGACCCAGACTGCTATGACCAACAAGGTTCCTGCTCCATGAGTTCCCTATGTTTTTAGCATGTGTGTGTGCCTGCTGATGACTATGCAGGTTGCATAGGAGTCACTCTGTGTGTCCACCTCTGGAGGTCCATGTCTGAGTACTTCCAGGCTAGCAGGAGGGCTGCCCTCACCACTCACCCTGGCTGAGCCTGGGCAGACTCTGGGAAGCCTGCCCATGCCCACCTGTCAGGTACCTCCAAGGCCAAGCTCATGACTTGGAACCAAAAGGGGGCGCTGTCCTGCTCATAGTCCAGAGTGCCCTATAGAGGTCCTTGAATTGCTTATTTCCAGAAATGCCCTCCAACCATTTCCATCCTTCCTAAAACTTTGGCCAGGGGAGTTGGCTGCAAAGGCCGACTGGAGGTGGGCTACCAAGAGAAGAAGGTAGAAGCAGCAACGGGCAAGAATCTAGAGACCTGAAATAATATCCCGGTAACTAGAGTGCCAGGTGGGCACTTGAAACATGGGGGAACCACTCTGTAAAGTGCATGGCTATCTAACCATGTGCTGTACATCTGAACTAATGCAGAATAACACTGAATGCAAACTGTAATGAAAAAATAAAAAAATACATATGGTAAAAACAACAAAAGAAAAAGAACCTAGAGACCTGAGCCCTTCCTTCCCCCTTCCCCACCCTCCCTCCCAGGGAGGCTCCTGGTGGAAGCAGGTGATTAATACTCACCACAGGCCTCCATTTGTACCTCGTTTTACCATAGAAGGTCTCCCCTTGGCTCTGTCCCCTCACTAACACCCAGGGAGGAAGGCTGAGCACAATGGGGACCCATTTCACAGATGAAGAAACAAGGCCACCCACAGGTGCAGGTGAGGAGAGAGGAGCCCACGCCACCTTCTCTTGCCAGGTCCCATGTTCCTTCTCACGTGCTTTCTTGGACTGATACCAGTTGGCCAAGGAAAAGAAATAAATGCTACATTTTCCACTTCTCTGAAAACATGCTTGGCCAGCCCTACACAGTGCCAATAAGATGAGAAGAAGAAGAAAAGAAATCATTTCATCAATAGCCCGGCTTCCTTGGGTACAATTCTAATTAAAGTGAGACTGCAGGGCCTTCTGGAAAGGGCGGTAAAGAAACGAAGGGCACTTTTGGATTGGGGCAAGTGTTGGAGGCAGGGCTGGGAGTGGGGGCGTGAGGGGGAGGGCACAGCAGGGTCCCAGCCCCAAGGGAGACAAGCCTGGGTGGAGAGAGGGGGACTTTTAATGAAGGCCAGGCTGCCCCAGCCTCTGCCCTTAGTCACTTCTTTCCTCCAACTTCCCTTTGAATAATGTGTTTTCCCACTGCTCCGCCTCAGTCCCCCTTTCCACATTAGCATGTATATTGCTTGGTTAAGGGCTACCTGGCCGGTGGTTCTAAATAACCAGAAAGTGACAGGAAGGTGATGGGGGCAGGATGGATGGGGGGTTGGGGGGGGACTCACCAAAAGCTCCTGACTGCCTTTGTCATTTAGAAACAAACGCCCAGCTGGCTCCCATAATTCGCTTTCCAAATGCTCTCTCCTCAAGTGGGCGGCCCACTCTCCTGCCCCCTCGTCCTCTCCCTGCCCGGACCACGGGGCCCTGTATGGCTCGTACCCTTGGCCGTGCTTACTTCCTGGGGCCAGGCACTACTGGAGGCCCTGAGCATCACAGTCACCACCCTCAGGGAGCTCACAGCCTCCAGAGACAGACACGAGACCACTGGCCCACCAACACTTCTGTTGGTGCATTAAGTGGCCCAGGCATGGCCAGGGCAGAGCAGGGTGCTCTGGGAACACAGACAACGGGCACTCCACCAGATGGTTCTGATCCAGGAAGGCATCCTGCGGGAGGTGAGCCCTGGTTGGAGTGTGGATACACTAATACACGTGAGCCTGATGAGTCAATAATCCAAGCCCACCATCCCCTCACCGCAGGGACCATTACCTTATGCTGTTTACTTCCCCTCCTGGCATTTTCTGATCATACACACATACACTGGCATTTTCCAAACATACATACACAAACTAATAAATAAACTCAAAATATGTACCAATTGTGGTGATTCTCTCTCTAAGTAACCTCTGAGCCACCAAAAACACTGTGTCTTGCTAACCGCTCTAACTTTAGCATCTCGCTTCAGGTCTGGCACATAGTAAGGCTCAATCTTATTCGCCGAATTAAAGGATGAACGGATGGATGGGAGAGCGTGTTGGAGGCAGAGGGACCTGCATTGCAAAAGCAGGGGCGATGAGGCGATGTGGAGCGTGGGGACACCATCCAGAGCATTCCTGGGGCAGGAGTGGGAGCCGGGTAAGACAGGAGCGATTAAGGAAGATGAGGGACAGATTGTACATGGAAGAGAGGAACAGAGAGCCTGGAGGACGAGGGGCAGCTGGGAGACTGCGGAGCTGTTAGCTCTAATCCAGGAGAGAGAAGGCCAAGGGAGCCCGATCTGCCCCTTCGCTGGAAGGGCAGCACTGCTGGTGGCTCTGAGGAGCCAGGACCTGGACTCTGGGCAGCTTGCACACCATTTTGGGTCTAGAAAGGAAAGGAGGGGCACAGAGGACAACACTTCCCAGTTGGGAGCGCACTGCCGGGGGCCCTGGACCAAGAGCATTTACCTGATTTGGCAGCAGCTTGTCTCCCCCACCATTGCCCTCTGGGGCCAACATGATGACAATGCAAATAGCCTTGAGCACCCTGCTGTGCCAGGTGTGTGTTCTAGGATTTACTAGATCTTTAACCCACCACGCACTCTGCCAGTGCCTGTCCCACAGTGGGCGCTCAGCGTACAGCAGCCACGTGACAGCCCTTCCCCTTGTCATGGCTGACATCACTGCTCGTCATCACCATCCGTATAACAGACACGGAGGTGGCGGGCGAGGTCATCATCCCTCACGTCACAGGTAGGGGAACCGAGGCCAAGAGGATCCACCCCTTCCACAAAGGCACGTGGTTAAAGAAACAGAGTGAGTATAGATCAGCCCAGTTCGTAAGAGCAGGGCCCAGGGCTGCAGGAGAAAGGGACACTCTCACCCAGGCGGGCCGGGGCTGTGCACGTGCCATGGTCTCTCCCAACTGTGCTTCACAAACAGGTAAACTGGGTGTGGTTATCCCCCTTCTGTTTGCAGATGAGAAAACGGACCCTGAGAGGCTATGGGACTCCCCGAAAGTCACACAGCGAGCACAAGGAAGAGCCAGAATTTAATCCCCAGTTTTTCTTACTTCATTTCTGTCACCTGTGGCATTCTGAGTGCTGATTCCCTGGATCCATTCGTTGATTCCCTGGATCCATTCGTTCTTTCCCCAATTCCTTATGTCACCCCTCCCCCACTCCTGGCACTGAGGTCTGCACCCAAACACGTCTCCTTTGTTCCTTGATGTGGTGTAGAGGAGAGGGTGTTCCTGGCTGGGGGTGGGGATTTCGGGAGCTGGGGCTTCTGTACGGCTTGCAGGACAATGCAGGGACCTTCCTCCAGTGGGGAGAGAAGGAGATACCCCTAATCATCGCTTTTCCTGGTTTCCCATTTCCCCCTGCAGTCTTCAGGCTTCTGGTTAAATGCTGATGCTCACCACCTGAAGCACAGGTCCCCCAGCCCCCCAGCTGTCTGTGATGCCACCAGGCAGCACAGCACCCAGCACGCGGTGCTCCCCGTGAAGCTGCTGTGGTTCAGGCCCCGCTCCTCCTCGGGGAGTCCTGGCATGTCGCCACCCCTCTCTGAGCCTCCGTGACCCTCCTTTCAAACTGGGCAATGGGGCACTCCATGGGTTAAGGCCTGTTGGAGCTGACTGCACTGAATTCCTGAGCATGTGTGGACAGGCCTGTTGCTTTTTTCTTAATCCTCACCCAAGGACATGTTTTTATTGATTTTATAGAGAGAGGAAGTGAGAGAGAGAGAGAGAGAGAGAGAGATCGATGTGAGAGAGAAACATTGATCTGTTCAATCTGGGATTGAACCTGAAACCTAGGTATGTGCCCTGACCAGGAATCGAACCCACAATCTTTTGGTTTACGGGATGATGCTCCAACCAACTGAGCCACCGGGCCGGAGCAGGCCTGGTTAATAAGGCCTCACTTCTTTCCTTCTTAGAAGATTGTTTAGAGCTGAGGAGGCTCAGTCTCGTGCAGAGGCAGAGTGCTCAGCGTCTGCCCACCCAGAACTTAAACGCTGTCTCCTTGGTCTGTCCGTGGGTCTGTGATGCCAGCCTGCTACACAGCCAACAGCAGCCACTAACCAGCTGCTGCCGGGGTCCAGCCCCAGCGGTCCAGGAGTTCCCAAAGGTGTGGACGGAGTCGGCGAAGAATGTTTTACACGGAGACAGCGTTCAGAACTCTCTAGCTCTCTCTAGTCTCCGTGGATCTTCCTGTGCCTGGCTGAGGCCACAGAGAAAAAACCTGAGGCAAACTGAGCCTTTATTTTTATAGTCAGAGGTAAACAAGGTAGTGGTCTCCATAGTTACACTTTTCTTGTGAGTTTCACTTGTTTACACTGTTCTTGTGAGTTTCACTTGTTTTTGTTCTTGTTGCACTTCCCTCAGCCCATTAACTTCCCAGGTAAGATCTAGGGAGCGTCATAAGGTCAAGCCTAATTATGCTTAAGAAGACTGTGCCCCTAAGCTGGGACTTGTTTGTGACTTTGCCAACACGTCAGTCCGAGGTTTAACCCTATAGAGGCTCCCCACAAGCTGCATAGCTTTGGGACAATCCCTAAGACTCCTGGGGGCTCCTCCCTCAGGCGGGAGTGTCGGGCCGGTCCCTCGGCATCGTCCAGATCCCAGGACCACAGCTGAGACTGGGGCAAGGGTGATGAGCAAGGCCTTGGGCTTTCCTCAGACCTCCTCTGCTAAAAGGCAGGCGCTCTGGGGGAGTCATTCATCACCTCATCACCTATTACAGAGTTTTAACATCTTCTGGGACAACTTTCTCTCAATCTTGCTCCTCAGAGATGTCCAAGTCAAACAAAGAGGAAGGACACGCTGAATGATGGAAACCATGAAAATCACAACGGGATGGCGCGAGGCAGTTCATCGTTACCACGTTCCTCCCGTGCATGCCGTCAACACATGTCTAATGAACACCTGCCGAGTCCAAGCTCCTTCACCAGGTGCAAAAGCCCATATTCAAGGTACAGCAATAGGACACATTTTCATGGAAAACTTGAAAACATAAAGCTCAATGGCTCCTGGGTGAACAATGAGAGCTGTGGAGGTAGACGTATGGGCAGTGTAGAGCCCCAGCTAACCAGACCTCCACTCTGTCCCTCTCTCCCCCACCAGCAGCCCTGTCTCTCCAGTTCTCCCCCTGACACTGGGAGGAGCCCCTTTAAGGTCCTCCCAAGAAGAAAGGCATAGACACAGGTTCCATCTCTCCACTCCCTCCCAGCATGGCTTCTCACTTGAGAATAAGGTCCAAGCTCCTTACCACTTAATTGTCCAGACATCCTACTGCCGCTCGGGACTAACCTAACCATGTGTGTGCCTCTGCTCTTGCTTGTCTCAGCCCTCTGGGCTGTTATAACAAAGTACAACAGACAACTGGGTGCTCCCATGACAGACATTTACACAGTCTCACAGTCTGGAGGCTGGAAGTCTGAGATCAGGTGCCAGCACATTGGGTTTGGTGATGACTTGCCTCCTGGTTATAGACAACCGTCTCCTCATGGCAGAGGGGGTAAGGGAGCTCTCGGGGTCTCTTTTATAAGGACACTAATCCAATTCAGGTAGGCACCCCCCTCCTGACCTAATCACCTCCCAAAGGCCCCACCTCCTTGTACCATCACCCTGGGGGTTAGGTTTCAACTTGAATTTGGGACGGGGACACAACATTCAGTCCGTAGCAACGCTCTCCCATCAGCCTTGGAAAGCGCGCTCACTACAACCCTCTCCACCCTCCCTCTCCTACTCCCTTACTTATTAAAATTCAGCTCACCCTCAAGGCACAATTTAAATGACATCTAAGTCGAGAAGCTTTCCCTGATCTTCCCAGTCGGAATTAATGACTGTTCTCCGGCCCCTTCCACCATTCTTGTGTCTCTGCCGCAGCACTGCACTGTCTACTTTCATCATAGTAAGTTGCTTACACATCTGGTCCCCTCATTGGACTGAAAGCTCCTCCATGGCAAGAGCCTATTTCACCTCAGCCCTTGCCACTCCATGTGTTTGTGAATGAGTGGGCCTGGGAGCGCGTTAGGAATGCAGAGTCTCAGGCCTCGCCCAGACCCACGGAATCAGACTCTAGTTTTAGCAAGATCCCCAGTGCTTTGCATGCCCAGTCATGTACACTGAGTTCTACCTACAGAACACCTCGTGCACAGTGCCTTGCACACTGCAGTCATTCAGAGAGCGTTTGATGGATGGATGAGTGAGTGACTGTGGGCAGGATCATCAAAAGCCACTCATAGCTTTATCCACAGCCCTTCCTGAAACCTGGAGATCCTTCCTGGCTCCTTAAATAGAGTCATCCACACAGAGAAAAAAAACAAAAACACCTCCACACTCTCCTCTAACTTTATTTCTCTGCCTCCTCCTCCAGAATCAGGCACCTCCCACCTTCCATGGACAGCCATGTCCCAAGCTCAGAAATGTAATTAGAAAAAATGGTTTTGACAGCAGCTCATCCATAACCCACCCCAAAGCCATGCCTGTGCAGGGGAGGTAGTTCATCAGGGCCTGTGAGTGATGGTCCAGCCAGCGGGCCACAGCGGAAGGGAGCCCCGCTCCTATCCATCATCCTCCCCTCGATAACCCTGCAGACCTCACAGCAAGGCGGGAACGGCCCCTCCAGGTCTGCAGGCGGCCAGCAGCTCTTCATCAGCCGCAGCACTGCTTCCCTTCCATCAGCACCGCTCTGGTAGCTCCCGGGTCAGACTTCCACTGACCTGCGGGGGAATCCCCACGAGACAGGCGGTCACCAGGTATAACAAAATCGGCAGGTAACCTGTTAACCAGCTGCTCCCCCTGTGATGGTTAGTTTTATGCGTCAACATGGCTGGGCTAAGGGATGCCCAAGTAGCTGGTAAAACGTATTTCCAGGTGTGTCTGTGAGGGTTTAGCATTTGAATCAGTGAATTAGGTTGAGATCACCCTCACCAGTGCGGGCACCATCCAATTCATGAAGGAAGGGTCCAAAAAAGAACCAAGAGGTGGAAGAAGGGTGAGTCTGCTCGCTGCTGAGGCTGGGCATCCATCTTCCCTGCCCTTACATCAGCGCTCCTGGCTGTCAGGCCTCAGGACTCACTGGGACTTACACCACCGGCTTCCCTGGGCCTCCAGCCTGCAGAGGCAGATCGGAGGACTTGTCAGCCTCCAGAATCTCATCCGCCAATTCCTCCTAATCAATCTTCCTGTATTTCTGTAAATATCCTATTGGCTCTGTTTCTCTGGAGAACTCTAACACAGCACCACATTCTCACCCCCTCAAACACCTGGGAAATGATACAGATGAACAGTTTGCTCATAAAACAAATAGTAGCCATCCTCTGGAAATAAGACGTGAGGAATCTCAGAGTCGGAAAGGCCACTGAGACCACCCTCCCTTCCCCCATGCACTTTCAGGGAATCAGCCACAGACTACGCATATGAGGAAGACAAGAAAAAGAGAAATTGTCATGTTATTGATGTACTTTGATTTTGTGGAATGCTTTAGCTTTCAAATGGCTTTCATATTCTTTATCTCCTGAGTCAGGCAGGCAGGAATGATTATCACCATTTCACAGATGGGGAACCTGAGACCCAGGGAGGTTAAGCCCTTCTCGTGTTTTGTCTTTTATACCCTCCTTTTGTCAGGAAGGATTTTCAGTGGCTTAAAATAAAACCACATTTGCATTATGACTAGCGTTTGAAGTTTAACTGTAGAAACATTTCCACATTTGGTCAAAAACTACGAGCCGAAAACATGTTATGACAATCTAAGTGCTTCAATTTATGAAGAAAATCACCATTTTCGGGTTTTATTTGCTCAATAAACTTATACTGAACATTTAACATAATTACTCCTATACATGTGAGTATGAAGTCTGAAAGAAATCAGAAACTGTACAGTATAGGCGAAGGAAGAGGCGCTACGCCAAGAAGCAGAAACGAGCCCTTCCCTATAACTAGCCTTTCATTTGCCTCTGGGCTTCCTAGCAGACAAAGTGAAAAGGTGAAGCAGTGCACTTGGGGATCTTGCTATCAGATGAAAGTAAGAGAGCACTTTCATTCACAAGGAGGAACAGGAGTCCCTAGCCCTACCACTGAGTTCTAAATAAAACGTATCAGGCCCTAACCGGTTTGGCTCAGTGAATAGAGCGTCAGCCTGCAGACTAAAGGGTCCCAGGTTCCATTCCAGTCAAGGGCATGTACCTTGGTTGCAGGCACATCCCCAGTGGGGAGTGTGCAGGAGGCAGCTGATCAATGTTTCTCTCTCATTGCTGTTTCTATCTCTCTATCCCTCTCCCTTCCTCTTTGTAAAAAATTAATAAAAATAATAATAAAAATAAATAAATAATAAATAAATAAATAAAACGTATCAATAGAATCTAAGGAAATGGAAATGAGTAAGAGATTACATAAGCTCTTCAGCAGTGACTGGGGGGGGGGGGGGCAGGGGGGGCATTCAGAAACACGTTTCATACCCAGGCTTTGCATCTAAATCAGATTCAGTGCCCTGTCCCAAGTTAAACATCTCAAAGAGACTTCATAGGTTCTTTATCTCTTGCAGCTACTGGCTATACTCCTTCCTCCCTTTCTCAACTACAAGTTTGTAAAGAATAATCCACATTCACAGCCCCTACTTCCACACCTCTATTCACTCCTTTGCTCACCCAAACCAACCCTCCCCTGAAGGTGCTCCCCACAGTGACCTCCTGGTCACCACCAAGGGGCGTGTTTGTACCTTCTGGCATTTGGTGCTTTCCTGTCCTTGCTGGGGGAGCGCCCACTGCCTGGCTCTCCTGCTGGTACCGTGTGGCTTTCATTCTTCGACTCCTGGGAGCTTCTCCCAGCTGCAGGTGCTCTCAGCCCCCTGGACACATTCTCCCCTGGTGAGCCTGGCACTGTCAGGTGTAAACCGCACCCGTTTTACACCCGTTTTAAATATGATTCCCGATCAGAAGAGTTCCAAGTCCCCATTTCCAGCCAGACTTCCCCCTACTCCTCCATCAGACTTGCCTACACACAGCTGCCTTCTGGACACCTTCACCCAGAAGTCCTCAAATCCCTGACTCAACATTTCCAAACCAAGTGCCCTCATGCTGTGCCCCATCTCCTACTCTCGGCACCCACTCACAGCCCCCCAAGGCTGCAGATCTCTCCCTCAGCCCATGTCTTCTCCCTCATCTTCATGGAGCCACCAACAGGTTCTGCTGCTTTTCCTTCCTAACCATCCCGAAAAGGTGTCTCTTTCTCCCATCCCTCCCCCAGGGGACAATTGCAACAGCCTCCCAATCCATCTCTTAGCCTCCCTCAAACCCAAAGTGATGCTAGAAACAATACGAATCAGAACAGGCGCCTCCTCTGTTTAAAAAGAAGATGGCTACTCACTCCTTACAGGGTGAACCCCAACCTTCCTGCCCTGGCCTGTGAAGAGCTCATGACAGAGAGGAGCGTAGAATGGGCACTGGCTTTGGACTTGGCCCGCCAGGGTTTGAATCCTGCCTCTACCTATAGATTGGGTAACCTTAGGCAAGTTATTTAACCTGTCTGAGCCTTTTCTCAGTTGTTTGTTGTCAGAGTAAGCTCTTGACTTCGGTGTGTTTTTGAGGTACCTTGTGTCATATCTTATGGTCAACCGCTTCTTTCCCACAAAACAACTCAGCCAATGCACAGGAAGGGTTCACCCTGGTCTCTGGTAAGATGGGAGCATCGAGGGCACTGGTGGAGGGAGGTTCTCAGGGCTGTGAGCATTGGAGTGCTGTGAGCTGCATTAAGGAAGCTCTCAGTGTAGACGCAATCATCAGTGCCTGGACTTAGGGCCACCTTATGGAACTAATAATGATGATGATGATGACATGATTAAGTATTAATGATAACATACCTATGAACTTAATATGCACCAGGGACTGTGCTAAATGCTATGCATTAATTATGCCATTCCATCCTCAAAAGCCCTCTGTGCAGTAGGTACTACTATCATCTCCATTTTATATGTAAGAAAACTAAGGCACAAGAAGGATTTAGTAAATTCTCTCAAGGTCACAGATGCATCAGAGATAGATTCCAAACCTAAACTCAGGCAGTCAGACTTCATACCTACACCCTTCACCACTGTGGTTTGTAGGCCAGACTAGAACTAGACATAATTATGAGAAACTTTTAAAAGCTGGTTTATAGGGTTTCTAGTTGCAGTGAACATTAGGGACCAGTCAAGCATTCATCTTCTTATCTTCTTCCTTCCTTCCATTAACAGTACTTCCCACTGTTACTTAGAGAACTGTTCCTTCCTCCAGCTAACCCATTTGAATTTGGAGAGCTGCCAATCAAGGCTTCTCAACCCTTGGGCTTGGACCGTGATCCTGGTTGGACACTCAGAGTATTTCCCTGGAATTCTTACTAGTTGGAAGTGAAGAAATTGCTTTCATTCTCCTGGGATTTCCAGGTGTAAGGATGTTACTCCAGAATTGCTCTTGACCCTGTGGATTGCATGAGAGAAAGGGGCCAATACAAAGGTGGAGACTTACTTGAGAGATGAAGAAAGGAGAGAGAAATAAAGTTCAAGGAGGGGAAGGGGTCTGTCTGTGATTTTATCTTTATGGCTCTTTATTTGAAAATTGGTTATAATTTTTTCCTAAACTAGTATAAATTGGGATTTTGAACCTTGAAAGCGAAGAGTCCTGACCAATGTGCCAAGACTCCTAGAAAATTTTAGAGGAGATTCCATACGCCGCTTTCCTGGAAGCATGTTAGGACAGAGCCCTGATGTTTTTATTTCTATGGCTATCAATTTGAGTACAGACTTTTCAATACCTTTTCATAGGGCAGAGGGTTAAGATGATCTGCTTGAAAGTGAATCACAATCGTACCTTTGATTTTGATAATGATATTCTTGATCATAGTAATCTTGTTATCATTGACTTGATGAATGCTTATTCCATGTCAGCTACTGTGCTCAGAACTAGAGATGCTTTATTTCATGTGGTTCCCAAATCCTGTGATGGAAAGCCTATTCTCATCCCATTAACCAGATGGAGAAACTGAGGTGCAGAGAGCATTAACGAAGAGCAGGCAAGTGGCCCAGTTGACATTCAAACTCAGATCTGTATGACTATAGTGTGTCAACACTTACACTCAACCAATTCCCAGATCTCATCTGAACATAATAATATTCAAAAGCTCGTGACAAACACAGTCCTTGTGAAATCGAAAAACAGAACCACAGCTGAGGGGACAGGTCAGCTGCCACTTTCTGATGGTCAAAGAAGGAAAAACAAGAAAAATTCAAAGAGAAGCAACTTTAAGAAAAAAATTTCAGGAAACTAAACATTACAATAAGCCTTAGAAAAAAACTATATTTTGAAGAACCTATTATTTAAACAGTTGTCATTTTGCTGAGCCAAATGTTCAATTATAGGATATCAGCTGCATCTCAGAGCTCTGTGATAAAATGGACTAAAAGCAATGCCATCAAAAAGTGTCCCTAGTTCAGCTCTCTGTGGATGCCCAACTCTAAGAAGTGTGAGTCCTCAGACCTTAAATAACTTCACTGTGGAATCAAGATAGTCTTCCCAAGCTGGGGAGAGGGGGCGGGGGGGGGGGGTTACAAACCATTTCCTGTGGTGACAAGACAATGTTCCTCCTTGCCTTGTACTCTCCTTGCCCCCCACACGTGCACTGGACCTCTCCCTGCCACTGTGCGGCATGGTTCAACCATTGCTGTCACTGCATTTCCCCAGTCTGGCACCTGTGTTGGCCTCTATTGCTGTTGACTTGCTGTGGGAAGGCTCCCTCTGCTCTTGCAGCCGGCCAGCATTCATCAGGCCCTCCATGCTTCAGCAGCCAGGAGCCAGAGGGAAGCAAGAGTAAGGCCACATTCCTATGTAAGACCCCGGAGCCTCTTCTCCATCTTCCATATGCCAGGCTATGCAAAAGCCCTTGTAGAACATCTACAGTTAGCCATCAAGAGCACATCTTTCCCCATCACTGCTGAAAAGAAGAAAAGGCAAGATCTTTAGGATCACATTATGAGATTCAGAAGCTTTTGCAATCCAGTAATACCCACCACCCCTCTTTCTTGCATTTATTTATAAACCCTTCTCCCTCCATCCTTCCCACATCCTTCCTCTTAGTGACTCTTATGTCTACATACTTGATCCATCTAACACCCTACCTTCTCAGTGCCTGGCATCACCTCCAGTAATCAGCTCAGTAATCATCTCAGTGCTACCTCAACCAACTAGTCCCATGCCCATAACCCAGACTGTGTCATTACTAACTGTACTCTCTCTAATAGATTGGTGTAAAACATCCAACTGACCATCATCACAAATTTTCTCTCTACTACCCCTACTTTAGCCATTTTTGATCCTCTAGGGATCTTCAAACTTTTTAAACAGGGGGCCAGTTCACTGTCTCTCAGACTGTTGGAGGGCCGGACTATAGTTTTAAAAAAACTATGACAAATTCCTATGCACACTGCACATATCTTATTTTGAAGTAAAAAAAAAAAAAAAAAATGGGAACAAATACAATATTTGTATTTGCATGTGGCCCGCGGGCCGTAGTTTGAGGGCCCCTGCTCTAGAACTTCCAGATCACAAAACTTATGCTCACTATCCATCACACTTTTTATTTTTTAATTTTATGCTCCCTTATTAAAATCAGTCTATTGAATAAACCATAAATTGTGTTGTCACCTTTCTCTCCATCATGGAAATCATCCTGGGAGCTTTTAACCTTTGGCTGAACTCCACCTCATACCAGCTTCCCCCTGAATGAAAGTGATGAAAACCATGCAGACACCTTGACCACTCTCACCTTAAATCCATGACCACGGACCTCAGCTGGGCCAGCATTCTTACTTCATGTTCCTGTTTACTTCATGCTCTGACTCCATGTGATAATTCTATCACAATTTTTCACTTCTCAAGTTTCCAACACCCCTTCCTACCCCTTCACTCATAGAAGATGGTCTATTCATGAAGAACATAGAAGCTATCAGCAAAATTCTTATTCTTCCTACAGCCGCAGTTCCCAGAGTTGGCCTTTTCTTCTGTCACAGAGAAAAGTTCTGCCTAGAGGTCAGCCCTTCCAGAAGATCCTGTTTCCCTCCATCTACTTTATCCTTGCAGTTATTCTATTGCTCTCCTGTTTCCGTTGTATCTCTCTAAATTTTCAACCTTTTTCATCTTGTGGCACACATAAACTAATTACTAAAATTCTGCGGCACACCAAAAAATTTATTTTTTGTCATTGCGACAAAAAATGATAGGTATCATTTTGATTCATAATACCAATCACTTATTGTTCTGTTGGCTATTATCATTTTTTAATTTGGCAATCTAAGGGAAAAGAGGTCAGTGCCCTAAGTAAATAGCCAGGTAGTGCGTGTTCTGAAAATTCTTATGGCACACCAGTGTACTATCGCCGATTGCCATGTGACCTGTGGTGCCTCCTGCAGGTGGAGTACAGCTGCCACTCCATCACCAGCCTATTTATCTGATATGGACCACATTGGAGGAGACGCTTTGAGAGACATGCCAAGCTGCCCTCAGCAACCTTGCCCTTCCTCTAGGCCACAGTAACTGCAAATTGCAGGCTGGAGCTCCTCCTTCAGCCTGGGTTCTGAAGTGAGAAGTTATAAGGAGCAGATGTGTAGCTGGCCCCGAGCTGCCAGTGAACAACAACAAGAAAACGTTGCTGTTTGACAAGTCTTGAGAGTTGGCAGTTGATCATTACTGCAGACTTAGCAAACTCTGACCTTCCAAACAGGCTTTTGTCCCCATCATTGTATGGAAAAACTTGTGAAAACCACTTGCGTGTTACCAAATCCAGTGCAAATTATTGGTCCCCTCCTTACTGAACTCTTGATTATGTCATCCTAGTTAAAACACTTTCGTGCCTTGGTATTGGAAAACCTACTTTCTCTGTTTTCTTCCTACTTCTCTAGCCCCTCTGTTCATCGTTTTTCCTGGTTCCTTTTCTTCTTGAAATCTGAGTGTTGAAATCCTAGAACATGTCTCTTCTCGACCATTTTCTCCCTAGGTAATCTCATCTACCTGTGTCTGGGATTCCAAAGCTAATGTCTCCAGCCCTTATTGTCCCCCTGAACTCAAGGCTTGTGTAAGCAATTTCTCTTTTTTAATATATATTTTATTGATTTTTTTACAGAGAGGAAGGGAGAGGGATAGAGAGTTAGAAACATCGATGAGAGAGAAACATTGGTCAGCTGCCTCCTGCACACTCCCCACTGGGGATGTGCCCACAACCAAGGTACATGCCATTTACCAGAATTGAACCTGGGACCCTTCAGTCTGACTCTCTATCCACTAAGCCAAACCAGTTAGGGCCGTAAGCAATTTCTTACTCAGCATCTTTACTTGCATGTCCAAAACAGTGCTCTTCATCACCTCCAACCAGACTCTACCCATTTCAGCAACTGGCATCACCACCACCTCACACTGGGTTGCTCAGGCTCAAAGAGACTTGATATCATCTTTATTCTCTTTCTCTCCCACCCCACATCCAATGCTTCTGAGCTCCAGCACCTACATCACCGTCACTCTGGTCTCATCCTAGAGCGTCTCTTGCCTGGACTACTGCACTTGTCCATTCTGGTCCCTCCTGTCTCTACTTCTGCCACCCGGCACTACTGCCACACACTAAGCAGCCAAAATAGTTCATTACTTTTTTTAAGGTAAATTAGATCCCATGAGTGCCCTTGCTCAAAACCTTGTAACAATTTCCCATAATTCTTTAAAGAAAAGCCAAAGCCCTATTCACGGATGCTAAGGCCCTACAAGTTCTAGCCCCTGGCTGTCTTTACAGCTTCATCTTCTGTCACTTTCCTCCTTGATCATCCGCTCAGGACAAACTGATTTTCTTGATATTCCTGAAACCCACTACGCTTTCCCCTCTGGGGCCTTGGCACTTGCTGTCACCTCTGCCTAGAGCACAGTCTTTCCCTGGATGTCCTCAGACTGGTTTCCTCACTTAGTTTTTGCTCAAATGTCCTCTGTTCTTGACATCCTACTGAATTAGCCTCCCACTCTCCATTATATCTTATTCCCCCAGCTATGTTCTTTCTAGCACTTAGCACTAATAAGAGACAGTATAGTTTAGTAGTTAAGAGCAGGCTCCCTGGCTTTGGCAACTAACCTCTCTGTGCATCAATGTTCCCATCTGTAAAATGGAGATCGGAGTAACAGCACTTATCCTATAAAGCGCTAACGATGCTTAAATGAGTTAGTGCCTGTAAAATAGCTAGTGAAAACCATGGTAGGATGCAGTGGTTGCTGGCTGTGTTTACCTGACGTGGAATCCTCTAAGTGTGCTTTGCTCTTTTCCCCATAGAGTGGGGACTTTTTATGTCCAGCTCATGGCTGTGTCCCTGCACGAGAAGGGGCAGAAACTGCTCATGGAACTGCCTCTGCAAACTTGTCTTAAGAGCCTGTACTTCACATTGTGCACTGCTTTTTTTATCTTTAACTTTATTTTATTGTTTAAGGTATTACAAACAGTAGTACGTATGTCTCCTTCCCCCCCACCCCATTGACCTCCCTCCAGCCTCCTCTATCCCCCGGCACTTGCCCTCACACCCCACCCCCACCCCCCAGGGTCTTGCATCTGTTGGTTGTGCTTATATGCATGCATACAAGTCCTTCAGTTGATCTCTTACCCCCCCTCCACCTCCCACCACCTTCGCGCTGTAGTTTGACAGTCTGTTCGATGCACAGCTTTTTTTAAAAATCATATTTAAATGGGGTTTTATTCAGTCTGCCTCACCCTCCCTCATCAGTCTTACTTGATGATTATTTTGAATTGATCTTTAATTGCTACCTTTTCCTTTGAAATGCCCTCCCTCTTTCTCTCAGTATTAAGTGAGATAAAATCAGAAAAACTGATAAAGATTCCTGACTTGAAAATAATCATTCTCTAATTTGTGTGTGTATGAAAGTTTCAGTCTTCGCCTATTGGATTTACATAAAATCGATTATATCACCATTTGGGTTAATATTGTGTAAACTGGCTGGGGTCACAGAAAGTAAATGTCATATTTAAATGATCACTCATGAGCCCCTGAATCCCAACTACAACCCAATCTGTACAGTTATGCACTGCTTAATGTCGTAAAATGCATCATTAGGCAATTTCGTCATTGTGCAAACATTACAGAGTGTCCTTACACAAACCTAGACGGCGTAGCCTACGGCACACCTAGGCTCCTGGTACAGCCGATGGTACAGCCGATTGCTCCTGGGCTAGAAATCTGTACAGCATGTTACTGTACAAAACAACATGAGATTAAATGAAGCACAAGAGAAAATGATACAAACAAGAGACCTGGTAAACACATGATGTATGAGGCTGCTGCCGGCATAACACAGCATACAGCATTACAGCAAACTATTTTTTTTATAAGTAGAAAGAGTACACTCTAAAATAACAATAAAAAGTATAATATAGTAATTACATAAACCAGTAATGTAGTTGTTTATTATCATTATCAACTTTTATGTACTCCCCATAATTGTATATGCTAGACTTTTATACAACTGGTGGTGCACTGGGCTTGTTTTGCCCAGCATCACTACAAACACGTGAGTAATGTGTTGCGCCTGGGCATTACAATGGCTACGACATCATCAGGTGATAGGAATTTTTCAGCTCCATTATAACCTCATGGGACCAGCATCAGAGTATACCATCCATCGTTGATCAAAATATCATTATGCAGCACATGTAATAAACAATAATCCCTTATTCAGCATTTGGGGTGCACAAAAGCAATCTTTGCAAAACATTGATTTAGTTTTTAGTACTCCTCTAAAAGATAAGAAGAGGCCCTCGTCATCATACACAATTCACAGAGAGAACGGTCCTGCCCTGGGTCATTTGGAGCAGAGTACAGTGAAGCGCTATTTATCACCATTGGCCTCAAATGGAAGCTCCCCAAAGACCGGGGCCACAGAGAAGCTTACAGCGCGCTGTGAATCACGCCCAGTGCTCTGCAGCTGGGACCGCTCTCCTCTTTCATGGAGCAATAGAAGCAGAAGCTGTTAAATTCTGAAGGACCCAGAAATCACTCTGGCCGCAGCCTGCTTTTCCCTACGAGGAACCTGAGCGTATTAGCCGAGGTTGTGCTAGCTGTTGGAATGGGTACACCCATTGTGTAATGGTGACACTGGGTACACTCACAGTGGGGACACAGGGACCCAAGCTTCCTTCATCCATGGCTCCACCACCTTCTTCTAAGGAAGAAGAGAGACCAAAGAGGTCATGGGTGAGAGGTTCCTACCTGCCAGGTTTGGAAGCAGCACCTACTGCTTCCACCCACATGTCATTGGCCAACACTCAGTCCTTTGATCGCCCTAGGCTCACAGAGGCTGAAAAATGCAGTTTAGCTGTTACCCCAAAAGAAGGGGGCATGTGGCTGGTAAACAGGTGGTGCTGGCCACATCAAGCACCTCAGATAACTTTCCTGAGCCCATCCACCCGCCCTCAAGCAGCTGAGGCTGTACCCGGGACCTGTTTGTGAATGTGAAGATCTACTGACTATCCCCACCTTTCTCTCCTCTTGCCGCTGTGTACTGGCTTCATGATACACATTTTCTACTGTCCCTAAGTTCATGTTGTCCTTAGCTTTACTCCGTGGGCTATGAAATACAACAATAAGGAAACGGAAACGTTAGCTGACAGTTTCCCAGATGAAAGAGCACCTGAGAGGAGAGATCATTAGTAATAGAAAAGAGAGTTAAGATAAATACCACATGATCTCACTCATTTGTGGAATACAGAGAACAACATAGACCAGCCGTGGGCAAACTACGGCCCGCGGGCCGGATCCGGCCCGTTTGAAATGAATAAAACTATTGAAAAAAAAGACCGTACCCTTTTATGTAATGATGTTTACTTTGAATTTATATTAGTTCACACAAACACTCCGTCCATGCTTTTGTTCCGGCCCTCCGTCCAGTTTAAGAACCCATTGTGGCCCTCGAGTCAAAAAGTTTGCCCACCCCTGACATAGACTGATGAACAGGGAGAGATCCAAAGACAGAGAAACATCGATCAGACTATCAATCCCCAGAGGGAAAGTAGGGGAGGGTGGGGGTAAGGGGAAGAGATCAACCAAAGGGCTTGTATGCATGCATATAAGCCAAACCAATGGACATGGACAACAGGGGGATGAGAACATGTGTGTGGGGGGGGAGGGAGGTTGGGGGTTAATGGGGAGATGAGGACACATTTGTAATACCTTAGCCAATAAAGAAATTAAAGATTAAAAAAAAAAGAAAAGAGAGTTGTCCTGTTGCAAGTGTCTGGCATACTACCCCAGCTGTAATGAACTGCTGGGATGTTTCTCCCACAGTCCCAGGAAATCGAATATTGAAAGGACCTCAGAAATAGCTAAAACAGAGGGAAAAAGCTACCACACTTATTGATCCATCATGGAACCTTAAGCCACACCCACTGGGTCTCTCAACTAAACAAGTGAGAACAATGCCTCACACCAGGCATCTGTGGTCACACAGATGAAATGTGATACTGTAGACAAAATTAGTTGACCTGAGGTCTGGAATGTAGTTGGTTCTCAATCAATGCTAGTTGGCTTTGAACCTGAATCAACCTCAAGTTCATACTATAGATTTAATAGTTATAGCATAGTTTGTTATAGAATGTTCTGTGCCCCTGACCAGGTGAGAATAATTTGGTGCTTAGACAAGGGCTCACATATGTTCAATGACTCAAGTGCTGTATGTAGGAAGCCACTGTCACCTGGAGAGATTCAGGAGTGCCTGCTGGGAGCACAGGCCAGGCCTAAAGCTGCTGTCACACTCTTGTTTGTTATTCCAGAGCCAAAGCATACCTGGGTCCCCCCACCACAGCTCCTCCCTCCCTCTGTTCAACAAACTCAAAGCCAGGAGCCCCCCGCCCACCACCACCACCACCACCACCACCACCAAGCATCCCTAGCCTCATCATTAAACCCACCCAATCATAGATAAATTCTCATTTGCACTTCCATTTCCTTGCTACGTGACTTTGGACATTTAATAAATGGTAGCTATTATTTTTATTATTGAGTTCATTATTATTTGCAGGGCACACTGATGTTCCCTCCCTCTGAGGGTCTTCACTGCCTCTGAGATGTATTGTCTCCTGGGGGGAGGTGAGTGTATCCACACACGGTGCTCCTGAGCCTCGGATCCAGCGGGCCGTACAGCACACTCTCCTGGTCCCAGAGGCATGGAAAGATGACTGCAAACCATGATGAGATCTCTCTCCTGGTAGAGGTCTCCAGTGTCCCGATGAGGGATGAGATCCTGAACCTGGAGAAAGGGGGCCTGAAAGCTGGTGATAAGATTGTTGGCTCTGGCACTGGGATTTATGAGGTTCCAAGGGGTGAGGAGGAAGAGAAGATGTCATGGAGCTCAGGCCCAGGAGCCGGTGCTGCCCGCACTCACGGAGCTGAGACCTGCAGGGATGCTTCTACACAGCCCCTGCACCGCAGGTCCAAGAGGCAAGGTGATGGCAGCCCAGTCCAAGGCTCTGCACTCTTCATGCCTGATCGCTTGCCCCATCCTTGGCCCAGTCAATGACGTGAGCTCTGCCCTGTGTTCCCAAGGTCCTTATATTCGTTCCCACCCCAGAGAACAGGTCATTGGTTTTTCTTCCATATTCCCTTAGCATTTGTACACACCCTATTACTATGAAGAAACATTATACTGTAACTGTCCATTTGCTTGTCTGTCCACACCGGGGTCGGATAGCAAGTCTTACTCCACACCTGTAGTGAGCAGGTATTCAATAAATGTTTGTGGACTAACAACTGGCCTCTTTTGCCAGATACTTAAGCTCCTGACCCCTGACTCTCACTGGACACGGGATCCTATCTCTTTGCTACCTGACTTCCAGACACACCTCTGGCCAGTCTTTTTCTGGACCAGCCTTAGCGCAGAATGCCATTCTAGAACTTGCTGTGCTCTTGAACTCTGAGAGTGCCTTTCCGAGTCCTACATGGCCCCCACCTCCACATCTGAGTGCTGCCATGCAGGCTCACCCTCCTCACGTCCCAGTACACACAAGGGCCTGTTGGATGGGCACAGGGCTTGGAATGAAAAGGGCAAGGGTTTACCCTGGCTGGGTGGCTCAGTTGGTTGGAGCATAATCCTAAACACTAAAGGTTATGGGTTTGATTCCCAGTAGGGCACTACCAAGGTTGCAAGTTTGGTCCTGGGTTGGGGAGCATATAGGAGGCAACTGATCGATGTTTCCCATTGATGTTACTCTCTCTCTTGCTCTTCTGTCCTCTCTCTCTCTCTCTCTTAAAAAAAAAAAAATACAATAAAAATCAATGAGAAAACATAACCTATGGTGAAGATTAAAAAAAAAAAAGAGGGCAGGGGTCCACCCCAAGTTCCCCAGATCAGGAATAATGCCATCTATCCATCTATCGTAAATCACCTACCATCGTCACCCCTCAGCTTGTTCAACTACTGTAGGCAGCGGCTATAGGGTTAAAACTGACCTGTTGGCAAAGCCACAAACAAGTCCCAGCTTAGAGGGCACAGCCCTCTTAGCATAATTAGGCTTGACCTTATGAAGCTCCCTAGATCTTCTCTGGGGAGCTAATGGGCTGAGGGAGGTGCAGCAAGTGCTGCCAAAACAAGTGAAACTCACAAGAACAGTGTAACTATGGTGACCACTACGTTGTTTACCTCTGGCTATAAAATAAAGGCTCAGCTTGCCCTTTGGGTCTCTCTCTCTGTGACCTCAGCCAGGCACAGGAGATCCACTTAGACCCAGCTTATTCTCTTTGTCTGTCTTTTCTTTACTCCTTCACCACCACCCCCCACCCCCACCCCTCAGGCTCACCGAACCCTTGGCTGTGCTGGCCCGGCACAAACTACACAAGGATGAAATTATGCCAAACTCAGAGCAGAACTCAGGAATGAAAGTAAAGACGGAGGCACCTTGAAAAACCATGTTTGTTCAGTCAGCTCTGCCTTTGACACAGCCAGCAAGAACGTAGACGGTTCACCTACACCAGTGTTTGGATAAGGCTGGCTCCACGTGCCCCCTCCACCCCAATGATAGCTCTGTCCAGGGACGGTGGGCAGCACCTCTGACACTGGCATTCCTCAGATCTCAGAAACGCCCACAGTGGGCTATGAGGGAGCAGGGGAAGGTGGAGGTTTTTCTTCAGCGCTGTCAAATAAGTGGATCAGCAAAATGAGAAGTGGCAGAGAGCAAAGACTGCCTGTGTTATTCCAAGCTTGTGATCCCATCTCACATGCTCTGCTGAGCTGGTGAACAAAGCAGCCCTCAGAAAACTGGTGCTCAGCGTCGCAGCCCCAGCTCTGCTCCCCTCGCTCACCAGTGAACCTGACCTCACAGAGGGAGTCCATCACTGGCTTCAGTGTCCTTGGGACTCCTGCTGCACATCTGTTGAGTTCAACATTTACTGAACACTTAACTAAGACCAAGCATCATGACCCTGGTCCCTTTGATAGTCATGAAAAAGAAAGACTCACCCTCCCTGCGCTCAATGACTCTCAGTCAGGAGCCATAGTTGAGAGTTCTCCTACCCCACACTTCCAGGAGGTCACTCTCCTGCTCAAGAACCTGCAATAGCTCCCTATCACTTCGGTATCAGGAACAAACTCCTCTGCCTGATTTTCAAGCACCCACCCCCCAACCTGGGCCCACCTTACCTTGCTGACTGTAGCCTAAACTCACCACCCCTGCAGGTAACGCGTTGTCGTTGTGCCAGGCTCTGCCAGTCTTCATTAGGCATGCTGTAACTTCTCACCTGAACCCTTGAAGACCTGGCTCAAATGCCATGAGCCCTGTGCGATTTCTGTTGCTTCCAATCTCCAGTTCACCGAGAGTAAGCCACCATCCTGCACTAAGTTCTTCTCTAATTGCTTTGAGCAGTCTCTCTCCCTCTCTCTCACACTAGATTATAAGGTCCTGAAGGGCAGAGACTATTCAATTAAGCTCAATTCAACAAATATTTATTGAACACCTACCATTATCCCCTGTCTGTGTTTGTTGATGTGTTGACTGACAGCCTGGTCCAGGCTCCAGGCTACTCCAGGCAGAAGGGCAGCTTTTATGATAAAGAATTTAAGCTACAACCTTATGCAAATCTCAGCACCGTGCCCTTCTCTTAATGCCCTCAGGGCATCCCTGAAATTCAATGAACGTACAACCCAGTCTCAGAGCCACTTTGAGAAATAGGAAACCATTTCTTCTACCCCCGTAAGGCCAAGCATCCTGAGGAGTGCACCTGGCACAGCAGGAACAGGTGTGGTAATGCCACCTGGCCTGTGGGGACCTGGCTCGCACAGGGAGTTTCCCGTTTGGAGCCCAGGGTCTGTGTCTCCTCTGGGCCGGAGGATGAGGCCCTGACAGGGGCAGAGCCTTCTCCACGAAGACCGCCTCATCCTCTCCCTCTGCCTTGAAGCTGCTGCAGACCCACCCATTTTCCAGGGCCGATGCCTCAGTGCTACCTGTGTGTTGGTTCCCTGCTTCGCTCAGCGCCCTACCCCCAACCCTTCCTTCTAGAGGGACAGGGAGGAATCCAGCGGCTCACTCTTTTGCGTGTTGGCCTATTGCCATCTAGTGGCCGCGTGGCATAAACCACACTCCGCTCTAACCCCATGAAAGCCCTTCTCCCTTCCTTGAAAGAGGGAAGAAAAGAGCTCTGGTTTTCAAGCCCAGGGTCCTGAAAACTACAAAGACCACCAGGGGCTCCAGTGTTCTCGGGAAATTACCTGAACTCCTGCCAGAGACGTTGGGATCGGGCCCTCCCTGGGGTGATAGGTTGGGCAGAAGGCTTTTCTCCAAGCAAACTGAGGAGTCCCCAAGACAGGGAGCAGGCAGTAGGGAGAGAGGAAGGAGGAGGCAGAGGAAGAGGGAGAAGGAAGGGGAGTGATCAGTGTTCACAGACCCACGGAGAGCCAGGGTGAGATGCACAAATGCCAGGCCAGTGCGGGAGGGTGAGCCAGAGACGCCCTAACCCCAGCCGTGGGCAAACTACGGCCCTTGGGCCAGATCCGGCCCATTTGAAATGAATAAAACTAAAAAAAAAAAAAAAAAAAACCGTACCCTTTTATGTAATGATGTTTACTTTGAATTTATATTAGTTCACACAAACACTCCATCCACGCTTTTGTTCCGGCCCTCCGGTCCAGTTTAAGAACCCATTGTGGCCCTCGAGTCAAAAAGTTTGCCCACCCCTGGTCTAGCCCCATCGCAGTGAATTAAGTACCTGTGGGATCTGAAATGAGGAACATGATCGTTCACAGGGCTGTGGCCTGAAAGACAGCAAGGCTGCCCTGGGGCCGCCCCTCTGACCTCGCCTGGAACCCGAATGAGCTCCTCCTTCTCCAAGTGCACCTCCCTGGCTCCACAGGGACACTGGTCACCTGAAGGCTGACCTGCTCCTGGAGGTGGCACATCCTGTTCTTACTGACATCCCGGCATCCCTGGCTCCCCCTCCCATGTTTCTGTCACCGAAGTGGCTCTCAGTGAACAAAACCTCCACCTGGGCTGACAGCAGGGCGGACAGGGCCCCTGGCAGCCCCTCACCCCACCCCCAGCCCCCTGCAGGTCTCTTCTCCTCCTGCTGCTGCTCTAAACTCTCCTCTCCCCACCCCTGCCTTCCAGCGTCCTTGCTCCATTTGGAAGAAATATCTTCCTGCTGGAGGCAATGAAAATAAAAGTACAAGCAGGCAGGGTGGTCCTCTTGGCTCTCCCCCTGAGGAAGGCTGCCAGTCCCCGCGCCCCGCCGGGAGGCCCCTGCCTTCAGCGAGAGCCGAGGTGATGAGGAGGGCTATTAAGCAAATTCATTATTGACTATTTCACATTAGATTCCATTTTTTTTCCCTTTGATGCCAACACAACTAATAAAAATGCACTTTATCTTCTTGGATTTATGGGCTCGTAAAGCTGCTTTCATGTACCTCGGGGAATTGGGATTAAAGGAGAATTAAACATCTCAGTGAAAGCCGCTCAGGTAGGGGGGTGGGGAGCAGCAGGGTGGGCGAGGAGGGGGGGAGAAGAAGAGGAATGATTCAAGGACAAGAAATAAACTGAAGTAAAAACCTGGCAAAAATATGGCTTTAATATATTGTAAAAGAATAAAAACCTCATAAAAAGTTATCACCAGACATGAGGAGTTCGTAATGCCGCCCATTGTGGATTCTGGAAGGAACTTTGTGGGAGATGAGAGTCATTAAGTAAAAGTGAGCGAGAACCGGCAGGGAGAGGCAGGGAGAGGCAGGAAGGAGAGGAGGCCAGAGAGGCTGCCAGCGCAGAAGCTGGGGGCCGCCGCCCTCAGTCTCATGACAACGGAAAGTCCTCCCACAGGTGTCAGTGGGAGATGCCTGGACCCCGTGTCTGGGGAGGGAGCTGGTCCTGGCTCTTGCCAACCATCCAAGAGACCCGGATGGATCGCTTAATCTCTGTTTATCTTCTTCTCCTTTAACCAGGGACACCCCCCCCAGGCAGCTTCTTCCCAAAGTCATGGCAACAACCGAATATGAGAGGGCAAGGCATGGGGCTTTCTTTGATTCGACCCAGAAATGTGAAAGCCACTCTTGTCATTTCTTTTTCTTCATCCCCCAAACCCGGGTTATCAGCAATCTTGTCGTTTCTACCTGGATACTCTCCTCCTTTTTCTTTTCTCCATCTCCATCTCCCAGGTGCAACCAGGTACTCCCCCCCCGCTGGACCACTACACTAGCTTCCCGGTTAGCATCTTCCGAGGTCATGCTCCCCGCAGCGGCTGGAATGATCTTATAGAAATATAATCACGTGGCCTTCCCTGCTTAAAACCCTTCACGGGCTTCCCCTTGAATTTGGGACAAAGTTCAGAACCCTTGACCTGGTCTAGAAGGCCCAATCTAGCCAGGCCCCTGTTTCCAAACTCACTCCTCACACCCAGGCCTTCTTTCTGTTCCTCGGCCACACCCAGCTTGTCCCGCCTCTGGGCCCCGTCTTGGTATAGCAAGCTCTCCCCCACCCTTCCCATGGGCTTAGACTTCTACCAAACGAAACCCCCCCCGCCCCAGCCCCGTGCTTGGACCCTATGCTTTTCCTACATCACAATGGAGGTTTAACTGACATCACTGTTGGAGCGATGTATTTCCCTGTGTATTTACATTTCATATCTGACTTTCCTACTAAATTGTAACTCTTGGAAGGCAAAGAGGATGGCTATTTGAAGTCCAGTTTGGCTGAAGATAGTAAGGGGGAGCGTGGTAAGAATGAGGCCAGCTCCTGCAGAGCCTTCTGGGTCATGATCAAGACGTTTTATTCTATGAGCAAAGGGAAGCTGTGAGGTGTTTTAAGTGGTGGCTGTGAGGTGCTTTAGAGCAAACGCAGAAATGGAAAGGCCTCTTGGAAGGCTTTTGCCGCACCTCCTGGGAGAGGTCTTGGACAAGAGTGATGCTGTTGGAGATGGGATACCATTTTGGAGAGCGAATCCACATGCGTTGGGCCCACTTTGGATGAGATATTCCCACTGTCTTACAAGGTGAACACATAATAAAGAAGGTCCAACAACCTTTATTTCCCTGACACACATCAATGTGTGTAGACACCCATAACAATTCTTCCTAATGGCCCCCCTTATTCATTGTGTAGGGTTTTATGTTCCTTTTCTTGTGCCAAAGAATTATTAGTGAGCCAAAGTGCCCTGATGACTAGTAGGTACATTTCCCCTTTCTGTTGATTCCAGCTTCGTTCTGAGTAGTTTCGGAATTCTTCAGCTCACGTCCTTGCATTTGAATCCTGCTTTAATCACAGTCCCTGAACGTGCTTTTGCAGGAGATGGGAGCAGTGCTGCTGGGGGAGTCGGAGGGGAGAGGCCAGGAGCCAGGCCTGGGACAGGATGCTGCTGCTTTGAAGAGGGACTCGGAAGGAAGGAGGATGGATTGATTCAGAGAAGAGACCGAGCTCCTGGAACTAGCTCAGTCCCTGAGAATCTATGAGATTTGAGACAAGTGGCACCCCACCTCTTAGAGCCAAGAAGATCCCCGTTCTTCTGGGGCTTTCCTTCATCCAGCACCATTATTGAGGACCTACTATGTGCCAGATGCTTCCCAGGTGTTAGCAACAGAATGATAAGTGACAAAGAAAGCACCTTTGTGGATGAAATGCTTTGAAGGGCTAAACACTGTATAAGCAACACGGGGTGTTACCGCAGCAACCTCAGCACCAGGGGAGCAGGGACAGCCCAGCGCTTCAGACAGGGACTCTGGTCTCCAGAGAGCGCCCACGTGAGCACGCACTGCTCCCTTACCTTGTCCTCGTGCCCCTCAAAGAGAAAGCATGGCTTGAGGGAAATTTCCTGGCAATCAGCTCATGCATGATTTATAAGTGTATGGTTCTAAGAGGCATCTGAACGTTGGGGCACAGATCTCAGTAATTAATCCTAGGAGGTCCCTAATGACAGAGGAGACTGTGCTGTGTGGAAGTTGCTTTAATACTAAACAGCTTGTGTTATCTAACAAATGAGAACATTTCACACCCAATAAATGTCACTTTGATAAGTGCTACTCGCAGTCGTAAATCTGACAAATAACACACAGGCAAGACCTCACCCACACTTGCTCTTCCCCAGCCCATCTTCTGCGGGTCCTCTCGCTCCGCTCCTCGTGCTGTGAGGAGTCCACCTCCGTCTTCACGGTCACCCTGGGGCTCTGCGTGGGGAGACGCACAGCCAGCCTCTCCACGGTACCGACACCGCGGCGCCTGCATCCACATGGAAGCTTTGCAGTTGCCTAGCAAATATGGGCCATTTTAAGTGCAAGACTGGATCGCGCAGACAGAGAAATAAAGCAAAACAAACCCGCACAAAAAGCCCGAGTCCCTGCTTTTTTCTCCGCTCTCTTACTCAGGGCACATCGGAGACTGCCGGGAGTTGGCTACGATGATAAAAATCGCCCCAGCTCATCATCAAAAGCATTTCAGCGATTAAATGTGTCTTACTGAATCGAAGAAACTGAAAAGATCCAATCTTTCCCCTCTGGGCTAACAGCGGATCTGTGCTGTTTGCCACATGGAGAAGACGTTCTCTTGTACAGCCCTCCCTCTCAGCTCCGTGAGTGGCCCGGAGAAGCGTGGAAGGACAGAGGGCCCTGGGTTCCATCAATCTGGGACGAAGGCAGAAGCCAAATTAAACGTATGCAAAACAAAATTGCTGAAAGAGAAGGATCCTGTATGATTCCAGCTATACCGCAATCTGGAAAAGGCAAAACTATGGAGACAGTAAAAGGATGAGTGGTCGCCAGGGGCTGGAGGGATGAGTAGGTGAAGCACAGGGGTTTACAGGGCAATGAAACTCTTCTGTTTGGTTCGTGATACATGATGGACACATGATACATTTGTCAAACCCACCGAGGCACAACACAAAGAGTGAACCTTAATGTAAACTATGGACTGCAATTAATAATTGTATTTATTACTATTTCATATATAAACATATATTAATATATTAATGCATATAAATATTGATTATATATTAATATTTATAAATATTCATTATATCAATATTGACTCATCAAATGTAGCAAATGCACCACCCTAATGCAAAGTGTTAATAATAAAGGAAATTTGGGAGTGGGGGGCAAGAGGTTATATGGAAACTTTTTATACTTTCTGTTCAATTTTTCTGTAAAGCTAAAACTGCTCTAAAAATAAATTGTATTAATTTAAGGGGGGGCTTATTTATGGCTCCTTGGGCTCAAGGTCACAAGACTTCTTAAAAGTTCCTTTAATGAGCACTGCCCTCAATAAGCACAGGATGTGAGGGTCAAACCAAGCTCAGGTTGACAGTTGATGAGGGGGATCCAAGTGGCTCCCAGGTGGCTTTAAGAAGTTCATCTCCCAACCTGACCACTTTCTTTTTCTCCTCCCCCTACTTGCATCTCTTCACACTGGAAGTGGCGTAGTCCCCCGCTGCACTGTGAGTTCTGTGGTAGCAAGTAGACTTGGTCTATTTCGTTCATTGCTGTATCCCTAGGGTCTGGAACTGTGCCTAGAACATAGTAAATACTCAACAAATAATTACAGAATTAATAAATAAATGAATATAAGCACATATCCAGCTATTCACTACATATCTCTGAGTTCCTCTGATTCACCATCCCAGGAGATGTGGATACTTATAAAACATGGCCTCTACCTTTAAGGGGCTTATAGGATATCAGATAGAAATCACCTAATTTGTAAATTACAGTTCTAGGCAATGTGTGATGATCATTCTAGGAGTCATAGTCTAGTTCTGTATGCCCAATGTCATGATGTATCTGTGATTATATAAAGTGTCCAGTACAGTGCCTGGCAAATGGGAAGCTCCACGCAGGTTTAGTAATTCCCCTTTCTAAAAAATGCCTAGCAACAAATGGGTTATTAAACCCTATTCCTCTCTACTTTCAGGGCAGAATCCCACCATCTAATGCTTCCTATGGGCCTATTGATCTTACCCTTGATAAACAACAACTCTTTTTTAATTGCAGTCTCACAGTTTACAAGTATAAGGTACTTTCACATATAGATACACATGTATGTACACACACACACACACACTTGGTACTCCCAGCCCTAGATATCAAGACTGATAGGAAACCGACCATTTGGGATTTAGAACAATTTCAAGAGGGGAAGGAAAATCATGATTTGCAGGGTGACTGGGGCATCCTTCAGGCAGTGATCTCATTTTCCCTCCCAAAGGGACGCTAGAAGGAAGGTCCTATCTCCCAACTGCTGAAGAGGAAATTAGGTAATCTGAGGGATTATGACACTTGGAGCTAATAAGAATCTGAGTAAAGATTAAAATCCAGGTCACTCTGATTCAAGCACCAGGTTCTCGGAGAAATTTATTGGCTGGAGGACCAAAATCCGGATTCCAGTCTGATCACGTTTCATCACGCGGGCCTGCTGAAGACTGAATGTTTGTCTTCCCCCCAAATTCGCATGTTGAAACCCTAATCCCCAGGCTGATATTTGGAGACGATGAGGTCATGGAGGTGAAGGCCACATAATGGCATCGGTCTCTTTATAAGAAGAGAGCTTGCTTCCTCTCTGTCTCCCCGCCATGTGAGGCTGCGAGGAGAAGACAGCCGTCTATGCAACAGGAGGGGAGACCGTGAGTCTCTCAGCAACCTGATCTCAGACTTCAATCTCCAGAACTGTGAGCAGTAAGTCCAGTGGTGTAGGTCCCCCCGTCTATTATTTTTGTTACAGCAGCCCAAAGGGACCAAAACAGGACACTCCCCTATGAACTCATCTAGACCTAATTACTGCGCAAAGGCCCCGTCTCCAAATACCAACACATTCTGAGGTTAGGGCTTCACCAAATGAATTGTGAGGGGACCCCATTCATCCACAGCACCTTCCCTTGGCTTCATCTCAGGATCCCCTGCTGCAAAACCAGGTCATTTTCTTCTCTTTTGCGGAGCCAAGAATAGCCATGTAAGCCGGGCTTAGTGTCATTCCTCGGAGCCAGGCTTGGATCCTGACTCATTAGGCATTTTCAGTCTTAGAAGAAGAATCAACTCAACTGTTAACAGAGGGAGATGAGTGCCTTTTGTTTCTTTCCTCCTTGTTTATTCTGAAAGGGAAGAGTAACGAGTTAGCTTCTGTTGTCAGCATAACAACCAGGGCATTCTCTGGCAGTCAGTTCATAAGGAAATTTGTCTTGTAATTGGAGTTTCAGAGGCTCACCGGCATCAACGGCATCCACAGTATAAATTAGCCTCCTCTCTACATTTACAAATTTCATCGTAATTACTGCAGCTAGAAAGAATACAGGCAGGCCAGCTCCTTCATTTAAAGCTCCGCCCTAACAGGGGCTCCCCAACCCCAGGGGAGGAGCAGCCCGGGGTCCTGCAACATCACAGGAACCAGCGCTATGGGTGCCCATACAGCACAGCATTGACAGGGCCTACAGGCATCATCTCCGTGAACCGGCAGAGGCCTCCCTGCCCCCCTCCAGCCAATGGCTTTTGGACCAACTCGGGCTCCTCCAGGCCTCCTGGGTGCGCCCATCCTCTGCTTCCCCTCCACACAGGACCTGGGACACAGCACCGAGCTATCTCTCCAGTCCCAGGCCTTGGCTCCCTCCGCCACCCAGAGCTGCCAGCCCGTCCTTTCTTTCCAGTCCCGGTGACCCCCAGGGGGAGCGAGGTTCTGAGGCACCAGGAGCGGGTCTGTCTTGCCAAGTGAGGACGCTGGCTCAGACGGCCCTGGCCTCAGCCACGGTCTGCTAAAAAAGCTGAGTGTTGGCAAACACGGGACAAAAAATTCTCCGGAAGAAAAGGCCTGTGACCAGAACCCTGTCCTAACCCCAGCAGAGTGCTCTGGCCCTGAGGCAGGCAGGCTCCTCCTAGCATGACAGTGCGAGGAAGAAACCTAAAGATCCTCTTGTCTAAGCGTTGCCTTCCACAGAGAAGGAATCTCAGGAAAGATCAGGCCAGGAGGTGACAGGTCAGGCTCTCTGGAGCCAATGGCCTGTGGGCATCCCCTGAGGCTCATAATGTCACAGAGTCCAGGCCAGGCAAAGACGGACCTGCCGCCCACACGCAAGACAGGGAGCACCCTCACACAAGTGAGAACCCAGGCCCTACCTCTCTACACACTTTCTTCCTTCCCATCGACTTGTGGGCATCACTGACCCTTTCACTAACTGGCTTCTAGCATGAGGCTTGAGAGGGGCGAGAGGAAAAGCAAGAAAGTCAGTCTTTCCAGATCTCTCTCTCCCTCTCTCTCTCTCTCTCTCTCTCTCTATTCAAATGGGACTGATTTGGGCTTCATAGTATCATCTAATCCAAGGGTGGGGAACCTTTTTTCTGCCAAGGGCCATTTGAATATTTCTGACATCATTCGCAGGCCATACAAAATTATCAACTTAAAAATTAGCCTGTTATATTTGGTCAAACATTTCATTAACTCACCCTTAATGCTGAGGAGGGTCAGACCAAATGATTTTGTGGGCCTTATACGGCCCGTGGGCTGGACGCTCCCCACCTCTGTTCTAATCCATTTCAAACAGCTTAAGCCCCACACAGGCAGCCATGAAGCTCTTACTAACAAGTGCACCTCTGGCGCCGTGGTTCACCTTTGAATGCAGGAGGCACTTCCTGTTCCATATTCTAGCCTATTGTGCTGTCTGTGTCTTATTACGTGAAGTCCCTACTTGGTTAATGGTTTAGCATCCTCTGCATTTACTACCTGGGTGATGGAATGAAGGTGGGCAAGCTGATGCAACTGAAACTGAAAAGGTGTTAGACTAAAAGAGTCAGGAAGAACTGGGCCGGTGTGGCTCGGTGGTTGAGCATCAACCTATAAACCAGGAGGTCACAGTTTGATTCCCAGTCAGGGCACATGCCTGGTGGCGGGCTCGATCCCCAGTGTGGGGCGTGCAGGAGGCAGCTGATTAATGATTCTCTCATATCATTGATGTTTTTATCTTTCTCTCCCTTTCCCTTTCTCTCTCTGAAATCAATTAAAGCGTACTTTAAAATACTGTATTAAAAAATAAGAGTCAGGAAGAATGTAAGAAGGGTCTGCGATATAAATTGAGGTAGTGCTGCTCTGCCTGGAATTTTCCAAAGTGAGGCCACATGTGCAATTTTATTGCTAGCTCATGGTACGGCCTCCATAGCCTCTCTCCTCAAATGGGCCTTGTTGACAATGATCCTTGCTAACATGCCTGAGCACTAACTAGGTGGCAGGAACTGCTGAGTGCTGTACGTGCAATATTCCCTTCAGTTCGCCTAGCAACCCCACCCTGAAGGGGCGGCTGCCGTGTCCTTTTCACAGATGAGCTAACGAGGCTGGGAGATTTTATGAAACTTGGCCGGGCTCACCAAGCTCACAAGTGGTGGTTCCAGGATTGGAAACCCAAGTTGTGCTGACAAGCTGGGCTGCACCCTGACTCACTGCCCTTGATCTGTTTGCTTTTCTCTGAATGAATCTCCAGCTGGCGTGCTGGAGAAGAGGCTGTCGGAGAGGCTGTGAGCTAGGGGAGGTAGTTCGAGCCAACATGACACAGCCAATCAAAGAGATGCACTATTCCGTCATCCAGCTCCAAGCTTTGGGCTCTGGGTCTGTCTCGTCCGCTCTACTTCTTTCCAAGTCAGTGAGTGAAAGGGGCTGGTTGGAGGGTCTCCCTTCTGTCCCTGGTAATTCCCATTTCTGGTGATATTAGAGGAATATAAGAATGCTTTTTGGGCAGGAGCATGGAGTGGCCATCCCCTCAGTACTGCCCCAGCGCCTTCCATTCAGCTACATGTATGTAATGAATAAGAACTCCACACAAAAATGAGCAGAGCGGAACAGAGAGAGTTTCTCCAACTTCACTTTCTTAAAAATATTAAAGTGGAGAAAGCTTCCAGGCAATAGGGTTTCTTTTCTTTCACACTCATCGTTGACTAATTTCATGTTTTACCAGCAGTGGGAGGGCACAGCAGGGAAAGCATGGTTGGGGAGCTCATGTCTTGAGGGTCTGATGACTCAACTCTGTTCTCATGCTTACCCTGATGTCACAGAAGACCTGGTGGGTGTGAATAGCTCAAGAGAAGAAAATTACCATCCCAGGTCCCACTCACCTTCTGGATACATATCCTTACAGACTCACAGCATTGGGACCTCGCTGCTTTCATGGAACGGAGGCAGCTAGACAAAGCAGTTATTGTGCTGGTAGCAACACGGAGACTTCATCATGACATCACGGACTGGACAATGGAGCTCCCCAGTGGACAGGTCACCAATGACTGCCAGTTCCAGAGCTTCTGAGGAGCTTGCAGAAGATGGGACATGTGCTGACGTGATTTCCCAGCTCTTGAGCTGAATGTTTGAAATTGGATTTGGGAGGTAAACTGGGGTCTATGGCCTCTGGAAAAAATGTCTGTATTTAGGCCAGTATTTCCCAACGAAGATGATCATAACCATGGGCATTTGTCTAGATCGCCCTAGAATCACTGGTCTGTTGGCTTTGCCAGCAGGTCAGATACCCTTCCTTTGTCAAGTGTAATAGGGGCACCATGACCTCCCATCCTTAGAGGCAAAAGGTCTCACAAAATGGCAAAGCATGAATACCATGTCTATGGAGTCCTGAGAGTACTAGTGAGACCACCCAGGGAGAGAAGGACAAAATCTCAGACTACACCTTAGAGATGGACTCTCGGGTTGTGTTCCTAGAGACCAAAAGGGATTCAGAGTCTCAGAATCAAGACATGCTCTTAGGATAGCAAAGTGTGGCACCACTGGGTGAGAAGACTGAGTTGAGCAGAATGAAGACCTGAGGTAGGTAAAACGAGTATATGACCTTGATCTCAGAGAGGCACAACCCTGACTTCAAATCCTGATCCTACTATTTGTGCACTTAACAGCTTCGTGTCCCAGGTTTCTTATGGAAAAACAGGGATCCCAGTGTTTTCCTCATATAGATGCCACTGGACTTGAATGAGAAAGTAAAAACATGAATGAAGATGCAGTGTCTGCGCCTTTGAAAATTTACTCAGCAATTCATTCAATGAATATCTGCTGCCCACATACTAGGGCGAGGCACCAAGGAGGCCATGGTCCAAGCAGACATGGGCCCTCAGGGAACTCACTCTAAAGAAATTCAATAAGAGTATTTTTCTTCCTTAGAATTCAAAGATTCTGAATTGTTTCCGGCTAGGCTGGATGGCTCAGGACCAGGGTGTGAGATGGGAAACAATTTGCTTTCATGTACCGGGTGTTTTAGGTGTGCTGGGTGTCCTAGTGTCCCACACCCCAGGCCTTCCACTCTGCAGCAATGCTTGCATTTTCCTGACCGCGTATCAGATGCCAACATCTCTAACTGACCCTACCCCCTTTCTTCAAAGCCTTGGTAGCTAATGAATAAATCTACTTATCATAATGCAGCTTTAATGAAGCCAGGGAGTTTTGTCTAACATAGTCACTGCTGTTTCCCTAGTACCTAGTCCTTGGCATAAGGTAGGTACACAATGAATGCTGGAATCACTGAATGTCTTGTCCGTGTCAAAGCAATTGGATAGCTGAGAACTCAAACAGCTTTCCTGTCAACAAGGGTGTGAGTGAGTGGAGGAGCTGTCAGCGTGAGTCAGGCTATCAGTCAGAGGAGGTGCTATGAAAGGTGACCTTTCAACCTCTGCTGAACACAGCTGCTATTCCACCTGTGCAAAATGTTTGTCCATGCACCCAGGCTGAGCCAGCTGTGAGGCAGGTGAAGCAGCACCCAGTGAGAGAGTTGGAAGGTTTGAGCCAGGGCTGCCCACAGCTGCCTCTCCCTACTCCTCCACCTTGCTTCACTTAACAACAACAACGACGTCTGGCATGGATAAGGGCTGTGAGCCCCCAGGATGTGCTCTCCGCCTTCACTCTCCTGGAGGGCCAGGTTGGAGCAGGAGCAAGGCTGGCTGACTGACACATGGGTAGAGAAGTCCAGCTCTGCCTCTGACCAGCCATGTGACCCAGAGCAACACACAGCCACCTGGGCCTCAGTTTCCTCAAATGTAAGAAAAAGACAAAGGGTGGCTTGGAGAATTAACTGAGGGTGCATGTTTGAGAGTGAGGATGATGCCTGATGGCTGAAAGGACATAAGACTCCACCCGTGCCTGCCTCCCATCCACATACTGAAAGGGCGAGGACTACGCCCTCCATCTTACCCTGGGTCCTCCATTTTTGGGCAGAGCCATGTGCTCGGCAAGGCTTCTTCCCAGAAGCCCAAGCCTCTGCTAGCCACACCCAGGATTTCTCTAAACTAACCAATGACAATCAAGGGAAGTGCACGCCATAGATATGACCACATCCTGTGTAACGAGACACCAACTTGCGCCTGGCCAATCGGCAGGGCCCACAGTCCCCTCTCCTCTCCTTACTCTACTCCCCTATAAAACTCCTCTTCACACTGGGCTAGGCCTCTCTCTGCCACTTGGCTTGCCATTGCGTCGGTGAGTGTGGTCGGGGAGCAGAACTAGTTCGAATAAAGACTCTTTGCTTTTGCATCGGACACAGCTGGCTCCCTGGTGTGGTCTATTGGGGATCTTGAAATCTGGGCATAACAATACCAGGACAGTGAAGGTGTCCTATTTACAGGTAGTCTGCAACTATTATTTCTTACCACATTATCTCACTGGTGTTGGAGTCTTTCTATGTTGTAAGGCCAATTGAACAGAGATTCCAAGGCAACCACATTTTTGTCTGGCATAAAATAGGTGCTCAATAAATACGTTAAAGGATTAAATGAGCAAATGAATGAATAGATGGTTTTACAGTACCTTTCTAATATTCTCTCTCATTGCTCCCTCACCCAGGTTCTTAGACCCAGAAACATTTTCTTCTTACTGCTCCTGTTCTATGTGGTTCAAGGCTACCTCCATGATTTTATTTTCTATGAACCAAACAATAAATATCTAATGTGCACTTATGTTGTGTTTGGGAGCCCATAGGGAATAAATAATAAAAATAATAAAAAGTAGTTCTATCCCCCAAGGAGCTTATAATTTGGTTGAGGTGGGGAATGCCAAGCGAACCAGGCAAACAGTGGTTGTTAGAGGAGGAGAACTGAGGTGAACAGGGTTTCTGAAGGTTGTGGTATGTGAGCTGGGTCTGGGAGGATATGTGACCTGAGGCTCCCCAAGCAAATGCCACTTAAAATGAGACCTTCTCTCTCTGGTCATCTAATTGTCCCTAAAATAGTCAAAGTCTGCAGGTTTTAAATATAAAGCTAGGTGTGCAACTTAGTGATAATACACAAGTTGGAATTTAGAAAATATGACAGACTCCCCTAATTGCCTGCCCAATATCTCTTGTTGCTTTCTTCCTTACTGTCAGAAACCCAGTCCTGTTTGGGGGTGGCAATGTGCCCAGGTAAATGCATTCAATTTTCCACACTTCCTCCCAGTCAAGGGAGTTCATCTGGACAATGAGATAACGCAGAAGTTACTGGGTGGGGCTTTTAAGTAGCAGTAATAGTCAAAGTAAATAACCAATTCTAAAGGATACCTGGTGTAAACTGCTGGTAAATAATGCCATTCCCAGAAAAGTTCTTTAAAAGGAACAGGCCTTCTCCCTTCTTCCTGCCTGGAGCAGGGAGGCCCCGTGCCTGGAGGCATAGCAGCCATCCTGCAGTGACAAAGAGGAAAGGAGGCAAAGATACTAACGATGACAGGGCAGGAAGAGAGAGAAGTCTGAGTCTTCAAGGACTCTCTTGACCAGCTGCATCTAAGGACTGCCTATTTCCAGAACACGTTACATTCGATAAATTAACCTCCTATTATTTAAGCCACTCTTGGTCACATTTTCTATCGCTGGCACCTGAATTGAATTCTAACTGATACAGGCATCAGATTGTGTTTAAATGTAAGAGGGTAATTGTCTTGTAATCTACAAAGGACTTGAGGCTTACTAGTACTTGTGCCTGGCCACTTAACCCCCCAATTCCTTTCTGGTCTGAATAAGGGTAACCCCAACACTCAGATGACTACAAAATAGATGACCCACTAGGGTCCAGCAGACATTGAATCTGCATTGTTATTCCTGCCTCTTCTAAGTCCCATTGACAAGGGTGCAATCTTGTCTCAACCAGAGAAGGAATGATGTCTTTTCATGGGTGAGCTGCAGACTGTCAGAATAAAATACTCTCCTCCCTACTTTCAGCGTGTGCCAAACGCTGCCTAGAACAGTGAGATATTGTAACTCTGACCTCTCTTCTCTAGTTAGAAACCTTCTGTTTTCTTCTCCACTGGACCTTAGGGGCCAGGAGGTGGCTTGCTTTGACTTGCTGTGTTCTGCCCATTTTTTTTTTGTGAATCTGTGTCTCTATGGAAAGACCCACTTAGTTGGATTTAAACCAACCTGGATAGAGTCATCTCTGGAACTGGCAGTTGGACCTCAGTTGGAACTCGTACTCAGGGGAAAAGTTCAGGGGGCTGGGAAAGGAACAAGGCATTCGAGGAACAGTAGCCAAAGTAAGGAAATATTTAAGTTTGTGCGTGGTAACATCAGTACAGCAGTTTCACTAGGGTAGAAAGGACCTTTTTGGGAGATTTTCGAAAAAAGCTGGAAAGATAAGCTAAGACCATACTGTTGGATGCTGGGCTTTATCACATAATAATGAAAAAAAGTTAAAATTGTCGAATTCTTTTTAGGTTTCAAAATGCCATCATCTATTCTCACACAACCTCTATGGTATGTATAATACTGGTTTCTCTTATCTTTGTTTCAGGGAAAAGGACTAGAGATGTAAAATGAGTTGTCCAATGGTCCACAACTAGAAATACTGTAGTAGATTGAGACTCAAAACCATCACAAATATTACCAATCCAGGGTTCTTTCACTCCATCCTGCTGAGAGTGGGAATGAGAGGCCTTTTGTAATCCTGTGTTTAAGCAGACAGTAGGAGGTAAGCAGGGAAGCAGTGGGACCATCAAGAGCAACTTCGGAATAGCTCAGCGTTAGGTAAAAGGGTTTGAATTAAACTTATGTCAAGAATTCCATGAAGGAGAAGGAAGAAGACACGAGTTCTGGTAAGGAGGACTCGGCAATGTGGGAGAAGTTTTCTTACTCAGTTTCTACTCAACCAACTCTCCAGATGGACCATGTTCTTCATCTCTTCCATAAAACAAAACGGTGGTGCCCGTGGGAAAGTGAATGCTTGTGATGAGCAGGTGACTGTCTGGTTCACTGAACCTCTGCTCCCACCAGTTGAACTTGTTCCTAATCTTGTTTATTTCAGTTATTCTTGTTATGTCATGACATGACGTAATTAAATATTACAAATGATGTTGTTGTTATATAAACCAAGTCTGATGCTTTAAGTATAGACAATAAAGATGAGTCACTAAAATGAACTCTTCAGATTCTTTTGCAAAACCATTAATGTTCCCTCTGCTTTTAAGAAACCTGAACATCTTAGAGCATGCATTCAGGATATGGCTTATGAAAACATTGTCAGAGAAATCCAACCAGCAGACTCAAAGAAAGGCCTTGACCCGACATCAAAAAAATTGGCTTTCTCCTTGAAATAAAATGTTTCAACTACTTAAGTAGCATTTCTCATTTTAATTGATTCTTTTTTCAGTTAATTTACTATCAATTCTGGTCTTGTGGGGTGAGAGGGCTTCCTCTGTAGTTAGAATCACAGACAGCTGAATGGAACATTGGAGATCAGCTAACCCCAAATTCTCCAACCTTCGTGTGTATCAGACTCGCTGGAAGGTTTGATAAACACAAATTGCTGGGCCTCAACCAACATTCCTGATTCTGTGGTTCTGAGTGGGTCCTGAGAATTTGCTTTTCTGATACATTTTCAGGTGAAATCTGATGCTGCTGGGTCAGGGACCACACTGGGAACCACTGAACCCACCAGCACTGAGGAAGTTCTAAGATTTGGGGATGCGAGGGGGTTCCCTCAAGCTCACATGTGGGTGAAATAACAGGAAAGCTGAGACCAGCACCAAGGTCCCCAGGATATCAACACAGAGATCCTCCCATTGCCCCTTGCTATCAAAATGAAAAGTATAATATTTGTGATAGATTTATAGATGGGGACAATTTCTTTAACAATCTTTCCATCCACGGGTAGCATCGACATCCTCTCCTATATTTTGAGCTGGTTCCATAATTCCATGACCAATACCATATGGTAGAAGTGATACCGCACCTGTGTCCACACCATCTTAAGACAGTAGTGGCTTCCACTTACTATCTCTTGGAACTTTCATTCTGGGGGCTCTGTGCCCAGAGGAAGTCTGACCACCTTGAGGCCACCATGCCGGAGAGGCCATGTGTAGGCAATAGTTCTGAGCCCAGCCTTCCATCTACCCCCAGCAAGGAGACAGAGAGTGCACCATCCCTCCCTCTCCAGACCTGCCAGCACGCCAGTGAGTACCAGTGAGTGACGTCTGTTGATGCCACTTGAAACAGAATGACTGCTTGGCCCAGATTTCCAACCCACAATCATGAGGTATATTAAAATGATTGTTAACAACATAAACTGATGAACAAAAATAGATCCAGAGACAGAGAAGCATCGAACAGACCATCCATCCTCAGAGGGAAGGCGGGGGCGGCGGGTCGGGGGTGGTGTAAGAGATCAACCACAGGACTTGTATGCATGCGTATAATCATAACCCATGGACACAGACAGTAGGGGGGTGAGGGCATGTGCTGGGGGATGGAAACGGCCGGGGAGAGGTCAATGAGGAGAAAAGGAAACATATGTAATACTTTAAGCAATAAAGAATTTAAATTTAAAAAAAAAATAAAAGACTTGTATGCGTGCATATTAGCATAACCAATGGACACAGACACTGAGGCAGTGGGGGCTTGCCCTCGGGGGTGAGAATGGCTGGGGGAGGGGGTCAATTGGGGAAAAAGGAGACATACGTAATACTTTAAACAATAAAATAATAATAATAATAATAAAGATAATAAAATGGTTGTTGTTTTAAGTTTTGGGGTACTTTGTTCCACAGCCATAGGAAACTGGAACAATATTGAAAAGACAGAAGCTGTATGGACCTGGCGTTCTATTTTCAGGCTGGACTTGGAGACAAAAGCAATCTGTGAGAAATGTAATAATGAGTGACTGATTAGATGTAGGTGTCTAGTGAAAGCGAAAAGGCAGCATTGTCTGAGGTTTGGCTCTGGAGACTGTGAGTACACTCGGTAATAAAGAGGAAACAGGGCTGATTTTTAGAGAATATTTGTAGAGCAGAAAGGTGGATGTGGGATGAAGTTGTTAGGTATGATTTTAGACACTTCAAGTCTCCCAGCAGAAAGCCCAACCTCCACTCCCATTCCCTGTTGTCTTTCGGGGATCCTCTCAGTTTCCACATCTGGCCCCCCACTGCTTAGTTCCCACTCACACTCCTTCCTAAATTCAAGTTGACCTTGTCTGGCTGGCTCATCTCAGCTCTGCTTCGTGTACTGTTTTGCACTATCATTTGATTTTTTTTCACGTGCTTCTCCCAAATGTAGTTGTAACTCATGACCACAAATTTGCCTTTTACTTCCTCCATGCTGAACTGAACACAGTGCTGTGCACACTTGGTGCCCCCAACACTCCAGCCAGGTGGGAGTTGTGTAGAATGGCTCACCTTACAACAGCAGCAAACAGAAAGGGTGGGTTGGAGTGGGAGCACCAAGGGCTGGGATCCCCTCAATGCTAACATCGCGCTCAGCGGCAGCCGCAGTGAAGTACATCGCTGAAGGTGACTGTTTGGAAGAGCAATATTCATCTCAGTCTGCTACATTTAGGCTGTTTGTAAAGATATCACTCCTGTGCATGGATATGAACATATATATTTACTGTTTTATCTGTTTGGCAATTCAGGTAAATTTTTCTTACTCGTCTAATTCTCAGAATTGATATCCAAGTTCAAAGTTCAAACCACGTCTTCTTTCTGACATTTTGATATTGACAATCCCCTGGGACCCTAAGAGCCGTTCACCCCTATTAAATTCCTCAATCAGCAAATGCTTTTTGATCTCCTTACTCAGTCAAGCACTGTTCTCTGGAGAAAAAAAATGCAAAGTTCCCTGGGGATTGAAAGAAAGAAAGTTCAAATCCAACTGAGCTCAAATCAAGCCCTGCTTCACAGAGGAAGTAGCGCTTGAAATTACCCTGTAAAAACCGAACAAAATTTAATAGAATCAATGGGGAGGGATCTGCAGGTCCAAGAGGCATTTATCCTCAGATAAAAAGAACATGAGGTAATCTGGGTTAACCAGAACAAGGGGCATGCGCAGAAAGGCGGGTTGGAGACGTCTACACAGAGACTTGGTTATCAGGGCAATGAATTTGCCTTGAATTTGGTCAACAGTGAGAAGCTATTGAGTTATGAGAATTAGATGGACAGAATTTTAAGCCCATTTGATTACTCTCCACAGTCCCTATCATTATATATGGTAGGTGATTATTAAATATTTGTTGATTGATCAGTGAAGTGCCAAAGCCAGCACGGCTGGTGTCTGAATCTTTTGGAGACTTGATTCTCTCCCCCTTTCTTCTCTGCCATTTGGGCAACATTTATTCTGGGAAATGACTCTGGCTTTAAAGACAAAGGAGAAGAAAAACTCCCAGTAAAACAGAGACCGTCAAAGCATAGCCATTTTTAAGTGGAATGATTTCTCCCTACCCAAACTTTACCGTGAGGCCCCATTAAGAGCTGCAGAGCCCCAGCATGAAAGAACTATAAATTGCAAGGCTCCCGACATCAGGGACAGAGAGCCACAGTTCCCACCGGAGCCGGCTGGACATTCCTCCTTGCAAAGCATCCAGAGCAGATTGAAATCCTGGCCGAGAAGCTTGTGGGAAGATAGAGCTGAGGCAAAGGGCAAAGGCATTAAATAATATATAGATTTTCACAAAAGATCATGTCTGCTTAAAGAGCCAGCCGCTCATGTTGGTGGCCAGGTTCAGGAAGGACGGGCTGCACTGTTGACAGTGGGGGGTGCAGGGCTGATGCAACGGTGCAGTGGCCATGTTTAATGGGCTTTTAAATGCCCCACGTTGAAGGTCAAAATTTCTAGGAGGACCATAAGGTCAAGACAATTTCTCTTTGTTTTGTTCGTGCACATGATAACGCTTTTCCCTGCTCTAGGATACAATCATCTATCCAGCGGTATAAGTGAAAATTCCACACATGCCCACCCCACCCAGGACACTTTTCTACCGCCAACACTTCAGAAACAAGTTCATCCATGAGATTCTCCCAATATGTGAGTGTCCTCATCCTCAGCCGTCTTCAAGAACCCCATCCCTACCAACCCTTCAGAGCTAGTGCACTTTCATTGTTTGGAACCCTGGCCAGCATAGGGAGAGGAGGGCTGCAGGCAGCACCCATATCAGCTGCATGATTTGATTTAAGTAACTGCCAGACCATTCCCCTAAGTCAAACGTTGATTTATGCTGATTGCCAAGTGAGTGGAAAAGAATGATGGCTCACTTTCATTGTAGAACCTTTCCACTTTCACAAGGAGAACGCAGACAATTTAAAAAGAAAAGCAGTTTGTTCTCTACTGTTTGTCTCTTGTGTATAAATTCCTCTGCCTCATCATCAAGGACCTATCTTCCAATGCATGGCCCACTCTTCTACCTTCAACAGAGCATGCCTACTTCTGTTTCTGTACTCATGATGCGCTCCCCTTCTCTCTGCTCTCCAAATCCATCCCACTTGAGAGCCTGGTCAAGCCCCACCTTTTCTATGAAACCAACAATATTACTCTTCCCATGAACATTCACAGACTTACCGAAGAAAGGCAATACACTCTCATTGCTTGGGGAGCTTACAATTTTTTTTCTCTCTAAATTGTGCTTTTTTAAAAAATATGTTTTTATTGATTTTTTTAGGGAGAGAAACATTGATGTAACAAAGAAACGTTAATTGGTTGCCTCCCATACGCACCCCAACTAGAGACTGAACCAGCAACAGGGGCATTGACTGGAAATCGAACCAGTGACCTCTTGGTGCAAGGGACGAAGCTCAACCAACTGAGCCACATCGGCCAGGGTTAAAGTATAATTTTTTTAAGGGGGAGAAGCCTGCCTTTTTATCTATGCCTTACAGTGAGCACTATGGCTTGCAAAGTGGAAGACCCAATGAACACTTGCTAATAATAAGACACATCTATGTGTTTAACTTATTAGCCCACAGAGGCCAGCAGAGAGCTGAGGGGGACATTCAGCTCATTTAAAGAGTTAAGAGCCGTTAAGCTAGCCATCTACTGCCCACCCCACCACTCCATATTTTTATTTTTTATTTCATTAGTTGTTGTTATTGTGGCTGTGGCTGTTCCTTCATTCGATGATGACTGATGATATAATGATGACAATGATGATAATAATGAATACTTAATATTGACTGAGAATTTACTAAATAATCCGCCCTGTTTTTAGCACTTAACCCTTCTGGTCACATTGCAACCCCAGGAGAAGGCATCGTCATTTTAATACAGAGGAAACTAAGGCAAAGAACATTAGCAACCTGCCTGAGATCATTCAGTGGAAAGGACAGAGCTGGGATTTGAATCCAAGGAGTCGACCTCCAGAGCTGGAGCTCTGAGGGGTGTGGCATTCCTCACACTTCCCTTCACCTTGTTTGTACAGTACCTAGAATGATAGGGAAGTCATAATGGTTTCCCTAAAGGCATTCGAAATTATTTAGCACTTTATTTTTTTAAAGTACTTTCTCCTACATTAAGTCATTTGATCTTAACAAGATACCTCTGTGGAAGGCAGGCTAAGTGTTTCTATACTTATGAATAGATAGGGAGATGGACTTCCTGCCTGAGAGTACAAAGTAGATGAGTAGGGTCAGGAAGTCATGGAAACAGAAACACAGATGCCAGAGGAGAGGAAGAGCCAAGATCATACAACCCACCCTTCATTCCACAGCAAAGCAACTGAGCCACCAACAGATGATCCACTCAGGATTGTGCCACAAGCACAACTAGAACTAAATTGTGCGACTTCTCGTCATGCTCTTCCATGGCAGCACCTTGGCCCTGAGCGTGCTCCCCAAAAATGAACAATGAAAAAGGAGTCCTGGTCAACTATGTTGGGACCTTCTATAGGCCTGGTCTGCTTCTTAGAGAGTCACAATTCCCAGGCTTTGAAAAACCACGCAAAAACATGTCATAAAATCACTTGACCAAAGAAATCCTATCTAATAATAGACAAACATGGTAATTAACTGTAACTTCGCTACCCTTCCCATTGGTTAATCGGGGCAATATGCAAATTAACTGCCAACCAAGATGGCGGCCGGCAGCCAGGCAGCTGAAGCGAACATGAGGCTTGCTTGCTCCAGTGATGGAGGAAGCCAACGTTCCCCGCCTGCTGCTGCCGGCCTCTGAGCTGCACTCTAAGAAACAATGTTGCAATTATAGAAGCTAAACAAGCTCCAGAAACCTGCTTTCAGCCAGCTTCGGCCTCAGAGCTTAGAGCGGCAGTGATGGCAACAATGTTTCAATTATAGAAGCTAAAAAAATCCCAGATACCTGCTTTCAGACAGCCGCAGCCTCAGAGCTGGAGCCAGGCCTCAGAGCTGGTGCCTGCTCTCAGCTCCAGTGACAGCTATAGAAGGTAAATAAATACCAGAATAAAAAGAAAAAAAAGAAAAAAAAAAACAGAAAAAAGGAGAGGCTGGGAGCTTTAGTTGCCTGCCAGCCTGAAAACGGCCCCCAGCCCCTCACCCAGACTGGCCAGGCACCCCAGTGGGGACCCCCACCTTGAAGGGAGTGTGACCAGCTGCAAACAGCCATCATCCCCTCATCCAGGCTGGCCAGGCACCCAAGCGGGACCCCCACTCTGATCCAGGACACCCTTCAGGGCAAACCAGCTGGCCCCCACCTGTGCACCAGGTCTCTATCCTATATAGTAAAAGGGTAATATGCAAACTGACCCTAACAGCAGAAAGACTGGGAATGACTGGTCACTATGACACACACTGACCACCAGGGGGCAGATGCTCAATGCAGGAGCTGCCCTCTGGTGGTCAGGGCACTCTCACATGGGAGGAGCTCTGCTCAGCCACAAGCCAGGCTGATGGCTGCCAGTACAGTGGTGGTGGTGGGAGCCTCTCCCGTCTCCTCAGCAGCGCTAAGGATGTCCGACTGTAGTTTAGGCCTGTTCCCCGCTGGCAAGTGGACATCCCCCGAGGGCTGCCGGGCTGCCAGAGGGATGTCTGATTGCCATCTTAGGCCCAATCCCCCAGGGAGCAGGCCTAAGCCAACAGGTGGTCTTCCCCTGAGGGGTCCCAGACTGCGAGAGGGCACAGGCCAGGCTGAGGGAACCCCCCCCTACCCCCCCGAGTGCACAAATTTTTGTGCACTAGGCCTCTAGTCTCACCTAATAATAGACAAACATGTAAATTGACCATCCCTCCGCTATGCTCCCCAGCCAATCAGGAGAGTATGCAAATTAACCCAACAAAGATGGCGGTTAATTTGCATATGTAGGTGCGAAGCAGCGGAGCGAAGACTGAAGGCTCCGGCAGGAGAAGCAAAGGCTTGGGTCCCAGGTACCGGAGGAAAACTGGTGTCAGTGGAAAACTGGTGCTGGCAGCCAGGGGAAGGGAAGGCCTATTGCACGAATCTCTTTAATAACTTCCATTAATATCCCTTTGTGGAACTGGTATTCTATGGGAGTCAATGTGGGAAATAAAGCATAACAATATATTGGGATACATGCATATAAATTAATTAATTCTTCTTTTCTGCTCTTGGGGTTAGATGTAAAAAGAAAATAGTGCCCCGTTTTCTTTCTTTTTACCTCTGAAACTCCCCTTCCTGCCACCATCACCAAATCTATGCATCACACTCCTCCACCCTGCAATGAAACATACATGAAAAAAACTTCACCCACTTAGATGAAATACAATAGAACATTAACTCTCTCTAAAGAAGCACCTGCATTCTTGCTTGTTTACACACCACATACACACATGTGCCTTGAATTCTAGTGCTTTTTCAGATTCTTAGGGCTATCACATTATTGTATTTGTGTAAATGAGGATCATATCCCCACTGTTCCTTGGAGATTAGTTTCTAAAAAAATGTATTAGTCTGGTCAGGCCATCATAACAAAATACCATAGACTAGGTGGCTTAAACAACAGAAGTGTGTCTCTCACCTTTCTGGAGGCTGGAGGTCCAAAATCAGGGTGTGGTGAGGGAGGTTTTATTTTGAGGCCTCTTCTCTTGGCTTGCAGGGGGCCATCACCTCACTGTGTGCTCACACGGCCTGTTCTCGGTTCAGTGTAGGCTGCTGGGAGGGGTAGGTGTGTGTGTGTGTGTGTGTGTGTGTGTGTGTGTGTGTGTGTGTGTGTGTGTGTTTGTGTGTGTGTGTGAGAGAGAGAGAGAGAGAGAGAGAGAGAGAGAGAGAGAGAGAGAGATCCTTTGAGAGTGAGACTCTGGTGTCTCTTATAAGAACACTAAATCCTGTTGGATCCAGGCTCTACCCTAATGATCTCATTTAGTCTTAATTACTTCCTTAGGGGCCCCATCTACAAATACAGTTACACTGGGAGGAAAGGCTTCAACATATGGATTTTTCAGGGACAGGATTCCGTCCATAACACAGATGGAGTTTATAATGATGACAGCAAAGAAAGTCATTTTTAGGGTGACCAGAGAGATCTCAGTGGTAGACCAAATTTGATTTTAAAATCTGAAGAAAAATACTTGAACAAACTATTCACACCCTGCCGTCTCACATCTTTTTCCCAAGTTGGCAGGGTGGCGGGGGGGAGGGGGGTACGGCGCTGGGAGGGGAGGGTATGAAAGAAAGTATTTCAATGAATTGTAACAACTATGCCTGAAAATTCTAATCTTTTATGAGCTAAAGTAAGGTGGCAAGTTTATATTAAGATATAAATAACTGACATTCTTTCTCCAAGCACATCTTTATGGCAAGGGAGCCTGGAAAGCTGAAGTGGAGAAGGAGTGGGCCTACCTCAGCAAGGACAGACACACACACCCCATCCCCATGCATCCGGGGAGCTAGCTGAGGGGGGCAACCACACTCTCTGGTGGCCAGAGCCCCAGGGGCCACAGCTTCCCCATCTGACCTCTGTGGCCCCCAGGCAGCACCGTGGGCAAGCGAAACCTCTCCCCTGGGTTCCAGCCCCACTCACCTGCCAAGAGCAGCAGCCGAGCAGGAGCCAGGAGCAGAGGGAGAAGGGAAAGGGCATGTGGGTTGGAAAGGGCACCGCTCACCCAGGGGGGCTGAGGGCGGCCTTCGATGTTCTAAGAAGAACCTCACTGATCACTTTCTTCCTCATTATTTCAGGATTATTGTAATTTCATGCAAACACTCCTTCTTCCCCACGCAGCTTCTGACGGCCACGGTTCTTGTTTGGTGCTGGCCCCCAGCAATGCTAATAAACGGCTTCCGGATCATTTTTATTCATTTTGCACATTTCACTCACAGTACTTCATGTGACTTATGTAGCCCCTGCAGCTCATATTTCTATTTGAATTGCAGGGCAAGTAGTGAGTTTTAACATTCCAACTGCACACACATTCTTCTTTCCCTCGAAATGAAAGATCATTTGAACTTTGAATTGCATTAGCATGACATTTTTCTACTAAATTACCCTGGCTGCACTCAACAGCCTGAAAAGAAACAAACCTCTTTTAACTCTATAGGCTATGTGAGTGAATAAATAGCGGAAGAGACGCCACAGAGAAGAGGAGGGGCAACCTGGCAAGGCTGGGCACTCCCCCTGCCCTGGGAGCCCAGCTGTGGTGCTGGCCGGGACTGGGAGCCATCCGGGTCCCACCCTTGCCAGGCTATGGTGGGTCATTAGGATGGATGGGGGAGGTTAACGGTTCCCAGCAGCTGTTGCTTTGTAAAAACAATGAGGTGCTGCTTCTCCTATGGCTTTCAGAAAGCAATGCTTGCTTCTTGTTGTATTATAATCGTAGGAAATGTTCATTGTGGGAAATCGGGGAAATAGAAAAAGGCTAAAGAAGAAAGTGAAAACCACCCATATGCTTACTGCTTAGATAGAGAAACTACAGCTTTTGGATGGTATTTTCCAAATCCTTTTGAGGGAGGGATAGAGCCCTATTCAATGGTACATGTACATAGCATAATTTTATTCCCCCCCCATAAATTTTATATATATATATATATATATATATATATATATATATATATATATATATATATAGTGGGGCCTTGACTTATGAGTTTAATTCGTTCCAAGACTGAGCTCGTTAAGGAGCTCGTTAATTCAAATTACTCTATCAACTCAATGCAAAAAATCGGCAGAGAGACAGCTGGTATCTCAAAAAACTCATTAGTCGGGACACTCGTAAGTCAAGGCCCCACTGTGTGTGTGTGTGTGTGTGTGTGTGTGTGTGTGTGTGTGTATATATATGATTTGGATCTTCTTTTTACCTGACATTTCTTTTGTGAGTATTTTCCCTTTTTTAAAAAAGTCAGGATTTACAATGGCTGCATTATATTTTATCATATGAGTATATCGTAACTGATTTAATCATTTCTTTATTGGTATACGTTGATGCCATTCCGAAGATTTGTGTTTATAAACAATGTTATGGTAAACATCTTTTTGCACATATCATCTGAAGACTGATATTAGCTACCACTTCTTAAGTACCTACTGTGTGCTAACAATGATACACGCTTCCCAGGGAATGTTATATATAACATTAATATATCACAGTATAATAATCATCTATAATATTAAAAGGGTAATATGTTAATTAGACCGATGTCATTCGGACATCATTCCAGATGAAGCTGGGGCTGGAGGGAAGCAGCCCAGGTCCCAGTGCTGGCAGTCAGGGGAAGGAAGGCCTGCTCTTGCACGAATTTTTGTGCATCGGGCCTCTAGTAATATATAATATCTTAGCTCTCCTAATCTCCCTCAGAGGTAATCATTATTCTCCACATCTTATGGACAAAGAAATTGAGGTGCAGAGGTGCACTGACAGGTTCAGGGCCATGAGGCAGGAAGGAGCAATCCTGGGATTGGACCCCAGTGTTATTTGACTCCAATGTCCATGCTCTTTCACCTGTGCTCTGGGTATTATCATGATCTACTTGCCACTCCCAAGGCCCTTCTCTGAAGATTGCAGGAAAAGGGGCTCAAGTCACCCCATAAAACCCCAAGTCTCCCTCAGAAGTCTGTATCCCAGCCAGAATTCCAGGAGCTCAGCAGGAGCTTGAGATTTGCCTCCATCGAGGGGTAAGCATTGGCTTTAAAGAGGCTGGTTGTGGGAGCGGAGAGTCTGCCTTGGACCAGTGCAGACACAGGTGCTCAGCTGCTCACTGCCTGCAGCAGGGCCGGTCGGAGCCACCTGGACAGAGGCTTTAGACCAGTGGTTCTCAACCTTCCTAATGCCGAGACCCTTTAATACAGTTCCTCATGATGTGGTGACCCCCAATTTCACTGTTACAAATTGAACATAATTAAAGTATAGTGATTAATCACAAAAACAACATGTAATTATATATGTGTTTTCTTATGGTCTTAGGCGACCCCTGTGAAAGGGTCGTTCAACCCCCAAAGGGGTTGCGACCCACAGGTTGAGAACCACTGCTTTAGACTCAGGTACTTCTGGGTGCAGAGCGAGGGTCCCCACCAAGAGGAAAACAAATGGGAAAAGAAGTGGCATCTTCATAATACCTGGTGCATGCAAGCCCAGTGGTGTGTTTGATGTTTTCTGTTTAAGGAGATCGCATGGACCTCCTTGTAGGTTGGCATGTAAGCATGTTATTCCTACTGAGTGAGTTGCTGGTGATAAGCTAGTGTCTGGGTGGATGCATCACAGTTACCCTGCTAAAGGCACACAGAAATGTTGACAAACGTGAAACTCCACAATAAAGAAGCCATCTCATACTCTCCTCCTCCCCAAGGTCTATGCAAAGCAGCCTTGGCCTTCCAGTGGGTCTCGATCCACAGGCCCCCTCATCTTCACCACCTCCCAAGGTAAGATCTCAGGGAGCTCCATGGCGGCACAGGCATGCGGTGTAACCACACAGGCACCAGCCAGACACAGCAGGCTGTGCTCCCATAATTCACGGACTCTGTGCAGGACCCCAGGAGAGCCGACTGTGCCTCAGCCCCTGGGTTCGGGCTAGTTCAAGGTGCCTCTTTATTCCTCTTCCAAACTCTGTGGGATAGGGAGCCACATTTGGCACAGAAACACCAGCTTCACCCGAGCTCCTCCTGAAAGAGCTGCCCCAGTGTTTGCGAGGTGGTGAGAACCAAGTTTGAGCCGGAGCTGGAATCTGCAATGGCACCTTGACACTGCTTGCCCTTAGTCACATGGCCTCCTGGTAAGTCGGCAAACTTCTCTGGACCTCAGCTTCTTCATCTACAAAATTAACTCATTTAATTAATTTATTTCTTTAATTTCACTCATTTATTGGCTGCCTGCCATGCTAATAGTAGGTAACATCTCTAGAGTGATCCCTAAGTGCTGGTACCATGATACTAATAAGTGCTGTTTAAAAGTTGGCCAATGAAATAAGTAGATGTCTGCCTTTGCGGAGTTTGCTGTCTAATTGGAGATAACCGAGAAAACATTGTGAATAAGTAACCATTTCAACCCAGATGGGGGTCAACATTATTAAGCAAATAAACCAAATGCAATAAGAATAAGAAACATCAAGATGACACTTCATCTTGCCAGATATATAAAAGACTCAGCAAAACAACTAACATTAGCACATAAATAATAAATAATATTGTCGGAGGGAAAACTAAGATGGCGGCATAGGTAAACACCAGGAAATTGTCGCCTCACACAACAATTGAAAATTACCGCAAAGGACTGAGCAAATATCATCCAGTACAACAGGAAGGCTGGCTGAGTGTAAATTCTACAACTAGAAGGAAAGAAAAGCACGCTGAGAGCCAGAGGCGCTGCGGAGGTGAAGTGCAGAGGTACGGCGGCTCGCGCGCGAGGAAAGGGGGTGGCGCCTGAGGACGCGGCTGTCTTTTTGAATCACAAGCTCCCGAGGGCTCTGAACTCCGGTTCTGGGAAGTCTCTGGGGACCCAGGACTCATACGGGGAGAGGCTGGTCTGTCCGGCAGCGGGCGAACTTGAGGGCGGCTTTCCCTCAGAGGTGCTTGCAGCCGTTACCGGGACACTGAGACGCGCAACTCCGGGCGGAGAATCGGCCATAGCTGCTTTCTCCGCCCTTTGACTCCCTGAGACCCCGCCCCACCCAGGCTGCGGCAGAGGCTTTTGCATGTGAATGTACCTAACTGCAGCCGAACCAGGCAGACCCGGAACTTCCAAGAGAAGGCCCAAGGCCCCACAGCGGCTTGCATTGCTTCACAGCTGAGCCTCTTCGTGGCTCCTGCTGTGTGGCCTCAGGCAGAGGCTGAATTAGCACCTCCTTAGATCCAGGAACCACTGTACCCAGTGGTCAGAGGGGGACCACCCAGATTGCAACTCCTCAGATCCATAAGGGACACACTCAGGGAGCAGACTCAGTGAGCACCAAAGCCCCACTGAAGCAAGTCTTGCCCCAGAAGGCTGTCTTCAGCACAGAAGTTCTCCCACTTTAGACACAGCTGATTCTCACAGCCAATTGGCCTGGAGGTCAATTCCTCCCAGTGATTCTACAACAACCAAGGCACCAAGAGTGCACCAAGAGTGTCCATCCCAGGTAACTGGGGAGGCTGAGCTACTGGGCCCTACAGGACACCTGGCGCACAGGGCCACTCTATCAACACAGGGAAGCTGCCAAAATGCGGAGACAAAGAAACAGGTCACAAATGGCAGAAATGGAGGAAAGCAAATGATTGGATATAGAGTTCAAGGCCACGTTTATAAGGTTTTTCAAGAATTTTATGGAAACCGCCGATAAATTTAATGAATCCCTCAATAAGTATAGTGAGACCATGGAGGACATGAAAAAGGACCAACTAGAAATTAAGCATACACTGACTGAAATAAAGAATAATTTACAGAGATCCAGCAGCAGACAAGAGGATCCCAAGAATCAAGTCAAAGATTTGAAATACAAAGAAACAAAAAATACCCAACCGAAAAAGAAAAAAGAAAAGAGATTCCAAAAATATGAAGATAGTGTAAGGAACCTCTGGGACAACTTCAAGCGTACCAACATCAGAATTATAGGGGTACCAGAAGGAGAGAGAGGGCAAGATATTGAAAATCTTTTTGAAGAAATAATGACAGAAAACTTCCCCTACCTGGTGAAAGAAATGGACTTACAAGTCCAGGAAGCACAGAGAACCCCAAACAAAAGGAATCCAAGGAGGACCACACCAAGACACATCATAATTAAAATGCCAAGAGCAAAAGATAAAGAGAGAATCTTAAAAGCAGCAAGAGAAAGACAGTCAGTTACCTACAAAGGAGTACCCATACGACTGTCAGCTGATTTCTCAACAGAAACCATGCAGGCCAGAAGAGACTGGCAAGAAATATTCAAAGTGATGAATAGCAAGAACCTGCAACCAAGATTACTTTATCCAGCAAAGCTATCATTCAGAATAGAAGGTCAGATAAAGAGCTTCACGGATAAGAAAAAGCTAAAGGAGTTCATCACCACCAAACCAGCATTATATGAAATGCTGAAAGGTATTCTTTAAGAAGAGGAAGAAGAAAAAGGAACTCTTACCATTTGCCACAGCATGGATGGAACTGGAGAGTGGATAAATACCACAGGATCTCACTCATTTGTGGAATATAATGAACAACATAAACTGATGAACAAGGACTGATCCAGAGACGGAGAGGCATTGATTGGACTGTCGGGACTTGGAGGGAAGGTAGGGGAGGGTGGGGGTAAGGGGGAAAGGTCAACCAAAGGACTTATATGCAAGCATATAGGCCTAATCAATGGACATGGACAACGGGGGGGTGAGGGCATGAGCGGGGGAGGGGGGGGGTAGAGGGTAACGTGGGGACAAGGACACATATGTAATATCTTAATCAATAAAAAATATATTAAAAAAAAAAAGAAAAGTCTTCAATAGAAATGAAAAAAGAAAAAAAAAAAAACAGTCCTTAAAAGTAGTATTACACTAGTAATATAAAGGTGGTTTTACTTTCTTTTTTTATTTTACTAACTTGTACTCATATTTCCTAAAGTTTCTACAATAAACCATTTCAATAAAAGCTGTTTAAAATATAAAAAAATAAATAAATAAATAAATAAATAAATAAATAAATAAATAAATAATATTGTCATTATTAAGTAGATATCAACTGGACCTTCCTGTCCCTTGAAATCTGGTTAGAGAAAACGTCAACCTCCAATTCCATTCTATTTAGATGTCTGAAATGGACTGGAAAACGTCTGTAAAATTCCTAAGGGACATTCCTCCACTCCTTCAGCTCTGAGCTCTTGTTCACTCCATTTATGGATCATCCAACATCTCACACAGGCTCTTTCTGTGGCGTTCCATACTGACTCAGGCGGGGAATCCAACCCTGACCTTGGTTTCACTGAGTGAATAAATGAGTGAATAACACTCAGGCACAGCCATTGGTGTGTTTAGTAGACTTTACTGAAGTTGCAAGAGAGAGGTTGTACATGGTAGTGAAGCAAAGAACTTAAACTGGAATACTAAGCTTTTTCTCTCTAAAATGCCCTTAGACCTTGCATGGGCCACTTCACTCCATGCACTTCAGTTTACTGTCAACATTTTTTCAGGAAGAAAACCCTTTTCTCTGTTTTATTGTCTTTGCAACTGTTAATGTATATGTGCCGGGGTTCTTATTCCAGCATTAAAAAGGGTTCAGCAATCTGGAAAAGGGGCTGTGTGTAACTTAAGTATGAGTCCAGAGACAAAGCATAATTTTGAAAGGCACTTGGGGGTCAGAGGAGCTTTAGCTTAAGAAACTAAGATCTCCTCATCTCAGGACCCCATGCTTTTTATTAACACCAATTGTCCCAAGGCAAAGCAGAGATATACACTTCAAAGGGTCAGGGTTTCGTATACAGAAGCATTGTCAGAATGGAAGAATTGCCTATGGCTGTTCAGGTGTTTGGCCAGTAGGAGGCAATAACATGTAGATTAAGATGCCCTGAGCTATCTGGCAGCAAGCAATCATCCCTTTTCAGGTTTGGGAAAATGCCTTTAGCCATTCCCAACAAGTGACAACATATGTGACTCATCCCTTGTTGAGTCCCCAGGTTCCATCAACCTTTTAATGAAACTCTGGCAATTATAACATGCTGGAATTGGCGTCCGGCATATCTGTTCTAAGAGTTTCTACTCTAGGCATCTTATCAACCTTCTAGATAAGGCAGCATTCTCCCAAAGAGAAATTCTACTACAAACTAATTATCTATATATTTTTATGCCTGCTTTATTGTTATTGCCATGATTAGCCTCCTTATTAATGTTAGGATTAAGCCTGACACCTGAGGAAAAGGTTTCGCAGATGTAGTCTCCATAAATCCATTTTCTTTAAATATGAGGATCCAGGACATCCGAGATTCCAGGGATGGACCTCCCCAGACGCCCACACACAGCATAAAATGGATAACAATGAGGCTGTCTGCTTCGCTGTGGTCCAACTCTACACCATGTGTTCTCTCCAACTTTAGCTGCTTAAATAAAGTACCTAAAACTCCAGAGCTTGAGAATCCAGTCTTTCTTCTCTCTACTCTTCCTCATCTCAAAAATTAGATTCCCTGAAATATTTTTCCCTGAGACTTTAACAGTAAATCAGTCTAGGACTTAATGAAGCTTTTGAAAGCCGAGCTCTCCGATTCACTGGGCAGAGTGCAGAAACAGAAATGAGCTCCAGACACGCTGAATCCAGGGCCATCAGTGAATTTCACCCAGCAACTGCCTACCGCACTTGTGGGAAATGCAGTCCTCCAGGTTCTTTAGGAAAACACTCCTCCTCACATCCCAGACCATAAGGTACACACAATAGACCTCCTTCTCCCTGATCTCAGTGATGGATTCAGTGACCCAGCTGCTTCATTTGATTCTTATGGAATAGAAGCTCTCCTTCCCACTGGATTTAACCCTGAAAGGATACCAGGCCTGGAACGGCAATCACAGCTTCCAGGGGCCACCATCTGTAAACAACAAGAAGGAAAAAAAGGTTGAAAGAAAGACACCAGGCCTGATGCCATCATTTAAGGCCTGCATCTAGCCAGCCCTCTCCTGGGACTTCTCAATCACTTAAAGTAATCAACATCCTCTTTTGCTTAAAATATTTTTCCCAGGTTTTTTTGTACCATGAAAAAGACAAGTCCTGCTGTGTGTACAGATCTGGTGGTAGGTCAGGAATCTGCTGCCTAATCCAGCCCGCTCAGTTCTGCTCTTGAGATCCAAGGATGATGGTGCAGGGGCTGCTCCTAGGCTGGAATAAGTGTCCATGTGTGTTTCAGGGCAGGAGTTCAAACCACAGTTGCTCTAGGCAAAGAGATGAAAGCAGAAATCTAGGGTCAGAAATGGGCAGAACCTGGTCCCTCACTTGCCACTGAAATGCTTCAATCACACCAGGTCCTTCACCAGAGTAGGCCAGTGTCCAGGGCACTGGCTCCTCCTCTCACGCGAGCTTATGCCAAAGATGGAAAATTTAGTGTCGATGCCTGAGCCTTAATGCTTCAAGGTGTAGACCGTTTACCAGGGGTGGGCAAACTTTTTGACTCGAGGGCCACAATGGGTTCTTAAACTGGACCGGAGGGCCGGAACAAAAGCATGGATGGAGTGTTTGTGTGAACTAATATAAATTCAAAGTAAACATCATTACATAAAAGGGTACGGTCTTTTTTTTTTTTTTAGTTTTATTCATTTCAAATGGGCCGGATCCGGCCCACGGGCCCTAGTTTGCCCACGGCTGGTTTAGCCGATGCTGTAGCCATTGCTATGGGGTCAAAGGGAAGAACAGTGATTACTGAACAGAGCTGGAGAAGTCCCAAAGTAACGAAAGTGGTGTGACCGTTGCAAAGTCCATTGACTTAAAAGATAAATATAAAATATTGGTGCTAAATTTGTTCAAGATGTTGCCAATAATACAAATGAAGAGGCCAGGATGGCACCACCACTGCTCTGTACCGGCACGCTGTGTTTCCAGGGAAGGCTTTGAGGAGGTTAGTGAAGGTTTGCTAATCCAGCGGAAATCAGGAGGGGCGTGATGTGAGCTGTTGATGCTGTAATTGCTGAATTTGAGAAATAGCCTAACCCTGTAACAACCCCTGAAGAAAGAGTTCAGGCTGCTACAATTCCTGCAAATGGAGATCAAAAAAACTGGCAACATAATTTTCAACCCAATGAAAATGGCTGGAAGAAAGGCCGTCATCACAGTAAAGGATGAAAAAAAAAAAAAAAAAAAAAAAAAAAACCACTGGATGATGAATTAGAAATGATTGAAGGCATGAAGTTTGATCGAGGTTATCTTTCTCCATACTTTATTAATACAGCAAAAGGTCAGAAATGTAAATCCCAAGATGCCTATGTTCTATTGAGTGAAAAGAAAATGTCTAGTGTTCCATCCATTGTACCTGTTCTTGAAACTCCCAATACTCACCATAAGCCCTTGGTCATAATGGCTAAATGTGTGGATGGAAAAGCTCTAAGTTCACTTGTTTTGAATAAGCTAAAAGTTGGTCTTCAGTTTGCAGCAGTCAGAGCTCAAGATTTGGGTGACAATAGAAAGAACCAGCTTACAGTCATGGTTATTGCTACTGTGGTGCAGTGTTGGGAGAAGAAAGATTGACTCTAAATCTTTTTTTTTTTAATAAATTTGTATTTTTTTAAAATATATTTTATTGATTTTTTACAGAGAGGAAGGGAGAGAGATAGAGAGTCAGAAACATCGATGAGAGAGAAACATCGACCAGCCGCCTCCTGCACATCCCCCACTGGGGATGTGCCCGCAACCCAGGTACATGCCCTTGACTGGAATCGAACCTGGGACCTTTCAGTCCGCAGGCCGACGCTCTATCCACTGAGCCAAACCGGTTTCAGCTTGACTCTAAATCTTGAAGACATTCAGCCTTATGACTCAGGAAAAGTTGGAGAGGTCATTGTGACCAAAGGTGATGCTATGCTCTTGAAAGGAAAAGGTGACAAGGCTCAAGTTGAAAAACATATTCAAGAAATCATTGAGCAGTTAGATAATATGACTAGTGAATATGAAAAGGAAAAACTCAATGGACATCTGGCAAAACTCTCAGAGGGAGTAGCTGTGCTGGAGGTTGGTGGGGCAAGTGATGTTGAAGTGAAGGAAAATAAAGGCAGAGTCACAGATGCCCTCAATGCTACACTAGCTGCTGTTGAGGAGGGCATTTTTCTGGGAGGGGGTTGTGCCCTGCTCCGGTGCATTCCAGCCTAGGACTCAGCTAATGAAGATCCAAAAATTGGTATAGAAATTATTTAAAAAGCACTCACAATTCCTGGTTATGACACTATGCTTGTAGATTTTATGAATATGGTGGGAAAAAGAATCATTGATCCAACTAAGGTTGTAAGAACTGCTTTATTGGATGCCGCTGGAGTGGCCTCTCTGTTAACAACAGCAGAAGTTGTGGTCACAGAAATTCCTGAAGAAGAGAAAGACCCGCCTGGCTGGTGTGGTTCAGCAGTTGAGGGGGACCCAGGAACCAAGAGGTCACCGGTTTGTATCCTGGTCAGGGCACATGTCTGGATTGCAAGCTCAATCCCCAGTCGGGGTGCATGCAGGATGCAGCCAATCGGTGATGTTCCTCTCTCATTGATGTTTCCATCTCTGTACCCCTCTTCCTTCTTCTCTCTTTAAAAACCAATAAAAACATGTATATTTTTAAGAAGGAAGAAGAGAAGGACGCTGGAATGAGAGGTGGCATGTTCTAATCCTGGAATAGTGCTTCTCTGTCATGAATGAGAACTGTGTGAGGAAGCTCAGGGCAGTGCTCCTCACCTGTAACTTCAGAGAAGTAGGTTGGAGAAAATGACTGAAGAAAAGGATGGTTAATGTCTAAGAAAATCACTATTGCCCTAACTGGTTTGGCTCAGTAGATAGAGCATCAGCCTGTGGACTGAAGGGTCCCAGGTTTGATTCTGGTCAAGGGCACATACCTTGATTCCTAACCCTCATAAGGGTTAGTGCGAGAGGCAACCAACTGAAGTGTGTCTCTCTCACATCGACGGTTCTCTCTCTCTCTCTGTCTCTCCCCCTCCCTTCCACTATCTCTAAAAATCAATGGTGAGGATTAACAAAACAGACACAAAAGAAGCCTTGCCTGTGTGGCTCAGTGGTTAAGCATTGGCCTATGAACCAGGAGGTCATCGTTCAATTCCCTGTCAGGGCACATGCCCAGGTTGTGGGCTCAATCCCCAGTATAGGGTGTGCAGGAAGCAACTCATCAATGATTCTCTCACCATTGATGTTTCTATCTCTCTCTCTCCCTCTCCCTCTCCTCTCCTCTCTGAAATCAATAAATACATTTTTTTAATGAAAATCACTATAACATGAGTTTCTGGTTTCAGTTGATAACATACAATGATTTGCTGCTGTCATTGTCCATGCCTACAGATAGTTTATTTTGTATTTTTGAATAAAAATACATTTGAACATTCTTGGTAACTAAATGCAAGAGCCATGTAGCAATGTATTACTTTCAACTTAAATCACTGAGGCATTTTTACTACTCTCCTGTTAATATCAGGATTTTAGTGCTTGCCATCGCCCGATGAGAAGTTAAGAAGCAGCCTTTCTGTGGAGAGTAAGAATAATTGCATACAAAGTAGAGAAATACCCAATTATGTGAACTTTGTGTAATAAAAATTTGTTTAAAGTCAAAGAAAAAAGAAATGGGCAGAACCTGGCAATGTGTTTCTTGGTGGTGTTGTGTGTGTGTGTGTTTTTCCAATAACATTCAAAGGCTATTACTGAATTTGACCAAATTTCTTATAAATTAAATAAAAATATTCCTTCAATTGCATTTGTGACTCTGCTCTTTCTAAGCAAAGATTAGATAATATTATTAACACATGGTGATCCCTGCTATAATATGTGTCAATGTCCATGTGAATGACTAGTTTGCAAAGGTTTACAGGGTTACTCTACAGCCCCAGACCCAGGCAAGTCCACTTTGCCATATAGAAAGGCATCAGCTAGGGCAGGGGTCGGCAAACTCATTAGTCAACAGAGCCAAATATCAACAGTACAACGATCGAAATTTCTTTTGAGAGCCAAATTTTTTAAACTTAAACTATATAGGTAGGTACATTGTTATTAACTTAATTAGGGTACTCCTAAGGTTTAGGAAGAGCCACACTCAAGGGGCCAAAGAGCCGCATGTGGCTCACAAGCCACAGTTTGCCAACCACAGAGCTAGGGTTTTTTTTTTTGGCAGTTCTCAAGCTAATTATTGAGTGACTCCATATTTACTTTTATCCTAAAACATCATAGAATCTCGTTTCTTGATTAAATTGTGGAAATTTTTGGTGTGATTTACCTTCTGTCCATTTCATGAATGACATATCTATGTAATTTTTGTGTTTGCCTTATATTATAATATTGATGTTTATAGGAAACATAGTGGCCAAATTTGGGGGACATTCCCTTTTAGATGGAATATCATTTTTGGATACTGTATATCATGGCACAATGAGCTTATGCTCACAGTTTTTAATCATTTTTAACAACTTTATCCAGGTATAATTAACATGCAATAAAACACACTTATTTAAAATATATGATTTGATAAGTTTTTACATATGGAAGCACCTATAAAACCATCACTTTAATCAAGATAATGAACCTATACATCAAAACCCAAATCTTCCTTCTTACCCATTTGTAATCCAATTCCTCAAACCACTGCCCACTTCTTGCTTCCCCAGGCAGCCACTGACTTGCTTTCCTTCACTAAAGATTATTTTGTAGACCAATGGAACAGAACAGAGAACCCAGAAATCGTCCAAGCCATTATCCTCAATTAATATTTGGCAAAGGAGGCCAGAGCATACAATGGAGTCAAGACAGTCTCTTCAATAAATGGTGCTGGGAAATTTGGTCAGATACATGCAAAAAAATGAAAGTAGATCATCAACTTACACCATACACAAAAACAAACTCAAAATGTCTAAAGGACTTAAATATAAGACAGGAAACTATAAAAATCCAAAAAGACTCCATAAGCAGCAAAATAGCAGACATATGTCGTAACAATATCTTTACTACACAGCTCCTAGGGCAATGAAGACTAAGGAGAAAATAAACAAATGGGACTATATCAAAATAAAAAGCTTCTGCACAGCAAAAGAAACCATCAACAAAACAACAAGAAAGCCCATTGCATGGGAGAACATATTTGCCAATGATATTTCAGATAAGGATTTAATCTCCAAAATTTACAGAGAACTCATACAACTTAACAAAAGGAAGATCAATGATCCAATCAAAAAATAGGCAAAGGACCTAAATAGACACTTTTCAAAAGAGGACATACAGAAGGCTGAGAGACATATGAAAACATGCTCAAAGTCACTAATCATCCGAGAGATGCAAATCAAAACAACAATGAGGTACCATCTCACACCTGTCAGAATGGCTATCATCAACAAATCAACAAATGACAAATGCTGGCGAGGATGTGGAGAAAAAGGAACCCCCATGCACTGCTGGTGGGAATGCAGACTGGTGCAGCCACTGTGGAGAACAGTTGGAGCTTCCTCAAAAAACTAAAAATGGAACTCCCATTTGACTCAGTGATCCCACTTCTAGGACTATATCCCAAGAAACCAGAAACACCAATCAGAAAGGATATATGCACCCCTATGTTCATAGCAGCGCAATTTACAATAGCTAAGATTTGGAAACAGCCCAAGTGCCCATCAGCAGATGAGTGGATTAAAAAACGGTGGTACATCTACACAATGGAATACTATGCCGCTATAAAAAAGAAGGACCATTTACCATTTGCAACAGCATGGATGGAACTGGAGAGCATTATCCTAAGCAAAATAAACCAGACGGAGAAAGATAAATATCACATGATCTCACACATATGTGGGATATAATGATCAACATAACTTGATGAACAAAAATAGATCCAGAGACAAATGGCGGGGGGGGGGGGGGGTGGCTAGAGAGCAACCAAAGACATGTATGCATGCATATTAGCATAACCAATGGACACAGACACTGGGACGGTTGGGGCTTGCCCGGGGTGGGAATGACTAGGGGAGGGGAGATCAATCAGGGAAAAAGAAGACATATGTAAAACTTTAGACAATAAATAAATTAATTAATTAATTAATTAATTTTTTAAAAAAGATATAATTGACGTATAAAAAAAGATTATTTTGCATTTCTAAAATTATATAGCATACACTCTTTTGTGTCTTCTTTTACCTGGCACATTACTTTGTGATTTATCCAAGTTGTAGGTTATATCCCACCTGTAATCCTTTTTATTGCTAACTAGTATTCCATTGAACAGATATACCATAGTTTATTATATTCATTCAGTTTGATGGACAGTTGGGCTGCTTTCAGTTTAGGGCTATGACAAAATAAAGCTGCTACAAACATTATGTGCAAGTCTCTACATGAGCACACACTTTCATTTCTCTTGGATAAAATCCTAGGGGTGGATTAGTTGGGTCATATAGCAGGTGCAGGATTGACTCTTTAAGGAACAGCCGCGCTGCTTTCCTAAGGGGCTGTGCTGTTTCACGTTCCCGGCAGCAGCTGAGCGTTCCAGTTCCCCCACGTCTTCACCAGCGCTTCAGATGGTCCGTCTCTTCCATGCAGGGGTGTCTAATAGGTGTGTAATGAATGGCTTCTCATTGTGCTTCTAATTTGCATTTCTCTCATAAATAATGATGTTAAGCATATTTCCATGTGCTTATTTACCAACAGTGTATTCTTTGGTGAAGTGCTGTTTACATTTGTCCATTTAAAAAACTGTTTTTTTATGAAAATAATAATAATAATAATAAACTGTTTTTTAATTGAATTTTGAGAATTCTTCATAAATTCTGAAGTCAAGATTTCTGATTTGTGAATAAATGCCTCTAGTTTCTGCTCACCTGTTTACTATCTCAATATATTTTGAAAGGCAGAAGTTCTAAGTCAAGTATATTAAGTTTTTAATTTGATTTATTAGGGTGACATTGGTTAATAAAATTATATAGTTTTAGAGAGTACAATTTTATAATACATCATCTGTATTGTATTATGTGTTTACCACCCAAAGTCAAGTCTTCTTCCATCACCATTTATCCCCATATCCCCTCTTTTACCTCCCCATCCCTTTCCCCTCTGGTAATCACCATGCTATTGTCTATCTATGAAGTTGGTTTTTTCCTTGCAGTGTTATTTACAATATTAAGTATTTCTTTAATGGATCATACATTTTGTATTATAGCTAAGATATCGTTCCCTAATCCATGATCACAAAGATTCTCTTCTATGTTTTCATTGAGAAGTTGTATAGTTTGGGGGTTCACAGGTATTTGATCCATGTTAATTTAATTTTTGTATACAGTGCAAGGAATAAGTAGAATGTTCTTGTTATTGTTGTTTTGGGGGATTTTTGCCTATAGATATCTATTTATTTCAGCCCAAATAAGACTATCTTTTCTCCACTAACCAAACTGCCTTTGCAACTTTGTTGAAAATAGATTGACCATATATGTATGGTCTATTTCCAGACTCTCTATTCTGTTCCATTGATATATTTGTCTATCTTTACACATACACCACATTATCTGAATTACTAGAGCTTTATAAGTTCAAAGTCAAGTAGTGACAAGTCCTCCAACTTTGTTTTCCTTTTTCAAAGTTGCTTTAGCTATCGTGGTTCTTTTGCATTTTTCTCTAAATTTTAGAATCAGATATAAAGGGTGTCCCCTCCAAAAAAAATGTACATACACACTCTGAATAATTATAAAGGCGGTGTTTATTAAAGTTCATTTCATTTTCAAAATTGAGCTATCAGCTGTTACAGTGTTTATACACTTTGGGGGACAACCTGTATTAAGGGAGCTCAAACCCAGTGGGAAGGGGAGTTTTTGACAAAACACAACTTAGCAACTATTGAAGAAATTTAAGTATCTCATAATTACACCTCAATAACTTAAAATGTCTCAATTAAACTGTATATATATGTGTTATATGTATATATTATATATAGTTCTTTAAAAATAATATGGCAATCAGTAATATAGCAAGCACTATAAACAAGTTTATACCCTTTGATCAGTATTGTTAGCAAGCCAGCTCTCCAAAAACAAAACAAAAAAGCCCTGATTTGCAGTATTTGTCCATTTTTGTGGCGTAAATCACCCTACCTATTACAGCTGATTTCAAGAGAGTTCAAGAGGTTTGCAAAATGGGCTCTCACAAGCTGGTGTGACCCAGCTCCAGCACACCTCTGCCTTTGATCCTTCTCCTAAAAATGAACCCTAAACAAAATAATTTCAACAAGAAAAAAAAGCTATAACACAAAATTGTCATTGCATGGCTGCTTATGATAGCAGAAAATATGTCAACAATCTAAATAGTTTGTTTATCCACTTGATGAAATAACGTACAGCTATTAAAATAGAAAAAGAATGGAACAATATAGAAAAACATTTGATGTAATGTGAAGAGAAGAAAGAAGAAAGAAAATTTTATGTTCTCTAGAATTACATTGATGTAAAATATGTATGATTATGGCCAAAGTCTCCAGAATACACAAAAATAAAACCTATTACTCTTGTGATAGAGAGTAATTTATTTTTCTGTTGAAAGGGCCTTTAAAGTTGTTATACTAATACACACATTTTTTTAACACAGCAAAACAAAATCAGTAGTAGTTGACTTAACCCCATTTCTAAAGATAGATGCATTTGCACATTGGATTAGGCCAACGGCATCCAGGCCAGGGCTGGAGCCCTGCTCCAATAGGCATTACAACATCATTAGAAATCTGGTGGAAAAAGTATTTATCAGAACTCCTACGAAGGAAATATCCATGTAGAGACCTCCATCACCACCACCCCAAGGGCAGGCTGAAGTAACAACTGACTGTTCAAATGCTTCTGAGGAGGGTGGGTCTGTTTCGCTGTACGTCTTTGTTTTATCTGATGGGGTCTGAACATGAGTGAGGTATATGGGGGGGAGGGGGTTCTCCTTAACAGCTCTTTGTTCACTCAGCCTTCAACCTCTTCCCTAAATAATTGTTGAGAAAATATTTAACAACACTGTTTAAAGGTGTGCCAAGTTGTTAGCTTGTCTAAGGCACCCAGGTGTCTCTCTCTCTCTCTGGCCCTAAACATATTCCACCAATTTCCCTCAATTCCATTCAAATCAGGAAAAGTTAAGTGAGTCCTGATTCGCTGCCAGGCCCTGGCTAAAGTCTGGGGACACAGGGAGGGATGAAGACTCAATTTCCGCCTTTGAGAAGCCTGGTATTGTAAGCTAGTCATGGAGTGAAACAACAGGGCACTGGGGTAGGCGCTGCTGCATATGAGAAGCTGATGGGTCCCTTCCTGGAGCCTCGCCCACGGAGCCCAGGGAAGCATGTTGACGGGATCCCCTGATGCCTTCAGTGAAGCCTGCTCCAAGTCTATTAACCTCTCAAGCTTTCTTCTCCATCTGGGCTCCCTTTGCCCTCTGCCAGGATCTGGCCATTCCCTGCACGGATTTGTTCCAAGGCAATTCCAGCCTAAAAGGCTGCAGCTTGCTCAGCTCGGCATTAGGTTGACAGACATGCCTGCCAACTGGCAGGGGCTTCCTCGCCCTCCCCGCCCTTATCTGTCTTCTCCAAGCAGAGCAGGTGGCAGAAACCTGGCACGAGGTAGAGGCCATGTCGTGTGAAGACCCCAAAGCTTGCCAGAGAAGCCCAGGTGCCTCTTGCCACCAGTGCCATGAGTAGGAAGAGACAGGGAACTGAGGCAGCTTCGTGGCTCCTGGAAGCTCCTGGGGCTTCTCCGAATGAAAATAGCTGAAGAGAACACTGATGATTTCCAACACGGAGGAAGAAAGGACGTGCAGCGATGCTCTCGTCTGGAGGTGTTTGATTTCCGAGTTGTGAAGTGGGCTTCCATGGTCCTCTTCTTTCCTCCTCCGACAGGCAGCCCGGCCTAAATCTGGGGTATCTTCCCAGCCCTCCAACAGCCTAGACAACGTAAGTTGTGAAAAGGACTTTCTTGCTGAGGATAGGAAATGATGATGATAACAGTTATTCCACACGAGGAAACAAAATCTTGCCGTTTGCAACAGTATGGGTGGACCTAGGGGGTATTATGCTAAGTGAAATAAGTCAGACAGAGAAAGACAAATGCCATATGATTTCACTTAAATGTGGAATCTAAAAATCAGGATAAATGAACAAAACAAAAACAAACTCATAGATTCAGAGAATATTTTGATGGGTGCCAGGTGAGAGGGAGGTTGGGGGATAGGTGAAAAGAATTAAGATGTGCAAATTGCCAGTTATAAAAAGTCACAGAGATGTAAATTACAGCATAGGGAATACAGTCAATAGTAATGCAATAACTATGTATGGTGTCAGATGGTACTAGAGGTAGGTGATCACTTCATAAGGCATATCAATGTCTAATCCTTATGCAGTACACCTGAAACTAATGTAATAGTGTATATCAACTATAATTGAAAAATTAAAAATTATTTTTAAAAAATAAGTTTTAAAAATGTAAACGACAATAAAAAAACACCAGGAAACAGAGACTGAGTTCAGAGAGTTCCTCTACTTCCTTCTCTGAGGAAAGAGCAAAGAAAGCCAGGGCTCTGCAGGTGTGTAGTGAAAATTCAGTGTGTGAGTGGCTTGGAGGTGAACAGTGCCATTTAAATACAATGGAATTGAATGGCGGAATCAAAATCCCTAAAATGTATGCCTTGCCCTCAGATACATGCAAAGAAATGTGTATCACCAACCTGAAACCTTTTCTCACCAAGAAAATTGACCAAACTCTGATTCCTCAGAGTTCCTACAGAACATTAGATGCCACAGGTGCATAGAAACGCTCTGTGGAAACTGATCCTTGGCAAGTCGGAACTACAAGTGAACCAGATATGGGAAGAATCCGTCCCAACACTTGACAGAAGTTAACTGATGTTGCAAATGGTACATTGCCTGTGCTGGCATTGAGCTTGGTAAATCAAATGAACTCATTGGAAGGTACTTATAAAACATTCAGTCTTGGGTAAATGGATTTTAATTCGATGGAAGAGAAAGCAAAGCTCGTTGCCATGGAAACCGGCTTTTATCTGTCTAGGTTATCTCAGGTCAGGGACATCAATGCTGATGGTTTTGAATGGCTCTAAACAGTACTACAAATGTGGACATAGTTACTCTCCTAAATACAAGTGGGCTTATTTTTACATTTGGGCCATAACACAACTATTTTATAGCTGCTGTTCAACAAGAAGCAAGACATTCATTAGCTGAAGGTATACCAATATATGTTACCTTTACAAGTGATCATTTATGTTGTTTTTATATATTTTAAATAAAAAGCATTTGACTTCTAAGTCAGGAATTAAGTATTATAATAATAACGCAACACTTACTGAATTCTTGCTATGTACTAACTGCTTTGCATGCATTCTCTCAATTCATCTTTTTAAATACCCTATGAAATCAGTGCTGTTTTATTCCTCATTTTACATAGAGAAAAACTGAGGTTCAACAGTCTGCCCAACATTTCACAGTGAGGTGTGTGTCACTGCATGAAACTAGAAATCGACTACAATAAAAATACTCAAAAACATTCAAACACCTAGAGGCTAAATAGCACGTTATTAAACAATTAATGGGTTACCAATGAGATGAAGAAAGAAATAAAAGACTTTCTGAAAACAAATGAAAATGAACACACAACCACCCAAAAATCTATGGGATACAGCGAATGTAGTCCTGATCTACCTCAAGAAATAATAATAATAAAAATCTCAAATAAATTATCTAACCCTACAACTAAGAGAATTAGGAAGAGAGCAACACAAAAAGCCCAGAGTAAGTAGAAAAAAGGAAATAATAAACATCAGAGTGGAAATGAATGACATAGAGACTAAAAAATCAATATAAAAGGTCAATGAAACCAAGAGCTCGTTCTTTGAAAAGATAAACAAGATTGATGAACCTTTAGCCAAACTCATCAAGAAACAGAGAGAACCCAATAAATAAAATCGGAAATGAAAGAGGCAAAGTAACAACTGACATCACAGATATACAAAGGATTATAAGAAAATATGATGAAAAACTATCTGCCAACAAATTGGACAGCCTGGGCAAAATGGATAAATTCCTAGAAACATGCAATTTTCCAAAGCTCAAACAGGAAGACTCAGAAAACCTGAATAAACCAATAACAGCTGATGAAATTGAAGCAGTAACCAAAAAACTCCCAGCAAACAAAAGTCTTGGACCAGATGGCTTCACAGGTGAGTTTTACCAAATATTCAGAGAACTAACACCCCTCAAACTACTCCAAAAAATTCAATAGGAAGAAAGACTTCCAAGCTCTTTTTATGAGGTCAGCATTATCCTAATTCCAAAACCAGATAAAGATACCACAAAGGAACAAAACTACAGGCCATTATCCCTGATGACCATAGATATTAATATCCTCAACAAAATATTAACAAATTGGATCCAGCAATACCTTAAAGAGATCTTACACCATGACCAAGCGGGATTTATTCCAGGGATGCAAGGCTGGTACAATATTCATAAATCAATAAATGTGATAGATTACATAAACAAAATGAAGGATAAAAATCACATTATCATATCAACAGATGCAGAAAAAGCATTTGATAAAATCCAGCACTCATCCTATATAATAAAAGTCCAGGCACCATAAGCGTAATGACCGGAACACCAGGTACCAGAACCACCATGGCCCCTTGTCAGGCTAGCCCTGCCCCCAAGCAAGTGTTAGGGGCAATAAGGCAGGCAGGCAGAGTGGTTAGGGGTGATCAGGTAGGCAGACAGCCCCTCACAGGGCTGGCCCCACCCCCCCAGCAAGCAGTTAGGGGTGATCAGGTAGGCAAAAAAGTGGTTAGGGGTGATCAAGTAGGCAGGCAGAGTGGTTAGGGGCAATCAGGTAGGCAGATGGCCTCGCAGGGCTGGCCAAGCCCCTCAGCAAAGAAAGAGGGAGGCCCAGGCCACTAGCGGCAACTCTGTGGCAGGTGTGTGGCCAGCCAGCGATCACCCCACAGAGGGAGGCCCAGGCCAGCCAAGCCATCACACCCCACACCTGTCACCTGCAGAGGGAAGCCACCAGTGGCAGGGGAGGCAGGGGTAGTGCTGCACAGATGGCAAGCAGTGGCAGTGGTGGGGGTGGGGCCAGCTGCCTGCAGCTGGAGGAAGGAAAGCCCTGATAGGTCCTGATCTCAGGCCAGGCCTAGGGACCCTACCCAATGGTTCCCGGATTGTGAGAGGGCGCAGGCTGGGCTGAGGGACCCCTCTGAGTGCACAATTTTCATGCACCGGGCCTCTAGTTTATAATAAAAATTCTCAGCAAAGTGGAAACCATAAAAATCCTAGAAGAAAACATAGGCAATAAAATCTCAATCATGTCATATAATGGGATTTTTGCTAGTACATCTCTTAGGGCAAGAGAAACAAAGGAAAATTTAAACAAATGGGACTACCTCAAACTAAAAAGCTTCTGCACAGCAAAAGAAACCATCATCAAAACGAAAAGGGATCCCTCTGTATGTATGGGAGAATATATTCACCAATGATACATCTGATAAGGGGTTAATTTCCAAAATATATAAGGAACTCATATAACTCAACAAAAGAAAGACAAACAATCCTACTAAAAAACTGGGCAAAGAATAGACACTTCTCCAAAGAAGACATACGGATGGCCAAGAGACATAAGAAAAAATGCTCAATGTCACTAACCATCAAATAGATGCAAATTAAAACAACAAGGAGATATCAGCTCACACTTGCCAGAATGGCTACCAGCAATAAATCAACAACAAATGCTGGCAAGGATGTGGAGAAAGGGAACTCTAGCACACTGCTGGTGGGAATGCAGACTGGTGCAGCCACTGTGGAAAACAGTTAAGGAGTTTCTTCAAAAAATTAAAAATGGAACTGCTGTTTGACCCAGCAATCCCACATCTGGGAATATAGCCTAAGAATCCCAAAAACACCACTCAGAAAGAATATATGCACCCCTATGCTCATAGCAGTGTTATTTACAATAGCTAAGATCTGGAAACAGCCCAAATGCCCATCAGTAGATTCATAGATAAGTGGATAAAAAAGCTGTGATATATTTACCCAATGGAATACTATGCAGCTATAAAAAGGGAGCTCTTACCCTTGGTGACAGCATGGATGGACCTGGTGATTATTTATTATGTTAAGCAAAATAAGCCAGTCAGAGAAAGACAAATATCTCATGATCTTACTTATATGTGGAATCTAATGAACAAAATAAACTGGCAAACAAAATAGATCCAGAGGCATGGAAGCATGCAACAGACTGACGGATCTCAGCGGGTGGGGGATGGGAAGAGATCCACCAAAGAACTTATATGCATAAATGCATAGCCCATGGACACAGACAATAGTGTGGCGAAGACCTGGGGTGGGGCAGGGGCTGGGTGGATGAGGGCAAAGGGGGGAAATGGGGGACATCTGTACTACTTTCAACAATTTAACAAAAAGACTGCATCTTGCCCTAGCTGGTTTGGCTCTCTGGATAGAGCGTCAGCCTGCGGACTGAAGGGTCCCAGGTTCCGTTCCAGTCAAGGGCATGTACCTTGGTTGCAGGCACATCCCCAGTAGGAGGTGTGCAGGAGGCAGCTGATCGATGCTTCTCTCTCATCGATGTTTCTAACTCTCTATCCTTCTCTCTTTCTCTCTGTAAAAAAATTAATAAAATATATTATAAAAAAAGACTGCGTCTTTAGCAATAAGTCTGGCCCTAACAGTCACAAATATCTCATTCTCTTTCTCCCTCTCTACCAGCTTGAGGAGTTAAGGAGCAGAGAGGCATCTTGTCCCTGGGTCAAATAAAAAACCTTTTCCTTTTGCCCCAAAGCCTCTGTGCACCAGCCTCACTGCAGGCTCAACCCCACACCGGCCCACTCTCCGCCCAGCGTCCACCTGGCACCATGGCCTCTTTCCCTGACTACTTCCAGGCCCAGGTGCTTGCTCTCTGCCCAGCACAAATGATGTAGACTCAGGAGAGCACTTCAGTAATTGGCCTGAGCAGCACACCACCTGCGGCCCGTGTATTTTTTGTTCTCCCTCCCACACACCCCTGCTTTTTCAGGCCTGGAGTTTGGAAGTGATTTCTGAACCACCCTTAGCATGCTGCAAGGCCCAGGAGGTGGAGGGGGCAGGGGGCACAGGCAGCAGTCATCTCTTCCCCCTCCTCCCCAGCCATGTGCCGCTGCTCCTGCCCCCTCTCCCTTCATCACCTCTGAAACTCCAACTGGGCGCTTAGCCCATACTCACCTGCCTTGCCAGCCCCACTTCCCTCCCCCACGCCATACTTCTTCCTCATTTATAAGAATTTCCATCTGAAAGGAAATTTTTTCTTCTTTTAAAAAAAAATCTCCTGAGCTGGGAACACCACAGATTGTAACTATAGCGAGGCATCAATCAAGCCTCAATAATTGCACAGCACAGGGTTTCCTGTTAGGGCTGAGCTACCTGCCAGAAAATGGCAGCAATCAGCCTATTGGCAGCAGACAATCAGGCATCATTTGTAATTCTTTATAGCTGCATGTTTTCTGTCCGGGAATTGGATGCTAATCAATCAGTTGTCATGGCAACCCAGCACCCCACAGCTATCAATACAGGAAAAAGATGGGAGAAATGATGAGGGCAGTGAGTGCCATAATTCCTGGAAGGGAGTGCCAGGTGACCCCAGTAGGTGCCAACCCCATGAGAAGCAAGACCAAGAAAGAGCTTGAGCCCCCAAGGGGAAAACATCCTAGCTGGTCCAGGGAAAAGCTGCTGTCTTAGTCAATGAGTAGAAGCAGGTGGGTAATGTGGAGGTCACCTCATTGTCCTTGGATACCGGTTGAGCTTCCAGGGGCAGGCAATAAGTAAACAGTTTAAGAAAAAAGACAAGCGCTAGTGATGGAGGAGAAAGGGAGATCCATTATCCAATCAGCCAGCAAATGTTTATGGAGCACCCAATACGTGTGAGGCCCTCCACGTGGCAAATACTGTCTGGTCTCAGCCACCCAACATAGTCAGCAAAAGCCAACCAGGACCCACAGCAGCACTCGATGCACCAGAAGAGTGGTACCATCTCTGTGTAACACTGTAGGAGAGGTCAGCCATGGAGACCTCCAGTGTGACCCAGCATGAGGAAGGTGATGGATCAAAACCATATGCCAGGACTGAGCTAAACATGCTCACCTACTTGTGTTAAATTCCAACAGCATGGGAAAGTGGGTTTCATCATTTCTAATTCACTGCTGAGGAAACCAGCATAGAATGGCTGAATAAACTGGCTAACATCACACAGCTAGGAAAGGCCGGGATAAGACTGCCCTTAAATCGTGGACCTAATTTTTACCCAATACCATATATACAATGGCTGCTCTGCAGTTGAGGGTCTGTCAGGGTCATATTTATTCAGACTCTCAGGAGCCCTGAAAACCACATAGCCCATCTAAAGACAAGATTTATCATAAGACAGATTTCTGACTGGCCTTGCCAGTAATTCAGAACCATCCCCTGGAGATATCAGTTCAGCTCAGGGTGACTCTAGAAAAGTCATTTTATCTCTGTGTCTTCAATTCCCCTCTCTATGCAATGTTCAGATATTTTCTATATAATGTTCACAATAGACAGTGTGCGTGGATAATACTCCTAGCCCAGAGTAGCTTCTCTATTCCTTCTTTCCTTCCTGACCTCTACAGAGGTTCTCTAGATCTGGTCTGCACAGACAAGCGGCTTCCTTGAGTGGGTTAAGAGTCTGTTCTAGAAAGCTTGCTAAGCGTTCCAAAACGCAATCAGAAGAAGCTGAAAACGTGTTGGCTTCTACACCCTTAGTCTCAGGCTTCTCCAGAGAAACAGAACCAGTGGGAGATATATGTGAAGAAATATACAGAATTGGCTAATGCAATTATAAAGGCTGGCAAGCCCCAGGATGGAAACACAGGAGAGCCAGTGGGGTGACTCAGGCCAAGGCCAACGGCTTGAGGACCAGGAGCACCGAGCAATGTTGCAGCTCAAGCAACAGGCAAGAAGGGCTGAATTCCTTCTTCCTCCCCCTTTTGTTCTAAACAGGCTCTCAGCGGATTGGGTGATGCCCACCCACAGTGGGGAGGACTACCCACCTCACTGAGTCCACCAATTCAGAAGCTACTTCCATCTGCAGACACCCTCACAGACATACCCGGAAGTAACGTTTAGCCAGATATCTCTGCACCCTGTGATGCCGTCACATAAAATCTGTATCACAGGCCTCATGTACCTCCCCCCATCTGACTTCTGGGGAGGCTTTGAAAGGTCAAGTCAAAAGGCTCCCCCTCCCCAGGAAAAGCCTCATAACCCTCAGCTCCAAGGCCACCTCACCTCTGTCAGGACCATACATTGTGATGAGATTTGAGTTTGTCAGACAATTCCTGGTAGGACACTGTGGCATTACCAAAATGACATATGAAGCTCTGTGAGTGTGAACCTCGTTACCAGCCAATTAACTTACCAAACTGTTCTTATTAAAGCAATTGCATTCTTTAAACTCACTTTTTCTTTAACCCAGATGATATCCAGGCATATTTTATGGCACAGCTTCCTTGCCACACTCAGTGAGCTTTGGTTCAAATGTTTTATGGCCTGAGAAGGGGCTTTCAAACGCAATATGGAGGAAAAGGTATAAGCCTTGGGTTCCCTTCCTGTTCCTTCCACTAAATATGAGCGTAACCTTTTGCAAGTGACTCCCTCTCTGAGGCTCGGCCCCGTCTGTGGATAAAGGAGCAGCATTTTCAAGGTGTCTTCCTCGGAGAATCTCCATTTTCATGTACAACGTTAGCAGCTGTGCACTTACACTCAAACAACGTAGGTAACTGGGAGAGAACGCTTTCAGCAGTGAAATGGTCCAAAACAAGGTTGAGAGCCCTAGCTGGTTTGGCTCAGTGGATAGAGCGTCAGCCTGCAGACTGAAGGGTCCTGGGTTCGATTCTGGTCAAGCGCACATGCCCAGGTTGTGGGCTCGATTCTCAGTAGGGGGCGTGCAGGAGGCAGCCTATCAGTGATTCTCTCTCATTGATATTTCTATCTCTCTCTCTCTCCTCTCCCTTCCTCTCTGAAATCAATAAGGATATTTTTTTAAAAAGGCAAGTTTGAGAAACGTTGCGTGAAGCCATGTTTTTAGGTTTCCTTCCTGGGTGGATTTCTGGAGCTTGCGGGAGGCTAGTGGAAGAGGGGAATCTAAGGCTGCACTTACCACGTTTAACCTCCTGCACTTGCCACGTTTAACCTCTAAACCATATTTTGTGTGTTTGGCTTTTTTGTTTGTTTGTTTCTGTCCCTGAGCATCTCTAAATGCTTGTGTTCCAAGGATCAAACCTGAGAAAACACTGACGTAAAGGCTCTCTAAGCAGTGTTTGCTCTGACAACAGCTGGAAAAACCTGGCGTCCACTGCTTGCTGCGGCCAGCCTCCTCCCTTCCGGCAAAGCCAGGCCTTACAGAGCACACCGCAGACCCCCGAGCGGTGGCGTGGAAAATTCCCAACACACTTGATCAAATGCAAAAAGCAAAACCCAGGCTTTATGAAATGGCCCCCTTGGTATGTGAGCTCAAGTGCAGGTGGAGCCGAGCGGGTGCAAGGCTGGATGTAAATGCATGGCTGTGCGTAGACACGTTCTCAGCACGTGCGTAAGAAACTCTTTGCAGCAGATTCCCTGTGGCGTGGCACTGAGGGTGGAGATCAAGCATATTTTTCCTTTTCATTTTATACCATTAACTACTGTTGGAATTTTTTTTTTTAACCAGGCCATGTAGCATTTTTATGATTTAAAAAAACTAAATTTTTAAAAATATGTTTTTATTGATTGTAGAGATAAAAGAAGGGAGATGGGGGGAGAGAGAATCATCCATCCGCTGTCTCCTGCATGCCTCCTACGGGGGATCAAGTCCACAACCGGATATGTGCCCTGACCGGGGATCGAACCAGCAACCTCTTGGTGCATGGGAAAACACTCAGTCCACTGAGCACGCTGGCCAGGCATAAAAAAACTAAATTTTTAAAAGCTATTTAGAAACCCTTTCAGCTCAACTTTTATAATTTTGTGGTTTCTTGAGCCCCACATTGAGGCTAATTTAAGCCTGTCTTCTTAGTGAGAAATGGTCAAAGCTTTACACCCTGGGTCCTCTGGAGTGCCTACTCTTTTGTATTCTCCAGCCTGAGTCCGCAGGCAGAGCTGGGTGGATGGATCCCCTAGGAGTAACCAGCCCCTCTCCTTGGCATCCCACACCTGGGGGCTGCATCTGGGTCTGCAGGCGGCCAAAGAACCCAGCCACAGGGGCCGGAATAGAACGTTGAGTCCCGCTGTAGGCAAACATTAACAGGCAAACCACAATTAAGCACAGAATCCTAGAATCCAAAAACATCCGAGCTGGAAACATCATTCGACAGAGGAAAGATCTGAAACCCCAAGGAGTGGCATGGAGGAACACACCGCTCATCTCAACTCGGGGACTCCTGATACTGAGCCTGGGCCAATTTCCACCCTGCGGCATCTCTTTGCAAAACCGAGAGAACACGCCACTGAGCTGCCCACACAGAGACAGGGGCACATTCCCCACTTCCAGAATGACCATCGCCAGACAGGAGGGGCTGAAGAAACAAACTCCAACCGGAAAAGGCAGGGCCCAATGAAGGCAAGGCAAAGCTGGTTAGCTACTGTAGCTCCCATTGAAAATCTTGGGGAAAGGGCACCAAGGAAGAGTAAAGAAACGGACACAGACACAAAACAAAGATCCACGCGAACTTGCACCCACTGCTAAAGGAAACGGGGGAGGAAGATTTCGCTGTCGCTTTTGGTGTCTGCTCTGCACACCTGCGAGGGATTAACTTGTCAACAAGTTGTACGTGTTGTGACCCTATGGTAACTGCAGCGCAAGGAGAGGGTATGAGCTTTTCCACCTGAGTTGCCAGTGTCGGAAGGTCTCCTCTCACCACCAGAACCGCTGCGTAGGGGGAAGCGGTCATGGGCGTCTTTACCGAAAGCACCGAGTGCCTGCCTGCCCCACTAAACGGAGTGTGCCGCACCCCACCGAGACTTTTCAGTGTTTTGTTTATTTGTTTTTGCATTCAGAATTGACGTCCGTTTTCCGAGTTCTTACACAGAGAGGCCCTCACACCCGCTGCGGTACAATGGGCTCTTGGTTTCCCATCCCCACCTTTGTTCTCCACACAGGTTGGCAAAGCACTATGAGGTCTGAGAGATGCGTTCTGTCTGGGGACAGTGGTTGCTTCTGGAAAAAGGAAGCGGATCTGGGGGAAGAGGTAGTCTGAAAAGGTAGAGAGTATTTTCTCGTTTAACTCCATGTACTTCTGAATCACTCCATCTCTCTCTTTTTTTTTTTTTTACAAGTAAGTTGTTTATACAACAAACAAGTGTGTTATTTTTGTACCAAGCAAACAGAAGAGTAAACAGGAGAGATCAGACCCTGACCCTTGTTCCCTCCTTGGATAGAGCCCAAGGGCATGTGGGCTGTAATTACTGCTTTTCTAGGGATGAGAAAGCTGATTCCTAGAGATGAACAGACTGGGCCAAGGCCGCGCAGGGGGCGGGGGGTAGGACAAGCGTGTGAACTTGGGTGTTCTGATTCCCAGGCCCCACACCCCCCATGTGGCCACCTGGGCTCCTGGCCAAGTGCTGCCCATCGGAGTGCCCAGCTCGGCGCGTCACTCACTCAGTCCGCTTATTTGCCTGCCTGTCTGTCTCTCTTTCCTTTTCTCGCTATCATTACACGTGCTCCTAGCAATCTCTGCTCCCTTCTACTTTGCTATTTCTATGGTACCATGAGCTGGAAAGTCAAACACCAACTCTCTGTGCTATGGAAGAAGAGGAAAAGGGTCCCTCTGTGTGCAGGACAGAGGCTCTCCCTCTGCGAAAGTCATGAGCCTGACCCCATGTTCGCTGGGACTACCCTGCCTGCTCTGAAACCCCTTCCCTTGCTTCCTCATTTCTGCCATGTTCCAAGTACCTGGAGTAAAGTCTATGATGTGCATAGTGTCTGCCCATCGGCAGCCAGAACGCTAAAAGCAAGCCGAGCTAAGAACCTATTGCTTTTGTGATGATCTTAGTTGGCGTAAGGGAGTGAAGAAAGAAGGGAGGTGAGGAGATGAGGTTTGGAGAAACTTTGCTTCCAAGATTCAACCATGAGAACATAGGTGGCATTCCTGAGAGGCACAGGCAGGTGGCATCGGTGTTGCGGGGGGAGGGGGGGGACTCTAGTGTTCTCTCCCTATAACCTTCATCAGACCCCTAGGCTCCCCCTACCCAACCTACAATCCAAGTACAAGCAATGTGCCTGTTATAAAACCTGTTTTCTAGAAAAGATCTCTCACTCCCCCTTGGAAATATTGCCACCCCTATGTCCTTCCTGCATAAAAATTCTGTGGTCACCAGCATCCAGGAAACCTGATGGTCAGCCCTGGCTTCCCAGCCACAGGTACATAGCATCCCCCCCAGTGACAAGTCAGGGTAAGGACACCGTGACCAGTCAAAGATCCCAGAGGCTTCCCAGTGCTGGAGGGAAGCCATTCCCTGACTTGCACACCATGCACCAGCCTGCCGAGCCCAGGCCCCAGTGAGTCAGCACCAGAACTCATGGAAGTTCATCGACCTTTCTGTGGCCCCGGCTCCTATCTGACATCAGCACACACCCCCAAACTCCCGCGTGCCCTTCAACCTGGCCCGCCCCCTATAAGAAAGAGGAGATGATACCCCCGGGGCTGCCATGAGATATTCACAGGGGGCAGGACAGAGAGGAGAATGCCTGTGTGCTGCTCAGTTAAAAAAATAAAAATAAAAGGACCCATCAGTCTGGTAATAACCATCCCTGTGAAGAGATATGAGCGACACTAAAGCCATCATGCTGGGGAAAGGAGTGATTGCTCGCATGTCTCCCCTCTCCCCGCCGGTCGCAGGAGCTGCAGACACACAGGGTGATTTACCCCGCCGTCAGCAGGGGCTGGTCAGGTAAAGAAAGGAACGGGCAGCGATGGCTTTCTTCCGGTTCAGGCAGGCCCGCCGGCCCTCACGATGCACCTCGCCCTGTACTGGGCAGTGTGGCACGGGGGTCCCCAGGCCGAGGAGCTCAGAAATGCCCAGGAAACAAAGACACACCCTGGGCTCTGCTCAGACCAGCAGAATCAGAACCAGACATCTGTGCTGGCTTTTAGGCCCCCGGGCTGATTCGGTTGCAGCTTGCCCAGGGCTGGCCTGTAGAAACCGCTGCGGTGGGGACGACAACAGCGTCTAAGGTACAGTTTGTCCTTACAGAACTCATAAGCAAAGATAAGACTTAGTCATAGGAGGCAGATTTAATTATTCCCTCATCTGTGTTCAAATAGTGCTTTTATACATGTCTCTGTTACGGCATTTGTTTCCTTGGATGGGAAATATTCATTAATTTCTCTCTTTTACAAGCGTCCTGTGAACTATTTGAAGGCAGGGGCTGTGTTTGTTCACCTTGGATACACTCTCCACACCCTCATTTAACCACTCATTCATTCCTTCATGTCAGCAAACACGGAGTCTCTGGGTGCCAGACCCTGTCCGAGGTGCTGGCAGCCCTGCAGGAAACAAGGCTGGGAGTGCCCCGCTTTCCTGGAACTGCATTCCCGAGGGGGTGACGGTGGGGCGCAATGAAAGAAACCACTGGATGGCTAAGACCAGTGCTACAAAGAAAAGAAAACAACGTCGTGGGGAAAGCTGAGCCATGAGTCCAAGAGGCAACATTTAAAATAAGGTCAGGGGATGCTCAGTGTGGCTCAGTGGTTGAGGGCTGACCCATTCACTGAGAGATCACCTGTTTGATTCTAAGTCAGGGCACATGCCTGAGTTGTGGGCTCGATTCCCAGTAGAGGCCATGCAAGGGGCAGCTGATGGATGTTTCTATCTCTCTCTCTCCCTCTCTCTTCCTCTCTCTAAAATCAATAAAAATAAATAAATAATACATAAGTAAATAAATAAGGTCAGCGGAGGCTTCTCTAAGTTGATAATATTTGAGCTAAACCCCAGATGAAGACAACGCAGAGTTAGTGGCATAAACATCTGGAAAGAGCGTCCCAGGCAGAAGCAGCAAGTGACCAGGATCGGGGGCAGGCAGGCACTGGCATGCCCGGAAGGACGGCCAGGAGGCTGAACCCAGGATAGATGGGAGGGAAGCAGCGTGGCCACTGGGAGAAGGGCAGAGGCCAAACGACAAGCAGCCTTAGGAGCTGTGGTGGGGGGTGGAGAGGCACTACTTTATTTCCTACTTCTACCCGATTCTAAGTGTCATAGAACTCCACCAGGAGGTTCTAGCCAAGGTCACTGACCACGATAATCTGATCTCCTCCTTTAACACTCACTCTGTTTCAAGAAGGAATTGCATGGGGACAGGAATGGGAGTGGCAGGCTAGTGAGAAGACTATTTTGGAAATCCAGACAGGAGACAGAGGAGTGGAGGGGTGGAGGAGTGGGGAGGTGGAGGAGTGGAGAGGTGGAGGAGTGGGGGAGTGGAGGAGTAGAGGAGTGGGGAGTGGAGGGGTGGAGGAGTGGAAGGCTGGATGGGTAGAGAGGTAGAGAGGTGGGTGGGTGGAGGGGTGGAGGGATGGAGGGGTGGAGGGGTGGAGGGGTGGATGGGTAAAGGGGTGGAGGTGTGGAGGGGTGGAGGGATGGAGGGGTGGAGGGGTGGAGCGGTGGAGGGTGGAGAGGTGGAGGGGTGGAGGGGTGGAGGGGTGGAGGGGTGGAGGGGTGGAGGGGTGGAGGGGTAGAGGGGTGGAGGGGTGGCTGGGTACAGCACACCATTTGGAAGCATCTCTCAGCCCACTTGATAGATTGGTCGTGGGGGTTGGAGAAAAAAGTCAGGGCAACTCCTAGACTAAGGAATGAGCCAACACCTGGAACAGAATAGCAAGCACTCAGTGATGATTACAGAACAATGTGCAAAATGAGGGTAAACAACTCAACATCAGTATCTGGAGCACAACTGCACACCAACCCATCTGGTGCCGATAGAGTGCTCTGGGCCATCAGGAAAGCTGTCAGTGTGGATTCAAGTGCTCCAAGAGGTAGGATTTGAAACTGGACTCAAAAGATGGGTCGTATTGAGCCAGAGAAGTGAACATGAAGGGTGCTTCCAGACTAGAACATAAAAATAAGCCTGCCTGGATTTTAAATTTCTTTTTATTTATTTCTGGTGTAATTTTACCTGATGTGAGTTTGGGGTGGGGAGTGTGGAGACAGCTGTGCTGGGAAAGCAGAGGCTGGAGATATGGTTGTTTGGATCTGAAAACAGGAGCAGCATATGAAGGATCTTGAAAACCAAGCAGTAATTTGGATGCAAAAGCCACAGAGACCCATCCAGGTTCTTGTCCAGGGAAGCAGCATGTCAGCAGCGGGTGATTTATGTCCTGAATTTGGATGGTCTGGGGCTGGAGGTGGGTGCCACAACCTGGTGAGACAGCAAATCGGATAGAATTACAGTCATCCACCTGCTACAGACATTCACCAAACCAACCTCTCTCTGGAAGACAAACAAACAAAGACATGATGCCCAAGCCTGGGCCCCAATGCAGGAGAAACATGGCCATGCCAGAGGCTCTTGGAGCGGGCGAGAGGGGACAGGAGAAGGGGGGCAGGTGCGCAGAGGGAGAAAGCAAGTCAGCCCCAGACAATAAAGAGCCTTTGGCCTGGCTGGTGTGGGTCAGTGGTTGAGTGTCAACCCATGAACCAGGAGGTCACAGTTCCATTCCCCATCAGGGCACATGCCCCGGTTGCGGGCTCGATCCCCAGTAGGACAGGAGGCAGCCGATCAACGATTCTCTCTCATCATTGATGTTTCTATTGCTCTCTCCCTCTCCCTTCCTCTTTCTGAAATCAATAAAAACTTTTTTTTTAAGAGCCCTTGAACAAGACACAAGAGTTTTCAGCTGCAGGTGGCTGGATGCCCTCCCGAGACCAATCTATGTATTTTCCATCTCCTTCAGATTCCAAATTGAAGTCAAATTCTTGGTCTTCCCCAGGGCATTTGCAGCAGCCACGAGGAGAACAGGGACTTACAGATCAGTTATAACCCAACCATAGCCTCAGACTGTGCAGGCAATAGGACATGCTTAGCAGAGAGCAAAGGTGGGGGCGGCTGAGTCCTTTTCCTTTGACATTCACGATGCTGCCAGAACGGGCCCTTCCCCGTCATCTGTATGTGGAAGGAACAGAAAGGGCAGTGGACTCCGGAGAAGGTCTCCCCAGCGGAAAGGAAAGGGCAGAATGGGAGGGGCGGTGGCAGCCTGTGCTGGGAACTTGCCCTCTTACAGCCGGAAGTTGGCTGACTTCTCCAACCAAGGACGTGGGGGGAAGCAGGCCCGGCAGCCAGTCGGCAGCAATAAAAAGCTCGATTCTGCTAAAGGGGCTGGAATGGTTCTAAATGATCGCCATCTGCTCAGGGGCCCAGTGGAGCCTGGCGGGTCAGAATGATTCATGGTCAGGCCGCACCCGGGCTGCAGGGCTGGTTCGCGGAGCAGGCAGTCCTGTGGTGAGACACAGATGGCAGCTTCCTCTCCCCTACTGGTGTTTGAACCATGACAACTAGTGTCAAGAATGCAGTCGCTGGACAAAGAGCCAGGGACCTGGCACGTTCCTTCTCTCCCCACATGCTTTGCCCATACGGTTCTGCAACCCAAGAATGCCACACGTATGCGCGTACACAAACACACCATCAATCATTCAACAACTTATTGAGCATCTCATATGTGTCAGGCATGATGCTAGGGTTTAGGGCCACGAAGATGAGTATGTCAGGGTCCCTGACCTCCAGGGGAAGACAGCTAGGTACACAGTCCCAACTTCTTACAATACGGCCGCATTGTCACCAAGAGAGGTTGGGTGGTTAGAGAAGTTTTACCAAATATGATATATCTGTGCTGTAGCTGGAAGAAAAGAAAGGACTTTCCCAATAATAATTTTTAAAAGTAGTGACAAAGACATTTCCAGAAGAAGCAACAGCACGTAAGGGCTACAACCTCTTGAAAGTCGAAGGAAAAGCTCAGGGATGACCATGGCCAGCAGCAATGCATAGAAGATAAAAGTGGCCGGTCAGTGGGGGCGGATTATGAAAGGCCTTTAGGGGTCTGGGTACCTGAGCAACCAGCAGGGCCTTAGGAACAAATAGATGTTGACATTTGGTGACTAAGGAAGGACCTAGAAATGCCTAGTCATATCCATCAGGTCACGTGTCCCCCCCTTGACATTTTCAAGGGAGTTTGCACACAAGTGGCATGATCATTGGTTGTCAAGCCCTATGTTACCCCGATCCACGACTCACCGGGAGAAGTCTGACTGGAACGTGTGCCTTAGGCTCAAAAACCTGTGTGCAGCCTTCTTTTCTCTCTGGACCAGACAAACGGGCAGGTCTGCCCAAACAATAAGAGGAAAAGAAGGCAATTGTGCCTGAACCCTCCCACTTGCAGGCTTGTTTCGAAAGAGCTGTGGACAGGTCGCCCTCTGGAGGCAGGAGACAGAAGAGCAGCCAACCTGGTGCTGAGGACCTTCAGCCAGGGGACCAAGGAAACAGAACATTATCCTATGTCCCACCTCACAGGTGATATTCCGCCCCCCAGTTTTTCCCTGAGATCCGTCAGTGTGGTCTCTGAAAGAATCCTAGATATAAGCAGGGCTCTTTCTCCAGCTCGGGCACCTGGGGTACCTTGCACTGGGTTGAGTGTGGTTCCTTCCACCGCCCGCATGTGAATTAATCCAACCCCCAGTCTTTCCGGTGTCCCACTGCTCCAAATCGCCAAAGGATGGATAAGATGCACACAGTGTGACTGCACCCAGCACCCAACACAGCTTCAAAATACAGAAGACAGAACTAAAGCATTAGCATTTCCCAAACAAAAGCGAGTCCCAGTCTGAAATATAGCAGAGTGGCAAATACCTAGGCAAGGAGAAAAAAAACGAAATCCTAAACTAATGTAGGAGAAACTTGCTATTGGGCTGACTTGTGCCACCATATGCAAGTCTTATAGAAACTCAAAGTATGAATGGGTCTGAGGCAGGTGACAGAGGCCACCCACGGTAGTGACCTTTAGCTCAGCGACCTGGCCCACTAGCGCTGGGAGAGTGGGGTTGGGTGAAGGGTGGGGCGGGACCATGAAAGCACATTGACTTAGGAGACTAGCAATTCTCAAGAGCATCTCCAAAGGCCAAATGAGAACACTGTCCTCAGGCCCTCAGGTCTCAAGCTTCACTTCCCCAACTGCTGTCTAAACACCTCTTCTCTCTCCAGGTCTCCTACTGCAGCAAGCCTTCACTTAATAATAATAATAATAATAATAATATATATATATATATATATATATATATATATATATAAGCCTAAGTGACTGTTACAATGGAACAACCAGTCACTATGATGAATACTGACCACCAGGGTGCAGATGCTCTATGCAGGAGCTGCCCTCAGCCTGCAGGCCCCAATCTCCTGGTCCCTCCCCGCTGCTGACAGGTTCCAATCGCCTGATCAGGGCCAGGCCCCGGGGCTGGGATTGGGAGCTGGGGATGGGTGGTGGTGGATGTGGGCAGCAGGGACAGAGGAGGCGGGGAGGCAGGGAATCATACTGTGGTGGCATGTGGGATGTTAGGGAAGGAGGAGGGGGGGAGGCGGGGAGGCAGGGAAGCAGGGAACCTGATCAGCCCTGATCACAGGCCAGGCCTAGGGACCCCACCCGTGCACCGATTTCTTGCACCAGGCCTCTAGTATAATAATATAACCAGTCAAACACCCCTTTGCATAAAATTTTCCTTGAGCCTTCTTGCTATGAATAGACTCTTCCCACTGAGAGCTCCTCCAGCCTGTCCTTGTGCCGCTCTCGTAATTGTATATGTGCATAACTTCTTTCTCCTCTTAGAACACAATAAAGTCCTTGAGGTTAGAACAATGAAAATCGGGATTCTCTTTCTTCTTTATATTGGAAAAAAACTCCACACAGTACTCCCGTGGAGTCCAGGGTCACGTTCATAACTCACACTGTTCGTGATGTCGCCCCAGCCAACCCTGGGATAAGAGAGCTGGGGGAGCCAGTACATGCAGGCAGAGCAGGACGCGGCCTGGGTGGCAGTTTGGGGGAATGTCAGGAATTTCCCAATTGTCCTCCAAACTCCCCACCCTGAAATTCTACCATTAACAATATAGTCCAGCCCTAGCCGGTTTGGCTCAGTGGATAGAGCAATGATGACACGAACCTATGACACGCGTGTCAGAGGTGACACGTGAACTCATTTTTTTGGTTGATTTTTCTTTGTTAAATGGCATTTAAATATATAAAATAAATATTAAAAATATAAGTCTTTGTTTTACTATGGTTGCAAATATCAAAAAATTTCTATATGTGACACGGCACCAGAGTTAAGTTAGGGTTTTTCAAAATGCTGACTCGCCGAGCTCAAAAGGTTCGCCATCACTGGGATAGAGCATAGGCCTGCAGACTGAAAGGGTCCTGGGTTCAATTCTGGTCAATGGGCATGTACCTCAGTTGCAGGCTCTTGCAGGAGGCAACCAATCAATGCATTTCTCTCACATCGCTATTTCTCTCTGTCTTTCTCTCTTCCACTCTCTCTAAAAATCAATGGGAAAATATCCTCAGGTGAAGATTTAAAAAAAAAAATGAATACTGTTAAAAAAATGTTTAAAATAATAATAATCATATATTCCAGGTCTTTAATATTTCTCTTTTCCACAGAACCCGTTTTAACGTTTTTTATTTATTGATTTGAGAGATAAAAGGGGAGAGAGAAACATTGATTTTGTTGTTTCATTTCTCTATGGATCGATCTGTTGCTTCTTGTATGTGCCCTGACCAGAGATCAAACCCACAACTTTGGCGTATCAGGACAACGCTCTAACCCACTGAGCGACCCCAGCCAGAGCCCTGCATCTCTCTCTTGAACAAACTCTAAATATCCCATAGAAGGAGAACATCGTAAGTTCTAACTAAACAAGGAATTCACTGGCCATCAGGTGTAAGCCACGTTTTCCAGGAGTGTGACAGTGTGAGTATGTCAAGGACCAGACACTCAGGCAGGGACCCGAGAGTGTAAGCATCCATGAGGTAGAGCTTGTTCGTTTCGTTTACCTCTGTAACCCCAGCACCATATGGAACACAGAAGGTGCTCAATAATGTTTGTCGAAGGAAATGAATGAGTAAGTGAATGAGAAGTCCAGAAGACAGGTATCTCCAAGGGAAGGTCAGAGGGCGGAAAGCAAATTCCCTGGAGGCAGATTGAGTCCTTATTCTTCTTGTATGACCCCATGGTGTCTTGGACAGCCTAAGAAGTGCCCAGGAAATTCACTGGACCTAACATATCTGCAGTTTCTCCGGTGGCTCTGGGCCTGGCCCAGGAAGAGCCCGCCCTGGCAGTCCAAAACTGGGTCTCACCACCAGGGGGCAATGCAGACCAAACACCAGGGTTTTCTTGTCCGAACCCCTGGTGGCTGACTGACAGCAGGGGGCCCCCACGTGCCATTTTGGAGGACTAAATACAGCACTCCGTCCCTGTACACTCATTAAATCACAATCTCCCATATAAGCAGCTTTGTTTCTCAGACCTAAAACAGGGACAATCGCTAAAAAGCCACGCTGAAATCCATGCAATCAACAAAAGCAGTGGCCTGTATCGGGGAAATGGAAAAAGAAAAAGAAAGCTGTGGTGGGCACTGGTTCAGTGTTAGGAACCTCCCCTACGATATTTTTTTAAGCACTGAGATATGACCCCTGAGGAACCTGAAGCATCGTACGGATGATTCATATTTAATTGATCATTAATATGCAAGGAGTCGTGCCTAACAGCTATGAGAAGCGCACAGAACCTTCCTCAGGAACAAGGCCGAGCACTAGACTAGTATCCAGTATTTGGAATCAAACTGGGTCAGGATCTTAGACAGTGGGCTGGCCCCTTCAGTGTTAGATTGTAAAAAGGGGGTGAGAGCAGAAAGCAACATGCCCCAGGTAAGGAAGGGAGCAAAAAGGGAATAGTTACAGAGCCAGGCACGGCCTCCCGCTAGGCATACAGAGTACTGCATTCATTTAACCTCTCCAGGCTAGGCTAGCATTAACACCCACTCCTCACAGGAGAAAGCAGACTTCGAGAGGGATGGCAACACCCTGCTTATTTCATTTGTTCTCTCAGTCAACATTTATTGGGATAGTATTTGGGGCCAGGAACTGTGCTAAGCAACAGGGATCCTGAAAATAGAATGTAATACCTGAGGTGCGTGGGAGAGAGGGACGCAGACATCAATACAATGGAGTGCTGTGCTCAGTGGTAGGGTTATAGCTCAGCTCTCTGTTAAGCCAAGGTCTTTAGTGTAGTACACTTTGCTGCCGTCTACCACACAGCCAACCCCCTTCCTCAGGGCAGGGTCTGTCATGTCCTCTTTGTGTCTCCGGTATTTAGACGAGTACCTTGTACTCCATAAATGACTGAGTGGCCAAACAAATGAAGAGATGGTTAATGGGTGGATAGATGGATAGATGGATGGGTGGAAGGATCTGTAGTAGGCAATTAGACAGGCATGAGCAGAGCAAGGACAGGTATGGAAGGTGCCCAGCAACGGACAATTGTAGGGTGGGACCTCGTCCCCAAGCTGACCTTTTCTCCCCTGGCATGCCAATAGTCATGTGGCAGACCCCCCACATGAGGAGGAGGAGGAGTAAGGGGGCCTCATACAAATCCCATCAAGCCCTTACATGACCACTCCCGTAAGCATTAAGCCCTAGAGATAACATCTAGTCCTCAGTTATGTATGTTTCAGCTCCAGGCCCAGAAACGCAGCCAGGCCAGGCGGGGTGACGCCATAGCTGACATGAGGACCCCCTGCCCTGGTGCAGACCAATGGGTAGAGACCATGACCCTGAAAGGACACACCTGGAAAGCTGATCAATATGCTATTGATCATCCCTAAGACCTCCAGAAAAAATCCCTTCAGGTAAGGGCCCAGCACAGGCTTTTTCTCTTTTGAGCATGCCCATGCCTTTCCCCACCTCCTTCTTTTATTTTATTTTTATTTTTATTTTTTATTTTTTTGCCTCCCGTATGTACCCTGACCAGGGATTGAACTCGCAACTTAGGTATGTGCCCTGACTGGAATTGAACCCGTAGCCTTTGGATGTATGGGGCAATGCTCCAACCAACTGAGCCACCCTGCTGGGGTTTCCCACCCCCTCCTTCTCCTATCTCTCTCTCTCTCTCTCTCTCTCTCTCTCTCTCTCTCTCTCCCCTGCCCCCCTGCTTTACCTTTCTCCCTCTTCTTCCCCCAGTCACATCTTCTCTGCCTTTCTCTCTCCTAAGCTCAAAGACCCCTTCTTTTGACTCTAACTTGTTTCCTGAGCCCACACAACCCAGCTGGCTCACTTCTCCTACAGCTCACTTCTACCTCTGTGACTTTTAAATAAACTTTTATTTATACAGGGTGTCCCCAAAAATGTATACATACTTTAACAGCTGATAGCTTAATCTGGAAAATGAAATGTATTTTAGCACTGTCTCTATAATTATTCAAAGTGTGTATATACATTTTTGAGGACAACCTATATTTGAGTCTTGGTTCTGAATTCTTTCTTAGCCAGAACTCAAGTGCCCAGGTTGCTGAACCAAGGTCTAAATAACATTCTGGTGTCATTTCGCCGCTAACAGATCAATGAATGAGTGAATGAACAAATGGGTGGATCCTGGAGACCGTGGGTCAAAAGGAGAAGGAAATGAAGGAATAGTCGGTGAGACTGAATATGTGTTACTGTATTTTCATTATCTGCACAGATATTTGAGTTCTTTAGTGTGTTGTAAACACCTTGGGAGCAAGGGACTTTCCCGGTGTGTTTTCTGTCACCTGCAGAGCCTCGCACAGTGTCAGGTGCCCTCCAGGTGCTCGGTAATGAAATGGTATTTTCCATGTATGACTTTGTTCTCTTTCATAATCCTCTGGACAACTTGGGGGGTGGGAGTGGGATAGGGTTCTTCTACCTTTTCATGCAAAGAGGAAGAATAAGTCACAAAAAGCAAAGTGGGCATCTGAACTCTGGGCCTCGGAGACGGCCCCCCCACCCAGCCCCCCCTGGGGCAAATCAGTGAGCGAGCTGGGGCCTTTAGAAGAGGCCCCGGAGGTCCCAGACCTGAGGCTGAGGAGAACTCACCGTTGGGCGTGGTGGAAAGCCCCTCCTGGGCGTCTGTGACCTGAAGGCATGCACAGGCATCCTCCAGCGGGATAAGCAGGCCCCACTGCCAAAGAGGGGACTGCTGGGAGCAGCGGCGCCACCCTGGAAGATGGGGGGAGGGAGCAAGGAGAGCCCATCCTCCAAGGAGGGGCCTTGGCAGAGCAGTAAGTGTGTCTCCCCACATGCAGCCCAGCAGCTCTGAGAATGTGCCCCTCATGTCCTCTGCTGCCTCCCTGGTCCGGCGGGAGCTAAGACAGAGGGAAGCCTGAGGAGTCTCACCCTGGGGACAGGGCCTGCAGGAGGCAAGAGTCAGACCCTGGGTGTCTGAGGTGCTGATTTTTGCCCCAGCTCTCTAACTACTAGGCCGGAATTCCTTTGTGGCCCCACCTCTTTCTCTGCGCCTCAGTTTCCTAGTCTCTGAAATGCTGTCATCGAGAAAATTACATGTGTTACGAAAGTACCTGACAGTGCCAGCACATATGTATTCAGTAAATATCTTCCCTTCATCTCTTAATGCTGTTCCTCAGTTTACCCATGAGTGACATGAGAACAATAGCCCCCATGCCAGTACTGTCTTGGGCATATTACAAGAACAAAATGAAAGAATAGATGTAGAGGCATCATAATGTTCATGGATAAAAATGCAAAAGCAGCCCGGCCAGTGTGACTCAGTGGTTGAGCATCAACCTAGGAACCAGGAGGTCACGGTTTGATTCCCAGTCAGGGCACATGCCAGGGTTGTGGGCTCAGTCCCCAGGGGGGGCCATGCAGGAGGCAGTCAATCAATGGTTCTCTCTCATCATTGATGTTTCTATCTCTCTCTCACTCTCCCTTCCTCTCTCCGAAATGAATAAAAACTTTTTTTAATGCAAAAGCAAGGTTAAATTAACACCGAAGAGCCATCCAGCTAACCCAAATCCTCCCAGGTAAAAGTATGTGAGAGGCATTTCCTTCAGTCCCACCCGACCTGCCTTGTGCCCAGCAGCTCTCTGCTGCAGTGCTGCCCCCCAGCCTCCCCCACTGCCCCGCCCAGTGGAACCTGCACCATTTCCTCCAGGTGCTCAAAGGCTGCTCCAGCCTCCACAGCTGATGGGCCTAGAGATAAGGAGCCAACAGCATGCTGCCGCCTGCCCAGTGACAGAAAAGGGGACCCACTGGCCCCTCGATGTCCTGTAAATGCTCCTCCAGGGGAGCTGCCCAAATATGCCCCTTTTGTGGAGCCCCCCCTCCCCCCAAGAAAGCCCACTTGGCAGAGTGAACTCCTCCGGTCAGTGACAGGCACAGTGGAAAGAGGCTGGACCCGGAGTGGGGTGGGAGCCAGAAGCCAGGTCTATGTCTGAATTAGAATCCCATATGACCTTGAACCCATTCCTCATCTAGACCTTGGTTTCTTCATGTTCAAGGTGGTGATTGTCTTGAGGCTTAAATAAGGAAATATGAATATGGGCTGTAGAATAGTATCTGGACAAGAGTTGACTCCAATAAATGTGCTAAATAAAAGGATGGGAGAATGACCCACAATCTCAGTAGAGAGCTCAGCTTCGGGGCAAGCTGGAGGTGGCTCCAGTAAGCCACAGTTTTCAGCTGGCTGGAGCAGCATACCTGCCCATGCTCCCTAGAAAAAAAGGGGGAGAATCTTTCCCTGAAGCTTGGGGCAGGGAAGGGGCAGGTGAGTGTGAATAGGGAAAATGGGAAAAGGAAAATCCCAAAGCTCATGGCCAAAACAATATATATATTTTGCCACAATCTCCATATATATATATGCCTAAGCCACTGAATGACCTAACTACCGGTCTACCGGTCGCTATGATGTGCAATGACCACCAGGGGGCAGAGGCTCAATGCAGGAGCTGTCCCCTAGTGGCCAGTGTGCCCCCACACTGGGAGTGCCGTTAAGCTGACCAATGGGCACCAGATGCAGGGCTCACGGCTGGTGAGAGCTACTGCGGTGGCACAAGCCTCTGGATGGGGACTGACAGGGCACCAGCACGCAGCAAGCACAGCGAGGCCAGGATGAATGGAAGCGGGAGTGGCAAGCAGGAGCAGCAGGCAGTGTTGGACGGGTTTCACCCCATCCCCACAGGTCACACCGAGGGACGCCACCAGTGCACGAATCCATGCACCAGGCCTCTAATTTAAAAATAAAAGCCATGCCTTCTCAGGACCCTTCCATGGCTCCCCCTTATCCAGATCAGAATTCCTCAGGCAGCACGCTGAGGAGTTGGCTTGATTCAGTCTAACTTCCCACCCAATTTTGGCCTCGCCTCACCCTACCCCTCACCTTCTCTGGACTGTTCCACTCACGGGTACCTGGATAGGCTTCGCACACCTTCCCTCCCCGTTCCATGTGTGCTCAAAGTGAACCCTCAAGCCCCCGCAGTGCCCACTCACCCTCACTTGAGCCCACAGGGATCTCTCCCTTCCCTGAGCTCAGCACTTGCTACTCATTTTGCCTTTTTTTGTGTCACTTTTCAAATATCAAACTAAGTCTTTGCAACTAGACTGTGAGCTCCACTGGGACAAGAATGTGTGTTTGTTTGTATTTGCATTTATATGTAAATATCTATACAGCCCTAACTGGTTTGGCTCAGTGGATAGAGCGTCCACCCTTGGACTGAAGAGTCCTGTGTTCAATTCCAGTAAAGGGTGCTGGGGTCCAACCCCAGCAGGTCCAGGGGTCCCCAAAGGTGTGGACGTAGTCGGCGAAGAAGGAATGACACGGAGACAGCGTTCAGTTGATCAGCAGCCTTGCCAGGATCTCTAGCCACAATCTCCAGCCAAGTTCTGTCTAGGATCTCCAGCCAAGTTCTGTCTAGGATCTCCAGCCAAGTTCTGTTCAGGATATTCAGCAAAGTTCTGGTTAGGATCTCCAGCCAGGTTCTGTGTCCATGTTCTCTTGCTAGGTTCTCCAGGTTCTCCAGCCAGGTTCTGTAGCCATGTTCCCTCGCTAGGTTCTCCAGCCAGGTTCAGTCACCGGGTTCTAGTCAGGTTCTCTTGCCATGTTCTATCCAGGTTCTGTAGCCAGGTTCTGTCTCTAGGTTCTTCAGCCAGGTTCTCTTGCTAGGTTCTGTCTCTAGGTTCTGTGGCCAGTTTCTGTCCAGGATCTTTTGCCATGTTCTCTCGCTAGGTTCTGTCTCTAGGTTCTGTGGCCAGTTTCTGTGTCTAGGTTCTGTGTGTAGGTTCTGTCTTCTAAGTTCTGTGTCTTGCTATCTTGTTACATCTGTATTTATACCAGTTGATTCAATCCTATCAATCTCTATTACAAAGGTTAGGGCGTTTCTTATCTCCATTCCAGGGAGTAAAGATTATGTAGCTTAAGCATGATTGTTCATAGTTAAAGTGATTAATTACCTGCCTGGCACTTAGTTGAGGGGTTTTATTCCCTCCCTAACTTCAGGGGAAAATCCCTACCTGGGGAAACAACCTTTCTCAGAGAGGAGACCTTGGTTAAAACACATAGTGCCAAGAAGGTGAGAAAACATATTAAGAACAGTATGCCATATATGCCAGGTCCTTTGAAATAGCAAGGATGGACTGGCTCCCAGCACAAGGGCATGTGCCTTGGTTGCAGGCCTGATCCCTAGTAAGCAGCATGCAGAAGGCAGCTGATCAATGTTTCTCTCTCATGGATGTTTCTAACTTTCTATTCTTCTCCCTTCCTCTCTGTAAAAATCAATAAAAAAAATTTTTTTTTTTTATCGTCTAAAGTTTTACATATGTCTCCTTTCTCTCTGACCCCTCCCCCTGCCCCCAGCCATTCCCACCCCAGGCAAGCCCCCGCTGCCCCAGTGTCTGTGTCCATTATGCTAATATGCATGCAAACAAGTCCTTTGGTAGCTCTCTACCCCCCCCCCCTCCTCCCGCCTCCCCTGCCATTTGTCTCTGGATCTATTTTTGTTCATCAAATTATGTTGATCATTATATCCCACATATGAGTGAGATCATGTGATATTTATCTTTCTCCGACTGGTTTATTTTGCTTAGGATAATGCTCTCCAGTTCCATCCATGCTGTTGCAAATGGTAAGAATTCCTTCTTTTTTATAGCGGCATAGTATTCCATTGTGTAGATGTACCACCGTTTTTTAATCCACTCATCTGCTGATGGGCATTTAGGCTGTTTCCAAATCTTAGCTATTGTAAATTGTGCTGCTATGAACATAGGGGTGCATATATCCTTTCTAATTGGTGTTTCTGGTTTCTTGGTATATATTCCTATAAGTGGGATTACTGGGTCAAATGGGAGTTCCATTTTTAACTTTTTGAGGAAACTCCATACTGCTTTTCACACCAGCAGTGCACAAAGGTTCCTTTTTCTCCACATCCTCACCAGCACTTGTCATTTGTTGATTTGTTGATGATAGCCATTCTGACAGGTGCGAGATGGTACTTCATTGTTGTTTTGATTTGCATCTCTCGGATGATTAGTGACTTTGAGCAAAAAGTATTTTTAAATAAATAAATAAACATAAATATGTATATATTTAAGAATATTGATCCATCTATTCATATTTATGTTTATATTTATATCTATATCCAGATAAGGCAGGTAATATATTGATGATAGAGATAGAGACAGAGACAGACAGAATGGCCACAGGAACACCCTCTCTGATCCTGTATGCACGCTCCATTAAATGAGACTTTGCTCACCCCTCAAGAAATGGAGTCTTTACGTCTCTTTTCCTTGAATCTTGGCTGGCCCTGTGACTTGCTTTGATAACTAAACTGGACAATAGAATATGGCAGATGTGACATGCCATGGTTTCCTAGTCTAAGTCTCACAGATTCCACCCTTGCTCTCTTAGATAAGAATTCTGCCACCGCCTTCTTGAGGATGGGAGACCGTGTGGAGAGAGAAGCCTGAATAACAGCCGGCACAACCACCAGACGTGTGGGTGAGGCCATCTTTGACACCCAGACCCAGCCAAGCCACCATGTGACTGCAACCACCTTAGTGACCTCTGGGGAAAGTACCAAGTGTGGCACCATCTGAGAGTCTTCCACTTCTTGTCAGGATCTTCCAGAGCTGAGCCCAGCACAAATTGTTGATCCACAGACTTGGGAGGAAATAGAATGGTTGTTTATTTGTCCACAAAATTTTGGGGTAATGATAGCAAAAACGATAATATGTGTTTGTGTCTTCATGTGTCCATGTGAATAACTGGATGCCATGGACATATTAGCATCAGAATTAAAGTGAATAAATGAATGAGCAGAAGAGTGCAAAACCTTAACACACTCCACTTCTAGATTCTGCCTATGTAATCCATCAATATATTTTCTAGAGGTTTTTTCAATGTTTTTATTGAATTCAGAGAAAGAAAAGGAGAGGGAGAGATAGAAACATAATTAATCGGCTGCCTTCTGCATGGCCCTTACTGGGGATCAAGCCTGCAATCAGAGCATGTGTCCTGACCAGGAATCGAACCATGACCTCCTGGTTCATAGATCAACATTCAATCACTGAGCCACACTGGTAGGGCTATAATCCATTAATACAGAATTTGTTCAGTGGAATTGACTTTACTCCTCTCTCATTTCTCTCAGCAAGAGAAAAAAGTAACCAGGGTGTGGAAGAAATTCAGGGAGTTCTTAGGAATGCCAAGGATGTAGAACAAGGGCCCAACCCACTGGTTTTTCTTTGATGCACAGAAGGCTCCATGGTGTGGGGTCAGGGAAGTGAACTGGAAGCCAGGCAATAAATGCTTGAGGCCTGGTTTTACCACTCGTTATGTCCTTGAGCATGGTCAGTTTCCTTTCTCTGGGCCTCAGTTTCGATAGCCCCAAGGCATCTCTCATCTCCAGCATTCCTAGATTGTTGGTGAGAATGTGTCAACCTTTTCATTCACCCCGTGTTCCTTTGAGGATTAGTTTACAGAAAGCAGTAGGATAAGGACAGGGACTGTCTGTTTCTTTGGGGTCAGAAAATAGGATTTAGGAAAGGGTGTTGAGGCCCCTGAGATTACACTGCAAAGCAGGAGGTGAGCTAGAGTTAGGGGATACGCACAACAGTTGCATTTGGATGGCCCAGGACACCTGGGTTACACTGGGTCTCAGATCTACCATGTCTCCTGTGATCGGACCAGCATCTAGAATTCACAGGAGATGATGTTGTACAAGATGACCCTGAGAGGACCTAGTGATAGCTGTGGGAAAAGGTGATATTAAGTCTGACTGGATGCATCCTCTGCCCTCCATCGTTTGCCACCAATTTCTGATGATGATCATGGCAGCCTTTCAGTAAGGTCTACCATCCCAGCCACCTTACCCTGAAGGCATTAGCCGTCTCATTTTAAATGTGAAAAAATCACAGGTTGGAATGGTGACTTAATTTACCCAATGCCACATAATTAGGAAATTCAAAGCCAAGAAATAGACCCTAATGTATTTGATTCCAAAACTCACTATCTTCCTCACCATATCACACAGTTCGTGGCATTGGTAGTCTATTTCCTGCCAGGGTCCTCTTCTAGAGCTGGGCCAGGGAGGGGAAGGACTTTGCACAGAACACATAGCACCCAGGTCACAGGCTGCTCTGAAAACTGAGGTGGCTATGAGCAGGCCATCTTATATGACTTTTTATATCCACTTTGGGTAGAGCCTGGACTGGATCTGCTTCATCCCAACTTCTATCTCTAGAAAATTGAGATGTTGTATAATCCAGTGAATAACAATTAATACATGGCTACAGAAGCATGGAGCCCTGTCTGGAGCCTAAGATGTGGCTTCATTACCTCCTCCCCAGTCAGAGGATCACTGCCCATTGAGCACATGTACAGGGAAATATAGGATGTGTTCTCCAATCTGATGGAGCTTAACTTCTAGTCAACATAAAAATAAACATAGAATGCTGAGCTTTGTGGTATCAACTTACAGTACAACAACAGGGAAAGAAAGATTGTTAAGGACTAAAGGGCAAAGAGGTTCCCTGGGAAAAATGGAATCTGAGCTGAGCCTTGAAGAAAAATGACTTTGGAAGAGAGAAGAACTGTGGGAACAGCATGAGCAAAAGCTTGGGTGGGAAATGACAAGGTTTATGTAGAGACAGTGAGAAGATAAACCTCTATGGGGCCTGGGGCCTGGGAGAGAAGATGGTGAACGGCCCCAGAGTGGGCCAAAAAGCCAGAGGTCAGCAAAAGGGAGACATCTGGCACCCAGGCCCTATCCACCCATCCATCTCACTTTCTAGAAGACTGAAGCCACACAAACCGACAGACAAACATATGCATGTGAGTGTGGACATGACACACACACACACACACACACACACACACACACTACTGTGTATTTGTTCCTGCCAGAAACCAGCCTGTGAGATTGTTGTGGATTCCAGAGGAGGGGGGTGGGGCTAAGATAGCAGATTGTTGAGACTCTAATTACATATCTTTGAGGTGGAAATTTAGTAAAACCACAGACTTGGAACAACATAAAAGTGCATAAAACAGCCTCATCCGTTTATTACGCAAAGGAATTGCTCATTTACAGAGTTTGGATTACAGTAGAGAGCTTATCAAGCAAAAAGATGGAGCTTTATGGAATCCCGTAAGCACCAGCGTGTTCTCATCAGGAAGAGCACACCTGTTGGGTGGAGCCTAACCAATGCAGGTGGCAGGTCCCCCACCGCTGAGGGGTGCCCCACAGTGCCACCTACCTCCAGGAGGGATGAGCAAGATCAAGGGCCCAGAGAAGCTAGCTGAGAAAACAACTGCCTAGAGCAATTCTGAGTCCATAGAGGGAAGGGTCCACTGGGGAGCCACTTATTATAAAACCAAATGATATACATATTGTCATATTGGGACAAAGGACTTAATATATGTGCTGCCAAAGCTGGCACCACAAAGGACTTAGAAAAGGGAGATGATAGAAGTTATTGGCTTATGCACTAACAGAGCCATCTATTTGTGATTCAAGGAATCCCCTGAAACTGGATCCCCCAATTTAAAAAATCTTGATTCTAACTCACCTTAGTTTTTCTGCATTTTATTATCTACTTGCCCTTTCCTTTACATTAAAATTGCTTTGGGGCCCTGGCCAGTGTAGCTCAATGGTTGAGCATCGACCTATAAACCAGGAGGTCACAGTTCCATTCCCGATCAGGGCACATGCCCAGGTTGCGGGCTTGATCCCTAGTAGGAGGTGTGCAGAAGGCTGCCGATCAATTATTCTCTCTCATTATTGATGTTTCTATCCCTTTCTTCCTCTCCCTTCCTCTCTGAAATCAATAAAAAGATTTTTAAAGTTGCTTTGGGGAATGATTAAGTCTGAAAATAGCAAGTCACAAAGTGTGTCCTGTGGAGTATCAGTTTACAAGGAAAACTATTTGGCAGTTAAATTAAATATGTACATTTGGGAAATTTCAAATTAAATTCACATTCCATAACATGGCCCTTGGAATGTATTGTGAACATTAACATTAACGTGTTAAAGGCTCTGGGAAGTTTGTAATAAATACATTTAAATGTAAATTTGTTTAACTTAGCATTTCTAAAATTGAAGTAATCAAGAAATCTGGGTGGGTTTTTTGGGGGAGGATGAGGGGTGTTTTTATTTACAAAACACCAATTATTATCCTGAAGAACAAGTGGTTTATAAAACAAGCCTGGCTGGTTTTTTCACTTTCCGTCATTGGATGTAAATTTGAAAATTGTTCTGTGATTTTTCAAGACCTTTTGCTTGATCCTTTTGTTTGAGTGCATCCTGGTCAAGCGCCATCCTGACCCCCTTACACAGAGTTGTACTACTTACCCGTAAAGTGATTGGATTAGCAGGTTTCTGGGTGGAACCACATTCTCTGGGACTTAAAAAGGCCTGCCCTGGTGCCCAGAGAGGGAAAGGGAATCCCAGTGCCCTGGTCAGGGCCACTCTGCCACATCTGGGTACAAAAGAGAAGACAGATTTGAGTGTCCTATGTAGGTTTAAAAATAATGGGGACACTGGATACAACCCAAAGGCTGTCAACAGGTAAGTGGAAAAATAAACTCGTATATCCACCTCCAGAGAATGAACCCTAGAGAGTAAAGTGATGTGGTCTAGATTGTATGGACAACTAATACAGAGCTAAGACTGAAGTTCAGGCCTTTTGCTTCATATCCAGGGTAACTCCTAAGGCACCAGTATGTCTCCCATGAGCACCCATTTGGCTCCAAGCTGAGGGTGGGAAAGGGATGATTTTGTTTCTGGAAGCTTCTTGTGCTGGACTAGGCTTATCATAATAATGGCCACTAGAGTCTGGACTTTAGGGGCATGATCTCGAATACCTGTAACAATAGTCGACATTCTCGAAGGGCTTACTATGGGCCAGCCACTAGTCTTAGCATTTAAACGTATTAACTTCTTTAGTCCTCCCAACAAGCGAGGTCTTTCGGAATCCCAAAGCCCAAAAGGAGAGCTGGGAGTGAAAACGGCTCTTTGGACACCCCACCCCCCACCCCCACCGAATGCCTCTGAGTAATTTAAAGCTCCAGTGGAATTTGACAAGGTCCACCTAGGCTGGGAATGGGATAACCACAAAGGACAGTTGTCTATCCAAAACCCAGCTGCTGGCCAATTAGCTGGGAGCCTCCCAAAGCCAAATCTTTGGATGTACCCACAGACAGAGACACGGATGGTCAATTAGCCATTCCAGCTCACTGCTGTGGTTTCTGGCCAGAAGAGCCGGCAGATGTGCGTCGGCAGTTGTGCCGGCCAGGGTGCAGACGTGGGACAAATCTCTCTGGCAGGCTGCTATTCCGAGACAAGGAGGGACAGAGAGGAGAAGAGCCGCTTGGGCCATCCATGTGAACAGCTCAGATTCTAAGGACTGCTGGCTGGGTCCCAGGGGCCCTGGCTCACCACTCATTACAGGCTGGAGAACAGTGGGCGGTAATTAACCATCATCCAACGGCATCAATTAAAGCCAAGGAAAGGTCTCGGTGGGACACACCGACTCAGAGAGGGGGTGCAGAAGGAGGGGACGGCCATCTCTTCTGGGCCTGTGGAGACAGAACGTGCTAGGGGATGCCACAGGGGATCAAAGGGGACTGGAATTTCCTTTGCCTCTGCCACTCCCTTGGTAATGATAGCTCTTATTTGGGGAAAGGCAGATGTGAGGATTTAGGCTCTGGCGAGGGTGTATTTTGAGGTCACACCCTGGGTTGCTGGACCAGGTATTTAGAGGAGGCCGAACAGTCTGCTGCTTGTGTGGACTTGGCGCGTGCAGAGAACAGAAGTGCCCCCTCTCGCTTGTGAGGAGACTAAGGAAGCAGCAAAGAGCGCTGCCCAGGAACCTTGAGACCTGAGGCCCCAGGACGCTCTGCCACTGCTTTGCTAGGTGCCTGGATGAACCCTTTAACCTCACTGTGTCTGAGAGCCCTCTTTTCCCAAGAAGGATGGCGCTACATGTCTGTCCTTCTCCATGGGCTATTGTGAGACTCAAATAGGACAAGACACACAGAAGCATTCTGAAAAGTGCTATTTCTTTGTTTTTAAAGTGAAAGTATATTTTTTACTATATTTTATTGACTTTAGAGAGAAAGGGAGAGGGAGAGAGATGGAAACATCAGTAATGAAAGAGAATCATTGGTCGGCTGCCTCCTGCACGCCCCACACTGGGAATGGAGCCCGCAATCCAGGCATGTGCCCTGACCGGGAATTGAACCGGTGACCTCCTGATTCATAGGTCGATGCTCAACCACTACCACACCAGCTGGACTGAAAAATGCTATTTTGGTAGTAGGGACAGAAAGTGCTGATGACTGAGAGCCAAGAGGAGCCACTCAACCACCAGCCATCTACGGGAAACGGGGAAAGTCGTCATAAAACTCTAATAGTGCCCTCAGCCCTGAGTCATGAAGTTTTTTTGCAAATCTAACCAAAGTGATGGCCCCATGGCCCCATAAAAATGCCCAAGAAAGCAATAATGTTTGCTCATGACCTCAGGAGCTTCTGGGCCCTCGAGGTCTATTTGTGGGCCTCCCACAAATCCCTAGACCCCTGGTGGAAGGTTTCTGCCCCAGGAACAGGAGCTGGACAGCAGCAGCCAGACCTTGGTAACATACCTGGACAAAGAACGCCTCAATGTCAATGCGGACCATTCCAGGCGGACGGAAAGTGAGGAAATATATTGTTTCTTATACTTAGTGGGACCATATGAAAGTCCTATGGCACATGGTCTGTTCCTCAAGCAGTACGGTAGGGTAACCTGCAGTCCTTCCCTAAACATCTTCTGAGCTGTCACTGTGCCTCTCCAGGTTACCCTTCCATATGTTCCCAGCTACTTCCTGGCTTTCAGAAAGCCATCAGAATCTCTGGCACAGACAGCCACCCCTGCTGTTCTCCGCCTAGCCGAGGATTGATTTCCTTTTTATATCTTTGCTGCCACTTCAGTGGGGTTGGGAAGCAGGGGAGGCAAACACGTGAACTCAGGCTGGAGCCAGAAGCTCCTCGTTTTTTTAGATTATGTAAACCTCCACCAGCTCCCCTCAGTTGGGAGGCGCCACCTTGGTTGCTTTTGCAGCGTCATGTCGGGCCGCCCACCTCCTTGTCCCTCCACAGCCCCTGAGTGCCAGCGTCCACGCACAGCGCCATCCCCGCCATCCTGAGCCAGGGCGCAGCGGGGCGGGGCGGCAGCAGCCAGGACTCGGTTGATTCACCTTGAGCAGAAGTGGCTCAACACCCCAGGGACCATTCCCAGCAGTGAGCATGTCCCCTGTGGCTGAGATGACTGATTGACCAGGGTGCTGTCCTGGGAGACGGTATGGCCTCTGGTCTTTGGGTGGGCACTTATTTTGTGCCCAGGTATATGGGCCTGCACCCTAGAGGCAGCACAGCCAAAGGTCCAGAATGCAGGGGCTCACTAGCTGTGTGACATTGAACAAATTCCCTAACCTTTCTGTGCCTTAGCATCATCCACTGTAAAATGGGGACAATAGTAATACTCACTCCATATGGCTGGTATAAAAATTAAATGGTTTAATACGTATGAAGTGCTTAGAACAATGTCTAGTAAGGGTAGTAAGCACTCAATAAACACCAAAGCAGAACCAATAGGATGTGGGGGGGGGGGGGCGGGGGGAAGGAATTGGCTCACGTGGTTGTGAGGGCTAGCAAATCTGAATGCTACAGAAACTAGGGGGTGGGTGAGGGCTGAGGGAGAGTTTGCTCAGCTGTCTATCATGTGCCTCACCTCCTCCTCACTTCCCATATCACCTCTTCTACCCCCGGGCCACACATGCTGGGACTGGGGAGTGTGCTAGCCACAGGTGTGGTGTTGCCAGTTTCATACAGGGCAATCCCTCAGCCCCTTGCCCATCGCTCGTGCCCTCCTTACTGTCAGGAACATCACACACTCACGTTCAGATCTGTACATGGGACAGAATTAATTTTTGAATGTGAGAGGGAGAGGCTGGATGGTGGGAGGTGGGTAGATGCTGGCATCATATCTCCTGGGTTTGCATCTTGGTTCTGCCCCCTAATAGCTCAGAAGCTAAGGCAAGACACTTAAGTTCTCTGGGCCTTTGTTTTCTCATCTGTAAAATAGTGCCATTAAGAGTACCTGCCCCAGAAAATTGTTATAAAGAATGTATGGGATAATCTGCACTCTGTTATACTGGCTGTTTTATCTAATTCAACTTTTTTAAAATTTGCACACACACACACACACACACACACACACACACACACACACACACACACACGAGAGCGGTGACTCACCCAGGTTTTAAAAGCTAACTGCAGCATGAGGGTTAGTCCACATCCCCTTGTTCACAGAACCTCCCTCTCTGCAGAGCATGAGTGGCCCTAAGCACACTGTGAAATGCCAATGTTCCCAGGAGGCCCACTCCACCTTGTTATCACCTTGATGTTAGTGATGTGAATTGGTTTGCCACCTTTTTAAAAATTGAACCCTGGTTAGAAAGGAGCGCAGATTGGGGTGGGGGAGGGACAGGCTTCATGACTGTGATTCTGGCAGCCCCAATCTCAGAAACAAAGGTGTCCCCTATCCCTATATCAGGAGCGAGGCTGAGGCTCAGGTCTGAGGATCAGACCGTACAGTGGACGGCACTGCTCCCAACCCCCCCCCCCCCCCCCCCCCGGCATCTGTGTTCTCACTCCCCGGAGGAAGGGGGTTAGATAGAGCTCGTGATCTCAGACTGGCTCTGCCAGGGGCCTGGGTGACCAGGCAGCGAGAGAAGGAGAGGCCACTGCAAAGGCCCTAGCAGTTGCCCAGGTAGGACAAGCCATGGACGGTCATTCATTCATTCATTCACTCACTCCGCACAGATGGTGAGTGAGCCCTTACCTTGTGTCAGAGGTGAATGCCAGTCCCAGACCTCAGGCAATGGCTGCTCTGATGCTCCTTTACCCCCGGCAGCCTCGCAGGCCCCTGATGGCTGGAGGGATGTTTAACCCAGGCCTTGAGCACCCAGGACCAGCACAGTCAAGCAAACAGCAGAGATAGAGCCAGAAAACCCGCTGACAACTGTACAGTGCCTTCCTTCAAGGCAGGGAGGCCAGGGCTAAATATGGGATCCCTCCCCTTCCCTGCTTCTTAGAGAGAATATAAACAGAATAGGTTGTTGTTCTTCTTAATTAAACCCTCTAAGTTTAGACCTGCGTTTCTGAGCAACCTATCTAGGGAATTGTGGACTAAAGACAATACAAGAAGGAACAGACAGAGGGTGCCACCTTTTGATTATTCAACTCACATTTTCAAGGACCTACCTCACACCTGTCAGAATGGCTATCATCAACAAATCAACAAACAACATGTGCTGGGGAGGATGTGGAGAAAAGGGAACCCTCATTCACTGCTGGTGGGAATGCAGACTGGTGCAGCCACTGTGGAAATCTCATTCATATGTGGAATCTAATGAACAAAATAAACAGATGAACAAGATAGATCCAGAGACATATAAACGTGGAACAGACTTTTGAATCTCAGAGAGAAGGCGGGGGAGGGCAGGTGGGTGGGAAGAGATGAACCAAAGAACTTGTATGCATATATGCATAACCCATGGACACAGACAATTGGGTGGTGAAGGCCTGGGTGGAGGGGGTGGGAGGGGCAAGGGTGGGCTAGAAGAGGTCAATGGGGGGAAAGAGAGGACATATGTAATACCATATCAACAATAAAGATTTCTTTTTTTAAAAGTAATATTTTATTTACTCCTCAAGAACTCTGTGAAGGCTGGAGATGACAAGGACACGTCTGTTTATCACCCACGGCTGATCCGAGGGCCAGAGCTAGGGTTCAACGCCTGCCCTGCGACCCAGAGCCCAGACTGATGGGTGCAGCTCCCATGTCTCCCCAGGGCCAGCCAGCAGCCTTCCCCCACCCTCAGGCCCAGGCACTGGCTCCCAGCCCCTCTCCTCAGATGTGTTGCATCTTATCTCTGTCAAGAAGCCCTACCCTTCAGCAGAGATCCCCGTCCATCTATTGGCGGTACCAATCCATCCAGTATTCCCACAAAATAGTCTCTCTTGTTCAAGAAATTCACCAAACCAAAAAGCCACCATGAATTCCGTGATGCTTTGAAATGAATCCATATTTCGATCATCACAACAGCATGTACGTGCGTTTGAAAAACAGTGTCCCCGGGGAAACATTATGTATTCACTCTGACGAAAGCACGCCCTGTGCCCATGAATTAGAGAAGCCGGGAAATGATTCACCTTGAAGTTGCCAGGGTTGGGACTGGCTGAGAACACTGCTTTCCATCCCACAGTCTCTCCCACCTGCTGAACCCGCAGAGGGATCTTAGAAGGTAACATTGGCTTTCCCTTTTGCCCTGGTTTATTACGAGCTGGAATTCCACCCCCAGCACCGGCAGTGTTGTCCAACCTTAACCTCTCAAGGCCGTGAGCAAATAACACAACAACACATTTACCCGTATTCACTCATGTAATCTTCAGATCAGCCCAGGCGGGTATATGACTCTCATTGTCCTCAAAACACTGAGGCCCAAGGCTTAAGCAGCTTGCTTAAGGTTGCTGAGTTAGTGAGAAAGCAAGATCCAAACCCAGGTTCAATTCGTTCTCTGCCCCACAGCCTCCCCTCCTGCCTGTCCTCCTCCTCGCCTGTCCTCACCCCCCTAACAGCCAGGGGATGGGAGTCTCCTGAAAGCTCAGGACAGGTGCCCAGTTCGGTTGCACAGGCAGAAGGCCCCCGTGCCTGCCTTCCTGTCCACGCGGCCTCGCTCTCCAGCCCATTTGGTCTCTAAGGCGCCACGCCAGCATGAAGTGACAACCCTGTTGGCGATGGGGACTGTTCTGCTCCCCAATTCCTGTGCCAAGAGGTTCAGGAGGCACAGGAGCAGCCTCCCTGAGGAGGGAAAGACAGTCTCAGGAAGCAAAGGCTCAGGGGAGCAACCTCAGGAGGGGAGTAGCTGCAAAGGGCAGCGTGGCCAGCTCAGCCAGAGGCTGCTCCGGACCATATGCTGCGGAGCACTCCCTAAAGCAGCGGTTCTCAACCTGTGGGTCGCGACCCCTTTGGGGGTCAAACGACCCTTTCACAGGGGTCGCCTAAGACCATCGGAAAACACATATATAATTACATATTGTTTTTGTGATTAATCACTATGATTTAATTATGTTCAATTTGTAACAATGAAGTTGGGGGTCACCACACCATGAGGAACTGTATTAAAGGGTCGCGGCAGTAGAAAGGTTGAGAACCACTGCCCTAAAGCCTGGGGCCCACACCCGGGCCAAGGGGACTGTTGCCTTTGCTCCCGCTGGGCACCGGCTTCCCTCCAGGAAATGCCTTCCAAATGGCCCTCTCACTTTCAGTTGCTATCCCACCCCTAGTGTCCTGGTGTCCTGGTGTCCAGGGTCCGGCACCCCAAGCCAGCCGGCCTCTAAGGACTCCTCTCCATCCCACCCCATCCCACCCCACCCCACCCCACCAAGAATTCAGCAGCAGACCGGCTGCCACACTCTGGTGTTAATCCAGGCACCCCAGGTTAATTGCCAAACAAACAGCTGCCTCACAAACAGCTCCTCTCCACTCCACCCCTCCCCCACACCTCCCCCCACCACACCCCCCAACCCTGACAATACGACTAAGGTGGAAATGGAGTTTACACCTCAAGACGAAAAGGCTGTGGCCCATCTGGTCCTTCTCCTCTACCCCCCTCCCCCGCCCCCTGCCACCTTCTATACTAAACAGTGTCTCAGGCAGGATAGTTGGCAGAGGCCTCTAGAGACCCCTCCCCAGATTATCTGGAGTGAGAACCCTCCCCCATTCAAGGGCCGACAGGGCCATCTGTGCCTGAGCTCCAGGAATAAGGGAGGCTGTACTTCTGCCTCCAGGGGCCTCCAAGCTGTGAGGAAACCTGTCAAGCACTAACCCCCCCACACACACCTCCTTCAAAGCCCCCTCCCCCACCCTTCTCACACCAAATACCACCAGCAATTCTGCAAATGCTCCCCTCCCCGCCAGCTCCTCCCTGAACCTGAGAGCATGCCAAGCCAATCTGGTTTCCTGCAATCCGCACTGGGAAAGAAAATGCATTAGCGCAGGAAGGAGGTTTTAGCTGCTGATTGGACAGCTGCTGGCATATCCAGACAATTCAGGCTGGTGACACTGGAGGGATGAAAAGGAAGGGTTAGGACCAGAAACTAGGAGTAAGCCTCCCGTCTCCCCCTTGGACAAAGGGGTGTCCGCGGATACTGAGGACGTGGGGCAGAGAAGAGGAATGCCGCGATGTCACTGACAGCTTCACCTTCCATGAAACTCTAGGGTAAAAGTAGATCATAGAGAGAGTGAGAGCCCTTCAGTGCAAGCCTTTCATGGATGAGAAAACTGACTCTCAGAAACGCAGATGACAGATTCAGGACAAGAAGCCACGTCTCCTGACTCCAGCCAGCGCTCCCCGTCCTCACCTTCTGCTGTCATCACCGCACAGCTCCCTCTGTATGAGTCCACCACCCCCTTTAGTCCCGTGCCTCAGGTTCCCTGTGCATGAAATATTCTGCAGCATAGAGAAGGAGAGCTAGGACAGGAGATGTGTGGGAGACAGTCCTGGGAATGACGTTCAAGGGCTCCCCATCTGTATGGAGAGGGAGCACCCCTAACGGTCCTCCCTCCCTCCTGCAGCAAGTGAAATTGGAGTCCCCCGGTGGGAAGGGCAAGTGAGAAAAGCCGTGGGGTCCAGACCTCCGTGCTGACACTCACCAGCTTGGCAGCTGTGATGTAGACCTTGACCCCTTTGAGCTCCTGACTCCATATGTAAAATGCATGCAGGAACACCATTTTCAGCATCATTGTGAAGAGTATGAGATATCTGGTTTTTTTTTCAATTATTTTTATTTATTTATCTATTTGTTTTTTGTCAATGAGCAGGGAATTTTATTTTTATTTTATTTTTTCGATCTCTATTGCTGAGAGTATTACAGATGTCCCACCGCGCCCCAGGCCTTTACCAGCCTATTGCCTGTGACCATGGACAATGCATATGTGTGTATAAGTTTTTTGGTTAATCTCTTCTCATTCTCCCCTCCCCCACTTCCCTCTGAGATTCCTCAGGCCACTGGTTCTAGTTTATTCATCAGTTTATTTTGTTCATTAGACTCCACATTTAAGTGAGATCATGCAATATTTGTCTTTCTCTGATTGGCTTATTCCACTTTGTATAATAATCCCCAGGTCCTGCCCTGTTGTCTCGCCTGCATAGTATTCCATTATGTAAATGAGATATCTATTTTAAAAATACTGCCTAGACTGCTAGTAGTTGGCCCTGTCCTTTACACGAGGCTTATGATTGGAGGGCTGTCAAGAGTTTTCTATTATCTTATAGACACAGACTTCTGATCGATCCCAAACTCAGAGCAAAGCCTATAGATGAAGGCACATGACACAGTTTCTTTGAGATTGGTACCATCCCCGGGATGTAAACTTGCTTCCCCGGCTCTCTTTATGGATGGATAATGTGCTCATTCTTGCCTTGGTGCCTGCCCTCCCCCTGAAATGCTCTCCCTCCCACCTGCTCAAATGTCCCCATCTCTGTAGTGAAGACCGCCTCCTGGAACACTCTAACCCTCACCGACATTCTCCCTCTCTCTAATGATTCAGCATCTCATTTTTTTGTATCGTGTCTTTTAACAAGATTGTAAGTTCCAAGCTCTATGGGGTTTGACTCAGTGGATAGAGTGTCGGTCCTCAAACTGAAGATCGAGGGTTTGATTCTGATCAAGGGCACATACCTCCTTGCAGGCTCGATCCCCAGCCCCAGTCGGGGTGCGGTGCAGGAGGCAACCAACCAATGTGTCTCACATCGATGTTTCTATCTCTGTCTCTCCCCTCCCTTCCACTCTCGCTAAAAAAATCAATGGAAAATATATCCTCATGTGAGGCTTCACAACAACAATGAAAATTGTTAAGTTCCTAGAGGGCAGAAGAAATCACATCTTGTTAACTTTTTTTATTGATTTCAGAGAGGAAGGAAGAGGGCAAGAGAGGTAGAAACAGCAGAAATGAGAGAAAATCATTGATCAGCTGCCTCCGGCACACCCCTCCTGGGGATTGAGCCTGCAATCCGTGCAAATGCCCTGACCAGAAATCAAACCATATCCTCCTGGTTCATAGTTCGACACTCAACCACTGAGCCACACCAGCCGGGTGTATCTTGGTAATTTTTAAGTCTCCTTTGTGATGGTCTAATGCAAAGTCCAGCATGTGTATTAACCAAGGGGGGGGAGGGGCTCAGTTTGCATAAGACCATTTTTCTGCACGCTCCCTCACCCTAGCTTTCCTATTCCAGATTCTTCTATATACAGTATAGGCAAAAAGAAGCTATATCCAAGGAGGTGGCTACGAAAGAGAGCTTATCCACTTTGCTTAACCATCTGAGGCTTCCTATGCTTGTTCATTCATTTCTTCATTCATTAAGGAGAGACAGTACCTATATCCGCCAAATACAATCCATGCTGGGAGACTCTGGACAGAGACGGGCCAAGGCCTGGGAGACTCCACCGGACCTTGAGCCAGCAAATGCTGTGGAGTTATTTACATCAATAGAGAAGTGCTGGCTGCTTTCCGTGCATTCGCTATTCAAAAAGCTTTACCTGTATCTACCCGTATAAACCTTACAACAGCCTTTGAAGTATGGGCTGTCACTACCCCCACTTTGTAGATAATGAAACGGAGGCACAGAGATGCTGAGTCACTCACCCAAGGTCTCAGGCTAGAAACCTACACAGCCGAGTGCAAGCCAGACCGTCTGGCTCGGAGCCCAGACACTGGAGCATCCACTGCCCGGCACCGCAGGTCAGTCTCAGGGCACTGAGGCTGGAGGCACGCAGGGAAGGGCATGATGCCACTGAGAGACTTCAGAGCCCTGGCGAGGTGGGGCGACTGAAGAGTCAGAGACTCCCCTCTGGCCGCTGTGAGCCCCTACCTTCAAGGACATCCTTAGCCACTCCTGTGGGCTGCCACTTGGAGCTCAGCTGACACAGGGCTTCCGAGAGGCAGCTGGCATTCCTGTCAGGGATGAGCATATTAGCCCGGCTCCAAACACAGGCCTTTCTGCTCCCAAACCTGTCCTTTCCGTTTCTGTGCCATTCTGCCCTGCTCTCATCTTGTAAAAACCCCAAAGATCCCCCCACTTTTAGATCACCTAGCGACAGCCACACTAGTCTGTATCCTCTGTCCTGGGGGAGTTTAGGAGCAATGCAAAGGAAGAAGCCCCTTGAGGTCTGGAAAGACCATTAGAAGATGCTGAAGAGTGGATCCTCATAGTATTGGTTGTTGAGAAAACTGGGGTTACAGGCAAGGGGTCCACCACCCCTTGGGCAGATAGAGAGCCATCACCCTGGAGGGCATCCTTAAAGAGAAGGAGGAGAGAACTCAGAGCTTCAAACCCATATGCCCATGGCGATAGCTGGCATTGCCCACATAGGCATTCGGAGCAAGAGTTCCTAGAGGAACCCTCACCAGTCACTTCTATCATCACCCGTGGAAACCCAGCACCTCCTTCGTGTTGTCAAAGCCAGCACAGGCCCAGAGCGAGCACCAACCAAGCCAGCCTCACTCCTGATGGCATGAGATTAGCAGACCAGTGTGAGAGAGCAGGGAAGTGGGGTCCCCTGGGGAGGACTTCAGTGGAAACGGAAGGAGTGGGGACATACTCTCTCCATGCCAGCACTCTCTTATGAGGTCTACACTCCCAGGTGCAGCTCACGATGTAAATCGCCCACATGCAGGGGGAAGGAGGAGGGTGGATTGCAGTGGATAATGTTTACTCTGGTGCACCAAGTGGGTTGTTTTCCATGGCCTGTGAGGATGTAGCCCCCGCCCCCCTCGCTGACTACCCCCTCCCTCTCTCCCCTGGCTCATTGTGCTTCAGCCTCACTAGCCCTCTCCTTACTCCTTGAACATGCCTCAGGGCCTTGCCCTTGCTGTTTCCTCTGTGTAGAAGAGTCTTCCGTCAGATATCCAATAACTCTCTCTTCCTTTCATGTCTGCTCAGACATCACCTTTTCAGATAGTGACCTGACCTCCCCATATACAATGCACCCTCCCCTCCCAGCAGCACTCTGGTATACCCTAGTGCTGCTTCATTTTCTCTAGACACTCATCCCCACCTGAGTGTGTGTGTGTGTGTGTGTGTGTGTGTGTGTGTGTGTGTGTGAGAGAGAGAGAGAGAGAGAGAGGTGGCCCTAAGAGAACACAGACTCCATGAGAACAAACCAGGTTTTGTTTGTTTCTGTATCTCTATACCTGGAACAGTGCCCGACACACAACAGCACTCAGTATACTTATAGAATCAAATTGAATTCTGCCCCTTAGTCTCCGAATGATTTCCTTCTGAATCAGGCCAGCGGTTTCCCTGTTTGCTGTTCCTGTTCTTTGTCTTCTGGACCCATAAGTAAAGTGTAGAGTGTGCTGGTTCTCATAGCACGGGGCAATCACAGCCCTGGAGACAGCTTCACCCGTGTTCCTGCCACCCCAGGGTGACTCCCCCACACCACACACTGTCCCTGCTCATGCTCATGCCTGCCCCACCCACCCTAGCTTGTGCAGCGTTCCCCACCAAACAAGAACTCCCTTCTGCTCATCTAAATCCCACTCAAACCTTCAAACTGCACCCTACTTGACTTCTTTCTCTCTGTTCACTGGATTCTCCATTCTCCGAGCCCAGGTGTCTTCCACATCATTTAGCACTGAATGTTTAAAATGTGCTCATCTCCTTGTCCTAATCAGACTGCAGCTCTTCGGGGACAGGCAGCATGCCTCCCACATCTTCTGCCTCCTCCTGGAAAAACACCATGCAGGGAGACAGTGCTGTCTCTTTCCCGCTGATGTGGCTCCCGCTACCGCCATGCAGGTGTTGCTTAGAGCACTGAGTGAGCTCGGGAAAAACCTGGGAAAGAGAAAGTCTAAGACAGACCTGTGCCCATTTGGCCCCTTAGCATCCATTAAGGGCCCAGCACGGTGCTAGCCAGTCAGAAGACAAGTTCTGGAATCACAGAACGCTGAGCTGGAAGGAACCTTGGGAGGCATCTGGTTCAAGCGCTGGTGTCAGTTAGGAGACTTAAATGCAAGCAGTGGAAACTGACATGGGCTTCCCTAGGCAGGAAAGGAATATATTAAAAGGATAGTGGGGGAGTTGGAGCAAAGCCCAGCATCATGGTCAGGGGAGTACTGTTGCCGCTCTTGGGGGCACTGGACTTCGTGGCTTATACTTCCTATTTGTGATGCTCCCAGGAGGATCCTCCATTGTCCTTGCTTCTTTAATTCAGATTCTGGCCAGTACATGTCTGATTGGGAGAGTCTATGTCACCAGTCTCCACTCCAGCTAAAAAGGAGGGCAGGAAACAAGCATATTTTCTCACTAGAGGCCCAGTGCACGAAATTTGTGCATGGGTGGGGTCCCTAGGCCTGGCTGGTGATCAGGTTCCCTGCCTCTTCCTTCCCTCGCTGCCTGCATGCCGCCACCACGTGGTTCCCCGCCTCCCTGCCTCCCCACTTTCCCCCTTCCTCCTTCCCTCACCACCCGCATCCGCCACCACCCACCCCCTGTTCCCCATCCCAGCCTGGGGCCCGACCTTGGGAGGGGAGGAACAGGGAGGTTGTCCAGCAGGCCCTCATCAGGTGATCGGGGCCTGCTGGCCATGGGGAGGGACAGGGAAGGGACCTGGGAGGTTAGCCACCAGCCCCAAGGAGGGAGCCGGCCCACAGTCCCCCTGGGAAAAGGGCCACATTCATTGCCACCCACCCCCAGTTCCCTGTCCCAGCCCCAGGGGCCCAGACCCAATCAGGTGATCAGGACCTGCTGGCCGAGGGCAGCTTCTGCATTGAGTGCCTGCCCCCTGGTAGTCAGTGCGCGTCATAGCAACCAGTTGTTCCGGTCGTATTGGTTGTTCCAGTCATTCCATCGTAATGGTCGTTTAGGCTTTTATATATATAGATAGATTCTTTGGTGAGATGTGGGCTCTGCTTCTGACCAAAAATTTTTAGATGAGGGATTCACCAAATGGAGGAAGGGATTCAAGGACAAATGTCCACCTACCCCTCATATTAGAGCAGAGGCAACAGTGATCCAGAGATGGAGCGAATAACCTCGGTCACATCATAAATCACAAGGAGCTAGGACAGCAGCCCAGGTCTCCTGACTCCATGTCGTATATTCTTTCCACTCACCAAAGTGTAAAAGAAGCAACTAGTGTGAAAATTAATCAAGGAAACCTCAACTAAAACTGGAGTTGGGAAGACCTGTAGAGGGAGCTCTCACGCCCTGCCACTCATCAGTTACCCCAAACAGGAAGAGGTCACTTGCAGACCCCAACAGGAGATGTACCTTGTACCTTGCACTCCCAAACAGGAAGTGCAACTACTTTACTACCCCATCACGAGGAAGAAGATTTTCCTCCTGCCCAGCAACAATCCCAGCCAACTGAAACACCACAGCTCAGCCAATAAGAAACCATCGTCACCTGAACTCTTGCTTTCCTCCAATGAAACTTCATTTTTCTCTTGCAGATGACTTCCTTGTCCAACTTCTTTCTACAAAGCCTGGGAGTATCTCTCTGCTTGCTAGATAAGATGCTGCCTGATTCATGAATCATTTAATAAAGCCAATTATATCTTCAAATTGACTCAGATTTTGGTTATTAACACTAGCTAAAAAGTTAGAGGCAAAACAGAACAAACCGTAGGGAGCAAATGGTCAATGATTTGTGTCCCTGGCAGCTATTTCAGGTAATTACTGTCTCTTAGATTTGATCACCACTGTTTTTCAACATTTACTTTTCACAATAGACATTACCTCCTCTAGGGCAGCTCTCCTGAGTCACCACACCCCTCGGTTCCCTGACTTAACTCGGCCGCAGCCGTCACTATTTATGTTGCAATATCAACGTGTGTGTCTGCCTCCTCACCAGGCTGAGAGCAACTTGAGGTGCAGTACTGACCCAGGATTATTATGGAGAGAGGGATCATCATGAACATGCACCGGGAGCACTGCAGGCAGTCACATTGATGGCAGTCTCCTGTCCCTATAACATTGACACCATCCCTCCCTGAGTCAATACTATGCCCGTCTTTCACCTCATGTTTGCAGGATGCCTGAAATCACTCTCTCCAAGCATTCTTGTGATAGACCCCAGTGACAGCACAAAGCACAAACCCCAGAGGCTGGCACTTGAGGTGGCCTCCTAAGGTCGTGGCCAGGTTTCTTCCTGGTGCGAGGTAGAAAGCAAATGGCAGTGTTGGCAAAGCAGCTGTGTGAGGCCAGGAGGCAGAAGTCTAAGCTGAGCAGCCCCTGACGGGACAGAAAGTGCCGGCAGGTGCCTGGTGGTAGAAATCTCTCTGGGTTTCTAGCCCTTGGAAATAACAGGAAGGGGCCTGCAGAGATGCTGAGTCAACAAGAACAATGTCACAGGGATGAGGTAAGCGCTCCCTGGAGGGACACGCGGCCATCCCTTCACCTTGGAATGAAAATGCTTTCATATCTGTTTGAAAATCTTCTCAAGTTCCCTGTACCACTCCCTACTCTTCATTTTAAGTTTGCCCAACCTCTGCACTGGCCCACACATGAACTTTGCATTGCCGTCTCTGGGGTTTCTCCAGGGCTATTGCCCAGCTCAGAAAGTCCTTCCTTATGTCTACCCTTTAAATTCTCACATCCTGGGCAACCTGGCTCAGGTGCTGTCTCCTCCAGAAGCTTCTCTGGCCACACCTAGTTCTTTGCTGACATGCCAGGGCAATAATTGCTTCTACCATTGGCTTCTACACTTTTTCCTTGTTGTAGTCTATACTATACTATGTTCTGAATACAGGACATGTCTCCTAAACTAGACTATAAGTGTTTCAGTGGCTAAACATGTCAGAATTTCCCTTTTTCTCCATAACATTTTGCACAAAGCTGTGCACAGTAATTATGTACATCAATAATGTTAAACAATAAATATTATCACCAGAGGAAAAGGAGGGTGTGAGGAAATAGAAAAGGGTGTAGAGGGTGGTGAATACACAATACAACGTAGAGATAATATATTATAGAATTGGACATTTTTAATTTAAATAAAAAACAATAAATATTATAAACAAAAAATCCTGTTGAGATTACATCACCAAATTCTTTATTCTACATTATTTACTTGGCTGCCATTTTAAGTGATTTATTAATTTTTAGTAACCTCTTCTTTTAATTTAATCTAATTATCAAAGTAATGCATACTGACATATTACATACAAAATAATACACACACCAGAGGTTGGCTCAACCACACTTTCTTGGACATTTCTCCCTGTAATTATGAGGCTGGAAAAGCTAAGATACTCTACTTCCCATCATTCCTTGGAGTTGAGGAGGGGCAGAGGGCACACATTTGAATTTTGGCCAATAGGACTGAAGTGGTGGCCTGTTGTGTGGCCACTTCTCCCTTATTTATTCTTTCTGCCTGGGACACAGGCATGACTGCTAGAACTTCAACAGCCAACTTGTGGCCGAGGGGACAAATGTGAGGAAGAAGACAAAAGTCTCAAAGATGCTGGTCTTCCCAAGATGCTGAGCCAGGACTAGAATCCATCCATTTTGAGATTTCTAGTTAGTGGAGGGGAAATCTATTTAATTGACCCACTAAAGTTGGGTTTTTGTAATTTATAGGCAACCGACAGCTTTCCTAACTCATATACATGTACACTGTCAAAAAAAAACAGAGAAAAGCACAAAGATGGAAAATCATGTCACCTGACCACTATGGATGCAGATGACTCAATTTTTTCCTAAATATGGATAAACTACATTTTTCAATAAAAATGAGATCTTTTAATTATATGGTTTTCTATAATTATTGAACTACATATTTTGGACATTTTAAAACTTTGCCATTAAGAAGTACTTTATAACATTATTTTAGGTTGTATATACCATAACTTATTTTATTAACTTCTTTCCACTTGGTTGGATATCAGATTCTTCAGAATACATCACTTTTTGTAATCATTGTTGTAGAAATATCCTTGTTTTTGCATAACTTCATAATGATTTTATTAAGATTTTTTCTTAGAAATAAAATTTGTAAAAGTTTGCATATCTTTAAGGTATATGATAAACTATGCTAATTTGCTAATTTTTCTTCTACAAATTTTATATTTTTCTCATAAGCACAAATTATAAAACATATATTTTTAACAAAATATTTATGAGTTCAAGAATATTTAAAGGAAAATACATGCCTAAAATAACACCAAGCTAAATAACCAAGCTTCACAAATATGTCATAATTAAAAGTGTTTGCTTGGGGATTCAAAAATTTATCCCACCATCACACCACCACCATAGCCTCCATCTTCGTCTCTATTTTAAGAGACAGACATGGACAAAATCCAAACAATTGAATTCCAGAAATAAAAAACAGTCAAAATGAAGATGAAATACACTCCCTAGGGAATTTTGCATGGGAGGATAGAGGGATCAAGTATTTGAAGCACATTTTTCTAAAGGACATGGCCAGATTAAGGGAGATAGTGGAGGGAGCAATGTTGTGAAAACAGAAAAACATGAAGAATAAGATTACTTTCTAGAGTAGATGAGTTAAAGGTTTCGAGGAATTGCTGAGCCCTAGAGAATAGCTGGGGAGAGGAGATGTTAATAGGAGACTCTGTGAACTATACTTATATCCCCCCAAGGTACTAGGAGAGATAGCAGTAACAATCTGACCTCTGCTTAGATCGTTGTTCTTTAGATGTGACATAACTCCATGAGTCTTCTAAGTGAGTTAATATTTTTACAAGGGTTACCCAAGATATAGTTTACTCATCTTTAGCTCATTGCCCACTACTGCTGCCCATTCTTTCTACTCTCAACCTGCTTCCTCATGATGGCAGAGACCATCTGAAGACTCACTCTACAAAGACCTCTAGTATCTTCAATGTCTTTACCACAGCCTCAGCTCACACATCAAACAGGAACATGGGTCAGTTTTGCCAGTGTCTGATATCTCTCTTGCATTCCTGATATTATTAATTTATGACTTCTCTTTTTATTTGTTGAGATCAGCCTAGCTAGAGGTTTATACATTTTCTTTATCTTTTTAAAGAATAAGTTTTTGTTCTGTGTTGTTTTTTTTTCATTTTCTCTATTTTTGCCAATTATTTGTTTTATTGATTTCTGCTCTTTATTTTTCCTTCTAGGTACTTTAGGCTTAATTCACTCATTTTTTTCTAGCTCTTCAAACTGAAAATGCACCTTATTGAGTTTCTATTATTATGTCTTCAAGTTCACTAATCGTTTTTTTCCAGTCTCCAAACTTTTATTAATCCCATCCAGTGGAATATATATATATATATATATATATATATATATATATATATATATATATTCCTAGAAGTTTCATTTGTTATTTTAATATATTTTTTCTTTACTCATATGTTTCTTTGAATTCTTGAGCATATTTATTTTAGTTGTTTTAAAAGTCCTGGTCAACTAATTTCATTATTTCTGTCACTTTTGTGGCTATTTCTATTGGTTGATGCTTTTCTTAATTATGCCGCTCATATTTCTGCTTCTCATAGTCTAGTAATTTTTCATGAAGTGCTAGAAATCATGTTTTATATTTTGTGTGATGAACATTTTTAATATATTAGAAGTATTACACTTTATTCTGTCAGACAGTTAAGTTTCTTATGGATCTGCCTAATCCTTCCAGAGCTTCTTTTTAAGCTTTATTATAGTGGCTTTAGAGACCCCTCTGGAGTTTCCACTGTAAGGGCTCAGTGAGGACCCTAAACTCCTGCTGGTCAGAAGTCAAACATCTTCCAGACTATGTTCATTCTGTGTTCCCCTGAATTCTCCTTAGACTGGCCTGGTAGAGTTTCTCCCTAGGCATGTGTAGTTGATTACTGAGCAACAGATTTAAGGGGACTACCTTGTAGAATTTTGGAGCTCTTTTCCCATGCAGCTCCCTCCTCTCTGGCACACTGTTACAGAAATTCTGACTACCTTAGCCTTCCCAAACTCTCTTCTCTGAAAGGCTGTTGTTCTATTTGGGGTTACCACCGTGTGCTGACATCCAGAAAGTGCCTCCAGGCAGAAAGCTGAAGCAATCTTAGCGCTCCCCTCATCCTTTTTCTTTCCCTTAGGACCATAGTCCTTAACTACTTATCGCCCAATGTACAACATAAAACTGGGACACACTAATGCCTCATACATTTTCCCAGCTTTCGAGTTGTTTACAGCAGGAAGGTAAGTATAGTCGCAGTTGTTCCAACATGAACCAATGTGGAAGTCTTGTATCTGTATTGGAAACTAAGCTACAAAACCACCCTAGGTTTGAGCAATGGAGAGCTACAGAACAAGCGCCCAGCGATGGGGTGTGACTCTGGCAACAGGGCTAAAGGCAAGAGATCGCCAAGAAGATAAAGTACAAGAAATAAATAAAATTCAGAACTTCTTTTACTGTCACCCTTTTCACCTGGCGAGATTTTCTTGGGTAAAACTCTAGAATTCCTGTTGTAATATTTAGTTATCTTAAATCTGAGAAGCTCTGAATTCCAACTGCCCAGGGGCAATAGAGGAAGTTATTTGAGGCCTCACAGGGTAGAACTGAGCTCACAATTTATATTTTTATAAATACAAGTTTTACGTTTATGTTTAAATGAGTATTTCTATTTCTAATAAGATGAGTTCAAAATGTATACTTTTTCTTGTTTGACACAAGTCCTTCTGACGGACTCTTTACTTCAAGTTAATGTAAGTTACCTGTTGGAGACAAGTCCTTTCAATTCCCTTCTCTAAGGATCGCACAGGATAAAGGTGATATGTTCAATCTTCATTTCTAAAGTATCAAAGAGAATTAACTGTTCATGTGGTCCCCTGGGTCTAATTAGACTAGACCAGTGGCCGGCAAACTGCAGCTCGCAAGCCACATGCGGCTCTGTGGCCCCTTGAGTGTGGCTCTTCCACAAAATACCACGTGTGGGCACACATGTACAGTGCAATTGAAACTTCGTGGCCCATGTGCAGAAGTCGGTATTTTGTGGAAGAGCCATTAAGAGGCCAAAGAGCCTCATGTGGCTCGCAAGCCACAGTTTGCCGACCACTGGCACTAGACTAAACCTCAAGAGCATATGTCACTGCTATCACGCTAGTTCCTCTCCATCACCTTGCTCTAGACTATTGCCACCAGTCATCCCCATTCCAATTCAGCCTCCTCGTGCTGGCTGTTAATTATTTCTATAATGCAACCCTAATTGCATTATTCCTGGTGATAAAACCTTTGTAATTCCACATTGCTACAAAGCTTTCCATAATGTGGCCACAACTTTCTCTTTTGATGTTTTGTTCCAGGATTTTCCTTCATACTGCGTTCTAGCAAGACATTAATTTCTGGTTCCTGTGCATTAAAAGTAATTTTCCAGCTTTCTCTCTCTCTCTCTCTCTCTCTCTCTCTCTCTCTCTCTCTCTCTCTCTCTTTCTTTCTCTCTCTCTCTCCTCTCTCTCTCTTTCCTCTCTCTGGAATAATTTTCTTATCCAAAATATTTCAATATAAAACATTACTTCTCTTTGAAAGCCCCACTCTAAAACAATCATATTCATGAAAACTAATATTCTTAGAAGAAATCTCTTTCTCATAGAACTTAATCAGAACCTCATTTATCATGTGTCACTGTCTACTTTATAACCACTACTGTAACCCCCTTGGCCTCAGAGTCTATACATCATTCTATTTTGTGGTTCTTTAATGAACTGAGTTGCACATGAGCACGCTCAGTGAACGGTTATTAAGAGGCTGAACAATTATATGTCTGTATACAGTCCTTGTTATTCTTGCCAAGTCATTTAAGATGTATTTGTTTGAAACATATGAATTTGCTGTAGGTCAAAAATAGTCAAATCAGCAATTTAAGACTGAGTTTAATTCAGTCTTTGCCCAGCCCCATTATAATATGCACTACCTGTAGCAAATTATATGACATTATTAAAATCATAGGTGAGTGAGTAAAAAAGCTGTGGTACATTTACACCATGGAATACTATGCAACTGTGAAAAAGAAGGATCTCTTACCCTTTGTGGCAGCATGGACGGACCTGGAGAGTATTATGCTAAGTGAAGTAAGTTAGTTAGGGAAAGACAAATATCACAGGATTTCACTTATAAGTGGAATCTAAAGAACAAAATAAACTGATGAGCAAAATAGGGCCAGAAGTATGGATGCATGGAACAGAATAACAGACCTCAGTGCGGGGGGGGGGGGGGGGGGGGGAGGTGCGATGGGAAAGGGACAGGAAGAGATTAACCAAAGAACATATATGCTTATATGCATAACCCATGGACACAGATAATGGCATGGAGAAGGCCTGGAGTGGGGGTTGGGTGGAGGGGGCAAGAAGGGAGAAAATGGGAGACATCTATAATACTGTCAACAGTAAAATTAAATTAAATTAAATTTTAAAAAATCATAAGATTCTAATTATTCAGGAGCAATGGATTTTCACTAATTAAATAAAAAATTGTCAAAAATAATTGTTGAACTTTCAGTCAAGATAGATTAATGTGGTGTTTGCATCCTCTCACAATCACATCAAAAATACAAGAGCCCTGCCCTGGCCAGTGTGGCTCAGTTGACTGGGCATGGTCCTGTGCACTGAAGGGTTGCCTGTCCGATTCCCTGTCAGGGCACATGCCAGGGTTTCAGGCTCAATCCCTGGTGGGGGCATGCAGGAGGCAGCAATTGATGTTGCTCTTACATCAATGTTTCTCTCTCCTCTCTCTCTCTTTCTCTCCTTTTTCTAAAAATCAATAAAAAACATATACTTAGGTAAGGATTCTAAATAAATAAATAATAAAAGTATCATCAAATACTTAAAAAAAATACAACTAAACTACAGGACAATCATCATTCAGAACCACCTGAAATATAGCTGAATGGAAGTTCTACAACTAGAGATATACAGAAGAAGCCACATCAAGACTGGTAGGAGGAGCAGAGACAAAGAACAGGCTGATCCCACACCCACCTGTGGCAGATAAAAATCAGGAGGGCTATCTCAGTTGCAGAGGTCCCCCCTGAGGAGCTGAAGGGGTCAAAGCCCAACACCAGGTCCCCCAGCCCAGGGTTCCAGTGCCCAGAAGAGAAGTCCCCTGGCCAGTGTGGCTCAGTTTGTTGGAATGTCATCCTGTACACTGAAATTTTGTGGGTTCAATTCACAGTCGGCACATACCTAGGTTATGGGTTTGATTCCCAGTTGGGGCATGCTTGGGAAGGCAGCCAATGGATGTTTCTCCTCTCTCTCTCTCTCTCTCTCTCTCTCTCTCTCTCTCTCTCTCTCTCTCTTTCCCTTTCTCCAAATTCAATAAGCATGTCCTCAGTTGAGGATTTAAAAATAAAATAAAAACAGCTGAGATTGTGGCTGAGTGAGATGGAGAGCTTCTGGAGTCCCAGGCAGTTCCTTTTAAAGGGCCAGTGCTGTTTCTCTTAAAGGGCCAGAGCATGGACTTACTCAGACTCACTCCCTCCGAGTTCCAGGCCTTGGGCAGCAGCTCAAAAGGCACCAGGGCAATATGGGGAGAAACTGAATAGCCTGGTATCAGGTCAAGAGCTGGAGGGGCAGCTTTCTCCCAGACAGAAGTGCTGGCAGAAGCCATTGTTCTTTTTCTGAGTCCTTCCTCCACAGAACTGACAGGTGAGTGCCATATCTGAGTTTCTATCAACCTGGCTATCACTGTTAACTCCACCCTGGTGATTCCCTAAGACCCCACCTCACCAACTCTCAGACTCACTCAAGCTGTTTCCAGTGGCATTTTCATATGAATGGCCTGTCTTGGCTCATGCCCTAGACTTTCCTAAAATCTTTCAAATGAGCAGCATCTGGCTTCAGTATGCTCCTGTACCTCACTAACTGGCCCCAGGCCCAGTACTAATGGCAGCCAGCCTTGGTTCATAGATTGGCCTTTCCTGAGCACCTCCAAGCCCAGCACAAGTAGCAGCCATTTGCAGATCACTTTGTAGCTAATGATGGGCGGCCCCAGGCAGAACACAGGTGGCAGCTGACCTTGGCCTGCACCTTCTGGGAAGCCCCACTGCCAGTATACCCTGTGGACAGCTTCAGACCATGTTGAAGCAACACAATCAAGGGCCAGATTCAGCAAGCACCAGAACCCCACTGAAGTAAGTCCTACTCTGTGAGGTGGGCCTCTGCACAGCTGATCCTCCACAATGGTCACAGCCAGTTCGTGCAGACCGCTGGCCTGGGTGTAATCCCTCCCATTGACAAGCCAACAGCAATCAAGACTCAACTACAACAGGAGGGTGTACACAGCCCACACAAGAGGGAGCATCTGGAGTGCCCAGCTTGGGTGAACGGGGAGGCTGTGCCACTGGACCCTATAGGACACCTACTACATTAGGCCACTCCACCAAGCCTGGGAGACATGGCAGCTCTACCTAATACATAGAAATAAACACATGGAAGCTGTCAAGATGAGGATACACTAACTGAAATGAAGAACAATTTACAGGGGATCAATAGTAGAGTAGATGAAGCTGAGAATCAAATCAACAATCTGGAATATGAGAAAGTAAAAAACACCCAAGCAGAAGAACAAAAAGAAAAAAGAATTTAAAAATATGAAGATAGTGGCCGAAACCGGTTTGGCTCAGTGGATAGAGCGTCGGCCTGTGGACTGAAAGGTCCCAGGTTCGATTCCGGTCAAGGGCATGTACCTGGGTTGCGGGCATATCCCCAGTAGGAGATGTGCAGGAGGCAGCTAATTGATGTTTCTCTCTCATCGATGTTTCTAACTCTCTATCTCTCTCCCTTCCTCTCTGTAAAAAATCAATAAAATATATTAAAAAATAAATAAATAAAAAATAAATAAAAATATGAAGATAGTGTAAAGAACTCTGGGACAACTTTAAGTGTAACAACATTTGCAACACACAAACAACATTTGCATCATGGGGGTGCAAGAAGAAGAAGAGAGAGCAAGTAATTGAAAACCTATTTGAAAAAAATGACAAAAAACTTCCCTAACCTAGTGAAAGAAATAGACATACAAGTCCGGGAAGCACAGAGAATCTCAAACAAGATGAACCCAAAGAGGCCCACACCCAAATACATCGTAATTAAAATGCCAAAGGTTAAAAGCAAAGAGAGAATCTTAAAAGCAGTAAGAGAAATGCAGTAGTTTCCTACATGGAGCTCCATAAAACTGTCAGCTGATTTCTTAACAGAAATGTTGTAGCCAGAAGAGAGTGGCAAGAAATAGTCAATAGAACCAGAGACATAGAAGCATCGAACAGACTGTCCAACCTATGAGGGAAGGCGGGGGGTGACGGGGTAAGAGATCAACCAAAGGACTTGTATGCATGAATATGAGCATAACCAATGGACACAGACAGTAGGGGGGTGAGGGCATGTGCTGGGGGATGGGAGCGGCCAGGGAGAGGTCAATGGGGGGAAAAGGAGACTCATGTAATATTTTACACAATAAAGAATTTAAATTTTAAAATAATAATAATGATAATAAATTAATTTTTTTACAAAAGAAATATTCAAAGTGATGAAAAGCAAGAACCTATGACCAAGATTACTCTAGCCAGCAAAACTGTCATTTAGAATTGGAGGTGAGATAAAGAGCTTCACAGATAAGAAAATGCTAAAGGAGTTCATCACCACCAACCCAGTGTTACATGAAGTGTGAAAGGGTCTTCTTTAAAAAGAGGAAGGAAAAAAATAAAAAATATAACAATAAAATGGCAATAAATACGTATCTATCAGCAATTGAATCTAAAAAAATAAATAAATTGGCAAACAGAACATAGATACAGAGAACATTTTGATGGTTTCTAGATCGGAGGGAGGTTGGGAAGTTGGGTGAACAAGGTGAAAGGATTAAGAAGTCCAAATCTGTAGTAACAGAATAGTCATGAGATGGAAAGTACAGCATAAGGAATATAGTCAGTAATCTCTATATATAAAAGGCTAATATGCAAAGTGTCCCCTCAGGAGTTCGACCAGGAGACCAGGAGTTCGATCATTCACTATGACATGTGCTGATCATTCACTATGACATGCAGAATGAAGGAAGGCCTTGGCCAGCAGCCAGGGAAGGGAGGCCCCGGCTGGCAGCCAGAAGGCCCCGATCAGCCCTGATCGCTGGCCAGGCCTAGGGACCCTACCCATGCATGAATTTTGTGCACCGGGCCTCTAGTATTCTAATAACTATGCATGGTGTTGGATGGGTAAAAGATTTATCAAGATGATCAGTTAGTAAGTTATATAATGTCTAATAACTGGGGTGTACACCTGAAACTAATATAATATTGTATGTCAACTGTAATTGAAAAATAAAGAAAGATTTTTTTTTAATCTATTAAATTAAGAATGTTATAAAAATGTTTTCTGTGGCACTTTCCTTCTTTTTCTAAATATAGCTCTGGCTGTTTTGGAATAATATTTAACTCATTATATGTGATTGCAAGCTCCTTATATGCCTTGGAATTCGGAATTTCATGCTTTCATAGTCATGATTGATTACATTTAACTTTATGACATTTGTGCTAAATATATGAATGCTTGTAGATATGTTCCAGTAATTAAAATGCTAAATTAAAGTGATTTGAACTAGTTTTTTTTTTTTAATATATTTTTATTGACTTTTTAGAGAGAAGAAGGAAGAGGGATAGAGAGTTAAAAACATTGATGAGAGAGAAACATCAGCCAGCTGCCTCCTGCACACCCCCTACTGGGATGTGCCCGCAACCAAGGTATATGCCCTTGACCAGAATCAAACTTGGGACCCTTTAGTCCGCAGGCTGATGCTCTATCCACTGAGCCAAAGCAGTTAGGGCTGAACTAGTTTTTTATTTTATCAAATAATAATAATAATCTGTATATATAAAAGGCTGATATGCAAAGTGTCTCCTGGGGAGTTTGACCAGGAGACCAGGAGTTCAATCACTCACTATGACGTGTGCTGACCACCAGGGGACGGTGCGGAGTAAAGGAAGGCCCTGGCCAGCAGCTGGCAGCCAGGGGAGGAAGGCCCCAGCTCACAGACAGAAGGAAGGCCCCTGCTGGCAGCCAGAGGCCCCAATCATCCCTGATCACCGGCCAGGCCTAGGGACCCTACCTATGCATGAATTTTGTGCACCGGGCCTCTAGTAATAATAATAATTGTTTATGAGAGCAGAAGTGAGTATGAAACAGACACACATCTGTTAAAGAGCTTATACATGCAAAAGAAGAGATATCCATTCATATGGAGCTAGCTTAAGTCCAAAAGGGAACTATTGGCACAATACTGGCGAATCTCAGTCAGAACAACGTGGCATTGGTGAGGGGAGGAGCCAGGGCAACTCTGAAGGCCTCAGCAGTAGGAGTTCCTGGTCTTTTCCTTCTAGACCTCTAACTTTGAGTCTGTTTTGGTTTAAACTTTAAATTCCCAATAGATAGCATCTAAATGACTTGACCAGTTCTTTAGTTAAGGTGAGAAAGTTGCTTAGAGGCTGGCCCTATGGACCAATAGGTGGAGAGGGGCACCAGATATAGACATGATTTTTACAATAAAAAACACAAGTTCAAAAAAAATGTATATGCTATTCCTGGGGAAATGTTTACTCTGCTTTGCTTTCAGGAAAAAAGTATGGGAGGCTTCAAGCTAAACGATCTCTATGGTGTCTTCAAACTCTTAATATTTTCTCAGTCAGTAGAGGCACAGACAGGGGAAGAAACAGCCTGATGAGTTGAAAAGAGCCATGAACTGGAAACCAGACAACCTTGGTCCTGGTCTTAGCACTGAGCCTAACAGATCACGTGCTTTGAGCAAATCACTTCACCTTTCTACATTCTATTTCTGGGGCATCTGTAAACAGAGAGGGGTAGGAAAGGGTTTCAACACAACATTTATTATGAGCCTGAAAAAACGCCCTTAAATGACTCCATCAAATGCCTGTGGACAAAATTGAAAATCTAACTTTGAATCACAGGCCCCCAGTCTAACTAAAAACAGACAGTTCCTGGTGAAACATTTCCCCTTTTCCATACCCTGGCCACCTATCTAACTAGACAGACCATGTGCCTTCATCTTCTGATGCAATGAAAGTCTTTAAAACTAAGCTAAAGGAGAAGATCATTTGGAGAACTTCATCATGGCTTTGACTGCCTTTTAACTCACAAAAAAACCATCCTCCATAATGGCATTATGAGGGTTTAACATATTCTGTACACAGACACTCACACTAGTTGGGCTCTAACGCGTTTCTACCAGAAGTGTATTGCTGAGAGCTGTGGGTTTGACAGAGCATTGCCCAGAGACTAGTCCCTCCGGAAACCCTTCTCCCCTTCTGCCTCTGTTTATGCTCTTAGTTCCGAGCCTGGGGAGAAGACAAAAGAGGGTCAGCTCTGACTCACCCGGTGCTGTGAAAGTCTTGACCCTGGTGGGCTGCGGGGCCTGAGATGTTTACTTCATTTCCCTTTCATTCCAAACTCAGCTGGGCTCCCAGAGAAGGAAAGGCTCCCACGTGACTCACCGGCCCAGAAATACTAACTGAGCCCTATTGAGCACTGTGCACCAGGAGGGAACACGAAGAAACATCTCCAGGGCTTCGGGGCTGCTCAGGGACTCTGAGGACCAGCCTGTTCTGGCTGCCTGAGACAGCACCAGCCCTGAGAAAGAACACTGTGGCCCTTGGAGTGTGTGGGGTGGGGAGGGGCTGGGATGGGATGGGAGGTGGCTGGAAAGTGCTCATGGCCTAGGGTAGTGATGGCAAACCTATGACACGCGTGTCAGAGGTGACACGCGAACTCATTGTTTTGGTTGATTTTTCTTTGTTAAATGGCATTTAAATATATAAAATAAATATCAAAAATATAAGTCTTTGTTTTACTATGGTTGCAAATATCAAAAACTTTCTATGTGACACAGCACCAGAGTTAAGTTAGGGTTTTTCAAAATGCTGACACGCCGAGCTCAAAAGGTTCGCCATCACTGGCTTAGGGGCTTCCATGCAGAAATGCATTTAAACTTTGAAGGGAGGGCTGACTTTCTCCACATTTGAATGGCTGAAAGGGCATAGATGAGTGTCCTAAGGCAGGGCCGCAGAAATATATGTGGAGGCAGCCATGTAACCCTTCCCCTCCTCCAGCCCCAACCCCAGTAACAAACCTAAAAGCCTCAAACTTGGGAGGACTAGAGTCAAGTGTTAGATATTTTGGGAACTGGGCTGCTGCCTCCCCCAGAGTTCATTGGCGGAGACAATTCACAAAGAAATGAAAGGGTAGGGAACAGCACAGGCCGAGGCTGGGGGCCGTAGCTGGCTAGGGCACCTCTGCACCCCACTGGAGTGAGCTTCTGGCCCAGCCCAAGGCAGAAATAATAACAGCTGCTACCAATTTCAGACCACGTTCCAGGGGCCAGACACCGCTAAATGCCTTAGTTGCATGATCTCATTTCATCTTCACACCCCCACCACCACCCACCTTCTCAGGGAGCTATAATTACCTCCACCTAACGATGAGGGGGTAAGTAACTTCTCTTAGTTTACACGGGTAACAAGAGGAGGGCAGGTGCTGATGTGGGCTTGTCTGACTTCAGATTCTGTGTTCCTCTCTTCCCGGTACTGCTTGCCAGAAAAGAAGTTGGGAAGTCTAGGAAGAGAGTGGAGGTGGAGCAAGGGTGATGACAGAAGCAGGGAGAAAGAGAAGGGCTGATGGTCCGGGGCTCAACATGGCAAGAGCCCAGGTTTGGTTTCCTGGAGGCGGCATCAGGGACAGTGCTCAGCACATGGTGACAGAAGAATGTCTGTTGAAGAAAGAAAGTCTTGGACAGAGACTGACCAGGGAGGGATGATTGACAGCAGGCCCTGTGAGAGCCATGCTTCAGAGCTGCATGGAGGGCCTCTGGCTGGTTTAGGAGAACAGTCAATAGAAGCATTGTACCATGTGAGCGATGGTGACAATAAGAGGACCATCAGGGACATGGCGAGGTCTGTGGTGCAATTCAGTAGTGATGGACTGGACCATAGCCATGGGCACAGAGGCAGGGCTGGCTTCCAGTGCCTGTTGCTTTTGGTATAACTGGACCCAGTCTTCTCCAGGTGCCTTAACACACCTAACTGCAAAGGAAGAAGGTGCATGCACAGGGAGGTGCATGCTACCTTCACCCTGTGCAGTCTTCAGAAATATCATCTATATATATTAAAAAGCCAAGTGACCAGAATGCCGGAACAACTGGAACGACTGGAACGACCGGTCGCTATGACACTCACTGTGGTGGCCAACCAGCCTAATCGGGGCCCCTATCCCGCCCCACCACAATTGAGGGAAGGGCCAACTGGCCAACCTCCTGCAGTCCCCCCACCAGCCCCGCCCCCCATGGGACAGGGCCGGCTGACCTCCCGCAGCCCCTCCCCCCTGCTGGCCCAGCCCCGATCTGCCCCCATCAGGGCGGGCCAGCGGGACCCCACCCTTGCATGAATTCATGCACTGGGCCTCTAGTTAAGAAATAAAACCTCTTCATTATTTTCAATGCTATCAAGCCTTATTATGTGAGATTCAACCAAGGGCAAAGTCAGTGACGCCCACTACTTTCCTCATATTTGCTGCACTAAGAAGCATGAAATGTGGTCCCTGCCTTCAAGGGGCACACAAAGTTGATTGTTTTATTTGTTTTCAACAGCTTTAGTGGTGTACAAGTCACATGCCATATAATTCACCAAATTAAAGTGTACTATTCAGTCCTGGTCAGTGTGCTCAGTGGTTAGAACATCATTCTGTGCACTGAAGGGTGTTGGGTTTGATTCCTGGTCAGGGCACATACCCAGGTTGCAGGTTCAATCCCCAATGGGGTCTGTGCATGAGGCAATGAACATATCTTTCCAATGAACATATCCTCAGATGAGAATTTTTTAAAAAGTGTACCATTCAATGGTTTTTAGTATAGTCACAGAGTTGTGAGGCCATCATCACAATCAAATTTAGAACATTTCATCACCCCAAAAAGAAACCCTGTATCCATTAGCAGACACTCCTTATTTCCCTTTACCCTCTCCCCAGCCCCAGCCCTAGGTAACTACTAATCTTTCTGTCTCTATAGATTCGCCCATTCAGTACTTTATTCCTTTTTATAGTAAATAATAGCCCATGGCATGGGTATACCACATTTTATTTATCCATTCATCAACTGGGTTAGACAACTGGGTTGTTTCCACTTTGGGGCTATGAATATTCATGTACAAGCTTTTGGTCAGATATAAGTTTTAATTTCTTTTGGGTACATAACTAGAAGTGAAATTGCTGGGTTATAAGGTAACTCTATGGATAACTTTTTGAGGAACTGCCAGACTGGTCAAAGCAGCAGTGCCGGGAGCCGGTCCATCCTTGCTGTTTCAAAGGACCTGGCATATATGGCATACTGTTCTTAATATGTTTGCTCACCTTCTTGGCACTCTTTGTTTTAACCAAGGTCTCCTCTCTGAGAAAGGTTGTTTCCCCAGGTAGGGATTTTCCCCTGAAGTTAGGGAGGGAATAAAACCCCTCAACTAAGTGCCAGGCGGGTAATTAATCACTTTAACTATGAACAATCATGCTTAAGCTACATAACCTTTACTGCCTGGAATGGAGATAAGAAACGCCCTAACCTTTGTAATAGAGATTGATAGGATTGAATCAACTGGTATAAATACAGATGTAACAAGACAGCAAGACACAGAACTTAGAACACAGAACTTAGAAGACAGAACCTACACAGAACCTAGAGACAGAAGAACTTCACTGGAGAGAATATGGCAAAAGATCCTGGACTGAACCTGACTACAGAAATTGGCAAGAGAACCTGACTAGAACCTGGTGACTGAACCTGGCTGGAGAACCTGCACAGAACATGGCTGGAGAACCTAGCGAGGGAACATGGCTACAGAACCTGGCTGGAGAACCTGGAGAACCTGGTTGGAGAACCTAGCAAGAGAACATGGACACAGAACCTGGCTGGAGATCCTAAGCAGAACTTCGCTGGAGATCCTGAACAGAACTTGGCTGGAGATCCTGGCTAGAGATCCTGGCTGGGCTGCTGATCAACTGAACACTGTCTCCGTGTCATTCCTTCTTCGCCGACTCCGTCCACACCTTTGGGGATCCCTGGACCTGCTGGGGTTGGACCCCGGCACAGCAGGACCATTTTACATTCCCTTCAGCAATGCACAAGATTCCAACTTCTCCACATGCTCACCAACATGTATTATTATCTCTTTTTTTTTTTTTATTATAGGCATCCTAATGGGTGTGGTATCTCTTTGTATTTTGATCATATTTTCCTAATGACTAACGATATTGAGCATCTTTTCATGTGTTTATGGGGCATTTCTATGTCTTCTTTGGAAAAATGTCTATTCAGATCTTTTTTTTTGGCCCATTTTAAAATTAGGTTGTCTTTTATTATTTAGTTACTAGAGGCCTGGTGCACAGATTCATGCGCCGGTGGGGTCCCTCAGCCTGGCCTGCACCCTCTCGCAATCCAGGACCCCTCAGGAGATAGAGTACTGCTTGAAGTGGCAGGTGGCCGGAGAGGAGCCTGGGCCAGGTGCCATGCCGCTCCCGCTTATCCTGGCCCCACTGCGCCTGCTGCCACCACTGCTCAGTAGTGCGCTGCTGCAGAGGCAGGAGAGGCTGCACCCACAGCGTCAAGATTGAATGACGTGAGCCCAGAGTCTGGCGCCCGTCAGTCAGCTGAGCGGCACTCCCACTGTGGGAGCACACTGACCACCAAAGGGCAGCTCCTGTGTCGAGCATCTGCCCCCTGGTGGTCAGTGCACATCATAGCGACCAGTCGACCAGTCATTCGGCCATTCAGTCGTTCAGTCATTCAGTCGTTTAGGCTTTTATATATATAGATAAGATTTCTTAACATATTCTGGATATGCTGATGTTCTTAATCATATATATGAGTCACAAATACTTTTCCCCATTCTGTGAGTTGTTGTTTTACTTTCCTGATGGTATCATTTGCAACACACAAACAAAAAAATTTTTTTAAATGTGTTTTTATTGATTTTTTAGAGCAAGAGAAAGGGAGCGGGAGAGATAACAGTTGATTGGCTGCCTCCTACACACCTTCTATAGATTTACGCCTATTTATCTTTTAAGACTTTTATAGTTTTAGCTCATACATTTAAATCTACTACCTTCTTTGAGTTCCTTTTTTTTTTTTTTTTTTTTTTTTTTTAGTATAGTGTGAGGTAGGGTCCAATTCATTCTTTCACATGTGGGTAGCCATTTGTCCCAGCAACTTTTGTTGTAAACATTATGCTTTCCCTCATTTACTGCCTTGGCACCCATGTGAAAAATCAATTGACCAGTGTTCCATCTTGTTTGAGAAGCAGGTCACATAATTGGAAAGGACAAGGCACTCCATGAGGCTTGAGGTTGCCGTAGGTATCACTTACGTTAGATTTAAAGGAAAACATTCAGATGATTAAATTTTTCAGAGACAAATTAATCAGTGCTAAGAATGGCAGAAGGTTTAGCCCTGGATGGTGTGGCTCAGTTGGTTGGAGTGTTGTCCCATATACCAAAAGGTGGCAGGTTCTATTTCTGGTCAGGGCACATACCCAGGTTTCAGGTTGGATCCCTAGTTGGGGTGTGTGCAGGAGGCAACCAAATGATCTCTCTCTCTCTCTCTCTCTCTCTCTCTCTCTCTCTCTCTCTCTCTTTTCAACTTTTTGATTTTTAGAGAATGGTAGAAGGTTTAGAAGCATAAAATGCAACATAATAATGTCAAGGGTCTTATTGTTTTGTTTTGGGGGGTTTTTTTAGCAGATCTTTAGAGCAAAATCTAAGAAAAAGAAGGAACTATGTTGTAAAGTAGATTTATTAAACACCACTCTTATACCCCTGTATGATGCAACCTCCGCCGCATGGGTGGGGTGAGCATTTCCTTCTCACTCTAGATAAGTGGTTCTCAACCTGTGGGTCGCGACCCCTTTGGCGGTCGAACGACCCTTTCACAGGAGTCGCCTAAGACCATCCTGCATATCAGATATTTACATGACGATTCATAACAGTAGCAACATTACAGTTATGAAGCAGCAACGAAAATAATTTTATGGTTGGGTCACCACATGAGGAACTGCATTTAAAGGGCCAGAAGGTTGAGAAACACTGCTCTCGATGCTTCTTCCATACGGAGTGTGACACTCCTGGTCTCGCTCTACTTCTCACTTCTCAGGGGGAGGGGGGAAGGTATAATTTAATTGTATTAGTGAATTTAAAAAAGAATACACTAGGTCTTGTCAACATAACTCACTTCTTCATTTTTTCCTCTTGGGAGTGAGCAACCTACAGGGAATTACAAGGCTCCTCTGCTCCATGATGGATCGTAGGTCATGGGGGAAAGAAGGAGAATGGTGGGAGTCTTCGTGCAAACTGGCATTCTCTGTGAATGGATGATTTGTGTGTATAATTCAGGGAATTATGCAATCCACTTGCCCACAGATATGAGCCATGTCTTATGACTTTGCCTTTATCTGCATCAGAGCTGAGATGGGAAAAAACAGGTGTCATGAACTGAGCCCATTCAGAGACCCCCATCATTTGTTGTATGGGCCAGGAAATTGAGTTTTCAGGCCAAAATAACATAGGGGAAGGCTTTTGGTGGGGCCAGGGTGCCCAGGGAAGACGTTTGTAGAGGTTCACACTGAGCCAGTGGGTTCTTACCATTGTGGGTTTTTACCAGTTGCCTTTAACACTGTACCCTGATCAGAAGCTTATGATGGTTTTGTTCACAGGAGAGTGGCTGTACCCACAGAGTCAAGATTGAATGACAGGCACTTTAAGCAAACGATGCCCAGGTCATAACTGCCTTCAGCAAAGGTGCTTGGGTCCCATGGTTGACCAGGGCACACGCCAATCTAGCCAGCCCCATGTGGCCATCTTGGCCTCAGCAGAGAAGCAGTAGTCCCCATGCAGGCTGCTGCAATTCATTAGGAAGAAGCAGCTTGGACTTGTGTCACAGGCCAGGCTGAGGTGGGGGTTAGAACTTTGCAGGCCTTGGTAGGCAGAACAATGTCAGTTCCTCTGAAACTGCTAGGCAGAGCAATTTCCTGTGTGTTGTAGACATTAACTGGGTTCTAGCTTCTTATCCTTAACGTCAGCTCAGATTGGCAGGGCCACCTTTTCCCCAAATTCCATTTGGGGTCAGAGTTGTTTAAGAGAAAAGCACAGCCCAAAATGGTATCACTTGTGCTAAATGCCCATGGCCTGGTTGCAGTTTCAACCTTAACCAGAAATGTAATCTTAATCAGTCTGGAATTTTCTGGTCAACACCACTGAGGTAATCTGTCTCTTGATCTCTATAGGAAGACGAGGAAATCTGCATGATAAAATTCTTGCCTTTTTCTTCCCCCCAAAGACTTTCTGGATTAAAAATAATCCTTTCTTTTTCTTTTTTTGCTAATAGTTCCCTTGCCCCACCCTTTTAGTTGCTAGATGGGATGCTTCCCAATTCATTTGAATTGCTTAATAAAGCAAATTAGATCTTCAAATTTACTAGGTTGAATTTTGTTCTTTAACAGGGTCCAAGAGGTGTGCCTGGAAGAACTGACCTTGTATTCATGAGGCTTATACTTTGGTACAAGAGAAGAAAATAGTGAAAGTGTTAACAGGTGTGTTTCAAAGTATTACAGTTATGTCGGTGGGCATTGGGTCCGGGTCCTGAGGGAACAGGGCCAAGAAATTTATGGAATTCACACGTCAAGAAAATACAGTGTCTTGAGAAGTCAAGATGAAGGCATGGGTGCTTTCTAGGCCACAGGGGCAAAGGTTCAGAAGTCCAGTAGCTCCTGGCCAGAATCAGCAGAGGGTGAATTTCCTACTGAAACTAATGCTCAGAAGGTCCTTGGTCCTAAAAATTCTAAAATAAGGGACAGTAATATCCTCCTGTGTGACCCGGAACTAAAAATGTCTGCTCAGGAGCTAGAGCAGAAGCTGTGCTACCAGTTGGGGCTCACCCTCAATGCAACACTGAAAGTCCAGGACTTCAGGGCTGGAGGAACAATGCTTATGCAAATTTGCAAGCTCTGCAAGAGGACAACAGTGTCTCAATGCCCTTCTCAGAGAGTGCAGGCAGTATGCACAGGCGGACTCTTGCCTAGTTTAGGTAAACACAGTGCCAAAATCAATGCATTTTGCCAAAATTAATCTCTGACTGCGAGCTTTCCTTCAGTTGAAGTTAAGTTCATCAGCTGTGGATTCCAAACAACTGATGTCACCCAGAGACAGAACGATGAAGTAGAAGCCAAGATTCCGTTTGTCTTTCCCCTCCCCTCAGGTAGAATAGTCCTTGGGCAGCACTAAATATTGGAATTTGAGAACACAACTTTGCTTAGGATAGCTGCTGGAGGTTGAATGGTTCTGTTAACTGGAGCTGTTAAAGAAAAAAATTATTCCTTCCAGCACTTGTTAAAGAAAGGTAAGGCAGACTTTATTCAGGGGAAATATCATGAGAAATATAGGGACCACTTCAGTGGGGTTTTGCAATAGGGGAGAGAGATTGGGTTCGACTCGGATACAAGGAAAAGCAGGATATATAGCCAAGAAGCCGGTGGGAGTCAGTGTGTAATAGAATAAAATAATCAGTCTCTCTAACTGCATCTTGTTCGAGCCTGCCCAGCTCCCATAACATGCTTAGTTGTGCACATAGATATGCTAATCATTAAAGGAATCTGACCTGTAGCCTAGGAATTATTGAAACAACCTCCCTGCTCAAAAGTACCTCCCCAAGGAGATAAGGAAGGTATGTATAAAAATAATGATTGTTTATCAAAATATTTACAGGTATCTCATGACTGGGACCATCACAACTAGAATTTGAAGTTTCACCATTCCCCTTGAACCCTTGCTCATGTCCAGATGTCTGCAGTCTTCAATCACCTCCTGACCTCAAACCCCTCCCATTCCCCCTTCCCCTGACATAAAAGAAGCCTGAATTCTGTACTTTCTCAAGATGGTCAAGCTTTTACTTGATTACAAGTGGATGGAAAATTACCAAGAGGAAACATCAGAAATAAGGGGAAATTTTGGTTAACTTGTCCTAACAGGAGTATTGCTGAAGCCTGGCCAGAATAATCAGACATCACCTGGGGATGATGGAGGATGAGGAACCTGATTAGAAATTGCAGGTGATCAGATATCAAGGATGGGGAATTCTGGCTGAACTGACCTAGCGGGATTCTTGCTAAAATTGAGCTCTTACCCTACCTGGTTTGGCTCAGCAGATAGAGCATCAGACTGTGGACTGAAGGGTCCCGGGTTCAATTCCACTCAAGGGCACATGCCTAGGTTGTGAGCTTAATCCTCAGTAGGGGGCATGCAGGAGGCAGCCGATCAATGATTCTCTCTCATCATTGATGTTTCTCTCTCTCTCTTTCCCTCTCCATTCCTTTCTGAAATCAATAAAAATATATATTTAAAAAATCTTTAAAATTGAGCTCTTGAAAACATGACCAAGAGCTGGGCCTGGTTGAAAAAGTTCTTAGAGGGGCCTGCTTAGAGTTTGGTCCAGGAGAGAATCTTTGTCAAGGGTATGGGGATCTACAAGGTCTGCACTTGATAAGCTATGTGTTCTATTAATTGATCAAGCTCTTTAAAAGTGAGGTCGTTGAGGCTAGGCATTGGGTTAATAAAACTCCTGAGGCCCTGAAGGAATTCACCATCCATCGAGAATCCAGAGTACAGCTTCTGAAGGAACCCCAGTTCAACCCAACCATCAGGAAGTTCTCTGGCTGAGTCTCAACACAGTAAGAAATGGAAGAGGATGAATTTCAGACTTTAATTTCCTTAACTTCAACCTATAAAAGTAAGTGAATTTGATTATGAATATTAGCTTCTTTGAACTTAGACTTGCCAAGGAAATTGACTCTTTGAACTTCAAATTCTCCCTGGAAATTTAATATAATGAGGGGCACTTATAGTAAAATCTGGGGCATTCCTAAATTGTTGACAATTCCCATTTTATTATGGAATTGTCTTTATACATTTATAATTGGAAGATCTCAGTGAGTTATTTAATCTCAATGAAGAACCTGCTATGCTATGTTGGAAAATGTGGTTTGACATAATTTGGGATAGGAAAGTGAGTCAGTTTTCAACCATGAGTACAGAGAAGTCTTGGTTTTATTTAACTAGTGGACTGTTCAAACCCATTTCAGAGCCTTCCGGGTCATCAGAGGTCCCAGGAAGATACTCAAAGGTCACAGCTGGTTCTGGGAAGTGGGCACTGGGGGGGAAGCACCGCTGTTCTGATTCAGTGCTGATCTCCTGCCTGGGGAGAGTGAGCTGGAGGCCATATTCTTGGTTGACTCTTGGTTTAAGGGCTAAACCCCATGGGTTAAACATCCAGGGTTGTTAGAGAGAAATACTTTGTCCCCATTCTTGATATGAAGTGTGGCATTCCTGACTTTTCTCTGTCTCCCCACAGGAGCATTTCTCAGTATATTAAGAAGCACATTTACCCACTGACTCCATCCACATTCTCCAATCTGGGCTTTGTTAGTAATAAAGGTGTTGTGATGAGTTTTTAACTCCATCCACTTTTTTTGTCTTATTGACAATTGGTTGTGAATGCAAAGTAGAAAAGAATGGTCCTATTTAAACCCTCAAAAGAACATCATCTTCAAGTTGTATAGTAGTTGACAAGGCTTATTTTAAATACTTATACACACACCTGTGTGTAATATATAAAATACTAGAGGCCTGGTTCACAAAATTCATGCACTCAGGGAGTGGGGGGGTCCTTCAGCCCAGCCTGCACCCTCTCACAGTCCAGGAGCCCTCAGGGGATGTCTGACTGACAGCTTAGGCCCGCTCCCCTGGTGGCCTGCCTGCTCCCTGGTGGTCAATGCACGTCATAGTGACTGGTCATTCCACAGTTTGGTCAATTTGCATATTAGCCTTTTATTATATAGGATAATTTTATAAACATTATAAATAAAATATTTATATATTTTATAATATTTCCCATACATTATAAAAATAATTTCATAAAATATAAATATATATATTGGTATATATGTGAAATATATAAATGTAAGATGTATATTAAATATCTATATATATATACATGCAATATGCACATACACACAGTTTTATTTGCAATTATAAATCTCTATATAATGCACATCTATTTTTTTATAATTCACATCTATTTTGACCTTTACCTTGCTTAGTAATATTTATAAAAATGTCCCTCATTCTCAGACTGAAAGCAGTGATTCTCCAACTTGAGTGTGCATTAAAACCACCTGTTAAAACACAGATTGGTGGTCTCTGGCCCCAAAGTTTCTGATCCAGTAGGTGGGGGTGGTGCCTGAGAATTTGCATTTCTAATAAATTTCCAAACTTTGAAAATTACAAGAAAACAATAGGAGTATATTGATGCCAGGACACAATTATCCTTGAATAATAATTTAATGTCATACTTAAAGGACCTAGCTTTCTTTGTTGATCTTAATTATGCTGTTATGTCTATCCTATATAATAAAAGGCTAATATGCAATCAACCGAACGGCAGAACTACCAGTCACTATGACATTCACTGACCACCAGGGGGCAGACACTCGACGCAGGAGCTGCCCCCTGGTGGTCAGTGTGCTCCCACAGGGTGGGTGCTCTTCAGCCAGAAACAGGCTCACAGCTGGCGAGCACAGCGGCAGTGGTGGGAGCCTCTCCCACCTCTGCAGCAGAGCTAAGGATGTCTAACTGCCAGGCCAAGCCATCAGTCGGACATCCCCCAAGGGCTCCTGGACTGCAAAAGGGCGCAGGCCGGGCTGAGGGACACCATCCCACCACCACGACCACCACCTCCCTCCCCAAGTGCACAAATGTTGTGTACTGGGCCGCTAGTAGATATACTATAAGCTGAGAAATTATGAAGGCCAGCCACTAGTAGGCCACCTTCATTCTTCGCTCACTAGCAACTGGAGGAGTAATTGCATTTATTCCATGGTTGCAGTAGGCAGTAGCTAATGAACACTTGGTCAGATACTATTTCGAATGGCAGCCTTCAAGTTCTGCAGAAACTATGACATTCTCCCAAACAAAAAGTATTGGAATGGCTGACCACAGAGGCGTATGACTCCACCCTCAGAGAACCAGCCCCAAGTCTCCTTTCCCTGGTGTCCTTCAAAGGCTGGGTGTAGGAACCAGAAGAGAAATTGAATAACTGGAAGTTTGAATACTATCTTCTTTGATGCATAAGACATTCCTCTTATCCCGGGCATCATTTGGATTAAATGTGACAAGTATTTGGGATCATGATCTTTGCTATCAGCACATCCGCAAAGAGGGAAAGTGAAACTGCTCATTTTGAAAGGGAAGGTATCAGGTCTGAACGGAAACACAAATGGATAAAACCCAGAAAACAAAAACATATCTTAAGAGAGAATGAAATGCCAGAATAGGTGAGGAGATAACGGTGAGGCACTCAGACACTTTTAGAGTTTAAGAGGCTCTGCTCTGGGGCTGCACATCCGCCTGTCTCTTTTGAGAGATCCCTTGTGTGTAGGGATGCCACACAGTCCTGCCCATCACTGATCAGTTTGGGGACAGAGCTTGACTCAAATAGCGAGGGCTGTAAGGGTTCTTGATTCTTGAGAAGGATGGCTGTCTTAAATCAGATCAAAAGCAGCTGGCAGAACAGTGTAGAAATGGAAACACAGAAAGAGCAACAGGAAACCAAGAATTAAAAAAAAAAAAAAAAAAAAAAAACAGGCAGAAGGAGGAAGGAAAAAATAGACAAAGGAGCAGAAAGGAGAGGTGGAGGAGCAAGACTGCTTAAGTGTCACATGGGTCCCCAGGCTGGGTCCCCTTTTGCAGCTGCTGTGGTTACTTCTTCTCCATCCTCTGAGAGCCCTCATGGGGGTCTGCAGAAGCTTTCCTTGTCCTTACAATAAGCGCCCATAAACTGAGATAAGATGAGTGTATTTCCAGTTCCTGCAAACATATCTTTGTAATAGGAAGAGACAAGAAGAACTTGTTACAGAATATAATCTTGGGCCCAAACCAAACAGATCAGATGTAATATGAGTAAATTGTGAGTTGCTTCATTTCAATTTAAAAAATTAATCAGGTCTGTCCAGACAGTAGATTGTAAAGATTTGAGAGGAGTTTAACCTATTAAAAATCCAGCATCTGGGGGGAAAAAAGAAAAAGCAAACTCAGTCTTAGCTTGCCTTACCATAATTTTAGTGTGGAGAATGAGAGAGAGGGGGGAGAGGAGAGGGACAGGGAGGGAGAATGTCCCTAACTAGACAGCATGTGGGCACATAGCAACACGAGTGGTTAGTGGCAGCCCTGACTGGTGTGGCTCAGTTGGCTGAGCATCTTCCTGTGCACTGAAAGGTTGCTGGTCAAGGCACATATCCAAGTTGCAGGTTCAATCCCTGGTCGGGTGCCTATGGAAGGCAACCAATGATTGTTTCTTTCTCAGATCGATATTTCCCTCTCCCTCTCCTTTCCTCTCTCTAAAATCAATAAAAACATTTTTTTTTAAAGAATGGTCAATGGCAGCACAATTTAGGTGGACCTCCCAACATAGATCCTAGACGCCCTCTCCTTCCCATGCAGCACCTCACCTCCCATAGCATTGCATTCACCACATCTTATTTTATTTGCTCAGTGACCATATTCCTTGCCAGACTGTAAGCTTCGTGAACACAAGGACATATCTGTCTTGTTCTTGCTCTGTTCCTAGCACCTGGCACAGTGATGGGTATGGTTGGTTCTCTTGAAACATGTATTGAATAAATGAAAAAAATCACCATCATATGAATAATGGCAAAGTAAAATGGCAACATTAAATTTGGAAAGAAAGAAACCCACGTGGACTGGATTGTGGTTTTTGAGCACGTGCAAGATTTTCCGGTGGAAGAGGAGAAAGCTTGTCTGGGTTGCTCATGGAGCAGAGAGCGTGGTGTGGTAGGCACAAGAGGCCCTGACTGGTACTCACGGCCCTGAGCTCACTTCCCAACTCACAGTAGTCTCGTCACTTAGACCTGAGCCATCATTTCATCCTTTCTAAGTTCTGTTCAGGATACAACATTTAGTGGCCTATTAAATGATGGTCAGACATTAGGGAGAGGTGTTTTTTTTTTTCTTTCACCAAACTCCCCAACATTTACGGATGTCAAACATAGAATGGTTTGTCTCATAAAATAGTGAGTTCTCTGTTAACATAAATCTCCAAGCAGAGTTGGCTAGCCACCTGCTATGTGTGCTGTTGGGTGAGGTTGGACAAGGATGACATTTAGCTCCATCAGTTCTATGGAATTTGGAATTTTATGGGAATTCTAACTGCAGGCTGACTGTTTCAGCTTGGACATGAAGAATGTGAATCAAAGAAAGAGGTGGCTTCTGCCTTAATCTGCGGCCTGTTAAGTATGTGACTTAATCTCCCCGAGCCTCAGTTTTCTCAGCTGCTAAGTGGGATAATAAGACCTGTCCTTCCTCCATTAAAAGGTTGGCCAAGATCAAATGAGACAATGTTTGGATTTCAAAAGTGTAAAGTGCTCTACAAATATTGCTCTGGAGGGAGAATGGAGATTCTGAAGAGCCACATCTCCTGAAGTCCAGGCCAAGATGCTGTCAGGCTAAAACAAGTGTTTTTCCTCAGTTGCCTCCGGACATCTTAGAGAAATTTTGTACCTCTCTCTCTCTCTCTCTTTCCTGCCTGGTGATAATAGGGCTGTTAACTTGTTCTTTTTAGTTGTAGTGATTTCACTTGGTACATAAATGTCAAGTTCCACCTGACTCGAAGTTAATATATAATGTCTCTTCCCTTTCCTCATGAGTACAATTCTGTTAAATTATCCCTTATGCTCACATTGATTTTTTTTTTCAGTTTTAAGCCCTAAAATAGCATATTCTGCCCAACTGCTTTCCTGCTTTCAAGGCAATGAGAATGGCGCCTGGCATTGTGGGAGTTTCATGCAAATCATAGTGAGGCTGGCTGTGCTTCAAGACAGCAAGAGCACCGCCAAATAGGCGTTTATCGAGGACAGCCTGATAGTCGCCGGGGTCTAAATGACCTTCCTTTGCAGCCTTTCATTCCCAACCCCCTGTCACCCTTGTGCAAGCCAAATGGAACCACGAGATGGGCTTTATTATCCCCATTTTACTGAGAGGAAAAACTAAGATACAAAACAATTAAGTGCCTTTACATAGGTCACTTGGTCCCACCAGTGCTGGCCCTGAGCTTACAAAGTCGGCTTCCTACTAGCACATGACTCTGCTACTAAGTCTTCAGACATCGTTGGATGCTGCTGCCTTTTCCATGGGTTGATTCTCTCCAATCCATTCATGATCATGGTGTGCAGATCTTACTAAGACAGGGTCTGACCTTGATCATGACACCTTCTCAGACAATCCAAAAAGGGCCCAGGCAAGGGAAGGGTCCTCAGGCCCGGGTCCATGTGGCTGAGTTGTTTGGAGCATAGTCCTGTACATCAAAAGGTGGTGGGTTTGATTCCTGGTCAGCGCACATACCCAAGCTGTACAGCAGCCAATTGATCTCTCTCTCTCTCTCTCTCTCTCTCTCTCTCTCTCTCTCTCTCTCTCTCTCAAAATCAATTTAATTTTTTTTAAATTAAGGGTCCTCAGAACAAGAGGAAGCAACTAGGAGAGCAAGCTTATCTCTGCTGTGAATTCCAGTGGTCAGCCCTGAAAGCTTATCAGAATAACAGGGAACAAGCTTAATGTCTGGCTGAGTAAAAGGGGTGCATCTGCCACAGGTATACATTGACTTGCAATTTAAAAGAACCTTCACATTGTCACCTGACCTGGTCACAAATTTGGTGACAACTCAGGGACGTATGTATGACAGATGGGGGTGTGGGTGCTGGGGTGGCTCTCTCCCCACTTTATAGAATATCAGCTGAGATTAAATGACACCCATGGTCATGCAGCTAGTAAATGTCAGAGCTCCCCATCAACTCTGGGTTTTGGACAATATACTCACAGATTTTGCCTTGCCCTGGAAGAATCTCAAGCATTGACTCTCATTTACTGTGATAGACTTAGGAAGTTTCTTTTCAGTCTCCCAGAAACGATACCACAGAGGCAAACATTGCAAAAGGCTGACCCTACGTTGACATCAACAGCAGGTTCGCTCACACATTTCCCCTTCAAGGTGATAGAGGCTCTTTTCCCTGCATCTGGCTTCTCCAGGAGAACCCCAGTGACAGAAGCTGGGAGTGTTTGTCATCAGCTTTTAGACCTAGAGACTTCCCATGCCCGGAGGGAGAGGGGCTTTCCCAGAAACACGCTTGCACAAGAGCCCTCTCTTTTTTTGTCCCACCTCCCCAACCTGCACCTCAGTGAAGAGTTCCTCACCTGTCACCAACGCCCCTTCCTAACCCCTTCCTAACCCGCACAGCCAGCCTGCAGCCCACACTTGTGCTCTCCGAGCAAGCAGCCTCTCCCTCATCACAGGTCAAGGCCAGGCCGACTGGGACAGGCAGGGATCGCCCCAGGGAAGTGCAGATCTACAGGGAAGCCTCAGAAGCTCTCTAAAAGGCCTCCAGGTGGTCCCAGAAAGCCCCCTGCCCCCTCCCAGCGCTGGGCTCAGCCCCGCAGCACAGGGAACTTCACCGCTCCCTGCAAGTTGAAACAGGACTCCCCGCCTCCCCTCTCAGCAGCCGGGCTTTAAATAGGATTAATGAGAGAACATTCTAAACACTGCTCTGAGAGGTTCCAGAACAGGCAGCCCAGACTTCCTCTCAAGCTGCCATTTTGGACCGGCTCCCCATTGCCTGCCCTTGACTTTGAGCTAGCTCCTCCGCACTCAGCAGTCCCGCTCTGCTGGGAACCTAACCTTGGGATCTCAAGGACAAGATGCAGCCCCACTGACCTCCCCAGTACCTCCTCTGCCCACAGCTTGGGCCAGAAAGCTCGCTCATTTAGCTTATCTTCTCTGATAAAATTCAAACACTTTCCCCCTTAGGGAAGGGGTGGGGGTGGAGCTGGGAAGGAAGCAGCATGAAGCTGTGTGTCATACACACCTTGGTGTGAAGAGCTCTATTTTATGGCAATACCAGTAGCCCCCAGAACTGTAGTAAATGTCATTTAATCGGCTCTATGTGCATTCCTGTATCCCTGCCTGTGGAATTATACTGTCAATGTCACTAAAGCTGAGGATATGAGGGCAAGAGAACTGGCCAAGGTCATGCAGCTACTAAGTACAGCTGAATTCAAACCCAGACCTCACCCCCAGTCTAGACTCAAAATGCTGTTCACTTCCCCTTGCACCTTGCTGAGTCTGCTTCAGGCCAAATCAGGCGGCTGATTCCAATGGGGAGATTTAGGGTAGAAAAGGCCCTGGGTCTGTATTGGGGGAGGCAGTTGGTGAGGAACAACAACGGCAGGGGGTTCCTGTCTGGCGGGTGCTGTGCTACACACATCGCAAGTATCAAACCCTCCCAGACGCACTGGTACCAGAAACCTCAGGCTAATGGATGCTGGTTCCCACTTTGCCTCGATTGTACTCAAGGCAAAAGGGAAAATTCCTCCAAGTTTACCTAGAGCCTTTTCTGGATGAAATGCTCTCCCAGCAATCCTGCAGCAGTCCTGAGCTGTTCCCAGCCACCGGCCAACTAAAGAGAGTCAGAAAATGCTAGAAGGGACCCTGGAGATAACCTGAGACAGCCGTCGGCACTTGCCTCCTCTCTGTCCCCTTCCCTCCTCCTCTATTTTTGCCAGTGATAAGATTGAGGCCTTCTCATAGAGACCACATTCAGTCAGGAAATAAAGCAAAGTATGTGGCTGACACCTAGAGAATTTGATGTACAAAGTAAAGGGAGTGAGGTTAATCCCAGAAGACATGTGGGGACAATGGCAGTACTAGCTGAGAGGTGCAGGGAGCTGGAGGATTCAATTAGAAAGCCAGGCGGGCCAGCAGGAGCCCAAGCCCGGGACAATCCTTTGTCCCAGACTCTCCCGTCTCTGATCCCACCAACTCCTAGGGGACAGCATGGGCTTTTCCATTTAGGACTTCCTGAGAAATGACTGAGTCGATGTGTAAATTAAATTTCAACACACAGGATGTAAAAACCTCTGCTATTTGTTTCTCTCTCCTGGGAGGAGGAAATGAGTGAGCCAACATTCCCCATGGGGTAACTAAATGATTTCCCTGGAGTCCTGGTCTCATGTGTTCTATTTGCTTAAATGAGTTTAGGGCTACAGCAAATGTAAGCTTGTTAGGACCCATTTGCCAAAGGCCTTCCTCAGAACTGACAAAGGTCATGCCAACTTCTTTGTCTGCATGCTGTTCCTCAGCCCTGGGGAGAAATTAGCCCAAAGTCAATTAGCCCATTAGTCACCCCCCATGTGCTCAGCAGCAAGCTGTGTCTTATTAGGGATATAGAAAAACAAGAGGTGGTCCCTGCCTTCATTTATCATTAAATATTTGTTGAGTGTCCATCGTGTGCCAGGCATTGAGCTGAGTACTTAAAAATCTAGTAGGAAAATGAGAGATTCATTCACCTGAAACAACAGAACACACGTTACAACGTGCACAATGAAGGAAAGAACAGCAGGACATGGATGGGCTCTTTAATGGGAATTCAGTGGGGTGGGGATGGGGGACCCAGGAGGACTGGGTCAGGGCTTGGGAAGGGTCTTTAAAGACGTTTTCATTCTGGCTTGAAGGAGGGCAAGAGCTAGGAGGAGGACTTGGCCTTGATGGAGATGGGAAGCAGCATGGAACTGAGGAGATGTACACGTTGGGGAAGAGGAAAAAAGGGGTGAATAGGTAAGGGTGGGGTCACATTGTAGAGGTGTTTAGAGCTAAGCAAAGAAGAGTAAACTTGATAAGAGGAAGGCTCTGGCTCAGTTTGGGGTCTCTAGACTTGGGTAGAGCTGAGAAGAGTCAACTCTAGACAGCCAGCTGGATCAGCAGAGAGAGCAAAGGCTTTGGTTGGACCTGATTTCAGTCCTTTTTTCTCTATATCCTAGTGATGGAATTTGGGGGCACATCATGTAACAGCCCTGAGCTGCAATTTCTTCATTTAGAAAATAGTGATAATGATTTCTGTGAGTATTAAATAAGATGCCATGGACAAAAGTGTCCAGCAAAAACGTGGTGCATAATAGGCAGCAATGACTACTAGTGTTTTTCTCCACAGCTTTCCCCTTTCTCCTTGAAGACAAAGATGAGATATACAGATATATCCCTGTATCTATTCCACCCTAACCAATTGGTCAAAGCCAACCATGGTAATCTCCTTGAGCTTGCCAATGATTGTCAGATGATGTTGCCAAGCCTGTCCAGAGTCAGCCGAGAGCCTTCCAGGAAAGGTTTCCTTGATCCTAGGAAAGAGATGTAGGAACAAAGGTCTTTTATTCCTCAGCCCATTGCTGGTTCTGGGTGTGACCACCAGACTGATGGTTGCAGTCATGAAGCAACCATCCTGAAGGAGAGCTGTACTCTGGATTGTCAGCACAGAGAGATGGAAAGACCTGACCTCTGATGCCACTGTGAAGCCAAGGTATGAAGTAACCTGGGAGTTGATCTCTGAATTTATCTCTTTCATGACATTTTTCTATTGTTTAAGCCAGTTTGATTTGGCTTTTTTGCTAGCTGTAAGTGGAAACATCTTCCTGATTCACAGCTTTAGACAAACTAGTCCAAACCATGGAAGAGATAGATTCCAGAACAGATGATGGGCCAGGACCTTTCAGAGCTAGGATACTGAATTAGAAATAGCCTATTGCAATGGTTCTCAACCTGTGGGTCGCGACCCCTTTGGGGGTCGAACTACCCTTTCACAGGGGTCGCCTAAGACCATTGGAAAACACATATATAATTATATATATTTTTTTGATTAATCACTATGCTTTAATTATGTTCAATTTGTAACAATGAAATTGGGGGTCACCACAACATGAGGAACTGTATTAAAGGGTCGCGGCATTAGGAAGGTTGAGAACCACTGGCCTCTTGTATCCTTTTGAAATGGTGTTTGGGGGTGGGGGAAAGTAAAATTTGAATATTTCCTTCTTATTTCTCTGTCATCTTGTTCAATCCTGCATTTATATTGACAGGTTTGCTAAAGAATTATCATGAGCCTTGTCAACTAGAGGCTAAATAAAGGATATTTGCACTAGAAGCTAGTTAGTGCTATTTGAGTCCTGCTTTTACATTCGCCAAGATGTCTGGTTCACTGTTCTCAGGGGAAGGCGGACTGCCTATGGGCTACACTGCCCAAACCAAACCACACTGAGGCACTGCATCAGTTACACGGTTTCTGGGGCTGGTGGGGGACACATGCCTTAAACCCCTGGGGTCCTAGCTTCAGTGAAACGGGGTCCTTTTCTTCTCTTGCTCTTGGACTCAGTTTTCCTTGCAATGAAAGGGTGGGGTGGACATCTTTCCGGAGGTAACTTGAGCACGTTAGCTGGGATGAGTCACCCTTGGGCAGGAATTCTGAGGTCAGTGAGTTTCCCCTAGGGCACCTAAGAATTTGTTCCCTCTACAACTTCCCTGGTTGCCTGAGCCTGAACACAAGTTAATACTCAGCATAGCTATAGATAATTATGCTACTGATGAGGAGGAGGATAATGGTAGTGATAAACAATTCCTTGAAGTCATGTAGTACTTCCTAGGAAATGAGAAATCCCTCTTGCATTTTATCTCATTTAGCACTCAGACAAGCCAAGGAGGAGCTCTTCCTCCCAACACAAGGGAGAGATTGTTGAAGCCCAGAGATAAGAGTGGAGGTGCCCCAGGACTCACAGGTGAGAAAGGTAAATTCTGGTTAAAAGAGCTACACATCCAAGGCAACTCTTGGGGATCTGTTTTGTACCCTGGAGGGAGACAGGACACTGTCCTCTAAGGTCAGAAGTCCTGGCCTCGACTGCAGGAAAAGAAGCCTTCTTGTACTTTTTCTGGTTAGTTGGGAGATAGGTGGTGTAGTGGAACCCTGTTCCCTGAAAGCTTTTCTCAATGACCTAGGATTATAATATTTTTTCATCTACTTTTAGAAAGTACCCAACCTCAATTAAATATAGTCAGACTTTATTTCCATTGATTTTTAAAAAGAGTGAAAGGGAGGGAGGAAAAAGGAGGGGAAAGAGAGAGAGAGAGTGAGAGAGAGAAACATTGATGTGATAGAGACATATTAATTGGTTGCCTCGCATACATGCCTCCCCCCCATCCCCCCACTGGGGGCTGGGAATTGAACCTGCAACAAGGTATGTGCCCTGGACCAGAACAGAACCCCAGACCCTTTGGTGCGTGGGCCGACGCTCTAATGATTGAGCAACACCAGCCAGGGCTAGTTAGACTTTCTTATCTCCCAATACAAGGCCCTGGATTTTTAGACTTAAAAGAAATTAAACAATTATTTAACATTTTTACTTTTCTTACCACCTTTGACTGTATTAATTCTTTTCATCTTTGTGGTCATTGCCACAAGACAAATTGGGCAAATGTTATTGGGCCCATTCTACCAATGAGCAAACTGAGTCTTGAAAAGGTTATGACAAGAGAACACGTTTGAAAAGTGGGAGTATGTGCGGATCTTCTGTGTCTGAGTCCATGCCTTTCTGAAACATCACCCTGGCCCCTCCATAGAACTCATTCAAGTGTTTTTTGAGTGTTTGCCAAATACCAACAATGTGTTGGGGATTTAATGTTGAATAAGAAGCAAGTGGTCTTGAATGAGAAACTTGCAGAAGAGTCAAAGGTGAACAAGAAGGCAGACAATTATTTGAACTGTGATAAGTCCATTGGAAAGGCAGGGAAGTTTCTAAGCCAGACAAGCTGCTGGTCCCTGGACCTGTTCTGTATGGCCAATCCTAGGTTCCAGAGATGAAGAACAGAATGATAAACCAGAACAGTAAACTACTTGATCTTAGGTGATGAGTAGATGAAGACTTTTTATAAGAACATGCTTTATAACCCAGCTTTCTATACTCAGCTCAGACAAGGGCAAGACTGAGTGATGCAGATGTCCAAAGGGGATACCCAGGGCCCAGGGACAGCAGCACTTTTTCAGGAGACAAAGGAAGGAAGAGGAGCCACACTGAGAATCTCACCAGGGGTTTTAGGGGCAGACACACCCAGCCATTGCATTACCATACCAAACAGCTGAATCAGGGAGCTAATTATGGCTTTGTGCTCCTGGAGACCACATTCCTGAGGCTTTTATGAACACACACACACACACACACACACACACACACACACACACTATACCATCACAGCTCTCCTCTGTCCATTTCACTTCCTTACTTCCACCTCCATGGTCAACGCACCTTATTTATCTCTGAAACATCCCTTGCACAGGATGTTTCTTCCTTTTTTTAAATCCTCAGCTAAAGTTAGGGTATTTTTTCCATTGATTTTTAGAGAGAGTAGAAGGGAGAGGAGGGAGGGAGAAATATGGATAAAGAAGATGGCAAATACAGAGAAGAGGAGAAAGAGAAGGAATGGATAAAGGAAACCTGGAGTCAGAACGGAGCGCAGGTAATAAAAGGAAAGAGGGAGGGGAGAAGAGTAAAATGGGAACACTGGGAGAGAGGGGGAGGCGGGGGCAGAAACTGAGGCCTAGCCAGGAACATGGCTTTTCCAACAGCATTTAAGTAGTCATTGGTGGGGTCCAAACCAGGAGCAACAGGCCTCCAGAAGCCTTTTGCCTCTTCCATAGAATTCCACATCTGAAGACACTAAAATGAGTTTAACTGAAGCCTGGAGTCCCCCCTGATCCCTTACTGTACTTTCCAAGATTCTACCCTTTACTTAAGGATCTGGGGTGTTTGGTCAATACTGACCCATTCCGCAAATATTCCTGAGACACTGCCACCTGGTAGGCACCGCATTTGTCTCTGGAGCTAAGTATAGAGTCCAGTCCCTGACTAAGGACCGCTCACACCCTAGGGAGGCAGACCTACAGTCCCAGCCACCATGCAAGCAAGCATGCATATGCTATGTCCCTGAGTGGGCTGCAGGAAGCATGGGGTTTTAGATAAAGGGCCCATCATTCTGCCTGGGATGATCAGAGGAGGTGTGCATGGTAGGTCTCAAATTTTGACAGGTAGAGAAAGGCTTTTCAAATGGAGGAACAAGTACAGACAAAGGTAGGAGAGAAGAGGTGAAGTTCAAAGAGGGCTGAGTAGCCTTTGGGGTTGACACTGAGAAGCTGTAGTATTACTTGTAATAATTACCATGTGTAAGTACTGACCATATGCCAGGTTTCCCACTGAATCCTCACAACAAACTACAAACTATGAATTCATTCTTTAACAAATATTTATTGAGTGCCTACTACATGCCAGGCAAGTTCTAGGCGTTGGGAATGCATCCATGAACAAAACAAGACCAACTCCCTCAGCCATGAACACAAGAGAATAGATTCCGCCCTCAGGAGATTACATACTGGGAATTGCCACCCCCATGTCACACATGAAAAAACTGAGATCTAAGGAGGTTAAAGCACTGCTGGGGTCACACAGATGATAAGGGACAGAACCTGCCTGTGCTCTCAGACCCCAGGCTATGCTGCCTCCAGGAAGGGTCTAGATCTAGTGAGGATCTCCTACAGGGTATTGAGCAAAGGGCGGCAGAAACAAAAGGGTGTTGCTTCCCTTAGGGCTGTCTTCCTCCATTCCCTCCATTCTACTTACAGTCAGAGGTCAGCTACTAAATCTCTCTCTCTCTCTCTCTCTCTCTCTCTCTCTCACACACACACACACACACACACACACACACACACACACACCCCTCTTTTGTCTGAGGTTGATGCTGCCTGGGCACAGCCAGGCCTGGCTTTTAAAGGATTAGCTCTAGTGCACCCTCAGAACCAGAGCTTCATGCAACACCTGGCACCCCGTTTAACTGTCCAACCGAAGCTTGTAAGCTTGGTTTTCCTCCTAGCTCAATTACGAAAAGTTGAAAGTGAGTGTGGTAAAGAAAATGATAGTGTTAGAAAGGTACTGGGTGAAATTAATAGCTGTAAACTTGAAACAGGCCTCAGCTTTTCCCTGAAACGCAGTCCCTGGGAGGGAACTGACAAAGTTTGCCTTTGAAATGTCTTGGGAGTAAGAGCGCCAGTGCTCTGGGCTCCGGTCTGTAATCCTGGCCTGGGGAAGCAGTGCCCCTCACCAGGCTGCTGGTCAAGTCTCTGAACCTTGGAAATACAGCCTTTTGGCGGGACTTGGGGCTTGGAGTGAGGAAACCTTGTAAAGGGATGCTAGTAAATACGAAGGGGTGATAACGAAGATGGCAAATACGGAGAAGAGGAGAAAGAGAAGGAATGCATAAAGGAAACCTGGAGTCAGAACGGAGTGCAGGTAATGAAAGAAAGGGAGGAGAGAAGAGCAAGATGGGAACATTGGGAGAAAGGGAGGAGAGAAAGACCGAGCAGGCAGGGCCGCTCGGCGGGTGTTGCTGGAAGTGAGAGCGGAGAGATGGGGGCCCGGGACCTCGCTCCCGCACGAACGCCCAGGAGCCTGGGGGTCGCGAGCAGCCCCAGCTGTCATCCAGAAACAAAGGGCCCGGAGCAGGAGGGCGGGGCTGCGGGCCACGCCTGTGCCAATGAGCGGCGCCGGCGCTAGTCCCGCCCCGCCCTGCTCCGACCAATGACCGGCCCCGCCCCGCCCGCCGCGACTCTGCCCCGCCCCGGCCAATGAGCGGCGCCGGCCACGGCTCCGGCCCCGCCCAGCTCCGTCCGAGGCTCCGCCCATGCCAGGGCTGGCCAATGAGAAGTGCCAGTCTCCCCCCGCCCCGCCCCTCCTGCGGCCCCTCCCGCCTCCTCGCCCCGCGGCTCCGGGACACCGAGCAGAAGCAGGCGCGCTAGGAGCGGGCGGGTGGCGGGCAGCGCGCGGGAGGAGCGGCCGAAGTTTCTCCGCCTGCCTCGTCCCGGGAGCCAGAGCCACCCCGCACCGCTGAGGAAAGAGGGACGAAAACAAACTGCAGAAGCCCTGAAAGATAATTCTCAAGTCAGCCCGAGGCGCGGGGGCAGGTAAGGAGCGGTGAACGCGGGGTCTCGCTCCCTTCCATGAGGGTCTGTTGCCACGGAGGACGCCCAGGTTCCGGGGACACCGCGCTCCCCGAGGGGTGCAGCGCGTCCGCGCGTCCGTCGGTCTTTGTCTGTCTGCGCCAGGTCTGTCTAGGTGTCTTTGTCTCTGTGCGTAACTGTCAGGGTCTCGCCTCCGCCAGGGTGGGTCTGCTGGCTGGTCCCAGCCCAGAGGAGAGAATGGTACGTCTGTCCTTCTGCCTTTATCTCTGTCTCCCGCAGACGGGGTGTATCTACTCCCAGCCCCGAATCTGATAGACATAAGTGTTGGGTGACACTGGTGTCGAGATGAGGAAGCCAGAGGTGATGGTGAGGCTGGAGGGGCCCTGGCCCCAGACAGAGGGTTTGACAGCTGCAGCCTGGCCCCTGAACTTGGCCTTCTGAACTTTGGTGATGGGCTGTGTCCGCATCAGGGGCAGGGACACTGATGCAGTTAGAGGTTTGGAGTATTTCCCTGGAGGAGCATGTCAGAGGGGATGAGGTAGATAGAGGGGGGTGATGACCCCAGGATGTAAGTGACCCCCTAGTACTGCAAGTCACCAGGATCAGTCCTGAACATGCACACAACACACACACACACACACCACATTCACTTTCTTCTCTCACCCACCACAGGCAGCCAGCCCCCCACTCTCCGCACTCCTACACACACACACACACCCTTCCACATGCTTAAGGCACCGAAACAAGAGCCAGGTGATCTCTTTCCTGCTCCAAGTGGGAAGGACTGAACTGTGGAGCAAATGAGTGTGCTGCTCGCCCACGAGTGTGTCAGCCTTAGGAGAGTGTCCCAGCCTTGTTAGCTCCAGAGCCCTCCCTTTCCCAGGACCAAGGATTGCGTAGGGAACTGAGCATCTGAGGCCCCCACGTCCTTCCTCTTCATTCCATCCACACTGGTCTTGGGTGCTGGCAAATGAATGAGGAGGCTCTGAGTTCTGGGGAGCTCTTGGCAGGAGCTGCACCAGATAAGGGGCTCCTGCTCTGCTGGAAGTGCAGCCTAATTATAATCGTGGGAGCAGAGGAGCCCAGCCACGGATGGAGAGATGAGCTGTCTGCTTGGCAGTTCTCGAGAGACCCTTGAGAACCGTCTGTGGGAGCAAGGGTGTTTGTAACCTGAGCTTCCTCTAAGTTCAAAAACAATTTGCTGTGGGCATGCTGGGGGAAATGCAGGGGCTGGGAGAATGTATGTGTATGCACGTGGAAGTGGGTATTAGAGACGAAGTTCGCAGGGGGAAGGGTGTCTGTGCTCCAGGGTGGAAAAGAGCCAAGTCTGTGGGCAGAGGCATGTACGCTAACCAGGCGTGGTGTCTGCACCTTCTATTTATCCAGCGCCTTTCTTCTGAGGCGCTCTCTGCATCTCACTGATGTTATCTGCTTTGTCATCTTCATTATCCTCACAGCATAACTACCAGGTGGGCATGAAGCATGGTTCACTCTCTGTGTTTACCAGTGGAGAAACTGAGGCACCAGCGGGGCAGGGCTTTCCCTGAGGTCCACAGCTAATGGGAGCAAAGTTAGACTTAGCAACTGGGAGTTCAAGTACAAGGTCTCAGCTGGATGGATGTGATGGGGGACTCACTGGACTCGCTGTGAGAAGAAACTCAGGTGGAGAGAGAAGGGTGTCTCTCTAAGGTGTGGGAGAACAAGGGGGAGGACGTTTGTTATTGAACATGTATGGCAGCCTGTGTGCTTCGCGAGGGAGAACCTGTTTCAGCCGTTCAGCGTGTGCACGTGTGTCTGTGCGGGTGCCTCAGCAGACCTGCGGTAGGGTAGCTGCCGTCAAGGTGCGCTGCTATGCAGTGTGGGTGTTGGGAGAGCTGTGCATTGGGCATGGGTCAGGGGAGGATTTGCCAGGCAGCTTTGAGAAGCCGTGCATCTGCCTGTATAGACCAAGAGGTAGATGGGCTTCAGCCGTAAAATATGGCCTTCTCATTCCCCAAATTTATGTATATACGTTTACACGCATTCCACATTCACTTAATACATATTCATTGGGTGCCAACAGAATGCAAGGCTCTGGGCCAGGCAGTGAGGCTTCAAAGATGAGTAAAGTAATGATGGCAAACCTGTCATTAAGCAGCTTAGCGATGAGCGTAATGGGTAATAGTTCACGGCATCTAATAACATCCACTGCGTGCCCGGTGCCCGGTGTTTTTTATCCATTATCTCATCTAATTCTCAGCGCAGCCCTGCGGGGTATGTGTGATGATCAGAGGAGGAGATAGCAAATGGAGGAGGGAGCGAGGATTTGAACTCAGCTCTGCCCCTGGCGCTTGCACTTTGTCCTGCTACCTTTGAACGTAGAAATACGTGTTTCTTCCCTGTAAAATGTTCTTGCCCAGTCCCGCCACCTAGCTAGCTCCCGTTTGCACTTCTGGTTTCGATCATGTGGATCAACTCCTCCAAGAAACCGCCCCCTCTCCTTTCCTTAAGTCTGGGTCACGGGCCTTCCTGAGTTCCTGCCGGCATTCCAGGCTATCCCACCTGTACCCACTGGCTCCTCAAGAGTCAGCACCATTCTGAGAGGCAGAGGTTGTGTGATGAATTCCCAGCGCAAAGTACAGTGTCTGGCTACTCTGCGTAGGCCCTTAGTCAGTGCTTGTTTAATGGAGTGATGGGAGGGAAAAGAGCTGCGAGAGACCCTTATCAGGGGGCACTTTTCCCAATAGCAGATTTGTGCTGGGGGCACACTGGCTGGCTGGCCTCTGATACTCCAGCCTCTGCTTTGGGCCAGTTCCTTCAGAGGCTTTGCCTAGTCAGGGCTTCTCCATCCCAGCTCCTGCCTCCAATAGTCTGGGAGCCTAAGGAAAGCCTCGCCCCCACCCACCCACTCTATCTGCCAATCCACTCAATTTCCAGCCCAGTCAACCGACAAGTACAATGATGAAGGGAGGTGCTCTGTGTGATCTAGACTTGGAACCCCAGGGGGGCAGTGGTTGCAGGGCGATGATGAGGTGTCTCTGGGACTTTGCCAGCAAAGAAGTGCCCAAAGGCCTGGGGAATCTTCAGGCAATTTACACGACTGGTCTTTGAGTTTCCTTTTGAATAGGTCTTTGTGTTGCTGCCTTCGAAAGCCACTGATCTAAATTGGACACTCGACTCTGCTGCTGGGAGTGTGAATTGCTACCATGTTTGGGGAGATAATCTGGCCATGATTTGCCCAAGGTCACACAGTCACAGTCTGGTGACTCCCTTCCCATGCTCTTTGGACCACCCCATTATTTCTCCTATCAGGGTTGCCCCATGCCTTCTCAGGGATTGTGAGGACTTCAGTTTTCCTTTCAAAGATCACGACTCGAGTTTGAAAAACTCTGCATTTCACTGTTTGTTAAAGGTCTTATCCATGCAAGGTGCCAGGTTGATGAGCGATCTTAAGAAATGCCTAAATAATGGTCTGAGATTAAATTTTGTGAGGAGAATTGGGAAGGGGGAGCAGCACACGTGAATCAATGACACTTGGATTATACTAACTTTAAACACAGCAGCTGCTCAGCATGAGGAAGGTGAGCTCAAAGATGACAGGAAGGTGGCGGACTGACCCTCAAGACGGTAGGAGAGAGGAGACGTAACAGCAGCCAGGTCACAGCTCCAGGATGCAACCTGAGAGCTGAGGGGACGGGGCTTTGTCTTCCAGAGGGAGCCCTGAGGGCACCCTGTTACCTCCTTCCCCGCTCAGCCAGCCACCCTGCCCAGACAGAGCTGGGAATGAAGGGTGGGAGGGCTCACCTTATAACTGTCTGCAACCAAACGAGTGTGCAGATTGGCCTGGGCCTCTTCCTCCAACGGTTTAGAGCCGTGCGTGGGGATGTGTGGCAGTCGAGCACAGTTGAGTTGGGCTTCGGGCGAGCTGCCCTTGGCACGGCTGCCTCTGTGTCTGTGATCTCCATCCTGCTTCTCTCACTCTCTTGCTTCCTGCCAGACATCGACTTCCCCCAGACGGTGAACCCCATTCCTGGGCTTTCTGCAATAATGATTCTAATAGCCCCTTTTATCTGTCCAGGACTTTACACCTTAAAAGGGACGTTGTTATTAAGGACTCTGTAGGAAGAGTTCTTCTACAATGTGACAGATGAGAAAACTGAGTGAGCTCGTCAGAGGTGAAAGAGTTTACCCAAGATTTTAAGTGGAACGCTGGGATTTGAACCCAGCCATCCTGGCTGCCAATCCGGGCTATGGCCACCCATCATCAGGCCTCACTAATTAGACAGATTTAGGCTCCCTTGCATTGTTGACAAATGTTTAATCTTCGGAGGGGGGGGGGATATTTTTTAAATATATTTTTATTGATTTCAGAGAGGAAGGGAGAGGGAGAGAGAGATAGAAACATCAATGATGAGAGAGAATCATTAATCAGCTGCCTCCTGTGTGCCCCACACTGGGGATCAAGCCCGCAATTCAGGCATGTGCCCTGACTGGGAATCAAACTGTGATCTCTTGGTTCTTAGGTCAATGCTCAACCATGCCAGCTGGGCAAAAAGTATATTTTTAAAATCATGAGAACTCAGTTACTTTCGTAATCATTATAATTACAAGTGTGATGGGAATCAGAGTTTCCTTCACTTTTTCTAAGCCCCCCTTCTCCCTAAGCACTTGTCATGCATGTATGTTGGATCAATAAACAATAAACTAGGAAGTACTTAGCGTAATGGAATGTCTACTTGAGATTTACTTTAAGAAATGAACTTTTATCTCATACCAGTTCTTTCTTTATAGCTGGTCAATTCGAAAGGTTTCATTCCCTCCACATTAAAATTACAGCACTTTTGCCTTCACAGAATCTGAATTCATGACATTTCATTGGAATACCAAACTTGACTCCATCATCTTTGTCGGTGTTCCCACCATGGGCATTAACTAAGTTCCAAAGTAAAACGGGCTGGCAGTCTCCCCCGGCAATGTGAGCAGAGTGTGGAAGCCAGGCTTGGGAGGTGATCGCACATGGAGGCTGCCTCCAATAAGGAGAAATTTAGGAGAGATTCCTATGGAGCATGGATGGGGAAAAGGGTGCGGTGAGTTTGGAGGGAGATGGAAGAGACAGAGGACAAACAGTGTGCGTGTGTGTGTGTGTGTGTGTGTGTGTGTGTGTATGCGCACGCTCATTAATTGTTCTAATCAATCCAGCAGAAAGGTGATTTTTCTTACTAAGTGACAGGCCAAATTGGTATTTGAACAGATGATGTGGGTTATATCCAGGACCTGGAACAAAGGCAGTAAAGAGCTACTGTACCCAGATCACCCATAGATTTGCTTCCATGTCAGTGAGTCACTGTGGGAGAAGATGACTGCTTTCAGGATGGCAGCCAGCAGACACACACACACTCTCACACACACACTCATTCATTTATCCAGTCTTGTCATTTCTCCCTCTGAGACATCCTCTCCTGTGGTACCCACACTCGCAGTCACATCTGGGTTGGCCTCTCTGTGGCATGATGTGAAGTGTACTCCGGCAGCCCACCTCCCTGACGCCCCAGGACCTCCATTTCTGCCCTGCCCAGAGCAGTCCGTCTGGCTGCCATCAGCCCTTTAGAGCTGCCGATGCCCCCAGACCAAAGCATCCTTCAGAAGTAGAGGGAAAGGTCTAGGTGAAACTCGCAGCCCAGGGGATGGACAAGGAAACAGCCCCTCAAGGGGGTCAGAAGCGGAGCTAAAATTGGGGTGGGATGGGTATAGCTCTGGAAATCCAATCATGCCTAAGAACAAACCCAGCCCCATGCATGGCTCCAACTCTGGGCACAGACTGTGGGTGGCTGAGGCAGTGCCTGCCGGGCCCCAGGGCTGTGCAGGAGGCTGGCTGGCCTGCTGACTCCGGGGCAGCTGCACTCTCCTTGCTGTGGCAAAGCCATTTGCTGCTCAGTCAGCCTCCTCCTGGCACCCTGGACTGCTAAATTGGTCTCAACTTGCTGTACTTCCACCCACCACCTTAGTCATTATTCACTGGCAGCATTCAGAGAGTGGGTGTAAAGCAGCCGAACATTATATTCCTGCTGAAAAGAGAGAGAATTGAGTATAGGCAGGCAAGGAAAGGAGAGAGGGAAGGAGCTAAGAGAAAGTGAAGGAGGCGGGGAAGCAAAGGTTGGGTGCCCCAGCACCTTTTCCCCTGACCCCAACAGTGTTGGAGGGTGGAAGGGGCAGTGAGCATGGGTGTGTGGGTCTGGGCTCAGTAGGAGGAGCGGCTGGGGTTCTAGGGTGAGAGGGGTACACACACTACGAGGGGCAGCACCTGTGTGGTCTGGAGCGTGGAAAGGACATCATCTGTGGGGAGAGAAAGACCTCACCCTCCTTAGCTCCCTGTTCTTTAAGTTGTCTCGCCCAGTAGGTGCTGTCACGCCCAGTGAGCATCTGTTCCCATGTGTGATTACTTCTCATCTCTCCCCTGCTCCCTGCCTAGACTATAAACCCCTTGAACGAGCAAGTGTCATGCCTTAGGTGCGTAGCACCAGGCCCTGGACACAGTCAGGCTCGGCCCCAAACGGATGGGACTGATGGCGGAGAGCCTGCCGTGGTCCTTCCTACCCAGCCACTTCAGATCTCCCTGTGCTGCCCAGGGGCCTCCAGATCTGGGGACCGAGACAGCCAGGAGTAGCAGGAATGACAGAGGAGCTTCAGGGTTGGCCTCCCATCTTGGGGAGGAAGTTGCAGGGAGAGAAAGTGGACCCGCTAGGGAAGCGGACACTCAGAGCGCCATGTCCTGGTGCAGAGGCTCCGGTGCGGTGCGGCTCCTGGATGGCTCAGCCAGCATTACACTGGGGCTGGCAGGAGGTGACCAGGAGTGGCTCGCACATCAGACAGCAGAGACATCGTCGGGCAAGGTCAGTGTGACCTTGACAGGAGATTCGCTGGGTCCCTGACAAGATTTGTTTGGTCTCCCGGGGACAGGGTGGAAGGGGAACACAGCAACAACCCACGCCGGCTTGGAACCCAGTGGGCCCCCACCCCTGTTCCCTCCCACCCTCTTCTCCAATAAGATAATGGGGGAACTCTGAGAACAAAAGCCGCTACACGGCTAGGGAGGCAGGGACACTGGGAAACCACACTCCGAATGTCAAGGGTCAGAAGTCTGGGGAGTGAGCCCTGCTCTTGACCTTCTGCCAGTCGCTAAGAGGCAGACTGTCTGAGTGTCTCCGGACCTCAGTGGTGAGGTTGGGGGCGGAGGGGCTTCAGAAGGCACTTGAAGCACTCAGGACCCTCCCTTATTGGTTGCAACCTTCAGACCCCGCTGCTTGGGCTCTCTTCTATGCCTCGGAGAAGGGCATCTCAGCAGAGCAGGCGGAGGAGGAGGGAAGGATTAGACTGGGATCACGTCTTGGGGAGACAGCCTCCCCCTCCTTGCTGATCAAATTCCCCCAGCCCCCACGTCTCAGTGGCGCCAGCAGACAAACCGCACTGCAGGCAGGTGGGGGAAAGCGAGCCCCAGGCAGCCCCCAGCCGCCACCTGCCCTGGAAAGGGAGCTGCCGGACCAGGAGGGCCTCCAGCTGCCTGCCTCCTCCCTGGCTGGCCTGCAGCCTCCCCTGCCTGAAGGCTCTGCACCAGCTCGGGGCGCCTGGGGGCAGGACGCGGGGCTTTTCCTGACGCGACATTTCCTCATCCACCTGGAAGACTGGAAGCCAGGCTTTCAGCTTCCCCAGACCCCCCTCCTAGCAGCGACTGGGCCATCTGTTCACTTAGAAACTTTCTATTTTGGACGGAGTTACTTCTATGCTAGAGCTACAGCAGGACCTCCAAGTTCAGGGTCCAAGACTTACCTGGAAACTAAAGAGCCTGCGTTGAAGAAAGGGCCAGTACTCTGCACAGAAACACTATCTCAGGGTTGAAGGGATCTTTAAGTCCCAGTCTATCTGCCGCCTTCCACCCCCTCCTCCCGCCCCCCTAGCAAAATCTCCTCCCGCAAGTTGTCTCTTCCCTACTTACTTCCAAGAATTGTTGTTCTGGACCCAGGAACACAGTTCTTTCTATTTTAGTTCCATTCCTTCAAAGTCATAGAATGCTATGTCCCTGTCAAGCACTCTGCCAGGGCCTGGGAGGAGACCCCTCCACCAGGCATAGCTGGCCTGGAATTGGGGGAGGAGACAGGTACCTTAAAATGTATCACTATACCAAGATGTAGAATTTGAGAAGGACCCTGCGGGCTGGCTGTGATTTTTTTTTTTTAATTTTTAAAATTTGTATTCAATTATTTATTTATGGTTAATCCTCACCCAAGGATATTTTTTCCATTGATTTTTAGAGAGAGTGGAAAGGAGGGGGAGAGAAAGTGAGAGAGAAACATTGATGTGAGAGAGACACATCGATTGGTTGCCTCCCGCACACGCACCAACCAGGGCCAGGGATTGAGCCCGCCACCGAGGTACGTGCCCTTAACTGGAATCGAACCCGGAACCCTTCAGTCCACAGGCTGATGCTCTATCCACTGAGCCAGACCAGCAGTCATGGGAGTCATAGGAGAGGACTGGCAAGTAGCGAAGCTGGTTTTAGCAGGCTCATCTAGCAATGGCGTATAGAATGGAGGTGAGGGGGAACACTTTCTAGAAATAACATCATTTATTAGAACGCCTTTCTGTCCTCCCTGTCTGCGCGTTGACAGCTCATGTTCCTAGAGAGGTCACGCAGCCTGGAAATGTGGGGGAGCCAGGCCTCCAGGAGAGGGGAGTTCCTAGTCCACGGTCAAAGGTCAGGGTAATGTGCCGTGTGGAGGACTTATATCAGGAGACATGGCTAACACCTTGCTTTGGCCCGGGGACCAATCACAGCTGGCTTTTCTTTCTTTGTTTTTTACGGCTGAAGACAGAGGCCCGGCTGGAGGGCCTTGCTCAGGGTCCCAAGACTGGCTCGTGGCAGAACCAGAGCTGTGCTCCCACCTCAGGGCTCTTTCCTGTCGCCCACTGGTAACGGGGAGCGAGGACTGCAGGGCCAGGAGAGTTAACCAGACCCTCAGCCGTGAGTGTTCAGCTGGTGGGTCCCAGGGACACACGAGAACACTCCCACAGTGGGTGCTCTCAGTCTCTGGATTTCTCCCCAGCAGGCCCAGGGATGCCTGGAAGTCAGGAACAGCCGAGACCCATGACCTCCGTTTTCTCTTCTGTCTTCTTTCTTGCTCTCTGGCTGCTTCTGACATTTTATTTTCCTCCGTTCCTCTGCCTTTCCTTGGTTCTGAGAAGTTCCCAGCTGATGTGACAATGAAGCTTACTATCAGTTGCAGTTGCTACCAGTTGGCACCTTTCAGAAATGAGAAACCTGTTCTCTGCCTCTGTCTCATCCGAGCTCTTTAAACCAAATCCAAACAAAACACAAAGGTTGTGGGTGCCAATCAGCCGTGCTAACCACCCAGGGTGTTGATGCCACATGGGCAGAGAGTCCCAGATAGGAGGCAGGTCTTGTCAAGCAGGGACCTCCATTACTCTCAGGGGAACAGGGTGCCAGGGGGTCCCCTGCCACAGCCATAAACCTCTCAGAACACTATTCCCCACCTTCTTCTGGAAGGCGCCTCAGCCTGGCACCTGCCCAAGAGCTTGCTGCTTCTTCTTTTTTTTTTTTTAATATATTTTTATTGATTTCAGAGAGGAAGGGAGAGGGAGAAATAGAGATAGAAACATCAATGATGAGAGAGTATCATTGATTGGCTGCCTCCTGCCCGCCTGCCCCCTACCGGGGATTGAACCCGCAACCCGGCATGTGCCCTTGATCGGAATCGAACCTGGGACCCTTTAGTCCACAGGCTGATGCTCTATCCACTGAGCCAAACCAGCTAGGGCTTGCTTCTTGCTTGCTAACTACCTGCATAGTCAAGGGAGGGCATCGCCAGGGCAGTGTCCTGTGAAGCCTCTGGTGAAGACACCTGTACACAGCGCCTTCCTCCAGAAATAACTCAGCCCCTGCCATGTCCATCTTCACCTGGATGGCAACCACAGCCCTAGCAGAGGGAGCAGGCAAGTCCTAAAGGTGAGGCATGGGCTTTTTCATGCTTGAAGATTCCATGAAACAAGTGTGGCAAGTTTGGGAGCGGACAGCAGAAGGAATCAGAGACCAGTGTTTGGATCCCAGCTATGCGTACTGTCTGTTAGCTGTGTGGCCTTGGGCAGGTCACTTCGCCTCTCTGAGCCTCATTTTTCTCATCTGTAAAATGCATTGTGTCCCATATGGAATTTTTATGAAAATTCCATGAGCCAATATGAGTAAAGACCCATGAAACATAGTAGGAGCTTCATTTGTGTTAACCTCAGCCCCTTCCCATCAGCTCCAAGGGAAGGAAGCCAGGCATAGGAGTAGTTCTCTATTTGAGAGGCTCCTGAGCCTGTGGTCCAGACACATGTCCGGTGGTCAGGGAGGGACAACTTTGGAGTCAGGCAGCACTCTCTGTGACAACTACCTTCTTATCTGCTTCCTCTGCAAAGGGAGAGCATTGTAGCTGAAAACAATGTGAGGGTTCCACTCCACCTTGTCCCTGGGGGTCTCCATCCACTCTGTCAATTTGACTCAATTTTGACTTGTGATATGAGGCAGAATCAGCGAGGGAGATATTGAATGTCCTTGGTGAGACTCGGTGCTGAAAGTGTATCTTGCTCACTTAGGCTTGTGCCACGTGTGGAAGGAGAGAAGGAGGTGGGAGGCAGGCCCAGAGGCCAGGGCTCAGCTGGGAGTGCCCTCTGCCTCAGGGAGGACCCCACAGCTCCACTCCAGCACCTGGAAGACGGTTTCTCCCCAGGGCGAAGGGCTGGATGGAAGGGGTAGATGCTATGTCTCTTTCTTCCTTCCTCCTTCCTCTTGCTTTAAGGCCAAGGTCTTTCCCATTTGGATTGTTTTCTGGATTATGCACCACGGAAGGTCAGGAAAGGGGGAGAAAGAAAAACAAGTAAACTGAAACTTCTCTGTGCATTCAGTTGAGGGGGATGCACAGATGTGAGGAGGCCCAGGGTCCGGTTGCATCCCACAGGAGCGTGCAGACAACTGAAGTTGAATTCTGCGCTGGAAAATGAGGTCATTTATTGCACCTACCTGGGGTGGCGGGGCCTGGTGGACAAGGAGCAGCTGCTCCTGTTTGACACATTCCCCAGCAGGGACACAGACACCGATCCTCCCCGCGAAACGAGCAGCGGGCATTGAATGCACCTTCCACTGCCTTCTCCTCGTCCTCTGGATGCTTATATTTTTAAGTAGAAGAAACTTCACTTTAATAGTGAGGCCCAGAGAGTTGAAGGGATTTCCTCCAGGGCACACAGCATACAGCCGCTAGGTTTCTGATCTGACGCGTCCCGCGGTTTCTCTGTCCTAGCGTGTTGGTATCTACTGGGGAGAAGGCAGTGCTTCTACCAACGTGGGCTCACATGGCATTCAGGGGGAGGGGATGCCAGCCCAGCCGCAGGAGCCTCTATTCTGGGACCAGGAGAGTTTGAAAAGGTCTCAAAGCGCTGCCCAGGAACAGAGAAGTCCTGGGACTTGCGTGGGGCCGTCTCTGCCCCCCACCCTAAATCGGGCATCCGCCTGCCCACCTCCCAACAGAGTTCGAAGGACTGACTGCCCTCTCACCGTCCCTGGGACAGTCGATGAACCACCCCTTGCCTGTGCTCTGTGACTGAGAAGCTGACAGAGGCGCGGAACTCGTTAAGGGAACACAGGCCTGCTTCAGATGTCTCTGCCCCGTAGGTCCCTCAGAGATGGCCCAGGACATGGCAGCACAAACCGTCCCGCACACTTTCCACTTGCAGCTGAGGACTGTGCTCCATCACCGGAACCCGAGCAACCAGCCGGGACAGGGACAGGGAGGCACGGGGACTTCTGGGAGCAGCCAGTTGCAGATCTGGTCTCATCACGGTGCTGCCTCCCTGCCTCCCCCAGACCTGTGCTGGCTGCACAGCGCTTCTGAGGCAGCCGGGATGGCCGTCTGCAGGGGCGCAGTGGCGGGGGACCCCACTTCCCTGAGGACCAGAAGGCCTTATAGGAGCTCAGCCTTTGCAGGCAAATATGTTTCCACATTGAGTCACAGAAGGGCGCCGGCAGAAGGCAGTCTGGCTTCTAAGAGGGGTTGGTGACGATGAGGGTTCCTTTTGCAAGAAAACCAGGGGTGTTCAGTGTGCACCAGCCCCTGTGCAAGACTAAGCCTCGCTCAGGGCAAACCAGCCCTGGCTGCCTCCCGGTCACTCTTTCTGCCCAGGCCCCTGTCCCCTGCTTGCCCCTCCCTGGACTCAGGTGAAAGGATCCCCACAGGTGAAGTTTCATTTTCCTCAAGGAGGTAGTGGTGGACGTATGGGCTGGGAGTGGAGGCCAGAGACAGCGCTGCAGCCCGGAGGACGGCTGGGCTGAGATGCACAGAAATGCCTCTGGAGAAATGCCTCTGGGAGGCCCGGGCTGCCTGCCGTGAGCCGCCTGTGGCTGGAGCACCGAGCACTGCAGAGCAGGAGATGCTACCACTGAACACACCTCGCCTCTACCCTCTGTTTACCAAGGCCTGAGGCTGGGACTGCTCCCCCTGCACAGCGAGCTCCTGACTGTCTGCTCCTCTCCTTGAGCGTCCGGAGTCCTCCCTGGAGGGCTCTGTGCGGGGCCCAGGGACACCAGGGGGCCTGAGAGGTGTTACTATCCACCTGTCAGATCAGTGAGTACTTTTAAGAGCAATTCTTATAAACAATTGATAAGTGACTACTCACCTTTTAAAAAATCTAATCTCTAAATGCCCCAAATGGAAATGTCCCCAGTTCTTTAGATGATGAAAGAAAAATGGTGGAGACCAGGGACCTGCAGAGTTGAAGAAAAATAAATCAGGAGTTTGAGCCTAGCCTTAGAGCCCAGCGGTGTCTTGAGTCACCAAGTCCCATATGTTTAAAAATAGCAACAAAAACCAGCTGCCATTGGTTAAGCTCTTGCTTATATCCTGGTGCCTTTACAATTAAAATGTCACTCCATATGTACAGAAGCCCTGTGAGGCGGGCACTGCCGTCAGCTCCAGTCTGCAGAAGGAAGCAGAAGTGTGGAGAGGCTGCAGCGGGGCCAAGGACTAGGGTGAACCCACAGCACAGGGAGTGATGAAGCAGGGGCTGGGCTACAGGGCAGAGTTAGGGTGAGGTCTGGAGGAGCCCCAGGCCTGCGGGGAGGTGGGTGGATAGGGGCCAGGGGTGAGTCTACTGCTGGAGATAAAGAACCAGAATAGCGACTCACCACAACTCAGGGGCAAAGCCAGGCACTGCACTTGCCAGTATAAAACCTGAGGCCTCATCTGTGGGTCTGTCAGGTGAGGATCACAGTAGTGCCTCCCTCTCGGGGTGCTTTGGGGTGCAGCTTGCACCAGATCATGTGTGCATGGTGATTAGTCCAAACCTAAGGAAACAGCTCTGGAAGCTGAAGAGGAAGCTCTTCCCCCTCTTGGCATCACCGGCCTCTGGTCCTGCTTGGATATCCTCCTCTGGCAGAGGAGCTGGGAGGGGAGGGCAGCTCCCGTGGCTTTTCCTGGGCAGCAGCGCCCCCATTCCTGAGCCGTGGGGGGCTGGTGATCAGCTTTTCCAGAGGAGGCTCCCGACAGCTTCCAGGTCCTGGTTCTCCAGGGAGACAGAGACTTAAGGATCCCCAGCTGTGCGGGGGAGGTAGGGGGAAGGCAGCGGGAAGGAAGCCCTGCTCAGCGATCTGCCAACATGCTTCACCCCCACCCTCCTTTTCTTGGAGAAAAGAGCTGCGAGGCTGAGGGAGTGGAGGAGCCAGGACTAAGCCCTGGGAGCAGGAGGGGTGAGAGCTGAGCAGACACTGCTGTCCAGAGCCCTGTGCCTGGGAGGGTCTCACGAGGAGCAGCTGAGTGAAGGAGACCCCCAGGTCTGGGAGGACGGCTGAAGCCACCTGCCAGCCCCATCCTAAAGGTGACACCTTTTTGCCAAGTCAGGAGGCGGAGTCAAGAGCCTGGCAAGCTCAGGAACACTTCTTAGAGCCAGGAGAGAAAGGGAGGGAGTGAGGGAGAGAAAAGGGGCAGGTGGGTGAGTTTATAAATTTAGCTTCCAGCCTTCCTCTCCTGTGTCTCTGTCAGCTCAGGCTGCTATAACAAAATACCACAGTGGGTGACGGAAACAGTAACCATTCATTCCTCACAGTGCTGGGGCAGGGAGGTCTCAGGTCAAGGTGCTGGCAGATTTGGCATCTGCTGAGAGTTCACTTCCTGGTTTGCAGATGGCCACCTTCCTGCTGTGTCCTCCTGGTGGAGAAAGAGGGCCCTGGTCTCTTCCTCTTCTTATCTTATAAGGGCACTAATCCCGTCAAGGGGCTCCATCCTTGTGACCCCATCTGACCTCATCACCCACCCACCCCCAAAGGCTCCACCTCCAAGTACCACCTTGGGGTTAGGCCTTCAACGTGTGAATTTGGGGGGGGGGGGGTGTAGAAATATTCAGTCCATAGCTCCGAGCATCTGTTGGGCTGTAGTGTGCAACCCTGTGCTGACAGCAATGGGCGCACAAAGCAGGAAGGTCAGGGTTCCTAACTGAGGGTGCAAAGCCCCTGTGAGGAACTGAGCAACTGAGGGAGAGAGCAGCACTGTCCCCCCATCAGGAGACGGTGCTTAGGGGCCCACCCAGGTGGGATTGAATCCTCCTCTACCTCTCATCCCCAGGTGGCCTGGGACCAGTTCCTTGTTCTCTCTGACCCCAGTCTCCTCACTGGTAAATGGGGAGGAAAGAAATAAACCACCTTGTAGAAATTTGTTTAAGTGACATTTTTATTAAAGTATAATATACATACAGAAATATCCAGAAATCGTGGATGGACAGTCAGATGACTTTTCACAGTTCTCACATAAATAAAACCCGAGGCAGAAGACAGAACATATCGATATCCAGGAGCCCCTCTGCTCCTCTTCGGATTACGTCCATTCTTTCCCCTGGCACCAACGCTTACCTCTCTGTAAACATCTTCTTAAGAGACTCTCAGGTATGCATCCTTGGGGAGGCTGGTCCTGTGGTTGTATGCAACCATAGTTCTGGCATTCTCTAGCTCCGTAACGTGCTACTGCACAAATATTCCACTGGGGATACTTGTCAATTCCACTGGGGATTGAGGGTTCCAGGTGTTTCCGGGTGGGGACTCTTACACATAATGCTGCTAGGTCTTTTGGTAAACGTTTTAGTAAACTCGGGAACATGTCTCCTGGGTGCACACCTCGAAGGGGAACCGCTGGGGCATGAGGTGTGCATCTGCCAGCCCCTCCCTCTCAGTGAGGTCGAGGGCGTCTGCCCTGCCCCCAGCGCTGTGAGACAGCCCCACTTGCATCATGTCCTCGCCAAAACTTGATGTCATGGGCCTTTTTCGTTTACCCACGGTAATGGTTGTGCAGTGGTATTTACTAGTAATCGTGGTTTTAATTTGCATTATCCTGATGAATGCCTGTCTATACATTTTTTGCCTTTTGCATATTCTATTTTATGAAGTGCCTACTTAAATTCTCTTGTTCATTTTTAATTTGGTTTCTGCCTTTTCATTAGAGTTTTACATGAGCTCTTTTTGGTTCGGATAGGAGTCCTTTGTCAGATATGTGTCTGAGAAACACCTCCTTCCACTCTGTTTTGCCGTTTAATTTCAGTGGTGCCCTCTGAGGAAGAGAGATTCTTAATTTGTCAATATTTTTTCCTGTGTGGTTAATGTTTTGGATGTCCTGGTTAAGAAATGTTTGTCTATCCAAAGAAGTTGTTCTTCTGTGTTTCCTTCTAGAAGCTTTAGTATGTTACCTTTCATATTTCTGTCTACAAGTCACCTGGAACTATTTGTGTGTAGGGTGAAGTAGGAATCGAAATTCACTTCTTTTATAAATGGGTACCAGCCAACCAGCAGCAATTAATAAATGTAACTTTACTTTCCCACTGCTCTGCACTGTCCCCTTTGTCATAAATCAAGTGGCAGGACTGTTTCTGGACTCTATTCTGTCCTGTGGTCAGTTTCTCCAGCTGTTTGTCAACCCGACATTGTCTTCATTACTCTCACTTCAGAGTCTTGAAATCTGGTAACATGCACCCTCCAGCTTTGTTCTTTTCAAGATGGTCTTGGTTATTCCTGTCCCTTTGCATTTTATTATATAAGGTGTCCCCCCAAAAATGTGAGCATACTTTAACAGCTGATAGCTCAATTTTGAAAATGAAGTGTATTTTAATAAACATTGCCTTTATAATTATTCAAAGTGTGTGAATACATTTTGGGGGGACACCCTATATAAGTGCTGGGATTTTTATTGGAGCTATATTGACCCCGTAGATCGATAAGGGGAGAATGAACATCGTTAGAATATTAAGTCTTCCGAATCCATGAACCTGACATATGTCTGCCTCTGCTTAGATTCCCTTTAATTTATCATAACGTATTTACAGTTTTCAGTATCGAGATCATGTACAATGTTAGTTGTTCCCAGGCATATACATTTTCTAAATGGGACGTTTTTAATTTATTTTTTAATTTGGTGCTAGTATATAGAAGTGCAACTGTTTTTTGTATACAGACCTTGAATCCAGACACTTTGCTACATTTATTGCAAGGATTAAATGAGGTCATGGATAAACCCCAGGCATATTGCGAGGGGCTCACTGACTCCTGTCTGTGTGCAAAAGAACTGAGGCAGGACAGGGACTCAGTACCAAAGGTGCACGTAGTGAAGGGGTCATCGGGATGAGAAGGTCAGTGAGCCCTGGAGGGCAGGACTTGCCTGGCCAGTTGAAGGAGGGAGAATCCCTATTGAGAGAAACTACGGGAGAAAACCATCTTGGATGGGCTTGAGAAAGGGGGAAGAGACCTGAGTGGATCGTAATGGTGTTGCATCCACTCTGTCATCGATCCTCACTGCACATGAGGTCACATGAAAGGTCATTTCCAGAGATAAGGAAAGGGTTCAGCGTGAAAAGGCCCGGCCAAAGTCTCTCCACGAGGAAGGAAGTGGTAAGGTAGGTTTCACCACGAGCAGATGGTGGCATTGGCCTTGATGAGCTCGGCCATGGGAGCAGAAAAGGTTATCAAGGAAGATAAGTGATGAGAGTGTTGAAATCCGTGTTCAGAAGACCTTCGTGCAGAATGGGCGGCAGCAGGCCATCCTGAAGGTTGTGGCCACAGGGTGGGCCTGGGATGATGCAGACCCTCCGAGAGGGAGGAGGGAGCAGCGCAGAGGAGGAGTCACAGATCAGGCAGCTAATCTCATGGTTAAATCTAAACCCAAACAGTAAACAGTCCTGCATCTGCTCCGCTGAGCCCCCTCTTCCAGGGCCGTGGGCTGGCTCCCGCTCCTGTTACACACTGAACTCATGAACCTTCGGAGGGCCGCTCCCTCCGGCCTCCCAGAGGTGACCCGCCTTGGCTTGCACTCGTCCTGTTAGCTCAGTCCTTTCATCCGGTGACTCCCTTCTAAATGGCTCTGCTGTGCCCTGCGCTCCCTCAGCGTGAGGCTGAACTTGGCGGTGGCCAGCGGACACCAACAATCCTTTCTCTCTTCTCAAAGTGTGTTTGGTTGTTGATCTCACCAGAGCCTCTCAGAGTGTCTGTATCTGAGAGAGCAGTCCTGACGCGGCCCCAGAGAGATGATGAAGGGAGCGCAGGGGAGAATGACTCACTCAGGACCACACAACTAGTCACTGGTCAGAGGAGAAAGTTCAAGCCCCTAGTCCAGTGATGGTGAACCTTTTGAACTCAGCGTGTCAACATTTTGAAAAACCCTAACTTAACTCTGGTGCCATGTCACATATAGAAATTTTTTTGTATTTGCAACCATAGTAAAACAGAGACTTATATTTTTGACATTTATTTTATATATTTAAATGCCATTTAACAAAGAAAAATCAACCCAAAAAAATGAGTTCGCGTGTCACCTCTGACACGCGTGTCATAGGTTCGCCATCACTGCCCTAGTCCATTGTCATTTCTACTCCACCGTTTAAAGCAGTGGTTCTCAACCTTCCTAATGCTGCAACCCTTTAATACAGTTCCTCATGTTGTGGTGACCCCCAATTTCATTGTTACAAATTGAATATAATTAAAGCATAGTGATTAATCACAAAAACAATATGTAATTATTGTTTTCCGATGGTCTTAGGCGACCCTGTGAAAGGGTCGTTCAACCCCCAAAGGGGTCGCGACCCACAGGTTGAGAACCATTGGTTTAAAGAAACCAGCCAGAGGAGGCGGGGTGGCTATAGCTTGGGCAACACTGAGAGTCCTGTATTGGGTTCGTTTTGACTCTCATACAAGTCTTTTCTGGACTTGGAAGATGTCCATGGAACAAAGGAAGTACAGCCCCCAGAGACCTCTCCCCTTCCTCTGTCTTCCTGCCCCAGCGGTGAGGCCTGGAGCTGGGCAGGCAAGATGCAGCAGCTTCGAAGGCCAGATGTGCCGAGGGCTAGGCTGGAGGGCAGTCCTCTGAGGCCTGCAGTTTCAGCCGGTGTCCTGGGCCCTTCCCTCCTGCGCCCCAGCCAAGCCAGCTTCTCAGCAGTATCTTCCACACGCTCTCCTTGCTGGGGCAAACTGCTACTCTATGTAAGCTGCCATCCCTCATCTAGAAAGAGCAGTCTGTCTCCCCAGAGTGGCCAGCTGGGGAGGAGGGAGTGAAGCAGAAACAGGCTGCCTGCTTGGGAAAGGCTTTCTGTGGACACCTTTCTGGGCCTCCATCTACGCCACCTCTTTCCCCTGAGACACTCCTGAGACACAGCTGAGCCTCCCTGAGCCGTCTCCCCCGAGACCAGCGAAGCCACTGGAGAGATGGTTGGGCTCAGACACCTTCCACTGAGCTCTTCCCCAGAGCTGTCCCACTCCACCCACTTCCCAGGCCCAGGGACACCCCCTGGCAGGTGAGGATGGAAGGCAAACTGCCAGATTTTTCTTAAAATACCAAATGGGACCAGCCTTCATGGAGCATCTACTCTATGTGTCAGGCACTTTACACGTACGATCACATTGTCTAATCTTTAGAACAACCCCAGGGCGTACATATTAGTGCTTTTCGGCTGAGAAAGACTTTGTCTCCAGGGACCATTTGCGGTGTCTAAGACATTTTTGTCACAACTGGGCGGGAGAGGGGTGGAGAGGAGGTATAGTTGGCATCTGATAGATAGAGGCCAGGGATGCTGCTAAACTTCCTAAATACACAGGACAGCCCCTTACGACATGGAATGATCTAGCCCAGCCGTGGGCAAACTACGGCCCGCGGGCCGGATCCGGCCCATTTGAAATGAATAAAACTAAAAAAAAAAAAAAGACCGTACCCTTTTATGTAATGATGTTTACTTTGAATTTATATTAGTTCACACAAACACTCCATCCATGCTTTCGTTCCGGCCCTCCGGTCCAGTTTAAGAACCCATTGTGGCCCTCGAGTCAAAAAGTTTGCCCACCCCTGGGCTAGCCCAACTTGTAATATGCCAAGGCTGCAAACCCAATTGCAATTTACAAATGCACACAGAGACACTGGAGTTCAGAGCTAAGCAGCTACCCCGAGACCATACAGCTGGGCAGCAGCCAAGATGCGTGCTGTCCACATCTGTCTGACCCAAAAGCCCATACTCCTTTGGTTACAAAATGCCCCGTTCAAGAGCAACTGCCCACGAAGTCTCACCTGTTCGGGGAGAGGACAGGTTTTTCTCACTCTGCAAGCAGACAGGCATCTGCACCCGCCGACCAGAAGCCTGTGAACTTACGGGGTGTGAGCTCCACCTCTTCCCTCCAGAAATTTGGGATCTCACCTAGTGGTTACAATACGTGCACATGGAGGGGCCTGGTAAGTGCCAGTTGAGGGTATTACCCAGAAGCCCACGGGCATCAGAAGGAGTGTGGGTCCCCGTGGGGATCAGGGATGTCTCCCTATTGGAGGGCAGGACTAGAGCAGGTCTTGGGAGCCTCTAGTGGGGCCTCAGTGCTCAGGGGAGAATTGGGATTCTGACATCTGGGAGAATGAGTCTGGCTCTGAGGCCAGGCCTGGGTGGGGGAAGCAGGGCTCTGGTTTGGCAGATAGAATAGACCATTCACTGTCGCCTCTGTCTCCTTCTTGGTCTGACATTTGCCCTGCTTCCTCTGATGACTTCTTCGTGGCCCTAACAGCCGTCTTGTTAACCATTACCTTAAAAAATGTTGAAAGAGTGATTCCTCTGAGCTGCTGAGACAGAACAAGCATTCTGCCATTGCGCCCGCCTGGCCCCTCCGCAGTGATTCCAAGACGACATAAGCAAAGCCCCGGATGGTGGGGTCGGGCTCTGTGGAGGGAGGAGGCAGCAGATGAGCCTGGAAGGTCCTTGAGAGCTGGCTTGTGGAGACCTTTGGACCACATGCGGCTCTTTGGCCCCTTGACTGTGGCTCTTCCACAAAATACCGGCTCTTCCACAAAATACCGACTTCTGTGCATGGGCCACGAAGTTTCAATCGCACTGTACGTGCGCACCCGCACATGGTATTTTGTGGAAGAGCCACAGTCAAGGGGCCAAAGAGCCGCATGTGGCTCTCGAGCCGCGGTTTGCCGACCACAGGCTGAGAGGAAGGCAGAGGCTGGACCTCAGAACTAACTGGCACTGGGGAGGGAGAGCAGCGCGGGTCTTGAGTGATGTAGCTGCCGCTGTTTAGAGAAGGGAGCTGTGGGGAGGCCCCCAGTTCTCCGGCTGCTTCTTGAAATAACACTGCGCAGTGGCTGCCCCAGCTGTCGGAGGGGGAGGGCGGGGCGCATCCAGGCAGCGCTGCCCTTTATTTCAAGTGTCCCCACGGCTAATGGAACACGGGTCTGAACGCATGTGCACGCGCCTCCATGCACGTGGCACAGGAGGAATTATCCCCATGAATGCCAGTGAATGGACAGGAACAATGCGGTGCAGTGAATGAGCGAGTTGTAAGGGGCCTTTCATGGGGCCTGAATGACAATTGGACTCCCAAGGAAGGGTGCCAGCCCGGACAGTGTCCACATCCAGAAAATGAGAGGGGACTGTCACACCAGACACAGCAGGGCTGCCGGAGAGAAAGCCCTCCCATCGGCCCTGTTCCTGGGCAGATGAAAGGGGAAGGAAGGAGCACCCTCAGGTCAGGGCTAAGGGAAGACCCTGAGGAAGGAGGGACACCCGGTCTGGGCTTTTCTCTGGTGGAACTTGGTGCGGGTGGGGGAATGAGGCTCCCTCATCCCCCCTCTTTCAGTAGCAGTTCTGCTTCTTGGGATGGAAGCTAAATCGGGAAAAGGAAATCTGTGCCAATTACAGCAATTTCTGAGGCAAAGGGTTAGGTGTCTGCCATTCTTTATTTTCCTAGCGCCACCCCATTAACGTTTCTTCTTCCAACCTCTTTAAGCCTCTCTGGCTTCTCTCCCTCCTTCCTTTACGAATCATTGAACTGAGTCTGTGGGGACAAATAAAACAGTGTTAGTCTTCAAGAAGCCCAGTTATGACTGCAGGGTGATAGGTAAAGAACCAGCAATTTAAGAGAGAGGCTGGAGTCAGGCCCCCTGGTGTGAAATGACTGATAAAGAGGCAGGGGGAGATGCAGGAGGGCTTCCTGGAGGAAGCGGTATTTGAGTGGGACTCTGAAGAGTGGCTTATCACAAGCTGAAAGCTGGGGTCACGGGAAGTTGGGAAAGAGATTCTAGGTTGACCTGAGCAAGGCTAGGCGGGTTCTATTATATACAGAGTGGTCTTGGAGGGTAAAAGGTGGAACAGAACTGGAAAGAGGGGTTGGGGCCCAGGTCACGTAGAGTCATGAATGCCCTGGGCGCACAGGTGCCTGAGGAAGGAAGTTAGGACACTTATTCCAAAGGGGAGAGGCTGAAAAGGACGTCAACCTGACGCCCGGTCTGTGTTTCAGAAAGGCGACTTGTAGTGTTGCCACGTGGAAGCTCGATTTGAGCGAGAAGAGACCTAAGGCGGGAAGTCTGCTCGTTCATTTGCTCCATGAACATTTCTCAAGTTCCAACTATGTGCCAGGCGCTGTGCTCAACGAGACAGCCCCAGCCGCTCGCAGTCAATGGGGCTGTTTCTGCACGCCTGTCCCGGACACGCCTGGTTGCACGGGAGGCTCTCACACATTGTCCTCCAGCCAGCTTCCCTGCAGGCCCAGAATTCCCAAACTGCACCAAGTCAGAGTTGGCAACAGACACCGATAGCCCCTCTGGGAAATTTCCAAAACGCTGACGAGTCCTGTTGTTTTGGCTCTTGCAGGATGTTCTTGGCTCTGCAGTGGGTGAAAGAGAGAAGGGGGTGCTTCTAGGACAGTGTGCCTGCCTGGGGTTGCGGGGACTTTCTAGCATTCTCCCTCCTCCCTCCCACTCAGGGTGACCTCCAAAGTGAAAATGCCTGGTTCAAAGCCCAGTTCTGAAACCATTCGTTTCTTGGTTAAAATTAATACCAGCAAAAAATAAACATAAAAAAAAATTAATACCAACCTTACATACTTTCCTTCACTCCTGGGCATACCTCCAATAATTATCCACTCTTCAAGCCATTGTACCTTAAAATGGATAAAAGGAAAGCCTACTTCAGAATTTTATTATTTGTTGATAACCTGCAGGCCTCTTACACTTGTTTTATTTTACTTCTTGTGCTGATAGTGGTGGTGATGGGGGGAGTGGGTGGCTACTGGTTAGCGATGTCTCTGCCTATTAACATGTGTGCGGGTCCCTGACCGCGGCCTTCATTTCTGCAGGCTGCGAGATTGCTTCTGCCATGCTAAACTGCACTCAGCCACACACCGCTCACTACTGAGCCCTGACTGCTTTTAGTTAATAACAGCTCAGCCAGCATGTGACATCTGCACAAAAGGAATCAGATCTCCATACCCAGCAGCGATGATATAATCTCTGCCTTTATCTCCACTGATGTTTCTGCAGGACCCTCACCTTCCACACTCAGCCCCCGCCCCCCCCTTCTCAGTCACTGCATTTACATCACAATGAAGGCCTTTTCCAACTGAGCCACCCAGAGGAGCCAACCAGCACTTCCCCCCGTCTCCTCCTCCTCCCCTCCTTCTCCTCTTCCTCCTCCTCCTCCTCCTCCTCCTCCTCCCTCTTTTCTCTATTCTCCCCCTCCCCAGATTTCCCTTCGCCCTTTGGGGTCCCACCCTTCCCTAATGCTCTTAGACCTGCTCCTGCTCACCTCTCTCTGGGGTCTTCAGGAAAGCTTCAGTCAGGAAGGAGTGGGGATGGGGGCCATCTGATGTGCTCAGTTCTTGCTTTTCTTTTGACCCCCAATTTAAAGATTCACCTACCCCCTCTACATGGCTTTTACTTTGCCCTCAACTCATGGCCCTACAGACATTTCCCTCCAGGAGCCCAGCATCACACCACTGATAGGTAACCCCTTGCACGTGTGCTAGCGCACGCGCGCGCGCGCGCGCGCGCACACACACACACACACACACACATACACACACACACAAGCAGTTACTCTACTTTTGTTTTCTATAACATCACCCCAGGGAGCCACTCAGTGAGAGGCCGAGGGTCAGGTCAGGATGTCACTAGGACGAATTCAATCTTCTTTTGTACTAACTCCAATTTCCGACTAGATAAGGCCACCAACCCATCCCGTTTTTCCTGCGACTTTCCCGGTGTCAGTGCTGAATTCTCACACCCCAGGATTCCCACAGTCCCAGGCAAATCTGGACAGCTGGTCAGTCTGTGAGTCCCAGATTCTCTGCACAAAATGGAGCTCAGAGCACAGACAACTTAGAAAACCCCAATACCAATAGGATGCTGAGTCCAGTGCATAAATGTGTGCCCCTGCAGGTCCAGTCATGCAGCTGTGCTCTTACAGCATGAGGAAGGTCTTACACAGGCTTGCAAACCCCAACACCCCTCCCCCACTCCCGACCCTCCACCCCAGGCCCTGGACCAAACACTCAGACCTGGGAGCCATTGAGGCACAAGGAAGGCTTCTCTAGAGCATGGAGGGTTGTCAGAGCTCTGCTCCAGGCTACCTAGTGCCGTCCAAGGAGCCCCCTGGGGTGGGGGTTAAGCTGAAAATGTTTATAAACCCACTGTGTCGTGTTTTATGGCGTTGAGCTAGGAAAGGGCGCTGCTCGTGGAACCATAAAATAGAATATGAATTTTAAACTCATGCTTATCCATTCATTTCACAAACATTTATTGGACTCCGGGGCAGGTACTGTGCTTAGAAGCTAGGGATGCAGTGTTGAATAAAACACAGTCTTACAGATGTGAGTCAGGAGGCCCTGCACTATGGTGTGATTAACGCTGCTGTAAGAACAAGCAGAGGGCGTGCTGAAGACAGGAAGGCCTCACAGAAGCCCTTCTCAGCAGATCCCAGGGACGGAGGCCTAGGGAGCAGCACAGGGAAACCCGGGAGAGGGCCAGTGGGAGACCTCTGCACACCGACTCCCACCCGTCAGAATGGGTAGAGGGCAGGAGGGGTGCGGACGCAGTGGTGCCACACAGCAGGAAGATGCAGGGGTGAACAGTCATAATCAGGACGCCTTCTCTGCCATGTTAGGGAACTTGGACTTTATCCTTCGGGCAAGAGGGAATCCTTGGGAGACCTTGGAAAAGAGCAAATAACAGGCCAATTAATATCCCCAGAGGAATATGGCAGAAACTTAGATGAAGGTAGCAGAAGTGGAGTTAGAGGGGAATGCTGGCTTTGAGGAAACTCCATCATAAGACAGGACTTAGTGATTATTCAGGTGGGGGTGAGAGAGAAGAAGGAATCAAGGCTTCCTGGCTTGGTCGAGTTTCTCCCCCCGCCCCCGCCCCCCATTGCAGTTGACATATAATATTATATTAGCTTCCGGTGACAACATAGTGATTAAACATTTATACAACTTACAAAGTGACAACCCCGATAAGTCTAATACCCAACTGTTGGTCAGATTTCTTGGAATCAGATTTCTGGCTTGGCTGTGCCAGAAGCAAGGACACGTTCGGGGGAGGTGAGTGAGGGCAGGGGAGAGGAACTGCTATATTCCATTTTGACCGTGCTGAGTGTGAGACGCGGTAGCCCATCCAAGGGAAGATGCCTGGCAGCAGTTAGATGTTCAGGTCAGGATCTCATGAGAGAGGTTTGGGCTGCAGACACAGATCCAAAATTCATCACCAGGCGGATACAGCTGAAACCACGGGAAAGGAAGGGCCCACCAGGAGCAGAGGACAGGCTCGGGATGGAATCCCAAAGAGAACCACCATTTCAGGATGAAAGAGGTAAACGTGACAAAGGAGAGGCCAAGGAAAGATTGTCTCAAAGGATGGAGTTGAAAAAAAAAAATATGGAGCCACTAAGAGGTCAAGTTTGATAACTATGGAAAAGTGTCCCTTGGATTTAGCCATATCCCTGGAGAGCAGTTCTAGAGGGTTGGTAGGAACAGAAGTCAGGCCTTTGTGGACTGAGGACAAGTTGGAAATGATCAAGTGGCAATAATGAGTATAGCTTCTCTCTCAAGAAGCATGGCTGTGAATGGGAGGAATGATGGTTGTTCCTGGAGGGGAAGTGAGTTTAGGATTTAATGTGTTGCTTTTGAGTTGGCAGACTTGTGCATCTTTAAGTGCTCACAAAAGAGAATAAGAAAAAGCAAGACCTTGAAATAGGAAAAAGAGAACATAATTCTTGGAGCCAGACCCCTGAGAAGGTTGGAGTTGATGGAATCATGGCAAAGCTGAAAGGATGACCTGACGTGAGGGCATGCCATAGTGAGAGGCACAAAGAGGCAAGAAGCACGTCAGTTGCGTTGAGGAATTGAGAGATTTTCCTTCAGAGCTTCCAGTGGTCTCTGTATTGTGTGGATGAAGTGACCTGCAGGAGTCAAGTGCAGAGGTGGGTGCAGGCTTGCAGAGTGGAGACGGTTTAGTAGATTTGACTTGAGAAATACAAAAGGCGGCAGCAAGAGCCAAGGCTTGCTTGGAGGCTCTTGGTTTTTTTGGTATGCCCATCAGAATATGGTCTCAAAAAGAGTTTACTCTAGGTGACAAAAGCACTAGTCAGCAATGCTGAGTCTTCTGAGCAGGAGAAACCAGGAGGGATGATCTAGGAGAGGCCAGGGACTATGCCTCAGATGGGAGGGGGCGGCATGGCAAAGACACGAAGAAGGGAAAGGGCTACATGGACCCTTGAGAGAGCTCAGGGATGCTGGCCAGGAGGTCACTCTAGCTGTCAGCTGATCCCTGCATGTCAGTGACCCTGTGTCCTGGACCAGTCGGGAAGCATGCTTAGTTGGTGTAGCTTGTGACTGTGGCAGGTGAGGTGAGAAGAGAAGTTGGGGTTAGATTGTACAGGGCCTTGAATGCAAGCTAGATTGTCACTTTCTGAGACGATTGTATATGTCGAGAAGGGCAGGCTCTGTTCTGCTCACTGCTGTGTCTATGGGCCCTGATGGTGACTGCATGTAGTAAATGCTCACCAAATCCTTGTGAATACTGAACAAAGGTACACGTGTTCCCAGCAGCTCACCCCACAGTGACAGATGTCTCTACCTATCAGAGCAACTACTGACACAGGTCCTGTGAGGCGACACACAGCCATGCCTGCCCAGCCAAATATATCCATCCTTTCCCCTTGCTTGCCCCATGGCTGGGCTGGGTGGCAGTGGATGAGCTCTGGCCTATGAGCCGGAAGTCCTGGGTTCTAGAACCAGCTCTTCCAGCTGTGACCCTGGAGCTCTGTTACAATACCTGTCCCTGGTTGTGGTGAGGACAGATGAGATAAGGACCCACTGTTTAAGTGCTTGAGGTACAAGGTGCCACAGCACCCTAGGCATACTGTAGGCAGAGCACCTGGTGAGCGGTCCATTTAGCTGGCGCTCCCTGGTTCCTAGTTGCTTCCCATTCCTTGTCCCTTGTAGTCAACTGAGCACTAAGTAGCTGAGAGGAGGGGGCAGGGAACCAAAAGACATCAAACCTCTCTCAATCTCCTCACTCCTGGCCTGGCCCTCATGGAAAGAAATATGGCTGATATGTAAAGTAACTACACATCCCATTTTATGTCTGTTGTCCTAGTGCAGTGGTCGGCAAACTGCGGCTCGCGAGCCACATGTGCTCTTTGGCCCCTTGAGTGTGTCTCTTTAGTGCACAAAATACCACGTGCGGGCGCGCATGTACAGTGCGATTGAAACTTCGTGGCCCATGCGCAGAAGTCGGTATTCTGTGGAAGAGCCACACTCAAGGGGCCAAAGAGCCACATGTGGCTCCTGAGCCGCAGTTTGCCAACCACTGGCCTAGTGTAATTAATACCAGTGCCCCCCATTTACTCTTTAAAGGGTCCAAATTACATGATCACCCTACCAATAGCCTGTGCTATGTTCACAGCTTCTGTGTTTCTGGGAAAGCTTATGTTTGCAAACTAGTGGCTTTCGTTGGACACAGAGAGAACTAAGTGGCTGGCAGCTTGGCAAAATCACCTGTTTATGTGCACATATGTTTCCTTGGCCATAGTCACCCCCAGCTTCCAGTTATACTGCCCACAGGGCCTGTGGAAGGAGCCCGCAGCCAGCACAGTGGCAGTGGGGAAGGTATTAAAGGGAGTCCTTGTGCCCTTGGCCCTCTTCCACCTGACTGTAATGCCATGGGTTACAACAAGCAGGTTGTCAGTATTCTGTAAGGAATCTGGTGCAAGGGGCTTAGGACCACACTACCTTGCCCTGGTTTTGCATTTTGAGAGGACAGCTCAATATCTTATACCGCCCCCCACCCTACCCCCACCCAGCTGGTATGGCTCAGTGGTTGAGCTGTCAACCGATGAACCAGGAGGTCACAGTTTGATTCCCAGTCAAGGCACTTGCCCCAGTTGCAGGCTCAATCCCCAGTGAGAGCGTTCAGGAGTCAGCTAATCAATGTTTCTCTCTCATCATTGATGTTTCTCTCTCTCTCTCTCTCTCTCTCTCTCTCTCTCTCTCTCTCTCTCCCTTCCTCTTTGAAATCAATAAAAAATGTTTAAAAAGATATATTTTACACCCCTGACCCAAACTTAAATATCTAGAGTTGCCTAACATTCCAGACGTGCTCTCCACCCTTATTCAACATTGTCATTTTCATGAGCCCTGAGTGGCTGCCTTGGAAGATGGGAGGTAGGGAGGCTGGGAGACAGGGAGAGAGGAAGGGAGGGAGGGAAGGAGGCAGAAATCTTCTCTTACTGAGTGAGGGAGGGTAAGAATTTCCCCAGGGCCTTAGATGGATGGGAAGGTTGAGGGGTGTGGGGAGGGGGGGAATGCAAGGTTAGGAATTATTCAGATGAAATCTAATTAAAATGTTCATCTAACTCAAATTCACATGGACTTACCCAACATTTCCTCAGAATATAAGACAAGGTCTACCCTCAAGGAGCTTTTAATCATTCAGGTCAGGCTAAATCACATGATCAATACAATGATAAATTACAAAGAAAATACCAAAACGGTGGTTCTCAAGCTTTATCCTGCATCAGAATCCTCTGGAGGGCCGTTAAAACACAGATGTTTGGGCCAGGAGTCTGGGTTGGGGTGGCCTGAGAATGTGCATGTCTAACAAGGTCCCTGAGGACACTGTTGCTGCCGGGCTAGGGGCCGTACTTTAAGAACCATGGCCAAGAGCATCTAGAGAGCCACAGGCCTTGAATTCATGTGGGAAGCTCCACAGAAAGGCAGCATTCGAGGTGGGTCTTGAGGTGAATAGGGTTCAGGATACCCAAGGATGATAGCTAACAATTACTGAGTGCTTAGGGTGTGCTGGGCACTGAGTGTCTGTTCAGCTTGCATTGTTCATCGAATCCGCATAGAAATCGCATGAAGTAGATGTGGTTAATGTCCACAGAGACACTGAGGGATTAGGTGACTCATTTTGCCATACCAGCTCAAAACAGTTTCAAGGGGACACCTCAGATGTTGCTGAGGGTTCTTTAAGATTCCCCAGCTAGAGGTCCCTCCTCCTGCCCAGATCTCACGTTCTCTGAAATCTCCAGCCGCTGTCGTGTACCCTCCCTCCTCCCCCAGAGTTCAGGGAATGGGTACCTGTGGCCTTGGGTTTGATTTCCAAACAGGGCATTGGACTGGCATTGCCTCCTTCAGACACATTTGAGAAAAAGAGGGGATTGTCTACCTTCCCCGGAGAAACAGACAGGTCAGGGAGGTCCTTCCTGGCAGAGGGCAGACCGAGTGGAAAAGCACTGAGAGGCAATGTGGGGAACCATGAGCCATTCAGCATCGCTGGAGTGTGAAACACAAGGAGGGGCAGCAGCGAAGCTGGAGCGACCTTCTAGTCCCAGCATCTCCACGTGGCTCTTCAGAACCCCTTTCTGCAACTCTGGGATGGCAGATGGTAAGGCCTACCAGTTAAAGTATCACAGAGTGAGGGGCAGTAATGAGGGGCTTCAGGAGCAGCCGTTGGCCAACCCTAAGGGATTCCCCAGGCTTTGCAGTAATTACCCCACTATCAGGGCGGTGGGGGCAGTGGGCTCCCACAGGGGAGCAGGGTTACTTGATTGTCATCAGCGGCTGCAAGGCTTCTAGGTCCCCAACAGGAATGCCCTGGAGGAGGACACAGTGAGGGTAAGAAATCAGGACAGAGGTGACACAGAAGTCAGAATTCCCTAGCCACACACATCAGTTGGTACAAAGAGAGGATTAACTCGGGACATGTAGAGACCAGTCAGGAACGGTCACAGGTTGTGCACACAGATCCCCATCAGACAGGCTATGCCTTTGATCACCGGAGTCACCATTGTTTAGAAGTTAAAGGAGGAGAAGTGGGCCTTGGTGTCCCATGGTGCCCCAGTCATAGGCATGGATGAGGCTCACCTTCTGCTGCCTCCCGTGGGAGCAGCCGCTGCACTCACTCACAGCAGCAGGGGTGAAATTTGCATGAGCTTTGCATGTAACTGTAGTTTAATTTTGGAAAAGAGAAGTGCAGGTTGGGATTGGTGGGCAATCATGTCCCTAAGAAGAGCCATCAATCAGCACTGTTAGGATACAAACTGCCCACTGGGGAGGAGGAAGGCTCAGCCAGCAGCTGACCGCTGAGATCTGCACACAAAAGGCTGCCAGGCGGAATGGCTTTTGACTCCTCCCAGCAGTGGGAAGCAGAATTGCTTCCGATTGTTCACCCAATGGGATGACTCAGCCTACCAGCGATTTCCCTTTCACTTGCTCCTTTCCACGGAACCCAAGTGCACTTATTGAGAACTGCGTGGGCCCCTGCTCACAGCCCACCTGCAACCTGCTCCCCTCAGCCTCTCTGCACTGCCCACACTCCCCTACCTCTTTATTCCTCCATCCTCACCTCTTTTTCATTTATCCATTCACCCGAAAATATGCATTGAGCTTTGCACATGGAGCCCTCCAGGCACCAGCAAAGCAAGCATGGGGAGGCTTGCAGATTGGGCTGAAATGATTAACCAGCTCCCAGGCTCAACCCTGCTCCAGCCCCCCTCTCCCCCAATCCTTATCCAGAGCAGCAAATGGCAGGAGAGGTCAAGGACAGTAATATAAACACTGGAATTCCAGATAAGGAAAGCTGAGTCAGGCAGTGTGCTGGGGTGGGGGACAGAGGGTCAGGGGGAGAGTCATCTTGAAAGGGGAGTCAGGTAATCCCTGGGCATGAGCCCTGTTTAGCCCCAGGGAGACCTCTGCTGCAGAGCTGCTGGGGGCCATCCCAGCACCCCCAGCCCCAGCAGGCAGATGCTACTGGACTACTCCCACACTCTGCAAGCCCACTGCCCTCCAGCAGGCTGAGAGGCAGGTCTGGCCGGCCCTACTCTCCACAAGGAGATGAAGATGGGGTTGGGGGTGGGGTGGTCATCCTTCCCTAAAGACCTCCTTTAACTTCAAGACATGAGGATCTAGTTTTAGCATCTTTCCACACTGTTTTATAATTTCACAAGCACTTTGGTGTAAATTTATCGAATGTATTATTCTTACTGTGGTCAAGCATTTTCATATATATATATATATATATATATATATATATATATATATATATGCCTAAGTGACCGTCTGACCATTTGACTGTCTGACCAGTAGCTATGACATGCAATGACCACCAGGGGGCAGACGCTCAATGCAGGAGCTGCCGAGCAACAGCAACTTTGCAGAGTGCCCTCTCGCACTCCGGGACCCCTCAGGGGATGTCGGACTGCTGGTTTTGGCCTGATCCTCGCATGCCAGGCTGAGGGACCCCACGTGCTGGAGGGACCCCGCTCACTCCACAGACGCCTTTCAAGCCCCAGCGCTGTCCTGGGTGTGGCCGGCTGGGAGGGACCTCAAGAGGTTGGCTCCCAGGTATGTCTAGCACATCTCGCCCAGTCCCACCCCACCAGCCACCTTCTAATTAATTTCCTTTCAATGTTCATGAATCCGTGCACTGGGCCTCTAATATCCTTTTATATAATAAAGAGGTAATATGCAAATTGACTGCACGCTCTCATACAAGATGGCCACGCCCATGTCATCACAAGATGGCTGCCATAAGATGGCCGGCAAGGGAGGGCAGTTAGAAGTGACCAGGCCGGCAGGGAAAGGCAGTTGGGGGTGACCAGGCAGGCAGGGGAGGGCAGTTAGGGGCATTCGGGCTGGCAGGGGAACAGTTAGGCATCGATCAGGCTGGCAGGGGAGTGGTTAGGGGGTGATCAGGCTGGCAGGCAGGAGCAGTTAGGGGCAATCAGGCAGGCAGCCAGGCGAGTGGTTGGGAGCCAGCAGTCCTGGATTGTGAGAGGGATGTCCGACTGCTGGTTTAGGAATCGGGCCTAAACCGGCAGATGGACATACTTCGAGGGGTCCCAGATTGGAGAGGGTGCAGGCTGGGCTGAGGGACACCCCCCCCCCCCCCCCCCCCCCCGTGCATCAGTTTCATGCACCAGGCCTCTAGTATATATAATTTAATCATATGAATGCCACCTCAGTGAGGTAGGTATCATACAGCTGTGCTTATCTGACACATGTGGAAGTAGAGATGCAGGAAGGTTAAACCTTATGCCAGGTGACAAAACAGATCCTCCAATCTGTGAGCCTTTGTCAAGGACCTAATGCCATCATGCAGGTGGCATATACGTCATATAGGGACCTGCTGAATGGTGCCTGATGGCTCCCTCCTATGGACTCATAGCTCTGCAGGCATAGGCTCTGCCCTCGTCACAGTGGGCAGGGCTAGAAACGGAAACTGCTTGCTGCGTGTCTCAGAGCTGGAGGAGGCAGAACCGGAAGTAGAGCTGAGCTTCCCTGACCTCCATCAAGCATTATTCCGTTATAGAACTATCCCCAAACAGCAGCAGGTCTGAGCACTTTGGAGCGATCAGCACAATGTGGACAGAGAAGCCGGAGGGAAGGATATAAGGACAATGCCAGGAATAGGGTGACCTAGGTGGCATCTTCCGCCAGGGTGTCCGGTGGGGGCAGAGGGGCCAGTGTCTTAGCTGGGCTGCTATAGCGAAATACTAAAAATGGGGGCTTAAACAACACACATTGACTTCTCACAGTTCCGGAGGCTGGAAGTCCAGAGTCAAGGCAATGGCAGATTCTGTCTCTGGTGTGACCTCTCTTCCTGTCTTGTAGAAAATACCTTCTTGCAGTGTCCTCACATGGTGGGAGGGGAGACAGAGGGAGAGAGAGATTGAGAGCAAAGGAGCTCTCTAGTCTCTTAAGGACACTAATCCCACCACGAGGGCCCCACCTGCATGCTCATCTCACCCTAATCACCTCCCAGGCTGATCACCTGACACCATCTATTGGGGGTTAGGGCTTCAATGCATGAATTTTAGGGGCACACAGACATTCAGTCCATAATAGGCAGACAGTAGAGTGAGAACTTTTACCTCACTTCTGTATAAAGAAAACGTTAAATACCACTCATGTGCTATAATCCTTAGTTCAACTAGTGCTGCTTTTTCACTTGCCTGTCTTGTCTCTCCACCATCCGCTTGGAAACAGAGACTGCCTCATATATTTGGGATTGGCCGAAACCTTTGAACAGGACTGGGATGTGAAGGACAAGAGGGACAGGGTAAATCTCCTTCTCCCCAAGATGACCATTGACTCAAAGTCAGTCTAAGAGCTGGAAGTTTGGGTTGAAGCCAGATTTGGATTCTAGTTCTGTAGACCCCACCTAATCCCACATCTCCCTGGGCCTCACCTGCCCTTCCGCAAACTCAGCCAGTGACCCCTGAGAGCTGATTTTATTAAAACATGCACTGAGAGCCCTAGCTGGTTTGGCTCAACGGATAGAGCATCGGCCTGCGGACTGAAGGGCCCCAGGTTCAATTCCGGCAAAAGGGCACATGCCCGGGTTGAGGGCTCGATCCCCAGTGAGGGGCGTGCAGGAGGCAGCCGATCAGTGATTCTGTCATCATTGATGTTTCTATCTCTCTCTCCCGCTCCCTTTCTCTCTGAAATCGATAAATACTTTAAAACATGCACTGAGAACGTATTGTGTCCTTAGCACTGTGCTCAGCACTGTGTGGGGCACAGAGAAGCTGCTCTCATTGCTGCCTTCAGGGAGGTTTAACGATAATGAAGAGAGAACCCTTCATCCCTGATGCAAAGCGGTCCCCGGGCCTTGTCACCGAGTGCCCAGTGGTCTGAGCGCCATAGTGTCTGCGTCCTGTGGAGGGACTTCCTCTGGTCTTCAAGGCTGCCCGGGGTGGGGAGACCTAAGATTCTTCCTTTGAAAGGAAGCTGAGGGTTCACTGAGAGTTCCAGTTCTTTGTGACAGGCTTGCCTGTCTTCTCGAGGCACCCTAGGTGATATTTGGCACGTGGTCTACCCTGAAGGACAGTGGGAATGAATAATAGTGAGTGTGTGTTATCCAGGTTCCACAGATAGAACTGAACTGAGAAAGCAAAGGCGTGGCTTCCCAGGCTAAGATAGGAATTGTCCTGGACTGTGATGCCCCCAGAGTGAGGGAGACAGCTGCAGGCATAGCTCTAGGCCCAGCCCAGCAACCGTCAGCCATTGCTGGAGACAGGTCAGCTCCCCCATTCCCCACGGCTGGGCCCAAGCAGAGCCTGCCCGCAGCTGCTTCCGCTGCCTTCCCAGGCACCAACCCCCAGGGGGATCATCTCATTGAAGCTGTGCCAAGGGCTGAGAGCTCACAGGATAGAATCCCATCTGTATCAGGCAGCCTTACGCGCATGCGTGTGCACACACACACTCCCTTGCACATTTGGCCCACACACACAGGGAGCTGCTCACCCCCGGTCTGGAAAATGGAAGTCCTGCCCTGTTGGTAAAATGGAAAGCATGCTGGTCTCAAGTCCAGAACTTTCGATGTGACTGGGTAAGTCCCTTCCCTGCTCCTGGCCTCTGTGGGTCTTGAAGGAGTTGGGGTACAGGCTCTCTAAGGTCCTGCACAGCTTCAGCGTTATGGAATTTTGATCCGTATCCAGGCTGCCTCAGAGCAGCAGGTCCTTTGTCACCTGCAGCAGGACAGTGTCTCTAGCCAAGACTCCTTCCCTCCCACCTCCGCTCTGCCCATGGCACCCTCTTCTTGATAACAGTGACATGCCTCCCCCACCCTGGAGTAAAATGGGGAAGTGGGATTTGGGGCTCTGGTCCCACTCTTGTTGCCCTCTGATATATTGGCCAATATGGGTGTCAGATACCACCTCGTCTTGCGAGTTTCAGTGGAAAGGGGAGGGGCTTTAAACACTAGGTGTCTTCCAAGACTCAAAGAAAGTAAATCTTACAAAAAGTCCACACATGTGGGGAAGTAATCATATATAAGAGGGTTTTAGCAACAAAATGGAAGCACCTGAGTAGGGAATGGTCGACAAAATGTGGTAGGACGATTACACAGCAGATGAAGGAGCAGCATAAGTGGGGCCCAACATGCAAAAGGTTAAATAAGACACTCGACGTTGCAGAATGACACAACATGATACCATTTATAAAAAGAGGGAAACAAAGCAATACAGAATATTCTTGTATGTTAAAAATATGTGTAATACAAAAAATGTACCCAGGAAATTCATGATAGGGCCCCCCACCCCCACCCCAGGGAGAGAGTAATGGTGAGAGGGAAGGAATAGGGAATGGGATTGCAACTTAAATGTTTTATTTCTGAAACAAATATGACAACATTTTAATAGCTGTCAATTCTGCATGAGCGACCCAGGTTATTTTTGTAGCATTTTGGTATTTTAATAATCAATTAAAATTAAATGGAAGAAGAAAGCTCAAATAGCGACATGTCGGGACCCGGGCGAGCATTGGTGAGGTGTCCACCCAGAGTCTTGCTCATCATGGTCCCGGTGGCTGCCCCCGCCTGCCTGGCCCCTCCGTTCATTTTATGACCCTCTTTGAAGTAGGTCTGAAGCCTGTCCCAGTCCTGGGAAGGGGGGCTGCGAGGCCTTGGAGGCTGAGTTTGGGAGGGGCAGGCTGCACTGAGGTGATAAGTTTCTTTAGTTTCACTTCCTCTCCTTGTTCCCACCTCCCCAATCCGTGAAGGAAAGCCGGGAGTCATTAGTTAAGACAAGAATCTAAGACCAAGTTATTTGTCCCTCCTCAGAGCCCCAAGCTCACATTTGATCCCCCAGAGCAGGATATGTTAATCTGTTTAACGTGGGTCAATCAGGGGCATTCCGGGCCAAGGAACCCTGAGACGTCATGGCAAATCTCAGCGGGGAGGCACGGGTGAGGAGGGGTCCGTAGCTCCCACTCACTCTCCAGAAGCCTCAGGAGAACTGAGCTGAAGCCGGCCGCTCATGCTGTGGTTGGAAACAGCCCAGAGCCGGCGAAGCTCCGCAATAAAGGGAGGGTGACGCCTGGCCCCTCGTCTGTGTCTCCCTGGTACAGGAGCATCATGGGGAAGCCACAGCCCTCAGACCCCTGAGGCCGGCCAGGTTGATCTGGGAGGGCAAGGCGCTCCTGCAATAAGCCATCTATTGTATAATTGAGTATCTCAGCGAACTGGCCTGGAGAGTAATGAAAAACAACACTAACAATAACCAGCACTGGTGATTTTTCCAAATACGAGCTAAGCTCTAACTTCCTTTCATGTTCAGACTGTGAACCCTGAATTTAAAAAAAAAAAAAAAGACACCTGCTAAGAAAAGCTCCTGGTGGCTAAATGAGCTCAAATTTAAACACACAAACACACACACACACACACACACACACACACACACACACGCACACACACACAAAACAGCCTACCAGCCATTTCTGCACAGGGGCCTCTCAAACAAACTGCACTTGGGGAGAAGCCTCTGCCCACCTTTCGGCTGCAAAACCGCCCGCCTGTCCTGTGTGTCTGCCCTGTGAGCCAGCCCTTATAGAGGAGCTCCTGCTACTTCAACCAATGGGATTGAGGCTTTCCGCATCCAATCAGAGCAGTTCTGTTCTGACCAATCCGGCCAGGGGTGGGAATGTCTGTCTATATAAGCCAGTCCTCATTGGCTAGGAGAATACGCTTTCCAAGATTGAAGACTGGGTTTCCCTGCTGGAACTGAAACGCTGGAGGTCTCGTGGTGCACCTGTGAGTAGAGCGGAGCTTCCTAGCGGGCGAGGGCCTGGCCCCAGGGCCATACTGTATAGTACCCGCCATGCGGCATCACCCTGAAGGTGCTTGCAGTAATTAAGTTTGCCTCACCCCAAATTGGGGTTCCTGTTGGGGCTGAACTGGTGCCAGTGACCATCCATTGTCTGTACGGCTGTCCTGTGGCAAAGCAGGCGTGGTGGCCTCCACTTTACAAGTGAGGAAACAGGCGTGGAGCGCTCGAGGCACTTGCTCTAAGTCACACTCCGTCAATGGCAGGGCTGAGGTTGTAAAATTTTTCTTTCTGTTCCTCTAAAACCAGACTTCTCATCCTCAGTGCTATTGACAGTTTGGGTCAGATAATTCTTTGTCGTAGGGGCTGTTTTTGTCACATGTACTGGATAGGGGCTGTGCTGTGTCCATGTACTAGATCCCAGTCATAGCAGTCATGACTGTCTCCAAACCTGCCAAGTCACCCCACTTGAGAACCACTGCTCTCTACCTCAGGCCTTCGCACTGCTGTTCTCCCCGAGGGACCTTTCTATCAAAAGTGTCACCAGGCTGCCTGTTCCTGAATGCCGTCTCAGAGGTCTTCGCTGGGTACTGCCAGGGAGGCAGTAAATGCGCGGGCACACCTGTCCCTCCCTCTCTCTTTGGCTTTTGTTTTTTAGTCTATGTGCTCACTGTTCTCCTTTCCTCCCTCCCCCTGCACTTTGCATACTTGGTCCTTGTCAGATGCTGAATAAATATTTATCAAATAAATGATTAAATGAACCCCACACTTAGCCCCATCATCTAGGCTCAGCCTGCAGGTGACATTGCACAGCAGTTACTGGGACACACCCTGCTGGTGGACCTGGGAGTGGGCAGCATAGCTCGGCCTGGGTGCTGGAGGAAGCTACACAACGGAGCTGGCACAGCCTCCCCGAGCTCTGTGAGTCCCTGTGGGTGTGTGCTGGGTGGTGGCACCTCTTTGGCAGGAGAGCAGAGATGCCCTGCGGTGTGGCTGTGGGTGTCTCGTTGACCCTCCCACCAGGACTGTTCCCTGGGAGGGTGTAGGGAGGAGAATAGATGAGGAGGGCAAAGGAGGGAGAGAAAACAGAGCAGGAAGGGAAATATGGGGGGCTGAGGAGTGAGGCAACTGGAGGCTGAGCATCCTGATCAGGTGGTGACCTCTCCAGGCCTGGGGGAGAGGGGAGGGCAGATATGGAGCCTCACCCTCCGCGGGCCAGAGGTTTGGATTGGTGTGGGTAAGCCAGAGCTGCTCTTCCCTGTGGTTTGGGTTGGGAGGGTGTGTAGTGTTATTTCTCACCTGAGTCTAGACAGGCCCCTCTTCATCTTTATGCCTCTATCTCCATGTTTCAGGAAGGGAAGGAGGGTGCAGAATGGAGTCAGGAAAGGCAACTATGGTGGGAGTAGAACAGCCGTGGGCAAACTACGGCCCGCGGGCGGGATCCGGCCCATTGAAATGAATAAAACTAAAAAAAAAAAAAAAAGACTGTACCCTTTTATGTAATGATGTTTACTTTGAATTTATATTAGTTCACACAAACACTCCATCCATGCTTTTGTTCCGGCCCTCCGGTCCAGTTTAAGAACCCATTGTGGCCCTTGAGTCAATAAGTTTGCCCACCCCTGGAGTAGAAGCATCCCAAAGCTGAGGGTGCCCCAGGATCCAGATCATTGTCTGTCCTTGTGTAGCAGCCTCAGTCTTTTGCCCCCGGGGGGGGGGGGGCGGGGTAGGGAGGGTAAGGAGGGGCTGGCACTGAGTCTGGGGGAAGTCTCCTGACTTCTCCGAGGTCAGATTCTGAGTATAACATGGGGGGAGAGTGGGTCCTTTTCCACTAGCTGTTCTCTCCTCCCTTAGGACCTGAAGTCTAATTCTTGCTGGATTCCTTCTTTGAAGTCAGTAGGAGGTCATGCAGAACAGAGTTACTCCAACATGCTCAGTGTGATTTCCACGGTTCCTTCCTTTTCCCTCCCCAGTCCTTCCCTCTTCCTTCTCTCCTGCTTGATCGCCAAGATCTGTGTGCTCATTTCCACCCTGAGTATGTGCTCCTGGCCAGTGGGGTCTGTTTCCCAGGAATGAAAATGTGCTCCTTCCCTGTGAGCACAGAGATAGTCCTGCGGGGCTGGGAGGGTCGGAAAACTGGGGCTGGACCACAGCCAAGCTTTCTCTGAAGTTCTCTCCAAGTTAAAAACAGAACGAGTCCAGGCATTCAAAGGTAATTAGTTTAGCTCCAAGTGGATCTGGGGATAATCTCAAACTTCAAAGCTCCTCTGTGTGTCATGACCTGGGGAGTGGAGGGAGGGCAGGGATCAGGGGCTAAGGATGCACTCGGAGGCCGGAGGCCAGAGGCCACCATCCTTCACCCCCTCCTCTCATTTGCTCCCGCATCATTTGACTTTTCCTCTCCATCCCCTAGGGCCTAGGGCAGTGCTTGTGCTTCACAAGGCATCCAGGCTGCTGCTCAGGGAGCAAAGGGGCTCACCTGTGCTCAAAACCTTGTTGTCATCCACCCAAAAGGGAAATGAAGTCATGGCCAGAAGTGACGACCTTGAGTTGTCCTCCAGGCTTTCTCTCCCCTACCCTGGAAACTCACTTTGCTGTCCAGGACTGACCCTAACATCCCTGAGCCTCACCTAAAAGCCTCAGCAGTGTCTGCAGCACGGATTCATGGAACTTGGGTCGAGGTTCCCCCAGGGTCACTGGTCACCAAATAACAAGGGGCCATGTCGACCTCTCTGAGCCTGTGCTTCATGTTCCTCATCTTTGTTTTAGGAGCTAGAGATGCAAAGGCTTCGCTCTCATGGAGCTTATATCCTGTTGGATACATTCACAACACACACATTTAAAAAGAAGATTATTACAGGTTAAGCTAGTGTTATGAAAGAATGAACAGATTGGGGTAATAGGGAGTAATGGGGGAGATGGAATTTTCCAGGGCAACCAGAGAAAACTACTTTTCAGAGGTGATATCTGGGTTGAGAACTAATGGATGAGAGGATGTTCTGTGTAAAGAGCTGGGGGAAGAAACTTGTCAGCAAAGGCAACAGCAGGGGTGAAAGGCCCTTGGTGGGAAAAGGCTAGATGTGTTCAACCAACAGAAAAGAGTCGAGGGCTGTACCTGTAGTTATGAGCAGGGGAAGAATGGGGTGAGATGTGATTGGAGCAAAACCGAGGCCTGCCAGGGGCCTGCGGGGTTTGGTGAGGAGTCTGCTTTATTCTGAGAACAATGGGAAGCCTGGCAGGGTTTCACCAGGGTGTGTGATGGCTGTGCCGCTTCAGACTGGGGAAGACAAATTTGGAGTCTGTCTGAAGGTGCAGGTGAGAGGAGCTGGCGATGGAGCACACAAATAGATCCGTGGAGCCTGTCACTAGTTATAATCTAACTGGTCTACGCTTCTCGAGGGCAATACTCCCGTCTTGTCCTTGCATTGATCACACACCTGCAGCACGCCTACCATGGGCGAGCGTTGCCCTTGACTGCTGTTGGTTTGCTTCATCCTCATGCTGGTCCTCTGAAGGAGTGATTATTTTTTTTTATAAGCAAAGAAACCTCAGAGGAGTTGATTTTCAAATCCAGATCTGCCGTATCTCCACAACACTGCCCATAAAGATGCTCAAAATGTGCAACTGGATGGAGAAGAGTAAGCCACCAGTTGCCCAAGGGGTATACTGTGCAGAGTGCAGGAGAGTCTTCTGGCCTAAACTAGCTTCCCTACATATGGAAAACAGAAGGATATTTGCCTTGAAGGCCCTGAAGGTCTTAGCTAAGCAAGAGATGGGTGACCTGGGGGACGAGAAGTATATTTAGTCATTGTCACCCGTTAAGCGAACAGAGGAACTCCATACGCGTAGGTAGCACTGTCAGGGATTGGGATGCAAGAAAGTCGCATGTGGAAAAGCGAGAACTCCTTCTGGAAAAAGGGATGCGTTGAAGATAACAGGGTTGATGAATGCTGGAGGGAACAATGGTAATAATATAATAATTGATACCAATGAAAATGCCCACCATTTATTGAATGCCTTGTACATACCCATTGGCTTATGGTGGTATCTCACACATCCCTTATAATGAACCTCTGGAGTAGGTATGGCTATGGTTCCATGATTCTAAGAGACCATCAACTTGTTTTGCTGTGTTGTTTTTACTAATGGAACATAGAACACATTTATTCATGCATAACCACTTGATTCTTCAGGATAGCAATGCACAGTTGAATCCAAGCCTCCACGTGCAGAGTTGAGGAGTCTTCTGGCTCCTCCCACTGTGCACACACAACTCTCCATAACCTGCCTGGACATCTTTTGCCCCTTCAGGGTTAGCAGTATCATTTAGAGTAGGATAAAGAGTGCGGGGTCCTTCTGATTTCCTATTTTACTAAGCATGTAGCTTTGTCTTTCTTCATTGGATCATCATGTGTTGTTATTGATGTCCCAATGTATTCATTCCTCTGTCCAATGAGGGGCAAGGTCATCGTTATTGTTTTCAGCATTTATTATAAGATGCCTTCCTATTACTTTAAAAAAAAATGTGTCTTAGCATTAGTATATGAAACCGAATAGCAGGCAGGGTTCATAACTGGGAATCCAAACCTCCTATCACTACTTCTCAACATTCAAGGGAGTAATTTTCCCCTCCTCGTTCTCTCTGGAACCCTCTCCAGTCAGGCCTTTCTTCCCGCCACTCCACCAAAACTGCTCTTGCTGGGGCCACCGATGACCTCCCCATGGCCAAATCCGCTGGCCAGTCCTCAGCCATCATCTTACTTCAGCGGTACTGGCTCCATCCTCTTTCCGGGACGACCTCTTTCCGTGGCTCCCTTAGGCCTCCTGCATCAGCTGGGAGCTTCTCAGCTTCTCTTCCGCACACGCCTCACCTCCTACCACCCGAGCGGATCCTCAGACTTCTCTCTCTTCCTGCCCTCGCTTCCTCCGTGGCCTCTTCTGCTCTCATAGCTGGCTTCTCTCCGCAACAACGTTCACACAGAAATCTGCAGCCGACACAGCGCCCGCCCGTCCTGCTGCCCACTCTCCAGCACTCCTCTCCCTCTTCCCGACGCTTCTCCTCCCACTTCATCCTAAACTGGCTCCTTTTGTGGTCTTTGCATCTCAGTAAACATACTTACTCTACTTACTTGCCTAGACTCCTTCCTCTCTTTCTCTTGCTCCCTGCATATGAACCTGTAGCAAATCCTGTCAGCTAAAACTTAAAATTAAATCTAACGTGTAATCCAAAGCTACCGCCTGGCCCAGCCATGGTATCACTCGCCTGGCATAATCGGCCCACCACGTCCATCCAGGCCCTCCACAGCCTCAGTCAGATCATGGTGTCGCTGCTGAAAGCCACCAGAGTAACACAGAGTGACAGCCAAAGCCCTGGGGCCCCAGGCTCTGTGTGACCCGGGCCTGCTAGCCCCTGGCTTCCCCTCCCTCCCTGCTGCTAACTGGCTTCCCGCCAACTGGCCTCCTTACTGGTCTCACGTGTGCCAGGCACGCCGCACCGCAGGGACACAGGACTGCACGCGGGCTGCTTCCGAGCTGCTGCTCTCTCCCCCACATTCCCATGCAGCTTGCTCCCCCATTTTTGGGGGGTCTTTTTAAATGATACCCCCAACAGAGAGGCCACCCCGGTGCTCCCTGTATAAACAGCCCCCCAAATTCCGTCCCACGCGCTCTGCTTTATCCCATAGCACCTCTGTCACTTGAGATGGTGCACGCTGTCCGTGGCCCATCCATACTACCCTGAACACAAGCCCCCAGGCACAGGCGCAGTGTCGTCCCCCCCCCCCCGCTCAGAATAGCGCCCTGGGAAGCAGACCCTCAAGGGAATGCTGCTGAATCTGGGGACAAGGAAGAAAAGAGAGCCTAGGGACAGGGCTGGGCTTCTGTTCAGACGCATGCATGTCTGCATGTCTCCACTGCCAGGGCCAGCAGTGAGGACTCCTCTTCCGGTCCCACCAGGACCGCATGGCCAGCCCTGCTGACTCCTGCCCTGTGTCTCTTCCAGATCCGCGCTCTCCCAGGCTCTGGAGGCCTTTGCTATGACCGCAGTCCTTTCCCGGAGCCAGGACTGCCCCTCGCTGCCACAGCCACTCCAGGTGCCCGCGCAGCCCAGCCTGTCCCCCACCCCGCGTCACCATGGGCAGCGTCAGTAGCCTCATCTCCGGCCACGGCTTCCACAGCAAGCACTGCCGCGCTTCGCAGTACAAGCTGCGCAAATCCTCCCACCTCAAGAAACTCAACCGCTACTCGGACGGGCTGCTCAGATTCGGCTTCTCCCAGGACTCGGGGCATGGCAAGTCCAGCTCCAAAATGGGCAAGAGTGAAGACTTCTTCTACATTAAAGTCAGCCAGAAGGCCCGGGGCGCCCACCACCCCGATTACACTGCACTGTCCAGTGGGGACCTGGGGGGCCAGGCTGGGGTGGACTTCGGCCCATCTACCCCACCCAAGCTCATGCCCTTCTCCAATCAGCTAGAAATGGTAAGTGGGGGTCCCTGGTCAGGGCGGGTGGATTGGAATGGCAGGGAGAGCAACACAGGTGGAGAACACAGGGCAGGGAGGGGTGGCGGTGACCTAGACATTTAGATGTCCGAAATGCTCAGCCGCGCTGCAGAGACCGAAGGTTGGCCCATCTTAGGTGAGCCATTCAGCAAAGAGCAGGGGGAAATGAAAGGCTTGCTGAGCTCCCGGATGTAGCTGATGGTCAAGGCAAGACCACCAGCAGCATTTCCAAGTGCATGGGAAGGAGAGGGAGCTCTGGTATCGCCCGGAAGAGCAGATGGAGAGTCTGCTTGGAGAGCTGGCAGCTTCTTTTGTTAGCAGATCCTCATGTGCTGCTTGGTGGTGCGGCAGCTCGTCTCAAGCCGGGCCAGGAGCCGGCTGGCTGGCTGGCTGGATGAGGGCTGTGAGTTTCTTGCCATCATCTTTAGCAGAAATGAGGGCAAAAGAGTCCTACATACTCCAGAAAGCCAGTCCTCATTCCAGATTAAGCTCTCATGGGGCCCACCAGTGGATGCCAAAAACCATGTTCCTACTTCAGCCCCAGCACTTCACGGGCTTTGATACCCGAGGAAGCCCCGTGTGTCTGCATAGAGCCTTAAGCTTTTCAGATGAAAGGGATTCTAGATGCAAATGCTCTACCAGTGAAAATGACAAGGAAAGGGTTATGTCAAGTGCTCCTCCCAACCCTTTGAGGAGGCCACGCCGGTGTCTGCTGGAAGGGCAATAGAGGTGAGCAGGGACTTCTACAGGGAGACCGTGCCCACCCAGCCCCATGCCCCTGCCGGCACCACACAGGACAGCCGGAGCTGTTCATCTCGGGAGGCTGAGAGGAGCTGGTGGCAGGTGGCAGTTCATGGCACAGAGCGGCTTCTCCTTGAGAAATGCAACACATTCGGCAGCCTCAGAGCACCAGGCGAGGCCGCCTAGGGCTGTGACTAAGAAGGGTGCCGCGTGGCTGGGTGGACAGGGAGACCCAAGGTCATGTGGTTCTTTGTCTCCCCAGGCCTCAGAGAAGGGTGCGGTGCGGCCCACAGCCTTCAAGCCGGTGCTGCCGCGATCAGGAGCCGTCCTGCACGCCTCCCCCGAGAGCACCGGCCACCAGCTGCACCCCGCCCCTTCGGACAAGCCCAAGGAGCAGGAGCTGAGGCCTGGCCAGTGCTCCGGGGCTCTGTCCGACTCCGGCCGCAACTCCATGTCCAGCCTGCCCACACACAGCACCAGCAGCAGCTACCAGCTGGACCCGCTGGTCACCGCCGTGGGGCCCGCCAGCCGTTTTGGGGGCTCAGCCCACAACATCACCCAGGGCATCCTCCTCCAGGACAGCAACATGATGAGCCTGAAGGCGCTGTCCTTCTCCGACGGCGGCAGCAAGCTGGCCCACCCGAGCAAGGCGGACAGGGGCTCCTCCTGCGTGCGCTCGCCCATCTCCACGGACGAGTGCGCCATCCAGGAGCTCGAGCAGAAGCTGCTGGAGAGGGAGGGCGAGCTACAGAAGCTGCGGCGCAGCTTTGACGAGAAGGAGCTGGCCTCCAGCCAGGCCTACGAGGAGCGGCCGTGGCGCTACCCCGAGGAGCTGGAGGGCCCCGAGCCCAAGAGCAGCAGCCGGCTGAAGGCCTCGCAGAAGGGCCAGCGCACACAGCAGGTGCTGCACCTGCAGGTGCTGCAGCTCCAGCAGGAGAAGCGGCAGCTCCGGCAGGAGCTTGAGAGCCTCATGAAGGAGCAGGACCTGCTGGAGAGCAAGCTGCGGTCCTACGAGAAGGAGAAGACCAGCTTCGGCCCCGCGCTGGAGGAGACCCAGTGGGAGGTAAGACTGGGGAGGGCTCGCCCTGTTTGGTGCCCGGCCCCTCCCCTCCTCCAGGTCCCGGCCAGTGGTGTGTGGACACAAACTGCCAAGCACGCCGAGCTAAAGGGCCAGCTTCATGACCCAAACGAGGGACTCCCGTATTAGGGATGCAGTCAGTCTGCGCTTCTCACTCTCTCCCTGTCTCAGGCCCTCGTGGCCCCCAGGATTGAATTTATTGACCAAGTCACTGACCAAGAGGCTGGAGCCATAAGAAGCAAGGCCCAGCGGGTATCTGAGGGCCGGCTCACTTCCTCTGCTCACAGGAGGCTCAGTGGAAGCACGGCCATACCCGAGTTCATGTCGGTCCGAGAGCCACGAGAGAGCCTAGGATGCGTGACTTTTGAGGGGAGGGTCCCCACCCACTGGTGAGAGTGCCGCCATGTGTGGCAGGTCTCAGGGACAGGATGGACTGCTCCCCCCAGAAGTGGCAGTGGGGGTTCTGTCCAGTGTCTGAGATGGAAACAGGACAGAAAGACAAGGGCTCACGCACACACATGCACACACTCAAGACACCCTGGCAGTGAGGCCTCTGCATCTGGCTGCTGGAGAACCAGCTCACCCCCCATCCTGCTGCCTGAGGGCAGCTTTTCTCCCCGGGAGGCTCCTGGCGGTGCGCTGGGACAGGCGGGAGTGTGTGCATAGCAGCTCTGTGGCTCACCCAGGCAAACACTGTGTGGAAAGGGACTGAAGGGGCACTGGGTCTGGTTGGACCAGCACCACTACCCTAGCAGCACAAACATCTGTTTGCACTAGAGCTCTCTGCACTGATCCTGGCAGCCAGAATGAGGTGTTATCAGTAGTAGAGGGAAAGATCCCTTCTGTGGGAGAGATGGATGAGGGACTGGGCAGGGGAGGAGGGTGTCACTTCCTGTTTGCAGGTTTTCTGGGGCGGAAAGAAGGTGAGCCGTGAGAGCAGTGCCTTCCTCCATGTCCGTGTGGGCACAGCAGACCCTCCCGCAGTTATTGTTTCTCAGCCAGCTCTGGGGACACCCGGGGGCGTCTCTGGCATTGGGCATCCCTCCTGGTCCGTCCAGCCTGGAGCTGAGCTGGACATGGCTGTGGACCTCGCTCCCAGGTTGTCCAGTCAGGCTAGATAGTGAAACAGTCAGTTAAATAAATTAAAGTAAACATTTATAATAACATAGGTATCTCCAAACAGTTATAATAGGAATGTGTAGAGCGTTTAGTAAGTGCCAGGCCCTCGGTTCTCTCATCTGCTCCTTACCCTATGGAGGAGGTACTGTTCCTCATCCTCGCTTTTCAGTTATGGAGACTGAGGCACAGAGGGGTGGTGATCAAGAGCACATGGTTAAATGGCTTGCCCACGGCCACCGCGTAATAAGTGTCAGAGCCAGGACTTGATCCTGACAGCTTGGCCCCAGAGTTCAAGTATTTCATCCCTATACCATGTAGCCATGACGCTAATGGTCACTCAGGTCCTCAGGGTCAAGTCAGGATCCCAAGCCAGGCCCAAGCCTCAACCCTCACTCCTGCCGCTCCCTCCATAAGCAGATTGAGGCTTGGCCCTGGAAAGGCTTTCTTGGTCCCAGTCGATGCTTCCGGGGTAGTTCATGACAACAAGGGGGTTTCTGAGAAAAAGTGAGAAATGTCAAGGTGGCTGCCAGTCTTGCTCCCAGAATCCCTCCTGTGAGAGGCCCGGGCCCCAGGCTCATTCCACCAGCCTTCCCGGGGCAGCGGGACGCACTCCGTGACACACACCCAGGTGTGCCTCGGCCTTCTTCTCAGCCACTCATGGCCCTGAATGGCCCAGACCCAGAAACGCACCGGTCTGCTTCCGTGCCTTAGGTGGTGGTCGTGGATCTTGGCCAAATTTGTTGGGGAACAGGAATAGAAATGGGGGAGGCATGGGGGCAGGCAGAACACAGTCGCCCATCGTTTGGTAGATCGGAAGATCAGAACCGGGCCCTGTCTCGGAGCCAGGCGCGGTGCTCATCAGGGGGTGAGTGCATGAACGTGTCCTGTAGGGAGGACAAGGGAGCTGGGTGTGTGCAGGGGTGAGGTCAGAGAGTATGTGCATAAACATGGTGATGGAGATGGGGCAGACATGGAAGTCGATACCACTGATGTTAAATGTGGATGGTGGAGATGCCAGCAGTGGGCAGGTTAAACCTCTGGTCATTGATTGCACGTGACTATAGGCTTGGGTATAGATTGGGATTTTGACTCTGAGTTGGGGGTGAGGGAGGAATGTGGACAGAGCGAGTCAGGCTACAGAATGAAATGAGCTTCGAGGAGGGGTTTGGCCTTCATGGTCACTCAGACCAGCATGCCCGGGAGCTGTCAGGACAGCTTCCTTCTGTGAGGCAGCGGAGCTGTGGCCCGCCCCCGGCGACGGCCTCTCACCTCCCACTCTCTCCTCTCTCCCACCCCGACCGGACCCCCGGCAGGTGTGCCAGAAGTCGGGCGAGATCTCCCTCCTGAAGCAGCAGCTGAAGGAGTCCCAGATGGAGGTCAACGCCAAGGCCAGTGAGATCCTCAGTCTGAAGGCGCAGCTGAAGGACACGCGGGGCAAGCTGGAGGGCATGGAGCTGAAGACGCGGGATTTGGAGGGCGCGCTGCGCACCAAGGGCCTGGAGCTGGAGGTCTGCGAGAACGAGCTGCAGCGCAAGAAGAACGAGTCCGAGCTCCTGCGGGAGAAGGTGAACCTGCTGGAGCAGGAGCTGCAGGACCTGCGGGCGCAGGCCGCCCTGCAGCGGGACTGCACGCCCCGGGGGCCGGTGCTGGGGGCCGGGCCGGGGCCCACCTTCTCCGAGGACATCCCGGCCCTGCAGCGGGAGCTGGAGCGGCTGCGGGCTGAGCTCAAGGAGGAGCGGCAAGGCCACGACCAGATGTCCTCAGGCTTCCAGCACGAGCGGCTGGTTTGGAAGGAGGAGAAAGAGAAGGTGATCCAGTACCAGAAGCAGCTACAGCAGAGCTACCTGGCCATGTACCAGCGGAACCAGCGCCTGGAGAAAGCCCTGCAGCAGCTGGCCCACAGAGATGGGGCCGGGGAGGCTCTGGAGATTGACCTTGAAGGGGCCGACATCCCCTACGAGGACATCATAGCCACCGAGATCTGAGGGGCCTCCTGGGAGGGGAGAGCCGGGACCGGCATTGGGAGGCAGGATGCAGGGCTGTCCAGGAGGGCTCCCTCCCCTCCTCCCTGCTCAACAGCTGAGCCTCTGAGAGAAGCCTGCCCGGGCACAGACCTGGGATCCTCGGGGAGGGAAGCAGAGGGGAGAGAAGGGACTGCCTCTGGCCTTCCTCCCCTTTCCCGTGGCGCAGTGCTCACCACTCTGCCGCCCACCAGACCTCTAGCCTTCCCGAGAGATGGGCCAGGCGTCTCCATCATTTGGTCAAGGTCTCCCTACACCTTGGCCTGTATTCAAATACTTAGAGATACCCTTCCCCAGGGATGGTGGTGGCTGCCACGAAGGTCAGCGACCTCCTCTCTTCCCACTGTCTTTCTCCCCGGACACACTGGGATGCCTTGGGAATAGAACGAAGCCATTTGTGACCAGAATCCTTGTAATCTGACCCAGTCATCACCTGAGCTCTTCCTCTGGCTGAGGAGGCGCAGGGGTTGGGGCGGGGTGCTGGAAGCTGGCTTGGCCACATCAGCGCTGCCCCGGTGCCGATGCCGGCCACAGAAAGGAGGGGAGAGCTGGGTAGCCCCGGTCAGCGAGGACCCCAGGGGCAGAGGGAGAAGCTCAGTAGTCTGACCCGACCCTGCTGGGCCTGCTGACATGGTGAGCCGCCTCTGAGCAGCCGGTGGCCTTTGATCTCAGTGACCACTTTTCTTAAAGCCATAGATACCTGGGTAGGTGCTGGGAAGGGAAGGTTGCAGGCTCGGGGACACGGGTGGGCGTGGCATTCCAGCTGTCCCAAGGAGAGCCTGGGATAGTTCCTGGTGGGGTCTGGAGGCGCGGCTTCCCCACCTGGCTAAGTTGGCCAGCGGCTACTTTGAACTTGTTTTCTTCCCAAGAACCCAGCCTTTGCTGGATCCAGAATAACCTGTATCCACTAAGATGGTCAGGACGACCTGGGCAGTGGCACGCCTGCTCCCTTCACGGCTCCAGGGCCAAGTTCAGACAAGAGTCCTTCCTGGTCAGGAGGGGTCCCCAGAGTGCCGGGGCCCGAGCCCCAGGCAGGGAGACACAGCCTTGTGAACGTCCCAGGGCCACACGGGCCTCCCTCCACCCCGAGCCCTAGAGCCGGACTGTCAGGAAGCCAGAGGCTGCAGCTGCTGGGAGCTGGGCCGGCGCCGGGGGAGGCGGGGTCTCCGTTCTCAGGATGTGCAGCGCTGGGGAGCACAGAAAAGGTAGAGTTTCTCAGTTGCTTGTTTCAGAATTTTTTTTTCTTCTTTTTCTTTCTTTCTTGTCTTTTTAGAAGCCAGCCAGATCTAGCAGGCAGCCAGGCTGTTCCAGGTTCTATTTTTGACTCTAGCCGCAGCTGCTGTTCCTAGGACAGCCAGCCCTTGCTGGGTGCCCGTGCCTCATGCCTGCCTGTCGGGGGAGGGGGGCTCCCCGGGGCACTCGGCTGTTCCACACCGGTCCCCCTCTGTCTCCCGACCTCTGACCTTCAGCTACAGACTCCTGGTGGGAATGAAGCTGCTCCTCTTCCTGCCCCGGTCCCTCCAGGACCCACCACATTCCTTCCCCGAGTCCGGTTACGCTGTGCCTGTCCTGCTGCCTTCACACGACGGAGGAGCGTTTCTGGAATTGGAAGCCATGGCTCTTAGTCATAAGCCAGATTTAAACCTGGAATCCACAGGCCAAGAGCCCCCTCCCTGCCTGCAGGGCCCTACTGGCCACTGGGCCTTGTGCAGAACCCCAGTCAAAGGTGTCCCATGCCCTGTGCTGTGCCGTCATCCCTCCATTTCCACCAGCGGGCCTTGGGCCCTTCCTCCCAGTGAGACTGCCCCACAGGCCAGAGAAAGGGGCTACTGGCCCCTCCCCAAGCCGGAGACACCCCGACACCCCTCCCAAAGAGCAGTCCCTCACCTGAGAAGAGGTGGGTGCTAACCAGGGTATGACCGTGCCCTGCACCCCACAGCCCTGCCCCCAGCCAACCCTTGGATTCCTCCCTGGGCTGCCACCAGCCCCAGGCCCCAGGATGGCCCACAGTGGCACCAGGGTGCATCAGTGACTTGTAACATAGCAACCTCACCACCGCGTGGCTTTTGTCCCCTCCCAGTGGAAACTGTGCTTCCTTCTCCTGGACCGTGCCCGCCAGACCCAGCCTCTCCAGTCGGGGCTCTGGACAGCAGAGGCTGGCAGGACTGGGGAGGTCGGACAACTGGGCCTCAGAGCAGGCAGCCTGGCCCAGGGCCCTTCCCTCTGAGCACTCCTGCTGGCTGGCTTGCTCGCGCCCCCAAGATCGCCTGGCCTGAAAACGCTCCAGCTGTCTGCAGAGAGCGCAGCAGCCGCACCACCTCTGCGAGGAGGAGGGGGCTCTGCCTCGGGGACTTGGGATGACCAGACTCAGGGGCGGGCGCCCACTGCAGGGCACACTCCGCCCATGTGGACACTGAGCTCTGTGGTGACCGGGGGCCCTCTCTCCCTGAGAGGCAGCTGCTGAGCCTCTGCCCCTGCCCCGGCCTGGTCCCGCCCTAGCCAGGCTGCCCGGAGGTGAGGCAGGCTGGGCTGGTGGAGCAGCAGCTTCAGGAGGGGCGTTGAGCTGGAGCCATCTCCCCCCACCCACCCCCAAGCAGGTGGTGCTCCCCGCCCTCCCGTGTAGAGCGTCTGCTGCGTCTGCAGGCAGAGCCGGCATCCCCAGCCGGGCGGCCTTGGGACGGGCTGGCGTCCGGAAGAGTATGTACAGTCCTTTTTCTCTCGGTTGCTTCTTGTTTTGTTTGCTTTGCTTTCGACAGCTTCGTTTTATTTTATTTTTGATGCCCCTTTTGGCCATGTAAACTATTTCTGGTGGTTTTATGTTTTTATTTATGAATAAAGAGTGCCATTTCTCATGTCTTCCATGGCCGCTTTTATCTACTCAAGCCACCCTCCTTCCCCGGCTGTGGCCAGGCAGCCTTGGGGCCCCTCCATTTGAAACAAGAAAGGTGCCGCCCTTCCCACTGGGGATGGTGGGAGGCCTTGATGAGGTGGATGTTGGCTGGTGGGAACGCTGGACTTCCAGCTGGGCCCTGCACCAACTTACCTATGAGTGGGCCCTGGAAAAGGAGACCAAGGGGCATGGTCCTCTGCAAAGGCGGAGGGGCCCCTCCAAAAGAGAGCCCCTCCCCCAGCCCCACCTAAGGCCTCCCCTGCCTCTCGGCCCGGATGCTCACCTCACCAGCCAGCCCCTTGGTCTGTTGCACGTGGCCACTTCAGCAGGAGTCTAGAGTGGCCACTGTTGCCACTGCCCAGGGCCTCCCAGCTGGGAAGGTGCAGGCACCCCAGGGGCCACCTGGCCAGCCTCCCGCGGTCAGCCTGCCTCATTTACCTGGACAAGTGCCACCTACTTCCCTGGGCTTGGGTCCTAGGCTCACGGGGGTCTACTCAGGTGGCAGGTGCCGTGGAAAGGGAATTGGGCACACGAGGCAGCCTGTGGAACAGGTGACAGTGGACAGAAGACCGTGCCTCTGCAGGGGACTGATCAGAGTGTCCAGGGAAGGTGGCAGGCAGCAGGGGTTGGGGGCAAGGGTGAGACATGGAGGAGGGAAAGATAAGAAACTCATCCCAGGACAGGCATTCACACCATCCAGGGTCCCTCCCGCCCACACAGGCGCCAGGAGCATGTTGGCGAGGGAGGGAGGCCGGGCTGCCATGAGCCTCCAGCCCCAGGAAGGTCGGTGACCAAGCTGGAACTAGATCCCGCATCGGTCAGATTCCAAGGCAAAGGGGTCATGTCGGGCCTGGGGTGACACTGTCGGGTCTTCCTCCGCGGTGTGGCCCAAGGCTGCTAGGCTGTTGCACTGGTGACACCCCCTGGCCTGTCTCCCACTGTTCCCACCCATGTAGCCCCCTCCCCTGGAGTTCAGCCACGCCCTGGGACTCACTTTCACCTTCCACTTTTATACTCTTGGGGGCCCTGAGCTGCCTTGTAGGAAGCCCCCCAAGTCTACTAGCGAGACCCCAGGGGGCAGGAGGTCCTGTTGTCCCAGCTGGGCCCCAGCTAAGTGCAGCCGAGCCAGTGACCAGGACGCAGCCAATCCTGAGGAACAGACCTGCTCCTGCTTCTGCCCTTCCAGAGCCTGGCCTCAGCGCCCAGCACACACCAAATGGCCCTCAGTTCGGGGGATTGATTATGTGGCTTAGCAGGAAATAACCAAAACAGCCTCTGGCAGCCAGGCCCCTGACAGGCCACCCCGGCAAGCCCCTCTCCATCCGCAGGGCGGGGAAGGAGAGGGCTCAGAAAGGGACAGGCCGGGGAGTGACTGTTCCAGCCGCAGGAGTTGGCAGCAACGTGGGGAGCAACGGCTTTCCCCACCCCCACTTCCCCTGGAGCCCCGTCCGGGACATAGGCCTTCCGTGAGCCTCCAAACCAGCTTATTATTTTAGGGGTGGGGGGGGACAAAAGGCAAATATGAGACGGAGAGAGAGAGAGAGACAGACAGACAGACAGACTCTGGAGAGCGGTTCTCAACCTGTGGGTCGCGGCCCCTTTGGGGGTCGAACGACCCTTTCACAGGGGTTGCCTAAGACCATCGGAAAACACATATATAATTACATATTGTTTACAGTAGCAACATTACAGTTATGAAGTAGCAACGAAAATAATGTTATGGTTGGGGGCCACCACGACATGAGGAACTGCATTACAGGGCCGCTGGCGGCATTGGGAAGGCTGAGAACCACTGCCTAGAGAAGCAGAGGGAGCCTCGGCAGGGCCGCCCAGCGCGGGCACAGGCGTCCTCGCGGGGCCCAGGACAGAGCGCACCGGCCATGTGCTTGTGAGGCGGGAGGCAGTGGCCACGGTCCCCATGCAGCCTCCGCAGCAGGGAGGAAAGCCATGCTGCTCCCAGATCTCCCCGCAGCCCGTGCGTCACAGGCGAAGCATCAGACATCCCCGTCCATCCCCTCGGGTGCTGCCTGTGTTCACTCAACAAATATTTACCGGGGCCGACTGGGTGCCAAGCTCGGATCCAGATACTAGAGATACAGGTGAACGAAAGCAGCTGCGGCCCTTTCCCCTCACAGGCCTCACACAGTGCGAGTGACAAATAAAGCGGGTGCACCTCCATCCCCAGGAGCCGTGAGCGCTGTGAGGGAGACACACGGGCACCGTGGTCTGTGCACAGGTGGTGCTGGGCCTGGAAGGCAGAGGGAGGGGGGTGGCTACGGGGAAAGGGGAGCTGGAGAACCAAAATGTCCCCTCCTTCCACATGTGGGGAGACTGCTAGTCACTGTCCTTTCCTAACTCGGGCCTTCCTCCCCCCCCCCCCCCCCCCCCACCCTCTGGGAAATCTTACCTTCCCTGGGGCCTCAGCAGACAGCTTCCTGGCAGACTCCCCACTGTCCTCTGGCGCAGCCTCTCTCGTTGCTACACCTGGATGTCTCCTGCAGCCCCCATTCCTCTCCCACAAGACAACTCCACCAGTCACGTCCAGTGAAGGCCTCGGGCAAGCCTGGCGCATTAAGCATCGCTCTTCCGCGTGTGCAAGTGAAAAACAACTTTGTGAAATGGCATCATCCTTGTGTGGGTGCTAAAGTTTCCATGTAACTTGCTTAGAAATGTTCAATTAATTTATCCATCTACACATATTTTTAAACGTCTGTTTGTTGGGGCGGGAGGGTCTGCTTTGCTGGGGCCTCCACAGACATTTACCCAGCCGACGGTCTGATTGGAACCGTCCCCAGGACTGCTCTATTCCTCCAATCTCAATCCCGTCAGGCAGGGGGAGCCGACCTGGGCCCCTGCTTTTCCTTGATCCTCTCTTTCCAATCAGATCCTAGATCCTGTAGAGCAGTGGTTCTCAACATTCCTAATGCCGCCAGCTACCTTTAATACAGTTACTCGTGTTGTGGTGACCCCTGACCATAAAATTATTTTCGTGGCTACTTCATAACTGTAATTTTGCTACTGTTATGAATCGTCATGTAAATATCTGATATGCAGAATGTATTTTCATTGTTACAAACTGAACATAATTAAAGCATAGTGATGAATCACAAAAACAATATGTAATTATATATGTGTTTTCCGATGGTCTTAGGCGACCCCTGTGAAAGGGTCATTCGACCCCCAAAGGGGTCTCGACCCACAGGTTGAGAACCGCTGCTGTAGAGTCTACTTCTTAAAGCTCTCGCCTCCCTCCTCTTTCCTTCCTACGCCCACTGGCCCGGCTGAGGTCGTTACAGAAGTACAGAACGCCCAAGGCATCCTAGACATGTAATTCCACCCACCTCACTTGGACAGATGTGCTAAAGAGAGACCAGGAAGGACTTCCTCAAGGTCACACAGCTAGTGGATGACAGACACAGGCACCGTGATGACCCTGCTGACCCTGCCGGCTCCTTGGCCCCGCTCCGTCCATCAGACACACAGGCACACAGAGGCGGGTTTATCCCCCCCGGCTGCTCCCACCACGTCCTCCTCTGCTCACACCCTTCCGGGGCTCCCCACTGACCCCCGAATCAGGTTCAATGCCCTCAGCGGGCTTCAAGCCTCTCCAGTTTATGGTTCCAACACCTACCATGGCAAACCTGAACCTAACCGCTGATCAAAGTCTCTTCACTGAAACGTCACATCTACCATCAATATAGGCTCAATGAACACCTATACGGTCCTCTTGTCAGTCATGATCGTTGTGAGAACCGCCCCCCCCCCCCCGCCCCCCCCCCCCCCCCCCCCCCGCCCTGTCCTGTCCCACCTGAGGCCCAGGGGCCTGGATGGGAAGCAGCACAGCCGGGGGGCACGCGCTCAATCTGCGGATTCTGAGCTGGCTGCACTGCACCTGCCCCGTGACCTTGGATAAGTTACTTAACCCTGTGCTTCAGGAGGTTGTTAGGACGATTAAATGAGATAATGCCCAATAAAAGTAAGCTAGTGTTGCTACTATTATTACTATCACAATGTGTTCACCATGCTTATTCTTGTTTGTGAATACAATGCCTGCCACGGCTTCCATCTGTGATGGGCTACTGTGGCACCCAGGCTCCAGCCGCCCCAGCAAAGCTGCAGCCCTGGGGGTACAGCTGACTGGTTCTGGTCAGCTGTCTCCCCCACCCCTCTGCCCCTTCTCAGCTCCAGAAGGCTGGCTTGTGGGGAAAGCCCTGGGGGAGAGGGCACAGCTGGGGAAGAAAGGAACAAAGAGGAATTTGCGAGGGGGCGTGCGAATGGCCTGGGCCTGAGCCAGCCTGTGACAACCAAAACCCCTGCCAGAGGGAGCAGTTAGCATCCGGCCCCCCACCCAGTGCAGCCTCTCCTCGCGCAGGGCCCCTCCCCCACCCAGCCCTGCCTCTCAGTGCCAGCCTGGGCGCACACACTCACACCGCACAGGCACACACACATGCTCGCGTGTGCACACACACAGGCACAGATCCCCTCCCCCCCCACGCCCCCCCCCTTCTCCCTCCTGCTCCCGCCCCCATTGCCCCAATTAGGGCTAATTGAACAGTAAGGAGCTCAAGACAGCGTGCATGGTCAGCGACAGGCCAGGCAGATGAAAGTCCTTGCACCACAGGTAACAGGATGATTAGCCTGCGAGATCCCTCACCAGTGGCGCCTTCTGGGGCTGCGGCCCGAGAGGCCCTGTGCTCACAGCCTGTGGGTGCAAAGCCAAGGCTCCCTCTGCTCGACTGGTTTTTCCAGGCAGGAAGCTGGGGCGCAGCAGAGCGGGGGGGGGGGGGGGGGGGCAGGGGTGCTTGCCAGGCCCAGGGAAGGGAAATGGGGAGCGCTGGCTGGGCTGCATGACTTCCCAAACCTGCACTTGCACCTACCCCCGCAAGGCCCCGCATTTCACACGGGAAGATGCTGTGACTCGGGGAGCCAAGGTCCCTAGCCAAGGTCCCTAGCCGCGAGGCCTGGTTGAGGCCATCACCGGGACGCCAGGCTGCCCCTCCTCCCCCCCCTGGCTACAGCCCAGGTCCCCTGTCCCTCACAGGCCTCAGAGGTTGTATCTGAGCTCCTCCTGCCCACCTGCCCACAGACGAAGGGAGCCCCGATTCCCCTCCCGCTCAGCACAGCCCTTCCCACCCCAGAATCCTGAAATTTCATGTTAGAAAGGCGTGTCTTTGGGGCGAGCGTTCAGAAGTATGGATATCCCAGGAGAGATGACCCCCCAGTAAGTGAATGGGGTTCTGAAGCATCTCCCGATCTAGAGGAGAAAGGGGCCGGGTGAGGCTGCTGGGCTCCAGGCGGGGGAGCTGGGCTCGGGCACAGAAAGGGAGCAGTGCTGAGCAGCCAAATATCAGCTGGTCCAGGTCACCTCACTTTCCCCTCCACTGCCCATCAGAGTGGCCAAGCTCTCCAGGGCCACCCATCCTCCAGCCCCTGAAAACGCCAGCCTGAGCTTGGTCTACTCTGGCTCCAGCTTTGGCCATGACAGACTGGAGGGAGAGGACCACCCTCTCAGGCCTCAGGCCCATCTGTACAGACAGCGACCCCAGCGAACCAGGCCCTCCAGGCGGCTGAGCACCTTCACCCACCCTCCAGCCCCGCCAGCCTCCTGCCCAGCTTCCCGCCAGGCCCCTGTGAAAGCAAATGCTTTCCAGGGAAATTCTGGCTCCGGCTCCCATCTGGCTGGGCCTCAAAGGCTATACTTAGAAAGCAGGAGGGGCCCCGACGAGGCCCATTGGCAGCTCCGAGCCAGAGCTGGCATCACAGAAAGGCACAGCCACGGGCGAACCCAAGGACCACAGCCCACAGCCCGGCGTTCCCCTTCAGTTACCAGCTCCCTCCTGCTCCCAGCGCCTGGGAAAAGCAGACCGTCTCAGGCTCAATTTCACTTTCACTGCCATCTTGCAATATCTTCCTTCAGTAGGTATTTTCCTACTTACAATTCCCAGAGGCACACTGTACGGAAAAGATAAAAGCCTATCAAGCTGCTTTATTTTTCTTATACACACACGTGCACACAGGGTAAGCCAGCAAAAAAGACAATGCTGCTTTCCTCTAGACCAGATATTTTTAAGGTGATGTTGAAAATTAGGGCTTGCAAGGTATATGTGAGTGTGAATGTGTGTCTGTGTGAGTGTGTATGTATGGGTGTGAGTCTGTGTGTCTGTGTGTGTAAGTGTGTGTGGTGGGTGTGAGTGTGTTGTGTGTGTGTGTATGTTTCTGTGAGTGTGTGTGTGTGTAGTGGGTGTGAGTGTATGTGTCTATGTGTGTGAGTGTGTGGTGTATGTGTGGTTTGTGTGAGTGTGTGTGTAGTAGGTGAGAGTGTATGTGTCGGTGAGTGTGTGGTGGGTGTGAGCATGTGTGTGTGTGTGTGTGTATGTGGTGTGTGTGAGAGTGGGTGTGAGTGTGTAGTGGGTGTGAGTGTATGTGTCTGTGAGTGTGTGGTGGGTGTGAGCATGTGTGTCTGTGTGTGTGTGTATGTGGTGTGTGTGAGAGTGGGTGTGAGTGTGTAGTGGGTGAGTGTATGTGTCTGTGAGTGTGTGGTGGGTGTGAGCATGTGTGTCTGTGTGTGTGTGTATGTGGTATGTGTGAGAGTGGGTGTGAGTGTGTAGTGGGTGTGAGTGTATGTGTCTGTGAGTGTGTGGTGGGTGTGAGCATGTGTAGACGTGGGTGTGGGTGGGAAAGGGCTGGAAGCCTCCATGTGGGAGCCAGGGAACAGGTCAACCTCAGAAAGTGCCGCTGACATTGGGAGGCTCCCCAGGAGGCTGGTCTAGGACAGACGCAGCACAGCCTCCTGGGAACCTGTCCTGGCATCCCCTCAGGACAGGAAGTGGGGAGCTACTTAGAAGGAAGACACACCATGAGTGCCCAGCTGATCCTCACACAGGTGGGTGAGAGTGAGGACCTCTCCACCCCTCCCTGTCCCCACACCCTGCCTGTGGCCCCCTGGGAGAGGGGTGGCTGTGGGCTCAGGGGCTCAGGGTGAGTCTCAGGGAACCTCAGCTGAGAGCTGCAGCCACTACTCTCCCTCAGCTAGGGAATGAGTCTCCTCCAGGAGGGGCCTGCCCCCTCCACCCCTCTCTCTTCCCCCCTCCTCTCTGCACCCTCATTGTTGCCTGCCCCCACCTCTGAACCCTGCACTGCAAACCAAAGCCAAATGGATGGGGTCTCCATCCTAGCTCTCACCACCCACCTTCAAGCCCTCACAGGATGGCACCCAGGCCAACCAAGAGTCCTGGGCAAAGCTGAAGTCCTGGACCCCGCCCCATGCTAGTCTCCTCCCAGCCTCCACCCGGGAGGCTGAAGCAGCTAATGATCTCCTCTGGCCTCCTTAGGCGGCTGAATGGTGAGCCCTCTGCCCTCTTAGGCCACCTCCCCATCCTGCAGCCTGCTCTCTCTCCTCTTTGCAGAGCACAATAGCCTGGAAATGCCACTTCACCTGTGACTTACCGTATTTTTCTGTGTATAAGACGCTATTTTTCCCTAAAATCGTTAGACTGAAAATCAGGGGGCGTCTTATACATGGAAGTCAGCAGAGGAGGGAGCTGTGTGGGTGCGTAGCTGCCCATACCTTGTCAAACAGGCTTCCTCCAATCACGGGCCTGATTGTTACTGATGTCAGCTAATGCTGTAATTGGAGGTGGAGGTGGAGAGTGTGCAGATACAACAGGGACCGAGCATTCTGAGCCCATAAAGATGTCAAAAAATAAAAAGATAAATACTGGTAAGCGATTGTCTTACTCTGCAAAATTCAAACTGAATGTAATCAGCTATGCAAGAGAGCATGGACATAGGGCTGCAGAGAGGCCATGTGGACCTCCTCCCACTGAGTGTAGGATCAGACGGCAGAGAAAACAGGAAGAACAACTCCTTAAGATGCCAAAAAAGAAGAAGGCCTCAAGAGGAAAACCAGCAAAATGGGCAAACTTGGAGCAGAGGCTCAAGACTTGGATTATGGAGCAGCGCCAGAGTGGCTTATGTGTGTCAACCAAGCTTATTCAATGTCAGGCAAGAATGTTTGCAAGCAAAATGAACATTGTTGATTTTACGGGAAAGGCAAAATGGTGCTTCAATTTCATGAGGAGAGAAGGGTTGGCCATGAGAACAGGAACAAAGTTAGCTCAGAAAATGCTACCAGTTTATGAGGATGATCTCACATATATAGACAGTGACTCAGAAGACAGCAGTGATACAATAAAAGTTGAAGAAATTGATATGTCTGGAACTAACAGTGATGAAGAGGAGAGCAGTGATGCAACAGAGGCTGAATTAAGTGATCTGCTGCATAATATCATAGTACTGGTATGTAAACATTATCTGTGGTGATCTACACTAATAAAAGAGAAACATGGTAATTGGCGTACAACCACTACCCTTCCCATTGGCTAATCCCCCTGTCACTCACAGAGTAGAGCCGAGATATGCAAATTAACTGGCAGCCAAGATGGCGGCCGGCAGCCAGGCAGCTGATGCGAACAGGGAGGCTTGCTTGCTTCAGTGACGGAGAAATCCAACATTACCCGCCTGACTTGCCGGCCTCTCAGCTGCAACTCTAAGCAACTATGTTGCGAATATAGAAGTTAAAAGAACCCCAGAAACCTGCTTTACTCAGTCGGGCTTCAGCCAGCCGGACCGCAACATTGTATCAAATACAGATGGTAAACAAAGGCCAGAAACCTGTTTTCAGCAGCTGAGGCCTCAGAGCTAAAGCTGGCCCAGAATAAAAAAGATAAAAAAAGAAAAAAAGGAGCGGTTGGGAGCTTCAGTCCCAGCCTGAAAACAGCCCTCAGCCCCTCAGCCAAACTGGCCAGGCACCCCAGTGAGGACCCCCACCCTGAAGGGTGTGTGACCAGCTGCAAACAGCCATCATCCCCTCATCCAGGCTGGCCAGGCACCCCAATGGGGACCCCCACCCTGATCCAGGACACCCTTCAGGGCAAACCAGCCAGCCCCACCCATGCACCAGGCCTCTATTCTATATAGTAAAAGGGTAATATGCCTCCCAGCACTAGGATCAGCGTGACAGGGGGCGGGGCCCCAACCCCCCTGCCCCCCACGGGCCCTGCTCTGTGTGTGACAGGGTAGAGCCATAACCTCCCCATCTGCCCTGTCCTGAGTGTGACAGTGGCGGTGCCCCAACCACCTGATCGGCCCTGCTCTGTGGGTGATAGAGGGCGGCACCCCAAACCCCTGATCCGTCCTGCCCTGAGTATGACAGGGGGCGGTGCCCCAACTCCCCTATCCGCCCTACTCTGTGAGTGACAGGGGGGAGCTCCTCAACCCCTTGATCGGCCCAGCTCTGTGCATGACAGGGGGGAGCTCCCCAACCCCGATTGACCCTGCTCTGTGCATGACAGGGTATGGAGCCCCAACCCCCCTGATGGGCCCTGCTCTGTGCATGACAGGGGGTGGCGCCTCAACCTCCCCATCGACCCTGCCTTGAGTGTGGCAGGGGGCAGTGCCCCAACCCCCCAATCGTCCCTACCCTGAGGGTGACTGAGGGTGGCATCGCAACCTCCAAATCTGCCCTGCTCTGTGCATGACAGGGGAAGGCGCCCCAACTCCCCAATCAGCCCTGCTCTGAGCCCGACCAGGGGCTGCACCTAGGGATTGGGCCTGCCCTCTGCCACCTGGGAGCAGGCCTAAGCCAGCAGGTCGTTATTTCCCAAGGGGTTCCAGACTGCGAGAGGGCACAGGCCGGTTTGAGGGACCCCCCCCTTCCCCCGAGTGCACAAATTTTTGTGCACCGGGCCTCTAGTCCTATATAATAAAAGGCTAATATGCAAATAAACCGAATGGCAGAACCACTGGTCGCTATGATGTGCACTGACCACCAGGGGGCAGACGCTCAATGCAGGAGCTGCCCCCAGCCTGCAGGCCTTGATCACCTGATTGGGGCCTGCCAGCCAACCTCTCGGTCCCTTCCCCCAGCAGGCAGGTGCCAATCACCCAATGGGGAATGGGGAACCAGGGGTGGGTGGCCGCAGATGTGGACAGTGTCAGGCCAAGGCCCCTGCCCACTAGTTGCCCCACACACAGAGGGTGACCTGCGCTGGGGGGGCAGGGTTGGCGAGTGGGCAGGAATGTCCAACCTCTTGGTCCCTCCCCACCGGCCAGCAGGCTCTGATTGCCTGATGGCAAACAGGGAAACCGGGGGGTGGGTGATGGCGGAGGGTGGGGCCGGCTGCCAGCAGCCAGGGAAGATGGCCTGATTGCAGGCCAGGCCTAGGGACTGTACCCGTGCACAAATTTCATGCACTGGGCCTCTAGTTACTAAATAAAAATGTGTTTAAAATATTGATTTCTTAATTTTGGGTTGGAAAAGTGGGGGGCATCTTATACATGGGGGTGTCTTACACACAGGAAAAATACGGTACAGCCTGAGATGGCCTCGCCAGCACCTGGAGGGGAGGCGCCTTCACCAAGGACCCTCAGACGTGGATTAGAGAAGCTGGAACTCAGAGGTTTGGGGTTTGCTTGAGGTCACTTGGGGGAACTGGCCGTGAGCCTGTGGGAAGGCTCACTCACTCAGAGCCCTCTCCAAGGACCGAGCACCCACTGTGGCCAAGGATGAGCTGGCTGGCTTCTGGCCGCTGCTTGGGGGTTACGACGGCTGAACCGGTGGGCTGGCTCTTGGGCGACTCGCAGATCCGCACCACACAGCACAGCAGCCCAGGCCCCTCTCCTTGCCAGCCCAGGTCTGGCGGAGCCAGCTGCCCTGCACATGCCTGGAGTCTCACCACGGAGATTTGCTGGGGCATCGGAGAAGTCCTTAACAGTGCCTGTCACCTCGCACGTAGAAGAGGTTCAACGTAGAGAGAATATTCCTTCTCTCTCTGTAACTTGTCCAAGTTCATAACGCGTTTGGTTCCTGGCAGTGAGCAGTGCTGAGCACCTGCAGAGCTGTCCTGGGGACAGGAAGAGCGTCTGTGCTCGGGGCCAGGCCGGCCTCAGCACCTGCTGCCCCCCAGGAGGGCTGCCGGCTGCCCCACAGCACAGGCCTGGAAGGAGTTGAAACACCTTCCTTCCGGTTTCCTCCAGCCCATGAGCTCCGTGAGGGTGCTCATTTCTTTCAAATCCCCACCCAGTATGCAGCACCGGAGGCACCCAGTTCCATCCACACGTGCTGAGTAGAGTAGGGGAGTGGGGAGAGGGCTGGACCCCAGTAGCGCTCAGGACTGGCTTTCTGGTCCTGGAGACACAAACATGAGTAATAACAGGGTGCGCTGTGCAAACAGCAGGGGAGCCTGGGTCTGGGTGCTCCATCTTCCATCCGTTTCATTAGGAGCTTTAGGGCCCTGGTCACACCTGCTTACATGAGGTGGCCTCCCCAACCCTAGGCACCACAGGCCACCTGGTGTCAGAGCCAGTCCCGGTGAAGCTGCCCAGGAGGGTGGCCGAGGGCAGAGGTCCCCCACCTTTAGCCTCCTGCCCTGGGAGTGGGGAGCTCTCAGCCTGCTCCCCATCCTCCTCTTTGGTAACCTGGGATACCACCTCCTACCTTCCAGGGCTCTGTTAGTGCCCTAGGGCTGCCTAGCAAGTGCCACAGACGGGGTGGCCTAAAACACCTGAAATTTGTCGCCTCCCATTCTGGGGACCAGGAGCCAGACAGCATGGTGTGGGCAGGGCCCGGCCCACTGAAGGCTCCGGGAGGTCCTTCGTTTCTCCCAGCTCCTGGTCCCTGGGTCCCTGGGTGTCCCTGGGTCCCTGGCTTAACTGCAGCAGCGTCCTCCCACCCTCCGCCCCAGCTCCCCGCTGCCTGCGCTGTCTGCACGTGGCCTCGCTCTCGCTGTCTCTCCTCTTTTTGTAAGGACACCAGTCATATTGGACTAGGGGCCACCTCATCTTAACTGTTGTCTGCAAGGGTCCCATTTCCAAATAAGGATCTGGGTGTTCGGACGTCAGCACAGAAGGGCCCATCGCCAGCGTTGAGAAGCCTGAGCCTGAAAGGCCATCGCTCAGTCCCGGCCGTGCGGACCCGGCAGGCCCGGGGAGCCGGGAGCCGAGCTGCAGACGGGCCGGGGCCCGGCGGTCTGCCCGCGGCTTTAACTCCCGGGTTGTTTAAAGCCGCCCCCTGTTAAGAAGGGGTGGGCCCGGGTGGACAACTCACTCAAGGCAACTTGTTTTCCCCAGAATAGACCCAGGTCCCCAGAGTGGGGAACGGGGGCCCGACCTCTTTGAAGTGCAAATGCCGGCCCGGCGCAGCCCCCCCTGAATAATCTGGCCTGGCATCTGCCGCCGCCGCCGGGAAGTGCGCCCGCCAGCTGCTCCCGCTCTCCGCTCTCCGCGCCGGCCGCCGTCAGGTGGCTGGGGGGGGGGGGGGGGAGGCTCAGGCCCCAGGAGGCCCCAGGCCCCGCAATCAGCACTTAGCGGAGGAGGATTAAGGGAATGAGTGTGCACCGTGCGGAGCAGCTGCGCCTGCCCCCCCCCCCCCCCTTCGCTGGGTACCTGCTGTCCTGCAGGCTGGGTGATGACGGAGGGGGCGGGCACAGAGGCCCTTTGTTTAGCCGGCAGCCTGGGGGCATGGGGCTCCGTCACACCGGGTGATAAGATGGTATCCGTGGTTTAATAAGAATCGGTGATGAACTTGGTGAGGAGGAGGAAGAGGGCCCCTGTGGCAGAGGGTCCCAGCTGGCTGCTCCATGACCCGGCTTCCCTCAAACCCAGGGCCAGGCCAGCACCCAGCACCCAGCACCGGGTGTTCTGCTCCAAAAGCCAGCGGGGCCGGCGACTCAGGATGTGGGACGGCTCCGGTTCTCAGCCTCTGGGTTGGAGCTGGCTAACGGGAGCCTCCCTTTTCTTGTCTGCAAAGTGGGAACCAGGATGCCTACTCCTCAGTCACGGGGCAGCAGGAGAAAGCGAAGGTTAAGCGCCATCAACCCCGCCCCCAGGTGGACCAGGTGAGGACAAGGAACAGAGCAGTGTCCTCTCGGGTGAGCCTTGATGCTGACCTGAGCCCCTGCGGGGAAACCATTGTTCCTTCTTCCTCCCTCCAGCCCATGTACCTGCTCCTTCTCGGCCCTGGTCACTTCACCCCTGCACAGGGTCACTTGCCTGCTTCAGGGCCCCATGAGGACCTGTCTGGGCTGAGGTTAACAGACCCCGGTCCTCACTCAGCTCCCACCTGAGGGTCGACAGGCATCAGCTGGAACGCAGGGCCCACCCAACACGATCCGTCAGTGGCTGAGTGGGGAGGGGGGGGGGTGGGGGCGGCTGAGCTGAGGGTCTAAGGACCCTCTTGGGCAGGCACTGCTGCTGCCTGGAAGAGGAGCCAAGGCTCCTCCCCGCTCCCCAGAGCCTCTCTTTGGGGAAGGGCACCCTCTCTTAGAGGGGACAGGGCAGTACCACCAAGACTGGGCCTGTGGGGTAAAGGAGCTGACGCCTGCCTGTGCCTTCCTGGGCCCCACAGCAGCTGTAGTCCTGACCACAGCAGACGGAAGGGAAGGTATTGGAATTGGGTCTGCATCTTGTTCTGTGGCTGCCGTAACTAAGTTCCACTGGCCGAGAGTGTCTTAAACAACAGAAATGTGTTGCCTCATAATTGTGGGGGTCCAGAAACTGAGATGTCAAATCCGGCCCCAAATCAAGGTATGGGCAGGGTTGGTTCGTTCTGAGGGGTCGGGGAGAACCAGGTCTCTCCAAGCCTCCGGTGCTCGGCTGCTCGGCTGGGCCCTCCTCGGCCTGTCACTGCCCCACTCATCTCCCATGGTGCTCTACAGGGTCGCCACCTTCACGCAGTCCCTTCAAAGGGACACCAATCCTATTGGATGGGACACCAGTCATATAGAGCCCCACTCCAGTATGACCTCATCCTAATCTCACTAATCATGTCTCTAACAACCCTCTTTCCAAACACGGTCACATTCTGAGGTCCTGGGGGCTAGGACTTCAGTATAGGAGTTTGGGGGTACACCGTCCGTCCCGTAACAGGACTTGAGGGTAGAAGATTTTGAGCAGAGAAGGAGCACCCCCTTGTAGGTGAGAGCTGGAGGGGTGACACCTGTAGGACACGGCCGAGAAGCCAGTGGGCCTGGGCGCCAGGACCTCGAGGCGGGAGGAGGCTGCTGTTGCAGAATGACCACTGCGGCGCACCTGTCTGCCTGTCCCCCGGGACACAGGCCAGGCCACCCGGCTCTTCCACCTGGTGACGGGGCGTCTGCCGTGAGTGGCTCAGCAGCGGCTGGGCTCTGCCTCGGGGGAACCGCCAGGTAAAGCCCTGGCTGGGTTTTGATCCAGGCGGCCGTTACCCTCCATTCCTCCACCTCCGCGTCTGCCGAACAGGCACCCAGTTGTGCCCGCATCTAGTGTTGTTTCCGTAATTAAATCAGGGGGTTCTGTGTTTCCGTCTCAGCCTGGCACGTAGTGAATCCTGGCCATCGGTGCGCAGCGGGGAGCGATGTCCTGAAGAGGACACAGGCCTCTTTGGGTGTAGATGCGCTGGGGCCACAGAGAGAGCCGCGGGGGGGCGGGGGGGGCGGGCGGGCAATGGGGAAAGGAGGCGCTCGGACGACTCCCACTCGGGCTTCTGCCAGGACTTGAGAAGGAGGGCCCCTCGTCCTGGGCTGGCACACGGGGGCTCAAGTGCCATCTGCTCATAGGAGCACCCTCTTCTCCCATGCAGTCCACTGACACCTTGTGGTGAATAGTGGAAGCACAGCGAGAATCCTGGGCTTTAAGTTTGATTGTGTTTGTGACAGGGTTCAAAGCACTGCCACCTGCAGACAGACACACAGAGGGCCCTGCTAAGGCACATGGCCGGGCACTGAATGACCAACAGGGATCCCCGACCGATGAGGTGCTCGCGCCATGGTTTGTGATGGCCTTGCCGCTGGGGGTGCCTCTCCTCTCCTTACAGAGGGCCAGGCTGACCCTGACCGCAGAGCAGGCCACAGAACAGTCTGTCCTCTCTGTGCCCGGGGGAATTCCCTCCTGCCGAGGCCTGCCTGGCGGGGACCCCCCCCACCCCCAGCCTCCAGCTGGTAAAAGCAGCCCTGGGTGAACCTGCGTCCCCAGGGCTGCAGCGTGGGTAGCAGGCCAGCCTGACTGAGAAAGTGAGTCTGTGAACTGAGGAGGAGCAGAGGGCATAGAAAATAGCTTGAGAAGGCCACATCTGACCCTTTCCAGAAATCCATGAACCAATTAGTCTTCCCTGGAGATGCATGATGTCAGTCACCCTTCTAGGAATTAAGATCCAGGCCCTTGCCTGGCCGAGGTGGCGCAGTGATCGAGCACTGACCTATGAACCAAGAGATCACTGGTTCGATTCCTGGTCAGGGCTTGATCCCCAGTAGGGGGCATATAGGAGGCAGCTGATCAATGATTCTCTCTCACCAATGTTTCTATTCTTCTTTCCTTCTTTCCCTCTCCCTTCCTCTCTCAAATCAATATATATATATTATTATTTTTATTTATTTATTTTTTTAAAGATCCAGGAAAAATATCCTTGGGTGAGGATTAAAAACAAAGATCCTCTTCAACAGCATAGATGGTCCGTGAAATCAGTTACACAGAGACAGACAAATGCTGTGTGGTCTGACTGATGTGAACCTAAAAATACTGAACTCACAGAAACAGACCAGATTGATGGCTGCCAGAGGCAGCGGTGGGGGTGAGAGAACTGGGTGAAGGGGGTCAAACGGTACAAACTTCCACTCCAGCTGACGTGCCTCAGTGGATAGAGCGCGGGCTCATAGACTAAAGGGTCCCGGGTTTGATTCCAGTCAAGGGCATGTACCTTGGTTGCAGGCTCAATCCCCAGCACTGGTTGGCTCACATGTGTGAGGCAACCAATTGATGTGTCTCACATCAATGTTGCTCTCTGTCTCTCCCTCTCCCTTCCATTCTCTCTAAAAATCAATGGAAAAATATCCTCGGGTCAGGATTAACAAAAAATTTTAAAAAGGTACAAACTTCCAATTAAGTCCTGGGGATGTCATGTTCAACATGGTGACGATAATTAACAATGCTGTGTTGTATATTTGAAAGTTACTTAGAGAGTAGATCTCAAAAGCTCTCCTCACAAGAAAAAAAATCATAACTGTGAGGTGATGAATGCTAATTAATCCTATTATGGCAATCATTTTGTAATGTATGCATATATCAAATCGTTATGTTGTACACCTTAAACTTATACAATGTTATATGCCAACTAGAGGCCTGGTGCACAAATTCATGCACAGGTGGGGTCCCTCAGCCTAGCTGGCGATTGGGGCAAATCGGGGCCCTCTCGCCCAGTCCCGATCAGGCCAATGGGGGCCAGCTGGCTGGGGAGAGACTGCAGGAGGTTGGCTAGCCAGCCAGGAGGGACTATGGGAGGGCTCCAGGGTGTGTCCGGCCCTCTTGCCCAGTCCCGATTGGCCAGACCCCAGCAGCAACCTAACCTACTGGTCGGAGTGTCTGCCCCCTGGTGGTCAGTGTGCATGATAGCAGTTGAACAATCAGTCGGACACTTAGCATATTACGCTTTTATTATATAGTTATATACATCAATTATATCTCAAAAAAATTGGGGGAGGAAAAAAGCCCTTGGCTGCCTAAGCAAGATAGTAAGAAGAAGTCCCACCATACTCCCGAGAGGGAGACTGAGCACAAGCATGCACACTACCCAGGGCGAGCCTGGGATCCTGGAATTTAGAAATTACATGGTCTCCCTCTTTTCCCACCCACCTGGGACCCTGAAATAAAGAAACCTATCTTTGCAAAATATGGCTCAGGATTTCCAAAACAAACACAAATGGCTAAAGGGTTAGAAATGTGGATACATTTTAATGCATTAAGTGAGCAAGGCCTTTCCCCCTCTGGTATTATCCGGGGGGGGGGGGGGGGGGTGGCGCGTGGGAGCAGTTGGTCCCTGGAAGAGGGTGTGCTGGTAACTTCTGAGGGGCTGAAGATGTTCTAATGAGTTGGGTCTGGTCCCACAGGCGTGTTCACTTTATGAAAATCCATCAAGCTAAGCATGAATGACTTGTGCAATTTTCTATATGTTACTATAATAGAAAGGTTTTCTTGAAATTAAGGTTTTGTTTTTATTTATTTATTTATTTTAACAAGAAAGAACACCCAGTGCTAATGAGGACACAGTGAAATGAACACTCGTACACTGATGGTGGGGCCATAAGTGTCATGAGTATTTTTTAAAAGCAGTTTGCCATGTGGCTTAGTGGCTGAACATTGACCTATGAACCAGGAGGTCATGGTTCAACTCCTGGTCAGGGCACTGCCCGGGTTGAGGCTCACTTCTGCAGAAAGCAGCCAATCAGTGATTCTCTCTCATCACTGATGTTTCTCTCTCTCTCCCTTCCTCTCTGAAATCAACAAAAACATATTTTAAACAATAAATAAAAGCAGCTTGCCAATATAAGTCAAGATTGTTGGGAGTGAGTGTTCATGTTCTCCGTCTATACTTTTGGGAATCTCTTAAGTATCTCAAAATACAGAAAAATATATGTCAACAATACATATCTTCACAGCAGAAGTGAAAAGTTGAACATACCCTAAATGTTAAACAATAGAGGAAATATGGTATATTTATAAAGTACTGTAGAGTCACTAAGTTTTTTGAATGCTTAAGTGCAGCTTCCCATTCAATTAAGTAAAAAGGCAGGGTGCAAAATTTATGTATCTTTAGTTTCAACTGTATCAAAGCACTTAGTCTCATAATAAATAAATGTCTAGTGTTTTTTAAAAAAAGGCATTAAGTACTAGTATACCTTTAAAAGCACAGCTAATACGAGTTCTATAAGTCAGTCATTGCTCAAGCAAACCAAATTCTTTGGCATTAAGAAACCTACCCTCACACACCGCTGGTGGGAATGAAAAAGGATGCAGCTGCTTTGGTAGCTTGGTGGTTCCTCAAAAGGCTAACCATAGAGTTACCATATGTCCCAGCAATTCCACTACTAGGTCTATACTCAGGAGAAGTGCAGGCTGCGCTGAGGGACATCTCACCCCCCCCCCCCCACCAGTGCATGAATTTTGTGCACTGGGCCTCTAGTATCTCAATAAAGCTGCTAGTGAGAACAAAACCCATACGGTAGTAGCCATGTTCCTGCATGATTTGCACTGGCCCAGGGCACCTCGGGGCTTCAGGTCATGACCTGTCAAAGCAGACTTTCCTGTAAACTGTGGCATGCAGCCTGAGCCTGCGATGCAATTTCTTCAGGCCAGCCTTTGTTGGCTTAAAACATCTTTCACACTCATGACTTCGTAGCTTTCAGAATCCTTGGCAAACACACAAGTAACTGCCTGGTATTTTCACAAGTTGTCAAAGCATTAGGGCTCTACTTCCTGAGCTGGCCCAGAAATAAGCACACGTGTTCCAGCCTTTACCGGCCCCTCCCTTCCAGTGAGGGCGAGGGGAGGCCTCTAGCTTGGCTCACACATCAGCCTGGTCTCCTCCTCACACTTCCTCAGGGCTCAGCCTCCCCACTCCAGTCCTGAGGTCTCATGATGGGAAGGGGAGGAAGAGCAGAAAAAAGCATGATGGAAAATGGGATTCCTCCACCCTCGCGAAGGCTTTGAGCCAAGCAGCTGAGATGAGAGTAGTGGACTGATGAGATAGGTTCTTTAAAGTTCTTCCAGGGGACCATGGTGCCCTTCATTGCAGTTTAAGAAATCCAAACAAAAGAACTTTATTTGGAAATTACTTTTATTACATGAGCTGTGTTAACTCTGACACCACTCAGACTGAACCACATAGTTCAGTTTTCTAGTGTATGCACTAAGAGTTTATAGCTTACACATCTCTCTTCTTGACATGACTCCCATTAACGTCTATACATGGTCTATGGGGGAAAGAAGCCATAATTGCTTTGGGATTTGGCTTAATAAGATAGGTGGGCAAAGCCATGACTGTTAAGGGATTCTCTACAACAAAAATGTTGTTTCCTCTGAGTGGTAGGGTTATGGAATCCTTATTTTTTGTGTGCTTATCTGTACTTTCTGAGTCTTATCAGAACAATGAGTATCTACTAAGTAAACCATTAGTGAAACTTCCCTGGTGCTAGGTTACACATGAGCGCTACTGAACAGTAGGTCCCGGGGAAAGTACAACAGAACCAGAGAACAGGATGCCTCAGCGCAGAGCAGACTGAGGTTCCCGGTACCCAAGCTGGACTCAGAGGCCTGGCCTCCATGAAAGTCGGTCCTGAAGACCATGTTCAAGGTTTTCATGACCTCAGTTCCAGAGAACTTGATTCTAAGAACAAAAATATAAAGATGCCTGTTGTACAAGGATGAATCTGGGTCCTAATCCTATTCACTTATTGAAGGTGTGAATCATTTCATCAATGAGGGATGGTTGAGGGAACTAGAAATAATTAGACTGAAGTCTTAGAAAAGTTGGCAACTATCATCAATGCAGTGGAGGGTTATTGCATGGAAGAGCCTGGGAAACAGGCCAAGGACAGCAATGTGTGGCGTCACAGAGGCAAGATTTACCTCTGGTGAACATTCCGAGCACCAGAGGCCCATCCCTGGAGTGGACGTCTCCTGAAGCAGCTCCACATGCACTGGAAGCTGGGTATCACCGTTTCAAATCTTAAAAGGGCTTTTAGTTATCAGGAGTTTGACCAAAAGATCTGCTTGATCCTTCTATCCCAGATCTCCTGATTCCACGGGGCTCTTCGCACCAGTTTTTGCTTGCTTTGGTGTATTTTTATTAGAGCATGTTCCCTTATAGATCCCAAGCTAATGTAGCTCAAAAAGACAGAACAACAAAACCCCGCCACTGTTTGATTCCGTGAACTGTTGACCTCCCTGCTGCTGCCGCCAGTGAAAATTGCCTATCACCATTACTGCGCTGTGTACAGCCTATGCAAGGCTGCCCAGGAGCTGCTGCCCCCTCGTGGAAATGAAGAATACAACTGCTTAGAAAGCAATCAAGATGCATTCTGAGGCTATTGTCTACATGCAACCCTATCTTTCCTTCCCCCCACATCTTCACTTTTTGGTGGGATCCCTGCAATTCTTGACCCTAGCCCACCAGGGTCTTTTGTTTACATTCACAACATCATTATGTCCCATAAAAGACTGGACTTTTACCCACAACATCAAAGTCTGGTTTCCATAGTGGTTGGAATTTGCGCCTGCCTGTTTCAAGTTACGGAATGAACTTGGATATTAACACAATGTTATAGAAAGAGCACTAGACCAGGCTTAAAGGTTCCAGCTCATGTTCTGCCATTCCTTATGTCACTTTGAACAAGTCACAAATTTCTTACATTTATGCAAAGCTCTGGAGTTTGGAGAGGTCCTTCAGGAAAAGTGGTCCGTCCTATGTGTAGTACTTGCAGCGGCCATTCTCAGCCAAAGCCTGTGTTCTAGCCTCGCCTAGGGACCCTCACTCACCCACAGAGGAGACTGGCCAGGCCCAATCTTACTTATCTGTGCCTTCCACCCTCAGGGACTGCCACAGGCAGAGGTTTTTCTTTTCTCTTAAAAAGGAACTGTGCAGGGCTGATCAGGGAGGGAACAACAATTCCTAGGTTGCTCAGGTGCCTGAAAACATTTACCAAGTTTTCCAGACAGGCCTTGCCATTCCTGCTGACAATATAAAGCCCTGTGACTTACATGAGTCACTAGCAGAGGTGTCTCATTGTTTCTTAACATCGGTCACTGGCTCACTGTGGCCACAGCAGGGTTTCATGAGGAGGGGGCAGCTGAGGACACCACATGGTTTGAGTGCTGGGCAGGTAGGTGTGCATCACCAAACTGGAAAATGGTTTGGAATAAAGTCACGGTAGCTGAGTGAGGTACATGACTTCCATTTTCTGTGTTATGAATTTTCAAGACACTTTAATGAAGAGTCAATTAACTTCTTTCTCAAGGTTGCTCTCTCTCTTCAGAATCATTTATGGTTCCCAAATATTACAGGATTATTTGTTCTAGTTCTGTGAAAAATGCCATTGGTATTTTGATAGGGACTGCATTGAACTTACACGTTACTTTGGCTAGTACAGACATTTTAACGTTAATTCTTCCTATCCATGAGCACGGTAATATGCTTCCATTTACTTTTATCTTCAATTTCTCCCTTGAATGTCTTATAATTTTCTGAGTACAGGTCTTTTACCTCCTTGGTTAAATGTATTCCTAGGTATTTTATTGTTTTTGATGCAGTTATAAGTGGGATTTCTGATAGATCGTTAGTGGCATATAAAAATGCAACTGACTTCTGAATATTTATTTTGTATTCTGCTACTTTACTGAATTCATCTATCAGTTCTAGTTTTTTTGTGTGGAATCTTTAGAGTTCTCTCTATATAGCATAACTTTCATATTTAAAACCCATTTCTTTGTACTTAGGTTTCCCACAAAAGATAATTTTCCTTCAGGAACTGGCTTGCTAAGTTTCTGTTGTCTCTAAATGGTATTTTTAGTTTAGTGTGGGGAACTATTCTCTGCTGGCCCCTAACACTGGATTAAGCTCACTTTCCTTTATCAGTATAATGGAAAATTCCAAAAGCAGACAGTGTTTTGTTGACCTCAGACACCTTGTACTATCCACACTTGCTAAAAATGAAACATCCTAGTGAGGCATTTACTACATTAGTCTTGAAACATTTTTTTATTTACAGGGAATCTCACAAACTGAAGTGACAGTCAACTGCCAACAATACATGGTTCATGAGTCATGCTGTTAGCCAGAACTTTGAAGATACTTTTTCTCCTCCCAAATACTTTAAGCCAACTGAAATGAATTTTTTTAAATATCTGATTACAGTAAGGATTCTTATCTATTCTACATACATATAAAAGCCTAAGCGACCAAACGACCAGTCCACCGGTTGCTATGACACGCACTGACCACCGGGGGCAGATGCTCAACACAGGAGCTGCCCCGTGGTGGTCAGTGTGTTCCCACAGCAGGCCAACCTCCTGCGGTCCCTCCCCCAGGCCAGCTGCCCCCCCTCCCCCGCCCCAACTGGTCCCAATCACTGGCCAGGCCGAGGGACTCCACCGGGCCTCTAGTTAAAGCATAATTTAATGGGTCCTTTAATTAGCTTTAATCACTGGTTATAAAAAGGTACACTAAGAAAATGTTTTCACTAAAACGTAACAAATTATTTAGTACACTACTTAACCAACTAATCCTAAATACTATGTAAGAGTAATAAGTCAATCTGCCTAATAAAGGTTTGTTAATAGTAGCAGCCTATTCTGAGCACCTACCATGGACCAGATGCTGTTCTGGTGTTGCACAGACAAAAGCTCTAGTCCTTGGAAAAACCCTATAAGGAACATAAGCAGACAGACTCAAACTTGTCAAATTACTAAGCAAGGCCATACAGTTAGTGGCAGCTCCAGGATTAGAACATGGCCTGGCCAATTTTTGCCATGACTGAGCCCTTTCCTCTCCATCTCCTACAACTGCCTTGCTGAAGATGAGAAACAGGATGCCCCCAGGATGCCACACCCTGGTGCTTCAACCAGCGTGTTTTCTTGATATACTGAACATCTACTTAAAATTTTATTTGAAGCAAGCTTTGACTTGTTTCAATATGTATTTCATTTTCTATTTATCACCCACTTTCATTTATGGCAGATGGGTTCTAGAGGTCCTGAAAATGTCTGAAACAACTCCAAGGAACACCTGTAGCGACTCTCAGCATTGGATGAAACTACAGATGTTGGAAGAGATATTACTGAAAAGAGCTTGAACAGGGCAGCCTGAGAAACAGAGAGTACAAAACCTGGGCCATGCTCCTTATAACTCAAAGGGTTGGGGATGATGTTCTAAACTGTGAATCAAAGAGGTGTATTATTATATATATTTGCTTATTGACACCATTTTTCTGATTTGAAGACACAAAGTCACTTTCAGTCACTTCCATTTAATTTAATATTTATTTTCATTTTATATCCAGATGTCACATTTTCTACATTAAAATATAATCATGCTGCCTCTCCCACATACATCCTCTGAGAAAAGAGTGAACTTTAGACAACCTGAAAGATGGAATGCACAGAGAAGTTGCTATTGCATCCAACTAAGGAACACAGAGGCCACACAGTGGACAGGGCGGAGTGCACAGAAGACAGCTCAGGCTCACAGCAGAGGAAGGAGCAGGAGTTAAAAGGCTAAAGCTCTTAAACGCTATCACTTGGGCCACAAGATTACCCTGAAGAGGCAGAGATAGGTCAGAAAGCAGGAGCAAACAGGGGCTTTCCAAAGGCTGCTCTCCAACAGTTTACCATGTCTCTACATAGGAGAGCTTTCTCCCACACCATGTCCTCAGCATCTGGCAAACACTTTAGAAAATTGCACCACTTGTTAGCATGTCCGAATGTAGCATGGGTGTAGGTTTTTCTTTTCTTTATTTTTGCTGTACCTCCAACTCTTCCCAAGCAACAATTATACTGGTTATTTTAATTATGATTCCTCTGCATGACAACCCAGTAAGGATCATCAAGACAAGGCATCTCACTGCTATCCGATCAATGCCAGCTGTGCAAATGCTGCAAGATTGTGTGCTACTCAGAGGGAGAGAGCACATGAACACACAGGAGTCCCAACTCCTTTTCTAATCTATTCATTAAATAGGAAAGAGCAGGTGGACAGTAAAAACCACCTGCTTAGAACAGCAGCACAGACCTAGTGGTACACCGCAACCCAAACACAATGCTCAGGAGAGAGATCTGGCTCTTCTAAGCAGAGGCTTCTTCTAGTCCTGATCCTGCCCAATCTGGAGCTCAAAGCATTACAGCTTCAGATAGTGATACTCTCAAGAGGTGGAGAAGGAAGGTCTGAGAGACTCAAATAATGAGGAGATTATTAGGCAACTATCCCACTATTTACAAATACACATGAGTAAGAAAACTTCGCCTCCATCCCTGCAGCTACTTTAAACAAAGCATTGAAGATCCAAGTTTTCTGGGCAGGGAATATTTTAAAGTCTGTTAGCAGTTTAAGACATTGCAACACTGGCACAATATGTCACCTATTCTTTGTTTTTAATTACAGGGTAACACGGTAAACTCCAACACAAAAGTGGGGATGGGCAAGTGTGAAAGGAATCAATAAACGGAACCAGTATTACACAAGGGTATTGAGCCAACGATGAGACGGCAGCTAGTGCTTTGCGGAGTCCCGAGGGTAGAACTCGCTCAGGGTGCTCTGAGGGATTCTCTTCAGCATTTCTTTGGGGAAAATTCGGAGCAGCTGCCAGCCAATGTCCAAAGTCTCAAAGACAGTGCGGTTTTCATAAGGACCTTATAAAAAATTGAGATTGGATGAATAAAGGCAAACTACTTCCAACTTACCAGGTTATTCAGGATGTATTCTGTTATATGACCAGCACTGGAAGCATGAAGTATAAAAAAGAAGAGACGCAGAGCAGTTAGGTCTCCCCAGACTGGACGCAACTGAATGTGGAAATGAGGCCACAGACAATAAGCACCATCTTGAATCAGAGGAAGAGAGGCCCAAGGGCTAGAGACAGCAGGTAGGCAGTCTAGTGTGTGTGTGGAGGGGAGAGGGGGAGGGGAGAGAAGGGGAGTTTTCTTGACAATTGGGTGGGGACCTAAATACTTTGGGCAATGGAAACCAAACTCATGTTGTGTCCAGAGGAGTGAGAAAGTTTCCCAGGAACAGAGGCTGAATTTGACAGATACTTAGAAAGGCCAATTGAATACTTGAATAGGTCAATGGTTTTCAAAGTTCTTGTTATTATTCTTTTTAATAGCAGAAATCAACCTTATGCAAATAAATCTCATTTCTTAACTAAGAAACCAGAGTGGCTCAAGTTCTGGATTCTTTACTCTACCAGAAGAACTTCATCTCTAACTTTTAAGGTATTAAGGTATCCATTAAAAAACTCATATATTTTGGAGATTTTAATGTCAATAAAAAACTTAACACATAAATAAAAAAGTGTACAAATCCTAGTGCGTAGCTTTATGCATTATTCCAAAATGAACACATCTGTCTGTTCTAAGTGCCACTGAGGTCAGGCAGAGTATTAGCAGCGTTAGCAGGACTGGCAGGAGAAACCAAGCCAAGCAGCTTGAAAAGCCTCCGCTGCATAGGCTATGACATGAAGACCATTCTGGACCTTTTAGTAGAGGGACAATCAATAAAATTTACTCTGGCAATAGTACAGAAGGGATCAGGGAAACTGAAAAAGCTGGCATTTTGCGACCAGGAACGATGAAACCAAAGGTGTGGACTAGGTCTTAAGACTCAAAGTGTGATCCCACCCAAAGAGTGGTCAGAGGTCAGTAGTTTCGACATCACCCAGGACAATGCCCAATTACTGAGTTTGAGTAACCAGGACAATAGTCACTCGAGGCAGACAGAAACTGAAGAGGGAATTGCTAGGCAGGTGGTCAGTTGGGTAAAAACTTTGGTTCTGACCAGGCTGAGCCTCAGGGGTGGTGGCATAAATAAGGTGTCCCAGTTGAAGATGTGGGATTAGGGCTTCAGAAAGAGGGTAAGGATCATACATAGCAAAATTCAGTCAATGCACAGGGAACAAGCCAAAGCTTGGCAGGGGAGGAGGAAGAAGGGAGGGAAGCACAGGCAACGACGCCTCTGGGAATATAAACAATTAAGAAGCAGAAAGATATATCAAAAAAAGGAGATGAAAACAGATGGGTCAGAAAAGTCCCAAACCCCCAAAGCTAGCGAAGATGGCTGCAGAGAGGGTAGGAGGAAGGAGGCGTGCAATAGAAGCCAGTTGTAAGGAAGGGAGAAAATAAAGGGGGAGCTCAATAACTGGATAATAGAGTGGAAGGCAGAGGGGAAGGACCCAAAGCACTAAATACAAAGACACAACAGAGTTGAAAGACCCTCTTCTCTAATCAGAAGAAAAATTATGTAGATGCCAATGTAAAATCTCAGATTGGGAAAGAGGTCTTCAAAACTATACCTGAGGCTGTTGATATTTGTGAGAAAAGAGGCCTCTTACCCTGAGCAATGAAGTTCCTCTCAAACTTCTGCAGGAACTCCAAGTACAGAAGGTCATCCGAGGTAAGGGCTTCTTCTCCCACCACGGCTTTCATGGCTTGTACGTCCTTACCAATAGCATAGCACGCATACTAGAGAGAGAAGGTTCACACGCAGACATAGGATTGTATAAATGTTAATGATAATCCGGACTGTGTAAGTGTATTGCTTTAGCTGTCTTCATAAGAGAACACAGAAGGAATTTCACGTTACTTACAAACACAATTCACATAAATAAAACCCATGAAAGTATCAGAGGACTTCATTAGAAAGCGGTCTCACCCGGACAGGAATCTTCAGCATGCAATAGACACTGCTACAAAAATACACTTCCTCGATGTCTCAATGAGCTTACACTTTCTAGAATATTTGAAAATCAGAACTCATACCACGGAGTAATCCATCTTGAAGCTCTACTCAAGAAAAACATCTGTGCTATGAGGTGTACCATTTCTACTTTAGGAAAGTTAAAGAATCCTTTCAGGAATACTCCACAATTATTATTATGATTACTAATAAAAATTTAAAACTGCCTTATGGCTTAGTTTTTTATTTAGAAGCTACTTTGTATAGCATAAAAAAGTGTTTCAAGCATATGATTTTTAATCTTCGTTACCAGCATCCATCCTTATGAAAAAGAGACTGCTTGGTTCTAATGAATGTTTTTATATCACATATGAAGCCTATACTAAAATTCTATATGGATGGGGAAAAGAAAAGTGATATGGGATAAAGACAGGAGGTATAAGACAGCAGAAAGAATAGATTAAGAAAGGCATTTACTTCTTTAAGCGCCATCATTAAGAAGATATACATACCAGCTGGTTAGACACATCAGCATGATCCTTTCTGGTCATACCTTCCCCAATAGCAGACTTCATTAACCGTGATAATGAGGGCAGCACATTAATAGGCGGGTAAATCTTGGGTAGAATGGAGGGGAAAAATTAGTACAAAATTCAAGCTGTACTTGTAGTAAGTAGCATTTGGAAACTTGTTATTATCCCTTAAATTACATAAAACTGCTGCAGTTGTTTCCTAGGTGAATTTTAACATGTCTTCCTGGTATGAAACTCTTTATGGCATAATATTTCTTTTGAGAATCAAATCCAAAAACCTATATAACAGTACAAGATTATATTGAAAAACTGAATTTTCAATATCTGCCTAAGTGGTCTTCTGAACTCTGACTCAAAATCACATACAAAATAGTAAGACTAACAATAATTCCACCTAAAAGCTGACCTAGTACAGAACCATCAAAAACTTGTTTTTCGTTATTCAGCCATAAAAATAGAATGAAATCTTGTCTTTTTGACATGGATTGATCTTGAGGGGTAATTATGCTAAGTGAAATAAGTCAAACAGAAAAGGTAAGTACCATATGATCTGACTTACATGTGGAATCTAAAAACAAACCCCGACCCCCACCCCCCCAAGCTCATGAATACACTGAGTGGCCAGATTATGACCATCAGTACTTCATTGACACCTCCAAAAATACTGAATATTGAAAACATCCTAAGCAAATACTCTCAAAGTTTTATTATTATTATTATTTGCATAACTAATTCACTTCAATAGAAAACAGACTGGTGGTTGCCTGAGGCGGGGAGTGGGCGTGGGCAGACAAAATAGATGAAGGAGGTCAAAAGGTACAAATCTCCAGTTATAAAATGAATAAGTCACAGGGATGTAATGTACAGCATAGTGAATATAGTTAATAAAACTGTACTGTAGCCCTAGCCAGTTTGGTTCAGTAGCTAGAGTATCAGCCTGAGGAACAAAGGGTCCTGGGTTTGATTCCGGTCAAGGGCACATACCTCGGTTGTAGTCTCCTCCCTGTCCTGGGCCCTGGTTGGTGCACATGCAGGAGGCAACCAATTGATGTGTTTCTCTCACATTAATATTTCTGTCTTTCCCTCTCTCTTTCACTCTAAAAATCAATGGAAAAATATCCTTGGGTGAGGATTTAAAAAAAACACACACAAAAAAAACCCAAACAAAAAGCCTGCACTGTATTATATTTGAAAGTAGCTAGGAGAGTGGATCTTCAAAATTCTCATCAGAAGAAAAATAATTTTTAACTATGATGATGGATGGTAACTGGACTTATTTTGGTGATCATTTTGCAATATGTACATATATTGAATCATTATGTGGTACACTTGAAGCTAATAAATTATAACTCAATAAAAAAAAAACAGAAAAAAATCTGTTTTTGTATTATTAATATGATTGGTAGATTATACCATTATGGAATAGAATACCCAAAAACATTCTTTAAGACAACTGACTCCATTATAAGGCACAATAAAGAAAAAGTGGAAATTAGCCACACCAGGATATTGTAGTCAATCCTCTTAACGTCATTGATGGGTTCTTTGATTTGAAGTAAAGTGACATATAATGAAACTAGTTTTCCCATAGGCTGATTGATACAAACAAGAGTTAAGTTCCTACGGCATCTCATCAACTTTAAAACAAAATGACATTAAACAAATGCTATTCGAGAATCTGTTGTACATAGAAATGACAAGTTTACAGCCATGTCAAAATCAATTTAAGGTGTTATTTTCTAAAGAAAAAAAAAAAATTCCTAAGAGCAAAGTCCAAGTCACTAAAGAGTAACTGAAGAGTAGATTTGTAAGCTTTACTGCGCCACTCAAATGTCAAATACCTGTCTGTTGTGTAGCTGTCTGTCCACATAGATCTGCCCCTCTGTGATATATCCAGTCAAATCAGGGATGGGGTGAGTGATATCTACAAGAAGACATCTGATGTTAAAGTGTCATCTCATATAAACAAACCCACAGCATGTCAATCTGCAGTACCTACAGCACTGCCTAAAACTGTGCCATCTATCATCTATCTATCTATCTATCTATCTATCTATCTATCTATCTATCTATCTATCTAAATATCTATATAAAAGCATAATATGCAAATCGACCGGACAGCAAAACAACCGGTTGGCTATGACACACACTGACCACCAGGGGGCAGACGCTCAATGCAGGAGCTGCCCCTAGCCCGCAGGCCCTGATCGCCCAATGGGGGCCTGCTGGACAACCTTTTGGCGCCCCCACTCCCCGGCTGGCAGGCTCCGATTGCCAGATGGGGAACCAGGAACTGGAGGTGGGTGGTGGGGGACACAGGAGGCGCTAGGTCCCCAATTGCCCCACCAGTCGCCCCACACACTGCTGGGGAAGATTGGCCCTGATCGCAGGCCAGGCCTAGGGACCCCACCCGTGCACGAATTTCATGCGCCAGACCTCTAGTATAAAATAATTTTCTGTGATGATTGGAAAGTTCTGTATGTATGCTGTACCATATGATAGCCACTAGCCAAATGTAGCTATTAAGCACCAAAAATATTGTGGCTAATATAACTGAAAAACTTTATGGTTTTTCAAATTTATCTAATATCAAACTTTAGAACTTAAATAGCCAAATGTGGCTGGAGGTTACCATAATGGACAGTTTAATTTATTTGGTTGCAGCATAGTTAATTATGTGTTGGCACATGAGGTAAATTAGCTGCATTCATAAAAAGTACTATTTCTCTGTCTGGCCGGCATGGCTCAGTGGTTGAGTGTTGACTTATGAACCAGGAGGTCATGGTTCAATTCCCAGCCAGGGCATATGCCCAGGTTATGGGCTCGATCCCCAGTGTGGGATGTGCAGGAGGCAGCCAATCAATGATTCTCTCTCATCATTGATGTTTCTATCTCTCTATCCCTCTCCCTTCTTCTCTGAAATCAATAAAAATATATTTTTAAAAAAGTATTACTTCTCCTAGTTATGTGATCTCTCCCCAAAATATTAAAAAAAAAAAATTCCATTTGAACACAAAGTTCCCTTGCAGAGATTGCCAATGGGATGTATCCTGAGAGACTATTCCTAGCTCATAAGCTATTTTAACATGGGAAATATAGAGACACTAGAAAAGTAAAGTGACATGATGCAGGCAGCACCAAAAGGTCACACAAGTCAAGACATTTCTAAGTCTGCTAAATTACATAAAGTAATTTGTAGCTACTTTCTTGGAACAAATAATTTTCATGGCAGAAGCAAATTGTGAATTCAGACTGCCTGGGTCCTAAGGCTCTCACTGCCCAACTCTGACAGATCACTTTACCGCCCTGTGCCTCAGATTAGAGAATCTACCTCAAATGCTATGAGAATCAAATTAGTCACCATTTATAAAGCACTTAGAACAGTTTTCAATATAGTGAGTTTCACTGTTTCTGAAAATATCTTCCAAAAGTGCCTTTTAAAAACAGAGAAAAGGACTAAAGGCGGAAAGTCTTTGCCCCAGGAGCCATCCTGAGCACACACGAGACAGGCATTGCACTGTGTGCTTTCACAGAGTAAAGGAAACTAAGTTTTAATCAGCCTTTGGTGGTGACCACCTGTCTCTAAAGTCTGTGGCATTTACTATTTGTGCTTTTGACACTTAAGCCACTTTAAATTATTTGTGCACACACATAAGAAAATACCTAATTAGACTAAACAACTTACATTAGGTAAAAACCATAGTGGTTTTTTTAATTACTTATATCCAGACCATTGTCCTACAAATAGCAGGCACTCAATAGTATCCAGTAAATGAAAATTTAAAAATTCTAATTATAAAGAAAATCATTACTTTTTCGTCTACAAAAGGATAATGATAATTATGAGTTTTCAAATGAAAAATTTTATTTAGGTACAACTTACTAGTTAATGTAAACCCTTGGAAGATAAACACTCTCAAAAAGGTAGATTGTCGACCTAACTGGTTTGGCTCAGTGGATAGAGCGTCTGCCTGCGGACTGAAGGGTCCTGGGTTCGATTCCGGTTAAGGCATGTACCTTGGTTGCGGACACATCCCCAGTGGGAGGTGTGCAGGAGGCAGCTGATTGATGTTTCTAACTCTCTATCCCTCTCTCTTCCTCTCTGTAAAAAATCAATAAAATATATATTTCTTAAAAAAGGTAGATTGTCTTCTCTCTTAGAATCAAAGCCCTTACAAGCATTAGGCCTGCTATAATCCAAAACCCAAAAACTTACCATCATTAGGCATGGTGAGAATAGGGATTTGAGTAATCGAGCCATTTCTACCTTCCACTCGACCAGCACGTTCATATATTGTGGCTAAATCTGTATACATGTAACCTGGGAAACCTCGTCGACCAGGAACCTCTTCCCTGGCCGCTGAAACCTGACATAAGTCAAGGAGGAGAATATCACACAACATGGAATATGGAAAGCAAAGCTTTGTTTGTTTGAACACGCTTAGAAAGTTGGAATATTATCTTTTCCATTTTAAATAGTCTCTGAGAGATCATTTAGAAAAATCTAGTAACACATTTCAAGTATTCTGCAAAGAAAATGCTGATAATTTGGACCAGACGTTTTTTCACTAAAATCATGTTACCAAATCTCCAAATAGCTTGTTAGAAGGAAATAGCTTGCAATTTTATAAACCAAAGGAAGTTAATTTTAAAACTAAGACAGTGGTCGGCAAACTCATTAGTCAACAGAGCCAAATATCAACAATACAATCATTGAAATTTCTTTTGAGAGCCACATTTTTTAAACTTAAACTATATAGGTAGGTACATTGTTATTAACTTGATTAGGGTACTCCTAAGGCTTAGGAAGAGCCACACTCAAGGGGCCAAAGAGCCGCATGTGGCTCGAGAGCCGCAGTTTGCTGACCACGGAACTAAGAGAATTGATTAGTTCACAAGATTTATTTTATGCCAAGGGTCTTGCCATATATATGTAAGCTAAACCCAAAAAGGTCAAAAGGGAAGGAAATCTACACCAGGAGTCATCTGATGTACTTTACACTTTACATTCATTATTTAATCCTCACAACAACCCTATGAGGAAGGTAATGTTGTTATTGTTAATGTCAATTTGTAGTTAGAACCAAAGGGCTGATAAATAATTTCCCAAAATCACAGAGCCAGGAGTCCATTCACTGCACAAAATAAGATTAATAACAAATGGTCTTTTTCTTTGAGACATGCATACTAGAATATAGGTGTACCTATTAATCTACAACCACTAAAAACCCAAAACATTAAGGACAAATTTAAGTGCTTCCTTCAATAGAGCGTGCTATAGCAACATCACTCCAAGTATGGTCTGCAGACCAGCTCTTATCAATGTGCAATAAGAAAATAAGATAAACATTTAGAAAACTTCAATGGCAATTTAACAGAATAATTTTATGTCTGTTGAATCTAATAAAATAAATCTGGGCTTATAAATTATGTATTTTTAAATTTCACTTTCTAATAGCTCATTTTAGAAAAGGTATTGGTTTACGATGGGTATCGGGGGAGGGGAGTCCTCCACTAAAAAGCCTTGGTAGCAGAGTGAGATTTGGTGATGGATCTCAGGGAATTTTAAAAAACTTTTTACATGCTTAAAAGAGTACCTCACTCAACATTTGAGTAACTTGCATTAGAACACACACCCTAAATTTCTGGTGATAACGCAAAAATCTTAATATTGTCCTAATTAAACACTGAGTTTTCTGAAGGAAAAGGTCCTGAGAAGGGTGCTGCCAGAATATGGACTTTATTCAAATAGTAACATCATTAAGAATAAAATTCTGGAAAACGTTAAAAACTGACAGTCTGGACAGAGACAGAACTTCCTGGGAGAGTAACTGAATAAAGAGCTTGCATCATTTACCATTTACTCTCTCTTAGAATCAAGCCTTAATTCATGGAGACAGTGGCAGAATGATAAATAGGCTAATAATTTAAATCTTATCATCTAATCTTTTCAACTAAAGTGACAGATATATGTTTTAAAAACATCATGAAAGCCCTAGCTGGTTTGGCTCAGTGGATAGAGCATTGGACTGTGGACTGAGGGGTCCTGGGTTCGATTCCGGTCAAGGGCACATGCCTGGGTTGCAGGCTCCATCCCCAGTGGCGGGTGTGCGGGAGGCAGCTGATCAATGATTCTCTCTCATCACTGATGTTTCTATCTCTCTCTCCCTCTCCCTTCCTCTCTGAAATAAAAATATATTTTTTAAAAATAAAAACATGATGAAAGAAAAATGAAAACTTGCAAAGGGACAAGATACCCCTGGAAAGGAAGCCATTTTAATTTAGAAAAAAGTTACCTCTCGAAGTGCTTCAGCATAAGAGCTCATGTCTGTTAGGATAACCAATACATGTTTCTCACACTGATAGGCCAGGAATTCAGCTGTGGTTAGAGCCAAGCGAGGAGTGATAATTCGTTCAATACTGAAACGGAACATTAAGTCCTATGTCACTCAAACAAAAAGGCCAAAAACAAAAGAAAACGAGATTCTGGAAATAATAGTACAATCTCCCTCTACAAGTTTTAAATAAATTGAGGAGGGTAAAGCTATTATTACTGTAAAAGTTAAGTAAAGCAGTTACTTTATGTATTTACATAATAATAATAATTACTTCTACAAAGTTAAATCAGTTATTTTGTAATTTCTCAGAACTATATAGTTCTCAAAACAGAAAGAGAAAGAAAGAAAGAGGGGAGAGGGAGACAGAGGGAGGGAAGAAAGGAGAAACAGGGTCCAGATTGCTCAGTTAAGAGGAAAAGTTCATTCATTGAGTACAAATTATGTACTAGGTAATTTATATAGATTATCTCATTTAATAAACACAATAACCCTGTGAAACAAGTATTATTCGTCACATTTTCTGGAAGAGGAAACTGACCTTCAGAACCTTCATGATTTGCCCAAAGCCAAATAATTACCAAGAAGTACAACTGGAATTTAGATAGAGTTATCTCCTTCTTAAGTCCATGCTGCTTCATAACACTTTTCCTCCCTAGTCTTAGGTAGCATTTGGACCTGAAGCCTGGGTGAACAGAAAGAAACAGCTCTATTTACTTACGTAGGGTCATTAGCCAAGTTCAAAAAGAGGCAGACGTTGTCCATGGAGCCATTTTCTTCAAAGTCAGATTTGAAGAACCGGGCAGTTTCCATGTTTACCTAAATAGCAATGACTTCATCAGTGCTGGGAGAAGAAAACTCTCAATACTATGTATTTCTGATGAAGGCTAAGCTATAGATCTGCATTGTTCTTTCTTTTAAAGTTGTCAAGTACTCACACATATTTTTCACAAAAGCCAACAGAGTAAACAGCCTACTTTGAGCACAAAGAAAATTATTCTTACATTTCATAGTCAAATGCCAAATTTTAATCCTTAGTTTGCAACTTATTTACCTAGATATAAATTCAATGATACATGTGTAATTTCTACACTATTCTAATAACATAAGCAATTAATTTTATATTTCATACTAAACCAGCAAATATTTATACTTACACCCATAGCAGCAAATACAATTGCAAAATTTTCCTCACTGTAGTCCACTACATCTTTGGATTTCTTTACCAAACCAGCCTGGCGACAGATCTGAGCTGCAATCTGATGAGGGGTACAAAAGCACTGAGTTGAAATCTAAAACCACATTGCTAAAACAGAGTAACTTTTATCCTAAACTTTTTGAAATTTTAATTATAAATAAAATTGGAATGTTTTAAAGCAGCGGTTGCCAACCTTTTGGACCTCATGGACCACCAGTGGTCTGTGGACCAACAGTTGGCAACTGCTGTTTTATCCAATAAACTATTTTGCACTTTGCATGCAAAAATTCCTAAGAGTAAGTAACAAGAGAGCTATCATCCTATATAATAAAAGGCTAATATGCAAATAGTCCCTTCCACCGGGAGTTCAACCAGCCTGCCAACCATCCACAGCCCCTCCCCCGGCCAGCCCCATCCCCATCTCGTGCACAAATTCGTGCACCGGACCTCTAGTGTATGGATAAAGATTCAATGTAACTGGATTATATAAACAGTAACACTGGAGATTAATGTTGAAACCCCTTTGGTTTCTCACTAATGTCAAGCATTTAGGAATTCTTCCTTGTTAAATTTCATATCAAATAGACCCTAGTTCTCACCTCATTGTGTGGTAAGCCAGCAGCAGAGAAGATAGGAATTTTCTGCCCCCTAGCAATACTGTTCATGCCATCTATGGCCGAGATGCCGGTCTGAATCATCTCCTCTGGGTAGATTCGACACTGAGGATTGATTGGCTGGCCTAATGAATTTCCAAAAGGGAACATTTTAATATGTCAAGCAGACTAAAACATATAAAGCATTTCTTTCTACTCTTAAAATATCAGTTATTTTCTGAAATCTAAAACTGTTTAGATAATTTTTTCCATTAGTCTTGCCTAGACTCATGAAATATTGATAGTGGAACTCAAGTTCTTAAAGTGACATAGAGGTATAGCAAATAAGAGAGCAAGCCTCAAAGCCATGACTTTATTATTTACATTCCTAACATACCCTAGTGATATATTAAGATACTTATATAAAATATTAAAATTATCTCTAGAAAAAATAAATTTATTAAATAATAAGTAATTAATTATGGAGCAAGTTGGTTATCAACTTAAAGTACCACAAAAGATCACCATCTGGTGAAGATATAAACTAGACAGATATAGGCTATTTTCCACAAAACACAGAATCCCATTTACTGTCCTTACCCATGATGTCAAGGAAGTCTTCAGCCAGTACAACAGGACCTCTGTCGATCGGTTTTCCTGACCCATTGAATACCCGACCTGTAAAACAATAGGACAGTACAAGTGGACAATTAACGCCGGTGGTCCTAATCCAGCATCTGGAAGGGTTCAGGAGCCTGGAGAAGGCGCTGTGCGTAAATTAAATAAGAGTCCAGAGATGAAACTTAATTTTGAAAGGCATTTGAGGGGCCAGAGGAGCTTAGCTAAAGGAACTAAGCTCTCCTTGTCTCAGGACCCCTTGCTATTTATTAACACAGTTTGTCCTAAGGCGAGGTAGATATACATCAAAGGCCAGGGTTTGTACACAAAAGCATTGTCAGATGGGGAAGGGGGGGGGGGGGAGTAACACCTACGGCTGTTCAGGTGTTTGGCCAGTAGGAGGCAATAACATGTAGATTGAGATGCCCTTAGCTGTCTGGCAGCAAGCAATCATCCCATGCATCCTTTTCAGGTTTGGGGAAATGCCCTCAGCCATCTCCAAATGATTCAGCCCTGCTGACATGCTGGAATTGGCTTCCGGCAGACAATGTTACAAATATTCATCATTTTTTTAAAACATTTTATGGAAACGTGTGGAAAAGGATATCAACTTACCAAGCATATCCTCAGACACTGGTGTTCGGAGAATATCCCCAGTAAACTCACAGGATGTTTTCCTGGCATCTATACCTGAAGTCCCTTCAAATACCTACCAAGAAAGAGAAGTAATCAGGAGGGTAAAAGAAATTTAAACTTTTTCAGCCCTTATAAACTCAAATATACATAAATGTACACTATTATTAGTACCACAAACACAACCTCTTAACAAGGGTTGTGCATGAAGGACATCCAATCCTACAAGCAAACTAAAATTTTTTTTTTTACATTTTTAAATAACTGTTTACTTTAAAAAAAGAAAGAAGAGTAAAAATATGCATCAGAGACCTTAGGTGGCTCCACAAGCCCTTAAAACTTTACTATCTGGCCCTTTACAAAAATTTTGCTGACCCTTGCTCTAGATTACTTTTTAGGGGAACATGTTGTTTGGGAAAAATGCATTTACCGTAAGCAGTAACATTAAAAACTAGGAATTATAGGAGACAATTTAAAGAAACAGACTCAGATTGTTTTGGTTTCATTCCATAAGCTGTGAATTCTGCTTTTCTTCTCTCTCCTTCTATGTGATCATCTGCTTCATTTTATCCATTAAAAAAAAAAAAAAGCCATTTTACCAGTAAAGCTATTGGGCTAGAATCTAGGATATAAGTGGCTGACATTTGACAAGAAAACATGCAAAAATAATTTTTTCCTCCACAGACATACTTATTCAATGACTAGAAAAAACATGCAGTGTTCCTTACATTTTTGTGATTAGGAGAAAGTTCAACTAGCCAGTTATTAAAATTATGCTTACCTGAACCACTGCTTTGGAACCACTAACTTCTAGAACTTGCCCACTTCTCTTCGTGCCATCTGGTAATGTCAAGTGAACAATCTCAGCATACCTGGGAAACTAAATAGAAAAAAATAAAGGATCGATAACTAACTATAGGGTTAGAGGTTAAAGTTAGATTTAGGGGTAGGGTTAAAAACTCCAAAATACACCATGTGGTCTATCTCCATCATAGCATGTATCCATATGCAATCCCACCACCTCCCCGACACACAAAGGTACACCCAAGAGTTGATGACATCCTCAAGCAGTTTATGTCCTTAAAACGCCAATCACTGGTATACACATTGGCAAACCAGCATAAGATACAGAGAGAAGAGTCTTAAATTTGTGAAAACACAGCAATTAAGTTATTTTCTTCTGTGTATATTTTAAAGTTTTGAGACTATAGAAAGGTACAGAACTTACAAATAACCATGTTCCCCCTACTCAGAAGTGATGTTTGTTGTGTGTATAATCTGGGATGTGTGTGTAATCTCCTGCATGCATTGGAGGCAGAGGGATAAAATGCAATTAAGTAATAATCCTATATAATAAAAAGGTAATATGCAAATTGACCCTAAGGGCAGAACAACAGGGAATGACCAGTCACTATGACACACACTGACCACCAGGGGGCATCTAGTGGCTATTATAATATGGTAACATTAATGGTACCTCCTCAATCTAATTCTCCTAACCAGATATGTATTCCTGTTCTTAATATTTTAAATGCATGTTTCTAAAAATAGAGTGTAGTTTCATTTATACAAATGGCAACATACTAAATATATCACCTTCTACCTCTTTTTCACTTGACATTGTGTTTTGGGTCTGTCATGGTAATATTGACCTTATTTTGTCAACATAATCTATTGAAAGATGTACCACTCTTTTGTGTGAAGTGAAGAAAAACATCTGCCAAGTAAACTATGACAGACCATTGATAGCAACTTGATTTTGGATATATGGTCAGCTTAGAATTAATGTTAAAACAGATAAAGTGAAAATAAAATCAAATGACACAAAAAGGAGGACCTATGTAACTTTCAACAATAAAGATTTTTTAAAAAATCAAATGACACCATATTTTATTCAGTTGTTCTACCAATGGAGTTCAAGGATGAACATTCTCCCATGTGCTCTTCATGCAAATGTGCCTGAGTTCCCCTAAGGCAGTGGTTTTCAACCTGTGGGTCGCGACCCCTTTGGGGGTCGAACGACCCTTTCACAGGGGTCGCCTAAGACCATCGGAAAACACATATATAGTTACATATTGTTTCTATCATTAATCACTATGCTTTAATTATTTTCAATTTGTAACAATGAAAATACATCCTGAATATCAGATATTTACATTACGATTCATAACAGTAGCAAAATTAGTTACGAAGTAGCCACAAAAATAATTTTATGGTTGGGGGTCACCACAACATGAGGAACTGTATTAAAGGGTCACGGCATTAGGAAGGTTGAGAACCACTGCCCTAAGGTATTTGATTACTTAGTGGTGGGCTACAGGCTGTGCCCATTTTCTGCCAAATTACTATGCAAAGAACTGTATTAATTTACAACCTTCCTAGCAGTATACAAAAGTATATTTTCCCTACAACTCTGCTAGCTTACATAATTACTATTAAACATTAATTTTTGCCATTTAATAAAGTAAAAAATAGCATCTTTCCAAATTGCATTTTTCTGATTCTACTAATATTGAGCATCTTTTCATGTTTACTTACAATTCAGACTTTATTTCCTATGACTGGCTTATTACTATCTTTTCCTCACTTTTCAACTGGATCCTCTTATTTATTTTTAGGAGTTTTATAGATTCTGGATACTAACCTTTTTGCAAATATCTGTTCCAAGTCAGTCTCTTACCTTTTATTTTGTTTATGGTATCTTATCACATGAAGTTTTAAAAATTTTTATGGAATAAAATAATTTGTTTTCCTTTATAATTTGTACCTCTTGTGTACTGTTGAGAAGTCATTAAAATGGTCTTCTGTACTGTCTTCTGAAATAGGTTTTTCATGTTCAGGCCTTTAATCCATCTGGATTTATTTTTGCTATGTAATTTTACCTTTCTCATTTTTATTCTTTTGCATATAAGAAGCCAAATGTCCTAATAATATTTACCGAGTAGCACAAAATGTCCCCCACTGGCCTGTATTGTAGCCTTTACTATTTACCAAGTCCAATTCTCTTGTGTGAGGCAACTTCTTAATTTTGCTCCACTGATATACTTGCTCACCCCTGCACCAAATTTCTATTCCTAATTACTCTATCTCTAACTGATTTTGTTACCTGGGGAAAATCAACATCTTTGCTATTCTGTCATTCATGAACATGGAATCTACACTTAAGGTTTTCTTTTATGTCTTTCAACAGTTTTATAATTTTCTATAAAACCTATCTGTGAGGTAGGAGCAACAAAAAAAAATTTTTTTTTAATTCTGCAGACAAAAGACTCTCAGTCACAAATAGAATCCACAGTATACCCAGTACTAGAATCCAGTCTTCTTATTTTTATCTAAAACTCTTGGCTCCTCTATAGCACTGACATTCAGACCAAGGAATGACTTAAAAATCATAACATAAAACCTTAAGCATTCTTAAACAGGACTTAATGCCATGTTTTAAACTTCATAAATGGTAAACAATGATGGTGGTACATTACCTTAACATGATCCAAGATCACCAGTGGACCGTTGACTCCTGATACTGTCTTGTATGCTGGAAAGAAAAACAGAAGAGCCCACTTGCGTCAACTAGAACAGCCTAAATTATCTCTCTGGGATTACACGAAAACCTCTCTCCACTTTATCACAACTATTACAATAAGGAGCAAACAGTTACAAAAATTTTTATTGAATTTAAAATTAAATATGCCTGTGCCTGTACAACTTTTCATAATCTACCCACATCCAACCAAAAACATTTTGAATCCTTACTATAAATCACAGTATTTTAAGAACCCAGGACATAAAAACAAAAAGGGCACAGAGGAACAGACTTCCCTCGAGAGTTCAGTTTTATATGGAGGACGGGGGAGTTAAGAACTCTAACAGATGTGTAAACGGCTGTGGAAGCACAGGGAAAACCTAGCTGTCATTCTCACCTTGAAAAGGAAAACTCTGTACAGGAGGTGGCACTTACCAAAGTAGACAAGGAAGGGGAAGGGAATACTAACAAGTGACAAAACTCACAAAGGAAATCTGAGGAAACGTAGTGTTAAGGTAAAAAGCTATCATTAAATGGTATCTTAGAAACTATGGGAAAATTACTTTATTAAGAAGGGAGTGGGCAATGAAATGAAAGGCCAGAGGGTCAAATAAGGTAAATATCCTTAAAAAAAAAAAAAAAGAAAGAAAGAAAAGTTAAATGTTACTGTCAGTTTAGAGGCTTATATTTTCCACTGGAAATTATGCCCTTGGAATAAAGTGCCAGTCTGTAAAGTAGCTAATCCCAGGGTAGCTATCCTTCAACCACATCACACTCACACAACTTGCCAAGTGTAATTGGAATTAGGTGTAAAACAGAACACTCCAGAGAGAGTAAGTCTTGTATCAGAATTAACTAAATGTATAGTCAGAACAGCTGGAAAAAAACAACAAATAAAATCAATGTATGAAGAAGACTTAGTACACAGCCTAAAATAATTTCTAAGAAGCTGTCAACCAACTGGGAACTTTTCACTTGCTTGATTTCTTATCAAGTCTCGCAGAGATTTCTGGCACAGATGTAGACTCCCAAGAATGAGGAAACCATTTAATAACCAGTCTGTTCACCCAAGGGGCTCCAGAACTCAAAAACACAAACAATGTCTTCCGCCAGGAAGCAGTGCCCAGATAGAAACATGGCAAGCACTATCATGCCCCTCGGCTTTCATATTCACAGGACATTTAAATCCCGACACCAAATATTTGCTTGAGTACATCTATAATTGTAATTATCTCACCAGGGCTCCAAAATGACTTTTTTTTTTTTTTTTTAACTGTAGAAAAAGGCAAATCACAAATTTAAAAAGTTAAGTTACTTGAGTGGATGGTAATGTAAAAGAATAAGTCATTCCTCAAAAATTATTAGAAAGGCCCCAAATGTCCTATTTTCTGCTTCTTTTATAAAAATCCACTCCATCGTTTTAAAATAATCTAATACCCTTAAAAATAATTCCTAACCCTGAAAAATTATTCATTGTTCTCATTTTTAGAGTCCAAACATTGTATCAATGACTTCTAAAATTGCTTTGTGGAAATGCAAAATGAGCTACCTTAGAAACATGTTATCTTAGAACCCAGTTTTAAAAAATACACAAACAGAGGCCTTTTCAAAACTTTTACCTAAACAGTTGGGGATGAAAGGAGTGGGCTGGTTAGGAGGCATGATCTAGTTTGAGATTTATAGGCAAATATAACATCAATAAAACCCTTCAGATTCTGAAAGTCTCTTTATCTTTTGAACAAGATTTGTATCTCTTTTAAATTTCTAACCTCTACAACGTTTCAGAATCTCATGTTTAAATTCAAGCTCATTCAAAATTATGAAGTTTTGCCAGTCACGAGCAAAAGCATGACCAAAAAAAAACCCCAAAACACTAGTCATTGCTTTTCCTGGAAACAGTGAACAAAGCTGACTTCTACACAAGACAAGGTTCTACTTCATCAAGATTCTTTAAATTTGCAAGAAATTTTTTAATTTTTCAATTATAATTTACATCAATATTATTAGTTTCAGGTGCATAGTACAGAATCATGTATTTCTAGTATCCACCATACAATAGTTATTACAACATTATTGACTATATTCCCTATGCTGTACTTTACATACTATGTAGTCTTTTACAAAGCCAATAACCATCCAAATTCATTAACACCAACACTAATAACTACTTATAAGAAATTCTTATTTAATCTCCATAACAGATCTATGAGTTAACTATTATTCCAAGTTTTAGAAGAGAAAAATGACTCTCAGAAGTTAAGTAACTTGCCCAAGGACCTGAACTTACATGGTCTGGTTCCAGAGTCATTTGTTCTTTAACTCTGACCTGCAGCTCAAACTATAAAGCTGAACTGTTTTTGTTTGTTTGTGGTCTGGTACACTCATAATTATTTGCAAGACTTATGTAGCTATATCACTCAAAATAATTTCATGAGTCTGCATCTTTAGCTATTAAAAAAATAAAGTTATTTTTACTATTTAACGCACTGGCCAATGATTCCCTTTGTATTCACATTTTGTCATTACTGGACAACAATCTGTCTTCAATGGAGTGTAGCCACTGGAGAGTTTAAGCAGAGGAAAAATCTAATGGTGATGCTTCAGCAGTTTTCCCTCACTGGAAAACATGAAAAACAAGAGGAGACTACTTCAGATACAAATCAGAGGTTAAGCAACATGCTTGGTTTAAATTAAACTGACATGCCAAAGTAAATTAGTAAGTGTTATAACCCAAACTAAATAAAAAACATTACCAAACAAAAACGTGGAAAATACATTAAACTTTTACAGAGCCTCCTTAGGAAAGTTACCTTATTTCAGCTCCCCAAAATGCTGGGAGGTAGGTAAGGTTGATACACCCACTCTACACTTAAACTAAGGCTCTGAGAAATTTGTTACTAAATGGGAAAGCCGGGATTAGAAGTGGTTTTGTTTTGTATGTTGTTTTCCTAATTGTAAAGTTGGTACCCTATGACCCTATAAGATTTCTGAACTCAGTCTCTAGTATAATTAAAAAATATGGAGATGACACAGTTCCAATCACTTGGACTACAAATAAATACTAGAAGACAGTTTATATACAAACTATAGTTCTTTCCCATAATATTAAAACTACTTCCAAAAAAAGAAGGAAAAAAAAACCAAACAGAGGAAATGCTATCAAACACTACCTTTTATCTCTCAAAATATTTCTAGCTTTTCTCACCATTATCATTAACAGTCCAAAGCAGAGAAAACAGTTTAGAGCAGGGCTGCCAAAGATATTACCTGCTCTTCAAAAAAGTAAAAACCCATTCACAGATTACATGGAAATTTCTATTTACCAAAATAATGGCCATTCTCCTCTTGAAAATGTCCAAATGAACAAGAATTTTGGTCTGCAGGGGATGATCACAACTCCTGACAACACAGTAGATATATGTTTACATTATACTAGAGGTCTGGTGCATGAATTCATGCACGGGTGGGGTCCGGCCAGCCCACCCCGATCCAGGCCCATCGGACAGGGGGGGCGGGGGGGGGGGGGTTGGCCTGCCAGTCCTGCCCCCTGGTTGAACTCCCAGTTGAACTCCTGGATGAGGGGACAATTTGCATATTAGCCTTTTATTATACAGGATACCAAACACATTTTACAACCAACAAGTCACATCTCTGATTTGGAACTATCAAGCAGGCAATATATATTTATGGGTAACATTTAAAACCAAAGTCTACAAAGGTTTTTAAGAAGCAGGTTTTGCCAAATGACATCTTCTTTCTCCTGCAGGATATGAGATTATTCAACACTACTAACACCACTTAATGATTGTGAAATTTGTAAAGAGAAAACTCACAGCCATTGCACAATTCACAGCCTAGTCCTTCAGCCTCCACCTTATTACCAAATCAAAAACCCAGAGCAATCATCTTCCATTGTGCAAGGGTTTATACCCACACCCTGAGCAGTGGGCATTGAGGGAGAGGTTCTAGAAAAAAGCAGGCCAATGATTCCTTTATTTGACCTGCCTGGGGCTAGCTCTGCTTTATGATGTAAGAAACATAAGGTAAGTTAACCTAGCTAGGGTCTCAAGAACAGTAGAGATTATCTAAAAATGTTTCGCTTCCAAAAGCTCTATGTTATTGAATTTTGCTCAAAGTTTAAAAGAAAATCAGGTTTCCTTTCCGACTTTAGAAATTCAACTAAAGTGCTCAAGATTATATCAATCCTACACATGTCATTTTCCATTTCTTGTTAACAACCCCACAATCCTGAAATTGTTTTAAAACAGGACCCAATCTGCACAGTGTAATTGCTAATATTACTCCATTCCTTCCTTTAAAAAGCACATTAAATTACTCTGCCATATCACTGAACATGGTATCATCATTAATTAGAAAAAATTGATCAGTATTCACAAGCATTAAAATTGTTAACTAGAATCAAGAATGTGGTAATACAGAAAAAAAGATATTTGCAAATGTTATCCTAAGTATGATATCATTTATGCTTTTTAGAATAAACCAGACACAGAGGGAAATTCAACTCAACCAAGTATCCCAACTCCCTACTCTACCTAATTCCATCCAGGTTAAGAATCTATCCACTAAACTATTAGAACAAGGGGTTTAAATGCAAGTTAAACAACCAAGTACAAGACAGGGTAGGTACTTCTATGTATCAAGCACTGTGCTAGGCACTGAGGATACAAAAAGGATTCCTGACCTCTAAATCTAAAGGTTCAGTTTTAAGAATTACGTTGCCACAGGTCTGTCAGGAGAACTCTTCTCTGCAGACGTTCCTCAGTCACTGGCTGGGCACACACAGAACACAGACATAACTACTCATCGCCCCTTCAGGGCTTACAACCTTAATCATGAACTCTCTAAACAACATTATTTCAGTTGATACTCTCTGAATTTATATTAAATGAATAATTATACATAAACTGACTATTGCTCCCTAATAATTTTTTCCTAGAAGCATCATTAATGCCTCTCTTCAACTCAAAGCAAAACACACAAATGCAATTCATAAGGGAATTCATAGTTGTTAGGTATAAACTGATCGTTAAAGTCCACATAAGAAAGCAACATCTGTCAATTTCCTGAAACATTTATATCAGCTCATATAAACCCCCAATAAGCATTCAGGTCATTCCCAGTGTAAAAAGCACATCTCGGCAAACCATAGAATCAAGTGCTTTCCTTTCCTCACACTGCAGCGCTGTCACATGACCCAGTGACAGATCAGGATGGGGTTAGTCAGGCAGCAGAAAAACCCTCCATCTGCAATTCTTTTCCACCAAGGAGCCACCCACAAACAGGAACTCTGGCAATTAACCAGTGCAAATACGGCACTGCCACCTGGGGGAACATCAGGTGCTTCCGAAAGTTCCTAAGTCTATTTCCAGGGCTCATCCCCAGCTCCTAAGAAAGCTGCGAAGAGGTCTGATGCTACACAACTGCACTGCTTCGTAATCAAGAGCCATTTCTCGAGCAGATCACTTAAGCCTGGGAGATCAAGGCCTTTTCACACTCGACAACGCTTAAGCGTGCCTGTGCACACGTGTTATATAATATGAGCAAAGATGTGTGGTCTCCCCAAGGCAGCCTTACACTAAACCAGGTTAGCTTAGCAGGTCAGGAGAGACACAGGTATGAAAAGGCCTTGCGAGAAGGAAGAAACCGGGGATTTTAGTTCCTGCTCTGCCCATCATTAGGTGTCTAAAGCCTGGCGAGTCCGGTCCCTCCAGGAACCTTGGGCTTCTCGCGGTAAAATGAGAGCGTTCGGCGAGATAAGCTGCGGGGTCCTTTTCAGCTCTCGCGTTCCGCGAGACGGAGTGTCCGGCGGTCGCACAACCCCTCCGCCGAGCATCTGCCTCTGGCAACGGACCGACCTCCATCCACCAAAGGCCTGACCACGTCAGCGAGGGCTCGGCATCCCCGCCCGCGGCAGGCGCTGCCCCCAGGTCCCCGCCACGGAGCGCACAGGGGAAGGGGCGTTCCCTCGACCCCCTAAACGTCCAAAGGGAAGGGCAAGCGAAGATTAAGCCTGAGCGACAAGAAGCGGCCTTCCCAGGGAGACAGGAAGCAAGTGTCTAGCATGCCCCGGCCCCGGGGAGCCGGGGAGGGCGGAGCGGCCGCCAGGAGCCCACCGCCCCGGGAGGAAGTTCCCGCAGCAGCGCTTTCCCGCACGGAAAGGTGAAGTACACTCGCGTCTTCTTCTACAGAGAGACGTGCGGGCGAGAGTAGGGGGGACGCGAGAAGGAAATATAAACCCTCCCCCACCCCCTAGCCCCAGGCGCTGGCTCAGCAGGTGAGTAGGAGCAAGGGGCTGCTGGGCTGAGGAGCGACGGCAGGATCCACCTTGCTCTCTGATACTCACTGAGGCGAGGCTGGGACAGGTAGTTCCGACTCGCTGCCATCGCCTGCTCCCAAGATCCCGCCCCCGCCCCACTGGTGGGCACGGGCAGCTCGGGCGCGGCCCCGTTCACGATCCCCCGCATCACTCGCAGCGCCATCTTGTCTCCTCCGTCCCGACTGGCCCCGCAGCTGTGCCGCGCAGGCGCAGATATAGCAGCGGCAGCCCGCGCCCCCGGCCCCGCCCATGCGCGCTGCGGCGCCGCGGCCTCGCCCCGCCCCCTTTGCCGGCGCGCGGCCTGCGGCCTCGTGACTCGGGATCGGCGTGGGCGGGACTGCGCCTGCGCGCTGGCTGGAGGAGCTGACCAGCGTGCTGGGAGGAGGGCGCCCGGCCAGGGCGAGGGAAGCAGAAGCGAAAGAGGGACCCATGAGAAAGTCAAGCTTTCAGGGAGAAAAAGAGAAAAGAGGAAAAGGGACGCATAGAGGGGAGGGAAGAGGAAGAAAGGCAAGCATGTACAAGCAAAGGTCAAGTAACGTCCACTTTGTAATGGCATTTCATGATGTGGAATGAAGAGACCTCAAGTTCTAAAAACACTTTGAAATATTAAACACTATTAAAATAGGGTGCTATGTGCCGTCACCTCTGTTACTTTACTATCTTCCTGTTCAATTCATTCACTCATCCGTCATTCAAAAACCATATATTGGACTGTTCTGGGGTGATGGTAGCGATGTGAAAAAACAAAGTGGGGCGAATTTGAAAACTAAGAGAACTAACACAAGAATAACCAGCTGGCTGTGGAAGGGGACAGCCCAGGACTGGAGCCTGAGTGATGGAGTGGATGTGGGGGAGAAGGAAGTGAGGAACTTTGCTGGTGGTGAAGCAGGAAAAGGGGAAAGCTAATTATTTGGGCATCTGTTTAGTTGTTTCCCGTGGAATATTCAGCATGAGATTTCTATTGGACTATATAGGTAAGTATTCCAGGAAAAGATATCTGGGCTGAGCTGAGATCAAAATCTGTGACTTACCATCATGCTGGTGACATCGAAATAAAAGAGATAAAACAGTGTATTGTGGGAAGATGCTCATGATCAACCTTTAAGGAACCACTAAGACTAGGGGATGTACAAAAAAGGATACTGCAATAAAATTTGGACTGACATTAGAGTTATAGAGAACCCAGAGCACAGGTCCTATAAGCAAAAAAAAAAAAAAAAATCTTGAGGGATTATTGTATAATGCCAAAAACCGAACAGAAGGCAAGTAACAGGAGCACTAAAAGTATTCACTGTATTTGGCCATTAAAACACCGTTATGCTACAGTGGGAAGATAGATGCTTAATGAAGAACAATAAACTATTTTTCATAGTTGAAAATTTTAGTGTTTGAACTGTATACAATGTTGATATGTTACAAATGAAATGAGAATTAGTTATAGAAAGTTTATTTTAGGTGCATCTCATTTCTATGCTCTTTGGTATAAATGCCCACAACCCTTTTGGACCACACCACTGAAGCATGTTAAGAAACTTATTCCTTAATTTTGAGTGAGATTGAACATCATTTTAGTATCTATAATAATAACAGGGTAATATGCTAATTAGACCAGGTGTCATTCCGGACATCCTTCCTGACAAAGCCGGGTCCAGAGGGAAGCCAGCCTGGGTCCCCGGTGCCTGCCAGCAGCCAGAGAAGGGAAGCAGCCCCGGTGCCTGCCAGCAGCCAGAGGAGGGAAGCAGCCCAGGTCCCGGAGGGAAGCTGGTGCCAGTAGCCGGGGGAAGGAAGGCCTACTCTTGCACAAGTTTCATGCTTCTGGCCTCTAGTATCTTATAATTAAAAGGCAAAACAATACAAAGTACCACTTTGTTCTATTTTATGAAACTGACTCAAGAGATTAAGGAAACAAGAATTTCCCATTTTATTGCTAAAAGTATAATTGGTATATCTAGAAGAGCAATTTAGTGGTATCAAACTCAAATATTTCATTGTTAGAAACTTAACCTATCCTTAGGGAAATAATATGTATTATATGAGTGTATATGACAAATATTTCAACTTTTAATTTAATAACCTATTGTTTCAATCCTTTAATATGTTTTATTGATATTTTTCAAGTACAGTGTATGATATCTTTTTAATAAAAGTTATAAATCTGCTCTTCTCATGCTAATTTCTCACAATAGGTAACTTTCAGATATGACTATCAGACTGTTAGCTATCATTACAACCCTTTCATCCTTTTCTTTTAAGAGTAGTTCAAGATGTTTTTAAAATTTTTTCTTTAACTTTTCACTCTGTGAGCAGGAATCAGTTATGGCCTATATTACATAAGCAAAGTATTAACCTTAACATTTATTGAACAAATATTTGGACAATTTATTATGTGTACTGGATACTGTTCTAAGTCCTAGAGATAGACAAAGGCCCCGTCCTCGTGGCACTCACAAGAGAGGAAAAGTCAGAAGACTAACAACATATGGATAAAATGTCTGGTAGAGACAAGTGTGATGAAAAATAATGAAACGGGTGAAGGGTAAGAGTGATCAGGATAGATTTTAGATGGTATGGTCAGGGAAGGCCCCTATCAGCTGTCTGAGATCTAAAATGAAGAGAGAAAGAACGCCATGAGAAGCTCCAGGAGATGTGTGATCCACATAGAGGGAAATGTAAGTGGAAAAGTCCTGAGTCAGAAGGAAAGTGTGGCTGGAAAGGATTACGCTAAGCAGAGAGCAGTAGAAGAGGGGCCTGGGCCAGGTCAATAGGACCTTGGAAGCAATGGATAGAGGTTGAGTTTTATTCTGAGTGTGATTAGAGAGTTTTCCAAAGGGATAATGTGACCTGATTAGGCTTTTTAAAGAAAACTGAAACACCAATCAGAAAGAATGTATGCACCCCTATGTTCATAGCAGCACAATTTCCAATAGCTAAGATCTGGAAACAGCCCAAATGCCCATCAGTAGACGAGTGGATAAAAAAGCTGTGGTACATTTATACCATGGAATACTATGCAGCAGTAAAAAAGAAGAATCTCTTACCCTTTGAGACAACATGGAGGAACCTGGAGAGTATCATGCTAAGTGAAATAAGTCAGTCAGAGAAAGACAAGTATCACATGATCTCACTCATGTAGAATCTAATGAACAAAATAAACTGATAAACAGAGTGGATCCAGAGATATGGAAACATGGAACAGAGTGTAGAATCTCGGAGGGAAGATGGGGGAGGGTGGGTGGGCGGGAAATAATCAACCAAGAACCTTGTATGAATATATGAATGGCCAATGGCCACAGACAATGGGGCTGTGAGGGCCTGGGGGGCGGGCTGGAGGATGTTATTGAGGGGGAAAGAGAGTCATATTCAATATTTTCAACAACAAAGAATTATTTTTTAAGTATTTTATTAAAAGATAAGAAAGACAAAGGATAAAACAAATGTTTTGCACATTAAAATATAGGCAGGAATTTATGGAAAATGTTAGTTTTCCTAATACAAAGAAATTGAAACTGAAACAACCATGAGGTTCTACTGTATATGTTAAACCAACCAAGTGATTCTTTTTTTTTTTTTGAAGTGCTGGCAGAGTTAGGGACTAAGAGGTGAGCCAACTCATTTCTCCTGGCTTTGTAAATTGGCCAGTTCTTCTGGAGAGCCATCTGGTATGGGCCAGGGATCATAAAATTGTTCATCATGTTTGACCCAATAATTTGATTTGAGAATCTCAAAATGGGATTATTAACCAAAGGAATATGTTTATAGCTTGTATGGCAATACTATTACTCATCATTGTAAAAATGAAGTAGTAATCTGAATATCTAACAATAGTGAACTGGAAAAAGATTCTATATTTATGGATACTGGCATGCATATGATATATAGCTAGTAGAATTTAAGTATTTGGAATTATTTATACAAAATAATATTGAGTGAAAAGAGATAAACTTAGACCAATTACAATAGTGCAAAAACACTTTTATACACTGATAAAAATCAGAAGACACTGTGCAGTGACATAAATAATTGAGAATGCAGTAGGGAGAGTGTCTTTTTTCCTTCTAAAATGGACATTAACTATCCAAAGTCACATCCACTCACACAGAGAGCACTGCCTGGGGAAGAGGGGTGGAATACAGTACTATGGTTATGGGACGCTGGAGCCCAACAGTCAGTTTAAGTCCTGCTTTTATTAGTTATTCTTGAACAAAATTTGTTTGTTTGCTTATTCTCTCTAGGTCTTCATTTGCAAGCTGAGGATCATAATAGTACCTTCTTCATAAATGTGTTATAAGCATTAAAAGAGATTAATGCAAAGTGTTTGGCATGGCAAAGGCTAATTATGTTTTAACTAGCATTATTATTATATAGTTTGACTGATGGGTTGCTTGATCAAATATTCATAGATTATTTATAGATTATTACTAAGTGTCAGGCTCTTTTCTAAGAGCTTTTATAAATGACGCATCTTCCTGACTAGTCAGCAGGGACTATATCTTATCATTTTCCTGTGTCTTCTCTCTATAATACTCAGCAAGGTAACTGCACATAGCACGTAATAAATACCTATTAGATGAATGAAAATGTGTTACTCCTTTCTTAAGGATAAACATTTCTCCACCAATCTTATTGATACAAAGGTTGTTTTGTTTTTGGGTGTTTTGTTGTTGTTGTTGTTGTTGTTGTTGTTGTTTTTGAAATCCTATTCTTACTTTACCCCCAAGGAATGCAAGGCTGACTGGCCCCAGCAGCAGGAAATGTGGTCAGAACATGAGACTCGGAGTCACCAGCGCCAGTGACCTCGGGCCAATCCTCAGTTCCTTCTGTCTCTGAGTCTTCATTGGACAGTGGGAAGATTTTATGTCATAGTTCTCAAGGATTTAAAAGAAGGCTTCCATAAATCAACATCTCAGACAGAAATGCAAACACTTATTCTTTTATTACAAATGATTGATGTGGAAGAAAATTAGTGAAGGGAACAGGAAGGAAAGCTCATGCCAGTGACCTAATTTTCCCCACATAATGTGCATCTCTCTTCATTTGCTGGAAAATCCTGATCAAGGAAAACACAGTGAAGCCAAACCATAGCAGATTAAATAAATAAGCCTGTACATTTCCATGTAACAACTACAATACATCAATATAAAATTTCAGCATCAGATGGGAGAGGAAGCGAATTAATTCATTTATATTTCTCTCTTTGTTGTTGTGTTAGCTATTTTCTAATCCAGAGGGAACTTTATAGGCTGGAAACTGAGCTTTGACCTCCTGAAAGCTGAGATCTCTGGTTCTATTCCATATTGCTTTCTTTATGACGAGGGTCACTGATGTGTTGTGGGAAGAAAGGGAACAGCAGAGGGCCCCCTAAGATCAGAACAATGGTTACGTAAGAGCAAGCCTTGCACATATTTAAACCGGTGAACCCAAGAAGAAGCCAATGGCTGCAAGTTCCCATTCCAGGTGCTGGCTGTATCATTGTCTCATAGTGGAAAGTGGGGAAAGTGCCCTTGAAACTCCAGCTGCTCTTTGTCAAAGACATTCTTTTATTGCCAGGTTGACAGCCCTTTCTCATTTCAAATGTTCCAAACAAAGTGGATTCATTTATATAAATGCTGGTGCAGCTATTTGATGGAATATTATTCAGACACTGAGACAGAAAAATATTTCAAACATAGGAAAAGTTTTATAATACATATAGTATTGAATACAAACTTATATATGAAATTGCACACCAAGTATAATCTCTGTTATCTGTATGTGTACACCTACCCTCAAAGACAATATTGGAAAGGAATATATACAGATGTTAACAGTGACTACCTCTGACTTACTGGATGTTTTGTATTCCTTATATTTGTCAAAATTTATTTTGCATGAGCATCTATTACATTTTTTAATCAGACATAAAATTGGGACGATTAAGGTGCTTTTGTTTAAGATGGTACCGTTTTTATTTTAACAGGCAACAGGTTAAACTAGTGGGAAAATAAACAGACAGATGAAATGTTCTGTATTCCAGAGACCTGGATGGAATCTGAGCCAAAGACGTAATGACAGATGACACAGTCAACATTCAATGAGCACTCATTGTTTTGCATCTAAGACTAGTTTGTGGTTGTTAGACCTGGAATAGACCTTGGGGATCGACTAGACTTAATTCTCCAATTTACAGATGAAGAAACTGAAGCTCTGAGAAGTAGAGTGATTCCCTCAAGTCCCAGAAGCAAAATAGCATCAGGGCTAGGAAGACAATGTAACCCATCCAGACTTTAAACCACGTTGCGATGATTCTTTTCTCCATTATTCTTTTCTGCCCAGTCCTGGCTCTGTGGCCTATGAACACAATAAATAAGTCTGGAAGATTTCCTCTGATGCAGGGTAACTATAGATGATCTATTCTGTCTCCGTCTATGGGAACTTTGGAAGAAGACACTAATTCTAAGACAGGCAGGGGCTCCTGATCCTCTGAAATGAGAATGCAAGGTCCGGCTCTGACCTGGTGTCTGCCTGAAGCCTTTTCTTTGGTGTCAGAGAGGATATGGACACAAGCCGGGCTCAGAAATCTGAGATTCTCAGGAAAAAATCCAGGGATTTATTCTAATTTGGATCATCTCCACTTTCCCACTAGTTACCATGGCAATGTGCCTACACTGTCTCGATATCTGAATCTGACCAATGCCAGAAAAGGCCTCATCTTCTGGCTTCCTTATGATGTACTCATTAGAGAGTGCAGTGAAAGCCTGAATGACATCTTCTGTTGAGTTAACACTGATGATGAACTCAACGTGGTGGTTGGCACTGAAAAGCCTTGAAGGACTTGAGTCGTGTTTCTGCTCTCAAGTGGTAAGTGCATTGGACTGAGCTGGATCCTTGGGCAGTTTCTCTTTGAGCTGGTGTCACATTTTTAAAGCAAAGGAGACATTACAGTAAAGGCCATATGTGGAGACAAGATTAATACACATAATATGATAGAGAAGATATGCAAAATAGCATAGCTTGACATAGCGGATTGTCAACCAGTAGGAGAAAGGTCAGTTAGGATGGGATTAGGTCAGGTTGGTCTCCATGGAAAGGTGGGTCTTTTCAGTAGGCAGACTGTGCAGGGTATTTGGATTAGAGCAGCGGTTCTCAACCTGTGGGTCGCGACCCCTTTGGGGGTCGAACGACCCTTTCACAGGGGTCGCCTAAATACATCCTGCATATCAGATATTTATATTACGATTCATAACAGTAGCAAAATTACAGTTATGAAGTAGCAACGAAAATAATTTTATGGTTGGGGGTCACCACAACATGAGGAACTGTATTAAAGGGTCACGGCATTAGGAAGGTTGAGGACCACTGGATTAGAGGAACACTATTGGGTTCCTATGTGAGTCTTGAGCAAGGCATGTATGGTAAATTCTCTGAAGCCGTTCATGGTGACAGCTGCATTTAGAAGAGGAATTTATTTTAGGGAACTTAGTGTTTGGAAATTCCCCCAATAAGTAAAGGAGTTCAGTCAGAGAAGAGCCATGTTTTACGATTTTTCTAAAACTTAAGTGCATAGAATCCAATATTATGTGCCTACTGTGTGCCACTATTCTAAGTATTTATTGTTAGTTTACTCGTTGAATCCTCACAAGAACTCTGTGAATTAGCAAACGGAAGCACAAATAAATCAAGTAGTTTGTCCAAATTCTCACAGCTAATGAATAGCAGAACCAGGACCCAAACCTTGCTAATTCAGGTGCTTCTTTTCCATTCCCTGGGTTTATAGAAAAATACTTTAAAACACATCAAAACATGGCCTTTGCTCCTAAAAGACGTTACCACCAACCATTCATACCCCACTGAAAGTCACGGCCGTCTCCACAGGCTCTCTGACTTAGCACAGAGGTTTGTGGGATGGTAGATTTTCCATCTCTGGTCCATGAATTAAGGTCAATAAGGAGTCATGGCTGAGTCATGATCCTAAAGGTTAGCACTGGATTTCAAAACCCTCAGCTCTGCTTGTGGAATTCTGCTCACACTCTCAGGGAAGGGTGGATTTGGGATCTGAATTCCAAATGGAAGATGGAATTCACTTATTCCTATTCTTAAGCAATGAGGCTCTGGGAAAGTGCAAGTCTCCTTCAGGTCTTCCAATACCTCAGCGAGTCTTACGTGATGCTCAAAGGAACGAATATTCACCTTCATCATCATCATCAATAACAACAACAAGAAGTAGATATTGAGCACCTCTGCTGGGCAAGATGGTAGGTCCCATGTGGAGTACAAAGATGAGTAGGTGTGGGGACCCTATTCAGAGTATGCGGGATGCTCAAGGCCACTCTGAGTGTGAGAAACTTAATCAGGGTGTCCAAGGACTATACACAGGTGCAAGACCAAGGCCATAGTAATCTGCACAAGCGTGCCCTTCTATAACCCACTATTTGGCAAGCAGCCTCTTTTGTCTAAGTAGTATAAAGTTGTCACTGACCAGCCAGAGGAGGCTTTTCCTGTGTAAGGCTGGACTGCTTAGTATGGGGCTGTAGTATGGGGAAGATGTGTTACTGACCAGCAGGCTGCTGCTGTGGGTACAGAGGCTGCTGCTGCTGTGTGGGAAAGATGTATTGTTACTTAGCTGGTGTGCCGCTACTGTATGGAACTTTGCTTTGAAGAACTGTTTTGTCTAGTGGCTCCTTGTTAGCAATGGCTACATGGCCACTGGCTTCTATGATAAAGGCTGTCTTATATACCCATGACTTCGCATGTCTTCTCTGTCTTCCGAAACCCAGTGTACCAGAAGGTCCAGTCCCTGGCAGAGGGTCTTGGACCCGACAGTTGACGTAGTCAGGCAGGGTCAGGACCTGTGCACCCAACACTAGGATAAAACCCTGCCTTTGAGTAGCTTCCCGTCTAGAAGCACATAACTGTAATTCAAGGGAAAATGTCACAGTGTCATAAAGTGTTATATCGCTGCTTCTAGCTTTTGGCCAGTTTGGTTCTGAATCAACTCCAAAGCGGGCACTAAAGGAAAATAGGTGGGAGCACCAGCTGGTGAGTGTAGCCGGGGCAGCATTTCCTGAGCAGAGCAGGCTTGGGTCAAGCTAAGCAGAGACAGGACACCCTGTTAATCAGGGTGCAATAACCAGGCTGAAATTTCATAGTAAGAAAGGATTTTTGAAAAGACATGCTGAGAAACAGGAAATAACTAGAAGAATGGAAGGACCTCACCAGGGCAGCAGAGATGAAGGAAGTCGAAAGCAGGGGGAAAGGACAAGAAAAACAGGCAGGAGTGTGCACAGGAGACTTAGGTCTGTGCTGAGGACACAAAGATTATAAATTGAGTAGCAGGTGATAAGCAACAGACAGACGAGTCCCCCAAGGGCAAGTGCTGCCAGGACAACCTATGGCCAAGTTCTGCGTTATAAGGGGGACAGCAGCAGGCTCCCTCTGGTGGCACTGGCCAGAGGAAATCCAGAATGAACTTGAAGGGACCCGGCTCTAGGAGTAAGGCATTCTGTTTCACAGGGGCAGACTCTAGGTCTTCTTTGGCTTTAAACATTCCTGAGTCTGCCCTGACCGGTTTGGCTCAGTGGATAGAGCATTGGCCTGCGGACTGAAAGGTCCCAGGTTCGATTCCGGTCAAGGGCATGTACCTTGGTTGCAGTCACATCCCCAGTTTGGGGTGTGCAGGAAGCAGCTGATTGATGTTTCTAACTCTCTATCCCTCTCCCTTCCTCTTTGTAAAAAATCAATAAAATATATTTTAAAAAAAAACATTCCTGAGTCTGCTATCTCCGTAGGCAGGGCTGTCTCTACAAGAGCATTTGGGGTGAAGGGATACTGGCTGTGGGAGGGGAGCTGAATTTTCTGAATCCCCAGTCAACTGATTTATTGCTGAGTTTGCCGTGTCCTTACAATACAATCATTCAATAAGATTCCAGCTTATTTTGAGTTTGGTTTTTAAAGCACCTCATTCTCCTTTATCTGCAACAAAACTCTTCCCTCACTTTACCATGCCCAGCAATTCCCTACCTTTTGGGCACAGATCCACCCCTCAGGGTCCACAGTGCCATGTGGACCAAAGCCAGAGAGTTATACCTTCCTGGCCTTCTTTTCAGAGGCCTGTGACAGAAACCAAACCTCTCCAGACCGAGCCTGGAACACTGACATATGTTCCTATAAGAGGAAGTCTGAACTGCTGTGCAGTATTTGAACAGTAATAGAAACAGGAAGCGATGAGAAACAAAAGCACCCCGCAGGTCTGAGTGAGTCACAGAGCCATCTACTCTGGCAGGTCATAACAGCCAGGGCCAGAGGTAAGTGTAATTAGATTATACATGTTAATTGGTCCGGAGAAAAAGCTGTCCGTCTGACGATGCTGTGTGGCAGCCTCTTTCACTGGAGTGATAACAGAACCACTGTGGAAAAGCCTGACTTCCTGGCTGGTGTGGCTCAGTGGTTGAGCATCGACCCATGAACCAAGAGGTCCCCAATTCAATTCCCAGTCAGGGCACATGTCCGGGCTGTGGGCTCGATCCCCAGTGCAGGAGGCAGCAGGTCGGTGTGTCTCTCTCATTGGTGTTTCTCCCTCTCTCTCTCCCTTCCTCTCTCTCTAAAATCAATAAAAACATGTGATTTTCATTCCAGAATTCTCTATATAAAAAAAGATCCTCAGACTTCCATTGCAGTCTCGATTGCTCTCAGCATCCTGCTCTGGCCAGAAATCATTAGTCCCTATCCAGGGCTCAGAGTCTATATACATACAGTCTATCTACATACAGACCGAACTATTACTGTTTACTGGTTTTTATTTTAAAATTTTTCCACTATAATTTGATAAACTTTAAAATTTCCCAAATTTTGCCATTTAGCATAACCACTAACATAGTTTAGGTGTATTTGTTCAATTTATATGGAGCTTTTATAGGTCTATAATTGCAATGTACATAAATGTGGGTTTTCTGTTAATCCTCACCTGAGGATAGTTTTTTTTTTCTCCATTGGAGGGGAAGGGGAGAGACAGAGAGAAACATCAATCTGAGAGAAACACATCAATTGATTGCCTCCTGCACGTGCCCCAACCAGGGCCGGGGATCGAGCCTGCAACCTGCAACCGAGACTTAAAAGACAAAAAGGTAGATGTCCTTGACCAGAATCAAACCCAGGACCCTTCAGTCTGAGGACCAACACTCTAACCACTGAACAAACTGGTTAGGGCCATACATATTTTGTAAAACATTTTTAATTGTGGTTAAATATATGTAACATAAAATCTATTATCTGCACCATTTTTAAGTGTAAATTTCAGTAGTACTAAGCTAATTCACATTGTTGTACAATCCACAAATCTCCAGAAGTTTTTCAGCTTGCAAGACTGAAACTCTGACCCCATTAAACAACTTCTCATTTCTTCCTCTCCCCAGACACTGGAAACCACCATTCTATTCTCTATTTCTGTGAATTTGATTACTTTAAATACATCATATAAGTGAAATCTTACAGTATTTGTCTTTTTGTTACTGACTTATTTAACTTCGCATAATGTCCTCAAGATTGTCCATGTCTATGTTGTAGTATGTGTCAGAATTTCCTTCCTTGTTAAGGCTGAGTAAAATCCACTGTTTGCATAGATCATATTTTGTTTATTCATTCATCTACTGGTAAACATTCGGGTTGCTTCCACCTTTTGACTATTGTGCATAGTGCTGCTCTATGAATGTACATAAAGTTTTATGTCCTACCTTTACACTTCCCATTATAGTAGTTGTGTATGTACATATACAAAATTTTTTCCAGGTTGCCCTTGTTGGTGTGGCTCCATAGACAGAGTGTCGTCCTGTACACCAAAGGATCTCAGGTTCAATTCCTGGTCAGGGCACATACCCGGGTTGGGGGTTTGATCTCCAGTCAAGATGAGGCAACCAATCGATGTTTCTCTCTCACATTAATATTTTTTTCTCTCTGTCTGTCTTCCTTTTCTTTCCTCTCTCTCCAGAACTCAATTAAAAGGCAAATTCTTAGGTAAGGATTAAAAAGTTTTTTTTTCTAGGTTGATATATAACCTTCATGATAATCTATTTTTTTCTGTTTCAACAGTAGCATGACAGTCCTTTAAGCCCATGCACGTACAATTTTTCTACAGTTGGATACTTGAGATATTTCCAATTTTTTCTAACTGCTATGATACTTTTGTACCTAGGATATCCCCCCCCCATATTTTAGCTTTTTTAAAGACTAGATTCCTAAGAAGTGAAATTACTGAATTAAAAAAACATAAATGTTTTATGACTTAAAAGACAAAAGATAAAAAAACCAAACTGCTTTCTGAAAGAATTGTCTACTTGCATCACTACTAGTAGTGTCTACAAAGTTCCATTTTACCATACTCACACCAGCTTCACTGGATTTTTCTTTTTTTTATTAAAAAATTAGACAGGAGGAAGATAAGAGTTCATTTCTGTTTAACAGACAACACTCTGATGACTAATAGTGGATGGGCATTTGTGAATGCTAGCATGGTTACAGTTGACTGAAATATATATAATGTATAATATATGTATATTATTAGAAACATGCCTGCCATGTGGTAGGTGCCCAATTAACGATGGCTATTATTATTGTTGCTGTAGTTTTTATTAGCGCCCAAAGCCTGATGATTCTCAGTCTATACCTGCTCTCTCAAACCCTCAGCTCCCCCAAACCATGGTTTTCCAATTACGTGGGGGCATTCCCAGTTTGATGATATCTCAGAAAAGCTTCTCCTTCCCGGTGGAGATGCTCTACCTAAACCCTTGGCTGCTGGTGTTCTCTACTAGGCACAGTTTTGCTTTGTCGGTGGCTGCCTCAGCCCTCAGAGTAACAAAACTGCACTTAGGATGGAGAGCATGGTGGCAGAAGTGTCACTTGGACTCCAAACTGGACTTTACCTTATGCCCAGAGTCTTGTTAACTTTTTTAATACAGTTAGTGCCTCCATTTTGGGGCCCTAAGCCGCTCAGGCCACAGGGTGTGTAAAGGGGCTGAAATTCCATGCTCCCTACAGTAAACAGAACAATGCCCCCTCCCCAGCCACCCACCCAGATATATTCACATTCTAATCTTGGAACCTGTGAATGTGTTAACTTACTTGGTAAAAAGGACTTTGCAGATCTGATTCAGTTCAGGATCTTGAGATGGCGACATTATCTTGTAATATCTGGATGGACCCAATGTAATTGCATCATTTCTTAGAAGGAGGGAGGCAACGGGGGGGGGGGGGAGAGAGAGAGAGAGAGAGAGAGAGAGAGAGAGAGAGAGAGAGAAAATGCAAGTGGCCTCTAGGAGCTGGAAAAGGTAAGGAAACAAATTCTGTCCCAGAGTCTCCAGAGGAATTGCAGCAATGCTGAGACTTTGACTTTTAGCCCAATAAGACCTCCGGAACTCCGAGATAATAAATCTGTATTGTTTTAAGTCATTAACTTTGTGGTTATTGTTTTAGCAGCTATAAGAAACTCACACTAACCTAATGTCCTTGACTCCTCCCCCTATTTCTCTTCCCAAGTTTCTTTAAAGGTCTTACCACCTTTTTGCTCTGAATTGTAAGTTCCTAAGTTAATTCATACAATTAGGAGGGTCCCACCAGTTCCACAGTTAGGAAGCTTCCGCTTCTACTTTTGCTCATTAGTTGTATTTGCTCTTTTTGTAAATTGTTTATGGTCTTTCCCCCACTGACTCTTCTCTTTTTTTTCCTTCCATTTTCCTTCCCCTTTCTCCTTTTTAGTTTTTCTCTTTCCTTTCTTTTTTCCCCCTTTTAAAAATTGACCTTCTTTATCTATCTGCTTTATCAGAAAAACTGAGCCCTGTAGCCATTTCAACATCCCACAATGAGCAGTTTTCTCTCACGTGTGTAGCCATCCATTAGTCATCCATCCAAGGAATGTTTACTACATGGGGAGAAAATGGCGACTGCATAGGCAGTCCTGTCTTGCATCTCGTCCCAGAACCAGACTGGAAATACAACTAAATTGGAGAACATTCACCTGGAATGAACAAATGAGGCCCAGCTGAGGAGGCGACTTATAGCAAAGAAGGACAGAAAACACCTGGAGACTGGTAGGAAGGGCGGTGAGGTTGCAAGATGGGTGGCAGGCTGGTGGGCCGAGAGGGCGAGGAGGAAGCTGCGTTATGGAAAAATCTGTTCCCTTAGAAAAATAGAAGCCCAGCCCAGGCTGAGCACCAGAGCTGCATCCCTTGGTGGCAGACGTAACATCCAACTGTGAAAAGGAAAAGCCACAAGGCTGCTGGCTGCCAGGGGTTCTGGACCTGAGACCCCAGCTACGAAAGGCAGCCCCCAAAAAAGGCATCTCCCACCAAAGGTGGCCCCCTAGAAAGGCAGGCTCCGAGAAAGGCAGACCCCCGAGAAAGGCGAAAGCAGCGTGGTGCTGGTGGGAGCAGACGCCAAAGTTTTATTGTTGGTTTTGTTTTGTTTTGTTTTGTTTTGTTTTGTTTATTTTCAATCTTTAAACCCAGAACACAGGAGTTTTCAGTTGCAACCACTCACCCAAGGCTTTGGTGCAGGGAGGGAGGCATGGACTTGAGGTGCCTGAGGAGAGGCAGGGGAGGGAAACAGGGCAGGGAGACGTGGAAAAGCAGTAGCCAGGAGTCCAGCATTAAGTCGTTCATATGCTTCCAAACCAAAATGGCCATTTCTCCATAGAGGAGCTAGCCCAGTAGCCTCAGGGCAGGTGACATAGCCTGCAATTTGAACTTTACAGAGGAAACAAAGGCAGAAGCCAAGTTTATAGGTCTAAACAATCTCAAGGAGCCCTTAGTGGCTGGATTAGAAGAGGGGCCATCCTCTCTGCTATTCTGGGAACCAGACTGATAAAAACTCCAGGGTTCCAGCTGATCCCATTGGTCTCCATGCAAGGATCTCTGTCCAGCCAACGGCAGACTAATATTTTGGGCCACTCATGGAGGAGTTCTGAGACAGGGAAAAACATCCATCATATTCCCTGAAAGCGAAACAGCACCAGCCCCACCTAAAGCCCTATCAGTGATTAAGGCTGGCATCTGACTGACAGGCAAACCGGGCTGATTGGCCCTTCCTGCTTGCAGCCAAGGCCTGTGGAGACAGACACAAGCAGTGAACTGATGGATTGCTTGGAGCTTCAAGCAGGGTGCTAAATGCCGAGACACCATGCCTGACAGTGGTTAGCACCTAAGTACCTAACAGGAAGCCCAGAATTGGCAGACAGAACAGAAGAGTGGGGTCCAAAGTCAGCTCCTATTAGGCATTAAAACTCAGCTGAAGTGAACATTTTTATTTTTTTCACCTTTTTCTTCCTTTCTTCTCTTTTTTACCTCCCATTTTTCTTCTCCTTTCTCCTTTTTAGTTTTTCCTCTTTCCTTTCGTTTTTCCACCCTTTTAAAATGGATCTTCTTTATCTATCTGCTTTATTGATTTGTTATTATTCTAGTCTCTGTTGGTTTGTTCATATATCTAATTTCCTTTTCCCTGCTCCTACTCAATTTTCTTTTCTCTTTTTCTTCACTGCTCATTTTTAATCTCTTTTCTCTTGCTTTTTTCTTCTTCTCCTAATTTTTTAACTTGTTTCATTTCCTAAATTTAGGCCTATCTTCTCTCTCCTCTTTTCTCCTTTTCAATTTTTTTCTTATCGTCTCATTTCTTTTCTCCCTCCTCTATTCTAAACCATGGTGTCTTTCCCCTATTCCTCTAATTCGTTAATCTTACTTTTTAATTTAATCTCTGCACCTACAGATTCTGCCCCCCTACCCCTGAGTGTGTTTGGTTTATTTTTCTGTTTGTTCTATTGTGTTTTATCCCCATTTTTCCTTTTTTTTCCTATCATTCTTGCTCTATTTTCTCTCTCCTAATTCTCTTTTCTCTAGTGGGCACTTTTGTTGGGGCTATAGGGGTCTTCTGTACATTCTTGTTTTGTTCTTTCTGTGTCGTGTATTATCTTGTATTTTATGCTGTTCGGTCAGCACCTCTACAATGGCTGGCACAACATGGTAGGGAGTGAGCCACATAATCAGACACCCTGAGAGGAGACTCCATCCATGAATAGGACAATAACATTGAAGACCCAACTACAACAGGAGAACCCAGGTATCTCAAGTAGGGAGCCTCCCTAGAACACCCAGTCCAGAAGACCTGACAGAATGCACCACTGGGTCCCACAAAATATCTGCTACATAAGACCAACCCAAAAAATCTGTGTGGCATGGCAGTTTGATCTAATACATAGAAACAAATGCAAAGGAAGAGCAAAAATTGGGAGACAAAGAATCAACCCCAAATGAAAGAAAAGGAGGGATCACCAGAAAAGGAACTAAATGAAATGGAGGGAAGTAATTTGTCAGAGAAAGAATTCAGAATAATGGTTTTAAGGATGCTCCAACAGCTGAATGAGAAGTATGAGCAACTCAATGAGAATTATAAGGAGCTGAATAAGAAATACACCAACATGAATAAGAATCAAGAGGAAATAAAGAATGGCATAGCTGCAATAAAGAACACTATGGAAAGTTTCAACAGTAGACTAGAAGAAGCTGAGAACTGAATCAGTGAGCTAGAAAACAAGGTAGAAAAAAATACCCATGCAGAGCAGCAACTGGAAAAAAAAAAAAAAGCAGGAGGAGAGTTTAAGGGAGCTTTGGGATAACATGAAATGAAACAACATCCACATAATAGGAGTGCTAGAAGGCGAGGAAGCTGAGCAAAGAATAGAAAACCTGTTTGAAGAAATAATGACAGAAAATGTCCCTGACTTGGGGAAGAAAAAAGTCACACAAGTACAGGAAGCAAGAAGGTCCCAATCAAGATGAATCCAAAAAGACCTACACCAAGATACATCATAATTAAATTGGCAAACATAAAAGACAAAGAAAGAATCTTAAAGGCTCCAAGAGAGAGACAGAAAGTCACCTACAAGGGATCTCACATTAGACTATCAACTGATTTCTCAACAGAAACACATCAGGAGAGGTCAATGGGGGGAAAAGGGGACATATGTAATACTTTCAACAATAAAGATAAAAAATAAAAATGTAAAAGATATTCATAGGGAAATTTTATGGTCAGGATTTTATTTTAAGAGAATGGACTGAATAAAAAATAAATTTTATATGTACAGAAAAAAAAAGAAATGTTTACTAGAGGCTACTGTAGGCCAGACATTGGGATAATATTGGGATGCTAGTACACAATCTATGACTTTACGAGGCCAAGGATGTTGGATTTTTATGGCTTGAGAACAACATGTATAGATTATTAAATATTTATTTTCTTTGGTCCCTTGGGTGTTCTAAGATTTGTTTCTTTCCAGAAAGCAATTGGGAGCACGGGAGACTCTTTGACTAAGTAGCAAGGGGCAGGAATTGCATTCTGGTTCCATTTTGTCCTCCAATTTGTATTCAGACTCAGGCAAGAGTTAAAGAGTTTGATGATAGATAAGCACAGAGAAAAACAGTGCAGCCCAGTGCATCTTTGCTTAGGCTAATTTCTCTTCTCCCTTTCTCCTCTCCAGTCCTGCTTTCCTGCCTCTGACGCAGGGAGCTAAGGGTCTGAATGAAACCTGCTGGAGGTTCCAATTAAATTTTTGTGGACAAAGGGCAAGCTTGGCTTCCTCAGATAACAGCTGGCAATAAATCCATCACCACATCCACGTTCAGAGAACAGTCCCTGCTGAACTGCTAACAGCTGCCAATATCTCGTTGAGTACCTCACATAAGATGGGCTCTATGGTAAGAAATTTCTCTGGACAATTTTAATCCTTCCTTGTATTTGTGTCTCTCAAAAGAGAATTTTTATTCTAAAGTGAAGTGTACTACTAATTAGTTAGCAAATGCCTGGTTTGGTTTTGTTTGTTGGTATTTTTGGGTTTAATCTTAGAGTACATATTTTGAGCCATAGTACGTCTTTTAGTGTTCTTTTGCTTTCCTTTTAGCCTCTTTATTTCCTTCCTTACAAATTCTAACTAAATTTGTATTTAAAAATGCCTTGTTTATACAGGATCTTAAGTGATTGCATGCATTTTCTGGTTGATTCTTAACGGGATTTGGTTCAGTGGAGACCGCTTGGTTGCTTAGAGCTGTGGTGTGGATAATGCTCTTCTTCCAGCCCTGATCTTAGAACAGAACAGAGTAACTCAGTACTTGGGATACTTCCAACACTGGAGGCTGACTATTGAATCCCAGTGATAAACATTTAACGTTATTTACTTTTTGTATTATGAAAATAATAAATAATAAAACATTTAGAAATTACAGAAAAAAATAAAAAGAAGATAATTTAAGCATCAATTATAATAGCTGACATTTGGGTATGTATCTTTCTAGTCTTTTAAAAATGTGCAAATCAATTTCTTATATAACTGAAGTCAAACTATAAATACAGTTTAGTATCCATTTTAAAACTTAACATCATATTAAGAGTATTTTCTAAGTCATTGAAATTGTTTGAAAACATTATTTTAAGATCTGTTTCTATATGTCCATTAAAATGTTTCATTTATATTATATAAATAATTCAGCAATTTGTCACTTTAAACCTAAATTTTGGACTGCACTTCTGATCATTTCCTTAGGATACATTCTTAGAAGTAGAGTTATCAAATAAAAGGATATCCAATCATTAGAGCCTGATGCATTTCATGGCAGTAATCTATTTTAAAATTTATATGATTGGTATTGTTTATACCATAACAGAAGCCATATAAAAGAAAAGAAAATAATTCCCAGAAACTGTTATCACCTGAAAACTGTACAGCCCACTGCATCTTTGCTTAGGGTAACCTCTCTCTCTCTCTCTCCTGTTACTTAACAAAATAATAGTTTAACAAAATGCTGTTACTTAATGCTCACTAATGATGACATGAAATCCTAAATAGAAAACTAATCATGAATGTTAATATTTTATTTACACGGAGTTACACATCATTCTGAGCAGGGATGTATAGCTTAAACTAAAGGATAAGAGTACTTCTAGTACCACAGAGCAAAGGAAGGTGGTGGGGTACATGCCTACAAGTTAAAAAGTTTGGATTTCATTCTAGTTCGACAACCAATTGTGTGACCTGAGACAAACCTCCCAGCTTCAAGTCTCAGATTTCTCACCTGTGAGAGGAAAGTGTTGGTCTAGGTCAGTGTTTCTCAGTCGGCAGCATGAGTCACACTTGTGGCCCATGAGACATTTTTGTGAGATACGTAGAGACAGACCATAATTTGGTTTTGGCATGGCACATAAGGTTATTTTTTAAAACAAGCATTTCAGTTTGTTATTTTAAGTGGATTTGGAGGAAAAGATTGCGTAAGTAATAGTGTAAGTAGTCCTTAGGTATGATGTGATCATGGAAGTGATAGGCAGGTGTCTGACACGTAGGAAACAGCGAGGTGATTTCAAGAATCCTCATCCTATGCTGGGTAGAATTCCAGTATGAAAAACTGGTAAGCAGTGCTTGGCAGGCCCTCTGGGAACCAAGCGGGGTATTAAGCTGTCTAAGTTGTGGACAGAGCTCTGATCAGGTGGCTCAGTTGGTTGGAGCGTCCTCCTATACACCAAAAGGATAAGATGGCAGGTGGCAGGTTCTATTCCCAGTCAGGGCACATACCTGGGTTGCGAGTTCGATTCCCCGTTGGGGCATGTACGGGAAGCAACCGATCTATGCCGATCTCTCCCAAATCAATGTTTCTCTATCTCTCTCTCCCTTCCTCCCTCTAAACATCAATAAACATATCTTTGAGTGAGGATTTAAAAAAAAAAAAAAGTGAATAGAGACAGGCATGGAAAAGTTTCCAAATTCCTGCAACTCTGTCCTTTTTATTTACTAGTGAGTATCACTGGTCTGGGCAGACTTCCCCCTCTACTGTGAAGGCTGCTGAAGAGCTGCAGGTGTAACAGGACCTTCCTAAGAAGCCGGAGGAGAAGACCCTCAGCCCCGTCCTCACCATGCTCAGGGCTGTCTTGGATGCCCCTCAGCACTGGCTGCAGGAGGAGAGAGAGTCCCGGAAGCTGGTGCTGGTGGTTGTGTTTGTGGCTCTGCTCCTGGACAACACGCTGCTTACTGTGGTCGGTACGTCTGGGGTCTTGGTGTCGGGGGACTTTGCTCTGGGCCCAGCAGTACCCACCCCTCTAGCTTTCAGCAGTGAATGGACTTGAGAATGTTTCCTTTCACGCTTGAAAGGGCCCAGAGGTTTCTGGGAACTGGAGGAGACAGCAGGAAATGGAGTCTGAAGCTTGCCAACCATTGCTGAAAGCTCCAGGGGTTCAAAGATAAGGAGATTCAGAGAGTTATCTGACCAAAAAAGATTGACTGGAGCCCGAACTGGCATTACTTCCTCCCCATGCCATCTTCCCAGGGTGCTAATGACTCCAAGTGGCCTCTGGGACAATGAGCCCCTTCTCACTGGTGCCTTCCCAGCTTCTGCTCCACCAAAATAGCACACTTTACATGGATATCCAGCTTCGTATCAAAACCCATCTTTCTGGTAGTTCATTCCTTCAGAGTCTTGCTTTTTTTAGTTGGTAGTTATTCATCTTTACGTTTGGCTATGCCAGTGTCTAAACGAGTGCTAACGTGTTGCCCCTCTTGGGTAAAATATCTGCTTTGAAACAAGAATCTTTCTGAGACAAATCATTAACCCAATATAGTCAGTTCTCGATATGTGGTAGTTCTGCTCTCTAAAGTTGCTGCAAAGACTGAATTTAGCCAACACTGAATCATTGCTCATAGGGGAACTATACACACACACATCCCATATAGATTATAATCTTAAATCCTAAAAACACCCATCCTGGTAGTCTGTGTTTTGTTGTTTTTTTTTAAAAAAAAAACACACACAACAATACATTTTTATTGATTTTGGAGAGAGATGAAGGGAGAGGGGGAGAGAGAGAAGTAGAAATATCAATGAGAGAGAACATTAATCAACTGCCTCCTGCACGGCCCCTACTGGGGATCGAGCCTGAGATCCGGGCATGTGCCCTGACCAGAATCGAACCAGTGGCCTCCTGGTGCATGGGTCAACGCTCAACCACTGAGCCACACCTGCTGAGCAATTCTATTTTTTTTTTAACTTTTTAAATGTTTTAGGTACAGTTGACATTTAATATTATATTATTTCCAAGTGATTGGACATTTATATAATTTACGAAGTGACCCCTCTCTAAGTTTAGTCACCTGGCATTATACATAGTTATTACAATATTATTGATTATATTCCCCATGCTATATTTTACATCCCCAGGACTATTCTGTAACTACCAGTTTGTACTTCTTAATCCCTTCACGTTTTTTCACCCAGCCCCCCAAGCTCCCTCCCACGGGCCAACCATCAGTTTGTTCTCTGTATCTGTAAGTCTGTTTCCTATTTTCTTTACAAAAGAGAAAACAAGGCCTGGATTGTTAGGTGCCTTGTCTGAGGACACCTCACTCACAGGGGCAAGAGTTGGGGTTGAAGCCCTGTCCACCTGCCCCTGAGCCAGGGCTTCTTGCCCTGCACTGGCCCGCTCCTCCTGCCTCCATGCTCTGCCACCTCTGCATGAGAGCTGGAGGAAAAAGGCAGGGCCCGCCTAGTCCAGCCTCAGCTGGGAAAGTCAGCATCTGGTGACGCAAAATTTTCCCCGCTCTCTGCACGCATGTCCGAGAAATCTCATGACAGCTCTGCGAGGATTGACTTTGTGGTCACAAATAAATTGTAGCCAGTAGGTGAATTAGCCAATATGGAATCTATGAATGATGAGGACCAACTGTATGATGGTTGAGATCCAGGTACTTTAGCTAATAGTATAATGTGGGTTGAGATCCAGGTACTTTAGCTAATGTTATAATGTGGGTGGACACAATCTGTTATTGGGAGTCAAATCATGTCACTTAGACACCTGCCTTGAGCATGAAACTGAACCTCATAGCAATGACCCTGGACCCACTAATGGTAAAAAGGCAATGTGTCCTTAGCCCTCACCACTTGTCCTTCTTGACTTTCAGTGCCCATTGTGCCCACCTTCCTGTATGCCAGAGAATTCAAAGAAGTCAACACGTCTCTGCACCTGGGCACCGCCACAACTTCCCGGCACGCCCTCACTTCTCCGGCCTTTTCCACTATCTTTTCCTTCTTTGATAACAACACCTTGGCTGTTGAAGAAAGTGTGCCCAGTGCCACAGCCTGGACAAATGCCACTTCTGGCACCATCGCCCCTCCAGTCACAGGGGCCATCTCATCCCAGAAAAACAACTGCCTGCAGCACTCAGAGTTCTTGGAGGAAGAGAACATCCGAGTCGGGCTTCTGTTTGCTTCAAAGGCTGTGATGCAGCTTCTGGTCAACCCATTCGTGGGGCCTCTCACCAACAGGTATCTCCGGGGTGCTCGGGGGCTAAGGAATAAGAGAATGGGCTAAGGCATCCTAAAGGCGGTTAGAAGGGAGAAAGAAGGAAACTCTCTTGTCTGCACCCCAGGAGAGTCAGCTGTTAGAAAAACTGGTTACCCCAATGGTTGGTGTTGATGAAATGCCATGGGCTTCTGATTTTCTTAGTGATGTAATGACTAGAGTACCAAGAAGGGAACCATGGAGAGAAGTATGCCATTGATGTTTATTTTAGAGTCCTAGAACTTGGCTCCTATAAGACAGGGATGGGAATGGAACAGGCCTATTGTAAGCTAGAGAACTAGCTTCTTAGCAAGTTGTGCTTGGGATTACCTGATTTTTCAAAGGGGTATACACTCTGACTAGGCTATCCTTTCTGGAAAAGAAAATTTTGGCCCTGGTCTATGGGAAATTTTTCATGTTTGTTTATTTGCTTATGTGCATTCACATGTCATATCCAGTCTCTACACCTGCACTCAAATAAATGAATTTCTCTTCCCAATTACATGGAAATATATAGTCCAAGTATATGGATGCCTACTGGAACTGTATCTTTTTATTTTTAATTCCCTTTTAGGATTGGATATCACATTCCCATGTTTGCTGGCTTTGTTATCATGTTTCTCTCCACAGTTAGTAAGTAATTTGCTTCCTCGTTTCTTCCCTTCACTGATTACCTTTGATTTTATCACATGCACTGCAGTGAAGACAGCAGGGTCAAGCTAGCTAAGTAGCCTCTGATACTGATTTAAATGCTTTGCACCTTCTGGTATGGAGAATAGAGCAATAATGGCAACTCAGTCTGGTTGGAATTTGTATATTCTGCTATAGAAGTTACTTCACTTTCTTTAGCTGGGGAAAACTGTGAAGGCTGTTTTACTGTGTATGTTATAGTGTGTGTGTAATCCCTTGGGTGAGTTCAGAACAAACCTTGCGTCTTTGGGAAGAGGTCATATTATTTTGATATGCAAAGGTAAATGACTACTAACGAAGAATCTAAATTGGAAGAGAGCAATTGGAAAAGTCCCCAAAGTCTGCCGCCTTCAAATAAGAACATTAAAGGTCAGGAAATGTTCTAACTCAGGAAAGTCAATTTGCTAAAGAAACAAGAGAAAGACAAATAGTTCATCCAGTAACCAATAAATGTTCCTAATAAAATATAGATGGAATAAGAGCAGTAAGTGAAAAAAAAATGTCTGGAAATTGACCCTGAGAATTAAAATAAGCAGGAATGAATGAAGTGGGGTTCATGCGGGGAAGGCAGCCTATGGACCCACTGCTGACTCTCTGACCGAACCACAGGTGTTCTTATTCCTCCGGTTTTTCTTACCACCTTTCTGTTACTTTCCCGCCTTTTCATTGCTTCTCCTCAGTTGTTCTTCCCTCCCAGCACCGGGCTTGACTCCTATCTTAACAGGAGTTTGTCTCATTCAGGGGGAAGGCTGCAAAGTGCAGGAGCTGGATGAAGCTCTGTCTTAAGTTTATTTAAGACAATTCTAGCTGAATCAAAGAAAATGAGGATATTTGAGTTAGACATGTTTATTGAACTTCTAGGGGCTCAGCCTACACTAACCAGTACATTAAACATGAATGATTTACTCTGTTTCATCAAATGAGACATAATTCATTCCACAAAAGTTGATGGCAAAAGTCACTGATGGTTTCTAGTTCCCCAGGACGTTATGATGTTCTTACTGAACAGAAAGAGTTTGTCCACCCAGTGTGAGAGAGCCAAACCCTAAACACTGAGAACTGCAGGGGAGAAATATTGGCTATTTTATTATGAAGGGCGCACCACCCAGGAGGACAGGAAGCTAATGCTCAAAGGCCCAAACTTTCTGATGGCATGTAGGGTACAGTTATATCGGGCAAAGTCACAAGACACCATGGGTTAGGGGGCTCAGGGTCATGCTAGGAGCTGATTGGTCGGAGATGAGGTAAGAGTAATAAAAAAATTTTTTTGTAAAGAATATAGGAAGAACCGACCTTGAACAGATTGGAAATCAGAAGGCCTGGGAGAGGGCCCTGGAGGCCAGGGAAGGAGAGACCAAGTGTGTGCATGTTTGTAGACAGTGCGATCATGTCGGGAAGGAGTAAGGAGTTTATAAGACATCAAACAAGGGAAGACAACTGTAATGAATGGGCAAAGGGATTTCAGTTCTGCTGATGCAGACACTCTGGGAAGGAGTTTTCTGTCTTTCGGGGGCTTTGCCCTGAAACTGGAGTGAGACATGTCTGCAATTACCAGCCTTACCACCAACACCCTATAATTTAGTTTTTGATAACATATTTCTATTTGGTTCTCAGTTTTGTGTGTGTTAGTCTCTAATAGACTGAGTCTCTTCAAGGGCCTGAACTGAATGTATCTTTAGTTCACATCTGCTAAGAGCTTAGTTAGCACAGCTGTATACTCAGTGTTGCAGTATAAGGTAAGGGAACAGATCTGATTGATTAGAAAGATATTACTTTAACATCTACCCATCGCTTGTGGCCCTTCAAGTACACATAGCTTTTTATTCCATCCTTCAGATGACCCAGTGGGGCCCCAAAGTGGCAAAAGTCAGATCCAGGTGTTGCATATGGATGATCCAGAAGTAGGGCCTAAGGACAAGTTCCCAGCCCTGGGCATTGGACTTGGTAGACAACCGTGATTCCAGGGGACAGAATGTTGGATGTTGGGCTTTGGAAATGTGGAAACCCAGCTTCCATCTAACATGTGGTGAATCGATTTATGCTTTTGTGGTGTCTCAGTCTCATGCCAATTAAAATGCGATCCTGATCAAGGGTGAGAGGTTAGAAAGACAACTCCAAGAACAGGGAGCAGAAAGCATGCTTTATTAAAACAAATGCATAATGGCTCATCTTCGTAATATCACGGGCAGGTTTTCTGGTGGCCAGGGGACAAAGGCGGTTTGCTAACTAGAGTATTCTTGCTGTGCTCTTTGTCCAGTGTTTGCTTTTGCTGGTACCTACACCCTGCTCTTTGTGGCTCGAGCCCTTCAAGGCATTGGATCTTCATTTTCATCTGTTGCAGGTAACACTGACATCTCATACACATGCATGCGCACACCACCTTGTTTATCAGCGTAAGATGATTTATATGAAAAAAATTAAAGAAAATATCCTAGAAGGCAGAAATTATGATTCAAAAACAAGGTAATTATAGTGTTGCCAGCAGTGCCCATTAATTCCTCAGGCTGACATAACTCCCTTTGGTAATGTTAGATGCAGCTAGTTCAGGTCAAAGCAAGCCCGAGGTAAAACCATGAAGTAGGCCAGGCTTTTACTTAATGCCACTCTGTGGCCTTTTCTCTGTTCCCTCTTACCACTTAATAGGGACAGTAATGTTCATACCACCAGTGATGCCAGCACAGTTTGCCAAGTGTTATCAAATACAATATTCATGTAATCCTTTGCCACTTTACACATGAGGGAAGGGACGTGAGAGCCCAGCCCACGCTCTTGTCCAGGCCCTTGGCACTGTCCTCTTTTTCCTTGGGCACCCCCGTTGAGTAGAGCAGTGCTCTGTGTTCAAATGCGTTCCCTTCCTTGGTCTAGTCCAGTGATGGCCAGAACCTTTTGAGCTCGGCGTGTCAGCATTTTGAAAAACCCTAGCTTAACTCTGGTGCTGTGTCACATATAGAAATTGTTTGATATTTGCAACCATAGTAAAACAAAGATTTATATTTTTGATATTTATTTTATATATTTAAATGCCATTTAACAAAGAAAAATCAACCAAAAAAAATGAGTTCGCGTGTCACCTCTGACACACGTGTCATAGGTTCGCCATCACTGGACTCTAGTCCATATCTATTCATTCAGGGAAATGTGCTAGGAAATCATAGCATGATATGAAATGCAGTGTCATGGGACAATGGTAGTCTGTGTTCCCTTCTCAGAGACTTGCACTTCCCACAATATTGTGAACAGAGGGAATGAGCAATGTGGGAGTTTGGGGGAGCAGCGGGGAAATATTTGTAAATACTATGGATTAAGTGTTGCAAAACCCCTCAAGCTGAAACCCAAGCTAAGATGATCCTTGAAGATATATCAGGGTGAAGGCCATGGACGCTGTGAGAAGGCAGACAGAAAACTCCTGCATATTCACTCCATCTGTCGCCTCCTTCAGGTCTTGGGATGCTGGCAAGTGTCTACACTGATGACTATGAGAGAGGCCGTGCCATGGGAATCGCCTTGGGGGGCCTGGCTTTGGGAGTGCTGGGTAAGTGGCATCTGGCCCCAGATCTAGGTTCACAAGGGTGGAGACTGCAGACTCTCTGAAGATGGCTCCAGGAGGCAGGCGATCCTACGGTCATGGAAGACAATATTTTCCTTCTTTTTCTGTCCAATCATGTTTTGAGTCCTTCTGAAAGTTAGCCCTGGAAAGGTGAAATCCCTTTCCCCTTAAGAAGCTGAATAGCTCTTCAGGGCCTGGGAATGGTTCAGAAACCTAGTCTAGTCAAGGGAGTGAATCTCCCCATGTCAGCAGCCACTGCCTCACCTCTGCTTCCACACATGGCCAGCTTTCAACATGAGAACATGCTCTTTGTCAGATTTTGTACTAAATGCATTACAGACGTAACCTCCTTCAATTCTCACCACCGTGCTCTGAAGGAGGAATGATTGCCACAATGTAGAGTTGAGAATAGGAACGTTTAGATAACCATCCAAGGTCATACAGCCAGGGAATGCCGGAGCCAGGATACAGATGCAGATTTTCCAGGCTTGACTCCCAAGCTGCAAGCCATAAGGCTGTCCTTTCTTTGAAGTTCATCCCTGTTAAGGTTTAATTGACCAGTCCAACAAACCACACACTTTTACTGAGCACTTACTACATGCCAACCACAATGCCAATGCTAGCCCAGAGGGGCTCTAGGTAAGAAACCTCAGACACGGTTCCAGCCCTGTAGGAGCTTACAAGCTAATTAGGGAGAAAACACTAAAAGTCTCTTCCCTGGCTCACACCCATCCTCTACCACCACAGGGAAGAGATGGAACAAAAGCCCTGCTCTTGGTTAGTACCCACCGACCCAAACACCCAAGCTGAAGCTGCTGCATCCCGTCTCCTTTCTTTCCTCTCACTCCCAAATGAATACGCCCACTGTATTCTCTACAGCCACTTCCTCAGTCAGCTCCTCATCATGTCTCAGTTGGAATGAGGCACCAGCCTCCTGCCTGACCTCTTACACAGTCTCCTTCCTCCAAGGTGCTCCAGAAAAAGCTCCCAAGCCCAGAGCTGGCGCTATTTCTCCCCTTCTAAAAAGCACTGATGTTTCTCCCTGGCTTTCAGGGCCTAGTAGATGCTTTATCTGGATATACAGGGCCCTTAACTATTGGGCTTCAACCTTCCCAACTCTACTCTTCCTCTCCCAAATGCTCATATTCTAGTAGAACTGACTCTCTTCTATTTCTTTTCCAACCACACTCCCTTTTCTGACACTTCTGTGCTCTTCACACACGATTCTTCCCCACCAGTATTTATGCGCCTGACAAAGCCCATGTGGCTTCCTGAACTCACTACACTGCGCTCTCACAGCACTTTGTAGCTGCAGCCTTTACTGTTGAACTTTAGTTTTTACCACGTTCTAATTATATGGGTGCCCTTTCGCCTCCGCACCCACCTCCCTTCTGTTCACCACCATGCTCATTTTCTCCACTAAAATGTAAAGACCTTGGAACCAGGTCTTCTTCATCTCTGAATCCCCAGATCTCGTGCGAAGCTCAGCCGCTAGTAGGCCTTCGGTACACACTCACTGGGGCCATGTGGGCAAGTCACGCTGGCTGGGAACTGGCCCTCACCTCTGCAGTCTCCCTGCTTTGCCTTTCCAGTGGGAGCTCCCTTCGGAAGTGTGATGTATGAGTTTGTTGGGAAGTCTGCACCCTTCCTCATCCTGGCCTTCCTGGCACTGCTGGATGGAGGTGAGTCACCATAAGAGGCCTGGGCAGGTGATAGCCCCGGTCAGGTTGGGAACGCATTGTGCTGTGGTGTCAGTTTTGACGTGTTTGAATGGATTGGGGACTAGGAAAGAAGGGAGAAATTTAGGGAGTTAGATCAATATGTGACAGAGTGAGAGCAATGTGGCTGTGATTGGAGCATCCAACAAATCAGTGGGTAAACTGAACTGTCTCTTTCCCTCTTTCCTTCTTAGCACTCCAGTTTTGTATTTTACAGCCTTCCAAATTCTCTCCGGAGGTAAGTAGACACCAAGCTCTATTGCCAAGAGATTTATAGGATGACTGAGGTGGTGACCCAGGCGTCCCTAGACCATCCCTGTCAAATTACAAGAAGAAAGATGAAGGGAAATGGAGTCAGGGGAAGTGAGAATTGTACTTTGATTCCCAAATAGGGTTGTAATTAAGGTAGTGTGGGAGATGGTGTTGGAGTCTGGCTTGATATTGGACAAAGGTTGAGGGAGGGCCTTATGAACAATCAAAGAAACTTTTTGAAGTACACACACACTCACACACACACACATGCACGCACATACACACGCACATACATATATACAGCCATGCATCACATAACAATTGTTTGGTCAACAACAGACTGCACATACCATGATGGTCTCTTAAGATTATAACAGAGCCAAAAAATTCCTATTGCTTAACAACCTTGTAGCTGTTCAGACAGTATAGCCATGGTAATGTTATAGCACCATGTATCACTCGTATTTGTGATGTAAACAAACCTAATGGGCCCTAGCCGGTTTGGTTGAGTAGATAGAGCATGGCCTGCGGACCAAAGGGTCCTGGGTTTGATTCCAGTCAAGGGCACGTACCTTGGTTGCAGACCTGGGCCCTGGTCAGGTCTCGTGCAGGAGGCAACCAATCAATGTGTTTCTCTCACATTGATGTTTCTCTCTGTCTTTCCCTCTCTCTTCCATTCTTCCACTCCAAGCCAAAGATGGCTCTGGGAAATCCATATCAAACCAGGAAGAAGGGAAGAGAAGAAAAGAATGCAAAATATCCCTAAAAATCAATGGAAAAATATCCTTAGGTGACAATGAACAAAAACAAAAACAAAAACAAAAATCCTACTGGGCTGCCAGCTGTATAAAAGTATAGCACATAAAATTATGTGCAGTACATTAGGATAATGATAATAAACAATTATGTTACTGGTTTATGTACTTACTATATTATACTATTCATCATTATTTTATAGTGTGCTCTTTCTACTTATAAAAAAGGGGATTGGTGTACACCATTAGTGGCCTCATATGTCTCATGCTTACTGTGTCTCATGTTTGCATAATTTTCTCTTGTGCTTGATTTAATTTCATGTTGTTTTGTATAGTAATATGCACTGCAAGCATGTCAAACTCAAAGGCTAACATGGGCCAAATAAACAAGGTTTAAGTTCATGTGGGCCGCAAAAAAACAAAAGTTTCAATTTTCATAGAAATGTAGGTTTATTTCGATAGAGACATGCTGAATACAAAAAGATGAAATAAAAGAGTAATCATTAACATAAAATAATAGAACATTTTAATAAAAATTAATATTTTTTTCTTGAACATTAACTTACCAGACACTGAATAACTGTACAAATTAATAAGCATAATGCAAATAAACCTTTTTTTCTTGTTCTCTAAAACACACCAAACAAGTCAGTACAAGACTAATGACATGGCAATCAGCTGCTAAAATATTCACTGGAAAGATATGGTGCACCTGCGCTAAGGGAAATGAATGCTACACGATTATAGTAATCAGTCATTAGCAAACATTATAGTTCATTATTAATAATTATGAGAACAGGATATTGTAAAAATTAAGTTACAAAACTTTTATTAAAATGTTTCTTACATACCATTATATTGGCTGGGCCACAAAAATATTTGTTGTGGGCGGCATGCGGCCCACAGGCCACAAGTTTCACATGCTTGCTATACATGCTTGTAGACGAGAAGCTACACTGGCTATACCACATACCCTAGGTGTGCAGTAGGCTATACCATCTAGGTGTGTGTAAGTGCACTCCGTGATGTTCGCACAAATACAGAATTGCCTATTCACATTTCTTAAGCTGTATCCCTGTTGTTAAGCAGTATGTGACTATATATATAAATCTCCATCCTATATAATAAAACCCTAATATGCAAATCGACCAAAAGGCAGAACAACCGGTTGCTATGACACGCACCGACCACCAGGGGGCAGATGCTCAATGCAGGAGCTTCCCCCTGATGGTCAGTGCGCTCCCACAGGGGAGCGCTGCTCAGCCAGAAGCCGGGCTCATGGCTGGTGAGTGCTGCAGCAGTGGCGGGAGCCTCTCCCACCTCTGCAGCAGCGCTAAGGACCCCTTGGGGGATGGCCGACTGCCAGCTTAGGCCCACTCCCCACACTGCTGGCTTAGGCCCATGGGGAGCAGGCCTAAGCCAACAGTCAGACATCCCTCAAGGGGTCCCAGACTGCAAGAGGATGCAGGCCAGGCTGAGGAACCCCCTTCCCCCCGCCCCTCAAGTACATGAATGTCATGCACCAGGCCTCTAGTATATAGATATAGATATAGATATAGATATAGATATAGATATAGATATAGATATAGATATAGATATAGATAGACATAGATATATAGATATATATATGCATATATATATATAACTACATATATTCATGCACTAAGTTTATATATACATATATAGTCATGAGTTTAATATAGATATTTAATACACAAGTTGTGGCAAAAGAACCAGGAAGGAGACAATGACTTTGGGATCTGCACATTCATGGTTATAACATCCCAGAGCTAGAGAAGACCTTAGAGGCCATCCAGGCAACCTCTCCCCCAAGAGCATCCTTACAGACTGTCATTCTGTCACAGTTAAGTATCGGAGTTGGTATTTGTCTGATTCCAAGCCAAAGATGGCGCTGGGAAATCCATATCAAACCAGGAAGAAGGGAAGAGAAGAAAAGAATGCAAAAATTATGGGAAAATTTGTTCTAAATACCCTGAATTTGTTGCCAAGTCAGGCCAAAGTGTGGGTAACCTGGGAACCCACTACTTGTGATTGGCATCTAAAGTTGGGGCAGCCTTGAGGGGCTGAGCCCTGACCCTGTGGGGTCTGTGCTAACTCCAGGTCAGTACATTCTCAGATTCTGTGGAAATAGGAGAAATTTATATACCAACCAAATGGAGTTTTATTGTCCATGTTCTCAGAGTGCCAAGGGGACTCCGCTCCTTACACTTCTCAAAGACCCTTATATCCTGGTGGCTTCAGGTAAGTTGACAGTATTCCCCCTTGGGTTGGGAGAGCCTGGGCTTCAGGGCCATGTGGCTCACAGAACTGTCCTCCCCAGGCTCCCTCTGCTTTGCCAACATGGGAGTGGCCATGCTGGAGCCCACACTGCCCATCTGGATGATGCAGACCATGTGTTCCCCTGAGTGGCAGCTGGGTAAGTGGCCTTGGTCCCCAACTCAGGCTTGAACAGAAGTGTGTGCCACGGCTCTTTCTCAGGTATTAGAGAAGCATCACTAGGTCCAGGTCTTCAGGGTCATGTGCTTCCTTCAGAGAATGACCTGCCCATTCACACCTGTAAATCAAGCCTGATTGGGTGGGTAGTGCCTCCAAGAAGTGGCCCAAGAAGGACAGGGTGGGAGGGGCTGACAGGGCTGTAGAGCAGCTACTTCCTGTGTGGTAGAACCATTTATGATTTCTAGTCAGAGGACCTAGATTTTCATTTCTATTGGTTGGCTATGCAAACTGCGCAAGTCACAGAAACTTTCTGAGCATCATTTTTCTCATCTCTAAAATAGGCATCAGAATACTATCTAGTTCAAGGGTAATTTGAGGAATAAATGGCAGTTGTGCACCGTAGAACATTAATATGCACCCCCACTACCATCCATATTTTCTCGCTTCAACTCTCCTTTGCCCGCATTACTTTTTTTTGCTACCTTTTCACCTCTGAAAAGGAACTTATGGAAATGTTGTTCTGTAGCCCTCACCTAGGGAAGGTGCTGGGCTCTGTACCCCAGTGGAGAGCGCTGGGCCCAGGAGAGAAGTCTGCAGCCTCCTCTGCTCCATGGAGAGATGTCCTTGTGACTCATCTGAGGAGGGTCTGGCCCTTTCCAGGAAGCCTGAGGACAGGGACAGAGAAGTCTACGTGCAAATCGCTCAGTCACTGCAGGGAGGAGAGGCATATGGGGCCAGAGGGGAAGCCGATAAGGACCTGATATGGCTCAGCCTGCAATAAAAAGCACTAAATCTAATTTTTTAGGGGACGATTCTAAGCAAGGCTTCCAGCCCCAAATTGAATTTTTCTGGGCTGCAGCTGCCTCTGACCATGACAATTAATTGAGTTAGTCAGTGCTTGGTGCCAACCAGCATCCCTGACCTGAGGTTCTGGCTGTGCAGGTGGGAACCACAGCTCAAAATAACCCTTCTCCAGCCTTCCGTACTCAAAAGAGAGAATATTAAAAGCAAACCAGCATCTGTCAGTGACCGGTGAATTGTTGACTTTGGGCTTAATTGTAATCGGCACAGTAGTTTCCATTAGGCAGCACTGTTGCCTCTCTGTGGGAGAGGCAGAGTGGCAGGTGAGACCCCAGGAAGTGCACAGGGTGGGTTCCGGGTCCCCCTTGCAGGCCAGGCTGTCACAGTGTCAGAGCTCAAGGAGGCTTTGTCTCCCCCACCCTTGACAGCCTTCCTCAGGGCTGTCTTTATCAAACTGCCCGGAAAGCTTGTTGAAACTCAGATATGGAAGCCCCACCCAGCAATTCAGTGAAACAAGTTTGCATGCCTAGCCAGTTTCCGGGTGATGCTGACAGGGCCTCGGTGACCACACTGAAAAATATGGCTCTAAATGCAGATCACCTCTCAGTGCTGGGAGGAAAGGAGACGAGGCTTCGGGAGGGATTGTCGTCCGTGACTGAGCACTCTAATGTCCCACGTGCCTGCTGCTCTCACCGAGGGAGCGGGAGAAATACTCCGGCTTTGGAGACAGGCTGCCTGGGTTTGAATCCTGGTAGCCACTTACTGGTTGTGACCTTGGAGAAGTTTCCTAACCTCTTGTGAATTCCACTCTTTTTATTTATAAAAATGGAGCAGCTTTTCCTTCAGAGAATGAGTTGTTTTCAGGATTAAATGAATCTATGAATTCTAAAAGGAATCGCACCATGTATGGAATATAGGATATACTCAGTGAATCAAAATCATTACTGTTTTCATAATTGTTTTTGTTTAAAGCACTTTGATAATCACAACTGTGTATAATCCCCACCCCTTGAAGATGTGCAATGAAAAATCTATGTGTGTCTGTGGACATACAGTCTGGAATACCTGTTTTGTACAAGAAGTCACTGAAATGCGAGCCATTTCCAGGCCCTAAATAAAGAACAAGCCACTCTGATTGAGGAAAATATCATTCAGAAAGTTTCACACCATTTAAAATGACAGTAAGAGGATGATCTAGGAGGCTTCCTAGGGGAACTTGATTCCAGACAATCAGGTAAACAGTTGAGTAGTTATAACTTCTAATTTTTTTTAAGCAATTAAACATAAACAAGTGGGTACAGTTTGAAACAGATTGCCATGCTGCACAGGTTGACTAGACAAATCCAGTGAAGTATACTTCACTTCCACCCGCAGAAGAGAATATTAAAAGCAAACAAGCCATCCGCCCATATGTGGTGAATTGTTGACTTTGGGTTTAATAGTCATCGTCATGACAGCTTCTATTAGGCAGCACGTTTCCTCTCGGTACAGAGAGGCCGAGAGGCTGGCAAGGCCCACGGAAACTCACACAGCTGATTGCAGGTAGCCCCTTGTGCCAGAGCCATCTGGCTGCCACATTGGAGGTGTGGGTGGTAGAAACACCTGGAGTTGGAGTGAGAAGGCCTGGGTCCAAGTCCTGACGCTATTTCTCAACAGATGATACTAAGCAAGGCCAGTGCTCAGAGGGTACTTAACCTGTGCCAGGAGCTACGCAAAATGGTTGCTAGGCATCGTGTCATCTAAGCCTCTCAGCCAGCCTATCTAATAGGAATTAATATTATCCCAATAATTCAGAGGTTTCTTATTCTGTTCCAATTTCCCATTGCCCTCCCAAACCCTGTGCCTTATGGAACACTCTGTCGTGGGCAAGGTCCCAGTACCCTCAGCCTCTTCTCCATACACATCCCACATCTCCTTGCCCTAACTGGGACCTGGATGTTTCCTGAGAACGTTGTTTCATGCAGCCCTTTGGTGCAAGCTCATGTTCCTCCTTTGCTGCTTCTGAATCATCTCTCCCAACTCCTTTGAAGATCATGTCGTTAAGTTATACCACCCGCCCCTCTTCACTTCAATCATCCACCAACCCCTCACTTACCCCTTCTCATTCACTGGGCTCGTTTTCTTTTTTATCTCTACTCCTGTCGCTGTTTCTGGTGACTTCAGTAACCAGGTGGATAATCTCTGATATTTAATTTTACTCTTTTGAAATGATCTTTTTCTCCTCTCCAATCAACCTCAACCAAACCTTCGTGTAATCTTGACATTGACAACATCATTAATTGTATCACCTCTGAAATCTCCATTCTAAGCAGTCCAGTTATCCCCTTCCATATTCCCTGCTTAGGTACTCTAATACCCATGGCTGTAGGAACCATGCATAAACCAGTTAGTGGAACGTATCTGTGTTGAGGATCTTTCTGCAGAACTCTAGACTTGTGTGCCCAACTGCCTTATGTCTCCAGTTGGACATCTTATAGTCTTTCAAGCCTTTCATGGTCCCTCCAAGCTCTTTCTTCATCTCCAGTCTCTAGCCACCCAATTCATTAGGGCAAAAACGTAGGTCATCCTTGATGTTTCTCTTTCCCCCACTCCTATGCCTGTCCCCAATCCAACAGAAAATTCCACTGACTCCACCTGCAAAATACCTTCACTTCTCTGTATAGTGACTTCTTTTTAAAAAAATCATTATTGTTGAAAATATTACAGATGTACCCCCAATTATCTCCCCATTGCCCCCCTTCACACAATACCCGCTGCCCCAGGCCTTCACCCCTCTATTGTCTGTGTCCATGGTTAATGCACTTATGCATATGAACTCTTTGGTTAATCTCTTTCTGCTCCCCTCCCCCTCCCCTCTGTGATTCATCAATCTGTTCCAATTTCCATGCCTCTGGTTCTATTTTATTCATTAGTTTATTTTGTTCATTGGGTCCCTTGTTTGTTTATTTTTATATTCAATTATTGACAGATATGTATTTATTGCCATTTTATTGTTCATATTTTTATTTCTTCTTCTTTTTCTTCTTCTTCTTCAAGACCCTTTAACATTTCATGTAATACTTGTTTGGTGGTGATGAGTTCCTTTAGCTTTTTCTTATGTGAGAAGATCTTTATCTGATTTCAATTCTAAATGATAGCTTTGCTGGATAAAGAATGTTGGTTATAGGTCCTTGCTTTTCATCACTGCATATTTCTTGCCACTCCCTTTTGGCCTGCAGAGTATCAGTTGAGAAATCAGCTGACAGTGGTATGGGCCCTTTCTTGTAGGTAACTAACTGCTTCTCTCTTGCTGCTCTTAGGGTTCTTTCTTTGTCTTTAACTTTTGGCACTTTAATTATGATGTGTCTTGGTGTGGGCTTCTTTGGGTTCATCTTGTTCAGAACTCTGAGCTTCCTGGGCTTGCATGTCTATTTCTTTCACCAGTTAAGGGAAGTTTTCTGTCATTATCATTTCGTTTTCAATTTCTTCTTCTTCTTCCAGCACCTCCATGATGCAAATGTTGGTATGCTTGAAGTTGTCCCAGAGGCTCCTTACACTATATTCATACTTTTGCTCTTCTAATTGGGTGTTTTTTTGCTTCCTCATATTCTAAATTGCTGATTTGATTCTTGACATTCTCTACTATTGATTCTCTGTAAATTATTCTTCATTTCATTTAGTGTATCCTTCATTTATGACTGGCCCTTTTTTATGTGGTTGATGTTCTCACTAAATTTCTTAAAGTTCTCATTAAGTTTTGTGAACATCCTTATAACCATTGTTTTGAACTCTGTATCTGGTAGTTTGCTTGCTTCCATTTCATTTAGTTCTTTTTCTGGTGATTTCTTCTGTTCTTTCATTTGCAATATGTTTGTGTTTTTGTCTGTTGTTTTGCCTCCACATTTTGGCTGTTTTCCTGTGTTTGTTTCTATTTAATAGGTAGATCTTCTATGTCTCTTTGAATTGGTAGAGTAGCCTTGTGTAGTAGATGTCCTATAGGACTAGTGACTAAGCCTGTCCATCACCTGAGCTGGGCACTCTAGGTGTACCCCTGTGTGGGCTGTGTGCACTGTCCTGTTGAGCCTTGATTATAAGGCAGGAATTTCACTTCCTAGGAAATATTTATGTCTTTCTCTAAAGCTCATGTTCTTATACTGATAACCAAGGGTATTTGATACATGAGAAGGCTCATTAGGGCTGGTACATTAAATGTATTAAAATCCTGCTCCTGAGGAATGCAGAGGTGTGGGACCCTATGTCATCTGCTCTAGGTTTGCACAAGGATCTCCCACCCACAAATCAAACTGGTTTGCAATCCTTGAAGGAAATCTGGAGACTTCACTGTATTACAGAAAATAAGGTGTTTTAGAGTAAGTGGGGCATGTCCTGAAATGCTGACCTGTGTCTTTCTACAGGTCTAGCTTTCCTGCCTGCCAGCGTCTCCTATCTCATTGGCACCAACCTCTTTGGTGTGTTGGCCAACAAGATGGGTCGGTACGTAGATGGGGTATCTGGGAAGAACAAGAGAAATGTAAGGTAGGACAGACTTTTGAGGATGTTCCTGCACATGAGATGATGAACAACTTCCCTGAGGTTGAAAGTTTAGTACAAGTACACACAGACAAAAAAATGCCCACTGTGAGCATGGGGCTGATTAGGTGGTGAGAGCCGTAAGGAGAAAGGAAGGTCCTGAGCTGGTTGCTGTAGAAGAGGCAGTGAATATTTGAGGGGCAATCTTTACTTTCCAGATGTTTATTGTCCAATTGAAAAGATAAAATAACCCCACAGAGAACAGGTATGAAAAAAAGCAGTTCTCTGGGTCAGTGTTTCCAAACTGTGTTCCATGAAGCCCACAGAGGCCACTAAGGGTTGAGGACTAAGAGGTATCAGTCTGGATCCTATTCCTCCATAATAGTGAGAATAGCTTTAATTTTATCTTTGTAGTGCAGTATAAAGATTTTTAAAATAACTTTTAAAAACAGAGAAATCAGAGAATGAAAGAAGTTTGGTTGTGTTTTTTTTTGGGGGGGGGGTGGTATGTGGTTTCTGAGATGGATCGTGAAGACCAAATGAAATATGAATACAGGAGTGGCTGTCTGAATTGGGAAACAGCAAGAATCAAGTTACTTCCAAGGGCCAGTGCCTTCTCAGTCAACTGGTTCCCCTTCTACAGGAAGGGAGAATGTTACCATTACGTCCTCTGCTTCTATATGGAAAAAAAAGCATGCATAGAGATGGGGGAAAGAGATGGGGGAAGGAAAGGACAGAAAAAGGGCTCACCTGGATACAATCTGGTCATGTACAGATGCATTCATCTTCTGACATCCTACTGGGTTCTGGAATTAGGAGTGGTAGGACTAGCCAGTGCGGTGGTGATGAGGTGGCAGGTGGAAGGGATCTCTCCTTTTGGCATCATTTAATGACAGCTCTTTTTTCCCAGATGGCTTTGCTCCCTGATTGGCATGGTGGTAGTAGGTACCAGCTTGCTTTGTGTAAGTATAATAAGGTCTAGTTGGGACAGACAGAGAAAGAAAGAGAGAGACACCAAGAAATTTAAACACCACTTTCCTTTAAAATGAGCAGAGGGTGGACTTGGCAAGGACTGTCAGAAAGGCCATTTCTGCCTAAGTAGGAATTTAGCACCGAAAGAGATGCCACCAGGCATCCCATTAAAGATAGGTAAGGAAGTAGAGGGAGAGGGCAGTGGGAGGGTTGGAGACGGAAGTCTGAGGCTCTGTGTATGGGCATATGAAGCAATACATGTTGGTATCTATTTCTGGGGCCAGTAAGATGGTGTATTTTATGGCTTCATTTATTCATCCCATCTTGACAGAACCCCATAAGCCACTAGGTGAGCCATTATCTGTACCTCAGCCTCCAGGACTAGAATATTAGATAGAAAAGGAAAGAAAGAAGGGCTTTTCCATTTTCAAGAGTCCCTTCAAGCTCTCTAAGCTGTTATTGTCTCCTCTTCACAATGGAGACCATAAGCACACTTACAGGGTTGCCAAGGCAATCCACATAGACCATAGCAGTGTCTGGCATATAGTGAGCCCCAGTGAATCTTAGCCAATATTATTAATAAAATATAAATACCCCTTGAGGAATCTTTCCCAAAGTTATTATCAGCCATTAATATCAAAACGATACATTAAACCCTCTGAGGGGTGAGTGTGTTGAAATAGCAAGTTTGGGTGACAGGTACCCAGGGAGGAAGGTAATGAACCAGCAGAAGAGGAAAGGAAGGCTTCCATGGATGTCAGGGAGGGTGAGAGAATGAGCTTCACAGGCTTGTTTGTATCTCCTCTCTTTCTTGCTCCAGTGGCTACCAAGTTAAGGCTTGGATGATGTTGCTAACAGAAATGAGAGGAACTCCATTCAGTGAAGAATGAGGATAGAAGTGTGTGCTTGGGTGGAGGGGGCAGAGAGCAGGGAGGAAGAATCCATGCAACATCCATGCAACAGAAAAGGACCATTGTTATGAGATAAAGCAGTTGAATCTGAGGTTCACCATGGATCTTGCCCCTTGTTAGCTCTGTAACTTTGGACAGATCAAACAGTCTAGTGTTCATATCTTTAAAATGGAGGTAAAGAGTCGTCTTCATAGGAAGTGTGAGAATCCAAACAGGTGGCATACGTGGCAGAGCACGTGAGTGCATATCATGGGAAAACGCTTTGTTGCGCTGCCTGCACGTGACCCAGCTGGACTCCTGACGAACTCTTCCTCTTTTCCTACCGCAGGTTCCTCTGGCTCGTAATATTTTTGGCCTCATTGGTCCCAATGCAGGGCTTGGCTTTGCCATAGGTAAGAAGTGCCCTTAAAGCAGTGGTTCTCAACCTGTGGGTCGCGACCCCTTTGGCTGTCGAACGACCCTTTCACAGGGGTCGCCTAAGAACATCCTGCATATCAGATATTTACATTACGATTCATAACACTAGCAACATTACAGTTATGAGGTAGCAACGAAAATAATTTTATGGTTGGGTCACAACATGAGGAACTGTATTTAAAGGGCCAGAAGGTTGAGAACCACTGTCTTAAAGGAAATAAGAAGAATCTAAATGTTGGCTTTGGGTCACACCAGAGGAGGTCTATGGACAGGTAGAGGGATGAGGAGGGCAGCTGGCAGGGGTATGGAGAGATGGGCTCATATTCCTACCTGGAATGGGTGTCATGTTGAGTAGGGGGACAGCAGGCTAAGGAAGTGGACTAAAGGGAGGAGGGGAAGGGAAGATGCACAGACAGGGAGGGGCCTGGGGGTATTGCTGGCAGAATGTATTCTGTTTGCTCTGGCCACAGGCATGGTGGATTCCTCTATGATGCCCATCATGGGACACCTGGTGGACCTGCGCCACACCTCCGTGTATGGGAGTGTCTATGCCATCGCTGATGTGGCCTTTTGCATGGGCTTTGCTATAGGTAAGTTGGTGAGGGGAGAGGGGAGCACCCAGGACCTGGTGCCCCGTCTCCCTTTCCCACTGTTTACCGGGGAAGTGGAGCTGGGAGACTGATCCTCCCAGGGTTCTGGAGACATTTGACCCTGGGGCATCCTCTGGGTCACCTGCTGATCCTCACCTGGTATCTTCAATAAACACTGGTGACTTTGACTTATCTCTCACAGGCCCATCCACTGGGGGTGCCATTGTGCATGCTATCGGTTTCCCCTGGCTCATGGTCATCATCGGAGTCATCAACATCATCTATGCTCCTCTCTGCTGCTACCTGAGGAGGCCCCCAGCCAGAGAGGAGAAGCTTGTAAGGGGCTCTGACAACTGCTAAAAACAATCTTGTTTCTTTCCATGTCTCTCTCATTCCTTTTCACTCTGTGCTCTTACTTCCTCCTGGTTTAATCGTTCCTCTGCTTTGCCAAGTGTTCTGATCTCCTTTTCATCTTTATCTTTCCTTTGTGGACTTCCTTATTTTCCCTTCCCTACATAACCACTTCCTCTCTTACACCAGGCAGGTAAGCAGGGTCCTACGTAAACAAGGAAAATGGGAAGGTTGCAAAGAGTTGGGAGCAGGGACCATCAAAGGCATTTTATAGTTGATGTAGTTACTAGCAAAACATGAATTACCACATTATCTCCCTAAAATGGATAGAATTTCACTGGGTTCATTCATTTATTCATTTGTGTCTACCATGATCCTTACCAGGTCATCTCAAACTGTCAAAACCTTAGGGGAGAGAACCACCACATATGATTTTCGTTGATAAGATACTTTCCTCTTATTGAAGTATGAGCACCCTGAGGGCACGGGTGGGTTAGGGATGGATGTGGTGTCTGCTCAAAGGAGCAATAGAAGAAAGGTCTGATTGGGCGGGGGCCTGCACTAGCTGTAGCCTGCACTACCGTCCTATTAGGATTCAATTACAAGGTAACAAATGTTTACCTTGACTAGGGTTGCTACAGCTAGGTGCCTTGGGAGGCCTGGCATGTACATGAAGCAGAAAGAGGGTCCTATGCTTGTTCCTTGAGTCTTTCCTGAGCAATCCTAGACTTGGATGAACTAGCTGGGATGGGAATGAGGAGACTGAGTAAAGATGTTCAGTGATTTCTCTTCCTGCCTCTTGCTGCAGGCAATTCTGAGCCAGGAATGCCCAATGGAGACCCGGATGCATGCAGTCCAGAAGTCCGTGAGGGCATTTCCACTGGGGGAGGACAGCGATGAGGAGCCTGGCAGTGAGGAGTAGCAGCAGAAGGTGGTCCCTGAGCCTGTCACATGTGGGTCTCTGAGGCTCAGACCTCAATGATCACCTCTTTCCTTGGAACTAGATCACCGTGGACCGCTCAGTAGGCTTCATTTCCCTCTCCCCTGGTGTCTCTCGACCTCCCTCCCCTGGATGCAGCCCAGGTTCTCTCCTCACCCGTGCAACCCACAGCTCTCCCTCTCACTTCGATGCCTCAGGTGGCCCATCTTTTTTGGGAGGACAGAGGGATGCTTTCTGCTAGGCTTCTGGGAGGCTGATTAAACCTGCACGATGACCGGTTCTGCAAGGTGTGACTCATTTCCTGGAGGCAGCAAAGAGCACAGGGTGCCCCTGAAACCAGTGGGGTGACTGGCAAACCCATTTCATCTGCTGTCTGGTTTTCTTTGGCACGGGGCTCCGTGCTCTGTCCCTCCCCCAGTTTTTCCGGCTAAGTTGAGAAAGCTTCCTCAACGTGGTACTGCTGCAAAGTTGCCAACCTGGGAAATCTTTGGCCGGATTTGTAGTGTTTTCCCTGTGGCAGAGCCTACAGCTGCTAATGTGCCTTTTTCCTCAGTGAATGGAGGACTCTTTTTTTCATTACCACATGGAAGGGAAAGAGCCTGTGTCTCTTACGCTTGAGTTACTGGGCATTCTCGCTGTTCCCTCTGTGGACTTCCACCTTCCCTAAACCTCTTAGACTCTGAGAAATAAAAATAGGAGGACAGAAAACTACCTACTGTTCCCAAGATTTCATGGGAATAAGTACAGAGCAGCTGCCCTAAAACCCTTCCAATGGTGGATTTCCTAATTCTTTCCTGAGGATCCTCATGAGGCATTGTTCACACTTGTTGATGAATGTGTTATTGCGTCATTCCGACATGGTAACCTGGATGCTCTTTTATAGCAAAGAAAACCTGTGGGCAAATACATTTGGTACTGTAAACATTTTGACTTTTTGCTACTTTTTAAAAAACAATTATTGAGCAATGGGGTTTCAAGGACACGTATGTAATACCTTAATCAATAAAGAAAAAAAAGAGATGGGAGACATGACACTCGCTCTTAAGTAGCTTCCCATTTTTTTGGTCAAACGGGTTATGCACAGTGTAACAATGGGCAATACTGTAAGTTAGTGTCCACTCTCTTCATGTACAAGAGACAGGGATGCTCATGGTCTGGGTGGGGAATAATAGCGAGATGGAGGCAGAGGCAGCAATGGGAAGACCCACAGGTGCAGGCTGCAGGGTGCCTGGGTATCAGCCTGGGGTGTTCAGGCTTGACTGTGGCATGCTGCCTGGCTCTGATTATTGCACACCTGTGTAGGAGTTTGGTGGGGTCAGTACAAGCTCCAACTCATCTGAACACATTCAAGCTGAACCTCAGTGAATCTTATCACCTGGACAATGGATGACTGGTTTATGGATATGTTTTTAGGGGGGTGGCATTAACTAGAGTCGCTTGATATGCAAAGTCCATGTGCTTATATCGTCATTTAGTCAGGATGATACTTGTCTCATTTTGAAGGAGCTTAATGATAAAATTAGGAAATCATTTGTCAAAATATGTAAGCTGTAACTACAGATGCAGGCTGAGTGGAGGCCCCTGTGACTGCTGTGCAAAAGGGGAGTGGGTCGGGGGTTGGAGGGGTCCGGGGCACTGAGAATGGGTCACCGCTGATTCTCACACCCACGTGGAGGAGGATTTATAATACAGGATGGGCCTGTTACAGAAATTGTTAACACATTGAAACAATTAAGACGATCTTTAAAAAGAGAAAGTCATTCTTGACTTGCCAGTTAACATTGTTTGAGCAATATAAAACATATTTAGGGAGAAACCAATAGATATAATTTATTTAGACAAGAGTGAACACCAAATGCAAGGTATTCCGGAGATGCTTTTTATTGTTGATCAGAAATAGGTTATAAACATAGCCTGTGTATGAAACCTATCAGAAGGAGAATCACATAAAAACAGACAATGGAATTTGTCTTTATTAGTAACTTTACAAGTGCCATGAAGAAAAGAACGCATGGTACACTTCCCACATTTACAGATGACACAAAATTCTTCTAAAAATGAAAATACCAACCCAGTGAGAAAGCCACAAGAACGTTTTTTGTTTTATTTTATAAAAGTAGCATAACTTGTCCGATGGCCTCCACTGTGAGGAGGTTGAGGATATGCATTTCCCTCTATGGAAGCGAGGAAGTGCGGAGATTCTAAATATGCTCATGGGGTGAGAGGCTCTGAATCACCAATTACAATGCAGCAAAGAAGACAGTGGAACGAATGAGCATATTGAGCGTTCTCAGAGTGTCGGAAACAAACCAGAAGACATTGTATTTCCCAGGTACAGAACCTGGGGTGGAAGCCACAGCACCAAAAGTTAAGGCCGTAACCATGGAGTCAGAGAACATGCAGAGCGGGCATGTGAGATGATGAGTGTGCAGTGTGGAGAGACACAGGAAAGTCCTCACAGGGTTTCAGCATCGCTGTTGAGAAGTTTGGTGCCATTAGATTCTAGATCCTTTGAATGGGATCTGCTGATGCTGTTGGCTTTTAGGATCTTATATCAAGTCTTCTGAAATCTCTCTCTATAAAACCCTAATATGCAAATAGACCGGATGGCGAACAATTGAACAACTGAACAACCGGTCACTACGACGTGTGCTGACCACCAGGGGGTGCACATGGAACATGGCAGGTGTCGGCCACGGCAGGATGGTGGAGCAGGTGAATGGGGGTGCCAGACCAAGTCAGGGCACCGGTTGCTGTGATTGGGGCGAGCCTCTGGTGGTTACTGAAAATTCTTTGCTCCCTCACACCATGGTCCCACCCAGCTCTTGCACCTGCTGCCTGCACCAGAGCTGCTGCTTGCACCCACTGCCAGCACCCAGTGCTGGCCCTGATTGCTCAACACTGTCAGTGGGTATGAGCAGCGGCTGCTGGCCCCGATCACCCCTCAGGGCTTCTCCACCTCCCCCTGCTCCTGAGGGGTGATCAGGGCCAGCAGCTGCCTCTTGCACCCGCTGCCGGTGACAGCCCCACTCACACCTGCAGCCCGTGCCGGCCCCAGTTGCTCTGTGCCATCAGCGGGTGCGAGCCCGGTCAACGCAGTCAGCGCATGGGAGTGGCGGTGGTGGGAGTGGGACTGCTGGCAGACAGGGGATGGGGACGGAGGGGGGCGCAGTGGGAGGAGCCGGGTGGGGGCATGAAGGATGGGCCAAGACCTGGCCCTGTGCCCACCACAGCCTCGAGGCCCACAGTTCCTTTCAAGGTGCACAAATGTGTGCACTGGGCCGCTAGTTTCACAATAATGACTCTTGGTGGAGGGTTTTTTATTCATTGTGCTACAAACCAATAGACCCCTTCAATTTAGAAAATTGTGTTCTTTTGTTCTAGGAATTTTACTGTGAGATCTCCTTCATAATTTCTTCTATGTATGCCTTTTGCTTTCTCTTTTCCAAATATTTTTATTGATTTCAGAGAGGAAGGAAGAGGGAGAAAGATAGAAACATCAATGATGGGAATCTTTGATTTGCTGCCTCCTGCAAACCCTCCTCTGGGGATAGAGCCCATAACCCGAGCATGTGTCCTGACTGGGAATCGAACCAACTGTGACCTCCTGGTTCATAGGTTGACTCTCAACCACTGAGCCACACCAACCGGCTGCCAATTTCTTTCTTTATGGAAATCCTATTTGCTGGCCGTGGGCTTCTTGGATTGATTGTTTTTCTTTCTTTTTCCTTCTATTAATTCTTTGAACTTAATTTGTTCTGCTCTCTGAGAGATTTTTCTCAATTTTACATCCAGCTGGTCTTTGTAATATATATATATTTTTTCATTTTAACTGTGATTTATAAGAGATTTCCAATTTTTTATACCCTTCTAATCTCATTTCATGGTTGCAATATTTTTTTATCTCTCTCAGAGTGGGTCAAATTATTTTTTGCTCCTTGCATGTGTATGTTTCCTTGGTTCTGGTGTTGGCTTGTTTGAGCTGTTTTTCACTATGGAGACTTTCCTTTGAAAAGCTCCTGGAACTATGATGACAGGGCTGTGAACACCTGGGGTGAGCTCTTTTATGGAGAGCTCACCAATATCAGTGTCTGTTGGTCTTGTCTCTAAATTTCTCAGTGCAAACACTTCCTGCTGGTGTGGGGGATGGGTTAACATATTTTGGAGCAAACTGGTTTAAGGGGGTTGGGGCGGGCAGTGGATTTCGAACTCGTCACCCTCACTGTGTTTCCTGTAGAAGTGGAGTTCTTACACAGAGTTGCAAGAAAAGCATTTTGGGACCCATGCATGGGGTAAGACTTTTGGAGCAAACACCAAGGACTCAAAGAAGAGTCCCCAGGTGTCGGGTGTCTCATTCACTACCAGATGGACCAGGTGGCTCAGCTCTGTCCCACTGTGGAAGAAGTCCAGTCTTGCCTTCGCCAAGCCTAGAAGAAGGGCCAGAGTCTGGAGATGTGCCATTACCTCGCATCGGCAGCGCATCTGAAGCTGCCACAGCTCAATTTAGTCCATGACAAAGCTTAGTCCAGCTCATCCAGCCAGTCCCCACCCGGCTAGTTTAGTCTCTTCCCGGCTGCACGCCATCTGGCACCTCGTCTGCGTACGTAGGCCCACGCTTGGAGCCCACCCTAGCTTGGGCTTGAGAGGCTGCTGCAGAGAGAGAACATGCATGAACGGGCAAATGAATGGGCAAATGCAATGGACCTTTGATTAAGTTACCTCGGGTTTGAGAAGGGGTAAGTTTAGTTTCTTGCTTTGCTTTTTTAAGAACATTTTTGTTTATTGATTTTAGAGCAAGAGGAGGGGTGGGGAGAAAGAGAGAGAGAGAGAAAGAGAGAGAGAGAGAGAGAGAGATTTGTTGCTCTGCTTATTATGCATTCATTGTCCTCTGGGGATCAAACCTGCAACCTTGGAATATCAAGACGATGCTCAAACCAACTGAGCTACCCTGCCAGGGCAGTCTTCTTTCAAACTAGCCAATCTCTTTCCTGGCTCTTTGCGGGCTTGTTCTGGGGCTTCCCCCTATCCAATGCCTTTCTTAGATCTGTTGGGGTTTGTGACCCTTATTTATTCCAATTTCCCCCCAGTTAGATGCCTCCCTCTTATGGTCACCATCTTGGCTCCTACTGTGCATGCGCCCAGCAGAGGAATTTCCCCTTTACTCCAACTCCCCCCACCCCCTCTGCCAATAATCTGCAGGGAACAGACCAGAGGTTCCCTGGGGAGATTAGAAAGCTTGTCATTCTCCCTACAGGGGCAAGGGTGAGGATGTTAATCCCCTTGGTGGAGATGCAGCCATCTCCTGGGGGTCTGAAGCTGTAACTTCCAGACCTAACCTTGATTCCAGATGCAATCAGACCCAGCGATCCAGCAGCTCCGGGCTCTTTTGTTAACTCCTAGCTACCTAAGCTAACAACTGCTTGAAGTAAGGCACATCCCCTCTGCCTTCCATCTGAGTAATGTCCTCAGGTTGGGGGGTTTTGTTTATTCGCTTTGCCTCTCTGGTTCCATTTTTCTACAGAATAAACCCTCTGCCCCAGTGACAGGTAGGCTATTTGCTGACTTCGGGGTATAGTGGAAGGGATCTACCCTCCTGTGTTAAGTGTTACTGTCCCCACTTTACAAATGAGAAAATCGAGGCCAGAGGCTAAATAATCAGCATGAGCTTAGTCACTTTCTCACATAAAAAATCTCAGCAGATTTCATCTCAGGTTAGCCTGAGCTCTTTCCTCTATAAACTATTATCTCAACAAACACCTTCTGCTCATGAACAAACTTAACTCAGGGTGCTTTTTTTGTAGCAGGGAAGTGTTACTAAAGTTTGAATGAGCTGTGGGAACTTTCCTGCATATTTTGAGAAATGTGCTATGCAACCTTCATATCTACTCCAATGTGGTGTTTCCTCCCTCCTGAGACACCTTCCAAATTGTATCTGAAACTGGCCTCAGATTTCCCATGCTTATGGCCAACTTGCACAATCAAAAGTAAAGGTCAATCCCCTTTCTTTCCAGAAGAGGGCAGTAAACTCCACACTAATTGATTAGACTAAGAACTCTATATTGAAGGATTCTGCCGGTGACTATTCACTAATTATTGTGAGCCTTTACACACACTTACAAATGTCCAGTAACCTTTATTTTCTACATCTCGTTCTCCCTTTCCCCCTTTGCACTCATCACACCCTTATCTCCCCTCTAACGTCGGCCTGTCTGAACCAAGCCGTTCACTGTGCCCTGCTTCTGACCTCCTCCCAGCCCTGAAGGGGGTGGATGAGGATTCCGTTTTCCTTGGGCCAATCCTAAAAAGCTGTTCAGCAGTTTGTGTGAATGACTTACCTCAAGGTAATTGAATGGCTGACCTCAGTGCAACAAACATTGCCTAATGTCTGAGTAGTACTGAGCAGATCTGTAAGAGAACTTTTAAAATAGCATTTAAAACTGCAAATAAAAGTAGCTAGATAGCACTTACTAAGTGCTAGGTGCAGGAGCCCACAGAGGCAATCACAGCCTCCACGTAGCCTTGCAGGTGCAGGGGAGCTCCAAGTTCACGGTGCAGAGAGACAGGAGGAGATGGAGACCTGTAGGAAGGCGATCGCTGCAATTTAAGAGCTTGCTTTGGCGCCAACTTGCTGTTGATCTGGGGTGAGTGGGCCAGAGCCTTTCCCTGACCTACTTAAACCTCAGGAGGGTGAGTGGCCTCCTATCTCTGACGTCCTGCAGCCCTCATGGCTGTGTCACTCACCTGGGTTTTTTTTTTAATTGATTTTTTTACAGAGAGGAGGGGAGAGGGAGTTAGAAATGAGAGAGAAACATCGATCAGCTGCCTCCTGCACACCTCCTACTGGGGATGTGCCCGCAACCAAGGTACATGCCCTTGACCGGAGTCGAACCTGGGACCTTTCAGTCTGCAGGCCGACGCTCTATCCACTGAGCCAAACCGGTCAGGGCTCACCTGGGTTTTTATACACTCGGCCTTGTGTTTCATCTTTACTATCCTGAGTGGAGGAATGGGGTCTCCCCAAGCCAGTGGGGGCTCTTCCAGGGAGCTGTACACTACGCTGTTTGCTCTTTGGTCTTCTTAGAACTTTCCACAGCACATGCGCTTAGAAAACCTTGACTGATGGGAACTTAGGGAGTCCCAGTGCTAGCACTCACTGGCATTTCCCCGGTCTGGGTCTAGGTGTCCTCATCCATGAAACAGGGAGGTTAGCCCTCACCAATCCTATCGTTCTGGATTCTATGCATCCTGCTTCCTCTTTTTTAGGGTCTGTGTAGAGAAGTGATGAATAACAAAAACAGCAGTTGTGCCCTAGCCAGTTTGGCTCAGTGGATAGAGTGTGGGTCTGTGGACTGAAGAGTCCCAGCTTCGGTTCCAGTCAAGGGCACGTACCTCAGTTGCAGGCTTGATCCCTGGCCCTGGTGGGAACGTGTGCAGGAGGCAACCAATCAATGTGTCTCTCTCACATCGATGTTTCTCTCTCTGTGTGTCTCTTCCTCTCCCTTCCACTCTCTCTAAAAATCAATGGGAGAATATCCACGTGTGAGGATTAACAAAAAAAATTAAAAACACACACAACAACCAGCAGTCACTGGGGAAAGGAGGGGGGCTGGAGAATGTTTTACTGACTGTGATTGGCAAATCTGTTTCATTTCTGGGTTTCTGCTTTTGAGTGTGGCATTTTTCATGTCAATATCAGAGCAGTTCTGAGGAGTCAAAAGGGAGCCGGAAGTTTTGGCTGGAGACATCCCGGGGAGGCCCAGTGCAGCCCCCAGCTGTGGCCGTTCCTCCCTCTTCCGAAACAGCAGAGGCGTTAGAGGTGGTGTCACTGAGAGGCTGCAGAGAACTGGAGGACATGGCTCCCCAGAGGCCGTGAAAACCCATCACCAGCAGAACCCTCCTCAGCATAAGACTGAATTGCAGCCAGACCTGCATGCCCTGGAATCACGCCCGTCCCCGGAACCCAGCCTCTGTGCCCTGATCTTCCTTTCCAAGGGGACAGCCACACCCTGCTCAACAGGCCATGTGATGGGTGTGGGGAAAGACCAGCCCTCAGGGTTCAAATACCCAGCAGCAAGTCCTTGCTGCACCTGTCATTCACTCTGAGTCCTCAAGAGGGCATCCCTCAAGGGCCTGTTTCTGTCTGTATGTGGAGCTGTGACTAGCACCTGAACCAGAGCCCTGGGGTCAGTGGGGTCACTGTGGGAAGGCACAAATGGCAATGAGTCTGTTGACATACAGGCCCCAGGCCCCAAGAACTCCGGAGAGATTTCCCTCCTTCCCAGAACATCTCTGTGAGTTTAGCGGGGTCCCTGGAGGCTGGATTTTCACCCAGAGGAGGACAAATAGTGGGAAGGAGGAGGAGAAGCCCCTGGCACTAACGGAGATGCAGAGTCTGAAAGCTGGATCTCACTTTAGGATGCCAGCACTGGGAAGGAGGAATGCAGACAGGCTCACAGGCTGAACTCATCACTACAAGCCCCTCGATTATGCAATGAGTCCAGCCGGGCCGAGGGCAAGCCCCCCCAGCTTAACCCGTTGCCATGTGATTAGCATTTGTCAGTATAAATGGAGGGAAAAGATTCACATAAATGGATACAATATTACCAGGCTTCGGTGACCTGTGTGCAGTCAAGAAGTCAGGACTTGGCACAAAAAAACCCCTCATGCTTGCGTCGCCCGGCCTGGCAGAACACGCAGGCATCGTCTCGCTGCTGTCCGGTGCTGGTGTCTTCACCAACCTGGCCAAGGGCCCAGGGATCACAGCCAGCTGTGCCCTCTGAAAATCCAGGGGAGGGGGCCAGACCTCAGCACAGGAAATGTTTGGAGAGCCATTCAGATCACGTCTGTGTGATCATTCTGAGTCTGTTTCCCCATTCCCCGCAGCAGATCAGGAGTGTCCATGTTCAGCGGGAATTGTGGCAGGACAGTAAGAAGCTAGGGAAATTCCTTGACAAGTGGAATAAGGGAAACTGAGACAAAATCATTAAACAAGGCCAAGTGATTTGAGCAATTTACAGTCAGCTAATGAATCACAAGGCTTTATCGTCCCTAACCAAGGACTCCTAGGAGCTAACGGTTTACACATTCCAGACTGTCCCAGGGCAGAACGGCCTTGATGCTGGTCCCTCTTCAATGATGTGTGTGTGTGTGTGTGTGTGTGTGTGTTATTTGTTTGTTTTTTTAATCCTCACCTGAGGATATTTTCCATTGCTTTTCAGAGAGAGTGGAAGGGAGAGAGGGGAAGAGAGAAAGAGAGAGAGAGATCAATTGGTTGCCTCCCAAATATGTAGGACAGGGAAGATGGGGATTGGGGGGAGGGGGTGGTAGTGAGAAGAGAATCTGCAACCCAGGTTGGTGTCCTTGACCAGAAATTGAACCCATGACCCTTAGGTGTGTGGGCCGGTGCTCTAACCACTGAGCATACCAGTCAGGGCTCAATGATGTTCTTTTTTAAAAAAAAAAAATATTTGTATTGATTTCAGAGAGGAAGGGAGAGAGAAACATCAGTGATGAGAGAGAATTATTGATCGGCCGCTCCCTTAATGATGTTCTTAATGAGGTTCTTTAAAAATGAAACGAACCAGCCCAGCTGGTATGACTCTGTGGTTGAGTGTCACCCTATGAACCAGGAGGTCATGGTTCGATTCTTGGTCAGGGCACATGCCAGGGTTGTGGGCACGACCCCCAGTCAGGGGCCATGCGGGGCAGGGCACAGCCGATCAATGATTCTCTCCATCATTGATGTTTCTATCTTTCTCTCCCTTTCCCTTCCTGCTTGAAATCAATGAAAATATACATTAAAAAAAAACCACGAAACTAACCAGAAAATAACCCCTGTCCCTTCTATACACACATTTTGATGAATCAACAAATTGAAGGACACACCTGAGACGTTAATGAATATTCTGTTAAGACCCTCCCCTGAGACCTCCCTTAAGATTCCGGCCAAAGAGACAGAAAAAGCTTCAAGACAAAGGAGCCACAGCATGCTCTCGATAGAGCACACCCAGGCCTTGTATCTCCGCTGTTTTTCTCCTAAACCCTAGGGGACCCCAGGAGACCTGCAATGAGAGGAGCAGCTCATGCCAGGCTTACCCCCTGAGCCTGTCTCCAGGCCCCCCTTTTCTCTGACTTCCCAGTGAGCTCACTCCTGTCACTGTGACTTTAACTTGTCAGAGAGCTGAAGCAGCCTGGCCTGGGCTCTCTCCTGTGCTTTGACTCTAGCCTAAGCCCTTCCTTTGTTTCACTGGCCCCAGCTTTAATAAACATACTCTCAAAATCACCTGGACTCGTGTTGTGGAATCTTTCCTACATGAAGTCAAGAACCCACACACTACTGGCGGGCCCCAGGCAGACCTGCTCCCGGCCTAGACCCTTCTGGTAACAGAATCACAGGCGCTTAGCACGTGCAGAGAGCTATGGGTGTGAGGCCAACTGCCCTTTCTCCATGGCCTGGACAGAGGGTGTGGTCCCTTTGGCTCACACACCTCTTCTCACAGGGACCTCACTACTCCTCTGCTGTCCTTTCTGGTGGAGAACAGCTCTAATAGTTACCAAGTCATTTCTTATCTGGGAAGAAGATTAAGAGAGATCAGGGAGAGCTGGGTACTGGCTTGCGGAACCGAGATGCCCCTGGCTGGCATCCTCTCTGTGCTGTTGGCTTAGAACAGGGGGGCGGGGAGACAGAAGCATCTGTTGCTCTGCCTCATTGTGTGACCTGCCTGGGCCAGCTTCCCTCTCCTCCCCCTCCTCCTCCTTCTCCTCCTCCCCTCCTCCTCCCCTCCTCCTCCCCTCTTCCTCCTCCTCCCCTTCTTCCTCCCCCTATTCCTCCTCCTCCCCCTCCCCCTCCCCCTCCCCCTCCCCCTCATCCTCCCCCTCCTCTTCCTCCTTCTCCTCTTCCTTCTCCTCCTCCCCCTCCTCCTCCCCCTCTTCCTCCTCATCCCCCTCTTCCTCCCCCTATTCCTCCTCCTCCTCCCCCTCCCCTCCCCCTCCCCCTCCCCTCCCCCTCCCCCTCCTCCTCCCCCTCATCCTCCCCCTCCTCTTCCTCCTTCTCCTTCTCCTTCTCCTCCTCCCCCTCTTCCTCCTCCTCCCCCTCTTCCTCCTCCTATTCCTCCTCCTCCTCCTCCCCCTCCCCCTCCTCCTCCCCCTCATCCTCCCCCTCCTCTTCCTCCTTCTCCTCTTCCTCTCCTCCTCCCCCTCCTCCTCCCCCTCTTTCTCCTCATCCCCCTCTTCCTCCCCCTATTCCTCCTCCTCCTCCTCCTCCCCCTCCCCCTCCCCCTCCCCCTCCCCCTCCTCCTCCCCCTCATCCTCCCCCTCCTCTTCCTCCTTCTCCTTCTCCTTCTCCTCCTCCCCCTCCTCCCCCTCCTCCTCCTTCTCCTCCTCCCCCTCCTCCTCCCCCTCTTCCTCCTCCTCCCCCTCTTCCTCCCCCTATTCCTCCTCCTCCTCCTCCCCCTCCCCCTCCTCCTCCCCCTCATCCTCCCCCTCCTCTTCCTCCTTCTCCTCTTCCTCTCCTCCTCCCCCTCCTCCTCCCCCTCTTCCTCCTCCTCCCCCTATTCCTCCTCCTCTTCCTCCTCCTCCCCCTCCTCCTCCCCCTCCTCCTCCTCCCCCTCTTCCTCCCCCTCTTCCTCCTCCTCCCCCTCCTCCTCCCCGTCTTCCTCCTCCTCCCCCTCCTCTTCCTCCTTCTCCTCTTCCTTCTCCTCCTCTCCATCCTCCTCCCCATCTTCCTCCTCCTCCCCCTCTTCCTCCCCCTAATCCTCCTCCTCCCCCCTCTCCCTCCTCCTCCCCCTCATCCTCCCCCTCCTCTTCCTCCTTCTCCTCTTCCTCCTCCTCCTCCCCCTCCTCTGTGTCCAGCCTACATGGATTCTTCAGACTGGAGTGGGTTTCCCTTATGCCACACGGAAAGCTTGTGGTCCTGCTCCAAGATCTAGCTCAAAGGTCCCCTCTTCAGTGGCACCTTCTCTGACTTGCCCAGGCAGAGCCACTGCCTGAGGGCCTGCCATAGCCCCGCACACAGTGTGCACTCAGTTAATTTGGCTGCCATGACCCATCTACATGCGGATATAGAGAAGTATGTGTACACTTCTCCCCTACCCGTCTCTCCTTCCTTCCTCCCTTTCTTCTTCCCATGTTTCCCTCATGTCCTGCCACAAACTCTTGCCTGTGGAGGACAGAAGGGGATGCCCTCAGAATAAGCTGTAGTTGTAGGAAGAGGTTCAGAATTTCTCATAAAGCTCTTAAAAAATAGTTTGAAGCACCTTATAACTTAGCAATTAGTAACAGCAACTTACAAATTAAAAGCATGTTGCCTGGCCGGTGTGCCTCAATGGTTGAGTGTCAACCTATGAACCAGGAGGTCGTGGTTCAATTCCCGGTCAGGGCACATGACTGGGTTTCAGGCTCAATCCCCAGTAGGGGGCATGCAGGAGGCAGCTGATCAATGATTCTCTCTCATCATTGATGTTTCTATCTCTCCCTCTCCCTTCCTCTCTGAAATCAATAAAAAATACATTAAATAAATAAATAATGGCAAGTTAAACTTTTTAATTGTTGGAAAAGAACATCTGGATCGCTAAGTAAAAGAAGCAAAGCTATTGTTTAAACACTAGAGGCCCGAAGCATGAAAATTCATGCAAGAGTAGGCCTTCCTTCCCCCAGCTGCCAGCACCGGCTTCCCTCTGGCACCCAGGACCTGGGCTAGCTTCCCCTGGGCCTCAGCTTTGTCAGGAAGGATGTCCGGAATGACATCCAGAAGATGTCCAGTCTAATTAGCATATTACCCTTTTATTGTTGTAGGTTATCTCCATCCTTACTTTCATCTCCCTACCAATCAACCCTTTTTGTTTTATAGCACTCGAATGAATTACGAGTATGTGGTGAACGCACTAAACTGTATTTTATGCAGAGGTGTCTACCGAAGTGGATTTCTGAGATGACGTGAGAGTCTGATTAGAAACCCTTCACTCAGGGCCCCCTTTGCCCCTCTGTACCCAGAGGTGTGTCCGGCCTGCCCGGTGAGGAATATTGTAATCCGTGCACTTTGCAATCTACCAAGAGTGAGAGTGCTTCCTGACAACTTGCTGAAAATTAGTTTCCAGACTTACTGGTAGCCTGAAGCTTGGGGGCTACTCTTGTCACTCCCTGAGTGCTCTGTGGTAGTCCAGCCAGCAGGGGGCGCTCTAACCCTCCCCACAGCTCAGAAGAGGCTCCTGACTCAGCTCAGAACTGGAGAGGAGTCCTGGCTCCTCTCTCCTCCCTGGGTCTGCTTTCTGCAGTCACCCTTCCGAGACAGTGGGGATTCTTACACTTTTCTGGATCTCCAATAAGGGGAATTTCACTAATCTCCATCAGGGGAGTCAGAGGGGCAAGCCTGCCACCACTGCGCGCTTAACAATGCCTGGAATTAAGATGTTGGCATCTTTTCAGTATAATTGCACGAGGCATTACACATTCCCCCGGCCCAGCCCCTGAACCGTGACCCAGCCTCAGTGAGAGGAAGCATTAAGGCGACCACCACAGGAGCAGGGGTCACCTCGGGGCCCTGGGTAACGTCTGTGGTTGCTCTAGATCAGAGCTTTACACCTGGGCCTCCCAGAGCTCTGCACGATCCATGGAGATGCGTGGGCAAAGTTTGGGATCACCCACAAAAATATGGATTGAATAAAGGGTTATGCTGCTTGGGGAGCAAAGACGCGAGGCTGGGACTACTGCTCTGGAGGTCTCTGAGCTGTGCTGTGAGCCTCTTAATCTCCCCCCCCCCCCCCCCCCGCGCCCCCAGGCTGGTGAAGCAGTAGGGAAGGTCTCATAAATATTCACACTGAGATGCAAGGGTCAGCCACAGCTCCGGGCCTCCCTTGACAAGGCCCCTCACATTTTGATGACAGAAATTTAGCTTCCTCTTGGATCTCTTGGCAAATTGGCAAGAGAAGTATTGGGAGGGAAAGGGGTCCTGAGCCTGCCATGGGGAGCAGTAGGGAGCAGGCATTCCTTCCACAAACACCTGTGCACACCCGCTATGTGCCTGGCACTGTGCCAGGGGCTGGTGCTAACCAGAGAGATTGCTCTGGCCCTTGAGGGGTTCTTTGCCCTGTGGGAGAGGGCTGGGTGCTCACATACACAGGTGGGAGGGCATGACATTAAGTCAGCAAGTGGTGTTAGGCGCTGTAACAGCCACGGGCCTGAGGCTGCTGTGGAATCAAGTGCTGGCCCCAGCTTCCAGGCCTGCCTGCTCCTAACTCGCTCTAGGATCTTACAAACATCCCTTCCTCTCTCTCCGTTTCAGGTTTCTTAGCTGTTGTTTACAGATAGGTGTGTGTGTGTGTGTGTGTGTGTAAAAGCTGGAAAAAAAATACAGATAAATAGTGGCATTCATATTTAAGTAATATTAGGCAGCTACCCTCAAAAACATAGATGAATCTCAAAACAGAATGTTGAGAGAAAAAAGCGGAGCACAAAAGTCACGTTCTGGAGGAGTTCCTTTATACACAGTTCAAAGCCAGGCGAAGCCAATGTGTGGGGTTGGAAGTCAGGGGTTGTCCCAGGAGGAGGCAGGGGCATTGCTGTGGGGCTGGTGCTGCTCTTGCTCCTGGGTTTTGATCGTGGATTCATAGTGTATTTATTCAGGATTTGTTCCCCTTTTCTGTCCAAAGCTAATATTTTATTTAGAGTTTTACTTAAAAGGAAATGAAGAAACAACTGTGTTCTCCCTTCTGGCGTTAATCACATCAAAGAGCTTGGATGTGCACCTAATGTGGACCACCCCTCAGGGGGTAGGGGGGCCTCCTCAGGAGTCTGCCTTCCCAGAGCAGGGCTGTGGGCTTCAAACCATGTTCCAGGCCAGAGCCCGGGGGAGCGGGGGGGGGGGGGGGGGGGGAGTGCCCTCAGTGCAGGTTTTTATGCAGCCCCAGGCCTTTACAGTATGTATACACATGTAGAGCCACCCCCAGGACAAACTGGGAAGCCTTGCCAGCACCCCAAAAGGCTCCCTTACCCAGCCAGCTAAGCCCCATGGTAACCATTATTTAGGGAAGTTGTGTTTTCCTTGTTTTGCTTAATGGACATTCAGGTAAGATTTCATCTGAACCAAGTTTTCTGAGGAAAACAGTTTTTAAAAACTTAAAGCTACATTTACGGCTCCCCCACCTCCTAGGAACAACAACTTTCTGTAGCCATTTAAGAGTCCCCTGCTATTTTAACACAGTTCCCTCTCCCCCGGAACCCAAGCAGGAGAATGGCCTGTACACAGTGGAGAGAGCAGCAGGCATCAGGGATAAGGCACCCAGAAACGCTGGTCCTCACGCTCAGCTGCAGGCCACCCTCTCTAGGGAGTGGCCTCTGAGGTTGCGGGCAGAGCTGGTGCTCCCTGTTCAGCCGCCCAGCACCAAGTGCATCCTGCAGGGGCGGAGACGCCATGCTGCGTGTGTGCCTGTGAGGGAAGAAGCATCTTACTCATTCTCCACACCAGCACCAGGAATGAGGACTCGCTTATGGCGGGTGGTGGGGCAGGTAGAATAATGGCTGACAAGAGAGGCCCAGGCTGGCCCGTGTGCTCAGTGGTTGAGCATCAACCTATGAACCAGGAGGTCACTGTTCAATTCCCCGTCAGGGCACATGCCCGGGTGGCAGGCGCAGTCCCCAATGGGGGTGTGCAGGAGGCACCCAATCAATGATTCTCTCTCATCATTGATGCTTCTATCTCTTCCTACCTCTCTCTTCCTCTCTGAAAGAGAGAAATCAATGAAAAGATACCTATTTTTTAAAGAGAGAGGCCCAACCCTAATCCCAAGAACCTGTGAATGTTCATCTCACATGGCAAAAGGCGCTTGGCAGAGGTGATTAAGGTCAAGAGCCCTGAGATGCAGAGATTATCCTGGATTTTCTGGGTGGGTCCAACCGAATCGAATGAGTCCTTGAAAGAGAACTTTATGCAGCTGAAGTCACTGTCAGACCGAAAGGTGACAGCAGGAGGGTCAGGGAGATTCCACTTTGTTGGCTTTGACGATGGGGAAAGGGGCCACTGGCCAAGGACCATGGGAGGCCCCTAGAAGCCAGAAGAGCAAGGACATGCATCCCCTCCTCCCCCCTGGCCCCCTCCTCACCCCAGAGCCTCCAGCCTCTGGAAGGAACACAGCCCTGCCAACTCCTTGATTTTAGTACCAGAAGAGTCTCTCTCTCTCTCTTTCTCTTTCTTTCTCTCTCTCTCTCTCTCTCTCTCTCTCTCTCTCTCTCTCTCTCTCTCTCTCTCTCTATATATATATATATATATATATACTAGAGGCCCAGTGCACAAAAATTTGTGCACTCGGGGGGAAGGGGGGATCCCCTGTGCCCTTTCGCAGTCTGGGACCCCTCGGGAGATAGCGCCCTGCTAGCTTAGTCTTGCACCCGGGTGGCAGAGGGCAGGCCCAATCCCTAGGTGCAGCCCCTGGTCGGGCTCAGAGCAGGGCCGATTGGGGTGTTGGGGCGCCGCCCCCTGTCATGCACAGAGCAGGGCGGATCGGGAGGTTGCGATGCCACCCCCAGTCACGCTCAGGTTAGGGCCGATTGGGGGGTTGGGGCACCGCCCCCTGTCACACTCAAGGCAGGGTCGATGGGGAGGTTGTGGCGCCACCCCCTGTCACACACATAGGAGGGCCCATCAGGGGGGTTGGGGCTCCTTACCCTGTCATGCACGGAGCCGGGTCGATCAGGGGGTTGGGGAAGTCCCCCTGTCACGCACAGAGCAGGGCCCATCAGGGGGTTGAGGAGCTCCTCCCTGTCACTCAGAGAGTAGGGCCGATAGGGGAGTTGGGGCGCCGCCCCTTGTCACACACAGAGCAGGGCAGATCAGGGGGTTGGGATGCCGCCACTCTCACACTCAGGGCAGGGCCAATGGGGAGGTTATGGCTCTACCCTGTCACACACAGAGCAGGGCCCGTGGGGGGGCGGGGGGGGGCGGGGCGGGGCGCCACACCCTGTCACACACAGAGCCGCAGGGCAATCAGAGGTTGGGGAGCTCCCCCCTATCAGGCACAGAGCAGGGCTGATCAGGAGGTTGGGGCACCTTCCCCTGTCAAGAACAGAGCAGGGCCGATAGGGAGGTTGTGGCCCCACCCCCTGTCACACACAGAGCTGCAGGGCGATCAGGGGGTTTGGGCTGCCCCCTGTCACGCTGATCCCGGTGCCAGGAGGCCTCTCGGCTCCACTGATCCTGGTGCTGGGAGGCATATTACCCTTTTACTATGTAGGGTAGAGGCCTGGTGCATGGGTGGGGCTGGCTGGTTTGCCCTGAAGGGTGTCCTGGATCAGGGTGGGGGTCCCCACTGGGGTGCCTGGCCAGCCTGGGTGAGGGGCTGAGGGCTGTTTGCAGCTGGTCACACACCCTTCAGGGTGGGGGTCCCCACTGGGGTGCCTGGCCAGTCTGGGTGAGGGGCTGAGGGCTGTTTTCAGGCTGGCAGGTGACTGAAGCTCCCAACCGCTCCTTTCTTTCTTTCTTTCTTTCTTTTTAAATTCTGGGCCAGCTTTAGCTCTGAGGCCCCAGCTCTTAGGCCTCCACTGCTGAAAGTAGGTATCTGGTTTGTTTCAGTTCGAAACAATGTATAACTCCAGCTCTGACTCCAGCTCAGAGATCCCAGCTAGCTGAAAGCTGGTTTCTGGGGTTTTTTTTAGCTTCTATATTTGTTAAAATGTTTCAAACTGCAGGCTCAGAGGCCTGCAAGGCAGACGGGGAACGTTGGTTTCCTCCGTCACTGAAGCAAGCAAGCCTCATGTTCGCTTCAAGCTGCCTGGCTGCCGGCCACCATCTTGGCTGACAGTTAATTTGCATATCGCCTTGATTAGCCAATGGGAAGGGTAGCAGTCGTACGCCAATTACCATGTTTCTCTTTTATTAGATAGGATATATATATATATATATTTTAACTTCTAACCTATAGAACTATACGTTAATTAAGTATGTATTGTTTTAAGCAACTAAATTATATATATATATAAAACCAACACAGATACAAAAATTGGTGGAGAGAAAGTTGAATGATGGGTAAGAGGGAATTAGAAAGGTTTTCCACTCGTTTTTTGCAGATCCACCAGGAGGCGCCCTGAGCACACTGTTGAAAACACTCCTCTCCTTTGAAGCACCAGCTTTTCCATTCTCAGGGAGTTTTCTCCAGGCAAAGAAAATCGTCGCTCTACAAACAGGCCCAGGGAGAACTGCGAAGTGGTTGTCCTGCTCAGAATGCACAGAGGCCAGTACCACTAAGTCTGCCTCCAGGACTAGTGTCTGCTCACTGCAGCTTCTTCCCTGGCCTGGGGCTCCCAGGCAGCGCCCCACTGCCAAGCTGCCAGCCAGCTTTCTGCCAAATATAACCTACCTGGCCCTTTTGCTTAAACACAGCTGGTGATCCAATAAGCTGATTTATGCCACCTGCTCGTTGCCTCTGCTTCCCCTTCTGTCTGCCCCATCCCTCTCCTTCCCTGCTTCCCCAAACCCTTGAAGAATAATTTAAATGTGCCAGTTCATCCATTCATTCATATATTTTCATGATCATTGTTATCATTTAAGCTTCTGTGATGCATCAGTAACTGTACTAGAAAAACAAGGTTAGATAAAACCTGGCTCCTACCTGTCCAGCGACTCAATGTTAAAGAGGGGTCTGGGGGTGGGACTCTGTTAGCAGAGGAGTAACTGCTGTGGGCACAGAAGATAATTAGGTTCAACCATCCTGGAGGGAGGAGTTGGGGGAGGGAGACTGGCCAGAGGAGGTGATGTTGGAGTTGGACCTTGAGGATGGCTAAGAGTGTGCTTCTCCTGAAGGGAGGTGAGCAGCAGAGATGGGCCTGGCTGTTCAGGAGCAGTAGGTCTTCCCGGGGCCTGGAGTGCTGGGTGAATAGTGGGTGTGGCTAAGGTCACCTTGCAAAGGGGGGCAGGGTACCTTTGTAAAGAGGCTTAAAGGCCAAGCCAAGGAGTTCTGACATTAACTTAGAGTCAGTCAGGATTATTTAGGGTTTTATTCATGTCCTGACATGGCCATGCTTATACTTTTAAAAGATCTCTTTGACAGCCACGTGGAGGTTCCTCCGAAGTGGGGAGCTGCTATGAGCAGGGACATGAGTTAGGAGTCTCTTCAGTCCAAGTGAGAAAAGAGAAGGACCGGGAAGGGGGCTGCAGCAGAGATCACAGAGGAGCAGGAGGAGCCTCCAAAAGTAGGATTTATAGGACTTTGTAAAGATGAAGAGTGGGAAGAGTGAGGTATACCAGGACTTGTCAAAAAAAAATATATATATATGACCTAGGGCTTTGAGTTAGGGAGATGTTTTCTATGATGAAGCCTTTGGCCGAGATTAGGCATAAAGAAGGAGGAGCAAGAAGGGGACAGCCATAGATGGTTTTGCTCAGTGGGTAGAGCGTTGGCCAGTGGACTAAAGGGTCCCGGGTTTGATTCCGTCTAAAGGCACATACAGTGGTTGCAGGTTCCTGACCCTGGTTGGGGGCATGCAGGAGGCAACCAATGGATGTGTCTCTCTCACATAGATATTTCTCTCTGTCTCTCCCTCTCCCTTCCACTCTCTCTAAAAATCAGTGGAAAAACTATCCTCAGGTGAGGATTAAAAAAAGAAGAAGAAGGGGACAGACTCTAATTAGAGGCCTGTAGGACATACAGACATGGCTGAGGGGAAGAAGCCAGCAAAAAGTAAGCAAGTGACGATAGGTAAACACATTTACAATTTATTTTATTTTTTTCTAAATATATTTTTTATTGATTTTTTACAGAGAGGAAGGGAGCGGGATAGAGAGTTAGAAACATCAATAAGAGAGAAACATCGATCAGCTGCCTCCTGCACACCCCCTACTGGGGATGGATGTGCCTGCAACCAAGGTACATGCCCTTGACCGGAATCGAACCTGGGACCCTGCAGTCCCCAGGCTGATGCTCTATCCAGTGCAATTTAAACAACCAAAGGAAGAACTATGGTGTGAGCTCTTAGTACTGCTGGCAAGCTATTGAGGGAAGCCCGCAGTCAGCAGCGCCCCTGAAATCCTGCCCAGAGCCCTGAGGTCCCCCCTCGCCTGAGTGGACAGCCAGTGCCTGGCTCCTGCTTGTCTGAGAGGAGCGGGTTGTGTTAGGGCTTTATTTCTGGGAAAAGCCTGAGAAGGGGAATCAGACAGAACCACCAACAGTCACACTCGGGAAGCCACATCACCCCTGCACCTCCGTTGTCTCCCTGGGAAAATGAGAGTAGCATCTGCCTTCAGGGGCTGTGTGAGGCTTAAAAACATCCCACATGTGAAAACACCAAACAGGAGTGTTGGGTGTGTTCAGGAGTGGCAGCTAGACTCTGGTTCCTGTTTTCATACTATTCCTAATAAGGGTTCCCATCGATGAGAGTTCTTCTTTCTCAGAGGCCATTAGCTGCCCAATGGTGTCTGCTGGGTTCTGTGTGTCTGTGTACCTGTGATCCTCTCTACACACATCTCCCAACATTCATGTCCGGGATCTTCCCAGCCAGGAAAGGGAGCCTCTACTGACTGCAGTTGCTGGATATTTAGTACAGAGCTAGACAGCCCGAGGGCACAAAAACCCAGCTGCTGAACCCCCTCATTCAATAGGCTTGGGGGAGGGAGTTGGGGAGCCAAGCTCGGGAAAACAGGATGTTTCCCATTGGAAAATTCCTGGTCTGCCCTCTTTCTTAGAAAGCCCACCCTGGTGAGTCAGATCATTGGCCCACATTGACGTCCCATGAGCAGCAGGTCCCCTGGCGCAGGCCCTGCAGAAGGTTTCTCTACCTGCACACAGCTCCTGGTGCCCAGCAATGTTTAGCTAGCCCAGACTTGTTTTCCTCATTGAAACACCAGTCTGCTGGTTTTAGGAATCTTGCCTTTACCCTTCCTGTAGCGATAAGGCCTCCAAAATGCTTCCTATTGAAGAGTTAAACTTTAATTCATCCAAGGAATGGTAGGGCCAATGGGAGAGTTAAACATCAGTGGTGCTGGCAGGGAGGAGGACTGACAGGGAGAAGACAGCGACAGCTGGCAGGACTCTCTCTGCTCTGGGAATCATGCCCAAGCCCCTCCAGGCCTCTGATCTGGCCAGTGCTTTGGACAAACACGCTGCTCAAAACATGTTTGATGAGGAGGTGGACGCATGAGGGTACGAATGAATGGATTCAGCTCATTTACTCAAGAGGCAAAGAGAAACATGGGCTAGCAATGGAAATGGACTTGGGAGGAGATAAACTGGTAGATCACAGTGTGCGGACGGGGCAGGGTGAATGTGGGAGCCGGCATGCATATTTCAGTGTGTGCCTGAGGCCCGTCAGCCTTGGAAGCTGACATCAACCTCGCAGAATTCCAAATGCCTATGCCCCTTCATACTATGCAAGAAAGTGGATTTTAGAAGACTGAGAAAATCATTGCCTAGAAAGACTTCTCACAGGGCTTGTCTTTGGCTGGTAGGGAACTATTCTAGCAAAACTACCCAGCCAGCTTTCTAACCTTGGGGTGGGGAATGAGAGCATCCTGGTAATGGTCTCTGGGCATCTCTTGAATTGGCTATTGCAAAGGTTGAATAGAACATGGATCATGATAACTCAGGTTTTCATGGGGTTGTGGTTTGTTTCTCTTGAGGAGTTTTGAGGCTCAGCTCAGTGTTGGGCTGCATGTTGGGGGGCAGAGTCAGTGGTGGCCACAGGGAAGCTGTGTCATGAAGGCCAGAGCATCTGCAGGGGGCACCTGCAGCAGCAAAACAGGTCGCAAGGTTAAGAAGGAGCCTCCAAATGGCCTGCAGGCTTCTTGGGCCCCCAGGAGCATCCGGTCAGTCAGGGTCCTTAATTTCAGGGACTTCACCCCTGATTTAATTCTGTGGCCTTGGCCGACTGAGAATTTTCAGGAGTATCCTACAAAACCTTGTACTCTGCTAGAGAGAACAGGCCCACCACCCTCTTTCCCAGAGTGTAGGAATATTTCATCTTCAAGGAGATAGAGAGATTACATTTTGATTTTCTCAGTTGCTAATTCATTCTTTTGGTTAGCAATTTTTTTCACCGTTATGAGTTGCTTTAACTCTTACACAGAACAGCGTGATTTGAGCATGCAAAGGTGTATTATTATGTATCTTCAAATGACCTAGGGAAGTGTCAGCAGGCCCAGGCCCCATCATGAGGGACAGTGGGTCTAGAAGACCCTGGGCTCTCCTTTCCGAAGCCACATCTCTAGCAGGGTGACCTCCAGGCCAGAAGCTCAATGAGCCTCAATAAGAAAGTAGGAGCTCCTATTTCCCTAATGATGTGAGGAAACAGTGGCCTACCCAACGTGAGAGGTACTGCCCACCCCATATGAGAGGTACTGCCCACCCCACCTGAGAGGTTCTGCCCACCCCACCTGAGAGGTTCTGCCCACCCCACCTGAGAGGTTCTGCCCACCCCACCTGAGAGGTTCTGCCCACCCCACGTGAGAGGTTCTGCCCACCCCACATGAGAGGTTCTGCCCACCCCACCTGAGAGGTTCTGCCCACCCCACCTGAGAGGTTCTGCCCACCCCACGTGAGAGGTTCTGCCCACCCCACGTGAGAGGTTCTGCCCACCCCACATGAGAGGTTCTGCCCACCCCACCTGAGAGGTTCTGCCCACCCCACGTGAGAGGTTCTGCCCACCCCACCTGAGAGGTTCTGCCCACCCCACCTGAGAGGTACTGCCTACCCCACGTGAGAGGTACTGCCTACCCCACGTGAGAGGTACTGCGTACTGTTAGGTTTGATCGAGTAATTGAATTGATACCCCTCCCCTGGGAACTGGCTTTTCAGGTCATTTCACTATGGACATTCCCTTTGACCACATTGCACTTGTGGTGACCACATTCCATTATCTCCCCTCCGATTCTGCATAAAGAAGTCCAGCCCAGGAAAAAGCCCACCAAAAGTCCTTTAAAAGCCACTGGCTCCCATCACTGGGTGCTGGAGCCATCCAGGCTCAGCCACGTGGTGTGCAGATGATGGAATAAATTCGTAATCCCTCACCACTCTGGCCTCATGTGTTCCTCCTTCGGCGACCTAACACCTACCCCACGTGAGAAATGAGAGGTGCTGCCTGGAGAGAGGCTAGTGGAAAGTGCAAATATGAGAAACATTAGAAGCATTGAACCCCATGCCTAGTTCTGTGGAGAGTAAGGTATTAGGGGATCCTCATTGTAGGGGAGCCCTTGCTGATCAAACGAGGGAAAACGGGAAGAGGTTCATTTGAAAGAGACACTAAAGGCAAAGATCAAGAGGTGATTGTGAGGAACTGCAGTGCTGCCCACCCGCACCCCGGCCTCCATAGAATGGGGCTGCTTTTGAACTGATATCTTCCGGACTTCAGGAACCCGATTCCCCTCAGCTGCAGTAGAAGAGCTTCTACTAAGGGCCATGTCACAACAAATGACATCGGAGGGAGATTCCAGGGCAGGGGCTTAAAATTGTTAATCAAGCCAAGACTATTGAACCAATAACATCTTGAAGAATTATGTATGCCCAGCACTGTGTTAAGCACAGCATGGAATCTATATCTATACCTATACCTATACCTATATCTATATCTATATCTATATCTATATCTATATCTATATCTATATCTATATCTATATCTATATCTATATCTATATCTATATCATCTATATCTATATCATCTATATCTATATCTATATCTATCTATCTATCTATTTATATATATAGATAGATATATAGATATATATATATAAAAGGCTAATATGCTAAGTGTCCGACCATCTGACCAGCCACTATGATGTGCACTGACCACTGGGGGCAGATGCTCAATGCAGGAGCTGCCATGATGCACACTGGCCATTTACAGAGAAATGGCACCACGGACCTGGCGCTGACAAACCAACACTCAGCTTCCCCCACGTGGGACATAGGCCCTGCCACCACCCTGGAGTGACACCCCACCAAATCACAGATGCTGCTGCTGAGACCCCATGGCACAAAATTCGGCCCACAGCCCAGCCCAACCCGGAAACGATGGCTGTGGACGCTGGGTAACGACATCATGTAGCAATGCCCGGCTTACTCTCCCTAGCAACTAGCCTCCTTGGAGTTTCTTCAGCCCAGGAACACGACTTTATAGCCAGGTGCAAACATTTTACACTTTAATCAAAAGTCCGTGAAGCATTTTCCTGTGCCTCATCTCATTTGATCCTCACAGAAGTCCTGGAGTCAGTAGATAGGAGACTCGGTGGAATCCTATTTTCTTTTCATTAGCTGGAAAACAGAGATTTAGAAAGCTTAGAAACTTGACCCGACTGAAAAGAAGTAAGAAATGGTGGACCTTGAAAATGGCTTCAGGTTTTCTCACTGTGCAGAATATAGTCAAGCACTGCTGCAGTTAAATATTTTACCCTTTGTTCTTCCTGTGTGATCTACAATAATAATCTGTTTCGTGTTGATATTTATTGCTGTGTTGCTGACAATTACCTGAAAGAGAAGGGGTGCTTCACTGGGCTGGAAAAAGTTTAGCTAAATAAGAAAGCAGTTCTAATTAAACAAGTTTATTCTATACCTATAAAAGGCTAAGTTGACTCATGCATGCACGATAAATATAAAGCTCTCGCTGGTGCCAATCACACACATGTGTGTTTTTTTGTTTTTTGTTTTTTGGGTTTTTTTTGTTTTTTGTTTTTTTAAATATATTTTATTGATTTTTCACAGAGAGGAAGGGAGAGAGATAGAAAGTTAGAAACATCGATGAGAGAGAAACATCGATCAGCTGCCTCCTGCACATCTCCCACTGGGGATGTGCCCGCAACCCAGGTACATGCCCTTGACCGGAATCAAACCTGGGACCCTTCAGTCCGCAGGCTGACGCTCTATCCACTGAGCCAAACCAGTTTCGGCCACACACATGTGTTTTGATCTGTATTGTCGATCATGAATTTGGTTGACACTTCTATTATAAAGAAAGGGCGAATAGGGATATTAAAATATTTCTTCTAATTAATTGCCTTTTAATGTGCACGAATTCGTGCACCAGACCTCTAGTATAGAGCTAAAAAGGGTGTGAATCTTGTCATCCAGGAGCCCTCAGCTGGTTAGAGAACAAGACCTATCCATCATAATCTGGCAGTTAAGACCAAGAGCTAGGTCCAAGCAACATACTATGGAAGTATGAGAGACAGAGTCCAAGCAGGGAGATCTGCTAAGGTTTATTAGAGAAAACAAAATCTAAACAGGATTCTCAAAGCCCTTTTTTGCCAAATTCAGGGTAGAGATTACAGTAAGATTAGTGACGCACTTGGCTGGGTGCAAAGTGTAAAGGAGTGCTAAAAAGCTCAGCAATCAAGATTAATAGCATTTTAATTAAACATTTAAAAAATTCAAAAAGCTTATGATGAACAAAACATCAAAATTTCCATAGAGACAAGATGTTTGATTCATGAGCTTGTGTTCTTCGACAATGGGAACAGTCGTTTTCAATCAGCTCTTTGTCCCCTAACTGGAGATTTTAAGAGGATTGACAGTGACCCACGAACAGATTGGGCAACACACGACTTTATAGAGTCATGCGTTTGGATTGCAGAACTTTTGTTAACTTTTGCATCTGATTCCACATAGGAGGGCATATCTGACAAGTGTGCAGAGTTGTATGTATTTTTTTCTTTTGGCTTGACTCGGCATGGCAGGTTGGCGAAGAGGGAGGGACATGGTGTAGGAAGCATTAGAGTATTTCAGAACACAGAGGTTATGAATAACATATAGGAGAGGTTGTAATTAGTGAGAAGGCTGGAAAGTTTAGAGTAAAAAAAAAATGGAGGGCTTTCTATACAATTTTGAAGACATTTGGAATTAATGCTGTAGACATTTAAGAGACCACTGAATGTTTCTGCACAAAGTGTGAGCACAGTCACTCGGGGCCAACTGTTGCAGAGGCAGGAAGGAGCAGCAGTCAAAGAGGATGAGGCAGGAAACACAATCACCGGAGAGCAGCCACCATAAGAGCCAGGAGAAGGGAAGGCCAGGCCACACCAGGCGAGGTCCTCAATAGACTGAGTGTTTCATAACATGCCTCCTAAGGTAACACCTGCCACACTAACATTCCTGTGAGGACAGGCAATGCATGCCATCCAAAAGCCTTGTCCCAATGAGGACACCGCAGCCCCACTGAATGGCTGTGACCTCTGGGTCACCTGGCCTCCTTAAATTTCTAAGTGGAGGTGCAGTGACTTCCCGGAAGTCGGCCCCTTCCGTCCTGCTGTTCTCAGAACTGTCCCAGGGCACAGTCTGGGGAAAGTCAGAGCCCCACCTCAGATGTAGGAAAGGGGTGGGAAATCAACCCTTAGCAACTTTTTTTTTCTTTTCCACATCGTGGGAACACTGAGAAAAAAATAAAGCTTTTGCAAAATGTGGACTGATAAGGGGAAAGACCTCATTTTGTAAAATGCATATATTGTTAAACCGCACCAATTCTGATCAGTTTCCTGGGAAAGCACAGGGGCTCCGGGGGCAGGGAGGGCTGCCTTTACCTCTTGCTGTGAAGGGATCATGTAGACCAGATGGCAGGTTGGAGGTTCAAACTGCACTAGTGCTTCACCGCACTAGTGGTAGGGAGGGACCCAGTGAAAGTGGCCATCCAGGAAGATGGTTTTGGCAGGGCTCTTCCGGGTAGACGGAGGAGACAGGTGAACTGGTGAGCAGGCTACATCAGGAGGATGAAAAAAAATGTTTAAGTTTTGTCAAAAGTAAGGGATACCCATTAATATCCAGTTACTAAGGGAATCAACAAATAATTTCTATTTGCACATTAAAGTCTCAAAAGAAGTTCTCTTGAACAATATTTTTAGGAAGCATTATTCTAGTTAGAATATGATTTTGAAGATGTAAAGTTGAGCCTCTTGAATTATTTCCAAAAAACATAGTTCCATGAATGTAGACAGCTCTTTTTTCAATTGGCCTGAAATGCTAAGTTGGACCCAAATGAGACCAACTCACATTCTGAATATCAAGTGCTGTGGGGGTGCCATGGTGCTTAAGACCCTTGCTCCCCAGGAGAGTGAGCTAGCCTATTGGGAAGGTAGGAAGTAAAACAAGAGACAATGTTACCCAGCAAAAGACTTGAACTATTATCTGTCTTAGCTCAGATTGCCATAACAAAATGCCAAAAACAGGATACTTAAACAACAGACATTTATTTTCTCACAGTTCTGGAGGCTGGAAGTCCAAGATCAGGGTGTCAGCATGGTCCGGCCCTGATAAGAGACCTCTCCCTGCCTTGCAGACAGCCACCATCTCCCCATGTTCTCACATGGTCCTTCCTTAGTCCTTCATGCATGCTGTGTGAGGGGGGGAGTGGAGAGGGGGAAGGAGGATAGGAGAGAGAGAGAGAGAGAGAGAGAGAAGGGAGGGCAAGAGGGAGAGGGAGGACTCTGGTGTCTTGCCTTATAAAAGACCTAATCTCATCAGGCCAGGGCACCTGTCTTCATGATCTCATCTAATTCCAACCACTTCTCCAAGGCCTCATCTCCAAATACCATCACAATACCAGTTAGGGCTTCAACATAAGAGGTTTGAGGGATGCAGACATTCAGACCATAAGATTATTGAAGACCACAGCTGTGGGAGATGGACTGATTGATGGAAGTGAAACAAGCTGAAAAATTCTGAAACACAGGATGGAGAGACCACTTTGGATGAAGGAAGGAGCTGTGGAAGCCATAGAGTTTGAGCCACACTCTCAAGAAGGAGCTAACTTTTGGTCGGACAAAGAAGCTCAGAAACATGCCTTAGGAAAGCCAGAAATGAACACCTTGAGCCAGGGGCCCTCAAACTACGGCCCGCGGGCCACATGCAAATACAAATATTGTATTTGTTCCCATTTTGTTTTTTTACTTCAAAATAAGATATGTGCAGTGTGCATAGGAATTTGTTCATAGTTGTGTGTTTTTTTTAAACTATAGTCCAGCCCTCCAGCGGTCTGAGGGACCGTGAACTGGCCCCCTGTTTAAAAAATTTGAGGACCCCTGCTGAGCAAAGCCCAAATGAGAGTTCAAGAGGGAGGCAGACAACAGGAAAGAAGTTTCATGTTGAGCAGAAATGGGAGCTAAAGAACGAGGGTGTGTTGAGTCGGAGGTGGGAGGAACTGCAAAGGCCAGGTGTGTGTGTGGTGGTGGTGGTGGGGGGGAAGCTGGCTTCACCGCACTAGTGGTAGGGAGGGACCCAGTGAAAGTGGCCATCCAGGAAGATGGCTTTGGCAAGGCTCTTCCAGGTAGATGGAGGAGACAGGTGAACTGGTGAGCAGGCTGCAGGAATGCCCATGTTGTAGCTGGCAATTCCTGGCTGTGTTTCTCCCTCAAAATTGAGGAGGTTGCACAACCTAGTAGAGTGCGCAAAAGTCCCAGGGGCTCTTTCAAAATCTTTGTCTCGTTCGGGCTGAGGAAATGTGAGAACATCGGGAGGAGAGCCAAGAAGCCCCAGCCCACAGACAACATGAGCAAATGCCTCCAGGTGTGGGAGACACACAACCCTGATGAGATATATTGATTAGAGAGGTTACTCTGGGGCTTACGCACTCACTGATGAAAATCTATTTTCAGCCCCGGCGGGGTAGTTCAATTGGTTAGAACATTGTCCCAATATGCCAAGGTTGTGGGTTTGATCCCCAGTCAGGGCACATATAAGAAGCAACCAATGAATGCATGAATAAGTGGAACATCAAATTGGTATTTCTCCCCCCCCCCCTTTTCTCATTCCTCTCTCTCTCTCTCTCTCTCTCTCTCTCTCTCTCTCTCTCTCAATAAATAAATATTAAAAGGAAAATATATTTTATCCTGACTATTAGGAAGCATTACAACACTCCCAATACATCTACACTTCTCCCCTACCCACAGGGGAAGTGAACTAGAGAAAACACAGAGAATTAGCCTGATTTTGTAAGATTCACTTTTCCACTAAAAAAGAAAAATCACTTTCTCTCCAAACAGGATATCGCTGATGGTTCTCTGAAAATCATTTCACAATTCACATTGCTGAGTCAAATGCTCCTGAAATATATGACCATTCCTCCCCCGAGAGCCCTGATAACAGAATTTCATTATATTTGGCAAGGAAAGCTAGAGACACATCCTTTTAGGTGAAAGAGGACCTGATTAAACGGAATCAGCCAAACTCTCCACAGTTCTGTAAGCCCAAGTCAAGATATAACAGCAAGCGGTATCTGCCTCAATTTCCCCCACAAGTGTGTTATTTCAGTGCCTAGATATGGTGGAGATGTGGCCATTTCTGACACTAAAGCCAGCAGTTCCTGGAGCGTGGTCTACAGTTGAGTCAGCCTTGTTCTGAAGACCCCCAGGATAAGAAGTTGCCTGGCAAGCCGCCTGGCCAGAAACTGTGTCTTGTCAAAGCAATAACATTATAATATCATGTCTTATCATGTGTCAAGTTATGTTCAGACTAAGACAGAAGGTTCTATTTCTGACAGTCTCTGCTGAAGGGTCTTGAGCCACACAATCACCTCTCTCCCCCTTGATAGAAGACAAACTTTAAAACAGAGAGAAGGGCCCAGCCAATGCAGCATGATGGTTGAGCATTGACCTATGCACCAAGAGGGCACTGGTTCAATTCCCTGTCAGGGTACATGTCCCAGTTCGGGGGGCATGCAGGAGGCAGCCGATCGATGTTGATGGGATTTTCCTCTCATGGATGTGTCTATCTCTCTCTTCTTCTCCCTTCCTCTCTCTCTAAAAGTCAATTAAAAATATTTTTAAAGAAAAACAGAGAGAAAAAACCAAGATGGCGGCATAGGTTAACACCGGAAATTGCTGCCTCGAACAACCACTTCAAAAATACAACTAAAAGATGGAAGGGACATCATCCAGAACCACAGGAAGGCTGGCTGAGTGGAAGTTCTACAACTAGGAGGAAAGAGACTAGCATACCGAGACTCAGAGGAGGCGCAGTGCTGAAGTCAAATACTAAGGTGTGGAGTGCATGCAGAGCGGGCTGGCGGCTGAGGGCACGGTTGTCTGTTTCAATCGGGAGGGAGTCTCAGACTCTGAGCTCCAGATCTGGGCGAGTATCTAGGGACCCAGACTCAAACGGGAGAAGCGGGACTGTCTGGCTTCAGTCAGAACTCGAAGGCAGCTTTCTCTCTGAGGTTTGCAGCGGTTGCTGGGACTCTGAGAGGCAGAGCCCCTGGGGATGGGACTGAGAGCAGCCATAACTGCTCGCTCTGCCCGCCCTGTAGATCCCCCAGGACCCGCCCCTCCCAAGCCCTGCACGGAGGCATTTGCCAGATAGCCTCAGGCAAAGGCTAGATTAGCACTGTTGGGGTCCAACCCCAACAGGTCTAGGGGTCCCCAAAAGTGTGGACAGAGTCGGTGAAGAAGGAATGACACAGAGGCAGCGTTCAGGTGATCATCATAGCCGGGTTCTCTTGTCAGGGTCTCCAGCCAGGTTCTGTAGCCAGTTCTCCAGCCAAGTTCTGTAGCCATGTTCCCTCGCTAGGTTCTGTCCAGGTTCTCCAGCCAGGTTCGGTCACCAGGTTCTAGTCAGGTTCTCTTGCCATGTTCTATCCAGGTTCTGTAGCCAGGTTCTGTCTCTAGGTTCTTCAGCCAGGTTCTCTTGCTAGGTTCTGTGTCTAGGTTCTGTGTTCTGTTGTCTTGTTACATCAGTATTTATACCAGTTGATTCCAATCCTATCAATCTCTATTCCAAAGGTTAGGGCATTTCTTATCTCCATTACAGGGAGTAAAGATTATGTAGCTTAAGCATGATTGTTCGTAGTTAAAGTGATTAATTACCCGCCTGGCACTTAGTTAAGGGGTTTTATTCCCTCCCTAACTTCAGGGGAAAATCCCTACCTGGGGAAACAACCTTTCTGAGAGAGGTGACCTTAGTTAAAACACATAGTGCCAAGAAGTTGAGCAAACATATTAAGAACAGTATGCCATATATGCCAGGTCCCTTGAAACAGCAAGGATGGACCGGCTCCCGGCATAGCACCTCCCTAGAGGACAGAAGTTCTCTCACTGCAGACACAGCTGATTCTCACAGCCACTTGGCCTGGAGGTCAAATCCCACCTAGTATTACCTACAACAATCAAGGCTTAACTACAACAAGACTGCGCACAAAGACCACTAGGGGGTGCACCAAGAAAGGATAAAAAATGCGGAGACAAAGAAACAGGATGCAAATGTCAGAAATGGAAGATATAGAGCTCAAAACCACACTTTTAAGGTCTTTCAATAATTTTCTAGAAACTGCCGATAAATGTAGTGAGATCCTCAAGAAATCTAATGAGACCCTCGATGTTGTGATAAAGAACCAACCTGAAATTAAGCATACACTGACTGAAATAAAGAATATTATACAGACTCCCAACAGCAGACCAGAGGAGTGCTAGAATCAAGTCAAAGATTTGAAATGCGAAGAAGCAAAAAACACCCAACCGGAAAAGCAAAATGAAAAAAGAATCCAAAAATACGAAGATAGTGTAAGGAGCCTCTGGGACAGCTTCAAGCGTACCAACATCAGAATTATAGGGGTGCCAGAAGATGAGAGAGAGCAAGATATTGAAAATCTATTTGAAGAAATAATGACAGAAAACTTCCCCCACCTGGTGAAAGAAATAGACTTACAGGTCCAAGGAGCACAGAGAACCCCAAACACAAGGAATCCAAAGAGGACCACACCAAGACACATCATAATTAAAATGCAAAGAGCAAAAGACAAAGAGAGAATCTTAAAAGCAGCAAGAGAAAGAAACTCAGTTACCTACAAGGTAATACCCATACAACTGTCAGCTGATTTCTCAACAGAAACTTTGCAGGCCAGAAGGGAGTGGCAAGAAATATTCAAAGTGATGAATACCAAGAACCTACAACCAAGATTACTTTATCCAGCAAAGCTAAACATGCAGAATTGAAGGTCAGATAAAGAGCTTCACAGATAAAGGAAAAGCTAAAGGAGTTCATCACCACCAAACCAGTATTATATGAAATGCTGAAAGGTATCCTTTAAGAAGAAGAAGAAGAAGAAGAAGAAGAAGAAGAAGAAGAAGAAGAAGAAGAAGAAGAAGAAGAAGAAGAGAAAGGTAAAGATACAAATTATGAACAACAAATATGCATCTATCAACAAGTGAATCTAAGAATCAAGTGAATAAATAATCTGGTGAACAGAATGAACTGGTGATTATAATAGAATCAGGGACATAGAAAGGGAGGGGACTGACTATTCTTGGAGGGGAAAGGGGTGTGGGAGGTGCGGGAAGAGACTGGACAAAAATCATGCACCTATGGATGAGGACAGTGGGTGGGGAGTGAGGGCGGAGGGTAGGGTGGGAACTGGGAGGAGGGGAGTTATGGGGGGGAAAAAAGAGAAACAAATGTAATAATCTGAACAATAAAGATTTAATTTAAGAAAAAAAAGAAAAACAGAGAAAAGGTTAACCACTATGCTGTACACCTGAAACTACTTTAAAATAATATCAACTGTAATTTTTTAAAAAAGAAAGAGAGAGAGAGAGAAAGTCTCCTCTAGTCTTGAGAGAAATGGAAATTTAGTATATGATGTGCAGATTAAATAGAATTAATTTTCACTTAATAAACTAGAGGCCCAGTGCACAAATGTGCACCGCTGGGGTCCCTCCGCCTCACCCGCGGGGATTGGGCCAAAACCGGCTCTCCGACATCCCTTGGGAGGTCCTAGATTGTGAGAGGGTGGTTCTTGGGTGATGAATCCCAGAATCGGGCTCCTTCCTCTCTGATTCTGGGTGCGTCACCCAAGACCCACAGCTGCCAAGTGTGCAGCTCGGCAGCTCCTGCATTGGGCTTCTGCCCCCTGGTGGTCAGTGCATGTCATAGCTACCCGTTGGAGCATCTGTCCCCTGGTGGTCATTGTGCATCATAGCTACTGGTCAGACAGTTGCTTAGGCTTTTATATACATAAATGGAAATGGTCCACCTAGTAGTAAATAGTGATAATAATGTCATCTTAGACTTATAGCATCCAGAAATCCCCTCATTTGGTCCAATGGGAACAGACAGGAATGATTTGCTCCACTTTGTAGATGGAGACACAGACATCCATGAGGTCATGCTCAGTGCAATCAGTGGATGGCACAGTCAGAATGCCAAGCCAGGTCTCCTGACTGCTGTCCACAGTTCCTTCGGAACACTGAAAAGGAGGCTCTGTAACACAAACCTCTTCCTTTTCTGGGTAAATGATCTGTAAAAATGAGGGTTACAACAACCATTTATAATGATGATTGTCAATTTTATCCATTGACAATCATCATTTACAGTTAGTGTAGGGCGCAGCTATAGGGTTAAGCCTCGGACTGACCTGTTGGCAAAGCCACAAACAAATCCCAGCTTAGAGGGCACAGCCCTCTTAGCATAACTAGGCTTGACCTTATCATGCTCCCTAGATCTTCTCTGGGTAGCTAATGGGCTGAGGGAGGTGCAGCAAGTGCTGCCAAAACAAGTGAAACTCACAAGAACAGTGTAACTATGGTGACCACTACCTTGTTTACCTCTGGCTATAAAATAAAGGCTCAGCCTGCCTCTGGATCTCTCTCTGTGGCCTCAGTCAGGCACAGGAAGATCCACCTAGACCCAGCTTATTCTCTTTGTCTGTCTTTTCTTCATTTTTTGCCACCCTCCCTTAGGCTTTCGAACCCTTGGCTGAGCTGGCTCAGCACAGATTCGAGTAAAAACACCTGATTTTCTGGTCCTTCTAATGCAAGCAGAATAAGAAGGAAAGGAGCGAAACTCTGAGCTAAATTGTAGCCAAGCTCTTTCATTACTTACTGTTCTACTTTCTATCAAAAGTTATCCTTTGACTTTCACCTCTCTACCCCAAATATTCAAAACCTACCTGGAGTGGGTTGAGGTCTGGGGAGCAACAGGGCAGGGGAGAAGCCATTATGGGAGCTGGAGCTGCCCATTAATCCTGATCAAGATGGCAACCTCCCCAAAGCACCAGACTTGAGACTTCGTGGCAGCGCCCATGGGGGGAAGCCAGCGTAGCCTGGCCAGGATGGCGAAGTCCTGGGCAAGAAGCTGGAGGAAGGGGGCTTTGACAAGGCCAGAGTGGTCCCTAAAGATGAAGACTTCTTCCAGGAATGGCTAAAGGACACTTGTGGTGCTGATGCCAAGCAGTCCTGGAACTGCTTGGTCCCTTCAAGTGTTACGATGCCCTTTTGCGTTGCTCTCTGGGGAGACCCCAATTCCTAGCCCCAGCCTTGAGGCTACAGAGTTTGCAGAGAGCGTGGGGCTCATTTCTTGTCCGCTACAAAGAAAATGATTGCTGTCTACTCACCTCTGATGTCCACCAGGGTCTTTGGGGGAGTTCGCTCCCCTCACCATTTCAACGTTTTTTGGAATCCTTGCTCTAGCATGCATCTCCCTTCTCCTTCCCCTGCCAATTTCAGGTCAGTAACTACCAGATTTTCTGAGTGGATTTCTGCCACCTTCTATCACCCCCACCCTCACTTCTGATCCATTTTATGCCTTTTGGCTTCTCTTTTGTAAGAACAGTCACTGTCCTTGTAAAGTTTTTTAAATCAATAAAGTCAGCAGCCTGAACACACACACACACACACACACACACACACACACACACACACACCTGGAACCATTTCCAAATCATTTGCCTAAATGAAAGCTGATTCACATGTACCCCTAGATCCCAGAGTTTGGAATAAGAAGGGGCTGGCAAGCAGAATGTGTCACCATGCACATGATTTAAGTTCAGGTTATACATATTGTTTTTAGAGCATATAACAATATTTGTATATTTCGTAGGAGTCAATGAAATAACTCACTCAGAGTGTTTGCACATATTAATTGCAAAATACACGCTAGTTGCTGTTCTTCATTCATATTGTTAAATTACTTCAAGGAAAATGGTTATATTATTATGTTCCCCATACTATGCATCCGCTCATCTTTATCCAGTGACTACTATCGTATGCGTTATGCTGAGTGTTGTGTCAGAGCCCACTTAGACAAGGGGAGGCATAACATTCTCAGGGATGTGGTTCCTTAGAAGGAAATGCTGTTCATTTTTCTCAAAACCAGAAAAGCCACCCATATGCATTGAATTATGACCTTTCTAAAATCAACCCAGAATTAGGTTGGCCTAATTCTGTGTGTTTAAACTCTAAACAAGCTTTTATTTTAGAAGAAAGTTTTGCAGCAAGAATTTCTCAAAGCATTTTCTGGACGAAAGGACTGAGGTTTTCCTTTGTGTTTGTTTTAATTAACATAGCTAAGTATGAAGTAGGTACACCACTAAGTAACAATTCCTTTGCCAGGAAGGGGCATGAGAGCCAGACCAGGGCCCTCCAGGCTTTACTGGCTCCATCTGCTTTTGCAGAGATTCTGGGAGGGAAGATGCCAACTGGAACTACATTAAGGCATGGTTAGAGCCCGCCGTGCCCACACTGCCCTCTGAAATTGTTTCCTGATTATATCTGTTTGCCCTTCAATCCTTCTCGTGAAGGGATTCTCAATCTTGGCACTGTTGAGATTGTGGTTCGCATAGTTCTTTGTGTGGGGCTGGCCTGTGCATTGTAGGTGGTTAGCAGCAACCATGGTCAATACTCACTAAATGCCAGTAGCACTTTCTCCTCTACTAAGACAAACGAAAATGTCTCCAAAAGTGTCAAATGGCCTCTAGGGACAAAATCACCCCTAGTTGAGAACCACTGTTAGCTGATAGCCATTCGGAATCTTCCAGAAGCAAGTCTTTCACCAGCTTGCTGAAGGGGGCGCTCTTTGACCCACACTCAAGACACTTCCTCTACCTCCCAGTCTATCTACTCTCCCTTTGACTCCAAACAATACATCTGGCCAGGGGTTCTAGAATGTCTTTCATGGCTCCTCAGTCTTACCACTCTTCTCACATGTCCATTTCTCTCCTCTCCAAACACCCAAGGAAATTTTGGGTAAGTAGAAAGGTATAACCTAGTTTGGGATAGAAAAAAACCCTCATATTGTAACGAGATAAGGTCTTCTTAAAATAATTTATAATTAATATGATCCAAGTAAAAACACCAAGAGAATATTTTTAGTAGGTAGACTACCTTCTTCTAAGTTGTAATATAGAAAATAAACAAGTGAGAATAACTAGAAAAATGTCAAAGAAAATAGAGGTACAAATCCTAACAGTTACTAAACTATAATATAAAGGTATAGCAATTGAAACAATTATGATGTGATGTATAATTGCAGATGATTCAATAAAATAAACTAGATATACCAGAAATGTGGCCAAATGCCTGTGTGAATTTAACATATGATAAAGAATGCATTTCAAATCATTGGGGGAATGGTGGATTATTCAATAAATGGTGTGGAAACAACATGCTAGCCACCTGGAAAAATAAATCCCTACCTTACTTTTAACATTAAACCAGGTAGTTCGTAAATGTAAACATAAAAAATAAAACCACAGACAGCTAAGAAAAAATAAAATTATTTTGTTAGGAATGATTCCTAGGAGCCATGGCAGGAAAATATTGATAATTTTATTTATTTAATACAAATCTGTGCTTCACAAAAAAACACAATAACAAATTACAAGACAAAAAAACTAGCAATGATATTTGTAAGACATGTGGTTAAACAATAGGTTAATTCCTTAAAATATAAAGAGTTTATGATTAAATAAGAATCAAGTCAAATTAAAAAATGACCAATAGCCCTAACCCAGCGGTTCTCAACCTGTGGGTCGCGACCCCTTTGGCAGTCGAACGACCCTTTCACAGGAGTCGCCTAAGACCATCCTGCATATCAGATATTTACATTACGATTCATAACAGTAGCAACATTACAGTTATGAAGTAGCAACGAAAATAATTTTATGGTTGGGTCACAACATGAGGAACTGTATTTAAAGGGCCAGAAGGTTGAGAACCACTGCTTTAACCGGTTTGGCTCAGCGGATAGAGTGTTGGCCTGTGGACTCAAGGGTCGCAGGTTCGATTCCGGTAAAGGCCATGTACCTTGGTTGCGGGCACATCCCCAGTGGGGAGTGTGCAGGAGGCAGCTGATCGATGTTTCTAACTCTCTATCCCTCTCCCTTCCTCTCTGTAAAAAAATCAATAAAATATATTTTTTTAAAAATCACTTCCCCATTTAAAAAAAAAAAAAATGACCAATAGGCATGGACAAGAACTACAGAAAACAAGGAAGTAAAAAAATCTCAGAGTAGTCTCAAAAGCAACCTCATTATAAAAAAAGCATAAATGAAAACAATGAGACTCCATTTTTATCAAAATGTCAAAGAACAGAAAGGCTGTTGATAAAGAGAATGTTTATGAGATTAAGAAAGTACTACCCAGCTACAACTTAAAAGAACAATTTGGCAACCAATGTCTTTCAAAACTACATGCATACCAGATATTTCATTTATAGGAATTTATCCTACAGATAACCCATGTGATACCTGCAAAGACATATGTGCAAGGATATTCATTTAAGGACTGTTTAGTGATTAGTTAACAGCAAAAAAAAGGAAGCCTTCCAGATGTTCATCAATATGAAGAAGGATAAAGTTAATGATGCTATAACTGTATGGAACACTACAGATGTGAAATATCATGTGGTTGATTTCTGTGCACTAAAATGAATTGATTTTACAAGATATGTTAATGAGGTATCTTTTAAAAAACAAATGGATCTCTTAGAGCTGTGTTCATGGTATTTGTGTGTGTGTGTGTGTGTGTGTGTGTGTGTGTGTGTGTGTGCATAGACTATTTCTGGAAAATGAGATGCAGAATTTACTAAGTTGACTTCTGAGAAAGAAATGATTAGGAATCCACTAGCAGTGGTTCTCAACCTTCTGGCCCTTTAAATACAGTTCCTCATGTTGTGACCCAACCATAAAATTATTTTCGTTGCTACTTCATAACTGTAATGTTGCTACTGTTATGAATCGTAATGTAAATATCTGATATGCAGGATGGTCTTAGGCGACCCCTGTGAAAGGGTCATTCGACCACCAAAGGGGTCACGACCCACAGGTTGAGAACCGCTGCACTAGAGGAGGAGAAGTTATTCCCATTGCTCACTGTTGGGTCCTACTGATTTTTAAAATATACATGTTTTGTCTTGTTTTATTAAAAATAATAAAACTTTTATCATGAAAACTAAAAAGAAGAATAAGAATAAGGTCTTCATGAAGCGTTTTGTGGCTGCTCTTGCCCACACGGGTATCTCCCTTATCTATCTTCATACATATTCACTTGTATGTCTCTTTTTTAATTATCAAGTATCTTCTTGTTAGTTCACACATAATTACTCACATATCAGTGAATATCCCACAAGGGATGTGAACAATCCCTTTGCCCAGCGTGTGCACACTGTAGATGCTCCCTGCCTACCATTCCTCACTTAGCAGCTGCTTCAGTTATCATTCTGACTGTCATGGTAGCACAGGGCTTGTGTTCAAGTCACTCTTACTTGACTTAATAATGGCCCCAAAGCACAAGAGTAGTAATGCTGGCAATTCGGATATGCCAAAGAGAAGCTGTAAAGTGCCTTCTAACAGTGAGAAGGCATCCTATATAATAAAACCCTAATATACAAATCGACCAAATGGCAGAACGACTGGTCACTATGACACACACTGACCACCAGGGGGCAGATGCTCAACACAGGGGTTGCCCCCTGGTGGTCAGTGTGCTCCCACAGCGGGAGCACCACTCAGCCAGAAGCCAGGCTCACAGCTGGTGAGTGCAGCAGCGGGCCTAAGCCGGCAGTCAGACATCCCCCGGACTGCGAGAAGGTGCAGGCTTGGCTGAGGGACCTCTCCCCTGCCCCCCCCCCCCAAGTGCACAAATGTCATGTACTGGGTCTCTAGTGTATATATAGGGAAAAACATAGCACAAAGTACAAAATATAGGGTTCAACAGTATCCATGATTTCAGGCATTCACTGAGGGTCTTGAACCTGTCTCTCATGATAAGGGGGGATTACAGTACTCAATTCTCTGGAAAACACAACAATTTGGGTAATAGATATATTTTTAAATGTTACTCAAATAATCCATATAATTAAGCCACTGTGGGAACCCTAATCAGTCAGTGGACACCGGATGTTCAAGGCCAATCTGAGCATGGGAATCCTAATCAGGAATGTTCAAGGCTAAGTTGCCATATGCAGGTGCAAGGACACAGCAGTCTCACACTGCGTAGGTGAGCCCTTCCGTAACCCAAAAGATTGATGTCACTATTTAGCAAGAAGCCTCTTCTGTCTAAGTTAGTAGAAAGTATGTTACGGACCAGCTAGCGTGGCTGGCTCCTGTATAGCTCCTATGCTGTGAGGAAGATGTATTACTAGCCAGCCGGTGCTGGCTGCTTTTTGCTAGGATGGCTCCTGTGTTTGCTACTGTATTAGCAAGGACTGCTTTGTGTTTGCTACTGTGTTTTGCAATGGCTGCTATGTTAGCAGCGGCTTCTATGTGAGGCTCCTTTAAAGAACTGCTTTGTCTAATGGCTACTTGGGCTCCAATAAAGACTCTCTTACATACCCACAACTTCTCATGTCTTCTCTGTCTTCTTCTAAGACCCAGCATCCAAGGAGGGCCAGTCCCTGGCAGAGGGACTTGGACCCAACAGTTAGCGTAGTCAAGCAGGATTAAGGAGTAAGTACGCCCACAGCAACCTTACAAACTATTGCTCACTTCATTCTCAAAATAAGTCTGAAAGGTGGATAAAACATATATTCTTTATCTCCTTTGAGAAAATCGAGGCTCATTGAGTTTAGGTGACTTTCCCTTTATCATAGAGTAACATTTCAGAGCTCCAACATTGCTTTTACTATGAATATATTCTTTTGTTTCTTGTAATCTAACTTATAATAACTATTTACTTTCAGCAATTAGAAAATATTTTATGAATGCTAGAATATCAGCATCCTAATGAAAGCTGTCATTCAAAACTTCCTATCATTGGATGAAACCTTGTCCTTTAGGTCACAAGGAATGGAAGATTTTGGGGGTGGACATAACTCAGAACATAAATGCTTATGTACATTCCACCGAACTCTTCCTATTTTAGAATAGAAACCCAGAATGAAAAGGAGAAGGGGGAATTTCACAAGTCAGTAAGCTAATCCTGGCCTGCCACTAAGTTGCTGTAGAAATCTTTTTCCTTTTCATCGACAAGGCTTTTTCTAAGACAGTGTGGGGTGGGGTGAGGAGGAAGTAATTGCATGAATCATGCTACCACTTGTCTTAAAAAAGAAAAAGTGAAAAATGATTTAAGGAGAAAGGGGAAGTAGTGCCTTAAACTTACACACCCACCAGAAATTGGGACAGAGGTTACAGGCTCAACTTGTTCAGGATCACCTAGACTGCAGGAAGTACTCCCCGGATCATTCCCCGAGGCACCTTCCATGACCTTTCCTCCCCAGCCTCAAAACGTAGTCAAATTTTGAATGCTCAGAACCTGAGGAAATCAGCTTTTTCTGAGGACCAATTTTTATTTTAACACTGGAAGGCCTATGCCTTTAAACACCAAATATGAACACATTTTAGCTGTTTGGGACAGAAATCCGTTTAAAATATGTCTCTGCAGCCTTTTGTACTGACCACATCGAGCGGGAAGTACCTTTTCCACGTGACGTGGATTCACTCAAACACAGTGCGGGTGGGACTGGGACAACAGTGATTCCAGCCTGGGCCTACATACCCTGGAAATTATACAGACGACCTGTTGGTCCCTAAAGTAAAATTGAATGGTCTTAAGTTGATGGACCTGTTTCTTAATGTTTTCGAGGTCTCTTCTGTTTGTTTGTTTTCACCATCTAATGTCTTAAATCAACTGTAATCTTTCCGCGTCTCTTTCTTCTCCGGAGCTAGATTGGAAGCTCCTAAAAGGCAGGGACCGTGCACTGACTGCTGACCCACAGAACTGAGATAATAAATGTGTGTTGTTTTCAGCTGCCAGGTTTGTGGCATTTGTTACACAACAACAAAAAACAAATATATTTTACTGCGTGTCTCCCTATAATAAAAAGTAAGCTCCATGAGGGCAGAGATTTTTTTCTAGTTGTCTTCACGATTATTTACCAAATTCCTAAAACAGGTACACGGCAGGCCTCAGTAAATATTTATTGAGTGGATAGAGGAAGAAATAGGCTACTCAAATGGAGCCAAAGTGTGTTGTGCCAATCGGTCTCAGCCTATCAATAACCAATGCTGTGGCTGGACTGGCCCTTGTAGTTCTTACTATGGTTACAAGACACCCTCAGCAGGAAACTTTGGGGGGAAAAAAGGTTTATTACTCACAAGTCCTGGAAATTACCTAGCACACCAGGGGCCACACAGCGAGGTCATGGGGGAGAGAGAGAGAGAGAGAGAGAGAGAGAGAGAGAGAGAGAGAGAGAGAGCGAGCGAACCTAAGGGCTCTGCTTTTATTAGGGTCCAGGGTGGAGGCTTAGGGTTTTGCAGACTCATTTTACTGGTGAATTTAAAGTGCTGGATGAGCCCTAGCTGGTGTGGCTCAGTTGGTTGGGTGTCCTCGCATACACCAGAAGGTTGCCGGTTCAATTCCCGCCCAGGGCATGGGCTCGATCCCACTGCGGGTATGCAAGAGGCAGCCTGTTGATGTTTGCTCTCACATCAATATTTCTCTATCTCTTTCCCTCTCTCCCTTTCTCTCTCTCTAAAAAAATTCAATAAAAATATAAAAAATAAATATAATAATTATTTTTTTAAAATAAAATAAAGTGCTGGAAAAGAAAAGAAAAAAAACAGTGGCCCAAAAGATTAGTTATTGAAATCAACCTCAATTTCTAAAACAAAGGATTCTGGAGCAGAGGGTGGAGTCAGTGGTGGCCTGGCCCTTTATCTAGTTCATGGCTGACAAGGACAGTTATTGGAGACAGCCTTATAGTCCTCTTTGAAGTGGATGTCTCAGCAATCAAAGCTTACATCAGGGCTTATACTACACAATGTTTTAAGAACGCTAACAATTTAGCAAGAAAAAAAATGCTCAGAAGAGAGAAAGGTGCAAATGTTTAGGCTTAGGCTAATTTACTTTTATTCCTCTAAAACATAAATACTGCAGACACACTGCAATTATATTTGCAAATAAAGCTGAGTAAGGGAGTAAATGCAGAGTCCCAAGGTGTGCAAATTTATAAAATATAACTCCATATAGAAATATCTCAAAATAATAGCATCAGTTGAATTATGGAGTTGTTAACTATACACAGCATGTTTGTCAGGTAATTTTGTAACTTACTGTGATCTCATTTTAGGGCTTTTTTTAAAGAAAAATCAACATGATTAAAATTTTGTCAAGTTATGTCCTAAAAGTACAAATTTGTTACATGCATCCATGCATTTTGGGTTCTGTTTTATTTTGCTTTGTGTTTAGTCAATTTCCACATTGTGGGTGACCTAGTTTTAAATGTTGAATCTGTCAACTAGTTCCAGGAAGGATCCCTATGGAGTTGAACTTCTTTGGTTCTTATTTAAAACATTTTAAAAGCTAAAAGACATGTTTCAGAGGATAAATAAATAGAACATATTTTTTACTTGTTGACAAAATATAGTAGTTCCCAAAAAGACTAAAACCTTGATATATGAGTGCATGTGATGATGTGTGTGTATACAACTGTGTATGAATATCGTGTGTGTGTGTGTGTGTGTGTGTGTGTGTGTGTGTGTGTCTGTGTGTGTGAATCCTTGTCCCAGGGCACTTTATTTATGATAAATTTCCACTCACCTGACTTTTCCGAATAGAATTCTCCTTTGGAGTGATGCTGTTATAAGCTAATTTAAGGAGAGGACATCTCTAGAGGGCCTCGGGGTCTCAGAGTCATCGTGAGGCAATGTGAGTAGAAAAACACAGTAAGTGCGGCCCTCTAAGAGTTATGATACAGATGAAACTCAGCTCAGATGATAGTTAGAAAAGTTTAGAGAGAAAAGGCATCACTAAATGGTTATGTGAGAGAAGATTCACTCACTTACACAACTTCTATTAAACTCCTAGGCCAGTGATGGCGAACCTATGACACACGTGTCAGAGGTGACACGCGAACTCATTTTTTTGGTTGATTTTTCTTTGTTAAATAGCATTTAAACATATAAAATAAATATCAAAAATATAAGTCTTTGTTTTACTATGGTTGCAAAGATCAAAAAATTTCTATATGTGACATGGCACCAGAGTTAAGTTAGGGTTTTTCAAAATGCTGACATGCCGAGCTCAAAAGGTTCGCCATCACTGTCCTAGGTACTGTCCTGGGCACATGGTAACAAGAGAAAAATTCTGAGATGTCCCAATTAAATTACAGTAGGCTGAGAGTGAGAGACAAGAGTAGTTAACCAGTTAAAACTGCAGGCCAACTAACAAAAAACAGCTCACATTCTAGAATGTGTGCTGGACCTCTCAATCAACTTTGGTCATGACCACCAGATGCCACCGCATCCTGCATGGGCATGAATTTTCAGGACTGTCGCCTGCCACCAATAAAAAATGGTCAATATTTCTTCCTTACAGACTGTGCACCCATCACAGAGCTGCCCCTGCTTCACCTTTCCCATTCCCCTCATTGGTAATCAACGGGAAGTCTTTTCAAAACAAGTCACATCTTTCTTCCCCAGAACATAATGTATAAAAGCACCCATGAACTCCAGGATGTTGCCTGCTCTAGCATCTAGCCCTGCTGCTGGTGGTTTAAGTTTCACACCCCAGGACCTGGTCCTTTTCTGGAAGCATTTGGCTCCGTAAACCCTTTCTTTGAGAAAAGCTTCACTTGTGAAAGTTTTTTTGCTTAGCAGTGGGATACATCAAGGAGCACACCTGGAAAGACCCCTATCTCATGAGGCTTACATTCAAGCGGGAGGTAGAGGTGAGACCTATGATAAATAAATGAGTTAACTCTATGAAAGTGGTAATAAGTGCTTTGAGGAAAAACTGGGCTGAGGAAGAGTGGCAAGGGAGAGATGCTATTTTACAAAGTGTTGTCGGGGAGTCTCTTAGACAGAATAGTGTTTGAGCAGAGACTTGCATACTGGAAGGGAGGAGTCAAGATGATACCCAGAGGAAGGTCAGATGGGCAGAGAGGAAATAAAGTACAGGGAGCTTGCTCAGAATGGCCAATGATTACACTAATATAATGTCATCCCCTTCCCCCAAATCATATTCAACAAGAACACAACCACAATTATATCTTTTGTAAGGTACCAGCCATAGTGGTTGCTTATGGGTGGAGTGGGATGAGCAGGAGGTGGATAAAGAGTAGAATGAGGTTAGCAAGGCAGTCAGGAAAAGGTCATGGAAAGGTCAGTGTAAAGGGCTTTGCATTTTATTCACAATGAGGTGGGGCTTCTTACGTGTAGGAGCTTCTTACGTGGAGGAGCAATATCTATGACTAATGCTTTTTAAATTTTGAATGTTCTGATGGTTTACTCTTGAGCTGTGTGATGAATAAACTGAAGGAGAAGGTGGGAGCGGAGAGATCATTGAGAAGGGTATTGCAATAATCCAGTGAGAGTTGGTGGTGGCTTGTACTGGGATATAGCAATGGGAATTGAGAAAATTATTTGCCTTCTGGATATATTCAGAGGTAGAGCCAACAAGATTTGCTGGTTGAATGGATGTAGGGTATGTGGGGAAGGGAAATCAAGCATTAATTCCAAGGGTTTTAGCCTGGGTAGCTGAAAGAATGGAGCTGCTGTTATCTGAGATGGGGAAGATCAGATGGGAAACAGATAATTAGGAAATTATTCCAGAATTCAGTTGTGCACATATTGTTGTCGATACCTATTAGACATCCAAATGCAAATGACAGGTGGAGAGTTTAGTGGCGAGGTCTAGACTAGAGATATAAAGTTGGAAATCACCAATCTGTAGATGGTTTTTGAGTCTATGGGGTCATATAAGATTATCTAAGAAGTGAGTATAACGAGAAGCCATCTGAGGGCTGAGCTCAGGGCCACTCCAAGTCAGGGAGGTCTAAAAGATGAAAAGGAACCAGCAAAAGAAACCAAGACAGAGTAGCTACTGATGGCTCACATTCTAGAATGTGTGCTGGACCTCTCAATCAACTTTGGTCATGACCACCGGATGCCACCGCATCCTGCATGGGCATGAACTTTCAGGACTGTCGCCTGCCACCAATCAAAAATGGTAAATATTTCTTCCTTACAGACTGTGCACCTATCACAGAACTGCCCCTGCTTCACCTGATGCCAGTCAAAAGAAATGTAAGAAGGGAGACAGTGATCAATTCTGTTGACTATATAGTTGAATAAGTTAAGGACTGAGAGTGTCTGAACTTTGAGTTTGGCACATAAAGGCAACTGGTAAATTTGACAAAAGCCGTTTTCATGGACTGGTGAAGATGAACGTGTGATTGGAGTGGATATAAAAGAAGATCAGGGGAAAGATGGAGTGGAATAAGGATGTGGGGGTAGTCAATATAGACATCTATTTCAACAGAGTTTCATTAAAGGGGGGGGCAGAGAAATGAAGTGGTGACTTGGGCAGGATGCGGTGGGTAAAGGAATGTGTTTTTTGTTTTTGTTTTACTACAGCATATTTGCATGCTGTTGATAATATGATCCAGTAGAAGGAAAACAATTACAATGTTCGGAAAGAAAAGGAATGACCCACAGGTAATGTCATTGGGCAGGGAAGAGGGGAAAAAATCCAGTGTGTAGACGGAGCAGTTGGAAGGAGCAGGGACAGATCAGCCATTGTCACAGAGACATAACATACATGTGCAGGTATGTTGGTAGATTTGGTGGTTAAAGCTTGGTCTTGTTGGGCAGCCAAGTTTTAGTTTTTTCAGTACTTTGCAACTCTAACTACATGTTAGAGTCACATGGGGACATTAAAAAATATCAATGAGAAATATAAATTAAAACCACAATAAAATAACATTACACACCTATGGGAATGGCCAAGATAAGATATAATGACACACACACACAAAAAGCCACAAGCTCAAAGACACAGAGAATAGACTAGTGGTTGCCAGAGGTGGAGGGTGGAGGTTGAGCCAAAGGGTACAAATTTCCAGTTATAAAACAAATAAGACATGGGAGTGTAATGTATAGCCTGGCGGCGATAATTAATAATACTGTATTGTATACTTGAAAGTTGCTAAGAGAGTCAATCTTAAAAGTTCTCATCATAAGAAAAAAATTCTGTAACTATGTGATGGATGTTCCCTAGCTAGACCTCTTGTGATGATCATTTTGCCATATATACTTATATCAATTTATTACTTTGGATACCTGAGCCACATGATATGTCAATTATACCTCATGAAAAGGAACAGGTTTCGATGATAAAAAAAAGAAAGCAAACACCGACAACACCAACTTCTGGAAAGGGTGCAGAGCAACTGAACCCACACACCCTGGTGGGGAGATTGCACAGCAACTTTGGAAGCAGTTTGGCAGTTTCTTATCCTATGAACCAGCAATCCCACTCCAAGGCATTGACCCAAGAGAAACGAATATTTATATTCACCCTAAAACATAGACATAAATGCTATAGCAGTTCCATCCCTGGTAACCAAAGACCAGAAACAATCCAAATGCCCTTCCGCAGACACTGGTTAAGTACACTGGTGTGTCGCTGCAATGCACCACACTGCTCAGCCATAAAAAGAGCAAGTGCTGGACACACAACCACCTGGATTGATCTCAAGGGCATGATGTTGAGTGAAAGAACCCAGTCTCAAGAGGTCACTATTTTATGATTCCATTTACATCACAGTACCCAAAAGACAAGGTTACAGTGATGGGAAACAGATGGGTGGTTGCCAGGGGTGGTAGTGGGAGAAGGGTGTGACTATAGAGGGGTCCAGTTCTGTGTACATGTGTTTAACTCATACAATTATCCTATATAATAAAAGTATAATATGCAAATCAACCGAACAGTGGAACGACCATTTGGTGGGGGATTGGGCCAGTGAGCAGGCGGCGTCAAGCCAGCCAAGGCACATGCCAGCAGGCAGAGGGAGAGAACGGCGATGGAGGGGGCAACGAGCGGCAGCAGAGGGGTGGTAGGGGGGTTGGAACCATCCCCTGATCGCCTGCCTAGTTGCCTCCACAGAGGGAGGCCAGGGGCAGCCAAGGCAGGGTGATGGGGGCAGTGCCGGCCCCTGATTGCCCACCCGGTCGCCTCCTGCAGAGGGAGGCCAGCGGAGGCCAGACTGTGGGGAGAAGGCCTAAGCCATCAGTAGGACATCCCCTGAGGGCTCCTGGACTGTGAGAGGGTGCAGGCCGGGCTGAGGGGACTCCCCCCACCCCAGTGCACGAATTTTCATGCATCAGGCCTCTAGTACATCAAAGATCAATTTTACTGTCTATTAATACCCCCTCCCCCAAAGAAGACTCTTGGTGGTAGTGAGGGCCATGGGAAACGTGCAGTGAGCAGACTCCACTTTCTGGTGAAGGTGGCAATATTGACATCCCTCTTTCCAGGGCAGCCCCCCAAAGTAGGGTTCAGCTTTGCTCCTGGCTGCCCAGCAGACACAGCCGGTGCTCTGGATCTCCTGGAGACCCTGTATTTATCCTTTAATAAACCCTTCCTGTTTGAATTTTTTTTTTAATGCCTAAATTCCAACCCCCTCCTCCAATTCTGACTTAGTTATTGGGAGAGAGGGAATGGATTTACATTTTTATAATTTTTAAAAATGCATTACAGGCGATTCTAATGTGCAGCCGGGGATAAAACCCGCTGAGTTAGACCAAGAAAGTGAAGGTAAAGTTCAGGAAGAGTTTAAGACTAAATGGCATTTCCTAATGAGTGGAAACAGGCTGCAGAGGGCACTGGGCCAGACCGGGGGTGGGAGGGCCATCTGGGCAAGGGGTTTGGCAGTGAGAATGATCAGGAGCTTTGCAGCTGATCGGTATGGGGCATGAGATGAGTCCTGGTGGATTTTGGCAGATTGTGACGGGAAGGGTGCGGGTGTTGGATAGAGGGTGGGGGTCCAGGAGCACGCGGAGCTCCATGGATCTTCTTCGAAACTGCTCTAATGGCTGTGTGGCTGGCAAGGGAAGCACGGGGAGCTTTATGGGCGTTCTCTGTCCGACCAACTAACAGGAGACTTGAGGAAATGGGAACATTTTACCCTTTTGCCCTAATAATAATGGGAGAGGGCGTGTGGTTATGGAAATTGACATGATTAAATGTACATGATGAATATAATAGCACATAAAAGTACTTTAAACAGTGCCAAGCACATAGTAAGAGCTCAATAAAGGTTAAGGGGAAAAGAAAAAGACAATGTGTCTGAAAACACCTTTTCTTTCTGTGCATCAGTGTAAGAAACGGCCTTCAGTGATAATACACAACTGACAAAACCAGTTTGTTGACCCATCAGCTCTATTTCCCTGGCTCTCGGGGGGCCCTGGAGAGATTCCGTGACTCAGCACATTCTCAAGATAGCTCTGTTTATAGGGAAAAGTTTCCTACAAATACATTCCAAAGATCCATGATCCAAAAACCATTTCCGGGGTTCTGCATGGCTGACAACAGACAGAGCACGCAAAGGAACGTTACACTGAGCTCAGAGCCTTTCAGGTTCTCCAGAGTTTGGGCTTTACTGGTTCAGAGCCTGTCCCTCACTGACCCTCTGTTCATCCTTTGTTCCTTTTCCATAACTGGTCCCTGCAGAATTCTGTGAGAGGATCACCATGGGAATGAGGACCAAAGAAAGAATGTATCCACATTTACTCTAAAAACCTCTCATGGTGACATTTCTTGTTGAATTCAATGAGGCAAAATAAAGTTTATGTCTGCTGTGGAGATCATCTAGGACAATGGTAGGCAAACCGCGGCTCACGAGCTACATGCGGCTCTTTGGCCCGTTGAGCGTGGCTCTTCCACAAAATGCCACGTGCGGGCGCGCACGTACAGTGCGATTGAAACTTCGTGGCCCACGTGCAGAAGTCGGTTTTCGGCCTGGGCGAGTCTATTTTGAAGAAGTGGCGTTAGAAGAAGTGGAGTAAAAGAAGATGTAGTGTCGAGGATTGAGAAAGGAATGTTGAGATGGTTTGGACATATAGAGAGGATGAACGAAAGGAGACAGACGAAACAAGTATACAAGACGAGTGTGGATGGGAGAGTTGGAAGGGGTCGACCTCAGCAAACATACCTCAATCAGATTGAAGACGTTTTTAGCAAAGGCCAGCTTAGGAGTACCCTAATTAAGTTAATAACAATGTACTTACCTATACAGTTTAAGTTTAAAAAATTTGGCTCTCAAAAGAAATTTCAGTCGTTGTACTGTTGATATTTGGCTCTGTTGACTAATGAGTTTGCCAACCACTGTAAGATGTACACTGAGAAATTAATCCTCACTGCATTTGCTCTCTCACCTGTAATGTCATTTTTATAGCAATTCTTTGAGGGAGAACAGGTGAGTAATAAAGATTTCATAGTTGGCCTGGCTGGTGTGGCTCCATGGTTGAGTGTCGACCTATGAACCAGAAGGTCACAGTTCAATTCCCAGTCAGGACACAAACCCAGCTTGCAGGCTCGATCCCCAGTATGGGGCTATCAGGCAGCCGATCAATGATTCTCTCTCTTCATTGATGTTTCTATGTCTCTCTCCCTCTTCCTTCCTCTCTGAAATCAATACAAATATATATGTTTTTTGAAAAAGATTTCATAATTGAGGAAGCTAAGGCTCAGAAATCAACTTGTATCTGGCCACAGAGTTGGGATATAGACTCACTTCCTTCCCAACAGACCTTTCCTCTCCCTTAAGTTCTGTGGCCTCCAGGCTTGCTCTGAAACACCATAGGCAATAAGTCCTTGTGAGCACTGAATGGCTCCAACTATCCACCTAAGTCCTTGCTTCCTCTTGGAAAGGGTCCGCTAGTGGGAGGCGGGCTTTAGAACTGCTTTCAGAAGTTCGCTCTGCTGCCTCATCTGTTTCCCAGGGCTCACAGGGTCCCAAGAGTTTGGGAACGCAAAGTGGTGACTCAGTACGCCCTGCTCCCATTGGTCTCGGGTGCCAGAGTCCCAAACCCTGCTGCTTCTGTGTTTCTCATCTTCCTCTGTCTCAGGGACAGCACATGGGGAAATCACTGACCTTTGACTTAAAAGGGAACACAGGGAGACATTCAAGATTCCTGTGAATCAGATGATCAGGCCATCTCTTTGCAGAGATGTAGTAATCGAGCACATGGGCCAGGCTCTCTGTTGGGGGCCAGCTTCTCTGTGGCTCTCCGGAGGGTTCCCCTATCTGAGGGTGAGAGGCCATCTTTTGCTAAGATGTTTAGAAATCAGACATGGAGTCTTAAAACTGAAAGAGATCATCTTATACAATTCATCAGGAAGCCTAAGGGAACTCACACAATAAGGAAGATCAGGCTAAGAGGTAGAATCAGGTCTCTCCTCTCTTTATTCAGTGCTTTTACTGATGGCAGTATCAAGGGCTACTTTTAGAAATATTATTATTTTTTTTTGTTTGGAGAGCAAAGTAAGATTTTCTAAATAATGGGTATCCTGTTGTAGGTGGTGGAAACGGCACTGGGTGTTAGACCCATGGGGTCAGACTGGACCTGGGTTCAGCAACCTCAATACTTGAGATCTGGCTAGGAAAGAATTCAGCTTAGGCTTTTATATATATAGATACTATAATAAAAGTTATGCAAATGTGGTCTCTCTCTGTCAAAATGTCTTATTGTCCTGTACTCCCTGTTCTTCTTGTGATGATGTGAGATGATACAATGTCTACATGATGAGATAAAGTAAAGTAAATGATGTAGGTATTGTGAAGAAACATTAGGCTACTCTAAGGGTTACTTGAACACAAGCATTGAAACACTGGACAAAGGGATGAGTCATGTTTCAGGTTGAATGGAGTGGGATTTCTTCACCCTGCTCAGAACAGCATGCAATTTAAAACTTAAGAATTGTTTATTTCTATAATTTTCCATTTAATGTTTTCAGAACAGGTTGACCACAGGTAACTGAAATCAAGAAAGCAAAACCACAGATAAGGAGGGGAGGGCACTGTAATAAATTTTTATACTGATAAACAGAAATAGAAATGGTTTTCAGAAATATGATCTCTTTTATTTCCTTTCTAACTTTTATTAAGCTCTTAACATGTGCTAAGCACTCTTTTAAGTACTTTATATTTTTCATTCTTTATTGTTTAAAGTATTACATATAGTATTACATATGTCTCCTTTTTCCCCCATTGACCTCTCCCTGGCCACCCCCACCCCTCAGCACATGCCTTCACCCCCCTAGTGTCTGTGCCCGTTGGTTATGCTTATATGCATGCATACAAGTCCTTTGGTTGATCTCTAACCCCTCACCCCACCCTCCCCTGCCTTCCTTCTGAAGTTTGACAGTCTGTTCGATGCTTCTCTGTCTCTGTATCTAGTTTTATTCATCAGTTTATATTGCTCATTATATTCCACAAATGAGTGAGATCATGTGATATTTATCTTTCTCTGACTGGCTTATTTTGCTTAGCGTAATGTTCTCCATGTCCATCCATGCTGTTGCAAATGGTAGGAGTTCTTTCTTTTTTACAGCAGCGTAGCATTCCATTGTGTAGATATACCACTGTTTTTTAATCCACTCACCTGCTGATGGGCACTTAGGCTGTTTCCAAATCTTAGCTATTGTAAATTGTGCTGCTATGAACATAGGAGTGCATATGTCCTTTCTGATTGGTGTTTCTGATTTCTTGGCATATATTCCTAGAAATGGGATTACTGGGTTAAATGGGAGTTCCACTTTTAATTTTTTGAGAAAACTCCATACTGTTTTTCACAGTGACTGCACCAGTCTGCATTCCCACCAGCAGTGCACAAGGGTTCCTTTTTCTCCACATCGTCACTAGCACTTGTTATTTCTTGATTTGTTGACTAGTAGCCCTGCACAAGAATCCATGCACCAGTAGCTCTCTGCAGGGCCTGGTCACTCCACACCCGCTGCCCAGAGGCTCTCCACAGCCCAGAGATCCATCCGCAGCCGGGGCCACAAGGCAAGCGTTCCTCACCCCAGCCTGGCCAGAGGCCCATCCACGGCTGGGAAATGCAAACGACTTTCCTCCCTGTTCTTAGGAACTCTGATAAAGGTCTTCCTTCCTCTTTCTTGGCCGGCTTTCACCCCTGTGCCTCCACCACCAGCCCCTCATGTCACACTATCCTCCACCCCCTCCACCCTCTGGCCACCTGGACTTGACCTTGCCCAGGAGTTGGGTGCCGTAGACCAATTCCAGCATGTCATAATTTCAAGAGTTTCATCAAAAGGTTGATGAGACCTGGGGACTCAACAGGGTTGAGTCACACATGTAGTCACCTGTTGGGAATGGCTAAAGGCATTTCCCCAAACCTGAATAGGAAACTGATTGTGGTTGCCAGACAGTTAAAGGGCATCTTAATCTGCATGTTATTGCCTCCTACTGGCCAAACACCTGAACAGTCATAGGCTATTCCCCAAACTGACAATGCTTCTGTACCCTTTGAAGTGTATTATCTCCACCTTGCCTTAGGACAAATTGTGTTAATAAAAGCAAGGGTCCTAGACAAGGAGGGACACTCTTCAGTTCCTTTAGCTGAAGGTCCTCTGACCCCCAATGCCTTTCAAAATTATATCTCGTCTCCAGATTCTTTATTAATCTCTGGATTCCTATGTCATCTATGTGCAGCCCCTTTTCCAGATCCCTGAACGCTTCTTGATGCTGGGACAAGAACCCTGGCATAAATGGATGCCCGAACAGGGACTTTCTGAACCCTGGAAGCTCCAACAGTCGGGGGCCACTCTGCTCAGCTCGCTGGTTCCTTCTGTTCTTACACAAGCCTTCTGCTCCCCGGCCTGGCCAGAGGCCCATCCACAGCCAGGCGTAGAACGCTTGCCTCATCACCATGGAGACAAAGCAAGCATTCTGCCAGGCCGCTCACACTGCCTGCTCTCAGCAGCCGCCCCCCTGGGACTGGGGGAATCCAGTGGGGCTGAGAAGACTGGGCACCGCCATCTTGTGGCTATGGGCGCTGCCATCTTTTGTGATGGAGTGATGGTTAATTTGCATATTACCCTTTTATTAGGTAGCCATGACAGGTGTAAGATGGTACTCCATTATTGTTTTGATTTACATCTCTCAGATGATTAGTGACTTTGAGCATGTTTTCATGTCTCTTGGCCTTCTGTATGTCCACTTTCAAAAAGTGTCTATTTAAGTCCTTTGCCCATTTTTTGATTGGATTGTTTATTTTCCTTTTGTTAAGATGTATGAATTCCCTATAAATTTTAGAGATTACGCCCTTATCGGAGATAACATTGGCAAATATGTTCTCCCATGCAGCGGTCTTTCTTGTTGTTTTGTTGATGGTTTCTTTTGCTGTGCAGAAGCTTTTTATTATGATGTAGTTCCATTTGTTTATTTTCTCCTTAGTTTCCATTGCCCTAGGAGATATATCAGTAAAGATATTACTATGACATATGTCTACTATTTTGCTGTCTATGGATTCTTCTAAGATTTTTATGGTTTCCCATCTTACATTTAAGTCTTTTATCCATTTTGAGTTTATTTTTGTGTATAGTGTAAGTTGGTGGTCTAGTTTTATTTTTTTGCATATATCTGTCCAATTTTCCCAACACCATTTATTAAAGAGATTGTCTTAACTCCATTGTATGCTCTTGCCTCCTTTGTCAAATATTAATTGAGCATAATGGCTTGGGTCGATTTCTGGGTTCTCTGTTCTGTTCCATTGATCTATATGTCTGTTCTTGTGCCAGTACCAGGCAGTTTTGAGAACAGTGGCATTGTAATATAGCTTGATATCTGGTATTGTGATCTCTCCAACTTTGTTTTTTCTCAAGATTGCTGCAGCTATTCAGGGTCTTTTTTTCATTCCATATGAATTTTTGGAGAGTTTGTTCTAGGTCTGTGAAATATGCCATTGGTATTTTAATGGGGATTGCATTGAATCTATAGATTGCTTTGGGTAGTACGGACATTTTAATGATGTTGATTCTACCAACCCATAAACACAGTATATTTTTCCATTTGTTTATGTCTTCCTCTATCTCTTTCTTCAATGCCCTGCAGTTTTCTGAGTACAGGTCTTTTACCTCTGCTGGAAACCAGGATCAACAGTAATTAATATAAATTCGAGAAGTCTGTCAGAAGGCTGGCCTGAGCTCCTTTGATATTCACAGGGTGAATTTGCATTTTATTACCTACTGCTGACTCAATGGCCTAAAGCAAACTCCCCCCTAACCTGATAATCTTACTGTTTACTAAACAATCACCTTTGATGTGTCTGTTTGCATTCCCGAAAGGCAATGTGTATTCTAGTAAATAAAAGCAGACAGGAGACTCAGTGGAACTTGACTACTACAGTTAAGTTTTCCCTGGCTTCCCCCCACAATTTCAAAATCATTATTTCTTGTCTTGTGTTTTAATTTGCGCGTCAGCTCTTTCTCCAAGCCTTTGAACCTGAAAGCCATGCTGGCCATGGCTTTTCACATACCTCTGTAGTTAAGTTTATTCCTAGGTATCTTAATTTTTCTGTTTCAATGGTAAATGGGATTGATTTTTTAGTTTCTATTTCTGTGAGTTCATTATTGGTGTATAAAAAAGTCATACAGTTCTGGGTGTTAATTTTGTATCCTGCTACATTGCCAAATGCATTTATTAAATCTAGTAGTTTTTTGAGCTACTAGACTTAATACATGCATTTGGCAATGTAGCAGGATACAAAATTAACCCCAAGAAATCTGAGGCATTTCTATACACCAGTAGTGAACTTTCAGAAAGAGAGATTATAAAAACAACCCCGTTTACCATCGCACCAAAAAAATTAAGCTACCTAGGAATAAACTTAACTAAAGAGGTAAAAGACCTCTACTCAGAAAACTACAGGATGTTGAAAAAAGATATAGAGGAAGACATAAACAGATGGAAGAACATACCGTGTACATGGATTGGTAGAATCAACATCATTAAAGTGTCCATACTACCCAAAGCAATCTATAAATTCAACGCACTTCCCATTAAAATACCAATGGCATACTTCATAGATCTAGAACAAACTCTCCAAAAATTCATCTGGAATAAAAAAAGACCCCGAATAGCTGCAGCAATCCTGAAAAAGAACAAAGTAGGTGGGATCTCAATACCAGATATCAAGATGTATTACAAAGCCACTGTTCTCAACACTGCCTGGTACTGGCACAAGAATAGGCATATAGATCAATGGAATAGAATAGAGAGCCCAGAAATCGGCCCGAACCAATATGCTCAATTAATCTTTGACAAAGGAGGCAAGAACATACAATGGAGTTAAAACAATCTCTTTAATAAATGGTGTTGGGAAAATTGGACGGATATATGCAAGAAAATGAAACTAGACCACCAACTTACACCATACACAAAAATAAACTCAAAATGGATAAAGGACTTAAATATACGGCAGGAAACCATAAAAATTCTAGAAGAATCCAAAGGCAACAAAATCTCAGACATATGCCGAAGCAACTTCTTCACTGATACAGCTCCTAGGGCACTTGAAACTAAGGAGAAAATGAACAAATGGGACTACATCAAAATAAAAAGCTTCTGCACAGCAAAAGAAACCATCAACAAAACAACGAGAAAACTCACTGTGTGGGAAAATATATTTGCCAATGTCATATCTGATAAGGGCCTAATCTCCAAAATTTATAGGGAACTCATACAACTTAACAAAAGGAAGATAAACAATCCAATCAAAAAATGGGCAAAGGACCTAAATAGACACCTTTCAAAAGAGGACATTCAGAAAGCCAAGAGACATATGAAAACATGCTCAAAGTCACTAATCATCCGAGAGATGCAAATCAAAACAACAGTGAGGTACCATCTCACACCTGTCAGACTGGCTATCATCAACAAATCAACAAACGACAAGTGCTGGAGAGGATGTGGAGAAAAAGGAACACTTGTGCACTGCTGGTGGGAATGCAGACTGGTGCAGCCACTATGGAAGACAGTATGGCGTTTCCTCAAAAAACTGAAAATGGAACTCCCATTTGACCCTGTGATCCCACTTCTAGGAATATATCCCAAGAAACCAGAAACACCAATCAGAAAGGATATATGCACCTCTATGTTCATAGCAGCACAATTCACCATAGCTAAGATCTGGAAACAGCCTAAGTGCCCATCAGTAGATGAATGGATTAGAAAACTGTGGTACATCTACACGATGGAATACTATGCTGCTCTAAAAAGGAAGGAACTCTTACCATTTGCAACAGCATGGATGGAACTGGAGAGCATTATGCTAAGTGAAATAAGCCAGTCAATGAAGGAAAAATACCACATGATCTCACTCATTCATGGATAATAGAGACCATTATAAACTTTTGAACAATAATAGATACAGGGGCAGAGCTGCCTCAAACAGATTGTCAAACTGCAGCGGGAAGGCCGGGGAGGGTTGGGGGGCAGGAGGTAGGGGGGTAAGAGATCAACCAAAGGACTTGTATGCATGCATATAAGCATAACCAATGGACATAAGACACTGGGGGATAGGGGAGGCTAGGGGACTGTCTAGGGCGGGGGGGGGGGGGGGAATGGACACATATGTAATACCCTTTGTAATACTTTAAGCAATAAAATAAAATAAATAAAATAAAAAAAATCTAGTAGTTTTTTGATGGAGTCTTTAGGGTTTTCTGTGTACAATATCATGTAATCTATGAATAATGACAGTTTTACTTCTTCTTTTCCAATTTGGATGCCTTTAATTTCTTCTTGTCTGATCGCTATGGCTAGCACTTCTAGTACTATGTTGAACAGGAGTGGTGAGAGTGGGCATCCCTGTCTTGTTCCTGTTCTTAGAGGAAATGGTTTTAGTTTTTGCCCATTGAGTATGATGTTGGCTGTAGGTTTGTCAGATAAGGCTTTTATTATGTTGAGTTATGATGCCTCTATTCCCACTTTACTGGGAGTTTTTATCAAGAAAGGGTGTTGGATTTTGTCAAATGTTTTTTCTGCATCAATTGATATGATTATGTGATTTTTATCTCTCAATTTGTTTATGTGATGTATCCATGGACAGAATGAATCCATGGATTTTTGTCTAGAGGATTTATCCAATGATGTCAGTGGGGTATTAAAGTCCCCCTACTATGATTGTATTGCTGTTGATCTCTCCCTTGATATCTTCCAGAAGTTGTTTTATGTATTTGGGTGCTCCTGCATTGGGTGCATGTATGTTTATCAGAGTTATATCCTCTTGCTGTGTTGATCCTTTTAGTATTATGAAGTGACCTTCCTTATCTCTTGTTATGAACTTCACTTTGAGGTCTATTTTGTCAGATATAAGTATTGCTACCCCAGCTTTTTTTTCATTTCCATTTGTCTCAAAAATATTTTTCCATCCCTTCACTTTCAGTCTGTGTGAGTCCCTTGTTCTGAGGTGGGTCTCTTGTAGACAGCATTTATATGGGTCATGTTTTCTTATCCATTCAGCCACTCTGTGTCTTTTGATTGGAGCATTTAGGTTATTATTGATAGGTACTTGTTTATAGCCATTTTTATTCTGTGTTTCTTCTTCTCTTTCTATTTCTTCTTTTCACAACTGTCCCTTTAGCATTTCTTGCATTGCTGGCTTGGTTATGATAAACTCCCTCCTTAGTTTTTGTTTGTTTTTGTCTGTGAAGCTCCTGATTTCCCCTTCAATTTTCAATGATAGACCTGCTGAATAGAATATTCTTGGATTCGGTCCCTTGCTTTGCATCACTTTGTATACTTCATTCCAGTCCCTTCTGGCCTGATGTGTTTCTGTTGAGAAATCATTTGATAATCTAATGGGAGATCCTTTGTAGGTAACTCTCTGTCTCTCCCTTACAGCCTTTAAGATTCTCTCTTTGTTGTTAACATTTGCCATTTGTAATTATGACGTGTCTTGGTGTGGGTCTTTTTGGGTTTGTCTTGTTTGTGACTCTCTGCAATTGTGTGACTTCTTTCTTCCCCAAATCAGGGAAGTTTCCTGTCATTATTTCTTCAAGAAGGTTTTCTAATCATTGCTCCTCTTCTTGTCCTTTTGGCACCCCTATTATACATATGTTACTTCATTTCATGTTGTTCCAAAGCTCCCTTAGGCTCTCCTCCTGCTTTCTAATTTTTTTCTCCAATTGCTGTTCAGATTGGGTGTGTTTCTCTGCCCTATCTTCTAACTCACTAATTCGGTCCTCCACTTCTTCTAGTCTACTGTTCAAACCTTCAATCATGTTTTTTATTGTAACTATATTATTCTTGATTTCCTCTTGATTCTTACATAAGTTGATTTTCTCATCCATCTGGTTTATGAACTGTATGACCCTTATTCTGAATTCTTTTTTTGACATATTGTATGCCTTCCTTTCATTTAGTTCCTTTTCTGGCTATTCCACCTTTTCTTTCTTTGGGTGGTTGTTTATTTGTCTCCCCAGTATTGCTCTCTCTCTTTCTGGCTCTGGGAACCCTGCTTGGGTTTGAGAGGTTGAAGACCTATCAGGGCAATGGTCCGGAAATCATTAGCCCAGAGGCTGGGTCTCATTGCTTTTATTGTCTCTGAGTTGTATCCCCTTCTCCCACAGATCTGGTCCCTGAGTTGTCTGCTTCAGATGCTCAGGGTGATGGGAGCACATGCACAGTTCCTCTGATGTGCAACTCCCTGAAAGGACCCAGAGCCCTCTGGCATGCAATTCACTGTGCGGCCCTGGCACCCATGGCAGAGTGGCACCCTAGGCCCCTCTGTCAGCTCACTTGCAATGCGGGCCTGTGGCCCCTGGCTGGGCACACTGGCTTGTGCTGGGTCACCCTGGCAGCACTTACCTATTGCCCAGTGTGAGGCATGTGCTGGGTTGCTCTAGGTAGCCCCTGCAGGACTGTCCCAGGGGCCAGGGAGAAGCGGGTGCAGGTGTAGGTTGCTCTGGGTCACACAGTCAGTGCTCCTCTGTGGCCTGAGTGGGGCACATGCTGGGTTACTCCAGGTTGCCCTGGCAACCCTGGGCTCAGGGTGAAACGGGTGCAGGTTTCTCTGGGTCGCACACTCCCGGCTTTTTTGTAGCCCAGAGTGAGACGCACGCTGGATTGCTCCAGTTTGCCCCTCCTCAGTATGGAGTGGGAGTGGATTGCCCTGAGTTGCACAGAGTTCCCTGTGGCCTGAACTGGGGCATGCTCTGGGTTGCTCCTGGTAACCTGGACAGCAGGTCCTGGGGCTGGAGGTGGAGTTGACGCTGGGTGGCTCTGGGTCAGATGATCAGCACAGTTCTGGGGTCTGGGGTGGGGATAGGGTACAGGGTCCCCCCTGGCTTGCACTGACTGCAGGGTCTTGGAGCTGGATTCTAGGACACTGGGTCCCAGCAGGCTGGTGAGGAGGCCTAATGCGGGAGCTCACTCTGGCAGCACATACTCCCTACAGATGTCTGGGAGCCTGCCGGGAGGTACTGCACCATTCACTGTCAGGGCACAATGGTGGTTTCACATGGGTTATGCCTGGCAAGTGGCATTCTCTAGGCATCCTCTTCCCTTCCTTATTGAAAATTGTCTCCTCAGCTGTGTCTAATTTGTTAATTCAGGGTGGATGTTCTCCGATTTAGTTGCTTTTCTGGCCTGGCCCTAGGAGGAGGTGCACGACACTGCTGCCTATTCAGCTGCCATTTTCTCCTCCTCTTCCTCTTTTACATACTTTAAACTGTGTTAATCCATTTAATTGTGTCAATCTGACCACATTAAATATATTATTGTGAAACTAATAATACTGTATGTCAACTATAACTGAAAAATAAATTTAAAAAATAATCTAAAAATATTTTTTAAAGATATTGCTGGAAAATAATAGCATAGGCTGGCACTTGTGAACAGATGCTGAGCCAAGCATTTCAGTTAACCCAAACTTCCCTGGACATTAGACTCAAATCACCATCTGCAGTATTTTCTCTTCAATGTTTCAAGTTCAACAAATCCTAAAGCAAGTATATGCTCACTCCCCTCCCTAATTTAAGACCAGTGCTCTCTGCCTCAGTGAATGCATCGATTATACACTTTCCATGCCAGGGGTTATGCTAGCTTCCCCTTTCCCTCTATCATCAAGTGCTGTGGATTTTACCTCCTAGGCTTCTCTCAAATCTACCCATATTTCTCCGTCTCTATCAGACTACCCTATCCCAAAATATCATCATTTCTCACTTAGATTGTAACAGAAACCTCCTAATCAGCTTACCCACTCTACTCTCACACCCCTTAAATCTGTTTTCCAAATTCTTTTCAGGGTAAGTTCTTTAATAAAACAAATCTGAACATATTCTGTTTCTTAAAACACATTAACTCCTTTCCATTGTTCTTAGGATAAAGACAGACTTTTTAGTATGGTCAACAGGATTCTGCACGGTCTGACTGCTGCCTCTGTCTTTCATTTCCTCCACTTCAACTACCATTTATTCTTTTAGTCTTATTACCTGGTCATTCCAGCCCCAGGACCTTAGCACATACTATTTCCTATGCATGGATTGCCTCTTCTCATCACCTAGTTAAATCCCTCATCTTTCATATCTTGGCCTTCCCTAACTTGTTAGACTAACATAAGTTTATTCCATTCTGTCTTCTCAGCACCATGAACCCTTCATTTTTAAGATTTATCATAATTATATTTTTTCTTTTATTTGTGTTATTCCTCTTTCTACCCCACTAGGCAGTAAACTTCTTAAGGGAAAGAGTATATATAGTTGCTCAAAATTGTATTTCAAGTGTCAAGAATAGTGCCTAACCTATAGTGGGCATTCATTCTTTAGGTATTATCAGATAGATGAATGAAAAAGATTTTCCCAGCATGGTAGAAATCTTCTGTGCTGTCACTATTTCAGTAAACTTGATCCTGACCATAGAAAGTCTTCTACATATGATGGTGTCACAAACTCTCATATTCACAGGATTGGGCAGGAAGTGTACATGAGAGGCTAACCATCATCTAAAGGTGTTGCTGTGGGAAATAGTGGCTCAATGACTTTCCAAGAGAAACTATACATGTGATTTTTTTTGTTTCTTATAAGTAGAAAAAATATTGAGAAGGTTGACCATAAATATGGAGAAAGGGGGTTGGGAAAGTTTGTTAAATGCTACTAGAAAGAAGTAGTGGGTCGAGTAGTGCCTCACTCTTCAAAATTCACATTCAACCAGGATCTCAGGATGTGACCTAATTTGGAAATAGACTCTTTGAAAATAATAGTTAAAGATTAAGCTGAGGTCATTTTGGATCAAGATGGACCCCAAATCCCATGACTAGTGTCACCATGAGAAGAAGAAAGGACACAGAGTCAGAAAGAAAAAGTCCCCGTGAAGACAGAGGCAGAGATTAGAGAGATGTTGCCACAGGCCAAGGGGCTCCAAAGATTGCTGGCCACTCACCAGAAGCCAGGACAGAGGCACAGAGCAGACTCTTCCTCAGAGCCCCCAGAGGGACAACTATGATGACACCCTGATTTCAGACTTAAGGCCTCACAAACTGTGAAAGAAGAAATTTCTCTTATTTTACGCCACTTGGTATGTGGCATTTTGTCATGGCAGCATAGGAAATGAACACAACAGGAAAAATAAAATTAGGACTGAATACTAGTTGGATAAGTTTTGGGTACATGGAGGTCACAAGAGGCATTAGCAAGGAACATTCAGAGGAAAGGTTTGACAAGTGATGGGGAAGTGAGAATGTGAAACTCCTGTGTCTCTTCCTGTCCTGACTCGCCATCACCCCCAGGGATCTATGCTGTGAATAGATGCGTGCAGTCTCCATGAGGTACAGAGGGAGAAGGAACTTCCAGTCCTTGACCACATCCAGGGGAACACGTGAGATGGCTGGGCACAGTACCAAGAGGGAACTTGGCTCTGCTCAGGGTCATTAATGTGACACAGGTGAGAAGAGTGAAGGAAACTGAGAAGAGGAAAATAGCCAGCGGTAGGCAGAGCCCCTCTAGGTGAAAGACTTTGGAACTAGAACAGACAGGGAAATGGATGCAGCCACAGAGGCCAGTCCCAGGACAGCAGTCAGAGGGCCACGGGCCTGTCCAGGTAGATGTCAGGCTCAGGTGTGGCTTAGAAAAATCACCTCAGGAGGCCAGTTCAGTCAGTGAGGAAGCTGGCAAGGGACTCCAAACCATAGGTGATATGAAAGCCAGCTATCATGTGGAAGCACCTGTATTTCTAAGAATTGTGTCCATTCTTGGCCAGACCAGGTAGCTGGAGAACTATGGACCGACTGGGATGGGGTGCCTCAACAGGGGAGAGTGGCAGGCAGGAGTCTGGGACTAAGGAGGGCCACTGAGCTCTTCGTTCTGTGGTAGGCAGTTAGACAGACATGAGCAGAGAGCAAGGACAATCGGCCAAATACGGAAGGTCACCAGGATGGAAAGCCCCAGGTGCCTAGCAATGACAATTGTAGGGTGGGCCCACTTCCCCAAACGGACCTATCCTCCCCTAGCATATAGCTGGTCACGCAGTTTGGACCACCTGACCTTTCATATCTCTGGTCATTCGGTCTAGACCCCCTCACCTTTTCTCCCGAGAGAACACGTAGGCCTCAGTTGTATTTCAGCTCCAGGGCTCAGAAAAGCAACAAACCAAACCAGCCAAGGCTGACCTCAGGACCAATCAGTCAGTGGAGATCTAGTCCCTGAAAGGACACACCTGGAAAGCTGCTGAATATTTTATTGAGATCGTCCACTGGGACCTCCCCTAAAATCTCCACTCTTAAAACCTTTAGGATGGAGGACCCAGTTGGCTGTTCCTCCTAGAAGCATGCCCCTCGCCTTTCCCTTCCTCTGCCCCTCCCCATCTCCCTCAGGCATGTCACCTTGACCTTCCTCACTTCTAAGCTCCAAGAGCACTTCCTTTGCCTCTATGACTTGTTTCCTAAGCCCATTTCTTCTACAAATTACTTCTACCTCTGTGACTTTCTAAATAAATGTTTTCTTATAGTTTGAGTCTTAGCTCTGAATTCTTTTCTAGCCAGACCTCAACTACCAAGGTTGCTGAACCCAGGTGTGGTCTGACCCCACCAGTCTAATACCTGATTTCATTCTCACTGCCCCTAACAATTCCACAATATCGGACACTTTTAATCTGGCTCTGAGCAGCTCGCCTCTAATTATGTCCTCAATCATGCTTATTGTGTCACTGCACACTCTCTTACGTTTGTTTTCATTTCTTTATTTGATTTGTATATTGATTACATCACTATTTATGTAGAATAGACACCTTTTTTCCTTCCTCAACCTTGTACCTACAAACTCAGCAAATGCTCCATAAATTGTTAATAATGATTTCAACAGGATTAGCCATTACCTAGAACTCAAGCCAATAGTTAGAAATGGCCGTTTCCCAGACCCCTGGAAAGCAGAACGTTAAAGGAATTGTTCTCATGATGGTTTCTTATCTCTGTGAGAATAACGATGGTATCAGCTCAATACTTCCCTAAGAAACTAACTGTGATCCCCGTGCCACAGCTCCTTCAACAAGCCCCGTTCTTCTGTTTAAAAAATAAGTAAAAACCAAAAAGTATACTTCAATTAAAATTATTATTTTTAAATCACGCTCAGTGCTCCCTATACACAGATAGTGCTGTTATGTGGGCTTTAGTTCAGAAATGGGGCAGCTCCCGGGGGTAATTTGGCAAAACATAAGGTGAGCCGAATCAGAAAAACCCTCAACAGATGCATACATTCACTCACTCACCTATCCATTCCTTCCAAGAAGAAGTATTCTGGAAGTGCCTATGGTGTGCCAAGCATGAATCTAGGCGCCGTGATGGAGCAGAGAAGCTCTTGCCTTCAGGAACACAGACAATGAACATGTATGCCAGCCACTGTGTGTCTAAGTGCTCAGAAAGAGTTACAGGATAGAGAATTAGAGTGGGCGTTGTTTTAGGCAAGGTCTTCAGGAGAAGTCTCTATGAAGAGATGAGATCTGAGAGAGTAGAGTCCTGGATAAGGGGAGAGAAGGAGCCAGGGACAGATATTGAAGAAAAGAGGCCCCACTGGAGGGGAGGGCCACTGGGGAGGCCAGGGAATATTCTTGGCTTACTAGGAGAAGAGCGAGCAAGCCAGAGAGAAAGTTACAGAGCATAAACTTTGGAGAGGAATACAAAACGACACAAGCCAGGACAAGGGCTTTGTATTTTTTTATGCAAGAGAGGGGAGCCTATGGAGTTTGTGAACCAAGTAGTGATATAATTTGACTTAAGTTCTAAAACGGTTGTCTTGTCTGCATTTTGGACACTATGTGGTTAAGGTGGGTAGGGGAAGAAAATTTTTCTCTTCTACCCTTCTAGGTTCTGTGGCTGGTTTAACAGCTGAGATGACATAAAACAGAGTAACACGAGAAAAACAAATTTAGTTATGTACACGCATGGGAACCCCTTAAAGATAGGAGACTCAGCCAGGCAATCAAAGCTAACACAGCGTCCTGGGCTAAGGAAAGGATAGGGGCCCGAGGCTACAAAGAGGAAGAGAGTTCACAGGAAGGTGAGAGGAGGAAATGTTCAGTAGGAAATGTTTGGTGACAAAAGTCACCCTGTTATGCATATAAGGTTCTTAGGTTAAAAAAAAAAGTTATCTCCAGTTACAATTTTCTTCCTGGTACAGCCCCTTTCCAATGTAAATTTCCTTTATAACTGCAGATTTCCTCCACAAATGAGAAATTTATACTCCTTTTAGGCAGTTAAAGGGGAGGTAATGAGTTTTTCCTGAGTCTGCTGGGTCTTGATTTCCCGTAGCTCAAAATAGGCCTCATGCCAAAGTGGCATATTTTGGGGATGTTTGCTCTGGACCCCATCAGGGACAAGAGTGGAGGCGGAGAAGCCAGTAAGGTTTTGTCCTTACTGTACAGGGAGAGATGATAGCATCTGGAACCAAGGTGGAGATGGGGAGATTTGGTCAGATTTGTGATGTATTTAAAAGGTGTTGAATGGTGGTCCTTCCAAAAAAAACAACAACAATGACATGTCCACATCAAATCCCTGGAACCTGTGAGTGTTACCATATTTATAAAAGTGTCTTTGCAGATTTCATTAACTTAACTGAAGTATGGTAGCAACCATTTCAGGTGGAAACTGTAGTTTAACCCTGTTGTTTGGCTTAACAATATAAAAGTTACTTTGATTTTCTGAATTGTATAAATCATCCCATTCGATTGAATGCCTTATTGATTGTGACGTGACTATTCCATTGTTATCTTACTGGTTTTAGAGAGCACATTCTTCTGTACCTGGGAAACAGGACAGCACAATTACCCTAAATTGTTTTAGTGGCCACAGGTGGTGCGTTCCAGCTGACTCAGTGGTCCCGAGACCAGGACAACACAATTACTCTAAATTGTCCTGACAACTCAGTGGTTGGGAGACCCGAGGGCTCTAGATAGTGTGTTTCTATCAACTCAGTGATCCAGAGACCCAAAACTGTAATTAACATACTTAATTCTGCTTCTGTAATCTGCTTTTTTGTGAGCCAGGTGTCTCATTCCAAACCCTGGGATGTAATCAATACCTTTGTGACTTTTGCCTATATAAGTCTGGTTTTGCCACCATCTTATTGCTATGAGATTTGGGAATGCCCCCTCATAGTCCCGGATTGCAATAAATGTGACTCTTTAATTCGACTTCTTGAGGCGTCCTTCTGTGATTCGCGGGGTGCATTACAACATAACAATCTTGAGATGAAGAGACCAACCGGGGTTATCTGGGTAGACCCTAAATTCAACGAAAAATGTCCTTGCGCCGAAACCGGTTTGGCTCAGTGGATAGAGCGTCGGCCTGCAGACTGAAGGGTCCCGGGTTCGATTCCGGTCAAGGGCATGTACCTTGGTTGCGGGCATATCCCCAGTGGGAGATGTGCAGGAGGCAGCTGATCAATGTTTCTCTCTCATCGATGTTTCTAACTCTATCTCTCTCCCTTCCTCTCTGTAAAAAATCAATAAAATATCTTTAAAAATATATATATATATATATATAAGAAAAATGTCCTTGTAAGAGACATATAGAAACTTGACACCCAGCAAAGGCTCTTGCCCAAGGTTCCCTCACTCCCTCTGCCTTCTGACTGACCCTGGCTCTTCCCACGTGGCTCTCTGTGGTGTAGTTGCCCCTTTTCTTGGGATCTCTGGGTATAACAAACTATCTTTTTCAGTGACAAATGTCTCACGATCAGTTGGCCTTGTTGTACCTAAATAATAATGAAACCTATATTTAAAACAATTGGTGCAGTGAGCCTCAGACACACCGGTTTGGCCTCAGACTTCAGTGAAATATAGGGTCCCCCCTTATCCATGGGGGTCATATTCCAAGACCCCCAGTGGATGTCTAAAACTATATGTAGTACCACACCCTATATGTACTAAGTTTTTTCCTATACATGCACAGTTTTTCACTTAAAAGAAGCATTACTCTTGTGCTTTAGGGCTATTATTAAGTAAACGAAGGATTAGTGGAACACAAGCACTGCGGTCCTGTGACAGTTGATCTGATAACCTAGAAGGATCTTCTGTGACTAATAGGCTGGGAGTATATCCAGGGTGGATACCCAGACAAAGGGATGATTCACCTCTCCCACAGGGATGGAGCCGAATGGCATGTGGTTTCATTGTGCTACGCAGAATTACACCCAATTTAAAACTTATGAATTCTTTATTTCTGGAATTTTCCATTTAATTTCAGACCACAGCTTACCGCAGCTAACTGAAACACGGAAAGTGAATTCCCGATAAGGCAAAACTAGTGTATCACTAGACTGTTCATGTCTTACTAACTGGCTCCAGTAGGTGGCAGGGGCAGGCTGGGAAGTCACCCTCCAGCTGGTGTGTGTTTATGCTGTGGCCACAAATGCTGTTTTTTGCGTTTGTGAGGTGTTGCCATGAACTCCCACCCTAAATCCAGAACTCAAAAAAAACTGAGTCCTCCCTGAGTTCTGATCTGGGCTGAGCTACTTACCTAGATTCTGGGATGATTCCCGGGGGCACCCCTTTTTATGCTGACTAGCTAGGCTTACCGAAGGCTCCTGGGAGGGAGAGAGCTGTGAGGGGAAGTGTTGGGGGAAGGGTCTGGTCAGTCACCAGTCAGTACTGGTATGTGGAAGGCAGCTGATGGCCATTTTCCCTGCACGTCAGCCTGCGTGGCAAGTAGAGAGAGTGCCTTTCTAGGCACTTCAGTTGCCAGACACACACAGGGTCCCTGGGAAGGCGGCCACTTCAGAAACCATGGCACCCTGCACAAGGCGTTGTTTTGGACTTAAGTTTTGTGTTGTTGCAATTTGTCCCCTGGCCCAGTAGGGTATAAAATATCACATTCTTGGAGACAGGTGGCACATGCTCAACAACAAAGGAAACAAGGGGAAGCACTTTATGTTTTATCTCTGCCTAAGACCCTTGAGGGGATCATGCAATGGATTCAGGCACCTAAAATGCTGGGATACTGTGCAGGAACTGCTGCTCATTCCACGCCAGTCACAAGCAATCACTCTGGCTGGTAACTTAGGACAGATACAACGTGGTCGTGTTTCTGTGGGTATGATTTGGCCACTGTCACTCTCCTTGGAAGAGGAACTAGACTCGTTATTGGATAATGGAACCCCCTAGGCAGGGCCAATAGAAGCACCCATCGACAGGGCCACTAGGACAACCAGGAGTTCACCTGTAAATGAGTCAAGGAAAAACAACAGTTGAGGACAGATAGGAGACCAAACAAGAAAGAAAGGAAAGCATCAGGGGCAGTGGGTACCAGTGCTTTGAACAGGGGGGCTGACTGCCATCCAGAGAGAGGCTGCTGTTGCTCACTCTCTAAGCCCTGCCTTCATCCAGAAGGAGGACATCAGATCTAATTAGCATATTACGCTTTTGTTATTATAGATTTTTAATTCCTGAAGGCCCTGTTTTAACTTATAGTGGGACATTTTAAGTGGGGATCCATAGGGTTGCATTTTATCAAGGCAATTTGTAGGTGCCAAAGACTTAATTCAATTTTAATTATTACTCATGTAGTCAGAATGTCTACGCCCACTATGGGACATTTTAGGACAATAGATACTATGACTCTAGGAAATTTAGGCAAGGCTTTTTTTAAAGTGAGGCATACTTATTTTTCCTCTATTCAGACTTAGTGACTTTCTTCAGATTATAGGGCTACAATATTTAAATTTAGTGTTATCCCAAAGTATAACTATAATTGAGCTACAGCATTAAGTCTATGAAGCTGCTCCAATTGAGTGCATTTTAGGAAACGCTAGAGTTATTTTGTAGAGATACAGAAGTCAATTAGCACCTTTTTATTTTTCTGTCATTCAAATTCATTTAGTATATAAGTTTAGTTTGATATAGTTATATATATATTTATTATATATACATTTAAAATGTATAATTTTATATAAACATTATTATAAAAATGTTGGATATCCAATTGGTTCATATTATAGACCTTTGTTTTTGCATATATTATCTATAATAATAAAAGCATAATATGCTAATGACATCCTTTTGCACATCCTTCCAGACGTCCTTCTGGATGAAGCCAGGGCTATGAGGGAAGCCCTGGTCCTGGGTGCCAGAGGGAAGCTGGTGCCAGCAGCTGGGGGAAGGAAGGCCTACTCTTGCATGAATTTTGTGCATCGGGCCTCTAGTTATTATATAAAATCTAATTTACAAAGGGGGGATTATCCACACTGCTTCCCCCTTTAGAAGCCAAAATTTTCCAGTTCTTAAACCTGGAAAAAAAATGAATGGCACCACGTGATGGACTACTACAACTTTAATGCTGTGATCTATCCATTAAGTCCCCATACCCAGTACTCAATCTTATACTCATTTTTATTAAAATGACGAACTGCCTCTAATCAACAGCTGGTAAACATTTGCTATTACAGATTGAGCCAATATGTTCTTTTGGAGACTATTTCAACAGGCTCTCAGCCACAGTCTGTCATCACCTCTCAAGACACACACAACACCTTTTCTAGACTTGCCATGAGCTTTGTCATCACACTGTCTGGAAACAAGATCTTCACTGCATCTGCCACTCTCCAGGTATTATGCTGATGACAATCTCCTCCAAGGAGATTCATTTGATAAACACATTAAGGACATACAAGTCCAACATTTCACAGTCCTTTCTAGATTGTGGTGGCAACATATTCCTCATTTAAAAATTGTGCTTAATCTCATTAATGCTGCTACTTAGCAATCAGCCTGCCTCACAGGGGGCTTCCCTCCAACAAAAAGCTTAGCTGTCCAAATTGAAATCAACAGGCACTCCCATTAGTGTCTCTGAGATTCCTTCACTGTAGAGACTTGGGCAACCTTGTCTCACTGGAGTCTCTGATAGGAAGTCCAAGGGCTTCTGATGCAGAACCAACAACTGAGGGAAAGAGCCCCTAGCCATTGACCAAAATGTTGGAGCTGTAATATTAGCCACAGATATTTTAATTGGCAAACAAGTAATATCTATTAACAACATACTACCTCCCAGCTCTATCAAATTCCTCGAGATAGTGAACAATTCATCCAGAGTGGTCCTTTCAAAATTAAACTAACCAATCTGGAACCCACACTCCCAACCACCTCTTCTATCCGGCTCTCACACTCTGAGCCTCTATCCGCCTGCTCTAGTCACCCAGGGCCAAGTATCAGACAAGGTACAGCTCCTATGCCCCAGAACCCGCTGAAATTACTCGAACCAGCCAATCCAAAATCTGTTCATCCTGTCTTGCCTATTCTTTCCCATGAAAACCACAAGAAAGGCTCTTGCTCCTATTCCCCACTCCCTGTGCCTCTGGATGAGCCCTGCATGACCCTCTGTGTCAGGATGTGCCCTCTTCTTTGGGATCTATGAGTATAAAAACCTATGTTTTCAATGGCATTGATCTATTGGCCTTGCTGTACCTAAATAATAATAAGACTTATATTAAAAAAATGTTTAATGATTTTTTTTTAGAAATAAAAAGGGAGAAAGAGAGTGGGAGAAACATCTATGTGAGACAGAAACATCAATCAATTGCCTCCTGCACACGCCCCGCCCAGGGATCAAATCTGCAAGCAACCTGGGTATGTGCCATGACCAGGAATCAAACAAACCTGCCACCTTTTTGTGCATGGGGTGATGTTCCAACCAACTGAGCCACACTGGCCAGGGCAAGAAAACCTATATTTGAAACAGGTAAGTCATAAATGCCTGGCCACTCCACCTGTCAAGCTCATCAAAGGGAGAGGCCCCATGACTGTCTCTCCAAGATAGGGACCCGAGGAGCTCTCTGCACCAGGCTGAGGCCCATTGGTGGTCTTGCTGCCTCTTCCTTACCCCTGGTGCCATGCCTTCCTCTTCCACATCAGCAGTGCTGCCCCTACCTGGAGTCCTCCCTCCTGAGCTAGGGACAACCCCTTTCTCCCCCTGTTCTGAGGACGGCTGGGAGGGTGAATTCAATGCCTGTTGTTTACTCAGAGCTTGTGTGTCTGGCTTCTCTGTGAATGCACCCACCAAGTTAGAGGAAAAGCGGACTCTCAGAATTAGGATTTAATCTTTAAAAATATGAATATATTTGCACCATATGTCACATCTCTGCCAATTTAGAAAGACCTGGTAACCACTTGATTATTCTTTTATTTTTGAGACTAAATTAATAATTTATGCTGACTACAATTTGTCATATATAACATATAAATGTGTTTTTTTCCAGTTTTATTGCGAAATCATTGACATACACTACTGTAGAAGCTTAAGATGTTCAGCATGATGGTTTGCATTATTTAATTTTAAAAAGCAGAGACTGACTTTCTTCTATCCTTAATATTTCTTCATTCGTTCCCTTGAGATATCTGATGGCAACATGAAGAAACCACTGCTGACAGGAAGAAATTACCCTTAAAATGGGCAATCTAGACATCTCTCAGAACCTAAAACTTATTTTCTTCACCACTATCAGGAAGTTAAAATGTGTGTGTGTTACTCACTCATGCTTGCCTGCAGGCTGGTGGGATAAGGAACTTTATTTAAGCATGAATGGGAAAGGGGATGACTACCACTAGCTCACCACTACACCAAGGACCAACAACGTAGGCTAGCTGTACCGCAGAGGATGAAGAGCTATCAGAGCAGAGTGCTGTGGGTACCAGCTTTACCGTGGTCAGACTACCCCTGCCCTTGAGATTGAGCCGTGGTCTTTGAAAGTGACTCAGATTACTTCTTCATCATTTTATTGATACCCTAGGCCTAGGTTATCTCTAATTATCTCATCATGAAGCTTTAGAAGTTTCAAAATTAAATTCATTCTAGGCCATTGACATTGTAATGCAGATTGCACCCCACAATTCAGCACTGGGTTATTTCTATTTTACACCGTCACCATAGATGCCTCTGTAGTGGAGCTAACGTGTCACCATTTTGATTTCAAGCTCCTTATGTGAAGAGACTTCTATTTTAGTATGAATAAATATTAAATTCTCATTAAATGCTTAAACAAGCATGTAACGTAGGTAGTGTTGTCTCTTATCAACTCGCATATCTTCAGATTAAAACAATATAGAATAATGTCAGTGGGTCAAGGGTTTCCCAACTCAGTTAAGAAATCAGGTTTAATTGCCAAAAATGTGGGCTTTAGCACGGGATGTTGATGTAAAAACAACACACGATCAGCGATCCATGGTTCTTTTCACATGTCTGTGGCTTTCTGAAAGTCAGCAGTGTGTTAGGGCTGATCTTCCAAAGCCTCTGCTCAGAATGGCCTGTGGGATAAATGGCAAAGGAAACAAGTTGTCCCATTTCTCAACCCACAACTGATGCCAGCTCTGTGTTAGGCAACCAAATTGGAAAACCAGCTATAGATGACCCAAAAGCAAGTCCATTAACCCTGAGATGAGTGTGTCCCAAGTTTTCTAATATTTATTTTTCTGATTCTCATATGTGCTACTAACACCCTTACCAGTTGGTCTCTCTAGGTTCAACCTACTCAAAGTATGATCTATGAACCAATAGCCCTGGCCTCTGGGAATGCAGAATATTAGACGCCTAACCCCAGACCTACAGAGTCAAAATCTGCATTTTAATAAGATCCAAACATGAAGCAGATCTACTTCAAGTTTGAGAAGCACTGCTATAGGAGAACTAAAATAAAGACTCCATTTTCATCCTGTGTAGTTTTTGTTGATTGAGGGTTTTTTTCCTCCCACCAAATTTTGGAAAAGGTAGAATAGTTCGGTATAACACTGAAGAAAGCAATGAAACTTCTAGTCATTTGAGTTGTTGGCTCCAACTAATCTAAGTCAGTAGTGGCTTTCCAGTGTGCAGGTTGCTGTACAATGACTGAGACAAAAAGGATTGGATGTATTTCAACAAATACCAGTGATGTGGGACAAGCAAATGTAAAATCAAGATGATCCAATACCCAGTAAATTATAAAGTCCTTTGTACAATAAATAATGTCAGAAATCCTCTTCTATTGAGTCAGCAAACATTTATTGAGGATTTGCTAAGTTCTGGGTCTATAAGAATGAATAAACTGCCTACCAGTCTTAAAATCTTCACAGTCTTGTTGGAATTCAAATAAATAATTATGACATAAAGTGTGTAGCAGCTGTTTAAAAAATAGGAAGAACCTATCAATTTTGTTCAGGAAGGTCTCACACAGGGCCTGACTTCTGGCTGCATAGATGTATCGATTCCCCAGTTGGAGAGATGATGGCACAGGCTACCTGTGGACCCCCTAAGAGGGTTTCAGTTGTGAGTCCAGAGCTCACACCCTGTTGCTGTAGCATTCTTTTTGCTAGAAGCAGTCAGGTAATGAAGGAGCAGGGAAGAAATGAGTTTGAGATAAATTGATGCCTTTCCTCATGAGCACAACTCTGTGACTTAGCATTTGATTACTAATGAGGACTTTGGAGCCAGACAAATCTGGTCCCAATTCTATCTGATGTGATAATGTGCTATGGGTATATAAGATGGCTTCACTGGGGAAAGTTGAGGGAATGGTACACAAAGATAGTCTGTACTAGTGTTAAAATTTCCTAAAAGCTTTAAACTATTTTAAAATGAAAAATATATGTAAAAGAGGCCCATCTGATGTTTAATTATTTAATTGCTTAATCTCCTTATTTGTAAAATGGCTAACATAGTATAAACCATAGTAGTTACAATAATTATAGTAGTATAACTATGTATACCATGATTGTATAGACTATATATACTAAACCATAGTCTCTTATATATTTGTTGTTGTTGTTGTTTTGGTCACTGAGTATGCATCCCCCTTTCTTCAGGGAATCACCCATATTTACTTAGTTTTTATTGAATGATCAGTTAATGCTCTCTGTTCTCTCCTAGACAAGAGCATGGGATTGGAAGAAGATATGACTCAAAGTTGGCCAATCTAACAGTATCACTTATCCATTTGTGTATAATAGATCATTCCTAAATTTAATAATTAAACAGTATTTTGTTATTTCTCATCATTCTGGATTGGACTGCCACAACAAAACTGGGTGGCTTATAAATAGACTGGGTAGCTTATAAACAAATCTGGAGGCTGGAAGTCAAGATCAAGGCACCAGCAGATTCAGTGTCTGGTGAGAGCCCACTTCCTGGTTCATGGATGGCTATCTTCTCAATGTCCTCACATGGCAGAAGGGGGCAAGGGAACTCTCTGGGTATATCTCATAAGGACACTAATCCCATTCATAAAAGTGCCACTTTTATGACCTAATCATCCCCAAAGACCCATTTCCAAATACCATCAAATTGTATATTAGCCTTTAACATATGAATTTTGGTGGGACACAAACAGCCAATAGCAGAATCTAAAGCCTAATCTTTAATATGACAATGAATTCTTCCCCAGAGAATGTTCTGAATGCTATAGATACTTTTGTACGGTGGGAACATTCAAGTCCTACCACTGTTGTAACCACCAACTTGAGAAAATAAGCTATTCTATATAATAAAAGCCTAATATGCTAAGTGTCTTGTCGTCTAGTCGTCTGCTCAACCAATCAAAGTGTAATATGCTAAGGTCGCTCAACCGCTCACTATGACATGCACTGACCACCGGGGAGCAGATGCTCTGACTGGTAGGTTAGCTTGCTGCTGGGGTCCACGTCCCTCCCAGGCCACGATCGTGCACCAATGGGGTCCTTCGGCCTGGCCTGCACCCTCTCACAACCTGGGACCCCTCGGGGGGATGTCGGAGAGCCAGTTTCAACTTGATCCCGCAGGCCAGGCCAAGGGACCCACTGGTGCACAAATTCATGCATTAGGCTTCTAGTGAGTATATATTTTCAGATGCCAAAGAGGTGGCCTCTTTCCCAGCCCTCTCCTATTCCCAGCAGGTCAGAAACTGACTTTAACCAGATCACAGTGAGGTAATTGTGTCCTTAACATACAAAGCTGACCCCAAAGCAAGCCATTCAAAAATAATTTAACACCATGTTCTAGGCCAAGAGACAATAACTCAAAATAAGAACATAACTCCCAAAGAGAACTAGATTTCTTATTGGCAGAACTCTATATAATGCTTCATAGTTCTACAGCAACAACAGATTTCTCTAAGTTACTGAGTTCAGACAATGTGTTTGTAAGAAAAACCCAGAGAATAAGAGAGAAATCAATGGACTTGTGGTTTCTTAATAATAACCAACATGTATTTCTTGAATGCTTAGAAAACATTCTGTCCCACTGTATGATGCTGCCTGTTGCATCTCCCTGGTCACACTCAGACAGCCCATCTTACTTCAGCACAGGCTTTTCTGAAGTATGTTCATTTTATTAGTCAGCAGATGTGGTGACTGACTGTACATTTCCTAATGCTCTTTTCTATGCAACACCAATGGGGATAAATTAAAACTTTAATGAAATGTCCTGCAGCAGAACGGAACCTGGGCAAAAGTCAAGTAGCTAGATAACCAAGAGCTGATACAGACATCATTTCAATTAAAGCACAAAAGGCATCCCGCTGAGGGGGAGAATTTGTGTCTTTCAATGGTCCTTCCCCTGTCATGGATCTAGTATTTTTGTGTGCCTACCAATTTTCTAGATTATTTTTTGTTTAGGGTACAAAACAGATAAAAATCCCTTACATTCTGGTGGGGAAAGACAGAATATACATGTAATAACATGTAAATTAAATTTTGTATTAGAGAGTGATGTGTTTTTGAGAAAAGAAATAAAATAGGAGATGGTGTTAAGGAGTGCTAGGAAGTAAGCAATTCAAAATAGTGTATTGTCAGGGAAAACTTCATCGGGAAGTTGACATTTGTATCAAACCTAAAGGTAGTAAAGGAGAAAGGCAAGTTGATGTCCTGGAGAAGACCTTCCAAACAGGGAAAGAGCAACTGGTAAGGCCCTGGAGTGTCATGGGAAGCTGATACAGGAGGAATAGTGAAGGAGTCAGAATGGCTAGAGCAGAGAGAAGGAGATGGGAGAGGAAGAAGTGAGGCAGGAGAAAGAGAAAGGTCTTGTGGGGCCTTGTAGACTATTGAAAGATCTCAGCATCTTGCTTACACCATGACAACAGCATCATGTGTAACCCCTATCCTTGGCAAAGCGTCCTATGCTTGTCTACATTCTTTATCAAATTTGAGCCGACCTTGTGAGGTGGAGAAGCACAGTAGGTATTGTTGAACCCACTTTACTCAGACTCAGAAAGCATTGAATAAATCACCCATGTCTCATAGAGTAATTTGACCTGGATTGGACCCCGTGTCTTCTCATTTCTAGGCCTTTCCTCTTTCTACCATATCTTGATTTTTATCCCAGGATATCTATGCTATTAAAATAGACAGCAAATAAAAGTGTGGAAACTTTAGCTCATTCTTAGCTTAGATACAATCTCCCTTTTGTTCCCTGGTCCAATTCACTATCCACAATTGCAAAGGAGTACAGGTTACATAGCCCAGGCCTCTTGGGCACCATTCATATAGACTGCAGTGTGAGTGGTGCCGCCTGGAGTTGAGCCAAGTATGGGCTCTACCATTATCTACCATCTTTCCTCATCTTGACTTGGTCTCTTATTTCTATCCCCACATTTGCCCTTTGAACTCAATGGCAAAATTCCATCTTCCCAGTTTTGAGTCTTGGCATCTCCTAGCTATACATGGTTTGCACTGATACTTTGACAAAAAAACTGACCAAAGCCCATCATAGCCTTGAGACTCATCTAGAATTATTAGTCTGGAAGGCATGTCAGCCATTCTGGTGCCCCCCGTGCTTCGTTCCTATGCCTAACAAGAAACATGGCAGTTCCCTTTACATCCATCTATTAAGCCTTGAGAAATTAGCTCATTCCGTTCAGCAGTTGGTATTTATCTTTGATTCTTGTGTTTATTTCAAACTTCCCCAAGCTCTGGATTGCAGGTTCTTTCTGTATGCTATCTTTGTGGGTCTCTGACAGTCTTTGTCATAGACCACTGGGCCTGAGCCAGTTTGATGAATGGAGTCTTCAAAAATGGACACTCATTAAACAAACAGATCTGCTAAACTAATAAACTTTGTTATGAGCTAAGCAAATTTCCTCTCATGTAATCTCTCATGGTGGGAGGCTGTGCCGGGGAGGAAATTGACTGCTTTCTCAAAGGTCTTTGTGTCCCTAGTCACTGCTGCCATTTACAGAGAGGTGACCACAGCCAAGTATTTTCGGATGCCCCACCTCCCGACTTCTGGACTTGTTAGTGAATGTGGAATCCTTGAAGTTCCAGAGCTGAGATGTCCAGCAACAGGTTGCCTCTGTGTTCCCAGTCACCATGAGACCCGTTTCTGACACTGCATACTATTTCCCCACTGAGGACACCCTGTCCTTTCTCAATTAAACCTTTTTCCTTGCGCCAACCTCCAATCCTGGATCTTGTTTGGTCACATTGTTCTTTTAACCTAGACATGTAAGCTTCCTGTAGAGGAAACAGAGGTACACTTTATTGCTTAACATCTACACTAATAAAAGAGAAACATGGTAATTGGCATACGACCACTACCCTTCCCATTGGCTAATCACGGTGATATGCAAATTAACTGCCAACTAAGATGGCAGTTAACCGCCAACAAAGATGGCAGCTAATTTGCATACTACAGGCAGGATGGGACAGCGCCATCCTGCCTGCCCCTCTGCCATGCAGGCCTGCTATCTGTGACCTGGATGGCAGGAGACCCAACCCAGGGCTGGCTGGGTGTGACCGCAGCTGTCCCCTACTGGCCAAGACCCCAACCGGCTCTCCCGCCAGCAGACTGGGGCTGGCGGGGCGGCTGCGGCTTCCACCCGCAGTCACGCCCCCGACCCGCTCTCACATCAGTGTTGTTTTTACATCATGAGTTTGTTGTTATATCATTTTATTACTGTTTATTTATTAATAAAATTATGTATTATTTTCATATACATTGTACTCATTTCCTTTTATCTCTCACACTTTTATTATAGAGAAAGGGCAGATAGCAATATTAAAATATTTCCTCTAATTAATTCCCTTTCAATGTGCACGAATTTCATGCACCGGGCCACTAGTATGAAATAAAGATCTAAAAATGTAATTGCACGCAACACCAATATACTACAGCACAAGTGCCACCCATCAGAGGAAGCCCTGATAGTGGGGCAGGCCAGAGTTTCTTGCTTTGTGTTAAGACTTTCTGTCTCCTGATTTCTCTCTAGGAACTATTTTCTCCAGTTTTTCCAGGGAATTAAGCATGGGTGAAATATCTTTATTTTAATTGCCCAAGTGTTGGCTTCTCACTTTTGAGATGAGCTTCAAATAAAGGTTTGAAAATACCCTTTTAAAGAAGCATTTAAAAAGCAGGCCACGCTGACCCTTATGATATTGCCACAGGACAGAATTTCTGAGACTGTAGGCAATGGTGACTTTCTCTCTTCTGGGATAAAAGTGTGTAAAATATGTTACTCAGCCTGGCTGGTTTGGATAAGTGGTTGAACCTTGACCCATGGACCAGAAGGTCACAATTGGATCCTGGTCATGACACATGCCCAGGTTGCAGGTTTGATCTCCGGTAGGGGGCGTGCAAGAGGCAGCTGACCAATGATTCTCTCTCATCATTGATGTTTCTATCCTTCCCCCTCTACCTCTCTCTAAAATCAATAAAAACATATTTTTTAAAAAATCTAAGTTACTCAGAATAAGCCCCTTCATTGAGGCTCCTCTCCTATTACTAAGAGATTGTTAAGAGCTACATATGGCTCATGTGTTAGTTACTAGGATTTGAGATAATATTAAATGCTGTCAGAGTACTAACAATTAACAATACTCTATTAATCCTATATAATAAAGAGATAATATGTAAATTGACCATCATGTCCTCACACAAGATGGCCTCCTCCATGTGGTCAAAAGATGGCCACCCCCATGTGGTCACAAGATGGCCACCACAAGATGGCCAGCAGGGGAGGGCAGTTGGGGGGGACCAGGCCTGCAGGAGAAGGCAGTTAGGGGTGACCAGGCCAGCAGGGGAGGGCAATTAGGGGTGACCAGGCCTGCAGGGGAGGGCAGTTGGGGGTGACCAGGCCAGCAGGGGAGGGAATTTGGGGGGGACCAGGCCAGCAGGGGAGCAGTTAGGCATCGATCAGGCTGACAGGGGAATGGTTAGGGGGTGATCAGGCTGGCAGGCTGGCAAGTGGTTGGGAGCCAGCAGTCCCGGATTGTGAGAAGGATGTCCGACTGCCAGTTTAGGCCCAATCCCAGCAGTCTGACATCCCCCAAGGGGCCCCAGGTTGGAGAGGGTGCAGGCTGGGCTGAGGGACACTCACCGCCCCTCCCCCACACACACGAATTTCATGCACCAGACCTCTAGTAATAGTATAATTATTAAGTATTTGTGTATATATACATTGTCTATATATATAAAAGCCTAAGCAACCAAATGACTGAACAACCGGTCAACTGTTCACTATGACGTGCACTAACCGCCAGGGGGCAGACACTCAATGCAGGAGTTGCCCCCTGGTGGTCAGTGCACTCCCACAGCCAACCTCCCATGGCCCCTCCCCCTGGCCAACCTCCCGCTGCCCCAATGGCCCCGATCGCCAGCCAGGCCGAGGGACCCCACCCATGCATGAATTCATGCACTGGCCCTCTATATGTCCAAATATTATATATGGACATATATATGTTACATCTAACTGTCTGTATGCTGATGGCTGGGAGGAGGAAGGATGGGAGGGGAAGTGTAATACAACAGGCAGTGTCATGGTGCTTCACAATAAAATATAGGTTTTTCATTCCAAAAACATGCAAAAAAATTTATCCTTAACAGAGGGAATGCTGAACTGGCACAAAACATAGGTGCAATAATGGGGCACAAAGAAAAGCTTTCCTAAGTCAACAAGCAGAAAGTTGGCATTTTTGCAAAGAAATTAAAGATAGTTAAGCCTCCATATATTTTTTATATAGAATGAACTTTGAGTATGTGTCTATGAAAAGACCAAGGACATTGCACCCATGATTAGAAGGGACCTGAGAGTAGACCATGGAATTCAACCTGGAACAGAATGAGAGGAAGCCTCATGGAATAGATGTGTTGGGAGAGGGGAGGCATTAGCAGGGTGAGACAAGATGTAGAGAAGGGGCACCAGAATGAACTGGGCAGAGTTTCTTTAAGAACCTTTCATGAGAACACTTGGAAATTTATGTCAGAATGACACTGAAAAATTTTTGTAATCGCATACAGCTGCTTCTCATTAGTCATGGTAGTTATGTTCTGTAAAGTCATCACAAATGAGTGAATAATGAACCATGCTCCCAGGGGAAATACAGGGCTAAGTTCCTATGAGCCTCTGACCACAATATTTTCATCAACTGATCAGTAGATAACCTTGTTTTATGTGCATTTGTTTAAAGACTCCTTATTTAATATATATTTTGATTCATTAATATTGAACTAACAGCAGCACTATACCTCATGCCAGAATGAAACTTAACTAACGTGTATTTTCTCCTTAAGGCACATCACAGCCTTCTTGCACTTGGGAACACCAAACATTTCAGCATTGTGCTTGTGGGCCATTTTAAACAGTGCAACCATCATCACCAACAACAAAAGTGCAAAAATCATGGCACCAAATAGACCAAAAAAAGGACCCTTGGCTACAGTATGAGAACTGAAACAAGAATGCAGAGTGTCACCTTGTTCGACCTCAGCTGGGAAAGTGTACATCAGATGACCCAAACTTTTCTATGCTCTGTGCATGTCAACAAGAACTGCAAAAGTACCAGGACTATTGATTTGGAGTTATAAATACATTTTAGCAAGTAGGTGAATTCACAAATATGGAATCCATGGAGCTTAATGGACTTATTATGAGGATGATAATTATTTCTTAATTATTAAATATTATTATGAGGATTTACTGTATATTCATATCACAGTCAGTATACACATAGTAAATGTATCTAGTTCTGATTCCATAATGTGGTCTTCATTAAGTCGTTCTAGGTATCATATGTGGGTTCCAGAGTTGGGTAATTCATCCTGACTATTCAAATTAGACTTCAAGTGCCCACAGGGGCAAGACTAGGTAAAGAGAAAGTGGTCAGTAATACTTAGTTAGGCCTAGATACACCACCTATTACCCCTATGCATTTGTCTGTAGGATGTTAAGACCAAAAAAAATGTGTGGGTACACAGTGAGACATATGGCAAACTCATCTCCACATGAGATTGCTACAGCCCCAGGTAAGAGGGGTGAGGGCTGCACCCTTTATCACTGGCCTGGATCCAGGAGTTTGAATGCCTGAGCTCATTTTTTAGTATTACTTCAAAAATCTTCCAGTACTGAGACAATGTGTGCTGCTGAGACATGGCTGGAGGGCCCCCATCACTGCCTTGGTTCCCACCGTTGAGCTGCTCTGGCCAAGGACTGCTGCCTCCCATGGGTTACACAGGTTACATGCTCTGTTGTGCTTCAGTGCTGCAGTTCCCAGGACCCTACCAGGCCAAAGCCAATTGGTATTCTGAGAAGAAGTAGGAAAACTCTCTGTATTACTTTCCTGAGGCTGCCATAACAAACTACCACAAACATGGTGATTTAAAACAACAAAAGGTATTCTCTCACAGTTCTGGAGGCCAGAAGTCTGAAATCCTGCAGGGCTGCCCTTCTTCCAGGGGCCCTAGGGGAGAATCTTTGTTTCTCCCCACATTTGGTGACACAGGTGTTCCTGGGCTTGTGGTCTCATCACTCTAGTCTCACCCTCTCTCTTTACAACTTCTCTGTGTAGCTCTTACTAGAGGCCCAGTGCACAATATTTGTACACTGAGGAGGGAGTCCCTCAGCCCAGCCTGAGCCCTTGCGCAGTCTGGGACCCCCTTCGGGGATGTTTGACTGATAGCTTAGGTTCACTCCTAAGCCGTCGGTCAGACATCCTTACTGCTGCTGTGGAGGTGGGCCGCTGCGCTCACCAGCCATCAGCCCGGCTTGTGGCTGAGCTGCACTCCCGCTGTGGGAGCGCACTGACCACCAGCGGGCAGCTCCTGTGTTGAGTATCTGTCCCCTGGTGGTCAGTGCCCATCATAGAAACTGGTCGTTCTGCTGTTTGGTCAATTTGCATATTACCCTTCTATTATATAGGATGAGGGCATTCATTTGTCATTGGATTCAGGGCCTACCCCGATAATCCAGAATGATCTCATCTCAAGATCTTTAACTTAAGTACATCTGCAAAGACCCTTTTCCAATAAAGTCATATTCAGATTCCAGGAATTGGCATGGACATACCCTTTTAGTGGGGTCAGAATCACCATTGAACCACTACACTCTTATTTAACCCATTCTTATCATTTTTTTTTCATCTGAAAATTAAAGTGGTCCCCTGGTCTTAGAGTTAAATGGGGAAAAACAAAACAAAACAAAAAAACCTACCTCTAGTGGGTTTTTTTCTAGTCCAAAGGCCTTTACTTCCCAGGGCCGAGATAAGTCCCAAGCTGGAGCAAAGGGTCAGTGCCTAAGATTGATATCTTCCCAGTTTCCCCACTCACCTCCCCTAGTGCTCCCTCACACCTCTTCCACCAACACCCTCAAGGCATCACCTGTGATGTTTCCCACTGTCAGCCATCTGCTGGCATGACAGTTTCCCAGAGTGAACACTGCTGTGGCAAAGCCAGGATCCTCTCCAACTCGCAGCCCCCAACCACAGATGCATCCCTAAACCAAAATCTTAGTAAATGTTTCCGTCTAAACTTAAACTACACTGAGAGGCTTTACAAAATGAAGAAATAAATGAACCATAAACTCTTTCACAATTAAATCTTTATAACTTCCCCTCACTGAATTACAGTGTACTGCAATTATTGGGCAGGTGAAACACTTGTTGAATTGAATTGAACCAAACCTGAAAACAAAAATGAAATAGACAGAATAAAATGAAATAGACCCATTATGATGGCTAATTTTATGTGTCAACTTGGCTGGGCCATTGCGCACAGATATTTGTTCAAACATTATTCTGGATGTTTCTGTGAGTGTGTTTATGGATGAGATTTAAGTCAGTGGACTTCCAATAAGGCAGATGGCTCTCCATAAATTGAGAAGGTGTCATCTGATCCATTGAAGGTGTGACTACAACAAAAGGCTCACTGCCCCATGCAAGGAGAATTCTACCAGCAGAAGCGTTAGGATTTAATCTATAATATTGGCTCTTCCTGGTTCACCAGCAGACTGCCTTTGGACTAAAACCACAACTTTTTTCTGAGTCTCCAGCCTGCTGGCCTCCTCCATCAGATTTTGGGCTTGCCAAGCCTCCACAATTGCATGAATCAACCCCTTAAAATAAATCTCTTTCTACATATGCACACATCCCATTGGTTCTGTTTCTCTGGAGAACTCTCACTGATATACCGATGCTATGCCAAAGGCCAAACACAAAACCACTGATTTCAAGTTGATATAGCCCTGCTCACTATTGCATTAAAAGGCCTGGTAGCCTTAGAAGTCACACTGTATGGTTTGTTTTTTATATCCTACAATCTCAAAAAATACACTCAGTTCATTTAACCACATATATACTTTATTTTTATACTTAGGTTTTGATATGAAATTTCCACATGCTGGTGGCTGGCATCACTCTCGAGTGTTATAAGCTGGGACAGAAGAACCCACTTCAGCTTTCCTCTCAGTCAACGGTTCTCAAAGTGTGGTCGCCAAACTGCAGCATCCACATCACCAGGAACGTGATAAAAGTGCATATTCTCAGGCCCAGCCACTATCTACTGAATCGGGAACTCTTCAGGAGGGGCCCAGGAATATATCTTCCCACAAGCTCCGGGGTGATTTTGATGCCAGCTAAAGTTTGAGAATCACTGCCTTCAATATAGAAAACTAAGACACTTCCCCAATTTTCTCAATTACAGAAGGTGAAGATATTCCTCCAACTACCTGATTATTTGATAATTTTGAGTGGTAGGGTCCTGAACAGAATCCTTCTAGATTGGCTGATCTTGCACAACCAAAAATACATGTAGAATTAGAAAACACGTCCAACCTGACTTTTGTTGCACCTCAGAAATTGGCAAACAGAAAACAAGCAAATTTCTACCAATGCCTAACACTTACCCTCCACTCTAGACTCAAGTCCTCTTCATTCCTTCTGTGCCTTCCCTCATGTTTCACCCTGTCACCTAAACGACCTACCCACTCTCTGATTAATCAATTCATCATTCAAGGCGCAGCTGAGGTCCCATCTTCCTGGTGACATCTTTTCAGCTACACTGCTCTCTCCCTTTATCAAATACCTGGTTGGATTATTGCATGTTCTCATTTAGTTATTTCACTTCAGCATTGGGTTGCATTGGTATTTATCTGTTCCCCCCCGCCCCCCCAACCCCGCAAAAGACTGCAAAGCTCTGAAGGGTAGGGTATACAACTTTAGGTAGTTGTATATGTCTATCTTAGTCAGCTGGGGCTGCTAAAATAAGACACCGTGGTGTGGGTGGCTTATCAACAACAGAAAGTTATTTCTCACAGTTCAAGAGGCTGGAAGACTGAGATCACAGATGGTCTGTTCTGGTAAGAGCCTTCTTCTGGGGCACAGATGGCTGATTTCTGGGTGTGTCTTCACTTGCTGAAAAGAGCTGGCGAGCATTCTGGTCTCTTATAAAGGCACTAATCCCATCACCAGGGTGCCACCTTCATGGTCGAATTGCCTCCTGAAGGTTCCACCTTCTAACATCACATGAGGGGTTATATTTCAACATATAAATTTTTTTTGGGGGGGGGGAGGCAATGGGGCACACAAACATTCAGTCCATAACAACACCCATGGCACCTAGCACAATGTTAAACACATAGTAGATAAGCAACAGGTACATGTTGAATTGAACTGAATTATAAAGACTTGGTTACCATAAATTTTATTGGCCTCTGGCAATAGCTATCAGATTTGCCTATTTTTTTTATAGAAAGTTGATTTATTGGTGAGTGTAAAGTGAGGGCAGCACCAAGACTCTCATGAGTGTAGGGCTCGCCATTTGTCCAGGGGGCCACAATTAGGGATGTATTTGACCCCACAGCCATCTGGGATGAGGAGCTTCTTGCCACCATGTCTTCAAACTCATCCACTTTAAACTTAGTAAAGCCCCAATTCTTGGAGATGTGGATCTTCTGGAAGCCAGGGAACTTGAACTTGGCTCTGTGTAGGACCTCGATCACATGCTCCTTGTTCTGCAGCTTGGTGCGGATGGACATGATGACTTGGCCATTGTGGACTCTGGCACGGTGCCTTGGCGCTTTCCAAAGGCACCCCGCATGCCTGTTTGGAGGCTAGATTAGGGGCAGCATGAGTTCAGACATGAGTGTTCACCAGAAAGGGCTTTATCCAAGGTCCCTTAAGGCAACCCTTACCAACAACAGGTTGCATACACCGCCAAGAATGCTGCTGTTTGCAGCCATTGCACACCAGGCCCCCATGGGGAAAAGAGCATGGTCGGCTTCATTGGCTGCAGTGTCTATCTTTTACTAAGCTATCATGAAGAAGTCGCCATTCCTTGCCCTGGAGGAAAGGGGGAACAAATATGCACAAATAAACAGTAAAAATCAAACTGGGCCCTTGTAGAGGTGCCAACAAAGTGCTACAGAATCGCAGAAGACAGGAGCAATCTGCATGTTTAGCACCAGAGCACTGATAGGGCTCAGTAAATATTTCTGATGGATTCAATGACTTTCGTATTTTATAGTTTTTGCAGCCACTAGAACAGAATGTGATACATGCTCCAGAAATGTCTGTGGAATGAATAAGTCAACTCTCAAGATAAACTTTAGTGCTCTCCCAGCCTCACAGGCCAGGAGCATACCCCGCTGTGTGGTGGACACTCTCGTTCCTAAAGTTCTTAGTTGAATCCATAGCAGGAATTTGCCTTCAAAGAGGGCAGGCCAGGACTTTGTTCCTATGTCCGGAAGTTGAGATTCTGTTGAGTGACTACATCACGTTTCCCTTAAAGAGTAAACAATATGTTCTGTATTATCTGATAATTCTCAGGCATCTGCTCAGCAAACTGCATCCCTAGGGACTGAATTTACTTAGTTCGTACTAGAGGTCCCAAATTTGATATAGTAGAAGGCAGTAGGTGGAGCTTCTCATGCTCCAGCTAACACGACTCACAAGTCCACCAACACAGCTGCCTTCCTTTGAGCTCCGGGACTGCTGAGAAGCCCGGGGCTGAATAAAAAACCTCATCTTTAATGAGGAAGTTGACTTCCCTTGCCCAAGGGATTGGTGCTCCATAAGAAGAAAATGATTTATTTCTGGTATATCGGGAAAGGACAAAACGATGTGAGAGATGAGCATCTAAAAGGCCATCAGAGTGGACACGAGAATGACAGCCAAGAGTTAGGGTGCTGCCATTTAGCTAACTGCACAACTCTGGGCAAATCAGAATGTAGGCGTCAGTTCTTTTTGTAGAATAAACAGATTATCTAGTTTACCTCAGATCCTTCTAGCTTAAATATTCATCTCACTGTGTTTTTTACCTATTTGTTATCAGTCCCTCACAGTAGTATGCCTATCTGGCCAATATTTTTCCTGCTTGCTCACCTTTCTGGCTAATGTCTCATCATTTTCCACATCCTTATGCGATTTCTAGCAAATTCTAATATCAGTCTGGTTTCTAAAGCATGTAACTAATCTCTAGTTCACTTTGTTTCAACTGCTACATTTCAGAATCAGCCCTAATTATCCAGACTATAAATTCAAGACTCTAAACCATAAACAAAGGAATTTTCGTAATTAGAACCATCTCATTGCTGGACTCACTGGAGTTCAGAGAGGTCAGAACTATTGAAGCCCAACTATTGAAGACCTTGAGGCCTCCAGGGTCACCTGGCCCAGATGGTTGGTATTTTTAGAAACTGGTATAGAGTTACTAATGAGAAATGTGAGAGTGATAAAATTACTTCCAGCAGTATTTGCTGGCTGAACTGAGTAATCTTGAAGCCTGTTTTGTGTTGTGGTGACAACAGGTGAACAAAGTGTATAGTAGCGTGGGATTTGACGCAAAAGCTTCTGGGTGGAGCTGATCTTTTTTTAAATCCTCACCCGAAGCTATGTTTTATTGATTTTAGAGAGAGAAGAAGGGAGACAGGGAGAGAGAGAAACATCTATCAGTTGCCTCCCAGGTGTGCCCCGACCTGGGTTGAACATGCAACCTAGGCATGTGCCCTATCTGGAAACTGAACCCTCAGCCTTGTGGTATATGGACAACACTCCAACTCACTGAGTCACCAAACCAAGGCTGGATGGGGTTGATCTTAAACACCCAAGGAACACACTCTTTCTAAGAGCTATTATGGTGTCTTTGGTGTTTGGAGGGTTGCAGCATCAGGGGAACAGGATTCTCAGTCTGGGATCTCAGGAGGACTCTTCCTTAATGATCTAATGGCAGCAGAGATGGCCAGGCCAGCAGTGAGGAGGGACGCAAGTCCTGGTGTAGCTGCCAGTCTCAGGATAAATAAGAAACACAGAGATGTGAGCACCTGAAAGGCCATCCATATTAACATACGTTAATATGCCATAAGGTCTCATAGAAAATCTCAGAAAACTTTAATGACAATTCTTGGTTTGTTGGAGTTGTTTTTGTTTTTTCTTTGTTTTAGACAATCTTTCAGGAAATCAAAACTTTCCATTATTAATCATAACAGTAACTATCATCTACTGAGAGCCTAACATAGTCTAGGCCTGTGATGTCTAATACAGGTACCACATGGGATTATTTAAATGTAAATGAAATAAAGCTAAAAATTCAGTTCCTTAGTCACACTAGCTACATTGCAAATAATCTCTACTCACATATGACTAGTAACTACCATTTAAGGTGGTCAGAATAGGGAATCTTCATTATTGCAGAACATTCTATTAGACACTCCTGTAGGCGCTCTCTAAATGTCTTGTGGGCATTGTTCTTAATCCTCCTCACACCTCGGTATAGTAAATATTTCACCTCATTTTGCTGCTAAGGAAACCCAATCTCAGGACTATTTGGCCAAGTTCATGAACAGAGTAAGTGGCAGAGGTAGGACACAATTTTAAGTTGCTCTGGTTCCTAAGCCCCTGTACTTCTTTGTACCATGTTTCTTGATTACAGTTTATAGTCATGCAACCCCCTTTCTCAAAAAGTCCTTCGAAAGGATATTCACCAAAGAACAGTACTATCATTGAGCTATTGAGAAGTCAAGTAGACAGTCAGTCAAACTACCAAGGTGAGGGGTAAGTTGTCAGTAAAGTGGCATAGGCATGTCAGGATGCTTATGTGTAAATATACCCTTTCACGGTTAGGCAAACAAGCTTTGGCAGCTGTCACACTTTACCTGATAGTTCATAGTCCAATAATGAAGACATCATTCTAATGTGCTCCTAATGTCAACAAGCCTTAACCTGTCACTGGATATCACCTATAAGCAATGAGAAATAAGCAAAAATTATGACTCCGTCTTATAGAAATTCATGTTTTGTCTAGAGCAGGAAGGCTGTGTATATCGTTCTAAAATGTACCTCAAGAAAGTGTTTTTAAAGAACTGGAAAGAAAGACTCCAGACATGGGAAACTAAGTTCATTGAAGAAATGGATAGCCTTTAGTGAAGGGAGAACAAATGTGAGAGTTTTTGCCAATGGAATGATGCAGGTGGGATTGTGATTGGAGTAACTAGTCTGTGTTTCCCAAGGGCAGGACCAAGCTTTGTCATTTTTTACTTCTACGCCATGTGCATGTTGCTGGCATACAGTAGTTGCTCATTAATTATTTCTTGAATTGGCCAATTGTAAGAATTTCCTGTCCTCATAAATCCTGACAAAACAATTAGAATAATGGGATAGATGATACGATGTGGCATTTTGGTCAGCTTTTGGATAAGAGCAGCCTTGTTCTTCTCCAATATCTGCAACACACGTGTCTTTGATATTGTGCTCAGTTTACGTGGCTAACACGTATTGTGGTTAACCCTCACAAACTCACTTGGAAGACAAGCTTCACCCCAAACCCCAGAGGTGCACAGCCTTCAAAGTCAGCAGAACTCAGCTCCCATGGAGTCTGTGTACCCCACCTCAGTCGCCCATACGATGATCTGAGTACAGGCTGTAAGTCCTTGAAGTTTGGGTGTCCGCCCTGGAAGGCAATTTGGACAGAAATTACCTCAGCTGTACTCAGACATGACAGAGGACAACTTGTTTTTGATACAGGGAATAGGAACCAAGCCAGAGGGCAGTGGAGGGAATGGAGTAACCAGAGGGTAACACTCTGTCTTGCCAACTTTTTTCTACCTCTAGGAAAGCAGTCATCTTCAAAGCCACTTCCTTTCAAGGTTACAATGATAGGAGGCAGATCCTGCCTTACCCCTGCATGCCATGGAGACTCATACCTGATATTAATAGGACATTATCAGCCCAGGTGCCAGGCTCGGTGACTCACAAGGGAACAAAACCGTGGCACGTGTTGGGTGGTTGTGAGCTTTCCCAGAGATCAAATCCCAGAGCTGTGAACTTGTGCTCTGAATCTGGGTAGGAAAGTTTTTCTCTTTTTCCAGAAGGGCTGCCTTAATGTCTCCAAGTCAGGGAACAAGGCCAGTGCCTGGGGATTGATCAACGGGTGATTTAACGGTTCCCTCTACCTCGGGTTGTAGGGGACATGGTTAAAGAAGGATCCGTAACAACACAGAAAATGTTATAGGGATGAGAAGGAAGGAAAGTTCTCTTTAGCAACTCCTAGTCTCTGCTCGTTTTTAAATTTCTCTATAGAGCATTTTTGTGCTACGTCAGTACATTTATAAAGCTGCCTGGTCATGCTGGGGATGTGTTTCAGTTCATTCATTTAACAACCCTTGGGCCTCATTCCCTAACATCTGGCCATCCAGGTCCTATGTGCGCACACAGGAGGGCTTGTACACTAGCGACACTACCACTGGGGGCGGAACGTGGAGAAGGTTCCCCAGGGAGAGATGTCTGAAATAAAATAGACACAATTGTAGCAATTAAACAGGGAAGGGAATTCTATGCCATGGGAGTAGCATATGCAAAAGCCTATACATGAGAGCATGAATATTCAGGGAAAGAGGTTCACAGTGACTGGAGCATAAGGCATAGAAGTGGGAGCATTACGGATGCTGATGGAGAGATGGGAGGGCCCACGTACACCCAGCAGCTCACATCAGCTGAACACTGGTATGAATCCAACACTTTCTGTGAATGGTTTCACTTACTATTCACCCTAGGAAGTAGTTACTATTATTTTCTCTAATTTTAAAGATAAGGAAACCATGGCTTAGTGAATTTATATGACTTGCCTGTGATCATTGTTCTGGAGTTAATTAATGAGAGCACCAGACATAATTAAGTTAGTTCTGGAATTGTTGGTCAAAACCAAATCTTAACCAAACCCACTGAGCCCCAATGCCTTATACTTTGGTAAAAAAGCTTACCAACTAATGTTAGAATTTAATTATATAATACATTCCTTTATTCCTTCAGTAATGAAGTCACCCTATATTTATTGAGTATCTGTGATGTGTTAACTCTATTGTAGACACTAGGAATAAGCCAGTGAACAAAACATACATTTTGTCTTCATGGAATCTACATTTCTAATTAGGAGAGTCAGGCGGTTAAAATTAACAAAAATAGAATAAACAGAATTAGGGTTTCTTTTTATGAACAGAACTCTTTAATTTTAATATAGTTAAGTATATCCATCTTTTCATATAATCAATTTGAGAATATTTTCCTACCTTAAAGTCTAAAAGATATTTATTTCTGACTACAGTTATTTCCCAATATTTTGAAAACTTTAAATCTACAGAAATATTATATGATCAGTACAAAGGCTAAATTCAGCTAGATTTGTGAATTTGTCAATATTTTGCCATATGTAAAAAGTATTATTACTACTATTATTATTAGTTTTCTGAACCATTTGGAAATAAATGGCAGGCATTAAACACTTTACCCTTAAATTGTTAAGTATATGTTTCCCACATTCTTGTAATAACCCACAATGCAACTGCAATACTCAAGAAATGTTACACTAACACTGTTTTATTATCCAATATTCATTTCATATTCTAATTTTTTTAAATGTATCAAAAATGTTTTATATACAGGGTGGGGCAAAAGTCAATTCACAGTTGTGAGTACATGAAACAGAGTATATTCTTGTATTATTATTTATTAATTATTGTATTATTTTCCATACTAGCAACTGTAAACCTATTTTTGCCCCACCCTGTATATGAATCTATCAGGGATCACATATTGCATTTACTTGTAATGATCCTTTAGGCTTCTTTAATTAAGAATCCAGACCAATTGCTTTGCAGAATGTCTCTCTATATGGATTTTTCTGATTGTTTCCTCTGTTTAGATTCAAGCTAGTATTTGTTCCTGATCTTACTGGCAATCACAGATCCATGATAAAAGTTCCCATCTCCTATGGAACTTCTATTAAAAACTCAAGTTCCTTTTCAGTCATGGCATTAATTCGGGCACAGGTTAAGCTCCTGTAACAAAGAGACTCACAATTTTCAAGCTGAAACAAGGTAGACTTCAATTTCTCTCTCACATAAAAGTCCACAGATGAGCAGTCTACAGTCCTAGTGAGGAGGAAACTGGTCTTACAAGGTGTGTCAGGCCATAAAAACTGTGAACAACTGCCCTTGGGGGGTGAGGGGAAGGTCGTTATTGCTGGCCCCAGGACAGATCATCAGATATGGCCTGGGGACCCCCAACACCTGGGGGCCTTCCTGTAAGCCCATGAAAGGGGGCATATCTGCAAGACAAAGACCCCAGAAGGTTATAAAAAGTGAAGCCCTCTGCATGTTACTTCATTCTGATTTGGAAATTATTCCCGGAGTCCACTACTGTTAATAAACGTGGTCCCTCCCTTTCTCTAGGAAGCGTGCTTGGTATTTCTTTGGTCTTCTGCAACACTAGTAGAGTGGCTCTGCTCCATAAAGTCATCCAGGAACCCAGGTTCCTTCCATCTTGTTGCTCCATCATTGTCATTGCTGCGTTTGTCTTTCTCAAACAAAGCTGCTTTACTAGAACCACACCTGAATTTCAGCATACAGGAAGGGGAAAAGAAGATACAGTGATGTAATTTGTCCCTTTTAAAGAATGAAGATCTAGAAGTTGATATTGTAACTTGCACTCATTGACCAGACCCCACATTTAGGCACAAAGGAGGCTGAGGACGGCAATCAGTAGCTGGGGAGCCAATTGCCCTGCTAAAACTCCATAAAAGGAAGAAGGAGAGAGTGGACACTCACGGGCCATTAGTGGTCTACAGTCATCCACTAAGTTGTTATTTCCTTTAGTGAAGACTCAATACATGAACCAGTGGATTCAGCTCATTAACCTCTTTCTTTAGGTTATTATTCACGATACTTACTTACATGTTTGTTTGGTCTTTTTAGGGGGGTGGGGGTAGAGCTCTTTAGAATTCTCTTAACATAGTTTTAAAATATCAAAACTTTTCAGCAAAAAAAAAAAAAATTCAAAAAAATATCTTAGTTCCAAGAATGGAGGGTTGTCATCTCAGAAGGTGTTGGTATAGTTCTATATCCTCAAATACAATTCAATGGGGATGTCAAAGTTAATTCCAAAAGCATAAACACATTGTTTTCATACCAGAATTCAGGTTTTTCACTTTTCATTTATTCATGGGGAAACTTAGGGGTGAGGAGGAAGATATGTATTTAGTTGACTTATTTAATGTACAAAAGGCATAAACACACTGAGAGGTAGCTATACTATAGCATGATAATGTCAAAAATGACCTTGGAGGGTACTTAAACTTCTTTTCTCATTTTATGTGTGATGAAGATTGTAGATGCCTCACAGCTAGTTAGCGGTTATAAATATTTCTCTTTTCCGCGTCCAGCGCGGCTAGAGAGCGGTCCGGTTCCTGAGTAGGGGCAGCTGGGGATTGAGAAAATGAAAGAAAGAGACAGACACAGAGATAGAAGGAAAAAGCTGGGGTCGGGTGGGACAGCTGTCCTCTGATGGAGAGACAGTGACTCAGAGCCAATACAACACGTTTATTTTATACAGCAAAATACCAGGAAGTTTTACTAAAGCCCAAGACAAAGAAGATTATGCGAATTCTCTTTTTTTCTTAATATATTTTATTGATTTTTTACAGAGAGGAAGGGAGAGAGATAGAGAGTTAGAAATATTGATGAGAGAGAAACATCGATCAGCTGTCTCCTGTACATCTCCCACTGGGGATGTGCCCGCAACCCAGGTACATGCCCTTGACCGGAATCGAACCTGGGACCTTTCAGTCTGCAGGCCGACGCTCTATCCACTGAGCCAAACCATTTCAGCTATGTGAATTCTTGTGGCTTCTTTGTAATCATCACTTCTGGGTGGGCCCGGATAATCGTGTTTGTTCCTAGTGCTTAGCTGGACTTAGATAATGAAACGCACCCCCTGGCGCCAGAGCTGAAGGTATACTTCCAGGGCAGGGGTGGGCAAACTTTTTGAGTCGAGGGCCACAATGGGTTCTTAAACTGGACCGGAGGGCTGGAACAAAAGCATGGATGGAGTGTTTGTGTGAACTAATACATGTTAACACTGCTGCTGGTGAAGGAGCAGAGAGGAGAGCAAGAGAACCCTCCGCTCTTTCGGCTCTGCGGGCCGGATGGAACAGCCGAACAGGCCGGATCCGGCCCGCAGGCCGTAGTTTGCCCACGGCTGTTCCAGGGCATGGCTCTGCCGGGCACCGCTGGATTCAGATGACCATCAGCTCAGGGGCCTTTCCCAGGCACTCTCTGCAAGCTGTAAATTAAGACTTGAAACCAGATTTCTTGACTCTGGTTCAGATTTTCCCCGCATGTTATACAACCTCTCCTTGATATGGGGCCAGTCTGCCCTTCCTCACATATCTGGCTACAGTCCACGTAATATTTCTATCTCTTCCAAGTCATCTAGGGGCGGGGGAGGGGGGAGGGGGTGGGAGGGAGGGAAGTACATTAAAAAACAAAAATGCAAACACAAACAAATAAAACAATTATTCAAAGTATTTGTTTGAGTCATGCTTTAGAATCCTTTTTAAACTATGAAAAGAACAGGAGCTGGCTTATTCACCTTCCCTCATACTTGAGCATTATTCATTCCTTCTTTGCTAGATTCCATCATCAGTCACTGCCCAGATCTCAGTGCCCTTGATGATATCAACCTCAGGTACAGCTATTCCATTAACAGCTTCCAAGGTTTCATATGAAAACAAAAATCACGCAGGAAGACATAACCATGTCTTTTAACTCTCTTTCCACTTTTATATGAAAGGGTCCCACAATATTTTATTTATTTTTGCTTTCATTCTTTTAAATTATTATTGTGAAATATTTCACATGTTAAAAACAAGAACAGACTAATGTAGCATTAATATACCCACTACTAATTTTTAAATTAATCTTTATTGTTGAGATTATTACAGATGTCCCTCTTTTTCTCCCCCATAGCTCCCCTCCCCCCAGTTCCCACCCCACCCCTCTATTGTCTGTATCCATAGGTAATGCATACATGCATATATCGTTGTATAATCTCTTCCCACACCCTCCCACACCCCCTTCCCTCTGAGAATTGTCAGTCTTTTCCGTTTACATGCCCCTGATTCTATTCCATTCACCAGTTTATTCTGTTCATCAGATTTTTTATTCATTTGATTTTTAGATACAATTGTTGATAGATATGTATTTGTTGTCACTTTGTTGTTCATAATTTTTATCCTTACCTTTTTCTTCTTCCTCCTCTTCTTAAAGAATACCTTTCAGCAAGCCAAAATCTGCACTGGTTTTTACAGCCCGTAGTTCTTACTGCCCTTAGGCACTTCTTTTCCCAGTCTGGGACTCTGTGCTGGGCATTTGGAGTGGGGCTGGGACCCCTTGCTTCTCCAGGCAGTCTCTGCAGAGGTGATCTCCCTCCTGATTAAAAAAGTAGTATATCTGGGTGCCAGACCAGCCCGTTCCCAGCCTCCACACCTCCTAGCAGTCTCAGTGTACTGTCTTCTTTACTTCTCTAGTTGTAGTACTTCCATTCAGCCAGCTTTCCAGTGTTTCTGGATGATGTTGTTCTGTATTTTAGTTGTAATTTTAATGTGGTTGTGGGAGGCAATGAGTACAGGCATTTGCCTACACCGCCATCTTGGTTCTCCCCCACTACTAAATTTAAAGGATTTGACATTCTGCCATATTTTCTTCAAGATTTTTTTAAGTATATAAAACATTAAAATATTCTCAAGACTTGATTTCATTCCCTTCCTGCTCTCCCTTTTTCTCCCTCCTGAGAGATAATTAATAATATTTTGAAGTATTCTCCCTTGAAGGCTTCCATACGTTTATCTGTCAACATTATCCATGGCTGCATTATAATTATTGCCATTATTGTGCATGGACTTCTTTACACCTCCATTCTCACCTGTTGTCGTTAATGAGAATTATGCTCCACGTCCAGTTTTTGTGGGTGAGGTATCCTTTGTTTCTGGCACATTTTATATTCTGTTTATATTTGTTTCAGTTCTTTGTTTAGATTTATTCAATTCACAAATTATCTCTTAATAGTCCATAAAGGATTCATATCTTCATTTCATTTTGGAAAATTCTTCTCAATTATTTCTTCAAATACTGCCTCTTCACCATCTCCTTCATTCTGTTCTAGAATACCTAAGAGACAAAGGATGGGTCCTCTCTATCTATCCTCTATGTTTTACCCCTGTCTGGTCTAATTAGCACATTGCCCTTTTATTATTATAGATTACTCTGTAGATGCATAAAAGTCAATGGGTAAGGTATTCCTAGAATGTCTTTGCCTTTTTTGATTCAGACACTAGCGTCCATGTTTTTCCCCATCACATTGTTCTGTGTGTCCATCAGAGCATGGGTGATGCAAAATTTATTAAAATGTCTTCAGAATTTCCTTCACTCCTCTGTCCCTCCTTCTTCAGGCTTTGGTGCTAACTATCTGTCATGAAAACCAGCTCACAAACACCTGCTGGTCAACAGAAATGCTGGGAACCCTTCAGATATAAGAGATATTAAAGTGTAGCAACATTCATACCATAGAATTGATTTTTAAGAAGTGGTAATTACCGATTTGTATTCCTATTCAGAATACTTAACAGAATCCGAGATATTTTCACACACAGTGAAAGGGGAGGCATGCTAGAATCTCCACCACTGCTTCAAGGAGGATCCCTGATGCTGAAAAGCAGATGCTGAAAAACTGTTGCTGATCCTTCCGAATCTGGAACCCAAACCAAGTGCCTTTCTCACCAATGGAACGAAACTGAGTTTGAGAAAGCAGAGCGGAAGCTTTATTCTTTGATGAAGGAATGGAGAAGGGTGAGCTCATGCTCTCATGGCACCTTCTCCCTGACTAGGAAGGAGCCTTCCATGTATATATATGCTGTGACACGGAGTGATTAAATGCTCTTAGGTATGCATAGTTATTCTCCCGCTGCACTTGCCCTTTTGTACTCGGTCCTTTTTGTACACATGCCCCGTTATCACCTTGGTTTTTGTGTTCAGTACCTTGGGCTTTGCCCTCAACCCTCTTCACTCTCTGGTCTGGAATCCTTTTCCGTTTCTGTAAGCAATCATAGCTGGTGACATAGGCTGGGTATTGGGAAACCTTAGGGTCTTTTAAATAATAGCCTGGTGACCAAACACTTAGGAGCGCTTATAGCTTTGAACAAATTAAGTTCTCTATATCTCTGTTCCTTTGCCTGTAGGGTCATGAAAGAATTAAACCTGTTAGTAGTGCAAAGCATTGTCAACCAATTGATGTCAGCTCTGATTCAATGCCAGTAGGACTCCCCAATGTAGGGTGCAGTGAAGAAGGAAATTTTTATTCAGTGCAAGCAGTGATACAGCACGCACAGCTGTGAAACAGCTCAACTGTGATGCAGCACACAGCAAGGCTGTGAGGCAGCCCTGGGGCCAGGCCCCTCTTCGGTTAAGTTAAACAGCTTTGCTCTGCTGAGATGTCTTCAGAATTTCAGCTCCATCCCGGAAATGCAGTCCTCGCTCTTCTTCGGAAAGTGTGCTCCCTGAACCAGAGGGGAACTGGCTTATTATAAGAACAGAAGTCCCCACGCCTGGTCCCTGATTAGTCCATCCTCATGCAAATGAGGACACCAAATCCTCGTAGTTTGGTTGGTCCAAAAGGCACTGTTTGATCGGTCAGAATAGAGCCACTCTGATTGGTCAGAGTTAAGCAGCTCTGATTGAAGAAAGCTTCAATCCTATTGGTTGAAATAGGATTCTAGGAACCCTTTACAAGAGCTCAGGTGGTACAAACAGTGCAGGCAGGTAGTTCAGTGCAAAGGCAGCTCAGCACAGGCTTCTCCATGAAGTGCAGTTTAGATGAGAGGCTCCGGTGCAGAAATGGCTGCTAGGTTCTGCTTTTTTTATTTGAGCCCAATTAACCACCAGGAGCCCTTCTTAGTGGGCGTCGTCTTTTTTCTTTTTTTTCCTCAGGGTTTATAGCACCTAGAACAGTAAGTATTCATGGTTTCCCCTCTTCAAAATCCTACATTTTTCTAATTGCCCAATTCAACGTTTTCTTTTGTTTCTAACTTCCTTTCACTGATGGGGAAGATCCCTACCCCAGTCCTGGCTTCCAGCTGTGAGCTTGGCACAAGGCAACATCTTCCCCGATTCCTACTCTTCCAGCTCAGATAGGGCTTGTTTCAGTCAGCTTTTCTGGCAGGTTCTTAACTCTGGCCACAGTGTCTGTTTCCAGGCCCAGAGCCCGTCCCTTCAACTCTGTTCACTGCTAAGCTTCTGGCCCATAGAAATGTTTGCCTGGCTTCTGAGCTCAGCTGTGTATCTTTGGTTTTCTCTTTTAATGTTTTACTTGTGTTAGAAGTTAGACTGAGGCACATTAAACATTTTAGGAGTTTATTTAAACAAAAATCTACGCAAATTGGGCAACAACAAACCAGAAGTGGTTAGGAGCAATTCACTGGAAGAAATTAGGGGGAAAACTTTTATAGAGAAAAAGAAGGAAATGTTTGATTGGCTATGGCTTAAGCATTTGCATTATTTGGGAAAGATTAGTTGGTTGGTTGTGATTGGTAGTCTTTATAGGTGTTGATTTCTTAACTTTGAGGCATTTACAGGCTTAGGTTTTGCTTTGTTTACATTGGCTGCTAAGGTATTAGAATTGTCTCTGGTCTCTGTGTCCTTGTTTAACACCAGTAATTGCCATTATCTTTTGACCAGACGGGGTGATTAAAGCATGGAGTCCTTGTATACCTTGGCTGGAGTTTCTGGCATGTTTATACATATCTGTCTCCTTCACTGGAGCTTCTGTCTTACTCATCTTGGTGTCTAATTCAGCACCTGACACAGGCCTGCCACATGGTGAAAATCAACAAAAAAAGGATTAGATGAATGAAACAATAATTTTTATTTCAAGACTTATCTCAGCACCATTATTTAAGGTTTGGGTTTTTTGTTTGTTTAATTTGGGACTCTAAGTTTCTGTTCTTGTTCTTTCCTGTGAGGTTTGTGGTTCAGGTCATAAATTTTTTTTTTAATATTTTATTGACTTTTTACAGAGAGGAAGGAAGAGGGATAGAGAGTTAGAAAGATCAATGAGAGAGAAACATTGATCAGCTGCCTCCTGCACACTCCCCACTGGGGATGTGCCCACAACCAAGGTACATGCCCTTGACCAGAATCAAACCTGGGACCCTTGGGTCCCCAGGCCGATGCTCTATCCACTGAGCCAAACCAGTTAGGGCAGGTCATAAATTTTTGTTTGCTTTTTTATCAAGCAAGTGTGTGTGTTTTTATAAATTTTGAAATAGTTTTAATTCTGCAGAAAAGTTACAAGAGCAGTATAAAGAACTCCAGCTTCCTCTCTTCATGTTCCTGTTTACTACATTATCTCAACACTCCTCTCCCTCCCCATTCTCTATGTATATGTATAGGGATTGGTATACACACCCACACCCACACACACACACACACACACACACACACACACTCTGACATGATGCCCCATTACCCCTAAATACTAATGTGTAACTCCTAAAAATAAGGACACTCTCTTACATCACAACCCTATAACCCAATCAGAACATCAACATTGTGACAACACAAGCATCTAATCTACGGACTCCATTCAAATTTTTCTAGTTCCAACAACTTTTCTTTTTTTTTCTTCCTGGTTTAGAATTCTATTCAGAAACTGACTCTGCCATGTGTCTTAGTCTTTTCAGACTACTATAACAAAATACCATAGACTGGGCAGCTTACAAGCAATACTTATTTTTCAGAGTTCTAGAGGCTGAAATTTTGAGCTCGGATGCCAGGATGATTGGGTTAGGGTCCTCTTTCAGGTAATAGATTTCTTGTTGGATCTTCATGTAGAGGAGAAAAAATTTCCCTCTACCCTTCTATGTTCCTGGCTAAGACCACTCTATAATATCAGACATTGACAGGAGAGCCTGGCTGGTGTAGCTCAGTGGCTGAGTGTCAACCTATGAACCAAGAGGTCATGCACGGTTCGATTCCTGGTTAGGGCACTTGCCCAGGTTACGGGTTTGTCCCCAGTAAGGGGGGGTGGGGGTGTGTGCAGGAGGCAGCCACTAGACTAGATGATTCTCTCTCATCATTGACGTTTCTATCTCTCTCTCCCTCTCCCTTCCTCTCTAATAGAGATTAGCCTTCCTGGCTAATCTAATAATTAAATTGACATCAAACAGATTAACAGGAAACAAAAACAAATTTTATTTCATACTGTTGACTGTAAACAAAAATGTTGGCTAAGTCTTCCTTAAGAAAGAGTTATTGGGAGAAAAAGAAAGAATTGCAATTTTGTGTCTATGGCCATGGTGCGCCATGTGCAAGGCCTGGAGGGAACAAAGGGTGGTGAAAGTTCTTATATAGAGGGAAAGAGGGACAGGGGTGGAGCTGTTATGACCATAGAGTTCTTCTGAAAGGGCTTTTGCAACTGACATAGGTCATGAGAGCTCCTCCCACAGGCCCTCCAGATTGAAACTATTTTTGATTCGTGTGATAGATTTGAAAGTTTTAAAACAGTATTTTGGCATAGATAAAGTCAATGATGTCACCTCAATGCTTTTTAATGTAGCTTTTGTTGAAGGTCTATAAGATGAACTTGAACAACAGGTTAAAAAAAAAAAAGTACAACTAATTGGGCCACAATGCAAACCCATGATTTAGTAAATTATGCTGAGTGATTCTCCTGAGCTATCCAAAAAGATACAAAAAAAGAAAGCTATATACCCCTAAGTCCTCAATTTAGGCAACTCGAGTAATAAACCTACAATTATCAGCTAAATCCACCTTTCAAGATCCCCAAGGCAAACCACCATTCAAAGGAGTTTATAATTATCGCAAAAAGCCTGAACATTGGGGGGGAAAAAAGATGTTTAAAGCTCAAAAAGGCAATTACAAGGCCAACAGCCCATAAAATTTGCAAATCCTTCTCAAGGATTCCAACCTAAATTTTCTCAGCAATAGGACCGCTCCAAAGATCAAAAGGGGATTTTTTTTTTCTATGCTCCTAACTAATTTTTTAAGAGAAATTCATCTATCTATTGGGGATAACTACGACCCTACTAGATACCCCACCAGCCTCACCATTCCCTTCCTTGCTGGGACTGACCAGCAGCCCCTGAATGACTGATGAACAGATTACTCCAACACAGTTTCACTGTGGGGGAGAAGGCTAAGGGGCCTCCAGGCTGAAGAAGCCAGGCCGCCTCAATTGCCTGCCTCGTTAGGCTTTTATTGGAATTTTTATCTTTAGATGCGATTAGTAGGGTGAGTAATCTTGGGAGGACACATGTGTTTACATTGTCCTCTAGGCCAGGGCATCCAGGAATTAAGCATAAGGATTCCAGTAAACAGCTGGGGGTCTGCATATGCACAGACTTGTTTGGAAAGGTCAAGGAATAATTAGGGGTGCCGCCTTCGACACCCCCATAAGTCTCCACTAAGTCAGAATTCCTATAAACAGGGCAGGTGGCCTTCCACACACTTCCCTTTTCTCAGAATGTTCTCTATACAACTTTCCAACAACTCTTTTGTGCTCCCCAACACTTCCTAAAACCATAAAAAATGGTAGGAGTTCACAATTAACCCATGACTATCTCTAAATCACCTCCAATTCCTTTTCAACTTGGATCTATTTTAAAAATCCACTGATTTATTTGTGTTCCTTCAGCCCTTATTGATCTCCTAGGATGAAACTTTCTTGAATCTTACAAATCACATTTTTTTTTTTCTAAAAGGGGGAAATATTCTTATAGCTTGAGTTTTTAACCAGTTAACTGTCACGCGTTCAAAATGGAAACCATCTCAACATGCCGCAATATTTTAAATTAAATTTAAAAAACTAATTTGCAATGAATATTGCTGGGGTCCAACCCCAGCAGGTCCAGGGGTCCCCAAAGGTGTGGACAGAGTTGGCGAAGAAGGAATGACACAGAGACAGCGTTCAGTTGATCAGCAGCCTAGCCAGGATCTCTAGCCAAGTTCTGGTCAGGATCTCTAGCTAGGTTCTCCAGCCAGGTTCTGTTGCCAGGTTCTGTTGCCATGTTCTCTCGCTAGGTTCTGTCTCTAGGTTCTGTGTCCTGTTGTCTTGTTACATCTGTATTTATACCAGTTGATTCCAATCCTATCAATCTCTATTCCAAAGGTTAGGGCGTTTCTTATCTCTATTCCAGGGAGTAAAGATTATGTAGCTTAAGTGTGATTGTTTGTAGTTAAAGTGATTAACTACCTGCCTGGCACTTAGTTAAGGGGTTTTATCCCCTCCCTAACTTCAGGGAAAAATCCCTACCTGGGGAAGCAACCTTTCTCGGAGAGGTGACCTTGGTTAAAACACATAGTGCCAAGAAGGTGAGCAAACATATTAAGAATAGTATGCCATATACGCCAGGTCCCTTGAAACAGCAAGGATGGACTGGCTCCTGGCAGAATATTATAAAAATAAATATATTACTCACAATTTGGGTGTTCTTGAATATTTTCAGTTGAAAATTCTCATAAAAAATGATTTTAAAGCATCTATAGATGCTTATGGCATACAAAGGGTTAAAGAATGAACCTCAAGAGGACTTATCAACAAAGCAACATGAGGTATCTAAAGAAAAACTTCAGTTCTATAAAATTCAAGTTAAATATGTAGTTATTGATAATGGTCTCACATTGGATTCTGATAGAACCCAGGGGATTTTTAATTTTCCTATTGCCAAGACTAAAAGGCAACTCAGGAGATTCCTAGGTTTGGGCTGCTATTGTAGAAAATGGATTCCTAATTTTCTGTCTTGGCTCAACATTTACACTCTCTTCTCAAGGCTGAACAGACAAAGGGCCTTCACATGGACAGAGGAATCCCATAAAGCCTTCAAAGAAAGAAAAGGCAGTCTTTAAGGTCCTCCTGCTTTGAGACATCCTAATTATCAATCTCCTTTTCCTTTTTGTTTGTGAAAGAGAGAGAAATGCCTTAGGTGACTTAGCTCAACAACATGAAGCCAACATAGACCCTTGGATACTAGAGGCAACAATTAGATCTGGTGGCCAAAGGTCTCCCTCCCTGTGTGAGAGCTATTCCAGCCACTGCCAATTTACTACAGCATTTAAAAGAGACAATAATGGACCCTCCAATGACTATGTGCCCCATTCAATGGAAGTCTTACTTTCATCATAATCAGCCCCTTTCTGCTAGCAGACTAACCTCCTATGGAGTTCTTTTATTGTCGTTAGCTAATGTGACTTGTTCATTGTAATACTCTGAATCCTCCTACTCTCTTCCCTCTGCTGACTAAATCCCTCCTGAGTGCCTGACGTTAACAGACAGAAGACTAACTCCTTAAATTGATTTATAGGAAACACCTCTCAAAAATGCTAAATCGGTTTGGTTTACTGATTGCTCTTACCTAAAAGATGAAGCAGGCCACAATCAAGAAGGCTATGCAATTATCTCTCTAAATCAATGGTTCTCAACCTTGGCTGCACATTAGAATCACCTGGGAATCTTTTTTAAATCCTGATATCTGGGCCTCATCCTTCAGAAATTTTGTTTCTTTGTTACTAATGTTGTGGCCTCACTCCATAACAAAGAAACAGAATTTCCGGAGGATGAGGCCCAGAAATCAGGATTTTAAAAAGATTCCCAGGTGATTCTAAGGTGCAGCCAAGGTTGAGAACCACTGCTCTAAATGAAACCACTAAGGCCAGTTCAATGCCTCAGGCAACTTCTGCTCATCAAGCAGAAGTCTGCATTAATTTGAGCTTGGAATATGGCCAGAGGTAACACTGCTAACATTTATACTGTCAGTAGATACCTTTTGGTGTTATCCAAGACTTTGGTATGCTATGGAAACAGAAAGGATGCTCTCACTCAGGAGGGACTTAGTCAAGAATTGGATTTTGTCTTCCAGACAAAAGACAAAAAAACAGTTCTTATGCTTTAGAATTCTTAGAGGCTAATCAATTGCCTAATCCTTACCAATTACAAAAGACCCTGGACATTCAATGGCAGACATGGAATAAAGAAAAGGTCATCATTTGGCTGACACTGCTGCTAAGTTAGTAGCATTAAAACAATCTCAGCCCCTAATGGAAGCACCTATGCTACCAGCTGAAGCACTTGGAGATTTAAAAGATAACATTATGGAACCACAGAATGTAGCTGTTTGACAAAATAGAAAGAAATGGTTAGAACAGTCTGTAAATTGGCCCAAAATAAACTGGCGAACAAAATAGATCCAGAGGCATGGAAGCATGCAACAGACTGACAGATCTCAGAGGGTGGGGGATGGGAAGAGATCCACCAAAGAACTTATATGCATAAACGCATAGCCCATGGACACAGATAATAGTGTGGCGAAGACCTCGGGTGGGGCAGGGACTGGGTGGATGAGGCCAAAGTGGGGAAATGGGGGACATCAGTACTACTTTCAACAATTTAACAAAAAGACTGCGGAGAAACCAAGATGGCGGCATAGGTAAATACCGGAGTTTGCTGCCTCGAACAACCACTTCAAAAATACAACTAAAAGATGGAATGGAAATCATCCAGAACCACAGAAAGGCTGGCTGACTGGAAATTCCACAGCTAGAAGGAAAGAGAAAAGCATACCGAGACTCAGAGGGGGAACAGTGCAGAAGTAAAATACTAAGGTGCGGAGAGGGCTGGCGGCTGAGGGCGCGGTTGTCGTTTACAATCGGGAGGGAGTCTCAGGCTCAGAGCTCCAGTTCCGGGCGAGTCTCTGGGGACCCAAACTTATACAGGAGAAGCGGGACTGTCTAGCATCAGTCGGAACTCGAGGGCAGCTTTCTCTTGAAGGGGCATGCAGTGATTGCCCAGACACTGAGAAGTGGGGCCTCTGAGAGCAGCCATAACTGCTAGCCCCGCCCTGTTGATCCCGTGGGACCCGCCCCACCCAAGCCCTGCAGGGAGGCTTTTGCTGGATAGCCTAAGTCAGAGGCTAGATTAGCACCTCCCTAGAGATCCAGGAGCCAGGAGCCACCCACAGGTCAGAGTGGGACCCTCCAGTTTGCAGCTCGGTGGAACCATAAAGGACACACTCAGGGGGAAGACTCAGTGAGCACCAAAGCCCCATTGAAGCAAGTCTTGTCCTGGAGGGGTGTCTGCAGCACAGAAGTTCTCCCACTGCAGACACAGCTGATTCTCACAGCCAATTGGCCTGGAGGTCAATTCCTCCCAGTGATACCTACAACAATCAAGGCTTAACTACAACAAAACTGTGCACAAAGACCACAAGGGGGTGCACCAAGAGTGTCCTCCTCAGGTAATTGCACAGGCTGAACCAGTGGGCCCTAGAGGACACTTAGCACAGAAAACCACTTTATCAACACAGGGAAGCATAAAAAATGCAGAGACAAAGAAAAGGGACACAAATGACAAAAATGGAGGAAAGCAAGCTACTGGATATAGAGTTCAAAACCACACTTTTAAGGTTTTTCAAGAATTTTCTAGAAACTGCCGATAAACTTAATGAGATCTACAAGAAATCTAATGAGACCCTTGAGGTTGTGATAAAGGACCAACTAGAAATTAAGCATACACTGACTGAAATAAAGAATATTATACAGACTCCCAACAGCAGACCAGAGGATTGCAAGAATCAAGTTAAAGATTTGAAATATGAAGAAACAAAAAAACATCCAACTAGAAAAGCAAAATGAAAAAAGAATCCAAAAATACGAAGATAGTGTAAGGAGCCTCTGGGACAGCTTCAAGCGTACCAACATCAGAATTATAGGGGTGCCAGAAGATGAGAGAGAGCAAGATATTGAAAACCTATTTGAAGAAATAATGACAGAAAACTTCCCCTACCTGGTGAAAGAAATAGACTTACAAGTCCAGGCAGCGCAGAGAACCCCAAACAAAAGGAATCCAAAGAGGACCACACCAAGACACATCATAATTAAAATGCCAAGAGCAAAAGACAAAGAGAGAATCTTAAAAGCAGCAAGAGAAAGAAACTCAGTTACCTACAAGGGAGTACCCATATGACTGTCAGCTGATTTCTCAACAGAAACTTTGCAGGCCAGAAGGGAGTGGCAAGAAATATTCAAAGTGATGAATGCCAAGAACCTACAACCAAGATTACTTTATCCAGCAAAGCTATCATTCAGAATTGAAGGTCAGATAAAGAGCTTCACAGATAAGAAAAAGCTAAAGGAGTTCATCACCACCAAACTAGTATTATATGAAATGCTGAAAGGTATCCTTTAAGAATAGGAAGAAGAAGGAAAAAGGTAAAGATACAAATTATGAACAACAAATACACATCTATCAACAAGTGAATCTAAAAATCAAGTGAATAAATAATCTGATTAACAGAATGAACTGGTGATTATAATAGAATCAGGGACATAGAAAGGGAATGGACTTACTATTCTTGGCAGGGAAAGGAGTGTGGGGGGTGCGGGAAGAGACTGGACAAAAATCGTGCACCTATGGATGAGGACAGTGGGTGGGGAGTGAGGGCGGAGGGTGGGGTGGGAACTGGGTGGAGGGGAGTTATGGGGGGAAAAAAGAGGAACCAATGTAATAATCTGAACAATAAAGATTTAATTTAATAAAAAAGAAACAAACAGAAAGTGGAACCTAGTCTGTCATAACTACCCAAGGACTACTAAAAGGAAAAATTGTGCTACATTTTTAAAATTTCCTGTTAAGTTCCCTCTTCATAATTTTTATGTTCTTGTGAGGAAAAAAGTAAAACATGTTTGATCTTATGACATTGCTTTCAACAAGCAAAAAAAAAAAAAGGAAGGGTGAGATGAGATGTGGGGGGGGGGGCCGATATAGGGTTAAGCCAAGGACTGACCTGTTGGCAAAGTCACAAACAAGTCTTCTTCTGAGTCTTAAACAAACCCAATCTGAGAGGTGGCCACTGATTTACACACGCTGTCATTTAAAAAATAAAAATGGGGGAATTTGCCGGTCCATCCTTGTTGCTTGACACAGTCGCTGCAGGGAAGAAACATCTGCACAGCATATGTTTCAAGGGACCTGGCATATAGGGCATACTTTTCTTAATATGTTTGCTTCCCTTCTTAGCGCTATGTGTTTTAAGCAAGGTCACCTCTCCCAGATAGGTTGTAGGGATTAATAGGACTAAGGAAGGGAATAAAACCCCTTAACTAAGTGCCAGGAGGGTAGTTAATCACTTTAACTATGAACAATCAGGCTTAAGCTACCTAATCTTTACTTAGGATAATCTCCTTCAGTTACTTGCTTGTAGCTTAATAGAACAATAGAGTAACCTTGGGATGGAGATAAGAAACGCCCTAACCTTTGGAATAGAATGGATAGGATTAAAATCAACTGGTATAAATACAGATGTAACAGGACAATAGACACAGAACTTGGTTGGAGATCCTGGCTAGAGAACCTGGCTAGGCTGCTGATCAACTGAATTCTGTGTCTGTGTCATTCCTTCTCCGCCGACTCCATCCACACCTTTGGGAACCTCTGGACCTGCTGGGGTTGGACCCCAACATATGGCGCAGTAGTTCCTGCAGGTTCTCTCTTCCGTCTTCGGAGCCAGTGGCCCTCCCTGTGCTGAGCAGATAGGAAGCCCCTGCCAGCGACCTCGTAGGAGCTTGAAACCATCGTCACCCCTCCGACTCTTACCAGAAGGGAAACATGGTTGAAGCTGATCGCCCAGGAAAGCTCTTCATTGGTGGCCTCAATACAGAAACAAATAAGAAAGCCCTTGAAGCTGTATTTGGCAAATATGGACGGATAGTGGAAGTACTCTTGATGAAAGATCGTGAAACCAACAAATCGAGAGGATTTGCTTTTGTCACCTTTGAAAGCCCAGCAGATGCTAAGGATGCAGCCAGAGAGATGAATGGAAAGTCCTTAGATGGAAAAGCCATCAAGGTAGAACAAGCCACCAAACCATCATTTGAAACTGGTAGGCGTGGACCACCTCCACCTCCAAGAAGCAGAGGCCCTCCAAGGGGTCTTAGAGGCGGAAGAGGAGGAAGGGGAGGAATCAGGGGACCTCCCTCACGTGGAGGGCACATGGATGATGGTGGCTATTCCATGAATTTTAGCATGAGTTCTTCCAGGGGACCACTTCCAGTGAAAAGAGGACCACCACCGAGAAGTTGGGATCCTCCTGCTAAAAGATCTGCTCCTTCAGGTCCAGTTCGCAGCAGCAGTGGAATGGGAGGAAGAGCTCCTGTATCTCATGGAAGAGATAGTTATGGAGGCCCACCTCGAAGGGAACCCCTGCCTTCCCGTAGAAATGTTTATTTGTCCCCAAGAGATGATGGATATTCTACTACAGACAGCTACTCAAGTAGAGATTACCCAAGCTCCCGTGATACAAGAGATTATGCTTCACCACCAAGAGATTATACTTATCGTGATTATGGTCATTCCAGTTCACGTGGTGACTATCCATCAAGAGTCTATAGTGATAGAGATGGCTATGGTCGTGATCATGACTATTCAGATCATCCAAGTGGTGGTTCCTACAGGGATTCATATGACAGTTATGGTAACTCACGTAGGGCTCCACCTACAGGAGGGCCCCCGCCATCTTATGGTGGAAGCAATAGCTATGATGATTACAGCAGCTCACGTGACGGATATGGTGGAAGTCGAGACAGTTACTCAAGCAGCCGAAGTGACCTCTACTCAAGTGGTCGTGATTGGGTTGGCAGACAAGAAAGAGGGCTTCCCCCTTCTATGAAAAGGGGGTATCCTCCTCCACGTGATTCCTACAGTAGTTCAAGCCGCAGAGTACCCAGGGGTGGTGGCCATGGAGGAAGCCGATCTGATAGAGGGGGAGGCAGAAGCAGATATTAAAAACAAAACTTTGGACCAAAACCCCTGTTCAAAGAAACAAACAGAAAGTGGAACCTATTCTGTCATAACTACCCAAGGGCTACTAAAAGGAAAAGTTGTGTTACATTTTTAAAATTTTCTGTTAAGTTCCCCTTTCATAATTTTTATGTTCTTGAGAGGAAAAAAGTAAAACATGTTTGAAAAAAAAATAAATCAATATCCTTAAGTATCTGATGTTTTGTATGTGTCTTTTCCTGATCCCCTTCTCCCTCAGAAAATACATGATCTGGAAAATTATGCCATTTCTTGCTTTCTTTATAGCTTGGTCTATATCTCTCTATTATCTATCTATCTATCTATCTATCTATCTATCTATCTATCATCATCTATCCACTTATCTATCTACCCATCCATCCATCTAGATTCCTAAAAAGTAGGGGTTTTTTTGGTCAAGGTAATAAAGATATTTCTTTTATATTTTAGCAATAGTTTTAAGATTTTGCCATTCATATTTAAGTTCTCAAACTCTTGATTTTTGAGCGTGACATGAGTGGAGGGGCTCAGTTGTATTTTTCTCTGATTAATGTAATCAATGTATTAAGTAGTAACCTGTCCTACTTGATCCATACTGTTGGTTCTACCATATAACAGATTCCCTTAGTGTATGTGTCTGTTTTGGTGTTTGCTATTCTATGACATGAACCTGTTTGCCTGTTTCCTGGGCTGATACCACATCACCTATAATTAATTTTTGATATGCCAAGTCATGTTACTTTATTCTTCTTTTTCAGAAGTATCTTGTCTCTTCCATAAAAAAATTAAAATCAGCTTCCCAGGAAACACTGTGTTGGGATTTTGATTGAAATTACATTTATTCTGTTTTTTAATGATATGTCTTCTGTTTCATAAATCTCTATGTATCTCCATGTATTTCAATTTTCTTTGGTGCTTTTCAGAAGTCTTATTACTTTCCACATGAAGAGCATTTTTTGTTGTTGTTAGATTGGCTTCTTCTGAACAGCTGCTTTCCTTTGGGTGCCTGGAATTTTGGCATGTGCCAGGCAGATGGTGCCGATACCACCGGCCCCCAATAAAACTTTGGACACTGAGGCTCTAATGAGCTTCCCTATTGGATAAAATTTTATGCATCTTCCCGCAGCTTTCAGTTGCTGAAAAAATTAAGCATGCCTGTGTGATTCCTTGTGTGATGCTTGAAACTTGTACCTGATTTTCTGTTTTGTATCCATTCACTACAATAAATCATAGCTATAAATATGAAAATAAAAATAAAAATAAATAAATAAAATAAACGGTGGTTTCACATCTGTCAAAAACGGGTCCTGTTTTTACATGTGTGTGCAAGTTCTGATGTACAAGAAAGGGTCATGTGCTTAGTTCGTCCATGAAAAGCTCACAGGTACATCACTAAATACTTTAAAAATAGAATGATCTCCTTTTGAACCAATCTGTTTAGATTCAGGATTAGTAAAACAGTATGAAACTAATGAAATACAGTGAGAGGAATTAGAAAGTGTGACACTGATGGTTCTGGGCATGTGAAGGGTGAGGGACAGAAGGGTACACACGGTCTTCCCTTCAGTTCTGCTGGAGAGATGAGCTCTGAGGGCCCAAGCTGCTCCATGCCCAGAGGAGGTGGGTGTGGTCAGTGGCACTGTTTCAGAACTTCTTGCCAAGCAGAGAGCTAACCCAACCCACAGGAACCCTTTTACTCCAGGAAACAGAAACAGCCAGTTTCCAATGGGCATGGGAAAGCCAGTGTCCTCTCCTGTGCATGGCGTCCTGATGAGGTGATGGGGGAGGTGGGCGAGGGGAGCAGTGCAGAGTTGTTACGCAGCTGGAGTGGGAGTGGAATGCCATGAAATGTCCACAGTCCTGGCTGTGCCCACAGCCTGGGTGACTCCTCCAGGCACTGGCTGAGGGATTAGGGCTGATTCTCTCAGGAAGGGAATATTCCATGGGTGGAAGATTTACAGGCTCAGGGTGGGCCGTGTGTTAGTTGGGGGCAAATCCCTCAGCATTCCTGCTGCCAAGCCCTCAAAGGAATGAGGCAGAGGCACCCCTCACCCCCAAAACCCCTTTGTGGCCATTTTAGCATCTACGTGATTTTTAATCCCTTCAGGGAGACTTTCTATCCTGCAGTCCCATCCCACCCCACTGTTGCTGTGTGTCTGCCAGCTGGGTCGAGCATCAAGGGGAAGGGGAGTTTATACTTACTGAAAGACTACTATCCTACCGGGAAACTAACCTGTTTACTGTACTGTTGTAAATATCATACCCTTTATATCCTGTATATTGGCTTCTTTTAAATAAAGTGAAATGTCTTAGAAAAAAAAAAGGCTAGACAGGGCGGGACCCAGAAGACCCATATGGGGAGTGCCACTGAGCCAGAAGCTGGCTCATGGCTGGCCAGCGCAGTGGTGGTAGCAGCACTAAGAATGTCCAACTAATGGTTTAGACCTGATCCCTTGGGGGCCTAAGCCTTTAGTTGGACATCCCCTGAGAGTTCCCTGGCTGCCAGAAGGATATCTGACTGCAAGGTTAGGCCTGATCCCCAGGGGAGTGGGCCTAAGTCGACAGGTGGACAACCCCCAAGGGGTCCTGGACTGTGACTGTGCGCAGGCCAGACTGAGGGACACCCCCCCCCCCCCAGTGCACAAATTTTTGTGTACCGGGCCTCTAGTCTACACGAATAAAAAAGAAAGATGCAAATTGACCGTACCTTCACAACGCCCACCAGCCAATCAGGCGTGAGTATGCAAATTAACCCAACAAAGATGGTGGGCTGATTTGCATATGCAGGTGCCGAGTGGCTGGGGGCAGGGCACTTGCATCATCACCATGGCGACAATGCAGGCCTTCCACACCACTCCTGGTCTCTGGGCTGTGTGGGAAGGCAGAAAGACAGCTCTGGCCAGAGAGAAGGCAGTGCTGGCAGCCAGGGGAAAGCCTATTCTTGCACAAATCTTTGTGCATTGGGCCTCTAGTATAATATGACATATATATATGACTTAACTCCCTGGAACACTGACAGATAGTTTTATGGGAAAACAATACTAGTGGAAGTCATCTCTGAAGATAGATTCCAGGCATACTAAAGCTTCAAATCTTCCTAAAGTGCAACCCTGGAAAACACATTAATACCTCCACAGGACATTTTCCCCTGCCTTTAGGACCCTTTGAGGTCTGGCAAATGGACTTTACTCATTTGCCCCTTTCTCAAGTATAAGTCTATCTTAATGACAATTTGTATGTTTTCTTCACTGTATGGAAGCATTTTCATGCCACAGGGTCAGCCTCAACATTAAGTAAAATTCTCCTAGAAAAGCCACTGGGGAACTCATTTCACAGAACAAACAATACAACCTGTTTGTAAGATCTGGCCAATTTTGCAACATTTCCTTTGTGCTTGTTATCCCCAGTCCTCCTGTGCTGTAGAACCGACCAATAGGGTAATCAAAACTCAATTGACAAAACTCGCTTCTTTTAACCTGCCTTGGCCTAAGGATCTTCCCTTGGTATTGCCCAACCTAAGATCTACTCTCTTTGGCAAACATCAGCTGTCTCCATGAGGTTAGATCAAGGAATGTATAAACCTAACTGAAAGGAGACTCTGGATTTACTGTCAAGAACTCATAAGGGCCCCTAAGGCTAATTCACAGTTACCAGAGCAATCTCCCCAGAAGATAAAGATCTAAATCTTCATAAAGATGTCCTTCAACCCTGAAGGAAAGAGCCATATCAGGTATTAATAACTAACCCTCGTGCTACTAAACTTAAGAATATATATTTTTAAATTTTTATTGTTGACATTATTACAGATGTCCCCCATTTTATACCTTTTGCCCACCTCTGCACAGACTCACCCCTCCCCTCCCTCTGGCCCTCATCACACTGTTGTCTGTGTCCATGGGCTATGCATGCATACTCTTTGGCTATTCTCTTCACCTTCTTTCATCCCGTCCACCCCAACCACCTCTTCTCTAACATCTGTCTAACATCTGTGCCATGTATCCATGCTTTTGGTTCTATTTTGTTCATCAGTTTACTTTGTTCATTAGATTCCAAATGAAAGTGCGATTCCATGGTATTTGTCTATCTCTGACTGGCTTATTTCACTTAGCATAATAACCTCCAGGTCTATCCATACTGTTGCAAAAGGTAAGAATTTCTTCCTTTTTACAGCCACATAGTATTCCATTGCGTAAATGTACCACAGCTTTTTATCCACTCACCTGCCAATGGGCACATGGATTGTTTCCAGATCTTGGATATTGTAAACAATGCTGCTATAAACATAGGGGTGCTAATCGGTGTTTCAGGATCCTGAGGAGATATTCCCAGAAGTGGGATCACTGGGCCAAAAAGCAGTTCCATTTTTAATTTTTTGAAGAAACTCCATACTGTTTTCCACAGTGGCTGTACCCATCTGCATTCCCACCAACAATGCACTAGGATTCCCTTTTCTCCACATCCTCTCTAGCACTTGTTTTTAAATTTATTGATGGTAAGCATTTTGGCAAGTGTGAAGTGATATCTCATTGTACAGTGGGGCCTTGACTTAAGAGTGTCCTGACTAATGAGTTTTTTGAGATATGAGCCGTCTCTCGGCCGATTTTTTGCTTTGAGTTGCGAGCTAAAATTCGGGTTATGAGCCAGCTTCAGATACCCCACCGCTAGTTGGCACAGCAAACATCACAGTGAAAGCCACAACATCAGCCCTGCATCACGTGTCACACTCGTTCACTTTTGATTTGACATACGAGTAATTTGAGTTACGAGCTCTGTCATGGAACGAATTAAACTCGTAAGTCAAGGCCCCACTGTAGTTTTAATTTGATGATTAGTGATGTTGAACATTGCCCCAGCCAGGTGACTCCGTTGGTTGGAACATCGTCGGGTACATCAAAAGGTTGCAGGTTCAATTCCCGGTCTGGGCACATACCTAGGTTGCAGGTTTGATTCCCGGTCTCCAGTCAGGGCAGGTACGATTTCTCTCATATCTCTCTCTCTCTCTCTCTCTCTCTCTCTCTCTCTCTCTCTCTCTCTCCCTCCCCCCCACCTCCCTTTCTCTCTCTCTAAAATCCATAAACATATCCTTGAGTGAGAATATTTTAAAGAATATTTTTAAATTAAATTTATTTGGATAACCTTGGTTAATAACATTATATAAATTTCAGGTGTACAACTTTATTATATGACATCTATGTACTCTATTGTGTGCTCACCACCCTAAATCTAGTCTCCTTCCACCTCCATATATTTTACCTACTTTGCCTTCTTTGGCTTCCCCCTTGCCCCTTCCTCTCTGGTAATACCATTCTGTTATCTACAAGGTTGGTTGCTTGCTGGCTTGCTTTTTGTTTTATACCCCACATATGAGTGCAATCTTGCTCTCAAGTCCTTCTCCTTTTCTGTCGAACTTATTTCACTTAACAAAATACTTTCAAGATTCATTTATATTTCACAAATGGCAATATTTCATCTTTTTCATGGCTAATATTTCATTAATATATGTACCACATCTTATCCAATTATCCATCGAAGGTCACTTAAGTTGTTTCCATGTCTTGGCTATTGTAAATAATGCTGCAATGAACATAGAGGTACATATGTCTCTATGAATAAGTATTTTCAAATTTTGTAGGTAGATACCCCAAATTAAGACTGTTGGGTCATATAATAGTTTTATACTTAAATTTTTTAGGAACCTCCATACTATTTTCCATAGTGCTGTACCAGTTTACATTCCCACTAGTGGTGTATGAGGGTTCCTTTTTCTCTATAAACTTTCCAACACTTACTTGTTTTATTGATAATAGCCGTTCTAACAGATGTGAGGTTGTACCTCACTGTGGTTTTGATTTGCATTTTTCCTCATAACTATTGAAGCTGGGCATCTTTTCATATATCTGTTGGCCATTTGTATGTCTTCTTGGGAAAAGTGTTCAGATTCTCTGTCCATTTTTTAAATTAAATTATTTGTTGTTGTTTTTGTTGAGTTGTAGGAGTTTTTTTTTAATATTTTGGATACTGGTCCCTTATTGGGGGTATCATTTGCAAATATATTTCTTCCATTTGGTTGGTTACCTTTTTGTTTGGTTGGTGGTTTCTTTTGCTGTGCAGAAGCTGAAAACTACAAGACATCGATGAAAGAAATTGAAGAAGAGATAAAGAAGTGGAAAGATAGTCCTAGTTCATGGACTGGAAGAATTAGCATTGTTAAAATGGCCTAAAGCAATATATAGATCTAATGTAATACCTATGAAAATCCCAATGGTATTTTTCACAGAAATAGAATGAAAGTCCTCAAAATTGTATGAAACCACAAAAGACCCTGAATTGACAAAGCAATCTTGAGGGGGGGAAAAAACAAGCTATAGGGATCATGGTCTCTGGCATTAAAATATACTACAAAGCTACAGTAATTGAAACAGTATGATATTGACAAAAAACAACACAAACAAAACAAAACAAAACAAAACAGACACATAGACCAATGGAACAGAATTGAGAACCTGGAAATAATTCCACATATTTTTGACTAATTTTTGACAAAGGAGCAGAAAACATACAATGCAGAAAGGAAAGTTTATTCAATAAGTACTGTTGGGAAAACTGAAAAGCCACTGAAACTAGACTGCTGACACTATACACAAAAGCGAACTGAAAATAAAGACTTAAATATAAGAACTGAAACAATAAAATACATAGAAGAAAACATTGGAACTAAACTTATGGACTTTGGTCTCAGAGGGATTTTTGTGAACTTGACCCCAGTGGCAAGGGGAAGAAAGCAAAAATAAATGAATGGGACTACATCCAACTTAAGGGTATCGACTCACAGATTCATGTTTCTCATTTAAAAGGGTCACCCATACCTGAGTGGTCAACTCAGTCTGTTGGAGATTTTAAGTTGAAAATGATTAGCGATGTTGAACATTGCCCCAGCTAGGTGGCTCAATTGGTTGGAGCATCATTCCATACACCAAAAGGTTGCAGGTTTGATTCCCAGTCAGGGCACAACCCAAGACCACTAGTAGAATTCTCACTCCAGGATTAAAGTAGATGGCATCTGATGTAAACGGCTCTCCCAAGACCCCAGACCAGGCCAGTCATACATCATTCTACCTACCCAAACATATAGGAACATTAGATGCTCTTTTAATCATACTCATGATAAATCACATGATGACCTTAATATCTTCTTTGTTGATGATTATTATGATCATCCAACATACAGAGAATATGAAGTACCTGCCTTATACAAGAGTCAGCTGGCTGTGGTGAGCTTGGGTCCTTGTGTCTGTTCCATTGGTCTATGTGTCTATGTTTTGGCCAATATCATCCTGTTTTAATTACTGTAGCTTTGTAGTATAATTTAATCTCAGAAATTATGATACCTCCAGCTTGTTTTCTTCCCCCCTCAAGATTGCTTTGCCTATTCAGGGTGCAGACTCTCTTGGAAGGCTCTTAGGGAGAGGTCTGAGCACACTCAGGGAGAGACTGAGTTGTGTGGCTCTAGGGCAGCGGTTCTCACCTGTGGGTCGCAACCCCTTTGGGGGTCGAACGACCCTTTCACAGGGGTCGCCTAAGACCAGCGGAAAACACATATATAATTACATATTGTTTTTGTGATTAATCACTATGCTTTAATTATGTTCAATTTGTAACAATGAAATTGGGGGACACCACAACATGAGGAACTGTATTAAAGGGTCACGGCATTAGGAAGGTTGAGAACCACTGCTCTAGGGCAAGGGCAGTTTTTCCCCCCCCCACACCCAACTGATGCTATGGTTCCTGTGCAGAACCCTCCCTTCACACAGCCAAATCTTGGTCTGTTTGGGCCTGATGAATTCTGCTGCCCTCACCCTGACAACTCCCTGAGACCTCTTCCCACCACAAAGGTCTGTGGGCATCTGGCAGGTAGCAACTGGCACTGGTACCCTGAAACTTCAGCTGAGTGGCTCAGACCCAGCACAGTCACCAAGTTTGAATCCGTATCAATTTGGTAAACACCACTCACTTCTACCTGGTGGTGACTCACTGTGAACATACCTCATGCAACTCAAGTACCACCAGAGGCTCTTTCAGTGACTGAGCCTAGTAGGCAGCCAGCAGGCAGAGGCAGATCTCAGGGTACCTTGAGCCTTTTGTTGACCTGCTCCTGGGCTCGGTGCTGGTAAAAATCAGATTTGCTACTTGGGCCCTTCCATGTACATCCAGGCCCAGCAGAGGCAGCCATAAAATGAGGATCTGTTTGTAGCTCCAAACAGGTATCCCAAAGCTAGTCACAGGCAGCACCTGACAGTAAGTCCCTCTCAAGAAGCCCAGAACCAACACACCTGGTGGCGAGTTGCAGACCATATTAGAGCAAGATCCAATCAGCTCCACAAGTGGTACACCCAAAGGGAGATCTCAGCAGGCACTAGACCAGCCGTGGGCAAACTACGGCCCACGGGCCCAATCCGGCCCGTTTGAAATGAATAAAACTATTGAAATAAAAGACCGTACCCTTTTATGTAATGATGTTTACTTTGAATTTATATTAGTTCATACAAACACTCCACCCATGCTTTTGTTCCGGCCCTCCAGTCCAGTTTAAGAACCCATTGTGGCCCTCGAGTCGAAAAGTTTGCCCACCCCTGCACTAGACCCTGCTGGGGAGAATTCCACTCATGGTGTCAGCTCCTGCATAGCAGTTCATACACAGTGGTCGGGGTCAGTTCTCATAGTCAGTCAGCCTGAAGGTCACCACTCAAAGATGGGCCAAAGCAATTAAGACTCAACTATCAGAGGAGGGCTCACATAATCCATAAAAGGGACATTTCTGGACAACCTAACTCAGGTAAACGGGGAGCCTGAGCACCACCAGACACTTACTACATAAGGCCACCTTACCAAGACTGGAAGGCATAGCAGATCTACCTGATACAGAGTAACAAATACAGAGAGGCAGCTAAAATGGAGAGACAAAGGAACATGCCCCGTGAAAGAGCAGGAGAAATCTCCAGAAAAAGAACTAAATGAAAGGGAGGCAAGCAATCTACTAGATATAGAGTTCAAAACCAAATATTATAACCAAATATTTCATTGGTTATAAGGATGGATGCTCAAGAAACTTAGGGCAAGAATGGATTAACTCAGTGAGAACTAAAGAGATAGTAAGCATAAAAAAGAATATACAAACCATAAAAAAATAACCAGTCAGAAATGAAGAATATAATATCTGAAATGAAGAATACACTACAAGAATCAAAAGCAATTAGGTGAAGCAGAGGATCAAATCACCAATTTAGAAGGTAAGTTAGCAAAAAACACCCAATCAGAGTAGTAAAAAGATAAAAGTTTAAAAATTGAGGGGCGGTGAAGGGACCTCTGGGGCAGCATAGAGGTACCAGAAGAAGAAGAAAGAGAGCAAGGAATTAAGAACCTATTTGAAAAAATAATGACTAAAAACTTCCCTAACCTGGTAAAGGAAAAAGACATACAAGCCCAGGAAGTGCAGAGAGTTCCAAAGAAGATGAACCCAAAGAAGCCCACATGAAGACACATCATAATTAAAATGGCAAAGGTTAAAGACAAAGAGAGAATCTTAAAAGCGGCGGGCTGGGGGGGTGGGGGGGACAGAAAACAACAAAGACAGTTAGTTACCTACAAGGTAGCTCCCATAAGACTGCCACATGATTTCTTAACAAAACATCTCAGGCCAAAAGGTTGGATCTTGCTTTGTTTGTTTGCTTGCTTGCTTGCTTGCTTTCTCTCCTTTATTCTGGCTTAAAATGTTCAAAGAAATTAAATGGCATCTGACTGGATTCTCCATCTCTTTCTTCATCAGGCTCTAAAGCCACTGTATCAAAGTCAGGCTAATGAAAAGCCAGCAGTTCAGGACAGATACTTCCATGAGGTAATTGGCATTTGCCTCGACTCCTAGCCATTGCTGCTGGGAGGCCAGGCCACTGGAGGGCTGCTTTGTTCAAAAGGCACCAGAGCTACAGCGCTTGGAGACTAAGGCTTGAGACCTACACAATATATTATTGGCTTCAAAATATGCTGAGAAAGCTACAAAATCAAAATGGGAAAATATTTAATTAAATGTCCACAAATACATGTTACCTTCATTAAGTGCTGAAGTTAGTACTTATATAAAAATTCCATTACATTGAAACACAATTTCAAGTTAGATTTTTTTCAATTTACAGGAATTCCTTAGAATGCATGAGTGCCAAAACATCAGCTCGTCATAATTGAAATTACTCACACAAAAACTCAAAAGTAAAAATATACTTTAAGTTTTAAATAAAAGATTATATTTCATGTGGATTAGGGTACTACGTACATGGTAATATTTTCATGATGTGGGGTAGGAGTTCCACAAATAGGAGTTCAAAGCCTCTACTAGGTCCTAATATGGTCTTGGGAACTCACCAGTTTGCTTTAAAAACAGCCCAGGTTCATTTTTAAATTTTATTTTTAATTACAATGAACATGCAATATTATGTCCATTTCAGGTGTGCAACATAGTGAATAGACATCTATATACCTTACTAAGTCATTACCACAAGTCTAGTACCCACCTGGCACCATAGGTAGTTATTCTAATATTATTGACTTTTTTCCCTATGTTGGACTTTATGTCCTTGTTCTGTAACTGGCAGTTTGTACTACTTAATCCCCTTCACCTTTTTTGTCCATCCTCTAACCCCCTCTCATCTGGCTACTATCAGCTTGTTCTTGTATCTATGAGTTTGTTTTGTTTTGTTTGTTCCTTTGTTTTTTAGGTTCCACATAAGTGGAATCATACAGTATTTGTTTTTCTCTATGACATTTCGCTTAGCATAATACCCTCTAGGTGAGTGGTTCTCAACCTTCCTAATGCCGCGACCCTTTAATACAGTTCCTCATGTTGTGGTGACCCCCAATTTCACTGTTACAAATTGAACATAATGAAAGCATAGTGATTAATCACAAAAACAATATGTATTATATATGTGTTTTCCGTTGGTCTTAGGTGACCCCTGTGAAAGGGTCGTTTGACCCTCAAAGGGGTCGTGACCCACAGGTTGAGAAACCGCTGCTCTAGGTGAATCCATGTTGCTGCAAATGGCAAGATTTCGTTATTTTCTATGGCTGGGTAATATCCTATTGAATATATGTGCATTTTCTTTATTCTATTGCTGCCATATCTTGTCTAGTGTGTATAATGTTGCAGTGAACATAGGAGTGCACATATGTATTCAAATGAGTGTGTGTATGGTTTTTTTCAGATAAATGCCCAGAATTGTGGTTGCTGGATTATATGGTAGTTCTATTTTTGAATTTTTGGAGGGAATCTTCATATGTTGGTGTAGTGACTACACCAATTTACAATCAGGTCCATTTTCTATATACAGTCATTCCCCTTGCAGCCTGCTTAATTTGTCCTTAGCTGTAATTCCCCTTTTCACTACTCTTACAGAATTAAATCCTAAATGATCCTACAGAGATTTGCCCCTACCCCGAGGCAGTTAGTATATTATTGCCAGGTTTAAAAATAAGTCACAGACAAATGAAATGAATTACCCAAAGGTTCACAGCTAGTAAATAGAAGAGGGGCCAAGACTGGAACCCATGTTTCCTGACGCCAACATTCTTACATGTTTTTATTAGCAGCAAGTCTAATACCTACCCAAGAACACTCCCCCTAGCATCTGAAATTGGGTACAAACCTTAATCAGTTTCCTCCCAGAAGACTTTTGGGCTCCATTAGTACCAGTGTCTAACCAGTTGCTCAAGCCAAAAACAGTATCTGGGAGTCATTCTTAATTCCTCTTTATCCTTTATTCACTACCATGCATCTAACCCATCAGCAAGTCCTAATAACTCTACCTCTAAAATATTATCTTAAAGTTTTTATTCACTCTTCCCCATCACCACCATCACCAAGACACTACCAGCCCTTGCCTGTACAATTGCAATGGCCTGTAAGTTTCCTACTTTTACTCTTGCTTATATAAAATTCATTTTCCATGTAGCAGCCAAAATTATATATTTTTAAAGCTCCTTGTAACATTCATTTTACTCGTGTGCTAAAAACCGTTGTTGGTGGCAGGACAAGTACATCATGTAATTGTCCCATTCTGTTGGAACGTGGTTCTGCACCAGTTGGCCAAGGAATCATTCTGAGAACTGTGCTTTTGGGGCAGGGGGTTGGGGGGATGGAGAATAAGAAAGGCTGCACAGGGAAGGGAAGAAAAAAAAAAATTCGAGTGAAGAAACACAAATGACAACAAAACCCCAAAACCAAAACTACTTCCTAATGTTGTCTTGGGCCAGCTCTCCTGCTAACAGCATCCTCCATGGAGTTCGGGTCAGAGGCTGGAGCGTAGGAGCCAGAGCCATTTTCCATGATTGATCCTGGGAGTCAAGCAGGACAGAAGATTAGAGACAGACTTGATTGTCTTTGGGAAAGTTGTGTTTTCTCTCAAATCCAGTTCCCAGAAAAGGATCTGCCCTTGGTCACTTACACAATCCAAGCCAGGAAATGACCTCCCAGAGGGGCAGTTGCATTTCAGCTGTCTTCTGTTTGCTACGAGACACAGAACTGAGTGTTGGCTCACTTTTGCTCATCATTAGGGCTCCATGTTGTGTCTTTCTGTTTACTCCCACTCCCCTGCTTTCGTATTGAGATTTGGCCTTAATGTTTCATTCCACTGGATTATTTACTGTAAAAACATTTACGTTTTAAGGTATGTCAGAACCTTTTTGTTGCTAGACAGCGTAAAACTTATCAAGTTGAGAAATAACTATGTCCCCAGCAACTGAGAAATGCTTATTTTCCTAAGGCGCCTCCACCTCTTAAATGACGCCAGTTAGGTATATAGTCCTGGCCCGTTCCGCTAACGAAGGGCACTGTTTTGCGCCCACCACTGCCCCACAGAGGCAGCAGAAGCCCCTCGCTCGTGGGAAGTCTTTTCTGGAGCTCTCAGCAAGGGACAAAACACGCAGCCGGTTCACGTGCTTGGACCCTTAGAGAAAATCAAGCCAAGAAGCAGGGGAGTAAGAAACAAGCCCCTCAAAGAATTTAAAGGTAAGCAAAAACGTTCTCTCCTTTTCGGTATCTTGACAGGGAAAACTGAACCAATCCCAAATGTCAAGAAGTTGATTTACTTTGCCTTCATGTTAATTCCCTGATGGTTCTGCCAACGGTCCCTTCCCTGGGTCCCCTGTTGAGGTGCTCCCTAGCCCACCCAGTTCCGGTGCTGGGTCCATCTCTCCGACATCCTGCAGGAGAGACGCTCTATCCACCACAAGCGTAGCAAGAGCAGCTTCCCAAGCTCAACCGTGTGACTCTGCCTTGAGCCCTTCGTCTGGAGGCCACTGTGGCTGGATCTGAAGTGCTGAGTCCCACCCAGCCAGGAGAGCAGGCCTGCGATTCCCGTGGCCCTGCAGCAGCGGGTGAGTCTCCCCCGCTTTCACTGCCCATCCAGCTCTCCTGTGTCGGGCAGAAATCAGAGCTGTCAGGGGAACAATCGCTTGTGTGTTTGGTGAAGATGATACTCAGATAGGATCATGGAGACCATTAAGCAACTTTCCTAGAAGAGCACGGTCCAGTGACCTAGTTTAGGAGCTCAGACTCAGAGCCTGGAGCTCTTCAAAGGTCCTATTTTTCGTAACTCCAGTCCCTTTGGCATTATTTCCTCCTTGCAGCAGGCTCAGCAGAGATTAAACACAGCTGGTTGTCATTATTTCCTCCACCAGCACTCTTTCCGTAATTGAAAACAACCACTTCGGACTTCCCTGCCTCCGATGAAATAAGGCCAAATCCATAAATATTTCCTCCATGCGCTACGTTCCAACTCTCATCGTTTTCAATGGGGACTTGACTTAAAAAGCAATGTCTTTCTTCAGGGCCAAATATTCAAGTTAGGTAATGTTATAATTTTTATCAAATAATACATGCATATGTACAAACTATAAAAGGTGTACAAGGGAACACAGTGCAAAGACTACCTCTGTCCCTCAGCAACCCAGCTCCCTGACCTGGAACCAGTTGCTGTTACTGGTTTTTGAGGGTCCTTGCAGAAATGGCCAATGCATTTAAAAACGTAGATGATTCTATATATTTCACACACATGGGTGATAGCCAACACATACTGTTCTGTAACTATTTCACTTAACTAATTTTTGGGAGATTTTCCCAAGTTGTACCTATGAAACTATTTTTTTGAAATGACAGCACACAGCAATATGGTGATACAGAATAATGTATTTAACTCTTCACTATACTTAAGTATCTTAAATACTTTGTTATTACAAACAATGCTGTAATTAATATCTCTGTGCATTTATCACTTCACACATGTAAGAATTTATATATAGGATAAAAACTTAGTATTCTGGGCCAAAGTGTATATTAATTTTTAATTGTGAAAGACACACCATATTGCCCAATATATCCCCCACCTGCAGTCTAAGGCGTCACTCTCCTTGGCACTGCTCTTAGTAAACTTTTTAAATCACCTCAAAGTTTTAGTTTGTCTTTCTATTATTATGACTGAGTCTGAGGATAAATACCTTTTCACAAATTTTAAAACCATTTACGTTTCTTAACTGTGACTATCTAGTCATATCTTTGCCACTTTTCTAGTAATTCACTGGACTCTCCCATATTGATTTGTGGTGCTAAGGAAATTAACTCGGTGGTTTTTGTCTTGGTGTTTTCTTACCACAAAGAAATGTTTAAATCCAATGTGGTTGCATTTCTTAAACTTTTTTATTATTATTATTGGCTTCTGAATTCTGTAGGCATTACTCAGAAATGCCTTACCAACTCCAAGAATATTTAAAGAAAAAATCTCCCATATTTTATCATTTTTATGGTTTAATTTTTTACGTTTAAACTAGAGGCCCGATGCACAAAATTTATGCAAGGGTAGGCCTTTGCAGAACCGGCTGCTTCAGCCCTCGCAGCCCCGGCCGCCTCAGCTGACCCTCATAGCCCCAGCTTCGTCCAGTCATTCCGCTGTTCGGCCATTTGGTCGATTTGCATATTATGCTTTTATTATTATAGATTTTTAAACCATATGGAATTTATTTTGGTATAAGATGTAAAATAGGAGTTCCAGTGGCGCAATCGGTTAGTGCGCGGTACTTATAAGAGGTAAAATAGTAATCAATTTATTTTCCTAGATCGGGGTGGGCAAACTTTTTGACTCGAGGGCCACAGTGGGTTCTTAAACTGGGCCGGAGGGCCGGAACAAAAGCATGGATGGAGTGTTTGTGTGAACTAATATAAATTCAAAGTAAACATCATTACATAAAAGGGTACGGTCTTTTTTTTTTTTTTAGTTTTATTCATTTCAAACGGGCCGGATCGGGCCCGCGGGCCGTAGTTTGCCCACGGCTGTCCTAGATGGTTACTCAGTTGTTTCAATACCGTTGGTTAAATAATCTAATTATTTTCCAAGAATTGGAAATTTTGAAATGTTAACTTGCCATATACATATTAAATATATATATACATATATATATATTAAAATTATATATATGCATTGGGTCTTTTTGTTCCCATTAATCTCACTTTTCATGTACCAGACAACACTATTTTAATTACTCTTAGCTCTATCATATATTTTAATATCTGGCACAGTTTTTTCTTAGACAGAGACATCGGCTTGCTGCTCTATCCACCTATGCATTCACTGGTCAATTCTTGTAAGTACTCTAACTGGGGATCGAACCCACAGCCTTGGCATATCGGCACAACTCTCTAATCAAACATGATTTCTATTCTTTTTCAGAATCTTTCTCCTTATTCTTTTTTTTTTATTATTGCTTAAAGTATTACAAAGGGTATTACATATGTGTCCATTTTATCCCCCCGCCCTAGACAGTCCCCTAGCCTCCCCTATCCCCCAATGTCTTATGTCCACTGGTTATGCTTCTATGCATGCATACAAGTCCTTTAGTTGATCTCTTACCCCCCTACCTCCTGCCCCGCAATCCTCCCCGGCCTTCCTGCTGCAGTTTGACAATCTGTTTGAGGTCTCCTTATTCTTACTTGTTTATTTTCCATGTGATTTTTAGAAATGTGATTTTTTTTTCCCCCTGAAAATCCAGTTTATTTCCACGTTGGGGACAGATCCAGTCAGTGATCAGTTTTCCTGCTCATGTAATAATTTATCAAAATAAGTTTTCCCACAACAACTCTTTCCATCAACTCTGAAAATCCTGGTTTGACAACATCCCCAAATAAAGCTCTTGAAAACCACGTCTTAAAATTTGGAAGAAAGTGTGGCGAGTCTTTCCTGTAAGTTACGGAACTACACATGGCTAAAGAGCAGCGTATGCTTTAGAAGGTGGTAGCTCGACAGCGGAGCTCGGGGGTGAATGTCTGAGTGCACTTTGCTCCAGTTTAGCCGACATGCTACGTTGCCTTTTGGGGTGGGGCGCACAAAGTGGGTTGAGGATTTCCATTGTACGAAGAGAGAGGCTCTGCAAGCAAACAGTGTAAGCTGCCTTTTTTCTTAAGACCCAGACATTTTAAGACAGAAGCTTTGCAAAACATTACACAATTTTTATTATTAAATGAGAACATCTCATCTGTTACATCGTCACATTGCTAGTCAGAGAAATGCTGTGGTGATCAGAGTCCACGCTGGTCCACCACAGGCCTCATTTCTCCAACATCCATGTACAAAGAAAGAATGTTCAACACAGCCCAACACAACATTCTTGGTTTTCTTCATACTGAAGTCGCCCAAAAACTCCTCTAACGGGGCGTTTCCTACATAAATTACAGTTCTTCACTTGACACTCCACCCGGCTGCATGAGGACGGGCCACACGAGACCTCGGAGGTGCTGGGACCTCACAGGTCATCGTCATCGGACGTGTCGCTGCTGCTCATCTCCGTGTCGTCGTTCTCAATCGTGGGGTCGCAAGTGCTGCTTCTCCAGGGTCCAAACTTGAAGTCACTGATCAGGCCATTTTTCAAAATCCCATTTTTCCTCAGACCATTCTTCTGCAACTGTTCACTAATAACTTGGAATTCTCTCATTTCATCCTCAGTTAAGGGAGCACACGTTTCATCGTTTTCACTGTCTTCTTGCCAGCCCATCTCCTTCAACAATCTGTGTTCTGCCTCAAGGGAACTTGAAAGAACATCGGTCGGTGGGAAGGTTGAGGACCGAATGATCTGCTGGGAAGTAACCGGGGCATTGCCATTCTCTGGTGGAATGCCATTTTCATCAAAGTTCCGGTTTATATCTCTGTCTCGGTGAGTACTATTGCTGTTACGCAAATTAAATGAGTCTTCACCCTTCTCGGAGCCAGCATGGCTTTCATCCTCATGCTCCTCCTCCACTCTGTCCCGTTGTAACGCCTTCAGAAACTCGCTCTTCTTATCAGTGCGCATTCGTGTCAGCTTGGTTAGACGAGGCTGCTGATTAAGTTTGTCAACAGGTGAAGAGGAATTTGAGCGATTACACTCTTTCACTGTCGTTGTTGATGGACTAAAATTCTTGGCTGTTGATTTACAAGAATTGAAGTTGCCAACACCATATGTAGACTCATGAGAGAAAGAAGTCCCAACTTTATTTTCTTTAGTTTGGCTTTTCCATTGTGTAGGTTTTGTGGGCGGAGCAGCAGGCTTAGGGACCAGGCCTTTATAAACACTGGGGCCAGTCCCGTTCTTCACTGGCTGGGACAGGGGAGCTCCTCCGGCGGGGAACCTGGACAGCTGCAAGCCCTTGGCCGTGCCTTTCTTAATGACCAGCATCCTGGGAGCTCTAGATGTGGGGTTCCAAGGGTACTCCCATACGCCTGCAGCTAAAGACCTATTTTGATTTGGTTCTCTCTCATATTCAGGATTTAAAGACGGAAAATCCTCAGCCTCAAACTGTCTATGTTCTCTCCTGTCTTCCTTCCTCCCTGGCTCACTGTCAGGGGTGTTGTTGTCGTGCAGTCCTTGGCCTTTTCCAGAATGGAAAATGCTGCTCCGAGAACGGGCACTCCCGCCATGGTATCCCCCGCGATGATTTATGTTTTCAGTGCCATTTCTCCCATGCGTACGCCATCCATTTTTTTCTTTCCTTCCAAAGTTACCTCCACTGGGACGTCCAATACCAGAGTCAAAGCTGTCTGAAGAGTTGTGTCGTCGACAACTCACATCATAACGATTTTTTGTCCATGAAAAGTGTTCTGAATGCTTCTTAAAATTCAATGAGGACTTTGTTGATGATGGTGGAGTGGGAAAATTAAGCCAGGCTGGAGCAAAGTCATACTGCGCCATTTAGGTCCAGCCTCTCCAACTCAATGAAACTGTTGGGGTCCAACCCCAGCAGGTCCAGGGGTTCCCAAAGGTGTGGACAGAGTCGGCAAAGAAGGAATGACACGGAGACAGCGTTCAGTTGATCAGCAGCCTAGCCAGGTTCTCTAGCCAGGATCTCCAGCCAAGTTCTGTGTCTATTGTCCTGTTACATCTGTATTTATACCAGTTGATTTTAATCCTACCCATTCTATTCCAAAGGTTAGGGCGTTTCTTATCTCCATTCCAAGGTTACTCTATTGTTCTATTAAGCTATAAGGAAGTAATTGAAGGAGATTATCCTAAGTAAAGATTATGTAGCTTAAGCTCGATTGTTCGTAAAGTGATTAATTACCCACCTGGCATTTAGTTAAGGGGTTTTATTCCCTCCCTAACTCCAGGGAAAAATCCCCACCTGGGAAACAACCTTTCTCGGAGAGGTGACCTTGGTTAAAACACATAGCGCTAAGAAGGGGAACAAACATATTAAGAACAGTATGCCCTATACGCCAGGTCCCTTGAAACATATGCTGTGCAGATGTTTCTTCCCCGCAGCAACTGTGTCAAGCAGCAAGGATGGACCAGCTTCCAGCATGAAACAAGGCTTCAACACCTCATGGCAAGTCCGAATTCCAACAGGACCGCACAAGGTGTGGGGCTTTTTTCTGTGAAAAAACAAACAAAAACACACAAGAAAACAAACCAGCAGCTGAAACCCCGGAACCGGTTTTATAATCCGCTGGACCCACACAGTGAGGAAGCCAGCTGCGTCTCAGCAGCGCGCGGAGCTGTTCGTTTCAGAGACGATTCTCGCCCATTCAGTAAACTTCTGGGGCAGAATTACCCGAAAGCACTGGAATTCCAAAATGGCCACTTGGAATACCGGGGCCTCACACACCCCTAGGAGAGGCTCTTCATACCTGAGCAACAGCGATCACCCTCGGCTCCCGCAGGTGCCCGGCCTGGGGTGCGGACGCTGGGTCCGGGACGAGGCTCTCGGTACTTTTCTGATTTTTTTTTTCTTGTTAAAAAATCTTATTGGTATGTTTATTGGCTTCACATAAAATCCATTGATTAATTTGGGGATAAAATATATATATATATATATATATATTTTTTTTTTTAATATATTTTATCGATTTTTTACAGAGAGGAAGGGAGAGAGATAGAGAGTTAGAAACATCAACGAGAGAGACCCATCGATCAGCTGCCTCCTGCACATCTCCCACTGGGGATGTGCCCGCAACCCAGGTACATGCCCTTGACCGGAATCGAACCTGGGACCCTTCAGTCCGCAGGCCAATGCTCTATCCACTGAGCAAAACCGGTTTTGGCAAAATATATTTTTATGATCTCAAATCAACATTCCTAATCAAGAGCATGGTATGTCATTCCACTTGTTCATCTGCTTTTGTGTCCAAAATAATAACTTTACAATCTATTCTTATTCCTTGTTGAACTAATACCTAGATATTTGAACATTTTTCTTGCTTGTTGTAAACAGAGTGGTTTATTTTAAAAATCCAACTTGTGTTTGTACCTATGAAAGCTATAGACTTTGGGTTTTATTAAACTTACCCCCAGCCACCATACTGAATTTTGTATTGAATAAAATAAAATATCAATTGATTACATTAGGGTTTTCAGATACATAATTTATCTTCATGTAATCATAATTTTGTCTTCCTTTTTAATCTGAGGGGAATGCCCTGAGGTTATAGTAAAGGGGCAGAAGAAATATGAATGATATGATGAAAGTGGCATTAATGGAACTTACTTAGATGTGGATGAAAGGATGGGCTTTGCTACCATTCACTGAAATAGCAAACACAGGAGGAATTGCAGAAAAATATTTCAAGAGAAGATAAAGTGTGTTGAGGTTTTTGTCATGTTTAGTTTTATATACCTATGGGACGTCCAGAGTACAATTGTATGGGCTTGTGTACACATGCACATACACACACACACACACACACACGTGTACGCGCACTTACACATATATCCCTACAGGTCAGGAAAGGTCACTGGACTACATAGATAGGGACATCTGTTGAATTTAGCATGTATGCATTAGGCAAAAATGTGAGAGTTGCCCTAGCCAGTTTGGCTCAGTGGATAGAACATCAGCCTGTGGACTGACGGGTCCCTAGCTCACTCCCAGTCAAATGCACATACCTCAGTTGCGGGCTACTCCCCTGCCCAGGCCTGGTCAGGTCCCACACAGGAGGCAACCAATTAATGTGTTTCTCTCACATCAATATTTCTCTCTTTCCCTCTCTCTCCCACTCTCTAAAAATCAATGGAAAAATATCCTCAGGTGAGGATTAAAAAAAAAAAAAAGATGTGAGAGTTGACAAGATTACCTGGGGACTGCATAAAAATAAGAAAAGTAAAGGACCAAGAACAGACTCCTGAAATCACTAGCACATAGTAGGTACCTGATCCATTTATTTTCATTAATGAATTTTTAATCTTTATGGTTTACTTGACCAATTTGGAGTATAAACACCGTCATTTTTTTCTCCAATTCATTCTTGAGTTCTTACATGCCCAAGTCTAATACCTACCCCAGAAGACTCCCCCTAGCATCTAAAATTGGGTACAAATCTTAATCAGTTTCCTCCCAGAAGACTTTTGGGCTCCACTAGTACCAGTGTCTAACCAGTTGCTCAAGCCAAAAACAATATCTGGAAGTCATTCTTAATTCCTCTTTATCCTTTATTCACTACCATGCATCTAAACCATCAGCAAGTCCTAGTAACTCTACCTCTAAAATATATCTTAAAAGTTTTTATTCACTCTTCCCCGTCACCACCATTACCAAGACACTATCAGCCCCTGTACAATTGCAATGGCCTATACGTTTCCTACTTTTACTCTTGCTTATATAAAATTCATTTTCCATGTAGCAGCCAAAATTATATATTTTTTGCCTTGATGACACCTTTATTGTAATATGTTTGGGTTTTTTTTTTGTTGATTTCAGGGAGAGGAAGGGAGAGGGAGAGAGGAATAGAAACATCAATGATGAGAGAATCATTGATCAGCTGCCTCCTGCACGCCCCTACTGAGGTTCAGGCCAGCAACCGGGGCATGTGTCCTGACCGGGGAATCTGGGAATCGAACCATGACCTCCTGGTTCATGGGTCGATGCTCAACCACTGAGCCACACCGGCCGGGCTGACATCTCTATTTTAAATAGGCAAGAGTCCTGCTTTCCAAAAATCCTTAAAGACTTAAGTTAGTGAATAAAGAATGCTTTAAATTAGTGCATCAGTTCAGTTTTGGAAAATCAACCTGCAGAAGTTATAAGTATCGTACTTCAAAATAGTTTAAACAACTTCCTTGAGATGTTAAAGTTCTTTTTAAAAGTCTTTATATATTTAAATCATGGACTTCAAACCGTGCCACACCAGCCTGTTGAGTCACAAAATCTTAAAAGCGGGGTTTTTTTAAATCAATGAGCTTTTATAGTCTTTTCAATATGTGGTCTATAACATCCCTGGTCTTGTTAAAGAAACAAAATCTAATATGCCAAGTACTACATGTGCTGTTGGCATTTAATAAATATCAAAGAGAATAAGATCATTTGTCACTAAAAGAATAATTTGGATTTTATAGGATTGCTCTCTTCCCAAAATGAACTCTTAAAAGTCCAAGATCCTGTAAGAGAACTCATTCTTAAAACTCTTAACAAAACAAGAAATTCAAATTTTAGTTTATACAGTTGTATACTTTAAACTCTGTATCATAAGATATATCTTTTTAAAAACATAGTCCAAACAGTTAGTGTCTCTTGAGCATTGACTATCTACAAAGCACTGTCTTAGGCTAGGCAGAGAGGGAAGCTTGAAGTCCACTAGAAGAGCTAAGACACATAAAGAAATATCTTTAGTGCATAGCAATTGTGATGTGTCAAAGGCCAGGCAAAAACACAAGAATATGACGTTTCAGAAATAGATAACGGGAATGCAGAAGCAAACAAGATCAAATTCCTATCTTTAGGAGATTGCGTTGTTGCAGCAGACCAAAGAAAACCAAGCGACACTTTAAAGAAGTAGAGGGACGCTATTTTAATTACACTGACTGGACTCCGGGAATCATTTCCAAATCAGAGTGAAGATACTGCAGAGAGCCTGTCTATATATATCCCGATGGAGTCTTTGTCTTGCAGATACGCCCCCGCCCCCTTCGTGGCCCTGCAGGAAGGCCCCCAGGTGTTGATGATCCGTTCTGGGGCCAGAGATACGACCTTCCCCCCTCCCCACCCGTCCCCTACCCTCAGGGCAGTTCATTGTTCACAGTTCCTATGGCCTGACAAGCCTTGCAAGACCAGGTTCTGAGAAGGAGGCAATGACCTAATTATAGGTTATCAAGAATGCACACCGAGCTTGCTGGCATGAATTCCAATTGCTAGCCCCCAAAATATCAGGGTTACATTTGAATTAGCCCTTTTTAGCCTTCTCGGTGTTTTATTGGGAGAGACCAGTTTTATATAAATAAACAATCTACTCCGCATCTACATTCATATGTATCTATGTGTCATTCCTGGAAGTCCCTCCTAGGACGATGATGTCAGGTGCAGAGTGAGAAGAGAGAGAGAGTGACACTATTCTATTTTATTTTTTTAAATATATTTTTATTGATTTCAGAGAGGAAGGGAGAGGGAGAGAGAGAGACAGAAACATCAATGATGAGAGAGAATCATTGATCGGCTGCCTGGCAGCCCCATACTGGGGGCCGAGCCTGCAACCTGGGCATGTGCCATTCATTGACCGGACTTGAACCAAACCTCTAGGGCAGAATGACACTACTATTAGATAGGGTGTTCTGAGATGGCCTCTTCTGATACTGAGATGTTTGAAACTTGATAGAGGTAAGGAAATGAGCCAAGAGGCATATATCTAGGAGAAGACCATTCAGGCAGGTGGGAAACAAGTTCCAGGAACATTTCAGTGTGGCTAGAACTCCGTGTTCGTGTGGGGGAGGGGGAAGACGGAGGGGGGGGAGGCGGGGAGGGGGGGGGATTGGCAGGGGTCACAAGATGGTTGGTTAAAAGATGTGGCTGGAGCCCTAACTGGTTTGGCTCAGTGGATAGAGCGTTGGCCTGTGGACTGAAGGGTCCCAGGTTCGATTCTGATCAGACATGTATCTTGGTTGTGGGCACATCTCCAGTGGGGGGTGTGCAGGAGGCAGCTGATCGATGTTTCTCTCTCATTGATGTTTCTAACTCTCTATCCCTCTCCCTTCCTCTCTGTAAAAAATCAATAAAAATGTATTTTAAAAAAAAATATGCGGCTGGAAAGGTAAAGGGTCCGAGCATCACTCTCCAATGCCAAGGATTTTGAAGGTCCTTGAAAGTGAGGCAAGATAGTAAGTAGCTAGGAAAATTCCTGGCAAGTGGAATGGAGAAACTGAGACAAGATAATCAAACAAGGCCAAACAATTTGACCAATTTACAGATAATCAGGGTTATATGAGGTCTTCCATCCCTTCTCTAACCTCACACAACCCTGATTATCTATTCTCAAGTGAACGTTTATGTAGAAGGTCGTTAGCCCAAGCCTCTGACCAATTTATCAACTCCCTGCAGAGAGCACGCTGCATTTCCTGTCTTTGCATTCAGCAAAAATAAAAACCGTTCACATCCTGTGGCTATAATCCCTCCACAATTGGATTGAGCAAGTGTTGATTGATTGTCTGAATCACTCAAACCAGCCACTCATAAATACGTAGCTGTGTCTGATAATATGATTCCAGTTGCAATCTGTGCTGCAGGACCTGTCCCTCACTGTGGCTGCTTTGAGTGGGGGAAGAAGCCCATTCCATCAGGAGCCTATGATTGTGATTCAGTGTCACCATTCCTGGAAGTCCCTCTTAAGACGATGGTTCTCAGACTTGGTTGCACAGAGAAATCACCTGGGAGATTCTAACAAATACAGATGCCGGGGTCCCGTCCTTACAGACTTTCATTTAGTTTATATGGAGTGTGGCGGGGCACTTGGAGCTGTCAAATATCCCCAGATGATTCTCATATGCTGGGAAGTTCAAGAAGCATCGTCTGTGTAGCGGCTTCAGCTGATATCAATTATTGATTTCGGTGGGGCCTTCTGTCTCTTTGCACTTGTGTGTGTGAAAACAACAGCCAGTAAATGAGATAATTCTACAGGGAAGTTCCCAAAGCCAAACCCACATGTTGCTTCAGAGCTGGCTGTTGTCACATGTAAATCACAGGCAGTCAGGGATTATGAGAAGGAATTTGCCCTAAAGTAACCTTCCCTGCTCACCCCACCCCCCAACTTGGAATTTTACTGTTTTAACACTATTCCTCATGCTTAGTCTACAACAAGGGACTGTTTTCAGGAGAGACAGCCAATGCAAGCACAGCAATATTTTCCCTTCACAAACCTTAGAGCAGTGGTTTTCAACCTTCCTAATGCCGCGACCCTTGAATACAGTTCCTCATGTTGTGGTGACCCCCAATTTCATTGTTACAAATTGAACATAATCAAAGCATCGTGATTAATCACAAAAACAATATGTAATTATATGTGTTTTCCGATGGTCTTAGGCGACCCCTGTGAAAGGGTCATTCGACCCCCAAAGGGGTCGCAACCCACAGGTTGAGAACCGCTGCTGAGAGTTCTTTTTTATTAATGTGTTTGTTAGATCAGGGAATAGCAGGCTCCTCTGACCATGGTCATTTCTATTTCTCTTCAAACACTTAATTGTAGTGGTTTCCCATGGTGCACTAGGAAGTTGGTGCTTTAGCACAACTTCAGACTTTGTTGGGGGGAATAAAAGGAGGGAGGGGAGAATGTGGCCTGAGTCTACCTGGGGAATCTTGAGATCCAGAAGCAGTGTGTGGGGCTAACATTGGGCTTCAAGGCTTCAAGATTCCCGGGGATGAAAAACAATCCTATCAGTTGCTGCTTTCTGTTCATAATTCTATTTAGATACAAATACATACAAATTAACTAAGTGAGATATACTTTAGTGATTTTAAATTGTTCTGTACAATTTTAATTACTCAAGAAATCATTCAGCACCCATTTCCAGTCTCTCCCTCCTTCTCTCTCTCTCTCCATCTCCCCCTGTCTCCTCTCTCTTTCTCCTCTCCCCACATCCTCTCCCCTTCCATCCCCTACTTTCTTCTCCTCCTGTTATTGCTAGGGAGCTCTCCATGTCCCAACCTGTTGCTGATAGAAGTGGGGTTCTTGTAATGTCACAGGAAAAGGAAGTTTCTTATTTGTGTGAAATTACATTCCTAAGTTTCCAAGGTCCCATTTCCCTTCATTCCTCCAAGAAAGAGGTGCATCTGTGTCTTCAGCAGGGCTAAGAGTCCAGCTGTTGCCCAGAGTTTCCATTCCATATTTGTATAGACTAACCCAGCATCAGGCTAGCTTAGCTTGTGTTCCCAGCTGCAGTCCATCAGTCCATTGTGTGTGGGGTCTGCATGGCCCTGAGCCATGCAGCTTCTAGGAAAAGGCGAATGCAAGGAAACAGGAGCAAAACCAGAGGAATGAGAGAGTCAGAAGAGAGAGAATTCCTTTGTCTGGGACTCTGTATTCCCAAATCTTCATAGGCTTGCACTGACTCCATCCCCTCTAGCCAATGATCTCTGTTCTTGGTTAGACTGATAGGCACCTTCTCTATGTCACCCTGACTTTACCGTACATGTGCCCATCTCCCCTTTCTTGGACCCCTTTCCCCAGTGATCTGTGTGGGGAATGGGCCAGTGGTTCCCTGGGTAGTGTAAAATTGCAGCTTTTCTGGTGAAGCTGCCCAGATGGCCATGCTTATAGTGTCTGGCCTTTCCTTTGCTCCTTTCCTATCCTATATAATAAAAGCCTAATATGCTAAGTGTCCGGTCGTCTGGTCAGCTATTCAAACAATCAAAGCATAATATGCTAATGATAAGCTAAGGCCGCTCATCCGCTCACTATGACATGCACTGACCACCAGGAGGCAGGCAGTCAACCAGTCGCTATGATGTGCACTGACCACCAGAGAGCAAATGCTCCAACTAGTAGGTTAGCTTGCTGCTGGGGTCCAGCCCAGAAGGGCCAGACATGCCCTGGAGCCCTCCTGCAGTCCCTCTCCAGCTGGCCAACCTCCTGTGTCCCTCTCTGGCCCCAATTGTGCACAGGTGGGGTCCCTCGGCCTGGCCTGCGCCCTCTTGCAATCCGGGCTGAGGGAAACCGCCCCCCCCCCACCCGCACGAATTTTGTGCACCAAGCCTCTAGTTATTAATAATAGCTAATTACAACGATATCAAGCCCCCTTAAGAGAAATACGAGCTTCTTTTATTCTTACAAAGGGTAAATGGATAAAGGTCTCCATCTTCTTGTAACTGCTTCATGCTATCAGAGGGGCATAGTCTTGCCTATCCCAAGGCTCAGAAGAGGGAGAAGGAGCCAAAGGGAAGGGAGTCTTCATGCAGGGAAGAGGGATTTTGCAATGTCCAGGTCAATCTGATGTCCTTGAGAGGTGGCATAGACATTGTCCAGAGGATGCAAGCTGGCATCCTGCTTGTATTCTAGAAATGACAAACTTGATAAGAAGGTAAAAAAGACATAATTCAAAAGTGAGGAGACTTATAGCAACCAAAGGTCTACTGAGAGGCTAAAAACCCATGTGATAAAGGGAAGGACTAACTTTATAATGTTACTAGAGGCCCGGTGCACGAATTTGTGCACTGGTGGTGTCCCTCGGCCTGGCCTGCGGGATCAGGCCGAAACTGACTCTCCAACATCCCATGAGGGGTCCTGGATTGTGAGAGGTCTCAGGCCAGGCCAAGGGACTCCACCGGTGCATGATCAGGGCTGGGGAGGGACCACAGGAGGGCTCTAAGGCGTGTTCGGCCCATCTCACCCAGTCCTGATTGGCCAGACCCCAGCAGCAAGCTAACCTACTGGTGGGAGCATCTTCCCCCTGACGGTCAGTGTGCATCATAGTGACTGGTCTAACGGTTGAACGAACGGCGGGACACTTAGCATATTAGGCTTTTATTATATAAGATAGATTAGGTTAGGGAATGGCTACCCTGGAGGCAAGTGTTTCACACCTGTCTGAAGCCCTCCTGTCACCATGCTTAACTCAAAAATGAGGTCTATACTGTGTGAACACGCAATCAGGTAAATAAGGACATAGGCATATAGTCTATGAAAACGGAAGGAAGAACATAAAACACAAAGGTTAATGCACACAGCAAATCATAAACCAGCTGAGAAGACTTCCAGGCTTTTGCTGGAATGAAAGCAAGCAGTGACAATCTGATGGGTCTGCTGAACTGATAGTCTTACAGACCCTTTGTGTCTGCAGTCAGAACATCTCTGGTGATGTCATCTGGTACAGAAGTCTGTAGGGCATGCACAGACATAATCTTAAAAACAAAATTCTTTGAAGACAGTTAACTGTACTAGAATCCAATATGCACAATTGGGCATTGTGATTTTCATTGAAACACAATTTTTCTCCCTAAGATTTCCCTTATTTTCAAAGAGATTGCATTAAATCCAGTTTGAATTTGCCTGATTATTTGCATAAACATAACAAGAATAAAATTTAATCAAATAGATCACACAGGCTTTTTCAAATTTGCTTTGCTGGAATTTTCACAAGGCATCTTCAGATTGAGCTATGGTAAGCCCTCAGGGCAAAGAAACCAAGCCATAGTTCCCATCAGGCATTGCCTGTAATACCTGTAGGTATTGGTCAATTTCTCAAGTCTTTGAGGTCCTCAGGATGTCTTGAGGTTCCTTCTTTACCATCTTTCAGGAAAGCAACCTTGTTCTTTACCTGGAAAGACTGCTATGAATCATGTGACCAAACAAAATATTAGAGCATATCTGCAGTGGACTTGGATTGGTTTGGGAAGTCAACCTTAGTTCCTCAAGGCTTTCTGGTGACATACAGAATCCAGGCATGTCTTTCTTAAACATGGCATTCCAGTCAAAGTCTTAATTAATAAGACCATAAGTGAAGACTAGTCTTACTAAATTTATGCAAAGAAACATATGGCCATTGACTTGGTTTTTAAGAACTGACAAATTTTGGAGGGATCCTGTAGGGAGAAAAAGCTAAAAGTAAGCAATTAGCGCTTCCCAAAATTGGCAAAACACATTCCATAACTTTTAGAAACATGGGCTCTTTACTGGCAAATACACTTATACTTTAAGAGACATACTTCCATGAGACAACTATACGGCAAAACCCATTGATAATTCAGTCATAGGTGAACTAAATTGAACTCATTGGCTCAGGTAGCTTAGGCTCAGATAAGATCTATTTTTCAGAATATGCATTCCAACAGATGGCTCAGATAACAGTTCTTGGAGACCAGGAATGGGCACTTTAGAAACAGTTCTTTCCCAGAGTTAAATTCCTTGCCAGAGTATGTACTTTGTTTTTTTAAATATGTTTTTATTGATATTAGAGAGAGGGGAGGGGAGAGGGATAGAGAGAAACATCAGTTGTCTGCCTCCTGCGCTCCCCCTACTGGGGATCGAGCCCACAACCCGGGCATGTGCCCTGACCAGGAATCGAACCAGTGACCTTCTTAGTTCATGGGTTGACACTCAACCACTGCTCAGTGGCTGGGCCAGAGTATGGACTTTAAAAGAGTCCCTTGCGGCACTGTGAATTGAGACTTACGTTGCCTATTGACTTCAGGGAGAAAAACCTTCATCCTCATAAGAGAGGGGGAAACCTTTCATCCTCTTGAGAGGGAGATTTGGTAGCTGAGGGAGGCATGAATGTCTTCTATGCTCCCAGCTCCGCTGTCACAGACCAAAATCCGGAATGGCCTGTGACCCCTTGTCGGTCATGGCGTCCCATGGCCCATCCTGCCTAAGCCGGCTGGGGGATTGCCCCTCCGCCCGAAGTCTCCTCCCACCCCGGAGCCAAAGATTCTTCCCAAAGTGGCAAAAAGCAGCAACACAATTGTACAGGTGTGGAGCCTTTAACTCCACATGAGAGATTCTGATGGCCTCCGATCTTACTGGAGGTTTCCACCCTTTGCTGTCCTGGGTAAAAAAAAAAAAAAATCTGGCTTTTACTGGCCTCTGACAGCTGGGCTAGCAATCTGTTGCCGTCTCTTACATTCCTAACATCTCAGTCCCTTACAGGCTTGGCTGAGTGAGACAGCCTCCACTAAGACGGGAGGGAGAATTCCCTATTAATCTGGCTGGACAGACGCTTAACACCAGACCTTGGGGGCAAATTCTGTTAGTAGTCAGTCTCCAAGGTTAGTTAACAAAAGCCTTTCGTTTCTCTGAGGCTTTTTTTTCTATTAGCTCTTCGTGTGGACTCAGCCTCACCCCAGCTCTCCCAGCTGTGGCCTGTCCTCTGGGTCTCAGCTTTGTCTAATACTGGCCTTTTCTGTGATCACAGAAAAGAGACCACGCCACTATGTCTATTGGAGATCAGAATATGCCACCCCAAAATGTGCTGAAAGCCATAGATGCAGGAAAAATTCTCTGCTCTCCCCTTACCCACCTAAAAAGTATGTAACCGCAGGACCAACCCCAAATGGTCCTATCTAGTTTCTAACAAGATATTGAATTGCCTTTCAGAGTCAACAGACCAAAACTGCAAGTCATGCAGCCAAAGCACACACAGAGGAGAGAACTTTGACTTCCAGCTGCTTGAGGAGCCAAAGTTTTACCCACTCATGGAACTGAAAGACCAGGACATGACCGGGACTTGAACTCCAGCACTCTTTCAGGAGTGACGGGTCCACTGTGCAGGAAGATCCGGTGCTGAAGTCTCTTGTCACCTCTTACCATAAACGGCCAAGTTCCAAAGCTCTCCAATCAAAACCAACCCTGCCAGCACTTCCACAAACCAGCTTTTCTCCCTAACTCCCAATCCCCAATCTTTGCCCTAAAAACCCTTGATTAAAAGCCATGGGGGAATCCAGGTTTTAAGTGATAGTTTTCCATTCTCTTAAAAATATGTTTATTGATTTCAGAGATGAAGGGAAAGAGAGAGAGAGAGAGAGAGAGAGAGAGAGAGAGAGAGAGAGAGAGAGAGAGAGAAACATCAATGATGAGAGAGAATCATTCTCCTTGCTTGGCACCCTGAAAAATAGATGGCTTTCATTTCTCCATTGCAAATCCTGATGTTCAGTGCCTGGCTCAGCTGCTCGTCACGGAGGAACATGCCCAACTTCCCCACGCCAGGGAAAGAGGAGCAACCTGTCATCAAAGATGGAGAATTGATACTGAGATAAGTTTGCATGAACAGATCCTGCTAAAATAGTCCTTATCTTCCATTAGTTACTCTTTATATTTTCTAGTCACTTTCCCACAATGTATCATCCCTTGAAGCCCAGACTCTCTTTACCTTGTCAAAAGGGTATTAGACCCCCAGTCTAATACGTCTTTGGGTTTGACTTCCTTTTGTGAACTCCCACACACATCAATATCAATTTAAAAAATTGTGTAGCATTTGTCCTATTAATCACCTTTTGTTAATTTCATTCATCAGCCCCCTGCTACGAAATCTAAGAGTATAGTGGAAAAGTTTTCCTCACCAACACTGTTCTGTATTAGACATCTTATGTTGATACAAGGGCCGCCTACATGGTCATCTCCCAGGATTCCTAACAGGAATTGGGGCACAAGTTTCCTTGTTTTTGACTTCAGTCTCAACCAATCTGGACATCATTCTGAAGTTCTTGTGTCCCAACTACCATCCCAGATCAAAGCCCAGGCCAAAAGGGGCTGGGTCACTTTAATTACCTATCTTTTCTCTTTAAAAGGGATTTCAATTCTCCTTTCTAACCTGCTTCTTTTTCACCTGCAGTGACGGCAAGCAGAGTTTACCACCCCAAGATGTGCCTTTTGGGACATTGATTATTTTAAGCTGGTTATTTTTTAAAATAAATTTTTATTGATTTTAGAGAGGAAGGGAGAGGGAAAGACAGAAACATCAATGATAAGAGAGAATCATCGATTGGCTGCCTCCTGCATGCCCCCTCCTGGGGACCAAGCCCACAACCCGGGCATGTGCCCTCGACTGGGAATGGGGCTCTGACCTCCTGGTTCATAGGTTGACTCTCAACCACAAAGCCACACCCCCGGGGCTCAACCTGCTTATTTTTAAGAAACAAAAGACTCTGGAAAACTCTTTGACCTTCCTCCTAACTGCCTAAAAGGTATTTCGATAGAGGACTTGCTCCAGGAAGGGAGATAGCATTACAGATAACTATCATTTAATATAAACTACTGACAGAGAGGAACCTAGCAAGGCCCATTGTTCAAAGTCCTCTTGGTGTCCCATTGTTAAAGGTGGCCCAGCAAACATTTGCTTTTCTATCTCCATGTGAATTGCCCTTTGAAGTCCCACACCACACACCCCTTCTTCTTAGCTCCAGAATTGCATCTAAGCCTCAACTGTCCCATGTGTGTTTAGGTCTCTCATGGAATATACACTGGTAATACATTTTGGACATTTTCTCCTGTTAACCTGTCTCATGTTAATGTGATTATCGGCCCATATTACTTGTTGTGCCTCCAACTCTCCAGTAGCATTCACCTTCCTCCCTGAGAGCAATTCCCCTTACAATGTAAACCTAATGGCAGAAAGGCAGCTCTGCATTAGAAAATACAGGAAATATTTTGAATATTCCTTGTACATGTATGTTCCTTATTTTAACATATTTTATTGTTTTTTTATAGAGAGGAAGGGAGAGGGGTAGAGAGTTAGAAACATCGATGAGAGAGAAACATTGATCAGCTGCCTCCTGCACACCCCCTACTGGGGATGTGCCCTCAACCAAGGTACATGCCTTTGACCAGAACTGAACCTGGGACCCTTCAGTCTGCAGGCTGATGTCCTATCCACTGAGCCAAACCGGTTAGGGCATATTTGTATGTTCTTTAGCACTAGGATATGAATGAAGTCATTCAGTGGTGTGGGATTTCATCAAGGAAAATAGTATATCCACACATTTGAAAATAAGAAGCAGAAGTGTCTTTGGGAATTCTAGGACAATGGCAGCAGTGATGAAAGCATATGCTCCGGATATTTCAGAATACCAACAAAAAATAGAGCAAATAGATAGCAAACCCAAAAATCCATGGGCAATATTTGCAACAAAAGTATGTGAAGAGTGTTCTACCTAAACCCCTCAAAAGCAAGTGAATAGGGGCATACTACCAAAACTTATACAACATGGCATTGGTACCTGTGTACAAAAAAAAAAAAAAGTCAGAGAAAGCAATGGGGAAACTCAAGAGCTTTGGATAGGAAGATCCAACAATAACCAACACTATTCACTGGCAAGTGATGCTGGTGGGTTTGAGAAGAGCATCTAAACCAGGCAGAGACGTTGCCCTCTTCAGTAGAAGAGTAAGAAGTCCATGGTAAGGTCTCCAAGGCTGGAGCAGTGTAGTCCCATGAATTTTTGAAACAGATAAGCAAGGCTATCTTCCAAAATAGGAACACAATGAGGAAAAACTGCTGAATTAAATATAATAGGAAATATACACTGAGTGGCCAGATTATTATGACCACCTGACGTTTGTAGGCAAATTAGCCATACACTGCATTGTATGGGATATGGAATCCAAAGGCCTGTTCGAACACCTTTGCTGTTTGCAGTTACCAAGATAAAACGTCTCCAATTCGTACAGGAACACAAGGATTGAACAGTCAAGTATTGGAAAAAAGTCATGTGGTCCGATGAATCACGTTTCCAGTTGCATCATGCAGATGGCAGAGTGAGAATTTGGCGGAAACAGCATGAAAGCATGCACCCCACATGCATGAGTACAACCCTTCAAGCTGGTGGGGGCAGTGTTATGGTTTGGGGCATGTTTTCCTGCCATGATTTGGGCCCTTTAATGCGTGTGGAACAACATCTGAATAGCACAACATACCTAAGTATCGTTGCTGATCAAGTTCATCCTATCATGTTGATGGCGTATCCAATGGAGATGGCTTCTTCCAATAAGAACCCAGCTGCCATGCCACGGTGCTCATATTGTGTAGGAGTGGTTTCAAGAACATGAGGGAGACTTTACCTTGCTTAGGTGGCCCCCACAATCACCAGATCTCAATCCAATTGAGCATTTGTGGGATGAAGTTAAAAGAGCCATCAGGCAGCTGATTCCACAACCATCAAATCTCACAGAACTGGACAGTGCTATTCATCAGGCATGGTGTCAGATTCCTCGCACCACCTTTCAACATCTCGTGGAGCAATGCCAAGAAGAATAGCTGTAGTATTGAAGGCAAAAGGTGGCCCAACGAAGTACTGATGAGGTGGTCATAATAATCTGGTCTCTCTCTCTCTCTCTCTCTCTCTCTCTCTCTCTCTCTCTATATATATATATATATATATATATATATGTATGTATATCTCCCACTTTCAAAGGCTGTTAAATCGTGTTGTTTACCCATATCTTCAGAAAAAAATCACTTCTACTGTCGTGGTATACAACCTGCTTTCCTATTTATAATGGTCTGGCTCTCTAGCAACTTCCGCGCGAAATTATAGCTAATTTGCCTACAAACGTCAGGTGGTCATAATAATCTGACCACTCAGTGTATAAGGAAATGAGAACATCCAAGAAAAATGGGGAAGAAAAACAGACCCAAAAAATCTTGGAAATAAACAGCCCAATTTTGTGTGATTTTTAAATTAAAAATGTTATTGAGATCATTGTAGATTCACATGCAATTTTAAAACATAACTCAGAGGAATCCTTTGTATACTTTACATAGTTTCCTCCAATGGTAACATGTTGCAAAAATATAATATCGGTAACGTGTTGCAAAATATAATATCAGAACCAAGATGTTTTAGGCCAGTGGTTCTCAACCTGTGGGTCGCGACCCCTTTGGCGGTCAAACAACCCTTTCACAGGGGTCGCCTAAGACCATCCTGCATATCAGATATTTACATTACGATTCATAACAGTAGCAACATTACAGTTATGAAGTAGCAACGAAAATAATTTTATGGTTGGGTCACAACATGAGGAACTGTATTTAAAGGGCCAGAAGGTTGAGAACCACTGTTTTAGGCGATACAATCTACCAATCTAATTTAGATTTTCCCAGTTTCACTTATATGCATTTGTGTGCATATTTAGTTCTTCATAATTTTATCACATGTGTAGGTTAATGTACCCACCACCCCACTCAATGACACTGAACAGTTTCAAAACCCCAAGGATCTTTCAAGTTGCCTTTTTATAACCAATCTGCCTACCTCCCCTCTCTCTACACCTCCAACCCTCCTTGCAACCACAGATTTGCTTTTCATCTCTCTGATGTGACCATGTTCAGATCATTATATAAATGAAATCTTTATATAAATGGAATCATACAGTCACTTTTTATGATTGGATTTTTTTCACTCGGCATAATTTCTTGTAGATTCAGCTAGGTTGTTATGTGTGTTAAAAGATCCTTCCCTTTTATTACTGAGTAGTATTTCATGGTATGGATACCACATTTTGTTTAACCGCTTACCTGTTTAAGGATATCTGGGCTGTTTACAGTTATTACAAATAAAGACGCTATAAACATTCATGTGCAGGTTTTTGTCTTTAGTTCTCTGGGATAAAATCCCCAGAGTGTAACTCCTGGATTGTATTATAATTGCATGTTTAGTTAGTTAAGGAACTGCCACGCTATTATCCAGATGGGCTGTACCATTTTATATTCCCGCCGCGAGTGTATCAGTCGTGTAGTTTCTCTACATCCTTGCCAGCATTTGGTGTTGTCCCAAATGCTTTTAAACTAGGCAAACAACAGAAAAAGAAGCTCTGTGAATTTAGCCTCCTTTTAAGTATTTTTTCTCTAAAAGAAAACTAATCTCATGTAAACCACAAAAACTAATTTCACATGAAAAATGGCAAAAGAACAACTTCAAAGTTAAATTTTATACAACACTATTATAAGAATAAAAGAGAATGAGAAACTGCATAGCTTTCTTACAAACAGCAAAAGCACCCCAGGCAGTGCCAATAAAACAGATCAAAACTAATCTATTTTTAAACTAAGTAAAAGTCTTCAAGAAGATGATAAAAGACATGAGAAAACAAAAATAAATAGAACTGGAAAACTCAGAAATAATGTGACTAGAATTCAAAGAAAAAAATAGAAAAACAAGAAACATCTTTTAAAATAAATAACTAAAAGGAACACAAGTTCTGTTTACTGGAAAAGCTTTATGGTTATACCACTGCTGTGGTGGCCCCCAATAAACACCTCCCTGCCTTTGTTCCCTCCCACACCGACTCTGGGCTAGGCACTGTGACCAGTCAATACAACATGAGCGAATGACATGCAAGCAGAGGCCTAATAAGTACTTGTACAATGAGACTTGCACTCTGGGAATGCTAACTCTAAGGATACTTCCTGTTAGAACCCAGCTGCGACTCTGTGAGCAGCTCTATCTTACCATGTGGAGAAGCCATGCGGGGAGCAAGCCAAGGCCTTAGCTGAAACCCCAGCTGAGCTACCAGATGACAGCCCTGGTGGAGATGGTCCAGCTGACACCATGTGGAACAGACATTCATAGTCCACACAGCCTGGTCCAAATTACAGAAGTGTAAGAAAATAAAAGATTATTGTTGCTTTATGCCATTAGATTTTGGGATAATTCGCAATGCAGCAACCAATGTAACTAATCTAGAAATAGTGACAACTCAGTAACCATTAGCACCCATATTGTTGTCTTGAAATATTGTTTCCCACCAAAAGAAACCAAGGCTTCTTGGAGAAATTCCAAGTTGGGCATGAAATATCAAGATGCATGTGGGGCATCTTATATCCCAGAGAGCAGTGGGCTGGAAACTTGCACTAGGCCAGTGTTGACTCAGAAAACATGAGTAAATCTACACTATTAGCCAGGCCTTTTCTTTCTTACGTTGTGTCCTCTGCAGAACACAGAAGGGAGCAGGAAAATATGACCCACAAAAAGAACAGATAACCAGTCAGAACAGAACCAGCTAGAGGAAGTATTTAACATGTTAAGTAGAGACATAGCATATTTAGAAAATATGACCCACAAAAAGAACAGTTAACCAGTCAGAACAGAACCAGCTAGAAGTATTTAACATGTTAAGTAGAGACATACCATATTTAGAAAAAACTCAAATTGAAATTAAAGAAATAAAAACTCTACTATATGAGATTTTAAAACACTGGATGAGTTTAACTACAATCAGACATTGCAGAAGATGAAGGCATTAGAAACTACCCAAAATAACAGAGGAAAAATACTGGGGGCGGGGGGGGGGGGGGGGGGAGTGAACAGCATATTAGGGATTTGTAGGACAAATCCAAGCTGTGTAATTAGAATTCCAAAAAAAGAGAGAGCAAAAGGGGGACAGAAAATAATGACTAATGTTTGACCAAATTTGATGAATATAATAAACCCACAAATCCCAAGCACAAGAAACATGAAGAAGACTCCATCAAGGTCCATCATAATCCAATTGCTCAAAACCAGTGCTGAAACATACATTGCATATGGAGGAACAATATAAATTTGTTAGAAACAATGCAAAATAAAACAATCAAGCAATATCTTTAAAATAATGAAAGGAAATATCTGTCAAACTAGAATTATTTACACTATGAAAACAAACTTTCAAAAACAAAGGTGAAATAAGGACATTTTCTGACTTATATATGCAAAAAGACTTTATCAGCACATCAAGAAATGTTAAAGGCGCCCTGGCCAGTTTGGCTTAGTGAATAGAGCGCTGGCCTGCAGACTGAAGGGTCTGGGGTCCAATTCTGGTCAAGGGCACATGCCCAGGTTTCGGGTTCAATCCCCAGTAAGGGGCATGCAGGAGGCAGCCAATCAATGATTCTCTCTCTCTCTCTCTCCCTCTCCCTTCCTCTCTGAAATCAATAACAATAAAAAATTTTAAAAAGAAAAAAGAAATGTTAAAGGAAACCCTTCAGGCAAAAGGAAAATGACACTAAATAGAAACCTGGATCTTCACAACCAAATGAAAAAACACCAGAAATGATAACTACTTAGCTAAATAGAAATATAAAATATATATACATAATATGTATGATAGAAATATATAATATTTTGACACATTTTATGTTAAATATCTTTAAATCATTCTTATTTCAAAGAGTACAACCAGCACCCATATCTTGGTTTCTAAATACCAACCTCCAAAAACAGAAATGAGGGTTCCCAGGAAAATGGCTTATTCTAGAGTTGGGGCAGAAAGTATATAAAGTGAGCCATGCCGTGACCAGGTGGCTCAGTTGGTTAGAGCATCATTCTGTACAACAAAACGTTGTGCCTTCAATTCCTAGTCAGGGCACATACCTAGGTTGTGGGTTTAATCTCCAGTTGGGATGCATATGGGAGGGAACTGATCAATGTTTCTTTCCTTTTACTTTTTAATTTTATTTTTTCATTACAGTTTACATTAAATATTGTTTTATCCTAGTTTCAGGTGTACAGCGTAGTGGCCAGACAATCATACACTTCACAAAGTGCTTCCCCCTATATTTCCAGCTTATCGCCATTTTTTAAAAATGTACCTTTTGAGTATATCAGTCCATTTGAAGGAGTAGATGTGATCAAGAAAAGAGATTTCAACAGTCTGTCAGCCAACATTATTGTGTAACAGTTTAGATAATAATGCACTTGGATAATTTGGTCTTAGGTGGCTATAGCACTTTTTAATTTTCCTTCTAACTATCCAAATAATACTTTGAAAAAGAGAACTTGAAACAAATATATTTGCTATTGATTAAAAAACTTTATAGAAAAGGCAAGAAAGAAAAAAAAAGGCACTTTTTACTATAAGAACTCTTTTCTTTCTTTTTTGGAAAACACTTCTGTGTTTGTGCCTAGCTGTGTTTCCTGTTTGCAAACCCTAAGATCCTTGAATAAAACTTTATCACTTTTTTATAGCCAAAGCCTCCAGAATCTTTTTTTTTAAACAAATTTTTATTGATTTTCAGAGAGGAAGGGAGAGGGAGAGAGAGAGATAGAAACATCGATGATGAGAGAGCATCATTGATCAGCTGCCTCCTGCACACCCCCTACTGGGGATCGAGCCCACAACCCATGCACATGCCCTTGACCGGAATCGAACCTGGGACCCTTCAATCCACAGGCTGACGCTCTATCCATTGAGCCAAACCAGCTAGGGCCAGGATCTTTTTTAGTTTGTATGACATTACTTAAGAAAATGAGCATACTTTTTTTGATCTGAAGAGAAATAGCTGAATAAACCTGAAGCAACTTCACTTACATTTGCATCAATTAAGCAACTTGTATTTTTTTTTTTTTTGAACACCTGTAATTCAATATGAGGGGGACTCCCAAGAAGTGTCAGACCTCGCTCTCCCTTAGCGTTGGTGTCTGAGCAAACAAGATGCCCAAGAAAATGCTATGAAACAAGACAAAGCAGTTATGCTAAGGGCCAAATGAGAGGAGGGACATCTCTCTGAATTTAGGGAAAGCAAGAATTTGGCCTCAGTCAGCCTGAGAAAGGAGATGTGCCTAAGTGAGGTCTTACATGCTGGATGGAGCGAAGAGGGAAAGACTCAGAGGCAGCGTTCAGTTGATCAGCATGGTTGGGTTCTCTAGCCAAGTTCTGTTCAGGATCTCCAGCGAAGTTCTGGTTAGGATCTCCAGCCAGGTTCTGTGTCCATGTTCTCTTGCTAGGTTCTCCAGGTTCTCCAGCCAGGTTCTGTAGCCATGTTCCCTCGCTAGGTTCTCCAGCCAGGTTCTGTCACCAGGTTCTAGTCAGGTTCTCTTGCCATGTTCTATCCAGGTTCTGTAGCCAGGTTCTGTCTCTAGGTTCTTCAGCCAGGTTCTCTCACTAGGTTCTGTGTCTAGGTTCTGTGTAGGTTCTGTGTAGGTTCTGTCTGGGTTCTGTGTCTTGTTGTCTTGTTACATCTGTATTTATACCAGTTGATTCCAATCCTATCAATCTCTATTCCAAAGGTTAGGGCGTTTCTTATCTCCATTCCAGGGAGTAAAGATTATGTAGCTTAAGCATGATTGTTGGTAGTTAAAGTGATTAATTACTCGCCTGGCACTTAGTTAAGGGGTTTTATTCCCTCCCTAACTTCAGGGGAAAATCCCTACCTGGGGAAACAACCTTTCTCAGAGAGGTGACCTTGGTTAAAACACATAGTGCCAAGAAGGTGAGCAAACATATTAAGAACAGTATGCCATATATGCCAGGTCCCTTGAAACAGCAAGGGTGGACCGGCTCCCGGCACATATACTTTTTTGTCCAGAAGTAAAAGGAAGTCATGGCATTTATTTGTTCATCTACAAACTCCTTCCAGTACGTTCTGGAGACCTAATAATAAGAACACAAACACTTAGGTCAATTTTACCTCAATTCAATGCAGCCTCACCTTCAAAAAGGAGCAGATATCATCTTTGCTACTGTACATTCCTCCTCTGTGCACTACTTGGCAGACTCCAATTTTAAGAGAAAATAAATGTTTTTAACCTCTTTCACTTCTCTTTCCACTTGTGGCAGCTAGCATAGCCTTTGCCAGGCCTCACCGCTGTTTTCCAAAAGTGAAGACAGTTAACAGGGGCTCGGTGCTGTCAGTTCAGAAGAAAATCAAGCTCAGATTTAAGCAAGCAGGGGTCACTGCCCACAAGAAAAGTCAGACATGGAGCAAGCAAATACCTTTTGACTAAGTATTTGTTTTCAGTGATCTTGAGACTATTAAGTGCTTTGTACTAATTATGGATAAGGTGTAGATTTCTGAGAAGAAAGAACAAAATCCAAAGTGGATTTTTTGTTCAGCTCTTTCCATTTACCTCCTCTATCTCTTTCCATTCCCCACAAGTTTCCAAGACTGTAGATTTGGTGGGAAATCCCTTACTGTTGGACATTTTCAAAACTATTTAGTGGCTTCCCTTGATCTTTGGATAAAGTCTAAATGGTACCCAAGTTCTTGCATGGCTTTGCCCCTGCCATGTGCACCACTCTCTTCTGTGCTTCTTGGGTTCCCGAAACAATGGCTTTCTCTTTGTTCTTCATTCTCCCAACTCCTTTTTGTCTTAGACCTTTGAACATGCTGTGCCCACCACCTAGATGCTCTCTTGCCTTTTCTTAGTCTACTTTTCACCTGAGTTACTTCTATTTATCTTTCAAGACTCAATTTAAATCAGCTTTCCTCGGGGAAGTCTTCCCTAATCCCCACACAAGGCTGGCACTCTTGTTAAACACTGTAATCCTCTCATCCTTGGCACTATTGCCATTACGTCAACCCCAGCACCCAGCATAGACCTTGGCTCATAGTAGGCATTGAAATACCTGTTAACTAATGACTGAATAAACAATTGAGAGAATAAAGCTTGATGTGCATGTCAGACAGAAATACAAATAGCTATTTCTTTTTATAATTTATTTTTAAATTATAGTCAATGTGTAATGTCATATTAATTTCAGGTGTATAACATAGTGATTAGACATTTATATAATTTATGAAGTGATCATCCAATCAGTCTAGTATCCGATGCCATACAGTTATTACAATATTATTGACTATATTCCCTGTGCTATCTATACTCTATATCCCTATGACAAATAGCTATTTCTTTTAACTAAAGACTGAGAAGGTGCAGTAAAACAGTTGCTGTCCTAGCCACACTTTCAATTCTTTACCACTTAATGGTGTCTTTCAGATTTTAAAAGAAGTTTTAGTGGTTGGTGTTCAGAAATGGCATGTAGTACTGCTAAGTCAAATAGTAAACTAAGTCCTGGATTTGGGGATTCTAGACCTTTCTAAGGTGAGCTACCTCGTGAATTAACTGGCCTCATATTTCACAAGACTTTCTTGATAAAGTCTTGATAAGCAGATTTTTGTTTGGTAAGTAGCCCGTTTGCTCATGTGAACAGACTCTTATCTTCAATAAATTTATCTGTAGGCATTTCCCAAAACAATTGGAATTATTTTTTGTTTTACAGTTTTATTTCTCTCTGGAAGTTCTTCAGGAGCAAAGAACTATGTCATGCTGACATAGGTGGTCTACAGACTTATCTAAGTCATGTGGACACAGATGGTTTCAGTTCTCACCCACTAAGTCAAGTCCTTCTAAGATGTTTCCTGCCTGAGTCACCGGTAACACCCACCACCCTGCTACTCCCTCAGGGGAAAGAACTTGGTGTAAATTTTACTTCCCTGTTCTCTAAGGCAATCTCTCACCCTCAACTCTCATACTTTGTGATTGCTTCCCAAATGCTTTTTCAGCATCTCTTCTGCCTCCACACTTTCTTTCTTGTGGTCTTATTTCTGAAAGAAAGAAATAAATCACTTCTCCCCTAAATGAGTTTCACAATGATTACACACAGCATGGGGCAAAAGTAGGTTTAGTTGTGAGTACACAAAACACAGCTTATTCTTGTATTATTACTTATTACTTATTGTACTATTTTCCATCCAAACAATTATAAACCTACTTTTGCCCCACCCTGTATATTAAACTATTATATGCACACCCTAAATATATACATTTTTTATTTGTCAACTATTCCTCAATTAACCTTTTGGAAAAAAAGTTTTCCAATGCTAAAAAATAAAACCTTGAACTTAATAGCAGTGACTCCAAGACCCTCCCTGAGTTGGTCCCAACCTCTTAATTTACTTCACACTACATATATTTTATTATTTATTTAAACTAAAAGATTTTTTTTAAAAAAAGTTTACCCATTTCTCTTCATTACTTAATATAGACATTCACAGCTAAAAATTTTCATCTAACCACTGCTTAGCTGCATCTCATAAGTTTTGGTATGTTGTTTCTTCATTTTCATTCATCTCACAGTATTTTCTAAAATCCCCTTTGATGTCTTCATTGATCCTTTGGTTATTTATGAATATGTTGTTTAATTTCCACATATTTGTGAGTGTCCCAATTTTTTCCTGCTATTGATTTTCTTTAAATATATTTTTATTAATTTCAGAGAACAAGGGAGGACAGAAAGATAGGACCATCAAGGATGAGAGAAAATCATGATTTTAAATTTCATTCCACTGTAGTTGGAGAACGTGCTTTGCATCATTTATAAGCTTGTAATCTTATTGAAGTGTTTTATGACCTAGCATATTTTCTATCCTGGACAATGTTCCATGCGCACTTGAGAAGAATGTATATCCTCTTGCTGTTGATTGCAATATACTCTAGATATCTGTTAGGTCTAGTCTACTTTTTGATCTCTGACTTTAGTAACATTTTGTGTTTTAAAGTCTATTTTGCCTGGTGTAGCCACATCAACTTTCTTATGATTATTGTTTGCATAATATATATTTTTTTCTTTATTTTACTTTCAATCTATTCGTAGTTTTAATTGCCCATTTAAAAACTTTAATTACATGTAAGTTTTAAAATATTTTACATGTTGGGTTGTTTATTTTATTAATATTGAGTTGTGATGGTTCTTCATACATTTTGAATACAAGTTCTTAATTAGATATTTGTTTTGCAAATATTTTTCCTAGTCTGGCTTATCTTTTTATTTTCTTTCCTTTTTTGTCTTTTCTGTAACTGAGCGTTATTTCTATTTTATGCCCCCACTTGGCTGCAGTACCAGTAATCTTATCAATGGAGGCCCACCCCCTCCCTCAGTGCTGTGTCCAGATTCGGGAATTTCTGAAGTGCCAACATGAAGAGAAGTGGACACTAGATCTTTGCATCACTGGTCCCCACCAGGATTCTAGGATGCTCTTTGTCCACTCTGGTGTTGGTTTTCAGTCTGGCCCCTCCAATCATGGTGACTGCTTGGCTTGAGGGTCGGGGACATCTGTGGCTTCCTTGCCCTGTGATGTGGCAGAAATCTCTGTGAGATGGCCCTGCTGCCTGCCACAAAACATTTTTGCTGATGAAGAGCTTGAGGTTTCAGGTTAGGTGCTTGGTCCAGAAAAACCATAGGGAGGAAGAACATAGCAAGGACCTGGCACGTAATAAATGCTTAATAAACATTTAGCAGTTGTCACCAATGTTCTGTCGATCATTTTCTGATGTGAGCAGGTTAGTTTGGGAGTATTTTCTCAGCGAACAAATACTTCAGTGCCTGCTGCATTCAAGGCACTTGGAATTAATGTCCTGGTCTTACACCATATTAAAGGATGATTGGGAAACATTTTTTTTTTTTAAACAGGGCTTCTTTTAAACAGGTTAAAAGGAGAAAACCTACACAGTTTCATACATGACAAGAGCCATTTTTGGGGTAACATCTTGTCTTTTATTTTCTTTCTCATTGAATTTAATAAAATTATATAGGTTTCAGGTGTATGACTCTATAATACATCCTCTGTATACTGTATTCTGTGTCCACCACCCAAGTCAAGTCTCTTTCCATCCCCACTTATCCTCCCTTAACCCTCTCCTACCTTTCCCCAGGCCCTTTCCCTCTGGTAATCACCATACTGTTATTGGTGTATGAGTTTTATTTTTGTTTATTTTGCTTAATCCCTTTACATTTTTCACCCAGCCCTTAAATCCTCTGTTCTCTGTATCTATGATTGTTTCTATTTTGTTTGTTAGTTTATTTTGTGTGTTAGATTCCACATATAAGTGAAATCATATGGTATTTTTCTTTCTCTGACTGGCTATTTCACATAGCACAATACTCTCCAGGTCCACCATGCTGTCACAAAAGGTAAGATTTTCTTCTTTACAATTGAGTAGTTTTTCATTCTACATATGTACCACAGCTATTTTATCCAAGCATCCACTGATGGGCACTTGGGCTGCTTCCAAATCTTGGCTATCTATATATATAAAGGCCTAAGCGACCTAACGACCAAACAACCAGTTGCTATGATACACACTGACCACCAGAGGGCAGATGCTCAACACAGGTCAGTGCACTCCCACAGCCAATTTCCCACAGCAGGCCAACCCCCCACAGTCCCTCCCCCAAGCTGACTGGGTGGTCAGTGCACTCTCACAGCCAACCTCCCATGACCAGCCAACCTCCCGCGGTCCCTTCCCCTGGCCGGCCTGCTCCAATTGGCCCCGAGTCCCGATCAGGGTGGGAGACGGCCCCAATCGGCCCCAATCACTGGCTAGGCTGAGGGACCCCACCCAGGCACGAATTCATACATCGGGCCTCTAGTTGTAAATAACACTGCCAGGAACTTAGGGGTACATATATTCTTTCAAATTAGTGTTTCTGGCTTCTTTGAATATATTCTCAGAAGTGGAATCATTGGGTCATAAGGCAGTTCCATTTTTAATTTTTTGAAGTAACTCCATACTGCTTCCCATAGTGGCTACACCAGTCTGCATTCCCACTAACAGGGCATAGGGTGCCCTTTTCTCCACATCCTGGCCAACACTTGTTGTTTGTTGATAACCATTCTGACAGGTGTAAGGTGATATCTCATTGTGGTTTTAATTGGCATTTGTCTCATGATTAGTAACATTGAGAATCTTTTCATATGTCTATTGGTCATCTGTATGTCCTCTTTGGAGAAGTGTCTATTCATGTCCTTAGCCCATTTTTTAATTGGATTGTTTGTTTTTTTGGTGTTGAGTTGTATAAGTTCTTTATAAGTTTTGAATATTAACCTTTTATCAGATGTATCATTGGCAAATATGTTCTCCCATTCAGTGGGTTGTCTTTTCATTTTGTTGATGTTTTCCTTTGCTGTGTAAAACCTTTTTAATTTGATGTAGTCTCATTTATTTATTTTTTCTTATGTTTCCTTTGCCCAAGGAGATATATCAGAAAAAATATTGCTATGAAAAATATCCGAGATTTTACTGCCTATGTTTTCTTTTCTTTTTTTTAAATTAAATCTTTATTGTTCAGATTATTACATTTGTTCCTCTTTTTTCCCCCCATAACTTCCCTCCTCCCAGTTCCCGCCCCACCCTCCGCCCTCACTCCCCACCCACTGTCCTCATCCATAGGTGCACACTTTTTGTCCAGTCTCTTCCCGCATCTCCCACACCCCTTTTCCCCCCAGGAATAGTCAGTCCATTCCCTTTCTATGTCCCTGATTCTATTATGATCACCAGATTATTTATTCACTTGATTCTTAGATTCACTTGTTGATAGATGCATGTTCGTTGTTCATAATTTGTATCTTTACCTTTTTCGTCTTCTTCCTCTTCTTAAAGGATACCTTTCAGCATTTCATATAATACTGGTTTGGTGGTGATGAACTCCTTTAGCTTTTCCTTATCTGTGAAGCTCTTTATCTGACCTTCAGTTCTGAATGATAGCTTTGCTGGATAAAGTAATCTTGGTTGTAGGTTCTTGGTATTCATCACTTTGAATATTTCTTGCCATTCCCTTCTGGCCTGCAAAGTTTCTGTTGAGAAATCAGCTGACAGTCATATGGGTATTCCCTTGTAGGTAACTGAGTTTCTTTCTCTTGCTGCTTTTAAGATTCTCTCCTTGTCTTTTGCTCTTGGCATTTTAATTATGATGTGTCTTGGTGTGGTCCTCTTTGGATTCCTTTTGTTTGGGGTTCTCTGCGCTTCCTGGACCTGTAAGTCTATTTCTCTCACCAGGTGGGGGAAGTTTTCTGTCATTATTTCTTCAAATAGGTTTTCAATATCTTGCTCTCTCTCATCTTCTGGCACCCCTATAATTCTGATGTTGGTACGCTTGAAGCTGTCCCAGAGGCTCCTTACACTATCTTCATATTTTTGGATTCTTTTTTCATTTTGCTTTTCCGGTTGGGTGTTTTTTGCTTCTTCGCATTTCGAATCTTTGACTTGATTCTTGTGCTCCTCTGGTCTGCTGTTGGGTGTCTGTATAATATTCTTTTTTTCAGTCAGTGTATGCTTAATTTCTAGTTGGTTCTTTATCACAACATCGAGGGTCTCATTAGATTTCTTGAGGATCTTACTACATTTATCGGCGGCTTCTAGACAGTTCTTGAGAGACCTTAAAAGTGTGGTTCTGAACTCTATATCCTCCATGGACAATTTTGTCCTGTTTCTTTGTCTCCGCATTTTTTATGCTTTCTTGGTGCACCCCCTAGTGGTCTTTGTGCGCAGTCTTGTTGTAGTTAAGCCTTGATTGTTGTCGGCAATAGTGGGGGTGATTTGAGCTCCAGTCTAACTGGCTATGAGAGTCCGCTATGTCTGCAGTGGGAGAGCTTCTGTGCTGGATCTCTAGGGAGGTGTTAATCTAGCATTTGCCTGAGGCTATTCGGCAAATGGCTCTGCGCAGGGCTTGGACGGGGCGGGTCCCTGGGGATCTACAGGGCGGGCAGAGCAAGCAGTTATGGCTGCTCTCAGTTCCGTCCCTAGGGGCTCTGCCTCACAGAGTCCCAGCAACCGCTGCAAACCTCGGAGAGAAAGCTGCCTTCGAGTTCCGACCGAAGCCAGACAGTCCTGCTTCTCCTGTTTGAGTCTGGGTCCCTAGAGACTCGACTGGATCTGGAGCTCAGAGTCTGAAATTCCCTCCTGATTGAAAACAACAACCGCGCCCTCCGCCGCCAGCCCGCTCCGCACGCCGCACGCACTCCACACCTCAGTATTTCACTTCAGCACTGCGCCTCCTCTGAGTCTGGGTATGATATTCTCTTTCCTCCTAGTTGTAGAATTTCCACTCAGCCAGCCTTCCTGTGGTTCTGGATGATGTCCGTTCTGTCTTTAGTTGTTTTTTGAAGTGGTTGTTCGAGGCAGCAATCTCCGGCATTAACCTATGCCACCATCTTGGTTTTTCTCTCTATGTTTCCTTCTAGGGCAGTGGTTCTCAACCTTCCTAATGCCGCAACCCTTTAATACAGTTCCTCATGTTGTGGTGACCCCCAACCATAAAATTATTTTCGTTGTTATGAAGTTGTCATACAGTTATTTTGCTACTGTTATAAATCGTAATGTAAATATCTGATATGCAGGATGTATTTTCATTGTTACAAATTGAACATAATTAAAGCATAGTGATTAATCACAAAAACAATATGTAATTATATATGTGTTTTCCGATGGTCTTAGGCGACCCCTGTGAAAGGATCATTAGACCCCCAAGGGTCGCGACCCACAGGTTGAGAACCGCTGTTCTAGGGCATCACCAAGATTGAAGTCCTTGCCTTCTTCCAGCGGGGGCGGTAGGTGGTGGTCTCAGCCTCCAGCTTGACCTTGATGTTCAGCAGAGCCTCATACCTTTGGGCCTGGCGCTGCCCCTCTGCAGGTCTAGGCCAGCACTGACGCCAGGTGCAGCAGGATCCCGTTGAGCCTGCATGGCAAGGTGTTTCTCCACCTTCCTCAGGCTGTTCTCCAAACTGACCTTCAGATGTCTCCTCAAGTCCAGGTGTTCCCACGAACTGGACCCTGCATCTCAGCTCTGTGAGGGCCATCTCAGCAGCTTTTATCTCTGCATTCTGTGAGGTAACCACTGAGGTGCTCTCCTCCATGTGCTGGAACCATTACTTGTCCAGCTCCTCTTGGTTCTTCTTGGCCAATTCATACTAAATCATGTCTACCATGATCTTACTGAGGTCCTGAGATTTGGGGGCATTCATTTTCACAGTCAACCCAGAGTTGGCAATCTGGTTTTGTAAACCATTTACTTTCTCCCTATGGTTCTTCTTCCTGAGAGCCTCAATCTCTGTCTCCAGATGCAGTCGAGTGACATTGGGGTCATCAATGACCTTTCAGAGCCTATTGAAGTCACTCTCCAAACACTGGCATATAGCCAACTCTATCTCATACTTGACTCTGAATTCTTTAGCAGCAAGACAGGTATTGGCAATCTGCAGAGTGATATGGGCATTGTCCACAGAACTTGCAAAGATTTGAGCCCTCGGGGTCTCAATGATCTTGAAATAATGCCCCCAGACTTTGACCTGTGGTCTCTTCTTCAGGTGTCCCAAGATTCTGTTCTCCAGTCTCTGATTATCAGTCTCAAGTCTCCTGACTCTCTCCAGGTAGGAGGCCAGGGAGACATTCAGGCATTGCATAGTCTTCTTGCTCTGGATGCTCCTTATACCCACCAGATACTTTGACATCTCCATAGCCAGACCCCCAGTTGCCCTGCACACTGGTAGAGTAACTCAGAGGAATCCAGGAGCCTGAGACCCCAACATCTGCATAGACAGTGGCTGTGCTGCTGGCAGGCGGGCCAGGTGGCCGGGCAATTGCACGGAGCCCAGATTCCATAGTTTGTGAAGAAGTTGGAGCAGGTGCTGAAGCCCCTGTTGTTGAAGGAGGAAGGAGATAAACTGAAAGTGGGGTTCAAGCAGCAGATGAAAAGTATTTTTTGAGCTACCCTGTCACCAGTGTTTCAATGGTCAGTTTCATTTATTTTCTTTCGTTTTTACTTTAAAAAAAAAAAATGGAGCTTTGGCTGGCAGAACCACTTCACGACTTTCCTGACTGATTGAAGGGCTTTAATGTCAATCAACTGTCAGATGATGAACCTGATAAATCCAGTAAAAGTACATGGTAGGAGGGACAAAAAAAAAGAGAGAATTTAGAGGGAGGGAGGAAGGAAAGAAGTTAGTTTGCCGAAGTCAAGTCTATTCTCAATTGAGACTCTCCTTGCCACTTGACCTTGGGATTTCACAATATTGGTATTTTTGTTGGACTACAGTCACTTAGTCTCTGATATAAAAATGGCCTCCATAACTCACTTGCAGGTGTAAGAAGCATAATGGAGTAAAGAATGTGGGCTTTGGCAAAAGACTCACCTGGATTTGATTCTAGTGCCTGTCATTTATGTCCCATAATCTTAGGCAATTTATGTAGTCTCTCTATTTCAGGTTCCTCATTCAAAATATCAGGCTTCAGACAGAGAGTGACCCTGAATGACCATTGTGAGTCATGAACATCTCCCTCAAGGGGACTGAAATTGGTTTACCAGAGATTCATTTACGAGTTTTAAAGTGTGGACTTTGCTACAAAGTAGAATGTCTTCAGACTTCCACTTCCAAATAAGGTGAAGTAATAGATAATAGAGACTGAAGCCAAGGACAAAACCAGACAAATATATGAAACAATGGTTTTCGAGTCAATGGACATTAGATAACAAAGACAATCATCCCTGAGCGAAGGGAAACAAATGATGTGAGCCCGGCAATGACCCAGGTTAATGTCTAGGGAGAGCATTAAGGCTGCACTGCAGGAGAAGGGGCTCAGTCTGAGTTTGGAAAACAAGGCTGAGTATCTAGGCAGCAGCTAGAACTTGCCAGGAAGAGTACTTACTAGATATGAGGGAGAGACACTGCAAGGGAGCTCTAGAGTCTGATGAGGGATCCGCTGAGTCTTTGCTTTCTTATGGATCAGTGGGGGGGGGGGGGGGGGGGGGGAAGGGGGGGAATGAATTACCAAATGTTCACAAAAGAACCCTCTAAAAGGAATAGAGAAAATAGTAACTGCATAGCTCACACAGAAATAAAATATTGTCTGTCCCCAACTCACAAACTAGAAAACTTACTTCATAATTAATAGCTTATCAAGTAGAAAACACAAAAGGATTTTGCCTCCATAGTAGACAATATTAGCTCTAAATTAAACACTTCACTGGTCCTGCCAACACAGCTTAAAAGCAAGACTCAAAAGGCTCAAACTGTTTCCAAGAAACTGCTTGCCTGACAAAGCTAAGGAATATTTATAAGAATAAGAATTTTGAGCACCCAACAAGGTAAAATTCACAATGTGTCCAATTAAAAATGATCAGGAATGTAAAAAGCAGAAAAATGTGACCCATAAGTTAAAAAAAACAAAACCCAATCAGTCATAACCAACCTAGAAATGTCACAAATGATAGAGTCAGTACACTAGGACATTAAAACAGTTATGGTCCATCTATTCTAAGAGCTAGAGATAGGACTACATTCCATAGAAACATGGAAGTAATCTTAAAAAAATAATCAAACATCTAGGGATGAAAACTGTAATGTTTGAGATAAACTGAATCAAATTAATTGCATTGCAGACCAGGCATTGCAGAAGAAAAGATTAATAGACTGAAAGACATACTATACAAAGAAAGTAAAAAGTGTCCAAATTAAACACAGCATCCGTGAGCTATGGGGTAATTTGAAGTGTCCTGTGAGATGTGTAACTAGAGACTTTAAATGAGAGGAAGGCTTTGAGGAACAGAAAATATGTGCAATGAGAAAATGGTGGAAATATTTTCAAATCTGATGAAAACTGTACCTTCATAGATCTGAGAAACGCAATAAAACCCAGGCAAAAAGAAGACTACACCAAGGTATATCGTGATCAAGTTGCTCAAAGCAAGTGAGAAAGAAATTTTAAAGCAGCTAGTGAAAGAAGATATATGCATGCAGAGGAAGAAAGATAAGGGTGGCCGAATATTTCTTGCTGAAAAAATGCATGAGATACTAATGAGCAGCATCTTTGAAATACTCAAAGACTATGACTGTGTCATAGAATTCGTCCCCAGGAAAAATATCTTTCAAAAATATGTTTTAAAAACTTTTTAAGACATACAAAAGGTGGAAGAACTCAGCACCAGCATACGCAGACTACAAGAAAAGTTAAATGTTTCTAAGGTAGAAAGAAAATAGTACCAGCTGGATATATGGACCTACAAAACATACTGAAGACCACTAGAAATGGTAACTATTTGGGTAAATATTTAAGTTTTTTCCTTATCGCTTAAATGTGTTTAAACAATCACCAGTTTAATGCAAAAGTAACAACAATATAGAAGAAAATGGATGGCAACATGAAGCAGAAGTTGGGAGGCGAGAAATGAAAGTATTCTATGGTAAGACCCTATGCTACAAGTGAAGTTGTATCACATAACAGCATTAAAATGAAGACTGTAATAAGTTAAAGTTTCACACCATAATTGGTAAAGAAAATAGAAGAACTAAACTACCTGAGCTAATAAACAAGAGAAGGGAGAACAATGACTTAATAAAAAGAAAAAATCTAAAAAAAAATACAGAAAAAGAGAAAAAGGGAACCAATACAAGATGGGACAAATAAAAAACAATTAGCAAAGTGATATACTTAAATCTATCCATATCAGTAACAACATTAACTGTACATATGATAAACACCCCCAAATAAAAAGTAGAAATTGAGAGAGTAATAACATTAAGCAACTAGAACCAGTAGATACTATTAGTGAAAATGTAAATGGACCCTCACTTTGGAAAACTCAGTTTGAAAGATTCTTTTAAAAGTTAAAACATCCACCTACCATATGATTCAGCCTATTTTCTCCTAGGTATTTACCAAAGGGAAACGAGATCACATGTCCATACAGACTTGTATATGCAGGTTCATAGCAGATCTACTTGTAATAGCTGTGCAAGGGAAATGGCCTGCATAACTGAATGTGTAAATGTCAAATTGTGGATTGTTTGTATCAATGTACTCAACACATGGGTGAACCGTTGCTGTGTGAAAGAAGCCAGACAAAATAAGAGTATACACTGTATTATCCCATTTGTATAGCCTTCTAGTAATTTTAAATTAATCTATAATGGCAAGGAAATGAATTAGTGATTGCCTAAAGGCTGAAGGGAGGGGGACAGGAGAGAGGCTCTATAAAGGGACATGAGTGAACATTCAGGGGTTGTAGATATATGTTCATTATCTTGATTGTGATGATGGTTTCACTATCACACTAAATTGTGCACTTTAGAAATTGTGCACTTTATGTCAGTGAGCTTTCAAAAACAAAACAAAAGAGAAAAGAAGCTATGTAATTTTTACTCATGGATATATTAGAGATCAATTCATTTGTTATAGAGATCCCTATATTCTGGGGCCAATGGGGTCTATAGTTGAAGAGGAGTTTCACAAAATTCCATTTGCTCCAGCAAGAATACCTTGAAAATACCCTCCCCAGTACTTGCAGCTTTAATGTAATAAACCTGTCTTAGACCCCGTCATGCCTCAGTTCCATCATGCTCAATAACTGTTTTCATTGTTTCAAGATTCCTAGGTTATCATCTCCTGACTCTCATCCCCTTATGACTCTACACATACCCTAACCTTACTGTCCCCTACCCATCCCCTACCCCACACACCATTCCAGTTTCTTCTGAAATTCTTGATTTGCTACTAGCAATGCCCATTGTATACTCAGCCTCTTGTCTGAACATAGTCTTTTCCTTCTTTCTCTGAGACTGGACTATCCCTTGAGAATACCTCTTTCCCGTAGCTTTCTCCATTGTTAGATATTCTCTTTCCTTTTTCATTACTCGGCCTGCGGGTGGGGTAGATATCCTTCTTGCTTCTCCTTGCCAACTTTGAGACCATTGTTTCTTTGTCTTCTTTCAACCCCAAAGCTTGCTAAAGCTCATGTCAAGAAGCTCATTATTGTCTAACTCTCCTTGTTGACATGTGCATACATCTTTTCTGCTGACAATTTCATTTTAGTCAACAACTCATTTAAATGGTCCCTTATAGCTGCCCAGAAATCCTTCTACATTTCCACTCTTTTGTTCTCCCAGTTGATTATTTCATCTCAACTTCCAATAACTCCTCACTTCTCCTTACTCTCAGCTAATGGTTTTGCCTCTTATTTTACTGAGAATGTAGAGGCAGCCATAAAGAGAACTCCTATGTGCTCCAGTCCTAAATCTACCAGTTTCCCAGCTACAATCTCCATATGTTTTCCTCCTGATAGATGTTTTCCGTTACCATCTAAGCCAAAATTCCTACACATATCAATTGTGCAGAAGGAATTCCTTCTTTCCTACTTTGACATTGCTATAAAGTTGTTCCTGTTCTCTCCTGCCCCTCAATTTTTACTTCCATTCTGAGTCACTTTATCAGCCTACAAGCATACTAGAATAGTTCCTACTTAAAAACAAAACTCCCCACATTCATCACCAATTATCATTCTATTTCTGTTCTTCCTTACAGCAAAATTGCCTGACTCATCTTTACTCATTGTTCCTACTTCCTCTGCCCATTCTCAAAGTCCAACCAACCTGTCACTTTCACTCCCCAATCTTACTTTTATTTAGGTATTGATAACTACCATGATGCTAAAACCAATGGTCAATTCTCCTTTCTATTCTTACTTTACTTTCCAGCATAATTCGACCCAGCTCTTTCCTTGAAACACCTTTTAAAACTGATCTCCAGAAACTCCGGTATTTGCTATCCTTCTCTCTGGTTGCCTACTCCTTTCAATGTCATTTGCTGGTTCCTGCTCGGCTTCTTGAACTTTAAAAGTTTGACTGCATGCCCAGCCGGTGGGGCTCTGTGGTTGAGCGTTGACCTATGAACCAGGAGGTCATGGCTTGATTCCCCTTCAGGGCACATGCTAGGGTTGCAGGCTCCATCCTCAGTGGGAGATGTGCAGGAGGGAGCTGATCAATGATTTTCTCTCATCAATAATGTTTCTATCTCTCTCTTCCTCTCCCTTCCTTTCTGAAATCAATTAAAATTTTTTTTTTAAAGTTTGACTGCGCCAGTGCTCACTGCCGGCCATCTCTTCTAGGTGATCCTACTTAGTTCCACGGCTTTAAGCACCAGGTATCTGATGATGAACCAAAATTTACAACTTCAACTTGTACGTCTCTTCTAAATTCCAGGCTGGTATACATCCAATTGCCTATTAAATATATTCACTCGGAAATTTTTAGTTGTAAGAAGTCCTAGGGATATAATGTATAGCATGGTGACTACAGTTAATAATACAGTATCATATACTTGGAAGTTGCTGAGAGTGATCTTAAGCATTCTCAACACACACGCGCACACACACACACACACACACACACACACACACACACACATAGTTAACCATGTTTACTGTATGAGGTGATGGATGTGTAAATATCTTGATCTTGGTAATCATCCTGTAATGTATATAAATCATCACATTGCACACTTTAAATATATATAATTATTTTTGTACATTGTTTCTCAGTAAAGTTAATAAATAAATAAATAAATAAATAAATAAATAAATAAATATCTCCACTGGGCTTTAATAGGCATTTCCAATCTAACATATTAAAAGCATAGCTATTCATCATAAAAACTGCAAATTCCCCAGATTTCTTCACCCAGTTCATGGCAACTTCTTCTGGTTGCTCAGAAAGAAAAACTTGGAATCTATCCTTGAATCCTTTCTCTTTTTTTTTTTCATAAGGCTTAGTCAATCAGTTGAGAAATCCTATCATCGCTGCTTTAAAATATATCAAGTGTCTGACCACTTTTTACCCTTAAAAAATATGTCTTATTGATTTTGTGAGAGAGAGAAACATTGATTTGAGAAACACCAATCAGCCATACGTCGACCAGGATGGAACCCACAACCCAGGCATATGCCCTGATGCCCTGACTGGGAATCAAACCAGTGACCCCTCAATTCCCAGGACAAGGCCCAACCAACTGAGCAACACTGGCCAGGGTTACTTTTTACCCTTTTTAATGCTACTACCATCAGCTCTTTCCTGGATTATTGCAATCATCTTCCCCTGGTCTCCTTGTTTGCCCTCGTAACCCATTAGTCTATTAAGAATATAACAGCCAGGTGAACTTTCTAGAATAGCACATAACATTCCCTTCTACTCAAAACTTAATTTTCCTGGCTAACATCAGAACTGTAAATTATTATTTGCATATGTGAACATGTGTTTGCAGGTATGTGCGTGCATGTGCATGTGTGTGCATACATTGTTGTTCACTGTTTTACATTTAGCCCATTTCTAGTTAACTACTTTAAACGGTGCAATCTATGGATAGATTTGTTGTTGTTGTTGTTGTTGTTGCTAAGGCGGTGGTGGTAGTGACTATTTGCTTTTTTAACATAGTTAAATTGTTCCAGCATTATTTGTTGAAAAGACTGTCCTTTCTCCATTGAATAATTTTGGCAACTCTTATTCTCACAAATCAGTTACTCATAATGATTGATTTTGTCAGTCAATTTTGGCTCTAAAAAGACTTAATTCAGGAAGCCTGCACGAAAGTTCCAGTATGGGGCTCCCTGTGGGGAAGCATGGGACTTGGTTGGAAGGTCTGTAAGGAGGAATCCTTGAAAGGTCAGAGGCCTCTGGGGGACCTGGCCAAAGGCGGCAGCCCCTGCTTTGACTTTTCCAAACAAGTCTGACCCCTCCCCCACACACACATCCCAGGTGTTTTACTAGAATCTTTATGTTTAGACTTCAAAACGTCCTCGTTTGAAAGACACTACAGATACGGGTGTTTTCTCAAGGATGCTTACCCTGCTGATTGTATCTAGAGGTTAATTTTACTTCAAGCTGTTGTGACAATAAAAGCCTATGGAAGCAGGCGAACAGGGCTATTTGCTCCTAAAGCAAACTAGCCCCTTAGCTTCTCTTTCACAGAAACTTGTGTCCGAGTAATCATTCATCCGTCACTCAGGGTCTGCCGGTCAGTCCCAGCACCTCCCTATTTCATCATGGCTCAAGTTCTTTACCTTCTCATCCCACCCAGGCTTCCAGGCCTAAAAAGGAACTTTGCCTAAGAAGTGAGATTAAGGGATGTACCCAGACCCAAGTTACTTCCCTGACTTCTCCCATTCCTCTGACAGAGCTCCAACAGCTCTAGTCTTTTTCAGGCTTGGAAATCTCTTAATTGCTGAGCTGAGACAATTCTTCTTTAGCCAAAGGTGAATGACAAAGATTTCACAATCTAAATGGAACTCATTGTTATGACACAACTGGAGGAATTTCTAAAGGGGATAAGATCAATAATAACATTTGCAAAATTTAGCCACATTAGCCAAGAATGGTGACATTTTCTTTACAATCTTTGCATTCCAAGAAGAGACTAGTGTGGCAGCAGAACTCATGTCATGGATGAGACACTGAGCATTTGCACATGATCTGCTTCTGAGATCCTGAGGCTGTAGTTCCAGGCCCTCATATGCAACTTCCTTTCTAATTCTTGTGGTAATCCCATGGAGTTGTCAACATTGTCCCACTGTTGATGAGGAAAGCTTATGTGCAAAGTCCAGGCTCACACCACCACAACATGGCTGCCAGGAGATGCAGTCCCGAAGACCAGCTCCTGAGTTAGCCTGAGCTAAATAAAATTTGGGAATTCTTTAAACCCTTTAATGGTGATCTAATGGTCCAAATTGCAAGTCAAGAAAAATGGCTATGTAGACAGACAATAGCTTACTGGACTCCCCGTACCTCTCCAGTTCAACCAAGTTGTTCTTCATTCATCTAACATGGAAGCTCTGCCCCAGACAGCATGGTCTTTTATTCTTTCCCCAGACAAAGTTTCTCAGTCTGACCTCAGTATTTTCCCCACGTGGCCCTCCTGCCTGTAAAAACCACCCTATCTTCTCTACATCTTTAATGACTATATTCACTCTTCTGAACTTCCTCTCTCAATCTTGTCTTCTATCACTACATGACCACTAGGACCTGTCAGCACAAGTGTAGCTCAGATGTTGCTTTAATAAAAATAGTAGCTATTATTTTCTCTGTAGCAACCAAGTGCCAGCGCTGTACTAAGCACTTGGTTTACATTTGTTTTGTTCACACGATAGCCTCTCAAAAAAGGTATTTTTATCTTCCTTTTATTGATGAATAAATTAAGATGCAGCGAAATTAAGTTACTTAGAAATAGCTGGAGAGTTGATGTTCAAACCCAGGTCTGACTTCAAAGTCTGATGTTTTTTTCTAAGTTTTAAGCCTGTTTGAACATATCAGAGCACTTGGGGATGGTCCACCAGAAATCTATTGGCAGGAAAAACTTTTCCTAAGGGAAAAGCAAACTAGAGTACACAAAAGAAAATCATGAACACGAGGCCAGGATAGAGAAGAGAGACAACTTTGAGTTCTGCCATGAGTCTGTTTCTCCTATTGTCTTGCAGCCCAGCCACTCGGGAGGTATGCCTGTGACTTCAGGAGAGGAGATTAATCTGTGGATGGCTAGATTTGGAGCTTTGACCCAATATTTTCCCAGCAAGGTTTGATTTTGTTTTTATTTTTGTTTTTTGTTAATCCTCACCCAAAGATACTTTTTCATTGATTTTTAGAGAAAGTGGAAGGGATGGGGAGAGACACGGAGAGAGAAATATTGCTGTGAGAGAGACACATCTATTGGTTGCCTCCCCCACGTGCCCCAACCAGGGCCGAGGATGGAGCCTGCAACTGAAGTACAAGCCCTTGACCAGAATCAAACCCGGGAACCTTCAATCCAACGGCCCATGCTCTATCCACTTAGCAAAATCAGTTAGGGCCCCAGCAAAGTTTTGTTTTGTTTTGGGTTATTTTTGTGTGTTTCATTTATTGATTGATTGATTGATTGATTGATTGATTTTACATCTTTATTGTTGAACTATCCCAGCAGAGTTTTACTACATTGGAGTCTCTGGTGGTTTTTATAAGCTGTACAGGCTTCTGGGGGACTCAGTTAGTCAGGAAACCTTAACATCTCTGGCGTTTAACGCTTTGGCGATGGGTTGTAACAAATGATATTATTAACAGCTGGAGGGACAGAAGATGAAACATGTAGGGTTAATCCAAATTGACAAATGTCATTTGGCATCTACTACATGCAGGCATTTTGTAAGGTGCTAGGATCATGGCGCCATTGGCAAGTTTGAGCAGGCAAACGGGAGTAGATGGAAAAGCTATGCATCACATGGATCTTCACATGCTTCTTGTGCTCAGAAGTGAGTGCCTTCTTATTACTCGTCTGAACAGTGTGGACATCTTTTAGTAATTCATGCAAAGGCATTGTACATGCTAACACTGACTTTACTCACTGCCTTGTCCCTCACCAAAATTAACTAAAGATTAAAAGATGTTAGAGGTACCTGAATATGAAGTCGTGGGCTAGGAAAATACTGCTGGATTGTGCTTTGGCCCTACATTGCCTCCACCATTTTATTTCCCCGGAAATTGATTTACATCATTGTTTGTTTTGCCTTCTCATATGAACAGTAGAAATCTCTATAGGTTTGCACATGATGAGTATAACTGAAATTGATCCACACATTCATTCTTCCTAGAAACAGTACAGTTAGGATGCTCTAAAAATACATTCTTTGATTCATTAAAATAAACTTCTTAAGAATGTAACAAACATGAACATAATTATCTCTAGGAAGAAATTTTCCTATATGTCCTAAGAAGAAGCAAACAAGAAGGAACTGAGAGACTGAGCCAAAAAAGCTAAAGAAAGAGGAGGTGAGTTGAGTTGGAGTTTTAAAAAAAGCAATAGAAAACAGAAGTTAGAAAGAAGGAAGGAAGATATTTATGTCATAACACTGTATCATTCATATTAATTTTAAAAGAAAAATAACTTTCTTTTACCACCGTATGTGCCAACATCATGTGAGATAGTGTCATATACTGAGGGTTATGACAGTACAAGTTAAATAAAGAATTGGCTGAGTTCATGACTGTGAACTTAGCACTTTGATATCCAAGGAAGAGCTAGAAAATTAGACTCTCAGAAGTCCCCAAGTTGGAGAATCTGGATTATAAAATAAGGCTCTAGGAATTCTCTACTACCACATGTGATAGGGCTAAGATGACAGATGAGTATATTCTCAGAGATATGGAGCATTCTATCTGAAACTAGGCCATTGATCACTTCAAGATGAGCATGAATCCAAGGGTACATTTTAACTCCATATGCACCAAATAGTGTCACTCTGTTCCTTGACCTTTACTGCTCTTCTGGTCCTAAAGGCATGATGTAAAGAGTAAAGATAGTACCTTTTATCCACACCAGTGAAAGAAGAAATACCCAAGTTATACTGACTACCTACTATAAAAGAAATTAGCAGGAATCAGCACACAATTATAATAAGGTTCACCACTTTTCACAAGATGATTTGTGAGAGGAACTGATAAAATTACAGTGCCACCAGAGGCTCTTTCAGTGATTGAGCCTAATAAGCAGCAGGCAGGTGGAGACAGGCAGAGGTGGATCTCAAGGTTCCTTGGGATTTTGGCTGACTGCCCCCTGGGACTGGTGCTGTTAAATCCCAGCCTTGCCGGCTGATGTGGCTCAGTGGTTGAGCATTGGCCCAGAAACCAGGAGGTCACTGGTTCAATTCCCAGTCAGGGCACAAGCTCAGGTTGCAGGCTCGATCCCGAGTGGGGAGCATGCAGGAAGCAGCCAATCAATGTTTCTCTCTCATTGATATTTCTATCTCTCTATCCCTCTCCCTTCCTCTCTCTAAAAAGAATAAAAACCTATAAAAAATATTTTCAAAAAAAAACAGCCTTGGTGCACAGCTTGATCCTTCCTGCACGCACCCAGGGCCCAGCAGAGGCAGCCACAAACTGTGCATCGGTTTGTAGCTTCAAACAGGTTGCTTAGGGCTCGTCACAGGCAGCGTCTGACATTGGCCTACAGCACAGTTTCTCCCAAAAGGCCCAAATATCAATGACGACATCAGTGCAGGACTCATTTATCCCCACAAGTGGCACATCCAAAGGGAGATCTCAGCAGGTGCCAGACCCTGCTGAGTCAAATTCCGGTCTGTGTGCACAGCAGTGCCTTCACTGTGGTTAGGGTTGATCCTCACAGTTAGCCAGCCTGAGTGTTGACTCCAGGTACTAATGGGCCAATAGCAATTAGACTCAATTACAACAGGAAGGCCTACATAAGCCGTGCAAGGGACACTCCAGAACTCCCAGCGCAGGTGATGAAGGAAATTGCACCACGAGTCCCACAGGACACCTATGACATAAGGCCACCCTACCAAGACTGAGAGTCATAGCAGATCGACCTAAAACAGTAAAACCTTGATATAATGGGCTAATTCAGGCTGGGGGGTGTCCATTAAAGCTGAAAGTCTGTTACATAATAAAGTAGGTTTTCCAAATGTGTATGGTAAAAAATTGGCAAATTAGTTAGTTTACCTGTTTTTACTTATGTAGACATATGTGTAATTAAAATTAAGTATGTATAAAAAGTTTAATTCCACAGAAAAGCTTTCTATATATATTCCTGTAATTTTAAATTTATGTTGAATAGTCTAGTAAATGGGTGCATTTCACCAGTCAGCATTTCACAAATAAACAAATGCACACAGGTAGGGCGTGGCTTAGCTCACATCGGAACATCTGCCAGCACATAATAAAACTGCTGCAGAAAGTCAAAACACACGACAACAGAACCAATTACTACCTGTGCTGCAGTGTGACCATGCGCTAATCATTCACTGAACATTGTTTACAAGCAGTGACTCTTGGATTTAAATATGTATACTAGCCCTGGCCAGTTTGCTCAGTGGTTAGAGTGTCAGCCCACAAACCAAAGGGTCATGGATTTGATTCCCAGTCAAGGGCACATACCTTGATTGCAGATTCAATCCCTGGCCCTGTTGGGATGGACCAGAAACCACCAATCAATATGTCTCTTTCATATCAATGTTTCTCTCTCTTTCTCTCCTCTCTCTTCCCATCTTCCCTCTATTCCACTCTCTCTAAAAATCAAAGGAAAAAATATCCTCACTCTTCAGGTGAGGATTAAAAATATAAATAAATAAATATGTAGACTAGCCCTGGCTGGTGTTTCTCAGTGGTTACAGCATTGGCCCATACACTGAAGGGTCACAGGTGAAATTCCCGGTCAAGGGCATATACTTGGGTTGCAGGTTTGATACCCAGCCTCAATTGGGGCATGTGTGGGAGGCAACCAATTGATGTGTCTCTCTTGCATCAATGTTTCTCTCTCTCTCTCTCTCTAAAACATTAATCAAAAATATATCTTCAGGTAAGATTAACAAAAATAAATAAATAAATGGACTATAGTTATAGATATGTAATATTTATTTATGTCAGCAAAATTACTACAGTATTTTTCCAACATATGGCCTGTTAGCTAAAATTTGTTTAAAATAACAGTGAATTAATAACAAAAAATAACCTATTAATTTAATTATAAGCAAATCTTGATTAAAAGCATTTTTAAATTAATAGGATGTTAATTTTCATATATGACATACAGACCAGAAACTTTGTTTATTAAATCTACAGTCTGTTAAATCAATGTCCACAAAATCAACTGTACACAGAGCATTTCACTCCAAAGAAGCAGAATATAATTCTTTACAAGTGTGTACAGAACATTTTCTAGGATACATCATATGCTGGACACAAAACAGTCTCAATAAATTTAAGAAGATTGAAATCATATCAAGCATCTTCTCTGACCATAATGGTATGAAACTAGAAATCAACCACAAGAGAAAAAAAGAAAACACCTGAAAAACATGCAAAGACATGGAGGTTAAATAGCATGTTACCAAACAATGAATGGATTAACGAGAACAAGAAAGAAAAGTGAGTGTCCATTTATATTTTCACTAATAGAATCTAAGAGTTCTAGTTGCTCAATATTATTACTCTCTCAATTTCTGCTTTTTACTTGGGGGTGTTTATAATATTTATAGTTAATGTTGTTACTGATATGAATAGGTTTAGGTATATCACTTTGCTAATTGTTTTTTATTTGTCCCATCTCATATTGGTTCCCTTTTTCTCTTTTTCTGTCTTCTTTTAGATTTTTTCTTTTTATTAAGTCACTAGAGGCCCAGTGCACAAAATCCATGCACAGGTAGGGTCTCTAAGCCTGTCTGGCAATCACGGCTGATCTGTGGGGTGACCAGCAGGGTGATGGGGGCTCCCACTCACACCCGCCTTGGCTGTCCTGGCGCCGCCCACTCAGTCAGGGTCTGTGGGCTGGGGGCAGCTCCTGCATTGAGCGTCTGCCCCCTGGTCGTCAGTGCATGTCATAGCAACCAGTCATTACACCGTTCAGCTGATTTGCATATTAGGATTTTATATAGATAGACTAGAGGCCTGGTGCACAAAAATTTGTGGACTCGTGGGGGGGGGGGGGGCCCTCAGCCTGGCCTATGCCCTCTTGCAGTCTGGGACCCCTCGGAGGATGTCCACCTGCTGGCTTAGGCCCACTCCCTGGGGGATCAGGCCCAAGCTGGCAGTCAGACATCCCTCTGGCAGCCCGGCAGCCCTCAGGGGATGTCCACTTACCAGCAGGGAGAAGACCTAAGCTGCAGTCGGACATCCTTAATGCTGCTGAAGAGGCAGGAGAGGCTCCCGCCACCACCACTGTGCTGGCAGCCATCAGTCTGGCTTGTGGCTGAGCAGAGCTTCCCCTATGGGAGCGCACTGACTACTAGGGGACAGCTCCTGCATTGAGCATCTGCTCTTTGGTGGTCAGTGTGTGTCATAGTGACAAGCCATTCCCAGTTGTTCTGTTGTTAGGGTCAATTTGCATATTACCCTTTTATTATATAGGATAGAGGCCTGGTGCACGGGTGGGGGCCAGCTGGTTTGCCCTGAAAGGTGTCCCAGATCAGGGTAGGGGTCCTGCTGAGGTGCCTGGCCAGCCTGGGTGAGGGGCTTATGGCTGTTTGAAGGCTGGTCAAGCCTCCCCCCCAGTGGGGACCCTCACCCCATGGAGGTTTGGCCAGCCTGGGTGAGGGGCTGAGGGCCGTTTTCAGGCTGGCCAAGCCCCCCCAGCAACGGAAGCTCCCAGCCTCTCCTTTTTTCTTTTTTTTTATTCTGGGTTTTATTTACCTTCTATCATTGAAACTTGTAGCCTTGAGTGGAGGTATGAATTCTATGAAACAGTTTTTGTGTCTGTGTATTTAAAAGATGCTGCTCATTAGTATTTCATGCATTTTTTTCAGCAAGAAATATTCCACCAGTGGTACATCTACACAATGGAATACTATGCTGCGGTAAAAAAGAAAGAATTCTTACCATTTGCAACAGCATGGATGGAACTGGAGAGCATTATGCTAAGCGAAATAAGCCAGTCAGAGAAAGATAAATATCACATGATCTCACTCATTTATGGAATATAATGAACAACCTAAAGTGATTAACAAAAACAGATCCAGAGACAGAAAAGCATCGATCAGATGGTCAAACCTCAGAGGGAAGGTAGGGGAGGGGGGTGTAAGGAGGAGAGATCAACCAAAAGTCTTATATGCATGCATATAAGCCTAACCAATGGACACAGACAACAGGGGGCTGAGGGCATGAGTGTGTGTGGGGGGGGGGGCAATGGGGGGATAAGGACACATATGTAATATCTTAATCAATAAAGAAAAATTATTTTAAAAATAAAATAAATAAATAATAGAAGCAAAAAAATAAAATAAAAGGAAAAAGAAATATTCCGCCATCCTTATCTTTCTTCCTCTGCATGCATATGTCTTTTTTCTATAGCTAGTTTAAAATTTCTCACTTGCTTTGAGCAACTTAATTATGATGTGCCTTAGTATAGATTTCTTTTTGCCTGGGTTTTATTGAGTTCCTTAGATCTATGGAGTTATCGTTTTCTTCAGATTTAAAAATATTTCCACCATTTTTTCATTGCACATTGTTTCTGTTCCTCAAAAACCCTCCTCTCATTCAAAGTCACTAATTGCACATATCAGACACTTCAAGTTATCCACAGCTCACTGATGTTGTGTTTAATTTTGACACTTTTTACTTTCTTTTTACTATTGTATAGTATGTCTTCTGGTCTATTAATCTCTTCTTCTGCAATGCCTGCTCTGCAATGCAATTAATTTGATTCAGTTTGTTTTTTATCTCAAACATTAGTTTTCATCCCTTGACATTTGATTATTTTTTAATATAACTTCCATGTTACTATGGAACACAGTCCTATCTCTAGCTCTTAGAATAGATGGACTATAACTGTTTTAATGTCCTAGTGTACTGACTCTATCATTTGTGACATTTCTAGGTTGGTTATGACTGATTGGGTTGTTTTTTTATTTTTTAGTTATGGGTCACATTTTTCTGCTTTTTACATTCCTGATAATTTTTAATTGGACACATTGTGAATGGGGCCAGCCTGGGTGAGGGGCTGAGGGCTGTTTTCAGGCTGGTCAAGCCCCCCGGCAACGGAAGCTCCCAGCCTCTCCTTTTTTCTTTTTGGGTGCTCAAAATTCTTATTTTTATAAATATTCTTTAGCTTTGTCTGGCATGCAGTTTCTTGGAAACAGTTTGAGCCTTTTGAGTCTTGCTTGTAAGCTGTGTTGGCGGGACCAGTGATGTGTTTAATTTAGAGCTAATATTGTCTACTATGGAGTCAAGACCCCTTTGTGTTTTCTACTTGATAAGCTATTAAATATGAAGTTTTCTAGTCTGTGAGTTGAAGACAGACAATATTTTATTTCTGTGTGAGCTATGTAGTTACTACTATTTTCTCTATTTCTTTTAAAATCGATCTTTTGTGACCGTTTGGTAGTTCATTCTCTCTCTCTCTCTCTCTCTCTCTCTCTCTCTCTCTCTCTCTCTCTCTCTCACACACACACACACACACACACACACACACACACACACTGATCCATAAGAAACTGAAGACTCAGGGGATCCCTCATCAGACTCTAGAGCTCCCTTTCTGTCTCTCCCTCATATCTAGTAAGTACTCTTCCTTCAAGTTCTAGCTGCTCCCTAGATACTCAGCTTTGTTTTCCAAACAAACACTGGGTCCCTTCTCCTGCGCTGCAGCCTTAACGCTCTCCCCAGACTTTAACCTGGATCATTGCAGGGCTCACGCCATTTGTCCCCTCCTCTCAGGGATCACTGTCCTGTGTTGTCTACTGTCCATTGACTTGAACACCATTGTTTTATATATTTGTCCGGTTTTGCCCTTTGCTTTCATCTGTATTATTTATTACTTCATCTTATTTGGGGGTGGAAATCTGAATACAATCTCTTTTTAGCAAAATCCATGATTTAAAATTTGTTAATGAATCTCTGGTAAGCCAATTTCAGTCCCCTTGAGGGAGATGTTCATGACTCACAATGGCCTTTCCAGGTCACTCTCTCTGAAGCCTGATATTTTGAATGAGGAACCTGAAATAGAGATAATAAGTAATTAGCTAAGGTTACAAGAAGGAAATGACAGGCACTAGAATCAAATCCAGGTGAGTCTTTTGCCAAAGCCCACATTCTTTACTCCATTATGCTTCTTACACCTGCAAGTGAGTTATGGAGGCCATATTTGATATCAGAGACTAAGTGACTAGAGTCCAACAAAAATACCAATATTGTGAAATCCCAAGGTCAAGTGGCAAAGAGAGTCTCAACTGAGAATAGACTTGATTTCTACAAACTAACTTTTCTTCTTCCTCCCTACCTCTAATTCTCTCCTTTTTTCCCATCCTACCATGTACTTTTACTGGATTTATCAGGTTTGTCATCTAACAGTTGATTGAGATTAAAATCCTCTAATCAGTCTGAAAGGTGGTGAAGTGGTATTGCTAGTCAAAGCCCCATTTTAAAAAAAAGAAAATAAATGAAACTGACCATTGAAACACTGGTGACAGGGTAGCTCAAAGGTTACTCTTCATCTGCTGCTTGGACCTCACTTTCAGCTTCTCGCCTTCCTCCCTGAACAGCATGAGCTTCAGCACCCCCTCCAACTTCTCCACAAACTTCGGAGCCCAGGGATTTGTGCAATAACCCAGCCACCCGGCCATCCAGCCAGCATCTATGCAGGTGCTGAGGTTTTGGGCTTCTGGTTCTCTGTGTCTTACTCTACCAGTGTGCAGGGCAACTGGGGGTCCCAGGGCCTGGCTACGGAGATGACACGGCTCTGGTGGGCAATAGGGAGCATCCAGAGAAAAAGGAGACTATGCAATGTCTGAATGACTACCTGGCCTCCTACCTAGAAAGAGTCAGGAGCCTTGAGGCTGATAATCAGAGATTGGAGAGCAAAATCCAAGAACACCTGGAGAAAGAACCCAGGTCAAAGACGGGGCATTATTATTTCAAAACCATCAAGTCCCTGAGGGCTCAGATCTTTGCAAGTTCTGTGGACAATGCCCATATTGCTCTGCAGATTGCCAATGCCCGTCTTGCTGCTGAAGACTTCAGAGTCAAGTATGAGACAGATCCAGCCATGCACCAGTGTTTGGAGAGTGACGTCAGTAGGCTCTGAAAGGTCACTGATGACCCCAATGTCACTTGACTGCAGCTGGAGACAGGGATTGAGGCTCTCAATAAGGAGCTGCTCTTCTTGAAAAAGAACCACAGGGAGAAAGTAAATTGTCTACAAAACCAGATTGCCAACTCTGGGTTGACTGTGCAAATAAATGCACCCAAATCTCAGGACCTCAGCAAGATCATGGTGGACACTGTGGCTCAGAAGAGTCTGTTTCTAGAGCGTTAATAACTGTCTCTACACGTCTTAAGAGATCATTACACATTTTATAAAACCTTACTTATTTTAGTTTAAGGTACTAGGAAAACAAAATACATGGCTCATAACACTTCAACATGAAGAAAGTGTGGGTTGGGAAATCAAACCAATAAGAAGCTAATCTGAGTCCCAGGAGGGAAATCCCTGGTCTAGAAATTGGTGCAGGAGTCAGCAACCTCTCCCAGGCGTGGCAACAGGAAACATGCTGTGATTTGTTTAGTGACATGGTGGCCAAAGCTATGGAGAGTCATGTGCAAGCATGTGCATGGACACGGGGAAGACCCACCCAGCCAATGCACCAATTTTTAAGTTAATCTCTTCTCACTCCTTCCCGTTACATCCCAAGTCTTCAGGTTTCTGCAGAGCTGAGAGCCTGAGGCCTGCTCAGCTTTCTTCTAGCTTGTCCCCTATCGCTGGAGCAAGCAGGTTCTCAGTGAGACAATATTTACCACATATAGCACAGTGTCTGGAACACGAGAAGATATTTCAATAAACATGGTTAGCACCTGTGAGGCAACTGTTGACTGGTTATTTTGTCCTTTCACCTTGACATGCTTGGAAAGATCTCAACAAGGACTTGGCATGTTTCTTCAGAAAGCTCCCAGTCCCTGAATTGAAGGGTGTAATAACAGAAAGGAGACCACATACTGACTTGCAGTCATGCTACTGGATAAAAACTGGCCAGGGAGGATAGCTAACTCAAACACAAAGAATTTTTAAGCCACAGGAATCTCCTAAGATTTTGTGTGTGAAACCAGTTTTCTAGATGGCCATTCTGTGGGAAAGAAGGAAAGAATGTAGTTGGTAAGTTTGTTGGTTATTCTTAACCCCAAATCTCATTGGGGCTATGACTCTATAAATAATCCATTAATGTGGAAGAAGTGTATCATTTTGTAAAAACAAAACTGAAACACAACAGAAATAGAAATCAAAGAGCTGATTTGCGTGTTCTCTTGCCCTACCAAAGAAAGGCAAGAGAGAGGGAAAGAGGGTTCTTTCAAAATGTAACCTTCTCTGATTCTTTTGAAACATGGTTTTCTAACTGTTTAGATTTATGAATAACTATTGAAGGGTCACTATCGAGTAAAGTAAACTATGCAAATTCGTTTTCTATTGCTCCATAACAAAACATCCCCAAATTTACCAGCTTCAATCAATAAACATTATTTCACAATTTTTGTGGGTCAAGGATTTGGGAGTGTTTTGCTGGGTCTCTCATGAGGTTGCATTCAAGCTCTTGGTGGGGGGGCTGCTGTCTCTGGTGCCCACCTGGCTCTTGTGGAGCCACTTCTGAGCTGACCTTGCGGTTGTTGATTGGAGGGGTTAGTCCTTCACTATGTGGGCCTGTCTATAGAATCGCTCACAAAATGGCTTCCCCAGAGCAAGTGACGAGAGAGAGAGAGAGAGAGAGAGAGAAAGAGAGAGATTATTTTGGGAGTAACATACAATCGCTTCTGCTGAGTGGTATTGGTCACAGTGATCAGTGTAGGAGGAAACTACCCAAACATGCAAATACCAGGAAGTGAGAGTTTTGGGGACCAACCTGACGGCTGGTTGCTACACTATTCCAATTGTTCTACACACATTTGGTCTGCAGCCTCGTGGTTCCTCTGTCTACGACACTGTGATGACAAATAAAAATTTAAGGTGTGATGAACTAGTTGGTATCCATGGTACGGAGTGCCCTCAGTGGGTAGGTTCACCACCACACACATACTGTGTCACTAGTCATTCTTTTATCCTATTAGAAGTCCAAGGCATGCATCTTCAAATGGTGAATGTATTGTGCTAGGTTTGTATATGAAGAAAACTTATAATTAACCATGTAGTTTAGAATGTATTTAGGAAATAGAATGATATAAACAAATGTGGATACACTGAGTATTATACAGTAAGAACCAGTTCCAGGTCCGTGTGTGTTACTAACTAGAACTACGTCAGGCAAGCCACCTAACCTCTTTGAGCTTATGATATCAACTATAAAATGAGTGTGTGGTATTAGGTGGTTTCTAATAATACTGCTATTTCTAAAAATTGGTTATTTAATGATATTCTAATTATGGAAAATTCCCAATAAGATGCATTTCAGAGTATAATTTTCTAGACAATAGCATTTCCAAAGTAAGAGAAATCCATCACAAATGGGCCCGTAATCTATCTGAATCAGATCAAGATTATTGACTGCATTCGCTTATGACAAACTGCCACATGCCGGGTCCCTGGGATATTCAGGGCTGGCATTAGAGGATGGTGTGTAAGCACTGCAGAGGTTCCTCCCATAGGGGCCAGAGAGGTGTGTCCCCAAAGCACAGTTTTCATAGGTCACATATGCAGCATGGGGTCACGTCTATCCCCACAGGTCTAGGCGTATACCTTTTTTCATTTACATGCCATAAAGTTGACTTGTGCTAAGTGTGCAATTCAATGACTTTTAGCAAGTTACAGAGTTATGCGATCATAACCACAATCTAATGTTCATCATTCCCAAAAGGCCTATATCCATTTGTAGTCCATTGCTTTTCCAGCTCCAATCCCCAGGCAACCACTAAGTCTACTGTCTCTATAAATTGCCTTTTCTGGAATTTTCATACAAATGGAATCACACACTATGTAGTCTCTTGCACCTAGCCCCTTCATATAAAAGAGGTGTTCAAGGTGCATCCATGTTGTAGTATGTATCAGCAGTTTGTTCTTCTAAGTTCAGAATAATATTCATTTGTGCGGGCATTCTGTGTATCTCTTCACCAATGTATGGACAGTTGGGCTACTTCCACTTCAGAGCTGTTAGAAATAATTCTGCTATGAACATTTCTGTCAAATCTTTGTGAACATGTGTTTTCATTTCTCTCAGATAAATACCCAAGTAATGGAATTTCTGGGTCACATGGGTTAAATTCTATCAAGTTTTTAAAAAACTGCCAAACTGTTCTCGAGAGTGGCTGCACCATTTCACATTGCCATGTTTTATTATATCAACAGGCATTGATGGGCAGTGAGGAAAGTGTAAACTGGGGAGCCTCTTCTCGTCAAGGTAACCCCAGCTCCCAAAGACCTTATGCCTAACTGACAATGAAGTTTTGGGTCAGTGACCACTGAAACAATTGTTTTCTGGACTAAATTCTTCCTGATTGTACTAAGAAGCAATCCCTATTGCCCTACCTGGTTTGGCTCAGTGGATAGAGCGTTCCATAGACTGAAGGGTCCCTGGTTCAATTCCAGTCAAGGGCACATACCTTGGTTGCAGGTTCCCCAACCCAGGTAGGGGTGTGTGTCTCTCTCACATCAAGGTCTCTCTCTGTCTCTCCCTCTCCCTTCCACTCTCTCTAAAAATCAATAGAAAAATATCCTTGGATGAGGATTAACAAAACAAAAAAAGAAGAAGCAATCCCTGCTTAGTTGTGTGGGTGCTATTGTATGTCCTTTTTCACTGTTGAGACAGCCCAAAGCAAAGTTCTAAAATCTAAAAAATGAACCTCCCGCCCCAAGTAGTTCATCTCATTGCATAAATGCCAATCTCTTTGTAGCCAATATTTAGACCTCAGAAAGAGACAATGTATTCCAGAAAATGGTCAAAGATATCTTTATATTAGTCTAATATTTTGCTTGTGAAAAAGTATCCTGCAGGTGAGGAAAGTTCTCTGTATTTTATTTAGGAAAATGCCTGCATCATTTTCCTCTGTAGTTAGTTTAAAGGATCTTTAAGACATGGATGGACCTAAAGAGTAATATGCTAAGTAAGTCAAACAGAGAAAGACAAATACCATGATTTCATTTATATGTGGAACTAAAAAAAGAATATAAATCAACAAACAAAACAGAAACAAGGTCACAGATACAGAGAACATTTTGATGGTTCCCAGATGGGAGGGGGTCAGCGGGTGGGTGGAAAAAGTGAAGGGATTAAAGAGTACAAATTGACAGTTATGAAAAGAGTTACAGGGATGTAAAGTACAGCACAGAAAATCTATAATAATAAAAGTGTAATATGCTAATTAGGCTGGACAGCCAAACAACGTTCCAGACATCCTTCCAGACAACCTTCTGGATGAAGCTGGGGCTGCAAGGGCCGAGACAAGCCACCTCAGCTGCAAGGACCGAGCCCCTTTCACGAATTTCGTGCATCAGGCCTCTAGTATAGTCAATAATATTATAACAATAAAGAGGTAATATGCAAATTGACCCTCACTTCATCGCATCGTCACAAGATGGCTGTGCCCACAGTGGAGGCAGGGTTCCCATAATACAAGATGGCTGCACTCACAGTGGAGGAGGGGTTCCCATAACGAGCCATAACAAGCAATCAGCAGGGACCTGAGGCTGTGTGGTGCTGGGCTGGTGCGGGAGACCTGAGGCTGCGCTCCCTCGCCTGGCAGGGCTTGACGGGGGACCACAGGCCGCACCCCCAGCCCAGTGGGGCTTGACAGGGGACCTAAGGCCATGCCCCCCCACTCAGCAGGGCTTGACAGGGGACCTCAGGCCAGGCCCCCCACCCCAGGCCATGGCACCTGAGGCCATGCCCCTGCCTGACACTGGGCTGGGGGACCTCAGGCCACACACCCCCAGCCCTGGCACCAGGCCAGGGGACCTGAGGGTGCACCAGGGGACCTGAGGCTGCATCCCCCTCCCACCAAGCAGGGCTTGATGGGGGCCCTGAGGCTGTGCCCCCCCACCCGGCAGGGCTTGACGGGGGTAAAACCAGCCAGGTCTGGATCTTGCCCAATGGGGGTGGGGCCGGCCAGGTCTGGGTCTTGCACAATTTCGAGGTGCACATGGGTAGGCAGGGACTTGACTCTGGGTCCCATGGGGTCCCTCTGACAGGAGGAAGATTTTCATATACATTTTACTGATTTTCTTTCATCTCTGACACTTCTATTATAGAGAAAGGGCAAATAGCAATATTAACATATTTCCTCTAATTAATTCCCTCTTAATCTGCACAAATTTCATGCACCGGGCCACTAGTATTATAATAACTACGTATGGTGTCAGATGGGTACTAGAATTATCAAGGTGATCAGATCACTTCATAAGTTATATAAATGTCTAATATCTATGTTATACACCTGAAACTAATATAATATTGTATGTCAACTATGATTGAAAAATAAAAAATTTTTTTTTAATTCTTAGCTTGTGGGCCATGGAAAAATAGGTCACAGTGGATTTGTTTGGCCCATGGGCTGTAATTTAGTGACAAATAAATAAATAAAGGGTCTCTAAGTATGGCCCTGTACAAATGTCAATATAAAAAAATGTACATAATGTGCACTCTTATTTTAGAAGCCATATTTTTTACTAAGTATAGTGGTTACTCAGTAAAAATTTAATGAATCTGCCCTAAGAATAAATTTCTACTTTAGGGGACTAAAATTATACAAAATAATGACTTAGTGTTGTAATAAAATGTCAATTTTATTAAAACTTCACATGGTTAAGTAAATTTGTTTTTCTTAAAGCCCATTTTATTGTATTTCTTCATCAGAGTCAGTTGGCTCAGTGAGACTGTCACTGATAAAGACATGTACAAAGTTAGCACCGCACACCTATAAACGCAGATAGCCATGACGACCTTTCCCATATGTACAACCCTTTTACACATACACACATATATTTACAGCTAATAAATAACACTTAACGCCAAAGCATTGTTAATATATAATATATAGTGAAGTCCACAGAAGCCAGAGTTCCCAGGGCCATGCACTGATTTGATTCAGATGTTCTTAAGTTTATGCACTCAAATCCAGAAAATTAATGAATTACAATAAAGGGGGATGCCAACCACGAATCACACAACATTTATTTTTAGAGAGAATTCATGCCAAACTGGCTGATATCAATCACAACATTCGTCCTACTCTGTACAACCATATTTCTCAGATGAATGACAGACGTTGTGTAACTCCAGAACAATTTCTAAGCCAACAAATCCCAATACATCTTTTGATCATTCACCTTCCAAGCCGCACTGAATAAGTAACGTACGCAGTGCTTCATATGTGAGTATGCATGTGTTCAGGTGCCCGCACGTGTTCACAGTTTGGATTCCCAGCAATAGCCTCTGAGATATTTGACTTCATTTTATATTAATAGATAGAAAAGCATTCTGAACGCAGGAGATCTATTTTATAAATAATTGCGCACTCACTCCTGACTAGTTGTTAAAAACAATTCTCATGACATTTCATGTGGCTGTGGCCATTGAGGATTCTTTTCATCATGCATGATGGTTTTAAGCACTGTTTATGAATATGTCCCAGTGACTTTTCCGTCTCTCTACTTAGTAAAAGTGGTCCTGGTCTAAAATGTGTAGACATTTGAGTGCTTCAGAATTTGACTTGGAACGCATGTTCTTGTCAAAATCAGGGAAGAAAGAGTCCTACTCAAAGTATGGCTGAAGCAGGGCTGAAATAAGCCTAAAGCCGAATAGAAACCATTGGATATTAAACAACTTCACCTCGATGAATATAGTTGTGAAATCTGATGCTAAAATTATGGGATCATTTTCTTTCTCCATAGTGAAAATTATGTGTCAGCTAAGTGCAACAGGCTCATTTTAACACCTACCCAGGGAACACTGTTAAAATATAACTTTGAGACAAAGCAAGAAAAGGAGGGGAGAGATTAAGCAATAAACTGTAAAGCCTTTTAAGACTTAATTGTTCTAAATTTTATATCTCCTTTAATTGTAACAGTTATGATGCAACCAACCACAGGAAGTGTTAAAGGTTCAGTCAACTCCATTCTCCACTCCTCCCTCCAGTCACTGGTTCCTGGTTAACTCCTGGGCTGCATCCCATGGCAAGAGGGCAGCCATTCCAAAAAAGGCAGGTGTTTGACCGGTAAGGAATAAGTCCCACTCAGGCCATAAAAAATTACTTTCTACTCAGGCTTGGAGTAAACTTTGAGAATGTATGGCTCCCGAAAATGCAGAATTCCAGCTAAAATATGAGGTTCTAATTATTTGTAGGCTATGACTAAAGTCACTACATAAAGAAGCTTTATTATTTTACCACAAGCCCAAAAAATTCGTATTTCTTTCTCAAAGGGTAAAATGCAGTGCTGTTCATATCTGCTGTGTTTTTGTTTTGGTTTTTAACTTTGCAAGATGTGCTATTTGGCCACTGTACTCCTCAAATTAAGTTAGCCACTTTTTAGTATTTGAGACTGTCTCTTAAGGTAACTAACAGGGATAGCTGGGATTAATACTCAGGAAATTTCACTTTTAACCACCCAACGCTCTGGGCGTCTCTTGTAAAAGTTATTCATTCTTCACAGAACTCGTGTGCTGTTCTTCCTTCTGCAGATTCTGAGAGGGAAAAAAAAAGAGAGAGAGAAAGAGAAAGGTGATTTGTTACCTGCTTCGTGTTTTACAACCCTCTCCCCTCCCCCACCACCTTCAGATTTCAACTGGAAAGTCAAAACGAAAGTGAGAATAAACCAGGGAAGACGTGGGAAATGGGTCGGGGCAAGGTTGCATTTCCTAGAGAGGGAAGGCACTATGTCATCTCCTTCGCCGTGTTCCAACAGACTGTCATCCTCAGAACGCTGAACCCAGTGGTGTCAAGAAATGCCTGGTTTGTGTGGGTGTTTTGTTTTTTTCTTGTGATATGAGACTTCTAAAGAGTTATATCAGAAAGAGAAACTTTGTCTGCTTGATTAACTTCATCACAGAAGGAAACTGCAAAAGGTTGCTAGTCTGGTTCATAATTACCTCCTACACAAGTTCAGATGCATTAAAAAATGCTGCCTAAGTACTTGTTGTCTCAGTAATCCTATAATCGGATAAGGACTAGATCATGAGACTTTCTCAGGTAAATTCTTATAACTTATAAATAATATGACCAGAAATACCTTATAAACAGATGGAGCTATTTCCTAATTTGGGGTTTATTTGTTTTTACATTGACATTATAGATTTAAAGTTGTGAATATTTTGGGGAGAATGTATGTGTACATGTATGTTTGTGTGTGTTTGTATGTGACATAAATTCATGTATTAAACTTCACATAGGAGTCCCTTTCTGAGAGTTAAAGCAAATGTGAAATTGCCTCAAATTTGTGATGAGGAAAAACAAAGCAACGAACCTATTATTAGAACAGTCTCTATGCCAGTAACTATTCTCCGTTTCAAATTTATCTTGAGTGTCTTACATTAATGTTTGTAATCCAGATGACTCCACCTTGCCAATCAAAGTATATATGCCATAATTCCATTTTTGTAAAACAATTTAAAATATATAAGTACTATATGTGCATAGAGAAAGCCTGAAAATATAGCAGGCATATCTCAGAGACATTGCAGGTTTGGTTCCAGACCTCTGCAATAAAGTGAGTGTCACATTAAAGGGAGTCACACGAGTTTTTTGGTTTCCCAGTGCATAGAAAATTTAACAAGCATGTCAAACCCGCTGGCTGGCCACAGGGCCCACTGGCCGCAAGTTTGACATGCTTGCTTAGTCTATTAAGTGTGCAATAACATTACATCTAAAAACAATGCACATACCTTATTTAAAAATGCTTTATTGCTAAAAAATGCTAACCATCATCTGAGCCTGTTGGAAAAATAGAATCGATAGGCTTGCTTGGTGCAGGGTTGCCACAAACCTTCAATTTGTTAAACACGCATTATCTGGGAAGCGCAATAAAGCGAGATCTGCCTGTCTATTAAAATGTTAATCGGGGGTTGTCCCTGGGTGATAGAGTCACAGTGATGTTCTTTTTGCCTCTTTTTCCTAATCTACCTATAATCCACAATTATCCATGGATGCATTATATTAAAAATAGAAATTAAAAATAATACCGATATTCCGTGTAGGTCTTTAATGTGTTTTTTCTGCTTAGGCAATTCTTATTCTGTACTTTTTCTAGAAATGTAACTGGGAGAAGATAACCCAAAAGCAATTGCTTTTTCTCTTTCCAGATAACATTGTGGCCAGCCTCTCCCGTTGCTTCTTGTGTCACTGGCTTGCAAGGCATGATCTAAGCTTTCTCCTCTTTCTCCCTGCCTCTCTCTCATTAGCACTTGGCGCCTGGCAGGGGAATGCGTGGAGGAGTGGAGTGGCACAGTGCAGGAATGCAGGAAGGGATGGGGAAGGTCACATGCTTAGTCTCCACTTAGTACTGACGCTCTGGAAAGATTCAGCCGACAGCTGCCACGTGGATTAGCCTCCAAGGTCAGGTAGGAAAGAGCCAGGGAGCTGTTCTAAGGGGGAGAGGAGACCGGTCCCCTACACTCTCACTCCATTAACTCCCCATCTTTTGAGTTTTGAGATGGATGCTTGATGGCTGCCCCTTTGGCTCTCTGTCCCTGAGCCGGCTGGCACTTAAAGCATCATTGAAGGACTATATTTCGCTGCAGTTTATATTTCGCTCTCCCTGGAGGGGCTGCATCCACAGCCACATGACCACTAACGTGTGCTGTATGCTCTGCACACGGGGTCATAAAGGCAGCAGGGACGCAGCACAGGGAAAAGCACAAGTGAAGATTTTGTGGCTGTTCAAGAAGTAAAATAAAATCTAAAAAAGTGTGCCAGGGGTGAAGGTCAGAGCTGGCAGAAAGAACAGGAAGAGACAGAAAAGCCCAGCCAGTGCAGCTCAGTGGTTGAGCACCGACCTATGAACCAGAAGGTCACGGTTCGGCTCCCAGGACATATACCGGGTTGCGGGCTCAATCCCCCGTGTGGAGTGTGCAGGAGGCAGCCAGCCGACCGATGTTTCTCTCTCATCATTGATGTTGCTACTTCTCTCTCCCTACCTCTCTGAAATCAATTTTTTAAAAAATTTTTTTAAAGAGACAGATAAAAAAACAAATGGACCAGTCTGATGTGTGTACGGAAGGGCTAAAGAAGACCGCCGGACGGTCCTGATCACAAGAATCAGTGAAGGCCTGTGTCCCACGTGCGGGTCCCCAGAGAGCGTTAGCCCATGATGCTCACCAGTTAGACTTTTTATTCAGAGACTTGTCGTGGCATTTCACAAATACCACAGCTGACTTCCCTTTCTGCAGACGAGACACTTTCTCCCTGGAACAGAAGATCACCCTGTGGGGGGAAAAGGGATGTGAACGTGCCGTATGGAACAATGAAAAAGACCGTTCAGAAATCAGGGCTGTTTACATCCCATGTGACAGGCCTGATTAATTCTTTTATATTTCCAATAATTAACTGTTTACATACGGGCCATTCTGGTCAACAAGACAGCTGAATCAGAGGGTTCGTTGAGGACCTAACCCACTGTTCAGCACTGAAGTCAGTTCATCAGTGCAGCTGGCATACGGCACCCTGGAGCAGCCTTAAAACCACAAGGCTTTCGCCAAGGGATGATACGAGATCAGTTTCACCGCCTCTGAGTGTCTGCCTTAGGGAATTCGCAAACCAGCTTCCAACTGGCCCTGCGGCAGAACGGAATGCGCTGCTCCTCCAGCCACGCCCTCTTCCATTATTATTATTATTATTATTAGTTATAAAAGGAAATGGCCAAAGAGAAATAACTTATCAATCCTAAGTTTTAAAGTCATATTTTTACTAACAATGTTCTATTCGCACTGTAGATTGCAACACCCCTGTGCATTTTGTATAAAAGTTTTCAACCCCCCCGGGGCTCTCTACGCCATTCCTTGTATCAATATGCGCAGGGTGGGGCTGGGGAGTCGGGGTGAGATTATCTTGGCATCTCATCCTTACTGAAGAGGCTGGTTCTAATCTTTGAACGTCAAAGGAGCATCTCTGAGGTTCTTTCCGTGACGGCTCTGTGCTTGCAAGAAGCAGTGAGAAATGAGAAACGGAGAGTCCTGACTTCTCACCTCAGCTCTCACACATGACTGTGACCAATGTGGGCTTATGTTGTCTTTTCATGAAATTCAGAAGTACTGTTACTTCCCTGGTATGATAATTGAGGAACACTCCCCCCAAAATTATAGGTGTAATTATCTAGCTGATATAGTTGTATGTGTGTGTTGTCCAATTACAGCTGACATTCAATATTGTATTAGTTTCAGGTGTACAGCATAGTGGATACACATTTATGCAATTTACGAAATGATTCCCCCTGAGAAGTCTAGTGCCCATCTGGCACCATACACAGTTATTACAGTATTATCTACTATACTCCCTATGCTCTACTTTACATCCCCATGACTATTTGGTAACTGCCAATTGGTACTTCTCAATCCTGTCCCCTTTTTCACCTAGCCCCCCCACCCCCTCCCATCTATCAACCAACAGTTTGTTCTCTGTATCCATGAGTCTGTTTCTGTTTTGTTGTTTACTTTGTTTTTTAGATTCCACATATAAGTGAAATCATATGGCATTCATTGTTCCCTATCTGACTTGTTTCACTTACTAGCTGGCATCGTTTTAAAGACAAAGCTCAGTAAAGTTTCATCTGAGTGTTGAAGGCTCCAGAAACACCACCTCTAGGTAATGGCATTAGAGTGAGTCTAAAGGGAGTGGAGGAAAATAAAGGTGTTACTTCTTTTGAGTCTCTCCTGCTTTCACTCTGATCTTCTCAATGGCAAAGCCAGGGCTGCTCCACCAGTCGGACCAGCTGAAGTATGAGTCGCTATTCCATTTGAGCTTCAGCATCAGCAGTTCTCCGATGTCCACCTCCGTGTAAATGAGGAAAGAGTACGTCTTATTTGTGGAAATTTCAGGCCTGGATACAAAAATCAACATATTTGGTTAGTTCTGGGAATCAAGTGGGGTTTTTTTCCCTTTTCTTCCTCCCAAGATGTAAATAGCTTTATTGTTTGGGGGGGGGAGGGTATTTTAAAAATGCAAAAAATGTCCAACAAAATATTCGAGATGAATGTCAATGGCACTTAGTGTATTTCAAAAGATATCTCCATCCCTTTCATCAGTTCCAACTTTTATCCTAATAATATGAACCATTTGACACAGTTTTAAAAGAAAAAATCCATTAGCCAGTTATTCAGAGACATTATTTTCATTGTTATAGATTCTCTTCCAATTTGTATTGATATGTGAACATGTGTTGATTTTGTAACAATCACAATGTACATAAAATGCTCTATTCTTTCTTTGTTCACTACATATTTTACCTTCTACTTTTGCCACGTTTTATCTAGTTTTATCCAATTATAGTTTTTAGAGGCTAGATTGATTTTGTTGATTTGTTAAATCACAATTCACTTAACCATGGCCTCAATGCTGGACACTTACTTTGTCTCTAATCGATGCTATTATATGCACCCCTGTAATGACCACCTTTTGCCATATAGATTTTTTTTTAATTCTCTTTAATATTTCTTTTTCTAGGTGTCTTACTCCTCTTCTGTTCCTCAGACCAATGGCTCTGGCAAGGAGCAGGGTCATGGCAAACCCACATGCTGGAGGCCATGCATGCGGCTACTCACAGGGTGAAGGGGATGTTCTCACTCTCGGCCACAGTGCCATACAGAGAGATTTCGAAGGCCTGGTTGGTCTGTGTGTCACTCTCAGTTCCAGAAAAATGTATCTTTACTTGGTAATGGAAGACTGTAGGGAGAAAATAGAAACAAGTGCTGGTCAGTCTTTATGGAAACATCACAGCCCCCCAAAAGCAGGCAATTCAGAGCCACAGACGGGATTTCACTAGTGATCAAGTAGGAAGTGCTCACACATGCTATCAGTGTGGCTTAAAAAGATTTCTTCATGTCTGTATGGTGTTCGTGACTAGAAAAGTCAAACCTTGAATTCTACTCTCTTTCAGAAAAGGGGGGTTGCGGTGGAGAGGGAAAATCCAGGTATATCTGAATTGCCAAGCAGTCCTAGAAAGTAGTCATCTTTGATGGGGTACTCGAGAGATTAAATCAAGTCGCCAAATTACCCATGAGGCTTTCTCCATGGACTCCACCTCTTTCTTGGCCAAGATGTCCCTAAGTTTCTATACCAGGCATATTTGGCATTGTTACTGTGTCACTGTATGTGACTACGTTTCTTCATGCTTCGTGGGTATGGCTGACCTCCCTACCCTGTGTTTAAGCTCTTCCAGGTCAGAGGATCATGTTCACCCTCTGTTCCCCCATCATCTAGCACAGTAGGTATATAGCAGTCGCACAATAAGACTTGTTTCATTGAATCACCCACCAGTGAGGCCATAAAGACTATCAGTCCCTAAAGCGTCCTATGTTAGAGACAGCCTCTGAACTTGAACATCTCCTCCCTGCTCTACTCATCTCTACGAAAAACCCTGAGAAGATGGAATGGAGGAGGCGATAAGGGATAGGAGAGGTAGCAGACTAAGCTACTACAGGGTGAAAAGAAACAGAATTTGATGTTAAGTGGAGCCCTTGCAGGCATCACCACAGACTGGAGCAGGAAGAGTCGGGGCTGCCAGTGTCCCAGAGACACTGGTGGAGCACTGAGTGGCACCACGCAGAATGCCTGGTCTCCTCTACACCTCACACACGCTTCCTCACTCTCAAGAGCCAGGGAAACGAAGGGTTCGCTCATGACTTAAAAGGCTTCCTTGAATTGCAGGTGCTCCAAACCTCCGGGCCACCAAATGCACCTCTGCAGATTGTCACAAACCACCTCACAAACAGAGGCCTCTGTCACATCTATTTTCTTTAATATCATTCCTTCCCTTGGACTTCCACTGACACCACCTAAGCCAGCATTTCTGATGTTAGTGCTTCTGGCCAGGTACCTGACTATCCCTTCTCCTCTCTCCTCAGTTCCTGTAGGTCTTGCTCTAAATTCAAATGTGAACAAATTCATAATGAAATGCAAATGCCTTAGGAGGTTTGGTATATTCTCCCCTCCCAGGAATAGTTGTATTTTAAAATACAGGTGGTTTCTGCCTTCACTTAAAGCAAACTTTAGGAGCTGGCCAACTTTTTCTGTAAAGGGCCAGGTGGTAAATATTTTAGGCTCTGTAGGCCATACAGTCTCTGTCCCAACTACTCAACTCCACTATGGTGGCAGGAAAGCAGCCTTAGTCAATACAGAAACAAATGCGTGTGACTTGGTTCTAATAAAACTTTATGTACACCCTCGCCCTTCACGCAACACACATTCATGGGAAACCTGGTGCTAAACCATTCCTAGACGACCTGCCTCTGGGTCTGGGTTTTATACGTCACAGAGCAGCTCCCTCACTGTGATCTATTGAAAGTCAGCCCTTGACACAAGGTTTTGTAAGAAAAGAAAACAAAAAAAGGAAACTTTATGTACAAAAGCAGGTGGTGACTGGATGTGGCCCATGGGCCATAGTTTGCTGACTCTGGATGGATGGTTTCAAATTAGCTCTGAGTCTTGTACTAATGGGCTGGCCCATGCTAACGGTCATGATTACAGAGGAGGGAGGCCAGCAGGGCTGCTGCACAGAGCAGGCAGGTTGTGCACCGGACCTTCCTGGCAACGGGAATTCAGAGCTTCAGAAAAGTGGATCCATGCAACTCCCTCTCTACCAACAAACACAAGTTGGGCTCAATGTGTAGTAATATCATTTTATCATCTCTGTTGCAATGAACAGCATCAGTACGTGTGATGCAATGAGCATGAGCATGACAAAAAAATGGGATCCAACTGATTTTCCTGTTTACAGCGGTCACGAGCTTACCTTTGTAAGGCATCTGAGAACGAGTCTTCAGGTACATTTTGCTGCTTCTCTTGGCTCTGACCTTGTTGATCTCATAGCCCACGTTGTTGCAACGGTTCTTTCTGCAGCTCAGGCAGAGCCCTTTCTCAAAGGCTTCCTTTGAATTGCACCGGTAGGCCTTACTGGGGTTTTCCTCATTCAGCAGAGAGTCAATGAAGAGATGAATGGAGCGTTCATGGGAACACTTCACCAGCTGGTCCACATCTGGTGAAAAAGGGAAGCAAAGGACATTTCAGCTCTGTAGAAGTCCTCAGTGAGTGTCTCATCTAGAATGTTTAGGTGCAGTGTTAAGGGTAAAATGACCTCAGGCCCTGGCTGAGTAGCTCAGTTGGTTGGAGCATCGTCCCATACACCAAAAGGCTTCGGGTTCAATTCTGGCCAGGGCACATACCTAGGATGCAGGTTCCATCCCCAGTCAGGGTGCATACAGAAGGCAACCGATCAATGTTTCTCTCACCTCTCTCTCTTTCTCTCTCACTTCCTCTCTCTAAAAAAAAAAAAATATCCTTAGGTGAGGATTTTTTTTTAAAGAATAAAATGGCCTCAGGATCTAGTCCTATGACTTTTTGATTATATATCCTATTTAAGGAGCTATTCTTGGTGGCAGCTTCTCACCTACCTCCAATAATGTCAAAGTTGCAAATTTATAGGAAGCTTTAGGCTTTACTGCTCTCTTATATTTGTACATCTAAGACACTGTAAGAGATATCCAAAGTAGAAGTTTATTTCAGCCAGTTTATCATATCCTTCTCTTCTATGTAAAGAATATAATAATCCCAAATGCTTCTAGAAACATACTTCTAGAAGTCTCATCATAAAGGCATAATTATTAAATAAATAGTATTTTGTCATAGTCATAGATGCTATGTAACATTCAAGGGTATTGTTACTACTAATGATTTTTACATTAAATGAATTATAGAAATAATCACTGATATCATAAGAGTGTACCTATTACCATAAACTTTCATATTATTGAAAATAGTAACATTATGCTGTAAGTTTTATAATGTGCACAAAAGCCTTGAACATATTCTCTACAGGTATATCCCATTGTCCACAAAATAATACAAAGTTCCCTTAAGACAAATAATAAATTTAACACAAGCTAGCACAATTATTAAACTAAGTATTAAGCCAATATTATATTTTCTTCTTAGAATTTTGGAATATCTGTTGTTAGAGAATGGTGATTTGTTTCTGATCTGTTCATCTCTTTAAAACCTGACAAAAGAAATGTGGACTAATTAACATGTCCCTTACTTTCCATAAAATTCAAAATAACTCTGCTGGTTCTGCAACTACATTCAAAGTATGATCACATGTGGCAGACAACATGTTATGCTGCTATTATCAAAGGCAGTGGAGCTTCCTTGTCTAAACCTCACCTCGCTTGTCTTTGGTCCCTGCAAATGCATTACTCTGTGTAGTCCACACTTCATCAGGAACATAACTCGGCGAAAGTGTATATTAAAATGACATACTTTGGGGGATGGTAGAACACTGGGTTGGTAAGAGTTAAGAACACAGCTTATGCGAAATTAACTTCCAAATCGTATTTACCTCCAAGGCCCCTCTCTGCAATCACACGGATGGCTTCCCCGATGTTACAGCCTGGTTGGAACGTGCCTCCATTCGGGTAAATGTCAACGTGCCCTACTGGCTTCTGGATTCCAATACTTCGGCCAGGTGACCCTCTGGTGAATGTGTGTAAGACGTCTACAAAATCCGCATCATCGGGAGAAAGGCGACTTGGAGCTTCTGCGTATTCAAAGTTAGGTCCGGCTGGATCTAGGCCTTGATGGGGGAGAGGGGGGTGAAAAGGCCTCAAGATTTAAAAATTCCTATTGTTTTTAGTCTCCATCAGTACCACCCTAGCATTCTATTGCTCACCATTTGAATATAATTGGCAGCCCCATGAATTCTTTTTTTATTATTATTGTTTAAAGTATTACATATGTCTCCTGTTTCCTCCATTGACCCCCTCCCCGGCTACTCCCACCCCCCAGGAGAAGCCCCCACCACCCCAGTGTCCATGCCATTGGTTACGCTAATATGCACGCGTTACAAGTCCTTTGGTTGATTCCCGTAGATTCTTATTAGGATCTTTCAATTACTGAGAATCAGAAAAGTAGACTTAGCTCCTTCAAAAATGAAATTTCTGGGGAATTTTAAGCTTTACTGCTCTCTTATATTTGTGAGTATGAATTAGTAATTTTCACTCAGGATAACTTGATTTCCTTCATTTTCCCAGTACTTTTATGAGAGGTGGCATATGGGCAACACACTCCCAAAGCCTGGGGCAAAGGGAGGAGGGACTCCGTGGGCTCTCTGTGCTTAACTCTGCTCTATTTCCCTTCTGCCAGTGGATGGTCTGCCCATGAGAGCAAGGGCCTATCTCCCCAGAAAAAAGGAGCGCTCCCGTGAGATAATCAAGTGGTTGGGGATACCCAGAAGAACACATTTGACGAACATCCCATTCCCTTTCAGAATGACAGGCATCTCAACTCTTTTGTTATAAGATGAAAGGCACTGCTTTCTTACCCGTAATTCTGTTGACCTTCTTATTGGTCAGACTTCCTGCAACGCCAGCAGCGTGGGCCCCGAGGCTGTATCCCAGGAGATGGACATTATCCAGAGGGTAGTTAAATTCCTCCTTTGGAAAAGAGAAAGAAAAAAGGGTTCTTACAGTTCTTTGCAAAAGATCAAAGCTAAAAGAAAAAGAAATATAAATATTGTTTTCAAAATATAGGCAATACTGAAAACTAATTCTACTTATTTTAATTTTGTGTTACAGATAAGAAAGACATATGCTAGTGTTGAGTTTTTCTCTTTCCTTAACAACATATTTGAATTAGAAAGTTTTCCAATACATCTGAAATTAAAATGTATGGGAATTTCCATATATCTGAAAATATATGTATGCATGTATATGCATGTTTAGACTTATATATAGATATGTATATCTGAATGATACACATATGTATACATATAAATACACACACAAATACACAAATTTAACTATAACCCAATATTTCCTACTCTAAATATCCTGCATCACTTTATTCTTTAAGGTCAGCCAAGCAATGACTAAATATCAGAAAATATTAAAGAGGAAGGAACCACAGACATATATGGTCCAGCCTCCTCACTCAACAGATGAGAAGTCTGAAGTCCAGGGAGGTGATCAGATTTGCCCAAGTTCACTCTCCTGGTTAGCAAAAGAGTCAATGTCAACTTTTCAATGGTCAGTCCAATAAACACAGTTTATGGTTTACCTCTAAGCAGCTGAGTTAAGTAATTTGACCCTGTTCTTTCAATCCCAAGAAACTTTCCAAGAGAGTTTTTAGAGGACGGCCTCACAGAGTTGTGTGGCTACAACTGGAAGCTAAGTTGAACTCCTGGCCCTGATCACCTCACATCCTATAGATTGTCTTTGCCACGTTCTTCCTAGCTCACTTCCATCACTCCCCTAACCCTCAACAAAAGTCTGAACCCCTAATCCATGCCAAGGAATAAGTACTATTAATGTTTTCATCAAGTAGATCAGCATCCCAACAGGCCAAAGCCAGAATAAAATGTCATATGCCAGCCAACTGATAGGGAAGGAAGGGCCCGAACATGACACCTTCCCTAGGCCCAGAAGTAATAAGCTTTTCTCTGTTCTACCCACTTAGTTCTTGGTCTCAGCAAATCTATTCACTATGAAAATATCAAAGGGCAGAGCAGGGCAGGACTACGTCTTGGCTTTATAGTTTTATCATTCTAATCATAATGCTGCTTTTGGATTTAATAAAAAAAAAAAATAGCCCTAACCGGTTTGGCTCAGTGGATAGAGCATCAGCCTGGGAAATGAAGGGTCCCAGGTTCGATTCCGGTCAAGGGCATGTACGTTGGTTGCAGGCATATACCCAGTAAGGTGTGTGCAGGAGGCAGCTGATTGATGTTTCTCTCTCATCGATGTTTCTAATTCTCTATCCCTCTCCCTTCCTCTCTGTAAAAAATCAATAAAATATATTTTAAAAAATAAATAAATAATGCCAATGCCCATCTAGTGCTGAGATTTGAATTGCCCCAGAAAATACCTATAACTGAGTGAAAAGGAACAAAGACCAGCCATTTGTCCAGCTCTAGCCAAGAGATCTGTGATGGGCACATGGCTTCCCCCCCCCCCCCCGCCACACACACACACACACACACACACACACACACACACACACCCCGTCTTACCGCCATCCAGTTGATAAACGTGGCCACATCCTTCCCCACCAGCTTGGTGTAGCCCGCAGACACTGGGTAGTGCTGCTGGGCCCGCCACAGCCAGTCCACCACGATGACGTTGGAGTCCGGCTCCCTCTTGTACAGGGCAGCCACGAGTTTGGGCACCCAGCTCTCATACATTCCCGTCACCTGAAGAGGATGATACAAGCTTCTTAGAATACCCACCTACAACCTGTCACAGAGGCCAGCCAATTACAGCTACATTAAGTGGGAAAAACAAACCCACAAGGAAGCCCATAGGTTCAGACAGAAGAATCAAACCACACAAATGCTCAGGGGTGGCAGACTGCGGCTTAGCAGGCCTTCAATTTTAAAAGCACGTTTCATGGCCTTAGCTGGTTTGGCTCAGTGGTCAGCCTGTGGAGTGAAGGGTCCTGGGTTCGATTCCAGTCAAGGGCACGTGCCTGGGTTGCGAGCTTCATCCCCAGTGTGGGGCGTGCAGGAGGCAGCCCATCAATGATTCTCTCTCATCATTGATGTTTCTATCTCTCTCTCCCTCTCCCTTCCTCTCTGAAATCAATAAAAAATATATTTATAAAAAAAGATGCCCTGCTGGTTTGGCTCAGTGGATAGAGCGTCGGCCTGCGGACTGAAGGGTCCCAGGTTCGGTTCCGGTCAAGGGCATGTACCTTGGTTGCGGGCACATCCCCAGTGGGGGGTGTGCAGGAGGCAGCTGATCGGTGTTTCTCTCTCATCGATGTTTCTAACTCTCTATCCCTCTCCCTTCCTCTCTGTAAAAAAAATCAATAAAATATATTTTAAAAAATAAAGAAAAGAAAAGCACATTTTATGAATTCAGTAAAATATCAATAATTTAAAGTATTAAAAGAAAAGTCAATCTGAACAAGTTTAAATTCTGCTGAATTACAAACTATATTTGAAAAATCAGCTTTAATACTATCAATCAGGCTAATAAATGTTTCTGAACAGAATTATTTTGGTGAATAAAGGGGCACTTTTTTTCTTATAAAGAGTCACATACACATTTGATTTGCTAATGAAAAAAAATAGATTTAAGCATGCTAATGTCTCCTAATAGAAGGCAAGTTTGCTTAGCGATCTCTTTCTTAATACATAAGAAAATGATCAACTTCAGCTCAGACATTTTCACAAGTCTCTCAAATTCTTCCTTATTAGCATAGAAATTAATGAGGTTTAATGGTCACATTTCCCTACTTATTAGATTGGTCCTGTTGGGACCAATCTGTAATTCTTTACTTCTTGTTAATAAAGGCCTCAAAATTCCAAGTCACAAGAATTATGGGGTCCTCAAATTAACTCTATTTATGTAAATTTTTAATTTATGTTTTCAGAAAGATGTTGGACACCTGTGGAAAGATGCACACTTTGAAACACTTAAAAACTGCAGGTTAGAAAATTGCACACCATCCTGCCATAAACTTGTACACAGCAACAACCTGATTTAAATCCCCAAATCTACGCACCCTTACAAGATCTGAGAGCAGATCATATCTTCACGGTTAGCCACCATGTCCTCAACAAAGGAGATTCTGAAATCTATGGGCAAGGCAGCTTTTCGGGGCAGACCTGTAACACCTTTAACCTTCTAAGATTAATTCTAATAGAAAAAAATTTCCAAACCAAGGGACTTCATTTGGAATTTTGATTTACAGAGAGGGTTCTTTCAGATTTACACTGCCACTTTGTCTAGTCGATTTTCTAGACTAAGCTCTCTAAACGTGGTCGCTTGCCCCACTCCTGACACGAACAAGCTGCACCATTTTTTACCCCAATGCTGTGCTCTGCGGTACTAAAAAGCAGGCCTGAGAATGAGATCTTGGCTCCAACCCCAGCTCTGCCACTAACTAACTACTGCTATGAACAATGTGGGCACTGTTCACTAGGCCACCTACAGAACAAAGGCGTCAGACTCAGGTGATCTCAAGGTTACCCTCCACCTCATCAGTCTCTCCTTGGGACCATTCTGGTTCCCAATCTACTTGCAGGGATAAAACCCCAACTCGATGGCTATTTTAAGCATGAAGAGAAAACAAAGAAGAAAAAGTACAAAAGTGATGTTAGCCCATTAGGAACTTCATTAAATCTCCTTTGAACAAGTCTCAGAGCCTGTGCTTCAAGTCCTGGTGCAGCCTGGATGTTCGAGGGAACCAGCCGGAACACCCACTTTGCCCAAAACTCTGAGAAACCGGTCCTGCCCCCTTTCTCCTCTATTGGGGATTAGGGGCCACCCTGTGCAGCTGTCTCTCAAGGGAGGAGGATGTCGTTTCTTCAGAAAACAATGTTACCCACTCCTCCTTTCAGCCAGGGGTAAGGACCTCCTACATCACAGTGAGAGCCCTGTGCTTAAAGCACGGGTCTGTGAAACCCAAGCAGGTGGCAAAACTCCAGCACAGCTGTATCTGAACCGCCTTCTGAGCTGTGCCCTGCGCACACCGCACGCTAAGCATTCCTCTGGGTTTCTCATGACAAAGCCGCAGAACCTCCGCACTGCCCTCTGTCCTCAGCCCTTCGTCGCTGAGCCGTCTACTTCAGACAAGGCAGGGAAATTTTGTTTGAACAAGGGCCCTATTATAAGTTTTTCTCTGCTATCGATGTTTCCAAATGAGGCAGCCTGTCAAAGAGCAAGTAACCCAACTTACTCCTACGGTGACAGGTACTTGTCTTAACTGCCTATTAACTAACCTAGTCCTTCCTTTTTTAATTCAACATAAATACTGTCACTAACCTAAAGGGGTGGGAAATCCAAGTGAGAACCCACCTTCTGCAGTCTGGAAAGGTTTTTCTAGGTTCTTCTTCTGAGGTTCCTTACACCAGTACCAATTTTTTTAATTTTTTTTATTATCAGACACACAACTGAACCGAAGCCCTCCTGGCCACCGGCATCAGGGAGTCCACCTGAACCAGCCAGGGAGTTCACTGAGATAAGCCGAGGTCAAACCCAGCGTGGCTGGATTGTGCAGACCAGCCAGCTCTACGCAGTGAAACTCAGTCCCCCGGCCAGCGGCCAAGCCCCTGAGCCCACGCTCTCAAAATGTCAGGACCGTGATGAGAAGAATATAAATGGGCTTTATGGACAGTAGGACCAGTGATAGAAACTGGTACCATCCACTGATGCTGGGTTAGTTGTGTCATCTTAACATGAGAAAAATACATGTTTTTTAAAAATTCCTAACTTTTAGCAATTGTCCTTTACTGTCAATAACAGTTGGGACTAGAAGTATGTCAATCATTATCATTTAGTACCTATTACCATATTTGCAAGCTCTGACATAATGGAGAGATGCTCTCTCTTTAACCATCCACTTTATTTAAGTCCTTTTTAATAAACAATGAACTCTGCTCACTAGGGATTTAAAATATTAAAAACCAACTGAAGTACTTAAGTAAGAACTGCACCACATAGAGTGGCTATCTGGCCTATTTAGAGAGAACTAGTTTATTCATATTTTTAAAAGTAAATATAATAGTCATCTTGTATGACAGTTCCCTGCTAGCCTACTTTCATCTCTACAAAAAGCTCCCTAAAGTTTATAATTGGAGAATGTTGGAAGTGGAAGGATGCCTAGTCCAACCTCTTTGTTTTACAGATTTATAAGCTGAGTCCCAGAGATGAGAAGTGGCTTGATCCACATCACAGAGCTGGAGAACGGCAAAACCAGGAGTGGAACAAACACCCCCTCACTCCACTCCAGCCCTCTCCTCACTCTCACAGGCTGTCTTCCTTAGGAAAGAACCTTTGGGGATGTGCTGGACAAATCAGGATCATGCCAGGTTTCCACCGGCTCCCAAAAATGATAACCTACGTTCTGCTCTGTAGTTGAGCAAAGCCTCATTTTCCACGTAATAGGAAGGCTGGTTCCAGGGCCCCAACTAGGTACCAAGGGAAAATGCAGGTCAGCACTGTCTGGGGGAAGTACTCAGGAACCTGTCACTTTAGAGTCCATAATCCCCAGCCTGACCCAGAACTGCCTTTAAGAGATAGCATCTCTCCAGGTTTAAAGCAAAGCCATCGGGAAGCAAGTAGAAGTATGGGGCGTGGAGACCCATCATTGGGTTCCCAACAACTAGGGCAGGATGGTCAGGACACAAGGCCACCCCAAGCCCCTCCTTCCTGCAGAGCCTCTCTTACCGTCCAGCCATGGATCACCACGAAGGTTTTGCTGCTGTGGTTGAAGTGGCAGTTAGCCACAGACTCTGTCACTCCGGGAATGATGTGGCAAGTGTCCTCAGCTGTGTCTTCAGGGGTCCTTAGAGCAAATTTACTTTCAATGTCTGTAAAATCTCTTTCTCCTATAATATGTGAAAAGAAAAAATTGGATATGAAGCTCATTGGAGGGCTGTGTTTTTTTATTTGATGAAATGGTGAGTATGTCTAAGGTTCACAAGCAGCCAGCACCAATACCACTTGTGTTTCTAAAGTTTTTTAAAAAATGAATGTGGTTTGCAAGAGAATGACTGATTCTCTAGTGGTGATCAAAGCTGACAGAGACGGTCTTCAAATAACTGTGAATTAAACAATATGGATCTCTCCTATATCTTCCATCCTCTCCTTCAGTCAGGGAGTGTGTGTGTGTGTGTGTGTGTGTGTGTGTGTGTGTGTGTGTCACTACTATTAGAAATTCCTTAGTTAATTCAATCTTCTCTCAAAATATAGATTGGCCAAGGTCACGCTGTTTATAATAGTGGGAGAGAGAATGGGGACCAGAACGCAGGTCTCTGGGTTCCAGTTCAAAGTTCATTCTCTTAGAGAACATTAGTTCGTGGCTCTCTCGTTGTCTAGTTCCACGCATATCATATATCTCTGATCCCATAATAGTATACAATAAAGCTTATTTGCCTTGAAGATTGTTTCCTTTTCAACAGCATGGTTTTTTAAATATTAACAAAAAGAAAAGTTGGTGACTCGAGGAAGCTTTGGTGTGGAATGGGTTCCACCCCTGTGGCAGGACACATCAGTTCAAGATATTTTTAAAAGTAATTTAGTGGGTTGTTCATAAATACCTGAGCCATTGTTAACTCTTTCCCCAAATATTTATTTTCCCACTTATGCCTTTAATCTTCCATAAAGTCAAAGCTTAAAAAACTACTGTAAAGCTGGTTTGGGAGAGAATCCACTTTGGTTCTTCATAATTAATCCCAAAATGAATACAGAGAGAAAGAGAACTTTAGCATATTTCTCTCTGGACAATAAATCTAAATGTTGATAAATCTTCACAGGGTATTTGTAAACAGTACATATCACGTCACAGTGAACACTTGAAGTAAACACTGTGGCAGATAAAATCAGACTGATTTACAAAGCAAACACAGAGGGAAGTTATATTAGGGGAAAATATATTTTTAAATATAAAAATATAACTATTATTACTATTTTGTTGCTAAAATAGTAATTTCTTATCAAGGGAAAAATAATCTGCCTATTCACTTTAAGAAGGTAATAACTTATAGATTTCAGATTTCACTATTTAAAACTTTCAGGAGATACATAACTGAGATTTAGAAATACTTCTAATTTCTTAATTCACATTTATTCTTTTCACAACTCAAAAGCTGAAAATCTGTCATTTTAAATAACATTGCAAAAGTGAGGCCAAAAATAAGAATGATATTGTACATGGAAAGACAAACATTCAAACCAAAATTATCATCGATTTATCTGAGGACTGGCCAATATTTTCCTTTTTATTTTTCTTAATAATTTTCATAGTTATTTTTCAAAATTCCTAAAACAATATTGTGGTTACTTCTTACTAAGTATTCATTATTGTAGGGAGCGGTTATAGGGTTAAGCCTCAGACTGACCTGTGGCAGGGCCACAAACAAGTCCCAGCTTGGAAGGCAGAGCCCTCCAAGCATAATTAGGCTTGACCTTACAGCCCTCCCTAGTTCCTTCCTAGGTAGCTAATGGGCTGTGGGAGGTGCAGCAAGTGCTGCCAAAATAAGGTGAAACTCGCAAGAACTTTGTAAACATGTTGACCACTTCCCTTGTTTTGCTTTGTGTGCTCTGACTATAAAATAAAGCTTCGGCTTGCAGGCTGTGTCTCTCTGTGTCCTCATCCAGGCACAAGAGATCCATAGAGCCCCAGCTGTATTCTCTTGTCTGTCTTCTTTAATCCTTCACCGCTAGCCATGCTGGACGCAGTTCATGTGGCGCCCAACATGGGCCCTGAGGCCTGGGTACGGGAAACTACAATTGCAAGGTGAAAGGACCCTCCAGTAAAGCGCGCACACAAAGCAAAAAGTAAGGTAAGGAGCGAAGTTTAGTAGTAGCTGGGTGTAAAACGTGGGAAATTCAGGATCTCAGGAAAGGGATCTCTAAAACAATGCTCAAAGAAGCATAGTCAAATTCTTAAATTTAAGTTGTGCCTAAGGACTGTACCAGTAAAGCAAAAAATAGAAGTCCTAATAGCAATGCTTAAAGGTAAACCAGGACATTTCGCTAAAGACTGTAATGCTAGAATTGGAAGTCAAAAGGCTACGGGGAGTGGAAACAAGCAGCCTGGACTATATCCAAGATGCAGGAGAGGAAAGCATTGGGCAAATGAATGCCATTCCAAGGCTGATGTCACTGATAATCCAATGCCCTCTAGGCAGGGAAACTTCAAACGGGGCCAGCTGTCTTGTTTAATCTTTCACTGCCCCTCCTCAGGTTCACCCCTGGCCGTGTTGGACGCAGTTCAATTATATGTAACAAGGTGGACACACACGCACACACACGCACGCACACACACACACACACCAATCTCTAGAATCTAAACACGCTAAGATAATTTCTTCAAATAAGAGACTGATATTTAAAGCTCTTTTTTTCATTTCCTATAGTAAAATTGCACTTGGAATGCACTCATCCATCAAGAGTGCACTCTGCTTTTCATCTTATTTGAAGCTATAGGTCTTCCTTTTGCTTCCTAACCAAGGAAGCACGCTGGTGGCCTAATTATTTATCTGACAGTGGGAAAAACATATTGCAGATTTTTAATCTGCTTCTGTATTCAATGTGCAAGAAATTTTTATTGTTAGAAAATACTTTAGAAAATTTAAAACTAAACTAGTGTCCCTCTCCCACATCTCTCCACATCAAATAACTCTTGCCTCCTCTCTACCAGTCTTATTGTAACATGTTCAATTAGCAGAATTTTTAAAGCAGGAATAATCTGAACAACCTGGCGGATAGATCTCACCCACTACCTATTTGACAAATTGATATTTAAGACTGTGCCTTGCACAACTCCAGAGGACAACACTAGCTTTCAGTCCATTTTCCCCTAGATTATGCAACATGGTGGTCCTGGTGTTGCTGGTGATTTTGAAATGATTAAAAATATTCTTTGTAATTACTAAGGCTGGCTTTGTACATTTACACACACACACACACACACACACACACACACACACACACAATCTATTCAATCCATAGATCCTGTATCAGATTATCTGTATAGTTCATGGGGAGCTCCAATTCCCCACAACCAAGATCTCCTGTTGGGTACATAGCTTGCAAAGAAAAATAATAGTAAATTCATACATTCTCAAGCAAATTTGTATTTGGAGACTTTTATTTCACTTTGCAAGGAAAGTATTTTTCATTTTAAGTTACAGAAAACATAGGAAGCCTTTGACAGGAAAATACTACCACTCTATAGGCTATGTGATGTTTTTAATGCAATGGATGAAATCATAGATGTCAGTTTTACCTTCTCTCTGATGTTCTGATAGGAATTTTCATACTATAGGTGTTTGTGGGCCCCTCACGATGTCTCGGCCTCCTAAAGACGAGTGTGTTTTACAAACCCCTATCAGCCCTCACAGAACTGACTTGGGCCGCGTAGAGATGGGGAGAGAGATGGATCCTGATTGCGAGCTTTCAGTATGTGCTTTACACATTGGGAGTGTGCCTGGCTGGCAGATGAACTGATACGGCTTCCTTTTATTAAGGAAATTACTGTTTCCATACATGGAAATATTAGTCACTCTGCACTTATTCTTTGAAGGGGATAAGGATCTTTTACCAGGTCCCTTTGGAAATTAAAGCCATCTAGAATAATAAAGGGGGGGGGGCACCTAAGGTGTATTTCTTTATAAGAACCTCTATCCTGAATTTAGCTTATCATACCAGCACGACCATGCCAGCCTGGCCCCCTCAGACATGTCCTTATTAAGCACTAAGGGGAAATTTGGGGGTGCCAAGCAAATTGCATGCTAAGGCATTTCATGACTATGTAATCTTTATTCCTAAACTCCTAAATAGATAGCTAAAAACCTAAGTGTGTGCATAAAGACAAGGAAGTTATCTTAATGCGGATAATAACTCACAGAGATAAAATTAGGTTGAAAGTCGAAGCGCTTTAAGGATAAATTTAGAGAAGATACATTTTTGTTGCTAGAAAAGGAAAAGCATGAAGCATCCCAGTAGATATTCCAAAGGCAGCTCACAGTTATCAGATGAAGTTGATTGACATTTATAAGAAGACTTGAGGTAGAAGAGCTCAATTATAATGCAACTCTCTTTGAAGTTTCTACTTTCTCTCCCTTCCCCTCCCCTCCCTCCCTCCTAAAAGCCCTCATCAGTCATTCCTCTACTCTCTAAGACTGATGGTCGCAATCACTGACTCAGGCAGCTTCTGCAGAGAGCCAAGAAACAAGTTAAATTAATGAAAATAAAATAAAATAAAAAACAAGTTTTATGAGGGGGAGAAAATCAATATTGTTATCTAAAATGGATAGTGAACCGTATAGCCCAACTTCTCCTCCGGAAATAAAGCAAGAAAGGAGGACTGAGCTAAAAATACACTGCCTGAAAGTGACAATGTTCCTTTGTACCTCCTCCCCTAACTCAGTACAGCTATTCCCCCATCAATCCTGCCATTGCAGGTGGTATCTGCTATTTTGCTGTCATCGCCCAGCATGTTTAATTCAGATGTTAGCCTGGAAATTCACTGTGACCAGTCAAATGGAACTTCGGCTGCTGAGCGCTGACCCATATGCTTGTCTTCTAGTTCTTACGGTTTCCTGATGAGGCCACGCAGAGCTCAGGTGGCTCCAAGAACAAGGAAACTGAGGGCCGTGCTTCCTATCCTCGTGTTCTTCTTAGAATAAACTCGAGATGAGGAGTAAACTCAGAGCCCCGAGGAGGTACTACTCACCTTTCCCTCACACCTGTATCTTTCTTCTCTGAAACTCTTACTGTCTCAGATGAACTCCTTTGGAGGAGAAAAGGGGGTGGGGGAAGTTGCTGGCTAAGAGAAGCCTAATATAAAGGGGGGTGGGGAGGGGTGAGACTGAGAGGGATTAATTTCAAGTCTACTAAAAAATGGCTCCTCCATGCATTTACAGCCAGTACAAGCGTGCTGGTTAAAATCCAATTTAATTCATTCATCACCTAAATGTCCATTGAAATCAAAGAGTAAGAATTACAGGGGCCTAAGAAAGATTTGAGTCTGGCCCAAACTCCTCTTTTGGAGTTGAGGAAGATAAACCCCAAGAGGGGACACGGACCAGCCCAGGAATTTGGGTCCTGGACCTCTCAGGGGGCCTAGCAGGAACGGACACTCCGGAGACACGTCTCTGTGTGTGTTCTGCGGTAGAAGTAACACTACCCTATGGTGGGCTTTCTAAAATAAGAATGCGGAGTTTGTTCCTACCTCCTTCTTGGATGGTGCCAACCCCTCAAGGGGAACGTGCCGCCACAGGAGATGTCCAGCTTTAAGGGAATCTGCATTGTTCTTAACCTAGCAAGCATGTCCTTCCACACCATTCCGCACCGAAAGAAACTCACACACAAGTCAGGGACGAACTCGACTATAACTTGAACCACTGCGCACGGGCCACCCGAGAGGGCGTCCACGCGACACCACCAGAGCTTCAGTTCCGCCGGCGAAGAGAACAGAGCACGCTGCCTCCTTTTATGACTTGCTGCAGTTGCTTTATTTTTTTCTTTCTGTATTTTATCATTTAAGAAAAAACACAGCAGCAAGTTCTGTGTTGACTTCAATAAGACCAACTAGTCCATCCTTTAAGCAGGCAGGCTGCCTCTATTGCGGGCAGGTCTCTGGTGGAGCGCGGGTTCCTCCCACCCCACCCCACCCCCACCCCACCCCACCCCACCCCGTCCGCAAGAAAGAAATTCGCATCTGGCCTGCAGCGCCTTAAGCTCCCGGGCAGTGACTAGGGGTCAACCGCGGCCGCCTCCCGGCGGCGCCAAAAGTGGGGCTCAGCTAAGAAGACAGTGAGGAGAACCACTGAAAACCTGGCAGCCCCCAAGTCCCCGTTTTCAGGGGAATCACCCCTTTTCTGGCTGTGTTGGGCGCTATGAAAAACCGAGCGTACAAGAGCCGCCGCTGGAGGAGCCTCCGCGCCTCGCATCTCCGGTCCCCACGCCCACCTCGGCGCAGAGTGAGAGTGTCCTGCGCTTCTGGGGTGCGGAGCACCATCCCCCCGCCTCGGGCCGGCTTCTCCAAAGGGGCCGCGCTCTGCCCGCGCTCCCACGGGCGGGGGCTGAGCCGCAGCCGAGGCCACGCCGGGGTCACCTTGGCCCGCGCGCCTTTCATTCCAGGGCCCCCGCCTCCCGAGCGGGGATGTGACTGCTGGTCACTGCCACCCGAGCCCTTCCTCCCGCCTCCCTCGTCCCGCCTCTCACACTCTCCTGTCCTTTCCGGCTGCGCCGGGAGCCCGGGAACCGGCCCCAACGGGAGCGGAGGGGACAGCGCGGGAACCGGCAGGGCGGGAACTGCGAGCCGCCCCGGCAAGATCGGAAGGAGAACTCCCTTCCAGCCGCTCCCGGATCCCGCCCCGAGGACTTCTCCGAGCAGCGCTCGGGCTAAGAGAGTCCTGGGTGCGCATCCGCATCCCCATCCGCCCTCCTCCTTCCCATCCTCCCGAGCCGGGTCTGCAGGTGGAGGGGCGTCTGCGCGCAAAACTTACTGTCGGCGGCCACCCCTCCGCGGGAGGCGGTCAGACTCTGGAGCCAGACGCCCAGAGCCACCAGGAGCAGCGCTTTGCTCTCCATCTGAGTTCGTTCCTCCGCAGGAACTACTGGGCACGGTCGGGGGAGGACAGACTGATGGACCCGGAGCCGGAGGCGGGAGGCGGCTGGAGGAGCTTCGGTTCTGAGCGGGTCAAGTCGCCTTTCGAAGGGCAGAGCCAGGCAGCTAGAAGTGGCAGGTTTCCTCGGAGGAAGAGGAATCGAGTCTGACACTGTTTCCACTCCACGGCTGCTTAAGTGACAGGAAATATGCAAATAAACCTCATCACCTATTGGCTATAAAATCATAAGTTGGGGGGAGGGCCCAAAATTCACTTCCAAATGTTTGAGCAAACTGTGATGAAGATCAACCCTGCCAGCGAGAAGAGGGTGAAAGAGCAGAAGGGATTTGTGAATTCCCGATTGGCTTTTCCTAAGGGATCTGGCTCTCCGGGGCCCCCTGCGCAAGCCCCACGCACAGGTTTCTGTGGATTTATGTTAAATGCTCCACCATCACCGGTTTTCCAAGGAGGGGAAGTTAAGCTGTTAAGCTACATTTGGTCCAAACTTAACCCCACTCCTCTTTTGATGGATCCTGTTTGTAACTCGCAGGATTTATTTCCCAAAAAATTCTCCTGGACGATGTCAATTTAGGGAACTATAAACACACAGTGTTCTGTGGCTTGTGCTCGAACAATCTGGTATTTTAATATTGGCAAAACGTATTAGCTGATGTGGTGAAGGACAGCCCTCTTACTGTAACTACTTTCTCACTTTTCCCTCGTGCAAATTATACCCAAACTCATCAAAGAATGCAAGCATAACATTTTATCCTCAGAGGCAGAATATCAAAGTCAAAAACTCTAAAGCTACTATTGTTATGCAAAGTGAAGAAGCCAGTCACAAAAGACAGATGTTGTAAAATACCCACAAATAGGCAACTCTTCTAGACAGAAAGTAGATCAGTGGTTGCCTGGAGCTGGGGAATAGGGAAGGGGAGTTTGGAGAAGTTTTGGGGGGATAGTGATGAAAATGTTTTAAGTTACATTACGGTGATGGTTGTACAACTTGGTAAATACACTAAAAAAATTGACTTGCACACTTCAAATCATTGAACTTTATGGTATGTAAATTATATCTTAATAAGGCTATTAGCAAAGATGTATTGAGATATGCAGTTAAAATAATAAGAATAATGAAAAATAAATAAAAGCAAAAAAATTATAAGAATAATGAAATCACATTGGAAATTATAATTTTTTGTCAAAGTGCCCAGAATGCTATCAAATATCTTTTGAAGTGTAAAGGACTTGCATTAGCCAGAAAGGAAAATTACCTCCACTCTCCACTTTATATCTGAGAAATAGTCTCAAAAATCAAAACCTCTAATTCACTATCTTATATTGGATTCTCTCTCTCTCTCTCTCTCTCTCTCTCTCACACACACACACACACACACACACACACAATCTACCTTTGTATGTTAAGAGGATAAAAGGCCATATTATTTAAACTAGGCTCAGATTTAAAGTTTATCTCAAAAATGAAATACACCTGATACTACCCAAATTATTCAAAGTGTGCTATCCTGAAGACTAGGTTTCTATTTTTAAGTTGATACATTAAGTGGCACAACACAATATATTGTCTTGTATTGAGATGATTAAACAATATATTGTACGCATTCATTCTATCCTGCAAAGTATGTGGAGGATTTTGAAACCTGCCAAAAATTAAATCCTTTAGAAGAATTTTAGACGTAAAGAACAACCGTGCAAAGGGATAAATAACTGTGATGTGGCCGTCCTCCAAAAGTTATATAGTAAGTTTGAATTTTAAAAAATGACATGAGATTAGTACAGCTGTATTGCATGTACTCAGGCATAAATGACATATAAACGGAAGTGCAAATGCCTGCTATCTTACACAGAATATTCATGCAGCCTATTTTCACGCACAATTTTTTAATCATTTGCTAATACAACCAAACCAATCTGTTCAATCGTCTGTGCCTTTCAGAGAACTACAAGAAGATTGCTAAAGGGGAGCCTGATGCTTATGAAAATGTTTAAAGTGATTTTCCAGGTTAACAGATAACAAAATTAAAGATCTTGAGAAATTCTTTTTTTTTAATATGAAACTGGTTTTGGAGTGGCCTGTGGTGTTACATTCTATGTCCGTTAAGGTTGCAGAGATTTCCAAGAAAAATTAACTCAGCAGCTCAGCTTGCTAGGAAAGCGACAGGTTGGCTCTAATCCCGAGACCTGCGGTGGGCAGGTGGGTGTGGCGGCAGCGCGCTCTCCCGATTGGCTGCTCTCTGGGTGACCAGGTGCCAGAGCTCTGGTACTGAGGCTCATATGACCTCCACGCTCCCGCTGCCAGGGCCGTAGCCAGGCGCCTCCACCAAACCTCTGCCAGGTTATTTGATCCCCTGTAGCGTGCGGCTCCACGTTTTCCGGAATTGACTTTTCCCTTATAACAGACTTAAAAAGCTTCAGATTAAAAGAAGCTAAGCTTTTCATACACGTTTAATAAACCAGTACACACGGCAGGACACTTGCTCCTGGTATAAGTAGAAAGTTAAATGGGCATACCTAAAGAAACGACCAAAAAATCCAGAACTCCACATGTAGGGAAACTGTATCCATCAATCAATCTATCTATCTATCTATCTATTATTTAGATAGTGGGCCTGCTATTCGCACACACTGGGCACTTTTCCTACCTTTTTGCATTTAGTCATTACAAAAACATCCCAAATTTAGTAATATTTTTTTTTTAATATATTTTTATTGATTAAGATATTACATATGTGTCCTTGTCCCCACGTTACCCTCTACCCCCCACGCCCCCCACCCCCGCTCATGCCCTCACCCCCCCGTTGTCCATGTCCATTGGTTAGGCCTATATGCTTGCATATAAGTCCTTTGGTTGATCTTTCCCCCCTACCCCCACCCTCCCCTACCTTCCCTCCAAGTCCCGACAGTCCAATCAATGCCTCTCCGTCTCTGGATCAGTCCTTGTTCATCAGCTTATGTTGTTCATTATATTCCACAAATGAGTGAGATCCTGTGGTATTTATCCGCTCTCAAGTTCCATCCATGCTGTGGCAAATGGCAAGAGTTCCTTTTTCTTCTTCCTCTTCTTAAAGAATACCTTTCAGCATTTCATATAATGCTGGTTTGGTGGTGATGAAGTCCTTTAGCTTTTTCTTATCCGTGAAGCTCTTTATCTGACCTTCTATTCTGAATGATAGCTTTGCTGGATAAAGTAATCTTGGTTGCAGGTTCTTGCTATTCATCACTTTGAATATTTCTTGCCACTCTCTTCTGGCCTGCATGGTTTCTGTTGAGAAATCAGCTGACAGTCGTATGGGTACTCCCTTGTAGGTAACTGACTGTCTTTCTCTTGCTGCTTTTAAGATTCTCTCTTTATCTTTTGCTCTTGGCATTTTAATTATGATGTGTCTTGGTGTGGTCCTCTTTGGATTCCTTTTGTTTGGGGTTCTCTGCGCTTCCTGGACTTGTAAGTCCATTTCTTTCACCAGGTAGGGGAAGTTTTCTGTCATTATTTCTTCAAAAGGTTTTCAATATCTTGCCCTCTCTCTCCTTCTGGTACCCCTATAATTCTGATGTTGGTACGCTTGAAGTTGTCCCAGAGGTTCCTTACACTATCTTCATATTTTTGGAATCTCTTTTCTTTTTTCTTTTTCGGTTGGGTATTTTTTGTTTCTTTGTATTTCAAATCTTTGACTTGATTCTTGGGATCCTCTTTTCTGCTGCTGGATCTCTGTAAATTATTCTTTATTTCAGTCAGTGTATGCTTAATTTCTAGTTGGTCCTTTTTCATGTCCTCCATGGTCTCCCTATACTTATTGAGGGATTCATTAAATTTATCGGCGGTTTCCATAAAATTCTTGAAAAACCTTATAACCGTGGCCTTAAACTCTATATCCAATCGTTTGCTTTCCTCCATTTCTGCCATTTGTGACCTGTTTCTTTGTCTCCGCATTTTGGTTGCTTCCCTGTGTTGATAGAGTGGCTTTGTGTGCTAGGTGTCCTGTAGGGCCCAGTAGCTCAGCCTCCCCAGTTACCTGAGGTGGACACTCTTGGTGCACCCCCTCGTGGGCTTTGTGCACAGTCTTGTTGTAGCTATGCCTTGGTTGTTGTAGGATCACTGGGAGGAATTGACCTCCAGGGCAATTGGCAGCGAGAATCAGCTGCCCTGATGATGCTCAGCTGTGTAGCAATGCAAGCCGCTGTGGGGCCTGGGCCTTGTCTTGGAAGCTCTGAGTCTATCTGGCCCGGCTGGGGTTAGGTAATTACAGGTTGCAAATGGCCGGGGCATTCATATGCAAAAGCCTCTGCCGCAGCCTGGGTGGGGCGGGGTCTCAAGGAATCAAAGGGCTGAGAAAGCAGCTATGGCGGAGCCTCAGCCCTGCCCTAAGGAGTCTCGAGTCCCAGTGTCCCGGCAACGGCTGCAAGCACCTCTGAGGGAAAGCCGCTCTCAAGCTCGCCCGCTGCCAGACAGTCCAGTATTTCCCCGTATGAGCCCTGGGTCCCCAGAGACTTCCCGGAACCGGATTTCAGAGCCGTCGGGAGCTTGTGTCTCCCTCCGGATTCAAAAAGACAGCCGCGTCCTCAGGTGCCAGACCCTTTCCGCGCGCGCGCACGAGCCCCCGTACCTCTGCACGCCACCTCCGCAGCTCCTCCCGCTCGCAGTGTGCTTTTCTCTCCTTCTAGTTGTAGAATTTACACTCAGCCAGCCCTCCTGTAGCTCTGGATGATGTCCACCTTGTGTTTTTGATGCATTTATCGATTGTTGTGGGAAGCAGAAATTTCCCGGTGTTTATCTATGCCGCCATCTTAGTTTCTCCCAAATTTAGTAATATTAAGGTTGTACAGATGAAGGTAGATAAAGTGCAAGGAATATTAAATAGCAGTAACCACAAATCATAAAGTGTTTTCTTGTATGGTGATCCCGAGAAGGAAGGAACGTGTATTTGATGTGTTCTGTTTTACTGTTGCTGTAATTCAAAGCAGAAACGTCTGGAAAGATGGTTTCCGTACATGCATGGTTCCGTACAGATTCTATTTTGTGGCTCTTTTGCTAAATTATGATGAAATGTCTGGGCTCTAAAAGAGCATGAGACCCTAGCTGGTTTGGCTCAGTGGATAGAGCATCGGCCTGCGGACTGAAGGACCCCGGGTCAATTCCAGTCAAGGGCACACGCCTGAGGTTGCAGGCTCATGCCCGGGGGACATGCAGGAGGCAGCCAATCAATGATTCTCTCTCAACATTGATGTTTCTATCTCTCTCTTCTTCTCCCTTCCTCCCTGAAATTAATAAAAATATATTTTTTAAAAATAAAATAAAAACAAAAGAGCATCAGTGCTTCTGAAGTGGATCTGGTGTCTATCATAAAAATTATATGTAATGAAATAAAAAGCATGGCTGGTACAGATAAAATTTGCCAATACAAAATCATAAATATAAAAAATATGTTCAGGTCTACTGACTTTTAATTTTAAAAAACCAAGATGTTTACTAAACTCTGTCATGAAAGACTTTTCCACTGCTGCCCACCCATACCCAGCCTGGAACTGTAGACAGGGAGGAGCGACGGCCGCATCTGGACAGAGATGGGACGTGACCCTCAGGGGAGGATGAGGGCGAGGTCATAGCTCCGGGACCTGGTGCCTGAGGCTGCAGCTGTTCCTACGGGCAGTTCAGTGGAGATGCTGGTGTTGCAGACCTCTTCTCTGATTCCTTACCCAACAAAGCTACTTTGAAGAAACACCAAGTAGCAGTTCAAGGAAAAATTAACCCGAACAGAATATCGTTCTCCATTGGTAACCTTGGCTGTCATACTCTGGAAAAGTTAAAATACAAATAAATGTTATATTTAGCCACTTTGTTACTGTCTCCTTCCTTCACCAAGTTTGAGTAAAGGGACCAGGGTTACTATGTGAAGGAATTGTGGGGCGTAAAGAGAATTTTTAAGGATTTTCGTTTTCTTGGTTTGGGAATATTCACCCCTTTCTTTCTTCCAAAAACAAAAGAAAATAACCAAAAAAAGAGAAAGCAAGAGAAAGAAATACTTTAATATCAGCATTAAAAAATTGACTAAGTAAAGTTAAGAGAAATAAAAGATTTAAATAAAAACGAGTGAATTTTTTTTTAAATGTCAGTGTATTGCAATGGCCTGTCCTGGAACAAGGTGTAATGGTGAGGGGGACACGTCAGAACATACCAGAGAGACAGATGCTGGCAGGGGAGCTGCACAGGCCGAGGGTGGAAGGAAGCAGGCCTTCCCTAGAAGACAGACAACTCAGACAAGCTGAAAAATGTCCCACAAATAGCCCACTGGATTTATCAGCTATGTTTACCTATAAGTAGTTTCTTTCCCCTTCTCACACACGCACACACACACACACACACATACACACACTAGGAGACCTAGGTGATGACTTGAATGGGCAATACCACGCATGGATGTTGCTGAGGGCTTCACATTTGGAGATAACCTCAGACAAATCATCGAAGCCGGAGCATGACCATGAGCTGAGCCTGACTCCAGCACAGATATGTTTGAAGCGCCCCCTGCTGACTTCCTGGTGACACTGTAACATCTCAAAAAAGCCATTTGAAGAGGCCGGAAACAATTGACTCGAGTAATCATTAAGCTCTTTTGTATTTTTATTGGAGTTTTTCCTGTTTGTTTTGTCAAATTATATGTAACCATGAAGGAAGAAGTTATTGCTCTTCTCACCTCTGTGCTTACTTCCCACCGCATCCAAAAGTTAGTAGGTTCTTAGTGAATAATTGTTGGGTGAATGAATAACACTGGGTGAAAGATGGTCCAGTGCTAAATGGGGAAGAAATAAGGGTATTTTTTATTTTAAATTTTCACTAGCTTTAGTCATTATGAAGCTTGAATGTGTGTGTGTACACACACTCTCACACACACACACACACACACACACACACACACACACACACACATCCTCCTTGCCATAATCTAGTCTACTTAGACCAGTGATGGCGACCTATGACACGCATGTCAGAGGTGACACGCAAACTCATTTTTTGGTTGATTTTTCTTTGTTAAATGGCATTTAAGTATATAAAATAAATATCAAAAATATAAGTCTTTGTTTTACTATGGTTGCAAATATCAAAAAATTTCTATATGTGACATGGCAACAGAGTTAAGTTAGGGTTTTCCGAAATGCTGACACGCCGAGCTCAAAAGGTTCGCCATCACTGACTTAGACCAAATCTAACTGGTCAGGGAAATGGAGAACAATTTCATTTAACTTGGGCTTTTTGCTGGCCTCATATATTTCTCCTCTTCCTTTTAATTAACTTTTTTGTTAAAAAATATACTCTTGCCCAAAATAAAACCATAAAAGACAAAATTTCAAGCAGTACAAAAGCAGTGCTACCAAACATCCTCCTCTAGTATCTCTCCAGAGCAACAGGTTTCCTTTCTTGTGTATTTCCTATAAAAGTCTATCATTTACAAGCATAAGTGTGTATTCATCCACCATTTACAGTCATGTCAGCAGACCATTCGCACTGTTCTGTAATTTATCTCTTTCACCTAATAAAGTGCCTTAGAGCTCATGCAGAGGGCCCCTTTTTTCTTTCTTTTTAAGCCATCTAAGAGTCTCCTCTGTGGGTGTGCCATCATTTTTTAAGCCAGACATCGATGAATAGTTATTTAGGTCTTTCGGTAATATAAACCATGTTGTAATGAAGAAAGACAAAATTCTTTGAAATTATTAATTCAAAGACTATAAATATTTACCATTTTCATAAGCAAATCACTAGGTTCACTAATGAACATGCATAAATTTACATTTCTACCTACAGTGTAGAAGAGTTGAGTGTGGACATTCTGGCCATAAATGGTGTATTACTGAACTATTTAATCTCTACAAACCCGGAAAGTGAAAAATGCTCTCTTGTTTTAATTTTCATAGTAAATAATAATAATAGCCAACTCATACAGTACTTGCTACATGCCAAGCATTATTCCAAGACTTTGACGTATGTGACTAATGTAATATAAAATAGTTTTATTTAGATATAACTTACATATCACTGAAAATATCCATTTAATGTGTACAAATAAATTGGTTTTTGTATGTTCACAGGGCTGTGTAAACATGATAGATTTTAGAACATTTTAATTACACCCAAAGGAGCTCCGTAGCTATCACTCTGCTCATCTCCTTCGTCCAGCCCCAGCCCTAGGCTACTTTCAGTTTCTATAGATTTACCTGTTCTACACATTTCTTTTTTTTTTAATATATTTTTTATTGATTAAGATATTATATATGTGTCCTTGTCCCCACATTACCCTCTACCCTCCCACCCACCCCCCCCCCGCTCATGCCCTCACCCCCCCGTTGTCCATGTCCATTGATTAGGCCTATATGCTTGCATATAAGTCCTTTGGTTGACCTTTCCCCCTTACCCCACCCTCCCCTACCTTCCCTCCAAGTCCCGACAGTCCAATCAATGCCTCTCCGTCTCTGGATCAGTCCTTGTTCATCAGTTTATGTTGTTCATTATATTCCACAAATGAGTGAGATCATGTGGTATTTATCCGCTCTCCAGTTCCATCCATGCTGTGGCAAATGGTAAGAGTTCCTTTTTCTTCTTCCTCTTCGTAAAGAATACCTTTCAGCATTTCATATAATGCTGGTTTGGTGGTGATGAACTCCTTTAGCTTTTTCTTATCCGTGAAGCTCTTTATCTGACCTTCTATTCTGAATGATAGCTTTGCTGGATAAAGTAATCTTGGTTGCAGGTTCTTGCTATTCATCACTTTGAATATTTCTTGCCACTCTCTTCTGGCCTGCATGGTTTCTGTTGAGAAATCAGCTGACAGTCGTATGGGTACTCCCTTGTAGGTAACTGACTGTCTTTCTCTTGCTGCTTTTAAGATTCTCTCTTTATCTTTTGCTCTTGGCATTTTAATTATGATGTGTCTTGGTGTGGTCCTCTTTGGATTCCTTTTGTTTGGGGTTCTCTGCGCTTCCTGGACTTGTAAGTCCATTTCTTTCACCAGGTAGGGGAAGTTTTCTGTCATTATTTCTTCAAAAAGGTTTTCAATATCTTGCCCTCTCTCTCCTTCTGGTACCCCTATAATTCTGATGTTGGTACGCTTGAAGTTGTCCCAGAGGTTCCTTACACTATCTTCATATTTTTGGAATCTCTTTTCTTTTTTCTTTTTCGGTTGGGTATTTTTTGTTTCTTTGTATTTCAAATCTTTGACTTGATTCTTGGGATCCTCTTGTCTGCTGTTGGATTCTGTAAATTATTCTTTATTTCAGTCAGTGTATGCTTAATTTCTAGTTGGTCCTTTTTCATGTCCTCCATGGTCTCACTATACTTATTGAGGGATTCATTAAATTTATCGGCGGTTTCCATAAAATTCTTGAAAAACCTTATAAACGTGGCCTTGAACTCTATATCCAATCGTTGGCTTTCCTCCATTTCTGCCATTTGTGACCTGTTTCTTTGTCTCCGCATTTTGGCAGCTTCCCTGTGTTGATAGAGTGGCCCTGCGCACCAGGTGTCCTGTAGGGCCCAGTAGCTCAGCCTCCCCAGTTACCTGGGGTGGACACTCTTGGTGCACTCTTGGTGCCTTGGTTGTAGTAGGATCACTGGGAGGAATTGACCTCCAGGCCAATTGGCTGTGAGAATCAGCTGTGTCTAAAGTGGGAGAACTTCTGTGCTGAAGACACCCTTCTGGGGCAAGACTTGCTTCAGTGGGGCTTTGGTGCTCACTGAGTCTGCTCCCTGAGTGTGTCCCTTATGGATCTGAGGAGTTGCAATCTGGATGGTCCCCCTCTGACCACTGGGTACAGTGGCTCCTGGATCTAAGGAGGTGCTAATTCAGCCTCTGCCTGAGGCCACACAGCAGGAGCCATGAAGAGGCTCAGCTGTGAAGCAATGCAAGCCGCGCGGGGCCTTGGGCCTTCTCTTGGAAGTTCCGGGTCTTCCTGGCTCAGCTGCAGTTAGGTACATTCACATGCAAAAGCCTCTGCCGCAGCCTGGGTGGGGCAGGGTCTCAGGGAATCAAAGGGCGGATCAAGGAGCTATGGCTGATTCTCCGCCCTGAGTCGCGGGTCTCAGTGACCTGCTAATTGCTGCAAGCACCTCTGAGGGAAAGCCGCCTTCAAGTTTGCCCACTGCCGGACAGACCAGCTTCTCCCCGTATGAGTCCTGGGTCCCCAGAGACTTCCCGGAACCGGAGTACAGAGCAGTCGGGAGCTTGTGATTCAAAAAGACAGCCGCGTCCTCAGGTGCCACCCCCTTTCCTCTCGCGCGTGCGAGCCGGCCATACCTCTGCACTTGTACCTCTGCACTTCACCTCTGCAGCTCCTCTGGCTCTCAGCGTGCTTTTCTTTCCTTCTAGTTGTAGAATTTACACTCAGCCAGCCTTCCTGTTGTTCTGGATGATGTTTGCTCTGTCCTTTGCGGTAATTTTCAATTGTTGTGAGAGGCGGCAATTTCCCGGTGTTTACCTATGCCGCCATCTTAGTTTCTCCTAAAGAATAATTTTCTTCTACACATTTCATATACATGGAATCATATAATATGTGTTTCTTCTGACTGGCTTTTTCCACTTAGCATAATGTTTTCAAGGTTCATCCATGTTGAAGCATGAGTTGGTACATTCCTTTTTATTGCCAAATAATATTGCATTGTATGGCTATAACACATTTTATTTACCCATCTATCAGTTGATATATATCTGAGTTGTTCCCAATTTTGGGCTACTATAAATAATGCTGCTATGAACATTTGTGTACAAATTTTTGTGTGGACAAATCTTTTTAACTCTCTTGGGTATACACGGAGAAATAGAATTGCTGGGTCATATAGAAACTATGTTTAAGACTTTGAGGGGCTGCCAGGCTGTTGAGTACCTCCTTCTCTATAGTTTCCCAGACTTCCCTGACAGTTTGTCATCACCTCCTTGTGTTGCAAATTAGTGCTCCTGTCTTGATTATCATACTCATGAAGTTGGGGATAAAATTCACTCATAGCCTCTCATGAAACAGACTGACATATCTCAAAGGGGATTTGGGGGAGATGGGAGGAGATTAATCAAAGAACTTATATACATAATAGAGGTCCAGTGCATGAAATTCATGCACTTGCGGAGAGGGGGGCTCCCCCAGCTTGGCCTGTGCCCTCTCGAAGTCCGGGAGCCCTCGGGGGATGTTACTGATGGCTTAGGCCTAAGCTGGCAGTCAGACATCCTTAGCATTGCTATGGAGGTGGGAGAGGCTCCTGCCACCGCTGCTGTGCTCACCAGCCATGAGCTCAGCTTCTGGCTGAGCAGGAGTGCACTGACCACCAGGGGGCAACTCCTGCATTGAGTGTTTGCCCCCTGGTGGTCAGTGCACATCATAGCGACTGGTCATTCCACCATTCAGTAGATTTGCATATTAGTCTTTTATTACATAGGATATGGGTAATCAATGGACACAGATAATGGTGTGGTAAAGGCCTGGGGTGGGGCAGGAGCTGGGAGGAGGGGAGTAAGGGGGGAATTGTGGGCATCTGTAATACTGTCAAAATAAAATAAAATAAATCCACTCATAGTCTCTATCACAGGGGTCCTCAAACTACGGCCCGTGGGCCACATGCAAATACAAATATTGTATTTGTTCCCCTTTTGTTTTTTTACTTCAAAATAAGATATGTGCAGTGTGCATAGGAATTTGTTCATAGTTTTTTTTTACACTATAGTCCGGCCCTCCAACGGTCTAAGGGACAGTGAACTGGCCCCCTGTTTAAAAAGTTTGAGGACCCCTGCTCTATCACCTTAACATCAAACATAGAGCTGGGTATCAGTGTACTCAAACATCTGTGTGAACAAATGAGAGAAAAGAGGGAGGAAGGGAGAGGAGGGAGGGAGGGAGGAAAGAAGGAGGGAGGGAGGGAATGAGGGAGGCAGGGAGGGAGGAAAAGTTGGAAATGTAAACATCGGTATATACTGCAAGGTATTTACATTTACCCCAAAATTATTTTCTACTTTTCTTGTCAATATAGTTAAATAAATGAGCCATAATTAAAAGGATAAATGGAAACCTTTGAAGTCTTAAAGAAGTTTCTATATGAATGAACATGACACTGTGGTGCTGCTATTCACAAAGTAAGTGAAGGTAAGTGCCAGAAGTCAGAACCAAATCAGAAGAATCCAGATCTGAGTTGCATTGTCCTAGACATCTGTGATTATATGGTAGTTCTTTTACTTTTATTATGTGAGTTCAATAGGTTATAGCAAGTGATATAATTTTATAGGTGATTTTTCTCCTACTTGATATTTTAGTGTAAAACTAATTGCCACTTTTATGTTTTCTCATCATCACTGCTAAATAGTACTATTTTATCAGAAACTTATTTATGTGTTGTTTAGTATCAATTCTAATACCTTCCATTCAAGATAGGAAAACAGTCTAATAATAACACAACGTGTCTTATATTAACAGACTTTGAATTTACTGGACCCAACATGATTCTCAAAGAAACTTTGGGAAAATCAGTACACAGATTGATCTTCAGAATTACTTCTAAAACGTCTACTCCCTGACTTCGTGCGTCAATCGCCATTTTCCCCTCACTACACAGAGATTTGAGTGACCCTTGCCCAAAATTCTACACAGCTATCTCAACTGTACTGCAAGTACCCTACCCTAGATGCACTCTTTGGGCCATTTTAAACTACAGAAGTTCAACCCAGTTGACTTATTACCTAATAACAATGTAAGAGGAGCACAAATCTGCCAGGACCTTGAGTCTACATTATTAGAGGCTTTCTCTAGAGGCCTTGAACCCAGTTTGTCTGCTTGACTGGCCAGGAGAAAAGAGACAGTCTCCTGGGCTCAGCCCTGCCTGAATGAGAGAGGCGTTTCCATCTCAGACTACAGCTCCAGCAGCTTTATTGAGGAGTTGCAAGGAAAGCAAATCTCCTTAGAACTTGAGAGAGAAAAAGATTGGGAATAGATGGTAAGGTCCATAGTGAAAGCTGGAGCTCTGGGCATATTCCTCATTGCTAGGACCCGGCCCCAGGGGCACTTGGATCACAGCACTCTCAGATAGCCTGAGCTGTAACTCTCTGTGCACTCAGCACTGTAAATACCGCTCTGTAATGTGCTGAAGCTGCCTTATATCAGCTTGCTAAAGCTGATTGTTAAATCTTTAGGAGTTTTGCAAGCAGGTTAATGACATTTGTAGCTTGTAATAAGCCACCAAGGGAGTGTTTACACCACACAAATTGGCAAACAGTACAAACTAAGACTTTTTCCCCAAGACAGTCAGCTGTCAAATATTTACCAGTAAACCACTTCTTCCTACCCTACAAAACCTGCATATAAAGCAGTGGTTCTCAACGAGGAGTGATTTTGGCCTAAAGGCAATGTTTGGAGATATTTTGGGTTGACAAAAGTTATTATTGCCATCTAGTGGGTAGAAGCCAGAGATACTGCTAAACATCTTGCTACAACCCCACATAACAAATAATTCTCCAGCCCCAAATGTCAATAGTGCTGAGGTTGAGAAACCTTGGTGTGTACCTTGAGAAAGTAGAGCTTCCTGATAAGCCATACTCATTAAAACCAAAAGAAATTCCCCATGAAGGAACTGACTATCCCTGTATTTACTCTCTCCTTCCCCATTAAAAGGCTCATACGGCCATCTAACAACCATTGCTAATGCTCATGTATTAAAAATTAACTTTGCAGGCACTTCACAAATAAACTCTCGCTGCTTCTCTACATCTACTCATATTGGTTTTGTGTCTCATTACCTTTTTCAACCTATTTTGGTGACATTCTGCTACCTGCACCCAACCAACCTCTACCCACCTCTCCAACTATGTTTTTTGTGTGTTTTTTTAAAGCTATTACTCAACTTGTATTTCAGTAAATTTTTCAATTGTACACATACATGATAATTTAAAATTAAAGCAAATTTTAAAAAGCAGAAATTTATGTACCTTTAAACATTTAAATGTGATATATTTTTTATTTTATTTATTTATTTTAATCTTTAAATTCTTTATTAGTTAAGGAATTACAAATGTGTCATCATCACCCCCCATTAACCCCCATCCCCCCCCCCCCCACCCCCACTCAAAATACCTTGGCTAGCCAGCATGGCTCAGTGATTGAGTGTCAGCCTATGAACCAGGAGGTCACAATTTGATTCCCAGTCAGGGCACATGCCCAGGTTGAGGACTTGAAAGATATTTTACCCAGAGTAGAGTCATATATTTTCTTAGCACAGATATCAATGAATTGTCCCATTGTGGAGTGTCCCCAAGGATATATAGCCAAGGGCAAAGTATTCAATAAATGGTAGCTATTATTAGTACTATCGATGGGCCCCAGGTAACCTTCAAGGCACTATCTAAATCCCTAGTGTGACCATTTTTTTATTATTATTATCTTCAGCACATCAAACATCAATTCACAGTTTCTACTGGACTACAGACCTACTTAGATCATCCTTACTTTCTTCATGAAATCTTCCTTCACCATTCCAGCCCTCAGCAGAACTCTTCAAGCATGAAAAACTTTTATATGATATCAAGATTAGCTACATACTGTTTTATATTGTTTCAATTATGTGTATTAATCATGTGGCCCGAATCAGATTGTACCCTTTCTGAGGACAACAATTCTGATTTATAATTCTATATATTACACATCTCCTCACAGGTGAACATTTAATAAAGTTTTTAATAGCATAGTGTAACCAGACAATCAATGGGTTCCGTGCTGCCTGTCACTACTTGAGCCAATTAAGCAGAGACAGGGTTGAATTATATATGCGCATTTATTCCAATACTGCCAGCAGTATGGGAGAGCAGCAGGTCATCCACAGAAATCTGCTCTGCCCCCCACTATAAGCCAGCTGCTTCTATTGGGTATTAGGACAAAGATCACATGGGAAGTAGGCAAAAGGGTATGCCAAATGGGCAGTTTACAGGTAATGCAGTCTGGAGATTTGCAAAGGCCTGCAGGTATGCAAAGAGCTAGGGGTCTTCAAAGGATTTCTACAACAAAGTTGTTAATCTTTCCATCGTAATAGGCAGCTCCCTGATGGAGAGGATGGCCGCATTTCCAGGTGAGGTCCCAGGTCCCATGTGCAACTCCCAGCCAGGTTAGAATGTGCCTTCTTTAATCAGAACAAAACTATCACAGTTAATGCATGATTAATATTTCTTACAATTATAGCTGGTCTCCCATATTCTACTTCTGTCTCTATTAACATAACATATATGTTATGTTGCTCTTTCGGATTGTATTTCTTGGTTTCTGATCAGCATAAACTGGATTTCTTGTTTAACAAGAATTTTCTCATTGTCACTTGATTATTATTTGCACTAAATTTCCAAGAAACTCAGCCTCAGGAATTACACAATGCCTCAGTTTCAATCGCAAAATTGGCAAGAAAGAAGGGAAAGAACATTTACTCCTACATGGAGATAATCCTATATAATAAAAGCCTAATATGCAAACCAACTGAACAGAACGACTGGTCACTATGACATGCACTGACCACCAGGGGGCAGATGCTCAGCGCAGGAGCTGCCCCCAACCAGCAAGCCCCAGGCCAGCCAAAGCGGGGGCCAGTGGGGAGCCCCCGATTGCCTCACTAGTTGCCCCACAGATTGGCCATGATTGCCTGCCAGGCCTAGGGACCCTACCCATGCACGAATTTTGTGCACTGGGCCTCTAGTACTATATAACTAAAATTGAAATCAACTACATTCTTGGTCTTTAGTATATCTGAGTGTAGTAAATACACTTGTAAATAAATAGGAGAGTGGAGTGTGTAATAATAGATACAGAAATTATCTAAATATAGAGGAGTTAATTTTTAAAATCTATAGAAATGATCAGCCAGCATGCCACACCAACTTTTCCATAATAATTTCATTTTAACTATTTGAATCAGTGTCAATTCTAACAAACCCTACTGAGGAAATAAATGCATATTCCTTCATTAATCACTTTATTATTTATTTTCCATTCATTTCTTTATTCGCCATACATTTATTTAAACTGTGTGAATCATGCACAGATGAATATAATTCATTGACCCCTGTCCTGAGACATTAGCTCACCTGTGACTCTTCTTTGTTTCTGGATAGTGATATAGCGACTGGAAAATCACCTGCCTTCTACTGGTGTCTCTTTTCTCTCCCCCTCGCCCCAAACAAGCCAATATGCTGAACTCTCACTTAGTGTATGGTATTCTCAAAGTCACCTAGGAGTTTAGGAATGTGCTGTCAAGAAGCTTTTCTTAATCTTTCTTCATTATCATTTTTTGAGGATTCCTTACAGACTTTTTTCCCTAAAGCTCCCTCCCCACGACATTTCAATGGCACAAATGTACTGCTTTTCTGTTTATGTACGTTGGCCCTTTAGAGGACCACATCCCATTCTAATAGCTGAGATTGTTTCCATCCCTGAAAGCCAACGTGCCCCCTTGGAAGTGATATTATTCCTCCTGCGAACGCATGGTCTTGCATCTAAGTGACCACACAGTGTGATGGGTGTCTCGCTGGCTCTCACACGTTCCTGGACTGAAAATGTTACTGTGCAGAAATTTCATTTCTTTAATCTAAACTTTTCTCCTTTTTTCCTTTTTGATTCAAACTAGCCTTGTCCAGCCCAGGAGCACCCTCACTCACTCACCTCCCTCTCCCTTGCACGTCCACTCATTTAATCATTAAGCCCCCAGGACAATTCAGTTCTGGCCAGCATCAAGTAATCTTAGGAACAAAGCTTTAGGTCTGTTGACCACAGAGACAGTGTTAGTCAAACTAAAGATAACATCAAGGCCTCCATTGTGTTTCAGCTCCAGACCTAGAAAAGTAGAACAACCCCACTGACCACACACTTGTGGACCAGACAAAATGATGCCATGGCTGACACGGACCCGATGCAAGGACCAACAACCCCCAACCCTAGCACTGACTAACCAATAGAGACCATGACCCTGACCACAACCCTAAGTCCCTTAGTCATTGAATTTAATGATTTTTCCCCCAATATAACCCATTCCCTAGACGCCGTCAGGGAGCCAAGTCTTAGAGCATTAGCTCACCTGTGACTCTGGATTTGGCACCATATTCTTAAATAAACTTCTACTTTCTTTGCTGCAAACTCCTGTTTGCATTTGATTGGGCTTTATAGTTCAGTAACAGAAGTAAGAGGTCCTTGAAAGTCTTCAGAAACTGCTAAGTGCTAGAGATGGATCTTTGCGCAAGAGTATTACTGTCCTTGTCCTCATGAAGTTTTACGATTTATAAATTATAAAAGTAATTTTAAACTGTAATTATGGGTCTGCTCTGGGTAAGATGTACTAAGTAGCAGGAGGTCATCTCTCTTACTAGAAAAAAAAGAAGTTAAATTAAAAAATCATAGTTTCAGCCCGACCTGCATGGCTCACTGGTTGAGCATTGACCTATGAACCAGGAGGTTAGGGTGTGATTCCCGGTTATAGCACATGCCCGGATTGCAGGCTCGATCCCCAGTGTGGGGCATGCAGGAGGCAGTCAATCAATGATTCTCTCTCATTGATGTTTCTATCTCTCACTCCCACTCCTTTCCTCTCTGAAATCAATAAAAATATTTTTTAAAAATCAATGGAAAAAAATATCTTCAGGCAAGGATTAACAAAATAAAAAGTACTAACAAGAAACATAAACTGACCGAACAAGATCCTTGCTGAATGTAGGTGTGGACAAAAAAGGGCCGCATGCTAACCTAACTCAGGGAAGGCCTGCATGGTGGCCTTGCAAACCCATAGACCCTCAGTAACGACAAAGGATGGTCTGAAATTAAAACTTTTTAATTAAAAATAGGTTTATGGTGGGTAGTCATGTTCTAGGCCAGTATCTTCCCTGACAAAGATCAACTTTGATCTTTACTGAGCCTTTTGTCTTTCTGCATCTAAGATAACATACCTGGAATATCAGGGTAACTTGCAACTTCCCCTTTTCCGGACCCCTCAGGGTACAACAAATGGCACCAGGGTGCAGATCATAAATTCCTTCATTGTTAGTTATCTTGTTAATTGTTGACTGTTAACTATCCTGTACCTACCTATGTAAAAGAGGTATGGTTTATCATTTTACTTTTTATCCAAACCCAGAAGTTTTCCCCCCCTCCTTTGCTTTCTCCTGTCTCCCTAACCCAGTGGTCGGCAAACTGTGGCTCGCGAGCCACATGCAGCTCTTTGGTCCCTTGAGTGTGGCTCTTCCACAAAATACTGACTTCTGCGCATGGACCATGAAGTTTCAATCGCACCGTACATGCGCGCCCGCACATGGTATTTTGTGATAGAGCCACACTCAAGGGGCCACAGAGCCGCATGTGGCTTGCCAGCTGCAGTTTGCCGACCACTGCTTACCATTAGATTTCATGTAACCCACTTACGTCTCCTCCTTTGATCCGTAATGTATAAAACAAGGAGAAAAACCACCATTCTCCAGAGCACTATCTTAATACATTGAGATTCTGCTTCCAGGCAATTGTCAACAGTTTGGCTCAAATAAGCTCACAAAAATTCTTTACAGGTGTTATGCCCAGATTTCAAGATCCCCAAGAGCCCACCAGGGAGCCAGCGAGTCCTATGCAAAAGCAGAGAGTCCTTTATTCGAACTAGTTCGGCTCCCCGACCACACTCACCGATGCAACAATGCAACGGTAAGCCCAGTGGCAGAGAGCCCGCCCGTGGGAAAAAATGGGGTTTTAATAGGGGGGTGGAGTGAGGGGAGGGGAGATGAATGTGGGCCCTGCCGATTGGCTAGGTGCAAGTTGGGTATGTGGTCATCTCCATGGCAGGCACGTCCCCTGATTGTCATTGGTTAGTTTAAAAAGATTTCGGGCATGGCCAGCAGAGGCCTGGGCTTCCGGGAAGAAGGTACTTTCCTGAGCACATGGCTGCTGCCCCAACATGGAGGATACAGGGCAAGATGGAGGGCATAGCCCTCGCCCTTTCGACAGATTTGAATTTTTTTTATGTTAAAACTAGAGGCCCCTAGCCAAACCGGTTTGGCTCAGTGGATAGAGCGTCGGCCTGCGGACTGAAGGGTCCCGGGTTCGATTCTGGTCAAGGGCATGTACCTTGGTTGCGGGCACATCCCCAGTAGGTGTGCAGGAGGCAGCTGGTCGATGTTTCTCTCTCATCGATGTTCCTAACTCTCTATCCCTCTCCCTTCCTCTCTGTAAAAAATCAATAAAATATATTTAAAAAAAAAAAAAAACTAGAGGCCCAATGCATGAAATCCATGCAAGAGTAGGCCTTCCTTCCCCCAGCTGCCGGCACCGGCTTCCCTCTGGCACCAGGGACCCAGGCTTATATCTCAGGTAATTAGATATCAAGGATAGGGATTATGGCTGAACTGATTTAGCTGGATTCTTGCTAAAACTGTGCTCTACAGACATGCCCAAGGATGGTGCCTAGTTGAAAAAGAGCTCAGAGGAACCTGATGAGATTAGTGGAGAGACTCTTTGTCAGGGCCTTTACTGGGGGAATAGAAGCCAGCAGAACTTTTGGTCGCTGAGCAGGTTGGTGTGATAAACTAGCATCTCAAACTCATGGCCTGTTCTCCAAATGGGACATTTATTAAGTACTGGAGTGACACGGGAGACTGGGGAACCTGGGAAGCAAACACTATCTTCCGGAGTCTCATAGTGTTAACAAGAAAAGTATTCTAAGATGTTTTAAATTAAATTACAGTGAGCTGGAGAGTGAAAGAGCCTGGGCCACCTGACAAAAGACTGCTGATATTTCTGAATGTATGTGGGAACTTTGAATCAACATCCAGACATCTACTAGCTGACCACTAAATAGGCCACTGCACCCTGCGTGTGCATGAACTTTCAGGACCGCTGCCTCTATCCAATCAAAAGTGGTAAATATTTCTTCTTTATATACTGGGTTCGTATCCTAGAATCCACCCGCCCCCCTCCACCCCAACCTCACCCCCTTTCACATTATTTCATCCCCATAATCTACAGCCAGTGTAAATTCTTTCAAAACAACTTACATCTTTTTCCCCAAAAACATAATGTATAAAAAGCGCTCCTCAACTTCAGGATAGCAGACAGCAACTCCACTTAAAGTTGCTGCTGGTGGTTTAGACTTCACGCCCCAGGACCGGTCCTTTCTGGTCCAATAAACTTTTTCTTTTAAAAAGCTTTTAGCCTTAAGTTATTTGTTTAAGAGTGCTTAGGAGACAAAGCCTCCCAGCAAACACAGCAGGGGTCTTCACCTCAAGATAGTTTCCACATTTTGCATCTTTTGAGCTGGAAGAGAAGAAAAGTAAGCCACTCCAGATTCATTTATCCTCACCTCCATCGTCCCCAGCTTCACTCATTTGCCCTTGTTTTCTGGCCAGAGCAGTCCTTAAAATGGCTCGTGCTGATGTTGTGATAATAAAACTAGCGACCAGGAGAGCTCACCCTACCTGTGCTCTGGTTGTAAGGACCTATGGGGTAGATGGAAATCCCAGTAGATCCTTGGAGGACCCAGGTAACATAATCCAGAACTGGGGAGGATGCAATGTGCTGTTGGGAAGTCGTTGACCAAGGGGAGAGGAAAACAGGAAGAAACAGCAGATAAATTGTTCACTTTTCCTCCCCCCACCAACGGGCTATTCCTGGATGTGGTGGTTTTATATCATTCTCAGGAGACATCCCGCAAGGCCAAAGAACCAATTTGGCCATTCCTATCATGCATCCCTTGTATTTGCTTTTCCTCTTTCCCTGCCTCACTTCCTCTTGTGCCCCTTATTCATTTCTCCCTGACATTGTATTGCCATCTCCCAATAAAGGAATAGCACATAAGCCTTTGGCTCAAGCATTGTATTGTGGAGAGCCTAGCATACACCATCAGGGAATTTAACCATAAGTCTGCATTCATAGCCACAGAGGTTAGTAGTTTTATATTCATTTATTAAAAGATGAGGCAAGAAAATTTCATTTTCTAGATTTCCTACTTCTTAAATCTGAACTATTAGCAGAAATTGTATAAAATGTGTGAGACTTCAATCACCTTTCTAGCCTGTTTTTTTTTAATAATTCAGATGATTATTAAAAGACATTGTTTGTGATAAATTATTAAATCTATTTAATGCCTCATGAGGAAAGTCCTCTTCATTTTTACATGAGATGAGAAATTATATAACTCCTAAACCGCTGTATTTAGAACAATATTTTTCACTGAATTTCCTGAATGTATGAATGCTTAAGAGGGCAACTTTCCCATTGGATGATAGCCAAGATCAATAGCTTTCTGCCAGTTTAAGTATAGATTTAACTGGAGTAAAGGATCTCTTCAAGAACTTTGTATCATTCTACAGAAGCAGGAGGAAGAGGAGTAATGCGGCTCAGAAACAGGTATTTAAGTAAAGTCGTGGTCCATCCTGAATCTTTAGTGACCATGTAGTGGGATCATTCAAAGAACAACATCTGAGCACACGATGGGCAAAATCACATAATTTTTTTCTCTTTCAGTCAAGCTTTTCACATATAAACTTAGTTAGTAGTACTTCAGTATAAAATTTCTTTCCAGAAGGATCTATTTTCTCCTATGTCAGTGAAACAAGTTGAGATCTTAAGTGAGAAATGAGATTATCTGATACCTAGCAACAAGGCTAATTAGCATCCATCTCAGAGCAGTATAAGTAGCTAGGTCTGTACTTCCTTGAATGTATAATCAGAATGAATTGTTGTTATTATTATTATTATTATTACTGTTTTTGTTTATTTTGTTGTTGCTTATTTTTTTTACAGACTAATCTCTGCATTAAAGTTATTCATTCATTCATCTATTTATTTTTGAACAACCAGGTTCTCTACTTCTGATGAAAGAAACCCCAAATTTTGGCCACCACCCCAATATCAGCCCATGATTGAACAGTAGAGCTAATCCCCACTTCTAGATCTCGAAGTGGATATGGTACTCATGTCTAGCCAGTTAGTATGTTTCATCCCATTGGCCAAAGTGCTATTTCCAGGACTGGACACATGACCCAAATCAAGCTAATGATTGTGAAGTTTGAGTGGCTGAGAAAGAGAAAAGCCCCTCCCTGAACAAACCCACCATATTGGACACCAACCCTATAGACAGCAAGAGTGCAAGTCCTGGTCTCAATTTTTAACCCTTGAGTTTGGCTTTGGATATTTCAATTTTATGAGTCAATAGATTCCATTTCATTGTTGTAGCAGACACTTTCAGCCGGTTTCTGTCACTTGTATTCCAAAGAGTCCTGACAACATAGAAGTTGGTTTTAGCGGTGAAAATTACATATAATAGAATCTAAAATGTAGACTATGCTGAATTGATGTGCTGTGGAGGGAAATGACTATCCCTTTGTCCCTGAGATGGAACGTTGGAAACTCTTATCTATGGTGATAGAAAAGCAATTGTGTAAACTATTGCCTGTGTATCTGTGTATTCCAAATCTGTTTCTACCAAATCTGAAATCTTAGGGAAATTGATAGAAAAAAAGAAAGTCAGGGTGTGTTTGCTACTCATTGCAACCCTCAGGAATTTTCTGCAATAAAAACAACTACAATTGAAGCTAGGATATTTAAAAGGAGATATGATAGATTAGACAGATAGATAGATAGATAGATAGATAGATAGATAGATAGATAGATGATAGATAGATAGATAGATAGATAGATAGATAGATAGATAGATAATTTGAATGTACATCTTTGCTAAGAAAGATGTTTTTGCACAGTCAGCAAAGTAAAATAGATATTTCTTATTGCTACGTTGGGAAAGTCAAAATATTTGTTTGGAGACTGCGTTAAAAGTGACAGATAAGAATAGGACTGCCCTAGCCAGGTGACTCAGTTGGTGGGAGTGATGTGTATGGGATTCCCAGTCAGGGCACATATCCAGGTTTTGGGCTTCATCCCCAGTAGGAACTGAAGAACTGATCAAAATGGATAGGAAAGACTGAGAGTCACTCTGACTACAAACCCCACCCCTGCCACGTCACATTGCAATCAGGAGGGAACCTGCAACTCCCTAAGGAATGAAGAGCTTGGACAACACATTTATTGCCCCAACTTTTATGGTTGCCATCCAAGGGACTGGCTTCTGGCTCACCTATATCTGGGAGCTGACGGGCCTGGCATTCACTAGTCCCCAAAGACCACTGAAATCCAAGAAGTGGTTTGTTTGTTTTTTCAATTACAGTTGACATTCAATATTACATTAGTTTCAGGTATACAGCATAGTGGTTAGATATTTATGTAACTTACAAAGTGATCCCTGTTAAGTGTAGGACCCACCTGCACATACATAGCTATTACAATATTGTTGACTCTATTCTCTGTGCTGTATTTTACATCCCTGTGACTGATTCTTAACTGCCAATTTGTACTTCTTAATCCCTCCTCCTTTTTCATCCAGCACCCCAACCCATCACTGACCACATAACAAGCCCTCAGTAAATATTGGTCGATAATAGTATTTCTGTGCAATATTTGAATGGGAATTGAAGAAAAAATGTTGCACTTTGCCTGTATGCAGATGTACTCTGAAATTAATTGTGGTTTGTGAGAACTGAAAGTCACTAGCTATCAAGCATGAAGATTTATTATTTTTTATTAATTTTCTTTTGTTAAGGAAAACGAGGTACAGTGAAGCATTACTATTTCATGAGAAGGTAAGGTTCAAGTCCTTGTTTTTCTCTTTATAATGTGGTGTGGGGGTGGTCATTTACCTACTCAATCTAAGCCTTTTGGTTGCTTCATCTCTAAAAATGAAATAATAATACCTGCTCTGCCTCCCCTACAAGGGTGTTGTTTTGAAATGAAGAGTGTGATGCACATGCTGGGGTTCAGGGATTACTTATAGCTTCTCGATGTTGCTTCCTTCTAAGGTTTGACATGGTAGTATTTTGAAATGTTATATTGCTCCCCAGAAGCAAACTTGCAAAACTAATGATGAAAAATAATAACAAGAAATAAGTTGCACATCACGCTTACTTAAATTAATGGTGTTTCCGAAACCGTACTGACGTCTAAGTGGAAAGTGAATTCCACTTATAATTGTTCTGGCTCAGTTTGTACTATGGCAACAGAAGAGCTTGTCCGAATGCCCAGAATTTTACCTTTCAAAAGTCACAGTTCCGAGAAGTGCACCAGGAAATGGCTTTGGAATCCAGAGCCCAGGGCCACGTCTCTGTGTGGGAATTTGCCGGGGAGACAAAGCATGGTGTTCAGCAGCACCCACCCCAGGGTCCTTAAATGGGGTGATTTCTGTGCGCGAATTTCCTGGAGCCTGAAGGTTTGTAGGAGCGCTGTCTCTCCTGCTCCGATCCTTTTGTGTCACCTTAGAAGACGCCTTGGCTTGTATTTTCTTTAAGATGCTCTGAAGGTATCTGCTTGGATGTTATCTGAGAATGTGAAGACTCCCCAAGGATTTGAAAGCCATTTGATGACCCCTAACATTTGCGTCTGCTTTTTTTTCAGCTCAACTTCTCATGGCCAGTGGACTGGATCCAGGTGAGAAGTAGCATTGCCTGAATTGAACTCTGTACCAGGACACTGTAGGCATGAAGGCTGTGGTTGGACATGTCGCAACATTGCTCCTCCTCCCTCCTTTGCTTTCCCTTGCAGACTAACTAGTAAAGACAAATAATCCAAACACTAAATTCCTAGAACGAACTCAACCAGGAGAGCACAGCTGGGAGGTTTTTCCTAGATAGCAGGACTACACTCCAATCCCAAATCAAATCTTTTATTTGTCTATCTGATAGATTCTTGTTGAGTGCTTCTATATCCTCTAAGACTAAATATCTCTTAAATCACCTTTAAAGAGAGAGAACATGTTTGGAGAAGAAGAAATTATTTCTTTTTCTATTTTAATGTCTTTCATTTTAAATATGGTGCCATTTTTAAAAACTGAAGAATAACTGTAGTAGAGGGAAACAATGTATTTTCAAGTTTTCTTCTTTTGTTTATGTAAAGCAGAGTTTTCATTCAATGGAGATACGTAGATCTGTTTGAGAGGCAGTAAAAATTTTTGATTGTTGTTCTGTGTTTTGATTTTGATTTCCCATTCTTTGATTTTTTTCAAAGAGCACTCAGATTTGGTCCTTGTTTTTGCTGTACCGATGGAATCATTCTGTGTTTGGAAATATTTCATTGTGAAATGTGTGCCTGCAGAGATTTAATCAGATAGAATTCATTTTCCCAAATGCTACAAATTTGGGTTGATTTCTTTTACTGGTTGACATTTTTTTGTCTAAAAATCTGCTAACAACTGGCCATGTTTTGACTTAAGATAGGAGCTTAGATAAATGATCGTGTGAGGTCAATGGGGATCAACCCATGTTTTGGAAAGATAGGCTATAGAAAGAAGAAAAGAGTACCTGCTCTTATACTAGAGCCCCGGTGCACAAAATTCATGCACTGAAGGGGGCGGTCCCTCAGCCTGGCCTGCGCCCTCTTGCAGTCCAGGAGCCCTCGGGGGATGTCTGACTGACAGCTTAGGGGAGCGGGCCTAAGCCTGCAGTCAGACATCCTTAGCGCTGCCGCAGAGGAAGGAGAGGCTCCTGCCACCACCACTGTCCTCACCAACCCTGAACCCAGCTTCTGGCTGAGCAGTGCTCCCCCTGTGGGAGCGCACTGACCACGAGGGAGCAGCTCCTGTGTTGAACATCTGCCACCTGGTGGTCAGTGTGTGTCATAGCAACAGGTCATTCTGCCATTGGGTCGACTTGCATATTAGCCTTTTATTATATAGGATTTGACTTCCCAGGTATCAGTTAGCAGATATATACTAGTTTATACTAGAGAGAGAGAGTGGAAGGGCTGGGGAGAGACAGACAGAGAGAAACATATCAATGAGAGACACATCAATTGGATGCCTCCCACATGTGCCCCGACCAGGGCAGGGGTTGAACCTGGGACCCTTCATTCTGTGGGCCGATGCTCTATCCACTGAGCAAAACTGGCTAGGGCCAGATATATTATTTTTGTGATATTGGTTTGGTTTTGCAGTTGGGAGTTAAAAGAATTCTTCAGTAGCATAGTAGCTCAAGATTTTTAGTTTGTCTTCATTACACCAAGAGTGTAAAGAACTTATTCAGATGAGTTGTGTACATAACACCAAATATCTGGATATTTGAAAACCTACCAATAGCTTGGTAATGTTTTCCAGTTTTTAATCTGGACATAGTACTGTGTATGAGCCCAAAATAGGAATCCTGCTGTATAAAGGTGATTCATTGCAAAACATGATATGTCATCACACATTTTATTTTGCATGACTGCAATCCTGGATACTATGCTTTCTTTATATATTTTGTCACTGTTTACAATTCAGCGGTTCTCAACCTGTGGGTCGCGACCCCTTTGGCGGTCGAACGACCCTTTCACAGGGGTCACCTAAGACCATCCTGCATATCAGATATTTACAGTAGCAACATTACAGTTATGAAGTAGCAACGAAAATAATTTTATGGTTGGGTCACAACATGAGGAACTGTATTTAAAGGGCCAGAAGGTTGAGAACCACTGGTTTACATCATCATTACATAATTGCCAGAGAGAGAGAGAAAGATTTTTAAAAAGTCTGGAGGAAATCTATATAATAAAAGCCTAAGCAACCTTTACGGCGGGACGACCAGAATGACCAGCAGCCATGATGCGCACTGAGCAGGCAGGAAGGCAAGCGGTTAGGGGTGATCAGGCAGGCAGGCAGGCGAGTGGTTAGGGGTTATCATACAGGCAGGCAGGTGAGCAGTTAGGGGTGATCAGGCAGGCAGGCGAGTGCTTAGGAGTGAGCAGTCCCGGACTGCGAAAGGGCACAGGCCAGGCTGAGGGCCCCCCGCCCCCACCGTGCCAGTGCATGATTTCGTGCACCAGACCTCTAGTTTCAAAATAACAGTAAAGTAACTGAATCAATTCTGACTAAGCTATCAGTTCAGTTTTATACGTAGTCCTCTTTGTGCCACCCCAGAGTTCCAGTTACTTCCTCAGGTGCCTATTTCCTGCCTTCCCGGACTAAAAACACCTGTAAGAGAAAGCCACCCTTTTTGAAGGCTCGAAAGCCTTTGACCATCTGTTTCTATTCCCAGTGCCTAACCTTCTTTTTGGCACCTATTGAATTCTTCAGTTCAATTATTGCATATTTCAGCTCCAAACTTTCCATGTTGTTCTTTTTTATGTTTTCTATCTCTTTGTTAAATTTGACATCTTTTTCTTGTATTGCTTTCCTATCATTAATTGTTTATCTGTGTTCTCTTGTAGTTCTCTGATCATTTTGAGAACAATCATTTTGAATGATTTCTCAGTTACTGGAGGTTACAGTATTCCTTTAATGGAGTCATGCTTCTGAGTCTCTCTAATTCCTGTAGCCTCGTGTAGGTGGCTGCACATTTGAAGAAGCATTCATCTCTTCGAGACTTTATAAGAAAGATTTCCACCTACAGGCAGAGGCACACTGGAGTGTGATGTGTCCCTGGGTCTAGTGGAACAGGGTGCCAAGTGAGAGATGTGTGGTGTCACGGGGCTGGGGTAGAGGGCATGATGTCTCTTCACCTCAGGCCACTGGGAGCACAGCATCGACAACTGTGTAGTCCCTTGGCAAGGGCTACTGAATGTCGACAGTGGCGGCAATAGCTATCAGGTTCCTTAGCTGTGCCTCCATGTTCAGTGGTTAGGAACTGAAGGGGGTGGCCAGAGCTGGTGATATACATACAATTGGCTGTGGGGACCAGCTTCATGTGCCTGTGTAGAGGTGGCAGGCACACATATGTAGTTGTTGGGGCCAAGATAGACAACTGCTGGAGTACCGGTAGTTTGGAGGCCCTGGCAGTCGACACATACTACATTGCTTGCTGGGTCTCAGTCCAGGTTCCAAGGTGACCTGCTTTACAGACAAACCTGCAGTGCAGCAGGGTGAGGGTGTTGGACTGATGGCATGCAGGTGATCGGCTGTAGGGACTAGAGCTCAGGGGACCGCAGTGGGGCAGGCCAGTGACAGGAGACAGAGCCTTCTCTGGGCCCACAGGCTTTGGTAGGCATGGCTGCCAGGCGTGCCCTGGTGACTGCAGAATCTTCCCTGGGTGTGCAAACACAGTGAAAGGCTCGTGAGGGGTGTCAGGCTGGCGGTGTGCAGTTGCACAGCTGGAGGGGCTAGACCCTAGCACACACACAGCTGTGGAGACAGCATTGGGGTTCTCAACTGGTATTTTGCAATCGCAAAGCCTCCAAGGCCTGGGGTGGCTTCTGATGCAATTCCTGGGTTCCAAAGGTGGAGGGAGGGTACAGGGTGGGACTCAGATGGCCGGAGTCAGTGAATGTGAATGCCCATAGGGAAAGCTGCCAAAATCTGCAGGGAGTTTACGGCAACCATGCTGGCCATTTGTTTCTTCCTTATTGTTGAAAGCAGCTGGTTTGTCTGTAAAGCAGGTCACTGTGAACCTCAGTCACTTCCGTGCACGGCTGCTATGGTAACCACCACTTTTCTTTATTGTTCTAGCCATCTCTCCATGTCTCAGCGTTGCCGACCTGGGTAGGGTGAAATTGAAGTGGAACCCTCATGCAGTGCCCCGGAGGGCTAGGGATGCTAGTAGCTCACCCCACTCTTCGTTTCCTAGTGAGGGAAACTTTTTCTAGCTGGGGAGTTCTCTCTTGGCAATAAACAATGCCAGTTTGGGGGATGAGATGATGCAGGGAAAATAAAGCTGTATTCCTTCTCTTTCTGTGTGGTTATCCTCAGGGGTTTTTTGTGTGGCCGAAGTTTCTTAAATGGAATCCAGTGCTCTCCCAGAGCTGTTTTTGTTCATTGAGAGCTGTCTAATTGTTGATCTTTGTCGGGGGGCAGAGGCTGGAGTCTCCTATCACCATCTTGATGATGTCATGTTGGCCTCAGTAAATGCTGATGAATGTACAGATGCAGTTCTTACCACAACCCATGGTTGTCGTGTTATCATTGACAATATTTCACAAAAGTGCAAACAGCCTCTAAATCAGTGGTTCTCAACCTTCCTAATGCCACGACCCTTTAATACAGTTCCTCATGTTGTGGTGACCCCCAACCATAAAATTATTTTCGGTGCTACTTCATAACTGTACTTTTGCTACTGTTATGAATCGTAATGTAAATATCTGATATGCAGGATGTATTTTCATTGTTACAAATTGAACATAATTTAAGCATAGTGATTAATCACAAAAACAATATGTAATTATATATGTGTTTTCCGATGGCCTTAGGCTACCCCTGTGAAAGGGTCATTCGACCCCCCAAAGGGGTCGCGACCCACAGGTTGAGAAGCACTGCTCTAAATGGTCAGGATCTGCTATGTCCCATGCTTAGAAGTGTATACTTCTGATGATATAGACCTTTTTTTACCGTGTCCTCTAGCTGACTATGAGTGACACAACTTTTTATTTGGGGACTGTGTGCCACTTCTTTCAGGTCCAGAAATATACACTTCTAAGTAGAAAGGGTGGCCACCAGCTGGCCTCACTGTACACACAAAGGGTACGCAACCTCTAGGATTTGCTCAATGATTTATGTGGGCCATTTCCATTGGCACCTGGGATGGGGAGATACTCTATTTACTTCAGAGTTTTGTTGAGTCTCAAATAAGACAATGTGTGTGAACACTCTTTGAAAATTATAAAACACTATAGAAAATAGCATCCTATCTAATAAAAGAGAAACATGGTAATTGGCGTACGACCGCTACCCTTCCCATTGGCTAATCAGGGCAATATGCAAATTAACTGCCAGCCAAGATGGCGGCCGGCAGCCAGGCAGCTTAACTGAACATGAGGCTTGCTTGCTTCAGTGACGGAGGACTCCAACATTCCCCGCCTGCCGCTGCAGACCTCTGAGCCTGTAGTTTGAAACATAGTTACAAATATAGAAGCTAAACAAAACTCCAGAAACCTGCTTTCAGCGAGCCGGGATATCAGAGCTGGAGTTGATACAGAGTTTCGATTATAGAACTGAAACAAACCAGATACCTTCTTTCAGCAGCGGAGGCCTAAGAGCTGGAGCCTCAGAGCTAAAGCTGGCCCAGAATAAAAAAAAGAAAAGAAAAAAAGGAGCAGTTGGGAGCTTCCGTCACCCGCCAGCCTGAAAACAGCCCTCAGCTCCTCATCCAGACTGGCCAGGCACCCCAGTGGGGACCCCCACCCTGAAAGGTGTGTGACCAGCTGCAAACAGCCATCATCCCCTCATCCAGGCTGGCCAGGCACCCCAGTGGGGACCCCCACCCTGAAGGGTGTGTGACCAGCTGCAAACAGCCATCATCCCCTCATCCAGGCTAGCCAGGCACCCCAGTGGGGACCCCCACCCTGATCCAGGACACCCTTCAGGGCAAACCAGCCAGCCCCCACCCATGCACCAGGCCTCTATTCTATATAGTAAAAGGGTAATATCGGCCCTGCTCTGTTCCTGACAGGGGAAGGCGCCCCAACCCCCTGATCGGCCCTGCTCTGTGCCTGATAGGGGGGAGCTCCCCAAACCCTGATCACCCTGCTTCTCTGTGTGACAGGGTACGGCACCCCAACCCCCCCATCCCACGGGCCCTGTTCTGTGTGTGATGGGGTGCGGAGCCCCAACCCTCCACCCCCATGGGCCCTGCTCTGTGTGTAACAGGGTAGAGCCATAACCTCCCCATCGGCCCTTTCCTGAGTGTGAGAGTGGCAGCGCCCCAACCCCCTGATCGGCCCTGCTCTGTGGGTGAAGAGGGTGGTGCCCCAACTCCCTTATCGACCCTACTCTGTGAGTGACAGGGGGGAGCTCCCCAACCCCCTGATTGACCCTGCTCTGTGCATGACAGGGGGTGGCGCCGCAACCTCCCCATCGACCCTGCCTTGAGTGTGACAGGGGGCGGTGCCCCAACCCCCCAATCGGCCCTACCCTGAGCGTGACTGAGGGTGGCATCACAACCTCCCAATCCGCCCTGCTCTGTGCATGACAGGGGGCGGTGCCCCAACTCCCCAATCAGCCCTGCTCTGAGCCCGACCAGGGGCTGCACCTAGGGATTAGGCCTGCCCTCTGCCACCCAGGAGCAGGCCTAAGCCAGCAGGTTGTTATCTCCCGAGGGGTCCCAGACTGCGAGAGGGCACAGGCCGGGCTGAGGGACCCCCCCCCCCCGAGTGCACAAATTTTTGTGCACTGGGCCTCTAGTCTATACTAATAAAAAAGTAATATGCTAATTAGACCAGACATCTTCCAGATGTCCTTCTGGATGTCCTTCCAGATAAAGCCATAGTGGCGGGGGCGGAGGCAGAGGCAGTTAGGGGAAATCAGTCTGGCAGGGGAGAGCAGTTAGGGGAGATTAGGCCGGCAGGGGAGAGCAGTTAGGGATGATCAGGCCAGCAGGGGAGAGCGGTAGGGGCAATCAAACCTGCAGGGAGAGCAGTTAGGGGCAATCGGGCCAGCAGGGAAGAGTAGTTAGGGGGGTCAGGCAAGCATGCAGAGTGGTTAGGGGCAATCAGGCCAGCAGGGGAGAGCGGTTAGGGGTGATCAGGCTGACAGGGGAGAACAGTTAGGGATTATCAGACCGGTAGGGAGAGTGGTTAGGGGCAATCAGGCCAGCAGGGGAGGACAGTTAGGGGGGTCAGGCCTGCAGGCAGAGCGGTTAGGGGCAATCAGGCAGGCAGGCAGGTAAGCAGTTAGGAGCCAGCGGTCCCGGATAGTGAGAGGGATGTCCGACTGCCAGTTTAGGCCCAATCCCGCGGGAAACCGGCAGTCAGACAACCCCCGAGGGGTCCCAGATTGCGAGAGGGTGCAGGCGGGGCTGAGGGATTCCTCCCCACTCCCCTGTGCATGAATTTCATGCACCAGGCCTCTAGTATTATTAATAATGCTAAATAAATTGTTAGGTAAATTTATCCTTATGAATCTATGCTGTCACTACTCACAGAGTGGATTGTGTGTTATCAAATCTTGCTACATACTGGGCTAGGCAATTCTCTGATTTCCTTGTCTCTTAAAGAATTGAACTTTGTACATTTCCATGTTTTATAGTATTTTACTCCAGTAAACATTTACCCCTTTACTTTTCTGTTTAAGGATTTCCTGGTTTTATGTAGTGGCTTCACGTGACTGTTAATTTTGTTTTACATTTTGGAAGAAGAGTACATATTGGGCAATTTGTCCCTTTTATTTAACCTTTTCTAACACTATTGAGAAACTATAAGAAATTGTTCTTTGATAGTTTCCACTTTTCATAGTGACTCAAGTTCTATGGGGCAAGATTTTTCTATTTTAAAATAAGTCTTTATCTTACTCAACTCACATGGGTTGCTGTTTGTCCTGATTGGCCAGACACTGGAAAACTGTAGAAGACATTTTCACAATGGCTCAGCATTTCAAAATCCAGGCAGATATTAAAAACTATGAATTTTCCAGACACTCCAAATTTCAGATCAGAATTTTACTTAAAATGCTTAATGCATTCGCTATTGATATGATATTCGGTTTATTCTAAAATCTATTCGAACATGTGTGTGCCTCTCATGCTGCAGGCGAGCAACAAAAGTCCAACACGGATTGGCGCGTTTAAGGTCGTGCCCTCGGGTGGGAAGAGAACCTGGAGCTCCTGCGTGACTTTCCCTGCGTCATACCGCCTACCTTGCAGTACTCTGGAGCCTTTTGCGGCAGAAAGCTGCCAACCTCAATTCTTGCTGGACTCCGTCCTTGAGCATGTACCTAATCACGCTGTCTCTTAGGGGATTTGATGCTGCGGGAATTTCTGCATCTTGTATTCATGGCCACATATGGTCTAGTGTCATGTTGGCTCCAGAAAGTTGCAAAGACTAGTGCAGTGTGTGTAGTTCTGACCTGGACATCTGAAATATACTTGAAAAAGATAGAAATTATTCTCTTTGTTTTTCAAAAAAGTTACAACTTCGGTGGATTTAACCTCTGACCCGTTTTTTCTTATCATTACTAATAAAAGAACCCTCATCACTTTTAGATTATTTTACAACAATGCTCAGGTCTCAGCTCACAAAATGATCTGAGAAATATCTTTAGACATGGTAAATATAAAAATAGTCTTCCTTTGTAAAATTAATTACTCACAGTGACTTCATTCATTAATTGCCTCAAAATCTTGCCCTCAGTAGGAACCTCCATATTCACAAAAGAAAAGCAGGCATGCCCTAACTGGTTTGGCTCAGTGGATAGAGCGTCAGCCTGCGGACTCAAGGGTCCCAGGTTCGATTCCGGTCAAGGGCATGTACCTTGGTTGCAGGCACATCCCCAATTGGGGTTATGCAGGAGGAAGCTGATCGATGTTTCTAACTCTCTGACCCTCTCCCTTCCTCTCTGTAAAAAATCAATAAAATATATTAAAAGAAAAAAAAGAAAAGCAGGCATGGAAGGGAAGCTGAGTGGGAGTAGAAGCAAAGCATGGCTCTCCCCTCTTATCCTTCATAACGTTCTGTATTTGTAAACCTTTAAGTCAAATTTTTCATACCTTTGGAGAAATCATTGAGCATTTTTTATTTGGGACCTTTGCTAAATTCAGTTAAAGGTAATTTTAGGAAGACTCTGTCCTCCGATATAAGCCACCCTTGTTCTAGTGGGCACCTGGTCCATCTCTGGGCGTCAGTGACGATCTGAAGTGTTTCCTAATGCTGAGTCCAAATCTGTTTTCCTACTGTTGTTTCTTGAGGCTGCAATGAGGTAGAGTATGACTCAGTTTAAAAAGGAATGTTCTAAGAGAGTTACTTAAAGGTAAAAGTGGTAAAAATAGAAGAAATTATTCTTACATCCCTTAGGATGTGTAAAGTGGTTGAAAAATCACTTATCAGAGATGTTGTGGAGTATTATACGGTAGTTGGACCACGTCATTGCTCAGCTCCTAGCATGAAAACTGATTCTACAAACATCTGTTCTTTTTGCCACATCTCTAAAACATTTCATCTGTAATTTCAGAGAATCATAGACATCATTCTAACCTCCAAAGAAATGGTTTCTGCCTTGTGTTTAAAATTCGTTATTCTTGCTTCATTTGTTTACTCAAACTCATCTCAAGTTTTTGTTCATTGCATTTGGATAAGTGCAAATAATGTATACCAGAACCTCTTGAAAAACTTTGATTATGCAAAATCTAAGGTGCTGTACAGCTCTGTCAAGTCATAATCCTTGAATAGTACCACAAAATTTTATTTTAACAATTTTTAATGGACATTTGTCTAAATTCCATTTATGCAATGGTTACAGTTTTTACAGTTAAAGCATACCTTGTACTTAACTATCTTTCTATTTTTTCAGTTTACTGGAGATTTCATATTTTCTGCATGACTCGGGTTTATTGTTAAAGCTATTAATTGGAGTATTGAGCTGTAATACAATTATGCTTTCAGGGCTAGAAAACTATGTGTGTGTGTGTGTGTGTGTGTGTGTGTGTGTAGAGTTCCTGCCTTTCCCTGTACCCTCCATCCCCAATAGCTGTCACAGTGCACTTATCTATAGCAATATTTATATATTTTTCAATTTGTGTGGCTTGGAAATCAGAGATATAAGCTTATTAGAACAAAGTGCCAAGCAAGGATACATAAATTCTGAGACACTAAGATATAAAATACATCAACTTTAATGCATGGCTCTTATGTAATGTTTATTTTTGCAGCTCCAGGTGCTTAAAAATTAACTTCTTGTTCTCTCTTCTGTTGTGAAGAGGAGGGCTGAAGTTGTGAGCTACTTGAAATAATGTGAAATCTGGAAGGTATTGCTCTATTATTCACCACATCCCTTCCGTGACCTTCACAGTGGCAGCGGCATCTCCAGCAGCGCGTGCTGCCTCTGGAGGGGCCCAACAGGTGCCTGGAGAGCAGCACTCTTTTGGTATCAAAAGAGGAGCCAGGCCAGGGCATGATTCTAAACCAGATATCTTGACTACTTTTATTAGTTCTTGATAATCATCTCATTTAGTGAATATTATTTCACGGAAAACTGAAGTCAGAAAGAAAGCAGAGGAAAGAATCTCTCCCAGCAATATCCACTCAGAACAATGGCGTTGAGAAATGGGAGTCCAGAAAAAGGACAGAAGGACATTTGTAAGAGGATAAAATCTCCTAGAGTCAGGAAGAACTAGGGCAATTTTTCTTTGAGTACTTTGTCACAGTACTTTGTCACCAGTTTTCCAGGAGGCATATTTGGCTCTTTGTTGCTGGTAACAGACATGCTCCAGGATCTTGCACAAGGGCACCATCCCAGGTGTGGCACCAGGAGGACATCCTGAGGTCACTAATGTCAATGGTGAAAACTGTAACCGTAAAAAGAAAGGGCTTTCTTGCCCTGGCCAGTGTGCTCAGTGGTTAGAGCGTTGGCCTGGGAACTGAGGGGTCACATGTTCCATTTAAGGTCAAAGGCAGGTGCCTGGGTTGTGGGTTCGATCCTGGGCTGTGCTGGAGGCAACCAGTCAACGTGTCTCTCCCACATCAATGTCTCTCTCTCTCTCTCTCTCTCTCTCTCTCTCTCTCTCTCTCTCTCTTTCTTTCCCTCTGTATGTGTCTCTCTCTCTTCCCCTCCTTCCTCCCTCCCTTCTAATCTCTGTAAAAAGCAATGGAAAAATATCTATCCTTGGGTGAGAATTAACAAAAAAAAAGGGAGGGGGGCTTCCTTGAATCTGTTGCTACCCTCTATCATGTGGCCTAGGCAAGGCCTGTTCCCTCAGCCTGCCAGAAACTGTGCTCCCAAGCTCTGAACTCAATGCCCAAATACAGTCTTAGGTAAGTGCTTGTAAATTTCAACGTGCATATAAAACACTTGGGGGTTCATATACACTTTGGTTCAGCAGGTCTGGAGTGGGCCTGAGCTCCTGAACTAGCTCCTTGGTGATGCCCATGCCAATTGCCCATGAGGCACTCTTTGAGTAGCAATGTTTGAGAATTTCTCAACTCTGATTAAATTAACTAGAAGTCTTGAAATGAAAGGGAATATCCTATATAATAATCCTATATAATAAAAGGCTAATATGCAAATCGACCAAATGGCAGAACGACCAGTTGCTATGATGCACACTGACCAGGGGGCAGATGCTTAATTCAGGAGCTTCCCCCCAGTGGTCATGAGCTCCCACAAGGGACGTGCCGTTCAGCCAGAAGCCAGGCTCACAGCTGGCAAGCACAGCAGCAGCAGCGGGAGCAGAGAGGTCCTGGACTGTGAGAGCCCCAGACTTCAAGAGGGATGTCCGCCTGCCAGGTTAGGCTCAATCCCATTGGAATCAGGCCCAAGTCGGCAGGCGGACATCCCCCGAGGGGTCCCAGACTATGAGAGGGTGCAGGCCAAGCTGAGGGACCCCCCCCCCAGTGCACAAATGTCATGCACCAGGCCTCTAGTATAGTTATAAAATAAACCAACTTCTGAACTGCACAATGTTAGTGCTAAAGAGACATAAAGAACATCCAAATATGGAGGCCTAGATAAAAAATAGAATCTTAATAAACACTTATTTCTCACATTCTGGAGGCTGGGAAGTCTAAGATCAAGGTGTTAGCAGATTTGGTGTCTAGTGAGGGCCCACTTCCTGGCTCCCTAGTGAGTGATAGACCCTGACTTCCAATCCATGCCTTTTCAGGTCACCATGAAATGAGTTTAGAAAACACGGAAAGAGGGGGCACTGGGACTGGCGAGGGAGTTAGGGCATGAAACGCTTACAAGTAGAATAAAATTATGCAGTAGAGTCAACAGAGGGGGAAAGCAATGAGGAAGAAAGAAAAAAAGTGATAGAAGCACAAAAGAAATCTGTTGGCTGGAAGAATATAAAATATCAAGGGAGGCATATTGTAAAATTAGAAGATCAAAAGGCAAGATGCTGTCAGTTCAAATTGCTCAGGCATTCTCAAAGAAGCTTGAGAAATTGTTTCTTATACTTACTTCCATTATAAGTTTCCAGTCATGAAAATGACAGCTAAATTAGCGAGCTTCTCTGAAATCCAGGTACATGCCCAGCCTGGCTGACAGCTTGATTTTAGCCTCATGAGATGGAAGCAGAAAACCCAGGCGATCTCGCCAGGTCTCTGACCTATGGAATCGTTGACACTTTTATTATCTGCAATAAATGTGGTCATGTGTTTGTGGGGACTTGGTATGCAGCAATAGGACTGTAATAATTTTAGGGAGGGTGGGTAAGGGAGTGGAGAGTGAGGAGGGAAAGGGGGAAGGGAGGAAAGTCAACTGTAAGGGAGTCTCAGAGGAGGCTGTGGTTGGGAGCAGTGGGGCTCAATTCTCCTGGATCTCCTGAGAAGTGGGCAGAATGCCACCCAGAATTATCCATCAAAACTATAAGACCAGCCCTAGCCAGTTGCCCAGTGGTTAGAGCATTGGCCTGCATACTGAAAGGTCATGGGTTTGATTCTGGTCAAGGGCATGTACCTCAGTTCAGGCCCGATCCCTGGCCCCAGTCAGGGCGCATGCAGAAGGCAATCAATCAATGTCTCTCTCACATCAATGTTTTTCTCTCAGTCTCTCCCTGTCCCTCAGTCCAGCTCATCCACTCCTAGGGTAAGGGGGCCTTAATTACCCTGCACTTCCAAGCAGAGCTTCAACACAGTCCCAGAGTGCCCCAGGAGGAAGAGAGAAAGGCACTACAGAAAGACATACCAGGTAAGCTTCTTTTTTCATTTTATTTATATATTAGAGGCCTGGTGCACAAAATTTGTGCACATTAAAAGGGAATTAATTAGAGGAAATATTTTAATATTGCCCTTTGTCCTTTCTCTATAATAGAAGTGTCAGAGATGAAAGAAAATTAGTAAAATGTATATGAAAATCTCTCTCCTGTCAGAGTCTGGGGCACACCATGGGACCTAGAATCAAGTCCCTGCCCACCACCCATACAGGCTTCGAAAAATGCAAGAGACCCAGACCCAGCCAGCCCCACCCCCATTGGGTGAGACCCAGACCCGGCTGACCCCACCCCGTCAAGCCCCTCTAGGCAAGGGGCGAGGCCTGAGGTCCCTGCTGTTTGGTCATGATGTTACAGTGTCCCGGCTAATTTGCATATTCCTCTATTCTATAGATAGGTTCACTTTTTTAATTTTTCAATATTATTTTGTATTGGTTTCAGGTGTACAGCATAGTGTTAGATAATCATAAGCTTCGTGCCGTGAAAGTCACTGTATAGAATGAATGTGAACTTGCACAGAATTTTCTGGCAAGTTGTGGCTAAAAATAGAGGTAGGCCAAGGTGATATGAGCGGGGTGCTTAAAATAATAAAGTAAAATAATAATAAAAATCCTGGAGTGTCAGATCTGAGACTCAGAGAAGAGAGGGCTCATGCTCAAAGGAACCAGGCCTGCAAAGCAAGGTCAGAGGAGAACTCAGTCCCCATGACCTCCAGCAGCCTCTCCACTGCTCCCAGCAAACTTAAACCCTGAACTCAAGATGAGCTGTTTATCGAATTCCTGTCTACCTTATGGGCCTCCTTCTATGTTCCACACGAGACTACAAGGTTACTTTGGTTCATTTGACATTTAAATATGTAGTGCTTTGTACAAGCAATTATATTTGCTGTTATAGGGTATTAACAAAACAAAACCATACCCAGCTTTGTGTTGCTTATTAAAAAAAAACAAAAAACAAATACCAGCGTAGCTCAGAAAAGTTGAAATTGAGCTCATTACTATATTTTCACTTTGTCAACTCTCTAAAATTCATTTTAGAACCTTCTTAGCTTCTCCTAACTATAGCATACTTTTCTTTCTCTACGGCTTCTGGACTAGGAGTGGAATTGGAAAGAAATAGACAGAGCAATAAGATCCCCAAGCTTCTTGCAGGCAAAGTCTTGCACCTTGTTCCAGGCCAGCAGTCATCCTCATTTACATCTATTTTAAATAATTAACCTTCTTACTTCTCCTAATACTGAGTGTATCATATCTTGAGCAACAGAAAATTTACCTAGCAACTGAGTAATTGACAAGGAGTTATTTTTGCACCCTAACATGAGCTTGATAAGAAGCTTTTCTGAGCTCTTAATTTTATTTTATTTAAATTTCGGTTATAAAAATTTAGAGTTGGTTTTTTAGATGCTCTAACTACTTAAATAATCTACTCACTAGACTAGGCAAACATTACATTTGAGCACCAGTCTAAGTATCTGGATTTATAACAAATGAAAACATGGGAGTATTAGTTCACAAAAGATTGAACAAAGACAGCTTAAACTAAACCTCCATTAAAATGACTTAAAACATATTATTTACATAGAACTTTCTGCAACACATCTAAAGCACTATATTTTGTTCATTTGAAGGCATACTTTTCTTTAATGTTTTAACAGCTGTGAAATTGGGATGTTTATTGCCTTGCTCTAGACCAAGAAACTTTTATGATCTACTTGTTTTTGCCTGCAAGTGCACAAACATCAAAAACGCTAAATCCATGATAGAAGAGAGAGTGCACAATTGGCTCAGAGGGATGGCAAAAGGAAAGAAATATGGAATACCCTGACCCTAACCTTAATCCTAGCTCCAACTTTTACCCATAGAGTAAAACCAAGGCACATCATTACCAGTGGAGAGTAAAAATGGACTAGAATTAATAACATCAAGAGTCCCAGCAGAAATACAAAATGTTGGAAAGCACCGCTAAGTAGAGAAAGAATAGGTGAGGCAAAGAGAGGGATGTGAGTAGGTGCAGAGGAGGCACTAAGAGAAAGCTGTCAGGTAGAGTGGGTGGGTAGACAGGTTTACAGGTGAGAGGAGAAGAGATGGATGCAGAGATTGGAGAGAAAGGGTGAGGAGAGGGCAGGGCGAGAGAGTGAGAAAAATTTAAGTGCCATCTAGGACAGGGCATTGATAGCACAGTTATATGTGAACAGCATGCAGAAACCACTGCTCAGTAAATGAGTCTTTTCTGTTGCTTCAATATCTACTTTCTAGTGTCATGTAGAGCTAGTGGAGATGGAATTAGATAAAATCAATTTGACCTCTAATCTTACTCTTTATAATCAGTACCTGCCGGGGCTGCCCAGCAGACGCTGAGGGACGGACGCACAGGTGACTCTGACACAGGTTTCTGTGAAAGAGAGGGCTAAGGGACCCTCTTACTTCAGTAGTAAAAGCAGTCCTGTTCGCCTGCCTCGTTGGCTTTTTATTGTAACAACAGCTTGAACTCAAATTAACCTCTAGATCAGCAGTTCTCAACCTGTGGGTCATGACCCCTTTGGGGGTCGAACGACCCTTTCACAGGGGTCGCCTAAGACCATCGGAAAACACATATATAATTACATATCGTTTTTGTGATGAATCACTATGCTTTAATTATGTTCAACTTGTAACAATGACATTGGGGGTCACCACAACATGAGGAACTGTATTAAAGGGTCGTGGCAGTAGGAAGGTTGAGAACCACGGATCTAGATACCATCACTAGGGTAAGTATCCTTGAGAAAGTATCTGTTTCTGCAAGGTCAAGTCTTTAAAGACTGTCACTAAACATAGAGATTCCAACAAAACACCCCAGGCGATCGGACTTGTTTAGAAAAGTCAAGGTCGGGGTTGCCGCCTTCCCCACAGAGGCCCCGTCCTTTCAGAGAACCCTCCTTACAGACATTCCAACCAAGTACCGTGCTTCCCCACAAGTATCTATTTAGATTCCAAATTATTGTCCTAACCAATAGCATTTATACTTTCAAAATGTAACACGTTTAATGAAATCTCAAGTTAAGTAGGTAAATAAGTAAGCTGGGATTGTGAAAATTTGCTAGTTTTCTTTGAAGGCAAATATGTATAAAAAAGAGGGCTTAGTGAATTCATCTTCACTTTACAGAAGAAAATATGAGGATAGATTTACTGTACTCGGTAAGTTGACAATTTCAGTTTAGTGTATTCACGATAAAAATGTTTGAGGTTGCCTAAAATCTATAGAAATAATTTTCTCAGTAAAGATCAGTTTAGAATTCTCATTTCTTGTGAGGAAAATTAGATGCAATTTAATGTAATCAAACGAGAGGAAAAAGCAAAGGAGGCAGGATTTCAGAAGGAAAGTTTCATTCTGACAGAAAATAGCGCCACCTGCTGCTGATCACAACTTTTTTTCTTTAAAAAAGAATTATGACATTTTTTATTCAAATTTTTCATTTAAAATTAAAATAGAAAAAAAGCCCCATTAAGTACATTAAAATAAAATGTAAATAAATAACACAACAAAAAACACAGTCTACAACCTCACCCTCTTCCTCTTCTCTTGCGTCACAGAAGTAAGCACTTTCAACCTTTTTGCTGTATTTTCTTGCATTACTCTTTATACATCATTTTGGTAACAACCTTAAACTTATGCCTCTGGATTTATACATTTTAGATACTATCTGTTGATTTCATGTTATTAAAAATGAATATTTAGCTTTCCCTCTTCCCTATTCCCATCATACTATTTACTCTGCGATTTTTTATTATGTAAGGTCAGAATTTCCATTTTACATTATATTACAGTATTACATTACTCTTTCCTTCTAAGTCTTCTAATATAGCATCTTTATCATCTTTCTTGTTCTCTGCTTTTCCTGGATTGCCTCTTTGTTTTTATTTGTATAACTTTTTGTTAATATCATCTTAATTTTTTCTCATTGGCTATGTCAATGTCTGTTAGCAATTTATTTCTAAATGGTTACACCTATTAGATATTCCATCAGTTCCAATCTTTCCTGGAAACATTCCTTAGGGAAACTTCACTCAGCCTCCTCAAATTGGTATCTGTTGCTCTGAGGCCAACTCAGTATCTGTCATCTTGTCATTCTCTCCTGAACCACACATTTTCCTCCTCTTTGGAATGTATCATCTAACAGCTTCTTAAGAAAGGGAGCATGAGATGTTCATTTTTTTAACATGCTTTTATTGATTTTGAGAGAGATAAAGATCGATGTGAGAGAGAAACATAAATTGGTTGCCTCCTGTATACATCCCAAATGGAACAGAGCCCACAACCTGGGCATGTGCCCTGACCAGGAATTGAGCCAGTGGCTCTTCAGTGCATGGGACAATGCTCAACCAACTGAACCACACTGGCCAGGAGAGATGTGAATTTTTGAGTCCTCATATGAATGAATATGCACTTATTCCACCATCACGCTTGATTGATATTTTGCTGGACATACAATTATTAGTTGAAAAAATCCCCCCAGGATTTTAAGGGTTTACATCATTCTCTTCCCTCCCCCCCCCCCCCCACAGCATTATCCTATATAATAACAAACTTGAGCTTTAGTGCCACCTTTGGGAAAACAAAAAGGAGCTGTCAGAACCTGGAACGGTGTGTTGCAGGATCAAAAGAAGGCATACAAGCTTAGGAATTCTACCACAAAAGAGCGAGAAGTGTGACTCCGGTGTATTCGTAGATCTGAGAAAGCCTCAGAATCCTTAGCAGGGCAGATGGAAGGTATTACTCTCCCAAAAGCACTTAGTAAAGACTGGGGGCAGCGACTGCTACTTCAAAAGTTGTGACAGCAATGCAAGCCTTTAATAAATGTGAAATAATGAAGAAAATAAGGCATGACCAAACAGTCACAATAATTTTCCAATAACTGATCATAAAGATATGGAAATCAGTGATTTACTAGGTAACGAATTCAGAATAGCTTTTTTAAAAAAAATCAATGAATTACAGCACAAAAAGACAACTCAATTAAATCATAAATAATACTCAACAAAATGCGAAGTTTAACAGGCAGATGGAAATGATTAAAAGCACCAAACAGACAAGCGAGAGGCTTTGCGAGGCTGTGGCTCTTGCTCCCTAGACGGCGGAGGTGTCATGAGTGAGTGCCCATTGCAGTGCAGGAGCCTGCACCCTGGACACCTGTGGGCCTGGCGGCCAAATGTGTGTGTGGATGAGAACAAGCGCACCTGGCTGCCCGTTATCATTGAGACAGAAAGCAGCCTCCAAGTCCTCATGCGTCAGATAGACATCCCCCAAGGAGAGGCTGTGCCGTACAGCCAGCTGCCCCAGCCTGCTGCCTCTCATGTGGCAGCTCGATCCTGGCAGGCGGTACCGCGCCTCCAACTCCAGCTTCTGGCGCATCGTGTACCACATTGAGAACATGGTCCTTGAGCAGCTGCCAGACCCGTAGCACAAGCCATGTGGTCCTGCAGTTCCTGTCCCCTGAGCCGCAGTCCCTCTGGCCTGCAGTGAAGATGTCCATCCTTCCGTTCACCTTTTTACCAGCCCTGTTGTCCTGTCTGCCACCCCTGGGGCCGGCAGGGCATGAATGGGCAGGGGATGAGCCCTACCCAGAGCCCATGGGAACCTGCCTGCAGCCCACTCAGCCTACCCCCACAGATTGGCACTAGAAAGCACCCAAGGTCCGTATAGCTTCCTCTAAGTGCCCAGGCTATATCAGTGTCCCTGGTTTTCTCAGCTGCCTGATGATTTGTGGCCTCTCTCTCTGTTGTGTTTCTCCCTCCCAGTATCTGATGTTGTGTGTTCTACCCACAGGACTACTTCTCATTCTCTTCCCTCAGCTCTGTGCACCTCTGGCTACAAGGCAATAGGGCCTACATGCCTGAGTCCAGGCCAGGCCTCAGAGCCCCTGTGTCAGCTCTCATGCAGTGTGTGCCTGCTCACGGCCATGTCTACAAAGGTCCCACCTGCCACACAGGTTCATGTGCAGCTCACGGGAAGGCCTGAGAGGAGCTGTGCTCCATGCTCAGCGCTCAGAAGCCTATTGGTCAAGGGTCCACAGCCCTTGACCTCTCAGGAGGCTAGGCAGGCAAACCCCATGGATGGACCTTCAGGTAGCCCTCCTGTAGTGCAGAGGTTGGAAGTTCCCCCCTTTTATAGGTACCCACACTCCTGGATGTTATGAGGTTGTATATGAACACTTTGTAATAGTGATTGATTACATGTAAGACAATTAAAAAAAAAGAAAGAACCAAACAGAAATTCTGGAGCTAAAAATACAATGAATGAATTTTTAAAAATGCAATAGAGAGCATCAACATCAAAATGAATAGAGCAGAAGAAAGCATCTATGAACTATAAGACAGAAATTTTTAAATTGTCTCTTCTGAGGAAAACAAAAAAGAATGAAAATGAATAGCGAAGACTGTGTGATTTATGGGATAACATCCACAGAACCAATTGCAAATTATTGGAATTCCAGAATGGAAGAGAAATGGGAAGGTGAAGAAAGCTTACTTTAAAAAATTGGCTGAGAATTACCCAAAAGGGGAGAGATTTGGATATCACATACGTGAAGTTCACAAATCACAAAACAAAATCAGTTTTCACAGGTTTTCTCCAAGACACATTATAGTAAAATTGTCAAAGAATTTTTATCGTTCTGTCTTTTGAGGGTTTATCACATTGATTAATTTGTGAATTTAAACCATTTTTGCATTCAGGAATAAATACAACTTGCTCATGGTATCTTTTAATGTGCTTTTTCAATTTGGTTTGCTAGTATTTTGTAAAGGATTTTTGCAATTATGTCCACTAGAGATTGGCCTGTAGATTTTCCTGAAATTAAATCAGATGACACCTGATGAGACAGCTTTTCCAAGATATTCATATCATGCTACCTAGAAAGTCTAAAATTTGCTGACGTGACTCTGACTTCTTATCCAATTCATAGTCTCTGAAGTTGCAACCTACAGGCTGTATTATGACAAGACATTTGTTCCAAATTGTTTCTTTTGAAATAACAATACTAACTTATTCCTTCATGTTTATTCCTACATTTTGTCTTCCCAAAGCACTTCTTTCAGTTCTGAGTGTACCTTTGTTGTATTCTCTGTTCTAGGATACAGACTTTAAATGGGAACTGCCTGGGAGATCAGATCTCCCTCCTGCCCTTTTTTATTATGCAAATGTCACCATAACAGGTTTCCAATCTGTGTACTTTCCTTCCATCCTGGTAGATGACACTCAGGAAAGGTCCTTTCTGGCACCCAGGGACAAGTGACTCTGGAAAATCCTGACTCTTGATCAGTGATGCTTTCTAAGAAAGATCTTGATAAAAAGGAGGAAATGCAAAAATTAATAACCAGAAACCTCAAAATGGAGTCGGGAGACTAGAAGAGAGAAGTCTCATGCACCGGTCACTCCGTGCGCACTACTGACCCCAACAATGAGAGACACACCTGGCATCTCTGACAGGAAGTGATACTATTCTATGACCTTCACAGGAGGAAGAAAAGATTGCTCCTTGCCCAGTAACAGCTCAGCCAATGGAAGGCTGCCAGAACCTAGCCCAGTGATGGTGAACCTTTTGAGCTCGGCGTGTCAGCATTTTGAAAAACCCTAACTTAACTTGGTGCCGTGTCACATATAGAAATTTTTTGATATTTGCAACCATAGTAAAACAAAGATTTATATTTTTGATATTTATTTTATATATTTAAATGCCATTTAACAAAGAAAAATCAACCAAAAAAATGAGTTCGCGTGTCACCTCTGACACGCGTGTCATAGGTTCGCCATCACTGACCTAGCCAATGAAAAGTCACGATACTTCAAACTTTCAGTTTCCGCCAATTGACCTGGGACCACTCCTGCCCTTCCCAGTTTCTCTGGATTTGTGTGTGGTTTGCCATTATACCACTTGTCCCGAATTGCAATTCTTTATTGTTCCCAAATAAACCCATTTTGCTGGAGAAATGTTTGGCTTTCTATTTTTGTTTAAGGTCAACAGACTCAAACAATCTTCCCCACAGGATATCAAGAGGGTAGTGGAGGCAACAACTGGCCCCAAGAACATGGCCTGGTGGGAGAGGTCAGGCCCTATCCAACAGGCCAGGAGAGCCTGAAACCCAAGGCAGGGCATGGGGGAAATCTATGAATGAAATGTGTGAGCCACTGTGACTCAGCACCCAGGGACCCTGGAATCAGTCCCTGGGTCTGGGATTTGTAGAGATGGGCTGGGCCCCCGATGGGGACTCCTGAGGGACTCATGAAACCAAGGTCCATGCCACTCCAAAAGACAATGGCCTATTCCCCTGATGTCTAATATCAAGGAACTCCTTAGCATGGCTATTTGGGGCACTGCCAGGACATCTGCTGATAAGAGACACCTGGAAGACCTGACTCCCACAGAGGCCCTGTGGGAGGGACCTGTCCTGGCACAGGTTCATAAGGGGTGTGCATGGGGGAAACTGGTAGCCTCAGGAACATGGGCTGCAGTGCTGGGATGGCCCCTGTTTACACACGCCTAGAGGTCCAGGGTGCCTCAGGGCAAGTGTGCAGAGTGAAGTATGCTCCAACCTGACAGCCAGGCTCCTTGTGTGATGACCATTTTGGAATAGACAAGTGACAGGCAGGGAACACACTGGGCTGACAGGGTCCACCCCGTCCAAAACAGAGCAGCTAATTCCACTGATGCCAGATGTCATGAGATTCCAGAGCCAGATCTCATGGGATATCAGAAGTCATTCCAGGCCTCAACAAGGGTAAGAGGGAAGGGTTCTCCCATCCTGGAAATCATGGCTGGAAGACAGGCCCCAAGTCCCATAAAGACGGCAGGTCCAACGCATTACATATTCAAACGTCTTTATCAATGGTTCAGTGTAGGGAAAGTCTGTCCCAGAAGGTACCCTGATATTTGGGGACAAGTGTGTGAGAACCAACTGCCCATGTGTGATCCAGTGTGGATAGGATACCTTGGATTAGGTATACCTAATAGGATACCTAATAGGATACCTCCGAATAGGATATCTTGGATTAGACTTTGGGGGACACCATCCTGGGGATTTCTGGAGAGTCACAGCAGTGCCAAGGTCCACCCTGCCCCAAAACACAACTGCCTGTTCCCCTGAAGCCAGATATCAAAGAACTCTTAGCCTTGACATCCTGGGATGGCCAGGGAGTGAGCTTACGAGAAATACCTGGGAGTTCTGACTCACACAGAGGCCTTGAGTATCCCTGGCACTAGGTCACAAGGCCCTGATTCAAACGAACATCCTCTCTCTACATCACAAGTGCAATGTAGGAAGCCCCTATCTGTAGAAAGATGGCCTGTTGGGCTGGGGAAGTCCCTGTTCACACAGGCCTAACTGTCCTAGAGGCCTGACAGCTGGAGGTGCCCTGGGAGCAATGTGTGCATGGGTCAGCTGCTCTAGCCAGGCACCCAGGCTCAGGAAGATTGGTCCCAGGGTCAGGGCCATGTAGGATTAGTCCAGGCAACAGGCAGGGACTTACGGAGAACACTCCAGCTGCCAGGGTCCAGCTTGTTCCAAAACAGAATAGCTTATTGCCCTTCCACCAGATCTCATGAGAACTCAAAAGGCATTCTGAACCTGACAATATCAGATGGAAGCTGAAAATCATGATTGCAGGAAAGGTTCCTGTTCCTATAAAAACAGTTGACCTCTGAACTCCCAGCAACCACCTTTCAAACCTCCTCATCAGTTGTACAGAGCAAGAAAACACTGCCCAAGGAAGACATCCTGGTGGGCAAGGGCCAGCCCTAGACAACCAGCCCAGAGGGCCTGATGCCTGGGGGCAGGAGTGGGAGCAAAGTGAGTATTTATGAGCTACAATGACTCAGCATCCAGGCATCCTGGGATCAATCCTCAGGTCTCGGACTTTTGTGGATAGATGGGCCTCCAGTGGGGTTTCTGGGGGATTCACAGTGATGCCAAAGTCCATTCTAGTTCCAAACCACCCTTGTCTGTCCTTTTTTTTTAGTTTTATTATCTTTTTTTTATGTGTTGATTTGAGAGAGAGAGAGATATTTGTTGTTCCACCCATTCACGCATTCATTGGTTGATTCTTGTATGTGCCCTGACTGGGGATTTGCCTGTTCTTTTGAAGAAAGATCTCAAGGAGATCCTTGCCCTCCTGAGCAGGGCTAACAGTCTGCTGGTGACAGGCACCTGGGAGACCTGTCTCCCCAGAGAACCTGTGCATCTTACTGGAACTGGCCATAAGGGGTGATCAAATGACCTTCCTGCTTCACAACAGGAGTGCAGAGCAGGGAAATTTTGGCCCCAGGAAGGTGGCCTGTTTGATCTTGCCTCTTCTATCTTAAGCTTTTCCTTTGTTTCATAGATTTAATAAAAAGAACTCTCAATATCACCTGACCTTTGTGTCATGCAATTTTTCCCACACAAAGTCAAGAACCCAGACATTCCAGACCATGCAGGGCAGACCTACCCAGTCCTGATCCCTTTCTAATGACAATCCTACTGTCCAGGCCACGTAGGGATAAACTTGGCTACAGGTGGGGACAGCTGAGGGACACACTGGGTTTTCATTATGCTCCAAAACAGAGATGGCTATTCCCCTGAAGCCAGACCATGCAAGAACTTCTTAGCCTTGACATCCTGGGCAGTGCCTAAGGATCCGGCCGTTGAGAGACACCCGAGGGACCTATCTTCCACCAAGGCTCCGTGCATCTTCCCACTCCAGGTCCTTAAGGGATCTGGTTTAAGTGGCCTTTCCTGCTCCCCATCAGGAGCACAGTACAGGGGGCCACAAGCTCAGAAGATGGCCTGGCTTCCAAGGCCCCATGAGCTCTGGCCTCAGGGTAAATGGCAGGTTTGTTTTGGAATGTGCTGGACCTTGGCAGAATGGTGGGGCCCCCAGGGGCCTTCTCATGCACCTGACCTCTGCCTACATGACCTGGACATGGGATGTGGCCTTGGACACCCTGGATGTGGAGTCATGCACATGCCTCTCCCTGGCCTCTGGACTCCTGCATTGAGTCTCCTCATCAGAGGTGCAGTGCAGAGAACCAGCCTGTCCCTTCCCAACTGTCCATCCTCTTTGAGTGCGTTGTTCCTCACGCTCCACCTGTGAAACAGAGGCTCCGAAGGTAATTAGAGCCGGACCTGTTATGGCCCTGCTGTCCTCGCAGGACATGGGGATTCTAGAAATCAGGTCCCCCCAGTAGTTCTCACCTCCTGACTCTGCAGCCAGGCTTGGATATCCCATGACATCTGGCTTCAGGGGAGCAGCACCTTTGTGTTAGTGTGGACTGCATTTTTACTGAATGGTGTGTCCCGCAGGTTCCATATGGGAGCCAGGACCTAATCTCCCTGGGTGTAGAAAGGGGGCCGGCATATGAATGCTCTGTGTGCTCAGCCTGCAATGGCCTGCATGGCTAGGGCCTGCCCCACACATCTGGCCTCTGCCTGTGGTGGCTGGTTCTCCGCACTGCACCTCTGATGAGGAGACTGGACAGACACCAGAGCCAGAGCCCATATGTTTTTCTCCTTGAACAGGTCGAGTGGCCTTTCTGGTTTATCTGGGAATCAGGGTTCCCATATCTCTCATTCAAAGACAACCCCACCCCACATGGTATGGCTTCCACATCCCATGAGGTCTGTCTTCAGGGGGATAGGCTTTCCCCAGGAAGCCTAGCCTATGACCTACCCGTAGTCGGCAAACCGCGGCTCGCAAGCCACATGTGGCTCTTTGGCCCCTTGAGTGTGGCTCTTCCACAAAATAGCACATGTGAGCGCACACATACAGTGCGATTAAAACTTCGTGGCCCATGCGCAGAAGTTGGTATTTTGTGGAAGAGCCACACTCAAGGGGCCAAAGAGCCGCATGTGGCTCGCAAGCCGCAGTTTGCCCAGCCGCAGTTTGCCAGCCACTTTAACCCACCCTGGGGGACTTGGCCCTGAGCCCCCTAGACCAGTGATGGCGAACCTTTTGAGCTCGGCGTGTCAGCATTTTGAAAAACCCTAACTTAACTCTGGTGCCCTGTCACATATAGAAATTTTTTTATCTTTGCAACCATAGTAAAACAAAGATTTATATTTTTTATATTTATTTTATATATTTAAATGCCATTTAACAAAGAAAAATCAACCAAAAAACTGAGTTTGCGTGTCACCTCTGACACGCGTGTCATCGGTTCGCCATCACTGCCCTAGAGGCATTGCTATGCAGGATTTTTCATTTCCCTTTTTCGATCTGTCCCCAAGCATCCAAGGCATCCAAGTTGTTGGCCAGGGCCCACCCCCCTCACCTGGCCATGGGCTTGGGGTGATCTGGTCCCCTCACTACGCTCTCCAACAGAAGCTATCCCATACGGCCCTGCTACCCATAAAGGACTTGGGGCTTCCCTGGCAATCAGGGCTCACAGTTGTCTATCTTCTGATATCTCCCCTGCTCCACCCCTAATGGCTTTCGCTACAGAGGAGGCTCGGTATCCATCTTGGAAGTGGTTTGACAACTTCTTCAGCCCATTTCTGTGGACCTCCATGCCCCTCTATTCTTCAGACCACCTTCGCTGCCTCTGGAGCTATTCCTCAGTATGCTCCTGCCCCATACACGCAAAGCAGCTGAACTTACACAGAGGGCTCCGCCATTCTTCGCTTTTCCTTCAGATAGCCCAAACCTCAGTCATATTGATATGTCCACATCTTCCTAATTAAATCATTATTCCATGCTTCATAAATAGCTTCAAACCCTGTCCACATCTTTGGATTTTTAAATATCCCCAGTTTTCCCCTCACTTTCCTCAAAAGGACGCTACACAGATGACTCCGATAATTTGAGGAACTTCTTCAGCTTGCTGCCATGAAATCTACAAACATTCCTGAATTTACTCTTAATCCCATAGAAAAAATGAAGAATCACTTCTACCGAATTTCTGCAATTGTATTCTTAATCTCTGCATTCTCAGGAATGTGATATAAGCTAAGTATTCTCCACCTTAATATTAAAATATGAATGCTTTAGAAGCCTCCAAATATCTTCCTTGAACATTTGCTATCAGCATAAGCACCACACTTATGTAGGTCACACTGAAGCCACAGTATATTGGTAGATTAAACCCATCCTATATAATAAAAGGCCAGCAACCATAACGACAGGAATGACTGCTCAACCAGTCGCTATGAGGTGCACTGACCACCTCTCGGTCCCTCCCACTCGCAGCATGGCGAACGGGGAACCATGCGGAACCAGGTGCCTGGTGGTGGTGGCTGGAGTGAAGCAGCCCGGGGCCGGGGTGCCGGAGGGAAGCTGATGCTGGCAGCTGGGGGAAGGAAGGCCCACTCTTGCACGAATTTTGTTCATCAGGCCTCTAGTTTGAACATAAAGACTGATCCTCTTGCTGCAAAATCTCTGTAGTACTTCTTAGAACTCACCCAAATCCACATTGGGGCCTCTGACCAAAGGCATCAAGGTTGCTTTGGGAGGTGTTCAGAACATTAGCAGGATTAAAGGAATCACCATTTTCCTCACAGGTAACTGAATGGTTCAACCTGAGAAGGAAAAGCTTGTGATAAGGAGGCATTCCTTGACTAGCTTTAGCCATTATCTTCATCAGATCCAAGTTAAACAGGGGCTGTCCTTGGGATTATGAAACTGATGAGGTTGTTGATTCTATAAACAGGTAGTCCACAAACAACTCTTTGCCTGTTTCTACAAAGAGAATGAAGCTCTGAGCTCAGGAGTGTGGTGACTGCATAAGGGCACAAACTAGTTTTTCCATTTATTTCAGTTCTGGTGATTACTGGAGAAAATTTTCCTTGGAAGGATCCAAACTCCTTTATTGTGTGAGAGAATTTTTAATGTGAAAATGATTATTTAATCTGTCTGCAGGCCTTTGGTAGCAGGCTATCTGAGAGCATGATACGTTACTTTGTACATGAAATTTCTGTGGAACTCTAGTTCATAAGTAATGGTCAAAGGGAAACTTGCCTTATGATTCTACAGTTGAGTTTTCTGCAATTAGTCCAGTGGGAGATACAGGAAATAAAGGAACAAACAAAGACATAAAGATAGTAAGAGATTAGGTGAATAACCTGTGTATTCTATTAAGACAACAGGGATGGGGGAGAAGATTACTTGGGTAGTAGTTTAAAAAAGGAACTCTGAGCCCTAACCGGTTTGGCTCAGTGGATAGAGAGTCAGCTTGTGGACTCAAGGGTCCCAGGTTTGATTCCGGTCAAGGGCATGTACCTTGGTTGCGGGCACATCCCCAGTAGGGGGTGTGCAAGAGGCAGCTGATCGATGTTTCTAACTCTGTATCCCTCTCCCTTCCTCTCTGTAAAAAATCAATAAAATATATTTTTTTAAAAAGGAACTCTGAGAAATTAACATTTAAACTGAAACTGAAAGGTTACCAGTGTAGGTGGGAGTATGTATGTGGATATCAGGGAGGAAATGAGCAAGGATAACACTGCTCAGTGCGGAGATAAAAACAATGCTTGATTGTGTTCGTGTGGTTCTGAGAGGCTGCTTAATACCTGAATAACTAGTGGAGACACTATCTAAGATGGGAGATGAAAAAAGTCATTTTTACTTTGGGGAGGAAGTTACCGGCTTGGGGTTGAAATATCGTTCACTCTTGGTGGCTTGTAACACATGCAAGTAGAGATTATATCTCAGAAAGGTAACATACATGAGTTTTTTAGATGTCATCATAGAGAGAACAATGGAAGACACTGCAGTATTTATGAGTTTCCTGAGACCGTGTATAGTAAAGGATAGACGGGGGCTAGGACTGAGTCTTGAGATTTTCTAATACTGTGTTTTAAGTGGGATCTCACAAAGAACACCCAGAAGCCATGACTAGAATAGTTTAAGGCACTCAGGAATTAGAGATGTCACAAAAGCCTAGGAAAAATAAAGTTTCCAAAGGAGGTTATAGTCCAATTCTGCTCTGGTTCCAAGTTAAAGGCTGAAAATATTCAGAAATACATTCTTTTGTGGCCTCCAGGATAAAGGTAATCCACCCTGTTCTGACACATTATCAGCATTTTCCCATGCAGTCCAGTTAATTATTAACATTGATTTAGGAAGAGCTTTACAGTTTACAAATGTTTTTATAGACATAAATTGTGAAATGGAAATACTGCCAATGCTAATTACTAGGCCAGAACTCCATCTACCATTTCCCTAAGATTTCCCCCAAATTAAACTCTTTCATTCTGTATGTGATGAGCCTGGCTGCTCTGTGGGGATTGTGGGACCAGAGGTAGATTTATGATGCATATCCTCTGTTAGGAGCTGGCTGGTGACACGGCTGTGAAATAATTCACAGCTAAAATAAGAGATGCAGAAAGAAAGTTTATTTTACTTTTCACGAAGGGAAAGGGCCAGGTATTGCTAATTAATACAGGACAAGAAACAAAAATCAGCTTCCCTTTTAAAAAGTAATGGCTGTTCTGGTCAGCTGCTCAGTGGTTAGAGCATCAGCCCTCGGCTCGTACGGTCGCTGGTTTGGTTCCCGGTCAAGGGTACCTCAGTTGAAGGCTCAATCCCTGTGTCCCAGTTAGAGTGCATGAGGAGACAACCAACTGATGTGTTTTTCTCACATCCATGTTTCTCTTTCTCTCTCTCTCTCTCTCTCTCTCCCCCTCCTCTCTCCCATCCACTCTCTCTAAAAAAAATAAAAATTAATGGGAAAAAATCCATTGGTGAGGATAAAAATAAATAGATAGTAATGGCTGCTATTGCTAGATGACCAGGGATGGAGGAGAATTTAGGGCTGAATTTGAGCAGATACTGGGGGCTGTCTTGAAAAGTTAATTTGTTTGCTTTTCAGGAGACAGTCCAGCAGATGTCCTAGGGCAGGGGTGGGCAACCCCTGGCACGCGTGCCAAACATGGCACTCCAGTAACTTTTGCTGGCACTCGAAACCCTCTCTTATAATCTTCCATTTACAATTTTTGTGAACATTTGAATGACTTAAATGTTAAATTACAAAGAACTGGCAAGACACTTGATGTTATATTTTGGTTACATAAAGGCTTTTGAAAAGAAACTGGAAGTCTTTAAGACGGATGTGGATGGTGAGAGATTTAGATATTTCCCAAACCTCAACAGGCACATCAAAGACCTCCCAAAAGATGACAGAACAGACTGTCAAAGCCTTCAAAAGCTGTTTTTAAGCATCATTGAGTCAACTATTGAGCAGTTCTTCTCAAGATTTGCAATATTCAGAGAACTGGAAGAGACAGCAAAATTCATGAGGTTTCCAGACAGCATGAAACTGGAGGAACTAAACTTACAAATGTTTTCATGGATAGACATTGCTGACTTTGAAATGCAGTTGATTGAATTTCAGTGTAGCTCAATTTGGAAGCAGAAATTTATTGACCTCAGAGTTGACTTGGAAAACATTGAAAAAAAGGGATTAGAGACAGGAGTACCGGAGAGAAGTGTCAAAAACGAACTATTGAGGACTTGGAATGCCATTCCAGAAAATTTTTTCTGTTTAAAAAACTTTGCAACAGCGTTACTTTCCGTGTTTTCATCCACATACGCTTGTGAATCTTTGTTCTCAGTGATGAATTTTGTTAAGTCTCATAATAGGAGTAGCCTGACGGATGAAAATAGTAGCTCGTGCATATCTCTGAAGGTCACGAAATATAAACCTGATGTAAAATCTCTGTCGTCAGTGATGCAGCAGCAAAAGTCCCACTGATAATATCAAATGGAGTCATAAAGTTTTCTGTTGGACTATCAGTGTACATGTATACATTAAAAAATAAATATATTTTTCATCATCATATACTGTGTTTTTGTCACTCGAATGAATTTTATTATTTCTTCAAGGTTCTTCACATACGTACACCTTAAGAGATATCAAGTAGGCGTAACATGTTCTCAAAAAATTAGGGTTGGCACGCAGAAGAATTTTGAGTCAGAGATTTTGCTGGTTTTGGCATGTACTCACAAAAAGGTTGCCTACCCCTGTCCTAGGGAGATGTTTTATCAGTATTTTTTCCAAGCCTGTAAAACATGCTTAGAGCAAAAGTTATGAAGAGAAAGAAAAAAAGAAAAGTTATGAAGAGTTCAAAATAGTCTTGTTTAAAGGAAAGGGAACTTTTCTACTAACTAGAGACACCTTGGTGCAGATTATCCCTGAGTTGTAAAAACAGCAGGGAGGAGGGGGGTGCAAGAATGTAGCCTTGAGAGTAGTCTACCTTGTCTTGCAGTTTGAACAGAGGGGCTGTTTGAATCAGAGGAGCTAATAATCTTGGGATTTAATTACCAGGTGTTTCTCATAAATTGTGGATGGCCACAGCAAAGAAAAAGACAAGCCTTTTTCTTTTTTATGCCTTACATTTCCCTGCATCTTTCTTTGGGGGGGGGGGGTGCGGAGAGGGGGGTTATAGAGCCTAATGACAGTCACAAACCTTCCAACCAGACATGAGTCCTTAAATTGTTCTGCCCACCATGAAATAGATTGCAAAGTAGCCTGGCCTCATGTCCAAGGCCATAGAGGGCAGAGCCTTTGGTGTTGTCTGAATCCCAAATGTGGAGGAGCTAAGATGACTAAGGACAAGTATATCCAGAGCAGGGACAGGGCTCAGCAGGAAGGGTCGGGGGGTGGCTCTTAAGGTCTGGGTTGGGAGTTAAAGAATAAATGCTGGTGCATTTAACCAAGAATCACTAAATGAGAAGTTGTAAAGTGGTGTCCCCGAAGTGGGGACAAAACTCCCCAAGTGACCATCATGAGGGTTTTCTGAGATTTGGTGTTAATCCTGGGAATTAAATATTAATTAAATAATAACTCTGAACAAGAAGTAAAATATAAAACCTATGGATATCATTTTGTTATCTGTTAAATGAGAATATTATCTTCCCTATGTGCAAAGTAGCCAAAGCTTTCTTACTTTTGACCCCAGGAGAGGAGAGGGCTCCTGTTTGCTTTAGACCACTTTTCACATGCATGAGGTTGAGCTGGAAGGGGTTCAGTCCAGGTGAATGTCTGAGGATTCATGACTGGTGTAACTAGCAGAGCTTAAAAGACTGGATTCTCTTTTACACTTTCTCTGGATAAGAATAAAGAGGTGGACAGTGGTGGCTGAGTTCCAGATGTCACTGGAAAGGGACCAGGACCAAGGTGTGTCTGTCCCAGCACAGTCTGGAATGTGTGAGTTCTTGACTTCGTACAGGAAAATTTTACAAAAGAGGTTCAGGTGATTTTGAGGGTATTATTACAATTGGGGACAGTGAAACAAAGGAAGGGCTTAAAACAGAAGAGGCAAAATGACAGCAACAGAAGTGAACCTAGACTGAGTTGCCTAGACTCAGGGAAGAAAGTCACAGTAACAGAAGTGAGCCACACTGGGCTGTGTGGACTCAGGAAACAAGTTACAGAGGAAAAGGAAGGCAAATGGAAGGCCCTGGAGACAGGTTAGCCCGGGATAAGCCACCACTGCCCTCTGCTCCTCTGATTATAAGTCTCCTTTAGAGCTAAAGAGAAAGAAAGCCTGAAAGAAGGGGGAGTGGCCCTAACTGGTTTGGCTCAGTGGATAGAGCGTCAGGCTTCGGACTGAAGGGTCCCAGGTTCAATTCCGGTCAAGGGCATGTACCTTGGTTGCGGGCACATCCCCAGTAGGGAGTGTGCAGGAGGCAGCTGATCAATGTTTCTAACTCTCTATCTCTCTCCCTTCCTCTCTGAAAAAAAAAAAAATCAATAAAATATATTTTTAAAAAAAGAAGAAGAAGGGGGAGGAGAGAACAAACATGCTCAAGGGAGGGCATGCACTGGCATCCTTCATCTTAAGAGTTTTTATCTGTTTTTTAAAAGCAGGAGTTTTAGGGGACGTCTCAGAGGAAGATCTCAACACCGTCTTTAACAGCTTTCCAGGCATATCCTTTGATATGCTGATGTATCAAAATGAGCACATAAGGGAGTTCGGGGTCATTCTCTGGCGAGCTTCACTGCTTTACTTTTATCTTGGATTCGCCTGGCTCTAATTGGTTTTTGTTGTTGTCGTTGTTGTTGTTATTTATTCCTGACTTCATCTGATTTGGGGTTGGCTAGCACTAACAGCACCAATTGGGTCTCGATTATCGATCTTCTTGACTAGGATGATTGAAGCTACTCCCTCTCTGGCTGTGGAGGAGAGGTGTAAATCATCTGCTCCTAAGTGTTCTTGGTTAGGGGAGATAAGATTTTGCCATTAATTAGCTGGCTTTCATTGCTTGGCCTTGTTTAACTATCTGTCTCATTCCACTTGCCAAAGAATTTCCGAGTTTCTTACTATCCCGCCTCACTGACAATGAAACAAGAGTTGAGAAAGGACTTACTCTCACCCCTGAATTGATCCATTTTTGGCAAATGGTCAGGTTTCTTCTTTTGGCCTGGATCTTCCCAGCGCGCCCAGCAAATACTGGTGCCCATTGTGTTCACTACCCTGTGAGGCATATGGCAGCACAGGGATTGATGTGGAAATAATCCCCACCCAACATTTTCATTCATTTGTTCCAGCCTCCAGAAAGGCTACATGTTCTCAGCAGAGATGGGAGAGGTTTTCTTTTTATCCAGCCTATGGGCTGGGTGGAAAAATCATTCCCTCATTTTCCATGTTAGTGGTGGCAATGGCCTTAGGCATATGGTGAACACGGGTTATAAAGATGAGTGAGAGCAGAAGTTTCTAGACCAGTAGGGAGCAGGTGTTTCCTCAGGTGAGCCCAGTGATACAGGTGCATGGGTGGAGGTTGTGCAGCCTTGAGAGAAGGAAAGGGGATGGACAAGAGAGAACAACAAGGAATCACATATTTATTTTTCCTAGTTTTAAACATATTTACATATTTATAGACTATACTTGCTTGGTTGGACAGCTTCAAAAATTTAATTTCCTTACCAAACTTGTTCCCAACTCAGTTCCTCTTTTCATCTTGCTTTCAACTTGAAAACAGAATGCAATGTATGCAGTATTGCTTTTTTTATTGTGACCGTGTATTGAGGAAAAGCAATAGAGCAGACACAATAAAATGTAGGGTGTTAGTCAGCAAAATGACAGACTTTGGGAGCTCCGAGCTCTCACTTCCCCACAGTAACATTTACAGAACAAGTAGAATCTGTCGGATTCCACTGGAGCTGCCAGCCCAGGAGACTCAAGAAGTGGCAACACTGGTCTCTTTCCTGTTCCCTGCTCCCACCACCGTCAGCCCTGGAGAAGCACAATTAGCCCCCAGAATGTGTGTGTGCCTGTGTGTGTGTCTTCCTTGCACCCAGACTTACTGAGCGCTCCTCTGTTTCATGACGATGCCAATGGGGCCTGAGACCTCTGTCAGCCATGTGTCTTTGAGTGCACACGAAGTTTGTATGATGGGTCCAGTACCAAAGGTTCATTTGTCCCCTCGGCTTGAGAAGGGAATGTACCTTCCCTTGGGAAAGCAGCCCAGGGCTCATGGAGAAAATTTCCCTATGTCCTCAGCCTCTTCCCTCATACCGAAGACCCTAATAATTCATCTGGCCACCCCCACTGTCCAAAAGAAGCCCAGGTCTGCAGAGTCCTCTCTCTCTGGCCCCCAGGTGGCCCTGGGTCTGAGTAGAGCAGAAAGGTTGAGGGGCTGGGATGCCAGCTGCCTGCCTGGGTGGGGACTGTAGTGGGCTGGGTAGAGACGTTTCTGAAGACATTCTTCTTTATGGCTTCTGACATCAGCATAGAGAGAAGGCTTTATTCTGGCTTCTCAAAATTGCTTTAGCGATCCTAATGTCTTTGCCTTTCCATATAAGTATTTTTTAAAGATAAATGCATTTACTTCTTTTTAACCACTGAAAGTTCTACAATTTGCTGTGTTCATTTACCAATTCATCATCAATATCTTTCCATGTCAATACCTACAAATCTACCTCATTTAAATATATAAACCTAAATTGATAGTATTGCATTGTGTGGATGAACCAGAAATTCTTTTTACATTTTCCTTCTTAATGTCTATTTTTCCACAGTTTTGTTATTTTACTAAGTAATATTGATATCAATATCTTATTACACATATATTTTCAAAAAGGTTCCCAACACCTATTTGCTGCCATTTAATTTTGCTTATTTACATAAACGCAAAGATCAGTTTTGCTTCAACTTAATACGGTCAAGGTTCTCAATCATTTCCTTAATGGCTTCTGGCTTTTCTTCCTTCCTTCCTTCCTTCCTTCCTTCCTTCCTTCCTTCCTTCCTTCCTTCCTTTCTTTTTTAATGCTTTAGACCTCAGCTCTGGAACTGTAGCATTAAAATGATTCACCTATGCTTCCTATGAGTACTTTCATGGCTTCAGTTTTACAGGCCCCGCCGGGTCCAGTCCCGGCTTATTTTCCAAGTCCTCCCAGGAGCCCGGAGCCGGGCGTGCCCCTCTGGGAAGCCCAGGCAGGCGCTCTGTCCAGCCCGCGTCTTCAGGACGTTTCCCGATTCCCTCCGGAGCTCGGAGGCGGCCAGCGCGGTCACAAGAGGCACGAGGGGAAGCTGTTACCGCCGGCAGCCATCCCTAGAGGGAATTACGGTCCCAAGAATCTAAATTGTTTCCAAATTCTTTTTGGCTCCCTGACCAAGAGCTCCCAGGCGGACGCCCAAGGGCCGCGCCGGACGCCCTATGCCCGCCGCGGCCGAGAGACAGATCCGGGGTGGGCCGGGAGGAGGTGGGCGGCGGGGCGGCCGGCGGTACGTCCTCGCCGGCCCGCGATCCGGAGCCGTCCCGCGGACGTTCGCGCCGGTTGTCGAGCGCCATCGGGCGACCGCTTTTATGTAGTTTCTTCCCTCCGGAGTCCGGGCGAAACCCGCAGGGGAGAGGCTGGACCGCGGTGCCCGAAAGGGCCAGGCGGCTGCCCAGTCCCGGCAGTGCCAGGGTGTCCGCGCGTCGTCGATGCGCAAGAGGCTGCGTGTGCCTGGCTGAGCACTGCGCCCCGGCGTCAAACGGCCCTTGCAGCGGATCTGGACGCGGTGCCGACGCAGAGGCGCCCAGCGAGGACGGGATCGTCCGAGTGGGGCCCGCACGGGGCTGGGAGGTGCTCCCCGGAGACTGGCCCCGCAGCCCTGTGGAGCGCCCGCCACCCATCCTCTGCTCGCCTCACTGGCGGGCATTTGCGAGTCGACCAACACAGGAAGGTCTCCTGCACCCCCGGGGGGCCAGCCATGGGCCCTCGTGGGATTTTCAGTCCCGTCCCGGAGACAAGGAACCGCCTCCGCGCACGCGGTTGGCCGGGAGGACGCCCGGTCGATGAAAAGGAACCGGCGGTGCACTTCCTAGCGGCCGTGTGCTTTCGCCCGCCTGCGATCCGATCCTTCCGCTGATGTTCGCGGAGGTTGTTGGGTGTCACTGGGCGGCTGCTCCCGGATGGCCGGGATGGCGGGGAGGGTGAGAAAATGGTCAAATTAGTTCGCTGAGAATTGCTGTTGTTAAAATTAAAATTACCTATTAAAGGTAGAGATTAGCGAGGTAAGAAATTCTAAACTTTATAGTAATAAAAATGACCAGTTATTGTAATTACCATTGTTTGCAATTAAATGTAATTATTCTTATAAAAATACTGAATAGTCCCACTGGTGTGGTTCAGTGGTTGAGCATCGACCTATGAACCAGGAGGTACTGGGTTTGATTCCTGGTCAGGGCACATGCCTGGGCTGCTGGCTCCATGCCCAGTGGGGGATGCACAGGAGGCAGCCAAACAATGGTTGTCTCTCATCATTGATGTTTCTCTCTCTCTCCCTCTCCCTTCCTCTCTGAAATCAATAAAAATATATTTGTTTTAAAATAATGAATAAAGTTTCTCTATCCAGGACGAGTCTCCCAGAGATTGAAGATGGAGGGGCTTTGGTCCTTGGAATTTTCTAAATCCACCTGAGAGCCTGGGTACCACTCATTCTAACCATAGAGGTCCTGACCCACAACCTGCAGCATCTGGCCTGGAAAGTCAGACCAAACCTCTGCATCATCGACCCCAAACAATCAGCACTTGGTCAGTGTGGAAGCTTTAATCATGTTTCCAATTTAGAGCCAAATACAGGAAACCAATTATGTTCCCTTAAGCAATCAAGTAGGATGCCCGCCTTCCAGTCAGCCAGCTCCAGCTTCCCCATAGCACAACCTCAGATCAGGATGTGCCTCCTTTTTTTCAACAGGAAGCTCCCCACTCCTTCACCTGCCTTTACCTCTCCGCCAAAGGCAAGCGATGGTGGCTGACTTCCTTGCTGTATATAGCAAGCTCTGAATAAATAGTGGTGTTCTCATTTGGGTGGTCCGTGTTTGTCTCTCCAGGGGTTAGTATAGTGGGAACCAAATAAAGCACTGAAGATGGTATCTGTTTCCATATTAACTCTTTTAAAAAAAACATATTGATTGCCCTAGTTGGTTTGGCTCAGTGGATAGAGCATTGGCCTACTAGGGTCCCGGAATCGATTCTGGTCAAGGACACATGCCCAGGTTGAAGGCTCATCCCCAGTAGGGGGGCGTGCAGGAGGTAGCCGATCAATGATTCTCTCTCATCATTGATGTTTCTCTCTCTCTCTCTCCCCTCCACCTTCCTCTCTGAAATCAATTATAATGTATTTAAAAAATAATAAAAACATTGATTGATCATAATTTTTAAATTGAGATAATTCACATACCATAAAATTCTCCCTTTTTAAGGTGTTCACTTCAGTGATTTACAGTCTTTTCACAAAGCTGTACAACCATCACTATCTATCCCAGAACATTTTATCACCTCAGAAAAACACACACCCATTAAACAGCCAGTCCTACTGGTATTCCACTCTCCTCTGGCCCTGGCTGTCACCAACATGCTGTCTGTGTCTGTGGATTCACCTATTCGGGAAACCTCATTTAAATGGAATACAGTATGTGGCCTTTGTGTCTGGCTTCTTACTTAGCACATGTGTTTTGAGGCTCATCCATGTTTTAGCATGTCATTTGGCTTAAACATTTTTTATTCTAAACCATTAAGATACACACAGAGGCATGTGCTACCAAGTCTTTTGTGGGGTTTTGTTTTTTTGTTTGTTTGTTTGTTTTTAATGATCACCTGAGGACATGCTTATTAACTCTACAGAGGAGAGAGAGAGAGACAGAGAGAGAGAGAGAGGAGATAAGTGAGAGAGAAACATCGATCTGCCACCTTCCCGTACACACCAGACCAGGATTGCACCTGAAGCCTGGGTATGTGCCCTGACTGGGAATCGAACCTGAAACCTTTTGGTGTAGGGGACGACACTCCAACCAACTGAGCCACACCAGCCAGGGCCCGAGTCCTTTGCTTTAATGTGGAAAATACACAATATAAATTTACCTTTGTAAGCATTTTAAGCACACAGTTCCATGGCATTAAGTACTGTCTTCCTGCTGAGCTTCAACTTGCTCCGCCCATCTGGAGCAGCCAGCAAGTCTAGAGAGCACCAGCCTGGCCATGTTGCCCTCCCTTGGAGCCCTCCCACCACCCACCAGCCTGGGACTCCTCCCAGGGACACCCACCAATGGTGGCCAAAGAAGGGAGCTCCTGCGGGGAGAGGGTGACAAGAGGAGAGGGAGAAAAGGAAAGCCAGATACAGAAGCCTACAGCACCTGGTACTCCCAGGTGGCCTCCTAACCAAGGACTCACCAGGCCTGACACTGCTTATCTCCCAAGATCAGAAGCCATGGGATACCTTCAAGGCAACATGGTCCTAGACATTGGCAGCTGCAGCCAGCAGCCTCAGAGCCAGCCCCCTCTGCAAAGTCCTGCCACACCAGGCTCCACTCACCAGTGCCTTTTGGAGCCCTGGAGTCCCCCACCTCCTGGTAAGAGGAAAGGCAGCCTGCCCAGCCCAGGCTTGAAAACACAGGCACCCTGGGGAATGTGATGAGAAAATAGCTATTTTGTGTTGCTGCCTTGGCACATAGAGGTCCTGACCACCCTGCTCACATCGAGAGCCTGGACATTTCGATTCCCACAACTTTCCACCCTGCTGTTCCCAGGGCACCTTTTACAATAACCACTTAGAACTGAGCATACGAAAAAGTTAGTGACCTCCACCCAAACACCTTATAAACAATAGGGGCTTGCTAGCCTGCTCTCTGTCTCCTGCTCACTCATGACCTGGGATAGAGGACTGCCCTTTCCCCAGCACATGGTGCCACTCCTCCCCACCCATTTTTCGGGATCTGTAAGTAGCAAATCTTAGGGTAGAGTGGGGTGGGGCAGATGTCATAGCCATCCTTGGGACTCAAGGATGGAGCCACTGGTGGCCTCCCTCACCAAAAGGGAGGGACTTCGGAAGGAGGAGGAGTCAAGAGCAAGGGAGGAACTCAGTTTGGGATACATTGACTTTGGGAAGCTCAGGGACCCAGGGCAGAGGTATCCAGGAGAAGCTGGACATAGGGGACCAAGGTGTGACAGAGGGCCAGGCTTGGAGCTTGTGACCCAATGAGTAAGAGAAGGGACAACATGGAAGGGGACTGAGGACTTGGAGGAAGTTCGTTAACTAGAGTCATCAAGTTGGAGACCTTTCATGTTCGCTTCACAGCCTCCTGGTGCTAACAGGGTGCAGGGACCAGGGAGGCCACTCAGCAAACATGGGCTGACTTGCCCCCAACCCACCTGTTTCCACTTTGAATCACTGGAAGAGAATTTGCTGAATTAAGCAGATTGGTAACCCAGCTCAGGTTAATTACCCAGGGAGGTGATACAAGGGATTACAAACCAAAGGAAAATATAGACTCGAGGTAAAACTAAGAATCCAGACTGCAAACTAAGACTCTCAACATGCAGCTCACTGAGGCCTGAGGGCCTTTGCACTTGCTGTTTTCTCGGTCTGGAATAATCTGTCTTCTGCATTGCTTGCTCCCTAAACATCTTCAGAAATTTACTCAATCATTCTTCCTGTGAAACCCCACAGTCAGGATACCTCAGACCATTACCCTCCACTTGGTGGGAGCAGAGGGTGAGCCATTGATGTTTCCAGCCCAGAAAGAACTTGGTCCACACTTTGTAACTTGGAAAACCCTCTGGTTTAAAATAGAATGTGTGAATAGAAATTTTGAGGTCCAATAAGGCCAACAGATCAGAAATGACTGCCATTGAAAAGATGGTTTGTTAGTTTCCAGAGGAGGGAGCATGCCACACCATGCAGGAAAGCATCAGGATGGCTCAAGAGGGAGAGAAGAGCCAAAACCGGTTTGGCTCAGTGGATAGAGCATCGGCCTGCGGACTGAAAGGTCCCAGGTTCGATTCCGGTCAAGGGCATGTACCTGGGTTGCGGGCACATCCCCAGTGGGAGATGTGCAGGAGGCAGCTGATCGATGTTTCTCTCTCATCGATGTTTCTGGCTCTCTATCTCTCTCCTTTCCTCTCTGTAAAAAATCAATAAAATATATTTAAAAAAAAAAAAAAAAAGAGGGAGAGAAGAAAACTGAGACATTTTTCTGCCTGGAAGGAATAAGATGGGAACAGAAAAAGTCGCCTCCTTTTGTCTGGCTTGAACACTATGCTAATGACTGAAGCAGAGGCAGCCATCATGCACCCATAAGGGAGTGACACCAACATCTGTTAATGGTGAAGTAGAGAGAAGTCATTGATGCCATTGATGGGCCACTAGACGACCTCTAGACCTCCCATCTCTCACACATTCAAACATTAAACATTAGATGCCTTTGTAGTTTAAGCCACTCTTCGTGGGATTGTCTGTTACTTTAGCCACATATCTGATACAGCCTTCAAGTCTCCATTGAAAATGGAGATAATACCCCCAAACACAGCAGCTCAATGCAGGAAAGGCCAAGATGTTAAGTCTTCCAAGCTAAGAAGTCCACACACCCATTCACTCCTCAAGTCTCCACCCCAGGCCATGCTTATGTCAGGACAGAATGACTCCTACCTGGCAGGGATCAGGATACAGCTATCTAGACTCTCAGCTCAGGGCTGTGTCCAGAAACCTCAACCAATCATGGGCCTGGAAGTACTGGGGGGAAAGGACGTTGTCTGGATGAGGAAGCTGGGCTCTGGAGCTGGCCTGGCTGGGCTTCCCAGGGCTCCTCCATCCCCATCTCACTCAGCATACAGGTTAGTTATCTGAAGCAGAAAGGATTGGGCAGGTCCATGGACTGGACATGGACAACTTTGTTTGCTTCTTCTGTAGCCTGGGCCAATACCCCCTCATCAAGACACTGCAGCTGGAGCTAAGTGAGTAAGGGGCCAGGGACCAGAATTCAGGGATAGGATATGAACCCTCTTCCCTCAATGGCAGGTACTGACTCCTTCTGAGGAAGTGACTTTGCCCCATACTATGATTTCCCAAACTTCTTGCACCCCCACCCCCTCCATGAGCTGAGGAAGTGGTTAACATGATTCTCTTTTCATGCTCTTCTTCTGTAGCAATGCCTGCTCAGGGTGTTGGTAACAAGGGTTTCCCTCCAGAGGCCCTCAGACTGGGAACAGCAACTGGCTTCTGTCTCCTCAAGAAGCAAGCCTGCACTCATCCTCTAGTGTGAGACCTCCACGGGCCCCATTATGTGGTTGGGCTTTGCAGATGGTAGATGGCCACTGACTGCCTGTTACATGCATAGCCCCAGTGTTTAATGGTGTGGCCATTGTCTGGCTAAATGTAAACTGTGGGATGTTGAGCTGCTGCCTGCCTAGGGTTGCTGGCCATGTGCATGGCCTATGGATTTTGGATCTCTTGGCTGAATCTTCAGTTTTCCCAGGTCTTCCATGTATACATTGATCTCCCTCTGCCCGCCGTCCTCCCCTCACTCCCCACCTCCCCACCGCTCCCCCACCCACACCCCTCCACTCCCCCACCCCCCCACCCCCGGCTCCCCCGAGCGTGAAGTTCCCATATCAAGCCAGAGGTCTGAACCTGAGCGTGGCCCCAGCCTTGGACAAGACACCTTCTGCCAGGGCAAACCTGACAGGCTCTACCCCAACCCTCAGGACAGGTCCAGCTACTACAGCTCTGCACAGTGGCTGTTCCAGCAAAGCTGCCCAAGGAGCCTGTTGTTCAGCTCCTCCTGTAAATACTGCATCTGGAGTTGAATCCCCAAGGCCCCTTCAACCCTAGCCCCCATGCCAGAGCCTGGGAGCCCTCCACAGCCTGTCTCCCAGCCCTCCTTAGGGCCTGCAGTCTGGATCCTACAGGCCTCTCTGTGGTCTGTGCATATCCAAGCTCTCTGCTCTCAGACCTGAGTTCCTTTCTGTCTGTTGCGCCTGGGTTGCCTCTTCCACGCAAAATGAATCTTTGGTTTGCACTCAACTGCTCCCAGATGTGATGATTTACAGAGGCTTCCTAAGAACATTGTTAGTTCAAGAACTGTCCTTGCCCTAGCCTTAACCCTAATTCTAAACCTAATCCTAAGCCCCTAATCCTAACCCTAAAACCCTAGCCCAAACCATAGCCCAAACCCCTAACCCTAACCCTCTCACCCTTACCCTTATCCATTAACCCTTACCCTAAACCAGAACCCAGACCCAGGACCCAAACCCTAACTTCCAACCTTAACCCTAACACCCTATCCCCAAACCCTAAACCTCAAACCATTAAGCCCCTAAGCTTCTAACATCCTAAACATAAAACAATGTTACCATTTATAACATCATGATATTAAATGAAGTACAAGAGAAACTGATGCAATCAAGAGACAGTAAACACAGGATATATGAGGTGTAACACAGCATACTGGGGTATTTTTGTTGTTTTCTGTTTTGAATTTCCTCTTTATTACAACACTACTTAAAAAAATCAGCATATTACAAATTTAAATGCACTTATGTGTATTTCCCTTTACCCTAAATTACAGCTGAGGTAAAAAAAAAAAAAAAAATTACTCTAGAAATATCTTTATTTCCTTTTTTTAAAAATATATTTCATTGATTTTTTATAGAGCAGAAGGGACAGGGATAGAGAGTTAGAAACATCAATGAGAGAGAAACATCGATCAGCTGCCTCCTGCACACCCCCCACTGGGGATGTGCCCACAACCAAGGTACATGCCCTTGACCAGAATCGAACCTGAGACCCTTGAGTCTGCAGGCCGACGCTCTATCCACTGAGCCAAACTGGTTAGGGCTCTTTATTTCCTTTTTAAATTTATCTTTATTGTTGAGAGTATTACAGATGTCCCCTATTTTCCCCCATTGCCCCCTCCATCCCAGGCCTTCACCATACTATTGTCTGTGTCCATGGGGTGTATATATGCATATGTTATTTGGTTAATCTCTTCCCATCCCTCCACCCCTCTTCCCTCTGAGATATGTCAGCCTGTGCCCTGCTTCCATGCCTCTGGATCTATTTTGTTCATTAGATTCCACATATAAGTGAGAACCTGTGATACTTGTATTTCTCTGACTTGCTTATTTCGCTTAGCATAATAGTCTCCAGGTTTACAGGATGTAAAACACAGCATACTGTTTCACAGCAAACATTTTTCTTCATAAGTAGAAAGAGCACGATCTATGATAAAATGATAGTATAGTAAATACATGAACCAGTAACATGATCATTTATTATTATCAAGAATTTTGTATTGTACATAATGTATCTGCTATGCTTTTATACAATATGTTTACACCAATATTACCACGAAAACGTAATGCATTGTGCTACAACCAAGATGTTACTAGGTTTTCACTAGACAGCCATAATGTCACTAGGCAACAGAAATTGTTCAGTTCCATTATAATCTTATGGGACCACCATATACGTGGTCTGTCATTGATCAAAATATCATTATGTACTACATGACTATACATATAGGTGAATGGAACTGAACTGAGAGCCCAGAAGTAAACACCCATTTATAGTCATTTAATGTTGGACAAAGGCAGAAAACATTAAATTGGGTAAAGAAGGGTCTTTTCAATAAATGGTGCTAGGCAACTGTCTTTTCACATACAAAGGAGTGAAATTGGACCCTTACCTCACACCACATATAAAAATTAACTCAAAATAGATAAAAGGCTTAAATGTAGGAGGTTAAATTATAAACTATCAAAGAAAACATGGGGATGAATCTTCATGATCTTGGATTTAGCTATGGTTTCTTAGAACTGACACTGAAGCACAAGCAATGAAAGAAAAAATACATACATGCGATTTCCTCTAGATTAAAAACTTTCATGCATCAAAAGACTATACAGAAAATGAAAAGACAGCCCACAGAATGGAAAAAAACTATTTGTACATTATTTATCTGATAAGTCTATTCTCTAGAATACAGAAAGAACTTTTACAACTCATCAACAAAAAGACAACTAAACTTTTTTAATGGACTTTAAGAGACCCTTCTCCAAAGACATACAAATAGTCAATAGCACACAAAAAATATTAAACAGCATTTTTCATGATGCAAATACAAATTAAAACCACACTCACTAGCCCTAACCAGTGTTTCTCAATGGTTAGAGTGTAGGCCCTTGCACCAAAGGATTGTAGGTTCGATCCCTGGCCCCTGTTGGGGCATGTGCAGAAGGCAACCAGTCAGTGTATCTCTCTCATATCAATGTTTCTCTTTCTCTCTCTCCCTCCCCCCCTTCCACTCTCTCTAAAAATCAATGGAAAGGGGAGGATTAACCAAACAAACAAAAAAAACGCACACACACTGGAATGGTTATAATGGAGAAAACCCAGACTTCTGCTGAGATCTTCTGCCCATCCCCTTCATCAAGTCTCTCAGTGTTTCAATGACATTTCCAAGGTCTTAAGAGCAGAATACTACCCAAAGATTCATATCACAAAGCAGCAGCAATGTGATTTGCAAATATCTCTAATACATTACATTTAAGGTCAAAAGATATTTTACAAATAAAGATGTTTATAGATGGATGGATGGAGGGGGAAGGGATGGAGGTGGACACAGATGGGTGTCGGACACAATTTTACGTCTGTGTCACAAGGAACATCTTCCTGTCAGTGGATCATCTTATATTTGGTACTTGCACTGAATTTTCATTATCTTCCAAATGTAATCAAAGTAGAAAAGCAAATAAATATCCTCTAAAGAAATTCTCTAAGGTTATAAAACATATTCCGAAAGTTAGTACTAAAAGAAACTAGTGTCATTGTCATGAGCAGCCACACACTGCCCTCCTATGGCCAAATGAGAAATGGTACCAGCGCTACAGTTCTCATGTTCTATCCCTAATAAAAGTCAACACCAAACTGAGACATCTCCCCCAGACTTGCTGTTAGACCAAAATAAATTTCGTTAAGATTTAATCTCTGGGTGGGGAGGGGGGGGGTGATGTGTGTGTGTGAATTCCAGTAGAAGTCATTATCTTGGCATTTCTCACTGTGAGAAAAAGTAGTCTAGCTCCCAAGTACAATATTTTTAGGGAGTATTTATGGAGCACCTGAGTCAGGCCCTGTGTTCCAGGACAGAAAATAGGAAAAGTATGGAAATAACTTGTCTACATCACAGCTCTGTGTGTCTTATTTTTTTAAAAAAATAATTATATAGCCCTAGCTAGTTTGGTTCAGTGGATAGAGTGTCAGTCTGTGGACTGAAGGGTCCCGAGTTCGATCCTGGTCAAGGGCACATGCCCAGGTTGCGGGCTCATCCTCCAGTAGGGCACGTGCAGGAGACAGCCAATCAATGATTCTCCCTCATCATTGATGTTTCTATTTCTCTCTCACTCTCCCTTCCTCTCTGAAATCATAAAAATATTTTTTAAAATCATAATTATAATTACTGCTTCAATTTCATTAGTTGTTGTTGGTTTATTCAGATTTTCTGATTCTTCCTGATTCCGTTTTGGAAGATTGTATGTTTCTAGGAATTTGTCCATTTTACCCAGGTTGTCCTATTTGTTGGCATATAGTTGTCTGTAATGTTTTCTTACAATTCTTTGTATTGCCGTGGTGTCAGTTGTTACTTTACCTCTTTTGTTTCCTATTTTATTTATTTGGTCCTCTCTCTTTGTTTCTTGATGAGGCTGGCTAGCAGTTCATCAATCTTATTTATCTTTTCAAAGAACCAGTTCTTGGTTTCATTGATCTTTTGTATTTTTTTAGTCTCTATGTCATTTATTTCCACTCTGATCTTTATTATTTCCTTCCTTCTACTTACTCTGGGCTTTTCCTGTTGTTCTCTTTCTAATTCTTTTAGATGTAGGGTTAGTTTATTAGAGATTTTTCTTGTTTCTTGGGGTAGGCCTATAGTGCTATGGACTTCCCTCTCAGGACTGCTCTTCAGTAGATGAGTAGATCCCGGGAGCCGGTCCATCCTTGCTGTTTGAAGGGACCTGGCATATATGGCATACTGTTCTTAATATGTTTGCTCACCTTCTTGGCATTATGTGTTTTAACCAAGGTCACCTCTCTGAGAAAGGTTGTTTCCCCAGATAGGGATTTTCCCCTGAAGTTAGGGAGGGAATAAAACCCCTTAACTAAGTGCCAGGCGGGTAATTAATCACTTTAACTACGGAGACAGAACTTAGAACACAGAACCTAGACACAGAACCTAGACACAGAACCTAGAGACAGAAGAACTTCGCTGGAGAGAACATGGCAGAAACTGGCCACAGAACCTAGAGACAGAACCTAGTGAGAGAACTGAACCATAACTTGGCTACACATCCTAACCAGAACTTGGCTAGAGATCCTGGCTAGGCTGCTGATCAACTGAACGCTGTCTCCATGTCATTCCTTCTTCGCCGACTCCGTCCACACCTTTGGGGACCCCTGGACCTGCTGGGGTTGGACCCCAGCAAGTAGATAAAAAAGATGCTATGCAGTTGTAAAAAAAGAAGAATCTCTTACTCCTTGAAACAGCATAGAGGGACCTGAAGAGTATTATGCTAAGCGAAAAAAGCCAGTCAGAGAAAGACAAGTATCACATGATCTCACTTATATGTGGAATCTAATGAACAAAATAAACTGACAAACAAAATAGATGCAGAGATATGGAAGCATACACCAAACTGACAAATCTTGGGGGCAGGGGGAGATAAGAAGAGGTTAACCAGAGAACTTATATGCATATCTGCATAACCCATGGACACAATAGTTCAGTGAAGGTCTGGGGAGGAAGCGGGAATGGGGTGGAGGGGGTCAATGAGGGGGAAAAGGGGACATCTGTAATACTTTCAACAATAAAGATAAATTTTTAAAAAATTATTATATAAAACCAAAGGATATTTGTGATCTCTTTCTGGTTATATGAATAAAACATTCTAGAAAATTAAAAAATAATAACATATCTGTATAATTTCATCTAAGTTAATATAGATTTTTTAAAATATGTTTTTATTGATTTTAGAGAGAGGAAGGGAGAGAGAAAGATACATCAATGATGAGAGCGAAACATCAGCTGGCTGCCCCCTGCACACCCTACTAGGGATCAAGCCCACAACCCAGGTATGTTCCCTGATTGTGAATCGAACTGTGACCTCCTGGTTTATAGGTCGATGCTCAACCACTGAGCCACACAGGCTGGGCTTATATAGATTTTTTGTTGTTGTAGTTCGGTCTAGTTTTACCCATGTCACTGCTTTTAGCCTGGAGTATGTGCCAGAGCTGAGTGTATCTCAGGAGATAGTGTCAGAGCTGGTTCTGGAAATGGCTCTAGCTCTATCTTGGCTCTCAATCGGGGACAGGAGCTAAAGTCAGAGCTGGTGCTGGAGCTTGCTCTAGCTCAGGAGGTGGTGCTAAGGCTCATTCTGGTGTTGGCTCTAGCTCTGGAGATTGTTGCAGTTTCATAACCAATCTCTATCCTACCTCTATTGCCAGCTCCAAGGCTAGAACCTTATCCAAATCAACTCCAGGTTAAAGACAGCAGCAGGTTTAGAGGAATAGCCAGCGCTGGCAACAGATTCACCTTTTAAAATATTTTGTACAATTTAGGACATTAACTACATTCGCTATGCTGTGCACCATCACCACTATATAGTTTCGAAATATTTTTATTACCTCAAATGGGACCTCATACCCATTAAGCACTTCCTCCCCAATCCCTACTCATCTTAGATTCTGGCAACCACTAATTTATTCTAAGACAGAGAAAAACAAATATGATCTCATTTATATGTGGAATCGAAAAACATGGAACTCAAAAAAAAGTAGAATGGTGGTTGCCAGGGACTGAGGGGTAAAGAAAATAGAGAGAAATTGGTTAAAGTATATGAACTTCCATTTATAAGAGGAGTAAGTTCTGTGGATTTAATGTTCATCATGGTTACTATAGTTAACAATATTGGATTGTATACTTGAAAGTTGCTGAGAGTGAAACTTTAATGTTCTCATCATAATGACAATAACAAAATTGTAATTAGGTGAGGTGATGGATGTGTTAACTAACCTTATTGTGGTAAACATTTCACAATATAGGTACATATGTATCATATATCACATTATACACATTAAACTTACACAATAGATATGTCAGTTGTATCAGTAAAGCTAGGAATAAGTAAATAAATATCATGAATTGCCATTAAAATAAGTGAACATGGATGTTTATAGCAGCCTTATTCATAATTGTCAAAACTTGGAAGTAACTCCATTAGGTAAGTGGATAAACGGTGGTTCATCCAGATAATGGAATATTATTCAGTGGCAAAAATAAAGGAGCTATTTGGACATGAAAAGACATGGAGGAACCTTAAATACATATTATTAAATGAATAAGACACTTTGAAAAGGTTCTATATTGTATGATTCCAGCTATATAATATTCTGGAAAAGGCAATACTATAGAGACAGTAAAAAGATTGATGGTTATCAGGGGTTGGTGGGAGGAGGGATGAATAGGGAGAACAGAGGATTTTTTAGGGCAGTAACACTACTCTGTATGACACTAGACTAGAGAATGATGGACGCATTTCATCATATATTTGTTTAAGTCCACAGAATGTACACCATCAAGAGTGAACCCCAGTAAAAATCTAAGCCATCTCACATAGCAATATGTTTACGGATACATCTCCTAGCAGTGGTTCTCAACCTTCCTATACCGCGACCCTTTAATACAGCTCCTCATGTTGTGGTGACCCCCAACCATAACATTATTTTCGTTGCTACTTCATAACTGTAATTTTGCTACTGTTATGAATCGTAATGTAAATATCTGATATGCAGGATGTATTTTCATTGTTTGTGACCCACAGGTTGAGAACCGCTGTAGGGCAAAGGAAACTAAGGAGAAAATAAACAAATGGGACTACATCAAAATAAAAAGCTTCTGCACAGCAAAAGAAACCACAATCAGATTGAAAAGGGAACCCACTGGATGGGAGAACATATTTGCCAATGTTATATCTGATAAGGAGTGAATATCCAAAATATATAAAGTACTCATACAACTCAACAAAAAGAAGACAAACAATCCAATTTAAAAATGGGCAGAAGGCCCTGACCAGTTTGGCTCAGTGGCTAGAGTGTCAGCCTGTGGACTGAAGAGTCCCAGGGCTCAGTGGCTAGAGTGTCGGCCTTTGGGCTGAAGAGTCCCAGGTTCGATTCCCGTCAAAGGCATGTACTTTGGTTGCGGGCACATCCCCAGTAGGGGGTGTGCAGGAGGCGGCTGATGGATGTTTCTCTCTCATGGATGTTTCTAACTCTCTATCCCTCTCCCTTCCTCTCTGTAAAAAATCAATAAAATATATTCAATAAATAAATAAATAAATAAATAAATAAATAAATAAATAAAATATAAATGGGCAGAAGACCTGAATAGACATTTCTCCAAAAGGACAAACAAATAAATGGCCAAGAGATAGATGAAAAAAAATGCTCAAAGTCACTAATCATTAGAGAAATGCAAATTAAAACCACAATGGATATCACTTCACACCTGTCAGAATGGCTATCATCAAAAAATCAACTGACAAGTGCTGGCAAGGATGTGGAGAAAAGGGAACACTATTTCACTGCTGGTGGGATGCAGACTAGTACAGCCACTATGGAAAACAGTATAGAGTTTCCTCAAAAAATTAAAAATGGAAATTCTATTTGACCCAGCAATCCCACTTCTGGGAATATATCCTAAAAACCCCAAAACTCCAATCAGAAAGAATATATGCACCCTATGTTCATAACAGTGTTATTTACAATAGCTAAGATTTGTAAACAACCCAAGTGCCCATCAGGAGATGAATGGATAAAAAAAATCTATGGGACTTTTATACTATGGAATACTATGTAACTGTAAAAAAAAAAAATGGATCTCTTACCCTTTGGGACAGCATGAATGGACCTGGAAAATATTATGCTAAGTGAAATAATCCAAACTGAGAAAAACCAGTATTACATGATCTCACTTATTTGTGGAATCTAATGAACAAAAGGAACAGACAAACAAAATAAGACCCAAAGCAGGGTGGCATGGCACAGATCAAGATACCTCAATGTGGGGTTCAAGAAGAGATAAACCAAATAACTATGTACTTACATGCATAGCCCATGGATACACGCAGTAGGGTGGTGAAGACTGGGGGGGGGTGTAGGGTCTTGGAGGAGGGGGGGAAGAGGAAGAAAATGGGAGATATCTGTAATACTATCAACAATAAAAAATATTTTTTTAAAAAAGAGTGAACCCTAAATCGGTGGGGGGTGTAGAAAAAAGTCAAGGAGTGTAAGAGGTGATAGAAGGAGACTTGACTTTGGGTGGTGAACACACAATACAGATTATGTATTATAGAATTGTACATTTGAAACCTATATAAATTCTATTAACCAATGTCACCCCAATAAATTCAAAAAAAAACTTTTAAAGTGTGACATTGAGTGCTCGCTTTGGCAGCACATACACTAAAATTGGAATGATACAGAGAAGATTAGCATGGCCCCTGGGCAAGGATGACACACAAATTCGTGAAGCATTCCATATTTTTAAAAAAAATAAATTAAAATAAAATAAAGTGTGACGTTGGGTGATTATGATGCATTGATCAATTGTAACAATGTACCACTCCAGTAGGGAATGTGATAATATGGAAGGCTATAAATGTGATATTATAGGAAACTAGAGGCCAGGTGCACAAAACTCAATTCATACGCTTGGGGGGAGGGGGGGTCCCTCAGCCGGGCCTGTGCCCTCTCGCAGTCCAGGAGCCCTCAGGTGATGTCGGGCTGACGGCTTAGGCCCCCTAAGCTGTCAGTTGGACATCCATAGCACTGCTATGGAGGCAGGAGAGGCTCCTGCCACCGCCATTGTGCTCACCAGCGGTGAGCCCAGCTTCTGGCTGAACAGAGCTCCCCCTGTGGGAGTGGACTGATCACCAGGAGACAGCTCCTAGGTTAGCATCTGCCCCCTGGTGGTCAGTGCATGTCATAGCAACTGGTCGTTCTGTTTGGTCGATTTGCATATTAGCCTTTTATTATATAAAATAATTGTACCTTTCTCTCAATCTTCTTTGGAACTAAAATTGCTCTAATAAAATGAAGGGTTTTTAATTTTTTTCCAGTTTTATTGAGATAAATTGACATACATCACTATATAAGTTTAAGGCATATAGCATAATGGTTTAACTTACATAGACTACAAAATGATTACTACATGTTTTTAGCCTCCATCATCTCATATAGATACAACAAAAAAGTGAAAGCAAAAAAGAAAATGTCCTTGTGATGAGAACTCAGAATTTACTGTCTTAATAAGTGTCATATATATCATACAGCAATGTTAACTATAATCATGCTATTAGATGCCTAGTACTTATTAACCTTGTAACTGGTTTTTGTACCTCTTGACCACCTTTCTCCAATCCCCCTACCCCCATCATCGCCAAAGATTTTATGACAGCTCAACTTTGTTAAGTTGAGCTGCCATAAAATCATATTTTCAAAGTCTGAGAGAAGAAAAATGTGCTTCTGTAATTTGGAATTGCATTGAAGATTAGAATAGAGAAAACAATTACAGTCATGCAGAAATTTACAAGTCGTTTCTCCAAAATTCTTTGATGATCTCTGAAGAGGCCATAAGGAGCCCAGACAAGGAAGAACTGACTGAGGCTAAGTTGTTCAATGTTTGACAAAAATTCAAACAGAAAAAGAAGAAAAGAAAGGACTCATTTTTAAAATAAGACTGCTTCAGAATTCAAAATGTCATCAGAAAAGGACAGTCGAATTAAATAGGACATTCTCAATTTCTCTCTTAACTATTTGGATGCCAACTTTGATTACACAACTTCAAATTACCTCTATGCTTTAAAACGGTTCTCCCCGAGGTTTCCTTTATACTGTGTAATGGGACAGAAATAACGTCATCTTTATTTTATTAAATATATAATAGTAACTGTCTTGCTGCATTTAAGTTCTCCTTTTACACAATCTTACATTTATGTAACTTAAGAATATGCCACCAGATTTAAATATCCAACAAAAAGTTTAAAAAGTAGGTCAAATAAATTGCTGTATCAGAGGACACAAAGAAACACTATAAAAATAATTCCACTTTTTTCTCCCATGTATTGTTTAATCAATCGTACTATAACTACTACTACTTGTCACTGTTAAGTAGTTCTATTGCGGTTTTGTTCAAATGATAGCGAGAAAGTAAATAAACACCAATTTTTCATATTTGGACATTAAAGCAGTAACTTGGTGTATTATCTTTTACATGACGGCTCCTGCCCAGCGTGGCGGTGTCCTGAGCTAGCTCCCCAACCCGCCCCACAGCCCTGCCCAGCACCCCACTAGAGAAACCCCGGGCCCCAGGCGACCTCCCTGGGCCCCGCCCCGCCAGCCCCGCCCCCATAACAAACCCCGCCTCCCCAGCGCGTCCAGGGCCGGGAGTTCCGGGCTGGCCCCGCCCCCGCGGTGTCAGGCTCCTCCCCGGCTGGCTACCCGGCGGCCCGCTCTCCGCGCAGCTCCGAGGCGCGCCGGCCGCTTCCGCTCCAGGGGGCCCCGCCGGAGCCAGCCCTCAGGGGCTCGTCTTTTCCGGTCGCAGGCAGGCGTGGCGGGCCGGCCGGCGCCCCAGCCCCTCCATATCCTCTCTGTCATGGCGGCGCCCTGCCTCTCCTTCCGGCCAAACCTGTCATGGCGGCACCCCGAATCGCCCCTTCTGGACCTAGCCCCTGACGACGGTCTGGCTCTTAGTACTTCCGGCTGCCATGGCGGCGCCCAGGGTTCACCGGAAGTGAAACTTCGAAAGTGAGGCGGGCCTCTGCCCGGAAGCGAGCGCGGCGCTAGGAAAGATGGCGGCGGCGGCGGGCAACGCGCTGCCTAGTGGGGCCCGGTCTGGTGCGGCTCGGCCCGGCGGACAGCCCAGGCCCATGCCGCAGCCGCGCACGCTCCTTGCCGCCGGGCCGGCGCTCATCGCGAGCGGGGACGAGCTGGTCGCCGCCGTGTGGCCGTACCGGCGCCTGGCGCTCCCGCGGCGCCTCACGGTGCTGCCCTTCGCCGGGCTGCTGTACCCGGCCTGGCTGGGCGCCGCGGCCGCCGGCTGCTGGGGCTGGGGCAGCAGCTGGGCGCAGGTCCCCGAGGCCGCGCTGCTCGTCCTCGCGACCATCTGCCTCGCGCACGCGCTCACCGTGCTCTCGGGGCACTGGTCCGTGCACGCTCACTGCGCGCTCACCTGCACCCCGGTAAGTGCGCGGCCGGAGCCCGACCTCCACCGCGTCGGGTCTCGGGGCGGGTCGCAGCCGGCGATCACGTCCATCCCCATCCGGCCCGGGCCTCCCAGCGGCTGGGCCCGGGTCCCCAGCGGCGCCCTGGACTCTGTAGCACCGGCATAATTTGGGGGGGCCGCTGCTGACTTGCTGTGCGACCCCAGCACAGGTACTTCCTTCCTTTGGGGTTCCTCCCCGGTGTTGTCATTTAGATCCCGTTCCGTAATACCCGTGAGAAGCATAGCGCAGGGCCCACCATATGTCGCTGTTGGATCGTTCCCATCCTAGCGGACACTCGGCTGTTTCTCCCGGAAACAGTCCTGCCTTCCTCCCACCGTGGTTTTCAGTGAGGCGAGACCTGCGGGGGGCGTTTTCCTGTGTGTGAAGCCTGGTTTGGAAACTGCACATCAGTCCTGCCGTCCAGTGCCCGGAGGCCGCCGGTGCGGCCACCAGAACGAGCTTGAAATACAGTTCATAGCCGCGCTTAAAAGAGCTATTGGTGACCAAGTGACTTCCCTGTTTGGGGTCCCGTTCCGCCTGTCTGCAAGGTGGGGGTGATGATGGTGTGGACGTCCGTCAGGATGCGACCCGTAGCCCCAACATGGGGATGAGGGAGAGCTGCCCTGGGTCAGCAGTCCATGTCCCCGGACCTGCGGCAGATGACCCCGCGGGTTTGGAGCAGTGGGTGGAGAGGTCAGCCTCCGGCCAGCCTCCACCTGACCCCAGGTGTGTGTCTGCTGAAAGAAGGGGAAAGGCAGCAGCACCGAGGGCTGCAGAAAGAGGCAGGAGCCCCACCTTTGGCCGGACTGTGGGCTGAATCCTCTTTCTCCTCTGAGCATGTCATCTCCCTCATCCCACAAGCCTTATACCAGGAAGGGGCTCAAGCTTCGGGGCCTGGTAGAGCCGAGTCAGTACCGTGGAAGACCCCAGCGAGGGACAGAAGAATGGAGGGGGGTTACGGGGAGTGGGACACACACATCCGAACTTCCAGCTGCCTTTGGGCCTGTAGCTTCAAAGCGCGACAGCCTCCTTTGGAGAACAGGGAGGAGCTAAGCAGCCATGGGATGAGGGCGGTCAGATCTGGGTTCGCATCAGAGATCGCAGACACCAGTGCTTCTGCTCTCTGGGTTTCAGTTTCCCCTTCTGTAAAGTGAGAGCTGTGACACCTGCCTCGGGAGCCACGGTGAGAAGCATGGTGTCTGCAGAGCCCCTGGTATGGGGCCTGCGCGGGCGGCCTCACCAGGGTTCAGAGATAATGTGTTGTTTTCTGCCTGCTTCCACTGCCCAGGAGCTCTCTGAGGGGCAGGGCCTTGTTTGTCATAGTCACTGCGGTGACACCCCTCCCTCCCTCACACACGGCAGAGCGGCAGTGGGGTGGATGCAGCTTGTGCTGAAGGAGTGCTGCTAATTGAGCTCCATTGGCTGCTTCTGTGTCCTAAGTGCTGAGGAAACAGCAGTGAACAAAACCCATTGCCTTCATAGGGTTCGTGGGGGAGACGTGTACTCAGCAGTCAGTGCCAAAGAGGGAAAATAGAAATGAGATAGGAGCATAGTGATGGAACTCCACGTGGGCATCCAGGTGTGGCCTTCTGAGAAGGTAACGTGTGAGCAAAGGCCTGGAAGCTGTGTGACACGTGTCCTGGACAGAGAACAGCACATGCCAGCAAGCTCCTTGGCTGAATCAAGGACGAGCCTCCAACCTCATTGCTCCTCCTTGCTGGAGGACACAGCAAGGATCGTAATGGGGCCCTAGCCGGTTTGGCTCAGTGAATAGAGCGTCAGCCTGTGGACCGGGTTGGATTCCAATCAAGGGCACATACATAGGTTGCAGGCTCCTCTCCAGCCCGGTCCCTGGTTGGGGTGTGTGTAGGAGGCAACCAATCAATGTGTTTCTCTCACATCGACATTTCTCTCTGTCTTTCCCTTTCTCTTCCACTCTCTAAAAATTAATGGGAAAATACCCTCCGGTGAGGATTTTAAAAAAGAATAGTAATGGAGCCTGGCCAGTGTTGCTCAGCGGTTGAGCGTCAACCTATGAACCAGGAGTTCATGGTTCGATTCGTGGTCAGGACACATGCCCAGGTTGCGGGCTCGATCCCCAGTGGGGTGCGTGCAGGAGGCAGCCACATCAATGATTCTCTCTCATCACTGATGTTTCTGTCTCTCCCTCTCCATTCCTTTCTGAAATCAATTTAAAGTTGTTTTTAAAGAATATTAATGGGGTTGGGACGGAAGCCAAGCAACATTAGAACGGTGAGCTGTGACGGCTTGGTTCACATGGATCGAGAGTGCACCCCTTGCCAGACAGTAGTCTTCCTACGGTGGCCGAAAAGGACTCAGCAGCATCCCTTTGCCTCTCACAGGAGTACGATCCCAGCAAAGCAACCTTCGTGAAGGTGGTCCCGACCCCCAACAATGGCTCCACTGAGCTCGTGGCCCTGCACCGAGATGAGGTAGGGACCACCTGCCAACCTGCTCAGTGCAGGTCTTGGGTGAGATGCCCAGGCACTGGCATCCCAGTGAGTGGCTCTGCCACAGACAGCCTTCTCCCACAGGGTGAAGACGGGCAGGAGGTGCTGTCCTTCGAATTCCAGAAGATCAAGTATTCCTATGACGCCCAGGAGAAGAAGCGCTTCCTGCCCGTGGCCTTTCCTGTGGGAAACCCCTTCTCTTACTACCAGAGCAGCAGAGGGTTTCAGGAGGACTCGGAGATCCGCGCAGCAGAGAAGAAGTTTGGGAGTAACAAGTGAGTCCTGACATCCCACGTGCCCCTCCTGCTGACAGGACTGGGCCCTGCCTGGGTCATGGGCCTTTCTCTGCTCCGGCTGGTGGCCTGTTTCTGCCCCTTTGAACTCCTAGGTTGGGGTGCAAGTCTCCCCTGAACTTGTTTGCTGACAGGAACCTCCTGGGGGTTCTTGGGGAGGACCCCTCCTGGGGAGCCTGGTCACGGGATACAAGAGTTGGTTCTTCATCCTTGTCTTGTTTTTTGTTTTGTTTGTTTTTAATATATTTTATTGATTTTTTACAGAGAAGAAGGGAGAGAGATAGAGAGTTAGAAACATCGATGAGAGAGAAGCATTGATCAGCTGCCTCCTGCACATCTACTGGGGATGTACCCGCAACCCAGGTACATGCCCTTGACCGGAATCGAACCCTCTATCCACTGAGCCAAACTGGTTTTGGCCTTGTCTTGTTTTTATAATTCCCCAATTCATTTTAAATTCTTTCTTTTAAAAAAAAAATATATATATATATATATATATATATATATATATATATATTTTTTTTTTTTTTTTTTTTTTATTGATTTCCGAGAGGATGGGAGGAAGAAATATAAACATCGATGGCCGAAACCGGTTTGGCTCAGTGGCTAGAGCGTCGGCCTGCGGACTGAAAGGTCCCAGATTCGATTCCGGTCAAGGGCATGTACCTGGGTTGCGGGCACATCCCCAGTAGGAGATGTGCAGGAGGCAGCTGATCGATGTTTCTCTCTCATCGATGTTTCTAACTCTCTATCTCTCTCCCTTCCTCTCTGTAAAAAATCAATAAAATATATTTAATAAACATCGATGATGAGAGAGAATCCTTGATTGGCTGCCTCCTATACACCACCTACTGGGGATCAAGCCTGCTATCTGGGCATGTGCCCTGACCAGGAATTGAACCATGACTTCCTGGTTCATAGGTTGATGCGCAATCACTGAGCCACACCTACTGGGCTTAAATTCTTTCCTTAAATATAGTTTCTTGCCTGTCTCCTCATATCCTGGCACTTAAAGAATGGTGGTAAAAAAGAAGTCAGTGATCAGGATAGCTCTTACTTGTACCAGGTAGAATAGCAGGTGCTCTGTACACACTTCAATCTTCACCAAAACTGCCAGGGCTCACCCGTGCCTGGGAGGGGGCAAAGCTGAACTTCAGAGCCCCTCAGAACCTGGGGAATTCTTTCTGGGCTTAACTGTGTACCACAACTACCAGTCTCACAGGAAGGTTCATCATAAATGTTTACTGGTCCTCACTCCCCACCCCCACCCCCCCAGGCCCAGGCTCCCTTAAAGGCAGCAGACACAATACAGAGTGGTTTTTAGTTTATTTTTATCACTGTGGGGCCACTGTGGTCTCTTTATCATATTCCACCTCCAGGAGCCCACTACATACCGTGCTGCACACCCTTAGAGCCCGCTTTTGTCACATTTCTGAGGCTTTTATTCAGGGAGTTTTGGAGAAATCCTGGCCCCAGACCTCTCTCCACAGTGGGATGAGCTCAGGCCCCAGGGGCTCAAAGGCATCTGGCTGCCAGGCCTCCTCTGTGCACCTTTAGCTTCAGGGCTCCTGTTCCAATCAGAGGTTCCTTCTCCACTTGCTTTGTCTGCTGCCCAGATGATGGGTTTTCATCTCACCGGCCCCCACTCGGATGGGGGTGCTGCATGAAGAGCTTGTTGCCAATTCAGAAGCTTCCTCGGGGTTCTGCAGAGCAGAGGGCGGGGGGTTGTCAGCATGCTGCCCCAGTGAGGGTGGAGAGCCACCCTTGAATGGAGAGTCCTATCGTCTAGAAGTTTGCCAGGGCTTCTCATTTCCTGAGGAGGCTGCAGTGCCTCCAGGTAGAGGTGTCAGGGAGGGGCCTCCGAGGCCTGCCACTGTGAACAGGGTCTGGGTCTGGTTTCTTGCAGGGCTGAGATGGTGGTGCCTGACTTCTCAGAGCTGTTCAAGGAGAGAGCCACAGCACCTTTCTTTGTGTTCCAGGTAAAACAGCAGCTCCAGCACATCGTACCACCCCATCCTTTAGGGCTTACACAGCCAGCATGACCTGTGTCCAGTTCCAAACCCGAAAACTTCCCTGTCCTAATGGGTCAGAGTCCAGGGGTGGAATGCCCTCGGTGTAGGTCCAGTGCTCAGCAGGCATCCTCATTACGTTTCCGGGGCAGGTGTTCTGCGTGGGGCTCTGGTGCCTGGATGAGTACTGGTACTACAGCGTCTTCACACTCTCCATGCTGGTGGCCTTCGAGGCCTCCCTGGTACAGCAGCAGATGCGCAACATGTCGGAGATCCGGAAGATGGGCAACAAGCCCCACACTATCCAGGTGAGGCCAGCAGGGTCCCAGAGGTCTTGGCAGGCCTAGTGCAGGTGTGTTCCCAGAGCTGACCATGCCCCACCCCACTCAGGTCTACCGAAGCCGCAAGTGGAGGCCCATCGCCAGCGACGACATTGTTCCCGGGGACATTGTCTCCATTGGTGAGGCCCAGTTCTGCTCTTTCCCGGTGGCATCTTAGCCTTGGCTTCTGCCTGACCCTCTGTTGCTACCCCACAGGTCGCTCGCCACAGGATAACCTGGTGCCGTGCGATGTGCTGCTGCTTCGGGGCCGCTGCATCGTGGACGAGGCCATGCTCACGGGAGAGTCAGTGCCACAGATGAAGGTGTGGGGAGGGGGAGACCTCAGTCCACTCAGGTGTATTGTGGACCATTCTTGAAGGAGCCACCATCCAGGAAAGTGCCAGGATCCTGGCCAGGAGGCTGGAGGAGGCAGAGCTGCTGATCTCAGTGCCCTGGACAAAGGGAAATTGGGTGGTGGAGAGAGGAGAGGAGAGTCCCGGAGTGTTGGGACATCTGGGTGCCCTGAGATAGCAGATCGAGGTGGACTGAGAAATGGGGAGGGTGTGATTTCTGGGAGAGGCCAGGTGCAGGGTCACAGGGAGTCGACAAACGTGCAACTGGAGAAAAGATGAGATTTGCTGGGCCAGACAAAGAGCAGGTGGGCTCCACCAGCCCCAGGGTCAGCTCCCCAGAGACGGGGTGGGGAAGGAGGCTGAGGTGGGACTGACCATTGGCTTCATGTCGTCCCTTCTCCCCAGGAGCCCATTGAAGACCTCAGCCCCGACCGGGTGCTGGACCTGCAGGCCGACTCCCGGCTCCACGTCATCTTCGGGGGCACCAAGGTGGTGCAGCACATCCCTCCACAGAAGGCCACAACAGGCCTGAAGCGTAGGTGCCTTGGGAGTTTTGGGGTGTCCTGGCCCCACCTCCTTACCCCCTCCATGTCTGCTTGGCTATGAGGGAGTCCAGACAAAGAGAGACAAATGGCACTGCCTCTGCTTGTTTCCACAGCGGTTGACAGTGGGTGTGTGGCCTACGTCCTAAGGACTGGATTCAACACATCTCAGGTGGGGATCTTGCCTGACTGGGGAGGGTGGGCTCCATGGCAGATGAACAGTCAAGATGGCAGTCCTTTTAGACCCCAGGACATCCACCCACAGGCTCGCTCTGACAGCGGGTACTAGGCCAGAGGCCGTGCGGAGGAGCCCAAGATCAGACTCACTCTCCCCTGCTGAGGGCCTGGTGGGAAATCAGAAGACTGCCTGATAGAGACAATGGCCAGACCTCCTTCCAGTAACGCCTGCGCTATCTTGACCACTTTCTTCCCCCACCTCCAGGCCTTGGCCACTGGTCTCCTTAGCTTAGTCAAGTTGCAGCTGCCGAGGTAGCCATATGGTCCCTGGACCATCTGTGTGGTGGGTTGCAGGACTCACTGATGGGCCTGGGGCTGCTGCTCTCTGTCAGCTAAGGGAGGATCTGACCCTGATGCCCTCAAGCAGGGAGGCCACCACCCCATCCCCACACACCCTCCAGAAAGGCCTCTGACTCCTTCCAGGGCAAGCTGCTGCGCACGATCCTCTTTGGGGTCAAGAGAGTGACTGCAAACAACCTGGAGACCTTCGTCTTCATCCTCTTTCTCCTTGTCTTTGCCATCGCGGCAGCCGCCTACGTATGGATTGAAGGTAAGCACCACGTTCCCCACCTGTCTGCTGGGTCCCATGCCCACCACCACAGGCTGACAGGCCCTGTCTCCATAGGCACCAAGGATCCCAGCCGGAACCGCTACAAGCTGTTTCTGGAATGCACATTGATCCTCACATCAGTAGTGCCCCCTGAGTTGCCCATTGAGCTGTCTCTGGCTGTCAACACCTCCCTCATCGCCCTGGCCAAGCTCTGTGAGTACCTGAAGCAGGGCTGGGGTGCCAAGGGGCTGGGGCCTGGCAGGACCCCTGACCCTGGCTCCACCTTTCAGACATGTACTGTACGGAGCCCTTCCGCATTCCCTTTGCTGGCAAGGTGGAGGTGTGCTGCTTCGACAAGACAGGAACCTTGACCAGCGACAGCCTGGTAGTGCGCGGTGTGGCTGGGCTCAGGTGAGCGTGGAGACCTGGGCCAAGAGGTACCCAGCCAGCAGCAGAGGGCTTTCTGAGGGCTCATGGCCTGAGTGCTGCCCACCCAAGCCCCCAAAGTAGGGCCTGTCAGAGGTCTGTTCCAGGGGGCTTCCTGTGCAGTCTCAGTATGAGTGACAGCGGCACAGGAATCATCTTAGGCTCCAAGCAGCCATGTGACCTGTGGCAGCATCCGTGATACAAGTACAGATGTCACAAGGACCAAACAGACACCCCTGCTGCCCCTGAAGTGACTGGCACAGATATGGGGGCCCATCCCTCTTCCTGGCTGGCAATTCCTAGAGGGGTCCCTTCACCCTGTAACCAACTATTTTCCTTCCTTGCAGAGATGGAAAAGAGGTGACCCCCGTGTCCAACATCCCTGTAGAAACACACCGAGCCCTGGCCTCATGCCACTCCCTAATGCAGCTGGATGATGGAACCTTGGTGGGTGACCCCCTGGAGAAGGCCATGCTGACAGCCGTGGACTGGACACTGACCAAAGGTGAGGGGCTGGAGTCTCAGGCCCAATGCAGACTCACCACCCGCTCTCACGCTCCCGGGAAGGCAAGCCAGACCCCTCAGGCTGGCGGGTGGGCATGCACACACTTGGTTGTCCTCCTGGGTTGGAACCCACCCCACCCAAAGCTGCGGGGCAGGGTCCTCCACGCCCAGGTCTCCCAGCTCTTATCCCCAGGAGCCCGAAGGCCCTGGATCTGGGGATGGGGGGAGGGAGGAGGGGCAGGCGGGGGCCTGGCTGCCTCTTTGGAGCTAAGGCCCTCAGGACTCGCACTTATTTGTTTCCAGATGAGAAAGTATTCCCCCGAAGTATTAAAACTCAGGGGCTGAAAATTCACCAGCGCTTTCATTTTGCCAGTGCCCTAAAGCGAATGTCCGTGCTCGCCTCCTACGAGAAGCTGGGCTCCACCGACCTCTGCTACATCGCGGCTGTGAAGGGAGCCCCTGAAACCCTGCATTCCATGGTGAGTGGAGCACAGCCCTGGGGTTCAGCGGGTAGGTCAGTGTGAGGTAGTTGGTGACATTCCTCTGCATTTCCTACAGTTCTCCCAGTGCCCACCCAACTATCACCACATCCACACGGAGATTTCCCGGGAAGGAGCCCGCGTCCTGGCTCTGGGGTACAAGGAGCTGGGGCACCTCACCCACCAGCAGGTAATGGCCCAGGCCTCTCACCCATGTTCCCACACCTTGTGTCCTCACGGTGCCCCTGTGAGCAGGCACGATCTCATCTTCCTCCTCCCCAGACTCTACCTTTGGAGACTCCAGGTGGCACTCAGTCCTCAGTCCCTTCTCCATAGTGCCCTGCCTCCATGGGACCCAGGCCCATCCTGGAACCTAGGGCTACCTCCACCCAGCTTCCTACCCCCACACCCATGGGTCCTCATGCACCCTCAGTAAGCATCAGAAGACATCTTTTTATTCAGAGAGGAAGGGAAGGGGAGAGAGAGAGAGAGACATCAGTGATAAGGTAGAGTCATTGATAGCTGCCTCCTGCACGCCCCCTATTGGGGATCCAGCCTGCAACCCGGGCATGCTCCCTAACCAGGAATTGAACCATGACCTCCTGGTTCATAGGTCAGTACTCAACCACTGAGCATACTGACTGGCCCAGGAGACAATTTAGATTACCATCTCTAGTCTAGTTCTGACCCAGCCCAGTTCAGTCACCTGGTTACTGCATGGTTTGGGGACATCCCCAGCTCTCAGTCATACCCCCATGTCCCATCAGCTCTTCTCCCACTTCCACTGCCAACACTCCTTAACCTCCTTCCACCTTGGCCTTCATCCAGACTGTTTGCACCCAGTGGCCAAGAGATCCTTCCAGAATGCATGCCTGATCACACCCCTCCAGAGCCACTCCTGCTTAATGCCACCCCTCTCACAATCCGGGACCCCTCAGGGGATGTCGGAGGCCCAGTGCACAGATTCAGCCCAATTCCCACAGGTCAGGCCGAGGGATCCCACCAGTGCACGAATCCATGCACCAGGTCTTTAGTGTGCATATAAGATCTTTGATTAATCTCTTTCCTTCCCTCCCCTTCCCTCCAAGATTCATCAGTCCGTTCCATGTTTCCATGCCTATACATTGAACACCTGCCCCTGGTGGTCAGTGTGCATCTTAGCTACTGGTCAAACAGTCGCCTGGGCTTTTATAGATATAGATGCCTTCCCCAGTAGAAGACACGCTTAATGGGGGTGGGCATTTTTGGTGTCTGGGATGAGGTAGAGGGTGAGCACATGCTGGGTTGTTAACAAGGAACAGTTGACAGAAGCCAAGACACAAGGTCTCTGTGAGGACATGGCATGCCCACACCAGGGAGTAGAAGCACTGGGGCGGGGACCACCCAGCCATTGCCAAGCTGCTGTGCCACAGGGAGGACAAGCCCTTCTCTGACCTCTCCACTCAGCACATCGTTGGGGCTTGGGGAATTGCAGGGCTGGGGGACGTTATGATCGTAAGAGCGCCCCATGTTTGTCCACAGGCCCGGGAGGTCAAGCGGGAGGCGTTGGAGTGTAACCTCAAATTCGTCGGCTTCATTGTGGTCTCCTGCCCGCTCAAGGCTGATTCCAAGGCTGTCATCCGGGAGATCCAGAATGCCTCCCACCGGGTATGGCTCCTGGACCCTCCACACCAGGCCCCTCAGACAGGTGGGCGGGTGGTCCTTGGCTCCTTACCGAGAGGAGGATGTGACAGCAGAGGACACTTCCACCCCCAGTGGGGCAAGTGGGTGCTTCCTGGGGTCCACAGCATCCCTGAGAGGCTGAGGCTGGGTAGAGGGTGTGGGAGCAATACCCAGATGGGTCATGCCTGTCTCAGTGGCTTTAGTCTGTTCATCCTGGTGTTTGTGTTGTTTAATTTGGGACTCGGGATGCAGTTTAACGTGGGAGCTAAGTGAGCAGTCTCAGAGGATGGTGGCAGGATCAGTCCCCGCCTGGCGCTCAGCAGGCCTCCCAGCTCTAAGCTGGGAGGCTGGAACATGTTCCCACCCACCCCACACACAGCTTCCTGGGAAGCTACCAAGCCAAAAAGGTCCACGAAAAAACTGCTTCATAATTTAACATGAAAGGTATGGGTGTTCTCAGAAAGACATACATGTATTATTTTTAAAAACATCACCGGGGTGGACAGATTGTGGCCTTGGAAGCCCAGTCCTCAGGAGGGGGCCCAGACTTCTCTCTGTAGCCTTCCTTAGCGGGGACTCAGGCACTAGGTCTCCAGGCTGGAGTTCTGCCCCTCTGAGCCTTCGCCCCTCTCCCCAGGTGGTCATGATCACTGGTGACAACCCACTCACTGCCTGCCACGTGGCCCAGGAACTACACTTCATTGAAAAGGCACACACGCTGATCCTGCAGCCTCCCACCGAGAAAGGTGAGACCCTGAATGAGCACGCCCAGTGTTAGTGAGTGCCTGTGATGGTGGCAGCAGTGCGACATGGGCCTGTGGGTCACAGCCCTGCTCCTCCGGCCATCTGGCTAGAGTTCCACCCGTGTTTAGCAGCATGAGGGCAGTCACTGGCTCCAGGATCAGTGATGACATAGTCTCAGGCAATCGATTATAGTCACACCATCTCATGTTTCGTATCATCACACCCACCTTGGGCCTGACGGCTGCCTGTGCACTGCATGTATACCCCGTTCCCAAGTTCAGGGACTGCTGGTGCTGGTGCTCGGCCTGGCCAGACCCTGGGCAGCGGGCTTGGTATGTGTTATCACATTGTCCCTTCACCCTACACAGGAGGGCTTGCCGTCCCCATGCCACGTGGGAGGAAGCCATCTGGGTCAGCTGTTGTCACCCAGCTTTATAGGCAATGAAATAGAAGTGAACCCACCCACCCAGGTTTCTTGGTGTCATTGTGACTAACCATTTGAACCTGGATGGCCTGGCTTCAGCAGCTGGCCACTCGGTTGGCTGCAAGTGGTCCCCCAGAGTCAGACCATTCGAGGAGCCGTTCCAGCCCCAGCACTTTCTGCCTGGTAGGGCGGGGCCCGTCAGATGCTGAAGGACGGCGCCCAGTGCAGCACCCAGCCCGGGGGTGCTCGCCAGGCTACAGGCCAGGGGAGGGTGTTGGCAAGGCCCGGCCAGGTCAGCTCCTGGCGCTTCCTGGCCTGTCTCCCAGTCTGCACTGCTGGTCCCAGAGCTCCGTCCGGCTCCAGACACTGGGCTCCTGAGAGGCCCGGGATTATGGGCAGGCAGCCTAGAGAGGTGGCTGTCAGGGCTGTTGATTGGCAAGTGAAGCTGCTGTAATAAAAGGGCAACAACAAAAACCAGGTGGAGGTTAGTTTCCTGCCCAGCCGAGTCTGTCCAGCTGAGCCATCAGTGCCAGGAGGGCTAGTAGGCCAGCCAGCTGGAAAGAGGAAGTGGATAGCAAGTGTCTGGCCAGCGGAAGTGACTCCAGTGCCCCAGCCCCGGGAAAATGGGGTTTCAGGCAGGCCACAAGGGTGGGGCTAATTAAGTAATAAGTTTAGGGTATGCCTGGGTTGGAATTTGGCCACTTCACGTGGTCTCAGGCGCTGGGTTCTGGGACTCCTCATTTGTATTGGAGGGTTCTGAACAATCTCTATTGGACGGTCACTAGTCCAAGGCACAAATAGGTGTGGATGCGGCTTGAAGGAAGGGTGAGGGTCAGAATGGTGCTCCAGAGAGGAGAGACTAGGACCAGGCATGTTGAGTCCAAGTCAGGGGTCTTCCTGGGTGACTAAGCCCTGTCCCTGACTCTGGGCACTGGTCCTGCAGGTCGATCCTGCGAGTGGTGCTCCATCGATGGCAGTGTCGTGCTACCCCTGGCCCAAGGCTCCCCAAAGGCGCTGGCCCGGGAGCATGCCCTGTGCCTCACGGGCGATGGCTTGGCTCACCTGCAGGCCGAGGACCCCCAGCTGCTGCTGCGCCTCATCCCCCATGTGCAAGTGTTTGCCCGTGTGGCCCCCAAACAGAAGGTGAGTGTAGAGGTGGTAGGCGGGCGAGGCCCTAAAGTGGCACACAGCCTTCACTTGTTCTTTGCCCATGTAGGAGTTTGTTATCACCAGCCTGAAGGAGCTGGGCTACGTGACCCTCATGTGTGGCGACGGCACCAATGACGTGGGTGCCCTGAAGCACGCCGACGTGGGTGAGCTCCCCCACCCCCCGGCTTACTGTTCTGCCAGCCAGGGCTCAGCATAAAGGACACCTCCCCGAGCGTGGGGAGGCAGTGAGGGGTAGGGCGGGGCCAATAGGGTCAGGGATCCACGGGCAGAAGGACACAGTGTCTAAGGAACAATGTGGCTGAAGCCACCAGAGCCACGGAGAAAGTTTGGGGAGCCAGGGAAGCTCTGTGAGAGAACCCGGGGACCCTTTGGTCCGCAGGCTGACACTCTGTCCATTGAGCCAAACTGGCTAGGGCTTGTTTTTATTTTTTAAGTCGTTATAGAAAGTAAGATAAAATGCTCTCTGAGGGTACTCCTTGGGGGGGTCCAGTGAAATGGGAGGTTTGGCTCTGCGGCCCATGGCTCCATCTAGGCACTGAGCTGACACTCACTCTGGCTTGGGGCCAGTGGGCTCCCCTGGATCTGACACACACATATCCTTCCCTTTCCCCCACCCCAGGTGTGGCACTCCTGGCCAATGCCCCAGAGCGGGTTGTCGAGCGGAAGCGGCGGCCCCGTGACAGCCCTGTCCTGAGCAACAGCGGTGTCAGGGTCACCTCCAGGGCATCCAAGCAGAGGTTGGGGCTCCCACCCCCAGAGGAGCAGTCCACCTCCCAGAGGGTGAGTCTTGGGAGGGGGGCGCCGGCACCCCCTTGTGTCCAGGTCTCACCCACCGCCACCCACCCCACAGGACCGCCTGAGCCAGGTGCTGCGGGACCTCGAGGATGAGAGCACGCCCATCGTGAAGCTGGGGGATGCCAGCATCGCGGCGCCCTTCACCTCCAAGCTCTCATCCATTCAGTGCAGTGAGTCCTGCCACCTGCCCCGTCCCCTACCAGCCCTGCCTGGCGCCCATGCCCATGCCTGCATGCACCCATGCTCACACCTACCTCCCCCAATCCATGCAGTCTGCCACGTGATCAAGCAGGGCCGATGCACACTCGTGACCACGCTGCAGATGTTCAAGATCCTGGCACTCAATGCCCTCATCCTGGCCTACAGTCAGAGTGTCCTCTACCTGGAGGGCGTCAAGTTCAGCGACTTCCAGGCCACACTACAGGGGCTGCTGCTGGCTGGCTGCTTCCTCTTCATCTCCCGCTCCAAGGTGGGCTGAGACCCCAGGCAAAGCAATGGCTCCCGCCGTACCCACAGGCACCTCCGCCCTGGAGGTGCTGAGAGGCTTCCGTGATGCACGGCAAGGAACACTTGGGCCTGTCAGAGGTGCTTCCGGACGGATGTCATCTTTTCTTCCTCACAGCAGCCCTCAAGGGGAAGCTGTCATCCCCGTGTTACAGATGGGGAGTGGGAGAAGGGGGCGAGCCCACTGAGCTCTTCCCAGTAGCACAGCTCGGGCCCCAGCACTGTCCACAGGCAAGCAGGGCTCTGGAGGCGAGTGCCAACCCATGGCCCCAGGATGCGGTGACTGCTCTCTGCACCAGGCCTGCAGGAGGCATGGTGGTTGGGTGGGTGGCCCAGGGCACTCTGGGCTTGACACTCACCATGTATTCAACCCCCAATACTGCAGCCCCTCAAGACCCTATCCCGGGAGCGGCCCCTGCCCAACATCTTCAACCTGTACACCATCCTCACGGTCCTGCTCCAGTTCTGCGTGCACTTCCTAAGTCTTATCTACCTATACAGCGAGGCCCAGGCCCGAAGCCCTGAAAAGTGAGTGCCGCCCTAGTAGTGGGAGTACAGGGCACCCACAGGAGGCAGTGTCCCTGTGGTGGGAGGTGGAAGGAGGATGCAGATGCAGGTGCAGACGTTGGCCTGGGGCAACCAGGACCAGGCAGAGAGCCCTGGTTATGTGCAGGGGCAGTGGGAGCCACAGAACGGCCCTCACCCCCGTGCATCCTGCAGGCAGGAACAGTTTGTGGACCTGTATAAGGAGTTTGAGCCAACCCTGGTCAACAGCACTGTGTACATCATGGCCATGGCCATGCAAATGGCCACCTTTGCCATCAACTACAAGGTGAGCTCCAGCCCTAACCCAAGCATGCCCTCCCCACCCCACCCCCACCCCCACAACACACACTGTTCCTCTCTCTGTCCGCACAGGGCCCGCCCTTCATGGAGAGCCTGCCTGAGAACAAGCCTCTGGTGTGGAGCCTGGCTGTGTCACTCCTGGCTATTGTGGGCTTGCTCCTCGGTTCCTCGCCTGACTTCAACAGCCAGTTTGGGCTTGTGGACATCCCCATGGAGGTGAGTATCCCTGTGGGTGTGGCCCCAGGACTTGACCTGGGCCCATCGGCAGGCATCCAGCTCATCATCGCTCCCTCCCCTGCAGTTCAAGCTGGTCATCGCCCAGGTCCTGATCCTTGACTTCTGCCTGGCACTCCTGGCCGACCGCGTCCTGCAGTTCTTCCTGGGGACCCCGAAGCTGAAAGTGCCTTCCTGAGACAGCAGCTACCACCCTGCTACCACGGGGCAGGGACCCCATGTGGGCCCCAGGAGGGAACACTGCCCCCCACGGCAAGGCCAGAGCAGCCTTGCCCATTAAGACTGAGTTGGGGCCGCCCCTCTCACCCCCCCCACATGGCCGTCCTTGGGCCTGGCTGGCAGAACCAGCCCCCAGCCAGCACCTTTGGTAAATAAAGCAGCATCCACAATTTTAAGAACCCCTGCCTTCACCTCTGCCTGTACCACACAAGGGGTCGCTGGGAGGCTGGGTGTTCTCCGAGGAAGGTCCTGGCACCCGCCCAGAGGGCTGTGTGAGGTTAAGGACACCCTCTGCAGCAGTCGGGGCTTGGGTAGGCCGAGCTTCCAGCTCAGAGCTCTGCATATTCCCTGGTTTAATAAGCACCCCCGTATGTCAGCTTCATATTTTCACACCTCAGGCACTGGGGGAGGCTTAGGATCTATGGCTTTTTCCCCTTTTCAGTTATATGCAAAATGGCAGCATGCCTTCTCTGCATGGTGTCTTATATGTGAGGAAGTTCAATCCACACCATTAGAATGCTGACTCAGGCTGGGGTCCTGAGGCATCTGGGTGCTGTTGCCATTTCAGTCACAGCCAGACTGACCCAGCAGCCTGGCTCTGACCTTACAATGACTGTCCTTCCTTTCAAAGGGCGCTCAATGCAATCGGCAATGTCAGGGCAGGCAGCACGAGAGCAACCGGTTGGAGATAACAGCGAAAAACTTTAGGAAGCAAAGTTATAAACATGAAGTCTAATTACAGCCAGAAATTCCACTGAGTGAAGAGTGGGTGCATTTTTATAACAGAAGCTGCTTGTGACCACCGCAGGCGAGGGGACCCAGACTCACACTTCTGGGCCGCCTGCCCACCGATGCTAATTGGGGAACTCAGTCCTTTCCTGCCCTCGGTCATCCTCGGTAGCCCACCCCCGTCTGCTTCCCCAGTGAGTGGAGTGTAGCCTGCAGGCCTTGGGAGGCCTTGGGAAGCAGCAGGGACCAGCCATGGATACCTGTGAGCATCATGAGCACTGGCTGGCCAAGGTCCGGGGGTGGGGTTGGCCCCAGACCGCAGCCTGCAGAGGGTTGCTGTGGTCATGTGGAATGTAGAGGGAGGCCAGATCCCTGCGACAACTTGAGGCGACTCAGGAGAGCAGTCTGGAATTGGGTTTGCCAGGGATGATTGGGGGCTCGGGAGGGTTTCTGTGCCATCCTCATCACTACCCCATCCCACCCCGGGCCTGAAAAGAACTGAGGGCTACGCTGTAATTGGCCCTCAAGAGCCTGATCTAGCTTTGAGGGTCACTGGGAGTCCCCCAGGCCAGGAGTTTCTGGGCACAAAGTGTTAGGTGACTTCTGATTCGCCTGTAATTGGGCAGGACTGCGGGCCTCCACAAGGGGCTCCATGTCTCTAGTCCGGCTGGACGGGTTCGGGGGTCCACGGAGCCCTGAGCAGGATGTCACTGGGTGTGTGCAAGGGTCGAAGACCGGTGGACTCGGGTCACTCCTGGGGGAGTGTGCTGGCGCTTTGGGACCTCGCAAAGATCTGAGAAGGAGAACCCTGGCCAGGATGGAGTCCTGGAGTGCCCAGGTGTGGGGTGGCCGCCCAGGAGGCACTGGCCTTACAGCATCTCTGCCCTTGAGCAGGGAGCTCCTTCAGCGCTTCCGAGCCTGGGGGCGTGGCCTCGGGCAAGGGCGTGTTTAGCTTAATAAAGTGGGGGCGTGGCCTCGGGCAAGGGCGTGTTTAGCTTGATAAAGTGGGGGCGTGGCCTGCCATGGGGCGGGGAGACGCGGAAGCTGGTGGTAGCCCGAGCAGAAAATCTGGGCTAGGCCCAGCCGGCGGTTCCATCATCTCAGTCCCTGTCCCCACCGAGCAACCCGTAGGCCATGGACGCAGCAGAGCCGGGTAGGCGGTCCGGGATACGGGATCAAGAGGGGCATCAGCCATACTCGCTTCCTAAACTGAGGGCCTATGGTTGTCCCTCTCTGTCCTAGAGCAGGGGAAGGAGTTCCTGAATGGGGAGGACGCCGGGGATCCTCCATTGTGGGCACCGTCCCCCCCCAAGCCGAGAGGAGCCCGGGACACCAGTCCCTGACCCCCTCCCCCTTGGAGTCTTCACCCCGGATGCCTGGTTGAAGGGGCCCAGGAAGGGGAAGTGGCTGCTTCTGCTTTTGATATTTGTGATGGGGGCAGGGTGCAACAACCGTGGATGGAGAGGGGAGAGGGCGACAGCGCAGCAGGATCCACACCTGCTGCTCCGCAGCCCAGGGAGGAGCAACGCTGATGGGGCCCCCAGAAGAAGGGCGGGAGAAGCTGTTGCAGAAATGTAGCAAGTTTCCACTTGTTTGGGGGGCTGTCGTTTGTGTCTCTCTGTGCATGTTGAGTGTCAGTCATCAGTCTTCATGGCCCGATGGTTCGGTCTGCCAGTGTTTCTGCCACAGCTCTCTGCCTGTCTGTCCCATGTGTATTTCCATCTGTCTGGCCTGAGTTCCATGTGGCTCCATTGCCAGGCTGGCTCTCGCCCCTGGGGACAGTGTGACTGCATCTGGGGCATCTGTTTTGTCTCTTTGCCTCTGAGCCCGTGTGTTTGTGGCTGTCTCTGCTCTCTGTGTTGGGCTGTGCCTGAGTCCATCTGCCTGGCAAAGTCAGCCCCACCCACCCAAGCCCACCCTCCCTCCATTCCAACTCAGACACCCACCCCATCCCACACTCCCTACAGAACCAGAACTTTCTGTCTTGCTCCTCTTTCTTTCTCTCTCCCCACCTCCAAACAGCCAGCCGAGGTGCTGTGGACTGAAGGAGGCTTCGTGTACCCATACATGACCCCCGCTTTCAGGGCTTCCCCCGGCTCCTGAGAGCAGGAAGAGGTACAGTGACATCTTTCGGAGCCTGGACAACCTTGAAATTTCGCTGGGGAACGCGTGAGTCTCAGACTGGGTCGCCCCCAAATCCTGCCAAAATCTCCAAAACACCCAAAATTCACCCCCCCAAAATCCACTGGAAATCCCTATAGTGGTCCTAGAACCCCCACATATCCTCTGGTGACCCCTTAAAACATTTGAGACCCCTATAATCCCACTCTCTGAATCCCAAAGTTACCTGTAACCTGTCAAACTCTGTCTCCTGTCTCATAAAAAAGCTCACCTGGTTGTCCCCCAAAACCCCATCCCTTAGACCTCCCAGATACAAGAGATGTCACTGAGGTGGTATCAGGACCATCTGCCAAAATTCCCTGGGACCCTCAGCACCCTGAGCAGGACAGCCTGGGTGGAGGGTGGTATCCTGATACCCTTACCTCCCAGGACCCTTGAGATGCTGGCTGGAGACCCTATACTTTCAGGAGACCCAGAGCCTGACAAGACCCTCACGGCCACTGTGGTGAGAGGTGGAGCCAAGGGGGCAGGAAGGAGGGCCTCCAGGAGGAGGGGCTTTAAGGAGGGGTCCCCTGCCCTGCATGTTCCTGAATGCTGTCTTCCTCCCCCTCAGACCAGTGAAACCAGCCATTGGAGTGGCCCCTCCCCAGAGGGTCCTGCACCCCTTACAGGTAAGGGGGTTTGAAGCCAGGAGGTGGGGGCAGAAAGTTCTTCCCTTAAGTCAGCGGTTCTCAACCTGTGGGTCGCGACCCCTTTGGAAGTTGAACGACCCTTTCACAGGGGTCGCCTAAGACCATCGGAAAACACATATATAATTACATATTGTTTTTGTGATGAATCACTATGCTTTAATTATGTTCAATGTGTAACAATGAAAATACATCCTGCAGATCAGATATTTACATGACGATTCATAACAGTAGCAAGATTACAGTTATGAAGTAGCAACGAAAATAATTTATGGTTGGGGGTCACCTCAACATGAGGAACTGTTTTAAAGGGTCGCAGCATTAGGAAGGTTGAGAACCACTCTCTTAAGTCATCACCGACTGCCTGTCCTGTGCACCCGGGACACTGCAGTGCACAGAGCGGATGTGAGCCCCTGCCCTCAGGGAGCCCCAGTCTGGGTGGAGAATCCGCATAAAATTGCAAGTCACTGTAAAGGGCATTTTGGGGAGTCATAGGGTGTAGAATAAAGGTCACTGGTCAGGTCTAGAGGCTCCAATGAGGTTAGGGTTTCAAGGGATTTTAGGATTCAGAGGTCAGAGGTCCACCTGTCTGCCCCAGGGGAGGAACTGGACTTGCGGCTCATTCGGACCAAGGGTGGTGTGGACGCAGCCCTGGAGTATGCCAAGACCTGGAGCCGCTATGCGAAGGAGCTGCTAGCCTGGACCGAGAAGAGAGCCAGCCTTGGTGAGGGTCCTTCCACCGGCCCCAGGCTCCAGGCAGCTCCCCCTCCCTGCCCAGCTCAGACCCTTGCTGTCTCCCCCCAGAGCTAGATTTTACCAAAAGCATTATGAAGATCGCGGAGGCTGGCAAGGTGTCAATCCACCAGCAGGTAACCATGACCAGCCCCCCTCCCCCCCAGAGCCCAAACCCTTTGGAAAGAACCACAGCCCAACCCCACCCCTAGATCCTCAGCATCTTCCACCCCCACCCCAGAGCCACATGCCCCTGCAGTACATCTACACCCTGTTTCTGGAGCACGACCTCAGCCTGGGAGCCCTGGCCATGGAGACAGTGGCCCAGCAGAAAAGAGACTACTACCAGGTGAGGGAGCCATGCTGCCCACGACCATTCCGTTCACTCCACCCAGCGTCAGAGCTCTTTTGCTGATGAGGATGCTAAGGCCCATGCATGCTGAGGAACTTGACCAAGGTTACCCAGCAGAGATTCAAACCAGGCTTCCTGTGCAATTGCAAAACTGCATTTGTTTGTTGGTGGGGCGCAAGGTGAGGTGCTGAGTGTTCCCAGGAAGAGTCTCTTGGCATCTCTGGATCAAGGCAGAAAGGATGAAGTGACCACTAAGACTTCTTATTGGGACACGGAGTGGGGGTGACGGTGTCACCGGGGGGTGGCTGGTCAGGGTCACCCTGGGGGCAGGACCCCGCAGGAGTGGGACCTAGGCAGAGGTACATTCAGGGTCTGAGGCAGGGACTGGCTCTCCGTGGAGATGGAGTGAGTCCTGGTACCCTGGGTGAGAAGACCCTCTGGGAGACTGCAGACCCTGAAAAGGATCCAGAGGGTGACAGGCACCTGGCCTCAGGGAACGGAAGGACCAGTGGCCCTGAGGCAGCATCCCCGTCCCCCATCATTGCCAGCCCCTGGCCGCCAAACGGACTGAGATTGAGAAGTGGCGGAAGGAGTTCAAGGAGCAGTGGATGAAAGAGCAGAAGCGGATGGTGAGGCCCGGGTGGGTGAGGATGAGCTAGGGGAGGGGAGGACGGGGCACTGACTGTGCTCCTGCCCTTCCCCCAGAACGAAGCGGTGCAGGCACTGCGGAGAGCCCAGCTCCATTACCTGCATCGCAGCGAGGACCTGCAGGTGCGCGCCCAGGCATCCTCGGAGGACCCAGCCCCCCAGGCCTCACCGGGACACAGCAAACAGCAAGAGCGGCGGCGGCGCTCCCGAGAGGAGGCCCAGGCCAAGGTGGTGACCCTGCCCCTCGGCCCCCTAGTGCTTCGGTGCTCCCCACCCCATGCTGTCTCCCACCTGTACCCCCGGCCTTGCTTTCTCCAGGTGCAGGAGGCAGAGGCGTTGTACCAGGCCTGCGTCCGTGAGGCCAATGCGAGGCAGCAGGACTTAGAGGCCACCAAACAGCGAATCGTGTCACACATACGCAAGCTGGTGCTGCAGGGGGACGAAGTGATGAGGCGGGTGAGACCCTACCCCAAGCCGAGCGCCCCTCCCTCCTGGCATCTCTGGATCCAGGCAGAAAGGATGAAGTGACCACTAAGTCTTCTTGTTGGGACACGGAGTGGGAGTGACGGTGTCACCAGGGGGTGGCTGGTCAGATCCTAAACTGTCTCCAGGGTACCAGGACTCACTCATCTCCATGATGGCCAGTCCCTGCCTCACACCCTTGATGTACCTCTGCCTAGGTCCCACTCCTATGGGGTCCTGCTCCCAGGATGACCCTGACCGGCCACCACCCCCCGGTGACACCCTCATCCCTAGGCTGCTTCCCACTGTCTGACTCCACGCCCCCTCTCATGTGTGGTCTCCGTGGTCTCCACCTGGCAGGTGACTCTGGGACTGTTCCGGCTTCGAGGGGCGCAAGCAGAGCGTGGTCCCCGCGCCTTTACCGCCCTGGCCGAGTGCTGCGCGCCCTTCGAGCCTGGCCAGCGCTACCAGGAGTTCGTGCGGACACTGCAGCCAGAGGCCCCGCCACCCCCACCACCTGCCTTCTCTTTCCAGGAGTTTGTTCCTACCCCGCACAGGTGGGCCCCTAGGAGCAGAGTCAGGAAGGAGCCCCAGACATGGGGCGGGCTGTTGGCGTCTTGGGCTGAGAACTTGGGGTCAAAGAACTCAAAGCCTCAGCACTTGGATTTAGTACCCAAGGCTCTCTCTCATCCGGGAAGCGGGGGTTGTCCCAGTCCTGGGAGGGTCGGGACTTTAAGATCGCTGCACTGGCCACATGCTCATACACCTCAGGGCTTGCAGACCCAAGTACTTGGAGTTGGATGCACGATGCGGAGCCTGGGTGCTATCGCCTTGGCCAGTGTCCTGGTTCTCAGAGCCCTCAAACCTGTCCTCTCAGCTCCCCTCTAGACACAAAGAAAAAGCTCTCCGGCCCCCCACCTCCTCGGTTGGATGAGAGTGCAGCTGAGCCAGGCCCTGGGGAGGACACAGGCGCCGGCTGGCAGGGTGAGTGCAGTGAGGGTTGGGAGGAGTGGTGCTGGGGAGGGTCGTCCTCATTGACCTCTTCCCTCCTAGGGACTCCGGGCCCCACTCCAGGCAGCGACGTGGACAGCGTGGGCGGTAGCAGCGAGTCTCGATCCCTGGACTCTCCCACTTCCAGCCCAGGTGGGGCCAGGACCTGGCCCTGACCCACTCCTAACTCTGACCCTCCTCCAGCCCTGGCCAGGCTCTGACCTTTAATCTTTAACCTACCCTTTGACCTTTAACCTACCCACACTCCTGACCTATTTCTTCAGCCTCTGACCTATCTGACCCCCCACGTACACACCTTCAACCCTTTCCCCAAGGATATCTGTGGGTGGTTCTGAAAGGCCTGAAAACTAGGAAAGTCTGCTTAGCTTTGGAACTTCCCCATGACCCCTATGACCCCAACCTCTGGGACCCTCTGACTCCAGGCCCTGGTACGAGGCGGCTGGTGAAGGTCTCATCCACAGGCACTGAGTCTTCAGATGACTTTGAGGAGCGAGACCCTGGTAAGGCTGGAAGCAGGTGGGGCAGGACGGGGGCAGGGATAGACCAGGCCCCCCTCACCCTACTTTCCCACAGACCTGGGAGATGGGCTTGAGAACGGGTCCGGCAGCCCCTTCAGGAAGTGGACGCTCTCCAACGCAGCCCAGACTCACCGGCTGCGGCGACTGAGGGGCCCAGCCAAGTGCCGCGAGTGTGAGGCCTTCATGGTCAGCGGGACCGAATGTGAGGAGGTGTGGCCCGGGCCGATGACCCAGTGCTCTCTGCTGACCCCACTGACCTCCCGGAGCCCCAGGCACCTCCATGACCTGATATTCCTGTGACCTTCCTGCCCCTGGACCAGCCCTGATCGAATGATTGCCATGAGCTTCCCGTTCCCTAAGGATCCTCCCAACCTTCACTTCTGCTTACCCCCTATGACCTCCCTGACCTTTTTTTTAGGAAACTGTTCTTTATTTATGCAAAACATTTTCTAAATTAATTTTTATTTGCTACCAATGAATTTGCTCCCACCCCCACCCCCAGTGCTTTCTGACCTGCCACAAGCGCTGCCTTGAGACTCTGCTGATCCTCTGTGGACACAGGCGGCTCCCAGCCCGGACACCCCTCTTCGGGGTCAACTTCCTGCAGCTGCCCAGGGACTTCCCGGAGGAGGTGCCCTTTGTCGTCACCAAGTGCACGGCTGAGATAGAACAGCGCGCTCTGGGTGTGCAGGTGCTACGTTGACCCTTGACCTTTGACCATCCCCAGCAATGGCCTGGCCCTCTCCATGGCTGGATTACTACCCAGGTGTTTATTTCCCACCCTACCCTACAGGGCATTTATCGGGTCAGCGGGTCCCGAATCCGTGTAGAACGGCTGTGTCAGGCTTTCGAGAATGGCCGAGCGTTGGTGGACCTGTCTGGGAACTCACCTCATGATGTCTCAACTGTGCTCAAGCGATTCCTCCAGGAGGTGGGTGCTCAGGGGACAGGGCAGGGCCAGCTGGGCAGGCTGAGGCTAAGGACCCTCTGCAGCCTACCCACACCCATGTTCCCTCTGCCATTCCACCCCCAGCTCACTGACCCCGTGGTCCCCTCCCACTTCTACGATGCCTTCATCTCTCTGGCTAAAACCCTGCATGCAAACCCCGGGCACGACTCTGAGACCCCAAGTCCCAGTCCTGAGGTTATTCGCTTGCTGAAGACCCTCTTGGTGCAGCTGCCTGACTCTAACTACAACACCCTGCGGCATCTGGTGGCTCATCTGTTCAGGTGTGCACTGTCCCTGACCTTGAAGTGGATCTGTGACTACTGGACATGTGACTACTGACCCCTGACACTGACCTCTGACCTTTGCATGTATTTTCTAAGCTCTGAGCCTTAATACATGACTTCTGACTTTCGGTGCCTACTCCTGCACCCCTTAGCTGGGCATAGAGCTGCTGGTCTCCAACTATGACCAGGGCACTGACCGTGACTTGGGCAAGTCACCACTAGTCCGGCCTCCAGGTCCCACCTGATAAGTGACGACTGTGCACTCTGTGCCTTTCCTTCTCCTCACCCCAGGGTGGCTGCACAGTTTGAGGAAAACAAGATGTCTGCCAACAACTTGGGCATTGTGTTTGGACCCACGCTGCTGCGGCCACCGGACGATCCTGGGGCAGCTGCCACCGGCTCTGTTACCTGCCTCCTGGACTTCGGGCACCAGGCCCAGCTTGTCGAGTTCCTCATAGTGCACTATGAGCAGATCTTTGGGATGGACGAGCTCCCCCTGGCCACTGAGCTCCCACCTCAAGACCCCAGCTCAGGCCCTGGGACCCTCACAACCTGCCCCCAGCCAGCACCCCCATACCTTGCCCCAGATCCCCTGCCCCCAACCTTACCCTCAGATTCAGACCCAGACCCTGAGCCCCACAGTGCCCTGGAGAAGCAGCCCGAGGTCATGCCCTCTGAGGTAGGAACCAGCTGGGCCCACAGACATGGGGAGGGTCCTTTCTCCATTTCATCTTCTCATTCGCTCTCTCTCCTCCTTTCCTTTCCCTTTAAAATGTTCTCTTTCACTCCTTCCTTATGTACCCTGTGCTCATTCTAGAAGGAGAAGTGAGGAGTGGAATTGGGGAGGGGAGGGAGCGTTAATAATGGAGTGACAACAGGATACAGCCCTGCAGAGGGTGATCATTCATCCCTTCAACAGAATACTTATTTAACACCTACTGTGTGCCAAGCAGTGCTTTTGGCATTACATATACATCAGTGAGCAGAATATTCAAAGACCCTATTCTCTTGGTGCCTGCATTCTCATGGGTAAGCAACCAGCAATAAACAAGAAATATGATACAGAGTTAGTTATATAGGATGTTACATGGTGACAAGTACTATAGAGGAAAGAAAGAGTAGCATAAGGTAAGGGATATCAGGGACAGGAGGTGAGAGGTGATGGACAGTTTGTAGCAGTAAGTAGGATGGTGTGGGCAGGTCTCTTGGAGAAGGTGGATTTGAACAAAGACTGGGAGGTTGTGAAGGAGAAATAAGCCAGGGAAGGGCAGGGTAAGTGCGTTCCAGGCAAAGGGAATGGCCAATGCAAAGGCCCTGAGGTGGGAGCATGCCTGGTGTGTTCAAGGCACAGCTCCATGGTGTAATGAATGAAGGGAAGGCGAGGCCAAAGAGGTCACCTACTATGCGTGAGCACTTTACAGGCTTCCTGTCATTCTCGCCACAGCCCCGAGCGGTAGATACTGTTAGTGAAAACCATTTACAGAGGAGACCCCTTGGGAGGTTTCCTGGTCCCTCGGGTTCTGCTACACCTGCCACTCCTGAGCGTGCAGACCTCCTCCACTGCAGTCCCTAGGGTTGCTGGTAAGCGGTAGGACTCTGAGAGCTGGAATGACTCAAAGTGTTCAGGACGGTTCTGACTCATAGAAAGAACTCCGGCTGCTATTAGCATTCAGCTAAAGGCAGAACAGAGAGACTATACAGCTAACTGGGCATAAGATTGCAGAGAACAGAACAGGAAGGAGCGTCACCTCATCCTAGTGTGGAGATGAGTAAGTCACAGCCTGGTTGGCTTCTGCTGAACCCGGGCGGCCCAGCCCTCAGAGCCCACAGTGGAGACCAGTAACATTGCTCTGCACAGCAGGACAGTTAAGGGCACCACATCTTCCCAGACACCAAAACTACAAAGGAACTTGCATGTCCAGGAACAAACTCTCGGTTCTCCAAGAGTCGCAGAGAACTGGGATTTTATTGTGGGGGTCTTGGTCTTGGGTTTCTCCCTACAGATTCTAACTCCACAGAGTGACCAGAGAGAGGAAGTGGCCCAAGACACCAAAGAGGAGAGAGGGGAAGGTGAGTGTGTTGGGAGTAAACCGGGAGTTCTGGGGGTACCCTGCCCGGGTAGCTCGGCAGAGAGATGACTCCCGGGAGGGATGTCCAGAGGCCGAGTGATGCTCAGCAGTGACCACCCCATTCCACAGTGTCCAGCCAAGGCCCCGAGGACTCACTCCTGGGGACACAGTCCCGTGGCTACTTCAGCCGCCAGCCAGTGAAGTATCACCGGGGAGGCGTGCGGCCTGTCACCCACCAGCTGTCCAGCCTGGCCCTGGTGGCTTTCAAAATTGACGAGGAGACTCCTGTCACATCAGGGCCTCAAGGGAGCTTGCGGGGGAGGGGACCGGGCCCTGCTGCAGCCTCCCCTGAGGGCAATCCACCACGCCGCACCCCACTGCCCAAGCACTTTGAGATCACCCAGGAGACAGCTCGGCTGCTCTCCAAGCTGCACAGAGAGGAGGTGCCCACGGCCACCTGCTGCCCGGACCTTCCGCCTGAGGATGAGGAAGTCGAGCGTCTCTGACCAGCTCAGCCCTCTGACCAAGTGGCCCAGGACTGAGGACATAGACTCACTTCTCCCCAGGAGTTCAATGTTGGGGGATCAGGAGAGTTCCTATAAGGAAAAACTACAGGCCTGGGGGAAGACTAAAACCCTTTTGGGGACAGTGTACCAGGATCCCCCCACGAGACACGGGTTACTGCCAAGCATCAGGGCCACTCAGGTTCAGAGGTCACTCAGGGTCAATACTCAGGTCCAATACAGGTCACAGGATCCTTGGGGTCCGCCCTAGTCTCTGACCCCTTGGACAGGGGTACCGTTGGCTACTTTGGTCGTGGCCACTTCCCCACCTCAGCCCACCTCCTTCGCTGACCCCAAGTGACCTGCTTCTGGAGTGGGGGGAGTGACAGCCAGATACATCCCGGCCGGCCGGTCGGTCGGTCGGTCGGTCGTGCCTGGGGTCTGACGGCCCCTGAATAAACTGTGTCCTTATGCCCGTCAGTGTCTTTCTTTGCCAGGTGAGGGCAGCAGCCTTTGGCCCCGTTTTACCACCAGGGAAACCAAGGCCGCCTTTCTTTGGGCACCGATAGGCGGTCAGGCTGGACGGGGCACCGAGCTGACTCATGCCACCCGGCCCTGCGGGAGCTCCCGGCCCGTCCTGCATAACCAAATATAACAAAGTGAAGATAACCCGGACAATGGAGCTGTGTGCTCTGGGCCGGGCTGCGGGAGCCCAGGGCCCGGGCAGGGGGCAGCGCCGCCGGGGCGGGGAGGCGCGGGGGCGGCACTTCGAGAACCAGCGCGGCGGGACCGGACCGCCAGCCGAGGAGGTCGGCAGAGTGCGGGGGCCGCGGCGCGGGCATCTCCAGCCGGGAGCCCGCGGTGGGGCGGGGGTCCGGGCGGTGGGCCCGGGCGGATCAGGGCGGGGCCTGGAGCTCGGCGGCGGATTGGACGCGAGGGAGCGGGGCTGGGCCGGGCCGGGGTGCGGACCCTGGGACCCCCGGAGCCGAGCCCGGGCGGCGCGAGGTCACGGCGGGAGTTCTCCAGCCGCGAGTGACTCAGCCGCCCCGAGGCCCGAAACTGCGGGCGCGCGAGGTGTGCGGGGACGGGCGGGGGTCCCGCGCCGGAAGTGGAGAGGGGCCGCGAGGCGGGAGGAAATGGGGGACCGCGGTTCCGGACGACCCTGTGCTCCGCGCGCGGCGGGGGCGGGGCGGGGCGCCCCCAGGGGCGGGGGCGGGGCGCCGGGCTGGGCCGGGACCGGCTGGGACAGGACCGGGAGGGCGGCACCGCCTCCCGCGCCGTGTGCCGCCCGCGCTGAGCGCACTCACACTTGCGCTCCCTGCGCGCTCGCTGGGCCATGGGTGCCCGGCCCGGCCCTCCGTGCTGCGCGGCCGCCCGGTCTGCGGCGTGAAGGACCGCCCAGGTGAGGCCGGCACGGACGGGGCGGGTGGGCCGGGCCCCCGGGAGGGTGTGGCGCCTGCCCGCGGGGCCCAGGTGCCGCCCTCCTCCCCTCGCCCTCCTCCCAGCCTGGGCGCTCGAAAGCCCCGCCGGCTGCGCCCTTCGCGGAGGCCACCGGAGCCCGCGTCCCCCGAGCGGCCTGACCCCGCCCGCACCGGCAGCGCGCTCGTCCGAAGCCCGTCGCCCAACTCCCGGGCTGTCCGCTCGGCCCCCGTCACCTCCAGGCCCAGCACCACCGCCTGCGGGGCCCCAGCAGAGGCCCCACCGCGCGCACATGCCCCTGAGCTCTGCTCTCTGCAGCGACCCCGACACTGAGCTTCCCTCCCTCCCTCCCTCCCCGCTCACACCCCTTTGTCCTGCCCTAACCCAGCCTCCCGACCAGAGCAGACTGGACCCAGACTGCTGGAACTAAGCTGATGGATTTTGTTTGTTCCTTTAGGTTACAAAACAGAACCAACTGGGGGGCGGGCGGGAGACAAACAAACAAACAAACCCAGCCAGTTGTTTGATTTGGGAGGTAACTTCTGTAAGAGCCTTTTTCTTTCTTTTTCTTTTTTCTGTTAACTCTCACCCGAGGATATTTTTTCAAGAGTGTAAGGGAGGGAGAGAGAGAGAGAGAGAAACATTGATGAGACAGTCAGTTGGCTGCCTCTGGCTCACACTCTGACCAGGGATCGAGCCTGCACCCTCGGTGCGGACCCTTGACCAGAATCAAACCCGGGACCCTTCAGTCCACAGGCCGACGCTCTATCCAGTGGGCTAAGCCAGCTAAGGCTGTGAGAGTCTTATTTGTAAATGAGCAACAGCTGTCCCACCAGCACCCCATAACCCACGGAGCTTGCTTTTCTAGGTCACTCTGGTCCCCCAAACACCACTTTGCCCTGAGGCCTTTGAGTTTGAGAGCTTTGGCCTTCTTGTCCTGATCCTGCCCTCTGTACTGCTCCTTTCTGCATCCTTCCACCACTTGCCGTAGCATTGACCTTTTCCTCTGCCCCCAGGTGGTCACCATGGCCCAGTGCTACTACAACGAGACCATCGGCTTCTTCTACAACAACAGTGGCAAGGAGCTGAGCTCCCACTGGCGGCCGAAGGACGTGGTGGTGGTGGCCCTGGGCCTGACGGTCAGCGTGCTGGTGCTGCTGACCAACCTGCTGATCATCGCGGCCATCGCCTCGAACCGTCGTTTCCACCAGCCCATTTACTACCTGCTTGGCAACCTGGCCGCCGCTGACCTCTTTGCCGGCGTGGCCTACCTCTTCCTCATGTTTCACACTGGCCCGCGCACAGCCCGGCTCTCGCTCCAGGGCTGGTTCGTGCGGCAGGGTCTGCTGGACACCAGCCTGACGGCCTCGGTGGCCACGCTGCTGGCCATCGCCGTGGAGCGGCACCGCAGCGTGATGGCCGTGCAGCTGCACAGCCGCCTGCCGCGTGGCCGCGTCGTCATGCTCATTGTGGGCGTGTGGGCGGCTGCGCTGGGCCTGGGGCTGCTGCCCGCCCACTCCTGGCACTGCCTCTGTGCCCTGGACAGATGCTCACGCATGGCCCCCCTGCTCAGCCGCTCCTACCTGGCGGTCTGGGCCCTGTCCAGCCTGCTCGTCTTCCTGCTCATGGTGGCTGTCTACACCCGCATATTCTTCTACGTTCGTCGGCGGGTGCAGCGCATGGCGGAGCATGTCAGCTGCCACCCCCGTTACCGCGAGACCACGCTCAGCCTGGTCAAGACTGTTGTCATCATCCTGGGTGAGTGGGACCCCACTTTCCCCCAACTCCTCCAAGACCTGATGGAGGAGTGTGATGGGAGGAGATGATTTGGGTGGGGAAGGTTCTCCAAGGAGGTGATATCTGAGCAGAGACCTACTTGCTAGAGAAGGGGAAAGAGTTCCTGGCAGAAGGACAGAGAGCCCCAGGCAGCAATCCCAGAGAGGAGAGCAGGTCAGCACAGCCTCAGAGGGCAGAGATAGAAGTCAGATTTTGTTCTGAATTCCTTAAGGGGGTAACATGGTCACTGGCTGTTGCAATGTAGGATGGTCTGGGTCAGGGAGGCAGCAAGAGGCCTTCCCATTAGGATATGCCCGCCCCCCCCCCCCCCCACACACACACACACACACACAAGAACAAGGAGTGACTCTTCCAATGGTCTCCTTCCCCCCACGGGGTAGCTGGCCTGTCCCACAGTGACGTCTTTTCCCCACAGAACAGATCTCCATGTAGAAATGCCCAGGGCTCTGGCCACAGTGCACCAATTCAGAAAGGTGTCCCTTCTGGCAGATAAGTCAGTGTAAAGAGACCCTTCTTAGCAATTCTGCCCCATCACCCTGCCAAGCCAGCAAGACAAGCCTTCCTCGCACTGCAAACCACAGCTGTTGTCCAAGCTCTGGACACCCCTCCAGGCCTGAGCTTGGAGCTGTGGGTCACCTTGGGCTCCATCCCGCAGGGGCGTTCGTGGTTTGTTGGACGCCGGGCCAGGTGGTGCTACTCCTAGACGGCCTGGACTGCAAGTCCTGCAACGTCCTGGCTGTGGAGAAGTATTTCCTACTCTTGGCCGAGGCCAACTCCCTGGTCAACGCTGTGGTGTACTCCTGCCGCGATGCTGAGATGCGCCGCACCTTCCGCCGCCTCCTCTGCTGTCAGTGCCTCCGCCGGTCCACCCAGGAGTCTGCCCACTACACATCCTCCACCCGCGCAGGCGCCAGCACTCGCATCATGCTTCCTGAGAATGGCCACCCCCTGATGGATTCCACCCTTTAGCCAACCTTGGACTTCAGCAGGAGGCAGCAAGTGCCCGCTTGCACCCCTGACCACTTGTGGATGTGCCCGGTTCAACCCAATTTGAAGGACAGAATTAAAGGCAGACCCTCGGTCTGGATGCCAGACCTCCGCAGACACACACAACTCTGCCTGCTCCGGGGCCTGGGCGTACGTGGTCATCTCCAGGTGCCCAGGACAGTGTCAGATGGGGTACCGGAACTGGCTCTTCAATCATCTCAGGTTTGGGGGTTTTAACAGACATGTTCCTGTTTCACTGCACATCCCTGGTAAACCCTGTGGACTGCTTCCTTGTCCGTGGTGGTGTGTGTTAAAGGTCGGAGAGATGAGGACTCTCAGGCCATGATGCCCAAAGTCACAAGGACAGATCATGGATGCACCATGTGCTTGAGGCTGATTCTTCAGGGGCAGAGTTTGTGGCCCCGTGAAGTCTCCGGGCTTGCCTGTCCCCGTTAGACTTGAGGGTACCCACAAGGAGGACATATTAAGGAGTAAACTTTTATTTTTCCTCTGTGGTCTGCAAAGCACTTTCCGTCGTCAGCTCAGTCTGTCACTAGGTCCCAGAATTGTCCATCTCCGCAGCCCTGTTCTCGTTCCCCTTCAGTCTCTGGCTGGCTGTTCCTCCATCGCGCTTGGAGACTTAGATCTGTTCCCTCTTGTCTGTCGTCTCCACTTGTTCCCTTGCCTCCATCTTGCCAACTGCCTGTCTTCATCCTCTGAAGCTGAGTAGTTCATGGACCGTGTGAGTCCTCTCTTTCCCGCCTGCCCTTTGTCCCAGTCCAGGTTAACAGTCTTGCGTGTCCATCCCACTGCACACCGCACACCCACAGTCAGGGTAGGGGGGTCCATGGAGCAGGGTGCCAGATTTGAGTGTTGCCACTTCTCAAGCTCGCCTGATGTCTGGCACACTGATAAGCACTTCGGGTGCATTAGTTAACTATCGCCTGCAGGGATTACACTTATTTTCAGGTGAGGACAGTGGCTTTGAGAGCTTGAGATCTGGCCCATGGTTCCACAGCTTTGAAAGGACACAGAGATGCATGCAGGGACTAGAGAGGCCCCTGGGGAAGGAGCTTCTGGTTCCCACAAAGTGTGAAATTGGTCACAAGCTCAGCCTAGCTTTTCCCACCTCACCCCACAGCCCCCCAAAGGCTTCAGACACACCAGACTCCTGATGAGGAGCCCCATCTCAGGTGTTCATAGAAGCACCTGCTAGGCATAGTGTAGACCAGGGTCTGGATGCTCTGCTTCCACCTAAGGAGGAGCTGGGGTTATGTCCCTACTTCAGGTTCACACACAGAATAACAGCCGATTCTGAAAGCAGGCCTCCCATCAGAGGCCCAGTTCTTTTTTTTTTTTTTTTAAGTTTTTTTAAAAATACGTATTTATTGATTTCAGAGAGGAAGGGAGAAGGAGAGAGAGAGAGAAACATCCATGATGAGAGAGAATCATTGATCAGCTGCCTTCTGCACGCCCCCCCACTGGGGGTCAAGCCTGCAACCCAGGCCCATGCCCTTGGCTGGAATCAAACCTGGGACCCTTCAGTCTGCAGGCCGACGCTCTGTCCACTAAGCCAAGCCGGCTAGGGCTGAGGCCCAGTTCTTAAGCTACTAATGTACGCATTGCCAAGGAACCAAAAACATCTAAGTCCGCGGTTCTCAACCTGTGGGTCGCGACCCCTTTGGCGGTCGAACGACCCTTTCACAGGGGTCGCCTAAGACCATCCTGCATATCGGATATTTACATTACAATTCATAACAGTAGTAACATTACAGTTATGAAGTAGCAACGAAAATAATTTTATGGTTGGGTCACAACATGAAGAACTGTATTTAAAGGGCCAGAAGGCTGAGAACCACTGATCTAGGTCCTTCTACATTACATGGGGCTGGGCTTCCCTTTGGGGAAACTCCCAGCCCTAAGGCAGCTTTGTGAGGAGGCAAGAATGAACTGGGGTGCTGGGTACTTCTCCAGGGTCCAAAGTGGGCAGCATGGCTCCTGGGGCCTGCAACTCCAGAGGTGATGACCCAGGAATGCAGCTTCCAGCAGGTGCCTGAGCACCTGCCCATGAAAGATGCCGTTTTCGCCTCCACCGAGCTCTGGGCCTGTTGGGTAGACGTGTCATTTTGGGGGCCGAGGCAGCCGACCAATTCCTAGGACCTCGAAAGACAGCTCTGTGCTTCACCGGCTGAGCATCCTCCAGGTTCTAACTCACAGTCCCTGACTCTCCTTTGGGATTTCGTCCCACCAGTTTGCCCTCTCTTATAGGTGTCTGTTCTCTACCGGGTGACTTCAAGTTTTTGTCCCTGCTGGTCTCTGAAGCTTTCAAACACCCATCCCCTCACCCCACTCTCTAACGGACACCAAAGTTGCCCACTATTTTCAGGCCGCCTGTGCAAGAACTGTGCTAGCCGCTGACCTTCCTCAGCGGGGCTTTCGCTCTCCGTGGCGCCCACGGCCTAGTACTTCCTGTTATTGGGGCCAAATGTCAACTCATCAGGAAGCTTTTGAGGTTGTTCTTACGCTGGCCCACATCACTCATTTCCATTCCCTGCTGTCTCTTATGGGGGGGGGGGGGGGGTCCCTAATCCAATCACGCCAGGTGGTTACTGCATCTCCTCTCCAGCAGCGATGGGAGCCCTGCCCCGAGGGCTGGCAGCCGGGCTGAGCCTGCATCTGGGGTCGGCCCTCAGCGAACAGGCTCCAGGCAGTCCACGAAGTTGCGTAAGTAATCCTTGTCCAGTCTGTTCCTCTTCTCTCGCATGGGGAGCTGCTGTCCTGGGTGCACCGCAGGTTGGTCTCCTGGAAGTACCCTTCGTTACCCATGTGGTAGCGTTTTCTGGGCCTGGAATGCTGCAGAGAAGAGGATGAATGAACAAGAGAGTGGTCACGCTCGAGGCAGACCTTGTAAGGTGAACAGAACTAACTTGTACAGCTGAGACACCCCCTCAGTTCTCACCTCCCAGCACCGTCCCGGTGCCCCTCGGGGAAGGCTGGTGGAGCCTTGAGGGCCGCGGGAGATTCTGAGCAGGAAGGGGTGGCTGGGGGGACCCTGAGGACCACTGGAGCGGGCGGAGCGGGGCTAGAGGAGGATGGGGGGGTGGGGGGGACGCGCCTTTACAACCCCGCGCCCTTCCGGCCGTGGAGCGGGCTGTTGGGGTGCCCGTGGGCGGCGCGCGGCGGCTGGGAGGGTCGGGGCGCGGCGCACGTGCAGCAGCTCTTGGCCGCCGGCCCACGCGAGTGCCCCAGGCTCGGCGCCTCCTCCCCGCGCCCTCCGGGCCGCCGCCAGGCCCCGCCGGCCCCGCGGAGACCCCTGCGGCCGATCACGGCCTCGCCGGGCGAGCCGGGCCCGGAGGAGGCGCGGGGGTGCTGCGCGGCTCGGCTGGGGCCGGAGCCCCCGAAGTCCGGCCCAGGAAGGGGCGGGCCCCGCGGCGGGGTGTCTGGGCGACAGCACGGGGTGCGTGTCTAAGCGGGGAAGCAGGTGTGGGGGGCTTGAGGAGGACGAAAAGGGGTTTATGGGGTTAAAATGTAACGGATTGAAAAGCTTATGGGGCTAACGGGGGCGGGGGGTGGGGGGTTAGGAGATCGTCCCGGGGCGAGAGGGATGGGCTTAAGGGGCGGCCTACGGTGAAAGGGGGGTTAGGGAATTGTGAGGGGGAAGAGGCATGTTGGGGTGCGAGTAGATGGTTAGTGGGATTCATGAAGTGGGGGATTTTGAGTGCAGGTAATGGGGAGTTGTGGAGAATGGACTTGGGAATAAAGGGATGGGTCCCTGAGCAGGTGTGGGAACCATCAGGAAAAAGGGCCACTCGGGGAGCTGGGTGGGAACAAAGGACCCCCCGCTTTTTTATTAATTTTTCAAATATTTATTAGATACTGTGTACAGAGATACTGGCTTCTAGCACAGTCCCAGTTCTCAAGCTCATGGTTTGAGAAAATAAGTGCAAAAAACTTAGTATAGCCCAGCCAGTGTGGCTCAGTGGTTGAGCGTGGATGCATTCACCAAGAGGTCACCTGTTCAAGTCCCAGCTGGGGCACATGCCCAGGTTGTGGGCTCCATTCCCAGTGGGGGGCGTGCAAGAGGCAGCCAATGACCAATGTTTCTCTCCCTCTCCCTTCCTCTCCCTCTAAAATCAATAAAAACATTTAAGAAAAAAACAGTATAAATTGTGAGAAAAGCTGTAAGGAAAGGGGTGGCACGCTGTGGGAGGCCGGGTGGAGCGGGCACGGCACCTTCAGGGGCCCTGAGGTGGGAAACGGGGGCAGAAAGCGGAATCAGGGACTGAAAGCCCCCAGTTGAGTTTGGAGAGAGGCTGGAACTGATCGCACTAGGCCTGCACGTCTCAGAGTTGGGGTTCTGTTTCAGTTGTGAGGGGGAAATCACAGCAATTACAAGACCACTGTCCCACTACCCCACCTGCCAGCCAGCCAGCGTTGGTAAAGCCTCCTTCACAAGGCAGTTCATTGTGTTTGGGTTCTGCCCGAATTATTAGAAATGGGAAAGGACCGAAGTCCTTCGGGAGGATGAGGTCTTAAATGAGAACCTGTTTGGGGGAGAAGGATGGGCCCCCGGGGAGAGAACCAAGGTCTGGTGGTGTGGACCCAGTCAGTCACTGGAGCCTTCTATGGAAGAGGGTTTACAAAGCCAGCTGACAGCAGCCCTGGGCAGTTTCATATCCTCTATCTGGAAAGTTAGGGGTGTTACCCACCACCACTACCACCGCCACCGTGCTTATTCCACTTGTTGACGCATTGTGCGAGGTGCTAGAGAAACCAAGACAGCTAAGATATTCTCTGCCCTCTTGGAGTTCACTGAAAAGCAGAGTATGTGGGAGACTAATTTATAAATAGTTTTCATATCCACGATAATGCTGAGTAGACGTAATTCCTGGCGCAAAAGACTGGGCTGGGAGAGGGTGCCTTTGTGTGATGCCGTATTTGCTAGACTAGTCTGAGAGCAGGGACCTGGTTGTACTTTCCTTTGTATTCCCAGGGCCTGGCACCCAGTATGCATAGCGTTTTGTGGCTCTTAGATTCTGGAAGGATGAGCAGGAGCTGGGGGGCTGGGGGGGGGGGCTCTTCACGGGCAGGAACCACTGAGGCAGTGCTCGGCGTGTTTGTGGCGCTACCCGTGCTCCTTTGCTTCTAGGTGGAGAGTGGTGTGAGGCGTGAGCTCTGCCCGCGAACTGTCACCCACGACAGCCCCGGGCTGCTGGCTTCTCTCTTGTAGCAGTCTTTCCAGGCTCCCCTAGTTAGGCTCCGGAAGAAAATAAAATGTACTGTCACCTCTTCCTGCTCTTCTTGAAGACAGCTCTTTCTCTCTTCAGGCTCAGGAAATGAATAGTGGGATGTGACACATGCTTGACAACATGACTCTTAGATAACTGGCTCCTGGCTTCTTTCTGTGGCAGAAAGACACCTGGGGCTTCACCTGTGGTTCTCAACCTTCCTAACGCCGCGACCCTTTCATACAGTTCCTCATGTTGTGGTGACCCCCAGCCATAAAATCATTTTCATTGCTACTTCATAACTGTAATTTTGCTACTGTGATGAATCGTAATGTAAATTTCTGATATGCAGGATGTATTTTCAGGGGTCGCGACCCACAGGTTGAGAACCGCTGGTAGGCGACCTCAAGGCCCTAAAAGTCACCCAAGTCCAGACAATAGTCTGTAATCCTCAGGTGAGCCACGCACTCTGCTCTCGAGACAACAGCTTGAGTGGGTCTTCCCCTCTAAGTCAGCTCCGCAGCCCGGCGGGTCGTGTCTCTCCTGGTCGGCTGACTGGGTATGTGGCCCTTTGCAAGCCTTCCTGACCCTGCCCTCTCACAGGGTGCCCGCCGACCCCTTCATGGTCCCTGAAGTCAGTTTAGCTCAACTGGTTAGCAAGAAGGAATGTCTCATCTCAGCTGTGAGGCCCTCTCAACCTGTTTTGTCACCACCAACGTGTTTAAAAAAGGAAAGCAGAAAAACTGTACTATTCCTGTCTTCTGGTCAAGATGGCGGCGTAGGTAAATGCAGCATTGGCGTCCTCCCACAACCACATCAAAATTACATCTAACCCACAAACAACCATCGTTCAGATCTGCCTGGAATCTGGCTGAGTGAACGTCCTACAACTAGAGAATTAAAGAAGAAGCCAAACTGAGACTAGTAGGAAGGGCAAAGGTGAGGAACAGGCTGGTTCAATACCCACATGTGGCATTTTTTTTAAATATATTTTATTGATTTTTTACAGAGAGGAAGGGAGAGGGTTAGAGAGTTAGAAACATCGATCAGCTGCCTCCTGCACACTCCCCACTGGGGATGTGCCTGCAACCAAGGTACATGCCCTTGACCAGAATCGAACCTGGGACCCTTGAGTCTGCAAGCCGACACTCTATCCACTGAGCCAAACCGGTTAGGGCAACATGTGGCATTTTTTTAATCGGGAGGGATATCTTGGCTACAGAGGTCTATGTGAGGAGCAAGGGTCCCAGCCCCACACCAGACCCCTCTGTCCAGGGTTCCTGTGGCAGGAAGAGAAGTCCCCATAACTTCAGGCTGTAAAAACCAGTGGGGATTATGGTTGAGTGACATGTAGGCTTCTGGAGTCCCAGGTGTTCCTCTTAAAGGGCTAGCACACAGAATTACTCAGATTCACTCCCGCTGAGCTCCAGTGCTGGGGCAGTAGCTTGAAAGGATCCGGGGACATACAGGGGGAACTAAATTGTCTGGCATCAAGGCAAGAACTGGGGGGCAGGTTTCTCCCAGACAAAAGTGCTCGCAAAGGTCCTTGTTCCTAGGCTGAGACCTCCTCTGCCAAAGAGCCAACTGGCAGGCGCCATATCTGAGTTTCCATCAACCTGACTCACACTGTTCACCTGACCCTGGTGATTCCCCAAGACCTTGCCCCACCCAATTTGCAGCCCCACCCAAGCTGTTTGCAGTGGTCTTTCCATATGAATAGCCTGTCCTGGCTTAGGCTTCAGTCTTTTCTAAAATCTTTCAAACAAGCAGCAGCTGACCTCAGCATGCCCTATAATAAGAGGCCTCAGGCTCGGTACTAGCAGCAGCTGCCTTGGTTCACAGCTTGGCCTCTCTGGGGCACCCCCAAGCAGCCATCTGCAGATCACCCTGTAGCTCATTCTAGCTAAATAGTCTTGGGACAGTGAACTGTGTGTTGTTCTTGCTTCTGACTACACAGATAATGGAAGGACATTGGGAACTTTGGGATGCACCATCTTAGTTTAGATTCAGCCCAAGTCAGCTGGAGACTTCCTGTGTGAGGGGTGATCAGTCTCCTTGAATGATCTTCTGACCTTCTTAGGCCATCCCCTGAGCTCTTCCTGGAAAAGGGATAGTTCCACATCTTCTGATTTGAACCTTTTACTGATCATGTTCTTATTCATTTCTTGTATGGGACCAGTAAAGCAGAAATTTTAATCTCATTTGCCAAGGATTGTCTGAATATTTTGCTCTTCTATGCATAGACTTTTAAAAATTATTGATTGATTGATTTGAGAGAGAGCGCTGTTGTTCCACTTGTTTATGCACTCACTGGTTGGTTCTTATATGTGTCCTGATGGGAGATTGAACCTGCAACCTTGGCATATCAGGACAATGCTCCAACCAGCCGAGCTACCCAGCCTGGGCACCTTAGTTTTTTATAATAATAAATTTTACAACCTTTTACAGTTTACGTAGTTATTTCATTTGCTTCTCTCAACTACCTTTATGAGGGGTATATGAGGGTTATCAGACTAGGATTGAGAGCTCCTCTGTTAGGATTGTCAACCTCCAAAGTCCTTCCCTCCTCTCAGGGTCCTTGGCCAATGTTTGAGTCATGGGCCCTTTTTTGTTTGTTTGTCAGTCGTCATCTGAAATTATTTTTCCATTGATTTTTAGAGAGAGTAGAAGGAAGGGGGAGAGACAGAAAAAGAGAGAGAAACATCGATGTGAGAGGAGACACATCCATTGGTTGCCTCCCCCATGCACCCCGACGAGGGCCAGGGCCTGCAACCGAGGTATGTGCCCTTGCCTGGAATCGAACCCACAACCTTTCTGTCAACGGGCTGACACTCTATCCACTGAGCCAAACCAGCTAGGACAAATCATGGACCCTTTGAAAATGTGTAGCAAGCTCTGGGCCCTTGCCCATTCCCTCAGCAACCTGCCAGTTTACAACACTCTCGGGGGGCCTCGAGCCTCAGGTGCCCTGGAGCCTGGACTGCTTTTTGTCTAGTAGTGAGATTCCTAAGGAGTCAGTATGAAAACTCTAAAGTTAGGAATGGCTGAGGGTGAGTTTTGGAAACCAGATCAAAAAGGAAGCAGAGCCTAGCTGGTTTAGCTCAGTGTTTAGAGTGTCGGCCTGCGTACTAAAGGATCCCAGGTTCGATTCCGGTCACAGGCATGTACCTTGGTTACAGGCTCCATCCCCGGCCCCAGTCAGGGCAGGTGTGGGAGGCAACCAATCGATGTCTCTCTCACATCGATGTTTCTGTCTCTCCCCTCCCTTCCACTCTCTCTCTCTAAAAAATAAAAATAATTAAAAAAATAATTAAAAAAGGAAGCAGAATGGTCAGCAGCATCATTTTGAAGACCCAAGCTCCATACGATGCCCTGGCAGAAGCAGCTGAAGAGGACTGACCCTCCTGCAAGTCGTTCTGCATGTTAGAAGGACAGGGGTGGGGGGTAGGGGGTGGGAGGGGTGGTGTTGCTGGGTTGGTAGATTTGGCTGGAGTGGTTACTTCTTTTTTTTTTTTAATATATTTTATTGATTTTTTACAGAGAGGAAGGGAGAGGGATAGAGAGTTAGAAACATCAATCAGCTGCCTCCTGCACATCTCCTACTGGGGACGTGCCCGCAACCCAGGTACATGCCCTTGACCGGAATCGAACCTGGGACCTTTCAGTCCACAGGCCGACGTTCTATCCACTGAGCCAAGCCGGTTAGGGCTGGAGTGGTTACTTCTTGACCCTTTGCTTGCAGGTGCACACAGATACACTAGAGCAGCGGTTCTCAACCTTCTGGCCCTTTAAATGCAGTTCCTCATGTGGTGACCCAACCATAAAATTATTTTCGTTGTTACTTCATAACTGTCATGTTGCTACTGTTATGAATCGTAATGTAAATATCTGCTATGCAGGATGGTCTTAGGCGACGCCTGTGAAAGGGTCGTTCGACCGCCAAAGGGGTCGCGACCCACAGGTTGAGAACTGCTGCCCTAGAGAGTTACACTGTTTAAGGTGGTAGCCACTCACCATGTGTCTTTTTAAATGAAAATGAATCAAAATGAAATATATTAAACATTCAGTTCCCCAGTTGCATAGTTGCATTTCAGGTGCTCAATAACCTTGTGTGGCTAGTGGCTGCCACATTACCTCAGATGGAGAACGTTTCCGTCAGCGCAGAAAAGGCGCCTGGACAGTGGCATTCGAGAACAGCGCTGCTCCACATGCAGCACATCTGTGGGAATCTCCCTGCAGCACAAGTTGTGCTATGGTAGGTCTTTGGGCGCAAGAGTCCACATTTCGAACAAGCTCCCAAGGGTACCACCGTTGCTGATCCCAGACCACACTTGGAGGTCAGGATGAGCCCTGACCGGTTTGGCTCAGTGGATAGAGCGTCGGCCTGCGGACTCAAGGGTCCCAGGTTCGATTCCAGTCAAGGGCATGTACCTTGGTGCAGGCGCATACCCAGTGGGGAGTGTGCAGGAGGCAGCTGGTCGATGTTTCTAACTCTCTATCCCTCTCCCTTCCTGTCTGTAAACATCAATAAAATATATTTAGAAAAAAAAGAGTGGAGATAATAAAGTCCCATTTATTCCAGTTTTCATAAATCGGTTTACCTGGTAGTTGGTTAATCTGACAAATGGGAAATTATTCTTGAGCCTGAGTTTGATTTGTAGACACCGTGGATTTTAAATTGATCGCCAGGGTTACGTAGTGGTGTTGTTTTGCCTGCTTTTTCAGAAAGTAGTTTTGTGGGGTTTTTCTCTAAAGGAAACACTTGGCCTGGGGCCTGGGGCCCCATTGTTTACATTTTTCAGTCTAAGAAAATCAGGTTTGAAAGGTTCCAGGTTGTGCCAACTCGAATTTGTGTTCATTTGTGGAACTTGAGTATAATAGAAAATGACCATTGGGGGAGGGTATTAAGGATTTGGGGGCAAAAATATCTTTACATATAGTGAATAAAAGCATGATAGAGATAGTCCCTGCCTTACATGTTTTAGGAGTAATATGGCATATGAGGTGGTGTGCCTGAAACTAAAAATATTCTATTTAGAAATTGGCTTTTAGACAATGTAATAGGTATTACAATTATGGCCTTCAGAGCATTTCTTAGGAAGAAAACTCACGGAAGTGTTTTGGGTTTTTACACATACTTCTTAAGTGTCTTCTACCAGTAGAAATTTGCAGGACTTTTTTTTTTTTTTTTCCAAATTATAAGAGAAAGTTTATTTAGAAAGTTACAGGGGTAGAAGAAGTGAGCCAGCTGAGCTGGGCTGCGTAGGCTCAGGAAATAAGTTACAGAAGCTAAAGAGGGACCCTTGGAGCTTAGGAGAGAGAAGGGCGAAGGTAAGGGGCCTGGGAGGGAGAGGAGGGGGAGGGGAAGGCGCCAGTGTGCCCAGAGAGGGAGGTGCTGGGTTCTTCCTCGTAAAGGTTTTAAAGACGGGCGGGCGGGGCGTTTAGGTGAGGCCTAGGGGAGGATCGAAATAGAATATGAATCAGCTTTATGCTGATGTGCCAAAATGACATTTATTCTTCCTGCTTCATCCGCATGACTTTTTTTTTTTCTTTTTTTTAATTGATTTTTTTACAGAGAGGACGGGAGAGGGATAGAGAGTTAGAAACATCGATCAGCTGCCTCCTGCACACCTCTACTGGGGATGTGCCTGGAACCAAGGTACATGCCCTTGATCAGAATCGAACCTGGGACCCTCAGTCCGCAGGCCGATGCTCTATCCATTGAGCCAAACCGGTTAGGGCTGCATGACTTTCTTGATTTGTCCAGTGTTTCTGCAGATTGACTTTGCTTATAACATCAATTAAATTCTAACAATTATTAAAGGGAGATGATGTAATGTTTACTATCCTTACAACTTACCCCAAAGGCAAGGCATACACTGTCCACCTAGCGATGTGCCCCTGCTCTCGATACTTCTGGAATAGTACATTAGGGCCTATAGACCTCCAGAAGTATGCACATTAATGCATGTCAGCCTCTGCTTTCAGCACGTCCATTCAAAGAATTCACGGGGTCAGAGGAGGAATGTATGGTGTGGAATTCCCCAAAGCCAGATAGCATTAGCATGAGAGAAGTAGACTTTCAGTGTGGAAATTTTCTGTTTCATCATTCTCAAAGCGCTGCCTTAGATGCTATCAGCTTAGTGCCCGCAGTCTCTGTTCCTGGCCTGCTGACAGGTGTCAGCTGGACTCAGGTTCACATGCTTATCTTGGCTTGGCCAAGCGCCAAAGGAGTCTTGATGTCCTAGAGGACTTGGAGTTTACTTTTTGTGGTTTTAAAACAACTTCCCGAAACTATCTACAACCTAAGGTCACCGTAAAATCCTTTTTGACGTGATTTCATAGGATGCTTCAGAAAAGTTTCCCAGACGAGCCGGTACCACGCATTCATTTCAGTGGCAGTGACTGGGTGCCTCAGTCTGAACACAGACCTCCCCAATCCTAGGCAGTGAGCGGTTTCTCAGCGAGCCTCTTCCTGAGGAAGTGGTCCTGCGTGAGAATTTGCCTGAGGTCAGCAGTTGGAGGGTGGCTGGGTGGAGATTTGGCTTTCTTCTCTTGAACCCTGCTACTGCCCTGCAGCCTCCTTTCTTCTCGGGCAGCGCGCTAGAGTATGACATCACTTCCTGCTTCCAGGACTAGATCGTCCTGGTGGCCTGAGTCTCCAGAGGGGCAGAGAGAGGGTGATGAGGAATTAACTGGGGCAAGAAAGGCCGCCTGTCAGCAAGATGAGAGCCTGCGGAGCCTGATGCGACCCTAGAATCCAGCTGAAGCCAGGCTGGAGCTCGGGAGCCTGCCCCAGGGAGGTGACCGTGATCTGGGTGTGAGCCTGTTTGCCCAGCACAGAAAGGAGGCCCCGCGTTCCGGGCTGGGGACATGCACGCGTGCGGGAGGGCCAGGGCGAGAAAGCACGCAGTCCGGTTCCCTCCGGCCTGAGTGGAGGGCATGGCCTTCGAAGGGGGGCTCGCTCGGGTGGGGTGACTGCCTTCGCTGCTGCTCAGCCAAGCATGGCCTTGAACTCCTTGCCAAGCAAGGAGTGAGCATGCAGTGTGTTGTGTTCCTTGTTCCTTCTCAAAGTGCTCTGACCTTTCTAAAGTATTTGTCTTGGATCAGAAGAAAGAGTCGTCACATCGTTTCTCTAACCACCGCTGGGAGAGTCTGTGCACTTTTTAAGGCCGCGAGAATGATCAGATTCGGGGCCATTTGCAGAACTGGAGTTGATTTCCCCACCTCAACCTCCTTACCCTTCGTCACATCTGTTTTGCTTTCGCTTGTAAGATAACCTATTATATGTCTGAGGACAGCACCCAGACACCTTTGGAGGCGTTCTTCTGGCAACCACAGTTCCCACTACAGGCAAACAAGAGCCAGAGCCGGCCCCCCGTGTTTCTCTGACTTTACCACGTGGCTCTCTCACTCACCTCTGACCTCACAGCATCCTGGTTTCTTAAAATGCCAAGTGTGCTCTCACTCAGGGCCTTTGCACTGGCTGTTTCCTCTGCCTAAATTATGACTCTCTCCAGCCCTTTTCCTGCCGACTTCTCCTTGTCATTCCAATCTTGGCTTTGGCGTCACCTCAGAGATACAGAAATTCCAGTAAACTTCTAGTCGTCACTCTGGTTGAAGTTGTCACAAAGCACCAGCCATGGCTGTGTGTGTATTCGGTGCCTCTCACTCCCTCCATCTTAACTGCCACAGGGTCGGGAACTTGTCTGTGTCTGTGACGCTAGGATGGTGTGTGGCACATAGTAGGTGCTCAGTAAACATCTGCTAAGACGAGCAGCGGTTCTCAACCTGTGGGTCGCGACCCCTTTGGGGGTCGAACAGCCCTTTCACAGAGGTCGCCTAAATACATCCTGCATATCAGATATTTACATGACGATTCATAACAGTAGCAACATTACAGTTATGAAGTAGCAACAAAAATAATTTTATGGTTGGGGGTCACCACAACATGAGGAACTGTATTAAAGGGTCGCGGCATTAGGAAGGTTGAGAACCACGGTGCTAAGTTATCGCATGGCCCTGGGGTAGGATGGCTGGGGTTTCTGCTGCTGCATCAACGTGCTACTACAGGGCAATAGTGAGAGCACAGCTTCCAAATCACTGCACCTTGAAACGGATAGTTCGTGATGTGTCGTTGCATTGTTTAAAATTCTACGTGTAAAGGGAAATGTTTTGTATATTGCTGTATTCACTTTGTACAAACTGAATTCATATGAAATGCTATGGTATGTACCTTGCTAAGGGGTTTTCAAAGGAACTGGGCCACTCAGTATGAAGGATCTCAACTCCGGTGGACAGAATGACACCCTCTTCCTCACACACTTCTCTGTCCCTTCTCTTTCAGAAAGCGTGCCCTTAACTTACCAGGGACTCTCTGAGGGGTGGCTGTTCTCCTAGGCCTCCTAAGGGATCAGGGCTTTTGGGAACATGAAAGGCAGGGCAGCAGGTCATGAGCCCAACAATTGAAAACGAAAGCTGTAGGAAGAGTTTTCCGTCCCAGGCTACGGAGATCAGGCTGGCTAAGTCCGGAGGCAGACAAGCAGGGACCCTCTTGGGACTGGTTTCTAGAGTGGAGTCCGTCTGTCTGAGAGGAGTCAGTCCCTGGTTCCAGTGCCTATCCATCCCTACAGCCGTCGGTTAGTCTGCTCCCCGGATATGGGGTATAACGCCCTGGCCGGGTGGCACCTGGATGCCAGGAGATCCCTGTGGACTGGAGTACGCCTGACTGAGCAGAGGGAGTCCATCCTCCGGGTGACTGGCCGTCATGGTAGACCAGGTGGCTGGTAGTATCCAAGGTCAAACCCATGCCCCAGGTAGGTATTTCCCGGGTGGAAAGGGACCCGTGCTTCTGTGGCACTCCGACCACAGGATGATGGCCCAGCACAGCCCGGAGGCTAGCTGGGGTGCCTCTCACGTCCAGCTGGGAGTTCTTATCTGTCTCTCCCTAGATGGGGAACCAGCCCACCGCTCCTGGAGAGATCCCTTTGGGTGAAACTTGACCCTGAATCCCTCAAGCTTCTTTTGCAGCATAGCCTGGTCCCCACTATAAAGTGGACAGTGGAGAAGTTTGGTCAGTTAATGGCACCCTTACGTTTAATACTATCCTGCAGTTAAACCGGTTTTCCCATTCTCAGGGAAGTGAAAGGAGAGTGAGGCCTCCTTAGATCAATGTGCCTCTTCCATACATACAGCCTGACTCGCTGAAATGACCCTCAGCTATTTGCTACCTACAAACTCTATAATTGCTACAAAGTCTGAGAGGAAAATACACACAAGTGGAAAGAAACATCCCAAAAATGGATAAGTGAATTTGTCTTTTGCCAACATTTGCCAATCCTTGAGGTATTAAAAACAACCGTCCTTGCCCTAACCAGTTTGGCTCAGTGGATAGAGCGTCGGCCTGCGGACTCAAGGGTCCCAGGTTCGATTCCAGTCAGGGGCATGTACCTTGGTTGTGGGCACATCCCCAGTAGAGGGTGTGCAGGAGGCAGCTGATCGATTGTCTCTCTCTCATCGATGTTTCCAACTCTCTATTCCTCTCCCTTCCTCTCTGTAAAAAAATCAATAAAATATGTTTTTTTAAAAGAAAGAGAGAAAACGACTGTCCTTGTTTTACAAATAAAGTCTTTACAGAGAGAAAAAAAAGCATGCCCTTAATTGCCATCTGATGAAACCTAGTTCCTCATGTGCTGTGTGAGCTCCAGGAAAAGGCAAGTAGGCCACTGAGAAGACACTTCCTGTGGATCCGGGACCACAGCAACTGCATGTCTGTGGTCTTGGCCAAGTGTGTGCCGTGGGCCTTCTTGCCGTCGCATCTCTCTCTGGCCGTGGATGGTTCGTTTCTGCCCTGTCAGAGCCCTGCTTGCTGGTGTGTCACATCCATGGACTTTACCGTTTACAGCTGGAGCAAGACCGTTGCCAGTGAGTAACGAGCAGCTGCACGTCTTAAGCAAGACCCAAGAGGCACTGTGGCATGCAGTTGTTCTCAAAAAGGGAAGATGATAGAACTTAAAAAGTAGAGCAATAACAATTTCATTTTGTTTGTTTGTTTTTTCTTTTCTTTTAAATTTATTTTTTATTATTGACAATATTACAGATGTCTCCCATTTTTCCTCCCTTTGGCCTCCTCCACCCAGCCCCACCCTACCCCAGGCCTTCACCACACTATTGTCTGTGTTCATGGGCTCTGCATATAAGTTCTTTGGTTAACCTCTTCCCACCCACCCCTGCAATTAGTACTTTTTAAAAAATGTATATTTTTATTGATTTCAGAGAGGAAGGGAGAGGGACAGAGAGATAGAAACATCAATGATGAGAGAGAACCACTGATCAGCTGCCTCCTGCATGCCCCCCACTGGGGATCAAGCCCAAAACCCAGGCATGTGCCCTGGCCAGAATCGAACCTGGGACCTTTCAGCCCGCAGGCCGGTGCTCTATCCGCTGAGCCAAACTGACTAGGGCCACAATTTTTTTAAAAAAATATATTTTATTGATTTCTCACAGAGAGCAAGGGAGAAGGGATAGAGAGCTAGAAACATCGATGAGAGAGAAACATTGATCAGCTGCCTTCTGCACACGCCCCACTGGGGATGTGCCCGCAACCAAGGTACATGCCCTTGACCGGAATCAAACCTGGGACCCTTGAGTCCACAGGCTGACGCTCTATCCACTGAGCCAAACCGGTTAGGGCACAATTTGTACTTTTTAATCCCTTCACCTTTTTCACCATTCTCCCCAGTACCCCTCCCACCTGGCAACTTTCAAAATGTTCTCTGTATCTATGAATCTGTTTCTCTCCTGCTTTATTTGTTTTTAGATTCAATTGTTGATAGATATGTATTTATTGCCATTTTATTGTACATGCTTCATTTAAAATTTTATTGTACATACTTCATTTAAAATAATTTTATGATTATTAAAATTTTTTTACAAAAGTTTATTCTCTCTTTTTTTTAATATATTTTTGTATTGATTTCAGAGAAGAAGGGAGAGGGAGAGAGAGATAGAAACATCAATGATGAGAGAGAATCTTGGATCTGCTGCCTCCTGCATGGCCCCCACTGGGGATCAAGCCTGCAACCTGGGCATGTGCCCTGACTGGGAATCAAACCATTGCCTCTTGGTTCATATGTCGATGCTCAACCACTGAGCCACGCTGCCTGAGCCAAAAGTTTATTCTTAAATGTACAACAGTCTCCAAGACAACACTTCATTCTACCTATAGGTGGCAAGACATGTTATGACAGGGAATCCAGATGTTGAAACAGAAATGGAATGAAGGATCACCCAGGCACAGGAACTGCTGCTCACTTTTTGCCAAATTTCTTAATCCCACCTGTGGCCAGGGGGCCCCTCCCCACGGCATTTAACTCAAGTTTCTTCAGCTCCTCTTTTTGCTTCTGCTTGAATGCCTTTTCTTCCTTGGCCTGCTTCTTGGGCTACTTCAGGGACTTCTTCTTTTTTTTTTTTTTTTTTTTTTTAAATATATTTTATTGATTTTTCACAGAGAGGAAGAGAGAGAGATAGAGAGTTAGAAACATCGATGAGAGAGAAACATCGATCAGCTGCCTCCAGCACATCTCCCACTGGGGATGTGCCCGCAACCCAGGTACATGCCCTTGGCCAGAATCGAACCTGGGACCCTTCAGTCCGGAGGCCGATGCTCTATCCACTGAGCCAAACCGGTTTTGGCTAGGGACTTCTTCTTGCCACCTTTGTGGCCAGACATGACGCCTCGATTGTTCATATTTTTATCGTTTTTTTTCCCTTCTTTTTAAAGAAAACCCTTTAACATTTCATGTAATACTGATTTGGTGGTGATGAACTCCTTTAGCTTTTTCTTGTCTGGGAAGCTCTTTTTATCTGTCCTTCCATTCTAAATGACAGCTTTGCAGGAAGAGTAATCTTGGTTGTAAGTGATTGCTTTTCATCACTTTGGATATTTCTTGCCATTCCCCTCTGGCCTGCAAAGTTCCTGTTGAGAAATCATCTGATGGTCTTATGGGAGCTCCCTATACCAGTAGACAACTAACTGCTTTTCTCTTGCTGCTTTTAAGATTCTCTTTGCCCTGGCTGGTGTGGTCCAGTTGGTTATGCATCGTCCTGTGCACCAAAAGGTTACTGGTTTGAACCTCGGTCAAGGGTGCGTATGGGAGGCAACCGATCAATGTTTCTCTCGCATCAATGCTTCTTTCTCTCTTTCCCTCTCCCTTCTCCTCTCTCTCTTAAATCAATAAAAACATTTTTTAAATATATTTTTATTGATGTCAGAGAGGAAGGGAGAGGGAGAGATAGAAATATCAATGATGACAGAGAATTACTGATCAGCTGCCTCCTGCACACCCCACACTGGGGATCGAGCCCGCAACCCAGCCACATGCCCCAACCAGGAATCTGTGGGAAACTGTTTATTGCCTTCACTATCTGATAAGCATAGACAGAGAACTCCCCGAAACCCCCGGAAGGCTGGGTGCCTTTGAAGCCCTAGCAAAGGTCTGAGCTAGGAGCCACCTCTGTTTGTCCAGACAGTGGTAGCTGAAAGAACTCCCCCATTTATTATTATGTAAATCCTTGCTGATGGGCTAGTCTGCCTGTTAATGGCAGGTCGCCTGCCTAAGGGCTACTCCGGATCAATAAAAGATTGGAGCAGCCTGAGCATGGGTGGAAGTCCTTCGGGACTTGGCCGCCTGGTCCCCCAATATTGCAAAATTATCTCGTGTCTTTTTCTCTCATTTGTTGTGCGGCTCCTCTTTCAGATACCGAACCCTACTCCATGCAGAACGTGGAGGGAGTCTTACTCAACAGGAATCAAACCTTGACCTCTTGGTTCACAGGTTGACACTCAACCACTGAGCCACAACAGCTGGGCAAAACATTTTTTTTTTAAAGAGTCTCTTTTTTTCTTTAACCTTTTGCATTTTAATTATGATGTGTTGTGGTGAGGGCCTCTTTTGGTTCATCTTGTTTTGGACTTTCTGCGTTTCCTGGACTTGTATGTCTATTTCCTTCACTAGGTTAAGGAAGTTTTCTGTCATTATTTTTTCAAACAGGTTTTCGATTTCTCTTTTCTCTCATACCCCTATGATGTGAATGTTGGAATGCTTGAAGTTGACTCAGAGACTTCCTACGTTATCTTCATTTTAAAAAAAAATTTTTTTTATTGATTTCAGAGAGGAAGGGGGAGGGAGAGAGAGAGAAACATCAATGAGAGAGAAACACTGATCGGCTGCCTCCTGCTGCCCCCGATTGGGGATAAGTCCGCATGCGCCCTGGCTGGGAATCAAACCGGCAACCTCTTGGTACATGGGTCAATGCTGAACCACTGGCCACACTGGCCAGGCTATTCTAATTCTTTTCCCTTCTAGAGCACTTTGTAACCCAGAATGTTATATTCCTTTTGGCTTACAAAGTCATTGCAGCTTGAGTCCACATTTGCTCTCATAGGTTTGTGTATATTTAACTTTTTATTTTTTTAACTTTTTATTTTGAAGTAATCAAAGATTTACAGAAATGCTCATTAAATTGTCCATGTACACATCAGTATAGAGTATAGACTCATGGAGTCTTTACTCCATGAGGCCCAGTGCACAAAAATTTGTGCACTCGGGGGGCGGGGGGGTCCCTCAGCCCGGCATGTGCCCTCTCGCAGTCTGGGACCCCTTGGGAGATAACGACCTGCTGGCTTAGACCTGCTCCCGGGTGGCAGAGGGCAGGCCCAATCCCTAGGTGCAGCCCCTGGTTGGGCTCAGAGCAGGGCCAATTGGGGAGTTGGGGCGCTGCCCCCTGTCATGCACAGAGCAGGGCAGATTGGGAGGTTGCAATGCCACCCTCAGTCACACTCAGGGTAGGGCCGATTGGGGGGTTGGGGCACCGCCCCCTGTCACACTCAAGGCAGAGTCGATGGGGAGGTTGCGGCGCCACCCCCTGTCACGCACAGAGCAGGGTCGATCAGGGGGTTGGGGAGCTCCCCCCTGTCACGCACAGAGCAGGGCCAATCAGGGGGTTGGGGAGCTCCCCCCTGTCACTCATAGAGTAGGGCCGATAGGGGAGTTGGCACACCGCCCCCTGTCACACACAGAGCAGGGTGGATCAGGGGGTTGGGGTTCCGCCCTCTATCACCCACAGAGCAGGGCCTATCAGGGGGTTGGGGCGCCGCCACTGTCACACTCAGGGCAGGGCCGATGGGGAGGTTATGGCTCTACCCCATCACACACAGAGCAGGGCCCGTGGGGGGGGGGGGGAGGTTGGGGCGCCACCCTCTATCACCCACAGAGCAGGGCCGATCAGGGGGTTGGGGGCGCCTTCCCCTGTCAGGAACAGAGCAGGGCGGATAGGGAGGTTGTGGCCCCACCCCCTGTCACACAGAGCCACAGGGCGATCAGGGGGTTTGGGCGCTGCCCCCTGTCACGCTGATCCCGGTGCTGGGAGGCATATTACCCTTTTACTATATAGAATAGAGGCCTGGTGCACGGGTGGGGGCTGGCTGGTTTGCCCTGAAGGGTGTCCTGGATCAGGGTGGGGTCCCCACTGGGGTGCCTGGCCAGTCTGGGTGAGGGGCTGAGGGCTGTTTTCAGGCTGGGACTGAAGCTCCCAACTGCTCCTTTTTTTCTTTTTCTTTTTTTTATTCTGAGCCAGCTTTAGCTCTGAGGCTCCAGCTCTTAGGCCTCCACTCCTGAAAGCAGGTATCTGGTTTGTTTCGGTTCTATAATCGAAACTCTGTATCAACTCCAGCTCTGAGATCCCAGCTCGCTGAAAGCTGGTTTCTGGAGTTTTGTTTAGTGTCTGTATTTGTTACAATGTTTGAAACTGCAGGCTCAGAGGCCTGCAGCGGCAGGCGGGGAACGTTGGAGTCCTCCGTCACTGAAGCAAGCAAGCCTCATGTTAGTTTCAAGCTGCCTGGCTGCCCGCCGCCATCTTGGCTGACAGTTAATTTGCATATTGCCCTGATTAGCCAATGGGAAGGGTAGCGGTTGTACGCCAATTACCATGTTTCTCTTTTATTAGTGTAGATGGTCATTTACTATCATCATTCATTTTGATGCCCAAATTGTCCCAGCTTTGGATAGAAGGAGTCTCTTCAAAGTAGCCTTGAGTCTGGCGTGGCGCCATCATGTTTTGAGTACTTCCTTACTTGTTGCTAAAGGGTTCCATACCCGTTTCCAATGTGTTGGTCAGAGGTTCCCCCACACCGGCAAGTAATTCTTGGACACCAGCTGGGTATCCTACAAGTCAATTCTGAAACTACCTCTGTAGGTAATCATCAGATCCTACAGGTTAAGGGCTCCGTCTCCTAAGACTGCACACTCCCGCTTCCCATGTCAGATACCCAGGTTCTCTATCACCTATGCTTCTGACACTGGCTATAGATGGGAGGTTCCAGTGGCCCCTCTTTGGTTTGATTAATCTGCTAGGATGACTCACAGAACTCGGAAACGTTTCACTTGCTAGATTATTGGTTTATTATAAAAGGATGTAACTCAGGTACAACCAGATGAAAAATGCATAACGCAATGTATGGGGAAGCGGCACAGCTTCCCTGTCCTCTGAACCCACACTCTCCCCCGTCTCCAGTCGCCCAACAACCCAGAGCTCTCTGAACACTCCCCTTTTGGGATTTTTTGGCGGCCTCGTTACATAGGCACCATTGATTATGTCACTGGCCATTGTTGACCTGTTCCACCCCAGCTCCTCTCTGCTCCCTGGGGGTCTGGAGATTGGGGTGTGTCCCCTGGCAACCAGCTTCCACCCTCAGGTGCTGTTCCAAAGGCACCTCATTTACAAACAAAAGACACCTTCTCCAAGAGTTTTAGGAGTTCTAGGCCAGAAACGGGGACAAGACCAAGTACTGTATATATTTCTTATTGTAAATCACAATATCACAGCCACCAGAACATGTTCTGAGCTCATATTCTACACCCTTTGCTTCAGCCAGAATCAGCCATTTCTCCAAGAAACCCTGGCTCCATTTGGAGTCGATCTTGGCCCTGGGTGTGCTCTTTGCTATTGAGGTGTTACTGCTCTGGCCGCTCTCAGGAAACAGAGCTAAAGCATACTTGTGGGTGATACACATTCACATCTAGTTTTCCTGTATCTGTATATGTTGAAAACCATGAGTTCATCCCAATGTATTTAATTCTAGTCCAACACCGCAGGGTTCATTCTGTTTTTCCTCTTCACGGATTTGTAACTCCTTTTTCTGATAGTGAGAACCCTGCCCCGTTCGCCTCAGCACTTTCACTTATTTAATCAGTCGTTCCCTCCTACACGCCATCCACCTCCCCCACTCTCCTCTCCACTCCTTGGGCTCCTGACCCACTGCTGACGGCTCCCCCATGACGCCCTCCTCACCTTTCTTGGGGTCCCCCACCCAGGGCTGCGTCCCCTCCTCCAAAGACACGGCCTCCCTCTGCAGGGCTGTGAGGACCTGTGCTGAACCCTCTGCTCAGGTGCCTCACGGGTGTCTGACCATCTAATGGTCTGGTCTCATCTGTTCCTTGTTTAAATTATGGGGAGCAGATATTACGGCTTCCAGTGAATGGAAGCACAAAGCTCGGCTTTTGTGAGGGTTAAACAAGTTCACCCTCAACTTCTGGCAGCATTCCAGCATTTTGGGTGAACTGGGTAAGCAGCATTCCTGCACCCGGTACCTGTGGGCTGAGAGAAACCGACCCCAGACACAGCAGCCTCCATCCCCTGAGTCGCTGGCTCCTTAATGCCATTGAGTTGTGTGATGTTGATCACCCTGATAGGGACGCCCTTCGGCCTTGGAGTGGGTCAGTGTCCCATCCTCACCGTGCTGGCCTGTCCCTCCCAGGCACCCGCAGAGGCAGACAGGGTCTCCATGAGTCTGAGTGTGCAGTTTGGGGAGATGCCTGTTACCAGATCCGGTTAAGGAGGTTTCTCTCTATTCCTGGTTTGTAAGGGTTTTTTATCATGAATATTTTACTTGGTTCTATTTATTTTTGCATCTTTTAAATATATATATTTTTATTGATTTCAAAGAAGAAGGGAGAGGGAGAAATAGAAACATCAAGGATGAGAGAGAATCATGGATCGGCTGCCTCTCGCACCCCCGCCCCTCCCCATTGGGGTTCGAGCCCTCAACCCGGGCATATGCCCTGACCAGGACTCAAACTGTGACCTTCTGGTTCGTAGGCTGACGCTCAACCACAGAGCCGCACCATCGGGCTCTCTTTGCATCGTCTGGGTCAGGGTTTTTCCCCTTTAGGTGACTACGGTGATTTACACGGAAAGATTTTCATCTCCATTGATTCCCATTGACGTTGACTCACTCTGACAGGTTTGAAAGTACCTGTGTGCAGAGATAAGCCTCTTGCTGATGATTCATATGCGCCCACGTGGACGCTGCTGGCTTCGTGTGCTGGTCGTTCGTGTAGCCATTTCAGCTCTCTCCGTGGATGGGCCGTGCCTTCCTGATGGAGCACCATCCGTTTCTTTGTATGATGAGTGGGTGAGTTTTCTTTTTCTTGTCTTTTTTTTAATATATTTTTATTGATTTCAGAGAGGGAGAGAGAGAGAGAAACATCAACGATGAGAGAGTCATTGATCGGCTGCCTCCTGCATGCTGCACACCCCCTACTGGGGATCGAGCTCGCAACTCAGGCATGTGCCCTTGACCGGAATCGAACCTGGGACCCTTCAGTCTGCAGGCCGATGCTCTATCCACCGAGCCAAACCAGCTAGCACTGGGTAGCTTTTCTTGAGTGTCTTCTCTGAAGCAGTTGATTGGGGCTCTCTCTTCCTGGAGGGCCTGAGGGTGCTGGTCCACAGAATGTCCTCACGGCCTCTGGGAGAACTTAGCACAAACCCCGTTTCTGGAGCGTGATTCTGCAAGGCCAGGAGCTACCTGGGCCCAGCGAGCAGGCAGTGCCACACAGCAAGAATAGAGGGACGTGTGCCTCCGGGGCCTTGCGGGGGTGCTGGGCATTCCTGGGCCCCAACCATGATCTGAGGGGTTTTTCACAGCAGCAGAGCCCCCAGGCACCCAGGTGCGGGGTGCGGGCAGCAGTGCGCCCCGTGCTTCCCTGGGGATCTCGTTGAATCTTCACGTGTGAGATTCCCAAATGAAAGACACAGGAACTAGGGTCCAGAAACTGCCCAGGCCCAGAGACACCAGAACTGACTGAGTCTGAATCACACTCTTTCCCTGACAATAAGCCTCTGCCAGCTCCCCGAGCGCCCACCCCCCTCGGGGCAGGGGACGGGGGGGGGGGGGGGGAGGGGCGGGGGGGGTGCTGCAGCAGTTTCATGGCTCCCTGGTGAGTCTGGAATTGGTTTGGGAGACCTCTAACCTATTGGATGAAATGACCCTGAGAGCGCCCCCAACCCCCACAAGCTTCTGAGTCCTCCAGCCCTGGGCCTGTGTCATCCTGTCAATGAAAAGGAGTGAATCGCCCTGACCGGTTTGGCTCAGTGGATAGAGCGTCGGCCCGTGGACTGAAAGGCCCCAGGTTCGATTCCGGTCAAGGGCATGTACCTGGGTTGCGGGCACATCCCCAGTGGGGATATGTGCAGGAGGCAGCTGATCGATGTTTCTCTCTCATCAATGTTTCTAATTCTCTATCCCTCTCCCTTCCTCTCTGTAGAAAATCAATAAAATGCTATATATTTTTTAAAAAGAAAGAAAAAGGAAATGAGTGAATTTCTGAAAACATCAGACTGATTTTTATTTAGGGCCTTGCTGTCCGCCCGAGCGAAGAGCTTTGAGGAGCCTTGACAGTGCTCCAACTCTGGGAAAGTGGGGGCACTGGTGTGGAGTCAGTGCGTCCAGTGCAGTGGCCGGCAAACCGCGGCTCGCAAGCCACATGCGGCTCTTTGGCCCCTTGACTGTGGCTCTTCCACAAAATACCACGTGCGGGCACACACGTACAGTGCGAAGTTGACTTAGAACTTTAAGTGAAGTTTATTAAGTTAATTTTAGGGAACGTTGTAGAGTGAAAGAAAATGTAGTGTCGAGGACTGAGAAAGGAATGTTGAGATGGTTTGGACATATAGAGAGGATGAACGGAAGGAGATAGACGAAACAAGTATACAAGAAGAGTGTGGATGGGAGAGTTGGAAGGGGTCGACCTCAGCGAACGTACCTCAATCAGACGGAGGACGTTTTTAGCAAAGGCCAGCTTAGGAGTACCCTAATTAAGTTAATAACAACGTACCTACCTATATAGTTTAACTTTTAAAAATTTGGCTCTCAAAAGAAATGTAATCGTTGTACTGTTGATATTTGGCTCTGTTGGCTAATGAGTTTGCCGACCACTGGTCTAGTGCATCAGAAGTTGCAGTGATGGCACATGCCGTGTAATGATGCAGTTTTACCAAATGGAAGCGAGGTACAGAGAAATGAGGTTGAGTTGCCCTGCCCCCTGGTGTCAGGATTTTTAACTACAGTCTGGAAACAAACGACTTCACTCTGAGGTGATTTATTTATCCTCACTCAAGGATTTTTCCATTGATTTTTAGAGAGAGTGCAAGGGAGGGGGCGGGAGAGGGAGAGAAACATCAGTGTGAGAGAGACGCGTCGATTGGTTGCCTCCTGCACGCGCCCGGATTGAACCTGCAACACAGGTGCAAGCCCCTGACTGGGAATCGAATCCGAGACCCTTCAGGCCGCGGGCTGACGCTAACCACTGAGCACCAGCCAGGGCTTGGAGGTGACTTTGGTGAGGATGTAGAAACAACAGGCCCTGTTTCCTGCGATCATTGATCTTTAGCGTTGAAACTGTGTAGGTCACACACCGGATCCCTCCCCCGTGGTTTGTGCCTTGTGCCTTCGTAAGAGATTTTAGGAAAGTTCTTTCTGTGTTTTCTTAGTTACTAGTTATGGTCGGTAAGCACCCTCGCCCTTCCTCAGTCCCTTCCCAGCCAAGGGCTGCGGGTGACAGGGTGGGAAAGTGGCTGATTGGAGGGGCCAGCCCGGGCATCTGACGTCTCTGGCGCTCACTGGTGGTTTAGACTTCCTCCTGGGCCGTCGGGAGGTCCTGAGTGGCTCCCCCGGACACACAGCCTGGCACAGGGAGCGCTGGAGCACCCGGAGTGGGGCAGGTGGCAGTGTGGGGCGAGTCAGGGCCCAGGAGGCTTTCCCTCTGAGCCTTCTTCCCCCTCCTCCCCGCCCCCCCCCTCCCCCTCAAATCGCCACGCCTTCGTACCATGAGTAGAGAAAGGAAAAACGACTTGGGGTCATGCTCCTGTGTTGGTCTCCTGTGTTGGTCTGCTCAGGCTGCCATAGCAAAATGCCACCGATTGGGCGGCTCAGACACAGACATTTATTCCCTCACTTTGTGGAGGCTGCGAGTCCTCGATCAAGGAGGTGCGGGTGGGGGAGAGGGCTCCCTGGTCAGAAGGGCACCATCCTGCGGTTCAGAGCCCACCCTGACGACCTCGTTTGACCTTGATCACTTCCTCGCAGGCCCCGTCTCCACATACATTCATGCTGGGGGTTAGGGCTTCCACGTGTGACTGGGGGGGTGGGGGTGGGGGGCGCAGCACAATTCAGTCCATAGCAGCTCTATATTGTTTCTTACAAAAAAACATCATGTATCGATAGTCATACTTTTATCTTACTTCATTGTTGCTTTACTGGGCGTTTTATCACCCTCGGTAAGTTGGGAACAGAAGAAATCTGGCAGTTTGGGTGGGTGCCTTTATTTCAGTCCCCACCTCTTCTGAGTGCCTCCAGCAGATGGTGGCCCTGAGCTGAGCTCTTGTCCCCAAGGCCTTCTGCCTGCCAGTTGGCGGGGGGGGGGGGGGGGGGGGGGGGCGGGAGGTAGGGGGGCAGGGGGCTGAGGAGCAGGTCTGAGATGTCTGGAGCAGCACTGGATGTGAGCCAGCAATGGAAAGCAACGAAGGTCTAATGAGCGTAATTAGGCCAGTGACCGTGCACGGGGGACAGACCCGCCATGTGAGGGAGAGGCGGGCCTGCACGGGAGGGGCTCATGGAGGGAAAGACACTTTGCAAGCAGGTAAAGCCCAAACACATGTGCTTGGTGTGGCCTCATCCACAGCTGTGACTGGCAGCGGTGACCGAGGCACCAGGTAACATTTTCGGTAAGCTGGGCTTTTCCTCATGCCTGTTGCAGAAGGCACGGCCTTAAAGTAATAAAGCTGGCCCTGGCCAGTGTGGCCCAGTGGTTGGGTGTCGTCCGTGCACCAAACGGTTGCCAGTTCAATTCCCTGTCAGGGCTCATGTCCAGGTTGTGGGCTCCATCCCCAGTGGAGGGGCGTAAGGGAGGCAATCGATTGATGTTTCTTTCTCCCTCCCTCTCCCTTCCTCTCTCTCTAAAAAAATCAATAAGAACATATTTAAAAATAAATAAGTAAAGCTGGTAGCGTGGTCGTTTGTCATCACAGCACCTCAAGACATACGTCTGGTTAACACCATAGGCGTGATAGACGCGTTGTCTCCTTATTCATAGACGTCTGGGCAGCTTCCGTTCTTCACAATTATAACCAGCCTGGTCATGTGCATCCTGTAAATGCAGCATTCACAGGGGCCCGCCTTCCGATGGGACAAACTCTCAGCACAGGAGTTTGGAGACCAAAGGACACACACTTTTCAATATTGATTAGCATTTCAAAACTGTCCCCCCAAAAAGGCTGCACCAGTGCACATACCCTGGGAAGAGAAATAAGAAAAGCCTCGGGCCTAGCCGGTTTGGCTCCGTGGATAGAGCGTCGACTTGCGGACTCAACGGTCCCAGGTTTGATTCCGGTCAAGGGCATGTACCTTGGTTGCGGGCTCATCCCCAGTGGGAGGTGGGCTCAGTCTTCAGTGGGGAGCGTGCAGGAGGCAGCAGGAGGCAGCCAACCAATGGTTCTCTCTCATCATTGATGTTTCTCTCTCTCCCTCTTCCTTCCTCCCTGAAATTATTAAAAATATATATTTTTAAAAAGCCTTGGGTAGTGTCTTCATTATTTAGAGTTTTCATTTTGAGAACAGTAAATTCCTTGGTGTGTTTTTGGGGGGGGTGTGTGTGTGTGGTTCCTGGCTGCGGTGGGGTCTCAGAGGCTTGCTGTTGCATAAATAAAAGAATGAGCCCTGACTGGTTTGGCTCAGTGGATAGAGCGTCGGCCTGCGGACTCAAGGGTCCCAGGTTTGATTCCGGTCAAGGGCATGTACCTTGGTTGCGGGCTCATCCCCAGTGGGAGGTGTGCAGGAGGCAGCTGATCGGTGTTTCTCTCTCATCGATGTTTCTGGCTCTGTATCCCTCTCCCTTCCTCTCTGTAAAAAATCAATAAAATATATGTTTTATAAAAAAAGAATGAAAGACAGATGCCAGGCCCCACAGCAGCCCACATCACAGGTGCACACCCACACCCTTCACCAAGCTGCACGTTCCCATCCGGACCACTCCTTTCTCCAGCTCACATGGAGCTGGGAGTCAGGGCAAGCTGGGCCTGTGGGGAGGGGCTAGACCGGTGTATCCCTGGACTCGGGGAGGAGCTACGGGTCAACCTGGAACAGGCGCAGAGCCACACGTGCCCTCAGAGAGCCAGCAGGGCCCAGCGGAGGAAAGTCTGTTGATTTGTTTGCCTCTGAGACACACACACCGTGGCAGCTCCTTTGAACTCGGGGAGGAAAGAGCTGAGGCCAGGGGGTCTTGGAGGGTTGGATGGGCAGAGGGCCAGCAGGAGGCTCAGCCTGTAAAGGGAAGTGCAAGAGAGGAGGGTGAAGAGGCTCACGCTGCACTGTCTGATGGCGGCGGCAGTGGTTACAGACAGACTCACCACAGCGCAGGCCACCTGAGAAGCGCCATTTTCAGGGTGTTTTCTACGGGAGGGGGGGTGTTCTGTGGACAAACAACCTAGGGTCCCAGGGGCTCCATCTCTGCGCTGCAGACAGAGCCCTGAGCGCCCAGCCAGATGTCGGCACCGATGTCCCGCTCACTGCATCTCGCCATGACGTTCTGGGACCGTCATCAGCTCCAGGCCTCACTGGGTCTCCCTCATGCTCAGAGTGTGTAGAAACCCACGATGTCACACCAGCCCTCCAGAGCCCCCGGGAGGCCAGTTCTCTGCTGGGTCAGGCATCAAGACCCAGGTCTGATCCTTCCATGTCACGGGTCAGGCATCGAGGCCCAGGTCTGACCCCTCCATATCTCCTGTCTCCTCCGCTGCCCCTCTGACACTGTTGCTATCTTTCCAGGCCAGGGGCAGCTGGCAGGACCCCCTAACCCCAATGTCAACTCAGATGCATCTAAGTGTTGGGGACAGCAGAGAAGAAGACAGTGTGGCCTGCATGAGTCCGGCGTGGGCAACTTCACTGCGTGTGCAGCTGATCGCCTCAGAAAACCCAGAACCGACAGCAGACGGTTCTTTCTGGGCCACTGCCGGGGACACTGCGCCCACTCTTGCCTGTGAGCTGGGATTTAAAACGGGCCCAGGGGCTGCTCATTTCCCCAACATTTTTACTAGGAAGACTATGAATTGTCTCCCCTAGGACTTGTCACAAATCCTCCCATTACAATTGTTCACTCTAATTTTGATATTGTTCGCCACCAGGTTGTTTGTGGCCATAGTGGACAGTGGGGGCGCTGCGTCGTAGCTGCGCAGTCGGGCGAGTTGTGATTCCGTCCCCACGTGTGTCCATTGAGTACCAACTCACCCAGACACTGCCTGCCCTTGTATCATTTCATACAGTTTTGGTTCAAGTCTGTCGTGGGCTCAGAATTTTACTGGGGATTGGTTTCGCACCTCTCCCCCCCCTCCGCCGCCCGCCCCCCTTAGTACAAGTTCTACCATTTGTAGCTGAAATGTTAATAAAGACAGGTGTTCTCCAAGGACCACACGCGCCCTCTTGTGGCCATGGTGTGAATGCAGGTTGTTAGCAACTGACTTCATTCAAACTGGGTTTCTTGGAGGGTTTTAAGTTGAGGAAACGCCTCTGGGTCAAATTCTGCACATAAAGTCGCATTTTACTAACATTTCGTATCGCGCTATTCAAAAACGCCTGAGGTGTGGCCCCGCGACAGCAACCAAGCTGTCAAGATTACAGGAGCCCAAAGGGGTCACCCCGTCACCCCTGAGCCTGCCCCGCCAGCATGGAGCCTCCGTGCAACAGGTGGGTCTGCCAGGGTCCGAGGCTTCCTGGCCGGCACCCCAGCCCCCAGTTCGGAGGCACTGGCAGAGCCAGGGTGCGAGCCTGAGGCAGTGCTCGGGGGCTGATTGCTCACCGGTACAGCTGCTCATGACAGCAGTTTTCTAGAATCTATTAATATTGAAAAGGCATACCTTTTCCCTCACCAGTGTCTCCTTCTAGGATTTGTCTACAAATACTTGGATATGAGTGCAAAATGATGCATTTCTCGCCACATTTTTGCAAATTGAAAACGCCTAGCCGAAACCGGTTTGGCTCAGTGGATAGAGCGTCGGCCTGCGGACTGAAAGGTCCCAGGTTCGATTCCGGTCAAGGGCATGTATGTACCTGGGTTGCGGGCACATCCCCAGTAGGGGGTGTGCAGGAGGCAGCTGATCGATGTTTCTCTCTCATCAATGTTTCTAACTCTCTATCTCTCTCCCTTCTTCTCTGTAAAAAATCAATAAAATATATTTAAAAAAAAAAAAAAAGAAAGAAAAAGAAAACGCCTGTCAGTCGGGGACTGTCTGAACCAGGGTAGCTCAGCCTTGCAGTGGGATATTACGTAACAGCTGAAAGGGCTGTTGGGGCGTTTCTCTACAACATTAATGTTAAGAATAGGGAGGTGGCACCTTGTATGCATTTTTTAAATGGGGGGAGGGACTCCACCAGATATGTCTGGGAGAAAACACTGGTCACAGCCCTGGCCTCTGGAGAGAAAGCCGGGGACCCAGGGGTTGGCGGGAGGCAGTCTCTCTTTCTCCTTGGGCAGTTGGTATTTTAAAAATCCTTAAGAGAACCATAACCGGTTTGGTTCAGTGGATAGAGCCTCGGCCTGCGGACTGAAAGGTCCCAGGTTCGAATCCAGCCAAGGGCATGTACCTTGGTTGCGGGCACATCCCCAGTAGGGAGTGTACAGGAGGCAGCTGACCAATGTTTCTAACTATCTATCTCTCTCCCTTCCTCTCTGTGAAAAATTAATAAAATATATTTTTAAAAAAACTTAAAAAATGTTAAAACATATTTAAAAAATCCCTAAGAGAATGGTGAAAGGAGGGAAGCCAGAGCCCTTGACACTGATCACTCCCCTCACCAGTCATGCTATTATCCCCCCACCAACCTGAAGCTTGGAGGTGGGTGATCAGAGGTTTCACCTGAGCGGGGGCCCACCCGGAAGGGGGATTGGAGGCCGCAGCACAGAGATCAGGGTTTCCGCGGAGTGCAGGCCCAGCCGCTGTGTCCGAACACGAGCACCAGGGGTCGCTGTGGCCCATAAGTCCTGCAGAGAGCACAGAGTTGGAGATACTGGAGTCCTGGGCCGAGGCCCCAAGGTTTTAAGACCCGCTCCTCACCTTCGTCATAACTGTTACACTCAGCATGTCCCTTGGGATGTGTCTGACAGCCTCCAACCCAGACCCAGCCCCCCTCCTTCTAGATATGCAGTATTTGCATGATCTGCTTTGTTGGAATTAAAACGGTGTGGTATTTGCATATCATTTGCATAGCTTTTATAGATTTGTCTTGATTTTGTGAGCCAGTTTGGTGGGAGACAGAGACTGGGGAACCAGGTCCTGGGCCACCTTTGGGTGTGGGTGGACACGGCGGCCCCCACCCTCCCGGTTCCATGAAACCACGTCCCCACTTGCCTGGTCGGGAGCCCTAGGAAGGCATGCTCTGTCCTCTTAGGGGCCCACGGATTCACTGAGGCAGAAGCCACCGGAACCCAACAGGGTCCCAGGCAGTGGGACCCAAGACCGACTGGGAGTCGCCCAGCCATGGAGGCTACCCTGAGGGATCTAGGCCAGGGCCGCTCAGATGGTCACTCCGGTTAAATGCAGGTGCTGGCCAGGTGTCTGGGCGGAAGGCTGCTAATATTCTTCCCAATCCACACATGTTAACCTCACGCTCCTTACTAGAGAAGAAAGCCTAATGTTCATCATGCGAATTCATTAGCAAAGTATCTGGGGTTGGTTGGCAATTTTTAAAAGGCTGGGCTTTAGGTTAGAGTTTTCCAAGTGGGGGCCGAATACCTGGAGTGTGTGGTCCTGACTGGATAATCGCCCCGCCTGGGCGGGGCCCCACATACGCCCACGCTTGGCGCCAGCTGAGACCGAGCGGCTGTCAGAGTCCTAGGGGTCCTTATTTTGGAACTAGAGGCCCAGTGCATGAATTTCCTGCACTGGGAGGCATGGGGGAGTCCTGCACCCTCTTGCAGTCTGGGAGCCCTCAGTCTGTCAGCTTAGTCAGATATCCTTAGTGCTCCGCTGTGCTTGCCAGCCGTGAGCCTGGTTTCTGGCTAAGTGGCACTCCCCCTGTGGGAGCACACTGATCGCAGGGGGCAGCTCCTGCATTGAGCGTCTGCCCCCTGGTGGTCAGTGTGCGTCATATCGGCCTATAGCTCTGCCGTTTGGTTGATTTGCATATTAGCCTTTTATTATATAGGATAGGGAGAATTTAAAAAGAGAGGGATGGCACTCCAACTCAGAACACACATCCAAATGGAGCCAGAGGACCTGAATTTTAAAGTAAATTTCAAGCACAGGGTCATCTTGTCCCCATTCTGCTGACTGGGGACACCTAGACAGGAAGACAAGAGCCGGGTCATCTGACTGAGATCTGCAGTATTAAAGGGGCTCCCACTGGCCCATGGTGGCACCAGTTAATGCAGGAATCGCCAGCAGGCACCAACACAGCGAAGGTAAGTTTGAGGAGAGTGTTGGTGCATTCTCACTTGCCTCCCTCAACCAAAAGTCAGGGCCCTAGCTGGTTTGGCTCAGTGCATAGAGCATGGCCCCTCGGACTGAAGGGTCCCGGGTTTGATTCCAGTCAAGGGCATGTACCTTGGTTGCAGGCTCAATCCCCAGCCCCCATCGGGGTGCGTGCAGGAGGCAACCAATTGATGTGTCTCTCCCACATCCTTGTTTCTCTCTATGTGTCTCTCTTCCTCCTTCCACTCTCTCTAAAAATCAATGGAAAAAATATCCTCGAGTGAGGATTAACAAAGAAAATGAATCGGGGAAACGGAGGCCCACATTCTGTACTCCCCACCCTGCCCCCCTACCTGTGGCCCTCAGGGCCCTTTGAGCCTCCTCCAGCTCCTGACCCTGGGGCTGCCTGGCCAAGGTGTCTTTACCCCAGGGACACCCTGTCAGGAAGGGCTAGCCCCCCACAAGGGGCCAGCCTATCCTGCCAGAGCCCATTCTGAGCCCTGCCTCTGCCCCCATGTGCCGCCCGCCCTGAGCCGCCATGCCCCCCTCTGTGAAGTGGACATAGCAGTAGCCCCGCCTGTAGGGCTCCGTGGGAGCCTCCTGAGCATGTCCCGTCCCAGGAAGCGCTGAGGGTAGTGTCCACACTTACGGAGAGCCGGGGGGTATATTGCCCCCATTTTGTCAAGGGGGATACCAAGACAGGAGGCCGCTGTCAGGCCAAGCCGGCCCCCCTGGTGATCCTCCGGGGGCTGCCCGGGCAATCTGACAAGGATCCTGTTTATTGATTGGGCCCTGGTTGCCCTTCCCCTGAATCCAATCCCCGCTCCGCCTCCCCACCAAGCCCTACAGGAGCCATCTTTTTTTGTTTGTTTGTTTTAACTTAATAAAAGTTTATTTTCACAATGTTTGAGAAGGATCCGTCTTTAGCACCTCTCTCTCTTCACCGGCCCCTCACTCTTCCTCCCGTAAGTACGTTCCCACCCCAGGGCCTTTGCACTGGTCTTCCCTCTGCTTGGGGACCTTCTCTTCCCTCCTTTGCCTGGCTAACTGCCTTGCCCCAACCCACAACTTTCTCTGCTCCCCAACATCTCCAGCCCTGGCCCTGCCCCACCTTTCTTCTCCCCTGAGTCCCTCCCTACTCACTGGCCAGCCAGCTGTCCTGGGACCTCAGCCAAGGGCTAGGGGCACGTGAGGGGCTGGAGGCGATGTTTCTCCACCTGACACCTTGTTCTCTCCTGGAGCAGAGATGAGGCGACTCCAGCAGCTGCTGTCCTGGCTCCTGCTGATCTCCCTCAAGACCTCCGATTGCAGCCCAGTGACACGCAGGGGCCTGGGCTGTGTGTCCTAGAGACAAGTCTGTCCCTCTCTGGTTCTCAGCCTTACACCTGCCTGGCCAATGAGCCCTGGGAAGGGTTGAGAACTGAGGAGAGCTGTGGTCTGGGGCCGGGGAGGGGGGGCGGGGCGAGTCAGTGAGTTAGTTGGTTGTCAAAGTTTTCCCAAAGCTTCTGGTTTAAATTCTTGGGGCAGGCAGGCACGCGTTCTGGTCCACCTGGACCCCGCCCCTCACCTGATCCCCTGCCTCTGTGGAACCTCCCTGCATCCCCTCCTGTCCCAGGACCCTGACTTTGGTCCCGCCCCTCGTCTGACATCTGATCCCACTGAGCCCTGGCTCCACACCTTCTCACCTAAAGCATCTGCACCCTGCACTGCTGCTTCCGCCCTGAGCCTTCTCCATCTCCAGAGTCGCTCAGAGTCACCTGGGACAGGGGCAGGGTCGGAAATTGGAGTTATGACCGTGGTGAGGTTGGCTACTGTCCCTGGGCCCTGGAACTCCTTCCCAGTCCCTGGGGTTAGGGGGGCTCATGTGCAAACCCCTTACAGGGTTTCCTCCAACCCTCTCTGCACCTCAGTCTCCCACCTCCAAGGATGGCCACAACTTCCCATCCTCCCAGGGCCACTGATAAGGGTGTGAGCCTCGAAATGGGAGTTTTGAGGCTCCCCGCATGGGAATTTGGAGGCTTCCCCTGTCCAAGCCCTAGTGGAAGTTTTCAGATCCCCTGGGCCAAGGCATGGGAAGATTTAGGGTTCCAGAAGTATGTCCAGGCCAAAGTTAGGTAGGCTGTGGCAGCTTCAAGTTCCCCCCACATGCAGTTTCAAGAGCCCCACTTGCAGTTTCAAGGTTCCCCACATCAAATTTCAAGATGGAAATTCCAAAGGGCCTCTTAATCGGTGCCTGGTGAGACCCCATACCCAACCCCTGGTAAAGATCCCTATTCCACAGACTCCAGGAGACATCTCCAGATCTACCACACCAGAGTCCTGGAGGGAGTCTGGAGGCCCTCTGACCTGGTAGGGAAATGGAGGCCCTGATTTAGGTGCTTTGGGAAGTTTTAATATCCCTCACCCAGCACTACTGCAAAGCGCTGGGAGGAGGCAATGGCTGAGGCAGGGGACCTGGGGCTGCCTGGGACACCACGACTTCCATCCCCGAGCCTCTCCTGTGTGTTACTGGGCACCCCCTGCAGCCAGCTAGCATTCTCCGGGACCTGAGGGAGAGGCCACTGTTGGTCCCGTCCTCTGCGAGGGAAACTGAGGCTGTAGGTTGACTGGGGGCAGGGCCTGGTTTAACCCAAGAGGCTAGATTTTGTGCTCAGGGATCTCTGGTGGCCCAGCAATGGTCCACCCAGAGACCTTCCCCCACGGAGGAACCGTGGGAGCCATGCAGGGTGTGTGTGCAGGGTGTGACCAGAGCTTGTGGGAAGCCAGAGACACCCACGCCCACCAGTGTGGCTCAAGCTGCGGCTCTGCCTTTGGCCTCTAGGGGCTTCCCCAGCCCAAAAGACAAGGCCCCGATCCTGCTGTCAGCAGGGCACTGGATCCTACATCCAGAATCAGGTCCTGCTACCCCAGGACACCAAGTGAGCCCTCTGAGCCTCAATTTCCCCATCTGTATAGTGGGGGCAATCACAGGAACAGGGAGGGATCAGTGAAGAGATGCAAGCAAGGTGCTTCAGCATCCAGTAGTCTCAATGAATGTGTGAGCCACCGGCTCAGCCATGGCTCAGGGCAGATGGACAAAAGGATTGTGCTGAAACCCGGCCATGGGGCAAGGAGCACTTCTGGGGAGAGACACTCGGGTCCACTTGGAACACATGAACCCAAAAGGCCTGGGGAGGTCTAGAGGCCCAGAAGGGGGTCAGACCCACAGAGGGGTCTGAGGTGGGTGTCCTCAGGCTGCCCTGACCTCCCTTCATGTGGTCAAGGGAGCCAGAGCTTCCTATGGAACATCAGTCCAGTTATAGGCGCCTGGCTATTGGATCTGACAGCTGTAAAGGGGTGAGCTCCCTGTTTTCAGGAGCATGCAAGCAGACAAGGGATCTCCAACAGCAGCTGGTCCAGGGGACCAAGCCAAGGGGCCTGATTCTCCAAGGACACATTTGGAGGCAGGTCACAGCCTGCTGACAGGAGACTGAGGATGGTACCGCCAGCGGCTGGATTCCCTGGTCCGACAACAGGTTCCAAAGCGCTAGAGCACGGACATTCCTCAGCTCTGGGCATCGGCAGGCCACTCCTGCCTGATGAAATGTAAGCTGGGCCTGGCCCCATGGACTGCGTGTTTTTCCAGTGGCTTCTTCAGCCACGACCTGACCACAACCTAGATTCCGTTGGGTTGGCCATTTCCAAGCGTTTGTTTTCAGCTGGGCCAGACAGTGGGTGCGGACCAAGGCCAGGGCCCAGGACTCCCAGAAGGCCTGGAGAGGCGCCCCCAGGCTCCCACTTGAACCTCCCTCTACCCAGAAGCCCCTCGTTAAATACCCTCAGCAGCCCTGGCTGGCATGGCTCAGTAGCTGGAGCATCGGCCCAAGCACCGAAGTGTCAAGGGTTGGATTCCTGGTCAAGGACACTTACTCGGGTTGCAGGTTCGATCCCCGGCCCCAGTCGGGGCCTGGGCAGGAGGCTACTAATTGATGTGTCTCTCCCATATTGGTGCTCCCTTCTCTCTCTCTCTCTCTCTCTCTCTCTCTCTCTCTCTCTCTCTCTCTCTCTCTCCCTCCCTCCACATTCTCTAAAAGTCAATGGAAAAATATCCTCGGGTGAGGACTAACCAAAAATAAATAAATAAAGCACTGAAAATATAATTAGATCTTTCCGCTTACCTTTCCTTGATACTATTTCTTTAGGAAAAAAAAACAAAAACACTCAGCAGTCAAATGCCAAGGGATGGGGGACGACCTTGCGGAGGAGGCCTGAGGGGAGCTTGTGTGTCCCATGCAGAGGGGTCTCCATCCCCAGCCAGGACCCCAGGTGCAAAGACACGACCCTGGGCAAAGCTGACTTACGTGAGCCTTCCCATCCTGTCCCTCAGACTGCAGGGTCAGCATTGAGACCAGGCGGCCACAGCTGCAGGTCAGAGGCCAGGGTTACGTGTGAACCCGCCCTGTGGGGCCCTAGGCAAGGGACTTCCTCTCTCAGCCTTGGTTTCCTCCGCTACAAAATGGGGATGATAATGGAACCTGCCTGGAGGGTGGTTGGCAGAATACAACCCAATGCATAGCAGGTGCTTCATAAACCTGAGGTCTCCCCTGGCCTAGCTCCGCCCCCGCATCTGATTGACAGCCCCTGAGCACAGAGGCTGGGTCCGCCAGGGGAGGTAGTGAACTGTGGTTTGTTTGGCTGTGTCCCTCCCCCGCTCAAAACCCTCATAGGCAAAAGGTAAACTCCCCAGCAGGATTCAGGACCTTTGGACATCTGCTCTTGGTTTGGCAAATTCCTCTTTATCCTCCAAAGCCTACATCAAATGCCCTCTCCTGCCGAAAGCCTTCCCTGGGCCCCATTCGGGGCTTTCCCAGCCCCTGGCCCTCCTGCTGGCCCAGCCCTGACCCTCTAGGCAGGGGTGTCCCTGCCTTGCTCTGCAGAATGGGGCTCTGTGAGAGCCAGTCCAGAGCTGGGCATCAAGCATATGTGTACCCACGGGTCTGCGTGTAGCCATCACATGGGCACACACGTGTGTCTGTCTGTCTGTCTGTTCCTGTCCCTATGCCAGGCCCCAGGATAGGCAGCCAGGCCAACTCCCCCCAGACCACCTGGGAGAGGGGTGTCTTTAGAAGGCTCAGCCCGGAAGAACTGGGGGTGCGAGCGCCAGCCTCGGCCTCCTGCTCACCATTAAAGCGCAAGCTCCATCTGGGGGGAGGGGGGAGGGCGGGTCCCAGGGAAGAGCCGAGTCCTGAGTGGGAGCTCCCCGCCCCCGCCTTGGTGGAGGCCCTGCAGGCAGCCTTGGAGGACATACCTGAGGTTTGGCAGCCCCCGCTGGCCGGCCCCAGGGCTGAATCAGCAGGAGGAGACGCAGGGCTTCCCAGGAAAAGCGGCTGGGACCGCGCTCCCCGCCCCGCTCCCAGCCCACGCTGCCGGCCATAGGGCCCCGAGCGGGTGGGAGGCCCACGTGCGCCTGGCTGTGGCCCAGTGTGCCTGGGGGCCAGGATTGTGGGGGTTGTGAGGGCTAGAACCGCCCTTACTAGGGCATTCTGGACATCTAGTGTCAGAGGCCCCAAGTGTGGGGAGAAAGCAGGGTGACCGTGGGTGTGTCGACGCCCTGTGCTACCACATGACCTTTCGTCACGGGCCTGCCTGTGGGGGTGCATCTGCCTGTGCGGCTGTGAAGGTGGGACAGTGTCCGGCGTGTCCCCTGTGTCCAGCGTGCTGGGCGAGTCGAGCCATGTGCACCTTGGGCGGGTGACTGCATGTGGGGCTGCAAGTGGGCGTGGCGTGCAGCTAAAGGGGTAGCAAGGCTCCGGGAGGGAGTGTCTGACCGGGGAGGACGGGGACAGAGCATGACAAGGACAGTGTGACCTTGGGAAAGATGACAGGGCGTCTGGCTCCATGTGCTCTATCCACTGTGCTACACAGTGGCTGTGACTCTGGGTAGGGTCGTGTATGTCCCTGCTGTCCCCTCATCCCTGAGTTCCCACCCTCCTGCCTGCCCAGACCCCACCCCAGACCCTGGGGCCTGGCCTCAGCTCCTGCCCTGGGAGGGGTCAGCACAGTTACCTAGACTGCTCTTTCTCTGCCGTCGCCCTGCCTCTGTTTCCACCACGAAAGCCAAGCCTTCCCCCGACCCGGCTGAAGCCAGGTCTCCCCGCCAGGCTGGCTCCAGTCTTTGGGGTCTGAGACTGGGTCAGACCCAAGTCCGAGGGCTGATGAGAGAGACAGACAGGGCTGGGGAAGTGGTGGGTGACCAAGCCAGGTCCACGAGGCCCCGATGGAGGAGCCAGAAAGGTTCAGCCAGAACAGGAGGCAGGAGGGGAGGGGGCAGACCCCAGCTCCATAAAGACACACTTTGCCACAAGCTGAACCCTGCACCGACTCCAGGGGAGTCTTTGTTATGAGAAACTGTGCAAACTCCCCTGCTCTGGCACCTTCTGCAGCTTGCACTCACCTGCCAGAGACAACTCAGGGCCCGCCCTCCGCACTCAGAGCCCTGTTCACCTCCCTGGGTGTCGCCCTCCCGCGGCTGCTCTCCATGCCCGCCTCACGTTTTCTTCCGCCGGCCTTCACATCTACCTTCGCCGGCCTTCACATCTACCTTCACAGCTACCTGGAATGCCCTTCCTGCTTTGCGACCTGGCAAACTCCTACACATCCTTCAAGACCCAGTGCCTATGTTCCCTGCTCTGGGGAACATTGTCCTTCTTCCCAGTTCACAGTGTCCCTATTTGCTGTGTGACCCGGGGCAAGTCCCTCCAGCTGTGAGGCGGAGGTGTGTGTGTGAAAATCACCTCCCTGAAAGCCTGTTTTGAGCCCCAAGACAATAAATAAACATTAGATGCTCTTAAAGTACGTTAGACCTTGGGGGAGCAGGGGAGTGTGCATCCAGTCAGTGCTCAATGTGTGTTCATTTTTATCTTCCTCTTCTGGGGTTCTGTGGTTTTAAGACTCTCTTGTTTTAAACATTGTTCCAAGATTTTTCTCCCACTCATGGTGCTAGGAATTTTAAAACCCCTGGTTCTAAAATTATAAAAGTCTGAAATGCTGTGGGCGGGACCAAGGGCCTCCTTGTGCCCTGAGCTGACCCCAGGGTGGCTCAGGAGCCTGGGTCTCTGGGGGGCCTCATGCCCTCCTCTCCCCCTAGGCTGAGGGGTGTGGTCTGGCAGCCCTAGCTGTGGGGAGAGCAATGGGTTTACCACGAGGCTGAAGGCCAACTTTCCGGCGGAGGTGGGGACTCCTGGCTCAGCTGCTAGAATGGGGTCACAGGCAGCGGCCAGAGGCACAGGGCTGGCAGCTTAGGGCGATGGCTTTTTTTTCTCTTGGAGGCTCAGGGTTGTTTTTTTGTCGTTGTTGTTGCTTTTTAAAATATATTTTTATTGATTTCAGAGAGGAAGGGAGAGGGAAAGTGAGATAGAAACATCAATGATGAGAGAGAGTCATTGATCAGCCGCCTCCTGCATACCCTCTACTGGGGATTGAGCCCGCAATCCGGGCATGTGCCCTTGACCAGAATCAAACCCGGGATCCTTCAGTCCACAGGCCGATGCTCTATCCACTGAGCCAAACCGGTTAGGGCAAGGCTCAGTTTTCTCATCTGGGAACTGGGGCCAGGTGCTGCCCTCTTGATGAGTTGTCAGCAGGATGGGGAGGAGCTGGGGCTGCAGTCCCCGCCTGGTGCCAAGCATTGGCTTGGGCTGGGCCTTCCGCCTGGTCCACGTCCCTCCAGAAGCCCCTGCTCACTCCTGGCCCAGCCATGGCAGCTGGAAAAGGGGCTTCAGGATGATGCCCCCCCCACCCCTGCCCCACCCCAGGGAAGGAGGGACAGACGTCTGCCCCAAACCCGCCTGCCTCAGACCTGGCATTGGCCACGGACCCAATACTTTCTCAGTGAAAGGTATTTGGCTATGGAGCCTGACACCTCATTACCCTTGGCCTGAACGCCAGCTTCGTCTGCTGGCTGCAGAGGGAGCCCCCTCTCACTCCTGCTGCTCCCCAGGACCCCAGCAGGCAGCCCTGAGCAGGCCCTGGAGCAGGCAGACTCAGAGTTTGGTCGTCTTGGGCAGGGGGCCTGCCCATCTGAGTCTCACGTCAGCTGGGGGCACGCACACAGTAGGTGTGGACAAATGCACGTCTCCTGGCTCCGGAGGGGCCTCAAAGCTTCTCTCCTCTCCTGTCCATCACAGCCCATCCAGTTCAAGGCTGGGCTGCCAACACCTGGGGTGTCCCAAACCTTGACTCCAGCAGAGCCTCCGGGGTCCACTCTCAGAGACTGGGGCTGATGCCCTTGGGTTCGAGCCTTCTCCCTGACATTCCAGACCCCCATGTCCACCAACTAGGCAGGGGCACGTGTTCCCACGAAGGGAATGGCCTAAGCCCGTGGTCGGCAAACCGTGGCTTGCGAGCCACATGCGGCTCTTTGGCCCCTTGAGTGTGGCTCCTCCACAAAATACCACGTGCGGGCACACACGTACAGTGCGATTGAAACTTCTTGGCCCATGCACAGAAGTCAGTATTTTGTGGAAGAGCCACACTCAAGGAGCCAAAGAGCCGCATGTGGCTCACGAGCCACGGTTTGCCGAACCGCAGTTTGCTGACCACTGGCTAAGCAAAGGTGAGAGGGTGACAGAGGCTGGGAGTTGTCAGATAGAGAAGAGCCAGCAGGATGTGGTGGGGTCTTCATGTGAGCCTACCTCCCCAGGGCTAGGCCCTCTCCAAGGCCCTGGTGTTCACACAGATATGACACCTCCTAATGCTGAACAGGCAGATGGCGGGGTGGTCGGGAGCGGGTGTGAGCAGGTCGGCGGCTGAGTGGGTGGGTGGGTGATAGAAGGGGAAAGGGGAGGGTGCAGAAGTCACAAACATGCCCTGGGCTCCCTTCCATTACTGCTTCCGCAGGTGACCAGCCAGGCACAATGCCTCCCATGCCAGGTCCTCAGTAATGCCACTTTGATGCCTTCCAGGGGCCAACATTTCCAGGCTGAGGAAGTCTCACTCGGGTGCTCAGGGAGCTGCTGGGTCACCAAGGGAGGCCCCCATCCCTGTGGGATTCACTCCAGGGTCCAGGCAGCCCTTTGCCTCTCCTTTTGGGGGCCTCTGTCTGGAAAGTGGGGGTGTGGTCAGAACAGTGCCTGCCCCATGGGGTGCCAGGAGGATTCATCCAGCCATGTGGACAGAATGAGAGCAAGTGATGGTTCTGCCACCTCCAGACTGAGGGTCCCAGTGAGGTCAGAGGGTCCAGGACCATGGCCTTGGACAGCCCAGATACCACTTGGCCAAGGTGTGGGGCCTAGGGTAGGGCAGCTGTGGCTGTGGCTTAGGAAATCCACAGTGGCTTCATTCCAACCACCTGGGGCATGCAACCCCGTCAGGGCCCCTCCCTGCCCACTGCAGCCACAGGCACACAGCCAGGCACCGAGGAGGCCAGGGCAGCAGCTACTACTGTGTTCAGCGGTCAGGGCTGCACAGGTTCCGGCCACCACAAGTCAGCTCTGCACACACGTGTCTCAGACACACTTCTGCATGCCTCATCCTGGGGGTGGGGGGGCGCACACGCCTATGAGAGGCACATCCAGGGCCTTGTGGGGACACCTGAGCTGTTTGCACATGAATGTCCTTGTGTACTGGGAGTTACGTTTCTGCCAAGCTTGTCTGAGTCTGGCAGCCGTAGCCTCCATCCTTCGCTCCCTGAGAATGACACCATGAGTTGGAAATGAAGCATCTTTAATTGATTCCCTGCCTCAACCCCCTGAAGGTCTCCAAGCACCAAACATGAGAATTGTGTCCCCCAACCCCAGAACCAAGAAGCCCCTTTCCCAGACCTTCACTGGGCCTGGACTCCCCAGACACCCCCATGATCAACCCACAGGCTTTGTTTCAATAAATAACCCCCAGAACAAAGCTTGAGGCAGAGGACCCGATAAAGCACCTTGTTCAGTGACACACAGGGGTCTTGAGGCCGAAGGTCAGAAATCCCAAGGGGCAGAATATTTGAAATCAGAGTCAAAATATAATTGAAATCAGAGCATGTGATCTGGGAGCCATTCCCTCCAGCCTTGAAGGTCTCCGGGATGCTGGCTCCCACGGTCAGGATGAACTCGAGCTCCATTTAGCGTCTCTCAGCAATAATCACCTTCTTGGCATTTCCACCATTGCCCCTGACTCTGGATTCTGAGCAGTGGGCATCTGGAGAAGGGGGTGAGACTCCCCAGGGACAGAGAAGTCCGGAGCAAGGCAGAGGAGCAAGGCTGGGGCCCAGGTCACTGCCAGGCCCTGCCTTGGAGGGTACGGAGGAGACCCTCAGCTCAGGCCTGTGCCTGGGCCACCTCACTCATCTCCCTTCGGATGTCACCAAGTGCTGTTGCCGGGGACTCCAGCAGCCTCTGGAAGAGGCTGGGCCGGCCCGCCACTGGTTCCCGGCACTGGAATGTGACAGCTGTGCCTGCATCAGCCTTCATCTCCCTGGAGAAGCCGTCAGAGGAGCCATCGAAGCAACGGCCAATGGCGATCTCCTTCGCCAGCCTTGGGCTCTGGTCAGTGACCGTGTAGACGCCGTAGTTGTGACCCAGAGGGTCCAGCGGGGCCAGCATGGCAAAGGTGGCTGGGTCATCAGCGGGAGCGGGTGGGGGGTGCCGGGCCAAGTAATCCTGAAGGAGCCCGTTGACGGCCACACGACGACAGCTACCCTGGGGTGTGATAGTCACCAGCGTCCTGTCCACCTGTCGCTGGTCGAACAGCATCCCACTGCACTTGAACTCCACGCAGGCAGCAGACATTCCAGGGCGCTGGGGGTCTCTCACGCTGCGGGCATCCCGCAGCCCATAGAGCTGGCCCTGGGTGCGTGGGTGGCTGCCCCCCACGTTGTGGGAGCGGATCATGTACTCCTGCGGGCCCTGGACCTTCACCTTGAGGAAGCAGGCCCGGAACTCCTGTGGGTTGGGCCACCAGGCCAGGAGGTCTCCGGTCCAGGAGGCTGGCGCGCCCTCCCGGAATGGGACCACGTTGTACTCATACTTGTCGGCCTCCATGCGCGCGAAGCGGAAGTGGCTGGCAGTCACCGGGGCCTCCTGGCACTCCCGCAGGCTGCGCCACGGGTACACTGGGCCTTTGGCTTCGGTGGGGTCGCCAGGCCTGGGTTTGGCGAGGTTGATGCGGAAGCCGTTGCGTTTCAGGGCAGGGTCGTCGTGGTCGGTGCGGAGGTACCCGAGCTTGTCCAGGTAGGGCTGCGCCACGCCCACGGTGGCCGGCAGCGCGCGCGGCCGGGAGGGCGGGGGCTCCAGCTCCTCCCCGCCCAGGGTGGCCGTCACCAGGGCTGTGTAGGCATCCGCTCGGTCCGCGTCGCAGAAGGCGGGGAGACAGGCTCCGTTGGGGCCCGTGACCGCGCTGTCGAAGCGGCCCCAGGCGCGGGGGTTGGAGGAGTAGCCGGGCGCCGGCTCCAGGTTGACCAGCGTGACCACCACGCCCTCCACCTGCTCGCTGGGGGAGAACTTGTCGCTCGCGTAGGCGCGCACCTTCACGAAGCAGCGGCGGCGCTCGGGCACGTCCAGGTTGAACAGACGCCGCTCGCGAATCTCCAAGTTGCCCACGAGGAAGGCGCGCTCCTCCCGGCGGACCCGGGGGGCCGCCGAGCCCTCGCGCTGGAAGCCGCTCTCCTCCTCCCACAAGCCGGTGTCGGGGTTCAACGACCAGAGCTGGAGGGCCTCCACGTGGCCCGGCATGCGGATCTGGCCGGCGGCCACACGCACGGCCAGGGGCCCGGCCTGCAGCTGCTCGGCGGAGCCGGCGGCCCGGAGGTCCACCGCGAACATGCCGTAGGTGCGCAGTGGGGCCAGCTCGCCATCACTGTCCACAAAGCGCAGGTCACTGGGGGCGGCAGCCGCCGAGGTGAGATCTCGGGGATCCACGAAGGTCACCCGGGCCTCCACCAGCCCCAAGTAGGGCTCTCCGTCGGCCGTTCGGAAGGTTCCAGGTGGGAGGACCAGCTCGCCCACAGGAGGCGCGTCTTCCAGCTCCCCCAGGGGGAGCGTGTTGCTCTGGCTGGCATCTAAGATGACGGGGGATTTCTTCCGCATGGCTTTGACCTCGTGGTACACACCAGCGCCTCGAGGGTCGAAAGGCAGGACCCTGACAGCGTCCATGAAATCGCCACTGGGTTCCACGAAAGTCACCACCAGGCGCTGGGTAGAGCGGGGCACCTCGATGGTGAAGTCGCCCTGGTAGGAGGTAAAGCCGATGGGCTCGAGACCCAGCAGGATCTGGGCAAATCGCAGCGGTTCCCCTGTGTCAGCGGCCACCACACGGCCCCGGACCAGCCCGCGAGGGGGCAGACATTTCTGGCAGCCACACTCGGCCACCACCTTGACAGGAAGGACGTAGCTGGAGCAGTGGATCTGCCTGCTTTCCAGGCGGCGCACGGAGCAGCACCGGGAGCCTGCATCCCCACACCTGGGGCCAGAGCCTGCTGGGCCGGGGCAAAGGGTGTCAGGGCAGAGGCCCACATCCAGATAGGCGGGGCCACTGCCCGGCTGACTGCAGTCGTTGGGGAGTTTGATCAGGTGCTCACGAGGCTGGGGGTCACAGGCTGGCTGTCCCGGAGCTGGAGAGCAAGAAACCAGCCAGATCAGGGTAAGGGGAGGACTCCATTAGAGGCCAAGGGTGGGGGCTTGGACTGGGGTCAGGGGATCAGTGGGGGCTTGGGATCAGACTCAGCAAGGTCCAAAATCAGTTTGCCATTGGGGCTCCGTTTGAGGTTGAGTTAGGACTTGCTGGGGGAGGTGGCAGGGTGCTCACCAAGCACGATGAGCTCAGCAGCACCAGAGAGCACAGAGCCCGCGTCATTCCACGCTTTGCAGTGGTAGGTGCCTGCCTGGTCTGGACGCAGTCCCCGAAGCTCCAGGTGGGCCCCATACCTGTGCTCTCGCCTGTCCAGCAGGGTCCCGTTGTGAAACCTGGGTGGTGGGCGGGCAACACCATGGGGGCCCTTGGCACAGGTGTGGGCCTACACCGTCCCCACCCAGAACACAGCCCAGGGAGGAGGCAGAGCAGCTCCCTCCAGGTCTGTGAGGCACAAGATACCATGAGAAATCCAATCCAATACCAAAGCTGGCATGGGGCCCTTGAACACGGGTCAGGGCACTCACCAGGAGTATTTCTTGGTGCCTGAGGCTTTGCAGCAGAAGGTCACATTCTGGCCTGCCTCTCGCACTCGGGACTCGGGGTGCTTCACCAGGTGGGGCTTCTCTGAGGGCAAAGGTGGCAAGGGTCAGGGCACTGCCCCATCCCAACTTCTCCCAATGACACTTCCCAAGAGTAGGGTCCATCCTCTCCTTCTAGGGACGCCCTATTCCCCCAAGTCAGTTCACCCCACTCTGCTCAACATGCTGCCCATCTTAATGCTTCTCTGCAACTCTGTCTTACCCCGCGCCTTCAATGACTGCATCACATCTCATTTCTTCCCCCAGTAACCTTGACTTATCACACCGCCCCAATCCCAAGTGCTTGGCGTCACCCAGAACTTCCTCCCCAGTTTCTCGATCCCCTTTGCCACAAGGCACTTACCTAACTTATCAAGAACAATAGTGACCACAGCAGATACGGAGCTGTTGGCCTGGGCCTGGGCCGTACCAGCAGAGAAGCCATCCATTTGGGCACTGACGTTGGTCTGGCTGCTGGCACAGACTCCAGGCATCCGGAAGGTTCCATGGGCATCGCTGGTGGCCACAGTGCCAGGCCAGTCTCTCAGGGAGACCTTGGCCCCTGGTAGCGGCCGGCCAGATGGAGTGACCACTGAGCCCAGGAGGATGTGATTGGGGCATCCACACGTTTTGGGGCTGCACCCTGGAGGACACAGGGAGGCAGAGGGCAGAAGGGCCTACACAGCAAAGGTGCCTCCGCATAGCCCTGCTTAGAGCAGCCCCTAGTGTGAAGGGAGGATGGGGCTGAGTGGTCAGCGCCGGACAGGGGGAGGGATCTGAGGTCCAGAGGGGTGAGGAAGATGCCCTGGGAGGGAACAGGGGAGGTGACTCCTTCCAGCATGAGAGAAAACGTCCAGGCGGGGGCTGGGGGCCCAGCAAGGGGCTGGGTCTTGAGCCCAGAAGATCTCCCTCCCCTCCCAACACGGCGGTTTCTCCACCAAATGGAAAATTCCACTGGAAACTTCAGGGCAGAGACGCCACAGGGAGAGCAGAGCCAGGCGGGTAGGGTGGGGACCCCACCACCGCATTGGCCATCTTGCTCCCCCACCCGACTGCGGGCTCTGCCGGCACAGTCTCCAGCGCGTGTTTGTGAAGCCAGGCCGGATCGGAATTTCCAGTCGCCTCCTGGCTGGCCTGGTGTCTGGCTCTGGGAAGGCCTGGTATCGTGTCTGCCAGGGTGTGAGCACGTGCCCATGTGGGCGTGTGGGACAGGCAGGGGCTGCGAATGCCGCGTGTGTAGCCCCCAAACGCGTCTGTGTGTGTCCGTGTCCACGGGGACATCCCCACACTCGGCCGGGCGCACAGGGGAAGCGCCCCCTCAGATGCACCCAGGCCTGAACGCGACACGGGATGCTCACCTGTACACATTCACCAATGATCCTCGAGAGGAGGAGCCAAAAGGAAAGGCAGGGCCAAGCTCCTTGTGAACCGAGTCTGGGCTCCCCAGGCCCCGCCCCCGCACCCAGGCCCCGCCTCTCTTCTCCAGGCTTCGCCTATTTAATCCTGGTCCCGCCCACCAGGCTCCACCAAACGAGCCCCTCCCTTCTAGGTTCGTCCCTCTACCGGCCCTGCCCCTCCTACCTGGACACCGAGGCCGCACACACTTCTGTGCCTCCAGGGGGCGCCCGGGACATGCATCCCCAGTGGGGCTTGGGCAGCGGCGGCGGCGCAGACGACGACCTGGCCCGCAGCTCCCTGAACAGGGACCCCACGGGCCCCACGCTCCCCACGCGGCCTCTGCAGGGAGGGCGATGGGGAGGGTCAGGCGGCCGCCCACCCTCGGGACTGCATCTTGAACAGCTGTTGACAGTGTGGGACCGGAAGACTCCCCCGCCACGTGCACCCAAGGGCAGTGCTCCGAGCAGAAGCCCTGCCCACTGCCCCCCACCCCCCCCCCCCGCCAAGGCTCCCCGAGGCGCACTGTCAAAGGTGCAGTTGAGGTACCTCCTCCCCTCCCTCCCCGAGGTTAACCTGCTGTTCCACCTGCGTCTCAAACACGTTGTGGACTCAAAACACTCCGGCACAGGACGGAGCTGAACAAGTGAAGGCAGCGAGAGGGAGATGTGCTCCTCGGGGCCCCTGCCTGCCCCCGACCTGGGGCCCAAGCTAAACCCAGCTCTCCCTGCAGAAGCTGCGCCCTCATCAGGTCCTGCCCTGTGCCGGGGCCCTGCTGCTGAAGGACCCGCCCCTCCCCCGCCCCAGAGCCTAAATGCACAAAAACCTGGGACCCCCGCCCACCCCGCTTCCCCGCCCCTCGAAGCCCCGCCCTCACCGCGAGGGCAGCGGAAGCGCACGTGGTAGTTGGAGCAGCGGCGGCCGCGCGGCTGCTCGCGGTTGAGGCACCAGAAACCGCGCGTGGGGTTCAAGTGCACACGCTCGCCGACTGTGGACGGCAGGGCCCAGTCCGTGGTGCGCGCCTCCAGCGCCAGCGGCCGCGGGCACACGCGCGCCGGCCCGTAATAGAAGCGGATGGCAGCCAGGCTCTCGAAGTCGCCCTCGCCGCCCGGGTGATCCACGTTGAACCAGGACGTCCACTCGCTGGCCTCTGTGGGGACCATAGGCACTTGGACCCGGGCCGAGGCCAGTCGGGCCCGATCTGCCTGCTACGGGCCTCACGTGCTAAGTGGGAGTCCTCCCCTCCCGCCCCAGTGAGTGAGCAGCACCGGGTTAGCCCCAACCACCCGGCCCCACCCGGATGCAGAGCCCTCCAAAGCAGAAGGAGCTGTGAAGGGGTCGCCGGAAGGCTGCCCGGTGCCTGAGCTGGCGCATCAGTGCACGCAGAGATCTTGCCACGGTCTCACCTGTCCTCACCCTCAGAATTCAGAACACGTGAGGCGAGATATGAAGGCCGCTGGAGAGGCCTGCCTGACACCAGCCTGAGCTGTAGCTTTCCACTGCCTGGGAGCTTCTTGTTAGTGCCAGCCCGGGCCTTGCTCACTGAACCCACCACGGGTGGGAAGGGGCTGGCCTCCCATATCAACCCCCCAGAATCCTTTTCTGGTTCAAGAGCAATCAAATAGAACGTTCCTGGCCTGGGAACCAGAGACACAGGCTCCAGAACTCCTGCTTTCCTGTATGGCCTGGGCAGGTGGTCCCACCATCCTACCACCATCCCTCTTCAGTTTCCTCCTTGACAAACAACCCGATTCTCACCTCCCTGCTCCTAACAGACCTCTTGGGGCACCACTTCCAGAGGTTGTCATGTCCAGAATGGCACTGGGCTCTTCACCCAGCTCGTGTCCCCTCCTCATATGTCCCCACCAGCCAGAGCCTACACAACAGTCCACAACACAGCCAGGGTTTGGACCCTGGCTAACTCACCTTCCCAGTCCTCCAGGGCTGGCGAGGGCTGGCCAGGGTGCAGCGATGGACCTTCGAGGCCCCACATGGTCTCCGTGGGCTCCTCAATAAGGGTAGTGCCTGTGGAAGAGATGAGGAGTGGGAGGGAGGAAGGAACGTTGACGGGAATCCCTGTGAGTTCTTTTTATGCAAGGTGCTGCCATGATCATCCCCACTTCACAGGGGAGAAAACCGAGGCTCTTAGAAGCCAGAGAACAGCCCTAACCAGTTTGGCTCAGTGGATAGAGCTTCGGCCTGCAGACTGAAGGGTCCCAGGTTCGATTCCAGTCAAGGGCATGTACCTTGGTTGTGGGCACATCCCCAGTAGGGGGTGTGCAGGAGGCAGCTGATAAATGTTTCTCTCTCATCGATGTTTCTAACTCTCTATCCCTCTCCCTCTCTCTGTAAAAAATCAACAAAACATTTTTTTTAAAAAAAGAAGCCAGAGCCCAGCTCTGGCCGACCCCAAGGACTGCAGCACCCCATCCTCCAGGAGGCCTCCTCTGACCCAAAGCCCCAGGTCCATGGGCAGGTGGTCCCACCATCCTACCACCATCCCTCTTCAGTTTCCTCCTTGACAAACAACCTGATTCTTACCTCCCTTGGAAGTCTGTCCACGCTCCTCCCCAGACCAAGTTCTCCCCCTAGATGTGTTCTGCCCTCGGGTTGAGCCGCATTCCCCTTTGTGCATTTGCCTGTTGGAAGTTGCTCCCTCACTCTACCTTCCATCTGCACTGGGGGCCCATGCTGCCAGCAGGAGGTCTTTGGAATTGAGCCTGGCTTCTCAGGCCTCGAGTTGGGCTGGGCAGTGACCTCAGACAAGTCCCTTCCCTCTTGAAGCCTCAGTCTCAATGGGCCCCATTCCCCCTCCACCGAGTGTTGCAGAGATGAGACTTTCTTTTCTGAATGGGAGTTGTGTGTGGAAGAAGGAGGGGGTGGGTAAGAGAGGCCAGGACCAGATGATCCAGGGTCCAGGCGCTGGGGCTGAGGTTGAGATAGGTACCCACGGTCACCGGGACCCAGAATAGCCTAGTTCATATCCACATTGCGAGCGCCCCTGCCGTCTCTTGGACGAGAGAAGAAAGTGGGGAAGGTCTGTTTCTCGCCCAGGCGGTCCTGGGCTCGTCTCCCAGGTGCCCTCTCACTCCCTCCACCCCCGGGTGGGGAAGCGAGGGTCCCTGGGTTCTCTCTCCAGACGCGGGGGGTATGCCAGGCCCCCCGCCAGACGTCAGGCGCCTGTGGGGCTGGGCTGGGGACTGGGGACGCCTCACCTCGGGCCCCCGCCAGGTGCGCGGCGGCGACACAGAGGCAGAGCAGGGGTGGCAGTGATGCCATGGCCGGGTCCGAGAGTCCGAGGGAGGGTCCGGGCTCCGCCGCGCGCTCGGGTCGGACTCCTGCGGGTCTGGCGGCCGCGGGGGCTGAAGGTGGGGGCGGGACGCGACCGCAGGCCCCGCCCCGGCCCGCCCCGCCCAGGTCCCGCCCGGGCCAAACTTCTCTGCCCCGGGTGGTGTGTGTGAGCCACCGCTCGGGTCGCCCCCCCTCGGTGCGTTCGGCTGCGCCCCCGCCTTCGGAATGGCCTGCGCGCCTGGTCGCCGGCTGGAAGTCCCTCCCTCCACCCCCCTCCGTTCTCCACGTTGGGTCCCCAGCTGCCGGTGGGCAGTGCGTCTTGGAATCGGGCCTGGAGCTACCCGAACCTTCACGCTTCGGGAGGCCAGAAATCCTCCTTGGAGTCCAACTTCGATCCAGTGGCCTTAGGCCATCGGAGCGGCTGGAAGTCCCAGAATCTCCCCTTTACGGCGGTCAGCGGGAAGTCCCGCTCCCCGTCCGCCCTCCACCCCTCCCGCCTGGGGCCGCCCCGAGCCTGCCCCCCCGCGGCGCACAGAGGAGGCGAAGCCAGGAGGTGGTGGGAGGTGTGTTTATTGGGGCACGTCCAGGCCGCGCGGGCACGGGCAGCGGTCACAGCGCCGCCACGCAGTCGGTGCCCGTGTACCCCGGCAGACGCAGCGCGAACTTGCGGCGCACGTCGTCGGGCACGAACCGGCCAGCCACGAAGTGGTGGCGCCCGGAGAAGCGGCCAGCGCAGCGCTTGGGCGCACCCAGTGACACCAGCACGTCCGGCCGCAGGCCGTCCTCGGAGTCTTCGCCGGTCTCCGCATCCCAGCCTGAGGGAGGAGGGGAGGGAGGGGAGATCAGGAGCTGGGAAGGGTGCTCACTCTCAGAGGAGCGTCCCAGCTTCTGCTTTCTGACAGTGTCTTGATCAGACCTGCCTCCCCAAAGAACGGAGCCTCCACCCTCAGACCAGTCTCCTTCCCTCACTGGAGATGTTTTCCCTCCCCCTCTGGCCAGAGCCCTCATACTTCTCTGCCCCTCCTCCCACCCTGCTACCCAATCGTCCTCCTCCATCTGATTCAGCCTCTGCCTGCAGACTGCATCATTTCCAGCTGCTGCCCTTTCCTGGTCAGACTCGTGCCTCTTCTGGCGTCTATCCCCACATCTCCCTTCCTATCAATCCTGAGCTTCCCCGCTTAGACTAGAACCTCTTTCCGCCCAGACTTCCCAGGCAGCCTCCACTCTCTGGCCAGATCCCCACTCAAAGGACAGACTTTTTTCCTCCATCCGCAAGCAAGCCTCTCCTATGTGACCTCCTTGTCCCAGGTTCTTGCCTCTGACAGGAAGTGCCTCCTTCCCCACCCAACTTGAGCACTGATCCTCCACCCTCTGCCCAGTACTCCTCCCTCTGATCTGACACCTCTGCCTCACCCTCATGCTGTATCTTGCCTTTTTACTTGGCAAGACCACACCACCTCACTCATTGGTTCATAGCCTCTGCCACCTCTGAAATGAACCTCCACCTTTAGACGAGGAGTTTTGCCTTCTCTCCTGCCTCTGACTGGAGTCTGGAACCATTAACTAAAGGCCTCTCCCCTCTGACTTTAATATGTCCTTCTATGATCCTAGCCTCCACCCTCATACCAGACAGCCCACCTCCTCATAGCCACCCCACCCCACCCCTGCTCTTCAGCACCCTGCTGAGATGGCCCTGAGGTCTTGCAAGCCAGGGGACGTCCCTCGGAGTTCGGCCACCCCTGTGAAGGGTCCGGCTGGCCAGCGGCTGTTTGTTCCGTCTGCCCGTGGCCTAATGGCTCCAACAGGCATAGGGCGGCGGCCAGGACGGGCGAGGCCTTTGCTGAGTGAGCTCACGTCTGCCTGGTGACTGGGCCAGGGTGGGCATTGGGCACATTGGGCTGAGCGTGGTGGGGAGAGGATGCAGGATCACCTGGGCAACAACCTCAGTGTCCCCATCTGAGGGATGGACATGGCCCTCTGCCATACCCAGGGTGCACAATCCATCCCCAAGGAAACTGAGGCTCAGAGTAGGCAGACAAACTGGGTCACAAAAGCTGGAGAACAGGGGCCCCCCAGATCTCCCAGGCCCTGACGCACCCCCCTCCACCTGGCATGCCTGAGGGAATGTCCAGGCTCACGAGGGGGATGGACAGCAGCTTGAGTGTGGCCAGCGCACGCGTGCAGGGGCCCCCGACCTCCCGGGGCTCCACGCCAGGGCCCAGCACAGCATCCACCACCAGCCCGTAGGCATCATTGATGAGCTGGACCTGGGAGGGAAGGCGAGGTGAGGGGCAGCCCTGGAGCACCATCCCCCACCTGCCCCTTGTTGTCAAGGAGTGCTGACCTCTGTGGGCAGATAGGACAGAAAGGGGATGTCCATCTTCTCACACTGGGTGGTCAGGTCCTGGTGCAGCGGGTCCAGTGAACGTGTGGGGTAGAAGATGGTCGGTTCATACTCCTGGGGGGGGGGGTGAGGAGGGGGCAGGAAAGGGTCAGTGTGGGGGCTGCCCAAGCTTTTAGGGGCTCTGCCAAGCCTCCAGACCTGGTACCAGGCAGCACTACCTGGGGCAAGCACTGGGCTTATTCTGTAACTTGTCCAGTCTCAATGTTCCCCTGGAACACTACCAAGAGGAGGAAGTGACTTCTGCAGGGACAGAATGGGGAGTGACTCTGGGACACCAAGGGGGTCCTTGCTACTCACAAACACCCGCAGGTGCCGGGCACAGACCAGCCCTACCGCCCCATTCTGCTCCGGTCCGCACACGACCAGCACCGTCTTCTGCTTCCGGGAGAGAGCAGGCAAGGGGAACACCTGGTAGGGGCACAGCAAAGGCAAAGGCACGTAGCTTGGAATCCCTCCTTGATCAGGTGGGGAAATTGAGGCCCCAGGGAGAGGCAGGGACGCGGCTTGGGAGCAATATGGGTGAGGGGCTGGGCCACTTGGGGCCTCAGTTTCCTCCTTGGAGACGCAGAGGATCTGCCAAGCCAGAACAGGAAAGCATGTCTCCAGCCACCATTGAGAGCCCAAGAGCCTGGACTGTGGTTTGTTTATTCTCGGCCTGAGTTGCAGACATTCTTCCACCTTTTTCCACTGCAGTGGCTTCCTCTCCCCCACCCATTTTCCAGGCCCTCCCAGAGGCCCCATAGTTGGTGGGGAGGTACTTTTCCAACCTGCCATGCCCTGTCTCTCTCCCGCTGTCTCCTTCCACTGGCCTGTCTTCACCTCCCTGTCTCTCAGTATCTCTCAGACTCTCTCCGTGTCTCTCAGTCTAGTCTCTTTCTCCTTGTCTCAGTCTGTCTCTCTCTCTCTCAGACTCATCTTTGTGGGCCTGTGCATCCCTCTCTCTCTCTCTTTAATACAGCAGTTAAGCGTGCTGGTGGTAGAGTCCCAGCCTACCCTGACTCTGTCATCGGCCCCCTCTCCTCTCCCAGCCTCGTTTGCCTCTATTATATAGAAGCTTGGACAGTCTCATGGGGCCTCTCCCTGACTCCACCGGGCCTGGCCATACTCTAACCTTCAACCACACAGAGGGGAACTTATTCCATTTTTCAGTCTCCTCCCCAAGGTCTGAGGTCCTGACTGACACTGACCAGGCCTGCAACCGATAACACCAGAGTCAGGGAGGGTGACACTGGCTCACTGGCTGAGACCAAGGGGCTTCTGGATGTACCTGGGGCTTTCAGGGCAAAAACGAAACGAGTTTACTACACTGGCTTTGCTTCTGTGACTTAGATTTTCTCCATTTCTTTCTCTTTTGGGCACCTCACTCAGGATATGTTTCATTTGGAAATAAAAACATTGAAGTAAAAAAAAAATTGAGTTCACATAGAGAAAAATATTGAGTTTAAAAAAAATAGACAGTGGTAATAAGAGAAAAAGGGGAGGAAGAGGAGAAGGATTATACACTGGAGCCCTGACTATAGGGCATTTTTCTAAGGAGTTTGTTTATTAACTGGTGTCAGTTTATTACTCTTGTTCAGAGGTAACTTGGGGCAAAGCACCGGATAGTAGTATTATCGTTGCTATAATTTGCCAGTTCGTTGCAAACACCTCAAGGGTTTGCCCCAGAGCCAGACACAGCTATGCTTCCCAATCCCTGGGCCATGGGGGTCATGCAGCTAGAATAGATCTTGGCTCTGGTAGGCTGGTCGTCTGGCTGGGGTCAAGGTCAAGGGGCAGGGGTTAGGTACCTTGGTCACAGCCACAGCACTAGCATGGCCACATAACTCCACCAGCTGCTGCCGCCCAAAACGATAATCCTCCAGCAGCTCCCGTTCCAGAGCAGCTGCCTCCTCCGTGCTGGGGGACAGAGTTGGGAGAGACGCTTAGAGACACAGAGAGATGGAGGCAGAGGCTCATATGGAGGCAGAAATGTCCCACCAATGTCCCGAGCCAGTCTCTGGTGCCCCCCCTCCCCCAACCCCAATCTGTTTCCCCATCCGATGCTCAAGCGATTGAATGGAACCGGGCAGGCAGCTGGAGGTTTGAGCCGAAGCCTGGTGAGCCGGCGCCCTCTGGTGGGCGAGGAAGCACGTGGTGGCGCATGTTGGTTCTGTTCTTCCTACACACGGAGGACTGAGTCCCACCCAGAGGCCCCCAGCCCCCAAGGTGGAGGAACCCAGGAGGAGGCATGGAGCCTGAAGGACTGATGGGGGCGCTGGGTGGACTTCAGGCAGAGGAAGTCACTGACTGAGCTCCAGGACACTGGAGGGTACTGACTGGACTGGGAGCGGGGGACGGGGTACTGAGGGAGGTGTGTGAAGGCTGCAGAGGCGTTTGACAGCTCGCTTAGGGAGGTTGGATGTGACCCTCTTCAAAGATAGTTGTAAAACTCAAATAATTGTGCCTGGGGAGATGGAGCCAACTCGCTTGAGACAAAACCCTACTACGGAGTTGGCTTGCTGGTGACTGGGGTCTATTTCATCTTTCCAAGCCTTGCTTCCTCTGCAAAAGTGAAGGTGGGATGGGCTCGATTAATTTTAAGGGCCAATTCAAAATGCAAATGTGGGGCCCCTTGTTCAAAATTAAGAATTTCAAGATGGTGATGGCAGAGTGTTAAACCAAGTGTTGGGCACTTCTAACAGCAGGGACCAAGGTGGCTGGCCCTTGCTTAAGGGCCTTCCAAAGGGCCTGGACTTGGTGGTGGCAGAGAGGGAGAGCTGGCTTTGAAGACCAGGTGTTCCTCATTCCAGAATCGGGATGGGCAGCTGGCAGGACCTTCCTGCTGAGGAGTAGCATCTACCCCCAGTTCAGCACACCCTAGAGAGGGTAATAACAACAACAATAATAGAACTAGGGCCCTACCGGGTTTGGCTCAGTGGCTAGAGCCTCGGCCTGTAAGGGTCCTGTGTTCAATTCCAATCAAGGGCACATGTCCCAGTTGCAGGCTCAGTCCCCAGTAGGAGGCGTGCAGGAGGCAGTCAATCAATGATTCTCTCTCATCATTGATGTTCCAAACTCTCTCTCCCTCTCTCTTCCTCTCTGAAATCAATAATAACATATCTAAAAAAATAAGAAAAGTAAAAAGCACATGCAATTAAAATAATAATAATAATAGCAATAGAACTAGGCCCAGAGAGTTGGAAAAACAATTCAGAGAAGCCAAGAGGGTGGCCCCTGGTCATGCCAGAAGAGTGGGGAAACAGACTTCCACCTTTGGTGTCTGTCTGCAGAGCCACGAACAGAGTATGAACAAAGCAGCAGCAGGAGGTCTACACATGGGGCAGGAGTTTGGGATGAATCCTAGATCTCCTCCTTCATTCCGTGAGTAGGAAAACCACAACCTTCCAGCCAATTTTGCAGTGTGAATAGGCCAAGCAAGCAGGAGGGGCAGAGGTAGGAAATGAGGACTGCTGTGGGATGGGGAGTCAGGGAAGGCTTCCTGGAGGAGCTGGCCTGGTGCACGATGGTAGATAATCCAGGTGGCAAGAACATCAAGGGCCAAGGCCTCTTGGTGGAAGAGCTTGGCAGGTTCGAGGGACAGGAGAGAGACCAGTGTGGCTGGAGCAGTGAGAGAAACAGAATACATACTTTGGGGGCCCACATAGATGGGGGAGATGAAGGCTGAGGGCAGGGAAGTCACATGCCCTGAGATGGCAGCAGAGCCAGATTCAACCCCTAACTTGTCTTCAGCCAATGTCAGATGAAGTTGAAGTACCAGGTGGGAAAGGAGCTCACGGTGGGGCTAAATAAGAGCAAACCCATCCCTGGCATGGAAGGCCAGCCCAGCTCCTGGGAAGGGTGTTCGGGAACATGGCTTATTTCTCCACCTTCGTCTTGTGACAGCTCTGCCTGCAGCCCTCACAGGAGAGTGGGAGAGTGGGATGAGAAGGGTGGAGGATCACCCATTCCTCTTCTTCCTCTGTCCCAAAGCTTTGATCTCATCACCATTTGGAAAATTATCTTCCTGGCTCACCAGCCATTAGAGCAGGGGTGGGCAAACTTTTTGACTGAGGGCCACAATGGGTTCTTAAACTGGACCGGAGGGCCGGAACAAAAGCATGGATGGAGTGTTTGTGTGAACTAATATAAATTCAAAGTAAACATCATTACATAAAAGGGTACGGTCTTTTTTTTCAATAGTTTTATTCATTTCAAACAGGCCGGATCCGGCCCGCGGGCCGTAGTTTGCCCACGGCTGCATTAGAGTGATAATGGGGAGTCCATAGGAAGAGGGTGGTCTAGGCTAGGATCCTGAGGTGGAGGCTATGGGTAGGGTATGAGTGGGAATCAGGGCAGAGCCATGTGGGACCAGGGGTAGGGGGAGGCACCTCAGTTATGAGAGTTCCTCTTGTCCCCCCAGCCTACCCGCCAGATGAGAAGGAATTCGAGGCCCAGGATTTCCCGCCAGCCCCAGAAGGGCTGAGGTGACCTGGTTTCAAAGGGAACTTCCAAAATGCTTCCAGGAGGGGGCTCTTTTGTTTCTTGTTTTGTTTTTTTGTGTTGTGTTTTTTTTTTTAAAAAAACACAACACAAAAAAGAACATTGGTTTCTTTCTTTCTTTTAATATATTTTATTGATTTCAGAGAGGAAGGAAGGAGAGAGAGAAACATCAATGATGAGAATCATTGATTGGCTGCCTCCTATACCCACCACACTGGGAATGGACTGTGACCTCTGGGTTCACAGGCTGATGCTCAATCACTGAGCCACGCCAGCCAGGCTGGAGGGCTCTCTTTTGGAGGTGAAGCCACGAGGCCAGGATGACCATGCCAGATCTTCCCTGTGCTCTCGGCTCCGTCTGCTTCTCTCCACCCTCATGTCTCTTCTCACCAGCCTGCCCCTACTGCCCACCAGGCTGCCAACAGCAGTCTCATGCCCCCCAAACTCCACACCACCTAAGACGGGGACTTTGAAAATTTGAATACCAGATCATATCATGCCGTTGCAAACCTTCTTAAGGCTCCCCAGTATGCAGAGAATATTTAAATTCCTCATCATACCTACATGCCCCCCATTATGTCTCTAAACTCATTGCCTCCTCTCCCCTAGTTCACTAGGTTCTACCACCACCCACCCCACAGAGCCCCATCACTCTTCAATTGGCATTTGAGGTGCTCCACTGTCCCCCATGCCAGATGAGGCCATTGCTTGTATCTGGAACATTCATCTCTCCCTGCCTGGGATGTGCTGGGTGTTACAGCTGAATCTGGATAGCAGCCAGAATCTGGACATCTGACAATATCTGCCCTGAGAAGAGAAACTGATCAATGGGCAGACTTCTGTGAAATGAATCTGGCTTTCTCCAGCCCTGCTTGGTGTCCCCTGTCACACAGGATGACTCAGAACAAGGTGAGACTGCCATAGTTGCTGGCTCCAGACCCCCGACAAGTGGCCCAGGTGTTCAAAAATCGCCCTAGCCTTGGCTCAGGCAGTGGCTCCCCTCCCGAGACCTGTTTCCTTGTCTAGACAAGGTGGTAATAGCAGGTGGATCACCATGGGTGTGTGTGTGTGTGGGGGTGTGTGTAAGCATTTGAGGAGCTGAGAGTAAGAGTTGAGATGGGGGCTCCAGGGTACCTGGGAGATGGAAAGGGGAGGTGGGCCCGGGTGGGGTAAAGGGTATGGAGGAGCGAGTAGCAGTGATGATGAATAATTCATGGAGCGGGTTTGCTGCGACTGTCGTTTCCCTGGCAATGCAGCGTCAAAGGCGGGAAGCGGCAGGCTGTCTCCAGTGAAAGGCGGGGTGGGCCTCGGATTCCCCCGGCCCCGGCCCGCTCCCAGCCATGCTCCTTTCCCCATTACCCCCCTTGGCCGTGCCCCTTCCCCACACAGGGTCCCGGTATCCCTATCCCCGCTGACCTGAGGAAACGCCGATCCTCGGGCGCCTCCGCCGGGTCTCGGCTGGCCGCACCGATCATGGCCAAGGTGAGCCTGTGCGGGCAGCGGCAGCCGGGCAGGCACCGTTTTTAAAGCCTGTCCCTCAGCAGGCCCCGCCCACTCCCACCCGCCAATCAAGAGGCGCCGTGAAGGCGCTTTGCTAGGGCACTGGTCGCTGGTCGCAGGCGGACTTAACTCTTTTGTGGCAGAAGCACGGCTGCTGGCGGGATGTAAGGACGCCCAGATGCCCTTGAAGTCTGGAGGGGCAGAGTTGGGTCGTGATGGGTCGGTCACACCTGCTATGGGTCCCGGCCTGGGAGTAGGGGACACGCCTCTGCCGCCTGCCCCTGCTCCTCTCCAGGCCCCTATCCATCCCTGGAGGGGTGGGCTGCAGTCAAGCAGAATTTCAGCAGAGGTAGGGCAGTCAAGGCATATTTTGGAATCCGGGGCTGGTAGTGGATCCAGGGGAAGCTTATGTGTGTTTTTTAAGGTCACCCAGCTTGGCGTTTTCTGCTGAATTTCCAGGCCCAGTCCCTGAGTCCCCACATGGAGTGTGACCCAGTGGAGCCCTCCCTCCCCCAGTCACTCAGTCCTTGGGACACAGGCAGGCAGGTCTCCAGAACATTTATTCACTCCATGGGCAGGGGGCGAGGTCCAGCGGCATTCCCTACGTGTACCAGACGAAGCCATAGGTGGCGTTGACAATTTCCTCATTGGTGCGCAGTCCATACAGCTCACCCATTACGGGGGGCACCCAGCGCATTGTGTGGAACACAGACTCGCCCACCTGAGGGGAAAGCAGGTACAGGTGGGGGTACTGGCCACTGTGTCAGAAGCTGCTGCCTTCCTCCCCTCAATCCCAGCACCCACTGCCTCTCTGGGCTTCAAAGAGGTTTTCTGTGGAAGGTTGCACTTCTGCAGTGGCCTAGACCCTTGCCCTCCCTACAGGGGACCCACCTTCCAGTTGGGCACATCCTTCATGATGATGGCCTCCTCTTCCAGGTTCTCCCGAAGCATCTGCAGGACCCTGTAAGGATGGAGTGGGAGGTGGGGACAGGCCTGAGTACCCCAAGGGACCCCTGCCTAATGCACCTATCAGACCCTCCCCTTACTCCCCCTCCAGTCATCTCCTGCCACTTCCAACTCTGCACACATTGACCTCTTTCTTTCCCTTCCTCTCCCTGGCAAACTTTTTTTAAAAAATATATTTTTACTAGAGGCCCTATGCACGAAATTCGTGCATGGGTAGGGTCCCTACGCCTGGCCGGCAATCAGGGCCAATCTGCAGGGCAATCGGGGGGGCCCCCCGCTGGCACCCGCCTTGGCTGGCCTGGGGCCTGCAGGCTGGGGTCAGCTTCTGCATTGAGTGTCTGCCCCCTGGTGGTCATTGCACATCAAAGCGACCGGTCATTCTGCCATTCAGTAGATTTGCATATTAGGCTTTTATTATATAGGATTGATTTCAGAGAGGAAGGGAGAAGGAGAGAGAGATAGAAACATCAATGATGAGAGAAATCATCGATCGGCTGCCTCCTGCATGCCCCACACTGGGGATCAAGTCCACAACCTGGGCGTATGCCCTGATAGGAAATCAAACCAGTGACCTCCTGGTCAATGCTCAACCATTGAACCACGCCAGCTTGGCTCCCTGGCAAACTCTTACTATTCTCCTGCCCAGCCCCAACACCCCCTTCTTGCAGAAAAGCCTTCCCGTTCGCCCCCTTGGTCTCCACTTTGTCTAGGGCCCTCTCCAAGGATGACAGCAGTTTGTGTGCAAGGATGCAGCTGCCAGTCCCCATGTGCATTTTGGCTGTGTCCCCGAGCCGCAAGCTGGGGGCACTCAGGCCTATGACCTCCGGACCCTGGCGGTCTCACCTTCGGTCCTTCTCTGCCTGCAACAGCGGCATCAGTGCGATGCGGGCCTCAAAGTCCTCGATCTGCAAGCGCCTGTGAAACCCCAAAACCAATACTTGGATCAGATTAGGGTGGACAGGGAGGGAGGCAGACGATGTGGCCCCTGGACATTCAGGGTGATGCACGGGGATGGTGGCTGGGGGAGAGGTGAGCAAGCAGGATAGAGCTTGGACACTAGGCTCCGTCCACCAGGAGCCCGAGATGGGGAACTCAGCAAGCAGGCATTGGTCCACAAGATTGCTGGCTTCACATTTTCTTTTCAATTAAAGAACTTTTTTTTTTTAAATCCTAAAAATAGCCCAAGTCTGTAACTGCAGTGAAGGAAGGAAAGTGTTCATCATGGGGTTATGGGCCTTACAAAACCATGTCCCCTTCATCTCAAAATAACATTGGGGCATTCTTCTTCTCCCTGTTTTTCAGCATCTTCCAAGCCCCAGCCCTGCCTGTGCTAGGGGGTGGGGAGAGCGAGCCATATTGTGTCCCAGGGAGTAGCCTCTGGCCATATCCCCTCATCACCAGAAATCTTATAGAGGCACAAGGAAGGGGTAGATGAACTTCAACCCCTCTCCTGGCCCCAATCCCCAGGCTACTGCCCCCATCACAGCCACACTGTGGTCACTACTGTGTCCCCCTAGGAGGCTGGGCCTGGTCTTGCTTGTCCAACACAGGGGCCCTAGCATCCAGCACCCATCAGGTGCTCCTGAGTATACTCAATAATGTGGAGCACCCTCCACGAGCTGAGCCTTCTCTAGCACCATCCTCAGAGATTCCTGGCCGAGTCGGGGATGCTAAGATCATATGACAGAGCCCAGCCAGTCAAGAGGCTAATGACAAGGAGCCACCTGGCAGGGAATCAGATGAGCTCAGAGGTGACTGGAGTCTGAAGTGAGGCCATGGTAGGTCTTGGCCCCTCAGGCCCTGCATGGCTGGCATGGCCACTGTCTTGCATGATCTGCTTTCCATGCCCCCATATCATTATTGCCTGGTTGCCATGGACAACCTGGACACCCTCGAGTCCCCAGTGGCAGAGGCTGAAGGGGTGCCTGGTGAACACCTGGAGGCAAGCTCTTTGCTTACTAGTCAATCATTAAAGGTAAAATCCAAATATGGATTTGCTGGGTCCCCCAGACCTGGGGGTTGATGAGGGGCCCCAGTGTATACCAAGTCCACAGGCACATGCCCACCCTCACCTGCACGGGGCCTACCTGCGTTCACGATTCCACTTCATCATACTCCAGTGCCCAAAGATCATGGCCCCAATGCCCAGCGCGAACATGCTGTAGCCTGTGGGGAGAGGAGCACCAGCTCAGCACCTGCACGCTGAACAGGCCACCCTGGTCATTTCTTCTCATGAGGCATATCCACTCGCTAGACAAATAACCCCAGAAATACAGACGATGGAGAGGGTGAGAGTGCCCTGACCCCCTCCCAGAGATGGCTCGCATTTCTTCAGACTATTTTTTTCTCTGTGGAATGTCCACTGGCCTGCTTCCTTGGACACTCCCTCTTCCACAGCTGCAGACCACTCTCTATCATGTCTGCAGGCAGGGGACACCAAAGAAGCCTCAGCTTCTCTCTCATAGGCAAGACTGTGGCAGCAGCACCACCTCTGCCCCCATGCTGGGGTTTCTGGAAGGTATAGATTGGGCAGGGACTGCAGGAGGACTCAAAGGTCTATGTTTATGGTTGGATGGCCCTGGCAGCGCAATCTTCCTGGAGATTGTTTGGTTCCCAGTCAGCCAGCCAGCCCCTCAAAGATGGTTGATGGTTCCAGCTCCATGGTAGCTCCCAGCTGCCTGGGCCACCTCCTTGCATGCTGCTCACAGGGCCTTCCTCGTGAACCAGAGGCAGGCTGTGCCCTTCAGGGGTTGCCACCCGCCCCCTGGCCTCCTGGGTGTTGCTCCTGGCCCAGCAGCGTAGACACCCACCCCCTGTCCAAACCCAAGGGAACAGGCTGTTATGAATATTTACTGAGCTCCAGCAGGCATCCACTGTAATCCTGACTGACAGGTTGTGGGCCTGCTAGGGTCTTCAGGGAGTCCCAGACACCTGGGGCCTGGCTGGCCCTGCACCCCCTTATCTTTCGAGCATGGTCTCTTCTCTGGCCAGGCCTCCAGGCTGCTGTGACAAATGGACAAGCTCAGCTAGGTCAATCTCCAGTCAACACCTAGTAAAGGTCTAGTAAGCAAAGGACGATGCTGCTCCCTGGGCCTCATGGGGAGAAAAGGGGGCGGGGAGGGGGTGTCTTTCTTTTTCACCTCAGTTGGGACATAAGCCTCATCAGGCACCTCTGCTGGACCTGGAGAAACATGAGAAACTGGCTCCATATTTTCTCCCCTAGTTCAACTTGTTAAAAACACCAGCTCAGGTCAGTGAGGCGCTCTAGAGCAGCGGTCGCCAACCTTTCAGACCTCTCAGACCACCAGTGGTCCACTGGTGGCGACCCCTGCTCTAGAGACAGGACCCCTCCCAGCACACTCGACAGTTGGCCACCAGTGGAAGGCGTTTCATCAGGGCTGCCTCATTCTTTTCAATAGCTGCAGAAAGGCCCAGAGGCCTCCCCTTCTGACCTCACCCCAGGGACAGACCTAGACAGTCTATGAAAATCCTTTGCCACCATACCTGGCACCCAAGTGTGAGTCCATCTGCAAGATAAATTCCAGGACTCAGGATGCCTTTATGATGACGCAGCTCTAACTCATCTCTTCCTCACTAAGGGCTACGAGGCCCAGACCCCAGGCCCTGGGCAGGTGATGTCTGTGCTTCTGGAGCTGCCAGTATGATGGGAAAGGCCAACGAGGGGCATGCCCGGAAGGCTGTGTGGACCATGGGCAACCAAGACTGAAATAAATGGAAACGCATCCTGTGTTTATGGATCAGACCTTAATTTAACATTCTGTTCAGATGGCAGCACTCTCCAAAATGAGGTAGATTCAACACAGGCCTCCTTAGAATCCCAACCCATCCCCCCCAATCTGACAGAAATTGACTAGCATCGTGAAATTCACATGGAAATGCCAGGGAACAGAATAACCAAAACAATTCTGAAAAAGAAGAACAAAATATGAGGACTCACACTTCACAATTTCAAAACTTATCACACAGCTGTGTGTGCTGAACAGCGTGGCACTGGCATAAGGACAGACATGTATATCGCTGGCAAAGAGCTGGGAGTCCAGAAATAAACCCTCACATTTATGGCCAATTGAATCTGTCCAAGGGTGCCAAGACAACTCAACGGGGAAAGAATAGTCTTTTCAGCAAATTGGACAACTGGACAGCCACATGCAAAAGAATAGTGTCCTCCTTCCTACTCCCATCCACACAAAAAAATAACTCAAAATTGATCAAAGACTTTGATGTAAAAAACTAAAACGATAAAACTCAGAAAACAGAGGAGTCAGTCTCTGTGACCTTGGATGAGACAATGGTTTCTTAGATGAAATACCAGAAGCACAAGAGACAAAAGAAAAAAATTGATGAATTGGACTTCACTGAAATAAAAAACTTTTGTGCTGCAAATGAGACCATTAATGAGCTGACAAGGCAACCCACAGAATGGGAGGAAGTATTTGCAAATCATGTAGCTGATAAAGCAGCGGTTCTCAACCTGTGGGTCGCGACCCCTTTGGCGGTTGAAAGACCCTTTCACAGGTGTCACCTAAGACCATCCCGCATATCAGATTTTTACATTACGATTCATAACAGTAGCAATATTACAGTTATGAAGTCGCAACGAAAATAATTTTATGGTTGGGTCACAACATGAGGAACTGTATTTAAAGGGCCAGAAGAGAACCACTGTGATAAAGGAATGGTATCCAAAATATATAAAGAACCATGAAATCTCAACTATAGCCCAGCGTGCTCAGTGGTTCAAACCGATGAACCAGGAGGTTCCGGTTTGATTCCTCGTCAGGGGTCAGGAGTCAGGGCTTGATCCCCAGTGTGGGGCATGCAAGAGGCAGCCCATCAATGATTCTCTCTCATCATTGATGTTTCTCTCTCTCTCTCCCCCCTCTCTCTTCCTCCCTGAAATCAGCAAAAATATATTTATAAAAAAACCACACTCAATGATAAAAAGATGAATAACCCAATTTTAAAATGTGTAAATGATTTAGACATTTCTCTAAGGAAGCTATACAAATGGCCAGTAAACACAAGAAAAATGCTCAATACTATTAGTCACCAAGGAAATGCAAATTAAAACCACAATGAAATACCATCTGGGATGGTGAGACTCAAAAAAATAATAAATAATTAGTGTTGTTCAGATGTGAAGAAATTTGAACTCCCAGATACTGCAGATGGGAACATAAAATGGTATAGCCAAAGTGGAAAACAGTTCGGTAGTTCCTTAAAATGTGAAATGTGGAGTCACCATAACCCAGCAATGACATTCCCAGGTGAAATTTCACCTAAGAGAAATGAAACATATGCCACATAGACACTCTTACACACATGTTCACAGCAGCACTGCTCACAACAGGAGAAAAGCAGAAACACAAATGTGGCCCATCAATACAAGATCATTACTCATCCATAAAAGGAATGAAGCACGGACACATGCTACATGATCATTAAAAACGCCATGCTGAGAGTTTGGCTGAGAGACTGCAGGGGGAGAGAGAGTGGGGATTTTGGGGAGGAAGTGGGGGGGACCCCCTTCTGAGTTCTGGCCTCTCCTGAGGCCCTGAGTTGTGCAGCCACCCCAGTATCCCCCTCCCCCCCCAAAACACACCATGCTGAAAGAAACCAGACACAAAAGGATACATTGTGAATGATTTCATTAATATGAAATGTCCAGAAGAGGCAAATCCATAAAGACAGAAAGCAGATTAGTGGTTGTCAGGGTAGTGCTAGGTGTGAGAGATGAGGAGAAGTGGGGGTAGCTGTCACTTTAGGAGCAGCAGGGATTAAAGGCAGCCTGAGCCAGCTTGGCATGCTCAGGGATGCTGGTGGTGAGTGGTCCAGGGAAAGAGGTGCCAGGCTTGGGGCCACAGTGTCAGGCTCAAAAGAGGCAAGGCTAGAGGAGGCCCATGACAACAGAGGATGAGAGTGGGTACAGGACAGAGCACAGGGTCTTTGCACTCGCTGTTCCATCCATCTGAGGAACTCCTCCTCAGAGAGGTCACTCAGGCCCTCCCTAGCAAAACAGGTCTTGGTTAACCTAGGCCCCACCACTCACTACAACAGGAAATTCAGGCGTGACATGACAGTGAATTCAAGACAAGGCCCACAGCCATGTGCACACTCAACAGTTAATGAATGAATGCAAGAGCATATGCAAAGACCACACCAACGGAAGGGGTATCTTCCTCACACCTCTGCAGCCAGGAAATACTGGGGTGGGTTTGTATGTGTTACAATGAAAGTCATGTAAAAGGGATGTGATTAGGAGACCCAACTCCAGGCAATGGCATTTAGAGCCCGCTGCACTATGAATAGGAAGAGGATTAGTATAAAGGTATAAAGTAGTGGTTCTCAACCTTCCTAATGCCACGACCCTTTAATACAGTTCATGTTGTGGTGACCCCCAATTTCATTGTTACAAATTGAACATAATTAAAGCATAGCGATTAATCACAAAAACGATATGTAATTATATATGTGTTTTCCAATGTTCTTAGGCGACCCCTGTGAAAGGGTCGTTCGACCCCTAAAGGGGTCGTGACCCACAGGTTGAGAACCCCTGGTATAAAGGGTGTGTCAGTAGGTAAAAAAAAAAAAAAAGATGCCAAGTGGGGAGGGCCCAAGGAGACCCAAGGGCTGGTCACACAGACCTTATACAGCACACCTGAGGGGTGCACTGGCCTGGTTGTTATGACTCAGATTCGTTCAAGGTGCTCTAGGATGAGTTGAGTGCCCATGTGGTGTCAAATCTATCTTTAACCTATTTTTGTATGGCCCTCCGACTAAGAACACTTTTAGATTTGTAAACAGCTGTTAAAAAAAAAAAAGCAGCAGCAGTGGATAGAGACAATCTGGCCAATAAAGCATAAAATATTTATCTGGCCGGAACCGGTTTGGCTCAGTGGATGGAGCATCGGCCTGTGGACTCAAGGGTCCCAGGTTCGATTCCGGTCAAGGGCATGTACCTTGGTTGCGGGCACATCCCCAGTAGAGGGTGTGCAGGAGGCAACTGATGGGTGTTTCTCTCTCATCGGTCTTTCTAACTCTCTATCCCTCTCCCTTCCTCTCTGTAAAAAATCAATAAAATATATTTATAAAAAAAAAATTTTTATCTGGCTCTTTATAGAAAAAGTTTTCCAATCTCTGTTCTGTGATACATAAAAGCCAAGGGGAGGGGAAGGGCTTGAATTATCAATAGACAACTTTTCTACCACCTGAATTATTATTTTTTTTTACTATGCCCATGAATTTTTTTATTAAACCATAATATGCAGATTAAAAAAAAATATTTTTATTGATTTCAGAGAGGAAGGGAGAGAGATGGAAACATCAATGATGAGAGATAATCACTGGCTGCCTCCTGCATGCCCACACTGGGATGGAGCCCCAACCTGGACACGTGCCCTTGACCGGAATCGAACCTGGGACCTTTCAGTCCATAGGCCGACGGTCTAGCCATTGAGCCAAACCGGCTAGGGCTATATGCAGATTTTAATGTATTCACAATTAACTTGTTTTAAATTTCTTTGTATTTCTTTGTTAATCCTGGGTGTGAAGTATGAGCATCTTTTACTTTCTCTCTTACATTTTTCTGTGATGAACCCAACAAAATTTTTTTTAAATATTTTTTTTATTGATTTCAGAGAGGAAGGGAGAGGGAGAGAGACAGAAACATCAATGATGAGAGAAAATCATTGATGGGCTGCCTCCTAAACGCCCCACACTGGGGACCCAGCCGCAACCCTGGCATGTGCCCTGACCCGAATGGAACTGTGACCTCCCGGTTAATGCGTCGACTGCTCAACCACTAGTGACACTGGCCAGGCACGAATGTTAAAATGTTACTTAAAACGTTTGAAAAACTTAAGAAAACATATTCCTGGGACATCCTACGAGTGAGGAGCACCAGCGAGGAACCACCACAAAGAACATCTTTTAAATTCCTTCGGTGTTCCGGGTTTTGACCCCAGCTTGTTCTGGGTGGCCCTGCGGGTGAGGTCGCAGCCTCTCTCGGGCCTCAGTTTTTCCACCTGTAAAACAGAAGCGTGGCCGAGGGCTAGGGGTTCAGGCCAAACTAACCTCAATTTAACCTACTGTGAAAAGGAAATAATTACCAGGACCGACTTCTGGGCTGTTAGGAGGAGAAATTAAAGGAATTGGTAATCGCTCGACAAATTACAGCAGTTATCGTTACCACGGACGCTGTGTATACCCAGACTCCGCCTCTCCTCGCACCGCAGGTAGACTGAGGCCTGTCAGCCGCCCCAGCGCCCCGCCCCCGCCGCGGCGCTCCGGGGGCCCCGACCCTGACACCACGGCGCAGGCGGACACTGACCCGACAGTCCCCGGCGCGGAAGGTTCCGTTTGTAGTCGATGGGGCCGTAGCCCCCGGGCGGGGGCATGTCCTGCTTCACCTTCGAGGCCGCCATGGTCGCAGTGCTTTGTACTTCCGGTCGCTGGCGGAAGTGACGTAGCCGGAGATCGCCGCCATGATGAATGTGGCGGAAGCGGTCGCGCAAGTCCCGGGTGGGGCCAGGGAACCCAGGACGCTAGTGTAGCGATCCTACTGCGCGGAAGAACTCTGGCTACGACGCCCGGCTGCAGCCGAAGAATCCGCATTTCTTCTCCCCGACGAGGCGTGGCTCAGCCGGTGTGGACGCCTGGAGCCTGTGGGGTCGCCCAGGTTCTTGCATCAAAGGACTTCTCTTTCACCTTCCCTCTGGGGCGATGCGCAGGGCACTCAAGCTCCGGAGGGAGACAGGTCACCGAGCTAAGCCCCCTTACCCGTTTTCCCCCCTCTGGGTCTGTGCTCCACATAGTCAAGGCTTGGTACAAGTAGCCGGGTGGGGGCGGCGGCTGCTCAAATTTGGACTCGCAAGGAGCCACCCACCCCTGGCACAGATTCTGCTCCTTGGGGGTGGTCGGGAGCCCTTGGAAGTAGTAGCCTCTCATCAGGAACTGATTATGAGTCATAAAGCCCTAGGGCCTTGGAGGGTCCATCCCGAGGCGGGATGACGCCCGCGGGGGCCCCCACCCCGAGGTAGAGTGACGCCCGCAGTCACTTCACAAGGCAGAAATTGTTACCTGGGTAATAAAAGGCACCGCGGCGGCGGGAACCCGGGAGTGGGCACATGGGGGTGCGGGTGTGCAGGTGCCAAGCGCCATGGGTTAGGCCCGAGATCGGAGTCCGGCCGCCCCCCGACAGCAGCCGCCTCCTGCTCCCCGTGCGCCCCAGGCGCCACCATGTCGGGCGACAAACTCCTGAGCGAACTCGGCTATAAGCTGGGTCGCACGATAGGTGAGGGCAGTTACTCCAAGGTGAAGGTGGCCACGTCCAAGAAGTACAAGGGAACGGTGGCCATCAAGGTGGTGGACCGGCGGCGCGCACCGCCTGACTTCGTCAACAAGTTCCTGCCCCGCGAGCTGTCCATCCTTCGAGGCGTGCGGCACCCGCATATTGTGCACGTCTTCGAGTTCATCGAGGTGTGCAACGGGAAGCTGTACATCGTGATGGAGGCAGCCGCCACGGATCTGCTCCAAGCCGTGCAGCGCAACGGGCGCATCCCCGGGGGGCAGGCCCGCGACCTCTTCGCACAAATCGCTGGCGCCGTGCGCTACCTGCACGACCACCACCTGGTGCACCGCGACCTCAAGTGCGAAAACGTGCTGCTGAGCCCTGACGAGCGCCGCGTCAAGCTCACCGACTTTGGCTTCGGCCGCCAGGCTCACGGCTACCCTGACCTGAGCACCACCTACTGCGGTTCAGCAGCCTACGCATCGCCGGAGGTTCTCCTGGGCATCCCCTATGACCCCAAGAAGTACGACGTGTGGAGCCTAGGCGTCGTGCTCTACGTCATGGTCACCGGGTGCATGCCCTTCGATGACTCAGACATCGCTGGCCTGCCCCGGCGCCAGAAGCGCGGCGTCCTCTACCCCGACGGCCTCGAGCTGTCGGAGCGCTGCAAGTCACTGATCACTGAATTGCTGCAGTTCAGCCCGTCGGCCAGACCCTCGGCGGGCCAGGTAGCGCGCAACGGCTGGCTGCGCACCGGGGACTCCGGCTAAACCCGGAATTCCCACATACCCGCCGCCCCTAGCACTGCGCAAGCGCGGCCACACGCGAGAAGCGCTCTTCCAGAGTCCCGCGAAGCCGCCGCGCACCAATGCGCATGCGTCCTTTCTCCTTTCCTTCTTTCTCCACGGCGGGGGCCACAGTGGCCCCTGTTTGGAATCTAGTTCCTCCTCCACGAACCGGAGAGCACATGCGCGTCCTCGATTCCCCCGCAAGAAGGCCCCGGGAGGGGGCGAGACCAGAGGATGCCGAAGCAATGCGCCTGCGCAGACTGAGCGACTGCTCTGCGGTCGGAGGAGGCTGCCAGGTAGAGCTGCCCACTAGGGGACGCACGCTGAGTGCATCCGTTCCCAGCCTGCCTCGCAGGCCGCCGCGGGACGGCGCGCCCCGGGGCGCCACCCGCGTTGTAATTTGCAATAAACTCGCTCTACCTCGCACCTGGCTCTAGCAATGCCGCCCTTTTACGGAGCGGGGAGAGGGGGTCGCTCCCCGGAAGGCAGGCGCGGGCGCCCCTTGTTAGAGAAAGGTTAAGGTTCTTGCTCCAGTTCTCAAAAGGGAGTTGTGGGATTCGAACGCGTACATTTGGGGATCCCCCAGCCTGGGAAGAGTCGAAGGGACTTTGACTTTGAGGTCGTTCCCAGGGTCGTGATGGTCCTGGGAATAGAAATGTTGGGCTAGGGAGCAAAGACCCAGCACCCTTCTCATGTTTTAAGAAGGGGATGGCGTGGGTAGGTAGGGAGACCGTCTCGAAATCAACTGAGCATTTACAGATAAGGAAATTGATGCCCACATAGATGTCACTGCCCATGAACACAGCTGGGATTTGAACCCAGATTTAGCTGAAGTAGGATAGGGAGGTGGTGGAAGCTCTCCTTGGTGAGGGCCCCTTCCTTAGTGAGGGTAAGAGTCTGGAGGGAAAGTCAAGGGTGGGGCATAAGTCCACTGGACCAGCTGATTTGTTCAATTCACGCATTTATTGAACTCCTTCTGTATACCAAGCTTTGGGACTCAAGAAAGAAGCTTAGATCCATCCCTGCCCTCAGTGAAGAGGCAAAAGTCAGGTAAAAAAATTGCATGGAAATCTTTTAAAAATTGTCAGTTGTGCTAAATGCTGGGGGCGGGGAGTGGGGTGGAGGATGCCTGAGGGATTGAAGGAGATATCTGAACTGAACCCTTAAGGAATCAGACACTGGAAATAGTGGAAAGTGTTTCATGAGTTCCCAAAAAGGATGGAGCCGGTGTGTTTGAGTAATGCCAGGAAGCCCCTGTGGCTGTAATGGAAAGGAGGTGGAGAGGTAAAGGTGTATGTCTGGAGAGGGGACCCCATATGGCCTGGGGGAGTTTGAGGGTTATTTTGTTATGAAGTTACTGGTATGGGAAACATCTCCCTAAACCTTAATCCTGCCTGCTTCCATCTGAAGCCCATGACCAGTTTAAGGGGACTATGCCCCAACCCTGCTGATTCACTCTCCATGGCTCTCAGGTGCCCTGGGAATTAAGTGCCAGCTCTCCTCTCACCGCCTTGAAATAGGCTGTGATCCCAACCCCTCGTTTTGCAGATGAGGAAACAGGCTAAGAGAGGGGAAGTGCCTTGCCTCCATCTGGCTTTTTCACATCTGAATTGAGACAGAAAAACCAACATTTTGGTTTACACTAGAAGGGTGCCTTTCCTTACCTGGACCATATCTCAGGCTCTGCACCTGGAAAATGGGGGCAGAAACACATCCTTGGGGTTGTTGGAAAGGGCTGTGGTTTACTGGAGGACTGCACCTCGATCCTTCTCAAAGCTCCCACTCCACTCAGAATAAAACCCACATCCTCACCCATCTTCCTCACTGGCCAGCCACACTGCCTTTCTCATCCTCCACCTGCCAGGCTTGGTCACACCTCTGAGACTTTTCACTGGCTGTTCCCACTCCCAGCAATACTTTCCCCCTTTTCATTCAAGACTTGGCCTACAAGTTCACCTCCTTGTCATTCCATTCTTTTCCCTCTTTGCCAGTCATAGGTTCAATCCCATTGCCTGGGGTGTGGCACATGCCTTTTTCTGTTCCTCACTGATGAATCTGCATGAGCAATGGGCCAAGGTACTCTTCCACCCCATGGCCATAGAGCCAGCTTAGTTTAGAAGGGACAAAATCTCAGGGACCCGGTGGGTGTACCATTTGTTAGCTGGAGAAACAGACTCACCCCTGGGTCCGCTGAGGAACCTGTGGCTGATCAGCAGAATCACTTGAGGGCTGAGTGCAGAGCCCCTAAGAAAGCACTTCATAAGTGCATTTCCCGCAGCCAGTACTAGAGCGTGGGGCATCAGTAAGGACGTCACAGGTAGACTGTCTGGGTTTGGGTTTAATTTCTGTTACCAGTCATGCCTGCTCAGGTGAAACTGAGCTGGCTGTTGGGGAGGGCAATTAGCACCCACCACCAGAGGCAGGGATGCTTCAACAACAAAAACAAGAACCAGAAAGAAAAAGAAAAGAAAAAAAAAAAGGAAGCACCCAGGAAAACACTGGTAACAGACTACCCAAGTGATCAAGTGATCACAGGTCTCAGATAGTATGAAAAACCTGAAACAGTGTCAACCTCTAAAAACAAATTTTCACAAGCAATTGTTCATTTCAGGGCCTTGCTGGGGGGCTCCATCTGTACTTAAAACCTGAATCTGTAACGGTGTGTCCTGCAGCAAAGACTAAGGGGAGCCACGCCTGAAATCACTCTGGAAAAACCACGCAGGGTGGAAACTGGAAGGGGCTAAGAGCCAGCGCAAAGGGAAAACCCATTGGCGTCCCAGCCACTCCCCAGGCCACAAAGCTCCTGGTTTTGGTGGAGATGGAGGCTCAGAGGTGAGAGCACAGTGCCCAGTTGGGGAGGACTCCCCCCACATGGTTAGTGAAGTCCGAAGGAAACCCAAGAAGCAGATTTCTTACCCTTTGTTTCCACCTTAACAAAGGGTCGGTCACTGCTGCACTTACCCAGTTTCTAACCTGCCCCATACATGGACTGAACAAAGCAGGAAAACCAGAGCCAAGGGACAAAAGAAAAATATAGCCAACACATCATTTCTTTATTGTGCTTCAGATCTAAAACTTCCTTGTGACATCATGTATAGCCATTTATTCCAGCCTCTGTTCATGGAACTTCTATTCTCGTTTGGTGGTCAACTTTTTGGTTTTACATTATCATCAAAGATTTAGTCAAAGTAAATAGAAGTGACCCACCTCCCCAAATCTACCTCCCTGCACTAGTGTAACTGTTTATTATATTTTGCTAAAGATTATAAAACTTTAGCTGTCATTTAAAAAATATCTATTTTTCATTATTTCAGAGAGGAAGGGAGAGGGAGAGATAGAAACATCAATAATGAGAGAGAATAATAGATAAGCTATCTCTTGCACACACCCCACTGGGGATCGAGTCTGCAACCCAATCATGTGCCCTTGACTAGAATTGAACCCAGGACCCTTCAGTCCGCAGGCTGATGCTCTATCCACTGAGCCAAACCAGCTAGGGCATAGCTGTCATTTTAATAAAAGCTCGGTTGGAGATCTTTAGGCAAATGTCATGTGCAGCATATAACCTGGCATAGGACACACACACACACACACACACACACACACACACACACAACCCTATGGTGCAACAGCAAAGACCATTCCCATTACTTACAACCCTCTGATGAGAATGCTTATATTACTTATACAGAAAACTCCTCCCCTTGTCTCTGCCCATAGGAGAGAGGTGTGGGACACAGAGCAGGGCAGGGCTGTACTCAATAGCCTTTCATTTTCTCTGCACCTTTTGCTTCAAGATCTTGGGAGGAGAGTGAATCAGAGGCCCCTGGAGAAGGGCCATTCTCTGCCTTGTCAAAGGTGTGGTCCTGACTTCACAGTTGGGACAATGAGGACCAGAGTCCCCATGACATGGTCAGAATGGCCAAAGCCATGAGCAGCTCCAAGGGGGCATGCATGTCTGTGAACATACGCATATGCACTTGGCCATTTCAAACCTGCTTCTCCACCAAAATGGGGAATAAGCTTTGTGAACCCCACACCCCAGTCCACAGAATGACTGACATTTCTAAGTTTCTAGTTGCTGTCAGAGGTCTGTGTCCCAGATAACTAGGGACCATTAAAATTGTCATTTGAGCCTAGGGGCTCCTACATTCTCACTGCTTCTGGAAACCAGGTCTTCTCAGCCCCAACACTTCTGGGGGAAACCAGGACCCCAGCCCCGTGGCAGATTTTTCAGGGGGTGAACTTTGCTGCTGAGAGAACACACTGTTAACATCCTTTCCTAGTATATTCAAACCCCACACCCAGACAGGTATTTAACAATGCTTGTCTGAAACATCTTAAAGTCCATCACATAAATACCCACTTAGGGCTTATCACAGATGTTACAATGCAAAGTGGGAAACTGAAGAAAAAGGGGGGAGGGTGTGGAATTTTAAAATGGTAGAAATGAACTAAAGACTAAAGCAAGCATGTCAAAGGCCGCAAGTTTGACATGCTTGGACTAAAGCCTCTCACGTTCTTGCCCTTTTAAAAAAAACTTTTAAAGCAGTTCACTGTCCTTTATTACCATCCTGTAGATGGCCCCAAAAAATTTTAAAACATATTTTTATTGATTTCTTTTTAAACAAACATTTTTATTGATTTCATGGAGGGAGAGAGAAACATCAGTGATGAGAATCACCAATTGGCTGCCTCCTGTACATCCCCAACTGGAGATCAAGCCCGCATCCCGGGCATGTGCCCCTGACCGGAATCAAACCTGGGACCCCCTTCAGTCCGCAGGCTGACGTTCCATCCACTGAGCCAAATTGGCTAGGGCTATTGATTTCAGAGAGGAAGGGAGAGGGAGAGATAGAAACATCAATGATGAGAGAATAATTGATAGGCTGCTACCTGCACCCCGCCCCCCATTAGAGATGAGCCCACAACCTGGGCATGTGCACTGACCAGGAATTGAACTGTGATCTCCTGATTCATAGGTTTGACACTCAACCACTGAGCCACACCAGCTGGGCTTGCCACCTTTTTAAAAAGTTACATTTCCATCATAATAAGTTGTCCTTGATGGGAATGTGCCTGGGGATGCTGGGCTGGATGGAGAAGGCAAAACCAGGGCCTGGCTGTCCTGTCCTCTGCCTGAGGTGGTCTGGCCCAGCAAGGTGAGTTAAGAGGTGGTTCCTGAGTGCGGCTGAGCCAAGTTCTGATGGGGCTGGGGATCAACATATGCCTCAAGTCACAGACCCAGTCAACCTGGATGGGAAGGTGGTGGACACTTTAGCTGGCATTTTAATAAAATGACAGTGCATGAATGACTTGGCCCAGACACCTGATTCAGTTACTGCATAGAACTGAGGTCTGTTTGCTGGGAGTGGCCAGCCCAGTCTCCTTGTTGGATGATTTGGAGTTTGGCCCATGTAACTGAACAGAGAGGGCTAACAGCTCAGGGTAGTATATAAGACGGGTATTTATTTACCAGGCGCGCGCGCGCGCACACACACACACACACACACACACAAATAGAAATGCTTGCACACTCTTTGAGTTTTTGGTGTATAAGCACATCCTTTCCCCACATTCCTGAATGTTAATTTCCCTTTCTCCCCCAATCCCTGCATCTTGTTATGAAAGCCACATTTCCCTCCCCTCCCCTCCTTCAGCCCATGTACTCAAAACAAAAATCAATGAGAAATTTAGGGTTCTATAGAAAAAACTAGAACATTTTGCAAAACTAGGTCTTCGACCACATGTTAAAAATGTTTTCTAAACACTGATATTCACACATGAGAGGGGGTTAAATGAGCCTTTATTAGAATGTTGAAGCAATGTGTTCAAAGGCAGCCCTATAAAATAAGGATTTTAAGTTAAGTCCCTAACTGCATGGACAGGAAAACCAGGGCAGGAGCTGAAGTGGGGAGCGACGTACCCCGTCTCCACATCAACACATGCATGTGCACACACATGGGACACCCTCACATGTGCTTGGAGCTGGTGCTGTGTGCAGCTCACACATGACATCTGCCTTTCCTCATGGAACTGATTTTTAAGGAGCGGGGAAAACTGAAATGAAACATGTCTAAGAGCAGACCTGATCCTTTGTAAGACATTTCTGTAGACTCCAAAGAAGGTTAAAAAAAAAAGTCTGGAGGCGAACACTGGCAGCACGGCCTCCTTTACGGGAAGGTTCTAAACTAGACCCAAACGGAAACCCTAAAGTCTGTGAGGGGCAGGGGCATCTCCCCACCTGACACACCTGATGGGAGCACAAGCCAGGGCAGCTTGGGATGTTGTCTATCAAAATAAGTAGGAAAAGAAAAGGAAAAATTTAATAAAATAAACCACAACAACAACAAAAAAAACACAACAGCCCGCCCCTCCAACTTCCTGCTCAGGCTCTGTATGTTGCTGCCATTTCTCTACTCCCTTCTCCAAGGGCAGCAGTGTGGCTTTCAGGATCCCAGGCACTCTGGCTGGGTCTGGGTTGCAGTTTGTTCTTCTGCTAAGTGTGGGAGGTTGGGGGTCTCCAGAACGAGCAGCAGTACAGGCCTTCTGCTGGAGCAAACGAGGGCTGGTCAGTCAGCGGCCCATCCTCTGGGGCATGGGGGCCATGCTCGGCAGGAACCCCTGGGTCTGCATGGTTTACTTTAAACTCCATCATCATGAGGTGATTAAAAAAACTTGTCAACCTAGAGATTGCCGTGAAGGAAGGCAGTCAAAGATTGGGAGGCTAAGGTAGGGAAAAAGCAAAAACAAAACAACGGTCCACTCAACTTCAGAAGCCCCGAGCTCCGGTCTTGCCCGAGTGTGTCACAGTGTCCAGGCTGCCCATGTGCCCTGAGGGGGCTGAAGAGGAGGGCGGGAGCAGAAACAGCCCCCGAGGTCCAATTTTCTGCTGGTGTTGGGCAAACTAAAGGCAAAGAAAGGAGGAAAGCCCATGGGAAAGGTCCCCCAGTAATAATAATCCTCATCCACCTGTGAAGCGGCCCTCCAGCCACAAGACTTTGCAGCCAAGAATGAAGGGAGCTCTTGCTTCCGCAGTGTGGCAGACACTCGCTTGCTCGCTCTCTTGGGGAGCAGGATGCCTTCCCCAGCGAGCAGAGGGTGGCAGGCCAGGTGGGAAGGAAGAGGGAGCCTGTTCTCCACAAGGCCGGCTCACACTATTTCCACGTGGCCGACTGGGGGATGGAGCGTGGCGGGATCATGTCCAGGAGGTACTCCCGCTGGCGGTCCACAGCCGAGGAGGTCTTGTGCACTGTCAAGCTGGGGCTGACAAACGCAAGCGCCCCACCTGCAACAGAACAGAGCAACAGGCTGAGATGGTCCCAGTCAGGGGCAGGCTCCCAGGAGGACACCTGAGTGGGCCAACCGAGCCTGGGCAGTCAAAATCCCACCTCAGAACTGAAGAGAATTTAAGAAATAACTTGCCCCAGCTAGTCTGGCTCAGTGGATAAGAGTGTTGGCCTGCGGACCAAAGGGTTCCGGGTTTGATTCTGGTCAGAGGTCGTGAAGAAGGCAACCAACTGTTTTGTTTCTTTCACATCAATGTTTCTCTCTGTCTCTCCCTCTCTCCCTCAAAAAAAAGAAAAAAAAATCAATGGAAAAATATCCTCAGTGAGGATTAACAAAAAAAAGAAACAAAAAAAAGAAAAAGAAAAAACTCAATCTCCTTTACAATGTCCCCAGCCTCTGCCACAGTAACAGATATTCCACAGGCTATTTGAGAGCTCTGTTAACTGAGGTGGTTACCACAGTGCTATTTAGAACTGAAAAATAACAAATGACTGAATGAGGCATCTGGGAAATTAGTATGACGGAATACCATGCAGCCATCAAAAAGGATAGGGTAATATTCTCTAAACCATTCAGAGGTGCACGGAATGGCACACAAAGCATAATCCCTTTGTAGGACACTCAGGTGTAGGACACGTGAATGAAGAGGCGACTGAGGAAGGCCTCTAAGTGCTGCATTTGTTCTCCTGGAGTAGAAAATACCAGCCATTGCCATCATCTTCCTTTTTCATATTCTCTAAATATTCCCAAAGTATCATTTTTACAATTGGAAAATGAAGAAATGATACACATACACACCAGCACACAGGTTTTTGGCTGGCCTGGCCTAAGGACTGCCCTGGATCCCCAGCTACAGCAGCAGGGCTCTCCCAAGAGTATTTTTGGTGGAGGTTAAGAGACTTTGTGGAACAAGGATTCTGAGGTCAAATGCACTAGAGTCCTTTCTGCATATTCAAGGCAACACCACCAACTAGATCCCATCCAGTCTCTCTCAAACCACCACCTAGAAACCCAGGGTAACCTGGAGCTCTGGCAGAACTCTCCTGGGAAATGTGGCTTCTAAGCCTTGACACTTTTATCTCTAATCTGACTGTTGAACAGAGCAACTATTTATTCCTTCATATTCCCTTTCAAACATCACCCTTAAGTGCACACACGGGTTCACATGATTGCTATCACAGTGTATACATCAGTGATGGCGAACCTATGACACGCGTGTCAGAGGTGACACGCGAACTCATTTTTTGGTTGATTTTTCTTTGTTAAATGGCATTTAAATATATAAAATAAATATCAAAAATATAAGTCTTTGTTTTACTATGGTTTCAGATATCAAAAAATTTCTATATGTGACACGGCAGCAGAGTTAAGTTAGGGTTTTTCAAAATGCTGACATGCCGAGCTCAAAAGGTTCGCCATCACTGGTATACATGCATACACTCATACTTGACTTTTCCCATTTCATATACTTCCAAATTTCCCACAAAAAGAATTTCTAACTAGCCTGTGAGTTCTTAGCTGTATGTATCTTATACATGCTGAGTAAAAGTATCTTTGCCTAGTATTTACAAATGCTCTTTGCTTTCCAGGAGGTCCAAATTCTTCTACGGTCAGATGAATGTCTCTGTTCTTCTAAACTTCTTTCCTATGAGAGACTCTGTCCAGCTGCATGTACAGTGGGCTCCTGTGTTTCCATTGCACAAACAGCCCTACTTTCCCAGGTCTAACTAGGGTTCCTCTATGATGGTGTTTCTTCTTCCTACAGGGGTGTGGCATGTGCTCACTCCCACAAATGAGCGCTCTCACCCATCTCCTTCACTCAGCCTTTTGTGTCTACTGTTCACTTACCCGGTTTGCTGTGTGTTTTTAATATTTTTTTTTACAAATATTTTTTTATTGACTTCAGAGAGGGAGAGGGGGAGGAGAGAGAGAAACATCAATTACGAGAGAGAATCATTGATTGGATGCCTCCTACACGCTCCCTACTGGGGATTGAGCCGGCAACCTGGGCATGTACCCTGATCTGGAACAGAATCATGACCTGCTAGTTCATAAGTCGACTCTCAACCACTGAACCATACCCAGCCTTGACTTTAATGTTTTTATTATTGATTTTAAAGAGAGGAAGGGAGAGGGAGGGAGAGAGAAACATCAATGTGAAAGGGTAACATTGATCGGCTACCTCCTGCACATCCACTGGGGGTCAAGCCCGCAACCCAGGCACATGCTGTCACTGGACATTGAACTGGCACCCTCTCTGTGTATGGGACAATGCTCAACCAACTGAGCCACACCGGCTGGGCTCACTTTTTCATTTTTTTTTTTTTAACATATCAAGATTTTATTGTCATATAATAAAACAAAATATGAAGCTTAGAACTGGATCACTTGACCCTTTCTCTTCTTATCTCCTCCCAGTTCAAAATGCTTGCATCTCTTAATAGCCAGCATTCTCTTAGATCTGCAGTTAGGCTCAACGCATCCAAGCCTCAGCACAATCTTCTTTGTAGTTTTAGCCTTTTTTTGGAAAATCGGCTTAGTCTGCCCACCATAGCCACTCTGCTTCCTGTCATAACGCTGCTTTCCCTGCACACACAGAGAATCCTTGCCCTTCTTGTACTATGTTAATTTGTGGGGTTGATGCTGACCACACTTCTTACAGAAAGTTCGGCAGGTTTTAGGAACGTTCGCCATGTCTGCGAGCGCTATCAGCAGGGAAAGTCACTTTTTCATTTTTGATCAACAGAAATATTTAACATTCATCTTAATGCTAGCAAATAAATAAGACATTTTAAAAATAGGATGACCCAGGATGGCAGGACTGAGGGAGATTAAAAAATATCTGCCTGAGCGCCTCCTCATCCCTGGGTTGTTCTTAAAATGTTGTCTCCTCAGGAGTTTGGGCGACTGGCTGAACATGCAAGGTGCCTCCCACCTCAGTTAAACTCCCAGCCCTCACCCAGAGTCCCCCTCCTCGCCCCTACATTCTTGTTCTATTTTGTACTTTGCACCACCTGATCTGTCCAAGCCAGACTGAAGGTGGGGAAGAGTGGCCCACAGATCAGGAAATAAAAGACACTATCTGGGTGAGCAAAAAATAGTACAGCAGAAAAGGCACAAGTTAACAGTAAAAACAGGTGTTCCCTTTGCCAGGGGCCAGGAGCCAAGGGGGTAGATAAGCATCCGCGCTGCCAGGAGTCTACTGGATGGTGGGGGTGACGCCTGAACTGGGCCTGTCCTACATTTTGAGTGAAGGGCTAAGAGTTTGGGCACAGAGTGTGGAGACATCGAGGGCTACTTAGTATCTACTCAGGGCTCCCACTTGTTGAGGTCATCCTATTTAGTGAACAAGAGAGATTCAGCCAAAGAACTGGGAGGCAGCTGTTCTCAGGGAGCAGGTCTGGGGTTCAAGGCCCTTTGTGCCATTTCCCTTCACCATGTGCAAGTCTTTGCTAAAATAAGAAAGCGATGGACCCAACCACAGCAAGGTCCCTACTTTGAGCTCCTTGGGGGCTTGCCCACCTACCTGTACTCAGGGGTGCCTTCTTCCAGTTGGAGGTGGCATTGCCCTTGCCAGAACTAACGGCTCTCTCGGAATGTTTGCCGGTCCTGCTGACAAGAGCTGTGGCTGAGGCTGCATTCTGCAGTTTGGGCGACTGGCTGAACGTGTGCAGGACGCCTCGGGGTGTTGTGGCCGAGCCCCGGGACAGCTGGCTGGAGGCCTGCAGTGGAAAGAGGGTGCAATGGCTCATGTGGGAAAGGAAAAGGTAGAGGGTGAGGTGGTCAGTGCAGCCTTTCCTTGCTGTGGCCGACCTCTTCCCACCCACACGGGGTCCCTAAAGTCCAAAATCAGGAGATCAGGTAAGTTACACCAAGGGGACAGGGGAAGGAAAGAGGGAGAGAGAGAAACAGAGAGACAGACGCAGGCAGCTGACGTGGTCACGGTCTGGGGCGTGAGGGCTGGTTGGTGGCGCAATGCAGGGGGCTCCCAGCACTGCAGTTCTGACCTGTAGCACAGCCCCGTTACTCCAGTCGCGGGCCTCTCCTGAGCGGAACGCCAACTTACGCCGGGGCTTTATGACCTACACAAATGGGGGTTGAAATCAAGATCAGCACCATCCACAGGCCGGCCCCGGGTGACCTAGAGTGACCAAAGGGCAGCAGCTGTGGCCACATGAGGCCTGGTCCCCATATGACAGGCCATTTCCTGAGGACAGTGTGGCCTCCCACTATTATAGAGACCTTGAGAAGATGTGGTCATTAGTGAATTACAAATGACTTCCAAGGATACAAAAAACTGCCAACACAAAGCTTTGGATCTATACGGGGTAGAAAGCAGAGCATTAAAAAAAGCAGCCAAGAAAACTTCTTTCTCTCCTTAATTTAGCTAGAACATTTCTTCAGAACGCCTCTTTTGTATCTGAATGTGCCTTTCAGAAAAGTCCTTATAGACAAAAAGTACTTGTCGGCGGCACAATGAATGTGAAAGTTACAAAATCTAAAAAAACTGCAAATTAGTATTTTCACCACCAAACAGCACCATTAAACACAATTTAGACGCAGTTGACAATCAGGCAGATGCTTGCCGAGTGTGGACAGAACACCAGGACATTTTGCGTGCTAGCGACAACTTCCCTGCCAGGGAACAGCATCTCTCCTGGAGGATGAGGCCCCAGTCAAGTTCCCAGACCTCCAGGTCACAACTCTGGCTCCTAGACAAGAACTCACCTGCTTCAGAGTGGGATGTGGGGCAGTGGTGGGCTCAGCTTTGGCCTGCACAGGGGCTGCACCCTGCTGCAGAAGACGCTGCTCGATCTCCTGCTCCTGCTGCAGTGCCTTCACAAAGGCAGCCTTCAGCCTGCTTGTGTGCTCCACCTTGAGCGCCTTCTTCTGGTTGGATGCCATGCAGTTCTCACACATGATGGCACCGCCCTTCTCCTCCCGCCAGCGGCATGTGAAGTCCGTCTTGCACTGTGCACACATGTAGGGCTCCCGGGACAGTACAACGGCAGCTGACATCCTGCCTGCTATAGGGCAGACGGGTGGGCTCACATCAAAGGAACAAGATGCCAGTCAGAACCCCAACTACCCAGCATGCAGGATAGAAGAGGGCAGCACCCCAAGCCAGGTGGCTCAATGGCTATCAGAAAACCAAACCCTCAGTAGATGCTGATTGTGTACAGATACTGGGCCAGCCTCAGGGAAGCCTTTCAGGCTGAAGCTTTGGAAATACTGTAGGTCAGGCATTCTTGGTACCAACTCTCAAAAACATTATGTGGTGCCATCAGCTTGGCTTCTCCCAATGGCCTTGCCCAGTCAGCGTAGGACAGGGAGGCATCTCATCCTGACTTGGCCTTCTGCCTGTCCTTCCTATACTAGACTAGCCTTGCAGCAGCAGGTTTTTAAAAAATCCTCACCCAAGGGTATTTTTTCCATTGATTTCTAAAGAGAGTGAAAGGGAGGGATGGAGAGAGGAGGGGAGGGGAGGGGAGGGGAGAGGAGAGGAGGAGGTGTGTGTGTGTGGGGGAGAGAGAGGGAGAGAGAGGGAGAGAGAGAGAGAGAGAGAGAGAGAGAGAGAGAGAGAGAGAGAGAGAGAGAGAGAGAGGATTGGCTGTCTCTCACACCAGCCAACTGGGGCCCAGGGAAACCAACTCAGGTATGTGGCCTTGACCAGGAATTGAACCAGCAACACTTTGCTGCGTGAGCTGACCGAAGCTCTATCACTGAGCCACACCAGCCAGGGCTCGCAGCAGCTTTTGCTAATATTACCATTATTCATTATTCATTATAAAGAAGACACCAAAGGGAGCCAGACATATATCCAGGCCATGTCAGAGCCTGCACCCCTCTCTGTGGTCCCTCAAGGTAACCTGACAGGTGGAGCCAGACTGTCAGCCTCTCCTCTGTTCCCCTGGACAAGTTATGACTATGCCTTCTCCTCAGTATAAGCATCTGAAAAGATCACACAGAAAAGGGTTCAGGCTGGCTGCCCAATTCATGTCACTATTAGCTCCATCTCAGGCCACAAGTGCCCCCAGTACAATGGCTGGTGGAGACCCCTTAAGGGTTAACATGGCCTCCATTTTCAATATTGTTTTTGCTCACTATTCTGTTTATGCTCTTTTATTCCTAAAATCTCCTACCACACAGGTGCATTTTCCAAACTGTTTACAAGGAGGGTGACTTAGTGAATCTGGCTTAAGTGTAGGTAGCCTCTCCCATCTTGAGTGCTCTGAAAACTCAAAGCTCCGGAAAGTTTCACCTCTGTGTTGACTTCCTGTTTGGAAGCAAAGCCTGTCATGTCAGTCTTCGGCAGGCATTCCTCCTCACTGCCCACACCAACATCACAGTGCGCTGCTTGGCACCCTGACCACCCTTAGCACCCTTGAGCTTCACCAGGGCCTGGTTCTCAGGAGGCCCTAACAGGAAAGGTGCCTGCAATGTGTTTATGAAGCTGTTGAACCTCTGCCCTGGCCGGGTGGAGCATTGTCCAGTATACTAAAAGGTTGCAAGTTTTATTCCTGGTCAGGGCACAAACCTAGGTTCCAGGCTCGATCCCCAGTTGGGGAGCACATGGGAGTCAACCGATTGATGTTTCTCTCTCTTTCTCCCTTCCTCTCTCGCTAAAATCTAAACATGTCCTTGGTGAGGATTTAAAAAAAAAAAAAAAAAAAAGGCTATTAAACCTCACAAACTGATGATGCAATGTTACTCATAGCATCCAAAATACCCAATCTTTAAGACAGCTCTGGGTATACCACAGGTGCATAGACAGGTGCTGTACGTTGAAAAAAACCTATGTTATAGAAACTTCAGTGGGAAGAGATGAAAACAACCCTAGCTCAGGGCCCACTCACCTTGCGTCTCCAGCAGGTTCTGTACCACCTCCTCCAGGCCAACCAGGTAGATAAATTCATTATTGGCAGCGCTGGGCAGGAAGTTCATCTCTGGGGCAGGGGGCTTGGGTGGGGGGATTTCAAGCAGCGTCTTCTCCAGCTGTTTGCGCAGTGCGAGCTTGGCGGCCGCCTGCCGGCTGGCTGGAGAATCACCAGATGTGACCACAGAAGTCACGCTGGTGGGGGTGGAGTTGCCCTGAGCAGAGGTGACTGTCGTTCCTTTCAGTGAGGCTGGGGATGGCTTTTGGGAAACAACAACCTGGTCAGAGTGCTAGGGGCAACCTGCACCGAGGCAGGCCCTATCACTGCACCCACAGCCCAGGTCAGCACCATTAGTTGCACTAATTCCGAGCTGCTTGATACCTGTGAGCAGCAGACAGAGTAGCATTAAACCATTCACCCTATGAGATGACCAATCTTGTACACCCACTTTTGAGGCTTACCTGATATCAAATAAACCACACACATTAAAAAAATCTGTAATTTGCTGTATTTTGCCAGGAGGATATCCATAAAGCAACCCGTCACTATAACCAAGAGAGTGGGCACCCCCTTTGTAATGTCCCCACAGCACCAACACAGGACAGCATGGCCACTGTCCCAGCTCTATGGCCTGACCCTCCTCTCAGCACAGGTCTGGGCAGCCTCCTTCCTCACAGGGGTGCAATGGTGGCTCAAGTGGCATCTGTGGCATTTCCCCTGAGGGCATCTTAGTGTGTGCTTATCTGGAGATACTAATGTCTTTATCAGGGTTGCAGTAGAGAGCAGTTCCTGCACCAATCCCTCGCCCTGAGGTCACACCACACCACCCCACTGTGCCTCAACCCTTGATATTTCTGCACTACTTTATCGTCTTTGTCTAAACCCCAGTGACCAATGCTCCATCGTCTCCTTGCTCCAGTTCACTCACCCCCAACACTGTCAAGTGCTCTCCCCAAAACGTGGAACTGATCACGATAGTGCCCTTAGTTAGCTTCATAAGGTAGAGGACCCTTTTGGAAAGCTCAAGGAAAGCTGCATACACCACCCCCAGGAAAATGCACAACCTGATAACTTGCCTGTAATACATCACAGGTTTTAGGAAGCACAGATGCTTTCCCAGGATCCTTACCCCCACAGAAGGTCTCAGAATCAAAGAGACTCCTCAATACAGAGGACGCCATCACAGCATCTTGACCTAGCCCATGCCCCACTGACCAACCAGCCAGTTCTCCCCAACCCCTCCTTGGGTTCCCCACCCCACTGGGAACAGAACCCCTTGGCACCACTGATGCTGGCCTGCTTTCTTCCATCCTCCCTGCACACTGAGCTGAGAACAGGGTCTGGCACCTGGGAGGGATCCGGATCAAGGTTTATGGGATAAACTGCTTGTATAGGTCAAGCTTTTGTTTTGCCAGGACATCCCTATGTGGTAGCAGGAATGCACTTGATCCTGACCTAGAGAAGGCAGGCAAGAATATATTAGGCCAATGGAGGCAGAGAAGGTGACGTGCCCATCAGCAAAAGCCCCTGCATACCCAATAATTTTATCTGTCAATGAGGCTTTGCTTCTAGCCTATCGACCCCCCCATCCCATCTTCCTGGCTCTGTTGGGTGGGGACAAACCCACCCCATCTCAGAGGCTTTGTCCAGAGTTGAAGGGACTTGTGAATAAGAATAGGTACACTGGTGCCATGAGGACATTTGCAGACACATGCTCCTCATGTGCTTGTGCTTACAGGGGGAAAGGATAGGAAAGGCTCTAGTGCCCCCAGCCATCTCCAGGCCCACCAAACACCTTAGCTGGCCCTATCTATCCTCCAAACTTGCCTTTCCCAAGACCTCAGACTCCTGTCTCAGCTCAGGTCTGCACCCCTCATCCTCTCAGCAACTCTCCACCTCTGTCACGTGGCAGATCAGAATATCTGCCTGTGATCTTCATGCCTGACAGGCCCAGAGGAGCTCAAGTACAAACCACAAGGGGTGTCCGAAGCCTCACTTGGCTCTGAGGTCACACTGCACCACCCCACTGTGCCTCAGGACTGTGGGCCCTTTTGGGGGCAGCTGCACCGCACACTCCCTATGTCAGCACAGCACGGCCCTCACCTGTGGGATATTGACGAGCAGACTGGTGTTGGGGACATTGGCAACACGGATAAGGCCTTGCTGGATGATCCTCTGTCCCTGGATTTGCACATTGGGCACAGACGCCCGGGGGGCCAGGAGGAGTGGAGGCGGCCCCGTGCTGGAATGTTGTCTGATGTTGTGAATTTGCTGTGGGGTGGGGTGGGAACAAGACAATGAGGAACAATGGAGGGAGGTAGAGGGAAAGGCTGGGCTCCATAGCCCCAGCCTGAGAACTGGAAACGGTTATTTATGTGAGGTAAACCATTGCTTGGAGCTGCCTGGCCATATTCCTGTCCCAAGGGTGCACCCCTGCTCACCTGAGCCCCCCTGACAAGCGGGGGCATGACGACCTGCGAGCTTGCCTGCGGCCCCAGCTTTGAGGACATCTGCTGCCCACCACGGACCAGGGGTGGAGGGATGACACTACCAGGCATTCGAGTCGAAGAGGTCTGTCAAAAGATACCAATCCCCATATCTTAACATGTGTTTTTTTTAAACAGGTTTATTACTATTTTTGTAAAAGCACGTACTTATTAACCAAAAAAGGAGGTAATAGAAAACACATAAAAGCAACAAGGAACATAGACTCCAACAAGAGACTTGTAAACGTGGGCTCAGTCAAGACACAGGCCCCACCAGAGCAAGAGTCCAGCCAACCAGGACAGTCACCTGCCACCTGCTGGTGTGAGCTGGGGGCTCAGGCTTGTTTGAGGGGAGCTGGGCCCCTGTCCAGACCTCAGTCCTATGGCTGGGAGGGAGAATCCTTTGAGCAGAGGAGGCCAGGAGCCTTGCTGGGTCAAGGCCACCCTGCCACTGGGAGACTCCGAATGAAGGGAGCCCAATATGTTTAGGTAGGATCTTAGTTCTCTCTCCAACCTCAAAAGGGGTGGTCATGGGAGGGGCCTCCCATCTGCTGGTGTGATTTGTTTATGATGTCAATGGTGGCTTAGTTTGGGAATTTAAGCATGATTTATTTTGGGGCTGCCAGCAGGAAAACCTCACCCAGTCTAGTCAGAAGGAACAGGCAGCCTTTTACAGGGTTCCTCAAGAGCCTAATGAGGAAGGAACTGACCTGAAGTGATGGCTTCCCGGAAGGAATGTTCTGGGTGCCCCGCACGAGCGGGGGAGGGGTGGTCACGGTGCTCCCAGTGGAGCCTGTGGGCTGCAAGAAAGCAGGATACTCGGTAGATGAGACAGCCATCAGTCCTGCCCACCCCATAATCCTGATGGAGGAGGACTGATTTTCTTCCTCTTCCAAAGGGACAGGAAGCACCCAGAAGCACAGGCCCCACTGTCACTAAGTTTGCAAAGGTTTTGCTTCCAGCCTGATAAGTGACCCCTGCTTATCTGCGACAGGAATTGACATATACAAAAATGGGTGCTTTTCCAGCACCACTCCACCCCCTGGGACTCCTGCTATCACTCTGTGGCCCTGCCTGTCAGGGGGCAGGAAAGGCAGGCAATGAGAAAGGACCCAGGTCCTGGACAGGTTAATACCAACCTTAGGATTCTTTTAACATTTTAAAAAATACGTTATTTATTTATTTCAGAGTAAGGGAGGGAGAGGGAGAGTTGGAAACATCAATGAGGAGAGAGAATCATCGATCAGCAGCCTCCTGCATTCCCGTTGCTGGGGATAGAGTCTGCAACCCGGGCGAGAGCCCTGACCTCCTGGTTCATGGGTCGATACTCAACGACTGACCCATACCAGCTGGGCCCAACCTTGGGATTCTTAAGTAACATTCCACTAGGGAAGGGACAGTGACAGACTTGGGTCACTTTACCTTATCTTCAACAACTGACAAGGAAACAATAGACAGGTTCTGTCCACCAGGAGATTAACTGACGTCAGTCAGGCCACATCCACTTGCTGACGGAGTGGGGTGGGAACTCAAATAAGCCCCCAAATCAGACCAATGCGTGTCTTTCTTTTGTGCCTCTCTCTTAGGGAATATGAGTTTTACACATTCTGTCAGCCATGTAATCACTTTACTGGTTTAGTAGTAATGGTTAATTTTTTTAAAAAAAATATTTTTATTGATTTCAGGGAGGAAGGGAGAGGAAGAGAGAGACAGAAACAACAATGATGAGAGGGAATCATTGATTGGCTGCCTCCTGCATGCCCTCTACTGGGGACCGAGCCCACAACCTGGCAATGTGCCCTTGACCAGAATCAAACCTGGAATCCTTTAGTCCACAGGCCGATGCTCTATCCACTGAGCCAAACCAGCTAGAGTGAGATGGCTGTTATGGTTATGATAAGGGCAGCTGCATAACCAATCATAAACCTTCCCAGAAATCCAACAAAACATGAACTTGCCCCACATGGTGAGCTCATAGCAGAACCACAAAGAACCTCAGGCACTGGGACAGCAGCCTCTCCAGGCTAGCACAGCCACCGGCAGGGCAGGAGGCCTTTCTAAAAACAAACTCAGGACAGAGCTCTGAACCTTGAAGTGTGCTTCCAGCAGCTTCATACATCTATTATTTGTTTTCTATTCCTTTGATGCTTTTACAGGAAGTGAGTTTTATGTATTCAGATCTGAAACATTCTAGACCAGTGGTTCTCAACCTTCCTAACGCCGAAACCCTTTAATACAGTTCCTCATGTTGTGGTGACCCCCAACCGTAAAATTATTTTCGTTGCTACTTCATAACTGTAATTTTGCTACTGTTATGAATCGTAATGTAAATATCTGATATGCAGGATGTATTTTGATTGTTACAAATTGAACATAATTAAAGCATAGTGATTTAATCACAAAAACAATATGTAATTATATATGTGTTTTCTGATGGTCTTAGGTGACCCCTGTGAAAGGGTCGTTCGACCCCCAAAGGGATTACGACCCACAGGTTGAGAACCGCTGTTCTAGACCAAGCAGGACTCTAATATCCTCTCATTGACATCCTTTTAGCTAAATACAAAATGGGACCTTTTGTATTTAGTTAAAGTTTCTATTCAGACCCTCATACCCCTGAGGAAACTCGTCCCCCATGACCAGCCTTTCCGACCCCAGCTCTGAATGGCTTCCACTGGTCCTTGAGGAAGATACAGACGTGCACAAACCTTCTGGGTGGTGGTTTCCTTTTGTATTTGACTCTGCCGCAACTTTTTCAATAAAACGAGCTTTGCTTCTTCTAACCGTAACTCTTCTTTCAGCTGCTTAATCATCCTTTCTCGTTCTTCAGGACTGCTTTTCTGTAAGCACAAGAGAACAGGGTTGAGAGGGAGGCCCAGCACCCAGAAGCACAGGCCCCACTGTCACCAGCTATATTCAGGGATGCTGTTCAGTGGAGTAGTCCCTAGCAGGGGGACAAGACTCACCATAAGGTCCTCAGTGCTGGTCTCCTGCAAAGCCTCTTTCGGAAGCCCATTCACCCTCGGGCTCATGGGCTGCTCATTGTCGGAGAGCACAATCACATCAGGCGAAGGGGCTCTCTTTTCAGACTTCATGTCACTGTGGAGCAGGGACAGCGGGTTGTTACCAGAGCACACTGACTGTGCTGGACTCTGTTCCCCAGAACCCCACGTGAACACCCTCCAGATGCCCAGATTAAAACATAGACAAAGCAAGGAGATGGCAAGCACATTGCCCCACTGGTGGCAACATCTCTCCTTGTGTCCTCCCTGATAGTCTCTCTGCCACCCATCTAGGCTGCCTTCTCTCATTGTACTCACCATGCAGTACCCAAACCCACATGTTTATGGCTGGACCCCTCCCAGTTCCAGCTGGGACTGTTCTTGGTGCCTGCCTTTGTGTCCCCAGGGATGAGGACATCTATATGTCTGAGGGTGACACAGACATTTTGGAAAACACCACCCACCACCACTCCTTTCTCTACCATGTGGCTAGGTGTTGAATTAAAAACGTCAGTGGTTAACCACTGAGCAGCTCCGGCCAGGGCTAGCGTGTTGGCCCGCACACCGAAAGGTCACAGGTTCAGTTCCTAGTCAAGGGCACATATCTGGGTTGTGGGCATGCTCCCCACCTCTGGTTGGGACACATGCGGGAGCAACCAGTTGATGTGTCTCTCACATCACATCCATGTTTCTCTCTCTCCCCCACTCCCTCCTTTCCACTCTCTCTGAAAAGCAATGGAAAAAAATATCCTCAGGTTAACAAAAAAGAAAACAAGCAAACAAACATAAATGTCAGTGGTTAGAGCCTCGGCCAGTGCACTGAAGAGTCATGGGTTCGATTCCTGGTCAAGGACACATACCTGGGTTGCAGGTTCGAACCCCAGACCTGGTCAGAGGGTGTGCAGGAGGCAACCATTCAATGTGTCTCTCACATCAATGTCCCCCCCCCGCCCCCGCCTTTCTCCCTTCCCCTCTCTCTAAAGATATCAATGGGAAAAATATCCTTGGGTGAGGATTAATATAAAACAAACAAACAAACAAACAAACACATGGCCCTGGATACTGGCTGAGGTCCTTCCTGGACCACATGTGGCCCCTTCAACCTCCCAGTGGCAACGTGGCTACATGTTTTGAAATAGACTAGAATACAGAACACATTTTATCTTGCAAATCTGGGTGCTCCTCACCTACCTAATCTGCTCACAAACTGGTTTCCAGCAACCTCTATCCACCATGCTCTAACAGTGGGTGAACTGGTCTGGTGCCAAGGCTACCCCTGCCATTACTCTCGCCCTCTTACCCAAACCCTGTCCACACCCAAGTCTCCTAAGACATACATGCACATCTGAGCCTCTGCTATGGTGTCACTGACCTTATACACAGGATCAAAGGGTCCCAGAGATGGCACTTTGCCCCCAACTAAGTGGCTCCATTTGCTGAGGGCACAATGTAAACATTCCCTTCAGATCTGGCTTCAAGTCTTGTTGAAAGAATCAAATCTTTCCCTCAGCAGCAAAATCAACCAAGCACCAAACTCGTCCGCTAGATGGCACTGTTGCCCAGAGAACAAACTTGATAAAGTTAACTGAGTAACAGCTGGAAGTTGTCCCACTCCTTCCACTACACCCCAGCAAAGCAGGGGCAGAGTTATAGAGAACTGCTGCTTAATAGCCCATTAAACCGCCTTTGCTGTCCCTGGTGTGAGCTGCACATTCACAGAGGACTCGACGCTGAGGATTCACTGACTCTCCTGGATCCTGGACCCTAGGTGGCTGCAGGCAGGCGGGGCAGCAGCCCAGGCAGAAGAACCACATCTAGAGTTACAGACTGCAGGCACTTTCTAAGGAAGTGTGTGCTGAGATGAGGGTGATCTACAGGGATTTATCTCTTTTTATCATCTCAGTGAGGGTGTGCACTTCTTCGGAGGGTGAGATGTAAAAAAAAAAAAAAAAGAAAAAGAAATTGGCCTGAGGGAAGAGGGCAGGGCGAGGGAACCAGACCATCTGGAAGCTGCAGCTCTGAGATGGCCACTCTGACCACAGCACTCCTAGGTCCCATCTTAGACTGACATTAATCAATAACTCATCCAAGAGATGACATCACCTCCCATCAAAGATCACTTAGCATCCCAGCAGGAAGTGAACTTCCTGTATGCTAATCAGGCCACCAAAAAGTCATGTGACAAAGGCATTTCCCTCCTTGGTCATGTGACCCTTTAACTGTGCCGTCCTTGTGAAAACCATGGCAACAGCCAGTTCTAACCAGTTTGTGACAAGCAGCCTTCATTTTGAGAAGTGAGGTAGGGTTCAGGTGTTTTTCAGAAAATGGAGGCACCCAGTTCACCCTGGAGCTGCCAGGCTGGTGGGCAATTCCTGTGTGGTGTCCACCCCCGGAGACTATGGTATGTTACAGAGACTGGGTCACTTCCAAACACAGAGGGCCACCAGCCCCTCTAGTTTCCAACATGAAAAACCTTCCTAAGCTCCATCTTTAAAACAAGGGTGCTTCACGCCTCTCAGTTCCTTCCCGAAGAGTTCTTTTAATTCAGGGAAAAGAATGCCTCTTTGATACAGGATCAAGTTGAACGTGGACATTCTTGTTTTTTTTTTTTTTTTAATTGTTTTAAATTATAGAACCATTTAGACCAGGAGAACAAAAGCAGAGTCTAGCTAGCCCAACATGCTAGAGCAGTGGTTCTCAACCTTCCTAATGCCGTGACCCTTTAATACAGTTCCTCATGTTGTGGTGACCCCCAATTTCATTGTTATAAATTGAACATAATTAAAGCATAGTGATTAATCACAAAAACAACATATAATTATATATGTGTTTTCCGATAGTTTTAGGCAACCCCTGTGAAAGGGTCGTTCGACCCCCAAAGGGGTCGCGACCCACAGGTTGAGAATCGCTGTGCTAGAGGGACGGTGGCATGGCCAGGTATACTGCTTCTGTCCAAGGCAGTCACCTGGGCACCGAGTTTATTTGGAAGCTACAAGACTTCAGGGCAAATCCAATTAGCCCATCCTGCCCATCTTGGGAACCCCTTTGTAAAATATTGTGATCAAGAGATTTTATATGACCTATGAAAAATCACTGGACGCAGGCCAGGCTGTAATCAGAGAAAATGGTCTCACTACCGCATCCTCCTTGGGCAGTCTCTGGAAAAACACATAACCCCCTCAAGTTTTCTGGAGGTAAGACCGGGATTGTAAACTTAACTTATAACAGGATCCTGCGTCCACAACGCCAGGCTACTGTCGCAGGTGTTCACCAGCCAGAGGTCAGTGTGAGGTTAGTATTTAGTGTACTCTGCCCCTCCACCCCCACCCTACTTGTGCCAGGGGAAGCAGTCTCATAGAGGGAATGCAGAAACAGTCCTCACAAACTCTGACCTTTGTTCTCTGAATGAAGCTGCCTGATGTTGGGGAAAGAGTGCTTCATCTACACTCGTGCATTTATCCATTCAGTCACTCAACTCTTTTTTGCTGAACGCTCACCTAAGAAGTAGGTGTAGTGCCAAGCAGTGAGGATAAACCCCTGGATAAAAAGGTGGTTCTGTCCTTAGGATCTACCAAGAGGGACAGGACCACTACCCACCTCAGCTCAGGAGCAGCTAGCTGGGCAGCTTCTCCAGGGCTTATAGAAATGTAGCATCTTGCTGCCCTACAGCTTGCTCAATCTAAGCCTGCATTTTAACAAGACCCCTGAGATCCCCGCACACACTAGGGGAGCTGGGAATGACTGGGCCCAATAAGGCCTCAGGACAACAAATTCCTCCTTAGGGCCAGCGGCAACCAGCTATTCCCTACCAGAACCTTCTTCTCTGCAACTCTCTGGCCCAGCAGCAGGGTCCAGAAACAGGTGGCTGCTAGTTGTGGTTATAGGTGGGGTGAGGAGTTGCTAGATCAGCACCAGCCTCACCTGCTCCTTCTGCAAAACCCCAACCTGTGCCCCAGGGCATTCCTCCCATTGGAACCCATTCACACCTCCCAGGCCAAGCCAATTCTTATCCACCCCAACCAGTCCCACCAGTCTCTATACCATGGGATCATTCTGTCTTGGGCTCTGACCTTCACCACCATTCCTTTCACCACACCCCCCATGTCCTCCTTCACAAGATGCACTTCAAACCTTTTGTGCCCCCAAAGGTCCCTGGGTTGTCCCACCCCAAGCTAGGGCTACAGGTTGTCACAGAACAGTGGCCAGGGCCCTATGGCTCTACTTATAGCCTGTCTCTAGAAGGCCCGGGTACTGGATGTTCCCAGGATGACCCAACAAGCAAAAGACAAAACAAGAGTCCAGTCCTGATGTGATTCTATGGACTCAGAAGAGGGGGTGAGGCTCCCCTCCTCCCTAGAACCAGAAAAGCAGGAATCTTCTCCTAGTGCCACACTGGCTAGGAGTGGCAGAGGGACCACAGGCCCTCCTCCCAGAGCCCATGGCCATGCTCACAAAGGCCTACCATGAGTGGGCACTGTGCACCAAGCTTGCACACTGGGGAAGGGGGCGAGTGTTGCTGTCATTCTCCCATAAACCACCCATGGTCTCACTTGATCCTGCCTCTTGCAAGTGGAGGAGCCTAGGGCAAGATACTTCCCTCCCCTCCGTGCCTCCTACAAGGACAGGAACAGGGGTTTCAGCTCAGCTGCCCCTCAGACTTGCTCAGATAACTTAGGAAGCTGTCAGGAAATCAGAGTCCAGACCTTTCCTGAAGCATTAAGAGGCTGCTCACTGTGAATGCAAGCTTGGCACACAATGGGCTACTGAGGTGACTAGCATTTAAATATTCTCAAACCTGTGAGGGCAGGAATTGTGTCTGTTCTGTGAGCAACTGTCCCAGCAGCTACAGTATGGTCTGACATAGTGGGTTTTCAGGCAACAGGATTGGCACACGCCCATTTCCTCCTCTTCCCTGGCACCTGGTTCCAGGATGGGGTCTGTAAGTCCACAAGAAACTCAGCAATACCTGTAGAGTGACTAATGATCTTGCACATGTGGGTGACTATGTCCACAGGCACAATCGATGCTGTGTTGCTAAAGGATGTGTAAATTCACTTAAAAGGATTTCTGAATTCTGGGTTATGTGTCTGTTCAGGACACAGGCCCTGGAAGTCCAACCTCTAGCCTGTGAGTCCAGGATTCTGGTGGATGTTAAGAGGAAGCCCCAATTACTCGTGGTTGACAAAACCCTGTACAGAGAACCAGCACTCCACCCTGATGAAGTCATCAGCCCAGCCTTGAGAGCCCTGTGAAGGCGCTCATTCCAGCTGACCCTTGACTGTGCTCACACTCCATCTAGTCCTGTTCCCATGACCTGGGCTGGTTTTGTGACTTGCTCTCTCTACAGGAACGTGGAGGAAGCAACACTGCAAGCTTCTGAGGCAAGGCCACAGGAACCTTGCAGCTCCTACTTGGGCCCCTAGAGTGAGCCCACGAAGGCCCAGGTACTGCAGTTCCCGAGACCACCTTGGTGTAGGATGCCAAGCTAGCTTCATGGAAAGAAGGTCTCTGAGGGTCAGAGACAGCCATGGAGATGAGCCTAGCCATCCCATGTGAGTGACAAAGCCACCAGTCATCCAGCTCAGCTAACGTGAACTGTAAGAACAAGAGCCCAAGAAGCAGTGCCCTGCTGGGACCAGTCAACCAGGAGACCCAACAGACCATTACAAACCAATACATCATTACTTTAAACCACTAAGATAATGGGGCCAACAGGGAGTGAGCCCACACCACGGTAACTCCTTGTCCTCCCTCAGACTGTCCCCAACAGAGGCCATCTATCCTAGACATTTGCCAGGAGCCGGTCCATCCTTGCTGTTTCAAAGGACCTGGCATATATGGCATACTGTTCTTAAAATGTTTGCTCACCTTCTTGGCACTATGTGTTTTAACCAAGGTCTCCTCTCTGAGAAAGGTTGTTTCCCCAGGTAGGGATTTTCCCCTGAAGTTAGGGAGGGAATAAAACCCCTCAACTAAGTGCCAGGCGGGTAATTAATCACTTTAACTACGAACAATCATGCTTAAGCTACATAATCTTTACTCCCTGGAATGGAGATAAGAAACGCCCTAACCTTTGTAATAGAGATTGATAGGATTGAATCAACTGGTATAAATACAGATGTAACAAGACAGAAAGAGACAGAACTTAGAACACAGAACCTAGACAGAACTTAGACACAGAACTTAGAAGACAGAACTTAGAAGACAGAACCAAGAGGCACAGAACCTAGACACAGAACCTAGAGAAGAACCTAGAGACAGAACATGGCAAAAGATCCTTCTTCGCCGACTCCGTCCACACCTTTGGGGACCCCTGGACCTGCTGGGGTTGGACCCCAGCATCTGGCGCCCGAACAGGGACCCCTAGGTAAGCCCCACTCTCGGGATGAATAGGACTCCACCGTAGGAAGAGGGTGGATAGTCTTCGCGGACTCCATCCACACCTTTGGGAACCCCTGGAACAGGATTCCCCTAGGTAAACACCCCTCCTCCCCCGCCATTGAGAACCCCACACTCGGGACGGATAGGACTCCACCAGGATACTGCAGACCCCCCTATAGAGGATAAGTAGGATAAGAAGGTGGATAGTACAGAACTTAGATTGAGAAGATGTGCCATACTGAGTCCAAAGAAAGAAGACTCTGTATTGATCTTTTAACACATATGCTTGCTAGCAGAGGAATTAAGGTTACTCCCAGTCAGACAGAACGTTTTATATAAGAAGTATGTCCATGCTTTTCTGAGGAAGGAAAGGTAAATGTAAAGGCATGGGAGGAGGTAGGCCCAAGGAGCCTTATCCTTAACCCCACTGCAGCCTTTCCACCCCGGGAAAGTGCAGGATTGGCAAGCTCTCCCTGGGGTGATAGATCAGGACTCAGGTAATAGCGGAAAGCGCCAATCCTACTCTTAAAATGGATACAAGAGAGCATTTCAGGTTTTTCTTTTTAATGCCTGGCTTTTAAAAATAAAAAAGGGGGAATTTGCCAGGAGCCGGTCCATGCTTGGTGTTTCAAGGGACCTGGCATATATGGCATACTGTTCTTAATATGTTTGCTCACCTTCTTGGCACTATGTGTTTTAACCAAGGTCTCCTCTCTGAGAAAGGTTGTTTCCCCAGGTAGGGATTTTCCCCTGAAGTTAGGGAGGGAATAAAACCTCTTAACTAAGTGCCAGGCGGATAATTAATCACTTTAACTACGAACAATCATGCTTAAGCTACATAATCTTTACTCCCTGGAATGGAGATAAGAAACGCCCTAACCTTTGGAATAGAGATTGATAGGATTGGAATCAACTGGTATAAATACAGATGTAACAAGACAGAAAGAGACAGAACTTAGAACACAGAACCTAGACAGAACTTAGACACAGAACTTAGAAGACAGAACTTAGAAGACAGAACCAAGAGGCACAGAACCTAGACACAGAACCTAGAGAAGAACCTAGAGACAGAACATGGCAAAAGATCCTTCTTCGCCGACTCCGTCCACACCTTTGGGGACCCCTGGACCTGCTGGGGTTGGACCCCAGCATCTGGCGCCCGAACAGGGACCCCTAGGTAAGCCCCACTCTCGGGATGAATAGGACTCCACCGTAGGAAGAGGGTGGATAGTCTTCGCGGACTCCATCCACACCTTTGGGAACCCCTGGAACAGGATTCCCCTAGGTAAACACCCCTCCTCCCCCGCCATTGAGAACCCCACACTCGGGACGGATAGGACTCCACCAGGATACTGCAGACCCCCCTATAGAGGATAAGTAGGATAAGAAGGTGGATAGTACAGAACTTAGATTGAGAAGATGTGCCATACTGAGTCCAAAGAAAGAAGACTCTGTATTGATCTTTTAACACATATGCTTGCTAGCAGAGGAATTAAGGTTACTCCCAGTCAGACAGAACGTTTTATATAAGAAGTATGTCCATGCTTTTCTGAGGAAGGAAAGGTAAATGTAAAGGCATGGGAGGAGGTAGGCCCAAGGAGCCTTATCCTTAACCCCACTGCAGCCTTTCCACCCCGGGAAAGTGCAGGATTGGCAAGCTCTCCCTGGGGTGATAGATCAGGACTCAGGTAATAGCGGAAAGCGCCAATCCTACTCTTAAAATGGATACAAGAGAGCATTTCAGGTTTTTCTTTTTAATGCCTGGCTTTTAAAAAATAAAAAAGGGGGAATTTGCCAGGAGCCGGTCCATGCTTGGTGTTTCAAGGGACCTGGCATATATGGCATACTGTTCTTAATATGTTTGCTCACCTTCTTGGCACTATGTGTTTTAACCAAGGTCTCCTCTCTGAGAAAGGTTGTTTCCCCAGGTAGGGATTTTCCCCTGAAGTTAGGGAGGGAATAAAACCTCTTAACTAAGTGCCAGGCGGATAATTAATCACTTTAACTACGAACAATCATGCTTAAGCTACATAATCTTTACTCCCTGGAATGGAGATAAGAAACGCCCTAACCTTTGGAATAGAGATTGATAGGATTGGAATCAACTGGTATAAATACAGATGTAACAAGACAGAACTTAGAAGACAGAACCTACACAGAACCTAGAGACAGAAGAACTTCGCTGGAGAAAACATGGCAAAAGATCTGGACAGAAACTGGCAACAGAACCTAGAGAGAGAACCTGGCTGAAGAACCTAGAGACAGAACCTGGCTACAGAACCTGGATAGAACATGGCAAGAGAACCTGTCTAGAACCTGGTGACTGAACCTGGCTGGAGAAGCTGGACAGAACCTGGCTGGAGAACCTAGTGAGGGAACATGGCTACAGAACCTGGCTGAAGAACCTAGCAAGAGAACATGGACACAGAACCTGGCTGGAGATCCTAACCAGAACTTCACTGGAGATCCAGACCAGAACTTGGCTGGAGATCCTGGCTAGGCTGCTGATCAACTGAACGCTGTCTCCATGTCATTCCTTCTTCGCCGACTCCGTCCACACCTTTGGGGACCCCTGGACCTGCTGGGGTTGGATCCCAGCAGACATTACCCTGGGATAGAGTAGGGAGAGACAAGGGGGGTTCCTAGTAGCCACCCCTGCTGACTCTCAAAGCCCCCCAAAGGGACCAGTGCAGTTCTCCACACATGTATCTCCTGTGGCAGATACAGAACTTGGAATAAGATAGACATGGAGTTCCAGGAAGACCGAGCAAGAGATCAGAGCTGCCCAGCAAAGAGGGTGAGGAGAAAGTCCCACAGAAAAGGAGGGGCCATCCTCAAGCCTATGAGCCACCACCTTCAGATACAACCTGGAGTGATATCTGAGTCACAGCCAAAAGCAATTCCATGCTTAATCCAATGAGCACCCCTCCACCCCCACAATTCCAGAAACACTTCTAGAAAAGACCTACGAGAAAATAAGAGGTATCACCAGTTCCTGGGTAGTCCTACCATCTGGCACCATCTTGCTGGCAGGCCCCTGAGAACTGGGTGTCTTGACAGACACACATTTCTGGGGCCTTTCATGGCCACCTGGACATGGAGACTGCTCACTGGAACCCCACCCTCCTTTTCCAAGGGATACCATTCACTCAGAAACATTTGATGTGACTAGACAGGAAGCTCTGCTGCCCAGACACAGATTGTGCCTCTCAGTCCATGTCCTGCCTGCCCCATAGGGGGAGGGGTGCCTGGTCCCCTCCCCAGACCCTTACAGCCCTTGGAGCCCACCAGCCTACTTCTCACCCCTCTGCTTGAATCCCTTCTTGGCATCCACTGCTACTTCTCCCAGCACTGTAACTTGACACCCTGTTGGCTGGGATGTCAAGAGAAAAGCCTGCTTTGTGGGGGCCTGGAAGTCAGGACACATTTTGCTTCTTGGCCACAAAGGCCATGGAGGTGAGCACCTGCAATAGGATTTTTGAAACCTAGCCATCATTCTTCCTGGAGACTTCAGGTCTATCACTCTGGGATGCCATTACAGTGCACCTGCCCTGCCACAGCTACAGCTGAACATATCAGGAGAAGAAGAGGGAGCATGTGTGGCCAGGCTCTGGCCTGTGCGCCCAATCCCCCCTTTAGGATCTCCAGCACAGACATGGGCAATCCCAGGGCACATGGCAGGAGCAGAGGAGCACTATGCCATCAGCAAGGTCAGGAGACATCCAGCCTATCTTTCGGGGGCTCCTTTTAGGAACAAAGGAACCCCTGAAAGTTACAAATCCTGGCCAGGAAGGCCAAGAGGACCTCACTGTGACTGGAAGCAGTGATAGGGGCCAGTTTCCGGGTGTGAAGAGTTGCTGAGAGATGTACAGACAAGCCAAAGAGAGGACCCCCTGAGCCAACAGCTGGCAGTGGCCTCATGGAAAGACCCCAACACCAAATAGTAACAAGGTAGACTGCAGGGCCAGGTCCCACCCAAGGAGTCACTTCAGCATGATCCTGACCGGTCCAGCCAGGATTCAACACCACCAGGGAGATTAAATCCAGTTCAGCACACACTGTTCAAAAATTCAGGAAGAGACACTTATTGGAAATGACCAGTCATAGAACTGAAAAGCTGATATATGTAAGGTTTGGAAAAATCGCCCAGGACATACACTGATTCTTTATAATGGCCAGCCCTGTGCCAACCATCAAGATGCACACGTCCATGTAATCCTCGCAGCTGTTCGACTGTTACACCCGTCCACAAGTGAATAGTAGTCTGAATGGAATGATTTTCCCAGGTCACATGCCTGTGGCCTGCAGAGAGTACTAGTATAAGGTGGGAGAGGATGGGTCCCATGTGACTTTCAACTCTGACGTCTCTACCTTGAGTTACCAAACACAATTTTTATATTAGATTAAAGGGGGAAGTGTTTTTATTCATACTTGAAGGATCCTAGACAGCCAGCAGCATCTGCATATAAAGTCCCTGAAGTAACATAGAAATGACTGTGAGGACATAGACGGGGTCTCAAACTTGACTGAGAAACAACTCTCATTACACATGGATGACCATCTGCCTGATGAAACTAGGTAGGATTTTGGCACTTGGGAATCCAGGCTCCCAAAGGGCCAGGACCTTGGAAGAGTAAAAGAAAAACAAACGTCAAACCCAGACTGTTGGCCACAGCATCAATGCTAGTGTCCACTCTTTCCTCTGTTCCCTAACCACATGTTAGGCCAATCTTCCACCAATGAGGACATAAAGAGAACCCAGGAGCACTCTCCAGCTCAGAGGGACTCCAGACATCAGATGAACCCAAACCCACATTTTGGGATGCCGGCTTCCTCACCAACATATAGCAAGAGAAGGGTCACCTATGTGCAGGTGAAAACCACACATGAGCAACAAGCACGGCTTCCTAGTTTGTACTAACCACAAACTTTTGTGATAAATGGAAAGCACACACTTTGCCTCCCTTTAAATACCTAATTCAAACTGCTGGATACTTCCCCCACCTTCCACAGGCAAATCCTTTCAGGCTCACCTGTTCCCCAACCCTCACATGCTTAGACCTGCTCCAGCTACTCTTGAGCCCAGCAGCCAAGGGACTCCACACAGGTCAGCCACCCAGGTCATACAGGAGGACGGGGGGTGGGGGGGGGGGGGGGTGGGGGGGGCAGGTGTACTTCTCTGGCTGTGGGAACCTGGCCCCAAACCTCAATGAATCTTGGTTTCTTCATCTTCAAAATGAATGCTGCTGACTTCAAGGGGGTGTCATGAAATGTAAAAGATACAAAAAAAAAAAAAAAGCATCTAGTCAAAAGACAGTGACCCTGCCTTTCTTCCAGATCCTTGCAGAATGCAATGTGCACACGTGAGGCAACCCCATCACTTTCTCTGCTCTGAACTGACTCATCTGATCACCCGCCCTGCAACTGGAGGTCCCTAGGGACAAGGTCTCAGGCTGAGGGTTTCTCTTCCTTCCACTGTCTGACCCCAGCAGGCCATCAACCATTGTGCTGCTGGAGACATAAGCACAGACCCTGCTGGGGATCCTGACTCTTCCCACGCTGGACAGCCAGAAACGATTTGCCTGTGCTCCTCTGCATAACACTGGGCTACTAGCAGTTCCCCAAATAGGTCCTTGGGACCCCTCCAGGGGCTCTGCCAGGTTGTAACACGGAGACAACATCTGCTTTTTTCGCCAAGGTGGGACAGCAGTGCCAAACTATGCCAGGAGTCAGTGTTGTCACGCTATGGGCAATGCCCTTATGAAGAACCATTGATTGGCTGCCTTCTGCATGCCCCCCCACTGGGGATCAAGTCCAAAGCATGGACATGTGCCCTGACAGGGAACGGAACCGTGACCTCCTGGTTCACAGATCAATGTTCAACCACCCCAGTCCTCGAGTTAGAGTCTTTTTAATATTCTGTGACAAGATAGAATTTTGAAAAACTAGTGTTTGCCTCTATGAGCCCAACAGCTTCCCAACATATCAGAGATGAACTAATCTGATTCTACAATACTGAAAATGAAATGTGTCAGTAGAGTTGACCCTTGAACAACTCAGGAGTTGGGAGCACTGACCCCTGAACAATAAAAAATCCACATGTAACTTTTGACTTCCTAAAACTTTACTAATAAATAACCTACTGTTGACTGGATGTCATACAGATAACATACCGACAGTCAATACAGATGTCAAACAGACAGTCAATTAACACATATTTTGTATGGTATATGTATCATATACTATATTCTTACAATAAAGTAAGCTAGAGTAAAAATCAAGATGATCATAAAAAAAGACATTTACAGTACTATATGTTAATGAAAAACATCTATGTATAAGTGGACTCACACAGTGCAAACCCATGTTGTTCAAGGGTCAACTGTATCTGAAAGATCTCAACAAGCAAGTAAACCAGTATTTTCTAATGTTCAATGATACAACAAAAATCAAACAGAATAAAAAAATCATTCAGGAGGAGAAGAGACATATTTCCCAGGCAGAAGAATATCAAGTAATCTATGCAGATGCTACAACCTTGAAGAGGGGGGAATGGTTACTATGGGCTGTAAAATAGTGACTTCCTTCCAAAGTGGGTAGCACACAAAAAGGCAAGAGAGAAGCTTTACATGGGAGACACCTGACAGACACCACCTCCACCAGGGGATCAAGGTCAACATCAGTGAAAAGTCACATTCGCTTAGCTGGCGTGGCTCAGTGGTTGAGAGTCAACCTATGAACCTGGAGATCACAGTTCAATTCCCAGTCAGGGCACATGCCCAGGTTTCAGGCTTGATCCCTAGTTGGGGGCATGCAGGAGGCAGCTAATCAATGATTCTCTCTCATCATTGATGTTTCTATCTCTCTCTTCCTCTCCAAAATCAATTTTTTTAAAAAAAAGTCACATTGATGGTATGTGCCCCAGACACAATGTACAGAGAAGGGTGCCTCACCTCTGTGGTCTTCCTCACCCTCCACATACCCACCACCCCAGTCCAACCATAAGAAAACACAAATCCCTATTGAGGGCATCCTACAAAATACCTCAATGGTACTCAAAACTGTCCAGGTCATCAAATCAGGAAAGGCTGAGCCCGACTGGCGTGCATTGACCTATGAACCAGGAAGTCACAGTTCGATTCCAAGTCAGGGCACATGCCCTGTTGTGATCCCCAGTGGGGCCATGCAGGAGGCAGCCTATGGATGATTCTGTCTCATCATTGATGTTTCTATCTCCTCTCTGAAATCAATAAAAAAATATATATTTAAAAAAGGGGGGTGGGGGAAGGGGAGAGTCTGAGAAACTATCTCAGCCCAGAGGAGCCTAAGGAAACTAAATGTAACAAGGATCCTGGGACAGAAAAGGTAAAAAAAAAGGAAATCTGAATAGATTATAGACTTTAGTTAATAGCAACATGTGGGTGTTCGGTTCCACAGTAACCTATTAACAATGGGGAGACTGGGATAGGGTGAGCAGAATCTTTGCAACCTTTCTGTTAATCTAAAATGATCCTAAAATTAGGATGTACTTTTTTAAAAAAAAGATTATTCTGTTCAAAATGCAAAAAAGACTGGTGGACTTTAATGCAACCAAGTACAGGAAGTTCACTAAAAAGGTTTAAGAGTCTATAGTGCAACTAACTGTTAGGGCAGTGATTCTCAACCTTTCTAATGCCGCAACTCTTTAATACAGTTCCTCATGTTGTGGTGACCCCCAACCATAAAATCATTTTCATTGCTACTTAACTGTAATTTTGCTACTGTGATGAATCGTCATGTAAATATCTGATATGCAGGATGTATTTTCATTGTTACAAATTGAACATAATTAAAGCATAGTGATTAATCACAAAAACAATATGTAATTATATATGTGTTTTCTGATGGTCTTAGGCAATCCCTGTGAAAGGGTCTTTTGACCCCCAAAGGGGTCGCAACCCACAGGTTGAGAACCGCTCTGTTAGGGAGCGGCCACTTTGTTTTAGTGTTCCATTAAAAGAAGAAATACACAATTATCTAAAAAGACTAACCAAACACCTCAGTGTCCCAAATGTTCTGTGTGAAGCTGGGTTTTTTCCCACAGGCTTTAACCCTAACAACATATCACAAGAAATTGGTTGCAGAAGAGATATGAGAATCCAGCTGTCTACTTACTAAGCAAAGTAATTAAACTTGCAGAATAGTTATTTCTCATAAAAAAAAAGTTATTTATGCTGCCATGTAATAATGGGTCATCTTTATTAAATGAATAACATTGTCATCTTTATTAGATGAATTAATATTGTCAACAGATACTTTCTTTTTTTTTTTTTTTAAATATATTTTATTGATTTTTTACAGAGAGGAAGTGAGAGAGATAGAGAGTTAGAAACATCGATGAGAGAGAAACATCGATCAGCCGCCTCCTGCACATCTCCCACTGGGGATGTGCCCACAACCCAGGTACATGCCCCTGACCGGAATCGAACCTGGGACCTTTCAGTCCACAGGCTGACGCTCTATCCACTGAGCCAAACCGGTTTCGGCAACAGATACTTTCTTTTAAAAAAATATTTTTATTGATTTCAAAGAGGAAGGGGGAGAGAGAGAGAGAGAGAGAGAGAGAGAGAGAGAGAGAGAGAGAGAGAGAGAGAGAAAGAACACGACATCAATGATGAAGAGTCATCAAGGCCCCTCCTGGGGGTTGAGCCCACAACCCGGGCATGTGCCCTTGACCGCAATCAAACCCAGGACTGCTCAGTCCACAGGCTGACGCTCTATCCACTAAGCCAAACCAGCTAGGGCATCAACAGATATTTTCAACACCAATGTTCTCTGGGTACTAGAGATGGTAAAGGGGCTGTGCCAGTGCTTGTGGCAAAGGGTTTCCCATCCCTGTGGCAGATGCCAGTCTGAGCAAAGGCTCCTGAGTGAGGGCCTCCTGACACATGGACTTTTTCTTGAAGTTATATTTTGAAAAGAGAGAGATACTAAAAATTTAATAGGACTCACCCCACAGATACACTGTAATTTCCCTATAAAATCCACTCAATTATAAGGCAACAAAACTTGGTAACCCTGTTCTTGTGGCCTTTAAAGCAGCGACTGTACAGGCCCCGCCGTTACTCAATGCACAGATACTGGCATTTCCCAGGGCAGCTCCGCTCTGACACTGTGCGCCTGCAGATTGGGAGACCAAGCACAAACTCCCATTGCTAGTACACTACCCTGCACCTGATGCCCCACTCTCCACAGACTGCTACTTTCCAGGCAAAGGTATTTTCTCTCTTTCCCAACAGGTCCACCTCCATCCTCAAGTCCAGGTGCTCCTCAGCTCTACCCAGGCCCAGAACACCACCTCTTCCCCCTCAGGGGGCACTCCAGGGCCTGACCTTCCCAGCCAGACAGCCACCCTGCTCCCACAACCCTGGGCCTTCTCAGGCCCCAACTCTGAACAAACCCAAAGGCTCCAGGGACCTGAAACTCTAAGTACCCCAATTTCTGGCTGTAAGCTCCCCAGACAGTGCCACCAAGACTGCTCTGTTCCACAATGACCATAGGCACTGCCAAGTGTTCCTGAAGGAAGAAAATGCGGTATGCCTGAACTGGTCATTCTCCTCAGAGTACCATTGTGTTGATGTTTTTTCCCCCGAGAGCTGTCAAGGCTCTGCTTTGAGGAACCCTACAAGCTACCAGGTCTCAGTCCCACTAAGACCTGAAGCTTTGCAATGTGGTTATATCACAACTATTTTTAAGATTAAATACTAAAAATAGGCAGTATTATGGCTTGGGACCCAAGGAAGAGGAAATGCAGCAAGGGCTGGGTTTTTTTCTCTCCTTGATATATTTTTATTGATTTCAGAGAGAGGAAGGGAGAGGGAGAGACAGAAACGTTGATAAGATCAGCTGCCTCCTGCATGCCCTCTACTGGGGACTGTGCCCTGACTGAGAATCTAACCGTGATCTCCTGGTTCATAGGTCAACCACTGAGTCACACTGGCCAAGCAGCAAGGGCTGGTTTATATCTCCCACCTCTCCACCCCTCGCACACTCCTCACTCATCCTGCCCCTTGTGGGCCCCTGCATGGTGCCAGCATTGAGACTGCCTTGGCCAAAGGGAACTCAACAAGTTCAAAGGCAGCTGATGCCTGGCTGTGCATGTCACCCACCTTACTCCCACAGGTGTCTGTGGACATCCACCTATACTCCCCTCTCTCACGCTTGGACACCCATGAGTCCCATGGCTCCTTCCCATTAGCACTGCGACAAACCTTACTGAATGACACTGGGAGCTTCTAAGGCTCAGGAATGACCAACCTTGTCCGGCTGGCGTGGCTCAGTGGTTGAGTGACCTATGAACCAGGAGGTCATGGTTGATTCCCAGTCAGGGCAAATGCCCAGTGGGGGGCATACAGGAGGCAGCCAATTGATGATTATCTCTTACCATTGATATTTCTCTTTCTCCCTTCCTCTCTGAAATAAATAAATAAAATAAAATAAAATAAAATAAAATAAAATAAAATAAAATAAAATAAAATAAAATAAATAAAATAAAATAAATAAAATAAAATAAAATAAAATAAATAAAATATCAGCCTCGACTCAGGGATGGTGGGTTCTAAGGATGGGGTAAACTGTCCTGGGCCACATGGGGGTGAGTGGAATCAGGCTGAAAGACACCCTCATTCTCTTTCCACCACCTGCTGGTACCACCCTCAGGCTCACAAATTACAATTCATGTGTTAATCTTCTCAAGGGAAAAATTTTGGCAATCTCTTGCAAACAGGCCAGCTCTCCTTTTCCTTCAGGGCACTGAGAAAATGCTCCTCTCCTAGTGTGTCCCCTGTTTGTCCCACCTGGGGTCACACACACCTTTGGGAGGTCCCAGGAATAACTCCTGTCCCCACCTGCTCTACAGAGTCCTCCCCTTCATTTTGTTCCTTTACCAGATTAGGTGGCTGTGAAGGACACAGTGGGATCCCTCGGTCCCAGTGCTCTGGCCAGTGCACTTGCCACCCCCGCATCACAGGATGCAAGATAAAAAGCCGTGCATATTAAGAGCAGTTTTAGCCAGCCCAGTAGAGGACTGGCTGGTCAGAGACGTTCCCTCACATATCCCTGCAAGTAGAACGTTTAAATGACCCAACTAACAGGGTGAGGAGCCTGTCAACATGTGACAAAACACGAGCAGGAATATGTGCTATGAGGAGGTATCAGAAACTGCATTGCAGAATTACACCGAAGAATTTCAAAATAATTTGCAAATCTGCTTAATTCACACATGTGTGAAGAGAAGCATTCCTGGCTGCTGAAGGATAAGCACTTAAGAGTGTTTACCTTGATGACCATGAACAAGGGCTACCACACAGGACATCTCCAGAAGGCTTACACTGTTCAGTGAGAAACCATCCCCTCCATGGCCAGAGGAGGGTGCCGTAAAGGCAACAGCAAAGTGACAACCCATGGTGCTCCTTACCTACCATGCCGGCTCACACTATGCCCAGAGTGACACTATGTCACTCTGATATCCCAAAATAATCTAATAACTTTTAGAAGTACAGGTGAACCCCTCAAATGTCAATTATTTCAAACCTGGAATAAGGTATGGTCAGAGAGAGAACTGGGATGAGGAGCCCGAAGGGAAGGGGTGAGGCAGAGAATGAGAAGATGGAGAGGCCACAAAAGTTTGGAGGTGGCAGTGACACAGAGAAGAGAGCATGGAATCAGGAACTGATTTCCAAAGAAACATACCTCTCAGTTCTCATGTTCTGAACACAATAAAAAACACAAGCAGCTCTAACCGGTTTGGATCAGTGAATAGAGCGTCGGCCTGCGGACTCAAGGGTCCCAGGTTGATTCTGGTCAAGGGCATGTACCCTGGTTGCAGGCACATACCCAGTAGGTAGTGTGCAGGAGGCAGCTGATCAATGTTTCTCTCTCATCAATGTTTCTAACTCTCTATCCCTCTCCCTTCCTCTATGTAAAAAAGCAATAAAATATATTTTTTAAAATTAAAAATAAATAATAAAAAATAAAAAACACAGGCAGGCTAAGATTTCCAGTTGGAGCTGATGGAGTAGCTCTCTGAGACCTGGGCTCTCCTGGAAGTTGCCCAGAAGCAGAGAGAGAATCAGCAGTGAAAGGGAGCAGCCAAACCACAACAGGTGCTGGGAAGGGAGCTGAGCTTCAAAGGGTCTCCCAGAGTGCTGGAGCCCCAACTCAGAGAAGTGATGGTCAGAAGGAACGAACAGGTTTCTGGATGCAGGACTTCCAAAGCTCTCACATAAGACAGGGAGGTCAATCCCTGTGAGGAAGATTGCAGATGAACCAGGGTGAGGGCCACACCTACTTGGCTATGTGAAAACCAGGACCCTTTCCCAAGCCATCACGCCCAACTGTGTCACAGCTGTGTCACATTCGCCCAACTCACTCAAGGATACACATTCCAGTAGACAGCTGGCCAGCAGGCCAGGCACAGCTGCAGTGCCACATGGTCCTGAGAACACAGTGGGTAGGGGCTCAGGTTTGCACATGGCCAGTGAGCACTCCTACCCATCACCAGACAGGCAGCCAGTGCAGCAACAATCAGCCTTCTGTTATCAAGGGCAAAAGACTGATAGTCATACAAGTAGACCAGGACCCGGACCCATACCGCTCTGGAAACCCATTGGCTAAAATTGTAAAGACTTCCGTGGCCTGTTTTACTCAGTGATTAGAGCGTCAACCCTTGGACGGTCTCAGGTTTGATTCCTGGTCAAGAGCACATACCTCAGTTGCAGGCTTGGTTGCATGCTGTAGGCAACCAATTGATGTCTCCCCCACCCCTCTACTCTCTCTAAAAATCAATTAAAAAATATCATCGGGTATGGTTTTAAAAAGACTGAAGATACCATCATCCTGTACACCAAAAAGGTGGCAAGGTTCAATTCCTGGTCAGGGTGCATGCGGGAGGCAACCAATTGATGTTTCTCTAAAAATATAAAAATAAAATAAAAATAAAAAAGATTGAAGACACCAAGTGAAAATGAAGTGGCCAGTCCCCCACACCTACCAGAGTAAAATGGCCTAGACATTTTGGGGGATGGTAGTTTCTTTAAAACAACACACACCAAGAGAAATGAGGATCAATGTCCATGTAAAGACTTCTGCAGGAATGATCATGGCAGCTGTGCTTACCCAGCCCTGGCAGTCTATGGACAGGGGAGTGGATAACTCTGACATCCATGCAGGAGTCGCTCAGCAAAATGCCGATACGCACCATGAATGAATCTCAAAGCACACAGAGAGAAGCCAGAATCCACCAAACACATACTGCATGACACCATTTGTAGGAAGTCTGAGAAGAAGAGAGGTTATGTCTAGCGTGGGAGAGTGCATCCAGTCAGGGAGGCCAGGAAATGCATGGAGGGCTTGAGGGAATTTCATAGGGTGAGGACAAGGTTCTATACCAGTCGTAGGCAAACTACGGCCCGCGGGCCGGATCCAGCCCGTTTGAAATGAATAAAACTAAAAAAAAAAAAAAAAAGCCCGTACCCTTTTATATAATGATGTTTACTTTGAATTTATATTAGTTCACACAAACACTCCATCCATGCTTTTGTTCCGGCCCTGCGGTCCAGTTTAAGAATCCATTGTGGCCGAAACCGATTTGGCTCAGTGGATGGAGCGTCGGCCTGCGGGCCGAGGGGTCCCGGGTTCGATTCCGGTCAGGGGCATGTGCCTGGGTTGCGGGCACTTCCCGGGAGGAGATGTGTAGGAGGCAGCTGATCGATGTTTCTCTCTCATCGATGTTTCTAACTCCCTCTCTCTCTCTCCCTTTCTCTCTGTAAAAAATCAATAAAATATATTTAAAAAAAAAAAGAAAAAAAAAAAAGAACCCATTGTGGCCCTCGAGTCAAAAAGTTTGCCCACCCCTGTTCTATACTCTGCTAAGGCTTTGGACTACATAGGTGGATGCATGTATGCAAACTGTACCAGGAGAGGCTCACATGGTGTGCAACTGTTACCTCTTGCCAGGGCAGGCAGCCCCAGTGTTTACTTTATCCTTCGCCCCCCAAGAGGCCACTTATAAAGAATGTCACCCAAACAACAAACACTACCTATGACCCCTGCACTGAGTCATCTTGGGTGATGTAAACCTTTTCCTTCAGACCCCATTTCTACACAGAACAGAACAGGCTATCACACACACTCACATTACAGACAAATGGCTGCACTACCGTGTTACTTTCAGATTCATTTTTGCGTTGGAAGAAGACCTGGGTGTTAACGTGTGCGTGGATGATGTGCCTGCCTACACACCACCACTGTGGGCCATCAAGCCCTGTCTTAATTACAAATGACCAGCCAATGAGACTCCTGGGCACAAAAGAGGTGACTGGTCTCTACACAGATGTGTCACCCCCCACTACTCCCTTGGTAAATGCCAAGGTCTCAAAAGAAAGATGAGACAGTGATTCTGTTATCAAGGATACCAGCTTCAACAAAAGTGCCCTGCTTTGCAGACCCAGAAAACAGACAGTACTTTTGTACATGCTACATCTGTTATAACTTTTAAATGCCTGACCAGGGAGGTAGAAAGCCAGAAAAACTAAAAGGCAATAACACCTCTAAGGACTCTGGATGCTACTGCCAGCTTCCAGTAGGCTCTCGGTGGGTACAGTAGCCCCTCCTACCACATAAGGGGCAAGCCCTTGGTCCAAGTGAAGTCCCATCCCTGGGCTAAAGAGATGCATGACTCAATGGGGGAAGGGGAGAGAAGAGGGAGATACAAGGCTGCCTCAAGGCAGTATAGGCAGTCACCAAGATACCTGTGACACATCCAAGGTCCACGTAGCAGGCTATTGAGGAGAAACGGGGCTCTTGGTGTGCCCCTGCCCTGTCTGTGTTTTCTTCCAAGTAAAATGAGAGAAGTAGAGATGATCTGCTTAGGTACCCAATGACTTCGACCCTCCTCCCCCATGAGCCATACCCTCAAATAGTCCCTAAGGCCTCTGCATGTTGTTTCATAATATGGTACCCCAGAAAGTAGCATGATGAGTTCATTTCTGTCCCCAATACATGGTTTGGCTCAGTGGACAGAACGTCTGCCTGTGGACTGAAGGGTCTAGGGTTCGATCCCCAGTAGGGGACATGTAGGAGGCAGCTGATCAATGATTCTCTCTCATCACTGATATTTCTCTCTCTCTCTCTCCCCCCCCCCTTCCTCTCTGAATCAATAAAATATACATACATATAAAGAAAAGAAAAAGGCACACACAAAAATACATTTTCAGTGAAACATGGAGGTGACTATTCATGGAACCCCCACCCTACATAGGCTCAGGGTGACAAGGGACGTAGTCCTTACGTTTCAGGTGCAAAACATCTAAAGAAGTAGTTCATGTTTTTTGTTCTTGTTGTTTTTAATACATTTTTTATTGATTTCAGAGAGGAAGGGAGAGGGAAAGAGAGATAGAAACTGATGTTTCTATAATGAGAGAGAATCGTCAACTGGCTGCCTCCTACACCCCCCGCCCCCCCTTTGGGGATCAAGCCCTCAAGTCAGGCATATGCCCTGACTGAATCGAACTGCAACTGTGGATGCTCAACCACTGAGCCACGCCAGCCAGGCAAGGTTCATGTTTTACTGAGTTTGAATGTTTCTTGATCCAAGGGAAAGGGGGGGGTGACAGGGAGTTGTTCTCACTTGTGTGTGTCCCAGATTATTTCTGAAGATCAACAATTTGTGACAGAAAGACTCTCCTCTAGAAGGAGTAGATTCTACTTATCACAAAAACAACACAAAGAACCCAATGCTATCCCAGCTTCAGCCTTATCTAATAGTCCTGACTTGAGGTGGGGGGAGGGTAGCCTATGCCCAACCTTTGGGTTGGTCTCGCAAGACCAACAGGCTCACGACTTCCACCTCTGTGATTTTTGTTTTTCTGAGAGCACACTTGTGGATGCCAGAACGAAAACCAAACTATTTTTAACTTCACTTGTATTTTTTTAAAACATTCATATTAAGGTATAATTTATATACCACAAAAGTCATCTATTGTAAGAGTACAATATAATGATTTTTAATAAATTTAGAGTTGTGCAACCATCACCACAATCCAATTTTAGAACACTTCCATCACCCCGAAAAGTACCCTTGTGACCATGAGCTGTTAATCATTGCTACCACCCACCCCTGCCATACCCCATGGAGCCACTAATTTCTCTCCTCTCTACACTGTTTGCTTTTTTTGGACACTCCCCGTAGATTCAATTCTACAATATGTAGAGTCTGGGTTGGGAGTCTCTCCCTTGGCATGACAAGCCTGACATTCATCCATGTTGTAGCATGTATTGATAATCTGTGCTGTTCATTTCTGAATAGTCATCTACTATGCAAATTTAGCATATCTTATTCACCCAAGAATATGTGGACTGTTTCCATGTTTTAGCTATTACAAATCATGCTGCTTTGGACATTCAAGTACCTGCCTTTGTGTAGACATATGTTTTCATTTCTCCTGGGTACATTCCTTGGACAGATTGCTGAATCATGTGGTAAGTACATGTCTAACTTTGTAAGAAATTATCAAACTATTTGTCATTTTACATTCCCACCATGTATCAGGGTTCCTTACTCTACACCCTCACCAACATTTGCTATTATCTATCATTTTTTGGGGGGTGGGGTTGGGGGGAGAGAAGATATCAATCTGTTGCCTCCCATATGTGCCCCAACGGGAATAGAACCTGCAACCTAGATATGTGTCCTGACTAGGAATCGAACCCACAACTTTTTGGTGTATGGGACGATGCTCCAACCAAATGAGCCACCCAGCCAGGGCTTATCTGTCTTTTTTTTTATTACAGCCATCCTTGAGACTTATTTTATGGCCTAGCACATGGTCTACCCTGAGAATGTTCCATGTTCTTGTGAGAAGAGGTATTCTGCAGTCACTAAGTGGAGTGTTCTATAGATGCCCTTTAGCCAAATGGGCCAACAGTGCTCAAGTCTTTTAGAGCCATGCTGATTTTGTTTAGTTATTCTACCAGTTATTGAGAGTGGAGTATTGAAATCTTTATAACTGATGAACTGTCTATTTCTACTAACAATACTATCAGCTTATGCCTCAGGTATTTTGGGGTGTATTGTTATGTGTATATACATTTATGACTATTATTGTATCTTCCTGATATACTGTTATAAAATGCCCCTGTTGGCTTAAAGTCTATTTTATCTAATAAAATCTGGTCACTCTAGCTTTCTTATATTTACTTATGGTATATATTTCCCCATCTTTTACCTAAGGATCTAAGTGTTTCTTGTAGACAACATATAATTAAGCTGGATTGCTTTTTGTTCTACTCTGACAATTTGTGCCTTTTGATTCAGGTGTTTAGACCATTCCCACTTAACCAATCCCCCCTGGATACCAAGGGACAACTAAGTTTTGAGGGAGTCAAAAGTTATACACGAGTTTTTGACTGCACAAGGGATTGATGCCCCAGACACCTCTCCCCGCAACTGTTCAAGGGTCAAGTGTGTGCGTGTGTGTGCGTGCACGTGTGTGCGCGTGTGTGTGCGCGTGTGTGTGTGTGTGTGTGTGTGTGTTCCCGAGGGGATGTCCAAAGCCAGATCCCCTCAACGAGGATCCAAAGACTGCCTGCATCTAACACAAAAACTGTGGCCACTCACTCCAGAATGAATTTCAGTTTTAGAATGGCTCTGGGCTGAACTTGATCTTATGATTCTGTCAAAAGCCCCAACTGTATTTCTCTAAGAATTAGATAAAACATTCTGTGTGGGAAGTCAGGGAAATACTGCTCCACATGTGACATCTTGTTTTCAGCGAAGCTTAGGACTGAAGGACAGTTGTTGCCAACACTTTTTCCCTCACCACATGCCGTACACCAGGGCTGATTCTGGGTACATATCTGTCACCCATCAACCTGCAAGGCAGAGACCATTTTACAAATAAAAAAGCACCTGCTCAAGGTCAGTCAGGGAGTGTGATCTGACCCCCACTCTTCTTGCTGGCCTCCATAGCTGGGCTCTTTCCACACTCACACAGGTTCACAATGCCCTGGGGTGTCTCTCGTCCTGAAGGAGGACCCTGCCCTGTGTGCCTGGGTTAATCTTTGTCCCCTGCTCCTTTGCATCCGCTATGTGTTATAAAGATACCACAGCCATCAACTTCAGAAAACGTCACCTCATCTAAATGCCCTTCGGTTGGAAGCCAATGGATAGTGGGGAAAATCTGGGACCAAGAGGCCCAGAGACCAACTGCAGCCCAGGCTTTGGAACAGAAAGACCTGAGTTTGAGTTCCAGCTCATTCCAACTTAACCTCTCCCTCACAATTGACTGGCCTGCCCTGCAGGGGAGCATAGTGATTACAGGAAAAAAATGTACACCAGGAGCTCAGGAATGCAAGGGACCCAACAGATCTCCACAAACAAGCTCCTCCTTATCCTCACAATCTGAGACATTGCTGAGAACCAAGTCAGAGACAGGGAAAGGAGTAACAATTTTATTTCTGAAACTTTAAGAGAGGCCTCCGCTTTAGAATAGGAGCTGCAGACAGCAGAACCAGACAGAAAAGGCCTTTCTGGGTAGCAGAAACACAAAGCACACACTATCCCTCCAGCCTATGATGCTTTCCCAATAAGAGGAGATTGGATTTTCCCACTTATCTATCTCAAGGAGATAAGAATTTTCAATGAGAAGTGCCAGGCCAGACAATCTCCTTAGGATGCCAACAGTCTGGATTCCAAAATGGATTTAACACAAAGACCACAGGCTGAGGCCCCTCTGGAGTATAAGTTGACACTCACTAGAAGGCAAAGAGCCCCAAGCTTCCCCAGCTCTCTACCTCCCTACCCTCCACCGCTACTTGAGCAGAGAGATGTGAAGGGGAGTTTTCAAGGGAAGCAGCGAGGGAGACAAAGGATAGATCACAGAGGGACTGCAGAGCTGGCTGGGACGCCATGGCCACACCCACATGTCCAAGGTGAAACATCATGAGACGTGGGTGTGAACATTCTGGAGAGAACTACTCTCACCAGAGCTCTCTGGAGAGGGGGTGACAGCGGGAGCAGAGCTAGGCCTAAATTTCTCTTTACAGGGAGAAAAGGTTTCTGAGAGAACATAGAGTGGTACATTGAGTCGTATTTCTTCAAAGCTTTTTCCTTAAGAGCCTTACAAAAGTGGAGGATCAGGAAAGTTACTCTTGAAGTAATCAGTATTGACTAAGGAGAAACCAACAGATCACATCACAGACCACCTCTCCTCAGTGTGTTCCCTCCTCCAAGAGGAGCAATGAGAGGTACCCTGGGCTGGGCTCCTGACTCTGCCAGCAGCCAAATGATCCAGGCAGGGCATCGCATCCCTGGCTTCCTAAGCCTCAGATCTGAAAAGCAGGAAGGCATGACCAAATGAAAAACTCAAGTTTTCCTACAAACCAAAAGTACCAAGTTGGACAAATAGCAGGGGAACAGACAGGGGATACTACTCCCCCTCCTGAGACCCATACCCCATGCTACTGATGTCCAGGTCTCTCCGCCAGGATGGCACAACGATGCCAGGGCTGGGTCCCACAGCCATCTACATGATAACCCACCAAAACCTGCTTTCTGCAGGCTGAGGAACTGCTAGGGCCTTGAGCCCACATCCTCACATCTGGGCCTGATCTGATTCCTGTCCCCTTTCCTCCTACTCACCTGTGTGAGGTGCGCATGTCCACAGGCCCATCACCTGCCTGCTCTTCGCCTCTGCCCATGGCCGTCGCCTCAGCCCCACTCAGCAATCCTGGGGCTGGGCCTCCTGGCTCAGGTGTCACCCTCATGTCTCCATCAGTGTTTAAATCTGAAGCCAACAATCCTCTCTCCATTTTTATTTTCTTGTTCTCCACATCCTCCTCCGTTGGATCCTGTTCAAGCGCTCGTTTCTGACTCCGTGTCCGGCATGCTTCTTCGGTCATTCTGAACTTTGGGTAAGGAGAAAATAAGACATTTAAACTTGGCACAATGGAGTTGCTACCTTCTTAGTAACTTTTCAGTGTCAGCTTGGAGTATTTTTCTGGCCATGTGACAGTGACAGAAGTAGGTACACAAACGCAGGACCCACAAAGTGGTCCCGGGACATTTCTTCACTGCCCTGGGGAAGGCTGGGAAAGGAGTGGTGGGGCATCTGGGGAGCTGAGACCTCAGGGACCTGGACAGAAATAATGGAAGGAGGCTGTTTATCAGAAAGAAGGAGAATTCTTGGTGCTTCAGACTCAAAGCAAATAGAAGAAAACTGAACTCCCTAGAGGTGTCTGGAATCCAGGAAAGGGACCATGCTGTGCCAAGAGCAAGGTACTACCCAGGTCCAGGCCTACCTGCAAAAAATTGGGCTGACTCTTGACCCTTCTCCCCTTCAGTGAGGGTGGCCCTCACCTCAGGGGGATAAAGAATGGGGGTAACTTTTAATCCTATGACTGCTGGTGAGGTAAACTTTAGAGTGAATTCTGGCCCATCACCATGCCAGCGCCTGTACCTGAAACACACATATCTTGATACAAAGAAAGAGAAGAAGAATAAAACAGCTGAGTCAGTTTCTGATCCCATGACATCACTGGGCTCCACATGACCCTTCCCAGGATTCAGTCTGAGAGACAAAGCACTTTCTAGAAAACTAGTCTGAACCGGTTCCAGACAACAAGCTGAAGTGCTGTTAACCCTCACACAGACAGGAGGGAGGACAGGCAGTGATGTCTGCAGGGAGGCTGCAGGCATTCCATAGCTAAGTCTAGGACACGGGCACCCGCTCTTACAGGGGCCACTCTGAGCCCAGCCTCGATGTTCCAAACAGGGCAGGGCACCAGAAACAAGACTGTGAGAGTTCATCAGGGGTCAGAAAGGAATTTAGCTGCTAGGCTAAAGCAGAATTCCCAAAGTGCCTGTTCTCCTCAGGACAGTCAGAAGCCATGCCCACCAATACCTGGCCAGGGGGAGGAGTACACCTGTGAACCCCTCAGAGCCCCAATTCACACCTGTGGTATGCCTACATGCAAGGCCTCCCAGCGCCTCAGTTTCCTCACCAGTGAACACCCTGGGAGGCCTGTTCTGGACAGGGCTGGGTAGACCCAGTCCTGAAGCCCACCTTCTGGGAGGCTGGGGACAGCACAAAGCAACAAAGGGGCCAAATCATCATATATGGGACACGTTCCAGAGCTGACTCAGTTACAACATCCTTAAAGGAGGCCCGACCCCAACGGGTTCTACTGTGGACTTAGAGTGGAAGGAAGGAAAGGACAGCTGCTTCTTGCTCCTCCCAAAGGAGGCAGAGCAGCCCCTCTGCACATGTATTAGACCACCATGGCACTGACATCTGCTTTTACAGTCATTCCAAAGGGTTGAACAGAGCACGTCTCCCCATCGCCATGTCACCCCCAGGGTGCTCCCCACTCCATCTAGATGGAGGGCAGAGCTACTAGTTATAGCTCAGCATCCATCTGCCCCCAACCCCCCCTTGTCATCCCAGCCTGCTCCTGTAGCAACTGCTCAGCTTCAGCCGCCCCTATACAGCCCCCAACCCTCTGCTCTTGCCCAGATCTCCCCATTCCCTCATCCACCTCCCTGTAATCTCTTCACTGTCCCACAGGGAAGTGAGGAATGTTCCCATTTGCCTCTTAGTCCAAAGTGCTAGGTTTCTTTTTCCAACATGCCTTGACCCCAAACCCCATCAGCCTGTTCACAGAGTCTGTCCACCCTGTCTCTCTACAAGTCACTGTCCTGAGTATCTTTCATTGTGGGAAAGGTGAATCATTTTTCCTTTGGGCACAGCCTGAAACAGAAGTTCCTCAAACATCTGAAAATTGGGACAAGAGGAGCAATTCTGAGGCCACCTTGGCTGGCAGGTATGTGTGCCCCCAGGAATGGGAGAAGCCTATCTGGATAGAAGATGAGGGGAATACCAGGATCTCAGGCAAGGAGGGACCTCAATGGAGTCTGAGGAAATTCTGCCCGAGGAAGAAGTTCCCATTCTGGCCTGGTGCCCAACTGGGGATGAGGGGTATCCCAGGTAGACAAGGAGAACATATTCCTACTGCATATCGCTGTGTCCCCTAATCCTGCTCTCAGAGCACCCATGCTTCCCCATTCTACCTCTGCTCCAGCCCAGAGGGGCTCCCGATAGCATAAGTCCCAAGATCTTATCTATGAAGCTCATATAAACCCCAGAACCTGTGTGAAATCGTTCCTCCAATCTGCCCACAGGTAAGGGGGCAGGCAACAACAAGATCACTGTGTGCCAGGTGACCAGACTGGTGTGGTGGTGCCAAGTGGCCTCACTTCATCATCACTGGTGTAAAACAAACAGATCATGAGGTGCCAGAGCAGAGCCTCACACCCACAGGGCCACTCCCGCCAGCCCCAGTAGGGCCCAAGAACCCATCAGCTTATGCTGTGTCAGGGCAACTCATTCTGCAGCCCAGGGGCTGAAATGCTGCCAACACAGGCCAAGAACCAGGGGCCTTGCCTGTGCCTCTGGCAGGCCACTCTGGAGGGACATGCTGAAACCCTCCCCCACCACAGGAAGGACAACCACAGCTGGAGGGAGCAGGGCCTGCAGTGGGGGATGATGCCTCCTACACAGCCAGGAAGTTGCCGTAGGGCCCAATGGGGTTTGCTATGGCCAATCCCTGGCCCCTGGCCTGACTCCTGGGCAGGGCAGGGCAGGTGCTGGTAAGTAGCTGCTGCTCCTCTCAAGGGGAAAAGACAGTGCCCCAGCACGTCAGGGCTGGCGGCCATAGCCCTGCAGGCGCAGACCCAGGGATGGTGACAAAGTTTCAGGAAGAAACCCTCCTTGTGGAATGAAGCGTGACTGCAGATTTCTGCAAAAAGCAGTGAGGAGGTACATTAGAATACTTTCTAAAGAGGAGGTGAAGAGGCTGTATTGCCCAGCTGGCAAATTCTAATCAGCTTCAGAATTCCTGGAGGGTGAGGAAAGGAAAATAAAGGAGCAGCAAGGACCGCAGAAGTTTCACCACAGGCCCATTCATTCAGGAAATGCGGGGCCCACAAAGAACACCCGCCTTGGTGGGATTCTGTGCTGGCTGCTGCCAGAAGGGCAGATCCAGACAGCAGCATGCCCAATATGCAGATGAGGCCGCCAGGGCTCAAGGCTGCCTGAGGCATAGACTGCTTGCTACATAGGGAACGGCTGGAAACTAGGTGGCCTCAACTCCTCCTCTCCTCACACTCCAGACACAACCCTACTCTGGTAAGTCCTGTCCTGGGCCAGCGGGAGGTGGCAGGACACAGCCCAGGTCTGCTGGGCAGGTTTCAGCCACACTAGAGGCTCCAAAGGCATAGCACAAACTGAACCCAGGATGATGGGGCCACTAAGTACGGGGCAGAATGCTGACATAGGGATTTGGGTCAAATGCAAATTTCAACTGCCTCTACCAAAAGCTGCTTTATTTTAGTAAAATCCCACCATCCAACTGCTCTGAGAACCTCAGGAGGAAAATCTGTTTTAAAACAACTCCAAAGGGTGGCCGAAACCAGAATTTTTAAACAGGACGTGGGAGACCAACAGAAAATAAATGGCATAGGTCGGGCACACAGGCCAGTAAAAAACAAAGTAAATAGACATAAGCCATAGAGCTGTAACTCTGAAGCATTATCATTAATACTATCTGGACTATTTATACTACTGTTACTAACATACCAGCAAGATTACTAGAGTCACACTCTTGTTTCATACACCAGGAAAGCAAGGCTTAGTAATATGTGCTTGAGAGAAGTGACAGAGCTAATGAGCTATAAAGTGGACTTGGGGTGATTTTTCCAGAGCCCAGAGAAGGGAGTTTGCATGAGGAGCTGGGGGAAAGAGAGTGCTGAGTGTGGACTGATCTCAGGGGGAGCACAGGGAGATATAATTTGTTCTAAAGGATCATCTGGCTGATTTGGGGACAGACTGGGGGCTTCTGTATCTTGTGGCCCGGGACAGGACGAGGACGGAGTGGTAGGGAGATGACCAGATGCTGGACTGTACTTTAGAGCAGAGGTTGCCAATGGGTGGTCCGCGAGGTCCGAAAAGTTGGCAACTGCTGCTTTAGAGGATAAGAACATCACAACATGCCAACAGCTGCACATGAGGCAAGAGAGGGTTGCTCTGTTTTGTTGGGTTTTGCCTGAGAAACTGGAAAGAAGAAATTGGTTTTCTGAAATAGGGAAGGAGCAGTTCTGGGAAAAGAAGTTAGGAGTGGAGGTACTTTGGACATGCTGAGCATGAGCTGTCTACCAGACCCACACAAGCTGAGGAGCATCTGCTGACAGGTGAAGGCCTGCACATGGGGCAATTACTGTCCTCAGGGTAGTGTAGGGCACCCTTCCTGTCAGGAAGGACCTGTGAAGCAATGGACACTAGGTTTGGATGATGGGATCCAGACGCTAACTTTACCAGCCACTGGCCAAGCTCTACAGTCTCGACACACAGCACAGGTGGGTTTCTGCACCCTAGTGGTCTTGGGATTGGGGCTGTGCCACCTCTCTCTGCATGTCCTCCCTCATCTCCTGCTTAGACACAAGACCCTACTCACCCCTCCAAGTCAACAGCCTGAGGAAGCTTCCAAAGCTGAGTCTTGGTCTGCACACCCTCCACAGGCTCCCCAAGTTCTTGAGAGTCGAACACAGGCACTGGGGAGGGGTCAGGGGAGAATAGCTAAACTGCACTTTGGTCTTACCTTCCAGAACAGGCCTTATTCTGCTCCAGGTCTGAACCACTTCCTGACACACCTATCTCTGAGTGACATAGCAGAGATGCGGTGGTTGTGTTCTGGAAGGAACTCACACCAAAAAGTCAGCTCTCGAGTTTTAAACTATGTCAAGGCCTGATAAAGCTGAGTGCAGGAATGTAATTTAACTTGGGAATCACAAAGATATCGGCAGCTAGTCTGCTCCACTGGCTACAGCAGAGAAGAGGCAGAAACTCAGGGAGCAACTTGGGGGGGGGGGGGGGGGCGCGGAGCTTGTCACTCTGAGCCTCGGTTTCCCCATCCATACCTCACAGGCATGCTATGTGAAGACACAGTGACTTTAGAAATAACTTGAATGAGAAAATCAAGTTGCACAATAGTACAGTACTATTCACACGGTTTAAAAGTACTTATAATCTGCAGAAAAAAAATATTGAAAATTTATTAAAATTGAAACTGAAAGAAATGAGGCTAAATCCACAGCACTCATTTCTTAAGAGTGAATTAAGAAACTTTCATTTTCTGTATTAAATCATAGTCTCTTAACAGTGTCTATGTAACAGTCTTGTATTAAAAGAAAACAAAGATAAAAAGGAAAGCTAGATCAAATAACACTGTCACCTTCGAGGATGAGAATTGAAAGGACACAAGTGTCAGTGGGGTGGAGCAAGGGGAGAAGGCCCTGCAGGGAGGGAGGTGCTGTCCTCCATGGCCCTTGGCCAGGAGGGCGCCTATGATACAGGGAAGACACTTGGCTGGCTCCTGCATTGGGCGGAACCAAGAACACAAGAGGAACACAGAACCTCAGTGGACTGAAAGGGGACGCTGCTGCTATTGACACTTGTTATTGGCAAATGTCTACACAGCTTAAAAGTCCACCTTCTCTGTCATTTATTACAATGACTCCCAAACTCAAAGCAGTAAACCCAATCCTCTCAGCTTATCCACATAGCACACCTTCTACCTGGGCCACCAGCTTTCCCAAGGGGCCACCAGGACACACTGCCATTGTGGGCTCACTCTGACAGAGACCATGTTCCATACGGTCCCTCACCAGGACTGTCTATGGAAACAACCTCCACAACAACTCAATGGCTTCATCTCTCCTCATGCTAAACTCTTCCATGGCAGAAACTTCTTTTTGCCATTAATCTTCATATTCAGTGTGGAGCAAACAGTATGTGTTTAGTATGTTATTTTAGTTAAACTACATTTCTGTAAATTAGTCTCATAAAGTATATGATTCCTGGGTTGCCCTATGGGGCAAAACAAAGCAAACAAATTGTGTGCTTTCATTAAGAACACCTGCATTCTTTTTTTTTTTTTTTAATATATTTTGTTGATTTTGTACAGAGAGGAAGGGAAGGGATAGAGAGTTAGAAACATCGATGAGAGAGAAACATCAATCAGCTGCCTCCTGCACACCCCCTACTGGGGATGTGCCCGCAACCAAGGTACATGCCCTTGACCGGAATCGAACCTGGGAACTTTCAGTCCGCAGGCCGGCACTCTATCCGCTGAGCCAAACCGGTAACGGCTAAAACACCTGCATTCTGACTGTAAGGCAAGTATACTGAGATGGAGACCCACAGACTAAGGCTGAGGTAGGAACAGGAATCTGGGGAGATGGTCCAGATAGGGGAACAGCATGGGCCAAGCTGTTGAACAGAGAGGGTGGCTCTTACTGAGGCAGCCATAACAAGTCCTATGCTAAAGGCTTGCTCAAAAGGAGAACTAAATCTTACTACTCACTGAATGAAGATGGGATCTTAACCCTTAGTGGTCTGAAAACTTAAGATACTCCATAAATACGGCATTTTCTTTCCTTCACATCATCAGGAAGGTCACAGGCCCAGATACCTGGCTAGGAGCTTCCTGAGCCTTCAAAAACACAGACTGAGAAAATGTTGGGGAGACTCTCCCTGGGGGAGGAGCACACTCACACTCTCTGGAGGTGACAGCTGTTACTTACCCAGAGCCTCTGAGTGTTAACAATGGGATGCACAGGCCACCCCACAAAGTGGGGAAATCCAACTCTAGATGGGCTAAGGATCTGGGCCTGGAACCCAGTTCTGCACTCCTATTTCTACCTGGCATTCTCACAAGCTGCCCACTGTGACCAGTCCACTATATGGTGTAAAGGCCTTTTGTTAATTATGTTTCAATAGTTTGATTTCATCTGGAGTGACAATCACATGGAGGGACTAAAATAATGCACATGCCAGTGAGGAGGATGGAACAGCCATCCTGAAATGCCTGCAAGGGCAGCCATGCCTGAGAGAATTAAGATTTGCCCTCCATGGGAAGGTCTGAGCCCTCCATGCCCATAATCAGATGTTATTACCACCCACCAGGGTAACAGGCAGCAGGATGTCAGCATCAATGATCCTGGTCCCTACTCCTAGAAAAGTACTGGCCACACAGTAGATGCACAACGAACATCTGATGAACAAATGAATGTTTTACAGAGAGAGCTCGGAAAGCAGGGTGCCTGGACCAGACACTTTACATGATCCTCACAACCTTCTGCAAGGTGCTGTTATCAGTCACCGTTTTACAGTGGGAAAACTGAGGCAGGTGGAGGTCACACAGCAAGTGGGTGGGACAGTGCTGGGTACTAAAGGCCATGCTCCTCCAGGCAGTGTCCATAGAAACATCCCATTGACCACCAGTCAGACTCAATGTTTCCAAAGGACACTGGGACCTCCTTGCAAGGGGAGTGGGCTTCACCTCTCACCATAAATATTAAGTGATTACAGCCTTATAGAGTGTCATAAGTGAGACCATACCTTTTGCTGTTTGCTTTCAAAGTACAATAAGTTCTGCTGGAGCACAACAGATGCATTTTAAACCGTAACATGTTGCAAAATAATGCAAAAGAAACATAGGCCTTATGGGAACAATGGGGTTAGGTACACAGCAATCCAAATCACCATCAGTCACATAGAAAAAGACAAGAACCTGATTTTTAAATGGCAGCATGTTAAAACAGCCAAGAAATACACAAATGCTACCTGAAGCCCTCCCCTGGGGAAGACCTGAGTGTGCTATGGCAGCAGTGGGGTGGGGTTGGGGGCTGCAGTTTCTGAGTTACTGTGACAAGCTGGCAGGAGGCTATCTGACTCCAGACAGAAGAAGAGTGTGTCCGAGCAGGGTTGGTGCATCTGAGGTGTATGCATTTTGATTCTGTGTACCAGCAGATACTCTTTTGACTGGGAACAATATTCTGGATTCATCTGGTACAGGAGTCAGCAACCTTTTTCTTAAAGGGACATAGTAAATATTTTCAGTTCTTTGGGCCATTCCATCTCTGTCCCGATTATTCAGTTCTGACAGTATGTCCTCAAATGGGCATAGCTGTGTCCCACACAAACTTTATTTATCAAAACAGGCCACCAGCTAATTTAGCATTTCTCCTAGACAAAATCACACATAACCAAATACAACATGTGTGCTATGTTTCAATCGTGCCATAATATATCAATAGTGTTAAATAAATCTGCTTTTCCAAAACAAGCATTATAGCAGAACTACAGAGAAAAATATGTTTCAAAACAAGGACCTGAAGATGTAAATTCAATCTGAGCCCATGACTCATGGTTAACCCTTTTGACAAATCAGAAGAAATTTGGTTTCAAAAAGTACCTAGTGTACACTGCTCACTGGAGGGTCAGCCTGTCTCACTACCGGTCAATTTTATACCATCCTAAAAGCCCTACACACTCTCAAGATAAATAGGTCCCTTGCAGAAGGAAATTACAAGCTATAAACTCAATTACTGCAGCACATGAAACTTTAACCCAGTTAAAGAAAGAAGCAGTTCCTCACCACACGTGCCAGAGCTCTAAGGAGAAGCACAGGGACTGAGAAGAGAACCTGATGGGTGAAGTGCCCAGTGGGGGAGGGCAGGAGAAACCTCACTGAGAGAAATTAAAGCAGGTATGGAAAGTGTGAATCAAGCATACTGGGCCGAGTCACTAAAGATCCTGCAAAGCCCCACTTCTCCTGGTAACTTGAGGGCTGGGGAGAAAGGAGTCATTTGTGCTAGGGAAACACTGAGAAGGGTGCTTTACCTGGTGTGAAAGGGATAACCATATAGGAGGATGCAGGTCCACACCAAATTGCCCTAACTACCCCATTCCAGGGCAGCAAGGCAGCACCATCATAGCCCTGCACCCCTTTGTCCTATCCCACAGATTGGCAGAGATCTCTAAACAATCACAATTTGCACCCAGTGCATTCTGCCTGTGGCTGAAGCTCCACAGCCCTTGAGGACCTGCCTGGGGCTCAGCCTCAGCCTGGTCAGCACCTCGGTCCTACAGTTCTGCTAACCTTTACGTTAACAATAGATCTGACTGGTGAGTACATCACTTCACCCCCAACCTAGTGATGTCCTGTCGGTCTTACTGAGGATCCTTGAACCTAGGGACTTGATACAGATTTTCTGCCTGTTAAAAGAAGCCAATGCAATCCACTAAGTGGACAGCCACTTTACAAAAATGAGAATGTGACAAAGAAATTCTCTTGTCCTGATGAAGGGCCTCAGCTGCTCTTCCAAAAAGGCTTCTCATGAGGTGGGCAATATCATGGTCAGCCTCCAGCACCCATGGACCTAAGGCTCCAGGTTCTGAGGAGGCGAAGGCCAGTGAGCAGAGAGGAAAAGGTACAAGAAACATGGCACACAAACTTGGAAGCAACCGATCCCACTCAGTGGATACCTACTGACATAGGACAAACACAGGAAATTGGGTCATTGACAAACACCCCCCTGTCCCCCAAAGGTACAGCATACCAGGCTAGGTCAGTGGTCGGCAAACTGCGGCTCGAGAGCCACATGCGGCTCTTTGGCTCCTTGAGTGTGGCTCTTCCACAAAATACCACGTGCGGGCGCGCATGTACAGTGAGATTGAAACTTCGTGGCCCGTGCACAGAAGTCGGTATTTTGTGGAAGAGCCACACTCAAGCGGCCAAAGAGCTGCATGTGGCTCGAGAGCCGCAGTTTGCCGACCAATGGGCTAGGTGAAGACTAAGCAATCATGCACAACACACACAAATAGACACACTTGTGTACCCACTCATGCATGCTACAGATACATGCACCCACACACGCATGCACAGCATTCACACATTCAGTTTTCATCCCCTTCTCTCACTTCTGAATCTTGCCCAATTAGCTCAGAAAAGGACTTTTTAATTTTTAAAAAATTTATTGATTTTAGAGAGAGGAAGGGAGAAGGAGGGGGAAGAGAGAGAGAGAGAGAGAGAGAGAAACATCAATTTGTTGTTCCACTTATTTATGCATTCATTGGTTGTTTTTTACTAACTGGAGTTCGACCAGCAACCTTGGCACATCAACAACCTTGGCGCATCGGGACACTCTAACCAACTGACCTGGCCACAGCAAAAAGGTCTTTCTTATCTGTTCAATTCTGAACAAATAATAGCAGTTCTTATGGGTGACTAGTGTCCAATTAGCTCCAGATCCATCTGTCTCAATAAGGAGGAAAACTAAAGTATGAACATGAGATTAGACCAGAGGCCAGGATCACCAACTTCTAAAGCACAAGGAGCCCAGAGCCCTGCAGGGTCTGGCATGGATCCCTGTGCACCTCCATCACTTTAACCCACAAATAATTTTGCACCTGGCTGGAGCAGCAGAGGTTTTGAAATCACTCGCACTACAACCACACTCATTTCTACGACTCTTCATTCACACACAAGGTAATTTAAGCTTCCAGAGAAGGCAAAGAAGTTTTGCTGTTGTTTATCTGAGTGATGGGTGAACCCAGAAGGGAACTTCTGCAGCACAAGATGCCTGTTATTTAGGGTCTGGGACACCCCATTTCCAAGTTCACGGCCCACCTGGCCCAGCAAGATAAGAACACCAGTGGGCTTCTGACAAATACTGATCCTTTGCCCAATGGTGACCTCCAAGGAGCCAGTGACCTTAGGGCATCTCCTCTGTGGACAGCTAGAACAGCAGCTCACCCTGCCTTCATGGGAGCAGAGACCCAGTAAGGGCTGTGAGATATGTGTGCCAATCACCATTTTATTACAACACGAGAAAATGAGTCCACCTTCTGGTTTAGAGGAGGAAGGGAAGAATAGAATCTGAATTTGTAGAGAGAAAAGAGGGAAGAAATGGTAGCAGAAAAGGTCAAGTGGCAGAAATATACTGGCACATAGCTGCTTTCTCCGCCCTTTGATTCCCTGAGACCCCGCCCCACCCAGGCTGCGCAGAGGCTTTTGCATGTGAATGTACCTAACTGCAGCTGAACCAGGCAGACCCGGAACTTCCAAGAGAAGGCCCAAGGCCCCACAGCAGCTTGCATTGCTTCACAGCTGAGCCTCTTCGTGGCCCCTGCTGTGTGGCCTCAGGCAGAGGCTGAATTAGCACCTCCTTAGATCCAGGAGCCACTGTACCCAGTGGTCAGAGGGGGACCATCCAGATTGCAATTCCTCAGATCCATAAGGGACACACTCAGGGAGCAGACTCAGTGAGCACCAAAGCCCCACTGAAGCAAGTCTTGCCCCAGAAGGGTGTCTTCAGCACAGAAGCTCTCCCACTTCAGACACAGCTGATTCTCACAGCCAATTGGCCTGGAGGTCAATTCCTCCCAGTGATCCTACAACAACCAAGGCACCAAGAGTGCACCAAGAGTGTCCACCCCAGGTAACTGGGGAGGCTGAGCCACTGGGCCCTACAGGACACCTGGCGCGCAGGGCCACTCTATCAACACAGGGAAGCTGCCAAAATGCGGAGACAAAGAAACAGGTCACAAATGGCAGAAATGGAGGAAAGCAAACGACTGGATATAGAGTTCAAGGCCACGTTTATAAGGTTTTTCAAGAATTTTATGGAAACCGCCGATAAATTTAATGAATCCCTCAATAAGTATAGTGAGACCATGGAGGACATGAAAAAGGACCAACTAGAAATTAAGCATACACTGACTGAAATAAAGAATAATTTACAGAGATCCAACAGCAGACAAGAGGATCCCAAGAATCAAGTCAAAGATTTGAAATACAAAGAAACAAAAAATACCCAACCGAAAAAGAAAAAAGAAAAGAGATTCCAAAAATATGAAGATAGTGTAAGGAACCTCTGGGACAACTTCAAGCGTACCAACATCAGAATTATAGGGGTACCAGAAGGAGAGAGAGGGCAAGATATTGAAAACCTTTTTGAAGAAATAATGACAGAAAACTTCCCCTACCTGGTGAAAGAAATGGACTTACAAGTCCAGGAAGCGCAGAGAACCCCAAACAAAAGGAATCCAAAGAGGACCACACCAAGACACATCATCATTAAAATGCCAAGAGCAAAAGACAAAGAGAGAATCTTAAAAGCAGCAAGAGAAAGACAGTCAGTTACCTACAAGGGAGTACCCATACGACTGTCAGCTGATTTCTCAACAGAAACCATGCAGGCCAGAAGAGAGTGGCAAGAAATATTCAAAGTGATGAATAGCAAGAACCTGCAAGCAAGATTTCTTTATCCAGCAAAGCTATCATTCAGAATAGAAGGTCAGATAAAGAGCTTCACGGATAAGAAAAAGCTAAAGGAGTTCATCACCACCAAACCAGCATTATATGAAATGCTGAAAGGTATTCTTTAAGAAGAGGAAGAAGAAAAAGGAACTCTTACCATTTGCCACAGCATGGATGGAACTGGAGAGTGGATAAATACCACAGGATCTCACTCATTTGTGGAATATAATGAACAACATAAACTGATGAACAAGGACTGATCCAGAGACGGAGAGGCATTGATTGGACTGTCCGGCCTTGGAGGGAAGGTAGGGGAGGGTGGGGGTAAGGGGGAAAGATCAACCAAAGGACTTATATGCAAGCATATAGGCCTAACCAATGGACACGGACAACGGGGGGGTGAGGGCATGAGCGGGGGTGGGGGGTGGGGGGTGGGGGGTGGGAGGGTAGAGGGTAACGTGGGGACAAGGACACATATGTACAATCTTAATCAATAAAAAATATATTATAAAAGGCCGAAACCGGTTTGGCTCAGTGGATAGAGCCTCGGCCTGCGGACTGAAAGGTCCCAGGTTCAATTCCGGTCAGGGGCATGTACCTGGGTTGCGGGCATATCCCCAGTGGGAGATGTGCAGGAGGCAGCTGATCGATGTTTCTCTCTCATCCATGTTTCTAACTCTCTATCTCTCTCCCTTCCTCTCTGTAAAAAATCAATAAAATATATTAAATATATATATATATATATATATATATATATATATATATATATATTATAAAAGAAAAAAAAAAAAAAAGAAATATACTGGCACATGAAAACCCATCTCCAAGAAAATGAAACCAAATAAAAGGATCCTTGAACAAAAGTTTTAACAACTGTTTTTTAAATGGAATGAGGATGCTTGGAAGGATAAAACACCCCTGTTATAGAGAAGCCACAAGCCACTTGTATTCATTGTGAGACGCTAATAGTGATGACCAGTTCTCCCATGGGCTTTCCTGGGCTCCGGGTGCCCTTAAGAATTAAGAAGTCCAGGGACTGGGGAGGGAGTGGGGTCCTGACTGCCATAAGCCTGTGAGTGAGGAGAACTGGAACCTTTCACTGGGTCCTGAAGGACAGAGGAGGAGAGCACTGAGAGCTGTGAGATGACACAGAGCACACTCCAAAAAGACTCGTGTATGCACACAACTTAAATGAAGTGCCTCCAGTCACTCTATCAAATAAGTCCTTCTGAAAACTGGTGTGCTACTCAGGGCACCTCTCTGCCCCCAGCCCCACAGGTGCTCTCTACTTAATCTTTCCAGGAAGCGAGACCACTTTCAAGTGTGGTACTCAGCTCAGAAGCAGGAGTCAAAAAGGAAGGTTAAATAAATTCAGAGCAGCTCAGCCTCCTCCCTCAAAGATGCACTTCTAACATCCCAGGTGTGCCCAAACATTGCACACCATCTGAAATACCAATGAGCCATATATAATAATAAAAGCGTAATATGCTAATTAGACTGGACGAAGCCTGGGTCCCGGGTGTCAGAGGGAAGCCAGTGCTGGCAGCCGGGAAAAGGAAGGCCTACTTTTGAACAAATTTTGTGCATCGGGCCTCTAGTCCTATATAATAAAATCCTAATAGGCACATTGACCAAACAGGGGAACGACCGGTTGCTATGAAGTGCACTGACCACCAGGGGGAAGACACTCAATGCAGGAGTTGCTCCCAGGTGGTCAGTACGCTCACACAGGTGGAGCGCTGCTCAGCCAGAAGCCCTGAGCCAGGCTCACAGCTGGTGAACACAGCGGCGGTGGCGGCAGCACTAAGGACCCCTTGGCAGACATCCCCCGAAGGGTCCCAGACTGCAAGAGGGCACAGGTCAGGATGAGGGACCCTCCCTCCACCCCAGGGCACGAATGTCATGCACTGAGCCTCTAGTCAAATATAAACCCATCACCACGGGGTTGGGGGTTGAGGGAAGTCATACCCAAGGTATAGTCAGACCAAGACATCCATTTTATCCTGGTCACCTTCAGTCCTAGATTCAAGAAACACCCAGCAATGCAGGTCATTAAAACTGAAGGAAGGTAAAAAAACAACAAAACAAAACAACAATAAAAAAACACAACACTCGCCCTGACTGGTTTGGCTCAGTGGATAGAGCGTCGGCCTGCGGACTCAAGGGTCCCAGGTTCGACTCCGGTCAAGGGCATGTACCTTGGTTGCGGGCACATCCCCAGTAGGGGGTGTGCAGGAGGCAGCTGATCGATGTTTCTCTCTCACCGATGTTTCTAACTCTCTATCCCTCTCCCTTCCTCTCTGTAAAAAATCAATAAAATATATTAAAACAACAACAAAAAAAAACACAACACTCCGGCACTCACATTTACAAATAAACACACTTTATAATCTGATTTTTTTAAGGTGGAAGCCTTGTAAATAATGCCCTGAATTAACGCTTTTAAAAAATCCATTTAACAAAATTAACCTGGAGAGCAATTTAACATATTCAAGTAGTGACCATCAACATTTTCAGAGGAGACTGTCTGTTTTGAGGGGGAGATAACATGGAACAACACTGACTGATCAACGGAGGCAGCTGATCAATGATTCTCTCTCATCATCATTGATGTTTCTCTCTCTTCCTTCCTCCCTGAAATCAATAAAAATATACTTTTTTAAAAAGAGAAAGAGGAAAAACCTCTTCAGATTCTTCAATGCAAATCCCACACAGACTGCACAGTGGAGAAAACACCAGGAGCATCTCACCCCAACAGTGTGTGGGAACAAAACCAGTTCCAAGACAAGTAATCTCCAGGAAACCTGAAGTCACTACACCTTGGTGAGGCTCATGCCATAGTAACCACCAGTCCTGTGATGGTGTACCTGGCTGCCCAAATTCACCCTGGGACAGCCCAACCTCCCTCCCTGGAGTCATGGGGGGAAAAACTGGAGAAAGAGTAGCTCTTCCTGGGATAGGGGGTACCGGGGTATGCTTTTATCTTCTTCTCAGGGAACAATGACTACACAAGCCACACGGATCCCACTCAGCTCCATCTGCAGTGTAGCCCAATACATTGACCTCTGAGTGCCCTTCCCAGTGACATGAGACAAAAGCCTGTCTTCATCTCCAAGTTGTGGCATTCAGTAAAAGAAAGCACACTTATACTGATCACATCTTAAGAGGGGGAGAGACTGCTAACAAGTGTCTTTAAAATTGTCACTAGCTCTCCCCAGGCTCACACTGGAGATAAGGACTTAGCTCTAGTGTTTGTCATCTCAGAGGTGCTCAGTAAGCATCCAATGCCACCCACTTGGGGCCACTTCTAGGTGGCCATCTGAGCTTCCGACCCCAGCTGGGCTGTGGCCAAATCCTTACTCTGTATCCCCAGAGGGAGAAACAGATGCTGCTGGAGGAGCAGACAACACCGAAAAAAATGTGTCACCTGTAAAGGGGAACCTGAGTAATATTAAATGTCCATAGGGAAATGGTGACCAGGAATTATTCTCCTGCAGAACGTCACTGTGAGAGCTAGCTGGCGGAATTTCCCACCCATGGGAAAAGACCAGCACTCTGTCCCCTCCCAGCTGCTTCCTGGGCTATGAGCCTTGCAGCCCACCAAGGGTTACACCTGCCATTTCCACAACATTGCAATGTGCCATTGGTGTCACATCACAAAATGGGAGGCTCTAACCCTTTCAGGGCAGACTCCTTCAGGGCCCAGTGGAGATGCAGCCCTAGCCACCAGCTCCATTGAGGCCTGTGGCTGGACATGGCAGAGAGGTTTTGCACAGAAAATTCCAAGAAGAGCCATAAAGGCCTTCTCCATTCCAAGGAGGAGACATGAGTATAAGGTGAGGGAACAGGTACACATCTATTGTCATTTTCATCAGGAAGCCCAGCAATGTTGTAACTCGACTGCCCAGAGGCCTTGCCTGGGCTTCCTTTATCAAGTTCCCCCTCCACACACGTCCTTTTTTGGTGTCAGGGCTCTCAGCTGCCCCAGGAGAATTGGAGCCAGCAGAGAAAGCTACTTTTAGGACTAAAGCAAGTTTTTGGTCTCAATGAAGCCCATGGGCCTAAGAAACAGTTCTCACAGCACTTTCTGCATTGTAAGAGCTGGAACAGAAGCCCCCCCCCCCCCCCTTCTCTCTAAGTGGAAATCTTCCCATTAGGCAGGGGTTGTGCTGGTTTTGGACACCTATACCAACATCCAGGAAATTGCCAAGCTCAGCTAGAGGGTATATCACATTAGTGGTCCTTTTGTAAAACATGCTACTAAAAGTAAAAGGTCCCAACTCAGCATCAAGATCCTATTGGCCTCTCTCCCACCATACCATTCCCCCTCAATCCCCAACCCCATTCTCTCAGCTCTGGCCACAGTTACATCCTGGCTGCTCCTCTGACAGCCAAGTTCACTCCAATCCCAGGGCCTTTGCACACTTCCTGTTTCCTCTACCTGGAAGGTTCCTCCCACAAGTCTCTGTACAAACTTTCTTTCTCAGGTCTCAGCTGAGACAACAAAATGAGATGAATCTCCCCTCCACACATGCCCCTTGATGGGTCTCTACCCCTTTTCCCACTACTTGACATTTTATTTACTCATCTGTTTTTGTGTCCCCCATCCCCAACAAGAACAGAGAACACCTCTTTGTTCAGTGCTACCATCTCAGGGCCCACAAGAGAATGGTGCTCAATACATATTTGTTAAAAAGAAGAGGGGGGGGTGCGGGGGGGGTGGGGGGGGAGGCAGATGAGAAAAGGTACTTCCAGAACTCCCAGCTACGGCCCTCCCATTCCTAGTTAAATAAGCCAAAATGTCTTCATACCCATAGAAAAAATGATAAAAAACAAAACCCTACTTCACACCACATATTATAATTAACCCAAGATGGACTAAGACTTGAATATGAAATGTTAAACCTAGTATAAAACTCTTAGAAGAAAATACTAAAGTGTAAATCATGACATTGAATTTGGCAACAGATTCTTAAATATGATATCAAAAGCACAATATCAACAAAAGAAAAAAGTTAAATTGGATTTCATCAAAATTCAAATACTTGGTGCAACAAGAAAGTGAAAAAACAACTCTCAGAATAAGAGGAAATATGTACAAACCATATATCTGATAAGAGTTTAGTGCAGGGGTTCTCAACCTGTGGGTGACGACCCCTTCGGGGGTCGAACGACCCTTTCACAGGAGTCACCTAAGACTATCGGAAAACACATATATAATTACATATTGTTTTTGTGATTAATCACTATGCTTTAATTATGTTCAATTTGTAACAATGAAATTGGGGGTCACCACAACATGAGGAACTGTATTAAAGGGTCGCGGCATTAGGAAGGTTGAGAACCACTGGTCTAGTGCCAGGGACTATAGCCTGGTGGCTCAGCTGGTTGGAGCATTGCCCACGTACACCAAAAGGTTTCAGGTTTGATCCTTGGTCAGGGCACATAGGAGAGGCAACCAATCGATGTTTCTCTCTCACATCGATGTCTGTCTCTCTCAAAAATCAATAAAAACATATCCTCAGGTGAGGATTTTAAAAAATCAAGAATAGTCTAGTATCAGAAATATATAAAAAACTCTTACAACTCAACAATAAAGAGAACCCAATTCAAAAATGGGCAAAGGACGTATATAGATTTTTCTCCAATAATACACAAATGGCCAATAAGCACATAGGTAAGATGTTCAACATCACTAATCATCAGGGAAATGCAAATCAAACCACAATGAGATACCACCTCACACCTACTAGGAAGGCTATGATAAGAAAAAATAATTGTTAATCCTCATTCAAGCATATTTTTCTATTGATTTTAGATAGAGTGGAAGGGAAGGGGGGAATAGAGGGAGGGAGGAAGGAAGGGAAGGGGAGACTCAGTTACATGCACGTGACTAACTCTAAACCCTTCGAACCCTAAACCCTTCAGTGCATGGGGCAACGCTCCAAACACTAAGCACACTGACCAGCACAAGAAAAAATTTAACTGGAAAATAAGTATTGGTGAGGATATAGATAAATTGGAACCCTTATACATTGCTGGAGGGAATATAAAATGGTGTAATGAGCACTAGCCACTTGGCTCAGTGGATAGAGCGTCGGCCCAAGGAGTGAAGCATCCCGGGATCAATTCCAGTCAAGGGCCCATACCTTGGTTGCAGGCTCGATCCCCGGCCTTGTTTGGGGCATGCAAAAGGCAACCAATCAATGTCTCTCTCTCACACTGATGTTTCTGTCTCTCCCCGTCCCTTCTACTCTAAAAAAGCAATGGGAAAATATCCTATTAACAACAAAAAAATGGTGTAATGATATGGAAAAGTCTGGCAGTTCCTCTAAAAGTTAAATACAGAATTACCATATGACCCAGAAATTCCAGCTAGGTATATAGTCAAGGGATGTGAAAACAGGTATTCAAACAAAAACTTGTACATGAATGTTAAAAGCAGCACTATTTACAGTAGCCAATAAGTAAAAATGACCCTACTGTCCATCAACAAAAAATACATAAACAAAATGTGATCCAGCCACACAATGGAATATTATTTAGCCATAAAAAGGAATGAAGTTCTTTTTCATGTCACAACATGAATGATGAAAACATACTAAATGAGAAAAGCCAGACATAAAAGGCCACAAAGTATATGTGAAATGCCCAGGCAAATCCAGAGAGACAGAAAGTAGATTAGAGGATGCTAGGGCTCTGGGAAGTACAGAGGTGGGGAGGGAGGGGGAAGTGAAAAGTGACTAATAGGATATAGGTTTCTTTTGGGGGTGATGAAAATGTTCTGGAATTAGAGGTGATGGTTGCACAATGTTGTGAATGTATTAAGATGCCAATAAATTCACACTTTAAAATGTTTGAGTGAATTTTATGTTATGTGAATTTTACCTTCATATTTTTAAAAAGGCAGGATTTAAAAAAAAAAAAAAAAAACAGCCCAGCTAGTGTGGCTCAGTGGTTGAGCATCGACCTATGAACCAAGAGGTCTCAGTTTGATTCCCGGTCAGGGCACATGCCCGGATTGTGGACTCGATCCCCAGTGTGAGGTATGCAGAAAGCAGACGATCAATGATTCTCTCTCATCACGATGTTTCTTTCTCTCTCCCTCTCCTTTCCTCTCTAAAGGCAATTAAAAAATTTATTTGTTTATTTATTTATTTATTGTTGCTAATGTTCACCCTAGGATATTTTTCCATTGATTTTTAGGGAGAGTGAGAGAGAGAGAGAGAGACAGAGAGAGAGACAGAGAGAGAGACAGAGAGAAACACATCAACTGATTGCCTCCTGCAAGAGCCTAGGCCAGGGAGGAGCCTGCAATCAAGGTACAGGCCCTTGACCAGAATCAAACCCAGGACCCTTTGGTCTGCAGGCCGACGCTCTATCCACTGAGCCAAACTAGCTAGGTCAAAAATACATTTAAAAAAAAAAAGAGAGAGAGAACCATCTCCCAGAAAAGGAGCCGATGCCTTGGAGTGTGAACATGTGGGGCACATAATATACTGACAGAGAGCCAATGTGGAGAGAGAATCACAGGCAGAGCTCTATTCAAATAAAGCCCATGATAGGCTTCACGGTGAGTGTGCCACCCATTTCAACCTCACAGGTATTTCACCGACTCGTTCTTCCAAACATGGGCTTACTTTCTACCAGGGACCAGGGCTAATTGGGTCCCATGGTCACCCTCGGGGATTTCCAACAAAAAGCCTCCCACCGAGAGTAGCACAGGCCCAGGAAGCCTTAGGAGAACACACACAAAGCTGGGGGTAGGCAGTGGACACAGAGCAGGTGGATGATGCAGGGTGAGGTCCCTCCCACGATGGGAGGTACAGTGATCTCTGGATGGCACAGGCTCAATCTTGTAAAGCACTCTTTTTTCATAAGACAAAGTCAAGTTGAAAACCAGCTAACCACTACTTTATCCATTCTACTGGCTACAGTTGCTATGGATGGCCAACAATGCAGAAGTGAGACTGGTCGCTAATCAAGACTATATTAACTTAGGTCTGAAAACAACAGTATATGGCAGCGGTTCTCAACCTGTGGGTTGCGACCCCTTTGGGGGTCGAACGACCCTTTCACGGGGGTCGCTTAAGACCGTCGGAAAACACATATATAATTACATATTGTTTTTGTGATTAACCACTATGCTTTAATTATGTTCAATTTGTAACAATGAAATTGGGGGTCACCACAACATGAGGAACTGTATTAAAGGGTCGTGGCATTAGGAAGGTTGAGAACCACTGGTATATGGGCTATCACAGAATCAAAGTACTAAAGTGAGAAAGCACAGATGATAATAAGAAGCGCTCCAAGGCGAGGGGAGCGGGGGGAGCAGGAGAAAGGCTTATGGAACAGAAGGTACCACCAGGCACAAAATGATGCCTGGTTCACCTTCACATGCCTCAGTTTCCTTAACTGTGAAATTGGAACAGCTCCTGCCTACTTTATCACTAATGTTCTCCAAGGGCTCCACAAACAGGAGCTGTGACTGTTATTACAGAAAATATGAACGCTATATTGGGAAGTTATCCCACCTGACAGGCCACTGGCTACAGCCCCTCACAGCAATTCCAGAATCTCTGCTGAAGGTTTTCTACTTGAATTTAAACTAACCACAAGTGGCCATCATCCGCACTTTGTAAATGGCTGTTTTCCCTGCTCTGGGTGATGTGCGTCATAATGCTCCCTGAGGGAATACCTGGGTCAAGCCTGTTTTGTAAACTTTGATTACAGAAAATTGCAAACATACCACAGAAGTAAAGAGAGCAGCATGATTAACTGCACGCATCCAACACCTATGGTCTTTAGGTGGCCAACCTTGGTCTCCCACACCCCACTAGCTTCTGTGAAGCAAATCCTACCCAACGTGCATTTACAAATGACAGGTCAGTATTTATCACCATCCCACAATCACGATCTTCAACAATTTAACAAGCATTTCTTCATCTGTCACAGTCACACTGCTTGAAATCTATAGGCTCCCCACCACACTCTCTTCCTTTCAATCATACATTGAAGAAATTAGGTCATTTATCCTGTTTCCCACAGATAGGTTTTGCTGGTGGTATCCCTGTGGTATAAAACACACCCAATATCTCAAAAACCAGGTTTTGAGGCCTAACTAAGCAAGTATGCCCTCCTTGGGGGATGGCCAGTGAGGATGCTCACTGTTGGGACCCACCATTTCATTAGGTGTCTGAAAACTTATAATTCATAATTCTATCAATTAGCCAGAATATATCAATAGCTGTGTTGTCCATCAGCCAGATGAGGTCATTTAATTAGATTTAAATTAAATTAAATTAAAAGGTGACTTCCTCAAACTATTCCAGGTATGGATTCAGAGCATTCCAGAAAGTTCTGTGGGGCAGCACTGAGCTGTGAGGGAAAGTTGCCCTCACCCACTATTTCACATATAAGAGGTAGATATGCTTGCTTCTTTTCCTCTACCAATTTTCAAAATGAGCCGATTGCCTACTGGCAAGTGTCTTCCTTTCCTTTGCGTGCCAACATAAACATAGATTTTTTTTTTTTTTACCCCTTTGGTGCAGCAATTCAGGGACTCCTTGTTCTCCCCCCTGCTCACCTGCCCACCCTTGACCATGGGAGGCCCTGTGGGTCCTTCTGGCACAACCCCAGTACTGTCTGATGCAACAGGGATATTCCAATGCAGATTCAGAATTAAACCATTTTAACCTAAATGCTTTGATTTTATATTTACACTTTTATTTCATGCTGAAATTTTTGGTTCTTAAAGACATTAATGACTTATTTTCTTCTATACATATAATACTAAGACTATTGGTATTGTTAACCTGAAACCAAATATATGATTTCTAAAAACAGTTAAAGATTTTTAAAATTTTTCATTTTGTCTTTATGCTGTACCTCACTAAAATATTTACAAACTATTGTATTTAAAAGTCATGTAAATACATGCATCTAGATTCATTTATTTCATTTTCCATTGGTTTTTAAGGACTGCCACATGCCCTTTGACATACTTTTATAACTAGGGCCCCAGTGCACGAATTCATGCACCTTGAAAGGAACTGTGGGCCACGAGGCTGCAGAAGGCCCAGGGGCAGGTCTCGGCCCATCCTCCGCGCCCCTGCCTGGCCCCTCCCACCATGGCCCTGGTCCCATCTGCTGGCAGCTCCTCTCTGCTGCTGCCGCCCCCACAGCTAACAGTGCTGGCCCTGCTCGAACCTGCTGAAAGCGTGGAGCAATTGAGGCCGGTGCCAGCAGCAGGTGCAAGTGGCAGTTGCTGCCCTGATCACCCCTCAGGAGCAGAGGGAGGTAGAGAAGTCCTCAGGGGTGATCAGGGCCAGCAGCCGCCGCTGATGCTAACGAGTGATTGGGACTGGCACTGGGCACCAGTAATGGGTGCAAGCGGTGGCTCCAGCGCCAGCAGCAGGTGCGAACGCAGGGTAGTAACCACCAGAGGCTCGCCCCCATGACAGCGACCGGTGCCCACCTTGGTCTGGCACCCCCGCTCACCTGCTCCACCATCCCAACTCAGCCAACACCCACCATGTTCCACACATGCCCTCTGGTTGTCAGTGCACATCATAGCGACCAGTTGTTCCACCGTTTGGTCTATTTGCATATTAGCCCTTTATTATATAGGATAATGTAAAAGACACACCCAGTGCTACACAGAAAAAAACCCAGGTAAGTCTCCAGTAACCCTGTCCCCTCTTATTCCTCCTCAGAAGTGACCATGTGGTTCACTTATACTATATAATAAAAGCCTAATATGCTAAGTGTCCCGTCATCCAGTTGTCCATTCAACCAATCAAAGTGTAATATGCTAATGATATGCTAAGGCCACTCAACTGCTCCCTATGGCGTGCACTGACCACCGGCGGGCAGACGCTCCAACTGGTAGGTTAGCTTGCTGCTAGGGTCCGGCTGACTGGGACTGAGCGAGGCGGGCCAGACATACCCTAGAGCCCTTCCTCATCCCTCCCCGGCCCCAATCGTGCACCAGTGGGGTCCCTCGGCCTGGCCTGCACCCTCTCGCAATTCAGGACCCCTTGGGGGATGTAGGAGAGCCGATTTCAGCCCAATCCTGCAGGTCAGGCCAAGGGACCCCACTGGTGCACGAATTCGTGCACCAAGCCTCTAGTACAGTGGTTCTCAGCCTTCCTAATGCCGCGACCCTTTAATACAGTTCCTCATGTTGTGGTGATCCCCAACCATAAAATTATTTTTGTTGCTACTTCATAACTGCAATTTTGCTACTGTTATGAATCATAATGTAAATATCTGATATGCAGGATGTATTTTCATTGTTACAAACTGAACATAATTAAAGCATAGTGATTAATCACAAAAACAGTATGTAATTATATATGTGTTTTCCAATGGTCTTAGGCGACCCCTATGAAAGGGTCGTTTGACCCCCAAAGGGGTCGTGACCCACAGGTTGAGAACCGCTGCTCTAGTAGGTTATACTTCCATTTTTTTTAAATTAAATATAAGCAAATACATATACATCCATATCCCCCCACCCCCGCCTTCCTTTGGATAAAAGTGAACACACTACATCTCTTTATCCTTTACCTTGTTCTTTTTTCCAGTTGTCACTTCACTCTTAATATTCCATCACCATGACATGTAGATCTCATCCTTCCTTCACCGAGGGGCTAGGGTCCACCCTATCAGTTCCCAGCCTCAACTGACAAACACCTAAATCATTTCCAGTTTTGTTACTTCAGAATGTTTTAATGAATAACCCTATCACAATCCTTTTTTAAAAATATATTTTTATTGATTTCAGAGAGAAAGGGAGAGGGGAGAGAGATAGAAACATCAATGATCTGAGAAAGAACAAAGTAGGTGGGATCTCAATACCAGATATCAAGCTGTATTACAAAGCCACTGTTCTCAAAACTGCCTGGTACTGGCACAAGAACAGACATATAGATCAATGGAATAGAATAGAGAGCCCAGAAATCAGCCCCAACCAATACGCTCAATTAATATTTGACAAAGGAGGCAAGAACATACAATGGAGTCAAGATAGTCTCTTCAATAAATGGTATTGGGAAACTTGGACAGATACATGCAAGAAAATGAAACTGGATCACCAACTTACACCATACACAAAAATAAACTCAAAATGGATAAAGGACTTAAATATACGACGGGAAACCATACAAATACTAGAAGAATCCAAAGGCAACAAAATCTCAGACATATGCCGAAGCAATTTCTTCACCGATACAGCTCCTAGGGCATTGGAAACTAAAGAGAAAATAAACAAATGGGACTACATCAAAATAAAAAGCTTCTGCACAGCAAAAGAAACCATCAACAAAACAACGAGAAAACTCACTGTGTGGGAAAACATATTTGCCAATGTCATATCTGATAAGGGCCTAATCTCCAAAATTTATAGGGAACTCAAACAACTTAACAAAAGGAAGATAAACAATCCAATCAAAAAATGGGCAAAGGATCTAAATAGACACCTTTCAAAAAGAGGACATTCAGAAAGCCAAGAGACATATGAAAACATGCTCAAAGTCACTAATCATCCAAGAGATGCAAACCAAAACAACAATGAGGTACCATCTCACACCTGTCAAACTGGCTATCATCAACAAATCAACAAACAACAAGTGCTGGAGGGGATGTGGAGAAAAAGGAACACTTGTGCACTGCTGGTGGGAATGCAGACTGGTGCAGCCACTATGGAAGACAGTATGGAGTTTCCTCAAAAAACTACAAATGGAACTCCCATTTGACCCTGTGATCCCACTTCTAGGAATATATCCCAGGAAACCAGAAACACCAATCAGAAAGGATATATGCACCCCTATGTTCATAGCAGCACAATTCACCATAGCTAAGATCTGGAAACAGCCTAAGTGCCCATCTGTAGATGAATGGATTAGAAAACTGTGGTACATCTACACGATGGAATACTATGCTGCTGTAAAAAAGAAGGAACTCTTACCATTTGCAACAGCATGGATGGAACTGGAGAGCATTATGCTAAGTGAAATAAGCCAGTCAATGAAGGAAAAATACCACATGATGTCACTCATTTCTGGATAATAAAGACCATTATGAACTTATGAGCAAAAACAGATACAGAGGCAGAGCTGCCTCGAACAGACTGTCAAACTACAGCAGGAAGGCCGGGGAGGGTGGGAGGGCACGAGGGGGGTGGGTAAGAGATCAACCAAAGGACTTGTATGCATGCATATAAGCATAACCAATGGACATAAGACACTGGGGTGTAGGGGAGGCCAGGGGATTGTCAAGGGTGGGGGAAAAAAAGGAGACATATGTAATACTCTTTGTAATACTTTAAGCAATAATAAAAAATAAAAAAATAAAAAAAAAAAGAAACATCAATGATGAGAGAGAATCACTGATTGGCTGCCTCCTGCATGCCCCAGCACTGGGGATCAAGCCCACAACCCGGACATGTGCCCTGAACGGGAATCGAACCATGACCTCCTAGTTCATAGATGGATGCTCAACTACTGAGCCATGCCAGCTGGGCCACAATCCTTCTTTTTAACAGTGTATCGTTGGGATAAATTTATAGAGGTAGAATTGCTGGAGCAAAGGGTAAGCAATTCCCACTCAGAGGAGTTATAAACCCCCCTCCAAGAAATGTATGGTGGAGTCTGATTCCCACCAACAGAACAGAGTCCACCTCTGTGGGAAAAGGTCAGAAATGTTGTTTTGATGAAGCTCCAACAACCATTGTTAGTATCAGAGAAACTAAGTATTTTCCATACCTTGGTTGGTTAAGGGCCATCTGCATTACTCTTTCTGTGAACTGTCTGTTTTTCTATAAGTCACACCCATTTTTGATTCCTGAACACCCAGCACAAATTGCATACACAAATGTTCTTTATTTTTTTTAATCCTCACCCAAGGATATTTTTCTATTGATTTTTAAAGAGAGTGGAAGAGAAAGGGAAAGACAGAGAAATATCAATGTGAGAGAAACTCATCGATTGGTTGCCTTCTGCACTCACCCCGATTGGTTGCCTTCTGCACTCACCCCGACCAGGGCCCGGGCCGGGAAGGAACCTGCAACAGAGGTACATGCCCTTGACTGGATTCAAACCCAGGACCCTTCAGTCTGCAGGCCGATGCTCTATCCACTAAGCCAAATCGGCCAGTCACAAATTACCAAAAGGTGCAAACAGCCCAAATTTATCCCAGATGAACATAGGTAAACAAAATGTGATCCATCTCTGCAATGAAATATCACACAGCCATAAAAATGGATGAGGTGAGATTCATGCTACAAAGTGGATGAATCTCAAAAACATTACACAGAGTAAGAGAAATCAAACACACAAAGTCATATGTTACGATTTTGTTGATATGAAATCTGCAGCACAGGCAAATCCATAGACACAGCAAGTAGATTAGCGGTTGCCAGGTTAGTGGCTGGGAGAGGGGAATGGAGAGTGACTGCTAATGTGGACAGTGTTTCTTTCAGTGGTCTGGAATCAGAGAGAGGTAATGGTTGCACCACTCCTGAATATACACCCCAAAAATTAAAAATCACTGAAATATATACTATAATTGGTGAGTTGTATGGTATGAACATTATATTTCAATTTAAAAAATTCTTTTTAAACACCAGTAAAATTTGGTTTTGTTAGAATACTCTGGGCCTTGGCTAGGTAGCTCAGTTGGTTAGAGCATTGTCCCAATACACCAAGGTTGTAGGTTCCATTCCCAGTCAGGGCACATAAAAGAATCAACCAATGAATGCATAAATAAATGGAACAACAAATCAATGTTTCTCTCTCTCTCCACCGCCATTCCTTCCTCTCTTTCTCTAAAAGCAATTTTGAATTAAAAAAAAGAATATTCTGTAAATGTTTTCCTAACACAAGTACTTGACCATGCCCATGTTTTCTTGCTATGGGTAGATAAGAGCTGAAACCTAACAAAACTGACCCCTATACCCTCATCAAATACCACACTCAGCCCAGCAGGCAATCTGAGCAGCTGTGATGCAGGTTTGGACATGTACTCCTTGATAAGTCACCTGCCAGCTGGACTAGGAGGAAGCAGCTGACTGACCCAGGAGGTCTCCACACTGCCTCCAAATCCTATGATAACTCTGGATTCTACATTCTTCTCCAGATAGGCAGCCTTAGGTCAAAACGTTGCTGGCCAGGCCCTGATAGCAACAGACAAAATCCCACCTGGATGGTGGGATCTGCCTGCTGGGTCTTGAGAGTCCTTGACACAGCCTGCACTTGACAGCTCTAAGCAGTGGAGGCATGGCTCAGTTTCCCCACAGACATGAAGCAAGATAAGGGCAACCAGCTCCAAGCACCAGTACAAGGCCCTGCACTGCTGACAATGGTTAAGGGAAAATTCTACCAGTTTTGGTCAGCATTGGGAAATCACAGAAATGGCCAGAGGGCCAAGGACACCTGGCCAGGATTATCCGTGGCCTCTGATCCTCATAGAGGATCGGCTCATCCTATTTAGGCCAGGGCTTTTCAAATGAGTGATCCCTGAGACATGAGAGGAGAGCAAGTGGAGGCCAGCAGGGTCTGGTTAGCCCCGTGGAGATAGTCTTATCACACACTCCTGTAGGGAGGACTTGACTCCTTCCATTTCCTCTAAGAGGTGGCCATCAGCTTCTGAGGCAGCACTCAGTTTCAAATGTTCAAAGACCTGAATGAGTCAGAGCCTTCATTACACAGATACCAGAACCCAAGCACTCACCTGGCTTCTGGGCATGGGACTCTGGTCCTACCAGCTGGCCATGGCAGCAGCTATGTAAAAGGCAACTTGCATCAACGTCCTTACCAACCTAAAGTGAAGGACAGAGAAAGAAACCTGAGTTTTTAAGGAAAGTTTCTAGGACATTCTGGCAGTTTTAAATGCCTCCAACCCCTGTGATTACATAGTGAAATTTTAGATTTCAACCATAGGTCTGTCTCAGCCATTTCCACAGGGGGGCAGCTGAGGAAATAAATTTCTATCAGTCTCTAACCTATAAACACTAGAATGGCAGATGCTGTCTTCAACAATATGATAGAGATGAGACTGTACACAGCCAAACACCAATGTGCCAAACACCCAGAAAATGGTTCAAGGTTTGACTATAACAGTAATGACATTAACAGTAATACCCAGCATTTAATAGGTGTTTAACAATGAGTTCCAGGTACTGTGTCAAAAATCTCAGTATTTCTATGAATCCCCAGGACAACTTTAGGGGCAGATTACAGAATCATACCCATTTACAGAAAAAGAATCTGATGTGCCCAATACTCAGGAATTTGGTCACCTAGGTCTCCCTCTCCAGGTGCGTATTCCCTGGCACAGACCACAGAGAAACTACCCACTGTTCCAGCAGTGCAAGATTTGCTCTCAAGAAGTTGAGAGTGCAATATGTCTGGGGCCAAGCACACTTTACCTCCCAAATGAAGGTGGCTTCACCTTTGAGGGACAACTCACAGTTTTACCCCAGGAATCATCTCCAGAGATAATACTGCCAAGGGAAGAAGGTGCTGCCTGTTTTACAGACAGGAAAACTAAGTTTAAAAAATATTCGGGAGCTTTCCTGAGATCACAGAGACAGCAGACATCCAGGGCTTCAGGCGCATAGGCTAAAACACAGTGAACCAACCAAATCCTGGACTCCTGGGCAGTGCTGTCAGTTTTACCTTGCTGAGTGTTATCATTCTTTGTGCCCAAAGAATGCTTGCTCTGATATGAAACCTTTATTTTTAAACTGAGATCACAGCAATTCACAGCTCATGGATGGTGAGAAGCACTCCCAAAGGAGAACTTGTAAAATAAGCAAGTATCAGTGATATTTGGGCACCAAGGAGCACACAGCGTTCTCCTCAGCGAGGTCTAGGGCAGGAAACACAGTGGATACAGATAATCCTAGTTCTCTGATACCACCCAAGCAGTGGCTCCTCTCTGCTATGGAGGGTGAAGCCTCAGAAATAGGGGCCATGGGCTTTCCAGGCACCTGCTCTCTTCAGGATCAAGGTCAATACACAAAAGTCAACAGTACTGCCTGGCCAGTGTTGCTTAGTGGTTGAGAATCGACCTATGAACCAGGAGGTCATGGTTCAATTCTGTCAGGCAAGTGCCCGGGTTGCAGGCTCAATCCCCAGTTGATCAAAGATTCTCTCTCATTATTGATGTTTCTATCTCTCCCTCCCTCTCCCTTCCTCTTTGAAATCAATAAAAATTAAAAGTTAACAGTATTTCTACATAATGGCAACGAATAAATGCAAAGCATTTTTAAAAATCCATTTACAACAGCATAAATGTGAAATAGTTAAGGATAAATTCGATTTTTTAAAATGTGCAAGACCTACAAACTGAAAACTATAACAATACATCCTTAAGAAAAATAAAAGAAAAACTAAATAAATAGGTCTTGTCCATGGGTCAGAGGTATCAATTCTCCCTCCCAAATTGGACCACAGATTCAACGCTGTCCCAATAAAAAATTCCTACCAGGCTTTTTTGTAGAAAAAACAAGCTGATTCTAAAATTTATATGAAAATGCCAAGGACCTGGAATAGTGAAAACAACACTGAAAAAGAGGAACAAATTTGGAGGGCTTACCCTACCATAAAGCTATAATAAACAAGTCTGTAATATGGACATAAAGACAAACATGTAGATGGGTGACCAGAATATACCCATGCACATGTGGATAACTGCTTTTCAACAAAGATCCAAATATTCTATTCTATGAGACCATAAGACACTGAACAACATTTCCTGGAGGGTTAACTGGAAAGAAGGTAGGTCATCTTTTTTCTTTTTTTAATTGATTTTTTTAGGGGAGGCAGGGCAGAGAGAGAGAAACATTAATGTGAGAGTGAAACATGAATCAGCTGTCTCTTGTACACCCCCCATCAGGGATTGAGCCTGCAACCTGGCATGTGTCCTGACCAGGAATTGAACCAGCAACCTTTTGGTGCATGGGGCAGTGTTCAACCTACTGAGCCACACTGGCCAAGGTGAGGAAGGTTATCTTAACAATCTGTTATTACAACACACACACTGCATCATGGGTAGAGTGCAATATGCAAGAAGTTTTAAGGTCACCATGCTCCACCATGGCTTTCCCCATCTTAGCTCATGGCACATCCACAGTCTACTAGCTGCTCAGATTAAAATGTGGAATTGGCCGAAACCGGTTTGGCTCAGTGGATAGAGTGTCGGCCCGCGGACTGAAAGGTCCCAGGTTCGATTCCGGTCAAGGGCATGTACCTGGGTTGCGGGCACATCCCCAGTGGGAGATGTGCAGGAAGCAGCTGATCGATGTTTCTTTCTCATCGATGTTTCTAACTCTCTATCTCTCTCCCTTCCTCTCTGTGAAAAATCAATAAAATATATTTTAAAAATAAATAAATAAATAAATAAATAAATAAATAAAAATAAAATAAAATGTGGAATTGCCGTCTTAATCTGACTATCCCACTATCCAGTACATCTGGAAATCCTGTTGATTCTGTCATCAAACATACCTGGGGTCCAACTAGTTCTCACACCTCCACTGACCACACCATCCTCTCTGCTATGATGGAGGCCAGCAAACTAGACCCCATGCTTTCAATCCTCAGCTTGAAACCCTTTGAAGGTCCTGCATTCACTTAGAATGAAGCTTGAGTCCAGACAGTATGGCTCAGTGGTTGAGCATCAACCCACACACCAAGAGGTCACAGGCTCGATTCCCATTCCCGGTACATGCCAGGGTTCGAACTCAATCCCCAGTAGGGAGGCGTGTAGGAGACAGCCAACGGATGTTCTCTCTCACTGATGTTTCTATCTTTCTCTCCCTTCCTCACTCTCTAAAAATCAATTTTAAAAAGTGGTGTTTTTTTTTAATAATAAAAGAATGAAGCTCGAGTCTCTCCTATATTTTGAGGCCTACCCACTGGCCAGTTGTTTATCCTGCTCCATCCTTGCTGGCTCCCTGGCCATGACTCCAATACACCAGGCACACTCCCACCTGGGGGTCTTTTTATGTTTTAAATAAAATCCCAGACACTTTATCATTTTAACAATTAATTCTTCAGTTTGCAACCTAAATTAAAAAGGTCCTCTGAAAATATAACTACCATGGCCCAGCTGGTGTGACTCAGTGGTTGAGCATCGATCTATGAACCAGGAGGTCACGGTTCAATTCCCAGTCAGGGCAGATGCCCAGATTGCAGGTTCCATCCCCAGTGAGGGGCCTGCAGGAGGCAGCCGATCAATTATTCTTTCTCATTATTGATGTTTCTCTCTCTCTCTCCCTCTCCCTTCCCTTCTGAAATATATATATGAAATGCCATATAAAAATCCCTAAATGTCAACAAATGCCTAGTCCATATTCACGAAACTTCTCAGAAATGCCTGTATACAGCCTGTTCTAACAATAGTTGCCAGAGCATTTGTATTAGCTGTTCCCTCTGTTTTGATCACATCCCCCTCCCAATGGCTGACCCCAAGTTGATACTCAAATGTCTCCCTCTCAGAAGCCCACCTGCTGCTCTCCCACAGCCCTGGCCTCTCTGCAAGCTCCACACAGGCAGCTATTGTGTTTATGGACTTTCTTACCCGACAAAAACATAAATGCCACAAGGAAGGGGATGTCTGATATCTGTTTTATTCCAAGCACCTAAGACAGTGTCAGAAACACATACCAGGTGCCCGATATATAGTTATGGAATGAATGAACAGGGATGGTTTAACATTGAAGAAGGAACCAATCTGAGGAGCAGAAGCTCTCAGATACAATTAGTGTGAAAGTTGAAAAGGAGCTGAAACCAAGCAAAGACCACTTAGCACCATGAGATTTGGGAGCATTTCTCTAAAACAAAATATAATCGCTTTTCGCTGATACAACATTTAAACTGTTTTGCCATCTACCCACACTAGATGGGTTTAGAGAGCTTTCAGTTTTTATTTCCAACCCATACATTTAAAACAGTATCAAGTAACCCTTAAGTACATAATTACCAACTCATAAGAGGCTCTTCTGTTCCCCTGATAAATCATTATGGTTTGGCTTTGACCCTGCACCTGGGTACTCCACTTACACACACACACACCAACTCTGAGACACACCCCCAACGCAATGATTTCCCAGTTTGAGAGAGATCACACTTGGTGAGAGGGCAGCCATGGTGATTTACATGAAATCAAGTCACTGCTTTGGGCAAGAGAAGTCCTTCATAACCATTTCATCCTCTGGAGCTCAGGCAAGTAAAGTCAGCTCCCTTTTGACTTGAGGGGAGGAGCCCCAGCCAGACACTGACTGCTGCTGGCTAGGGAGCTCCAGTTCCAAGGAGACGCTCAGGTTGCAGCACCCGTGGCCAGCCCAGTGCAGGGACTGGTCTCTGGGGCCATGGGCACCTGACTGGGAAGCCTGGGCTCTCCAAGGCAGCCACAGAGGGCCCATCATCCCTGCCAGAGGCCTAGCCCTTATGAAAACTGCACACTTCTGGTATCCTGCACTAACCAAACACTTGTGCTATCCTAAAATTCTTTAACTATCTACAACCAAGTATTTACCACCACCCTGGCTCAAATCCAGTCTTGGGAACATGACATTAGGCAAAAAAACTCAGAGGTGAAACCCAATAATATATTCCACCTTCTCCCATTTATAGGTCCACAAAGTCCACTTTTTCCATGCAATCCAAGTGCTCCTGAAAGACAAGGGTTACATAGACTCTCTGTCAACAGTCTTAGCAACAAATGCACTGCCAAACTATTAGGAAGGGAACTCCCTGGCCGGCCCTATCAGAAAGGAAGAAACTGAAGCAGAGCAATTGTGCAGCATGTCAAGATTCACTTGAGCCAACAATTCAGTTTTCTCATCTGGGATCAGCAAACTACTGTCTGGGTCTGATGTGGTAAACGGGTTTCCTGGGACACAACCATGCCCACCCAAATGTGCACTACCTACAGCTGCTTCTCCTACAACAGTGGTTCTCAACCTGTGGGTCGCGACCCCTTTGGCCGAAGAACGACCCTTTCACAGGGGTCGCCTAAGACCATCCTGCATATCAGATATTTACATTACGATTTATAGCAGTAGCAACATTACAGTTATGAAGTAGCAACGAAAATAATTTTATGGTTGGGTCACAACATGAGGAACTGTATTTAAAGGGCCAGAAGGTTGAGAACCACTGTCCTACAAAGTAGAGCTGAATAGGAGCAACAGAGACAGCACAACCCCAAAAGCCAAAAATATTGACTTCCTGCAGTCCTGACAGGCTGTGCCAAGTATTAAAGGAACAGAGGTGACCCAGCCACAGTGGCATGCCTGAAACAAAAAGGACAGAGGCATAAGAAGGAAGTGCGCTGGCTCCATGTTGGCCCCAGAGGACAAAGCAGTACCTGCTCTCCCCCTGGGATGGAGACTTATTAACCTGCAGAGCAGAAGAGAGCATGACTTGGCACACTAAATGCGAAGAACCAGTCCCATGAGGGCCACGGAGCCAACAGCAAGGCCACACAAGCCCATCCTTGGCAACAGAGTTGGCCTGTCTTCACTGTCAAGCTGAGGTGTCCACTGAGGTAACAGCCAGTATGTGCTTTCCAGGGCCCTGGTTTGCCCCTGCCTGTCCTCCCTCAGCCACAGTAACCACAATCTCACTGAGAGAGAGATGGTCCATTCCCTGCACTGCGCCAATGAGGCCATTCCTAAAGTCCCTTAAAAACCCCAATGCTAGCAACATCTCACCATGGATGTTAAGGCTCGGCGTGCTTTAGGCCCAGATGACCCTATGGAAGTCATCTGGCACACACATTTGTATGTATACACATCCACACACAGACATACCCCATGCTCCTTGTCTCAATTCTTCACACCCACATCTGCCTGCCTCTACCACCAGACCTTTGCACATGTTGTTCCCACCACTGGGAAAGCCCTCCCACTCATCCCTCAGACACAAGCACCTGTTATTCAGGCCCACCCTGCCTGACCAGTTCTTACCCCATCAACCCTTCCATCCCAAAGGACTAAAGCCCCATCACTTGGCACAGCTGAAATTTGACATCTGGCATGAAGCATCCCCAAATGCTCCTCGCGAGAAAAGGTTCTCACTCATCTCCTTATCCAATGCCCAACAAGACACACAGGAGAAAATAGGGAAATGGAATCGTCCCTGAGTTATAAATACCCAATCACTGTTTCCACCATGGACTTGAGTAAACACGTAACAATATAAACTCTATTCAGGAACAAGCAACATGAAGACAGGCAAGAAAACGGCCCAGGAGGTCACAGTTTGATTTCCTGTCAGGGCACATGCCTGGATTGTGGGGTGTGCAGGAGGCAGCCGATCAATGATTCTCTCTCATCATTGATGTTTCTATCGCTCTAACCCTCTCCCTAACTCTCTGAAATCGAACATATATGTATGTATACACACACACAGACACACACACACAGACACACAGACAAACATACAAAATAGAAATAGACTGAGATACAGAGAACAAACTGATGGTTGCCAGACAGGAAGTAGGGGAGTGAGGGGCTAGGTGAAAAAGGGGGAGGGAGTAAGAAATACAATTGGCAGTTACAAAATAGTCATGGGGATATAGAGTACAGCATAGGGAATACGGTAAACCTCGATTTTTCGGACCTCTATTTAATAGACTCCAGACTTAATGAACAAAATTTCCAGTCCATATGTCATATGTGAAAATAAACACCCTGTTAATTTTAAAATGCTTTTAACCAAGATTTGCTTATAATTAAATTAACAAGTTATTTTGTTGTTGTTTTTAAACTCACTGTTATTTTTAACAAATTTTAGCGGACGGGCCATATGTTAGAAAAAACTGTAGTAATTTCACTCACATAAATATTATATATCTACAACTGTAGTCTACATATTTAAATCCAAGAATCACTACTCACAAACAATGTGCAGCAAATGATTAGCACATAATCACACCACATCTCACACGGTAATTGCTTCTGCTGTCCAGTGGCCTGACTTTCTGCAGCAGTTTTTTTGTTTGTTTGTTTTTAACCTATCTCCATTGATCTCAGAGAGGAAGGGAGAGGGAAAGAGAGAAAAACATGACGAGAGAATCACTGATCGGCTGCCTCCCGCACGCATCCCCCTAGGGACCAAGCCCACAACCCGGGCACACGCCCCAGGCCAGAACTGAACCCAGGACCCTCAGCCCACAGGCTGATGCTCCATCCACTGAGCCAAACTGGCCAGGGCTGCAGCAGTTTTAATGCCTGCCAGTCCAAATTCCAAGGAACATTAAGCCACGCCCCAGCCGTGTGCATTTGTTTACTCATGGTAACTGGTGAATGCATGCATTTACTAGAGCTATTTCAGTATAAATTTAAAATTACTGTAATACATATAGAAAACTTTTCTGTGAAATTAAACTTTTCATACATAATTTTAATTACACAGATGTGATTACATAAGTAAAAATAGGTAAACTTAACTAATTTGCCAATTTTTTAACATAAGAATTCAGAAAACCTACTTTATTATATAACGAACTTTCAGCTTTAATGGACACTCACCCTTGCTCGAATTAGTCCATTATATTAAGATTGACTATATAGTCAATAATATTGTAATAGCTATATGGTGCCGGGTAAATACAGACTTATCAGGGGACTCACTTCTTATATTAATGTCTAACCACTACACAGTACACTTAAAACTAATCTATATACAGTGGGGTCTTGACTTATAAGTGTCCCGACTAACGAGTTTTTCGAGACACGAGCTGTCTCTCGGCGATTTTTTGCTTTGAGGTGCGAGCTAAAATTCGGGTTATGAGCCAGCTTCAGATACCCACCGCTAGTTGGCACAGCGAACGTCACAGTGAACGCCACAACATCAGCCCAGCATCACGTGTCTCACTCGTTCACTTTAAAATTTGACATACAAAGGACTTGTATGCATGCATATAGGCATAACCAATGGACATAAGACACTGGGGGGTAAGGGAGGTCAGGGGATTGTCAAGGGCGGGGGAAAAAAAAGGACACATATGTAATACCCTTTGTAATACTTTAAGCAATAAAAAAAAAAAAAGATTTGACATACAAGTAATTTGAGTTACGAGCTCCATCACGGAATGAATTAAACTCATAAGTCAAGGCCCCACTGTATATAAAAACCATGCTACCGCAACAATGGATGACGCGAACTGCAGTGGCCACCTCCCGTACCCGCCCCCCAACCAGCCCAACCTGATTGGCCCCCAACCCAGGTGGGCAGCCAGACCCCACCTGTGAACAAATTTGTGCACCAGGCCTCTAGTACAAAATAATAATGGATGTCACCTAACCGGTGTGGCTCAGCTGTTGAGTGTTGACCCAAGGAGTCACTGGTTCAATTCTCAGTCAGGGCACATGTCCAGGGTTGTGGGCTTGATCCCCAGTAGGGGGCGTACAAGAGGAAACTGATTGATGATATTTCTCTCTGTTTCTATCTATTCCTCTCCCTTCCTCCCTCTCTCTCTAAAACAAAAAAAATCAATAAAAACAATAATAATGGTGAACGTCAACTGTAATTGAGAAATAAAATAAATTTCAGATAGACCCATATTTAAAGTGTCCAGGAATCCAGAAATCAAATGTCAACATCTAAACTAATCTGAGGCTTTGGGAAGTGTTGGAAGTGTTTAGTACTGAGGATGTGTGGCGTGTTACAATATTAAAGGACATCCTAAAGAAAATGTCCCAAAAACACAAGAGGAAATGACTTCTCTGTTAATAACAAGGACCTAGGAACCGGTGTTTTCCACTCAGTGTAAATGCTGTATTAAGGAAATTCTCTGACAAACAGCCACAGGAAAACAAGGAATACCTTTGATCTCTGAGCTGAGCACTAGAGCAGAGACGACCTCAGATGTTCCCGGACTCTGCTCTCCAAAGTCCTCTGAAGACACCAGGAATCCTGTGTGACCCCACCAAGCTAGAAGTACAACCAGGCCCCCACCCCTCTAGGGACCAAAGAATACTCACGGAATCTCTATGTTCCAACACTCCCAAGATGATGTTACAATGAACCTTCTAGAACCACACATATCCTTTTTTCTTAAAACCCACAATATGTGGCACAAGGTAGGCCATCAAAACATGAATGCCTTAGTTCCTTTCTCCCTAAGCTATCTCTTGGAGGATAAAATGATGCTCTCATAGGAGATGTAGGATATTTCTGAATTCAAAAAGGTTCAATGTTTTTATTGTGTTAAAACATACTTAACATACTCATAGAAACAGGCAACAGTATGGTGGTGCCCGGAGGCAAATAGGGGTAGAGGAGTAGTAAAGGGTAAAGTCAGTCAAATATATGGTGACAGAAAGAGATTTTACTTTGTTTGGGTGGTAAACACACAATGCAATATTCATTGTCAACTGTAATTGAAAAGTAAAATATTCAGATCATGTTTCATAGAAATCTACACTTGAAACCTATATATTTTGTTGACCAATGCCACAAAATTTATCATCTTAACCCTGTGTGGCTCAGTTAGTTGAGCATCGTCCCATGCACCAAAGGGTCGTCAGTTCAATTCCCGGTCAGGGCACATATCCAGGTTGCGGGCTTGATCCCCAGTTGGGGTGCATGCAGGAGGCAACCAATTGACATTTCTCTCTCACAGCGATATTTCTCTCTCTCTCATCCCCTCTCTAAAATCAATTTTAAAATATTTTTTATAAAAGGAATTAAAATTTTTTTTTTTACCATCTTAGCCATTTTAAGTGCATAGTTCAGTGATGTTAAGTTCACTCACAATGTTGTGCAACCATCCCCACCATTCAACTCCAGAACTTTTTCATCTTGCAAAACTGCAACTGTCCCCATTAACACTAACTCCCCAACCCCCAGCCCCAGCCTCTGGCACTCTACATTCCACTTTCCGCCTCTATGAATTTGACTACCTTAGAACTGCATATAAGTGGGATCACATAGTATCTGTCCCTTTGTGTTTAGCTTATTTCATTTAGTACAATATCTCTTCAAGGTAGAACCACACACATTTTAATCCCTTGGGGCCAAAGTATGTACAGAACAAAGCCCATGGAAAAAGCAATGGTATACCCACAGCCAAAATGGTTCTAGAATCCTGCTTTCCAGACTAGCCATGTCCCTAACATCCTCCACTATCAACCAGTGCTTCCCACCACTCCCCAAATAAATTGCACAACAAGACAGTGACACTAAAAAGACTCAGAATGGTGAGATAGACCAACGCCAAATGTTATGCCTTGAATGCACTGCAAGTGCGCCTGTCTCACCCCAGCTCTTACATCCCACAGCACTCTGTGTCCCTCACACAGCCATAAACCAGGGATTTAAAAAGTACTCATCAGGTGGACAGTAAAGATGACAAACTTGTCTTGTGCACAAACTTTTCCTAAAAGTGGAAGCCAGAGACATCACAGTTCAACCCAAACCTATTACCTGGAGCACCTGGGCTAGACATGGGACCCTATACAGGTCCACCAGGGAATTGAGCCCTGAGCTTACAACATGTAAACTCTAAACAAGAGAGAGCTAGACAACTAGCTCAAATGGCCCACCTACCAATCCACATCACTGCAAAGGAAAACACTGCATTAACAGCTAGATGCATTAACAGCTAGATCCCCTGTGCAATCTCATACCTCTGGCAGGTGCTCCCCACATACTTTTCAGAATATTTCTCTTTGAAAGGTAACACCAAGCACACCTATCTTGTGAGGCAGAACCAAGCCCAAGGATGCTGCACCAAAAACAGTAACACCGAGGGACCCCACACAAGGTATCCACTCACAAAGGAAGAGCATTTCATTGCTCATCGTTTCAAACAGGAAAGCCCACAGCACCCCAATTACCTCTGATCAACTGCTCCTGAAGAAAATAAGAGAGCAAAAATGGCCCTAGCGGGTTTGGCTCAGTGGATAGAGCGTCGGCCTGCAGACTGAAGGGTCCCAGGTTCAATTCCGCTCAGGGCACATGTCGGGGTTGTAGGCTCGATCCCCAGTGGGGGGAGTGCAGGAGGCAGCCGATGCATGATTCTCTCTCATCATGGATGTTTCTATCTCTCTCTTTCTCCCTCTCCCTTCCTCTCTTTCTAAATATCAATTAAAAAAATATTTAAGAGAGCAAAAATGGTAGTCTGGGGTTCCCTGCCTAGTTTGATTTGGGCAAGCAAGCGGTCTCCTTTGCAAACATACATGTCCCTGAATGACCTGTGACTGCTAAACATGCCAAGAGCCCTCCTGACACAACTAACAAGGGAACGGGGGAGGCTGGGGAGGGAGTAGCCGAGTCTCCAGGACTAGTCGAAACAGAAAAGTTTGGGAGGATCACAGAAAGCCCCACCTGCGGAAAACGCCTCCATTGTAGCCTGTGGCCAACAGGAGGTTCCAACGGCATCCAGACTCCCTCCCAAGAGACGCCATCCAGGGGACCTCCATGTTGTATGGCATCTCATAGCTTCATAGCTGGCTATGCTTATTTTCATGTCAAGAAATAAGTCTTGCCCTAACCGGTTTGGCTCAGTGAATAGAGTGTTGGCCTTCGGACTGAAGAGTCCTAGGTTTGATTCTGGTCAAGGGCATGTACCTTGGTTGCAGGCACATCCCCAGTAGGGGGTGTGCAGGAGGCAGCTGATCGATGTTTCTCTCTCATTGATGTTTCTCTCTATTCCTCTCCCTTCCTCTCTGTAAAAAAATCAATAAAAATATATTATTTAAAAAAAAAAGAAAGAAAGAAATGTCTTCCAGCCATCCTATTCTTGTGGCCAGTTTTCTTGAGTTTGTTTTTAAAAAAGCAACACCTTATCACACAGGTAACCTCCTGGAAAGGCAAGAATCCTTTTTTTACCAATGGACAGGGTGTCCTATGCTGCCTCTATGGCCTTGGCCAAAAGTGCCATTTGCTGCCTCAACCAGATTCACGCAGCCACAGGGCTATGTGTGCCATGAGAGCAGAAGCAAAGCTATACCACCTGAACATCTCCATGCAGTAAAAACAGCATCCATGAAGCAGGTCGCTTTCTCATTTGATGACAGTAAGGGACCAAACCTGATCTGCATATTCTTGAGGGGGCAAAGACCAAGGAATCCCCAAGGTCTTCTGAGGAGCAGCATGGAGACCATTGCTAAGCCATCTTCAAACAGGCAGTCCTGGTGCATAAACAGCTAGATCCGGAACGCAATCTTGTACCTCCGGTAGGTGCTCCCCACATTCTTTTCAGAATATTTTTCTTCGGAAAGGAAAAGAGAAAACTGTTTGTTGTTCAAGAGCACCCAGAGAGAGCAGCATTCTGGGACAGCCCCATTGTATACAAATGAAGACCTCCAGCTTAAGCCAGAGAGAAAAAAAACTTCATGGTTCTGGAATACAAACAAAATCTACCCAGAGTAGTTCACAGAATTTATCCCAGCAATATCAAGATAAGATTATTGTGATCAGTTAGCAATAGCAGACAGGAAGGCAAAAATCTCTCTGAATAAAGGTAAACAGGGAGTACCTCCAGGTCTCACCTCTAACCCTGGAAAGATCTGGAGCCTCTGCCTTCATCTCAAAGAAAGATCCCATCCTCCAGGCTGGTAACAGGAGACCGGGAATGAGTGACTGAGGTCTACTGAAGCTGGTAGTTTCTGGAACACTAAAGGATCTGCCTAGATCCAAATCCAGACCAGCTAGTGGGCACCCAGGTAGATAGCAGTCAGTGTCTTCTACCTACAAACTTTCCAGATGCCCCGGAGCCAAGTTTTGAACAGGAGCAAGGACTTGGTAGAATTCTAGAAATCCAGTCTGACACTGGGCCTTCAAATAATAACCTATAACCATCTGACCAACCAAGCTTCCCTAAGAAGCAGAATTCAGTTTCTTTGACCATTTAGGGGCCAGGTCAAATAGTTAACACCATCTGTTAATTTCTCAGTTGTGTCAGGAGCTGTCCACCAAACACACCACAGCACTGACCGCCCAAGGGGTCCTGAGGCCTCACCGCAAGGTCCAGGCCAACAAGCTGGTTCCAAGACCCAGAGGCTTCATTACTACTGCAAACTGATGAAGCGCAACAGTAATGACAAAAACCATGTGACCGACTAAAATGATGCAAAGTGTAAAGAAATCATTAACAAATGGCAACATCCATGAGTAAAATCATGGCTTGTTCTTACACACACTAAGAACTGAGAAACAATATAAACAGATATCATAACTTCCCAACAATAAAAACATCAGAGGGTACCAGAAAAGAGGTGTTCCTTGGGGAGGGTGTTCACAAAACCTCCAACTGTGCCCATCACCCCCAGCCCCCAGGGTAAAATGAGGCCTAGATGGAGGTGAAAATGGGCTACACCTGGCTTCTCTCAGCTGTTAGAGCTTTCCAGAACCCTGCATGGACACTTCGAATCATGTAACCCTCACAGGAGATGCCAAACGACCCAGGGCTGTCAGCTGGAGGGAGTTTTGCTTGATGTGTCCAAAGAGCCAGCATCTAAGAAGCACACAGGAAGGAAACTTAGCTAGGGATCAAACCCCTGGAGAACGCTGGTCTAAGAGGAGCAAGACAGCGAAAACCAAACTTCCCCAACGAAGCTTTAGGAGAGTGAAGGGCCTGCCTCCCAGGATGTGATGGCAAGATGAGAGAGTCTTGCAACTTGCTTGCTGCTTCTCCCTCAAGTCAGGAGTTTACCTTGCTGGTAGGAGTTTTTAGTACGAAAACTCTGATGTGTTATGAGATGCAATGCAAAGGTCGTTTGAATCTGTGCCTTAAAATAAGACGTGAAGAAATCTGCAAGGGCCATGCAGGCCTGGGCTATGACCCAGTGGGACTTGGCCTGCATTTGAAACTTACCCCAAAACTAGGGGCCCCCACAAAAGGCAGAACTTGACCACACAAAGTCCACATCCAACACAAACTGGAATGTTGTTCATCCGTGTGCACACACCAGAGTGACTGCACAGGTCAGGCTCCTCTCCAGCAGGCAGGACCAGCACACACATGCACAAGCACGTTTACATATGCATATTCAACACACACAGGGCCAGCTGATACTTTGTCTTCCGTGCAAAGGTGTACTTCTAAGCTGTCGGTTGTTGAGAACACAGACTGCATATCCCAGAGAAACACTGTCTTAAGTTGGGTCAAGTTCCCAAGCAGCCCACAAAATCCACCTCACTCCAGTGTCTCTAAAGCACAATCCTACCAAGACAACCCAATCCCAAGACATCTCCTGGGAAGTCACCCAGGGTCCCAGGCCACCAGCCCTTCCTGCACAGAGGCTGCAAGACAGGTAGGGGCCAGGAGGGGAGAGGCCATGAGGGGGACAAAGCAGGGGCGTTCACTCACCTAAGTCTTTACTGGACCAGCCTTGATATTGACCCTCATGCCTCCTCCCAGACCCACCCCACTGCTCTGCTCTGCCTTCAGCAGCCTCACACAGACCCAAGATCCAGCCTGAGAGACCCAGGCCCTGCAGGCCTGTCTCCAACACCCCGTGACACTACTGCCAGGGAGGGAGCTCTGCTCTCTCCATGGTCCAGGACTCCTCCTGAGTGCTCATCATATTTTGGTGGGGCTGGAAGGGGAATTCCTGGCTCTTTGTTGAGAAAGCTACCATTGGGCACACAAATTCAAACTGCTACAGAAAAAGAACACTGAGGACAACTTTGGGGATATCAAGAGAATCATCTTTATTTAACATGATGAAAAAAGAATTGGTTCCCAAGAAAAGTTTAACAGTGCTAACAATTACTGAATTCTTTATTTGGTGTCAGGCACCATGCCAGCACTTTACATGCCTGATTTCATTTAATCCCCATAACCACAGAACAGGTACTGCCAATGTTACCCACACTTCACATGGGGCACTACCAATGTCACCCACATTTAACACGAGGAACTGCCCCTGTCACTCACACTTCAGACAAGCGACTGCCACTGTTACCCACACTTCACACAAAGGACTGCCACCGATGCCCACACTTGACAGGTAAGAAAGCTGGGGCTGAGAGGTCAAGGTAATTGGACAAGGTCACACGGTTAAGAAGTAAAATGGAGATTCAGACTCAGGTCTGCCATCTCTAAGGCCCAGACTCAAATCTGAACCACTGTAACTCTAGAACAGTCTGACACTGAGACCATCCTTGGGCTGAATCCTTCCCAATGCTCTAGGGAAGACTTCCTAGAATAAAGATCAGCACGTTCCCCCTAGCCCCCCATTCCTTTTCTGAGAGCACACTAACTTAATCCTTTACTGAATTGCTGGGAAACCTTCTAGGGCAGTGGTGGTTCTAAACCTTCCTAATGCCGTGACCCTTTCATACAGTTCCTCATGTTGTGGTGACCCCCAACCATAAAATTATTTTCGTTGCTACTTCATAACTGTAATTTTGCTACTGTTATGAATCGTAATGTAAATATCTGATATGCAGGATGTATTTTCATTGTTACAAATTAAACATAATTAAAGCATAGTTATTAATCACAAAAACAATATGTAATTATATGTGTTTTCCAATGGTCTTAGGCGACCCCTGTGAAAGGGTCATTCGACCCCCAAAGGGGTCGCAACCCACAGGTTGAGAACCGCTGTTCTAGGGCAATGGTCGCCAACCAGTGGTCCCCGAAAAGTTGGCAACCGCTGTTCTAGGGGACTGAGCCTGACTGTAAAAGCCAGCATCCAGTGGACTTCCTTTCTTCTGTCCAAACAGCACAGCCTTCACCCATGTAAGGCAGTGAACAGAGCAGACATAGACCAATGGGAAGGGGACTAGTTCCCCTGGTCATTAACAAAACAAGGGGAGTTTGAGGATGGCAGAGGACACAGGGACCAGGGGACAGCCCAGGCCCCACAGGCAGAGCTTCCAGGTGGGCATCTAGATTAGGCAGGGCAAATTCCAGCCCTCCCAGCTTGCATATGGGACACCAGGCTGCTGCCCTTACCCAACTCACCCTATTCCTTACTGCCACCCTCAAGTCCAAAATCAGGACCCCAATGACATCATGGTCATCACCAGCCAGGTGCCACTCTCCAACCCAAGTCATTTTTCTCCCAATTGCCAAATTCCCAAGGCCCCTTTCCTTCCTTTGACCACAACCCCTTCCCACTCTCAAAACCAGTGTCATCACTTGGCAAGACACTCACCTATCTTCTCCCCTGGACTCTGCCAAAAGAGCCCAAGATTTGAAAACATTTGAGCAACGTGTGAAACAAGGAAAATTTCTCAAACCAGGAAGCATCAGCTATTGGAATAATTCATGTGGATATTTCAGAGAAGCATCTTAATCACTCTTGGTCTTTCTGGAAAAGTATCCAAGATCTCAAGCTGGAAAATCCTCAGAATCTAGAAAATGTGAGTTACCAACTAGCTCCCAGGGCACTGGAATCATATCAAACTTCTTCCTGGTCCCTTTAATTGCTACAAAGCTCTTTATCAGACTATGTTAAGGGCTGTGTCCCTCTAATTTCCATTCATTCATCATACTTCACTCCTGGGAGCAGAGCTTAGAACAAACTTTTCCTACATATAGTCTCTTGGATATATATTTTTTTTTATTGATTTTTTTTTACAGAGAGGAAGGGATAAGGATAGAGAGTTAGAAACATCGATGAGAGAGAAACATCGATCAGCTGCCTCCTGCACACTCCCTACTGGGGATGTACCTACAACCAAGGTACATGCCCTTGACCAGAATCAAACCTGGGACCCTTGAATCCGCAGGCCAACGCTCTATCCACTGAGCCAAAGCGGCTAGGGCAGTCTCTTGGATATTTTATTCTCTCACCTACCTATCATTTATTACTCTCTCACCTAACGCAAAGCACTTAGTTTGGGGAGATAATACAAGGACAGGTCAAGTTCTGCATCTGGCCCCAGAGCACACAGCTATCCAGCAGGATCACAGATATGCCCCTAACAGACATACTCTAAGAATCCTGACAACCACTACGTGCTCCCAACCCAGAGAAGCAGAGAGTGGCCATGCAGGGCCACAGGCTGGGCTGCCTTACCACCACCCCCTTTTTCCATGCAGTAGTAGACACAACCTAGAACCACCCTCTCCAGAACCCAGCTCACCTCACCTTTACTCAAATTCAGTACCATTGGCCCTAACCGGTTTGGCTCAGTGGATAGAGCGTCGGCCTGCGGACTGAAGGGTCCCAGGTTCGAAACCGGTCAAGGGCATGTACCTTGGCTGCAGGCACATCCCCAGTAGGGGGTGTGCAGGAGGCAGCTGATCGATGTTTCTCTCTCATTGATGTTTCTAACTCTCTATCCTTCTCCCTTCCTCTCTGTAAAAAATCAATAAAATATATTTTTATTTTTTTTATTTTTTTATTTATTTTTTTTTTAAATATATTTTATTGATTTTTTACAGAGAGGAAGGGAGAGTGATAGAGAGTTAGAAACATCGATGAGAGAGAAACATCGATCAGCCGCCTCCTGCACATCTCCTACTGGGGATGTGCCCGCAACCCAGGTACATGCCCTTGACCGGAATCGAACCTGGGACCTTTCAGTCCGCAGGCCGACGCTCTATCCACTGAGCCAAACCGGTTTCGGCAATAAAATATATTTTTTAAAAAAATCAGTACCGTTGAAATCAAAGACCCACAATCTAGGGGCTCTGTATCACTCAGCTGCCACCTCTCAGATGTGTTCCTGCCCACCCTCCCTCTCTCTCAGGGCACCCTATATTGTCTCTCCACGTGGCCTTCGATCCCCAAGGACAGGAACGGGCCGTCTCACCCATCACTGGACCCCAGAAGCACAGAACAGCTTAAGCAGGAAGGCTACCCCAGTTATTGAATAAACAGATGACCTGGCCCCAGCCGGTATGGCTTAGTAGATAGAGCGTTGGCCTGCGGACTGAAGGGTCCCGGGTTTGATTCTGGTCAAGGGCACATGCCTGGGTTGCGGGCTCAATCCCCAGTGTAGGGCATGCAGGAGGCAGCCGATCAGTGATTCTCTCTCATCATTGATGTTTCTATCTCTCGCTCCCTCTCCCTTCCTCTGAAATCAATAAAAATATATTAAAAAACACAAAAACACACAGATGACCTGTCCTCATCCCCTGGTATCCAATTAATCCCCACTCAATCTACCTACACAGTGTCTCCAGCACCTGTTCCTATTTTTATTCCTCGCCAGACAAATTCAAGACTGTATTAGCTCATGCCTGCCTTTTATCAATGCCCTTTTTTCCTGACTGGCTTCCCTGGCCCATTCAAGTTGACATTCTTCTCTCCAGAAACCTGTCAGGACTTTCCATGCTTTTAGGATGAAATGTAAACAGCTTTCTATTTAAGATCAACAATAATCAGAACAACCTGCTTTCTGCAACTTTCTTTCCCACTAGACTTTCTATAAACCTGGTGTCTGGAAGGGTGATCTGCCAACTTTGCACCTTCTCCATAAGAGCAGTAAACCCCTTAGGTCCGTGGTCGGCAAACTGCGGCTCACGAGCCACATGAGGCTCTTTGGCCCCTTGAGTGTGGCTCTTCCTAAGCCTTAGGAGTACCCTAATTAAGTTAGTAACAATGTACCTACCTATATAGTTTAAGTTTAAAAAATTTGGCTCTCAAAAGAAATTTCAATCGTTGTACTGTTGATATTTGACTGTTGACTAATGAGTTTGCTGACCACTGCCCTAGGTCCAAGAAAATCCTATGTCTTCTCAGAAAAGTGGGGGTGGGAGGAGATGATGGATGGGACAGGGAACAGACACAGATCAGATGTCCATTTGTCTCACATCATGGCATGTAACACATATGGTATTTGCATGGCACAATGGAGTAAAACAAGGCTCTCACAGGCTCAGGGACTGGGGCCACCTGGCTTCAAGGATATTTCTGCACCACTCCCATCCCAGCCTACAGACTAAGAAGCTCTGAATTAGAGAATCCCACTACCAGCAACACATCTGCTCTGGTAATTTCACCATGTAGTGATGAGAAGCCAGCACTGCATTTCACTCCATGGGGTACTGACCAAAGTAGCTTACGCTCTAAATGTCAACAGTTAACTTTCTTTTTCTTTTCTTTTCTTTCTTTCTTTTTTTTTTTGGAAAGAGAGGGAAAGGGAGAAACATTGATTTATTCCACTTATTTATGCATTCACTGGTTGATTCTTGTATGTAACCTAAGCTGGGACAGAACCTGGAACCTTGTTTGTATCAGGACCATAATCCAACCAACTGAGCTACTGGGCCAGGGCTTTAACTTTTTAAAATTACTTAAAAAAACAACAGTGGTTCACAGACTCAGCAGGCTGGTTAAACAAATCAAAGTTACCCTAATTTTTCTAAGCAATCTGTTTCCTTTTCCCTTCTGTAATTAACCAAGGCAACAAAATGAACAAGCTCCTGCCATCTCAAACTTCACAGAAGTTGAGTGCGAGTCTCTGAGCTGTTCATCCAATGCCGAGTTCCTACCCCAGGTAATGACCTGTTTACTTCTGTTGCCTTTTGTGGCAGGGTCACTTAATATTATCTCTGGAAAGTAACAGGAACCCCTTCCACACTCCCTGAGGGGGTGAGCAGGTGCATGATGGCTCCAGCAACAGGAAAGGCCTTCCATTCAATCCTGAGCTGAGATCCTGAGCCTCCTGGAAACTCTAGCCATCCCTCACCCCCAATCGTCTCTCCTCCAAACAAAACATTTTCAACCCCTCTAATCAGTCCTGTTGACAGGGTTTAAAGACCACTCCAGCAGCCAGAACAGACTCCCACAGATATAAAGGATATACAGCAAATAATCTTCCTGAAAACGCTTTTTAGCAGGGAGGTTGCACTGTTCTAGAATTAGCCAGTATCCTTTGCAGAGCAACAAAGCCCTCTCTCCTGCTTTTAAGGATTTTGAAATGGCCACCAGCATATCACCTGAAGGATGTCTATCCAAGTAACTGCCATTACTTTTTTTTTAATAGACAGGAAAAAAAAGTTTTATGCTCTTAAAATGGAAAGCCATCACCCAGTCAATTCCAAAAAAAAGCAGCCAAGTTCTTCCTCCCTGTGTCCCATCCCCTCCTCACACTATGACGACCTGGGCTCAAAAAGGAAACCTGCCAATGGACCTACATAAATAAAGGGAAGAGGAACCTAAAACAAAACTAACCAATCCATGAAGAAAAGATGACAGGTCAGACCAGGGCAGCTTCAGGAGGGAACAGAGAACTATCTATGCTCCCCTCCCTTCTGCAAGTCATCAGGGGAAAGGCCACTTCTCTCGAGAACCTCAGTTTCCAGTGTGTGTATCAAGGACTCCCCCACTCATCTTGAATGAAGTCTGTGTGCTGCATGATGGGCACACAGCATAACTGCACACAGAAGCAAGCTAGTCAAGGTGAATCCTAAAGTTGTTGCTGCCCAAGGACCAAAAATAGTTACATTTCTAATGGCCTGCCTGACAAATACAAATTGGCAGTAAGGCCACAATTACATTTCAACCCAGATTCAGTACATTAGTATCTTTACCCAAGAAAACTTCAAAAGCAGACCAGGCAACTCCTTACCACTGACACCCGACGCTCTCCACCTCCTCCCCAAAATTCAGCATCAAGAACTGTCACTGGGTTAGAAAGAAGGGGCGGGGGGAACACACACCTCAATAGTAACAGGAACTGTAAAGGTTTGGGGAGACAGATGACCATGACCCACAAACAAACTGCTGAGGTCAGTCAGTTCAAACAAAAGTATTAAGGAAAACACTAATCAAACCCTAGAATCTCCCAGGGTTCCAGTGGGTATAGGTCTAGAGCATCATCCTGATATGCCAAGATTGTGGGTTCAATCCCCAGTCAGGGCACATATAAGAATCAACCAATTAATGCATAACTAAGTGGAACAAATCAATGTTTCTCTCTCTAATCAATTTTTTTTAATGTTTAAAAAGAATGTGTTGAGTAGAGTTTAAAGCCACGGACTCAAGGTCTCACTGCACAGAACAATTAGAACTGAAGGAAATGTTGTTATGCTGAATTATATGCAAGTTTAAGACCATGAGGTTTTTCACATTACTTTGAGATAATATGACAACTTTTTATTTATTCTTTTTTAAAAAAAAAATACATTTTATTGATTTTTTACAGAGAGGAAGGGAGAAGGATAGAGAGTTAGAAACATCGATGAGAGAGAAACATCGACCAGCCGCCCCCTGCACACCCCCTACTGGTGATGTGCCCGCAACCAAGGTACATGCCCTTGACCGGAATCGAACCTGGGACCCTTCAGTCCACAGGCTGACACTCCATCCACTGAGCCAAACCGGCTAGGGCATATGACAACTTTTTAGATAAGATCTCCTTGCAATGAGCTCCCAACACCTCCAAATTGTTAGGTTGTTAGGACTTTTTTATGAAGAAAATCTAGCTCCTCAAATCTGTTTCATTGTGCATAACTGAGCTGTGGTCATTGAGTAGTTGTCACTTGGGAAGAGAAGGATTTTGTCTCAGAGGTGAATGGAGGAGGAGGGGTTTGGATATCCCCGACTACTTATCCTCATAGTCTTCCTATGAGGTGGTAGATACAGTCCCCATCTGAAGCCAGATGGCCAGGAGGCCTGCCCAAGGCTGAAGAGTGGTAAGCTGTAGTTAGGGACAAATCTGTTCATTCCCCAACTCAGCTAGAGAGCTGGACAGGATGTAGGCAGGAACCTCCCATTTGCCACTGCATACACCATCAGGCAACCCATTTCCCATCCCTGATGAGAATCCACTCAGGGATAAAGCCAGAGATGTAGGGGCCCCTCTTGGTTCTCAAAGGCAAGACCCCATGACAGATATGCCCGGCAAACATCTTCCCATGTCACAGATGGAGTAGCTGTCTCTGAAAGTCAGAAGTGGGGTTCAGCAAGCACAGAGCCATGAAAGGACTGCCTCCTTTCCCCTGGGGAAGCTCCACAAACCCAGCAATTCTGTATATCTCTAGGGAAGCGCTGAGGCTAGCAGGAAAAACATGCAAAGTCTGAAATCAAAAAGGCTGGAGACAAGTCCCAGCTATAAAATAACAAACAAGATGACACTGGCAATGTCACCCTTTGTAGGGGACTATGCCTTCTTCCATCTTGAAGGTGGACAGGCTGTGGCTCCAAGGGGTACACAGCAGACAGTGACAGTTTGTCCCACGAGTTTGAAGATGCTCCATATGAGAGAAACAGAGTGGTCCTTAATGCTTTTGTGTTCTCTTCCTCATCTGTTCTAGTCATAATGATACACTCACTAAACTCCAATTTCTTGAGCAGGTGCACACACTAGGCACTATGCTAAGCCCTTCCATTTATTAGCTAACTCCCAACTCAGCCATTCAAGGTAGACAATACCACCCCCTTTTTTGAAATGGGAGAGGACAAGGTTCAGCAAGGTCACATCACTAGGAAGTGGCTGAGTGAAGCTCACACCCAACCTCTCTGAGGCAAAGCCAGGGCTAGCCTAGTATGCTGCTACAGGGACTTGCTGCCTGGGAAGAGGCCCAAAGCCTCACCTGGCAAACAGCAGGCAGCACTGTTCATGAGAGGTATCCCTGGCACCAGGACCTGGTTGGCCACTGTATTACAAGCAGTACTTTTTTCTTTTTCTTTTTTATCCTCACCTGAGGATATTTTTCCATTGATTTTCAGACAGAGTAGAAGAGGGAAAGACAGAGAAATATCGCTGTGAGCAAAACACATCAATTGGTTGCCTCCTGCACCCATCCCCGACCAAGGCCCGGGTTGGGGAGGAGCCTGCAACCAAGGTACATGCCCTTGACAGGAATCAAACCCGGGACCCTTGGGTCCACAGGCCAATGCTCTATCCACTGAGCCAAACTGGCTATGGTCACAGCAGTACTTTTTAAAGTGTGCTCAAAGGCATCACCCCATTTAGGCTAAATTAAGTTTGAAGGTTGAACCAAAAGATCTGATCAGCAAAGCAGGTCAGGTGAAGAGAGCTCTGGAGAGAGCTGCAGAAGTACCAGGTGAAGGATTCTTCAACCTCAAACAAGTGGAGACTTTCTCTCCAATCCAGTGCTTCCGACCCCTCCTGAACCCCAGCTACAGTTGCACTAAGTAGCCATAAAGTTCTACAACCTCAAACATTCCCCAAACTCCTGCCTCAACTTGCTGAGAGTCCCCTTTGGGGTACTGGCCACCCCCTGCCAGTTCCTTCTATCTCAGATGTTAGCTTTTCTGTATCTCAGATATCAAGTCTCCGTCCTTTCAGATAATCCCAAGAATTGGGTATCAGGAGAACAGGAAAGCAAGGTGCCTGACAAATTCACTTGTGAAACAGGGGTACCTTTATGAGGATGGAGAAAGTGGGTGCAGGGCACTGAGAAGCTGCAAGGATCCCTTTCCCCACTTTGAAGGATTCCCAGTCACTTCCAAAGGCTACCTGCAGATACTCTATTAGATTCCTTTGTCTTTTGAAAAACTAACCTACATTTTCATCAGACAAAGAGGTTACAAATACAGTCTAGAAAGAGAGAAGGGCAATAAGCCCATGGTTTGACATTCCTCTTGACTGAAAAGTCCTGGATCACCCAGCCAGCATGGCTCAGTGGTTGAGCGTTGACCTTTGAACCAGGAGGTCATAGTTCAATTCCTGGGCACATGCTAGGGTTGCAGCTCGATCCCCAGTGAGGGGTGTGCAGGAGGCAGCTGATCAATGATTCTCTCGTCATTGATGTTTCTATTTCTCTCTCCCTCTCCCTTCCTCTCTGAAATCAATAAAAATCATATCCTATATAATAAAGCCTAATATGCAAACTGTCCCCTCTGGCGGGAGTTTGACCACTCGCTATGACGTACGCTGATCACCAGGGAGCGGCGCGGAACATGGTGGGCATGGGCGATGCACTGCGACCTTACCAGCTACCTGGGAGCAGGGGTGACAGGGATGAAGGTGCAGTGAGAATGCAGGGTGTCTGCCGAGCTCACTCTCACTCCCCCTGCTACTCTCCACCTGGGAGGGCAGGGCTCGCGGGGGAAGCCCCCACGCTCAGGTGCCAGGCGTCCACAAGGAGCCCACCCCACACCTATGCAGCCTCTTCCGGGCGAGCCAGGCCACAGCCGCCAGGACCACAGAGGGTCAGGCTTCCCATGGGTTTGGGTTCACACAGGAGCTGGTCGCAGGAGCTGGTCGGTGTGTGAGGCCAGCCAGGAGAGAGCACGTTGCCCGCCTGGCTTCCATGCAGCGCCACTGGGCGGCCCAGAGGCCCATGGTGTCCAGCCACACTCACCACATCTCCGCGTGAAGACTCGTGCTCTGTGACTCAGGCAGAGGGGGACACGCGGGGGCCCAAGTGCTGCCCTTCCACACCAGACGCTTGCGCTTCAATAGCTGGCCAGGCGGGAGAAACTAAGATGGCGGCATAGGTAAACACCGGGAAATTGCCGCCTCTCACAACAACAGAAAATTACCGCAAAGGACAGAGCAAATATCATCCAGAACAACAGGAAGGCTGGCTGAGTGTAAATTCTACAACTAGAAGGAAAGAAAAGCACGCTGAGAGCCAGAGGCGCTGCGGAGGTGAAGTGCAGAGGTACGGCGGCTCGCGCGCGCGAGGAAAGGGGGTGGCACCTGAGGACGCGGCTGTCTTTTTGAATCACAAGCTCCCGACTGCTCTGAACTCCGGTTCCGGGAAGTCTCTGGGGACCCAGGACTCATACGGGGAGAAGCTGGTCTGTCCGGCAGCAGGCGAACTTGAAGGCGGCTTTCCCTCAGAGGTGCTTGCAGCAATTAGCAGGTCACTGAGACCCGCGACTCCAGGCAGAGAATCAGCCATAGCTCCTTGATCCGCCCTTTGATTCCCTGAGACCCCGCCCCACCCAGGCTGCGGCAGAGGCTTTTGCATGTGAATGTACCTAACTGCAGCCAAGCCAGGCAGACCCGGAACTTCCAAGAGAAGGCCCAAGGCCCCGCAGCGGCTTGCATTGCTTCACAGCTGAGCCTCTTCGTGGCTCCTGCTGTGTGGCCTCAGGCAGAGGCTGAATTAGCACCTCCTTAGATCCAGGAACCACTGTACCCAGTGGTCAGAGGGGGACCATCCAGATTGCAACTCCTCAGATCCATAAGGGACACACTCAGGGAGCAGACTCAGTGAGCACCAAAGCCCCACTGAAGCAAGTCTTGCCCCAGAGGGGTGTCTTCAGCACAGAAGTTCTCCCACTTTAGACACAGCTGATTCTCACAGCCAATTGGCCTGGAGGTCAATTCCTCCCAGTGATCCTACAACAACCAAGGCACCAAGAGTGCACCAAGAGTGTCCACCCCAGGTAACTGGGGAGGCTGAGCCACTGGGCCCTACAGGACACCTGGCGCGCAGGGCCACTCTATCAACACAGGGAAGCTGCCAAAATGCGGAGACAAAGAAACAGGTCACAAATGGCAGAAATGGAGGAAAGCAAACGACTGGATATAGAGTTCAAGGCCACGTTTATAAGGTTTTTCAAGAATTTTATGGAAACCGCCGATAAATTTAATGAATCCCTCAATAAGTATAGTGAGACCATGGAGGACATGAAAAAGGACCAACTAGAAATTAAGCATACACTGACTGAAATAAAGAATAATTTACAGAGATCCAACAGCAGACAAGAGGATCCCAAGAATCAAGTCAAAGATTTGAAATACAAAGAAACAAAAAATACCCAACCGAAAAAGAAAAAAGAAAAGAGATTCCAAAAATATGAAGATAGTGTAAGGAACCTCTGGGACAACTTCAAGCGTACCAACATCAGAATTATAGGGGTACCAGAAGGAGAGAGAGGGCAAGATATTGAAAACCTTTTTGAAGAAATAATGACAGAAAACTTCCCCTACCTGGTGAAAGAAATGGACTTACAAGTCCAGGAAGCGCAGAGAACCCCAAACAAAAGGAATCCAAAGAGGACCACACCAAGACACATCATCATTAAAATGCCAAGAGCAAAAGACAAAGAGAGAATCTTAAAAGCAGCAAGAGAAAGACAGTCAGTTACCTACAAGGGAGTACCCATACGACTGTCAGCTGATTTCTCAACAGAAACCATGCAGGCCAGAAGAGAGTGGCAAGAAATATTCAAAGTGATGAATAGCAAGAACCTGCAAGCAAGATTTCTTTATCCAGCAAAGCTATCATTCAGAATAGAAGGTCAGATAAAGAGCTTCACGGATAAGAAAAAGCTAAAGGAGTTCATCACCACCAAACCAGCATTATATGAAATGCTGAAAGGTATTCTTTAAGAAGAGGAAGAAGAAAAAGGAACTCTTACCATTTGCCACAGCATGGATGGAACTGGAGAGCGGATAAATACCACAGGATCTCACTCATTTGTGGAATATAATGAACAACATAAACTGATGAACAAGGACTGATCCAGAGACGGAGAGGCATTGATTGGACTGTCGGGCCTTGGAGGGAAGGTAGGGGAGGGTGGGGGTAAGGGGGAAAGATCAACCAAAGAACTTGTATGCAAGCATATAGGCCTAATCAATGGACACGGACAACGGGGGGGTGAGGGCATGAGCGGGGTGGGGGTGGGGGGTAGAGGGTAACGTGGGGACAAGGACACATATGTACAATCTTAATCAATAAAAAATATATTAAAAAAAAAAATAGCTGGCCAGGCCTAGGGACCACACCCATGCACGTATTTTGTGCACTGGGCCTCTAGTATACTTAAAAAAAACCCAAAGAAAAAACCCCTGAATCACATTTGTCAGAACCCCAGTGTATGCAGGGTTATGTCCCCATCTGGTAACTTTTGTTTCCAAGAACACTCACTACTTTCACTTCGCTGCCACCACTTCAGGTCCTCTGTCTTTTTAAATTTCTAGCTTCTCAACACTCTGCCTTCCTAATTCAAGTCAGAGATGTAGCTTTGCAGTTAGCACAAATAAATTTCATTAGCCCTGGCCAGCGTGACTCAGTGGTTTGAGAACTGGCCTGTGCATCAAAGTGTTGCTAGTTGGATTCCTGGTCAAAGGCATGCGCCCTGAACAGGGCCAGGTATTGAACTTGCAACCAAGGTATGTGTTGTTAGGAAGCATGTTAAGAAGCTAGAGATTCAATGTGTCTCTCTCACATTGATGTTTCTCTCTCACTTCTCTCCTCCCCTTCCTTTTTCCTCCACTCTCTCTGAAAAATCAATAGAAAAAATATCCTCAGGTAACGATTAACAAAAAATAAAATAAAATAAAGCCCTAGCTGGTTTGGTTCAGAAGATAGAGCATCGGCCTGTGAACTGGAGGGTCCCAGGTTCAATTCAGGTCAAGGGCACGTGCCTGGTTTGTGGGCTCAATCCCCAGTGGGAAGTGTACAGAAGGCAGCTGATCAATGATTTTCTCTCATCACTGATGTTTCTACCTCTCTCTCACCCTCTCACTTCCTCTCTGAAATCAATAAAAATGTATTTTTAAATAAATAAAATAAAAATAAGTACCATTACACCTCAAAGAATAGCAATCTAAGACCAGATGGTCTAACCTCCTAAAAAGGGTTCAGATAACTCAAGAGCATCCATTCTAACAATCAACCACATTAGCAGGCAGTACAATTCTGTAAGCCTCAAACTATAACACTGCCAACTCGTTCTTCTGGTTCTGCTGCACTTCCCGACCCGACATAACAAGGAAATCCCAGAGATGCTCTATTACCCAGGATAACTTGCCTGTTTTATAATCTTCCTAGTTTTCTACAACGAGCATAAATTAACTCAATTACCAGGGAGAAAACCATCTATGGAAAATAGCCTTGGCCATTTCAATTGATGACACAGAAACACCTGAAGTCCAAGCAGGTATTTCTTCAGAAAAGCACTCGAGTTGCCTCTTTTAGAGGTTAGCACAAAGAAAATCCTTAACTTAATTCAGTGGCAAAGTCATTTACATTTTTGTTTCTGTTGAGAATTAATATATTCAAGACCCTGCAAGTCATTCTAAATTTTCTCCCAAGAAAAATGCCAACTTTCATAATGGTTTTGTTACCTTCCCACTCATGTCATTCAGGAGCATCCTTCAGTTGTCTGCTATGTAAGGCCCAATGAGGTCCTGGTTGTGAGACTCACCGTACCACATGGCCCTTCGGTCCCTCCTTATCCTCTTCAATGAGGTTTCACTAGTCTCAAGGCTGCCCATCCCATCTCCCTCACGTGTGTGTGTGTGTGTGTGTGTGTGTATGTATGTGTGTCTCTCAAACTCTTTCTCTCTGCTTCAATCACACAATCTTCCTTCAGTCCCCCGGACAGAAATGCTCTCCCTTTTTCTCTTCACCTACTTATTAGCTCCTTCTTGTCCTGATTCCAGTTGAAGAAAGGACCTTTCGAGTCTTGTTCACCAGATCATGGAGTCTTCTCCTTGGCCCTTGTAAGTTTCCCCACATTCATGAGATTAATTATGATTCTTCTCCCACTAATCTCACCATAAACTCCACTAAGCAAGGATTCTTAGCACAGTGCTGGAGCAGAGTACACACTCCAATATTCATTGAATAAGTCAACCCAGAAATCACTACTTGCAATGCCAGAAATTCACAAAATGATGCAAAACAAATGAGAGGAGCTACTGAAGAGTTGAAAATTATTTTTAAAAATATATATATTTCTTTATTGATTTCAGAGAGGAAAGGAGAGGGAGAGAGAGACAGAAACATCAATGATGAGAGAGAATCATTGATCGACTGTCTCCTGCACGCCCCCAACTGGGGATCGAGCCTGCAACCCAGGCACGTGCCGTTGGCTGGAATCGAACCTGGGACCCTTCAGTCCAAAGGCCAACACTCTATCCACTGAGCCAAACCAGCTAGGGCTGAAAATTGTTTTATTACTCAAAAGATGTTCCTTATTTTTCTTTTTAGATGTTCCTTATTTTATTCTAAAAAAAAGAAAAATTATAAAAATTTTTTAAAAAAACTAACCCTAATCAAGAGATTTTGTTGTTGACTTTTTGGTACAAATCCTTACAGATTTCTACCAAGAGTAGTAGTATTTCTTTCCTCACTATCAAAATATAAGAATGTAGGATCTCCCAACTGATACTGCATTAATAGAGATGACTTGACATTTAAAAAAATGATGTCATCTGAGTGGAAATAATAATGCATCCAAATCAGTAATAAAGAAGCATCCATTCTCTACACAACAACCAAGATGAGAGACAGTCCTCTATAAAAACTAGCTTCAGAATCTTGGGGGGAAAATAAAGGATGAAAGATAAAGGACTGGGAGGGAGTAAGTGAGATGAGAGCCTAGCAAATCACTCTCAAAATTCTCATTCTAAACTGCTTCCTTTAGAAAAGGGCCACCTTTCCTGAGCTGGAAGCTGAGGAAGCAAATGCAAAGAGGTGGCTCTTCCGTTTAGCTCCTTAAAGACCAGCTGGTAACTCTGAGGACAAAGAATGACTAAAATGGTGTAACAAGTCATCCCATATCTCCAAGTAGGGGTGCACTGGAGCCTGGATAAGTAAATGAACTTGTGTTTTAGAAGCTCTCAGGAAATGCTCACACACTGGATTTGCAAATAAAACATTCCTGGGTTCTGACGCCCCACACAGCAAGTTCAAGCCCAGCTCTGCCTTTCCACCACTCAAGGGAGCTTGTTTCCTCATCTGTAAAGAGAGGACTATACTACACCCTCCTCATCAGATTGTTACGGGTACTGAATATGTCTGTACACTGACCTCAGCATACAGTAGGCACTCAAATCTGGGGGCTAGTGTTATCTATTAGCGCTCCCCCATAGCTTGCTGTCAGGTCTAACAAGCTACTGATCTTACCATATGAATCACCCTAATACTGATCAGGTGCCAGCAAACATTATTTCACATAATCTAACTTAAAAGAAAATTTGTAACCGCTACCACAAGAAAGAAGAAAAAGAATATCAGCAAGACTGAAGCAAAAGCACAGAAGTCTGTCCATCGGTCAGGTTCTCTGTGCTGCCACAGCCAGAAGGTGTCACTGTGGGAAACAGACATACAGAAAGAGACTTAATAAGCACTGTGAACTCCAAGAAAACTTAAAGAACTAAAAGGGTGAGGAACAGAGAAAAAGGCTCAAGTGACTCACCAGGACTTTGATCTAAAGAATCCAAAGCTTTTAAGATAAGGATGAACTACACACCTAAAGACCTTGGGTCAGATACACAAAATCAAGCAATCCCTGAAAAATTACCAGGATAGAGCAGAAACATGCACTTGAGGGTTGTCATTCAGTTATCTAAGGAGGGGTTCCCATTCATTTCTGGGTCCGTGTGCGCTCACACATCAAGTTACGCTCTAGGCTGAGGCCCTGCCCATAAGCCCTTCCTTGTTGAAGTGATCAATTCCGATTCTTGGCAAGAATCCCTTTAAAAGGACAGCTGCTGCTGTCTAGTCACTGATGCAGACCCATTCCAGGTGGGGAAAAAAGGACTCAATACAACCACTGCCTAGAGATGGTGAGGCAAATTTAAAGAGTAGGGCCCGGTGAAAGGCTGAAGCAGAGAGGGGGGAAGGATCCTGCAACTCCCGGGGGTCAGGCAGGAAGGGCGAGAGCGGAGGGGGGGAGGGTTGAGGGCCAGCCCTGCAGGCGTGGGCGCGCGGGGACTCTTATTCTGACACGGGATCCGCCGCCGTCGCCGCCACGGGGTCCAGCGCCGCGGTCGGGCCCAGCCAGCCTGGGACCCCCAAGGCCCGCCCGTCCCCCGCCCCTCGCCCCCACGTGCCTCCCGCCTGCCTCCCCAAACCAACCCGCCAGTCCGAGCAGCTCAGAAGCAGCGCCTCGCGGCCGGCCTCTCCCTGGCTCCGGTGAAAACGCAAGAGGCACAGGGGCAACACCACGATTTGCCCAGACCCCCGCCCGGCCCCCACGTGCCCGAGCGGCGACAGGGCGCGGAACTTTCCAGGGCAGCACGAGAAAGACGCTCCCGTAATACAAGTAGAACTCACTCGCCCTCACTTTTTCACGCTCACGCGGGGGTCTCTCACGACCCCCAAATCATGTCTGCTTCGCGCCGTCCCCACCACTCCAGACTCCCCTGGGCGCCCCCGGACCCGGCCCCCAACCCCCGGTCCCCAGCAAGTTTGGTTCTGAACTTACCGGGCCGCGGGCCGGCCGGGCCCTAGGGCAGCGCGCAGGTTCGCGGGACCGTGGGACCGAGAGGCGGGGGCGCCCGCGGGGCCGGGCGGGCGAGGGACCGGGGGTGCCGGGCCACGCGCTCTCATTCCGCCTGTGGAGCTGCCCGGGCCCGCGGCGAACACTCCGCCGGTCCGACCGCCCGCGCCGCCGGCCAGATAATGCGCCCCTCGGCCGCACACATGGAGCCCGGCGCCGGCGTCACCGCCCGGGACATGCGCACCAGGTCAGCGCGCCCGGCCCGCGGCCCCCAAAACACCGGGGAGCTCTTAAAGGCGACGCCGCCCGCCCGCGCCCGGCTGGGCGGGGCTAAGCGACCAGGGGCGGGGTCTGGGTAAAGGGCGTGGTCGGGGGCGGGGTAATGCTGGCCCCACCCCCGGAAGCACCGACCTCTGGACCGCGCTCAGGGGTTGGGTTTCCCACGCGGCCCCCGCAGACTCCCAGTGCAGGAGCGAGGGGTTGCGGCTAGTTCACCCACCGCAGAGCCAGCCGGCCGCGCCCAGGGCTGACTCACGAGGCGCTCGCGACGCGCTCACTGCTGACCTCACTCCAGCTGAGCTGCGCGACCTCCAGCAACTCTGCTGCTTCTGAAAACCGAGGTCAGAATGCCTCTCCTGCGGAGTCGTCACAAAGAAGCTACCCTCTAGGGCAGTGGTTCTCAACCTTCCTAACGCCGGGACCCTTTCATACAGTTCCTCATGTTGAGGTGACCCCCAACCATAAAATTATTTTCGTTGCTACTTCATAACTGTAATTTTGCTACTGTTATGAATCGTAATGTAAATATCTGATATGCAGGATGTATTTTCATTGTTACAAATTAAACATAATTAAAGCATAGTGATTAATGACAAAAACAATATGTAATTATATATTCAATATGTTTTCCGATGGTCTTAGGCGACCCCTGTGAAAGGGTCGTTTGACCCCCAAAGGGGTCGCGACCCACAGGTTGAGAACCGCTGTTCTAGGGGCTCGACTAAAGCATCACTTTCCATTGCAGTGAAGAGAGTTGTATGAAGTAAGCTCCAGACCCATCCACTTCTGGACACTTGGGGATGGCTGTGCTCCCTCTCCAGTTACCTCTCAATATACCCCAGTGCCTTTGGGAGAAGGTTACCCCCCACACACACACCCCCACACCCCCCCCCACATACACCCCCCCCCCCCAAGAAAGCAAATCTGCACCCTTCCCTCCTTCCCTCTCAGTGACATGAAGGAAACTTGCGAAACACAGTTGAACCTGAAAGAGCAGGGCCTTTGGAGATATTAAACTACATAAAGCAGAACATAATTTCCCTTTTCATGTTTTTTTCCCACGTTAAAACAAATAGTTTATGATGAGACATCTAGACTCCTGAATAATGTTTTTTTTGTAATACATCCTAACACATATTCATACAATTAAAACAAGTTTCACCAACTAAACCTTTACCACTTGCAATGTACTCTGACATTTTTTTAAAAATATGTTTATGTCATTTTTAAAATTGATCTTTAAAAAGGAAGAGGGAGAGAGAGGGGGAGACGACAAGAGAGAGAGAGAGAGAGAGAGAGAGAGAGAGAGAGAGAGAGAGAGAGAGAGAGAGAGAGAGATATCTTTGCCTCATGTAGGCTTCCCTGACTGGGAATCTAACGGGAGACCTTCCCATGCATGGCAGGATGCTCAAACAACTGAACCACACGGATCAGGGTGTACTCTGATATTTTCTATTCTATTTCATTTTTTAAAAGAGAATCAATATAATTCCAACCCATGATTGTTCTTGACCTCAAACTTGAAAAACACTTAATGTAGAACAAGTTTTAGAAATAAAATTGTTTTTCTACTATGTGCTTCTCCCTATCAAGTTCAAAACAGTCCATCTTAGCCCTAACCAGTTTGGCTCAGCGGATAGAGTGTCGGCCTGCAGACTCAAGGGTCCCAGGTTCGATTCCAGTTAAGGACATGTACCTTGGTTGCGGGCACATCCCCAGTAGGGAGTGTGCAGGAGGCAGCTGATCAATGGTTCTCTTTCATTGATGTTTCTAACTCTCTATCCCTCTCCCTTCCTCTCTGTAAAAAAATCAATAAAATATATTTTAAAAATAACAAAACAGTCCATCTTAATTTTGTGTTAAGTTCCACACGTAATTGCAACTATTTTTTTTATTGATTTTAGAGAGAGAGAAGAAAGAAGAGAGAGAACATCTGTTAGTTGTTCCACTTATTTATGCATTTATTGGTTGATTCTCCCCATTCCTCCCCCACATTGGTTGATTCTTGTATGTCCCCTGACCAGGGAATAAGCCCACAACCTTATGACCAACTGACCTACCCATCCAGGGCCATAATTGGCAACTTTTTTCTGTTGATTCCACCACCCCAACCCCAAACCTTCCAACTGCTTAATACAATATCTGACACAACCTCCCCTGGGTGAAAAGAGAAGCATTCTTCAAATCTGAAAAAATGATACAAAATACAAAGTGTTGACCCCCAAAGGCATACCCTGGACCAGTTTTGTCAGCAACTTGCTTTGCTACAAAGCAATTCAAATTCAAAAACCTAACTGTCTTATTCTCAAACAGGTGACTTGGTATAGGAATGCAGAAAGCTCCCTGATCCCATGTGCAAGGATAGGTTAAAGCAAATATCCAGAATTTTCACTGTAATTCAGCAGCTGTATATTTTGAGAAATGTTTTATGAAAATTAATCAGATTATGTATATTAAAGCAATACAAGCAAAATATTACCTTACTGCTCCTCACCTGGGTCTTGATTAATGCTAACTTAATTAACTACAAACAGCAAAGTATGGTAAGGTGGGAGACCTGAGACTTGAGATAGATGTAGGGATTCCAGAGCCTGAGCTGGCAAGCTCTGTGTGAGTCACCAAGGCGACAATCACCGTTTTAAGAGGGAGGCATCAGCTGCAACATATTAATGACACACCCCTGTGGACTGAGGTGTGCACTGGTGACAGGTGGGCTGCTCCAGAGGGCGTGTCAACTTCTCCAGCAGGGAAAGCAGGAGTGGGGGTGGGGTGACACCATTACAAGGTTTATTTTTGAGATAGGAAGAGAGAACCAGGTATATAAATGGAAAAGGCGACAGTGAATCCAGACCTGTTTGGGGTCCCTGATGTTCAAGCTGGTGAATGCTGAGGCTGCTTGTAGTAAAGCAGCAGTGGGGAATCTTTTTTCTGTCAAAGGCCATTTGGATATTTAAAACATTCAAGGGCCATACAAAATTATCAACTTAAAAATTAGCCTGCTATATTTGATCAAATATTTAATTAACTCACCCCTAATACCTTGGCAGGGCCAGACCAAATGAGTTTGCAGGCCTTATATGGCCCTCAGTCTGGATGTTCCTCACCCATGGACTAAAGGCTGCCTCTGTGTCTACCTACTACTGGACTAAACAGCAAATAGTTCAGCTGGGTAATTATGAAATATGATGCAATCACCTTCAGATGCCATTCTAAAGCTGAAGAAACTCTAACAGACAACTATGGCTAACAGCCGTGGGCAAACTACGGCCCGCAGGCCGTGGCCCATTTGAAATGAATAAAACTATTGAAATAAAAGACCATACCCTTTTATATAAGAATAAGATAGTCAATTAATACAGATACCAGTTAATACATTTTAAAAACACTTGTTAGCTCGGCTGCTGTGGCTTAGTAATCAAATATCGACCTAAGAACCAGGACGTGGGTTCAATTCCTGGTTGGGGCATATGCCCAGGTTGTTGTGGGCTCAGCTCCCAGTGGGGGCATATGGGAAGCAGCCAATCAATGATTCTCTCTCATTACTGATGTTTCTATCTCTCTCCCCCTCTTCCTCCCTCTCTGAAATCAATAAAAATATATATTTTTTCAAAACTTGCTATTGCCCGGCTGGTGTGGCTCAGTGGTTGAGCGTCAACCTATGAGTCAGGATGTCACGATTCAATTCCTGATCAGGGCACATGCCCAGGTTTCGGGCTCCGTCCCCAATGTGGAGCATGCAGGAGGCAGCCAATCAATAATTCTCTCTCATCATTGATGTTTCTATCTCTCTTCCCTCTCCCTTCCTCTCTGAAATCAATAAAAATTTAAAAAACAAACAAAACAAAAAAACTTAAACAAAATTTTCTTCCAAATTCACTTTAAATTTCATATCTTTCATAGGCCAGATCCTTGCTAATAATAGCTAAGCCTCCTTCTTCCACTCTAGCCACTACAAATTCTAAATTATCTTTCTAATGTACTTATTAGATAAACTTCTAAACACAATCTGAGCCTATTCTTGCACAACAGAGTGACTAAAGAAAAGAAATTTGGGCCAAAATCCAAGTTCCTGTCCTCTTTTATAACAGAAATTGGTCAAAGGCTTCACATTGTGTGAAACTGACTGAAAAGGAGTAACATCGCCTAAATGTTTAAGGTACTGTACTTTTTTGTTTCTAATAAGGAAATTTCTTTAAAATTTCTGAGAGACAAAATTTAAGATGTCTTATATGATAAACACTAATAGACAAGAACTGTCTAAGAGACTACTCATCCCAATTTTAGCAGGATGAGGAGCCTACTGGCACCAGCTCCTGAAGTTCACAGGCTGGTGGCACATAAGGACACAGAATGATTTCAATGCAGAAAAGACATTCATAGGAAAAGATTGAGGAAAAGGTTGTTCCTCTGCCTCGGGAAGGGTCCGGCAAATCTTTGTGGATATGACATTTGAGCCAGCTTTAACAGATGAGCATCCAAGGCATCCAGAACGACAGAAGCAAAGGCAAAGGCCAGAGCTGGCTACACCTGAAGTGGAGGGGCTTTGGGGCAGAAAGAGCTGAAAAGAGATAGACTCATTATATTTTAAACTTTCTAGATGCCATTCTCTTTTAAAACAGAATGAACTCTTTACTACCTGCTTAAATTCACAAGCTAAGCAGAACTACTTGTTTTCTGAGAAGCTCTCTAAAGAAGAAAGTGTATACATTCAAAAGTGTACTGAGGTTTTTTTTAAGTACCCTTATGAACAAGAGCACTAACCACTTTCCATACTTTGCATATTTAGTACTCTAAAGTCTGAAACTGTTTTCACTGAGTTTCAGGACAAGATAATCACAATCTCTAAGAAAGAATTGTTTTTAAGTTTCTTATTTCACCCCAAATTCATGCTTACATGGTGATATTACAAAGCAACTGGTTGGAAAGAAAAGGAAAAGATTCATGTTTGTGTGAATTTGATTTTCTCAGTACTTTGATGCTTCATGAAAAATACAATACTCTTGACAGATTACAGCTACTACAAAAAATGTTTTTATTTATTTATTTTTAAATATAATATTTATTGATTTCAGAGGGAATGGGAGAGGGAGAGACAGAAACATCAATGATAAAGAATTATCAATCGGCTGCCTCCTGCACACCCCCTACTGGGGATCAAGCCCACAACCCAGGCATGTGTCCTGACCGAGAATCCAACCTGGTTCATAGGTTGATGCTCAACACTGAGCCACACTGGCCAGGCAACAAATGTCATTTTTTAAGTCACAACATTCTTACACTAGATGAGGAGTTTATGGGAAACAGATCAATACCATTTGCCTCATTCGTGTCATATGTGCTGAAAAGTTCTCTGAAAGACAGCTTTCTAGATATGGGCCACTTTGTCAACATGTGTGTGCTTTGTTCTGAGTGTCATTTCTAACCACAATTCTGAACCACTTTGTGTCTGTGCAATGTGAGGTTCAGGCTCCTTCTGCAGTTAGTCTCTGTGTGGCCCTGATGTCCCACTATTACAGAGTTCTGAGCACAAATGGTTTCCTAAAGAGTTAAATACAAACAGCTCAGACGTATCATCATGAACATAAGTGTATCTCCCACTCTGTCTTCATCTGCATGTGTCACCAGTTGGCAATGAATATCTCTTTTTTGTCTATACATAGCTTACCAAAAAATGCCTAAGTCTTTGAGGTTACTAAGTAAACCATGTTTTCTATGAATTCAAGAATTAAAAGGGAAAAACAATCAGAAAACTACCAGAAAAAGAAAGGTTATATGACAGTTTTAAGTCTAGAGATCAAGCTATTCAAACCTGCTGGGCAAAGAAAGAGTGTTAGTCACATCATCAATCTACTAATAAGCATCTTTGATTTAGACATGAAGAAAAACATGTTTTAAAAACTGATATCCACATCACGCCCCCCCACTCCCTAGTTGTTAAATGGCAGATCTTCCAACTTAACATAAGAAGGAGGGAAAACATTCCTCCCAAAGGTTTTCCTAATAGGGTGGGTACTCTCCCTCCTTCCCTGGTGCCCAGCATTTCACAACAGAAAAATACAGGTGGTGGGTCTACTTAGTTTTCTCCTTCACACCTTGATAACAAACACCAGGCCCTCTTTGCATGCTGACCTAGTCAGGCCTGTATTTTACCAACTCATGGTTTGGGAAGAGTAAGATCTATTTCAAATTCAGGGCAAAAGTCAACCTTTAATAGGGATACTCTGAGAAGTAAAATATAAAACTTGAAGCTCTATAAATATACATATAAGCCAAAACCTTGAAATGCCATGTAAGTTAAAAAAAAATAAATAAAACTTGTGCTATGTTAAGAATTTTAGACCATCTTAAATGATGAAAATTCCCAAAGGAAAAAAATTCAGAAGCAGCCCCCAATTCTGTTCTCTTGAAGCTCCTTAAAAGATTAAACTCTATGTAGACTGCATACCATTACAAAGTCGTCTAGATGATCTCATTTCATTAAGCCATCATTGGTTTCTGATTTTAAAATGCCTATTGAGAGCACAATTTAAATATGATTTTAATTTGAGTTTCATCTTAAATCCTACTATGGAATATTTTATAAGACTTCTACATTTTTTCAAAATATATTTTTATTGATTTCAGAGAGGAAGGGAGAGGGGAGAGAGAGAAACATCAACGATGAGAGAGAATCATCCATTGGTTGCCTCTTGCCAACCCAGGCATGTGCCCTGACTGGGGAATTGAACCATGACCTCCTGTTTCCGATGCTCAACCACTGAGCCACGTCAGACAGGCAAGACTTCCTACCTTTGAAGGTAACATTGGGCTTTATTTATTAAAGGTACCCAGTTCAGCCCGGCCAGTGTGGCTCAGTTGGTTGAGCGTTGTCCTATGCACCAGGAGGTCACCAGTTCAATTCCCCAGTTAGGGAACATGCCCTGGTTACTGGCTCGATCCCCAGCAAGGGGCATGCAGGGGAGCAGCCGATAGATGATGTTTCTCTCTCAACAATATTTCTATTTCTCTCTCTCTCTCCCTTCCTCTCTCTAAAATCAATAAATATATTTAAAGGTACCCAGATCAAACTCTGACTTTTAGAGTAGCGTAACTTCCACAGGTCAAGGGAACGCACCAGGCTATTTTTCACTTCCAGGCCTTTGCCTGTACCCATGCTATTCCTCTCCTCAGGATGTCTAGTCACCTATTTACTAACAAGTAGCTCTCTCCATCACCCCTTCCTTTGCTGACCCTCTAAAGAGCCCCCTCCTTCCCTGATAGAACTGCACTTCACTAAACTTGCTAGTCAATGTGCCTGTGTTTTCCTAGCACCCTATGAGCTCCTATGTCCAGCCAAGTGTCTGACCCTTAGCAAGTTAAATGAATATTTCCATCACCCGCAAAGGTGAGGCTTTTGCTAGCACATACAGCAGCCACATGGAATATAGGTTTGAGTCGTTTGCCTAGTTACCTTGTTATGCTTCAGGAGGCACTGCAAGTCCTTATGGCAAGAACTGTACACCCAGTGTAAGACTACAATGAACTGAGGGAACTCAATAAGAAAAATCAGCCAACCCAGGAACTTGTAGTTCATAGGCCTTGGTCATACACAGCAGCCTGTGACCCCAATGTGAACTGGTTTGATCTTAAGCAGTATTAACTGCCATAGATAGCTGTCCAAACTTGGGTGCCAACCTGGAGAGAAACAGTCAGCCTTGATACGATTCTGTAACAACCCATTTATAAGGCGTCTACAATAATCTGATTGCTGATTTCATGCTTACCATCCATGCCCCACAAATAAGGAGACTGAGGCTCAAAGAGTTTAGGCCACTTGCAGTTAGGTCACTTTCCTGAGGTAACAGAGCCAGCAAGTGGTGAAATCTGGATACAGACCGAAGGCTTTCTAACTCTGAAGCTTCTACTGTACACAGGGCCTCCTGTGGTACTTTTAAAAGCAGTGAAGGCAAATAACAGTAAAACATTCTTCGAGAGCACACTCTTTCAGAAGTACCTATCTACTGTCTGCTTCCTTAAGTTCTATACGCATCTCCAGAAATCCCTCTACAAGCAAGCTTCTGCAGGGAACGCTGTGATAATGCAACAGGAAATCATCCTGTTGGCCACCCTGCCAGAGTTCTGAGTTTGTGAGTACATTAGCTGAGCCCTAGAACTGCCAAGTGCTCCCAACTCTGATAAATCAGCTTTCCAAGGAAAAAGTGGTATTTTCTATGCTCAAATTGGGGCCCAAGAACTCAGACTGGAGGGCTAGGGAACAGGAAGTGAGGAGGGAGCAAGCATCCACTTTCCAAGGACAGCAGAACCCAGAGGTGGGAGCCTAGTCACATGCACAGTTGCATTACTTGTTCACACCCACTTCCGGCCTGGGCCTTCCTCTTCACCTCCAGAATCAGTACTTGGTGGAAGGTAAGAAGAAGGAAACAGACTAACCAAAAACACTACTTAAAATACCCTGCTCTTCTCCCGGGGAACCTGTCCCCAAATGAGTATCCACCCTCCTCCTGGCTCCCTCACTTACCTAAGAAAAGCACTTGTCACATAACTGACCTATGTGAACTAACATCAAATCTGGCCACAACATGGGAAAGTCAAAACAGCACTTCCCCAAACCCAGTGTAAGAGGGAACCCTAGGACAGAAGGAACTCCAAGCACCATGAACCTACCAATATATAACAAAGCAATCTATTTGAAATCTCACTTTTCCTATGCCATAAATAACAGCCAAGCACTTCCCTTGTCTGAATTTTTTTTAAGCTTTCAAACAAGGCAGGAAGGGCTTTTAGAGCTGTTTATCTCTGCATAATATGCACTGCCATGAAGAAATGCCACAGGATTCCAAAACACGCTGCCACCAACTTCAAGAAAAGCAAAGCTGAAAGTGCTCCTGACCAGGACGATCCCAGACTCTCTCTAGTTACTCCAAAATTACAGCCACAGTCATCCTGGATCAACCAGTGCCAACAGCCAATAATCAACTGGGAAAATGCCATAATTTCTGCCTTGTTATAGAGGAAGGAAACAGAAGCAAGGAGCCCGGTGAGGAAATTCGAAGAGTAGTGAGGTTTCACTTCTAAACACCCAAGAAACTCCACCCCAAGCTTCCAACATCTATGGATATTCCCAAAGAAGCTCTATGATATTCTTTCATTCATTCATTTACTTGTCTGCTACTGGGATGTAAGCTCCTTGAGAGCCTACTGCATCTGTCTTGCTCAGGTGTCTAGCATGGCTCATGGCAGGCACACAAACATTGCTGAATTATTTGCTGGCATAAGAAATTACGAGCCAAAATATTTAACACTTTCTTTTTAAAAAAATATTACTTTATTGATTTCAGAGAGGACAGGAGAGGGAGAGAGAGATAAGAACATTAATGATGAGAGAGAATCTTTGATTGGCTGCCTCCTGAACAGGTCCCACACTGGGGATTGAGCCCGCAACTGGGCATGTGCCCTGACCAGGAATCAAACCCTCATGACCTCCTGGTTCATAGGTCGACACTCAACTACTGAACCACACCAGACAGCCTTAACACTTTCTATATTTCAATCCAATTGAAGTTGCACTTAAAAAAAAAGAAAACCTACCTATGACCACATAGGAAAATCTGTGGTAAATATAGCCCTTACTTGAGAGTTCACGTACCTTGTAGTCAGTTTGAAGGAATAAATTCGTATTAAACAAAGGCAGCCAGGCTGCAGAGAGGATAGAGCCAAGCTTAATACCAAAAATAACACCATCCATTCATTTGGATGGAACGACTTGATACAGTAGTTATTTCCCAGTTCCAAGAGTTCAGCTTCTTTCTTATCATCAAGATCCCATGGGATTTAATGCCCCCTGTGCTGTCTCCAACAGGAAGGAAACCCTGACTTCCCTAGCTATTTCAGTTATATAAATCAACAGTTTATTGTCCAGAGTTAGAAGCTGGGCAATGTTGGGACACACATGCCTTTTAGAGCCGCCCACCAATGGGTAACCATATTACATTACATCTAATAAATGTACCTAGATCAATATCATTTCTAATTATCCAAGGTTTTTATTGCTGTAAGGATCTTTCAATTAAAAAAAAAAAAAGTTTAAAAAACTTCCTGTTAGATAAAAGAGACTTGGTGGTGGCGCCACCATCCACCAGAGTGAAGTCTGTGGCACACAAGAGGCACAGCATAATTTCAAAAGGGATAATGATCCCTTTTAAAGTTGTTTACCTTAGTTTGTATATGTTAATAATAATAAACTTTGCTCCTTTCAAATAGAATGTTATAACTGTCCTTTAATGAATTAAGAGAAATTTAAGATTGGTGGATATTTCTTGGACTCAATATAAAGTCACTTTATGTGTGTGTGAGAGAGAGACACATGAAGGGAAGGAATGGGGATATTTCAAGGGGGGGGAAACACCCCTTTTCCTCAAATTTGGGAGAAGCCTAATGGGGACCTAGCTCAGATTTTCACCCATTATTTCCCCCTGGGTTTTAACTCTCTGGGGTATGTGCCATCTGTACCCACACTAGGAAGTGAAAAAGGCTGGGTCCAACTCATGGCCATGATTTTAGGGCTTTCACTAATTGCTAAGAAAGAATCCTCTCAAAAAACAAAAACAAAATAAACTGTCCTGCCCACCCCAGCCCTCACCCCCACCCCCACAGCTCTCTCTATCCTGGGAGCTCAAGGTGAATTCTGATCTCCTCATGGGCACTAAGCCACACACTGGCCCTCTCAATGTACTATTATTGTGTCGTGTCAAATGCTTTTATACATCTCTTTCCCAGTCTTTTGTCCCCAAATCTGATCCATTACCCTAAAAAAACAGTTCTTATTTCAAGGTTCTAATGTTTAAAAGACCACTAACCAGGTAACTGCTGCACATCACTCATTCAAGCAGTCCCAAAATATGGATATGATCCTTTAGGTTTATGGTACTCCTACTATCTTTGTCCCACAATTCCTCAAGTTCATTATAATCTATCTTGCCTATGGCCCAATTACAGTAATACATTTTCCTACTTCCCCTTAACTCATAAATTACCCCTGCCCTAGCCGGTTTGGCTCAGTGGATAGAACATCAGCCGTGGAGTGAAGGGTCCCAGGTTTGATTCCGGTCCTCGGTTGGGCTGCAGGCTCCTCCCAGGCCCAGGCCCTGGTCAGGGCAAGTGCAGGAGGCAATCAATCAATGTGTTTCTCTCACATCCATATTTCTCTCTGTCTTTCCCTCTCTCTTCCACTCTCTCTACAAATCAGTGGAAAAATATCCTTGGGTGAGGATTAAAAAAAAAAGATAAGTTACCCCATTTTACAGAGGGAGAAGACAAGGCCAAGGCAAATACAAACGTCTGCCACACAGCAAATCTGCCTCACATCTGCTATCTGAACACATAAAATTTCTACGAAACCCGGCTTGGGGGGTGGGGGGGTGGTGGCAATGGGTTTTGCAAGGGACATACCAAGTTTCTTTCTCTTCGGGCATATTTAGCCTGGCAGAATGTCAAGTGCTTCCTGGCCTGGGAGTGTAGGACAAACCCTAATCTCCTGAGCACAACAACCAACCTTTACTGCACACCAACCATGTGTGAAGCACTGTGCTGGCCATGCCCTGCTCATTATCTCAGATTCATTCATTCATTCATAGCATTCATACGTCTAGGAAGCACTTCCCATCTGTAAGCATCTTCACACACATTTACAGAGATGTGACCTCTTAAATATTTAGTAACATACCAATTTTGTGCCATAACTTGTCCAAGGCCACACTACTAGGGAGGACAGACCCAGAATCTGATTCAGGTCCTTCTGACTTCAAACCTCCCCCTTCCCTAACACCCTATCTTGCTGGTCCTATGGGTTTCATTTAAAATAATAAACATGTCAGCACTTCTCTGCCCTGTCTCGGGACACCCTAAACCCTGAGCTTCCCACCATCTTTCCCCTGCCTTTCAGGGCAGTACCTACAGCTGACCAGGAAAAGGCAGTAAAAGAGCAACCAGCTCTGTAGCACCTTCTTGCCTGGACTTGACTACTCCAGGAGCAGAGGGCCCAGGAAACTCCAAACACTTCTCCACAGAAGAAAATAGCTCGAGTTGAAACTTGTGTCCACATGGTCCACCGACAGATTTAGAACTCAAATTATAGCCTCCGCAGGAGTCTTCACAAAGAACTCAAATTAAGCAAGACCCAGATGGAAACGAAGAGGAGAGGGAAAGCCTTAAGTCAAACTGTAAAGTGAACTGCAGTTATAGCAAAGTCAGAGTGTAGAACTCGTTGAAATGCTAAACCAAACAGGAGTTCAGCCTATATTTCAAAACTCCACTTCAGGAACGGTCTCTCCACTTTTTTAGCCTGAAACTTGTGCATGGACACAAAGTGGTTGCAAGTTACTCAGGTTTCAAACTGAGTTCATTCCCGTCCTTTGGACCATCTCTCAATGCCAGCATTCATCTACTTGGGCTCCAGAGAGTGCTGAGTTTGGCAAAGCAGATAAAATTAGCTACTGGAGTGAACTTGGAATCTAGGGTGGGCCATTAAAAAAAGTACACATGAGATTTGTAAAGCCACGTAAAAACTTCCTTTGGCCAGCCTGAAGTCATCTAAAACTTAGAGAAATTAAGTCAAAACCCCTGTCCCTTGCCTCTATTCCACCCTTCCTGGATCTAAGGTGACCCATTTCCTGCTTCTTGCCTTGCCTTTCAAATCAGAGTGGCCCACAAACTGAGGAGCCTCTAGAGATCAAGGGGTAAGTCAGAGAGCCTAGGAAGAGAAAATGCAGCAGAAAGACATAAAGGAGCATTTTTTTTCTCCCTGCTACTCCCGATGCAGAGGGAGGAGTAAGGCATGGGACAGGAAGTGGATCAGTCCCACGACTTGACAGTGTGATAATGGACAAACAATGTTCCAGTCCTGTTCCTCCTGCCTCTATACTGGTCTGACACCATGGCTCAAAAACAGAGTAACCAAGGTGGTCATCTGGAAACATCACCTGCTCCCCCCAAATTTAGCAGGTCCTAAGGGACAAGAAAACAGTGATGTGTGTTTTTATTTGTTTTGTTTTTTGCCTCTTTGTCTCCCAATTTCCCCTTCCAGCCAAAATCTCTCTGGCCTCTGGAACCTAAGGTAAAAGTTCAGAGAAGACCACCCAATCTGGCAAGAAAGAAGACTGAAGGGAAGGCACATTTCTCCTTCCAGAATGGAGGGAAGTGGGTGCCACAAAGATAAATAAGGGGATCTTGAAGTTCCAAGAAGAAATGAGGAGACAGTTTATTCCTTAAAGAATCAGGAGGGGAAAAATAAATCTAAAATAAATAAACAAACAAACAATTTTTTTAAAAAAGAGAATCATGAGGGAAACCTCAGGCAAGTGGGAGGGGAACCCTTCTGAATGCAATAGGATCCCCTCAGTGAAGTGAAAAAATTTACCATGTCTCTCATCAGAAAAGAGGAATCTTAAAAAAGTGGAGACACACTTTAGAGATGTGTGGAGCCCATAGGAATAAGACATATCATATTAGCCAGGGCGGAACCTCTGAAGAAGCCAGTGACCCCCTCCAAACATTATAAGATGCATAGATTAGTAGAGAACCCAAAAGAAATGGCAAATAATTTTGAAAAGTTAGTTTTTTGTTTTTGTTTTTCAGAAAACTAAGCATCCAGTCAGATGTATGGGCATTTCAGAGTAATGGAGGACCTCTCAGGAAAATGGAGGCACTCATCAAAAAGCAGAGTATCATGCCCTGGCCAGTGTGGCTCAGTTGGTTAGAGCAACGTCAGGATATACCAAGGTTGTGGGTTCAATCTCCTGTGAGGGCACATACAAGAAGCAACCAATGAATGCATAAATAAATGGAACAAAAAAATCGATGTTCTTCTCTCTCTCTCTCTCTCTCTCTCTCTCTCTCTCTCTCTCTCTCTTTCTTCTTTCCTCTCTCTAAAATTAATACAATAAAAAAAATAAGAAAAAAAAGCAGGGTTCCCATCAAAAGTGGGGATAGCTCAGAAAAGTAGAAAACACCTTCAAGAAGGATTCTGACAGACACAGGAACAACTCAGATTAGTTCAGGGATGTTTGATAGAAGGAGGAGGTCACCCAAACAAGTGGGGACAGAAAAAAGCAACTCAGGAAAGTAGAGGGAAAGGGGACCTACAAAAAGTGGGAGACACCATAGAAAAGTGGGACAACAGCCTAGGGGCCTGGCTCAGTGGCCGATCTATGAACCAGGAGGTCATGGGTTCAATTCCTGGTAAGGGCACATGCCCAGTTACTGACTCGATCACCAGTGTGGGACTTGCAGAAGGCGGCCGATCAATGATTCTCTCTCATCATTGATGTTGCTATCTCTCTCTCTCTCTCCCTTTCTCTGAAATCAATACAAATATATTAAAAGAAAAGTGGGACAACAGCTCAGAGAAGCTGAGATCTCCTCAGAAAATCAGTGTGTGGGGGGTGGGGGGGTAGGATCCATGGAAAGCCAGGTGGTCGTGTCTCCTGGGGGGAGCGGGATCCCTCAGGGAAGCAGAGGATCCCTAGGAAGACAGGTAGTCCCAGAGAGGTGGGGTGCTGCCCTCAGAGAGGCGAGGCCCCTCAGAAAAGTGGAGAGTCCATGAGAGAAGGGGGCTCCCCTCAGAAAAAGGAGTCTGTTGGGTCCCTCACAGAGGTGAGGTCCCTCAGAGAAGGAGAATCCCTTGGAGAGGCGGGGGTTCCCCACAGAAGTGGGGGATTCCTTCACAGAAGCGAGTCCCCGCAGACAAGAAGGTCCGAACACTGGAGGCGGTCCCCTCTCAGAAGCGGAAGCCCCAGAGAAGCCCGGGGCACCGGAAGCCGGGGACCCGCCACCAGCGGCGCTGGCCCCTCACTCACCGAAGTTGCTCGGCGCCCCCACAGAAGGCTGCTAGGTCCCGGGCGGCCTCGGGCTGCGGAGTCGGGTCCAGTCCGCTCGGGTCCCGCAGCGGCAGCTCCCTCAGGTGGGTCCGCGGTGGCGGCAGCGACAGGACGACGGACGGCGGACCGACCGACTGCGCGGGCGACGCGAGGCGCGCTCGGGCGGCGGGGGTGCGCGTGCGCGCGCCGGGGCGCTGACCCCGGGCGGGAGGAGCCGCCGCGCCGCGCTCAGAGCCGCGGCTCGGTCTCGCCGCTCTGTCTCACACTGAAATTGCCCGCTTCGCAGCCCGGCTTCCCCGGTTGCTAGGCAGATTTCGCCTCGCACACTTCCGGGTTGAGACGCGTCCTGCCGAGTGGCGGCGCCGCAGGCCAATGAGGTCCGGGCGGGGCTCCAGGGGTCCGCGCCCCACAGAGGGCGTGTCCAGCCTTACGACGGACAGCGACCGGTGGCCAATGAGCGCGCGGGCCGGCTCGCTCTCGGGATTGCGCCGGCGGCCTGGGCGGGTTCAAGGAGGTGGCACAGAGTAACTGACAGGTGGCCTGCCAATGGTAAAGTAGAGCGGGCCTCAGGACCAGTCAGAGCCCTGTTAGGGCGGGGCTTGGGTTTGGGGGCGGGACACCGGGAAGGGCAGGGCTTGGGAGACGCGTCAATCCGTAGCCGGCTCGCTCGGACCCTGGAAGGCGGTTCGACTGGGCTGCGGGGCGGCCAACAACTGACAGGGCAGGGGGTTCCCTGCAGTGCTCAGCAGGGGCGCCCCACCCACAATGCACTGGAGGCAGCCTGGGCCGGCCGGGCAGGCGAGGAACCGGTGGTGGGCGGGGTCGCGTAAGGCGCGCTCTGAGGAGACTGGGCGAGCTGCGGCCCCGCCTTGTTCTCGAGGATGGATTCATTTGCCCCGGTGCTCTTTTCTGACCAGACTTGTGGGTCCGACCCGCTTCCGAGGAGAATCTTTGAGGATTCTTGCCCCTGGCCCCTGTTCTGAGGAGAATCTTCGGAATTCTTTGCCTGGCCCCAGTTCTGAGGAGAAGCTTCAAAAATCTTGCCCGTGGCTCCTCTCCTGAACAGAAACTTGCAAGTTCTTGCCCTGCCAGTTTTTCTCAGGAGAATTGCCAGGAGAGGGCTGATTTTGTAGATTCGAAACCCCAGCTCTCTTTTCTAAGAAAACTTGAGGGGCCTCGGGCTCCTGCTCCCTTTACTAAGAAGAATTTGGGAGAATTCAGGTCCCTACATTCACTGCCTTTCCCAAGTAGTACATACCCTGCCTCTTCTGGGCATTATTGGGGGCCACTGGTCCTCTTCCTCCGTTGTCTGAAGAGCAATGGGGGCTTTCTGCCTCTGGCCTTCCTATCCGAAGATAACGGTAAGTTTCTACCTTGTGGGACCCTCCCCCAAACAGGAGAAATTTGGAACCTCAAGCACCCCTCCTCTAAACAGCAGAATTACAGATCGATGCCTACTCACTACTTTTACTAAAGAAATGCCATAAAGTTGTGCTCCCTGAGCTTTTTCTAAACAGTGTCTTTCAGGAAAGGTTCCATTTTTCCTAACTATTGTGACCATTTGAATCCTCTTCCCTAGAAAGTTGTGGGGACTTACAGTTCCTTTTTTGGAAAAACTACCCACTTAGCCTTCTTTCCCTTTTTTTGAGGCGAGTTTTTCTGTGCAGCTGTCTACTCTTTCCCAAGGGTCAAATCTGTGGCCCTTCCTGATTCTGTCCCCTGTCTCCCAGTTTCCTCTACTGGGTGGGGCCCTTCCAAGAAGCAGTTTTGCTTTCCACCAATCCCCAGACAAAACCAATCAGTTGCTCAGTGCCACGCCTACCAGGTGTTAGAGGCCTTCACCTATGCCTTCTCCCATTTGGTCTGAACTCCTTGCCTGATTCCCCCTCACCCCCCAAGAATCCAGCTTCGCCCTTAGTAGGGGACCAACTGTCCATTGAATTGAAGGGGTGAAGAAGTCGGCAATGAAAAAGACCCACAATAGAAAATTTTTTTCAAAAAAAAAGACCCACAACACTGTGAGGATTTAATATGGCAAACTTATCATTCCCCCTTTTTGCACAGAAGTGTGCAAGATACTGAAATACCTGAATTATAGGACAGAACTTGTGAGCCAAGATGAACACAACAAAGGAAAATAGGCCTGTTCGGCAAGGCGGAATGTTACACTAAAGAGATACCAAGAAAATGTAGGAATGGAGAGGAGGAAATGATTGAGTGAGATAATGAATGTGAAAGTGCTTTGTAAACCATGAAGCAGTGTATTCGTGTGGAAAGGATTATTGTTATTGTTACAAGTGGGCTGACATTCCTATAAAGAAAGTAAAGAATAAAATCTGAGAGATACAGGGATGGGAGGTTGGCAGAGAGCCCTGTGAGGCCTGCCTCCCTGAGTGAGTTGAGCCGAGACCCAGTGGCAAGACTGACAAGAGTCCTTGGCTAGGGAAGGACGTTACTGGAAACATGAAGGCAGCATGTTTCCAAAGCACCTTATTTGCACCTGTGGGGTAGCATCACATTCTGCAAGTGTCTGAGACAGTCTGTGTGGACAATAAACACTTGACCTTTGATGGCTGACAGAGCTGGGGTCAAACCCACATCTGCCACTCTCTAGCTAGGCCAGTAACTTTCCTCAACCCTATCAGAGGTAAGAATACCCGTCTCCAAAGGTTACAATAAGGATGGTGAGCTCAAAGTGCATTGCACCGTGCCTGGTGCACAGAAGGCCTCAGGAGCTTCTCCTTTCATTCCAGTCACTAACCAGGATGCTTTCTGAGAACATGAATCTAGCCTTATTCATTTAAGTAATACCTCAGTGCTTGTATAGTTACTGAATTGAACTGGGATCAAAGAGCAGCTCATTGTCCAACCCCTTCATTTTATACATGAGAAACTGAGAAGTCCAGAGGGCAAGGTGACTGGTTCCTATCCCACTGCTGAAACTTTATGGCTGGATCCTAAGCTTGCATTATCTTAATCTCACTTTGAACCTATGTGCAGGAAAGGGGCAAAGGGGGACCTGTGCCCTTGAGTCCTTGTGCAAAGCAGAGCCTTGTTGAGAACCTAACTCTCCCTGTGTCTTATCTCTCAGGCAAGCTGTGGGAAGGTTCTGGAAATAGGCCTAATAGAATCTCCAAACTCAAGAGAAAAGGACAAGTGGGGGCCCTGACCCAGGTCAGGACCATCTAAATTAACTTTGTCAAAGGGAAATTGCAAATGAATTGAGGTTATTTCAGGGTTATCCTGTGTAATTTCCAGACTGATCCCTGGAAATGTCAGGACCTATAACTAACTACATCTTACCTTTTTATTTTATTTTTTAAAAATATATTTTATTGATTTTTTACAGAGAGGAAGGGAGAGGGAGAAGGAGAGGGAGAGGGACTTAGAAACATCAATGAGAGAGAAACATCGATCAACTGCCTTCTGCACACTCCCTACTGGGGATGTGCCCCCAAACAAGGTACATGCCCTTGACCAGAATTGAACCTGGGACCCTTGAGTCCGCAGGCCTACGCTCTATCCACTGAGCCAAACCAGTTAGGGCCTTACCTTTTTATTTTAGGAATGCACAGAATTTCTTTGATTCTCTAGAGAAGGGTATGACCTAGAGGCAGAGATGTTGGATTAAGGTATGTCCATGAAGTCTGGAATCCTAAGCATAAGCAAGTGTCTCATTTGGCTGGAAAATTTTATCCTCAAAGAATCCAAGGCAGGCCCTCGCTGGATTTTCTCAGTGGATACAGCATCAGCCTGTGGACTTAAGGGTCCTGGGTTCGATTCCCATCAAGGGCACATGCCTAGGTTGCAGCCTTGATCCCCAGTGGGGGATGTGCAGGAGGCAGCCGATCGATGTTTCTCTCTCATTATTGATGTTTCTCTCTCCCTCTTCCTCTCTGGAATCAATAAAAAAAATAAAAATAAAGAAAAAGAATACAAGGCAGGCCGGTCGGCATAGCTCAGTGGTTGAGCGTTGACCTATAAACCAGGAGGTCATGGTTCGATTCCAAGTCAGGGCACATACCTGGGTTAAAGGCTCAGTCCCCAGTGGGGGGCATGCAGGAGGCAGCTGATTAATGATTCTCTCTCATCATTTTTTTTTTAAATATATTTTATTGATTTTTTACAGAGAGGAAGGGAGAGAGATAGAGAGTCAGAAACATCGATGAGAGAGAAACATCGATCAGCTGCCTCCTGCACATCCCCCACTGGGGATATGCCCGCAACCCAGGCACATGCCCTTGACCGGAATCGAACCTAGGACCTTTCAGTCCGCAGGCTGACGCTCTTTCCACTGAGCCAAACCGGTTTCGGCTCTCTCTCATCATTTATGTTTCTATCTCTCTCTCCCTCTCCCTCCTTCTCTGAAATCAATAAAAATAGATTAAAAAATAAAAAGAATCCAAGGCAAATGAGCATTTGTCAGGGCAAGTGAAAAGCCCCACCAAAATGGATGACATGAGCACAGCTTCTGACATAAAAAAAAACATGACCCACACCAAGGATGGGCTTTCCTTTCCACAGTGGTAGCAGTGATTGCATCTCTCTGCACAAGGTGTGTCCCTTCATGGGTCTGAGAAATCATGTGGACAAACTGGCTAAGTGACATTCACAATCAAATAGGAAAACGGGCGCTGAGCCAGGTGACTGACTACACAGGCAGCAAGGAAGGCAGGGCCTCAATGGTAGAAAAATGAGGGCATGATAGGTGCCAACCTGCAGAGACCTCCTGTTGGTGTTGTAGTCTTGGACAAGGAAGAGTGCCCACTGACAATGAAAAATGAAAGCTAGTTAATAACAGGGAAGGGTACTAAGCACAAAGTTAAAGCCCTCTGGTGTCACTCAGTGACAGTGGCAGTTCAAGTGCACATAGCAAAGTGCCCCCTCCATCATTGCCTCCTAAGATTCTTGGACTAGCCCTAGCCTGTTTGCTCTGGTTAGAGTATTGGCCTGCAGACTGAAGGGCCATGGGTTCAATTCCAGTCAAGGGCACATACCTTGGTTGCAGATTCAATCCCTGGCCCAGGTCAGGGGCGCGTGTAGGAGGCAGCCAGTCCGTGTGTCTCTCTCACATTGCTGTTTCTCTCTCTCTGTCTCTCCCCTTCCCTCCCACTCTCTCTAAGAAAAATCAATGGAAAAAAAATATCCTTGGGTGAAGATTAACAAAAATAATAAAGATTCTCGGGCTACATAATTCATTTGGGTTGAAATGGCCTTGGTTCTCTCAGGAAAAGGGTAGTAAAAAGTCAGAGTCTGTTTCTATGTTGAGACCTCCAGGCTCCCTACCTTTGCCTGCCACCCAGACTGGGCCAGGCTTGTCCTTGCTGCTGCTCGGCCTCTAACACATCTGTTCACCAAAGCTCCGGTCCTCTTTATGATAATTTTCTCCTGGATTGCTACTGAAGCATAGACAAGAGAGGCAGGAGAGAGAGACTTGCCCCCAGACATATAGAAAGTATAGAATACTGTTTGGTCAGCACAGATTCTCCCTTCTTCCTCCCCTGTGGGTGGGCATTGGGCTGGCACTGGGTGGTGGCAGGGTGAGCACTGAGAGGGTAGGCCTGGAGTGAAAGAAAATACCTAGTGCCTCCATTTTATTTATTCTTTTGGACAAGTAACCTTTAGAGAGTTTATTCATTCATTTCTATAGTTGGTATCTGAAGGTTCCCCATCCCCTCACCCACAGGCAGCTGCTGTCACTAGTCTCTCTCTCTTGCATGTCTCTCCAGGGTGGTTCTGTTCCACACACAGAGGCCCACTTTGATTTTGTGCATACCTAGGGGCACAGTACGCATGCTCTGATTTTTTATTTTCATTTTATTTTGTTTTTATTGATTTCAGAGAAGAAGGGAAAGGGAGATAGAGAGATAGAAACATCAGTGATGGGACAGAATCATTGATTGGTTGCCTCCTGCACTCCCTCTACCGCAGATGGTGCCCGCACTCAGGGCATGTGTCCTTGCCCGGAATGAAACCTTCAGTCTGCAGGCCAATGCTCTATCCACTGAGCCAAATTGGCTAGGGCTGCTCTGATATTTTAAATGGAAAGCAAGTGTTCTGATAGGGGAATCCTTACTACGGATGGGGGCAACACCCTCAATCAGTGGCTCAGGACTGTCCTTTGGGATTTGGTTCCAGTCTACACCAGTGATGGCAAACCTATGACACATTTTTTTGGTTGATTTTTTTCTTTGTTAAATGGCATTTAAATATATAAAATAAATACCAAAAATATAAATCTTTGTTTTACTATGCTTGCAAATATCAAAAAATTTCTATATGTGACACGGCACCAGAGTTAAGTTAGGGTTTTTCAAAATGCTGACACGCCGAGCTCAAAAGGTTTGCCATCACTGGGCTAGACTATTCCTGAGAACTGAGCATCTGCAGCCCCACGTTGTGGTCTACCCTTCCTTGGGGCCTAAAAAGGAGAAAGGTCCTAGGATCCTTGGGTCAAGGGTATTTCCTCATGTCAAGGGTTATGAAAGGCCATCACCTTTTGCCCACATCTAGAGACTAACTGGCACTACCCAGTTTGGCCCAGTGGATAGAACATGGGCCTACAGACGGAAGGGTCTTGAGTTCGATTCTGGTCAAGGGCAAATACCTTGGTTGCAAGCTTCTCCTCAGCCCAGGCCCTGGTCAGGACGTGTGCAGGAGGCAGCCGATTGATGTGTTCCTCTCACATCAAGATACTTCTCTCTTTCCCTCTCTCTTCCACTCTCTAGAAATCAATGGAAAAATATCCTTGGGTGAGGACTTAAAGAAAAAAAAAATTAGAGACTAACTCATCTTCTTATTAGTGCAGGAGTCACTAGGACCCTCTTGTCTGGAAACCTTTCCTTTGCTCCAGGTGAGAGCTAGGAGGTTGCAGCTTAGTTGCAGGTTGGGTGCAAAGGCCCAGGTTCCCCTTTTGGAACTGTCACCCATGGCTATTCAGAGGCCTGTGTTACATCTTGGATGCTGTGGTAAACAAGTCAAGGGGCCCTAACCGGTTTGGCTCAGTGGATAGAGCATCGGCCTGCGGACTCAAGGGTCCCAGGTTCAATTCCGGTCAAGGGCATGTACCTTGGCTGCGGGCACATTCCCCAGTAGGGGGTGTGCAGGAGGCAGCTGATCAATGTTTCTCGCTCATCGATGTTTCTAACTCTCTATCCCTCTCCCTTCCTCTCTGTAAAAAGTCAATAAAATATTAAAAAAAAAAAAAAACAAGTCAAGGGGGGCCGGCTGGTGTGGCTCAGCAGTTGAGCATCGACCTATGAACAAGAAGGTCTTGGTTCGATCCTCTGTCAGGGCACATGGGCCCAGGTTGCAGGCTCAATCCCCAGAAGGGGGCGTGCTGGAGGCAACCAATCGATAATGTTTCTCATTGATGTTTCTATCTTTCTCTCTATATTTTTTAAAAAGTCAAGGTTGGGGGACAGGCTTCTGGGAGAGTGAACAAGGGGATTTCAACTAATGATGATGAAGAAGAGTAGTCTCAGGGCATGACACTGACCAAGAGACCTCCAGCCAGGGGCAGATATTGGAGGTTTGTGAACAGGTAGATTTGAGGAGAGACCTGAATCTTAGCAAGGACTCAGCCTGGGGATGAGCATTCTGGGCAAAGGAGACAGCTGATACTACAGTCCTGAGGTGGCTGTGAGCACAGAGCCAACTGACATAGGGGCCTGGGAGGAGGTGGGATTTTATTCTGAGGGGAAGAAGAGGTAAGTGTGCTGCAAAATTCTGTGAGCTCCGTTTTCCCTGAGTCTGGTTTGGACTCAGTAATCCTCCAGCTCTGATTTCATTCCTACGTTCCTTTATTCAATGTGTTTCAGCCCCTAGGGGTGGCTAGACTTAGCAAATGAAAGCACAGGGCACCCCGTTAGATTTGAAATACTCCTTTAGTGTAAGTATATCCCAGAGTGTCAGAGCTTCTTCCATGTGCTGAGCCCCTTCTAAGAGTCAGCCTGGGTTTGAATAATCCACTTCACAGGACCCCACAGCCTGGTGCCTTTGGAGGAATTGGCCAAATGTGAAAATCAGAATCTAGTGAGGCTTGGGAGAGAGAGATGAACCAGCTTCAAAAATCTACTTTGGCCCCATATTGTGACCTTGAGCTGGTGATTTCTTTGGGCGCCCCAACTCTTGTTAGATGCTCGCACTGCATTGATAAAAATGCCTTTGGCATCCCCCACATCAAAGATGTGTGTCATGTTGTGTGGACATAGAGCCAGACTTAGCTTCTGGTCCTTTTCACGGGAGTTAAGAGCAGGATGGGAGTATGTTCAGCACTTGTGCCCCCCTGCCCCCATCCTCACTGGCTGTGAGCACCAGATAAGGTGTAAAGTTTGGAAGATTCTGGAGAGAGATGATGTGGCCATGGGCCACTGGTCCTGTCACAGGGGCTGAGCTGACACAGCCATGGGCTCTGTCTTTGTGAAAAGTTCACCCTAGCCCTGCACGCCACAGCCAGGCCAAATCTGGGTGTGGCCTGGGCCATTCCCAAATATAGCCAGGAAGGGACAAATGACCCCTGAAAAATAATCTGCTTAAGTCAAGGCTTTCAGCCTGAGGAGAACTAGATGCTGAGAGAGAAACAGATCCTGTGAAAGAGGGATTTGGGTGTGGCCCAGCTGGGACTTCCCTCTGTCCCAGCCAGAGGACGGAGGAACTTTCCGGAGGCAGGAAAACTTCCTCTGGAGATGAAGTCCCCTTTCCTGGGGATGAGGTGGCTCAGGAAACAGCATGGTGGCTGCTGGTCAGGGGGTTATGGGCCCTCAGATTGGGCATCTGGCTCTGAGGCATCTGGTTTGTAGTTGGGGCCAAGTTGAGCCACTGCCCTGGCCAATGTCAGAAATGCCCTGGTCTCTGGGTACCTGCTATTGAATTCCATGTTATAGGTGGGTCAGCGACCCTGTCTTTGTCAATATCACTATCTGACCCATGCCTCTGCCACCATTCAGTCCTACATAGTGCTGGCAGCCCCAGGCTCAGATAGTTGGCCTTGAAGAAGTGGGCACAGCATTCCTCAGAAACCCATCTTGGTGGCCATGTAGCAGATGTTTGAAACATCCAGCTCTGCAGCCTGGCCAGGGGAGGTTTCCTCTCTGTCCTGTCACCACATCTCCCACACGCCCCTTGGTTATCCCTCTTTACAGTGCGCACTCCTATTTGAGGCCCATCGTCAGGCTCCTGGTAGAATGTCCACTCCCTGAGGGCAGGGACTTTGATGTGGTTCCTGCTGTGTCCCTAGGTGCCAGGCAAGTATTTGGCGAGTAAGTGAGGAAATGGTGTAGCCCTGACACCAGGAGAACCCTAGAACCTGCATCTCCCACCCCAAGAGTTACAGGTGAGGAACTGAGTGGCCCTGAAGTGCAGGTCATCCCACATCCCCGCAGATAAAGACAGTCTGGTCACAGTGAGGTCTGACCATGTCCTGCCCTCCCTCCCTGGTGCGGACGCTGCATGGACTGCTGGCACCCCCTGGTGGCCACGCCTGGAGCAGGCCAGGTCGCTGACAGCAACTGGTGAACCAAGCAGAGGAAGATAGTGTGGGAGATACACTTCCGGTTCACCATGACACTTGTGAGCAGTTTTGTACTTAACCCTTGAGGGAGCATTTGCGCTCAGAACTGTGTCGTAGCGGGACCTCTTCAGGGCCACACAGACACTCGCTCTGGGCAGAGCACACCTAACTGCAGGTGGAGTCTGAACTCCGCATTGCACAGACACTAAGTGTAGGGATAGGGGTTAGAAATGACACTTAGGCCAAAACCGGTTTGGCTCAGTGGATAGAGCGTCGGCCTGCGGACTGAAGGGTCCCAGGTTCGATTCCGGTCAAGGGCATGTACCTGGGTTGCGGGCACATCCCCAGTAGATGTGTAGGAGGCAGCTGATCGATGTTTCTCTCTCATCGATGTTTCTAACTCTCTATCTCTCTCCCTTCCTCTCTGTAAAAAATCAATAAAATATATTTAAAAAAAAAAAAAAAAGAAATGACACTTAGAACAAAGCTAACACACAACTGACAAAGTGGCACATCTCCAGAGAGCTGTGTGGCTGAGAGCTTTTCAGCATACAGGACAGGGATGGGGCAAAGGGGCACTGATCTGTTTTCCACAAGTTAAAAAGGTCATGTTTTTAAAAGTGACATTTGTTGTAGTAGCCATAGTATTTTTCATGAAGCATCACTGTAACAGTCCCTTTAACTATTTTCTGGTCTTTGAAAAAAGTGTTAAAAATATCAAAGTACTGAGGAAATCAAATTCATATAGAAACAAATCATTTCCTTTCCTCTCCAAACCAATTGTACTATAATCTTACCATGTAAGCATGAATTTGGGTGAAATAAACATTTAAATTTGTCAGCAATCCTCCTCCTCCTCTCTGCCTCCCTGGGGACCATAGCAGCCCCCTCCTAGCGGGTGGGTGGATGGGGATGCAGAGTAGGGCTTCCAGGGCCATCAGGATCCAGCTCCCTTGTCCCAGATGGGGTGGGCATCCCACCCTCTCACTCCAGCATCAGTGACCCGTCCAAACTCTGAGCTAACTGGGGTTGTGTTGGGAGAAGAGGCTGGTGAAGTTCAAATCAAGGAAGTGATGTCAGATGTTAAACAGACTGGACCACAGAGGCAGGACTACCTGCCTTTCCCTGAATAGCTTTCTTTGTGGGGATATATAAACCCAAAGCTCAAAGAGGCCAAAGGGTGAAGCCAATACATATCATGAACATTGTCTTTATTTTTTTTTTCTCTTTTTCATGGACATTTTCAATTTCCAGACCCCCTGGAGCCTATCAGCCCAGGGTGTGAGTGAGGTCCCGGCTCCCTTGCAAAACAGCAAGGTCCTGTTGGTATTTCTGGAGGGAGCCTGGCTACTGTGGCTGGGTGTGTGGATGCAGCTCGGACAGTTGTCCATGTGGCATCTGCTGAACCTGCCTGGAGTTGCACCATGTGCTCTCTCCTGGGCTTCCCCATGGACCTGCCCACCATTTGCCAGGCCTTGGCCAGGGTGTTCCAGGTGATGCTGAGCAGCTACAGGGAGAGTACCCCTGACAGGGGACAGGTGGGAGGGAGCACAGAATGTTCTCTGACTATTCAGGAAATAGGCTGGACGACATCCAGGTAGGAGGTATGACGGGGGCTAAGGGATGGGTGTCAGAAATGGCCACGAATGGGCAGGGTAACCAGCAGATTTCTGAGGACTGGGGTTTGTATGTGTCAAAGACGAATTATGATCCCCGCCCCAGCCATTTGATGCTCAGCTAGCTGCTTTGGCTACCTCCTGGCCTCTAAGAGGCCCACTCCTGTCCTCCTCCCAGTCCCATGGCCACCTCCTGTCATCCACTTCCCAAGTCTGTCCTGCAGATACCAAGGACTTCTTTAAACAGTGTCCCTTTGTGCTGACCAGTCCTGCTAGAAAGAACCTGTTTGGAATTACTAGAGGTTCCCAAAACTCTACGACCACAGCAGCTACTCCTTGTTCACCAACATCTGGTATTTTGTGGAAACTTCTCTGGCAAGTACTGGTTAATTGGAAGAGGTCCTGCCTCCTCAGCAGCATTCCAGGGCACTGTCCTGCTGCCCCCACCTGAGCCCAACTGCTTGGCCACAATAGGCAGGTTTCTTGGCATGTGGGCCTATCCTGTCTGGTTCCTTCTCACCATCCTCTTGCATCTCCTGCCTCAGGACCTTCCCTGAATGTCATCCTGATGGCTTCTGCCCGAGTTCCTCACATATGTCCCCCACGTGTATGAGCGATGGGGGTCCAGACTTAGTCATGCTCTGTCAGCAGACCTGGCTGGCAACAGGCTCTGCGATGTTGTCTGCGAGGCCTGCTTGGAGACATGAGGTGGCCACTAGGAATCTTCTTACCAAAACATCTTCTCAGGTGCTGGGTTCCTGAAACTACATGGACAACGGGAGTGAGATGACTTTGGAGGCTTTCTATGGGCAAGTCACTCACTTCCATGTGTTGGTGAGGTTCCCAGGTCCCTAGCTGGCCAGGGCCAAGGTGACTTCTTGTGTCAAGGATCACTTCTTGTAACAGCAGCCATCTCAGGACCAGCCTGCCGGTTCCACTATGGGCTTATGGCAATGTTCTGGTTGACTGAGCTCAGGACACACTTTCTGCATAGGGGTTGTGAGGCTTACAGGGAGGAAATGACATCCAGCCGACAGCCAGAGCCTACCCCAAGTGAAGAAGTTGCCTGAGCCAGGTTGGCAGGGTCGGGGCAGAGGCAGCCAGATCTCAATGGTGGGGATGGCAGGGTTACTGTGCTGGGGTGAATCACCCACACATCCACTGGCCAGCAGTTTGGCCCCAGGACCATGGCCCAAAGGAGTCCTCAGATGTGCCCCCGGGAGCAAGCAGTTTAGGCCACCTGGGCACCACCTCACAGTGCAGGAATGACTGGAGGGCTTCAATGCAGCAGAGGTGGCAGCTCAGCACCATCCCTGCAAGTTAAAATCATGGCACAGCCCTGGCTGGATGGCTCAGTTGCTTGGAGAATCCTTCCATGCACCAAAAGGTTGCAGGTTCAATTCCCAGTCAGGACACATATCTAGGTTGCAGGTTTGATCCCTGTCAATCAATGTTTCTCTCTCTCTCTCTCTCTCAAATCAGTAAACAAAACATATCCTTTGCTGAGGATTGGAAAAAACAAACAAACATGGCACAACCCAAGAGAATCGAAAACACTTGTTTAAACAAAAATGTACAGCACACCCACAGCAGCACTACTCACATTTGCCACAAGAGGGAAGTAGCCAAACACCATTGATAGATGAAAGATGAACAAAATGCCCACCCACACAAGGAACATTACTCAGTCATAAAAAGGAATGAAGCGCTGATTCACTGCAACATGGATAAACCTAGAAAATATGCTAAATGAGGGAAGCCAAACACAAAAGGCCAACTGTTATATGATCCTATTTATTTTTAAGATATATATTTTTTATTGATATTAGAGAGGAAGGGAGAGGACGAGATGGAAACATCAATGATAGAGAATCATTGATCGGCTGCCTCCTGTATGCCCCCTACAGGGGGTGGAGCTTGTAACCTGGGCATGTGCCCTTGACTGGAATCGAACCTGGGACCCCTCAGTCCACAGGCGGATGTTTTATCCACTGAGCCAAACCAGCTAGGGCTATATGATCCCATTTATATGAAATGCTCAGAACAGGCAAATCCATAAACAGCAGATTAGTGGTTATCAGGAGTGGGAGAGGGAATGGGGAGTGACTGCTAATGGGATCAAGGGTCTCTTTTTCAGGTGGTGGAAAAAGTTCTAGAATTAGAAAGAGGTACTGGTTGTACAACATTGTGAATATTTAATACCACTGAAATTGTGAACATAAATGGTTAATTTTGTGTCCTTTACATAAAAACACCTGGAAAGAACTCCCCAGGAAAATGGAGGCTGGTCAAGGTGTGTGAAAAAGTCTGTGTTGAGGGCCATGGAAGAACAGACAGTGCTTCAGGAGGCCTTGCCTGGGATGTCTCAGGGTTTCCCTCCCCTCAAGGCAGGGCTGGACCAGTGGAACATCATCAGCAGAGGGGAAGATTCAGGTTTCCACCAGGTCCTCCAGTCCAGTATGGGCTCTGCACCCTCACACCTGGTGGGTTAATATAAGTCCCTAGAGCCCTGCTGGCTGGGTAGGGCAGGCAAAAGCTTGTCCGGTGGTGCAGGATTAGGGCAGAAGGCAGGACAAGGACACAGTGAGTGATAGCTACTGCAAGTGATTTTACTTTGAATACAAAGAAAAAGAAATCCACAAACAAGAAGCTATATTGTATAGTTATGTCTTTTAAACAATGTTTTGCATTTATAGATTTGTTTTCCTGATTAAAAGCACCAGTGAAGTTACAGGCTGCTAAAACCATATTACAAACCCGTTAAAAAGATATTATGCCAAACATACTTATTAAAAACCCTTTAACAAAACAAACAATGCAACCACAAGCATATCCACTGTGCCAGGCAGCCCTTACTCAATTGTGCTCTCAGTCAGTGGGATAGGGAGTATTTACCCCAGGGAGAGGACCCTCACCATGCCTGTGGCCACCTGCAGGAGGCAGCTGTTTTCGAGGGAACCTGGGAGCACCTCCAGGACCAGCACCCCAGACCAGCAAGCCCAGGGCCACTTCTATTAACAGGAGGAGGTGGGGAGAGCACATGAGGGTCTGACCAATTTTTAGCAATTGACCTGCCAACGAAATCCTGCTATTACTGTGTGCCCAAGAGTTTGGAATTTTTATGTTATTTTTTCAAACATTTAGCTATATGACACTTATGCAACATCTCTCTGGTGGCTCACTTGCTACCTGTCTTAAATTCTTATGATTGAGAAACTGTGAGACACTCAATGTGGACTCACAGAAAGGTATGTATGACAGCCTGATGTTATTGGTAGATGCTGCATTAAAGGGAGGTTCAAAACCATACACACGGTTTGGCTCCCATAAAGCTAAGTGGAATATTAAATGTTGAGTACTGAATTTTTCATTGTAAACTTAAGAACTTATCCTTAACTTTACACACACATATAGATAACAGAGTGGTCACTAAAAGCACTTTAACATCGGAACAGACATTAAGTTTTGAGGTTCTTATTTAAATTGTTCTACATACAAAATGCCCTAGAAGCAAAGAAAGGCTTAAATAAATACACAGAGACAAACATGTGCAACAATTGAACTAATGTGGATACAGAGAAGTTAGACAGTGTGGGATCCAGGCTGGTAGGCGCAGCTTATGGCGAGATGGGGGCTCCATCCCTTGAGTGGAGGGGAAGGCCCCTGATGGAGGAGGAAGACAGAATGGGGACAGCTTATGACTGGGCTTACACCCTCCTCCACAGGCCTCACACACTCAGGGGTGTCAGCAGAGGGAGCAGCGCTGAACACCCAGGTTCTCCTGGGCAACACAGGGATGGTAGGTCCTCTTGGGACAAGCCCTGGAAAGCCTGCCCCTCTAACTGGTGACTCACCTGCATGCCTGTCACTGGCCCCCAAGTGGGCAGCAGGGCCCTGTCACAGGCCTGGTGAGGGCAGTGGCCCAGTGCAGGGTGATCTGCTAAGAGTCCTGCTTGTGGCTAAGGCACACCCAGGCTCAGAGCCCAAGTAGCTACCTGAGTAATCCCATATCCTAACGTTCCTTCCATCACAGACAGAGGCTTCGAGAAGCAGCCTTCACAGTGCAAGGGTAATGAGACACAAACCAACAAGCCACTCTGACCAGCAAGACCACTCACCACCCCTCAGTGGGGAGCTGCCCCCAGGTGCCAGAAGTTGGAGGGGGAGGCTGCCTTGATTGCCCCCAATCCCACCATCATCACTGGGGCACCTCCTAGAGTATCCAAGAGGAGCACAGAATCAAGCACACTGTCTGAGCCTGGCAGAACTTCCTGGGGGGGAGGGAGGGTTCCAGCTTGGGAAGAGGTTTCAATGCTGTGCCGAGACCCACGGTAGGTAGTCCTCCCTCCCAAGGGCCAGGTTGGCTGGGCTCCAGACATCTGCAAATATCCTCTGCAGACGAGGCCACAGAGCTGCCTTCGTTCAGCACCCTGAGTTGGACTGAGGAGGGTCCTCTCCCCTTTCCCCTGCTTCCTACCCCACAATACAGACACTGATGGGGGAAGGCAGCTGGTGCAAACACAGGAGTCTCAGCTCCAGCTCCAGCTCTGAGAATCAACACACATGCATGTGCACATATGCACGCGCGCACACACACACACACACACACACACACACCTGTATCTACTGCACATGCACACACACACTTGTCTACAGTATGCACACACATGCACACCCATGTTTACAGCATGTGCACCCCCATGGCCAGACAGTGATCCAGTCAAGGTACAGATGTTTGGAAGGCGAGTTCATGGGTCCCCTGACCAGAGGCACTAGTTGTCAGAAGGATGGACGCTGGAGAGAAAGGCAAGCTGGGAAAAGTGTTGTAGCAGGACATGCATTTTTGTCCCTGATGTGCATCCTCACTTCTTCCTTTCAATTTTTGGCCAGAAATTGGCATCTTGCCTCTAAGCTCTGGAAGCTGCTGTGAGAGCAGAGGAAACACTCCAGCCTGGCACAGAAGTTCAGGCAATGGAAGTCACGTGGCAATGCCTCAGTGGTGCTGCCCATCCTGGCACTCCCCATCCAGATACAGTCCCAGGAAAGTGTAACTTGTAGTAGGACTGGCAGTTCAAGTCCACTTGAAAGGATGGCTCTGAAAAATTGGCTCCAACGTTCCACCTGCAAGCCTCAGCACCAGGGTCCTGATTCACAGCGGTAAAGCTGGCCAGCCCTTCCTGGGAGGGTGGGAATTGGCCCTGCACACTCCCCGGGGACTTGGAAGCTCTGGGAAAGAAGCCTGGGGACACCATGCCAGCACGCCTCAGAGGAAAGCGCGAGTGCTGTCTGTGTGGAAGTCAGGGACACACTAGGCCCCACGGAGGCCTTGAGAAGCTGGGTGGTCCCCTCCAGGGGTCTCAAAGGAGGCTGGCCAGGCTGGTGTTGGGTCCATTCTGAGCTTGGAACTGCACAGGCGGCGGGCCATCTGTCCACTGCAGGAAGAGAGAACACACAAGTGAAGTCCTTCTGAATCACCTGCGTGGGTGACTAGTACCATTTCCCACATCCAAGGGGCTCCTGAGATGAGGCTCAGTTAGGAATTGCTGGAGATGGCAGCCAAGCATATACTTCCTCTTCAGGAAGTGTGCCCCACACCCTGAAGGGCTGCACGCAAGGTAAGCCAGCCCCGAGGAGCCAACCACCACCCCCATTCTGTCTTCCCACACCTCGTGCCTATACCGTGATAAGGTTATGCTCGGGGAGGCTGCAGGCCTCGATGTGGTCCTGGAGCAGCTGCTGAGAGAAGTTCTGGTGCATTTGGGCGGCTTCGTGGGCATCCATGGCATTCCCACAGGCCTTGTTCAGGTCTGAGGGTAAGACACACATGGGTGAGCCTGCCACCAACCCCACGGCCCTCCCCTTGGGTATAGGTGGAGCCCTAAGGGCAAACCCAGGCTCCAGCTCTGGCTGGTAGTGCTAAGTGGTTAGAGCGCCGGTCCACACACCAAAGGGTCACAGGTTTGATTCCCGGTCAAGGGAACATACCTGGGTTGCAGGTTCATTCCCTGGCCCTGGCTGGAGCACGTGCGGGAGGCAAAAAAACAACACCCCGGCTCCACCATTGGGTTCCTGTGCACCTGGCAAATCACTGGCCTTGAGCCCTGTCTTGGGGTCAGTTAAATCCACCTGCCAGCAGCCCTCGCAATGCCCTCCTGAGTTTCTGTGCCATGTCCTTAACATGGGTGATCAGCGGGGCCCACGCAGAGGCTGGTTGGGCAACGAAGGTCCCTCTGCAAACAGGAGTTGGCTAGAGCAGGGCACCCAACACCCACTTCTGAGGCAGGAGAACTGAACAAGTCCACAAAATCCACTGCCTCCTCCTCAGGGCCTAGGGCAAGTCTCTGTAAATAGGGGAGCAGCCACCTGCTGAGCCCCCGCCCTGCACCAAGAGCATCCCAGCCAGTCCTGCCAATGGGATAAGGATAAGCACAAGGGCTCACAGTCCAAGTCTTCACCCAGATGCCAAGAATCAGCCTCACAGGTCCTACTTTGAGCTGATGCCATGACTGAGTCCAGTGACCACTGCCTTCAAATGGCCTCCTGAGAAACTGGGAATGCTAGAACTTGGGCTGTGGCATGTAGAGGCCAGTCTGAGCAAAGGCCAAGCAGGGCTTACTCAGCATCTCTGATCTCTGGGAAGGGCCAGCTGCCATACTCACCTCTCAGCAGGGCTGACGACCACAACTGAACTGACATGTCCGGGATCTTGCTGGCCAGCTGCATGGCGGGCACCACCATGTTGTTACTCTCCTGTGGACCAAGAGCAGCCAGGGAGTGGGGGAGGCGCAGGGACAGCTCAGGCCCACCTGTCAAACCTAGCCCAGGCTATGCCCTCCTCCTGCTGCCTGGCACACTCCTACTTCTACTTCAGAGCCCAAGATCATTCAAAACATGAACCAGAGATGCAGCTAAAGAGCTGCCTTGCCCACCTTTTCCTGCACAAGGTGGCTTCTGGAGATTTATAAATAGATGAGCCAGGAAGGTTTGGTTCTAAACCTGGATCTGCAGTTTGAGGCTGTGACCTTCATCTCCCCATCTGGACATGAGGTCATTAAAGCTACCACACTGAGACACAGGCACACAGCCTGTACTCAGTGGGGCTTCATGCTTCCCCTAGACCAGGGGTGGGCAAACTTTTTGACTCGAGGGCCACAATGGGTTCTTAAACTGGACTCAGAAGAAGGAGCTGCGGCCGTGTTTCCCGACGTTGCCATGTTAACACTGCTGCTGGTGAAGGAGCGGAGGGGAGAGCAAGAGAACCCTCCGCTCTTTTGGCTCCGCGGGCCGGACAGAACAGCCGAACGGGCCAGATCCGGCCCGCGGGCCGTAGTTTGCCCACGGTTGCCCTAGACACACACACAGGTCACTGTCCTCACTGTGCTTAGAGGCTGAGGGGCAGGGTGACAGAATGTTAAAGAAGAAGCAGAGCTGCACTCAGAAGGAAGAACCCAGAGGTCATCCTTTTTCTTTGGGGGCGGTAACATCCCCAGCCATGGCCATCAGTACCTGAGCAGCAGGGCCAGTTAGCCTTGGCAAACACTTGTCACACAGTTGTGGGGAGGAGGACCAGCCAGGCTCATTTAAAAAGCTAATTTTTGACCTAGCTGATTTGGCTCAGTGGATAGAGCGTTGGCCTGTGGACTGAAAGGTCCCGGGTTCAATTCCAGTCAAGGGCACATGCCTGGATTGTGGGCTCGATTCCCAGTAGGGGGCATGCAGGAGGCAGCTGATCAATGATTTTCTCTCATCATTGATGTTTCTCTTTCTCCCTCTCCCTTCCTCTCTGGAATAAAATAAAATAAAATAAAAATAAAATAAAATAAAAAGTAAAAATTAAAAAGCTAGTTTTTAGGGAGCTCCGGGGTTTGGTCAGATGGAACTTTAAAGGTCAAGACACCTGACCTGTGTCACCTGTCTTGTGAAAACAGCTCAAGTGAGGTTGGCTAAGTTATGGAGTAGATGCTGCTTCAAAATTCTTGCTGCTGTTAAAAAAGCTCTAATACAGTGGTGTAGGGAAAGACAAGATGTAAAACTATAAAACATCCTGAGAAACAAAACCTATGGGTGGGCAGGGGCGAGCAATGAAAAAATCCAGAAGACAGAGGTCATGCTATGATTTCCAACTTTGCTTCTCAGAGCTTCTACGATAAACATGTCATATTTTGTAATATGGACAAATGCTTTTGTTAAAAAATTAAAGGTCTGTGAGGTCAATGGGTGAGAGCAGGCGAAGATGCACAACTGATGGGGAGACCGGGAGTGCCAATCCCACCAGAACCAGCCCCAGGGGCCACTCTAGGTGAGAGTGAAAACAGGAGACCTGAGGACACCATGTGTGCTGGGCAGAAACAGAACCCAAGGGATTCTGACTATGGGGACACTCTCCATCCCAGGTATTAACACACACAAACGGGAACCTGCCTTAGCCCTCCCAGCTCCAGGAAGCCCCAACCAAGCACTGGGTCTGTCTGCCCCATAGGGCTACCCTCCAGGGACCCAAAGTTCCCCGGGCCTGCCCCCCAGGCTGTGTGAGCCAGAGCACCTCCGCCCTTGCCAAGCCTCATGAAGCAAAGAGGGCTGGGGGAAGGGTGTCACTGAGACAAGATAATCGAGGGGCACAGGATGCAAAGCACTGCTTGATGGTGACCCCCCAAGTACCATGCTGGCCCTGTCCCTCAGCCTGGCCTGGGCACTCACCCTGTGGTTCCCCAACACGTAGAAAATGTGGCCCAAAAGCACCAGAGAGCAGGCTGTGAGCCGGTTCAAGTCCTCTGCATTGGACATCTTCAGAGTTTCTCGCAGAAATCGCCTACATGAGGGGAACAGACTGAGGCCCCAGTGAAATGGCTCTGGGGGAGAAAGAGGCAGCAGCAGCCTCTCAGCCCTGAGCAGAACCCGCCTGGCTGGGGCACAGAGGGGCTGAGCATAAGCTGCCAGGGAGAAGCCCACCTAGAGGGCCAGCCCAGGCTGCCCGCCCTCAATAGCACTCACTTGGCCTCATTGTAGCGTCCCTGGAAGAAGGAGAAGAGCCCACGCACGTAGAAAGCCGCTGCTCGAAGGCAGTGAGAGCTGCGGGGGGAGAGTGAAGCGTCATAATTTGGTGGGTTTGTAAATATAGCAGGGCTACAAAAGGGGAGTGGGCGATGGTGGTAGAAGTGATGGTGCAAGGTATTGGTAGTAACAGGGCAGTCAGGGGCCCCATAGGTGGTGGCACTACCCCAGAGAGCAGAAAATACATAAGACAGGCAATGGTAAAGTAGGACCTCAGTGTGGGGCCATGTACCTGACAGGGAAGCTGTGGTCTGGGTTGATCCTCTCCAACAAGCTGTATAACTGCAAAGGAAATGTCAGTTGGGATCACTCTGCATTTCTAAATGTGAGAGAGTTTGGCCCCAACTATGCTAGTAAATTGATCAGGGCTGCCTGCAACTTCCTGATAGCGTTGAGTCCTCATCCTGAATCCCACGCCTGGGCAACCTGCTGGTAGAGGGGCAGGATCTAGAGCAGGTGAAGTAACTAAAAGACACTGTATGGGTTGCTCACTTCCTCACACCCCCATGGGAATCAGCCTCCAGTGTGAAGGGTCTGGTGCAGGGTCCTTGCACCCTCAGCCTACCCTGCCCTATGCCAGGTGAGGGGGTCACAGTGCATGGTCCAAGAGGTCTCACTGTGATTCTACAACAGAAAGCTCAGCAAAGAAGAAACTAAATGTGTTCTGGGAGATTTAACAAAGCTTGGCTTGTTTTTAGCAGGGAGAAGTGTTACTTAGCCAAGGATTGTTTCTCCCCCAGATGTGGCCTCCCTCAGCCACACTACACTCTAAGGATAGATACGCTGGGGCTGCTGAGATTGCTGGTGCCCAGGACACCTCCCACCCTAGCCCCTGAGTAAGAGTTGAAAGAAAGGATACCAAACATGAAGCATGTCACCTACTACCTCTTGGTGTCTATTTCCTTCCCGTATATACACACTCGCCAGGTTGGTTACAATGAAGGCCCATAGCTCCTGGTGGTTGGTGAGCTGAAATGGGGACACAAGGCATTAAAAGTTGGCTGCTTACGGCATGGGAGCTACCCAAACACTTCCTGGTGGCTACTGTGGAACCTCCCATTCTCTTCAATTCAGACACCCTTCTGCGCCCCCCCCCCCCCCCCCACACACACACACCTGCCTCCTAAACCCAAGAACAGTACAGCTGTTAGTTCTTTTGGTTATAAAACCATCATCTGTGTTATGAGAAATGTAGGAAACCAACTGCACTGATCCTGTCCTCAGAACACACTACATTTTGGTCCATTTTCTGCTTGTTTCTCAGGACTGAGACCCAGGCAGCCACTGCCTCCAAACCATGGTGACCCTCAGACACTGTGAGCACAGATACAACAGAGGTACATGTTGGTCCTGGAAAGGCCCCCACCAGGAAAGAGGCCAGAGATGCTACTAATGGCCAGTGGTGGATAGACCACTGTCCCCAGTTCTTGGGAACCGAGAATGGCCAAGACAGGGATCAATATGAGAGGCCCAAGTATCACCCAGGCCCTGATCCCCAGTGGGGTTGAGCAAGCACAGTGTGCAAAAGCTTGAGGGTGCAGGGGAAGTGCAAATCCCACCCGCAGGAAGTGCTCTGGTTAGGTCGTTGTAGGACCACACAAAGAGCTCTGTTTTCGGTCAAAGGGGTTGGGTCTGAGTTCTGATTGCACCACTTCCCTGCCATTCCCTCTTGGCTAATGGGGGATTCCATGGGACACACAGTCAGAGCAGCAGCAGCAGTGAGGATGTGCTTGTCTGGTCCTGGAGCAAGGTGGGCAGAGCTGAGATCTGCCACTGGGCTGTTGACTCCACGATGATGTGGCACTAGCCCTAGTGAAGCTTCCAACCAGGCAGCAGCAGGTGGCCTCTGCGGCTGTTGTCCTCATCACAGCCCATACCTGACTCCTTACTAAGAAGCACTGCCTGCCCCATGCAGAGAGGGCCAGCACCTTACCCGCAGGGCTGTGGTGAATTGGGCTTCTGCGTTGTCCATGCAGTTGACGGAGACACAGTACAGGCCCTGCAGGAAGAAGGAGGCACTGAGGACTTGAGGCCTTGCCACTTGCCCAGGACCGTATGGCTACACATAGACGAGCCTGACCAGTGACTTATGAGCCAGGTACACCTGAGCTTTTGCCCTGGTGAGGGGGCAGAAAGAGACAGCATGCTGGGTTACTCCCTTCTCCTGGGACCTAAGTCAACTTGGACTTAAGGTGTCTGATAGAATGAAGTCCACTGGGGTGATTGTCATGGGGTTACTCACTGGAATGGGGCTGGGGCAGGCAGTCCTGCATACTCACCAGCAGCGTGTGCAGCTGTGCAGCGTGATTGGAGAAGAGCCGGGGTGACTGTTGGCACAACTGGCAGACCTGTGAGATCTGCCGAGAGAACATGCCCAACGTCACAGGACCTGTAACCTGGGACCCAGTGCCCACACCCTGCCTGCCCTCACCTGGGGTATAAAGTTCTGGTGGGTGTGTCCACTGTGGGGCAAAGGGCAGCCCTAACCTCCTTGAAGACAGTGATCCGTCTGTGACCTGCCTTCTCCCCCATTTCCAACCTGTCTCAGTTGTCAGCACCTTTGCCCTGCTCAAGGGCCTGTGCCCTCTCAAGAAGTTGGTAAGTAGGAGTTACATGCAGCAAGGAGAGCTCCATCTTCCTTGGGCACTTCTAGAAATTGCCCAGCTTTTAGGGAAAGGGCCACTGATTTCTGTACCAGATGTCTGATCAATTGTGCCCATGTAGGGTCACCAACTGCCAAGTTATAGTGAATTGACACAGACAAATGCCTTGCTGATGTGCACGGGCAAATGTATATTCTCCTGTGATAACTTCTGGAATTCGGCAACTCCAACCACCTTCCCCGCCCTCCCATCCCCAGCAGCCTCACCTCCTGTAGTGCGGTGGCCTTATGTCCTGTGACAAGCCTGCACATGATGATGTGCTCAAGCAGGATCACTTGGAAGGAGGATAGGATGGGGCTGCAGTCGAGCACTGGAGGTGAGAAGGGGATGAACATTCAGGATGCAGCTAGAGAAGCTGAGAAGATGCTGACCCCTGGTCCAACCTCCTACCATACTGACCCACTGGCTACCAGGTCTGAGCCTACTTGTTCTGCTGGGTACCACGCCAACACCTAGCCCAGTGATGGCGAAACTATGACATGTGTGTCAGAGGTGACACACGAACTCATTTTTTTGGTTGATTTTTCTTTGTTAAATGGCATTTAAATATATAAAATAAATATCAAAAATATAAGTCTGTTTTACTATGGTTGCAAATATCAAAATATTTCTGTATGTGACACGGCACCAGAGTTAAGTTAGGGTTTTTCAAAATGCTGACACACCGAGCTCAAAAGGTTCGCCAGCACTGACCTAGCCTGTCACTTTATTCATGCCCACTGCACCCTAGAATGCTGGGTTTACCGACCTGTTCAGGTGGGGAAGGAGATGGGCTCATAGCAGTTTCTGGTGACTAGAGTTTTCTAAGAGTAAGAAATCCCTGGAGGGGCTTGTTTTCCACTCTGACCCACCACAACCCAGTTGGGTGCTCAAGAACACTCCAGACACAGTGGGTTGACGCTGCCCAGGAGAATGATACTGTGTGACCACCTCAGGCAGCAGCGGAGAGACCTGATTCCTGGCTGCCCCAAGTGGCTATCCTCACTTTGGAACTAGACAGCGGAGACCTTCCCCAACTTGGCCAGAGGGAATGAACTATGATCCCTGAGGGCTTTGTATCTTTGGCTAACGGCTTCTCCTCCAGCAGTGCTGACAAAGGGTACAGAGACTGGGTGAGCAGGTTAAATGGGGACACTGAGTCAGAGCTCTGGGTTCCTGCTAGTCAAAGGTCCCTGGTCCCACAGGATAGATTAGTCAAGCATCCAGGAAGAACCCACAACCTCTAGGCCATCTGCTGTCAGCAAGAGCCAAATTCAGATCCCAGCCTCAGGCTGAGCACAGTCCATGTCACAACATGGGTAACAGCAGACCCCATTTCAATGGAGCACCGTTGTCTCGGCAGACTCGGGTGGGATCAGCTAACTATCACAGCTGTCTTGTGTAGTGGGGTGGACAGGATGAGATGGCACAAGACCCTTAGCCAAGGATAAAAGGTCAAGCCTAGGCCCGCCTGCTCTGTCCTGACCCGTCACTCTCATCTGCCAATTAGAGTAACAAGACCCATGGGATTCATGGAGACTGCTTGGCACTGCGGTTCTACAGGGTTCTCAGGCCCAGCATGAGGCAGTGGCCAGGCCACAGACCAAGCGGCACAATGGCCATGTGACCCACCCAGCCCAACGTACTCTTGAGCTTCTCCAGCTGCATGAGTGCCTTGTCTGTGTATTTCTGCGCCTTCTCCAGGTAGCCAGCCTGCATGGAGTGCATCACAGTCACCTGGTGATAAGACCAGACGGTGGTGGTCAGTAGGGTCCTCTCCTCACCCACCTGGTCCCTGGCCTTGGCCCTGGGGACTCACCAAGTAGACAAGCACACACATGTGCTCCTTGGGCAGCCAGTGGAAGAGGTCAGCGGGGTTGCTGGGCAAAATCTCATCGTCATGCAGAGTGGAGATGGTCTGAATGCACTGTTGCAGCTGCTTCAGGCATGGCTTCACACTCTTCACCTGCAGTGAGTGGGCGATACTGCACACCTGAGTACCTGTCTGCTCCCAATAGGTGCCAGCTCACCAGTCCCTTCTTCCCAGGAGCTCCCACCACACCCACACCTGCAGGAAGCCTGCCCCCAAATGGGTCAGTAGGCTCTCAGGGTGGGGGTCAGGGTCAGAGGGTCATCTGTGGGACTAAGGCTCAGCCACCGCCCAGTGCTGGGTCCAAACACCAAGGACCAGGAGAGGCCTGTCCAAAGACCCTGCATGAGCTGTTTCCTACTTCCTGCAGTGACCCTGAGAGAACACAATAGGGCTGGGGCAGTTAGTAGTCATCCTTGGGGGCAAGAAGTAGCTTCCTGGGCCCAGGAGTCCTACAGGTGCTGTGCCTCATATGAACTGGCCTCTGGGCACTGGGAAGCCCTGTCCCAAGGCCCCATAGGACATGTCCAGAGCACCCCATGAGTCTGCTCTGTGTTTCTATGTATTGAGTGCAGCACTTGGCCCAACAGGTAAATGTACGCATAGGTGAGGAATCTGAGACAGTCCCTTACCAATGAAAGACCTGATGTTTTCTGGGGCTCCACCTGCAGCCTCCTAGGATTTGAGGCCAGGCCTGTGGTGAGTCAGTGGGACAGGGTGGGGTGAATAGGTGGGGCAATACTCCCAAAGGGTGAGCATATTGACCCACAGGGGGCACAGCCTCTCCTCAACTACACGGAATTATAGTCAACTCTCAGAAGCAAGTGATTCTGTCATCCCCTACTTGAACCTCACAAAGTTCTCATCAGCTGGGGGGGGGGGGGAGGGGGGGACCAGACACTGCTTTAGTACCCGATGTGTCAGGCACCTTGCCAGAATCCTCAGTTTATCATCATGGAATTGTGTGAGGCCATGACTACTCCCACCACGAGGACAGGCCATTGTCAGAGTACCCTCTGCCCTCAGGGGCACAGGACTCATGCCAGAGCACAACAGGGTATGTGGGGGAGCTAAACCTTGAATGAGATGCACTTTGTGGTGAGGGACATGAGGCAACAACAGAGTGGGTATCTCAGCCCAAGCCCTGCCCATCCCATCGCCCACCTGCTCCCCAGCAGCCCTACTGTGGGAGGCACTACGCACCTGCCCTGCATCCAGGTAGTGTGTCACCTGGAGCACTAGGAAGAAGACACGTAAAGACTCCTTCTGGATAGGATTTCCCTGCCAGTTCTCGACGATCTGTCCACAGAGGGTCAGCAGTGGATGGACTTCCTGCAACTTGCGCTCCATCAGCAGCAGCTGGGAAGGGAGAGGCATAGGTGCTGAGGGCCCTCCCAGTGCACAGGGCCACCATCTGCTTGCCCACCCACTGGGGGACTGCTGGAACCATGCAGGGAAGACAAAAAGCTGGGCTGGAACCCACATCTAGGCTGTTCCTTCCTCAGCACAAATCGCACAACCTGGAACCTGAATTTCACCTCTGAACCCATCTGGTGCATGGGGCCTCACTCTGGTGGCTGCCTGTAGTGTTTAAGTGTCTGGGTGCCCAAAGGGCTGCACCACAGTGAGCAGGAGCCCTGCCTCATGTCCACCACACCTACACCATTCTGCTCAGCCTCAACTTACCATCCCTTTGCTGAGCAGGAACAGCGCCCTAGAAAACAGAGAGGGGAGTCAGTCTGTGAGGCCCAGGTGTGTCTCCTGGGATGCCTGCCACCCCAACATTCATAGGGACCAACAAGCAAGCTCAGGGGATGGTTAAGCAGATGACAGGGCCCCCAGTGACCCCCAATGAGGCTGGTTTTAGTTATCAGAATGCTCTACTTTGTTCTATTCAATCTTACTTTATGTTTTTGGCCTAATTTAGACACTCATATGGCTCAAAAGCCCAGAAGGATAGACAGATGCTCAGAAATCACAGAGGGGTAAGGTACAAGACAGTGTGCTTGCCACAATCTCACTTTTGCTCACACAACATTGGTAGGCAGCATAGGGCAGTGATGGCGAACCTTTTGAGCTCGGCGTGTCAGCATTTTGAAAAACCCTAACTTAACTCTGGTGCCGTGTCACATATAGAAATTTTTTGATATTTGCAACCATAGTAAAACAAAGATTTATATTTTTGATATTTATTTTATATATTTAAATGCCATTTAACAAAAAAAATCAACCAAAAAAATGAGTTCATGTGTCCACCTCTGACACGCATGTCATAGGTTCGCCATCACTGGCATAGGGTATGGGGAGAGTGGGCAGGATTTGGTGTTTGAACCCAAAGCCAAGTCTCACTGTGGCCCTTCCATACTTCCCCTTCCTCACCTGTGACCGGCCAAGCCCCCCAATTCTCCTGAGTGTTAAGGAGGTGAACTTGGGGAGCTCCAGACATGTCAGCAGTCTCACTACCCACTGTCTTTACTCACAAGAGTCAGCATGGCTAAATTTCTATTGTTTCTCTTAGACCTTTCAGCATTTTCTAAATATGTGTGCATGGTTGTCAACAAAAATAATAAAATGAGCATGCTAAAAAGTTTAGGAAACAGCCAAAACAACAGGGGAGACAGCTGCTGCCTCAGGAACAGCTGTGGTCATTCAGAGCCCACAGCCCCGTTTATTCACTCTCAGCCTCTGCCCCACCAGCCTTGGCAGAGCCCTAAGTGCTGTGGCCAACACTCCATCAAATGGGCGCGTTCTCTGTTTTACAACTGAGGAGACTAAAGTGGCGAGGTCACACTCACAAGATGTTTTTACTCCAGGCCACCAAGTTCTTCCCTATTGTTACCTCAAGGTGTGAACTCGTTTAAGTCTATCTGCCAGCTGATCAACTGTTGAAAGAAGGCTTGGAACTTCACATCAAGGTTCCCATGTTGTCACATAGGAAGCACTTGATGTAGGCCCTACATCAATGGTCAGGGGTTCTGAGCCAGGGGACCTGCAGGCTCTGTGCCCTGGTGGAGGCCACCTAAGTTGTCCATCCACAGGGGCACAGAGCCTGCCTGGGGTACTCATGTGTGTACTCGTGGGAACATCTGCTGTCTAGCGGTCCCTGTACGCTGCAGTGTGTCACCATGGACCCAGTGGCAGCCGCCAACATTAAGGGGGCCAGGAATGTGAGGCCAGAGAGTGTAACAGCTGCCATCTCCGGGCAGGGTGGCTGAGGGATGAGGACAGCCTATGGAAAGCTGTAATGGCTCCACATGGGCCACATGAGCCAGAGCTCAGAGAACAGAGTTTGGGACTATTCTGTCCCAAGAGCTCCATGGGATAAGCTCAGCTCTGTAAGAAAGAACTTTCCAGAACCTCAAAGCACACAACAGAATAAGAGCACTGCTGCCTGGAGTCTGACAAGTGCACAGAATTTTTCTCTTTGGGGGAAAAAAAGAGAGACTAGAGGCCTTCACAGAGATACACAGTGAAGTTCCTAAGGCCTCTAACCCTGACACCCAACCCTAGGGTAAAAGTCTCCAGATGGTTTAAGCAGTTTCATGCGTAACATGAATCTTTGTCTCCCTTTTTATTTTTTATTATTATTTTTTTAAATATATTTTATTGATTTTTTACGGAGAGGAAGGGAGAGAGATAGAAAGTTAGAAACATCGATGAGAGAGAAACATCGATCAGCTGCCTCCTGCACATCTCCCACTGGGGATGTGCCCGCAACCCAGATACATGCCCTTGACCGGAATCGAACCTGGGACCTTTCAGTCCGCAGGCTGACGCTCTATCCACTGAGCCAAACCGGTTTCGGCTCCCTTTTTATTTTAAACTAGAGGCCCAGTGCACAAAATTTGTGCACAGGTAGGGTCCCTAGGTCTGGCAGGAGATCAGGGCCGATAGAGGTCTTCCTTCGTTCCACATCACCCCCTAGTGGTCAGCGCACATCATAGCAAGCGATCAAACTCCTAGTCTCCAGGTCGAACTCCCAAGGGGACACTTGGTATATTAGCCTTTTACATATATATATATATATATATATATGGATAGATAGATTGATTTTAAAGAGGAAGGGAGAGAGAAACATTGATTTGTTGTTCCACTTACTATGCATGCATTTGTTGATTCTTATATATGCCCTGATTGATGATCAAACCTGCAACCCTGGCATATTGGGACAACGCTCTAACCAACTGAACTTGGGTCATGGCTATTTTCCTTTTTTATTTATTTTTAATTTTTAAAAAATTGATTTGAAAGAGAAACAATGATGTAAGAAACATCAACTGGCTATCTCCCACACGAACCTCAACCAGGGATCAAACCCACTGGGTATTTGCCCTGATTGGGAATCGAACCTGCCACCTTTCAGTGCTTGGGACAACACTCCAACCAACTGAGCCACCCTTCTTTTATACAAACTTCTGCTTACTCAGCTTACTGTGTCTGTTGTTGTGCATCTAAAAGCTCTTGGGCATCCTGAGAGGGACACTGGAGTTACTTACCGTAGGTGCTGACAAGCATGCTAGTTACACCCTCTGCAGGCATCACTTTCATATCTGCACCAAAAAGGGGATTGGCCCAATAAATCGTATAAGCACTTTTTATTTCAAGATACTAGATATGTGTAAATGCCAATTGCGCCGAGAATGCCAGCTGCCCCTCACCCTCACAATCAACTCTCCAACTTCATGAATTAACAGGGTGAATTGATGGAGTAAAAGGCATTCTGTGGTGCTTTAATTTGTACATCTCTTACTATGTGTGCAGATGACTGCTGTTTCATGCTGAAATGCCAGGATCAAATAGCTGAGCTCTTTCCAAGTAAGAGGGGAGGAGTGTGGGGAGAGGGTGCCTACCGTGTGTACTCGGATCCCACCACCCGTGCATATTCAGCTCCCACACCTAGGAGGTCGCAGGCTGACACCAGGTCCTTCTCAAGTGTGTGCAGTTGCTAAAAAGGAGAGAGAATAATAATCCTTGCTTCCGAATCTCTTGCTTTATAATACCCAGTATCTGACCTTAAAGCTTTGTTGGCAAGTTAAAGTGAACCTCCCCACTTGTCAACAAAATTGCCTCAGTGTCAGTTTTGAGTTAAATTAACCAAATACTCTCATCAATGTTAACTGCTTTAGGTACAGAAGTCTACTCTGCCTACAGTGTGTACATCATCTAAACTTAATAGTGCATAGAGCCAGCTATTAATATTCACAGGCATAGACCCCCAGGGCTACACGAGCGTATCTCTGTGCTTCAAAGGTCACCTTCGGGGGCCAGTCACTAGGGAGGAGCCAAAGGAACCCCAAACAAGGAAGAACTACTTCAGGGGCAAGTGTCTGCGGGAGTTTAAACCCAGAAGCCTTAAGCTAAAAGGAAGGGACACCTGTGGGGCCTCAGCTGAGCTTGGGCTCCCAAGTGCATGAAGCATCCTGTAACTGTGACCTGAGGCAGGTGTCTCACTGCCTGGCCCACATATTATGTGCCAATGGGCAAAGCAGACATGGGAGGATTAAAGGAGACAATGCTATGTGGGACAGCAGCAGGCCAGGGAGGAAGAGCTCAGGAGCGCTGGCTGGACAAGCTTTTCCAGCAGGGACCCTGAGCCACGCCCTTCTGGGATGAGGGACTCTTGGGGGATGGGGGGAAGAAAACGCAATTCCAGCCGAGGGCCCACACCCTGCACACACAGGCAGGTGATGGAACTGTGTCATGGAAGATGATAGGCAAGAGGCAGTGTAGAGGGCAGGCTGGGTCACGGACAGGAAAGGCTAGAGGCCAGCAGTGAGAGGGAAATGTGGGCAGTGCCCAGGAGAGAGGCACCCCCCACAGGGAGCCTTTAGGCCCAGTCACTACAGCCAGGAAGACCTAGTCCAGAGAGCTCCCTCTACCTAAGCATCTCAAAGCACCGGGACCAGGCCACCACTATGTCTGGAGAGCTGAAGGGAGGTTGTGGGGGAGAAGGGACGACCACGTAGAGCCCAGATGAGGCTGTGCCCCAGCAGCCCTGCAAAGGCTTAACTCGAACAGGCATTCTTTGCCCAACAGGCAGACCCTTGGAATCTCAGCACAGCTCTTAAAAAACATGATGGGCTTCTGGCAAGAAATGTTTCCAAAATTTAAATGAGTACAGGCAAAAGGGAGCACCAGAAGAGAGGGGAATGCAATCACCCTTGATGCTGAATGAAAGACCTGTGCTGGGGATACTGCTGAAGTCAGAGTCTGAAAGGGACTTGTGAGCAGCCTAAAAGACCATCCCTGTGTCCCCATTGTCTCGGTGCAGCAGCCTGAGGAAGGCCTGTGTGTTCTGAAGGTGGGTGTGCCCCAATTTCAGCACCCATGTCTTGGCCAGGCCCCAAAGTACTCACAGCAAGCTGGAAGAGCAGGCGGCAGTGCCAGTATGGGGTCTGCTGCGATATCTGGATCGCTTTCCGCAACAGTGGCTTTGCTGCATCAACAGAGTTCTGAAAGGAAACAGTCACATTTGGGGAAAGAAAAGAAATAAGCTGGCAGGCAAGCTGTATTCCTTATGCTGGGATGCCAGAAGACCACTCCCATTCATACTCACAAATGGATTTGTGGGATTCTGATTTACTTTATTAAAAGAAGAAAAGAGCCCTGGCCAGTGTGGCTCAATTGGCTGGGCATTATCCCATGCACCAGGAGCTGCCAGTTCAATTTCTGGTCCAGGGCATATGCCTGGGTTATGGGCTTGATCTCTGGTGGGAGGTATGTAGGAGGCAGCCAATCAGTGTGCTCTCACATCAATGTTTCTCTCTTTCTCTCCCTCTCCCTTTCTTTCTCTAAAAATCAATAATTAAAAAAAGAAAAGCCTGGCCAGTGTGGCTCAGTTGGTTGAGCGTCATCCCACGCACCAGGACACCAAGAAATCGCAAAATTAGCAAGAAGAGGAAGAAGATATTTTATTTTAAAAAAAATTTGTTTTTATTTATTTCAGAGAGAGAGAGAAGAAGAGATAGAAACATCAATGATGAGAATCATTGATTGGCTGCCCCCTGCACACCCCTTACTGCAGCGGTTCTCAAGCTGTGGGTCGCGACCCCATTGGGGGTCAAACAACCCTTTCACAGGGGCTGCCTAAGACCATCGGAAAACACATATATAATTACATATTGTTTTTGTGATTAATCACTATGCTTTAATCATGTTCAATTTGTAACAATGAAATTGGGGGTCACCACAACATGAGGAACTGTATTAAAGGGTCGCGGCATTAGGAAGATTGAGAACCACTGCCCTACTGGGAATCAAGCTGGCAAATGGGGAATGTGCCCTGACTGGGAATTGAACCATGACCTCCTGGTTCATGAATTGATGCTCAACCACTGAGCCATACCAGCTGGGCAAGAAAAGACATTTTATTGGACTCACTGGCTGGGAGGTTTTTGCACTGATCATAAAATAACTCATTCAACTAAACTGAAAGTAGCTTTAGTTCAAAATCCTGAACAGTCAACTGGATGACAACTGCCGTCTTTCTTATACTACAAGAGATGGGCCAGGGGTGTGAAGCATGCACTCCCTGTTACCCAGGGAGCCTCACAGGCTGTTAACAGCTCGACGTGGGGAAAGGCGATTTTCAGCTACACCTGAGATCAGGAAACACATGACGAAGATAAACTATATGGACCAATTATCTTCAGCCTAGGAACAAGGCTGTTTTCCAAGTCTCTGGAAGTCTTAGAAAAATATTCTGTTGGCTCTCATGAGCAAGTGATCACCCACAACCACCAAGGTAGGAAAGTAACGGGGAAGCATTAAAAGCCAGGAGGAAGTCAGAAGAAAAAACAGAACAAAAAGCCCCAGCGAGGTGACTGTTAGCTGGAGCATCTTCCTGTACACCAAAGGTTGCGGGTTTGATTCCTGGTCAGGTTGCAAGTTCAATCACCTGCTGGGTGTGTACAGGAGGCAACAGATCAATGTTTCTCTTCCCACCCCCTTCTCTAAAGTCAATAAAAACATATCCTTGGGTGATGATTACAATAAATAAGAAAGCCAAGAGGAAGTCAGTCCACTCCTGAGAGCATCAATTTGCCACTGTGCCGTCATTACAGGGAGACCCCGCTTTCAGAAACCTCCATAGGCTCTTACCTCTTGACAGTACAATTCAGACAAAAGACTTGCTGCTTCAAATTTAACATCTTCAAACTGTGGGATCTAGTGACATCTGGTTAAGGAAGTACAGATGCTGCAAAAAGGTCAGTTTAAAAAGAGATAATGTGTGCCCTAACCAATTTGGCTCAGTGGAGAGAGCATCAGCCTGTGGACTGAAGGTCACAGGTTCGATTCCTGTCGAGGGCACATGCCTAGGCTGTGGGCTCAATCCCCAGTAGGGAGAGTGCAGGAGGCAGCTGATCAATGATTCTCTCTCATCATTGATGTTTCTATCTCTCTCTCCCTCTTCCTTCCTTTCTGATATCAGTAACATATATATATATATATAAAATAAATATTGTTAAAAAAAATAATGTGTGGGGTTCTTACACTGGGGAGGTTCGCCAGTCAGGTATGTTCCCACCTACTCTGAAACTCTAAGTTCATGTATTTCCCAGCAATCCCTGAGCTTGCTGCTGCCTAGGTGTGGAACTAGATCAGTGATGGCGAACTTATGACACGCGTGTCAGAGGAGACACCTGAACTCATTTTTTTGGTTGATTTTTCTTTGTTAAATGGCATTTAAATATATAAAATAAATATCAAAAATATAAATCTTTGTTTTACTATGGTTGCAAATATCAAAAAATTTCTATATGTGACACAGCACCAGAGTTAAGTTAGGGTTTTTCAAAATGCTGACACGCCGAGCTCAAAAGGTTCGCCATCACTGAACTAGATGCTAGGCTTGCAGAGGACCATGGCACCCATGGTGAGGCCACTGGTCTGAAGGGAAAGATACGGCTGAGCAGGGATTCTCCAAGACCTAAACCCATGGGTATATATCATAGTGAGAATTCAAGTTTATAACACATCCTTTTTATTAAAACAAAGCATTTCTTAAAGGAAACAGTACAAAGAAAAGGATACTTGCTGTGATATCAACCACTGAAAGAGAAATAAAAAAAGTATTAATTCTCAGCCAAATGTGTGGCACATACTCACTAGCTCTGGCTTTGGGGTTTATACGGGTTGTCCTGTCACAAAGACTACAGGTGCTCAGATAAGCGGAAAGGTGGCCTATAGGCTCATTTTCCTTCTCATCCAGCAACCACAGCATGCCTGTGGAAGAGGGAAACAAGCATTTTCTCCCTTACTGACAGGGTGCTTCCTGTCCCACCAGGCACGTGAGTCTGAGTCAGAGCCCCTCCCACTAGAGTAGGGGTTCTCAACCTGTGGGTCGCAACCCCTTTGGGGGTAGAACGACCCTTTCACAGGGGTTGCCTAAGACCATCCTGCAAATCAGATATTTACATTACAATTCATGACAGTAGCAAAATTAGTTATGAAGTAGCAACGAAAATAATTTTATGGTTGGGGGTCACAACATGAGGAACTGTATTTAAAGGGTCAGAAGGTTGAGAACCACTGCACCAGAGCCACAATTGCTTCAGAAGGGGAAGGAATGCAGAGGGGTCCTTACGTGCCACTCACTGCAGTTCCTCAACAGCAAATCATAACATGAGAATTCAATTACAACTGGAGAGCGAGTCTGGGGGTGTCAATCCTTATTGAAGAAGTTGCATTTAAAAGATGCTTGGAGATGAGCAGTTAGCCTTAGAGGGGAGGGAGGAGAGCTCCAGGAAGGACTTGTGAGGGCAGCAACCTGGCCAAGGGGTAGCAGAGATGATTCTGAGACCTGGGCTCATAGTCCCTTTGCTGGCACACATGCAGGACATGGTTCAGACAATAACATGCTCCCACTTGGGGACTGCTGTGCCCTGGAGCTCCACATTCCTACAGGAGGTAGTTAGGTGCCAGGACCGTCCACCCACTAACCACAGTTTGTCAGACCATCTAGGACTCAAGCATTCATCTGACACTTGTCCCGCAAATGTTCTCAGAGTTCTGGTAGGTTCTGGAAGGCAAATCTGGGGCTGAACGGAAGACCCTGACTTGCCATGCTCTGTGAAAGAACAGCATGGGGTGAGGGAGGTGGGGGGCAGGTCTGGGGCTGTGTGTGTGTGTATTCCCAGGTAAAGGGGGAGTAGGAAGTGCTCTTGGCAGAGAAGAACCTGTAAAAAGGCTGGAAGGTGTATGTGCCACTCACTGGTAGCAGTGATTGTGGATCTGAATGCCCTGGTGTCATCTATGGAGCCTGACCCAATGAGATCTGAGAGATCCTAGATGCAGCAAAGAGAATGCAGAGGGAGGAGGAGGAGCCAGAGAGTTTGCTGGCTGGGAACGTGAGCAGAGGGAGGTGCTAGTAAAGCCTGGCAGACAGCCTTGGGGCTGGAAATGCCTTTGGGGCAAGAGTGAGTGGGAAGGAGGAAGTCACAAAAGAGGTTGGGAAAGACTTGGAGCTGCACCCCTGACCAGCTGCCTGAAAGACACAGGTGGGCCAGGAGAGGGAGCTGTGGGAGAGGAACACAGAGCACTCAGGGCCACTGGGCTCCTGACTCTCGCATATGCACACAAGCACATGTGCAGATGCACACACACAAGCACACATATGCTTGCAGAGCCCAAGCAAAAGGCACTATGCAGCCAGCCCGAATGTCCTCTCCCAAAGCCGCACTGCAGCAGGGTCAGCAGGGGCTCAGGGTCCCCAGAAGGCAGGGCCAGTGCCTGCTGCCAGGAGTACAGTCCCAGAGATGGGGCTCCTCAGCTGGAGGCTGTCTACAGGGACAGTGGGGATGGGTCCAGCTCAAGCCACATGTGTGTGCTATCATAAAGTGGTAAACATGAAAAATAAATAAATAAATAAATAAATAAATAAATAAATAAATAAAGTGATAAACATGAAAGTTGGGGCTTGCTTTCTACAGAAGCCACTCCTCCCCAGGGGGAAGGGCAGTCCAGCAACAGAAGCTCCTGAAGACCACCAATTGGGAGGAAGGATGGAATGCTGTGTAGGAGACTGTGTAACTGAAGAGCTGGATTAGGGACATGTTGAGATCTGGCCCAACCCTAAGATTCTGTGGTCCTGCACCTCAGTCTCCATGTGCAAGATCTACCTCAGGCAAGGCCTCTGTGCTGAAGAGGAGCCCTCTAGGAAGAGTACAGAGTGGATAACGAGAACATGGACACACACAAGAGGAAGGGATTAAAGGTGTGGACCCACATGGATCCTAGTTGCCCTTAGCATCTGATCCCAGGGCTACAACCTGCTTCCATGCTCTCATGCATGCGCTGTGGCCGGCACTTGAAACACACACAAATGGGGGATGTTAGATAAAGACTTATGATGTGCTTCCTCATGGTGCTATGTCCCCAGTTCCCGGAACAGGTCAACACACAGGAGGTACCTGGAAAACATTTGTCACATGAACGACAAGTTCACCTAGCATCACCAGGAAATGAGAGCTTCCTTATGTGCAAATGGCCACAGGGCTGAGACTGACGTATTTAAAATACTAACTCCCACTGGCATCAGACAGCTCCCTTCAAACATTACTGCGTTGTGCCCAGGCATCAGCATCACTGACACCTTGAGACATCCCCTATGATGACCCAGTACCAAAGCTAGAAGCTAAAGAACTGGCTCAGTGTCAGGGCAAGCCAGTAACTTCCTCAGACGCCAATCAAATGGCTTTGCTTTTGTTTCTTTTTAACACTTGTGACCTAAAATCACAAATCAGAAATATACAGACATCAGAAATACATGCATCTCACAAATAAAGTACCAAGGTTGCTACCTTCCCCAAAGTTGCAACCTTAACATTAAAAAACAGCTTTTATGTTTCCTTTCTCGTGATGGGAAAGCAGCCAAAGTGAATGGCCCTGAGCTGTGGGGAAGCCTGTAGGCACAGGGCAGGATGTGAACAACCCTCCCAGAAGTCCCTGGGGCCACCTTCGGGTTCTCAGGGAAAGCAGGGTCACTGCAGGGCCAATATACATCCTGAGAGGTGGAAGTGCCAGATCAGCACACTTATCGTGCTCGGAGAATTTAATCCAGGGCCGGAGAGCATTCCAAGACTTCTTTGTACCTCAAAACCAAGGTAACATTTTTTTTTTAAAAGATCAGGTTTTTAATAACTAAAATGTATAGAAATAGTTATCAACTGCAACACCTTTGGGATGGAAGCACAACACTTAGGAGCCAGCCTTGTCTCTTTCTGCTGTGTGACCATGTTTACGAGCATCTCCCTGTCAGCAGCAAGTCGGAAGTGGTCTCCACCTTGTAGGTTTGTTGAGGATACTATAAGACAGTGTCCCAAGAAGCATGAATGCATGGTCTGGCATGTAGAAGGCGTCAAAAATACTATGGTAATTCCCAGGCAGGAACCAGAAGAATTGGGGTTGGAAGGGAGGCAAGGGGCGAGTTGGTGAAACTGAAGTGGTGGTTCCTAAACAGATTTCAAATCCTGATGTCAGAGGAGACTCAGAGAGTGAGAGTGAAGAAAAATGAAAATGAAAACAGGAGGAAGCACAGATCACCCTTTCATGAAAAGGCTAACACCAAGCTCTATAAATGCAGCTTCTGCACAAGGTTCTGCTCCTGGTCAATGGGGCATGGAACTTAGCAGGACACAGTCATGATCCTGAAGAATGACACATCTGCTCTAGCTGTGCCTGATGATGAAGGACTCACCACTGAGCCCTTTCAGGCCTTAAAAAGAGGAAGGGAAGCATATAATTACTTGCTGGGAAGGTAAACCAGAGACTGTCAGGCTAAACCTGGAAACGGAATTAACAAGTGTCTGGACGGCAGAGTTTGGAGCTGTTCTCTAAGTCAGATGAGCAAATCACCACTAAAAAGCAGCTCTATTCCAAAAGCAAAAAGAATGTAAACACAGCCTTGACATGGATACTGCAGTCAGAGAAACCACTGTATATAGAATGACTGCCTGGATAGCAAATAAAAAACTCCAGAATAGCATTTATTTCTCTGTGGCTCTTAAATCAGGAAAGTCTAAGATGATGATGTACTTCCCAGGCCAAGGGATAAAGTGAAATGTGATAAAAAGAAAGTTAAGGGGGGAATGTGCAAATTACTGAAATGGACCTGTTTGTTTGTATGAAAATAAGGAAGACTGAATATTCACACAAGAATAAATGTGTAGCAGGAGGAAAGATAATACGGTGAAAATGAAATGTAAAGGAACACAATCTGACAGAAACAGTGCAAAGAGCCTCGCAAATTCTCTAGTCAAGAGATTTCTGCACAGGCCAGTGTGAATCAGTTGGCTGGGTGTCATCCCTTGCACCAGGAGGTTGCCGTTCAATTCTCAGTCAAGTGCACATACCTGGGTTGTGGTCTTGGTCCCTAGTGAGGGGCATACGGGAGGCACCCGATCAATGTTGTGCTCTCACATCAATGTTTCTCTCTGTTTCTACCCCTCCCTTCACTCTGTCTAAAAATCAATGGAAAAATATCCTGGGGTAAGAATTAACAAAAATAAAATAAAAGGAGAACATACTGGCCCTGGTTGGATAGGTTAGTTGGTTAGTGTCTTTAGGTTGTGGGTTCAATCCCTGGTCTGAGCACATACAAGAATCATCCAATAAATGCATAAATAAATGAACAACAAATCAATGTTTCTCTCTCTCTCTCTCTCTCGCTCTCTCTCTTTCTCTCTCTCCCTTCCTCTCTAAAATCAATAAAAGTTAAAACTAACTAAATAAAAGGAGCCCATATTATGATTCTTTATTGTGTGAGTCTGGGAAAGGAAAGAATAAAAGTTGATAGCTGCCTGATTTGGGAAAAATGAACAACTGATAAAGAATAACAATTTTAAAAAGCATGCAACACAAAAGGAGATCACAAACAATTGCAGAAGAAAAACAGCACGGAGAACTGCACTTAAATTGCAACCTGAACAAATTCTCAGCTGGGAATGCAACTGACAGAAAGAAAGGGATTTCCAGGTATAATGTCAGTGTGAGCTACAGAGTGGACCTCGTGTCTCTGTGAAAGATCCCACAAGATTCAGGGTTCTGTAAAATCCAGGGAAACCACTTCACAAGGATAAGGGCTTAGCCCTGGCCGATAGCTCAGTTGGTTAGAGCATCGTCCGATACATCAAGGGTGCGGGTTCGATCCCCAGTCAGGGCACATACAAGAGTCAGGGCACATACAAGAGTCAGGGCACATACAAGAATTAACCAGCGAATACACAAATAAGTGGAATAACAAACTGATGTCTCTCTCTCTCCCTAAAAAAATCAATTAAAAAAAAAGCTCCTTGTCAACTCCATCTTTTCTCCGTGGCCCATATTTTTCATGATTCTTTCATTACTGCCTAACCTCTTACTACATATTCAGTATTTGTCTCCCTCACTAAAACCTAAACTTATGTGGGCAGGCACTGCTTTAGTTATTGCTGATCCCTAGCACCTAGAAGGGAGCTTGGCACCTGGTGTGAGCTGAATAACTAAGTGCCGAATAACTGGGAATAGAACTTCACAAAAACAGTAACAAGTTATTGCCTTGGCATGGAACCTGGTGATCTTCAGCCGAGGTTTGAACCCAACTTTGTTAATAACCTGACATGTGGCTTTGGCCAATCACTTTACCTCTCTGGGCCCTTACCACCTCGCTCTTGAAACAAGGAAGTTGATCAAGCAAGGACTAAAGTCCCCCTCCGACTCTTTTTTCTTCTTCATGTTTTTATTAATTTGAGAGAGAGAGAGAGCAAGCCTGAAACCCAGGCATGTGCCCTGACTGAGAATCAAACCATCCACCTTTTGGTGCATGGGATTATGATCAACCGAGTAAAACAAAGATAAAAACAGATTCTGGTTAATCCCCCTCCAAAAAATCCAATTGTAACGTTTGTGCCCATGGCCTGGTGGGTCCCAGTTATTTAGGGGTCCTCGGCAATCCAGATAACATTTTTAAAACATCAAGTTTGATATTCTATGCCCAAAAAAGTCTCACTTTTAAAAAACAAAAATATCTATGTATATATCTTATTATAATATATATATATATAATATATTATTTTATTGATTTCAGAGAGAAAGGGAGAGGGAGAGAGAGATAGAAACATCAATGATGAGAGAATCCCTGATCAGCTGCCTCCTGCACGCCCCCTACTGGGGTTTGAACCCGCAACCCCGGCATGTGCCCTGACCAGGAATCAATCCATGACCTCCTGGTCCACGCTCAACCATTGAGCCACACTGACCAGGCAAGAAGTCTCTCCTTCAATCAGAATAAAAGAGTAAATGGCAAATGAAGTCACAGCCAGATTCTTTGAGGCACCAAGGTCTCTCATGAGTCAAGATGGGAGGGCATCGCCCTGGCCAGTGTGGCTCAGTTAGTAGAGCTTCAGCTTGCATCCGGAAGGGTCACGAGTTGGAATCCCCATCAAGGGCACATACCTGGGTTGCAGGTTCCATCCCAGCCACAGTCCAGCGAGTGCAGGAGGCAACCCATCTTTGTGTCTCTCCCCCCTCTTCCACTCTCTCTAAAAATCGAGGGGGAAAATATCCTCGGGCAAGGATTAACAACAACAAAAAGGGGGGGAGGTGAGGCCTGCCCTCTGAAGGGGATGGTGGGAGGAAGAGAAGTCACCAGGTGAATACAGAGAAGGCAAGAGCTAGGAGCGCCCCTTCCCCCACCCCCACCACTGAGCAAACTGGTTCTAGAATCCAGCCCGCTACCCACCTCCGTCCGCCCCCTTCTAGGACTTCAAACAACTAATTCCAGGCTCTGGGCCTCTGCCTCCCACCCATGACTCCGCGCAACACTAATGGGGGCACAATACACTCTAGACCAGCGGTTCTCAACCTGTGGGTCGCGACCCCTTTGGGGGTCGAACGACCCTCTCACAGGGGTCGCCTAAGACCATCGGAAAACACAATCACTATGCTTTAATTATGTTCAATGTGTAACAATGAAAATACATCCTGCATATCAGATATTTACATGACGATTCATAACAGTAGCAAAGTTACAGTTACGAAGTAGCAACGAAAATAATTTTACGGTTGGGGGTCACTTCAACATGAGGAACGGAATGAAAGGGTCGCGGCGTTAGGAAGGTTGTGAACCACTGCCCTAGACACTAATCAGACTTCCGGGTCCCGGGAGAGAATGCTTCCCTGGGTTTTCCGAGAGACCAAACATCAGATTCCCGAGGGACGCTGGCCTGTCACCTCGGCCCCGCACTGTCCCGAGCCGCTTCGGGAGGGCGCGCTCAGGCTGATGCTGGGGCTGAGCCCCGAGAAGCTGGAAGCTGCAGGACTCCCCGGCAATCTGGGGACGTCTCCAAAGGCGCCAGCATGTCTACTCCGGAAAACCTAACGAATTTGGGGACCCTGCGGCTCCTCAGAAGAGCAGGGCCCTGGACCCTGTCACTAGAGAGGTTAAATAACGCCCCCCGCGAGGGTGGCGGCTTAGGGGTCCTGCGTCCCAGGCGGGAAGTCGCACCCCAGGTCCCCGAGGAGCGATATGGGCGGCCCTCGCCTGCCGTGGTCGCAGCCCGTCAGTTCAGGCCCCGCAAGGAGCCCGCGCTCCTCCCTCGCGGTTCGGCCCGCGCTCACCGCTTTCTCCAGGTGGCTGCGCGCCTGTTCGCTGTTCTTGGTATGGTGGTAGAGCACGGAGCCGAGCTGCAGGTGCGTGCGGGCCTCGATGCGCTGAGGCGGCTTGAAGGGGAACACCGCCTGCAGGCAGTGCACACACAGGCGGATCTTGGGCGGGCTGGACGTGCGGAAGTGCTCGGCGAAGCCCAAAAGTGCCAGGTACCATGACTCGGCCGCTTCGGCCTGCGCCGCCTGGGCCGCGGCCGCCTGGGCCGCTGCCGCCGCCTGAGCCGCCATTTTGGCCTCCACAACAACAAGCCGTCACCACAGGGAGGCGGAAGCAGGCGTACGGGGCGGGGCCCGACACTCTTCGCGTCCCTCGCGATAGCTGCCGCACAAAGCATCCTGGAACATGTAGTTTATAATTTGGAGTGGCTGCGACTCCCGGAAAGTGTGAAAAAAAACGACGCCTTCTGGTCTGTGGGACTGAGACCAGACCTTGCAGAGAGGCCGAGGTTTGCGTTCCTGCGAGAAAGGTCCCAGGTGTCCCCTCAGTGGCAGGGCGTGGCTGGCCAATGAGGACTACATCTCCCATTAGGCCGTGCGCACTATAGCATGCCTCCTCAGGTGGCGCCGGAGCATTGTGGGATTGGAGGAGTCTCAAGATGGACAACCGGGATGTTGCAGGTAACAGCCCCCTCCTCCTTTCATGCTCCCCTCTGCGTCCTCCGAGCTTCGCGTCTCCGCTTCGTCCTCTGACCGAGTCTGCCCCAACCCGCCGGTCCTCCCCCTCAGCTTGTGGGCGGCCCGAAGCGACGGGTTCTGCACCTCCCCCGCCTGACGAGGTCTCAGACCCAGTTGCTGTCCCCTACCCTGGGCCTGGTTTGCTGAGGACGCTTGGCTTCCTCCGTAAAGGCAGACACCGGGTCTGTCTTGCGTCGGCTTTCCGAAAAATAAACCACCTTCAGGGCTCTTCCGAGCTCCGCTCCCCCAAACAGCGGCAACCTTGGGGCTGTCCTGCGCTTCTCTTCGCAGCAGCTGCCTCTTGGCCTGTGTGCTGCTTTCTGGAAAAGCTGTTTTTCTGAACTGCTCTCAGACATGTCCTGGATACATAAATTCCCGAGTCTTTCGAGCCTCCACTTGACCACAAGCCTTGCCCTTCCATCTCTTCCAGCCCTAGCCGCCCCAGAATGGATACACTCGCCCACCCATTCAGCAAATACTGTGTGCTAGGCGCTGTGCTGGTCGCTGGGGGTGCAGTGGTAATCAAAACAGGGCCCTGCCTTCCTGAAGATCACTTTCTAATGGGTGTCAGACGATGCACCAAGAGGAACTATTTATGCAAAGAGAGTTATGATGTGAGAGAGTGGGGCTGGAGGCTGGTGATATTGGGTGGCCAAAGAAAGCCTTATTGAGTAGAAGACATTTGAGATGAGAAGGAGGCCTGGGGGGCAGAGCCTTCCACACCAAGGGGGGCTGGGGGTGGGGGTGGCAAGTGCAAAGGCCTTGGAGGGACTGGCTTGCCATTTTGAAGGAAGTCAAGGATGGGGAAGGGGGGGGCCATCTCTGGCAGGGCCTTGAAAATTGACTTTCAGAATTTGGATTTTATTCTGAATCCCATGGGGAAATTTAGAGGTGTCTTCTCCATCTTCACAGCCAATGCCCATGTCTGAAGACAACATCATCTTTTGCTTGGAGCCAGAAAGCCTCCTCGCTGGTCTGTTTGCTGCCTACGCACTCTCTCCAAGTAGTAGCCAGAATGATTTTAAAATTAAAAATACCTATTGGATATTATCAGCTTAATACTCCCTGACACTTTCCAAGGACCTTAAAGTAAAATCTAGACTCCCTTTCTTATACTCTCATTCCTGGAACAACTTGCTCAAGCCACATTGGACCCTTGCTGGTCCTTGAATGCACCAAGCTTTATCCAACTTTTAGTTTTTGCATCTGCACCTTACCCTGCCCAGATTGTTCCCTATGTGGCTTTTTAGGAAGCTCTTTATGGTTTCAGCTTAACTGCTTCCTCTTCAAATGGTTATTTTCTGGCTGCTCTAGCTAGAGATGCTCCTCTGTCATGCCTTCTCATCCTTTTTCGTTTCCGGCAGAGAGCTCTTACCATGATTTTGCAGCTACTTTTTTGTTACAAGTTTATTGTCTCCCTAGCCAGACCTGAGTTCCATGTCGGCAGAGGCCTTGTCTCTCTTGTTGAGCACCTAGCACAGCACCTGGTATATAGCTCGGTAAATGTTTGCTGAATAAATGAACGAGTGGATATGTATGAATGTCAATTGGAATGTCCGTTGCTACAAGCAGCAGCCACTGCGGCGCTCCTGTAGCAGCTGCCGGGCATGTGTGTGACGCAAAGATGATTTCTGATGTGTTTCTCTTCCCTCCCCAGGAAAGGCTAACCGGTGGTTTGGGGTTGCTCCTCCCAAGTCTGGAAAAATGAACATGAACATCCTTCATCAGGAAGAACTCATTGCTCAGAAGAAACGGGAAATTGAAGCCAGAATGGAGCAGAAAGCCAAGCAGAATCAGGTGTCCAGCCCTCAGCCCCCGCATCCTGGCGAGTAAGTGCACTCTGAGGCTGGATTGGGTCTTCGAGGGTCACGGGCAGAGGGTTTTGTTTATAAGAGCAGTCGTGTTATATCTGCACCCGGTCACAGCCTGATGGTGCAAGGAGTGACACAGCTGCTCTCTTTCAGGAGGCTTAGAATGCTAGGAGAGACACAGGGGTGTGTGGAAACCCAGCGGATGGCCTGCCAATTCTTTCACTCAGCAGTTATTTACTGCTGACGACCTGTGGGCCAGGGGTCAGAGGTATAGCCCAGAGCAAAAAACCCAGACTTTGTCTCTGCTCTCATGGGGCTCACACCAGGAGGGTGGGTGTACGGTACAGGTAGCTATGCAAATAAAAGCATAAAGCACCTACATTTAACATTTCTTGCTGAAGGAATAAGAAATACTCAAATTGCCTCAAGACAACCATTTTGATAATATTTCCCACATCTTTGCTTTGTTTTATGAAGTTGTGATCAAATTTGTGTGCTGCTTTCCCTGCGTCACTATTTAAAAAAAAAAAAAAATTATTGATTAACTTGAGAAAGAGAGGAAGGGTTAGAGAGAAACATCGATTTCTTGTTCTACTTATTTATACATTCATTACTTGATTCTTGTATGTGCCCTGACCAGGGACTGAGCTACCTGGCCAGGCCTCCCTGGCACTTTTTTTTAAATCCTCACCTGAGGATATGTTTTTATTGATTTGAGAAAGAGAGGAGAGAGAGAAACCCATATCGATCGTTTGCCTCCCATCCTCACCACTACCTTGTCAGCCCGGCAGCCTAACTATGTGCCCTGACTGGAAATTAAACCTGAAACCTTATGGTGAATGGGACGATGTTCTAACCAACAGAGCACCCAGCCAGGGACAACCCCCCCCCCCACACACACACACACACACACACACTTCTTAAAAGAAAAACTTTTCCCCAAATCACAACTCTTTAGAACCATCAGTTTTTAAGTTTTATTCTTACTGAGATATAATTTACATGCTATAACATTGAACTTTTAAACTGTATGATTTAGTGATTTTTAGTATAGTCACAGCACTGTGCAACTATCACCATTATCTAATTACAAAACATTTATCATTCAGAGAGAAACCTCATACCCAGTAGCCATCATTCCCATTCTTCTTTCCCAAGCCCCTGGCAACCACTAATCTAGTTTCTGTCTTCATGGATATACATATTCTAGATCAGGGGTCCTCAAACTTTTTAAATGGGGCCAGTTCACTGTCCCTCAGACCGTTGGCGGACCGGACTATAGTTTAAAAAAAAACTATGAACAAATTCCTATGCACACTGCACATATCTTATTTTGAAGTAAAAATACAAAACGGGAACAAATACAATATTTGTATTTGCATGTGGCCTACGGGCCGTAGTTTGAGGACCCCTGTTCTAGATATTTTATATGATAGGTGAACTTTTGTGTCTGGCTTCTCTTACTAGATGTAATGCTTTCGGGGTTCACCACTTTGTAGTGTGTGTGAGGGCTTCATTACTTTTTTGTTGTTTTTACTGTTAATCCTCACCCAAGGATATTTTTTCTATTGATCTTTAGAGAAAGTGGAAGGGAGGGAGGGAAAGAAGGGGTAGAGAGAGAGAAAAACTTTGATTGGCTGCCTCCTGCACATGCCCAACTGGGCCAGGATGGAACCTGCAACCCAGGTACATGCTCTTGACGGGGAAGGAAACCTGTGACTCTTCAGTGCATGGGCCAACACTGTAACCACTGAGCCATGCTGGCCAGGGCCCATAATTTATTTAACCAGTGTCCCTTGTTGACTACTTAGGTTATTTCCATTTTTAGTTCATTAAAACAGATTTCTAGTAACACTTAATTTTAAAGGAAAAAGTCTAGATCTGTGGGTTCCCTAGCTTTTACTAATTATTGGTGTATCTGTATGATGGATTGTTACTCGGCTTTTAGAAACACTATATATGAGGAATTTTTGAGGGTACAGGATGTATGTTACAATAGAGAATGGAAGGAGGGCACGTTCTATGATCACAGCCTTATTTCCTTCTATTTCTAACTTAGGGGCAAATAAAAAATATATACCAAAGTGTTAATAGTAGCTATTGTGAAGTGGAAGGAATTGAGTTTTCCTCTTTGCTTTCTATATTTTAGTTTTTCTACATTCTTGTTTGTTTATAATGAGCTCTAATACTTTTATGATAGGGAAAAATGAATTTGAATTAAGCATTCAGGACCCCGGTTTTGCTTTTGTACTAATTTTTATATATTTTTAAAAAATATGTTATTTATTTTTCTAGAGAGAGAGGAAGGGAGATGGAGAGAGAGTCAGAAACATGGATGAAAGAGAAACATCAGCATTAATTGGCTGCCTCCTGCATGCCCCCTGCTGGGGATCGAGCCAGCGACCCAGGCATGTGCCCTGACCCTGAATTGAACTGGCGACCTCTTGGAGCATGGTTCAATCCTCAACCACTGATCAACACTGGCTGGGCTTGTGCTAATTTTTTAAAAACAGATTTAAGCCCGGCGAGTGTGGCTCAGCAGTTGAGCATCGACCCAGGAACCAAGAAGTTGCCAGTTTGATTGTGAATCTCCAGTTTGATTGTGAATCTCCGGTTCAATTCCCAATCAGGGCACATGCCCGAGTTGCTCAATCCCCGGTGGGTGACCTACAGGAGGCAGCCAATTGATGTTTCTCTCACACTGATGTTTCTATTTCTCTATCCCTCTTACTTCCTCTCTCTCTAAAAATCAATTAAAACAGATTTTTTAAAAAAATAAAAGATTAAAAAGAATTTTTTTAAGTAAAACATACTATTTGCAAAAAAAGAGAGAAAATAAAAATATATAATCCCCCTGTAATTCTCGAACCAAGAGATTGCTTTGGGTGTTTTCCTGTATGTGTGTAATCCTCACAGAAGTGCTGGCCAATCCAGGCCCAGAAATGCCGTCACACACAGTAAAAACACATACAAATGCACTGTTTTGGATAATTCTAAAGTCTAGCTGAGAAGACAGACATGGTACCCAGTAGCAGCTCAGATAATTTGTTTACACCAGGTAGGATAGGATTTGGTGCAGGAAGAGAGCCAGTGGTTCTGAGTTGAGGAGGCTATTTGGAGTGGGAGGGTCAATAGTCCGATAGAGTTGACATCAGTATGTGTAGCATTGCTTTGACTAGAACAAGATTGTTCCCACCTTACAACTCTGAAGGTAGCTCTCTGCACTCAGCAGTCCCCAAGACACATCTGGGGGTGGGTTTTTTGTTCACCAGGTAAGAACTTGGGTGGGTGTGGAGCCGAGACAGGCAAGGCATGCCCCAGCCCCTCCATTAGAAGTTTACCCTCTCTATATTCTGTCTTGGGTCTAGAATTGCAAACACACACAACTCTTCCGCTTCCAACAAGTTTGCCAATGACGGCAGCTTCTTGCAGCAGTTTCTGAAGTTGCAGAAGGCGCAGACTAGCACAGGTAAGTGCAGTTTCCCCATCCCATCTCCTCCTATTCAGGCTCAGGCTCATGTTCATGCTGCCTGCTCTCTCCTCCCGGGGATCCCTGGCTTCCTAGAAATGGCAGGTTCTGCCTCAGATTTGTTCTCCTCATCCCGAGTTTATTGAGCACCCTCATTTCACTCATTTCCACACTAAACACCCAGGGAGAAAGCATGGAACCTGCTCTCAAGATGCTTACCTTGTAGGAGCAGAGACAACCCAGGTTTCTGTCCAGGAGCATGGGGACCAGGACTAAGCAGGCCCAGGGCTGTGAGACCATGGCTGTGGTCAGAGCAGCAGCTCAAGTGGGAGGAATGGGGCCCCCTTTCATAGGTGGGGAACTGCCTGGCCCACAGGAATCCATGAGACATGCCAGGTGTGAGAATAACTGCCCTTAGGGAGCCCACCCATAACTGTGGTTGTGCAATTTACCAGTCAGAGGTTATTTTTACTTTAAAAAACTTAATGGTATAAAATAAAAGAAAGTTAATGGTGAAACAGATGACCTTTGACCTTTGTCAGGCTTCCTAGGTAACAGGTAAAAAAAAGTTTAGGCCAAATTCACCCACAGAGAGGAAGAACAGGCTCCTCTTTATCGCAGGGTCACGGGTTATGAGCTGTGTTTGAAAAGCCCAGAATAGGCTTGTTCTAGCTTACCACTGACAACCAGAGGGAATGGTTGTAAGTTGGATGTGGGATTCAGGCCATATCTAGATAACCAAAAAGTCATGTATCTGTGAACCTTGATGTCCTCATCTGTAAAATGGGGTGGTGTCTTCTCTGAGCACCCACCACCCACCAGGTGCTATGCTGGAAGCTGAGGACCCCAGCCCCCAGGGACTGACGACACTCAGATTAGGTGGGAAGATAGGGAAAGGTGCACTGCAGAGCTTGAGCACAAGTATATGTCCTTCTCTCCCAAGATGCTCCCCCCAGCGTGCCCAGCGCCCCACCTCGAGTCCTCCCCCGTGCTGGGAAGAGGCCTCCCCTCATCAGCAGCCCACTGAACCAGGTGAAGAACTATGTGCACGCTAAGCAGCTGCCCCTGGCCAGCCGCCCTAGTGTCTTCCAATCTCCCGATGAGGACGAAGAGGAAGACTATGAGCAGTGGCTGGAGATCAAAGGTAAGGTGCGGGGGCTGCCGCCCTCCTTCTCCCACCGCCTTCCAGCTCCGGGGCAGATCCACAGTCAGCAGGGAAAGCATGGCCAGGAGTATGGGGTACTTGGGACTTCAGTCAGGTGAGGCCGCTGGGGTGAGGGGGTGCAGTTAAAGGAAGGGTGTGAGGAGGGGCTGCAGTGTGGGCTTCATCCTGGGAGCTGTGGGACCCATCATCTACTCTGGGGCCTGGCCTCCAGCCAAGGCAGGGGTATCCTCATTGAGTGTTCACTTGCACTTTCCTCCCAACATAAGGAGGACCTTCCATGGCTCCCCAGTCTGGGTGCATGCCCTCCAAGCCCTCTGAGGCCCAGAAGCCCATTTCTTAATGCAGTTCCTGTTCCTGCCAGTCTGAGCCAGAGGTATGAGCCTGCAGCTTGGAGAGTTCATTTTTTTGCCTGGGGAAGGACAGTTACTGGCCTTGGGTGAGTTAGTCTAGGCCCCAAGCTGTAGGAGGGCAGAGGGTGGCAGTGGTGGCACTTCTAATACTTCTAGCCCTACCTATATTCAGAACAAGGCTTCAGTGCCACCTGAGCCATTTGGAGTCTTAGGCTACTTCTGCCCAGGCTGGCTGGCTGAGTCATGTTATCCTGACTGAGTACAGACTGAAGTGACTGTATGGTCTGCCATAACAGCCTCTAAACTCCTCTGGCTCTGGGATGAGGATGCCAGCTTCAGACCATACATCTGAGCAGATCAGTGGCGAACCTTGAAGTCTGGAACATTAGTACAGAGCCTGAGAGGATGGTGTTTCCTTCGAGAGGTGCCCTGGCAGTTCTGACTGTACCCTGCCATGAACCTCCGCTTTACAAGAGGCAGTGGGTGTCTCAAGGCCCTTGAGGCCTGTTGAGACCTACAGTTGAGGAGGCCTCAGAAGAGCACCTGTGCTTGTAAATGGCAGCCAGGTCAGGGTCATCGTCAGGTATGCAGGAGGAGGGTGCGATCACATGTTTCTTCCGCTACCCCCAGCTTCTTGGCAGCCCAAGCAACAGGAGGAACAAGATTGGCCACAGGCTCAGTGTCTTCTAGCCCCATTGCCGAAAGGAGCAAACGTTCCTAGGCACTGACTGACAGCGAGAACTTTCTCTTGGGAGTTCTCATAAAGGGGATAGGACTGTATGTTGGCTGACAGGTGCCCTCCAAAAAAGTCCAGCAAAAAAGACAAAAGCAAGTTCCACATGGCTCAAAGGGGAGGCTAATGCAAACACAAAAATGTATTTTTATACCTCTGTTCTCTGAAAAAGCTGAGGTAATTATTAAGCTCGTTGCAGTGAGCATCCTTAGCACCCAGATGGTGGTCTGGAAACATTTTCTCACTCACGAAAACCAAGACTTCTTGGAAGAATGGCTGGCTCTAGGTCTGGGCAGGAAGTGTATCAGATGACCTGGAGCACCCTGTTCCAGCAGATAGTGAGGAGGCCATCAAGACACCGGGGGCCATGTCCAAAGGCCTCAGTACCCAGCTTGAAGAGGCTCCACCAGCCACAGAGGGGACGATTGAGCCTCTATGATGACATTAATTGCAGTGGATTGAAACCCACCCAATGTGTTTAAATCAGAGTTTGTAATGCTATTTTAAAAGAATTTTTCATCTTTGAAGGATGGAAAGGGACCAGTTTATTATACTTAATGCTGGTAAATAAAGAAAAGACTTAAGCATTTAAAATAAAGGGCGGGGGGTGGGGAGAGGCTGGCTATGTTTTCAAACGTCTCCCTTCCAGCCTGTGGATCGGCTCAGCCTCTGAGAGGGTCGCACACTTCTCTCCCACCCAGTGTGTCTCGTGAAAACTGTTTAGACCAACTCCCCTCTCGTCACGGTGCTTTGTGCATGGACCCGGGACGCCTGACAACCTCCTGCATTTCACCCTCTTCTTCCCCTACCCCTTTGTCCTTGTGGTCCGTAGAGAGAGTGTGCCTGTTGACTGTGGGGTGTGTGAGTTGAACCCCAGTACTGACAGCCTCCTTAAAGTTTCACCCCCAGAGGGAGTCGAGACTCGGAAAGTGATAGAGAAATTGGCCCGCTTTGTGGCAGAAGGAGGCCCCGAGTTAGAAAAAGTAGCTATGGAGAACTACAAGGATAACCCAGCGTTTTCGTAAGTATTTTTGGGAGGGGAAGGTCACTGGTACTTAATGTTCTTGCCACACAGTAGTATGTGCAGACATTTTTGTAAAATTCTTGTGGTGACTGAGGCTGGCTGGGTCTGGGTGCTTGCTTGTGTGGGCCAGATGGTGTTCCAAGCACTTTATAACTTACACCAAAGGTTGCAAAAAGTCTCCAATGTGATGCAGAGACTTAATTTTGGGCTCTGTCAAGACATCTGTGCTTGTTAGCTTGCTTTTGCATAACTTGTCTTCAGATGCTGCACAAGTCTACTCGTCCTCGTTACTCATCTTCCTTTCTGTTTTGCAAAACACTTCTTCAGGTTTCTGCATGATAAGAATAGCAGGGAATTCCTCTACTACAGAAAGAAGGTGGCTGAGATAAGGAAGGAATCACAGAAGTTGCAGACAACCTCTCAGAAAGGTAGGTGGGTAGAAGGGGGTGGGAGGTTCTGGGGAGGTGCATGGACAAATTGCTCCCCAGGTGAAATCAGGGTTCCTAGAGGGTGCCATGGCATGGGGTAGCGCTGATGTCCTTGGTTTGTGCCCTCCCTCGCAGCCAGGGTCAAGCTAGGGCTAGTGCCACCCTTTTCACCAGTGCTCTGAGGAGGGGGGGAGGTCTGAGGACCAGGGTCAAGGTTGTATTCAGGAGCTCAGCCCTGTACATGCAAAAGAGACAGAGGGAAGGTGTGCTAGCCCAGCGGTCGTCAACCGGTGGTCCATGGACCACTGGTGGTCTGTGCGGTCCAAAAGGTTGGTGACCGCTGTGCTAGCCTATTGGTTCATGGTCATTTTAACAAGTGTTAATGAATGCCTACCAACCCTAGAAACAAATGTAGCGTCTGACACCTAGGAGTGGGGCTGAGGGGGCAGAAACAATCAGCTGGTGATATCTGATGGGATGAGTGTCAGTGGATGGGGAAGAGGCTGGATGGTCTCCAGCTTTAATGAGTATCCCAGCTAGTGCTGGTGGGTGAGAGGAATTGATGTTTAGGCCTGACATGGGCCACAGAGGTTGGTCTGTCATGTCTCCTGCGGCCCTTTGCCTTTGCACTGACCTCCCCAGGAGGAGGGCCACGCTTACCTCCCCATGTGACCTGGCTGGGCAGCCCCCTATAGAAAGACCAAAGTGGGGGTTCCTGTCTTCCCTCTGGGCCTGACACAAACCTTCCCTTATATTATGCTGCAATGTCCCAGGCCCCCCAAGACCTATGGGTGGGAAGGGGTAGGGAGCAGGGCTCAGAATAAGTTGTAGTATTAACTGTTTGGTCTCAGTGTAATAATCTGATTCCCATTTGCCTGTTTCTCTTTGCATTGTTTCTAAAATAAACCCCTCTTGTTGCCCATGGGGTTTTTAGCAGAAATTAGGCTGTTGGGTGTGGTGAGTTGAGCTCAGTACTGACAGCCTGCTTAAAGTTTCACCCCCAGAGGACGAAGAGGTCAAGAACCTTGCAGAAAAGTTGGCCAGGTTCATAGCGGATGGGGGTCCTGAGGTGGAAACCATCGCCCTCCAAAACAATCGTGAGAACCAGGCATTCAGGTAAGGAGGGACCCACCAGAGATTTGACCCCTCAGCCTGGTCACAGGCTTGGTGGTCCTAAGGCCAGAGTCCGTGGCGAGAAGCTGGCAGGGCCAGGACTCAGTTCTAGGAATTTCTGGCCCCAGAGCCCAGCCTTGCCTCCCTGTATCTACTCCCCGAGTGCACACCACTGCCTGGAGTTGTCTCTGCGGCAGGTGTGGCAGGGACTTTGAGGCCCTTGTGTTTTTCCAGGTGCCTCATTGGGAAAGTCTCTAGCACTTGCCCGGCTCCCTTTGTAACAGAGACAGTGGCCCCCCAAGTGGGGCCAGGCCAGGCCCTCTAGCAGAACCTCACAAAACTGTGTTGCTCATTGTGTGTATTCTTAGGGTCTCATCTTTACAACGAGGGAAACAACAAGAAAGCAGGAGTGTGGTACCTCAGGCTCTGAGGAGTGGGAGTCCCTAGCCTGTGTGCAGGTTCCATGGACAGGATGCGACAAGCATCCTGACCCCCCTACTGTCCCCAGCCATGAAGTCACACCCCAGCCCTTCAGGCTAGGTCTGTTAACCCACTCACTCATTCATTGGTGGGATTTAGCACCTCATCTTCGCCAGGGGAGTTTGGGCAGGGTGGGTCACAGTTGCTGTTGCAGGGTGGTACTGGCAGAGGCTGGTGAGGTGGACACTGAATCCAACATGGGGTGATGCATCTGTGAGGACACTTTTGGCCACAAGTCCCCACCCAGTCAAGTGAGGAGATGTGATGGCAACTATAACAAAAAGTGCAGGAGCAGTAGGCACCTGGGCTGGTTGATTCAGAGACACCATCAGGCACTCAGGAGGAAGGAAGCAAGAGTGGGTGGTAGGCAGGAGGAGGGTGTCCAGAAGGACCACTACACGGGAGTGAAGCAGTTGATATGCCAGGCACTGTGCCAGTGCGGCTGGAGTGCAGGGTGAGCGTTGACATTCTGTGCAGACAAGCTGTGGAGCCCGTCAGGGCCAGGTCCCAAGAGGCTCAGGTGTTCATTGAGAGTCTTTGGAGGGTCTGCATAGGGAGTGATGGGGCTAACTGTGCTTCCAGGATCACTGACCACAATCATAGAGGGTGATCAATCATTTCAGGCTGAGGGTTGAGGCAGAGAAGGTTTGCAGAGGGCTGCTGAGGGGTCGAGGATAGCTGTGGGGGAGTGCCTAGGATGAGAATGGACCCTGAGGAGAAGTGGCTGAAGGTGAGCTGCTAAGGGACCACAGCTGGCACTCCATGCACTGGCGAGGAATGAATGGGAGATGATTGGGTATTTGGGCCTGGTCAGGGTGTACAGGTTCATTCCACACTGACTGATCTTCATGTGGGGTTAGGTGTGAGACAGCTCTTCTCTCCCCCAAATCAAACAGCCGCCTAGTGTACTTGCTGCTCTGGCCCTTCTGTGCCTTCCTGATTCCCCCCATGGGCCGGGCACACCCCAGCAGTTGTGTGTCTTGGAAAACAATGTTATAACTGTTTACCTATTCCTTTGACCAGTCATCCCACTTCTAAAATGCCATCTCCCAAATAATCTTAAATACAGCATCATCCATAGTCATGAGAAATTAACACATTGAATGTCCAGTCCCAGTGGGCTGAACTCCTATAACTGCATGTCTAACACATCACTTGTGTGAGCCACCTTGTTTACGAGTGTGCTGGCCTCTCACAGGTGAGGAAACTGAGGCAAGAAGGCCAATCAGTGGAAGTGCCTTTGCTGCCACATTCCACTGCATTCTAATGAGAAAGCCTTACGTTGTTGAGTTAAAAGGTTTTTTAAAAAAAATCAGCATACAGGAATTAGAACCACAGCTCTGTTCAAATAAATCTGCACTGGATAAAAAAAAAGACTGGATTAAAAAAAAAGTGTTAGCTTTGGAATCATATAGTATGTAGTTTTTTCAGATTGGCTTCTTTCACTTAGTGATGTGCATTTAAGTTTCCTCCATGTCTTTTCATGGGCTTCATAGCTCATTTCTTTGGGTGCACCACAGTTTATCCACTGTAGGACATCTTGGTTCCTTCCAAGTTTGAGCAATTATGAAGAAAGCTACTATAAACATCTGTGGACAGGTTTTTGTGTGGACAAAGAATCTCATCTCTTTAGGATAAATACTAAGGACTGTGATTGCTGGATAGAATGGTATATTTTGTTATTTTCTTCCAGTCTACGGCTTGTGTTCTCATTTGCTTGACCTTGTCTTTCACAGAGCAGAAGTTTTTAATGTTAATGAAGTCCAGCTTATCAGTTTCTTTTTCTTGGATTGTGTCTTTGGTATTGTATCTAAAATGTCATTGCCATACCCAAGGTCATCTAGGTTTTCTTCTATATTATTTTCTAGGAATTTTATATTTTTGAATTTTACATTTAGGTCTGTGATCCATTTATAATTAATTTTTGAATGAAGGGTGTAAGGACTGTGTCTAGATTCTTTATTTTTTTCATGGAATGTCCAGTTCTAGCACTGTTGGTTGAAAAAACTGTCTTTGCTTCATTGTATTGCCTTTGCTCCTCTGTGAAAGGTCATTTTACTATGTTTATGTGGGTCTAATTGTGGGTCCTTTATTTTGTTCTAGTGATCAGTTTGTCCATTCCTTCATCAATACCACACTGCCTTGATTACTGTAGCTTTACAGTAGGCCTTGAAGTTAGGTAGTGTCAGTCTTCTAACTTTGTTCTTCAGTATTATGTTGGCTATTCTGGGTCTTTTTTCTCTGAATATAAACTTTAGAGTTATTTTGTCATTATCTACAAAATAACTTTGCTGGGACTTTTATCGGAATGTCATTAAACCTAAAAATCACATTGGGAAGATTTGACATCGTGGCAATACGAAGTTTCCCTATCCATGAACATGGAATATCTTTCCATTTATTTAGTTCTTGGAATTCTTTAATCAGAATTTTGTAATTATATTCATACAGATATTTTACATATTTTGTAAGACTTATTCCTAAGTATTTCATGTTTTTATTTTTATTTATATTTTTGATCTTACTTGGTTTTTATTCATATTTCTTTTTTTTAATTAAATCTTTATTCAGATTATTACAGTTGTTCCTCTTTTCCCCCCATAGCTCCCCTCCACCCGTTCCCCCCCCCACCCTCCGCCCTCGCCTCCCCCCTACTGTCCTCATCCATTGGTTCACGATTTTTGTTCAGTCTCTTCCTGCATCCCCCACACACACACCCCCCCCGAGAATAGTCAGTCCACTCCCTTTCTATGCCCCTGATTCTATTATAATCACCAGTTTATTCTGTTCATCAGATTATTTATTCACTTGATTTTTAGATTCACTTGTTGATAGATGTGTATTTGTTGTTCATAATTTGTACCTTTACCTTTTTCTTCTTCTTCCTCTTCTTAAAGGATACCTTTCAGCACTTCATATAATACTGGTTTGGTGGTGATGAACTCCTTTAGCTTTTCCCTATCTGTGAAGCTCTTTATCTGACCTTCAATTCTGAATGATAGCATTGCTGGATAAAGTAAACTTGGTTGTAGGTTCTTGCTATTCATCACTTTGAATATTTCTTGCCACTCCCTTCTGGCCTGCAAAGTTTCTGTTGAGAAATCAGCTGACAGTCGTATGGGTACTCCCTTGTATGTATCTGACTGTCTTTCTCTTGCCGCTTTTAAGATTCTCTCTTTGTCTTTTGCTCTTGGCATTTTAATTATGATGTGTCTTGGTGTGGTCCTCTTTGGATTCCTTTTGTTTGGGGACTTGTAAGTCTATTTCTTTCACCAGGTGGGGGAAGTTTTCTGTCATTATTTCTTCAAATAGGTTTTCAATATCTTGCTCTCTCTCTTCTTCTGGCACCCCTATAATTCGTATGTTGGTACGCTTAAAGCTGTCCCAGAGGCTCCTTACAGTATCTTCGTATTTTTGGATTCTTTCTTCATTTTGCTTTTCCGGTTGGGTGTTTTTTGCTTCTTCGTATTTCAAATCTTTGACTTGATTCTTGCGATCCTCTAGTCTGCTGTTGGGAGTCTGTATAATATTCTTTATTTCAGTCAGTGTATGCTTAATTTCTAGTTGGTCCTTTATCACAACCTCGAGGGTCTCACTAGATTTCTTGAGGGTCTCATTAAGTTTATCGGCGGTTTCTAGAAAATTCTTGAAAAACCTTAAAAGTGTGGTTTTGAACTCTATATCCAGTAGTTTGCTTTCCTCCATTTCTGTCATTTGTGTCCTGTTTCTTTGTCTCCGCATTTTTTTATGCTTCCCTGTGTTGATAGAATGGCTTTCTGTGCTAGGTGTCCTATAGGGCCCAGTGGCTCAGCCTCCCCAATTACCTGAGGTAGACGCTCTTGGTGCACCCCCTTGTGGGCTTTGTGCACAGTCTTGTAGTTAAGCCTTGATTGTTATAGGTAACACTGGGAGGGATTGACCTCCAGGCCAATTGGCTGTGAGAATCAGCTGTGTCTGCAGTGGGAGAACTTCCGTGCTGGAGACACCCCTCTGGGGCAAGACTTGCTTCAATGGGGCTTTGGTGCTCACTGAGTCTGCTCCCTGAGTGTGTCCTTTATGGATCTGAGGAGCTGCAATCTCGGGCACACTGGCTCCTGGATCTCTCAGGTGGTGCTAATCTAGCCTCTGCCTGAGGCTATCCAGCAGAAGCCAGCTGTGACGCAATGCACCTTGGGCCAGCTGCAGTTTGTTAGGTAATTATCAGATTGCAAAGGGCCAGGCCTTTATATGCAAAAGCCTCCATGGCTTGGGCAGGGCGGGGTCTCAGGGGATCAACAGGGCGGAGCGAGCAGTCATGGCTGCTCTCAGTCCTGCCCTCAGAGGCCCTATTTCTCAAGTGCCCCGGCAATCGCTGCAAGCACCCCCGAGAGAAAGCTGCCCTCGAGTTCTGACCGATGCCAGACAGTCCCGTTTCTCCCGTATGAGTCTGAGTCCCCAGAGACTCACCCGAAACTGGAGCTCAGAGCTTGAGACTCCCTCCCGATTGAAAAAGACAACCGTGTCCTCAGCCGCCAACCCTCTCCGCATGCGCCTCTGTACCTCTGTATTTTACTTCTGCACCGCACCTCCTCTGAGTCTCAGTATGCTTTTCTCTTTCCTTCTAGTTGTAGAATTTCCACTCAGCCAGCCTTCCTGTGGTTCTGGATGATGTCCATTCCATCTTTTAGTTGTATTTTTGAAGTGGTTGTGCAAGGCAGCAATCTCTGGTGTTTACCTATGCCGCCATCTTGGTTTCTTGTATTTCATGTTTTTAAATGATAATGTAAATAGTATTGTGTTTTTAACTTCAAATTTTACTTATGAACTGCTGGCTTATAAGAAAGTGATTGACATCTGCATATTAACATAGTACCCTGCAACCTTGCTATATAATAGGTTATTAGTTCCAGGAGAGAGAGTGAGAGAGCATGTGTCTATTTTTTCATGTGTTTTTTTGTTTTTATGTAGACTATCATGTCATTTGCAGACAAAGACAACTTTATTTTTTCCTTCTCAATTAGTATATCTATTTCCTTTTCTCGTTTTTTACATTTGTTAGGACTTCTAGTATGATGCTGAAAAGCATTGATGAAATGGGATATTCTTACCTTGTTCCTGTTCTTAGTGGGAGTTTCCAAGTTTCTCACCATTAAGTATGAGGTAGCTGTGGGTGTTTTTATACATACTCTTTATCCAGTTGAGGAAGTTTGCCTCTAATTCTAGTTTATTGAGAGTTTTTATCATGAATGGGTGTTGTATTTTATCAGATGCTTTTTCTACAGCTATTGATATGATCTTGTGATTTTTATTTTTTTTAGCCTATTGATACGATGAATTACATTACTTGATTTTCAAATGTTAAATCTGCCTGGCATAAATCCCACTTGGTCGGGATGTATATAATCAGGGGTCCTCAAACTTTTTAAACAGGGGGCCAGTTCACTGTCCCTCAGACCATTGGAGGGCCGGACTATAGTTTAAAAAAAAAAAACTATGAACAAATTCCTATGCACACTGCACATATCTTATTTTGAAGTAAAAAAACAAAACGGGAACAAATACAATATTTGTATTTGCATGTGGCCCACGGGCCGTAGTTTGAGGACCCCTGTATATAGTTGTTTTTAACATTGGTAGATTCAGTTTGCTAATGTTTTGTTGAGGATTTTGGCATCTATATTCATGAGAGATGTTAGTCTGTAGTTTTCTTGTAATGTCTTTGTCTAGCTTTGGTATTAGGGTAATTGAATGAATTAGGAAGTATTCTTTCTGCTTCTCTTTTCTGAAAGGAACTGTAGAGAATTGGTATAATTTCCTCCTTAAATATTTGGTAGAATTCGTCAGTGAACTCCTGGGCATGGTGCTTTCTGTTTTAGAAGGTTATTAATTACTGGTTCAATTGTTTTGTTTTGTTAATCTTCACCTGAGGATATTTTTCCATTGATTTCTAGAGAGGGTGGAAGGGGCAGTGGGAGAGAGAAACATCAATGTAAGAGACACATCAATTGGTTGCCTCTTGCACAGGTCCAGGGATCAAACCTGCAAACCAGGTATGTGCCCTTGACCAGGAATCAAACCTGTGACCCTTTGGTTTGCAGGCCCATGCTGTAACCGCTTAGAACACTAGGCAGGGCTGGTTCAGCTTTATTTATTTTTTAAAAAATATATATTTTTATTGATTTCAGAGAGGAAGGGAGAGGGAGAGAGAGATAGAAACATCAGTGATGAGAGAGAATCATCGATCGGCTGCCTCCTGCATTCCTCCCACTAGGGATGGAGCCCACAACCTGGGTATGTGCCCTTGACTGGAATCGAACCCAGGATCCTTCATTCCCAGGCTGACGCTCTATCCACTGAGCCAAGCTAGCCAGGCCTAGTTCAACTTTTTAAAAAAAATTTTAAATTCATTTCAGAGAGGAAGGGAGAGGAAGAAAGAGATAGAAACATCAATGATGGGATAGAATCATTGATCAGCTGCCTCCTGCACACCCCCCACTGGGGATCAAGCCCACAACTCAGGCATGTGCCCTGACCGGGAATCAAACCGTGATCTCCTGGTTCATGCGTTGGTGCTCAACCACTGAACCACACCAGCTAGGATGATTCTACTTTTTAAAATAAAAATAGGCCTCTTTGAGTTGTCAGTTTCTTCCTGTATGAGTTTTGGCAGATTGTGTCTTTCAGGTAATTAGTTAATTTCGTGTGTGTTATCAAATTTTTGGGCATAGAGTTGTTCATAGTAATTCTTTATTATCCTTTTAATGTTTGTAGGATTTGTAGTGATGTCCCCTATTTCATTTTTGTGATTAGTAATTTATTTTCTCTTTTTTCTTAGCATGGCTAGAGGCTTTACAGTTTTATTTTTTATTTTATTTTATTTTATTTTTAATATATTTTTTTATTGATTTTTTACAGAGAGGAAGGGAGAGAGATAGAGAGTTAGAAACATCGATGGGAGAGAAACATCGATCAGCTGCCTCCTGCACATCTCCTACTGGGGATGTGCCCGCAACCCAGGTACATGCCCTTCACCGGAATCGAACCTGGGACCCCTCAGTCCACAGGCCAACGCTCTATCCACTGAGCTAAACCGGTTTTGGCCTTAACAGTTTTATTGATCTTTGTTTCCTCTGTAATTTTTACAAAGATCACTTACTGGGTTTTCTAAAGGGTGTGTGCATGCTTGTATCATGACCCAGGAGTGCAAAGGAGATGCTGCCATTTCCTTGTCCTTCCGTCCCACCCTAGGTACCAATATTAGTTTGTCTAGGCTAGGGGGTCCTTCCACCTCTCTCCTGGCTCTATTTAGACACATAGAAACAGTCTATAGGTTTTTTTTCCTGTTGTCTTTTATACAAAAGAAATTTTACAGCATCCTTGAGCTTGCATGTTGCTTTTGTAATCCTTCAGGTTTGTGAGTGCAGGTCTAGCCCCTCTTGTTGAGGGCCATGTGACCTGTGATATACACAGATCTTGTTACATGGAGATGGGCTATGATTCTTCCCTCTGGTGTGGACCCCAGAGATGGGACTAGGGCTCAGGACATGCATAGTCTAAGACCGTGGTCAGCAAACTGCGGCTCGTGAGCCACATGCGGCTCTTTGGCCCCTTGAGTGTGGCCAAAATACCAAGTGCGGGTGCGCACGTACAGTGCGATTGAAACTTCGTGGCCCATGTGCAGAAGTCGGTTTTCGGCCTGGGCGAGTCTATTTTGAAGAAGTACTGTTGATATTTGGCTCTGTTGACTAATGAGTTTGCCAACCACTGGTCTAAGAGATAACAGGCAGGTGCAGAGGGAGCTGCAGGCTTTACCAGCTCTGAACTCAGTGCCACCTGTTCCTACCTTGGGGTGGGGGAACTACCCCTTAGGGAACTGAGGGACTGTGGCTTCCAGCAAGGCAGGGACTTTTGCCCTTGAGTTGGAGTCCAGGTCCCCATTTGTTCCTATGTTAATTGTCTTTGTTTTGGCTCTGTTTGCTGTTGGCACCTCTCACAAGTGCATCAGAAAAATACAAGTGTTTGAGCTGTGCAGTTTAGGGCAAATCTTGTCCTTTCTGGCACCAGGTGTCTCTCGCACCTCAGGACTTCTAGTGCTCCTCTAGGACAGCAGGGGAAGAGCTTCACAGAACCTGGGGCAGGTCTGAGGGAACCCACCATTTTCCTTGGAGGCAGTGTATCAATAACTGTGTGACAGGCACCCGATAAAGTCGGGGTGGGGTTGGTGTGGCCCTCAGCATTGTGACAGGCTGTGGCAGGCCACGTTATTTTTCAATGTTGGGTCACTAGAGCCAGCAGCCACTGAGGCCTGGCAGTACAGGAGGTCATAGTGGAGACTTTGAAGTGACCCTGGCTGACCTGGGGGGCTTGCACAAGACCCATGCTACTCCTGCCCCAACTGACAGTGTGCCCCTCCACTCTTCTTTACAGCTTTCTGTACGAACCCAGCAGCCAGGGTTACAAATACTACCGCCAGAAACTAGAGGAGTTCCGAAAAGCAAGGGCAGGCCCAACAGGCACCCAAATGGTGCCGGAGCTCTGCCCTCAGCGCAGACCGCCTCCTGAGATCCTGTCCGGATCTGTACCCCTCACTGCTGCTTGCCCTACTTCATCTGCCCCCTCACCTGCTATCAACCCAGCTCCAGCTGCCCATGGAAAGCCAGCCACTACAGCCACTGTGAAGAGGAAGCGAAAGAGCCGATGGGGGCCTGAGGAGGAAAAGGTGGAACTCCCACCCACCGAGCTGGTGCAGAGAGACGTGGATGCCACCCCCTCACCCCTGTCAGGTGGGCTTTTTCAAGAAGTCTGGCATCGCGTTGTCAGGGTTTATCTGTGTTGTATGTAGCAGGTGTCAGGACTTCCTTCCCTTCTGTGGCTGAATAGTATTTCAGTGTGTGGATGGACTACACTTTTGTTCATCCTTTATCTGCCAATAGATGCGGGTGGTTTCCACCTTTTGGCAGTTGTAACTAGTACTGCTGTGAACACACATATACAAGTACTATTTGGATCCTTTATTTCAGTTCTCCTGTGTGTATACCTAGGAGTGGAATTGCTGGGTCATATGGTGATTCTACATTTAACTTTTATTTTTTTAATATATTTTATTGATTTTTTACAGAGAGGAAGGGCGATGGGTAGAGAGTTAGAAACATCGATCAGCTGCCTCCTGCACACCTCCCATTGGGGATGTGCCCGCAACCAAGGTACATGCCCTTGACCGGAATCAAACCTGGAACCCTTCAGTCCGCAGGCCGACGCTCTATCCACTGAGCCAAACCGGTTATGGCGTACATTTAACTTTTTAAGGAACCACCAAACTGTTCTCTACGGCAGGTGCATCATTTTACATCCCTCCAGCAATGCACAAGAGTTTCGATTTCTCCACATCCTCGCCTTAGAGTCATGCCAGTATGAACTGGGATCACATTGTAGTTTTTGCATTTTTCTAGTGACTAATAGTGTTGAGCATCTTTCCATGTGCTCGTTGGCCATTTGTATAGCTTATTTGGAGAAATGTCTATTTTAGTTCTTTTCCCATTTTTTAATTGGGTTGTTTGTGGTTTTGTCGTTGAATTGTAGGAGTTCTTTGTGTATTCTGGATATTAACTGCTGTTACATATATTATTTGCAAATATTTTCTCTCATTCTTTGGATTGTCTTTTTACCCTTTTAAGAGTGTCTTTTGATTCACAAAAGTTTTAAATGTTAATGAAGTTCAATTTAATTTTTTGTTTGTGGCCTATGATTTTGGTGTCATATTTAAGAAACCATAGCCAAATCCAAGGTCATGAAAATTTGACCCTGTATTTTCTTTTCTTTTTTTCTTTTTTTAATATATTTTATTGATTTTTCACAGAGATGAAGGGAGAGAGATAGAAACATCGATGAGAGAGAAACATCGATCAGCCACCTCCTGCACACTCCCCACTGGGGATGTGCCCGCAACCAAGGTACATGCCCTTGACCGGAATCGAACCCAGGACCTTTCAGTCCACAGGCCGACGCTCTATCCACTGAGCCAAACCTGCCACGGTGACCCTGTATTTTCTTCTAAGAGTTTTATAGTTTTAGGTCTTTTTTTTTTCCGTGAGTGAAAACTTTATTGCTCCAACACTTTACATGAATGTCACCAACACCTCATTGGGGCAAATATATAACAAGCACAATCATCTCAACTTCTCAACTAACGCACTGTACAGATGCTTCCCAGCCCTCACTCCCAGCACGACTGGTGCATTTCAGTGGCAGCAGCTGCACTTGCTTGAGCCTCCTTTGCAGATGCAGCCTTGGGCACACTTGGCACAGCCCGGGGAGCAGCAGGAGCAGCAGCTTTTTCAACATGTTTTACAGTTGCAAGATGTGCGTTTGCAGTTGTCTCCACAGATGCATGTTCCTTAAGACAAGCAGGTGCATTCCCTGGGGTCCATGGTCCAGGTGCTGTCTGTGCTGGAGAAGGGAGGTGTATAGTTTTAGGTCTTAAATTTAGGTGTTTGTTATTCCTCACCCGATGATAGTTTTTTCATTGATCTTTAGAGAAAGTGGAAAGGAGGGAGGGAGGGGGAGAGAGAAACATCTATTGGTTGCTTCCTATATGCACCCCAACTGGGGCTGGGGATCAAACCTGCAACCCAGGTACATGCCCTTGACTGTGAATCAAACCCAAGACCCGGGTGCACAAGCTGATGCTCTAACCACTGAACCACCAGCCAGGGCTTAAACATAGGTATTTGACCCATTGATCCATTTTAAATTAATTTTTTAATTACATTTTTTATTGATTTAAGAGCGGAAAGGAGAGGGAGACAGAGATAGAAACATCAATGATGAGAGAGAATCCTTGATTGGCTGCCTCCTGCATGCCCCTACTGGGGATCAAGCCCACAACCCAGGTATATTCCCTGACCAGGAATTGAACTGTGACCTCCTGGTTCATAGGTTTGCTCTCAACCACTGAACCATGCCAGGCAGGCTTAAATTAATTTTTATGTCTGATATAGGGTAAGGGTCCAACTTTATCCTTTTCCATGTGGATATCTAGTTGTCCTAACACCATTCGTTAAAGAGACTCTTCTTCCCCCATTAAATGGTCTTGACACCCTTGTCAAAAGTCGGTTGACCATGGATGTAAAGGTTTTTTCTGGGCCCTATTCTATCACACTAGTTTGTATGTCTTTCTTTACACCAGTACCTCACTGTTTTGATCACTGTACCTTTGTGGTAAGTCTTGAAATCAGGAGTGTTAGTTTTCCAATTTTGTTCTTCTTTTTCAAGCTTTGGCTATTCCTTGGAGTCTCTTGAATTTTCATATGGGTTTTCAGATAGGCTTTTCCATATCTGCAAAAAAAACTGTTGGGATTTTGATAGGGATTGCATTTGAATCTGTAGGTCACTTTGGGTAGCACTGACATGTTAACAATATTTAAGACTTCCAACCTGTGAATACATAGGATGGCTCTCATTTACTTAGGTCTTCATTCATTCATTCTAACATGTAGTTTTTGTTTTATAGTTCTTGCATCTCCTTGTTTAAATGTGTTCCTAAGTGCTTTATTCTTTTTGATGCTATAAGTGGAAACTTTTTAAATTTAATTTTTGGATTATGTGTTCTTAGTGTATAGAAATACAACTGATTTTTGTGTATTATCTTTCAACTTTGCTGAATTCATTTTTCAGCTCTAATAATCCTTTTGTAGATTCATTAGGGATATAAGATTATGTCATCTGCAGATAGTGACCATTTTACCTCTTCCTTTCTAATTTCAATATCTCATCTTTCTTCTTCTTTCCTAATTGCTTTGGCTAGGACCTGCAGTGCTATGTTGAATGCAAGTGGCAAAAGTGGGGATACTTGCACTGCTCCTTATCTTAAGGGAAAAGTTTTCAGTCTTTCACCATGAGTCTACATATTGTAATCTTTTTTTTTTTAAATATATTTTATTGATTTTTTACAGAGAGGAAGGGAGAGAGATAGAGTTAGAAACATTGATGAGAGAGAAACATCGATCAGCTGCCTCCTGCACATCTCCCATTGGGAATGTGGCCGCAACCCAGGTACATGCCCTTGACCGGAATCGAACCTGGGACCCTTCAGTCCACAGGCCGACGCTCTATCCACTGAGCCAAACCGGTTTCGGCTATATATTGTAATCTTATTTGACTTTAAGTATATTTTGTCTGAGACTAGTATATCCTTCCCAGCTCTCTCAGTACTATTTACTTGGAATTTTTGTTTCCCATCCTTTTACTTTCAACCTGTTTGTATCTTTTTATCTAAAGTGAGTTTCTTGTAGATGACATATAGATAGATCCTATTGTCTCCCTTAAACTTTAAAGTACTTAACATTCATTCTTGTCATAGAAGCCTTCTGCATAGGGCTCTCATAAAGTTCAAAGCCCCCACAGACCTTCTTCAAGGAGGATTGAGGTACAGTCCTGGGGTCACAGAGCATCTGCATTTGGTTCTTGCTGGCAAAGCCCCAGCCATGGGGAGCTGGAGCACCCAGCTCTCTTCACTTTCCCAGAGGATCCTCTCCACCCATCTGCCTGGCTTCTCCCCCAGAAACCAACACCCAGACGGGCCATCACAGCATCTTCACGTGAATCAGGGCTGCTGGAGCTCCAGCCAAGCTCCGAAGCTGATGCCAAATTAAATGCTGTGAGGACAACTGGCTGCCTCTCCAGAAGGAGCTAAACAGAGCCACACAGCTTAGTCTTATACCAGACTCCAAACCCATGTATGTCTATACTAGGTGTCTGTCCTCCATAGGATCGACTTCCATGAGCCAGTGTTTGTGCGTGTGCACACACTCTCGTCTCTGCTCTAGTGTCTCTGGCTCTGCAAAGTCCCCACCATGTCACCCATTAGCCATATGACCTCGTTTGAGGCCCCTGACCTCTGAGTTCTGGTGTTGGTGTTTACAACATGGGGATGTAGGGCCTACCTGGAGAGGGCATGTGGGAATGAAATTGGGTGCACATGACAATGCAAGGTGTGACTCGTGTGGTCCTCATGTGACACGAGAGACTAACAGCTGATATGAGGGCTCTGCTGTGCGCGCTCCAAGTGCCTCGGGTGTTGTCAGTGAGTGGATTCTGCATCGCACACGCAAGAGCAGGGCCAGGCCCATGTGTCCATCACTGACTGACCTGTGTCTTGTTTCCAGTTCAGGACCTCAAGGGGCTAGGCTACGAGAAGGGGAAGCCCGTGGGTCTAGTAGGCGTCACGGAACTGTCAGACGCCCAAAAGAAGCAGCTGAAGGAGCAACAGGAGGTAAGGCCAGAGGGTGGAGCAGGCTCCACAGCTGCTGGTGGCAGATTGCCCCCCCTCACCTATGGTGCAGTGATCACACAGTCAGCAGAGAGGCTCCTGGGCAGGCTGGTTCCCCACCAATGCCATGCCAACCCCAGCGTATAGCTGGGCCCAGAGCTCAGGCCTCCTCATGCTGGCCTGTCATCCCGCACAGCTGGTGCTCAATAACTATTCCACATAGTGCCTGTGGGCTGTTCCCACTCAGTAGTCTTAAATTTTCCATCCAGTTTCCTCCAGTATCCAGTCCAGGACAGGCCTGGCTAGCACTGGGCGCCCTGAGTGGTATGAGGGCCACTCAGCTGGTAGTGGGCAGTGTTGGGGTGAAGGTCAGCTTGGCCTCTTTGCTGCTTCCCTGGGGAACTAGAGGCACTGGCCTATCAGTTCTTGGGGATAAGGAGCCCAAGTTGCCCTCATTTAGTCCATGATGATGATGCCCAGTTCTGAGCAAGACAGGGGCCTCTCATCACAGGGACATGGGGAGGTTCGGTTATGTGGTGCAGGCCCTGTCATAGTGTGTGCTCCCCACAGATGCAGCAGATGTACGACATGATCATGCAGCACAAGCGAGCGATGCAGGACATGCAGCTGTTGTGGGAGAAGGCGCTGCAGCAGCACCAGCATGGCTACGACAGTGACGAGGAGGTGGATAGCGAGCTGGGCACCTGGGAGCACCAGCTGCGGCGCATGGAGATGGACAAGACTCGGGGTACGCTGAGTTTCCAGCGGGGGGTGGCTGGAAGCCCCACTCACCTGTTGGCCTATGAGACCTTGCGCACAAGACTTGGCTTTTCTGTGCCTCAATCTTCTCAGTAGTAAAAGGAGTGGTGCAGGGTTGTCCTGAGGGAGCAGGGTTCAGGTCAGGGTCTCCCCCCAGCTGCCTCCCTCTCTCGCGGCTGCTCACCTCTTCCTTCTTTTACCTTTTCTATCTCTCCGGACAGAGTGGGCTGAGCAGCTGACGAAGATGGGTCGGGGGAAGCACTTCATTGGAGATTTTCTGCCACCAGATGAGCTGGAGAAGTTCATGGAGACCTTCAAAGCCCTAAAGGTGAATGGGGAGTCCCCAGCCATCAGCCCTGCTGTGGGCCTGTCCAGCGGGCGGCCTCTTCACACGGAGGAACCAGGCCCTCTTCCACAGGAGGCATCTGTCCCTGGCAGACGTCCATTTGGGGAATTCACAAATAGCTCAGCTGCCACTTTAGAAACATTTCCTGGGGCTTTGGGAAATCCTGCTTCCAGTGAAGCCAATTAATGCAATGGGAGGCACAAGCCCAATGGACTGGGCTCCTCAGAATGAAAGCTCAACGTTCCTCCTCTGCACATAGAGAGACAGCTGACTGGCACAAGCCTCTCCACCTAGTTGACCATGGCTGCTTTTTCACACTTTGTGTAACAAATCGCCCTCAGAAGCTGAGCTCTTCTTTGTAGGTGAATCATTAATCTTGCCCATGGTAGAGGAGGCCTGTGTGACTGTCACCTTGCCTTCTTTGACTTGGTTACCAGAGAGCACGAAGTGTGACCATGGGAACCCTGAGGAGGAGGAACTTAGTCTGAAGTGGGGGACGGATGGGCTGATGGTCCCAGCTAGTGGCCAGTGAGGCCATAGGGGGCGTGTTTTGGCCCTCGGGGATGACAGCTGCTTGGTCATGCAGGAAGGCCGTGAGCCTGACTACTCGGAGTACAAGGAATTCAAGCTGACGGTGGAGAATATTGGCTACCAGATGCTGATGAAGATGGGCTGGAAGGAGGGTGACGGTCTAGGCTCAGAGGGCCAGGGCATCAAGAACCCAGTTAACAAGTGAGTGTGACCCTTGATACAGGATGGGGGTGAGGGAGTATCCCAAACTAGTCCCAGGGTCTGGATCTGGTCCTGTCCCTGGGCCAGAGTCAGGCCTAGCTATGAACTGTGGTGACTAGCCCAGCTCAGGCTCTTCCCTCCTGTGTGTCCCACTTAGCTCTTCTCCAGCCCAGCACAGCTTGCATGGCCCCCACAGCCCCACTTTGAGCTGCTGCTGCTGCTCCTAGGCAGGCTGGTGGGCTAAGCCTTCCTGTCCCAGCTCAGGCTGGGCATCTGCTCTCCTGCTCACACCAGCCTGCTTTTCTGCTCACATTCTGCACCTTCCCTCATCCCCCACAGGGGCACAACTACAGTGGATGGCGCTGGCTTTGGCATTGACCGGCCAGCAGAGCTTTCTAAGGAGGATGACGAGTACGAGGCCTTCCGCAAGAGGATGATGCTGGCTTACCGCTTCCGGCCCAACCCTCTGGTGCGTGCATTCCCATCCCCCACATTCCTCTGGTATGGCCACTGGTTCCTCACTGTCCACAGTAGTGGGGTGGTAGTGCTGGTAACAGAGTGTCCCTCCTCCCTTAGTCCCGGTCTCACCAACAACCCCCACCACCACTCCACCTGCATTTGAGCCCCTTCTTCCTCTCCAAAGCCAGCCATCTCAAGGAGTGAGCTCAGCTGCCCCTGAAAGGTTCTGGGCGGGAGGAGCTGCCATCTGTCTTTAGCATTAACGCACTCCCTTTTTATCTCACTGCCTCCCACAGAACAACCCCAGGCGGCCTTACTACTGAGTATTCTGGAGAAACACAGAAACATACCTTCCAGACAACCAACCAAGCATTCTTGGACTGTAGAATGTTTTGGACTGCATTTCTGCCCGCCCTTTCCGTTGTCTCAAGTGTCATGCTATGTATTAAAGTCCCAATGCTTGCCCACTGTGGGAGCCTGGTCGTGCCATCACCAGAGACCCCTCCTGTTCTTCAGTAGCTGAGCTGGGCTGGGCAGGTGAGAATGAGATGCTGTGTGAAGACTCCCCAGCACCTGAGGAATCCAAAAGCACCACCTGGACCTTTGCTTGTTGGGTCTCCATCCCTCATCAGCCTGGGCTGGAGTAGACAGGAGGGCCACACTTGGGCAGGCCCTCCCAGCCTAGCACTGTGCTATGGAAGGGAATTGGGGAGGGATCTCCAGGCAGGGCCTAGCCTTCCCCAGGGCACACCTATGCTACCCACCTCCCTGTCAAATGATATTCCCTGCCAGTGATGGCTGCAGCCCATGCTGCCACCGCTGCACTGGGTCCCACCTGTGTGGTGTACACGTGTCCCTGGGGCTCATGCCTCTGTGGGACAGCTGTGTGCTAACATGTCTCACACCTCCTAGAGCAGGGGTGGGGAACCTTTTTTCTGCCAAGGGCCATTTGGGTATTTATAACATCATTCAAAATTACCAACTTAGCCCAGCTGGTGTTGCTCAGTGGTTGAGCATCAACCTATAAACCAAGAGGTCAGGGTTCGATTCCCGGTCAGGGTCCGTGCCTGGGTTGTAGGCCATCCCCAGTAGGGGATGTGCAGGAGGCAGCTGATCCATGTTTCTCTCTTATCATTGATATTTCTATCTATCTCTCCCTCTCCCTCTCCCTCTCTCTGAAATCAATAAAAACATATTTTTTAAAAAAATTAACTTAAAAATTAGCCTGCTGTATTTGGTCAGACATTTAATTAACTCACCCTTAATGCCTTGGCAGGGCCAAACCAAATGATTTTGTGGGCCTTATAAGACCCTTGGGCTAGACGTTCCCCACCTCTGTCCTAGAGGATGTGAGGCCTGTGGGTGGCCTGGCCAATGTGTGCTGAGAGCTACCATGTCTCTCGATCCAGTACCTCACATCTGTGCAGAAACAACTGGGGATCTTCAGCTGCAGCCATGCTTGAAGTATCAGCCTGGAAATTTGAAGGGACCACAACTCACCCACCTGTACCACACATGTACCCAGTGGGTCATGCTCAATCCCTGTGGGCTCGTGGGCTCGATTCAAGCTAGAATCAGGCTCCTGGGCCAGCCTGCATTCAGCAAACACTGAGCACCAACTGTGAATCAGAATGGGGGCTGTGACAGTGAACTAACAATACACTGATTGATGCTGCCAGGAGAAACAGCTGGGCTGGGCAGGTGACCTGGGCCAGGTCTCAGTGGGGGCTTCAGGGGCTGGGAGGGTCTCAACAGCAGAGTAGATTGGGTGCCGTATACCACCGTCCCCCTTCCATGGGTGCTGTGCCCAGGCAGGGCAAAGAGGTGACCCTTGTCAAAGTCCTAAGCACAGATGAGTAGCTATGGGAAGCCAGCGGTCCCCAGGCAACGTTCCCCCCCACCCCACCCCCAGGCAGGTCAAGGTCACCCTTCCATTAAATTCTCAGTGACTGGGAAGCTGTCCAGACCCGGCCCATGGACTTTACCCCCATGCATGGGGAGAGTTGGAAGATGAGGTCTCTCAATTGCTGTGTGTGTGTGCAGATACCTCCCAGACCCAGGGTGCAAGGCCAGCCCCCTAGACAGAGCTGGACTAGACACCCCTGGCCCTCCAGTTGTCAGGGAGGGCTGCCTGGAGGGGGAGACAGTGGGAAGTTCTTTAAGGGGTGAGGAAGTACAAGAGGGTCCATCTTGTATACAGGAAAGAGACCTGTGGGCTTTGGGCACTGTCAGAGTTGGGAAGGTCAAGAAACCAGGCTGGAGTTTCAAGTCAGCCCAGAGGAACCTGAACTTCACCCCATGGTCAAGGGGCCTCTGGGAAGGCCAGAAGATCATGTTACCCAGGCTTAGAGATAGGACCCAGCTGGCACAAGGCCAAGGGGCTGCATGGAAAAGGGATGAGGGTTTCAATCTTCCCCCACCCCCCCAACCCAGGAAGGAATTAGGTGGGCACTACACACACGCTTCCGGCAGCCATAGTACTACATGGGTGAGAGCCTGTTTGAAGGTAGTAGCAGAGACCTAATTCCCACCTTGCAGCCCCCTCCGAGGTCCCTCTCCCCTTTATACCTCCCCCAAACCCAGCACAGCCTCCAGGCTGCTGAGAACCTTCCCAGCCCCAGGCTCCTTACTGCTGCTCAGCCCTAGGCCTGAGCTATTCACCTTGCCAGGAACTTCTCACCTAACTGGCTCCATCCCCACTTAATCTTGGGCCACCTCCCTCTGACCCCACCCATGTGAGTAGCCCCTCCCATCCCGCCCTCAGCTACCCACAGGGTGTCCTGGCTATAAGGAAGGATCTCAGAGCATGGAATCACAGAGGCCTTCAAGAGACCCCAACCCAGGGCTGTAGCCGCCTGCCCTGAGATGATCCCCACCCAGACTGTCAAGTTTCACACGTGTTTAAAATGTGTCTGTGGCCCAGCTGGTATGGCTCAGTGGTTGAGCATGAACCTATGAACCAGGAGGTCATGGTTCGATTCCTGGTCAGGGCACATGCCCAGGTTGCAGGCTTCATCCCCAGAGTGGGGTGTGCAGGAGTCAGGGGATCCATGATTCTTATCACTGATGTTTCTATCTCTCTCCCTCTCCCTTTCTCCCTTCCTCTCTGAAATCAATAAAAATATATTTTTAAAAAATAAAAATGTGTCCTAGCCGGTCTGGCTCAGTGGATAGAGCGTCAGCCTGCAGACTGAAGGATCCTGGGTTTGATTCCGGTTAAGGGCACATGCCAGGTTGCCAGCTCCATCCTCAGTGGGGGGCATTCAGGAGGCAGCCAATTATTCTCATCATTGAAGTTTCTATCTCTCTCCCTCTCCCTTCCTCTCTGAAATTTAAAAAAACGTCGGTCTGTGGACTGAAGGGTCCGAGATTCTATTCCGGTCAAGGGAACATGCCGGGGTTGCGAGCTCAATCCCCAGTAGGGGGTGTGCAGCAGGAGGCAGCCAACCAATGATTCTCTCTCATCATTGATGTTTCTGTCTCTCCCTCTCCTTTCCTCTCTGAAATCAATAAAAATATATTTTAAAAAAATAAGCCCTAACTGGTTTGGCTCAGTGGGTAGAGCATTAGCCTGCGGACTGAAGGGTCCCAGGTTCGATTCTGGTCAAGGGCATGTACCTTGGTTGCAGGTACATCCCCAGCAGGGGGTGTGCAGGAGGCAGCTGATCATGTTTCTCTCATCGATGTTTCTAACTATCTCCCTTCCTCTCTGTAAAAAAGCAATAAAATATATTTTAAGAATATAATAATAATAATAATAATAATAATAATAATGATGTGTCTGTGGCCCCCGAGTGAAAATTCAAATCCAAGGACACTGAAGGGAACTGCACCCAAGTAGTGAGATTGGTTTCTCCTTGGGGCGCGCACGGAATGTGGGATGAAGAAAGCAGAAAAGCAGAACAGAGCAGGAAAACGAATTTCCTCAGAAAAAGTTGGCAGTCCCGGATGTCCAGGGCGCGAGCGCCGTGATCTAGCCTTTAATAGAGAGGGAAGCTGCGCTGGGCGAGACGGCCCCTGAGGATCGCTCTGAGTCCGGTGACGGTATCGAAGGGGCAGGGCCGCTGCAAGGGGGTGGGGCCTCGGAGGCTCCCCTGGCGCACCGGGGTGGCCGGGGCTGCGACGGGACCTGGGCGCAGCTGGGGGCGACCTTTGCGCGGGGCGGGGCGGGGCGGGGCCGGTCCGAGTCCCTGGCAACCTCCCGCCGAGACGCGCCACCACGGAGGAGCGGAGCGCCCTGGAGGTCAAGCGGGGCCGAGCGGGGTCCCGACACCGCAGCTATGGACATCCCGCCGCTGGCGGGCAAGATCGCGGCTCTGTCGCTCGCCGCCCTCCCTGTGTCCTACGCGCTCAACTACGTCTCGGCGCTCTCGCAGTGCGTGCGGGGGGCCGCGGGACGGCGGGCCGCGCTGGGGGGTGCGGAAGGGGCCGGGGAGAGGATGCACATCGGTTGGCCAGGCTCTCGGCGTGAGCCTTTGAGCCCCTAGCCGTTCGGGCCGGGGCGTGGGTTAGAACTTCCAACCCGAAGTCCTCTTTCCGCTGGCACAGAGGCTGTGTGCTGGGGGTGGGGGCGCCCTGGGACGTTTGGGGCCCGGGGAAAAGGAACCTTCAGAAACAGAGCCAATGCTGCCCCCCCCCCCCCCCCCACACACACACACAGGGCAGGGTTTTGGAAACAATTTCCCTGGTTTTCCCAGGGATATGCCCAGCATAGGTTCCAAAGTCGCCAAGGGTCAAAGTATTGCCCCAGATAAGGCCCTGGTGGCCTGGCTCTTGCCACACAGGCTCTGCTGCACCACCCCTAGCAGGTTGCCCCTCCTGTTTAAGGCCTGGGACTTTCTTTTGTTCCGGGCTGGCCTACCCCGCCTCTAGCCTCAGTTTCCCCATACATGCCTCAGACTTCCCTGTGCCTGTCTCCTAACCTTAGACTCTGGTCCTGTGGATCCAGCCGCTGGGTACCAGGCATCAGCAAAGCCCCTCACACTCCTAAACCCAGCTCCACCCAAGAATGGAGTAGAGGGAGTCTTGACTAGGAGGTTAGCTCCTTGGGTACAAATTGCTGGCTCTACCCCCTGGACCTGAAGTGTTCCAGGTTGCCTCTAAAAGCCTGTTTCTTCACTGTGTAATGAACATAATCCTAGATCTCATCCCATAGAGTTAAGGATTATGAATTGTGTTCAAAGACACTGGTGTGGTCCCATCTGATTACTCCAATTGTCATTGTTAGTCAGATGCGGCAGGAATGGGGATCCTAGCTGTTAGAGGAGTTCCAGAGAAGGTAGAATCAAGGAGAGAGTGGGGGAGGAGGGGAGAATGTGTGACCTTGGATAGATCCATCCTCTCTAGGCCTTGCCAGGTTTTGGGGGGCTGCCCAGAGACCTGGCTTCTATTGTCTGTGCACCTGGTTGACCTGTTTTATCAGGTCAATGGGAACAGATCAGGGTAGAGGTGGGGTGGACTTTAGCCGGGAGGAGTCAGGAGCTTCACACAGTGAGAGCACTAGAGACCATCTGTCAGGCGTGGGCGCTGGGTCTAGCCACAGAGCTCAGTGTTGTTGAATGACTGACTGAGCAATTGAGTCAAACATATCAGCAAGTGATGGGATAAATCATATAATCAGAAAGGGTTGACAGGTGCCCCCTCTGTACCTGGCCCAACTTTGATAATCTTTTCTGAGGAGTTGGAGAAGGCTTCCTGGAAGAGGAACAATGTAGATGGACCACGAAGGATGGGTAGAAATTTGCCAAGTGGAAAAGAAACTTCTGGAAGGAGTTTCCAGGAGATGGAAGCAGCTGGGGAAAGAGCCTGGTGATGGGAGAGGGCAGTTTAAGGAAAGGCAGTTCTGAATGGACAGACACATGCTTCAGCCTCATCAGCTGGAGCCTCCTGGAGTCTGCTCTCGCCCTCACCAGGAGGGGGTTGGGTTTCAACCCTGGCTCTGGCCTCTCTGACTTCGTTTTCCTCTTCACAGTCCCCTTGGGGTGGCCTTGCTGAGTGCCCTGATCCTCGGTCAGCTCTTTGTGGCTATCTATAGCTTGTCCCGCGGGGAGATCTACTACGACCCACACTACGCTGGTGAGTTAGTGGGAAGGTCCTAGGGAAGAGAACTGTGTGAGCAATGGCTTCTCCATCACACTGGGGGGCCTTGAAGGGCCTCCTTCATCAGGGTGGGGGCCCTTGAAGGGCTCCCATTGGGCCGGAGATCTTCAGGCTGGAAAACTGTTGACAATGGAACCTCAGACTTGGGGCTCCTGAGAGTGGGAACTGTCTTCCCATTACTCTGGAGTCTCCTGAAGGCAAAGGCAGGGACTGTGCCTCCCTTGAAGGAGGGTGGTATTTCATGTGACCTGTGGAGTGGGAACTGGGAGCAGTTGGGCACCGAGTCATAGGTTGGATCTGGGTCCCCGCTGCAGCCCCACCCATTCCCAGGTCTTCCCTGAACACTCTCCCTGCAGTGTTTGCAGTATTTGCCTTCACCTCGGTGGTGGACCTCCTTATCGCTCTCCAGGAAGATGGCTACATGGTGGGCTTCGTGGAGTTCTACACCAAGGAGGTACGTAGGGGTTGGTCTAGGATGCCCCCTGCCTGCCTGTGTGTCTGATCCCTGCACCTGCTTCCGCAGGGTGAGCCATACCTACGCACTGCACACGGAGTCTTCATCTGCTACTGGAATGGCATTGTTCACTACCTCCTTTACCTGGCCATGGCTGGTGCCATCCGCAGAAGGTGCGAGGGGTGGGTGGAGTGCACCTGGGCCCTGGAAAGCAGGTCAAGTCCTCAGGTGGGGTCTCAGACTGGGGTGGAGCCAGAAGTAGAGAAAATCAGGAGGCCTCTTTAGGGCTCCAGCCAGGTGTGACTGGGAGAAGGTTCTGGGGAATGTCACAGGTGACTGGTGGTTGGCTCTCTTCTCTTACTACTGTGCGCCTGGGCAGCCACTTCTGTCCTTGACAGAAGGTCTTACTGTTCATTCTCTCATTCAACTTCCTGTTGTCCCTTTCATCCTGAGCAAAATTGGAAGGACCAAAGCTGGGGAGCCCAGGGTGCACCCTGGGCCCTGGCTCGTGCTCTGAGACTGGGGATGGATATCTATCTACTGGTCATCCCTTCGTTCCCCACCCAGGAAGAGGTACCGGAACCTTGGACTGTACTGGCTCGGGTCCTTCGTCATGAGCATCCTGGTGTTTCTTCCGGGAAACATCCTTGGTAAGTACTTGGCTTTGAGGAATCCTACTTCCCTGAGCTGGGTCACTGCCCTGCACCTAGAAGCCACCATGGGGTCCTCCATACTCTCCCCAAGGTCTGAAGAGGGCCCCACATGCCTGTTCATGCATGGTCTAAGCCAGCAACCTGCCTGTCTCTCCCATTTCTTCTTGGAGGGGTGTTTCCAGGGGGAGCCAAGAACAGCTAAAGTGTAAGAGCTGTGTCCAGAAGGTAAATTGAGGTAGGCCAGTCTGAGGAGCATGGACATCATCTTGCGGGCATTGAAGAACCACATGTGTTAAATCTTGAGCAAGTAGAAAAAGAAAAAAGAAAAAGCTGAGCAAGTATGGCAATTGTGAATTATGACTTCCATCCAGGGGCTCTGGTGTGGCCCACTTAAAGGGCCCAGCCGGGCCCTAGCTGATTTGGCTCAGTGGATAGAGTGTCGGCCTGCAGACTGAAGGGTCCTGGGTTCGATTCCAGTCAAGGGCACATGCCTGGGTTGCAGGCTCAATCCCCAGTAGGGGGTGTGCAGGAGGCAGCCAATCAATGATTCTCTCTCATCATTGATGTTTCTATCTCTCTCCCTCTCCCTTCCTCTCTGAAATCTATCTATCTATCTATCTATCTATCTATCTATCTATCTATCATCTATCTATAGGCCTAGGAGATCCTTACTGAGTATTCCTCATCTCTCCTACCATGTTAGGGAAATACAGCTCAGAGATCAGGCCAGCCTTCTTCCTCACCATCCCATATGTGCTGGTCCCATTCTGGGCTGGTGTGAGGGTCTTCAACCAGGCCCAGCCACCAACCTGCTGCACCCCCAACATGGTAAGTACCGTGCCTCCAGGCATGCCTGTGCCCACTTACCTCAGTCTCCCCATTTGAGTTGTTTCTGGTCAAAAACATTATCTCCTTGGAAGGATCTCCTTGGTCATTAGAAAAGAAGGGATGAGCCTTTATGCAGTGCCTGTTGGATTGCTGACTTCTCACCGTCTCTCTCTCATGGGGCAGGTGCAGGAAGAACAAAGAAAGGGTCTCCTGCAGCGCCCGGCTGACCTGGCTCTCGTCATTTACCTCATCCTTGCTGGGTTCTTCACCCTCTTCCGGGGCCTTGTGAGTCTGGCTGGTCTACCCCTCTCCTGCCTTCAGCCTCCGTCCCTGGCCTTCCCTTTCCACATATGTTTACTCCCTGCAAAAGGGCCACTGCTCTCCCATCTGATCATCAGGGAAGTTCATCATTGAGTCTGACCTGAGTGTTTCACCACTAAGCCCCATTCCCTGTAGCCTTCTCCCCAGCTTTGAGATCTGTGGCTTCTCGGCCAGAGGATAGAACCAAGGCTGGGGGTGGGGGGGTAGAGCGAGGGGTGTGAGCCCTGCCTGGGAGGATGGGGAAAGCTTTTGGTGGGAGGGATATTTGAGGTGGGTTGTTGGTTTGTCTGTTGGCCACAGGTGGTGCTTGACTGCCCCACAGATGCCTGCTTTGTCTATATTTATCAGTACGAACCATACCTACGGGACCCTGTGGCCTACCCAAAGGTGCAGGTGAGAGGGCAGGTGGGAGGAAAGGACCATGTGTAGGGGTCCACTGGGCTTCTTTGAAGCAGGTGCCTAAAACACAAGTCCAACTGGCAGAAGCTCAAATGGAATTATTGTCCTATAAACAAAGTATAGGTACAGTCTCAGGTATGGCTGGATCCAGGAGCTCAAGGAGAGCTCTGGCTCTGGGCTCTGTTTTCTTTGCATGGGCTCCCCTCCCAGGTGGTCCCTTTGTGGAATGGCAGAGAGAGCCTTGGGCAGCGCCAGGCTTCCTTCTGACCTACTTAGCTACCCCAGAGGAATGTGAGCCTTTATCTCCCCAGAGCTTAAGCACAAGGCTCAGGCAGGCTCTGATTGGCTAAGTTTGAATCACATCCCCATCTTGTAGCTGATCATTGTGGACAGAAGTGAGGTGGGGGGCAGTGGGAAGGGTGGGGACCCCCAAAGGAAATAAAGGTGCAGGTTGCACAGGGTAGGATGTGCAGAGAGCTTCCATCCTGGGTGGGGTCTGAGGCTGGCCAGAGCCTCCCTGGGGTTCCCACCTGAGGGGTCTCAGGAAACCCATCAGGGGCATCTGCTCATCATATCTGCTCATCACAGATGCTGGTGTATATGTTCTATGCATTGCCCTTCTATGGCCTGGCTGCCTATGCCCTTATCTTCCCTGGCTGTTCCTGGCTACCTGATTGGGCCTTGGTGTTTGCTGGAGCCATTGGCCAGGTGAGGCGGGGCTGGGGTGTTGGGGGTCAGGTGCGTAAGAAAGAAAGTTTCTGCCTACCCATCAATTTCTTTTGTGCTCTCCCTGGTCAGGGTGATGCTGGGCCCCTGAGAGGCCCCAGCCCCAGCTCAGCACCCCAGGATTCCTTAGTCTGGGGGAGAAAGAGCCAGACACAGACCATCCCCAACCCCATGGGGTCAGAACTGAAGAGAGGGAGAGGGAGAGGCTGAGAGGGATTACAGAGGGGACAGATTACTTAAAAGAGGGGGCGTAGGAACTGGGCTTAGACATATGGGTATGAGAGCTCCAGGCAGGGAAGGACATTCCAGGAATGGGAACAGCATAAGGAAAGGGACAGAGGGGCACGGTGATTTAGCAGAGCCATAACAATGGTAAAAGCAGGGGCTAGAGAAATTGGCAGCTAGATGCTGAGGGCTTTGAACTCTGACCTTGGGGGCTTCCGTGTAGAAAGATGGAGAACAGTGGGAGGTATTTGAGCAGAGGAGGACCGTCAGAGCTAGGGGTCTACTTCTGGGTTCCTGATGGAGTATGATAAAGGCTGGGCCCAGGTCAGAGCAGTGGGAACCAGGAGGACATCGATGGTATAATCAACAGAATTTGTGTCAAGGGCAGCTGTCTGGGTTGAGGAAGAGCTGGACAGAGAGAGAGGGTGTAGGGTCCAGCAGACACAGTGGACATGGTTCTGGTTAGGCAGCTGGGGAGAAGCTCACAGACTGATGGACAGGACAGACAGGACCGTAGGGACAGAGATATTTAGAGACAAACAGATGGACTGGAAAGAGGAGACAGGCAGGTCAGCAGAGCCGCAAGATGGGGACAGGGACCCCTGGGCTCCCCAGGGTGGAATGTTGTTGATGCTGGGACTGGTTCTTTCCCAGCCCCTGACATCTATCCTCCCTGTGTGGCCATCAGGCGCAGTTCTCACACATGGGTGCCTCCATGCACCTGCGCACACCCTTCACCTACCGGGTGCCGGAGGATGCCTGGGCCTGCTTCTTCGTGTGCAACATGCTGTATGCACTGGGCCCTCACCTGCTGGCCTACCGCTGCCTGCTGAGGCCAGCCTTCTTCCAGCGCCTGCCACCCAGCTCCCAAGTCCTCCACGAGAAGCAGCACTGAAGGGGCCTGTGGGACTCCCCAGGACTCCTTTAAGACACCCAGCGGGCCCTGCCCCAGAAGGATGGGTTGGGTTTTTTGGAGGCAGGAGGTACATCCATGGTGTCTTTGTTTCTGGCTATGATGGTTTCAAGGCCAGCTGGTGGGATGGGAAACCCAAGGGCCAGGTGTTCAGGCAGAGAGGGCCACAGCCACACTCAGCTGTCACTGCTCCCCAGCCTCTGTGGGTTCTTCTACTCCCTTGCCAAGTTTATCCATTACCCCCAGGGATCCTTTTGCTAAAAGCCCTTTTGATGCCTAAAAATGTTGCTGCCTGAGTGTTTCAGGGGGCAGGGGTGAGGGACTGTCTTTTCAGACCCCACAAAGGCCCACCATCACTGCCAGTGTGACTGTCAGGGACAGAAGGTGCCAGACAGCAGAAGCCTGTCTCTGGTTGGTGTGCGCAGCTCCACTTTCCAGATGAGGAAAACAGACTTAGAGAGGATCCGAACCTGCCTGGAGTCACAATCAGGACAAGAGTCCGAAGTCCTATTTCTGCTAATAAATTATAATGAATACTGTGGCATCGTTATTACGCACCTACTGTTTACCATGCCAAGGGCTAACCTCACATGCTATAATATAGGATCTCACCCCATATTCCAGATGGGGAAACTGAGCCTGCAGGCGATGAGGGTCCTGGTCTGCGGGCACACCTCCTGGGTGCAGCTGAGCTAGGGACCAAGCCCTGGCCACTTCAACCACAAAGCCCGTAGTCCTGCCTTTGCTGTCGAGTTGACTCATATTTTGGGGAAACAGCCTGGGGAGGCAGTCAGGGGCGTGGGGGAGGAGCTCATTGTTTCCAGGTTTGATTACTGAACCTGGATGAAAGACCAGGTTCAGGGGTGATAGGCCCAGAGTGCGGTCAGGGGCGTGATCAGACCCTCTTCAACCTACCGACACTTATTAAGCATCTATTGTGTGTTTAGCCATTGGATCGTCACCAAAGAATCGGTACTTCATTTCCCAGAGGTGGAAACGGGCTCAGAGAGGCCACGCTCTCTTCCAAGGCCCCACAGTGGGTGAGGGGCAGAGTTGGGTTTAGATCTGTTGCTGCATGAGCGGGTCATTGTCGCGGGACCCATCACCCAGTGAGCACCTTTTCAGTGCCAGAGGCCAGGACAACGAGATGGCCACTCAGTGACAAAGGGGAAAACAGACCTGCAGACCAAGCTCCTTTCCCAGGCTCCTCAGCTCCCTGCCCCTGCAGGGTATCTGAGGACGAAGACTCCACCAGGCCCCTCGCCTGGGTTTTAAAGATGCTTAACCTGAGCCCCAGAGAGGTTCCTCCGCAGGCCCAGTCGGCCAGCAAGAGCAGGGAACTCACTCTCCAGTGCTCCTGCCCACACCCGCGCCCGGGCTTCCTTTCAGCGGAGCGCGCGCCTCCGCTTTCCCTTTAACAACCCCCCCAAACCCCGCCACCTTGTCCGCCTCCCTCCTCCCCTTGCAGGCAGTCACCGGGATTGCGCTGCCCCTGAGACCTGCCTAGTCCTTCCTCTATGTGCCCGGAGCGCAGTCCTGGCGCGTAGGGTCCGCTCGGCGGGGGCCTACGGGCAGCATGGTGAGTGGGGCCGCGGCGCGGGTCCCCGTAGGTCCCTCTCTGGGATTCTAGCTCCGTGTCTACGTCCCTCCGTGTTTCTCTCTCCAGTCTCTCCCGCTCCGTTTCTCCCATCCCCTCGGTCTCTTAACCTGCTTCTCGAACTCTCTGCGTCTCCGTCTCTATCCCTCTCCGTCTCTCCCTACTTTTCTCTCCCTCTCGGAGTCTCTCTGTCTCTCGCTCTCCTAATGGCTCCCTCTTGTCTGTGTTCCTCTCCCTCTTGCTCGCTCTCCTCTCATCTTTTTCAGCCTCTGTCTCTCCCTCTGCATGTTTCTGACTTTTCTTCCTCTTCTTTGTCCCTTTTGCTCTCTCTCCTCTGCCTTCATCTCTCCCTGCTTTTCTCCCTGTGTCTCTTTCCCTTTTCTCGCTCTCTCTCTCCCTCTCCTCCTCCCTCTCTCTTTCTCTCCTCTTCTCCACGACTCCCCCGCATCCCTAACCCCCACCGGCCGGCCGGGTTTGCTGCAGTCTCCTGGCGCACGAATAACCTTGCCGCTGCCGCTGCTCGGCTCCTCCCTCCTCTCGCCTCCTCCGCCCAGGTCGGAGCGAAGGGGGCGGGGCTCGGGCCCCCGGAGTTGAGGTTAGGGGATCGGGCGGGACTAAGAGAGGGTGCGCTCAGGCGGGTGGGCTTTGTGCGAGAGGGAGGGTGTGACGTCCCAGGAGAGGGAATGGGGAGGGAGGGCTTTGCCAGCCTTCCTGGGGGACTCCTCTGGGACCCTAGACGAGGAGGAGGCCTGGGCCCGTGAGAAGCGAGGGCTAGTCCTCCTAAAGGCAAAAGCCAGGAGGTTGGACTGAGTGTCCGATATCCCCAGGTGTGGGCTCGGGCGGCCCTCGGTCCCTGCGCGCTCTGGGGAGTCTTGTTGCTCGTGGCCCCCGCAGGCGCGCAGCGCGGCAGGAAGAAGGTCGTGCACGTGCTGGGTAAGTCAGAGAGCAGTGGCCAGGTGTGATCGCCAGGGTGCATGGAGGAGGAAAGGGGAGGGCAGTGGGCGGTCCCGAAGGCCACCGTCCTCCCCCACCAAGCTCCTCCCCCTCCCAGTTCCCTCCCTGAGCCTCTCTACCCATCTGAGTTACCCACACCCAAGTTTAATAACCACATCCCCCTCCAGGATGCCCTCCCCAGGTTCCCTACCCCACCCCTAGGACTTCATCTGAACCCTCCTTGGTCATCCACAGAGGGCGAGTCGGGCTCGGTGGTGGTGCAGACAGCGCCCGGGCAGGTAGTCAGCCACCGGGGTGGCACCATCGTCTTGCCCTGCCGTTACCACTACGAGGCAACCGTCCACAGCCACGAAGGTGTCCGTCTCAAGTGGACTAAAGTGGTGGAGCCGCTGGCCTTTACCGATGTCTTCGTGGCGCTGGGCCCCCAGCACCGGGCGTTTGGCAGCTACCGAGGGCGGGCGGAGCTGCAGGGTGATGGTCCTGGGGACGCCTCCTTGGTTCTCCGAAATGTCACGCTGCAAGACTATGGGCACTATGAGTGCGAGGTCACCAACGAACTAGAGGATGACACTGGCATGGTCAAGCTGGACCTGGAAGGTGACCAGCCTGTGGGCAGGATGAGAGGCATTTCTCAGGGAGGAGAGGGGAGGGAATTGCAAGGAAGAGAAACCAAATCCTTGGCCTGAAGGAATTTAGAGGCTTGGTGGGGTAGTTTGATTCACGGTGGTCATTGCTACCCAGGGACACTAACATCTAAAAGGGGGTTGCTGGTGGCATCTGGTGGGTAGAGGCCAGAGATACTGTGATATATACCACAAAGCACAGGACAGTCCCCCAGGGCAAAGAATGACCCAGACCAAAATGCCAATAGTGAGGATGTTGGGAAACCCTGGTGTAGGATTCAGGCACAGTAAGATCCAGGCACTGGTACCATGTCAGGAGTCCCTCCCTCAGCTCTGACTCCCTGGGTGGGCTTTCCTCTTGCAAGTTTTCCCCAACGAAACTAAAAATTCGTGCCAGGCTTCCACCCTCCCAGCTTAGCAACTGATTTCTTAGAAGTCTCAGACTTGTCCCTCATTGGCCTCAGCTTCTGAGTCATGTGCCTAGCCGTGGCCAGAAGATGGGGATGCTCTGATTGGCTGACAGTGAAACTTTGAGGTGGCATTTCTATCTGAAAAAATTCCCTTCCACCTGGTTTGTCTTCTTCAGTCATTTACTAGTAGAAGATCCTTGGAAAGATTTTGGGGCCTTCACTTGCCAACTTCTTTTAATAGTAAATAACACAACAATAGCAGCAATTCTCCTTTATTGGGCATTGTCTATGTGCCAGGCACTTGGCTGAAGAGCTCTCTGGAGTTTCTCATTTAATTTTCCCAAAACCCCTGAGGATGGTTCAACTACCTTGGAGAGGTTAGACGTGTGCCAAGGGCAAATGATAGTGAGCAGAAGAGCCAGGACTTAAACCCCAGTCTGCCAGGCTCCGGTCTTCTCCCTGGTTGGTCCCTGTTTGCCACCTCCTTGCACCTGCTGAAAGTACCCAATAAACCCCCAAGGTCCGCCCTTCAAACACACACAGACAGAACACTTGTGAGCTGAGTTGACTGCAAGTCTGACAAGTTATAACGACTGATGGTGCAAGGAAAACGAAGGGGTACTGACTGCCCTGGACAGTGCTGTGAATCAAAGGGAGTTTTTGCCCAGGGTCAACCTTTCAGGGGCTCCCAGTGTAGGGGAGCCAGCACTGGACATAGACATTCCCAGCTTTGTGGACTCAGGGCTTGATCAGAGGGAAGGTCCCAGTGCTGGAAGAATGTCAGAAGCACCTAAGACCTTATGGAGGAGGGTTGTGGGTGCTGGGTTTTGAAGGATGAATAGGAGTTCAACAGGTGGAAAGAACATGAGCAAATGTCTCCAACGGTGGAAAGGGGGTAGACGCGATTAAGTATGTTAAGGAGGAGGGTCAAGTGAATCAAGTTTAAGGCAAAGGGAGCCAGGAGGAGTGTGAGCTGGAAAAAAGCATGGTCAGATCTGAGACCAGAGTGAGGGATGGACTGGAAGATCTAGGTTGAAGAGACACAGGGCCCCCCAGTGTCAGGTGGGTGGGGGATGGTTGGGAGGGCCTTAGCTGACTCCCCTGTGTTTTCCCAGGCGTGGTCTTCCCTTATCACCCCCGTGGAGGCCGCTACAAGCTGACTTTCACTGAGGCGCAGCGCGCCTGCGCTGAACAGGATGGTATCCTGGCGTCGGCCGAGCAGCTGCACGCGGCCTGGCGCGACGGCTTGGACTGGTGCAACGCGGGCTGGCTGCGCGATGGCTCGGTTCAGTACCCGGTGAGCCAGCCCCGGGAGCCCTGCGGCGGCCTGCGCGGGGCCGGGGGCACCGGGGTTGGCGGAGGTGCCTCCGGGGGCGTGCGCAACTACGGCTACCGCCACAACGCTGAGGAACGCTACGACGCCTTCTGCTTCACGTCCAACCTCCCCGGTGCGTATGCCCCACCCCTTGGAAGACGCGCTCTCCCCTCCCGCGGCAGGCCTCTTCCGGGACTCCCCCCACCCCACCCCCACCTCGTCTCCCTTTCCCACCCCACCCCACCCCCAGTTTCTTCTCCCCCGCCCTTGCCCTCTGGGAGCCAGACCAGGACATCCTTTCCCCCCGGACCGCCACGTCGCGCAAACGCTGCTCAGGCCGAGGCAGGGGTCCCGGGCCGCACGGAAGGGGAAGCTCTCTCTCTCTCTCTCTCTTTTTTTTTAATGTTTTTATTGATTTCAGAGAGAAAGGGAGAGGGAGAGAGAGATAGAAACATCAATGATGAGAGAATCATTGATCGGCTGCCTCCTGCACGCCTCCCACTGGGGATCGAGCCGGCAACCCGGGCATGCGCCCCTGACTGGAATTGAACCCGGGACGCGCCAGTCCACAGGCCGACGCTCTATCCACTGAGCCAAACCAGCTGGGGCGAGGGGATGCTCTTTAATCTTGAGTCTGGGGTCCTGGGTTGCAGGCGGTGGTGGTGGGGAGTCCTGAATCCCAAAGAGGCCAGGTCCCCGAACGGTCCAAACCACTCCCCCTCCTCCGCAGGTCGGGTCTTCTTCCTGAAGCCGCTGCGGCCCTTGGCCTTCTCTGGAGCAGCGCGCGCGTGCGCGGCGCGCGGAGCGGCGGTGGCTAAAGTGGGGCAGCTGTTCGCCGCGTGGAAGCTGCAACTGCTGGACCGCTGCACCGCAGGCTGGCTGGCCGACGGGAGCGCGCGCTACCCCATCGTGAACCCGCGCGCGCGCTGCGGTGGCCTCCGGCCTGGCGTGCGCAACCTCGGTTTCCCCGATCCCGGGCGCAGCCTCTTCGGCGTCTACTGCTACCGCGCGCCTGGCGCGCCCGACCCAGCACCTGGAGGCTGGGGCTGGGGCTGGGCGGGAGGCGGCGGCTGGGCCGGGGGCGCACGCGACCCCGCTGCCTGGACCCCGCTGCGCGTCTAGGCTCGGAGGGCACGGAGAGCTGGGGGAGGGGTCCTTGGGGGCTGGCCGAGTCCTCTGTTGTCCCCTGGACACGGACCACGCCCCCTGTGGTGCCCTACTGGCTGACCAAGCTACTGTGGTCCTTGAACACTGACCACACCCCCAGAGACAAGTCTCCTGGAGTCCCTGGACACTGACCAAGCTCCCCTTTCTTGCACAGTGGATTTCTCCCCTTCCCCTGACTTTCTCCAGCAGACCAAGCACACTCCCTGATGCCCCCTGGAGGCCAACAGACCCCACGGTCTCCTGAAGACTACCCCTCCCAAGGCCACCTGGACACAGAACCATCTCAGTGGTCACCTGGAGGCTGGACCCACGCCCTCTGCATCTCCCTGGAGACTGAAGACTTAATGGTCACCTGGCAACTGAACCATCCTCCTATCACCTGTAGAGAAACTAGAAACAGCAAATTTGACAGGTGACCACGCCCCCATAGTCACATGTGGGCTCCTGTCTTCTCCCCTACGGTGACGTGTTGATTGGGTACTCCTATCATTGACACCTCCCCCTCAACTCCCCTGAAATTTCTGTAGTAAGAGACCAAGTCCCCAGGTCACCGTGGACCAGAGGCGCACGGGACCCCGCTGCCTCATCTCTCCAGTTTTAGGAGAGACCGCCTTTTGTTACTGCTAAGATAGATTGAAATGCCCCAGCTGGCTCGCATGACTGGCTGCCCCACCCTCAGGTATCTCTCTGGAAGGGCAAGTCCACCCCCACCTGGCCTCCTTTCTCCTGGCTGTCACCAAAGCAATCATTCCCAGGACACGGGGGCCTATAAGATCCACGCTGTGGAGGCAAGCCACACCACTTCCCATTGTCTCTAAGGTGACCAGCCCTTCTTCTTGCCAGTCACACAACCCTTCCCTCGTCAGTCACACCCATGGAGATAGTGCCTCCGTCCTTTAGCTGTAACCATGGATACCATACTTTCCCCATCTCACCAGCCCCCATCCTGGAGACCTACAACTCCACTTTAATTGTCCCCACCCTGACCAACAGCCATGGAGACCACCTTCCCCCCACTGTCCAGAGAGTTAACCAACATTCAGTTCTCCAGCTTTCACCATGGAAACGTGCTGCCCTTTCCCCAGGCCCACCCCAGCTCCTTGCCACCCTCCAAGTTAAACAACTGTTGCCATGGAGACCAAACTGGAGTCTGAGGTAACAGAACACCTGTCTCCCTAGGCTTTTCCTTGTTGGTAGGGCCCTGCCCACCAAGTTGTTACCATAGAGACTGTTAATGTCATTCCCATGACAACTAACCCCCCAGCTCTCAGGAACTTACCATGGGCAGGAACTGTACCCTATAGGGCTTAATGGCTGCCCCTTCACCAGGTGGGCTCAGCCCCAGGCAGCATCCTGAGACAGGGCTGGACTTACAGGGCTGCTGAAACCCTCCAATTGCACGCTAACTATATCCCAGACAGCAGCTGTGCACGACATACCCTTGGGATGCCCAGGTGTTTTCATTGCCTCTGTACAGATGAGCAACCCGAGGCACTGGCATGCCTTGGCCCTTTGAGCTGTGCAAGCACTGAGCTCCCCTTTTCCTCTCTCAGACCCCATCCCCATTCTCACTGAGCTCTTCTTCCCTTCCCTAACCCCCCAACCCCTATTTTCCTCCTAGGAGATCCAGGAGAGATAGGTTCTTAAACCCCAGAAATCCACTCTGAGCTCCAGGTTTTAAGGGGAGATTATTTTTTTTAATTTATTGATTTGAGAGAGAGAGAGAGAGAGAGAGAGAGAGAGAGAGAGAGAGAGAGAGACATTGATTTATTCCACTTATTTGTGCATTCATTGATTGATTCTTGTTTGTGCCCTGACCGGGGATCAAACCTGCAACCTTGGTGTATCAGTGCTGTAACCCACTGAACTACCTGGCCAGGGCTTAAGAGGAGATTCTTAAAGAAGTCAGAACCCAGCCAAACTCCCCAGTGTAGAGAGCCATCCAGCCGTGGGAAATCCCAATGCCATGGTCTTGCCTGGAGTAGCACTGGGGACCTCCTGGAGCCCCCTTTACTGTCCCATCCATCTTGAGGAAACCCATCTGTGGGTTGGGAACCAGGTTGGCTTGGGTTCTAATCCTACCTGTGACCAAGTGACAAAACCCCTGAGCCTATTTCCATCTCTGTATCAGGGCTGCTCTGAGGTCCCAGTGAGTGCAAAGCATACAGAAGGGGATGTATATAATGAGAAAAAGAGGCAGCTAGTGAATAATTACTTCAAAATGTTTCCCAGCGGGAGGTCCTTGGTGATAATTCAGTCAGAAGGTCCTCATTCCTCAGGACCACATCCCACTCCTCAATCTCCTCTTCTTTCACCCATTTCCCCCCCCTCCCCCCCCCCCCCGCCCCCTGTAGGTCTGGCACTTCTCAGTCCTGTCCTGATTGGGTCACTGACAAACCCAGTGGTTCCTCTCAATATCCAGTGTGTGAAGCTGGATGGGGACTGCCTGCTTCAGGAAGGCAGAGAGGTTGCAGTTTTCCTGGGTTGGATGGGGAGAGTATGGGCTGAGGAGCACTGGAAGTTTCTAAACAAAAGGAGGAGAGAAAAAAATGTGATTTGGTTGTAGAAGTGAGATGGTCGATATAACTGTTCATCCTTTTATACCAGACTTGAGCAAACTTCCATACGCAAACTGTTCCTCTGATGCAGGGTCCAGCTCCTTGGTTAGATTACCTTGGACCTTAGCATCCTCAAACAGGGGACTGGGGTGAGGAGCATGTATACAGAGATTCCTGCATGGGATTTCTTTCATCCCGCCTTTTCCTGCTGGCATACTTTCTGCTGGCATACTTTCTCCCTTCCACTGTTCCAGCTCCTTGGTTTCCAGTGAGTATGTAACCACCTCCACTCATAAGATATGGAGGAGCTGACTCCACCACCTTGCAGCTCAGGCCAGTGAGTGATGTGGCCCATCTCCCTGGGCAGCCCTGATTGGTCCAGGGATGGATGCGGGCCCATGCAGACCAATGAGAAGTAGTCCCTAGGATTTTTGCTGGATGATTGGGCGGAGGGAACCTCCCTTCTGCTGGGGTCACTGCTGTTGGAGTGGATGTCTCCAGGGTCCATTGGGAGGACAGCTAAGGGATGGCAACTTGGATGGAACCCTCCCAGAAGCCAGGTATTCAGAAAAACCTCTCTCTCTCTCTCTCTCTCTCTCTCTCTCTCTCTCTCTCTCTCTCTCCTCCCCCCCCCCATCCTCTACTGCCCAGTTTACTTCCCAAAGTTTCTTACCTGTCCCTCCAGAGATGTTTTATGTTCAGTCAAGCAAACATACATATATGTTTCTTTTCCCCACTTTTACACAATTGGTGGCAGCATATACTTTCTTATATGGTAAAATTTATATAACATAAAATTCACCATTGTAAATGTCTTAAAGCGCTCCATTCAATGGCATTTTGCATATTTATAATGTTGTACAACCATCTAGTTCCAAGACATTTTCCTCACCCCAAAAGAAACCCCCCTTTAAGCAACTGCTCCCCATTCTTTCCTCCCCCCACTGCCCCGGCAAATGCTAATCTACCTTCTGCATCTATGGGTTTGCCTATTCTTGATATTTCATATAAACGGAATCGTACAATATACGTCCTTTTGTGTCTGGCTTCTTTCACTCAGCATGATGTCTCTGAGGTTCAGCTAGTTGTAGCTTGTGTCAGTGCTTCATTCATTCTATGGCTGCATAATATTCCATGGTATGTGTATACCACATTTTTAAAATTCATTTATCATGCCGAAACCGGTTTGGCTCAGTGAATGGAGCGTCGGCCTGCGGATTGAAAGGTCCCAGGTTAGATTCCGGTCAAGGGCATGTACCTGGGTTGCGGGCACATCCCCAGTGGGGGTGGTGCAGGAGGCAGCTGATCGATGTTTCTCTCTCATCGATGTTTCTAACTCTCTATCTCTCTTCCTTCCTCTCTGTGAAAAATCAATAAAATATATTAAAAAAAAAATTCATTTATCAGTTGGTGGACATTTTGATGACCGTGGATAACACTATTATGAACATTTGTGTACCATACATAGTTTAAAAGTAACTCTTATTTTACTTAATAATGTATTTTTGAGATAGTTTCCATCAACATGGAAAGATTCCCCCAAAACATTTTTTGAAGGTCGGCAGAGTTTGGGTTGTTCGGATGCACCATACTTTTTGTAGCCAGTCTCCTAACGGTGGGCACTTAGTTTCCCATATTTTGCTGTTAGTCATAAGCACCCACGTCATCTCACACAAGTACAACAGGAGGATGCTATCAGTTGATCGATCAAGGGATCAAAATTTGCCATTTTGATAGTGACCTCCACCCCTTCTTAGAGGTAAGGCCAACTTATATTCCATCAGGCATACTTGCTGTTTCCACACATTCTCACCAGCATCATGTTATCACTGTTTACCTTAGCCAACATGATAAGTGAAAATGGAATCGCACGGTGGTTGTCACTTGCGATTCTCTTATGTGTGAAGCGGAACATCCTCCACTTTGACCTTCGGTGCAGATGGTTGAGTGAATCATAAACCATTGTCAACTTAAGTATATGGTCATTATTGATCTATGCAAAGCTTCTTCTCTTGGTAGATTTTTGTTCCCTTTTTTTTTTTTTAAATGCTCTTCTTTGTTATCTTGGTGTTCATGCAAAAAGTGTGCTATTTTGTTTAGGACATATTGTAGCTTAAGAGCTATCTGTATTTCCTTTTCTGTGAATGTTTTGTTCATAACCGTTGCACATTCAGCTATTGGATTATTAGGTTTTCTTTTTTCTATTGATTTGTGGGAGCTCTTTATATATTAAGGTAAGAAGTCCTTTACCTCTGTTTGAAAACTGTCTCTAAGTTTGGCATTTGCTTTTTGACCTTGCTTATGATATTTGTTGCCATACAGCTTTTAGAATAAAGCCCCAACTCCTCACTACAGTCCATATAGCCTGAATAGTCCATCTTTTGCCTCTCTGTCCTCATCTCCCTCCACTCTCCACCTCTGTCACTATGGTCTCCTTGCTGTTTCTCAAATGACCATGTTCCCTTTTGCAAGAGGATTTTTGCCTTTGTTGTTCCCTCTGCCTGAAACTCCTTTCCCTTCTTCCCCTCATCATCTAATTGATCCAACTTCTTTAGATGCCATCTGCCTCCTCTAGGAAGCCTTCCCTGACCACCTCCCAAGTACCATGTCTGTCTTATTCACCACTATCTCCCCAGCACCAAGCACAGTACACAGCTCATAACAGCTTCTCAGTAAGTACCTGCTGAGTGAATGAATGAAGAAAGTGTCAGGAGGCAACAGGCATGTTGAACTGTTAAAAATTTTTATTAAAATGTCCAAGAAGTACATTAATGTCCACAGTGTCAGATACCACAGACCCACAGAACACTGTAGCTCACAGCAAAACCAGTGGAACCCAAAGCTGTTCACACACACACACACACACATGCCACACATGTGGCCCACACAAACCCCAAAGGGAAAGACCAAAAGACAAACCACCCACTTTAGAAAATACCATAGTCCCCTCCCACCATGGAGCTGGGGTGGGGGCAGGGCAAGGGGCTGAGGGGGCCAAGGCAGGGAGCATAAACGAGGACACTCCCCAAAGGGTTGCATCTCCAGGCCCCCAACAAAGGAAAATTCTTTTGTGACATGGATGACTGAAGATGTGTTAATTGTTATTCTATTTTTTTTTAAACCAAGAATTATCAAAGCAAGAAGGCAAACCTATATCCCTGGGCTTTCTCAGTGATAACCATATGGCGGGGCAGTGGATAATGTCTATAGCAGGGAAGACTGAAGACCATGGTCAAGGATGAGGGCCTAGTTTGCACTTCTCAATCTTTTTCTAAATCTGTGTGTGTGAGAGGGAGCACAATTATGTCTCAATTCCTTCCTCAATGCAGAGGGCAGTGTTTGGAGTCAGACAGAGGCAGAGCCAAATCCTTACTTCTGTCTTGACTGTGACTAGAAGCCAGTGCCTTTCTCTTATCTGAGCCTGATGGTTCCTACGTCAATGGGCTGTTGAGAAGATTCTAGGAAATAGTAAGTTATTAGCATGGTACCGACTCCAAAGTTGTCAGCTATAATTATTACTTCCCAGGAGGGATATAGGCTCAGTCAACACATTCTTTTCTCTACCGAACCCTTCGATGGACCATATATTTGCTTATTTTCCTTCCTGGAGAGTCAGTCTCCACTGTGGTTTTTAATACGAATCCACAGATTTTTACCAGACCGAAGGGGCTTAGAGTCGACAAAACATGGAGGAAAAGCTGTGGATCTTTCCTCCGGGAGATCAGGGAGCTGGTTTCGGCCTTCAGCTTGGAAAGTCCTTTCATAGGTTGCAGATTTGGGGGAGGAAGGCCAGCTGCGTTCTTTCCCACTTAAAAAAGCTTGAAAAAAACCAACTATGGCTTAGCCGGTTTGGCTCAGTGGATAGAGCATCGGCCTACGGACTGAAGGGTGTCGGGCTTGATTCTGGTCAAGGGTACATGCCCGGTTGCAGCTCAATTCCTAGTAGGGGGCGTGCAAAAGGCAGCCAATTAATGATTCTCTCTCATCATTGATGTTTCTATCTCTCTCCTCCCTTCCTCTCTGAAATCAATAAAAGTGTTATAAAAAAAAAAAAACTATGAGAGAAAAATGTGTGTGTTTCAGTTTTAACACTATATCCCTCTACAACATGACTGCAGGTAGATGTCACTACTTCAATCTGTAAGCATTTCTAGTCTTCCAGGCAATGACTGGAGACAGGGCTGGGGTGGCAATAGGAGTGGGCTCCAGGGCAGTGCACTAGCAATGTCTGCTTGAGGGATGGGTACGGGCACTGATCTAGAAAACTGGGCACCTCCTTGGTCCAGGAAGGAGGTTCTTCGTCTCCCTGAGAGATGGAGGGGGAAGAAATCTGGGCTTGTCAAGCCCTAAATATCCGTGTGTGTGTGTGTGTGTGTGTGTGTGTGTGTGTGTGTCACCACACATGCAGAACCACCAAACCTCAGCTCTGGGACAAGACCTGGGAGAATAAGCAATACCTTCCGGTCATTGCCCACATATTGCCCTGACTATTCTGACCCCTAACTCTGAGGGCATGGAAGGAAGCTGTTCTAAAAACATCCCCAACATTCAGTACATAGGAGTTCAAGACTGTTTACCCACCAAGACCAAAGGCTGAACTTGGGTTCAAGTCCAAGGTCATGGAAGAGCAGTTGTCAAGTTCAAGCGGTGTGCTTCCACGTAGTTTTTGATTCCCAACGCAGTCACTAAAGGCTTCAGGCTGCATTTAGGACATCCGACAATTTACAAAGCCTGGATCTGGCAGGAAAAGCAATTCCTTAGTGCAGATCCAAACAGACACTCTTGCACCCTCATCAAAGCCTTATCTCCACAACTGCCAGTGAGCCTTGCCAACAAGTGCAGCAAAGAGTCATCTTTGCCAATTGTGCTTCCTTCCACTGAGATTCTCCCAGAGTCCAGCCTGACTAGAACTGGATTTTCAGACGCATGGCCACGCCTGCCAAGAGGACCTGTGTATGTAAGAAAGAGGAGAGAGGAGCTTTTTACAAAAGGTGGGGGAGGGGGCTTGGGGCTCAGGGGCTTCCGGGCCCTCTCGTTTCTCTCTAGGCTCTATCTTCCCAGGCGAAGGCCCCAGAGGAGGCGTGAGAAGGGGGTTGTGCTTTCGTTTGCCTGGTTCTTCAGCAGAAATTCCCCTCCTCCTTCTCCCAGTCCTCTGCCGGATGCTTCTTGTGTTTTCTGCGTTCCTTGTGTGATTTGTGGTGGTGGCGCTGGTGGTGATGTTGGTGGTGGTGATGGTGTCGCCGCATCCGATGGGACCTTCTGGCTGCAGGGAAATGAAGGAAGACAGGGAAGTAGCAAAAGGCGGTGAGAAGCAGTGGCCTGACGTAGCGGCCCTCCTCAGGGGGACGGGAAATGGAGGAGACACCAGGCAAGCTGATCTTTATCTGCAAGGCTGTGTTATCAGGCAGACATTTACTCAAATCAATGCATATAGTCATCAGATGTTTCAATTGGAGACTACAGACAACTGGAAACGTGTTGGGTGTCGGGGGTGGGGGGCGGGGGAGCCACCTACGTTTGGTGCAGACGATTTGGGGCCAGTCCCACTTGCCATTACTCTGGCACCGGATTATGGACACGTGGTGCTGGGTAAATCCTTCGTCGCACCGGTAGCGTACAGTGGCATGGACATTATACTTGGCCTTGCGGGCCCCGATGGGCGAAGCGTTCTCCACTGCTGGAGGGGGACCACACAGCACTGGGGACGGAGGAACCTCCAGTTAGGAGAGTGGCCATAGCGGGATGAATGGTTTCCTCTCTTGTTAGGAATGACACACCTATGCAGGTCCTGCCCTTTGCCCAGCTGTGACCTCCCAGGGCGAGAAGTGATTGTGTCTGTCTCTTCCACCCAGACCTGGAGCCCCTTCCAGGCAGGAACCTCCTGGACACATCCCACCCCCTAATTCTTATTCATGACAGGGATGAAGGAGATGGGAGGTAAGAATAATTTGAGCAAATACAAGGAAGTAAGGATATGATAATTGGCAAAGAAATGGAAGCAAGAATGAACAAAAGTATAAGAGAAAGGTGGTCACAAGAATGCATGTAAATGTTTCCTTAATATGTAAAGAACGCTTGCAAATCAGTAAGACCGACAGGCCGATAGAAAATTAGGCAAAGGAGATGACCTGGCAGGCCACAGGCAAATAAATACAGATAAATAGCCTATCAACATATGAACAGCTAGTCATTCTCAACCTTGAAGATGTGCGAACTACAATAACATTGAGATACTATTTTTTTCATCGCTTATCAACGGTTCTCAACCTGTGGGTCGCGACCCCTTTGGGGGTCCAATGACCCTTTCACAAGGGTCGCCTAAGACCACTGGAAAACACATATATAATTAAATATTGTTTTTGTGATTAATCACTATGCTTTAATTATGTTCAATTTGTAACAATGAAATTGGGGGTCACCACAACATGAGGAACTGTATTAAAGGGTCGCGGCATTAGGAAGGTTGAGAACCACTGACTTAGATGAACAAAAAATAGAAAGTTTGAGAATGCATCAAGTTGTCAAGGATGGGAAAAATGGGCCCTCTCATACAGTGCTGGAGATTGAAAATTGGCTGACTCTTACATTTACACACTTAAAAAACTCATGAACGCATGAATGTGAGCCACAGGAGGGAAAGGGGGCAGGGGGGCAGCGTACCTGTGCCCTTCTTACAGACATAGGGGAGGTTGTAGTTGCAGGGGACGTCGTTCCAGCGCCCACTTTCATGTGCCACCATCACCACACAATCCTCCCCGCCCGCGAAGAAATTGTCTGGCTGGTTCTCTCTCCAGTTCTCATATTGCTGCAGAAACATGGAGCAGGAAGGGGGTGCTCAGGGAACCAGCATCTTGCCTCAGACTCTGGCACTGTCCACTGTGGGGCTCCCCTGGGCAGACCACTCAAACCCTTAGGGACTCAGTCTTTCTATCTGTAGAATGGGCACTGTCTGCCTGCCCTGCGGGTGACTGCCAGTGCGACCTGAGTCACCCCTCCTCTGGCTGGGAGGCTGCTGTGCCGTCTTCCCTCATGCCCCTGCCCCCTGTCTTGCTCCCTAATAGTCTGTTTCCAATATGGGTCACTCACTGTTAGATAAATGGTTGAACAAAAGGTGACCTCAGCCTGGAAGTCCATGATGGCTTCCCTGAGGAGGCAACAGAGAGCTGAAGACTCAGGGAAAAGAATGATGCAGGCAGAGAACAAGCAGAGGAAACAGCTAGTGCCACAGCCCAAAGGCAGGACTAAGCTTGTCCTGTTTGAGGAATGGAATATAGGCCAGGGGGGTTGAAGGTCTTGATGGAGTTTGGGTGTGGTCAGAGGGTGGGCAGGGCCAGTTCTTGGGGTAGAGGAGAAGAGGTGGATTCTTTTTCAATTATGGTGAAATACACATAACAAAATTTACCATTTTAATACTTTTTTTTTGGTTAATCCTCACTTGAGGATATTTCTTTGTATGTTTTTATTGATTTCAGAGCGAGGAAGGGAGAGAGAGAGAAAAATAAAATAATGATGAGAGAGAATCATTGATCGGCTATCTCCTGCACGCCCCCTACTGGGGATTGAGCTGGCAACCAGGGCATGTGCCCTGACCGGGAATCGAACTGTGACCTCCTGGTTCGTGGGCCAATGTCAACCACTGAACCACACTGGCTAGGCTCAAGGATATTTTTTCATTGATTTTTTAGACAGAGTGGAAGGGAGCAGCGAGGGGGAGGAGAGAGAAAGAAGCTTGGGAGCAGCGAGGGGAGGAGAGAGAAAGAAAGAAACCTGGATGTGAGAGAGACACATCCATTGGTTGCCAGGAATTGAACGTGTAACCCAGGTACGTGCCTTTGACCCTTAGGTGTGCAGACGGACGCTCTAACCACTGAACACACCATCCAGGACTCGTTTTAATAATTTTTAAGTGTTCAGTTCATTGCCATTAATTAGGATCCACAAAGTTGTACAACCATCACCACTGTCTGTTGCCAGAACTTTTTCATCACACCAAACAGTAACTCCCCATCTCCCCTTCCCCCGCCCCTGGCAACCACAAATCCACTTCCTATCTATATGTATTTGCCTGTTCTGGATATTTCATATAAATGGAATCATACAATATGTGTCCTTTTAGGTCTGGCTTCTTTCTTAGATCACCCTTTTTTCTTTTTCATTCATTTTGAGAGAGAAAGAGAAATAGAGAGAGAGAGAAACATTGATTTGTTGTTCCACTTATCTGTGCATTCATTGGTTGCTTCTTGTATGTGCCCTGACTGGGGATTGAACCTGAAATCTTGGTGTATCGGAACGACACTCTAATCAACTGAGCCACCTTGCCACGTCTGGCTTCTTTCACTGAGCATCATGTTTTCAAATCTTATCCACATTATCGTGTGTGACAGTGCTTCACTCCTTTTTTCATTGTATTTGTTTGCCTGGACGACATTTTGTGTGTGTATTCATCTGATCATGGACATTTGGGTTGCTCCTTTTGGCAATTATGACTAGTGCCGCTGTGAACAGGTGTGTACCAGTATCTGAGTCCCGGCTTTCACTTCTTTTGGGCACATACCTAGGAGTGGAATTGCTGGGTCGTGTGTGAATTCTATGTTTAACTTTTTGAGGACCTGCCAGACTGTTTCGCATAGCATGAGGAGGTGGGTCTTTATCTTGAGAACCATGGGGGAGTCTGACAGGGCTTGAAGCAGGGAGAATCTTGATCTGATGTATGGTTTTTATTTTATTTTATTTTTTAAATATATGTTTATTGATTTCAGAGAGGAAGGGAGAGGGAGAGAGAGATAGAAACATCAATGATGAGAGAATCATTGATCGGCTGCCTCCTGCATGGTCCCCACTGGGGATCGAGCTCATAACCCAGGTATGTGACCTCAACTGGAATTGAACCTGAGACCCTTCAGTCCGCAGGCCAACACTCTATCCACTGAGCCAAACCAGCCAGGGCTGATGTATAGTTTTTAAAAGGTCCCATGGTCAAGGTTTCCCTCAGGGTGTTGAAAATATTCTGGAACCACACAGAGATGGTGGTTGCACAATGTTGTGAATATACTAAATGCCACTGAATTATACACTTGAAAATGGTTAATTTTATTATGTGAATTTTACCTCAATTTTTTAAAAACTGAGGTAGAGGGGCACCCCTGGTCACCAGGTAGAGGGGCGGGGGTGTAGGTAGCAAGTGTGTGTGCGGGGGGGGGGGGGGGGGACCGGGGGGGCTGCTGCAGGGGTCCCAGTGGAGACCGAGCAGGCAGGGGCATGTAGGGAAATGGGAGTTCCTCAGAGCCTATGGCTGGAGGAGGACCAGTCGATATGAGTAACGGAGTTGTCCCGTCCTGGGTTCCCAGCTTCAGTCAGTAGGTAGATGGGCCCTCTACCTGGCTGGGAAGTTGGGTGCTTTCGGGCTTCACTAAAGCTCACTTGCCGCTTCAGACCTCTGACGGCTCATTTGCATAAGAGGGTGAAGTGAAGCCAGAGCAAAGGGCATGGGGCTCACCCATACCCCGCTGTTGTAGGTGGGCCCCCAGTCAGCAGCCTGGTAGCAGAGACCCAGGCTCCCGCCACTCACCAGCCCTGTGTTGTCCGTCCACTGGAAATCCCTCTCCACGATCCTGTCATTCAGGCCAATCCACGTGTTCTCACGCCCAAAGCCTGCGGGTTGGGGGGTTTTCAGGACTGGGTGCCTGCCTCTCCCCAGTGCCTAGGCTGCCAGCTGGGGGTGGAGGGGAGCACCCAGCCCTTCCTTTGCCTGGAGGTGGCCTGGAGGGGAAAGGGAATGGAGGTGGAAGGATGGAGGTGGGGCAGGAGCCAAAGGCCAGAGGCGGGGGGGGGGGGGGGGGGGGGGGAGGATCCAGACTCTCCCTCAGCCTGGGCACAGGCTGGAGGCCAGGTCCCCCATTTCCCAGCAGCCTGGGGCTCTGGCTGCTCTCTACCCTGGGGGTGGGGATGGGGCACAGAAAACACTTATTTGGCACTTGCTTTGCCACAAATATGTGGCTTAAACAAATGGCCAGAGTAAGGCATTAACAAAGACCGTCGTATCTTCGCAGAAATGACAGTAAGGGACAGGAAAGTCCACGGTGGCTCTAGACAGGACAGCGGTGATACCCAGTGGACCAGGTAGTCACTGAGGACAGAGGAAGGAGAGGAGGATATTTGATTGACGTGAGGAACAAGAAACGAGTGACCCAGGGAATGAACAAATGAAAGAATTAGGAGATGGGGGTGGGGAGTGTGGCCACGCCCAGGGCTGGGCCCCTCCAGGAGTCACAGATGCTGTGACTGGTCAGATGCTTCGGAGCAGGGGCCTCTGGAAACTGCAACTGCCCAGCGAGATGGAGAACAGTGTCCTGAGATATTTCTGAGGACAGTTCCCACCCATGTATGTTTCCCCAATGAAGTCTTTTAAAAGCAAAAAAAAAAAGAAGAAAGAATTAGTGGATGGAATAGGGGAAATGTGAATACATGGATGGATGCACAGAAGGTAGAAAGGATAATGAATGAATCAATAAATGCCGGATTTAATTAATGTGACACTCTTCCTAGGTCTCTGCACAGCTCCTGGCTCATTTTATCCCACACATCACAGATGCTTCCCGTCGCCCTCTACCCCCTGGCCATTTAATTTGTCATCAGCATACTTAGGACCAGCTAAATTATAGTACAGACGTCGTTAATTAGATATTTACTCCCCCACAAGAATGTTATTCCCCGAGGACGGGACAATGTGCATCTTGCTCGCTGCTGTGTCCCAGAGCAAGTGCTTGGTAAATACATGATGAATGAACGAATGAATACAGTGAATATATGAATTAACAAATGAATAAACAGACATGGGAATTATTAAGTGGCCATGGCTTGCACTAATGAACACAGTTTCAGGAAGGTGGTGTCTTCAGGATCCTGGGGACTTCCCTGGCAAAAAGGACCGCAGGGCCACCCTGACCACCCCAGAGTCCCTACTGTTAATGAAGTTGTGTTCCTCAGGTGAGTGGATGCTGGTCAGGTGGCCAGCTCGGCGGCGACAGTCCCTCTCGGCATCCTCCCACGCCCGCCGATGGGCAAAGTACCGGTAGCAGTGGCCCTGGAACTTGTGCCAGCCGCGGTCACAGCCCTCCGTGTCTGGGAAGCAGGAAGGGAGTGTGAGGGGCACTGTCCTTGGCCTGAGAAGTCTGCCCTGCTGGCTTGAACACAGCCAGTCTACCAGAGAGAGGGCCTATCCAAGGTCATTGTGGGGCTAGGTCACCCCTTTCTCTGGGCCAATCCCCACCCCCGGAGGCTCTCTCTCCCCCTTTCAGCTCCCCCTCCCATATTCACTTCTTTTCTTTGTTTCTGGAAGCGATTCAACTGGAAGATCTTTACACCCATCCCCTCTCCTCCCACCTCTGATGTCTCCTCTGATCTGCAGGACCACACCCTCAGTGTGGACCTGGGAACTCGGGAAATGATCTCAGAAAGGCCTAAAATTTCCCTCCTGGCAAAGGGCTCAATTAGACATTTCTCCCAAAGAGATAGACAAATCACCAAGAAGCACATGAAAAGATCATTAGTCATTAGGAAATGCAAATCAAAACCACAATGAGACACCACTTCACACCCACTAGGATGGCTACTAGTATAATTTTCAAACGGGAAAATAACAAGTGCTGGTGAGGATGTGGAGACGCTGGAACCCTGTACACTGCCGGTGGGAATGTAAAATGGGCAGCCACTGTTGAAAACAGTCTCATGGTTCCTCAAACAGGTAAACATAGAATTACCATGTGACCCAGTCATTCCACTTCTAGGTATAAACCAAGAAGAGTGGGGCGGGTGGTGGTGGTGGTGGAAGAATAGAAAACAGGTGTTCTGCCCTGGCTGGTGGCTCAGTTGGTGGGTGTTGCCCCATGCACCAAAAGGTTGCCGGTTTGATTCTGGTCAGGGCACATGCCCAGGTTGTGGGCTGCAGGCTTGATCTTCAGTAGGGGGCGTGCAGGAGGCAGCCAATTGATGTTTTGCTCTCACATTGATGTTTCTCTCTCTCTCCCCTACCCCCCCCTCTCAAATCAGTAAAAATATTTTTAAAAAGAAAACGTATTCTAACAAAAACCTGTACATGAATGTTCATAGCAGTACTATTTATATTAGCTTCCAGGGGAAAGCAACCCAAATTACCACCAATGGATGAATTGATCAGCAAAACGGTCTATCCATACCATGAATGTTTTTCAGCCACAAAAAAGAATTTAGCACTGACATATGCTACATGTGGGTTAACCTCAAAAACATGATACTGAGGAGAAGAAGCCAGACACATAATGTGTGATTCCATTTATATGAAATGTCCAGAACAGGCAAATCCACAAAGACAGAAACAGATTAGTGGTTGCCAAGGTTGGGTAGATGGGGAGTGAAGAGTGACTAGTAATGGGGCAGGGTCTCCTTTTAAACTGAGGGAAATATGTTGGAACTTGCTAGAGGTGGTGGCTGTAAAACGTTGCAAATGTACTGAATTCCTTTTGAAGTGTTCACTCTAAAAGGGTTAATTCTATGTTAAGTGGATGTTATCTAAAAACAAAACAGTTTGCCTCCAACAGTTTGCCTATTGGACTCACAGTCATGGAACCAGAGCTGGAGGCCTGTGGCCCGACACCCACCTCCCCTCCTGTTTCTGGGGTCTCAGCAGAGACTCACCTTTCTCACAGAGGCTGCCCCCATAGCTTGGGAGGCAAAGGCAGATGAAGGCGTTGACCTCATCGATGCAGGTACCTCCATTCTCACAGGGACTGGACACACAGTCGTCGATGTCTGGAGGGGAGAAGGAGGGGCTGAGTCAGAGGTCAGCCTCCCCACAGGCAACCCTTGGCTCCCAGGCCCCACAGGAAACCAGGCAGAAGATGGGGCCATGACCCTGCCAGCCATCTTGGACCTAAGTGCATCCATCCTGGTCTGCACAATGGCTCCTCGCCTCTGGAGGTCGAGAGGGTGGAGCCTCGCATAACTTAGCATTAATGAGAGCAGATGTCACTGAGTTGGCTGGGGCCAGGTGTGCAGAGCATTCCACCCGACTCCAGAACAATGAAGGCTATACCCTTGCCAACAGACCCAGAGAATGTCGAAGCTTCAGGGTCTTTTTGGAATGTGGAACCTAGGGAAACTGGGTTCCAGAGCATTTGCAAGGAACAGGGAGTCAGAAAACTGTAGAGACAGCTATCCAGTTGAACTCCCTCTTCTACCACCCCTGTGCAGACAGGGCTTGAGGCATGTATGATACCACGTCCACTCTCTGAGACCCAGTTGTTGTTGTTTTTGCAGTGTTAGTAATAATGGCACCTCCTCAAAGGTGGTTATGAGTGGAGAGTCAATGAAAGAGCTCAAGAGTTTATATCATTGCCCAGCCAGCGTGGCTCAGCGGTTGAGTGTCAATCTATGAGCCAGGAGGTCATGGTTCTATTCCCGGTCAGGGTACATGCCCGGGTTTTGGGCCCGATCCCCAGTGGGGATGCATGCAGGAGGCAGCAGATCAATGGTTCTCTCTCATCATTGATGTTTCTATCTCTTACTCCCTCTCCCTTCCTCTCCGAAATCAATAAAAAACATATTTAAAATAAAAATTTAATATCATGTATATTTATTGTTTTATTTCTTTTTTAAAATATATTTTATTGACTTTTTACAGAGAGGAAGGGAGAGGGATAGAGAGTTAGAAACATCGATGAGAGAGAAACATCGATCAGCTGCCTCCTGCACACTCCCACTGGGGATGTGCCCGCAACCAAGGTACATGCCCTTGACCAGAATCGAACCTGGGATCTTTCAGTCTGCAGGCCTAGGCTCTATCCACTGAGCCAAACTGGTTAGGGCCTGTTATATTTCTATTATTAATATAGTTGTGAAATTGATGAGATAATGAACAGAGTTCAAGAAATTGTATTATTTATATTTATTGTTCTAATTTCATAATTTGTTGTGTTTCTTATGTTGGGGTTTGGGGCTAGTATCCAACTGTTCTGCTGGTGGTACCTACACCCCTGCCCACCCAGGAAAGGGTAGGATTCCTGGAGCCCTTGGAAGGAAGGAGCCTGAACCTTACCATCCCTTTGCCCTCCTTTACCCCTGCTTGGTAGTAATGGGAGGCAGCACGCCAGAGCCTCAGCCCCCAGGATGAGAGCTCATCGGCTGGTGCTGGGGCGGATTTCCTGGATCCAAGGAGTGGGGAGGGAAGGAAGCTCTGCAGCCAGCATTTGTGAACCCTGCGTTCTCATGGGGTTGACTGCTGTGGTGAACAAACAAACCCCAGGGCTCTGGAGTCAGACAAGTCCAGCTTCTGATCCCGAGTCTGTGGCACTCACCGATCTCACAGTTCTCCCCAGCAAAGCCCTGGTCACAGCTGCAGCCATAGACGGTGCCATTGGCTCTACAGGTGCCCCCGTGTAGGCAAGGGTTGTTCTCGCAGGGATCCGAGGGGGCTGCAGGACAGACAGGCAGTTCAGGGGCAGTCAGAACAGCAGATCTGCCCTCCCAGAATCCTGACCTCAGGCACCTGAGGGCCTCTGGCTCGGTCCCTCTCTGTGGAGTCCCCTCTATGACTTCCCGGTAGGTCATCACCACCTTCCTCTCACGTGCTTCTGTGACAAGTTTACTCCTTCCAGAAATTGCTCCCAAAGCATCTGTGGGCTGCCCTGCCGGCGAAAAGTTCTTTCTCTGACTGAACTGGAATGGGCTTCCCAAAGCTTCTCTTAAAAAGTCATGTTCCAGCCGAAACCGGTTTGGCTCAGTGGATAGAGCGTTGGCCTGCAGACTGAGGGGTCCCAGGTTCGATTCCGGTCGGGGGCATGTACCTGGGTTGCGGGCACATGCCCAGGGGGTGTGCAGGAGGCAGCTGATCGATGTTTCTCTCTCGTTGATGTTTCTAACTCTCTATCTCTCTCCCTTCCTCTCTGTAAGAAATCAATAAAATATATTTAAAAAAAAAAAAAAGTCATGTTCCAGCCCTAGCCAGTTAGGCTCAGTGGATAGAGTGTTGGCCTGCGGACTGAAGGGTCCCAGGTTCAATTCTGGTCAAGGGCACATGCCCAGGTTGTGGGCTCAATCTCCAGTAGAGGCCGTGTAGGTGGCAGCCAATCAATGACTCCCTCTCATCATTGATGCTTCTATCTCTCTCTCCCTCTCCCTTCCTCTCTGAAATCGATATATATATATTTTAAGTCATCTTCTAGAACATGGATTTAAGTGCCCTCCCTGACTTGTCCTTTCCTTCTGGACATACCCTGCTGGCCATTGTAGTTCTCACAGTTTGGAGCACAGAAGTGGACGTAAGGTTCTAGATGGTGGAGTATGAACAGCACTAGGGAATCAACATCTCCTTCATTTGGGCTCAGCCTCTTTTGATGTAGTTTCAGTCGTGACATTGTGGAGAGTTTATGGATTATAGTGGTCATAACCACAGACTTTGGAGTCAGAGAGTTTAGCTCAATCCCTGGCTCTGCCCCTCACTCGGGGACCCTAGGCAAATTGCTTCTCTGAATTTCAGTTGCCTCATCTACGAAATGGAAATAAAAGCAGTTCACCTCTCTCAGTCCTCACCATAAGGCCATGGCTGGCTCTGTGTATATTAGCGTGGGGCCTCTTGAGGGATCTCAGCATTCCCAGGCACCCAGGGTGCGTTTAGGAATGTGGGTCCCTGTCCCCCTCTCCCATTTCCCCCATCAGCTGGGTTTCCCTGGAGGAAGGAGGATCTCCCCTCCCCATCTCAGGGACCCAGATGCCTTGGTGGGTGTTCTCCACTCTAACGACTGGAACCCCCAGCCAACCAACCCCCTTCCCTTGTCAGGGCACCCACCACTTCCACCGCACAGACACTAGAATTGAGGTCCAGAGAAGGGAAGGGCTTGGTTCAGTGCTGCATAGTGGGATAATACAAGAGCCAAAACTGACTTCCTGGGCCCCGGTAGCCCAGTTTAAGGCCCTCTTTCCGGCCCCTATAACCTAGAATTTGTTTCTATTTTGGGCTTGTCTAGAGCCTCACAAGAACTGAGGTGGCAATAAGCTGTCACCAATTCCTAGGTCTCCTGGCCTCCACTCTCACCCTCAACAGGCTATTCTCCCCAGAGCTGCCAAGGGAGCCTATGTAAACCTGAGTCAAGTCATGTCCCTCCTCTGCCTAGATCCTTCCATGGCTCCCCATTGCCCTCAGGGGACAGGCGAAGCCCTCACTGCTACCCACAGGGCCCTGGGAGATCTGACAAACATCCCCCTGCCCTACCTCTTGCTCTCTCCCTCACTCACTCTGCTCCAGCCACACCGACCTTGCTGTTCTTACATGCCAGGCAGGGTTCTGTCTCAGGGCCTTTACATAGCTGTTCCCTTTGCCTGGAACACTCTTTCCCCAGATTTCTGCATGGCTCCTCCCTCACCTCCTTCAGACTTGTTCAAATGTCATTTGCCAGGAGAGGCCTTTCTGATTCCCCTTCCAGAAACCACTCCCTGGCATCTCCCACCCCTTGTTTGACGTGTCTCTTTGCCCAATCACTATATATATTTCAGAGAGGAAGGGAGAGGGAGAGAGAGATAGAAACATCAATGATGAGAGAGAATCATTAATCGGCTGCCTCCTGCACGCCCCCCACTGGGGATCGAGCCCACAACCCGGGCATGTGCCCCTGATCAGGACTGAACCCGGGACCCTTCAGTCCACAGGCTGACACTCTATCCACTGAGCCAAACCAGCGGGCTGCCCAATCACTTTCTAACCTCCAATATCATTTAGCTATTCATTAGGATCACTGTTATGTGTTTGTGCCTCCCCCAGAGCGATGATGTTCCACATAGCAGCCAAATATAGCTTTTTAAGTCTAAATTAATTAAAAGCAAATGAAAGTACAAATGTAGTTCCTCAGTCTCACTAGCTGCTTTCAAGGGCTTAGTAGCCATGTGGGGCTGGTTGCTGGTGTATTAGACAGCATAGCTCCAGAACATTTCCATCACTGGGCAAGTTCTAGAGTGCTGCTCTAGAAGGCCAGCTTCCAGAGGACAAGTGACTTGGTCTCAGCCTGGGGCCTGGCACATAGCCGGCACTTAGTAATTGCTTGCTAACTGAATGAAGGTAGCTGCTGGCCTTCCTATAGGGACAGAGGCGGATCCCTGGGGTGGTGGCATGGGCCCCCAGGGGTTGCCAGAGGGGCCTGTGGCTGTGTCTGTCCTGTGTGTGCACATGCGCAAGACTGCTAGGCATGGGACTATGTGAGCCCTGCCCGGTGACCCGAGCTGCCGACAGCTGCCCACGGACTGGCGGTGACTCAGTCGCTCACTGGTGCTGCATTTATTTTTGGCTTCATTAGCATTTCTGCAGCAAGCATAGGGTGGCTAGGCACCCAGATCCCCTTCCCCCCACCTTAGCTCTGCCTGCCTCTCTCTAACCCTACTGCCACTGGCTCCAAGGCAGACCCAAACAGGCTTCCCTTTGCAATACCCTGCATGGTCTACCTCCCACCTCTCGGACTCCCCTTTTCTAGCTCCTTTGACGTTGAACCTCCTTCCCGCTGCCCATCGCCTACAGCTAGCCTCTTCTCTGCTCCCTCCAGAGCAAGTTCACGCCTCCCCAAACCTCAGGGTTTTGTGTGTGTGTGTGTGTGTGTGTGTGTGTGTGTGTGTGTTTTACGCCAATGAAATACATGTTGTACAGCCTAGTGGTTGAGAGAGACCATGTTGTTAGTTGGCCTGATTCAAACCTCATCCTTAACAGTCCCAGCTGCATGAGTCTGCACAAGTCACTAGACCTCCCTGGGCCTCAGTCTCCCCATGCTAAAGTAAAGGTCATCTAGAACTTGTTCCACAAGGACATTAAAAGGATCAATCAAGATGATTCCCGTAAAGTGCTCAAACAAGCCAAGTACGTGGGCAGTTACCAATAAGCATCAGCCTTTATCAATTCATGTATCCGTGTCTGCCTGCCTCCTGAGCATCTAAGAAAAGAAAATCTAGCCTAGAGGTGACAGGGTTGGTGACAAAACCCTGTACCTGCTATTCCCATCATGCACACTTTGCCTTCAAAAAAGAAAGCAAGTGTAAAACCAATTGTGTTAATAAGTGTTTTTGCAACTCCAAAAAAAGTGCCTTTTCATTAGATGCTGGTGTTTTTAAAAGCTCATTTGACAAAAAAAAAAACCCCCAAAAAACAAAACCAAAAACGCTCAATATGCAGGACATAAGAAAAGGCCTGGGCCGGCCAGCGTGACTCAATGGTTGAGTGTGGACCTAAACCAGGAGACCACGGTTCAATTCCCGGCCAGGTCATATGCCCAAGTTGTGAGCCCTATCCCAAGTGGGGGGCATGCAGGAGGCAGCTGATCAATAATTCTCTCTCACCATTGATGTTTCTATCTCTTTCTCCCTCTCCCTTCCTCAATAAAAAAATACATTTCTTTAAAAAAAAAAAAAAAAGGGCCAGAATTTGTAGGAGAGCTTCGGGCAGACCTGGCTCCAGGAGAACAGGGTGGTAGCTTTTTCTAGATTTTGCTGAGCAAAGAGCAGCTGAGGCGTATGCAGACTTGGGTTCCCTCTGAAGTCTGGCCACTGACTAGCTGGTAGTGACATTCCTCCCTGAGTGTCAGTTTGCTGTCTATACCACTAGGCTATACAATACTCCAACCCCTTCCCAGTGCCCAGTTTTCCTGTGGCTCAAGGTCCCCCAGAAAATGCACCACTGAATCCCACTATGCCTCCTCCCTCCAGCCCCACCTGGGGTGGGAAATCTGTGTCTGGCTCTGTCTTTCCCAGACTGGGGCATCACTGAAGGCCGGCCCCCAGCATTGTATAGCACTGTCTGGCTCTGTGTGGCCATGAACATGAGTTGTTAATTGAACCAAAATCCAACTCCACTCAACACCTCATCATTCCCCCATCACTCACTGTGCCTTAAAGCACATCAACTTGTTCTCCAACCTTTGCCCAGGCTGGTGCCTCTGCCAGAAACATCCTTTCTGTAATTCAACTCACCTGATAAATTCCCACCTACAATGTTATTCCTGCTAGAAACCTTCCCAGGCCCCCGGGAACAACCCCTTTTCCCTACCCAGAGCTCCCCTGGCCCCTGGTCCCCAAGCCCTGACCACAGTGGGCTGAATGAGGCCACAAAATTTGAACTCACTCTGCTCTGCGCTCCCATCTGCAGGGGCCCCTGGCAGGGCCGGCTCCTCTCCGCTCGATGCCTCCTCCACACCAGCACTTCCTGCAAGGACCTCCAGCGCAAACTTGTCCCGGACCCGAGAGGCAGGCAGCAGAGTGCTGGGGGAGTCCCATAGCACCGTTGGCTCCCCTGAGGACACTGACACAGGCTCGTCCATGCTGGCCACTGTAGGCGTCCAAGGAGGAAGAGTGGGATCCCCCAGGGGGATGCCCTCATGCGGAGGGGCCAAGGCTTCCAGTGTTCCCTGGGTCACCACCTCTGGCTCTGGGTGGGGTTGGGAGCTGGAGGAGTCCATAGTGGACGTGGCCAGGACCCCACCCTTGTCCCCCTGGTCCAGGGACACGAGGAACGTCACCACATTCGTATCCACAGCCACTTGAGGGCTCATGGTGGGGCGTTCAGCTCCTTCAACCATGAGGGATCCAGATTCCCAAATCCTACCAGCATCACTGGGGTCCACTGTGGCTGTATCCGTGGGACCCTCTGTACCTCCTTCATCTGTAGCAGCCCAAGGCTCCAAATTCAGGGAAACTCTGGGGTCCCCCGACGGTGCAGAGGGGGTGTGGGGGTCCAGCTCTTTGATGTGCAGTGAGGGGCTCGTGCCCTGCGCCTCTTGCACAGGGGCCTGTGAGCTGGAAGTGGGACTCTCTGCTGTGTAGAGGACCCCATACTCAGACCCTGAGATTCCTCTCCCTCCCGTGGGCTCAGTTGCCATCTCTGTGAGGGTGAAATCTGCTGCCACATTCCAATCCACAGAAGCCTGTGGGCTGGATCTGGGGTGCTCAGCTTTGTTGAGTCCAGTGGGGCTGGTCCCCCCAATTTCTCCAAAGTCTGCCCTGGGGGCATTAGGACTGGCTCTGGTTTGTGTAACCGTGGCTACTTGTGGGAGGGCTGTGGGACTTCCTGCTCTGTGGTCACTGAATGTCAGGAACATGGCCTCTTGACCTTGTCCTGTCAGGCCCAAGGAGGGGGGCAAGGAATAGATCTCTGGATGGATGGGGTCCTGGGGACCAGCCTGGGTCTCTGAGGCCAGGGAAGGTAGGGCAGATGCCATGGCCTCACTATGACCCTTAACCTCATTGGTCTGGGTAGGGAGGGGTGTAGGATGTGGTAGGAGCCACACTTTGGCAGCACGAAGCATGGCCATGACAGGGAGGTCTAGGGAAGTGACCATGGGGGACGCCTCCCAGGGGACACTACTGGGTTCTTCTGAGGGGCTGGGAGCCAGAGCAGTGGCCTCTGAGGGGGACCAGGGAAGTTTGAGAGTATCAAGCCTCACACCGGGGCCCTTGGCTTCCTCCAACTCGAGGCCAAAGGCCCTGCTGGGGCCTGGGATGCTGGGTGGCACCACTGTTGGGGGCCACAGCCAGGGCTCTGGGGGGCTCCTGCCACCAGGGGAACCTGCAACAATATCAACAATAATAATTATCTCTCAGCGCTCCTTCCGGTGAGTGTTTCCTTGGTTTAGCCTGGGGAGGAGAGGGCTTCTAAGGCCCGGGGACCCAGCAGGGGTTCAGAGCCTCCTCCCTGTCCCCCAGACATCCACTCATGTCCCACCTCCTCCTGGGACCCCACTCACCAGCTCCAGGCACATCCACTTCATTGGACAGCACAGCCCAGGGGCTTTGGCTCCTGTCACTCCCAAAGGAGTCTGTGGCTCCGGTGGCCAGGGGAGGCTCCACATGATTCCCAGCAGCCTCTGGGGTGGGAGGCTGGGCACTGACCTCAAGCCTTCCCTCCAGCCCTTGCTGGGATTCCTGTTGTTGGAAGTGGCGCCCGTTCAACCCTTTAAAGCGATTCCGCCTCTTGGGCTTGAGGTTGGCTGGAGTCGCCTTGCTGTGCGTGCCAGCTGAAGTGCCTTCCTCCAGGCTGCTGGAGAATGGGGTCGAGGTGCTCAGCCACACCTCCTTAGCCTCCAGGGAAGGCCTTGAGGCCAGTGTGGGAACCCCAGGGGCAGGGCTGGGGGTCTCTTGAGACTCCTGCTTCTCTGCCAAGATCACAGGCTCTTCCTCCCCACTCGACAGCAGCGGCTCCTGGAAGTCAGGGGTGACCACTTCCCCTTCCCCCAAGTTGGGCTCCAGTTCTCTGGCTGGAGGCCCTTCTGCCGATAGAATCTCCCCCTCATCCCCAGATGAGGGGGTCTCTGGGTCTCCATGTTGTGGAGTAGGGTAATGAGCTGTGGTAGAAAGTAGAAGAGGTTGTATTAGGCTCAGGGGCTGGGAAGTTCTTCTTGAAGTCTACCCACATTCTAGCACACTGCCATATAGACCTGTCTCTCTGTGACCCTCTATCTCTCTGGGTGGTTTCTGGAATACCCCAGGAGAGAGCCTGGTGCAAAGTTATTATCCCCACTGTTCAGGCTTGCACCCAGTGAAGGGTCAAGAGACAGCTTAGCTCATGGGTGAAGCTCAGGGGTAGAAAGCGCCTAATGGGCGTGGCCTTTTTACAAAGGGACGCCGTCCCCTTACGTGGAAGACTTAATTTTTTTTTTTTTTTTTTTTTGAGACTTAACTCTTCTGAGTTGAGGTTTGCAGCTTGAGGCTGTGGCTCCACCCCAAGTGCAAGGGTCATCCCTGGTCTGGTCCCTGGGAATGTGGCCTGGCCCAGGGGCGTGGCTAGCCGAGGTATCTCTTCTCAAAGGGCGCTTCCGGGCGTGGTTCCAGGTAAGAAACGCTCCATACAGGGACGCGTCTTTCCGGGACCTCAGGACTATCGCCCACCTCCTAGACCTTCCAGCCAGAGCTGGGGCCCGTTCTAACGCCCAGCGTGGCTCCAGGGGAAAGCCTGTCTCAGGGGCATGGCCTTCACCCGGGGTGTGGCTTATCGCGGTGCAGTTTCTCCGCGTCCCTCCCTGCCCCGATTCCGCCTCCACCAGCAAGCAAAGCTCCCGGGGCGTGGCCTTGACTGGGGTGCGAGCCCTTGGGCAAGGCCATCAGTGACGCACCCTCGGGGGCTGGACCTCCAGGGACACACTGGCCCGGGCGTGGCCCCCCGCGCACCTCGGAAGCAGTAGGCGTCGAAGCGCGCTCCAGGGGCCGGGAAGCCAGTGCGGTTGGCGAAGCGGTAGACGGTGCGCACGCCCGGGGAGGGGCCCCCGCAGCGCCGGCGCGGCGTCTGGATCGGGTAGCGCACGCTGCCGTCGGCCAGCCAGCCCGGGTCGCACTGGTCCAGGCCCTCGTGCCAGGCCAGGTGCAGCTGGCCCACGGAGGCCAGCGCGGCGCCCTGGCGGCGGCACTGGGCACGAGCGCCAGCCAGGGTCAGCCGGCGGGCTGGGCCCACGTAGAAGACTTCGCCTGTGGAAAGGCAGGCGCCGGAAGGGGTGAGCAGAGGTCAGGCGGGCCTAGGGGACCCTACCTGGAGCCCACCCGGGAAGGGGGGCTCGCTCCAAATAAGAGGCCGCTTTAACTCCTTTTTACAAATGTGGCATTTCGGGCTTCAGAGAGAGGGAGGGGCTCGGTAAGGGGTGGTAGGAAGGAGGAGAGGGGCAGAGGGGGATAGTGAGGGGGAGAGGCTCGGGGCCTCAGAGAGGGAAGAGGCGCAGATCGAGGGAAGGGGCACCGAGAAGGAGAGGGGCTCAGGGAGGGGAGGAGAGCGCAGGGCAGGGGTGGGCCCACGTCTTGGCTGCAGGTTTAAAGGATGAGGATTAGGAGGGATGGGGGTTGGGGAAGGTAACGGGCTCAGGGAAGGGAAGGGTCCTGTCAGCCCCAGACTTACCCCCCAGCTCACGGGCAAAGCAATACACATCATAGAGTTCCTGTGGGTCGCGCCTCCCATAGCTCCTCACCCCTGGAAGGCTGCTACGGTCACCATAGCAACCAGGACGGGACTGGGTGATAGGATACCTGACAAGACAAGGATGTGTGCTCCTGGGGCCCCCAAAAACCATCTTTCCCCAGGGGCTAGCTCTCCATTTCCCCACCCTGTGCACCCCCTCACCGAACAGTGCGGTCAGAGAGCCACCCTGCATCACAGTTGTCAAAGCCATCCTCAAAGGCAGCCTGCAGGTGCCGTGGGGCTGCAATGATGGCTGAGCTGAGACGACAGGCCTCTTGGGCCTGGACAAAGGTCAGTGCATAGCGATCCTGGGCTGCCCGGTAGTGGAACACAACACCTGTGAAGGGACATCCAGAATAGGGGACCTATTTATTCAGAAATCTTTAAGAACAGACCTCCTTCTGCAGAATGCCCTCCCCCTCCCCCCGTTAGTCTGATAATAATAGAACTACTGCCCTACACTGCCCTTCACTCAGCACTAGACGTGACACTAGGGGCAGTGGTGAGGATGAGACTGATATGCCCCCATTTCACAGATGAGGAAGCTGTTAGCAATGGCCATAAAGGACTAGAATTTGTCCAATATTTACTATGTAAAAAGCATTTATAAGCGTTATCTCATTGAAATTAAGGCTCAGAGAGGTTCAGTGACATGGCCATGGTCACACAGCCAGTTTGAGGCAGAGCCAGAATTCATATCCTGGAAGATCTGACTCCAACGATAGCATTCTTCATGCCCATGGTTAGGCCCAGGAGGTGACAGGAGGTATGAAGAAGAGTGAGAGAGATCCTGCCATTTTAGGAATTAAGTACATACATTGATAGGGGAATCACTGGCAGCAATGGAAGATCTAATGTGGTTATTGCCCAGCCTAGACATGGAGGCTTGGAGGGCTTCCTGGAGGAGGTGACATGTAAGTCAGGATGGGAAGCCCATTATTGAACGGACTTTCTGTGACTCAGATTCTGATTTAGGGATGAAAGAAGTGGTTGAGCCAGATACAGGAATGAAACATTTTGTTCCATCTTATTAAACTGGGAGCCCCTAGAGCAGTGATGGCGAACCTGTGACACGCGTGTCAGAGGTGACACACGAACTCATTTTTTTGGTTGATTTTTCTTTGTTAAATGGCATTTAAGTATATAAAATAAATATCAGAAATATAAGTCTTTGTTTTACTGTGGTTGCAGATATCAAAAAATTTCTATATGTGACACGACACCAGAGTTAAGTTAGGGTTTTTCAAAATGCTGACACGCCGAGCTCAAAAGGTTCACCATCACTGCCCCAGAAGGTGGCAGCTGCATCTCAGTCATGACAGTGTCCCTAGCACCAGGCTGGCATGTGGGAGGTGCCCAATTAATATTTCTTAGGTGATATTCACTGGGTGACCTCCTCCCCTCCCCGCCTTGACCCTTCCCCTGCCCTCAACTGACCGGTCACCTCCAGGGATACCAGGTTCTGCTCATCCTCGATGCCTCTCACCACCTGGCAGCGGTAGAGCCCGGAGTCGCTGGCCCTCAGGGGCCCCAGTAGCAGCGTGCCGTTGGCCCGGTGCTGGGGATAGGCGGGCAGAGACACACGTCCCTGCCAACCCTTGGCCACTCTAACCACGTTGTTCTTGGCCACCAGGATGGGCAAGTCCTGCCATTGGCCTGATGCAGTGTGCACCTTGGTCCACTTGATCCGAGGGGCTTCTCCAGCTGCACTCAGCCGTGGCCACAGGGTGAAGAAGCAGGGCAGGGCCACCAGCTCCGCCAGTGCAGCTCGCACAGAACCAGACCCCACCTTCTGCATGCGGAGCCCCTTCTCAGCAGCAGCCGTGGCAACAGCAGTGGTGTCCTGTGTGCCTGGGGGGGGGGGGGAGGCCTAACTCAGAGGCAAGGACCAGCAGAGACTTTCCCTCGCTTTATAGGTAGTGAGACACAGGCCAGAGAGATCTGCACCCCAATCTGTCAGCAGCAGAGAAGGAATGGGGTCAAATCCCTTCGTAATGCTGCCTCCACTCAGAGTCCAGGTCCCTGAAGCCAGTGACTCTGTGTCACTGACTCACTGTGTGACCTTGGGAAAGTCACTGTGCTTTTCTGAGACACGGTTTCCCCAGAAGTTAAGGGAGAGGTAGCCATTGGGAGAGACATGGTGTAGCAGAGAACCTTCTATGGAACAGGCACTTTATAGATAGCAAGCAGCCCATCTGATTTTCATAACTATCTGCAGAGGTAGCCATATGTCATCATCCTCTTTTTTGGGGGCGGGGGGGGGGTATGTGAGGAAACTGAGGCTCAGAGACATTGTTGTACTTTCCTATGGCCACAGAGCAATTCAGGAGGCATTTCTAAAGCCTGGGCTTTTGACCACCACTGGGGAGATGCCAGTGAGATGAACACAGACCTTTATTTCTATTGCCCTGTCCATGACAGACATCACTAATCAATGTGCACACTATTCTCATTCCTTCCTCTTTCCTCCCTCCTCCTTCCCCCATTCCCTCCCCCTTCTCTGCTCTTTTTCCTTTCTCCCTCCCTTCCTCCCCCTCCTTTTTTTTTTCTCTCTCTCTCTAGCTCATCATAGCAAAATGGTGAGAGGCAGGAACCTCCAGCTTTTGCTGGCAATGACTAAAAATAACCTCTCAGGTGTCTTGTTGGCTTTTGACTGTTCAAAGACCTTTTTCATCTATTCTCGTTTTATTCTCCACACTAAGCCAGGGAACCAGCAGGAAAAGACTCTTGAGTTAAAAAGCGCTGCCCCATCTTGTCCAGACCCCAACCTCTCCCACCGCACAGGCCAACTCACCCTGTTCCCCATCCACCAAGAGCAGTATCTGGAGCACCAGGAGGCCCGAGGCCCAGAGAGGCATGGCCCCCATCCTGGACCTGGATCAAGAAAGAGAGGGAGGGAGGGGTGAACACAATCCCCCCAGAGAGTTGGCATGGAAAAACCAATCCCCCCTCTACAGATCTGGAAACTGGGACTCAGACAGGCCAGTGTGTCATTCAAAGTTGCACAGGCAGCAAGCAAGGGCAGAGCCAGAATCCAAACCCAGAACCAGCTGACTTCAGAATCCCAGCAGTGATGTCTCATGGTCAGAAGTATGGATGCTGGGGTGAATCAGAACCTGGAGTTGTCTCTGTGTCTGTTCCTTGCTGTGTGACCTTGAGCAAATAATTTAGCTTCTCTGTGTCTCAGTTTCTTCGTACGTCAGATGGGGAAAACATCAGGTACTTGAAAGGAATAGATGAGTCGATACATTTAAAATGCTTAGAACTGTCTGGCATGAAAGAGTAAATTTCAGCTATTATTATTATTATCATCATCATCATTAACCTTAACAGAGGCAAGATCAAAATCCCATTTTTCAAGTTGGCCTCCTCATTTAGACTTGGGGGGAGGGGGAGCTCCTAAAGGGCCACAGCCAGTCCCAGTCTGCCTGGGGTCCCCAGTCCTGGCAACAGGCTGGCCTCCAAGCCAGCCTTTAATCTGGGTTTTCTGAAGGACATGATTCTCAGCTTCAATTCCAGGATTTGATTGTCGCCAAGATTCTATTCTTGGTTTCTGGGATTTTTGAGGTCCTGCCAAGTCTCAGCTGGAAGATGGGCCTTGCCCTGCCCATCTTCCACCCTCCCCTCCCCTCCCCTCCCCCTCATTTCACACTGCCTGGCAAAGATGCCTCCTAGGTCCACAAAGACTCCAGCATGGGTCCAGCCTTCTACAGGGTGGTGGCCCGTGAGTGTAAAGTGGACAATTATTGCGTGTGAACTGTAAGCAAGGCCAATTCCAAGCACTGGGACACAGCAGTGGCCTCCCTGACCTCACATTCTTCCAGAGGCTGGAAACCCCGGGAAGGACGCCCCTCTGGACAGACTCACCAGGGCTCAGGAGGTGGGGGCAGATGGGGAGTTAGAGCATCAACTACAAACCCAGCCTTGCACCTCTCTCTAATAAAATAATAACCCTGAAAGGGAAGAGTGGGTGGAGTCCAGATGAGGGCTGTGCGGGAGATCTGGCCCCCTCCAGAAGGCCCTTCCCAGCTACCAGAGGCCTCTGATGGGAGGCTGGACCGGGACCTGTCCGTGGTGCTGAACTCATCAGTGCCCACTTTGTCTTCTTGCGATGGGGCTCAGAGAGGGCTAGCGGTTTGCTTAGGGCTGCACAGCAAGGGAGAGGCCAGGCATTGGGACCTGTGGCTGGGTATTAGAGGGTGGGGCAGGATTCTGGGATACACTTGCCCCAGGAGGGTCTTAGGAGGGGGCTAGTTCTGGGAATTCCGTCTCTCTCTCTCTCTCTCTCTCTCTCTCACACACACACACACACACACACACACACACACACACACACACGGTGAAGAGCTCATACTATATCCAGATGACAGGGCTTCAAGCCCTGCCTTTGTTCTCTACATGTTACATGACCCTACACAGACTGCTTTATCACTCTGTGCCTCAGTTTCCCCACTTGTAAAATGGGGATTATGCAGCATGGACCTCAGGTAGTTACTGTGAGGATAGGATGAGTTAAGACATGTGAATTCCTAGAAATGGTGAATTAAAAAACAGTTGTTTTGTGCACAAAGTCTCATGTACATACTCAAATATACAGAGGTGGTCCAACATGGTGACAGACACAGTTTCAGGTGCACTTCCCCCAAAACACATGACCTCCCACACACACTCAGTTACCTCTACTTGCACCCTCACACACCCACACCATTTCTCTCAAAATATCTCTCCCAGGGCCTTCAGAGGTGAGCATTTACAAAACTGTCTGGGGCTTGTCACCTCATCAATAATACATGAACCTCATGCATATGCAAGTAGGGGTGTGCGGGGGGGGGGGGTGGCAGGAGGAAGAGGGGTGTGTGTGTATGTGTGTCCATCCCTTCTCACAACCACCTTCTGTCTCAGTAGACACTGAGTGAGGGTGAGTTTGCCAGTGGGCATTTGTGTGTGTTTGTGCCTGGGTGTGCTGTGTCCAGGTGAGGATATCCATGAGGTTTGCCCTGTAGTATGTGGACTTGTGCGCAGGTCCCTAGCAGCTCTGTGCATTGGGTGGAGCAGAGAGGACACCCTGTGGTCTCTGGATGTGTGGGTCTGAGTGCCCCTTGGCAGGGAGTCAGGGAGTATATGAGTACATAGGTGTGATCATGGAACGCCTCAGAGGAGAAGAGAAACCAGCTCAATAAATCCTCCCAGGCTGCCCCTTCCGGACCGAACTCCCTGCCAGTGTCTCCCCTTTCCCATTCTGCACACAGACCACATCTCGAACCCCCACACCCCGGTCCACACTGTCAATCACATGGAGAGGAACGTTGTTGTACACACGGGACACAAACACAGCCATACACCCCAGACTCAGAGCCCAGGAGAGAGAGAGAGCCACACACACACACACACACACAAAGATTCACAATGACATTAACAAAGAGAGACAATATGGGCACTGACAAGGCAGGCAGACGTCTTCTGCACAAAGACACACACCCACATTCTCAGGCTCCCCACATAAACCCCTTGTTGAGGCCACATCGTTAGACACAGCTCCTCACACACACACACGGCAATGCCAGCCCCTGGCCCAGCCCAGGTTGGATAACGGTGGCTTTGGTGACTGATGGGCACACATCATTTTGCCACCTGGTGTTGTGGCCCCTGGCACGAGTTTCCAGACAAAGACAATCTGTCACATTAGACTCACAGAGGATCCCAGACCCCCCCCCCCCCGCCCCCGCCGGGTACATACCCTCTCCTAGCAGGGGGTAGACACACACAAAGCCCCCACCTCCTAGGGGGTCATCTTACATGTGGGAGTGCCCAGAAGTAAGAGAGGCTGCTGGGTTCTGGGGTCCCATGGTCTGCCCACCCTTCTTCCCTGCCCTTCCCCCAAGTCCCCCGCTGGGGCCCAGCGCCAACCCTCTCCTCAGCCTGGCTGTCTCCCATTAATGCTATTGAAAGGAACAAAGCCCTGTGCACAGGGATGGGGGTTGCTGCTGCCCAGGCTGGGGCTGGGGTCCCAGCCCCCTACTTCCTAGCACTTGTGCCTCCAAACCCAACGAGGACTTCCACATGCAACCATATGGACAGATGGAACTGAAGGGTGAGGCAAGGGTCCGTGTCTGGCTGCGAGGACACCGTCAGATATGGAGGTGCCTGTGGCAGCCCCTCATGGAACTGGTGCCCCTCACCGGTCCTGGGGATCCGTAACTTGTACTTTCGGGGGCTCTGATCCAGTATTCACCTGGGAAACCCAATTTGCTCCCTGGGAGAGGGACAGCACCCCAACTCCAGGTCTGAGGGAACAACAGGGACCACCTTGGGATGGGGCCCCCAGAGCATTCTCCCTGAGTCAGGATGTGTTGCTAGGACATGGGCCAAAAGGACAGGACACTGCGGGACACCCCTTCCCCTTGGTCTCAGTGCAGACCCTGCCATCAGGCTAAGACTGATATGGGGCCCCTTCCCGCTGCGGTCCAGCCTGGCACCCTTCATTCATCTGCAAATTGGGAATCCCCACTTAAAATCCTGGGGTGGCTCAGCTCAGACACTGGGGTGCCCTGTCTCAGAGTCCCCACACAGCCTCTTGGTGTCCCCCTCTTCTCTCTAGACTCGGTGTCCCTCCTCTGGCCTTGGTTCCCAGTGCCCCCTCCCCAATTCTGAGACCCACCCCTAACCAGGCCCCTTCCCCACCAAGGGATCAGTTCCGTATTCCCTAGACAGCCTTACCCCCAAATCCCAGCTCCTCTGACATTCCCAAGCCCCCTCCCAGTTTGGGTTTCCCCCCCAGCCCAGGGTTCCCTTTCTCCCTTCCCCGTAGCCCCCTCCCCATTCTGGGGGCGTCTCTCCGATCCCAGGCTCCCTCCCCAATCCCGAGGACCTCTCCCCCAGCCTAGCCCATTCCCTGCGACGGACCCCCACCTGGCTCCTAGCTCGGATGCATCCCGGGGCGGTCGCCCGCCCGGCACAAAGGACGCTCAGCTTGGCTCAGACGCGCCAGGTCCAGCCCCTGCGCCCTGCGCTCCGCTCACCCCAGCACAGCCTCAGCGCTTATAAAGGGGCCGCGGGGCTGTTCTGCGCATGCGCCCCTGCCAGCCCGAGGCCTCCGGCTGCGAGAGGGAGGAGCCCCCTCAGACTAAAACTCCCTCCCCATTCCTTCCACTCCTTGCCCCACCCTGGGGAAGACTGCGCTTCACTTCCCCCCAGGAGCCAAGTTCAGTGTCTCCAGAAGTTCCATGGTGGGCATGCCCCATGCACAGATGGGGAAACTGAGCCCCAGGGACACAAAGTTACTCCCAAGGTCACGTGGAGGGGAAGGACGAGCTGGGATTCTGATGGGATTCTAACCCTGGCCCGCCTGACTCTCCAGGACTCACGCTTGAAGCAGTGTTGATTAGTTACTATTTTACTCCATTTAAAGAGAGGAAGCTGAGACTCAGAGAGTAAGCAGATCCCTGGGTTCCACAGCGGATAAGAGACACGCAAGGTGGAATCTCAGGTGTGTCGCACCCAGAGCTGCTGTTACCAGCTCCAGCCAGAACGTACCATTCATTCATTCCTTTGTCCAATCAGCAGTTATGGAGCACCCACTGTGGACCAGGTACTGTGGTCACAGGGGCATGGGTGTGGGCAGGGAGGCACTAATCTTAAAAAGCCTAGTCCACACAGAGGCATATTACTCAGCTATAAAAAGGGATGAAGCTCTGACACATGCTACAATGTGGGTGAACCTTGAAAACATGCTGAGAGAAGTCAGATACAAAAGGTCACATGTTTTATGATCCTGTTTATATGAAATGTCCAGAACAGGCAAATCCACAGGGACAGAAAGTGGATTAGTGGTCACCAGGGGGCTGGGGGAGGAGGGATGGGTAGTGACTGCTAATGGGTACAGGGTCTCCTTCTGGGATGAAGAAATGTTCTAGAACTAGACAGAGGTGATGGCTGCATAATAAGGTGAATATACTCAATGCCATTGAATTGTACACTTTGAAATGTTAAATTTTATGTTCTATGTATTTTGCCACAATGAAAGAAAAATGGAAATGAAGGGGAACAAAAACGTAAAGAGGTCAGCCCCTTCCCCTGCCTTCCTTCCCATGGTCCTAGTCTCTCAGGACTGACAACGGACTGCACTGGACAGAGGGTCTGTGTGTCCACCAAGAGTCCTGCGTCTGTGTTTATGTATGTGTGTTCTCATATCTCTGGGGGTGGGTCTCAGATTGGTGGGGGGACAAACAGATGTTTTCAGCTAAATTACCAGAGTGGTGGTGGGAATGAGTGAAGGGTGAGGGAAGACTCCTGGGAGGCAAGATCGCCCAGGCTTCCTCTTGTGTCAATTCCCAGGCTGCAGGTGGATGGTCATTTGCTGTCTGACTCCTCATCACAGAGGTCAGGGATCATGCTGATGTGCCTGCAAGTGGCAGGCTTGTGTGACAGAGTGCGGCGAGGGCCTGGGGTCTGGGTGTGGTTGTGTGATCTGCATGGGAGCAGGCAGCTTGGTCTTCACAAGTCCTGCATTCAAATCCCTCACTCTTCACTTCTCCTAACAGCGTGAGTCTGGGTCAGCCGTTTTGTTAATCTATGCCTCAGCTTAGAAAAACTTCACTGTCTAAAACAGGGATAATTAAGAGTCCTTACTGTACAGGGTTGCTAGAGGAATGAGATGGGAAGTAAATACACAAGATGGCAGCTGCTATCATGCTGCTGCCTACTTTCCATCTGGGAAAACTGAGGTTCAGGGGGAAGGATTATGGTTGCACAGTATGGGTCAGATGGGAGCCCAGGTCTGTGGCCTCAGAGCCAAACTTACCCCCACTTCTAACTCTCCCACTCCTCCACTCCCTCCCCCTCTGCCCACCTCATGGGCCCCCTGGCTGGTGCCAGGGCTAAGCTTAGAGGGGCTGGCCCGGGGCCCAGGGGTGGGCTGTTGCCGGGGGCTTGAATGAGGCAACCTTGCCTGGGAATCTGCTGGGCTGAAAGAGCTATTCTATTTATAGACCTGCACTGGGATTGGGTGAGCCATCCCCCAGCCCAGAGGGCCTTCTCGGTCCCCCCCACACTGGGGCCCCAGGCCAAGGGCTGCTGTGAGTGGGTGCAGGGAGTAGAGGAGGAAGCTGGTGGGCCAGAGCAGGCTGGACCCTCTAAAAGATCTGGGTCTCAGGGGTGGACAGTGTCCCCCAAGTGCCTCTCAACATACCCAAGGTGACATACAGACACGGCACATGAAACCAGATTCACATCTGTCATATACAGTGTCATAAACAACCGAAATACACAATTACTTCCCAGACACAGTGACTGCACAGAGGGCTCATAGACAACCACACCTGACGAGGCCACATATAAGTCACACAGGCCACACACAACCTCCCATCGCCATACACAAGTCATGCCTGCTGCACAGCCAAACTCACAGCTATGAGTCTGTCTCCATCTAGAGTCCCTTCACACTTAAACACCCACTGTGTCCACACACCTCTGTACCTCAGCCTTCCTGGCTGCCACAGACAGCTCACGTTTGCCCCATGTTGTTCACACTCAGCCATGTCTATAACTGTGGGCACACCTACAGCCAGCCAGCACCCAATCATGATCACCTGGCGCCATGTCACCAACATGGAGACATACAGTCCTCCCAGGGCCACACTCAGCAAAGCCACTCAACCTCACCCTAGTCATGGCTCAGGGTGTTCCCACATGAGCTCAGCTCAGTCCCTTCATGCCCAGCCATCCCTCCCACTCCCACTGTTGCCCCCTCTTACCCAGACTCCCAGGCTCACATCCTGTCAGTTCTGACAAGTTCAGCTGGCACTGAGGGAGCATCTGTCTATTCTGAGCCAGGCCTGCTGGCCCCACGCAGACCCCAGCGAATAAATCAGACTCGGACCTGTCCCAAGGGTGCTGCTGGCCAGGGACCTCATCACACTCGCCCTCAAAGACTCTCCAGGCTGGGGCCTTGGGACAGCCATTAAACCTATTCCCCAGGGGGAAACCAAGGCTCAAAGCTATTTAAGGGCCTCTCCCTGCCCTACTCAAGGATAACAAACTCTTGAGAAGTGCGACCTGTTTTCTGTCAGGGGTGGGGCTGCCTTTCCAGAGAGAGTGCCTGCTGACCCATACTTGCTGTGTGACTTCAACAAATCCCTGACCCCCTCTGGGCCTCCATTTCTTCTCCTGAAAAAAATACAGAACTCAGCCCAGTGAAAGGAACTCCGGAGTCAGACGAGGGTTTGAATCCTGGTTCGCCTGGGTGACTTTAGCCAAATGACTTGGCTTTTCTGTGCCTCCGTTTCCCTCAGTGAACCAGAGTTGCAGTGCCTGGTTCTTCTAGAGTGCCCTCTGCTCCATCCCTTAGGGGGAGTGGGGAGGGAGTGCCCAGTCTCTCCTCACTCGGGCAAATGAATGGACCACTCTTGGCTGCCCTGCTGGGAGCTTACAGCTGGTAATTCCTTGGAGAAACAGGAAGCTCTTTCATGCCCAGGCGCCAGTGGGGAGAGGAGGTGGGAAGAGGGTATGAGCTGGCTTCAACCCAGTGGGCAAGGTGGCTCCATGCCAAGACCAGGAGTGTTGTAGAGGGCCCCGGGGTAAGCATATCCTTGGCGCCAGTGGCTGTACCCTCAGCTGTAAAATGTAGGTGACATGGACTAGCACAGCAGGTTTCATGAGCCAGTGGATGGAGATAAAACGTTGCTTCAAGTTAAATACAGGGTGAGCTCTAGCTGGTTTGGCTCAGTGACTAGAGCTTTGGCTTGTGGACTGAAGGGTCCCAGGTTTGATTCTGGTCAAGGGCATATGTCCGAGTTGCGGGCTCGATCCCCAGTAGGGGGCACGCAGGAGACAGCTGATCAACGATTCTCTCTCATCATTGATGTCTCTCTCTCTCTCTCTCTCTCTCTCTCTCTCTCTCTCTCTCTCTCTCCCCCCTTCCTCTCTGAAATCAATAAAAATAGATTTAAAAAAATAAATTAATACAGGGTGAGTTCTCAACAAAGGTCACTGTTGTCATATGTCATCCTAAAGAGCCTACTAAATCCCCCAGCAGTTCTAGAAATAGAATCTCCTCACCAGTTCACAGTGAGGAGACAGGCTCAGAGGTCCACATGCTTGTTCACAATCACACAGCCAGTTAGTGAGGGGCCCAGCCAGGATTTGAACTGGACCCTACAAGGTCCATGCTCTTCCTAACTTCCTCTGGGGGAGGTGTTTTTTTGCCACGTCCAACTCTGATCCTGAGACCAGCAGACTCAAGTCTGGATGGCACCAGATCATGACTGAATGCAGGAGATCCTGGCAGGCAGGGGCTGTTGGGGCAGCCCTTCCACTAGTGTCCCAGTTTCCCAGCCAGCACCCCCTCCTGGGGCAGGCGTGGGCAGACACCAGTAGGATGCCAGGAGGACCATTCCCCCAGCCCTTGAAGAAAGGGGCTGGGCCCCAGACTATTCAGTGGAAGCCAGGAACCACAGCCTCCTGGCAATGGCTGGTCTGTCTCAGAACCCTCCATTCATGCAGATCAGATGGTGTCCTGCCCTTTCTCAAACACCTTCTGTGACTGCTCTGAGCTCAGCAGGATCTGGCTCCACATATTTTATTCAAATTTATGGTCTTTGGTTATACTGTTCTCCCTGGCTGGACCCTACACCTCCCCACCGCAAGCCCCCAGATTTTTCTCACCCTGGTGAATTCCTACCCACCCATTAAGGTGTAGATACAATACCCTCTCTCCCAGGAAGCTCTCCTACCCCTGCTATCCTAGCACTATCTCTCTCCCTGGCTCAGCCCTGGCCCTATGGGGCTGTGTGTGTGTATGTGTGTGTGTGTGTGTGTGTAGCTCTGTATTACCCAGATTGGGGGCTCATCAAGTGCAGGGATGGAACTGCGGCCTCTTACAATCCCTAACATCATCCAACACAGGGCTGGGCAGTAGGGAGTGGCAGTTGTTTAGTGAATCAGTGAACCAGATCTTTAGCCTGATACCTGAAGCTTTGTGTAATCTGGTTTGGCAAACTCCTGTTCATCCTTCAAAACCCACTTCATATGCCCCCTCCTACAAAAAGCCTGTCCCAGGCAGCATTTACTGGGAAGACAGATTTGAAGGCCCGGCCTCCTGTGTTTCAGCCAGGACACGCGAGGCTGATGAAGACTTCTTGTACCTGCAATATCATGACCTCTTCCTTTGCTTCTGGGAGGCAGTCAGGTACATGGGTTTCCAGGTTGCGTTAGCAGTTAGATGGATTTGGCAGACTTCCCCAGATAGAATCACATTATTATAAGAAGTATCTCGATTTCCAAAACCAGTGCTCTGTACCTGCGGGCACCAAAGGACAGTGTCCCACATACAGTTGTTTTTAGGTGCCCGCCTTAACCCAATCACTGGGCGCGAGCCCTTTAAGAGGCGGGCACTCAGGGGCGGGGCTCAAGTCAAACCCCGCCCCGGGAACGACGGCGCCCGGCCGAAGCCTCTGCTTCTGCGCGGTCTCCGCGCGGTTCCGGGTCCAGATTTTGGTTCTTTTTTCCGAAAGAAACAGAGCCTCGGAGCCGGAGCGACCGCCGCCCAAACCCACAGGACAAACCCCTGGTCTCGAGTCATTGGCAAAATCCCCAATTTTTCCGGCAAGCGGGTGATCAAGGCGACATTTAGGGCTGGGAAGGGTGGGTGGTGCCGGTTCTGGTCCCGTGCTGCAGGCGAGGGCGTTCCAGCTCAGAGGCGTGGACTGTCTCGCTGTTGTGGCTGCGCTGGCGCGGGATTCGAACCCGTGCCGAGCCCAACTCTGAACCCTGAGGTCTTGTGGAGCTAAAATGACCCACTCGTTGGTTTGTGCAGACACCGTGAGCAGGTGAGGCCTGAGGAGGTGGGGGCGGGCAGCAGTGGTCCCTTCCTCAGCTTGGGGTGCAGCTCTCTTTGGATAGAGCACGGGGTTTGTGAAGCCGGTGGCGAGGAGGGGCGGACGGTGGGGGCCGGGCCCTCGGGGCTGGGTCCAGCCCCTCTCCTCGCCCTGATTCTGGTGCCTTCAGGGTGAGTTCGGTTCTGAATCGCAACACCCGGCAGTTTGGAAAGAAGCACCTGTTCGACCAGGACGAGGAGACGTGCTGGAACTCGGACCAGGTGAGCTCTCCACCCCTTGTGTGAACCAGATTCAGGGGTCCAGGGTGCCTTGAGAACTCCCGGGCACCACAGTTGGCCAGGAGGGAACATGTGCTGAATCCTGCCCCCACCAATAGAGAGAGAGCATAGCACTGCTTTGAGCCTGAATGGACTGTGGGCCTCAGTTTCCCTGTCTGCTTCCAGGGCCCCTCCCAGTGGGTGGTCCTAGAGTTCCCCCAGCGCATCCGTGTCTCCCAGCTGCAGATCCAGTTCCAGGGCGGTTTCTCCAGTCGCCGGGGCTGCCTAGAAGGTACTGGGAGGCCCTGGAAGAGGGGGAGAAGGGGTCGCAGGGGACACCCCGGCCTCACAGTCTGCCTCTCTCCCTGCTGCAGGTTCTCAGAGGAGTGAGGCTCTCAATAAGATTGTGGACTTCTACCCTGAAGACAACAACTCCATTCAGATATCCTACCGGGGCTTCTGGGGTGGGGGCGGTGTGTGCGGCCTCCAGCAAGCGGCCTCCAGGCCTGCGTTACTTCATCTGTGAGGTGGGCTGATGGTAATCTGTTGTGTGTGAGTCTCAGGGACCTACAGCACGTCTGAGCCGGGACTGGGCGGGGCTGCCGACAGTTACACGGTAAGCCGTTTCCCTTGACTGCTGTGCTCACACCTTTCCTGTGCCGGCTGCTGAGGTGGGCCAGCTGAAGGTAACATTTGAGGACCTCACTGACTTCTTTGGCCGTGTGGTCATCTACCACCTGAGAGTGCTGGGGGAGAAGGTGTGAGGCCACTGGGCAGCCGCCGCCTCCAGGAACCCTCATGGAAGCACAGCACAGTCCTTCAAGTTCTGCACAGGTTTATTGATTTCTGCTGGGAAGGATCCCTCCCACCATCTGTCCAGGAGCTGCCTTTGAAGCCAGTTCTGGGTTCCCCCAACTCTGGGTCGACCACTTTGTTCCCTGAGTGTCTGAGTCCGCGCGCGGGGGGGGGGGGGGGGGGGGCCTTCACTCAGGATCGTCGGGCACCAGGTTATTCTGGAAGAGCTTGAGGATGTGGTTCTCGATCACCTGTTGCACTGGAAACAGGACAAGGAAAACGTGGGCCATGAATGGAACTGGGGCTGCAGAGAAACACGCCCACCTGCGCCCTGCCTTTCCCGGGGTTCCTGCCTTGAGAACTACGCCCTTCCCTCTGGGGACCAACAGGGGCCTCCCCGCAATGGGACATGGATTTCGTACATAGATAAATCCACACCCCTCCCAGGACACAGCTGGGGAGACTGTGCCAGGAACCTCCGTTTCCCCTAAGTTTATAAAAATGTTTTTGGAGGCATTTCAGAGTTATAAAAATATTCCTTGCAAAACAAAATTGGTGAATTGTTATATGTATGAAAGGACAAGAAGGGCTATGAAGATTGATTTATCCCAAATGGAAGACTCCTTGAAGAACGGAGGGGATATTTCCCAAACCATCAATCCCCCCCTTGACCCCAGGGGTTGGTTCTGTTAGGATCACCCCATTTCATGGGTGGGGAAGCAAATGGAGAAGTGAGTCAAACTGGGGTCTCTCCTTATACCCACTTCCTGCCTCAGAGTGGCCTCCATGGCCCTGTGCACTGTGACCGGCCCCCTCCCTCTGGGTGTCCTCACCCTGCCAGGCCTCTGCATGAGATGTTCCTCCAGCCTGGGCCATCCTCCCTCCCCCTTGGTCCCCAGGAAGCCCACTGTGACGCCCCCATCCATCCTGAGGTGGGGCCAGGGCCGCCTTTGGGCCTCTCAGTGCCTGAGTGTCCTCCATCATGACCTCAGTCACTGACACACATTGACCTCCACCTCCAAATCATAGGGAGCCCCCTGAGAACGAGGCCTAGCACATGCCCAAGCCAGGTACACAGTGGCACTCAATGCTTGCTAACGTGAACACTCTTGTTGCCAGTATCCAGAAGGTATGCCCCTGTACCCTCTCTGGTCACACCATCTACAGCGCCCTGTCACTTCCCCATGTGTCTCAGGCTGACCTTTCCGGTATCCCAGAGCCACAGCGAGATCCATTGGGGTGTAGCCAGAGTCAGCTTCAGTGGTGAGATCAGCTCCTCGGGCTACAAAGCAGAGCAGGTGCTGCAGGGAGGACTGGGAGCCCAGAATGGGGCATGGGACTCTGGAGATCCAGTGACCCCCAAAGACAAAGCCCCAGGTCTGTTGGTTGCCCATGTGGCCCTGGACAAGAGACTGAGCTCTCCTGAGAATGGGGCCAAAAGAACTCCCACCTCCAGGGCCCCTGAGGCCAGACCCCTGTGGTGTCCCACCACCTCCTGCCCCCTGATCAGTTCTTTGGGAAAAGCAGGCAAGATCTGTTCAAGCAGCGCTCTGGCCCCTCCCTGGCCTGCGGGATTCCTGCAGTGCCAGCTAGAGCTCTTGGGCTCCCAGGTCAGCCTCTACTCCCACTCACCCAGCAAGGCCTCCACGCACTTCACATGGTTCCCACGCACGGCATAGAGCAGTGGCGTCCCTCCATTCTGTCAGGGGCAGGGGCAACCAGCACTACCTTTACTGGATTCTCACACCACCCAGCACCCTCCAATTTAATGTGGTTCCTTCTTTCTTTCTTTTTTTTTTGGTTCCTTCTCTTGTTTGTCACCTGGCAGGTCTAGCTCCTCCTTTGGGGCTCAGCTTCGATGTCCCTCTTCCAGGTAGGCCTCCCTGACCTCCTCCCTTGGCTGTGCAGATCGCCGGCTGCCTATGCGACTGCCATCACAGCATTATCCACTACAGTCAGCTGAGTGTTTATTTATTGGCTCCTCCCTCCCTCCCGTCCTGCCAAACACCAAACCTAGATCTGTGAGGCTTGGGGAGGAGTCTGTCTGTGTTCTTAGCATCCAGAGCAGGCCTGACACCCTGCAGGGAGCCCCGGGCCCACATGGGGTGCCTCACCCAGTCGTAAATGTTGATGTCCACATCACGCTCGAGCAGCAGCCCCACGATGTCTGTGTAGCCACCTGTGCTGGCCAGTGACAGGGCGCTCTCCCGCTCCTTGGCCAGGATGTGGGGGTCGGCACCCTGGGGGAGCAGAGAGAGTGGTGATGGGAGGAGTGGGAGATCCCCTGGGATCCTGTGGTCCCCAAGGCAGCCACATCTAAAGACATGGCACTGGCAGATTCAGCTGAGACTTGGCCGCCCTCAAGTCCCAGGAAGTCCCCAGCTGGGCAGGGACGCACCCACTCAAGCAAGAATCGGACGGTCTCTATCTCTCCGAAGGCTGAGGCCCAGATGAGGGGGGTGAAGCCACGCTCGTCCGGCTTGTTGATGAGGTTGTCGCCTGGCAGGAGGGGTTGGTACCACTGGGCTGCACCCCTGCCCACTCTCCCCAAAGCTGCGGGAGTGGGGATCGGGGGGCAGCTGGGGTCAGATGGGGGGACACACATGGATACACACAAGTGGCCACGCTTGTACACAAACAGAGACACAGGCACGCAGGGACACTCACAGGTCATGACAGCACACATGCACATACCAGCACACGAGGTCAGACAAGCACATGGGTGTAGACACACACCTTTCCTCAGATGCTCCTTCAGCTGGCTCAGCTCTCCCTGGGCTGCAAGCTGGTGGATGGACAGGGCTGGGGCCAGAGAGAGGCAGTGTCCTCACCTGTCCCATCCTTGTTCTGTGCCTCAGTTTAGCTTCTGTCCCAAGTTGCTCCTCTCAGCCCTGCCACCCTGTCACCCTATCCCCCCCCCACCACCACCATTAAGGACAGGGGCCACTCACAGTCCAGGGTGGCCGGCAGGGCTGAGACCTCATTCCCCCGCTGCCGGTTGGTGAGGGTCGTGGAGTGCTTTAGGGAGTTTCCTGGTGGAAGAGGGAGGAAGGGTTCTGGGGCTTCAAGCTAGACCCTGGGGGTTTAGAGCTACCAAAGACACTGCATGACTCTCTCTTCCACTCCACGGATGCTACTGGAGCTGAGCCCTGAGAAGCTGGAAGCTATAGGACCCACTGGCCAATCTGGGGATGTCCCATAGACATCAATGGGTCATCTCCTGAAAACCTGAAGAATTTGGAGATTGTTGCTCATCACAAAAGGCAGCTCTCGGAGTACCCTGAGTGGGGTCCTGGGCCCTGCCTGTCATCAGAGATGTTAAATAAGGTATGGGGCAAGGCCATCCGGTCTCCTGAGACACTGGCAGCTCTAGGGTCCTGCTGCTGTGTGGAAGTCATGACCTAGGTCCTTCTGAGTGATGGAAATGTTCTAGAATTACAGAGAGAGGTTGGGGTTACCCACCACTGTAAATGTACTTACTGCCACTAAATTAGATGCAATTCTGGTTAAAATGGTAACTTCCATGTTATGTGGATTTTGCCATAATAAAAACAAATAAGCAATCCTTTGCTGGGTGGGGCAGGAAGACATGTATGCCCTAGGCGGTGGGACATAAAACAGAGGCCCTAACATTCCACAGTCCTTGCATCCCAGAGGCAGTACCTACCCTGAGGTGAAGAGGCGCCAGCATCTGGTTCAGGGTTCCCAGGCTCTGGGGTGCAGGGGAAGAGACTGAGCACCACTGTGTCTGAGCCATCCTGGGCCTCATCCCTGGGGTCTTCAGATTCCCCAAATTCTGGGGTGGGAGGCTGCTGGGTCAGGCTGAGGTCCTCTGAAGGCTGGGTGAGCTCCATGGGAGGGGGCGGGAGGGGGGAGCTAATGGAGGCCCCTAAAGGGGAGAGATGACAAGACTTGTGAACAATTCTTACGAAGTTAGGTGCCAGCTGCATAACTGGTCTTGCACAGGGAGGGTGGATAAACTCAGGCTCAGCAGGGAAATTAAATCACAGTCCAATTCCTTTTCAGGCCCACTCTCCACCACCACCAGGACACATCCAACAGTCATTGCTTAGAAGTCCTGGCTCTGAGGTCAACTATCTGGGTTGGAATCCTTCCACTTACAGGCTCTGAGAACTTGGGCACATGCCTTACCTACTCTGAACTTGTATCCTCATTAATAACACGGGGAAATGAGGTCTAAAAGAAGTCATATCTGTACATAACTAAGCAGGGGGCCTGAAACCGGCAGAGCTTCATAAATGTTCGCTGTGGTTATTTTTTTGGAGGGTGGTCCCCGGAATGACGGAGGGATCAACAAAGATGTAATTGGTTCCATCCCACCCGTCCCTCCAAGCCGATCCAGGAGGTTCACTCACCTTCCACGAACCTTCTCTGTCACCCCTCGCCGCAAGCCCGGATCCCCCAAAACTTGGAGGCCCAATTCACAAACTTTTCCCCTCCAATTGATGTAGCGGGGAGCAAGCTGGAGCCTGGATAGTCAGCGCTCTGGCTTCTTCTGCCGGGACAGAGAGCAACTTGATACTCGACCACTACCCCCACCCCAGAGGTCCCCCACTGCGCCTGCGCACCCTGCCCCCCAAAAGTGCGGAAGGGCAGGAGCAGTAGGAGCTGCTTCTGGCCCTTTAAGGATTGGAGGGGGCGTGGTTTCCGCTGGAGTCCGAGCAGTGCAATTGCTCCTGTGCCTTCTAGTCCCGCGGGGTCAAAGGAGTGGGCGGGGCCTCAGAGGGCTCGGTGGATCTCATTGCGCCTGTTAGAAGCCAATCGGCTCCAGTTTGGGGCGGGAAGGCGGGGATTTCTCCCTCGAGGGTAAGGGGGCGGGAGCAGGCGGGGCGTGCAGGATTTAAAGGGGCGACTCCATGATCGTCCCAGTCCACAACAGTGCTCCCTCTGGGTGGTGGGGGCTCATGAACATGTGCAGGGATTTGATGGCAGTGAGGTGCAAAGAGACCGTAACTACGGTCCGCAGTGAGCGGTGTGTAGAGCGTTCCCCAATTCATCCGCCCCTGGAAAAGGGGTTCTTCCCTTCCACGGTGTCCCTCCAGGAGCTTCATGGGGTCCTAGCCCCGCCTCACCTGCCTCCCGGTGTGGCCCCTTCCCCGGTCTCTCACTCACGGCCCCTATCCGGGTTCGGTAGAGATGGAGGAACGGAGGGCAGGCAATGGGTACTGGAATAGTGGCAGGGCTTAGTGCGGTTTCGCAGGGGAAGGTTTAGGGAGCTGTCACCATCTCCAGCTTCCGGTTCCGGTTTTCAAGCCTAATGGGCCTCCGTCGCTATGGAGGAACCGGAGATGCAGCTCAAGGGGAAGAAAGGTAATGCGAGGCGCCGGGCTGTACGAAGAGCCCAGGAACTCGCGGAGGGGCATCTAGACAGGGGGTGGGGGGTGGCAAAGACGGGGAGGGAGCGTGAGGGGCAGATTGAACTGCCGTCGAATCCTGGTTCGGCCTCTGACTAGTTTTGAAAGCTTTAGTCCCCGTGCCTCGGTTTTGTCATCTGTAAAATGGGGAGTATAGTCCTCCTCCCTCCCTTCATAGGCTTGTGAGAACGCGATGAACTGATATTGGTAATGCACTGGAAGAAAGCTCGGGCGTGGCAGCCGTGCGTATTGTTGCCTTATAGCAGTGGTTCGCAACCTTGGCTGCACATTAGAATCACCTGGGAATCTTTTTAAAATCCTGATTTCTGGGCCTCATCCTCCGGAAATTCTGTTTCTTTGTTATGGGGTGAGGCCACAACATTAGTAAGAAAGAAACAATTTCCAGAGGATGAGGCCCAGAAATCAGGATTTTAAAAAGATTCCCAGGTGATTCTAATGTGCAGCCAAGGTTGAGAACCACTGCTTTATAGTTACGTATTTGTGTGTTTACATTGACTTTTTTATATACATATTTATAATCCCATATATTTATAATCCCATAGTTACAAATTACAAAATGCCATAAGCGTTCTAAATTATGAAGTCTCTTGTTATTTTATCACACACGTTATGTCTTTAAAAAATTATTTTTGTATTGATTTCGGAGTGGAAGGGAGAGATGAGAGAGAGAGAAACATCACGGATGCCCAGCCGGCGTGGCTCAGTGGTTGAGCGTCGATCAGGAAATCAGGATTCGATTCCGGTCAGGGCACATGCCAGGATTGCGGGTCCCTCTTCAGTGTGGGGCGTGCATGAGGTAACTGATCAATGATTCTCTCATCATTGATGTTTCTATCTCACTTTTCCTCTCCCTTCCTCTCTGAAATCAATAAAAAAAATTTTTTAGAAAGAAACATCACTGATAAGAGAATCATTGATCCGCTGCCTCCAGCATACCTCCTACCCTGGAGATCAAGCCCAAAACCTGGGCATGTGCCCTCACCAGGAATTGAACCATGACCTCCTGATTCATAGGTCAAGGCTCAACCACTGAGCCACACCGGCCGGGCACACGTTATTTCTAATTAGTTAGAAGGCACAAATACATTTAATTCCACCACTTTTGTAAGAACCCAGCTGTAAGCTATTACATGCTCATTTTCTAAAGGAGGAGGCCTAAGAGGGTAACAGTTTCTATAACGATACAGTTTGGAGGTGGCAGGCTGGGCTGGTGAGCTGGACTGATTCACACTGGACAGACTAATGCACGGCGTCCTTTGATTCCCAGACATGCCAGCGTTCTCTCTCTTGCCAACCACACTGCCCTGGGCAGTAGCATAGGATCATCTCTGTAGCAAACCTTAAGAGTGGGCACTGTTATCATTGCATTTTTACAAATGGGGAACTGAGGCTTAGAGAAGCCCCCGTCCTCACAAATCCAAGCTTTAATATTTTTTTCTATAAATACGTAACTTAGTAAAAAATGGGAATTTAAATATAAGAGAAACAAACAGGGTGCTGAGGTTGGGAATGAGGGACATGTGTTTATTCTTGGTGATTAGGGAAGGCTTTGCCCAGGAGGTGACATTTCAGCTGAGACATGAGGGATGAAGCTGGGGGTGGGGGTGGGGGTGGGGGGAGGGGTAGTGTCAGTGGCAGGAACAACACAGGCAGAGGCCCTGAGGTGGCAAAGTGTTCAGAGCTTTGCTGTAATACAGTAGCTACTGGTCACAGTATTTATGGGTATTTAAATTAATTAAAGTTAAAAAATCAGTTTCTGAGTCACATTAGTCACATTTCAGGTGCCCAGTAGTGGCTACCTCATTGGACGGTATAGATTATAAAACCTTTGAGTCATCTCAGAAAGTTCTTTTGGGCAGTGCTGGGAGTGTCCAAGTAACAGCCAGGAGGCATTGGGCCCAGGCAGAAGGCAAAGAGGGCAGGGAAGTCAACAGCAGCAGAACATACAGGACCTTAAGGGCCATGGTGAGGAAAGCAGATTTTATTCTCTGGCTGATGGGAGCCATGAAGGCTTCCAAGCAAGGGAGGGTCATATTTGATGTGTTCACTAGGAGTTCACTCCATCTGTTGTGTGCATATGGGTCTGTTGGCAGGAGGGGCTGAGTCTGGCATCCAGGTGGGAAGCAGCCATACCTGGACCAGTGGGGTCAGTGCAGTGATAAGCATGGGTGAGGCTGGGCTTTGTTTTGTGTCAGAACCAGAAGATCTCCTCATGGATGGCGTGGATGACCAGCTGACTGGGAATGCAGACCCTGGGATGAGGATTTGTGTGTAGTTAACTTACCAGGAGAGCCCCACAGACTAGAGGGGAACAGAACAGGGCTGGGGAGGAGGCTGAGCAAAGAGCAACCTCAGGTAAAATCCCTCAGAGGTTGGTCTCAGCCTGATTTGGCAAGGAGTTTTAGGGGAGTGAGTCACACCTCCCAGTTGTCCCAACACACAGCAAGGGGCACAGACTTTTCATACTCCTCAATGGTCTGTCATGGCTGAGGGCCACCCAGGGATATAAGCAAACTTTCGGATCCAGTAACCAGTGGATCCTTCTAGGAGGAATCTCAGATTTATTCACTGGGGTAAAAGGAATTCGAGGAGATCCGAGTGGGCAGCAGCAGTGTCCACTACAAGTAGAATTGGGAGGGGAAAGATCATGAGTGCACTGGATGCATTGATAATATGAATGAGGCCATCTGTGACCATGTCCTTCAACCTCTCTCCTGGGCCACGGGTGACCCAGCTGCTGGAGGGGACACCAGAGACTCCTCACTGCTCTGGCTGGACTCAGAGGTTGAGCAATCACGAGTCTTATGCTTTGTTTCTTTGTGTCTGTGCACCCTTTTCCCTTATTTTGCCACCTTCCACTGTCAATTCTGGAACCAGTCACAGACAAGTTCACCGAGAGCGTCTACGTCCTGGCCAATGAGCCGTCTGTGGCCCTCTACCGGCTCCAGGAGCATGTGCGCCGCTCTCTGCCAGAACTGGCCCAGCATAAGGTGAGTCCCATGCACCCCTGCACCAACCCCTGCAGGGCCTGCACATTGTGAGCTGGGGCCTGCTGGTAGAGCAGGGGCTCTTGGGATGAGTCAAGGCTGGAACACAGCAAGGAGGCATGTGGTCACTGAGCCAGGCTGGGGCTGTGGGTGGACAGATGTGGGGCAGATTTGGAAGAAGGAGCAGCAGGCCTAGATGAATTGTGACCTGTATGGTGAGAAGGAGGCAGCTGTGTGAAGACTAGAGGGAAGAGCATGCCAGGGAGAGGGGACAGTTGGTGCAAAGGTCCCAAAATGTAGCAGCTAGGTGTCCACAGAAAGCCTGGACTCGTGAGGGAAGAGAGTTGGAGGAAGAAAGGTTGGGGGCTGGAGGGGGCCAGTCTCTGCAGCCATGGTGACCGGGTGCTCCATCGCAGAGAGCTGGGATGACAGAGGTGGCAGCCTCCCCCTGCCTAACAGCCCCACCCCACCCCCCAACCCCCACAGGCCGACATGCAACGGTGGGAGGAGCAGAGCCAGGGAGCCATCTACACAGTGGAGTACGCCTGTAGGTGAGCACCTCAGCCTCCCCATTGCCAGGATCACCTCGCTCTGCATTGGGGTCACCGCCTAGGCATTCAGGAGCATCTCAGCCAGCCCCCTGGTGAGCCCTGTCTTGCCAAGCCCACCTGAGGGAGGAAGCATGTGGGTCTCAGTTTCCCTGGCCACACAGCAGGTTCAAGCCGAGGCCTGTGCTTCTCACTTTGCTCAACCTCTGTGTGCCTCCGGCAGGCTTCTTCCCAGCTCCGATCCCCTCCCCATCTATCATAGGAGGGTGTAACAAGGTTGGGGAAACATAAGACTTGTCATCTTAACCACTTCTAAGTATATATAGTTCAGTGGCATTCAGTACGTTCACATTGTTAGACAACCATCACCATCCATCTCCAGAACTTTTCATCTTGCACAACTGAAACTCTGTTTCCATTAAACACTAACTCCCATCCTCCTCCCCCAGCCCCTGGCACCCACCATTCTATTTTCTGTTTCTATAATTTGACTGCTCTAGGGACCTCACATGAATGGAGTCATACAGTATTTGTCTTTTTGTGTCTGTCTTCCTTCATTTAGAGCAGCGGTTCTCAACCTGTGGGTCGCGACCCCTTTGGCGGCAGAACGACCCTTTCACAGGGTTTGCCTAAGACCACCCTGCATATCAGATATTTACATTACGATTCATAACAGTAGCAACATTACAGTTATGAAGTAGCAACGAAAATAATTTTATGGTTGGGTCACAACATGAGGAAGTGTATTTAAAGGGCCAGAAGGTTGAGAACCACTGATTTAAAGCAAACATGTCAAACTCATGGCCAGTGGGCCGCCTGCGGCGAGTTTGACATCCTTGATTTAGAGTAATGTCCTCAAGGCTCATCCATGTGATAGTATGTGCTGGGATTTTCTTCCTCTTTAAGGCTGAGTAAAATTCCACATTTTGTTTATCCATTCATTTGTCAGTGGGCATTTGTGTTGCTTCCATGGTTTGTTGTTTGTTGTTGTTTTCTGTTGCCTTTTTACTTTTTTTCTTTATTGATTGAGGTATTACATATATGTCCTTATTCCTCCCCATTGCCCCTTGGGTCCACAGGCCGACGCTCTAACCGCTGAGCAAAATGTCCAGGGCTGTTGTTTTCTATTTAATTTTCTTTTTTAATATCTTTACCTGAGGATATATTTATTGATTTTAGAGAGAGGAAGGGAGAGAGAGAAACACCAATTTGAGAGAAAAGCACATCGATTGGTTGCCTCTCAACTGGGGACTGAACCCTGCAACCTGGGCATGTGCCCCCATCAAGAATCAAACCCATGACCCTTCAGGTAACGGGATGATGCTCCAACCAATTGAGTATACTGGCCAGGGCTGGGTTGCTTCCGTGTTTTAGCTATTGTGAATAATACTGCTGTGAATGTGGCTGTACCATTTGTGGGTTTTTTTGTTGTTTTTTTTTAAGTATATTTTTATTGATTTCAGAGGGGAAGGGAGAGGGAGAGAGAGAGAGAAACATCAATGATGAGAGAGAATCATTGACTGGCAGCCTCTTGCACGCCCCCAACGAGGGATCGAGCCCTCAACCCAGGCATGTGCCCTTGATGGAATCGAACCTGCGACCCTTCAGTCCACAGTCCGATGCTCTATCTACTGAGCCAAACCAGCTCGGACTGTTTTTGTTTTTTTGTTGTTTAAATTTTCTCTAAATCTTCAGATGGTCTCCTCCGCCCCAGGAAAAGATGCCTGAGGGTGAAAAACGGTAGTTGGTGTTTTTTTGCGTTATGGCAGTTCTGCTGGCCTTTTCTCCTGCACTTCTGTTGGTTTCTGGGACTGTATTTAATGCCCTGGCTTGTTCCATTTGTCTCAGGAGTTTGGCCACTTTATTTAGAGATGCTGTTTGCACCTGGCATGGCCTGTGGGTCATTTGGTGGAGGCTGGACACTCCCACCATTTCTCATCCTGGCACTGTGGGGTTTGCTTGCCGGCTTCTGCTGTGTGGGTGAAGGTTCCTTGAAAGGAAGTCCTGCTGCTGGGGCCGCTGAGCTGAGTGTTCTGCCATCAGCAGTCCTAGTGCCCCCACTGGGACAGGGGTGACCGGGACTAATGGCGTCTTCCTGAGGATGGGCGTCCATGTCGTTATGGGCATGAAAGAGCCCTTGGCTTTTATTTATTTATTCTTTTAAAATATGTTTTTATTGATTTTAGAGAGAGAGAGGAAGGGAGAGAGAGATAAACATTGATCGGTTGCCTCCCATATGCGCCCAGACCAGGGATTGAACCTGCAACCTGGTCATGTGCCCTGACTGGAATCGAACCAGCAACCTTTCAGTGCATGGGACGACGCTCAACCAGCTGAGCCACACTGGCCAGGGTGAGCCCTTGGCTTTTAGTTATTTGAAATGCTTTATGCAGTGTTAATAGTTGGTGTAAAATTGAAAGATGTTAAATTGGGGTAAACTATTGAATAGTGAGCTTATGTTAGTAAAGATTTTTTCTTTTTTCATTTCTTTATTTTCATGTTTTATTAGTGAGTTTTTAAATCAAGTTGGGCAATCAAATACTAGAAAAGCTGACTACACTTGGTGGCATAAGATGAACAAGTTAACAGAGTGAGAAACAGTGAACGCTCCTCCCCTTCATCTCGTGGCCATTTTCAAGCAGGCCTCTGATAATAAATAGAAGGGATTTTTTTTTCTTTAACAAAAGGAAACCACACTTTTAGTTCTGGTCAGTGTGGCTCAGCAGTTGGAGCATCAGCCCTTGAAACGAAGGGTTAGGGGTTCAATTCCTGGACAAGGACACCTATCTGGGTTGTGGGTTCAATCCCCAGCCCTGGTCTGCATGCGTACGGAAGGCAACTGATCGATGTGTCTCTCTCTCATCCATGTTTCTCTCTCTCTCTCTCTCTCCTTTCCCCCTCCTTCCCTCCCTTCCACTCTCTCTAAATATCAATGGAAAAATATTCTCAGATGAGGATTAACAACAAACAAAATAAAACCACACAATAGGACACTTTTCTTTCTATGCAGATGTTGCACAGGTGACTTTCTGGCATTCGCAAGGCCCCTCCCGTCTTGGCAGGAAAATCTAAACTTTGAGCTCCTGACGAGCCCTCAGGGAGGCCCACAGAGTCCCCCAGGAACCTGCTAGGCTCCAGTTGGTGGGTGCGGCAGGGTGGTGCCTACTGGGTCTGTCTTCCCATTATAGTGCCGTGAAGAACCTTGTCGACAGCAGCGTCTACTTCCGCAGTGTGGAGGGGCTCCTCAAACAGGCCATCAGCATCCGGGACCACATGAACGCCACCCAGGGCCACAGGTAGCTCCCAGGACTACCCACCCCTGCTGCCTCCGCCTCCGCCGGAACCTTCGCCACTCAGCCAGGAACTGCCGCTTTCGCTCCTTGGACAGCTTCCTCTCCTCATCTCTCAATGCCTGCGCCTTCCTCTTGTCCTTTGTGTCTGTGGCAGGAGAGTGCAGTCACTCAGTACCCAGATCCTGAGCTCTGCTGTGTGCCTGGTCCTGGGCTGGTTCTGGGGTCAGAGAGGTGACCAGGACAGGTCTGCTGTGGTTTCACAGGGAGACACACAGCAACCAGGTACACACGGAACAGACCAGAGTACTTCCGAAGTGTGCAAAGGAAAAAAGGGAATATGGGGCGTCTCTGATGAGTCGGAGGAAATGGGAGCGAAGGCCTGAAAGATTTGCTGACAGAAATGACTGGGGATGATGTTGCAGGCAGGGCAGTGGTGAGGACAAAGGCCCTGGGGCTGGGGCACTAGGTGTGCTGGCGGAACATCTAGAGGACGGGTGTGGCTGGAGCAGGTGAGCGAGGGGGAGATGGCGTCAGGGAGGGAGGCAGCCAGCAGGGAGGCTGCCCAGAGCTGGAGGAAGCTTTGAGCTGAAGACAACTGGCATGAACATGAAAAGCACTCCAGTCCTTGCACACTGAGGAGTTTTTGGGGAAGGAGTTCTTTTTGTTTTTCATAACTTAATAAATATGCATTTGAACACACACATACACACATGCTGTAAGCCATAACTCTACTTTGAGATGTCTCTGGCTCCTGTAGTTTGGGGTTCTGGCCTGCCTGTCCCACACGAGATATTTAGAAAAAAAGAAAACCTCTGTGTTGCTGTGTCGGATAACTAAAACGTGAGAATCATTCAAACAGAAGCCTGGTGAATGTGTAAAACGGATGTGCAGCAATCCTGAGGTAGCATGCTAGGGTTTACCTGGGTTTGCTGTTCTGCTGCTATTGGTGACAGTCATCACTAGAGTTGACTGTAAAGTGCCTTGCACCGCGCCCTGCACTCAGTAGGGCCTCAAAAAGCTATAGCTTTTACTTTGAACTTGTGGTTTTCCAAGTGCTTTCAAATGCCCTGCTTGTCCCTGCTGTTGTGAAAATGCAAAATGCTTTTCTGAAAGCTCCACGCTGCTGCTAACATCTCTCTTTGCAAGGCCTGTGGGTTTGAAGTTCCCAGACATGCATGAGTCCCAGCCGTGACCTCTGAAGTAGGTGGTTGGTCCCATTTTTACCAAGGATGCCCTGAAGGCTCAGGCCCGGGGTCTTGGGAGGGTGACCCTATGCACAGTCCAACCTAGCTGAGCAGGCCTCTGACTCTGGTCTTACGAACACTGCACATGTTTTATTCCAGCCCCGAGGAGTTGCCCCCACCCTCCTTGGCCTGATCCCAGAAGAGACTTGGGGGTGCTTTGGCCCCTCCAACCAGGTCAGTGCTGAGTGGGGCCAGGAGCCTTCCTGCGTTCCATGCTCTGAACTAACCCACCCTTTTGTTGTCCAAGAAGGGATTTACCATCTAACCACTTGGGCTTGTAGGGTGGTTTGGTCAGCGGGGGGGGGGGGGGGGGTGCAGGGTGAGGGAGACCTAGGGCCTCTGCTGCTCAGGCTCATTGTCAGCCCATCTCCCTCGTGCTCCCTCTGCCATCTTCTTGCCCTTGTTCAGGTCATAGGCCCTGTCCTGATCCCAAGGACTCCTCCTGAACAGAGTGGATCCATATTTCCCTGCCTGCCGCATGCCAGCTGCTTGCCTTACTTACGTACCTTCTTTCAGACAGAGCCCGGCATGGCGATTACCACCCAACTCTGGACTCCTCGCTCCACCACTGACCTGTGTGACCCTGAGCAAGTCACTCCCCCTCTCTGGTCTCTGCTTTTCCTTCTTGGAAGTGACTCATCAGGTGGCAGAGGTGGCAGTTTTCCCGCTCCTGCCTGCAACCCCCAGGCCAGCCGTAATGTCCCCTTTGCTGCCCGGGGATTCCTACTCCGCATCAGCATGTTTCCTTGGACCAATAACTGCCACTGTGTTGATCCCCATAGCTTACACTGTGCTGGGCTCTGCAATGGTCATCTCTCATCCTCAGCCCCATAGGCAGGTGTCGCCCTCAGGTACAGATGGGAAAATAAATGCAGAGGCGGTGTGACTTGGGCAAGGCCACACAGCTAAAGGAGACCAGACCCCTGCCTGGTTTCGTCCCAGCCTTGCCTCTGACATGCTGTGTGACACGGGGCCTAGAACTGACCCTCTCTCGTCCTCCCTTTCTCCATCTGGACAAGGAAGGCTGGACTGGACCTTTTCTACAGCTGAGGTGGACATTCGTGTACTTGCTTGCCTGGCCGGCATTCTGCATCAAGCAGAAACACCCACCCCGGGCGTAGGCCAGATGAAGTCACCCTGGGACCCTGAGTCCAGCTGTACCTGACCGTGTCCAGCTGTACCCTCAATTACTGTATTTGCCAAAATTGCTTTGAGTCTTTCTGCTAACTGCAGAAGAGCCTATACTGATCTCTTCCAATTCTAGGCTTAGGAGGTCATGACCCTTAGTCTGTACACCTCCGAGGCCAGCTGTGTCAACACAGTGTCCAGCAAAATGTATCGGGAAGATACATCAGGCCCACTGCTCTGGGAGGACCCCCCACATTCCCCTTGGCACTGTGGGTGGTTGGGAGAGAAGGGTGGCAAGGGCCAGGGGCAACCTAGGGGAGAAACAGGGTCCCGGTGTGGTGTCAGGGCTGTGGAGGAGCCTGAGGGCCTGGGAGAGGGTTTAAGGACACAGGAGGTGTCAAGTCAGTCCTCTCTCCCCTCCTAGAGTGTATTAAGGGGCCTCCATGCTGCTATTCTGCCTCCCCACCACCCCAGCTCAGTTTGAGGGGAAGGAGGGACCTCAGGTCCAACCCATTGAGGCCCTGACTAGTGTGTGGTCCCCACAGCATCACTCTTCTTGCCTGCTCTGAAAGTACCTGTAATTTTCTGTCCCTCCTTCTACCTGTCCACCATGCAATCATTTGTCCAGCAAATATTGACTGTCCTCTGTGCGCCAGGCCCTGCCGGCCCAGGGGATGCCCTGGTGAGCAAGACAGGCCAGCAAGAAAGGCCGCTAAGTGAGGTAACTACACATACCCCAAGGGCACTTTGAGGTAGTAGGAAACAGCTGTGGGGTGCCCCAGACCTTTCCAGGGTTCCCCGCCACCCACAGCCCCAGGACACAACCTTAGCCAAAGACGATTCTGGACTGTCAGATCCCTCACACGGAGTCCAAAGGCCCACAGGAAGGAGTGGGTGCTGGTAATTTGCATCTTATTTACATGACCACTTTGCCCTTCACACCCACAAACACCCCCTTAACAGCTGGCCGCCAGGGGGCGCAAGAGGCAAAGGTTTGGCTGGGCACTCGCCCCCTAAAAGGTCATTGTCCTCATTCCTGGCTGATCGCAGTGGGGGCATTGTGACCCTTACCCCTTTTTACCCCGTACGTCCTTGATTCCATTTTTCAGAGAGCGAGCTGAGGCTTCCTGAGCCCGGACTACTCAGCAGGATCCGCATCTGCCCCCATGCGCTCCTGATCTCCCCTCCTCCTGGTGTGGCCTTCCTGCTCCCCTCCTCCTGGTGTGGCTTCCAAGCAAGTAGGACTTGCTTCTAGCAGAGCCCCAGAGATAGGTGGACAGCCGGGAGAGGCAGTGAGCTCCCCGTGCCTTGGGGCAGGAGTCTAGCACCCATGGGGGTGACGGAAGGGATCCCAGCCCACTCCCGCCCCGCCCGAGGCTCCTTCAGATCTGCAGGTGGATAAAAGGCCCAGGAAGGCAGCAATGCCCCAGGTTGGTCTGCAGTGGTCAAGGCGGGATTCAGACTTGAGTTTGGCTTTTAGTTCTTATCGCCTGGTCCAAATCATGGTTTTATTTCAGCCCTGCTCTGAAGGGTCCTGCCCTTGGGAAGTCCCTTCCTAGCCTTGTCATATCCCTCAGTGAGGCCTCTGGATGTCCCAAACTTGGTCCCCATGCCCCTCCACCACTCATACCCGCTCCGGTGGTGTAAGGAACCTATGGAGACACCCTTTGGTGCTGTTACATACTGGGCCTGGCCCTGAGGAGCCCCTAGGCTGGTGAGACAGAGCTAGACATACACCCCAAAACCGCTGAGTCAGCACTGGACTGGAAGGAGGAATGGGTGTGGAAGAATCCCAAATGGGAGGGGGGGTATGGAAAGCTTTTGGAGGAGTGGGAAGGTAAGCCTTAAAAGGTTCTCCCCGAGAAGGAGGGGCTGCTATTGTCCCCACTTTTCATATCAACAAACAAGCTCAAAAGGGTGAAGTGACTAACTTGAAGTCACAGTGAGAGGACATTGGAGCTGGGATGGGGACCAGGGTTCTTTAACCTGAGGTTCTGTCTGCCGGACCACACTGTTCTTGCCATGGAGAGTCCTTCACAGCCTTCCCCTGCTGACATGTGGGAGAGGATCTGGAAAAAGGGACTTGGGGGAAGCGGCTTTTCCACCTCACCACCCTCCCACCCCTGTCTCCCCCATCTTCAGGCCCCCTCTCAGATCCCTCATCTCTGGCCCTTTCCACCCCCCAACCCACCCCTCTACAGTCCAGCATCTCACTCCAGCAACTAAGGTGTCCCCTCATCTGAAAAGACTGAGATAAAAAATTTTGACTGTCCCACCCTAGCCGGTTTGGCTCAGTGATAGAGTGCCGGCCTGTGGACTGAAGGGTACCAGGTTCGATTCTGGTCAAGGGCACTTGCCCAGTTTACGGGCTCGATCCCTAGTAGGTGCTGTGCAGGAGGCAGCCGGTCAATGATTCTCTCTCATCGTTGATGTTTCTATCTCTCTCTCTCCCTCTCCCTTCCTCTCTGAAATACATATATATATATATATATATATATATATATATATATCCAATATATATAACCAATGGGGGACGGGGGGCCACAAAGTGACACAGCCAGTGGTGGGATAGTATAGGATAGGAACAGGGGCACGGGAAAAAAGGAAGGGCCATTATAGAAAATAGGGTGTGAGTAATAGAAGATGAAATGGGGCCAGGAACACAGGAGGGAGCCTCAATGGCGGGAGAGGGCAGGAGGTAGGTGGGGGTGCAGGGGCAGCCCCAGCCAACTCAGCTCGGCCCGCCCTCCTGCCATGCCCCAGCTGCTCCCAGAGCTGCTCCAGCTGCTGCCCTTATGTAACCAGAGCCTGTCTGTTGCATCAGAGATGGCAGGCCGCAGCAGGTAAACAGAGTGGCCCTCGGGGGGCCTGGGGCTCCCCAGCCACCTCCACGCTCCCCAAGCCTTGTTCTGCACCTTGGAGTTGAGGCAGAAGCCTCCAGACTGGCCTGGGCCCTGGTGTGTCCTTGGAACACCTGAGTGTCTGGCATTGGACACTGAGGGGCAGTGGTGGCAGGGGTAGGGAGCAGGACCCTCGACTCCTACCTTATGACACAGTGTGAGCCCTAGATTTTATGTCCAAAGAGGAATATGTGCCCAGGCTAGGGGTCCAAAATTCTCACATCACAGATGGGTAAACTGAGGCATGGGAAGAGGCATAAGCCTGTTCCCTGCCATAGTGTCCTCCACATAATATCTCCACATGCTCACCCCTGAGTCCAGGGGTGCAGCCATCTCCTGTGGTCTTCTGAGAAGGTGGACACCAGGCAGCCATGTAACCCACCTGCACCCCACTTCATTTGCCCTAAATTGACCACCTCCTCTCCCTGTCTCAGCCTCTCCTTGGGCTCCCAATCCCATCTACTCTTGCTCTGGCTTCATCTTCCTTATCTCACCCACCAAAAACCACTGTACGCTTCCTCTGCACATTGACAAGGGCTGCTCCCTCTTGGAAAACTCTCCTCCCCGGGGCAAACTACTACTCCAGCTTCAAGGCCCAGTAAATGTCCCCTCTTCTGGGAAGGCTTCCTGACATCCTGACCCCCACGGGGCTGGAGGGGTGTGTGGTGGCTGCTCTGCCTCCTCCAGGCTGGGGGCTTCTTCAGGTTTACCCCGTCCGTTATCCTCATCCTGTAATTCTTTCACATTGATTCACTCACCCCTCTGGGCCTGGCCCTGTGCTGGGCGGTGCTAGGGTCCCAGGGAAGATGTGCATTTAGAGGTCTGAGCTGGTGCCCAGGCTTGGAGGCCCCCTTCAGCTGACCTTTGAAGTGGAGGAAGGCACCCAGCAGCGGAGGGGGTCTGTCACTCTCCTGTAGGTGGCGGGTCACACAGGTGACTCTGCAGTCCCTCCATCTGGGGGAGATCAAGGGTCAGTGTTGGCTTTGAGAAGGGCTCAGTCTCAGGCCGTCAGGGACAGAGTTATATTTCACCCAGGGTGGAGGAAGTCTTGTATTGAGGCTGGCAGTTGTCAGAGACGCTCCAAATTAGGGTCAGAATCACAGGGGGGCTGGGGGGGGGGGGAGCAGTGCGAGCGGGCGGGGAAGTCTGGCGGGCCTGATCCAACCCCTTCCCGTCCCTCTCCCGCATTGTAAGCATCTTCAGTGTCTCTCCGAGCCTGAGACCCCGCCCCCTGAAATTCCGAGGCGGGGCCACGCCCAAGTGCCCGCCCTCTATGCAAATATCTCGTCCCGCCCAATCAGCTCCCGGGGGCAGGGCCGCCGGCTCGAAGGCACCTGTGGCCGCGGAACGCTGGTCACTCTGAGCCGCTGCTGCAGATCCGGGCACACGCGCCCGAGGGGCCAGGCGGAGCAGGTGCGTGGGGCGTCCGGACGAGGCTTGTCTGGACGAGGCTCGTGCCGTCCTTTGATTGTCATCGCTGGGCTGGGCTGGGCTGGGCTGGGCTGGGCTGGGCGTGGAGGTCTGAGTGCTGCTGTGCTTTGAAAGTTGTGTGTCTAAGAGGTGAGTCCTAGGATTGTGAGTTCAGGGGTTGTGCGTCCAAAGGGTGTGAATCTGAGGGGTGCGAGCCTAAGGGGCAGATTGTGTCAGAGGGGTTGTGAGTCCTACGGTTGTGTTTCTGAGCGGTCGTGTGTCCAAGGGGTGTGTGTCTGCGGGTTTTGAATTCAGTTGGGGAGGAATTGTGAGTCCAAAGTTGTGGTGCCCCAGCCCCTGCTGTGTGCGTCCGTGAGCTTTTCTGGTCTGTGGGCTGCAGTGTCCTCCTCTCCTGAAGCACACCCCTGTCCGTACCCTTGAGGCTCCTGTGCCTAACCCCGTGCCTTCCTGCTGCACCTGTACCTTCATGTGTCATGGCCCCAGACCCGCATGTGGCGTGACCATCTCTGTGTGCCTGTGACTGCTATGACCCTCCCTGCCCCATGGTGTCTGCCTCATGCAGCAAATGTGGGGCCTCTGTTGGACTCACAGAGTACCCATGTGGTGGGCACGGAGCCTGGGGTGGTGCCTTGAAGGGGGGCTACCGCCTTCCCTGTCCCTCAGTGTCCCCCTCTGGTACATGGGTCCGGGAATAACAGTGCACACATGACAAACTGGGGGCTGTTACTTTCATGGTCACGGTTCCTCTTCCCACCTTCCTCAGAGTCCAGAGCTGCAGATGTTGGTCAGTGACCGGGGTCCCTGGCCACCCCCAGTCCTCAGCCATACACCTGAGAAGTCAGAAATACACCTGGCTGTGGTAGCTCAGTGATTGAGCATCGATCGACCTATGAACCTGGAGGTCATGGTTAGACTCCCGGCAGGGCACGTGCCCGGGTTGTGGGCTTGATCCCCAGTGGGCATGTGCAGGAGGCAGCCGATCAATGATTCTCTCTCATTATTGATGTTTCTAGCTCTCCCTCTCCCTTCCTCTCTGAAGTCAATTAAAAAAAAAAGATTTATAGAAATAGCTGAGGTCTCCTGCCTAGCCTGACCGAGAAATCCTCATTGGGGAATATCTGGACCTTTGGCGTCTGGGTACAAGAACTCTTTTGGGGAGAAGGAACTAGGTCAGTGATGGCGAACCTATGACACGCGTGTCAGAGGAGACACGCGAACTCATTTTTTTGGTTGATTTTTCTTTGTTAAATAGCATTTAAATATATAAAATAAATATCAAAAATATAAATCTTTGTTTTACTATGGTTGCAAATATCAAAAATTTCTATATGTGACACGGCACCAGAGTTAAGTTAGGGTTTTTCAAAATGCTGACACGCCGAGCTCAAAAGGTTCGCCATCACTGGGCTAGGTTCACAAAAGTATTTAGACTTGGAAGGATTGGTGTGTGGGGTTTGAAGCAGCCTCTCTCTCTCCTGTCCCGTGCCTGCCTCCCACCACCCCTCTGAGCGGAGGAGTGAATCTTGGCTTCCAGGGAATGGAAGTTCTAGAGCTGGAAGCTGACTATCTGGTCTGAAATTCCCACTTTGCAGGTGGGAAGACTGAGGCCAGGTACAGACACACAGGCACTTCAGAGAAAGGATGGGGCACATGATGCCCCCACCCCAGCTCTCTGAGAGAGCAAAAGCCAGGCGCTCCAGCCCTCTGATGGCCTGACAGGCTGCTGCCCCGCTCTGAGCTCCCGGGCCACCCCTGTGACCTGAACAAGTTGAGCTCCATCTTCCTTCCCATCTCCAACTAATGATGTATTTCATTAAATCATTACCCAACCAAGCAGACATCTGGAAAATGCAAATTAAGAGGAGAAAAGGAATTAAAATCATTTATCGCCCAACTCAGATGCAATGAACGTAGGCATGTTAGAGGTTTGGCCTTCCGGAAGATTTGAGGCACGTGCACCTGGAGACAGATGTCATTTTTTTAAAAAAAATATATATTTTATTGATTTTTTACAGAGAGGAAGGGAGAGTGATAGAGAGTTAGAAACATCAATGAGAGAGAAACATTGATCAGCTGCCTCCTGCACACTCCCTACTGGGTATGTGCCTGCAACCAAGGTACATGCCCTTGACCGGAATCGAACCTGGGACCTTTCAGTCCGCAGGCCGACGCTCTATCCACTGAGCCAAACCGGTTAGGGAAAGATGTCCTTTTTTGAAAGGATTTATCATAGGCCTGGGATACCATTTGGGGTGACAGTGCTCAACCCAGCCCCGGCCCCTTAATGCCCATGGGGTACACACAGAGGTTGCGTCCCATTTCTGATCCCCCAAAGGGTCTATTATATCCTGGGGACCTGTGAGGTTGCCCGTCATCTCCAGGCTCCGGAACAAGTGTCTTGGACCGCAGGGTACCCAGGCCCACTTCGCAGACTGGGTGGCCACAGGACCACTCTGGGGTGCAAGCCCAGGCTTGCGTAGGGATGGTGGGGGAGGCGGGTCTTGATGTGTGGCCCCGGGAAGAAGCCCGCTTCATCCTGTGTAAAACGGGCAGCTGTCTCCGCTTCACTGGGCTGTCTGCGGGTCGGGCAGGCCCTGTGTGTAAATGAGGTGGCGCGTGGGCCCCGGCGCGAGGTGCCATCCGAACTGTGACCAAGCGGAGGTGCCTGTGAGCCCCATCCAGGTCCACCTCACCCTACCCTCCATCAGGGGCCAAGGAGGCCTCAGGTCCATTGGCTTCTGTTCTGTTCTGCAGGCTCAGGTTCACCCAAGGTCAAGGCGAGGACCTTGGGAGGGAAAACTTCGAGGCTGTTTGGCATAAGGAGCCACTACCTTGTCCACTTTCCACACCCACAGCCCCCACTGCCTCCTGGTGGACGCTGTCCCAACCTCCTGCCCAGACAAGACTTCTCCCTCCTGCAGCCACTGGTTCTGCTGAAAATCCTGAGTCAGACCCAGTCCTCCCCTGCTCATGTGCCCTTTGTGGCTCCCCATTGCTCTATAGTCCGCCCTCCCACCCTGATCCCTCAGGCTCCTTGCAGCCTCCCTGCCCTCCTTGGCCCCGCCTCACCCTGCCCCTCACTCACCCTGTCCCAGCCACACTGGCCTTCCCTTATGCCTGGAACCCACCCAGCATACTCCCACCTCCGGGCCCTTGCATCTACCATTCCTTCCATCAGACAGTCCCACAGGGCTGGTGTCCTCTCATCCTTGAGGCCCCCTTTGCAGACAAGCCCTCTGGCCCCTCTGTTCAAAGCGTCTCCTTCCACCACACCCCCCTCTGCTTCCCCCTGTTGAATTTCTTCCTTGAAGGCCTCTGTCCCTGACGCAATTATATACCTGTTGTTCTCTCCCCTACAAGACTAGGCAGTGAGGGAGGCCAGGCTGGGTCTGTCCTCTCCCTGCCCCTGTGTCCCTGGCACCTGGTGACATTTCTGGGGGAGTCGTGGGGAACCAGAGGTGCCCCAAGGCCCTGTCCTGGAGTCTCTGCTGACTGTGTCTTGGGTCTGTGGAGCTGTGGGCCGAGTCCCTCCTGCCCCGCTCTGACAGATGTGCTAATTTCCCAAGCAGGGAGAGCTGGGTCTCTGGGGACACCTTTCTGGGGCCCCGCGGGGAGAGCTTTCTCTGGAACAAAGAGGGAAACCTGGGGCCGCTCCTGCAGCTTCCATGTGGCTTCGGGGACCTTGCCTGGGGTGCTGGGCAGCCCTGGGCTCCAATCTGCCTTGGACAGCAGGTTGGTCTCTGAATGTAGTCTCTGGCCTCAGGAGTCAGGATCCCAAGTCTCTCGGGAGATTGGGTAGGGCAGAGGACTTCCGTTTGCATCGTCTGTGACAGAGTCTGGGCTCTGTGGCAGGTGAGCACGTGCCAGGTTGGACCTGCATGTCCTCAGGACATGGTTCCGAGATGGCAGTGGGACTTCAGAGGGTCAGTCCCTGGGCCTGAGAGAAGCACAAACACCGTCTAGTTGGCTGTTGTGCTGTTGGCTCTTCAGAGCAGGAGTTTCAAACTGGCGGCCTGTGGGCCAGGTGGGAGCCTCAAATGTGTTTTGTGGGTCACGAGGTATTTAAAAGAAAAGCGAACCAGTTGCCAATGTTTCTTCCGTTGTTGCTCATTCACTTAGGAAGGGTGACTGTGGGCCTACTGTGTGCCAGGTACGTATGAGGCCATCCTTGCCCTCACAGAGTAGACATCTTCACAGGGCGACATGATTATCAGATAAAGCAACAAAGAAGCACACAAACACTCAGTAGGGCCCAGCTGGTGTGGCTTGGTTGGTTGAGCATCGTCCCATGCACCAGAGGTCTCTGGTTCGATTCCCCGTCAGGGCACATACCTGGGTTTCGAGCTTGAGCCAGCCCCTAGGTCCCAACAGTAGGAGGCTGTGCAGGAGGCAGATGATCGATGTTTCTATCTCTCTCTCTCTCTCCCTTTCCCTTCCTCTCTCTCTTAAAAAAATTTTTTTTCAATAAAAACATTTTAAAAATCCAGTAGGGCTGAGTGCTGCAGGGAGAGACAGGGATCCTGCCTGGGGAAACCAGTGCTTCCAGAAACAGGAGTTTCTGTTCAGCCTTGAAGGAGAGCTCCCAGGCCTGGGCATTCCGGGGGCTTTGGGAAAGGGAAGCGCTGTCTGGGACTGGTGTGTCAGGTGCCTGGAAAGGGACAGAGGTGGTCTGGGAATTTGCCGGTACCTGAGGCTCCCCAAGAGGAGGAGCAAAGGGGAAGGTGCAGAGCTCGCAGGGGCCCATTATACAAACAGGGAAACTGAGTCTCAGAGCACTTCAGGCAATGAGTGTCTGGTGGAGCCTGGATTTTTTTTAAAATATATTTTTATTGATTTCAGAGAGGAAGGGAGAGGGAGAGAGAGATAGAAACATCAGTGATGAGAGAGAATCATTGATCAGCTACCTCCTGCACAGCCCCCATTGGGGATCACGCATGCATCCTGAGCATGTGCCCTTGACCAGAATTGAACCCGGGACCCTTCAGTCCGCAGGCCAACGCTCTATCCGCTGAGCCAAACCGGCTAGGGCTGGAGCCAGGATTTGAACCCTGGTCTGGCCAGCCTCACAGCTGTATCCCTGGCCCCTCAGTGCATGGCCATAATGGGCCTTCCCAGGAGCAGTCCTGGGGAGGGGTCTCTTAAGGTGGGTCTGAGGGTTCACAATGGGTCTCAGTTTTCCCAAGGATGCCAGAGGGAGCTAAGAACAAAGGGACCCCCAAAGGATCTTCTCCAGCTGGAACATTCTGGGTTTCTAGGATTCATAGCTGCACCTGGGTGACACACCCCACCCTCAAATTCCCAGTTCCCTTGGAGGATAGGCCCTACCTGTGTCTGGGGGCTTGAATGTAATGAGGATCGGCATGGAGTCTGCATATATTTGGGGAGCTTTGAGAGCCTGCACATTGTCGGCAAGGGGCCTGGTGTGTTTGGAATGCCTGCCTGTATTTGGGAATCGGTGTGCATTTGGGGGATCAGCATGTGTTGAAGCCTGTGTGTGTTGGCGATCTATGTTTGGGGATATGGGTGTGTGAAGAGCTGTGTGGGTTTGGGGAGTCTGCATGTATTGTGGACGTCATGTTCTGGGGCATTTTGTATGCAGGAGCCACATGTGTTGGGTAATGTGTGTTTCTGGAGCTCCGTATGTTTTAGGCACCTGTGGATTTTTTAGGCACCTGGGTTTCTGCATGTGTTTAGGGGAGTCTCCCTACCCTCACCCGGTCATCCATATGTCCCTGCCTCCTGTCCCCCCAGCCTACCTCCATCTGCCTGGGGCCCTCATTCTGAGCTGAGGGCCCCCCTCCAGCTGAGGAGCAGTGACCCCAAGGTCAGAACCCAGTGACAGGTGAAGAAGGTAATAGCATCTACAGAAAACCTACTTCTGAAGACCCACCAACCTCAGGCTCCCCTGACTCCCTATTTTTCAGGGGAGAAAACTGAGGCCCCGAATAGTTTGGCCACAAGAGAGTCCCTGCTGGAACCTACCTCGTCCCTGAGGGCAGGTATGGGGCTCCAGGGGCTGCTGTGGGCTGAGCCAGCCCCTAGGTCACCCTCAGTGAGCCCATCCGAGGCGCCATCTCCCAGGTCCCAGGGAAGAGGCAGGCACAGAGCTTGGGAAGGTCATTGGCAGCTGGGGTCAGAGTCACTAGAGCCCTCAAGAGGGGGGGTCCTGTCTTTCCAAGGGGCTCTTCCTGTCGCCAGTAATGAGGTACTTGGGGAGCAGGTGATGAAACCACCGCCTGGGTTGCGTGAGGCGGTTCTGGCCTGATTTGCTGCCGTGGCCCAGGAGCAGCGCCCCCTCCCCGCTTCGCAGAGTCCCTGCGGGCCCTCACCTCCCCCCACCACCCACCTGCCTCTCACTTCTCCTTTCCTACCCTCCTTTCCCGGCCTGGGTCCCCACCAAGCTGTGGCCTCTGGGCACAGGGTCTAGCAGCGAGCTGTCGCTCATCCCCCTATTAAAGTCCCAGTGGGAGCCGAGAAGAGGAACTTGCTTCGTTCCTGATCCTTTCTCTCAAACCCTCACCGCAAAGCCGTGGGGGCACGATTCTGTGGCCCATTTTATGGGGAGGAAATGGGGGCTTCATGTTGCCAAGTTTGTCCTGTGCTTGTCGCCATGGCACCTGATTCAGCATCCCCAGACCCTAGGCCCAGACACTTTGCGGGCACCGTTCCCCGCCCCCACCTCTCCTCCCCAGCTGGTGGAAGAAGGACTCTTACCCCCATGTACAGGTGAGGAAACCCGAGTCTTCACGTGGAAACAGGCCAGGGTGAAGGGTCAGTGAGAGAGTGGGATTCCTTTCAGGCCCCATCTCCATCACCAGGGGCTCGGGGGCTCACCAGCCAGGGAAGTGACCATCACGGCCTGAAGGACCCCTGGGATATTTGTTGATTGACGTAGTGACCACAAGTCTTATCACAGAGAGTTTATGGTACTCCAGAAGCTCATGAAAATCTTCCTTCATCCCCCAGCACTTGCCCGGCACCGTGCTCAGGCCTGGGACCCAGGCTCCTCCCCACCCCAGGTGTGTGCTCCAGTGGTGCTGTCCCCTCTGTAGACAACTGACCCATGCACTTCTGCCCACCTGCACCCCATTTCAGTTCAGGGCCCCTGTTTCTCACCTCAGCCTCTCCCTGCCACCTCACTCCTGCCTAGACAGCTGCAGCTCCCCATGGCAGCCAGGAGCAGGCGGGAGCTTTTTTAAACACTTTTGCTTGAGATAAATCACAGAAACCATCCAAGTAGAACTCACACATTTGCACAAACTGAACACCTCCCTGTACCCAGATCCTGGACTGGGGGCCAGAACACCGGCCTCTCGGTCTCCTGCTGCCCTGTCACCGCCCCTGCCCCGCGGCCTCTGTGCTGACAACCATCACCGTACGTGAGTTTTGCCTGCCCTGGAACATCATGTAAATGGACTCATCATGGCATGTCTCCTCTGCGGCGTCCGCACTGTTGAATTGGCACAGGTCTAGGCGATTCCCCGTGAGGATGCATGGGCCGGAGCGCATCCCTTTTCTGTGCAATGTAGCCGTCCGTGGTAGAATCTACCAGAAAGCATTTACCAGTTCTCCCGAGGAGGGAGTTTGGCCGATTCCAGTTCGGGGCTATGATGAACGAAGCTGCTGAGGACAGTCTTGTCTGTGTCCTTTGGTAAAACATAGGCCCATTTCTATTGGGTGAATACTGAGATGAGAGGTCACTGTGTCACAGGTCAGACGTATGTTCATATTTAGTAAATGCCAGTTTTCCACAGTGGCTGTACCTCTTTCCCCTCTCACCACCAACACATGAGAGTAAAGGGGATTTTTTTAAACTGTAAGATCGTATCCTGACCCTCCCCTGCCCCCAAACTCTCCCTGGCTTCCCATTGCCCTCAGAGTAAAGCCCACAAATACCTAAATGACCCAACCTCCACCGCCCTCCCCACCGCCATGCTCCTCACCTCGCCCCTTGCCATGCTGTCTAGCCATGCAGACTTCTTTGCTTTTTGTTGTGTTTCCCCCCCCCCCGCCCCCCAATGCCAAACTCATGATCACTATGACCTTTGGCCCTTGCAGTTCCACTGCTAGGACCACCTTTCCCAGATCTCCCACCACTGACATCCCTCCCTTTACTGTCCTTTCTCATGCTGCAGGTCTTGGCCCAAACGTCACCTCTTCAGATAGGCCCTTCTCGAAATCCCTGGCTAACGCTGCCCCTTGCATAGTCAGTCCTTCACTCTTTTTGGGCTTCAGGCATACGAAAGTTTCAGAGAAATGACCTGGGCAGTTCCCATTGTTTTCAAAGGTCTGAGTTAGTTTAGATAACATTGCACTTTCCTGTCCTTTATGGTTTGACAAAACAGCCATACAGCCCTCTGGGCCCATGGTCTTTTTATGGTAGGTCGCAGTCACTTTGCCAGTCTTCCGTGGCCATTGCTCTACTTACACTTTCTACTTCTGAAGTCTGCTTATCACAGTGGCCGGAGCACGGTTGATCTTAATAAATGTTAAGTATAAGGGGGTGAAAAAAGGGGTGGGGAAGTGGTCTCTCGGTTTCAAATGACCACCCCACTGCCCATCTGCTCAGGCCCCATCCAGTCTCTCCATTGAGGCCCAATGACATGCTTCCTCCTCTGAGATGCCCCCTTGGATTTCTCCTGGCCTTCCTTCCTTGCTCCAGTTCCTGTCCATGGGTCTACCTCTCTGCCTCTCTGCTGGGCAGATGCCACAAACTCTCTGCTTTCTGGCTGGACCTCGGTGTGGGGATGCACAGAAGAGGCTTCCCCAAACCTCAGCCTCCCCCCTCGTGCCTGGCACATTCAGCAGCCACCACCACCTCCCCCCAGCAGTTCCGATCACGCCAACATCTGGAGCGCTGGTTGCTGGTCTGTCTGCGGCTCGGGGTGGGGATTTGCATGTGAGTACAAATATATATGCACACCCTGGGTCTTCCACCCCCACATTCCTTGGCTGGCCCTTCACACCTGGGCCTGAGACAGGTCCACTCAGTGGCTGGATTTGCATGCGCGTGTATTTCTGGGTAGGGAGTCAGCTGGGGGAGTCTGAGAGGAAGTTGTTGAGGGAAACTGGGGGTAGTTCAGACGTGTCTCTTTTAACCTGCTCCATTCACCCGATCTGCCCAACAGCCCCTATATCTGATCCCGAGGCTTCCAGCCTGGATCCCAGCTCCACGGATGTACACATCCCCAGCCCCATGGGGTCAGAGCTGAAGGGAAGGATGGCCGCTGTAGCGCTCTAGACTGAGATCAGGGGGGCTTCCTGGAGGGATGGATTTAAAACACACATACACTATATTTAAAATATGATTTGAGAGAGAGAAAGGGACAGGGAGAGAGAAACGTCAATCCGCTGCTTCCTGCGTGCCTCCTACCAGGGATCAAGCCTGAAACCCCAACCAGGAATTGAACCAGCCACCTTTGGTTCATGGGATTATGCTCAACCAGCTGGGGCACACAGGCCAGGGGGAGGGAGGGATTTTTTGAGCTGGGTTTTGAAGTGTGAATAAGAGTTGTTGAAGGTAAAGAACGGTGGGCAGGGATTGGCTGGGGCAGGGCCTTGAATGCCAGGCTGGGAACTGAAACTTTCTCCTGATGGTAGTAGGGAGCCATGAAGAGTGTGTGAGCAGGGAGGGTCATGACCAAAGCTTTGTGTTGGGTTGGTCCCTCAAGGGCCAAAGCTGGGGATGACTGTAGTTCCTGTGTGGGGATTGGGAGTTCCAGGGTCATTGAAGGTTAGAAGAGTGTGAGCCCACCTGTGCCTGTTGGGCCGGGCCCCGGGGAAGGCAGGGGATCTGGGACCTTCTTTTTTTTTTTTTTTTTTTTTTTAATATATTTTATTGATTTTTTACAGAGAGGAAGGGAGAGAGATAGAGAGTTAGAAACATCGATGAGAGAGAAACATCGATCAGCTGCCTCCTGCACATCTCCTACTGGGGATGTGCCCGCAACCCAGGTACATGCCCTTGACCGGAATCGAACCTGGGACCCTTCAGTCCGCAGGCCGACGCTCTATCCACTGAGCCAAACCGGCTTCGGCGATCTGGGACCTTCTGATGGACCCAAAGAGACCTGGGATACCGTGACTTCACCCCGTCTCTGCCCAGATGGATGCGGCTCTGGCCTTTTCTCCAGTATCCGGCCACCCAGATGGCAAGGTTTTTCAATGATAACTCAAACTCCATCCTTTCTCAAACCCTCCCATGGCTCCCCGTTGCTCTTAGACCCAAACTCACAGCCTTCCCCACAGCTCAGAGGACCCAGCGTGGCCCTGCTTCTCAGGCCTCTCCCTCAAGCTCCTCCGTCCAGCCTTGTTGCTGTGTCTTGTCGCTCCTCAGGGCCTTTGCACCTGCTGTCCCTTCTGGCTGGAACTCACTTCCTGTCTCGGCTCTTGGGTCTCAGTTCCGAGAGACCCTCCTGACCTTTTGGCTCTTGCTTGCGGCTCCCCCATTATGTGACCCCTGCCCTAGCAGGGATGTCCTTGTCTAAAATGGGGACAGACTGAGAAGGGGCTGGAGTCAGATATTCCAGGCTCAGATTCTCAGGTTCAAGTCCCATGTTCCCATGGGACCCCAGGCGTGGGGGGCATTTCCGGAGTCATCTTGGCACAGGGACCTCCGGACCAGTGCCCCACTTCTGTCCCCGGGGATCCATCAGGGCCAGGGCAACACATCCCAGCCGTGGGAACGAGTCTGATTCTAGCCAGGGATTAAAATTAGCCCCCGAGGTTAAATTTAGCAAATCAATCCGGAGCTAGGGGGTTGGTGGGGCTCTCATCGGCTGGGCTCTGCATAGTTGCGACTGCTCAGAGACCCAGCCCAGAGAGGGTAGAGGACACTCCTGGGGCCACACAGAGGGCCACTTATGATGGCCAAGGCATCTTACACTCCTGGGCCCTGGGCCTCTGGGATGAAGGGGGTCCCACCCAGACCCCTCAGGCGGAGGTCAGAGAAGCAGCTATGGCTACTCGTGGAGACAGACCTCATTTCCCTACGCTTCCCCAGGGCTTGTTTCCAGGTCTGTACCAGGTGCTCTGCATGCCATACCCACCCCATTCACAGAACAGCAATCTGAGCCCAGGGGGAGACCCCCTTGGCTGAGGGCCGCCCAGGGGGTCAGAGACTGGCTGGGATCTGAGCGCTGGCCCCCTTGCCCTGGGCAGCCTGTGACATTGCCTCAGGCACCTGCGACATGGGGGTGGCTGGGGGTCAAGTGTGGTCACAGAGGAGTGGAGGGGTGTCAGGGATCTCGGGGCCTTGGGGTGGCTGACGGTACAGCATGGCGGGTGCCTCACGACAGGTTTCTTCGTTCCAAGGATCCCTGCATGGGGGCACTGGGGAAGGCCTGGACCCCAACATGCTGCTTGTCTTGGGGACATGCTGTCCTCCCTGAGTTGCCCACTCTCACTTTTGGGGCTCACCCTGGGGAGATCTGAGATCCCTGGGAAAAGGGTCCAGGGTGTCACCCAAGTTGCCCTGGGCCCAAATCGGGGGTCTGAGGGCTCCAAGCCTAAGGTCTTTCCAGGGCGTCCTCACCTCCTCCTGGTAGAAAGTGGGGCAGGGGTGGGTTTCTGTTATTTAAAGTTTTTTTTTTATTATTTTTTAATTAAAAAAATTTTAAAACAGAAATAGTCCATAATCACTGAGGGGAAAGTTTGAAAGTTCAGATCATCAAAAAAGGGGCAGGGGGAGAAGACACGAAAGGCCACACATTGTATGATCCATTTACATAAAATGTCCAGAACAGGCAAAGCCATGGAGACAGAAAGCAGGTCAGTGGTTGCCAGGGGTCAGGGGAGGGGGTGGGGAGTGACTACTCATGGGAATGGGGTCCCTTTTTGGGGGGATGAAAATTTCTGGAACTAGATAGAGGCGATGGTTCTACATTGTGAATAATTAACTATCACCGAATTGTGCACTTTATTTTTTAAAATATATTTTTATTAATTTCAGAGAGGAAGGGAGAGGGAGAGAGAGACAGAAACATCAATGATGAGAGAGAATCATTGATCGGCTGCCTCCTGCAGGCCCCCTGCCCCACACACACCCCTGAGCCCCACAACCCAGGCATGTGCCCTGACCTCCCGGCTCATAGGTCAGCATCCAACCACTGAGCTACACCAGCCGGACTTGTTTTGTTTTTGTAACCGCGGGCCTCGATCCTAGTTTGAGGAGCTGTTGCGTGTTGAATGAGTTGAAAGGTGTCCGATGGGCGGATCAGGCTTGCTTTCAGAGCCTCAGGATTACGGAGCGCTGCAGCGGATGTCCCTCCAACCTGGCCTGTTGGGGGCTCTTAGGCTGTTGCCAATATTCATAATGGCAATATATATGCGGCATCTGCTATGTGCCAGGCAGGAAGGTTAGCTCCTTTTGTCCCCAGCAACAATGAGCAGTACACAACACTGCCCCCCCACCCCCCACCCCCCACTGCAGACAGGTGCCCAAGGCGGCCAGGCTCCCTGAGGCCCATAGTTACCAGGGGGTAATGTTTTAGATGCTGGGGCAGGAGCATCTGCACTGCCATCTTTTGGCCTGGGTCAGCCTTCGCCTCATGTGGAACTGGTGCAAAGGTGTTCATTGAATATCGACTGTATGCTGGTCTGGTTGAGAATGGGGGCCCTGGGGGTGGCCCAGCCTGCCTCGATTCCCCCATCACCTCTCCTCAGTGCCTGGCAGGGGGAAGTGGAGGACAGAAGGAAAGCTGGTTGCCTGACCCCACTTTCCACCCACTCACTCTGTCCTCTTTTCCTTCTCCCACAGACCAAGGTTGCTCTGCCCAGCCTAGGACAATGGGGAGGAAAAAAATACAGATCTCACGCATTCTGGACCAAAGGAATCGTCAAGTGAGTTCATTGGGTGGGAAGGCATTCATGGCAGGGGACACAGGCTGGGCAAAGGCCTAGCCATTTCAGGGAATTGTAGGGGAATGAGTCTTGATGACAAGTCTGGAGTTTGAGATGTAGCATTTGCTCATTTTCATAATGATTTATTGAAGTCCTGGTCACAGAGGAGATGGACCTGGACACAAACACTCCCGACTCAGAGGCCTGGATCAGAGGGAGGCACAGAACTGGGGAAGCTCAGAGAGGGAGTGTGGGCTCTGCCTAGGAGACCAAGGACAACTTCCCAAAGGAGGGGTCATTTAGGATGGGTTTTGAAGCTTCAATAGGAGTTTGCCAGGGTGAGAAATGAGAACAGCCAGAAGGAACAGCACATACAGAGGCACGGAATCATGAGGCATGTTCAGAAAACAGTTAGTCCCCTCCATCTCCCCGACCCCACCCCAAATTTCTGTCTTCTCCCTCTTACCTGTGGGTGCTGGGTCTAGGTGACATTTACCAAAAGGAAGTTTGGGCTGATGAAGAAGGCCTACGAACTGAGCGTGCTCTGCGACTGTGAGATTGCTCTCATCATCTTCAACAGCGCCAATCGCCTCTTCCAGTATGCCAGCACGGACATGGACCGTGTGCTCCTCAAGTACACGGAGTACAGCGAACCCCACGAGAGCCGCACCAACACCGACATCCTCGAGGTACCCTGGGCCCTCCTCCCCGGGAAGCCAGCACACTCTGCTGGCTCAGAGCCCGGGGACTCTTGGTTTGTACAAAAGATGCGTGTTGCAGTCTAGCCTTGCTGCCAGTTAACGCAAGTTTCGGGTATTAGAGTGTCCCTCTGGGGTAGTTACCTGGCTAGCAGAAATAAAAACACCAACCAGCCCTGGCTCAGTTGGTTGGAGCGTGGTCCCACACACGTACAAGTTGTGGGCCCCATTCCCTGTCAGGGCACATGCCCAGGGCTGTGGCTTGATCCCCAGTAGAGGGCATGCAGGAGGCAGCCAATTGATGTTCACTTTCACATCAATGTTTCTCTCTCTCCCCACTCCTTCTCTCTCAAAAAAGGAAAATCAATAAAAAACCTTTTTAAAAAAACCAACCGCCCTAGCCGGCTTGGCTCAGTGGATAGAGTGTCAGCTTTCCGACTGAAGGGTCCCAGGTTCAATTCCACCCAGGGCACATGCCTGGGTTGTGAGCTCGATCCCCAGTGGGAAGTGTGCAGGAGGCAGCTGATCAATGATTCTCTCTCATCATTGATGTTTCTCTCTCTCTCCTTACCCTTCCTCTCTGAAATCAATATATATATATATATACATACATATATATATATGTATATATATATATATATTTAAAATATATTTTATTGATTTTTTTACAGAGAAGAAGGGAGAGGGATAGGGAGTTAGAAACATCAATGAGAGAGAAACATCAATCAGCTGCCTTCTGCACACGCCCTACTGGGGCTGTGCCCACAACCAAGGCACATGCCCTTGACGGGAATCGAACCTGGGACCCTTCAGTCCGCAGGCCGACGCTCTATCCACTGAGCCAAACCAGTTAGGGCAAGAAATATATTTTTTTAAAAATCAACCACTATAGATTGAAGGCTGTACTATGTGCCCCTTACACACATTGTCCCATTTAATCCTATCACCCATTTGGTGAGTACAGAACAGAAAATAAAAGGCACCGTGGGGCAAGCTGACCTCGCTGAGGCCCAGGACCGTGCAGGTCACGGGTTCCAGGTAGCTCAGAAAGTCCTATAAAGTTGTCTTCAGGTGCTCAGTTTCTTGACATTTATTATGCACCTACTGCATGCCAGGCTCTAAAGCAGCACAAGGATGCAGAATGGAGAAACCAGAGTTGTATTCAGGGGTGTTAGGACAGTGCCAGCTGGCTGGGGTGGATCTGTGGTTTCAGGGCAAGACAGTCCCTCTCTCGCACACAGTTGGAACTTAACAAATGATAACTCACTGGGGGTTTTGGTCAATGGGGTTTAGCTGGAGCAGGCTGTGCCTGCACTCTGCCCCACCCACAGAGCTGGGTAGGCCTCTCCCCTCACCATAAACCAGGCTCCCTGGCTAGGATGGGGGAGATTCATCCTGCTGTGTCCCCTCCCCACAGACACTGAAGCGGAGGGGTGTGGGCCTTGATGGGCCAGAGCTGGAGCCAGAGGAGGGGCCTGAGGGCCCGGGAGAGAAGCTTCGGAGGCTGGCAGGTGATGGGGGTGACCCAGCCTTGCCCCGACCCCGGCTCTATGTAAGTGGCTCCCCGCCCTGCTGTGAATGTGCCCCCCCCCCCCCCCCTTAGGCCCACGTGGTCAAGGCCAAGACTGGAAAAGGGCCAAGAAGCCTAGAGTATGGTGGTAGGTCTGCCTGGTTGGACAGGAAAAGCTTCCTGGAGGAGTGGGCATTGTAGCTGGGGCTTTGAAAGATGGATAAGAGTTCAAAAGGCAGATAATTCCTTCTTTTCTTTCCTTCTATTTTTTTTTTTTTTATTCACCAAATACCTGGGAAGCGCCCTCAGTGCCAGGCTCATGCTGAGTGAGAAGCCTCGGCTCTGGGCCTCGCTGTCCAGGAGCAGCAGAGCCTGGCCCCAGGGAGGTTAGGCCAGGGGTGGGGGGGTGGGGTTGTGAGGCTTCCAAACGGTGGAGGCTGGGATATTCTCTTGGACTTGGTGTCCTCACCTCCTTGGCCCTCCAACCACTCGTGTCCTCTCTGCCCTCAGCCAGCAGCCCCCACCATGCCCAGCCCAGACATGGTATATGGGGCCCTGCCCCCACCAGGCTGTGACTCCAATGGGCTTGGGGAGGCCCTGCCCGCCCAGAGCCGCCCATCCCCCTTCAGGCCAGCAGCCCCCAAAGCTGGGCCCCCGGGTAAGCATGGGGCCTAGGCCCTGGGGAAGGTGGGGGCGGGGTCCCAGGGGAGCTTGTGTGTGTGTGGGGGGGGGGGGTAGGGGGGGGTCTTGGCTCAGCACTGCTTGGCTGTGTTCATCACTCTGGACTCAGACTTCGGTAGATGACATGGCTGCCTGCCCTCTCCCTGGGGGTCTCCTGCTCCACAGGCCTGGCCCATCCTCTCTTCTCACCAAGCCACCTTGCCAGCAAGACACCGCCACCCCTGTACCTGGCAGCAGACGGGAGGAGGCCAGACCTGCCTGGAGGCCTGGCAGGGGCTCGAGGAGGACTGAGCACCTCCGTGAGTGAGGGGAGGAATGCCAGGCTGAGGGGGCAGGCAGGGTGGCCTGAGTGCGGGCCTCAGTTTCCCCCTCACCTTTCTCCGCACAGAGAGGCCTCTACAGTAGCCTGCAGAGTCCATGCTCCGCCACAGCTCCAGGACCCTTCCCTTTCCTCCCAGCAGGCCCCCCAGGTACGCACCCCCACCAGCTCTGCTGTGGGCGATATCCGTACACCTGCCTGCTGGGCAGGCCACACTCCCCCTCCTGCCAACTGAAAACTGGCTGGTGGGGTGGATCAGGCTTGGGCAAGGGGCTCCCAGCGGTGGGGGCCTCAGCTCACTCCTCTTGCCCCCGCCCCCAGAATATGGCCTGGGAGACCCCCCTCCGCCCCCCGGCTTGCTGCAGCCCCCTTCCCTGGGCCCCTGGCAGCCCTCGAGGGGTGATGGGCCCCTAGCCGGCCTTGCCCAGCCCAGGTAAGTGCCCCATGCCTCTCCCACCCCGAGTCAGGCTCCCAAGTGGGGCCCTTCCACTGCTTCCGAAGCCCCCAGCCACTGCTGACACCTGGTGGCCACTCCTGTTTCTGCACCCAGCCCTTCCGGAGTGGGGGGGGGGGGGGGCGCAGGGATTCTATTTTGGAGGCCCCAAGAGGGATGGCCACCCCCTCCTTTCCCAAGGTCCTCCCGCCAAGCTTTTCCCCAAGCCGTGCCACCTCCGGGTTTCCCTCCCTCCCTCCTCGCAAAGCTCACGGCCCCCATCTCATTCATTCTCTCCCTCTCTCTCTCTCTCTCCCGCCCCCCTGCAGTGGGGGCCGCAGCCTGGGCGAGGAGGGTCCTCCAGCCCGCGGTGCCTCCCCACTGACCCCCCACGTCAGCATCAAGTCCGAACGCCTCTCGCCAGCACCCGGTGGCCCCGGCGACTTTTCCAAGACCTTCCCCTACCCTTTGCTCCTGGCGCGGCCTCTGGCAGAGCCCCTGCGGCCCGGGCCCCCGCTGCGCCGGCTCCCCCCTGCAGATGGCTGGCCCCGGTAGTGGACCCGGGCGGGTACTGGCCTTGACCCCCACCAGCCGGGCGAGGGCACGTGGACTCCCAACCTCCCTCCGAGTGTCCTCAGAGAAGACCCAATGGATGTGACGCCCTCCACGGTGGTCCTGGAGGAGGAAGGCTGGGCTGGATCCATGGTCCCGGCTCTGTCGCCCCTTCCTGAGTGTGTACCCACCAATAAAGCACGTGGGCTCCATGGAGGAAGTGATCTGTCCTGCTCAGGCCATCCCCACCCCTGCCCAGTACTACCATCTCCTCCCCTGGGGCCTCAGTCTTGGCTTGTCTGGGTTTGGGGTTCTCCTGCCAGAATTCCATCCTGAGATGAGGGTTAGGGTTGGGGTTCGGATGGGGTATGGGGAGAAAGTTCCTGGTGGGTGGCAGGACAGGGGCCCTGCAGGGGGCACAAATGAACTGGTGACAGTGGTGAGCAGCTGGGCCACTGAGGCCTTGGGAGGTCTTTTGGAGCTTGCCCCTAGAATGCTCCCACCCACTGCCCCTAGAGTGCTCCCACCCACTGCCCTAGAGTGCTCCCACCGCCTACCCCTAGAGTGCTCCCACCCCCTGCCCCTAGAGTGCTCCCACCCCCTGCCCCTAGAGTGCTCCCACCCACTGCCCCTAGAATGCTCCCAACCCCTGCCCCTAGAGTGCTCCCACCCCCTGCCCCTAGAGTGCTCCCACCCCCTGCTCCTAGAGTGCTCCCACCCACTGCCCCTAGAGTGCTCCCAACCCCTGCCCCTAGAGTGCTCCCAACCCCTGCCCCTAGAGTGCTCCCACCCCCTGCCCCTAGAGTGCTCCCACCCCCTGCTCCTAGAGTGCTCCCACCCACTGCCCCTAGAGTGCTTCCACCCCCTGCCCCTAGAGTGCTCCCACCCCCTGCCCCTAGAGTGCTCCCACCCACTGCCCCTAGAATGCTCCCAACCCCTGCCCCTAGAGTGCTCCCACCCCCTGCCCCTAGAGTGCTCCCAACCCCTGCCCCTAGAGTGCTCCGACCCCCTGCCCCTAGAGTGCTCCCACCCCCTGCCCCTAGAGTGCTCCCACCCACTGCCCCTAGAGTGCTCCCACCCCCTGCCCTAGAGTGCTCCCACCCACTGCCCCTAGAGTGGTTCTGTCCCACTGGGAAGGGCCTGCCTATTTGCCCTCATTTTGGGAGTGTCAGGTGGTAGGCCCAGAGGGAAATATCACAATTGCTTGCAGCAAGAAGCAGTTGGGGCCCTGGCTGGTGACCCTCAGATGGAAGGGTCTTGGGTTTGATTCCAGGTCAAGGGCGTATACCTGGATTGCAGGTTCCATTCCCGGCCGCATGTGGGAGGCAACCAATCTATGTTTCTCTCTCTCTCCCCACCCCTCTCCTTTCCACTTTTTCTAAAAATCAATGGAAAAAATATTCTCCAGCGAGGATTAACAAAAATCTACACTAATAAAAGACAAACATGCAAATTGACTGTACCTTCGCTACGCCTTAAGCCATGCCCACCAGCCAATCAGAGCGACTATATGCAAATTAACCCAACCAAGATGGCGGCCGGCAGCCACAGAGCTGGAGCGAGCAGGAGGCTTGGTTGCTCCAGTGATGGAGGAAGCCAAGCTTCCCAGTTGGCTCTGAGCTCCACTGAAAGCAACAAAGTTTCAATTATAGAAGGTAAATAAACCCCAGATACCTGCGTTCAGCCGGCCGTGGCTACGGAGCTGGAGCAAGCAGGAAGCCAAGCTTCCCGCCTGCCACGGGGCTCTGAGCTCCACTGAAGGCAACAAAGTTTCAATTATAGAAGGTAAATAAATCCCAGAATAAAAAAAAAAGAAAAAAAGGAGAGGCTGGGAGCTTCCGTCGCTGGGGGGCTTGGCCAGCCTGAAAACGGCCCTCAGCCCCTCACCCAGGCTGGCCAAACCTCCATGGGGTGAGGGTCCTCACTGGGGGGGACTTGACCAGCCTGCAAACAGCCATCAGCCCCTCACCCAGGCTGGCCAGGCACCCCAGTGGGGACCCCCACCCTGAAGGGGGTGTGACCAGCTGCAAACAGCCATCAGCCCCTCACCCAGGCTGGCCAGGCACCCCAGTGGGGACCCTCACCATGAAGGGGGTCTGAGCAGCCTGCAAACACCCATCAGCTCCTCACCCAGGCTGGCCAGGCACCCCAGTGGGGACCCCCACCATGAAGGGGGTGTGACCAGCTGCAAACAGCCATCAGCCCCTCACCCAGGCTGGCCAGGCACCCCAGTGGGGACCCCCACCATGAAGGGGGTGTGACCAGCCTGCAAACACCCATCAGCTCCTCACCCAGGCTGGACAGGCACCCCAGCGGGACCCCTACCCTGATCCGGGACACCCTTCAGGGCAAACCAGCTGGCCCCCACCCGTGCAACAGGCCTCTATCCTATATAATAAAAGGGTAATATGCAAATTGACCCTAACAGCAGAACAACTGGGAATGACTGGTCACTATGACACACACTGACCACCAGGGGGCAGACGCTCAATGCAGGTGCTGCCCCCTGGTGGTCAGTGCGCTCCCACAGGGGGAGCTCTGCTCAGCCAGAAGCCAGGCTGATGGCTGCCACTACAGCGGTGGTGGTGGGAGCCTTTTCCACCTCCTCAGCAGCACTAAGGATGTCCAACTGCAGCTTAGGCCTGCTCTCCGCAGGCAAGTGGACATCCCCCGAGGGCTCCCAGGCTGCCAGAGGGATGTCTGATTGCCAGCCTAGGCCCAATTCCCCGGGGAGCGGGACTAAGCCAGCAGGTTGTCATTCCCCGAGGGGTCTCAGACTGCAAGAGAGCACAGGCCAGGCTGAGGGACTCCTCCCTCCCCCCCCGCCCCCCCCCCCCCCCCCCCCGCCGAGTGCACAAATTTTTGTGCACTGGGCCTCTAGTAAAGAATAAAAGAAGGAATCTTGAATGCTGGGGTACTATGCCATTCCTCTTTTAAATGGGCTTATCTCTTGACTCAGCAATTTTGTTACACCAGAGGGAGCCAGGTAGTTATCTACATACTCCAAGGTGTGCACAGCCTCCCCTCCCTCACTCTGGCCTGTCCCATGTGTAGGCAAACCTGGGGGCCCAGGAGCCCAAGGGAGCTCTATTGCTCATCCCACTCCAACCACCCCACAGGTGGTCTCAGTGGTGTTGATGTTCTTTGTGAACGGAGACACTGAGGCAAGCTTGGCGTGTAGGATGAAGTAGACCAGAGGGCTACCGCTCGCTCAGGCGTGTAGCAAAGACCCTCTGATCCCTTCTGGCTTTTATTGGGGGTGAGCACAACAAATAACAATGGAGCACAGCAAATAACAATGGAGCACAGCAAGTAACAATGATTCACAAACATGCTTTATGAAATCATCAAAGCTAAGTTATACATTACACTATTAATTTCCTATGTTATACAAAGACTATTTCCACCGACAGCAGTACACCCTCCCTGGCTTTCCATGTTCTCATGGACTATTTATCACCTCAAGGAAAGTTCTGCCTCGGAACAATAAGTCTTGCGTGCAAGACTTTGTTCTGACGCGGCCTGTGTGCAGGCTCACGCCTTCTCCCGGCAGAGCATCCTCTTCTAGTTAACTTCTTTCCGCTTGACCGCTACACAGTGGGATCTTATTATTATTTTTAGAGAGAGGAAGGGAGAGAGGGAAACACTGATTTGTCGTTCCACTGGTTTATGCATTCATTGGCTGATTCTTGCATGTGCCCTGACTGGGGATGAACCCACAACCTTGGCATATCAGGAGGATGCTCTAACCAACTGAGCTGCCCCACCAGGGCCTCAGATGGATCTTTACGACCATCAGATCAGACCCTTGACCTTCATAGCTCCTCAGGTGCCCCCACCCATTCTGCCTGTGTCCCCCACACTATCCCCTGCCCTGAGGCATCTAGAAACACTTGCATGTTCAACCCCAGGTCCATGCTGATCCTTCTTTCTGAACCACCTCCCTCAACCCTCCAATCACCTTTTTGTAAAAGACTGCTTCCTACCTTCCAAGGCCCAACTCCATGTCTGCACTGCCCAAGCTGAGAAATGGCTCCGACTGTCAGTTAAGCAGAGCGTTTGTTGCGTGCAGATCACCAATTTGAGCAGGGATGTGGATAACACGGAGTATTGGTCTCAGCACTTAAAAGGTTTGCTCCCCCTCTCCCATTCCACAAAGATCCAAAGCTGATTGGTTCCGGCTGGCTGTTGAAGCCTCTTGTCCCCTCTTTTCAGCCCAGCGCCCCACAGAGGAGCCTTTTCAGTAAAATCCAATGCCTTGTACCCGCCACCAGCGCACACAGTCACAGATGGTGGACAAAGAGGGGAAGCATGCACATCGCAGGCTTCAAAGTCAGTCCCGTCCCTGGAATTCAGCACCTCCTCTTCTGTAGTCACCAAGACGTAGGGCTGACTCCTCCAGGGGTGGGGAGAGGGCAGAATCTGACAGACGTTTACGTGAGGTGGGGGCAGGCTAAGTGGCCCTGCACAGAGCACCATGCTACCCACATGCCAGACCCAGTTAGGGTTTGTCCTCCATGCATCTTCGCAGTCCTTGACGCATCATCTCTAGTAAAGTAGGGGCTTTGGGGACCCAGTTTCCAGGAGAGGATCATGGCATTATCGAAGCTCCCCTCCTCAGGGCTTCCGTGGCAGGGGGGTGCACTGGGGGGGCCAGGGGCAAGAGCAGCAGGAGGCTGAAGGGCTGGGAGGGAAGTGTATTTGGGGGCAAAGCCACCAGAAACCCTGGGTGGCTCTGATGTGAAGAAAAGGGAAGAGGGGGCCATGGGCAATTCACAGCCTCTAACCTGGATGGGGGCAGTAGGGGACCCCACATCTGTGCTGGGAGGCTTGCAGAGAATGCAGGGAGTGTGGGGTGAACTCAGGGCCTCTGTAGGGTGCCCAAGGTAGACGGGGGAGTCTCTTACCAACTCAGACTTGGGTCCTAAATCCTCTCCACCTGCTTCCTTGTGCCCCTGCCCACCCTCAGAGGAAGAGTGAACTTCTGCCCCCTTTCCAGCCCTAGACAATGAACTCAGGGATCTGGGCTGTGCATACAACCTCCGCCACCCCCAGCGGCAAAGGCATGGTGGTCACCTTGAGAGTGCAAATTCTCCACCTGGGTTACCCTTCTGGGGATCCCCTCCTTCAGGTCATATGAACCCTGGCCATCTGCATAAGGATAAGGGTGTATGAACTTTGCAGTCACAGTTCCCCACACAACCAGACTCAGGAGCCCTGGGGAAACTGAGGCACAGCCAGAGAGGGTCTCTTCTCAACCTCTGGATCTCACCCTTGCAATGGACAAGAAGCCAGGACAGTCTCTGAAGTCTGTGCCCACAATCTAAGCTCTCAGTGTGGGGTTCATAAAAACGTGGCTGCTTTCCAAAGGCTGGGGGAACCCTAGGGCCTGTGTATGTGGTTCTGTGTCCCCCACCACTGGGAGGCTGCACTTTTGCCATCTGCCATTAGGTGGCGACCACTAACGTGCTTTGGATTCTGTGCTCCCCACTCAACATTTTAGAATAGATACACTATCAGGAATGAATAAATAAAATCCACCTTGGCTTCCAGGGGCTCCACCCATGTTTTTAGGCTCCCAGCCTGGGGACCCAGGCTATGTCATGTGTGTGTGTGTGTGTGTGTGTGTGTGTGTGTGTGTGATTATACATATACAGCCTGTGGTGTCCTAACCCATGAAGGGACAGTGGGCAGGCCACTGGGTTCTAGAAACACCTCTGGGTCCAGGCCCCAGATATGCCTCTGTGGCTCTGTTGGGAAGGAAGCAGGGAAGGTTGCATGGAAGTGTCCTACCGCTAGCCTTGCTAAGGACACCCTGACGACATCAGCCAGGGCCAATTTTACAGTCAAAAGGCCCCAAGTTCCCGCAGGAGCTCCACCACTGGTTGGAAGCACCACGGGAATTGTGTTCTGGGCACAAACACTGTGATGTAAGTGGGGTATCTCAGAGGTGCATGTTTTAGAGCGCTGTGGTGAAACAGTCAGTTTGGAATGAGAGTGTGGGCCTCAGTGTGGTCAGAGAAGGTGGGACATTAGTGTGAACGGCATAGGGAGCATCCAGTGAGGATCAGGGGACATAGACTACCCAATGGAGAGGACAGAGACCAAGGAGTGTCCAGTGGAGAACGGAGATGTTGAGCAAACTTTGAAGAATGGAGACCTTCCAACGTAGGAGAGAAGACTGGTTTTGCTCTGCATGAGTTGGGAGCCATAGATGGTTGTAAGCAAAGGAGGGACATGGTCTGGCTCAAGTGTTAACAGGTGCCCTCAAGCTCCTCAGGAGAAAATAGGCTGGGGGAGGGGATGGGAAATGGAAGCCAGAAACCTGGGAGGAGGGGACTTCAGGCAAGAGATGAAGGAGGCTGGATAGGTAGAGACAATGAGGGGAGTGAGGCCGGGTGGAACTGTGGTTACATTTGGAGGGTGGAGCCATCAGGAGGAGCTGACAGATTAGGTGTGAGGTGAGAGCAAAGTCAAGGCCAACTCCAGGGTTTGTGGATAAGCTCCAGGAGGATGGGGAGGTGGTGGAGGGAAGATTGGGAGCTCCTGGGGCCAGGATGTGTGTGAGTTGACTGTGATTCACCACGTGGGAGCACTGTGACACCCGAACCCAGGAGCCCGGTGCCCAAGAGAGAGGTCAGGTAGAAGCGGAGATCTGGGCCTCTCAGGGCCTCAGTATTTTCATCAACTAAATGGAGCCAGTTGTCCCACCTCCCTGGCCTGCTGGAGGCAGCACATGAGGCACTCCCAGCATGGTTACAGTGGGCCTCAGCAAACGCCCCCCACGCCCCACCTTTTCTTTCTCGTTCCCTCTTCTCTGACACCTTTCCAAAATTTCATCTTCCCTGGATCCCACCTGTATGCCCTGGCCCTGAGGGGCATGTCATGATCCCCATGTAGGTCCTGGGGAATCCCAGTGACCCTCACTGCCACTGTCATCCGTCCTCTTTCAAAGGGACACTGAGTCCAGGGGACCAAAGTCACAATCAGAGAATCCCCTGCAAACAGACATCCATAAAGACAAAATCACCCACAGAGATGAGACAATCAAACTTAGGTAACTATGCGAGACGCTCTTACTTCCAAGCCTGAAAACAGAAAACATAAGATTCCTGCATATTCTCTCTCTCTCTCTCTTTCTCTCTCTCTGGCTGCCGACACCTTTTCCCTTCTTCTTGCAAGGTGAATACCTTTGCCCTCTCTCTCCTAAGCTCCAAGCGTTCTACTTTTGCCTCTGTGACTTGTTTCCTGAGCCCATGCAGCCAAGCTGGGCACTTTTCTACCTCTGTGACTTTCTAAATAAACTTTCACTTGTATTGGGGGAGCGGGGAATAAAACATTAGATTTGAGGCTGACATTTGGTTCTTGATCCAGCCATGGCTGAAGCTGATCCTACTTTTGAATTTTTTGTTACAGGAACTAAAAATTTCCCTTTTTTGCTGGAGCCCATTTGAGTTGGGGTGTGTGTGTGTGTGTGTGTGTGTGTGTGTGTGTGTGTGTACAAAGTCCTGGCTGATAGAGAGGAATGATGCCACAGACAGGAGGCATTCCGAGATGGAGGACAGAATTTACAAATGCTGAAGGTATGAGATGGAGTGGCTGGTGGCAAGCTGTACTGTAGTGCGCACAACAGTACTGGCGGCAGATTGAAGTTAGGCAGAGGGGTCTGAATTTAGTGTGAGACCTTGGGCGTCTAGTCAGTGGGAGCCATTTAATGTTATTTTTTAAAAAACATTTTTATTGATATCAGAGAGGGAGGGAGAGGAAGAGAGAGATAGAAACGTCATTGATGAGAGAGGATCAGCCATCGGCTGCATCCCACAAGCACGCGCCCACACTAAGGACCAAGCCTCCCACCTGGGCACGTCAAGCCCACAGCCCCGACCGAGATAGAACCGTGACCTCCTGGTTCATAGCGATAGAACCGTGACCTCCTGGTTCATAGAGATAGAACCGTGACCTCCTGGTTCATAGGTCGACACTCAACCGCTGAGCCCGGCCAGCCAGCCAGTTAATGTTCTGGATCAGGAGTTTCATGCTGAGAACTGTCCCACCGGAGACAGTGAGTGATTGCGTGAACAGGTGTATTGGCCGCAGATCTGCGAGGCAGGTGCAGGTGAGGAGACCGAGTCTAAGAGCAGGCGGTCGCACAGGTGTGTCCCTGATACAGTCCCAATTCAACTGTGGCGAGCTCATCGGACGTCTTCGAACTACAACTTCCGGCATGCAACGCCAGCGACCCCGGGTCTCTCGGTTTGTGCTCCGCGTACAAGCCTGGTGATTGGTCGCATGGGCTGCTTGTCAGACCACAGTCTGACTTTGATTGGTCGAGTTCTCATAAGTGTCTGAGCAGGGGTTCAGGGTCCGCTTACCGCGCTCCCGCCCGCGACATGGTAAGCGGGAGTCCTGAGGCTTGAGGGGTCCCTCGGGGGCGCAGTGTCCGGCCGTGGGAGTCCCGGGAGACACGGAAGGGACGGAGGTCCTTTCGTCGGGGTTGGGGGCTGTAGAGACTCCGGGTCGCGCAGAGCGCCTTGTGTCCTCTCGGGGGTCAGCATCTCGCTGCGGGACCCATGAGGACGGGAAGCCCCGAGTCTTCTGGGGGTGGTGCCCTCTCGGGGTCTGGGATCCCGCGGAGGGGACTGGGGGCCGAGCACGTTCAGGGCCCCACGAGGAAGGCCTGGGGTCCCGCTGGGGCCTACTCTGGGTTGGGCCCCCGGAGGAGCGTGGGGCCGCGCTGGTGGGTGCCCGCGGGCACAGGCATGCGCAGAAGCGCCGGGGAGCCCTGAACGGAGGGGCCGCGCGGAGGGGGTCCAGGTGGCCTCCCGGCGGGCGGGTCCCAGGTTGGAGACCGCACAGCGGACCCACAGGCTCTCGCGGCTCCGGCTCCAAAATGTGAGTTTGTTCTCAACTTTAGTCCGCCCCGCGCCCCCTCCCCCATGGGCTCGGATTGGGCAGAAGGAGGGGCAGTCTGGAGGGGCCCATAGGCGACCTGACCCTGGCGGGGGCCTGGAGGAGGACTGTCCGAGGGGGCGGGGCGCGGAGATGAGCCTGCAGTGCGAGCTGGTGGAGCGGGTGCTCGAAAGCGGGCTGCGCTCTAGGCGGTGCGGGATGCCGTGGGCCATAAAGGAGGGAAGGGCGCTCAGAACCGGGATGGAGGAAAGGCTCCGAGCAGCGGAGGGAGTGGGTGGATGGGAGGCTCCGGACAGTGGCTCCCACCCTCTTTTTGGCCATCCCCCACCTGAGCATCCCTAAGTCCTGATGCCCCCCTGTGACATGTAATTCTTATTATTCAAAAGTGAACTCCTATTCACGTGGAGGAAGCCTGAAAGGCCATTAACTTGGCCTAAACAAGCTTCCGAAGAACATGGCATCCATGAAAGAGGAAAATAAAAATAAAAAAACCAAAAGGACAGTTGAAGTACTGAGGAAGAAATCACTAAGAAATTGTTTAAAAAATAATCATAATACAAAGTGTATGAAAAAATAGCAGATAGTTTCAAAACATAATAGAGAACTGCAATGTATAAATATGCCACAATATATATTTATATACTGTCTATGAGGCCCCTAGAACCATAGAAATGCAAAAACTTCACTGTTAATGACTCATTCTCCATTGCCCCCCTTAGAAATCAAATTTGCCCTCCTGTGGGTGTGCCCATGTTGGGAACCACTGCTCTAGAAGATCTCCGGAGATCTGCAGAGCGGGACCCCTGAGGCCGGATGCTGCTGGGGGCGGGCATGGGAAACATCCCTGGACAGACCCTTAGGTGGAGGGCCCTTAGGTGGAGGACGCAGTCTTCCTTCTCTTACCCTCCCTCTGGTTCCTCCTTCCTGTCGTAGGTGCTGGAACCACAGTTTGAACCATGGGTCCCCCTCACTGGGAGGGCGTGTGTGTAGGGGGGTGATGGAGTCAGTGATGGACGGCCCTGGTCTGGAGGGCCTCTGAGACCCCAGTGGCTGGACACAGGGAGGACTGGGGAGAGAGCCAGGCAGTGGGGCGTGGTGGTCCTGAGCTGGGCCTGACAGGAGCAGAGCTGCATGTGGACTGTGAGACTGGGAAGGGTCTGGGATCCCCTGGAGGAGCTCAGTGCTGTGTCCTCGGGGTGAGGGGTGGGTGCTGGGCTCCCGAAACAGCCTGGGGAAGCACAGGTCTGCGAGCTTGGCCGAGAGGTCCAGGCTGGGGGTACTGCTTTGTTGGGGTCATGCTGGGCCAGGTCAGTGGTTAAACCCCTGGCAGAGGATGGGGACATAGGAGAGAGGCCGGCAGAGGGAGGAGAAAAGCAGGCAAAGGCGCCCAGGAGTTTGGAGAGCATTGGTGGGAGGCACTGGGGGTCCCCAGAGGAGAGGAGAGGGGGTGCTGGGAGGAAGGATGGGTGGGAAAGCCTGGCCCTCTGGGCGTGGGGGTGCCCACAGACCTTGACAATGCCGTGGTCATTAGTGCCTACTGGCCAATTTGTATTTGGTAGGAGGAGGGGGAACAATGAGACTAGGTTAGTGAGATTAAGAGATCAGAAGATGGCACTCCACGCTCATTGCTGAAAAAATATTCATAGGCTCAGTTTACAAGTGACAGGCATAGAGAACGTATTCTACGAGTTGGTTATTGTGATGATGGGTTTCTCAGCAGTCGTTCCGAATTACAGTGCTAGGCCTGATTTGTTATTCCACTAGAGCTTCTCCTTTTGAAGCTAGCTTATTTTTTGCCCTGGCCAGTGTGGCTCAGTTGGCTGAGCATTGTTCCATGTATTAAGAGGTCACCAGTTCGATTCCTGCTCATGGCACATGCCCGGGTTGTGGGCTTCATCCCAGGCAGGGGATGTGTAGGAGGCGGCCGATGGATGTTTCTCTCTCTCTCTCTCCCCTCTCCCTTCCTCTCTCTAAAATCAATCGAAACATATTTTTTTAAATATTAAAAAAAAATAAAGTTAGCTTATTTTTTGTCTGGTAAGATAATTTTAATTATTAATCTTAATCTTTATTTCATTTTAGTTGTTCATTATATGCCATAGTATTAGTAGGCAACTCCCCTGAGCACATTTTACAAGTTACAAAATTACTATATTCAGGCAGCTTCAGCTTCAGACTGATTACCAAAAACATTTCTCCTAAAATGTTTATAAACAAGTGTGTGAAAATGTGTGATGAATTATTGTGTAAACGGTTGTTATGTAGAATTTGGTGAGAAAATTCCTAATGGAGAAAAAAGTTATCCACTCATGGCTAAGTCGCTATCCTGGAGCGGGCAGTGGCCAGCGGAGGAGGTCGCTGAAAAGGGAGGTGGAGAGGAGAGAGGTGACTGAGCCATCAGGGTAAATGAGGACAGGGCCGCCCGTGAACGCCGAAGCTGGAAGTTGGTCCGAGGCAGTGGTGCCAAGGCAGGGACTGTGGCTGGAGAGGGGCCACTTCTCACTGGACGTACCAGGGTCATTGTAGGTCCAGAAGGCTGTCCCGAGAGAACAAGAAACAAAATAGGAAGCACTTTATTTTCAGGGGAGGGACACCAGGCTGGGAGAGGAATACCTGAAACCATGGCACAGCCTGGCAGCGCACCTGCCTGACCTGTCTCTTCCCCAGCACCTGTTCTCCATCCCGCTCCCCCCCCAGCCAGGTGTGCGGCTCCTGGTCAGTAGGGTCTCCCAGGGTTGGGTCTGAGCTCACCCCAGTCCCCCTCCCCAAGGTACATCTGGAGCCAGGGAGGCCCCACCCCCACCTGGCCCTGCATCGCTATAAATAGCTGGTTCCGGGAGTAATCGAGTTACTCTCTGGCTGGCACTGCCTGTCCTGTCCCTTCCCCCAGGCGATCCTCGGGGTGCAGCTGGTGGTGACCCTGCTCACGGCCACCCTCATGCACAGGCTGGCTCCGCACTGCTCCTTTGCTCGCTGGCTGCTCTGCAATGGCAGGTGAGCCCCGGCCCGCCTCAGGCCCTGCAGGTAGTTTTTTTTTTTTAAACAACTTTATTGAGATGTGGTTGATGTACAGTAAACTGCATATTTTGGAAGGGCACAGTTGGATCAGTTCTGACAGGTGTACACACACACACACACACACACACACACACACACACACACACGGGACCATGTCCACACTTGGAAGAGCAGCTGCTTCCCCGTCACCTCCCTCCCACTCCTCGCTCACTGTAGAGGTTTCCTGGAATGTTTTTGGTCCCTGTTTGGGTCTGGGCCCCTTCCTGAGATTTGTGGAAACTGCACTCTCTCCGTAGGACAGGGTGCGCGCCTTCGCTAGCCCGCAGATCCAGGGGTGTCTGCACCCCTGCTGCACTGCCCTGCCCCCCTCCCCAGCCTTCCCTTGGCCTCCCATGGGCGCTGCTCCTCCTGTCACCAGGGTTCTAGGGCCCAGCCCTCCCTCTGACTCTAGTCCCGAGTTTTGGGGTTCACTGCCTTGACATCAGAGCCCTACCCCAGGCCCGAGCTTTCCTGACCACCTGCCTGTCTTTGCCCTCAGCCTCTTCCGGTACAAGCACCCGTCGGAGGAGGAGCTGCGGGCCCTGGCAGGGAAGCAGAGGCCCAGAGGCAGGAGGGAGCGGTGAGTGAGCCTCCAGCTTCAGGGGAGGCTGCAGGGGCACAGGGCCTGCCCTGCCGGCTCTTGGGCACCGCTCTGGGCACAGAGGAGAACGAGGCACCCCAGAGGGGAATCTGGACACCCCAGGATGAATGATTTGTTACTATCATACCTGAGCTGCCTTCAGTCGGCATTGAATGCTTGGCAGTTTGCTGTGGGCCAGTCCTGTGGGTGGGTGGTGCCTGCAACCTGGTGTGTAGAGGGTACCCCAACGGGGGAGAAGGCACCTCCCGCCAGCTCCTGTGCTCGAGGGTGGCACTCTGAGGGTGGCGCTCTGAGGCCCTCAGGCTGCGGCAGGGAGAGGCGGGCTGGGCTGGGAAGGGAGAAATGGAGGATGCTGCTCTGACTCCCCTCCCCACCAGGTGGGCCAATGGCTATAGTGATGAGAAGACTTTGTGTGTCCCCCGAGATGCCCCTTTCCAGCTGGAGACCTGCCCCCTCACAGCCGTGGATGCCCTCGGTAACAGTCCAGCGGGCCCCCAGCACCCTCACTTTGTCCTCACCCTGGCAGGGTGGGTGGGTAAGGGGAGACCCTGGGTGGGCAGGGTTGGGGGAAGGCCTGGGGAGGCAGCTGGCTGAATAGGGCGTCCCGCAGTCCTGCGCTTCTTCCTGGAATACCAGTGGTTCGTGGACTTTGCCGTGTACTCGGGGGGCGTGTACCTCTTCACAGAGGCCTACTACTACGTTCTGGGCCCGGCGAGGGAGGCCAACATCGCTGTGTTTTGGTGTCTGCTGACCGTTGCCTTCTCCATGTATCCTTCCAGCTCTGGGGGGGCAGGCGGGAGGCATGTGGGAGCCTGACTGAGGCTTCCTGACTCCCCTATATTGGTAGTTGGTTATGGACGGCTGTGACACAAACCTCACCCCAACTCGGTGGGGGAAAGCAGTCCCTATTTGCTCTCCTGGGCCAGGCCCAGCTGGGGGGCCTCATCTCTGCTCCCAGGAGTCCCCCTTCTAGCAGGCTGGGCCAGGCTCCCACACTGCAGGCGCGGAAAGGCAGCAAGGAAGATGGGGTGCTGCGGGCCTCCTGAGGCTTCGCCCAAGCCTGCACACTCCATCCCTGTCCACCCTTTCAGTCAAAGCAAGTCACCAGGCTGCCCAGAGGCAGGGGCCGGGAGGGAGATGGCCCCTCTGCAATTGTTTTGTTAAGCTGCACAGGGAACAGAGTGAACCTGTGACTTTAGGGACCCACGTAGGAGAGAATGTCCTTGTGCCGTGGGCTTGGGGAGAAGGAAAGCCCATCTTGAGGCCCACACTCTTCTGAAAGCCCTGGGTCTCTGCCAGGCAGATTGGAGACACGGCCCTTGTGCCTGCCAGCTCCGCAGAGGAACGTGCTGTGATGTAGCCAGGAGGCGAGATGGGTAAGGGAGGCGGAACCCCCTGAAGAGACCAACGTGGTGGCCATTTCCGACTGGCTGCAAACAGCGTGACGGCCACGCGGGAGGCCCAGCCCAGGCGCACCTGCCATGCGCAGACCCCACGCTGCTGACACAGGCTCGCGCAGCCTTCTCACCTGTGTCCTGGGCTTGTTTATCAGCTCACTCTTCTCCTCAGTCAGGCCCCTGTTCCCCAGGACCCCAAACCCAAACCTGGTGTTTGTGCCCTGGATTTGGGGTGTCACTGGCTGGAGGTGGTGGGGTGGGCAGGGGCATCACAGGTGGAAGCCTCCTTAGCTCTGCCGCCAGGAAGATGTTCCTGACAGTGACTCGGCTGTACTTCAGCGCCGAGGAGGGGGGCGAGCGCTCCGTCTGCCTTACCTTTGCCTTCCTCTTCCTGCTTCTGGCCATGCTGGTGCAGGTGGTGCCAGAGGAGACCCTGGAGCTAGGCCTGGAGCCAGGTACGTGCATCAGGGCGTGGGGTAGACACCGGCCACTCCCTCCTGTGAGCTGACGAGTGTGGGGTTTAGCGGCTTGATCCACCTGCACATTGTAGTAGGAGGGGACTCCTGGGGCCAGACGGTGTCTATGGATTTCTGCCACCCTTGGTGCCCCCTTGGGCTTGGGGATAAGAGGACATCTTACCTCACTGTCTGGCAGGCGCCTGTGGCTGTAGCTCTTCACACAGGCATTTCTGTTGCCCGCTAGTCTGTCCTCTACCCAGCAGCCACAGTAATTTAATATTTACCTACTTTTGTTTAATTTGTGGGAGGAAATGGGTAATGCTACAAAATTTATAAAATAAATACAAGAGTGAAAATTACACTTCCACACTGGTTCTGGTCCCCAGAGGAAACCTGGGCGCCACTTTTCCTTACTCACATAAAGCAGCGTAGATATCTCTTATACCTTGTCTTTTTCCCTTAAATATAATAAATGTTGGAGGTTGTCCCTTGATGCTACATATGGTACTGTGTCTTGTGACAGCTACATGGTATTTCATTTTATGGATGTCCTATTATTTAACTAGGACCCTATTTATGGACATTTATTATTTATTTATTTATTTATACTGTCTTTTTTTTTTTTAACATATTTTATTGATTTTTTTACAGAGAGGAAGGGAGAGGGAGGGATAGAGTGTTAGAAACATCGATGAGAGAGAAACATCGATCAGCTGCCTCCTGCACACCCCCCACTGGGGATGTGCCCAAAACCAAGGTACATGCCCTTGACCGGAATTGAACCTGGGACCTTTCAGTCCACAGGCTGACGCTCTATCCACTGAGCCCAACCGGTTAGGTCTACACTCTGTTTTATATTTACCTATGGCATTACTTTTAATGGCATTCTTTTTTATTTTTTTTATAAATCTTTATTGTTCAGATTATTACAGTTGTTCCTCTTTTTCTCCCCATAGCTCCCCTCCACCCGGTTCCCACCCCACCTCCTGCCCTTACCCCCCCTCCACTGTCCTTGCCCATAGGTATACGATTTTTGTCCAGTCTCTTCCTGCACCCCCCACACCCCTTTCCCCCCCGAGAATTGTCAGTCCACTCCCTTTCTATGCCCCTGATTCTATTCTATTCACCAGTTTATTCTGTTCGTCAGATTTTTTATTCACTTGATTTTTAGATTCACTTGTTGATAGATATGTATTTGTTGTCACTTTGTTGTTCATAATTTTTATCTTTACCATTTTCTTCTTCCTCTTCTTACAGAATACCCTTCAGCATTTCATATACTACTGGTCTGGTGGTGATGAACTCCTTTAGCTTGTTCCTATCTGTGAAGCTCTTTATCTGACCTTCAATTCTAAATGATAGCTTTGCTGGGTAGAGTAATCTTGGTTGTAGGTTCTTGCAATTCATCACTTTGAATATTTCTGGCCTGCATAGTTTCTGTTGAGAAATCAGCTGACAGTCGTATGGGTACTCCCTTGTAGGTTACTAACTGTTTTTCTCTTGCTGCTTTTAATATTCTCTCTTTGTCATTTGCCCTTGGCATTTTAATTATGATGTGTCTTGGTGTGGTCCTCTTTGGATTCCTTTTGTTTGGGGTTCTCTGTGCTTCCTGGACTTGTAAGTCTATTTCTTTCACCAGGTAGGGGAAGTTTTCTGTCTATTTCTTCAAATAGGTTTTCAATATCTTGCTCTCTCTCTTCTTCTGGCACCCCCATAATTCGGATGTTGGTACGCTTGAAGTTGTCCCGGAGGCTCCTTGCACTATCTTCATATTTTCCAGTTGGGTGTTTTTTGCTTCTTCGTATTTCAAATCTTTGACTTGATTCTTGGGATCCTCTAGTCTGCTGTTGGGAGTCTGTATAATATTCTTTATTTCAGGCAGTGTATGCTTACTTTCTAATTGGTCCTTTTTCATATCCTTGAGGGTCTCACTAAATTTCTCAGAGGTTTCTAGAAGATTCTTGAAAAATCTTATAACCGTAGTTTTTTAAAATTTTTTTAAATTTTTTTTTTTATAACTGTAGTTTTGAACTCTATATCCAGTAGTTTGCTTTCCTCCATTTCTGTCATTTGTGACCTGTTTTTGTCTCTGCATTTTTTTTTATATATATTTTTTATTGATTAAGATATTACATATGTGTCCTTGTCCCCACGTTACCCTTTACCACTCACTCCCCCCCCCCCCCGCTCATGCCCTCACCCCCCCGTTGTCCATGTCCATTGATTAGGCCTATATGCTTGCATATAAGTCCTTTGGTTGATCTTTCCCCCTTACCCCCACCCTCCCCTACCATCCCTCCAAGTCCCGACAGTCCAATCAATGCCTCTCCGTCTCTGGATCAGTCCTTGTTCATCAGTTTATGTTGTTCATTATATTCCACAAATGAGTGAGATCATGTGGTATTTATCCACTCTCCAGTTCCATCCATGCTGTGGCAAATGGTAAGAGTTCCTTTTTCTTCTTCCTCTTCTTAAAGAATACCTTTCAGCATTTCATATAATCCTGGTTTGGTGGTGATGAACTCCTTTAGCTTTTTCTTATCCGTGAAGCTCTTTATCTGACCTTCTATTCTGAATGATAGCTTTGCTGGATAAAGTCATCTTGGTTGCAGGTTCTTGCTATTCATCACTTTGAATATTTCTTGCCACTCTCTTCTGGCCTGCATGGTTTCTGTTGAGAAATCAGCTGACAGTCGTATGGGTACTCCCTTGTAGGTAACTGACTGTCTTTCTCTTGCTGCTTTTAAGATTCTCTCTTTATCTTTTGCTCTTGGCATTTTAATTATGATGTGTCTTGGTGTGGTCCTCTTTGGATTCCTTTTGTTTGGAGTTCTCTGAGCTTCCTGGACTTGTAAGTCCATTTCTTTCACCAGGTAGGGGAAGTTTTCTGTCATTATTTCTTCAAAAAGGTTTTCAATATCTTGCCCTCTCTCTCCTTCTGGTACCCCTATAATTCTGATGTTGGTACGCTTGAAGTTGTCCCAGAGGTTCCTTACACTATCTTCATATTTTTGGAATCTCTTTTCTTTTTTCTTTTTCGGTTGGGTATTTTTTGTTTCTTTGTATTCCAAATCTTTGACTTGATTCTTGGGATCCTCTTGTCTGCTGCTGGATCTCTGTAAATTATTCTTTATTTCAGACAGTGTATGCTTAATTTCTAGTTGGTCCTTTTTCATGTCCTCCATGGTCTCACTATACTTATTGAGGGATTCATTAAATTTATCGGCGGTTTCCATAAAATTCTTGAAAAACCTTATAAACGTGGCCTTGAACTCTATATCCAAACGTTTGCTTTCCTCCATTTCTGCCATTTGTGATCTGTTTCTTTGTCTCCGCATTTTGGCAGCTTCCCTGTGTTGATAGAGTGGCCCTGCACGCCAGGTGTCCTGTAGGGCCCAGTAGCTCAGCCTCCCCAGTTACCTGAGGTGGACACTCTTAGTGCACTCTTGGTGCCTTGGTTGTTGTAGAATCACTGGGAGGAATTGACCTCCAGGCCAATTGGCTGTGAGAATCAGCTGTGTCTAAAGTGGGAGAACTTCTGTGCTGAAGACACCCTTCTGGGGCAAGACTTGCTTCAGTGGGGCTTTGGTGCTCACTGAGTCTGCTCCCTGAGTGTGTCCCTTATGGATCTGAGGAGTTGCAGTCTGGATGGTCCCCCTCTGACCACTGGGTACAGTGGTTCCTGGATCTAAGGAGGTGCTAATTCAGCCTCTGCCTGAGGCCACACAGCAGGAGCCACGAAGAGGCTCAGCTGTGAAGCAATGCAAGCTGCTGCAGGGCCTTGGGCCTTCTCTTGGAAGTTCCGGGTCTGCCTGGCTCGGCTGCAGTTAGGTACATTCACATGCAAAAGCCTCTGCCGCAGCCTGGGTGGGGCGGGGTCTCAGGGAATCAAAGGGCGGATCAAGGAGCTATGGCTGATTCTCCGCCCGGAGTCGCCGGTCTCAGTGACCCGCTAATTGCTGCAAACACCTCTGAGGGAAAGCCGCCTTCAAGTTCGCCCGCTGCCGGACAGACCAGCTTCTCCCCGTATGAGTCCTGGGTCCCCAGAGACTTCCCGGAACCGGAGTTCAGAGCAGTCGGGAGCTTGTGATTCAAAAAGACAGCCGCGTCCTCAGGTGCCACCCCCTTTCCGCGCGAGCCCCCGTACCTCTGCACTTCACCTCCGCAGCGCCTCTGGCTCTCAGCGTGCTTTTCTTTCCTTCTAGTTGTAGAATTTACACTCAGCCAGCCTTCCTGTTGTTCTGGATGATGTTTGCTCTGTCCTTTGCGGTAATTTTCAATTGTTGTGTGACGCGACAATTTCCCGGTGTTTACCTATGCCGCCATCTTAGTTTCTCCAGTCTTGTCTCTGCATTTTGACTGCTTCCCTGTGTTGATAGAGTGGCTTTGTGTGCTAGGTGTCCTATAGGGCCTAGTGGCTCAGCCTCCCTAATTACCTGAGGTGGACACTCTTGGTGCACCCCTTTGGGGCCTTTGTGCACCGTCTTGTTGTAGTTAAGCCTTGATTGCTGTTGGTATCACTGGGAGCAATTGACCTCCAGGCCAATTGGCTGTGAGGACCAGTTGTGTCTACAATGGGAGAACTTCTGTGCTGGAGACACCCTTATGGGACAGGACTTGCTTCAGTGGGGCTTTGGTGCTCACCGAGTCTGCCCAGGTTTTTAGGGGGAGAAAGGCCAGGCCATTCATATGCAAAAGCCTTTGCACACAGCTTGGGTGGGGCTATAAATTGGGTTGGGCAGGGTCTCAGGGAGTCATCATGGCGGAGCAAACTGCAATGGCTGCCAGTCTGCTCTGCCTCGGAGCGGAGCGGTCCTTGGGTCTGTGTCCTGCGGCCCTTGCAGGAACAATGACTGCTGCAAGCACCTCTGTGAGAAAGCTACCCTCACGTTCCGGCCCGATGCCCGATAGTCCAGTTTCTCTCCATATGAGTCTGGGTCCCCAAATTCTCACCCGGAACTGGAGTTCAAAGCAGTCAGGAGCTTGTATCTCCCTTGAAAAAGACAACAGCGTACCCAGCTGCCAGCCCCTGTACCTCCACACTTCCACACCTCTGCACCTCCTACCGGACTCAATGTGCTTTTCTCTTTCCTTCTAGTTGTAGAATTTCCACTCAGCCAGCCTTCCTGTGGTTCTGGATGATATTCGTTTTGTCTGTTAGTTGTAGTTTTAATATGGTTGTGCACGGCAGCAAGTTCAGGTGTTTACCTATGCCGCCATCTTGGTTGTCTCTCTATTTATGGACATTTAAGTCTTCTGCTATTAAATGGTTGTTGCACAAAACCATGTTGTTATATAACAATGTGGTATGGGAATAGCTTTGTGCCTGTAGCCCCATGCACCAGAGTACATTTGTAATTTGAATAATGTTGCAAATTGTCCTTCAGGAAACCATGTATGAACATGCCTATTTCCCCACATCCTCTCCAATGGGTTTCCTCCGACTTTTTCATCTTGGGTGAGCTAATGGGTGAAATATAAGTGAGGCTGAGCATCTTTTGTTTTTGTTAATCCTCACCCAAGGATATTTTCCCATTGATTTTTAGAGAGAGTGGAAGGGAGGGGAAGAGACAGAGAGAAACATCGATGTGTGAGAGACACATCGATTGGTTGCTTCACATTCATGCCCTTTACTGGAATCGAACCCGGGACCCTTCAGTCCAAGGGCCGATGCTCTATCCACTGAGCAAAACCGACCAGGGCGAGCACCTTTTCATATGCTGAAGAAGCTGTTTGTTTCTATTTCCTTTCCAGAAAAGCTCTGCTCTTTTGCCCAATTTTCTACTGGGTTGTTGACCCTTTTATTGATTTGTAGGAGTTCTCTATTTTTTCTTAGTTTCTCATTTTTGTTTTGGCTTTTTCTATTATTTGATTGATCTTTTTTTTTTTTAATTAAATCTTTATTGTTCAGATTATTACATTTGTTCCTCTTTTTTCCCCCCCATAACTCCCCTCCTCCCAGTTCCCGCCCCACCCTCCGCCCTCACTCCCCACCCACTGTCCTCATCCATAGGTGCACGATTTTTGTCCAGTCTCTTCCCGCATCTCCCACACCCGTTTCCCCCCCAAGAATAGTCAGTCCATTCCCTTTCTATGTCCCTGATTCTATTTTAATCACCAGTTCATTCTGTTCATCAGATTATTTATTCACTTGATTCTTAGATTCACTTGTTGATAGATGCATATTTGTTGTTCATAATTTGTATCTTTACCTTTTTCTTCTTCTTCCTCTTCTTAAAGGATACCTTTCAGCATTTCATATAATCCTGGTTTGGTGGTGATGAACTCCTTTAGCTTTTCCTTATCTGTGAAGCTCTTTATCTGACCTTCAATTCTGAATGATAGCTTTGCTGGATAAAGTAATCTTGGTTGTAGGTTCTTGGTATTCATCACTTTGAATATTTCTTGCCACTCCCTTCTGGCCTGCAAAGTTTCTGTTGAGAAATCAGCTGACAGTCGTATGGGTATTCCCTTGTAGGTAACTGAGTTTCTTTCTCTTGCTGTTTTTAAGATTCTCTCTTTATCTTTTGCTCTTGGCATTTTAATTATGATGTGTCTTGGTGTGGTCCTCTTTGGATTCCTTTTGTTTGGGGTTCTCCTCGCTTCTTGGACCTGTAAGTCCATTTCTTTCACCAGGTGGAGGAAGTTTTCTGTCATTATTTCTTCAAATAGGTTTTCAATATCTTGCTCTCTCCATCTTCTGGCACCCCTATAATTCTGATGTTGGTACGTTTGAAGCTGTCCCAGAGGCTCCTTACACTATCCTCGCATTTTTGGATTCTTTTTTCATTTTGCTTTTCCGGTTGGGTGTTTTTTGCTTCCTCGCATTTCAAATCATTGACTTGATTCTTGCGCTCCTCTGGTCTGCTGTCGGGAGTCTGTATAATATTCGTTATTTCATTCAGTGTATGCTTAATTTCTAGTTGGTTCCCCAATATAACATCGAGGGTCTCATTAGTTTTCTTGTAGATCTCATTAAGTTTATCGGCGGCTTCTAAACAGTTCTTGAGAGACCTTAAAAGTGTGGTTCTGAACTCCATATCTTCCATTGACAATTTTGTCCTGTTTCTTTGTCTCCGCATTTTGTTATGCTTCCTTGGTGCACCCCCTAGTGGTCTTTGTGCGCAGTCTTATAGTTAAACCTTGATTGTTGTAGCTAATACCAGGGAGGGTTTGACCTCCAGGCCAAGTGGCTATGAGAATCAGCTGTGTCTGCAGTGAGAGAACTTCTGTCCTCTAGGGAGGTGCTAATCTGGCGTTTGCCTGAGGCTATCCGGCAAATGCCTCTGTGCAGGGCTTGGGCTGGGCGGGTCGCACAGGATCAACAGGTTGGGCCGGAGAGAGCAGTTATGGCGGTTCTCAGTCCTGTCCCCAGGGGCTCTGCCTCTCTGAGTCCCAGCACCCGCTGCAAACCTCGGAGAGAAAGCTGCACTCGCTCTGACCGAAGCCAGACAGTCCCGCTTCTCCCGTTTGAGTCTGGGTCCCTAAAGACTCGCCCGTATCTGGAGCTCAGAGTCTGCGACTCCCTCCCGATTGAAAACGCCAACCTCGCCCTCCACCGCCAGCCCGCTCCACGCACTCCGCACCTCAGAATTTGACTTCAGCACTGCGCCTCCTCTGAGTGTCCGTATGCGTTTCTCTTTCCTCCTAGTTGTAGGACTTCCACTCAGCCAGCGTTCCTGTGGTTCTGGGTGATGTCCGTTCCGTTTTTTAGTTTCACTTTTGAAGTAGTTGTTCAAGGCAGCAAACTCCGGCGTTAACCTATGCCGCCATCTTGGTTCTCCCTGAGTTTCTTTCTCTTCTGATTGATCTTTTAAAAACATAATTTGGATCATGCAACCTCTCTGCCTGAGACCAGACTCTAATGGTCTTTGAATAAAGACCATTTTCTTCACTGTGGCTTACAGGGCCCTGTTGATTCCTTGAGCTTTATTACCACCAATTCTCCTCACTTTTCTATTTTTTAAATTACATAATGTTTGATACATAAAATAACACACATATGTAAGTTACAAAGGATAATAATCGTGTAAACACCCATGAACCGCCTCTCAAGTAAGAACTGGATCCCAGCACTTCTGTGTGTCCCTGGTGCTCCTTCCTGGTCCCACTGCCTTCCCCCTGTTCTCAGCCCCGACCGGTCTCCGAAACTGTGTTTGTTTGTTTTAAGATTTTTTTCGTTGTTAATCCTCACCTGAGGATCTCTTTTTCGTTGATTTTTAGAGAGAGAGGAAGGGAGGGAAAGCATGGGAGAGAGAGAGAGAGAGAGAGAGAGAGAGAATCCAAGTGAGAGACACACAGATTGGTTGCCTCCTGCATAGGCCCCTGCCAGGGCTGGGGATCGAACCTGCAACCCAGGTACTTGTCCTTGATTGGGAATCAAACTCGCAGATGCTGTAACCACAGAGCCACACTGGGCAGGGCAAGTTTTGTGTTTGTTTGTTTGTTTTTAAATTGATTTTTAGAGAGAGAGAGAGGAAGAGAAAGGGTAAGAGAGAGAAAGACAAAGAGAAACATCGACTTGTTGTTCCACTTACTATGCTTTCATTGGTTGACTCTTGTATGCGTCCTGACTGGGGATCAGACCCGCAGCCTTGGCTAGAGGTGTGGCGCTCTAATTGAGCTTCCCGGCCAAGGCCTCAAACTTCGTGGTTATCATTTCTTTTTCTCCCCGGCGGCCGGTGTAGCCCACTTGGTTAAGCTTCGTCCCTGCACCAGTTCCCAGTTAGGACACATTCCTGGGTGGTGGGCTTGATCCCCAGTAGGGGACGTGTAGGAGGCAGCCAGTCGATGTTTCACTCTCACATCTCTCTCCCTCTCCCTTCCTCTCTCTAAAATCAATAAAAACATTGAAAAACAACAACAAAACAGTTTCATCACACATGTCTCTGTCCCTAAAGAATTTATTGTACAGTTTTACAAATGGCTGAATCAGCCATTTTATCATGATGTATTGACCCTTTCTGATTCTAGTAACACTTCTACCTCAGTCTAGTTTGTCTGATTTTAATATAGTCTTTATATAGTGTTCTTTTGTAGTATTTGTTATGTCTTTTTAACATCTCTTTTCTCTCAACCTTCCAGTGATCTCATGTTGAGGTATGTCTCTAAAAAACATAGCTGGGTATTTTCAATCCAGTGTATCAATCTATGTTGTTTAACTTTGAAGTTTAATCTGTCTTTTATTGTGATTGGACATGTTTGGCCTTGTTTCTGCCATCTTACTTTTATACTTTATATTGGTCCTTTTCTGTTGTTACTTTTGATAGTGGCTGCCAGCCTAACTGTCCTTCCTTTATAGGTGATCTGTTTTAACTCCTAGGCTGCTCTGCAGCCTCTTTGTTTTTGGTATTCTGCAATTTCACCAGTATGTCTAGGTATGGATGTCTTTGTATTTATCTGGTTTGATGTCTTTTGTGTGTGGCATCCATTCTGCAAACTTCTCAACCATTCTTTTGCAGTATCTCCTGTTCTCCTTCATTCTCTCTCTCTGTCTCTCCTTTTGGGGCCCTGACTTGACTTATGCTGGACTTCCTATTCTGTCCTCTTTGTCTCCATCTCCCTTCATATTCCCCACCTTCTTGTCTTTCTGAGTGGGAATCTGAGTGATTTCTTCAGATCCGATTCATGAATTCCTCCTTGGCTGTTTCTAATTTAGTGTTTAATATCCTGTCATTTCAGTAATTATATTTTTCCTTTGGAAAAGGTTGATTTCTCTGTGAATGTACCTGACCAGCTGAGGTAATCTTGGGTCACCTGTTCTGTCATTCCAGCTTTTATTTTCCTCAGTCATCTCATACAAAGCTGATAATACCCATTTCTGAAGTCTAAACTGTCTTTTGTTTTTTTTCCTGCCGAATCTCCTTTATGGTGATTGTTTCCTTGTGTGTTTGGTGATTTTGGTTGTGAATCGATATTTACTTGCTTTTACTCTGTGGAAAGTCTAGGGGTCTGAACTACTGAGGGTTCTTTCCAGGACTCCGGTTCTCTCCCGGGGGAGCCCTTCGCGCCCCTCAATTCCTGGTGTAATCCTGTAAGCGCCCATTCATGCTCCCTTGCTTTTCCCATGTCCCCCAGCACGATCCAGGGTCTGCCTGATACAGTCTCCTGTTCTTTATTTTTTAGAGAGAGAAACATTGATGTGAGAAAGAAACATCAGCTGGTTGCCTCCTATACGCACCCCAATTGGGGATCAAACCCACAACCTAGATATGTGCCCTGACTGGGAATTGAACCCACAACCTTCTAGTGTACCGGACGATGCTCTAACCACTGAGCAATCTGGCCAGGGCCACTCTCCTGTTCTTTGAAAAAAGCATTAAGGGACCCTCCTGCCTGGCATGGGGCCTGGATGCCACTGGTGCACTCCTACCTGAGGAGCAAAGGACATCTAGGAGGGGGCAGCGCAGGCTCCGAGTTCCCACCTTTCTCTCTGTCCTCCCCAGGCCTGGCCAGTCTCATCCAGAACCTGGAGCCACTTCTGAAGATGCAGGGCTGGGACTGGATGTGAGTCCTGGGAAGGGGGGGGGTGGGGCAGGGGCGGCTGTCAGGCTGTGGGGTTCCCTGACCTGTCTCTTCTTCCCAGGGTTCCTCTAGTCAAGCTGGCCATCCGTGTGGGGCTTTCGATCCTAGGCTCCATGCTGGGTGCCTTCCTCACCTTCCCAGGCCTGCGGCTGGCCCAGACCCACCGAGATGCACTGACCATGTCAGAAGGCCGGCCCGTGCTGCAGTGAAGTGGGGAACGGGTGGGTGAGAGGTTAGGGAGCCTAGGGGATGGATGGGGATGGTCGGTGCCTAGGCCTCACCCTGCTGCATCCTTGCCTCCAGGTTCCTCCTGCACACCAGCTTCCTGTCCCCCCTGTTCATCCTGTGGCTCTGGACCAAGCCTATTGCACGGAACTTCCTGCACCAGGCGCCCTTTGGGGACACACCCTTCTTCCTGTGTGTATGGGGTGGGGTCAGGAGGGGGGGCTGGGGGACCCCTCTGTGTACTCCAGTCTGAGGCTCAGGGAGGAGCCATGAGAGAGCTGTGAGTCCTGGGGGAAGATCCTGGGGCAGAAGGAGGCCTCACTAGCCTCCTTACCCTCTTCTGTGCAGACTGTCGGACTCAGCCTTTGACTCACTGCGCCTCTGGGTGCTGGTGGCACTGTGCCTGCTGCGGCTGGCAGTGACCCGGCCCCACCTGCAAGCCTACCTATGCCTGGCCAAGGCTCGCGTGGAGCAGCTGAGGCGGGAGGCTGGCCGCATTGAGGCCTGCGAGATCCAGCGGCGGGTACGGGTGCTTGTCTGGGAGGGAACCCGGGCTGCAGGGCAGGCCTTCCATGCCTTCCAAGCATGGGGTCAGCTGGAGCTCAGAAGGTCACCTGTCACTGCTACCTGCTCACCAGGTGGTACGGGTCTACTGTTATCTGACGGTGGTGAGCCTGCAGTACCTGACGCCTCTCATCCTCACCCTCAACTGCACGCTTCTGCTCAAGACGCTGGGTGAGAGGAAACTGCCTTGTGGGGTGAGGGTGGCCTGGGGGTCCCTGAGGTGTCCTGGCCTCAGCCCCGCCTCCTCCGCTCCTCATCCTCCAGTCCCCGTATCCCCCTATTTCACCCCTCCTTCCTACAGCCGTCCCTCTCTCTACTCTCTCCTCACAGGTGGCTACTCTTGGGGCCTGGGCCAGGCCCTCCCACTAGCCCCAGTACTGGCAGCAGCCCAGGATGGCCCAGTGGGCCCCAAGGAGGATGAGGCCCAGCAGGCGGCGGCCCGGATCACTGGGGCCCTGGGTGGTCTCCTCACACCCCTCTTCCTCCGTGGCACCCTGGCCTTCCTCATCTGGTGGACTGCGGCCTGCCAGCTGCTTTCCAGCCTCTTTGGCCTCTACTTCCATCAGCACCTGGCAGGCTCCTAGCCACCTGCAGAGACTCCTGGAACCCCATGGCCACCCTCTCTGTGTGTGCCTCAGTATCCCCAGGTGCAAGAGGGCCTGGGAGGCCTGTGCCCAACCCTTCACTGCAGTGCCTGCATGGGCCCCCTTTGGACCCTGAGCTTCTGCCTTGAAACTATCTCCTGAGGCCGGTGGCTGAGTCCCACGGCCATTGTTCCTAGACTGCATGTGCACGTCAGGCTTGACAGCAGAGCAATGACAGAGGGGTGGCTTTTTAAAAAGGGGGAAAGAAAGGATCTGGAGGGAGAGAGGTGGGTGGGGTGGGTGGGCCCCTGGTTCTGGGCTGGGCCACAGTGGTTACTGCCTTCTGCCACAGGTACATAGGGACTGCTTTCCTATAAAGGTCACACACAGGCAAACGGGTACGTTGCTGAGGCCACAGGCCCAGGGCAAAGAGGATGAGGGGCTCTCTATGACTCTGGAATTTTTCTGTCACTGTGGCGACAGTGGGAACCCGCTGTGTATGCATGTATGTAGAACAACATACACGTGGCTGAAAAGCCAAAATTCAACTGAGTAAATTTTAATGGTCTTAATAGGCTTTATTGAATGACTCATGAATCAGGCAGCATCTTATGCTTCTGTTATGTGGATAAACATGAAAAGTATATTAAAAACAAGGGTTCGCCCGGCCGGTGTTGCTCAGTGGTTGGGCATTGACTTATGAACCAGGAGGTCACAGTTCAATTCCCGGACGAGGCACATGCCCAGGTTGCAGGCTTGATCCCCATTGTGGGGCATGCAGGAGGCAACCTATTGATGATTCTCTGTCATCATTGATGTTTCTATCTCTCTCCCTCTCCCTTCCTCTCTGAAATCAATAAAAAAATATTTTTAAAAATTTTAGAAAAAAAAAACAAGTGTTAAATCCTGGCTTGAGGCAAACTAAATGCATCATCCAATTTTGATCCTTCTCAAGTCTCCAGTTAAAGTACAAGGCTGCAGTATGTTCCAGAAGGTGGAATTAAGGAAGGAGCCACGATTGACTGCCAAACTCATGGATGCCAAACCCTAAGCCCAGGAAACGGCTTGATTTACCCGTAGAAACTTCCAGAGGCACTGACCACAGCAGGTCTCAACAGGCCAGGCTGAGGGCGGGGGTGAGGCAGGCGACTGGCTAGGGAGCTGTTCGGAAAGGTGCTTGCTTTCTTCCCATGACGCCACTGCTAGGAGGGAAGCCAGGCTTGGCAGGAATGTGGTGGCAAATGGGACTAGGTGACTATACGTAATGAATGCTAAATGGAGAGAGCCACTCTCCCTATCCTGCCTGCAGATTCTAGAACTTACCAGGCATGAGACTGAAGGTCCCTGGGGAATCCAGCTGGTCCAAGAGGAAAGTCCTAATAACATTAGCACCACAGAGTTCCCATCAGCCTCCAGCTTAGGTATGAGTCCATGTGTTCCCCACACTCCTGTGGCCTTCCAACCTGCTTGTCTCAGCCCTTATTCTTCATTGTGAATAGACAACCAGGATTGTCCAGGGATCTGAGGAATGTCCAGTGTGGAAAACAGACCCAAACAGAAAAAAAGACGACTTTGGGGGATTGATTCTACAGGGAGAAGGGAACTTACAAAACAAAAACAGACCATGCCTGGCTGGTGTGGTTTAGTTGGTTGAGTTTCGTCCTGTGCACCAAAAGATCACTGGTTCGATTCCCGCTCCTGGCACATGCCCGGGTTGCGGGCTGGATTCCCAGTAGGGGGCATGCAAGAGGCAGCCAGTCGATTGTTTCTCTCTCGCATGAATGTTTCTCTGTCTCTCCCTCTTCATTCCTCTCTAAAAAAACCCAACAAAACAAATAAAGGAAACAACAGTCTAGAATGTTCTGAGAAAAGAGACTCATGAAACAAGAACAATGCTACTAAAAAGGAACATCTGACGAACCTTTGTTCTCCTTTGAGCTCTTGGAGATTAAAAGCAAATGGAAGATAACATGGAAATCTTACAGAAGGAACAAAAAAATAAAAGATACACAAAACAAGAACTGACAGAGGAAATTAGAAGACTGGTTTAGAAGAAGAATCTTCAAAATAGTTCTGGCAGAAGAGATCCAAGCAAACAGGAAGAACATTCCATGGAACAAGGCAAGGTTCCAGGTGCCTGATGCCCAGGCCTTGGTGTCTTGGGATGCCTCCAGTTAATGGAGCATCATCTCCCAGCTCTGCAGGACCCGCACTGTCCTCTGGCACCTCAGGAGTCATCATCTAACACCTGGTGGCCCCCGAGCCCACTGGGCACACTTCTTCCTGCAGCGGTGCCTTAGGATGCCTGGCCCCTTGCTTGCCCAACCATGGCTGTGCCTGCTCTCTGCTTTGGAGCGCAACACCATGTGGTTAGGGACACGTAGGAAGTGGAAACACCATAAACAAAAGCAAGGCAGTGACGGGCACAAACAGCGGGCACAATGGGTGCAGCACTTGTGGGGCAGCCAAGGCAGGAAGAACCAGTGACAGTTACAGCCTTTGCTGTCATGCATCAAACCCAAGATATTCACAGTCTGTGCACATTTCACACACACACACACACACACACACACACACACGGTGAGAATGAGAGGAAATAAGGTGAGAGAAAACTAGGGAAGCTGGAAGATGGTGGTAAAGATCCTGTGTTTTCAGGAGGACAAGTATTTTAGTTTTTGTTGACTCATCAGTGGCAATTTCCACATATCGGTGCTGCTCAAGGAGGGGGATCATTCTGCCCCAAAGTGACACTAGTCCAGGTAGGAGACATTTTTGAATATCACAACTGGAGGGAGGGAAGAGGCTAATGGCGTCTGGCGGGTGGAGGCCTCAGCACCCCACAGTGCCCAGGATGGTCCCCAACAAAGAAAACCTGGCTGCAGACATCAGTAGCGCTGAGAAACCCTACGTCGCAAGAAATTGACTATATAATTTCCAAACCACCTGAAGAAAAAGAATTAAAAAGAAGCGCCCCCCCCCCCCCACCACCACCCAAAGCAAACCAAGAGAATCAGCCAAGGAGAAAACTAGTGCAAAGACAAGATGCTGCGAACTGAAACAGGCCCTGAGGAGCAGCACGGACTCTGAAACAGCCTCACTGTCAAGTCCTCCAGCCTTCGCCTGCCCTCGCTGTCGGCACTATTGGCCTCCCCTATGGCGCTCCTCACCCCCTGCAGGCTCCTGTCTCCCCTCTCCCCTCCTCTCCATCCTGTGGGCTCTAGATGTTTGTCAGCAAGTCCCACTTTTATTCCTATGGTCCTCAGTGTCTTGGGGAGCTCAGCCAGCATGTCCAGTGCTCTTGACCTTCCCCTACTACCCCTCAGGCACATGAGCTCCATTTTTCTGTTACCGTTCTCTTTCTCATACCCAGCCTATTCAGAAACCTGTCTGCAACATCTTCAAAATCACCCTGACCCCAACACCCCACATCCCTGACACCACTTTGCTCAGCGACAGCTGCTTGTTCCCTTGCACACAGCTCTGCCCAGAAGCCAGAAAGGGGTTTTGTGGCAGACTCCATTCCCAAATGAGGGGCTGCCTCAATTAGGGAGCATGAGGGCTTTGAAGGGCACCTAGCTCCTGAGAGAAAAACCCAGACTTCCTACCAAGCAGACTGCTAGGACAGAGCTGGGAAAAGCGATATGGTCTATGACTTAGAGAAGGACCACTTTGCCAGTGGCTTTGTCCATTCTGGCTGTTATAGCAAAACTGGTGACCTGGTGCTTGAAATTCGTGCACATTAAAAGGGAATTAATTAGAGGAAATATTTTAATATTGCTATTTGCCCTTTCTCTATAATAGAAGTGTCAGAGATGAAAGAAAATTAGTAAAATGTATATGAATATCTTTCTCCTGTCAGAGTTTGGGGTGCACCACGGGAACCAGAGTAAAGTCCCTGCCCACCCATGTGTGCCTCAAAATCATGCAAGACCCAGACCCTGCTGACCCAGACCCCATTGAGCTAGATCCAGACCCGGCCGGCCCCATCACCATCAAGCTCTGCCGGGTGGGGGTCACCTGGCCCGGCACCGGGGTGGGGGGTACGGCCTAAGGTTCCCTGTCAAGCCCCACCAGGTAGGGGGCACAGCCTCAGGTCCCCCAGCCTGGGCCAGGGCGGGGGGCGCAGCCTGAGGTCCCTCGTCAAGCACTGTGGGCAGGGGGTGTGGCCTGAGTTCCCCCATCAAGCCCCACATGGCGGGGGGTGCAGCCTCAGGTCCCCTGGCCTGGCACCGGGGTTGGGGGTGTGGCCTAAGGTCCCCCATCAAGCCCTACCGAGCAGGGGGACACAGCCTGAGGTCCCCCATCAAGCTCTGCCGGGTGGGAGACGCAGCCTGAGCTCCCCCAGCCTGGCACCGGGGCGGGGGTGTGTGGCCTGAGGTCCCCTGTGAAGCCCCACCAGTCGGGGGTGCGCAGCCATCTTGTGTTCTGGAATCCCTGCCTCTGCTGTGGGTGCAGCCATCGTGACCATTATGGTGTGGCGGTCAATTTACATATTCCCTCTTTATTAAGTAAGAAGATGCCATAGCTGGAGTGGCTGACAAGCAAAGGAAATTGATTTCTCACTGTTCTGGAGGCTGGAAGTCCAAGATCACGGCACTGGCATGGCCAGGAGAGGACCCACTTCTAGGTTGCAGATGCCACTTCTCCTACAGTGGAGGATGGAGAGGAGAGCCAGCTCTTTGGTGACTCAGAAGGGCACCAATTCCATCATGGTGGCCCCACCTTCATGACTTCATCTGACCCTAAGCACCTCCCCAAGTCCTACCTCCTAACACCACTGTTTCAACATAGGGATTTAGGGAGCCACGGGAGACATCAGTCCATGACAGCCTTGAAGATAAAATAGCCAATATCTGGTCCCCCCACAAGCCCATTAAAACACACACACACACACACACACACACACACACACACACACACACAACAAGCTGAGTAGGCAGAAGAATAACAACCAAGGCAAAGACAAGATCTTAAGGGAACACTAGGAATTATCAGAAGTTACCTGAATGTGACAATTATTAGGAAGATATGAATCAGGGACTTGAGTCTGGGTCTGGTCTCCCAGGTTGAAGGCAGGTGCCCGGGCTGGGCCCTGGGGTGCTCTTGGTTCCACCCCTCACCAGAGTTCTCTGGAACCTCAGCTTACAGGTCCTGCATCCATCCCCTTGCTCAGAGAGCCTGGCTCCCTGCCTGAGCTCCCCCGCATCTTCCCTCATCTGCTTGAACACCCTACATGGCTTCCCAGGGCCAGTCTTGGGGCTGCTGCCTGACACCCACCCTGCAGGGAATTCCCAGGCCTTGGGGGGCTTTTCCCACTTCCTCAGGTGGGGTCCTTCCCTCCCTCAGCTGCCCAGGATTCCCACCTGACTCCTGGGCCCCACAGCATATTTTTTAGATGTATTTCACATCAACAGCCAGAATAGCATCACCCATCATGTGGCCACCCCAAGCAGAACGCACCAGCGTTCACCCAAGTCTGGGAACCTTGACTCACCCCTCACTAGAGGTGTTTGAGGCCCATTGCACACTGGGGCTTGACGGAGTTGCGTGAAGAAGCTGCAGCCACTTCTCTCCAGTGTGTCTGTGTCACACCCATTGCTGCCTTGCTAGGGCATAAAAAACACACAAGATTCCTGCTCAGATCACTTGAGAACATCTCACCTTTCTACCAGGCCGGTGTCTTGGTCTACAGTGTATAGCATGATTAAGCGGAGGGAAATAAACAACCAACAATCATGAGGAGATGCTTGGCCTTGCAAGGATCACAGGAAGATGTGACTAAAACACAAGTAGGTACCACATGGCACCCCCAAATGGGGAGTCAGAGGCCGCCAGCTGGGTTGTGGCTGAACCTTGCACAATGCCTGTGGGTACCGAAGTTCACACAACGGCAATGGAGAGCACTTTGTACCTGGAAGAGGTGACCCCACAGCTGGCTGGTCCCTCGGGGACACATCCTGAGATTCTCACCTGTGGGTACAGGAGCCAAGGTGGCAGTCACTGCATTATTTCTCACCGCAAAAAGCTGGCCCAGGATGAATAAATAGGTGGGCTAAGTAGTAAATAAGTAAATACCATGTTGCTCACCACCTACACACAAAGCTCCCATTTCCTGCCCCCGGTGGGTATGCCCTGAATGCCATGGCCACTGAGACGGACCTCTGGTGCCCTCATCTCCTGCAGTTGAAGATGGCAACATTGAACCCAAGGCTTCATCCAGCTGTGGCCGGGAGCCCCCAGCACACACATGACAGACAGGGTGCAAGAGACAGAAACCTCAGGGTTTCTCTGGGGCCCACCTGCTGAGCAGGACACGGCCCGTCCTGACTGATGTCTGGAAGGACACCCCTATTACACAGACGGGAATGGGGTGCCCCTGCAGAGGAGCTGGGAGACCCTACTTGGTAAACCCTTTCATGCAGTTTGCGTTTTCTAGAAAACCATAGTATGAATTGACAATAAAAAAATTACATTTTTAAAAAGTTTTATTCATGACTTTATTTAAAAATTTATCAAAATAGCCTCAACCCTATTTTTGGTTCACGGTGGGTGGGGGTCAGAGCCTAAGAAAAGAGACATGGGCAGGAGGAAAAGTCAATTTAATTTTTATTAAATATACTCTCTTGGCACAAATCTTTAAAATATATAAACATTATATATTAACAAAGTCTCTTCATGGCATCAAAATAACTCCAGACCAGGACAGGCAGCCAGTGGGGAGGGGTGTGACCGCGGAGGGTGCCAGCCCAGCTGTGAGTGGGGTTGGGGGAGTGGGTATGGGGCTGCCGAGGCCCTCGGGGCTGGGAGCGACCTTGGGGGAGGCACATGGGCCAGTAGGACCCGGAGGACCCTCCTGCTCCTGCCCAGCCTGCAGCTCAAAGTAGGGTGCTGCCCAACCAGCCACCTGGTCTCACCCACCTGGGGTGGACCCCCAGTCCCTGATGCTCTCTCTGGCCTGGGGCCCTTGAGCCCCCGTCCTGTCTCCCTGTGAGGGATGCCCCTGCCTCTCCTGAGTGCTGGGCAAGGCCGGGAGAGGAGGTGAAACACCCAACAGGATGGCGATCACAGGCTGCTTGGGTCCCTGGGGACAAGAGTCTGGGAATGATACTGGGGCTGGCCAGTGGACACATGCAAGGAAGGGCACACCACGGTCCACGGCAAGAACAGACATAGGACAGAGTGAAGGTAAGAAATGGAAGGCATGACTGGAAATCAGATCATTTCACATGATGGGGCTGGAACCAGATCGGGCCGGTTAGGGTGTGACTAGACCCAAGGCCAAATTTTAAAACCAAAAAGTCCAAAACCTTCAAATGTCATTAGGAAATGGGTGTTTCTGAGTCTTTGTGATACCCAGAGGGGCCGGAGCTTCTCTCTTGAGACTGGCTCCCTGGGGGTGCCCTGTCGTAACTAAACGCCTCTGAACTGCCCACCCCCAGCCACACGCCATCATCGGCTCCCATCTGGGGAAGATCGAGGCTACCACCCACCTCCACGCATCCGTTCATGGGAACCACACAACCCCGTAGGCCTTAAATTGCCCCATGTCCAGGCCAAGCGCCCACTCAGGTGGGGAGTCAGGGAGGTGCCAGATGCTATAGGTCCCCCCAGAAGCCTCTGCGCCTGTGGGTAGGTCAGGGCCGGGGGCTCGGCCTCCATGAGTGCAGCTGTGGGGTGGGCCACAGAGGGTAAGACTGGCTCCAGGCCCCACCCTGGCGTGAAGTCAGGATCAGGGTCACTTGCAGAAGGCTGTTCACCAGCAGAAGGCTCTGGGGACTGAGGAGTCATGTCACCTGGTAAGTAAAGGCAGGAGGGGGTGGGGCAGGGCGGTCAAGAGGCTGCATTTGTAGCCGCAGCTGAGCAGGAGACTGGTCCCATGTGAAGAGGCGAGGCCAGGCCTCTCCCACACTCCCGGCTGCTGCACCTGAGCACGGAGCACAGCCGGGGCCAGCAAGGGGCAGGCGGAGTCTGGCTCTGAGCCTAGTAGGGCCAGAGTCACTAGAACCAGGAGCGTGTCCAGGGGCAGAGCACCAGGAGGTGGCGCTGGTCACTCCTGCGTCAGGTGTTTGGGGGAGGGGCACGTCCGGGATCGGGGCCAGCTCCAGGGAGGAGGGAAGAGGAGAGGCTGCGGGCTCGTGGCCCCAACACTGCACTCGAAGGGCCTCGGGCGTTCCTCGCGGACCCATGGGCGCTGGGCCCAGGCCCCTTGGCCTGCCGGCTCGTTCCACAAGGCATTCCCACGTGGCTCTGGGGCAGAGCCAAGCGCCCCCTCACTCCCCAGGCTCCAAAATATTAGGGGTCAGCGGTCCTCCGCGTGCTGGAGCTCGGCTCCCTGTCCTGAGAGCGGCCAAGTGCGGGCCCCTAGCTCTGCAGGCGCCGCAGCAGAATCTGCATGAGGTCGAAGGTGGTGAAGCTGATGCCCACGGCGATGGGGCCCTTGAGCCAGTTCATGCTCAGGCCCTTGTAGAGGCCACGCACCACGCCCTCCTCCCGAACGATGGTGCTCAGTGTGACGGCGATGGAGGTGCGTGGGTGGCCTGTGATGCCAGCCGTCTGCATGCGCCTCCGCACCACGTCCAGCGGGTACGAGGCTGACTGCCCGATGAGGCCAGCGCAGGCCCCGAAGATCATGCGCTCGAAGGGGTGGGGCTGCCGATGGCCGCTGTACTCTGCGGGGAGGGCCAGGAGGGGCTGTGAGGGCGCCGGCAGTGGAGCGCACACTGCACCCACAGGGGCACCCAGCACCCACAAACACCCGCACAGTGTTGTCCCTGTGTCTCAGGACCTGACGGGGGTCCCCGGTGCCTTCCCACCCTCACCTCCTGGTCTTTTATTGAGAAATAAAAGTTTTTTGTGTTGTGTTTTTTTTTAAGACAGAAAAGCACATGATTCCAAAGACCCAGAATGAGCTCCTAGAAAATCACTCATCTTCCCTCCAGTAAAGACATCAATGTTTCCCTGACTCTCCCCCCCTCCAGCCCCTCCTTACCCCTCCCAGGCCTTCCCAGCCCCTCCCCAGCCCCTCCCCAGCCCCTCTGCGCAGGGGCCTGAGAGCAAGCAGAACTGTGAACACTCAGCACTGCCTCCTGGGCCCAAAGGGACCGAGGATGTGCAGCCCATCAACAGGGGTTCTCCGAACACGCACTGTAGGTTTATAACTAGGAATTAAAAATGGGAGACACCACTGTTCACTCACCACATTAGGAAACATTAAGTAAACTGACACCACCACTTGGGGTGAATGTGGGGCCAGGGCCCCAGGCAAGTGCTGCATAAAACTGAAAACGGGGTCTTGCACCCCCCGCCCCCCAAGGAGGCACTCCTGGATGCCCACTGATCACAGAAAATCTGCCAACAGCCTCAATGCCCCTCCCCTTAGATGACTCAATACCGGCTGAGCAAGAGCTGCACCACCCAGAGGTGTGGAAAGTGACTCAACTCTTTACCCTTTATAACCAGGAAACCAGATGAGGGATTGTTCCTGCCACATATTAAGTGCACAAGTATTCCCAGCCACGGAGAGGAAGCCGCTGGCACTTGGGGGGCGGGGGGTTGTTGTTGTAATGTTCCCTATACTTTTCAAGTTTCTCAGAGTTAAACACAAGAAGGCGCCCCTCCATCGGGGCCACTCACAGGCTTTGTGCAGGTGCCTGTGTTGCACAGTGGCCACTGACACCCTGGACAACACACTGAACTTCCCAAGGTTGCTCCAAAAACTGGGCATTAAAGGTCGTCAGTCTGTGTTCCTCACACGGTTCCTGGGTTCCTGACATCATGTGTCTTCTCTTGATTCGGACCCTGAGCCCCCAGCCTGCCTCACCCTGGGGGTCCTAGTGCCTGGCCTCCAGGTCTATGTGACCCATGGGTGCTGCCCCACCCCCTCCTCACCTCTGTGCAGGCTCTTGAGGGTCTCATATGTGAAGAAGCTCAGCCCAGCATAGGGGATGACCCCCAGCACGGTGGGCGTGAAGCCATGGTAGAGGGTCTTCAGCCCCTCTTCCCGGGAGATGCGGATGAAAACGTGAAAGATGTTGCTGTACCTGCCAGGACAGAGGACCGTAGGGTGGGCTGTGGACTCAGCCCTTGTCTAGTGTTCCCGTATTTTTAATGTGTCTGTGACCAATTAAAAACGAAGACTCAAGTTTCATGGAAGCAGAACTGACCCCCAGACTTAGACAACCTTCTGGAAGCTGCAGAATGGCTTGCCCTGTGGTACCAGGCAGGGTCCATGTGGTGGGTGTTGACACTATAGCTTCCTCTGTGGGCTGGACACAGAGGCCCGGACCCAAACCCAAGGATATGATGAACGGATTCAACTCGGGAGCCCCTTGGACACAGAGCTCCTGGTCCTGGAGAAGGTCCCCATGGTAGGACTCACATTTCCTTTGGGGTCACGGCCATGCGGGCTCGGACCAGGTCCAGGGGGTAGGTAAGCGAAGCAGCTGTGGTTCCAGCGAGTGCCCCTGCGAGGAGGCGAGGCCAAGGGGGCAGGGCTCTGTAAGGGGGAAGGGGGAGGAGAGATGGTGAGACCCCAAGGACCAAAGGAGGGGGGCCAAGCCCAAGGCCCACAGCTCTCAGTGTGGAGCAACCAAGGACGGGGGGAGGGGGGTTAGCTGAGCTGCTGGAGTCTCCTGATGGACGATTCAATCAGTGAATGGTAGGGCCCTTCCCTTGCGCCCTCCTGGGACCCGGGTTCTAACGTAGTGACCATGTGAAAGGACAGAAGACCAGGGGACAGGAGGGTGGAGAGGGTTAGGAGGGGAGGGGGCCTCACTCTCCACGGAAGCCGTAGTATCGGCCCAAGACTCGCTTGTACTCCTCGTGCGCGCTGAACTGGATGGCAGCGTAGGGCACCACACGCACCATGGTGGCCGAGTTCCCGCGCCAAAGGCTGAAGAAGCCCTCGTTGAGGTAGGTGAAGTAGAGCAGCCGGAAGGCCTCCTAGAGGGGGGGCAAGGTCAACACCTATGCCTGTCCTTCCCTCTCCCTGCTCCGTGAACACCTTGCTTTACTCTGTCCAGCCCTGTGCCTGGGGGCCCCACCTTACCCACTCCACTCTCTGCCCACACAGCCCTCGGCCCTGGGAGCTGTAAATGAGAGGGGACACCAGGTGTGCAAAGCAGGCCCAGAGCCCACACAGGGTGTTTTGTTGATGTCTGTCTGGTAGTCTAGCTTTTAAAAATATTTTTTTCTTTATTAAGTAACACCTGCTCTGTGTTTAAAAATAAATGTGAAAACAGGGGTTTAAAACATCAAGTCGCCTCACCACCGGCCCTAGGATAGGCACTCTCCTGTCAGTTCCCAGTGGCTTCATCCAGGCAGCGCTCAGGGGGCCAGGACAAGGGGTCCCACCCCCGGCACGGGAGGCCTTGGTCACCTGGGCTCCCGGGAACCAGCCTCGGGGGGAACCAAAGGGGTAAAGCATCTCCCCACTTCCCCCACCCCCAGGCCTCCATAGCCTCCTGCCAGCCCAGCAGGGCAGCTGGGGACAGTCCCAGAGCCTGGAGTTGGTGACCTAGTGGCTCACCTTTGCAGAAAATCTTTTTGAAGATACTGGGGGGGAAAGAACAACACAAAACAGACCGTTAGATGCGAAGGAGAGGACCCCCCAAGTCTGCATGACCCCCTACTGCAGGAAACTGGTCTAAGCTGGGAAATGACAGCAGCCCCTGAGAATGTTCCCTACCCCAAAAGGGCTGAGGGGGTAGTAGAGTCCTGAGCAGGATCACTCTCCTCCCAGGAACCTCCTCATCCCCTGTACCCGGCCACTCTGCACGCCAACCTGTCCCCAGGAAGGGGGATGAACTGCCCAGGAGTCTGTGGGAGGACGTGCCTCTGGAGGGGTGACAGCCTCCCCACCCAAGGGGATGACAGCAGCTGACACAGAGGAAGGAACACAGGGGAGTTCAGCCTCATGCCTGCTCTTTCCACAACCTCTGGGGAGGGGGTTGATGTTATCATCCTTGTTGTCTAGATAAGGAAACTGAGGCACAGAGAGGCTAGGAATTGGGGAGGGCTTCTCTTTCAAAACAGCCGAAGGACGGGGTCTCAGGCTGTGACCGTGCTCCTGCCTGGTGCGGAGCGGGCACTGGCCACTGTACAGGATGGAAAGGCCTCATCTTCAGGGGACCCTGAGCCTGTTTAACCCTAAGGAGAGAGAGATGGTTTCTTGAACTGTGTTCCCCAAAAAGACATGGCATGTCCTCACCCTCAGTACCTGTGACAGACCTTACAGAAATGGGGCCTCTGCAGATGTCATTAAATTAAACCGAGGTTGTACTGGAGTGGGGTCAGCCCTAACCTAATGATGGGTGTCCTCATAAGAGGAGGACACAGGCAAGAAGGGAAGGCAGAGATTGGAGTGATGCAGCCACAAGCCAAGGATGCTCGGAGCCCCCAGAGCTGGAAAAGGCAGGGAGGCTCCTCTCCCAGAGCCTCCAGAACGAACCAAACCTGCCAGCACCTTAGGTTCAGACTCCTGGCCTTGGAAATGTGAGGGAATAAATTCCAGTTCTAAGCTGCCTGGTTTGTGATACTGTGTGTTGGCCGCCCCAGGACACCACCTCACAGTGCAGTTTGGGGGGCTGTGAAGAGGGTGCCTGCCTGGCAGCATCTCTATCACAGAGGGACAGACAGACAGACAGCTTTTACCTTGGAAAATGATTTTGGTTCGGTCCAAGGGAGCTACTGCCGTTTTGGCAAGAGCGCCAGCCAGGGCCCCAGAAAAGAGGGAGCTGAGAACTTGCCTGTGATCGCTCTGCAAGAAACACATGAACACACGTCTGTTGTCAGAGGGAGGGAGACGTCTGCTCCCCTGGGGGTGGCACCAAGATCACCTTTCCTCACCCTCCATCACTCCCCTGCCCTGGTCCAGGGCGGAGAAATGCACAGCAGCGTGCGTGTCCTGGCCCTCATGGGCCCTGGACAAGCAGTGGTGGGCCCAGGGCCTCGGAGCCTTCACGGGATACGGTGACAAACCTCCCAGGTGCCGGGCACCATCCATGAGAGGCGATACTCTGATCGGGCCACAGTGGGACTGACTCCGAACATAAGTCACCCCTGACCCACCTTGCAAGCCTTGGTTCTGCCCACCCATGTGCGCTGGGCTCTTGCAGTGCAGTGTTTCAGGGGAAAGTCATGAGGACCCTTGTGGTGGTGGGGGGACAGGCAGGAGGTGCTGGGCAAGAGGACCCTGCCTGTGTCAGTGTGTCCCCTTTCTACATCTTTCTGTCAGGACTTCAGGGACTGGTGTCTGTGGCCCTTCAGCCAAGGCAAGGGAGATGGGGATGGTGGCTGGCCTGCATTTCGAGCTCCCATGGCAGCCTCAGGGCCAGCACTTTGCCCATCTTCTGGAGGCTCTCCAAGTCCTCCTTGTACAGCCTCTCCCCCACCTTCCTTCCCTTCCATGTCCATCCGGGTCCTGAGCCGTCTCACTAGGTTGGAGTCTATATTCCTCCACCTGATTCTCACAAGCAACTGCGGTGAGCACTCTGCAATGTTCTGGACTGGAGGTGCCCTCATCTTTCCTTCATCAGCAGTGAGCAAGAATGGCAAGGATCAGGTGGTTCAATGACCCCAGGAACCCATGGAGTCCCACAAAGACAAGGTGCCCTGAGGGGTCTGGGGACATGCCGTGCAGAATGGGGGTATATATGAGCTCCACCAGCCCCCTCAGGGCCACCCCCAAGGTCTACGGAGAGAGCAAGACATGAACTAAATCTTCAGGCAATGGTGCACAGTCGCCAATCCAGGTGAGGGCCCACAAAGAGGCTGGCTTTTGCCCAAAGAGGCATGGAGAAGCACAGAGGTGGACAGGCCATTTTCACTATGACCAGAGAAGAGGTGGCTCCTGCAGTAATTACGATGGAGTGGCAGAGGCTGAGACCAGAGCGGGTGCAACAGGGGAGACTGTGAGGGCATTGGGGTGGGGGGGAGGACTGGCAGCCTAGGTCTGATTGGATATGGTGGAGCTCAGGGCAACCCCTCACCAAGTCTGCTCAGCTCAGCGGTGGCCCAGGGGTGAAGGGCCTGGCCCTGGGTCTGTCCACACTTCTGGCCTGATCCTGGACTCTGTCCTGACTGTAGTGACCAGAGGATGGCCTCTCTGGTCTCTCCTTCCTCATCTCTGACACGCTGAGTGCTATCTCCTGGTCCAGGTCCCACTCCCAGATCCTCTTCTGTGGGTCCCAGGTGCTCCCAGGGGCTGTGTGCCCTGCAACCTGGCCCCCAGCCCTGTATGGCCCCAGCTCCTTTCCCTTAACGCCCTGGCACCCCCTCCACCTGCCTAGAGAAGTGGTTTTCCTCCTGCGTTTCTGAGGCAGAACTTTACCAGAGGGTTCCATCTGCTCCTGATTCACACAGGCCTGTCACTGGGACCCCTGCCTTTTCTGGATCACAGCAAGGTTCTGGTTGTCTGGTCCTGCTGGCTTTGAGAGGTATGGATGTCAGATGCTAGAAGGTTCAATGGTACTCCTAGCAGCAGCTCCCTGCCTCAGTTTCCTCTCTGTGAACCAATGAGCAATTGCTCACCATGCTGTGAGCCAAGGGAACACCCCACAACAGCTTATGTGCCCGTCGGCACTGAAGGCGAAGCCGATGTGTCCTCTGTGCCTCCTTCTGCAGGTCACTTCCTGTGCAATCCGCGGTTCTTACAATTCCAAGGCCAGTTCTGTGCGTCTGGAATACATGTCCTTAAGCCCTGTTCTCAAGGGGGCTCCCGATGCTCTGTAAGTCCACTTCCTGGCTCAGCAGATGCTGCCAGTGGCTCTTACTGACCGCAGCAGCTTATTTTTTGAAGAGTTCAGCACAGGCATCAAGTGGTCCATGTGTCCTTGTCCATTGTAGGGAGGGATCCTGCAGTCCGGCCGAGAACGTGGGTCATCACAGATCCAAACAGCCGTGAGCACTGTGACAAGACTCTGGGCTTCTTAACCACAGGGTGAGTTCCCACATCGGGCTGGCCAAGTGGACCAAGGCTGATGTCACATGTGTGGCCGGCACAGAGGAAGATGGGCACCGGGGACCCAGACATGTGATGGGAACAGACAGGCCTTTTGCTGGGATCCAACCAGCAAGTACAGGGGCTGAGTCTTCCTCGTGCTCTGCTGGGAAGTTCACTAAACTGGGAGGGACACGCATGCCTGCTGCAGGCGTACCCGCGATGCTCCACATGGTATGGTGATGGTGGCCCGACACTGGCCCACAAACCAGTCCTCCCACCTGCCTGGCGCTCTGCAGGGCCACCTGGAATTGGAAAGGTCTGGAGGGTTGGGAGGATGACCGCCTCAGCCTTTGAGACCTGCCCGAAGGCACCTGCGCTGTGCCCTGAGAGCTAGGAGAGGCCGTGAAGTCCTTCCTCACAAAAGAGCCCGAGTTTGCTGATTCTTTTGTGTTTGCAAATCTGAGAGAGAAAAGGGGCTCCAGGACTTCTGACATTCCAGCCAAAGGTTTGGGTAAGGTTTTGGCTCTTGCCAAGTGGTTGGGGGCTGGATTCACATCACAAATGGGGCAGCCAGCACCTCCCCCACCCACGGTCTCACACTGATGCAGCCCCACACCAGTGTGTGTGTAGGGATGATCTGTGATGGGTGCACACCCACAGGAGAGGGACCCATGAGAACACTGAGGCCAGGTACTTGCCTTTGAAGGGACGGATGAGGGCAGGACGGTGTCGGCATCCTCACGCAATCGCACCACGCCTTCCTTCACACCATTACCCATTCCAGGCTGCTGGGGACAGGGGAGACCGGTCCTGAGGAACAAGAGGGGGCATGAAACCCAATGAGAAAGGGCCTCCGCCACCTGCCTCGTGCCCCATTCACTTGAAGCAAGAACTGTCTGAGTGTGATGTCCTAACCTGGCGTCTGCCTCCCTGCAGGGAAAGAATGCCACATCCCCTTCACTGATGGCTTGATCATTTACAAAAGTCTTTTATTTGATTGTCACAAACAGGCCTCTGAGTCATCTGCCTTTTTAGCCTGTACCAACTGGGCTCAGAAAAGGTAAGCCGCCCCACTGAGGTCACATAGCAGGGGGCAGGGGCATGGTAGGCTGTGAGGCAGAGAGGTGGGGGGGCCCTGTCTGCCCAGAGCCAAATGCCCACTGGGCTCAAGACAGCTTGGACCTGAGCCTCTGACCAAAGAAACAATTTTAGAAAATTAATCACCCTAGCCAGTTTGGCTCAGTGGATAGAGCGTCGGCCTGCAGACTGAAGGGTCCCAGGTTCGATTCTGGTCAAGGGCACATGCCCGGGTTGCGGGCTTGATCCCCAGTGGGAGGCATGCAGGAGGCAGCCAATCAATGGTTCTCTGTCATCATTGATGTTTCTCTTTCTCCCTCTCCCTTTCTCTCTGAAATCAATAAAAATATTTTTAAAAAGAAAATTAATCTTTTAATTTGATTTAAAGATTGTGTGGCTGCATCCTCTTCTTGGCCGAGTTTATAGCAAAGGGCCCTAGTACTTGAGGATTTCTCACAGGAAACCCACATTTATACTCTGGGTGGAAGTGCACGCAAAGCTCAGCATACTGCATGAGGGGACCACAAGGAAGAAAAGGAAAGGCAGGTGTCACCGAGATGCCACTGTGCACCGGTGCCCTTTGAGGTCTTGGTTCCCATGCTTTAGAATTATCCAATAAAGAAGGAGCATTTGAGAGCTTGCTCTCCAGTATATGTCATCAGTTTGGCTCAAATAAACTCAAAAACATTCTCTGCAGGTTTGGATGTTATGTTGATACCTCTATGGGAGCAATGATGGAAAAACAATAAAAAAATTATCTAAATCAATACACCTTCCTGTAAAATGCTGCAAAGGGTGCAGATGTGCCCTGAGCAGGCCGTGGAAGCCACATCAGTGCCAGTGTGGAAGGTTCTAGAAAGCAAAGTGGGATTCCACTCCAATGGTCCTCTGCCGCTATTTCCTACTCAAAACAGGCCTGGCTCTGGAAGAAAAGCAGCTTCCAGGGCAGAGCAGGAAACAGGGATGAGACGAGAGTACCCCGAGGTGCCAAGGAGAAACCCAAACCGAGGGGGTGTGATTATACCAGTTCTCAAAACTGTCAAGGTCGTCAAACCCAGAAAGCCTGAGACACTGTCTCAGCCCAGAGGAGCCTACAACACACTAGTGATGACTAAATGCTATATGAGATCCTGGGACAGAAAAAGGACATTGGGGGAGGAGGGGGGAGGAAATCTGAATAAATTATGGACTTTAGTTAATAATACTGTATCAGTATTTTGGAACAACAACAAAAAAAAACCACCCCCAAATAGAGCCACTTTAAATTGGAGCCAGAGTTGCCATCCCAGAGGAATCGCCTTGTGTATCTTATCCCTCAAACCTTTAGAATGTAAAACAGCAAAATAACCCTTGGACTGGGCCTCAAGAACATTGTGTCCCAGGCAACTGTTTGCAAGGATAACAAGAAAGCCAAGGGGACTAAAAATTAAAAACATTGTTTAGGCCCTGGCCATCTTAGCTCAGTGGTTAGAGCACCAGCCTGCAGAATGAAGGGTTGCAGGTTTGATTCCCAGTCAAGGGCACATACCTCAGTTGCAGGTTTGGTCCCTAGACCCTGTCAGGGACACATGTGGGAGGCAACCAACTGATGTGTTGCTCTTGTGTTGATGTTTCTCTCTTTTTACTAGTAAGCCCCCCAACTCTTTTCTCCCTTTCACTCATTCTAAAATTCAATGGCAAAAAATATCCTCAGGTGAGGATTAAAAAAACATTGTTTAGAATGTGTCAGTCACTATGTTAGCTTATCTGCACTAATAGAAATGCCTTTTTTCTATTGATGTAATTGTTCCTCTTCCTTTTATCATAAACTAGAGGCCCGGTGCACAAAATTCGTGCACTGTGGTGGGGGGAGGGGGTGTCCCTCAGCCCAGCCTGCGCCCTCTCCCAGTCCAGGACCCCTCAGGGGATGTCCGACTCCCAGAGCGGGCCTAAGCCAGCAGTCGGACATCCCCCTCACAATCCGGGACCCCTCACTCCTTACTGCCCGCCTGCTTGCTGCTCTTGCTGCTCCTTAGTGCTGCCACAGAGGCGGGAGAGGCTCCCGCCACCACCGCTGCACTTGCCAGTCATGAGCCTGGCTGCTGGCTGAGCGGCACTCCCCCTGTGGGAGTGCACTGACCACCAGGGGGCAGCTCCTGCGTTGAGTGTCTGCCCCCTGGTCGTCAGTGCGTGTCATAGCGACCAGTTGTTCTGGTCATTGCACTGTAACAGTCACTTAGGCTTTTATTATATAGACTTGGGACTCAGTGCACAAATTTGTGCACCTTGAAGGGAACTGTGGGCCGGGAGGCTGCAGTGGGCATAGGGGTGGGTCTCGGCCCATCCTCTCCACCTCCACCTGGCCCCTCCTGCTGCAGCCCTGCTCCCGCTGCCGCTCCCACGCACTGACGGTGCAGGCCCCACTCACACCCACTGATGGCACGGAGCAATTGGGGCTGGTGCCAGCAGCGGGTGGGAGCAGCAGCTGCTGCCCCAATTGCCCCTCGGGAGCAGGAGAGGTGGAGAAGCCCTCAGGGGCGATTTGGGCCAGCAGCCGCTGCTCGCACCCGCTGACAGCACTGAGCAATCAGGACTGGCGCCAGGCGCCAGCAGCACATGAGCAGTGGCTCCAGCTGCGGGTGCAAGCAGGGCCGGCGACGGCAGTGGGCGCGAGAGGGGCTGTCATCGGCAGCAGGTGTGAGAGGCAGATCGATCAATCGCCCCTCAGGAGTAGGGGGAGGTGGAGAAGCCCTCAGGGGTGATCGGGGCCAGCAGCCACCACTCATACCCGCTGATGGCACTGAGTGATTGGGGCTGGTGCTGGGCATCAGCAGCAGGTGCGAGCAGGGCTGGCGTCGGCAGCAGGTGCAAGTGCCAGGCAGGACCACAGCACGAGGGAGCAAAGAATTTTCAGTAACTACCAGAGGCTCGCCCTGATGACAGCGACCGGTTCCCCACCTTGGTCTGGCACCCCCGCTCACCTGCTCCACCATCCCACCACAGCCGACGCCTGCCATGTTCCGTGTGCATGCCCTGGTGGTCAGCGCACATCAGTGACCGGTTGTTCAGTTGTTCCGCTGTTCAGTCTATTTGCATGTTAAGGTTTTACATAGAGAGATACCCATTGCCTTGTCTTCTAATTGGAACACTTTGGATTTCTGCCTGAATCAGTGCTTCCTCAATAGTTGCTCCTTTTGGTCTCAAATAAATGCTTGTTGCCTCTCACTTTGGCCTTTATTTTTAGGTTAACAATTTGTTCATTAGTTGTGACAAATATACCATACTAATGCCAGATGTTAAAATTGAAAAAACTGGGTGTGTGGAGTTTAGGGGCTGTGTTACCTTTGCAACTTTTCTGTAAGTCTGAAACTGTTCACAAACATAAACCAGGCCTTAGCAGTATTCCCAAGCCCACTGCTGGGGTGTCAGCCTGTGGGATGCACTGAGACTGCGTTACCATCTCTAGAACCTGCAGCTGTGGCTCACACCTCCCAATACTCTGGACCCTGAGGATCACCCTTGTATCTGGCATGGACGGTGCTGCATCCTGTGAGCATGCTGAATAGAACCTTCTTGAGAAAAGATCCAGCCCTTTGTACACCTGCAGTGGATGAGGTGCCCTCGCCCAGGTCCTGCTCAATGTTCCCCAGGAGATCTCAGTTGTTTTTTGTGTTTTTTTAAAAATATATTTTATTGATTTTTTACAGAGAGGAAGGGAGAGGGATAGAGAGTTAGAAACATCGATGAGAGAGAAACATCCATCAGCTGCCTCCTGCACACTCCCTACTGGGGATGTGCCCGCAACCAAGGTACATGCCCTTGACCGGAATCGAACCTGGGACCCTTCAGTCCGCAGGCCGACGCTCTATCCACTGAGCCGTCAGGGCAGATCTCAGTTTTGTAATAAATAGTTCCCTCAGGTAGGCAGGTGCTCACAGGCTCAGACCCAGGGCTGCTAGAGGAGCCCACTGGACTTTATGAGGGCCTGCCTAGGGTATCTCAATATAGACGTCTCAGACAGGGGCCTCAGTGTGGTAGAAACGATCAGAAACAAAATCACCACACAAACTGGTGTAGACCTATAACAGCATGTCACTGTAGGTGACAGAGCATTGAGGCAGGTCACTGGGAAGGTACCTGCAAGGAGCTGACCCCAAAAGACATGTCTACTTAGAACCTGTGAATGTGATTTTATTTGGAAAAGGATCGTTGCAGATGTAATTTTATTTATTTAAAAAAAGTTTTATTGCCCTAACCAGTTTGGCTCAGTGGATAGAGTGTCGGCCTGCGGACTGAAGGGTCTCAGGTTCGATTCCGGTCAAGGGCATGTACCTTGGTTGTGGGCACATCCCCAATGGGGAGTGTGCAGGAGGCAGATGAATTGATGTTTCTCTCTCATGGATGCTTCTAACTCTCTATCCCTCTCCCTCCTCTTTGTAAAAAAATCAATAAAATATATTTTAAAAAAGTTTTGATTTCAGAGATGGTTTTAGAAACTATCAATGATGAGAGAGAATCATTGATCATCCTGGATTTAGAGTGGGCCCTAAATTCAAGGACAAGTGATCTGTTAAGAGACAGAGGGGAAAGGAGACACTGACAGGGAGAAGGCCCTGTGAAGACAGGCAGAGATTGGAGTGGTGCTCTCCTTAGCTGGGGCCACCAGAACTCCTAGAAGAGACAACATTACAATTTTATTGTCTATAGTCTCTCCCTCCTCTAGAGCAAGGGTAGGGAACCTTTTTTTTCTGCCAAGGGCCATTTAGGTATTTATAACATCATTTGTGGGCCATATAGAATTATCAACTTAAAAATTAGCCTGCTATGTTTGGCCAAACATTTAATTCACTCACCTCTAATGCCTCGGCACGGCCAGACTAAAGGATTTCACGGGCCTTATAAGGCCCCAGGGCCAGATGTTCCCCACCTTAATTTCAAACTTCTGACTTCCCAAACTATGAGGATGTTTCTGAACCTTGTCTTAAGACATACAGTTTTATGATTTGTTATGGCAGTCACTGGAAACTAAGCTAGGGCCCTTTTTAGGGAAGAACCTGGGGGTGGGGAAGGGGTGTGCGCCAGGGCCCCGCCACCCCAGCAGAACAGGTAGTCTCAGCCTGATAGCTACTTCCATCAGGGCTCCTGGGGCCCCTTGGATTGCAGGGTGAAGAGAACGTTCTTGCCCTGGGGGATTGTGGAAGTGGGTGGGGGTTGTCTCAAGATTTTGTCCCTCAGGCCAAAGGCTAATTTCTCTAAGAAATAAAGACCTCTTTGCTCTTTCAAATCAGTTAAACAAACAAACAAACACACAAACAAATAAATCCAAGACAAAATAAGGCCAAGAAACAGCCAGGTCACCAGAATGAAACAACTTAAAAATATGACAGGTGCCTGCCTGTGCTCATGATGGGGAGGCAGGTGTCACCCTCAGTGAGGGGCTCTTTGCATGCATGGGGCAATAATGCAACTGTGCAACAAGGTGGGGGTGTGTAAGGAGAGGGGCTGAGGGTGGCACCTCTGCCTTGGAATGTGTGTTGTGCCCCCAATATGTGAGCATGAAGACGTGTGGGCCAGTAAGGCCACCGCCAGCTGCTGGTCCCAGTGAAGGGGAAGCAGGGGGCAGAGGGAATATGTGCCCTGTGTCCCCATGGGAGAGTGCCACCTAGCTTTTTACTGATGGGTGAGCCAACCTGGATCCAGGTGGGGCACTGCCCAGATGTGAAGACCAGAAGCAGACCAGTTGTTCATAGTGTGTTGTCAACAGTTATGGAGACTTTTGAACGCAGCAGGGGCCGAGGTAGGAGGGGATCAGACTTCCCCCCAATGACATTACCATATTATATTAGTTTCACAGATACAACATAGTGATTAGACATTTATATAACTTACGCAGTGGTCCCCCTGAGAAGTCTAGTATCCATCTGACACCATACATGATTACAATAGTATTGTCTATAGCAGTGATGGCGAACCTCTGACACGTGTGTCAGAGGTGACACACGAACTCATTTTTTTGGTTGATTTTTCTTTGTTAAATGGCATTTAAATATATAAAATAAATATCAAAAATATAAATCCTCGTTTTACTATGGTTGCAAATATCAAGAAATTTCTATATGTGACATGGCACCAGAGTTAAGTTAGGGTTTTTCAAAATGCTGACAAGCCGAGCTCAAAAGGTTCGCCATGACTGGTCTATAGTCCCTATACTGTAGTATCAGAGCTTCACAGAATGAACACAAGTGCATTGCTGTCTTCTGTCTTCTCCGTGGCTGACTCAGCCTTCGGGGGGGAAATGCTGATGGCACAGGGTCGAGCTTGTTTCTCCTGGGTGCGCTCTGCTGAGGATGTTTGGGCTGCCTTCGGAGCCGCAGTGTCCTCAGCTGTCAGAAGGTGGGTGACGTGCTGATCATTTGTGTGGCTGTGGACACCTTTCCGCACTGCTTTCTTTGCTTCAAAGCCTTGGCTTTGGCTTTGGGAGGGGCAGGGGCTTCCTTTTTCACTTTCGGCGCTATCTTTGTAAAAAGGGTCCCCATGACTTTTTATTTTTATTAATTAATTAATTAATTATTATTTTTTAAAATATATTTTTATTGGTTTCAGAGAGCAAGGGAGAGGGAGAGAGATAGAAGCATCAGTGATGACAGAGAATCACTGATTGGCTGCCTCCTGCACGCCCCATACCGGGGATCAAGCCTACAACCTGGGCATGTGCCCTGACTGGGAATCAAACCATGAGCTCCTGGTTCATAGGCTGACGCTCAATCACTGAGCCCCACCTGGCATGGGTGCCCCGTGACTTTTTATAATTGTTAACTTGTACGCCTACTCACTCAGTAACAGAGGGAGGACACCAGCCATGTGTGGATAACCCCCCCCACCCCCCATACACAGCTCTCTTCTGTGGTCAAAGCCCCTCCTACTGCATTCAGGGACCACCCCCTCCATGCTCTCCACTGGCCCCCTCCCCCTAAGATGCCACATAATTCTGAATTCATGCGCACCTACCCCAGGGAGGCCCTATCTCCTACTGCCCTGCACAGGATCCATGTTCAGAATAGTTACCAGGTCGCTTTTACTGCTGGTGTGGGGACACCCTGGCCGGTCTTCTCTGTATGTGCCCAGCCCCCAGGTCGGGCCTCTACATCTATGCTCAAGAACATGGGCTCCTTGAGCATCGTCCGGAGCTCATCATCAGTTAAACAGTGACCAACAGCCCACGTGGCCCAGGATGAGGCCTAGAGCACGGTGAGCGTCCTCAGTTGGCACAAGCAATCCACATGCCAGAGCCACCTGCGCCCATGCCGACGTCCTTCAGTCCCTACAGGACCTGCTACCCTCCCCCTCTCCAGGGCAAGAGCCCAGGGTTCTGCACCACGGTAGGCAACTGGGAGAGGAAGTTTCTTAATGTTCCTTTGTTTCTTCCCTTGTCTCTAGTAATACTGAATTTCTTTCTTTCTAAAAATATTTTTTCATATGTTTACTAGCTGAACAGCTATTTCTTTTAAAAAATTTTTCTTCTTTTATTGATTTCAGAGAGAGGAAAGGAGAGGAAGAGAGAGAGAAACATCAATGATGAGAGAATCATTGATCGGCTGTCTCCTGCACAACCCCTACTGGAGATAGAGCATGTAACCCGGGCACGCGCCCTGACTGGGAATCGAACTGTGACCTCCTGGCTCATATGTCGACATTGAACCACTGAGCACCACTGGTTGGGCAACTGTTATTTCTTTTAAGAAATGTTTTAAACTAGGAAATACATTTTACATCATACATTCACTTATACTCACATACACTCATGCATGCATGCCCTAAAGAAAACAAAGTTTCAGAAAGTAAAAGATATGTTTTTAGGAGCTCCAGTAGCGCAATCGGTTAGCGCGCGGTACTTATAAAAGATATGTTTTTAAAAGTACTATTTGCTCTGCCATTTCCCTTCTCCTCTCTTCTATTTAATTTCAATAAAGCTGATCACAACCAACTAAATTTATGTCGTAATAATAGGACTCAACCAGCAAACTCAAACTACTGTGTATAGGCTGTGATTAAAAAGGCAACCTTTACCACTTTATTGTTTAAAAAAAGAGAGACGACAACAGGCCCAAAATGTAGTCACCTGTGCTAAGCCCCAAATCACCAAACTAAGACTTAATATCTAACTTACAGTTTCAACCTCTCCCAGGAGTGGGATATTAAACCAGTCAATCTGGAATCACCTGGTCAGCACTAGTGAGGTTATCTGCTTGATACACACTTGCTATCCCCTTAGGGAAGGTGATCTTTCCACAATCTGCTCTTTGCTATTAACCTTCTTGTCCCACTCCTTCTGCCTATAAAATTGTACAGCTCCTCAGGGCTTCTTTAGATGGGATGCTGCTTGATTCATGAATGTGAATAAAGTCAATAAGATCTTCAAAATTTGAAGTTGAATTTTGTTTTTTAACATTATATATTTTGTATGCACACAAATACACACATTTTAAGCTCTAAGGTCAGAGTTAAATCCAAACTTTTTAAAAAGTTTTTTAAAAAATTGATTTTGAGAGAGAGAAAGAGGGAGGGGAAAAGAGAGAAACATCCATGTGAAAATACAACTTTGATCGATCGGCTGCCTCCTGCACGCCCCCTACCGGGATGGAGTGGGCAATCCTGGCATATGCCCTGACCAGGAATCGAACTGGCAACCCCCAGGTGTACAGGAAGACTCCCAACCAACTTAGCCACATCGAATTTCAGGGCCAAACTTCTTTTTAAGGTAGTAATACAAAATGTCCTTTAGATAAATTTATGTTTTTAAAAAAACACCATAAAATAACTCCTAGAATGAGGGTGCAGCTTTTAGAACTGGGAGAGGTCCGGGGGATCTCGGAGGTACTGGGCCCAGAAGCTGCCCTCTTGCGTCACTTGTCGCAGCAGAAAGATGCTCTCTGGGGTCACGAGTGCCCTGTGTTCTCTGAGGCTGAAGAGCATGAGGGAAAGGAACAAGTCATGGCCGGACCCTGGGACAAGGGTTAGATGCTCCATGACAAGAAACTGCACACCTGGCCAGGACTTTTGGGAAGAGGCGAAACCCAGATGGTACCTTGCAGGCATCATTTTGAAGGGAACACAAGACCTTTAGTTTTGCTTCAAAACCCACAGTTGGCTTTTTCAAAACAAGTCATCCACAAGCTCAAAGATGTATTTTTATAAAGAGTATCTGGGCAGGGGGAAATGGAACATTACATTAAGCCAGTTGTAAATGTCTGCTCCTAAAAAACAACTTTAACTCATACAACTCAATACCAAAAACACGATCTGATTTTAAAATGGGCGGAGGATCTGAATACACGTTCCTCAAAGAAGACATACAAATGGCCAGTAGATAATGAGAAAGTGCTCAACATCATTAATTATTAGGCAAATCAATAGAAAAAAATATCAGCCCTGGCCAGGTGGCTCAATTAGTTGGATCGTCGTCCCATACACCAAAAGGTTGCAGGTTCCATTCCTGGTCAGGGCACATACCTAGGTTGTGGGTTCGATCCCAGTCGGGGCTCATATGGGAGGCAACTGATTGATGTTTCTCTCTCTCTCCCTCCCTGTCTCTCTAAAATCAATAAAAACATATCCTCAGGTGAGGATATATCAACACTACAGTGAGGTATCACTTCACACTTGTTAGATGGTAATATAAAAAAGACAAGAAATAAGCATTGATGAGGATTGGAGAAAAGGGAACCCTTGTGCAGTGTTGGGTGGGATTGTAAATTGATGTAGCCACTATGGAGAAAACAGTATGGAGGCTCCTCAAAAACTTGAGAATAAAAATACCACATGATCCAGCAATTCCATTTCTGGATATTTATCTGAAGGAAACAAAAACACTAACAAAAAGATATCTGTACCTCCATGTTCATTGCAGCGCAACAGTCAAGACATGGCAGCAACTTAGGTGTCCATGGACAGATAAATGAACTTTTTAAAATGTGGTACACATATACAAGGGAATATTATCTATAATAATAAAAGCATAATATGCTAATTAGACCAGATAGTCAAACAACCTTCCAGATGTCATTCTGGACAAAGCTGCAGCGGCAGGGGCCGAGGCAGAGGTGGTTAGGGGTGATCAGGCAGGCAGGCAGAGTGGCTAGGGGCGATCAGGCAGGCAGGCGAGCAGTTAGGGGCAATCAGGCAGGCAGGCAGAGTGGTTAGGGGCGATCAGGCAGGCAAGTGGTTAGAGGTGATTAGGCAGGCAGGCGAGCAGTGGTTCTCAACCTTCTGGCCCTTTAAATACAGTTCCTCATGTTGTGGCCCAACCATAAAATTATTTTCGTTGCTACTTCATAACTGTAATGTTGCTACTGTTATGAAACATAATGTAAATATCTGATATGAAGGATGGTCTTAGGCGACCCCTGTGAAAGGGTGGTTCGACCGCCAGAGGGGTCGCGACCCACAGGTTGAGAACCACTGAGTTAGGGGTTATCAGGCAGGCAGGCGAGCAGTTAGGGGCAATCAGGCAGGCAGGCGAGTGGTTAGGGGTGATCAGGCAGGCAGGTGAGTGGTTAGGGGCAATCAGATCAGGCAGGCAGAGTGGTTAGGGGCAATCAGGCAGGCAGGCAGAGGTGGTTAAGGGTGATCAGGCAGGCAGGCGAGTGTTTAGGAGCCAATGGTCCCAGATTGCGAGAGGGTGCAGGCCAGGCTGAGGGACCACCCCCCTCCCGTGCACCAGGCCTCTAGTATCTCAGTCTCCATATGTGTGGCAGTCTGTTTTACAGTAGCCACAGGACACTGACACAGGCTGTCACAAGGAAGAGGTGCAGCTTTTGGGGGTGAGGGCCCTGTGGACAGCTCAAGGGAGTCACAGGGAGGCCAATTCCAGGTCAATGTAAGACAATGAAATGCCAGAGCAGCCAGTACTGCCTGAAGCCCAGCAGCTGCCTAGGGAGGATGGTCATTCACAATCTCCATGCCAGGCACTGATGGCCATAGGAGCACACAGGTGACTAGGTACCTTGTCTGTCTTCATACAGCAAGCAAGACAATCCAGGGAGTGAACAAAAAAGACTGGGTGGCTGGGGCAGCCTCCCTGAAAGGGGGTGTTGGAGCTAAGGCCCCAATAAACAGGGAGTGGGCAGGGAGTTTGGCAGTGAGACAAGAAGTGTAAAGGCCCGGGGTTGGAGCTAGCTGACCAGTGAGAGGGGGAGAGACTGTGGGTTGAGGAAGGCAAGGGTCAGTCTTTTGGGGCTGTGGGAGGGGAGGGGTGCAGCAAGGCAGGGAGGGCCAGAGAGTGAGGTCTCATGGAGGGACTCCGGAGTCTGCCCAAGCTCTGCCTGAGACCTGCAGGTGGTGGGCTGTTTTCCAGGAGGGCAGGCTCGGATGGCACCAATGTGGGAGCAGTAGGCCCCTGTGTGAGGGCCTCACCCTCAACAGGATTCTAACTCATGACCCTGTAAGCGATGAGTGGCCTTTGCTCCCCGTCCCCTCCGAACTTCCCAAATGAGAAGTGGTTGTCAGCACTTCTAGAACCACCTGGTCCCACTGCACCACCAGGGAGGGTATGAGAGCAAAACATACAAAGCACCTAAGTTTACTTAAAAATACTCTCAAAACTACCCATGTGGTCACTACCAGGGGTCACTACCCTCACCCACTCACCCCTGCTTCATCATCCCCTGATAAGAAGGTCACAATGATCATCCCGATGGTTCCTCATGGCTCTAGAGGTGGAGGCCACACCCTGCCCTCCTCGTATTCACTGGTCAAAGAAATGTCTCCTTGTATAACTGGGGAGGCAGTCAAGGGTCAAGGCTGGCTCTGCCCCTCACCAGCTCCTGTGGACCTTGTGGCACCACCTGAAGTGAGGGAGCCAAACACAGAACCACGTTCTCTTGACTCATCCTGCCAAGGTCTGCCTATACCTGCCCAGGGAACCCAGAGTCCTCACACACAGGGAATGTAGAGAGGGTGGCCACTGTGCAAATCAGCCTGCAGGCTCCTAGTTGAATGTGGAGTTGTCATATGACCCAGCAATTCTGCTCCCGGGCACATGCCAAAATTGAAGACAAGTCTTCTAACAAATCTCTGTACACCAGGTTCACAGCAGCCAGTCACAATCACAAAAGGTGGAAACAGCCTAAATGCCCATCAATGGATAAACAGATAAACAAAATGTGGTCCATCCATACAGTGGAATATTACCCAGCCATAATATAAGGAATGAAGCACTGATTCATGCTGCAATGCAGATGAATCTCGGAAACATCACCCTGAGTGCAAGAAGCAAGACACAAAAGACTACTGACCCCCTCTAAGTGACCCCATCTAAGGGACCCCATCTACTAGTAAGTGAAATACACAGGCACTAACACAAGGAATAAAGCTCTGACCCATTTTACAACACAGATGAACCTTGAGGATGTTATGCTGAGTGAAATAAGTCAGTCATAAAAGGACAAATATGGTATGATTCCTACAGTAGTCATCAGATTCGTAGAAAGTTGAAGCTCTAAGGCAGGGGTGGGCAAACTTTTTGACTCGAAGGCCACATTGGGTTCTTAAACTGGACTCAGAAGAAGGAGCTGTGGCCGTGTTTCCCGTGTTGCCATGTTAACACTGCTGCTGGTGAAGGAGCGGAGGGGAGAGCAAGAGAACCCTCCGCTCTTTCGGCTCCGCAGGCCAGATAGAACAGCCTAACGGGCCGGATCCGGCCCGAAGGGCACTTCTTTTGCCTCTGTAACTTGTTTCCTGAGCCCATTTCTTCTACCTCTGTCACTTTCTATTTTTTTTTTCTTCATTTTTAAAGTTTATTCTTAAAGATGTTACTGATTGAGAAATGCTGAATATTTCACTTGCCAGCTAAAAGTTTAAGGTTCGGATTAAATTGGGAAAAATTATGTAATTGTGGTAACTAAATGCCTTTGCTTATTGGTCTGATTGAGAAGGGAGGATTGATTTTGTGACCTCAACTGAAGATTTTTGATGCAAGGACCATTTTAAATTTAATTGATATTCTTTAAAATGATTATAAAAGGTATAAACAGCTAATGAGATTTCTGTTTGTTTGCAATACAGCCACCATTTTGAGATGCATGACGTGGCAGCCACCATGTCAGCCACATGGCTTGCCGCTCCCCTGGGGGCCGCCATCTTGAAACAGCCAATTTTTTAAATATATATATATATATTTTTTTATTGATTTCAGAGAGGAAGTGAGAGGGAGAGAGAGATAGAAACATCAATGATGAGAATTGTTGATTGGCTGCCTCCTGCACACCCCACACTGGGGGGTAATTGAGCCTGCAACCCAGGCATGTGCCCTGACTGGAATCGAACCTAGGACCCTTCAGTCTGCAGGCCAACACTCTATCCACTGAGCCAAACCAGCTAGAGCCTCTGTCACTTTCTAAGTAAACTTTCTCTTATAGTTTGGGGAAAAAAGAAAAGAAAGTAGAAGGGTGGGTGCCAGAAGCTAGGGGAGGAGGATGGGAGTTAGTATTTAATGGTATCAGTTTCAGTTTTGCAAGATGAAAAGTCATGGAGATGGATGGTGATGATGGTGATGGTTGTATAACACTGTGAATGTACTTAATGCCACTGAACTGTGCACTTTAAAATGGTTAAGATGGTACATTTTATGTTGTATATATTTAATCACAATTTAAAAAATTCATACACAGACAAAACACATCAGTGACAATAAAGATCAGAATGGGGTTACCTTTGATGGTTATGACAGGGAGGGGCGAGGAGGAGCCAGTTGCAGGCTTGAAACGCCCTGTATCTTGGTCTGGTTACATGTGTAAACACGTGTTACAATTCTTTGAGTTGTACACTCAGGAGTTATTCAGATTATTGTATGTAAATTATACTGTAATAAAGAAATTTTAGCCCTGGCCAGTGTGGCTCAGTTGGTTGAGTATTCTCCCTTACAACGAAAGGTTCCATTCCTGGTTGGGGCACATGCCCAAGTTTCTGGTTTGGTCCTGGATAGGTTGTATACAGGAGGCAGCCAATTGATATTTCTCTCTCCCTCTCTCTTTCTCTCCTTCCTTCCTCTCTCTCTAAAATAAATAAAAACATACATTTTTTAAAAGATAATTTTAAACAGTAAGAAAAAACCACCCACACCTGCCCAACCCCTCCCAGGCCCACTGACCCTGAGCACTGTGTTCCTAACTCCCAAGGGACTCTAATGGTACCAGGGGGAATGTGCCCTAGTTGCTATCACTCACCTTCCTCACCTGTGGAGAACGCCTGCTGATGGTTTTGGCAACGTCTAAAAGTTTAGAGGGCTTTTAAGCTGGAAGGTGGGCCACCCTCGTAGAGGATGTCCAGCCCCCTTCCTAGTAACAGCACCCTGGGCAGCCACCCCCTCTACCCTCTGTCACCTTGAAGAAGGGGGCCTTATCCTCCCCTTGACTCCATGGTAACCTGGGGGACCCTGGCCAGATCATGAGCCTCATACTCCCGGGCTCAGGGTGCTGGATCCAAAGAGATTTTTGAGGGGGGGCCTTGGGCCAGGGAAGTCCTCTTTCCCCAGGGAGGCGAAGTAGGTCAGCCTGAGGGCAGTGACACAGAGCCAAGGCCTGGAGTGGGAAGGCAATGTCTGCAGACTGGGGATGTCCAAGGACCAAACATATGGGAAGAACCTGGACTCTTCCACCCTGGAGCCCATGAAGCCCCCTTTCTGATTCAGCCAGTTCAGGATGGGTTTCCATCTCCTGCAGAAGCCTGACCTGTATATTTCCCTTACCCTCCTCCAGCCCTAGGCAGCATTTCCAACCACAGACACAGCATCCTGTGGCCACAGTGGGCTCAGCTTCATCTCACTCTCCAGAAGCACCTTTGACAAGTACCATGAACTAGGATTCCGGTGTGTCTTTCCCAGAAGTGGATAAGAACCAGGGGCCAGCCCAGCTGGCGTGGCTCAGTGGTTCAGCATTGACCCATGAAGCAGAAGGTCATGGTTCAATTCCCAGCCAGGGCACATGCCTAGGTTATGGGCTCGATCCCTAGTGTGGGGCGTGCAGGGGGCAGCCAATCAATGATTCTCTCTTATCATTGATGTTCCTATCTCTCCTTCTCCCTCTCCCTTCATCTCTGAAATCAATAAAAATATATTTGAAATAAAAACGGGCCAGGTGCAATGGGGCCAACCCCCCCACCCCCCACTTGCCACAGGTGGGTGGCACTTGCAGACCAGCCCCAGTGAACATTTATATTTTCACATAGTATTTCTGTTCGGGAATCTTTCCATCTTTCAAACAAAAATCCAAAGTGAAGTGGGGTGGAGTAGAGGGCCACTTCAGCGATATAACTGACTCAACAGCACTATCTAGAAACTGTGAACCTGGGGTCACAGGATCTTAGGGAGCCCAGCCTGTGAGCCCCACGCTATAGCTGCTCCTTGGGCATGACTGTCCTAATAGAGTAGAACCTCGTTCCTCAACTTAATTTGTTCCAGAAGGCTATTTGAGAAGCAATTTGTTCGAAAACCGAATCATTTTTCCCCATTAGAAAGAATGTAAATTAATCTGTGCCAGACCCTCAAATGATTCCGTTTTAACCTTTCTTATATACAGTACATGTCTAATGCATCATTTAATCTAGAAATAAACACTTCTTTTCTTAAATCTATCAAACCACCCCTACTAGCCCTAAACGAACTTTCATATACCAAAATTCTATCATGGGCTAACTGCTTTTCCTTTATCCAATAAACAACAGTTTTCTACCTATTCAATTGCCTGTGATTGTTGTTTTGTGAGCACTTTCACACCCTTAGCAATATTAGCACTCTATGTTTTAAAATTGTGCTAATCATCAAAAGCATTCTCCCCTTTGTTGCCTGAGAGACACTTTCTGTCCTGCTGAGGTATCAGCATGAAAGGGTTGTCAGGTCGAAAATTGAAGTTTTGGCCAACAACCGAGATATTTTTTTCTGAGAACTGAATTGAGATGGGAGACATTCGAGAAATGAGGTTTGACTGTATGTACACGAAGATACACACAAGCACACATTTGCACACACATTCATGCCAGGCTCCCTTGGAAGTTTCTTGCCCAGGGCCACCGTTCATGCCCAGTGTGTGGCGGGAGCACTGCACAGCACTGTGCTACACCTCTTGGGACATGTTTGCACAAACAGCAATTTCTCGGTTGATGGAGTTTACAAGCAGCTGTGGAACAGATACCCTAATGTCTTGGTAAACAGAAACCAATTAACATCCTATCTGCCTGTTGATAACGGCCTTTCCTTTTTCAAGTTAATGGGCATTAACTTTCACCTAAGAGAGCTGAAGCATCTTACATAACCACTGCTCCTTGTTAACCCCAACCCAGTCAGCTGCTGTGTGTTTCTCCTGGCTGCATACACTTCTTTCACACAAACTCTGGTCACTGCAACCCTGTGCTAAGTCTCTACAGGTCAGACATACAAGCATCCGCATACAAAAAGATCCAGAACATTCTAAGATTAATCACTGTCCTTGGTCCTTGCATTCAGTGAGTACTGCCACACTTGTTGCCAACTGGGAGTAACCTAAAACAACTGAGGCACTCAGTGGTACTAAAAGGGTACACTTGTGTAATGGCCAAATCCCAAAAGCCTTTTATTCTTGCCACACAGAGCCTAGCATAGCACTTTCACCTACTTAATTATTTACTGGGTGAATGAATTAATTCCCTGGACATACCAAGTTCTGCTTTGGCTACACTCCCTTTATACCTGACAAATTCCTCTGCATCCTTCAAAGCCCATCCTAAACATTCTGGCCGCACCTCCCCAAAGTTAGTTGTTCTGTCCTTCACTGAACACTAAAAAGTTCCCTGCCACTTTTCATTTGCTTCCCCTGCCAGGCTGGGGGTCCCAGGAAGGCTGGGGCCTGGGTCATGCTCAGTGTTCATGCCTAGCAAGGAGGCAGAGACACACACCTATAGACATCATCCTGCCCCAGGAAGGGCACCTCCTCAATCTGCCTCATTCCCCAAGCAGGAGCCCATCCAGGCTTCTTGCCATGCCATGTTGGTGTTGTGAGAAGACAGGTTTCAGTGTGTGCCTTTGGATTAAACGTCTCTGGACCTCAGTTTCCCAATCTGTCACTATCTTCCCAGGCTGGTGCTGCTAGGGTGGGTCACAGGTATTAGTAAGTACTGTTTTGCCTAATAAGGAGTCAGATGGGGCTGGGTGGGAGCCCACATAACACCACCCAATCTCCCAGCTCTCGCCATCCAGCAGAGCACCGACCTCTGGAATCCAGCCCCCTAACTCTCCCTCCTCCAGGTTCATCTCTCCAAACTGTTGAACAAACTTGGACAGCAATGCCCCGCTGCCCAACAAAAGGAAGCGCCTGTTCCCCACCAAGCACTCCACCACTACTCAGCACAACAGTGGTGCCATCTCTGACTGACATTCAGGGCTGGCCATCATTTGCTCTGGCCAATGTACTCCAGAAAAAGGGGCCGTGAGAAGCCCCCAAACCTGCTCATTCTTCAAGGCCTGGCTCTTATGCACCCCCTTGCCAGATCGAGGATAGGCCAGCCACAGGCTAAAGTCTGACCAGCAGTGGGTAGTATCTCCCCATAGTGCTGCAAGCCAGGAGTACCACCCTGTCCCCTCCCCTCTCATGGCCACAGGGATCTGCCAACAACAGGGGAGGGGGAGGGTCTCCCACATTCTCTGAGCACCGAACGATTCCACCAGGTGTTTCCAGGAGTGCCCGTCCCAGAATCTCTCTAGTACAGGCTCCTAGTCCCCAGCCCAGACTGAAGTCAGAGCCACCAGAGTGAGGCCCAGGAATCAGCCCTTTAGACAGGATGAGGGGGAGACACATTGGGCTGACAAAACCGAAGACGTAGTAGGTCTTGGGTCAGCGTGGCTGTAATTAACCCCATTCACCCTGTGGCAAAGGCACAGGGCCTGGAGAGGGAGCAACAGCTCTGACATCTGCAGGTCACATTTCATCATGGAAGCCTTGAAACCCTTCTCAAGGAGGGTCTCCAGTCCAGGTACCCAAGTCACAGCTGGGAAGGCACAGGCCATCAGAGGTTCTGAGCCTTAGGTCTGCTGACCACTCCAGTCCACAGTGGCTTCAACCTGAGCATCTCCTCTGCTGGCTTTTCCTGCCTCTCTCATCAGCACCACAGACCAGGTACCTCTCAGGACCCTCTTGGGCTTCCCAACCCCTTATCTTTCTCCTGGGTGTCCCATGTCCAGGCTTGTTCATTTCCTCTGCTCACAACACCTTGCCATCGAATGAACTCCTTAATGGCTTCAGATCTTGGGGAACATTCCTGGGCCCCTGAATTAGTACCACAGCCTCTGATCAGGATCAATTAATTACAGTGCCCTAAACACTTAGTGAGGGTCTAATCCACATCCACGTACCCTTCCCTTCTGAGCCCAGTGTGTCTGCTTCCTCTGCACCTGTCCCGAGTCCTGGCACACAAATATTTAGGTTGTAGAATGAGGCTTTGAGTTTGTTCCACTCCTGGAGGCCATACTGATGGCAGCATGTGTTTAACAGCAACTGAAAGCACAGTGCTACAGCTACTTGTTTGGATTCAGACGGACCAGCACCTGTCTGGGCTCCAGTCTGGGCTTCCCCATGTGTGTCTCTGGACAAAAGCCTCCTCAAGCCTTGGTCTCCTTTCTGTAAAACTGGGAGGACCTAGGACCAAGCTATCAATCCAGTAAGTACTTGCCAAGGGGTGACAAGAAGCAAAACTGAGATGTATACTTTCACTTCTCCGGGTCCTTATTAGCTCTGGGCAGATGCCCCCACCTGAGGGAAGGGAGTTGGGTGATCAAGGGAGCACACAGGGGCTGCCCACAGGGGCCATCTGGAGGGGCTGGGGAATGTACTATGACCCTGCTGGCCTCACCTTGCTGGAAACAGCAGAGGCAGCTGGACAAGCCCTTCCTCAGATAACGCCCTGATGAAAATGCTGGCTTCAACAGCTGCAAGGGTTAAACGGGGACCAACAAAGTTCATATCCACCCAGAATTTCAGAAGGTGATCTTATTTGGAAATAGGGTCTTTGCAGATATAATTAAGGATTTTTAGATGAGAGCATCCTGGACTTAGGGTGGGGCCTAAATCCAATGACTGGTGTCCTTAGTAAATACACAAACACAAGGAAGAAGGCCTGTGGATATGGAGGCAAGAGATTAAGGTGATAGGGCTGCAAGCTAAAAAACCCAAGGGTTGTGAGCAGCAGCCAGAAGCCAGGATGGATTCTCTCTCAGGGCCCTCAGCAGGAACCAGCCCTCCTGTCTTAATCTGTTTGGGCTTATGTAACAGAATAGCACAGACCAGGCGGCTTATAAACAACAGAAATGTATTCTCATAGTCATGGAGGCTAGAAGTCCAAAATCAAGGCTCTGATAGACAGTGGCTGTCTTCTCACTGGGTCCTTCCATGGTATAAGGGTCTAGGGTACTCTCTGGGGTCTCTTTTATAAGGCCACTAATCCTCATTACATAATTACCTCCTGATACCATCATACTGAGATTAGGTTTCAACATATGCATTTTTTAAAAAAATATATTTTATTAATTTTTTACAGAGAGGAAGGGAGAGGGATAGAGAGCTAGAAATATCGATGAGAGAGAAACATCGATCAGCTGCCTCCTGCACACCCCCTACTGGGGATGTGCTTGCAACCAAGGTACATGCCCTTGACTGGAATCGAACCTGGGACCTTTCAGTCCGCAGGCCAACGCTCTATCCACTGAGCCAAGCTGGTTAGGGCTCAACATATGAATTTTTTAAAGAATATTTTTACTAGGGGCTCAGTGCACAAATTTGTGCACGGGTGGGGTCCCTCAGCCTGGCTGGTGTCTGGGGCCAATCAAGGCCAGCCAGCCAGCTGGGTGGGGAGAGGGACTGCAGGAGGTTGGCCAGCCGTGGGAGGCTGACTGTGGGAGTGCACTGACCACCAGGGGGCAGCTCCTGCGTTGAGCGTCTGCCCCCTGATGGTCGTTTGGTCACTTAGGCTTTTATATATATATACAGATTGATTTTAGAGAGGAAGGGAGAGGGAGAGGGATATAGGAACATCAATGATGAGAGAGAATCACAGATTGGTCGCCTCCTGCTTGCCCCACACTGGGGATCGAGCCAGCAACCCAGGCATGTTCCCTGACTGGGAATCGAATCATGACCTCCTTGTTCATAGGTCGACGCTCAACCACTGAGCCATACCAGCCAGGCTCAACATATGAATTTTAAAGAAAGACACAAATTCAGTCTATAGCCCCTGCCAACACCTTGATTTTGGCCTTCTGGCCTCTACAACTATGATGGAATAAATTTATGTTGCTCTAAGCTACCTAGTTCGTGGTAATTTGTTACAGTTACCCCAGGAAACTAACATGGCAGAGTCTCTGAGACCAAACCTCCCAATACTGGCTTGTCCCTTGGCTAGTGACCTGTCTCTGGCCCTGAGGTCATTGCTCTCCTCTCTGGACCTCAAGGGCACTCTCCTGGCAGAGCTTCAGCATAAAACTTGGCTTCAGGGGAACTTTGTTGAGACCCTGAAATCCCAGCACTCAGCTGCAGCAAAAGGTACTCAGTGAAGAAAAAAAAACGTTGACAAGTGTATTTTAAAAATAGCACAGTGACACAGTGACCAGGGAGGGGCTGCGGGACACAGGGAGTCACTCGAATTCTTGAGTTGAGTGTTAGTTTCATTATTCTTTCTACCTTGGTTCTTTCCATGTGTACACTGTATACTTTTTATTAAGCAATAATAAAACCCAAACAAGCCCAAATAAAACTCAAAGAAGCTAATATCTTTGATCGTCACAGTATTCCTCTAATGTCCAACTTCCAAAATAGAAAAGAACAAAAAATCAGGTAGCATGTGGGAAAAGGCCTGACCTCAGTCTGATGACACCCTCCACCAGGCGCCAATAATGGGAGATTGCCAACAACTGAATCTTGAGACAGCTTCCCAAATAGATTTAGCATTTGACTTCTCTCAATTTCATCTGATATCTTCTTTCTTTTTTGCTGGATCCAAGTGGAAAAAAAATTTAGCAACAGCTAAACAGTTATTCTAGCTAATTGTTCTTGTCAAGGTACCTCATGCTTGTCAAGGTACTTTGTGTCAACATCTCAGGATGTGCCCTCCTGGGATTCCGTGCGATGCCCCATCAAGCACAAGATTTCCTTCAGAGCTTTGCAGAGTAGGAACTCAAATATGTTTTGGATTGAATTCTACTCTAACTGTGAAAGAGAAACAGAAATCTATAGTTTAATTACCACCACATGGGCCATAATCCCTAAGAGATGTACAGGAAGTAAAGAAGCAACATTCCAAAGGATCTTGGGCTGTTTTTTACCTATCAGATTGGATACAGAATACTTGATAAAAAAAAAAACACCCTGGCTACCGGAGGAGAAAACAGGCATTCCAACTTTAGAGCCGAGAGACTGGATATCTCTGGAGGAACATTAACCATTTTAATGGACATGCCCTTTGGCCTGGCCACTCCTAGGAAGTGGTTGCATTGAATGTAAGCACCATGAAGTCAGAGGTTTCAAAGTGCCTGCACCACACACGTTCACTACATATTCGCTCACACATGAGTCTATTTGTTCAGTGAAGCTCGGTTTGTAAAAGAAAATATGAGTGACAACTTGGTAAAAAATACTGGATATATAATCAACATACCCATTGGATAAAATATGATACAAATTTACCAGTGGTTTGAAAGGGGCAAAGGATATACTCTCCCCTCCTTCCCTTGCCCCCGCCCAACACAGACTATCTCTGAAGGAAACAGAAGAAATTAACCATGGTGCCTCTGAAAGGGGATGGGGTCCAGGTATGGGAAGACCTGTCTATTTACTGTATGCCCTTTACAACTGTTTGATGATTTTTTTTACTATGTATATGAATTACCTTGTTAGCTGGCATATATATATATATAGATATAGATATAGATATAGATATAGATATAGATATAGATATATAGATATATAGATATATATCCATATCCTATATAATAAAAGGATAATATGCAAATTGTCCCCTGAGCTTGACCAGGGGGCAGGGCCAGCCTGCCAACCATCCGCAGCCCCTCCCCCAGCCGGCCCCTGCCCTACTGGCCCCCACCTGTACACGAATTTGTGCACTGGGCCTCTAGAATATATATATATCTGTATATATATATATATATATATATATACACACACACACACATATATATATACATATATACACACACACACATATACATATACATACACACACATATATTTTGTGTGTGTATGTGTGTGTATATATATATACATATATATATATAAAATGTGTGTACAGTATACGTATATATAAATGTGTGTATATGACCCTGGCCCGTGTGGCTCAGTTGGTTGGAGCATTGTCCCGTGCACCAGAAGGTCCGGGTTCAGTTCCTGGTCAGGGTACACACCCGGTGCAGGCTTAATCCCAGATTAGGGCATATTTGGGAGGCAACCAATTGATGTGCCTCTCTCACACTGATCTTTATCTCTTTCTCTATCTCTCCCCCCCCTTCCCCTGTCTCTGAAATCAATAAAAAAATTGTAATTAAATGTATATGTACATATATTTATATATGTATATCTGTTTATAACATCTACATATACACATACACACAGCTTTAAATGACTCCTTTTGAATTTGAACAGAAAACTCCAATAGCTTCGGTTTCCATAGGAAAAGCTGAAAATGACATGGCCCTCTGGAACATTCCAGCAACATCTTTGCAGGGAGAGAAAGGGTGGGAGCCAGTCAAAGGGGGGATGGAGTGGTCGTGTAAGAGGTTCTATGCAAGCCTTACAGGAAAGGGCACCTTATTGCTTTTTTAACAACAAAGCCACGGTCTCCTCTGCTGCACACAGGCAAATCATACTCCCAGAATTGAAAAGTTCCAGAAAAATCATTACCGCAGCACTACCCCAGGTTCCAGTTTAGCAGTTTAGCTCTAACTGTGACATTAGCTCTCTCACTCTGAAGAGTGTTTGCTTACTCTGGATGCATCGGCTTTAAGGGTCTAAGGAGCTCCCTTGGGTCAAGGAGGGGCTTCAGTCTGCAAAAGTGGGGGCCAGAGGCCCTGCAACTTCCTTCCAAGTGACCTTGCTAGAGGCAGCACCCCAGTATTGAAGCCACACTCCCCCAGCACCCCCATCCCCACCCCAGGACTGGCAGGCTCGTTTTCCAGCAGCGACCAGGGGCTACTCTTCCAGCTCAGTCTTTCTGGACCCAGTCAAAGACATGATGCCTGAAGAACAGCTGCAGAGAGGGTGGGGGTCCCCTCCCCTGCCAACCCTTCAGAAATAAACACAACAGATGGGCAAAATGGTGGAAGTCCACAGAGAAGGATCAGCAATGCTCAGGAAGGGGTGGGCTCTGCCTCCCCAATCCAAGTCACTTTAGGTTTGTTCAATTAAATTAAAATGGAAATAATTCTGGGTTTGTCTGGGATGGGATTATTCTAAGTCCATAAGTCACTTTATAGACTACCATAAATGAAAAGACAGTTTGTGGGTGAGCTTTTCTTGGGAGGGGGGTGCAGTGATCCTCAGATTTCAAGGTTTAGAATGTTGGAGCGGGGTGGGGGGCGGGGGGAGTGTTTTGAGGATTACAGGAGGCAAACACAGGGGCAAGTAGAAGAAAGTACCCGCAGGTGCACTGACTGGGGGTGTGAAGCGACTGTAGCGTTGCTTAGGGGTACAGGGCAGGTGTGTGGGGGGGGAGGGGGGTGGCGGGGGGGGGGGGGGCTGAAGGCCCTGACCCAAGTTGCTGAAGGGAAGGGCAGCGAGAGAGGCACAGGCCTGGGTGTCAGCAAAGTCAGTGAAGAGATACCAACGGGCCCAGATGTTAGTGGAGGCCCTGAGTTTGGGGTCACAGGCTCAGGTGTTGGTGTGGGAGTGCAGGCCCGTTGTGGAGGCGGGGTAGGGTGGAGGGTAGGAGGAGACAGCTCCAGCATTATCAAAAGATACAGTCTCAGGAGATGTGGGGTGTCCATGAGTGGGGGCGCGGTCAGGTATGTGAGGGGGTCCGTAAGCGGGAGCACAGACTCAGTTGCGTGTAGACCTAACTGTGCTGGGCGCCTGGGGACGCGGCCCCGGAGGATGGCAGCGAGGCGGACAGTCTCAGGTGTATGGGGGGAGGGGGGGCTCAATGAGACTGGCGCGGTGTCAGGTGTGCGTGGGCTGACGGCGAGGGTCTCAGATCCGGCTATGGGGACCCCCAGAGGACACCAGACGCTGGGTGACGGCGGGGGGGAAGGGGGGGGTTGGTCCTCTCCTTGCTCCCGTGACGCGGTCATTCCCCACCTCTTCCACCCCCGCCCCAGGACCCATGACTGGGCCGTGCCTCGCCCTGAACTCCGACGCCTGCGCCGCCGCGCGCCCCCCGCGCCCGCTCACCGGCTGGGACGCGTCCCTGTCACCGCCGCCGCTGCCGCCTCCAGCCACCACAACTCCGCCTCGCGTACCCCTCCGGCGCGCGCCGCGGGAGGGGTCCATGACGCGCCCAGATTGGTTGTACGAAAACCAATCAGAGCTGGAGATGGTAATGACTGGTGGGCATAAAGCAGACGGGCAACCCCTAAAGCCAATCGCTGCTGGGGTAGAGGCGGGACTGTTGTGAGAGACTCGGAGTGTCAAGGTGGTCCCGCCCAGCGGAGGTGCTGGGAGGTGAGGGCCTGGAGGCTGGCGAGAATTGGAGCACTGGCAGAAGACAAGCAGCCCTGTCGACCAATCGCTGGGGAACAAGAGCGGGACTCCGAGGTGGCTGGAGCAACTGGCTCCAGTGAAACAGAGGGAGTAGCCTGGAGGGCGACGAGGATTGGCTGCGAAGCCGAAGAGGGGTGGCCAGCCGCAGGGGCCGTGGGCGGTGTGCCACGGGCGGAGCTCAAGTGTGCAAGGTGCGGTCAGGCCCGGAGCATGGCGGCTAGAGGTGCCCTCCTACGCCCCACTTGAAGTCCCCTGAGACTGTGGAGAGCGAACTTGGGCCATCTCGGCCGAAGGACTCGTGGATAATCACTCCCTATTATTCCGCTGCAAACGACAGGGAGAGGTGAACTCGCTGGAGTTCACTAAGGCTGGCACTGTGCGGCTCCCGGTTGGTGTGAAGACGAGGAAAGAAGTGGAATTCTATTCGTTCGATTTGTGATTTTCTGGAAGTGTTGGACTTGTCCGAGTTCAAGCTTTCTGTCCCTCGATCCAAAGGCATCCCAGTCCGGCCTCTTCCCTGCTATAAGCCTTTTGTAATCTTAACCACAATCCCATGATTTTAAAGCTACCATTGGCTCCCTTTTACAGAAACCAGAGCATACAGAGGTCAAGCTCCTTGCCCAACACCGCAACGCACTTCAGTGGCTGGATCTGGGTGTGAATCCAGAAGTCTGCTTTTTGGAAGAGGATAAGGCAAGTGTCAAAGAATAGCCCTGGAGGCCTGAGAGACTCAGGTTCCAATTCCTGTTCAACCATTGACCCACCCACCGCACAACCTTGGGCACTTTGAGCCTTTTTCCTCATTGGACAATGATTCTTACACCTGGAGAATTTATTTATTTATTTATTTATTTTTAAATATATTTTATTGATTTTTTACAGAGAGGAAGGGAGAGAGATAGAGAGTTAGAAACATCGATGAGAGAGAAACATCGATCAGCTGCCTCCTGCACATCTCCCACTGGGGAAGTGCCCGCAACCCAGGTACATGCCCTTGACCGGAATCGAACCTGGGACCTTTCAGTCCGAAAGCCGATGCTCTATCCACTGAGCCAAACCGGTTTCGGCACACCTGGAGAATTTATATCCCAGCCCTTGCCTTGATCCTCTGGTGAATGCCTTTGACCCACAGGAGGTCACAACAGGCCTGTGAGCCTCAGCTTCTCTGAGAGGTGTGGTTCATGGAATTCTTTGCAGTCAGACACCAGCAGTTTAGGGAGCCATCTGTCATCCAGTGTTCTCCTGTCACTGGCACTTCCCCCAAGCCCACCTGTTCTTCGATTCCCTTAATCTCCAGGAGAGAGAGGGTTACAAATGTTCCCAGATACTGGCTCTTATTACGCCAGGTTCAGGTTGGGGGTTGGTGGAAATCCAGTTCAGAACCAGGAGTCCTGGGAGGGAGCAAGGCTGAGCTAAGCCTTAATAAGGGCTCACATTTCAGGGTTGTACTAGCCACTGGTAAGTGCTTAATCCATGACATCTCTTGGAGGAAATGACTGGGGCTCATACTATAGGAAGTCACTAGCCCAAGACCACCATCTGACTTATGATATTCCCATGATATCCTGCCTCCCCTCCCCTTCCATACCTCCTAGCTGTGGTTAGCTTCCCTGAAACTTCAAGACCATGGTCTCCATTCTGCCCTCCAGAGGAAAGGAGGAACCAGAGTCTGCCGAACACCTACTGAAGTGTCAGGTCCCTGCCAGGCCTTCCCAAACACCATGTCACATGACTTCCGGATTCTTGGAATCTGGGGAATGGGGGTGACAGTGCCCACTTTTCAGACAAGAAAACCTAGCCTCATGTAACAAATGCTCCTTGCTGGAAGAGTGCAGGGCTGGGTTTGATCCCTGCTCTTTCTGACTTGCTGGCCACAAGATCTTCAGCAAGTGACTCCAACTCCCTGCCTCAGTTTCTCCAACTACCTCCCAGGGTTGATGGCAGCAGTAATGAATTGAATGGAAGTCAAACTCATGTATTGGTCTGCGGTGAGAACTCACTGAACATCTGTGATGGACAAGTTGTTCTCAGGGACCCAGTTTCCTTTTTTATAAATAGCACTTTATGGAATGTGGATATAGACCAACTGTGAGTGTAGTCTGCCACCTGAAGAGGGAGATACTAATGCTGAAGGAGTCCTCACTCACAGTACCCATCTGCCAAGCTCTGTGAGGGAAGCAGAAAGCTCCTGGAAAGTCCCATGGTACCCCCAGGGACAGTGCCAACTGAGGCAAGGGTCAGGCAGCATCCTAGCACCAAGCTGCTCCTTCTAGTGCCAGAAACACTGGCTGTGCTCTGGCTTCTGTTTGCTTGTCAGCAAGCTGGCACCAGCCAACCTTCCTCTACCCTTCCAACAATGTCAGGCAAAGCCCCTTGGCATCAGCAACTGATAGATACCCCACCATGGGCACCTTGGTTGTGCCTGGCCACTGTGCTCAGGATCCTAGCTTTTCTGAGCCGGCCTGGCTGGCACTGGGCAGGCCACTGCCTCTTTGTCCCCTAGTTCCCTCTACTTCTCTGGGATCCTGGGAATCATCTCACACACCAGCAATGAACTAGGCTTAGGCACAAGGCTTAATCAACCGAGACCAGAGAGCCATTTGCCCAAGGTCAGGTTGGCAACAGAGGAGTGGCAGAGGCAGGCCAAGCTGGGTTCTCATCCTGCTTCGGCCCCCCAAATGCCAGTGAGTCTATTTCACATCTGGAAAAATGGGGTTCACAGGCTATGCCTCTCAGAGATGTTTGCAACCAAGGATCCTAGGCCAGTGGTCAGCAAATTCATTAGTCAACAGACCCAAAGTACAACGACTGAAATTTCTTTTGAGAATCAATTTTTTAAAAAAATATATTTTATTGATTTTTTTACAGAGAGGAAGGGAGAGGAATAGAGAGTCAGAAACATTGATGAGAGAGAAACATCAATTAGCTGCTTCCTGCACACCCCCTACTGGGGATGTGCCCGCAACCAAGGTACATGCCCTTGACTGGAATCGAACCCGGGAACCTTCAGTCCCCAGGCCGACGCTCTATCCACTGAGCCAAACCAATCAGGGCTAGAGCCAAATTTTTTAAACTTAAACTATATAGGTAGGTACATTGTTATTAACTTAATTAGGGTACTCCTAAGGCTTAGGAAGAGCCACACTCAAGGGGCCAAAGAGCCGCATGTGGCTCGTGAGCCACAGTTTGCTGACCACGGCCCTAGGCCCTTCCCTGGCTGGAGGAACACAACAGTGACTACAGCCATGCCTGACTGGTCTCAAGGCAATCTCAGTCTCCAGAGGCTGAGAGTCCTGGCTACTCATCCAAGAGCACCAGCAACAGAGGCACAGCCCAGACATGCTGGCACCTCCCTTGCAGTCATGTTCCCCTCAGCCCACGTTTTGATGTCATCAACAAGGTCAGGGAGTACTCCTTGATGGGGGGGGGGGGGGTACTGTACTTGGCACACCCCCAACCAGGCCTTGCAGGGAGCTATGGCCCAGTGCAGTGACAAACACTTAGTCCATTTTCAGTTGAGTCGGCCAAGGCTAACCTGAGGTGGCAGTGCAGGGACTAGAACCTAAGCATGGCCAACGTCTGGGAAATGTGGGATCTTCAGCTGGACATGGGATAACCAGGCTGAGGACATCTAAACAGTCCCTAAGTGCACCCCCTGAAGACACCCATTTCCTCTGGCTAAGGTGGGAAGAACTGATAAACGGGAGCCACCCATCCCCAAAGAGGCCTGCAGCTATAGAAAAGCTGGCAAAGAGCCCAGGAGTGAGCCCTGGGCTATGCGGGAGGCCTTCTCTCCAACCACCCTGTGTACTTATTAATTTACTCAGGTAAATGTTCAGAAATGTTTACAGGAAGCTGCAGCAGAGTGGGGAAGACAGGAACCTACCCACAGAGAGTGAGGGGCAGACACACAGGAAAACATACAAACAAGTGGACCTCAGATGGCATCAGAGGTCAGTGGCATAGCACAAGGGGTGATGGGACTGGGAAAGGGAGAGGACAGAGGGAAGGGTACTCCAAAAGGAGGGCAAAGGCCCTGAGGTGAGGAGGCTGGTGTGGCTGGAATCAAGATTAAAGGAGAGCATGAGGAAGATGAGAGTGAGGGTGGGCAGGGCCTGGAGTGCAGTTTGGTTTTATGGGGAGGTTGATGGGGAGCCATGGGCAGAGTGAGAGCTGATCTGGGGCAGGAATCACAGGGCAGCACTCAGGCTTCCTCAGAAACTGGCTGGCAGCATCCAGCCTCCCCACTCACCCCTACCCCACTCCTGCCCATGTGACAGATGAAGTAACATAAGGCTTACAGGGCCTGAGGACTCCCCAAGGTCACAGTGTTATAGGCATTAAGACAGACATGAACAGAGCAAGGACAATGGACCAGGTATAGAACGTCACCAAGACCAAAAGCCCTGGGTGCCTAGCAAGGGGCAAAACTAAGAAAATGATAACCTCACCCCCACAGTAACCTTTCCTTCCCTAGCATATTGCTGGTCATTCAGTTTAGACCCCCTGACCTTTTCCTCCCTAACGATAACAGCTAGGCCTCAGCTGTATTTCAGCTCCCGGCCCGCAATGGCAGCAAAATCAGACAAGTGACACCATGGCTGCCTCAGGACCAGCTGCGCTGACTATTGATGCCCTGCCCAGGCGCCAACCAATCAGTGGTGACCAAGACCCTGAAAGAGCACACCTGGAAAGCTGGTGAATGCCTCCCGAGACCTCCCCTAAGATTCCCACCTGCAAGAAATAAATACCACCAATGCAAAGGACCCAACTCATGCTCTCCCCAAGGGGAGCGTGCCTGTGCCATTCCCTTCCCCCGCTCCTTCCTCGGGCACGTTTCCCCTAAACTCTAAGGGACCCCACAAGACTTGCAGCCAGGGTAGCAGTGGGCAGCAGCAGCTCATCCTGGGCAAACTCCCTGAACTTGTTTCCAAGGCCCCCTTTTCTCTGACTTCCCAGTGAGCCAAAGCAGCCCAGTCTAGGCTCTCCTGTTGCTTCTACTATGTCCTTCCTTGTTTCACTGTCCTGAGTGTGTTTTTGCTATAGCCAACAAATTCTTGCTTGCTTTGCTGCATTGTGTCTCTTGCTTGAAATCTTTCCTTCAAGTAGATAAGAATTGAAGTCTTGTCTTGCTGGTAACAGAAGGACTGTCCCAAGGTCACACATTTGGCTGACCCAGAAATCAAAGTCAGGGCAACCTAAAACAGGCAGGGATCCTTCTCCTACACCCTTGCCAAGTCCCTGGTGAGGGGAGGTCAGGGCAGGGTCACTGGGGTAGAGGGTCATGTCAGCCCAATAGAGCAGGCAGGGCCCGCCCAGCTGGGGGCGGGGGAGACTTGGACACCACAGGGAGGTGGGGCCAGGGTGCTGACCTCACAGCTATTTGTATTAGCCAATTTCCATGGAAACCAGGAGCCTTCTGGGAAAAGGGCTTGAACTGATGTCAAGAGTGAAAATGAGTCCCTCCTTGCCCTAACTGGTTTGGCTCAGTGGATAGAGCGTCAGCCTGCGGACTGAGGGGTCCCAGGTTCGATTCCGGTCAAGGACATGTACCTTGGTTGCGAGCACATCCCCAGTGGGGGGCGTGCAGGAGGCAGCTGATCGATCTCTCTCATCAATGTTTCTAACTTCTATCCCTCTCCCTTCTTCTCTGTAAAAAATCAATAAAATATATTTTTTAAAAAAATGAGTCCCTCCTCAGGCTAGGGGAAGTGAATGACCAGTAGAGGAGTGTACTCCAAGAGAGGAGAGGGGCTCTGAGGTGCAGGCTGGAGGGGCCAGGCATGTGCCTGGAGCCCACCAGGGGTCTTGAGGCTACTCTGACCCTGACCAGGCCATTTGGAATGCATAAGCTGCCAGATGACCACAAGATGCCCCCTGAGAGTGACTACAGAGAAAGCTGGGGTCTGCCAGGCACTGGAGACCCAAGAACACTTGGAAGATGTAGTGGGCATTGGGGTACCAACAGTGATGTCCATCCTACAGATGGGGAAACTGAGATTCAGAAAGAGAAGGCATGCTGCCCAAGCCACCTAGCAAGCAAGGACCTCAATGTGGTCAGGAGGGGCAGTGCAAGAGTGTCCTCCTGGGTGACCAAGGTGAAGCTAAGACAATCAGGCACCTCCCATGTCTCAGCTCTGCTCCAACATTGAGGGTGAGCTATCACCCGCCCCCCCCGCCCCCCCCCCCACACTCCCTGTTTTATGGAGGATCAAATCAAAGCTCAGAGAGGTTATGTCACTTACTGCAGGCCACATAGTTGAGTGGGGGTTGGATGCTAAGCAACTCAGCTCCCCAGGGAGATGCACACTCAGAAGCAGCAACCTAGGTGCCTGCAAACCCCAGGCTCATGCCAACTGTGGCCCCAGCAATCTGCCTGTCTAAAAGCAACATCAGATCCTATATCCCAAGCTGTTCTCAAAACCTCTTCACTTTCCTCAGCAACCCCATGGCCTGCCCAAATGTCCACTCCTCCCATTATCTGAGACCATTGGCTGCAAAGCCCCCTACTCCTGCATAAGGACCTTGGAAGAGAGTCCTCCATTTGTCAACCAATGGTCTCTTTTTAAAAACAAAAAACAACAAAACAACAAAATATATATATATATTTCCTATCCAATAATAGACAAACATGGTAATTAACCATACCTCCAACACGCTTCCCATTGGCTAATCAGAGCAATAAGCAAATTAACTGCCAACCAAGATGGCGGCCAGCAGCCAGGCAGCTGAAGCGAACAGGAGGCTTGCTTGCCCCGGCGATGGAGGAGGCCAAGGTTCCCCGCCTGCCACTGCCGGCCTCTGAGCTGCACTCAAAGAAACAATGTTGCAATTCTAGAAGCTAAACAAACTCCAGAAATCTGCTTTCAGCCAGCGGGGTCTCAGAGCTGGAGCTGCAACAGTGTTTCAATTATAGAAGCCAAACAAACCCAGATACCTGCTTTCAGCAGCCGAGGTCTCAGAGCTGGGGCTGAGCCTCAGAGCTAAAGCCGGCTCTCAGTTCCAGTGACAGCCATAGAAGGTAAATAAATCCCAGAATAAAAGAAAAAGAAAAAAAGGAGAGGTTGGGAGCTTCAGTCACCCGCCAGCCTGAAAACAGCCCTCAGCCCCTCACCCAGACTGGCCAGGCACCCTAGTGGGGACCCCCACCCTGAAGGGGGTGTGACCAGCTGCAAACAGCCATCATCCCCTCATCCAGGCTGGCCAGGCACCCAAGCGGGACCCCCACCCTGATCTGGGACACCCTTCAGGGCAAACCAGCTGGCCCCCACCCGTGCACCAGGCCTCTATCCTATATAGTAAAAGGGTAATATGCCTCCCAGCACTGGGATCAGCGGAGCTGCGAGGCCTCCCGAACCCGGGATCAGCGGAGCCGCGAGGCCTCACACCCCTGGATCAGTGGAGCAGCGAGGCCTCCTGGCACTGGGATCAACGGAGCCGTGAGGCCTCCTGGCACCGGGATCAGTGGAGCAGCGAGGGCTGTGTGTGACAGGGGGGAGCTCCCCAACCCCCTGATTGACCCTGTTCTGTGCGTGACAGGGGGGAGCTCCCCAGCCCCCTGATCAGCCCTGCTTTGTGCGTGACAGGGGGCAGCGCCCCAACCCCCTGATTGGCCCTGCTCTGTGCGTGACGGGGGTGGCACCGCAACCTCCCCATCGACCCTGCCTTGAGTGTGACAGGGGGCGGCACCCCAACCCCCCAATCGGCCCTACCCTGAGAGTGACTGGGGGTGGCATCGCAACCTCCCAATCTGCCCTGCTCTGTGCATGACAGGGGGCAGCGCCCCAACTCCCCAATCAGCCCTGCTCTGAGCCCGAACAGGGGCTGTGGGGCAGGCACCTAGGGATTGGGCCTGCCCTCTGCCACCCAGGAGTGGGCCTAAGCCAGCAGGTCGTTATCTCCCGAGGGGTCCCAGACTGTGAGAGGGCACAAGTGGGGCTGAGGGACACCCCCCTTCCCCGCCGAGTGCACAAATTTTTGTGCACCGGGCCTCTAGTGTGTGTGTGTGTATATATATGTGTATATATATATATATATATATGTATGTATTTACTATTATTATTATTGAGAGAGAGAGGAAAGGAGAGAGAGAGAGAGTGAAACATTACCAATGAAAGACACATCAATTGGCTGCCTATTACATACCCCTACTGGGCAGGAAATTGAACCAGCAACCTTTTGGTTTATGAAACAACACTCATCCAACTGAGAAACACAGTCCAGGGCAAGCAAGGTCTTTTTATTACCACACAGAAATGGCTGGCCTGGGGCCCCAGAGATGGACCAGCCTCAGTCCCTGCCCTCTGGCCAGGAAAGGCAAGGTATCTTCGACCCATTTACAGGTGAGAAAAACAGGAGCAAAGCAAGAATGGACTTGAATAGGCAGAAGCGAGATCCCTGCCCCACTCTGAGACTGGCCAGTGTGTCTGCCAAATTTCAGATAGCCCTTCACCCAAGCAATGCTGAGAAGGTCCTTCTGGTAGGAAAGGGCCTGGGGGAGGGGCCAAGATGGGTAATACTAACACTGTTGGCTGGTGATGGGAGCACAAGACCCAGTGTAGATGCCTTACCAGTGCTCCCTTTCTACCCCCAAGCTTGTACCTGGTACCCATCAGAAAACAGGTCTCACTGAGTTGGGGGAGGAATCTGGGAGGCAGAGTAGCTGGACATGGATCTCCCCATTTCCTGAGTCACACGACTCACCCAGAGTCGCAATCTAGGAGGCTGGGTCAAGGTGCCAGGTTGCCCTTCTGGCCGGTCCACAGCTCTCGGAGCTCTACATGGCACCCCAGGTCCCGCAGGGCTGCCTTGGCCACGTCCTCACAATCTTGGTGAGCAGCACGGGCCTGCACAATGAGTGCTTCAGCCCCCAGGTCCAGGATGAGCTGTGAGAAGGCCTGGCTGCGGGCCACTAGGTTTCGGATCAGCATGCAGGCCTGTTTCTAGAAGGGAGAGAAGATGAAGGCTGTAGGCTGGTGCTAAAAGTCCCAAGGTAGGATCCACTCTGACCTTGGGGTTATCCTCATAACACAATGATGACCATAGCCATTATTCGATGGGTGCTATGCTATGACTCATCAGGCCAGATGCATCCCTTCACTTCATCTTCTCCACAGCCCAAGGCAAAGCTAATCTATTTCCCAGGGTGCCCAAAGGTTCAGCAGGTGGGGCTGATCACTTAGGTATGGATCTTTAGTCTCACAGAGAGTCTGGCAGGGCCCCCAAAGGAAGAGGGCAGCAAGAGAGAGGAAAGAAGGGGTGTGCACAGAGCCCATCTGTCAATTACATTGGTACTCCTTCAGTATACCCTGCATATCTGCCATGTGTGGGTACCTAGAAGCACCCCAACAAGGCTTCCACCACCAGTGGATGAGTAGGTGAAGTGTGGGGACTTCTGGCCAGGGTGGTCAGAAAAGGACAAGGTAATGGGCCAGCCAAGGGCATGATGTCCTGGAAGGGCCAGGAGAGCAAGGCCCTATAGGAACCACAGCCTGGGGCATCTAAGGATCATGAGGCCCCAGTGCTGGGGTGCATGTGAGAGGTGGGAGAACCGGGGACTGCAAGAAGAAGCGTGGGTTTCAGGCCACAGTGTACGCATAGCTCCGTGTATAGTTCAGCCCTGAAGACTCCCCAGTGAGGCGGGCAGAAGCATCCCAAATCCAAGCAGAGCCCCATCTGCTCTCCCCCATTCCTTCCTCCTCCCCAGATTCCTACAAAGAGCCTAAAAGAAAATATCAAACACAGAATAAAGGAGCAGGGACAGTATACTCTGGAGGATGGCATGTAGCTGCAGAACTCTAGGAGCTGGGAAGGAATAGGAACCTATAAGGCTTGGGCCATGATGGGAATGGGGACAGGGACAGGGACTAGGAGGGCCTGTCTGGCCCCCCTTCTGCATGTGGGCTTCTGCCTCTCCTACTTCCTTACCCACCTGCACACCAGCCTCCTTCGGGTGTGCCTTCATCGCCTCCAGTGCAGCCAAAGCACCACCGCCCTCTACAATAATCCGGCTGTTCTCGGGCTTGCGCAGGGCCAGGACACACAGGGCTGCACAGCTCTGCTCGCATACCTGCAGGATGGGTCACAGGAATGGCTGAGACCAGGCCAACAGACCCCCAGGTGAGTGTCCCAAGACCCCACTTGAACAGATCACTATCAGTTTAGGTGTGTACCGGACCAGCAATAGCAGGAACAGTATCAGGGTGACAAAAACATCAACCAAGCTCTTCTGTCCCACTTCCCGCTCTGCTTACCCTGGCTCTCACTCACCAGGCCCCCCTTCACCCTAACCTTGCCTGATCCCACCCCTTGCCCACCCCCATTCTCCCTGCCCCTACCCCTCCCTCATCTCTAGTTGAGGAAATGGAAAGAGCATCACACAGATATAGTGACTAAGCTGGGATTCCAGATCCACTGCCCCATCTCATAAGCCCCTTGGAGGTACCTGGGGGCTGGCCAGGTGCCGGGTCATGGCAGCCACAATGGACTCTGTCCCACCTGCACGGACAATGGCATCCTTCACATCATCATTGCCTGCAATGGCCCTCAGGGCACTCAGCACTTGCTTCACAAGGTCCTATATGGAGAGCACAAGGGGGTCACACCCTGGTGCAGCCAGCCCCCTTCCCCGCTGCACCAGGTGCTAACTGCTAAGTTGCTGTATTGTGGGAGGGGGTCTCGAGGGTAGGTTTGGGCTGTTCAGCAGTCTGAACAACAGCTAGTGCTGCCCTGGGGCACAAAGGCGGCACGTGACAGCTGGGTTACTATTCAGTGTATAGAGAAGGCAGGGGAAGTAGACCTTGTTGTTCCAATGACTTTTCCCCCATCCCCACAGAGGAAGCATTGGCTCAGGTCAGCAATCAGAATACCAGGTCTCCTTGGCCTTGGCTGCAGGCCCAGGGTGGGCAGTGATTGACTTGACCGGCTGCTGTCACTGGCCGGGTCAGGATCCCTAGCCTTAGGCTGGACATGTGGTGAGGGGGTTGATAAGTCACTGTTACATGAATTAATGAGGGTCAGGGGTGCTTGACCTGTTGTTATACAGAGAGAAAAGCCCAGGAAGTGAGGGGTAGGCCTCATTCAAGCATCACACAGCTGAGCTGAGGTCTGGGTTAGCCCTGGCGACACCCACTCCTGTCCCTCCTACTCCTGGAAGAAAATATAAAGATACTAGAGAACAGTAAGAAAGAGTGGGATGGGTTTGTCTGCCTCAAAACTTTAGTTCCCACCTATGGGTCAATGAGGAGTAGAAACACATTTGGTTTTGGAATCAGCACACGGGCCAGGCGTGTCCTCACACAGGCTTGTATGGCTGGCCAAAGGGACAAGTTCCCTGAGAGGCTGGAGACTTTCCCAGGCAAGGAGAAAAATGTCAAGTTGAAATCAGGGTGAGGGGACGTTGCACTTTAAGACAGCTCTGGATGCCCACCTGATGGTTGTTGCAGTTGGCCAATAGGGCCACCAGGATGCCAAGGCCCCCCAGGTCTACGACCTCTTGACAGAACTCGTTGCGAACAGTCAGGTGGGACAAAGTGCTGCAGAGCTCACTCAGGACGCTGGGGTTGTCAGGGAACGCTGCAGAGAGGGAGGCAGAGGAACTGTGGGGATGAGGAAGGAGCAGAGGACCAGCCACAGCTCCGAGCCAGCAGTCCTGGTTCGAATCCTGCTCCACCCTCTGCCTGGCAAGGTGGCTTCCTAAACCAGGAGAGCCCCAGTGAACACCATGGGCAGTATGGACCTGCAGTGCCCCCTGCTGGCAATTGAGGAAGACACTGGATGCCCTGCTCCCCCCACCTCTTCACCATGCCCCAGCTGAATACCAGACCAACTGATGGTAATACCTAAAAAAAGAAAATCATAACAATGCCATAATAAAACATCCAAGGCTATTTTTATGATTTTGGGGTGGGAATGACCTTTCTAAGTATAACAGGAAACCCAGAAACCATAGAGACATACAGAGTTGACAGGGCAGAACTGAACAGTTGTGAAGACCAAGCTCAGAGGCACAGGGAGGAGACTGCACTGCCTCTCCTGGGGAAGGGGTGGAGAGCCATAATCTATGCAGAGTTAATGTAATAGTCAGTTCGTGTGCCCCAGTGACTCCATGGGCACTAATCTGATGTGCCATGAAGGTGTTCTCTAGACATGGTGCTACCCATCTGCCTTTAAGTGAAGGAGTGGACCCTGGATGGTCTAATCAGTTGAAGACCTTACCAGAGAAACTGAGGTCTTCCTGAGGAGGAAAAAGCACCCCTGTGGAGTGTGGTGTCAGTTCCTGATCCAAGGATTTGACTTGAAAACCCCACATTAGCCAACTCCTTGCAATAACTCTTTATACCCACATATCCTACTGGTTATGTCTCTCTGGTAGAACCCTGACAAAAATGAGCTCCTGTAAATAAACAAGAAAATGCAAATGATCCCTCAGAAAAGCAGCCTGACTTCCAAGATGATCAAGATCTGTTTCCACTCCCTCCAAGGGTTTGGAGGGGAGACTGAGGGAGGCCCATCTCTCTGGCAGACAAGGCAAGAGCCGGTGGGGAAAGGGAACTCATTCTTCTAGCACCTTCAGTACACCAGACCAGACCTGTCAGGCCTTTTTTGGTGGATGCAGTGGATGGGAGCTGGTGCTTTGAGATCTGAATGTCAGTGTTACAAGCTCCCATGACGGGCTCATGGTTACCCTGGAGTCAGGAACACATATGTGCACAAGAATTTGTGGCCAAGTGTGAACCAAAGTGTGAAGTGCTACCTGGGACCAGCCATAGTGAATGCCAGCAATACTTCCCCCATCTTTGGGAAACATCCTTGTTTTCCCTTTGGGGAGCTCTTCCCCACTCTCAATCTCGTTGGACAGAGCTGAGTCCCCTCCCCAAATGGCTTTAGATATGTCCACAGGACTTGGTCCTGGCCAATGAGTGCTGGCTCTCCTAGACCAAGTAGGAGTCAGGATACTGCTCCATAAGGGCTACCATGCAGGTAGGATGAAGCCAAGGGAGGCAAGTGGAGCCTAGAGCCAGCCATGCCTATGCCTGAAGTAGCTCTAGGCCCTGACTCTAACTCTTACCACACCTGTTCCTACCTTTGGCAGCCTCGATGAGCACCTTCAAGCCTCCGTTCTCCTGCACGATCAGCTTTGCGTGGTCGTGGGCATTGCCGAAGGGCACACGAATGTCATCATCAAAAGTCATGATGCGGAGGGCCCAAGAGGCCTCCCTGACCACATCGGCACAGCGGCTGTGCCTGACGATGGCACCAGTTAATAGGGGCAGCACACCAGCCTTCACCAGACTCTGCCGATTCTGCTCATGTTTCAGGCAGGCATGGCGTATGCAGCGGATCCCAGAGCAAATCAGATCAGCTGCATCGGCATTCTGGTCCAGAGTGGTCACCAGCAGCTTTAGGCCCTGGGTGTCCAAGAGGTCGGGCTGGCCATTGATCAGTGCTGATAGGGCATTGAGGGCCTGGAGCAGAAGTCCCTGGTCACCCGCTGCAGCCAGCTTCCAGGCAGCAAGTAGAATGGGGTAGGCACCCTTCTGAGCTGCCAGAAAGCGGCAGGCCTTGTGCTGCTTGCATTGCTCACAAAAGCGGGTAAGTTGTGCTGACACCTCCTGGGGGTAATAGCAGGCCACGGACTCCTGCAGGTCTTCCAGGATCTAGAAAACATGGGAGAAACCTCAGTGTCATCTCAGCCCAAGGAGGGCCATAGTGACAGTGCTGTACCCCTGAGGTCTGGGCCTACACTGGAAGTTCTGTGGGGCCAGTGCCAGCCAAGTCAGCTTCTATGCCTGTGCTTTTAGGAGCCTTGAGTTTCATAGGCCACATAGAAGTCAAGGTTCAGGCCTCTCAGTGTCCTTGCCAAGGAGCCACACATACAAGTGCAGATGTTTTAAACATCCCAGCCCTGGCTGCCACTGCATGTGAGGTCCCAAGCAAAACAAACTGTCCAACTGAACTCAGTCAACCCAGTAGAATCATAAGAAACAATGAAATGGCTGTTCATTGGGGTTGCTTCTTATGCAGCCATAACTAACTGATATATCCTCCAATGGCCAGCTCTCCAAAAAAGGTGAAAGCCACCTTCGCTAGGCCTGCTCTCTCTCATTTACTCCACAAATATTTACTGAGCATCTGCCAAATAAAACCATACTGTACACACAGCTGATTCACTCAAATTCAACTCTAAGCACCTGGGGGAAATAATAATGAAAGAAAACAATCTGAACAGGACAGACAATCTAGCTGCAATTCAACTCTATGACCTCAGTGCCTGCCTGAACAGGAGCCTTAAGACAAACCCATACACGCCTGTCAAAATGGCTGTCATCAATAAATCAACAAACAAGTGTTGGTGAGGATGTGGAGAAAAGGGAACCCTTGTGCACTGTTGGTGGGAATGCAGACTGGTGGAGCACTGTGAAAAGCAGTATGGAGTTACCTCAAAAAAATAAAAAATAGAACTGCCTTATGACCTAGCAATAACACTTCTGGGAATTTACCTAAAGAAACCTGAAACAATAATTGGAAAGAATATATGGACCCTCATGTTCAATGTAACATTATTTACAACAGCCAAGATTTGGAAGTAGCCCACGTGCCAATCAGTAAATGAGTGGATAAAAAAGCTGTGGTACAACCTGGTCGGTGTGGCTCAGTGGTTGAGGGTTGACCTATGAACCAAGAGGTCACAGTTTGATTCCCAGTCAGGGCACATGCCCAGGTTGTAGCCTCAGTCCCCAGTAGGGGGCATGCAGGAGGCAGCCAATCAATGATTCTCTCTCATCATTGATGTCTCTCTTTCTCCCTCTCCTTTCTTCTCTGAAATCAAGAAAAAAAAATACACACAGACACACACACACACACACTAAAGCAGTGATGGCGAACCTATGACACGTGTCAGAGGTGACACGCGAACTCATATTTTTGGTTGATTTTTCTTTGTTAAATGGCATTTAAATATCCTATACTAATAAAAGACAAACATGCAAATTGACTGTACTTTCACTACACCTTAAGCCACACCCACCAGCCAATCAGAGCGACTATATGCAAATTAACCCGACCAAGATGGCGGCCAGCAGCCACGGAGCTGGAGCGAGCTGGAGGCTTGCTGCAGTGATGGAGGAAGCCAAGCTTCCCCGCCTGCCGTGGCCTGGCTCCGAGCTCCACTGAAAGCAACAAAGTTTCAATTATAGAACATAAACAAACCCCAGATACCTGCTTTCAGCCAGCCATGGCCACAGAGCTGGAGTGAGCAGGAGTGGGTTGCCCCTGGCGATGGAGGAAGCCAAGCTTTCTGCAGGCCTCAGCTAAAGGCAACAAAGTTTCAATTATAGAAGGTAAATAAATCCCAGAATAAAAAACAAAAGGAAAAAAAGGAGAGGCTGGGAGCTTACATTGCCAGGGTGCTTGGCCAGCCTGAAAACGGCCCTCAGCCCCTCACCCAGACTGGCCAGGCACCCCAGTGGGGGCCCCCCACCCTAAAGGGGGTGTGACCAGCCTGAAAACAGCCATCAGCCCCTCACCCAGGCTGGCCAAACCTCCATGAAGTGAGGGTCCCCATTGGAGTGCACAGCCTCCGAGGGGTCCCACACTGCAAGAAGGCATAGGCCGGGCTGTGGGTCCCCCCCCCCCACCCAGTGCACAAATTTTTGTGCACCGGGCCTCTAGTATAAAATAAATATAAAAAATATGTCTTTGGCCAAAACCGGTTTGGCTCAGTGGATAGAGCGTCGGCCTGCGGACTGAGGGGTCCCGGGTTCGATTCCGGTCAAGGGCATGTACCTTGGTTGCGGGCACATCCCCAGTGGGGAGTGTGCAGGAGGCAGCTGATCGATGTTTCTCTCTCATCGATGTTTCTAACTCTCTATCTCTCTCCTTCCCTCTCTGTAAAAACTCAATAAAATATATTTAAAAAAAAATATATGTCTTTGTTTTACTATGGTTGCAAATATCAAAAAATTTCTATATGTGACACGGCACCAGAGTTAAGTTAGGGTTTTTCAAAATGCTGACACGCCAAGCTCAAAAGGTTCGCCATCACTGCACTAGAGGCCCGGTGCACGAAATTCATGCACGGGCAGGGGGTGTCACTCAGCCCAGCCTGTACCCTCTCCAATCTGGGACCCCTCGAGGAATGTCCGACTGGGATTGGGCCTAAACGGGAAGTCAGACATCACTCACAATCCAGGACTGCTGGCTCCCAACCGCTCATTTGCCTGCCTGCCTGATTGCCCCTAACCACTTCTGCCTGGCAGCCTGATCACCCCCTAACCCCTCCCCTGCCAGCTTGATCGATGCCTAACTGCTCCCCTGCCGGCCCGATTGCCCCTAACTGCCCTCCCCTGCAGGCCTGGTCCCCCCCAAATGCTCTCCCCTGAAGGCTTGGTCACCCCCAACTGCCCTCTCTCCCCTACAGGCCTGGTCCCTCCCACCTGCCCTCCCCTGCAGGCCCGGTCACCCCTAACTGCCCTCCTGTGCTGGCCTGATCGCCCACAACTGCCCTCCCCTGCAGGCCCAGTCACGCCCAACTGCCCTCCCCTGCCAGCCATCTTGTGTCCACATGGGGGCAGCCATTTTGACCACATGGGGGTGGCCATCTTGTGTGTTGGAGTGATGGTCAATTTGCATATTGCCTCTTTATTAGATAGGATATTTTTAAAAAGGGCTGTGGTACAGCCCTGGCCGGTGTGGCTCAGTTAGTTGGGCGTCATCACCTGCACCATAGGGTTGCCGGTATGACTCTGGGTCAAGGCACATGCCTGGGTTGTAGGCTCGATCCCTGGTATGGGCATGCAGGACCCAGCTCATCAATGCTACGCTCTCGCATGGATTTTTTTTTCTCTTTTTCCCACTCCCTGACTCCCTCTCTCCACCAAAAATCAATAAAAATATTTTTTAAAGAGCCTCAGCTAGCTCTGTTGGTTGAGAGTCGTCTCAAGCAACAAAAAGTCACCAGTTAGATTCTCAGTCAGGGCACAGGACTGGATTAAGAGCTTGATCCCCAGTAGGTGGCATGCAGGAGACAGCTTATAGATATTTCTTGCTCTCTCTCTTTCTCTCTCTCTCCTTCTCCCTTCCACTCTCTCTAAAATCAATAAAAAACATATTTAAAAACAGTATTTTTAGGTTCTAGTCAAGATGGCAGTGTAGGTAAACGTGGTACTTGCCTCCTCCCACACCACGTCAAAATTACAACTACAGAACAACTACTAGTATATTCAGAACTGCCTGAAATCTGGCTGAATGGAAGTTCTACAACTAGGGAATTAAAGAAGAAGCCAGAAAGATAAATACCACATGATCTCACTCATTTGTGGAATATAAAGAACATTATAAACTGATGAACAAAAACAGATATAAAGAAGCATCGAACAGACTGTCAAACTACAGCAGGAAGGCAGGAGAGGGTTGGTGGCGGGGGTAAGAGATCAACTGAAGGACTTGTATGCATGCATATAAGCATAACCAATGGACTCAAGACACTGGAGGGGGAGGAGGTGAGGGCATGTGCTGGGGGCTAAGGGAGGCCGGGGGGAGGTCAATGGGGGAAAAAAAGGAGACATATGTACTACTATTTGTAATAGTTTAAACAATAAAATAAAATTAAAAAAAAAAAAAGAAGCCACATCAAGATTGGTAGGAGGGGCAGAGATGTGGGGTGGACATGTGGGGCACAGGTGGGGAACCAGCTGGCCCCACACCCACGTGTAGTGGTTTAAAATTGGAAGGGATTATCTTGGCTGTGGAGCTTTCCCTATTGGAGCGAGGGGTCTCAACCTCACACCAGGCCCCCCAGGCCAGGGTTCCAGTGCTATGAAGAGAAATCCCCATATTTTGGGGCTGTCAAAACCAGCAGGGCCTGTCTGGTGTGGCTCAGTGGTTGAGTGTCTGCCTATGAACCAGGAGGTCATGGTTTGATTCCGATCAGGGCATATGTCCGGGTTACAGGCTCCATCCCCAGTCAGGGATGTACAGGAGGCATCCGATCAATGATTCTCTCTCATTGATGTTTCTATCTCTCCTTCCCTCTCCTTTCCTCTCTGAAATCAACAATCAATAAATCAATCAATCAATCAATAAATAAATAAATAAAAATTTTAAACCAGCAGGGATTGTAGCTGAGTTACATGGAGGTTGCTGTAGACCTAGGCAGTTCCTCTTAAAGGGACCCCACACAGGGTAGCAGCTTGAAAGAAACCAGGGACATACAGGGAGGAACTAACTTGTCTGGAATCAGGGCAAGAGCTGGAGGGGCAGCTACCCCCAGACAGAAGTGCTGGCAGAGGCCACTGTTTCTTTGACGAGCCCTCCCTGCCACAGAGCTAACAGGCATTTTCTTTTCCTCTCTTCTCTGACTAAATATAGAATAATTGCAATACTAGTATTATGTGTTCTCAATGGCACTTGTGTCATATGCTTTTCAAGTTTCTTGTAGGGTTCCTGCTAAATGCCACAACCTCAGTTTTTGTTTTTTTGTAGTAAAATATACATAAAATCTACCATCTTAACCATTTCTTATTACACAGTTGAGTGGCATTAAGTACATTCACATCATTGGGCAGACATCACCACCATCCATGTCCAGAAATTATCTTCCCGAACTGAAACGGTCTCCCTTAAACACTAACTCCCCATACTCACCTCCGCTAGCCATGGCGATTGGCACCCACCATTCTACTTTCTGTCTCTATGAATTTGACTACTTGTGGAACTTCATGTAAGTGAATTTTGCAGTATTTGTCCTTTTGTGTCTGGCTTATTTCACAGAGCATAAAGTCAAGCATTTTTCATGCATCAGAACCACAACACACAAGCAGAGCTCAATGGTGCCATGGTATGTGAGAAGGGTTTGGTTAAGTTGCAAGGTGAGAACAAGGCTAGGAGATTCGAACCCCAATGTGTGTGGCACCACTCACAGGAAAGGGTGAGAAGGAAGCTGGTAGGATGTATAGGACAGGGACTTTCAGATTTTACTATAAATGCTTGAGTATTGCTTGAATTTTTTATATTTGTTTATTGATTTCAGAGAGGGAGGGAGAGATAGAAACATCAGCGATGAGAGAATCATTGATCGGCTGCCTCCTGTACGCCTCACACTGGAGATCGAGCCCGCAACCCAGGCATGTGCCCTTGACCAGAATCGAACCTGGGACCCTTCAGTCTACAAGCCGACGCTCTATCCACTGAGCCAAACCAGCTAGAGTTGCTTGACTTTTTTATGCCAAGAACATATTCACATTCTTCTTCTGTAATGAAGAATAAAACTTTAAAACTGAAATTAAGAATAATAAAAGAGCAAAGGCTACAAACAAACTAGTTTCCTACACTGCTAGTAGTAGACCTCCAAGCCATTCTCTGAGCTTGGCTTCCCCAGGAGAAGGACCTGGGTCTGGGTCCCAGCTCAGCTCCTCAATGGCTGTGACCATAGGTGAGTCATTTATTCTTGGGAAGCCTCATATTCCTGATCAACAAAATGGGCTAATCACAGATTGAGTTTTAACCATTTAGCACAATGCTGAGCACTTCAAAAGTACTCGATGACTGCTAGAGATCACTGATACTGAGATCCTTCATATAGAAAGGGCATCTACAAATCAGTAAGAAAAAATGATAAACCACCAAATAGAAAAACTGCCAGAAGACAAGCTCATTTTAAAATACACTCATCCTTACTAGCAAAGTCAAAAGAAAACAAGATGATTTTCACATAACCTCTATAAGGCAGGAGATGGTGAGGACTCTGAGGAAGGGAGAAATAATAAGCACCTTGCCCTAGTCAGAGCTGGGATCACACCCAGGGCTGCTCCTCCAACTTCTTCTTTTATCACTACACTCCCTTGCTGCCAGGAGAGTCATTTTACTCTCTTTGGATCTCAATTTCACCATCTGAAAAATAGAAATAATAATCCCAACCTTACAGGTGTCTTTGGGAGAATAACTGAGATAGCACAAAGAAAGCACCTTGCACAGAACTGAGTCCACACCCTGTTCTCAATAAACACTAGAACCTTCTGTTGTTTTACAACAGCTTACTACTGTTTGATGGATGACCTTAAGGAAAAGACTTAACCACTGTAAGCTATACCTTTCTTGTTTGGGTTGCTGGAGAGCCGGGGCAGGCTGAGTCTCCATTTCCCAGTCAGTAATTCAGGAACAATACCGCCTACTCTACAGGCCAGTTTTAGTGCTAAGGGGAAAGGCTGTAATGTTCTGGTAAATAGTCATAGATAACAGCCTTACTATGATCCCACTCTCTCTGAGCAAACTTGGTGGTTGGAAAGCTAAAAAGAGGCTCCTCCATGGTGCCCTCCACCCCCAAGAGGCCCTCAGACATGGACTCAGGGAGCCCTAGATGCAAACTCAGGCCCACCTGCAAACGCTGGGCATTCCCTGACCTTCAGAGCCTATATGTTCTGAGTGGAAACCAGGGAAAAAGTGCTTCTGACAGACTATTACAAGGTGACGTGTATGGGAACAGGCATGTAAGGTCAGCCCTGCCCACATGGGCCACTCCCTCCTACCTGCAGGATGTCGTGTATAGGCTCCTGAAGTCCATCTGCAGAGACTTTGGGTGCCATCTTTATAATGTTGCTCAGTTCGACCCCTGCAGAAGTGAGGAAACAAGTGACAGCCATCATCCCGATGGGCCTGCCAGGATCACACATCATGTCCCTTCTGTTGGTCCCCCCCACTCAGGAGAACTTCTGGGAGTTGTTTGGCCCAGCCAGGTGTTGCTCAGTGGTAGAGCATCAACCTATGAACCAGAAGGTTCAATTCCCAATCAGGGCGCATGCCTGGGCACTCAATTCCCAGTGTGCGAGGCAGCCCATCAATGATTCTTTCTTATCATTGATGTTTCTATCTCTCTCTCCCTCTCCCATCCTCTCTGAAATCAATTTTAAAAAATATTAAACAAAACGGGTTGTTTGTAGTGGTGTGGCTGGGAGGTTGGAGAACCTGTAAGCCACTGTAGGGAGCTCTCCCACCCCAGGACAGGCCACAGTGGGGGGCAAGGGTCATTTGACAAAGGGTGAGTCAGGGAGCTGGAAAATGAACGCCGGCTCTATCACTTCAGATTAAAAGTTGGACTTCCCATTGGCCAAACCCAGTGAGATGCCAGAGAGCAAGGGAGACCAGGTATTCAGCCTCAGAGGTCAGAGGCTGGTGTCCTGGGCACAGAGTGGGATATAGTCACTGGATAATGGCTGGAGGACTACCCATAAGTATCCTTCCAGTGAGAGCAGGGATATAGCCAGGGTGAGGAATAATAGGAGTCCCAAGGGAGAAGGCTGTGGGATCCCCTTCCCTCTTAGCCCACCAGGTAGAATGTGCCTCTCGCTGCAGTGATGGCATGCAGCCTCACTACTGTTCTCCCATTGGCTGGACAGGGCTGAGGAGTAAAGACCCACCCCCTTCACCTCGCACCTCCATATGGACATGGCTGCTAAGTCTGGGCCAAACAACTCTTCTTGAAACCACTCCCCTCTGTGGCCTGGTTTGAGCATGACACCTATTTCTACAGGTAAGTGACTGACACCCACTTATGCCTTCTTGAGCTCAAGCCAGGATGTGGGGAGGCAGGTGGCCATTTCTTGGGACCTGGTCAGGAAAAGTCTCTTCACTCAAGTGACAATTTAAATGAGACCCACCTTGAAGTATCCAGCCCTGCAGATGTCTGGGAAAGGCCCAGGCAAGTAGAGGGTAGGTGCCAGGTGAGAGCAGGTAGCCAGCCTGCCCAGGTCAGAAAATGGAGAGAGTACACAGCCCAGGACTGCCATGTCAGGTGAGGTGGGGCCACAGCAGGACAGCACTCTCACACATTAAGAGCAGTGGACCAGAGGGGACTGTCAGGCAAAGAGCTGGATCAGTGTTGTGACTGAGCCATCCCACCCTACCTTGTGATTCAAACTGCTCCACAGCCTCTGTCACTGCTTCCTCTGGCCCCATCTCAAACTCCTCGATGTTCTCACGAACAGCTGCATCAAAGGTCTCCTGGGTGATGCGCTTGGTGGCCATCTTCATCCCTTCCTCATGGGCTGTAGGCACCCAACAGATGATCCTGAGCTGAGAAGTTAAGGTGAGAAGAAAGCTTCTTTGAGGGCAGTTGGGAACCTGGCCACCATTTAAGGAGTATCTACTGGGGCTGCAGCCATAGGTACATCTGGAAAAATTTTTACAACCTGGATCACAGCATAGGGTGATATCTCAACACCCCTAGAACTTCTAAAAGTGCAGAATAGGGGAGGTATTACTATCTATATAATAAAAGCCTAAGTACTGTTACAGCGGAACAACCAGAATGACCGGTCGCTATGATGTGCACTGACCACCAGGGGGCAGACGTTCAATGCAGGACCTGCCCCCTGGTGGTCAGTGCGTTCCCACAGGGGGAGCACAGCTCAGCCAGAAGCCAGGCTCACAGCTGGCGAATGCAGTGGCAGTGGCAAGAGCCTCTCCTGCATCCACGGCAGCGCTAAGGAGCAGGAGCCAAGCAGTTAGGAGCAAGGGGTCCCAGACTATGAGAGGCATGTCCAACTGCCGACTTAGGCCCGCCTTAAGCCGGCAGGCAGACATCCCCTGAGGGCTGTTGGACTGCAAGAGGGCGCAGGCCAGGCTGAGGGACCCCACTCCAGTGCATGAATTTTGTGGACCGGTCCTCTAGTACTTTATAAGAAAGGGGGAATGTTGCCCTGGCCAGTGTGGCTCAGCTATTTGGAGTGTTGTCCTGAGCACCATAGGGTCACAAGTTAGATTCCACGTCAGGGCATGTACCCAGGTTGCAGGTTCCATCTTGGTCAGCGCCTTCATGCTGGGGAACATACAGGAGGCAACCCATCGATGTTTCTCTCTCTCCTTCTCCCTTCTGCTCTTTCTAAAATCAATAAAAACATGTACTTTGATGGATTAAAAAAATTTTTTTAAGAAAGGGGGAATGTTAATATAATGCATGTCCTTATAATAAAAAATAGTAACAATAAGTGTAAAATAGTAGCTTAATAATATTATATTAAAGGATTATATTATATAAAATAGTAAAATAGTATTGTCATATGTAATTATATATAATAATATAATCATATATAAGATTATAATGTTATATATTAGAAAATATGCTGGTATAACTATATATTACTTTATTATAGTTATGTCTTATATAATCATATAAGGCAATCCTATATAATAAAAGCATAGTATGCAAATTGTCCCCTCGACTGGGAGTTTGACCAGGGGGCAGGGCCAGCCAGGGGAAGGGAGGGAGGCCCTGGAGGTGGCAGGTGGCTGGGGGAAGGGAGGAAGGCCCCAGCGGGGGGCGAGGGGGAGCGGGGAAGGAAGGGAGTACCCAGCTGGCAGCCAGCAGCCACTAGGGACCCTACCAGTGCACCAATTTCATGCACTGGGCGTCTAGTATTTTTATAATAATATACTGTTATTATAATAAGATTTTTAAATAAAAATTAATAATGTAAATAAACAAAGAGGAAGACTAAATAAAAAACTAACAGAAATACTTACTTGAAAAGAGAGGCAGAGAAAAGGGTGCTGAGGACAGGACTAGAAGCTGGATTGTTCTCTCTGAATTTACCTTGTCTTACAGGTTTGAATTTGGAACCCATGTAAATGTTTTATGTGGTTAGAAAAAGAAATAAACCAATAAAAATAAAAATAAAAGCAATCCTAAAAAAGCAAGAATAAAATGAAGCCCACAAATCTAAGAGTGTATTGTGCTGATCAGACCACTTCATGTGATTTTAAAACACAGTGATATGACCGTACATTCTTATTAGTATATATGCTAAGGATAATATAAATACAAAAGAAAATCTACATTATTAATGTTATTATGAAACTATTGTAGGTGTAGCAAATAAGTAATAAGGGTTATGTCATTAGGTGCCAGTAAAAAAGAAAAAAGATTCTAAAATAAGAAAATCAAAGAAGTAAAAACTCAGAATTTTTACATTTGAACTGGAAGTATCAATACAAACTTATATATTCTTTTAAGTAAACAACCCCTCCCCATTTATATAGTTATATCAACAGAAAATGCCTAGAGGAAATGACACCACAGCAGCAATAAGCACTCCAAACACAACTGTGGTCTCAAACTACCATAACCAAGACTCCTGGAGAAATGGCTGATTCCAGTTCTGGACAGGAAATAAGCCAGGGGAAGCAGGAGCATCTTTTGAGAGCAGAATGTAAGGAAGCTTCTAAAGAAGTCATGTCAGTGCTCACTTCAGCAGCACATACACTAAAATTGGAATGATACAGAGAAGATTAGCATGGCCCCTGCACAAGGATGACACGCAAATTTGTCAAGCGTTCCATATTTTAAAAAAATAAAATAAAGAAGTCATGGCAAAGGACATGAGAGCAAACCCTAAGCGGCGCCCACTAGCTAAAGATGAGACAAGTGAGCATTAAAAAAAAAGTCCTGGCCAGTGTGCGCAATGGTTAGAGCATCAGCCTACTCACCAGAGGGTCTCAGACTCAATTCCCTGTCAAGGGTGCGTACCTCTCTCTCACATAAATGTTTCTCTCTCTCTTTCTTTCTCTCTTTCTCTCTCTCCTCATCCCCTCCCTTTCACTCTATAAAAAAATCAATGGAAAAAATACCCTCACTCCTCAGGTGAGGATTAAAAAATAACAATAATAAAATGTTAAAAGCCCAACGGATAGCAAAATCAAAATCTGTGCATTCATAATAGTACTAAAACAAACCCAACCCATTCTCCTGTAAACTGGCAAGAATTCAGCATTTATCCTGCTTCCCTCATACAATTGGGTACCAAGTTATAGAGGATGAAGGAAAGTTCTGCCTTATAACTGAATCTCAGCTAATTGACCAAACAGAACAGATCTAGACAATGATCCCTGAAGGCTGCAAAACAGGTGTAAAACTGATGAGGAACCTGACATCAGGTGCACAGTATATGTGTCCACTGTATGATTTCATATCAAAAGAAAAACCTAACACCACCTACCTCCTGCCCAGACGAAATGCACCTGTGAATTCATCCTACCAAAACCTGACCTGAATCTGACCATGCATCCAGTGGAACTCTGTGCAATGACAGAGTGTTATATATCTATGCAGTCCATGTGGGATTGAACAGTTGAAATGTAGCTAGTGCAACTGAGAAATTGAACGTGTACCTTTACTTACTTGTAATTCATTTTAATGTAAATAGCCTTAGGTGATGCGGGGCTGCCTTATTAAACAGCACAGCTCTAGATCTAACAGTCCCTGATCAAATTCCTCGATTGCCTTAATACCGTCTTTTAAAACAATTTGTTTCTGATCACAGGTCCAATCTAGAATCACACAACGCAGAAAGTGTGTTAGGAGGACAAAGATATAGGGGTAGTAGGACAATGGTACTGGATTGTGGCAAAAATCCAAGGGCAAATTGGGCTCTGTGGAAACAGGCCACCGTAGCCCATGCTCCTTTTTGCGGAGGTGGCACAAGATGTGAATATTCCATCTATGTTTGCGCAGACACGCCAGCAGGGAGGAGGACAGGCTCTGGGGCCGGCGGGGGGTAGCACTCAAATTCCAAGCCCTCCACTTAAACTCGTTCTTCAATTTCCTCATGGGTGATAGAGGGATAAATGCAGAATCTACCTCATAGGGCAATAGAGAAAATTCAATCAGTTCTTGAAAAGCACTTAGAACAGGATCTGGCACAGAGTAAGAGCTTAATAAATGTTACTTATTAGTCCCTTTCCTTTGCTGCCTAAGAGGTAATGTAGCCAATTTATTTGTGGAAGTAGGGAGTGGAAGGGCATCAAACAACCCACCTTGTTTCCCTCCCTTGCAGACAGTCCCCACTCCTTCCGCCCCAGAACAAGTAGTCTGTTCAGGCATTGCTAAAGTCAAAAATGAAGGAAAACAATAAGGATTTTTCTGTTTTGAGATAGTTTCTCAATGGGAAGTCCAGGCTAGTGATGGTGGGGTGTTCCATGGCCAGCTCCAAGGAACCAGAAACTTCCACGATTGTGCCTGCCACTCCTGGCTCTGCCATTTGGCATTGCTTCCATCACACTGGCCATGCTTCAGACCCTGCGGTGAGTAGCCACCCTGTCACAAAGGCACAGTTGAGAAAGGGAATACACACTGCCCTGGCCGGGTAGGTCAGCTGGTTAAAGCATCGTTCCGAGATTAGGGGTTCGATCCCCAGTCAGGGCGCATACAAGAATCAATCAATTAATGCATAAATAAGTGGGACAACAAATTGATGTTTCTCTCTCTCCTTTCTTTCTCTCTAAAATCAATTTTAAAAGGGGTGGGTGGGTGGAGGAAGAATGCATACTTTACAGACAAGGAATCTGAATCTTAGAGAGGGAAGAACCCACCAGAGGTCATACAGGCAACAAAAGGCCTGGCCATCATGCTCTCTCTCCTGCCCCATTAACATCTTTCCTTCACCTGGTCCTCTAGTCTAAGGAACTTCTAATATAGGAGAGGTACATGAGAATTACATAAATTACCGAAAGTCAAAGTTAAGTCAGGGGCCTCCTACATGTTGTTTGACAGAACTTGGCTGACCAGAGGTGCAAGTAGACCACAAAGAGCCTCTGGAACAAAAATATTCCTGCAAAGACTGATTAATATCTACTCAACCATACCTTATCATTTAGCCATACCATAAAAGAAAAAACAAACCACAGAATATACCTTGTAAAGGTTAAAGTTAATCCCATTTTTCCACTCTTTATTTCCCCATACCAATAATTTTCCATAGAAGCTACAAACATATACTAGTAAGCTCAACCTCTGGAGACAGGTAGGGGTCTCTCTTCCTTCTCTTTTAAGGAGAATCCACCACCCTGCCTGTGGAGTAGCTCTTCTTGCTTGTCCTCTCTGCTCAACAAAATTGCTTCTACTCTAACCTCCTGTCTGGCTCGTATCCTGAATTATTTCTTGTGCGAAGCTAAGAACCCTCTTGGCTCGGGTACCCTTTAGGAAGAGAAATAGCAAGATCCCATCTGACAGCCAGGGCTCTGCTCAAGAGCATGGTACATGGAAACATCAGAGACTTTGAATGATGCCTCATCTTCCTCCACCCTTTACACCCACCTTTATTCAGGCACGATCCTTCCCAATGGGTGGCCTGGCCTGCTTCCTCCCAGCCACACCCTGAGCATCTCCACAAAGACCACCTTCTTACCTGATCAAAATCCTGCAGTGGTGTCCCAACCCCCTGAAAACAAAACCCAGTGTCTTTACCAGCTCTTTTCCTACCTAGACCTCCTCACCTGTGCCTTCCTGCCTCTTTCTCATTCGTCCCAGCTATCCAAGGGACATCCTTCATAATCACTCTGGTTAGCAGCCCCTTTCGCATCTCTTTTATTATTTGAATATTATCTCTATCAAGGGCAACACGGTTCATTTATTTATTTGTTTGTACGGTCTAGCCTCCTCCCCAATGAAACTTAATCTCCATGAAAGCTGGGCCCAATCCGTTTTATTCTTCACCTTTTTCTCACTGTCTAGGGCACAGGCCTGAACCCGCGGAGGCCAGGGGAGGGGGCAGTTTTGTCCCTCGGCGGCTTCTGTAAGAGTCATTCCCCAAAACCAAGTCCTCAAGGACTGTCCACCGTCACCAGCCCGACCCTGCGGCGCCCACTCCCCGCCCCGCGCGCGAGGGGTCCCGGCGGCTGCAGTCTCTCACCCTGTCTCCGCGGCCACGTGGGAAAGGTGGGTCTCGCGTCTGTCACCGGCGGCACCGCCTCTGGCCCCTTCTGGCCGCCGTCAGCGCGCAGGCTCACTGGCGCCGCCTCGCCTCGGCCTTCCCAGCTAAGCGACCCGCACCCAGATGGGCCCAGGTGACTGCGAGCGCAAGTAAAGCCAAACAGGCAAACTGGTGTGCGGCGGCGGTGCCTCGGCCGCTTTTTCCAGGCCGCTCTCCGTCATCGGCGCCCCCTGCAAGGAAGTTTTTCGCCTTCGGAGCCTCCGCCCTGAAGAAGCAGGTAGCGCGCCGGTACGGGAGGGCGCGGCAGTGGCCACCTGCGCTTGCGCACCAGGGCGCGGGGTGGACCTGCGCCTGCGCGGCGCAGCGCTGCAGGGACCGTTGGCTCATTTGCATGTCCCCGCCTCGCGCGGCGGCGGCGGCGGCGGCGGGGGCGGCGGCGAAGGTGGTGGCTGAATCTCAGGCATCGGCGGGGGCGACTCCGCACTCGGTGGGCTCGGGGTGAGGCCCGGCCCCGCGCGTTGTCGGTGGGTGGGTCCCGGGGGCTCGGGGCTCGGGCTCGGCCCCAAGCGGGCCCCGTGTCCCCGCGATTGCGCCGCGGGCTCGGCCCTCGGGCTGCACGACGGCCGCGTCCCGGACGGGTCGGCCTGGTGGGGCGGTCTGCGGCCTCTGGGGCCCGAGGCCCCCTTTTCTTCGACCTCGGAGGCCGGGAGCAGGCGGACCGCACCCGAAAGGATTCATTCGTTTCCTCGCTCATTCATTCCACCCGAGCCCGAAGCGGCCTTTCGCGTGAGGCGATCACGGAGGCAGGGCGCTGTCTACGGCCCTTGGCCATTTTTAATGGGTTCAGTCCCTGCAGCAACCCCCATCATTGGCTGCCCCATCATTGATCCGTAGATGGTCAAATCGGAGGTATAGAAAGGTTAGATCGCTTGATTTGGTCCCGGGCCGCCTGGCCCGAAGACCCTTCCCTTCGCCAGTAGGAGAACAAGGGGCGCCCTAGGAAAAAGGACTAAAGGATGGAAAAGGAGGCGATGGTTACAAGGAAGACTTGCAAGGCAGGCGCAGGCTTGGGTCTTGGGTTGGAGGTTTCAACCCAAGTTGGAAGAGATGTCTTGGTGGTTAAGGACGGGCCACCCCGGGATTCCTCCGTGTTGCTTCTTGGCCTTTTTCTATTTAGTCTTCAGGCTTTGTCCCCACTGCTAGTGTTGCCTGCCAGGTTGCAGCCCTGGATGGTTGACCTTGGCTGAGTCACTTAGCTCAAGGCTCCCCTTTCCTCTTCTGGTTGATGTCATTCATAACAGGACCCACTTCATTGGGTTGTTGCAAGTAAATGAGGTCATGGGAGTTCCTTCCCTACAACTGTCACCAGCTCATTGTTACTAGTCAGGGGTTCCTGGAGGGTCGTTGGCTCTGTTTGGAAAACGGGAACAGCCACATCTTTCCTAACTGCCATGTGAGAGGGTTATGCTCCCACTCCCCTGCACTGTTACCCTCAGTTATGCGTGTTGCTTCTCCAAGTCCTCCAGCAACCCCAGGAGATGAGGACTTTTTTTCATAGAGCTTTCCAAGGATTCTGAGGAAATGGTCTTAGAGAAACAAAATCACTTGTCCAAGATCACCATGCTTGTCTTGCTCCTTTTTAGTCAACACACGCCTGTGAGCTTCCTGAGAGCAGAGGCCCCTAGAAATAATCGGACCTTTCTCTGAAGTACCTTGCTGGATTATGGTTACTGCCTCCTTACTTTGAAGATTAGGTGAAATAAAGAGCCGGCTCTCTGAGCATTCGTTGTCATTCTTAGTGTCTTTTTCCCTCTATTACAGGTCAGAGAAACATGGCTACAAGGCGAATTGCACAGGAGACTTTTGATGCCGTGCTACAAGAAAAAGCTAACAGATATCACATGGACCCCAGTGGTGAAGCTGTAGGTGAAGCTCTCCAATTTAAAGCTCAAGGTAAATTAAAGTGCTTGATTGGGAACCGAGGGGGGCGGGTAATGAGGCATTTAGGGTCAGAGCAGGAGGATTTCAGTCCCTATATTCCTATTTGTTAAGGGGAAATGAAGTTTTCTCTGGATCTGCCTGTTAAATCACTATGTAGAAGAAGGTATTATCATTACCAGGAGCTTCTCCCCAGAAAGCCAACCTCACCTAAAGAAAGGTTGTTGAATCAATCTTCTGGCTCCACCCCCACCACCACTGCTCAGGTTTGAGCTCTTACCAGTTCTGGCTTGGATTACTTCAGTAATCTCCTACTGAACAGTCTCTCAGCTTCTGGCTTCATTCCCCTCAAATCTGTCCTGACTACAGATCTATTCACGCCACCCTTGCTGGGCCAAGGCCCTGCTTGGACTCTCGGGGCTTCCCACTTTGGGGTTACATCCTCAGATAAGTGCAGGAGCAGGGAGGTAACAGTGATGTGTGCAAGACTGAAGGGTGGTGTAAGGGGTTGTGGAGCTGCTGAGCATAGGCCCTGCCTGAAAATGTTTCCCTTTGGAAAATTTTGAAACACCATGCCAGCAGAATCAAAAACGGTGCCCACACGATGACAGGATGCCATGGAGGTCCCTCACTACCACGCACAAGGTTCCCAACCCTTACTCTTTGCCTTGGGCTTTGTGTTTCAGTGATACTGTGCCACCTCTCTGTGCTTTGAATCCCTCCTCATCCCAGCTCTGCCTGGTTGATTCCCTCCGGCATGCCTTCTTCAGGAAGCCCCAGCAGGACTTGAGGTTGATTTGGTTGCCGTTCCCGGCCCCAAATACACTGTGTGCTCACTCCTCTGTTATGGGCTGGCCTCCTCCAGGCCTCATCGCTGGGCCTGTGCTGTTTGTTGCTGCACCAGCCCCTGAGCCAGCCTTGGCATGGAGGAGGGTTAGCATTGGTTGAGTGAGTCTTAAGTGCTTGCAGTAGGGATAACTGTTGTTACATGCTTTGGACCTGGAGAAACCATTTGATGGAGTTTTCAAAAATTATATGAGTAGTGCACAGAAACATAGCTGTTATAAAAGATTGGAAGACTTGAGAAATGGTTAAGAGTAACATGTAAAAGTCTTTTTAGCTCCTTTCTTAACTATATTTGCAGTAGTCTATGCATCCTTCAATTTTTTTTTAGCAATATGTAATCCAGAATACTTATGTGTTTATATATATACACACAGAGACATATACCTATATGTACTTATATATACATGTATATGTATATAGGGTGCCCCCAAAAATATATACATACACTTTGTATAATTATAAAGGCAGTGTGTATTAAAATACATTTCATTTTTGAAATTGAGCTATCAGCTGATTTTGTCATATTTTTGGGGGACACACTATATACAGAGACATAAATCTTGGTATCTTTATCTAGAGACTCAAACACCAAAACATACATTGTTACCTCAAGAAAGTTTGGGGAGCCCTAGCTGGTTTAGCTCAGTGGATAGAGCATCAGCCTGTGGACTGAAGGTTCCTGGGTTCGATTCCCGGTCAAGGGCACATGCCCGGGTTGTAAGCTTGATCCCCAGTAGGGGGTGTGCAGGAAGCAGCCAACCCTTGATTCTCTCTCATCATGGATATTTCTCTCTCTCTCTCTCTCTCTCTCTCTCTCTCTCTCTCTCTCTCTCCCCTTCTCCCTCTCCCTTCCATTCTGAAATCAATAAAAATATATTTAAAAAATAAATTAAAAAAAGAGAGTTTGGGGAGGGGTGAACTAGTAACCAAGCAGGTTGCTAGATGGTTCTGGAACCATCTCTTTGTCACAGAGCTGCATGGTTCATCAGTTGGACTTTCTCTGTCCCTGTTCTTCTCTGCACTTTTTCAATGCCTTGGTTTATAAGGCATCAGAAAATCCTGTTGTACAGAAACCAGCCACCACTCTACCTCTAATGCTACCTCCCTCACCACATCATCAGTAGTCATTAATACCTACATCATCCCAGTGGACTCCTTGCTGGAACATCGACATTCACTTTCTTCCCTTTTGGTCTATTGCCTTCACAATAGCCCATGAGATCATTCCTTTGCTCTGAGCCCGTCTGTGGCTTTCCATCTTACTCAGACTATTCCAGCATCCCTTTGAGGGCCAGGCTTGATCTAGTACCTTCCTTCCATCTTTATTTCCCTAAATTTGCTGTATGTTAGAATCATCTGGTGACTTTTTAAAAACCCTGATGTCCAGGTCACACCCCCAAGCTAGTTAGTTAATTAAATCAGGATGCCTGGGGGTCCCAAAGGGACTCCAATATGCAACAGAGTTTGGGAGCTTCCTTCTTACCACTTTGCCCTTCGTTCCCTCTGGTATATTCATTCCCTGCTGGTCATACATCAGGGATTTGTCCCTACACTCCCTCTGCCTAGAAGGCTCCCCCACAGTGTGGTCCCTCATGCCAGGCCTCCCGGTATATTGTTAACTTCAGTGCCTAAAGCAGTGCCCACACACAGTAGGTGCTCGGTAAGTACTGCTGACCAAATAAACTTGGATTTCTATAAAGATGTGGCTTCCTTTGGTTTCACCCCATTACTACCTCATGGCATCTCTCTCTCCCTTTTCTTTTCATTTGACTTTTGACTATCAGGTAATAGATTCTGATTTAAAAGTTAGAAAGAGCCTGGCCAGCGTGGCTCAGTGGTTGAGCGTTGACCTATGAACCAGGATGTCACGGTTCAATTCCCGGTCAGGGCACATGCCCAGGTTGCAGTCTCGATTCCTGGTGTAGGGCGTGCAGGAGGCAGCCAATCAATGATTCTCTCTCATCATTGATGTTTTTTTCTCTCCCTCTCCCTTTCTCTCTGAAATCAATAAACATATATTTTTTTAAAGTTAGAAAGGCACTCTGTACAAAGTCTCCCTGAGGCTCATAGTTTGCTTATGTTCCTACCTTCTTAGAGAGTTTCTTTGTACATGAATAAGCAAATGCAAATATGGCTTCCTATTTTCCTCATTTCTACACAGAGGGGAGAACAAAATCACATATTATTCAGTTCCCATTGTGGCCTCTCTTGATGGCTTGTTTAGCTTCTGCCTTTTCTCTTACCTGCTTTAGTCTCTGTTTTTTTCAGAGGATTCATTGGCCCAGTGGACCTTTCAGAGGGAGTATATCAGCCAGCTTTGGGTCATATGCTCAGCTTGTGGCCCAGTCTGCTGTAGTGGGTAGTGTCAGATGTGGCTTTTGCCTCGGTGACATTATGGGCCGAGAGTTCCTACTAGAAGGCAAGGAGGGTGGCAACCTCTAAAAAAACCTGTGTGCTTCATGATAGAGGTAGGCTCAGTGGATAGTGTCAGTCTGTGGACTGGTCAAGGGCACATGCCTGGGTTGCAGGCTCCATCCGCAGTAGGGGGTGTGCAGGAGGCAACCAATCAATGATTCTCTCTCATCATTGATGTTTCTATTTCTCTCTCCCTCTTCCTTCCTCTCCGAAATCAATAAAAATATATTTTTTAAAAATCCAGGTTATTTGAGGGCCAGACACCCTTCCTGAGTATAAAAAAAAGGGCTTGTAAACCAGATGCCTGCTGAGCAAGGGCAGGAGATCTGAGTGATTAAGGGGCACTGCTACTCAGCCTTGATGCAGTATCATCAAGATAGATGCAGGCCCAGTGCTTGTAGGTCTCTTTTTGAATAAAAAGTAGTAATTCCAGGTTTAAGGAAAACCACACACATTTTAAATAATGGCAACAAATAGGAATTTTTAAAATGCACTCAGGCAGCCCTGACTGGTTTGGCTCAGTAGATAGAGCATCGGCCTGCGGACTGAGGGGTCTCAGGTTCGATTCCGGTCAGGGGCATGTACCTTGGTTGCGGGTACATCCCCAGTAGGGGGTGTGCAGGAGGCAGCTGATCGGTGTTTCTCTCTCATGGATGTTTCTAACTCTCTATCCCTCTCCCTTCCTCTCTGTAAAAAAATAAATCAAATATATATTTTTTTAAAAATGCACTCAGGCAGATAAAGCACTTCAGCTGCTTGGTAGTCTATGGACTGTCCATTTGTACCTTCTGGTCTAAAGTACCTTTGTGTTTCCTTCTGGATTGTTTATTTCAGATCTTATAAGGACACTGCCAAGAGTCAGAGCAGATATGTATGATGACATTCACAGTGACAGCAGATACACTCTGAGCGGATCTGTGGCTCATTCTCGAGATGCTGGGAGAGAAGGCCTGAGAGGTGATGTATTTCCAGGACCTTCCTTCAGGTCAAACAACCCTTCTGTAAATGAAGACAACTACTTTCGCAAAGAATGTGGCCGGGATCTGGAATTTCCCCACCCTGATTCCCGAGATCAGGTCTTTAGCCACCGGAAATTGGGACATTTCCGTTCTCCAGACTGGAAATTTACACTCCGTGGCTCTTGGGAACAAGACCTTGGCCACCCAGTTTCTCAAGAATCGTCTTGGTCACAGGAGTATAATTTTGGTCCTTCTGCACTACTGGGAGACTTTGGGTCCTCCAGGCTGATTGAGAAAGAGTGTTTGGAGAAAGAGAGTCGGGATTATGACGTGGACCGTCCAGGGGAGGCAGACTCTGTGCTCAGGGCCAGTGGCCAAGTCCAGGGCAGAGGCCGAGGTCTAAACATCGTTGATCAGGAGGGTGCCCTCCTAGGAAAGGGGGAGTCTCAGGGCCTGCTTGCACCTAAAGGGGGGGTTGGGAAACTTGTCACACTGAGGAACGTGAGCACAAAAAAAGTACCCACTATAAACCGTATTACTCCCAAAACTCAGGGCACTAACCAAATCCAGAAAACCACCCCAAGTTCTGATGTGACCCTAGGTGCAAACCCAGGGACAGAAGATATCCAATTCCCCCCTCAGAAGATCCCTCTGGGGCTCAATCTAAAGGACATTCGTCTCCCAAGAAGAAAGATGAGTTTTGACCTCATAGATAAGTCTGATGTTTTTTCAAGATTTGGGATAGAAATAATCAAATGGGCAGGATTTCACACCATAAAAGATGATGTTAAATTTTCCCAGCTTTTCCAGACTCTCTTTGAACTTGAAACTGAAACCTGTGCTAAAATGCTTGCCTCATTTAAATGCTCCTTAAAACCAGAGCACAGAGATTTTTGCTTTTTTACTATCAAATTTTTAAAGCACTCTGCTTTGAAAACACCCAGAGTTGATAATGAGTTTTTAAACATGCTTTTAGACAAAGGTGCTGTGAAGACCAAAAATTGCTTTTTCGAAATCATAAAGCCCTTTGACAAGTACATAATGAGGCTTCAAGACCGGCTTCTAAAGAGTGTCACGCCCCTGCTCATGGCCTGCAATGCCTACGAGCTGAGTGTCAAAATGAAGACCCTTAGTAACCCCCTGGACTTGGCCGTTGCCCTAGAGACCACCAATTCTCTCTGCCGGAAGTCTTTAGCCCTTTTGGGACAGACGTTCTCCTTGGCCTCTTCTTTCCGGCAAGAGAAAATCTTAGAAGCCGTCGGCCTCCAAGATATAGCTCCCTCTCCTGCCGCATTTCCCAACTTTGAAGACTCCACTCTGTTTGGGAGAGAGTACATAGACCATCTGAAGGCCTGGCTGGTCAGCAGTGGGTGTCCACTCCAGGTCAAGAAAGCCGAACCTGCGCCAACTCAAGATGAGAAAATGGTTCCTCCTACCAAACCTGAAATTCAGGCCAGAGCTCTGAGTGGTTTAAGTGATGGTAAGGAAAGCGGCAAGTGTTTTTATTTGTTGTGATTTGTTTCTTTTTCATGGGTGGTGTTGTTGGTTTTTGTTTATATGGGTCTTGTTGGGGGGTTTTGTTTTTTTTTGTAATCCTTACCCGAGGATATTTTTTCCATTGATTTTTAGAGAGTGGAAGAGGGAGAGAGAGGGAGAGACACATCAATTGATTGCCTTCTGCACACACCGCTGGGGATGAACTTGCCAGGCATGTGCCCTTGACTGGAAATCAAACCTGCGATTCTTTGGTGCGCGGGCCAGTGCTCCAACCACTGAGCCAGACCAGGCACGGCTCATGGTGGGTGTTTTGTTTTTTGGGTTTTTTTTGGTAATATCTCTTATACTCTTTGAGATTTTACAAGAAGTTCTTTAGCCAACTGAAAACAAATCAGAATTTTAGCAGAAAACTTGCATTGGCTAGTATACATGTCTGTCTGCATTCGTTCCATGAGCATGTATGAGGAATCTTCAACTTACACAGTAGTCTTTAGACACTCCTTTGGGAATCTGATGAAAGCCACAGCCCTTACCATGAAAAATGCACATACAGCCCTTGCCAGTGTGCTCAGTGGTTATAGTGTCAGCCCGTGCAGCAAAGGGTCACAGGTTCGATTCCTGGTCAAGGACAGTATCTGGGTTTTTTTGGGTTTGCTCCCCACTCCCAGTCAGCAAGTGCAGAAGGCAACCAGTCAATGTATCTCTCACATCTATGTTTCTCTCCCCCCAAGACACATTTCCTCCTTTTCACACTCTCTGAAAAGCAATGGAGCCCTAGCCAGTTTGCCTCAGTGGATAGAGCATCAGCCTGCTGACCAAAGGGTCCCGGGTTCAGTTCCGGTCAAGGGCACGTACTTGGGTTGTAGGCTCCTCCCCAGCCCATGCCCTGGTCAGGCTCTTGCAGGAGGCAACTAATTGATGTGTTTCTCTCACATTGATGTTTCTTTCTGTCTTTCCCTCTCTCTTCCACTCTCCCTTTTAAAAAAAAAAAATCAATGGAAAATTATCCTCTGGTGAGGATTAACAAAAAGAAAAAGAAAAGAAAAGCAATGGAAAAAATATCCTCCGACCAGCCAGCGTGGCTCAGTGGTTGAGTGTCGACCCATGAAGCAGGAGGTCACGGTTCAATTCCCAGTCAGGGCACGTGCCTGGGTTTCGGGCTCGATCCCAGGGGGGAGCTTGCAGGAGGCAGCTAATCAATGATTTTTTTCATCATTGATGTTTCTATTTCTCCCTCTCCCTTACTTTCTGAAATCAATAAAAATATTTTTAAAAATATATCCTCGGGTGAAGTTTAACAAAAAGCACCACCAACATATATTTTTAACAATTTTACCTGCGTGTTCTGGAGGTTTCTACTATCCTGCAGCCAAGGTTAAAAAGCTCAGTTCAAACAGCACCACCACCACCACCCCGCCCCCCCTCAGGTATTCCTAGAAGGAGAAGGAAATGCTAGGCACTGTCTCTGAGAAGACCCCAGACTCCTGAAATCACCAAAATCAGCCCCTCCAATGCTGGGATTAAAGGGGATGTAGGAGAGGTCCCAGCCTGGGGAGTTAGGGAAGCCAAAGGGAGGCTGTATTTGAGCTGCATTGAGGGATGGACAACCTGGTTGATCCGGGTGACAGAGTCACCCACTCACTTTTCTAGACTGGCTAAAGGTTGACAGATCACTTAGGTACACCTGATGATCTGCAGTTAACAGCTGGTTTACTGGGGGCGGGGCGGGGGCAATAAGGAGGTAATAGACATGACTCACTGTTTGGTGTTCCTTGTCCCTACCCTACTCCTTAGCTCTCAGGATGACTGCTCTAAGCCTAAACCTCTGAGGGCTCAGGCACATAGGTAGTGGTCATGTCCTCTTTCCTCCTGACTTGGTTTTCCACTTCCATTGCCCCAACCCATTTGTTCCTCAATCTCTTCATTCCTCTATAGACTTGTGGAGCACCTACTGCACTGGCACTGGTAGGTCCCACCACAGGTGCTTGGCTACACCTACTCCCAGAAGCAGGCTCAGGGCCGAAACAGGCCCCCTTCCTCAGTACAGCCCCCAAGTGATGGAACAGAAATTCAGTGTAACAATAATACTGGAGGAAAAAGTCACCCGTAACTTAAAGTTGCTCACCACTGTTCCCTCGTGGTGCTGGTAGGCAGGTGGGTCTGCCGGTATAGTCCTGCTGTATTGAAAATACAGTGGGGCCTTGACTTACGAGTTTAGTTCGTTCCGTGACGGAGCTCGTAACTCAAATTACTCGTATGTCAAATCATAAAGTTAACAAGTGAGACACGTGATGCTGGGCTGATGTTGTGGCGTTCACTGGGACGTTCGCTGTACCAACTAGCAGTGGGGTATCTGAAGCTGGCTCGTAACCCGAATTTTAGCTCGCAACTCAAAGCAAAAAATTGGCCGAGAGATGGCTCGTATCTCGAAAAACTCGTTAGTCAAGACACTTGTAAGTCAAGGCCCCACTGTACTACCACCTACTCTTTGACAAGATTGTCAAAAGCCCTTCCTGTGTTCTTACAGCTCTCACTGCATCATGATATTAACATAAATTATCTCACCTTTCCCTTGATGTTGGACTCATGTTGCCTTTTACTACAGGCTTCTGAGGCTTAGCAGAGCTCGATCCCCTTGTAATTGGCATCTGGTAAGCCTTGGCTATCTGGACAGCTGGTGGACGCACCAGCACTGCCCCACCGCTGTTTTCATTACAGTATGTTAGAAACACTGGGATGACGTCTTTGGTTAATTTGTTCATTATTTCTATTTTAATTTTTATTTTTAAATCCTCCTTTAAAAGGATATAGTCTCAGGAGAAGGATTGCTGGGACCCACTTTCTGGCCCTTGCTATGGTCATTTTCTCTAGAGATGGTTGCAGTGACCAACTTACTGGCATTTGTTTCTGAAAGCTGCTGATTTAGAACTCTTAATTTTCTGTAAAATCATGTACAATTAGCAGTTCTATAAAATGAGAGCCAGTAACAAAAAGAAAGGAAAACAATTTCAAAAAGGAAATTCTTACAAAAACATACAGTTGCAAGATTGATTTATTCTGTGTAGGAGCTCCCACTGATGTTTAAAATAAACTCAAAGCTATAACTCAGACATAGGCAAGAACAGGACAATGCAGCCACTCCACAAAACAAACGAAAACCTCCAGTTCAGGGGTGGCTTTTATTGACTGAGTGAACAAGCAGTCCGTTCTGTCCTGTTAAAACTGGCAAATATCAGAAAACTACACAATCTTATTATTTGAGGACACACGTTCTCCTGTGTTACTGGTGACGTCGTAAATTATAGTCATATTGGAAGAAATTCACACTTTAAAGATGTTTTCATACATCAGCAAATATTTCTGTGATCACCTACTTTAGGGCCATTGACTTTTTTAATTGGGAAATTTTTCTTTGTAAATTTATATATGTATGTTTTCTGGTTACAGAACACATGTATGTTTATATTTTGTAGATAAAGCACAAAGAAAATGAAATCCTGATAAATCCACCACCCACAGATAACATGTTAACTTCCTGGGATATTTTCTTTTTCTGTGTCTCCATATTTATGTGTCTTTTCTTCCCTCCTTACTACTGGGAATCATAATTTAAACAAATGTCTTATATATTTTATACCAAAATACATGTTATCTCTTTATATTTTCCCTTAATATTGTGAACATTCAAGTTAAACGATACACAAGAAGTGGTATGGAGTGCTGCATACCATTTCCTTCTGTAGAACATATACATACGTTACTCTGTAGTGTTATTGTAAACCTGTAACTGTTTCTGCCCTGGTGGTTACGCTGTTACAGCTTTTGGGAGGATATTGTATATATTGGTTTCTAGAATAACACTCTGCTTTCCTCTTTTCAAAGCTGGTCTCTCATGAGTGGGAATTTCAGTTGCTAGTGCCTGCTTAGGCTCCATCCTAAGCCCCTGACTCTGTCCTGGTGTTCCCAGTCACCATGTGGTCCAGAGTTTCTCAGAAAAGCCCTTTTGTGTGTCCTAGCTGTCCCCCAGCGAGCAGATCACAAGGTGGTGGACATCATCAACCAGCTGGTCACACGTGTCGTTGGAGGCAGCCTGTCTCCTAAAGAGAGAGCTCTTCTCAAGGAGGACCCTGCTTACTGGTAGGTCTTTAAATATCAGCCCTCCGAATCCCTGCCGTAGAGCACACAGCAACATTTATGTCGCTCTGAAGGTGCCCAGAGCGAAGGGTAAGGTGTTTATTTTGAGCAGTGACGACCACTGAGAAGAACATTAGGGTGAATCAGGTTCACCAGGGTTCAAGCACCAGCCCTGCTGCAGACCTGCCCTGTGGCCCTCTCTCATTCAGTCTTGGAAGTCTGCATCCCTGCTGTGCTGGCTTAAGGGTGAGCTGCGATATACGTGCAAAGAATGAGTGTAAGATGAGGGATATGTCACAGCAGCTATTGGTGATTTATTGCTACTATTTGTTAAACTGTCTTCCTTTTGCCTTATTGCCTCTTCACATGAATAGAACTTTTTAAAATTAAAATGTTCATCATAAATACAATACTTTCTTATTAGAGTAAATGATATAGTTAAAAGGTCACTGAGCGCCCACCATTTCAGGAGTGTCACCTTCCAAAAATGGAGTCCAGGAGCAATGCCTGTCGTGTGCTGGCAGCAAAATGCTTCCATGGCTCCAGGGTAACTGGTTTGTGTAGCTAAGCCTCCAGGAGCTATGAGGTCCTTCATGGCTGCTGATGACAGAAATGGAGGAGGATTCTACCACCGCTCAAAGCTCCTGGTTGCCCTGCAGTCACTGGGCAAAATGGGTGACTTGGGACCAGCTCTGGATCCTTGGTGGAGCCGACTGGAACCTTCGACAGTAGAGAAGCCATCATGTAGAAAAGAGTTGCAGAGTGTATTTGCAGCAATGATGTGAGCATGCTGGTGTTTTAGCAATGTCCTGCTGTGCCTGTTTCGTTATATAGGTTTTTGTCTGATGACAGTAGTCTGGAGTATAACTATTACAAGCTGAAACTGGCAGAAGCACAGCGGATAAGCCAGACCTCGCCAGGAGTGGGTCAGAAGCCAATGGCTGCAGAGTGTGCAGTCCGGGCCATGCTGTACGCCCGGGCAGTCCAGAGCCTCAAGAAGAGGCTCCTCCCAGGGCGACGGCGGGGGCTGCTCCGAGCTCCAGGACTCCAGGGTTGGAAGGTGAGGAGAGCAACCACCGGGACCCAGACCCTCCTCTCCTCGGGCACCAGGCTGAAACACCACATCCGGCAAGCTCCAGGCTCCTTGCAGGGAAAGCCGCCCCAGCCAGATGGAAATGATGCTGCCAAGGACTGCCTACCAGACTCAGCCGGGCCCTCTCCTCAGGACCCGAGCTCAGAAGCTGCAGGCCCATCCCCCAAGCCAGCAGGAGCGGACGTATCCGAAGCCCCTCAGAGCTCCTCTCCCTGCTTGTCTGCTGACGGTGGGTGCTCACTCGTGTCTCCCTCTGAGCCCCAGTCCTAAATAGCCAGTCTCCAGGGGTCTCTGCAGAGTTGGGATGGCCTCAGTGGTCTGGGCAGTGGGCAGTGGACAGTAGCAATGGTGACCTGGCGAGGGTGGGTGTATGAGATGGTGCTTTCCCTCCTTTTGCTTCCTCAAGAGGGCAGCCTGAGAGCTCTGTTACACTCTTCCTGTCTGGAGGGTTACTGCCCAGTGACTGCTTCCCTACTGCTGACCATCAAGGTTATGCTGTGTGCCTGTGCCTGGGGCTTTGAACTCCTTGATCCATTTCTCTTTGTTCTTGCCCCGTTTACGTTCCATAGGGCCGCGCTGTTCTTATCCTGCCTCTTCTCCCTAGGACTCTATGTTCTCTCCTCAGCATTAGCTGACCTGCAGTTTCTTCTGAAGTCACCAACGTACCCCTTCTGTGTCTTCTAGCTGTTACTTTCTGCTTCTGCAACAGGCCTGCCCCTGACCAATGCTTCTCACTCAGCACTAGATGGAAACGTGCGGGAGGAGGGGTGGGGTGGAATCTACCCAAGTGCTGCTACAGAACAAGCAGCTCCAAACTGTGGCTTCACACAGGAGCTACCATAAGCCTAACCGGGCCCTCACATGTGTTTGTAGGCAGCGGCTGGTTGTCTGAGGCTGGTGAGGTGATCTGGGTGACTGGGATGTGCCTGTCATCCCCCAGCAGCCTGCTGGGGTGGTTCACCTGAGGTTGGTGTCAGGCCTCTGGGAGAGGCAGTGGAGGTGCTCGAGGCACCCGAGCCCAGGACTTCTGTCATACCTGTTGGCTAGCAGGAGTCTTGGGACCAGTCCCGGTTCAAGGGAGAGGAGAGTCCCCCTCTGCTGGACAGAGCTGCAGAGTCCCAGGGCAAAAGGCAAACATGCAGGAGGGGACATGAGGGACTGTCTTTATAATTAGTCTCCACAGCCCCATGATGTCTACACGGGAAGTGGCAGCTCTTACGCGTGACAGTTACTTTGTTTTGTAGTTGACTTGAAGACTATGGAGACTGCAGAGAAACTGGCCAAATTTGTTGCTCAGGTGGGACCAGAGATTGAACAATTCAGCATAGAAAACAGCACCGACAACCCTGACCTATGGTATGTACCCACCACACCCTTCTGGTTTGAGTGTATTCACCCCACAAATCTCCTGAGAGCCCAAAAGGTAGCCTGACAAACGCCTCAGGGGTCACACGGGATAAATTATGACTTCTGCTGAGCTCAGGGCTGGGAGGGAGGAGCATCTGTTCTGGGATATTGAGGGATGGGAAAAAGCTCCCCAGAGGGACATTTAAGCTGGATTCGAAGGCCAAATAGGAGTTTTCCAGGGCAAGAGAGAGAGCTCCCTGGGCAGAGGGGCAGTGTCCCCAGGACCTGAGCAGGGTCAGAACAATGGTGGAGTGAGGGAGGGTGCATCCTCACCCAAGGGCCTGAGGAGGAGGAGGGCACTGCCCCCTGGTCATACTGGCTGCTGTGGGCTGATGAGAATTTGCTGCTCATGGAGTGATAGTGGTCCCTGGTCTAAGTGTGGGCAACAAGCACTTCCATGCAGCGACAGCCTGGCACCCTCGGGCTTGGAGGTGCACCATTATCCTTCCCTTTTCTCAGACTCAGCACACACAGTCAGGGAGTAGCTCTGCCTCTGGGATACAGATTCTGTCCTTCAGGGTTCCTATTACTGAACCATAACCCTTTGGGCTCCCCTCAGAGCTAGTGGGGAGTGTATAGGGAGCAGGTAGGTTTCCTGCTGTGTACATTGTATCCTACAGTCTGCCGGGGCTCTGCCCTGCTCCAATGTGCTGCAGAGTTGTGCCTTAGTCTAATAAAGAATGCAGTTTAAAACTTCACATTAACTAGTGCATTTCTTGGACCCAGAGGTGACCGAGCATGCTCTTCTAGCTTGTTTTGGACCTTGACTGGGCACTGCGCTGAGGGTACATTCTGCTTCTTGGGAGACCCAGACCAGTTGCCTGGAGCACTGATGGCTTTGCAAATGCTCTGCCTGGATCTGCCTTTTACAGCCATGATGACCTCAGGAACTGTCACCTGCAGGCTTCAGAGTGAGGCTGCCTGTGGCATTTAGGATCTTGCCCTGGCAAGGCCAGTGAGGGGGACAGCTCAGTACAGGGAAGCTGGGAGTGTTTCATCAGCCCTTGTTTTGTTAATTCTCGTGTGAGGATATTTTTTTCATTGTTTTTTAGAGAGTGGGAAGGAAGGAGGTGGGGAGAGAGAGAGAGGAACATCAATTAGAGAGAGACATCGATTGGTTGCCTTTCATATACACCCTAACCAGGGCCAGGGATTGAACCTGCAATCCAGGTATGTGCCTTTGACCAGGATTCAAACCCATGACCCTTCAGTGCACAGGCCAACACTCAAACCACTGAGTCACAGCAGCCAGGGCTTTCATCAGTCCTTCCGCCCCATCCCCCATTAAAATTAAAGTTTGCAAGAAAACTGCATCATCCTGGGCACTCGGTACCAACTGGTCTTGGGGTTGTTCCTCACCCTCTACGCAGCCTTTTTGAGCAATGTTTCTCAGAACATGCTGTCCTGGGTCCTACAGCAACATCTGGTGGGGTAATGCATACTGTCCCCCAATACTCATAAAATAGTTTGAAACTTACTACACTGGGCAAGGCCAAAATGCCTTTGTGGGGTTTTTTTCCTTGAAAGATTTATATCTCTGATGTGCTCAGTAGTTTGCTCGAGTTGATTCATTTTGTATGTGTGACTGTGTCATCAATTTGACAGTCAGATTCACTTGTTTCTGTGGATATTCAGTTTTAGAGCCTTTTTTTAATTTAAATTTTTAAAAATATATTCTATTGACTTAAGAGAGGATGGAGGAGGGAGAGAGATAGAAACATCAATGATGAGAGAGAATCATTGATCGGCTGCTTCTTGCATGTCTCCCACTGGGGATCAAGCCTACAACCTGGGCATGTGCCCTAACCAGGAATCAAACTGTGACCTCCTGATTCATAGGTCGACATTTAACCACTTAGCCACACCAGCCAGGCTAAATTATTTTTTTTTAATTCTTACTGGAGAATATGCTTTTTATTGATTTTTTTAAAGAGAGTGAGAGAGAAAAACATTGATTAATTGCCTCCTGTATGCATCCTGACCAGTATTCAAACCCACAACCTATGTATGTGCCATGACCTGGAATCAAACCCACAACCTTTTAGTGTACAGGATGACATTCCAACAAACTGAACCATCAGCCAGGGCAGTTGTTTGGGTTTTTTTTAACTTTTAAAGTAAGTACAGCATTTGCAGTGTTGTAAAATTTATATATATAAAAGGCTAATAGCAAAGTGTCCCCTCAGGAGTTTGACCAGGAGACCGGGAGTTTGATCGATCACTATGATGTGTGCTGACCACCAGGGGGCAGTGCAGAACAAAGGAAGGCCTCGGCTGGTAGCCAGAATAGCCGGCCAGGCCGAGGGACCCTACCCATGCATGAAATTCGTGCACTGGGCCTCTAGTAAAAATTATAATAGGTAAGCTGAGAGAAGTGGGACCGCTGTATGTTACTCACCTATCCACCTGTTTGACAGTATTTGAGGTGTTTTCATTTTGGGATTATTACAGATAAAGCTGCTGTGAGCATTCATGTATAAGGACCTCTGTGGACACCTGCTTTTATTTCTCAGATAAATACCGAGGAGGGGAAAGGCTGGCTCCCATGGTGGGTCCACATTTAACTTTTGAGAAAACTTCCAAACTTCCTTTCCAAGTGACTCCATCATTTTGCCTTTTCAACAGCTTGGGTGAGAGTTCCAGTTCCTCCCTGTCCTCACTAGCACTTGCTAGTGTCCGTCTTTTTAATGTCCCAGTTATGGGAGGGGGCGGGAGTATCCCACTGTGATTTTCATTTCTGAGGACGGATGATGCTGAGCATCCTCTAGTGTGCTCATGTACTTTCCATATCTCTGTAAGTGTCTCTTCAGATCTTTGGCCCTTTCTTTTTACTGGGTTGTTTATTTTCTTAGTAATGAATTTTGAGAGTTCATTATGTTGTGTTTTTTTAAAATTGATTTCAGAGAGGGAAGGAGAGAGATGGAAACATCAATGATGAGAGAGAATCATTGATCAGCTGCTTCCTGCATGCCCCCTACTGGGGATCAAGCCCACAACCCAAGCCTCCTGATTCATAGGTTGACGCTCAACCACTGAGCCACACCAGCTTGGCTCACTGTGTATACTTTTTTTTATTATTATTGATACTTTACAGAGAGGAAGGGAGAGGAATAGAGAGAAACATAGATGAGAGAAACATCGATCAGCTGCCTCCTGCACGCCCCCTATTGGGGATGTGCCCGCAACCAAGGTACATGCCCTTGACCGGAATCGAACCTGGGACCCTTCAGTCCGCAGGCCGACGCTCTATCCACTGAGCCAAACAGGTCAGGGCCACTGTGTATACTTTTTAAGAAATATATTTTTTATTGATTTCAGAGAGAAAGAGAGAGGAAGAGATAGAAACATCAGTGATGAGAGAGCATCATTGATCGGCTACCTCCTGCACGCCCTCCCACTAGGGATCAAGCCACAACCTGGGCATGTGCCCTTGACCAGAATTGAACCTGGGACCTTTCAGTCCATAGCCAACGCTCTATCCACTGAGCCAAACTGGCTAGAGCTACTTTTTTTTTTTTGTATATCCTTCATACAAGTTCTTTATTAGAAATGTGATTTGCATACATTTTCTCCCAGTCTGACTTGACTTCTCATTCCAGCAATGTCATATATATATATTTTTTAATTATTATTATTGATTTCAGAGAGAGAGAGAGAGAGAAAAAAACATCAATGATGAGAGAGAATCATTGATCATCTGCCTCTTGCACACCTCCCACTGGGAATTGAACCCGCAACCCAGGCATATGCCCTGACCAGGAATCAAACCGTGACCTCCTGGTTCATAGGTTGATGCTCAACCACTGAGCCACACCAGCAGGCTCCAGCAATGTCTTTTGGAGGGTAGAATTTCTTAATCTTTGCCCTTTCCTCTGTTGGATTTTTTGGTCTTCTTCTTTCTTGGTTTTTTAAGAGCTCTTATCTGTGATGTAATTGTATATATTTCCTTCTTGTTTTGATGTTTATCTTTCACTCTGCCTATGGGTAGTTCTTCAGAAGTGTATTCAGATTCCTCAATTTTTTTCCTTTTATTACCCCTAGTTCTGAGTCATAGAAAGAACCTCCCCACACTCAGGTTATAGGCATGCATGTACTTTCTGACCTAACTTGTACGGCTTGGTTCCTACATTTATATCTCAATCTGTGTGGGGTTATTTGGGAGCAGGGGTTGCAGCATGGATCCAATTTAAATGTTTTTCTTAAAAGCTTCCCAGTTGTCCCAACACCACTTGTTGAAAAAAAAAAAACAACTCTTTTTTGGAGAGGTTTGAGAGGCCCCTTCATCAGATGCTGTGTTTCTAGCTCTTCTTTTGGTCTGTTTGTCGATCTATTCATGGACCAGTACTGCTTTTTTTGTTTTAATTACAGTTGACATTCAATATTATTTTATTAGTTTCAGGTATACAGCATAGTAGTTAGACATTTACATAATTTCACAAAGTGATCCCCCAATAATTCTGGCACCCACCTAGCACCATTTATATTTATTACAGTATTATTGATGAGATGTGCTATGCTGTACTTTACGTTCCTGTGGCTAATTTGCAGCTACCAGTCTGTACCTCTTAACCACAGTACCATGCTGTTTTAACTGTGGAGGCATCACACACCTTGTAATATCTGGTGGATCTAGTTCAGAGTTCTTCCAGAAGTCTTTGCATATTTATTTTTCTGTGTGGACTTTAGAATCATCTTGTCCAGATCCAGAACAAATGATGCTTTTATTGAGATACTTTTCAACATTAATATGTTAACTAGGGAAGAATTGACATCTTCATGAGGTTGAGTTGTCCTGTCCAAGAACAAGGGCTGTCTTTTCTTTGGTCCAAGTGTGTTTTGTATCTTCATGCATGTTTTGGTTTTTCACACCAGCCAACCCCCTCCCCCAGCTGTGACTACAGGTCTAGGTGGTCCTCGAACTCGAAGGCTCAGAGAGGCTTTATCACCACCATGTTTAAACAGATTCTCTGCTGAAGACAAGACAGGCAGTTCTGTGGGTGACACGCTTCCTCCCTCTTGTACCCGGAAACGTGAGAGGGACCCTAGAGTCACAGAGAGCACTCAAAGGTCCAGAGGGCTAGTGGCGTCACTAGAACGGGATGAGTGAGACCAAGTTGGATAGCCAGGCTGTGTCAGAGCTCTCTCCAGCACATTCCCTGGTCATCGCTGCATGCCTTGTTCCTCCACCTCCCTCCCCTGAAAAGCAATTAGGCCTCACATTCTGGCTCCTCGAACTTTCTATCTCACTGCAAAGCTGCACCATCAGCCACAGCTAGTAGAAAGAGGTCAGGTATTCACTCCCTGGTCCCACCCCCAGCTTCATCAGGTCCATTCAGACAGTTTCAGCAAATAAGAATGTTCAGAGAACTGTCTGGTTAACCAATGTGTATCATCTTTTTCCCAGGTTTCTACAAGACCAAAATAGCTCAGCTTTCAAATTCTATCGAAAGAAGGTATTTGAACTGTGCCCATCAATTTGTTTTACATCACCTTCGCTGACCCTCCATGCCAGCGAGAGCGCCCTAGAGTCTGTGGAAGGGGAAGGAGAGCTTGCGAATGAGCCTCCTCACCAGGAGGTTGAGCTGGAGAGCCTAGAGGTGATGCCTGAGGAGGAGGAGGAGGAGGAGGAAGAGGAGGAGGAGGAGGAGGAAGAGGAAGAGGGAGAGGAGGAAGACGAGGAAGAGGAGGAGGAGGCCCTCACTCCTGGAGGGCCCTCCAGGGCTCTAGGAGAGGCTGCCACTTCTGAGGGTTCTGAGGGCAGCCCCCCCACTGATGGTCTTCCAAGCGAGGCAGCCGAGGATGGCCCTGCTGGCACATCTGCCCTGTCACAGGCCTGCTTTCCCCGGAAGAGGGTCAGCAGCAAGTCATTGAAGGTTGGCATGATTCCGGCTCCCAAGAGGCTGTGTCTCATCCAAGAGCCCAAAGGTGAGTGCCAGCATCGGCGCAGAGCCCTGCATAGTCTTCTGCTTAGCACTTGAAGAGGACTTAGTGGTACTTGGTTGTGGAACAGGTAGAGACATTGCCTGCCTGTTAACCAGCTGACCCCTCTTACCTTTCCACCTCTGATTCCACCTGCGTGCCTGGACATTACCTCCCAAATCCTCCTCAACATAGGGTTCTTTGGTTTTGTGTTTTTTACCCTAAAACAGTCCTAGTAGTTTTGTATACCACTGCCAGTGTGTGTGTGAAACTCACTTTTCCAGTTGGTCTAATGATAGCGCTCTAAAGAGACTCTGCCAAGTAGGCTTTGGCTTCTAGCATCCCACATGTTGCCCAGGGCCTCCCTTGTTGCTCAGATTCCAGCAGGTTAGCCCTGGCTGTGGGAGAACTGGCCTGGGTCATCTCAGCCGTTTCTTGCCCATGGCCTTGGGGGAAGGAGGGGTACCCAGCCTTCTGAGCCAAGGAAGGCCTGGGGTAGTGACACTTGCTTTGTGACCGTGAGGTGGGAGGACATGGGACGGGGCTGGTCTCATGCATCCATTAGCAGGAGCCATGTGCTCTGTGGAGGTCATCTCCTGCTCTCCTGTGTTAAGTTTCTTGAGGTACAATTTGCCAGCAATAAGATGCATCTCTTTTAAGTGGACAGTTTGAGGAGTTTTGGTAAATGTGTATAGGCATGAACCCACCAGTATAGTTGAGCTGGAGCCTGTCCCCAGAAAGTGTCTGCAGTCCCCTCTCCTACCCAGCCCCCAGCAACCACTGACTGTTTTCTGGCCTTGCCTTGTCTAGGCTCAGTAAGTGGAATTTTATTATTTGTGGCCTTTTGATGTGCTGGTCATGGCCCAGGCTGCTCCTCATGGCCCTACCCATCCAAGTGTCCTCACAGCCAAGCCTGGGCTGTGCTTCAAGTGTGGGACTGATGCTGCGATGCTTGTGTGTAAGGTGGCGGTGGTGGTAAACAGTGCCCTGTCATTTGTCACCTGTGTTGTTCTGTGTTATTGAGACATTTACCCCCAGCAGTGTTAATATAGCTTCCCACTAGCAGAACAGTCCCGTGGTTTGTGTTTGTTAATTTTGGCATTGCAGTGGATTGCTAGCTGTTCTGCTGAACTCTTACTGAGGTGGTGGTAGCATATCCGAATGCTTAAGTATGTCCTTCCTGGGGGGAAAGTGGAGTCCTTTCTATTTCGGAATCTCTCAGTTCTTGAATTGAGTGTTTGATGAGACAAAACAAGGCCTGCTGATCTCCCCTTCATCACCAAATAATAATAACAATAATAATATGATTTGGAGCTTTGTATAAGAAGCACAATTGTTTTTCCAGGAAAGTTCTGTGTGGACTTTAATTCTTTTCAATAGGATAATCACAATGATACTGGAAGGCATACATAGCATTGCACATAGTTCATTTGTGAAGCAAAGTGTAGTCCTGTAGTCATAGAACATGATCCACGTGTTTGGTCCTTCATCATAAACATGGGCATCTTATTTTTAAGGACGTTCTCCACAGCAAGGAGCCCTCAGTTGAGCCCCTGTGTTCAACCTCTGTGCTCCATAGTTACACAGTTCCTGAGAGGAGCCAAGCCAAGCAACTGGCCTTGTGCATGTCATAGCCACCTTCTGTCAGCAGAAGGCCTATTAGCCAAAATTGTAGAACCCTAATTTTTTCTCAGAAATATGGGGAAAGCACATATCCTATATAATAAAAGCCTAATATGCTAAGCGTCCAACCGCTCAACAAGTTGCTATGACATGCACTGACCACCAGGGGACAGACACTCCGACTGGTAGGTTAGCTTGCTGCTGGGATCCAGCCGTTCGGGACGGGGCGAGATGGACCACACACTCCCTAGAGCCCCTAGAGCCCTTCCGCAGCCTCTCCCCAGCCCTGATCATGCACTGGCAGGGTCCCTTGGCCTGGCCTGTAGGGATTGGCCAAAACTGGCTCTCCAACATCCTTGGAGGGGTCCTGGGTTGCAAGAGGGCAGTTCTGAGGTGAAGCACCCCAGAATCAGGCCCCCTTCTCTATGGTTCTGGGTGTCACCCAAGAACCGCCACTGCCAAGTGACCGCAGCTCAGCAGCTCCTACGTTGAGCATCTGCCCCCTGGTGGTCAGTGCACATCATAGCTATGGCCAGTTGCTTAGACATATATGCTATCTAATAAAAGAGAAACATGGTAATTAGCGTACGACCGCTACCCTTCCCATTGGTTAATCAGGGCAATATGCAAATTAACTGCCAGCCAAGATGGCGGCCGGCAGCCAGGCAGCTTAAAGTGAACATGAGGCTTGCTTGCTTCAGTGACGGAGGACTCCAATGTTCCCCGCCTGCCGCTGCAGGCCTCTGAGCTGCAACTCTAAGCAACTATGTTACAAATATAGAAGCTAAACAAAACCCCAGAAACCTGCTTTAGTCCTTCGGGCTTCAGCCAGCAGGATCGCAACATTGTTTCAAATACAGAAGGTAAACAAAGGCCAGAAACCTGCCTTCAGCAGCGGAGGCCTAAGAGCTGGAGCCAAGCCTCAAAGCTAAAGCTGGCCCAGAATAAAAAAAAAGAAAAAAAGGAGCGGTTGGGAGCTTCAGTCACTCGCCAGCCTGAAAACAGCCCTCAGCCCCTCACCCAGACTGGCCAGGCACCCCAGTGGGGACCCCACCCTGAAGGGTGTGTGACCAGCTGCAAACAGCCATCATCCCCTCACCCAGGCTGGCCAGGCACCCCAGTGGGGACCCCCACCCTGATCCAGGACACCCTTCAGGGCAAACCAGCCAGCCCCAATCCGTGCACCAGGCCTCTATCCTATATAGTAAAAGGGTAATATGCTTCCCAGCACCGGGATCAGCGGAGCTGAGAGGCCTCCCGGCACCAGGATCAGTGTGACAGGGGGCAGCGCCCAAACCCCCTGATCACCCTGTGGCTCTATGTGTGACAGGGGGCGGGGCCACAACCTCCCTATCCGCCCTGCTCTGTTCGTGACAGTGGAAGGCGCCCCAACCCCCTGATCAGCCCTGCTCTGTGGGTGATAGAAGGCGGCGCCCCAACCCCCACCCCACGGGCCCTGCTCTGTGTGTGATGGGGTAAAGCCATAACCTCCCCATCGGCCCTGCCCTGAGTGTGACAGTGGCGGCGCCCCAACCCCCTGATCGGCCCTGCTCTGTGGGTGATAGAGGGCGGCGCCCCAACCCCCTGATCCGCCCTGCTCTGCGTATGAGACGGAGCAGTGCCCCAACTCCCCTATCGGCCCTACTCTGTGAGTGACAGGGGGAGCTCCTCAACCCCCTGATCGGCCCTGCTCTGTGCGTGACAGGGGGGAGCTCCCAACCCCCTGATGGGCCCTGCTCTGTGCGTGACAGGGTACAGAGCCCCAACCCCCCTGATGGGCCCTGCTCTGCGCGTGACAGGGGGCAGTGCCCCAACCCCCTGATTGACCCTGCTCTGTGCGTGACGGGTGGCACCGCAACCTCCCCATCGACCCTGCCTTGAGTGTGACAGGGGGTGGTGCCCCAACCCCCCAATCGGCCCTACCCTGAGCGTGACTGAGGGTGGCATCACAACCTCCCGATCCCCCTGCTCTGTGCATGACAGGGGGCAGCGCCCCAACTCCCCAATCGGCCCTGCTCTGAGCCCGACGAGGGCCTGCACCTAGGGATTGGGCCTGCCCTCTGCCACCCGGGAGCAGGCCTAAGCCAACAGGTCGTTATCTCCCGAGGGGTCCCAGACTGCGAGAGGGCACAGGCCAGGCTGAGGGACCCCTCCTCCCCCCCGAGTGCACAAATTTTTGTGCACCGGGCCTCTAGTATATATAATAAAGAGCTAATATGCTAATGTGACTGAACAGCAGAATCACCGTCCAGACAGCCTTCCGGACAACCATCTGGATGACCTTCCAGATAAAACCCGGGCTGTGAGGGGCTGCGTGGGCCGAGCCCTTTGCATGAATTTCATGCATCGGGCCTCTAGTATATATTTCTTTTGTCTTCCAGTTCACGAACCAGTTCGTATCGCCTATGACAGGCCTCGGGGTCGTCCTGTGTCCAAAAAGAAGGTGAGTGTGACTCTGAGTCCTCGTGTGAATTTGTCATAGTCTCAAAGGACACTGAGGCTTGTGATTAAGCTGTACTTATGCTTCAGACTGGGTGTAAATGTACAAAGCACAACAAATGCCTTTTCTCTTCAGCAGCTTTTTAAAACAATCTATTTAGCTTTGACCAAAGCACAGAAGGGTAGTCCATTTAACAGGTAGTTGAGGCTTGATATGTGCAATGGAATGGAGAGATGAACAAGTAATGTCTCGGTCCTCAAGAGGTTCAAATTTAGTGGGCTGTAATGTGTTTTTTTGTATTTTATTTTTATTAATCCTCACCCAACATGCTTTAACTAGAAGAAAAGAGAGAGAGAGAGAGAGAGAGAGAGAGAGAGAAACATTGATCAGTTGCCTTCCGTACGTGCCCCGACCAGGGATTGAACCTGCAACTCAGGTATGTGCCCTGACCATCCATTCACCCCAGCTGTTCTTTTCTGGGCCTGGGAGAGCATGACAGGCACCCCTTGTCATGTCAGTGGCAGGTTCCATCTCCTCTGTTCTTAGGTCATTTCCTGATGGTAGCTGGTGCCCCCAGGGCTAGCAGCTGCTGGCCATCATTCCCCTGGCCTTCAGGCTGCACTATCCCTCCTGCACTGCTGTTTGTCCCTTCTTCCTGCCCCAGCCAACATCAAGCTCCTCCCTCCTTTGCATCCCTCCTTTAATGCCCTGCAGATGGACTTCGGTCCATCATCCTGTCAAGACCCCCTCACCTCCCGGCTCCCCCAGATTCAGTCAGTATCTCATGCACATGCTTACACACACACACACACACACACACACACACACACACACACACGCTCTGCTTAATACCTCAGAGTGTACTTCCCTTCCTGTCACTGAACTCTTAGTGACTGTCTAGGTTGTTCTGTCCCTTCTAGGTTGAGAACTGGGAAGGTGACCATGGCTTGATGGTGAGTTGAGGGGGGAGTCAGGGTGTCAGTGCTGGGCCATGCTGGAGACTCTCGTTCTGGGCATTTGCTGCACCCACATGTTGCACTCTACTCTTTCCTTAGAAACCCAAGGACTTTGACTTCACCCAGCAAAAGCTGACCGACAAGAACCTGGGGTTCCAGATGCTGCAGAAGATGGGCTGGAAGGAAGGCCACGGCCTGGGCTCCTGTGGGAAGGGCATCAGGGAGCCCGTTGGCATGTATGCATCAGGCACTTGGGGCTGGGGAGGGAGGGGAGGTGTTGTGCCTGTGCCTAGAAGAGGCTTCCTTTGGAATTCTGGTCCTAAGTCCTTCACCTGCAGCCGAATTCTTGTTCCCCTCATGGTGAACATGGTTTAAAGTTGGCAGTTTTTTGGTGTGTGTGTGGGTGGGGAGGTTGTTTTATTTTTTGTTTTTAGCGAAGGGAGTCTTCAGATGAGATGAGAAGCAGACATTTCCATAGGCAATTGTTCACCCTGCTCCTTGCTGTGCTTGTGCAGACTTTTTAAATGGCTTCTTGGCCCCTGGCATTTTGGCCACGTTGTCATAAAAGCTGAGTGGTGATTCTAGGTAGTTACACCAAGGAGCACATTTCCTTTTCTGGAAACCCATATGCAGCCCTGCCACGGGGCAAGCTGCTAATTGGTTAAGGCCAGCAGGCATTTATTTCATTGATAACTAAGTTTAGCACCCGTAGGGGGTAGGGGGATGGGGACGGGGACGGGCTTTCTGCTGTAATCCAGGCTCCTGAGCACCTGCACAGGTGAGTGCCCTGTTCCTGTGGGGATCCCATCTGCACTTTCCCTCTCCTTTGCCGCCACATACTTCTGTCCATTCTGATTGCTCAAGCCATTTCCAGTCTCTTGGTGGCCAGGTCTGGGTGCAGGTGTGGCTAACTCTCCGTTTTGCTCCTTAGGGGTACGGCCTCCGAAGGGGAGGGGTTGGGCGCCGAAGGGCAGGAGCACAAGGAAGACACGTTTGACGTCTTCCGTCAGAGGATGATGCAGATGTACAGACACAAACGGGCCAACAAATAGGTATGTGCATGAGCTGGAACGTTGGGCATCCTGCCTACGCTGGCATTTTGATATGCAGCGACAGTTCCTCCACAAAAGTTGGTGTTTCCCACACTCCAAAACCAGACCTCAAAATACAAAAAAAAAAAAAATCAAAAAATCTTTGAGGGAAACGAAAGGAGTCTTTGGATGCGGATGTTGTCCCCCCTCTCACCTTCCAGGTTTGGCTGAAGGAGTGAGTGCCTCACTGGCCAAGCACAGCTGCACGTGGCCTGCTTGCGGGGCCTCAGTTCGGGACTCCCAGGCTGCCACAGGAGCGGCCTGTGTCCCACAGTGTGAGAGTGACCTGGAAGCTGGCCGCAGAGGACCGTTTCCCTCTCTGAGGGTCTTCAAATCCTTTTCCTTCTGAAGGGCCTTAGCCCTATGAATATCCTCATCTTTCTCTTCTCTTTTTAGTTTCCCTCCCCACCCATAATATCCAACTCAGTTTTGAACAAAATTGTTCTCTCCTTAAATAGATGAAAACCATTGGTGAGAAAGATAAGCCTTGAAGCAACAATTATTCTAAAAACGCCACCTCTGCCCCGGATCCACCCTGGAGCCAGAGCCCAAGTCAGTTCGGTGTGTACATGAAAAACAAATGTCTCTGCAGTTTTTGGTGCAGAGATTCTGCTGGCTTTTCTTTTTCTTAAAGAAAAAAGAATGCACCACTTCCAATCTGCTTTTGCCTTTCCTCTTCTTCCAACTGCTTTGGGCAGCAAGTCCTCTCCGAGTCTTTCCTGGTTCCCACAGAAGGTGGTGCTGCCCTGGCACATTGCTGTCCAGAAGTGTTCTGTTAGCAAATTTGATGCTGAAATGATTACCAATTGTGTCTTCTTATTGTTTCCAGAATTTAAACGGGATCTAATCTGTACTCTGGCACCACAGCCTGTCGGTGGAGCACTGAAGCTCTGAACAAGTGGAGATACTTGATTCCATGAATGTGTTATTTATGGAGTCTCATCTCTTAAATGCATCCCAAGAGACTTAACAAAATATAGCAACGGTATAATACAGCTGGATTCAGAGGGGAGTAGGCACCTCACTGATGAAACTTTCCGCAAATTTTTAATTCTCTTTAGAATCCACAAAGAAAGCTACAGTTTGTGTTTTCTTTTTAAACCACATATGAAGTTGCCTCCAAAGCGGTGGGGATAAACTCTTCCAGACTCTTCATTTTTTGCACGTGTGGCAGCGGAAATAATGTTCTGTTAGGGCCCTTTCACAGAACAGGGAGGGTCTTCTCGGGGTGGACTCCACAGCTGTTTGCTCTTTCGAGGTGTGCGATTGCCACCCCTTCCCGCTTCTCCCTGTGCTTTGCAACTACATGTTAAATTCTCAGGCTGTGGTCATCTCAACCCTTCTTCCTAAAACAGCAGTGTTGAAGTTTTAAATATGTGCTAAAATCTAGATAACTTGGTCGTTCTGATAGTACATGCTTGAGGAACACAGCAGTGAGTTACCTTGTGTTGGCTGCCAAGAAATCCTTGCATTCTCAGAGCACAGACCTCCCAGTTATAGTCCTGCTTCTCTGGTTCTGTCTTACCTATGTCCGTCCTGCCGCTCACCATGGCATATCGCCTGCCTGGTGCCCTCTCTCTACATGTCAGGTATAGCCCCCAGATCTCTGCCTGCTTCTGATCACTTCTATTGCTTTGGCATCCAGCACATCTTTATGGCCATGGCAGTGCCGGCGGCCCTTCAGCAGAGGTGAACCAGCCTGCAAGGGTGGTGTGTTTTGGGAGAAGCACACCTGTGGAAGTTCATCTTCTCCTCTCTTTCCTGTCCTTTCATCAGCCTTCCATGTTGGCTGTGGGTTGGGCCACAAGATGAACTCTGAGAACAGGGCCTTGGTCACCCATGGTACCTGTTGGTCACACAGTACCCGTTGGCCTGAGTGAGACGTGCATCCCCCAGCACATTTCTCTTCCTCTTTGAGCATAGCTCTGAATGTCATATTCGCTCTGTCCTAGTGTGTTCATTCTTGGCTTTCTCCACTTTTATTCACAAGTGAAATGCTTTAGGAATTCCCAGGATGTGAGCCTTGTCCCCACAACCTCCTGTCACTCCTCCTCCTGGGGACATCCCCCTTTGAGCTCACACTGTGAAGCTTTGACAAGTATTAAAGGAAACACCTACTTCTTGAGCCTGCAAAGTCTTCTGAGCACTTAAGTGACGTTTCTCCTGTGGAGTCAACATTGAGGCGTTGCAGGTGCCAGGATGGAGTATGGTGGAGTGTCCTCTGCCAGCTGCTGGCCGGGGACCAGTGCGTGCTGGCCCTCTGCAATCTTGCTCTCGGCAAAGGATGCTCTGCAGGGAACTTGTGAATGTGTGTGCGGGTGTGTGGCCTTGTCAAAGTCACAGCGTCTTTTCTGTCATTCTAGTTCCAGGGTCTCTCCCGTGAGGACAACAGGCATCCGGAAAGGCTAACGCGCCACTTCGGGTGCTTACTGTCTCGGGCTTGTTTCCATCACTGGAAATCAAATAGAGAATTTTAGTGCTTTTGGTCCTTGGTAAAACCTAGAAGACGTTTGTGATGTTACAAAATGGAAGTTTTGTTTGTGTTTTTAATCTAAGAAGTTGTGAATGTTAATCACTTAGCAGTTGCAATAAATGTAGAGGAACCCGATCTTCCATGGTCTCCATTGATGTATTTATAAAATCAGGCCATTGGGGTACATGGTAGATGTGGTGCCTGCATGGAACCAGGTCATAAACACCCTGCCTCGGGGCATGTCCTCTGCCTGCCAGGGTGGGAGTCTGGTCAGTAACTGGGAAAGCCCAGAAGGTGTTGAGACAAGGGTAGGTAGTGATCAGGACCCAGTACACCGGGGAGCAGGCAGGCTCTCTTGGGGAGAGGGGAGTGCTAGGAATAGAAACCTACCTTTGAGAGGGTGTCGTGACTTGGGAGCCCTATCTTAGAAGCCCATGACTGCCCACCCCGCACCCTCCTACCTCCCCCATCCCCGCAAGGCCTTGCTGACTCCCAGGGTTGGGGTTCCAGCTGCCAGAGATAGACCAAGGTGCAGCTAGACCTCCCCCTGACCAAGAAGCCAACCTGTGGGTGTCTTCAAAGCTCCGTGCTGTTCCTATGTGCTGTCAGCCTGTATCTGATTCCTCTACCAGCTACCCCTGGCCCTTCAGGTTGTGGGGGGGAGAGCAAACATCACAGCAGGTGGATGAACATATGGGCCTGCAGGGGCTTTCACCTGAGCATGGCACAGGCAGGAGTCAGGCTTCGGACGTACCCAGGGCACCAGGGAAGTGGGGAAGGGTTGGGGAGGGGATCTGTCGGCAAATTAAAGGGGGACAGATGAGACAAGGCGCCTTAGGAAGCTGATGTGGGACCCCTGAGTCTTCCTTCTCCCCACTGTGTCTTGGAGGGCACTCAGGAGTGGTGAGGGCCCATTTGACAATGATGGGAGCTGCTGTCAGCCCAGAACCTCCCAGACATTTGCCTTCATCTTCACCAGAGCCTGGGAGGTGAGTGTGTGATACGGCCTTAGCGCCATGCCCTGAGAAAGTCACCCAAAACCTACAACCCCCACCCACTCTGGGAAGGCTGGCGGTGGGGGATGAGCAGCAATCAGAATTGCTCTCCAGTAGCCCCACCAGCTCCTTTTCACCAGCAGACTGGTGGTGACTTAGACAAGGACATATGGTATGGGGGTCTCCAGCCTGGGACATGGCCTGGGTTTTGACCTCAGGCTGGTCATTCCACCTCAGGCCTCAGTTTCCCCTCTGCCATCTGGGAAGGATTCCTTTCAGTTCAGAAGGTAACATTTCCTCTGCTACCTTGGAATTTAGGGCTAACTGGGACCTAAATATGCCACTCTTCTCCTCCCAGCTTCCCCTCCAGGAGGCCTCCTGAGTGCCCCAGGGCACCGTGAGAAGCTGAGCATGCTGCTGGAGAGGCTCTAATACTTAGTTTTGTTTGGGGGTTGGGGTTTTTTTTTCCATTTTCACATTTTTATTGGGGGCCATAGGGGAGAGGGCCTGTTAGTGGAGGTGCTCACAGTCACTCCAACTTGGACCCTAGGGGTCCTGGGGATGTCGGGCATGTTTCCATCATCTCCAACTAGCACTGGGTAGTTGTAGGGTGTAACCTGGCTGATCATGGCCCCGTGCTTGGTGCAAGGGTTGAAGGGGGCAGAATAATACCAAGGCCTCCAGTGGTGAAGAACTCAACCGGCGCCGGCTCCGTGGCCCAGGTGTTCTTGAGGAAGGCAGCAAGTCTCCCGGCCATCTCGGTCTTGGTGGCCTCCAATCTTCAGTTTTTAAAGCCTTTGTTGCCCTGACCAGGGAGCTCAGTTGGTTAGAGTGTCCTGATACGTCAAGGTTGGAGGTTCAATCCCATATCAGGGCACTTAACAAGAATCAATGAGCCCTAGCCAGTTTGGTTCAGTGGGAAGAGCATTCAGTCCCTGTGGACTGAAGGGCCCCAGGTTCAATTCCGATCAAGGGCACATACCTGGGTTGCGGGATCAATCCCCAGTGTGGGGCATGCCGGAGGCAGCCAATAAATGATTCTCTCATCATTGATGTTTCTATCTCTCTCTCCTCCCTTCCTCTCTGAAATCAATAAAAATATATTTTTTAAAAAAGGATCAATGAGACATCTGTAATACTGTCAACAATAAAAAATTTTTAAATTACATATGTAATCTATAATAATAAAAGCATAATATGCTAATTAGAACAAACTTCCTGATGAAGCCAAGGCTGCATTATCTAACAAATGTTCTAAAGGATTGGTCCCTATACCCTACAACACTGTAAATAAAGCCCTAGAAATGTCATTTCTGGGGCCAAAGGGCTCTCCCTCCATAGCATGCCTGTGCAGTCCAACTTGGGAGCAGGGGGTAGGGGATTGACCCTGTCAAAGCTCCTGTTTTTCCCAACTGTGCCTGCGTGGGACATCATGGGAGCCACAGACTCTGAGAAGCAGTCTACCACAACCACGGCCATGGTGGAATTTTCACTCTTTACCTCACACATTTCTGTGTGGTTTGACATCTTTGCTTCTATGATTTTAGAATGACAAAATATTGTGGATGATAAACTCAGCCTTGGGTTTGCTTTCAGAATCAACAGAGATGAGAGGTGTCAACTTCAGAGCCCATAGCACAGGCTATAAACTGACATCTTCTGATAGTCAGTGGCCTCTCTGTACATTAATCCTTGAATCCAGCAGAAGCCAGCCCATTTCCCAGTGGAGAAACTGAGGCCCAAGCCAGTCTGACTCCACACCTGTACTCTCAAGGATCTCCCATAGGTCTCATCTGGTTTTGAAGCACATGCACGCATGCAGCCCATGCTTGTGTACCTACAGTTATGCATGCACATAACAAACACGTATGCACAGGCTCAAAGACATACAGATATGAATACACAAACTTGTATAGACACACATGCAGACACAAAGATATGTGTGTGCACATGTATGCTCAAGGATATGCACACAGACACCTACACGTGTACACACATACATCTGTGCACATACACATGCACATACTCAAAGATACATGTGTGCACATGTAGGCTCGAAGACACCTGCACACAGACATGCACACACAGATGTGCAAACATGCACCTGCAGGCTCAAAGACACAGGCACACATGTAGACATGCATGCACATGCACACACGTCGTTCCTATTTCCCACCAACCCCATGCTCATAGCCCTGGGAACTGACTCTCAAAAATTGCGGCTCAGGTTGAAACGGCCCTGGTGAGGCTGGGACAGCCCCAGTGAGGTTGAAACGACCCTGGTGAGGTTGAAAAGGCCCTGGTGAGGTTGAGACGGCCCCTGTGAGGCTGGGACGGCCCCTGCGAGGCTGCAACGGCCCCTGGGAAGCCGAGAAAAATACCATATGATCTCACTCATTTATGGATAATAAAGACCATTATAAACTGATGAACAGCCGAAACCGGTTTGGCTCAGTGGATAGAGTGTCGGCCTACGGACTGAAGGGTCCCAGGTTCGATTCCGGTCAGGGGCATGTATCTGGGTTGCAGGCACATCCCCAGTGGGAGATGTGCAGGAGGCAGCTGATCGATGTTTCTCTCTAATCGATGTTTCTAACTCTCTATCTCTTTCCTTTCCTCTCTGTAAAAAATCAATAAAATATATATATAAAAAAATAAATAAATAAATAAAAAATAAACTGATGAACAAATATAGATACAAAGGCAGAGCAGCATTGAACAGACTGTCAAACTACAATGGGAAGCCTGGGGAGGGTTGGGGGTGGGGGTAAGAGATCAACTGAAGGACTTGTATGCATGCATATAAGAATAACCAATGGACACAAGACACTGGGGGGTAGGGGAGGCCGGGGGAATGTCAAGGGGGAGGGGGGAAGGAGACATGTGTAATACTCTTTGTAATACTTTAAGAAAAACAAAATTAAATTAAAAAAAAAAGTAAAAAAAAAAAAAAAGAATTGCGGCTCTGCCCTGGCCAGTTTGGCTCAGTGGATGGAGCATTGGTCTGCGGACTCAAGGGTCCCAGGTTCGATTCCGGTCAGGGGCATGTTTCTCTCTCATCAATGTTTCTAGCTCTCTACTTCTCTCTGTAAAAATCAATAAAATATATATTTTTTAAAGAATTGCAGCAATTTCTCTCCCGGGCTCCGAGATCCTAAAGTGCTGGGGTCCAACCCCAGAAGGTCCAGGGGTTCCCAAAGGTATGGACGGAGTCGGTGAAGAGGGAATGACACGGAAGACAGCGTTCAGTCGATCATCATGGTTGGGTTCTCTTGCCTGGTTCTATCCAGGATCTCCAGCCAGGTTCTGTCTCCAGCATCTCCTGCCAGGTTCTGTGTCCAGGTTCTCCAGCCAGGTTCTGGCCAGGTTCTCTTGTCATGTTCTATTGCTAGGTTCTGTAGCCAGGTTCTCCAGTCAGATTCTGTCTGCAGGTTCTCTAGCCAGGTTCTCCAGCCAAGTTCTGTCTAGGTTCTCTTGCCATGTTCTCTCGCTAGGTTTCTCCAGCCAGGTTCTGTCTTTATTGTCTTGTTACATCTGTATTTATACCAGTTGATTTTTATCCTATCAATTTCTATTCCAAAGGTTAGGGCGTTTCTTATCTCCATTCCAGGGAGTAAAGATTATGTAGCTTAAGGGCAATTGTTCCTAGTTAAAGTGATTAACTACCAGCCTGGCATTTAATTAAGGGGTTTTATTCCCTCCCTAACTTCAGGGGAAAATCCCTACCTGGAGAAACAACCTTTCTCAGAGAGGTGACCTTGGTTAAAACACATAGCGCCAAGAAGGTGAGCAAACATATTAAGAACAGTATGCCGTATACGCCAGGTCCCTTGAAACATGCTGTGCAGATGTTTCTTCCCTGCAGCCACTGTGTCAAGCAGCAAGGACGGCCCGGCTTCCGGCTCTAAAGAGCCCATGCATCTGCCTTCAGTGCCTTTCAGGCTTGAAATGTCTAACTCCCAGGTCTGGCCTCTTTCCCTCTAATCACATTCTTAGATTTAATCTTCTCCACCCAGGTGCTGAGCTAATCCCATCTTTCCCAGAGGAGACCCACCCTTTCCTCCTGGGAGGGACAGAAGTTGGAATCTCTCCCTTTGCCCTCTAGGATGGCACTGTCTCTACTCCAGCTTGTCTCCTTTTAAATCCCAAATTCACCCAGAGAAGAGTCTTTCCATCTCTCTTCTTTCCAAGAAAAAACACCCATCTTTACTTGGCCCTGGGTCATAAATAGGGTTCCACTAGGATGGCCCACCCCCACCCTGCCCAGCCCTGACCCTGCTTCTCATGGTGATTTTTACCTGACCTCCCTCAGAGAAGCCTTAGGGTCTGAAGGGCCACCCACATGCTCAATTGCCCACCCCTTGATCCCTGTGGAGATCATGATCTGCTATGTCTCCTGACATAAAACCTTACTTGATGCACAGACACATTTCATTTGTTTTCTTTGGGGATGACACCAAAGGTGTCAGCTGTGGGCGTTGGCTGTTTTAACTGTGGATACATTTGGATTAGTTAGTCTACTGTGGCCAAAGACCCTCAGCAACCACGATCTCAGGTTGTGCTTTTTCCTATTTAACATCAGGAAACCATTACACCTCCACTGTCTCACACTGAGGAAAGCAATCGGGGGCCATCAGTCAACCTCAGTCAATGTCTATGAAAGGAATCAGTGAGCCAGGCCTCAACCTTGTCCCTCCCTAACTTTCTCTCAATCCATTAATCTGGAGAGAGGAAATAATCCCAATAAGATTAACGGATGGAGACAATAAGATTAAGGGAGGTTTCTGATTGGATGTTATCATTTGAGAAGGTGTATAAAAACCTCAGGCACCAGAGGAGAGATTCAGAGTCCTCCAGCTCTGCAGTCAGTGCCCTGGGTCTTTCTCCACCAGGTCTGAGATCTGAGCCCCAGCCAACCCAGTCACAGCAGACATTTCTGCAGGACTCCTTCTGAGCCTTGAAGATGAGCATCCGGACCCCACTCACACTCCTGCGGCTGGCAGGAAGGAGCTTGCTGAGGGACCAGGCCTCAGCCATCGCAGCTCTGGAGTACCTTCCCGCAGAGCTCTTCCCGCAGTTCTTCATTCAGGCCTACTGTAGGAGAATCCCGGAGCCCCTGAAGGCGGTGGTGCACGCCTGGCCCTTCACTGTCCTCCCTCTGGGCTGCCTGTCACATCTGTCCCTGGATGAGGTCTTCAAAGCCGTGTTGGATGGGCTGGACGTTCTGCTTGCCCAGGAGGTTCGGCCCAGGAGGTGGAAACTGCAGGTGCTGGATTTAAGGAACACGGGAGCCAACTTCTGGAGAATGTGGTGTGAAGACAGCACCCAGAAGTGCTCACGGACAGGGCCAGTGGCTGTGCACAGCTCCAGTCCCGACATGCAGCACCCCTTGGCTCCCTTGGAGGTATTCCTAGACCTTAAATTCAATGAAAGGGACGGGGATGAGTTTCTCAAGTACATCATCCAATGGGCCAAGGAGAGGGAAGGGTTACTACACCTGTGCTGCAAGACGCTGAGGATTTCTGAGGTGCCCTTCCAGAGGGTCAGGAGGGTCCTGGATGGGGTGCAGCTGGACTGCATCCAGGAGGTGGAAGTGAACTGCACCTGGGACCTGCCCACCCTGGGGACGTTTGCTCTTTACCTGGGAGAGATGAGTAACCTGCAGAGACTCTCTTTCTCCCACATTCACGTGTTGACAGAGGAGGAGAATGGGGAGGAGGAGGAAGAGGAAGAAGAACAGGAGGAAGAGGAAGAGGAGGAAGAACAGGAGGAAGAGGAGCAGGAGTGGGAGGAGGAAGAAGATTGGGATAGGAAACAGCAGGAGGAGCAGCGATCCTTTTCCCAGTTCCTCTCTCAGATGCTCAGGCTGCGGCACCTTCGGGACCTCAACATGGCTTCTCCCTCCTTCCTCAGAGGCCGTCTGGACCAGATGCTCAGGTGCCTGCAGACCCCCTTGGACAAACTCTCCATAATAAATTGCCAGCGGCTGACGCATTCAGACCTGACACACCTGTTCCAGTGCCCGAACCTCAGGCAGCTGAAGTCCCTGCATCTGTTTGGCCTCAGGCTTGCGGATTTCAGTCTTGAGCCCCTCCTAGTTCTGCTGGAGGCAGTGGCACCCACCCTCGAGGACTTGGGCCTGGATCATTGTGGGATGGTGGACTCCCAGGTCGAGGCCGTCCTGCCTGTCCTGAGCCGCTGTCGCCAGCTCAGGGAATTCACCATGTCTGAGAACAACTTTTCCGTGGCCTCCGTGGAGAAGCTGCTGCGCCACACAGCCGGGCTGCGCAGTTTAGAGATCGAGCTGTACCCCGTCCCCCTGGAGTGTTACAGGATCCAAGGGACTGTCAACCAGGAGAGACTTGCCCTGATCCAGGCTGAGCTGACAAGGACCCTGAGGGAGTTAGGACAGCCCAGGAGCATCCTGCTTGCCACCAAGCACTGCAGTGAGTTTTATGACGTGGCATTTTCATGACATGGAGCCCGTGATGTGACCCTGCTCAGTGGGTGCACCCAGCAAAGGCTTCTTTCTGGGCCTTTGGAAGCTGAAACCTCGGACCAGGGTGCGTTAAGCAGGGGGCACCCGCGTTTCAGGTTCATGCTCAGCTTGAATGGGGAAAGGGAGGGACCAAGCCCGGGAACAGGATTGCAGGGGCCAAGGTTGGGGCGTTCCTGGGACCTCAGGGGGCAAGTGTCCTAGAATCAGAAATATGAATCTGATTTGCATGGGGAGCGGTGAGGGGTATTTGGGCTCCAGCTGCATGTGTGGGAGTTAATCCTGAGGCAGATGATTGTAAAGGAATGATCAGAAATAAAGACAATTTCAAAGGCCAAATAAATAAATAAATAATAAAAAAAAGAATTGCGGCTCCATGATGAATCTGGCACCAACCACTTCCCTCCGACCCCAGGAGGGGGACCTCACAAGTTGACCTTTTGCTTGATTTTTCTCCAGAGATTTCCCAGGTTGTCTTGGGAGCACAGTCTCACAGTTCCTGGAATTCCTGGTCCGGTAGTGAGTTTCCACTTGGAGATTTCAGCATTTATGTTTTGATGAGTTGCTTTTACCCAGAGAAAGCTCAGAGCAAAACAGAATTTGAGGGTTGGAGTCCTCAGCCTTTGCATGTGCTCACTGTGCTGTGTGACCTAGAGCAAGTGACCCACCTCTGTAGGCCTCAGTTTCCTCACTTGTGAAATGGGAGAATAGTAGCATCTACTGCCAGGATTTTGAGAATCGGTGCCAGCATTCCATGAAGCTCACAGGTGTCAGATGTTCCATTTCCACCATTCTGTGTCACTGGGAAGCTGTCACTGAGGTTTCCTATCAGCCCAATTGTCTTCCTAAAAATAAAGTTCCCAAGTCCTTACCTAAACACCGTGACACAATGGAAGGCCGCCATGGATGACCTTGCAAATTCATTTCACCTCTTAGAGCCTCAGTTTCCTTGTTTGTAGCATGAGGATGTTCTTCCTGTCCAGTGTCAGCTGAGAAGAGTGTATGTGACAGGGACTCAGAGGAAAGCCACACAGGGAAACAGTAAATACCCAGCAGCATCCCGTCACTGACAAGAGCCCGGGGAAGTGTCAGAATTGCTAACACCTGTGTGCTGGCTTCCATGAGGACCATCCAGCCTTTTAGTTTCTCTCTGATGTGAAACGCACATAACAAGATTCACCTTTTTTTTTTTCTTTTTGTATCCTCACCTGATGATCCCTTTTCCTTGCTTTTCAGAGAGTGTGAGGAGGAAGAGAGAGAGAGAGAGAGAGAGAGAGAGAGAGAGAGAGAGACATTGACTGGTTGCCTCCTACACACACCCTGACAGGGCAAGGAGCAAAACTGCAACCCAGATACATGCCCTTGACCAGGAATCGAACCTGAGACCCTTCGGTGCGAGGGCAGATGCTCCAACCACTGAGCACACTATCCAGGGCGAATTCCCCATTTTTTAAAGTGAACAATTCAGTGGCATTTAACACATTCACAATGTTGTACAACCAGTTCCTCTACCTACTTCCAGAACATTCCATCACCCAAAAAAGAGACTTCGCTCCCATAAGCAGTCACTTCCCATCCTCCCGCCCCAGCCCCTGACAAACACTACTCCCCTTTCTGTCTCTATGGATTTGCCTGTTCTGGGCATTTCATATAAATGGGGTCAGACAACATGTGGTCTTTTGTGTCTGGCTTCCTTTACTTGGCATGATGTTTCGAGGTCCATCATGTTGTAGCATGTTTCAGTGTTCCAGTCCTTTTCATGGCTGAGTAATATTCCACTGTGTGGATGGACCACATTTTGTTCATTCATTCATCTGTTGATGGGCATTTGGGTTGTTTTTACCTTTTGGTGATTGTGGATAGAGTTGCTCTAATTATGGTGCACAAGTTTTGGTTTTCTCCCCTGTTATAAATCCTCCTGGGTCTATACCTAAGAGTGGAATTACTGAATCATATGGTAACTCTGTGTTTTACCTTTTGAAGATCACCAAGCTACTTTCTACAGAGCTTGCACTAGGCTCCAGCCTTTTTTCACCCTAGCTGGACCGGTGCCTTTAAACACTGGTGCCCCTCTGCTCTGTGAGACAAACCATGGGAGTCAACCCAGGGTGTGAGTCCTGATGCCCACAGATGTGTCAGGAGCCTTGCTGTGCTGGTGAACCCCTGGGGCAAAGCAAATAGAGGGGAGGAAGGGAAAATGTGAGGGGACTTTGGATGTGAAACATGACGGAGCTTTGGAGAAAGGAGTTTGATCCAGGAGGATAAAAGCAAAGTAGGGTGTGGTTTTTGTAGAAATGTTGGAAAATGTAGACAGATGCCCAGATACAGGGACTTTCAGCTGTATTTGAGCAAAGAGAAGGCAGGTCTATCCAAAATGTCTGCCTGGGAAAAGGGGTGCTCTTCCTGCTCCTCCCCAGCCATGTGCCTCATTACACCGAGACAGCTCGCCAGTGCCGTTTAAAAAGAAAACCCATTGAAGAATATTCAAGGGAAGTGAAAATGAAGCACATGCTGGCGGCAATTGTCGGTCTTTGTTTCAGAGGCAGCTGTGGTCTTAGGAGAAAAAAGAAAAAAAAGCACCAGATTTGAATGGAGACTATTTCCTCCCAGATCCTGGCTCACAGGCTGCCATGAGTCCCTTCAGTGTCTCCCTGACCGTTTCTCAGTAGCCTCCACCCATCTATCTGTTGGTTCACTCATTCATTCACTGGGTGACCCTCCCTGAGAGGGGGAAGGGTCAGCCCTGTACACACCAAGATGCTGTTCCCAGAAGGAGCAGGAACAGACCCAAAATCAAGTCTTCACCTCTGAGCTATACACATCTTGCTTTTGACCAAGACATTCACCCCTTCAAACACCTCTGGCTTCACATCACCTTCCATCAGGCCTGGGGAGCACCTCTGGACCTGCCACTGAGTTCCACTCCTGCCCTCTCCGCTTCCCTCTGTAAGATGGGCCACAGGTAGAGAGCATCTTGCACTCAGCAAACAGAGGTCACGCTGGTTCTACAAAAAGCAAGATCCACATTAAAAGTGCAAAGAAGAGACTTTTCTGAGTGACAATGGGGTCCACGTTGGGAGAGGTGTCAGGCCCAGGAGTCAGGACTCCGCAGCAAAGGTACAGCGGGTACCAGGCGCTTAGGAACGGCTGGGGGCACAGCAGAGATAGACCATGTGGCTGTGGGCCCAGCACGGGGAGACCAGCCTCTGAAGCTGCATTCATCTTCCCAGGAAAGACACAATTCTCTTTCCCCTCAGCACCCCCACCCCCCACCGCACCCCCTCTTCCACCCTAGTTTCTTGTTTACCCATTCAGGGTCATGATTTATTTTCAGATGAGAGTGTTGTTCTCCTCACTCTCTGTGGCAGCCCGCCAGCGACATGTGCCGGCCACAGGGGAGAAGCGGCCAGATCGAGCCCGGCCTGAATGGGAGAAAGCAGGTCCTGGGGAAGGTCCTCGGTCAGGTCTGGCCTTGACCTTCTGTTATCCGCATGGGCACCAGCTAGGAGTGCAGGGGGCCCGAATGCTCCGATTTCTCCGTCCTCCTGAAGAACAGAGGGGCTGACATGCGGTTACAACACTGTCGTGGTGGTGGACAAGAACAATGTCCTGAAGCCGGGAGTCAGCCGGGAGTCAGCCTGGGTGAGCCCGGTGTGGTTCACGGTGGGCTTCGAAGGGCCCAAAAGCAAACACTCCTTCAGATCATGCAGACAAATGAGTATGCATTCATTTTAGTTTTTAAATTATGTTTATTTTATTGTTTATTAGATTTTATAAAGTTGAGTTCACTATCCGTTCCCAACTTCAATTTGGAAAACTCCTATTTCTCTCTAAAGTCAATGAACATGTCCTAGGGCGAGGATAAAAAATAAAAATGAATGAAAAATGATACAGGCTGCCCTGGCTGGTACGGCTCAGTTGGTTGAGCATTGTCCCGTGCACCAAAATATTCCCTGTCAGGTTGTGCATGTGTATGGGAGGCAACTGATCGATGTTTCTTTCTCCCTTTCCCTGTCCCTCTCCCTGTCCCTGTCCCTGTCCCTGTCCCTCTCCCTGTCCACTCCCTGTCCCTCTTCCTCTCTTTCTCCCTCTCCCTCTCCCTTCCTTTCTCTCTAAAATCGATTAAAAAGAAAAGTGATACAGGCTGCACATGGATGAATCTTAACAACACGATGTTGAACGAAAGAAGCCAGACATAAAATAAAATAGCACATATTATATGGTTCCATTTATATGAAATGCCACAAATAGGCCAATCAACAGAGACAGAAAGTACATTAGTGACTGATACAAGGTAGGGGGAGAGGAGAATGAGAAGTGATTGCTAATTAGTGGGAAGTTTCTTTTCGGGGGTGGGGGACGGTGATGAATATTTTCCGGAATTAGATAGTGGTGATGGTTGTACAACTTTGTGAATATACTAAAAACCCATTCAATTGAACTTTAAAAGGATGGACGTTAGCCCTAGCTGGTTTGGCTCAGTAGATAGAGCGTCGACCTGTGGATTGGTCCTGGGTTTGATTCCATCAAGGGCACATGCCCGGGTTGCAGGCTTGATCCCCAGTGGGGGACGTGCAGGAGGCAGCCAATTAATGATTCTCTCTCATCATTGATGTTTCTATCTCTCCCTCTCCCTCTCTGAAATAAATTTTAAAAAATATAAATAATAATAATAAATAAAACTGCTGAAAAAATGAGTGAAGAGATCTGGGGTACCCTTTACTCCACTTCCACCCGTGGGAACACCTGCATGAATATAGTACATTATTACAACCAGAAAATTGAGAGCAATACAATGGACAGACTTTATTTAGATTTTTCATGTGAGTGCCTCATAGAATTTTAAAGAAAGAATAATAATAATGGCAGTAGCCGTTTGAGTGCCAGCTGCACAACAGGCTTACTGGGACCCCATCTCACAACAGCTCTGGGAGGTGAGGACCATCTCCCAGAAGAGGCTCAGAGTAAGAAAGTCTTTACCCAACACTGAATTTTTGTGGGTGGTGTGAGGTAGGGACCATGTGTTTTGTTCCACATGGAATCTGGTAGCTCCCGAACAATTTCTTGAAAAGCGTTCCTATGTCCAGGCTCATACAGGAAACCGGAGATTCCAATCCAGAAACAGCTGACTCAACTGGGAACCGTCTCCACATCCCGTGTGGGCCTGAGTCCAGCAAGCATTGCCTTGTCAGCACGATGCAGTGACTTTTAAGAGCGTTTGTCAGAGGAAGCAGGGCGGGGAGGTGCAGGCCAGCTCGAACTTGCTTCCTTCCCACAGAATGCTGAAACGTCTCACTCAGCCTTCTGCCCACCCAGCCCCGCCTCTTTTAATTTTTCCCTTTTCCTGCCTTCTTCTGGGGGGGAGATGGACATCTGGCTGTTTGTGTGTGTTCCTGTGCACATCTTCGCTAAAGAAGTTCAAGGTCATGGGAGGTGTGAACATGAGTCACCAGGGCCACCCTCAGTCCTGCCCAGTACCCTCCAAGTCTCCCTGAATCACAGAGGAACTCTGCCAAACATCTAGGAGCCTCCTAGACCATATTATAGCACATATTATATGGTTCCATTTATATGAAATGCCTCAAATAGGCAAATCAACAGAGACAGAAAGTACATTAGTGACTGATACAAGGTAGGGGGAGAGGAGAATGAGAAGTGATTGCTAATTAGTGGGAAGTTTCTTTTCGGGGGTGGGGGCCGTGGGCAAACTACGGCCCAAGGGCCGGATCCTGCCCGTTTGAAATGAATAAAACTAAAAAAAAGACCGTACCCTTTTATGTAATGATGTTTACTTTGAATTTATATTAGTTCACACAAACACTCCATCCATGCTTTTGTTCCGGCCCTCCGGTCCAGTTTAAGAACCCATGTGGCCCTTGAGTCAAAAAGTTTGCCCACCCCTGTCCTAGACTCTTCTTCTCCTTCAGCCTCCAGAACATTCTCCTCAAACCCTTGACCAACTTCTCATGATCACTTCCCCCACTCAGGCAGGCCATCAGTGGCCCCCAGAGGCTGCCCAACTCATCTTTGGTTTCCCTGACATATCACCTCCAAGTGCCTTTTCCCAACAACAGCCACAGGAAGGATTCCAGAACTTATAAACTACACCAAGTTACTCCCCAGCTCAAACTCTCCTATGATTCACATCATCCTATAATAGAACCTACTCCTGTGATCCCTAAGGAGGCCCAGCCCCTGCTCATCATCTCCCTGGCCTCCTCCCCTACCCCTCCCTCACATTCACCCTGTTAGAGCTTCAGCATCCTCCTTGATGTTCCTCGAACATGTCCAGCTCCTTTCCACCCCAGGACCTTTGCACATGCTGTGCCCTCCACCTGGGACACCCTTCCTCCTGATCTCATTGTGCATGACTCCTCCTCTTTCCAATTTCAGCTCAAATGTCACGTCTTCAGAGGGTGCCTCCCTGTACAACCAGGAGACAATAGGGCAGCCCCCACTTCACTCCCCCACCCTCACCCTCATTTGCATGATCTCCAGGCCATCTCTGCTTCCTGACTGATTTCCTTCTCAGTACCTATGACCATGTGACCTCTCCTTGTTTATATATTTACCTTTTATGCTTATTGTAACTCCCGCACCCAGCAGAACATAGTTAGACCTCAAAATATCTTTGTAAAATGAGTGAGTGAAGGGATGAACAAGTGAATGGACTGAAGCAATTAAGGGACCAGAAGTCACAAGAACTTCTTCTGACGTTCAGCTACTGTTTACACAGTAACAGTATAACAGTAACAGTGAGGGAACTGTTTACACCTTCCTCAATTCAGAGAAGACCCCAGCAATGGCCACTGGGCATCTCTAGAAGGAACCAGGGCGGGATGGAAATGGGGATACAGCCCAGCCCCATACTCACCTAGCTTGGTGCCATGGGGCAACCCCAATGCTCTGAGCTCTAGCTTCCTTCCCTGGAAAATGGGCCTGATGATAATTGTGAACTCCTCTGTCGAATGGATGAATGAATGAATGAATGGAACTATGCCAGGGAATGATGAGAGCTTTGTAGACAAATAAGAGGACAGATGGAAAGTGCTGGAAGGGGCATGGTGGGTTGACATGGTAATGAGTGGAGGCTCCCTGGAGGAGGTGACACTGAGCAGAGTTTTGGGGTCTTTCTGGAAGCCAGAGATTCCCCCCGGTTGTAACCTCAGATTTTTTTAGTTGAAGTAAAATTTGCATAACACAAAATAATGATTTTAAAGTGTATAATTCAATGGCACTTAGTACATTTACAATGTTGTGCAATCACCGCCTATTTCTAGTTCCAGAACATTTGACCCTTAAGAAGTCACTCCCCAACCTGCCTTTAGGAGCCTCTGATTTTAATCCACCTCTTGCGATGCCAGTGTCTGTAACATTTATTTGCAAATGTCAGATGTTCAGCCCTGACCAGTTTGGCTCAGTGGCTAAAATGTTGGCCTGTGGACTGAAGAGTCCCTGGTTCGATTCTGGTCAAGGGCATGTACTTTGGTTGTGGGCACATCCCCAAGTAGAGGGTGTGCAGGAGGCAGCTGATCGATGTTTCTCTCTCATGGATGTTTCTAACTCTCTATCCCTCTCCCTTCCTCTCTGTAAAAAATCAATAAAATATATATTTTAAAAAATGTCACATATTCAGGGAAATGGACAGATGTTCAGAGATATGGCGTGGTATGGAAGGCAGTATGGCCCTAGGTGTCCATCGAAGGCCTTGAAAATGTGTGATTCCCTTATTTATTTGTTTGTTTGTTTATTTATTTATTTATTTTAGAGAGAGGAAGGGAGAGGGATAGAGAGATAGAAACATCAATGAGAGAAAACATCAACGTTTGATTGCCTCATGCACGCCCCCATGTGCCCTGACTGGGAATTGAACCAGCAACCTCTTGGCTCATGGGTTGACACTCGACCACTGAGCCATGCTGGCACGGCTGTAATTCCACTTTTAAGGCCAGGCCCCAAAAGCATCCCTTGAAGAAGCACCCTCGATGCCCAACCATAGGGGATCAGTTTAACAAATCATGGAAAACCCCTGATAACATCTTTCAACACAAGAGGGCAGACTGATATTAATCGGTATGGAAAGTGGGCCTCCACTGAGAAGTCATGTACAGTATGATTGCATTGTGGCTGAGAAGAGGCGAAAAAAAGTAAAAATCTAGAATGAAATAGATCATCCTGTTATAACAGTGATTTCTGGGCATTCACTTTGTTCTTAAATTTTCGTTCACTCAACAGATGTTTACCTAGCACCTGGAGTGTGCCAGCCCTCGCCCACGAGGACAGGGATGGCATCTGAATTTAGTTTGTTTTCTGTGTGTTTTTAAAAAAATATATTTTTATTGATTTCAGAGAGGAAGGGAGAGGGAAAGGGAGAGGGAGATAGGAACATCAATGATGAGAGAGACTCCTGCACGCAACTACACTGGGGATTGAACCCGCAACCCAGGCATGTGCCCTGACCTGGAATCGAACCGTGACCGGGTTCATAGGTCAACACTCAACCACTGAGCCATCCGGCCAGGCTGTGACAGTGTGTTTTAACTGATCAGTGAACACCAGGCACATTGTAAGTTTGGAACAAAAATGCATTCAGGGAATTAAACACTATGACAAGGGACCTCTTTACATTATTTACATTATGCTTGTCTGTGTTTCCTCTGAAACAGATTTTACACTGAGTACATATCACTTTGGCAATCAGAAGAGAAAATACATAAAGCTAAACATGTTAGAAAATGTACACATGGCCCAGCATCAACGTATGAACTAGCAGTTCACAGTTCGATTCTCGGTCAGGGCACACGCCGGGCTGCCTGCTCGATCCCCAGTGGGGTGGCGTGCTGGAGTCAGCCAATTAATGATTCTCTCTTCATTGATGTTTTTATCTCTCTCTCTCCCTCTCCCTTCCTCTGAAACCAATAAAAATATATTAACAAAGAAAAGAAAATGTATGCATGTATGTCGCCGCCCTCCCCCAACCCCTAGACCACTGAGGCCACAGCAGCTCCTGGCTTCTCACCAAGAATAAGATAGGTACATCCCAGCTTCTGAGGTCTACTCACCAGGCCACTAGCCACTCAACACGCTTGCCACTGTCTCAGGAGGTGGGAGGGTCCCCATGGGCCCCTCAGCTCTTGGCACATCTCCCTCCCTCTCTCAGACGCAGTTTCTGCAGCTGTAGAAGGTGGCTGCGACAGCTCCCACCAGGGCCAGCTTCCGAGTTTAACACTCTGATGTCACTGTCTTAAAGTTCTGAGTAATTTCAACAAGGGCCCCTGAATTTTTCTTTTGCGCTGGATCCTGCAAATCATTCAGGCTGCCCCTGCTGGATCTGTCAACAGCTCTTATCCTGAGCTCGGCCATGATTCCCTGCCTGGGAAATGGGCAGCCTGCACATACTGTCTCCCCTGTGTATGCAGTTGGTGCCTAATGTGTGATCCTTTCTCTTTCCCTCAGTAGTTCTCTTCCCCCAGCCTGGGGGGCAACAGATTCCTCTACAGGAAGCAGATGTTTCCGTCCAGTTGGAGGCCTGGAATTTCAGTGATAAGAGGGCCTTAAGAGAAAGAGAGAGAGAGAGAGAGAGAGAGAGGAAGGAAGGCCAAACAGGGCAGAAAGGAGGTTATTTGGACAGGCTTCCTCTCTGAGGTCCTGGGAGGGGTTCGAGCACAGAGCCTGTGGCCAACTCCAAAGATAGAATAATCCTGCTGATAACAATGCCATTTGTTTATCAAGTACAAACCGGGGTACCCTCTGCATGGGGATAACCAAGGATGAAAGCCTTAAGATCACCTTCCTCAGGCCATTTGTCATGTGGACTCTGGTGAATTTTATCTGCAACATGGAAACGCAGGTCATGTCCCTTTCCTACTCTAAGCCTTTCATGGCTCCCCAGGGCTGTGAGTGTGAAGTCTACATTCTTCCTTGTGACCCAGCCGATGGAGTTCCCTGCCCATCTGGCTCCCCACTCTCCTCCCAGCCACCCTGTTCCAGCCACACCTGCCTCCTCGATGCTACTCCAGGGGGCTGAGCACATTCCCACCTCAGGTCCTACGCACACGCTGCTCCCCTGAACCACTACCTCCTCTGAGCAGCCTTCACCAGCCACCTGTCTTTGTGTTGCTTTGTCTGGTTTTCTCTCCTTTGCAAAAAGCTATCAGAAGTCATCCTACTTGATCCTTTATTTGTCATCCATCTTGTCTACCAGGTAGCTGTGCTCTCCCTCAGGGTAGGCCCCCCACACCCCCCACACCCCCCCGCCAGTGCCCAGACACAATCAGTGCTCAGTAAACACAAGTGAACAGGTGAGGAACCCCAGTCTTACAGAGGAGGAAACAGGCCCAGGGAGGCCCCCAGTGCATCTATGGAGATGGGCTGTTGGACTCTTGGAGTCCGAGCCCAGATTGTACCAAATTCCTCTCCTGTAGGTAAATAAGGTTCCAAAGGCTGCAGGGAAAGGGCCAGGCTTTCCACCTGTCCAACTTTTGATTTGGGGAATCAGCCTAAGCCTCCTAAGTCTCAGTTTTCTCTTTTATAAAAATGATGTTAGAGGTCAGGTCCATGGGGTCCTGCCTTGGGCTGCCACAGCAGGTGTCCTGCACCCCAGCACCCCCTTTGTGCCCTCTCATACTGGGTGGCACTGGGGCCCTGAGAGGTCTTGACCTACACCTGGACTCCAAGGAGCCCCAGTTTGAGATAGAAGCAGAGCCAGACATGGACCCCTATGGGGTCAGGATTAGGGGAGTGGAGGGAGTCTGAGAAGGCTTCCTGGAGGAGGAGGTGTTGGAACTGAGTTCAGAAGCTCAGATGTGGGGTCCAGCAGCATAGCCAATGGTGATGAGAAGCTGGATTCTTCCTCTGAAGCCTCCAGGAGAGCAGGAAGGTGAGCAATGCAGCCAGTTAAAGAGGTCCTGGGGGGCAGAGGGAGGGCTGTTTTACGGGGTGGCCCAGAGAGGCAAATCCTTACTCCAACCTGTGTCTGGAGACCAGGAAAGGCCTCCCTGGCAAATCAAGAGAAGAGGCTGCCGCATCTGAGTCACCCAATTCCTGCAAGAACATTCGGCACTGGGCGGCCCCATGTGGGCCGCCACCAAACAGGAACACGGCCCCCCTTCTCCCCAGAGCCCCTCCTCACTGTCTTCCCCGAGGCCTCCTGCTCTCTGTTCCCACAGCTGTTCCTTCAAGGCCACAGAAGGAGAGTAGGAGGAGAGGGCAGGCAAAGGCGAGGCCATGTAGGCTGCTCAGCCAGAATTCAGGAACTTGTGGAGAGGGGAGCTTCCCTGGCTAAAGGTCCAGTGTGTGCTGGGGCTGTCTGAGCCTCAGAACTCTGTCCAAGATGTGGAAACTGAGGCTCACAGAAAAGGAGGGTCTGCACATGTACACACCCCGGTTCTCTCCTAAGAGCTAAATTTCAGCCTGGAGCCTGCAGTATAAATCTGATCACATCCCTCCCTCTCTGGGTCCAAACTCTCCCAAGGCTCCCCAGTACCTGGAACAAAACCCACACCTCACTATGGCCCATGAGGCCCTATCTGGCCCCTCAGCCCAAAGAACCCCCTACTCTCCTCCCACTCACTCTGCTTTGGCCACCTGGCCTCCCTCCAATGCACCCAGTCCATCCCTACCTCAGGGCCTTTGCACACACTGTGCCCTCTGCCTAGAGCACTCTTTGTGAGTTATTATCCCTGTTTAATCTGTCAAGAAAAGTGCAAAGAGAGGAAGTCATATGCCCAGAAACACACAGCAGTTCCCACCCAGGCCCATCGGACCAGTCCCCACCCCCAGCCATCTCCCACCAATGGTGCCAGACCTCCAGAACAGCCCACCTCAGAGCTGATTCTCAGCCCCTCCAGGTCTTGCCACCTCAACTATGTGCCGAACACCCTCAGGCCTCAGGTCCAAAGTCCCTGCTCAGGGAGCTCCTGGGCCAACCCAACCCCCACATCTCCCAGTGTCCCTCCTGCTGCAATTTCTCCGCCCCAATTTCTGCCCTTCATTTGGGCAGATGCTGGAGCCCTCAAGGACGGCAAAGCCAAAAATAATCGGGCGACCTACCTCCCAAAAGTGGAGCAGCCCCGCCCAGCCACCTGGCACAGAGGAGGTAATTAGTGCACGAGGCAATGAGGGTAATTAGGTCTGTGGGATCCAGACCACAGATCCATGTTAGGAGGGGGCTCTCCTGGTCCTGGGAGCTTGAGTCCATAACCCAGCCCATGAGCCCAGTCCCCAGACCCTTTGTTCCTGGGCCTAAAGGTGCCTGGCTCTTACTTCCTGGGTGCTGTTTGTTTAGTGAATTAACCTTGGCTTTGGGTAGAAATTGAGTTGAATCTAAATTTAAGGCAGGAGACTTTCACACACACACACACACACACACACACACACACACACACATTTTTGTTGTTGTTAATTCTCACCCAAGGGTATTTTTCCATTGATTTTTAGAGAGAGTGGAACGGAGGAAGGGAGGGAGAGAGAGAGTGTGTGAAACATCTTTGTGAGAGAGACACATCGATTTGTTGCCTCCCACACGTGCCCTAACCAGTGCCAGGGATTGAACCTGCAACCCAGGTACGTGCCCTTGACTAAGAATCAAACCCATGACCCTTCAGTGTGTGGGCAGACGGTCTAACCACTGAGCAACACCAGGTAGGGCCACTTTCACCAAGACTGGGTCATCAAACTCTCCTCTGCCATGATCCCCATATATCCACCCAATGCTGGGAGATGCAAAACCCAAGGGAAGCCTCAATCCAGCCCTTGAGGTGCCTTCAAGCTTGGAAGTCAGTGTTAGACACAAACATCCCCAGCCCCTTGGGGTCAGGATTGGATCAGAAGGGGGGAGGGTGTTGGGGAGGTCTAGAGGAAGAGGAGGGAGGGCTTCTCAGAGAAGAGAACATTGAAGATGGGGCTTTGAGGGATGAGCAGTTTTCCCCAGGCTAAGGTGTGATGCTGGCTCCCCTGGCATGGCTGTAGGGGAGTGAGAAGGAGGAGGATGGCTGGAGAGGCACATAGGAGTTCAGAGCTAAAGATTTAGAGGACATCACGCCAGGTTGGACCCGAGCTCATGCCGTGTTGGGACCCTTCAACCCTAAAAAAGAATATTCTAAGAACTTTGCTCTGGATCGAAACCACATGCCCAAACACTCAAGAATAAATGTGTTTATAACAGTGAACATTACTAAGCTCCTGGGCCCATGCCCTCTTCACTCAAGGACTCGTTGGATTCTTACTGGAAACCTCAGAAGTGAGCAGCATTCTTACGCACATTTAATAGATGGAGAGACTAAGGCACGGAGAGGGAGACTGGCTTCTTTAAGGTCACACTGCTGGTGTTAACATAAAAAACATTCAGACCTGTAAAGAATTTTTGTGAGTTTATTTGAGCCAAACTGTAGACAATTGCTGGGAAGCAGGGCCTCAACTAATTGAGATAATGCTCCGGAGAATGGTGGGGTTTCCTCTATTTTTATACACTGCAATCAAAGGAGGGACGTAGGTGGGTTACATGAAATCCATTGGTGAGAGAGTAGAGAGGCGGGAGAAAGCAAAGGGGGGGGAGGGGCGGGGGGAGGGGAACCCCTGGGATTGGATAAAAAGTAAAATGATAAACACATACTTAGGTGGGTACAGGAACAATTAACATGATAACAATGAAGGAATGTGTGGTATCTGTCCCCAGGGGGTCCAGAAAAAGGGAAGTTATAAGTTACCCAGACATTTCAAGGATATGTCATCATAGATGCAAAAAGACAGTTAGGCTCAGTTAAGGTAAAGGTTGACCTTGTCAGTGAAGATACCAGCCTAGGAGGTGACTACCCACCATAACTGCTTTTAGCTAAAGTTTCATTTCAGACCATCCTTTGTGGTTACTTTAGGTCTTTGAGTTTGCCAGACTGCCATGCAGGCCTTCCCTGAGCTTGTCAGGTTAGCCAGGGGTGGGCAAACTTTTTGACTCGAGGGCCACAATGGGTTCTTAAACTGGACCGGAGGGCCGGAACAAAAGCATGGATGGAGTGTTTGTGTGAACTAATACGTGTGAACACTGCTGCTGGTGAAGGAGCGGAGGGGAGAGCAAGAGAACCCTCCGCTCTTCGGCTCCGCGGGCCGGATGGAACAGCCGAACGGGCCGGATCCGGCCCGCGGGCCGTGGTTTGCCCACGGCTGGGTTAGCCTGTGGCCCACACTGGTAAGAGGCAGCAGGGCTGGGAATCACTTTCTGGCTCATGTGACTCTGGAGACAACCAAGGACCAAAACTGGAGCCTGGGGATCCGTTTCTTCTGGAAGCATTTACCGCGTTCCTGCTGCACGTCAGGCTTGCTCTAGGTGCTGGCGCAAAGCTGTGTAAGAGGTGGGCAGTAGCCAAATGGTGCCATAACAGATCTGGGTGGCCATGGTGACCCACGCCATGTGGTTGGGCACGTGGCTTTGGGGAAGAATGACAGACTTCGGCTGATCGGATAGGACAGGAACCCTCCAGGGAGCAGAGAGTATTTAGCCTTAGCTCAAAGGTTGGGTCAGATTTAACCAGACAGAGGTCCTAAGTTCACTCAGCAAAGTGCTTCCCTCGAGCCAAACAAGCCCTTTTAGTTCCTTTTTGGTCCCTCCAATGACAAGTTGCTCGTTCCCTCATGTCCTTGTTCAACCCGAAGGGAAAGCTGTGGCTTCTAGTCAGCCTCTCTGCCCTGCAAGGAGAAGGGGCCTCAGTCTGTGTCTACATCCAAGGGATAGTGAGGAGCTACTGGTGTCACCTGGATCCTCCCTGCCTCCTCCCCCACCTCAGCCCCGAGAGCATCAGCCCATTCTCCAGGTGAGAAAAACTGAAGTCCGAATTGACAAAGCCACTCCCTCAGTTTGGACTTGACTAAGACAATATCAGGTTAGGGCTGCTCAAGGCCAGCACTGTCCCAGCCCCTCCTAGAGCCAGAGGGGAACCCAGGAAAGGATTCACCTCCCCACTTTCTCTCCTGCTGCTGCCTCTGCCCACACAAGGAGGAAATTTGGCCTGGGCCCCTCCCCACAGAAAGGCCAAGTGGCCCTAGCCACCGAGCCATAGCAGCCCGGCATTCAGCACACCCTGGTTCACTTCCAGAAGCCTTGGCCCTGCCGGCACCTTTCCAGTTACTTTTTTTTTTTAATTATATTTTTGGTAATAAGGAAAAGTCACTCTGCACAGAACAGACGGCATTCTCTTTGTTCATGCATTTTGTGGCTTCGGGCCTGCGAGCAAAGCCAAATCTTTTGCTGGTGCAGATGCCTTTGTGAGTTAAAACCGAGTCTGTGCTTCCATTTCCCCAGTGAGCCTGGGGGTCCAGGATGTGCCCGCCCGCCAGGAGTGCCCAGATCTGGCCACAGTTGAACAAATAAACAGGTAACGCACATCAGGGATATCACAGAAAGGGAGGGGGGCCTGGGGCAGGATAGGGTGAGATCCTTTCCAAGCCCAGGTTGGTCTGAGAAGCTTCTAGAAGGAGAGCGACCATGGAGCCAAGCCTGGAAGGACAAGGCAGATATGAGTCTGAAGGAAGGGTGTGCCTGGTGGAGGGAACAGCGTGGGCAAAGTCCTGGAGGGAGTAAACTCAGATCTTGGCCTGAGAGTAAGTCTCCAGAATTCACCTAACGGCAGTTTGAAGGTAGCTACTAGCTCAGATGTGTGATTCTTGTCAGGGAACAGAAATAAAAGAAGAGGGAAAGGAGATGTGACAGAGAAGACAGAAAGCAAAAACTCTGAGTGGTCAGAAAGCTTAGCTGTGGCGAGGCTCAGAGCTTCAGGCATGCAATGGCATCCTGTGACTTGGGGGGGGGGTGTGATCACCATGTATAAGATCATGTGCTCCTGACATGTATGTGCAGGGGTGCACTGCCTCCGACCAGAGGAGCAATCCAGTCATGCGGACCTCCAGCTGCCTCGCCCATGTGGTGGGAACTGGACACCGACATTCATTCCCTCCACCCTGGATTCCGGGACCCTAACACACGTCCTCCAGCCGTCGCTGGCATCGTCACAGTTGTTTTGCCACATAGTTACAGTTCTCTGTCTGCCGGTCTCTGTGTCTCTGCCTCTCCCCCAGTCTCTCTGTCTCTGGGTCTGGGTCAATGTCCCTCCCTCACCCCAGCCCCCTTACCCACCCTTACTCCCCGCCCTCCCGGCCCTTTACCCATTGCACCGGGCTCTCCGACCTCCTTCCCCCGCCCCGCCCCGCCGCGGAGGGCCGGCAGGGGGAGCTGCGGGAGACCTCGGGGATGTGGAGGGGCGGGGAGGCAGGGAGGCGGGGAGGCGGGGCGGCGGGGCGGGCGGCGGCTGCGTCGGGACCCGTTGCAATGGGACCGGAGGCGGCGCAGGCGGCAGCGGCAGCGCAGACAAAGGCGCGGGCGGCGCGGAGGGCGCGGGGAGTCGGCGCCGCGGGCCGCACCCGACTCCGCCGGGACACTCACGGGGAGCCCAGCCGGCAGGGTGAGCCTGGCCAACCGAGATGGCGTGCTGGCGCGGGGGGCCCCGAAGTTCCCGGGCCGGGAGAGGGCGCGGGGAGCCCCGAAGTTCTGGATACGGAGGCTGAGGGCGGTCCGGGAAGCTCCGAAGCACCCGGTCTTGCGGGGGCTCAGGGCCCCAAGTTCCGTAGCTCGGGTCGGGAAGGGGACAGTGAGAGCTTCCCAAAGTTCCTCGCCCCGCCTCGCAGGAGGCTGCGAAGGTGTCTCCGAAGTTCCAGACCTGGGGAGGGCGCGAAGGGACCCCGAGATTCTGGACCTGGGCATGGAAGGGGGCAGAGGGTCCCCAAAGTTCAAGAATCGGGGCGGCGCGGAGGATCCCCGAAGTTATGGGGTTGGAGGAGGCAGATAATATGGTGCCGAAGTTCTGGACCCGGATCCGGGTCGTCACGGGGATCTTGGAGTCCCAAGGTTGGGGACCGCATATCCCGAAGTTGCGGCGCGCACTGGGCGCCCCACTCCTGACGCGTGTGGGGACTCGATCCTGACTGTCAGGATCCTGGACCGGGCCACCTGGGTGGGCTTCGCCCGCACAAGCGATTAAGGATCCCGGGCACCGGGCGGGGTCGGGCCCCCTCCGGGCGCCTCGCGGCCCGTGGCGTGAGGGGCATGACTAGTTGGTGAGTAACTTTTCCCAAACGCGCAAGTCACAGCAGGAGCGCCCCGTCCGGAAGGGCCGGAGTTCCTGGGACCCCGGAGCCCCAGCCTGACCCAGCACTGCCCCCAACCTCGGCCGGAGCTGTCGCCCCTCCCCCACTAGGGGCTCGGGTTTCAGACCCCGTGACCAGGACAGCAGCTGCCCAGGACTCGGGTGGGGGTGCAGTCCCCCTCGGACCACGGAGACCACTAAGCCCGGGCGTCCCTTCCCCCAACTTGCCTCCCCTCCCCCAGGTCCCTCCTGAGTCCCCCTGCAGATACTCTGGATGCAAGTTTGAGGGGCAGGGGGAGGGTCAAAAAATCCCCCCATCTCCCTGCCCCCCGCAGCTATTCCTGGCTTCTGTGGGGTGGTGGCTAGAGAGAGGCGTGTGGGGAGTCCATATTCAACCTTGGTTCCACTCAGCCCCCTTGGTATTGGGAGTGAGTGGTGATGGGAGATCTGGTAGTGGGTACCAGGGCGGTCCTGTTTGGCTGCATCTTGACTTTTTGACAAGGATGGGGGCTCCCTGATTGGACTTTGACACCGAATCTGTGCTCTGGGAGGCCAGTGGGGATAGGTCTCCCAGTAGCACCCGGTGGTGCCAGTCTTTGCTGGAGGCTCTGGCTTGAGGAGCGATAGGTGAATGTGTGGAAAGTACTAAAGGGGAGCTGGCTTTGGCCTCCTCAACCCACCCTGAGACTGAGGGGGCTTCACCAAGGTTTTAATAACCCAGATGAGGCTAGGAGATGTCAGAGGCCACCTCTCGGACTCCTCTCGGACAGCCATCTCTTGCCCAGGATGTTGTCGGAGCTTCTCCAGGTGGAGAGAGGCAGGGTCTCCTTGATCTCAGTGATCTGATTCTCTCACCTTTTTGGTTGAAATTCCATGAATGGTGCACCTGGTGGTGAGTCCTGAGGTTGGACCTGCTTGGCCTCCCTCAGCCTGTCCTGGGGGACACTCACAAGTCCTTTCTACCCCAGAGGCCGAACCAGCAGCTCCTGCCACCTCTCTGGCTGTCCCTTGGAGCCCACCTAGCCCAGCCTGACCAATGTCCACAGCCAGGTGAGCCCCTGCCCCCACCGGCTTGGCCCTGAGCCCTCTGGGGGGTGCCTAGTCCCCACTGAGCACCCTCTCCCCATGCAGGGAGCAGCCCATCTTCAGCACCAGGGCACATGTGTTCCAGATCGACCCAGCTACCAAGCGGAACTGGATCCCTGCGGGCAAGCACGCACTCACTGTCTCCTACTTCTATGATGCCACCAGAAACGTTTACCGAATCATCAGCATTGGGGGTGCCAAGGTCCTGGCAGGGCCTGGTTGGGGTGGTGGGCCTGGATCTGGTTGTTGCCTTGCTGTGTGCCCAGGGACAGGTCTAGAGGGAGTCCTGACCCTTTCTGGGCCCCAGTCTCTTCCTTGTGACATGGCTCTGACAAGGACCTTGGAGGCACTCATATAAAGTGATACCCTAGTTGCTCTCATGTTCATTATTTAACAGTTCCATTGACCTTGAACTTTCCGCTCCTTTCCCCAGGCCATTATCAATAGTACTGTCACCCCCAACATGACCTTTACCAAAACCTCCCAGAAGTTCGGACAATGGGCAGACAGTCGTGCCAACACTGTCTACGGCCTTGGCTTTGCTTCTGAACAGCATCTGACCCAGGTGGGCCTCAAGGGTACATGGTGGAAGGGACAGGGCTGGGTCTGTGTCCTCTCTTGGGTGCACTGGGGCCCCTGGTCAGGTGCTGGGCCTCCACCTTTCCAGCTGCAGAAGTGGAAAAACCAGAAGCCCTTCCCTCTTCCCTGATTCACATCCCAGCTCTGCAGGACACCTCCAATTTCAACACACCTTGCCCCTCTCTGGGTTCCAGGAATGGGCTGGGTGCTTCCCCACACACACTAGCACTGTATCATCCCTGCCCTCCACCCTCTGCTGTCTTTAGACGTCAGTATTGTTTTATCCATTGTTTCCCTGGATGGTTGGTTTGTGCTCTCTGAGTCCCGCTGAGGGCATGACGATTTTCTTCTATTAGCTTTCGTTTTCCTTTCATATTTAGGTCTTGAATTTACTTCTGTGGGTAGTGTATGGTAGGAGTATTTATTCCCACAGTAGTATCCAGTTGATCTTGGGTCATTTTAAAAAATATATATTTTATTTATTTTTACAGAGAGGAAGAGAGAGGGAGAAACAGAAACACCACTGCCTCTTGCACACCCCCTACTGGGGATTGAGTCCACAACCTGGGCATGTGCCCTGACCTGGAATCCATAGGTCGATGCTCAACCACTGACCCACACTGGCCCAGCGATCTTGGGCCATTTTTGAAAAGACCATTTTCCCCAGTGAATTGCGCCAGCCCCTTTGCACAAATCAAGTGGCTGTATAACTGTAAATATTTCTTTTATTTTGTTTTTTAAAATATATTTTTATTGATTTCAGAGAGGAAGGGAGAGGGACAAAGAAACATCAGTGATGACAGATAATTGTTGATGGGCTGCCTCCTGCATGCCCCACACTGAGGATTGAGCCAGCAATCTGGGCATGTGCCCCCAACCAGAATCGAACCTGGGACCCTTCAATCCCCAGGCTGACGCTCTATCTACTGAGCCAAACCAGCCAGTGCTAAATATTTCCTTTAAAAAGTATTTTCAAACTGCCCTAGCCGGTTTGGCTTAGTGGATAAAGCGTCGGCCTTCAATTCCGGTCAAGAGCACATGCCTGGGTTGCAGGCTCTGAAACCAATAAAAACATATCTTAAAAACAAACAAAAATTAATGTAACAAAAATGAGAACAGGACAATCACTTTCTTGCTGGCTAGGGCTGAGGTCCCAAGACCTGCTTTCTCTTTGTCATACAAGGATATTTGCATGTGTTCCACGTATTAAAGACAGATCAGCACCCACCTGAGGCTCTCCTTGCTGAAATAAGCTCGATGGAGAGGGAAAGGCGATTCCTTTCTCAGGGTGGCTCAATGTAAGCCTCCCCCATGAACATCCCACCCCCTGCTCTCAAGCTCACTCTGCCCTTTGGGACATCATTTTCCAAGCCTTCTTCCACTTTCCCGGTTCATGAGATGAGGGGCTGCAGAGTTCCCTTTGTAAGTGACAGGGATGGGGCCCCAGGGGAGGGGGCCAGGGGTTTGTTGACTGACTGTTTCTGTCCCCCCTCCTCAGTTTGCTGAGAAGTTCCAGGAAGTGAAGGAAGCAGCGAGGCTGGCGAGGGAGAAATCTCAGGATGGCGGGGAGCTCACCAGTCCAGCCCTGGGGCTGTCCACTCATCAGGTCAGTACACCCTGTCCCATGCCTGCCCAGCGATATGAGGGGAGGGGGTGGGGTTAGGGTTCCTGCGTTGTGATGTGCTGGTGCCCAGAACCAGATGCTCACAAATTGTGGCGGGGCCATGGAGGAGGAGTGTGGGTGCCATGGAGCATGTCAGGGGGAATGTGGCCTCCTGGAAGTTGAGATGGCTGAGGGGGTGGAGTAAAGAGCTGTTCCCGGGCAGTTTCCCCCATGAATTTACTGTGTAATTTATTAGCCACCTACTGTGTGCCAGGCCCAAGGCTGGACTGGGGTTACAGAGATGAAAAGGCAGGCTGGCCCCTGCCCTCAAGGCTCCTGAGGTGAAGTCATAACAAATTCAGCTTAGTGGAGAGGGCTTCCTGAAATGGATGTTGAAATCTGGCCCCAGAGGGGTCCTGTTCCTAAGGTTTCAGATTGCTCCCCATGCCCCCCAGGGCAGATTTCGAGCATCTCTGGGTTTAGACTGACCTGCGTCAGGTTTGCTGCTGGGGAATTGGTGAGAGCTCAGGCAGGCAAGGTCCAGGGGGGCCACGGGGAACCATGGAGGATGGGTGAGAGGGGAAGGGCGCCTGCTCTCAGCCAAGACCTCAGTAACATCAGCCCTGAGGCTAACATGATCTTCTAACCGGTCCTTGACTGACACCCCCCCTCTCGTGACCCCGCTTCTGTCCACACCCTTAGGTGCCCCCGAGCCCCCTCATCAGCACCAATGGTCCCCCCAGCGATGAGAAGCTGTTCCGCAGCCAGAGCGCGGAAGCCCCTGGCCCCGCCGAGCGAGAGCGGCTCAAGAAGATGCTGTCCGAGGGGTGAGGGGGGTAGGGCGGGGCACCGGGACGCGGCAGGAGGTGGGGCTGCGCGAGCCGCTTCTCAGAAGCCGCCCAGCTTGACCATGGACCCAAAGCCTGGGACCCGGAGGCGGGTGACCCCAACAATCCTGCCCCTTCCGGAGTTCGGGAGCCGACCGCGCCCTTGCACGCGCTCCGCTTTGGCCACGCCTTCCGAGGGATGACCCTGCCCCCGCCCCGCTCACGCCTCCTCCGGATAGTTCTACCCCACGGAGCCTCCCAACCCCACCCCGCCTGGCTGGGTCCCCGTGGGCTGACCCGGGCTCCTGCCGCATTCCCTTTGTCTCTGAACAAACACCCGGCGCCTGTACTGACCCCGCCTACGGCAGGGATCGTACCGCCCAGTCCCATTCACTCTCCGGCAGGACCCGCCTGCCCGGACTTCCGCGCCTTGGCTCCGCCCCCACGCCCGCCCCGCCTCGGCCCATTGTACAGTTTCCCGCACTGTCCAGCGTGGCCCCGCCCCCCAGCCATAGCCCCGCCCCAGCCTAGCGCGGCCCCGCCCCTAGCCTAGCGCGGCCGGGCTGGCTCGACCCGGCGCCGACCGCTGCGTCCCCGCAGCTCCGTGGGCGAGGTGCAGTGGGAGGCCGAGTTCTTCGCGCTGCAGGACAGCAACAACAAGTTGGCGAGCGCCCTGAGAGAGGCCAACGCGGCCGCCGCCCAGTGGAGGCAGCAGCTCGAGGCACAGCGCGCAGAGGCCGAGCGGCTGCGGCAGCGGGTGAGGGCACCCTTCCCTCTCAGAGACCCTGGGCCTCCGGCAACTGTGGAGCCCCTGCCTGAGCATGTCCTGTCTGTCCTGGGTTCACCAACTGGCTGTGTGATCTATAGGTTACTTCCCGGAGCCTTAGTTTCACGCTCTGTAAAATGGGTCTGATTTAGCGCCCACCTCAAAGGGGTGTCAGACCCTAAAGTCTTCCCTGCCAGGGGTGGGGTGGTAACTCCGAGCAGAGGGGGCGGGACTGAGCAGAAGGCAGATTCCCCAGAGAGATGCTGAACTTTCTGTCCACCCAGGTGGCTGAACTGGAGGCCCAGGCAGCCACAGAGCCGACCCCAGTCAGTGAGAAAGAGGGGCCAGGCCAGGCGCTGGAACAGCTGGAGTCCTTAGTGCAGACCAAGGACCAGGTGAGCACAGAGCATGTGAGTATGTGTGTTCCCAGGCCTCCTCACCTTCCCTGACCTCCCATGGGAGAGCCAGGACCCCCAGAACACCCTGGGAACTCTTCTCCACTAGGAGATCCAGACACTCAAGAGCCAGGCCGGTGTGCCCCGCGAGGCCCCTGATGCAGTGGATCGGGAGGAGACGCAACAGAAGGTGCAGGTGTGTGTGGTTGCCAGGAGATGGGGTGACTGCGCTTGGGCAGCCAGCTTCTGGTGTGACACAGATTTGGTCTCTTCCCTTCCTGGCTGGTCCCCTTTGGCACGTTTCTCCATCTGTAAGTGGGGTCAGGAAGACAGCTACCTAAGGTGAAGGACTGGAAAGAGCAGATGCTTGGAAGATCTGAGGTGGCTTGTAAACGGTTGTTCTTGGTACAACGTTTTAGATCCACTCAACTGGCAATTTTTTAATCCCTGCTGAGCTTTCTTGACTGCATCAAGTCCTCACACCTCCCCAGCCTGCATTTGAACACAGGTCTGGCTGGCCTGGGTTTTGCTAAAAACTTTATCCAAGAAACAGTCATGGGGCATGTCCTCAAAAGCCCTGAGATGGGGAGGGTATCAGTGTGTCTAAGGAACCACAAAGCCAGCGAGGCTGAGTTGGAATGAGAAAGGAGGAAGGGGATGTGTAGATTTCATCCCCAGCCTGTTGGGTCACAGGCGGCTTTCAGGAAGAGGGCCATGATCAGTTCTATGGTGTTCAAATTGGCTGGGGGAGCAGGGAGTGTCTTCAGCACAGGTGGCAGGGAGATCAAGAGACGGAGGGGGACTTGGTCCACAGTGGGAACTGTGGAGATGGCACTCAGAAACATGCCCCCGTCAGGGCTGGTAACCCTGCCCACCCTCTCCCTGCAGGACCTGGAAACCCGCAACGTGGAGTTGGAGCACCAGCTGCGGGTGACAGAGCGCAGCCTGGAGGAGGCTCGGGCTGAGCGGGAACGGGCAAGGGCTGAGGTGGGCCGGGCCGCACAGCTGCTGGACGTCAGACTGTTCGAGCTGAGCGAGCTGCGGGAGGGCCTGGCCCGCCTAGCTGAGGGTGCTCCCTGAGCCCGGCCTGGCCACCCGTCCTTGTAGGAGCTGGAGCCTATGGGAGCAGGTTCTACACAAATGCTTCCCATTTGGGGCATGGGCTGGCCGCAGGCGGCCCAGCAGGCCACTTGCCCTGGCAGGGACCAGGGCTGACAGCCAATAGAGGGCTTGGCTGCTTACAGCTTAGAGGCTATTGGGGGCTTTTCATTGTGTAAGATTTCTAGACTCTCCACCAGGGCACATGCTGGTGCCCAGATTACATTTCTAAGCATGACTGTGTGTGTGTGGTGGGTGGACACTAAATGTTGTCATTGGACCTTCTCCTGTCTCCTCTCCAATACATCCTAGCTGTCCTCTGCTCATGTAGGGCTGGAAAGTCACTCGAGGCGAGCAGGATGAGGCTCAGAGCCCAAGTGTGTGTGTGGGGGAAGGGGGGGGGGCGGAGTTGGGGAGGGGCTAGGCCACACAGCTGCCTGGTCCTGCTGCCCCCATCCCCTGGGGCTCAGCCCATGTTGTCTAGACCAGTTTGGACTTAGGTGGCCTTGGTTCAGCCTCCCTTCACTCTGGCTGCAAACCCTAGATTCAATGAGGTGGGCAGGCATTGAAGACCACAGCCATGTTCTCCAGAGAAGAGGATGACCTCACCAACCTCATGGCCGCATTTGAAGAGGTGCAGTTGCTATGTCCACTTACAGATGAGGAAACTGACCCTGAGGGACTCACCAACCCAAGGTCACCCACCTGGAACAGCCAGCACTGTAGTTCAGTTTGGGGCCTGGCCCAACAGGAATGAAGAATTGGGGGGGGGGGGGGGGGTGAGGAGAGATAAGGTCCCAGGGGACTTAAAAGGCGCAGGAAGCCATACCCTCCTCTCCTACTCCTGTGCCCCGAGGCAGACTGGGCAAGTCAAAAGACCAGTTTATTATCTCCTGCAAATGACACACCTTCACTTTTGGGCCCACAGCACCCCCTTCAGTGACCCTGGGCTGGAGTCACTTTATGGAGATGGGCCCAACCACATGGCCAGTGTTCTTCCCTTGATAGCTTGACTTTGGGCCAAGGCTTAGAGAAGGAGCCAGTTGGGGCCACAGAAGAGGAGCCATGTACTGCACAATGTGGGCGTCCATGGGCTCCACTGAGGGGGACTGGGCAGCTTGGGAGGGGAAAACTGCCCTCCAACTCTCCAACCCTCAGTTTGATGAAGGAGTCTTAGGCTGGGCAGGTAGGGGCCGAGTGGGCCTTAGGCCAGGTCCTGGGCCTGAGCGGGCCTCCGGTCGGGCTTTGGGTAGACGGCCCCTGTGGCCAGTCCCACCGGCCTTCTGCCGCTGCAACGCGTGCTCCACCTGCTCCTTGAAGCGCCGGTTCTTCTGCTTGATCTTGGCCAGCTCAGCCTTGCGCTTGGCCTCCAGGTCAGGGTCCTGGCTCGGGGAGGACAGGGAGATGGCTGAGCTGGTTACTCCCTACCTCAGGAACCTTGCCTCCCACCTGCTGGCTCAGCCCTCACCTTTCCCTCCAGGATCAGCTGCTTCCGCTTGTTAATTTCCTTCTTTTCATCAAAGTTGGCTGCCTCAAGTTTCTGGGGTTGGGGAGAGGGAGAGGCTGTCATGGGGGGTAGTTCCCATCTCGAAGGGAGCACCCTGGGTCCCAAAGATCAGCTCCTGGACACTCACAATCTCGCATTCCCTCCGCACCACGTTGACCTGTGTGAGAATCTGCAGCACCTCAGCCTCCTCCACCAGGAACTCCTCCAGCTTCTTCTCTGTGGGGACAAGGGTGGGGGGAGGGGGCAGACATGACAGGAAGAGGAATTTCAGCCAATACTGAGTTCCCAGTGTGTGTGTGTGGAGGGGGGGGGGGGGGCCATGCAAGGTGTCTGGGGGTCTTAACAGATAAAAGTCAGGTGGGCAAGATCTGGGATTTCAGACCTAAGTAGGATGTAGGATACAGACTGCTTCTGTGTGTGTGTGTGTGTGTGTGTGTGTGTGTGGTTACCAATGCTAAGAACTGGATTGGGGGGGAAAGTACTTTTTTGGGCAGTGTTCTCTAAAGTCAAGCTGTTTCTGAATTTGAGGAGTCACTGGTGATTAGACATGCCCTCGTGGTTCTTGGTCTTGGCTACACATTAAACTACCTGATGGGGGTTTTAAACAGACTCAAGCCTCATCCCTAGGGCCTTGGACCTATTCACAGGGACCACCCACACAAGGTCTCAGAAACCAGACCTTGCCCACCAGATGGCCATTATGGGGAGCTTCTCTTTCAATAATTGGGCAAAAGAAACTTCTTTGGGGGATGTATAGGAAGGAAAGTGGTTTAAGTTGGCTCGTGTGAGAAGGCAGGTGGGTATCCCACTCCTGCCCCCTTACTCACTGATTTGCTCCTCGATGGCATGAACCAGGTGGATGTCATACTGTGTCACCAGTGTGATGGCCTGTCCCTGCCGCCCTGTAAGGACATACCAGTTACCTGCTATGTGCCAGGGGCCAGGATGAGGGGTCAAGAGACAGGTCAGGACTCCTCTTGAGAGGAACAGAACTTGGTGAGTAGGTGGGGGCAGGTGAAGGAAGCCTGGGTTATCAGGGCTTGACCCCCAGCAAGACCCGTGTAGTGGGTGATCTGCCCCAGGGGAGCTGAGCTGCAGGACGGCAGGGAGAGGTGGCTCTCTTGCCAGCTTGGCCCTAATTGGAGCAGGTGATGTGGCTGACTCCCCTTTTGGCATGGCTACCAGGGAGCCCAGGCTGTTATGGCAGCAGTAAGCTGTGACAGGCCTCAGCCCAGATTTCTGCATGCCAGTTTCTCCGTTCCGTTTCTGTGACAATGGCTAGTGCTGGACCAGCGCTGACAGCTGACCAGGCCCATGATCCTTGGAGCAGCTTCAAACAGACATCATGTTCTCGTTACCCACCACTTGACAAAGCAGTAAGGTCCAGAAAGCTGATGTGATCTGCCTGAGGCCACAGGGCAGGAGAGAAGGGGCAGGACCAGTACAGCCCCAGAAAGTATCTCTCCACTCCAGGCATGACAAAATCTCACAAATGCAGCACCCCTCCCTGTTAGAGCTGGGGATCAGGGAGATGGATGTCTCCTTGGCCACTGGCTAGGGTCACAGTGAGGGGTTAAACTTGGATATCAAATCCCATAGACAACACCACATTCACCAGGGCTCATGCACCCACTCACTGCAAGGTGCCAATTGGCAGCCCGACAGTCTAAGAGGACTGAAGTGAGGCAACAGGGATTGATGAGGATTGGGGCAGTATATGCTATGTCCCCAGAGACAGATGTAGGTTCTATGAAAAAGCCAAAGTACCCCCACCTTTGCTTTTAAAAGGACAGTTCCCCAGCAGCTTTCACCTGGGGCTGTATCCCCCCACCTGCCCCACTAGCTCATGACTTTGGCTCCTCATGGTGTGGGCAAGCTGTAGGGATGGCTCCCCAAAGGCCATCCCACCCGTCTACTCACCTGCACGGGCTGTCCGGCCAACTCGGTGGATGTAGATCTTTGGGAGCCCGGGGGTATTGTGGTTAATGACCACCTGCACCGTGGGAATGTCCAGGCCCCTAGAGGCAGAGGCCGATCAGCACCACTGCCCACATGGTAAAACCGGTGCTGGGACTCACCCAAGGTCACTCAGCAGTGAAACGGGCTGCCCAATCCTGGCCCGAGGCCAGCCTCCCCCTCTGGCCCCTCTGTGGGGTGTCACCGGGCCAGCACATAGGACGGAGTATTCTGCTCACCGAGAGGCCACATCTGTTGCGATCAGGATCCGATAGATGCTGGACTTAAACTTGGCCAGGGCAGCAAAGCGTTCTTTCTGAGCCGGATCGGGGAAGAATTGGGGGAATGGGGATGGGGGTCGGATACCATCTTAGTCAATGAGCACTTATTGTATGAGGCCTAGGACAGGGCTGGGGCCAGGATGGTCCTGCCCTCACAGGGTGCACAGTCCAGGGAGGGAGATGACTAAAAAAGCCAGAACGGGCGAAGGGGGGTGGCAGGAAGAGTGTACCAGGCAGAGGGAAGAGCCTACGCAAAGGCCCGGAGGCTGGGAGGAATCACAGGCAAGGAGAGCAGGTGGGGGTCTCCTCACCTGTTTCATCATAGAATGCAGAGCCACAGTGGGGAAGTTGAACTTGCGTAGCATCATGCACAGGACCTGGCAGGTCCTGGTGGGAAGAATGCACTTTCAGCCCCTACAAAAGCTGGGGTCCTGGGAAAGTGCTCTTTGCCCCCCTGCCCCCCACCCTGCCTAGGACCCCAGGCAGGTGACCCTGCACAGACAGGCAGGGACAAGCTGAGGTGCAGGGTGCCTTGCCCACTGACATCCTCTCTGCTGACTCCTCCCAGCCTAAGCCAGCAAGAGTCAGCCCCAAACCCAGACTTTTCAGGTAGCCAATAAGTTCTTCAGGTCCCATCGATGTGGTATGGACTGCCCGCCTACTGGCTCACGTCAGAACAGTCTACAGCCTCTTGACAATCCCTGCACATGCTTCAGAAGAGTCAGAAGTCCCCTGGGTCTATGGGGAGCACAGCCCCAGGTGTGGGTGCTGCTGCACTGGGCCTCAGGGACCTTAGACCATAGTGAATAGGCTGCTCCAAAAATGGGGACAGTCTGGCTTTCATGTTAAGGGCAGATCTGAGGAACCCCCATTCCTAGCTCCACCTTCAGAAGATGTGATCCTGGTGAGTGGCTTGTTCTGAGCCGCTTTGAGCAAATCTCACAAAACCTCTGGTCTGAGCGAGGCCCTGGAGTGCGGAGACTGGCTGTGTGCCTCCCACCTGGGACCTCGGGCCACCTCTTGGGCCCTCATGGAAGTCTGTGGGAAGCGGGCCCACCAAGCTCACTTGCATGTGTTGGTGAAGATGATGATGGACCAGTCTTCATGCTCATCATGGAACTTCTGGATCAGGTGGACCAAGTAGGCGTCCTTGACCTTCTCAGGCACCAGCAGGTAGCGCTGGTCTAGCTGTTCTACCGTGCGCACCCTGGGAAGGGGTAGGCCTCAGTTTCCCCTTCTGCTGAATTCGGCCAATGCCCTGCCCACCTATGGGCAATAATCTCCATTGGGTGTATTGGGTGTAACCCCACCACCACCCCTGCCTGCCCCCGACACCCCGGGAATGTGGCTGTGGACTCACGGGGCTTGAGCCTCCCAGAAGAAGGGCTGGTTGGTGGCCAGGCCCTGCAGCTCCTTTAGTGTGTCAGTCAGGGTGGCACTGAAGAGCAGCGTCTGCCTGCGGGCCGGCACCGCTGCCAGGATGGCTTCCAGGTCTACGGTAAAGTCAGTGCAGCCCTGCTCCAACAGCCGGTCTGCCTCGTCCATCACCTGCAACGCCAGCAGCAGCGGGTAGTGGTAGTGGGTTTGGGGTGAGTGTGCTGTCCAAGGCTGGCCTGCCTCCCCCATGTTCCTCCTTCCCAGCTCTGACCATGAGCCTGGGAGCACGCTCCCTTGAGGTCTTGGAGGTCCTGCTCCATCACCTGTCTCAGCTCCAATGTCACTTCTTTAGACAGGCCCTGCTCCCAACCACCCCCACAGGTACAGACTCCCTCTTGTGGGTCTGAGCTATCCTTGTCACGTTCCTAACATTCTGCTGGATGGCCTGTGGGACCCGTTTTCCAAATGGATGAATCAGTGCCCAGGCCAACTCACCAAGAAGCGGATTTTCTTGATGCTGAACGTGTTGGAGCTGCGGAGGTGGTCAGCCAGGCGCCCTGGCGTGGCGATGACCACATGTGGTTTCCGGGACAGCTCCAGGGCCTGGGCCACCATGTCTGCAGGTGGAGGGCAAGAGGTGGGGCTGGGCAGGTGGTCCAAGTCTGCAGGGGTCCCATACCCAAAGCCTCCCTGGGGCCCCCGTACCCATGCCGCCAACGATGATGCAGTCTTTCAGGCCCAGAGGCTTCCCCAGGACCCGGAACTGCTCTGCGATCTGGTAGGCCAGCTCCCTGTGGGTGTGAAGGAGCCGGGCTGGGTGACAGAGGTTTTGTACCTGTCTCCCATCCCCATCTCCACCCCCAGGGCTTCCCGACCTGCTCTCCTCTGTTCACACACCCTCCGTGGCTTCCAGGCTTCTTTGGACAAAAACTCTGACGATTAGCGTCGGAGGCCTGTGTGGACCCTTCCCCCTTACCAGACTAGACCCCAGAACAGCCCAGGGCCCCTCCCCTACTGGCCTCTCCTCCTCCCATGTTCTCAGCAATGGCCTTGACACCAGTCACCAAAGCCTGAAACCCTCCTGCCCTGGGGGTAGCCAGTGTTCAAGTGCCCTCCTCTCTGCCCCTTGGCCCTGGCTCCAACCAGGCCTTTTCTCAGCCCATGCCCCCAATTCCTGGCCTCTTGTCTCGCCCTCTCCCTCAGACCCAATTATAACCTGGCATTCAAGGCCCTTCTCAAGCTGGCTCTAATATGCCAGCCCCCGGTGCCCTTCCTGTTCCCTGCCCCTCACACCTCTGCATGAATGTACTCGCAGTTCACTCTGCCTAGATTACTTTTCCCCCAACTTGTCCCTTTGAGAGACCCTCCTCATCTTTTAAGGCACCCTGACTGAAGCCTTCCTTGACACCACCCATTCCCAGGCCACACTCTCATAGCATGCAGTGCCTACCTCTCCTGTCATTAAAAAACTAACCATGTCAACCACCACATCTTTATGACCAAGAACAAGAGAGATGCCTATTCTTAAGCTACAAGGCTACTGACAGTTCCTGTCTGTCCAGTGCTTGCCCTGAGTCAAGCTCTGTGCCAAGCATTTTCCACACACTATCTTGTTTAATTCTGCAGCACTCTGAAGAGGGGGACTTGATTTCTGTCCCCACTTTGCACACAGGGTGAGTACGGCAAAGAGAAGGAAAGCTGCTTGTCCAAGAGAACACAACTGGTTAACTCACCCAGGAGGCCTATGGGGGGGCTCACCTGGTGGGCGTCAGGACAAGACAGAAGATGCCATAGGGATCCTCAGAGAGCTTCTGCAAGATGGGCAAGACAAATGCTGCCGTCTTGCCACTGCCTGTCTTAGCACAGCCCAGGCAGTCCCGACCTGGGCAGAGGGCAAAGCAACATCAACAGTTTAGGTGTGGACAGGTGTCCATTGAGCTGTTACTGATACCAGCCCATGCCCTTTCCATTCCAGGCATACCGACAAGTTCTAGGAAGGAGAGACCATTATCATTCCCATTTAACAGAAGGGGGAACTGAGACTCAGATTTGCCCAGAAACACAGCTGATGAGTAGCAGGCTGGACTGGAACCCATATCCATGACTCAAGATGCTACTAACTAGTACCTCATTTTGACAACCCTCCCCCCCCACCACCACCATCATCTGAGCCCGGGGAACTTAGAATGCCTTCCTCCAATCTGCATCTTATGCTCCCTATTGATTCTTTCACCTTTGTTTATTTAACCCGTCATCTTGCCACGGCCTAGGCTTCCTGTGGGCATCTCTGCAATGGCAAACTGGTTTGGGCCAGAAGAGTGGGGAGAAGTGCAGTCACGGAATCAGAGTCCTGGATCTACCAGTAAACTTGACAGCCTCAGTTTCCATTTATAAAATGAAGACAGTAGTGCAAGTTCTATTCAATTTTCCCAGTACTATCGGTTAGTCGTTCACCAAAACCTCCCTGAGTTCTGAGACTATAGACGTTTCAGGGTTACATCACTTGTGCGCGGACACACAGTGAGTCGTGCAGCCTAAACGTTAACAACACTGCCATGTCTGCCTCCGGAACCAGGCTCCCCGAGACGCCCGAGGCTGCCCCTCGCCTCTCGGGACCAGCATGGATAAAGGGAACGGAGGAGGCACAGGAGCGGAGATGCCTCGTGGGGAAGAGGCCCGGCCACACTCACCTTCCAGGATGGCGGGGATGCAGCCGAGCTGCACGGGTGTGGGCTGCTTCAAACCCAGCTGCCGACACTGTTCCACGAGCCACGAGGACAAACCGAGCTCAGCGAACCCGGCCATCCTCGCTGCCTGCCGCTGAGCGCCTGTGAGCCGCGCTTCCGGCGCGTGCCAATGACGTATAAAATGTCCCATTGATTGGTTCCGACTCCTGCGTGATTCCACCGTCTTAAATTCTCTCTGCCATTCCCAGTCTCGACCATATCCTTACCATGTTTTCTCCAATCCCGTTGGTTCGCAGGATTAACTCAAACTACAATTCCCGAAATGCCCTGAAAGACGCACTGCGTCACCCGTCCCTTTACTTTGGTTTAGGAATCTCTCATTGGCTCATCTTCAGGCCGGAACGAGTAAACTACATTTCCCGGCGTGCCCCGCGGTGACTCCCTGCTTCCTGTAGACGTGTCCCTGCGGAAGAGGAGTAACACCAGAGCGACATGGCGCCCCCGGCTCCGGGTTCGGCTTCCGGCGGCTCTGGAGAAGTGGACGAGCTGTTCGACGTGAAGAACGCCTTCTACATCGGCAGCTACCAGCAGTGCATCAACGAGGCGCAGCGGGTGAAGGTGCGGCCGCTTCGGGGCCGGGGACTGAGGTGGCGGCGTTCCTGCTGCCGCGGGTCGCGCTCTGTTTTTAAAAACTTCTGGCGGCGTTTACCCCCACGCACCTCTTCAGAGGCGGTGAGGAGTAATCCTCCCATGACAGGACCCGAAGCAATAGCAGTTTTTACTCTCAGAGCGCCCGCTCTGCGTCCTGGAGGGCGTTTGAGTTGGGGGTTTATGCTCTATAATAATAATGGCCGTAGTTTCGTTTGTTGGGCGCCCACACTGGCCGCCGTACCCTCAATCCCCGTGAAGTAGGGACTGCTTATCTCACAGGTGAGAATACCCGCTCTCAGAGAGGAATGACGTCCCCAGCGTCACCCTGCCCCACGAGCCCGGCTGTTTCTCCCCAGACTCCTCATTCATTCATTCATTCCTCTGAGCATCTGGGGGGGTCAGGCAGAGTGTTCGTGCTGAGCTCAAGAGAATGACAAAATAGACAAAACTGTCAGCTCTCTTTTGGGAAAGAGTAAACAAGTAAATGAGTACGCAAGTCAGGAGGTGGTGTGATGGAGGAGGAGGGAATGAGCTGGCAGTTTGAGCTGGAAAATGAACCTTCATGGCAGGACCTTTAACAGAGGGACATGGACCTTCTGTCACTTTGTAAGAGTCGGGAATATGGCAGGGTCTCTGCCTGCGTCCACAGCCCCGTGTTCCAAAGAGAGGAAACAAAGAAGCGAGTGAGCAGTACAGCGAGCCCTACGTGTGGGCAAGGGGAGAAAAAAGAACTCCCTCCAAACTGGGGAAGGGTGGCTTCTGAGTGTGGGAGTGGGCCAGTCAGGCCTGCCTTTCCCATTGTCCTTTGAACCTGAGACTGAACTTTGAGAAGCTCCTAACCCCGTAAGTTACTGCAGAGGTGCTGTGGCAGGTGTGAGCCCGGGGTCGTCAAGGCAGGCGCGGCCCGTGTGGCAGAGGTAGGGGGGAGGTGCCGAGGGGGAGGATGGAGAATGGTGTGGGCAGGGTGGGAGGCAGCAGGGTTTTGGATTTTATTCCAGACTGATTAGGATTTTATTCCAGACTGATTAGCATTTTATTCCAGACTGATTTGGTGCCATCAGAGCACCAGAGAAGGGAGTGGCAGCCATCTTCACAGAGGCAGCCAGATGACTGGGAGGAATTTGGACTCTGAAGTAGAGAAGGCTTGCTTTCCATGCCTCTCTTCTTCGGCCGTGAACCTGATGCCTCTGAGCATCTTCGGGAAGCTGTTAGGGTTTGTTGAGCTAACATTTGCACCATTGTGTTAATTTTCTGTGGCTTCCCCGACAACTTACAACAGAGTGCATAAAACAACACTACTTTATTCATCTCTCGCCGTTCGTTCGGTCAGAAGTCCAGTGTGGCGCTCACCATGCTACATTCAAGGTGTCGTCCAGGCTTTGTCTTTTCTGGAGGTTCTAGGGAACAGTCTGCTTTCAAATGCAGTCAGGTTGTGGGCTCTCCACCAGGGGTCACGCTTAGCTCCTAGAGCCGCGGTTCTCAACCTTCTGGCCCTTTAAATACACTTCCTCATGTTGTGACCCAACCATAACATTATTTTCGTTGCTACTTCATAACTGTAACATTGCTACTGTTATGAATCCTAATGTAAGTATCTGATATGCAGGATGGTCTTAGGCGACCCTGTGAAAGGGTCGTTCGACCGCCAAAGGGGTCGAGACCCACAGGTTGAGAACCGCTGTCCTAGAGGCTTTTCTCCAGCCTTCGACCTGCCTGCGTATGCTCCACCCCATCCCCAGTTCCCATCTTGGAACCTGAAGTTCAGAGACTTTGCCCTTCTGCTGCATTCCTTCTGCCCAGTCTCTGCTTTTAGGGCTTCTGTGATTAGACGGGCCCTCCCGGGTAACCAGCATACTCTTTCTATTTTAATCATGTCTGCGAAGTCCCTCTGGGCAACCTCATTTGCCCACCATCAGAACTGTATGTGCCTCCTTGCCAGGGTGGTCTAGGCTGTGAGAAGATTGAGATGGACCTGGGCTCAGAGTCCAGTTCTTCCATGTTGTCTCTGCAGCTAGGGCTGAGCTTCAGTTTCCCCTCCTGACACCTCTCAGTAGGGCCACTGTGAAATTCAGCATTGTACTCTCGTTCACCTTTTGGCTTCTGCCATGTGTCTGTGCTGCTTACATCATAGCAGTGTGTTATTTGAGTCTTCTCACATCATAATATGCAAACTTTACATCACTGCTGACGGAACCAGTGTGATCTGCTATACGTAGAGAGTGACTGAAAACAAAGGAAATCGTACCAGTGATCACTCTGGCTGGAGGCACACACAACCCAGCTTCTGAGCCACAGGCATTGCCAAGACATCTCTCTGAGGCATCCAGGGAATGGAAGCACTGTCCCTGCTGAGCCATCTAATGTCAATGAATTCTGGTCCATTGGAGCACCTAAGCCTCTTAGGCAGCCTGTGTTGCATTGAATGCTACCCCAGAAAGATACGTCCAACCCAGAACCTATTAATATGACTTATTTGGAAAAAGGGTTTTTTCGGATGTGATTCAATGAAGGATCTCTAGATGAGATCAGCTGGGATTTAGGAAGGCCCTAAATCGTGTAATTGGAGAGGAAGGCAGAAAGGTTTGAGGCAGACAGAGAAGATGGAGGCAGAGGTTGGGGTGATACAGCCGTAAACCAAGGAATGCCTGGAACCATCAGAAGCTGGACGAGGCAAGGAATAATTCTCCCCTAGAGCCTTTGGCGGGAGTGTGGCCCTGCTGACACCTTGATCTTGGACTTCTGGCCTCCAGAACTGTGAGAGAATACGTATCTGTTGTTTGAAGCCCCCAGTTTGTGGTAGTTTGGGACAGTGTCCCAGCAACCTCAGATGGGCAGGACCTGAGGTGGTTCCAGGTGGAACACAGGTATGTCCTAGCACTATGTCACCATCATGTCCCTGTTTGTTGGACATTTTTTAAGCGCCCACAAGATGGCAGGCACACCAAGGTATTGGGGACAAAACAGAAGAAAGCCTCAGGAACTGACATCTAGTGTGGTCAGGTGACTCTCATGGACAATAGGAGAGGGGATGCAACCCCCCCCCCCCCACCCATCACTCGCCTCCCCAGATAGTACCTCTTGCTCTCAGGCTTCACTGCACCTGTCCACTACTGGGGGCAGGTAGACCACCTGGTGTCAGACAGCATTGACAGGCTTGGGCCTTCTGGCTTTGCTGGTTTCTGAGTTCCCAGGGAATTCGCATGAGCTGTCAGAACTGGGGACCCACAGTCCCACAGAGCGCTCAACTCACCTGGTGCCCCTGGTCTGTACATCTGTCGTTTTTGTTGGTTTTTAGAGAGATAAGGGAGAGGGATAGAGAGAGAGAGACATCGATGAGAGAAACATCATCAGTCAGCTGCCTCTGGCACGCCCCCTAATAGGGATCTAGCCTGAAACTGGGGCATGTGCCCTGACCTGGAATCGAACTGGTGACCTCTTGGTTCATGGGCCTATGCTCAACCACTGAGCCACACCAGCCGGCTGTCCTTGTTCTTACGCCTCTCAGAAGCTCCTCTCTTCCCGACTGATTGAGAAGCTCCCAGTGTCCACGTGTGGCTTTTGGTAAGACCTTGGCGGTCGTGCAGAGTTGGCGATGGTGGTGCCCATTTTACAGATGGGCAGGTTAAGAGTTTCCTCTGGGACTCAAGAGTTCCCCTCAGGTTCCCCCATTGTGTCCTTTCTTCAAAGACACCAAGAGCCAGCATGTCTGTTGTTTTTTTAATTTAATTTTGTTTTGTTTTGTTATCCTCACAAGAGGATATATTTTTCCCCATTGCGTTTCAGAGAGAGTGGAAGGGAGAGGGAGAAGGGGAGAGAGAGACACACCAACTGGTTGCCTGTCGCACATGCCCTGATGGGGTGGGGTGTCGGGGGAGGTGGCATCTCAAAACCTAGGTGCGTGCCCTTGTCCGGGAATGGAATCCAAGACCCTTTGATGCATGGACCTTGCTCTAACTGTTTAGCCACACCAGCCGGAACAACATGTCTGTTTTTCTACTGAAAGTGGTGTGGGGCCCCATATGGGCTGTCCACACCAGTACCCACCTCTGAGGGTCATTTGAAAGTCATTTATTTAGCAGATGTGTTCCAAATCATGGTCAGACCCCCAGCCTGGTCTCCAAGGTCAGAGAAAGCCCCTGGGACCCTGCAGTGAAGTTGGCCTGAGTCAGGCTGGGACTAGGAGCCCGGCCTCTTGTTTGTGGTCTCCCTTGGCCTGAGTGGAGGACACTGTCGCTCACCAACCTCACCCCTCAGGCTGGGGAGAAGAAGGCATGGTGACGGGATCTGGTTGTCACCTGGGGGAGGGCAGTCCTGGTGTATCCAGACCCTGTGCTGTGGCAGCCATATAGGCCATCTCTCTGCGCTTGCTGGAGAGGCCACCCCCGGTGGCTGGGCCCTCTTCCCACCTCATTTTTCTCTCCCAGCCCCTAGGGTAGCCTATGCCAGTGCCCCCACACCCTCTGGACTGTGCTGCTCTGTGTCCACCTGTCCTAGGCATCACAGGGCCTCCAGGAAGTTGGCCGGCATCCTGGGGTCCAAAAGCTGTTCTCCTAAGAGAGGGTCCCTCGCCTGCCTCCAGCCTCCCGGGCCCCTCCGCAGTCCCACAGTGAATGCTGTATGAGGTCACCTCACGTCGGCTCCTGGGCTCTCGGTAGTGGTTAGGCCGAGGCGGTGCAGTGCGTGGGCCTCGTCACCCAGTGCAGGGAGGTCCCCGAGGTCTGCCTGGCCCAGGCTAGACACAGCTGTCATTGTGCTGGGGCAGCAGAGCTGGGCTCTCCCAGGAAGGTCTTTTGCGTGAGGCAAACCTTTGTCTCTTCTGTGTGTCATGTTTAAAGAGTGTTTTAAAACAAGAGCAGGACCGGAGCAACCTACGTGGAAATACCTGTCACAGAAAGTAAAGTCCTCGTCACACATCTCCACCTGGGTCCCATTGTTCTCCAGCATCGCCTGTCCCCTTGGCTTGTGGCTAGAGCCGTTGTGGCACTTTTGGTGCCCAGTTCCGTACCTGGATGAGTGGCTGACAATTGAGCCTCGTTCCGGGGTGATGTCAGGATGGGACAAGATCAGGGCCCACCATGCTGTGTGCCCTCAGGGGAGGCTGCTCTGCTGCTGCCCAGGGCACAGGAAGTGGAAAGCCAGAGCCTGGACTTCACCTTGTCGGCTCATGGCCTCTGAGGGCCTGTCAGGCACATGGCCCTGTGGGTCCTGACCTGCCTCTGTTTCCACAGCCATCGAGTCCGGAGAGAGATGTGGAAAGGGATGTCTTCCTGTACAGAGCGTACCTTGCACAGGTGAGCATGGGCTATGACTCTGACACCCCTGGGATGGGAGAGTAAGGGACAGTGCTAAGTGGGGGTTGGGCACCTGGCAGGATGAGGAGTCCCTGGGGGTGGTGGGTGTAAGTTCTAGGCATGGAGCTTCGTTAGGGTGATGCTGGAACCCTGAGAAGCTCTGTGTTCCAGGGAGGGCGGGTGGAGCTGACCGCGTGCTTGTCTCGCCCTAGAGGAAGTATGGCGTGGTCCTGGATGAGATCAAGCCTTCCTCCGCCCCTGAGCTCCAGGCTGTGCGCATGTTTGCGGAGTACCTGGCCAGCGACAGCCAGAGGTGAGGATTGGCGGGCGGGGGGCAGTCCTTCCTCCCTGCCCCCTCACCTTCCTGTGCTTCGGTTTCCCCTACCTGGGCAGTGATGGGTTGTCCTGGCACCCAGAAACTGAATGTGACTTCACTGGAAATGGGGTCTTTGTAGATGTAAGTAGTTAGGATCTTGAGATCGTCCTGGATATAGGATGGGCCCTAAGTCCAGTGACGGATGTTCTCATAAGAGACAGAGGAGAAGACAGGTGCAGAGATTGCGGTGAAGTGGACACACCAACAACTGCTGCGGCCGCCAGCACCAGGAGAGACCTGAAACTGACTCTGTTAGAGCCTCCAGAAGGAGCCAGCCCTGCCCACACCGTGATCTCAGACTTCTGGTCTCCAGACCTTTGAGAGAGTAAATTCCTGTTGTGGTTCCCCAGTTCTTGGTGCTTTGTGCCGACAGCCTCAGGATACAGAGACAAGCAGCCTCCTGGGGCCATCGTTTCTCCCACTCTGTACTTCACTAGCCAGGGCGATGAGCCCCGTGCTCATACGGAAGGGGAGGTAACCCTGGGGGCCTTCCAGGAGCGATGGCTGCTGCAAGCATTCCAGAAAAGAACCCACAAGAACACAGGGCATGGGGCGAGTGCTCCGGGAAACAGTGGCACCTGTGCAGCCATCCCTTCAGCACACACTGCTGCCCGTGCAGGCAGCCCAGAGCCCATGAGGCTAAGTATAGAATGTGAGGAACAGCGTCCCACGCTAACGTCACAGCCACAACAGCAGGCAGCATGTCCACACCCTGTGGGCCAGGAGCCAGGCAGGAAGCTTCCAGAGATGGCTTCCGGGGCTCCTCACACTAATCCCATGACCTTTGTACGTGATCCCACCATGCAGAACCGGAAACAGGCTCATGGGAAGGCCTTTGTCCTTCACCTCCTTGGTGTGGACAGCGACGGGCATGTCCCTACCTTCCAGAGGCCCTCAAACACATGCACTTGGCCAGTGGCCCCCCAGCACCTGTATGGCACATGCATTTGAAGAGACTGGACCCTAAATAGCAGTGGTGATGCAGGGTGGACCCACACTTCCTTTCTCTTGTCAACTGTAGCAGCCCACGACCCCCTTTAAAACACAGGGTCTTGGCTCCATTTTCCAGTTAAGCAGAACATGCCTCAGGCCCCCCTGGGGCTGTGGGGTGTTCAGCTGATCCTTGGTCCAGTCCTGGTTCCAGGTGGGCTGCCAGCCCCTGGCCCAGCACGGCGCCCACCTGTCAGAAGTGGTTTGCGAGCTGGGCCGGGACACAGGACTCCTCAGGAAGGCAGCAACATCACTGGTGTGAAATTCACTTGTGCAGCCACATGTCCCTGCACAGGCCCCCCTGACGCGTCAGCCTGTCCCTCCGTGTCAGGGGCACAGCGGCCTGGTAGCTCTGAGGGCCAGGGCACTCTAGGCCTGGACCATCATTCATGCTGCCTGGTGGGCACGGCCCCTCCTGCACCACATCTCCCCCTGAGGCCTGGCACACCCAGCCTGGGTTTCCTGTCTGTGTGAGGGTGAGAAGTGCCTCGTGGGAAGTTGGTGAGGCTGGCATGCAGGGTGCTATGCAGAGAGAGCTGGTACTGCTCTGTCCCTTCGCTGCTGTGCACCCTGGGTATGTCTGCTCTTGCAGCAGCCAGGCTGCTTCCTGCCGCCCTGGCCCTAAGCGCCTTGTCTTAACAGGGACACAATCGTTGCTGAGCTGGACCGAGAGATGAGCAGGAGTGTGGATGTGACCAACACCACCTTCCTGCTGATGGCTGCCTCCATCTACTTCCATGACCAGAACCCGGACGCTGCCCTGCGTGCCCTGCACCAGGGGGACAGCCTGGAGTGGTGAGTGGCCCCCGTCTCCGGACTGCTCAGAGCCTCTTTGTCTGTTGTCATGGGGATGGTGAGGTGGAGGCTGCTTTGAGAGATCTGCAGGGTCCAGGCCTCCCATTCAGGCTGCAGTTCCCATTCTTGGTCCCTTCTGCATGGCTGGGCCACTGCTGAAAACCCTGTTCTGACAGCAGAGCAGAAAGCACCTTTGTCTTTGCCTGTGGTTTCTGCATCCACATTCCCTTTGTGTTCTGGCCCTGGCCTTTCCACAAATTCCCTGGGCCCCCCAGCCCTCCCCTGAGACAGACCCTTGTTTAGGGCTGGGGCTCTGGAGCCCAGCGCACTGTGTGGTCAGCTCCGCCCCCACTCCAGGAGGGCATTCTGGACCTGCACTGTATCCAGGGTGCAGTGTCCAGAGCTCTGGCCCGAGGTTGCAGCTGCCCTCTCCCATGAGCTCTCTGGTGCCTGCCTTCCCGAAGTTAGTTGGTCACCACATTTGTCACATATCTGCTTACGTCCCAGCTCACTCCAGAAAGGGGTTTGCACCAGCTTAGAAACAGGTGTGGACCCTGTAAGTGTTTCTCAGGCTCCTATGAGGGCTGCTAGGTCACGTTCTGGTGGATAAACTTGAGAATGAGCAGCCACGTAAGTAGTGGACAGTCACAACTGTCTAGGGCCAAAAGGGAGGAATGGGTTCGGGAATTGTGACTGAATTTGGGAAGGGAGGTGTGCGCCATGGGTATGGTGTCCAGCCCAGACAGAGTGCCCGTGGGCCTGGAGTCTGTACCCTTGGGACCCCACAGAAGCTCCCAGCCCAAGCGTGGTGAGTGTGAGATGTGGGAGCCAGGGCCCTGGGGGGTGGAGCGGGGCTTGGCCCAGTGAGGAATGCCCAGTTCTAATCCAGCTCTGCTGGACTGGTGGCCAGCCTCAGTGTCCCCCTCTGCAAGGCAGGGCTGGTGGCCTGAGCACTCAGAAATGTACTGGGAGATGGCACCCACATGGAATGAGCCCTGATGAGAGTGGGTGGGGAGGGTGTCCACTGACCATCTGCCCTGTCGCACAGCATGGCCATGACGGTGCAGATCCTGCTGAAGCTGGACCGCGTGGACCTCGCCCGGTAAGCCCCTCTGTACCTGTCCCCACCTGGGGCTGCTGGGCTGGGGCCTGTGCATCAGGTTGTCTGAACAATGACAAGCCCACGTCAGGACCCCATGGTCCTCTGCCCTCAAGGGGGCACTCAGAATGGGGACGGTCCCAGAACCCACCTCGAGACCAGAACATGGCGGCATGATTGTTTCTCCAGTTATTTCATTCCAGCCCCTTGCATGACACACCATCCGTACCTGCCTTTCCCTGCAGGATTGCAGGGTGGCGATGTCCATGCCTGTTTTCCTCTGTGATGTAGGTGTTGGGTGGGTTTTTTGAGTGTAGTGGAGCTGGCATGTCTGAGCCAAAGGTGGGGGGGTGGCTGGGCCAGAGACCATGAGCCAGCATGTGTGTGCACCCCATGAGTAAGGAATAGGGGTGTGTTGGGGACCACCAGCCATATCACTTTGCTGCCTCCCACCTCTCTCCTCCACCCCCAGGAAGGAGCTAAAGAAGATGCAGGACCAAGATGAGGATGCCACCCTCACCCAGCTGGCCACTGCCTGGGTCAACCTAGCCGTGGTGAGCCCCTGGCCACGTAGAAGCATCGGAGTGCCCGGAGGTGGCCCCTGAATCCAGAGCTGCTGCTCCCATGGGGGGAGTACAGATATGGGGTTCCATGGGTACACTGGACTGATGCTTATTTGGGGCCAGGATCCCATTTCCTAGAGGAACCCCCGCTGCCCAGGCCACCCCTGGTATGTTTCCCACTTTACTGAGCCTCAATCTCAACCCCACTCCGGGCTTCTCGCAGACAAGTGGCTCGGCCAGAGTAAGAGTGAACAAACTGGGGGCTCAATCCAGACTTGGGGCACATCTGCCCACACGCCTCTCCGGGGATGTGCCCCCTCCTCCAAGATCTGATCCTGTGCCTGGAAGCTGCTCAGCTTGCTCTCTGGGCTCCTAGCACTGGGTGGTTGCCAGTGTCCCCCTGGCACCTTCCCTCGTGCCCAGCCCCCTCCTCACATGCCTGGGCACCCCATCCTCCGTCTCCTGGCAACAGCCCTTTTTCTGGTTTCTGGCACTTGGCTGCTGTTACCTGAGTTGCTCTTTTGTATGAGCCTTTAAAATGTGCTCCTCATCTGTGTCTACACTGCCCTCGGGGGTGAGGCCACCCCCAGGCAGGTTTCTAGCATGTGTTCGGTTTCGTCGGAGGAGCCCTCTGACAGCACTCTTTGGCAGCCTTGCCTGTTTTTAAAAGCACACCTTGGTCTCAGGTTCCCTTGCAAATGTGGCCCTGCACCTTTAGCAAGAGGACAGACCTCAGACCCTGGTGGGCAGGGGCAGCGCTGCTGGTTACAGAGAAGGGGCCACCCTTGACAAACCATGTGACCCAGTGGTGTCCACTTGACCTCGGCCTGGATGCCCATGGGCTAACTCTCCCTTTGGAAGCTTCAGCTTCAAGTCTGTAAACTGAGGGCTGGGGAAGCCAAGTGTGAGGTGGCTTCTTGCTGTTTTGGCCCCTTTGGCAGAGCCCAGGCTGTGTGGGTCTCTGCACAGGGTCAGTGTCCAAGGAATGACTGCCATGGGCTGGCCATGCCAGAACACCCATTGCAAAATGTTAGAATTGCTCTGCTCTGAGGGAGTGGGCTGGTGTAGGCCCAGGCAGCAGCCTGACAAAGCAGTGATGTCAGAACTGTCCCCACAGGGAGGTGAGAAGCTGCAGGACGCCTACTACATCTTCCAGGAGATGGCCGACAAGTGCTTGTCCACTCTGCTGCTGCTCAATGGGCAGGCGGCCTGCCACATGGCCCAGGGCCGCTGGGAGGCTGCGGAGGGTGTGCTGCAGGAGGCACTGGACAAGGTAGGGCGGGCCCAGCCCATACCCCTGGGCTCCTGGAGAGGAGGCAGGTGACATGGGTCACATGGGGATTTCATTGCTGAATCAACTAAAACTCATGATTGCAAACAAAAATCCTGATTCTAGCTTCTCTTGGAAACGGGAGGACCTTGTCAGCTGGGGTCTGAGTTGGCCTGAGCTGAGCGGACAGCCATGCCCCGGCCCTTCCTTGCTGTTACCTTGGCTGCCTGGTCTGGGGGCCTCAGTGTGATGCCTCATCTCGGTCTGTATTTGGAAGAGACACCCAACATTCACTCTGAGGGAGGGGAGAGTGGGCTGCAGACAGGAGGTGGTGCCTGGACCTTTTCAAGAAGAGGAACCAAGAATACTCCTCTGGGGTGGTCACAGGTCTCTTCTCGCCCCTGACACCTGAGATCTTGCACTATATTTTATAACCAGAAAAGATATCAAAGCTCCTTCCATTTTTAGGAAACATCTTTTTTATTTTTGTTGTTGTTAATGCTCATCTGAGGATATTTTTCCATTGACTCTTTTTTTTTTTTTTAGAGTGGAAGGGAGGGGAAGAGACGAGAGAGAGAGAGAGAGAGAGAGAGAGAGAGAGAGAGAGAGAGAGAGAAACAACTGAGAGACCTTCCCCCGTCGTCGATTGGTTGCCTCCCACACACACCCCGAGAAGCTGGGTCTCTGCAAAGAAGGGCAGCATGGGTGGAGCGGGCCTGCAGCGGCCATGCGTCCTGGGTGGTGCGTCTCTGCCCCAAGTGCCCCAGCAGGGCTCTCCCCCACATCCTTGCCTTATAGCCACCAGGCGCTCTGGCTGAGGTTCCTGGCGGAGGCATTGGCTAACCGGCTCCCAGAGTTCCCTGTGCCTCAGAGCCCAGCATGAGCCAGTGGGGTGATGTCACCCTCCTGGAGCTTCTGGTAATTTCCCAGCCACTTCCTGCCAAGACCTCCAGGGAGCAGGCGGGGCGGGCGGGGTCTGCCTGCTGTCTCAGACCCCATCCTCCAGCAGGAGGGACAGCTGGCTGTGGCAGCACTGAGGCTGCCTCTGGTCGGGCTTTGTTACTCTGAGGTTTGAGATTCTTGTAGTAAATGGTTCCCGGCAAGGGGGCACTGTTCTGGTTTGATCTGATGAGGCACCAGGTTCAAGAGGGAGAGCAGGTGGGAGGACCCTGAGGTCACCAGCTGGCAGACTGGCCAGAGCGGGGAGCACTCAGGGTCTTGGGGCCTTGAGCCTGTCCCACCTCTAAAGGTGTGGCCTTGTGCAGGTCACAGCCCCACCCCAGGACGGTGGGGGAGGGCCATCATCCTGCCCGAGATGGGGGTGAGCAGGTCGAGTTCGGGGCCTAGAGGTGCTGACCCTGCTTGCCCTGTGTCCCCGTGTTTTTTAGGATAGCGGCCACCCGGAGACGCTGGTTAACCTCATCGTCCTGTCTCAGCACCTGGGCAAGCCCCCTGAGGTAGGTGCCGTCCCCCAGCCAGGTACAGGAGGGTTGTCTGGCCCTCACGAAGCCAGCCTGGGGCAGGTGGGGGTTTTGGTGTGGCCTCAGCTCCAGAGGAAGTTCGGGGCCTCAAGGTCTGGACTTCAGGGTTGGCCTGGGGTTTGGGCAAAAAACTACTCCCCATGGGCAGGTACACTTGCCATTGGGGCCTGGGAGGTTGGAGTTGCAGCTGTTCTCCCAGGACCCCCACCCTGGCCAGGGCCACAAGTCACCTGGTCCCATGGGTCCTATGAACAAGTGGGCTGAGGCTCAGAGAGGGCAGCAGGGCTGGGACCCTGACCTGTGCTACCTCAGGGTGGGGGGTAGGCAACAGGTGGAGAAGGGGCTCAAGGGAGTGATCCCCACCTTGTCTGCGGGTCGGGCGGGAGGAGGCTGCTGGAGCACTGCTCATTGACTAGGTGGCTGGTGACTGGCCCAGCCGGCCAGGGCCCAGCCAGGGATCCGTGGTAGTCGCTTCCTGGCCCTTACGGAAGAGATCTTGGGCAGCCTCAGCTAGGGTGGTGCAGGACAGCTAGGCTGACCCTTCCAGGCACCGTAGAAACAGACCCAGACTCCTAGTCTCAGGGAGACAGACAGACAAATGCCCCAGCCCCATACAGTCAGGCCTGGCCTAGCGGGTGGGGCAAGGCTGCCAGCAAAGGTTCTGCTGGGGCCTATGTTTCAGTCCCCAGGCCTCGGGGTTCCTCAGACTCATCTTCCTTCCCAACTCCATTCCCCCTGACCTACCTCCACTCTTCCTGGCCCCCCACCCTCTGTCAGGGCTTCAGGTCCCTGTGTAGTCCACTCCCGTGAACACTGTGGTACACCCCCATTCATGTGCCAAGCCTGGACACTGTTCCAGGGTGGGGCAATGGAGGACATGTTGGGAGATCCGGGCTCCTGGCAGGGAGTGTGCTGAGGGGCCCTTACCCCCCCCCCCCCCCGCCCCCACGCCTGCCCTGCAGGCCAGAGCCACAGGGGGTCCCTGTGTTCAGTTAACCTCAGTCTCACCTTCCCCACAGGTGACAAACCGCTACCTGTCCCAGCTAAAGGATGCACACAGGTTCCACCCCTTTATCAAGGAGTACCAGGCCAAGGTGAGCCCCAGACCCCCCAGGCCCACAGGGAGGGCTTGGAACTCAGGTTTTGACTCACATGTGTTTCCTTTCTCTTTTGCCCCCATTTCGTGTTGAAGGAAAATGACTTTGACCGGCTAGTGCTGCAATATACTCCCAGCGCCTGAGGCCGGCCCCAGATGCAGTTTCCTCAGTGGGAAGGCGAGGCCCAGCCGTGCTGCCCTCCCCGCTGGGCACCCGCCTTCTACCATCCTCCCTCACTTGGGCTGGTCAGAGCAGAGGCTGGAAGCCCAACCCCCTTCTGTCAATAAACGTCTCCACTCCGGGCTCCCCACCTGAACCATGTTTGCGCTAGCCGTTTTGCGAGGGGCGTTTGGGAACCAAGGCTGGGACAGGAGGGGCCTGGCACGGGGTCCTGGAGACCAGGCTCTATGAACAGCAGCTGTAGGGACTCCTTTGCTCCTTAGAACAGCTGCCCCGTACTGCTGAGCTGAAGGCACAGCTGTGTCCCCCGAGCCCAGTTGGCATCCAGGGAAACAGGCACAGAGAGGCCACAGCCATCAAGAGGAGCAACAGGGTTCAAACCCAGGACCTCCAGGTGGTCGGTAGGTGGTGAGGGGGCTGGAAGTGCTCAAGCCTCAGCTTGGCTAAGCAAGGAAGGAGTGTATGGGGTCCTTGTGGAAGTAAACATCCGCCTCCCCAGGCCCCTGCTCCTTGGAGTCAGTCAAGTTTGAGACCTGCTGTGATTAGGGCCCTGGGTGCTGGAGCACAAGGGTGGAGAGAGAAAGGCATAATGTTTGCCCTTGGAGATAAGAGGAAGCAGGACAACAGGGAGGGGTGGGTAGGTGGGTTAGGAGGCCTCTGTCCACCCAAACAATAAGAAGTTGCTGCCTAGAGAGAGGAAGGGAGAGGCACAGAGAGATGGAAACATCGATGAGGGAGACATCCATCAGCTGCCTTCTGCGTACGCCCTACTGGGATCGGACCTGCAACCAGGGCATGTGCCCTGATGCGGAATCTAACCAGGAACCTCTTGGTTCATGGATTGATGCTCAACCACTGACCCACACCAGCCAGGCCAGAATATCATATTTTAAACTATATTTTTTAAAATAGATTTTTAGAGAGAGAGAAATAGAAACATCCATGAGAGAAAAACATCAACACCTATTGGCTGCCTTCTGCGTTCCTCCCTGCTGGGGATTGAGCCCACAACCCAGGCATGTGCCCTGACCGGAATCGAACCCTGTGACCTCCTGGTGCATGGGATGCCGCTCAACCACTGAGCCACACTGGCCGAGCACTTACAGAATATCTTAAATGAAGCTTGCTTTGATTATTCTGTAATATTAGGGCTCATGTTTTGGCTTTTCTTTTACATTTTAAAATGCTATGACATTGATGTGTTGCTAAAGGTATCAGTTTGGAAATATTATAGTCTTTCCCTATTTTATAAAAACCAGCAAAAGTGTAAACTACAAAAGAAGTGATTCAGAAAAGTCTTTTAATAAAAGTTTAAAGTCTTCAAAAAAAAAAGAAGAAGAAGTTGCTGCCAGGCCAGGTTCTGGGGGACAAGCATCTTAGGTAGTAGGAATAGTCCATACAAAGGCCCTGAGGCCATACTGGGGTCCATGAGCTGGACAGGGTTTCTTGGCCTTTGTCCCTGGACCAATCTCTGGTTCCTTCCCAGGAAGAAGATAAGATACTTGAGTTCCCAGTGTCTGGCCTCATCTGCCGTAGGTAGCTACCCAAACTCAGTCCCTGGTTGCCAGGACAGGACACAGAACAAGGGACCCCCTTCAGTAGAGCTGGCCCCTAGCCTTTCCCTGACTGTGGAGCTTAGCCGGGGAGAGGTGCAGAGAAGGCCTCCCCAGGCAGGGGCATCAGTGGGGAGAGAGGAGGCCTGCCCTCTCAGTTGGGGCAGGAAAGCAGCACCAGCCATGGGACTTCAGCAGCCCCTTACCAGGCCCTGGTGCCTGGGAGCCCTGGTTTCCAACTGCCAGCACCAAGAGCTACTTTCCATTCCTGCCCTGCACCCACCTGTTGGTAGCCTTCTATCTGGGCCCTGCCAGAATGAAACTAGAGGCTGGGCTGGGCTGCTGGGCAGGCCCTCTCCCATTACTGATGGACACCAGATAGTGCTGGGTGGTTGGGAAGACCCAGGGCTGCTCCACAAGCTGAGCTGGACCTATGGGGGCATATCCAGCCAGCCCAGGACCTCTGAGCCTCTGCCTGCCAGGTTGGCTGTGGAATTAGTCATCCAATGGGATGGGTGGAACTCCCCTCCCCCCCTCTCCCCTGTCCACGTGCACATTCAAAAATAGTAGGAGGTACAGCAGGACAGATGGTGACAAGTGCTAAGAAGAAGACTTGGGGTGGGGGGGGGTCAGGGAGGTACACTGAGCAAGTGACATTTGTAGGTGAACCCTGAAGTTAGAGGAGGAGGTACCCTGCCATTACCTAGGGGAACAATATTCTGGGCAGAGGGAACAGCCAGTGCAAAGGCCCTGAGGCAGAAGTGTGCCTGAGGTATTAGAGGACCAGGGAGGAGCCCGGTGTGGCTGTAATGGAGGGAGCAAGGTGGAGAGGAGGGCAGGAGGGCAGGTGGTGAGTCACAGGAGTTGGGCTTTCACTGTGAGTAATGGAAACCATGAGGACTGTGAGCAGAGAAGGTTCCTGCTGACCTCTGTGCGGGGTAAGGAGAAAGCCAAGGTGTCAGGAGGCAGGAGATGGCCCAGGACCACATGAGACTGTGCAGGTGTAGAGAAGTAGCTGGATTCAAGAACATCTGAAGGTGGGGCCACAGAATGTGCTGCAGGACTGGTCGGAGGAATAAGGTGAAGAAATGAGGGCCCTTTGACACCGACCTGTTTTCACCTGTATACCTGAAGGTCAGATCAGGCTGGTGGCTGCATGGGACCTAGCCTAGCTCCTGCAGAGCCCACACTGATGCCTGCACTCTGCACCTCAAAGGCTAGGGGTTAACATCCGGGTGGAGGTAAAGGAGGGCACAGGTGGGTGGGAGTCCTGGGGACTGGGATGGGTGCTGTCAGTGCCCTCAGTGATGGCTGTTGGGGGCTTCAGGCAAAGGGCCCATCAGTGGAGAGTGGAAGGTTACCTGGGGAGGTCCCAATACAGCCTGGTCTTGATCCATCCTGAGTACCCGCCCCCCAAGTGGGCACCCACTCCCTTGGCCTCCCCACAGCCCGAGTTAACCTGCTGCAGGGGAGTCCTGCCAGGTCTTCAGGGTCATGGAAGCCCATCAGGTGGCCTTCAGACATGGCCTAACCTCTCAGGCCCCCGGCCACTCCTCCAGGGGACCCCGATGCCTGCAAGCTACCTCACTTGAGACCCCTGAATCCTGGGTAGGTGCGGAGGGGCGAGCCTGAGCCCACACTCGGGTCCCTGGTCCAGGAACCCTGGGTCAGCGGGCAGAATCTTCATCGGGTGTTTCTTCACCCTGGAGTGGTCAGTGTCCTCGGGAAGGAGAGCAGAGGCCTTCACTTGCCGTAAACCTACTGGCTGTGGTGAGGCGCTGGATGCACCGGGTGCATGTGCTTGGCTTCAGGGAATGGTGCGGTCTGAGGGTGGAGGGCTGGGAGGAAAGAGTGCCTGCTTGCTGTGCCTCCTCGCCCCTTGCCGAGGGCACAGCATAGGGGAGGGTGGGGCGGGGGGAAGAGCCCTGGAGTCTCTGCGCCTGGGTTTCCTCCGCTGGAAAATGGGGCCGAAAATGGGTTTCCTCTGCTGCAAAATGGGACGCAACGCGACAACACCGGGACTTCTCCGCTGGTGGTCCCTGCCGCTGCCTCTGGGCACCCAGCACCTGCGAGCCCCGGATCGTGGCCGCCGCGCCGGGCCCAGCGTCCCCCGCGGAGGCGGAGCTTGCGTCTGCCCCGCCCCTCTGTCCCAGGGCTCCGGCCGGCGCCCCCCGCCCGGCTGCGGCGCGTGACGCGGGGCGCGCAGCTCCGGCGGGCGGGCGGGCGGGCGCAGGCGGTGGAGACGGCCGGCCAGCGAGCGGCATGGCGGCGGCGGCAACCACGGCGGGCCCGGCGGGGCCCGAGCCCATGCCGAGCTACGCGCAGCTCGTGCAGCGCAGCTGGGGCAGCGCGGTGGCGGCGGCGCGGGGCTGCGTGGACTGCGGCTGGGGGCTGGCGCTCCGGGGCCTGACCGAGCACGCGCACCTGGCGCCCCCCGAGCTGCTGCTGCTGGCGCTCGGCGCGCTCGGCTGGACCGTGCTGCGCTCAGCGGCCACCACGCGCCTCTTTCGGGTCAGTGCGGCTGGGGACGCGGACATGGGCTGGGGGACCCCGGGCCGCTGTGCACCCCTTTCTGTCTCTGCGAGCTGGGTCCCAGAACGTGGGGGCCTCGGGCTGTAGGAGCTCTGGGTGCGGAGTCCTGGGCCGCCCCGCGCCCTTTTCTGTCAGTGCGAGATGGGGGTGGGGATGGATGCGGGGGTGTGGCCGGACCGGGAAACCCGCGATGTTGGGTCCCTGACACGGGTGGGGTGTTCGTGATGTGGGGGAACCGGAGCACGACCCATTCGGGTCAGTGCGGGACAGGAGGCCTCAGTGTATAGCCATGGAGGCCTCGTGGCACAGGGTCGGTCTGCGTTTGGAACTCCGGGCCATGCGAGGGAGGGCGGGGGCTTGGAGCCCAAGCTGGAGCGGGTCCAGGGTCAGTGCAGCCGGCAGAGCCCCCTTGTCTGTGGCTACAGGGTAGGGTCAGAGTGGCCCAGTCGCTGCCTTGCGTCTGTCTGGAGTCAGCGCCCGCCTCCAGGGAGACCAAGACCTGGGTTCATCTGCCACGCGGGTGGTCGAGAGGCGATGGAAATGCCCCGTTTTCAGCCTGGAGAGCCGCCGCCCGGCTCGAGAGTGACCATGAGGTGACATTGGCGCCTGGCCTCCCTCCCATCTTGGGGAGGGGTCTGCTTTGGGAGCTGCTGGGAAGGTGCCTGGCCCCCGAGCTCAGCTGCGACTCCCTCCTGGGCCAGCTGGCGTCATCGCGCCCCAGTCTGGCTGGATGTAGCAGGGGTGCAGGGACAGAGCGCCCAGCACCAACAAAGGGGTCTTTCTCTGCTGGCGGGCGGGGAAGAGGCTGTTGTCTGGCCGCTCTTGTCCCCTCCGCCTCCCCACATCACCCACGTGGGAGAGACCCTGGCTGTCACCCTGCTCAGGGAGGCGGAGGCAGTATGACAGTGTCCCCCCATAGTTAGCCCTGGTCCCGGTTGGGCTTTATTGCTCCCCCACCTTCCCAATTTCCAGCTGGAAGTGGGGAGTCCAGGGGGATGAAGGCCAGTGCTCCTGGGGGGATGTGGTCGCTCTGGGACCATCAAGGTGGAATGGGCTCCCCTCCCATGTTCCTGAGGGAGCTGGGCGGGGACAGCAAGGTCAGGTGCCCCCTGACTTTTGGAATCCCTGGAGGTCGGGCTTCCTTCCCGGTCCGCCCTCCCTCAGCCTCTCGCCCCAATTCGAGGCTCGCCCTTCCCAGGAATAGGCGGAGGGGCTGCGGCGGCCGCCAAAGCTCATCTTTTTGGCAGCAGCCTGGTTGCCAAGGGTTACCAGAGCTGGCTCTGGCTGTCTCTATGACAACTGGAGCTGCTCCAGCCCCCTCAGCCTCTGGGAGGGGGGCGGGACTTGGCCCCACAGCTCTAGAGCTCCGCCCCTGAGGAGCTTGAGGCCCCGCCCCACCCTGGACCCCAGAGTACAATCCCTCAGGACCTCATCATTGCACGCCCCCACCTTCCTCATGTCTTCCCCGTCTCACTGTGCTGCCCTTTCCTTGCCTCATTATCTCTTGGACAAAAGAGAGAATTTCCTCATGTCCTCCCCCAATTACCCACTCCATCTTCCCCAGGCCCTGGTTCCTCTCTGGTCTCCCCAGATTCCTCCTCTGAGGCACCCTTTCCCTCACATTTCTGCCCCAGAGGATCTCCTGCGGTTCCAGCCCTCCACGCCCCCCCCCCCAGGTGTTCCCATGTTCCCCTCCATGTTCTCTCCACAGGCTCACAGCTACACCCCTCCACACCTTTTCCTTAATCCCTGCTGTGTGTCACACCCCAGCTCCCTTACCCCCAAGCCGCTTGACTCCCCTGTGCGACCCGCTGCCTCCCTCGCTTTACGCTCACATGCCCGCCTCCGGGCCCTCATAGCCTGCCCCTCACATTTCCCATCACTCCCCTCTCACACCCCAGCCAGACAGCTGGGCACTAAGTTTAGTTCTTGGCAGGCGCACGTGGGCTCTGGTTACTCCAGGCCGCTGTGGGTATCAAACGGCCCCTCCCCAACACTGCCCAGCTCGGGGAATCCCTGGGCCTTGGTCTCCCCACCCTGAAGGAATGGCTCCTCGCTCTGATGGCCACCCATCTTCTCACCCACAGCCCCTGGCCAAGCGGTGCCGCCTCCAGCCGAGAGATGCCGCCAAGATGCCTGAGAGCGCCTGGAAGTTCCTCTTCTATCTGGGCACCTGGAGCTACAGTGCCTACCTGCTCTTCGGCACTGACTACCCCTTCTTCCACGACCCGCCCTCTGTCTTCTACGGTGGGTCCCTAGTGGGGCGAGGGATCGTTCTGCTCTAAACACTGAGGAGAAGGGCACATGGGGAGCTGGCACTCATCAGCCACCCCGTTCTGGGTGTCTGCTCCAGACAAGGGTGGTCAGGGGGCCCCGGGGACGTATTACAGCTCAGGGAGGCATCCTAGAGTGGGTGACCCCTTTCGTGGGTCCAGGGGGGCACTCCAGGTGTCAGGAACAGCACAGGCAAGACCCTGGGGCGTGCACAGGCTTGGTGCGTGAGCAAGAGAGCAGGGTAGCAAGAGTTGGAGTGTTTTCTAAATGGGATACTTTATGGATTATAAAACGCTTCCTCTGGCTGCCATGTGGAGACAGCAATCTTTTATTTTTTTTCTTTAGAGAGAGAGGGAGGGAGGAAGGGAAAGAGAGACATCGATTGGTTGTTCCACTTATTTATGCATTCATTGGTTGATTCTTGTATGTGCCCTGACTAGGGGTCAAACCTACAACCTTGGCGTATCAGGGTGATGCTCTCATCAACTGGCCAGGGCTGAAATAGCAAAGTCTTGGGTGAGGATGGTAGCAAGGCCCAGGGGGGAAGGGAGGGACCAGTGCGGTTCAGATCAGCTTGGCAAAGAGATACAGATGGTGAGAAGTGGCTGCACCCATGGATTGGGTTAGATGTGGGGGTGGTCAAGGCCTGGCTCTGGGTGGGATGGACAGGAGGGTCACTGCAGTGCCCTCTATCACCAACAAGCAGGTCAGTATAGAAAATATGGCCTGTGATGGGGGAGGGGGTCCTCTGTTCTTATGCTGACCACCCGGCCGTGTATCATGGATGTGCTTCCTGCCATGTGACATGAACAGCCTGAGAGGGCGCCTGGTGGCACCGGAGGAGGGCCTGGCATGGGGCCCCTGCATAGCAGGGTCCTGGTAACAAGCACTGGGTTTACTGGGCACCCAGCTCTCCTCATGGGATTGTGCTGCCCACATGGCCGTTTTCCTATGTGCATTTCCCACGTGGTAAATTTCTAGAGGGGAAGTTTTAGCTGTCATTCAATTTTCCTTTATGCAAATGAACCATAATTGAACTCTCTTAAAATTTCAGGCATGGAGTTGCCTCTGGCTTCTTATAATGATGCTAGGATACCCTGCTTGCAAGTTACCTGCTTCTCTGAAGGCTCATTCTTTGAGTACCAACTGTGTACCAGGTTGTGAGCAGGTCAGAGAAAGCCCCCCACCAGACGGTGAAATATAAAATCTGTTACCAGCGATAGGTGCTGATGCGAACACTTTGGGGAGTGGGGTGTCTCTGAGGGGAGGGCGTGCTCTCCAGCAATGGGGGTAGCCCCACCAAAGGTGGCTTTTGAGTGAAGACCTGGAAGAAACACATTCCTGGTGCATCAGGAGCAGAGAGAAGCTCACCTGGCCAGGGCAGGGTGTGAGGAGGGCAGGTGGGCAGAAAGGGTACTTACCAGGGGGCTGTGAGCAGAGGTGGGGGCTCCAACCAGGACAGGACTGAGCAGAGGAGGGACGTTGTTGATTTGATAAATGTTTTAGCCTGGACAGTGTGACTCAGTGGTTGAGTGTCGGCCTATGAACCAGGAGGTTATATAGTTCAATTCCTGGTCTGGGCAAATGCCCAGGTGGTGGGCTCGATCCCCAGTAGGGGGCGTGGAGGCGGCAGCCTATTGAAGATTCTCTGTTATCGTTGATGTTTCTGTCTCTCTCCCTTCCTCTCTCTGGGAAATCAGTAAAAACATATGTTTTTAAAAGAAAAAATGTTTTGAAGGCAGAGCTGGTAGGATTTGCTGCCAAACCAGAGATGGGTGTAAAAGAGGAGGGTCTGGGGTCCCCAGTGAAGTGGGTGGTCAGTAGGGTTGGGTCAAAGGGGCGACCAGGAGCTGGGTTTGGGAAGCCCAAGGCCCTGATATTGGAGGTGGGAGAGGGGGTGATATCCAGTCCCCAGAGCAGCAGGTGGGACGTATGGAGAGGAGGCTGGAGGTTGTGAGCAGGTCAAAGCCCGGCCCTTCAACAGGTGGGGAGGGGCAGCTGACGTCTGGACGGTGAATTAAATGCCCCCCCCCCGCCCCCCGCCTCAGATCTGGGGCCCGAGGCTGGAGGGGGCATGCTCACCCATGGTGAGTCTGACCGGTGTAATAGGTGGAAGATCTGGTGTCCTCTTTCCACAGTGGACTCTGCATCGAGGCTCTGCATGCTTTCCTTGAAAAGAGGGACAGAGGCACCTGGCAGTTTGTGTGTTGGGGTCGGGGGGAGCCTCCAGCTGCAGCATTCCCGATTTGCTGTCAAACTTCGAGAGGCCCCTGGACGTGTTAAAGTGGGGGGAGATTAGATCTGATTCATGGGGAGTTTTGCTTTCTTTTATTAGGTAAAATGCTTGAAACATAAAGGTAACCATTCTGGCTAGACACAAAAAGACAAGTACTGTGTCCACTTCTAGGAGGCCCCAGAGGAGCCAGATTCATAGAGACAGGGCCTGGGGGAGGGGGTGTTCAGCAAGGACAGTTTCAGTTTTACAACAGGAAGGGGTCTGGGAGGGATGGTGGGGATGGCTGCTCAACAATGTGAGTGTGCCTTATGCAGAACTTGAAGATGGTTACGAAGGTTAAAGTTTACGTGGACCGTTGTTTCTGGCTCCTTTCATTCAGCATCGTGTTTTGTGTGTATATATGTTTTTATTGATTTCAGAGAGAAAGGGAGAGGGAGAGAGAGATAGAAACATCAGTGATGAGAGAGAATCATTGATCAGCTGCCTCCTGCACGTCCCCCACCAGGGATCGAGCCCACAACCTGGGCATGTGCCCCCGACTGGAATCGAACCCGGCACCCCTCAGTCCGCAGGCTGACGCTCTATCCACTGAGCCAAACCAACTAGGGCTCGGCGTCATGTTTTCTGGGTTCATCCACACAGTGTGTCAGTGTGTCTGTCTTTTTTGTGGCTGAGTAATAGTCCATGTGTGGAAGGACCACATTTTGCCTGTCCTTTATTTATTGATGGGTTGTTTTCACTTTTTTGGCAACTGTGACTAGTGCTGCCGTGGACATGCATGTACAAGGGCCTGTCTAGTCCATTTGCAGTTCCCTTGAGCACACACCTAGGAGTGGAATTGCTGGGTAGCAGGGTCTGTGTGTTCACAGGCTTTGAGCCCCGCGGGGAGAGAGGACAGTTGGGAACACAGTCGGAGGCCAGGAGGAGCTGGGGCAGTGCTGGGTAGGGGCAGTGGGGGGCCGGGGAAGTGAGCTAAGACATGGGCCGGAGCGGGGCCCCGGATGGGGATCTATGTGGATCTCCTTTGCAGGAGTGGCCAGAGCACAGATGCAGGGTCATCGTGAGGCAGGGGCATGGTGGAGCCTAGGAAACTTAGGGCTCCAGGGGCTCCCTGAGTTAGGGGTGGGGCAGAGGAGGAGTGCCCAGTGAGCAGAGCCCTTGGCCCTGGTAATGGGCGGGGAAGAAAGGGGGGTGTCAGCGTTGCCGAGAAGGGGTGAGACCTGAGTGGGCAAACTACTTCTGCTTCAGCTGCTGTGCCAGCACCGTGAGGTGGGCAGCAGCCTCCATCCGGTTGGAAAATTGCTGGGGGCGGGGGGCGGCTGGAACAGGAACGTGCCCTCTGGCTGGAGCGGGCCTGGTAATTAAGAGAAGACGGGAAGGGCACCCAGGGCAGAGTGGGAAATCCTGCAAGGGACTGATCCTATCAGGGGTAGGAGCACCTTTTTCCATAAAACTGAAACTGCTCTAGAAAATAATGCTTATTAAATAAAAGAACAGGTAGAGAATTGGGGATGGAAAACCAGTGGCCGGTGCATCTGCAGACACACGTGGCCTGCCCCGGCACGGGGGGGACTCACGCCTGGCTCCAGAGCGTGTGGGGGTCCCTTGTGTGGAGGCCCTGCAGGGCCCTGATGACTCGGTCCGGCTCTCCCCAGACTGGACACCAGGCATGGCCGTGCCTCGGGACATCGCGGCCGCCTATCTGCTGCAGGGAAGCTTCTATGGCCATTCCATCTACGCCACGCTGTACATGGACGCCTGGCGCAAGGACTCAGTGGTCATGCTCGTCCACCATGTGGTCACCCTGGTCCTCATTGTCTCCTCCTATGCCTTCCGGTGAGTTGAGGAGGGCAGAGGGCATTGCATGAGCAAGGGCGGGAGGCTGGCACAGGGCAGAGCTGGTGCTTGGGGGGAGGAGGCATCGGGGTGTTCCTGGGGGAGCGTCCCAGAGAGATTCAGAGGGACGGGGTGAACAAGGTGCAGGGAGCCCCGCCCCACCCCACCCCTCCCCCCCTCCAGCCCCACCCGGACGGCACCTTGACCAGGTCACGTAGCAGGTGTTTCCTGAACGCCCGCCATGTGGCAGGTGCTGCTGGGAGCACAGCCACGAGCAGATAACCCTGCAGCCTGAGAGCCCACACGTGGCCACTGATCCTCTCCAAACTACGACCTGCTGATTGTTCTCAAATCCACCCCAATTTCACAAGCAAAGGAATAAAAATACCTCGCCAAGGCCTGTGTTACATCCATCACATGTTGAAATAACAATATTTGGGGTATACGGAGTTCATTAGAATATATTATTTTAATTTCTCTCTTTTTTTTTAACATGGGTGATAGAAAATCTAAATGAGGTCTACACTCTTTTTTAAAATTTTTTTTAAAATTTTTTAAAAATATATTTTATTTATTATTTTTTCAAAATATATTTTATTGATTTTTTTTTTTTTTTTTTTTTTTTTACAGAGAGGAAGGGAGAGAGATAGAGAGTTAGAAACATCGATCAGCTGCCTCCTGCACATCCCCCACTGGGGAAGTGCCCACAACCCAGGTACATGCCCTTGACCAAAATCGAACCCGGGACCTTTCAGTCCGCAGGCCAACGCTCTATCCACTGAGCCAAACCGGTTTCGGCTAAAATATATTTTATTGCTTTTTTACAGAGAGGAAGGGAGAGGGATAGAGAGTTAGAAACATTGATGAGAGAGAAGCATTGATCAGCTGCCTCCCACACACCCCCTACTGGGGATGTGCCCGAAACCAAGGTACATGCCCTTGACCAGAGTCGAACCTGGGACCCTTCAGTTTCCAGGCCGACGCTCTATCCAGTGAGCCAAACCAGCCAGGGCGAGGTCTACACTCTTGTGCGGTTCCTGTCAGCCTCACTGCTCTAGCTGCACCCTCCAATGTAGTAGCCGCTGGTTACAAGGGTCTATTTCAACATTAATTAAGCTTAAATAAAATCACACATTCTGCCCTAGCCAGTTTGCTCAGTGGATAGAGCACTGGCCTGTGGCCTAAAGAGTCCCGGGTTCGATTCGGTCAAGGGCATGTACCTTGGTTGCAGGCTCCTCCCTGACCCGGGCCCTGGTCAGGGCACATGCAGGAGGCAACCAATCGATGTGTTTCTCTCTGTCTTGCCCTCTCTCTTCCACTCTCTCTAAAAAAAAAAAAGATCAATGGGAAAATATCCTCGGGCGAGGATTAACAACAACAAAAAATCACACATCTGTCCCTCAGGCACCCCACCCGCATTTCAGCTGCTCAGTGGCCACATCTGGCTGGTTGCTCCCATGTGGGTAATGCAGGCATAGAACCTTCCTGTTGTTCTAGAAAACCCGTAGATAGCACTGCTCTGCAGGACAGAATCAGATAACAGCCCCCACCGCCCAGAAAAGGAAAACGAAAGAAAGAAAAGAATAATTTGTTTGAAGGTATTAACTATGGAGAAAAACCAAGTCAGAAGAGAAGGCCTGCTGGGGTGGTGAGGTGTCGGAGGGGCGGGCGGAAGGGGTGACAGGTGAGAAAGACCAGGAGGTGAAGGAAGGCTCTGCCAGCGCCGGGAGGTACACGCTAGGTGCTGGGAACAGCACGTGCAAAGGTCTTACAACAGGAAGGCCAAGTGGGGACAGACCTGGTGAGGGAGACCCATGGCCCCATCCAGGCCGAGTTCAGGACCTGGGCTCAGGCAGCGGAAGGGGAACACTGTGGGGGGAGGGGGACGGCCCTCAGGCTTCTTTAGACCCTGGGGGGGTGGGGGGGCAGGCACTGCGTTTCCGGGACACCTGCAGCCCACAGCGAAGTTCCGGTAAATCCCAGAGGCCTGGGGATGCCGGCGAGTGTATGGGGGATCGGGACACAGAACGGCCCTGGCCTCTGGGAGTCAGCAGTCATGGTGGGTCAGAGGTCACAGAAATGAGGACGGATCAGAGAAAGGACTTTCAGGCAGGCCCCTGGCCACCTGGGCACAGTGAGTGAGGACCCCGGGGGGCTGTCCCCTGGCAAGTGCAGTCTGTGCTGCCGCTGACCTGGCCCTTCGGGGGGTCGGGCCGGGCATGTGACCAGAGGGGTGGCTCCGAAAGGCAGGGAAGGTGTGCCCCAGGGGCCTGTCTTGGGCCCTCCGTGCAGGGATTTGGACCCTGTGTGACCTGCCCTCCCCTCTCCGCCCGGCTTCCCTTCTCAGGTACCACAGCGTGGGCATCCTGGTGCTCTTCCTGCACGACATCAGCGACGTGCAGCTGGAGTTCACCAAGCTCAATGTTTATTTCAAGTCCCGTGGCGGCTCCCACCACCCTCTGCACGCCCTGGCTGCGGACCTGGGCTGCCTCAGCTTCAGCCTCAGCTGGTGAGCTGGCGGGAGGGAGGGGCTGGTGGGAAGGGGTGGGGCCTGGCAGGGATCGGGAGATGGATGGGGTGTGGTTGGCGGGAAAGAACAGAGCAGGAATGGAGATAAGGGTGGGGCAGCCAGACAAGGATGGGTGAGGAGGAGCAGGGACAGATGGATGAGGCCCGAGGGCATTGGGCAGAGACTGGGTGGGGCCACCACCCACCCTCCCTCCCTTGCCCATAGCTTCCCTGACCTGTTATTCCCACCACAGGTTCTGGTTCCGCCTCTACTGGTTCCCACTCAAGGTCCTGTATGCCACCTGCCACTGCAGCCTGCGCTCGGTGCCTGACATTCCCTTCTACTTCTTCTTCAACGCACTCCTGCTGCTTCTCACTGTCATGAACCTTTACTGGTTCCTGGTGAGTCGGCCTCCCCCAGCTCCTCCCTCGGCTGGCAGTCCTGTCCCCTCTCCTGGGCCGTGGTCCAGGTGAAGGCCCTTCTCAGGCACACCCGGGGGGTGGGGGGCATGTTAGGCCACGGGAACAGCCGTGCCGAGGGCCTGTGGCAGGACCGTGGCCCTCAGAGGGCAGCGTGGCTGGGGAAGGCCCTTTTCTTACCTGCGTCTTCCCCTCCCACAGTACATCGTGGCTTTTGCTGCCAAGGTGCTGACGGGCCAGGTTCGGGAGCTGAAGGACGTACGGGAATACGATGCATCAGAGGCCCCGAGCCCCAAGCCCAGCAAAGCTGAGTGAGTTTGGAGGGGCTGCCGCCCCGGGTTCGTTCCTTTAGTCACATCTGTCAGTCTGAGCGCGCACTGTGGGCAGACACTGGAGACACAGCAGCGATGAGGCTGAAGCAGACGCTGCCCCTGGAGTCTACGTCCAAAACAGAGACTGCAGTAAAGGCGTGGATGGGGTAGTGATGGAGACAGATGCCATAAGGATAGATATCGAGGAGGCGAAAGGGAGGTCAGGGTGGAGCAGAGGGTGAGGGGCAAGAATCAGGGTGTCACTGGTGGGGCAGTGAGGGCCAAGCCGAGGGGCCCTGTGGGTGGTAAGGAGCAGCCATGGGCCAGACAGGGGAGGGAGGGAGGAGGGGTGCCACGGGCAGCTTAGGCGGACCATGCTCTGTCCCTGCTCCCTGACCCCCTGACTCCCCGAGCCGGAGACGGCCCAGGTGGGAGTCCTAGGGAAGGAGAGGAAAAGGCTGGTCAAGCATCCTGGAGGCAGGCCCCCCAGGACTTGTCAACCCTGGGATTGAGCCCCTGGCCTGCAGGGCCCCAGGCGTGAACAGAGGCAGGTTTGTGTGACAAGCAGGGTCCAGGGTGCGCAGTGCCCCAGAGGCAACATGAGGGGTGTATGAGCAGGTGGGAGGTCAGGGTGCTGACCAGGCAGACCTCCAGTTTAGCCTCTGGAGGGAATGGTGGTTGTGGGGAAGCGGAGGGCTCATGGCTCAAGGAGGTGGTCAAGGTGGGTGTCCAGGAGGATGAGAGGAGCAGAGGTTTTAAAATCTCCATGAAAGACGGGAGACGAGAAGCAGAGGACGGGGCATTGCCCGATCGGAGCACGGGACCAAGGGAGGGCTCTCCAGGCCGACTCAAACAGAGAAGCACTTTGTGCCACCGACACGGGCTGCGGGCGGGGTGCACCTAGGCCGAAAGCCAGCCCCGGGGCGGGAAGGATCGGACAGGTAGATGGAGGCCATGGACACAAGAGGGCTTGGCAGCAAGTTGGGTCCCCGGTGGTTAGATCCCAACTCCGTTGTGGAACTGACCAGACTTGCTTGGATGTAGGTGAAACTGAAATAAAAGGATCAAAGGTGACCCAAGACTTCGGGCTCGAGCTGCCATTTACCAAAATGCCGTTTACCAGGCAGGGTTCTGTGTGCCAGTGGGGTCGGGTAGGCGTTCCTTTGCGGGGTGTTTGACTCTCGACGTCCAGGGATCGTGAGTCAGGAATTCTGCTGAGGCCTCAGCACGGAGCCTGACCGACCCTCAGAGGCGTCCGGAAGCAGCAGCGGCTGAGAGACTCCAAGGGCCGGGGGAGAGGCTCCTGCTTGGCCAGATCTAAGAATCTGCGCGCTCCTCCTGCTGCGGAACAGGCAGCTTCCGTGGAGAGTCCTTGTAAATGCAAAGCCCAGGCCGTGCCGAGCCGCGCCTGGTGCTGCTCCCTGCTGTCTCCCAGAGGATGTCCGGCCAGAACGTGGGCCGAGGGCCTGGCACCTGCCAGCATTCCCACCAGGACAGCAGAGTGTGAACGCCGCACGGATGTGACAGGGTGCGCAGGGGACACATTGCACGGTCAGTCCGTGGGCAGCACCAGCAGACCTCGCCGCCCCGGATGCCTGGAGTCAGCGCAGTCGGGTGTAAAGATGGGGTGAGTGGTCAGGATGCCTCAAAACCATCAGGTCATGGAGAACAAGGAGACTGCGGACCTGTCCCAGGTCAGAGGACTGAATGCACTGGGGTCCTGGACCAGAAGGACCGCCGTGGAGAAACGGAACCGAGGAAAGCCCGCCGTTAGCTCCGAGCAGGGTCCGGCACCGGCTGCCGAGTGAGACACGTGTTCTGTGGGGACGTCAGGTAGTAACATCCGCGAAGCTGGTCCGCGCTGCACTGAGTTCTCTGGACTATCTCTGCGACGTTTCTGCAGATCTAAAATTATTCTAAAATAAAAAGTTTATTTAAAAAATAAAAGGCATGAGTGACATAAAAAACAGCATCGGATGTTATATTACTTTCCGGGGACTGCTGTCACCAAGTACCACGGACAGGGCGCCTTAAAGCAACAGGGACGTGTCCTCTCACATTTCTGGGGGCTCAGAAGTCGAGTTTTCAGCAGGCACTCGCCCGCTGACGGCTCCAGGCCAGGGTCCTTCCTGCTCTTCCAGCTCCTGCGGCTCCAGGTGCTCCTTGGCTGTGGCTGCTTCGCTCCGATCTCCGCGTCTTTCTTCACGTGGCCTTCTCTTCCCTCTTGATTTTCTGTGTTAAACTTCATTTAGCTACATCTGCAAAGGCTCTTTCTCCAAATAAGCCACTGTCACAGGTTCCAGAGATTAGGGTGTGGCCCTCTCTTTTCAGGGACCACCACTCAACCTACGAAAGCTGTGAAGGTTCACACGATTAGAAAGCTGGAGAGAGAGGCAGTCAAGTAAAAGCTGTGAAGAAATTACCCAGAAGCAGCAAGAACAGATGGCAACTATGGCAGCTAGGATTTTAAGAATGACCTGGTCTAGCCGAATTCTAATAGGAGACAGGTGGGGAGAGACAAGAGGAGAGACATAATGCTGAGAATTTTCCAGAAAGTGGCAAGGCATCCATCATAAGCAGGACGAAAAAAAGGCATCCATGCCCCAAACACATCATAGTGCAAATGGAAACAGCCACAGAGAAGAAGAGACGACCCATGAAACAGACTAGCAGCAAGGGACGCTAGCTATGGAGGAAAGCGTCACCGCAAGTGCTAAAACGGAATAACCAGCAACGAGGGATTTCATACACAATTTTAAAAATAATTACTCAAGCCCTGGATGGTGTTTCTCAGTGGTTAGAGCTTCTGCCCACACGGGAGTTGTGGGTTTGATTCCCTATCAGGGCACCCACCTGATTCCTGGTTGGGGAACATGTGGGAGGTGGTCAGTCTCTCTCTCTCTCTCTCTCTCTCTTTCTCTCCCTCCCTCCCTTTCACCCTCTGGAAAAAAACAATGGAAAAAATATCCTCAGGTGAGGATTAACAGCACCAACAAAAAACACACACACAAAAGAAGTTACTTAAGAGCAGCAAACACCAAGAAGGTTATATTCCAGAAAACTCTCTCAAGAAGCAGACCATCAGAGAAACTGATACATATCTGGATAAACATTTTAATTCCCTAATTTGAGAGATATAAAATAATTAGAACTAAGATGTTAAATACCAGAACAGAATTGGGGGTTTTGTATTTTGCAAGAAGGCGGGGATTACCTTTCAGCTGTATTAGGTACTTTAACACTATGAGAGTTAACAAAAAACAGGTACACAAGAAATGCAAGAGAAAGGTTAGAAAAGGCTGCATAAATAATGCAACATAAGAGGGTAGAATCTCAAATACTAGGCATCCAAATAAACACATGAATAATCATGACAGTTAAGAGATTGGCCTTAAAATATATATATATATATATATATACTGTTGCCCTAACCGGTTTGGCTTAGTGCTGTGATGGCAAACCTATGACATGCATGTCAGAGGTAACATGTGAACTCATTTTTTTTTTTTAATTTTATTATTTTTATTTTTTTTTAAAAATATATCTTATTGATTTTTTTACAGAGAGGAAGGGAAAGAGATAGAGAGTCAGAAACATCGATGAGAGAGAAACATCGATCAGCTGCCTCCTGCACACCTCCCACTGGGGACGTGCCCGCAACCCAGGTACATGCCCCCGACCGGAACCGAACCCAGGACCCCTCAGTCCGCAGGCCGACGCTCTATCCACTGAGCCAAACCGGTTTCGGCAACTCATTTTTTTTTAGTTGATTTTTCTTTGTTAAATAGCATTTAAATATATAAAATAAATATCAAAAATATACATCTTTGTTTTACTATGGTTGCAAATATAAAAAAAATTTCTATATGTGACACGGCACCAGAGTTAAGTTAGGGTTTTTCAAAATGCTGACACGCTGAGCTCAAAAGGTTCACCATCACTGGCTTAGTGGATAGAGCATCAGCCTGTGGACTGAAGGGTCCTGGTTTTGATTCTGGTCAGGGGCACATGCTTGGGTTGCAGGCTCGATCCCCAATTAGAGGCATGCAGGAGGCAGCCAATCAATGATTCTCATCATTGATGTTTCTGTCTCTCTCGCCTTCTCCTTTCCTCTCTGAAATCAATAAAAATATATTAAGATATTATATATATATATAAAATATATATTTATATATAATAGTATATATACACATATATAACAGTATACACACACACACACACACACACATATACTGTTAAAAGATTTCAACTCCAAGGTACATAAAAGTTGCAAGTGAGAAAGCATGAGAAATTGGGGTGTAATTCTTGATCTGAAATGGCCCACATGACGCAGTCCTGAACCTCGGGGTGATGGGACCCCGAGAGGTACAGTCATGCTTTGTGCTCCTCACCCAGCAACTCAGAAGCAGGTGAACAGATGTTCTTTCTTAACACAGGCACATTTCTCAGAATTGACCACAGCCAGCCACAGGGGTAACCTCAATTGTTCAGAAACCAGGATTGTACAGACCAATAAACAGAAATTCAGTTAGGTTTGAAAACAGTAAGACACTCACAACTGAGAATCACTTTGAAGTAATTCAGGGGAAACAAACCATATGGCGATTAAGTAGCACCGATCCCTTCCTCTCCCAGCCCCTCTTCACTCCTACTCCCTCCCTCTGTTCTCTCTCCTGACTCACCCCACAGCTGGGCCACTGGTCACCTGGTAGACCATCCTCCTGGACTGATCCAGCCCCCCTGAGCTGCCCCCCACCCCACCCCATGCCCTGGTCATCATGTGGCACCTGGGTCTGAAGGGCATCCTCAGGGGCTGCTGGGACTGCCATCCACCAAGGGCCTCGCCCCATCCCGGGTCTGTGACCACTGCCCCGCCGTGCCCAATGAGCTGTGACTCGTGTCTGGCTCACGCTGCTGCACAATAATGGGCCAGAGGGCCCTTGGTGATGCCCACACAGTGCCAGCATGCCTACTCTTCCTTAATTCTCCCTTCTCCTCAACTGTCAACTGCCATCACCATCATCCCCCTCGCTGACAATCTGGCCTCTGTGTCCCCAAGAAAACAGGAGTGAGGGACGAGACGTCCACCCTTGCACTGGCTGGCTGCTTCAGTGGATGGTCCATCTCCCTCCAAGGCCACCGTCCAGGGCCAGGGGCGCCCAGCCTCTTGCCTGTTCAGGACATTCTGATCAAGGAGAGAGACCTTTCTCCAGCCCTCCGCACCAGCCGCCCACTTCTTGCCTCCCTTGCAGCAGAACCCCTCCATTCCCAAACCCACCCCACTCTGGGGTCCTCCACCCACTACTCCCCTAGACCACTCCTGTTTGGCTCAAACAAGGCTTTCTTGGTGCTAAATCCAGGGTCACCTCCCCCCTTTAAAAAAAAAAAAAAAAAAAAAGCTTTATTGAGACAGAATTTACATACCATACAATTTGCCCATTCACCCTGTATAATTAAATGTTTTAGTCCATTCACAGAGTTGTTCAGTCATTACCACAGTCAGTTTTAGAACATTTTCCTTACCCCCAAAAGAAGCCTTACACTGAACCCAGGAACCCCTGAAGCATCCGTCAGTCTACTCCGCATTTTTTAAAAATTAAGAATTAGTATTTATTGAACAAGAAACAACAACAGATCTTGAAAACAAAAATATGATGAATGACATTTTAAACCTGCACCAGAAATACTGGGGACAAGTCAAGAGCAAATTGTTAATATGATATAGAGTGGACTTCTCCAAAATTAGCTAAAATGTTCAGAATGTATGAAATGAAATTTTAAAAAACGTGTGATAAATGCAGAAATTCCAGTATGTGACCAATTGTTGGTCGAGAGCAGAAAATAGAGTGGAGGGGAAGTAATAATGAATACTATATATACACTTTTCTTTAAAAAATATTTTTATTGATTTCAGAGAGGTAGGGAGAGGGAGAGAGAGAGAGAAATATCACTGCTGAGAGAATCATTGATTGGCTGCCTCCTATACACCCCCTACTGGAGATCAAGCCCACAACCCAGGCATGTGCCCTGACCAGGAATTGAACCCTGACCTCCTGGTTCAGAGGTTGATGCTTAACCACTGAGCCACACTGGCGAGGCCCCACTTTTCAATGGAAGAGCAGTTCCTATACATGAGACTGTACTTGCTACTCAATCTGACGCTGAAGTTCTAAGTATTTTTTCAAGTCATCCAAAATGTGTTAGGCAAGTCTTTCTGCTCAGTCCTGCCTGCCGCCCCTGGTGCAGGACACAGGGAGAGAGCCGTCATCTGTCCGGGGCTGGCTGAGCATGCCGGCTTCGCAGAGCTGTTGGATTCAGCAGGTCCGGCTGGATCGAGCACCAGTGTTTCCCCAGGCAGCTGTGGGACTTCTTCTTCTACAACAATTGGGCCTTCGCCGCGGGATCCCCAGGGAGACGGCTCCTGGCTCCACCGGGAGAGCCACCGTAAGAACCATAATTCCGGCAGTCAGGCCCAGGCGGATGCGGTTCCCCATGGCGTAATCTGTTGATGTGGCACCTGGGGAATCTGTCACACAGATCGAGAGCTGATCACCGGACTCTCAGGCCAAGAAAGGAGCCCTTGTGTGTTAGCACACACAGCTGTGGTCCCCAGGGCCACTGACCGTCACACTTCGAAGGTCGAAGTCCGCCTCCATCCCTGCGAGAGCGGGAGCTGTGTGGGCGTTGACGCTCCTTTCTTCAGAAGAGCAAACTTGTTAGACTCGGTCACAGGCCTGGGCTCCGGCACTGTGAAGGAGAATCAGGTTTTCCCCTGCATCGCCTGGCCCCTTTGGTGGGCTTGGAGGGAAGGTTTCGGTAAATCCATCTCTTCTTGTGTCTCTTTGGCCAGCACACAGCCCAGATAAGAGGAGGGAAAGGAATTCAGGGCTCGCGCTGACGCTGACGCTCCATCCCAGGACCCGGCTTCAGTTTTACAGCCACAGGAGGAAGGAAAGCGTGATGTGGGTGGTGGCATCTTTGCTCTGCTCTGCACTTTTGAAAAAAAAAAATTTATGGGTCTATTTGAGCCAAACTGATGCCGTATGCCAGGAAGCAGGTTATCAAAGCTCCTCTGCTCCCCATTCTTGATGTTCTTCACTCCACCTCTGGGTGCTTCCGGCTTGGTCTCTGGCCTCCCCACCAGCCGCCCCCTCCCCTGGGGCCCCTTCACTTAATCCACCCCAACCTCCAAGGCTCTCTGCAGGCTCGAAGTGCTTCTAAGCGAAATGTCATTCTTCTAAAATATCCCAAATCAACCCCCAGGCCACTAGCTCTCCCAAGCATTTGTCCATCACGGTGACGGCAACTCAGGGTGGAAACCTTGGGAAACTCCAGGAAGCCCCCTTGCTCCCCTTTTCCTCCTCATTCTCCAGGAAACATCCAGGCTCCATCTCAGTCACTGGCTGCCCTCACCTCCCACCCTCCTCCCTCGCCTGACCCTCCCCACAGCGGTGCACTCAAACTGGAAAGTCTAACTCTGATATCTCCAGAGGCCAACGACCCCTCCCCCGCCAAAAAAATACTAACATTGTTTTTGATGAAGGAGGGGCACTTGTTCATAAAACAGTCCAGAGTCACCAGGAAAGCTCTGATAAAAAGGCATGGGCAAAGGTAGATCCCTGAAGGTATTAAACGTACGATAGCCCTACCCAGTTTGGCTCAGTGGATAGAGCGTCGGCCTGCAGACTGAAGGATCCCAGATTCGATTCTAGTCAAGGGCACATGCCTGGGTTGTGGGGTCGATCCCCAGTAGGGGGCATGCAGGAGGCAGCCAATCAATGATTCTCTCTCATCATTGATGTTTCTCTCCCTGTCTCTTCCTCTCTGAAATCAATAAAAGTATATATTTTTAAAGTACTATAAAAGTACAGGAATTAAAGCTGTGGGGGAACACAGCCAAATCATCTCCCTTGAGGTCCCCAGGAGGGAAGGGAGGACGGCTGGAACACGGTGGGACCCTTGGTAACCATCTGGAGGGTCTCTCGCGTCAGTTCCCGGGGCAAACTCCAGTGGTTCAAAGATGTTGACGCAGAAGTGGAAATTGTAAACTCCGACCAGAGCCACAAATGGGACACTGTCATCTGGCAATTGAACTATGTATTAGAAGAGTCCAGAAGCCAGGAACCTCCTTCTGCTTGTCTAAGGACGGACAGGCAAAACCAGAAAACAACAGACACATGGAGATCCGTGTAGGGCTTATCTGTAACCTCACAGATAAAGAGCTCCTGCTGGCTCAGCGAGAGAGAGAGCAGGGACCCCCAGGAAAAGCAATGAGGACAGGGTCAGTGCTCCAGGAAGGGTCAGCCAGTGACTCCAGCCCAAGGGAAGGATGAATTAAAGTGACCTAAACTATCATCTCCAGGAAAGTCTTCGTTCTTTCTTTTTTATATATTTTATTGATGTTTTACAGAGAGGAAGGGAAAGGGACAGAGAGTTAGAAACATTGATGAGAGAGAAACATCGATCAGCTGCCTCCTGCACACCCCCTACTGGGGATGTGCCCGCAACCAAGGTACATGCCCTTGACCAGAATCGAACCCAGGACCCTTCAGTCCGCAGGCCGACGCTCAATCCACTGAGCCAAACCGGTTAGGGCAAAGTCTTCGTTCTTATGTGAAGGAGTGTCTGCTAGTGTCTATAAGATTATATCCCAGGATGTCTAGGTCATGATAACATATTACTGGTTCAAAAAATTGAAGACGCCCGGCTGCTGTGGCTCAGTGGTCGAATGTTGACCCATGAAGCAGGAGGTCATATTCAATTCCCAGTCAGGGCACATGCCGGGGGTTGTGGGCTCAATCCCCAGTAGGGGGCGTGCAGGAGGCAGCTGATCAATGATTTTCTCTCATCATTGATGTTTCTCTCTCTGCCTCTCTCTTCCTCTCTGAAATAAAAAACAACAACACATGGAATGAAAATAAGGGCTCAGCAGTGTAGACAGATGGTGGACGGAGAATGACAGGGCAGGGAAGCCTGTCCAATGGGCCTATGAGCCAGCCGGCGCCACTGGAGCGGGCCAGCCTGCCTTGGAGGGTGGCAGAGGCCTCTGGCAGGTCTGCATTTTTGGAGGGAGGAGGATCAAGTGCAGGGTTGATCCCCGTTGAGGAGATGGGAGCATGTCAGGCAGAGGTGGGTAGGTGGCATTTGCACTCCAGTGGCCGGCCAGGGCCCAGGGTGGGAGGGAAAGGGGATGGAGTTTAATTGCGGGGAGGAGCCAGACTGGGAACTAGGCGGGGAAAGGGAATGTGGACGGCAAGGCAGGCGGGTCAGGGAGTACGTGGGAGCGTGGGGTCCCTAGGCTAACCGGGCGGGTTTTGGCCCCCAGAAAGCCGCTGAGGAACGGTTTGGTGAAGGACAAGCGCTTCTGAACCCTTCGACGCCCGTTCCGCTCCCCCGGACCTCACCCTGCCCCGCCTTGCCCCCTGGGACGGCTCCCCGGCTCCCCAAGACCCTGGCCCCTTCCAGCTCCGCCCCTCCCGGGCCTTGGCCACTCCCGGGACCCCTGCCCCGCAGCCCGGAGACCCCGCCCTAGGATCGGTCCCTGCCAGGATTCAGGAGCCCGGCCACGCCCCCCGGGACCCTGACCCAGCCCAGCCCTGGACCCCGAGCACTCCTCCGGCCGCCGCCAGTGAGAAAGATGCCACCGTTGCTCCGCCGCCCTGGCCACCGCGTTCTTCTCCTCCTCTTCGCCCTGCTGCTGCCCTCGCCTTTCCTGGCCCGCGCCCCTGCGGCCCCGGGTCCCGCCGCCTCTCTGCTCCAGGCTCTCGGGCTGCGCGACGCGCCCCAGGGCGCACCAAAGCCCCGGTCCGTACCCCCCATCATGTGGCGCCTGTTTCGTCGCCGGGACCCCCAGGAGGCCAGGCTCAGCCCACGACGGACGCCCCCGGGGGCCACCCTACGACCGTGTCACGTGGAGGAGCTGGGGGTCGCCGGAAACATCGTGCGCCACATCCCGGACCGCGGTGAGTGGTGCCTGCTCCGGGGGGTGAGGGTCTGGGAGGCCGATACCTCCCTGGGCACCCCAGCCCCCCACGAGCTTCCAGTGACTTCGAGGGTCTCCACCCACCCAGTCCAGCCCACGAGCAACCTGAGTCCCTGTACTCCATCCCTTCTCCCGTGGACACCTGCGGGGACCCGGGTGAGTGGCCACAAGGCCAGGCTGCCTTGCACCCGGCAAGGCCTTTGCTTGCAGCTGGAGCCCTGCCCCCACTCTCCCTCACTCCCGCTGCTTCACAGCATTTGAAGCCTTCCTGCCGATGACACCCCGCCCCAGCATCGCTTACCCAGGCGTTTGCTCATCGCTGCCCCCTGCCTGTGTTCCCGACGGGCAGGCCACCCAGCATCGGGCAGGTCTCTTCCTTGCAAGCGATGCCCCGCCCACACTCCATCTCTCCCCCCCCCCCCCCTTCACACCATTTGACGCCAAGTAACAGATGGTGCGCCCTCGGCCTCAGGCACTAACCTTCCCCCCAAGTTCCCAACCGAGACCCCTCGCGCGTAGGCGGTGACACGACGAGAGCTGAGCCCTCTCCCGGCCTCCCTAGGCGCACGCGCCCGGACCACGGAGCCCTCGGCGGCAGGGCAGTGTCCCAAATGGACCCTCATCTTCGACCTGTCGGCTGTGGAACCCGCCGAGCTCCCGAGCCGAGCCCGTCTGGAGCTGCGCTTCGCAGCGGAGGAAGCGGCTGCGGCGGAGACAGCAGGCGGCTGGGAGCTGAGCGTGGCGCAGGCGGCCGAGGAGGTGGGCGCAGGCCCGGTGCTGCTCCGCCAGGCAGTGGTCTCCCTCGGGACGCCGGTGCGCGCTGAGCTGCTGGGCGCCACCTGGGCCCACAACGCCTCAGTACCACGCAGCCTCCGCCTGGCGCTGGCGCTGCGCCCCCGGCACACGGGCACCTGCGGGCGCTTGGCTGAGGCCTCACTGTTGTTGGTGACCCTTGACCCGCGCCTGTGCCACCCCTTCGCCCGGCCGCGGCGCGAGGCCGAGCCCTCGGTGGGTGGCGGCCACGGGGGCTCCTGTCGCGCCCGGCGGCTCTACGTCAGCTTCCGCGAGGTGGGCTGGCATCGCTGGGTCATTGCGCCGCGCGGTTTCCTGGCCAACTACTGCCAGGGCCAGTGCTCGCTGCCCGCCACGCTGCCCGGGCCCGGGGGGCCGCCCGCGCTCAACCACGCCGTGCTGCGCGCGCTCATGCACTCGGCAGCCCCCGGTCCTGCCGGCCTGCCCTGCTGTGTTCCCGCGCGCCTGTCACCTATCTCCGTGCTCTTCTTCGACAACAGCGACAACGTGGTCCTGCGGCACTACGAGGACATGGTGGTGGACGAGTGCGGCTGCCGCTGACGGACTGCAGGAGCGGGGACACAATAAACACCGGGCGGTTTGAGCTGCCGTCTTTGGGTCTTGTCACCTGGGCTGGGGGAGTACTGGCACATCCATCAGGTTGGTGGGGGGAGGGCGGTCTGGAGCCACCGGCCCTTAGAAGGCTGTATACAGGCGGCTCTACATATTCTAAGGGGACGCTGGGAGTCGCCACCTCCCCGACCCCCAACACACACACTTTCCAGTCTGCTGACTCAGCCCTTCTTAGCTTTGCCCTTCAGACTGCAGGACCCCAGACCTAAGTGCTCTCCCACCCCTGTAGCTTATCCAGCTCTGTGACACATGCAAGAGTTGTTTTTAACATTTTATTGGTGACAAAAGAGCTTAAAACAAATTGACCAAAAATCAGAAGTGACATTGCCTTGGTACAGATGCTCCTTGATTTGGAAAACTCAGAATAATTGCTGCTAGAAGGTGAATAAAAGCCAACAGCACAGAGCGAGGTAGAGCACTCCAAAAAGGAACAGGGCAGTGGGGGGGGGGGGGGGGCGCGCATACAGGGTCACAGCAGAAGCCTATCCAAGTGCAATGCCTCTAGGTGGCCTACCAAAAGCCCTACAGCAACGGGCTAAGAGGCCTTGCCAGAAGAAAGGTGCCTGTGTGTCCCTGTCTCTCCGTGTACCAGATGGCATCTGGAGGTTTTGGGTTAAGGGCCAGTGTCAGACGCATAGGGAAGGGATGCTGGGGTCACGGTCACTAGGACCTGGGTAGGCAGGAAACAGTCAACTTGGTGGTCACCACAGTGACAAACACCTGCCCCCACAGGGGACCTTTCACAACCACAAGAACTTCCCAATGCAGATCCAGGTGGATTCGTCTGCACGGCTGAAGTGATCCACTCCCCCAAGCACCTTCGGCACAGAACCAACTTATTTCTGAAACTCCTTTTCCCAAATAAAATGAAAACCACCCCAACTCATTGAAGCTATGCTCACAGGTAGAAGGGCTCAAAATTTGGGAGTGGGGTGGAGAGAAAGGGGGGGCAAGGCTCTCGGCTTGTCTGACGGCCACAGGGACTGTGGGCGCCTCCCTGGGGAAGCAGCCGCTGGCTGAGGAACGACCACCTCCCCCCCTCCAGCCTCATGGCTAGTCTTGCTGGGCCCTTCAGGGGACTGAGTCCACTGCATGTGAGAAGTGCTTTGCTTCTCGGAGTCCAGCGGAGCCCGTGGGCCCAGGTGACGTTCTCTCACTGCCCTGACGCACAGGGAGAAGCTGCTGGAAACTAAGCTGAAAACAAACATCTTCCTCTCCATGATCGCGTCACAGGTGTTCATCCTAACCTCGTCGTGTGTCTCGTTTAAACTTCGTTTCTGGAAGCTTCTTGCATCTCCCAGGTCCACCACTAAGATTTGAGAGACAAACTCAGGAAAGTATTTTTCAGTACTCCTTTGAAAGAATCTTTAAGAAACAAACAGAAAACCCCAAACACCACATTTTCTTTAAATGAAAACCCTCTTAGAACACAGGCAGCGTGACTGCAAGGTCTCAGTGTGGACAGAACACGCGCCTCAGCGGGGCTCTCTAGGCATGGCTGCAAGGAGCCTGTTCAGCACAGAAATGTGAGTTGTTCCTGATAAAACGTAGTCCCCTTTCAATAAAAGAGAAAAAGAAAGAAAGAACAGAGGAAAGGGCTACTCTGAGATGAGGGTCTTCCTCCCTCCTCCTGGTCGCAGACCCAGGTGTAGACGCGGCGAGCTGGGCCTCCTGGGCGAGCTGGCTGCAGGGCTCTCGGGCTGGCCGGCCCCACCTCCGCTCTCCCTCTGTCTCCTCGCCGCGGTGCCAGCAGTGGGCGCTCACTATCTCGGGCTGCTCTCCCTCTCCTGTTGCTCAGTGGTGCTTCAGTTTTAGCAGTGGAAAACAGGTATCCATTTATTTTTATTTTTTATTACCCAGAATAAGATGCTGATGGACTAAGCCCAAAGCTTAGCTCTTCCGCTGCCACCTGTGGAGAGAGGGAGGGAGAGGGCACAGGCTATCAGAGAAAGGAGGAGCCCAGCCCTGCCTGGAAGGCAAGCTGCTTTCTCCCTACTTCCATTTAGCACCGATGTTCTCACCTGTAAAATGTGACCTCACGTGCTGGACAGCCCTTAGACCACTGACTTTCCAACCAGAGACAGAAGGCAGTCAAATGCTAAGGCTACAGCCTGTGCTATAACAGTGGCACCCGTTCTCCCAGCAGTATCAGCACACAGCTTTCCTTGGCACACAGACAGATGGGAACCGCAAGGCATGACTCACAGGCACCTTCTGCAGAAGTTCCCTATGCACCTAGTGCCAGGACCCATCACCCTCACAAGCTGCCAGTCAGGGAAAGGGATGTGTCCACCTCCCTGCCTGCCCAGGGGGCTATGGGCCTCCACATCGGCCTTTCTCAGGAGTTCTAGGACTCGCAGGAGAGGACATAACACAGGGAGAGGTGCAGGGACCTGAAGTGACAGGTCACAATGATGAGTTGGCCCCTCCTGGACTTGAGACTCCCACATTTCCCGAGTTTTCTGACAAGTCCAGGTCCCGGTGAAGCCCTCCTCCGGAGTTGGCTTGCCTTCTAGTACTGAGACAGTCCCGTCACTCCACCGTGCTGGTACGCCCGCTCCCCCTGGTACGTAGAATCTTGCGATAGCGCCACATCAATCTGGGACTTAAATTCATCACCAAGGTAACTGTCCTGAAAGACACAGTGGGGAGATGAGCAGCCAGAGAACTGGCACATGTCCTTGCAACTCTGAGAATCTGCTGTGTGTTCAGCCCCTCGCAAGCCTAGAGAAGAGTCTGAAAAAGCAGTCCTGAACCTGAGCAGCAGGAGACCCACACTGGCTACCTCACCACTGAGGCGGGTGAGCTAGGACTGTTGGAAGGGGCAGCATCATGGACAATGTTCTAAACCCACAGCACCACTGCTGAGGGCAGCCATGCAGGAGGCCATCCTCCTGGGTCCTTTGGGGAGTGTGTCAAGGGGTGTCTGTGTCTGTGTGTGGGGGGGCACCCTGGGTTGGTCTAACTTCTCTGCAAGTGGATGTACATTTCAAGTTCTGTGTAGCCAGCTCACCTGGGACAACTCAGGCTGGGAGAGACCAGGCTGGCTCATCTGGGAGGGTTGGCTCATGGAGATGTAGCCCTGTGTCAGGGCCCCCTGAGAGAAGGGCTGTGATGCCACATCCTGGCTGGCCTGGCTGCTGGGCAGGTTCGTCTGGCTGGGCCCAGGAAGGCCAAAGCGGTTCTTCTGGCGTCCGCCACGGCCCGTCTTGCCTTTCGGGGTGCCTCTGCCTGAAATACAGCGGCGGGGTTCCTTAAAGGAGGTCTAAGCCTAGGTGACAAGTGATTCTGCTCCGAGGCCTGGTGCTCGCTCACCTGCAGCTGGCCCGTTAGCCTGTCCAAAATACCCTGGTGGTGGCATGGGTGGCATGACCAAGTTGAAGGGGATGGGAATGTTCATGGCGGCCACATGGCTGGGGCCAGCACTGATCATACCAAGCTGGTCGTGGGTCTGGAAGTACATGTTCGAGGGCCGGCCTGTAAGACAGGGTGAATGGCAAGTTCTCCACTGTGTACAGGTGAGTCTGCTGCCTACTTCCAGTAAGCTACTCTGCCTGCAGTGGGATGCCTATCCCATCCTGTCACTGCTCTGCCTGTAGTTTTTAGGGTGTCCCTATGGCAAGAACTGCCTGCTGCAGATTCTCACCATCAACCCCCTTCTCAACCTGCTGGCGGTGGTGCCTGGGAAACCACCTTTTTCCCTAGGGGATTCTGACACAACTATAGGGACCTGACAAACTGAGAACTACCACTCAATATTTCAAATAAAAGTGGTCCTTTCTGTGCCAAAACATATGTTCATACCACACACACTAAAAAGCAAGAGAATGCCTAAGCTCCACAGACCAAACAAAGGCCCCCATGGACTTGAAAACATGGTCTTCTGGGTCAGCCCCTGGGCACTGAGGGAAGAAGCACCTTGGACACCCTCAGCTACACAGCAACTTGCTGATGTGGTGATGAGAGGATTGTTGTTGTTAGATAACATGATCCCCAATCTGAACCCAGAGGCCAGGCAAATACAGGGTCAGAGAAAGGGGGCTGCCGAGAACATGTAAGAGGAGCTGGGGTACACCTGCCCTCAGGATGAATACTGAGCATAGGAGGGAACAAAGCCCACAGTAAAAAACATGGGCAGGTGGCACTGAAGTGAGTGGCAGGGCACTGTGTCGCCCTCTGTGCTGATTGGGGTGGGGAAGGGTCCCAGCAGGCAAGAACCTGGGGGATGAGAGAGAACCGTTCACACTGGCTCAGGAAGAAGAGAGGTGTTCCAGCCAGCAGGGGTCAGACTCAGCCTTTGGACATAGAGACTCCACTAGGAGACGAGAACATGCTCCCAACTCAGAGCTCTGACAGAGCAAGAGGGGACTTCAGGAAAGAGACAAAACCTGAAATGAGGTTGCAGGCCACTTGGAGGAACTGCATGTATGAGTTCCCATTGAAAAGGGGAGCACAGGGTGGAGGGAGAGGGGGGAGCATGGGGGCAACCCGGCAGGACTGTGTTATTTAAAAATATCTTCTTTTTAGAAACTGCCAAAGACCAACACTTTGATCTCAGAGAGGGAAGCTGAGAAGGAACTCGTTGTCAGGAAGGTTTCTGTGGACAGATGCAGTGCAGGCGTGGGAAGGGTCAACATCCTCAGTGCTGGCCCAGGCCCCCACAGAGAGGACTTACCCTGGCTGCTCCGATCATAGACCGATCCTGGGATGATGGCCTCCCGGGCATCATACATGGCTGTGGTCATGAAGCGGGCTCCCTGCAGAGCATTTGGGTAGGTGAGAAATCCCACTCCTCTTCCAATAACACAGCCTTTGATGCTCCACATTCCATCTCTGGCTTCCATTCAAGCAGCCCTGTACCCCTAACCCCCCAAGGCACCCTGGGTTCACAAGGTTTCCTAACTGCCTTTGTCTCACTCCTAGATACCCCCAGGACTTTGCAGCCCGTATAAACCTCAGGACACTGGTGTGGGGAGCCAGCATGCATTGCTCCTCTTCAAACACTGACATGCACACGCTTTCCACAGGCTACACCAGCCATCGCTCACTGCCAGGTGCCAGAATGGGGGATTGGAGGAAAAGAGGTCCCATCCCTCCTGACTATCAGCCACAGCTCACAGGGTTGATGGTGTTGACCAGCTTCCGGGGCTTGCTGAACTGCATGAGGCTCTCCCGCAGGTTATTCAGAGGCCCCTCCACCAGCACCTTCTGCTCCTTGTAGTAATTCAGCAGGTGGTTCCACAGGGGCTGCTTGGACAGGGCCTTAGGGTTGCCCACAATGATGACTCCATATCTGCAAGGTGTGGGCGCAAAGAACATGGTGTTATGGCCTCATAGCAAACAAACACCACATACAACAGTCTGAGGCCAAACAAATTCAAAACCTGAGTCCAGTCACTGGGGGCTACCCTCAGCCTCCCTGCCTAGATGCCTGGCCTGCCCATGATGACTGGCACTGGAGCCCAGCCTACAAGCTGTTAACACTGCACTCAGTTTATTTGGAAGTGGATTTCTAGGGGCTCAGATGACAAAAACCCCAGATGGCAGGTTAGCTCAGAGACTAGTTTCCTTGTTGTAGCCTCAAGTCGGCCTCCTGAGATGCCTCAGGGATCCTGACTAGGCATGTAACTTGATGCCTGAGCCTGGGCCTAGCTTCTGTGGACACTTACCTTCCCCCAGCTGTTAGGGACACGTCCCCATGCGGGTCACCTAACAACAGTGTACAACAGAAAGGGGGTGACCATGAAAACCAAGTGTCCTGAGTGGGGAAAGAATTGATGTGGGAACATGAGCCTGACCTTGGCTGGCACATGGGCAGCATGGGAGCCCCCTTGTTCTCCAAGTCTCTTCTGCTGCTACCACTATGTCAGAGCAGTTACATCCCAGAACCAAAAAGGAGTCAAGGCCAAACCGTTAGACTCATAGTTCAACAACTCGACAGGGACACACGCCAGGCACTGGGTTTGAATCTCAAGTCAGAAGGGCCAGAACGGACATTGTCCATGAGACCGAGACCACAGAAAACCACCAGGACACACAAGCAAAGTACTTGCAGGTGAGCCCTGCTTTCTAAGTTGTTGCTGTAGCCTCTGGACCTCAGGAACTGGCGAAGGCCCCCTCCCAGGCCCTGTACTGCCAGCCCGAGGTGTGGCTGGGGTGCGAGGACTGTTAACAAGAGGACCAGGAAGTGGGAAGCCTCCCAAAGTCAGACCCTGAGGAAAAGTCCCTCTGAAGGTCCCTGAGACAGGAAGGTGGCAATTGTCACCAACAAGCCCAGACAGGATTCAGCCACTGTACCTTGCTCGGGTCAGGGCCACGTTAAGCCGCCTAGGGTCATTTAAAAACCCGATGCCTTGGTGCTCGTTGGCTCGCACACAGGAAAGGATGATGAAGTCCTTCTCGCGCCCCTGGAATGCATCCACACTGGCAATCTCCACCTCCTGCAGGGACACATGGTCATGGTCAGTCAGCTGGCTGCCCTCAAAGACCCACAGGCAACATGAAGCATGTCCAGATGCACCACTGAATCCCTGGTCCCCGGCCCTGCTCTCCTGGCCTTCCCGCTTTGTCTTTTTATTTTTGGTAATCTGTTTCCCAATAATAAAAGCGTACTTGCTCATTGTAACACCCAAGACTGTTCCCAAGTTAACAGAACGAAGACCACATGTCACTGTCAGAACCATACTTTATAGTATGGTTCATGTCCACATGGAAAAATAATTATGTTGTCCTGCACCCTCATGAGATACACCTGGACATTTTACCCAGGTATTGACCTAAAAGTGGACAGCCTTCTCATGGATAAGAAACATCCACTACAAAGGAGCACACACCACAGCCCTAACAGGTCAACCCTGCAGCCTTTTCAAGTTATGCTCTGAAAAGTATCCTGAGAAAAACAACTTTATGAACCTTGTCTCTCACATTTCTGACTCTTAAGACAGCCTTGATTTGCAGGACTCAGCAGAAAGGTTAACATTCGAATGCAAACCTCCCTGGCCAGGTGATCAAGGTCAGTGTGGCAGAGGGAGATGGAGCTCGCACCTGGTACAGCTTGGTGTGCAGGGAGCCGCTGAACTGCATGTACTGCACCAGGTAGGAGCGCTGGCCCTCATAGGGTGTGATGATGCCAATCTGGTCCGGCTTGGCACCTGCCTTCAGCAGCTTCGTGGTGATCTTCTCAACATTTGCAGCCTCCGTCCTAAGGAAACCAGGCATTCAGTTCCCTGGGCTGCACCTGTGGGCTCCTGAGACCAGAGGCTACGGGAGGTGCTGGGGCAGCTATGCCCACATTGGGGCCATCCTGTCCTGGACCAAGGGAGTTATAGAGGACAGAAAAAGCTCACCACACACACACACAGAATCTGCTCAACATAAAAACAACACTGAAAAGCGAAATGAGAATATGCTGTAGCCTGAGAAACCTAAACAGAGCAGAGTGAGGAGGGCAGTTTCAGACCAGCATCACCTACATTAATTAGGAGTTGGCCAAGCTGCCACTGAGCCAGCTGTTGGGGCAGGCAAACCTCTGCATACCTGTTCAGGTAGGAGGTACCCGAGCTGGCGATCTCCTCCTGGCCCTGGGTCACATAGAAGAACATCGGCTTATCAGGTTGGGGCCACTGGAAGTCAAACCCCTTCTTCACTCGATCCGCTGTCATTGGGGAGGGAAAAGAGGCAACACTTCCCGTCAGAGAAGAAAAATACAGCCAGAAGCCATCCAAAAGGATCCCCTGCCCAAGAGGCAAGGACTGAGTGAAGCCGTGCACATGACACTCAACAAAGAGCTGCTCATGCCCTGAACAGGCCTTACTGTTTGGTGCTTTCTACAGCCACTTTACGAAACCTATGCTCAGGCCCATGAAGATGTTCTCCTATTTCCTTCTAGAGCTTTACTGCTGCCCTCGCAGGACTCAAAAGCCTCTACAATCGGCTTTTGTGGATGACACTGTTGAGCAACCTCTCCTGTCAGAGGAGCACGTCTATCCAGCAGATCAGTGTGAGGAAACCGGTATTTCTGCATGACAACAGCCTAACGCCGACATGCCAGTGTACACGGTATGATGCCCTTTCCTGTCAAGCTAGAATGAAGTCAAGTCTGTCTCTATCATTCAAGTGAGGCCAGAGGCCAGCTGGTGAGTACAGTGGCCCGTTAACCCAGGGTCTGCTGCCAAATGTTTTTTTCCCCCCAAAGTTATATTTTATTGTTGAGTATTACAGATGTCCCTGTTTTCCCTTTTGCCTCCCTCCACCCATCGCCCACCCTGTCCCAGGCCTTCACCTGTCTACTGTCTGTATCCATGGGCTTTGAATAATCTGTACTTCTAAATCCCTTCACCTTTTTTTTTTTTTTTAAATATATTTTATTGATTTTTTACAGAGAGGAAGGGAGAGGGATAGAGAGTTAGAAACATCGATGAGAGAAACATCGACCAGCCGCCTCCTGCACACCCCCCCTACTGGGGATGTGCCCGCAACCGAGGTACATGCCCTTGACCGGAATCGAACCTGGGACCTTTCAGTCCGCAGGCCGATGCTCTATCCACTGAGCCAAACCGGTTTGGCCCCTTCACCTTTTTCACTCATACCATCTACACCCCTCTAATCCTGCAACCGTCAAAATGTTCTCTGTACCTGAGTTTGCCTCTATTCTGCCTATTTGTTCATCTTGATCTTTAGAGTCAATTGCTGACAGATATGTATTTATTGCCATTTTATTGTTCCTATTTTTTATCCCCCCTCCCCCTCTTCTTATTAAAGAAGACCCTTTAACATTCTATGTAATATCAGTTTGCTAGTGATGAACACCTTTATCTTTTTCTTATCTGTGAAGCTCTTTATCTCACCTTCAATTCTAAATGACAGTTTTGCTGGGTAGAATAATCTTGGTTATAAGTCCTTGCTTTCATCACTTTAAATATTTCTTGTCACTCCCTTCTGGCCTGCAAAGTTTCTGTTGAGAAATCAGCTGACAGTCATATGGGCGCTCCCTTAGGGTAACTAACTGCTTTTCTCTTGCTGCTTATAAGATCCTCTCTTTGTCTTTAACCTTTGGCATTTTAATTATGATGTATCTTGGTGTGGCCTATTTGGGTTCATCTTGTTTGGGACTCTGTGCTTCCTGGAGTTGTACGTCTATTTCTTTCATCCGGTAAAGGGAAGTTTTCTGTCATTTTTTTCAAATAGGTTTTCAATATCTTGCTCTCTCCCCTCTCCTTCTGGCACCCCCATAATGTGAATGTTGGTATGCTTGAAGTTGTCCCAGAGGCTCCTTATACTATCTTCATATTTTTTGGATTCTTTTCGTTTCTGCTGTTCTGATTGGGTGTTTTTTGCTTCTTTATATTCCAAATCGTTGATTTTATTCTTGGCACCCTCTACTCCACTGTAAATTATTCTTCATTTCATTTAGTGTATCTTTCATTTCTGACCTGTCCTTTTTTATGTTGTTGATGTTCTCATAAAGATCCTTCAAGCTCTAAGTTTCTTGAAATTCTCAGTAAGTTTTTTGAGCATAACCATTATTTTGAACTCTGTATCAGGTAGTTTTCTTGCTTCCATTTCATTTAGTTCTTTTTCTGAAGAATCTCCTTCTGTTCTTTCATTTGAGACAATTCTGTCTCTGTATTTTGGCTGCTTCCCAGTGTTTGTTTCTATATATTAGGTAGATCTGCTATGTCTCCCAGACTTGGCAGAGTAGCCTTGAGTAGCAAGTGTCCTGTAGGGCCGTGACTCAGCTCTCCACTCACCTGAGCTGGACACTCAGTTGTGCCCCTGTGTGAGCTGTGTGTACTGTCCTACTGTAGCTATGCCTTGATTGATGTCGGCATCACTGGGAAGGACTGACCCCCAGGCCAACTGGTTGTGAGGATTGGCTGCGACTAGAGCTGAAGAGCTGCTATACAGGAGCCAGCCCATGGAGCAGGACTTGCTTTAGTGGGGCTTTGGTACTCACCGAGTTCACCCCCTTGAGTGTGGTAGGGTTGTAAACTGGCATGGTCTGAAGCTGACCACCAGGTGCACAGGCTCTGGGGCCTCCCGGGAGGTACAAAGTCTGCCTATGCCCTGCTCGGGGCCAAAGCAATCTGCATATGGCTGCTACTTGTGTTGGACTTGAAGGTGTCCAGGAGAGGCCAACCTCTGAATCAAGGAAAGTTGCTGCTAGTGCTCAGCCTGGGGCCACTTACTAAGAGATATGGGGCACACTCAAGCCATTGCTGCTTGCTTGAGAAATTTTAAGAAAGTCCAAAGCCTGAGGCAAGAGAGGCCAGTTGTATGAAAAAGCCACTGGAAATAGCTTAGATGAGACTGCAAGTAGGGAGGTGTGGGGTTTCAGGGAATCACCAGAGTGGGGTGAAAAGTGTGAGCCAGGTGGATGGAGATGTAACTATGGTGCCCTGCCTGCTGGCTCGGGGCGTGGGGGGAGGGTGAGCCTCGGCAAAGAAACAAGCCTCTGCCAGCACTTCTGTCCGGGAATACACTGCCCCTCCAGCTCTTGTTTTAATTCTAGGCAGGTTAGTTTCTCCTTCAATGTCCCAGGTTCCTTTCAAGCTGCTGCCCCAGTGCTGGAGCTCAGAGGGAGTGACTCCTGAGGAAGAGCCCTTTGAGAGAAACTGCCTGGGGCCAGCAGCCTCCATGCCACTCAGCCACAATTCCTGCTGATTTTAGAGGTAGGAATTGTGGGGACTTCTCTTCCTGGTACTGGAACCCTTGGCTAGGGGGCCTGGAGTGGGGTTGGGCCCCTCACTCCTCAGGGAAACCTCCACAGCCAAGATATCCATCCTGATTTTATTTAATTCTAAAAATTTTATTGATTTCAGAGAGGAAGGAAGAGGGAGATAGAAATGATGAGAGAGAATCACTGATTGGCTGTCTCTTGCATGCCCCCTTCCCCTCCACTGGGGATCAAGCCCGAAACCCAGGCATGCATGCGCCCTTGACCAGAATCAAACCTGTGACCCTTCAGTCCGCAGGCTGACACTCTATCCACTGAGCCAAATCAGCTAGGACTGGTGACATATTTTATAGCTTTCCCCACAACTGTAGTAATCTCCCAATTCTCCACCAAAGCTGGACAGACGGTGCCGGGTAGGCCTCTGACGAAAGCCTCTCTTCTCTGCCCTGTGCATGGGACAGCCTTTGACCCAAACTTTGCAACACCCTCACTAGCTGTTAGGATGAGAGGTACCTACTGACTCCCCTCAGACACTGCCACCACCTCAATCTCATCAGAAAAACCACTCAGCACTGGGAACACTTAGTCAGCTCATGCTAGGGGGCATGAGGGTTCTAAAATACTAATTTTTGTTGAATCCTCAGATTTTTATCACTGGTGGTAAATACTGTTAGTGTTTTTCTTTTTTTAAATGTATTTCTCTTATTGATTTCAAGAGGAAGGGAGAGGGAGAGAGACATAGAAACATCAATGATGAGAGAGAACCACTGATTGTCTGCCTCCTGCACGGCCCCTACTGGGGACTGAGCCCACAACCTGGGCATGTGCCCTGACTGGGAAATCGAACCCTGACCTCCTGGTTCATAGTTCAATGCTCAACCATTGAGCCACGCCAGCCGGGCTGTTAGTGTTTTTCTTAAAACATAAGTCATAAGCTTGCTTTGTTTTCAGGAAAATAAATACCCCCCCAGCTGAGTGACCAGTGAGTACTTCATTCATCAAGTACCTTGCATACCCATCAGTGTCACAAGGACATGCACTTAGGGTGTTAGCTGCCATAAGTGTATGGCAGTGATGACATAAAGTAGTCTGGTGGAACCATCCAGACTCCTGCTGAAATCCCTGCTGGTTCCCAGTGCTGCTTTTGAACCATTAGTGCAACTGTCAGCACAGCAAAGGGCATATGCCAACTTCACTCTGAAAGGAGTCTTGCCTTCCCATCTTGTGGACCCCAGGGCATGGGCTCTGAGAACTGGCCAGCCACACTGCAGAGTGGACATGCTGTACTGCTGACCATGGTACCTCTTGGAGGCACCCCTCACACACAAATGGTTGCTAATAAAGCCACTCAGGAAGGAAGCGATAGCATGTTCCCACTGACCCCCTGCCGAGTATTACCTGCAGTGACACCGTTCTGCAGAGAGCCCTCATAGAAGATGTTGGATGGGAAGGCACTGAGTGCAGGGTGCATCCGATACTGGACTTGCAGGCGGATTGGACGAATGCCGAGCACCACCAGGCGCTCGAACAGTGACTGAGACAGCCCGGCCTTGGCTGCCTTCTTGCACATCACCACGGGGCCCAGCTGGCAGTGGTCACCCACAAGGATCAGCTGTGATGAGAGGCCCACACAGGTGAGAGGTTCAAGCATGAAGCAGCTGGGACATCCATTCTCAGAAGACTAAGGGGCCCAGGGTCCACATAACCACCCAGTCATGCAAATTCCAGTGGTAAGATACTGACTGGGCATGGGAAACTGCCCACCACAGACATGAAACACACTCAGACATTCATTCAGGACGCACACAGAGATGCTCTCAAAGACCCCTTAAAGGGCTCACCATGCATCCCTAGTGTCACAGGATGTTTAAAAACAAAAAACAAAAGAACCCAGCCTCACAGGACATTAAAAAACACACACAGCCTCCAGCATTAAGAATTATACAGAACTGAACAGGAGAGAATGCACACCAGTTTTCAAACAAGAACACCATGAAAGGGGTTGGCTCACCTGCTTGGCTCCAAGGACCACAGGGACCATGCACTCCGGCTCCGTGGCCTGGGTGCTCTCGTCGATAAGAATGGAGCGGAACTGCATCTTGGCCAGCCTGGGGTCTCCTGCACCCACACATGTGCAGCAGATGACGTCCGCGTTCTGGGGAAGAGTGTGTGTGAGCATCAGGGGCAACTACAACAGTACAGTTTACCAGGCGCCAAAGGGCAGGTGGGCAGGACAGAACAGGATACCACTCTGGTCCCTGCCCTCCTGACAACCACGAAAACAAGCTGTCTCTCCCTGACGGCACTCACATAAACTTTTGAGATCCTACCTTAGTGATGGCGAACCTATGACACACGTGTCAGAGGTGACACGCGAACTCATTTTTTTGGTTGATTTTTCTTTGTTAAATGGTATTTAAATATATAAAATAAATATCAAAAATAAGTCTTTGTTTTACTATGGTTGCAAATATCAAAAAATTTCTATATGTGACACGGCACCAGAGTTAAGTTAGGGTTTTTCAAAATGCTGACACGCCGAGCTCAAAAGGTTCGCCATCACTGTCCTAAGTGGTGGGGCCTTACCAGAGAAAACCTCTCAGCACAGACGGTTCGGTGCTTGAGACAGCCTCTAGGGAGCAGTGCTGAGCCGGGGAACAGGTGCTGGGCTGGGATCCACTTTCGGTTGATTTGTCATGAAATAACAGGCCCACCCCGAGGGTACAGACCAAGATCCCAAGTTCCCAGCAGCAGGGAGGCTGGCAGGCAGTAGAAACTACTAAAAAACCATGTCTGTGTGGTCTCAGGGTACCTATGCTTTCTTCCAAAAGTAGGCACAACCTAACTAAAGGTGCCATCGTATGCCCTAAGGTCCAGGCCCTCACCATGAGCAGCTCCCTTTCAGCTGTGCGCTTCAGGGCTCGGTACCGCTTCTCATCGGCAGATGACAGTTCCCCAGTCTCGTCCTTTAGCTGCTGCAGCTTCTGCAGCTCTGGCATGCTGGAAGCACAGGCACAGCAGTGGGCATGGAGGACTTGCACAGAGGAGAACCCCCCACACACCTGCAGCCAGGTACCTGACACTCACCTATCCATGTTCCTGATCTGGTTGTGCAGGGCCAGGAATGACACTGGGGAGTCAATGGCCTCGCGGCTCTTAGCGCAGAGCCGCACAACTTTCAGCCCAGTCTGGTGGATCTTCTCAGTCAGCTGATCCACAGCTATGTTACTTGGAGCACAGACAAGCACAGGCCTTAAACATAAAGCAAATGAATATCTCAGTGCTTGCCCAGAGGAGATTAATGAAATGCAAAACAACCTAAGACTGTTGTTTTGAATCACAGGCAGTGCAGACAAACCTAAGACTAAAAGCCAGGAGCCCTAGCTGGTTTGGCTCAGTGGATAGAGCGTCAGCCTACTGACTGAAGGGTCCCAGCTTCAATTCTGATCAAGGGCACATGCCCGGTTGCAGGCTTGATCCCCAGTAGGGGGCGTGCAGGAGGCAGCTGATCAATGATTCTCTCTCATCATTGATGTTTCTATCTCTCTCCCTCTCCATTCCTGAGATTAAAAAAAAAAAAAAAAAAAAGACTAAAGCCAGGAATGGTACAATGCAGGAGCTAAAAGTCCAGCCAGTCCAGGACTCCCTGTCCCCAACCAGTTTTCACTCTACTCATGCAAAGTATTACTAACAACAGACCTGCATCCTCATCCCCCCAATCTCACGGTGAAGACTTTCCAAGCTGAGGCACACACAACACAGCACCACCTGGGTGAACTGGCCAGAGCTGCCTTTGAGAGCAGCAGGCTTGCCCTGGCCAGTGTGGCTCAGTTGGTTGGGTGTTGTTCTGTGTACTAAAAGGTTGCTGGTTCGATTCCTGATCAGGACACATGCCCAGGTTCGAGGCTCAGTCCCCATTGGGGGACATGTATGAGACAGCTGATCAATGATTCTCTCTCATCATTGATGTTTCTATCTCTTTCTTCCTTCCTCTCTCTAAATCAGCATATATATACATACACACACATGTATATATGTCTCTTTATTTTTTTAAACATATTTTTATTGATTTATTTTTACAGAGAGGAAGGGAGAGGGATAGAGTTAGAAACATCGATGAGAGAGAAACATTGACCAGCTGCCTCCTGCACACCCCCTACTGGGGATGTGCCTGCAACCAAGGTACATGCCCTTGACCGGAATCGAACCTGGGACCTTTCAGTCCGCAGGCCGACGCTCTATCCACTGAGCCAAACCGGTTAGGGCTGTCTTTCTTTTTAAATATATATTTTTCATGTTGTTGTTGTTTTTTAATTTCAGAGAGAGCCAAACAACTGGTGTAGCTCAGTGGTTGAACACCCACCCATGAACTGGCCCTCTCTCTAAAAAATCTTTTAAAAAAAAGAAGAGCAACAGACTGCTGGCTGTCTTGTTAAAAGCAACCAGAGGCCTGATCTAATACAAACAATGTAAAACACAGTGAGCAGGTAACCCTCCCAAGACATTCCTGCAGTCAGGCCTGCTGATCCCTACCCATTGCCCTGCCGTGCCAGGTGGTAGACAATGGTGGCGGAGGTCACTGTCTTCCCTGTTCCTGGTGGTCCCTGGATCAGACTCAGCGGTCTTTGCAGCACAGTCTTCACAGCATAAACCTTCAGATACAAGTGGCCATTAGGGGGTACAGATGCCCTCGGCCCACCCCCGCCCCCAGCAGCTCTTCAGGCCAGGCCCCAGCCATCTCCAGGATGATAAGAACCTGAGAGTGGTTGAGGTCGGGCAGCCCCTGTGCAGTGAAGCGCTTGGGCAGCTGGCACTTGATGATAACGTCCTCCACCTCGTGGCCAAGCAGTTTATGGTAGATATAGCCTGATACAGAGGTTTCATCGACAGCAAAAGTTTTCAGTGCACTCTGCATCCTGTGGCAAAGTAACAGGTTGGCTACGTGCTCATGTAGGCTGGTGGTAAGCCCACCCCCAGGAAAGGAGAATCATTTAGAGCTGAAGGCAGACGCACCTGTCAAATGAGGTGGATTTCCACACGAAATCCACCTGAAAGTTGTGTGTCACCTCCACAGGTGCACCCACACTGCTCCGCAGCTCAATGGCAATCTCATCGCCATAATCTGCAAAGCTGAGTTAAGGTTCATCCTTGTCATAAGCTGGGTTTACTTTTCTGAGGAGCTCTTATTTGGTTACTGAGGAGACATTTCTCTCCCATTGTGCCCAAAGTTAACAACACAGCCAGTGAGCCCCATGTTCTGACAGATTCTGTCCAGTGTCCCAGTCCCCTGCAACTACCCCCCACCCAAACTACCCCGTGAACCTTGGGGTGTCATCCAGGATGCCAGGATGGATTGGCCACATCTAGAATCCAGGTTCTGACTGTGAGCTTCAGAGATGAGGTGAACATCTCAAAGCATCCTGGCTCCAGGTAAAGCATTGCTTCTACTAGTTATATATAAATTCTGAGGGCTCAGAATCCAAATGAAGGGCTCAGTGGCTTGAAACAAACTTGATTCTAAGGGGTCTCTCCAGCCATGGCCATACTCTCCACCCAAGGCCCCAGGACTGGTCTCCACAGTGACCAACACACAGATCCCCCGTGCTAGCTCTTCTTCACACAAAGGATACTATCAGGGACCTTGATGACGTGGCCGATCCCTTTCCACAGGGGCGCCAGGTCCCCTTTGTACCGCAGGCATATCTCATCCCCTTGCATGAGCCGCATGTCTTCCAGGAAAAAGAGAGCAAAAAGCGTTTTCAACATGTGCCTAGGCTACCATGGAAGAGTTCAAATTAAGGGATACTTTACAAGGGCAAACTAGGAATTATGCTATTTATGGTCACAAATATTTTAAAACTTAAAATCACCTCTTAACCAAATTATGACTAAATCCTCATTACCAGAGTCAGTCTTGGGTAAAGTGAAGTAGGCGATTCTCTTCTTGTTAAGGCCCAGGTCCCACCTGACCGTGATGTTATCTTGAGTCTGAGCACATGAAAAATAAGAGCCCTGTTAGCCTGTGACACAGACATGGCCTGGACTCCTGTGTCTGGGTATCCACAGGCATGTGCCCTACGGCAACTCCATGAGCCATGATGCTGGGGTGCATCAAGCAGCATCCAACAGCCTGAAACACCAACAAGGGCACCCCTGGGAGAGAAGTCATTAGGACCTAAGAACCCGCAGAAGACAACCAGGATCCCCCGTTCGACGTCTGCTCTCAAGGTCCTCGGAAGAAGAGAAGGAAGCCAGCAGCTGAGGACACGGCCCAGGAGCCCCGTGGCTCTTACTTCCTAGACATGCTCTTCGTGGGACTAGCACAGAGTGCCCTCTGCAGACCGCGGCTCCTTGGATCTGACGCTCGTGGCAATGGGCAAAGACTGCGAACCCGACTGTGAGGGACTTTTGTTGGATTTAAAATCAGGCTAGTGTCTAGCTCTGAGTGACAGAGCATCTGCCCTCGATCCATGGCTCCATCTCTTTAGGCACTGGGCCGAGGCCCATGATAGTGTTGGCAGCCTGCAAGTAAAACCATCCTAACAGTCTCAGGAGAGATGTGTTAAAACAACCACACCCTCCTGCACACACCACATCACCTGTGACTCTTTCAGTTTCTTGTCATAGTCAGCCTCCAGCTTGACCAGAGGCCCAAATATGTTCTGGTACTGGTAGGCATCCTCATACCGCAGGAGGACATGCTGCGGCTCCTCATCCACTCCGGGCTTCTCTAGGTCCTCCAAGGTGGCAGAAGGGTTCTCCTAGAAGACAAGACCCGTACCGAGTTTGTCCCCAATTTCACCCATGTATGAAATTAACTACATGGAAGCTCACCAGTCACCAGAGAGATGGGGAAACACCCATCACTTCTCGGGACAAGCCAATGCTGGGCTGATGCTGAGAAGGGTGCCAGCAGTCAGTGGTGTCAACCCTGTGGGAGAGCCCTCCTATCAGGAAGTTCACATGGCATAGGGAGCTGGATGCCTGTGCAGGCCATGGTCACACCTCAGCTGCTGTTCCTAACAAGGTTACACCAATAGGGGTAAGTTTTGGTGATGATGCTCGAGGAACACAGCTGACATACCTACACCATCAAATGGCTGCATCCTCCACAACCATCTGGCCCTGAACTGGGAGGGACAGCACTTCTCCCAGGCTGCCAGAAAGACCTCCAGCTCCTCTGGCTGTGTGAGCAGAGGAGGAGCCTTCCCTCCCCATTTCCTCCTGACCCTACATTGCACCAATAGGGCTACACATTCTTCCCTGGCAGGGACAGAACAGTATCTGGGCTGCTGAAATATAAATAGGAACAGTGAAAAATTGTGGTAATTTGAAAATGGAAGTGAAAAGACACCTTGCTAGATGAGGTCTAAAAAACAACCTTTTAAAAATATGTTTAATTGATTTTAGAGAGAGAAGAAGCGAGAGGGAGAGGGAGAGGAAGGGGGGGAGGCAAGGGATGGAGAGAGAGAGAGAGAGACATCAGTGAGAGAGAAACATCAATCAGCTGCCACCTGCAAGTCCCCTACTGGGGATTGAGTCCAAAACCAGGCATGTGCCCTAACTAGGAATCGAATCAGTGACCTCTTGGTGCATGAGACGATGCTCAACCAACTGAGCCACACTGGCCAGGGCCTGAAAAATATTTTAACTTGCACTCAAAGTAAAGATAAATTTACATTTAAGATTTCTGTTTATACGGGTGCCTAATTAAAATTTCTATACTTGTTATTAAAACTTTATAGCAAAATCTAAACAGAAAATCAGAGAAGGGCTTCCCTGCAGGCAGAGCAGGTGCCCCACCACAAAACCAAAGGAAGGCCCCTCTCTCCTTCAACTACTGGGTTGAGGGTCTCTGACCCCTTTCCCACTGCACACTCACCACAGTTTGGTACTTCCCTGGCTCAGATACATCTAAGTCCCAGCAAAGTTTTGAAACACACTCACAGGGGAGGGAACCAAGATGGCAGCATAGGTAAACACCTATATTTGCTGCCTCCCACAACCACATCAAAATTACAACTAAAATACAGAACAACCATCATTCAGAACTGCCTGCAAGTTGGCTGAACAGAAGTTCTACAACTAGAGGAGTAAAGAAGAAAGCACACTGAGGCTGGTAGGAGGGGCGGAGGCCGGGAACAGGCTGTTCTAACACTCATGTGTGCCTTTTTTTTTAATTGGGAGGGAGATCATCTCTGCAGAGGCCACCTGTGAGGAACAAGGGGTCCCAAACCCACACCAGATCCCCAGACCAGAGTTCTAGAGCAGGGAAGAGAAGTCCCTGTAACTACGGGCTGTAAACATCAGCAGGGATTGTGGCTGAATGACAAGAGGCTGCTGGAGACCCAGGTGTTCCATTTAAAGAGCCAGAGCACGAACCTACTGCAATTCCCAGTACCAGGTGGCTTTGGGGAACCCAGACATATATGGGGAGGAACAGGATTGTTTGGCATCAGGGCAGAACTCAGAGGTGGCTTTCTCCCAGACAGGGGTATCACAAGGGTCATTGTTCCTGTGCTGGGGCCTCCTACATCGCAGAGCTGGCTGGCAGCCATATTTGAGTTTCCATCCACCTGGAGCATACTGTTTGCTTCACTCTGGGGATTCCTTGAAACCCAGCCCCATCCAATTTGCAGCCCCACCCAAGCTGTTTGCAGCAACTTTTCCATATGAATGGCCTGTCCTGGTTCAGGCTTCAGACTTTGCTAAAATCTCCCAAACAAGCTGCAGCTGGTGGCAGTGTGCCCCAAACCTATCAACAAAAGGCCCAAGACCGAGCATTAGCATCAGTCTACGTTGCTTCACAGCTGGGCCGTCCCTGGGCACCTCCAAGCCCAGTACAAGCAGCCCCCCTGCAGATCCCTCTGTAGCTCCTGCCAGGTGGCCCCAGGCAGTGGCTAACTGCACCTCCCTGGAGGCCCTGGAGCCAGTGCACCCAGTGGACAGTTTTAGACCATTACAGATTATAACTCTACACATCCACAAGAGGCAGACTCAGTGAGCACCAAAGCCCCACTGAAGCAAGATCTGCACCATAGGGGTGTTTCCTGCACAGTAGCTTTCCCACTGTAGTCGCAGCTGGTCCTCACAGCCAATTGGCCTGGAGGTCAACTCCTCCTAGTGATACCAATAGCAATCAAGGCTCAATTACAAGACTGTGCACACAGCCCACACAGGGGCACACCTAGAGTGCCCAGCTCAGGTGACAGGGGAGGCTGAGCCACTGGGCCCTACAGGACATCTACTACATAAGGCTATTTTTATTCTACCAATTCCAGGAGACATAGCAGCTCTACCTAATACACAGAAACAAACACAGGGAAGCAGTCAAAATGTGGTGACAAAGAAATATGTCACAAATCAAAGAAATAGAAGCAAACTACTGGATACAGAGTTCAAAATCATGATTATAAGATTACTCAGGATCTTCATGAGACTTTCAAGGATCTTAGTGTGAATGTCAAAGACATGAAAAAGGACCAGTCAGAAATTAAGCATACACTAACTGAAATAAAGAATACTTTACAGGGATTCAACAATAGAGTAGAAGATTCCAAGAATCAAATCAACAATTTGGAATATGAGGAAGTAAAAAACACCCAAGCTGCCCTAGCCAGTTTGGCTCAGTGGATAGAGCATCCAGCCAGCAGACTGAAAGGTCCCAGTTTGATTCTGGTCAAGGGCACATGCTCAGGTTGCTGGCTCAATCCCCAGTAGGGGGCAAGCAGGAGGTAGCCTATCAATGATTCTCTCTCATCACTGATGTTTCTACCTCTCTCTCCCTCTCCCTTCCTCTCTGAAATCAATAAAAATATATTTAAAAAACAACAAACACTCAAACAGAAGAGCAAAAGAAAAAAAAAATATGAAGATAGTGTAAGGAGCCTTTGGGACAACTTCAAGCATACCAACATTCACATTATGGGGGTGCCAGAAGGAGAGGAGAGAGCAAGATATTGAAAACCTATTTGAAAAATGACAGAAAACTTCCCTTACCTGGTTTAAGAAATAGACTTACAAGTCCAGGAAGTACAGAGTCCCAAACAAGAGGAACCCAAAGAGGCCCATACTAAGACATCATAATTAAAATGCCAAGGGTTAAAGACAAAGAGATAATCTTAAAAGCAGAAAGAGAAAAACAGTTAGTTACCTATAAGGGATTACCCATATGACTGTCAGCTGATTTCTCAACAGACTTTGCAGGCCAAAAGGGAGTGGCAAGAAATATTCCAAGTGATGAATAGTAAGGATCTACAACCAAGATTACTCTACCCAGCAAAGCTCTCATTTAGAATTAAAGATCAGATAAAGAGCTTCACAAACAAGAAAAAAGCTAAAGGAGTTCATCACCACCAAACCAGTATTACATGAAATGTTGAAGGGTATTCTTCAAGAAGAGGAAGAGATAAAAAATATGAACAATAAAATGGCAACAAATACATATCTATCAATAATTGAATTTAAAAATCAAAATAAACAAACAAGAAATCTAATGAACAAAATAAACTGGTGAATAAAATAGAATCAGTTATGGAAGCATGGAACAGACTGACAAATCTCAGAGGGAAGGGGGGCGGGAAGAGATTAACCAAAGATCTTACCTATGAACACAGACAGTAGGGTGGTAAAGGCCTGGGGAGGGATGGAACTAGGTGGAGGGGAGCAATGGGGGGGAAAATGGGGGACACCTGTAATACTCTCAACAAAAAGATTTTAAAAACAAACAAAGATGGAAACAAACAAACAAAAAATAAAATGCACTCACAGTCCTATCTACTAAGGCCCAGGCTCCTCTGGACATGTCCACCCATAGCTGCCCAGGGCCAGTTCCTGTCAGGACTCCTCCTGGTAGAAGCTCCAGAATCCTTCCAGAATGTCCTGTTTACGAAGACAGCACCCCTTGCCCTGCCCCAAGTCTACAGGAAACTAGTGCTGAGGAAGACTGCATTCTCAATAGGCCTCACCTTCCAAAGCTCCTCCAACTTGTTGATCTGCTGGGCTGTAATCTGCCGGGCCCGAAGCTGCTCCTGCTCTGAAGGGATCTTGACCAGCCAGGAGAGGAAGCAGCGATCTTGGATCAGGGGCTGCCACTGCGAGCTGTCCCAGTTGATGTCCTTGAGGCTGCTCTGACTGGCACAGGGCTGCCTACAGAAGCCCCGAGGAGAGAAGAGCCCAGATGAAGATGACCTTCACCCCAAGACTTACCTTTCACCCCAAGGTGGCAGTCCCTATCTTTCATTATGTGATCACATTACCTTTAAATTATTAGTAATAAATTGCATCTCCCCACACACTTGAGCTCTGAACTCTTAAAACTCAAAACAGACTTTGGTTTTACAGAATCATTTTTACGATTTAACCAGAACACACCCGCAGAGTTACTTGACAGTCCTAGCTCTCTAACAAGCCCCAACCCCCGAACATCCGAACATTTAGCCAGTCAACAGAAACCATTTTAAAGTTCCACTGAGTCAGAGCTGGCCCCCGGGGAAATCGGGGAGCCCTCACCTGCACAACAGCACCACCACTGAGTCAGCCTTGGCAGGGATGAAGCCAAGCAGGAAGACGTTGCGGCAGCCACAGTTGTAACACTCCAGGACTGTCTCACCAAGGGGCCCATCCTTGTGCAGAGTCACCTCTTTGCATTTTGCCCTCACAAGGTGATTTACAATGTGGCTTAAATCAGGAAATGATAAATAGTTAACACTCAAAAGTTTGGCTTTTCACCACTTCCAATTCTTGAATCCCTGTTAAAAGTTCCGGTACCATTCACGGTCCATTAGCAGGGTTGGTCACACCTCATCCATCTGGTGTCCCAGCAGACCAGCCGCCCCTGAACTGGCTCCCCATTGAGCACAAATCCGCCTTGAACCACTTTTAAGGATAACTTTCCTAACACATTTCACAGTTTCTGCCTCTCACCTCCCACCCCCTTCCAGTTCCTGCTTTCTTAAATCCAACTATTGGGCCTCACTGAATCTACAGCCGCTGCCCCTTTCCCAACTCCTCTTGCTCCTTGTAGCTTCTCTGATGCTTCTTTCAAAGTCACTTCTCTGGCACAGGGCTGCCTATAGAAACCCCGAGGAAGTGACCTCTGTGCTGGCTGCCAGGAATAACCGACTCCTAATATGCTGCAGGCCAGGAAACTCGATAAGCAAGCGTATTAAAACCTGAGGACAATAAAAAATATCAAATAGGGGGGCTCAGGGCTACTCTCAGGAAGCACAAGGGCCAGCAATGAAATCCTCTGGAATCCTGCTGTCTCGGTGTGGCCAGTTCTCATTGTTCTCATTTCCAGGCTCCAGCTCACCTAATTCATGGGCTGTGCCGAGCCAGCCTCACTGGGGCTCACGGATGGTACAGGCCCTTCCTCAGGCTCTCTGTAGATCTGTGGAACACTACTCGGGCAGCCCTCTCTTCACATCAGTAAACTCTTCCTGTCACAAGGTTTGGCTAGAACCCTCTCTGGCCCCACAAAGTCTATTATCAGATAATCTAACCAACCATCACCATTCTCAGCACCCCCCAAGTCCCCCACTCCTCTCTGGAGCCACCACCACTGGGCATGTTACCAGTGGTTTCCTCTTATACCATCTGTATCCACTTCACCCCCGCTTCAGTGGCAACAGGCACCCCGTCAGCTTTCACTCAAGCCTTGTAAAGAGCATGTGATGCTGGTTGACTGAGCCTGTTTTCTCATGGAGGCCCTTCCCTCACTTCCCTGATCTTAACAGCTGACCGGAAGCTAGGGCTGCCAACTAAGACAAGTTTTATTTAATTGCTTTCCCTGCAGGAGAGGAACTAATGCAAACATGGTAACACAAATTGTCCAGAACATTCTGAAAATAGGACTAGAATCTCTTGTGGTCACCCTGGAGATGCTTTTCCTTTTAAGTGTTTTAAAAACATTAGCCCCCTTTCTTGCCTTGCTCAGAACCCCACAATTTGCATACTAACTGTGAGATGACCCAAGATCCAATCACTCTGTGTCCTTAGGCAGCATGAAGGCACAGGAAGGGTGGATGGGGCTCTGTGCACATAAACCTGCCTGTAGATTTGTCTCTACTTCTCTAAAACATGAACCTCAGAAAATGCTGTTTCCTTGCTGGAGCCCTGGCCCACTGAGACCCTGCTCTGCTTCTTGTGGCCATGTAATGAACCCGAGGGAGGGGCCAAGGAGTCCAACACTTGAGCTAGATAGACCGACTCTCCCTACAACCTAAGCACCACCACCACACTGCTCTCACCCCAACACCAAACACAAGCAACGGCTCAGTCACAAGTGCTGGTGATCAGGAGGGAGCCCAGAGCCACCGCTGGTCAGATGAACTTGATTTAATCTGATGACTCAGGATCTGGCCCGTGTTAGCCTCTAAACTACTCGATGAGTTCAGGCCTGAGGGAGCCTTCTCAGGAAGTGGCTCTCATGGATGCCCGTGACTGTCTTGGGAACATCCTCCCCGGGCACCCCTTAATGAAGATGAACAGGAATGCGAGGAGCTCATCTTGCAGAAAAATATAAATAAAAACTAGGAATGAGAATTAAGCCAACCATACTGGCATAATAAAAAGAATGAGAGAATAAATCAAGGGTAAATACATTAAGGCATTCACACAGCACCATCTGTTTCAAGTTAAACCCGTCACAGAGAAGGAAAAAAAACCAGGTTTGTTAGCATGATTTTATATTGTGCTTCGCTTTAGCATTTCCATAATTTACACACAAATCTGAGCACAGTCTGATTAAAGACACATGGCAGTCTGATACCTACCTGCCAGAAGTATTTCCACGTCCGTTACAGAACCACTTCTTGCTGGTATTACAGTAAACCACGCAAGCAGGATCATGTATTCCACAGTAACTAAAAAGTAAAAATGAACAGTTAAAGCTGGAAGATCGCTCTCTGGTTTTAATTTGGCAGAATGTAAAATTTTTTCCTCTTACAACATTTTAAAGTTTTTCATTAAAAACATACTCAAGCCCAACGTTCCTACTAACAAAATCCAATCAGTTAACTGTTGAGGTTTCCTGGTCCTGTGAATGCAGAAAGGAGCTTGGGTACTATCGAGACACTGAGAGATAACGCAGACTGCAGCAAAGCCCCTTCCAAGTGGGGAGCAAGTGCTGTGTGGGGTGCCAAGTGAGCCCAACACCCCAAAGGCAACCTGGTCATTCCTATGGCCTTCAGTTTCAGGAATGTAACTTATGAAAGGGGTGTCCGTAGGTAGCTCTGGGCACTTGGAAAGTGAGCTGTGACCATGCTTTATTCACACTCCAGCAGAGGGCACCATGCTCCCAGGAACGCTCAACTCAGACCCAGCAGCAGAGGCTCCTGGGTGACAGAGCTCAGCTCCAAAAGAGCACAACAGGGGAGTCCACCACCACAATACCTCCCACCTTGTTTTTCTAAAAGTCAACATACCCAAAACAAAACCACTGGCTCTCCACAGAGTCTGTATGTGTATGAAGCCAAAACTCGGTCTCAAACCAGAATGTGCTTCAACCAAGAACCTTCCCACCAAACCCTCCATACATGGACAGCCGGGAGGACCAAGGAGTTATATAGACTGTAACCACTTGCAGCTTCACCAGGACTGGCAACTGTGTATATAACAGGAACACTAATACCTCACTCATATATATGGAAAAACATTTGTAAATGAGCCCTGGCTGGTGTTTCTCAGTGGTTAGAGCATCGGCCCATGCACCAAAGGATCACAGGTTTGATTCCCAGTCAAGGGCATGTATCTGGGTTGTAGGTTCAATCCCAGACCCTGGTCAGGGTGGGAGGCAACTAAGTGATGTCTTCCTCTCACGTTGACGTTGACGTTTCCCTCCCCCTCCCCACTCCTACTCTTTAAAAAAATCAATGGGAAAAAATATCCTCCAATGAGGACTAACAAACATCAAAAACAAACATTTGTAATGAGAGTGAACAAAGAGCTAAAATAAGGTAAACTGGGGGAAGTGGGGGCGGGAGGATACAGTGCTCTGTCCCTTGGTGGGTAGACACTGGGGGCAGTGTGCCCAAAGGGCAGGCAGGGCTGAATAGAAGTCCAGGCTCAAAGCTGCCCCAACTGGCTGAGTGCCCTAAGCAAGATCATTTTACCTCTTTTGGTCTCAATTTCCTCTTGTGCATGTAACAAAAAAGCAAGAATAAGTCTAAACGTTAGGGATGGGTCCTGCTCTCGATGAGAATTCCAAATTTGGTCAATATACAGGTCTACACACTGTCCACTTCCAACTTTTCAGGAAGCAGACATTTTAAGAAATCCAATAGTAATCTCTCTGTAAGAGAAATCTTAGTGGCTCTATTTACCCTATAAATCCAAATGCTCACCCAATGAGAAGAGTTCTTCCCGATCAGTGAGTGAGGCAGGTACCAGGAACACTCCCAGGACCTGAGGAAGGCCAAGAGGGGAACCTTTCCCTAATTGCTGTAATAATCAGGGGTGACAGAAGGTGCTGAGCCCACCCTCCTGTCTGGTAACATGTACACTGGCCTAGCAACCTCTTTATTCCCAAGGACATGTGACCAACAGCGGTCTCTGGGATGCCTCTGCTGTTGATGCTCACCTGCAGGCATGTACTGGTAGGTCCTTTGTGTAATAGGTATCTTCTTCATCTTCTTCGAAGTTCAACTCCGCCAGCAACTGGCTGGTCTTGGCCACACTGTCATCCACAGCCCCATTCTGCAGGATGCCCTCAGGTCCTCCAACCTACCACAGAACAGCATCATCACCATGCAAGCCTACAGCCTTCAGGCATTGGGCATGTGGCTTCTCCCCAAATAAGTAGCCATGGCAACCCTCCTATGAAGCGCTGGCCTGCTCTCCACTTTGAGACAGTTCAGTATCTTCTGCTTTGACATTTCACGCTCTCCCCTTCCCTATCAAACCTACTCAGACCTACCCTAGCTAGTTTGGCTCAGTGGGTAGAGCGTTGGCCTGTGGACTGAAGGGTCCTGGGTCCAATTCCGGTCAAAGACACGTACCTTGGCTGCAGGCTCCTCCCTGGCCCGGGCCCTGGTCAGGGCTCACGCAGGAGGCAATTGATTGATGTATTCTCTCATATCAATATTTCTATCTTTCCCTCTCTCTAAAAATCAATGGAGTCCTAGCTGGTTTGGCTCAGTGGATAGAGGGGTTGAAGGGTCCCAGGTTCGATTCTGGTCAAGGGCACATGCCTGGATTGCAGGCTTGATCCCCAGTAGGGAACGTGCAGAAGGCAGCCAATCAATGATTCTCTCTCATCATTGATGTTTCTATCTCTATTTCCCTCTTCCTTCCTCTCTGAAATCAATAAGAAATATTTTTAAAAAAGGAATGATATCATATTTTAAAAAAATAAATGGAAAAATATCCTTGGGTGAGGGTAACAAAAAAAACTATTCATACTGAACAGGGCAGACAGACCCAACCCCCATGGAGCCACAGTGACAACCAGGATGCAGAGGGAAATGCTTCGTTTCCATCACTGAGGGCCACAGAAGCAAGAGGACCTTCTACAAGCCAGTTATGGCCCCCTCTGGGGACAGCTGCACAATGTCAGGCCGGAGGACCTGGGATCCCATACAGTGAAGGGTCCTCCCAAGGAGGTTGTGAGCCCTGGAAAGCAGTGATCGCCTTAGTAAACAGGCTTCCTCCATCCAAGTATCCTCTCTGGAAGGCAGCCCTTTCTTGATTACAAATTAGAAATTGAATGTTAGAATAACTTTCCGAATTCAGTCAATAATCTTACTAAATATATTACCTTTTATGTTATAACAGCAAAAACACAGTGTTTTTTTTTAACTAAGTAACTTTAAGTAACTAAGCCATGAATTTCACAGGCACTACTGACGAGCTCACAAGTCCATTCATGGGTGCACAGACTCAGCTCCCCCAGGGGAACATGAATCCTAGCATCATCCCTACAGGAGCCTCAGGTGGCAGTCAACAGTCCAGTCATCTCCTCCCAGGGGCCACAGCCCACACAAGACTAGGTCAGGCAACAGGAGCTTTGTGTGTTGAGGAAGCCTACAGAGGGAACATAGGAGCCCCAGGGCAAACACCAGCCCCATTCCCTTGCAGAATCCCTGATACCCAGAGCCGGGAGACCAAAAACCAGAGCCAACACAGCCTGAGCCAGCAGTGCTACACTCTGTCTGAATCACTTGTACAAGCCTAAGGACAGCTATTCTCATGAGAAGGGCATTACATTTGGGGTGTCAGGAAGTCAGCATCTTGTCATAAGAACACCTATGTGTCTCAGCCCAGATCAGAACCCTATTTCAGTGTCAGCCACCACATTAATATGTTTTCAGGATGGCAGCAACCAGGTTAATGATAAGAAGACACGAGGCCCGCTGCACAAATTTGTGCACGGGTGGGGTCCCTCGGGGTGGCATGTGGGGATCAGACCCCAGTTGGTTCCCCCAGATGCGCAGCCCCAGCTTGTGCCTCCAGCCTCACAGCCCCACCTGGCACCCTGCCTTTGCCTGGCACCGCCCCCTCACCTGCTCCACCATCCTACCTACGGGGCAACCGGTCCCCCCCCCCCCCCACTCCCTGCTTCCCCAGTCTGGCTCCCTCAGTGCCTGGGAGACGGGCAGCAGCCCTGCCCACTGCCGCTGGTCACCATCTGCAGGGCGATGGCCTAACGCCGCCTGCTCATCTGCTCCACCATCCCACCACAGTCCCACTCTTATCAGGGCCCATGGGGGCCGGCAGCACCTCCACTGCCACCAGCTGCCAGCGCAGCATCGCCAACGCCCGCTATGGTCCGCGCTGCTCCCTGGTGGTCAGCGTACATCATAGTGAGTGGTCGAACTCCTGGTCTCCCAGTCGAACGACCGCCCGAGGGGACAATTTGCACATTAGGCTTTTATTATATAGGACTGTATGCTTTGTTTGAAAAACATTTTTTTTAAAGAGGAAAAATCAAAATCAACTTTTATATTTTATGCAAAAAAAACCCCCAAAGCTGTAACATCGCAAATACCTTTGTAAATCGCTTACCTTCTTTAAAAAATACATATATGATACACTTAACATAAAATATACCATCTTAACTACTTTTAAGTATACAGTTCAAGGGCATTTAAATATATTCACATTCGTGTGTGACCATTCTCACCATCCATCTCCAAAACTTTCCATCTTCCCAAACTGTGTTCGCATTAAACACTGATTTCCCATTGGCCTCCCCCGGCACCCACCATTTTATTTTGTCTATCTGAATTTAACCCCTCTAGGAACATCATATAAATGAATCATATGGTATTTGTCCTTTTGTGTCTGGCTTATTTAACTCAGCATAATGTCTTCCTTGTGTAGTATGTGGAGCGCCATGATGTAGTATGTTGTTAGATTTTCCTTTCTTTTTAAATCGAATATTCCACTACATAGATTCACCCCATTTTGTTTATCTAGCCATATGTCAGTGGACACTTGGTTGCTTCCACCTTTTGGCTGCTGTGAACACGGGTGTACAAATATCTCTTAGAGACCCTGCTTTCATTTCTTTTGGTTATACACCCAGAAGTGGAGCTACTGGGTCACAAAGTCATTTTATGTTTAACTTTTTGAGGAGTCGCTAGACTATTTTACCCAGTGGCTACACCTTTACATTCCCACCACAGTGCACAAGGGCTCCAATTTGTCCACATCCTCATCAACATTTGTTATAATATTTCTGTTTTTGGTTAAAAAAAACAAAAACAGCCCTAACCGGTTTGGCTCAGTGGATAGAGCGTTGGCCTGCGGGCGGACTCAAGGGTCACAGGTTCGATTCCGGTCAAGGGCATGTACCTTGGTTGCAGGCACATCCCCAGTGGAGAATGTGCAAGAGGCAGCTGATGGATGTTTCTCTCTCATCGATGTTTCTAACTCCCTATCCCTCTCTCTTCCTCTCTGTAAAAAATCAATAAAATATATATTTTTTAAAAATTCTATTAAAAAAAATAAAAAATAAATAAAATTAAAAAAATAAAAACAAAAATAAAAAACAGCCCTGACTGGTTTGGCTCAGTGGATGGAGCGTTGGCTTGTGGACTGAGGGGTCCCGGGTTCGATTCTGGTCAAGGGCATGTACCTTGGTTGCGGGCACATCCCCAGTGGGGAGTGTGCAGGAGGCAGCTAAATCAATGTTTCTCTCTCATCGATGTTTCTAACTCTCTATCCCTCTCCCTTCCTCTCTGTAAAAATCAATAAAATATATTAAAAACAAAACAAAACAAAACAGCCCTAGCCGGTTTGGGTCAGTGTATAGATCCTCAGCCTGTGAATCAAAGGGTCCCAGGTTCGATTCCGGGTCAAGAGCACATACCTTCATTGCAGGTTCCTCCCTGGCCTAGGGCCTGGTCAGGGCTTGTGCAGGAGGCAACCAATCGATGTGCTTCACATCGATGTTTCTCTCTGTCTTGCCCTCTCTTTTCCACTCTCCCTAAAAAATCATTGGAAAAATATCCTCAGGTGAAAATTAACAAAAAAACTAAAAATAAAAACAAATGAACAAACAAGAGTCATTGTAATGGATATGAGGTGGTATCTCATTGTGGTTTTGATTTTCATTTCTCTGATGCCTATATCTTTTCATGTGCTGTTGGTCACTTGTATATTCTCTTTGGAGACATGTCTATTAAAGTCCTTTGCCCAATTTTAATTTGATTATAAAATTTTTGTTGGATATCACTTTAAAGAGTCACCTCTTCATCTGGTAATGCTTCTCCTGACACATACAGTGGCAACACTGGTATGAGGCTGCCAACAGGACTGGCACTGCTGGCTCACAATGTCTCTTGATGTAAATGTACCTAGACACATTCGTGTTGGTTTTCTGAAAGTGTGTGGCCAGCTCATGGCACTTGGATTTCAATTCATGGCAGTGTGGGGGGATATATCATGCTGAAAGAAGGGGCTGAGAAGGTGGTCTAGACCAGGATTAGCCTGCAGGCCACCCTCTTAGGCTCCGAATGATATTTATATTTTTAAATGACTGGACTAAATATCTAAGAATAGCCTCAATTTTGTTTCTTGTCCCACAAAGTCTAGAATATTTACTATATAGCCTGTCAAGAAATTGTTTACTGACTCCTAATCTAGAAGAACTGCTAAGACCTCTTATCAGGTAGTATAAGCTTTAACATCTAAAGAAATAGTCCAGCCCTGACCGGTTTGGCTCAATCGATGGAGCGTCGGCCTGCGGACTCGGGGGTCCTGGGTTCGATTCCGATCAAGGGCATGTGCCTTGGTTGCAGGCACATACCCAGTAGGGGGGGTGCAGGGGGCAGCTGATCGATGTTTCTCTCTCATCGATGTTTCTGGCTCTCTATCCCTCTCCCTTCCTCTCTGTGAGAAATCAATAAAATATATTAAAAAAAAAAAAAAGAAATAGTCCAGGCGGTGTGGCTCAGTGGTTGAGCATCACACTGTGAACCAGGAGGTCATGATTCCATCCCCAGTTGGGGCACATGCCCTGGCTGCAGGCTCAATCCCCAGTGTGGGGCATGTAAGAGGCACCTAATCAATGACTCTCATCATTGATGTTTCTCTCTTCCCTCTCCATTCCTCTCTGAAATCGATCAATCAATATATATAAAGAAACATTCTTGGTGGTATCTGAATCTTTTCCTGAAACATCAAAATTACTAGTAGTATGTGAAATAAAAGAGGAAAGTGCACACCACCTGGGTGGCCCTCATCTTGCCCACTCCTGCCTCACATTTCACCTCTCCTCACTAGGGAGAGGGTAAGGCACCTCAGGAGCATGTGAGGCTTATAAGGGAGTCTGACCAGCCAAGCATGACGAGCCACGTGGCAACCCTCTCTAAACCACACTGATCCCTTCAGGCTTAATAAGGGGCGGAAATCTAAGTCCACTCTTGAAACTCCAGGGAAACAACAGACTATGGATCCAAGTCAGGGGTACTATCCTCACCCCCCACTAAAACCAAGAAGAAGTACAGATTCCCCAAGGCCCCAGGGCCCGGAAGCTGCCTGGCTGAGGAGTGTGGTATGGCACTCCTCACTCACATGCCTGAGTACACACATTCATGTGCAAACACTCCTAGCTCCCACTAGCCCCTCTCCTGCCAGCTGTGAGCTGGCAACAACACAAACTGACCTCTATAGCTGGGTTGTTAGTTTCTCCCTCTACTGCCTGTAAAGTTTTAATATAACATCAACTTCAAAAATACATTTGACCTTGCCCTGGCCAGCATGGCTTGATGGTTGGAGCATCAGGCTGCACACCTGAGGATCTTGGGTTTGATTCCTGGTCAAGGGCACATACCTGAATTGCAGGTTTGATCCCTGCTCCCGATTGGGGCAAGAGTGTGAGGCAACCCATTGATGTGGCTCTCTCACACTGATGTTTCTCTCTGCTCCCTCCTATCTTCCCTCCTTTCCACTCTCTTAAAAATAAAAAAGTCAGCCCGGCCAGTGTTGCTCAGTGGTTGAGCACAGACCTATGAACCAAGAGGTCAGGGTTCAATTCTGGTTAGGGCACATGCCCCAGTTGTGGGCATGGGTTGCGGGCTCAGTCCCCAGTAGGGGGCGTGCAGGAGGCAGCCAATCAATCATTGATGTTTCTCTCTCTCTCTCATCTCTGATGGTTCTATCTTCCTCTCTGAAATCAATAAAAATGTATTAAAAAAAATAATAAAATAAAATCCTCACAGCTTCATTAAAAAATCCTATGAGGGAATATGCAAATTGACCATCACTCCACCACAAAGATGGCTGCACCCACAGCTGAGGCCGAGTTCCCATAACAAGCCTTAAGGAGCAATCAGCAGGGACCTGAGGCTGAGCGCCTCCCCCCCCCCCCCCGCCCCCTTGTGGGGTTGATGGGGGACCTCAGGCCATGACCCCAACCCATCAGGGCTTGACAGGGGACCTCAGGCTGCGCCCCATGCTCAGCAGGGCTTGACGGGGGACCTCAGGCCATGCCCCTGCCCCGGCACCGGGACAGGGGACCTGAGGCCATGCCTCCCACCCTGGCAGGGCTTAACAGGGGACCTTAGGCTGCTCCCCCACCATGGCGCCAGGCCGGGGGACCTCAGACCATGCCCCCCACCCCAGAGCAAGGCCAGGGGACCTGATGCTGTGCCCCCTGCCTGGCAGGGCTTGACAGGGGATCTCAAGGTGCACACCCTGCCCCGGTGCTGGGCCGGGGGACCTCAGACTGCTCCCCCTGCCCTGGCGCCAGGCCGGAGGAACTCGGGCTACACCCTCCGGCCCGGCGGGGCTTGACGGGGGACCTCAGGCCATGCTCCCCGCCCTGGCACCAGGCCAGGGGACCTGAGGCTGTGCCCCCCACCCCGGCGCCAGACCAGGGGACCTGAGGCCGCGGCCCCACCCAGCGGGACTTGACAGGGGACCTCAAGGTGCACCCCCTGCCCTGGTGCTGGGCCGGGGGACCTCAGGCCGCGCCACCCCCCACCCCCCGCCCTGGAGGCAGGCCAGGGATCCTGAGGCTGCGCCCCCCGCCCCCTTTCGGCGGGGCTTGACAAGGGTGGGACCCGCCGGGTCTGGGTCTGGGTCTCGCACGATTCTGAGGCACACATGGGTGGGTGGGGACTTGACTCTGGGTCCCGTGGTGCACCCCAGACTCTGACAGGAGGAAGATTTTCATATACATTTTACTAATTTTCTTCTATCTCTGACACTTCTATTATAGAGAAAGGGCAAATAGCAATATTCAAGTATTTCCTCTAATTAATCCCCTTTTAATGTGCACGAATTTCATGCACCAGGCCACTAGTAATAAAATAAAAGCATTGAGGTTTTAAAAAAGTTTTGACCTTAGAAACCGTAATTAAGTTAAAGCAGTAGAGAGTAGCTGGGACAGAGAAGGCCCACATCCCATGTCAGGTGATACAATGGGAGGAGTGCAGGGTGGCACAGGACTGAGGTCCTCCAAGGTCAACAAGCCCTCACTTCCAGTCAGGACCTCTGGATCCTGCTGGGCTCAAAAGGGGCAGGGCCTCCCTGCACCCAAGGGTACCCTAAGCCTACCTTAGGCACCACATCACTGGGTAAACAGTTCCCTCTCCACCTGTGTTCTACACACTCACTATATAAAGTCTATCTGTGAGCTGCTGAGCTGATCAACAGCCACAAGGGTTTTCTTCCAGAGACAGTTCCACACACCCCACTACGGAACTCAGACGGTGAGCATCAGAGCAGTACGAAGAGAGGTACCTTCATTACCACAGAGGAAAAGCAAGTACATTTAAAAACTACCACTCAATGTGCTGGAAAAACTATACCACAGTTTTTACTCCAAACTTCGTAAGCATCATACCACTCAATAAGAAATAGACCTTTCTGTCCCTGTCTCTCAGACAGCAGGTACCAGGGGCCCTTGCCACTCACTGTCCCTTGGTCTCTGCACATCTGGATCCTGGTCCTTCAGGTCTCAGTCTACAGGGCAGGTCCCAGGGAGGCCTCCCCTGACCCCATCTGGGGGAACCCAGTGAGGCCACTATGCCTGTCCTGCTCCCTGCTATGACCCTAGACCCAGAACTGAGTCCACATCCCAGGAAGCCCTCATACTAGTGTTGGTTAAATAAATACATCTCATCCAAAACACAAAAGCTGTAAAGTGATTCATCATTTGTTTTTTTCCCCCCAAGGTTTAAATATAAAAGAGGGAGTGGCCTGAGGCAGAAACCTCTGAGTCCTGCCTCAGGGAAAGGATAACAGAAGATTCAGCCTCCCCCAACTTTTGAAAAAGTTTCAAAATGAAGTGCCCATATACCTGGCACCTGAATCCATTTCACCACAACTGCTCTTTCTTTCTCACTCTGCACACACACTTTTATTTTCCTGATCCACTTCAGAATTGTGGGGCCCAGGACAATAGCTTTCTCCCCATAATCATAATAGAGGCATACCATGTTTTATTGCACTTTGCAGATATTATTTTTTGTTTTTGTTCTTTTAATAAATTGAAGGCAAAATCTCCCAACAGCAAAAAGATTACAACTTACTGAAGACTCCAATGATGGTCAGCCTTATATAGTAATAAAGTATCTTTAAAGTAAGGTACATGCATTACTTTTTTAGACATAATGCTATTGTACACTTAATAGGCTATACTGTAGTATAAACATAACTTTTATACACACTGGGAAACCAAGAAGTGGCATGACTGACTTCACTGCAGTGGTCTGGAACTGCACCTACAATATATCCAAGGCATACCTGTACAGAAATCACACTCAGGAGCAATATTGATATAATACTGCTATCTAATACTCACAGGCACATTTCCCCAGTGTCCTAATAATGTCCTTTATGGTTGTTTAAATTCAAGATCCAGTGAATGATCACACATTATTGGTGATGTCTCTTAGCATCCTCTAATCCATTAGTTTTAACCACATGAAATTGGAGCTGACCATTTTGGATTTACAATGAAGACATGGTCCCACCCAAGAGAGAGTTGAGTTCTAGATAAAAGGTACTCCCCATCTCCCCCCCGAGTGGACCCTTGTTCTGGTCAGCATACTGAGTCCACCTCTGTAATTCATTTCCATGCTCCAAGGATACTGGACATGCCCCCAGTCACCTTGGGCTGCCTCTTGTCTGCCCAGCAAAGGAGCCTGAGGACTGAGTAGGAACCCACCCCACACATACAGGGAGAAGAAGCCAAGGAGTATCAAGAAGGCAGGACACCTCAAGGACAATGACTCAACTGGACACCAGCTTAGCGGCATGAAAAGAAAAGAAGGGCTGCCCTGGAGAGCAGGACAGGTAACGGTGACAATCATATTAACGCTGGACCTAGAAGGGGTTTGGATCAAGCAAAGGTTACACTTTCTAACCAGTGAAGAATCTGATTGTGGAGAAAGGAAGCCCCATGTATCAGAAGGTCCTGAAACACTGTTGATACCATTCACCTGAGAACAGCAGTAAAACTATGAAGGAGAGGTACCTTTTTTGTTTCTAAAAATGCAGACTAAATACTGTACGGCAATGGTTGGGCATCGCTAATTCTCATGGAGCAATCTCAGAAGGAAGCTGAAGTGACACTTTAAAACATTTCAGTGAAGAAAAATATAAAAAGGGGGAGAGGAAAACCTACACAACTGTCAACTCAAGGTAATGAATGGACAGGGTTTACTTTCACTACTTACACATTAGAGAATCCGTAATAAACATTTTTACACAATACAGGTGGCGACCTGAAATCCCCGGAAGCTCTATCAAATGCCTCCCACCCATGGTGAGGAGAGCCACCTCTCCAGGCTCACTGTCATCCCTGGCAGCTGAGCTCTGCGAAGAGCTGAAGTAGATAGGCAAGTGTCATCTTCACTAGTGACAAAGGGCTCAGAGCTCAGCAGGCAGCCTGCATCTGCTGTATGTCTAGAAGCCTCCTGGCAACAGTCCACAGGGATCCTGAGAAGCCTGGCTCAGTTGCCCAGCTTGCAAGCTGCTACTGGACCAACACACATAAAAAGGCACAGGACCCTTTGTAAGCCACAGGTCCACTCGGCCTCCCACATTTATCAGGAAAAGCTCTTCTGGCAAGCTCTTGAGGAAAGCTCTTCTGGCAAGAAGAGTTCAAGGACCCCCTGAGACCTGGAGACTCAGCTAGACTCACTGTCCCCTCTGTACTTCCCAAGGCCACACTCTGCTCTGGGTCCCACTAGACACAGCTAGGCATCATGGTTCTACTCTGCGGGCTGGAGAGTTCTGCACCACCACAGCTGCCCAGAATCTGCCCCCTCCAGCTTCCATGCTCATCACTCTTCTGGAGCCTCTCGGTCCAGGAAGGCCTCTTGCCCCTCTCAGGTGCGGCCTCCCAAGGGTATGCTGACTAGCACTATCCTCACTCACACCTCCAATCCAAGGGGAGCCTGCCTCAGCCCTGGGATCCTAGACCCTGATGAAAACCACAGATAGCAACTCGTGTCTGCTCTAGGCATAACTCCTTGTGAGGACTCGGAGGCGACTCGGAGGCAACGAGGCGTCCAGTGCAGAACAAGCATATGCCCAGGAGGAGGACTGACCACTGCGGCAGCCTGGTACTGTGGTAATTTACACATTCACTTGAGTGCACACAGCACACATCCAACCACAGTGCCCTGACTGAACTCTCCTTCTGGCCTAGGCCACACTCTCGCAGGGCAGACCACTCCCTCTTCTGGGCCCTCACCATCCCTAAAATCAACTACAATCTGGGCAGCACCTGTCATTTCTAACAAAGTAGCTGCAATTAGCAAAGGACTCACTGCTTGCTGTGCCTGATGAGGGCACAGCAAGCAGAATTGCTGAGGGCAGGAGTCAAGGACCAGGCTGAAGAGGTTGGCCTGATGGCCTGCAGAGGGGACAGAAGTAAATGTGAACAGACCTGTGAGGATTCCCAGGCCTCACTTCCTGCCTCTGAACAACCCCTGTGCAGGGTCCAGCACATGGGAAAGCACATCTCCTTAACATATGATCAGAAATGGCTGAGTAGGGGGTCACCCAATTTCCCTGTTATAGCTGTTGACCAAAGACTATAAAGATGAACAAGAGCAAAAATGGAGGGGCCTTGTCCTGTGTGGCTCAGTGGGTTCATTTTTGGTCAAGGGCACGTACCTGAGTTGCAAGTTCGATCCCTGGCCCTGGTTCGGGATGGGGGGGGGGGGGGCGCCACAAGCAATTGATGTGTCTCTCTTACATAGATGTTTCTCTCCGCCCCCCCCCCACCCCCCATCTTCTCTCTAAAAATCAATGGAAAAATATCCCCGGGTGAGAATTAACAAACAAAAAATAAATAAATTTAAAAATGAAGGAAAGAAAAGGTGGCATGAAGGACAAATCAAAGGCAGCAAGTGACTATGGTGATGGTCAGATAGCCCCGGGAATTTACTAGAAAAACACTGACTTGCACATTTAAAAATGAGAGGGCTCTAGAAAGGTGTCTTTTTCTGGTATGTGGAAGCTGGACTGAGAGAGAACTTTAGTTTTTAGTTAATATTGGTATTGCATTGGCATTAATTTCCCTCATAATCTTCCTGAATCTAGGTGAAGAAATGGGTAAATTGAGTAAGAAGTCATTTCACTTATTCACCATTAACTGACACAAAACCTTCTTTTGTTCTAATTGCTAGTTGAGTTCTCACTATTTGGAAACAAACCTGGGAAATACAACAAGGAGAAAGTGATAGATGAACATCTGCTGGACTCCGGCAAGGTTACCAGTGTCTTATCTCTGATATTCTCAAGGCATGCTGAACTGCATATTCACAAAACCAGATGGAAAAAGTCACTGCTTTTAGGAACCCCTGAACTGTGTCACTCCTCCTCATCGTAAGCTACAGGCTAGTAAGCAGAAGAAAATATGTTTCCCTGATGGTCAAGGATATGTGGGGACAGCCTTCCATGAATTCTGAAGGCAGCAGGAAGTATGGTTTTGAAGAACAGGTTACAACTCTTTATTAAAGTATCTTCCCACTTGAAAAGGAAAAAGCAGCCCAGGTTTGTGCACTCAGGACTACAACTGAGGAAGCGTCTTTGTGTACCTGGTCACCTGTTTACGGCCACGGGGTTGTTTCCAGTCTGGAGCTCTCATGAACGAAGCTGCTGTAACACTCCGAGCAGGTCCCCATTTGGGCAACTGCCTTGTTTCCCTGCTGGGCCACAGAGCTGTGGGTGACCGGTAAGGTAGGAGAGTTCCAAGTGGTATTTCCAACTTTTTAAAAACAAAAAAACGGAGCCACTCCAATAAGTGGGCAGTGGTATCTCCATGTGGTTTTTATCTTACAGTGAGATACAACTGACATACAATAAATGACATGTTTAAAGTGTTTAATTTTATAAGTTGACAGATGTCAATGGCTGTACACACCCATATTCACCACCCCAAATCCCCTAGTGCCCTTTGCCATCCTTCCTTTTCTTCCCCTCTCTCAACCAGAGACCTGCTTTCTATTACTCAAAGTCCACTAGCACTTTATAGAACTTTATATCACCAGAATCATAAAGAGTATATACAGACAGTCCCCAGAATTATGATTTTTTTTACTTTATGATGGTGAGAAAGCAATGCGCATTCAGTACAACCATACTTTAAATTTTTATCTTTTCCTGGACTAGTGATATGTGGTACGATATACTCTCATGATGCTGGGCAGCTGCAGGAAGATGATTTTGCCAACTGTAGGCTAATGTAAGTGTTCTGAGCAAATTTAAGGTAGGAGAGGCTAAGCTATAGCATTTAGTAGGTTAGCTGTATTAAATGCATTTCCGAATTATGATATTTTCAACTTACAATGGGTTCATCATTTTTGTCAAAGTGCTTTTTTCACTCAGTGTAATTATTCTAAGATGCATCCACACTGTTGCATATATCAACAGTTCATTCTTTATTTTGATTAGGTAGTACTCCCAACTCTTAGATTTTCACCAAAATTCCAATGTTTGGAGGAAAAACAATTGTAGCAACAGTTAAGAAGAAATAATTCAACTAGACAGACCAGAAGGGTTGTAACACCAGCTATTAGGCAAAGGACTTCTGAAACTACCTTTCCCCGTCCTTTGGGGGTGGGGGAAAAACCCACGAAAAGCGTCAGCTGTGCAAAAGAAAACTGTCTTAACGACACTTGGCAAGGCTGTGTCCTCACCACTTTTCATCCCAGGATCTGGAGGGACTTGATAAATATCAGTTTCATTTCACAAACAAGAAAATGAGTGTTACTTGAACCAACTCAAGAACTCAGCAGGTGTCACCCCTGCCTGCCATTCTCTCACCCTGGCTGGGACATTCTCTCATTCTGCCTCTAAACAAACTTTCAGGTAAAACCAACTGTGCAAAACTGGCAGTCAGGACTATCAAAAGTGGCTGCACATTGGAAAACAGTCTGGCAGCTCCTGAAGGAGTTACCCAGCAATTTTACTCAAGACATACATCCACAAAGAACCTTGTACACCAAGGTTCACAGCAGCACTATACATAAGTAAAAGTGCGAACAACCCCAATGTCCACCAACAGACATGTGGATAAACAAAATGTGATCTGTCCATACAAAACTGGCTACACAACAATTGATGCTTTACAACCACTCATCCAATAAGATCAAAAGGAATTCTGATCAAAAGGCCCCATCATACAGTTAACTCCTGAGGACAAACAAGAAAAATCTTTCCAAATGCTGTAGGTAGCCAATGCCACCAACTAGCAAAGGAGATACAAACTTTTTTTCACTTTGCTATTCTATTCAAACTTTTCTGACCCCAAACTCAGGGCCTCCTCTTGTGATAAAGGACATTACTCCCCTCCCCCAAATACAAATCAAAAGTTAGGCTACAGGAGGATGGGTATCAGGGTTAACTACCAGTAAGGAAGAGCAGTCTCTTTTGATATCATCACAACTCAAGTGAGCTCAACTGCTATGGTTACCTCCAGTGAAGTTTTAAAGCTTTTATTTTGTACAGGTCAGTGTTTAGGTGGAGGATAATAAATCGATTATTTCAACTGAAAGAGGACATGCCCTCAATTAACCGAAAACACCAAGAACAAAACTAGAACCAGAGCTGCTCCAGGTTGGCTATTTTGTATTGGCTACAGTTAAAAAGGATTTGTCATAAAACCATTACCTTTTACAACCCTGACGGACCTAGGGCAGGCCACCCCACAAATGGTGGCACACTGCTCAACCAAGAAATCTTTATCCTAGGGCTTCCAGACACGACAAGGTGAGCACAAGTTACAGACAGCACTTTCTGGTCCATTCATACAGGAATCCAGATTTCATATACGTTTAAAAGTAACAAAACTAAAACTGCGCCGAAACCGGTTTGGCTCAGTGGATAGAGCGTCAGCCTGCGGACTGGGAGGTCCCGGGTTCGATTCCGGTCAAGGGCATGTACCTGGGTTGCGGGCACATCCCCGGTGGGGGATGTGCAGGAGGCAGCTGATCGATGTTTCTCTCTCATCGATGTTTCTAACTCTCTCTATCTCTCTCCCTTCCTCTCTGTGAAAAACCAATAAAATATATTTAAAAAAAAAAAAAAAACAAAAACTAAAACTGCTATGCTACATTTTACAGCTGTGGAAACAGAGAAATCTAGAGTCCAGACTACAGGTATGATCACCCACCTCCAGCAGCTCATTCTTCTCTCCAGACCAACTCTCCCCTCTCTCCTTCCTCTCTCCACCACATATAAACAAAACTGAAAAAAACATACATACCTGCACACCTGTTCTCCCTGATGCCCCACCCATCAGACTTCTATTTTTAAGGAATCTGGGGTTAGAATGAGTCAAATGTTTTCTGCTTCTAGAAGGGACTAAAAGAAAGCCCAAGTGGGTGGCCTACCCACGGGAGTGACTCAACCAACTAGACTCCCAACCAGAAAGCAAGCCCCCATCACCCAGGACAGGTTTTGAGTTCATTCTGGCTGAGGAAGGGGTGGCTCCCCCAGCCTTGGCACTGGGTCCTCAGGCCATGGGACACCTGTGAGAAGGTGAGCTTTGTATCTCTTGCCTGGCTGAAAATTCAGGAAAATAAATTTGAGGGAAGTGCCAGGCACAGGAAAACCTGCTGAATGGAATCTGAGATCTAGAGGATGATGGTGACATTCCCTGGGACCGCAGCCCAAGACCCTAGCCAGGTCCCGCACAGGTCCAGGAAGTGTACGCCGGCCTGTTATTTCTCATAACCCAAACCCAAATTTAAAATACCCAAGCAGCTTTCGCTAAATGTTCATATCATTAAAAACAAATGTCCGATGTAGCAGATCCATTTACGTAAAACCCACTATCACTGCCCACTGGAGGAACAAACTCAAACCTAACTTTTCCAAGGCAGGGCTATGGAGTTATGTAACACGACGGTTTCAGCAACAGGCAATTCAAGCAGGAAAAACAAAATGCAACCTGCCTTTAGAATAGCATCAATAGCCAGCGAGTACGGGTTTCTCCACTGGAAGCAAAAACTCCCCTTCTGCTCTAGGAGCCTCCACGCTCCCCTCGCCAGAGTCCCTGGGCTTGGGGAAATTTGATCTGGAGGCTCGGTGTGTGAATGCGGGGTGCCCAGATGGCTGCGACCACAGGTGGGGGTGGGGCAGGGCTCGGGTTCCACCGAAGGGGGCAGATCGTCCGGGACCCAGGTGGAGGGGCAGGTCACCCCATCTTGGCCGGAGACGGACCTAGGGCAGGTCACCTCAGACATGCTCAGAAGAGGACTTGTGGCAAGTCACCTAAGACCTGGCCTGAGCTAGATCCGCACAGGGTCTCGGAGGTACTCAAGGCAGCTCACCCAGACGCAAACAGACCCGGAGCAGGTCTGTCCTGCGCCCAGTAAGGAGTGCGGCAACCGGGATAGGTTACGCTGGACCTGGTCAGAGTAGGGGTTCCTGAAACAGATTACTTCGGACCCGGCGGGAGTGAGGGATCCGGTACAGGTTACTTGGGGGCCGGCCTGGCTCGGGGAACCGGAGCAGGTCCCCAGGCGCTAAGACCTGGCCCGGTTTCCGGCGCCGCCATGTGCCGCTCACCTGAACGTCAAGCTGTCCGGCCGCAGCGCCAGCACCCGCGCCGACCGGGACTCCCGGGCCGCCACCTCCAGGGCCGCCGGGGCCTCCGGGAGGCGTCTGCGTCTGGCTGGGGAGGGTGAAGTCTGTGAACTCGAACTCGGAGCCTTGTGTGTCGGCGCCGAGAAGCTCAGCCTCCTCGGTGTCCAGGAAAGTGAGCGTCTGCGAGCTGGGCCCGTACGCCTCCACGCTCATGGTGCCAACGCGCAGGGCCCGCAGGCCGGCTCCGCGCTGCACTCGAGCCCGCCGCCGCGCTGAGGCCTAGGCCGCAGGCCTCGGGCCGCAGCCGCCGCCTCGCCCGCGCCCCTGGACCGAACAGAAACGCCCACCGCGGCGCGAGTCGGGCCGCGAGCCGCCGCCGCCACCACCTGTGAGCCCCTCAGCGTCGCTGCTCTGCTCGTAGCCGCCAGCCGCTCGCAGACCCCCACAGGAACGGCTACCACTGCCGCCGGTGTGCGCGTGCGCGAACCTGACGCCAGCGCAGGTGCGCGTGCGCGATCCCGACGTCGACGCAGGCGCGCGCGCTCATTGCCGACGCCTCCAACCGCGCCGGGACGCTCGCCAAAGTGAGCCGACAAGACGCGCAGCGCGCATGCGCAAGGGCGGGGCTTCCAACTGCCTGCGCGTTGGCTGCGGGAACACGTGGTCCCGCCCCAACCTCTGCTTGGTGATGCCGGGGCGGCGGGCTTTGGGGACAGATGGTCTTCGTCCCTTGGGTTAATTGAGCACTAACCGAATGCCCTACGTAGGTGGAACACCCAGCAGTCGAGGCTTGGCGGGACGGTGTAGTCCTCTCTCTCAGAGACGTCCCCTGTAAACTGGAGGTGCCTGCACAAAAATAGGTATTCAGTGTGCATTTGTTGAATAAATGAATCAGGACCTTCCTTAGCACGGAGCCTGGTGCACGGAATGGTGTCGGATGCTTCGGACAATAATACTACGGGGCAGTATATAGCAAAGTGGTTGGGAGCACTTGCTCTGGGGTGAAATCCTGACCTGGCCACCTACCGGCTATGTGACTTTGTACAAGTGACTTCACCTCTGAGCCTTGAGTTTCCTGGGAAAGGGAAATAATAACCATTAAGATGGGATAAAGAATAAATGAGCTTGCCTGGCCGGTCAAGGGCACGTGTCTGGGTTGCACGTTCGAGCGCCAGCCAGGGAGCAGGGAGTGTGCAGGAGGCAAGCAATGAATGGATGTCTCTCTCAATATATGTTTCTCTCTCTCTCTCTCTCTCTCTCTCTCTCTCTCTCTCTCTCTCTCTCTCTTTCTCCCCCCCCCCCTTCCTCTCTCTCTCTCTGAAAATCAGTGGGAAAAAATATATCCTTGGGTGAGGATTAACATCAAAAAAGAATAAATGAGCCACTAGTTACTCCCTTAATATTTATGAAGTTCCACGTGGACAGGGGTTGGCTTTGTTCATCACAAGGTCTTCCTCATGCAGAGAATAATAACCACATATCAAAGGTGCTCAGTAAAAGGCTGTCCAAGTTCAGCCACTGATTTATGAACCTTAATCTCCTTAAATTTCCAAAAAGTCTCAGCTTCCTTTTTGGAAAGTGTCTTGGAGAACCCCCCTACTTCCCTTTCTGTCCCAAGATTCTGGGGCCCTCTAGATATGGGCAGTCAGCTCACAGGACTCCTGGTTCCTGTTCCTTCATGGTTCCTCATTTTCCAGTATTCCTGTCATGACATGATACAAGGTTCCTTTTTCTTCACATCTTTTCTGGCCTCCTATGCACTGAAATGTGGGGATATGGAAAATGAAAAATTAGGTCCTCGCTCTCCTGGAAGACACAGTTTAAGGGGGAATCCCAACAAGTCAATAGATAGTTCCAAATAAATCCAAAGCCCATCCAACTAATCATTTCAGGTGTCTCAGGAGGGACCCCATCCAGATAATGTGGTCTGGATCAGCTGATCCTCAGGCCCCAGTGACATGATAGCCAGGATTCTGGATCCATTACTTAGCCCTCCTTTTCCTGTCACCCCAAAACCTTCCTCTCCCTTCCTCTGATGGAGCCCTCATCGTAGCCTGCGTTGATCATAACTGTGATTAAATTATTGTCAGTGTGATAATTTGTCTAATGAACACCATTTTTTAAAATATATTTTTATTGATTTCAGAGAGGAAGGGAGAGGGAGAAAGATAGAAACATCAGTGATAAGAGAGAATCATTGATCAGCTGCCTCCTGCACACCTCCTGCTGGAGATCGAGCCTGCAACCTGGGCATGTGCCCTGACCGGGAATCAAACCCTGACGTCCTGGTTCATAGGTTGATGCTCAACCACTGAGCCACGCCAGCCGGGCTGGACACCATTTTTGTAAAAGATGCTGTGGGTGCTTTGACGAGAATTTTTACTGGCTGGTGCATCCCCACGCCAGCTGCTGCAAATATTGGCTGCTAACAGCTCTTAGCCACCCCTTGTAAATTGACCTCGACCAAACTGCCTCATCAGGATGGTTCTGTCCCACACCTGCCAGAACACACACACACACACACACACACACACACACACACACATACACACGGGAAGCCCACACCAAGGACTGAAGGGTATGGGACACAAGAGGCCAGACCCCTTGCACCAAAATGGGACCGCTCTAGTGGTTGTCAAACTCCAGAGCTCCACCCTCACCCAGATCAGACTGAGGTTCCACTCCAATTGAACCCACTTCCTTGCCTCCTCCTTCCCTAACTTGTCCTGTGTCCCTTACTCCCTCACACATTTCCCCCAAACTCACATGACCCTGAATCCCATCTCAGGCTCTGCTTCTAAAAAAGCAATTCAAACCGAGGTAGAAGCTAGTTCTCTGAGGGCAGGAGCTGTGTCAGTCTTGTTTGCTGTTTATGTTCGAGAACTGGCACAATAGGGAACACACAGTATGTGCTCAGCACATGTTTTACGGGAGAACTCATGATTCCTTGTCACTGCTTGGAGAGAAAAAGAAAAGCCCTATTACCCATATTTATAAGTTGAAGGGATGACTAAAAGGATCACATTTTGTAAAAATCTTCTATTCCCAGTCACCTCTAGCACATTTCTCCCACAACCCCTCCCAGAAATGGCTATCGTGACAAAGACTGACACTATTATGTGCTGGCAAGGATGGGGAGGAACCACAACTTTCGTCTAGGCTGCTGGATATACAAACCAGTGCAGCCACTTGGAAAGGCATTTTGACAGTTTCTTCAAAAGTTAAATGTGGACCCATCACGGGAACCAGCCATTCCCCTTTTGGTATTTACCTAAGAGAAATGAAAGCAGGCCTTGTATATAATTGCTCACAGCAGCTTTATTTGCAATTGTCCCAAACTAGAAACAACTAGAATATCCATCTTCAGGAAAATGGATGAACATACAACAAAATCCTTCTCATCAGTGAAAAGTATGAACTACCGGCATTCGAAACAATACAGATGTACCTCTAAGGCATTATGCTGAGTAAAAGAGGCCAGACCCGAAAGGCTACACACTGGATAATTTTGTTTATAAGCTGTTCTAGAAAGTACAAATGAATGAATGTAAACAGACAGGAAACAGGTCAGAAGGTAGCCTGGGGAGGGGTGGAGGGACGGGATGACAAAGGCAGGAGGGAACATCTGGGGTGATGGCTGTGTTCATTATCTTGATAAAGGTGACGGTTTCAAGGTGTAGACATATGCCAAACACATTGAATTGTACATGCTAAGTGTGTGCAGTTTTTGGTACGTCAATCATAAGGTAATAACATTGTTTTTAAAAAGTAATGTCCATGACAGTATTATATAGAAAATGTGTGTGTAGGAAAAAAACAGGGTGGGGCAAAAGTGGTTTTACAGATATTCGTATGGAAAATAATAAATAACGAATAAATAATAATAGAAGAATAAACTGTTTTGCATCCTGGCCATTGTAAAGCCACTTTTGCCCCACCCTGTGTAACAAAGAAATTAAAAGCTGCGACTCACAGATCCTTGTACACACACGTGCATAGCAGCACTAGTCACAGTAGCCAGAAGATGGATACAAACCAAATGTCCATCAACTAATGAAATGGACGAACAAAAATGGTCCATCCATACAATGGAATATTATTCAGCCATGAAAAAGAGTGAAGCACTGACGACACAGGACAACTTTGATGAACTGCGAAAATATCACGCTGAGTGGAAGAAGCCAGGCACTAAAAACCACAGAGTGAATGATTCCATTTATATAAAATATCTGGAACAGGCAAATCCATAGTAACAGAAAGTGGATCAGAAGTGTCCAGGGGCTGAGGCAGGGGGAGATGCTTAATGGGTACTGGGTTTCTGTTTGGGGCGATGAGAAATTTTGGAAGTACGTAATGGTGATGATGGCACATTTGGTGAATGTACTTAATGCCACTAAACTTCACAGGCAAAATGGCAAATTTTATGTTATATTTTACCGAAATGAAAGCTTAAACAATGAAATTCAAATACAAGGAAAAATATAACACATGGTTCTGTTGTAAGCATGTAGGATGGCCCATTGCTGAGTTTGGGTTAACTAGAGCAGGTCTGGATTCACACCAGCCCACTGTGTGACCTCTCTCAAATGTCTTGGCCTCTCTGTGCCTCACCTGTGAAACGGGAATCTAATGCTACCAACCCCTCATAGTATGCTAGGTGAAGATCTGGGGACAGCACCTGGCCACCAGCCATCCAATGTCAGCTCTTTGCAAATGCTCAGTCTTCTTTACTTTCCTACATTTTAACAATTCATCATTGAAAAAAATAACAAACGCCCTAGCCGGTTTGGCTCAGTGGATAGAGCATCGGCCTGTGGACTGAGGGGTCCCGGGTTCGATTCCGGCCAGGGGCATGTACCTTGTTTGCGGGCACATCCCCAGTGGGAGGTGTGCAGGAGGCAGCTGATCGATGTTTCTCTCTCATTGATGTTTCTAACTCTCTATCCCTCTCCCTTCCTCTCTGTGAAAAATCAATAAAATATATTTTAAAAAAAAAAAAGAAAGAAAGAAAGAAAAAAATAACAAACATTTCAGACCAGACAGAGTCCCTTAGGCCTCCACGTCAGGTGTGTGTTTCTCTCAGCCCAGGTAGATCACCACCAATCCTAGGCCCATCCCACTCGGTGACTTAAGCCAGCTTGAATTCACCCACCAGTCCTGAATTCACAGCTGTGCGCCACTGGCTGGCCCCGTCCCTCCTCGAGTTCCATGCCAGCCTCCAAGTGGAGGAAAATGCAATTCTTCTCTCATAGCAAGGAAGATCCCTTGAGGGGGTAAGCAGCCCATGGCTACCCCAGGGAAATTCCAGGACTTTAGGAAAAGGACATTTAGGATCCTGCAGCTGCTTTTCTCCCTCTAGCCATCAGCCTCTTTGAAACCCTCAGTCAGGCTCCAGTCTCCCACAGATGTGGCCCTGGAGACTCAGCCTTCGCTGAGAGGTGGCCAGCCCTGTGGGACCGTGCACTGGACCCTGTCTGAGACCCCCCCCCAGGAACAGTGGGAGCTTGTGGGTTTCTGTGGGTTCCCCTTCTGCAGCTCCATTCTGGCTTCAAAGGAGCCCCTTGTGGGACATAGACGTGTGGCCAAGACCCTGGGGATGCTAGTGGGAAAAGAAAAATAGGCGTGTGTGTATATTTTATTGCCTCCTCTGCTCTCTGAACGGTCTCTTTGAAGGTGACGATGGGTTCACAGCAGGCCTTGGGTGGGGGTGCAGTGGGGCGGCCACCTTGATTCTAATTCAACCACAGGTTGCTTTTTGGGAGGATGTGCTGAGGTGTCTGGAGATGTGGGTTATGGCCCGGCATCAAAGCTTCGGCTCCCACAGAGACTCAAAGCTGCTATTGAGGGTGTCAGGGCCAGCCAGGGTCTCCTGGAGGAAGACAGCCCCTGGGGACCCCCTTCATTTCCTCACTAGGCTGCATGCTGGCATATATTTTGGGTGGAGTTTCACCGTGGCTATTTTAGAAGGTGTTGGGCTGGGAAACTAACTAACACCTCCCAGGGGGCCCCACCCCAGGCCCCTGTCCCCAGGTTACAGATAGCTGTGTGGCCTTTTCTAGTGGGAAGATGGACAATAAGCAAAGTCATCAGAACTCAGTAACTGCGGCCGGCGTGGCTCAGCGTTGAGTGTCGACCTATGAACCAGGAGGTCACGGTTCGACTCCAGGTCCGGGCACGTGCCTGTGTTTCGGGCTTGACCCCCAGTGGGGCATGGAGGAGGCAGCCGATCCATGATTCTCAGAATTGATGTTTCCATCGCTCTCTCCCTCTCCCTTCCTCTCTGAAATCAATAAAAATATATATTCTTTAAAAAGAACTCAGTAACTTGTGTGGTGTGTTAGAAGGTGATAAAGAATGAAATGGAAAATGGACCACATCACACCCAGTAGGATGACCGTAATCCAAAATGGAAAATAGCAAGTGTTGTCAAGAATGTGGAGAAATCAAAACCCTAGTCCATTGCCAGTCAGAACGTAAAGTGGTGCAGCCACTGTGGGGAAAAGTCTGGCAGTTCCTCCAAAAGTTATATATAGAGTAACCACGTGACCCAGAAATTCCACTTCTGAGTATATAGCCCAAAGAACTGGAAGCAGGGATTCAAAGAGATACTGTACACACATGTTCACAGCAGCATTATTCACGACGGCCAAAAGAGAGACAACCCACATGCCCATCAACAGATGAATAGATAAACAGAACGTGGGAAGGTTCTATTTTCTATATATATAGAGAAAAAATATATATATTTGTTGTTGTTGTTAATACTCACCTGAGGATATTTTTTACATTGCTTTTCAGAGACAGTAGAAGGGAGGAAGGGAGTGGGAGAGCGAGAGAAAGAGAAATACGTATGTGAGAGAGACACATTGGCTGGTTGCCTCCTGCATGTGGCCCAACTGGGGGCAGGGAGCGAACCCGCAACCGAGGCACACGCCCTTGACGGGGGAACATACCCTTCGGTAGGCAGGCCAACACTCTACCCACTGAGCACCCCGGCAGGGGCCTATTTTCAGTATTTTGAGGAGCCTCCATACTGTTTTCCGCAGTGGCCGCACCGTTTTACATTCCCACGAACAGTGCCGAGGGTTCGAAAAGCTCCACTCCTCATCCGCATTTGTTGTGCTCCGTTGTTTTTTTAATATATTTTTATTGATTTCAGAGAAAGAGGAAGAGAGAGATAGAAGCATCAATAATGTGAGAGAATCATTGATCGACTGCCTCCTGCAAGCCCCCTCCTGTGGCTGAGCCCACAACTGTGGCATGTGCCCTGACAGGGAACCGAACCCTGACCTCTGGGCCACTCAGCCATCGAGCCGCCTGACTGGGCTGGGCTGGGGTTTGTTTTTTTTTAATTGATTTCAGAGAGGAAGGAAGAGGGAGAGAGATAGAAACATCAGTGATGAGAGAGAATCATTAAATGGCTGCCTCCTGCACGCCCCCTACTGGAGATCAAGCCCACAACCCAGGCATGTGCCCTTGGCCGGAATCGAACCTGGGACCTTTTAGTCCGCAGGCTGAAGCTCTCTCCACTGAGCAAGCCAGCTAGGGCTGGGCTGTTTGTTTGTTTGTTTTTTATAGTAGCCATCTGATTTGCATTTTCCTGATGACTAATCAAGTGTAGCAACAAATAAAATTTTAGGATAAGCATATCTCCAATAATATTTGGGATATACTTACCCTAGAAAATTATTTATTGCTGCCTGAATTGCTCAGTTGGTTGGGCATTGTCCTGTGCACCAAAAGGGCGTCAGGTTTGATTCTCATTCAGGCCACATGCCTGGGTTGCCCTGGTAGGGGGCATACAGGAGGAAGCCCATCGATGCCTTTTTTCTTTTTTTCTTTTTTTAAATACATTTTATTGATATTTTACAGAGAGGAAGGGAGAGGGATAGAGAGTTAGAAACATCGATGAGAGAGAAACATCCATCAGCTGCCTCCTGCACACCCCCTACTGGGGATGTGCCCACAACCAAGGTACATGCCCTTGACCAGAATCGAACCTGGGACCTTTCAGTCCACAGGCCAACGCTCTATCCACTGAGCCAAACCAGTTAGGGCCCTTTTTTCTGTTTAAGAGCCTCTTATTTTATTTATTTTATTATTTTATTTATTTTATTATTTTATTTTATTTATTTATTTTATTTATTTATTTTATTATTTTATTTTATTTTATTTATTTCATTTTATTATTTTATTTATTTATTTTATTATTTATTTATTTATTTTATTATTTTATTTATTTATTATTTTATTTATTTATTTATTTTATTATTTTATTTTATTATTTATTTTATTTATTTTAATTTTATTTAATTTAATTTAATTTAATTTAATTTATTTTATTTTATTTTATTTTATTTTATTTTATTTTATTTTATTTAAATACTAGAGGCCCTGTGCACGGATTCGTGCATGGGTGGGGTCCCTCAGCCTGGCCCTCGCAATCTGGGACCCCTTGGGGATGTAGCAGTGCTGAAGCAGCAGGCGGCCAGGGAGGAGCCTGACTGGGGTAGGGCGCTGGGCTGCTGCTTGTCCTGGCCCCCGCTGTGCCTACTGCTGCAGCTATGCTCGCCAGCCATGAGCCCAGCTTCTGGCTGAGCGGCACTCCCGCTGTGGGAGCACACTAACCACCAGGGGGTAGCGCCTGCGTTGAGCATCTGCTCCCTGGTGGTCAGTGCACGTCATAGCAACTGGTTGACGGGTCGTTCCGGTCATAACTATCATAAAGGTCACTTATGCTTTTATACAGAGAGATATTATTACTGATTTCAGAGAGGAAGGGAGGGAGAGGAGAGACAGAAACATAAACAATGAGAGAGAATTATTGATCAGCTGCCTCCTGCCCCCCCCCCCCCCCACTGGGGTTCAAGCTCTCAACCTGGGCATGTGATCTCCAGGTTTGTAGGGCACAGCTATAGGGTTAAGCCTCGGACTGACCTGTTGGCAAAGCCACAAACAAGTCCCAGCTTAGAGGGCACAGCCCTCTTAGCATAATTAGGCTAAGACCTTATGATGCTCCCTAGATCTTATCTGGGGAGCTAATGGGCTGTGGGAGGTGCAGCAAGTGCTGCCAAAACAAGTGAAACTCGAAAGAACATTGTAACTATGGTGACCACTACCTTGTTTACCTCTGGCTATAAAATGAAGGCTCAGCCTGCCTCTGGATCTCTCTCTCTGGCCTCAGCCAGGCACAGGAAGATCCACCTAGACCCAGCTTATTCTCTTTGTCTGTCTTTTCTTCATCCTTCACCGCCCTCAACCAGGCTTTCGAACCCTTGGCTGAGCTGGCTCAGCACATAGATTCATAGGTCTAAGCTCAACCACTGAGCCATGCAGGCCAGGTGATTTGTTTGTTTTTCATTGTGGTAAAATACACATAACAAAATTTACCATTTGAATCGTGTGAGTTTTTTTCCTTATCCAAGGATATGTCTGTTGATTTTGAGAGAGAGAGAAACATTGATGTGAGAAAGAATCATTGATCTGCTGCCTCCCGTATGCACCCCACACTGGGGATCGAGCCTGTAACCTGGGTATATGCCCCAACCGGGAATTGAGCTGTGACCTCTGGTTTATAGGTCAACTCTCAACCACTGAGCCACTCTGGCCAGGCCAAGGCTGACCATTTTTAAGAGTACAAGTTCATTGGCATCTAGTATATTCACAACGTTGTGCTACCACCACCACCATCTAGTTCCAAAACTTTCCCATCACCCTCCCAAACAGAATGGGCATCTGTATTTTACCTGGTGATCCTAGCCCTCTGGCAAAACAGTAAATGCATTTTCTTGTCCATCTCGTGGGAACGTGAACTTTTCTTTCTAGCCAAAATGGAAAAGGGCCCTAGCCGGTTTGGCTCAGTGGATAGAGTGTTGGCCTGAGAACTAAAGGGTCCCAGGTTCCATTCTGGCCAAGGGCACAAGCCCAGGTTGTGGGCTCAATTCCCCCCAGTAGGGGGCATGCAGGAGGCAGCCAATCAATGATTCTCTCTCATCATTGATGTTTCTATCTCTCTCTCTCTCTCTCCCTTCCTCTCTGAAATCAATAAAATAAATCTATACTATTAAAAGGGTCATATGCTAACTAGACCAGGAGACCTTCCGGGAGACCTTCCGGACGTCCTCCCGGACAAAGCCATAGTGGCGGGGCCGAGGCAGAGGCGGTTAGGGGCGATCAGGCCAGCAGTGGGGGGCAGTTGGGGGTGATCAGGCTGGGGGGGCAGTTGGGGGCGAGCAGGCCAGCAGGGGGGGCAGTTGGGGGCGAGAAAGCCGTCAGGCAGAGTGGTTACGGGCAATCGGGCAGGTGAGCAGTTAGGAGCCAGTGGTCCTGGATTGCGAGAGGGATGTCTGACTGCCGATTGGGCCTAAACAGGCAGTCGGACATCCCCCAAGGGGTCCCAGATTGGAGAGGGTGCAGGCCAGGCTGAGGGACACCCCCCCACCCCCATGCACAAATTTCATGCACTGGGCCACTAGTAAATAAATAAAAGAAAATGATGCAGGGCCCAAATCAATGGCAATATATGTGATATACCTGAAGTCTCAGTAATACACTCTGGCCAGGCCTCCTCATCCACCCAGTAGCTGGATAGGGCATCCATTCTGTCAGGCCTGTGGCAGGACATGATCATTCTCCAGGACCTATCTGGTGCCTGTATGGTTGACCAGGGAATTAAACAGAAAAGTCAGGGACCCCTCCTGCATCCTCTAGGGTAGCGGTTCTCAACCTGTGGGTCGCGACCCCTTTGGCGGTCGAACGACCCTTTCACAGGGGTCGCCTAAGACCATCCTGCGTATCAGATATTTACATTACAGTTCATAACAGTAGCAACATTACAGTTATGAAGTAGCAACGAAAATAATGTTACGGTTGGGTCACAACACGAGGAACTGTATTTAAAGGGCCAGAAGGTTGAGAACCACTGCTCTGGGGCCTAGTCTAGGCCTTTGATGGTGGCCTAATCTCCACGGGTGGGATATTGTGTCCGTTTCACTCCTTGGGCTGCGATGGGGACAGCTTCGGACGGATTCCTATGGCCTTTCCCACTCTTCTATTCCCCAGGCCAGTCACTTAATGGCGGGAGGAACCTTCTCTGACTTCTAAGCATATTCGTTCTCATCAGCTCTGTTCACATACTTGGGGATGGATGAGCTGGTCCATTGTGAGCTGGACTTCCTCCAGGACTCAGTTCACTATCTGGCACCCCACCACTGTACCCTCAGTCTGCAGGCCGTGGTAGCGACTCCTTGGTCTGCGGGTATTGATGTCAGCTCACCCCATGTCTGTGAGTCCTTGAACTATCTGGGCACCCCCTTCTGCAATGAGCAGTCACTGGAGCAGAAGCCCACAGGTCACTGTGGTGGGGGACTGGGTGGGGGGTTGTCACAGTACAAACTCACCACAGAGTCCTCCCTCCCGGCACCTGGCCAGCTCTTCAGTCCAGCTCAGGTCTGGTCATTGGCAGAGGACTCAGGACTCTTCACAGGGGCACCCACCCTCCGTGCCCTGCTCCTCTGCTCTTGCTTTGTTTGGAGTGTGGGTGTTCATTAAGCAGCACCCTCAGTGGCGGCCCATCCATCTCACCTTGGCCTATAAAGACTTGGGGGAAAAAAACACTAACAAGGTATCTAACAGCCCCAGGCCACATCTCTGGGATGACCCCAGCCGCTCTTAAAGGGCCTGCCGGAGAAAACTCAGGGCTGCCAAAAGAACCGACTGTTGGTTGCAGCCATGCCTGAAGGTGGGTCCCATCTCCCAGCCTCTGTGGCAGGGGAGGAGCTGAACTTCCCCAAGTGCCAGTTAGCAAATCCAGATGGGTTTCCTGTGGACCAGCCCCTCTTTCTACTTTCTGTAATTTTTCCCCTCTTGACTCTACAGAGCCCCGACCCAGCTTCCTCCCTGTTCCCTCCTCTACTTAAAAATGCTCTATTAGCCCTAACTGGTTTGGCTCTGTGGATAGAGCGTCAGCCTGCGGACAGGTTTGATTCCTGTCAAGGGCATGTACCTTGGTTGTGGGCACATCCTCAGTAGGGGTGTGCAGGAGGCAGCTGATGGATGTTTCTCTCTCATCGGTGTTTCTAACTCTCTATCCCTCTCCCTTCCTCTCTGTACAAAATCAACAAAACATATATTTTTTAAAAATGTTCAATGATTGAGCGTCGACCTATGAACTAGGCAGTCACGGTTCGATTCAGGGCACACACCCATCTGAGTTGCAGGTTCGATCCCCAGTGTGGGGCATGCAGGAGGCAGCCAATCAATGATTCTCTCTCATCATCACTGATGTTTCTATCTCTCTCTCCCTCTCTGAAATCAATACAAAAACATATTTAAAGTTTCAAAAATGCTCAAAGTTGTGTTCACTTCACACTGTACCCTTTTTCTTTTTGTCGTAGTATGTTACTGATTAAAATCTACCCTGACCGTTTTAACTAATGTCCAGCATTGTTTAGCTTCGACAAGCTGGAGTTTCTTCTTTCTCAGAGAAACCTCAGTTTTATTCTTTCAGCTGATTGGTGAGGCCCAGTCTGATTACTTAGGATTACCTGGTTGTGGATGTTACCACAGCAACACGTGAAACTCACCATCACTCTATCTTAGGATAATTGAGGGCTCAGGCTCTTGGTGGTGAAGTGCCCACCCAGCCCCAAGTACTTAGGGCATCACGAACATTGATGAGCTCAGCCCCGTGAGGCCTGCAGAGGAGGCCACTACCAAGCTTCCTCCTGGTGCCGGCACCTCTGTCTGAATACCTCGGGCAATGGTGTGTCCTCTGGGCCCTCCTGTGGGACACTGTCCTATGGGGGGTTCCACATCCACCCCAGCATGTCCACTGCCCTCTGTTCCTGCCAGGACAGCTCACCCAGGCATTTCTGCTCTGCTCAGCCCGGGCTAGTGCTTTCTCCAGGCTGCTGACCAGTTGCACTATCATTCCCTGGGGTCCTTGCCCAGATAGTAAAGCCCCTGTTCTGAGAAAGTGCCCCCAGTAGCTAAAACATAGAAGCAATGCGGTAAGTGTCCACCGACAAATGGATGGATGGTTAACAAAACGTAGCATAGCCATACGATGGCATATTATTCAGCCATAAAAATGTTAGGAAGGAAATTCTGACACATGCTACAACATGGATGAACCTTGAAACCATTATGCTAAGTGAAGTGAGCCAGATACAAAAGGACAAATACTTAGGTTCCACTTATATGAGTGACTAGAGTCATAAAATTCCTAGAGACAGAAAGGAGAACTATGGTTGTCAGGGGCTGGGGAAGGGGGATAGGAGTTTGTGTCTAATGGGGACAGAGTTGCAGTTTTGCAAGATGAAAAAGTGCTATAGTTGGATGGTGATGATGGCTGCACAACGGTGTGAATGTACTTAGTAGTAAATGACACTGAACAGGACAGTTAGAAATGGTTACAATGGTAAATTTTATCACAATTTTTTTTAAAGGGAGAGGATAAAGAGAAACATAAGGGACATGCCAACCAAATGGGGACTTTGTTTGGAACTGGATTCTAACACACTGACTATAAAAAGTCAACTTTTGAAACAGCTGAGGAATTGGATTATGGGTAACATCAGGGTTACACATGAAAATCCTCCTGTTTTTGGAGCAAAGAAATAGGGAAATGACTTGAGGTCCTGGATTGCTTAACATATTTCAGCAAATAAAAGTAAAATTTTTTAATTAAAAGTAAAGAAAGTAACCTTGAGAACATTATGTTCTCATAGACACAAAAGGTCACATGTATGATCCCCTTTATATGAAATGTCCAGAACAGGTAATCCATAGGGCAGAAAGCAGATCAGTGGGGGAGGAGGAACAGGGAGTGACTGCTAATGGGGACGGGGTCTCCTTTTGGGGCGATGGAAATGTTCTGGAACCAGATGGAGGTGATGGTTGCACAACACTGTGAATGTGCTAAATGCCACTGAATTGTTCACTTTAAAATGGTGAATGTCGCCCTAACCTGTTGGCTCAGTGGATAGAGCATCGGCCTGTGGACTGAAGGGTCCCAGGTTCGATTCTGGTCAAGGGCATGTACCTTGGTTGCAGGCACATCCCCAGTGGGGGGTGTGCAGGAGGCCGCTGATCGATGTTTCTCTCTCATTGATGTTTTGAACTCTCTATCCCTCTCCCTTCCTCTCTGTAAAAAAATCCATAAAATATATTTTAAAAATTATAATAAAAAAAATAAATAATAAATACAAATAAAATGGTGAATGTCAACTTTGTTAGAAAAAAACAAAACACCACTTTGGAACTGCTCTGCTTGTCCCTGCACCATCTCGGCCAAGCGGCCACCCTCCCTGGCCTCCGTCTTCAGCCAGTGACATGGGGTAATACCCACCTGAGGGCAGGGCTGGTCCCATTTATCCCTGCTATGGCCCCAGCACCCGACACAGAGATCGGTCGGCACCTGGTGGCAGTGCAACAGGTGCTTGTTGAGTTAATAAACGATGAACCATGCGTCGCCTTCGGGCTGTTGCGGGGGATTTCCGGGGGATTTCTCCCCAGTCCGAGGATGGGGGCGAGGGGACTCTGGTGGCTAGAAAATCCCTGCAGAACCCGGCCTCGGAGGAGGGCAGGCTGGATTCCAGCGGCTCCGCAGCAGGAACAGAGGTGTGACGAGGCCTTTCCACTCTGCAGCCAGACTCCTGGCCCCAAATGCCGTAAAACAGCCCTACTCGGACTGGAAACATTTCCCTTCATATGTTCCTGGAGACGTTGGCAGGGCCTGTTAGGAAAATTCCAGGGGAATAAGGAGAGTTCTTTGGCATCCACCGGGGGCCAGCAGGGGGTGGCCAGGCCTAGGGTTGGGGGTACCTGGACATTCTGGGGGAGGCGGAGAGGCCCTCGTCGGGCCAGGTGGCCACCAGCACATTATCTGGGCCGGGGAGGCCCCTGCCGATGGCGGGTCTCCCTGAGCCCTGTGGCGGCAGGGATGGCAGCCAGCCTCACCACCTTCTCCACAAGAATTTGTATAAAGCTGATTCGCGATGTTCCCAGCCAGCAAGAGCATGTTGAACCACAGGCTGCTGAGGTCTGGGGAGGGAGCCTCCTGCTGCCTGGCACAGGGGGATGGGTACAAGTCTGCTGTGCCCTCTGCTCACATACCTATCATGGTGTCACATTCCCATCTCCATCTCCCTGTCTCCCACCACACCCAGGCCCAGGAACGCTGCCTTGTTCTCTGTCACCTCCAGGCCTTTGCTCGTGCTGCTTCCCCACCCTGAGCACCCCTTGTGGCCTCTGACCTGGCTGATTCTTTTTTTTTTTTTTCCTGGTAAGTTAAAGGCTTGCTTTTTTGAAGATTTAAAAAAAGAATTCCTTATTGTTGAAAGTATTACATATGTCTCCCCCCCCACGATTAACTCCCTCCAGCCCACCCCCACCCAGGCTGATTCTTATCCCTACTTTAGTTGGAACTTGGAACTTTCTGCACCCCCCCCCCCCCCGTGGCTACCTGTGAGCCTCCCATCACAGCTCCAACCATCCAACCACCCTGGCCTACCTTAAGGGCAAAGCTCTTAGTTATAAATCCTGGGGTATTGCTGGGGGCGCTCAGGGGACCTCAGAGGGTAGATGTTTCTCAAATGTTGGCACTAGGGCTGGTATGTCCCCTCACCCCAAGAAGACACAACCCCACTTAGTGTGTGCTGGGCATGATGGTACACACTGGGGGTAAAATACAATTTGTATATGTATGAAAACACAAAGAATATAATTTCAAAGCATGAAGAGTGTTGGGAAGAAGGTAAAAAATATTTTTGCTTAGGATTCGGGGAAGGCCTCCCGAGTTTGGTGATCTTTAAGCTGAGACCCAGGAAAGTACCATATAAATATGGAGGATGCACATTCCAGACTGAAGGGGTGGTTCATACAAAGGCCCTGGGGTAGGGAAGGGGCATGGCTATTGGAGGATAGCGAGTAGTGTGGCTGGAGGAGAGTGAACAAAGAAGGGAGAGACAGGCTGGTGAACAGGTGAGGTGAGATCACGTGGGGCTTTGCAGGCAATGAGGAGGAGATGGGTTTGATTCTGAAAATAATGGGGAGCCATGGAGGGTGTGTCAGCTGGAGAGTAAAACAATCTGATTTATAATTTTGAGGTACCCCCTTTGGCTCCCATGGGTCATAGGCTGGGGCAGGTTCCAGGCAGGAGTCACCAGGGTTAAGACCAGGGCAGGGAGGTGTTTGTACTTATATGTTTTGAAGGCTGAGGGGACAAGAGCCACTGAGGAACTGGATGTGGGAGGAGCCTCAGACTCTGCCCAGCTCTCAGGCCCAGCCCTGAGTGGTTGCCTAAGGCAGGAAGCCTTACAGAGGGGATGTTGGAGACCAGCAGCCCCACCGTGGCCGTGCCTGCACCGTTAGATCCACGTATCTGGATCAGAATATTCCCGCTCCAGATGGTTCCGTGGGACTTGAGGATAAGGAGCGGCCTTTGATGGCCAGACCTGGACAGGACCCACTTGGGAGAGGCAGGCAGGGGGCATGGGCCAAGCCCTTGACCCAAACCTTTGTGCAAGCAAGTGGGGCCCACATTCTCCCCATCCCAGGCCCTTGTGCTCTAGCTGGAAACCAGAACCAAGTCAAAAAGTCCAGATGTGGCCCTAGCCCGTTTGGCTCAGTGAATAGGGCTTTGGCCCTCAGACTGAAGGGTCCCGGGTTAGATTCCGGTCAAGGGCACATATTTCAGTTGCAGGCTCAATTCCCGGCCCTGGTCGGGATGTGTGAAGGAGGCAGCCAATCAATGTGTCTCTCTCACATTGCTGTTTCTCCCCCTCCCTTCTACTCTTGCTCTCTCTTAAAAAAAAAAAAAAAAAAAAAAAAAAAAAAAAGTCCAGATGTGCAGTTGGACGCAGTCCTATGACCATGTGGTTTGGGGAGGCCCCGTGTCCAGAGGGTCAGGCCTCTGGGTAGCCTTGCTGGCCAGACCTGGTGGGTGGGGGGTTTGGGGACGGGCAGGATGGTTTCAGCTTTGAGTCTCTGGCTGCAAAGGTTAAAAAAATAAGCACCAGCACTGCAGCCTTGCCCCTCCCAGCATCAACCCCAGTGGTGGGTGGAAAAGTAGGCCCTGGGACACCGGCCAACCCACAAGCCGGAGACCCACCCTGGGGCCTGTTCAGGAACGGGGCAGGGGGCAGAAGTCGGATTTCAACATCTCTCCGGCCATGAGGGGTAACTCAGTTTCCATCTGGAAAATGTGGCGTTGGTCTGACATCACACATCCCAGTAGAGCACCAGCGACAAGACCCCAGTGGTCCCAGATACTCCAGGCTAGGGAGTGAGCAAGTCAGCTGTTTAAAATCGGGCGGGTTAAATAACTTTTGGGCCTGATTATCTATCCCAGTTGCGAAGAGGAAGTAGTTCAAGTATAGATTGAGAAGACGGAGACTGGGGCCAGGGGCTGGGGGTGGGGGAAAGGGGGTTGTTTAATGGGCACAGAGTTTCAGTTGTTCGGGATGAAGTGTTCAAGAGATAAGTGACGGTGATGGTTGCACACGATGCGAATGCACTTAATGGCACTGAACTGCACACTTAAAAAGTAAGATAGTAAATTTTGTATTATATGTCTTTACCACAATGAAACAAATTTTTTTTTATAAATGTATTTTATTGATTTTTTACAGAGAGGAAGGGAGAGGGATAGTCAGAAACATCGATGAGAGAGAAACATTGATCAGCTGCCTCCTGCACACCCCCCACACGTCCGCAACCAAGGTACATGCCCTTGACCGGAGTCGAACCTGGGACCCTTGAGTCCGCAGTCCGACGCTCTATCCACTGAGCCAAATCGGTTACGGCGAAACAAATTTTTAAAAAGAAAAAAAGGTGGAGATTGGAATCAGATCTGCTTCTCCTTTACTGTGGGGCCCTGAGCAAATGTTTTGCCCTCTCTGGGCTTCTGTTTGCTCCCTGCCTCCTCCCTCATGCCCTCCCAGCTCGGGGCCTGATCACTGCTCTGGTCTTCATGATTCCTGCCATTCTGTATTTCCTACTTCAGCCCTTCGGGGCCAGAAGCAGCGCTGGGGGCAGCTTTGAACCCGGTGATGGGGAGAGGAGTCCCCTTCCATTGGCTCCTCCTCTGCCGTACACCAGCATTTGGAAATAACAGACTGGTGGCAACTGCTGTTCTGGGCCAAACCTGTTTCCTTGGGATGGTCAAGGTTGCCTGATACCCGGGGGAGATCAAGAGGCCAGCAAAGTAGGGAAGGGCCTCAGCTGGGCTTGGAGCTGCCTTCAGTGGAAGCCTCCCAGGAGGCCTGGGTTGGAGCTGGGACTGCCACCCTTCCCCAGGGCAGAAGGCAGCAAGAGGGGCCTCAGATGTAGCGCGTGGAGCTGGAGGCAGAGGATACAGGCTGGGGACATTACCAGAGTCACCCCATTAAAGCAGGTCAGACTCAACAGCCTGTGATCCAGAAAGCCCCTGAGTCAGGAGAGGCTTCACCACGTTTAATATCTAGTGCTGTCCAGGTGGGGCTGACCCCCCTCCTCCATCTGGGGTCTCCCATCTCCCCCGACAGTGATTGGGTCTGGGAGGGTCATGGTACTCTGAGCTGTGTCAATGAGAGTCAGCCCTGAGATATCTTCTGGGCCTATCAGGGGAAAGGTGATCTGTTTCCTCAGGACCATGGGGCTGGAGAAATGCGAGCCTGGCCCAGCTTTACACCCTGAGGGACCGGAAGAGAGATGGCCAGGAGATGCAAATCAGAACCATCACCAGATTCCACTTCACATCCATTAGGATGGCCGTAATACAAAACTTAAAAAACAAGCGTTGGCAAAGATGCAGAGAAACTAGAACCCTTGTGCACTGCTAGTCGGAGGGTCCCCTGGTGCAGTTGCTGTAGAAAAGTGTGGCAGTACTCAGAAAGTTAAACATAGAGTTATCATATGACCCAGCAATGTCACGCGCGGGCATATACCCAAGAGAACTGAAAACAGGTGTTCAAACAAGAACTTGCACACACACATGTTCATAGCATTCGTTATCACAATAGCTCAAAGGTACACATAACGCAAGCGACCCTCAGCTGGAGAACGGATAAACAAGCTGTGGCCTATATATACTATGGATCACTATTCAGGCCTAAAGAGGAGCAAAGCTGTGAGACATACTGCAATGCGGATGAACCTCGAAGAAATACTCAATGAGGGAACCCAAACACAAAAGGATGCATGTTGTAGGATTCAGTTTATAGGAAATGTCCCGAAGAAGCAAATCCATAGAAACAGAAAGTAGATGCGTGGATGGGGCTGGGGGCAGGGGCGAACGTGGAGTGATTATTAATGGGGAGTGGGCTTTCCTTTTGGAAGATGAGAATATTCTGGAAGGAAAGACAAAAAATATATATTCTGGAACGAAATAGAGGTGATGGTTGCATGACTAAAAACCTCTGAATTGTATACTTTAAAATTGTTGAAATGATAAATTTTGTGTCATGTGTATTTTGTCACTTCTGTTTTAAAGGAAGAAAGCCGATGGGGAGACATCCTGAAGGCGTATTTGGGCTTCTGCGTCAAGGCAGCCCTGCCGCTGGGGTAAGGCAGTGAGGGATGGGCTTTCTCTCCCTGTAACCTCGTTTCCGGGATCGGCTGCATTTGTGCCAAGGCCTCGGAAGCGTGGGCACCCCCTCCCTGGCCCTCTGCTTTCCCATGTGGAAGGTGGGGAAAGGGCTAGGTCCTTCCAGCCCAGCAATACCGAGCCCCAGGGCGCACTCTCTGTGATCTCCTTTTGTCCCCACAGCAGCCCTGGCTCCTGTTCTGAGCTCAGTGGAGGGGAGACATCGCTGAGTCTCGTGCCTTCGCTTCCTCACTTTGCCACATCGGGAAGCAAACGGCGAGGGCTCGAGGAGGCGGCAGTCCGGGGCTCCAACAGGCAGTCTCGCTGGGTTCTGATGAGTTCGTGCTCAGCATCCAACAGACGGGGTTTGTTTGTTTGTTTTTATTATATTTTTATTGATTTCAGAGAGGAAGGGAGAGGAAGAGAGAGAGAGGAACATCAATGATGAGAGGGAATCATTGATTGGCTGCCTCCTGCACCTTGGACCGAGCCTGCAACCCTTGACCAGAATCGAACCTGGGACCCTAGCCCAGTGATGGCGAACCTTTTGAGCTCGGCGTGTCAGCATTTGGAAAAACCCTAACTTAACTCTGGTGCCGTGTCACATATAGAAATTTTTTGATATTTGCAACCATAGTAAAACAAAGACATATATTTTTTAATATATTTTATTGATTTCTTACAGAGAGGAAGGGAAAGGAATAGAGAGTTAGAAACATCGATGAGAGAGAAACATCGATCAGCTGCCTCCTGCACACCCCCCACTGGGTATGTGCCCGTAACCAAGGTACATGCCCTTGACTGGAGTCAAACCTGGGACCCTTGAGTCCGCCGGCCAGTGCTCTGTCCATTGAGCCAAACCAGTTAGGGCAAGACTTTTTGATATTTATTTTATATATTTAAATGCCATTTAACAAAGAAAAATCAACCAAAAAAATGAGTTTGCGTGTCACCTCTGACACGCGTGTCATAGGTTCTCCACCACTGCCCTATCCACTGAACCAAACCAGCCAGGGCCAGACAGGGGGCTTGAGTTCTGGCTCTGGCTCTCTGTGATCCTGGGCGTGTTCCCCTCTCCAAAACAGACTGATTGTTTTGGGCATCGGGGGTATGGTCTGCTGGGAGAAGTTGCTGTCCCAGGAGAGCTCATTAATACATGATGTGTCTGGTGGAATCTGAGCTGAGCTGTGACTCCTGGCATGAGCAGAGGTGGCAGCTAAGCTGGGGAAAGGAGGCAACTCAGCATCCACCACTGCCCAGCGGGGATGTGCCAGGGCCCAGCCTCCCCGCCATGCCATGTTGCTGGTAGCCTTTAAAAGGACATGGATGTAGAAGTCACTTTTTTATTCTTTTTCCACTTGCTGATGAGCACTCCATGTCCCAGCATGCCTGGCTGGAGGTTGGTATTGTTGCTCGGCACCTGGACAGCCTCACTGGGCACAGGGAGTCACAGAGTGGTGGCTGGCTGGCTGCAGGAGTCGGTGATGGTGTGGTCCTTCTCTCCTGTGGCTTCCCCAGAGATGGGGGAGAAGGCATTTCATAGCTTCGTGGCCCCTGGGAGCCTCCGTGGACAGTGGGCAGGTGAGGGTGCGCCTGAGAGAATGGTTCCGCTGGGGTCAATTCTGAGCCTCCATCCTGTGGCACCTCAGACGTGGGAGGCCTCCGTGCTGTGTCTCGGCCCTCCTGGGTCCCCTGGCTTCCCTCCTATAGCTCTGTGCCTCTGCTGGCTGGTGGCCACAACACTCTGGGTCCATGCTCTCTTAAAACCATAGTCCCCCATGGCTCTAGGATCCCACAGTTCTGTCACTTTAGCACTGTGGGGTCCCGTGATCCCAGGATCCACAGTTCTGTGACCTTAGTATGCTGTGGTCCCATGGCCTTAGGGTCCCACAGTTCTGTGGCTTTGGCATTCTGGTCCCACGGCTCCATAAATCCATGATGTCATGGCTCTGTCATTTCTTAGTTCCCTGTCTCCTTGTTCTGTGGTCTTATGGCTCTTGGATTCTCTGGAACTCCTTGGCTCTAGTAATTATTCAACCCAGTGGGAAACAGTCAGGAAGATTCAACAGATGGGTGCCTCCTGTGTGCTTTGCCTTCCTTCATTTCCTTACTCCTCACAGTGACCTCTGAATGGAGTTGCCACATAGCCAGAGAGGATCCTGGGGAGAGTCATTTATCCATCTAATCTACCCACTGACCTACCTATCCACTCACCTTTCCAATCATCTGCTCACCCATCTGTCTGTCCATCCATCCACCCATCCAGCCATCCCATCTATCTAACCATTATCCTTCATTCATCCATCTATTCATTCATCCTCTCATCCATCCATCCATCCATCCATCCATCCATCCATCCATGTTCATACACCCATCCATTCATCCATCCACACATCCACCTACTCACCTATCCATTCACTCATCTATCCACCCATCCACCCATCTATTCACCTATCATCCAACCATTTTCACCCACCTATACATCCAATCCATCATTCCTTTATTCCATCATGTGTGCATGATGCTGGAGGCATGGTGGGGAACAAGATGGTGGGGCTCATTTGACATACCCACATACCCCATTAACCCAGCAGTGCCATACAATACACTCAAGCTGTGTGGAGGATGCTGAGGGCACTTTGGAGGCGAGAAGAGGACACTAACACAGCTAAAATGAAAAGAAATTAGCCATGTTAAAGGGGATGATGCACCAGGGAGCAGTCACAGCCTAGGCAAAGGGGCCAGAAAGCAGAAAGAGATGGGCCTAGAGATGCCTGTGGAACCCAACCATGGCTCTCAGCTCACAGCTCTCTGTCCCTGCACAGGGCTCTCATCCCACATCCTCCCTATGGTCCTACCCTCTTACCCCTCCAGAGCCCCTCTGCTTCAGCTGTACCTACCTTCTCATTGAACACATCAGGCACATCTTACCATGGCCTTGGCCTCTGCTGTGCCCCTTGCCTGGGGTGCTCCTGGTTAACTGGAACCACTCACCTGTACAGGTCCTGGTACCAACATCCCCGCTGCAGAGGGGCCTCCCTAACCCCTGGGCTCCTTCTTCCAACCCAGCTGGCCCTACTTCTGTGCAGCCCTACTTCAGCGTACCGTGTGGCACTGCTGGGTTACACGTGAGTGTCCATGAAGCCTGAGTGCACTTGTCAGCCTTCGAAGCCACCCACCACGGAACTGAAAGGCCAAGACCGCCTCCACCCTGCTCACTGTGGGCAGGGGTCAACGTCTGTCCAGTAAATGAAGTTATTTAATTTCATCCCACTGAACGATAATCACTTATTTGTTACCTACTGTGTGCCAGTCTTCCCACTTTGGGGCTGGGGCTCCTCCCTACCTGGTAGCTCCCTCCCCTACCCGCCCATGCCTCAGCCAGGCCCCTGCCCGCCAGGCAACTGATGGGTAAACACACCCCACCCTCAGCTCCATTCATCCATCACTGGGCTGAACAAGGGACTCCTGTTAATGAGCTGGGATGGAAGCCGGAGAGAGACTGAAGGAGGTAGGCTCTGTCCACAAACCCACCATCTCCAGACAGAGCCCCAGAAACCTGGGGGGAGGGGGACTCTCTTCCTGTGACGAGGCTAGGTGCCTTCATGAGGAGGGGAGGGGCTGTGTGACTTCCCTCTCTGAGCATCCAGGGCCAAAACTGAGAGGACATGGGACAAACCTGCCCTGCTAAGCCTCAGTTTGCTCATCTGGAGAGTGGGGATGTTACCAACTGAGGGCTCATCACTTTCCAAGGGCTAATTTACATAAGAGGTGGGGCTCTTATGGTCTCCATTTTCACCTTGGTTTCAACTGCTACTGTGTAAAAATCTTTAGGCATTTCCATCTTTCAGTTCATTAGACAGAGAGAGAGCGGAAACAAGGGAGAGAACAACAGTTCTACAGTTAGCCCTGCAGACAGTCTCTCTCCCGGTAGCACAGACATAGAGCAGGGTGGTCCTTGCCCTGCCACAGTTATCCTTGGAAAACAATGAAGCTATGGCTGTGCAAAATTGTTCTTAGAAATCAGTATCCATTGAATGTTGCATGATTAAATTTCAGTGGGTTTCCTGTTTCTAAAGTTTTTTCTCTCCTGTAGCAACTTTGCTTGCTAACCTTGAGAAGAAAAAAATTACAATATAATAAACTTTTTTAAAAATATGTATTTTATTGAATTTTTTACAGAGCGGAAGGGAAAGGATAGAGAGTTAGAAACATCGATGAGAGAGAAACACCGATCAGCTGCCTCCTGCACACCCCCCACTGGGGATGTGCCCGCAACCAAGGTACATGCCCTTGACCAGGATCGAACCCAGGACCCTTCAGTCCACAGGCCGACGCTCTCTCCGCTGAGCCAAACCGGTCAGGGCAATATAATAAACTTTTGAAGGTGGTCTTTATGAGGGGGCGGGGGGAGGGAGAGAGGAGAACATAAGGAAGAAACTGAGACACAGAGAAGTTAAGCAACTTGCCTCAGGTCACACAGCAGAGCTGGAATATGAAACTCAGGGCCCAAATACCAAGACCTTCATCGCTGTGCTCTGCTGCCTCCCACGCGGACTGATGACCGATGACCAGCTCCTTGCCTCCTGGGGCTGCAGAGGGTGGGATGAGGACAGAAAGAGAAAACCCATAAAAGTGGTTGGCAAGGTTTTGAGTGTTTGGTACTTACAAAATAAAACTGTAGGCATTATATTTATTGTTATCTTCTCCTTTATCATCATCTTTCAGGAAGCCCGGGACAGAATGGGGACAGGGCTGGGGCAAATGGAGGTGGGAGAAGGCAGAGCTTGCTGAAGGTCACAGAGCAAGTCAGGATGGGTCTATTAGGCTCCATTGCCCACACAGCCCCCTGTCCGCCTGGCCCCTGCCACTTGGTCCTTCGGAAGAGATGGGTCCAGTGGGGCCATCAGAGGCAGGCTGGGTCAGGCTCCTCAACTGTGGCCTCCCTCTTGGCCCTGATGAATTCCCCAGACCCTGGGCCTGTGGCCAGGCCCGCCCAGGGCAGGGCGGCTGCCTTCCCGACATATTTTCCCTCTGGATTCACCAAAGGAGGCAGCTGGGCAAGCTGGGGGCGCCCACATGTCTCCTGGCCCAAAAGGCTTCTGCCAGGAGGGGCCCCAGGAGCCCCATCACAAGGCCCCAGCCCCTCAGCCCCAGCCTGGCCAGGCTCCCAGATCCGCTGGTGTGGTGGGAAAGGGAGCTGGCTGGGGTACCAGCCAAAGGCTCAGGCCAGGAGCTACCAGGCAGGGGGATCTGGGCCAGCATTTCTCATCTGGATTCTGTGGCCAAGGGCAAGGAGGGGGGTGTGAAGGCCTTAGAGGTCCCGCCTTCCCCAGTGCTAATCCTGGCTGTGTGACCTTGAGGTCTCATCTCCTCTCCCAGGAAAATGTGAATAAAAGCTCTCTAAGGTGTAAGTGACATCGTGTGTAATTAATTCCCTTATTGTATAAGGAGGTGACACTAGAGCCAGATGTTGCACATGGATTTGCTCATTCAATCCTCTCAACAAGGATCACCCTCATTTTATAGGTAAGGAAACAGGCACAGACAGGTCAGATCACTAAATCCCCCAGCCTCCCCTCTCTATATCAGCCCCCAGCCTCCTAAGGAGTCCCCAGAACTAAACACAGTCCCCAGGGTCAGGCCACCTCAATGTTCTCCGCCAGGAATACTCTGCCACAGGTCCCAGAGGGCTGTCCCACAAGCACCAGCCTCTGAGCACTGTCCAAGAAGAGCAAGGAGGACTTCCTGGAGGAGGGGGCATCAAAGCCAGGACTAAAAGGACAGAGAAAGGTATTTAGAGTGGCAGGGAAGAGCAGGCACAAAGGCTGGGAAATGAAGAGGAAGGGGACACTACTAGAAAGTGTATTTCAGGGCTGGTGGGGCCCAGGAGGCAAGAGTATGAAACCAGAATGCCTATCTCTGGTCCTCTGTTGTCTGATATGCAGACAGAGACATCTTCGGAGACTCTGCCTGAGTTGTTCCCTCTGCCTGAAGTGCCCTTCCCCATTTCTTCCCATGGCCCCAACAAGGCCACGTGTGTTCAAGCCTCAGCCTCGTGCCAAGCCTGTGGCAGGAGCCTGGGTTCCATGTGCCCTTGTCCCAGCTGCATGAGGCACACGCATGCCTGCCGGCCCTGCTGGAGCCGTGGTTTTCCCAAGAATTCCAGCACCAGCCCAGAGTGGCCCCCAGGTGTGCCAGATGCCAAGAAAAACAGGAGGTGAGCTCATGGCAGGCAGAGGCAAGGCGGGTGTTTCACTGGAATTGCCCAGGCTGGGGCCAGCTGTTCCCCTCCAGGCCTACCCCTCCTCACTCACCCTCTGTGAGTCCCCATTGCCTTCAGAACACAGCCCGAGCCCCACACCACTGGCACTGCTTTCTCTTGAGCCCCAAGATCTCTCCATCCTGAGATCAGCCTGTCCATCACGCTCATTTCTGCCTCAGCGGCTTTGTGTATGCTGTTCCTCTATCTGGAATGCTTTTCTATCACTTCCTTGCCTGGCCGTGTCCCCCTCATCTTCCTGGTCCTTGTTTGGTGTTCCCTTCTCCTTTGGGGAGCCAGCCCAGACGCCTCCCACCTCAGGCTGGGTCAGGCTCCTTGTGGAGCTCCTGCATCATAGTCCTGGCCCCTTTGGATGATTACGTAGCTGCCTCCCACCAGCCTGGGCTACCCATGAGGGAGAGGCTGGGGCTGGCTTGTTCACCCAGTATCCCCAGCATCTGGCACAGGACATGACACACAGTAGGTGCTCAGTGCAAACTCGTGGGATAAAGGAATGTGCCGGAAATTTCCCCACCTGCAAGCTCCATGTGCTTCCCTCTGCCAGAATTGTCTTCACCTTTTCCCTCTGCTGATCTGAGTCCTCCCTTTCCTTTAGGTGTCCTTGCCATCTCCTCCAGGAAGCCCTCATTGATTTCTCCACAGCCTCTCAGGAGAACAGATCTGGCTATGACCCTACCCTGGCGTCACCCTCCCCTTGCCATGGTATTAAGCTAGTCACTTCCACCTTTTGGGCTTCAGTTTCCCCACCCTTAGAACAGAGGCTGTACGCCTCGGGAGGGTAGTCGTAAAGGGTAGGGACAGAGAGGGTTAACTCCAGAAAACTGAGGTGTTTTGCAGCTCATGAGTGTGGCTGGGCTGAGAAGGATGATTTTCCTGATTAGCAGTAATTTTTATTTTTATTACAGGCTGTTCCCACAGCAACTGGAGCAGAGCTCTGGAAGGTATGGTGAGGTCTTGACAAACAGAAGTCTGGGCCCCCCTCAGACTTCCAGCTGGAGCCCTTCAGTTTGTACACCCCTCCCCCGGGGGAAATGGACACACCCACAGCCAATTGCACAGACTAGGAAACTGAGTGGCCTCCCGCTGCTGGCCCCCAGGCTGCCCCCACCGAGCACCCACCAGGCAGAGAAGCACAGAGAGGGGAAACCAGACACCAGACACGGTGAGGGGTGTTAACTGCAGCTCTCTGGGGTCAGGCCCAGGAGCATGCCTCGGAGGACGGGGTTAGGCAGCATGAGGGTCCCTGCTTTCACTTGGCCCCTCATTTTCCTGTAATAATAATGGTCATTAACAGTGACGCTTATTTCCACCATTGTGTAGGGGGAAACAGAGGCACAGAGACCTCACTTGCCCCGTTTTGAAGCAAGTGAGGAGGGAGGGAGTGAAGGGTGAGACAGCCTGACCCAAAGCAGGGAGGGAGGTGGAGGTGGAGGTGGGTCTTAACCTTTAGCCACCCTTGACTGTTTCCCAAGTGTGAGTTGAGGGGGCTGCCCCGGGCTTGGCATACAGCAGGCACTGAATAAGCAAGTGAATGGGAGGGCTGGAGGGTGGTCCCACCTGCCTCTCCACCCCACTGACCCCTGCACCGGCCCCCTATGACTCAGTTTCCCCACTAGGTCCATGCCGGGCGGGGCCTTGAACGCCAAGGCCAGAACTGGCTGTTTACCTTGCGGCTGGACGCTGGGCAGGGCGGTGGTGGGCCGTCCCTGGGGCCGGCCTCGCCGCTGGGATAAATAGGCCCCGCCGGCCGGGTGGGCGGCAGAGAGAAGCCGAAGCCCAGCTCCCCTTCGCTGCCATGGTTCCCGCAGCCGCCTGCGTTCTCCTGCTCTCCCTGGCCGCCCTCGGTGCGTCGGGTCAGGGCCAGAGCCAGGTTCCGCTGGGTAAGCCCCCCACCCCACCGTGCTCCCAACCCCTACACTGACAGGAGGGTCCGCGGGAGGTCTGGGGTCGCGGCTCCCGGTGGCTGGGGGCGGTTGGCGGGGGGCGTGCGGGGTGAAGAAAGCAGGCAGCTGCGGGGGAGCAGGGGAAGCTCTCAAGGAATAGGGTTCCTGTCTGTGGCGGCGGCAGCGTGAGGAGCTGCGTGGGGGAGTCCCCAGGCTCGACACCCCATCAGCGCCCCCTATCGGTGCAGGTGCAAACCTGGGCCCGCAGATGCTGCGCGAACTGCAGGAGACGAATGCGGCGCTGCGGGACGTGCGGGAGCTGCTGAGGCAGCAGGTGCGGGCGGGGGGGAGGGTCGTGGAGCCCGGGGCGAGCGGCGAGAGGCCTGGAGGAGGCGGGGCTGGGGGCTGGGGGCTGGGAGGTAGGGGCTGGGAGGTAGGGGCTGCGCGAGGGCCGGCGGCGGGAGAAGGGTGTCCCAGTGGAGAGGAGAGAGAGGGGAGGGAGTCCGGGGGAGTGGAGAGAGGAGGAGGAGAAAAACCGAGCCCGCTGACCACACACCATCCCCTCTGCACACCAGGTCAAGGAGATCACGTTCCTGAAAAACACGGTGATGGAGTGTGACGCGTGCGGTGAGCGGACCGAAGGAGGCAGGGCCCCGGCGGCGGGACAGCAAGAAGTGCTGGGGAGACACCGCCAGCGAAGGAGAGATGGGGGGAAAAGAGAACGAGGCTGACGGAGAGGGAGAAAGTGGATGAGGGGTGGGGAGAGACAAAAGGGAACGGAGACAGAGATGGTGGGAGGAGGACACACAGAAGGAGGCAGCAGCGGTGCGGGAGGCACAGGGAGGTGGGGAGGCGCGGAGGGGAAAGCTGAAGACGCAAGGGCACGGACGGCGGAGGCTGCAGAGGTCCGCGAGGACCGGCCGGGGTGGGTCCCGATGGGCTCAGCCCTCCGCAGGGGCGGGTGCTGGCCGGCTCCGCTCCCGGCGCGGCGCTGACGGCCCGGGTCTGCCCCGCAGGGATGCAGCCGGCGCACACGCCCGGCCTGAGCGTGCGCCCCCTGCCCCAGTGCGCGCCCGGCTACTGCTTCCCCGGCGTGGCCTGCACCATGACCGCCAGCGGCGCGCGCTGCGGCCCCTGCCCCGCGGGCTTCACCGGCAACGGCTCGCACTGCACCGACATCAACGAGGTGTGCCCGCCCCCACCACCCCGACGATCCCCCAACTCCCCCACGTCCCCACGACCTCCTCGCCAGCTGGGGGTGCTCTCCCGGAGGACCCCCTCACCGTCGGGGGCGCACGTCCAGACGACCTCCCCACCACCGGGGGTCACCCGCTCCGGCCACCCTCCTCATCACCTCGCTCCACTGCCAGTGACACCCGCCCCGACGACTCCCCTACCGCCGAGAGTGGTCCACCCCAACGACCCCCCTCACCCCCGAGGCTCGGCAGCCCCAACGACCCTTCCACCATCGTGGAGAGTCCGCCCCGACGACCCCCCTCCCGAAGGGCACGCACACCCCGACGACCACTGCCCCCCTCCGCTGGGGACGCTCGCCCTCACAATTCCTCCCCCCGCCCATGACCGCCCAACCTGCCGGGCCCCAGGAACAGCCCCCCAGGTGTTCCCTCTCCTCCCCTGGTCCCGCCTCTACCAACAAGGCAAAGTCGCGTTTGACCCCAGGAACGATGGCCTCCGCCCCAGGTGTCATCCCCCCTCGAGTGCCGGCTGACGGCCCTTGGACTTTCCAACTCCAAGCCAAGGAGCCTTAAGGCGCCGCCGGGGGGCGACAGGGTTGTGGGGCACGGCTCCGCCTCCTCTGACCCTCCATGGCCCTTGCCCTCCAGTGTAACGCGCATCCCTGCTTCCCTCGGGTCCGCTGCATCAACACCAGCCCTGGCTTCCGATGCGAGGCCTGTCCTTCGGGGTACAGCGGCCCCGCCCACGAGGGTGTGGGGCTGCCCTTCGCCAAGACCAACAAGCAGGTGAGGGCCTTGGGGGTGGCGCCAGGAGGATTGCGGGGGGAGGGGGGGTGCGCATTTTGTTTCGTGAACTCCTCGAGCCTCGCGGCCGTTTGCCTGCCTCGCTCCAGCGAGAGGTGGTGGGACGGGCTGAAGGGGAGTAAGGGTCCGAGCTGGGAATGGTCGGGTTTGAGGCGGGGTGGAGGGGAGGGGTAGCCTGCAGAGGACACCCGGAGCCAGGCTCGGGGGTGTCCGCGTGGGGGCAGTGACCGCTGCGCTCCCTCTCACGCAGGTTTGCACGGACATTAATGAGTGTGAGACTGGGCAGCATAACTGCGTCCCCAACTCCGTGTGCGTCAACACGCGGGTAAGGCCCGGGAGGAGAGGAGGATGGAGAGACGGGGCAGGGGGTGGGGTGAAGTGGCGGCGTCCCGAGCTGACCTCCCTCCGCCCACATGCAGGGCTCCTTCCAGTGCGGCCAGTGCCAGCCCGGCTTCGTGGGCGACCAAGCTTCCGGCTGCCGCCCGCGCGCCCAGCGCCTGTGCCCCGACGGCACTCCCAGCTCGTGCCACGAGAAGGCCGACTGTGTCCTGGAGCGGGATGGCTCGAAATCGTGTGTGGTGAGTGCAGGCGTGCAGGAAGGGGCGTGGAACGGGGCGGCGGGGTCCGGGGACGCCGGAGCATCCACTCACCTCTTCACCCGTAGTGTGCCATCGGCTGGGCTGGCAATGGGCTTCTCTGCGGCCGAGACACGGACCTGGACGGCTTCCCAGATGAGAAGCTGCGCTGCTCAGAGCGCCACTGCCGCAAGGTGGGCGCGGACCAGGGGCGAGACCTGGTGGGGGCAGGGGAGGGTGTGAGCAAGAGCGGAGGGCGTGGTCCGTCGTGGTGTGGGCGGGGCTACATGGCACGCCCCTCATGTCGGCCCTGCCCGCCCCTAGGACAACTGCATGACTGTGCCCAACTCAGGGCAGGAGGACGTGGATCGCGACGGCATCGGAGATGCCTGCGACCCCGATGCCGACGGGGACGGAGTCGTAAACGAGGAGGTGGGGCCAAGGCGGGGCCCAGGCGAGCTGGGTGGGGCGTGGCTTTGGCGAGGGCGTGGCCGCAGAGGCTGGACTCTTGGTCCGGTGCGGTGAAGGGTTCCCAGAGTCGGAAAGGGGCTGATCTTGGATGTGACCTTTGCCCCACTTGGCCTGACTCCTCCCTCCCTTTAACTGGTCCTGTCTCCTAGGACAACTGCCCGTTGGTCCGGAACCCAGACCAACGCAATTCGGATGATGACAAGTGGGGCGATGCGTGTGACAACTGCCGAACCCAGAAGAACGAAGACCAGAAGGACACAGACCAGGACGGCAAAGGAGATGCATGCGACGACGACATCGACGGTGACCGTGAGCCAGGCGGGGGGGGCGGGGGGGGGGGGGGAGAGGGTGCTGGGAGGGGGAATAAGGGTTGGAGCACAACCGGGCAGGGCTCCAAAGCCCAGGGTTTGACCTGGGATGCTCAGGACCATGGACCATGCTCAGGGGAGCAGAAAAACGCGCTCTATGTCAGATGCTGCAGGGAGGAAAAGCAGGACAAAATCTGGAGTTTAGGGTTGGGGAGGTGCCTTTTTAAAAAAAAAATTTATTGATTTTTTTTGAGAGAGAGAGAGAGAAAGGGAGAGAGAGAGAGACAGAAACAATAATGATGAGAGAGAATCATTGATCAGCTGCCTTCTGCAAGTTCCACACTGGGGATCGAGCCTGCAACCCAGGCATGTGCCCTGACAGGGAATGGAACCATGACCTCCTGGTTCCTAGGTCAACGCTCAACCGCTAAACCATGCCAGCCAGGCGGGGAGGTGCCCTTTTTACACTTGGGGCATAGAAGCTCGGGGGTGCATTCACAGGGCAAAGGGAGGGCCTGGCTGAGCTGCCCCCTAGTGAAGGCCAGTCCCCTCCGTGGCCATCTATTCATGAAGTCTTTATGGGGCTGGGCCTACTTTGTAGTAACTCGGGGCTAGGAGAGGGCAGGACTCTGCCCCAGGCTTGCACTTGCCCTGCTGAAGCCGGCCTGGCCCCGCCTGATCTCTGGGTCCTGCCCTGTTCCCCGGCTTTCTGCAGGGATCAGAAACGCAGTGGACAACTGTCCAAGGGTGCCCAACTCAGACCAGAAGGACAGTGATGGTGATGGTGTGGGGGATGTCTGTGATAACTGTCCCCAGAAGAGCAACCCAGACCAGGTGAGGGCAGGTCAGACCTCAGTGGGGTCAGACCCTGGCTTGAGCTCCAGGCTGTTAACAAGACCGCAGCCCATTCCAAAGCAGCTGGAGGGGGTGCTCCTTGGGGTCAGGAGCTCTTGAACTGGGCTTGGGTTGGAGGCTTCTGAGTTCCTCTGCCCTGATTGTGGACCCCTGCACCCCCCTCCCCCACCCCCCAGAGAGATGTGGATCACGACTTTGTGGGAGACGCTTGTGACAGCGACCAAGACCAGTAAGGAGGCCTTCTAGGATGGGGGCTCAGGATGGGCAGCCCCTGACCGGGTCCTGTGAGAATCTCATTGTTTCTCTGCCTCCCCCCACCCATTCTAGGGACGGGGATGGGCTCCAGGACTCCCGGGACAACTGCCCCACAGTGCCCAACAGCGCCCAGCAGGACTCAGACCGCGATGGACAGGGTGATGCCTGCGATGAGGATGACGACAACGACAGAGTCCCTGACAATCGGGACAACTGCCGCCTGGTGCCCAACCCGGGCCAGGAAGACTCAGATGGTAAGGCAGGGGAGTGGGACCCATGGTGGGACAAGGTGTGTGGAGCCACTGGGGCAGGTTTTCAAATAGGCCTGGTGGGGCCAATGGAAGGTATGGGCGTGGCCAGTAGCTGGAGTGGGCGGGGCTAGGCATGGAGTGGGGAGCCTGGCGCTGACCTCTCCACCTCAGGGTCTCCCACCTCCTCTCAGGCGATGGCGTAGGTGATGCGTGCCAGGGCGACTTCGACGCTGACAAGGTGGTGGACAAGATCGATGTTTGTCCAGAGAACGCCGAGGTCACCCTCACTGATTTTCGGGCCTTCCAGACGGTGGTGCTGGACCCCGAGGGTGATGCACAAATAGACCCCAACTGGGTGGTGCTCAACCAGGTGGGAGCAGGGACCAGGCGGAAGGTGGGAGGAACTCAGAGCCCCCGCTTAGGGTGCTAACCTAGGGGCTGGAACGCTGAGGGCCCCCTGGCCAGGCTGAGGCCCCTCTTCCTTGTCCTTATTAGGGGATGGAGATTGTGCAGACGATGAACAGCGACCCTGGCCTGGCTGTGGGTGAGACACTGGGAGGGGAAAGGCTCTGCAGGAGAGATGCTCAGGGGCAGGGCCAGAGTGAGGGTGGGGCGAGGTCAGGTTGGGTCTGGGCTAGAGCCGGGTGGCTGAGCCTGGTCCAGGGCTCGGGGGCACGGCTGTGTCTGGATTCAGAGGGTAGGGATGGGGTGGGTGTACTGAGCGGGGAGTCCGGGCCCAGGGGCCAAGCTGGATTCTGGAGGGGGCGGTTCTGGGGAGTCCAGGATCCCATTGGTCACCTACTTCCCCAGGTTACACTGCTTTCAATGGCGTGGACTTCGAAGGCACATTTCATGTGAACACTGTCACAGACGATGACTACGCTGGCTTCATCTTTGGCTACCAGGACAGCTCGAGCTTCTACGTGGTCATGTGGAAGCAGATGGAGCAGACATATTGGCAGGCCAACCCCTTCCGTGCTGTGGCTGAACCTGGAATCCAGCTCAAGGTGGGCAGGGGGAGGAGGCCTCCTGGGCTCTTGTTCCATGTCCTCTAGCAAGCCCTAAACCCTTCCACAGAACCCCAAAGCTTTCACAGTCCCCCAGCATCATTCTATGAACCCAAAGTCTTCCTACCCACCCTCATCTCTCCTCTGGACTCACATAGGCCCCAAATACCTCCCATTTCCTCTCACAGGCCTTCAGACCCTCACCCAGCACCCCAATCATCTTTTGGCCCCTGAAACCCTCTCACAGAGCCCAAAGCTTTCCCTCAGGTTCCAAATCCTCCTGCAGACCCCCTAGACCAGGGGTGGGCAAACTTTTTGACTCGAGGGCCACAATGGGTTCTTAAACTGGACCGGAGGGCCGGAACAAAAGCATGGATGGAGTGTTTGTGTGAACTAATATTAATTCAAAGTAAACATCATTACATAAAAGGGTACGGTCTTTTTTTTTTGTTTTATTCATTTCAAATGGGCCGGATCCGGCCCGCGGGCCGTAGTTTGCCCACGGCTGCCCTAGACTATGTTGCAGATATTTCCCAAATCCTCTAGACCCCTGTTTATCCCATAGACACCCAAAACTTTCTACAGGTCACTAAACCCTCCTCCAGACCCCCAATTCTTCCCAGACCCCAGACCTTTTCACCGACTTCCATACCCTCTCATTGAGAGTCCCCAGACCTCTGTTACCCCCCATGACCTACCTGCAAACTCCATGTGGTGCTCAAGGGGGCTTCCTGTGGGTCTCCCATCCAGACCCCCCTCCCCCAAGACTCCGATCAGTTCTCCATGACCTGAGGCAATCACCAGGCAGGGTTCCGAGAGGCTCCAGTGGCCTCTGTGGTCTCTGACCCTCTGCTCCTGTTCCTGGGCATGTCAGGCCGTGAAGTCCTCCACGGGCCCTGGGGAGCAGCTGCGGAATGCGCTGTGGCACACGGGGGACACGGCATCACAGGTGCGGCTGCTGTGGAAGGACCCCCGCAACGTGGGCTGGAAGGACAAGACGTCTTACCGCTGGTTCCTGCAGCACCGGCCCCAAGTGGGCTACATCAGGTGGGGACCCCACCCCTGCCCAGGGACTGAGTCCTTGCTCCATCCTGGCTCCTGGAAGGAGAGACTCTGGGGTACAATGCAAGCAGCTAGAATGAACTGTGACTGGCCCTGGGGCATGACACCCCTCCTAGGACCCAGCACACAGTGGGGCCCAGCTAGAAGGTGGGGTCTCACCCACACCCCATTTCTCAATCCCTACTCTGTACAGGAAATCCAGTTAGCACCTACTGTGTACAGGATCCTGGATATCCATTCTCACACCGGGAAACTGAGCGTCCGGTCAGGAACGCCACCTGCTCTGAGTATGGGTCAGGCAGGAGGGACTCGTGGCCCCTACTCCGAGATAGGAGGGGCTCATCTTCCGGGGCAGGACGCCAAAACTCTGAGGTGCTTCACTGTCCCCTGCCCCCCTCTCCCCCAGAGTGCGGTTCTACGAGGGCCCTGAGCTGGTGGCTGACAGCAATGTGGTCTTGGATACAACTATGCGGGGCGGCCGTCTGGGTGTCTTCTGCTTCTCCCAGGAGAACATCATCTGGGCCAACCTGCGCTACCGCTGCAATGGTAAGAGGAGGGGGTCAGGGGCGGGATGAGGGCAGGGCCTGCTAGATAGTGGGTCTGCCCTGTTGGCCTCACCCTTTCTCATTCACCTCTCGTCTCTCCCTCCGCAGACACCATCCCGGAGGACTATGAGGCGCAGGGGCTGCTGCAGGCCTAGGGATGGGTGGGGACCTGCCATTAGATGGCGGCCACCCTCAGGCCTGGAGCACTGAGGGGCAGCCAACCTTGGGGGAGGGAAGAGATCAGAGAGGACAAAATAAAGTGTGTTCGGCAGGATGGTGGCTGTGGTCTCTGCTTTGGGGAGATGGCGGAGTCTGGCCTTACTGCCGACTTCCGTCCGAACTAACTAGCAGTGTCCAGTTGCTGCAGCTCTCCCACCCCTGAAGTCTCTGCTCCAGGATCCTGGGGGGTTAGCTGCTCCCCTTCCAGGACACACGTCCAAGTAGCTGGCTAGTAGGGCGAGGTTGTGAGGGGCGCACATCTGTGTGTGTGTGGTTCCCACCAGGTGTACCTGTGACACACATATTTCATCTCTGGGTTGGAGAATGGGGGCAGGAAAAAAGGGGAGGAGGCAGAGACGAAAACATTGGGTTTTTATTAGGTTTCATTACAAAGGATGCAAAGGTACAAAGACAAAAGCGTCCACGCCAGAGGACAGGCAGGGGCTGGCCGAGTGCGCCCTGAGCCGCCCGCCCCAGCCCGCCACGGGCACCCACACGCACGGCCCATGGGACATCCACAGCAGAGTGTACATGCTGGGGTGGGGTGGGGGGCAGAGCCAGCCTGGGGACAGAGGGACACAGGTGGGGCAGGGCTCAGACCGATGAGTTTGCATATATTAGAAGTGCCACCCAGCCCCCTTGGGGGCAATTTCCTGGGGGGACACATTAGGGGGCAATGGACTTTGGCTGCCAAAGGCCTCCCTCCCAGGGCCCGGTGGGGAAGGCCATGGCAGTGTCCCCTTGTCCGAGTGGGCAAGAGGTCAGAAGTGACAGACTGGGCATCAATTGCCCCCAAATTCCAGAACCTGGCTCCTTGGGATGAGGTGTTGGGAACTGGCCAGGAGGATGGAAGGAAGAGGGAGCCATCTGCAGCCAGCATTACCCTGACATACAACCCTTGCCCTTCACCCCGATTGGGAGGGGCCCTGAGACCCATGGGTCTGAGCCAGTAACAGGAGGGAATCTTAGGCCCAGTTCACAAGGGTCTTGCATCTGCTCTCCATGCCCTCAGGAGTACCCCATTACCCAGCCCTGGGGGTGCAGGTCACCCTACCTCACTCTCCTGGGGAGTGCCCAGTTGCCTGTGGCACGAGGGTAACGAAAGGCATGAGCCCCACTCAGCCAGCACCCCTGAAGGAATGTCACAGGGGCCCCTAGTCACATACATACTGTGAGACCCCCAGGAGGTGGGAGCCCAGGGACCAAAAAGAATGGGGACAGAAACAGACCCAGCTGCACACTTACTCCAGGTGAGCCTCCCAGAGTGGGTGAGGCACTAAGTCCTCCCGCAGCTCTGCAGGCCACATGAGGCGGGCTCAGGCAGCCACAGACCCCTCACCTGGAATGCCACCTGCAGGAGTGATGGGCCAGGACCAGGGTGCCCAGTACCATTGACCTTGAGGACCCCAAACCCAAGCTTTGACCACAGCTTCATCAGAACCCAGGGGATGCTTTGTCAATCCCCTAAAGCTTCCAGAACCTCATATGGGGTTGGGGGTGCCTCCTGTGGAAAAGCAGGAAGTTGAGTCCAGTGGAGGGGGCACTGGAGGGATGTTTGGTTATGAACCAGCTTAGGGGCCCCATGGCTCCTTAGGGAAAGTTACTCATGGGCACTCATCAGGCCCAGGAACCTGACAGACAAGGTCCGCCGTACTGAACATCTGGCCCCAGCAGAATGCATGAATGGACACGGGGCCCCTTGCCCTCCACACACAGCGCCTCATCTGACAGAGCTGACCTCACCCACTCCACTGTGACACATGGGCCTCACAGCGACCACCCCACTGGATGTCCTTCCAGGAGTTCGGCCAATGAAAATCAGGTCAAACACACTAACCACTCAGAACCCTCCTTTACCCTGAAAACCCATGAGCAGATAATAGCCCAGAGGGCCCAAAAGGCCAGCCCACGCAAGGGGGTGGGGAGGCATCCCTGGGGAAAGGTCAAGAAGCACACAGCCCTGCCCTCGATAGCTGGTCCCAGGGACCCCTGTGGGGTGCTGGACCCACTTTAATTAGGGCCCCTTCTACTGTGGCTTGTCCCCACTGGGGAGCCTGGCCAACTTTTGAATACCATTGGCTGTGAGTCCCCAAATTTTGCTGAGGGGTTGACCTGCCCCCTGAGTTCTCCATTGAGGGTCTCAAGCACCTCTGCCCCAAGAGACTGGCACTCACCCTTCCTGCCCAGGAGTGTCAAGGGGAGGGGGCTGCAGGATGTCCAAACAGTGCTACCTGTCTTCCCCCTGTAAGGGCATGGAGCGGGGAGGTCAGCATGGGCATCTGTGATGGGGGATGTGATCCCGAGACCCTGTCTTCTCCTCCAGTCAGTCCTGGGTACAACCCTCTTCTCTGGAGAATATAGAGAGTTGCTAATCCCAGGATCCATCTCAGCCCATGAGCTACGTAGAGGAACAAACTCATTGCCCTGGGGACTTGGAGGGAAGAGGGTAAACTGAGGCAGATGCGGATAGGCCAGGCAGTTTGAGCTCCCAGAGGAAAGGTTTGCACAGCTGAGGGGGCTCAGCTAAAGCCAGGAGCACTAGGAAGTGGGCAGCCGGGGGACCTGGATGGCCTTTGAGCCCATGTGGGCTCAGTGTCCAGGCTTGAAGTCCAGTCTTGCCCCGCGCTTGTGAGTAGGACATGGGCGGTAGGTCTACATAAAGAATATAGGCACAGGCCCGCCCTTCCTGGCGCAGCTTACCTAAAATCACAGTATTTTCACATCACAAGTCAAAAGACTGATTCCCTTAGGCTGTCTTGCCTCAGAAAGTCTTGGCAACTCAAGAATATTTAGTAGAGAAGTGATATTTAAGAAAAAAAAAAAATTCCCTGTTGCAGACCCCAGGAGGCCTCCCAAGGCCCAGGAAGACGTGGAGATGCCTGACCACTGGCTCCTGGTGGGGCCCCCTCCGAGGATAGCTCTGCACCTACACCTCTCATAGGCAGAGAATGCATGTTAATACAATGGTACCTGTGCTCCAGGCCATGGGCCTCTCCTGTCTGTCTGCACCTAGAACTGGTGCTGGACAGATGGGAAGCGTGGGCTGACAAGGCTCCCTCACTGGATCCCAAAGCCTTGTTTGAAAATTGCATCCAGGAAGGTTGCTTGTAATTATATTAAGGCCATTTTTTAAAAAGTTCTACATACAAGTCTAATGATAACCAAACTCTTCTATGTACATGTAGATGTTCTTCTTTTTTTTTTTTTTTTAAAAAAAAGTCCCCATCTCTGTCCCCAGTCCCTGCCACAGTAAAAGGATAGGCCTTGGACCTGGACAGACTGACACTGTGCTCCTCCAGCCCAGACAATGGTTGCGGGGCCAAGTGACTGAGGGAGACCTTCTCACAAGTGTGGCTGCCCGGCTGCTTGGATACGTGCTAACAGCCTGGCCAAGAAGCAAAAAGGAAGGACGATTGCTGGGATCAAATCCAGCTCCCATTGAAAGGGCTCCCACAGCCTAGGCAGAAGGGTGGCCACTAACACCACAAAGAAATAACGCCAGGCAGAAGTGTCAGCTCAACAGCATGTGGAGGAGCAAGTTGAGATGCAACTTGGGGCCTGAAACAGAGATTCCTAATAAAGCTGCCAACAGAAAACAGAGCCAGCCTGCCACCCCCTCGAAGGGCCTGGAGGGCAGAGGGATGGTCACCTCTGCCTATCAAGGCACTTTGAGAAGCAAGCACCTAGAAACCCACCACGAAAAGCTCGCTGCTCTTTGCCTCCAAACCCAGTCCTACCAGGAGGAGCAACAACAGAAGTGGCCAGTGGGATGAATGTCAGCTGGTTCTCAGGATGGGGAGAGAGACAACTTCATCCGGGGTGTCTGGGAACAGAGGGGCCACAGCTGCTGCCAGCCTCAGGGTCTGGGACACACCAGCCCTGAGGACTGGCGGGCACCGCTAGGGCCAGGCAGAGCCAGGTCTTCTCCAGACCCTTAATAAAAGCAGTGGCTCCTTCTCAGAAGTCTGCTACATAGCCAGAGAAAAGGCACCTCCAGTCACCCAAGCTTCTGTCAGAGTCCTCGCCTGGCACAACCTGCCCTCACTGGGCTGGGCAGCCACTCAACCCTTCTGTTTTGAGATACCTTGAGGTGAAACTAATGAGGCTAGGGTCCCAGCTCAGATGGCAGACTGCTTCCAGTTAGCTTTAAAACATGTGTAATGGAGTATTTCAGGAATAAAAAGATGCTCTCAGGCAAGTATTGGCTTGAAGGAGTCAGCTACTTATCTACAGCCAAAGTGGAAATACAGACCAAAAGAAACAACAAAAAAATACAACAAAAATGCCCTGGCCACCCCCTTCCCACACGTCTGTAAATAACAGTAACAGTGACCACAGAACAGAGCAGGAAAGATGAAAACAAGTTCTAAACCCACCCCTAGAAATAACCCGCCTCCACATTCGCTGTCTAGCAGGTCCTGTCACCCTGGCCAGCGGCTTCCTGACAGGCAGCCCCAGAGGGACCTGGTGGTGGTGGTGGTGGGGGGGGGGGGGTGGGTGGGGCAGGAGGCTGGGAAGATCTAGCTGCTCTGTTTACAGCTTTGTATCCACACCCATGGGAAGGGTTCTAGCATTCTGTTTGCTCAGGAATAGAAAAGACAGCAATCAAAATAGTGTTTATTTTGCACTGGGTCTGTCCCACTCTCTGGCGTTCTCTCCCTTTTGTCGGGTGGGGATGGCTCTCTACCTAACCACAACCTGGGGGTGGCAGGTACGGGGTGGAGGGTAGGAACCAGGGATGAAGGAAGGCAGTGAGAGCTGGACAACAGTCGGAAATGCACATTGCCCACCACAGTGAGGAGCAGACCCCGGTGCCCCCAGGCCTGTGGCCCCGCCCAACATGCTTTCTGCATCTTACAGGGACTGATGGCTCATGGCCTGGGGTGGGAGGTGAAAGAGTGTGCACAGGGCGGAGTCCTAGAGGGCAACTCACAGCCTCCCAAGGGAGGTGAACAGCCGAGGGGGGGCGGGGGCGGGAGTGCTTGGCGGTATTGCAAGCTCAGAATCACAAGCTCGGCCGTTTGCAGGGACAGAGTGTGCAGTCCCTGGGCTCAGGGAGACTCCGTTGGGACCACTGACCGGCGGGGTGACGGAGCCAGGGCTGGGCAGCAGAGTGCTGGGTGTGCACTCACAGACGGTCCATCCGGAAGGTGTCCTCGGTGGCCGGGTCGGCCAGGACCATGTCAGGGTCATTGAGCATGTGCAGTCCATCCAGGGTCAGGGGGTCAATCTTGAGTTCATCCAGAGGGAACTGGCTGTCAGAGTCGAAGCTGACATCACCAACCCCAACCAGCGTGCTGGTCAGTTCTTTAGAGAGGCTGGGAGGGGACTCTCCTGTCACTGGATTAGGGGGACACAAAAGTCAGCTCAGTCTTGGCTCCCTACCCCCACATTCAGGGAAGAGGGCTTGGGCCACCCCAGGGAACATTTTTAGCTGCCAGGACTAGGGAAGGGGGTGCTACTAACATCATGTGGAGCCCAGGGACACTGCCCAACACCACAGTGCACAGGCTGGCCCTACCCAGAGAAAGGTCCAGCCCCAGACATCAGCAGGTAGCCTCCTCCTGTGTCAGAGAAGCAGGCTGGGCATGCACATCCAGGGCCCTCCCTGTGGCATGGAGGAAGTCTTGTTCCTCTAGAGACCCTGGTTCAAACCTGGAATCCCTCCTCTACTTGTGAGGAGTCCCCAAGCCTGTTTCCCCATTTAGGAACCAGTATAAAAGTCTCCATCTTGCCCAGCCGGAGTTGCTCAGTGGTTGAGTGTCAACCTGTGAATTAGGAAGTCGCGGTTCAATTCCCGGGCAAGGTTCATGCCTGGGCTGTGGGCTTGATCCCCAGTGGGTGGCATGCAGGAGGCAGCCAATCGGTGATTCTCTCTCATCATTAATGTTATCTCTCTCTCTCTCTCTGACGTCAATAAACACACACACATAAACATATGTATATATGTTTAAAAGTATCCATCTTTCTGGACTGTCAGGGTCATCATGGGGCCTGGTCCTCCCCAGGTACCTGAGGCACCGTTAGGGTAGGGAGGAAGTACTGGGTCTATACTTGGGGTCCCAGCCTTGGGGGGACTCTGGGCATAGACCCATCCATCCTGGAGATTTGAGTGGGGACCACCAGGGGAGGGGGTGTCCACCTCAATCCCACACAGCCCTGGCTTATAAGGAAACTACTTCCTTCTTCAATAAAACCAAGAGCCTTTGGTGGAGGGAAGGAGGGGTGATGGCGTGGAGAGGGCATCACAGGTCTGGGCTCTGCTACATGGAGCAGGACTTCCTCACACACACACCTGGGCACTATACTCAGGCCGTTTGAGACACATACTGCAGCGTGTACAAGCTGTTACTCTCCTGTTGACTGCACAGGAAGCACCCCTCCTGCCATGCAGGGCTCACCTCCTGCCATGGTCACTTACATTCCCAACACACTCAGCTAACAGTGTTCAGGTGCCTGGGTGGCAGGCATAGGGCTGGGAGAGTGACTTGCTCTGAGCACAAGGTGCTGTATGCCTGGTGTGGGGTCCAGGTGTATGTCCCCCTTGCCTGTCTGCAGCCCGGCAGCGATTCAAGGTTAGGAACAAGGGTCTGGTCTCTCTGGGTCCACACCAAAGGCAGGGACACCTCAGTTGTGTCATGACTCACCCTATAGGGCAGGGAGTTCCATCTCCCCCAGGGCTGAGACCCCTGCCTAGGACACCTCAGACAGGACCTCACCTGTGAGAATGATGTTGGGGATACTGCTGTGGCTGGGATAACCAAGCTGCTGTGTGTCTTGCAGGTTCCCATGGCTGCCCGTCAGGCCCATCATGGCCGCCTGCGAGTAGTTGAGTGTAGAACCCGGGCTGTACAGACTGCTGGAGCTGATGGCGGTCTCCAACATGTTGAACTGCTCCAGCTGGAGGGGACACAGGGTGTGAGGCTGGCCACTGAGCATTGCTGCTGTGGGAAGGGCTGCCTGAGACTTCCGGACCACCTCTTCTGCAGGATGCTCAGAGCTGTGCTCAGGTCCATCCTCGTGAAGGCTGCTCACACGAGTCCCTCTGCCCTGGGGTATCGCCATCTCCTAACCCACACGGGCCTGCCCACATACACACCCTCAGGGCTTGCAGGATGGATGGATGGATAAATGGATGGATGGTTGAGTGACCAGCTCCAGGTAGCGGCCAACCCCTCCTGTGCCCGCATGCCTGATTCTGGCCTCCACACAAAGCCAACTTGACCTCCCGCAAACTCACATGCATGGCCCATGTCAAGTGCCACTGTGACAGCCACTGCCCTCCCTGCTGGCGTTCACTGACACACCAGGTGCATACGCCAGGAGAGGCAAAGGCAGTCACGTGCGCCACTGCCTGTAGACAGGAGGGGCTAGGAGCAGAACTCACTCCCGAGGGCGGGCGGGGTCCGGGCAAGCATTTGCTGAGGGCGCTGTGGCCCGGGCACCCGCTCACCTGGTGGGACAGAGCATTGGCCTGCCTGGCCGCCATCTGCTGCTCATAGTACGAGTCCCCAAACACGCTGCCCAGGGTGGAAGAATGCTGCAGATAGAAGAGAGGCTTTTTGTTGTCATGATCCCCATGACTAGGTTGGGTGGGGGGGGGAGGCTCCTATAGGCCAGTTGAGCCCACAGGGAGGCCCCTGAGACCTAGTGAAGGATGCAGGAGACAAGGGAGGTGGATAACAGCTATTCCAGGGTGCCTACACTGAGCTGGCAACTCCCCCATCTCAGGATGATGGCTTCTTTCTCCTGCCTGCTGGGGGTGGGATGGCTCTATACCCTGACATTTCCCAAGAACGCCACCCCCATCTCCTTTCCTTAAGCTCAGATGTAGGTGACCTCCTTTCTGTCAGACAGAGATGAGAGAGTGGGGGATATGAGGATCAGGAATCCTGACAAGTCCCAGAGGAAAGCATGTAACTGGTACCAAGGCACAAGATTCCCTAAATATTCAGAATGGGACGAGCACTTGGTGAGCTTTGTCAGGCCCTGTCCACACATGTGGACAGGATGAGTGCAGAGCAAACATAGGACAGGCACTCAGAAAGCCCCCTCTCACCTGCTGAGTCCTGGCAGCCTGCCCTCGAGACCCCAGGGCTCATTGGTGGGCATGCAGCCCCATTCCCGCTTGCTCAGGCTGGCCAGGGAAGGGGGCTGGGAGATGCTCCTGGGAGAGAAGCAGGGGGCTAGGACCTCAGAGGTGGTGAAGACACCAGAAAGAGCTTGGAGCCCCTGCCCATTCTGGAGATACTGCCAGGGATGGCCGGATGGAGCCTGGCAGGATGTGGGAGGGAGGAGAGGGATGGCTGGTGTGTGTCCTGGCTACACCCGAAACACCAGGTCTGGACAGATATATTCCCAGCCCAGACCCGAAGTATCTCTTCTGCAGGACGGGATGGCTCATGGAAGTTGCTGCACCATGGCCATTCCCAGGCGTCATCCTCTCAAATGTCTCCACAGATTAAAGGCCCTAGAACCTTCCCCCTGAGTTCCCTGTTCTAGAAAGGTCCCCACATGCTTGACAATGGCCAAGGCTTGAGTCTCAGGCTTCCATTCCAGACAATGATTGGCCACAAACCCACTAGCTGCTCCAGGTGGTCAGTGGGCTGAGAGCAGAAAGGGACAGATGGCTACTCTGGTGGGCAGGGAGGCTCCTGGGAACAAATGCTCTATTCAAACACCAGGGAAGAGTTAAAAATTACCAGCTTCTGGTTTAAAAAAGGGGCTGAAGGTTTTGGCTGGTTTTGCCCATGAAGGAGGTGGCAGGTTTCTTCTGAGGCACCTGTTCCTGTCCCTGTGGCCTTGGCCCCAGAGGCCCAGCATGCACAGGGGACCTCAGGCCACAGTTTCTCTTGTGAGGAGGCCATGAGAGTTTGCAGGAAGGTCTGCTCAGAACTGAAGAGGGAGGCAGCACACAAGACACGATCTCAACTGCTTGAGGCTCAGTGCATCTGCTCAAGGCCAGGGAGGCATAGGCCTATGGGGCTGGTGATTGTGTCCTGGAGGACTCAACCTACAGAAGGAAGTCAGGTCTGCCCTCTGCCCAACACTTTGCCTCTGAACAAGCCCATTGCCCCTCTAAGACAGTGTCTCTGGTTGGGGTCTGACAGCCTGATGGCCCCATCCTCACACATGAGTTAGCAGTCTGCATCCCTTGACAGATGGACCGACACACAGATGGTGGCTTGACATGACAGGAAAAGGCTCTGCCTGGGATGGACCACTTTGGACCATTTGTGGATGGACCACAAATCTCTCCTGAAAGAAATCTACTTGACCCTCAAATTCCTGTCCTATTTTGAATTAGAGGGATGCTACTCAGGGATTGGCCCCAGGGAGGGCTGCCCATCTGGTACAGGTCCCACCTGCTGCCTCCCCTGCCAGGTGCAGCTCCTCCAGCCCGCTATATCCCACGGTACCACATGATGAGACCACCTTCTGGGAGTCATGAAAACTCAGAGCTGGGGTGCACGAACAGAGAGCGTGCAGACATCAGGCCGAGCCCCAGCCTGTCCCAAGCTTACTGCCACCCTCTCCGCCTGCCTACAGAGCAGGAGGCTACACACTGATGGTCCCAGCAGGATCCCTGGTGGCTGTGGGTGTGGAGGCAGCACCTGAGGGCCCCTCCTATAGCAGATGAAGCCTCAAGTCCTCCCTGAATGGGATGCCCACTGTCCCAACACAAGTCTGGGTTCAGGGTGCACGTCTGAGCTGGGGACAAGGGAGCCTGATGTCTTTCCTGCCTGTCTAGAGGGGCAGCTCTGCTCCTTGCTCTATGCAGAAAGGCGAATCCTCTCTCCCCTTGGCTGAGAATAAGGCTTGGGGCCTGGAGCACTGCAGGGGCTCCTAGGGGTTTCTCAACTTAGTGTTATTTTGGGGACTGAGGGGCAGAGTCCTGGAGAGGCTTCACTGCAAGTGAGATGTCTTGGGCCCAGATGTCAGCTTTTCAAGCACCCCTTCCTCTCTGATGGAACATTCCAGATGGAATATGGCTACAGCCGAGCCAGGCTAAGGGGAACCCTGAGGAACCTGGACAGGGTGTGTGCATGTTAGGTATCAGGGACCAACTGTGCCAGGTGTGGGAAGGTAACCTGCATCTGACAGGATTGGTCAAGTCCTGCCTGTTGCCTAGGGCCTAGAGTCAACCTGTCTCATCTGTGGAAGGGGAACAAGGACCTGACAGGTACTGTTCAGAGAAGCTTTCTGGGGGACACACCTTCCTAGGGGGTAAAGGGGAGGGAAAGGGCCTGAGTAGTCAGCACCCCCACAACTGGCTGTCACCTCAGCTATGCTCCAAAACAAGGGGAGCACCCCCCACTTTCAAAAGCCTCAAGACACCAGGCCTCAGGGTGGTCAGATGCAGGTGAGGACATGTTAACAGGCTACTGGATGCCATGTTTGAGCTACACTTGGGGCTGTCCCCAACCATGGACAAGGAGCTGGGGTGTGGCTGACACCGAGATCCTGTATGTGCCCTGACCAGGGATCAAACCCACAACCTTGGTGCATCAGGACAACACTAACCAGCTGAGCTACCTGGCCAGGGCCAGCACTGTGATCTTTAACAGGCTGAGGAGCCCACCACCTCCAGCTGGAGCTTTGCACAGACCAGAGGAGCAGCGGGAACGAGGGGCAGCGCCTTCTCCTCCCAACCACATGGAGCAGACGAGATGGGATGATGTGAGGCATGAGGCACAGATGGCAGGCGAGGGCACAGGGGGGCGAGGTGAGCTGGGGATAGAGTGTCGGCATCCCTTACTTGTGGGGAGCTCCCAGGGGAGAAGCCTTGATTGGAGACGGGTGAGGTGGGAGACTGGTTGGCTGGGGAGCCGGCACTAGTGCGGTACTGCTGCAGAGCCGGGGCCTGTGACGACAAACAGGTCAGGACGTGGAGGCCCCAGCCCAGCTCCCAGCTGAGCCTCCCACAAGGCCCCACCCCTCAGTGAGCAGAGGACCTGGGGCTAGAGTTCGGGGCCTCAGGGGTACCTGTCTCCAAACCCAGCTCCCAGGTGTTGGGGGCTGGAGTCAGAGGACCTAGAACCGAGCATCATGGAATTGTGGGCTGTGGGGGAGTAAGGGTTGGGTCCACCTCGATTCAACATGCTTCAAAACAACCACACTACACACATGTGCGCACAGCTACACACATGCACACTCACACACACGAAGGCGGAGATGGCCTAGGACTGGGTGGGCAGGCGTTGCCTTTTGCTCCTGACTCTGGATGGATCCCTGGCTCTCAGTCCCGAGTCTGTACTGGCATACCCTGCCCACCTCAAAATGGTGGTACTGACAGCAGGGCTCCCAGCACTAAGAAGTCACCATCACTGGCGTGGCTTAGGACAAGCCTGATGGGGTCATGCTCTCCAGAGACCTCAGAGGGCTGGCTACCTCCCTGTTCAAAGGCAGAGGACCCTGGCTTCTTACCAGGCTCTGGTTTCTCACCACAGATGAGACAGGCTGGGCCAGGATCTGGATTTAAACCCTGCCTGACCTCTCTGAGCCTGCTGTTCATGGAGGCCCAAGGCCCTATGAGTGCTCAGTCTCCGCATTTCCTCAGTGACCTACTCTGAGCAGTTTGTGATGGGGGTTGAGCCTGGGTGGGGCATGGGAGCTCAATTAATAGGGTGTGGGTGGCACCAGTGTGTCACTTGGTGAAGACCAGGAAAATGTCCCGAGAGATGCTCTTGCCTGGGAGAGTCTGCAGAAACTCTGCAGGAGACTGCCTGTGCCCCAAGGGAGCCAGCTGTCCCTGGGGGCACCAGGAGATAGACTCTCTGACCTGGGAGCCTGGGGAGGCACTGTGTGTGCACCTGGTTTGAATACCCGTGCCCACAATGTCCACCCAGCTCCGTAGCCAGGCCCCACTGCAGGAGGGTGTTGGGGAGCTGGGTGCCCAGGTTGGCTCCAGCATCAGAGCTGCCCCCACACTTGCTGTGTTAATGCTAAAGGAAAGGCTTGGGTACTTTCCTGTAGGGGGCGGGGAGGGGGGGCGCGTCTGCCTGCTAAGGGGTTGGAGCAGCTTGGAAATGTGGGTCTCTACTGTTAGGTCACTGCCTGACCACCAGCTTAGGGAGGTGGCTGTTCTTTGCAGACCACATGATGTTCTGAGAGCGAGCTTTATCCCAGGGCTGTTAACTGAAGGCTGAATGGGGAGGGTTCACTGTGCCCCAAACATGGGTCTCTGTTCCTTTGGATTGCTAAAGGTAGCAATGACCACCCTCTTCCCACCAGAGTAATCAGGGTCAAAGTCTGAACAATCAGGAAGCTTTGGGTTTGCAGAGGTAAAAACCTAGCTCAGCCCTGGTGGGGCATCCAATGGTCTGAGCTGCAGTCCCTGGCTGGGCAGAGGGTCCCATGGTTTGAGCCGCAGCTCCACTGCCCCAGCCCAGGAAGTGGGTCCCATGGTCCCATCTTGTAACTGAGCTTCAGCCCTGGTCCAGGCAGGGGGGTCCCAGGGTCTGAGCTAAAGCCCCCGGCTCAGACACTGTGCTGCATCCCTTCCTCCCCTCCAAGTTCACCTCTGACCCTCTGGCTTGCAGATGCCTGTGCCTTGGGCCCTGAGAGCTGTGCTCTCCTTACCTCCAGGGAAGCCCTGTTTTGGATGGGAAGGGCAGGGGCAGGTATCAAGGGCCATGGGGAATGGCTTGGCAGCCAGACATGGGTAGCCCATATTAGGTAAGGTTTGGGGCACTGACACGTGCTTGTGCCTCGGTTTCCCCATGTGTACATGGGGTGACATACTCAGCAGAAACTCCACTGGGTGCTGAGCCCCGGCAGTGTCTGCTTCAGCCCCAAACCCTGGCAAGTTGGCCTCCAAATGGAACCTTGAGGTGGCTGCAGACAAAACTGGGCACCCAACAGAGCCTCCCACAGCCCCAGGTTCCTCCTGCATGACCCCACAGCCAGACCCTGAGGCCAGGCCTCGACGACCATGTCCTGGGCTTACCGAGGCGATGTCGATTCCCATCGGTGGCTGGCCTGGGTTGTCTGGGGGGGACTGGGGGAGAGAGGACGGTACTGTGACCAGGAGCGGGGGCAGCTGGGGTCCCTGCGACAGGCTGGTGCTCGGCATCAGGGGGCTGCCTGGGGGGAGGTTGATGGGCACCTGCGGAGGTGGTGGGGATGGTTGCTGCTGGGATACTGGTGGCGGGGGTGGCGGGGGCTGGGGCTGCGGTGGAGTTGATTGCTGGGAGCCTGCCTGGGTGAAGAAGGCGTAGGGCAGCTGTTGCTCCAGAGATAGGGCATCCATGGCCACGGCCTGTGGGAAGAGAAGGGCTTCAGATTCAGGTGTCAGCATGGGGGGCCAGGCCACAAGCACCTGGTCCCCCAAGGGGCCCTCATGGCCTGGCAAGCTCAGCAACAATGTGACAGAGATGAACAAAGAGACATCACACCCTGGACCGGGAGGCACAGGCCTAAACGGGGCCTCACCCAGGGCTATGGAGGGTCAGCTGGACCTGGGCATCTAATCCAGCTGGCTGCACCCTACACCCCACCAGCCTTTCTTTTACCCTCATTGCACACCAAGAGGTAGGCACAACTTTCTGTATTCACACAGGCTCAGGAAACCCACGCCTCTCTGAACTGAAGTTTCCCCACTGCAGGCAGGCACCAGGTATCACACTACGATAACCTAGAGGGTGGCCAGCCTATTCCCCTCAGAGAGCGGAAGGGACTGCTCATCACCATCCTGCAGCCTGGCTCACCTGGGAGGTTAGCGAGGGTGCGAGTGATGAAGGCACTGATGTAGCCACTAGGTGATAACCAGCTCAAGCCTTCTCAGAGTTGGAAAGAGGAAAATAAGCAGAGGAAGTTTTCAAAAGTCATGAGTTTGTACAGAGTCCCTGGGATATGCAGGAATCCTGCCCTGTGATGGAGGCAGTACATGCCCGGGAGCTTAGCAGATGCCTAATCTCTAATAAGTACTTTCCAGAAAGGGAAAGCAAGCCTGAGAGACTGGGGGTGGAGAAAAGGGGCAGGGGTCACAGATGGAGAGAGTGATGACACAGCTGCCAGAAAAACCACCATGGCTCTTGTGGATCCTGATCTGAACAAGACCACTGTACAAGCAGACACGGAGGGGAACCAGGCCCAGAACAGGCATTGAAATGTGTGAATGACTTCATTTTGTTATAAATGAATTATGCCATTAAGGTTATATTAATAAAAAACAAAGAACAAAAATGTTATCTGTCAGGGATTTTTAAAAAATAGTCAAGTTCTGACTGGTGTGGTTCAGTTGGTTGAGCAAGGGGTCACTGGTTCAGTTCCCGGTTGGGGCACATGCCCAGGTTACAGGCTTGATCCCCAGTGAGGGTGCTTTTGGGGGCAGCCAATTGATATTTCTTTCTCACAATGATGTTTCTCTCTCTCTCCCTCCCTAAAAATAAATGAAAACATATTTTTTTAAAAATTAATAAAATGGACAAATTCCTGGAAACACACAAATTACCAAAATTGACCCAAGAAGAAATAGAAAATCTGGGTAGACCTATATCAAGTAAGGAGGTTGAACCAATAAAAAAAAACCTCCCAGTGAAGATAAAAGCTCAGACCTTAGGTGGCTTCGCTCATGAATTTTACCAAACATTTAAAGAATTAACACCAATGCTTCTCAAACTCTTCAAAACAAACAAAAAACAGAAGAGGAGGGAGCACTTCCTAACTCATTCTATGAGCCTCAAGTGACTAAGTAAACAAGAGAAGAATTAAATTACTAAAATCAGAAATGGAAGTGGGAATATTACTACCAACTTAACAGAAATAAAAGGATTATGAGAGAGTACTATTACTATGAACAATCATACACCAGCTTGCTGCGTGACCTAGATGAAACAGATTAATTTCTATATATACACCATTACCAAAAAATCAAAATTACAGTAAATTGGGGGAGAGAGGGAGACCTCTCTAAAATTTTATTTTGGAAAATTTCAACTAGATCCTAAAAAAGAGAAAGTACCATAATTGAAATATGCCCCATTCACACAGCAATTGCTAACATAGGACCTGCCCATGATGGCACAGGGGACTCCAGGTCACTGATTAATGCATTTCCCATGTGTTTAAAAAATTGACAAAAAGCCAAAAATGCTGGGCTGTTTCTAAGGTCTCCCTGGAAGGAGTAGGTCTCCCAGAGAGACAGAACTGGGCCGTCCCCCACGCCATTGCCCTCTCGAACCTGAGTGATGGGTGACAGCGGGGAGAGGGTGGGTGACACCTGCTGTGCCTGCTGCTGCCGCCGTGTCTCCGAACTCAGGGATAGTGGGCTGACATTGGCCGGACGGTGCTGCGGTGAAGAGACTGGAGTGTTCATCCCTGGAAGGAAGGAAGGGTTGGCATGACTCTAGCCTCCAAAGGGCCACTCATACACCCATGGTCACTGTTGGGGACAGCTCAATTGCTCGGACAGAAGCCAGTGGGCATGCCCTGATTGCCAGACCAGGGTGCCCCCTCCAAGATCCTGATACCCTGATCTTGGGGACCCCAGCTCTGTGTGGTCTCTATTCTCCTCCCAAAATCCCATGATGACCAACACTCTCCATACTGATCCTGCCATCCCTCCAGGAGGGGTGTCCTGAAGGTCCTGCTGGGCAGCACTTTCCTGCTTCTGGACTGCCACATGATTGGTCCCTAGATGGACATGTGACCAGGTTGACACAATGAGAGACTGACCTAGGACTTCTGATGGAACTCCAAGAGAGGCTGGAGGTATAGAGGGTGTGTGTGTGTGTGTGTGTGTGTGTGTGTGTGTGTGTGTGTGGCATTCTGTGGCTGGAAGGGGAAGGATCAGCTGGAGAGTGAGGTGGGAGAGGCAGCACCTGTGCCCCGGATGCAGCTACACTGGCACTTCCCCTCTTTGGGAGACAATCAATCTACTTTTTTCCCCTAAATTGGCTTGGATTTTGGTTAGCACCAAACAAGTCAGTCCTGCCCAACACTGGAGTTTCCTCTTGACCTTCATGCCCTCCTCACCCTCATTTGATGCACTTGTTCTTTCTCATAACTGCTCCTCTGGCCAGATCTCCTCTCAGCCCTGGATTTGTATAACTGGCATCCCCTCCATCCCCCCATCTCACTTCCACCTCCCCCGCCCCAATCCCTAGTGTATTTTTCATGCTGGACCATCAGCTCCACTGGCTAGAAACTCGGTTACTCTTTATCTTCTTCCAAAACCCACATTCCTGATGGAGCTCCTGCCAGAGACTCCACATCCTCCTCTCCCCTTGGCCCCCTCCCCCAGCAATCCAATGCCTGGATACAACTGTTGTGAAGGACCTGAGTGAGGTCAAATTCAGTGTGGCAGCATTTGGGGCTTATGTTATCCCAGGCACTGTGCCAGACAGCCAACAGGCCTGCCGATGCAATGAGGAGCCCTGAGGGCCTGGCCTGACCACCCAGACTCTGTTTCCATGTCCTCAAGATGGAGATGATATCAGCTGCCCTTGTCAGTTAACTGTGAGGCTTTAATGAACTACGAGTCAAGGCCAGTGAAGATGTCTAACTCATCCATGGGAGCCAGGCCCACCCTGCAAAGGGCACCAGATCAACCTTGTTCCAGCAGGTAAGATGACAGGTTCACGGGCCACTTAGAATGCACCCAGTGTGCACTGAGGGAGATGATGGGCAGTTGCTTACTGTGTCATCCATGTGAGGAGAGCCAGGTCACACCTGCACTTCCCCTTGGATGCCCTGGTGGCTCCTCTTGGCCAAGCAATGCGGGGCACCTGGTGCCATTGATTGCTCCTGAGGCAGGGCCTGGGGATCCAATTTCTGCACAGAACTTGGGACTCAGAAATCAGGCTGCTATGGACACAGAGACATCAAGGCAGGCAGGGTCAGAGGCCTGGGCAGGAGTCCAAGAGACACCTGCTCAGAGCGCAGTTGGAATGGGTACCCTGGGCAGTTGCCTTATCTCTCTGAGTGTCCATCACTTCATAGGTCCAGCAGGCTGAGGAACATGTAGCATCCAGAGAGAGCAGATGTCAGTGTTCAGTAAGCAGCAGAGTCAAATGCCAGAAGTGAGAGGAGCAGTGGGGTGACAGCGGCAGGTGGGCCTGTGGTAAACGAGCTCTCTGGCCCATCTTGGGGCATAGGATCTTGACCCACTGCTGCTAGGTCCTCTGATTCAAAAGAAGCCAGACATCCAGGTTTTTACACGCACTCTCCTGATGTTTAAGTATCTATTCAAAGCACCACACACACACACAGTCGTAGGATAGACAAAATACACCATTGGGCTGGATTTGGCACTTGGGCTGCCAGCCTCTAACATCTGCCCTGAATACAAAGGTGGTTTTGAATCCTCTGCTGGACCGCAGTGAGCTCCTGGCCTCACATGGGGGCCTGGAGGGTGAACGAATGCCTTCCTGTTGAATTCCTTTTGGCAACCTGGGTCACCTTTGGGAAAAGGAGTGGGGCCAGTTGGAAGGGAAGTCTGGGCAGGCAGGGAGAGCTGCCAGGGGAGGACGAGCCAGGTAATAGGGGCTCATCCCAAGACACATAAGCCCGGAATGCAGGAGCAGCCAGGCACAGAGCAGTGCCAAGAAGGAGGACCCAGGCCTATTGTCCTCCCAGGTCCCAGCGGACAGCCAGGGAACCGACTTTAGCAAATGTGGAAGGGGACGAAAGGGGCCACTGTCTCCCTCTCTGATGGGAAGGCCTCTTCCTTCTCTTGGGCTCATGATCTGACTGTTGGGTGAGCCGGGGGGGGGGGGGGGGGCAGGGAGGGGGGGGGCGGGGGTGCAGTCTCCATGTGTGCCAGAGGCTAAGGCTCGGCTTGATTTAAAACGCACTCAGAAAGTGAAGCCCCTGTCAGGCGAGCCCCTGGAGCGGCAGGTTTGAAAACAATCCAACACATGTCAGACATCACTGGCAGATACTAGAACCAGGTGGCGAGGGTCCGATCCCCGCCCCCGGACCCCCTCCCATATGCAGCCCGATTCAGGGTCTGCAGCTTTCACATGTGCTTGTTTTCCTGTGCTTGTTTAGACTCTGCTCAGAAGTGCACAGCTCCTGGTGGGCGCTGGGGGGCTGCCAAGGACTCTCGGGTGGAGGAGGGTGATCCTCTGGAGGCCACAGTCAAAAGTGGGGAAAAATGGAATTTGCATATTATCCTTTTATTATATAGGATATGCACTGCCCATGAACACAGACAATAGGGTGGTGAAGGCCTGGGGCGGGGTGGAAACCAGGTGGTGGGGGTCAAGGGGAAAAAAGGGGGGACATCTGTAATACTCTCAACAATAAACATTTAATTTAAAAAAAGGGGGGGGGGAATGGGGCCAGGAAATGGTAGTGTCAGCATCAGCCAGGGAAAGTGGGGGGCAGTAGTCCCAGAACCAACCTTCCACTCTCTTCCTCTGCACATGCACAGGCCAATGCTTACGCTGCTGCCCACTGGTCTCTAGGGGCCATGGGTCTTGGGCTTCCCTGAATCTACTCATTTGTCTTTGGGCCTTCGGGGGGTGAGGGGGTAGGCAGGGGGGCATGGCTGGGATGGTGCCCTTTGCTCTGTAGCTAAGCCTGGGTGGGCATAGGGCCAGGGGCAATCTCAACATCCTCAGGCCAGAGTCCCACTCCTCCCTTCATTGTCTGGCTCCCATCCCCTTATCTAAAAACCTAGGAACATGGTACTGTCTCCAACACACCTCACATTCTCAGGCCCCATGGGCACCAGAGGTAGGACTGACTCTCCACCACTCCTCACATCAACCCAGCTCCCAAGCCAGCCCATTTCCCCCAGAAACCTCTCTTCAGAGTGTCTGATGGGGCCCTGCCTTGGTCTAGGTGCGGCCTCCCCTCTGACAGCCTGTTCTCCCCAGGGCAGTCAGAGCGCTTGCAAGTGAACGTGACTCTGAGCGTGTGATTATCTCAGAAAGGGCTGCACAGTGCTGCCCACCACACTCAGGGTGATGACATGTGAATGCGGCTGCTCGGTGATCCCTGTGCAGGAAGAAGGGAACATGACGTAGTGCTCTCACTGACCACCAAGTCCTGATACCTTTGGGCTCACAGAGGGGCCCCCTTGAGCCCTCCTGCTCGCTGGGGCTGCTGGGAGCACCCTATCTCCTCTCTGAATGCAAACCCACAGTCAACTCAGTGCAGGGGTCACAGTGGGGTTGCAGGGGAGTGAGGCTTAACCCAGGGGACAGGTGAGAACAAAGTACTCAGGGTGAGTACAGAAAAGCAAAAAAGCAACGCTGTGTAAACCAGGTGGGGGGTATGAGCAGAGGCCAGGAGGCCTCACTATGGGAAGGTGGTGTGAGCAGAGATGGGGCAGGTGAGGGGTCCTTGCCGCCTAGAAGAGAAGGACCATGGGGGAGGAACAGCATGTACAGAGGCCCCGAGGTGAGCTCATTAGCTGGAGAGGAGAGGTGTGGGAGGTGAGGGGCTATGCAAGGACCAGAGCAGAGGAGGGCCATGAGCTGACAGCTGTTCTGGGTGGAGAAGAGGCTGGGACTGAGAAGGGGTGTGGCAGCAGGTGGAGGCTGTACAGGATGAGGAGGGTCCTGATGGTGGGGCTAATAGACATGCCAGTTGGTTAGGGTGGGCAAGAGGGCCAAGGGATTGAGGAGTACAGCTCCAGGTTCCTGGTCTGTGTTGCAGGGAGATAATGCCATAGGCCCCTAGGAGGAACAGGGTTGGGGTGGTGCCAAGAGATACTGGGATGGGCAAGGGCCCCAAGGGTCGCCCCTGAAGACATAGCCAGGGAGAAATGAGTGTGGAGCCTGGGGAGGGGGTCAGGCTGGAGTGTCCCAAGAAGGCAGCCATAGTCAGCTATGGGGTGGGAAGAAAGGGAAAGTCTGGTGGACCACACTCTCTAAAGCTCCCAGCACCCCTCAGAACCACTGTCCCATCCCTAGAGACAACATGAGCCTTCCCAATGCAGGGTCTTTGCCCAGACTGTACCCTCTGTCCTAACACCACTCGCCTTGGGACAGCCTAGTAACACCAAGCCTCCACTCCATGTTGGGCTGTTCCCACTTTATGCCCAGCATTTTGGAAGTGACCCTGCTCAGTCGTTTCTCTCTCTCTCTCTCTCTCTCTCTCTCTCTCTCTCTCTCTCACACACACACACACACACACACACACACACACACGCGCGCGCGCGCGCGCGCCATCCTTGCTAGCAGGTGAACTTTGCTGGGGAAGGAAGTGTCCTCACCCTCCCAGCCTTACCCTGGCCAGTGCTGCCGATGCCCAAATGCGTTAAGTTGGCAGTGAGGTTGCCGGTGCTGCTGGAGCTGCTGAGCGCTGGGAAGGTGGGCTCCTCGGGGTCCAGCGGGGTTGGAAGCGGGGAGGGGAAGTGGATGTTGGTCAGGTCAGGCAGGGAACCCCCGGTGTTGTGGGTGGTAGGAATCAGGGCTGTAGTGTTTTCCTGGTCAGCAGATGGAAAGATGCTGGGAAAAGGCCAGACACAGGGGAGTTGACCTCTTGGACTGTGGCTGCTGGTTCTCCCCCAGAAGCTGCGGTGGCAGTGGTGGGGGGTTGGGGGGCTTGCAAAAAAACACACTAACTGGTGCAAAAGGACATCCTGCCATCAGATGCTGTCATGCTCGAGAAACCACCATCAGCCTAAACCTCCAATGGGAAGCAGCTTATCCCTGCAGGGCAGGGAGAGGGGATGGGATGAGGGTCCCCCTGCTGTCTGGGGACAGTGTGTCTAGGACAGCGGTTCTCAACCTGTGGGTCGCGACCTCTTTGGCGGTCGAACGACCCTTTCACAGGGGTCGCCTAAGACCAACCTGCATATCAGATATTTACATTACGATTCATAACAGTAGCAACATTAGTTATGAAGTAGCAGCAAAAATAATGTTATGGTTGGGTCACAACAGGAGGAACTGTATTTAAAGGGCCAGAAGGTTGAGAACCACTGGGACTCTAAGGGGTGGAAGCATCCCCCAGGGCAAGCCTTGCTGGGTGGCCACCAGCAGCCCAGCATTCCTCTTGTCTGGACTTGTAGCCTCTCGTGAACAGGTGGAAATTGGGGTGGGGTTGCCGTCTGAGCAGCCCCTGGTGGCCATAGGCATGCAGGGCAGGTCCCACTGGGACTTACTTGATTCCGGGGACCTCGCAGGACTTGGGCCTGGACCCTGTCTGAAAGAGAAGACAGCAAAGGCTCAGCAGCCTCCTCATAGCATGGCTGATCTCCACAAGAGAGCTGAGTGATGCTCAAGGAGAAGCAAGCTATGGGGTCCTAGGGAGTCCCACAGATGAAGAGCGTCCCTAAGGGACTGTGTGTGTGTGTGGGGGGGGGGGGGGGCGCGTGCCCCAGACATGCCCAGGGGCTAAACCAAGCGTCAAGTGGAGAGGATCTCCCTATGGTCCCTCCCAGTTTCACTGTGTCTGCCTGGTAAGGTAGCACAGTCCAGGGGTGATGTGGTGCCTTGTCAGAGCTGGTGTCCCGGGGGGATCGTGTTGCCTGCTCTTTACATCTCAGCCTCTCAGGCTGTGCCACAGCTGTTGGCCACCAGCTCTATAGAGGTCCATTGGAAACCTGGGTGGTGGAGGCTAACCCCTCATATATTCCTGGATCAGGGTGGGAAGGAGAAGGAGTCAATAGGGTAGAGACTGCCTCTGCTCAGCATCTGTCTGTCCACCCCCAGAAAGAACATCATGTGGGGAAGCCTGAGGCAGCTTGGACTGGCTGCCCTGAAACAAAGAGGCTGCCACTGTGGCATTAGCGGGCCGGCCTTCCCGTGGTGCCTAGAGGTGTGACTCCCATGGGGACCCCAGCACACCACCATTTGAGGACCAGAACTCTGGCCACCCTGCAGGCTAGCCCAGGAGAAGGGGTCTTAGGGAAACCCTATGGGCAGTAAGACCTCTGTGAGCTAGAGCAGCGGTTGCCAACCGGTGGTCCCCGGACCACTGGTGGTCCGTGAGGTCTGAAAGGTTGGCGGTCGCTGGGCTAGAGACACTATTGCCACCGGAGATCTGCAGGCTCCAGGCCAGGCCTCTAGATTCTCATTCAAGGACAAAGCAAGGAACTCTCTTCCTCAGGCAGCAGACATGACAGGACAAAGCCTGCGTGCTAACAGGCCTCCACTGTGTCACGTTCCCTAATTCCTGTCTGCCTCTGGGGCCCTCAGGTAGACACTCCTGTTGGTGTTCTTTAGGGATTACCAGACAAGAATGTGGACCCACGGGGGAGGGCTGGGTCAGCCCACAAACACACCCAGTGAGAAGGGAATGCCTGACTGGCAGTAACTGGGCCGCCTCAGGGGGCCTGTGACCTTGAGCTTCAGTAGGGAACTGGGTGGAAGGGATTTCTACATGGCCACAGGCTCCTTAATTCTGGAAGTAAACATTAGCTTTATTACTGGACTTTTGCAAAGCACCTTGACAATGACTTTCTAAAGAATCTTTTCAAAAACATTCTACATAAACAGTATTAAGAATTCACCCACCCTTGGCCAGTGTTTCTCAGTAGTCAGCCCCCTACCAAAAGGTTGTGGGTTCGATTCCTGGCCCCAGTCAGGCAATATGCAGGAGGCAACAAATTGATGTGTCTCTCACATCGATGTTTCTCTTTTTCTCTCTCTCTGCCCCCTTTGCCTCCCTTCTACTCTCTCTAAAAAGCAATGGAAAAAATATATGTGGGTGAGGATTAAAAAAAAAAAGTCTCACCAGGATGCTGGGCTCTGCCACCCTCTTCTTACTCCCAGGATGAAAGGGTGTTTCCCCACCACTAGCCATCTTCCCTTTCTTTATGGCAGCACCACATTCAGGTGCAGGGACCCTGATGTCCTTGTGTCATCCTTGTGCAGGGGCCATACTAATCCCTGTATTGTCCAATTTTAGTGTATATGCTGTGAAAGCAAGCACGGGTTTTATTTAATTCTTTTTTTAAAAACATATTTTTTACTAATAGTATTTTCAGAGAGGAAGGGAGAGGGAGAGAGAGATAGAAACATCAATGATGAGAGAGGATCATTGACTGGGTGCCTCCTGCACGCCCCCAAACCCAGGCATGTGCCCTGACCAGAATCAAACCATGATTTCTGGTTCAGAGGTTGATGCTCAACCACGGAGCCACGCTGCCAGGCTTATTTAATTCTGTACATGCTTTTCACCAGTGTAACAGGCCTGCATTCATGGTAAATCAGCTGGCATGAGTGGTCAAGTCTGAGTGAGGGTTTTACTTCAGGGAGGATGAAGCTCCTTCAATGTGTTGTTTCATCTGCTTGGCTGTGCTTAAAAAAAGACCAAGAAAGAAACCACTTCTAAAAGCCCAAAGGCTCTTACCTTCTTGGTGTCCCATACTTGCTTAGAAAGGTTCTTGTCCGTCTCTGAGGTGGTCTCCTCCATTCCTGGGACTGTTAGTAGTAAGACTAGAGTGAGGTGTGGGGAGAAGGAGAGTCAGAAAGGGAATCTCTGCAGCTGCCTGGCGGTAGCAGGAGGGCACTTCCCTGACATACAGTCACAACCGTGATAGTAATGTGCCCCAATAGTGACTTCTGGGGATTGTACTAAAGTACAAAATGGGTTTCATTAAAACAAAACAAAAACATTTTAAAAAGTCAGAGAACCTGTGACTTAAGCGCTAGAGCAGCGAAAATAATTTTATGGTTGGGTCACAACATGAGGAACTGTATTTAAAGGGCCAGAAGGTTGAGAACCACTGCTCTAGAGCTAAGGACCTGTATCATTCAGCCTCCCAATGGGATCGACTCAGTCTTGGAGATGGCAGGCTATAGAGAACAGCTGAGAACTTCTCTCTGGCTCCAGTGAATGGCCACTGCCCTGTGGACAGCTGACTCTCCCTCTTGGGCCATCATCACAGTGTCACATTGCTCAGTGTTAGATGGGTTGGGTGGAGCCACCATGGTAGCTGTGGCCCCTTAAGTTAGTTGAAACGCCAGCCAACCCTAGAGGAGGGAAGGAGGGGAGAGAGGAGGAAAAAAGGGAAGTTCTGAGAGACTGGATGGGCATCATTTGAAGCCATGAAGCCAGTCGCACCCGAAGGCCCCTTCCTTGGACCTTTTGGTAACAGTGAGACTGAACATTTTCTTGATGAGACTCAACTTCTTCGTGCCCGTTGGGGGTTCAGGCCTGCGTTCGTGTTAAATCAGCTGGCATGAGTGGTCAAATCTGAGTGAGGGTTTTACTTCAGGGAGGATGAAGCTCCCTCGATGTGTTGAACAGAGCCAGATGGATCAACCCCGCCCTCCTGAAACCGGGAGGGGCCAGGCTCGGGGTGGGAGGGCAGCCAGGCTAACCTGACTCTGTCACCGTCTGGCCCCGACTGGAGGAAAGAGGACAGGTAACATGTCTCACTTCCCCACACCCCAAGGCCAACTGGACTCTGAGGTGCCAGGGGTTCCAGGCTTGCAGCTCTCTTCCACAGTCACAGAGCCCCACCTACCTACAAAAGCCCACATTTCTTGGGAGACCCACCATGGAGATGCCACCTCAGAATTGCCCCCCCAGTACAGGAAACAGGAGGGAAGCTCCAGGCACAATGTCCTCATCACCTCTGAACACTCAGAATCCTGGCTTTTATTACGAAGACAATTCCTTCTGCAATCTCACCTTCACTGCCTGATGAGCTAGGGTCCCAGGAAGATGGAGTGCAAAGAGAGCCCCCGCAAGGGGTAAAGTTCTGGTGGACAATCCTGTCAGTAGAATCTCCCTGGTGCTTACACACTTGCACAGTGAACTGCTAATAAAAAGCAATAAGCATTTGGGCTTTAACTGTACGTGATTAATTCTCTGGTTTCAGTGTCTTGGGGCAGATAGGCCCCTAAGGGGTTGCCTGCGGCTGGCCTCACAGCATCACATTCCCCTCTCTGGATGATGCTGCCCCAGTTTTTAAGATGGCATGTGCCCTCCTGGAAGGTCCCAGTGATGCTGCCTATGCCTGGCTCCGAGGAGAGGTTGGGAGCCTGGGCACAGATGGCCCAGCTGCAGCGCTATGTACATGGCCCAGTTGGAGAGGAGCCTCTGGGCAAGAGCTGGGAAAGAATCAGCCTTTTTCCCACCCACCAAGGTCAGGATGAGCCTATGATATGGACCATGAGGGCTCTGAGCAGCACAGCCAGGATATGGCCCAGTATAAAGCCTTGGGTCAAACTCTACCTGAAACTCAACATCTAGCTGTGACCTGCTTAGTCATGAGCTGATAACTGCCCCTTTTGCTTGAGCTTGCTGTCCCCTACATTTGAAAAAAACACGCAAGGTCCCCAGACTGCATGGCCATGCTGAATTCTTGAACAGAAGGCAATGGGTATTTACAGGCACTGCTTTCTCTGCCCAGAAACCTACACACGCTTCAAAATCCAACTCAAATAGTACCATCTCTGGTTTCCCTGAGCCCCTCCCCTTGTCCCATAGCACCCACTGAATCTTTCTTCACAGGTCTATCCACCCATGAGCTGTGACCTCTGCGAGCACAGGGACTACCATTGGACTTGCCTGACCTGAGGAAAGATGCCCATGTACCTGGCCCATACCTCTTTTCTGGTGTGCGTCCTGGGACCCCCCCATAAAGGGCTCTGGCTGGGTGGGTGTCATTGTGCTCTGGTGCAGGGCAGAGTCAGAATTGGTCCTAGGAGAGGAGAGAGACAGTGAGCAAAGGCCCTAAGGATGATGAAGGACAGTCCTGGCTCCGCTTGATCCAGGACACACCGGATGGGACAGAGGCGGGGCAGTTGTAGGTCTTTTTTTGTGGGCTGTTGCACCTGAGCATTATTCTCAAAAGAACCACAGGAGTGACCATGACCATGGTTTTCGTCTGCAAAGCCTGTTTGCAGAAGAGATGTCCCTCTGTCCTAACCTGCCTGTCTGTCCCCAGTCCCTCCCACCTCCCCACCCTCTGTGTACTTCCCTGCTTTAAGGAAAGGACAGAGCCTTCTTGCTGAAACCTTTTGGAGAGGGGGCCCAATGGTCCTACAGTGGCCAAGCCTTGTGGGTACAAGCCCCTAGCCCATCACTGGGTCCCCTTTGGTGACAAACACCAATGGGCAACCCCACCCTCTGGGACACTCAGTTGCAAACCAGGTGTGATGGGCAGGAAGGGGAGGCAGTGACATAAGGCTCAGAGAAGGCCCCAGAAAGAAAGCATCCCCTGGGTGAGAAGGGGAGGGAATGGCGTGTGTGTGTGTAGATGAGGATCTTGTTCCAATCAGCCCAAATGCTGCCAAGAGCTCAATCTTCCGCCCCAGGGTCAGGGTAATCTGCCCCCAACTACAGGTGCCTGGAGGGAGGGGTTTCAGAACAGCCTTCAGCTGCCCAGGACACTATGGGTGCCCAAGGGTAGCTGGGTGGACATGCAAAGGTGCATCAGCACAGCTAGCAATTCGGGGATGAGAATAAGAGCTGCATGCACCCAATGGGGATGACCCAGACACTGAGAGTGACATGGAAGGAACTTAGTTAAGGGAGAAGAGCAGATTACAAAGGATCAGCCATTCTCTGATCCCAGGGCTAGCTGTGCAGTGAGGAACCAGTCAGGGTCCTAGCCACCCCCTCACCCCAACTATGTGTCTTTGAGCAAGTATTCTGACCTCTCTATGCTCACTTTCCTTATATCTACAATGGGGATAACAACACCTATTCCACAATGCTCTGTGTGTTTTATATCAGTTAATGTATTGATGGCTGAATAGGGCCTGATATATGATAAGTACTTGGTGGGAATTTAATTATGCTATTGAGTTAAATATATTACATACTGTATGATACACATATATATTTTTAAGTTTCCTTACTTTTGGTCTTTTTTTTTTTTTTAATATATTTTATTGATTTTTTACAGAGAGGAAGGGAGAGAGATAGAGAGTTAGAAACATCGATGAGAGAGAAACATCGATCAGCTGCCTCCTGCACATCTCCTACTGGGGATATGCCCGCAACCCAGGTACATGCCCTTGACCGGAATCGAACCTGGGACCTCTCAGTCCGCAGGCCGACGCTCTATCCACTGAGCCAAACCGGTTTCGGCACTTTTGGTCTTTTTATTTATTTATTTATTTTTTACTGAAATTGCATATACACATACACATTTTCTGTATGTGGTAAAGTATGGGTAACAAGCTTTACCATTTTTTTCATAATTTAATTTTTTTTAATTTATTGATTTTTAGAGAGAGGCAGAAAGGGAGAAGAAAACATCAATTTGTTGTTCTACCCATACATGCATTCACTGGTTGATTCTTGTATGTACCTTGACTGGTGATCGAACCTGCAACCTTGGTATATTGAGACAATGCTCTCACCAACTGAGCTACCCAGCCAGGGCCTTAACCATTTTTAAGTGTATACTTCTGTGGCATTAAATGGATTCACACTGGGTGCAGCCAACACCTGTATTATATACTAGAGCACAGCTAGCAATTCATGCATGGGTAGAATCCCTCAGCCTGGCTGGCGATCGAGGCCTATCGGGGGGCTGACCAGCTCGGGGGAGGGACCCCGGGAGGTTGGCCAGCCAGCCCCCCAACTGGGACTTATTGGGGGAGCAGCTGGCAGGGAGGAGGGACCACGGGAGGTTGGCTGGCTGGTTGGAGGGGCCGGCTGGCCAGGGGAGGAGCCACAGGAGGTTGGCTGGCCATGGGAGGTTGGCTGTGGGAGCACACTGACCACCAGGGGACAGCTCCTGCAATAAGTGCCTGTCTCCTGGTGGTCAGTGCGCATCATAGCGATTGGTCTACTGGTCATTCCGGTCAGTTGGTCCTAACAGTCACTTAGGCTTTTATATATATAGATATTTATACTTATTATTTTAGACCTTTCTAGATAATGGTATTATGGGTGCTTTTTCCTCCTTTGGAAGGAGGAGACTAGACTAGTCTTCTAGTAATAAATGTATAATACTCTTTATAATCATATTTTCATGACTGTTTATCAATGTGGGAAACCACAACATTAAATGGGGGGAAAAAAGCAAGCTACAACACTGAATAACCTATCTAATAAAGATGGAATATGCTAATTGACCCTCACACCATCGCAAAGATGGCAGCACCCACAGCCAATAAGGAGGGAATATGCTAATTGACTGTCCCACCCTCAAAGATGGCAGTGCCCACAGCCACAAGATGGCAGCGCCCAGTCCCCTCAGCCCTGCTGGGGCGGCAGGCGTGCTGCTTCGCGTGCCTGCCTCTGGAGTCCCCCAGTCCCCTCAGCCCCGCAGCCGCTCAGGGTCGGCCCGAAGTACAGGCAAGCCTCGGATGTCGGCTGCCCAGCCACCCAGGGCTGGCCCAAGGCGCAGGTAACCAGGGCCAGCTGAGGCTTGCGCTGCCAGCAGTAGCAGCAGCAGAGGTGTGATAGGGCATCACCTGCACCTGAGGGCTCCTGTGAGAGGGGGCAGGCTGGGCTGAGGGACCCCCCTTCCTGTGCATAAATTTTCATGCACCAGGCCTCTAGTTCAATATAATTTCAGCTTTGCTTAAAAAAGAAAAAGAGCTGATTTCTAAAAACTCCTAGATGCTTTTTTATTTTTATTTTTTTAAATATATATTTTATTGATTTTTACAGAGAGGAAGGGAGAGAAATAGAGAGTTAGAAACATGGATAAGAGAGAAACATTGATCAGCTGCCTCCTGCACACCCCCTACTGGGGATGTGCCTGCAACCAAGGTACATGCCCTTGACCGGAATTAAACCTGGGACCCTTCAGTCCGCAGGCCGACGCTCTATCCACTGAGCCAAACCGGTTAGGGCTCCTAGATGCTTCTTAGTTTTGTCATTTTAAAGTGACTACATACTGATTTTCCAAGCACAACCAGGATGAAAGTTTGGTTTTGTTTTCAACAAGAGGGCTAGGGGCTGGTTCTGGGTCACTGACCTTCTCCAGCTGGTGTCCGAGGGTGGTGAGAGGTACACAGTACCATAGGGGCAGCTGTCCGCTTGAGTGTGAGTTAAGGGGTCAGTGCTATTGACTCAAGCCCCACCTTAGCCCCAAAAACCTGGTGGCCAGGCTACTGGGAACCTACAAACAGCTGGGCCTGCAGGGTGGGAAGGGGGGGCCCTTTCCTTCCTGGCTGCGAGTGGCCCCCGGGGTGGCCCCATCCACCTAGCACTCAGCACTCACCCCCTGCGAGCACACGTGCGGGCTACACCCCTTCCAAGAGGGGCCCCAGCTGTGAAACTGGGGCTCATGGGGGCGGCAGGGAGTCTAGTTCAGATGACCCAGGTCATGACTCTTAATTCTGGGCTGATGGGCGGATCCTGGGGCCTGAGGGCTCTGTCTGGGGCCCAGCTGGTCAGGCTTCCCCTGCCGCGGAAATGAGAACCAGGAAAGAACAGGCTTCTCTGTTCTAGGAAGCAGAGGGTCCCAAAGCAGCACTCAGACTCGGGGGGGGGGGCGGGGGGGCTGGCTGGCTGGCTGAGCACCAAGGGGTGGCCAAGGTGGGGGGGAACTCCTGACGCTCTCTCTGCTTAGCTAAGGTACAGACAGGAATTTTGTGTTTTGAGAGCGGTACACCAACATGGCCTTAATGTGTAGTCACTCTGCTCACAGCCTTCCTGGGCCCCACTGCCCAGCTGGGCATCCAAGTGCAATGTGATTCAACATCCCCTTCCCCAATTCTCACCTCAGGCTGCATGCTCCAGCGGCCACTTCTGCATCCTTGTTCCCTGTGTCCCTCAGTCCCCACCTAGCCAAAGGTTCTTCAGCTTGCCTCACTGCCTCCTCTGGGAAGTCCACTGGGGTGACCCCGATCCATTCCCAGAGCTGGTAGCTCCATTAGTTAGACAAACTCAGGCTCCTGCAGTCACCAACGGGGCCCTGCCCCCCTGTCCAAGTCCTCTGGGAAAAGGATATCTGCCGTCCATGTTTGTCCACTGACAGAGGCCGGCGGTGTGGGGAGCCGAGCCGGCCGCGCTCCCGGTATACTCTGTCCACCAGCCCATGGTGCCGGGTAGTCCGGCTGGTGTCCAGGCCTGAGGACTGGAAGGGTGTCTGGGGGAGGGGAGAGGGAGAGAAGGAGATGGGGGGAAAAATGAGAGAAACCCAAAACGGTTATCAGCTATAGCCTGTCCCCAAGATCTGACCTCATGGCCTCCCACTCCTGAGACAACCTTGGCCACCATGAGGCAACCCAGACCAATTTACTCCTTTGACCAGCTCCCAGCCTCCTAGCACTATGGGTTGGGGGCAAGTTGAGGACCCTGGGCGTCGAGGTGGCAGGCGTGCAGTGCGGCAGGCATGCACAGGCCAGGCAGAATGACACAAGCTCGGGGCCAGTGCTGGCCAGGGTGCCAGGGGTGCAGATGGCCTGAGCAGTCCCCAACCCCCAACCCCCACCCTCAGCCTCACCAGGTGCAGACAGGCCTCCGCCTTCTCTCTCGGGCCTGGCTGGCCTCCTTTTCCCACCTACGTCATCCCTGGAGAGGCTGCCAAGAGACAGCCCAAAGCTCTAGCCGAGGATGTTAAGGGCCACCTGGCCAAGTGCTGGCTCCCTGGAGGCTCCTTGTTGAGCCTGGGGTCAGCCTCAACTGAGACGCAGCCCCCAGCGCTCTCCACCACATCCTGGCAACACCATTAGCCAAGTGTAGGCACTTTTTGGAGCCCTAGCCCATGGCTTGGCAGGATAGGGCTTCTTCTAGCACCTGGGGCTGGCATGAGGTCCCCGGCCAGGCCCTACTCCCTCTCCCAGCTCCATGCCCCTGGGGCCCCCAGGAGCCTGCTCTCAGCCATCCCTAGCACTGTGGGGCTTCTTGCCATCTGACTGTGGTAAGACTGGCAACTTTAGCCAGCTCTGGACACAGCCTGTCCCCCTCCCCGGCCATCTGGTCCTTGGGCCTTCCTCTCTTCTCTGGGAAGTGGGGCAAAAAGTGGCTGAAATTCTGCTCTTCCCCATGTATCTAAACACCTCACTTGGCATTCAGGGCTGACTGCTCTCCAGTGTCCAGGGCCCCTCTCTCTCTCTGACCCAGCACAGACCTGCCAGCTTGGGAGATAGCAGGTACCCACTGTACTGGGTACAGTACTGGCCACGACTTGGGCTCAGCTGCAGAGGGAGGGAGCCTCACCCTCCAGCAGGGACACCAGAGGGCAGAGGCCATTCATCTCCTCTCAGAGATGCCTGGGGAGCAGAGGGGAAACTGAGATGGCTGAAGCATAGCCAGAGGCAGAGAAGCTCGGCCTGGCCGCAGCCCAGCTCACCAGGCCGAGTCTAGAATCTGTGCACACCTGTGTGCATGTGTCATGGGAACAAACATGCAGCGTTGGTGCACATGCTTGAATTCTTGGGTGGGATCTCTCCATGTGACCACACGAATTTCCCCAGACACGGGGGTGGGGGGTGGGGGGCGGTGCAGAGCAAATCAGTTTCCATTTGTCAGACAGGACACCTCCCACCAGGCCAGGAGGGCAGCCACACTGGGGACACCAATAGCCTCAGCCCAGGGGCTCATTTACCAGAAAGACAGGAGCCGCTGCCAGGGCATCCCCCAGAAATCCGCTGGGCTAGAATGCAAAGAACCAGATTCTGAGATGCTCCAGCCTCACCCTCAGCCCTAGGACCCAGCAGGCCCTGCACCCTTAGCCCTGCGGTCACAGTGATCCAGGCAGGGCCAGCTTGGGTGCCCAGAAGATGCTCCCCTCCAGGGAGGAGGGACAGGAAGACAGAGGAAGGGGGAGAGCCAGGGAGGAGGAAATACCCTGACAAAGAGGTCAGGTTTTGGTCAGCTAGACAGCCCTATGCATCTGTTCTCATGAGGCTGTTCAAGGAGGCCATACCCCAGGGGCCCAGAGGTGAGCAGGGCAGACCCAGAGTCAGTCTGGGGGACCCTGGCCAGTGGCCTACTGCATCCTGGCAGCATTATTATGGGAGGAGTAGGAGTTGGTGGATTACTCAGGTGGGAGCTGAGCTCCCTGAGGACCAGCCCAAGTTCCACCTGGCCTATCAGCATGTGGACAGATGTGATTGTTTCTGGGGCCCTGTCTCAGCAACGGGGTGAAAGTGTGACAGTCCACGGACCTGTCCCTGCAGAGCAGACACCATGCTGGAGTGGCCTGGCTCTCAGCCCTGGCTCCCTGGCCCACCTTGCTTCCACTTCCACCTGTAGACTAGGGTCAGGCATGGCCCCAGGGAAGAGGCTGGCACTGCGCCCAGGTGGTGAGTTTTATCTCTCGCTATTTATGATAAGGATGTGCATGGCGGCCTTGTGGCCTGCAGGAGCCATGCTGTATAGGTCTCTGCCAAGAAACATTTGTAGACAAGTGGGGTCAGGTCTCAGGGCCTCCTTCTGAGAACCTCTGGGCTTGAGGATTAGTGAGGCTGATGGAGCCAAGCCCCAGAGGCCCTAAGCGGTTCCCGCTGCTGCACAGACGGCCAACAGGTGTAGTGGCTGCCGAAACGCTCGCAGCCAGACTGAGGCCTCGCTGCAGGGTCTGCTGATGCTGACAGGGGACTGGCCAGGGGGGGATCTGGGCAAGGTCTGGCCAGGCCATCCCAGGGTCAGAAAAGGAGTAGGAGGGTGTGGGGTGGGAGGGATGCAGCAATAGTTTGCTGACACTGGCTGTCCAAAGCAGCCATCACACATACAAATTTGCCCAGAGTGGATGTGCCCCAGGTGGGAGCCCAGGGCAAGCTCCCACAGGAAGGCAGTGTGGGAAGATCGTGTGGGGGATTGCTCACCTGGAACGGTAAATCCACAGTGCCGCTCCCAATCTGGTTCACATTGGGCAGGGACCCGCCATAGTACTGGCCACGGCTTGGGCCCAGCTGCAGGTACTGGGACTTTTGGAGCTGGAGCTGTAAGAGAAACCGGCAGCTGCAGCGAGGGCTGGCGGGGCCATCCTCAGCACACCTTGCCTGGAAAGGACCCATGTGGTGGGGTCAGTAGCACCAATCACAGAGGGTGTAGGACCCATGACTCAGATTTTCAAAGAAGCCAGTGTCTCTCCACCCAAAAAGGCAGAATCAGAAACCCAAGGTGCCACAAGAGGTCCTCCCCAGGACTGTGTGAACCTCAGGGAGCTTTCTTTGCTGGCTGACGCGGCAGGTTTGTGAATGAGTAAGAGTATAGAGCAGGCCTGGAGCCTAGAGCCTGAGGAGGAGGCCTCTCACCCACCCGGGGGAGCCATTTCTCATCGTGGCCAAAGGCTTTGTTACTAGGCACAGGCCAGATGCTGCAAAATGATGCCTGGACAGACACAAGAGAAATCTTCTTTCCAATGGCCTGGATCAGAGGAGTCAGCTCAGAAGTGTAGCACTGACTTTCAAAGTGCAAGATGTGGCTCCTCCAGCAGCACACAAGACAAGCAGATCTGCCTGAGTTCAAGGGTCCTGCCCAAGGCCCCAGGCTCCTTCTGCCTGTTCGTCCCTCTGCCTCACCAGGACTGGGCCCAGTGGTTGGCTCTCATCTGGGCTGGCGGAATTCCTGCAGTCCTCTGCCCATCACTCAACTGGGGACTTTTCCCACTTCAGAACCAGGAGCCCGAGGTTCCCTGGCCAGCAATGGCTGCCTCGGACCTGGACAGGCAATCGCGTCTTCTCTCTCAAGCAGCTGATTCCACTTTTTGGGAACAAGATCAGATGCCCTGGCCCAGGCAGCACCACCTATAGTCCATCACACTGCTGTGGGAGGCAGTTATCATGAACAAGGGGTGGTTGGCTGGGCATGCAGGAAGGGGTGGTGTTGCTCTCCCAGCTGGGGCGGTTGCTAGGGTCAACTCTGTGTACACAACAAGGCCACTTGTGGTCCCTCACAAATAGCTCCTAGTGGCCTCCACCAGCTGGCCGCCCACACCACCCGCTCCCCAACTAGTGCCCAGCTTCCTGGGGGGGGGGGGGGGTGGTTAGACACTGGAGGGAAAGTGAAGCCTGGAAACTGGCCATCCACTCAGCAGAGCACCTAACTCAGGTAAACAGCTGCTTCCTGCAGGCCGTGTGGAACTGGGAGAGAGGCTGACCTTGCTCTATTCCTGCCCAGGTGGTTTGCAAGTCTGTGGGCCCAGTCCAGGGTCTGTCTTTGACATGAATACCCCAATGTGTCCCTCCCCACGGTTATGAGAAACAACACAGGCTAGAGGCCCCACTCATGCCTTGGCACAGGTAACCTCAGACCCGAGACCCACTCCATTCCCTCCTTGTGTTTGAGCCCTGCTTCCACCTCTTAAGAACCACCTCTGGGGCCACAGCCCCCTCCTGGCCCTCATTTACCCCCACCAGTTTCCTCATCTCAGCCCTGGGCCTTTTTGTTCCCCTTACCCACTCAGCACATGCAAGATGTCCTTCTCACCTGTCCCTGCCCAACACCCACTCCCCTGCAGAGAGCCCTGTGTAAATGGTGACTTCTCCAGCCTCCCTCAGTCCCACCTTGCTGAGAGGACCCCTACAGGTCTGTCAGCTTCTGTCAGTGCCTACACCGTGCTGGTCACAACTCCCCCAGCACAGGCAGCAGCATCCACTGGGCTGGGTAAAGTGGAGACCACAAGGGCACGGAGACCACAAGGCCAGTGGCTCTGGGAAGATGTGGTGTGATGGATGCGGCCACTTCTTTAGGGCCCTCCCCAGGCCTCAGTACCCCCACCCCTGCACCAACAGGCTGCAGTGACACCCCCACCTGTCAGCCTCTCCCAGGCTTCACTCTCCAGACAAGCCAGCCTTGATCAGGTAAATGGTGGGCCTTCTAATGAGATTAAGGGGAGTCAGTGTGCTGAAGGTTGAGCTCTGTCCTGCAAAGCCAGCGAGAAGTCGTGTGCTCTGGACAGGCCTGTTGGCCCCTCTCACCACAAAGGCTTCACAGGCTGGCCCTTTGCTTTCCCCGACCACCAGGCTCCACACCTGAGACGGCTGCTGCTGTGAGGCCTTTGCACTGGTGCTGCCTCCTCTATGAGGCTCTTCCCACTGGGCTAGCCCAACACTGAGCACCTCGCCCCCACAGGGTTACCTCCTCCACAAAACTACCTGACTGAGGTCTGTCTGATCCCATCAGATTGTCGGCCCCATAAGGACTCTGGCACAATGGAAGAGTCCAGCACACATGGGGAACAAGTAAAAATAAGGTGACATATGAGGACAGGAACAAGAGTTGGATACACTCAGGATCCCAGGCAGGAACCACATTTCTCCTGTGCCCACATGGGACCCTTAGCCCCAACCTCCAGGAAACTGAGGCTCAAGAAAGAAGAGATGGCTGTTCGAGTGCAGAGGCAGCATGTGCCCCAGTCCGGGGCCCAATCTGGGAACCGCCCATGAGAGGGAAGCAAAGAGCACACTTTGTCCCCTTGCCAGCTCAGGCACATGATGCTTCTGGGACGGAGCACTGACTGGGACCCGGGGGGATTTGCACACCCTGGCTCAAGCCACCTTTGGGAGTGTCCCTGGGAGGGAAAGACCGGAGCTTCACCAGGTTCTCCAAGTATTCCAGCAGCCATGGGGACACATGCAGAGAGCCCCCAAGAACTCCTAGTAGGATCTAATTTTGATTCTTATGGAGCCACGTGAGTTTTCTGGGGCCACCATTCTCTGACAGGTGTATTCACCCAGTTTGTCTGGCTGCATTCCTCCAAGTTCCTTCCCAGGTTCAGCTTGGGCAGCAGGTAGTGAGTTCCAGATGGTAGACAGCCCCTCCTGGGCTCCATTCCCCACACTGGGCCCTCCCCCTATACTGCTCAGTTGAGGTGACATGTGCATGGCTGACTATCTCACTGAGGCCATGGAAGACAGCACCAAACACCCTGGGCCTAGTTATTCCAGGGAGAGGAGGACTGAGGGTCACCAGCTCTGACATGTGACTCCCCAGTCTCCATCCTGTGGCTGCAAGAGATTGCAGTGACCACTCATGCCACGTGTCCATGGGTCATGCTGTCTCTCCCCAGGTCTCCCCTTACCCACTGTGTAAAGGATTGGAAACCTGGGCTCTGAGGGAGATGGCTGTACTAGCAGGTGCCCCAAAAGGAAGGCCCAAAATAGCTTTTCTTTTTTCACTAATCCTCATTGGAGGATATGTTTCTATTGATTTTAGAGAAAGAGAGAAAGGGAGAGAGAGAGAGAAACATCAATGTCAAAGAGAAGCATCGATCAGCTGCTTCCCATATGTGCCCAACCAAGGATTGAACCTGAAACCTAGGTATGTGCCCTGACTGGGAATTGAACCCACAACCTTTTGGTGTAGGGCAGTGGTCGACAAACTGCGGCTCACGAGCCACATGTGGCTCTTTGGCCCCTTGAGTGTGGCTCTTCCACAAAATACCGACTTCTGCACATGGGCCACGAACTTTCAATCGCACAGTACATGCGCGCCCGCACGTGGTATTTTGTGGAAGAGCCACACTCAAGGGGCCAAAGAGCTGCATGTGGTTCGCGAGCCGCAGTTTGCCGACCACTGGTGTAGGGGATGACGCTCCAACCAACGGAGCAACCTGGCCTGGGCTTTTCGCTCTTTTTTAAACTTTTTTTTTTTTTTAATCAAAACAAAGTTCCCATAACATATAACAAACCATTTTAACATATACAATTCAATGACATCTAGTACATTCACAATGTTATGCAACCATCACCTCTTTCTAGTTCCAGAACATTTCTGTCAACCCAAAGGGAAGCTGCATCCCCATTAGCAGTCACCTCCCATCTTCCTCCCCCTCAACAACCACTAAGCCACTTTCTGTCTCTATGGATTTTCCTGTTCTGCACCTTTCATACAGATGGAATCACACATTATGTGGCCTTTTGTGTCTGACTTCCTTCACTCAACACAATATTTTCTAGGTTTATCTCCATGTTGTAGCATGTGTCAGTGCTTCACTCCTTTTCATGGCTGAATAAAGTTCCACTGTGTGGATGAACCACACTGTGTTTGTCCTACATCTACTGAGGGACTCTTGAGCTGTTTCTACCTTTTGGCAACTGTGAATACGGTGCTCCTGTGGACACAGGTAGACAGTTTGAGTCCCTGTTCAAATCTCTAGGTATATATCCCTAGGAGTGGAATGGCTAGGTCATATGGTAACTCTGTAATTTATTTTTTGAGGAATAGCCATTCTGTTTTCCATAGTGGCTGTACCATTTTACATTCCCACCAATACTACATAAGGGTTCCAATTTCTCCACACCCTTGCCTATGCTTGTCCGTTTCTGTTGTTTTAACAGTAGTCATCCTGATGGGTATGACATATCTCATTGTGGGTTTGGTTTGCATTTCCCTGGCGACTAGTAATGCTGAGCACCTTTTCATGGCCTGTTGGTCATTTGTCTAACATCTTTGGAGAAATGTCTGTCAAGTCCTTTGCCCATTTTAAAATTGGGTTTCTCTTTTTTCGTGTTGTCATAAGAGTTCTTTATATTTCTGAATATTAATCCCTTATCAGCTATATGGTTTGTAAATATTTTCTCCCATTCTGTGAGTTCTTTTTACTTTCTTAATAGTCTCTGGATGCACAAAAGTTTTAAATGTTGATAGCGTCCAATTAACCTATTTTTCTTTTGTTGCTTGTGCTTTAGTGTCATATCCAAAAAGCTATCGCCAAATCCAAGGCCAGGAAGTTACACCTATGCTTCCTTCTAGATTTAGCTCCTATATTTGCTCCACTTCGAGACTTTGAGTTAATTCTTATTAACGTTGTTGCTGCCCTGGTCCTACATCACAGCCTACCCTCATGCCAACCAAGGGCTCCATGGTGAGGAGCCCAGCCAACCTCCAGAAGCATGCCAGGGACACTGGAGTTTTGAATCACACATCTGCTTAGTGAGGGAGGGAATAATGAATGAATGAGGGAATGAATGAAAGCATCACAGGCTTGTGGCCCAGCAAGGATTCCAGGCTGAGTCACCGCCCCCCCTCCACCCCCCAAGCTGAGTGAGATACTCCCCAGCTGCCTCCTTATTCGTTCCCAAAGTGTAAATACAGAACCAGATACACAAACACCGAGTGAGTCTCGGAATGCCTTTAATCAGGCTCTGTGGTTGCTGCCAAGTTCCTGGCCCCGGCTGAATCAGAGGGTCCACTGGGAGCACGTTTGTTTCCCTGTTGGTGCAGTTGTTGAGCACAGACCTTCCGGCTGGGATGTGTGAAGGGTCCCTCGGGGTCTGAGCTCAGCACAGCTGGATCATGTGGGCCTCTCTCCCAGAGAATGAGACCCCAGACCTGCCAGCCAGCTGGGAGCCCACCCTGAATGAGGCCTTGCTGCAGCCCTCAGCAGGGGAGACAGGACTTAATTTCCATTTTATAAGCAAGGAAACTGAGATACTGAGGGACAATAGGCTCTGAGGTTGCCCAGTGACAGGAGGGGCCTCAGTCACAATCCAGGCTCTTTTCCTAACAAACCCAACTTTCCGCAAGGCCCTTCCTTCTACCTCTAGGTCCTTGAACCCACTCCACTCTTTTCTAGAACTTTCCATGGAGCTCCTTCTCATCACCTGGATTTCAGCTCATACACCTCCTCAGGGAGTCTTCCCTGACCCCTACTTCCAAAACAACCCTCTATCATAGTCCAGACTGCTATAATAAAGTACCACAGACTAGGCAGCATAAACAACAGAAACTTATTTTTCATGGTTCTAGAGGTTTGGGAGCCCAAGACCAATATGCCGGCAGAGTGGGGTTCTGGTGAGGGCCCTCTTACTGGGTTGCAGGTGGCCACCTTCTCGCCATATCCTCACATGGTCTTTCCTTGGGTGTGTGTGAAAAAGACTCTCTCCTCTTCCTCTTCTCATTAGGGCACCAGTCATACCGGATCAGAACCCCACCCTTATGACCTCATTTCACCTTAATCTCTTCCTCAAAGGCCCCATCTCTACATATACTCATACTGGGGATTAGGGCTTCCACATGTGAATTCAGTCCATGACACCTGCTCTGGGATATGTTGCCTGCCTGTGTCTGCCAGTGGGCCAGTGGGCCCTGATGGCTGGAGTCCTGCTTGCCGGGCCTCCCTGGGTACCCTCTAGGACCAGTGCCCACCCCAGGAAGTGACTATCCACAGCTGAGAAGCTCAGAGTCACCCCACAGCCAGCCAGGACCAGGGACGCCTGGACTCTCCTAGCAGAAGCCTCTAGGCTGCAGAGTGGCCTGTGGGAAGGGGCCTTCTTGTGCCTGGCTCTAGATGCAGGAGTCAGTGAGGTAAGGGGGTGTGCTCCTCAGGTGCTGCTGAACAGCAGAGAGGAGCAAAATTTCCAGAATCAGTTCCCCAAACATAAAGTGACACACCTGCTCAATGGGGTCATGGGCTGGGAAATGGATGGGAGCACCTGAAGAGCATCACATGTGGCTGCAAGGCTGTGAGATGGACCTGGAACAGAGGGTGAATCAGCTCAGCCCCTGTGCTGGGCTGACTTGGAATCTCAGAATGTGACCTTGTTTGAAAATGGAGTTTTTGCAGATGTAATTAATTAAGACTCTTGAGACAAGATCATCTTGAATTTAGGGAAATCCCTAAATCCAACAATTAGTGTCCTTATAAGAAGAGAATAGAGACAGACAGGGATGGAAGCAGAAATCGAGGTGATATAACCACAAGCCAAGGAACCCCAAGGGTTCATGGCAGCCCGTAGAAACCAGGAGCAAGGCTTGGGACAGACTCTACTTCAGGGCCCCCAGAAGGATCCAATCCTGCCCATACCCTGATCTCAGACTTGTAGACTCTAGAACTATAAGGGAATAAATTTGTTATTTTAAGCCCCTGAAACTGGACAGTTGAGGAGAGCTGACAACAGGAACCTCAAGCTGACACTCCAGGATAAAGATTGAGCTAGCAAACCCTGGCTGGTGTGGCTCAGTTGGCTGGCGCATCATCCCGTACACCAAAAAGTGGCAGGTTCAATTTCCAGTCAGGGCACATACCCAGGTTGTGGGTTCGATCCCTGGTCAGGGTGTGTGCGGGATGCAACCAATCGATGTTTCTTACATCAATGTTTCTCTCTCTCCCCCTTCCTCTCTCTAAAAATTAGTAAAAAATATGCCCAACCGGTGTGGCTCAGTGGTGGAGCATCGACCCATGAACCAGGGGGTCATAGTTTGATTCTCAGTCAGGGCACATGCCCAGTTGTGGACTCAATCCCCTGTAGAGAGTGTGCAGGAGACAGCCAATGGATAATTCTCTCAGTCATTGATGTTTCTCTCCCTCTCTCCCTTCCTAGCTCTATCCTGGGAGCACTGGGCGGAGCAACAGAAATGTGGGGCCTTGCTGGGTACGTAGCTCAGCCTGGCTGCACACCTCCCTTTGGCTTGCATCTGGACACCATGCCACAGGGCTGGAGCATGATGCTGTGAGCAATGCAATTTGCCCCCACCTCCTCATCTCTGCCTTGTATAAGCCCTGGCTGATCTGAGACAGGTATGAGGGCCCTGAGTGAGAAGTGGGGGGCTGAGCTTTGCAGGGTCCACACACAGCTTGAAAGCAAAGCCCAGAGACACCAGCAGGGCCAACTGGAAGACCAAGCTACCTTCTGCCATCATCTGGTAGAAGCTGTGCTAGACAACTTTTTACATTTCAGCTATCTGCTACCCCTGGTTCCATGTCATCGTATCCTTAGGAGAGAAGGCTAACTGCCTGAATGGCACAAGATGACCAGCACATGCGCGCCAACCGCACCCCATCTGTCCGAGCACCTGGTTCCCACAGCACGGTTGAGTATGCTCACTGCTGGCCAGTATCCCTGAAGCAGGTGGCCAACCCCAGCACACAGCGCAACCCCATCTAAATAGCCAAGGGCACCCTGTTTCCTTGTGATCTCCAGAAGCTCTCCAGGCCTCCTCAGGGGCTACTGGCCCTGCACAGCAGGAGGCTCTGGGGAATCCACATGGCTGGATGCTTTCAGCCAGAGGAGCTTCCAAGAATGAGGCAAACAGAATTGAGTTAACTTCTAAAGATGATCAGGCTTAAAAAGGGAACTCAGAGCTGCTCATTTACACTGTGACTGCATTATCATGTATGTCACTTGGCTTCTGGAGCTCATAAGATCAGATCTCTGATATATACATGTATAAATTTTTTAAACGCTTTTATTGATTTCAGAGAGAGGAAGGGAGGGAGAGGGAGAGAGAGAAACATCAAGCAGCTGCCTCCTGCACATCCCCTACTAGAGGCTGAGCCCACAACCCAGGCATGTGCCCTGACCAGGAATCCAACTGGTGACCTTCCGGTGCATGGGAAGACGATCAACCAACTGAGCCACACCAGCCGGGCAGGTCTCTGACATTTTGTTTGTGTGTTCTTTTAAATATGATTTTAATGATTTCAGAGAGGAAGGGAGAGATAGAAACATCAACAATGAGAGAGAATCACTGATCGGCTGCCTCCTACACACCCCCACTGGGGATCAAGCCCCCAACCTGGGCATGTGCCCACACCGGGAATCAAACCTTTACCTCCTGTTTCATAGGTCAACGCTCAACCACTGAGCCACGCTGGCCAGGCTGTGTATGGTTTTTTGTTGTTATTCCTCACCTGAGGATATTTTTTCTATTGATTTTTAGAGTGGAAGGGTTGGGGAAAGAGGGAGAAAGAAACATCCATGTGAGAGAGACACATTTATTGGTTGCCTCCTGCACATGCCCCGACTGACCAAGGCCAGAGATCAAATCTGCAATCCAGGTACATGCCCTTGACCAGGAATCATACCTGTGATCCTTCATTGAGAGGACTGACACTCTAACCATTGACCAACACTGGCAAGGGAAGATCTCTGATATTTTTAAGACCAAATCCTTTGTATGCTATAGCTCACAATTAATTCTTTGCAGCTAATTAAGCCAAGGAAGCCTGGGAATAGAGTTTGGAATAAGGTTAATAAAGTCCCTTGCCTAGCTAAAAAAAGAGAGAGAGAGAGACAGACAGACAGACAGACAGGGGTCAGGGCAGTGTACACTTCCAACCCCTGGGCAGCCTCTCAGGTGGCAGGGCACTGGTGAGAGACACTTCTCCAGGAGCTGGGAGGAACCTGACCCTGGAGCCCCTCTCTGTTCATCTGCCACTTTTTAGCACTCTGTGTCCTGGGACTGCCAGAACAAATGACCACAAACCAGGGGACTTAAAACAACAAAATTTATTCTGTCACAGATCTGGAGGGTGTGGACAGGGATGGCTCCTTTTGGAGGCTCTGACAGAGAGTCTGTTCCAGGCCTCTCTCCTGGCTTCTGGTAACTGCAGGCAGTCCATGGCATTCCTAGGCTTATAGTCACACTAGTGGCCCAGTGCATGAATTCATGCACACTGAAAGAAAATTAATTAGAAGAAATATTTTAATATCACTATTCGCTCTTTCTCTATAATAGAATTGTCAACCAAATTCACAATCAACAATGACAGATGGAAACACAGGGGTGCGACTGGTGCCAGCGAGAGCTTTATATGTATCACACATGCACGAGTCAACTTAGCCTTTTATATAGAAAGAATAAACTTGCTTAATTAGACCTGCTTTCTGATTTAGCTAAACTTTTTCCAGTCCAGTGAAGCACCCCAACTTCTCTTTCAGGTAATTGTCAGCAATACAGCAGTAAATATCAACACGAAGCAGATTATTATTGTAGGTCACGCAGGGAGAACAAAGGGTAAAATATTTAACTGCAGCAGTGTTTGACTATGTTCTGGACAGTGAGAAAACCTGAAGTTATTTTCAAGGTCCACCATTTCTTACTTCTTTTCAGTCAGGTCAAGTTTATAAGCTTTCTAAATCTCTGTTTTCCAGCTAATGAAAAGAAAATAGGATTCCACCAAGTCTCCTATCTACCTACTCCAGGACTTCTGTGAAGATCAAATGAGATGAGGCATGGGAAAATGCTTCACAGACATTTGGTTATAGTGTAAAATGTTTGCACCTGGCTATAAAGCAAGTCAGGTTTCTGGGCTGAAGAAACTCCAAGGACGCTAGTTGCTAGGGAGAGGAAGCCAGGTGTTGCTATGTGACATGACATCATTACCCGGCACCCACAGCGACATATCCAGGCTAGCCATGGGGTCTTGGCAGTGTTGGTTGCGATTTGGTGGGCTGTTGCTCCAGGGTGGTGGCGGGGCCTGTGTCCCACTTGGGGAAAGCCAAGTGTTGCTTTGTTGTTCAGGTCCATGCTGCTGTTTCTCTGTAAATGGCAAGCGTGTGTCACAGCAGCTCCTGCGTTGAGCATCTGCCCCCTGGTGGTTAGTGCACGTCATAGAGACCAGCCAGACAGTAGGAAGGACACTTAGCATATTAGCCTTTTATATATATAGATTACTCTCATCTCCACCTGTCTTCACTTGGCCCTGTGTGTTTGTTTTGTCTTCTTATAAGGATACCAATCACTGGATTTAGGGCCCAACCTCCTGCAAGATGACCTCATGTTGACTTTATGACATAAATTTGGGGGAGGAGCACTCTTCAACCCATCACAGTCACCCAATCCTATGTCACCTCAAATCCCACACCAAGAACCATCATGGTGGCAACACCCCAGACTTCTTCTGCAGCCCTTAATGCTCCTAAGCCATGCTCTCCTCTCCCAAGCCTGTTTCCTCCACTGTCACTGGGGGCTGAGGGGTAAAGCCCAACTAGCACATGGACCTGCCCTGCACACGTCAACCTCAGCAAAAATGACTAGCACCCTAAGAGGCAGGTGGCCTGAAGTGTCCTCAGAACCATTTGGTAGTGTTCATTGGGAACGTGAACATGTTCCTGCCCTCTAGCCTGGTAATCCCATGTCTGGGAAGCTCTCCTGAGGGAAATGGCCAAAACGCAGATTTATGCGAAAAGATGTTCCTTTATCATGGTCAGTAGAACAAGAAGCTGGAACCACTGCAGGGTCAGCCCAGGGCAGGGCCTCAATTCCAGTAAGAATGAGAACATTGCCCGAGGAGTGGGAGGTGGATGGAGGGAAGTCGTCCCTGCTGCATTTTCTGAACCATCTCTAAAAAAGGTGGACCCAGGATAAGGCCAGCCTTCCCCCTTTCTAGGGATGTTCCCATGTTGGGGCTGGGCACTGGAATGTGCAGGGAACAGGGTGGCTAGCAGAAGAACTCTTTGGAACACAGAAAAGACCTTGGTGAACCACATTACTGGGGTGAGCAAGCCTCCTGAGATCAGGGCTGGGACCGGACACCCTGGTTTGTCCTCTCCCGAACAGAGACCGATATGAACCTGAAAATGGGCCAATAGGATCATCTGGACAGCAAGAGGTTCTATGAGGATGGGGATTTCCCTGGAGGCCATGAAGAGGGACCCCCAAGCTGGACAGAGCTGAGGAAGGAGAGGGAGGGCTTAAAGTGCATAGGCCCCACAGAGGTCAGAGGTCCAAGAGGAGGGGCCGGGGAGTGGAATCTCACATAGGGACAGGGGGTCACAGATATCTACCTAGCATGCTCAGGGGTGGGGAGGGGCACCCCCAGCTCTAGGTGGGCTCTGGGGAAAGGGAACAAGAGGGAAAGGACAGGTGTATCCATGTGTGTTGTGCATGGGGAGAGAAAACTCCAAAACTTATCATTTCTCTGCCTTGACTGAACACACCCTTTCAGGTGTACACACAGCTTTAGGGGCATGCAAGCACACATCTCTACTTGTGTCCAAGGGAAAGGACCCTTGGCAGTTTAATTTTATAGCTCATCACAAATGGGTAAGAAACCACCAGCTAGGATGCCATGCATGGGAAATAGAGAGACTGCCTCCAGCAAGGGGCCCCTCAGCCTAGACAGGGAGCCATATGCAGAACGCTGCTGCAGTGATGTGTCCTGGCCTCCCTCAGCCTGGCACCTTGAAAATGGCAGGCCAAATTTCTGACCAGGGCCTGACCCACCTGGGGACATGGGGTCCAGATGTGGCAAGGAGGCTGACCTTTCTCATACCAGGGTGTCAGCATTCACCAGCCTCCGGAACCCTGGGCGCCACAAGGTAATCTGCCAGCAACTGCCTCAGGCCAATGCCAAACAAATGGCTTTGACCAGAACACCCACAAGCTGACACCAGGCTTTGCTCAGGTTCTGTGTTGAAGCCATCTCCCACCAGCAGTTCCTTTAATGCTGCCCCCACCCCAGAATGGCAGGGGCCTGGAAAGATAAGACAAAAGTGAGATGCCCTCATTACCATGGGCCCAAAATAGCTTTTATGCTCCATTTTTTAGACATAGTTATATAACCTTGAAAGCCATTTCATGGTTGAGGAAGCAGGTTCCTGGGCCTGCCTGGCCCACCCTATGACCCCCAGGGACCTGAGCCCCCGAGACCCCACTAGGGCCCTGGGTGGCACCTGCTACAGGCCTGGGGATGAGGAAGGTGGGCCCTCAGGCTGTCTCGCTGCCCTCAGACCATATTCTCAGCCCAGTGAGATGGGCCCCACATAAACTGTCTGTAGTCAGTGGACACTTCCCTGGACAGGCCTCGCTGTGGATGAATTGTCCCAGCCCGGGGAAGAGAAAGCAAAAATAAGGGCCCAGAAGGTGAATAATACGGGCTTGGGGAGACAAGACCAATGATGGCATGGGTGGCTGGGCAGGTAGACAATGAGGGGAGAGAGACCACAAGGAGATCAGGGCAGAGAGCTGGCTGGGATGGGCTGGAGGAGGGCCTGAGTGCAGCATTGAAGAGCTGAAGGGCAGGCAGGGGAGCATCACAGACTCTCTGCGGGTCCCCCCCTTTTCCTTCGATCCCTTGTCGCTTTCCTGAGCAAGATTCAGCAGCTTGACCTCTAGGACACTGGTCCCACCCAGCCTGTGACCTCCTCTCCAACCTCCTCCCCAACCCCCTGCCAGAAGCCCTCTCTGCATGCTTCCAGAAGCTCCTTACTCTCCTTTTATTAAGTTCAACTAATGTCATGCTCCTGTTTCAAACACACCAGGAAGTTGGCAGTTCCTGAACAAGTTAAACAGAGTTACCACAGAATGCAGTAAGTCCACTCTTTAGTACAAACCCTATGAGTCGAAGACCTCAGTTTACACCAACACTTGCAAACCATGTTCACAGCAGCCAAAAAGGTGCAAATAATTCAAATGTCCATCAGTGGATGAAGGATAAACAATGTGGTCCATCTACACAATGGAATATTACTCAGCCATGAAAAGGAACAAAGCTTTGACACACACTACAGGATGATACTCAAGAGCCAAAAACAAAAGCCCACATGTTGTATGATTTCACTGATATGAAATGCCCAGAATAGGCAAATCCACAGAGACAGGAAGCAAAATAATGGTTGCTAGGGGCTAGGGGAGGGAAGATAGGGAGTGATTGATCATGGTGACAGGGCCTCCTTTGGGATTGAAGGGAATGTTCTGGAACTAGATAGAGGTGATGGTTCACTGCATTGCCTATGTACAAAATGCCACTGAAAGGTGTACTTTAAAATTATAAATTTATGTTTTGTGAATTTCATTAAATGAAAAAATGAAAAGCATCCCCAGGTTGTGGCCAAGGGCCAAGTACACGTCAGTGTGGAGGGAAGTGACAGTTGGGGCCCAGAGCACCCCTTCTCGAGTCTCCACCAGTGGAACAACAGTGTGGGTGAGGGACAGTCACCAAGGACAGTCCCTGTCCTCAGAGCAGTTTCCTCTAACGAGGAAGCCACTGTGGCCCCACAGGTGTACGCAGAAGAACATGAACTGCTGATCAGAGACCCTCAGCCACATGGCTTCTTGGCCATCGCACATCCCTTCTACAGACAACCCGCGATGGACAGACATGCCCGGCACCGGTTCCAGGAGTGGCACGGTCACTCATGTGCTGCAACCCAGAGGGCTTGAGGTCCATGGGCCCACGTCAGAGCCTGCAACCTGGCAGGTGGGAGTGTGGCAGTCACAGCTGTAGCCTTCCTGAGGCCTGAGAGCATGTCAAAAAATGCAAACTGTGGCCAACATAAAAAAATAAAATAAAATAAATTTTTTAGATTAACTTAAACGTCAGAATTGCTGGATTCTCCTGTAACACTATAAGTGCCAAAAACTTGGGGCCTGAATTCCTGGCTGGTGATATTTTATCAGCCAGCGTAGGACCACGGCTCCCCTGCCTCCCAGGCATGGGCGTTGCATAAATCCCCTCACACCCCAAGCCTGAGCCCAGGCTCTGAGAGGGTCAGTACACCCTGAGGTCACCCAGCTGGCTGCAGACCTAGGGCCGCCAAGCCCAGCTTGTCCCTGCTGTTCTTTGCTCCAGCACGGCAGCTGCATGGCCTGACCCAAGGCCCAGAGGGAGGAAGCCCCAACCCCACCCCCAGAAGCAGACCAACTGGGATGGAAAGGTGCAGAGCTAGCAGGCTGCATGTGGGCCAAGAGAGGCCCAGAATGCAGGTCTCTCCCTGAGCCAAAACCCCGAAGAAATCCACTGCTGCCTGTCCAGTGTTTAACCATTAGAGGCCCCAGCTACAGTAGATGCCCCAATGCCAAGAGGCCTGTAAAGTCCTGGGGAGGGAACAGTGGCAAAATCAGAGGGGCCAGCAACCAGGCATGGAGAGCACAGGATTGCTCTAGAGCTGGAGGCTCCTGGGGAGCAGCCTACACTATACCCCCACCCAGTCTCTACAAGAGGGAACAGCTCAAAACAGCCCAGGAGCCCGGCCACTCACACTGGATCCTGTCTTTGCCCTTCAGTCCCAGAAAATCCTGTGTGTCTGGCCCAGCTGGCTGATCACATCCAGGGAGGGTCCACTGGGCACTGCCCAGGTCCAGCAGGACAGGAGGCCTGGGTAGGTACCTAGAGACACAGGGAGCTAGTTGACTGAGGGTGCTGGAAAGGAGGCAGCAGGGGAAGCCAGCAGGCCTGTGCTGGCTGGAACGAGCTCGGGCAGCTTATGTGCTCACCCACAGCATAAGTAGGTCCTGGTTCTCCAGGCAGAGTCGGGCATCAAATGAAGAAAAAAGAGAGAGGATTCCTGAGTGAGAGGTCATGTATAAAACAAGCAGGAAATGGGGGGTGGGGGAGGCCAGGCGGCCAAGGAGGTGACACTGAAGCTGGGAAAAGTACTCCAGGTGGGAGGCCCAGCAAGTGCAAAGGCCCTGGGGTCAGAGTGAGCATACTGGGGGAGGACCCGCAAGGAGGGGGACAAGAAGGCCAGGCCAGGCTGCCTACCTATTAGTAAGTGATGGGGGAAGACAAGGGCTCAGAGCCTCTTGGGACCTTATTCTGAATGTGATGAGAAGCCAATGGAAGAATTCAAGCCAGAGTGACCTGAGCCATCTTCCCTTGCAGGGTCCCTGGTGCTGAGAGGAGCTGGACAGAAGGGCCAGGTGGGGGAAGCAAAGAGCCCATCCATGGCAGATGGGCATAGGACTCCTGAACCCAGTGTATTCCAGGATGGGGCCCGATGTGACATGTGGAGAGCTGAGTTGTGGTACAGGCACAAGCACAACCACCCAGGGCAGATGTGACCTGGAGACTCTCCTGTCCCGGGAACTGTGTGCTCTCAGGTCACACACACCCATGGGTGCACTTACAGCTTCCCACTGAGTCCCAAGAGGGTGTCAACAAGTTCACTAGCTCACCCCAATTCTCACCCACACCTACATGTGGACATAGCCCCTGGCCAGACCCCAGACACATTCTGTCTGTCCCTTTCTCACCCCTATACAGGCATTTCCTCCCAGTTTCTTCCTCCTCCCCATCCGGTCTCTTCCTAGATCAGCCGCGGGCAAACCACGGCCCGCGGGCCGGATCCGGCCAGTTTGAAATGAATAAAACTAAAAAAAAAAAAAGACCGTACCCTTTTATGTAATGATGTTTACTTTGAATTTATATTAGTTCACACAAACACTCCATCCATGCTTTTGTTCCAGCCCTCCGGTCCAGTTTAAGAACCCATTGTGGCCCTCGAGTCAAAAAGTTTGCCCACCCCTGTCCTAGATGATTATGAAAGATGCAGCAGCTGTCCTAGGCTTCCTATCACCCACCTGTCCCTGCACCAGGGGTTGAGACCACCTACAAGCTTCCCACCACCACCTTCAGGAAGTCTAGCATACCTGCAGGAACACAAGGCCAAGACAGAGCTTTCTAGGATCCTGTCCCCTTAGGCACCACCTTTTCATGTGTATAGCCCCCATGCCAAGCCTCTGCAACTGCTCTGTCCTCCACCAGGTGCATCTTTTCCTGTCCCCTGGGCAAACATCACTCAGGGCATCACTGGGCTCAATGTGGCCCCTCATCATGTCCCACCAACACCCACTGCTCCAGAAATAGCTGCAGCCCCTGTACTTCCAAGTGCCATGAGACTCAAAGCAGGCACTGGTGTGTCATTGGGGGCACCTCTCCAGCCTGGCACCCATGGCGGCCCTTCAGAGGGGCCCCTCTTCCTCCTCAGCCCCCCCCCCCCCCCCGATTCCTCCCCTGGCCTTGGTCCTGGAGTTGAGCTTCCTCAATCACGGCTCTCGGTCCTTCTAGAGTCACTCTTCTAGGGAGGGCCCAAATGCCAAGTTACCCTCAGAACTCTCTGTGATATACTAGGACCATCCTCCATCCAGCAGCTCCCACCAGGCTCTCATTCTCTTAATCCTCCACCCCACAACCCTGCTCCTCTGGCCCTGGAGACAGTGCCATATCTTTCCTAAGTCACAGCCAGAAACCCAGGGGTAGTCCCATTCCTCCCTCGAGCATCCCCAGCATAGTTGGCCTCGTAGTCACCTGAGCCCCCCAGGTCCCAGGCCTCCTGCACCTGGTCTCCTCGTTCCCCTGATCAATCTTTTATCAAGTTCTTCCTACACTCAAAGCCAATCTAGATCTCCCTTTCCCTTTCCTCCCAGCCAGCTTCAGGATCACATCTAAGCTATCCAGCTTGGCTCTTGGGGGCCCGTAGCAATCTGGCTTCCATTCTCATTCTCTCCTTTCTAGCCACTTGCCCCCCACCCAGAGTCACCGTGCACCACATTCATGCCCCACCACAACCTCCCGCCAAACTCTGTGTCTTTATACCCACGGTTGGTTCCTCTCCTCCCAAAGATCCTTTCCCCCACCCGCTTCCTGTCCCACCCACCACAGAGCTCTCCCTCAGGCAGCCCTCCCGTAGCCTCCTCTCTCCTCTAAGTCAGTAGCTCCTCAGGGTGATCAATCAGCAAACACAACTTCCTCTGCAGACCAACAATGTGCAGGTCCAGTCCTCACCCACTGACATAGTTAACCCCAGTTATGTGTTTGCTCAGGGTCACAACTGGGAGGAGAAGAGCAGGACTTCATTCTGTTAAGATGGCAACAAGACCCAAAGCTATCTACAGTCAAGGCAATCCCTATCAAAATCCTAAAAATGTTTTATGCAGAAATAGAAAAACCCACCATAAAATTTATATGGGATCTCAAGAGACGTTGAATAGCCAAGACAATCTTTAAAAAGAAGAACAAAGTTGGAGAACTCACGCTTCCTGATTTCTAAACTTACTATAAAACTACAGGAGTCAAGACAGTGGGGTACTGGCATAAAGAAAGACATGTATAGCCAAAACCGGTTTGGCTCAGTGGATAGAGCGTTGGCCTGCGGACTGAAAGGTCCCAGGTTCGATTCCAGTCAAGGGCATGTACCTGGGTTGCGGGCACATCCCCAGTGGGGGATGTGCAGGAGGCGGCTGATCGATGTTTCTCTCTCATCGATGTTTCTGACTCTCTATCTCTCTCCCTTCCTCTCTGTCAAAAAAATCAATAAAATATATTAAAAAAAAAAAAGAAAGAAAGAAAGACATGTATAGACCAATGGAATAGAGAGCCCAGAAATAAACCTTTGTGTATATATGGTCAAATGATTTTTGACAAGGGTGCCAAGACCATTCAGTAGGGAAAGGAAGTATTTTCAACAAATGATGCTGGGAAAACTGGATAGCCACATGAAAAGACTAAAGTTGGACCAATACTTTATACCATATACAAAAATTAACTCAACATGGATCAAAGACTAAAGCTAAAACTATAAAACTATAACTAAAACTGTAAAAGCTAAAACTGTAAAACTCAAAACAGAGGAAAAGCTTCATAATGTGAGATTTGGCAATGACTTCTTGGCTATGACACCAAAAGCAGTCAGCAAAAGAAAAAATATGTAAACTGGAGTTTGTCAAAATTAAAAACATTTGCGTGTCAAAGTACACAATCAACAGAGTGAAAAGGCCCCATTCCCATGGAACGTGAGAAAATATTTGCAAGTCATATTATCTGATAAGGGGTTAATATACAGAATATATACAGAACTACTAAAACTCAACAATAAAAATAAATAACTGGATTGAAAAACGGGCAAAGGAGCCCTAGCCAGTGTTGCTCAGGGGGTAGGAGCATAGTACCATACACAGATAGGTCTCGGGTTCAACTCCTGGTCAGGGCACATAACCTAGATTTTTAAAAAATATATATTGTATTGATTTCAGAGAGGAAGGGAGAAGAGAGAGAGAAAAAAGCATCAATGAATAGAGAGAATCATTGATCGGCTGCCTCCTGAAATCCCCAGCTTGGGGATTGAGCCCGCAACCCAGGCATGTGCCCTCACCAGGAATCAAACATTTCATAGGTCAACGCTCAACCAATAAGCCATGCTGGCGGGGCCACATACTTAGATTTCAGGTTCAATCCCCAGCCCCAGTTGGGGCACGTGCTAGAGGCAACCGACCTATGTTTCTCTCTCACATCTCTCTCTCTTCCTGGCTCTCTAAAAATCAAAGAAAATGTTCTCAGGTAAGGATTTTAAAAAAAAGAAAATGGACAAAGGACTTCAAGGAATATTTCTGCAAACAAGATTTACAAACAGCCAATAAGCACATGAAAAGATGCTCAACATCACTCATCACCAGGTAAATGCAAATCAAAACCATTACCTACCACCTCTGGGCTGGCTAATTAAAAAAATAAAATAATAATTGTTAATGAGGCTGTGAAAAAATTGGAACCCTTGTGCACTACTGATGATAATGCAGCTCCTGTGAAAAACAGTATGGAGGTTCCTTGAAAAATTAAACATAGAATTATCATATGACCCAGCAATCCCAATCCTGGGTATTTACCAACAAAAAAATGAAAGCAGGGATTTGAAAAGATATTTGTACAGACAGTCCCCAACTTACAATTTTTCAACTTTATATAATGGTGTGGAAGCAATACAAATAATAAATTACATTAACTATTTAACACTCTATTATAAACTAGGCTTTGTGTTAGATGATTTTGCCCAACTGTAGGCTAATGTAAGTGTTCTGAGCACATTTTAGGCTATGTTAAGCTATATTTGGTAGGTTAGGTGTATTAAATGCATTTTGACTTACAATAGGTTTATCAGAACTTAACCCCATCATTAAGTCAAGGAGCATCTTCATTTATCTGAACACCCATGTTCACAGCAGCATTATTCACAACAACCAAAAGGTGGAAGCAACTCAAATGTCCACCGAAAGGTGAATGAATAAACAAAATATGATACATATAATGGAATATTATGCAGCCTTAAAAAGGAAGGACATCTGACACCTGCTACAACATGGATGAACCTTGAGGACATTATACTCAGTAAAATAAGACATACACAAAAAGGCCACTACTGTGTGATTCCACTTATATAAAGTCCCTAGAGGAGTTAGATCCATAAAGACAGGAAGAAGAATGGTGAGTGCCACAGGATGGCGGAGGGGAATGGAGAGTTAGTGCTCAATGAATTTCAGTTATGCAAGATGAAAAATTCTAGAGATGGATGGTGATGGCTGCACAACAATGTAAATGTACTTAATGCCACTAAACTGTACACTTAAAAATGGTTAGGCCCAGCCAGTATGACTCAGTGGTTGAGCATCGACCCATGCATCAAGGGATCACCAGTTCAATTCCTGGTCAGGGTACATGGCCGGGCTGGGGGCTCAATCCTCAGTAGGGGGCGTGCAGGAGGCAGCCATTCAATATTGATGTTTCTCATTGAAGTTTCTCTCTCTCTCGCCCTCTCCCTTTTTCTCTCTCTAAAATCAATAAAAACATTTTTCAGAAATGGTTAAGATAGCCCAGCTGGCATGGCTCAGTGGTTGAGTGTCGACCTATGAACCAGGAGGTCACGATTAGATTCCCAGTCAGGACACATGCCCAAGTTGCAGGCTTGATCCCCAGTGTGGGGTGTATAGGAGGCAGCCAATCAATGATTCTCTCTCATCATTGATGTTTCTATCTCTCTCTCCCTCTCCCTTCCTCTCTGAAATCAATAAAAATACATTTTTTTAAAATGGTTAAGCCCTACCTGGTTTGGCTCAGTGGACAAAGTGTCAGTCTGGGGACTGAAGGGTCCTGGGTTCGATTCCAGTCAAGGGTACATGCCTGGGTTGTGAGCTCCACCCCCAGTGGGGGGGTGGGGGGGGCGTGCAGGAGGCAGCCAATCAATGATTCTCTATCGTCACTGATGTTTCTATCTCTCCCTCTCCCTTCCTCTCTGAAATCAATAAAAATACATATTTTTAAAAAATGGTTAAGATGGTAAATTTTGTCATGTATTTTCACCACAACTTTAAAAAAGAAAATCAGCACTTCACTTGTGTAGGATTCCTGCCAAAAACACAACACCTTAGGCCAATCTCAAGAAAACATCAAACCAAACTGTGACTGATAGTCTACAAAAAGACTGGGCAGTTCTCTTCACGGGGTAAAGACTGTGGACAATGCAGAAACCCTGAGCAATGATCACAGATCAGAGAGGATTGTGACACAATGACTAAACCTAATGTGGGAGCCTGGAGGGATCGATCCTAGGCCAGAGAAAGGTCACCAGGAGACATCTGGGGAAATCCAAATGCAGTCTGGAGTCTAGTTCATAGAATGCTATGATGCTGTTGTCCTGGTTGGATCAGCCCACCCTGGTCACGTGAGATGTTCACAGTCAGGAGCCACAGGAACTGTCTGTACTGTCTTTGCATCTTTTCATGAAATCTAAAATTATCTCAAAAGAAAAAGTAGAAAGAAACGGATACACCCCCTCTCCCCGAAAAGGACACTCAACAGACATTCATAGTAGTGTCATGGCATCTGTCACATGTCAAGCCATGGCACATGGGTGTGCCAAGTAAGACCCTATTGTTACGCTGGCCCATGGGCACACCGATGCTGGCCAGGCACAAGGCTAAGAGCTTTGGGAGGGCATATCATCTAATCTGAACAACTCTACAGAGGGAAACTGAGGCACGAAAGGAGTCAGTTGGGGAAAGAGAGTAGAGGCAGCGCCCAAACCGCAATGACAATCCACTTGGCCAGGTGCTGAGGGGGCCGCATGGCAGGCCCCCTGTCAGGGACCCTGAAAGTTCCTCCCTCTACAGTTGCTGAGCCAGTGGCAGGAATCAGCGGCAATTTGCCACTTTGGGCATGAAAGAGGCTGCTGGGCCCATAAATCACTCTGGAGGCTGTGCACTGATTCTGTGACAATTAAATGAGCTGCTCCTGTCCTAATTATAGCTATCAAACCCTGTCTGCCTGAAAGGACAGAGAGACGGAGACAGTACAATGCTCACAGGTGTGAAAGGACCCGTGGAAGAGGGCAGCAGGGGTCTGCCTCTTCAGCCACTTGAGAAACACTAAAACTGACTTCAATATGAGGGAGGCTCTTTAGCCAGGAGGGCATGGACACAGTGGCCACTCTGAGCCTCCAGCAGGGTGGACAGCTCTTGTATCAATGTGGGGTGCACTCCACCTCCCAGTGTCCCCAATCCAAGGACTAGCAGCCCTGCAGAGCCAGGCCTGGGCACTCTGCCTCCCAGAGACTACCACGTGAGTGACCAGTTGGCATGTACCCACCCATCTCCACATCCAGGTGAGCTGTATCAGATGCACAGAGGAAAGGAGAAGTACTCTGAGTTTTCTGTTTTCATCGAAGTTTTGAGACATAAATTATTTTTTATTTAAAAAGGCATGGCAGCACACTTCCCTGCAATCTCAGCTGGCAGGAAAAGGATAGCCTGTAAGTGTTCTCAGGGTCTTCGTCCCTTGACAGGAAGCCCCAGGCACTGTACACTCAGAAGACCACAGAGCTCCAGGGCTGTATCTGGGAATGGGGCAAACGGGGCCCAGACCATTAACAGCCGATTAGGAGGAAAGTGTCCTTCGCTGTATATTCAGCCTTTGGACAGAAGACCATGCTCCAGATTTGAGGTGAAACTCCCATGACCAGTGAAGCATCAGGATGGACTTGGAGAAGGAAGACTTTCATGTACTGAATTGGGGCTCGAGGTATCCTCTCTCCTTCAGAAATGTCCTTCCTGTACTGAGGCCACCAGAACATTAAATAGAAGCCATTTAATATAAACCTCCCTGTTAAGGCCCCTGGGAATCAGGTTCCTGATTTCAGGTGAAAGAACTGCCAAATCAGCAAGTCCGAATTCATTCCCCGGTGCCACCCTCTCTCCGGGGACACCTGCCCCAACACCCTCTCAGGTCCCTGAAGGCTCCTCCTTGCTCTTTCCAGGCCTAGATGGTGGTTGGAGGAATCTTTGCTAAACCTGCATCTCAAGTCAGGTCCTGTTCCTAACCTTACCTGAGTACCCCCCAACCCCAGAACCAGGCCCATGAAGAATTACCCACTGAGCTCAGCCAGCCCCTGCTGCCACTACAGGCTTCACGCTCCCCATCTCCATGACTCACCCTCATCTCAGGGGGCTCAGCCCAAATGTCACCTCCCCCAAAAGGCCCCCATTCCATTTCACTCTCAGAGCTGTGACCTCAGGGCCATGGCCAGGGACCAGTTGGCCACTGGCACAGTTTCCTCTGAGGGAAGGGCTCCATCTGACTTATTCTGCAGGGCATCCCCAGGGCCCAGCACAGGGTGGGTGCTCAAAAAGCACCAACTAAAGGAGGACTTTTCCATCCAAACCCCAGCTTCTACAGGCTCCTCCTGGGGGACCTCGTCGGAGTACTTGGTGTTTCTCACATTCTCCCCAGGGCACTCAGAGGTTCCCAACTGCCCCTGCCTATCCCGACCCATCCTGTAACACACTGCGTGTGGTCAATACAAATTCAAAGTTTCTCCTGGAAGGAGTTCAGCAAAACTTGAGCTCTGCAAAGACCACCATGCTACCCACCTGGCTCAGTGCCTGATTCACTCTCCCAGATGGAGAACAGGACCTCACCACACACTCCCACTGCTTAAGTGGGGAGCCTGACAGTGTGATGGGAAACGTAGGAGATTCTAGAGCAGCGGTTCTCAACCTGTGGGTCACGACCCCTTGGGAGATCGAACGACCCTTTCACAGGAGTTGCCTAAGACCATTGGAAAACACATATATAATTACATATTGTTTTTGTGATTAATCACTATGCTTTAATTATGTTCAATTTGTAACAATGAAGTTGGGGGTCACCACAACATGAGGAACTGTATTAAAGGGTCACGGCATTAGGAAGGTTGAGAATCACTGTTCTAGAGTGAATAGGAGCCTGCCCTCAGGGAGGTCACAATCCAGTGCCTGCACAGCGCCTGCTGAATGCCCACTATGCACCGCTCAGTGTGTCTGCTGAGTATACCCTGTGTGCCTGCTGTATACCTGCTGAATGCTTGCTGACTACACGTGTGCCTTCTGTGTGTCCACCTAATACTTGTTATGTACCTGCTGAATACATGTGTGCCTGCTGAGCATGTGCCAAGAGTCTACTAAATGCCTGCCATATGCCCACTGAGTGCTGCCTGCCGTGTGTTAGCAGTGCACATCTCCAAAATCTCAGAAGCGAGCACACAGAGACCATCTGTGTGCAGGGCCCCATTTTGAACACACTACACGGGTTAACCCATCTAAGTGTTGCCACTGTCACTCCCACTTTACAAAGAGGGAGTGAAACCCAGAGGGGGTGTCTGGGTCTAAACTCACCTAGGAGTAAGCAAAGAGAAGCCTGCTGTGGGACTCTGTCAGGCATCAGGGACTGTGGAATCCTCTGTGCCACACTTTGTTCCCATCTAGCAAATAATAAATATGGACTCTCTCCATGTTCTTGCTCATGAGGCATTTGGTGGGTTCCTTGTTTGTGAACCTGGACCCCCATCTGACCAGTGGTACCCACCTCTGCCCTGGGGGCCTAGCTGGACATGATGGCAGGAAGGAGGAGAGAAGAGGGGATCAGAGACATCCTGGCCAGAAACAAAAGATGTCTGGTCCCCCATCACAGCCAGGGAGCCACTACCTTGTCTTCCTTCCTCTCATCTCCCAATAAATGCTGTCATTATTATCCCCTAAATGCCCCAAATCAGCCTTCCCTCTGTCCTCACCATGGGCCACTCCAAGCTTCTGTGCCCACCCCTGCGCCTGGCTGCTTGAATGCATGGAATGAACACAATGCATATCTGGTTTGTAAAACACCAAGGACAGCCACCAAGGTCTTCGACTGATGGCTATGAACTGAAGCTTAGCAAACACCATGATCCTCCATGGCTGCATTAAGAAATACACAGACCCTGGGTTCAGACACCGGTTCAAACCTAGCACCTCCACATACAATGAACTATAGGACCTCCCACACCTGTTTCTCATTTGGAAAGTGGAGGAAGCACTAGGCTCTTCCTCTGGGTCACTGCAACAACCCACTGGATACATGCACATGGGCTTTAGCACCTCTAGTCACTCATGTTGCCATCCTGCTGGAACTCTCCATGGTTCCCCGTCACCCACATGCAAGGCCTGGCCCAGGGCCCTCCGCCACTCAACTGCTTCCCTCCTAGAGCTCTGCCCAAGCAGCCTATGCTCCTTGAACCATTTCCTCAGCACGCCAGGTTCCAGCAGCCTGGAAGGCTCTCTCCTACCCTGACCAGCTGGCAAACTCCCAGAGCAGTATGGATGGGAGAACATATACAGTCACTGGGTTAGTCCAAGCCTGGGTCCAACCCCAGCTCTCCTACCTCTAACACTCTCCAAGCCTCTGTCTCCCCCTCTGTAAACCAGAGTAGATGCCATCAGCTGCAGTGGATGTTGTCACATGTCTCATGGAATTGGGGGCCTCCACCCAACCTTCTGTACCTGCATAATCCCAGCACATAGAGGAGCGTACAACAGGGCTACTGGGGCCAGCTGGTTCTCTGGTGTAGGGCCATGCTGGGCACTGCAGGGTATTGAGCTGAATCCCTAATCCCCCAAGACATAACAACCAAAATTGTCTCCATTATGTTTACAAGTGCTCCCAGGGACAGAATCAGCAGGGAACACCCATTTGTGACTGCACTCAGGCCAGTACCTCCCAGGCCAGATCCCACCCCTGACCTCTGAGCGGCATTTCCCAGAGGGTCCTGGTTAAAAATAAATCCCCAGCACCAAAGACTAAATCCCAAGCACTGAAGCTGTCACCTCCCCTCACTGGAGCAACAATGAAGGGAGCCCCAGACACTGAGCCGAAACCAGAAACACCCCCAGGACAGACAGCAGCAGAGAAAGGCCAACGCAGCCTTCCACAATGCCCAGGATGGCCTGGCAGTGTAACCTAATTAACCCAACCAGGACCGCAAGGCTCACCACATGGGCAAGAGTCACCTGGCACTGTATCCGTGGCCAGCCCTGGGGACAGTGACAGCAAACACCCTCTCTGGCTGTATGGACCACAATGATCACTAGGCCATCAACCTGAGGGCTAGACAGCCTGCTCACCCCCAGACTGAAGCTGACCCTCTCCCTCCACCTGGCACAACCCTGGTGACTACAGCACCCAGGCCTCCTAGCAAGGCCTGCATGGCAGGATCCTCAGACCCCCATTTAGAATTCGGGTACCCACACCGGACCTGCAGAATCTTGGGGTAGCCTAGGAGTCTTACTCTTCAGCTACCAGATGGTTCAAAGGCCCCTGAAAGTAGGAGAACTGACTCCCACCATCCTCCAGATCTTCCATGTTGCTCTAGGTCAGCAGATCTCAAACTGAAGATGAGAACCATTGGCCAGTAGTGGCAAACTCCTTCTATAAAGGGCCAGATGGTAAATACTTTTGCCTCTCAAGGCTACATGGTCTCTGTCACAATGACTCAACTCTGCCATACACCAGGCATAAGCAAATGGGCATGGCCATGTTCTAATAAAACTTTATTTACAAGAACAGGCCAAGTAGCCCAAGTGGGTTCTGTGAACAGCAGAGGTTCTAGTTTGTACTTTTAATTTCTTGTTCTGGACACATCATATGTGCTTATCCAGGGGCTGAACACCAGCTTTGCCTCTTCCCAGCTGGGGCCTCAGTTTCCTCATAGGTACGGCGGGGGGTGGGGGTGGGGCCGGGCGTACAGAAGGCAACCGATTGATGCTTCTTTCTCTCTCTCATTCTCAGCATGTCCTTGAGTGAGAATTAAAAAAAAAAAAAAATTATTTTAGAGAGAGAGGAAGGGAGAGGATGAGAGAGAGAGAAACATCAATCAGTTGCCTTCTGTACGCACCCCAACTGGGGATCAAACCCGCAACCTGGGCATGTGTCCTGACCAGGCATTGAACCAGCAATCTTTTGGTGCATGGGATGACGCTCAACCAACTCTGAGCCACTTGGCCAGGCACAAAACATCAACAAAAAAACAACAGATTTAAAGATGGTTTCTATAAGGTACCTGGATTCTGCAGGCTCTCAGCCTGGGGGACAATATCCCAGGTTTACCATCATAGATGACCATCAATCAGGTAAAACAACAGAAATTTATACTCTCATAGTTCTGGCGACTTGGTGTCTACATCACAGGTGTCAGCCCAGCTGGCGTGGCTCAGTGGTTGAGCATCAACCTCTGAACCAGGAGGCCATGGTTCGATTCCGGTCAGGGCACATGCCCAGATTGCAAGCTTGATCCCACATGTGGGGCATGCAGGAGGCAGTGAATCAATGATTCTCTCTCATCATTGATGTTTCTCTCCCTCTCTCTCTCTCTCTCTCTCTCTCTCTCTCTCTCTCTCTCTCCCTCCCTCTCCCTTCCTCTCTGAAATCAATAAAAAATATATTTTAAAAAAAGAATAATACCTTTGGGGAAAAAGTAAAAAAATAAAATGAAACAGGTGTCTGCGGGGCCATACGCTCTCTCTCTCTGGAGGCTCTAGGAGAGGATCTTTCCTTATCTCTTCCAGCTTCTGGGGCTCTAGGCATCCTTGGCTTGTGGCTGCATCACCCCAGTTTTAGCCATCATTGTCATATGACCTTTTCCCTATGTGTCTCTGTCCTCTCCTCTTTTCATAAGGTCGCCAGTCACTGGATTTAAGACCACCCTAAATCCAGGATGATCACATCTCAAGATTATGAAACTAATTACATCTGCAGAGATTTCTTTTCCAAATAAGGCCACAGTCACGGATTCTGGGGGTCAGGACATTGGCATATCTTCTTAGGGTTCAATGTGCGCAGCTCACAACCAAGAGAGCACGGAGGCTGCTGGGGCTTTCTTGAGGCAGGGGATGGATGGCTCCCCATTCTCTCAACAGAGCAGCTCATGGAGTCCTGCATGTGTGCATACGTGGAAGCTACAGATGGTACCAAACACTTGGAACAGCCGGCACAGAGGCAAAGGATGCCAAAGCCAGGACTGGGGCCAGGACTGGGGGCGGTCTTCATGCTCAGCTCACCACTGCGCTTTCCTCCAGCCTATGCAGAGCTACCCCTATCTCAGGTTAGAGCCAGAAGAACACCCCGCTTCCTTCAGTGCAGCCAGAGCTGCAGTTAAGCCAAGCCACGTGGACTGCTTTGCACGCAGGCTTTTTCTGGCCCTGGGGCTGCTCCCTGGGATGCTCAGAGCCTCCTGTGTCCTGAGCCCCTGGCAAGAAGGTGACGCCCCACATGCAATCCACCTGCACATATTTTGCTCTGATGCCAAAAATACCACCAAAATCCACTGATCCTGCTCAAGCTACGCCCCCCCGAAGTCCCTAGCCTAGATGCTACAGTGGCCTTTCATACAATCTGCTGCCCTCCTCTCTCATCCCATTGCCAGTTCAGCTCACACCCATCTTTGGAGAACAGATAATGCCCTCAAATAGTTAAATGGAGAGTTACCATATGACCCAGCAACTCCACTCCTTGGTGTACACCCAGGGAAAGGAAGACCTGCATCTACAAGAGCACTTGGACATAAATATCCATGGCAGCATTATTCACAATGGCCAAAAGGTGGAAACAACACACATGTCCATTGACTGATAAAAGATAAACAAAATGTGGTCCATCCACAGAATGGAATATTACTCAGCCATAAAAAGGACTGAAGTACTGACACACACTAGAACATGGGTGAACCTCAAAAGTATCATGCAGAGTAAAAGAAACCAGACACAAAAGTCCACATGGTAAATGATTCCATTGATGTGAAATATTCAGAACAGGCAAATCTATAGAGATAGAAAGCAGATTAATGATTGCCAGAGGCTGGGCAATGAGGAATGGCTGCTAATGGGGACATGGTTTACTTTCGGAGTGACAGAAATATTCTGGAACTAGATAAAAGTAATGGTTACACAACATGGTAAATGTGCTAAAAACCACTGAATGGTGCATTTTAAATGGGTGGGTTGGATGTATTGGGAATTACATCTCAATACAGCTACTGAAAAAAATAAGCAGCAGCTCCGCTTCTAACTATCAAACACCCCTCCCTCAGGTGGAATCAAGGGCTCCCAAAGCCACTCCAGCCTCACCTCTCTCACTCTCTCCACAAGCCAGCCTCTCTGTCCTTTGACCTGTCCTTAACTTTGCCAAACCCTCCCCACCCAGGGCCTTGCATCTGTCTGTCCTACAGCTGGGTGCTCTTACCGGCATAGGGGGCTCTGTCTCACTGTCCAGGTGTTAGCCTCCACTCCCCCCCAGTCAGTCCACATCACCCTGCTTCTTCTCTCTGCAAGCCTGTGCTTCATTCATTTGCAGTGATTCTCTCCTGTCCCCATTAAAACCATACCCACTCCCCAAAAGCACGGCCCTTAATGTTCTGTATGCTACATTATGCATCCAACATGATCCCTGGGTCATACTGGACAATCAAAAATGTCATTATGTGGAATGAACACGCTACCCCAACTTTATAGATCAGGATTCAAAAAATCTGCCCTGGCCAGTGTGACTCAGTCCACACACCAAAGGGTTGTGTTCGATTCCCAGTGAAGAGCACGTACTTGGGTTGCAGGCTCCCTCCCATCCCCCTGGATGGGGCGCATGGGGGAGGCAACCAGTTGATAAACCTTTCTCACATTGATGTTTCTCTCTCCTCTCTCTCTTTCTCTTTCTCTCTCTCTCTCTCTCTCTCTCTCTCTCTCTCCTCTCTCTCTCTCTCTCCCGCCCCCCTTCCTCCCTCTCTTCCACTCTCTCTGAAAAAGCAATGGAAAGAACGTCCTCAGGTAAGGATTAACAAAACAAAAAAAAGTAAAAAAAAAAAAAACCTGCTCCAAGTCACACAGCAGAGCACCACAGCCCCTCCCTGCATATCACGCAACCCAAGTCTCAGGGTGGTAGAGGAACATTCATACACCCAACCTTTCTGTGCTGCAATACGAAAGTGGTCTCCCCGACATTACACCCTGTCCCCCCACCCAACCTGGCCCTTGTGTCCCTGCTCCCCAGGAAGGTGGCAGTGTTGATTTGCTTATCACACTGAATGTCTACTGACTGGCCTTTCACATGGGAAGGCACTGCGAGCATTCCATCACCACTGAGGACCGTGTGTGGACACGCAGAAACACAAGTGACCCTGCTCACTCCAGGAGTGGGCAAGCTGTCCTGCAGAATTCACTGGAGAGGAACAGCTACCAAAAGGGCGATGCCCTATCTGTTAGCATGTGCAGGGGAAACCAAGGTGTCTACTGCAGAGGGAGGTAGTGAGGGAAGGCTGCAGCCACAGAGTGAGGGCAGGAGGGGAGCCTGCATCAAGTGGGTTCACTCACCTATACCAGGCACTGCAAAAATGCCATTTGCCACAGGCAATGGCCAAAAGACTGGGAAGAAGCTTGTCCATCCTGATCCCAAGTTCGAGAAAAGCCATCAGCCTGCACAGGTGACACAGCCATAAAAGTAGGGGCAGAGCTTTGAACTCTATATGCCCAGGTGCAAAGGCTGTACCCCTGCCCACTCAGTGTTCCCTCCAAGCCAGATCACTCACTCCTGTGGTAGGGCCATCCATGAATTGTGGGGTGGTGAGCAGCATCCCTGTTCTCTACCCACCATATGCCAGTAGCACCCCTCCCCCCAGTAAAGACAACTAAAAATGTCTCCAGGCATTGCCATATGCCCCTTAGAGGGCAGAAATGCCCCCAGCAGAGAACACTGCTCTGTCTCTAAAATCCAGTGTAAACTCATCTCTGCCCAGAGACCATGCCCATCCTACCTCCCCAAATCCTGAAGTAAAGGAAGGCAACAGAGAGAGGGAGGAAAGAGATGGGAAATGGTTACTAGGGCTGAGAGAAATGCTGTCTCTGTATCTTAAAAATCTTTTCTAAATCCATCAGTGGATGAATGGATAAACAAAATATAGTCCATCCAAACAATGGAATATTATTCAGCCATAAAAAGGAATTAAGTTTTCTGATTCATGCTACAACATGCATGTACCTTGAAAACATCTTGCTGAAAGCAGGCAGTCACAAAAGGCCACATAGTGTATGATCCCATTTACATGAAATGTCCAGAATAGGTAAACGCATAGGAAGAGAAAGCAGACTGGTGGTTGCCAGGAGCTGGCGGAGGGAGGAATGGGGACTGACTGCTCATCATACCAGGTTTCTTTTGGGGGAGATGAAAATGTTATTGGAATTTGACAGTGGAGATGATTGCACACTCCATAAATACACTAAAACCCACTAAATTGTATGCTTTAAACAAGTGAATTATATGGTATGTGAACTATATCTCAATAAAGCTGTTAAAGAAACCTTTTCAACAATAATCCATTTTTAACCCCAAGACAGAAACAGGACCTCCAGTGATAAAGACAGCCATGAATTTCACACAACCCACTTCTTCCTGTCATACTATATACATTTGACACCTACTTGTATTAGCACACACTACATGCTGGAGACAACATGATATGGACACTCCTGCCCTCAGAAGCCCTGACTTATGGGGTCAATCCAGTTGCTCACATTCATTCATTCATTCATTCATTCATTCACCAACCATCTCTTCCTCTATGTACTGAGTGAGAACATGAGCTGCTGGGGTAGGGACAGGAAGCACCTGGCTGACAGTGAGCACCCAACCAATATGTGCCAAGTAAATGCATGGAAAGGAAGATACATTCTAGTCTATAAGGTCACAATCTCACAGCGAAACAAATGACTAATGAGAAAATAACATGACCTGAAAATTCCATCTGCGGAATCCGACCGAAGCTGAAGTCACAGAGGTAGGTCTGCCTGAAATGGTCAGACCAGTGGCCAAATCCAGCAACCAGCCACGTGGGTGTCAAATCTGCCCTGAAGCCCCACGGTGCAGGGTGGGGATCCCACTGCTCTGAGGAATACAGCAGACATTACCAACACCTGTGAAGAGCATCTTGCCTTCTGACCCTCGAGGCAGGGCTTGCTAGACACACTTCACACAGAACATAAGGCCCGAGGAGCTTAGCACTTTGCTGCGATGGTGCAGCCAGAGAGCTGAGGCCCAGGAGAAAAGCCAGGCCACCAACCTCGGCCCCAGCCCAGCCCATGCTCCAGGCCCACAGTGGCTTCCCGGGTGAGGTGAGCAGACAGCCAGGCCTGCCTCTACACATCGAGCCCACCCAGCCACCCGAGGAAAGCTGACCCTCCACCCTGTTCCTAAAGGCCGGGGGCGTCTGTGTGCAGCTGCCCTTTGTCTTGGTGGGAGGAGCATCACCTGGTCCCCACCACACAGGCTGCCCAGGGAAGGGGCAGCTGTCTCCACTCCAAACTCTAGAACAGAGCACATCTGCCTTCCTGAACCCCTGCCCAACCACCCCCCACCCCCATCTGACCTTGCCCTATGGAGTCCAGAAGGCCTTCTCCACCTCAGGTCTGCAAGCAGGGCCACCTGCCCCTCCACAGGCTCCCAGGGCACCCCTGATGTAGACGCCTGTCCCACCAAGTAGTGAGCATGTGGGATCACTTGTCCCCTCAGGTGACAATATGGGAGCACGTATCGACCGCCCCCCACGTACCAGTGATGCTTTCCAGCACCGCCCGGGTCCTACGCCTCAGTGTCATCCTGTCACCCTAGGCAGAGTAACATGGGAGCACCTGGCCCCCTCAGGCAGCGACCATGTAGAAACACCTGTCCCCATTAGGTGACAACGGTGTAGTGGCACCTGTTCCCTCCAGGCGGTAATGATACAGCGATCCCTGCCCCTCCAGCTAACAATGACGGGAGGTACCTGTCCCCCTCAGGTGGCAGTGAGGTTAGACACCGTCCCCATTCGGGAACGACGATGTAGTGGCACCTGTTCCCTCCAGGTGGTCATGACATGGAGACCCCGGCCCTCCAGGGAGCAATGATGCGGGGTCACCTGTCCCCCAACAGATACCGAGGATGTGGGGCACCAATCCCGCCCACGACGCCCAAGGAGCGAGGACACCTGTCCCCTCGGGCCAGGCCAAGCCCCGCCCCGCCGCGCGCCCCGCCCCCGCCGCGCGCCCCCGCCCTGTGCACGCGCTGGACACGCGCCTTCTCCTCCGCCCTCTCGGCCCTGAGGGGGTCGGCGCGGCAGCCCCCTCACCCGCGCGGCCCGCGTCAGGCTCAGGTCCTTCATGACCTCCTCGAAGGCCGCCGTCTCCTCCGCCTGCTTCTGGTTGTGCAGCGCGATCTTCTCACTGAATTTCCGCGGATTGTTCGAAGTCGCCATCTTCTCGCCGCCACCTCCTCCTCCTCCTCCTCCGCCTCCTCCTCCTCCTCCTCCACCTCCTTACCCCCCCCACTCGCCAGGGCCACCGCGCACGCGCCGGCCAGGCCCGCGGGCGGCGGGCGACACGCAGGCGCGGCGGCGGCCGGGACAGCAACGCAGGCACCTCCCGCGCGGCGGGGGTGATGGCGCATGCGCGCGCCTCGCCTGCGCCGTCGCGACCCGCGGGGGAAGCGAAGGGAAATTTCGGCGCAGGCGCAGTGGGCTTCCTCCTGGCCCGCTGGACAGCGGCCTTGGGTCCTCCAAGAGGGAGACAGTCAGACCCAGACCCTTTCAAGGACGGGGCCAGCACCCTCCACGGACAGCGAGCACCTGAGGCTGTCAGTTCAGCTTCGATCGCTGTTCAGGACGTTGCTCATTCCTGCATGCAATCGCTCAGAGTATTTATTGAGGGCCAGTATGAGGCGCAAAGTCGGGGAGGGGTCACCGACAAATGACCCAAGAATTTTTTCAAATGGAGATAAATGTGACGGAGAAAATAATTCAGTGATGGGAGGAGGGTTGAGAGGGCTCGGTGAAAAAGGTGAAAGTAATTAAGTACAAACTGCCAGTTATAAAAATAGGAGGATGTAAAGTACAACATAGGGAATGTGGTCAATAATATTGCAGTATCTGTATGGTATCAGATGGGTACTAGATTTATTGGGGTGAACACTTCATAGGATATATAAATGTCTAATCACTATGTTGTACACCTGAAATTAATATAATAGTCTATGTCATCTGTAATTGAAAAATAAATTACTTACTTTAAAGAAAGTAAATTATTTACTTTAAAAATAAAAACATTTTGCCCGGCTGATGTGGCTCAGTGGTTGAACATTGACCTATGAACCTGGAGGTCACGGTCCCCATTCCTGGTCAGGGCACATGCCCAGGTTGCAGACTCGATCCCCAGTAGGGGCGTGCAGGAGGAAGCCAATCAATATTTCTCTCCCATCATTGATGTTTCTATCTCTCCCTAATCCTTCCTCTTTGAAATCAATAAAAAATATATATATTTTAAAGTATTCAGTGATGGACCCCAGCCGGCTTGGCTCAGTGGATAGAGCGTTGGCCTGCAGACTGAAGGGTGCCGGGTTTGATTCCTGGTCAAGGGCACATGCCCAGGTTGCGGGCTCAATCCCCAGCGGGGGACGTGCAGGAGGCAGCCAATCCATGATTCTCTCTCATCATGGATGTTTCTCTCCCTCTCCCTTCCTCTGTCTGAAATCAATATATATATATATTTAAAAAGAATACTTCTCTTTATAAAAAAAAGTATTCAGTGATGGGCTGGCAGGGGGTGATGTTAGGGAAGGAGGTTCCTACCACCACCACCATCAGGGAAGGCTGGGGGAAGGGGGCATTTGAGCTGAGGCCTGACCCTTGTGAGCAGCCCCAGCCCAAAGCCTGGGCATCATCTTTTTTGGCGGGGGGGGGGGGGGGGGGGGGCGCGCACATCATCTTTAATACCTTTCTTTCCCTGTTACCTCACATTGTACCAGTTCCTATTCTCTGGAACCTTAATCCCACAGAGCCAGAACTACAGAGCTTCAGCCTCCTCTCTGTGAATTTCTCCAGTCTTGCTTAAGAATGCTGCTTTTGCCATGAGGCACTAAAGGAAAGGTCCAGAAATCCCACTCAGACCAGCAGTGAATGGGATACTGGAGTCTCCCAGACGATAGAGGGATGACCCGGTGAAGCAAGAGGGGTTCTGTTTGACACCCAGCTGTCTCTCCCTAAGCAGAGGGACCCCAACCACCATATCAAAGGTTTATATTCAGGACACCCTAGGGATTCTCAGGCATGGGCAGGGTGAAGCCAGGAGGGGCAGCCAGGGGGATGTGGGCAGTTATAAAAATACACTTTTTTACTAGAGCAGGGATGGCTGAGGGGAAACCCCGGTGGAGATTACAGGGGGACAGTGACTTTTTCCGAATATGCTTTTAGTTCCACTTTCCAACCGTTTAATTAAATGTCCATATTAAATATATATACACACATAGATTTTAATTTGGAGTGTCCTGGGCACTGACATTGCTCCATTTTATCCTCCTTGTTCATATGGCTTTGAGAAACATCATGAACTTTAGCATTTTGCCTAACCTGTATCTGCCCCCTTTTGGGTTTCAACAACTAACTGCCCTACAGGGAACACTCATTCTGACTTTCAGTCCATGAGATGTGAATGAAGCTGGTCTCACGAACTCCTCTCCCCACAAACACCTCTTCTCAAGTTGGAAGCCTTGGACAATCAGTAGAGCCTTCTTGCTTGGGTGGCTGATTTGAAGGATAACACAGAGGTCACCACTTGAAGAGAAACGGGCCAAGAGAGTGAACCCACACAGAGGAAAACAGAGACAAAGGAAGAGAGAGAGACACTGTCTGAGCTCCTGGATCCAACCATGCCTTAAGATAGGTCGGTGTTGCCCAGTGGTTAGGGCATTGGCCCACGCACTGAAGGGTCTAGGATTTGATTCCCAGGCAGCAGTACCTGGGTTGCAGGTTCATTCCCCAGCCCAGGTCAGGGCATGTGCAGAAGGTAACCAATCGATGTGTCACTTTCATATCAATATCTCTCTCTCTCTTTCTCTCTCTCTCCCTCCCTCCCTCCCCCCTCATTCCCTCCCTCCCATTCTATCTAAAAGCAATGGAAAAATATCCTCGGGTGAGGCTTAAAAAAAGATAGACAGTCCTGCCTTTTCAGTGTGTCAGCTAATTTATTCTCTTTTTTGCTGAAGTTGATTTAAAGTCCATTTTCCGTCCCTGGCACTAACTGAGATTGCAGCTTCTGGGAGTCAAGTGCAGGGCTGGGCATTCTATAAAAGTGCTTCTCAGTCCGGCCACTATCTTGTGAGATTGGAGAGGAAACAGAGGCAGAGCACATTGATGGCAACTGCCCCACAGCAAGTTAAGAGCCAGAGGCAGACCTAGAACTCAGTCCTGACAGCAGAGCTCAGCTGCCTTCTCTGCACTGGGTTTTGTACGGTTTAAATGAGATTAACATGAGTCAAGTGCCTGGCTCATAAGTGCTCAAAAGATGCTGGTTACCCTGATCACTTCCATATGTCTGCACTAAGCTGGTTTCCGGGCACAGAAAGAGAAAAGATTTGGTGGGGGAGAGGAGGGGTTATGAGGTCACAAAACTGGGCAATGGCCCCAGGGCAGAAGTGAGGTACCAGTGCTCACCCTGCTCATCCCCATTCACCCCTCACCCCAGCAGTAACAAAATCCATCTTAAACCCTGCTGATGAGTCAGAGGAAGCCGTGAGCCTACTCATTGCACAATGGCCAGAACCTGACCCAAGCCTTCCTCCGGCTCCATTGACCCTTAGTACTGAGGAGGGCAAAGTGGAGGCATCTGGTGACCCAGAAAGAACCCAGACCTGATGTTTTCACTTTCTTAGTTCATCAAAGAAAGCTGCTGCCACCCAGTGTGGCCGAGGTAGGGCTTTTCAGAGCACCCTGTGGTCTCTGTAACTGGGGTGGATCTCATGGTCCCCATCACACTCGGGGAAAATATCCACCCTCCTCCCAGTGACCCACGAGGTTCATGCCCCCCTCCCTGGTCCCTCACTGCAACTACGCTGGCTTCCTTACTTTTCTACCTCCACATCTTTGTACATACTACTGCTTTTTCCCAGACTGCCCCCCCTCCCAGATCCTTTCATAGCTGGCACCTTCTCATCTTTCAGGCCTCTCCTCTGAGACACCCTCCTTGAGGGCCCCCCCTGTGTGTTTCCCATGACCAGGAAACATCCCGCTCTCTAAAGGCGGCTGTATCCAGGCTCCTGTCTGCTAGCCTGTAGACGGAGCTGAGATCAAAAGCTGAAAGTATATCCACCCTCCCAAACACCACCGGGCTAGAGTTCCCTGTGTGATGCAGAAAGGACACAGACACACCCAGTTCCCTGCTTTTAAGACGTGTTCTCTGTCCCTCGAAGGCTCTGAGTACTTTAGGTCTCATATACGTGTCTGTTCATTCTGTTTTCCTGGGTCCCCAGAGCTAACACAGGACGAGGCACAGTGGGGTAATTAGCAAGTGTTTGTTAAATGAATCCTTTTCTGCTGGGAAACTCCTATTCATCCCTCCTCCAGAAAGACTGTCCTGACCCCTAAGGAGAGCTGTGCTCCTCACTCTAGGCTCACCCAGTCCTAGGTCCTTCTCCAGCCAGTTCTGACCGAAGGGGCTGGGAGTGTCCAACTGTTAGTTTAGCTTTAGTTACAGAGCACAGCCAAGTGTAAGCTAAGAGCTGGGTCCTCATAAGCCACTTCCTGCTGCTCCCAGGATGTATTTTTCTCTCATCTGCTCCGTAGATCTGCCTGGCTCCACTTGTTCCTCGCCAGTTTCCCCAGCACCATCTCCCACCCTTCCCTTTCTAATGTCCTCACTTTCGCCTTGCTGCATCCTGCCTCAGGGCCTTTGCTCAGGCTGTCTTCCTGTCTAGAATGCCCTGTGCCCTGCATCCAGGCCATAATACCCTTCAACATAAAGTCTCTAAATGAAAGTTACATGAAAACCTACGCTGAGCACTTCTGCATGGCCCAGCCCTTGCTGATTCTCCAGCTGTGTAACAACAGGAAAGTGACTTCACGTCTCAGTGTCTTGCTGTCCACCCATGTTAAATGTGAACAGTGGCAATCATCCTAGAAGGTTCTTGGGAGATTAAATAGATAATGAAACCAAAGCACTTAGCCAGTGGTTCTCAACCTTCCTGATGCCGCGACCCTTTAATACAGTTCCTCATGTTGTGGTGACCCCCAATTTCATTGTTACAAATTGAACATAATTAAAGCATAGTGATTAATCACAAAAACAATATATAATTATATATGTGTTTTCCGATGGTCTTAGGCAACCCCTGTGAAAGGGTCGTTCGACCCCCAAAGGGGTCGCGACCCACAGGTGAGGACCGCTGGCTTAGTGCCTGCTTCCTCACCAACACCTAATAATTGTTCGGGGAAGCACCCCCTATCTGGAGATGTGAGTTTTCATGCCTTGCTTTTCTGCACTGCCTTATATGGAATCTTAGTCAATCTAGGGTACCCACATTGCATGGAGGGGAATTTGGGCCATGGGAGTGGGGAGGCAAAGAGGAAAGCCATCCAGGGCCTCTCTTTGACTTCCAAACGAGACCTGACCTTCGTCAGACAGAGTTTTGAAAGATAAAGCCAGAGCCAGGTTTAATTATGATGTGAAAGGAAGAACTAGGCAATAGAAGCCATAAATGCCAGACACAGCGCTCACTCCTTACAATTGAAGAGGTTAGATGAGGACGAAGGTCCCTGTCCCCCTCCCCCGGGGGTGTGGGTGAGACAGGGCAGGATTGCCAAGGAGAGTAGCAAGAGGCTGGAGCTGACGGAGGCAGGAACCTAGGGGCAGGGCAAGCAGTCCAGTTCCTCCCCTGCAACCATCAAGCAGAAGGACAGGCAGTGACAACACAAGGCGGATACTTGGCTGAGCTGCAGCTGAGGACACAGCACCCCTCCCGCTATCCCAAAACCCAGACACCTATAGTCCCAACCTACGTGACAAAAGATAATTCCTGACCTTCAGGGGGCACTGGCTTTTCTTTTGGTGCCCCAGTGGGTGTTTCTTTCTGGAAGCCCAGCATCTGAATCCCCATCCAAGCCTAGGGAGTCCCCACCATGGGAAGTCAGCCCCCCACTGACAACAGAAGCCCCAGAGTCAACAGTTCGATGGATCAAACTGTGGGCCTCAGTTCCCCATGTGCTCCTGTGTCCCGCCCTGTGCCACACCATTCTGCATCCTTCCTTTGTAAGAAGGAGGGTATTTCCCAGTCCTGCTCTGGGGCTTGGCCATGTCATTTACTTTGGCTAAAGACATATGGGCAGAAGCATCAGCATACAAGTTCCGAATCTGGACCTTAGGAGGCCTCACGTGACTCCGCTTGTCCTCTGGCACCATTTTGGGAGAACTTTACGTGAGCTGGCTGCTGGTCTGAAGATGAAGACAGGTAGGGCTAAGCACCCCCTCACCCTACCCCACCCTGCTACTCCACAGCCTTGCACCAGGAAGCAGAGCTGCCCAATTGAGAGCAGCATAGAACAGGCATCCCAGTTGAGTCACAGATACACGAAAACCACCCATTTATTTTTTTTCTTTATTTATTTTGTTAGCCCTCACCCAAAGATATTTTTTCCATTGATTTTTAGAAAGTGGGAGGGAAGGATTGAGGGAGGGAGGGAGAAGAGGAGGGAAGGGCAGGGGAGGGGAGGGGAGGGGGGAGAGAGGAGAGAAGAGAAACATTGATGTGAGACACATGGATTGGTTGCCTCCTGCACGTGCCCTGACCAGATCTGGGGATCGAACCCAAAACCCAGGTACATGCCCTTGACTGGAAATCGAACCCAGAACTCTTTGGTGCACAGGCCAACGCTCTAACTACTTAGCAACATGGCTAAGGCCCAGCCATTTATTTTTGCATGCCACTGAGACTTGGGTTGTTTGTTACATGTTGTCAGCAGCTGACTAGCACACTCACAAACTCACTTTCCTGGGGATCCAGGCAGCCTGGTTGGCACAGGACACGGACTAGGCCAGTGGTCGGCAAACTGCGGCTCGGCAAACTGCGGCTCGTGAGCCACATGTGGCTCTTTGGCCCCTTGAGTGTGGCTTTTCCACAAAATACCGACTTCTGCGCATGGGCCACGAAGTTTCCATCGCACTGTACGTGCGCGCCCGCACGTGGTATTTTATGGAAGAGCCACACTCAAGGGACCAAAGAGCCGCATGTGGCTCGCGAGCCGCAGTTTGCCGACCACGGGACTAGGCCAATAGGATGTTTCCACTCAGGAAAAAGTGATGCAAAGAAACAGCATCAAGGCAGGAGTATCCAGTTTCCAGGGACAGCTATGGCCGAGGGCCAAGGGCAGATGACTGCCAGTTGAGACATCTGGATTCTGTGGTGGTGGCAGAAGTGTCCTCACCAGTCAGTCCCCTGACCTGATTTCAGCTGATCACCTCAGCTGCCTTGCCACCTTGATTCTTCCTGTTTTCTGAGCCTGATTTTCCAGTCTTCCTGCCACTTCTGTAAGCAACCCAACAGCCCTCCAAAGCACATCTTTGCCATTGAAATCGGCCAGTTTCTGTTGTTTGCAAATAAAATCCCTGACTTACATAAGACTGGGAAATCCCAGCATCTGTTACCTTTACATTATAATTTTGTTAAGTGTTTGGGTTGCAAATAACAGAACAGCTGGCCACTAGTATCTTAGGATACTAAGACTCTTAAGCAGTACAGACATTGTGATTCTCAGAAAAAGGAGTCTGGAGATCAGAGGTCCCAGGGTAGGACTGGTGGCCTCATGATTTCAGGGCTCTGGGAGGCAGCCTCTCTGTGCTTCTCTTAACTTGCTCCTCATGGCCACAAGAGGGCTGCAGAAACTCCTGCATACGGTCCTCATAGGAAGCATGAAGGGACTGAAGGGGGCAATAGGGCCTTTTCCATGACCAGAAACCCCCACCTCAGACCTTCCCTTAAAGCTTGGCCAGAGCTGGGAAATTTGCCCAGGCTGAAAACAACCCCTGCAAAAGGCATTACCAAAAAAAAAAAAAAAAAAAAAAAGCTGAGCCAAATCCTAAATTAACCCCCACCCAAGGCTGGGCACACTGTAGCTGGCGCCAAATCAAGGCTCTATGGGTGAGGAGGGAGAAATGGCTGCCAGAATAGCAACAGTAGGGTCAGCCACAAGAATTAAGCTGGGGTCTTTTCTTAAAAAAAAAATTTTTTTTATTGATTTTAGAGAAAAACATCAATGTGAGAAACATTAATAAGTTGCCTCCCGCCCGCACTCTGACCAGGGGTAGAACCCGCAATCTGGGCATGTGCCCAGAGTTAAGCTGAGGTCTTATTGTGTGGGGAGCATGGTCTCGTGGACCATCTGCCCTTGGGGCCCACGGATAGCGCCCACAGACACTAGAGTGCATGAGGCTCTGCTCCCACCTCCCCACCCAGAACTTCTCATTTGTGTAACAAACATTCCTGGCTGTGCCTCCTGGGACACACGGCCAGGTGCCCCTAATAAAACCCGTGCACGGAGACTCCACCATGAGAAGGGAAATCTCTGGGGCCGTGAGAACAGAGGAGCTGTAGCTACATTCCAGGACACAAAGCCAGGGGCAGATTTCCAAACTGGCCAGGTCTGGGGCAGATTCCCACCTCACACGACTCCCCGGAGGCCCCTTTGGCCCTTGCTGGCTGAAAGGCCCCAGAAGTCACACTTGGCCTCCCTCTCACGGGCCTGCATCCCACTGTCCCTGGAGACAGCGTTTTCCCACAACCCCAGCCCAGGTGCAGAGGGAGGCTCCAGGAGCCCGAGGTGGGGAAGCAGGCCATCTGGAAGGAGACGGGCTTTCCCCAAGCTCGGTCCTCATGCACAGTGGATGCTGCCCTGGGTGAAAGGTGAAGAGAAGTGATAAGGTGATAGGCTGCAGACTCCTTCAGGGAGCCACACAGAAAGGGCCAGGCTGGCCCAGAGGCATGTGCACAAGCTATTTGTTCAACTGTGTATGAGCAAGCACATGTGTGCAGGTATGCCTGAGTAAGCATGTGTGCGTGCGTGTGTGTGTGTGTGTGTGTGTGTGCAAGCCTCTGTATATGGGTACACATGTTCTGCCTTTCTCCAAAGGACACAAACATTCACAAAGTTTCAAGCCAGTTTCTGCTAAATTAAAAACAGCTTTTTCGTGTTTAAAGTTTACAATACGAAAAATAATTTTCCTTTCTTCCGGGGGGGTGGTGAATGGAGAAGGAGGGGTAGAGAGCCCCCGAGAACATTCCACGAACCAGCCCAGACGGTTACGCACAATCGACTGGTTAGATACGGCAGCACCCCCTCCACCCTGCACCGGCACCCCTGCCAGCTCATTGGGGACAAGATGTTCTGAGGTGTGAGCTGATCTGGGGAACTTGTAGCTGGCAAAGGCTTCTCACTGCCCCCTGAAGGGGCCGTGCCGCTAGCAGAAAAGGGTTCTTTTGGGGGAGCTCAGGTTAGGGAGGTGAGAAGAGGCCAAAATGTTCTGGTAAGTCCCCAAGGACCCTGCTTTCCTTTCAATGCCCCTGAAAGCATGGGCTCCTTCCTGGTTCCCAACCAAGTTCCTATTTCAGCACTGCCTCCCAACCCAGCCTCACCCTGGGGGCCCCATGGCTGCTGGACGGGAGCACCAGGCCTGTGGTGTGTATTGAGGGTGACCTGGAAGCCTCCCCTCTCAGAAGGCTGGACGTGAACAAGCAGGCAGTCTCTACCAAAGTACAGCCTCATTCACAGTGAGGCTGCCACAAAACCAAGGGCTGTGGCAGCCTGTGGAGCTCTTGGCCCCTACGGGAGCATAATGACTTCATGCTTCCTTTAAGCCTGCCCTTTCTCCTCTGCAATGCAGCCTCTGGGAGAGGGCTCCACAGCCGCCCGATCTTGCACCCCAGAACCGAGCAGATGGAGACAGAACCTGTTAGGGCTGAATGCTGGTTGGTGGCAGGGGGCCAGACCACCAGGCACATAGAACAGCCTGGAGAGTTGCCAGAGGCCACGAAGTTTGCCCTCTGTCTTCCCAGCATCCAGTAGAAGAACCGGCCCCACTTCCTGCTGCCCTCACTCACATCCCTGAGCTAAAGACTGGACCTTTTCCAGCTCTTCTGCAAGGATGGGAAAGGGTGAGGTGGGAGAGGGGGCCCCAAATGCACAGAGGACTGGAGGAATCTGTGACCTATCAGGCTCCACAAACTCGGCACGGGGCCTGCTCCATCTTTTCACCATAACATTTTTATTAAATACAAGGAAAATATTAGGAGACGACGTCTGCTAAGGTATGAGGTTAATTCTTTACACAGCGAGTGGGTCACAGAAACATGACATCAATCGTCTGTTAGCAGCAGAAGAGACACTTTAAGTTGCCCCAAGGGTATAAATCCCATTTATAAGGCAGCGGTGCTGGCCTCTTTAAAAAAAAGCAAAATGGAACAACAATAAAAAGATTTAGAGACCAAAACAAATGTGGCTGGAGATGCCATGAAGCCCTTGAAGAGAGAGGCTCCTGCCTACTGACTCCCCAGCTGGCAGCCTTGGGCCAGGTGGCACTTCACCCTGAGCACAGGACAAAGAGGGAGTGCAGGGCTGGAGAGTAGATGAAATCAAAGTCCCGAATAGACCCGGGGAGTGCAGATGCACTGGGATTCTAAAGCAGCATCCTCCTTCATCCGTGGGACAGGGACATATCAGCCCAGTTCTCCTCAGGGCCCCCAGGTGGCCCAGTGCCCAGTGGAGGCCCCACATCCATGAGGACCATCTCTGGAAGCAGCTGTGGTCTCTCCTCCTGAAATCGAATGAGCAAACACCCTGAGGTGCTCAGACCAAGGACGGGAACAGGAACAAACGCTGAACCTTCTGTGCGGCCCTCTCCCATTCAGTAGCTTGGGCTTATTGGGGAGACAGAACTGTCCTCTGGTCATCAATCCAAGTTGGGTGCTTCTGAGCCCCTCCAGCTCCAGAGAAGTGGGGTACAGTTATCTATAATAATAAACAGGTAATATGCAAATCGACCGAATGACCAACAGCAGAACGACAGTCTGGGCGACCTTCTGGATGACTACGCTATGACATGCACTGGCGCCAGGCCAGCCAAGGGGGGTGCAATGCGATTGGTGGGTGGGGGCCCCCTGCCATCACCCCATGATCACCCCGCAGAAGGAGGCCCAGGCCACCAGCTGGCGGGGCAATTGATGGGGGGAGGGGGGAGCCTCCACAATCACCCCAAAGAGGGAGGCCCAGGCTACCAGGCCAGCCAGCCGGTGGCCAAAGACGGAGTCCCAGGTGGGTGGGTGGGGCCTTCCTCTGCACAGCCATCAATCACAGAGCCCCATGATCGATCGCCCCAAAAAGGGAGGCCCAGGCCAGCCAAGTGATCGCATCCCACGCCTGTCGCCCACAGAGGGAGGCAACTGGTAATGGGAGGTGTGGGGGGGCAGTGCTACACAGATGGCAAGTAGTGGCAGTGGCAGAGGCGGGGCCAGCTGCTGGCAGCCGGGTAAGGAAAGCCCCAATAGGCCCTGATAGCCAGCCAGGCCTAGGGACTCTACCAGAGGGGTCCCTGATTGCGAGAGGGCACAGGCTGGGCTGAGGGACACCCCACTTCATGCACTGGGTCTCTAGTTTAAAAATACATGTGTGTGCCTTGGCCAGAATTGCTCAGTGGTTAGAGCATCAGCCCATGCACCAAAAGGTTGTCGGTTCAGTTCCCAGTTAAGGGCACATACCTGCATTGCAGGTTCCATCCCTAGCCCTGGTTGGGGTGCATGCAGGAGACAACCAAATGTGTCTCTCTCACATTGATGTTTCTCCCTCTCTCTCTTATCTCTCTCTCTCTCTCCCTCTCTTCTTCTCCCTCCCGCCCTCCCTCCCTTCCACTCTCTCTAAAAATCAATGGAAAAAATATCCTTGGGTGAGGATTAACAAAGACAAGCAAACAAAATACACATGCGCAAGAAACTGGGGGTGGGGAGAGTGGCATATTATGAATTTGGATTGACACTAATGAGCCTGCATATGAACATCTGAGACTGCTGGACTGAGGGATGGGAGAAGTGGGGCACAATAATACCCCAAAGAGACCCCCTATTCCAACCCATGAGTGAGGACCCTGTGCAGATGAGGAAACTACCTCAGGCTCAAGTTTTCTGCCACAACACATCGGCCTCCTCACTGGCAGGCTCCCTGGGCAGGCAGAGAGCCAAGATCTGCTTTGGGAAGGAAGGACCCTAGGAAGGAGGCTTATCAACACAACGGGACTATACAGCCAGGCCACGGGGAGGGGGCCCAAGGTTCTCTATAGGACACGTGCTCACCAAACCCCTGGCAAGAACAGCATGCAGCCAGGTCATGGGTGTGTGGGTGGGGGGCATCCCGGGAGCTACCTCCTGCTTCCGGCCCGGGGCAGCAGGACTGGGGCACAGGCAATGCCTGCAAAAGACTCAGGGAAGTGCAAGTCGCGTTCCCATTCATCTGTCTCGGTGTTGTATACCTGCACAATGCCCGTCACATTGTTGAGGCGCCAGTTATAGCCCCCAACAACATAAATTTTTCTGTCCAGCAGGCAGCAGCCGGCCTCTGACTGGCCGGCCCTCATGGGGCTCACGCTGGTCCACTGGTCTGTTTCTGGTACATAGTACTCTACAGCTAGCACGTCAAAGCAGCGGTCCATATGGTCCATGCGGCCACCCAGGGCGTAAATGCGGCCGCCAGCACCCACCATGGCATGCAACACACGGGGTTCGCTCATGGGTGCCTTGAACTCCCACTGGTCGACTGCTGGGTCATAGCAGTGCAGTGCCTTCTTGTCCTCCACGGAGATGCCATAGCCACCTGAAATGTAAAGGCGACCCCCGGCTGAGGCACCCGCGTGGCCCCAGGTGCGGCGCTTCAACGAGCAGGCATAGCCCCACTCGTTGCGCCGCGGGCAGTATCTTTCAACGGAGGCCAGGCTGCCGGCCCGGTTGCGGCCGCCCGTGGCATAGACCATGCCGCACAGCACGTTCAGCTGGAACTGGATGCGGCTCTCCTGCATGGCCTGCAAGCGCAGCCAGCGGTTCAGGTGAGGGTCGTAGCGGTAGCAGGCATCCACTGCACCCTCACCACTGCGATATTGCAGGTGCTGGCCCCCGGCCACATACACGAAGTTGTCCAGCACAGCCACGCATGTGTGGCTGCAGCCCACCTCCATCTCTGTGAGCTCGCGGAAGTGACAGGCTCCTGGCTCAGGCAGGTGGTATACTTTGCTACTGACAGCATGGTCACTGTCAGTATAGGGGGTGCCACCAAAGGCCACCAGCGAGGGCACATCGGAGCGCACAATCGTGCGCGGGGACTGCATCTCGTGCTGCCGAAAAGGCAGCACCTGGTAGTTGAAGGCCTCTAGCAGGTACTGGCGGCAGAGCACGTCCTCCACCATCAGGTCCAGCGTCTGCACACTATCCACCAAGTCAGACGAGTGCATGAGTGGGAAACGGATATGGCAGAGCACATGGCTGGCGCGTGGCCGCCGGGCAGGGTCATGCTGCAGCCAGCGGACAGCAGCTCGGAACAGGTCGATCTCGGCACAGCTCTGTAGGCGGTTGCTCTGCAGGAAGAAGACGAGGCGCTCCAGTGGCAGCTGCAGGAAATCATCTTCCGCAGCGATCTGCAGGAAATGCCGGAAGGTGAAGGCATCCACCGACTCTTTGAGTGAGGCCAGGCTGAAGGTGGTGGCCATGTGACCGATGTGCAGGCAGGTCTCCACGCTCATGGCAGCCTTGAGGAACTCCTCACACAGCTCCACCACTGGCAGCATCTGTAGGAACACAGCTGCGCCCAGCACATCCTGCACACAGTCCAGGTCCAGCGTCACCTCGGCACTGTAGGCAAAGTCAATGATGTGCCGCAGGCCACGCGCTGACAAGCCCTTCAGTTCAATGATGTCCTGACTGGCCTCCCTCATGCCGCCTGTGAACATGGCCCTGAGGGTCAGAAACACAGCATGTGGGTTCAGGGCACCAATAGACATCGTGGCCACTGGGATGGCCTGGTCCTGAGACACTGCCAGCAGGGCTTTGCCCACTAGGGTAAAGCAGGCCAGGTATGCATTAAAAACATGCAAAAAATAAAAGGTTTTTCAATCCACCCCAAGCCATGCATCTTCCTCCCAACAGCACTCTCGGCCTCTTCCGTGGGGCCCTGCCCAACCTCACCCAGATGTATGCTGCACTGGGGAAGGCTGGTTCTGAGGCCAGGGGCCAACTCCCTCCCTCCCTCTCCCCCCACCCGGCTCATGGCATGGCGATGTGGCTGTGCAGGAGGAGGCCAAACCTTAGCTTTGGCTCTGGGGAAAAGTCTCCAACCCCATATCAGTGCCCAGCCATGAAGACCAGTTCCTCAGTGAGCTCAGGAAATATAACGGGGACTCCAAGGGAATACACATCATGGTTCAGAGTCCAGTACCTCCCCAGCACACTCACCTGAACAGGTGGCTCCACCTTCCCCTGCCTGAGTCTCAGCTGCTATCACACAGGGATGGGGAGGGAATAAGGGTCCCAGATTGGAGTGCCTATTGGGGGCCCCCACTGGGGTCACTGATATGTCCAGAGAAAGGCCCAGGTAGTTAGGAGAGCCCCTAAAAATGACCCATAGGAGTCTCAGCCTGCTGTAAGACACCCCCCGCCCCTCGTGAATGGCCCCAAGTCTGTCAGCTGGGCTGTCCTGCTCTGGGGTACAGGACCTGGGACACAAGACCTGGGTCTCAACGCCCCCCCCCCGGCTCCCCCTCCCCACAGCCTTTGGGAGGGGCCCCTCCAGGAAGAGGGCTAAGAATCCCAGTGCCTGCTAGAAGTTCATGGCAGGTTCTAAAAGATGATGCAAAAGAGGCTCCTCTCAGAGGGTGAGCTGGCCTTTCATCATAATTGTGACTGCCATCAACATACATCGTAAACATCATAACGGGTGACTGACGGAAGGGAACTTCCGTTGGCCATTTGCCTAATAAATACTTGTCACCCAGTCACTACGCTAGTATGGGCCAGGCGTAGGCCCCAGAGTAGGAACAGCTGAGCTTAATGCTGCCTTGGGACCATCAACGAACAACTGCCCAGCACTCCACAAAGCAGTGCCATATCGCTTCCAGGAGCAGCGCTCTGCCAGCCCCAGGGCCCTACCCCTTCTTGTCCCCGAGAGTCCCATCGGCCTGTCGAAGGCAGAAACAGTCATTGCGACGGGAGGGAGCTTTGCCTTTTAAGGCCTTGCCGCTGCAGTGCCAGCGCAAAGGAGCCTTTAAAGGGCATTTCTGGCTGGGGCGGCCCGCCCGTCCCCAAATCCAGAATAAAAATAGAAGCGGCGCCCCAGATGGCTTGGTTTCTCCAGCTCCCCAGAAGGGCCTCATTGAGCCCGCAGGGCGGGCAGTCGGGGGCACACTGGGCTGGACACCTAGCCTCGGAGAGTGTGCAGCCTGTGGTGCGCACCTGGGCTGGGACTCTTGTGACACGGTCGCAGGAGCGCCTCAGCCACCACTGGCAAAGCAGAGTCAGAGACTCACCCCCGGGATGACACTCTTAGGAAAGGGTCTTCAGAGCAGACAGACCCAGACACTCAGCAAGGTCTCGCCTGTCACATGGGGATTGCAACAGAGCCTGGCAAACTCGGGGGCCACCGCCTGGGAGTCCCCCCTGTCCTTCTGCCTGAGTACAGGTATCGCAAGGGCAGGGACGTGTGCCAGTCCCTGCTGGATTCTGAGGCCAGCTCACACAGGTGTCAAAAACACAGCAGAAACCTGGCCAAGCCCTGCCTCCCCTCAGAAGAGAAACGGCTGATTGGGTGCCAACAGGCCACTCTGTCCCCCAGGTATGTTCTACTGGCCTGTGTAATATCCCTAAAAAGTCTGAGTAAGTTGCAAACCTGGGAAAAGTGGTAGGTTTACTGATTGTTGGGCCAACACCAGCCACCTTCCCTCAATGCCATCCCCCCCTAGCTAGAGTTGAACTTGCCCCTCTCAGAAGAATCTGCACTCTCCAGCCCATCCCCCAGGCCTGTGCTCACCTGAAGTAGTCGCTGCAGGCAGCCAGGACCACCTTGTGCGCATGGAAGGTCTCTCTGTTGACTGTGAGCACAACATCCAGGAGCTGGCCCTGTGAGCGAAGTGTGGCCAGGCCCTGCAGGAGGCTGGTGCTATGGCAGGGTGCAGAGAAGGTGCACTTGAGAGCTCCATTCTTATCAGCCATGCTATGGGAGAACAGGGCGGAGTGTCAGGCTCAGAGGCTTCAGGGCCTCAGCCCGGGAATCCTGGAGAGCTCGCCCAGGTTCTGAAGCTGCCCCAGGCTCTGAAGCTGCCCCAGGCATGGGAAAAATCACCAGGATCCGCCCCAGAGAAGTAGAAACAAGATCTGGGTCCTGACTGCCACCTGCCCACTGAGCCTTGGCAGTAGAGTAGAAACCTGGCCAAGCCCTGCCACCCCTCAGGGCAGAAACTGCCATTTGCTGGCGATGATACCAGCAGGGTTTCAGACAGAACCTGAGGAAACCACATGTCCCTCTTTTAAAAATATATTATTTTTTATTGATTTCAGAGAGGAAGAGATAGAAACATCAATGATGAGAGAGAATCATTGATCAGCTGCCTCCAGCACGCCCCTACTGGGGATTGAGCCTGCAATCCAGGCATGTGCCCTGATGGGGAATAGAATCATGACCTCTTGGTTCATAGGTCGACACTCAACCACTGAGCCACACTGGCCAGGCACATGCCCTTTTCTTTCTTTTTTTAATTGAAGTCAGATTCACATAACATACAGTTCACCATTTAACATGTACAATTCAGTGGCATTTAGTATATTTACAATATTGTGCAACTACCACCTCTACCTAGTTCTAGAACATTTCCATCTTCCCAGGGAGAAACCCCATCCCCATTAGCAGTCACTCCCTATCTCACCCTTCATTCATCCCCCTTCCCCATCCCCTGTGAACCACTAATCCACTTTCTGGATTAGTTTGCCTGTTCTGGACATTTCATATAAATTGAACCAGACAACAAGTAGTCTTTTGTGGCTTTTGTGTCTGGTTTCTTCCACTCGGTATCATATTTCAAGGTTCACCTACATTGTAGCGCGTATCAGTGCTTCACTCCTTTTTATGTCCAAGTACTATTCCACTGTGAGAATGTATGAATGCACAATTTCTTTATCCCTTCAACTATCTATGGACATCTGGGTTACTTCCAACCTCTCCTTTTAAAAGCTCTATTCCATTATTTTTTATTCTAAACGTGTCTCCTGAATGCTGCACTGAGTGATCACTGACCCCTAAGCCCCAGCAAGCTGCCCCCATGGTACACTTATCGCTCCTCTACAGAGGGTGAGATTAAGATGCTGGGTGCTGGCACAGAGCCCATTGTGAGCAGGGATGAGGAACTTGACCTGCAACTTCTCAGGAGTGCTAGGCCCTGAGAACACGGGTGCCTCAGGCCAGCCTCTCACCGCGGGGAGGGAGGTGCCACCTCCAGAAGGGCCTGGCCTTCAAAGCCCAGCCACTTTGACACCTGCCCAGCATACCTGTGTGCCCAGCACTATGGGGAAGGGCAGCCACATGACCGCAATGTCACCTTGGCCATTTTCAGAAGAATTTGGCTGCGGGCTACACTCTTTGGCTGCCCAGTCAAGGGGAAAGGTCATCAGTCCCATCTTCTAAGGACAGAAGCAGGCAGAGAAGCTTATCCATCGCCCAGAGCTGTGAGAGGACACAGCAGAATCTGAACCTGTTCGGGGAAGCAGCAGGCACACGGGATCTTCCTGTCACCTCCTGGCCAATGTGGGATAAACAGAGCAAATTGTGGGGAAGCCACAAAACCGAGAATATCTGCTGTAAGAAGATGGATTTACCTATGAAGGCAGCTGCTGGGGGGATGGGGACAAGAGGTTCCTGCACCTCCAAATGAGGATTCAGAAGGCAAAGATCATTTTAGAATTTTTTTTTTTAATTTAAAAAAGGAAAGTGGTGGAAATAACCCAAATGCCCATCAACGAATGAGTAGGTAAATAAAATGTGGTATGTGCACACAATTGAACATTAGGAAGGAATGAAGCTGATTCACGCTACGTTGACAAAGATGAAAAATATGATGCTCAGTGAAAGAAGCCAGTCACAAAAGGCCACATGTTGAATGATCACATTTATATGAAATGTCCAAAACAGGCAAATTCATAATGACAGAAACCAGATTAGGGTTTGTCCCGGGATGGGAAGGGGAAATGGGGAATGACTGCTAATGGGGATAGAGTTTCTTCGGGGAGATAACGTATTCTGGAACTAGATGGAGGTGATGGTTGCACAACATTGTAAATATACTAAATGCCACTGAATCGTTCACTTTAAAATGATGGTTTTTATATTCTGTGAATTTGACCTCAAAAACAAACAACAGCCCTGGCTGGTTTGGCTCGGTGGACAGAGCGTCGGTCTGTGCAGCACAGCGACCTGAGAGGTCAGGACAGCTGGTGTGACCCCTTGGAGCCCCCTCTCAGGAGCAGACTTGGACTCAACAGTTCCAAGCACCACTGTGTCACATTCATCACCAGGACCCCCTAAAGCCCAAACCCAGAGCCTAGCTCTGAGTGGAGTGTCTGGGGGTCAGGCAAGGACCCAAAGGCTGGGAGATGCAGATCAGTGAGACCCACTCCTCCAGGAAACCCGCCCAGCTGTACCACAGACCTCACCTCACCAGGCTCTGGCATCTGATGTGAGAAGCAGCGGGAGGATTCTGATCCCTACCCTGCCATCACCAGCTGTGTGACTCAGACACACTCCCTGGTCTCCAGGTCTTTCTTTCTTGACTGTCAAATGGGGCAGGCAGGAGCACAGATGTCACAGGGCTGTGGTGAGGCTCCCATCACCTCCTGGGAAGTGATGGACCACAGACCACCTACTTCTCCCAGCTTCCCTTTGGGCTAGGGAGGTGGCAAGGCCCAGTGGGGGACTGTATCCTGCCACCTGTGAGCCACTGAACATGGTCATGCACTTGGGAACTTAAAGCCTGGAACCACTCACAGAGCACTGGCACATAGTAGGTGCCCATTGAGCCAGGCTGGCCTCTCTGTGGACACCTGCCTCACAGATTCTGTACATTGTGCTAGTTTGGTTTCAGATGGTCTTTCTTCTTGGAGACTTTGGGGCAGGGAAGAACTTCTTATGTTTCCCCTAAGCCCAAGGACAGATATGCATGTTCACATTTTCACAAGAAGATATCACACCAAGAGCAACTTTATTGTGGAACTGCTCTGTCCCTGAACATATATGGTCCTCCGTATATAAAGAGCCCCAAGAAATCAATACAAAACTGGCAACCTCACAGAAAAATACACAAATGATGTGGGCTGATGGTTTATCAGTGGTTCTCAACCTGTGGGTAGCGACCCCTTTGGCGGTCAAACGACCCTTTCACAGGGGTCGCCTAAGACCATCCTGCATATCAGATACTTACATTACGATTCATAACAGTAGCAACATTACAGTTAAAAAGTAGCAACATGAGGAACTATATTTAAAGGGCCAGAAGGTTGAGAACCACTGGTTTATAGGAAAGAAAGCACAGCTGGCTGGAAAGATCTGAGAGTAGGCCTCTTCCAAATAGGGAAAGTGTGCTCACCAAGGGACTGGCTCAGGTGGACAGAGTCACCAGGTTCTCTCACAGCAGACACTCATGCCTGTTCCCAGGGGGAGTGTGAGGCGGGACAACCTCCAAGAAGGCAGTTCGGCAGAACCACATATCCTCATACTAGCAAGTCTACTTCTGGGATTTATCTGAGGTGTGCTCACATGTGCAAGAGATGAGTGAGAATATTCCCCACATAGCATTTCTGGGGGCTGAAGATGGGAAATGAGCTAAATGTCCTTCAAGGAGGTACAAAGAATTATGGTGCCTTCTGATAGGGTCTGCCCTTCAGCTGAGCATAGAGGCAGTTAAAACGTTCATATATGGGAGTTAGGATACCAGGTTGGAACTCCAACCCAGCCCACTGGGCTGCTGCCTACAGGGTGTGGGCCGAGCTACAGCCAGAGTGAGAAACAGCCACTGCGTACACATCCTCCTCGTGCTGGGCAAGGCTCCCAGCACCCCACAGGCTGTTTCCTTCCTCCCATCTCAAAAATGGGACAACTGTCCCTAAAGCCCCTGCACTACCCCTCACACATCTCACAGCCTCTGGGGAGCTCAGGGAGGGAGGGAGGAAGCCAGCAGAGGCCAAAGTACCAGACTGGACAGAGGCAGACATGGCTGGGCAGAGGTGGGCAGGAGGAGGAGGGAGTGCTGAGGCCTGGGACCAATGACTAAAGCAAGGACCCATTACTCAGGCCAGCCAGACAGGGGGTGGCCGCTGTGGCGGGACTACAGGCCTCCTCCAGGAAGGCTGCCGCCGCCTTCCTGGGCCAGTCGGAGTCTTTAGACAGCCACCCGAGCATGGTCACTAGCACTGAGTCATCGGAGCCAGTGCGTCAGCAGCTGGTCAGAGTGTCTCTGGAGGCTGCTCACTGCTGTCCTGGATGACTCTCTGCCCGGATCTGGACTCTGAGGGGCTGCACATGCCCCACAGACTTGGCCTGGGCTTGAGATTGTCCTGACCCCTGTGCTGGCGCCTCCCCTTCCTCCAGCACTGTCATTGGGAACCTCTGGCCGGGCCCAGGCCTGTGCTAGACATGGGAACATGGCCTCTGCTTCCCTTGGGGCTTCCCTGCACAGGGGCTGATGGCCCATGGGACTGGGTGGAGTAGATGCCCCCAGAGGGACCACCACATGTCAGGATACCCATCATCCCTCAGGGAACCCCGGCCACTGAGCCTATTGCCCACGTTGTCACCAGTTCCCTACTGGTGCCCCCTACATGGGCTCCTTCTCCCGTCCTTCATGGGGTCACCCCATGAATATACTACAGGCTGCCTCAGGTTCTGCTATGAGGAGACCCAGCCCAAGGCAGGACGGTCTGATGGGGAGTGGCCACAGGAACTCCAGAGCCACAGGGTGACAGGGCCCATGGTGGAGGTGGAAACGCTCCTCCTCCTGTCCTTGCCCACTGCTGGCCCTGGTCTCCACGGTCAGTTTCCCAACCCTACAGGAGATCTCCAAAGCTCCGGAACAGTTCTTTTCATTGGAATGTCAAAAAAAAAAAAGGAAAAAGCAACAACAGGAATTTCATGGAAACATTTCTTTGGGGTTTTGTAAAATCCTTTCCCACCCCCACATGGAGCCCAAAGCTCAGGCCAGAACAGAGTCTGCCGGTATTGCCCCTTTAACATACTGTTCTGACATGCAAATTCCCTCACTTCCCCTCAAAACGGAGAGCACTTCCACTTTCAAAGCCAATTTTGGTTTTATTGTCCATGTGGCTCCAAGGAGCACAGCAGCGCAGCACAGCTGGTTGGCTCGTACCCCGGCTGACGCTGTACCAGGGAGTTCAGCCACTCCACCCAAAGTCCCAGGAGCATCAGCAGGGAAGATACTGCACTTCAGGGGGCAGAGACCCAGAAAGGGGGACAGAGACCCAGAGACAGAAGGAAGAGACCCAGAGAGAGAGGAACAGAGATCCAGAGAGAGAGGGGGATTAGAAACACAGAGAGAGAGGTGGGTAGAGACACAGAGAGAGAGGGGGACAGAGACTCAGAGAAAGAGGGGGACAGAGGCTCAGAAAAAGAGGGGGACAGAGGCTCAGAGAGGGGGAATTGGACTCTAGAGCCCTGATGAAGCTCTGCCAGCCTGCTGATCCACTTCTCCTCTCTATTTCACGTATCTCCCTCCCCCACCTCCCGTCTAGCCATACTGGAAACTTCCATACTGGAAGGTTCATACTGAACCTTCAAAAGATAGGCTAGCTAAGCACCTACTGCAAGTGGTTCTTCATAGGCAACCTCGTGAATTCCCTACGAGCACAGGAGGACAGTGCAACAAGTATCCCCTTCAAGATGGGAGACCGAGGCCCAGCATGGCCCCCATACCTGCTCCCTACAATGTAGCCTACTGGCTCTGCCAAGGCCATGGCTGGGTCCTGGGACTGTAGCTCCATGGGTAAGAGGTGCAACAAAGCCAGGGTCTCACACGCACCACAGAGGCAGACAGCCCAGCCACTGTTACCATGGTTACAATATTGCACGGCTTGGAGAGCTATGCTCACAGCCCAAGGACAGTCTCCAGGATTTGGCACCTTGCTCTGGCTCACAGCCCCCACTCATGTCAGCGTCTCTCTCTTGGGACTGCTCTGCCCCCCCCCCCTCACCCTCAAGGGGCAGCAAGCCCATTCTGGGGCCATCCCTACAGATAAGGGGCAGCTCCTTCAGAGATGCTTACAGTTCTCTGGCAGGGCTTGATCTCTGGGCTTACAGGGGGTGAGGGAGCAGGGGGAGTGGAGAAAAGCTCAGAGCCAGAAGCAAATAAAGGTTTCCACAGTAGTGTCCCAGAAGGCCAGGACATCAATCCACTGAGAGAGACCCAGAGGGAACAGAGTCCCAGAAAAAGGGGGATAGAGACCCAGAGAGAAGGGGACAGAGACCCAGAGAGAGAAAAAAACCCAGCCAGGGCCCCAGATCCCAGGTCCTCCAAGCCCTGGACTCTCTCTACAGCATCAGCAGTTGTTTATTTCTCCCTCCTGGTCATCATGCTGGTTATTCTCCGATATCTTCTGTGACAACTTAAAACAGACTGCCAGCACCATACCAATCTGTACTCCCTATGGGTGGATCTGGGTGTCTAGGGAGGGTAGGTGTGCCAGGCCCCCAGGTGGAGGCAGAGCCTAGTCCACACCCTAGAACTTGCTCTGCCCCCTCTAAGAGCCAAAGGCTATGGACATGGCCAGACCCACTCCAAGCCCAGCCTGGGAGCACATCACCCACAGAACACCCCTCTCTGAGCCCTGAAAAATAGCCCCAGGCCACACATCCCCTAGTCTTCCTCATAGTATCACCATCTGGAGACTTCATCCACATGTACGGCCTTATTTCTGCCTATCTGTGCCTGCCAAGCAGTGACAGGGTGACAGAAGAGAGGGCGTGTCAGGGAGTGCCCAGAGGAAGTACTGTGGAACCTGCACATACCTAGGGCTGGCACCTCCTGAGAGCCCCACATAACACCAGGCAGGCTGAGGCTGGGGAGGGTGGTGGGGCAGACAGGTAGGTTCTGGAACCACATTCACCTTGAAAGAGCCTTCATGAATCCTCTTGAGGACTCTAGAGGTGAGAAAAGCTGCTCCCATCCTGCCCAGCCCGTGTGTCACCAGCCCCACAATGAGACCCTGCCCGAGGCCTGCCTAAGATCCCTAATGCACAGAGCCTGGCACAGAGTGGCCCTACTTAGTGCTGGTTCCACTCCAGATAGGGCCTGCCAGCTCTATCATCCTGCCCTTCTGGGACTTGATGGGACAAACTGCAAACCCCCATGTGCTCCCAGTACTCACTGGGTCACAGGGGAGTACTCTGCAGACACCATCCACCCTCCTGCCAGGAGAAGGGCATGACATCAGACCCTGTCAGCCCCCTGCCAAAACCCCCTGTTGCTCTCCATAGCCTCAAAATCATGGGCCATTGTGAGCCCAGTGTCCCTCAAACTGGGCCAAGACCTGTTCGGGCTCTGTGTCCTCACCCCAGCCTCTTACTGATGCCCCTGGGAGCCCAGGACGAGTGGGGATCTCGCTACTACCGATGGACAGGAGGACCACGTAAGCAGCACCCACCATTCCCAGACCTGCCCAACTCTGGCCACTTCTCAAGGCTAGGAAGAAGGAAAATGACACCCAAACCCAATGTCCCTTGCCAGCAGCAAGCTTTCTGCTCCCACAGTCCCCATCCCTCCCTGCCACTCCATATAGAGCTATGGGCTGGGTGGTGCAGACCTGGCTCCCAGCTTACCTCTCAGTGGGCAGTCTGGCAAAGGGAACACCACTATCATTACCATCTTACAGACAGGGCATTTAGGCACAGAGGCACAGAGATTCAGGCACAGAGAGGTCCAAGGCCACACAGCACACAAGAGGCCTGGCTGGTATCAGTCTTTCTCTGTAGCCCCAGGTGGGTGGACCCCATGATCAGAGACCGCTGTTTAGGGGTGCCGAGCCACAAAGTGGACGTGGAGCTGTACAGCAGGAAAGGCAGGACGCGGTTCCTGGGTGCCGGCCACGACAAGGGTGTAGATTAGCCCACTAATCCTCCAGCTGCTACATGGGAGATTGCCCCACTCTGGTGGGTCATGCTGGGAGAGCGCTCTGCCCCTCCCCCAGGCCTCTCAGATCCCCGACCTGGCTCTATTTGTTTTCCCAACTCATTGCTCTGTCTGGCACACCACCTGTCTGTTCCCAGCCTATCTCCCCAAGACTGAAAGAGGAGCCTCACCAGGGCAAGGTAAGATGGATTCTATCTCCTGCTGTGCTCCTGTGCCAGGCACCATGCCCAAAATGTGCTCTGAGCTCAGTCACACTTATCGACTGGATGCTGCAGGGGGTGTATGTATGTATGTATGGATGGATGTATGTATGTATGTATGTATGTATGTATGGATGGATGGATGGATAGGTGGATGGGTGAACTGGTGGATAGGCAGGTAAAATGGATGGGTGAGGTAATAGGTGGATGGCTGCTAGGGGGCAGCACTGGCTAGAGCTTGACTCCCATCTCTACTCACTACAAATCTCTGTTACACATACCTGCTCTGTTCACTCCCTCCATGCACCCTTCTGGTCCAAGTCCCGTAACTGGGTATGTTATCCTTTGGGCTCAACCAGGAAGCCCTCAGCAAAATTTTCTCTGGGACATCTGACCTCCACACTTTGCTCATGCTGGGCCCCATGTTGAAGGGCCAACTCCTTCTGCCCTCTAACCCTCCTCCTTCTGCTGCACTCCCAAGTCCCCCAGTTCTTCTAAGCCTTCTTGAAGCAGGTCGCCCATGGCCTCCCCCTCACAGTCCAGCCAGATCTCTCCACAGCCTCCCCTGCCCCCAAAGCCCAGCAGGGCCCCCCGCCCCCAATGCCATGAGTAGCAGGGGCAGACTGGTGAGCAAGTCTCAGGCCAAGGCTTTGCCTGTTCGGTTCCCACCCACTGACTCAAAGCCAATCCCAGTATCAGCCCATCCCCCCGCATTATCCCTACTTCACTGGGCTTGGAAACAAAGCCACCTGAATGAGCAAAAACCCTTCACTCTGCAAATCAGGCAAGTATGTGCATGACTGCACGGCCTCAGGACACCATTCAAAAACCCAGTGACATTCTAACACTGCCAAATTCCAGTGTCTCAGGCCCAGCCCAGCTGCCTCCCCTGGCAGGACAGGTGTTGAGGCCCTGAAAGGGATGGTTCTGCCAAGTGATATGGCATGTGCTCATGCCCAGTGGTGCCAGGCCAGACACAGGCAGACACAGCTGTGGGGATAGCTCAGCCAGGCCCTTCCAACAGCAGCACAAATTAAAGCATAAGAAGGGACCTGTCATGAACATCTTCATTTTAGGAGGTACCAACATCCCTCCCGTCTTCTGATAAGGTCCCCATTTTTCTCAGGGAACCTTCTATTCTTCACTCTCAGCCCCAGTAGTAGGGATCAGGGGACCCCCACCCCTGGGCTGAAAGAAAAGACTCATGACTCATCCTGTCCAACCAGAGCCTCCCAGGCTCCCAGCCACAATGAATGGGGTTTTGATCATCCAATCCAATCCAATCCAATCCAATCCAATCAGAGCCTTCCTTGAGACTTTTTCTAGACCCACCAGAATGGAGATTCGCCTTCCCCTGGGGATTCTGGGATGGTGGGGAGCAAGGTGGGGTCACCTTTCCCAGTCAAGAGGGAAAGCAGAGCTGAGAAATGGGAGTCAGATTCCAGGAGAATCATCTGAGGCCTGAAGAGACCTAAAACTGAATTCCTCCCTAAACTTTTTTTTTTTAATGTGAACAATGAACTTTTATTTTTCTATTGAAGGCACTGAGTTGAGTTTCTGGTGCTTATAACCAAAGAGGGCCTTCAATGTCAGAAGCCTCAGGTCCTGGCCTCCTGACCACCACATTCCAGATGAGCCTCTGGAAAAACCACTGTGGAGTTAACAATTCTCCAGCTGCCACCTCTTCCAGCACTGCACACAGGCTTCCTAGCCCGGGATTGGGAGGGGGGCGAGGAAGCCACGCTGGGCGATCTCTGGGTGAGTAGGTGGTGGCCATACTCAGCCTGAGCCCCGCCTGCCTGCAATGAGACAGCAGGCGCCCTGGTAAAGGTCAACAAGCTACCCGCGCCCCCCACTGCGAAAGTTCAGCAACTCTAAATGCTAAAATGCTGGAAGCATGCCTAAGGTCGGAGCTGCAAGGCAGTCCATGCCATCAGCCTCGACAAGGAAAACACTACCCATTGCTTCTGCAAGTGACTCACATGCAGCATAAACATTTGTGAACTCCCAACAGCCTACCTTAGAAGCAGGCGGGCCCCAATTATCCCCTTTTGAGACAGAGGAGGGAGGAGAAGAGAGAAAGCAAGAGATGGCCTCCTGGGACCACTCCCCCCAGCTGCCCCCCAGACCTCATTACAATTTTAGTTCTGGAAGTTTTCCAAATGGAAGCTGCCTTGGGGTCTTCATTGGGGCTCCCTTACATGCCTGTCACCTTATGGGCACCTTGCCACCCTCTGAACCATTCCTTGAGAGAATGCCTCACTCTTAGCTCCAGTTACAGAAGATTCTGGTTGATCACGTCTCCATTCCTGCTTCCTTTGGCAGACGGCTTCAACGCCTAACACCCCGTTGAGAGGAGAGCTCTCCGGATATTTAGCTCAGCCCACTCCCCGGTCCAGTCAGTCTTGGATCCCTGTGGAATTTTGCAGTTGTGGTGTCAGGAAACATCTTGGACCTGGACTGGGTAACCACCCTTGAGGCTTTAAAAGCCCATGGTCCACCCCTCAAGATTTCCTCCAGGCTGAGCATGTTCAATTCCAGAAGCTGCTTCACTCACAGGAAAGCGCTGAGATTCCCCAAAGGTGCTGGTTACTTCCTCCGGAATCACAATATTTTCATGTGTGGCAAGGAGGCTCATAGGAAAGATTAGCCCTGAGCTGCTTGGCGAGGGGTCTAAAATCACTCTGGATGTACCCCGAAACCTGTTCTGCAGGGGAAGAATGCTAGGGAGGATTTGTCCTCTGCATCCTGAGCAGCCCGCTCTGCAGAGACCCTGGACAGGTCAGGAAGGGGAGAAAGAAGGGACTGGAGACCCAGGGTTAACAAGTGTTAAAAGCTCATCTGCACAGCTGCTAGTGCTACCACAAAAGGAAGGGGGTCTGCTAGTAGGGACCTGGAGGGTGGCCCCCATTTCCCACTGCAGGCAGCTGGACAGGGAGAGCAGCCAGCTGTTTCCGTGTTCAACACACAGCACTAAGATCTTACACAAAGCACACCTGCCAAAAGGTACTGTTCACTGGCTTCTCTCATTTAGGTCCGATTCACTGACAACACGCCTGGGAATTTGTTTTTCTATCCAGATTCTGCCATGAAATAAAGGGGGGGGGGAGGGTGCCCCTCACCTGGTTAGGCCATGAAGGACTGTTCCAGAAGCCTCGGTCAGGCCAGCAACCCTGGCAAACCCATAGCAGACTATGTGTGGAGTATTTGCTAGATGGAATCAGAGCCTCCACGATGAAGCCCTGCCCTTGAGGAGCACACATTTTGGGGGGCACAAGTCCTAAGCACAGAGAATGTTCTGTGAACACAAAGCAGAGGCAGGCAGTGGGCTGTGGTGGATAGTGGGGGGTGTGAACAGATGGATCAGCCAGGAACCAAGGAGGCAACACTAGGGTTGTGTAAAAAGCTGAGACAGGACCTCCAGTGGGAGCTGGGCTAGTGGGCCGGGAGGGGTGCTGGCCCAAGAGGAGGGCAGGGTGATGGAAGCTAGGGGGCCTGGCGGGTGGGCTGAGGGGGTCACATGGAGAAGCTGATTTTGCTCTGAGATTGAGGAAGCCCCTGGCAGGTGTCAGATGTGGGGGGACAATGAGCAGCCTCCCACCAGTTAGAGTGGGAGACTGTGGCACAAAGCCTGCAGGAGGAGGAGGTGGCAAAAGGGGCTGGACCAGGATGCGGTGAACAGAGAGGAGAGCAAATAGGAGTGACTGTGGTGCGTACTCAAAAGGAGAGGTTCAGAGTCCATTGCGAGTGGAATCAAACTGGGGAGATCTCCTGCAGTGACAAGGGCTTTTCCTCAAGGAGGGACATTCCTGGGACCAGGACCTGTTGGCTGGAAGACCCGAGGTCCTTGAGCAAGGAGAGGCATGAGGGCTTTCTAGAACAGAGGCAGCCAGTGAGACTTGGAGGTAGGATGTCTACCTCCCAGCTCTCTATCGGATGCTGGCAGGCAGAACAGCCTCTCAGGTCCAGTGAGGGCTGTCCTCCCCTGCCCACCCACCTACTCACAAATCCTCCCCCAGCATGTACTCCTGGATCCTGAGAGCAGATGACCCCTGTCTGGCTGCCACCACTGGTCAGCACATTGCACAAGTCCAACCTCAAATCTTCCCCAAACCTATGCCCTCTCCACAGTCCCAACTTTGGTCCAGGCCCCCTCCTCTCCTGCCAAAGGGGTCCTTCCAAAACACAAATCTGACCTGTGTGTCCCCTCACCCATATCCTGCACCTCCAGTCTCCCGCCTCGTCCCTCCCACCCACTCCAGCTCCTCTCTGACTCCAGACCCGTGAAATGCCTGTCTCCTCCACCTTCAGAACTTGCACACACCCCTTGCCAGCACCCAGAATTATCCACCTCACCCGACCCCCTTCGCCTGAGCTGATGACACTAAACATCAGATGACACAAACCTCGATCTTGAGGAGGCGCTCAGAACCTTTCCAAGAAGGCAGGAGCCTCCAACTTGGCCTCGGGATCATTCATGGCAACCATAGGGCAATGACTGCAACACTGTTTCACTCACTCCTTGCTGGCACGTAGGAGCCCCAAGGGCAGGACCCACCCGTTCCCCTCCCTCCTTTCATAGCAAGCCCAGCACCAAACACAGTGGCAGGCACACAAGAGGCATGTGACAACCACCAGAAGAAGAGCAAGATGTCATGAGTTCATCCACATGTTGACTGTTTTTATCTGGGCCCTTCCCCTTCTCCCTCTCCCTCTTCTCCCACTTCAGTTCTCCTTCTCCAGGGTCATCAGTCCCAAGTCTGAAACATGCCCTAAGACCAAAGGGAGGGAGTGCAGAGAAAGCCCCACTTTTAAAGTGTCTGGTGGGGGCGGGGGGGAGGGAGGGAGAATGCAGGCACAAAACCTATACCCTGGCCTCGCTGAATGCTCCCCTGCGGATAGGTAATCAAAAATAATGCTGTTAAAGAAAGTGAATGATACACCGGGTGGGCTCCCTGGAGATGGCACAATGATAGCAAAAGCTAATAAAACCTTTCTACCCCAGTTACTATGGACAACAAGAAGAAGGCGTCCCCAGGGGGTAGCAGCTACCATGTGGAAGCAGTCCAGCTGTCAGACAGTCAATTCAGAGCACCCTGATCAATTCAGAGCAAAGTGTGGAGTTTTCAGAGCAATTTCACATCATGAGTTCATTGGACCCTGCCGGGACTCTGCTGGCAGAGGTGAAGAACGGGGCACCTCACTCCCTGAGAAAGGACGAGCAGCATGGTCCGACCCCCCAGCACCACCAGCCCAGGGCTCCTTCCAGTTTACCTCAGGCTCAACTGCCCAATTCCAATACTCCGCCAAGACCCACCACACTTGTGCCCACACACTGTTCCAGAGTGTCAGGCTCTCACAGTGACTTCTGCTCTCATGTTGCAGAAGCAGCTAAGACTTGACATGGTCCATTTTCCCACTGCCCTGCTACTGTCCCTCTCATGGCCACCAATTAATGATGCCATCGTCCTCCCAACGGCTCAGGCCAATTGCCACAATCTGAATGTCTGTATCTCCCGAAAACTCATATGTTGAAAGCTAACCTCTAATGTAATGGTGGTAGACAGTGTGGCCTTTGGGAGGTGATTAGGTCATGAGGGTAGAGCCATTGTGAATGGGATCAGTGACCTCATTAAAGGGACCCTAGAGAGCTCCTAGACCCTTCCACCATGTGAGGAGACAGTGAGAATACACCATTTATGAATCAGGAAGTGGCCTCACCAGACACCTTGATCTTGAACTTCTAGCTCCCAAACTTTAAGAAATAAATTTCTGTTGTTTATAAGCCATCCAGTCTACAGTATTCTATTTCAGCAACCCAAACTGACAAAGAGACCAACTTTCTCTTTTCCCCACCTGCCACACTGACCTGCCAATGCCCCATGATCCTCTCCCAGCCCACAAAGGCAAAGTGGACAGAACACTGACATCATCAGAGCCCCAAGACAACGTCACTACCTGTGCAGTAACACATGCACATACAAAGTGCTGGGCACCCTCTGAGCACACCCTCACTCTAGCTCACTTTTTCAAGCTACCCTGCCCATGGTAGATTCCTCCCACTTTCCAGATGAGGAATCTAATGCATAGAGGTGTGTAGATATGCCCAAGGCACACAATGAGTATGTAGGAGCCGTCCTCCCAACGGCTCAGGCCAATTGCCACAGACTGAATGTCTGTATCTCCCCAAAACTCATATGTTGAAACCTAACCTCTAATGTAATGGTGGTAGACAGTGTGGCCTTTGGGAGGTGATTAGGTCATGAGGGTAGAGCCCTTGTGAATGGGATCAGTGACCTCATTAAAGGGACCCTAGAGAGCTCCTAGACTCTTCCACCATGTGAGGAGACAGTGAGAAGTTTGGTCCCTACCTATGAAAGGAGGGACCACAGACATGTGGGTGTGATGAGGCCCCTGAAACCACCAGAATTCCCAAGAGGAATAGTGGAGTCCCCATGTCTGCAGGGCCAACTGAAAAAGAGGATGAGGCCAAAGCAACTAGAACCTTCTCATCCTCCAGTCTTTTGCACAGGCACTGGGGGACTGGACTCTTCCAGAGCCTCGAGGCTTAGTGGACACAAGCTAGGATGCAGTCAGAGATGGTTTGTTAGGAAAATTTAAACAAACAAAGGCCACCAACCCAGGAGCAGACACTTCAGCTGAACTGTGCCAAACCCAATCACAGTGTGTCCTGGGCACAACTTCCCAAGGAAACACCTGTGGGCGACATGTCCCTTACCCAGATACCTCACCTCACCCCCAGGAGCAGTGTGAGTCAGCAAGTCTGGGCTCCATCCAGACACCTTTAGGGAAGATGGGCCAAGGAGTGAGGATGCCAAAGGCCCAATGTCTGAAGAGCCTCCGTGGAGAAAGGGCTCCTCTGGAACTCAGCCAGCTAGGTACCTCATAGCGATGGAATTTTAGCTGGGGAGGTTCAACTCCCTGGCGAGTACCTCTTCCCCTAACACCCTGCACAGTTTCAAACCTCTTCTCCCTCCAGGAACCTGAACCTCACGGAGGGCCGAAGGTGGAGCAGGGAGGGGACCCACTAGAGGACAAGTGTCTTTTGTGTGACTGAGCCTGCAGCCAGTCTCCACCTCCCCTCCTCAAGCCCTGGCTAAGGCAGCCATGCTTCATCTATCCCGGAGGTTCCGCTCAGTCATTAACGACCGTCTCTACTAGGCAACGGGTTTTTTGTTGATCCCTGGAGACAGGAAGGAAAGAGAATAAGCTTTTCTCTTTCATTTTCCCCCCTTGGTTGCAGAAAAGAGAAGTTGGAACAAACAAGTTATATAATACGAGGGGTGGTGGGAGAGCACAGCCCCTCGAGGACAGTTTCTCAAGTTGTGCGACTGCTAGAAGGGCCAAGGGGAAGACAGGACCTGCCCCCACTCCAGGCCAAATGGCAAAACCTTCATGGGACAAAAAGGCAGATGCAGACACCTCCTGGCAGACTGAAAAGGCAGCCTTCCAGACAAGGCCAGCCAACTCGTGCCCCCAGCAGTACCACAAGTTTCCCCAAAAAGGCTATGGACCAACCTGTCCATAGATGAGACTTCCCACCTGCCATACTGCAAGCTCTAGAGAGCTTTTCCACACTCTATCCATCCCTCCCTACCTGGCCATATTTCTTGAACACTTATTTCCTCTGTGTAGCCTGTGTTCTAGACATATAAAACATGGTTCCCACCATCAAGGCATTTCCACTAATAAATAGACCAAGTAGTGTTGAGTGGTGATCACGTGATCAAGGATACAGGATAGACATATGATCCAGCAATTTTGTTTCTGGTATCGAGCCCAAAGAAATGAATACAGGGGTTCACATAGCAGCACTATCCAAAATAGCCAAAAGGTGGGTCCAACTCCAATGTCATCAGCTGGTAAATGGATAAACAAAATGTGGTATGTCCACACTATGGAATATTATGCAGCTATAAAAAGAATGAAATACTGATGCACGCTATAATGTAGATGAACCTCTAAAACATTACATGGAATGAAAGAAGTGATTCATAAAAGATCCTGTATTGTATAATTCTATTTATAAAGCAGGTAACTTTATAGAGACAGAAAGTAGAGTAGTTGCTAGGGGCTGGGATAGAAGGGGAATGGAGAGTGACTGCTAATGGGAACAGGATTTCCTCTTGAGGTTATGGAAATGTTCTGGAAATAGATAAAGGATACATAACAACATTGGGAATATGCTACATACCACTAAATTGGACACTTTATTTTTTAATTAATTAATTTAATGCCTTACCAGGAATCGAACCAGTGACCTCTTGCTGCATGGAGCAACGCTCAATCCACTGAGCACACCAGCCAGCTTAATTTATTTTTTAAATCCTCACCTGAGGATATGCTTATTGATATTAGAGAGAGGGGAAGGAAGAGAGAGAGAAAGAGAGAGAGAAAGATCAATGCAAGAGAGAGCTATTGGTTGACAGGGGGTCAAACCCACAACCTAGGTATGTACCCTGACCTGGAATCAAACCTGCAACCTTTCAGTGTACTGATGCTCCACCAGCTGAGCCACACTGGCTGAACTGTATGTATACTTTAAATGAGTGTGTTTTTATGTTATATGAGTTTTACCAAAAACAAAAAACAAAAACAAAAAATAACAATAAACAAACAAACCACACACACGTCCAACAAGGTGACCAGAAAAAGTGCCCTCAGAGCTAGCTGAATGCAGATAGTCAGGCAGGTGACTTTGGGAGGCCATGACCTTGGAGTGTGGAAGGATGAAGAATAAAGCAGGACAAGTCATACACCAGGCCTGGCTGGCCCGTTTGGAAGAAATGAAGAAAATAATAAATGAACAATGCTACAAAGGCCTCTACATTTCAAAAGATCCTTGGAGACTACTGTGTGCCACATTCCCCTTCTAAACCTGGTCTTTTTTTTTTTTTAAATATATTTTATTGATTTTCCACAGAGAGGAAGGGAGAGAGACAGAGAGTCAGAAACATCGATGAGAGAGAAACATTGATCAGCTGCCTCCTGCACATCTCCCACTGGGGATGTGCCCGCAACCCAGGCGCATGCCCTTGACCGGAATCGAACCTGGGACCCCTCAGTCCGCAGGCCGACGCTCCATCCACTGAGCCAAACCGGTTTTGGCTAAACCTGGTCTTTTAAAAAATATATATTTTATTGATTTTTTACAGAGAGGAAGGGAGAGGGATAGACAGTTAGAAACATCAATGAGAAACATCGATTAGCTGCCTCCTGCACACCTCTTACTGGGGATGTGCCCGCAACCAAGGTACATGCCTTTGATTGGAATTGAACCTGGGACCCTTCAGTCCCCAGACCAACACTCTATCCACCAAGCCAAACCGGTTAGGGCCTGGTCTTCTTTTTGTATGCTCCATCTCACTGTATTAGGGCTTCTTGCCTTCCTCCCTACACTGGCACCACAGGAATAAGACACATACACACACACACACACCATCAGTTGCTCCAGACAACATACAGTGATTTTTCACTGGGATAGGTGGAAGGGGGTAAATGGGCATCTTAGAGATGATGGAGATGTCTTTTTTTTTTTAAATGTTTAGGTCTTGGGGCTTTTTATTTTTTTAAATGTTTGTATTGATTTTAGAGAGAGAGGAGGGGAGAGGAAGAGATAGAAACATCGATCAGCTGCCTCCTGCACACCCACTACCAAAGATCGAGCCTACAACCCGAACATGTGCCCAGACCGGGAATCAAACTGGTGACCTCTTAGTGCATGGGATGACATTCAATCAACTGAGCCACACCAGCAGGGCAGCAGAGATATCTTTTAAGAAAGTGCCTCTCAAAACAACAATGAGATAACATCTCACACCTGTCAGAATAGCTATCATCAACAAACAACAAGTGCTGGCAAGGATGTGGAGAAAAAGGAACCCTACTTCACTGCTGGTGGGAATGTAGACTGGTGCAGCCACTGTAGAAGACAGTATGGAGTTTCCTCAAAAAGTTAAAAATGGAACTCCCAGCCCTAACCGGTTTGGCTCAGTGGATGGAGCGTTAGCCTGTGGACTGAAGGGTCCCAGGTTCGATTCCGGTCAGGGGCATGCATGTGCCTTGGTTGCAGGCACATCCCCAGTGGGGAGTGTGCAGGAGGCAGCTGATCAATGTTTCTCTCTCATCGATGTTTCTAACTCTCTATCCCTCAACCTTCCTCTCTGTAAAAAATTAATAAAATACATTTAAAAAAAAATGGAACTCCCATTTTACCCAGTAATCCCACTTCTAGGACTATATCCCAAGAAACCAGAAACACCAATCAGAAAGGATATATGCACCCCTATGTTCACAGCAGCACAATTTACAATAGCTAAGATTTGGAAACAACCTAAGTGCCCATCAGCAGATGAATGGATTAAAAAACTGTGGTACATCTACACAATGGAATACTATGCCGCTATAAAAAAGAAGGAACTTTTACCATTTGCAACAGCATGGATGGAACTGGAGAGCATTATGCTAAGTGAAATAAGCCAGTCAGAGAAAGATAAACATCACATGATCTCTCTCCCATATGTGGGATATAATGATCAACATAATTTGATGAACAAGAATAGATCCAGAGACAAATGGCAGGGAGGTGGGGTTATAGAGCAAACAAAGGACTTGTATGCATGCATATTAGCATAATGGACACAGACACTGGGGCAGTGAGGGCTTGCCCAGGGTGGGAATGACTGGGGGGTGGGAGGCGTCAAGCTGGGAAAAAGGAGACATATGTACGTAAAACTTCAGACAATAAATAAAAAAATAAAAAAGGAAGTGCCTCCATTTAGAAAAGATTTCTTAGATATTACATTAAAAGCATGATCCATAAAAGAACTTTGATAAACTGCATCTCATCAAAATAATAAACACCTGCCCAGTGAAAGATATTAATAAAATGAAAAGACAAGTTGGCCCTAACCGGTTTGGCTCAGTGGATAGAGCATCGGCCTGTGGATTGAAAGGTCCCAGGTTTGATTCCGGTCAAGGGCATGTACCTTGGTTGTGGGCACATCCCCAGTAGGAGGTGTTCAGGAGGCAGCTGATCGGTGTTTCTCTCTCATCGATGTTTCTAACTCTCTATCCCTCTCCCTTCCTCTCTGTAAAAAATCAATAAAATATATTTTAAAAAAAAGACAAGTTGTAGACTAAGAGAAAATATTTGCAAATCATGTATCTGATAAAGGGCTTGAATCCAGAATACATAAAGAACTCTTAAAAGTCAATAAGACGCCCTGACAGGTTTGGCTCAGTGGATAGGGCATTGGCCTGAGGACTGAGGGGTCCCAGGTTCGATTCCAGTCAAGGGCATGGGCCGTGGTTGCGGGCACATCCTCAATGGGAGGTGTGCAGGAGGCGACTGATAGATGTTTCTCTCTCATCAATGTTTCTAACTCTCTATCCCTCTCACTTCCTCTCTGTAAAAATATCAATAAAATATATTTTTTTAAAAAGTCAATAAGAACTCTGGACAGCTACTTTTGAAGAAAAATCCTATCAAAGGCAAACAAACAAAAGAACAGCAAACAAAACTCCATTACAAAGATCTCTAGACCTGGATGCTTTTTAAATGGACTCTATCATGTGGAATCTCAGAAGGAAGGTGGGAGAGGGTGGGTGGGTGGGAGGTCATCAACCAAAGACCTTGTATGCATATGCTAGTATGCATAACACATGGATGCAGATAGTGGGGTGGTAAGGGCGTGGGGTAAGGGGTGGGAGGGGGGCTGGGAGTGGGCTGGAGGGGGGTCAATGGGAGGAAAAAGGGGACATATATAATACTTTCAACAATAAATGTTAAAATTAATTAATTAATTAATTAATTAAAATGTACTCTAAAAAAAAAAAGTCAGTAAGAGCCCTGGCTGGGTAGCTCAGCTGGTTGGAGCATCATCCCGATACTCGAAGGTTGAGGGTTCAATCCCTGGTCAGGGCACAAATAGGAGTAAACCAATGAATGCAAAAATAAGTGGGACAATAAATCAATGCTGATCTCTCTCTCTCTCTCTCTCTCTCTCTCCAAAATCAATTAATAAATAAAAATTTAGATCAATAAGAAGACAACTCAACTAAAAAATTGACAAAAAATTTGAAGACATTTGACTAAAAATATGAATAGCCAATGAAATCATGAAAAAATGTCCAACATCATTAGTTCTTAGGGACATGCAAATTAAACCCAAAATAAGATACCATAATACGCTTACAATTGCTAAAATTAAAGACTGGCCACATCAGTGCCGGTGTGGATGGGGAGCAGCTGAAACTCTCATGTATTGCTGATAGGAATGCAAAATGGTGCAGCTTCCCTACCATAGAGGATCCAGTCATTTCACTCCGAATTATACACCCAAGAGGATGGAGTATATGTCTCACAAAGATACATAATCAACCCAGCTGGCGTGGCTCAGTGGCTGAGTGTTGACCTATGAACCAAGAAGTCACGGTTCAATTTCCCATTAGGACACATGCCCAAGTTTTGGCTTGATCCCCAATGGGGAACGTGCAGGAGAATCCATGATTCTCTCTCATCATTGATGTTTCCATCTCCCTTTCCTTCTCCCTTCCTCTCTGAAGTAAATAAAAATATATATTTTTTAAAATATACATAACCAAATCTTCACAGCAACTTTATTTGTAATTATCAAAATGAAAACAACCAGTAAATGGATAAACAAACTGTGTCCATCCATACAATGGAACACTATGCTGTAGTGAAAAAGAACAAACTTCTGGTACTTGTAACAACTTAGATGAACTTCAAAAACATCTTAAGAGAAAGAAACCAGTCACAAGAAGCCACCGATTATATTATCCCGTTCTTGTAAAGTTTCTAAAAAGGCAAAATTACAGAGAGAAAAAAACCGGATCAGAGTGTGCCTTGGGCCGAGGGTGGGAGCGGGTTTCACTGCAACGTTCTTGGATGGAACTGAGTCATGACGAAAGCGTTATGAAAAACTGGATTGTGTTAACGGATGCATACTCATAAATTTATTTTTATTGAATGTATTGGGATAACATTGGTTAATCAAATTATATAGGTTTCAGGTGTACAATTCTATAATACACCATCTGTATATTGTATTGTGTGTTCATTGCCCCCAGTCAAGTCTCCTTCCATCACCATTTATTCCCCCTTATAAATTTATTGAAAGTCAATGAACTGCTCAGCTAAAATGAGTGAACAGTATCACATGCAATAAGTTATACCTCACCCAGGTGATCCCACCCCAGGGCCTAGGGCAGGGACCTGGGTCCACTGTCCCCTCTTATCTGTTCCTCACATGCCACCTCATGCCTGCTCACCACACCCTGCCCACGTTCCCCGCTGAATGTCTTTCCAAACCCTCTGAATCTCTCTTGCTCCCTGCTGGAGGCCTCCAAAGCCCAACTCGAGCATCTGGGCCGTCAGGCCTTCCTGGCAGCACCACCCCAGGTCCCCACAAGGAGAAATGACACCACAGCGCACAAGTACTGACCAACTTCATCATTCATCACGTTGACTGAAATGATTTGCTCCCATAACCTCTCCAGTGAGCAAGAGCCCAACTTTTGTACGCGGTCAGCCAAGGGTGGCCGGCTGTCGGAGGGGGCTGGGCTGGGCTGGGCTGGGCCACAGTGGCCCTGTGCAATGTCAAGAGGAGGGGAGGTTGTGCTCCCTAAGGCCAGTGTTCTTCCCTCTGAAAACCCAGGACACCACCTGTAAACATCAAGTTTTACACCGATTCTGGGTTCAAGCAACCAGTCTCAGGACTTAGCCAAAAGGAAAGGGGACTGCCCTCTTACCAAAAGGGGTGAATTCTGGCCCCTTAGTCTGAAGGCAAGACCTAGCTTCAAGTCCTTTAGAAGGGGTAGGGGGGGAGATATTTAAACCCCATGGGTTGGGAAAGGATAGATCTTCCGTGTTTTCTTTAGACCTTCAGGAATCTCTCACCATCCTCAGGCTCCCCAAGACCTACTCTGGCCCCTCAAGACCCCTATCCCCGTCCCTGCCCATCAAGACTCACTGGGACCCCCCCAGGACTCCCAGCCTCCCCAGCCAGGTTCTTCCAGGCCTCTTAGGCCTCTTGCAGGTCCTCAGGTTCACTTGAGCCCCTAATCCCAGCCCTCCACAGCCCTCACCCACCCCAGGTCCTCTCAGCACGCCCTCGGGGCCACCTTTACAACACTCGGGGGCCTCTAGCACCCCTAGAATAGCTTGGGCCTCAGTCCCTGCAAGCCCCCTTCAGTCCCCTCCGCAGCGTCCCAAAAACAGCACCGACCACCTCGGGACTGCCCCCGCCCCTTCTCAGGCCCTCTCTGCCTCCCAAGCCCCTTGGCGTTCTAAGTTCCCAGTCAGGAGCCCCCCCCCCCAACGCCCCCTCTGGCTCCCAGAGCCACATGTAGACCCTCGAGGTCCTGGGGCTCCCAGCCCTCCTTCAGGTGCCCCTCAGCAGCCGCTAAAGCCTGCGGTCCCCCGGAGAGACCCTCGGGCCGCCCAGTACACTTCCAAGCCCCAGGGCTCCCCGCAGATCACCTGAGCCTGGGGGCAGCTGCAGGCCCACTGCGGGCCCGGTCTCACCTGCTTGGGCGCTCCGGGCCCGGGCCTGCACCGAAGCCAACGCCACCGCTGCCGCCGCCGCCGCCGCCACCGGACTCCGCCATCTTACCGCCGCGCGTTCGAGTGACGGGGAGCCGCGCGCCTGTCCAGAAAACTGCGACTTGGGGATCCGGGGGCGGGGCATGCTCCGCAAGGGCAGGACCTGAGCGATGAAAGGGGCCGGGCGTGTCGGAGGGGCGTGGTCTCAAGGGAGGGCGTGGTCTGAAGATGGGCGGGGCGAGGGGAGAAGGCTTGCGCTCCTGAGTAGAGGAGAGGCGGGGCCTGTGGTGAGGGGCGTGGTCTGGGGAGAGAGGGGCAAGGCTCAGTCCACAGAGGGGCGGGGCCTGGTCTGGGACGGGTCGGAGCCTAAAAGACGGTTGCAGGGTGGGGGGGGATAAAGGCGTGGCGATCGGCGAGGGTGGGACCAGAGAGAAGCGGTGGAGGGGGGCTGTGCGGACCATGAGGTGCAGCAGGTCTGGGACAGGGTCTGCTACGGAAAGCACAAGGGATGGAGCCTAATGGGAGGTGGGGCTTGGGAAATTGGACCCCGAGCCCTGAGAACCACTCATCCCCTCCAGAGTCACTCCCTCTCCAAGACCTCCCTCTATCACGGGAACTCTCACCCTGTGCCCAGGTGTCGAACTTCCAGCCCATGTTTGAACCAATAGGGCCTCCTCCGTAAAGCTCCCAGACCTATTGAGGGCACCTCTACTCCCATCCCTTGGAAAGTCTAGAAACTCCGCCCTGGCAAGGTTCAGACTCCTAGGATGTTCTCTCCAGCCTTGAGCCCATTTATTCTTTCACTCTCTGAGTCCGAAAACCATCTTTTGTGCAGCGAGCAAGACCCAGGGGTCCAGATGGGGCTTAGAGCCCTCCCTGCAGTCAGCGCTCAGAGAAGAGGGTGGACATGGACTGGAGACTCCAGAGGAGACAGCAAGGGGCCTCTGGAGTAGATAGAACCTACTGTAGGTAGAACCAGACCCAACTAATCCATATCCAGCAGAGGGTCAAGTATATACTAGGTGTTCAATCGATCGTTTGTGTAAAATGCTCAGGAATTGACACTTCAAGTTGACAGATACCAGGTGCGAAAGGACCCTGCTGACCTCTCCAGCACACAATAAGTGCTCAATGTTGAATGCGTGCATGAGCAACGTGCATTCCCAGCAATCTCTGCACACACGCGCCCGCACACACGCACGCACGCACACACACACGCTCTCCTGACTGTGGTCGGCGGCCACTCAAGCCTTTGTTCCAGATGAACCACATGCAGGCATCAAACCCTGCTCAGCTGAGACCTACAGCTCACACACCCGCCAAACATACGGCTGCAGTCAATGGCATCCATATGCACACACACTTCATAAACACCCAGATTCAACCCACATGTCAGACAGACAGCCCAAGATCACTGGGCCCCTGGCTGTGTGCACATGCAGGGCATGCTGCAGACACACAGTGCTGTGGTCACACTAGGTACTCCAGGAGTGCACGTCACAGGACAGCCAGTACAAAGAACCTGAGGCAGGGGTGTACCTGGAGTGTTGCCTGGCAGGGAAAAGTGAAGGAGAGGGGTGCAGTAGGTCATGGAGAGCTTGTGGGTCACTATGGAGGCATTTTCCTACATAAAATGAGGAAAGGGGCTTGTCAGCAGAGGGGATGTAACCAACATGACAGTAGGGGGCAACATCTTGAATAAGGGACAATACTTAGGAGTGTTCTAGGACAAATTATAGGACTTGCCCCAGGGTAATGGCAGAGAAGGGCTGGAAGGTGGTCCTAGCCAGGAGGTACTTTGCAGGTGGTGCCAATAGGAGATGCAACAGATGGGATGTGGGGTGAGGCAGAGGAGGCCAAGGTTCTTGGCCTAGCCCGACTGCCTGCCACACCTGAGATGGGGCACAGGCAGGTAGGGAACCTGGAGGGACACCAAAGGTTACTGCACAGCCTCGTCCAATAGTGATGACCTGTGATCTGGCAGACCCCACAAGCGGGGACGCAGCAGACAGCATCCCGAGGCCTAGCCACCATCTGGCCCGCAGCTGGCATGGCTCGCTCAGAGGCAGGGGCCTTGCCATCTGCTCCCCTGCTCTGGATCAGCTGCGGGACTCACGGCCCCAGGTCAGAGCTCAGAAGCCTTCTAGTAACCCTTAGGTGTTACAGAGGAGGAAACTGAGGTTTGGTGGGTAGGAGATGCCTTGTTTCCTACAACCTCATGCTGGGCCTCCTCCACCTATCTGCCCTTCACCACCGAGTGGCCTTGGAGAGAGCTGTAAATGCTCCCAGTGCTTAGTTTTGCTTCTTTATAAACTAGACAGGTCATCCTGGCTGGTGTTACTCAGTGACTCGGTGGTTAGAGCATAGGGTCACAGTTCCAATTCCAAGTCAAGGGCATATACCTGGGTTGCAGGTTCATATCCACCCCAGTCAGTCTGGGCTTGTGCAGGAGGCAACCAATCAATTGATGTTTCTCTCTCTCTCTCTCTCCCTCCCTCCCTCACTCCCTTCCACTCTCTCTGGAAATCAATGGACAAAATACCCTCGGGTGAGGATTAACCAAAAAGCAAAAAATAATAAATAAATAAATTAGACAGGTCAACATCTGATGAATACTCACTATTATCACCCTGAGTTCTGCATCCACTTCTTAGGAGCCATGAGGCTTCGACAGGTTGCTCTAGCTATTTTTTTTTAACTTTAAAAAAATTTTTTTATTGATTTCAGAGAGAGGGAGAGAAACATTAATGATGAGAGAGAATCATCAATCTGCTGCCTCCTGCATGACCCCTATTGAGGATTGAGCCCGAAACACAGGTATGAAATTGAACCCTGACATCCTGGTTCATGGGTCGACATTCATCCACTGAGCCACACCATCCAGGACAGTTTTCCCATATTTAAAATGACCCTGAAGGGCAGAGCACAGAGAACAGGATGAAATAAACAACATACTGTGCTCAGAGCAGCTCAGTGAATAGCCCTGAGTCCATGCCAGCTGACGGCACTTCCCTTCTCCCCCATACCCACTCTCCACCCCCCAGCACTACTTGACTTTTCTATCTAACAAAGTCTGTATTTTAGTTTTCCTTTTTAAAGTTGAGATGTAATTCTCATATCATAAAATTTACCATTGTAAAGTATACAATTCAATGGCATTTATTGCATTCGTGATGTCATGCAACCATCACGTCTATCTAGTTCTAAAACACTTCTATCATCCCCAAAGGAGATCCTGTCCCCAGTAGCACTCACTCTCCATTTCTACTCCCCCCGTCCCTAGTAACTAGTAATCCGTTCTCTGTCCCTATGGGCTTACCAATTCTGGCTTATTTTATTCAGCACAATATTTATGAGGTTCATTCACGTTGTAGCATGTGTCAGTGCTTCACTCCTTTTCATACTAATATTTCATTTTGTTTATTCATTCACCCATTGATGGACACTTGGATTGGCCCCAGGCGGAGTGGGATGGCTACTGTGAGTAGTGTGCTGTGAACACGTGTGCACATGTATTTGTTTAAACACACAATTTCAATTCTCCGGGGGTATATGTCAATTTTACAGGTGAGGAAACTGAGGCTGGGAGGGTGTGAGTCAGCATTCAAGAATGCGGATTTGGTTTGAGGCTGGCCTCTGCCAGACACATGTGGCCTTGGGCCTGGGGAGCTACCAGGACCCCTGGCTCAGAGGAAGAGACCCTGGAGGCCCTAATGGTCCTCTTGCAGCACTTGGTCCCTATCAGCCATTACGTTATGAATAGTGTAGTGGTGGGTGCTGCTAAGACTCCTCTTCTCCCGGAAAGCCCACTCTCCCTGGTAAAAATCACTGGAACCTGCTTTGCCCACCTCGCACGAGGTCCTCCCAGGTTTGGCTCATCTCTAGGCAGTAATCCTGACTCTGTCTGGCTGTGGACTGTCATCTTCCCCCAACACCCCAACTGAGGTGGGGGTCCCCAAGAGCGGCCTCTGATGCAGCCTCCCATACAGCCACTCCCGAAGGGCCCAGAGCCCCAAGCCCTTGCTGTGTGACTGCAGGAACCCTTCGCCCTCTGCATTTGACCTTCTTCACCGTCCGGGAAGAATGCAGAACTGGTCACTCTTTTCTCGGGGCCAATTAGTGGCCCACGGTGCACATGCTGTGGACATTTGAGTATCTGGCTCAGAGCCTTTTTGGAGGAACGGAGACTCATTCTTCCTGAGGGAAGGATTAAGTTCATTCCCATCTCAGAGGTGTGGAAAGTGAGATCCAGAGAATCTAAGAGTCAAGAGTCACAATGATTCGTTCCTGCGCTGTGTATTTACATAATGTGCCAGGTGCTGTCCAGGGCTCTGAACCAGGAAGAAAACAAAGTCCCTGCCCCCGGGGAAGTTGACATTCCAGGGGAGGTCAGATGATAAACAGGAAAAGGAAATGGATGACAGTTCCTCCAAAAGATCCTTATGGAGCTGCCCTGTGACCCAGCCATTTCACTCCAAGGTATGTGCCCAAAGACAAGTGAAAGGAGCTGCAAAGACCCTATTTCTTTCTTTCTTTCTTTCTTTTTTTTTTTTTTAATATATTTTATTGATTTTTTACAGAGAGGAAGGGAGAGAGATAGAGAGTTAGAAACATCGATGAGAGAGGAACATCGACCAGCCGCCTCCTGCACATCTCCCACTGGGGATGTGCCCGCAACCCAGGTACATGCCCTTGACCGGAATCGAACCTGGGACCTTTCAGTCCGCAGGCCGACGCTCTATCCACTGAGCCAAACCGGTTTCTGCAAAGACCCTATTTCTTTAAAAAAAATCTGTTATTGATTTCAGAGAGGAAGGAAGAGGGGAGAGAGATAGAACCATCAATGATGAGAGAATCATTGATCAGATGCTTCCTGCACACCGGCTACTGGGGATGGAGCCTGCAACCCAGGCATGTGCCCTTGACCAGCATCAAACCTGGGACCATTCAGTCCACAGGCCGACACTCTACCCACTGAGACAAGCCAGCTAGGGCCAAAGAGCCTATTTCCAAACAAGGTCACAAATGAAGAGGGTGGGGATACCACTCAACCTACTACAGGTCTTTATCCGAAGGAAAGGAAGACGTGGTTTCACCCAAGGTGTGAACAGAAATGGTCATAACAGCCCTAAACTGGGAACATCCTAAGGGTCCACCAACAGGTCTGTGAATAAACAAACAGTGACATATTCACATAATGGAATACTACGCAGCAAGGAAAAAGAACAAACCAGTGCCACATGCATCCCACAGGTGGATCTTGCTGACATTAAGTGAAAGAAGCAGGCGTAAAGAGGACACACTGTATAAATCCATTTGAGTCAAGTTCACAGACAGGCCACGCTAATCTATGGTGACAAGTTGGGACAGGGACCACTTGGTGTGGATCATCCAGGAGGGAAGGCACTAACCACAAAGGGGCACGAGGCCTTGAAGTGATGGAAATGTTCTATTTCTTGATTATGTAGCAACAGGAAAGGGGGGTTATATATGTCAAAACTCACTGAGTGCTTAAAGTGGTTGCATTATTGAATGTAAATTTTGCTTCATTAAAGCCAGTTTATTTTTTACAAAAGCAAAAATAAAAGAGGCCAGATGGAGCCAAGGTGATAGAGGTAAGACCTGGGGCTGCCTCTGGGGGTGACTAACTGGAAAGGGTCACAAGGGACCCACAGGGGCTTGGGGTGCTCTGTACTTGGGTGACAGGAGTGTAAACATTCATGGCTCTATACAGTAAAAATGGGTGTATATTGCTGTTTGTGAGTTACACTTCTATGAAAAAGAAAGACCTTGAGACTCAGAGTTAAAGGCTCAGAGCAAGTAATTTGCCCAAGGCCCCATCAGGGAATGTCAGAGCCATCCTACCCTGGAGCTCACCACTGGGCTCGTACTGCTTCCCTCCAGCGCCAGGTGCTGGGCTGTAAGCATGTCAGGCAAGATCCCTGCCCTTATGTTCCAGAATATTCTGGAACGTATATTCTTTTTTATTCTTTCGGTTTTGTTTTTTTAAGATTTATCTATTTTGCCGAAACCGGTTTGGCTCAGTGGATAGAGCATCGGCCTGTGGACTGAAGGGTCCCGGGTTCGATTCCGGTCAAGGGCATGTACCTTGGTTGCGGGCATATCCCCAGTGGGAGGTGTGCAGGAGGCAGCTGATCGATGTTTCTCTCTCATCGATGTTTCTAACTCTCTATCCCTCTCCCTTCCTCTCTGTAAAAAATCAATAAAATATATTTAAAAAAATAAAATAAAATAGATAAATCTTTTTTTTTTAAATATATTTTATTGATTTTTTACAGAGAGGAAGGGAGAGAGATAGAGAGTTAGAAACATCAATGAGAGAGAAACATCCATCAGCTGCCTCCTGCACATTTCTTAATGGGTATGTGACCGCAACCAAGGTACATGCTATTCTTTTTTATTCTTTGTTTTGTTTTGTTAATCCTCACCCAAGGATATTTTTTTCCATTGATTTTTAGAGAGAGTGGAATGGAGAGAGTGAGGGAGCTGGGGGTGGGAGAAGAGAGAGAAACATTGATATGAGAGAGACACATCAATTGATTGCCTCCGGTATGCACCCTGACCAGGGCCAGGATTGAACTTGCAACCCAGGTATGTGCCCTTGACTTGGAATCGAACCCGTGACTCTATGGTGCGTGGACCAACCCTCTAACCACTGAGCAACACCCACCAGGGCTGATTCACAAACAGCAATATATACCCATTTTTACTGTATATTCTTTTTTAAAAAATATTTTTTAATTGATTTTTTACAGAGAGAGGGAGAGTTAGAAACATCGATGAGAGAGAAACATCGATCAGCTGCCTCCTGCACACCCCCTACTGGGTACGTGCCCACAACCAATGTACATGCCCTTGACCAGAATCAAACCTGGGACCTTTCAATCCACAGGCCGATGCTCTATCCACTGAGCCAAACCGGTTAGGGCATGTATATTCTAATGGGAAAGACAATCTGAGACACACAAACTGATCAATGACCAAGGCCTTTCCTGATGGTGAAAACAGCCATGAAGTCAATGGGCTGAGAGCCACCAAGCGGAGAGGGACTACATTAGCCATAGGTTAGGGACAGCTTCTTTAAGGAGGTGATGTCCAGCTTTAATAAAAGCAGGGGACAGACTATTCTAGGATGTTCCAGAACATTCCAAAACGTTGTGTTGTGGAAGGGCCCAGAATGTTCCAGAACGTTTAGGTGGAAGTAATGTGTAGGCCCCAAACCTGATGCCAGAAAGAGCCTAAGAGATAGAGACTAGAAGCCACACTGGCTGGGGCGACGTGGGCAAAGCTTGCACAAGGAGGGAGAGTGTTGACAAAGATGTATTGAGAGCAGCCTCCTGGAGTGTGGGACACAGCTGTGACTGAGGCTGCTCGCGCGTCACATCTGGCAGAGGGAACATTTATTAAACCAATCATCACACAAGCAAAGAAGCAATAATATAATTGTCAACATGATAGAGGCTTGAGTTGGGGCATAGTTCCTTAGGGGGCCAGGCTGAGCCAGGAGGGCAGGGAGGGACATTCAAGCTGAAGACCTGGCCAGGAAGATAGCAGAGCCTTCCGGGAAAAAGGGACAGCCTGTTTGGGGACCTTGAGGAGGGAGAGTGCCAGGAGCCCTGTAGAGTCTGGTAGGACTGGGTGTGAAGTGGGTGGTGGGCAGAGTCACATGACACAGGACCCCTGGAGGCCTCAGCCTCCCTATTAGGTGTATGCCTGGCCTTGAGCAGGACCTTCTGTAGCCCCCAGGGGGGCCTAACCTGCACCTCCCACACATAAACAGAAGATAAAGACATGAGTCCCCTGCCCTGACCGGTTTGGCTCAGTGGATAGAGCATCGGCCTGCGGCCTCAGGGGTCCCAGGTTCGATTCCGGCCAAGGGCATGTACCTTGGTTGCAGGCACATACCCAGTGGGGAGATGTGCAGGAGGCAGCTGATCGATGTTTCTCTCTCATCGATGTTGCTAACTCTCTATCCCTCTCCCCTCCTCTCTGTAAAAAATCAATTAAAAAAAAACAAACAAAAACATGAGTCCCCATCCTTCCCTGCAGACGTTGGGGGAGTATTACAGGGACACCTCACTGCCTCCCTCCCTTCCTCAGCAGATTACCTCCCAGGGCTCAGTACTCAAGCCTGTCTCCGGGAAAACAGGACAGCCAGTTTCCATGACAACCCTGTGTTATGAGGACACATGAGCACTACTGCCATGATGCCAGCCACCACCCACCATCCATCAGGTCTGCATTGGGTACAGCAGGAAGGTGGAGGAAGGGCCAAGATGCCTGGAAGAACTGGGAGAACAGAAAAGAACCCTGAGGCTTAGGGAGCTGTGGTGAGCCAGGGCTCCTCACAAGGTCACCTCTGCTAGCCCTCACCCCTGAAAGGAGCCCCAGATGGAAGCAAAGGCCCCCTCTCTCCTGTAACCCCAAAAGGGACCCAAAGCCCTTTGTGTGGCACTCGGGCCCCTCTCCCAGTGAAGCCCTCAGAAGGGCAGGTGATGTGAGCAGGGATTACTTTTCTTGGAACACACACACACCTCCAACACACACTCATGCACCTGGGACATACCTCCCTTCTCCCCAGATGCTATCTATCCTCAAAGCCCAAGTTAGCTGCCACCTCTTCCAGGCAGCCATCACTTATCACCTTCCTGGAAGGGACTCGTCCCCCTTTCCACACATCCACAGCACACATGGTTTCTACCCTCACCACTTAGCGTTATTAACTCCACATCTACGAGGCATTCACTCTTGGCCCAGCCTTGGCCTGGTCACCAGAGCTTTGAGATTTAATACACTAGAGCCCTGGCCTGTGTGGTTCAGTGATTAGAGCATCAGCCTGCACACCAAAGGGTCATGGGTTCAATTCCTGGTCAAGGGCACATACCTGGGTCGAGGTCCAATCCTCCATTGGGGTGCATATGGGAGGTAACCAATAGATGTCTCTCTTTCTCCTTTCCTCTCTCTAAAAATCAATAAACATATCCTCAGATGAGGTTTTAAATTTTTTTTTAAAGAATTGATACACTAGACACACAGCAGCAAACAAACAAAACACAATCTCGAGAGAGAGAAGGGAGAAAAAAGATTCAGAGATCAGTCACAACTTCTGAGTACCAAGAAGCTCAATGCAAACTGACATAAGCCACAAATCAAGAGGCAGTGTGGGCTTCAGGCACAGCTTGATCCAGGACTTCCAGCAATGTCATGAAGACAGTCTCTCTCCATCTGTCTGGAAGGCTCTGTCATTTGGTGACGTATGACCCTTGGTAGCTCCAGACACCCATATCCTCCCAGCTCAGCAACTCCAGTTAACAGGGCATGTCACTCTCCCAAGAAATCCCACCAATACTAGAGGAGGCTTGGGTCATGCTGCTCAACTTCCCCTGAGCCACATAGGTTTGGTCAAAGCAAACCAGAGTTCTATTAGAAGGGAAGAAGAAGGTGCTGGATATCAAGTAGATTCCTACCAAGTCCATGATAGCATTCTCAATAGAATGAATAGCTGCTGTAACAAAGGCCCAGAGGCTGGACCATTGATGTTACTGCAAGAAACAATGAGGACAGAGCCCATTTTGTTGGTCGACTAAAAGATGGGAGGGACACAGCAGGAGAGGTGCCTGCCAGTTGGCAAGTATTGAAAGCCCTTAAGAGAAAATTAGGTGATGTCTGAGAGCAAGAGGACGTCATGGGAGTCCGTAGGGAAGGGACATGGTCTGACCCCACATAGGGGATGGCCTTGACGGGGAGAGGCTGCTTCTGGGGTCTGAGATGGAAACAAGGAGAAACCCAAGCACACATACTGATCCCCTGCTCCATGCGCCATCGTTTATGAGACCCATGGAAGATGTCTTCATGGAGCTTATAAAATTATGTTGTACCAACGTTGAAGTAATTGCTATTTAATAATTATAATTGTTTAGTAATTACTATGTGAAGCACAGGGAGGTTGACAGGGAGCTAAGCATGGGTATAACAGGGAATGCTAGCCCAGTCTGGGACAGCTGGGATGTCTTCTGCTGAGGAGCATAGTTAGTTAAGAATTTGGGCAGAGCCAGGTATTCCTGGAAGAAGGAAATGCATGTGCAAAGGCCTTGGGGTTGGAAGGAACATAGTAGGCTGGAGCATAGTGAGTGAGAGGCAGGCAGTCTCTGTAGAAGTGGTTAATGTGTTTTTTTTTAATTTATTTATTGATTTGAGAGAGAAGAAGAAGGAGGAGGAGAAGGAGAAGAAAGAAGAGGAAGAAGGAGGTGGAGGAGGAAATGGAGGAGGAGGGAGGGAGGAAGACATTCATTTGTTATTCCACTTATTTATTCATTCATTGGCTTCTTCTTGTCTGTGCCGTGATGGGAGAGAGAACCTGCAACCTTGGCATATCGGGACAACACTCTAACTAACTGAGCTACCAGGCCAGGGCCAGAAATGGTTAATGTTAATGGAGCCAGATTGGGGCGGGGGTAGGGGGGGTCATGTTGGTACATGTTTGGGCTCCTCATGGCAGCAGTAAACCCAGAAAAGAGGTGATGTCTGGGTTTGGATTTGTATAATACTGACAGCTCCTCAGCTGCTGCATGGAGCTGGAAGGTGGCTGGAGGGGAAGCAGGGAGCTGAGAGAGGAGGTGGTAGCTTGGACCTCAGGTGGTTTCCATGGTGATAGAAAAGCATGTGGGCTGGAAGCCAAGGGGACAGGTCCTGCTGATGGGATAAGGTGGAGTGAGGATAGGTAAGAATCAGGGGCCACCAGGCGACTGAAGCCATTGGGATGAAGAGGACAGGGTGGAGATGTAGGAGAAAGGACCACTAGGGGCCCTCCCAGCTGGGCTAAGCAGTTCTGGTAGCCATTTCAATTGACAGTAGGGATGTTTGCACAGCACTGTGGATGAGTCGAATCCCACTGATTTGTATGCTTTAATACTGGTTAAAATTCTATGTGAGTTATATATTTTATCACCACAAAAAAAATAGAGGAAAAACCTTAAGTATATATCAACTCAAACTGAAGAAAATGAAAATACTGTTCTTCAGCCACCTAGCTTATACTGCAAGGGCTCTGTAACACCATGTGGCTGGGGGTGGTGCAGGCGGAACGTTTCTGTCATCACAGAAAGTTCTACTGGGCAGGGCTGGCCTGCTTCCACTTCTTATCTCTGTCCAGGTCTCATTTCCTGGCAACGTTCCCAGGGGCGGCCCTGAAACCACAAATCGGGCCCAGAACGACACCTGGGGGCCTAAATTGCCTCTATGTTGAATCCTGATGCTCATGGCATCAGGCAGGGTCCTAGCAGCAGCAGGAGACACTGAGAATGGAAGATCCAGGAGTGTTGTAACGAAGGGATTCTTTGCAAAGGTGTGGGCAAGGTTGGGTAACTGACACAAGAGGTCCAGCGTGTAGGACAAGCAGCCGAGGGGAGCTGTTACCACGCGCAGGCTGAAGGCTCACTTGATGGAGGTGGGTGAAGGGAGGGACATGTGGAAAGAAACACCAACTTCTCCTTCTTCCCATCTCCTGTTGGTCCGGTCACCCCCCGCCCCCTCCCACCACCATGGCTGACTCTAGCAGAAGGCAGAGAGCCCAAGGGAATCAACCTCTAGGGGCACACGAGCCACAGGGAGTTCCCAGGGCCTCCCCCATCTCAGAAAGGGCCTGATGGGCAGAGGTCACGGCCATGCTCAGGCCACTCTTCCAAGACAAACAGAAGCAAGCTTTGTTCAAGACACTGTTTTCTTTTTTTTAATATATTTTATTGATTTTTTACAGAGAGGAAGGGAGAGGGATAGAGAGTTAGAAACATCGATTCAGCTGCCTCCTGCACACTCCCTACTGGGGATGTGCCCGCAACCAAGGTACATGCCCTTGACCAGAATCGAACCTGGGACCTTTCAGTCCGCTCTATCCATTGAGCCAAACCAGTTAGGGCCAAGACATCGTTTATGGACATGGTTTATTCCTCCTGATCCCCATGCTGCATCTCCAGCCTTAGTCACCCACCCTCCCAGCAGGGAGCTGTCCACAGCTCCTCCTGAGAGGGTCTCCTCCCAGGGGCTGGATCTCCAGAGGTGAGGTGGGGGAAAGGGGGGAGCCCTAGCACAAGACGATTGGTTCCTCTGAGGCTTCAGAAATGCACCCTCTCCAGGGGCGAGAGGAGGAAAGAGGAAGGCGACACAGAACGTGGGTTCGATACTCATGAAGCTACACAATAGAAAACAAAAAGCAGCAGGCACCAGGGAAAGGAGGCCCAGGGAGGAACAAACGCCAGACCCCCACTCCCAAGTGGCAGCATGGCAACCCCAGGATCCAGAGGGGTGAGGGATGGGACCAGGGAGAGAGGATTTGGGGGTGCAGGAGCCCAAGGATGGTCCCACGCTGGCCTGGACCCCCTGGGCGCAGGGCAGTGAGGATGGAGCTTCCCCTGCCCCTGGCTGTACGTGGTTCAAGGGTGGCCTACAGCTTGGTCGGGTCCAGCTTCAGCTTGTAGGGTGGGGGGCTGTCCCCATAGGCGTGCGACGGGGGAGGATACAGAGGCCAGTCTGGCTCTACCATGTAGCCCTTGTGTTGTTCCAGGGTCAGGGGCTGTAAGGGAAGAGGAGGGAGGGCAGGCTAAGGAGCCCCACCCTGCAAGGCTCCTTCCCACCCCCGATCTCAGGTCACTCTGACTAAGGACGGGGGGCGTTCTTCCCTCCATTTAACAAGGGAGAGAAGAAGCTTGCCCCACATCACACAGCAAGTCAAAGGGTCCTGCCTCCATGGAGAGGGGTACCCCCATCCCGAACTATGGAGCACCTCTCCCCTGTCCCTCCTCCAGGCCCACCCACTGGCCCCGCCCACCTGGAACTTGAGGTGCTGGCCAGGAGCAGTCACCAGAGTGGAACAACTGAGCCACAGCATCACCAGCACAGAGAGGAAGAGGCAACAGGCCAGGACCCAGCGAGGAAGCCCCGAGCGCCTGCGCAACACGGCAGGTACACTCAGTGACCCTAGTGGGGCTTGGGAACCCTCCCCTCCTGCCCCAATCCCCCCCCCCAGGGCCCTGCCACCCACCGGGACATGCAGCTGAGGAAGTCATTGTCCTGCAGCTCATCAGGCTCCACCTTGACCTTGTTGCTGGTCCTGACTCGGATCTTGGCCTTCCTTACCTTGTCCAAGGGGCCTAAAGGGTCTGAGAGACAGGTTGCTCCTCAGTGGCGGCCAGGCCTTCCCTTAGAGGCCACAACAGCCACTGAGAGGAGAAAGGAGGTCAGGACCTGGAGGTCATGGAATCCTGGAACAGATCAGAACCCTGGGAGGTGGACCATGAAACCCTGGGAGAGGGACCATGAAACCCTGGGAGAGGGACCATGAAACCCTGGGAGAGGGACCATGAAACTCTGGGAGACGGACCATGAAACCCTAGGAAACAGACCAGGAAACCCTGGGAGATGGATTATGGGGCCCTGCTAAGCAGACCAAGGAACCCCAGGAGTTGAGACAGAAATCCCAGTCCTAGAGGGTTCATTTGCCAGGAGGACTCCTTGTGGCAGTGGAGCTACCCATGGAAGGAACACTGGCCTCGGCTCAGACCTTACCTACGTGTACCTCCAAGGCCTCAGGATGAGATCCTCTCCAGGTCACCTCCACTCGCTGCAGACGGGCCCCCTCACGCCCTAGGTTCTCTACCATGGGCTGGGTCTGGACCAAGAATAAGACAGCACAGAGAAGATCTTTCCAAAGGCACCACCTCAGTTCTGGGAAGCACCTTCCTGTGCCCCACATGTGCCCCACGCCCAGCTGGCACCTAGTCCCACTGGGTGTAGGAAGGACAGTCTTCTGTGGGGCTGTGATGTCAGGGATGTTGTACCCTGCTACTGTGAGCCCCTCAATCTGTCTTGAACCCAGCCTCCAGCTCCTGAAGAACATAATCCAGGCCAAGACAAGTGAATCACGGGGTTTGGCTGAGAGGTGGGGTCAATCAGTGTAAAACCCTGCTTAATTAAAATTCCAGAGAAGTTGTAATTTAGAGCCTTAAGTATCCATCCTGCTAGCAGGAGTAAACTGCTTGCCTGGGAATAAAGCCACCACAAAGGAAAGTAGAATCAAGTGGTAAAGTGAGACACTGAACTCCTGGATCCAGCTGTGCCTGAAGCATCAGCTGTAGACTTTGTATCTCATGACCAAGAATGATTGTATCCCACCTTCTTACCCTGACCGGGTGTGGCCCCTGCCAGGCTCCTCACCTGGAACACCACCACCTTCCCATTGTCAGTCTGCAGGTAGTATGTCCAGGTGGAGGAGACGAAGCCCTGGGCTGAGTTGACAAGGTCATTGCAGAGGGTGGAAAACAAGTCCAGGAGCGAAAGAGCCCTGCTCGGAGCTTCCAGGACCTTTTTCTGCCGAGAAGGCACAGAATGTGACTAAGGCAGGGCACTGACCAACGGGAAGGGAGCTGGGTGAGTCCACTGTGATTGGAATTCACTAAATGGTTTGGGGCAACAGTGCTTCATAGGGGAAACACAGATCTCTGCTGCATTTCATGGGCTGAGTGCCCTGGGGGAAATAGATTGCTCTCTCTGAGCCCGAGAATGGGAATGATTCTCTTCCCTCAGGTGGTCGCTACAAGATTTTAACTAGACAAAGGCACAGCACTAGTGCCTAATATATAATAGCCGCTATTATTAAAAACTTTGCCACCATCATTATTCTTCTCTTGGTGGCATCAGGAGAATAGGAAGGAATGATAGTGCTCTGTCTTTTATGAATAGTGAAAGGCCGGAGGGGGTGGAGGAAAATGGGGGAAGAAGGGCTTTCTGTGAAATCCCAGCCCATGGGTCTCTGGCTATAATGAGTTGTTTGCTGTGCCTCGGTTTCCTCTGATGCTGCAGTGCCTAATTTCATTCATGACTATGAGGGAGCAGTTATTAATAAGTGAGCAGTTATTATTTCTCCCCAGGGTGGTGAGGAAGGGAGGGCACTGTGTGTGTGTGCTTGCAAGGCTGCTTCTCCCTGAACCTCAGTTCTGAGCGCCGCCCCCCCCCCCCCAGATGACAGTGGCCACCTGTTCACCACGAGAAAAGTGCTTAGATCAACACCTGGCATGCAGTGGGTGCTCGATAAAGTGAGCTCTGGTGGCACGGAAGACGACCTAGTTGAGGGAGTAATTATTAGCCCTGGTGGCACTGGCTTTAGATGCCACCTCTGCACAGCTCGGTGTGACCTTGGACTCCTTGGGCATGACATTGTCCCTGGTACCTCCAGGCAGCAGGAAGAATTTGGGACAGGCTGAGGTCAGACCTGGACCAAGAGAAGTGCTTGATAAATGGTGGCTATTTTCTATTATTTACTTCTTGCAATGGGGGGGTGGTGGTGAGGGGGGACAGAGATGACAGCTGAGACTTGAGACATGATATGCTTGATCGAGGATACCCAGTAGGCCCAGAATGGATCAGAGAGCCTGGGAGGCTCTGGTCATGAGTGTGGATTTTGGTAGAAAGAAGGAGTATAAGTACAGGGTGGCAGGTGGGAGGGTGCCCACCTTCTGCATGGTCTCCGGCTCAGGCTCCAGCTCAGGGTTCTGGCTCCAGCAGCCCTCGATACAGGCCTGCTGCTCCGTCTCCTTCACGTAGGCCTCCACACAGGCTGCAGGAGCAGGAGGGGGTGACTGGGAGCAATCTTCCCAGGCCATCTCTCCCCACCCTGGCCCACCCAGCCAGCCCTCACCTGCTTCACACTCAGCTTGAGTGGCATTGGGTTTGGAGCTCCTGGCCACAAACCGGCAGATGGAGAAGAGGCGGCAGCCTCGCTCACAAGCACTGATGGAGACGGCCCTGTCGTATTCATTCTGGGACTTGGAGGGGTTCTCCTGGTCCAGCTTCTGGGAAGGGGAACACAGGGCTCAGGCCAGACGGAGAAACAGGAGGAGGTGGGCACTGGAAGCACTCAGAGGAGGAGGTGTAAGATTTGGTTCTCCTTCCTCAAATCTAGGGAGATTAGGATGAGGCTGAAAATACTAGTGGGGGCTCTTAGCTCTGAGGAGCACAAAAAGGAAACGGGGCTTCAGGAGGAAGATGGACAATGGAGGACACTGGTTTCGGGGAAAGGTTAGAAAACTAGGGAACGTGGAGGGAAATGGGCCCCTAAAGGCTCCAGGGAGGAGAGGGGAGATTGAGGAGGATTCTCCATCCCGAGAAAGGGGAGCGGGTGCTCAGAAAAGGCTCTGTCACCCTCCAGACCTGGGAAAATCGGGATCCAGCTTTGCGGGGGGAGGGGAGGGGAGGAGGAGAGAGGTACAAGTGGGGGCTGGCGGCTCTGTGCGGTGGCTCTGAGCGGGTGAGGGAGGAGCATATGAAAGCTGCCTGGGTGGGCGAGGAGGAGGAGCCTGTCTGGCCTGAGGGAGGTGCAGGTTGGGCGCCCCAGGTCCTTGCGCAGCAGTGTAACCAGAGCCCGTCAGGTGGCATTAGGATCCTCCTCAGTCCTCGCCCTCCCCCTCCCCCGCTTGAAGGGACTCCCCCATCCCCACCCGCAACCCCGCATTCATCTGAGAGATCGGATCTCAATACTCTCCCCCATCCAAGGACACCCCCCTCCCCAGCCCATCCCCCAAGGCAGGAACATCCCCATCCCTTCGTGGGGGACCGGGTGCCTGCGCTTGCTCCCATTCAGGAGACCCAGCCCTTCCCCCACCAGAGGGGCCTAACCCCGCGGGAGAGACAACCCCCATTTCTGACCGCTTAACCCTCCTAGGAACCCATCCCGTGCTCCCAACCGAGAGACCCGCATCCCCAACCGCTCCTGCATCAGGAGATCGCGGGTCCTCCGGGGGCGCCGCATGCGCGTCACCTGCGAGGGCTGCAGACGAGGGTAGCGAGCGCGGCACCGCTGCTGGCAGCTCTGCGTGTCCCCGAGCTGCGGGGCGAAGGGGTCGCGGGCGTGCGGGGCGAGCGGCGCGGGCGTGGCGAGCGGAAGCTGCAGCAACAGCAGCAGGAGTGGCAGCTGCGCCACCGGAGCCATGGTCGCGCCAGGCTCTAGGGGTGCAGGATGCCGACTCCCGCAGGCGCGGAGGTTGCGGCGGCTGCGGGGTCCCAGTCGCTGACGTCACCCGAGTGAGGCAGCCTGGGAAGGGGGGGGGGCGGAGGATGCGGAGAACGGGCGGGGCCAAGGAGCTGCTGCAACTCCGGGATGCGGGCAGGTGGATCGCGGCCCCTGTCATCTGGTCTCTCGCGTATCCACTGGAGAGAGGATCTCAGCCTGAGCTAGGGACCCAAAGGAAACAGACAGGGTGATGAGATACAGGAGTCTATTTGCCAGGATATCAGGGAGGGCCTCCCGGAAGAGGCTGCGTTTGAGCTGGCCAAAACAGGCAATCGAGGCAGGAGGAACTGCGAGGAACCTGACGTAGGGAGGGGCTTGTTAGGATAAGAGGGAGGTGGGGCTAAAGCCTGACCCTAGAGAATGGAGATGAAGCGTCGGGAGCGTTGCAAGCTGGTCAGCCAAGGCTTTGGGAAGGTCCCCGGCATTATCTCCTTTGATACCCAAGTCAGGGGGGCGGTAACTTGGGAGCAGTGTGCCTCCTTTGGAAAGCCCTCTCAGCCCGTCCTCATCTTCTTCTGGCCCAGCCCTAACCCACAGATCGGGGGATCGGGCCCCTGCTCCCCCGGACTGAGGGCCTCTCGGCCCGAACTGAGTGGGGTGGGCAGAGAGGTGCTGATAGGGAAGTGGGGAGTGCTGTTAAAATTCCTAATGGTCTTGGGAAAACTTGGGACAAACGGACACTTCTGGTTTCCATAAAAGCCGTACTCCCCAGGTGAGGAATGGTAGCCCCGTGAACCTAGCGTTAGGTCACCCTAGCTTCCTCTCTGCCAGGCATGGGAGTGGGGGTACCCCTCTAACTCGGGGTCTCCTGTAAAGGTGACCCCTGCTCCCCAGTGTGTCCCTCACAGGTGCCTGCCAAGGCCTGGAGGCCTCCCGCGCCTCTTCTACGCTCCGCCCCCGCAGACGGGGCGACAGCCCCGCGGGGTTGATGGGTCAAAGGGCGCCTCAGGTTCCGGCCCAGGAGGAAGGAACAGAGGTTGCGGGGGGAAGGGGGGGTGCTGGAATGGCGCACGCTTTCTCCCCGGCCGGCCGCCCGGCTTTCATGTCCGCGGCCTCGGCCGGCCCCCACGTGGCTTAATCAGGCGCGGCTGTGCTTGGTGAACCCCGAACATCTGGATCCTGGCGCGCCCCTCCCCCGCTCCCGGCTAGGCCGCGGCGACCCTGCGGCGAGGGCCTGCGGCTGCGGTTTGCGAGGGTGGGGAAGCCCGCGTCCAACCTACCGCGCGCCAGCCCCGCGCCTCGGGCAACGTCCCACTTGCCTGGTGGGAAACCCAGGCCCCAGGCCCCTGCGGCGGAGTTAGGATGCAAGCCCACACATGTCAGCTCCAGAGCCCCGAGCGCTCACGCCCTCCGCAATTACCGTCCTGCATTTATCGCAAACAAAACCTTTCCCAGGCAGTTTCCTGCAATAAATCTGTAAGGAAGTACCAGCAGCATTTCCCAGCTTGCAGATGAGGAAACTGAGGCTCAGGTTGGCCAAGGGTGTCGGTCCAAGTTAGAGAAGCAAAAGACGGCAAGATTGGGGACGCGCGTCGGGGATACTAGGCGTCGCTCTTAGAGCGGAAAAAGAAGTAAGTACGGCCGAGTCCTGCGGAGGGGGAAACTGAGGCAGGAGGGGTTGGACCGCTGGCCTTGGTCTCCCGAGAGGAGTGGAAAGGTTAGATAGCCGCCGCCCCTCTTTTCTGCTCCGCGAGGCTGCTGGGGGCCGAAGCGGAAGGAGGAATTGACCCCGGCCCCCCAGGTGAGCCCACTCGCCCCTCCTGTAGTTCCCGAGGGAGCAGGTCCAGGTGAGGGGCGGGAGGGCCGGCGGGCGGCCAGGGTCGGATTTCAGGAAATCCGCCGACATTCCTTCGGGGCTTAAGAGGGAAAGTTGACTCGGCGCCGCCCCTCGCCCCCCCCCCCCACTTCCTACCCCCTGGGGCGGCCCGGTGGGGGCTGCAGGCGGGAGGGGGGGCGGCGCGCTGCGACCGGCCTGGGTGTGAATCAGCAGAGCCCGACGTCCGGGAAGCAGCAGCTGCGGTCAGAGCGGGCATCGGACAAGCGCCCTTTGTCCCTTGCCGCCCTCACCACGACCCCGCTGACCCCCACCCCCAAGTTGGGTACAGGCGGGGAGAAGGCATGGCCTCTTGGCGCCAGCGATTGCTGACAGTGGGGAGGCAGGGGAAAGGGGCACAATGTCACCCAACTGTCAGCCTCCTGGACCCCAGACGTCCAAAGTTCTCCAGAGAGCAAGACGGGCAGGGAGCTCACGCTCAGTGCACTGGCCCTGACCTGGACTCCCACCTCCAGTGCCTGTAACCCAGGCATCCCAGTTCCCCAGCCTCAGCCTCCTGGGTGGAAATGATAAAGCACCTCGGTCTTATGCACACAGGTCCTGAACCTTATTCTGCTGCTCCCCCCGACCCCCACCCCCACCCCAAGTCCAAGTCCAGAACCTCACTGTAGCCACTTCCTGGGAACACTGGCCTGAACCAAAAGGCAGCTAATCTAAGCAGGGGATGGGGGTGGGGATGGTGTCTCAAGGGAGAGACAGCTCTGTGCCCTCCTCATTCCTACTGGCTCTGGGTCTCTATGGGACCCTAAAGGTGCTGTAACCATGGCCTCCCCCCAGTGGCGCCTCAGAGCCCTGGCATGATGCAGGGAGCTGGGGCTGGAGGGTCTCCCCCAACCTAATCCTTAGGTGCAGAGACTGAAAGACTAGGGAGGAGCCCCTCCCCTAGCCCATGTGGGGCCCTCCCTTCATCTGCCCCCTCAGTACATTCCCAGCCACCTTCAAGGACTTGGGTCAATATTTGCTAGAAGTTCCATCAATGCTGGTTCCTCTCCCTGAACAAAGAGGTGCTGCAACTGGGGAAGAAGGGGTTAAGTCACAGGGACACCAAGGTTAAGGAAGGGTGCGCCCAGAGGTCAAATCTTTCCTTAAAGTCAAAGGTATGAGGTCAAGGTCACCCAGAGGGCAGAGGGCACACTTCAGGACAGGGTTGGACAGGATTGGGAAATCCAAAGAATCCATACCCTTCTATCGGTAAGGACCAGAGAGGGGTGGCTACTGGCTTGGGTCACACAGCACTTCAGGGGCATAGGCCTGGCTAGGACCCTAGGCAACATGATACACTGGGACTGAGTTTTCTTGCTGCTTGGAGGGACTGAGAATTCTTTATCTTTTTATTTTGCAAATGTTCACTGAGCTCTTCTCCTGTCCTGGACCCAACATGAGGGTCCTAATGGCTCTCAAGCTGCTCACAGTCTAAAGGAAATAAGTCACCAGAGAAAGCTGATGTTTGAAAAGCTGTGCTACAAAGACTATTTAAAAAGGGGAAAGGGATAGACAGTGCTTGGGAAGGGTGGGAGGTCTTTCTGAGAAGACAGCGCTTGACCTGTGACCTGGTGGAAGAGAAAGCACTAACTGGGGGAAGATTTGGGGGAATTGCACTCCTGCAGAGGGAACAGCAAACGTACAAATACCCTGCCTGATGTGTTTGGGGAAATGGGGCTGCAGTGGCTGGAGCGTAGTGAGGGAGAGGAAGGGGAAAAGGAAGGTGGAGAAGAGGAAGGGAGGGGAGGGAAGGAATGTAGCAGGGCAGAGGAGACCTGCTTCACTTCTTTTAGAAGTTCCCTCCCTCTGCCTGCAATGCAGATTGGGACAGAAGATTATGGGGAAGGTATGGGGTCAAGGTCACCCCAGAGGAAGCCAGCGACACCCCAGAGGGAGGTGGTGGGGCGCAGGCCCAAATGTGGTGGGAAGAAGGGGGTCAGAATCTCAGGATGGGGATGTATTTTGGAATCAGAGCCAACAGGATTTGTTGATGGATGGGACGTGGGGGATGCACAAAGGAGAGAGTTGTCACGCACGCCTCCAGGTCTCTGGCCTGAGCACCTGGGTGGATGGGGGAGCTTTTTCCTAAGACCCAGGGATGACTTGGGGAGGAGTAGAGATTGGGGGGAAATATCAAGATTTTCCTCCAGAAGCCTGAAGTGTTCCAAAGAGGGAGTCAAACTTTGAAGGGGGGGAGTAGGGGTGGCACATATCCTGAACACAATTCCATACAAGAACTGCCACCTCCACTTCACCCTCTGGACCACCCAGTGGCAGGTGGGATTACAGCCCCATTTTTCAGAGGAGACAAACTGAGGCCTGGGGACCACCTCTGCTCTAAAATCACATGTCCTCAGTGCTCAGTGCTATGCTAAGCACTTAGATTGTGGGGCCCTTGCGGCACTGCATCTTTCCACACAAACCCTTAGACAGCCTAGGAGTCACCCACTGTGCCATGAGGGAAACTGAGGCAGAGGCCTGGGTGGTTCCAGTAAAAGACCAAACTCATCTAAAGTCCAGATTGGGGGGCAGTTGCGTAGAGCCCCCAGGACTCCAACCCCAATTCTATTATCTGACAGTCTAGGTTCTAAATTGGAGACCCAAGTAGCAGGGGTGGAGGACAGCCTTGAGCAAACAAGGTGGAGGTTCCTGAGCCCCTTTCAGACACTTTTACCCCATTAACTGGTTAGTGACATGCGTGAAGGTCCAGGCCTCAGGGAACCCCGTGAAAGGAGAGTTAGAGACCCCCCCCCCCGCCCCCCTCAGGACAAGCGGCCGGGGGCGGGGCTTCGACCCAAATCGCGGCCCGGCAGGAACTCTCATTTCTGGCCTTGAGTTCAGGGACCCTTTTATCCTGGGCGTACTGATCCGCCAGGGACGGAGAGGAGGGGGATGAGGCGTCCGGGCTGGAAGGGGGTCCCGAAACCCAAGCAATAGCCAAAAATAATAACACAGAGGATTCCTGCGCAAAAATAGTAAGACAGACTCGCATCGCTCCCGGCAGCCTGCGTTACCTGGAGTCAGCGGGCGGCGGCCGCCGGAGCGATTACTCACTGCGTGGCGCACCCCACCCGCGGGGCCGCTGAGCGGATTTTTCCGTGGGGGGTGTCAGTGAGCATGGGGGGCCTCCTTACCGCTCTCCTCCTGGGCATCGTTTCTGCCAGCGGGCAGGACCCGCACAGGGCCGCGTCCCCGCGCCCACAGGGGCCCCTTTCCCCTGTCTGCCCACGCAGGAGCTCCCTCCTGAGGCCCCCAAACCCCGAGGAACCTCTGCCCCATCCCGCTCGAGGGGGGACTACAGAGCCAGAATGAGTGCCAGGGACTCCGTGCTTCCTTTTTCTGCGTTTTCTCTCCAGCAAAGCCTGGGCCGGAGGTTGCCCGTGAGGACGGAGGAGAGGCAGGATGCAGCGAGAGGGGGGGCCGCTGGGACCAGACTGATAGAACCCGCACGCCGCCAGTGGCGTGGGGGCGACTAGGGAGCGACTTTCAGGCCCCTGGGGAGGGAGGGGGGCTGAAGGTGGAAGCAGGCGGAGCTCAGGGACCACTCAGTGGGGTGACGGGACCAAAGCTGTGGTGCAGGCTGAAACAGACGATTGCAAGGGCAGGAGCGGCCAGGGCTGAGGGCCACAGGGGACACTGAAGGGGCAAGGGGCCGAGAGCAGGGTGCAGAGAAGTGTGCGGGAATATGGAAACGGAGTGGGGGCGCCAGGTCCCACACTGGGGGTGGGGTGGGGAACCTAGAGCTGGCTGGGTTCGAATGGAAGGTCCCAGGCCGGTTGGGGTTGGGTGGGAGGGGGTTCTGGGCCGCGGGACAGAGAGCGCGCGGTGTGCGGCAGGGCGGAGGCCGGACGGGTGGGGCGCGCGGTGCCCGCGGGCAGGCGGGCGGCGGAGAAGCCGGTGCGGGGCCGCCACTCCCCCCCCCCCCGGGCCGGGGGCGGGGCCGGGCGGGGCCAGCGGCGCATTAGCGCCTTGTCAATTCGGCTGCTCAGACTTGCTCTGGCCTCCGCGCCCGCGCCCAGAGACGTGCGGGCTGCCCAGTCCTCGCCCTCCCGCGCCCCGCGCCGCCTCTGCCCGCCGCGCGCCCCCCGGCAGCGCCGGCCCCATGCCCGCCGGCCGCCTGGGCCCCGCCGCCCAATCCGCGCGGCGGCCGCCGCCGCTGCTGCCCCTACTGCTGCTCTGCGTCCTCGGGGCTCCGCGAGACGGATCAGGAGCCCGTGAGTATCCAGCGGCCGGCTCCCCCATTACCCCCTGGGTGGAGAGTGTGCGCCCTGGGGGCAGCCGCAGGGGGGCGGAAGGGAAGGGAGCGCAGGCGCCACCTGGACGGCCCGGGAACAAAGGAAGGCGCCCCCGGCACGGCCCTCGGGGCGCCCTCACCTGCGGGGCGCACAGCGCAGCAGTCCACTGGCCCGAGGGTCCAGGGTTTCGCGCCCGAGGCCTTACCTGGGCCGCCGGAACCGAGGACGTACGGCCCGGCCCCAGACGCCCGGCCCGGCCCCCCGGAGTTTGGGGGGCCCGCGTACTGGGACCCTCTGCATGCTGGGACTCGGCGGGCGCACGCAACAGCGTCCGCAGACTCTGAGCCGCGGACCGCGGGGCACGGATCCTGGGCGGGGGCGCACGCGGAAAATGCGCTGGGTGCCGGCCCCGAGCACCCCCCCTCCCGCCCCCGGTGGAGGGATGAGCCCCGCGAGGAAGGCGGGGCGGGAGGGGGCGGCTCTGGCCGCCTGGCGCGCGGCCCGGGGTCCCCGGGGACGCGCCTCTCCGCGGGCCGGCGCCGCCGCCCTCCCCCAGCGGGACATTGCTCGCGGGGGTCCACGGAGTTTCACCCACCGAGTCCACTCGGAGCCGTTCCCGGCTTGGCTGCGCCCGGCTGGTAGCCTCCAGCGAGAGAAATCTTTGTGAGCCAGTGGGGTGAGAGGGAGAGGAATCGGAGCCAATGAGTCCGGGCACCGCGGCCCAGCCTTGGTTGGGCCCCCCTCTCCCTCCCCGCAAACCCACAGCCTGGCAGGCCAAGACCCCCGCCCCCGACGGGAGCTCTTGGCCTGCCGCACTCTCTCCTCCACAACATGCATACCCCTCCAGGACACAGTCTCTATATCCAGACCCATTCTAGGACACACCCAGAGACACACAAAGACACACTGGCTTGTGGCCCATCACCCTCGCCCTCAGTCGCACACACTGCATCCCAGATGCACATTCGCACACCATCGGGCGCACACACATTCCATCCCTGGCACACACACTTTCATGGTCACACACTTACTCCTGAAGGGATATAACACAGGAACACATACACAGGCGCAGCTGCCCTGGACACTCATAGTCACTCCACACACCCATGCAGACACATAGGTTGCCCCAGGTGGACACACACTGCTGCCCAGGTCGCCCCACACTGCAAAGAGCTATCTGCAGGCTCACTGTGGTGCTCCTCCAGAGAGGGCAGGGTCTGGGCACCCTCTAGGGGAATTTGCTGAAAACCCGGCAGTCCAGATTGCCTGGGCAGGTGAGGGGCTGCCCCAGGCCCTCCCCAGGTGCCCGAGGCCCTGAGTGCCCGTGTTTGTGGCAGGCTTTGTTTCCCAGCCTGTAGAGCAGCAGGGAAAGTGGGGGTGGGGGTGGGGGGTGGGGGGAGGCGGGGGCGTGTTGTGCGTGAGTTTTTTTCTTTAAGGGGAAGAAATTAAATAAAAGATTCTCACACCTTGGCAATATGTTTCTACTTACGGTGTGTCTCAGCACCTGACCAGACCAGCAGGAGGGTGGGTTGTAAAGTGTCAGCAGGTACCAGTGGGATGGGAGATGGGGACCCCTGTAGGGACCCCAGGATGGAGGCCACCCTCCTCTATTGCTTGCAGAGAATCTCACACTTTTCCCTTTTAAAACACATGGTGTTTCTTTTTAATAACAGCAGTGGCTCCAGATTGGGAAGTGGGGAAGGAAAAAACTTTTAAAGGCCTCAGCTCTGCAGGAATGGCATGGAGACAGGGATGTAGGGTGGGAAGGCTGTCCAAAAGACTAGCCCAGGGATCTGCTTTGGGGAGCCTTCTAGGAGGCCCCCACATCAGGCCAGGGGCCCCCCCAACCTCAGTGGGCTATTCCTCCCGGAATGTGTACATCCCGGTCCTGAGAGCCGTGGCCCATTATGTGGGGAGTGCGGAGCCAGCCTGGACCCCAGAGTTGGGAGGGGCCTTAATCCTAATAGTTCCTAGGCGCTTTGGACCTCTTGATCTCATCTCATGAATCTCCCCAGCGGGTAGAATATATTTTCCGCCCATTTTATGGAAGAGGAAACTGAGAACTGGAGAGGGAAAAACAATTGCCCAGGGGCTCCAGCTGGAATTGGCACCCACCTCCCAGGAGGAGAAGGCCTCCCTCTGACCTTTCCTACTGGAGCTGGGGTGGGGGGGGTTGGCCTGTCCAGGCCCGCCTGGCCTTGCCCTCTCGCCCCGTCCCCCGCCCAGCCCTTGGAGGGCAGCTGCAGCTGCTGGCAGGCGGGCAACACTAGTTCAGGCCAGGCGGGTGTGGCAGAGGGGCAATGCCCCCTGGCCAGGACCCCCCAGAAAGCCCTTTCCTGACCAGGCTGTGACTATGGGGGGCGGGTGCAGGAGGGATGTGACCCATCCCCCTGAGGACTGGGAGTGGGTCTGGGTCTGGGCAGGCCTGGCCTGCCCCTGCCTCCCACCCTGCTGGGGGTGGGGGCAGGCAGGAAGTGGTGGGTGGGCCGGGGCAGAGATGCTGGCACGCCCGAGTTCATGCCGGAGGAATTCCGAATTAGCTAGCGGCTGGCTGCCTGGGACCTCCGGGGCGGGCGGCCCCCTGCCCTCCCCCCCCAACCCCGCCTCCTCGGCTCTGGCCCGCTCAGCCGGCTCCTTCGCACGGATGCTGAGACCTCCGGAGAGCCCTGGGCCAAGCCTCAAACGCAACTGCGATTCTAGGCTCAAGCAAGACATGGCCCTCAAGCCAAGTTTGCCCCAGAAAATTGTTAGGGCTGGCCCCTGGAACCGTGTCCACTCCCATCTGGGGCGGTGAAGGCCAACACAAGGCAGCCGCTGGCTTTGGGGGGAGGGGGCATCCCAGGGGGCCAGGATCATCCTGTCCTTGGCTGCCATCTCAAGGAAGCTGGGCTGCTCTCCCCTCTGCCCCTCTGTCCCTCTGCTCCCCCTGCAGTCCCTTCTTGCAGTTGCCTGAGGATCTTTTAAAAATGTTAATCACTCCCCCGGTTCAGAACCCAGGAATACGCCCTGCCAGTCAGTTCCCTGCTGACCTCCCAGACCTCATTTCCTACTATTTTTGCCCCAGGACTTTTGTACTTGCTGCTCCCACTGCCTGGATACGCTCTCCTACATATTTGCATGGCTACTTCTTTCACTTTATTCAAGTCTCAGCTCAGATGCCGCCTCCCTAGACAGGCCTCCTGGGCCATTGAGCTGCACTAATGACTGGTGCTTTACTTCCTCCCTATTTATTCTCTTAGGTATTTATTTGTGTTTTCTATTTTTCCTGCTGCTCTCTTGGATTCAAGGCCCACAAGGGCAGGAGTCTTGGGTATCTTGGTCACCATGGTGCCCCCAGCTCCTGGCACACTGATCAATAAAGGAAGGACTGAACAAGTGAGTGAATGAGTCCTCACAGCTAACTGCTCTTGGTGGAGAGAGAGGCTCCTTCCCAGAGACTCCGAGATGTAAAGTGCCTGGACGGAATTTCCACAGTGAGCTGAGGGCATTCGAACCCAGGTCAGCCTGGCTTAAAGGTCCCACAGGGCTGTCCTAAGGACAGTATTTTCACTCCTTTCAAACAACTGCATGTTTTTGATACTTCTTCCCAGATAGACAGAGACTCAGGGAGGGGCTTCAGGGGCTTGGACTGTAAGTACCCACCCCCTTCTCTGGCTCTTGGTTTCCCTGTGGGTAAAACAATCTCCTCGTAGGTTCTGATTTTCATAAAAGGGAGCCCTGGGCTACCCCAATGGCCAGCAGGAGGGGAGGCATCCATCACTTCGCCCCTGAGGCCCAGTGCTCAGCCCCCAGCTCACAGAACCCAGTTTAGGAAGTCAATTCCCAGAATCTAATCATCATAATGGACCTGGGGACCAGGAACGTTCTTGTTCCCATTTTTCAGATTAGGAAAAATGAGTCAAAGGACAGATTGAGTTAAGGGACTGAGTCAAGTCCCTTTGAATGGTGGTTGGGGGTCTACAACTTGCCCAGCCACCTTCCATTCCAACACAGAGCAGGACTTTGGAGACAGAAAAATGTGAGTTTGAATAGTATGCCCTTCTCTCAATCAGTGACTTTAGGCAGGGGGCTTAATCTCTCAGAGCCTTGTTTGTTTGTTTTTTTAATTCTATAAAAGAGCAGGATTTTCATAGGGAATCTTCCCCCCCCCCTCCCCCACTGTGTGTGAGACCCTCAGGCCTAAAATAAAATTTTTTTAAAAAGCAAAGTGTAGGGTTTTCCAGAACTATATGCAGAGCAAGAATGACTTGAATGGGAGTGGACATTTCTGTCTGAGGTTTGTAACCACTCAGAACCTTGAGTAGGTCAGTGATGAAGTGGCTTGAATGAGTTATCACTGAACCTCAGTTTCCTTATCTGTAAAAGGGGAGTAATAATAGGAAAGAGCTCTTTGCGGGCTTGTCATGAGTCCTGGAGGTCCTAGCATGGTGGTCTCAGGGCAGCTCTATCCCAGGCCTGATAGGCCCTCTTCTCTGACCCCAGACACGGCTGTGATCAGTCCCCAGGACCCCACACTCCTCATCGGCTCCTCCCTGCAGGCCACGTGCTCAGTGCACGGGGACCCGCAGGGCCCTACTGCAGAGGGCCTCTACTGGACCCTAAATGGGCGCCGCCTGCCCCCCGAGCTCTCCCGCATGCTCAACGCCTCCACCCTGGCCCTCGCCTTGGCCAACCTCAACGGATCCAGGCAGCAGTCGGGGGACAACCTCGTGTGCCACGCTCAAGACGGCAGCATCCTAGCGGGCTCCTGCCTCTATGTTGGCCGTAAGTGGCCCCCAGGACGCTCAGGGGTAGCTTTTGGGAGCAGCATCTCCCCCTAAAGGGGCATGGATCATGGGCCCTCTGGCCCAGGGCTGGATGGTGGGCATGCACACTTGAGAGGTATGGGCTTTTGGGTGGGAATGAAAGCCTGGAGATCCTCCCCCCACAGTCCCTAAGAGAGCTCACACAAGGGGTCGTGTCAACATCCACCCTGTCTGCCCTCCTTCCTCTCTGAGGTGGGGCTGGCTGGCGACCAGCAGCTCCTCTGCCTATCCACAGCCAGTCCAGACCCTCAGCCCCCGCACCCTCTCCTCAGTGCCCCCAGAGAAACCCTTCAACATCAGTTGCTGGTCCAAGAACATGAAGGACCTGACATGCCGCTGGACACCGGGGGCCCATGGGGAGACCTTCCTCCACACGAACTACTCCCTGAAGTACAAGCTGAGGTTGGTAATGGCCCCTGGTGACATGTAACGCAGCCTGGCTGTGAGGCATTTGCCAAGCCTGGCTGCCCTCTGAGCTCAGTGTTCTGCCCTAGTGAGAACACTGAGCCCCTAAGGGACCCTCATGTGTCCTCACCCCCCCTGCCCCCACAGGTGGTATGGGCAGGACAACACATGTGAGGAGTACCACACGGTGGGACCCCACTCCTGCCACATCCCCAAGGACCTGGCCCTCTTTACCCCCTACGAGATCTGGGTGGAAGCCACCAACAGGCTGGGCTCGGCCCGCTCAGATGTGCTCACACTGGACATCCTGGATGTGGGTGAGGCACCTCCCGATCCCCCCCACCCCCACCCCCACAAGCCCAGTCATCTCTGGTCCAATCCTGCTGGTTGGGACAAGGAGTACCCTTCAGTCTCTAGCCCCCTGAATCAGCCAGCATAGTTCCACTCTGCTGAGAACACCTGGCCTGGCCCCCGCTCCTCCCCTAAGCCCAGGTGTGCCAGAGGGCCCTCACTCCCCAGCTGGGAGGGGCTGTCCAGGTCTGAGGCACCCCAGGAAGCCACAGTCTGGAGCTGGGGTGGAGGGGGGGGGCAGGCAGGAGGCAGGAAATGGATGATCTGCAGCAGAATTGGGCTTAATCTAATTAGGGTGTTTCTCAGCCCTGAGCAGGCCTGTGTCTTAACCCATTCGGCCCCTCACCAAGGCCTCAGGGAGAGAGCCGGCTCTCCCTGCTTCCCACAGGGTCCCAGAAGGATCCCAGATCCGTCCTGGCTCGGAGCCACCCCCACCCCAGCCTTCCCTCTTCGCTTCCTTCAGTCTTGAAGCTGCGGAGGGCATGTTCTCAGCTTCAGTTGTCCCTCTGCACCCAGCACACTGAGGACTTTGTCAGGTGGGAAGGTGCTGGAGGTGTGTGGTGATGGTCCCCTGGCCTCCTGGGAATCATCATAATAATATCATCGGCCAGGCAGTATCTGCTTTTACAGAATTCCCTGAAGATAGGATTATGTTTCTCCTGTCACAGATAATAATGGTGATAACAGCTAACATTAATTGAGTGCTTCTAGGCGCTGAGTGTTTCCTGAATATTGTCTAATGTAATCCACCAGCCTCGAGGGGGTGGGAGGGGGAGGAGAACGGAAGCAGGTGCCACCTAAGCCACATGCTCTGGGATTTGAACCCAGGCAGGGGCCAGGCAGGTCCCAGGGGCCCATGACTAAGCCCTGTTCCACCCCGCCTGCCAGTGACCACCGATCCCCCGCCCGATGTGCACGTGAGCCGAGTTGGGGGCCTGGAGGACCAGCTGAGCGTGCGCTGGGTTTCCCCGCCCGCCCTCAAGGACTTCCTCTTCCAAGCCAAGTACCAGATCCGCTACCGCGTGGAGGATAGTGTGGATTGGAAGGTGTCCACCCCGGCCCCGCCCCGCCCCGCCCTGGCCCCGCCCCCGCCCTGGCCCCCTGCCCTGGCCTCTGACTCTGCCCTTGCCGCCCAGGTGGTGGACGACGTGAGCAATCAGACCTCTTGCCGCCTGGCGGGCCTGAAGCCAGGCACCGTCTACTTCGTGCAAGTGCGTTGCAACCCCTTTGGCATCTACGGCTCCAAGAAGGCAGGGATCTGGAGTGAGTGGAGCCACCCTACGGCGGCCTCCACCCCCCGCAGTGGTGAGCACCCCGACATGGGTGGGTGGTTATGGGACCAGTGCTGAACCAGCCTGGGCTTGGGTTTCTGTTTTCTTGTTTTGTTTTTCCAGGAAAGTAGAGGTCTCAAACTGGTGACCCCAGAGCTGAATTTGGCCCCAGATCTATTTTCTTTCACCTGTTACTTGAAAAACAAAAAAACACACACGCACACACAAATACCCCCAAATTTTTGGATCTACTTGCAGACATTTAAAAACAGGATGTTTTAACAAAAATATCCTATATTCCCTAGAAAAACTGCCTAGAAAATGTAACAGGACATAGCCAGCATTGCTCCACAGCCCCTATTAGCAAAGGCTTGCTCCTTCATGCCAGGTCCTGTCTTTCAAGTTGCCTCATTGCCAACTGGCCTATTTCATCAATCTGTACCCCCTCCCCAGCTCCTAAGGGCAAGTAAGTGAGTTTGAGACCCTTGCTTCCAAGGCTGATGGGCTGCCAACACTCCCTCTGAAGGGCCTCAGCTTCCCCTTCTGACTCAGGTAGGGGGCTGGGAATGACCAGGGGCCTGGGTCTGGCTCCCCTTGCCATCTGGGGTTCCTCTGAGCCCATGGACCTCCTTTCTCTCCTTTGTGAAACGATATGAAATCTGTTACTTGAAATGTCTGGCTTCAGCTTACCCATCTGGAAAGTGGGGATGGTAATGACTCCTATCTCAGACTATTGTACAGACTACTGAGATATGATAACCCATGAAAAGTGCCCTCATAGTGAGCTACCAAAGGCCCCCTCCCCCTGCTCCCCACATGCTTTCACCCCAAGGTAGGCCTCCTTTTCTCAGATGAGGACACTTTGGCCTCAGTAGGTTTAGCCAGCCCCCAAGGTCATATAGGGATCTGAACTCATTTTGCTGGAAAAGCAGGCCCAGGCTCACTCCTGGGATGATGGGGAAACCAAGGCCCAGAGAGGGTCTCAGAACCAGGGAGGGGCAGAGCCTAGCTCCAGCCAGCTCCCCAGCCCCCAATGTGGGGCCCTCCAGGTTCTGGGATGGGCGGGAGCTAGCATGACTGGGAGGGGCTGAGCCTTGGCCCCTGCTCGTGCCCAGCACCTGCGATTCTTGCACGGGAGCCAGCAGGCGGCTGCGTCTGCAGAGGAGGCTGGGGAGGCTGGGGGAGGCCAGCAGGGGCCTGGGCTGTGCCAGGGCCTGTCAGCGGGTCCCCTGTGTTATTTATGACGTGAGGCCGATGTCCTTATCCGCCGGCCTGTTCAGGGTTGGCTGAGTCCAGCAGCTGGACCTGCAGGCGGGCCTCCCACCTGGCCCTCCCACCCGCTCCCGGTCCCATTGGCTCATACTCCCAGGGGCTGTCTCCTTAGGATTCTCTGTCACTCTCTTCCCCTCTGTCTTTTTTTTTTTTTTTTTTGTCCCTGTTCCCCCCCTTTCTCCACCCCTCCTCCTCCCTCTGAATCTCCTTGGCTGACCCCCATGGCTTTGGTCTTCCCTGCATCTCCTGTCTCTCCTGGTCCCCATCTCTCATCTCTGCCTCTGCATCTCTCTCCCTTTCTCTTCCCCCTGCTCTGTCTCATCCCTCCGGCCTTGGCCTCTCACCTTCTCCCCCAGCCCCTTCCACTCACACCTGGCTCAGGCCACAGGAATCGGGTTCCTGGAGGAGATGTGGAGGAGGAGCCCCTTCCTTCCCCTACCCCCCACCTCCTCAGGGGCGCAGCTGGGCTGGGCGGTGGGGAGGACGCGGTCTCGGGGAAGTGGGGGGAGGTGCCCGAGGGGAACGCGGTCCACCGCGCAGGGACCCTCCCTCCACTGTCCGCGCGCGCCCTCTGTCGGGCGCGCCCTAACGCTGCCGCTTCATCCCCAACAGAGCGTCCGGGCCCGGGCGGCGGGGCGTGCGAACCGCGGGGTGGAGAGCCGAGCTCGGGGCCCGTGAGGCGCGAGCTCAAGCAGTTCCTGGGCTGGCTCAAGAAGCACGCGTACTGCTCGAACCTCAGTTTCCGCCTCTACGACCAGTGGAGAGCCTGGATGCAGAAGTCGCACAAGACCCGAAACCAGGTAGGAAGGAGGGACCCGTGGGCAAGGGACGAGGGGTGGGGTGGGGTGGGGCGGTGGGTGCACAGCCCCCGACACCACCTCCTTCCTTACAAGCACAGGACGAGGGGATCCTGCCCTCGGGCAGACGCAGCTCGGCGAGAGGTAAGGGGGTCCAGGTGGGTGGGCTATAGGAAGATTTGGGCCTTCCGGGTGGCCAACAGGCTGTGAACACCCACTTTCATTCTTGTTTTATTTGCCAGCATTTACTTAGCATCAAATGTGCCTGACCCTGTGGCTTTTAATCTAGTAAGCACCCAACTCCTTGGAAATGTCCAAAGTGGAACGGCATCCTCAGGAATGAATGAACATACTGGTCCAAGTTAGCATGTTTGAGCACCTACTGCATGCTGGGCCTTTGCCAAGGGCTTTATCTGCATAACACCCCCCCTGGGATAGATAGATATTCTTACTTTTTAGATGGGGAACCAAGGCCCAGGGAGAGGCAGTACCCTGCCCAAAGTCACCCAGCTGAGGGCCAGGACCTGAATGGGAGGGGGGTTGGGGTGGGGGTAAAGGGGGCTCCTAAATTGCTATGAAGTGCTGACACCTGGTAGGATTCTCTTCTTAGTCTGGCTTCACCTCTGCCTGCAGGTCCTGCCAGATAAGCTCTAGGGGCTGGAGGCTGCCCTCCCTGCTTCGTGGAGACCCAGGACTGCAACCAGACTGGGCTACCTCTGTACCCTCACCTCATGGTGCTCGGGCACCCTTGGCAGGAACTGGAGTGGGCACTCTGAGCTTCAAGGATCACATCTCTGGCCTCCATGTGAGGCCACCCTTGGGTGCACCCAGTGGTGTGTGTGTATGTGAAGGTTGGCCAAGCTGCCCTGGACCCCTACCAGGGCTGAGGGTAAAGAGGAGTTATTAATTCCCTCACCAGAACCTTTCCAAAGAATCTTTTTAAATAAACGAGCTATTTTGGTTCCCTGATTGTGAAGGTGAGTTTGGGGCTACAGAGGCCTGGGGTGGGGACTGTAGGGGAGGCATGAGGACTTCTAATGACCCTTTGCAATTGAAATTCTCCCAGAATTTCAGATTCTTTCTCCCCAGGATTGGAACTATCTGGTTCTAAACTCCTTGGAGAATGTGATTGAAAACACCAGAGTTTCATCAGTCTTGGGGGAGTCTTCCACCCTCCATTCCTGCCCTTGTGGGCCCCCTCAATAGGTATACACACCCCACCACTCCAAGATGCAGAGACAGTAGAGCAGTTGCAGATGAAGGTTTCTTTATTGTGGGAGGTACGGTAACCTCATGGAGGGTCAACAGCCTGGTGAGGTTCAACCCTATTCAGCTAGCAGTCAGAGCTGGGCGCCGCCTGAATCATTTCCCATCTCCCTCAGCGGGTCCCTGGGGAGTCACCATCACTCAGCAGATTCTGCATCAAACCTGAGGTCCTGGAGAACCTCGCTGATGGCTTCCATGGTTTTAATTACCCTATAAAAGTGGATGGGAACTATAAATAAAACCCAGATGGGGCAAGTTAGCCTCCACTGTGCAGCTCTGAGGGGGCTGTGGCAAGCCCTGGGCCCTCCTGCCCACCCCAAGCTTCTAGATGGCATTAGGAGCCAGGAGGGCCATTTGGGTGCCTGGGAGCAGGGCTGGGCCTGTAGGTCTCCGTGGGAAAAGAGAAAAGGCCATCTTGGGTGGGTGGGTGCCATCAGGAGGGTGTACAATGCGACTGTGGCACACGTCGACGGGGTGTGTTTGGGAGGTGAGGGCAGGAATGTGCAGGTTTGTCCTTGGTGGGGTCTGGGTGACCGTGTCCAAGCTGTAAGTCCAGCCACATGAGTGGGATTGGTGTGTCTGAGATGTGCAGCTGTCCCAGAAATGAATAGTGAGTCTGGTATGGAAATGGAGGGTGTGTGCACTAGGGGAATGTGCTGTGTGTCTGGGAACCACCAGGTGTGAACTCCATTGTGCACACCCGTAGGGTCTGACAGTGCCAGCCCTAGGGCATACTTGGCTGGGAGTGTGCACCTGGACCATGTGCAAATCTAGTATGGCCAGCCCACTGGGAAGAGGCACTCACTTCATCTTCAGCTGGTGCAACTGTAGGGTGTCTTCCTGCCCTGTGAGCTCTTGTGTCCCCATCAGTTGCAGCAGGGCCACCTGGTGCAGGGGTGAGGGGAGGCAGCAGGGAGGATATCACTGCAGGAAGAGGCCACCCCTGTCCTCCCACACACACATCAGGAAGAAACAACCAGAAAAGCAGCAAAGGGGTGGGGCCAGGGCGGTGCTTTGCACAAGAGGAGCCTGGGATTCAGTTTAGAGACCTGGGTAGGCTGTACCTTGGCATGGGGTGGGACCAGCAGTCAGCCAGGTATTGGTTGCAGGGGCACAGGAGGTGGGGCCTCATGGTTTTGAGGATCTCAGGGTGCTATAATCCCAGGGTAGAAGTAGGCCAGAAACCTAGATTAGGACTGGGATGTTCAAAGCAAGTGTGGGTGATCTAGAAATCCCTGTGTAGAATGTGATATGGGTGTGGCTTTGGGTGGACTTAGCCTGGGAATAGTGTATCTCAGCAGGATTGGCTATTGAGGCAATGGAACCCTAGGGAAGGAGTAGGTCCAGAACCTAGGCTAGGGTCCAGGATTATTTGGGGGGGGAGGGGGAGAGGGCAGGGCTGAAAAACCCAGGTTGCCCCATATGCAGGGAGGTGAGCATTAAGCATTAAGAATAGCCAGAGGGGAGGAGCGTTGTGGGGGTGGGTGCAGGTCATCCAGGACAGGGAGCAGGGACTGGGATGGATGGACATGTTCTGGGACTAAAAGCCTGGAATGAAACCCTGCGGGACAGGTGGAGACCAGGAGGTCGGAGAATCTCAAATGAAGCCTAGGGTGGGGTCTGGGGCTCCAGGAACAGGGACTGGAATCTTCTGGCCTTTCGACTGTGTGGCCCAGAGTGGACCCAGCAGGCCACCGAGGGAGAGATTACGTTTGGAGTAGGGGGCAGGGCCTCACCGTGGCCAGGCGTGTCTGCTCCAGCTGCTGTAGGCTTCGCACGTGGCCCGCGAGCAGCGGCTGCGCTCTAGGGCCGGCCAGCTCGGCCTCCACCGCCAGCACCTCCCTGGAGGCAGCGGCGAAGGCCTGGGTCACCTCGTGCACTGTGATCCGGTAGCTCGGGAAGTCGTATGGCGGGCCGCTGCGCAGGTACTGGTGGTGGCCTCTGCGGCAGGGTGGGTACTGAGGCTACGCCCCCAGGCTCACAGGCCCTGCACCCCCATCGGCCACATGAAAGCCCTACCCCCTATCAAGTGTCCCTGGACCCGTGTGTGGAGGACAATGACTCCTGCAGAGGAAGCCAAGCCACTCCGCTGAGCTTGGGGAAGGAAGAGCCACCCCTCTGGGTGGAGGTACACCCTGAGTCATCTCGCAAACCCCACCCCGCTTGGGCCCCAGCAGCTGCGCGGGGACCCAGCTCTGGCCCCCGGCACGCCTCCCTCCGGAGCAGGTAGGGGACTGAACCCTGCGACCCCCGCGCTGCCACTTACTCCTCCAGGCGGTGGAAGGCCTGCGCACGCTCAGCCTGCAACTGGTGGATGCGCTGCACCAGCGCCCGGATCGGGGCATCTTTCTACGGAGCAGGGGGCATGGCTGGGCATGAAGCCGGCGCTCCCGAGCCTGTACCACCCACCCCACCCCCGTTCCTGCTCGGGCCCCGGGCTCACCCAGGGCCATGTTGGTTCCTTGAGCTCTGTGTCTCCTCTGACTGCCCCAGCTTCGGGCACCTTAGGGACCGCTGACTCAGCCTCGGCCTCGGCGGTGATCATGATTGCTCAGCCCTGGCCACGCCCGGGTGGCTGCTCTGTTGCGATAAGCGCCCCCTGGAGGCCTGGAGGCCTCTGGATCTCAGCCAGTGGCCGACCACATGGGAAACCCCCGGAGCAGGGAGACTGGAAGACTGTGGACTTCTCAGGCCAGACGCCTTACCCCGCCCCAACCTTGTTTTGCCTTCTTTCATTTGTCCTTGAATGTATAGCATAGCAAGGCTATCTCTTGGTTTGTAGGCGTTTTATTATGCCAGGTCAACACACACCGACCTCACACAAAATTAGTATCCCATCAGTCTCACAAGACTGGGACAAGAGTGGGTTTTCAACACAGCTTGACATTAGAGGTCAAGTAGGACCAGGCGCTTAAGTAGACTGTGAAAAGACCTCCTAAATAATCTTAAGGGAGGAGTCTTGGGGCAGGGGTGAGGCCAACTAAAGTGGCCTCCAGGCTTTCTGCTGGATTCACCAGTTTGACCGGAGACGCTTCCTTCTCCAGGGGTGGAAATGGGATCAAGATGGTGGTGACCTGGCGCAGAGAAGGGGGCAGGGGGTGTGTGGTTTGTGGGTGAAACTGAACTGAGATATGGAGTGACTGAGATTCCAGCATTAGCCAGCACTGCAGGTCTCAGCTATTCTTAGACATTTTCCAGGCCCGAGTTGTCACATACACCAAGCCCCAATTGTCCCAAGAAAGCATGGCCTCAGGGCATCCAGCCCTCGCCTGATTTGCAGAAGCATCATACAAAGTCGTGAAAAACCACAAAGGTTTACCCCTCCAAAATCATCAGGTGGGGCCTGTGTGTGCTTTTAAGATTCTAAACTGAGAACAGGTGTTTTCCACTAGGTGGGGTGTACCTAACTTTCTGGAACCCACCCACACCTGAACACCCAAGAACTCACAAAACAGGGAGTCCCCAAGGGAGATACCCACCCCTGGCCACCTTCCCCACTGGACAGACCAGCCACATGGACACCAGTTACTGCTCCAGTCAACAAAACAGAAACTTTATTGAGGCCCCAGCATCACAGGGTTCAGGTAGAAGGCTGCCCTGTGGACCCAAGGAGTTGGTGGAGGGGCCTTATTTAACCTTCTTCTTGGGGCGCAGGTTGTTGGTGTGGCCGCACTTCTTCTTGCGGCAGTTGACAGCACGGGGGTGCAGGCGGGCGTAACACCTGAGCAGAGAAAGGAAGGATTGGTCAGGGCACCTGACCGCTCTCCACCAGGCCCCACCCCCAAGCATACTTACTTGCGGCAGATCATCTTGTCGCAGTTGTACTTTTGCGCGAGCTGGCGGAGGGAGGGTTCGATGATGCCACCCCTGAGACGCAGCACCAAGTGCAGGGTGGACTCTATAGTAAATGAAGATTGGGGAGAAGCAGTGATTCATCCTGGGCCCAACAACTGGCCCACAGATGCAGGGCAGAGCTTTTGTGCGATGGCCACACCAGCCCTTGGAGAGTCTGAGGCTAATAAATGCCAACACAGGTTTGCCCAGTGGCAGTATCGTAACCAATGAGGTTTATCCAAGGCACAATTATTGCTAATAATAAAAAAAAATGCCAACAATGCTGTCCAGCTGGATTCCCAACAGGTAAGGTAATTTCTAAGTGGTGTGAGGCTGACCTTTTACTTTTGCTAGGCAGAACAGTTAAAGCTTGTTGCTGCAAAGAGTGGCACTGATTTCCTTTATCGTAGTTACATTTTTTTAAAAAAATGTATTTTATTGATTTTTTACAGAGAGGAAGGGAGAGGGATAGAGAGTTAGAAACACTGATCAGCTGCCTCCTGCACACTCCCTACTGGGGATGTGCCTGCAACCAAGGTGAGGATTAACAACAAAAGAGAGAAAGATAAGGTGAACGAGAACATGGGAAACTATTGCCATTTGGAAACACAGGTACTGTTTTCCAGGGATGAAAACGGTACCTTGTAAAAGCAAGTCTCCCCCACCTCCTCTGATCCTCACCTTAAGGACCATCCCCCTCTGCCCTGGCCGCTATGGCTCAGTTGGTTGGAGCTTCATCCCCTACACCAAAAGGCTGCAGGTTTGATTCCTGGTCAGGGCACATAATTAAGTTTTGGGTGCGTATGGGAAGGCAACAGATCGACACTCCCCCTTCTTCCACTCTAAAAGTCAATGGGAAAAATATCCCAGGGTGAAGATTAACAAACAAACAAACAAACCAAACAAGCATGTCTTCAGATGAAGCTTAAAAAGACAAAACAGCCCTGGCCAGTGTGCTCAATGGTGAGAGCATCAGCCACGGCCTGGAGGGTCTTGTGCTCTATTCCCAGTCTAGGGCACATACCTGGTGCACATATCTGGTTTTCCAGTTCCTTCCCTGCCCGATTTGGGGTGTGTGCAACCAATCAATGTTTCTCTCTGCCCCCCTCCCTAAAAACCAATGGGAAAACCATCCTCCTTGAGAATAAACAAAAAGACAAGAAAAACACCACTGACATCAATGTCCCACCTGGGCCCCAGGCTTTATGGGGCCCTGTTCAGCCAACACACACACAATACCTTTCTGAATATTGTAGTCTGAGAGAGTGCGGCCATCCTCTAGCTGTTTGCCCGCAAAAATCAGACGCTGCTGGTCAGGTGGGATGCCTGGGGATTGAGAGAATCTCAGTTACTGAGGCTCTGGCAAGCATTACTGGCAGCTCCGCGCCCCCCTTCCCCCCCCATTAACTCCAATCTGTCAGAAGGGAAACCCAGATAGAAATAAAATGCCTTCTTGAAATGATGCAGAAAAAGCACTGGCAAGGCCTCAGCACCCACAGCTACCCACACTTACCCTCCTTGTCTTGGATTTTAGCTTTGACATTCTCAATGGTGTCACTGGGCTCAACCTCAAGGGTGATGGTCTTGCCAGTCAGGGTCTTCACGAAGATCTGCATCTCTGCGTCTGCTGGGGAGGCAGGGACAAAGTAGGGAGTACTGTCAGGACCGAGCGTCTTGAGCTGGGGGGCTGGCCTGCCCAAGCCCTGACTGCCGGTGCTGTCCCCGCATGGAGCCCACCTGTAGGCCCACCCCAGTGCCTGTGGCCTTCCAGCCCTCCAAGTCTACAGATGCAATGAGAAGTACCTGGCCCGGGCACCCTTTTGCCTTAAACATTTCCCCCAAGTGTGATCTGGAGGTTCCACCAACCCATCCTCCCTCCCTCCCTTTCATCAACCCCTAACCACAACTCTGCGAAGTACCCTTCCTGCAGTTTGGGTGGGAATCCCATCTTAATAGTCATTCCCCTCCAGGGCCTCTCCTCTCCAACTACAGCTCATACCCACTTTGGCTTCCTTCTCAGTTACCCCCAAACTTCTTAGACCACACCTCTTGCCGTTGCTCCCACCCATCTGCCAACCACGTGCCACATACTTGTTTACACAGGCATTTGTTTTCATTAAAAAAAAAAAACACCCCACACACACCTACAAGATAGACACTACCGGCTTCTTTACAAGTGTAGAAAAGGAGATAGGTGGAGACCCTACTTAGGGGGTGAGGATGAAGGTTTTAATACTTTTAAAGCACAGAGAAAAAGTTACATGCTTAAAATCCCACCCACTAATTTGGATCTGCACAAGACCAAACCCCCACCCCGAGGCCCCGTCTGATAGCTTAAGCCGGCGGCGCGGGCAAGCCATTCTCCCAAAGGCCGGTTCGCCTCCTGGGGCCCAAAACACTGGCCCAATACGCGCTGCTTAGCCGACCCGCGGAGCCTGACCCGCACGAACCGATTCGGGCCGTCCCCTCCGCTGCCTCGGCCCCGTACCTCCCGCTCGACCCCGATCCGACGCGAACCCGCACGAACACTTCCACCAACCTGCTCCGCCGCCTCGTTGACGAGAAAGAGGACGGCGGAACCGGAAACCGTCGAATCGCCGCCGAGAGCGCCTGCGCACTGAGTACGCTGCACGCGTGCGTCACAATTCGCGCCGCGCGTCCTGCCCCGCCCCGCCGCCGAGTTGTGCGCTGGAGAACGAAGCCGGGAGTGTCGCTCACCTGCTTCCGGGTGTGCACTTCCGCCCCGGGTCTCCTGGGAAGTCTGCCACACTACCAGGTGTTTCTACCCGCTGTTTCAGGGTCGGCTGAAGACCCGACGTTGCGGGAACTCGAGTACTTATTGGGTGGAGTAGACTTTTGTGCTAAATCGAGGCATTAAGCAGAGGGTCTGCGGGTATAGGAAGCGGGGGTGTAGCAGGAAAGGTAGGAGGAGGCCTGGGACCCTTGGGAGCCACGTAGGTACCTAACACCCGGAGCCAGTTATTCTAAAACTTTCTGGCGGCTGTGCGCTGATGGATTTGAGGGCGGCGCGCCTGGGGAGCAGGGAGAAAAGGTAGGATTGCTGCATCGGCTCAAGAAAATGGGGTGGGGTCCTGGCCGGTGTGGCTCAGATGGTTGAGCGACTTGCTGTGCGCGGAAGGGTCGCTGGTTGGATTTCGGGTCAGGGCAATGCCCAGGTTGTGGGTTCCATCCCGTATATAAGAAGCAACAAATCAATGTTTCTCTCTCACATGGTTGTTTCTCTCCCTGTCTCTCTAAAATCAATTTAAAAACATTATATTTAAAAAGAAAATGGGGTGAGACCTAGCAGACTCCCGGATGGCTAAAAAGTGGCGGACGTATGAAAGAGGTGAGGTCCTAGAAGTTACTCGTGGGTTTGGCAGAGTACCTCTTCATTTCTTTGAACTCTTCCCAGCGCCCCTATGGATCAGGCTAAAGCAAGTGCTTCAAAGATTCAAGGACTGTGAGTTTCTAATGGGGAAGGGGACCATCTCAGTTTCCCAAGGAGCCTACCCAGCAACTGAAATCTGGAGGAGTTATTCAAGGAGGTAAGGTAGTGATTTTCAACCCGTGTGCCGCAAGAATTTTTAAAACATTTTTTCTCATGTCGGCAAAAATCTACTTTATGTTGTGCCACAGAATCTTAGTATTAGTTTATGTGTGCCATGAGATGAGAAAGGCTGAAAATCGCGGAGGAAAAGAACAGTATTGGAGCAATGGTTATAGGAGCCTGGGTTATTAGGTCTGCACCCCATCCTGTTCCACTTCCAGCACTTGTCCCCCTTCTGAGCTGATGGACACAAGGATGGAAGGAAGCCACTGCTGGGTACACCCTTCCGTTTTTAGTCTTTTTATTGATAACTTCCCAACAGCATCTGTAAACATCGGATACAAAAATATTCGGTTAAATTCTATTTTCCAAGGTGGCTTGGCTTCACGGAGGCCCTGGGAGAGATCTGCAGGGCCCTCAGGGCTCACACCTTTGGTCAGACAAATGTGGGCTTTTATCACACTTGGGGCTGAGTGGATGGTCTTGAGCTTTCTACAACTGTTTCAGAAACCTCCTTGAGATACTGATTGGAGAAAGTATTTAATACTTTCCTTGGAGGAAGGGACGGGGAGACCAGAATTAGTAGGTGTGGGAGTGAACTGAGACATGATGTTTGTCCACCTCAAGGAGGTCCTGACTGGGGTGCTGAGACAGGGGACATCTGGCTTTTGTCTTTGGGAACCTTTAAGTGTTGTTCAGAGCAGACCTCAGGCCTGGCTCTGGAAAAGATTCCTTGTGCCCAGCCCAACAACTCCAGCTGGCTGCTCAACCCCTGGCCTGGCAGAGGGTCTGCAGGAGAAAAATAGCCTCAGTGAAGGAGGAGTGAGAATGATAGATTCCCCCATGCTGGGAGGGAGCCTTATCCCCCAGGGTGCCCTGGGTGACAGAATAGGGTGGCAAAGCTGACCATTTTCAGGCAGGGTTATCTGCTGCCACCTCAGATACCTGGAGAGACCCCTTGGAGTGCCTGGGAACAGAGCTACTGGCCCGGCATCTGCTTATCATCCATCTGGCTGTGCTCATTGATGGCAGGGGAGTTGGGCTGGATTTGGGACAGGTCCTCGAATCCAGGGCTGAGGGAGGGTGAGATGGTATCTGGGCTCGTGTCACAGGAACCTGTGCTCTGTTCCGAGGTGGCAATGGTGGTCGTGGTGCTGGGCGGGATGGGGTCTTCGTCGTCGTCCTCCAGGAGGGATGCCTCTGGGACGTCTGGGGGAAGGTGGCCCAGGAGTTGGCTTAGTCACCATGATGAGGGATTAACTGGACCTGTGACCCTCTGACAGCAACCCCCACCCACCCTGCCATGGGGCATGACTTCATCCATTTTACAAAAGAGGGAACTGAGGCCCAGGCAGGTGAGAGGCCTCCAAAGTGAGGTAAGGACTCAGGTTCTCTGGATCAGGCTGATATGGGTCCTGGGGTCAAGCCTGAGCCTGGCTCTGCTCTCAACTGTGTCACCTGAGTCAGGCCCCTCACCTGCCCTTGCCTTAGCTCCCTCCTGGATAAATTGGGGCTGATAGCAATGGCACTGCCTCTACCTCTGGTTGTCTGTGGGGTGGGAGCTGTTGGCCCATTCAGCACCTGGGTTAAACTGAGGCTCAGTGTAAGGGAACACTGTTTCCTCTGACAAACAGGTGCCCCTCTGGGCCTCAGTTTTGCCATGTGAAATGGGGATATGGCCCCCACCTCACAGCTGGTTATGGGTAACAGCCTATTTGTAAGGGTATGTAGTACTCACTGGGGCAAGGATTGCTATTGTTCTCGTCCCTGACACCTCCCTCCAGAGAGGGGACCCTGTCCCAGGACTCTTTGGACCCATTACCCACCAGCCCCTGAGGTGACCTTCTAAAAGCCAGCCCTGGGCTCAAGAAGGTGGCATCCAAGGGTTGCAGAGACCAGACATGTGGCACAGGAGCCCTGGGTGACACTTACGGCTGAAGGCCTCTGGGTACTGCCTGGCCAGCTTCCCTTTCAGCGTCCTGCAGGGTAAGAGAAGGCACATAGGCTGAACCCCTTGAGCAGACAGGCTGGGCCACATGCAGGCTAGCAACCTTGCTGTCAGCTCTGTGTGAGTGGGTGGTGGGAACTTCCCCCTCATTGCTTGTCACACTGTGCTCCTGGACTGGAGAGAGGCCCAGGCACTCAGCCCTGCAAAACTCCCACCTTTGGAGTGGGCACCTTCGGTGAGGGTGTCTGTGTTAGGGCCAGGCTGAGTCCCAATGAGCAGGTCGGTGGAGGTGAGAAATGCTGGCTTCCCATACCCTAAAACCCAGCAATCTGACATGTTTCTTGAGAGAAAATCTGGGTAGAGGGATAGGTGGGCAGGAGGCCGGCTTTTCACTGTTTGCTCTTTGCCTGCCTTTTTTTGCATCATGTGTCTGGTGCTATGTTGCATTTTTTCAAAAGATAAATAAAATTCAAATTCAGAAACTTTGTGATTTTTATGCCGGAGTTCAAATGTTGGATGCTAAGTGCACGATGAAGCCTTGAAAAACAAGCGAGTTGGATCTGCCCTTGATGTGTTACTCTGTTAGGTGGAGGGTCCTACTGAGGGGGGGAGGACCGGGCCTCGGAGCGGGAGGCAGAGGCCAGTGGGGCCACATATGTACCTGATCCTGCGGAAGATGCTGTCCAGGTCCCGCTTCATCTCCGTCAGGGTCCTCGTGTGGTGCAGGAAGCGCTCGCTCATCTGCTGCAGGCGGGCGTTTGACAGGTTGTTGAAGTTCACCAGCATCTCGTTGGTTTTCTCAAAGCGGTCCAGCCTGGTAGCAGAGGCCACCAATGCTTCTGGTCAGTCTCCAGGGCTCTGCCAACTGAGTATGCTAAGCCCTTTTCCTGTCCCATGACCTTTGCATGTGCCATTCCCTTGTCCTACAAAGCTCTACTTGATTAAGCCACATGGCAAACTACTATTCAAACTTCAAAACCCTACTCACGTGTGCTTTTCTCATGTAGCTTTCACTGTCCCTCTCAGACCTCTGACTCCCTTAACCTCGATAGTTTCTCTGGCTTAACCCTGATACCATGGTGCCAGGAAGGTTTGTGTCTGGTTTTGTCTCCCCTCACGGTAGTATTTCTCCAGGACCAGGTCTGAATCTGACACAAAGAACTAGGAGAGCCGGGCCAGCATCGCTCAGTGGTTGAGCATTGACCTACGGCCTAGGACAGTGATGGCGAACCTATGACACGCATGTCAGAGGTGACACGTGAACTCTTTTGGTTGATTTTTGTTAAATGGCATTTAAATATATAAAATATCAAAAATTTAAATCTTTGTTTTACTATGGTTGCAAATATAAAAAAATTTCTATATGTGACACGGCACCAAAGTTAAGTTAGGGTTTTTCAAAATGCTGACACGCCGAGCTCAAAAGGTTCGCCATCACTGGACTAGGAGGTTACGGTTCGATTCCCAGTTGGGGCACATGCCAGGTTGTAGGCTCGATCCCCACTGGGGGATGTGCAGAAGGCACCTGATCAATGATTCTCTCTCATCATTGACGTTTCTATCTCCCTCTCCCTTCCTGTCTGAAATCAATAAAAATATATTTTTTAAAAAAGAGCTAGGGCCCTGACCGGTTTGGCTCAGTGGATAGAGTGTCAGCCTGCGGACTCGGGGGTCCCAGGTTCGATTCCGGTCAAGGGCATGTACCTTGGTTGCGGGCACATCCCCAGTGGGGAGTGTGCAGGAGGCAGCTGATCAATGTTTCTCTCTCACTGATGTTTCTGACTATCCCTCTCTCTTCCTCTCTGTAAAGAATCAATAAAAAAAAAATAATAATAATAAAAAAATATATAAATAAATAAATAAATAAATAAATAAAAAGAACTAGGAGAAAGAGGAGTATTGCTGATACCCAGCAACCTTGTCACAGAGCGAGAAGAGTATCAGGTTCATACTGTGTCAAATGGAGGGGAGAACCTTCAGCCTAAAGGCACAAAAATGCTCTGGCCAGTTTTGCGCAGTGATTAGAGTGTCGGCCCATGGAGTGAAGGGTCTCAGGTTCAATTCCCAGTCAAGAGCATGTACCTAGATTGCAGGTTTGAGCCCCATCCCCAGTTGGGGCCCACGTGGGAGGCAACTAATGGATATGTCTCTCTCTCTCTCCCCCCTCCTCCCTCCCTTTCACTCTCTCTAAAAATCAATGGAAAAAATATTCTTGGGTGAGGATTAAAAAAAAAAAGATACAAAAATGAAACCCCAAGATTGTGTTAGCCCTTCCTCCCCAAAGATCAGGCCAAATCAGAATGGGGCTGCAGTAGCCATAGTGCCAAGCCCAGGGAGAGCAAAAGGGCATTTGTGGCCCCTCCAAGAGACCCTAGGTGCTCTGCAGACAGTCTGGGCTCTGAGACACCAGGCTCCCAACAGGAAGTCAGCCCACCAGCTACCTTATATCCCCCATCCTATCCTCCCAACTTTCTACCCTAGCCGTGGGACAAGAGCTGCTGCGGTCTTTGCCAAGCCATCCACAGCTGCAGCATCCTAAAGCCCTGTTTCCTGTGCCAAGGCCTCACCTCAGGCCATGAAAAAGTTTACTTTGGAGTCAGCCAGCAGCTTTGCTCATTTCCTTCATTTTACCACCAGTGTGGGGCCAGGGTAGGGGTGGGCAGGGCAAGAATGCTGGCCAACAAAATGGATTCCTTCCCACTCCTGGGCCCAGGGCCCTTGGCCACCACTCACATGTTCTTCTGGGCCAGGATGATGGCGTTGACATCATCCACATTCACCATGCTCAGGATGCGGCTGCAGAAGACCCTCGAGGCCGAGGCCGGGGGATCCATCTCTTCCTCCTCCTCCACTGCCTGAAACAGGCAGGAAGAAAGTCTTCGGTCTGCATCAGGCACTGGGGAAGATGGGACAAAGAGAAGGGGCTGGGAACCCCACAGGCTGCTAAAGTGAGTCAGTCTTGCCACCTGAGCCTCCGTGTTGACATCTTGGGAATGCAGGGTTTTTGAGAACTCCAGGAGGTCATATTTATAACTTGCACCTAAATACATCAGAATCCCATCTCTCCTCCACACTCACTCTCAATGTGCCCAAGGCCACCGGCACCTTCCACCTGCACTGATCTGCCTGCCTCCTCCCACCAACCCCCTCCCCTGCTTTGCCCATTCCACTTCAGGGCCTTTGCACCTGCTGTCCCACTGCTAGAACATGCTTGGCTGCCCCCTCAGACCACCACCACCTCCAGGGTCTTCTCTCCCAGGAAGTCTTGATGACTACCCCTACTCTGGTCACTCTTATCACTTCACCTTGTTTTGTTTCACTGGCTCATTTCTGTCTGAAATTATCTTAGTTGACCTGTTTGCCTGTCATCCCACAGCAATATCAGCTCCAAGAGAGTCAAGGCCTGTGTCTCTTGCTTGTTTGCTGTCTTCAGAGCCCAGCTCAGAACCTGGCTCACATCAAGGGATCACCAGAACTTCATTTGGCAGAGGCAAACAAGACCTTCCAAACTCTGCTCTGACGCTAGACCTTAACACCAAATTAAAGCCAAGAATTTCAGGCCCTTGCAGCCAGGCTGTGGGCCCCAGCAACCCAGATGGCTCTGTGGTTCTCAGCTTCCCTGGCACACATAACCATTCCACTGGGTGGGGGCTTTCTGGATCAGGCCAGGGCAGGAAAGGCCACAGCTTTAGCACTGACCCTCCTGGTGGGGGGCTTCAGGAAAATCCCAGAATTGTGACATAGCTTGGTTCTGGGCCCACACATTTAATGGCTAATAGAAAGGCCCACTTGCCATTGGCAAAGATTTATACACGGATCAGAAAGTTCTTTCAGATTCCACTTACTCCACCCTCTACTGAGCACCAACTTTAAGCTAAACAAGGTACAACTTTATAAATGGGAACTGTTACCATATTAATATGTGAGAAAACTGAAGCTCAGAGACTAAGCCACTGGGCCATTATCACAGACAATAAACCTGTCACAACTCACATGCCCATAGTACACAGGATCTACAAAGGCATGAATCTGCAGAGGTGTTCAGTATCTACCCATGACGGCACAGCAGCTTCTTAAAGCGGTTGCTTCCTTAACGGACTTCTGATTTTTTCCAGGAAAAAAATGGACGATTTTTTTTCTTCTGTGAAATCGTCTAACTTACAAATGTTAGCAAATAAACATCATGGAGGCCAAGAGGATTTGTGCCCTGAATTTGGCTAGCAGGTTGCAGCTCCCACCTGCCTCTGGAAATAAGCTGCCACACCTGGTGAAACCCTACCCCTCTGCCAGTATCACTGTTTATTGAGCTCCCACCATGTGCCAGGTACAGGCATCCAGTCTCTACATTTCAAGAAAAGCATGTTCATGTATAAACAGGATACTTGGGCTCAAAGGTCAGAGCTGGGGGGGGGGGGGGGGGCGGGGGGCATAGCTAGTCTGGCAGGCGCAGGATTTGGACCTGCAGGAAATGGTCCTGCTTCAGAGTAGGGCCCTTTCCTGTATCTGGCTTCCAGATGTGAGGGATTCAAGGTACATCCCTCCACTCCCAGCCGCCTCTCTCAGGAGGGCTTCCTTGACTAACAGTCTGGATCGAAAAAGGGTGGAATGACCCAAAAAGGTATCTGGGCCCTGCTCCAAATATATTTGAGGGAAACACGCAGAGAGGGAAGTTGTGTGACCTCGAGACAGTCACCTCACCTCAATCAGTTTTTTCATCCAGAAAATGGTAAAAAAAAATCAGAATCTCACAGTGCTGATCCCTTTTAGTTACATCTTTTTAGACTCCACTCTGTGACAGTCCCAACAGTGATAAAAAGTTGAACTATAGAGCAGGCCGTTTCTCCAAGGGGAGTGTAAAGAAGTCCTAGGACGGACGTGGGAATTAGGGTTTTGAGGAGGGCCTCCCCGGTGCTTCCAAGAATATGAGTAAATTTAATCCCCAATTACCCCTACAAGACAGACACTATCATTCCTCTCCGAGGGCAACTAAAGCTCACATTGGTGGGCTCCGTCGCCCAAGGTCAAAAGGCGAGGAGTCGAGGCGCCATGATTCCACCCAGGTCATTTAACAAAATAATTTGGCCACCCAAGCTCAGCAAAACCCCGGCGTGGGGGCGGGACCCGCATATACCCTCACGCCCCACCCCTGCAAAGCGGGAAACAGGCCCAAGCAGAGCAATGCCCGATTCTGGGTGACACTGCCCAGTCGGAACACAGGAGGCCCCAGCTCTTGCACCCCGGACCCGGATCCACTGAACATACAGGGAAACTGAGGCCTGTGTACAGGAGAGGTGCCCAGAAGTGTCCAGTGGCACTCCCCACCCCGCGACAGCCCGGGGGCCGCGCCCGACCTGGCCTGGCTCCCCAGCGGTCCCGGCGGCCCCGGCCCCACCCCAAACTCGGCCCCGGCGTCGGTGGCAGCGGCACCTGCACATCTGGCGGCCTTGCTCGCGCTTCCGGGATGGCGCCCGCGTCGCCGTGACGTCACCACGCACCTTGCGTACGAGCTAGCGAGGAGGCTAGAAGCCCGGAACCAACTTGGGTACGTGGAGGCGCGGCAGGAAGGGGTGGGGCTCATACGCAGCTCCCGTTCGCGTGTGCGTCACAGTGCACAGCCAGTCGAGCCGTCCCTATCGCGCCTGCGTAGTTTCCAAAGCCGGCGCTACTAGGCAGAGCGGAAGTGGGTGGACGAGGCTGAAAGACATCTGATTTTATAGATGGTAAGACAGGTCTGAGAGCGGCATGCTGCTCCCCAGTGTCACACAATGCTCCGGTGGCCTGTGGCTGACCCAGACTCAAGTGTCCTGCTTTCCAGGCTTGGAATCAGACTCATCTGGGTTCAAAAATCCCTACTCTGCTTTTTGCTGCCTTTTTTTTTTTTTTTTTTCTGGTGCAGGATCCCATTTAGTTACAACTTTTTAGACTCCTCCACTCTGTGACAGTTCCTCAGTCTTTCTTAATCTTTTATGACCTTGCTACTTTTGAAGACTACTGCTTTTGTAGAGCACTTATCAATATGGGCTTATCCAGTGTTTCCTCAGGATTAGGCTGAAATTAAGGAGTTCAGGCAGGAATCATAGAAGCGATGTTGTGTCCTCAATGCAATCATATTAGGAGGCACGCGATGTTGACTGATGGATGACTTGCTTTTGGCAGTGTCTTGCCAGTTTCTCAATCATTATTATTTTAGCCTTTGCAATTAATAAGTATCTTATGGGGAGATACCTTAGGCCATGCAAAGACCATAGTGTTTTGTTTTAAATATATTTTGTATTGACTTCAGAGTGGAAGGGAAAGAGAAAGATAGAAACATCAATAACGAGAGAGAATCATTGATCAGCTGCCTCCTGCACGCCCCCTGCTGGGGATCTAGCCCTCAACCCGGGCATGTGCCTTTGACCGAAATCTAACAGGGGACCCTTCAGCCCCTAGGCTGACACTCTATCCGCTGAGCCAAACCAGCTAGGGTGACCCTAGGTTTTCTTTGTGTGTGTGTGTTTTTTAACATTAAAAATTTTTTTCATCCACTAGTTTTAGCATCTATCCATGGCTCTTTCCGGCAACAATTATTACTATGATGTTTGTATAATGGTGATTGTGTGTATGTGTTTTTAATTGTAATTCTATTTAAACAAGAGCTGTCCATTCTCCAATTATGTATTTAGTCACATATTTATATCACTATGAACTAGTGAATACTTTTTATTCTGTGTGTTATAATTAATTTCTATATTATTTATTTTGCTGCTCCTTTAAGTTAGCTCCATCTTTCTCTGAGCATTTTCTTACTTTTTCCTTGCTTGTTTTGGAATATTGTTGGAATCAGCCATTTCTCCAAGAAGCCTGGTTCCTTTTTTTTATAGACTGGTATTTAAAAACCAGACTCTGAGTGCTGCGTGTGCTCACTGCTTAGAGACTCTCTCAGCTGTCAGAATTAGATTTGTATGTCTACTAAACCACGCATACACACATCTCTATTTACTACTATATTTGTCCCTTTGTGTATATACTGCAAATCATGAGCAAAATGGGGCAAATAGTAATTGCTCAATAAATGCTAACAATTCATTATCATTAGTTGATGCCTTACAGCAGCCGTGGGCAAACTACTGTCCGCGGGCCGGATCCGGCCTGTTTGAAATGAATAAAACTAAAAAAAAAAAAAAAGACCGTACCCTTTTATGTAATGATGTTTACTTTGAATTTATATTAGGTCACACAAACACTCCATCCATGCTTTTGTTCCGGCCCTCCGGTCCAGTTTAAGAACCCATTGTGGCCCTCGAGTCAAAAAGTTTGTCCACCCCTGCCTTACAGTATATGTATGCTACATTATTGGACATATCTGAGTTCTAATTTTCAGTTCTGTCACATCCTAGTCTGATGGCCTTGTGCAGGTGGCTTAACTTTATAAAATCATGCATGTAAGTTCCTTACAACAGGCTTGGTCCACTGTAAGCCCTTGGTAAACTGTATTATTACCTCCCCCACCCCCTCCCCCACACACTGCTGCCTTCATTCACTGAAAAGTTAATGAGGACAAAGATTCTTATATATTTAGTTTAACAAACGGTTTTAAACCCTCTAACCACCCCCTCTCGATGTGGCCCATATTCTGGGGATCCAGAGAGTACTTCATCCAGTCCCTGCCTAGCCCCGGAGGACAAAGGGAGATAGAGTCTGACACAAACATTCCCAGCCCCAAATGCCACAGTCCTGGGCTAGAAGGAGGAGAACTCAAAGCTGGAGGAACCTGAAGAGGGGGGCACATTTTTGGGTACAAGGAAGCAAGTATATCTGGATGGGATTTTGAGGTAGGATTAGGAGCATTCTGGTTGCTGACATTCATTCAGGGCTGAGGGAATCAGAGGAGCCGAGGTAGCACAGTGGGGAAGCACATAGGGCTTGCTCTTTGTAAGAATTGTGGAGCTCAGTGATGCAGACAGCAGCCAGTGCTGGGAGGGGTCCAGGTTGGGGGCTGCCGGGAAAAGTGAAACCATGGCTCTGTGCAGGCCGCAGCAGAAGAGGCCCAGGCTGGATAAATCAAGCTTTTCAGTGGGTCTCTTGGGCTCAGTTAAAGGCCAGGCAACATTTATGAGGGTCCTGGAAGGGAGTGGGGCTGTATATTGACACCAAAAGGGACTTGGCCAGTCCCAAATGTTTTGTGCTCAGTGGAGTGGAGACAAGAAAAATATTTTTCTCCTTTGTCTGTCTGAGGGAGAGGATGGGAAGTGAACGAAACACTCAGCCAGCCCAGTGATGGGGACATTGGTGACGGGAAGGTCTAAGTCTGGGGACTAGAAGCCTCTCTCTGCCACATTTTTCAGTTTTATTTTCTACATAGCACTCATCACAACTGAAATTAGATACTTATTTACATTATTGCTTGTGCAGTATCTAGCTCCCTGGCTGGAATAGAAGGTCAGTGGAGGAAGAGACCTGGCCCATTGTGCCCTTCATAAGTAACCTTGAATAAGGTAATTAACTTCTCTGTGCCTTGGTTTGCCCATTTGTAGAATGAGGATAGTAAGAGTCTTTCCAAACTACAAGCATCCAATCCTAAAGAAGGCAAGAGAGAGAAAAGGAGCATAAAGAAGGTATGACAGAGAAGAAACACATGAGAAGGCAGATTAAGTCCAAACATGTCTGTATTAAAGTTAAAGAGATTTGATGCCCCAGTTAAAAGACAAAGATGGGCAGAATGGATCAAAAAACAAAAACTGGTTCTATACTACTTTCAAGAGAGACATGCACAACATAAGGATACAGAAAGATGGAAGATAAGGGGTAGAAAAGGATGGAGCCTTTAAAACATGAACCAAGGCCCTAACCGGTTTGGCTCAGTGGCTAGAGCATCAGCCTGTGGACTAAGGGGTCCCGGGTTCGATTCCGGTCAAGGGCATGTACCTTGGTTGCTGGCACATCCCCAGTGGGAGGTGTGCAGGAGGCGGCTGATCGATGTTTCTCTCTCATTGATGTTTCTAACTCCCTATCCCTCTCCCTTCCTCTCTGTAAAAAATCAATAATATATATATTTTTAAAAAATGAACCAAGAAGGAACAGGTGTGCAATATTAATATCAGAAAAAATCCACTCTTGCCGAAACCGGTTTGGCTCAGTGGATAGAGCATCGGCTTGCGGACTGAAGGGTCCCGGGTTCGATTCCGGTCGGGGGCATGTGCCTGGGTTGGGGGCACTTCCCCAGTGGGAGATGTGCAGGAGGCAGCTGATCGATGTTTCTCTCTCATCGATGTTTCTGGCTCTCTATCTCTCTCCCTTCCTCTCTGTAAAAAATCAATAAAATATATTTAAAAAAAAAAAAAAGAAAAAAAAAGAAAAAGAAAAAATCCACTCTTAAGGCAAGAAGCATGGAGTTAACAAGGGCACATCACAACAATCACAAGTTCCTTTCACCAGGAAGATATGAAGATTGCAACTCTGCACCCAATGACATGGATTCCAAATATCAAGAGTACTAGTATTTGTCTCATAAGGCTAATGTGAGGATTAAATACATGTAGAATATAGAATGTTTGCCTATACCTGTGATACCTGAGTGTCAGCCATTATTCCTGTTATAATTGTTGTTATTAGGTTATATTTGTTTATTTTAGTTTTTCATGTATTAGTATTATTTACTACATTTCCACCAGTCCCTGTGACAGAGTTGGGGCTGGGTGGATGATTCTGCTTTACAGATAAAAACACTGAAGTACAGAAATGGACAGGGCTGGGACTGGCTCAGTGTTTATTTGCTATTCTTTCCATACAGTTTCTCACATATCCCTGCTACCCTCCCACCTCTTCTGGCTGGCCAGCCTGCTTCCTTCCTTCCACAATTATTTTCCCCTCCTTTTGTGTCATGTGCCGTATAGGCCTCAGGGCTAAGATAATGAGAAACTACAGGCCCTTTCCAGACTTTGGGGGTCTTCCAGTCTAGTGGGTGAAGCAGAAGTAAGGCCAAGTGATGGCACAGACAGAAGTCAGTTATGAAGTGGAGGTTCAGCATGCTAGAACAGCCAATCCCGGCACCTGGCCTTGCTTTGGGGAAATCTGGTCGGGTTTCCTGTATGAGGTGACTTCCAAGCTCTGATCTAACAAGTTAGTTACCACCCAAAGCCAGTTACTGTCTCCAGTGTCACCTACTTCCAAAGCCAGTGTCTCACTCATTTATTTAATGATTTGTTAACGGTGCTAGGCATCATTAAAGAAGATGGGACAAAAGAAGCAAAATTCCTCCTAGGAAGGAGCAGATATGGGTGAGGGGGTCAGAAGCAAAAGAACAAGCTAGGAAGGAAAGAAAATAGAGCGAGGAGGAGTAAGTGCCTCCCCCTTTCAAAACAAGATCCATAAAAACCCATCTAATCGAGGCAGCCACCTTCGCCCTGGGAAGTGGACACCTTTATCACCAAATGGCAGAGGGTGCAGGGAGGAGCAACTACCTCCAGCGGCCGTGCTCACTCAGTCGCTCACCTAGACATAACTCCGGTATGCACCAGGCAACCTTTTGGGGATTAAACAGACTACGCAGCGTAGCGGTGTGTGTGTGTGTGTGTGTGTGTGTGTGTGTGTGATGTGTACCCTTAAGCACGTCTTTCCCTGTCAGGGCCTCGGGTCTACATCCATAACTAGGACTTAAGGGTGTGTTTTTGCAGAACTCTTTAAAGAAATATTATTTTCCTCCTAACAGCCCCCAAGGTGAGAGTGCATAGATTGGGGTATTTAACCCCATTTCGCAGATGGACGGTACGAAGCTTACACCGGAGCGGTGAATCGCGCAGGTTGCAAAGCGCTGAATCGCAAATAAACTGGTTCAGAGCCAAGCGCCTCCGCCCCGCCCCCCTCCGGTAGCGCGGCGGCCTCGGCCCCTTTAAGAACGTCTCGCGGAAACAAGCAGGAAGGGGGCGGTGCCTGCGTTCCAGATGGACGTGCGCTTGGGCCAATGGGTGCTGTAGTGGCGGCGGTGGTGGCCAATGGGCACGGTGTGGGCGGGGCCGGGCGTCTGAGCCTAGTTCCCGAGGCGCGGCGGCCGCGGCTGGGGGCGGGGAGGGGGGCGCAGGACCCCAAGAGGGGGTCCCGGAACCGGAGGCACGTGTCCCGGGGCGCTGGCGGGGCCACGCCGGCCGGGAGGGCTGGCCGGGCCCTAGGCCAGTCGGGGACCGGCGCGGCGGGGGCTGCAGCCGAGGGGCGGGGCGAAGGGCCGCGGGGGAGTCGAGCCGGGGTGTGCGGGGGGTCGGAGTGACCGAGGGGGCGCGGCCAGGCGGGGGCAGCGGGGGTCGGGGCCTTGGAGATCCGAGGAGTGTTAGGGGGGCTTTGCTGGCAGAGACGTGCAGAGCCAGGGGCGCTTGAGGGGTTCGCGTGGGGGGGGGTCGAGGACTCAGCCTGGTGGCGTCAAACAAGCCTGGGGCGTTGGGGGCCTGGGTGAGGGGCTGCCGGTGGGCCAGGCCCGCGCAGGGGGTGTTTGGAAGGCGTAGGGTGTTATGGGATCTAGAGGCGGGGGGGGGGGGGGGGCGTCTGGGAACATAGGCATGTTTGCGGGGCGATAGGATGGCTGTGGGGTTAGCTGGCCCAGACTGGGAGCGGTGGTTGGATGGGGGAGGGCGATTTGTGCGGGTATAGGGGATGTGGGGGTAGGAGCTGGGAGGGTCTCGGAAAAGGGGCCCAAGCCCGGCCGGAGCAGGCAGGTGAGGGCTGGGGAGGGATAGAGGATGCTGTGAATTAGAATGACCAGGCTGTACCACCTCCGAGCTTAGGGCCTGGGGGAGGGGGACAGCCTTGATGGCCCAAGGAAGAGGGTGTAGAATGCGGTGAGGATCATCACTCCTTTTTAATAAAGGCCACTTTGAGAGGGTAGTCATGAGGCCTGAGGAGAAGAGAAACGGCTCCCAGGAAGAGTTTGGGTCAAGGTTCAGAGTATGGAAGGAAAAGGCTTGGGTTTCTGGGTGGTGGGAAGTTAGCAGGAGCTCCCTCTAGGAGAAGGGGCAGCTGAAGATGGGGAGCCCTGGTAAAGATTCAATTCTCCTTCTCTTGGGCTCTAAAAATAGTCTCCCCAAGACCTCAGGCATTGCTCACCTGAAAACCACCCAGCATCTTCTCTGGGCATTTAATCAGATAAAGCCCCAGGTTCAAATCCTACCCCTGTACTTGGCTTGCTCTGTGACCTTGGGCAAATAGCTTTGCTCCTTTGGGCCTCAATTTCCTTTTCTGCAAAATGTGGGGGTATGTTTCCTACTTCCCGGGGTGTTTATAAATATTAAATATTATTTAGCTCTAATAATAGTTAACTGTGTTTGAGCCTGATGCTCAGGCTTGATGCTTGGGTCCTTAAATCCTCTGGACAAGCCAGGGCTGTTGCTCTACCCACTGTGAAGATGAGGAAACTGAGGCCTGAAGCCCCTGAGTCACATAGCAAGTGACTCACAGTGTGGAGAATGGATGTACAGGAGGATTTGAGTGGCTGGGTGGGATTCTTATTCCCATCCATTCCCCCCACCAGGGCCAGTTCCCATCCCCCCAGCAGCATGGCATCCTGTGCTGAGCCCTCCACCATGGGCCCTGAGCCTGCGGCCCCACCGCCTGCTGGGGTCCCTCCGCTTGAGGACTTCGAAGTGCTAGACGGGGTGGAAGATACAGAGGGCGAGGAGGAAGAAGAGGAGAACCTGAGTGAGCTGCGACCACTAGAAGACATGGGACAGCCCCCGTTGGAGGAGCCTGAACAGCCAGGGGCCCTGGCCCGAGAGTTCCTGGCTGCCATGGAGCCTGAGCCCGAGCCTGCTCCAGTCCCGGACGAGTGGCTGGACATCCTGGGTAAGGTGCAGGGGTGGCTTGGGTTGACCCACAGGGCCCAGACAGCTGCAGTTCAGGAGTGATCTTGGCCCAAACCTTCTACCCTGAGCTTCATTTCCCCACCTCTGCCATGAAGTAGGTTGGAAGTAAAACGTGGTAACCACGGTGATTGCCAGACACAGGCAGCTGTGTGAGATGTTTCATGTCTATGAAGCCCTTTTATTCTCTCTCTCTCTCTCTCTCACACACACACCAGCTCAGAGAGGCTGAGTCACCCGTCCAGGGTCACACAGCCAGCACAGCACACCAGGCGCCAGCAGCTCCCAGCCTCCACAGCTTCTTTTCTTGGCATTTGTCTCATAAGTACCTACCTGTCCCCTGGAAAATGTGTCCTGAGATCACATAGATCTGGGGACCATCCCAATTTGTTGTTTATTTCTTTGTCTTGTTCACGGTATTCATCAGCATTATAATTGCTCAGAGAAGTCTTTCAAGAGAGGACTTGGGGAATCCACACAAGTGTCCCCATCATGGACCCCATCTCAGCAACATTTCTCTGGAAGCTAGAGAAATGTATTGCTACTAGTACTGATATTTAACATGTTAAATAATGTTAGCACCACACAAATAGGAGTAAGACGTCGTCGTTACTACTACCATTTATACTGACACCAAAGCAATAGTATAAAACAATACTAATATTGATTAAATAGCATTGTTACTAATGTCACCTCCACTGATGATAAAAATGTTACTACTGCTGAAAACAACACCAGGTAATATTGACTGTCCACTGGTTCTGTGCCAGGCCCGTGCAACATTTTACTTTATCCTCACAACAGCCCTGTCATTTAATTCCTACCATACCCATGTTTTACAGACGGGAAAACAGAGTCAGAGAGGTGAGGGCGCTTGCCCAAGGTTACACAGCTTTCTTGGCTATGTTAGAGTCTGGGCAGCTTCTCTCTACTGAGAGTAGGAGCTGCCTTGCTCCTCTTCACAATCAGCTGTGTTCTGAGGTCAGAATTCAGGCTTTTAGACAAGGAAACCAAGGCCTTGAGAGGGGCTGTGATTTGCCCAAAGTTCCCTCGATGAGAGGCAGTGCTTGTGACCCTGTCAGCACATCCACCATGAATACCCCAAAACCTCAAGATACAGGCTTCCCCAGCATCCACTAGATCAGTGGTTCTTAGGCTGGATGCTGGGGCATGTACAAGTTGGGGAGCAGCACACAAATTTGGAACATTATAGAATATTCCAGAATATTCTAAACCACTGGGACACTGAAGCCCAGAGGTGTGGGGTCACCTGCCTAGGAAGTGACAGGGCAGTCTTTCAAAGCTCAGCTTCTGTCCTGGTGTTGGGCCACTCTGGGGATGGGTGGAGTTAGTGGGGGTTGGGGAGGAAGGGGCGTGGAGAGCAGGTGCCCATCTGAGCTGCCCAGTGACAGGCTGCTTGTCCTCGGTCCCCGGCAGGGAATGGGCTGTTGAGGAAGAAGACGCTGGTCCCAGGCCCACCTGGCTCAAGTCGCCCGGCCAAGGGCCAGGTGGTCACAGTGCAACTGCAGACGTCACTGGAGAACGGCACACGGGTGCAGGAGGAGCCAGAACTGGTGTTCACACTGGGTGACTGTGACGTCATCCAGGTGGGAGTGGGTTGGGGTCTGGGCAGGGTGGGGTAGGTTAGAGGTGGAATGGAGGGAGTAATGAAGGTCAAGGTATCGATGGCTAGGTGGGGGGCTCAGGCTGCACCTGGACCCACCTGACCCTCATAACCTTTGCACACCCAGGCCCTGGATCTCAGTGTCCCACTCATGGATGTGGGGGAGACTGCTATGGTCACTGCTGATTCCAAGTACTGCTATGGCCCCCAAGGCAGGTGAGAACCTGCTGCTGCAGGGGTCCCCATTGGGGGAGGGAGGAGGTAGGTGTGTGACTCACCAAGTCATAGCTCAAGGGTGGCAGGAGTTACTTTCCTTATGTTTTAATGAGTAGGGCCAGCTCTAGGACTTGAGGTCTTTTCTGCTCTCAAGCTTGCCCAGTGTGTCTGGGGTGCCGTCATGGTGGCTGCCAGGTCTGAGTGCTCCCCGTGCCCCATCCCCTAGCAGGAGCCCATACATCCCCCCTCATGCTGCCCTGTGCCTGGAGGTGACCCTGAAGACAGCTGTGGATGGACCTGACCTGGAGATGCTCACAGGGCAGGAACGTGTGGCACTGGCCAACCGGAAGCGGGAGTGCGGCAATGCTCACTACCAGCGGGCTGACTTCGTGCTGGCTGCCAACTCCTATGACCTCGCCATCAAGGCCATTACTTCCAGCGCCAAAGGTGACCCCCCGCCACCTCCCCTGTAAAGGTGTCTGTCTGCTAGTGCCAGGAACCTCAAGCCACAGAGGACCTGAGACTCCGAGTGTTGTAGAATATTCCAGAATATGGATAGATTCTCAACTGTCCCTAACCTCTTTAGGCTAGGGTCCACTCCAGCCCTGTGGTAGATCCCAGATCAATGGGATGTCACAGGATGCAGGTATACATGGGGGCATGGGTGACTGCAGATGACATCCCTCTACATGCCTGGGGTTAAGCCTCTGATTTACTTAGGCTCCGTTTTTTGTTTGTTTTTGTTTAATATATTTTATTGATTTTTTTACAGAGAGGAAGGGAGAGGGATAGTTAGAAACATCGATCAGCTGCCTCCTGCGCATCCCCCACTGGGGATGCACCCGAAACCAAGGTACATGCCCTTGACCGGAATCGAATCTGGGACCCTTCAGTCCGCAGGCGGACGCTCTATCCACTGAGCCAAACCGGTTAGGGCTTAGGCTCCGTTTTATAGACTCCTTGGCACTGCCCTGAGGGCGGAGCAGTCTTGGCCTGTGTCGGAGATGGGGAGACTGAAGCCAGGGAGACTTCAGATCCCCCAGGAGTGACTTCCCATGACTGGGACCCCTTTCTACTCTCCTCTAACACCAGGTGCAGAGGGGTGGCCTTGTCCCAGGTCACGTAGTGGGCAGGTGGTTGTGAGGGGCTGGTGGTATGGTAATGGCTGCCATGGTTGAGCACTGTTCCCCCACAGTGGACATGACATTTGAGGAGGAGGAGCAGCTTCTGCAGCTGAAGGTGAAGTGTCTGAACAACCTGGCAGCCTCGCAGCTGAAGCTAGACCACTACCGGGCCGCGCTGCGTTCCTGTAGCCTCGTGCTTGAGCACCAGCCTGACAACATCAAGGCGCTCTTCCGCAAGGGCAAGGTGGGCCATGGGTGGTGGGCCACAGGCCACAGGTGCAGGTGGCAGGCTGGCTCCCTGGACCCAGACCAGTGGGACTGGTTCTGAATCCAGGATTTGAAAAGGGCAGATAGAGAAGCTAAGGCCCACACAGGTGCAGAGGTATGACTTGAGTCACAGCAATTCATTGACTGAGGCCAGACGTGAACCCAAGCCTTAGGCTCCCACACATTTCCCTGTGGCCCAATGGTGACTGCTCATTGCATACAGTCCTCCATGGCTCCCTTCAGAACAAAAGCCGAGTTTTGTTTTTTTTTTTTTAGTATATTTTTTATTGATTTCAGAGAGGAAGGGAGAGGGAGATAGAAACATCAATGATGAGAGAGAATTATTGATCGGCTGCCTCCTGCACACCTCCTACTGGGGGTTGAGCCCGCAACCCAGACACGTGCCCTTGACCGGAATCAAACTTGGGACTCTTCAGTCTGCAGGTTGATGCTCTACCCACTGAGCAAAACTGGCTAGGTCCAAAAGCCGAGTTCTTATTGCAGCCCTTGGGGCTTTGAGCCGTCTGATCTTCCTTCTGCTGGCACCTTCCACCTCACCTCTTGCTTCTCTCCATCCTGTTCAGCCTCATTACCCAATGCCAGGGATCCTCAAACTATGGCTTGCAGGCCACATGCAAATACAAATATTGTATTTGTTCCCGTTTTGTTTTTTTACTTCAAAATAAGATATGTGCAGTGTGCATAGGCATTTGTTCATAGTTTTTTTTTTAAACTATAGTCCAGCCCTCCAACGGTCTGAGGGACAGTGAATTGGCCCCCTGTTTAAAAAGTTTGTGGACCCCTGCCCTATGTCTTTGCACAGGTAATTCCCTCTGCCTGAGACATTCCTACTGCAGGTACCCCCATGGCTGTTCCCTTGCCCTCTTAAGATCTTTGCTCTGATGTCACCTCTTTGGGAAGCCCTCCCTGCTGGCCCCCCCCCCCCCCCCCGCCTGTCTTCATATTTCCCACATTGCCATCAGCACATGGAGGGGGCAAACCTCTTGTCTATCTCCTCTGCTAGGAGGTGGAGATTTCATCTGTCTCACTCACTAAATCTCTAACCCTGCAAAGAGGGCTAGGCACACAGTAGGTGCTGGTGGACCATAGGAGAGAATTTGGCCTGCATGGACTTTACTGTAATTGCTTTTGTCTCCATCTGTTCATTCTCACAGCAACCTTGGATGGGGAAGAACAGGGATTTTTCAGCACCTTTTAGCAGTTAGCTGAGAAAACGGGTGCAAGCAAGCACTGGGCCACCTAGCGTGTTTGTGAGAGACCTGAGCAGACCCTCCCTTCAGGAGGCATTTTTTTAAGCACTTGCTATGTGTAGAGTTTTCCATAGAAATGTGGAGAAGATGATGTTATTCTAATTTTTCAGGGGTTTATAATCCTCTTGGTGGCCATGGGATTGTCTGCTCATGTAGATCACACGTTTAGATTTGCTGGTTGGAGGTGACAAACTCACTCAAACAGATTTGAGCAAAAGGAGGACTTGATTTGTGACACAGTCAAGTCCCTTGTGGCTGGGTTCAGGCAGGGTTGGATCCGGGCATTGGCAATGTTGTGGGAATACTGTGTCTGCTGTGGGGTGCCCTCTCAGGTAGGCTCCTCTCTTGGGAGCAACCAAGATGCTCCCTCTTTTCCCCCAAAAGCTGCAGGCTTGCATCCCTGCCACTTAACAACCAGCTTCCCAGTGGCATTAGCATATTTCAGGCTGGATCTCATTGGCTGGCTTGAGTCACATGCTGGTTCTGAATCATCACTTTGGAAATGTCCAGTTAAGGTGGTGAGGGAGGAGTAGATAAGAGGGTGACCAGGTCTCCTGTACAGGCCAAGACAGACACTCAGGAAAGGAGAAGGTTAGGGGGACAACACTGAATTCAATGGGGGTGCTCTTAGAGCCTGAGGGTTCAGGAGCATAGCATGAGGTAACTGGATCCCTGGGGATAGATTTGGGACTTGTCAGGGTGGTCAGGAGCCTGGTGGAGTAGGGTTTCATGAAAGAAAGCATGGCCTAGGGCAGTGATGGTGAACCTATGACGCGCGTGTCAGAGGTGACACGCGAACTCATTTTTTTGGTTGATTTTTCTTTGTTAAATGGCATTTAAATATATAAAATAAATATCAAAAGTATAAGTCTTTGTTTTACTATGGTTGCAAATATCAAAACATTTCTATATGTGACACGGCACCAGAGTTAAGTTAGGGTTTTTCAAAATGCTGACACGCCGAGCTCAAAAGGTTCGCCATCACTGGCCTAGGGAGATTGGGGCGTGAGATGGACGACAGGGAGGACTGTCCCGAGGACGCCCTGCCCGGCGAAGGGCCGGGAGCCGGGCACCCGAGGGCGGGGTATGGGTGCTGCGGCGTGGAACACGTCAACCCGCGTGAGGGTCTGCCGCGCGTCAGCCATGTGGTCGCGGGCAAGCTGCTTCCCCTGCTTCAGTTTCCCCTCTGCCAGTGGGGCTCCAGAGGCGCGAGCAAGTACAGAGCATCCAGGGTCCCAGTGCCGGTCCGCAAAACAGACAAGATCCCTGCTTTGGGGGCGGAAGGCAGTAGCCAAGAGGCAATCAATTTTTTTATTTTGAAAAAAAATGTCAAACCAACGAGTTGAAGATACACTAAAGGGACGCCCATCTACGGAGACTCAGCAGATGTCACCTTTCCTCTCCCTCTGTGTATGTGTGTACCCCCAACCCCCCGACTCTCCCTGAAGGATGAATTAGCTGCGGTGATAACTCCCACCTAAACACATCAGTACCCATTTCCTAAAAACAAGGGCCTTCTTCTATATGACTGAAATAAAATGGCACGCTCTGGAAATTACTGTCAATGCAAAAAAAAAGAGAGCATGGCCTAGGGCCCAGAGTGATGCCACCTACTTTCTCTCACAGGTGCTGGCCCAGCAAGGGGAGTACAGCGAGGCCATACCCATCCTGAGGGCAGCCCTGAAGCTGGAACCTTCCAACAAGGTGAGAAGAACAGGTGCTTTGGGAACTTGCCCTATGGCTTGTCTGGGAAGTCCCTTCTGTCATCTGCCCTTTGTCCTTTTTAAAAAAATATATTTTTTGTTGATTTTTAGAGAGAGAGGAAGAGTAGAGATAGACACATCAATGAGAGAGAAACATCACTGATGAGCTGCCTCTTGCACACCCCCTTACTGGGGATCAAGCATGCAATCTGAGCATGTCTCCGAACCAAGAATCAAACCGGTGACCTCTTGGTTCCTGGGTCAGTGCTCAATTGCTGAGCCACACCAGCTGGGCCATTTATCATTCTTGCTGTGGCTTTTCCTGTTGTGTTTCTACCTGGGAAGGGGCGGTGGCTGAAGGGCCCCAGCCAGCTTGCTGAGACCCTTATGACCCCTACATAGGCTCATCCTGAACATGGGATCCCAGAAGCCAAGGGTGCTATCAGCGTGGCCAGTGCCAATGTCCCAGCTTTTCTCCCAGAACCTTGTGCTCTGCTCCGACCACGGGCTCCCTAGAGGCATGGAGATGGCAGTCCCCAGTTTGCTGACACCCAGAGAGGGGCAGATGGAACCCTTGTGTTCCAGTGGTCCCAATCCCAGAGTGACCCAGGGCACCAGAAGGGCACAGTGCCAGTGATGGTGGCCACATTGGCTGCTGCTGCCACATGCTCTTAACCCAACCACCACTCACTTCTCCCAGACGATCCACGCGGAGCTCTCGAAGCTAGTGAAAAAGCACGCGGCCCAGCGGAGCACAGAGACCGCCCTGTACCGGAAAATGCTGGGCAACCCCAGCCGGCTGCCTGCTAAGTGTCCTGGCAAGGGTGCCTGGGTGAGCTGGGGCTGGAGGCAGGGAGGCTTCTTGTGGAAGGGCAGAGTAGACTACGTAAAGAGAGTGTCTTCATCTTGCAAACATTGATGTCCTTGTCACCTGGGCTGTGCTGGACCATAGTGGGGACACAGGCCCTAGTCCCATGTGACCTGGGTCAAAGCAGAAGGTGGAACACAACATGTAGGATTTGGGGTGGGGAGTGATGGCTCTTCCAGAGGGGAAGGGGAGGTTTCCCAGAGGAGGTGAAATTTAGCTTGAGTTCTGATGCACATGTAGGAGTTTGCTAGGAGGCAGGAAATGCATGTTTAGGCAGTGCAAGGCCTGTGTGGGTCGTGTTGGTACCTGAGGCCCAAGATAGCAGTCTTGACTGCCCTCCAGCCACCTCCTCCCTCCCCTTTATCTACAGTCCATCCCATGGAAGTGGCTGTTTGGAGCAACTGCTGTTGCCCTGGGGGGCGTGGCTCTCTCTGTGGTCATCGCTGCCAGGAACTGACTGCCAGGTGGCTGCTACCCCTTCTGAGCACCGTGGACCCCACCCCGCGCTCCCTAACTCTCCCAGGCTCCCTGTCCACTACCCTTTCTGGCCTAGCCCCCTCCTCTGGGGCAGGGACAGTGAGGTTTGAGGGTTGCATGGCCCAGTGAGCAGGAGGGACTGAGGCCCTACAGGAGGAAATGAGGCAGGGCCCAGGCCCCATGTCCAGCCGGGAAGGAGGGGGCCCTTATTCCTCCAGACTCAATTCCTATCCTCCCACTCCCCCCTGGGTTAGGTCTCAACAGGGGCCTGCCTCAGTTTCTCCTTCCCAAGGCCTCAGGGCAGCCCTTCCCCCATCCAGTTCCTGTACAATTACCAGCCCCTCCTGCCTAGCCTGCTGCCCTCTATCTAGGCTCCGCCCAACCCCCCAAGTGAAATAAAGCCTCCCATCCTGCATTCCGCCTGCTTTCACTGCCACTTAGGGCTGGGCCAGAGCTGTGGGCGTGGGGAGGATTGGGTCTCTTCTTGGGCCACAGCAGACCTGTGTTACTGGGTACTGGGGTGATGTGATGTGCCTAGAGTGCCCAGGAGTTCACACTCCTATGCCTATTACCTAGTCCTGTCTTATTTCTGTTAACTAAAAACAGGGACCTGGATGGGACCTAATTGGGTGCTTCTTTGAGACCAATAATGGAGGGGTCTGTAGTACAGTGAGCTGACAGCAGCATAGTCAATATTAGGGCTAGAGATTCTACAGTGAGCTTCCTAGGTAGAGGATGTGTCAAGGGGCTACTCCAAAGAGATGTACTGGCTTTCAATTTCTTGGGTGACCTAGTTCTTAGAGACTTTTGGATAATATACCAATGCTTGGTGATTCCTCTATTGTCCCTGGGGTCCTGCTGGGAGGCTCTGGGGTAGTGAGTATAAAGTGGAGAAATGCTTGTTACCAAGCAGTGCAGCCCATGGTTGCAGTGTTGCTAATTCTTTTACTTCTCCAAGCCTCAGTTTTCTCATCTAGCTGATGGGTGCAAACCACTGTATCCATCCCTGAAGGCAGTCATGGATGCCAAGCATTGAGCACAGATCCTCAGCAGTTCATGGTCAAGGGAGTAAATGAATGGTAGTGCTGGCCTAGAACTAACAAGATCACTTGGGCAGGGACATACAGAAGGTCCCTGAACATCACCTTCCTCTCACCTCAAAATCTTCATCCTGTGACTACCATCTGTAATTAAAGGGAGAAAGCAAACTACTCCAGAGCTCTCCACAGGTCAGGAGCCCAGCAGGAGCTTTCCTGGACAAGCTAGCACTTGTCTTCAGCCTTGTTTCCCCATCTGTGCAATGAGAGCTTGATAAAATGGCAGTTTCTATGGACTACAGTCTGGCAGTTCTTTGAAAAGTTAAACAGAATTGCCAAATGACCTAGCAATTTCACTCCTAGGTATAGAAGGGAAAACATCTATCCACACAAAAACTTCTACATGAATGCTCACAGCAGCTCTATTCATAATAGTGAAAAAGTGGAAACAACCCAAATGTCATCAACAGATAATAGATAAACAAAATGGTCAATCCACACAATGGATTATTACCTGGCCATAAAGAGGAATGAAGCACTGATACAGGCTGCAACATGGATGAAGCTCAAAAACAATGCTGAGAGAAGCCTGACACATAAGGTCACATGTATAATTCTATGGATAGGAAATATCCAGACTTAGCAAATCCATAGGTACAGAAAGCAGATTAGTGCTTGCCAGGAGCTGGGGAGCGGGCAGTGGGGAGTGCCTTGGTATGGAGTTTACTTTTTGGGTGATTAAAGTGATAGTGGCTGCACAGAATTGTAAATTGTAAATATACTAAATGCCACTGAATTTTACACTTTAAATGGATTAATTTTGTAACATGTAAAACTTTTTTTAAAAATGGGGGAGCTGGACAACCATGTCAGAGCTCATGGGGATCACTTTGGCAGGGACATACAGAAGGTCCCTGAACTTCACCTTCCTCTCACCTCAAAATTTATCCCTTAAAAGATTTTATCTCTTATCATGAACGAAGTTCACCGGCTCTCCTAATCCCCTTAAAGCCCTAAGGGTAAAGGTGGGAGGTCTAATCCTATCCACTTACCTTACACCCTACCTGTCCAACCCAGCGTTCAACGCGCGCTGGTTTGCATGGCCACGCCCACCCACCCGACCAGCTGCTGGGCCCGCCCTCCACGTGTTTTGCGCAGGCCCCGCCCCCTCCACTTATTAAGACTCATCAGAAGCCAAACAGACCTCATAAATAATACATCACATCAGTGGCTGGTGGGGCGGGACTTCGACGCGCCTGGTTGAGTCAAACTTATGAATAATATATTTATGGACTTATGCGCGTGTCGGGGCGGAGTCTAGGAGCGGAAGTGCGCCCCTGAGGTGGGCCACCCCGCCTTCATAAATATGCAGAAGGTCGGGGCGGTGACTTACGGGCTTCGTGAGGGCTGCAAGGGGCGTGGCCAGCCGCGTCTCATGAATAATGCAGCACGTCGGCCGGCCGTGTGGCGTCGTCGGTAAACTTCGCTGGATCCGAAGAGGGCGTGGGCAGCGCTTCATGAATAATGCAGCACGTCAGCAGGCGGCGGGGCGGGGCGTGGCCGGCGCGCCCGCTCTGGAGCCGGGAAGGGGGGCCGGGTAGCAATGGTCGCAAGATGGCGGCACTGAAGGAGGATCAGAGCTACGGACTGTCGTGCGGGCGGGTGAGCGACAGCAGCAAGGTGTCCGTGTTTCACGTGAAGCTCACCGACAGTGCCCTGAGAGCCTTTGAGACCTACCGCGCCAGCCAGGTGAGCGGTGTGGCCGTCGGGGACGTCGGGGTGCAGGCCGGCCTCGCGTGCCCCTCGCCCGGCGTCCGGGCCTCGGGGCGCGGGGTCCGGAGTTCGGGGTGCTGTTTGTGGATCCATTGGCCGGCAGGGTGCGAGAATCACGTTCCTCCTTGGTCCCGGGAGGCGACACTGGCGATAGGCCCAGGCCGGCGGAGGGGCCGGAACTCGCGCGCCTGACCCAGGGGGGCGTTTGTGTGGCACCTGGAGGCGTCCGGGACCCTTTCCTGTCCACCCAGAACTTACCTGTTCACCTGGGCCGGGGAGAGCGGTGGGGTGGGGTTGCGGCTTCTCCGTCAGAGTCCTCACTAGGATGGGTCAGAGAGGCACCTGTGGGGTCCCGTTCCGTTTGTGTGGGGGCGCCGTCTTCGAGTCTTTCCAGTGAGGCCGCTGGAGTTGGGATCACTCTGGGTTCTTGGGAAGCGAAATTTGGGTAGATATTGATAGTTTTTCTGAAACTACCCCCTCTCCGCTTCCCCTCCCCCAGGTGACCCTGTTTCTTTAGACCTCCTTCCGAGAGTGGAAGTGTTTTGTGGGGAAGAAGCTGTGTATGTGGGCTGGGAGCCGGTGGTGGGCACCTGGGAGGGGGCTCCGGCCGCTGCACCTGGCTGCTGGCTTTGAACTTCTCAGGGGTCCATTTGGGCCCATCTGGGGAAGTTCAAGATGTTTCAGTTCTGCCACCTGGCCTGGGGCAGGGGGTGGGGAAGAGGCTGCTGTGCACTCTCTTTCAGGCCTGACTTCGGGGCACAGCTGGGACTGTGGTCAGACCTGCTTCTTCCCATTTCTGTTTGTGTCATGGCACTCAGTCTGTGTTAGGACAGAAGTGGCAGGTGCCCAGCGGTCAGGTCCTGCGGCGAAGTGGTTTAGGAGCTCCTTGCCTCCTGCCTGGAAAGCGGGGGCTTGTAGTCAGAAGTGGCTGAGGAGGCCCCCGTCGGTGTGAGTGCTTGTGTGTACCAGGGGTGAGGGGGCCTTGGGCGGGTGTGGAGAGAGACTAACTAGGAAGGAATGTGGCTTTCTTCCTGCCCGGGACTTGTTCAGCACCATTAGCTAGACTGGGAATTTCTTCCCCTGTTCTTTCCCAGGTGCCCACCCTTCCCGTGCTTTTTCCCACCTCTCTGGGCAATTTTCTTCCTGTTCTGATGGCTGTTTCCCCTTAATAGATGGGGGAACCTGATCTTTTTTGTAAGAGCGAATTCTCATCTTGTCAGAAAGATCCCTCAAGGTGAGGCTGAGGCACTCCTTTGGGGAGGAGGAGAAGAAGGAGGAGGTAGGGGCACAGTGGTTGGCCTGAGCCTCCCTTCGCTGCAGAATTCCATCCTGAGTGACTTGTCCTGCAGGAAGGCAGACTTCCTAGAGGCAGCTGTGGGAGAGCTCATGAGTCATGTAAATAAGGTGAACTTGGTACCTGGTCACTGTGGGTTAGGAGCCCCGCCTTCCCTGTCATGCTGCCCTTGCTGGATCCATGGGTCCTCCGGAAGGCCAGCCTGTGCATTCACCTCATGCTGTCACGCAGCTATTTTTAATTTAGGGTGTTGGTTACATCCCCTCACTAAAGCTAGATCTTCCTCCTGTGAGGGTGAAGGTAACTGCAGACTCAGGCAGGTTCCACATGGAGCCCAGCTGTGTACGTTAGAGTCGGTCGCTAGGAGGGACTCCCTCAAAGAGCTTCTTCAAGCCATCCTGGCCAACTTGGCTGCCTGGGCTAAAATTCGGGGGACCCAAACCTGTGTTTTTCTCAGAAGCTGTCTGGAAATTTAAGTGACTTGGCAATTTTTGTATTGAATCATACCCATTGGGCAATGTGCTAGACTGGGCTAAAATGAGAGCGACTCAGGTGCTTTTGGTGCTTTTGGGTGCTGGACATGGGGAAGGCGACTTGAAGAACTTGTTTGTGTGACCAGAACAGTGTATTGGTTATTAACAAAACCTTAGGTGCACAGCTTTGTTAATAGTGTCTAGAGTTTCCTGTTCTCTCGTGCTGTGGTTAAATGGTTTGCCAGTGGCAATTTGTGGAGAGGATTTTTGTTTTTACTTTTTAATTGTGAAGAGGCTTGTACAAATTCAGAAGTGGCAGGGGACTGACAGGAACTTCCTGTAATCCTAGCTGTTGGAGCAGCTCCCGTAGAAGTCCCTGAAATTTCTCTCTCCAGCAGGATCTGAACTCTGAGCTGCCTTTGTGCAGACCTAGTGGCCTGCCTGGAATTTGGTGGAGGGTGAAGATGTGGTAATACACACAGCCACCAGCCACCCAGACTTGGGGCTTCATGCAGTTTCTCCTTGAATATAAAAATTCAAGTGAGTCCTGAAGGAGCTACTCCTGTGGATCTCCTTTTTTGCTGTGATGGGTTACTTCTGGGAGAGAAGACTGAGGAAGTGTGGACACAATCCACGGCTGAGGAGCTGGACATTCACAAGTGACCAAGGCATGCCCCTAGTGCAGGGGTGGGCAAACTTTTTGACTCGAGGGTCACAATGGGTTCTTAAACTGGACCGGAGGGCCGGAACAAAAGCATGGATGGAGTGTTTGTGTGAACTAATATAAATTCAAAGTAAACATCATTACATAAAAGGGTACAGTCTTTTTTTTTTTTTTTAGTTTTATTCATTTCAAACGGGCCGGATACGGCCCGCGGGCCGTAGTTTGCCCACGGCTGCCCTAGTGCCAGGAGCTGACATTCTAGAGCAGTGGTTCTCAACCTTGGCTGCACATTAGAATCACCTGGGAATCTTTTTAAAATCCTGATTTCTGGGCCTCATCCTCCAAAAATTCTGTTTCTTTGTTATGGAGTGAGGACACAAATTAGTAACAAAGAAACAATTTCCAGAGGATGAGGCCCAGAAATCAGGATTTTAAAAAGATTCCCAGGTGATTCTAATGTGCAGCCAAGGTTGAGAACCACTGTTCTAGAGGCAAGAGACATAATGAACAGGGTAGCACAGAAATCAACACGAAGAACTTGTTAGTGGTCAGTGTCAGGAAGGAAGTAAAATGGGGCAACATGATGGCATAGGGACAGGTGATGTGAAAAGGTGGTGATTGAGAGTGGAGCTTCTAGGAGATGCCACAGCTGAGGTCTGCTGGGTGAGGGGTCCAGGAAAACTAGGTGCACAGGCCTTGAGACGTAAGGGGCTGGGGAGGTCATGGGGGGCCCGGGGGCAGTAAGCTGTAGAAGGTGGCTGCAGGACTTTGTCTTCGGGAAGGGGAAGTACAGGAGGCCTGCAGTGAATACTCCTGGACTGTTCTGGAGCTGTGCCGGGTGCTGCTCGCTGCTGCTCAGGGAGCGGCTGCGTGGATGTCAGCCCGGCACCAGTGGCAGGAGGAGCCTTAATTTAGCTTCTGTTCCCCTCCCACAGTAAAGCTCTGGGAGGCAGGCTTGGCTCCCCTTTCTGGGGGGTGCCCCACTGGCCCTATCAGGGGAGCTTCTTGCTAGCCTTGTCTGCTTTACAGATGGCCCACCTTTAGGACTAGGTGGCACTGCCCCTCCTGGTTGTGGGCCAGGCCCCTGTAAACCACTTTGTTCTTCACAACAGTGGCAGAAGGGCTGGCTTCCTGTTCCCACTGTGCTTTGGGGGCAGTTGGGCTCTGGGAAGCATTGTTGCATGCCCGAGGTCACTTAGACTGTCCTCATTGGCCCAGGTTCCCACGCAAGTTGGGAGGGATCTTGAGCCACTGGGACACAGCTATGAAAGGGAGTCCCATGGTGGTCTAGAGTCCTAGTTAAAATGCCAGTGTTTCAGGCTCCTGTGAGTGTTGGTAACATGAGTGGCCCTGCAAATGCCTGGGGTTGCTGTCTGGGTCTGTCTTGTGCCCCCTCCCCCAAGAAAGTCTGAAGATGAAAGTAACCTGTCCCAAGCTGTACACATTACTTCCTCTGGTCCCATCAGCCCTTTGGTGGAGTGGTGAAGAAATGGGTGGAGACTCTGGGAGGTGGAGTCCCTGGAAGGAATCTCCCAAAGGCGGAATCAGAATACCCCCTCTGAAGGGTTGTGCTGGGTCCTGTGGGCGGGGAGCCATGAGGGTTCAGTTTGCTTGTGTGTTTCAAGGTGGGCACTGGATGGTTTTGGGTGGAGTGAGTCCCTCTCAGAATGCTTATGTCTCATAGATGCTGAAGAGGGGGAGCGTTCTGGGCACCGGGTGAGTGCTGGTGGTTTCTGCTGGAAGCAGTAAGGCTCTGTGAGGAGCCAGCCTGCCTGCTGTCACAACCCTTGACTAGCCTTCCAACTGCATGCAGATCTCCAAGGGGATTGTGTGTAAACAGCAGGCTGCTCTCTGAAACCCACCCTCTGTTGACTCATCTTCAAGGCCAGAGTTCATAACCCTTGAGGCAGTTTTGACATCACTCCAGGATTGTGACATCCCTGATGAATTCTTGAAAAACAAGGCCACTTCTCTCTGTGTGCGTGGCTCTGGGCTGGAGCGGACCCTGTTTGGGGAATCCGCTTCTCTGTGGCAGGAGCCCTGTCCCTTCGGCCTGGCAAGGCGCAGCTGGCAATCCATTCTGTGCCTTCGGGGTTTGGCCTCCCCTGTCCTTGGTTTTTAGGGCCTCACTCCCCACTCTCTCTGCCTTTATCACTTTCTTCTTGGTTTGAGCTGCACAGCCAGAAGATCTCATCTCCAGTGATATGTGGCTGCTCTGCGGTCACCCCAGAGCACAAAGGAACACTTTTTAAAAATATATATACTTTTTAAAAAAATTGATTTCAGAGAGGAAAGGAGAGGGGGAGAGAGAGAGAAACATCAATGATGAGAGAGAATCATTGATCGGGTGCCTCCTGGATCGGATTGTGCACAATCCCTACAGTGGGGAGTGAGTCCGCAACCGGGCATGTATCCTGACCTAGAATCTGGGAATCGAACCATGACCTCCTGGTTCATAGGTCGACACTCAACCACTGAGCCATGCCAGCTGAGTACAAAGGAACGCTTTTGAGAATAACCGGTCCCCCCCAAACAAGTGAGTGATATGGACAGCCATGTCTTGTGGTTGTTTTGTCACTTCACATTTTAATAAAGAAGCTGGTGTCCACATTAACTGTTCAGTGGGGAGCTCTCCTGTCCCCACACCAAGTAGCTGCATGGAGTCTGAGGCTAATTATATTCTTGGGCCTGGTCCCTCCAGGCCCTGGCTGAGTCACCTGGTCAGGGGACTCTGGAAAGGGAGTCCCACATGTTTGTGAAGTTCATGGGTTCACCAAACCCCTGTTTAAAAGTGACACATGTAGAAAGTTGATTTTTAAAAAATAGATTTGAGAGAGAGAGAGAGAGAGGGAGGGAGGGAAAGGAAAGGAAAAAGGGAGGAGAGTGGAGAGAGAGAGAGACACCAATATGGTGTTCCACTTATTTATGTACTAGGTGTACCGTTTAATAATGGCAGATTATGTAATCAAAGAAAACATGATAATTTCAAGAGAAACATCAAAAGTGCTTTATTCAAAGTAATGTCCATTGCTAGCTACACATTTCCCCCATCTTTCAGGTAATTTGTGGATACCATCCCAATAGAACTTTTCTTGTTTTGATGCAAACCATTCCGAGACTCAATTTTTCACTTCTTACGTTTTGAAGTGCTGCTCAGAAAGCGCATGTGCCATTGATTGGATCAAGTGGTCATCTGAAGGAGCAAGATCTGGTGAAAAGGGGGTGGGGGGGTGGGTGGGTTAATACTTCCCAGGCAAGATCCTTTAACGTGTCTTTAATTGGTTTTAAAGTGTGTGATGGTTCGTCATCATGAAGCAAAATTACTTTGCCGTGTCTTCTGGCACATTCTGGTTGTTTCACGATCAAAGCGTGGTTCACATTGATTATTTGTTGTCGGTAGCGATCAGTATTAACGGTTTCACCTGATTTTAGAAGCTCATAATACACCACACCTTCCTGATCCCACCAAACACAGAGCATTGTCTTCTTTCTGAAGCGATTTGGCCTTGCAGTCGATGTTGATGGTTGACTTGGATCAACCCATGATTTTGTGCATTTGGGATTCTCAAAATAAATCCACTTTTCATCACCAGTCACAATTCGATGTAAAAAAGACTTTCTTTCGTGCAGTTGAAGCAACATTTTACTGATGACTTTTCTGTTTTCCATTTGTCTTTCGTTCAATTGATGTGGCACCCATTTTCCTTCCTTTAACCCCTAGAGTGCCGGGGAGCGCTATCGGCAATTTTTTTTTTCTATTAGTGTTTTATAATACAATCAGCAAACAATATATGTCAAAGATGAAAACAAATGTAGTAAAGGTTTCCTTAAGTTTTTGAATATGTAACTTCATTTACTTGCGATTCATAATTTTTTTTCTAAACTGCTGTAAAATCAGCAAAAATGCCTTGGCAATTTTTAGCATAGTTCCTAGGACATTGGTTGTCACTCAGGGGGTTAAAGTCTTTCCCATTGCTGTAAGCGGTCGGAAATTGTTTGCTGAGCGTTTACTCTTTCTGCAAGTTGTTTTTGAGTTTCCCACGCATCTTCATCCAGTAATGCTTGTAATTGTTGGTCTTCAAACTTTTTCGGTTGACCTGGACGTTGTTTGTTTTTCACATCCAAATATCACTTTTAAAGCGTTTAAACCAGCGTTCACAAGTATCTTGAGAAGTTTCTGGAAGTCTATGATAACTTTTTCTTCAAAATAAAGTAATGAATTAAAACTTCCCGCAAATGCTATTTTTTTGGCATGAAATTCAACATTTTTAAAAAAAATATTGATTTTTTACAGCGAGGAAGGGAGAGGGATAGAGAGTTAGAAACATTGATGAGAGAGGAACATCGATCAGCTGACTCCTGCACGCCCTCCACTGGGGATATGCCCACAACCAAGGTACATGCCCTTGACCGGAATCGAACCCGGGACCTCTCGATCTGCAGGCCGACGCTGTATGCACTGAGCCAAACTGGTCAGGGCGAAATTCGACATTTTTAAGCGTAAAAATATCTATGATGTTAATACCTTCAGCAAATTTGACATACGAAGTTTTGAAGCTTGCTGTCAATACAACATAATATACATATCAAATCGCATATATATCAATATATGTGTAACTCCATCTATTGAAAAAATCCACATTATTAACTGGTACACCTAGTATTCATTGATTGATTCTAGTATGCATTCATTGGTTGATTCTAGTATGTGCCCTGACTGGGATTGAACCTGTAACTTTGGCATATTGTGACGACACTCAAACCAACTGAATTACTCTGTCAGGGATTTATTTCTTGTTACTATAAAAGCAGTATAGCTTAGTGTAGAAAACTGGCAAAATAACTAAATACTCTATTCCCATGGCTACTGTTGGCCCTTGGCACTTGCTATGTCTTGTGTCCAGGCACTGTGTTACCACACTGATGTACTTGTATAATCTATAATAATAAAAGTGTAATGTGCTAATTAGGCCGAACATCCTTCCTGATGACCTTCTGGATGAAGCCGGGGCTGCCAGGGAAGCCTGGGTCCCAGGTGCCAGAGGAAAGCCAGTGCTGGCACCTGGGGGAAGGAAGGCCTGCTCTTGCACAAATTTCGTGCATCGAGCCTCTAGTCTATATATATAAAAGGTTAATATGCAGAGTGTTTCCTTGGGAGTTCAACTGGGAGACCAGGAGTTTGATCCTTTGCTATGACGTGCGCTGGCCACCAGGGGGCAGTGCGGAATGAAGGCCCCGGCAGGCAGCTGGAAGGCCCCACTTAGCCCTGTCAGCCAGGCCTAGGTACCCTACCTGTACATGAATTTTGTGCACTGGGCCTCTAGTCTTAGGTATCACGTCTTCCCTGACACTGTGTAAGCTCTGTTTTTTATTACAGTGGTAAGCTTTACTCTTTAGTGGCTAAGTCTTTGCAGTGTGGAGCCTAACAGGTTATCCTCCAGCACTGCATTGATCCTAGACTTCCTTGTTGCACAGAGCCGTGTCCCTGTCCTGAGTGCTGTGCAGAGGCGCTGATGTGTGGTGAGGGGCACCTCTGTGTCCCTGGGCATCCTGAATGGAGTAGGAGGCTGCAGGTGTTGCAATCAAGGCCTGGGAGAGACGGGTTCTGGCCTTTGGGGGTGAATGGTCAGAGAGGGCAGGCCTAGAGGCAGGGAGACCTGTGCTGGGGCAGTGTTGAGGGCCAGGCAAGGGGTCAGGTATGGGAAGGATGTAGGTTGCCCCCTGTGCCTGGTTGGGGTGGGGAGGGACACTGTTAATCTTTCCTGATTCTGGCTGTGGCATAAATGCCATCACACACTGGGCTTTATGGTCATGCCTAAGCTGGGTGTTTGAGAGTTAGGACGACACACAGGGTTGTGGAGTCACCCTTGGCTGAAGGGAAGGCTGCTGTGGCCAGGAGAGCTAATACGAGTCTGTGGCAGGTGGGCACCATTGGCACTGACATCGCTGCTCCGGAGCCACATCTTTCTGGGTTGCCACCTTGTCCCAGGGCATGGATGTCATCAGGTTCTTTTTTTTTTTTTAAATATATATTTTATTGATTTTTTACAGAGAGGAAGGGAGAGGGATAGAGAGTCAGAAACGTCGATGAGAGAGAAACATCGATCAGCTGCCTTCTGCACATCCCCCAATGGGGAAGTGCCCGCAACCCAGGTACATGCCCTTGACCGGAATCGAACCCGGGACCCTTCAGTCCGCAGGCCGACGCTCTATCCACTGAGCCAAACCGGTTTCGGCTGTCATCAGGTTCTTGCCAGTGTCCTGATAGTGCAGTTTGAAGGTGGTTTTGAACAGATGTGGCAGCTGTGGGAGCCAGCAGCCTTCTTTTTTTAAAGAAAATACGTTTTTATTGATCTTTAGAGAGAGAGGAAGTGAGAGGAATAGAGAGAGAAACATCGATAGGCTGCCTCCTGTACAACCCCTACTGGGGATTGAGCCTGCAACTCCAGTATGTGCCCTGACCAGGAATTGAACCAGTGACTTCTTGGTTCATGGGTTGATGCTCAACCACTGAGCCACACCAGCCAGGCCCAGCAGCCTTTCTTATTCTGATTTTTGGATTGTATTCTTTGTTTGGGACAATTGGATGCCAGGTTTTCCTTATTGCACTAGTCTTGGTCAATAGGTGCTGGACAATAGGTGCTAGGGTAGCCATAGCCAGGCCTGGATGGAGGTGTTGCAACCTGAATTAACCTCAACAGGCAGTCCTGGTGGTGGTCAGACCACCTTGGATAGCTCTGCCTTTGAGAAATTAATGAGCCACAGTGATGGAGGGCCAAGGTTAATCCTCCACAATTCATCATTGGTGTTTCCTTAGTTCTTCCGGGGACTGAGGCTTGGTGCAAGAAGCACCTTTCCTGAGGACGTGCCCTGTAGCTATCCCATGCTTGTTTGTGTGTGGTGGGGGGTTGGTGGGGGGTGGGGTGGGGTTAGCTTTTCTCCTTGCTGCCATGTCCAGCTTAGATACTCAGGGTAAGGACGCATTTCCCCGAAGGATGCCACACACTGGAGTCTGGTTGTCGGGCTGCAGCCATTTCTGCTCATAGCCTGGGGAATGGGCCACTGGCTCTCTTCCTGAGGCTCAGTTATCATGGTTGAAGCAGTGCTTACTATTGCAGTGGTCTCTCAGGTCAGATCATTGAGAGGTCTGGACGTTGACTGCTCTTGCCTCTGTGTCCTGCAAATAAGAAAGTGCAGTTTTTCAGAACTTAGAGTATCTGTTCCTGTACCTCTGTTGTTAAGGATTTCTTTTTTAAATAAAGAAATGGCTTTCCCCAGTTTAAAAAAAGTTTTATATATATATATATATATATATTTTTTTTTTTAAAATATATTTTATTGATTTTTTACAAAGAGGAAGGGAGAGGGATAGAGAGTCAGAAATATCGATGAGAGAGAAACATCGATCAGCTGCCTCCTGCACACCCCCTACTGGGGATGTGCCCGCAACCAAGGTACATGCCCTTGACTGGAATTGAACCTGGGACCCTTCAGTCCACAGGCTGACACTCTATCCACTGAGCCAAACTGGTCAGGGCAAGTTATATTTTTTATTGATTGATTTTAGAGAGACAGAGAGGAAGGGAGGGAGGGAGGGAGGGAGGGAGGGAGGAAGGAAGGAAGGAAGGAAGAGGAACATTGATTTGTTGTTCCACTTATTTATGCATTCATTGGTTGATTCTTTTTTGTTGTTGTTGTATGTTTTTTTTTTGTTGTTAATCCTCACTGGAGGATTTTTTTTCATTGATTTTAGAGAGAATGGAAGGGGGTGGAGAGGAGAGAGAAACATCACTGTGAGAGAGCCACATCAATTGGTTGCTACCCCAGTGCACCTCAGCTGGGATGGGGAACCTGCAACCCAGGTATGTGCCCTTGACTAGAATTGAACCCCCAACCCATTGGTTTGCGAGCCAGTGCTCTAATCACTTAGCCATGTTGACCAGGGTCATTGGATGATTCTTAAACATTATATATATATATCTATAAAATAAAAGACAAACATGCAAATTGACCATACCTTCGCTACACCTTAAGCTGCGCCCACCAGCCAATCAGAGCGACTATATGCAAATTAACCCAACCAAGATGGCGGCCGGCAGCCACGGAGCTGGAGCGAGCAGGAGGCTTGGTTGCTCCAGTGATGGAGGAAGCCAAGCTTCCCACCTGCTGCGGCTGGCTCTGAGCTCCACTGAAGGCAACAACGTTTCAATTATAGAAGATAAATAAACCCCAGATACCTGCTTTCAGCCGGCCGTGGCCACGGAGCTGGAGTGAACCGGAGGCTTGGTTGCTCCAGTGATGGAGGAAGCCAAGCTTCTATCCCTCACGTCCTGGCCAGCTCTGAGCTCCACTGAAGGCAACAAAGTTTTAATTATAGAAGGGAAATAAATCCCAGAACAACAAAAAAAAAAAAAAAGAAAGAAAAAAAGGAGAGGCTGGGAGCTTCCATCGCCAGGGGGCTTGGCCAGCCTGAAAACAGCCACCAGCCCCTCACCCAGGCTGGCCAAACCTCGATGGGGTGAGAGTCCCCACTGGAGGGGGGGGGGCTTGACCAGTCGGCAAACAGCCATCAGCTCCTCATTCAGGCTGGCCAGGCACCTCAGTGGGGACCCCCACCTGGATGTGACCAGCCTGCAAACAGCCATCAGCCCCTCACCCAGGCTGGCCAGGCACCCCAGTGGGAACCCCCACCCTGAAGGGGGTGTGACCAGCTTCAATCAGCCATCAGCCCCTCACCAAGGCTGGCCAGGCACCCCAGTGGGACCCCCACCCTGATCCAGGACACCCTTCAGGGCAAACCAGCCGGCCCCCACCTGTGCACCAGGCCTCTATCCTATATAATAAAAGGGTTATATGCAAACTGACCCTAACAGCAGAACGACTGGGAATGACTGGTCACTATGACACACACTGACCACCAGAGGGAAGATGCTCAATGCAGAAGCTGCCCCCTGGTGGTCAGTGCGCTCCCACAGGAGGAGCTCTGCTCAGCCACAAGCCAGGCTGCCAGCTGCCAGTACAGCGGTGGTGGTGGGAGCCTCTCCCGCCTCCTCAGCAGCACTAAGGATGTCAGACTGCAGCTTAGGCCTGCTCCCCGCTGGCAAGTGGACATCCCCCGAGGGCTTCCGAGCTGCCAGAGGGATGTCTGATTGTCAGCTTAGGCCCAATCCCCCAGGGAGCAGGCCTAAGCCAGCAGGAGGTGGTCATCCCCTGAGGGGTCCCAGACTGCAAGAGGGCACAGGCTGGGCTGAGGGACCTCCCCTCCGAGTGCACAAATTTTTGTGCACCGGGCAATATATATATGTTGTCACAGTGCTGACAACCAACAGGTGAGGATACTGGGAGAAACATTAATCATGAGAGAGAATCATTGATGAGCTGCCTCCTGCAGGCCCCCTACTGGGAACCAAGCCTGCAACCCGGATATATGCTGACTGGAGCCAAACTGTGACCCCCCTGGCTCATAGGTCGACACTCAACCACTGAGCCACACTGGCCAGGCTGGTTGATTCTTGTATGTGCCCTGACCAGGGATCAAACTCAAAACCTTGTATTGGGATAATGCTCTAACCAGCTGAACTACCTGGCCAGGACTTTCCTCAGTTCCTTTAGCAGCTTTCCTGCTGAAGCCCACCCACTGTATTGGAGAGAGCTGGGCCCTCCAGTGCACCCCCCTCCTCTATCCCTCCAGCAGTCTTGGGGGCAGTGATGATGGAGTGGGCAGCGGACAGGGTTTGGAAGTGCTGGCCAAGTTTCTGGAGACATGTCCTGCCAGATCTGGGGTGACTGCTGAGCCCACTGGGCTGGTGGCCATTGCTGAGGGAATGTGAAGAATCAGGCCTGGAGTCTAGGGTTAAGTGGCTCCTCTCTGCCGTCACGTTATGCTCCAGCCTGTGGATGTTAGGGAATCACAGGGCAGCCTGGAAGAGCCAGACCCCTCCGCTTAAGAATGCTCTTCCTCGGGATTTGAGGTGGGGGTTCTGTCTCCTTCATCATCCTGCTTGGGCCAGCGGGGCCTAGGCAAAGGAATCACGGGAATGATGAGCCTAAGGAGTCCTGGCCCACTTCTTCCCTTACCTGGATACATACACATGCCCCCCATGTCCTGGTTATCAGACTAACTTGGCACTTACTGGTGGGCGCCTGCAGGTCAGACCTCACTCTGCAGTCCCCATGCCCCTGTGAGGGAAGTCAACCGAGGGCACAGTGGTGACAACCAACAGGCGATGACACCGGAAGGAAGAAACTCAGCTTCCTGAGGGCAGGAGGTGCCTTTAGGAAACAGGCAAACCAGGAAGGAGCCAAGATTGGCGATGTCTGCCTGAGATCTGAGAGTGGCACTGGAGGGAGGCCCAGTGGCAGGGCAGCCAGAGAACATGAAGGTAAGGGGCGCCAGGGCAGGAAGTTGAGGTTAATTCTTGCAAAGAAGCTCAACTTAGTGGCAGTGGCTGCTCTGATTTGTTCAGTGTAGATGGCTCCAGCCCCTTCCTAGGTTCGCTGTGGGGGGCTCGACTCCGCCTTGATTCCACTCCACTGGGGGCTCCATTCTATGACTGGTGAAGATCAGGGAAGCCTTGGGAGTGCAAAGATTAATCAGCAAGAGTCATTACCTGGGATCTCTCATTAAAAAAAAATTGTTTTTGAGAGAGAGAGATGATTGGCCTCATGAGAAGGAATGGACCAGTCGTTGCTGGCTTTGGACACAGGGCAGGCCCTGAGCCTCTGTAAGCCCATAAAGGCAAGAAAAGGGATTCTCCGTAGAGCTTCCAGAAAGGAATGCAGGTCTGCCGACACTTTGATTTTATCCCGCCTTTATCATTCCATATTCTGCTTTGTACATGGTGAATCACTGCTGCTTTGCACTGGCGTGCCCATTTGTGTGCCTACAAAATACAAGATTGAAAAGGCTTCTAGATGGATCCTTTCCAAATTTGGTGTCTTTTCTACAAACTGTGTGCCTCAACAATCCTTTCTAAGTGAGCTGAAGCCATTTATTTGAATCTTGGATGATTAACACCTAAATGCTTAATGCTCAAAACTGCTCAAGAGTCCCACAGTCAGGATTAGATGATCGAAGTTACCACTAAAAAATTACTGTTTTAGAAATTTAAAAAAAAAAAAATTGTTTTTAATTGTAATAAACTACATATAACAAAATTTATTATCTTAATTATTTTAAAATGTACAATTCAGTGGCATTAAATACATTTTTACATCATCCGTCTTCAGAACTTGTTCGCCTTCCCAAACTGAAACTCTGTTCCCATTAAACACTAACTCCTATCCCCCTTCCCTAGCCCCTGTCACCCACCATTCTGCTTCTCTATTCCATGAATCTGACTACTTTAGGGACCTCATGTAAGTAGAATCATACAGTATTTGTCCTTTTATGACTGGCTTATTTCACTCAAAATGTCCTTAGGGTTCACCCATGTTGTAGCAGGTGTCAGAATTTCCTTCCTGCCCTAGCTGGTTTGGCTCGGTGGATAGAGTGTTGGCCTGTGGACTGAAAGGTCCCAGGTTCAATTCCAGTCAAGGGCACATGTCCGGGTTGTAGGCTCGATCCCCATTAGGGGGCGTCCAGAAGGCAGCCAATCAATGATTCTCTCTCATCATTGATGTTTCTGTCTTTTCCTCTCCCTTCCTCTCTGAAATCAGTAAAAATATATTTTAAAAAAAGAATTTTCTTCCTTTTTGTGGTTGAATAATCCATCATATGAATGGACCACATTTTGTTCATCTACTTATTTTGTCAGTGGACATGGGTTGCTTACACCTTTTGGCTGCTGTAAATAATCCTACTGTGAATGTAGATGTACAAACATCTCTTTGAGACAGTGCTTTCAGTTCTTTTGGGTATATAACCTGAAGTGGAATGGCTGGATCATATGATCATTCTATGTTTAACTTTTTTGAGGAGCTGCCAGACTGTTTTCCATAGTAACTGCACCATTTTACATTCCCACCAGCAATGCATAGTGTTCTAACTACTCCACATCCTTGACAACTCTAGTTCTTTTCTGTTTTTATTATGGTAGCCATCCTGATTGGTGTGAACTTGTTCTTAGAGCCTTTAAAATACACTAAGGTGAATGTGACTGTTCAGGAGAGTTAAGGTCTGCAGGGCCTCCAACACCTGTTGGATCATCAGTGGGCTCAGGATTCCCCTGGTTGCAGTTGACCCCAGTTGAATGAGGGCATGGTGGCTCCCACACTTAAGGTGGACTTGGATTGGCTTCTTGACCTGCCTGAGGGAAGATTTCGAACAGGTCACCTGGGCGCAGATAACAGGAAGGGCAGGGACAACCGGCTTGGCCCTGCTCTGGATGAGTGGAGATGGCAGTGAGGTACAGGAGCCCAGCCCTAGTCAGGTCGGTGGTCTGTAAGATGAGAATAAGTACCCTGGGTGGCCTAGAGCAGTGGTCGCCAACCTTTCGGACCTCATGGACCACCAGTGGTCCATGGACCAGCTGTTGGCGACCACTGGCCTAGAGCACCTGTGGGGGGAGCAAGCAGTGGGGGCTGAGAGCTGGGGAAGCAGGGGTGACATGGGCTTTGCCCTGGGTGTCTCATTCTCCCCAGCCATTATCACCTTACTCTTCCAGTAGCAGGACTTGTGTCTCTCCCCCCTCCCCCCCAAAAACACACACAAGACAACAACAATGGTCCAGAGGGTGATGGAGGGGGCTGGGCTCCGTCCTGCAGTCACCTGAGGTTAATTAATGGTCAAGAGTTCATATGGGGCAGAATCTATACTTTAGGTTTAGCTTTCTGTGTCCCCTGTGGATTACAAGGTGATTGGTGTAGAAAATGGGCTTTCTTTCAGGTGGGAATGGCCTGGAAGCCCTGCAGGTCAAGAACTGCCCTTTGGGGGTTACTGGGTAGGCAGGAGCTGTGCCATTGTCCTGGAATTTCCTCTGGCCCTATGGGCAGATGTAGCCCACTTGGCACCTTCAGCAGGGGAGGGTGTGCCTTGCTCCTGTCCTCCTGCCCCTCCCCCTCCTGCAGAGGTCTCATGCCTGTCTTCAGGCTGTAGTCCAAAGTAGGCTGATTTAAGGGTGGTCACCCCCTCATGCCATTCTTTCTAGTGGGGGCAGTGCTGTCAGGACCCACAGGGTTCTGGGTGGCTTCCCCTTCTTCCACTGCCTTGAGGAGGGCAAGTGGATTGGGAGGTTCCTGTTTACTTTTTTTGTTTTTTAAATATATTTTTATTGATTTCAGAGAAGAAGGGAGAGGGAGAGATCGAAACATCAATGATGAGAGGGAATCATGGATTGGCTGCCTCCCCCTATTGGGGATCGAGCCTGCAACCTGGGCATGTGCCCTTGACCGGAATCGAACCCAGAACCCTTCAGTCTGCAGGCTGACGCTCTATCCACTGAGCCAAACAAGCTAGGGGCCTTTTTCCTTTTTTAAAAGTGATTTTTGGGGGAAATTCATCTTCCTGTTGTGGACTTTGTGGTTCTACCCATCTGGAGGGGTGGTTTAAGGGTTCCAGCCCAGCATTACAACAAGGAGAATGACCACTGCATCAGGACAGCCTGGCTTGCAGAGGCAAGAGCTGGTGAGCTCAGTGTGATTTCCTTCTCGACAGGGACTTCTTGCCTGTGGCCTCTGTGTGTGTTGCTCTCCAGGTCCTGACAGAGATCCCATGCCTAGCTCCCCTCCTGGCTGCTCTCTTTCCCTGTGGGATTAGTGGTAGATCTTACGGGCCTCTTTTTGCCCCCAAAGGAGCTGAGCCTGCTGTGCTCCGTGTTGCTGCTATAGTTGTGGGCCCCCCAAACCAAGGCTTTCAGCATGTTCATTGTAGTGCTAGAAGGACAGAATTGGACCAGGATGCTGATGAAGTGGACTGTATGAAGCATTCTTTTTTAAGATGTCAACCTTAGAGTCTAAAATGAGTCGGTCAACCATGGCTGGAGGGGCAAATCTGGTCCACTGCCTGTGTTTGTAAATAGAGTTTACTGGGACATCTGTGGCTGCATTTGAGGCCCCTAGGGAGCCTTTGCAACTGACTGGCTCTCAAAGCCTGAGATACTGACTCTCTGGCCCTTTACAGAAATAGCTTACAGTTTGCTGGTCTGGAGTGTTGGGATGAGTGTGGGACATGAGGACTCAGTGTGTTAGTGGAATGGGCTGTTCTAGGAACCCCGTGGCCCTCATGCAGTGGTGTGTGGCCCCAGGAGCCCTGGCAGACAGCTTGCCATCGCATTGCAGGGTGGGACCGAGACATTGTACTGGTGGGATGCCTTGACGATGGTGGCTGACCCAGTTCACATGGTCGGCATAGATTCAATTCTCTGAGGGCACCTACTCTGAGGCTGGCTGTCTCCCTCCGATTTCATGCAGATGTGAATGCTTCCCGCCCTGTTCAATCCCTTGGGTTTCTCGGAAGCGCTTCTCGGCACTGCGTCAAGGCTGGCATAGCTTCCAGTAGGCCTGCCTTTCTATTTGTGACCTGCTGGTGAACTCTGAAAACAGGGCCAGCGTGTAAGTCTCTGCTGGAGCTGGGCGGGCAAACATCTGCCTCTGATTCCAGACAAGCTGTGGCCCATGTCTCCTAGCCCCTGGCCTCAGCTCCATGGCATACTGCGGGGTCAGGGTCATCTTTCAAGGGGGGATTGTGCCCAGTAAGGATTGGTTGTTCTCATGGTGTCTTTGAACATGCACTTCATGGCATGAAGAATAATTAGATGATGGTGGCTTCAGATGGGGCTCTTATAATGACGACAGTGTGCAGCCGGCATCTCCTACTGCCCAGGAGTGAGCGCTCTATGGGCTAGGAGGCTTCATTGAAAAGCTTCTGGAGCTTTCTTAGCTTGGGATGAGTGCCATCTGTAGATAGATTCTGAATTAGATGCCAGTGGCCTGGAAGACATGGGGAAGGGCTTTTCAGGCAGGCCTCCCTGCCAAGGGGCTGCGGCTTCTGGGTTCTGTCTGAAGAAATAGCATGATTTTGCTCTTTTTAATCTTTTGATGTTGTCTCTCCCTTTTCAGAGTCGGGACTGTTGAACCGCTATAGGTTGGGCAGTGAGATGGGGCGGAAGGGGTGTGTGTCAGTGCTGAGGTTGGGGAACTGTGGGGAGATGTCTGAGGCAGGAGCAGGACTCAGTTAGGAGGAGTGTGTTTCTCCCCTGGTTGCACTATTTTTGGTGTTGGATGCTTGTAGATGTCTGCTTGTTCCAGAGAAATACGCTCTGCTCAGAGTGGATCGGGCAAGTGGGATGAGGACAGCCAGCACTGGGTGCCTGTGTCCAGCTTGTTTCCAATCTACTCTGGTGTTGGGACCAGGCTGTGCTGGCTCCCTTACCTGTGCACAGGGTCCCACTGGTTGAGGGACTTGAGAGTAGAGCCACTAACCCAGTGATCTGTGCCAGCAAGTGGAGCTGCGTTAAGAACTATTTTGAAGTGGCTTCTGGCCTAGAGTATAGGATTGATATGAGGCCCTCCCTTCTCTTAGCCCTGACATCTAGCATGTCTTTGGTGACGCTTCCTCCTTGTCTCTGAGCAGGCGAGGTTGATGGCCCCTTTGGGTGAGCCTGGGTGAGAATGGGGCCAATGAACCAGTCTGCCAGTGCCTGCGTGTGCAGGCTCACAGGCCGGCAAAAGAGGTTCGGCTGACACTGTGCTAGGAAGGCATGAAGCTTTGAACCCCTTTCTCCTTGGGTTGAAGGTTGCCCCAGAGCTGTGGCCTGATACACTTCATCCAGGCATCTTCACATGGCTCCTCCTGCTGCCTCTCCTCTTCCTGGTCTTGGTCTCTCACCTGTGAACTCACTGGGGCCTGGATGCTTTCAGGTGACAGGAATTGCCAAGTGTGATCTGCTGGGCACATCACAGTTCAGCCTTGATGAGTGGCCAATCTGAGTGGATGTGACACCTACCTCCATGCCCTTTTCTCAGGGCTCCGGTGCTATTTCTGGGGCTCTGCATTCAGGAGTAAGCACACCACTTGCTATAGGCATGGGCATCCTTCTGCTATTGTGTGGCTCCGGGGGGTCTAGTGAGTTTAGAGATGCTGTAGGCAAGTCACTAGAGAGAGCAGGGTCCAGGTTTCAAGGTGGCCAAGCTGGAGCTAGTTCTGAGCCAGCCTGAAGGCCTGAGAAGGCTGTCCACTGTCTTGCGTTCATGTGGCACCCAGGGGGCCTAGACACTGAGGATCCAGATGCCCGTCAGTTGTCTCTCTGATGGGCCAGAGCTGAGGTAGTAGGCCTTATTGATTCTAAACCCTCACTGGTGTTGACTGCACGTGGGCTGAGCAGCTGCAAAGTGAGGCTAGTGAGGCTAGGGAACTGGCTGAACAGTGGCGCCATCCTCTGGATCTCAGTTTTCCCCTGTGCTGTGTGGGGGTCATTGTAATGTTGTGGGCTCTGTGCCTTCCTTCTTTGTGCACCCTCAGCTGTCCAGGAATGTAGTCAAGGCCTGAGGTGACTCTGAAAGGTAGGAGTTTGCTCCTCTGTTGGAGCCTTGGGCCAAGGGTCTCCTAGGTATATGCATCACAGACCCCAGACCAGCTGGCTCTTTGAGAGCTCAAGGCTACAGGTCTGTGGGGGCCCTCAGGGCCTGTCAACTGGTATAGGGACTCTGTGGTGTGCAGGGTTTCCCAGAGTGGGTGGGTTCCCACATAAGGAGCATTTCTCATGATAGCCATCAGGACATGCTAAAGGTGGGGAGTGGGAACACAGCACACACAAGACACCACTGGGCTTTAGCTACGATGATGCCTGGAGTGATGTAACCTGGACAGCTCCATTTGTTTAAAGTTGATCCTTGAAAACAACAACAAAACAACGTAAAAGAAAACGACAGAAGAAAAAAATAAAGTTGGGTCTTATGTTTTTCGTTCCTTATTCATCCATTGATTAACCCTGTGGGTGGTGCTGGGGTGACAGGTCTGACAGGTGGGGTCAGAAGGCTCAGAGTCTGAGCTCTGTAGATTGGCCAATTCTGGAGGGATGAAGGTAGCTGTTTTGAAAATCCGTTCCCAGCCCTGAGGATTTTGGAGTCTGTAGCTGCTGCTTCTTCTGCCCCATCACAGATGAATGTGCGAAAAAAAACACGTACACAGCAGTTTTATACAGGAGTCCATGAGGAATCCTGAAGTTTGCAGAAAATATAGGGGAAATTCAGAAGAGTGAGCCTCATGTCATTGTTTTCACTCAGGATGTGCCTTCAGAGTTTGTTACCCAGAGAGTCACAAGATTGCATTTAAAAAAACAGAACAGAGTCACATCAGTCAGCCCACGCAGGCAGATCCATCCAGAGAGCCTCCCACCTTCCTCAGCCCTCCACTGCCTGGCCCATCTGCACAGTGACTGGGCTCCCATCAGCCAGGGACTGAAATGCAGCGCCATGTGCCCACTGTTTGCCGGTGCCTCCACCTGAGCAAGGGTCACAGTTGATACAGGCCTGTCCCTCTCCTTCCCCAGGTGCCTTGTCCTTACCTGGGGTGCCCTCTGTCCCCTCCTGACTCACTCCTGTCACGCCCACAATCCACAGAAAGCGCTTTGTCAGCATTGATGGCGCTCTGCTTGTGGTCACGGTTCCCGGAAGCCTCTCTGCACCCACAGCCACAGAGCCTGCCCTGTGTTCCTATGGCCATCGCCCCAGTGTGGCTGTGTCTGTTTGCTGGGCTCCCTGCTGTCCTGGAGCCGTCATTTGTCTCTGAGTGTGTGGGTCCTTAATGGGAGGGATTGAGCCTCAGTGACGGGCTGCTCTTAGGGCCTTCCTGTCCCACAGAACTCAGGTATTTGGTGGCCTAACGGGCTTCTTCCGCCTGTTACAGACCCCTTGTCTGGGCCAGCCAGATGGCGGTGCCACTGGGCTATGCTCATTGGCTGTGATATGTGATTCCTAATTCCTGATCTTGCATCTCCCAGACTCAAACCACCCTCATGGGATACCGGGGACCCCATTACTCAGGTTCCGGTGACCTCTCAACTGCTAAGGGCCTTTCTTTGGAAGTCTCTTGTCCAGTGTCAGTCTTCACTGCCTCCCCCACTTCCTGTTCACCAAACAGTGCGCTCCCCAAGGACAGAGGTTTCAGGGGAGGGCCTGACGCGTGCCAGGTCTTAGTTGTGAGTCGTGAATTTGACTGGCCTCCCTTTTCTGGATCAGTGCTTTCCGATTTTGTTTTGCTTTTACACGGTGCAGCCAGCCTTTGGCACCAGCCAGGTGTGTCAGACAGACCAGCAGGAAGTGCCTGGGATTGCGCTCCCTGTGCACATCCTGCCGAAGTCCATGCCCGTGACTCCTGTCTATCTTGCCAGCTCCCCTGCGCAGCTGGCCCCTGGCCCAGAATGCTTGCCTAGCCCGACCACACATAGCTGAGGGAGGGCCCAGCTCTGAGGTGCTACCCATGAGTCCTGCCTTATTCTCCTCTTCCCCCCAACAGTGGCTGACAGTTCCTCCCGTCTCTGCCAGATCTCTGCACCTTTCCCATTTTATCTCGCACTCTGGATTAAGTGATTCTTCCTAACTTTGTGGTAGTGTTGGTCAGAAACCATGTCTCACTCTCATATATGTTTTCCTAGTGGCTTCTTGTGTGTCTTAGCCAAGTGACTCTTGTGTGCTCTATCTTTTATCTATGTGGTATCGTCACCATTTTCTGTTGGGTTGTCTGTCTTTTAATGGGGCTCACTTTAGCATGGGTTGACCCTTGGGCGCTCTCACTGCCTCCTGAGTGCTGTCTGCTGGTGGAGCGGTGAGGTTGTTCCTTCTCCCAGGCCTGACCCACTGCACTCCTAACCAAACAAGATCGCCTCTCCCACTGGGAAGTTTTGGCCCGAGTTGGCCTTTGGAAATTGTCCTGGTGTCCCCATAAGCTCTGCTCTGGGGAATTGAATATGCAGAGTTGGCACCGAGCTGCCCATTTGTCATTTTCTTGAGCATGACTGTGGACCCAGTTGGCCAGTGGCTTTGAAGCTCTTGGGCCATGTTGTCAGGCTGGTTTCCAAGGTCTTGGGTTTGCTTTAATTACCTTGTGACACATTAGTGAAAGCACACAAGCTATGCTGTGAATTGGAAAGTACTGCACTCTATGGCCCCTGACAGTTCCCAAAGTCAGTTCACATATATTTTGTGTTCTAGCCCATGGCTGCAACTCTTTGAGCAGGGCAGTCAGGCCGCAGCCTCCTGTTGTGCCCAGTATCGCTGTCCCCTGTGTTTTGTTTGTTACCCTGGTGGGAGAGCAGACACAGTGAGGTTCCGGGGCCATGGTTACCCCCGGAACACCCCTTAGGGTTGAGTATATAACCTCGCGGGGTCGGAGTCATTCCCATTTCACAGATGTGAAAACCGACCAGCCCAGGCATTGTGTCCATCACTAGTACAGGCCATATTGCCACTGAAGGGTGGTTTTCCCTGACCCTGGTGGTCTTGCCGCCTGGCACATGTCAGGGATTTTTGTTTTTTGAAGAATGTGGCAATGTTGTATTTTCCAGTGTTCTGAAACATAGAGGCCAGAGCTGGAGGCCACCTGAGTGGCAGAGCTGGTTTGCACTGTTTGTACCTTGTTTCAGAGGTAAGTGAGTAGGCCACCAGCCCCAAGTGACTAAAGCCAGAGAAGTTAAGTGTCTGACTGAGGTCACACAGCTTTTAAATGGCAGATTCTAAAGCAGAAGTGAATCTTGTGATCTCAGCTTCAGAAGTTTTGCTCTCAGTTCCCAGCAGCTGCCAGTGGCCCCAGTGCATCATTCTTGCTCTTTAACCCCTGCTTCCCATCGCTGCTGGGACCAGCTGTTTGATGTGGAGGCCAGGCAGGTGCGCCCAATCTCCTGTAAGGAGAGGAGGGAACACCAGGTGCTGCCTCAGCTTTCAAGCAAGGCCTGACCCTTCCCAGGTCTGGGTTGGGGCTGAGTGGCCTGGGCTGGTGTGGAGGAAGGACCCCTGGACCTCGGGGTCTTAGCCCTGCCTGGGGCAGCCACGGGCCATGATAAGAACCATACAGGTCCCCCAGAGTTAACCTGACCTCTTACTCTGGGTGATTCTAGGTTCCTGACCCAGAAGTCTAAAAAGGATTTGGATTGTACTGGACATTCCCACTGCCGGCCCATGCAGCTGTCCAGCGCCAGCAAGGCAGTCTGGTTTCTTTTTTGTTAATCCTCATCTGAAGATATTTTCCCCATTGATTTTAGAAAGAGTAGAAGGGAGGGAGAGAGACACCTCGATTGATAAGTTAGTCTGTTTTCCCTTCCTGAATTTAACTCTGGTCCTCTGAGCAGCTGGCCTGGAGTCCTGCCAGGTTCCACTTCCGTGATGACTCAGATCAGAAGCTGCTCCTGAAACCAAATTTCAGGCCTGAAGTAAAATGGTTTTGATGATCTGGGTTGATGAGTAGGAGACTTGATCTTGCCTCCTGGATGTTTCGTGTTTCTGAAGTGACGTGTGCTCATTGGGAAGATTTGGAGTCAAGGCTACCATGAGAGGCCTCCTTCCGTCACTAGGGCTGCCTTCCTGTCTCCCCCTACACAGACTGTACCTTTTGAGTAATGTTTTAAAAAGTTGTTTCTCTTGCCTGGCTGGTGTGGCTCAGTGGTTGAGTGTCAACCTATGAACCAGAAGGTCATAGTTGGATTCCTGGTCAGGGCAACATGCCCTTGTTGTGGACTCCAGTGGGGACTGTGTCAGAGGCTTTCAATCAATGATGCTCTTTCATCATTGATGTTTCTATCTCTTTTTCCCTCTCCCTTCCTGTCTCTGAAACCAATAAAAACATTTTTTTAAAGTTGTTTCTCACATCTGACCTAGTTTTTTTTTTATTCTCAAGGCTGTCAGCTGGATGTAGCCTCACTGTCTCAGGTTACCCCTCAGGATGTGTTGGGTCTTTGGGACAACCCCACTAGCGGGCACCTGTGTGCTGGGACTAGAGCAAAGAGCTGTGAAGAGTGGGCAGTGACCCAGCAGACCTTTCCTAGGCTGCAGGGTGAAAGGAGGCATTTCCCGGGGACCAGGTAGCCAGTGGGTCTCTTCCTCTGTCTGTGGACCCATGGATCCATCCAGTGTGGCCATCCTGCTTACCTTGCCCATTGGATCAAACTGGATAGGTTAGAGATAGAAAAATATGCCTTAGCTGTAGCCGGTTTGGTTCAGTGGATAGAGCGTTGGCCTGTGGACTGAAGGGTTCCAGGTTTGATTCCGGTCAAGGCCACATGCCTGGGTTGTGGGCTTGTTCCCCAGTAGGGGGCGTGTAGGAGGCAGGCAATTGATTCTTTCTCATCATTGATGTTTCTGTCTTTCCCTCTCCCTTTCTCTCTCAAATCAATATAAATCTATTTTTTAAAAAAAATAAAAATAAAAATATGGCATATTCTTATCATTCCATCCTCTGAGTGGGCCACTGTACTCCCATTTAATGGTCTTTGTTTTCTGGCCAAGCTGAAATGCCACGCCTGCATTTGGGAAGCCAGGCCCTCTCTGCTCTGGCCAGCAGCCTTGGCCTGGGAGAGGACAGAGGTGTCATCATGCTGCCAAAATCCTAGTGAGCTCCACAGACCCCAGTACAGAGAGGATCTTTTCTAGAAGGTGTCAGACAGAGCTTCCCAGCACAGTCTGGTGGCCAGTCTGGTGACCACTCTGGTGATAGTGGCTCCTGCTTATCACCCTGGTCTCTGAGCTGCCTCTTTCCTTTCTGATTTCTCAGATAAATCCCTGGACTTGTAGAAATTGTCCTAACTAGCAAAAGCACCCCCTTCTTTCTTGGTTACTCTCAAGTTCTGGTCTCCATGTGGAGGACTAAGGCAGCTCAGTTCTACCCTCTTGGCTTTACAGACTACATTTGGTCAGGAGTAGCCTGGCCAGGTCACTGTGTGTACGCCCTGTGCTCTAAGGTGCTCAGAGCCATCTTTTTATTTTGGGGATTGTAGGGGCTCTTAGGAGGGTCATGGGAGCTGGGGGCATGTACTTAGCCTCTCTTGCTATCATCTCAGCCTTTCTGATGGAGGTGTTCCCTGTCAGGGAATTGGGAGATGGGACAGGAGTGACAGCTGTTCCAGGGAGCACAGCGTGTGCCTGGAATGTGCAGGGGTTGGGGGAGGCCACCGGACGCTGGGGAACGGTGTCCAGAGTGGGAAGGGGAGGTTCAAGAGGCCAGGTGGGATCCAGGTAGGGGTTCTAGACATGCCTAGAGAGGGGGCATTCATGTCCAAGTGTTCTCTCAGTCATGTGATGTCTTCTGTGCCCACATGCACCATAATAATGGCATTTTAAATAACTGGAACCAACTGCTCCAGAATTTGGCTGCATGAAGATCCCTTACCCCACCCCTGTGGGCACTAGGAAGCATTGTGCACATCAGTCCCAGCAGTACTTGGGGGTTGGGGTGCTGATGTTCCATAACTGAGCTAGCACTTTATGTGGCTTTTCTGGTGAGTCCTCACCCCGACTTTCTGAGGCCAAGAGTAAATATTGGTTCAGAAACAGTGGATTTATGGGGGCTAATTTTTTTTTTAACTCCAGTGACTTATAAGCACTTTTCTAGTCTGGCCACTCATGGCCAAACTCCATTTGAGGTAGCTCCCAGTAAGTCCATGAGTTCTAGACAGGGACCATGTCCCTTTCTGGGCATGGATCTCCTCTTTGATACCCAAAATATATATAACTAGAGGCCTGGTACATGAAATCTGTGCATGGGTAGAGTCCCTAGGCCTGGCCAGTGATCAGGGCTGATCAGGGCCTTCCGGCTGCCGGCCAGGGCCTCCCTTCATTCTGCACCGCCCCCTAGTGGTCACTGCACGTCATAGAGAGCGATCGAACTCCCAGTTTCCTGGTCGAACTGCTGGTCTCCCGGTCGAACTCCCAAGGGGACAGTTTGCATATTAGGCTTTTATATATATAGACTAGAGGCCTGGTGCATAAAAATTTGTGCACTTGGGGGGGGGGCATCCCTCAGCCCGGCCTGTGCTCCCTCGCAGTCTGGGAGCCCTCGGGGGATGTCCACCTGCTGGCTTAGACCTGTTCCCTGGGGGGATTGGGCCTAAACTGGCAGTCAGACATCCCTCTGGCAGCCAGGAGTCCTCGGGGGATGTCCACTTGCCAGTGGGGAGCAGGCCTAAGCTGCTGGTGGACATCCTTAGCGCTGCTGAGGAGGCGGGAGAGGCTCCAACCACCACCGCTGTATTGGCAGCCGTCAGCCTGGCTTGTGGCTGAGCAGAGCTTCCCCTGGTGGTCAGTGTGTGTCATAGTGACCAGTCATTCCCAGTCGTTCTGCTGTTAGGGTCAATTTGCATATTACCCTTGTATTATATAGGATAGAGGCCTGGTACATGGGTGGGGGCCGGCTGGTTTGCCCTGAAGGGTGTCCCGGATCAGGATGGGGGTCCCGCTGGGGTTCCTGGCCAGCCTGGGTGAGGGGCTGATGACTGTTTGCAGGCTGGCCACAGCTCCTTAAGGGTGGGGGTCCCTGCTGGGGTGCCTAGCTAGCCTGGGTGAGGGGCTGATGGCTGTTTTCAGGCTGGCCAAGGCCCCCAGTGGGGACCCTCACCCCATGAGGGTGTGGCCAGCCTGGGTGAGGGACTGATGGCTGTTTGCAGGCTGGCCACAGCCCCTTCAGGGTGGGGTGCCTGGCCAGCCTGGATGAGGGGCTGATGGCTGTTTGCAGCCTGGCCACATCCCCTTCCGGGGGTGGGGGGGGGGATCCTGCCGGGTTGCCTGGCCAGCCTGGATGAGTGGCTGATGGCTGTTTTCAGGCTGGCCAAGCCCCCTAGCAGGGACCCTCTCCCCATGAGGGTGTGGCCATCCTGGGTGAGGGGCTGATGGCTGTTTGCAGGCTGGCCACAGCCCCCAGCCACTCAAGGTCCCAGTGGAGGCTGGCTGGAAGCAGGTATCTGGGATTTATTTGTCTTCTACAATTGAAACTTTGTTGCCTTGAGAGGAGGCCACAGCCTGCCAGGGCAGGGGGAAGCTTGGCTTCCTCCATCACCGGGGCAACCAAGCCTCCTGCTTGCTCCAGCAACGTGGCTGCCAGCGCCATCTTGGTTGGGTTAATTTGCAAATAGCCACTCTGATTGGCTGGTGGGCGGGGCTGGTGGGTGGGGCTTGTGAGTGCCACGAAGGTACGGTCAATTTGCATGTTTCTCTTTTATTAGATAAGGTTACCAAGGAAATGCACTACACAGAGAATGAGTGAAATATTAAAATGAAATGTGTGGCCTTGTAACAAATTTACCATTGACCAGCCGGTGTGGTTCAGTGGTTGGGCATTGTCCCATGCACCAAGAGGTTGCTGGTTTGATTCCTGGTCAGGGCACATGCCCAGGTTGCAGGCTTGGTCCCCAGTAGGGGGGTGTGCAGGAGGCAGCTGATCAATGATTCTCTCTCATTGATGTTTCTATCTCCCTCTCCCTTCCTCTCTGAAATAAATTAAAAAATTTATTTTTAAAATTACCATATTAATGTCTTAAATGATGAGATTTAGCAGCAAATCTAATTTCTGTAATTTTGAAATAGTGATGAGCAAAAATAGTTTTTGAAGACATCTGCTCAACTAGCCTTTTATGTGCTAAAGCATACTAGAGTTGATGCCACTCACACTGCTATAGTTTGTTGCCTGTATTTGTAACTAAGGAAATTCTAAGTTTCAGTTGGTGGAAATAAGTGTTTTTTTTCTTCCTACCCAGATTCAGGGACAGCTCAAGTTTGAGGCGTGCCCTGTGGACTTCCTCCAATGCAGGGGGCCCTTAGGAGCTGTCCTGAGCAGGGGGTCTCAGTAAGCTGCTATGACGGATGAGGACACTTCTGAGTCTCAGTCTTGAAACAAGGTTCCTCTGAGAGGCAGGTGACCCTATGGCTGTGGCTGGAGCAGGCCAAGTGGAACCTGGAGCCTCTTGTGCCAGAATTTCAGAGGGTTCAGAGAAGGGCAGGGTTGGGTCGAGAGCCAGTGCCAAGAGCCCTGGCACTATAATTAAGAACTGTAATGCATTTGAGACCATTGCAAAAGGCAGTTTCTGAGTCTGTCTGAATTAGGCTTTTCCAGAGAAACAGAAACAATTTGAGGAGGGGAGACTTATTTTAAGGAATTGACTCATGTGATCATGGCTGTTGAGAAGTCAGAAATCTGTAGGATAGACTGACAGGCTGGAGATAGGCTGATGTATCTATAGTCCAAAGGTGGGCTGGAGGCAGAATTTCTTTCTCCTCCAGGGCACCTTGATCTTTTTCTCTTAAGGCCTTTTACTGATTGGATGAAGCCCACCCACATGGAGGGTAATCTGCTTTACTCAGAGTATGTTGGTTTAAATGTTAATCTCATCTAAGAAACTTTCACCCAACATCTAGACTGCTATTTGACCAAAGAACTGGGTTCTATGGCCCAGTTGACACAATTTACCATCACACTGCCGATGTTACCGTAGACATGTAAATAAGTGTAATAGGAGAAGGTAGGACTCCTGCTTACACTGGATGCTGAGGCCAGCAGAGATAGGAACTGCATTTTATGGCCACCACTGTGAAGCTGTGGACAGCGGGGCTGAGCCTGGCCTACACATGGGGAATAGGCATCTGCTGTCAGCTGCTTGAGGAGAAGGCAGGCTGAATAGAGTAGCCCTGCCCAGATGGTCAGAGTTAACAGACCACTGTGGGCAGACAGACCCCAGGGGCTTCTGTCTGGGGTGCTTCTTGGGCTACAGTTGTCACCTCAAGGCATATAGCTGAAACACTGTGTGTTCCTGTCCCTTCTCTGAAATCAATAAAAAAATATATTTAAATAAATAAATAAAATAAAATGTCATTGTCCTAAAATGACAAAGAACAGCTGAGGAACTTCCAGATTAAAGGTAGCTGACAAGACAGGCGGTTCTGCTATGTACCAGTCTCCACACAGGAGGGAGAGCAATGCAAGGACATTGCTAAGCCATGTGACAATGTGGAAAGTAGACAGTGGCACAGTGTCCTGTCAGTAATGAATATAGTGAAGCTGGTGGCTGCCATGTGATTACAAGTGAGAGTACCTTCACTCCTTTGCTTAGCAGAGCTCCAGCTGCCTCCTGGTTTCTTGTGGGGGCAGAGGGAGGGAAGGGGTCAGCTTTTAGGAAAATACCTGAAGCTTATTTTGTCGGTTTGAGCCAAGACCAGTTACTTTGTGTGTGTGTGTGTGTGTGTGTGTGTGTGTGTGTGTTAATTCTCACCAAAGATATTTTTATTTATTTATTTATTTATTTATTTATTTATGAGTGTGGAGGAAGAGAAGAGAGGAAGAGAGAGAGAGAGAGAGAGAGAGAAAGAGAAACATCAGTGTGAGAGAGAGACATCTATTAGTTGCCTCCCGCATGCGCCCTGACCAGGGCCGGGGAAGGAACCTGCAACCCAGGTACCTACTCTTTTTTTTTTTTAATTATTCATTTTTAATAAAGTTTTATTGATTTCAGAGAGGAAGGGAGAGGGAGAGAGAGATAAAAACATCAATGATCAGAGAGATCACTGATTGGCTGCCTCCTGCATGCCCCCCCCACACTGGGGACAGAGTTTGCAATCAGGCATGTGCCCTGACTTCCTGGTTCATAGGTCGATGCTCAACCACTGAGCCACACTGGCTGGGCCCAGGTACCTACTCTTGACCGGGAATCAAACCCAGTACCCTTGAGTCCAGAGGCTGACGCACTATCCACTGAGCCAAACTGGCTAAGGTGTCATTGATATTTCTGTCTCTCTCTCCCTCTCCTCTCCTCTATGAAATCAATAAAAATAATATTAAAAAAACAAAAATAAAAATCTCTCCAAAACTCTCCAAATCTGATGATAGAAAAATGACCCAGTTTTTAAAAATATGTTTGAGATTTGTGCAGTTTCATCATAGAATATATAAGAATGACATATTAGTCCATAAAAAGATCGTCCGTGTTATTAGTCATTAAGGAAATGCAAAGTAAAGCTATAATGAGCCCTGGTCAGTGTTCTTAGAGCATTGGCCTGCACACCAAAGGGTCATGGGTTTGATTCCTGGTTAAGGTCACGTACCTGGGTTGCAGATTCCAACCCCAGCCCCAGTAGGGATGCATGTGGCAAGCAACCAATCTATATGTTTCTCTCCTCTTCTTCCCCTTCCTCCTTCCCTTCCACTTGCTCTAAAAATCAATGGAAAAGAATATCCTCAGGTGAGGATTAACAAAAAATAAAGAAAAGAAAAAAATAATCTACAAGGAGATATTACTTCATATCTCTCAGAATGGCTCAAATAAAAAACCTGACAACACTAAATACTGACATGGATGGGGAGCGGCTGGAGCTCTCCTTCATTGCTGGTGGGAATGCAAATGGTGCAGCCACTCTGGAAGATAGTTTGGCACTTTCTCATGAAGTTACACATACATTTATCATAGGACCTAGCAGTCACACTCCTGGGTGCTCACCAAGTGAAATGAAAACTCATGTCCATACAGAAATCTGTACATGAATGTTTATGGCAGCTTTACTCATTAGTCCCCCGAACTGGAAATGACCCAGTGTCCTCAGTCGGCAAATAGATGAGCACACTGGTATAATACAGTGGTTAGTACTCAAGCAGTAATAGGAATGGACTTCAGTGATAGTAACATGGACTCATCTCAATGGCATTATGCTAAGTGTGTGTGTGGTCACTTGGATAAGGGCCCCCGGTAGATGTCCAGGTCTTAACCCTTGGAGCCTATGAATGTGACCTCACATGGAAACAGGACTTTGCAGGTGTGACTAAGTTAAGGCTCTTTATATTGGGAGGCCAAATGTAATCCCAAGTGACCTTATAAGAGAGAGGCAGAGAGAGTTGACACAGACAAGAAGAGAAGATGATGTGACCACAGGGCAGAGATGGGGGTGATTCTGCCTCAGCCAAGGATACCTGGAGTCCCCAAACTTGGAAGAAGCGAAAGCTTTTCCCCTGAGCCTCTGAAAGGAGTGCAGCCATGCAGGATTTGGGCCCACGGACTGATTTCAGATTTCTGGCTTCCTGGACTGTAAGAGACTAAACTTGTTGTTTTAAACCACCAAGTTTGTGGTAATTTGTTACAACAGCCACAGAAAAGAAATGCAGTATGATTCCATTTACATGACCTTCTGGAGAAGGTGCGGCATTAGGGACAGAAAACAGTGGAGATGGGGGGGTGGGGGGGTGGGGATGGAGTACCAGTGGGCATGCTGAATTCCAGCAGAAAGCAAGATGGCCAGTACAGTATGCTGACCCAGGAAGAAAACAAATGTGTGGGAGGGTGTCAGGCCACAGTGTCAGGTGATTTGCACTTGTTTTTCTAATCCTTAAGGTTTCTTAAAAACTTTTCCCTAAGCTTCCTATACACCTTCATGTGCTGTGCTGGCCCGTGGGTCGGTCCTGATTGACACCTGGCTTGTAGCTGCTTGGAGTCCCTTTTCTTGCTAATATGTGTCTGTCTGTCCATAATGATGAATGTGCTGCCAAGGGGAGGGGCTGACTTGGACCCCTGTTTAGGCCCTGTTCAGGTTTCCCAGCTCAGCCCTGAGCTGGCCACATCCAGTAGACTGACCTTCTGGGTACATATCCCACACCTTCTTCCTCCGTGTCTGTGGTTCATGGAAATGGCCCCTCATGGTCGCAGACACCATCTGAACTCTCCATGTCCTCAGTGTCCCGCTCAGAACCTGCCAGGAAGTGTTAGGGAGGGTTCCTGAAAGGCATTTCCTAATCCTCTGTTCTTTACTGGAAAGGAGGGGAAAGTTGCCAGGAGGTCTGCAGCCAGGCCTTTTCTCCAGACTTCACCTCCCCCTTTCCTGGCCACACTCCACTCATGAAGGTTAGGGCCTAGCCCTGCAGGATCACACAGGCTCTCTTTAAAGAGGAACAGATGCTTTTCCTTCTATTACTTTCCATGGACACCTTTGGGTTACGGGGGTGACAGGGTGGGTCAGGCCAGGTATACAGCAGGGAATGCACTGCCTGGGCGGTGTTGACACTGTGTCTACTGGGCATTTCAGGACTTGGGTGCTGTTTCCCACGCACAGCCTCTGTCGGGTGTCCCAGGGCTGCATCCAGATTAGGCCAGTCCTTGCTAGATCTGTTTTGTGCACCATATGGGGTCTTTTCTGTGTCACTTTTATTTTAAACCTTTCACATGGGTATGTTCACACATAGACAGAATAGAGAATAATGACATTCCGTGAGCAGTCACCCAGCCTCACCCTCTGTGAGCATCTCACCGAGCATTTTTTAAAAAAAATATGTTTTTATTGATGTTTTTTTGAGAGAGGGAGAGAAACATCGATGTGAAAGAGAAACATTGATCAGCTGCCTCCTGCATGTACCCCGACTAGGGATCGAGGTTGCAACCTGGGCAAGTCCCTGACTGGGAATTCAATTGTCGACTTTTCGTGCACAGGACAATGCTCAACCAGCCACACCGGCCAGGACTGAGGGTCATTTTTAAAAACAATCCCACATATCTATTCATTTCGTCCATGTCCTTTTAATGACAATATTGAATGTTAACAGATATGGACTGGTTTTTGTAGATACAACCTCAGTGCAGCTCCATGAGAGCACTGAAGCTCACCCCCTGGCACCCTGCCAGCTGTCTCCACGGGGTCTTCAACTGTGTCTGGGTCAAGCCAGGGCCATGTAGAGCCACTCGTGATGTGCATGCCAAGTGTGTGGTACTCTGTAGCACTCCATCATTCTTCCCCTTGTGCCATCTACCTATGAGGAAACCAACAGGTTGGTCCTATGGAATTTTCTGCGTTCTGCCCTGATGATCATTCTCCCCTTGCTTTCCTTATGGCATTGATTAGCTCAGGGCTCCTTAGCCGAAGCCTGCTGACTCCTGGGGCAGGCTCATTCTTTACTGTGGGGGCCATCCTATGCACTCTGGGTGCTAGGCAGTATTCCTGCCTCCACCCACCAGGTGCCAGAAATACCTTCCTTCCTAGTCAAGTCATGACAACCAAAAGTGTCCTTTGGGGCAGAATCACCCACCATCATGAGTGTAACTCTGTGCCTTACCCACTGGCTTTCTGTGAACCTGTAGCTGGACCTGGACATGGATTTCATAAGCCACTTCCTATTGCCTCATCCTTTAAGGCTCTTCTCCATGGGTAGAGATAAGGGAATTCTGACCATCTTGAGTTCCTTCTCATCCTTGACCCATCTTATGGGAGAGGGTTCTTAGGCAGGCATTTGTGCCTCCTCCTATGGGGCCGCCCAGCTCCCTGGCTGTCACCTATCCTGTACGCTCCCCATTTTCTCTCACACGCATGGCCGTCTTTCCTACATGGCTCCCCCCCGCCCCCCCGCCAAAAGGGAGCTGCCAGGGGGCCAAATGATTGCAGGGCACAAATGTTCCTGCCTCATTGCATTGAGGCCTCCTTACTACCTGCTCCACTAGGCCTCCCTGCTTACTCCCTGGCTTGGCTGATGTGCGGCACCAGCAGTGATCCTTGTCCTGAGCAGCTCCCAACTTCATCCCCATTTGAGACTAGTGGGAGATGGTACATTGCCATGCGGGGACCTGACAGGTGCAGTGTGGGGGCTGGGCTTCCTGGGCTAGCCTGCTGCTCAGGAGACACTGCATTGGATGGCTTAAAAGTGGGTATGTGTGACCTTTGAGCCTGCATTGGGAATGACATAACTCCCCCTGCCCCTGAGAGTCTGAGGAGACTTGGGGCATTGTTGTGATGCCTGAAGTGCAGCCCATTCAGGTACCAAGGTCACAGGTGTGGAGGCAGCAGTGCAGTGATAGGGGTATCCAGGGCAGTTACATTACCTGGTGCCTTGATAATTTTGGTCTGAGGGCTGATCCAGAAGCCGCTGAGGCAACAGGGAAATGAGTACAGGCAATGTCCAGGCCAGTGCATCAGATCCTGTTGGTCCTAGGATGCTGCCTTCTGTCCTGCTGCGTAGATAAGGTAACAGGGCAACACTCCCCCACCTAACCTCATGAGCTGTCGGCCCCTGCAGGGAGCAGCCAGCCAGGTCATGATGGCCATGTTGCCATGGGAAGCACCTGAACCTCTATGATGGGAGTGATGCTGGTCCTACCGTGAAGGAACCTCTGATTTGGGCTCTGGCTGCTTGCTCAGAAGACACTGTTGGTGCCACACCCACCTTCTGGGAGCCCGCAAGTTTGAGCCCGGACACCACCACTGCTTTTCGTTTGCACCATGCCTTCTCACATTTGGTTGTGTGTGTCCAAATCTTGCACTTCGTTATTCTTATCTGTGTCTCAGACTGTCAGTGATCTTTTACAGAAATGTAACTTACTCTTTCATATTCATAGAGGGGTTCGCCATGCCCAGTGCTCTTCATTGTCTGTGAGATCCTCATGTCCATTTGATGTCACTCCCTCCTCCTGAAGAACTTCCAGGACCTTCCTTGTAGTGCAGATTTGCTGTAAACATACTCTCGGCTTTTGTCTCTCTGGACAAGTCTCTATTTTACTTTCTCTTTTCACTGGATATAGAATTCTAGGTTGGCAGTTTTCTACCCTCAGCCCTCCAAAGATGTACCTGCTATTGTTAATGGCTAGACAGGAAGCCTGTGGGGAGTCACCCAAGTGCATGTGTGAGAGTAGGAGTGACATACTCTGTTGTTGAGAGGGACTGGTCCTGCTGGAGGGAAGAGGCACCAGACAAGCCCATGTGGCCAGGAGCCTGGCTCGATAATGGCAGCGTGCTGCGTGGGGACATGCACTTGAGGCCAGCCCTCCCAGCATTACAGGGAAAGTGGGGGCTTTTAGGCCTCTTGCTGACTTCTCCAATGTCAAATGTGTCCTTCTCATTGCCCTTGGGGAATGAGTGACCTTGAAAGAAAAGAGTCTTCCAGAGAAGTTACTTGGCAGCTATGAAGCCAGTTAAATGCTTCACTGGATGGCCCACAGGGAGTGTGTGGTTGGAGGAGGGTGGACCAGCATGTGTGAGTACTAGGGCTGTCCTGGTGCAGTTCCTTCACAGGAGATACACCCTGCCTGCTCCTCTCCCTGCTTACCCTAAATCCAGCCTCACGTAACCATGGCCTTTGGAGCTCAAAGACCTTGCTGTGTGTGTGGCACACACGGTGCTTGAGGTAGCCCCTGCTAATCCCTGCACAGAGGTCTGGGCTGAGAGATCTGGGGGCGAAAGAGCCAAGACCCATGTGCCCTCTACCACTGTAATGTCCCAAATTTCTGCCCTGGCGTTGCACTTGCTGTTTCTTCTGCCAGAAACAGTCTTCCTTCCTGGTTTTGATGATCAGGTGTCAGCAGAGAGCTCGTAATAATGACAGGCAGGCTACTTCGAATTGCCTGTGCTGCGGTGTTCTCATGTCTTCTGCTTCCCCTCTACCCACATATATCACTCTTGTGTTAAACGGGCGGACAGATAGGAATCTCTCCCTGCCTGTTGCTCAGAGCCCCTGAGTCTTCAGTAAAGGTCCTCTGTGGGCCTGATCTGCTGATCTGGCACATACTGATCTGCTTTCTGTCTCTTTAGCTTTGCCTTTTCTGGACACATAGATAAATGGACTGATACAGTGCATGGTCTCATATGTTGCTGCCTCTCAGCCAGTGGTTTTTAGGTTCATCCATATTGTGTCCATCAGGAGTTTGTTCCTTTTTATTTTGGGGTGGTATTCTCTTGTTTGGGCATTTGGATTGTTCCTACTTTTCAGATACTAAGAATAATTCTGCTGTGCACATTTTTGTATAGGTTCTCATATGGACGTATCTTTAATTTCTCTTGGCTAATTAACTCCTAGGGGTGGAATTACTGGGTCATGGAGTAACTCTGTGTTTAACATTTTAAGAAAGCGCCGGACTGTTTTTCACAGCAGCCACACAGTGCACGTTTCCACCAGCCATGCGCTAGGGTTCGAGGGTGTTGTCTTTCCTGTGTAGCCATTCTGATAGGCGCACAGTTTGCATTTCATCGATGGGTAACAGCACTGAGCGCCTTCTCATCTGCTCAGTGGCCATCTTTTCACGTCTTTAACCTAATTCCAAGCAGAGGCCACTTACATGTTGCATCTCCAAGGGCCCTGCCAGGACGAGACCCTTATGGGTGGTGTGTTTCTCATTCTTGACTGGCAGCCTAGGCAGGGGTCAGGTCAAGGTCGTGGGTCGGGTCAGGTCAGCTGGTCCTGAGTCTACTTTGAAAGGAGCCTGACCCCTGTCTCAACAGCACCATGGCCTCTGGATGTCCCTTTCTGATAGCCTAGCAGTGTGGGACGATGTGTTTAGAAGTTTGGGGTGGTTTCTGGGGCATCAGATCCCATGGAGGTAAGTGCTAGTGCATGGAGTGACCCCTCGGGTCTGCTTCAGACAGCAGAGTCCTTTGAGATTCTCAGCAAAAGAGTAGGCTCCTGGTAAACAAAGGGGTTGCATGTGTATCCCTCATGTCCAAGCTAGCTGAGCTGTCTCCCTCACATGCCCACAGCCGTCAGCCCAGTGGCTGATGGACCCGCCTATTAAATCCCGGCTTTGCCTGTTGGTTGTTTCTCCCCACGAGGGTGGAGTCACTCCACTACTCAGAGCTACTCCACCTCCCCAGGGCATGCTATGGGCCTGACATTCTGGGTGGGGAGCTGACAGGCAGCCACTCAGGGAGGTGCTGGGGTGGTAGGGAAGTATCCCTTACTCTAAGTGGGGCCAGGGTGGAGGCCAGAGAGGTGGGCTCGGTGATGGAGGTTTGAAGAGCCCAGTACCCCAGTGCCATGTGGGAGAGGCAGGGTCCTATGGGTTTGGGGGATGAGGGAGGGGGCCATGGTGACAAGCCAGGGCCACACTACTACTGTGGTGTCTGCTACTCAGAAGGTGGGTGCTCTAGGCCCAAGGTTAGAAGAGGAGGTGCAGCCCTCTATCTGTATTCATATTCTTTTAAAATTCCACCACAAGGTGATGTCTGAATACCTGAAGCTTGAAGTATTTATTTTGAGTTTTTACTATTTATTTTTTATGACATTTGGAAATTCTGCCACTCCTAGCACAGTGACAAACTGCTCTAAACTGTGACATGGGAGCTAGGCAGGTTTTGGGCTTCATTCTGCCAGTGGTGGGAGGCCAGAGCCACATCATCAGCCTGCCTCCTGGCCAGTGATGCTCGCCCGCCCTGATTTCCATTTGGAGGCGGTGTTAGTGAGGCAGGGTGGCCTGGGCTGGTGATGGGTTTGGGAGACCAGTGAGGGGCTGCTTACTGCCTGTGTCTCCACTCTTGGCCACTCAATGACCCTCAGCCCCAGTCCCCATGCCAGTCAGGGAACTCATATTGATTCTTCAAAACCCTACTTTGGTGACCTTTCCTGTAGTTTTCAGATGTTGTGTTCTCTCTCACCTTTCCTGAGCTCACGGTCTTTACCCTGCTCCTTAGCCAACCGGATGTGAGGCTCTGGATTTATAGGTATCTTTTGTGTTTTTTTGCAGGATTCTGTTTCACTGAGACCATCAATTCGATTTCAAGGAAGCCAAGGGGTGAGTCGTTTTTGTGTTACTCATATGTGGAATTGTGGGACTGGTTCAGTCCGAGGCCTGTCATGACTTGTTGGGCACAGCAGCATTTGGTCCCATCCACCTCCATTCCAGCCTCCATGCCAGGCTAAGCGCCGCCTCTAGATGTGCCCAGTCTGGTCTGGGGCCCACAAATGGTCATCTGTGAGCAGAAGAAAGGTATCCTGTCTAGCACCCCCCAGGGTCCTTCCCTTCCTTCCTGTAGCAGATTCCTACTTGGCTCCCAGGCCCCAATACGCATTCTGACTCAGTCTCTGAGCTAATTCAAAGCTGTGGCCCCAGAGCCCAAGCAGTGTCCCTCTATGGACCCAGGACCATGGGTGTTTGTCTCATTTTGGTACTGAGTTGGGGAGTTACAGAAACTCAGCACCCCCATTTTATTATGAAATGTACTTTATTCTAAATGAACATGTTAATAGAAAAATCAGGGAATGAAAGAAAGGGCAAGTTGTTCACAATCCTTGCCCTCCGGTCTTAGGACACTCATCAGTACCTCCCACCCACCAAACACTCCTTGGAACACCAGTTTTTCTTCTAGTCTTTATTACAAGTCTTTGTTTTTTATCTCAAGAGTTGCCACATGTGTCTATGTCAGTTTCCACTTGAGAGATCTGTGGATTTTACTGAGCCAGGATGCTCCATAGAGGAAGCCTGTAGGCCAGTGATGGCGAACCTTTTGAGCTCAGCGTGTCAGCATTTTGAAAAACCCTAACTTAACTCTGGTGCCGTGTCACATATAGAAATGTCTTGATATTTGCAACCATAGTAAAACAAAGACTTATATTTTTGATATTTATTTTATATATTTAAACGCCATTTAACAAAGACAAATCAACCAAAAAAATGAGTTCGCGTGTCACGTCTGACATGTGTGTCAGAGGTTCGCCGTCACTGCTGTAGGCGATGGAGCGTGTGCAGATACAGAGATACCAGATACACTTGTGGGCAGGCAGGGGCCAGTGCCACGATGCAGCACGGCTTCTTCCTTCTCAGGGAGACTCACTCTCCCTCTTCACACCTTCAGCTGATTGGGAGGGGCCCACCCAGACCATTGAGGGTCCTCTCCTTTATTTAGAGTCAGCTGGTCTGGATATCTACAGAACACCTCCACACACACCCAGATTAGCCCTTATGGGGGTCACTGGGGCTGCTGCCTGGCCAGGGACACACAAACTGACCAACACATTGAAACCAGTGAAGGTTGGCAAGACACCCAAAGGCCCAGACAACCCCCACCCCCCTGTGGCTTCTTGAGGACATCTGTGCCTTCATTGGCCCCATCAGAGTCTTGTGGTTACCCTTTTGCCACCTCCCTTTATTCTTCTTGAGACATTTCTCCAGGGGTGTCGGTGGGGCTGCCCTGGTCCCTCAGCCCCTGTGGGAAGATGAGGCCAGTGCACAGAAGGGGCCACTGAGGTCAGTGTTCACTTTCCACTACTCACGGATGCTCCATGAGGTTCTCCTGGGCCATGCCCTATGTCCCCCGAATTCCTACGGAAAGCCTGAGAGCCACATTCATTCTAGAAGTGGGGTCTCACCACCTTAGTTTTAGAATCATGTTTTGTCCACTTTTTCTTCCTCCTTGGCTTTCTTTTGCTTCACAGAGTATCTAGAGGAGTTCAGCATGGAGGCGCTGTGTTGCAGCTCCTGGCAGTCCAGGCCATGATTTTTCACCAGGAGGCTCTTCCCTGTGGGAGCCTGTGTGAGGGCTGGATGGGCTGTGTGACAGGGGGGGTGTTTTTTCCCCAGCTTGCTACATAGAGTCAGGCACTGGGTCTGCCCCCGTGACATCTGTACCTCCTCCTCTTCCTGGGTATTGATGGGACATGTCCCCCTCCCCCCCAGCCAGGTGTGAAAGGCTTGGCCTGGTGCCAGGCTGCATGTGCACAATCACTCAGACTGGCAGGGAGGAGGTAAGGTGCCTTGGCTCTCTCCTCCCACCTCTCCTGGTCACTCCATTGCATGCGCACAGCTGGGCCTACATGTTCCTGAGAAGTAAGGAGGGGGTTTTGCTCTGTGCACAACATCTGCAAGGTTGGAAATGGAACAGGATGTGGGGTGTGCATGGGGGAGCAGGAGGCCAGTGGAGCTGGATGGCACAGGCTCTTTAGGGACATGGGCTGCTTCAGTGTTCAGGAACCCACTCCCCAGAGGTCCATCAAGCTAACAGACTGAAGATTGAGACCCTATCTGTAGGCTCCTTAGCTCGGGGACCTTGGCCAATTTCCCCTTTGTCCCTCAGCCTCTACAAGATAGGGACCTTGTTTACCGAGAGCAGTGGTCGGCAAACTGCGGCTCACGAGCCACACGCGGCTCTTTGGCCCCTTGAGTGTGGCTCTTCCACAAAATACCGATTTCTGCACATGGACCACGAAGTTTCAATCTCACTGTTCGTGCGCGCCCGCACGTGATATTTTGTGGAAGAGCCACACTCAAGGGGCCAAAGAGCCGCAGTTTGCCCACCACTGGCCTAGAGCAAGCATGTCAAACTTGCGACAGGCTGCGAGTTTGACATGCTTGACCTAGAGGGTCTTATGTAAATTAACGTAGCCTTAGGAGAACCAGTGCACTCCCTGTGGCACAGGATGAGCTCACTCTTGGCTCCTGGTGCTCTTCCCCCTCAGACATGAATGTGGTTCCGCTGGCATCGGGTCACAGCATCAACGTACCTCCTGGGTGGCTGTTGGGCCCATCCCACCACCTCCCAGCCCAGGCTGGGGCTTGCTGCCAGACTGGCCCTATAGCACCCTCTGGTGGCCACGGTCGCCCTGTGCACTCTGCAGCATTCACCACATTCCTTGGTGAGCTAGGCCTCATCTGAATGTATCTGGCCTCCGGGACTGTGTCTTCTGGAGCAAAATACTCATCTGTCTATTTTTCGGGTACGTTTTCACATCTGTGTTCTCTGCGCTCTCAGGGGCACTGAGCTAACTCACTGGTCCTCTGCTGTCAAGGGGTCGATTCTGAGTTGTTAGCCCCTGGCAGCTGGTAAAGCACCCCAGCCTGGCCAGCCCTACTTCAAAACTCTTCAGTTGAATGAAGGAGAGGTAGGGTTTTGTCCTTGGCGTTTCCCTGGGCTTTGGTGGGAAACCACCACAAAGGTCTGTGACCAGCCCTATCAGACCTTGTTCTAGAAATTGCAGCTCTAGAACAAGGTCTGATAGGGCTGGTCACAGACCTTTGGCCGGTGTCTATGTGTGTAGGAACCATGTCTATTAGGATGTGCTCAAGATTGAGCCACAAGGTGCTTGTTGCTGTGTTATTGGTCCCAGGGATAGTTTGGAAATATCTTAAAAATATCTCTAGAATGGGGTTTATGAGTCTGGAGACATCGTACACCAAAGTTGGGCAGTTGAGACCTTAGGAGCCTGGGGAAAGGGGGCAGGTGAAGGCGGAGCATTGCTCTTTTGAGCCCCATGGAGAAAGAAGAGAAGAACGTGCTTAGAAAGGGCCCTGGGTATCTGCCAGGCCAGCAAAAGGGGCTGCTTTGCTCCTAGAAGGCGTGCTTAGCCACAGTGGTAACTCTCCCCAGAATGGTTCCCTGGGAATGAAAACGATGAAGACACAGACAATGGGGCGGAGAGGCCCTGGGGTAGGAGGTGGGGGCAGGCTGGAGGGGTTCAATGGGGGAAAAAGAGAGGGCATATGTAATACTTTCAACAATAAAGAATTTTTTTAAAAAATATTAAAATATGATGAAGAAAACTGATGGTTCCTGATAATCCTTCTGGCAAGAGCGGACCTGGTCAGTGGTGTTTGGCTCCCATATCCACCTGTTTTCCTCTTTTTGCCTGAAGGAATATCCAGTGCTGTCCCCCACCATGTTGCTCCCACCTCCACTAGGGACTTGATTTGTCTCCAGAACTCTCACCTGCACCGCATACAGTGACCTGGGGGAGGGCAGTGGCTGACTTGGGACAGATTTCAAAGAGAGGAGGTGAAAGGCTTCTGGCCAGGACCCCACTAACTGCCGCAGGGGAGCCAGCACCCCCTGCAGGCCTCAGAGGCACTCAGGGCATCTGAGATGGGAGAAGCATGTTTATTGTTTATTGCTCGTTTTTCTGTCACACAAACACTTGTCCCCATCCCCCATAACCTGGTGTCAGTGCTGCCATCAGACACATCCAAACCCACTACATATACTCAGACCAACTGGTAGCTCTGAGACTGTCCAGAGGACACATTCATGGCTGCTGCATTTCAGGCCATGTCCTGGAACACATGCCTAGCTCCCTGGCACAGAGTCAGCTGCGCATTCCTGGGCCGTTTGTGCCCAGCTGGATGGTTTCCTTGCTGGTTCCCAGAGATTGGTAATTATTAACCAGCAACAAACCATTAACCAGAGGATGCCATAGCAGTGGTGCCGCTCCCAGCACACTTTCCTCCCACCCCCAGCTATCCTGAGGACACTGGCCACAAGCACCTGTTCACTAGCCAGGACCAGGCTCTCCTGAGCATTATTTCAAGCCCTGTGTCACCCACTGTCCTGCACAGACTGGCCTCTGGGCTCAGTGCTGGGCCCTCTCCTACTCCAGGACAAATTTTGGAAGTGGGCATATTCCACTATGATGCCTAGTGTGAAGGCCCACACAGGGTGAAAGGGTTACAGTGAAGTGCCCGGGGGAAGCACGGTCGCTGCTCCCTGCTCAAGCTTGGGTAGGGCATCTGCAGCGTGGTGAGTGGGCCTCTGCACAGGGCCTGGTCCCACCGTCAGCTCTCTGCTGGTTACAGGGAACATTCTGAAGCTGTGATAGTGGTTTCCTACACCCATGTCCTTGGGCAGATGTCTGCCCTGTCTTGATCCAGTGTGAGCTGTGCCTGTCATGGCTGTGGCTGCATAGTTGCGGAGTTCCGTTTCCCACCTGCCTAAATGAGTGGGGTCGAGTCTGCCTCACGGCTGCACGAGCTGGGGGGCGGGGTAGGTAGGGTGGGAGCTACCCAGGGCCACCAGCACCTTAGAACTCAGGCCGGATTCCTCTCCCCTCCTCTCAGGGGTGACAGTTCAATGGGGACTGATACCCTCTGCGGCCACTGCCCCCTGAGCAGATATGGGCAAGGAAGGAGGAGCCACCCACGTCCAGCCCAATTTCCCCAGAAACTGCTTTTTATTTTGCCAACTGGTGTACAGGCTTCCTGCCATGTTCTGGGCAGCTGCAGGCTTGGTGTGCACCCGGCTGTGGTTGCATCTCCCTGGTGACCCTCAGAAGCCTTGTTCACAGCCACAGGCCAGTGGACAGACACTCAGGTGGCGTTTGTGTCCCCACGGAGGAGGTGGAGAGGAGGCCACTAAGCGGAGCAAGGGTCAAAGCATCTTGGCTGCCCAGCGAGCCCTGCTGGCTGTTGACATTATCTTGTCTCATTCTCTCCCCCGACACTTTTTTGTTGTTAATCCTCACCTGAGGATATTTTTTCCATTGGTACTTAGAGAGAGCGGAGGGAAGGGGAGGGAGAGAGAGAGGGAGAAACATCGATGTGAGACACATTAATTGATTGCCTCCCGCACGTGCCTTGACTGGGGCTGGGGATTGAGTCTGCAGTCAAGATATGTGCCCTTGACCAGTGGCCCTGCAGTCTGTGGGCCAATGCTCTAACCACTGAGCACCAGCTAGGGCTCATTTTACCTTTGAGGATGTCCTAGGCCAGATCTGCCCTTTTTGGTGGGTGAGGAAACTAAATCATCGCCCAGATCTGGGTTCGGTCCCTGCCTCCACGTGTATGTTCCCCGCTCTGTACTTCTCAGACTGTGATGCCATCACCCTTCCCTCTTACATGGGAACAGAGGACCCTGGCATTACTGGGCACAGGTGTTGGGGACCGGCCTAGGGTCCTGTCACTGCCAAAAAGCAGAGGTGTTTAAAGCAGAGGTGGACAGTTGGGGTCCAGCGGCTGATCTGTGCCACGATCCCCTCCATGCTTTGGACTCTCAGTGATGCCCCCTTGTCTCCGTGCAGCACATCTCCATCCCGCAGCCGGACTACCCCGCAGAGGCTCGGATCTTCTCCTTCTACCTCTCCAACATTGGCCGTGACAGCCCCCAGGGCAGTTTCGACTGTATCCAGCAGTACTTATCCAGGTGAGGCCACGAGGGACAGCCCTGCCTCTCCAGCCTCCCCCCTGGGCCCCACCCTCCTGTGCGAGTGTTTGCCCACCGCTTTTGGCCCAGTACCTCCTTCTCCCAGCGCCCCCATACCTCAATTGAGCCCCTCTGGCTGCTTTCATTGTGTCCAGGGTGTAGGTACTTGTATTGTGTCTCTGGCCCAGGGGCCTTGGACCCCTTGTTTCTTCTGGGTAAAGATGTGCCCTGTGGAAACCATATGTCTACATCAGTGATGAGCCCTGTTTCCTGGTGGGGACTGGGGGGCTTGGGCCCAAGACCATATCTCCGTCTCCCAGGTGTTCATCTTAGCTCCTGGCCCCTTGTCTTACAGCCATGGGGATATACACCTGGACTGCTTGGGTAGCATCCAGGACAAAATCACAGTGTGTGCCACCGATGACTCCTACCAGAAGGCACGGCAGAGCATGGCACAAGCTGAGGAGGAGACACGGAGTCGGAGTACCATCGTCATCAAGCCCGGAGGCCGCTACCTGGGTGAGGATGGGAGCCAGGGGCTTCAACTGTGAGGGCTCCACTTGGGCGGGAGCAGATTATGCCTGACAGGCAGCTGTTGGGGGAGTAGGAGGCATTCAGAGCCTGTCCAGGCCAGGAGCAGGAATGATGGGTAGCAGAGGTGTCGTCCAGCCCCTGAGCAGGACCAGCCAGGCCCATGTCTGGTCAGGAAGAAGGTCCTGCCAGTCAGCTGGGGGTTATGCCATCTGCTGCCTCCCAAATCCCCAGGTGGACTTAGGACCTAAAACGAAGAATTTGAATCCTTGGCCTCTCTCCCAGGCCACAGTCTCAGGGACCTTTACTGGTTAGAGACACAGACATACTTCATGAACACAGGGTTGCCATATTTCCTCTGGCCACCACCCTTGTTCTCACATGCCCAGCTGACTCCTCACCAAGTCTGAGATGCCTAGCATGATACAGACCACCAGATGCACCCCACAGTAGCCGGATACTGTGATGGGGCCAGCGAGTGGCTGTCGGATTGAGAACTGGAAGGAAAAGCATTGATCCTTGCTTGCCTGGAAGGCTCCAGCAACTCAGCATTTGTTCGGAAATAATTTTGGTGAAAACATTAAAAATGTGATTAAAAGTACAGTTTATTCAGAAAGCTCATCATCCTGTTGCAGCCTTCTCACCTCCTAGACCCAGACGGAGTTAAAATGTTATCAGAAGTTATTCCCAGGGAAACGGGCATTAGGCAGAAGAGGAATGAACCAGCTTATAGCAGATGAGGACCTCAATGGCGTTTTTCTTTTTTAAGAAATGGTGGGAGGTTTCAAATACCCCCAAAGAAAGCCTAGTTTCCTTTGCTTGGCAGTGGGGTTGGCTCTGAATGAAATTCCAGATGTCTGTGCAGGAGTTTGTCCTGCTGGTCAGTGTTTAGCCCCAGTGGACATGGCTGCCCACCACTGGGGTCAGAATCCAAAAAAAGCTTCACCTACTTGCTTTCACCGCAAGATGCAAACATAGACATTCATAGACATCTTAGTGAATTTCTGGGTCTTTCAGCCAAAAACTTGGCCAAGATTTGTCTTACTGGACCATTTTTTATACGATGAGAAATTTTTGCAACAGTTTATATTTTAGTGGAAACACTCATCTCACCTCTTAAGATGCTGTCCGGCTGTACTTGGTCTCTCCCCATCTCATGTCAGCCTGTCAGCTGGATCCTCTAGGGACAGAGTCAGGCCCTACCGGAAAGCCTGAAGATGGACTGACGCCCTGGAAGGCCTGCAGATTCACAAAGCGCTTCTTCCTTTCTTTTTTTTTTTTTTTTTTTTTTTTTTTTTTAAATATATTTTATTGATTTTTTACAGAGAGAAAGGGAGAGAGATAGAGAGTTAGAAACATCGATCAGCTGCCTCCTGCACATCTCCTACTGGGGATGTGCCCGCAACCCAGGTACATGCCCTTGACTGGAATCGAACCTGGGACCTTTCAGTCCGCAGGCCGACGCTCTATCCACCGAGCCAAACCAGTTTCGGCTTCTTCCTTTCTTAATCTGACAGATCAGATTAGAGGGATAAGAGCAAAAAGAAGTCATCATGGAGAGGTTTTTGGCCCAAGGATTTAGGGCATGTGCTGACCTCACTCAGCCATCCACATTCCCTTGGTGTCAGGGGTAGCATCCAGAACAGAATTAACAACTTCCTCCCTCGAGAGCAGTGCCTACTGGCTCAATGGAGGGGAAGCCATGCTGGACCCCATTGTCTCTACCCGGAGAATGTCAGAGCGGCCTGCTGCCCCCAGGACTCTAGGCACAACCATGTCTGCCTGAAGAGCAAGCACTTGGAGCCACAGCTGGGGAGCTGCTAACACCCTGGGTTCTCCAGAGCAGCTGCCCAAGCAACCCTGACATCTGTGTTCCCTACTTTTCCATAAAAGAGAATGGTGAATCCCATGGGACCAGCACAGGGCTCCGAAGCATAGTCTCAGGGGACGCCTGCCTTGGCAGGTCAGGGATCTCCCTCCATTTAACATCAAAAGGACTCATAGACCAGCTCCTTCTCCCTGTGGTGGTCAGCGTTTTCGGTCCCCAGGATTTAGATTGCCCATGATGAAGTCAATTATGGCTCTAAACATACCTGTACTTCCTTGTTGCTCCCGTTACTGAGCTTGCAAGTTCCCAGTGAGCTGTGTGTGGTCAGCAGGTGGCGCTCTCAGCCCCCCTGGATCTCCAGCTAGCAGGCTGGGCTGGACACGCTGGCTTGGCAGAAGGGTGATGCTGTTGGCCATTGCTTTCCACACTCAGGAACTCGGCATCAGCCCCAGGCAGTGGGACACTATGGCCACCCTCTCACCCCCTCCAATTCTTAACTTATCTATCACCCTGGTTCTTGTTGCAGGCAAGAAGGTTCAGTTTAGGAAACCAGCCCCAGGGGCGACGGAGACTGTGCCCTCCCGGAAGCGGGCAACCCCCATTAACCTGGCAAATGCCATCAAGAAAAGTGGTGTTAGCGGGGGCGGTGGGGTATCTCAGAGGCCGTTCCGTGACCGGGTGCTACATCTTCTGGCACTGAGGCCCTACCGGAAGGCTGAACTGTTGCTGCGGCTACAGAAGGATGGCCTGGCGCAGGCAGACAAGGACACGCTGGACAGCCTCCTCCAACAGGTGCATGCTTACCCGGGGCTGGCTGGGGTGGGGTGGGGTGGGATGGGATTCACCCAGCCTATGAGCAGCCTCTACAGACGGTCTGGACACACACCCTGTTCCTTAACACCTGTTAGCACATAGGCAGCGGGCACTGCACAGGAGATCCAAGACTTCAGTTGCACAAGCTTTTTAGAATTGAGTGAAATCAAGGAAAGCACACGTTAGTGAGAGCCCCTCACCAGCTATAATCCCAGGCAGGAGGCTTCACTTCTGTACCTCTAGATTCCATCTGTGGCTGGGGCATGGCTGCAGCACCTCTTATAGTGCCTAAGGCTTACAGGAGGATGCTCTGCCTCTAGGAACATGGTGCTGGCAGGTAAGCCTACTACTAAGAAATAGCCTGAGCTTTGGAGCAAGTGAGGTGAGCCCAGTCACCTGCCTGAGGCCCTGCCCTGGTTCCCAGGATTCCAGGAGGTAGCCTGAGGACCTCTAGGAAGCGAGTGGCTTGCTCTGGCTTCACCACATCAGCCAGGCCATGCTGATGCCACTTCCTTGTGTTGCTGTGAGGACAGTCATGCCAGCACCCGAGGAGGAGGTGTGGTCGAGCCTCTCCAAGTCCCCTCTTCCAGCTCACCTGTTCTTCCTACTTTCCGCCTCCGACACTCTGGGTACTTGGCCCGTGCCTCTTGTGGCAGAGAGCCCATGCCGAGATGGTAGCTGTATGTGAGGATGAATTTTCATGTTTGCCGAGTTCTTCAGCGGGCCTCTAGGTGTTCATTTTCCCTTCCTCAGTGCAACCCGAGGCTCTTGTGAACCATGCAGCATGTTTGGTAGGAGAATGTCAGCACCCATGCTCCAGCTGGGGTCCCTCATTACCCCTAGCCCCAGAGAGTTCACGGTAAAGGGTAGGAGTGGGGAAAAGAGGCCTCTACAATCTTCCCCTGTGGGAAAGTTGGAGCTTCATTTCATGCATGGTTGTAGATCTGGGTTGGGCCCAGGCCCGCCCATTATCTCTGAGGGCACCCATTATCTTCGTATAGGAAGACATCTCCTGTGTTCCAGGGGCCTTGGTAATTGTTGACACTTCACATCACCAGTATATCAGGGGCTCCCATGTCACTCACTTGGCACCCATGTGTGGATTTGGCCTCCTGAGGCACCATCCCCAAGTCATAGTTTGTGCTGACAAGGGCCAAGCAGTGCTTTTTCTCCACGAGAGTTCGGGAGTTGGCTCAGGGGCTTACCAAAGCTTCCAGGAAGCTGTAGAACCAGAATCAACCTTCCCAGGGGGCTCAGTTCCTTAGAAAGTCAAACGTGTCAGTCTTGTCCTCACAAATTAAAGGGAAGCACATGGAAGGCCCTTCCCCTGGGCTGGGTGCCCCCAGAGCCTTTCTCTGTAGCACAGGGAGACCAAGGTAGGGCCGAGGGGAGTTTGATGGAGCTGTCAGGTGTGTCAGGACTGAATATACAGGTGGGACCTATGCCCGCCCCTGGATGTGCCTGCAGCCCTCACTGCTGTCAGGCTAGACTAGTCTAGCTAGCTGCTAGACCTTCAGCCTCTTGTGTGGCGTTCTTAAGAATGCGCTCACTCCCACTCTCCCCTCTTACCTTGCTTATGCCTGAAATGAAGAAGAAACGAGAGACCCTCAAACCCAGAATGTGAAACTTAGCTAACTGAGCTCACAGATACACCTGAGGTTAACCCTCAGAGCGGCCCTGAGACATGGCAGGACGCCAGGCTCCGTTCTCTGGAGACGGTCTGGGGGTGCTTATATGGACCGGCCTGGAGCAACGGCTCTGTTTCTTATCCCCAGACGCTCTCGTTGCTCCAGGCCCTTCTGGAACTAGAGAGGCACCGTTATGGGCTATGGCTCCTCCACTCAGCTTGGGTTGTCGGCAGCCTCCTGGAGGCAGCCCAGCCAGCATCTACAGGCAGAGCGTCCTCCTTGTGCCTGCTCTGATTTCTCCTGAACGGCCCCATCTGCCTTGTGCTTCTGTGTTCACTGCCCAGGTAGTTCTCCCCAGTGATTGTGGGGGGCAGCAGGGCCCTGTCAACTGGGGAAGGGGAAGGTCTTCAGCATCCTGTGGGCGGCACCTTGCCCAGGCGGTCAGCCTCCCCACACGACCAGGTATCCCGTGAGCAGCACTGACAAAATGGCGTTCCTCAAAGGCACCTCTCTTCCTTCTGTGGAAACATTGAAGGCACCTGTCTCCAGGGCTGTCTGGGCTTCAGAGAAACCCATAGGCTCGTCCTCATGGGTGGGAGTGTTGACAGCTTGGACATGCTTCTAGAGCAGTGATGGCGAACCTTTTGAGCTCGGCGTGTCAGCATTTTGAAAAACCCTAACTTAACTCTGGTGCCGTGTCACATACAGAAATTTTTTTTATATTTGCAACCATAGTAAAACAAAGACTTATATTTCTGATATTTATTTTATATTTTTAACTGCCATTTAACAAAGAAAAATCAACCAAAAAAATGAGTTCGCGTGTCACCTCTGACAACGCGTGTCATAGGTTCGCCATCACTGGCCTAGAGAGTATTTGAGCGATATATATTAAAAGCCATAAAAGGCGTTCAGAGCCTTTGACCCATTAATCCCGCTTCTGGGAAGTTGGCGAAAGAAAGAACCGTTGCCTGCCTGGAAACGCACACAGTGACGTCTGTTTATGCTACAGAGAAACGGGAAACACATCCGCATCCAACAAAGGAGAGATGTTTGCGTAAATCATAGCGTGGCCATTCGGTGGAATATTACTCAACTGTTAAAAGTATGCCTTGTGGCCCTGGTTGGTGTAGTTTGGTTGGTTGGAGCGTTGTCCCATACATCGAAAGGCTGCAGGTTCAGTTCCCGATCAGGGCACATACTTGGGTTGCAGGTTCGATCCCTGGTTGGGGTATGTACATGAGGCAGTCAGTCAGTGTTTCTCCCTGTCCCTCCCTCCCTTCTCTCCAAATAATAAAATATATCCTCTAGTGAGGATTAAAAAAAATCCTTACCAGATAATTTCAACATCTGAGTAATCTTAGTGTTGGCACCAGATGATGGTCTTAAAAAAAAAATGCTCCGTGTGGGAATCACTATGACATGAAGTCCTCTTAGAACCCAGTAATAGGGAGAAACAGCAACACACAGCTACACATGCATGTGTAGGAGACCAGGGCGCCCTTCAAAACTGCAAGCACCCTTAAGGCAGATGTTCAAAAACCCATCTTCAGAAACCATCTTAGAGCCCAACTCAGCTTTCATTAACCAATGGGAGCAGAGCTGGCTGGTGCATGGGAGGTGGGCTCAATCTGGCCCCTAGAGGCGCCTCTTGCCCGGCACCCCAAGCCCTGCTACTCTGCCTCAGGAGCTGCAAATCCTAGAGGGGTGTCTTCATCCATTCAGGCTGCTATTGCAGTCCCATGGACTGGGCAGCTCAAACAACAGACATTTACTTCTCACAGTTCTGGAGACTGGACTTGCAAGATCAAGGCGCTGGCAGATTAGCTTTGAAGGACCCTGTGGTGATGCATCTTCACACTGTCTTTACGTGGCAGAAGGGGCAAGGAAACCTCTTTTATAAGGAGACTAATCCCAATCATGAGGGCTCCACTGTCATGATCTAAACACCTCCCAAAGGCCTCACCTCCAAATACTATCACATACCATAACATGAATTTTGGGGACACACAAATTCAATCCATAGCAGAGGGAAGCTGATGATGGGGTTTATAAATGGTAGCCCCCCCCCCCCCCCCCCTTTTTAGAGCCAGTCTGGCCCAGCAGCTGTAAGAAGTATGCATCTGGACTTAGCGCAGAGGAGCTGGGGGTGGGGTGCTGTCCTCTTCCCTTCCAGGACTGTGTCTGCCTCCATGCTCCCTTCCCTCCGGCTTCCCACAAAGTGACGCTGGCTCTGTGTTGCAGGTGGCCAACGTGAATGCCAAGGATGGTACTTGCACACTGAAGGACTGTGTGTACAAGGATGTGCAGAAGGACTGGCCTGGCTACTCAGAGGGGGACCAGCAGCTGCTAAAGCGCATGCTTGTCAGGTAAGGCCACCTCTCCCGGGCCTGGGGTAGATCTCAGGGTGCTGGGTTGGCCTTGTCTAGTTCCAAAGGCTTCAGCGCTGAGAGCTGGGTAGAAAGGCCCGTGGGAACTCTGGCCATCTTCCCCGTGCCTGGACAGCCCACCTTGGCCTCCTGCTGGGGGAAAGGCCAGCCCCCGCTGTGTGGGCTGGAGAGCATACATCATTCTCCAAGGGCTTCTGCTTAGGAGGCTGTGCCTTCTTCTTAGAACCATTTAAGAATGTGAAGCAGACGACACAAAGCTCCCCGCAGATGTGAGGAAGCAGGTTAAATGCACCCTCTAGGGTTAGGGACCAGAGGTCAGGAGTGGCCTAGGGGGCTCTGGGAGGAGTGGGTAAGCGGCCTGGTCAGCCAGAGATTGATTCCTTCTCTACTGATGCTGGATGAGCACTAATTAGTTCTTAAGTGATTTCTCAGGGACCTGGAGCTCTTTATGGAGGTTTTGTTTGTTTTTTTCTCTCTTTTAAGTTCAGCTCTTTAAAGCAGTAGTAATAGCATCTGGAAAACAAAGCTGAGTTGGGGCCACTCTAGGTGAACCCCAAGTTCCTCCTGAGCCCTGCAGGGCACTCATCCCCAAGCCACCAGGCCTGAGGTCCCTGCTCTGGCCGTCCAAGGTTTCTGGGTGCTAGGGTGCTGAAAGGAGACAGTCTCTGTAGAAGAGACACCCTCCCCCATGTCCCCTCTCTGGCGATCTGTTGCCCCAGCTAAACATGTTAGGTTGGCACTCTCCCCTCCTGCAAGTGTTTTCATTCGTCACATAGTTTTTGGTAATAAAGGTCCAGTGTTGAAATGGCTGATTATGCCTACCCAGGTGCTTTGAGGTGGCAAGGGGCACTTGAGGGGCACAGCAAGGCTTCTGTCCGTCCTTTTAGAGCCTCTCACCAGATGCCTAAGTTCCCAGACCCCAGGGCCTTGTCCTCACTGAATTTCCAGGAAGGGGCATGGCTGAGAATTAGTAGCCCATGTGCACGTTTCCATACAAGTGTGTGTGCATGGTCAGTAGGAAACAGCACTCAGAGGTTCCCCACCCAGCCCTGTGCAAACATCCACATGGACAGCCTTGCAGGTGATCTGGGGCAGGGGAGCAATGTGGCCCCCCAGAGCTGAAAACTTACCTTGTCCTTCCTGTTCTTGTGTGGTTGGGAAAAGGTCTCAGTATTCTTCCTCCTGCTTCCTCTAGTTCTGCCACTGGGGCACTATGCTCCTAGACTCTTCCCATTGTCTTCCCTATTATCTTTTCCCTTTTTCTTTTAGGGGGTTTCTTTGGCTTCTCCCAACCGGTCCTTTTGGCCATCATTTCTAGTTCCCAAGAGTCCTTCTTATTCTCTTTTTGTAGCATCATGTTCTTTTATTTATTTTTTTTAAATAAATATGTTTTTATTGATTTCAGAGAAAGAAAAAAAGAGGGAGAGAGAGAGAGAGAAACATCGATTGGCTGCCTCTTACACGCCCTGTAATGGGATTTGAACCCACAACTTGGGCATGTGCTCTGACCGGGAATTGAACAGGCAACCTCCTGGTGCATGGGACAGTGCTCAACCAACTGAGCCACACCAGCCGAGTGTATCATGTTCTTATCCATGGGAGTGATGCCATTTTTTATTTACTCTTAAGGATATTTTTAAAAAATAATAACTTTATTGAGATACAGTTCACTTAACACAAGTCACCCATTTAAAGAATACAACCTGCCCTAGCTGGTTTGGCTCAGTGGAAAGAGCGCCAGCCTGGGGACTGATGGGTCCCGGTTTGATCCCGGTCTAGGGCATGTACCTTGATTGCAGGCTCAATCTCTGGCCCTGATCTGGGGGCGTGCAAAGGCAACCAACTGATATGTCTCTCTCACATGGATGTTTCTCCCTTCCATTCTCTCTAAAAATCAATGGAAAATATCCTTGGGTGAGGATTAACAACAAAAAAGTGTACAACTCACTGGTATTTAGTGCATTCGCAATGTTGTGCAGCCATGATCTCTAATTCCAGAACATTTCTATCACCCTAAAGGAGACTCCTCATTAGTAGTCACTCCCTCATTGCCCTCCCCTAACACCTGGCAATTCGTTTTCTCTTTCTATGGATTCGTTTGTTCTGGACATTTCATATAAATGGGATCATACACCATGTGGCCTTTTGTGTCTGGCTTCTTTACTCAATGCTTTTAAGGTTCATCCAGGTTGTAGCATATGTCAGTGCTTCATTCCTTTTTATGGCCAAATAATACTCTGTTAGACACATTTTGTTTATTCATCTTTCAATGGACACCTGGGTTTTTTCCACCTCTTGGTGTAATTGTGCTGCCATGAACATTTGTGTCCAAGGATTTGCATAGACATGGATTTTCAGTTCTCTTTAAACATATACCAAGGAGTGGAAGTGCTGAGCCACATGGTAATTCTGTGATTAACTTTTTGAAAAACCACTGTACTCTTTCTCAGTGACTGCAGCATTTTACATTCCCACCAGCAGTGTACAGAAGTTCCAGTTTTCTACATCCTCACCAACACTTACTTTCCGATGTTGTTGTTTTAGTCTAACTATCCTAGTGGGTGTGAAGTTGTATCTCATGTGACTTTGATTTGCATTTCCCTGATGAAGAACGATGTTGAGCACCTTCTCATGTGCCTATTGGCCATTTGTATATCTTCTTTGGAGAGATGTCCATACAAGTCCTTTGTCTTTCTGAAGATACTAAGTCTGGTGTTTTTGTTGTTGAGTTAAAGTTTTCATCCGTAACAGTCCTTCCTTTCAAATGAATTTTTCGGTCTATTTTGGAGCCTGACATTTGTTGCCTAAAAGCCCCATGCTCCTCAGGACTTTCCTCTGGGCGGCTCTGACTCCTCTGGAGGCTTCTGTTTCCTCCTCTCCCAGGGCCACACGTCTATCCCTCCTGTCATCCACGTGTAGCCCAAGCAGCCTCCCGGCGCCCGGAGAAGGCCCAACTTCCTTCTCTCCTGGACATGCTGTGGGCCCTGCAGCAGACCAGGTCCCAGAGCGGGGCTGCACAGGAACAGCCTGGTGGGAGCTCCTCTGAGGTCCCTGAGGCTACAACCCCTAGGCCTCAGGATTCTGTGGCCTGGGACTTGGTTTTCTTGGATCCTATATTTCTGCTTTAGTGTTAAATATTGTTATTCTCTTGTTCCCTTTCCTCTTCATGACTTTTTAGTGGGGAACTTGAGAGTGAAAAAAATGCCTGTCCTTGGTTTTCGATCTTTAACCAGAGCTCTGGTGGCTTCCCCGTGGCTGGACAGCAAGCCTGCCCCTCCTTAACCACAGGGATCGTGTTGCCTAGTGAGCACCTGCGTGTTTTGGGCACCTTTCCTGTGGCTCTCCTTGCATTTTGGGCCTCAGGCAGGGGATAGCAGCAGTGGTTTGGAGTGTGGCCATTGGTCAGGGAGGCAGGCTTGCTTGTAACTGGTTGGAGCAGCACAGACGTGGTCCTTGAACCCCTGGACCTCAGTCTCCCTGCAGGGCTGGAGGAGGGCCCTCAGCACCACACACAGCACCAGGGTCACCATCAAGCTTTGGGGTGTCTGTCTCTTCTTTTATCCCTGGCTGCATTGTTTTGCTCAGGTCCAGGTTGGCCAGTAGCCACCCCTGTCATCCATAAGGAGGTGCTATGGCCTGTGCTCCCAGGTGCTGAATCCAGGAGGCCTTCCTGTCACAGACCAGGGCGTCGCAGTTCTCTTCTGTATTCTCTAAAGTTCTGCAGTGAGCGTCATTATTAGGGCAAACAGTTGAGTGGCCAGCACCCCAGTATCCCAGCTTCCATGGGTAAACAGTACAGACCTGGAGTGTTTGGTCAGTTTTATATGGTAACAGGAGTCTAGATGAGTGGGTGATCAATTGATCCTTCTCTGGGCACAGGACACCCAGTGAGGCAGTCCTCTGGGCAGTGAGGCCACAACCGTTGGGCAGCTATGGACAAAACTAGGATGGAATGTACGCCGGCAGCTCTGCCCACCAGGCCTGACATACCTGTTATGCTCACCCTCCTCTGGTTCAGGGCACCAGCCCTTCCCCATATCCCTCGGCAAAGGTGGAAGTGTGGTGTCAGTGCAGAGACAGGTGGGCCTGGGTGTGCCCTGTGGGGTACTGCTGCAAGCCACCACCCACCCTGATTCTCCTTCGCAGAAAGCTGTGCCAGCCACAGAGTGCAGGTGGCCTCCCTGGAGACCCTGCTGCCGCCAGCCCTCCAAGAGAGCATGGGAGCTCAGTCTCACCCCCCCAGGTAGGAGCAGTGGGCATGGGTATGGCAACATGGAGATGCTGATGCTTGTGGAGGAGGAGGGAGAGTGGGTCTCAGCCAGAGCCAGTGGGCCTGACCCAGTCTTGGTGTTTGGGGAGCCTGATGAGCTCTTGGCTCAAGGCTGGGACATTTTCTTCAACGAATGAGCAGCTGTCTGGCTTCCCCAGGCGGGAGGCCTGGGCCCAGGACCTGGGTGTGCTTTCCTTGGCCATCTTCCAGTCGTGTGGCCAAGGGAGCACAAGCACTGGGCTGCCCTGAGCCTCATGTTCTGTTGCCTCTCAGGCCTGTCATGAGTAAAGTCCTGTGTGCTGGCTGCAGGACGGAATGGCACCTAGTGGGGGCCCTGTGAGCAGTGGCTGCTGCCATTGTAGTCAGTAGTCAGTAGTCAGGAAGGGCAGCAGCGGCTGGATGGGGGCAGCGCTCACCTGGCTCTGACTGGGGTTCTTTGGCTATACCCCTTTCATTGCTTGAGCTTTTTGGTAAAAATTATCCCCACCCACCTTTGTGCTCTGACTTGTGAGTCCCACATTCGGGCCCCTCTCCTCCCCTCCTCCTCTCTCTCCTCTTCACCCGCCTCCTCTTCCCTCTCTCCCTCTTCTCCTCCTCCTCCTGGAGCACTCAACACACATGGAAAAGCCAGGTCCACGCGCACCCCAGCTGTGAGGCCTCATTTCACTCACGACTACCCCCTGTCCTAGGCCTGCCATCTGCAGTCTCTCTCTTTAGCTGTTTCCCTGGGTCAGGGCCACCTGGTCCAGTGCTGGCTCCCCTTCTGTGCTCTGGCTTTGCCTCACATACCTCAGTCTAATCATCTGTGAAATGGGGATGAGACCTAGACCATGTGTCAGTGGGCTGCCGTGAGATCGAAGTAGTCAGGGGTTTGGGGTGATGGGTCTCAGCCAGTGGGGCTGCCCTGTGTCCCTCAGATTTGGCTTGTCACCATTCCTGCTGAACACAGCGACATTTTAGTCCAGTCTCTGGAGGTGGTTGGGCCAGTACTCTGGTGACCTAGCTGCCCTTCCTTCCTCTGCATGTGTCCTTGGGTGGGCACCAAAGGCCTGACTGGTATCTGGACGCCCCTGTGTGGCTGGAGTAGGCCTTGCAGGTGGGCACTGCTGCTCGCTTAGCTCAGGTTGGCCTGTTGCTGCCAAGCCTGAGGGATGCCAGCCGCTCCAGACACAGGCTCCCCTCTAAAATGATCTCCCTTTCTTCCCAGAAACGTCCTCAGCCTCCTGATTTCATTGACCCCCTGGCTAACAAGAAACCAAGGATATCGCACTTCACCCAGAGAGCTCAGCCCGCCGCCAATGGGAAGCTGAATGTGCCCCATGGTCGGGAGGCCCTACTGCCCACCCTTGGCCCACTGGCGGGCACAGATGCCCACCTACCCCTACGGCTGGATCCTCCGAGGGCACACGACCCTCTGGCTGATGTCAGCAATGACCTGGGCCACAGTGGCCGGGACTGTGATCACGGGGAAATGGCCACCCCAGCCCCCACTTCCTGCCTTAGCCTTCCCCTGCTGAAGGACTGTGCCCAGCCCAGCAGGCCCCACGGTGGCTCATCTCGCGGCAAGTCCAAGAAGAAGTCCAAGAAGCACAAGGACAAGGATAGGGCATCTGGGGACAGGCATCGAGCCAGGCCGCCAGAACTTGTGTCCGGCTCCCTTGGAGCCCCGCCAGTCAACCTGGGTAGGTGCTGAAAAGCAGACCTGGGGCAGGGGCTCTGCAGAAGGTTACTGCCAGGAGCCTGAGCACCAGCTCCACATAATGCCAAGGGTGCCACAATGCCCCGTGCACCCCATGTTGGCTCACTCTGCACATGCAACCCCTTTGTACCCTGTTCTCACACTGGGCATCAGTGAATGACCCAGAGGTCTTGGCCCCAGAGCCTTCTGCAATCCTTTATGTTCCAGGCCAGCACAGGGGCTAGAGACACAGATCCAACTAAGCTGAGGCTCACAGGAGGAGCAATGCATGGGGAAAGGAACAAGTTCCAGGCACAGACACTGAGAGGGGTCAGGGCAGGTCAGGGGCCTTCTGCATACAGGGAAAGCCATAGGGATGGCCTGGCAGGAGCAGGGCAGCACCTGGGCTGCTGTGGGCCTCGTGTAGCCTGGCAATCCTGTGGAGAGAGGGTTTGGGAGGTTCACAGAACAGCGGGCAACAAGAGCCAGGTCACACAGCCAGCTGGATGTTGAGAAATCTGGGGTCTCAGCAGCAGGATGAGGGAGGGGTACAAGGCCTGTCTGGACTATGTGGTGAGCAGGAAAACCTCTGGGGCCCAGGCACACTGTGGAGGCATGTTGACTGGCCAGGCTGGCAGCAGAGCCTGGGCCACCCTGAGTTCACAGCCCCAGGCACCTGAGCTGAGCACCCTGTGTGGCTGTGAACTTGATCAGTATGAAACAACAATCACAGCGTGCCACCTGCCCCCCCGCACTCCTCTTCCCCTCCCCCCACACACACACGAACAGTCCCAGGCTTGCCACCTGATGTGGCTCTGGGATCATTTCCCCAGGCAGGGTCCGAATAGGGGCATTCCTGGGGTAGCAAAGCCGTTTTTTCCTTCAGGTTTTTTAAAGAGTTATTTGCCCTCCAGAAATGCTGCTGCAGTCCCTCCCTGTGGCTGAGGGGCAAGTCCTAGCAGACAGGGTCAGACCTCTGGGTTCCTCTTGGCCCTGCTGTGCCACTGGGCTTCCCAACATCTGGGTAGACAGACTGAGAGAAAGTGGCCTGATTTCCTGAGTGCCCTTCTGATCCCCTCTTGGCCAGGGAGACAGGTCCTCAGCAGCCTGGCCCAATAGCACGTTCTCCCAAATGGTAGAAGCAAGACCCTTGTGCTCTGGCAGGGCCCTGGGAAGGAGGAAGAATGGGGCCAGAAAGTTGCAGCCCAGGCTGGCCCCCCACACACATGGGGCTCAGATCTTGCCTGTTGTGAGTCGGCCAGGCAGCTCGTACCCAGTCCCCAGGATGAGGAAGACAGTAAGGTTTAGAATCAGGCAAACCAGGGAATAGATGCCCCCAGGAAGAGGAAAGGGGTGGCTGGGCACCAGAAGCTGTGCCTGGCATTGATGATCATCTTGACCTGCACCTTGCAGGTGACTCAAGTGATAACAATAAAGGATGGGCTCAGAGCCCTCCACTGCCCACCCAGAGCCCTCTTCACCCTGTGCCGTCTGGGTACAGGATGTGCTGTGCATGTGCAGGCAAATATACCTCCCTTAACAGTGGCATTGTTCTCTGGCACCAGGCCCCTCCCCAAACTCTGGGAAGAATCCAGGCCAGCACCTGAGGAAGCTTCCTGCATTGATTTAACCCACTCTTATGCATGGCACTGGCCCCTAATCTGGCCCAGTTGTCCCAGCCCCACCTAATGATTACCTCTGACCTGATAGGTGCGACTGCCTCCACCTGTCAGGCAAGTGGCTCTGTTCACCCAGCCCTAGCCTATGGTCCCCATTCATCCCAGAGCTACTCTCTGGCCACCGTCATCATCACCCTGTGCTAAGACCACTCCTGGGACCTGTGCCCACCCCCAAACTGAGCATCAGGCCATGGACCACTCCTGTGGCTTCAGGATGGCTTTCTGGGCAAGGTGGTGTGCTGGGTGGGTGGCTTGGGCTTAGCTCAGGCCCACTGACTCCTGTGGGCAGGGTAGAGCCCTTTTTCTAGGGTCTGCAGTGTGAACTCATGCACATAGCCCCTTGACCCTGTCCCTGGGAGGCACAGGAGAAGCTGCGGAGTGATGGGGGTCAAGAAAGGGGACAGATGGTGAGGGTAGAAGAACAGCTGTGGGGGTTGTTGCCAGTGAAACAGGCTCCATGGCAGGAATCACCTCAGCTGTTACAAGGGAGGCCTAGTACTTCAGCAGGAGTTGGAGCCGCAGGAAGGATCCCAAAGGTGTTCAAGCCTTAATGCAGAACATCCCTAGAGGCCTGCCTGGTGCTGGGCATGGGTCCTGGGAACATGGACTAAACCCTCACATATATGTTCATCAGGCTTCGGTCCAGGGAGAGCATAGCCTCATCCTATATAATAAAAGGCTAATATGCAAATTGTCCCCTCAGCCGGGAGTTCGACCAGGGGATGGCTTGATAGGCCCTGATCAATAGGCTCTGATCGGGGCAGGCCAGCTGGACCCCACCCATGCACAAATTCATGCACTGGGCCTCTAGTTAAAAATAACACTCTCAGGTGCAGGTAGGCGTGTACTGCAGGGTGGCCTCGTGCCCAGATGTCTACCATCTAAGTGTGAAACCAAGAGAGGGCTTGGCAAACTGCTCTCCTCTCACAAAGTGATAAAACCTCTTCATCTCAAAAAAACGGGGGAGTAGATACACTAGATTGTAGTTTCAGTTGACTATGGTCCAGGCAGGCCTTGTTCCCTTGTCCTCAATCCCCACCACAAGGACAGCCTAGGCGTGTTCCCCTTCATGACTCCAGCCCAGCCCTGTACTGGGGCTGCCCTTCGGGTCCCAAAGTCCGTCGTCTGGTAGGAAGAATGGGAGCATCATGAGGAGCTCAGACCACTGTCAGCAGAGAGATGTGCAGGCAGGTTCAAGGTTTCCCCGGGGGCCATCTGTCTTTCTCCTTTATGGCTGGAGACTAAACACCCCAGGGACTTGGTTGATCTGCACTTACACAGCTGTGGTTGAGAACATACATGCCCACATAATGGAAGTGCAGAGGTTCTGGGTCCAGCAGGGTCCTGCAGTCTCTCACTGCCTCTCTGCTGTCCCTTCCATGTCCTTCAGGCGACGAAGCCTGAACCTTTTGCAGATCTTGTTTGCTCTTTGTAGGTTTAAATGGGACCTGCAACAGCTCAAGCGTCCCCACATCAACTTCAGAGACACCAGACTACTTGCTGTGAGTACTTCCTTTCGGCTGGCCGCTCTTCTTCTCCCAGGAGTTTCCCCCCTGCCTTCCCCTCCTCACCCTGCACTGCAGCTCAGCAGTGGCAGGACTAAGTCCAAGTCCCTGGGTGCCAGTTCCATCCCCTCGGCTTGTTCTAGGCCAGGCTCCTGCTTGGGTGAGGCTCTTCCTGGGTGTGGCTGGCTCTGCAGCCACAGGCACTCCAGCCTCTCTACAGCAGCCCCTGAGCCCCACCGTTCTCTCCCTTTTCCAGAAAATATGCCACTATCTCCTCCTCAGAGCAGCGCCAGAGCTACAAGAATGACTTCAACGCCGAGTACAGTGAGTACCGAGACCTGCACGCCCGCATTGAGCAGATCACACGGCGGTTCACGCAGCTGGATGCCCAGCTCCGGCAGCTCTCCCAGGGCTCCGAGGAGTACGAGGTAGAGCTCCCTGCCGGTGCCCTACCCTGGGGAGATGGGTCTGTTTCTCTCAGTCCAGCTAAGCCTACGGCCCCCAAACCTATCTGCTGCCCTCCTTGGTGAGGAGGGGCTGAGCCAGCATTTTGACCCCTCATGGACTGACAGGTGGCCGTCCCTTGCTGGTCAGTTGGTTCAGGCCTGGGTCTGGGCTCTGCCATGGGAACCAGAGGGCTCTCAGCCTAGTTGGCCTCCCCTGCAGTGGGGACATTGGCATCAACTCTGCAGGTGGAACATGAGCCCTGGAGGCAGGGATGCTACTTAGAGCAGCCAGGAAGGCCAAGCCAGGGAGCATTGGCTTGCAGCACCTGTGTCCTGCCTGTGAGAGTGTCTGGGATCCTCTCTGCAGCCCACTACCCACAATTCGGGACAGCCTGGCCAGGAGGAGAAAGGCCAGGCCACACGGCACCACATGGCCCATCTGTGCACCGTCAGAGCCACAGTGGGAAGTGGGAGGGGATGGAGTGTGTCTGGTCTTTCACCTGTACTGATGGGAGGGTCTTGGTCTCCAGTCCTAGAACACCAGCCTCCCTTTTGAGCCACCTTTTAGAGCTTGTCACCTGACTACAGGGCCAACCCTAATTAACTGGGGGGTCAGAGTCTGTCTCCACTGGCCAGTCCTGTTTGGTTTCCAGAGGAGGTGGCTCTTGATTGAAAGAGCGATGGGGCCCCTGAGGGTCTGGGACAGATGAGGCCTCAGGATACAGCAATCCTCCTTCCTTCTTGCTCCTGTGTGGACATGCCCAGCAGCTCCTTGCATCCCCAGGTGGCCAGGGGCCTCTGTGCTTAGCCTTGAACAGTGGACAGGCCAGCTGAGGTGCAAGGGAAGGAGGGTATCGCCCTGCTCTTTGCCCTCTCCCACTTTCTGCCTTGTCCCTGAGGCTGGGCCCCTGCACCTTGCCCCCTGGTCCAGCTTCCTTCCCCCAGCCTATCCTTCCTCTGTACTTAGGTCAGCTCTCCTCAGGGCCACCTGGAGGCTATTGTCCCCAGGCCAGTGGTGACATGCAGGTCATGGGTTATCAGGGAGGCACCTCACCCCCCTCACTTGGAGCTTCCTGCAGGTGAGGTCATTGTTTTCTTTCTTTTGTTTTCCTGTAGACTACTCGTGGACAGATTTTACAGGAATATCGCAAAATCAAAAAGGTAAATGTCCACCCCACTGTGGGGTGGGGTGTGGGGAGCAGCCTCTCTCCGTGTACCGCAGCGCCCTCCGCTCTCCCACTGCTTGGTGAAGCAGCCCCTAAGGCAAGGAGAGGAGGCAAAGTTCCCAGCTTCAGCTGCTAATTGGGCTCGGGGCCCTCTCCTTGGGATCCCTGGAGACATGTGAGGTAGCTCCTTGCCCATGCCTGGCCAGGGTGATACCAGCTTTTATTCCTGAAGGCCACTAGCTGTGGGATCGCCATGTGTGTGCTCTGCATGCCAGCTGGTTCCTTGCCAGCCAGGCCCTAGCTCAGCCAGGTTTCTGCTGATCTTGCCTTTGACCCGCATCCTGGCCACGATCCCATTTCCCAGGGTAGGGCCTGGGGCTTGGGAGGGAAGCCAGCCAAGGGCTCTGGCCCCAGGTGGAACAGGGGTCCCTGTCACTGTCCAGTGGGCACTGGCCTATAAGCAGGAGCAGTGGCAGCCTGAGGTGACAGGTAGACTAGCATCTTCACACAGGACAGCTCCCATTGCAGCCATGCTTCAGAATGCCCGTGGCTACAGGATTGGCTCACCCTGCTGCTCTTTTGCAGACCAACACCAACTACAGCCAGGAGAAGCACCGGTGTGAGTACCTGCACAGCAAGCTGGCCCACATCAAGAGGCTCATTGCTGAGTATGACCAACGGCAGCTGCAGCCTTGGCCCTAGCCCCAGCCACAGGGCAGGAGCTTGCCCTCCCTGGATTGACCCTTCTGGATGGCAAGGGAGCTGGGGCTTTGGGGGTGGGGAGAGCTAAAAAAGGGGAAAATTTTTATTTAACAAAATAAACACGAGGAAGACACGTTTATCTGAGCCAGCAACGCCGGCTTTCAGGGGAGGCCCTGCAGATCTGGCATCCACAGGACACAGATCCAGGTGGGGTGTCCCGATCCCTGAGCCCCATACCTCCAGAGCAACCCCCATCCAGGACAAGCTCCCCAGGAAGCCCACCTCTTCGCTGACTACAGCCCAAGGGGCTTCAGCTTCCTCTCACCAGAAGACTGGGCTGGCCTGCCTGCCTTTTCTAGTTTTATACAAAGACAGCCACTTTTAGCTACTGCTCATGAGACTTGAGTCTATTTTTGTATGAAAGAGAAAGCATTTTTTTCTAAACCTGTGCCTCCCCTCCTTGGACGCCCAGAGTCTAGACGCTGCCCTGTGTCCTTTCTGCAGTATTACAGATGCCATTGGAAAGTTGGGCAGGGGATCAGCCTTGGTCACCTCTCCCATGCTGGGCTCTGGCTGAGTGCCTGGCCAGGCTCTCCAGGCCCAAGCAAGGGTGGGCTCTCTCTAAGGGGGTGTGCAGGGCAGATCAACCCCCAGGTCTATTTTGAGAACTCCAGCTGGTCCCCAGAGCAGCTGCTGGAGCCCCTGCCCTGTCCTCTATTTCAGGCCCTCAGCTGTTGGGGCACTAGGGTTCTCTGTGCTACAAGCTCATTATGCAGCAACAGTGCTGGACTTTATTCCATGTTCTCAATTTCCCCTTCGCTGCTGCTTTTTATGTTGTACTGTTGAGACCTCACTCCATTCCTCAGTCCCCTTGTGGGTCCTGGGGTGGTCTTAGCAGAGCCACCATGGGGTATGCACTCAGGGAGGGGCTGGGGGTTGGTGAGGTCAGGGGGCCTCCGAGAGTGAGCACAGGCTGTATGGATTCCCCAATTGCTGCTTAGTCACTGTGCCTAGTATAGTGTCCTCCAGAGCATCGGGGAGCTGTGTGTGCGTGCGCGCGTGTAGCCCCGGGCACAGGACGTGGTGGGGTCTGAGGTTTGTACATAAGATTCAGAGCCACCCTCAGTGGGTGGCACCTGGCTGTGACCCACCCCCCACAGGGAAGCGGCAGTGCTCACAGCATAGCTGTGTAAGCTGTGGGGTGTCTCCTGATGTTTCCCAAAGAGCAGGTCACTTGTGAACACCTGCACTGTGCCCACCCGACAGTCTCTTCCACGGGCCCCTGGGTGTCAGAGCGCCAAGGAAGCTCATCCTTCATGTTCACCAGCTGTTATGTTATTTTTCATTTGGGACATAGTGGGCGAAGAGCTGAGCAGACCCTGGACCCCAAGTTGTGCAGACAGCTGTGTTTGTGGACAGGCAGTCTGGTGACAAGGGATGTTTAAGGAGGCCCAGCCCTCTGCCCTGGGAACCTGGTCAAGGGACTCTCCATTGAATTTTCTTTTTGTTGTTGTTTTTCTTCCTTTTAAGGAATTATGAAGCTAAGAAAAGTTTTGTGCTTTGGGGGTTGATGGACAAAAGTTCTAGCTGATTAAATATGGTCTTAACTTATTGATACTGTTATTTCTTTTTAATATTGTACTGTGGAGGAAAACTATTTGAGCCATGGAGTTGGTGTTTACAAGAAATTTTCACTTTTGCCAAAATGTTACAATTGAAAAGCACCCACGTCTTCAGTTTCCTAATATTTTCTTAAAGATCTAGTGTCCTTTTTGTACACTAAACAGGTGAATGCTGATTTTTCAACCTACAATAAATTTCACTGAACTGAGTCTAGCAGCCCAGGCTGCATAGGTGTGTTGGTGTGTCTGTCACAGCCAGGTGGCCCTGATCCTGTGTGGAGCTGGGCTGGGATCCGGCGATGGTGATGGGGTAGAGAAGGCATTCTAGACAGCCTGCCTGAGCCGCTGCCAGCAGGTGAGCCTGGGGGAGCCAGCAGGTGAGCCTGGCCAGAGGCAGTGGGCCCTCCAGGTGCCAGGGCAGGAGGCTAAGACCGCCTGGTCACAGGTAAGAGAAGCGGGAGAAGCTGGGAAGGCAGGGGCCCTCGGCAGCCACAGCAGGTGTCTGGTAGGGCATTGCCCTCCCTGCAGCTGCAGTCTGAATGGGGTGGCTGAGTCAAGCAGGGGGTCCCCCAGGCTCCAGCAGCACCATGTGGGGTAAGTGGAGATTTGGGGAAACAACTTGTGATCGATGAGAACAGTGGTGAGTAACTTTATTAGTTCCTACTAGGCTGGCACTCGGGGGTACCCCTGTGCCGCCAGTGAGGACAGCGTTCTGAGGTCCATTGGAGCCCCTCAGGCCCAGGACAACAGTGGGATGCCATCCTTGACCCATTTTCCAGGTGAGCCACAGACAGAGGTCCTGGACTCCAAGGACACAGTGGGGGTTGGAGGGGGCGTTTATTTTGGGAGAGAAAAACAGATAAAGAGTAAGACCAGGATTAATGTCCAGGGGTCAGGGATGTAGGCCTCAGCCTCCCTGGTGGCTCCCTGGCCAGCGACCTTGGCTGAGTTCTGAGGAGGCTCAGGAATCCGAGGGGTGTGGAAGGTGAGGTCAGGGGGGCCTGGCAGGGCAGAGTATACCCTCTCCCCACTGGCCTGGGTGCCACATTCTTCCAGGGGATAACATTGCTGTCCCTGTCTCCACACCCCAAGGCCCAGGCTGACACTTGCATCTGGTCCTGTCCTGTCACACCTGCCCACCCACCTCCCCCCTCTGCCAACCTTGCCCATAGCACCCCACCTTGCCTGGTACCACCCTGGCCATCACCTCTTTAGTGTGCTGCAGCCACAGGCAGTTGGCTCCCTGACCATCCTTTCTAACTAAGGACACCATGAGTCCAGTCCCTCCCACCCCCCGGGGCCCAAAAGTGTCTTCCCCCGCTCCTTGAGACTATCATGGCTGAAGGGCTTGATGCTCCCCCCCTCACCCCCGCCACTTACTGGATAACATTCCTGATTGTCCTCCCACCAGCACCTAGATCCCACGGCCCCTCCTGTGCACCAGGCTCCCCTAGGCACTGGCACTCAGCAATAATCAAGATAGCTCTGTCCTTGCCCTCAGGAGACTGGTCTCTGATGTAGACAGTGGTCTGGTCTGGTCCCCAGTTGCTCACCACCTTGCCTCCAGGCAGCACTCACCTGGTGTTGCATACCCAGCAGTCCTTGCAGTCGTCTTATTAGGGAGGAATAGTTCCAGCTGTTTCCAGCTAACCCCAGCACTGCCCCTCCATGGAGCCCGCCTGGGCCTGCTCTGCCCCACCAGCTTCCTTCTGGCTAGGCTTCCCCAGGGCTGCATCTTGGGGCATGTCTCCTCTCTGCACAGTCCCATGACGTATCTGGCCTGGAGGTGCGAGCTCCCTCTGATCCTCTGACTCCAACTGGATGTCCAACACTTAATTTCTGGGGCTGGCATCACACCCACAGCTTAAGCTGCTCAGTCCCACAAGACTGCCCCCCACCCCACTTCAGACACCAGCCACAAGTCCCCGGCCACCCATACTTCTGAACAACTGGCTATAAATTGGGTTTTCAGACAACCCCCGTAGGTTTGGTAATTTTCTAGAATGGCTCACAGTGTTCAGAAAACCACTTCCAACAGCCAAAGGGAGGAGATGCAAAGGGCAAGGTATGGAGACTAGCATAGGGCTTCCCTGCACGCTTTGTGTGCCACCTCCCCAGCACCTCATGTTTTCACCCAGACTCTGTTGTTTAGGGGGGTTATGGATGCTGCATTACATAGGATGTGATTGAGGAAATCACTGGCCACTGATCAAACTCAAGCTCTGCCTAGGAACCGGGACAAAACCCAGATACACCATATTCTCCGTCCCCAGCCCTGAGGTCTGCCTTGGTTCCCCACACCACCTTCCTTCCCCTCCCCAGCTGCCTTTTCATCTGCTCCTGAATGCACTCCCCCAGGTTTTTTGTCTGGGCAGCTCTTCACATCTCTTGATAAGAGATGTATTCAGATCTGAAGACCCCTCCTAGCAGCCACCTCCTACAGGCAGCCTGCCCTGACCAGCCCTCCCTCCGAGTTCCCTCCAGCTGGGGATGCTCTAGTCCAGCAGTCACCAACCTTTCGGACCTCATGGATCACCAGTGGTCCGCGGACCACCGGTTGGCGACTGCTGCTGTAGTCCATTACCAACTTCCCCACCTGGGGGCCCTTTGAGAGCAAAGCCTGGGGCCAGTCTTAGAGTCCTACCCCCCCATCCCCACAAGCTCAGGCCCTGACCATGTTTCCTGCGAATGTTCCCAGCTATTCACCTTTTGGGCCAACTCCAGTGGTGGAAACTTTTCAGCCAGAGGAGGCTGCTTGTTTTGGAAAGTTCCTGGGGGAGCAACCCCCGCCTGCCCACCAGTTCCCACGCTCCCTTATCACTCGGTGCTAGCAGGATGCAGTGGTGTGCAAGCCTAGCTCCTCCCCAGCTGGCTGACCGGGTCCTTCCCATTCCCATTTCTCCCATACCCACCCAACAGCCACCCTCCCCAGCCTGGCCCTGCCAAGTCCTGCTACAGCTGGGGAACCAGAACCGTGGTGTTCCAGGACCCCCATCCCCACCCCCCTGTGAGCCGTCAGAGGTCCCCGTGCTTGGCTATTACTGAGGAAGGAAGGGGAGGCAGCCTGGGCTGGAAGAGTGTCTGGCTTTGAGGTACAGTCCTAGCTCAGTCTTCTGCCTCAGTTTCCCCAGTAGTATCTCGGACCCAGGGACACCCACCCTCATAGGCCCAGGAACCCTGTCTTGTAACTGGGGCCTGGTGCTCACCTGCAGCCTTAATGTCCTCTTTTGTGAAATGGAGCTACGAGGCTGGGCTCCCTAACAGGCTGTGGTGAGAAGTGAATCCACACACCCCGTGCTGGGGCCGGGGTCTATAGCCCACGTAATGCCCGCCAGCGCCTGGCGGGGCGGACGAATGATAGCCTCCTGGGCCGTGCGCTGTAGGGCCTCGAACCCGAGTCCAAGGCCTCTGCCGGCTCTCCCCCACCCCTCCCCAGCGCGGGAGGAGCGAAAGGCGGGGTGAGGGCGGGGCCTCGGCTCTTTTCTTTAGAGTTCGAGCGCCCGGAGCGGTGGCACCGCCTGTCTGAACCGACTCTGCGCCGGTGAGTGGGGCTCTAGATGGGGTGCGGGTCCAGGGAATCAACAGACTCTGCGCTGGTGAGTGGGGCCCCTGGTGGGGTACGGGTCCAGTTAGAGCGTGGTACCCACACGCCAAGGTTGCGGGTCCCTGCCAGGGCACACACAAGAACCAGTCAATGAATGCGTAAGTGGAACAACAAATCGATGTTTCTCTCGCTCCCTTCCTCTCTTTCTCAAATCAATAATATAAAAATAAAAGCCCGCTCGGCTTGTTCTCGTGTTCCTGCTGACTTCCTGCCAACCCCCTACCCCCAGCTCGCTGCGATGGAGGCTGCAGCACAGTTTGTGGTCGAGAGCCCCGACGTGGTCTACAGCCCCGAGGTCATCGAGGCGCAGTACGAGTACCGGACGACCAGCGTCAGCCGCGAGGATGGCGTCCTCAAGGTGGGCTGGGGGCTAGGGGACCCAGAGAGCCAGGAGGGGGTGGGATTGCCCAACGTCTGCGGCTCTGGGCTCACTGCACTGCCCGCCCTCAGGTACACCCCTCAGCCACGCGCTTCACCTTCCGGACCGCCCGGCAGGTGCCCCGGCTCGGGGTCATGCTGGTCGGCTGGGGCGGCAACAACGGCTCCACGCTCACCGCTGCCGTGCTGGCCAATCGGCTGCGCCTGTCCTGGCCCACCCGCACGGGTCGTAAGGTGGGGGTCGAATTGGGTGCTGCGGAAGCTAGGTCTCCGCTGGAGTCCAAGCAGGAGATTGGCTCTGAGAGGATGGGTCCACGGGGAGGGGCTTCCACGGGGGCGGGACTCCAAGGAGCAGAGCCTAAGGTGGTGGCTGGCTCTGGAAAGGTACCTCCAGAGGGCGGGTAGCTTCCACCCCAGCTTGCTCACACCACGCCTACCCTGTTCCCACCCCCAACCCTCCACCGCTGCCCCCAGGAGGCCAACTACTACGGCTCGCTGACGCAGGCAGGCACCGTTAGCCTGGGCCTGGACGCTGAAGGCAAAGAGGTGTTCGTGCCCCTCCACGCGCTGCTGCCTATGGTGTCGCCGGACGACCTCGTTGTCGATGGTGGGCGGGGCCCTGGGCCGGGCTTGGGTGGGAGGCGGGGCCTAGAGGGGCCCAGCTGTAGGACCTGGATGAGCCTGAGGGTCGCCCCCAGGCTGGGACATATCTTCGCTGAATCTGGCTGAGGCCATGCGACGCGCGAAGGTGCTAGATTGGGGGCTGCAGGAACAGCTGTGGCCGCACATGGAGACCCTGCGCCCAAGGCCCTCCGTCTACATCCCAGAGTTCATCGCAGCTAACCAGAGCGCGCGTGCGGACAACCTCATCCCTGGCACGCGTGCGCAGCAGGTGCAGCACTTGCTCCCACTACCATTTGCCCCTCCCCCTGCCACCTGTTTCCCATTCGCCCCACGTTGCCCTCCTTTTGTCCCCCCCGCCCCCATCCCGAGGGTCCCGGCTCTCTTTGCACTTGGGGAGGTCAGTAGCCCAGGCCTCCACAGGGGATCTGTACTATCTTCCCCCGCTCCCTAGCTGGAGCAGATCCGAAGGGACATCCGCGACTTCCGGTCCAGCGCAGGGCTGGACAAAGTCATTGTGCTGTGGACAGCAAACACGGAGCGCTTCTGCGAACTGGTCCCAGGCCTCAATGACACCGCAGAAAACCTGCTGCGTACCATTCAGGTGGGTGCACCCAGAGTGGAGCATGGTCAGGGCCAGCCCCAAGGATCCCTACACTGACTGACTGTCTTCCTGTGCCCGCAGCTAGGTCTGGAGGTGTCACCCTCCACACTCTTCGCTGTGGCCAGCATCTTGGAGGGCTGTGCCTTCCTCAATGGGTCCCCACAGAACACTCTGGTGCCCGGCGCACTCGAGCTCGCCTGGCAGCGCCGTGTGTTTGTGGGCGGAGATGACTTCAAGTCAGGTCAGACCAAGGTCAAGTCTGTGCTGGTTGACTTCCTTATCAGCTCCGGCCTCAAGGTGGGCAGGCCTGGGGGGTACCTGGTTCAGGGGGTGGGATCTAATCCTGAGCTTCAGGCTCCTGAATTGCTCTTCCATTGTGGGGTCTACAGCATCCTCATGGTCCTTTGTCTTGCAGCCCATGTCCATCGTGAGCTACAACCACCTGGGCAACAACGACGGGCAGAACCTGTCGGCGCCGCCGCAGTTCCGCTCCAAGGAGGTGTCCAAGAGCAATGTGGTAGACGACATGGTGCAGAGCAACCCGGTGCTCTATGCACCCGGCGAGGAGCCTGACCACTGCGTGTGTGGGGTGCAGGCGGTGGGGAGGGGGGCCCCTGGTGGAGGAGGGCAATCCATGTGACCCAGTTCCGCCCCCCAGGTGGTTATCAAATATGTGCCATATGTGGGCGACAGCAAACGCGCAATGGACGAGTACACGTCGGAGCTGATGCTGGGCGGCACCAACACGCTGGTGCTGCACAACACCTGCGAGGTGTGGAATGCGGGGGACGGGAGTGAGGACCCCCCCCACCTGCCTACACCCACCCACCACCTGACCACCCACTGGCCCCACAGGACTCGCTTCTGGCCGCGCCTATCATGCTGGATCTGGTGCTGCTGACAGAACTGTGCCAGCGCGTGAGCTTCTGCACCGACTCAGACCTGGAACCCCAGGGCTTCCACCCGGTGCTATCCCTGCTTGGCTTCCTCTTCAAGGCGCCACTGGCTCCACCAGGCAGCCCTGTGGTCAACTCACTCTTCCGACAGCGCAGCTGCATCGAGAACATCTTCAGGTGCGCCCCACCTGGGGGAGCCCACGGCGGGGGGGGAACCTTGGTCCTATGTTCATTCGGGGCCGGGCTGCTCACAGGCCCTGCTGAAACCCCTCCACCCTCCAGGGCCTGCGTGGGGCTTCCGCCGCAGAACCACATGCTTCTGGAGCACAAGATGGAACGCCCTGGCCTCAAGCACATGAGGCATGTGGCCAGTGCCTGCCTCCAGTCTTCCAAGAAAGAATTGGCACCGTTGGCCTCCAACAACTGTACTGGTGATGCCAACGGGCACTCGCAGGTTGAGGCACCTTGATGCACACCACCTGAGGCAGTGGCCATACAGCTCCCAGCGACTCCTACCCCTCTGCCCCTCTGAATCCACCCTTCCAGGCCTCCCAAAGACAATAAAGACATTGCCAGTATCAACTACACCTGTGGGTCTTGGGGGACTTTGACCTAACCCTATCCATCCCCCAACTTTTCACCTCGTAAAGACTCTCAACTACCCTTCAAAACTTCTCCCATTCCTCAGGGACCTTCCAGAACCCCGCTGAAGGTGGGGCTGAAATCCCAGGGTGAAGGACGTGGCTACAAGCCAAAATGGAGTAATCTTGAGACCAGATACCAAAAACCAAAACAAGTTACATTTATTGATGGGTGCTCACCCCTTCCTGCCCAGGGGAAAGGAGGTCCAGAGGAGTCCCCCAGGACAAAGTAGAAACAGGTGAGGGTGGGGGTCGAGCCCATACAGAAAAGAGCATCTCTGAGGTCCTTGCGTTTTTGTTTTTAATAAAATGAGTCCTTCATGCGGGGCCTCCAAGCCTTGACCAGGAGTCCAGCTGCCCGAGGTGTGACCTCAGACCCTCCCCCTGCAGACCACCCTGGCCCCTGGCCCTTGGCAGGGGCTCTGGGCAGAGGAGGCGGCCAGCACTGGGCAAGGGGCTGCTGCCCCATCACACGCTCATGGTCATCCCAGGCGAGTACTGCGGAGAGACGAGGGGTGGCGCGCAAGGGGGAGGGGGGGCTCAGCTCCCGCCTAGGCTGGGACCCGCCCCCCAGGAAGAAGGACAAATGGACTGGGTGGGGCACAGGTGGAGAGGGGTAAGGAGCAGGAGTCCAAGTTAGGGAGGTGAGGCCCCTGGGGCGTGGTCACAGGGTGGGGGCAAGGTAGGCATGTGAGACCAGGACAGGGTGGGGGAAGGGGAAGGGGAAGGGGGGAGGGGAAGGATGCCGCGGCCGCCCCCCCACCTGGCCCGCCGCGGTCACGGTCTTGCTCTGGCCCCCCGGCCGCCCCGCCGGGGCCTGCCCGCCAGGCCCCTCCGGCCCGACGCCGCTGCAGGGGGGGAGTCGACGCAGTCGCTTACACTTTCGCTCGGGAATGGGTGCAGGAAAGTCCCGGTGGCCGCCATCTCGCCGTCATCCCGCGGGGTGCCGGGGGCAGTGCTCAGGCCGGCCACGGCGCCAGGGGAGCTCTGGGGGCAGCCGCAATCAGCGCAAGACTCCAGTCCTGACCCCACCGCCGCCGGGTCCCCTGCGCGGCCGCCCCACACCCCAGCTATGCCTGAGCGCGGCCCCTCACCTTCGGCAACCCGTCCATGTCGCCGGAGCCTGTGGACGACAGACACAAGGGGACACGGGGCTCGGCGTCTGAGCCGGGGTACACCACCTTTCCCTGAGCTCCACCTCCCTGCTCCCCTCTTCCCCCGCCCACCCTACCACGGCTGCACCCAACCCCTCAGCTCAGCCCACTGGGGGTCTGGAAGGAGGGCCTGAAGGGGTGTCCCCACGGTTTAGTTACTGGACCCTCACCCAGTGCAGCCCAAGCACTGAGTCGCCCAGGAAAGCTCAGGGCGCCACCCGATGCCCCTACAAGGAACACAGGTGGAGGAAAGGGGGGGCACTCAGTGAGAGCATGAGGCTAGCAAGGCAGCCTGTGGGGGTGGTTCCCAGGCCGCTTACTCACCCAGAGATCCGTTCACGTGGTGAGGTTCCAGCGTGCTCATGGCTGCCATAGGGCCCTCGGGGCCTGGGCCCAGTGGGAACTGTGGCAGAGGGGTGGTGTGGGACTCTGGCCACCTGCCACCAGAGCAGCCTCTACCCCACAACCCCGCACTTACGTTAGCCCTGCCAGCGCCTGGCCCCATGGGGTTCATGATGGTGTACATGTTCTCGCTGGAGTTGGTGGAGTCTGGGGAAGACGAGGCATGAAGGCCTGGGTGTGAGAGGCCTCCCTCAAGCACACCCTTCCCCTCGCCACCCAGGCCCTAGTACCTCCGGGGCTGGGCATGATGGGTGTGCCAGGGGGCCCACCACCTCCTGGAGGTCCCTGCATGTAGAGGCAGACAAAACATTAGGAAGGCCCTGCTGCCACCCTCTGAGTGATCAGCGTGGCCCCAGGCCCCCACTCACCGTGTAGCTGCCAGGGGAGGAGGCAGAATAGGGGATCTGGGGAGAGAGGCAGCTGTGAGCAGTCCGCCCACCGTCCCCCACACCCCTCACCCTACCCACTGCCCCACTCCCCGACTCACCGAGTTGCCACTGGGGCTGGCCCATGGGCCACGCACTCCGGGGCCCCTATTAGAGATGGCAGATGGAACCTAGAGCTGGACAAGCAGCACTCCTCCCCCGCCCCACACCTTGGGCCCCGAAACAGCAGATGTTGACTAAGTGCTAAGCACTTGAAAATCCCAACCCATCACTCACTGGCCTTCAGGCCTTACTTTTCCCACCCAACAGTGGAATAAGTAATATCCCAGGCTGTTGTGCTAATCCAGCCCAAGAAGCTGGGTGGTGGCCCCCATGGGCAGACTCCAGGGGTCCCTTTAGGGCCTTACATGTTCATTGTGGGCAGGCCTGGGCCAGCGAGGGAGTTGGGTGGGGGCCGCATGCCACTTCCATAGCTCTGTGAGGGGAAAGGGCCCTGAGTACAGGCCAAGAGGGGAGAGCCCCTGAAGCCCCCCTGGGCCCACCCCTTACCTGGGGCCCAACGCTGGCCATGCCCCGTGGAGGAGTCACCCTCTGCATCGGGCCCATGCTCGGATGCCCTGGGGTGGGAGCAAAGGGAGGTGGCTCAGGTTGGGACCACTCCGCAGTGTGGACACACACCTGGGGGAGCGGAGTGTACAGTGAGGCAGCGGAGATGGAGCATGAAAGCTGGGGTCCTGATGGTGAACCCCAGCTGGTGCTTCTCTACTCACCCTGAACACGCGGGGAGGGGTCCATGGCACCAGGGAGGGAGCCGGGTAGGCCCACAGGGGGCTGCAAAAGGGGCACGGCAGCAATGAGTGTGGGTGCCCTTCCCCCACCTAGCTCCTGCCACTCCCCTCCTCCAGTCTGCCTTCCCTCTCTCACCTGGCTCGGCATCCGCAGGGTGGGCCGGGGGCCCCCTGAGAACCTGGGTGACATGAAGGGCTGGAAGAAGTGGGCCAGGGGTCAGCACTGCCCCCTACCCACTCCCCTCTCCCCCCCAAAGCTACCTGGTTCCTGCTGTGCCCAGGCCCAGAGCCTGACTTACCCCATCTCCAGGCCTAGCCAACAAGCCCTAGTGGCTAGCTCCCGGTGTGTGTGAGCACAGAGGAGCGGGATGTGCATGGGCAAAGGGACAGGGGTGTCACAAGTCCTTACCTGAATGTGAGGCCCCATCATGGGGGTGTTGGGGTTGTGGGGGGGCAGCTGGGAGCCCAGGGGGCCCTAGGAGGACAGAACCAGGTGGGTTGGGAAGAGCTACTGTTTCCTGAGGCCCTGCTAAGTCTGGGCAAGGGAGGGGAAGTGGCAGTGTTGCCTAGAGGTGGGAGGGTGGGCCATTCACCTATCTGCAGGCTGGGGATGTCCCCTCCAGGAGGGGTCACGGGAGGGACCTGTGGCTCAGAGCACGCTCTGTGGGCCCAGGCACCCTGGCATGTACACACACAGGTCTAGTGTGCAGAGATCCCACCCTTCCTGCCCTGGGCTCAAACCCCGCAGCCCCTCCTTCGCTAGCCCCACCAAGGCCCGTACGTGCATCCCCGCTGCAGCCTTCCCAACCAGCTCCAGCCTGCCTGCCTCAGGGTTTCTCCCGAAGTGGGACCCACACCCATTGGCACCTGTGCCTGTCATTCTCTGACACATGTGCACCCAGAGTCAGGGGGACAAGGGCCCCAGCCCTGGCTGTACCTGGAAGAAGCCAGGTGCCATGGGGCCAGCTGCCATTGCATCGCTGGGGGCTATGCTCCCCATCACAGGGCTGGGGGCAGCGGCAGCGCTCTGCAGGGCGGGGGAGACATGAGGTGTGGTCAGGCCAGTTCTGCCCCAGCGTTCCCTCAGCAAGTAGCCAATCCCACAGAACAGGGCACCCAAGCCATCTGACCCTCTGTCCACGCAGGGGAGGATGGCTGGGGTCCTAGGAGACAGAACAGCTGCCCCTGTTCCCACCCCAGTTTAACACCCTAACAAGTCCACAGACTCTGACTTGCTGGGTGGCCTTGAAGAGGCTCTGCCTCCTTGCTGCACCTGAAAACCTGGAGGTGGTCAGGGCCGAGCCCGGCTGAGCCCATACAGCTCATGAAGGAGGACAGGGATCCAGAGATTCCCAGCCCTGAGTCCCAAGCTGAGGAATGTGGAGGTCGGAAAATGCCAACCATCCAGGACTGGCGTGCACTCAGTGATCCAGCACAGGCTGATGCTTTCCATCTGAACCCAACCTCCACTGGGTAGGGGCACCATCCCCTACCTACCCCAGGCCCTTCCCCACACACTTGGTGTCCTCCTGGCTGGCAAGGCAGCTTAGCTGGACCCCCAGCTCCACCCAACACACGCCAAATAAACAGACAAAAAGTCAGTCAACAGCTTGAAGATGTAACTCCCTCCCCAGGGTTCCTCCTCAGAGCAGCTGTGCAGACGACGACCCCTGCCCTCCCAGAAGAACTGGACTCTCTGGGTACAGTTTCCAGGCCCCCAATCTCTCTTCAGATGGAGGAGGGGAGAAGGCCAGGTGCTAGAGGGGCATTATCTTGTGGGCCAAGGGCAGAGATGCAGGGGGCAGGCTGACAAGTCACTTCCTCTGGTCAGGCGTGTCAGCTTTTGGGGACCCACAGAGCGGGGGGTGGGGGGAATGGAAGGCTAGTCTATAGGGCAGAGGGAACACATCAAAGGATAGGGAAGGGCACTGAGTAGCGGGCACTTTTCTGGGGGCCCCTCCTCTCCTGTCTGCATCACCCATCCTCCCCCCAAAGCCCCAGGAGTAAGCGGGGAGTCTGTCTTCATCACTGCTGTTCCTGAGGCTGGCACAAGCCAACACCAGGGTTCTCAGGAATTTGTGGAACGGCAGCCATTCGGACTCAGAAGAATTCAGCACTAACCCTGCCGCACAGGAGTGGGGCAAGGGGCTCCTGAAGACACGCCCCACCCTAAACGAACTGCAGCCCGGCACCCTTCCTGCTCCTTCTCAAAGGTCTGCCTCCACAGGACTCCTGCCAGGCCCCAGGCGGGGGGGACTGGGAGAGCCTCCCCAGACCTACAGTGGCGAAGGGCGTTCCCAGGCCCAGCACAGGTCACTCATCTGAAAGCCCAAGCAACGCTGAGGGTAGCGGTGGGGGAGACAAAGCTCTCAGCCCCTGGGGCCCCCTGCCGCCACCCCACTACCGCACAGCACACAGCCCAACAGCCTGCAGCAGCTACTCTGGCAGGCACCGCTTTGGGGGCTGTAGGGGGACACATTCTGTGCTCTGGGTCTGTCCACCCACACTGCCTACCCAATAGGCACAGCAGACGCCAGAGCATTTCCTGGTCAGGGAGGAGAGGGCGGTGGAGGTTGGAAGGCTGCAAGCAGAACTCAGGACCACGAGGGGGAAGGTATGGTGTACCCCACACCACTGTGGCTCCCCAACTCTAGGCCTGGAAGGGTTAATACATAGCCTCCCTGGGTCCCCTGCATCAATCATTCACCCAAAAGCACCCAGCCAGCATTGCCACCACAACTAGCTGGTGTGCTGGCTGGTGTGCTGGCTGGTGTGCTGGCTGGTGTGCTGGCTGGTGTGCTGGCTGGTGTGCTGGCTGGTGTGCTGGCTGGTGTGCTGGCTGGTGTGCTGGCTGGTGTGCTGGCTGGTGTGCTGGCTGGTGTGCTGGCTGGTGTGCTGGCTGGTGTGCTGGCTGGTGTGCTGGCTGGTGTGCTGGCTGGTGTGCTGGCTGGTGTGCTGGCTGGTGTGCTGGCGTTTCTTGGAGATGCTCGAATGGCCTGGTGGGGGTGGGGAGTGGCAGGGGTGGGGAGTGTGTGTGGGGGAAGGGCTGGAGGCCCCCTAGGAGGGCAGGCAAGATGTCTCCAACTAGAGTGGGAGCTGCAGGGACCCATCACCCTCCGCACCCCCACTGCTGTGCCTACACGGGTTCCCCCAGGCGCCCTGCTGCCATGGTAACGGGTGCGCACAGGGAAGCACATGCACACGAATGTGGAACCCTAGTGTCTCATCCTCCCAGGAGGCCCCAGAAGTCATCAGACTCAGGTGGGGGCCAGAGCCGTGAGGGGAATGGCCCCAGGGACAACGAAGAGGCACAAGGAGGGACACAGCTCCAGGCACCCCTGAGCCCCAGGTCTGGCAGAACTGCACAAATGCACAGAGGGATTTGATGAGGGCGAAAGCAGGGACCCCGGCTTCCATGCATGCACATACAGTGTACGTGGGGCAACTTCCGGGACATGTGAACCCCTAACCCTCTTGCACCCCGGCCCTGCAGAGCCCTGGGTTGAGGTGCCATTGCAAAGAGAGAGGTGGGGGCAGCTACACCCTGGGAGGCCTGAGGGAAAGAGGTGAGGGCACCAGCTGGGTGCACAGGAGGAGGGGGCCGTACCTCCCTCGGAAGCTGGCTGCGTCCCTGCCTGGCCTTGGGCCCACAGCCTGGGAGGTGGAGAGGCAGGGCCAGCTGACCTCCCTGGTCTGCCCCTGACCTCTCTGAGGGGCCAGGGTGAAGAGGATAAAGGCAGAGGGGATGCCACCCATCCCCTCATGTCACTCCTCCCCCCAGGCTCTGCTAGTAAACAGGCCTCTGGTGCTGCCCCTCCCCCATCAACCAAGAGGGAAACCGAGGCCAAAGCGGTGAGTTAGCAGCCCAGTCACAGAACAAGGTCAGGAAGTGTCCCGGGTGGTGTCAGCTAAACCCCCGAGACCCTGGCTCGGCTCCTGCCTCAGGAGGCTCAGAAAGGCCAGGGCAGCAGGGACAGGTGGTGGTGGAGGCAGGAGCTACTGTCTGTCTAGCCTGGACCAGGGACTCAAGTGAAGAGGACGAGGAGGGCCTGGCCTCAGGAAGGTGTGGGGGCTCCCGTGCAGCGGAATGAGCCTCCCTGTGAGTGACCGGAGGCCCAGCGGAGGACACAGGAACCCAGGCGCTCAGCCTCCTAAGCAAACCCACAGGCCACGCACCCTCCCATCCCCGCCCCCGCCCCCGCCCCCGCCCCAGGCCCAGGCCCGCCACCTTGCCCGTGCCGGGTCCCTGGGGCGGGACTCACGTAGTCCTGGAAGGCCTTGGCCTCACTGGAGTGCTCACATGCCTCTCTGCGGTCAGGCGCTGCGCAGTACAAGTCCCAGAACACGCTGTGGGCGGCAGGAGATGATGGTTTTCCCACACGCCCCCCCCACCCCCCTCCACAGCCTGCCCAGGCCAGCCCCACACGCACCACCACCAGGAATGCAGGAAACCTGGGGGCTCCCCCAGCGTGATGTTCTTCTCCCATCGGATCTGCACGGGAGAAGGAAGGCAGGTGAGGAGCTGCTGCCCAGGCTGCTAGACCCGCCAACCCACCTCAGGCAGGGAACACGGGCCAGGGGCCAGCGGGCCAGAGCAAGGTAGCTGGGCAGGGACAACTGGGTACAGCAAGGGCAGAGGAGTGAAAAGCAGATCCTCAGATGGGCAGACGGACGCCTCTATGCCAGCCGCCGAGCCTGACCCACCCCAGCCCTCAGTGCCTGGGGCCTTCAGGGGCACCACCACTGGAGCCCTGACAGAAGCCGGAGGAGAGGACCCTGGGGTAGGGTAGAGGCAGGGCCCGCTTACCTCAGACAGAAAGGTCTGTGCTGACTTCTGGGCACCGATGTGCAGCAGGTACTCATACACATACAGCGCCAACCTGCAGGCCGGGTGGAAGTGGCTCAGGCTCTCAGGAGGCCCGGGGTCTGGTCAGCCTCAAACCCCGCCCCCAGGGTTCCTGGAGGGGCTCTCAGGCCAGGCACCTGCCTTCCGTGGGGCAGGTGGAGACCAGGGGGAGGGGGCCCACACTGAGTCCTCACTGCACCCACCCCCAGCCTCACATTAGTCCCCCAAATGCCCCATCGCCTCCACCCTCACAGGAGATGGCCTCCTCCCTAGTTTCTCAGCCTGGCCAACTCCTACACATCCATCAATACCCAGACGGTAGGCCCCTCCTCTAGGCAACACTGCCAGCAGCCACAAACCCCCATTTCCAGGCCCAATCCTGGTCAGTCCAATACTCCTTTGTGGACCAAGTCCTAGCCCATCCTACTGATGCCAAGACCCCAGAGCAGCCTTGGCCCCGGGAGGTCTTCTGCCTGGAGAAAGGGCTCCTGGGTGTCACTCCTGACTGCGCGACGTGGGGCCTCTCAGCAGACACCCTGAGCCGTGCACACGGCACCAGCACCCACTCACTCCCAGTCTTGCCTGCTGAGGCCTTCCTCCTCCAGGTGTCCCTGGGCCCCATCCTCTTCCTGGAGATCCCTGTCTGCCAACTCTGTACCAGCCCCCAGGAAGTCTGGGGCACTGTGGGTGGGTGAGGGGAGATGGGGCCAGCAGTTCCATTCAGCTGCCAAACACCCAAAGTGCTTGGTATGCCCCCCCCCCCCCCCCAAAACTCAGCAGCTGCCCAACCCAAGAGCATGGGCCACTTGCCAACCAGCAGCGCCCTCTGCAGGCCACACAGGAAAGCCTGCAGGCCTCCCAGGCCATACAGCCTCCCAGGCCTCTCCATCCTCTGCCTCCACCTCTGCTTCCCCTCCCATCTGTCTTCTATACCAGCTGGCAGAGGGACAAGATCCAGCCCCTAGCTATTCCAAAGCCATCCACTCCACCGGCATGGCCCCTCTGGGAGCCCCAGGATCCTCCTCCTGCCCAGCGAGGACTCAGGAGGGCTGGGGGAGGGGCTCTGGATCCAAGACCTTAGACTCCCCAAGGGCAGGCCGGAGCCTCCCACTTAACTGGCCACTCACCCCTGGCTGCTCGCCCCATCTGAAAATAAACTTGTTTGGACTCATCCTCCTGCTCTCTGACCCTTCCCAGCCAGGCTCCGCACCCATCAGACGCCCCTGCCAGCTCCAGCCCTCTGTCCTGCCCCCAGGACCTGCCCCATACATCTGCCCTTACACTGAATCCTCTTCCTTCCTTCCTCCATCCATCCATTCATTCATTCATTCAACAAACATTTGCCCAACAGCGCCTTGTGTAGTGAACACTACAGACCCCTGTCCCGCTGGAGGCTTGCTGCCTGTGAGGAGGAACAGTGGAGCAACAACACAAGGAGGCAAGTTATAAGGTGAGCTGGAAGGCGGTGTGCACTAAGGAAGGACAAGGGGGGGTGCAGCAGTTCTCTGAGCCTGGCCACAGTCTGCACCACGCCACCACCCTCCTCTTGGCAGTGCCTCCAGCCCAGGACCCCCCCGATTCCGAAGCTGCACCCTCCAGCAATCTCCAGCGTCTGCCCCTCTCCAGCCCAATCGTCTTCCCAGCCCCTTGTACCCCAAGCTCCCCTGTCCAACTCACTCCTGTGATTCCTCCCCTTCTAGGGCAGCGATGGCGAACCTATGACACGCGTGTCAGAGGTGACACACGAACTCATTTTTTGGTTGATTTTTCTTTGTTAAATGGCGTTTAAATATATAAAATAAATATCAAAAATATATGTCTTTGTTTTACTATGGTTGCAAATATCAAAACATTTCTATATGTGACACGGCACCAGAGTTAAGTTAGGGTTTTTCAAAATGCTGACACGCCAAGCTCAAAAGGTTCGCCATCACTGTTCTAGAGGCTTCCTGAGCCTTCTCAAGTGGCCTGCATCCCCAGGCCCACATCCACTGGCGAAAGAATGGATATGAAAAGCCCAGATCTGCTCACTGTGCCCCCCTCTGGGCGAAGAGAGCAGCTAGGGTTCCAGCAGGGCCCCTGCCCACTTTGGGGTCAGTGCAGGAGCAGTGAAGACCAGGGGAATAGACACCAGAGACGGGTAGCAAGATGGAGTTAGCTGGGGGTTCAGGGCGGGAGGAGGGCATGGGCTACCGCATACCCAGGAGCAGAAGGCTTTTAAAGAAGCGGCCCTTGGTCCCACCACATTGGCCCACGGCTCCAGGCTGCCAGCCTACCAGGTCCCCCCGTTTCCCCTGGCCCTGGACTGTCCAGTGGTGGCATCTGACTCAGGAAACGGGTCGAGGAGCCACTCTGCCTGCTCTCCTCCCCATCAGCCCAGTCCTCTCCTTTCCTCTCTCTAGGCCAGCGGCCCCCAGCCCTTTGGACCTCATGGGCCACGGGTTGGCGACCGCTGCTCCAGGTGACCGCCCTCCTGCTTTGATGGCATCTTCACACAACACACAGCGCGCTCCAGCCTGGCCTTCCTGAGCTTGGGCCCACTATCCACATGGCATCTACAGGCCCGACCTGGCCCAGTGATGGGGAACCTTCTGAGCTCGGCGTGTCAGCATTTTGAAAAACCCTAACTTAACTCTGGTGCCGTGTCATATATAGAAATTTTTTGATATTTGCAACCATAGTAAAACAAAGACTTATATTTTTGATATTTATTTTATATATTTAAATGCCATTTAACAAAGACAAATCAACCAAAAAAATGAGTTCGCGTGTCACCTCTGACACGCGTGTCACAGGTTCGCCATCACTGCCCTGGCCGGTTTGGCTCAGTGGATAGAGCGTCGGCCTGCAGACTGAAGGGTCCCAGGTTCAATTCCGAGTCAGGGCACATGCCCTGGTTGTGGGCTCGATCCCCAGTAGGGGGCGTGCAGGAGGCAGCTGACAATGATTCCCTCTCATCATTGATGTTTCTCTCTCTCCCTTCCTCTCTGAAATCAATAAAAATGTATATAAATAAATAAATAAATAAAGGCCCAACCTCAACTTGCCCCCACCACAGTCCTGCCCCCCCCACTCCCGCCCCTGCCTCCCACCTCTACCTGTGTGGTCCAACCTGGGTGGTTCGGCCTTGGCTCACAGAGGTGTGGTGCATGCTGTCCCCTGAGATCAAGACAGCTGCACTTATTAAATTGGGTAAAATCTTAAGGAGAAAGTTCTCTCCTGCCATCTCTAACACACACCTGGTCCAGGCCACTGTCTCCCTTACCTGAATTTTGACAGGACCCTCCAATGGCTACTCTCTCCCAGCCCCTAGAATCTACACACACACACACACACACACACACACACACACACACCCCGACAGCATTCCTCGCTAGACCCTCCGGTGCCCCCCACACACACACTGGCCACCCTCTATGCCAGGGCCTTGGCACAGGCTACTGCCCTGCCTGGGGCACTTCACCTAGAGACCTGCATGGCTCCCATGGCACCTGTCAGAGGCTCCCCGTTACCCCTAACCTCCGTCCTGCCCAATTCCTCCCTATCGTCTTACCTATCTCCACTTGACACATTTCTGCTCACTGCCTCAAGCCCCCACTGACCTGTAGCTGGGAGGGCAGGGACCCCGTCTCTTTCCCTCCCTGCTAAGCTCACAAGAGGTGGACTGAGATGGTCAGTGAGCACTGTTTGGATGTTAAGCATTTGGGGTTTTACCCCAAGAGCAAAGAGCAGCCAAAGATTCTCATAGTGTTGGTACTTTAATTTTTACCAGGATTAAGTCTCAGGGAGGAATTCTGAGCTGTTTTCTTGTTTTTGGTGTAAAGTTTTGAAGCCGGGACATTTGGCCAGGTTGTTTCAGGACCTCTGGGGAGGACTTCTGGCCTCTGACCATCCAGGTTCTGAGCTCATTACAAGGAAGGGCAGGGCTCTAGAGCCAAATCCCGGCTAAACAAATGGCCTGTAGGAAAAAGAGCCCACGGGTGTGGCTCAATGACTGAGCACCCACCTATGAACAAGGAGGTCGCAGTTTGATTCCAGGTCAGGGCACCTGCCGGGTGCAGACTGGATCCCCAGTGGGGGCATTCAGGAGGCAGCCCATCGATGACTCTCTCTCATCACTGGTGTTTCTATCTCTCTCTCCCTCTCCCTTCCTCTGAAATCAATAAAAAAAACATATTGAAAGAATAAGAGCCCACCCAATGGAGCCCACCCAGGGAGCAGAGGGTGTCTCCAGAGAGGCCCTCCCTGGAGATGGAGCAGTGACTTGGAGGAGATGGGGTGCCTGGCCCTGGGGCGCTCAAGGGAGAAGCACACACGGGCTGTGCAGGGAAGTGGTGACATAGTGATCTGTTAAAGCCTTATGAACTAAAATGCAGCACCACCACCATAATTATCAGGAATTGCCATAATTATCAGGAATTAGGGTAACGAGTGCTCCCTGCTCAGTGCCCCCCCCCCCCCTCGAAGCCCATGGATGCCCACGCTGCTGGGGGCAGTGAGACCAGCTACTCACAGCCTGTGTCACCCCCACCCCATCTAATCAACCAGCCAGTTCTCACTGATGCCCCCCAAAGGGACTCTCCAGCCCACACATTTCCTCCCTCCTCTCTGCCACCCTCAAGGCCAGGCCTTCAGCTATCTCTTGCCAGGGTGGTGGCTATCCTCATCCGCCTCTGGGGGCCTCTGCTGCCTACGGCCTTTCTCCCACCCAGTGGCCAGTGACAACCCACCCCCTTACAGAGTCCATGCCCGCCCCCCCGCCTCCCATTCTCTTCCCAGATGCCTCCTCTTCTCAAGCCCTTCCCCGAGGCTTTCCTGTGCCCACTGCCTCCGCTCAGCCTCCAGGAGTTTCCTCCCCAAGAGTCTCTTACCTGCGCCCTCACCAACAAGGTGCCCACACCTGGTCACACCTGGAAGCAGGGACGGACACACAGGTGACTCTCTCACCTGCTGGGCTATAAACAAACTCCATGGCTATGTGTGACCCCAAAACCAATCCCAGGAGAAACACACAAGGTGCTTAGCAACACCGACCATGGTTGTCATTTGTGGGCCTAGTCTAAAACCACCTGCCAGGGCAAAAGCGCTCGAGGAGCTCACACCCACAGCAGACCTCTAGACTTCTCCCCCCAGTTCACAAAGACAGGGCCTCTGAGGCAGAAGTGGAGCAATGCAAAGGGGACAGAGGGGCCTCCAACTTAGCCCTGTCACCTTCATCCCCAAGTTAAAAAGACCCAAGCCCTGGCCTGTGGGGCTCAGTGGTCTGAGCGTTGTCCCATGTGCCAGAAGGTCACTGATTCGACTTCCGGTCAGGGCACATACCCAGGTTGCCGGCTTGATCCCCAGTGGGGGTGTGCAGGAGGCAGCCCATCGATGTTTCTCTCTTTCCCTCTCCCTTCCTCTCTCTCTAAAGTAAAAAAATAAAAAATAAACCATTTAAAAAGTAATAATAAAAGGACCCAAACCAACTACAAATGCAAGTACTAGTTCATTCCAGGTGGCAGCCATTCACGGGCTTCACCACAGGCTGCAAGTATTTGCCATTGACAGAACAGGCTGAGCCTTGACACGAGTAGCCCACTAGGACCCCAGCTCCCTCTCACCCTCCAGGCCACCCCATCGCTGCACTTTTAGACTTTGCTGTGCATCCCCGAGGGCAGGGACCCCCAGGCAGAGTCTGTTTCTGAGGCCGTCTGACCCAGACCCCACACTGAGACGGGATCAGCAGGAAGGAGAGGAAAGCACAGTCCAGGAGAGCCAGGGCGGCTCCTCCACTCCATTTCGCAGAGGAGGAAACCGAGGCCGAGACAGGAAGTGGCTTCGTTGGTGGCTGCGTATGCAGGGACCTCTACCTGCAGCCGCTTACCCAGTCCTTGTGATAATCCTGCAAGGCCAGCAGGCCACGTCTCAAAAGCAGCCAGGCTACCTCGCTAGTGCTTCGGAGCTTGGCAGGTCACTTCCTCTCCAGGCCCTGGCATCCCCTTCGGTGAAACAGGGGATGCAACCACGTGGTGTTTCCCAAACTTTAACAGCAGAGCCCCATCCCCAAACCAACATTCCTCCAGGACCCTCTACAGGAAACAGATGAGTGCAGGATGGCTCTGGCCAAAAGGGGACTGGGGCATCTCTGGCCTCCACGGGAGATGTTTCTGCAGACTCCCCCATCGCTGAGACCCTCTGTTGGGCAGGCTAAGGAGTGAGGGCATGAGGGGGAAGGGACCAGGATTCAGATAACCCCCTCCGTCTCCAGCCCTGGCCAAGAGTCAAGGCCAGGTTCAAAAAATCAAATCTCTCCTGGGATGTCTGATGGGATTGAAACCCAACTCCCAACCCCACTACCTTCAGCTCAAATCTCTGATTCTCTCCCTTCTTTGCTCTCCACAGCCACACATAAGCTGCCATCATCAGCTTTTTAAAAAAAATATTTTATATATATATATTTTTTTATTGATTTGAGAGGAAGGGAGGAGAGCTAGAGATAGAAACATCAATGATGAGAGAGAACCATCAATTGGCTGCCTCCTGCATGCCCCGCACTGGGGATTGAGCAACCCTTGACCGGAATCAAACCCGGGACCCTTCAGTCCCCAGGCTGATGCTCTATCCACTGAGCCAAACCAGCCAGGGCCATCATCAGCTCTTACCCAGATTATTGTGCCCACTTCCCCCAGACCCCCTGGCCTCTACCCCTGACCCCCTATAAGCCACACTCCACATGGGAGCTGGAGTGCACTTTCACACACACAAGCCCCTCTGGCCCACAGAGCCCTCAAGGACTGCTCTTCCCCCACCAGGGCACCAGCCCAGCTCCTCTGCCAGGCCTCATCCCAGGGCCTTTGCACTTGCGGTGCCCTCAGCCGCCTACTCTTCCTCCAGGCCTCTGCACAGCCCCCTCATACTTTACTATCACCCGCTTTCCTCCTTTGCTTTCTTCATAGAATATCAAGATCATCCCTCTACTTGGCCTCCCATTGATTTGCCCAGGTAACTCGCCGCCTGCCTCCATGCTAGGATGCGGGACTCTTCGGGGCTGGGGCCTGCCTTCCCAACTACCACACTCTACCCAGACCCCAAAACCAGTGTAAGAAGATGCCCAGGGACACACCAGGACCCCCAGGGATGGGGTGGCAACGCCAGGCATGCTCTCTCCCAAGCTGGGCAGGAGCCACATGCCAGTTTCAAAAAGTCTTTGTGCTTAAAGGGGCTCGAAAATGGAACCCAACCTCCAAACTGTGCAGATGGGCAAGGAAGGCCTGAAAGGCAGTGATCTGCCTGGCATCTTCTGGGTAGAAGACTCTCTTCTCCAAAATGGCCCCAAAGTTGGGCAGAGAATGGCCTTGTCCCTGTGGAGGGGAGGGGCGGTCCCATTGTTAGCTCAGGTAGAAGAGCAGGACGAGAGAGGGGTGCTGCAGGCCCACACCCAGGGCTCCTCTGCCCGGACAGCCAAGTCCTCCCTCTTGGCCTGGCCCTCCAGGAGCGTCATGGTGGGACCTCTCCATCAGGACTCCGCCTCCTCGCTGTCCTGTTTCCCATCAAGGCCACTGGAGGTGCCTGGATTTCTTAGGATCCTGCGACTACTAGGCCATTGGCCATCAGCCATGGGAAGCCTTCCCTCCTGCAGGCATCTTCCCTGGCACTTTAACAAAACTGCCGGCCACCCGGTGCCCTTGCGAAGGAAGGTCGCAGCTCCAAGCACCTTTCCAGCTCTCCCCCACACTAAGAGATGGCACTGATGATCCTCTTGCATTGCTCTGGGAAGGAAAATGCGCCTGGGCGCGGGGCGCGCCTTTGCCCAAAGCCACAGAGACGGTAAGTGGCAATGCCAGCTGCAGGCTGCCGCCAGGCCCAGACCAAGCTCCCAGTTTTGAGGGCCCCCAGCCCGCACCCGCTGAGGGTCTGGGAGTTAGTGCTGCCCTCCCACCCGCTCAAGAGCACCCCGTGTCCAGGACCCAACGCCACACCCAGCAAGAGGAGGGGCTTCTGGGCGCCGACACCCCGGGGCTCGGCTGCAGGACTGAGCCTTGGGGCCTCTCAGGGGTCCCCCTCAGCTGCCAGGACAGGTGGCCTCTCAACCTCTCCAAGAGGCGCGAGGGTCCAGAAAGGCCAGCCGACCGGCCCTGCAAACGCCCCCTGGAGAGTGCGCCCGCAACCGCGCTCACTCAAGCTGCTGCCGTCGGGGAGCCCTCGCGACCCCCAGTGCCGCTCGGACCTCGCACGCCCCCTCAAAAGTCACGCCCTCGGGCCTCGCGCGTCCCCGCAAACCGCCCAGCCCTTCACGCCGCTGGGGCGCCTCGCGGCCCTCGAGTGTAGCGCGCCCCCCGCCCCCCGTAAACTCACACCCCTCAACTCTCAGGACCTCGCAGGTCCCGCACGCCCTCTCCAACCTTCCCGCTTCCTGCGCCCCTGACCCCCCGAGGCTCGCGGCCCCCTCCAGTCTTGCGCCCCTCGGGTCTCGCGCTCCCTCGCAAGTCTCGCGGCCCCTTCACCGCACTCGGGTCCCTCCCGTCCGGCAGCCCGCGCCCACGTGCCCCTCGCAGCGCGCGCCGGCGCTGGGGCCCACGGCACCCGCGGGGCCGCCGAGCTCCGCCCCCGGCCCCGACTCACTTCTCCCGGGCCTGACTGTCGGAGGGCACGGCCGCGCTCTTGCCCCCTTTGGCGTACATAATGCTCCGCGCCGCCGCCGCCGGGGCCCACACCTGTCAGGCGGCGCGGCTGGCCGCGCTCGTCGTCGCCATAGCTACCCGCGCCCCGCGCCTCACCGCCCCGCGCCCTGCGCAGGCACCGCGGGCAGCATCCGCGCGGGGGAGCCCACACGGCGGCGGCGGCACCAGCTTCAGCCGCGGGTTTATTTTCTTCCTCTCTTCCCACAGCGCGGGCTGTTCCGGGAAGCGCGCGCCCCCTCCTCCCGCCGCGCGCGCCCCCGCCCGCCACCTCCCTGCCGCCCGCGGGCGCCGCTCTTAAAGGGGCGATGGCGGGCGCGCGGGTGGGTCCCGCCGCTGGAACCGCGGGCCGGCGCGCACGCGCAGGGCGTGTGTGTGTGTGTGTGTGTGTGTGTGTGTGTGTGTGTGTGTGTTGTGTGCACGCGCAGGGCCGTGTGTGTGTGTGTGTGTGTGTGGCGTGTGTGTGTGTGCACGCGCAGGGCCCGTGTGTGTGTGTGTGTGTGTGTGTGTGTTGTGTGCACGCGCAGGGCCGTGTGTGTGTGTGTGTGTGTGTGTGTGTGTGTGGCGTGTGTGTGTGTGCACGCGCAGGGCCCGTGTGTGTGTGTGTGTGTGTGTGTGTGTGTTGTGTGCACGCGCAGGGCCGTGTGTGTGTGTGTGTGTGTGTGTGTGTGTGGCGTGTGTGTGTGTGCACGCGCAGGGCCCGTGTGTGTGTGTGTGTGTGTGTGTGTGTGTGTGTGTGTGTGTAGTGGCCCCATAACATCTCAGGACACACAGTGGGACACAGCTGATTAAGGCTATGCGCGCGCGCGCACACACACACACACACACACACACGCGCGCCTCAGGACCAGCCACCCAATTTACACACCCGGGAACACAATCTCAGACCCTGGCACAACTCCTGCGGTGGGCATCACACTGAGTGTGTCATCCCGCAGGGCCCCTCACTCGGCTCCCCCTCACCCGGGAACATGCCGTTACACAGAGGGCGGCACAAAGCCCGGCAGTGGGGGTCACAGAAGAGCGAGACGCATCCCGCTCACATGGGCACAGCCACCCACAGCTTCCAGCAGCGGGGAGAGAGCCCAGGGCAGCTGTTCACACTCGCCTGGCGCTCCCTCAGCTCCTGCGGGCTCTGTGCTTGCACCTGGGGTTTCACCGAGCCTGTGGACCCCACAGCCACACACCACACAACACAGACATCCCACATGGACAGGCTCCTGGGGTCCACAGGCCAGACCCTGGGGGCCATCGTGCACTGCTTCACAGTCACCCTCTGTTAGTGTAGGTGCTGGGGGCTGTCGCTGGTGAGGCCTCAGTCTCAGTGTTGCCGACTGTAAATGAGGCTCCAACCACCTTTAATTGTCCCTCTGCAGGAACTAAGGGTGCAGACAGTGGGTGCCCCCTTCCCCCTCCTGGGCCCTCTGACCCCAGGGGCACGCAGAGCAGTTAGGGGCAGTCGCTGAGACAAGGGCACCAAGGCAGGAGAGCCTGGGTCCGGTGGAGGCCTGTGCCGGGCACCTGCGGGCTGCGTTAGCAGACGGGGGTGGTGGGGGTGGGAGGGATGGGGGGTGGGGGTGGGGGCGGCAGGAGGGGGCGGGGCGAAGTGGCCCAGTTGTGTGACTCCAAGTCTGGCTGTTTCTATGACTATTGGCCGTGGGTGGGATTTTTGTTTTTGTTTTTTGCTGTGCAACTACGGCGAGTGTGTGTGTTCACGTTCCTGTGCGAGCGCCCACGAGCATCACTGCGCCCGGGGTGTGGGCAGGCATCCAGCGAAGGTCCGGCCCGGGACTCTGCGGCAGCGTGTGTGTCCGTGGCGAGTGTGGGGGCCGAGGGACGCGGCGTCAGGTTGTGTGCACTTGTGTGTGCGCGCGCGTGCGTGTGCCTCCGCGCGTGGGTGGATTGGGACCTGTGGTGTGTGGTTGTGCACTCGTTTCCTGTGTCGTGTATTTGTCTTGAGGGGGACGCCCCCTCCCGCTGCCTGTGGAACCCCCATTATGCCTCCCTCTCTGAGGCCGCCCCCCAGTACAGGATTCCCCTGCCACCACTCAGGCTGCAGGCGGGCGGGAAGTGGGGAGCCGCTGGGGTTCCAGACAGGCGAAGAGGAAGGGAGGGGCCAGGCCGGCCCCAGCCCCGCCTCCATCCCGAGGGGCCCGGGTCAGGGGGACGGGGGACGCCGGCCCTACCCATTTCCTGTCCAGCTGGCCGTCCCCTCCCCCAGCTTCCTCTCCCGTGGGCCTCCCGAGCCCGGCCGGCGCGGAGGAGGGGCCCGAGCTCCGGGCTGATGGGGGCGCGGCCAACATTCTTGGGTCCTGCCTGGAGATGGGGACTCTCCAGCGCCCGGCGGGGGCCAGGACAGCCTCTTCCTAATGCCCACTCCCACCACCAGTCTCCAGCGCCTGCTCCCCACGAGCGCACCGAGAGGGTGTCCCCACCCGAGTCACACGTGTTGTGACAGCTGAGGCTCCCGGGCCCCGCAAACGCTCCTCTCGACACCCCCCCCCCCCCCCCCCCGTTTATCTCCCAGTGCTCCGTGGCTCCCCGGGATTCTGTGTGCCCTGGGCAGGTCCCTCGTCCTTTCTGAGCCTTGGTTCCTTGAGTCTCCACAACATTTATTGAGCGCCTGCTGTGTACCGGCTCTCGGGACTCGGTCGCTCGGGGAGTAGCGGGCATGATGGGGAAGGAGAATGATGAAAAGCTGGAGAGTCGGTGGGACAATTTCACCGAGTGCCACGTGCTGGGCCGGGGGCGGGGGGTCTCCGGTGGAGGGGGACAGGACGACGGCAGGGTCGGCCAGGCTCTGGAGGAGGGAGAGGGGGGGAGGCGCCCGCTGCCCCGCGAGCTGCGGAGGGGGAGGCGGGCGGGAGCGGCCAAGCGCGGTTCTCATGGCAACGGGACGGATCTCCAAACACAACCTCGGCGCCGGCGGAAAAGCCCTAGAACAGCGGGCGTTGGGCCCCCACGCGGCGTCTGGGAAGCTGAGCTGCGCGCACATCCAACCGCGGCGCACGCATTGCAAGAGCAGAACCTGCAGAAAGAGCCCCACCCACCCACCCACCCATGCGAGGGTGGGCACGGGAAACACATGTTTTAATGAGGGTAGAAGTGGATTTGAACGGTCTGGAAGCAGGATGTTCACACGGCAGCCACAGCAAGTGCAAAAGCCCCGAGGTGGGCACGGAGTTCAGGTGTGAGAGGCAGAGCGAGGAGGGCTGCGTAGCTTAGCTGGAGCAGGGGAATGATGGGGGGGTGGGGGGGGTGCAGAGGAGCCGAAGGGGTTGGGGTTTGTTCTAAAAGAAATAGGAAGCCACAGGAAGCTGTGGAGGGCCTAGGGGCGGGGTTTTAAGAAGCTACTTGAGGCTGAGCAGTAGATCGGGAGGCCTAGGTAGACAGGGGCCATGGGCCTGGTCAAGGGGCCCAGGAGTGGGGTCGTCAGCAAGGAGGTGAAGGGTCAAGACTGGATCCCAGACCTGCGACCCCTTCGCAGTCTAGGGCCCACCGTGTGTGGCTGAGTGTGGGGACTGCAGCCCTGAGCTGGGTCTCTAGGGACCACCAACGACCCCCATACCCCTCCCCCGCGGAGGGTCGGGGCAGTGCCTGGTGGGAGGGGGGCGAAGCAGGTTCTGCTTTGAGGTATGGGGGCTGCCTGGAAGAGGGGCCTTCCCTCCCCCCATTCACTTCCTTCCAGCCCTTCCATTCTCAGACCCTTCGAGGGCCCACCTCCTAGGCCTTGCACTGGCTGCTCCTGCCGCCTGGAACTCTCTGGCTCCAGGCCTGGCCTATTCTGGCTCTTCCTCTGGCCTTTGCTCCCAGCAGTTCCTCCTCTGTCCCCTTCCCCCTCTCTGTCCCCTTCCCCCTCCTCGCCTTCCCTGGCCACATCCTCCATATTACTGGTTCTACACTAGCCTGTATACTTGTCACTGTTGATAAAATAATGTCTCGAGTAGTCTGTTTGCAGCTCTGCCTCTCTCAGGATGGGCCCTCCCTGTGGACCCAGATGTCTGGCTGTGAATATGTTGCAAAAGTAGTAGGGGAAGCTGATTTGGGGTTTTCCTGATAATGGTTTTTTCTCTCCACAGGAGACGGGAGCAGCCCCCTTCTCATTACAGTGGGAGGCTTTGGAAGGAGCCAGGATCCGGGCTGGCGGCCCTCCTCAGCCCTGCGATGGAGGGGGCCACAGCTGGGAGCAGGGTCTGCACCAGGAGACATTTCCTCTCAGAGCTGTAATTATGGGTAATTTTCTAACTGCAACACAAAAATTAAAACCCAAACACCAGGAAGGAAGAAGCCACAGCAGCTGGTGACTATGGGTGGTGGGTGAGGGTGCTGAGGCGTTGGGTAGGGGTTCCAGCCTGGACAGAGTGGGAGCAGGGGCCCCAGCCAGGTGCTGATGGAGGGGAGAAGGGGCACAGGCGAAGGGTTGTTCAGACAGCATAGACTTCCTGGAAAACCAGCAACTACTTGGAGTCTCAGGTTACAAGTTACACCCAAGACTGGCCACCTGGAGGCAGAAGTCCCCAGTGGAAGATCGGGGCCTGGGTTTGAACCCTGGCTGTGCCCTGTTCTGCTGTGTGGACTTGAGCAAGAGCTGACTGAACCGCAGCCCCGCCAGCCCACTGCCCTGCTCCAGGCACCTTCTGGGGTTCCCACTGCCCACAAACTTAAGTACCTGCCCCTCTGCCTTGCACTTGAACTTTAGAGTCAAACCAATCATTAGGAACCTGTGCACCCAGCATCTCATGAGAGAGGCAGCGTTTCTCTTCCCCATGTTGCAGATGGGGAAACTGAGGCTCGGACAGGCACCAGGGGAGTCATGTGGGCAACCCAGAGGCAGCACTCCACCCACTGAAGTGCCCCCAGCTCCCTGCCTAGGTCTGGGACACTCACGCTGGGATATTGGAGGCATTTTTGTGAGAACCTCAGGCCTGGGGGGAGGGGCAGGGAAGGGAGAGATGGCGGTGGGGGAGTCTATAGCAGCTGCTGACAAAGTTCTGCTGGTAAAATAGGTTCAGAGCAGGGAAGCAACTTGCCCCAAGATGCATAGCAGAGAGTGGAGGTACCAGGTCCACTTTGGGGTGTGGTGGCAGTGCCCCCCCTCACCTCTCTTTCCAGAGCCCAGGCCTGTCTTGTGGTGGAGGAAAGCATTTCCATGGCACCCTAAGGTTGCATTCTCACTCTGTGTGGCACACGGGGGAAAAATTTTTCTGCCCTGTCCAAGGTCCCCCATCTTAACAGGAGTGGGGAGTAGATGCTCCCTAAGCACCAGAAACTAGGCATTTTTTGTCCATGATCCTGTTGCCTGCACCCAGCTCATTCCCACCCCAGGGCCTTTGCACAGGCTGTTTTCCCTGTCTGGGACACCCTTCCCCTCCCCCTGGCTGGCTTCTCCCCGTTCAGGCCTCAGTTCCAGGGATGTCTCCTCAGAGAGCCCCTCCAAAGTCCTGGGTCACATTGGCTCTGTTGGATTTTCCTGAAAATTTTGTTTTTGCACGTTGATTGCTCATGTCCCCAGTAATTCATGAGTTTGATGAGCAGAGAATTCTAATGTTTTGTTTCATGCTGTATCCCTAGCCCTGAGAACAAGGCTTGGCACACAGTAGGTAGGCACTCAATAAATACCTGTTGCTGAACTAAAAATTACAAATGCCTCCTCTGTGCTGAGGCCTGAGGCCTCCAGTGTCCTCAGAGATCTCAGCCTAAGGGCCACACAGCTGGTCACACCCCGCTTGTGGCTGAGGTGAGGTGGGGGTTGGGGGTCAGAAGGGGGAGGAACCAGTTTTCCACTTCTGCCAAGGCCACCCGCGCCTGCAATCCCTAGCTTGACCACACGAGGGCAGCAGAGACTCGCAGGTCCAATTCCTGAGGGTCCCTGGCGCCCCTTTGGAGCAGCTCTTGAGATCCCCAGTTTCAGGCTTGGAACCCAGTAGGTTTCTCTGCTGATTTCACCTATGCCTCCAAGTGGGCTTCCAACTAACGTTTACATATTAAGGAGTTGAATAATTTCATAGCAGAAAAAAATATTTCAAAAATCACCCAGTTCTCCCCCCTCCAAAAAAAACACACACCCTTATTCCCATTTTGAGCTCTTTCCTCCAATCTTTTTGTTTTGTTTTTCCCATTTTGTCCTATCTTTTTTCTCAAGAGGCCTTCCTTGACCAAACCCTCAAAACTGTCAATAGCCCCATCTAGTTGTCAGAATACCCCACAGTCATTTTTTTTTTTTTTTTCTCAACGGCGCTATTCTCTTAAAATTGATTTCAGAAAGGAAGGGAGAGGAAGAGAGATAGAAGCATCAATGATGGGAGAGAATCATTGATCAGCTGCCTCCTGCACGCCCCCTCTGGGGATCTAGCCTGCAACCGCAACCTGAGCATATGCCCTGACCAGGAACCGAATCACGACCTCCTGGTTCATAGGTCTGCACTCAACCACTGAGCTACCCTGGCCGGGCGCAATAACACTGTTTTCGAACTTCCTTTGAATTTGTCAGTTTATAGTTTCATCATCTCCCTCACTGGAGTGTCAGCTCCCCAGGGGCAGGAGTCTTGCTGCATGCACCCAGTAGGCGCTCAGTTAATATTTGTGAAACGAACAAAACTTGCCAAAAATAAAATGAATCAAACCTAGCAAATAAAGCTAAATAGCCCTATTAGCCCCCACCCCCAGGCAGCCGCTACCACCTGTGCATCCACAAGCGCCATGTGTGTTATGCAATGGCTCTGCACACCTTCCAGGTGGACACAGACAAATGCAGCCTCATGGTCAACACACGGATTCAGGGCTGCCCCTCAGCAACTGTAGGGTCCTGGGCAAGCTACTCAAACATACTGTGCCTCAGTTTCCCCTGCTGTAAAATGCGGGGCAATGGTAGTTCCAATTTCAAGGGACTATTGTGAAGATTGCACAACTTAATACTAATTAAGTAGCCAGTGCCTGGATGCCGCTACTTATAATTAAATATAATAATTATATATTATAATAAACATTTATAAATATTTGATGACATAGTTCCATGTTAATACTTATATATTTATACATAGTAAACAAGGTTTTAAAAATCTAACTGCTGTATGGCATTCCTTTTTTAAATCATGAGATAAATGATTATTGTTAATTTTTTAATTCCCTTCCCGCCTCACTCCCTCCCCTTTAACAACCATCAAGTTGTTCTCTATATCTATAGTTCTGTTTCTGGTTGTTTGCTTTTTGTTAATCCTCACCTGATGGTATTTTTTCAACTTTTTTTAGAGAGAATGGAAGGGAGGGGAGGGACAAAAAGAGAGAGAGAAACATCTATATGAGAGAGACACATTGATTGGTTGCCTCCTACACGCACCCTGACAAAGCCTGGGGATCGAGCCTGCACCTGAGGCCTTTGACCGGAATCAAACCCGAGACCCTTCAGTCCAAGGCTGATGCTGTAACTACTGAGCCAAACGGGCTAGGGCTGTTTCTGTTTTGTTTATTAATTTATTTTGCTTTTTTAGATTCCACATATAAGCCCTGGCTTGGTAGCTCAGTTGGTTAGAGCATCATCTGATAGGCCAAGGTTGTGGGTTTAACCCCTGGTCAGGGTACCAAAAGGAAAAATTTGTACATATTAAGGTGTACAACTTGATGTTTGATACACAGTGTGAGACATTCATTACACTCAACTTAAAGTAATACCCACCTCCAGACTCCACGTGTAAGTGAGATATCGTGCAGTATTCCTTTATGGCACTTCACCTGTCTTCATGTGGGATCCCCAAAAAGCAGCCCCTAGGACCAGAATTCAAGAGCATAATTACTTGGGAGGTCACCCCAGGAGCCCAGGTCGTAGTGAGGCGAGAAGTCGCCCTGCCGAAGATGTCGTGAGTGGGCTCCCGGAGGCTGGGTCTCCAGGGAGTCCCCAGGGAAGACAGAGATGCTTCACCGGGAGGACTAGGATCCTGGGCGTTTATCATGAACTGCCTTCCGTCTGTGCTTCAGGGCTGCTCCTAGGAGAGCCTGTGGGCCGGCAGCATGGCCTCCTGCGGCCAGAGCAGGGAAATGCCATCTGGCAGGTGGCCTGCATCTTTTGACCACGGTCGCCTCAATGCCACCTCTTGTTTGCCCACCCACCTCCCAAAGGTATCCAGTGGCTTCTCAAAATTTGCTATAACCAACAAGGCCATGTGACCTCAAATAAGGTCTTTCCTCCTCATTGAAAATCAAGGTTTACCTCCGGAATTAGATTTGTGTGTTCGTGGGCTACCGTTTCAGTCCATGGGACACTCAGCTGGTGCATTGGTCACGTGTGTCCCCAGCTCCAGGCTGGTGCTCACATTCATGTCTGCCCCCCAGCCTTTCACAGCCACCTACCCAGTGGTCGTGACTGTCCTCATTTTAAGAGAAGAAAGCCAGCCCAGGCACAGGGAGGTTAAGGTACTGGCGGGAGATCACACAGCAGGGAGGTGGCCAAGCCTATCTCGGCCATGTTTGCTGAATGAATGCCTAGAGGTCTGGGGTCACCCATGTGGCAGGTAAACCTGTGGGCTTTACTGCCCCAGGCCAGCCCTTGGCCACCACACCTGCCTTCTGTCCTGACTTGCTGGCTCCATAGCCCTGCAGATGCCTGGAGATCCCCGGCCCCTAAATGGCCTCTGCTGCTGCTGTGTCAGGCTGCCCCACCCCTCCCCTGGGGGGGGACTGGACTCCAAGAGAGGGGTGGGGCTTTCAAAGACTGTTAGGAGAGGATGGAGCTGGCAGGAAGCCAGGAAGGGGGCTGGGCCAGGAAGTCTAGGGGCTCCTAGGGGCAGGGCCCAGTCGGAGGCCTCACCCAGCTAGGGTGGGTGCAGGGCATCCAAGAGTGTTGGGCTCAGGTAGCTGAACTGAGGGAACGCCTCTCTCTCTCTCTCTCTCTCTCTCTCTCTCTCTCTCTCTCTCTCTCTCTCTCTCTCTCTCTCTCGGTCTCTGAGGGTTTCTGGAGCTCTCTGTGCTGATGTGATGGGCCGGCCCTTCCTGGAACTCAGGCCCAGGACCTGCTCAGTGTGTGTCAGGAAGGGAGTATGAAGATGTGCCTTCCAGAAGCTTCCAGTTCCCCTCAGCCAGGGTGGGGGCCAGCGGAGCCAGAGTTTCCTCCCTTCCACAGTCCTGGGCATGGCCCGCTGGGACTACAGCAGGAGGCCTAGACCCCAAGCCTGTTAAACCTATGGCATGCTCCAGAAGCCAGAACCCCCCCAAATTCGAGGCATTTCCAGACACCCAAGCCGCAGGACCTAAGCCTCCTGAGCTCCAGGACACCCAGCTATGTCAGACCCCAAACCTCTAGCTCCCCCAGACCTACTATCCCAGGCCCCAGGCCTGCCTGCCCCCCTCCCCCACAGCCCGAGTGTCTGCTGCTTCCTCATTTGCTCATTTCCTCTTATTCTAAGAGGCCTCAGTGTTGGACGCTACCCGCTCCTTCCAGGATGTGGGGTATGGGAGATGGCCCACCTGCACCTGGCCGGGTGGGACCCCTCTTCCCTCTTGTCCTGAAAAAAACCTGGGTGTCTTGTGTGTACTTGCTGGCTAATTTTAATGTTTTAATTGAATGTGTCGACTGTGATTCACATTCCAATGAAATGATGGGATCCTAAAATAAAATATATTAAAATGTACATGGTGAGCTTCTCCCTCCCAACTGCCTGCCACTAAGAGGTAACTATGGGTATTTGTTTTTCATGTTTCATCCAAAGTTTCTGTAGGCAAATGAAATCTAGAAAATTATTATTATTATTTTATTTGCTTTTTTCAGTTAACATTTTCTCTTGGAGACAGCTGCTTTCACCCAGGCAGCTTCCGCCCCAGGGCCTTTGCATAAGTTGTTCCATACATTGGGTGCCCTTCCCCCATCTCCTTACTCAGTAAGCTCCTTTATCCTTCTCAATAAGGATTCCTTGATCATCCCACTAAAAAGGTGCCACCCTAGCCCTAGCTGGGTAGCTCAGTTGATTAGAGCATCTTCCCAATACACCAAGGTTGTGGGTTCGATCCCCAGTTAAAGCACATGCAAGAATCAACCAATGAATGCATACATAAGTGCAACGACAAATCAATGTTTCTGCCGGCCGGTGTGGCTTGGTGTTTGAGTGTCCGCCCATGAACCAGGAAGTCACCGTTCAACTCCTGATCTGGGCACATGCCCTGGTTGCAGGCTCCATCCCCAGTAGGGGGCATGCAGGAGGCAGCCTATTGATGTTTCTATCTCTCTGTCCCTCTCCCTTCTTCTCTCTAAAATCAATAAAAAATATATATATTTCAAAAACCAGTGCTTCTCTCTCTTTTCCTCTCTCCCTTCTGAGAGGAAGGGCAAGGAAGAGAGAGATAGAAACATCAATGATGAGAGAGAATCGCTGATCAGCTGCATCCTGCATGCCCCACACTGGGGATCAAGCCCACAATCTGGGCATGTGCCCTGACCGGGAATTAAACCAGTGACTTCTTGGTTCATAGGTCGACACTCAACCATTGAGCCACGCCGGCCGGGCCATTTTAACCATTTTACCGTGAACAGTTCAGTGGTATTTTAGTGCATTCGCGTTGCACAACCATCACCTCTCTGTAGCTTCAGAACATTTCCATCACCCAAAAGGAGACCTCGTCCCCATTAGTAGCCATTTCGCATTCCCCCAGACTCTGACAGCCACTGATGTGCTTTCTGTCTCTGTGGATTTGCCTCTGTCTGTTCTGGGCATTTCACATAAATGAGGTCATACAACATGTGGCCTTTTGTGTCTGGCTTCTTTTACTTGGCATGTCTCTCAGGTTCATCCACATTGTCGATGGCAATGCTTCACTCCTTTTCGTGGCTGAGTAATATTCCACTGTGTGGACGGACCGCATTGTGTTCAGCCTTCATCAGTTTACACCCCTGTCATTTTGCAAACGTAGATATTTTGCGGGAGCCCCAGGGTGGGGTTGCTGGGTGAGTGGGCACATGTGTTCACGATTCTGGTGGCCTGGGCCAGGGTGCCTTTCCTGGGGGCGGCACTGTGGATATCCCCCAGCAGTGTGTGGGATTGCCTGTTTCCCACATTCAGCCAGCACAGATGTATCACACCTTTGAATTCTTGCCAACCTGATAAGTGAAAATGAACGGTCTCAGAGTTGTGATCACATTTTCTTATTTGGAGTGACTTTGGGTGGGTGTGTTGAAGAACAATTTGCAACCCTTTCTGAAAAGTCTCTGAATTCTTCTGAGTATGGAAATGGGAAGAGCAGAGTCTGAGGAGAGGGGAGAGTGGAAGGAGTGGACTGCAGCCTCTCAGAATCTAGAAGGCTCTTAGCACTTATCCCATTGTACAGATGTGGAAACTGAGGCACAGAGCAGTTAAGGTTGCACAGCAAGTCAGGGGCTAGAATGGACTTGAACTCCATCTGCCTGATATGCCAGGACCCCACTGAAGCTGAGACCTTCTCCCAGCCCAGCCCTGTCCACTCCCTCCTCAATCTCACTGTTACTGTCTTTCAGGTCTGATTCAGGCTACCTCTCCCTGGGGGATACTGGTCTCCTCCTTAGATTCCCTCCCCAGTCCCCAGGCTCACTCCAGTTGTAAGTCTTGACACAATGCCCCTCCCCAGCTCACACATCTGCTTTGGCTCCCCATGGCCCTGGGAATAAGGTCCCACCCCTCAGCCTGCTTCGAGGCCTGTCCTCTGCTCCTCCTACACACACACACACACACACACACACACACACACACTACCAGTTCCTCCTCTTAGCATGTCCACTCCAGCCACTCCCCTGCTAACCAACAGTCCCAGGGCCCATGCTTTGAGCCGGGGGCCAAGGGTCTTTGCTCCTACTGTGCCTTCTGCCTAGAATCTGCAAATGGGTTTGCTTCATCATTCTCCAAGCCCCAGACTCAACGTCCCTTCACCCAGGGAACTTCCTCACCAGCCCTGTAACATGGAGGCCTCTTTGTACACGAGCAAGAGTGATGAGTCTGTGGGGGAGACTAGGAGCTTGGGGATTCACAGGCAGGTTTTAGGAATCCTCAGCTAACTTCTATTCGCGTGTTGAAGCTCCAATGTTAATGTCTCCTCCCCCAAGAAGCCTTCCAGGACTGTGTCCCTCCCTCTAGCCCTGTCCTGACGGCATGGGACTAGGGTGTCTGTGTACAGCTCTGTCCTCTCAGGACCGGGTGTTCCTCGAGAACCTGGTCAGGGCTGCGGCCTCTTGGGGCCCTGGGTGATGTCTGTGGAGTGGATAAATGAATGCAAGGGTTGAGAGTCAACTGAGCTGAGACCAGGAAGTGAGTTGATGAAGCCGTGGTGATGGGACCGCAGCGGGGATATTAATGGGGGTTGACTGAGCTCCAGCGAGAGGGAAGCGGGCCGCCCTTCCCCCTCCCGTGAGAATCCTGGGCCTGGAGGCCTTGCAGAAGGGCGGGTCTTCTCTGTGTCTTCTTCATTCTTGCCCTCTGCGCTCCACCCGGACTCCAGTTCCTCTTCCCCCGCGTCGCTGGGTGCAGAGTCTGCGGAGCGCTAGGGACCGCAGGGGATCTGAGAGGGCGCCGCGGCTCCTGTGCGCCCGGGTCCAGGTGATCCAGCACCAAGCTCTCCTCTGCACCGGATCTCCCAGCACCGCCCAGGTAAAGGCGTGGTAATGGGACTGCAAAGATAGGACAGAAGCTAGAACTGGGGTCTGTGCAGGGCCTGCAAATCAGAGTTCGGCACCCCCCACCCACCCACCCACTCCAGCCCAGGACTCCCAGCCGCGGTGCTTCAGAGACTGGCCCTCTGCCAGGCAACCGCTCATTTGCATATAGTCGCGTCTTGGCCAATGAAGCCGCCCGAACTTGTTGGGGATTGAGCCAAGCCCAGGAACCCATCTGGTAGAAGGGGCAACGCCGGGACTGGCACCGGGGTTATGTACCCATTTCCCGGAGGGGAAAGACTGAGGCTGGAGGCCAGAGCCAAACAATAAGGGGCTATAAGTGAGGGGCTGCCTATTACCAAAAGCGTCCTGAGCTGTTCTGAGCCATTAAAAACAAACAAACCCAACTCACAATAAACCCAGGTGTGGAGGGTGAGAGCGGCCACAGGCAGGGGTCGGGCTTGGATTCTGGTGTCTCTGTCTAGGTTGCTTGAATGGGGCGCGCCCTGCCCTGGGCGCTGTGGTTGCTGCTGCTACTGCAGGATCCATGCAGCCTGGGATTGTCCTGCAACGTGTCCTCGGGGGACGTGGACTGGGCCACGGAGTTCACAGCCACATGCTTGAACTTCAGCGGCCGAGGCCTGAACATTCCCTGGAACAGGTCTCTGCAGGCCAGCAGCGTGCTCCTCCTCGACCTGTCTGGGAACGGCCTTCGGGAGCTCCCGGGGTCCTTTTTTGCCCGCCTGGAAAAGCTGCAGATCCTGAATGTGACCAACAACCCTCTGGACCGCGTGGATGCGGAGCTGGCAGGACGCTGCGCCCTTGACTTGAAGGCTGACTGCCGCTGCAGTCTCGCCTCCTGGCACAAGGTCCGGCAGGACAACTGCTCTGACCAGCTGCCCCCACAGTGCCTGGATGCCGGCACCTTCACCTGGCGCAACCTCTCCACCTTCCTGGAGGTCAGCTGCCCCCCTGGCCTGTCCTGGGCGGCCATTGGGGCTCTGGCAGCCAGTGGAAGCCTGCTCGTTGGGCTCATCATAACTGGCTCATTGCTGGCCTGGAGATTCCGGTCACGCTGGTCACCCAGGAGCCAGAGCCAGGACAAGACATGGGCTGCTCCCGATGGTCCCAGGCCCAGCTCAGGCTGGCAGCCGAAATACAGTAGCCGGAGCCTCAGCCTTCATCAACCAGAAGCCACCCTACCCAGACCCCCCACACCTGACTATGAGAATGTGTTTATAGGCCAGCCACCTGCCAAGGACCAGTCGGTCAAACATGGGTGAGTGATCCACACGCATTTGCCTGTTAGACTCTGGAGCCAGATGGCCAGGGTTCAAATCCCAGCTCTGCCTCTTGCAGGCTGTGTGACCTCGAGCAATTAGTTTTTCCCCTTCCGGGTCTCAGTGCCTCATCTGTAAAATGGGAATAACAGCAACCCCGCCTTATGGAGTTTGGGTAAGAATAAGTGAGCCCCTGTAGACAGGACAAGCTCCCTTCATGACCTACAAACCCAGTTTCTGGCTGCCAAGGACAGGGAGAGTGGAGGCCAGTGCTCTAGGCAGAGTGGGGGCTCTGCGGTGGCGGTCAACAGCCTGGCTGCAGATTTCATGTGACCCAGCGCTGCCCTGAACACTATTTCCGTCTTGTGGAATGGGGACAGCCCTCCCTCCATCTCTCTTGGACACAGGAGAGATGCTAAGAAAGACATCTGTGTCCATCTCCCCTATACAACGCCCCAACGTCTCTAGATCAGGCTGGGGTTAGGTAGGTTCAGCTTTCCCAGGTTGGATGAGAAGTGGGTGGGCTTTCAGGGGGAGGCACCAGCAGAAACAACTGTCAGTGGGTGGGAGAGAACAGAGAAATTGCTGTCAATGGGTTTGGAGACAGCAAAACATTAGAGCTGAGGCCGAAGGCGTTGGGAGGATACAAGCAAGGAGGGAACAGGGTCCTGGCTGAGTTTGGATGGTGAGACCCCGATTGGGGGGCGGCGGGCGGGCAGTGGGAGTCTATTGATGAGAAATGAGAGAATATGCAAAGCAGATGAAAACACGGCTTAAAAGTAGAAGTGGTCTTCGGTAGGGATTTGCGGGAACCAGACTTGCTAAGGCAGCTTGTGCCCTGACGCTCCCCTCTGCTTCCCTGTCACTAAGGGTTCACGGCCAGTCTCTTCCGAAAACATTTAGGATTGGATGCGTCATTCCCACTCTGCATTTTACAGATGAGAAAGATAGGCTCTGGGAGGAAAGGAAATGACTTTCCCAAGGTCACACAGTGAGTGAGTCAGAAGCAGAGGAAGGAAACAAACTCTGACTCCCAGTCCTGTCCATCCCTGTACAACCATATATGTGTTTGGAGTAATTTATACTAAAGCGTGAATGAGTGATAGACACCACTTACCCAAAGTGGGCTTTGTTACAAGAGGAACCAGGGTGGGATTAAGATGCTCTAAAGGAAGGAACGTTCTTCTCTGAGGGTCTTGCCTACCATAGCTAGACATTCCTAGGGAGAAAACTCCTCCCCAACGAATGTGTGGATGCAGAAAGGGAGTCTCTGAGACTTATTTTTATTTTGTGGCCACAAAGCCTGCTGCTTCAGGGACCATGGACACATTTCCTATCTATAAGGACAGACACTGGCTCCAGCCACGTATGTTTATGGGGCTGATGTGACCAGAGCTACCAATTTTTTTGAGAAGAAACTGAAGGCTAAATTTTAATGTAAAAAACAAGACAACCATCTCAACTTTAAGGAAGGAAAAAAAAATGCTACAGTGGTCCAAAGTCCTCTGACCTCAGCATTCTGTGCTGAATCCACAGAACCTTCCCTGACTCACTGACCCTGACTTCCTTTCCTCCGAGGAAGTTGCTAGGCTGGGAGAACAGTGCCCCTCGCTTCAGTTTCTCCATTTGTAAATATGAGTCGACTGGGTCACTGAACTGCCTTTGCCTCTCCAAGCTGATGTGCCTCCCCTCTGAGTCCTCCTTCCTGTCTGTCTGTCCCCACAGGACGCACCCTTCAGAGGACAGTGACTTCTACATGAACTACGAGGACCTCCAACGGGCCTCCCAGCCCGTCTACGGCAACCTGCAGTTCCCGGGCCAGGCTCCCGAGGTCGAAGATGAGTACGTGATCACAGGGCACTGAGCCTGAACTCCAGCCTGCCCCACTCCAGGTGATTCGGGCCGTTCTGGATCCCCCCTGGCCTCAGTCTCCCAGCCTGAGAAATGGGGATAGGGAAGAGCTGTCCTTGCAGCCCTCTGCCCAGCTCCTGCTCTGCTCTTCAGCCCCACCGGCTGCTAGAAAGGGAAGAGGAGACTCCAACACAGACACAGCAGGTTCACAGAGTCAACTCCATTGTCACCTTCCTCTCGGTGTGCAGATGGTGCTCAATAAACACTGTGGGGCTGGTGAGGCTGCTGGCTCAGAGGGAGAAGGTTCCTCTCAGTGACTTCCTGAGCTCTCAAGACTAGATCTCTGGAGACTCCTGAATTTCTCCCCAGCCCCTCCGCTCTGTCCCTCTCGGGTCCCCGGCACCCAGACTCAGTCCCCAGGGCAGCCCACGCCAGCCCCAGAGGGATTTATGTAACTCATGAATCAGGACTGTGTCCTTCCCCTGCTCACACACCCTCTCTGGCTCCCCATTGTCCCTGGGTCCTCAGTCTGGTATTTGAGGGCTGTATGACCCAGCCTTGTCACCTCACTGCCTCTCCCATCCCTCTGCCCTTCGGGTCTGGGCCTCATCCCCACCTAGCCCACTCCCTTCTGAAGCTTTCATTTTCCTAAGCCATTTGCCCATGCCACTCCCTTTGCCCAGAATGCCACCCCTTCCTCTTTTTCTTACTCGTTAACACCCTAATAGTTGCAGAACTATGGCTGGGGCGCCAGGGGGCATGAGTTCAAGTCCTAACTCTGCCATTAACTCCACGGGTCTCGCTCCCCCCATCTGTGAAATGCAGTGTTAGAATTGGTCTCTAAGTCTGTGCTTTTTAAAAATATTTTTTAATGGATTTCAGAGAGGAAGAGGGAGGGATAGAAACATCAGTGATGAGAGAGGATCATTGATCGACTGACTCCTGCACAGGGTAGAGCCTGAAACCCAGGCATGTGCCCTGACCAGGAATCGAACCATGACCCCCTCGTTCATAGGTCAATGCCCAACCACTGAGCCGCACTAGCTGGGCTCTAAGTCTGTTTTAGCCCTAATATACTGATATCTTAACTTGTCCAGAAACAGGAGCACTGAGAGATGAGGAGATAGAGGGAAACTGGCCCAGAGACATGGCGCTAGACAAGCATGGAGGCAGGGACGTCCCAGGCTGCCCTTGGAGGGTCACTAGCACCGTCCAAATGCCCGTCAGCTCCAAGAACGCCCTGCTGCCCATTCACTGACCCTTCCACTCCCCCCTGTCTTAGGTCCCCTGTGGGAACTGAGGCCAGGGAGGGGCAAGCTCTTCCCAAGGTCCCCAGCTCACGCATCACAGAAGCCAGGTCACACAAATTCATTTTTATTACCACAGTTTAAATAAACGTACACCCTGCTGGATCAGCCCTCCCCAGCTCTCTGGTCCGCAGGCCAGTAACCCCAATAAATTAATAATAAATATCAACGTATCAAAACTTTGTTTTTGACGGCAGGCCGCAGACAGCAGTGGTTCTAATGGTATGTTTCAGGTCCCACTCCATTCCATTGGACAGGCAAGGACTGAGGTCGCCTCCACTGCGCGCGGCCGTCGATGAAGGTCTAGGTCCGCTCACAAGCAGTGGCAGTCGCTGGCCACGAGGTCGTCGTAGGGCGTGAGGGACACGCGGCCCTCGCTGTCCCGGTGCAGGAGCACCACGGGCTCGTAGCTGGCGGGCACGCAGCACGGCGCAGGGACGCCCTCGGGCTTCAGGCGGTGCAGACGCGCCAGCATCTGCGCATGCCTGTTCGCCGACCGGAACTGGCTCGGGCACGCGCCGCTGCACATGCGCACATCCAGCTCGCGCGGGGCCAGGACCCAGTCGGCCCAGCCCAAGTCGTCCAGCGTTGCGCGCAGGCTCCGCAGGCGGCAGCAGCGGCCCTCCCCGAGCGGGCAGCCGTCTGGAGCGCGCGCATGCGTGCTGCGGCGTTCCCTGCCGGCGCGTGGCCGCCAGTGCAGCTCCAGCCGGGGCCGTGCGGAAGTCGATGCCGCCAGCAGCCGGTCAGACGGCGGCAGCCAGTGCAGACGTAGTGCGGGCTCCCGGGAGACACCGAAGCCGATCTGACGCTGCAGCGGCCGCGTCACATCCCACGAGCCCGACTCCGTCGGGGACAGCCTGAGCAGGGCCCGATGCAGGCGGGAGGCTGCGGGGAGCCCCTTAGTCAGGTTGGCCCTGGGGATGCCCAGGTGCAGGTGGCCGCCTGGTCCAAGTCTCACTGTGGGAGAGAGAGGAAAGCCAGTCACCCACGGGCCTACTGTGTGCCGGGCGTGAGGGTGTCCATTTCCTCCCACAGGCCAGGTTGGATCCCACCCCAGGGCCATTGCATAAACCCCTTCCTCCACCAGCCACACTCTCTCTCTGAATCCCTCCAACCTGCCTAAAATAGGCACCACTCTATTTTGTTTGGTAGGGATTTGTCTGCCTGATCACGGCGGTGCATGGCACGCAGTAGGTGCTTAGTCAAATGCTGATGCTGCCTCCTCCTGGCAATCAAAAACATTTTCATTGAAGGCCTACTAAGTGCCTGGGGCTAGGGTTTCAGCAACCAGACACTGTTTTCAACTCCTTGGGTCTCAGTTTCCCATCTGAGAAATGAAGGGTACTAGGCTCCCGGGATTCGCAGACCCCCAGGCTGGTGCAGGTGTTGGGGCTACTACAGGGACTGGCGTTTGAGTTGCTGCATGAGCACCACCGGTTTGTTAGACTGAAAGGGCGAGAGGTTTACCTGGAGTCTCACAGCACCAGTGGGATTAGGGCGGGATAAAATCACCTCTCCCCAGCCCCTCCCAGTTCCTAGCGCAGGCCAGATCTGCCCTCTCCACCTCCCGGAGTCTCCTCGGAAAATACTCTCCTTTCAGGGCACCTAGCACATGCCATTTCAGCAGTGCCCGGCAGCGAGATTGCATCAGATTCAGAACCAGTCCCGGTGGGTTCTTCCCCTCTTTGTGCACCAAGTCCTGCCTGCTCCCCTTCCCGTCCCCCGCCCTGCCCCTGCATCCACCCTCTAGGATCCCACCCACCGTCAACCCCAGCTACATTCAAGGACAGGGACCACGCACCCTGCCCGACCTCATCTCAGGGCTCTCCAGGCTAGGTGAGCCTTCAGGAGAGTCGCTGGCTTCTCTCGGCCTGTTTCCCCATCTGCTATCCGAGGAGATGTAATTCTCCTCTCCCACGTTGGCTAAGCTTGTCCTGACGCAAACAGGAACGCTAGCTCCCCAATCAGCCCCGAGGAGGGACGTGTTTGTCCGGCTCACAGATGGGGAAACTGAGGCTCAGCGTCATGCTCTATAACTCAGAACCACTGGTTAGATGATAGAAGCTGCTTGGGGTTGGGGGGGGGGGATGTATTTGAGATTTCACTCACGCTTTGGGGTGAGTATCTGGACGTGAGAGGCAGGGATGAGGTCAGGGTTCGAGTCTTCCCACGTCTGGTTTGCTCGAAGCCTGGTCAGCAAATCTTCGTAGCGTTTCCTCAACTCCTGGAACCTGGAGATGTCCGGACTGGAGTGTGCGTGTGAGGGTCCCCGGAAGACCGGGAGGTGCTCCTGGGCAAGAGATAGGGCGCCCCCCGACGGCAGCCAGGAGAGCGTCAGCAGCATCAACAGCATCGCAGGCAGCGCGGTGTCGTGGGGCTCTGCCCGGGCAAAGCTGTGCTCCTTGTGCTCTGAGCTGTGACTGACCGGACGCTGCTGCCAGACCTTTATATTCCCCGGACTTTGTCCGCCCCCGCCTGCCTGGTCCAGCCGACACAGTAAACACTCCAGGGACCACAGCTGGGCAGGGTCTGTGGCTGCTTTCCTGGGGGAGAAGCTGGAGGGTGGTGCTCCTGGGGAAGCTGGGGCCCGGGAGAGCCTCTGAGACTCAGTAGTATCTTCCTCTGTGAAATGGGGACATCACCCCAGGTTGGTGGGCTGATGGGAAGAATGATTTTCTTAAAAACAAACAAACAAAAGACCCACAACATTATTATGTGCTAAACTCCATAGCAAGAGCGTAAGAAGTGGCCTTCTTTCCTGATGGTGTTTCCTCTCTTCCCTCTGGTTAGAACCAAAGGCTGAAGATACTGAAAAGCAAAGCAGCCCTAGCTGGTTCGGCTCAGTGGATAGAGCACCGGCCTGCGGACTGAAGAGTCCGGGTTCGATTCGGTCAAGGGCACATGCCTGGGTTTCGGGCTCAATCCCCAGCTGATCGGGCAGCCAATCAATGACTCTCCTCATTGATGTTTCTATCTCTCTCTCCCTCTCCCTTCCTCTCTGAAATTAAAAAAAAAAAAAAATTTTTTTTTTTTTAAAAGAAAGAAAAAGCAGAGGAGAAAGGGCCAGAAAGAGCCAAAAAGTGTTACCTGGGCAAGTCATTTCTCTCCATCACACCTCTGTTCATTTTGGAAATAAGGACGGAGACTTTTAATGGAGAGAAGGTTACATGATGTATAAAGGACACAGTAGGCATGTAGTAGGTGCTTCATATACTGGGTGTTTTTGCAGTTACTCATCCTCATCTGGGAAACTCCTACTCATTCTTCAAAACCCTACTCTAAAAGCCCCTCCTCCATTCATTCCCCCAATCCAAGCCTGACCCCCAGCAATGGCAGTGTTGACTCTGTCTGCCCCAGACGTGGGGGTTCCTGGAAGATTTGGGCAGGGATAAAGCCACTCTGGGCAACAGTTCCTTGGCTGGCCCAGAGAGTGGTGACAAGGAATTGGAGTGCTGCACTTTAGGGCAGGGAGTGCTGGTGTTAGCCAGCCACCAGATGGTGAAGGGGCAGAAGGTGCCCCAGACACACCCTTCCTCCTGGGTCACCCAGAACTTCTGGCCCCAGGCACTGTGCCATGGAGAGGGTGGGCAGCAGTGTGAGACAGATGGTGGGATGTATAAAGTGTGATAGGAGTGTGCAGGCAAGAAGTACAAGGATCAGTGGGGGCCACACAGCCATGTTCCTACTGGGAGAACCGAGTTCAGCTCTCTCTCCCAGCACATCCCCCCCAGCTGTGCTAGGCCAACCAAGTCTAGCCTCCCCCCGCAACCCCCCTCGCACCCCCCTCCTCAGCCTTAGCTCTGTGCAGTGGAATTATATCAGGCGATAGGAAAGTCCTGAGGTCCCTGTGACCTCCCAGGTAACCTGCAGGTGCTTAGTTAAACACATGTCCTCACCCTAACATCCTCTTGCCCCACCAGCGTGGCACAAAGTCACAAAGTACTCACTAAAGGATGTAGGGATGACTAGGCAAGGAGCTAGGGCTCCCTCCCCCCACACACACCAGCAGAGGCCAGGCCCCAGAGTTATTCCAGAGTGCTGAGTCATCCTCACGTGGCAGAGCAAGATCAGCAGCGGGCAGAGAGAGCCCAGCACAGGGGGTGCTGTCCAAGGTGGCAGCCTGCAGATCAATAATGGTGAGACCACAGCATTCACTGGACTCCAGGCTGCAGGCACCGTTCATTTCCATGAATGGATAAGGGAACCAAACCCCAGGGGCACAAGAAGGTACACAGGTTTTAGGGGGTGACTCCACAATGGGTACCTCACACATGTCTGGCCTTCTACTGGGCCATGTGTTCCCCTGGTATTTCTAGGCCTGGGATAGGACTCTGAAGGTCCCCCCGTCTATTTATGGTTTCCCCCAAATATAACAGCTTCCAAGAGTTTGCCCTGATCCAGACCCATTGGCCTGGACAGCTGTCAGCTCCAGCCATTCTGTGCTCACATTCCTGCCCCTCCTCTCCCTGACACTTGGCACAAGGGGAGAGCCTCAGTTTCCCCATCCAGCAGAGCCTCAGTTTCCCCATCTGTAAAAGGTGGTCGCCCTAGTTGGTTTGGCTCAGTGGATAGAGTAGGGGCCTGCGGACTAAAGGGTCCTGGGTTCCATTCCGGTCAAGGGTACATCCCTGGGTTGTGGGCTCGGTCCCCAGTAGGGCATGTGCAGGAGGCAGGCAATAAATGACTCTCTCTCATCGTTGATGTTTCTATCTCTCTCCTCCTTTCCTCTCTGAAATCAATACAAATATTAAAGATAAAAATGGTGGTAACAGAACTCGTGTCAGGGCCGTGGGGAGGACACACAGGGAGTGGGGGTTTTGTACATGCTGGGGGTCAACACTATCATAATTCAAATTCCAGTGCCACCCCCTTGCTCTGTGACTGAGAGGGTCTGTGCTTGGCTCTCTCTGCCCCAGGCTGGGGTTTCTGGAAAGCTGGGGAAAGGATGAAGCCAGTCTGGGCCCCAGTCCCTTGCTGGGCCCAGGGAGGAGGTGGCAAGGAATTGGGGTGCTGAGGTTTAGGTTAGAAAGGGCTGGTGTCAGGACTAGCCACCAGAAGGTGATGGGGCAGGGGGTGCTCTAGGAACCCTTCCCCTGAGTCACCCAGACCTTCCTCCACTGCTCAGGACTCCGGGCCCCTGGCACTGGTCCCTGTGCCACGGAGAAGATGGGCAGATGGTGGAGGTGTGTAAAGTGTGACAGGGGTGTGCAGGCAAGAGGTACAGGATCAATGGGGGCCACAGAGCAAGGCTCCCACTGGAAGAACAGGATCCAGCCCCCTCCCCAGCACAAAGCCACTGGCTGCGGAGGCCAGCCAAGACTCCAGCGCCCTGAGGCTCTGCCTCAGCTCCTTGCGGTGGGTTATCACCAGGTAATGGGAGGAGCCTGGGCCAACCCCACCTCCCACCTTCATTAAGCCCTGGCTTCTCATCAGGAGCTTCTCCTACCATCCTGGCTGCAGCTGGTCAGGAGGTTCAACCAGCCTCTTCTTTCCACTCGGACCCATTCCCTCTCTAGTGATGGGGAAGTGGAGGGGCAGGTAAAGTGGGTAGGGGTGTAGGGATGACCCATCCACAAGACCCTGCATGCTCACACGGCTGTGCAGAGGTCGCATCTGAGTCCGTCAGAGGCTGAGTTCCCGGGAACACAGAAGCGGGAGGCTGAGGCCATCTCTCTTCAGGCAGGAGGCTCCACAGAAATTAACAGGAGAGCCACTATTTGAAAGTGAACGATTCCGTGGCCTTTAACACACTCATGATATCATACAACCATCTTTTCCAGAACTTTTCCATGACACCCAAAGGAGATCCCATCTGCATTAGCAGGCACTCCCTAGACCCCCTGCCCCAGCCCCTAGCAACCACTCATCTGCTTCCTGTCTGGAATCTCATTTGCCTGTTCTGGACACTTTACATTAAAATACTCTGTACCCAATTTCCAGCGTTGGGAGGGGAGGTTCCCCACACCAACAATTCTCCCTCACCAGCTGGGTATCCCATGATTCAACCCAGTTCTGACACTTTTTGCCTGGAGACAGCGTCAGATCCCATAGGTTCAGGGCTTTTGGTCCCATATGACTGTCCCCACCCCATCCCTCTCTCCAGATGCCAACTGAACTGCAAGTCCAGGTTGTCACCTGTGCTTCTGGCCCCCTTCTTAGGTTCGATGAGTTTGCTAGAGCAGATCAGAGACTCCAGAAACCCATTGACTCACTAGAGTACTCATTTATTACAAAGGGTATTAACAGATAAGAATCAACAGCCAGATGAAAAGATGGACGGGACAAGGTGTGGGGAAGGCCATGGAGCTTCCATGTCCTCTCCGAGGCACCATCCTCCCAGCACCTGCTGTTCACCAACCTGGAAGCTCTTGGAACCCCATCATTTGGGGTTTTATGGAGGCTTCCTGACGTAGGCATAGTTGGTTCAGACATTGGCCATTGGTGATTGATTCAACCTCCAGTACCTCTCCTCTCCCCTCCCCAGAGGTCAGGGTGGACCTGAAACTTCTAATCATGTTGCTGGCTCCACTGGCCACCAGCCCCATCCTTAGTTATGTTTATACTAGAGGCCCGTTGCATGAAATTTGTGCAAGAGTAGGCGTTCCTTCCCACAGCTGCCGGCACTGGCTTCCCTCTGTCACTCGGGACCCGGGCTTCCCTCGCAGCCCTGGCTTTGTCTGGAAGGTCGGCCGGCCGGCCAGTCTAATTAGCATATTATGTTTTTATTATAGACTAGAGGCCCAGTGCACGAAATTCATGCATGAGGAGGGGGTCCCTCACCTCAGCCTGCACCCTCTCCCAATCCAGGACCATTGGCTCCTAACTCCTTGCCTCCCTGATCACCGCTAACTGCTCGCCTGCCTGCCTGATCACCCCTCACCGCCTCTGCCTCAGCCCCCGCTGCCATAGCTTTGTCCAGAAGGGTGTCCAGAATGACGTCCAGAAGGTCGTTTGGCTGTCCAGTCTAATTAGCATATTATGCTTTTATTATTATAGATTAACATAGCAAAAGACACCTTTCTCACTCACTTCACAAGGAAACTACAAGGAGTTTAGGAGCTCAGTACCAGAAATGGGGTGGAAGACCAAATATATATTTCATACTCTAAGTCACAATATTTTTGCCAGTGAAAATGGTTTCTTGTGGTGTTGTGAGAAAAGAATTTCAAAGCTCACATGCATGGGAGTAGTTTAAGTGTAGTATCAAGACTTATTGGGGTGAAGGGGAATAAGATGCCGGCAGGCTCTATAGCAACTGCTGGGAGAGTCCTGATAATCCTCCATATATTTCCTTTCTTCTTCTTTTTTTAAATCCTCACCCCAGGACATTTTCATTGATTTTTAGAGAGAGGGGAAGAGAGAGAGAGAGAGAGAGAGAGAGAGAGAGAGAGAGAGAGAGAGAGAAACATCCAGAATGTATGTGGATAGAAAAGGGGCCACATATGAAACCTGACAAGCTTAGGGGAGGCCTTACAAACTCAGAGACCAGAATGTACCCCACAGCCTCTGCCTTTTTATTGTTAAACTTTGATTGAGATGCAAATGTCATAAGGAAAAAGGACTAATCTTAATGCTCAGCTCAATGACATTGTACAATGGTATGCCCATGGGACCGCCTCCTGGATGAGGTTCCAGAACATTCCCAGCCCAGGAGCACCCTGGGCTCTCTCCCATCATGCTCAGTGTCCCTGGATACCAGCCATGGCCACCTCTGTTATAATGGGTGAAGCTGCCTGTTTCCTAAAATGATGTAATGGAACCAATGGTGCCTTCTTTTCTATCTGGCATCTTTCACTCAACATCACCTCCATGAATGTTCTTTGTAACCTGCTGGGGGACCTGTCCTTTTCCTTGCTGTATAGTATTCCACTGTGCATATTCAGGAGTGAAACTGCTGACTCATGAGTGGGCATGTGTCACTTACCCTCAGGACCAGTAATTACTGTCAATGTAAGACATGTCCAAACCTGTAGAGAATTTTATTAATTTATTTGAGACAAAGTGATGACAGTTGCCAGGAGGTAAAAAAATCTCAAATGACTGAGAAAATGCTCAGGAGACTGGTACTTTTGCAGTTTATTTTGTACATTACAGGCAAAGGAGGAGACGTAAGGGGGGTTTCATGAAATCCAATGGTGGTAGATTAGGGAGGTGGGAGTAAATCTCATTCCCTGAGACTGGAGGAAATGGAGAAACAAGCACTTCTTTTACACTGGTGGGCGCAGGACAGTTAACAATGGACATTTACAGCACACAGAGATAGTATGCGGGGACAAGACAGCAAGGCAGGGCTCTGTGGTCTCCTGCTCTGGTGAGAGGTTGTACTCTGAGGGGGTTTCTCGGACGTTCCAAAGGTATGTTATCAGGGATGCAAAAAGACAACGTTCAGGCTCAGTTACGGTGAAGATTGACCTTTGTCAAGGAAGGTACTGGCCTAGGACATGACTCCCTGCCGTGACTCACTTTTAGTTAAGAAGTTGTGATTTCAGACCATCCTATGTGGTTAGTTCTGGTCTCTGAGTTTGTAAGGCCCCCCCCTGAGCTTGTCAGCTTTCTATGTGGCTCCCTTTCCATCCACATTAGATCATTTCATTCCTGGAACTTCTCAAGGGGACACAGCACCAGTGAGGGCCTGGGAAATCCCTGGGGACAGGAAAGGGGGCTGTTGGCTCCACTTCACCAAATTCTGCTTTGCTGGCAGCCAGGCCCCTCTGGCTCCCCTTCGAAACATCTTTAGCTGATGACTTCATAGCCAGTCCTGTGGCCAAGCTGGGAGGAGTGTGTGTGTGTGTGTGTGTGTTGGGGCGGCGGGGGGGGGGGGGGGGGGGCGGAGAGGCAGGCTGCAGGCAGCCAGCCAGCAATGAGCTCAGCGGGCCAGGACTCTGCATTCTTACTGGAGGCCGACCCAGGGTGGAGGTAAACAGAGCCAGAGGCCAGGGGTCAGGCCATTCCCTCCACCTGGCTGAGCCCCAAACCTCCCAGAATTTTCCCTCACCATTTGGCTATATCACCCTCATTAAATGCACACAACACACAAAAACCCACTTTTAATGTTTGTTTCTCATGACTTGAGACAAACACATTCATGGCAGGAGATCTGGAAGAGTCCCAAAAGCAAATTATTTCAAAATCTACAAATTTGAGGGGCAAGAACTGCTGTTCTATTGCCGTTAAAAACAAAAATTCAGCCCTGGCCGGGTAGCTGATTGGTTCGAGTGTTGTCCTGATACATCAAGATTTGGGTTCGATCCCGTCAGGGCACATACACTAGTAAGAAACAATTAACGAATGAATAAATAAGTGGAACAACACATCAATGGCTCTCTCTCTATTTCTCTTCTCTCCTCTCTTCTCTATCTCTCTCTCTCCCCCCCTTTCCTCTCTCTCTAAAAATTAATTTTTAAGAAAAAATTTTAATCCAACCAAGTAAATGTAGAGGTCTACTTGGCTTTATTGAACGAGTTATGAATCGGGCAAAATCCCATCTAGTAAATAGAAAAGTGCTCCAGGAAACTGTATTTAATGGGAGGCTTTTCCAGGTAGAAATGGGGAGGGATTAGAAAGTTAAAAGAGTAGATGATTTTCAGGCAAGGTCACCTTCCCCAAGGGGAAGGCAGCGGGTCCGGTCAGGCAGAAGACCTCCCTAGTGCTGACCAGGAAATTCCAGGCTGGTTGGTTTAAAATTCCACTCCTGGGAGAGCCTGAAACTATAATTAGGTTCGGTAATAAGTCTTGGTGAGACTTAAAATGAACGACTCCATTTCCAAACATTTCCAAACAGTTTCTCAGTGTTACCCCGGATAGGGCAGCACTGAACAGTGAGGCTTGATTAGAGCTACAGCCTCAATATTTTAGAATAATCGCCATTATTGTAGGCGACTGGGCAATGATGTCTCGGCTTCAGCCAGCGGTGGGTTCAGGTATGCCTGGGCGAGTCTGGAAAGGTGGCCCCTGCTGGCACACTTCCATTTCTCTCTCCAATCCCAGCTTTCATGTCCATGTTCCCATAAGCCTTTCTCCCCGGGTTCTTTCCGGCTGAGAGCCATCCTGCCCACACAGGCTGGAGGGTCCGTGTCTGGCTCTGTGTTCTTCCAGGCAAGCGCCTGCTCAAGAACCAAGCCCCAGTGTCACCACAGATATACCTCGAAGATAGTACAGGTTCTGTTCCAGATGACTGCGTTAAGGCAAGTCACACAAATCTTTTCAGTTCCCAGTGCATATGAAATTTATGTTTATACCATACTGTGGAGTAGTAAGAGTGCCATGGAATTATGCGTAAAAGAAGTACATACTTTATTGCTAAAACGTACTATCATCTGAGCCTTCAGCATGCTATATAATTTTTTCCGCTGCAGAAGGGTCTTGCCTTCATTCTGTAAAAAATGCAGTATCTGAAATGCAATAAAATGAGATACGCCTGTATTTTAGTTTCATTTGGCTGCTGTAACAAATTTCCAAAAACTGGATGGCTTTAAAAAAACAGAAATGTGTTCTCTCACAGTTCTGGAGGCCAGGAGTTTGCAATCAGGGTCTGCAGAGCCATGCTCCCCCTGAAGGCTCAAGGGAGGGTCCTGCTGCCTTTACCAGCTCTTGGCTCCAGGCTTGTGGCTGCATCACGCCAATCTCTGCCTTTGTTTTCACATGGCTTCTCCTCTTATCTGTTAATCTCTCCTCTTCTCTCTCCTAGGCATGAGTGGGCAACCCCTGGCACGCGTGCCAAACATGGCACGCCAGTCACTTTTGCTGGCACGCGACACCCTCTCTTATAATCTTCCATTTACAATTTTTTCTTAATATCGACTTTTTTATTTTTCAGATAAATTCAGTGTAGGTGCATCTTAGATAAATAAATAATTTTACATAACAAGTTATCTTAAAGACCACAGACATGGATTGACGAGAGAGGGGAGGAGCAATTTCTATGCCTCTGCCTTAACTCTCCCTGCCTTCCTAGGTCCGACCAGTGTTTTGGTTTCAGCCTCAGACGCAACGGGTTTTCGTTGACAAGACAACCGCCTCACCTACTTATTCAAAATTTCCTCTATAAAAATGAAACATTCTCTCTCGCTTTGCCCACCGGTACTAACGAAAGGGGAATACATTTCTGTTTCTCTCGATGCGCGCTACAGCAGTAACCCGGTGACGTCATCATCGCACCGTATGCATCTGCGCTGAAAAGTAAGTTACATAATTACCGTCCTTCTATTACATTATGCTGTATTTGTCTATGTTTTCTTCTTTATTCTGTTATTTTCCTTAGGAAATACTTTGTTTGTCACATTTTTGTTGTTATCCATAAGCCAAATCTTATAAATAAAAATAATAACTGATATGCATACAATGTATTATGATTTATAAATAAAGGTTCTACATTTTGTGATTTTTTACATGCTTTATCTTTACTGTTCCCTGCATCGCGCCCATCTTACTATTTTGTAGGGCTAGCAAACTATTTTTCTTTCTATTTACTTTAATTAAAAAAAGTAATAGCAGTACAGTAGTTTGATCAAGCTAATTAATCACTTACTGACATTTTACTTTTCTTCTTTCACCTTTTTCATGCATACCATCGTCTCATGTATTTTTTCTGTCCTTCTAGATTGTACAGAATGTCAGGACCACCAGCTAAGAAATGATGTCGTTCAGCTGAAGAGGATGTTAGAGAATTTCAAAAATACTGTACAGAAAGTTTGGTGTGATTAAGAAAGACAACAAAGCCTTATGTGTTTTCTGTTTTGAAACTATTGTTTGCAGAACATCTTCTGTAAAAAGGCATTTTGAAAGTGTTCTTAAGAACATAAGCAATAAAACCGAAGAGGATGCCGGAACCGGTTTGGCTCAGTGGATGGAGCGTCGGCCTGAGGACTGGAGGGTCCCGGATTTGATTCCGGTCAAGGGCATGTGCCTGGGTTGCGGGCACATCCCCAGTGGGGGATGTGTAGGAGGCAGCTGGTCGATGTTTCTCTCTCATCGATGTTTCTGGCTCTCTGTCTCTCTCTCTTCCTCTCTGGAAAATCAGTGAAGTGCATTAAAAAAAAACCAAAAAAAAAAAAAACACGAAGAGGAACAAAGAGAATTAATTTCTTGTGAACTCAGCAAAACAAAAAAATAAGCTGATAATTTTATGAACTTCATCTCAGGCAGGTCCAGTTTCAACTTAGTTGCTACTAGTTTTGAAGTTTCAAAAGTCATTGTCCAACATGGAAAACTACTCAGTGATGGAGAGTATATTTAAAGAAGCTTGGCTAGAACGTGCACCTTTCCTTTTTGACGATTTATCAGAAAAAGAAAACATTATTCAGCTCATTAAAGATTTGTCCGTGAGCAGGAAAACAGTTAAGGATAGGATGCTTAAGTTGGCGAGTAATACTGCTGAACAATTAACAAAAGATTTGTCTTCATGTCAATTTTTTTCTATTTGTACAGACATTGCATCGTCATCTAGGCTGGCCATTTTTTCTAGACTTTCATGACTGGTGAGAAGGCAGGTTTTGTAAATCTGTTTGCGAAAGAAGTTGGTCGTACACTGATAGGTGTTCATTGCGTCATACATGAGGCGGCTTTATGTGCAAGAGTGGGCCGGAAGGACTGCAGGAAGTGATGCAAACAGTTACCAAAGTTGTTAATTACATTTCTGCTCGGGCTTTGAATAAAAGACAATTTCAAGTTTTACTGAATGAGGTAGAATCTGTGTATAAAGGACTGAAAATGTACAACAATGTTCGATGGCTTAGCCGAGGTTTGGTTCTGAAACAATTTGTTGAATGCTTAAACGAGATAACGCTCTTCTTGAATAACCAACTTGTGTCTTACCAAGAATTGTCTGATGCCACCTGGGTTTCTAAACTGATGTTCTTTGCAGATTTTTGTGAACATTTGAATGACTTAAATGTTAAATTACAAGGAACTGGCAAGACACTTGATGTTATGTCTGGTTACATAAAGGCTTTTGAAAAGAAATTGGAAGTCTTTAAGACGGATGTGGATGGTGAGAGATTTAGATATTTCCCAAACCTCAAGAGGCACATCAAAGACCTGCCAAAAGATGACAGAACAGAGAGAAACCAAGATGGCGGCATAGGTAAACACTGGAGTTTGCTGCCTCGAACAACCACTTTAAAAATACAACTAAAAGATGGAACGGACATCATCCAGAACCACAGGAAGGCTGGCTGAGTGGAAATTCTACAACTAGAAGAAAAGAGAAAAGCATACCGAGACTCAGAGGAGGCGCAGTGCGGAAGTAAAATACTAAGGTGCGGAGGTGCGTGCAGAGCGGGCTGGCGGCTGAGGGCGCAGTTGCCGTTTTCAATCAGGAGGGAGTCTCAGGCTCTGAGCTCCAGTTCTGGACGAGTCTCTAGGGACCCAGACTCATACGGGAGAAGCGGGACTGTCTGGCATCGGTTGGAACTCGAGGGCAGCTTTCTCTCTGAGGGGCTTGCAGCAATTACCGGGACACTGAGAAGTAAAGCCTCTGAAGGCAGGACTGAGAGCAGCCATAACTGCTAACCCCACCCTGTTGATCCCATGGGACCCGCCCCACCCAAGCCCTGCAGGGAGGCTTTTGCTGGATAGCCTCAGGCAAAGGCTAGATTAGCACCTCCCTAGAGATCCAGGAGCCAGGAAACCCAGAGGTCAGAGTGGGACCATCCAGTTTGCAGCTCCGTGGAACCATAAAGGACACACTCAGGGGGCAGACTCAGTGAGCACCAAAGCCCCAATGAAGCAAGTCTTGCCCCAGAGGAGTGTCTCCAGCACAGAAGTTCTCCCACTGCAGACACAGCTGATTCTCACAGCCAATTGGCCTGGAGGTCAATTCCTCCCAGTGATACCTACAACAATCAAGGCTTAACTACAACAAGACTGTGCACAAAGACCACAAGGGGGTGCACCAAGAGTGTCCTCCTCAGGTAATTGGGGAGGCTGAATCACTGGGCCCTAGAGGACACTTAGCACAGAAAACCACTTTATCAATACAGGGAAGCATAAAAAATGCAGAGACAAAGAAAAAGGGCACAAATGACAGAAATGGAGGAAAGCAAACTACTGGATATAGAGTTCAAAACCACACTTTTAAGGTTTTTCAAGGATTTTCTAGAAACTGCCGATAAACTTAATGAGATCTACAAGAAATCTAATGAGACCCTCGAGGTTGTGATAAAGGACCAAATAGAAATTAAGCATACACTGACTGAAATAAAGAATATTATACAGACTCCCAACAGCAGACTAGAGGATTGCAAGAATCAAGTCAATGATTTGAAATACAAAGAAGCAATAAACACCCAACCGGAAAAGCAAAATGAAAAAAGAATCCAAAAATGCGAGGATAGTGTAAGGAGCCTCTGGGACAGCTTCAAGCATACCAACATCCGAATTATAGGGATGCCAGAAGAAGAGAGAGAGCAAGATATTGAAAACCTATTTGAAGAAATAATGACAGAAAACTTCCCCTACCTGGTGAAAGAAATAGACTTACAAGTCCAGGAAGCACAGAGAACTCCAAACAAAAGGAATCCAAAGAGGACCACACCAAGACACATCATAATTAAAATGCCAAGAGCAAAAGACAAAGAGAGAATCTTAAAAGCAGCAAGAGAAAAACAATCAGTTACCTACAAGGGAGTACCCATACAACTGTCAGCTGATTTCTCAACAGAAACTATGCAGGCCAGAAGAGAGTGGCAAGAAATATTCAAAGTGATGAATGCCAAGAACCTACAACCAAGATTACTTTATCCAGCAAAGCTATCATTCAGAATTGAAGGTCAGATAAAGAGCTTCACAGATAAGAAAAAGCTAAAGGAGTTCATCACCACCAAACCAGTATTATATGAAATGCTGAAAGGTATCCTTTAAGAAGAGGAAGAAGAAGAAAAAGGTAAAGATACAAATTATGAACAACAAATACACATCTATCAACAAGTGAATCTAAAAATCAAGTGAATAAATAATCTGATGAACAGTATGAACTGGTGATTGTAATAGAGTCAGGGACATAGAAAGGGAATGGACTGACTATTCTTGCGGGGGAAAGGGGTGTGGGGGATTCGGGAAGAGACTGGACAAAAATCGTGCACCTATGGATGAGGACAGTGGGTGGGGAGTGAGGGAGGAGGGTGGGATGGGAACTGGGTGGAGGGGAGTTATGGTGGGAAAAAAGAGGAACCAATGTAATAATCTGAACAATAAAGATTTAATTTAAAAAAAAAGAAGAGGAAGAAGAAGAAAAATGTAAAGATACAAATTATGAACAACAAATACACATCTATCAACAAGTGAATCTGAAAAAAAAAAAAGATGACAGAACAGACTGTCAAAGCCTTCAAAAGCTGTTTTTAAACATCATCAAGTCAACTATTGAGCAGTTCTTCTCAAGATTTGAGAAATTCAGAGAACTGGAAGAGACAGTAAAATTTTTTTTTTTTTAAACATATTTTATTGATTTTTTACAGAGAGGAAGGGAGAAGGATAGAGAGTTAGAAACATCGATGAGAGAGAAACATCGATCAGCTGCCTCCAGCACGCCCCCTACTGGGGATGTGCCCGCAACCCAGGTACATGCCCTTGACCGGAATCGAACCTGGGACCCTTCAGTCCGCAAGCCGACGCTCTATCCACTGAGCCAAACCGGTTTCGGCGAGACAGCAAAATTCATGAGGTTTCCAGACAGCATGAAACTGGAGGAACTAAACTTACAAATGTTTTCATGGATAGGCATGGCTGACTTTGAAATGCAGTTGATTGAATTTCAGAGTAGCTCAATTTGGAAGCAGAAATTTATTGACCTCAGAGTTGACTTGGAAAACACTGAAAAAAAGCGATTAGAGAGAGGAGTACCAGAGAGAAGTGTCGAAAATGAACTAATGAGGACTTGGAATGCCATTCCGGAAAATTTTTTCTGTTTAAAAAACTTTGCAACAGCGTTACTCTCCATGTTTTCATCCACATACGCTTGTGAATCTTTGTTCTCAGTGATGAATTTTGTTAAGTCTCGTAATAGGAGTAGCCTGACAGATGAAAGTAGTAGCTTGTGCATATCTCTGAAGGTCACGAAATATAAACCTGATGTAAAATCTCTGTCATCAGGGATGCAGCAGCAAAATTCCCACTGATAATATCAAACGGAGTCATAAAGTTTTCTGTTGGACTATCAGTGTACATGTATACATTAAAAAATAGCCAAAACCGGTTTGGCTCAGTGGATAGAGCATCGGCCTGCGGACTGAAGGGTCCCAGGTTCAATTCCGGTCAAGGGCATGTACCTTCGTTGCGGGCACATCCCCAGGGGGTGTGCAGGAGGCAATTCATCGATGTTTCTCTCTCATTGATGTTTCTAACTCTCTATCCCTCTCCCTTCCTCTCTGTAAAAAAAAAAAAAATCAATAATATATATATATATTTTTAAAAAAACCGATGAGATGAACACATTATCTCCATTTCAGGTTCTGTTCCCATGAGCAGTCACTGCCCTTTCCCCCTCCCCTAGCCCCTGGACAGCATTCATCTGCTTCCTGTCTTTCTGAATTTACCTGTTCTGGACATTTCATCATGTGAATGAAATCATATACAATATTTGTATTTTCATTTGGCGATTGTGAATAGTCCTGCTATAAACATGTGTGTACAAGTTTTTGTTTGAAAACCTGTCATGCAGTAATTTTATGTTTAATGTGTTGAGAAATCACCAAACCGTCTCCTGTCAGCATTATTTTTTACTATGAAACATTTCGGGCATACAAAAAAGTATCAATAATAAAATAACAAATACCTGCCTACCCAGCACCCCTGACAGAAACATTCCCAAGAGAGTGATTAAAAGAAACCAAACAGAAATTCTGGATCTGAAAAGTACAATAACTGAAATGAAAAATTCACTAGAGGAGTTCAATAGATTTGATCAGGCAGAAGAAAAGGAACCAACAAACCTGAAGATAGTACAATTGAAATTATCAAGTCTGAACACCGGAAAGAAAAACAAATGATTAAACGTTAACTGCGCTGGCCTCCAAAGTCTGGAGCGATGACGATGACGCAGGGCTCTTTTCCCTGCAGCCCGAGGCGGGGGCGCTGCTCGCCCAGGGGGAGGCCCGGCCCGCTGGTGAGACCAACCACATTCATTGCACTGAGGTCGTGTGTGGTTTTGCACAGGCTGAAACTGTGTGATTGGGTTAAACTCGGGACCTCTGTGAAGAGGACCCACTTACTTTTTTCTTTCCAAAATGGCAGCCTCCAGCCGTGCACCAGATCTGTACCCAGAGATGCTGAGAAACAGCAAGCATTTCAGCACCTACAATTACAGAACTTATGCTATCAGGAGGATAAGCGGTGCCTTCAGAGGAAGTAAGAAGGTAAAAGATCCTGTAGAAATTCAGACTCTAGTGAATAAAGCCAAGAGAGTCCTGGAAAGGATTCGTCGACAGGTCCACATGGGCCAACTGTATTCCACTGACAAGCTTATCATCGAGACGCAGAAGCCTGAGACCTAAAGAACAGAACCACCAGGCACCATCAGCAACCACAGACCACCTCCAGCACCCACTCTGTGCTCGGGATTGCGGCTCCCAAAGGGCCACAAGTGACCTCTTGCATCCGCTTAAAATAACCCCTTGCTCAGCCTGCTCTTGCTCAGCCTGCCCTGATATGTTGAGTGAGGTTTCCATTCTCCGCAGCCTCAGTGAGAAGGGGCTGTCTCTCCTTGGTTCAGTGTTGGAAAGCAGAGCTGGAGCTCACTCAGAATAAAGGTGTGTGTTATTGTCTCTCCTCTCCACCCCACCCCTCTTTAGTAGCTTGTACAGAGCATCTCCAGAATTTGTTTCTTAGTCCTCAACAATAAACAGGATTGTCTCCCTAAAAAAAAAAAGAAAGGAAGGAAGGAAGGAAGGAAGGAAGGAAGGAAGGAAGGAAGGAAGGAAGGAAGAAAGGAAGGAAGGAAGAAAGAAAGAAAAAAGAAAAAGAGAAAACTTAACTGAATCCAAAGGGCCTATGGAGCACCATCCAGAGGACCAACACACACATTATGGGAATCCCAGAGGAGGAGAGGGAGACAGAAAAAGGGGCAGAAAGAATATTTGAAAAATAATGGTCAAAACCTTTTCAAATGTGATGAAAGGTATAAATCCACACATCTAAGAAGCTCAATGAACTCCATATAGAATATACTCAAAGAACCCCATACTGTGATGCATTGTAATCAAAGTGTGAAAGCCAAAGAGAAAGAGTGAAGCTTAAAAGCAGCATGAGAAAGCTACTCATCATGCACAGGGATCCTCAGTGAGATGAACAGTCAATTTCTCACCAGAAACCTTGGAAGCCAGAAGGCAGTGGGATGACATATTTAAAGCACTGAAAGAAAAAACTGTTGACCAAGAATTCTATACCCAGCCATACTTTTTTTAAAATATGAGAAAGAAATCCAGACATCCTCAGGTAAATTAAAGCTGAGAGAGTTTGTTACCATTATATCTGCCAAGCACGAAATGCTAAAGGAGTCCTGCAGGTTGAAAGGAAAGGACACTAGACAGTAACTCAAAGCTGTGTACATATATAAACATCTATGCACCAAAGAACAGAGCCCCAAAATATAGGAAGCAAACATTGAAAGGAGTTGAAGGGAGAAATAAATAGTTCTACAGTAAGAGTCAGAGACTTCAATACTGCAGTTTTAATAATGGAATATTAAGGACATAGGGGGTTGAACTACACTATAAACCAGCTAGACCAAATAGACATTTATAGAACATTCCATGTGGCAACCGCAGAATACACATTGCTATCAGGTATTCATGGAACATCCTCTAGTATAGACCATATGTTAGAGAAGAAAAAACACTCAATAAATTTTAAAAGACTTAAATTATACAAAAAATCCTCTCCCACTACAATAAAATAAAAATCAGCAAACCTTAAGATAGGACAATCAAAATTATCAAGTCTGAAAACCAGAAAGAAAAACAAATGACAAAAAGTTAACCGAGTCCAAAGGGGGCCTATGGGACACCATCCAGGGGACCAACATACACATGATGGGACTCCCAGAGGAGGAGAGACAGAGAAAGGGGCAGGAAGAGTATAAAATAAAGCTAGAAGTTAATAGCAAAAGGAAATCTGGAGTGTTCACAGATATGTGGACATTAAGCAACACACTCAAACACTGAGTAAAAGAAGAAATCACAAAGGAAATTGTAAAATATTTAGAGATGAATGAAAACTAAAACACACCAAAAGTTATGGATTCAGCAAAAGCACTGCTCATGGAGAAGTTGGTAGCTATAACTTGCTACATTGAAAAAGATCTCAGCCACATGGCTCAGTGGTTGAGCATCGATCTATGAATCAGGAGGACACGGTTCAATTCCTGGTCAGGGCATATGCCCGGGTTGTGGGCTCAATCCCCAGTGTGGGAAGTGCAGGAGGCAGCTGATTAATGATTCTCCCTCATCATTGCTGTTTCTCTCTTTCTCTCCCCCTCTCCCTTCCTCTCTGAAGTCAATAAAAATATTTTTAAAAATACATCTCACATCAATAACCTGAGGAAAAGAAGCGTGAACTAAAATCAAAGCTGGTAGAAGGAAGGAAATAATAAAGATTAGAGAAAAGATCAATGAAGTATACAATAAAGGAAACAGAATCATTAGACACAAATTCCAGCATCCACCTGGCACCTCAGATTGTGACCTTTAGGGTTTTTGCAGATATAATTCTTTTAAAAAAAAGCATTTAATGACCCGTGTTCTCTTTTGTAAAGTGTTATTTTATTTTTTTAAATATATTTGTATTTATTTCAGAGAGGAAGGGGGAGGGAGAGAGAGAGATAGAAACATCAATGATGAGAAAGAATCATTGATCGGCTTCCTTCTGCACACCCGCTCCTGGGGATCAAGCCCACAACATGGGCATGTGCCCTTGACTGGAATCAAACCTGGGACCCTTCACAGTGGATAGGCCAACGCTCTATCCGATACGCCAAACCAGAGAGGGCCAGATATGATTCTTTGTGTTAAGATGGGTCACATTGGAGTAGGGTAGGCTCTAAATCCAGTAAACAGTGCCCTCAAAAGAAGGCCACCGCCAGACAGAGGCGGAGATTGGAGGGATGCGGCCATGAACCAAGGGACACCAAGGATTAAGCCACCAGAAGCCAGAGAGAGCCTGGAACCGATTCCCCCTCACAGCCTCCAGCCCTGCTGAACTTTGATTGTCAACTTCTGGCCTGCAGGACTGGGTTCTTGTTACTGCTGTCTTTGTGTTGTTTTTGAGAGAGAGAGAGAGAGAGAGAGAGAGAGAGAGAGAGGGAGAGAATGATTTGTTTTTCCACTTACTGATGTATTCATTGGTTGATTTTTGTATGTGCCCGACCAGGATCAAATCCATAACCTTCGCATATCAGGATGGCACTCTAACCAACTGAGCTTCCCCATCAGGGCCAGGGCTGTGTTTTGTTTTTAATGTTTTCATTGATTGTTTTTTAGAGAGAGAAGGGAAAAGGAGAGAAAGGGAATCAAGCCTGCAACCTGGGCATGTGCCCTGACTGGGAATCGACCTGGCGACTTTTTGGTGGACAGGATGACGCTCAACCAACTGAGCCACACTGGCTAGGGCCAGGACTGTGTTTTAAGATATCCGACTTGTGGTCATTGTTATGGCAGTTCAGGAAATAATGCCACCTGTTTATGTCTGGTTCCTTTTCCTCCCTTCTAGTGTGTCTGAGAGCCTTAATATGTTCTGAAAGCTATTCCTTGGTCAGTTAAATGCATCACAGATATCTTCTGTCAATACTGTGACTGAGTCTAATTGTTCCAAAAAATGTCCAATTGTAGACAGGCTGACATGAGCAGAGCAAGGACGATGGGCCAGGTAAAGAAGGTCATGAGCCATCAACAAAACAACAAGAAAGCCCACTGCATGGGAGAACATATTTGCCAATGTTATCACCGATAAGGGTTTAATCTCCAACATTTATAGGGAACTCATACAACTTAACAAAAGGAAGACAAACAATCCAATCAAAAAATGGGCAAAGGACCTAAATAGACACCTTTCAAAAGAGGACATTCAGAAAGCCAAGAGACATATGAAAACATGCTCAGAGTCACTAATCATCCAAGAGATGCAAATCAAAACAACAATGAGGTACCACTTCACACCTGTCAGACTGGCTATCATCAACAAAACCACAAACAACAAGTGCTGGAGAGGATGTGGAGAAAAAGGAACCCTTCTGCACTGCTGGTGGGAATGCAGACTGGTGCAGCCACTATGGAAGACAGTATGGAGTTTCCTCAAAAAACTAAAAACGGAACTCCCATTTGACCCTGTGATCCCACTTCTAGGAATATATCCCAAGAAACCAGAAACACCAATCAGAAAGGATATATGCACCCCTATGTTCATAGCAGCACAATTCACCATAGCTAAGATCTGGAAACAGCCTAAGTGCCCATCAGTGGATGAATGGATTAGAAAACTGTGGTATATCTACACGATGGAATACTATGCTGCTGTAAAAAAGAAGGAATTCTTACCATTTGCAACAGCATGGATGGAACTGGAGAGCATTATTCTGAGTGAAATAAGCCAGTCAATGAAGGAAAAATACCACATGATCTCACTCATTTATGATAATTAAGACCATTATAAACTGATGAGCAAAAATAGATACAGAGGCAGAGCAACATCGAACAGACTGTCAAACTGCAGCGGGAAGGCCGGGGAGGGTGGGGGGCAGGAGGGGGAGGTGAGTAAGAGATCAACCGAAGGACTTGTATGCATGCATATAAGCATGACCAATGGACACAAGACACTGGGGGGTATGGGAGGCCGGGGGAAGGTCAAAGGGAAAATAAAAAGGAGACATATGTACTACTCTTTGTAATACTTTAAGCAATAAAACAATTAAAAAAAAAAAAGAAGAAGTCATGAGGCTGGGAAGCCCTGGGTGCCTAGCAAGGGGCAAAGCGGGAAAAGAAGGACCTCACTCCCGGGAGGACCTCCCTCCCCTAGCGCATGGCTGGCTGATCACTCGGTTTGGACCCCCTGGCCTTTCATATCGCGGTTATGCGGTTTAGACACCCTGACTTTTCCTCTCTGAAGATAACATCTAAGCTTCAGTCCTATTTTAGCTCCAGGCCCAGAAAAGCAGCAAAACCAGACAAGCAATGCTGTGCCTGCCTCAGGGCAGCGTCACTGACGAATGACCCCTGGTGCGGACCAATAAGAGGAGACCACAGCCCTAAAAGGACACCCCTGGAGGGATGACGATGGAGACCCTCCCCTGAGCCCTCCCCTAGGACCTGCCTGCAAGAGAGAGATACATACCCTCAATGCAGCACCCCATGCACGCTCTCCCCCAGGGGGGCAGGCCTGACCCATGCCCTTCCCCCCTTCTTCCCTCTAAGGGGCAACTGAAGGAGCAGTGGGCAGCAGCAGCTCGTCCTGGGCTTGCCCGGAACCTGTCTCCAAGGCCCCCCTTTCTGTGACTTCCCAGTGAGCCAAAGCGCCCCGCTGGGCTCTCCTGCTGCTTCTCTATGCGGAGCCCCTCCTTGTCTCGCTGTCCTGAGTGTGCACTTGCTGCCGCCAGTGAAGTCTTGCTTTGCTGCACTTTGTCTCTTGACTGAAGTCTTTCCTTCAAGAAGACAAGAACCGACAGCTCATTCTCTCACCACTGACACCATTATTCATGCTTTCTCGTGAAGGGTGTGTTTTCATTTGCCTGGACGTTAAAGCTGGCGTTTGGTTCTCCTCTGTGATGCTGCCGATGGGCCATGACCTCCCTGTGTTCTGGGTTTGGGACTCTGCCAGCCCCTCCCCCCCTCAGCCCTCTTTGCGGGGGGCGGGGGAGTGGGGGCAGCTGAGTGTGAGTCAGCAAGGCCCAGATTGCTGGGGGTGGAAGTGGTCAGCTCAGCTCCGAGACCAGCTGTGTGGGTTCCTGGTGTGTGTGGTGGGGGGCGGGGGGAGCACCTGAAAGTTTCGGCCAGGCAGGAAGTAGGTCAGCTGAGGAGGCAGGCTTTGGGACCTCACATGCTCGCTGCCCGGAAAGAGTCCGCGGGGGTGTCCCCTGCCCCCACCCTCTCCACCCCACATCCTGTTCCAGTGCCTGTTTTGTTTTGTTTCTTTAATCTTTATTTATTGATTTTTTTGAGAGAAGGAGAGAGAGAGAATTCGTCGATTAGTTGTTCCCCTTACTTATGCATTCATTGGTGGATTCTTGTATGTGCCCTGACCTGGCTGGAGCCCTCCACCTTGGTGCATCCGGACCACACTTCAACCAGCAGAGCTCCCCGGCCAGGGCACTAGCACCTGTTCTGCACGCTGCTCCTATAATGTGTCACTGGCCACAGTGTGCATTTATGAAGCACTTACTGTGTGCCAGGCCCTGGCTGACCATGGACACTCAGTCCTGCCAGGTAGGTGCAGTGGTCGGCGTCATGTCACAGAGGGAAACGAAGGGCCGGGGGTGGGGGGGCAGCCTGTGCAAGAATCACACATCACGGAGCCCTGATCACCGAACGCCCCCAGTCCTTGTCTGGTTGGCATCCTCTCTGCCCCTCGGTGTCGTCTCTGTCTCTCTCTTTCCCTTACTCTCTCCGCACTTTGCTCTCATGTCTCTGTTTGGGTTTTCCCAGCCTCAAACCCCCCACCCCCAGTACCACACTCGGAAGAGAGGCAGCCTGAGCCCACTCCATCCTTCCGGGGTCTGTCCTGGCAAGTCTGAGGCGCTCCTCGTAGAAACTGCTGAGTGCCTGGGACCAACTTCCCACAGCGGCCAGTGCTGAAAGGAGGGGCAGACAAGTAGACGAGGGCGTAGGGGAAGTACTCTTTTGGGATTTCTGGTGCAGTATTTCGCCCCCCGCCCCTTACCCCTTCCTAGTCCTGTTACACTCAAGGCATCCCAAGATGATCTCAGCATCTTCCCCCAAAGCTTGGGTTTTGAGGGATGCGTAGGAGTTCTCCAGGCGTAAATGGGGGCGGGGGCTTCCAGGCAGAGGAGACAGCCTGGGGTCAGCAGAGACCTAGGAATAGTTCAAATACCCAGCAGAAGCGTATGGCTTTCTCCTGTGGGACAAAAGGAATCGCCGGGCTGGCTGTGAGAGGTGGGGCGGGGACCAGGCAGGTTCTCACCGGACTGGAAAGGTGAGACTGGTGTCCCAGACCTTCACCTTGGAGTGAGGCTGAGAATGTCCTGCTAGAGCTGAGGGACACTGTGGAATGGGGCCAAGCACGGCCTCTCCAAGCCTTTGCCTCCAATGAGCTCTGCATCCCCCAGGCCATCTGGGACCTCTGCTCTGTACTCCTGGCATGTCCCAGCCCAGGTTCCAATGCACAATGGGCACTTCCTGAGTGCCAGGTGCAGCCACTAGGAGATGGGGGTCCGGAGGTGGGGGAGAGGCGGGATGGGGACTGGCTGGAGGAGGAGCCTCGCCCTCTAGGGCAGTGGTTCCCAACCTTCCTAATGCCGCGACCCTTTATACAGTTCCTCATGTTGTGGTGACCCCCAATGTCATTGTTACAAATTGAACAGAATTAAAGCATAGTGATTAATCACAAAACAATATGTAATTATATATGTGTTTTCCGATGGTCTTAGGCGACCCCTGTGAAAGGGTCATTCAACCCCCAAAGGGGTCGCGACCCACAGGTAGAGAACCGCTGCTCTAGGGCCTGTCTTCCTCTCCTGGGAGGCTCAGGCATCTCTCTGCGCCCCTTGCTGGCCGAAGGATGGGACATCCAGCCCTCATCCCTCTCCGCTCTCCTCTTGTAGCTCATCGCACACCGATTTTGTGCCCAGCACCGTGCTGGATGCAGAGGACACAGGGGACCCCAGACAGACCCAGTCGCCCTCCCCAGCTCCCACAGAACCAGTCAGTTAATGCCCAGAATGTGTGACTGGGGGGGGGGCGGGGCACATCCAGGCAATGGTGGGAGTCCGAGGAGGTACCTGGACAGGAAGGAGGGCTTCCTGGAGGAGGAGGTAATTCTATTTGTAATTATTAAGCAACTACTATGCCCCAGGTGCCCAGTTACGGACTATAAAAGCAGAATCTCATTGAATTCTACCAAAGCTCCTTGAGTATGGAGAAACTGCGGCTCAAGGAAGCAAAATGAGCCCTCCCCTCACGTCCCATGGTCCTTAGAAGAGCACGCAAGCCTCTCCCCAGGCCTCGAGGTCCCGTGCCCCTGGCCTGTTGCCTCTCCCACAATCCTCTCGCACACCGTGTCCTAGGACCACGGGCTCCCTGCCACACACAGCCTGTCTCTTGGCCTGCAACACAAGGGTGTTGTCAGGGCTTTTCATGGGCAGAACAGCCAAGGGGAGTCAGGGGAGGTTTTCAGAAACTGGGGAGCGATCCCCCATTTGAAAAGGACACCCAGGCCCTGGTGGGTGTGGCTCACTTGGTTGGAGCATTGTCCCGAAAGGTTGTGGGTTTGATTCCCAGTCAGGGCACTTACCTAGGTTGCGGGTTCAGACTCTGGTCAGGGTGCATACAGAAGGCAACCAAACAATGTTTCTCTCTCACTCTTTCTTTCTCTAAAAAAACAGGACATATCACCGCCCCTCCCACTGGCCACAGGGGCCACTAGAGGGCACTCCTGGGGCTGCAGCCCACACCCCAGGGCCAAGAAAAGAGCAGCCTTAGGAATAGTCACTGGCCATGGACCCCTCCTCTTGGAGGGCAAAAGTCCTGGGTGCCCAGGACTGTGAGCAGTTGCCTCCTCCCCTGGGACCCACATTTCCCGAGACAAGACACTGTCCTTATTGCTGAAGCCCCGTTGGCCTCAAAGGGCTATGCTTTGACGGCTGCTGACGGGAGTTTCCTTGCTCCTGCTGAGGACAGACATGGGGAGACGACCGAGTCCTGTTTTCAGTCTTCAGGCTGATCAGCTTCAGGGACGCCAGCCCGAGGTCACATTCCAGGCCTCCCCTCCCTGCCCAGGACACGGGGGGGGGGGGGGGGGGCAGGGGGTCCACCGGCAGAGCCTCAGTTTCTCCATCTGTAAAAGGTGGCAATGGCACCCCACACACAGGGCTGTGTGAGTGAGACGTCTACCCATGCTGCCGACAGCACACTCAGGATTCAAATCCCACTGGCAGCGTGACCGTGAGGAGCTCCCCGCCCCTCCGTGCACCAGAACAGAGGCGCCTCAGCACAGAATCCTCTCCTCATCCCCTCAGCACACTGGGAGCAATGGCCACACGCCAAGGAGAGAGAGTCTGGTGATTTGGGGCCCCTCGGCCCACCGATGCCCCCACGCTGGAGGTGACCCCAGTGGATGCCAACTTCTCACACAGACACGAAAGAAATCACATCTCAACTGATTTATTTGCTTTTGGGGTGTCAAGTTTGGGGTCTCCCAGGGCCCAGCCCCCAGTAAAATCTGGCAGACACTTCCTCGGCAGGGAGCCCCAGGCGTGAGGGTTTCAGACAAGGCACTGACGGGAACTCAGGGGATCAGGGAGAAGCCACCTGGGGTGCAGGGTCCTCTGTTGGAGACAAAAGACACGGTCACCGGGGGCAGGAAAGTTTTTTCCTGGAGCGATTTAGGACAAGATAGAAGCCTGAGATGTTGCGGGGAGGCCTAGAAGCCGGGAACCCCGTGGGCAGGTGGAAAGCCAACGCTCCCAGGACCCAGGTGGCGCCTCTCATGGTTCTGGGGACTCCACAGGCCTTGGGAGCTGAGCCTGTTCCAAACCGGCTTCCTCTGGGATTTCCTGGAGATAAAGTGTATAGGACCGGAGAGCTGCTCCCCCCAGGCGCCCCCCTGCGAATGGGCACTCGGGAGCCAGGCCAACTCCCAGAGAATGGGATCCTGCCCCCTCTCCGCCCCCATTCCCATGGGAGAGGCGGGCACCTATGCGGGTGTCTGGGCAGCTGAAGGAAAGGCTTGGGTGAGGAGCGGGAAGAGGAGAAACGGATATTCGGAGTGGGGAGCCCCTCGAGGTCTGGGAGCCCCAGAAACCCAGCTTGTGACAACTGCCCCTGCACCAGGGGGCAGGGCCTCTTGGCAGGCATGTCCACCATCCACCTAGGTACTGACCTTCAAGATGTAACATTGGCACATGGCCCGCACCCCAAACAGCCATTCTGCCATGGGTCCGAGCGGGACCCTGGCCTTGAACATGCTTTCTCACCCAGCGGCAGCCCCAAGCCCTCGCAAGGCACTTGTGCCTGGAGAAGGGAAACTTCATCTGGGATATGGGGGGGAAAAAGCCCTTTTTGGTTCCTCCAAGTCCACGGATACCATGGATTCATAGCCAGGAGGATTGAGGGCGGCAACCTGGCACTAAGGCGCCCTGCCCCTCCTCCGACCACCATTGGTGAGTGCCCCACGTGGCCGCAGGCTCGGTCTCCAGGTGGAGGCTGGGGACACGGTGAAGAATGGAGCTTTGTCCCACCGTCCTTGAAGGAGAATTCTGGCTCAGACACTCCAAGGGGCGGAGAGGTCAAAGGTCAACCGTCTAGACAGTGGCAGCAAAAAAGAGGCTGGTGTGGTGGGCAGATTTCCCTGAGCAGCTCCCCTCCCCAACCTGGGTACTCCCAAGGGGCACAGGAGTGCTGGTGCACACACACCCCCCCCCCCGACCCCCACCCCCACCCCCAGCTGGCCTAGCTTCCCAGCTGAGACTTCTAAGATAATAATACGGTATCTTGAATCTACTTTTCCAGCTGTCCCGAGCAGGCCCGTCCTGGTAGAAGTTTCCAGCAGGGCAGCTGAAAATGATTTTCCTTGCTGAAACGATTGCAATCTGACACTCTCGCCAAAGACTTGGCGCTGAGTAGGAAGCCATGATGTTGCCCCCTGCCTGGCCCTGTCTCTCTCAGTGGCCAGGGGCCCCTGGCTGCTCCCTGACTGGACCAGGTAGGCCAAGTGGCACCTGCCCAGAACACCAACTCAAATCCCTCCTTCTTTCCATCTTCCTTTTCTTTCTCTTCTCTTTCTTTCTTTCTTTCTTTCTTTCTTTCTTTCTTTCTTTCTTCCTTTCTTCCTTTCTTCCTTTCTTCCTTTCTTTCTTTCTTTCCACCAACTTCTTTCTTTTTCGAGCTAGGTACTCATGCACACACCACTGACCTTCTTTTTGGAGGGGGTGGGGGAGCCAAAGGAGCTGAGAGAAGAATCAAGGTATGGGGTGCAGAGGCTCTAGCATATTAAACCAGACACCCAAATCACACTCCCTCCCCGTTCCCCACCTCAGCACCCCCCACAGCGGCTGGCCAGGGAGAAGCCCCTTCAGCTTCCATATGAGACCCCCAGCATCACTTCTCACCGCCCCCCACCAGCCTTCACATCACATCCCTCGGCTAACTTTCCACCATTAGCTCTGTCACACCCACTTCTTCTGGCATCATGCTCCTCCACACCTGACAGCTGCACCCCTTCCACAGACCCACCCGTCTGTCCCATTCTGTGCCCCAATCTGAGAGGCTCTGAAAACGACAAGGGAGAGGAAGGGAACCTGGCCCTCTCGTCTTACACAAAAACATTTTGGTCCGAGACCCAACAAACGCAGACAAGACATAACATGGAGTGAATGGATGAGTTGACCCAAAAGAAAAATTTTTAAAAATTCAAAACAGGAAAAAAAAAAAACCTGTCAGGGAATGAGTGAAATATTTAATAGCTGATTAAATAAAAATGAGCTAGAGCCGAAACCGGTTTGGCTCAGTGGATAGAGCGTCGGCCTGCGGACTGAAGGGTCCCGGGTTCGATTCTGGTCAGGGGCATGTACCTGGGTTGCGGGCTCATCCCCGGTGGGAGATGTGCAGGAGGCAGCTGATCGATGTTTCTCTCTCATCGATGTTTCTAACTCTCTCTATCTCTCTCCCTTCCTCTCTGTAAAAAAATCAATAAAATATATTTAAAAAAAAAAAATGAGCTAGATGTGCTGTATCATGGACAAGGACAGGATTCCGATCCAACTCGAGGGAATCTAAAACAAACAAATGCGGGAACACAAAAATGGCACACACACACTTGACAATGATCAGACAATAAGTTACGTCTCTCAGCTGCTAAATCTCAGGGTGCTTTAAACAGAGAGGTGAAATGAGGACAAAAGGAAGATGAAAATGTGGACTTTGGGGAGTGCCTGGGTTCCAGTAGGTACCCAGCTAAGATTGGACCTGGCTCACCTCCAGTCCTCACCTCCTTCCCCATCCTGCCAAGATTCATTTTCTCCTCAGAGCCCCCAAAATCAGATCTTTGGGGAGCAGAGCTAGATGGAACTTGATGTTATGAATAGGACCTCTACGTCCCCCGCAAGCCTTGAGCCCCCCACATTCAAAAGAGCCACAATTCTGCCCACAGAAGACAGGTGAGGGAGCAGATGCAATTATATCCCGCACACCCAGATTCCTCAGGAGACCCCAAACTCAGACTGGGGACATGGAGGGGACATTTCTGGCAGAGGGAGGGCTGGCATGGAGGGGGAAGCAGAGGCCCAATCATTTCTACCTGCTGGCCACAGTCTACGCACGTCTTCCACCAGCGCCCCCTTTCCTCCTCCAGAGAAAGCCCACGGGTCAGAAAATGCCTCTAACTCAGAAACCCATCAACCTGGTTCCCAGTCCACATAACTCTGCAGAGGCAGGAGCCACCCCGGCACGGGAACAGGAGGGAAAGAAGGTAAATGTTTAAGAAAACAGAATAAAAATATCAACTATTTAAAAAACAAGACTGGCCCTGGCCGGGTAGATCAGTTGGTTAGAGTGTCGTCCTGATACGCCAAGGCTGTGGGTTCGGTCCCTGGTCAAGGCACATGCCAGAATAAACCAATAAATGCATATATAAGACGAAGAACACACTGATGTATCTCTCTCTCTCTCTTTCTCACTCTCCTTTTTTTTTTAAAAAAATAAATAATTAATTAAAAATAGCCCTGGCCAGGTAGCTTGGTTGGTTGGGGCATCATCCTGATACACCAAGACTGTGGGCTCCATCGACAGTCAGGACACATACAAGAATCAATCAAGGAATGTGTAAATAAGCGGAATAACAAATCGATGTTTCTCTCTCTCCCTTCTTCTCTCTCTAAAAATCAGTAAGTAAAAAATTAAAAACAAACAGAAACCTGCATGTCGGGATATCGACGGGATCCGATACAGCATCAGATTCTGGTTTGCTTCGCACTTAGGGAAATGATAAAACCACATGTTCTCCAAAATAAAGGGAATTCTTCCCAAAACATGTATTTTTTTCTCGGTCGGCTTCCTGGTTGCTGCTGCCGCCCTGTCCTGACGATGCCAAGGGACAGCTGAAGGTAGTTGCCTCCTGGGAAATGCCACGCTCATCCCTGGCTGTAAGTCCAAAGCCACCAGGGAGGGTGGTAACAATTCACTCCTGAATCGGGGTGCGATGCCAAAAACCATCGCCACAAAAGCCCGCTGGTCACTGCACCAGCACACACAGGAGCTCGGCAAACTCCAGCCCCAGGCCCGGCTTTGGGCGCCCCCTAAAGGAAAACAAGAAGCTTGCCCCTAGCACCAAAGCTCCAAAATCCAGGCCAGATGTGGGTGGTGGTTTTCAGCTGCTACAAATTTTTACATATTAAAAAAAAAAAAAAATCATGTACATGTCAAGATGGCAAAGTCGGCCTTTCCACCGGGGGGCCCGCTCCAGAGCTCACAGCTTGGGTGTTGAAAGGGTCAGCAAACCCTTCAACCTCCTGGGGCAGCAGACCCTCCCCCCACCCAGTCTCCAAACCCAAGCACGGTCAGTGTGTCAGCCCCCAAACGAAGATGCAGGTCCGGTGCTCGGGACAGGAGGCAGAAGGGGCTGCATCCCAGGAAAAAGAAAAGACACTTTTGTTGTTGGCTAAAGCCTGTGTTTTAACCAAAGGGAATATAAATTACTCTGTGCCCAAACTAGCACTATTGTTTTAAAAAAGAGAGTAAGGCCTTGGCCGGGTAGCTCATTTGTTTAGAGCATCGCCTGGATACTTCAAGGTTGCGGGTTCAATCCCCCATCAGGGCACGTACAAACAGCAACCGATGAGTGCATTAATAAGTGGAACAACAAGTCAGGGTTTCTCTCTCCCCCCCTTCTCTCTCTCTCTCTCTCTCTCAACAATTAATTTAAAAAAGAGAGAGAGAGAGAATAGAATTTGGAAAATAACAAAGTCACAGCATAGCCCACGGCTGTCCAAGCTGTGGGGACATGGGTCAGGGCAGCCTCTCGGAGAGGCTTTCACGGTTGGGAAAAACCAGCGATGGGATGGAGGGAACTCCGAAATCCCGTCACCAGAGCCCTCAGGAGCAGGCGCACAGGTGGCCCAGCTGTGGGATCGCGGCGTGGAGATAAACCCAATCAGGATTCTCTTCGGAAATCCGCACCCAAGGGTCTCCGGACATCACGGCCACCTCCCCAGATGCCAAGGGAAACAGAGAAACACTCTTCAGCAGCCCGTTCAAATCAATCAGCACGTTTGCAGATCAAAGGGGAGAGGAGGTGTGTAAACAGAAATATCTGATCCGAATCAGATCACCGGCTGAAAGTTTGCCTCCTCCTGGGTCCCTGGTAGGACAAGGCCTCCGGAGGCCTGGGTGGCTCTTAGTGTTCGTGGCGACAGTGGATTCTGTCTTCGGACTGCTCCAGGACGCCCAGCATCTCCTCGATGATAGCCCGCAGCGCCCTGCCCAGCTGGTCTGCGTTGTACGGCTTGCCCAGGGGAGGCACGTGGACAAAGGCTGAGCGGCCGTGGCTCTGGTACAGAGAGGTGTAGTAGGTGAAGTCGCAGAGGTACCTAAGCCGCAGGACATAGGGGCAGGCGGGAGAGCAAAACACAGTCAGACTAGCAGGACGGCCTCCATCCAAACCGCCTGTAAGACACCCGATCCCACCGGAAATCCTCAAGGGGGAGGGAATACTGCTCTCCCTTCCCAGGTTGGCAAAATGAAAACACACATACACAAAAACAACCTATGAACTCCCGGTGCTGGTACGTGTGTGGGGACGTGGGCAGCGTGACACGCTGCTAGTGTGGACGTAAACTGCCCCGGGGGAAGGCGCTTTGGCAGGCTCGCATAATGACGAAGGCACAGTCTTTACAAACTGACGGTTCCAGTTCTTAGAACCTACCTTCAGGAGCCAGCTGCACAGAAAGATAAACAAGGTGTTCGCTGCAGTGTGTGTATAACACAGGACAACAGGAAGCAACCGGCTAGGGTCCGAATGTGTGTGTGTGTGTGTGTGTGTGTCCCGTCCGCACCCCCCACCCCCACCCCGCACACACAATTCATATGTGAAGCCCTCATTCCCAACGTGATGGTATTAAGAGGCGGGGTCTCTGAGAAGTGAGGGCCCTCATCAGTGGCATTGGTGGCCTTTGAACAGAGACCTCAGAGAGCTCTCTTGCTCCTCCCACGTGTGAGGACACACAAGGAGCCAGCCATCTGGAGGAGGGCCTTCCTTGACCTTGAACTTCCCAGCCTCCAGAACGGAGAGCAATACATTTCTGTTGTTGACAAGCGCCCCCAGTCTGTGGTATTTGGTTATTGCAACTCAAACAGACGAAGACACAAGCTAAAGGTCCGCTGACGGAAGGGTGGCCTAATAAACTTCGGTTTATCCACACGGTGGAAAACTACGCAACCAGCTCCAAGGCACGTGGTAGCTCCAGAGGAAGACAAAGAACTCACGAAGGAAGGCCCAGTCGTGCGTCCATAAGTGAAACCGAGGGAGGTGATGCTCGGGAAACTCCATGCCACGTAACCCCGTCCACATAAAAGCAAAGCAAAACGGGACAAAATGCTACAGCAGCATGCCAGGTGCTCTAGACACGTATGGAGACATGGAGGTGATAGGAGGGCTCAGAATTTAAGTCTCTCGCTTACCAGAGGGGTCACTAGGGGGAAGGAGAGAGGGCAAGAGAATTTTTCACAATGGGAACTTATGAGAACATAGTCTAGAATTGTCTGTGCAACTTAAAACTGGTTTTAAAAGGAGACGGATAAGAAATTCAGTCACTCCTACATCAGTCAGTCGGCTGAATTTGTCACCTGCTGCCTTCGGGATGGAGAAGTGTGAGACGTGTTGAGAAATCCAGATGCCAGGTGCTGAGAGGGAGTGGAACAGAGGACACAGCTTGGTCTGGGAGGTAGAGGGGCCCTCGCTAAGGAGGCAACATGTTGGAGCTGAGACCTGAAAGAGGCCTCGTCGGAGGGAGGCAAGTTTGGGCAGAGGCTACAGCGAGTGCAAAGGCCCTGAGGCTAGAGTGAGCAGGGACAGGAGGAGGCTGGTTTGTGGGTCTGGAATGCAATGGGTAAGGAGAGAGTGGAGGCAGATGAGGGTGGAGGAGTGGGTAGGGGCCAGACCACATAGCACCTGGGGATGGTGGGGAGAGACTGGGATTTTATTCCAAGGGCAGTGGGAGCTTCAGGGAGGATTCAGCAAGGAAGAGATATCATCTGACCTAAACTTATAAAAGACCTGTAATAGTCTCCCTTCCAAATTCATGTTCACCTGGAACCTCAGAATGAGACCTTACTTGGATATGGGAGTTTAGCAGATGTAATTAGGAAACAGGAGGTCATACTGGACTAGGGTGGGTCCTAAATCCAATGACCGGTGTCCTTATAAGGAGGCCATATGGCCCTAGCCAGTCGGCCTGTGGACTGAAGGGTCCCAGGTTCCATTCCGGTCAAGGACACGTACCTCGGCTGCAGGCTCCTCCCTGGCCTGGGCCCTGGTCCGGGCTCGTGCAGGAGGCAACCAATCAATGTGTTTCTTTCACATCAATATTTCTCTCTGTCTTTTCCTCTCTCTTCCACTCTCTCTAAAAATCAATGGAAAAATATCCTCGGGTGAGGATTTAAAAAAAAAAAAAAAAAAAGGCCATAGGAAGACAGAGGCAGAGATTGGGGTGACACATCTACAAGCCAAGGAACGCAAAGGGTCGCTGGCAGCCGCCACAGGTCAGGAGAGAGATGGGGAACAGACTCTCTTCAGAGCTTCGAGAAGGAATGGACCTTGCTGACCCTTTGATTTTGGACGTCCAGCCTCCAGAACTGGGAGAGAATAAATTTCTGTGTGTGGTTTTGTTACGGCAGCGGCAGGAGAACTAGTATAGAAATAGACTGCTTGGGGGAGGACTGGCGGGAGGAGCAGCAGGGAGCTGGCGGGTGCAGCATCCAGATGGGAGACGGCAGGGACCGGGGTGGGGAGAAGGGGGCAGATCCATGCGTAATGAGCTCCGGAAGCAGCATCGTGCGACCCGTTAAGAGTATATCCTTTGTTCTGTGGTTTACGAATGGTGAGCCTTCAGCCCTCAGAGGCCAAAGTCACACACTTGGCTTGCTCAGCCCCGGCCTGGGCCGGTGGAGGAGGGAAACCCCGCTCACACCCACCCCACGGAGCCCTACCTGCCGGCATCTTGCGAGATGGTCACGGACACGTCCAGGCCCAGCGTGGTGACCCTCTTACACACGGCGTCCATGTCGATGATGGAGTCGATGCTTTCGGGCCCGTCCTCCACGCAGCACTGGGAGCCAGGGCAAAAGCGGCAATTGTCCAGCCCTTTGTAGCCCTTGTTGTGGCCGCACTTCTCCAGCGTGACTGTGGTTGCCATGCCTGACACGCCCACATGCACCACCAGCTGCAGACAGACAGGCGGGGCTTCACAGGGTCTGTCCCTGGGACTAGGGGGGCCCTCAGGTCAAGGAGAGGGTGGCAGCCTTGCTAGGCTCCATGGGGGTTACACTGTCTGACCTCTTGTTGCTGGAATAGACCCCATAGTCACCACTGCAGAAAGGTATGCCAAGTGCAACATACAAGGATGTGAAACATGCAAGGATGTTTCCGTAGCCTTTTAATACAACCAAATACTGGAAAACATGTAATTAGCTATGTGTGTGGGCTGGTTAAATAAATTATGAACTACATTGCAGCTGCTAAAATGCCCAAAGCAGTTCTGTAAGGAATGATCTCCAAGACATATTGCCAAATGCAAAAGGCCACGTATCACTTTTAGGAATGTAGCCTAAAAATAATCAAAGATGTAATAGTCTTTCAATGCTCACTTCCATGTTACTTATAAAAATGGAAACAAGTAGCACACCCAATTATAAGAGAATGGTTATATTAATTATTAAAAATTACCCAGCGATTAAAATAATGGTTAGGGAGAATTTTTAATGACCTAGGTGATTAAATGCTCATGATAAAATATTTATGAAAAGCAGGATACCAAACTGAATACAGTGTAACTTCAACCATCAGTTACTGGTGTGTATGCTTACACACAGAAGGGGCCCTGTGAGAAACTACGTGAACACTGAAAATATCGGCAGCTACTGAGCACTTGTCATGTGGCTGGTGCAAACTGAGATGTACAGTCAAGTGTAAAAACTATCAGATTTGGGGGGTTGGGCACCAAAAAAAGTGTAAAATGTCTCAATGATTTTTTAAAATGTTGACTGCATGAGATCAAAGCAGGAACAAAGCTCCATAAATCACCCCGGGGTGGGCGCCCATCTCAGGGCCCGCTAAGGAAGCAGCTGCCTTTGCCTGGCTCACCTGTGGGCTGTGCTTCTCCCACAGGGCGGGGATGAGCCTCTGGACTGTCTTGTACTCGACGGGAATCTCGTACACGTGCAGGTCCACGCTGTCGCCAAGGCCCAGCTTCTCCAGCTCCTGGAAGCGAGGGAGAGGGGGTGTCAGAGCATTCGGCAGCACAGCAATAAGGTGTTCCGTGGGGATAAACCGACCGATCGTCAGAAAACAGGCAGGTGTCCAGACTCTGGGCAGAGTGGGTAGGCAAGTGGGCTGGTCTACCCCAAAGCTCTCCCCTCATCCCCTCCCCCACCCGCTCGCCTCGAACTCTATCTGCACGTCCAGGAGCGACAGGGGTGTGATGCTGCAGCCTCTGGAGCTAGGCTCTTGGGTGTGAACCCTGCCTATGTGACCTTGGGCATGTTACTTAACCTCTCTGAGCCTCAGTCTTCTCATTTGTAAAATGGGGATTAAAAAAAGTACTTACCTCACAATGTGCTTATAAGAATTAAATGAACAAACTCACACTAAGAGTTCCAAGCAAAGCTCAAATAATGTTGCCACTGTTACTACTGTTTTTGCTGTTACTACACTTTCCCTGGTCACACCTGATAAGAATTATGCATAGACTTGGTGGGTGGTATATAGCAGGAGCTCAGCATTCATATGCAGGGGCTTCCCAACTCCTTAGGGAGCCTCTAACCATCTTGGGCAGGAGGTGGCCTAAGAACATCATGAATTGTATGCATACAAACCGGGCTAGGGGTTACAGCGTACACACTTTCCTGGGGAAAAGCCGATGCTTTCCACCAAGGGTCTGCCTGTTAACTCCTTGTGGGCGGAGCCTACCACCTGGCCGGCCCAAGGCACAGTGAGCGGGAGGCCCAGAACCAGATTTGCTGGAGGAACAGTGAGCCGGCAAGCCCGGCACCCAGAGGGGGGCAGAGATATTTGGGGATGAAGACTTCAACTCAATATGAAGACCTGGGCATTCTTCACAGTAGAATTAATACTCCAAATAATGATGATCAGTCGAGCTAGTTCACATTGTCCTCAGGTCTCATGCAGTGGTTTGGAAATGCTGCTGCCAGTGGGCATTCTCCAGGGCCGTGGGCGGGTCCCAGGTGCAGCATTTGTGTGACCGGGCTCCGGGAATCTGCCACAGGTGAGTTCCTGCATCTCCTCCAGCGTCGCCTGACCTTGCTATCCCTGCTGCCCAATGCCACACCCAATCACTGCAGTTTACCCTGGAGGCATCTGACACCTGGGAAAGCAGGTGTCTCCTCACTGACAGATAATTCCAAACTGCTCCCCAAAGAGGGTGCAGCAGGTCACCTGGGAGCGAGGACCCCTGGAGGGTGGGTGGGCATGATGGGTGTGTGTGTGGGCATGGGGGGGGGGGTCGCAAATGCCAACACCAGGAACTGGAACACCTTCCCTCTCCTCAAGCCCGGTGACTTGTGGGGCCAGGAAGGACCCCCAGAGATATCCCACAGCTGGACAGATGAGGGCAGAGTGCAACCCTACACCCCAAACCCTGGGGCACAGTGAGCTGCAGGCTGTTGCTGGGACAGTTGGTTGTGGGGGTGTGGGGGTTATGCTCTGCGTGAAATTGATTTTATTTTTAAAAAATATGTCTTTATTAATATGTGTTTATTAATTTGAGAGAGAGGAAAGGAGAGGAGAGAAAGAAACATCAATGATGAGAGAAAAATCACCGATCGGCTGCCTCCTGCACGCCCCACCCTGGGGATTGAGCCCGCAACCCGGGCAGGTGCCTTGACCAGAAATCGAACCTTGACCTCCTGATTCATAGGTCAATGCTCAACCACTGACCCACACTGGCCGGGCTGAAATGGATTTTAAAACATTAAAATACACTAAAGAGAAACTTTGTAAAATACTTCATTTCTCCCACAGTCATTTTTCGTGGTCATTCGTATTTGCATTCTTCGAGCTCCCCTGCCATCTACACCTCGACTCTCTGGACTCACTGTGCAACGGGACCAGAAAAGACATTCGTTAAGGATCTGAGATGCAGAGACAGAGCGGGCACGTGCTGGCCAGCGTGCAATCAGGACTCCCACCTGACCAGATCGCTTTCCACCCGGTCAAACCCCTGAGAAGCGAGGGAGGTTTCAGATCCGTGACCACCATTTCAGCTCCCCGATTTCATAAGCATTTACCCAGTTTCTACACACTGAAGTGATTGTTATGGCCACACAAACGGACAGGCCACCATGTGCTTGAGGTTGGCTGGAGACACCTGAATTTTGTTTGTCAACTCGATTTGGAGACCACATCCTGCTGTGTTCTGCCCCACACTGTCCCAGCCGCCTGGCCCCCAAGGCAGAATCTAAAATCATAACACACCAGCCTGGCCAGTGTGGCTTAGCTGGTTGGGCGTCATCCCGTGCACAGAAAAGTTGCCAGTTTGATTCCCGGTCAGGGCACTTGTCCAGGTTTCGGGCTCGATCCCCAGTAGGGGGCGTGCAGGAGGCAGCTGATCAATGATCCTCTCTCATCACTGATGCTTCTATCTCATCTCTCCCCCTCTCCCTTCCTCTCTGAAATCAATAATAAATAAACAAGTCATTGAGCCCTAGCCGGTTTGGCTCAGTGGATAGAGCGTCAGCCTGCGGACTGAAGGGTCCCGGGTTCGATTCCAGCCAAGGGCACATGCCTGGGTTGCAGGCTCCATCCCCAGTGTGGGGCGTGCAGGAGGCAGCCAATCACTGATTCTCTCTCATCATTGATGTTTCTATCTCCCTCTCTGAAATAAAAATATACATATATAAAAACGTCAACGGAAAAAATACCTTTAAAAAATAACTGAGGTAAATTTTACATTATGGATATTTTACCACAATTAAAAATGACTTAGAAGTCAAGAAAAAAAATTAAATTATATTTATCTTATTATTTACTTCTCTATAGAGAAAAAGCAAACGTAATATAATACTAAGAATTGGGGAATCTGGGCATGAAAAAGACTTCTTTGTATGATTCTTATAACTTGTCAAAAATTTAGTTGGAGGGGGATAAAGATGGTTGCTTCCTCTCCGCACAGGCTGGGAGGCGTCTCCAGCAAAGGCTTTATGTTGGCCGACGGTAAATCATCTCATCCATCCTCACGCCCCACCAACCATGACCCCACCTGCTCTTACCCTCCTGTCCTCACTGCTTGGGGCTTTCCTGCCTTACCCCGTGTCTTCGTCCTGCGCCCTGGCAGCCTTTTCTGGCAACAGAAAATAGGTTTAAAGCCCAGAAATTGACCTGGCCGGTGTGGCTCAGTTGGTTGAGTGTCATCCCATGCACCAAAAGGTCTCGGGTTCGATTCCAGGTCAGGGCACATGCCCAGGTTGCAGACTTGATCCCCAGCAGGGGGCAGGCAGGAGGAAGCCAATCAATGTTTCTCTCTCTCCCTCTCCCTTCCTCTCTCTCTCTAAAAAAAGAAAAAGTACAGAAATTAAAAGAATCCATTTCTCAGGCTGAGGGAGGACTTATTTGTTCAGAGTCTCCGTCAGTAAGTTGTCCCAAACTGAGCCCCTCACAAGCCCAAGCAAGTCAATTTGGTGGCATCGCCTCTGAGGGCAGAGATCAGGGATGCTACTAATTTGATTAGTGACCAATCCAAGCGATCCTCTCTGGGGACAGAAACCCTCCCAGTGGCCCCCATGACATGGGATGTGCCAAGGCCGGATGCCGGCTCTGGGCAGCCCCTCCCTGCAAACCCTCTCTGCCCTCCTCTCCGCCATAAGCGCGATGCCACGCGCCCGCACACTTAGCGGTAGAAAATGAGCCGGGAGCCACAGAACGAGTCACCCTCTTGATCGACCCTGAGTTCCTCACGTTCTCTGGGTGCTGAGCTAGGCCCTTCCCAACTGGGGGAAAATCTGAACCAGGAAAACCCCCTCAAAGAACATGCACACACACAGCAAGCCAGCCCCCTCGTGGCAAAGACCCTGATGGGAGCGCCGCTGCTGCCGTATTCTTAGGGAGCAGACCCTGAAGTCTCCGAATGCCGCTGTCAGTGGGAGGAGGGGTGAATCAGGAAAAGAGCCAGTTGCCCGCCTGCACCAGAGCAGGCTGAGCAAAAGCAACTGGCACACTGGGGCACAGAGGCTGTGCCACACATTCAAGACCAAGCACAACTCCTCTAGGGTGACCGAGCTCAGGATGGCAGCTGTCCCTGGGGCAGGACGAGAGGGGCGGGGGGCGGTGGGAAGGCAGGAGGGAACATTCTAGGCCAGTGGTTCTCAACCTGTGGGTCGTGACCCCTTTGGGGGCGTCGAACGACCCTTTCACAGGGGTCGCCTAAGACCATCGGAAAACACATATATAATTACATATTGTTTTTGTGATTAATCACTATGCTTTAGTTATGTTCAATTTGTAACCATGAAAATACATCCTGCATATCAGATATTTACATGACGATTCATAACAGTAGCGACATTACAGTTATGAAGTAGCAACGAAAATAACGTTATGGTTGGGGGTCACCACAGCATGAGGAACTGTATTCAGGGGCCGCGGCGTTAGGAAGGTCGAGAACCACTGCTCTAGGTGGACTGCAATGGAGCTTGGAGACGTGGGCATGAACACTTTTCTCCTAAGTGAGGCGGATACTGCAGATCAGTACATGTCGTTCTATGCAAATTATTCTCCAATTTTAAAAAGGGTAACGGAGGTCAAAGGGCAGCTATGAAGTTCCTCTGAAGTTATGAGAGGTGGGCGGCCAGTAATCTCGCGCAATTCTTTGCTTCTAAACACTTTCTGTCCCAACAGGGCCAACTGGTTCTCCTGGGGGGCTGGCAGCACACCCCAAGTCCCACAACAATTCGCAGTGAGAGCCGAGCATCTCCGTGAAAGGAAGGGACCGGCCGGGTGTCCCAGACGGTGCATTGTCTGTACCCCGTCTACCTGACAAGACTCCACTGCTCGGACGCGTCTGACCGATTCCCTTGACCCCACAACAAAGACCCTCTTTGTTCCCTGCTTAATAGCCTTAGCAGGTCTGTCTAGACTCGGTGGCAGTCATTGTCCTGTGATGTCACCGGGACTGTGACCCGGCTCCTCCTTGCCTGCTCGGGCAGGGAGGGCTCCAGACGGCTCCCAGCCAGGGGTCCCGGCCCTTGACACCTACACCTGCCTGGGCCTCCGAGGAAGAGACATGCAGCTGGTGCCCCGGGCCACCGGGGAGAGACGGACACGTGAAAATCCACCTCCCCTGCAAGAGGTGCGGAGGAGCCCCATCCTGTGGAAAGACCCAAGTGTGGGGTCACCCCGCGGTCCCCAGAACTCCCACCTCCTGCGTGGCTGGTGAGGTTCTCCTAAGGCTGAAGAAGGAAGGCCACATGAAAGAAGGGAAGCAAAAGACAGAGAGAAAGGGGGCAGGAAAGGAAGAGAGACAGAGAGCCTCACAGGGAGACCAAGAGAAACAGAAAAACAAAGAGAAGCAGAGATGGAGAGAGAGAAGTAGAGAGAAGGGGAGAGACAGAAAGACAGGCCCAGAGAGGCCAAGAGAAACTGAAAGAGGCAGAGGGCGGGGAGCGAGGCACAGGTACAAAGAGAGAAAGATGGAGAGAGAAGAGGAGAGACAGACAGGGAGAGAAGTCAGCTGGTCCCGAGAGGGAAGGAGGTGCCTCCTCCAGATGGCAATTGGGCTTCTGAAGAATCAGTTGGGACAGAAAGTGACGCCACCCACTCTGTAGCCAAGCCCCCATCTTCAGCCGCAGGTGACAGACAACTGTTCCTGCACCCGAGCCTGGACCACCCCAAGCACACTCGAGGCCTGTTTCCTCGCGGTGCCGACCGGACCTATCCAACAGCCGCACTCTTTCCACGGGCACCTCTCTTTTCTCCAGGGCAACTACGAGTGCCCACGTGAACCCCTGGGTGGATCATGCAGACAAGGGGGGACAAGCACGGCCAGCGGCGTTCCAGCACAGGCAAGACGCACATGGTGGCAATAAAGGCAGCAGAGAGGGTTGCATCTTGGGGAGGCGGGTAGCTGAGAGGGGCAGACGGGTTGGAATGTTCTAAACCTTGATCCAGACGCAGGTGACATACAGGTGCACGTGCTAATATTCCATGGAGTTATACGTGTGGGTACTCAGAGGTTATATATACCACTCCAGTTAAAAAAAACAAAAACAAAAAAACCCAGAGAAACAATCGGATCTGGGCAGGCTGGTGTCTTTTTAGCTGGGGAATAGTGGACAATCCCTTCTTGTTTCATGAACTTGAGGAAGAAAATGGGAAGTCTTCCAGAGGCCACATCTGGAAGGATGAGCAGAAACAGAAGGTGTACTTCCCCTCAGGCAGCAGCCTGAAAAGCAGCCATCCTCCCCCCCCCTCCAAGCCCCAAAGCTGGGAGGGGGATTTCCAAAGATTGTTTAATTGATTTTTCTCCTATTTAGATGCAGATGATCATGTCTGGGGCCCAGGAATCCAGACACACGGCTTTGTGTCCACTCAGCCCCGTGAAGGCTCCGGTCTGAAACTCGCACAAAGCCAGACACACAAGTCTTCAGAAACACGCTGTTTCCTTTTTGTCTGGGGCTCCAGGGAGCGGGTGCTCTGAGCAAGGGCTCCGACATGCTCCCATCTGCAGGGTCCCGGGGACCCCGTCCCTGGGTGATAATTTTTTTAAAAAGGTGCTAAGATTTTTGAGGTCTGGAGTAGGGGTGATAAAAAAGGTGGGGGTGCTCCAATTAGGGGTTGACCCATCAAAGTTTCAACTTGAATTTTTCTCCAAATTCAGGGTCCTGGAGTGGAAAGCACGCAATGCTTTAAATCAAGCAGCTAACGGGCTAGGATTATTTGGAGTTTGGCTCCGGTCTCTGCAGATCTGATTTATATAAGGAGAAAACATTTCTCTCTTTCTCTCTGCCCATTGTTTCCTAGTCTGTCCCTCCAAATGCCCCCTCTGACAAAGAAACTGGAAGGCTCACTGGTTGACACCCTGCTCAGGACAGCAGGAAAGACGCCCCCACGCCCAATATACACAGCTTTCTCTTCCCTCAGCTGCAAGGAGGTACCACCCCCCAAGGCTAACACATCCCCCAATATCCCTGCCTGGTCCCCTGCAAAACACAGCTGGGGCGTGGGGCACTTCTGAGGCAATACCATTCCAGTTTCCTGGCTGTGTGGCTTCAGATAATTCCTTCCGGGCCTCAGTTTCCTCATCTGTAAAGTGGGTGTAGGAATAACTGCTCGTAACCATGCAGTTGTGAGGAAAATTCGGAGTGCTGGCTGCAGCGAACACCTGGCCCAGAGCAGCGCTCAACACACGTACGCTACAGCGGTTGCCATCTGGGAAGATGTGTACATCAGACTGAAATATTTCATAGGGTGCGTCACAGGAATGTTCTCATTGTAGATTCCTCCTTTCTTTGGTGCCCAATGTTGCCAGGGGGAGCCCAGCCCCAAGAATGATGCCTACCCTTCATGTCCGAGTTACCTGGACTGCAATCCAGCTGGCGTTCACGGTGTGCTCCCCAAAAGGACCAAACCCTAAAAAAACAAAACAGTAAGAGCAGCATGTCACCGCAGAGTGGCCCTGCTTAGTCTGCCGGGGTCAGGCTGTTGCCTCCGCCCAGAACAGAGCAGGGAGCTGCAGGAGCAGCTGCCACCTGGGGCAATGGCGTGGTGGGGGTGGGGGGCTGTCCTGAGTTCCGGGGCACACCCAGTGGAGCTTCAGAGCCGCCCTCGACACACTTGTCTGCTCTTCGTTGAAGCTGTGTGTTCTTTTCTGTCCTTACTTTCATGTGACTCCCATGTCCGGCAAAAGGCCAGCGGCCTCCTTTTGCTCTGGAAAAGGCTGGTCTTGCTCTCTTCTCAACTTCCTCCCCTGTCCTTGACCCAACGTACAATTATCTTATCACTGTCTTCCTGCGAGGCCTCACCCCCATTCTGGAAAGGCAGGGGGCTGTAGGCACTCTGTGAGTTACCAGTGGATGAAGAATGGCCCTGGCCCTGACCGGTGTGGCTCAGTTGGCTGGTGTCACCCCATGTACCCAAAGGTTGCAGGTTCAATTCCCTATCCGGGCACATAACCAGGTTCAATCGATATTTCGCTCTGAGATTGATGTTTCGCTCTCTCCCTCTCCCTTCCTCTCTAAAAATTCCTCTCTAAGAAATCTTTAAAAAAGAAAGAAAGAACAAGAACGGCCCTTAAGGGATGCATGTGGGTGTCTCCCAGGCCAGGCTGCCCAGACACCACCCCCCACCCTCCTCCCCACTTGCTCGTACTCCAGCCCCGTTTACACACCAAGACCGGGAAACGTGCCAAGTGCTCTGCGTGCACTGTGGCACTCAGCTTCACTGCATCCCTTTCCAAGAAAGGGTGTCCGTGGGCCCATTTTCCAGGAGCCAGACTGAGGCCCAGAAAGGTGAAGCCAGCTGCCCGAAGTCACACGGTGAAAAGGTGGAAGAGCCGAAGAGCTGGGATTCAAACACAGACCCGTGAATCCGTGGCTTCCCCCTTCTCATTACCCTGTCACCTGCCTACAATACCAAGCATCTCCACGGGAGGCTGCCCTGGAAGCCTGGTCACTCCCGTTGGGCCAAGGGTCCCAAACGGTGTCACGGCCTTGGAACAGCTGGACCCCTCCCCCAAGCTGAGTCAGGACCTCTCCACGCCCTCCCCCCTCTGGCTTGAACTGAGAAGTCCCAGCTCAGCCACTGACAAACAGGGTGACCTCAATGACCCTCAGGTCCCCCCTTCTGCAAAACAGAGACAGGTGAGATGTCATGAGCTCCAGCAAGGGCAATGCCCAGTCTGGTGGCTGCCTGCACAGCCAGTCGGCAACAGAGCAACAAATAAGCAGCCAGAGGACGCTGCTGGGGGCGGGACCCTCTCCCCAGTCACGCACACCTGTTCGTCAGGTGCGTGGCTGCTCCCATCCTCCCGGGAAGTCCAGGGCTGGTCCCACCCTCCCAAGCCGCCTGTGTGAACCTCAGCGGGACTTCCCACGGGGACCCTCCAGAAGGCGAGTCAAAATGACTCCCCAGGCACACGCCCAGCGGAAGTGGACGCCCACGTGGTCCCGCCGCGAGTATCCTCCAGGAGGAACAGTTATTTTGGGGGAGTTGGTGACAGCGGGGGCCAGGCTCACCCACAAACAGCCCGGGTGGAGAAGATTTTGTCCCAGACGGTGCCTGGGACCTGAGCTCCACCCAGCCTGCCTCGGGGGTGGGGGTGGGGAGCGGTCCCATTCGCGCGGGACGCGGGGAGCAGGGGTTCGCACACGGTTCATCTGTCACGGGGCGCTTCCTGCCCACGGATCGGCCTTTGTCCCTCGGGGCGGGGGCGGGGGCAGCCCGACCTCGGGAGGTGCAGGGAGGAGTCCGGTCCAGCTCACCCGCTGGGCGGACGGAACGGCAGGTGCCCGAAGGGTCACTGTGTCCACCCGGGAAGGACGGACGCCAGAGGAGACTGCTCAGCGCGGGGCACTCGTCCGGACCCCCCGCGCCCTCGCCTGCCCCGACCCTGACACTGGAACCGCAGGGCGCCCCCTTCTCCACTTTCTACGTTGCACGGACCGAGCTGAGTTCCCGCGGGCGATGACATCTTCCAAACGCGGCGTGACTTCCAGCACCTGCCCGGCCCGGGCCACGCGTCCCACCCCCGGCCCTGCCCCCGGCCGCCCCGGCCCCGGCCGCCGCCATCAGCGCGTACCCGTCACCACCACCGCCTTCCGGGGCTGCTCCATGGCGTTCGGGCTGCGCCGCCGACCCGCTGGAGTCCGGACTGGCGCGCCCGACGCCGCCGGAGCCCGGCCCCCGGCCCCGCCCAGGTCCCGCCCCGCCCCGGTGTCGCCCCGCCCGGGCCGCCCGCGTGCGCCCCCGCGCCCCCACCCCCGGCTCGGCCCGAAACTCCTGCTTGCGCGGCTCCAAGATCCGCATTCAACCCAGGAGCGCGCGGCTCCCCGCGCTGCAGAGCCTCGGTTTTCCCACTTGGAACGGGGGCGGTTTGTACCGTAGGATGTGGCCGCTGGAACTCACGGAATCGGGCGCCAGGGACAAGCTGGTCTCTCACTCCACAAGTGTGCCTTGAGGGCCCGCCTGAACGATCAGGGGGTCCCCCACTTCCCTGTGAGCAACATTCCTTTCGTCCTGTTCTGCAGATGAGGAGCCTGCGGCACAGCTCGGAGGGCCACTGGGCTGGAGCCTCCTGGGATCACAGAAGTGACATTCAGGCCAGGGGGTTAAGCTAAGAAATAGTCGGGTGGTGCTGGAAGGTTCTCTGCGGGCTTCTATGTTGCTAAGGAGGCTGACATGGCCCAGGGACCTCAGCCTCTCCGCCCTCTATCTGCCCACGCTCGCCCCAGGGGCCCTGCATTTGCTGTTTCCTCTGCCTGGGACATGCCCAGCAGTTACCACATACCTAGCCTCTTCCTCTCCTTCGGGGCTCCGTTGGAATGTCACCTCTTCCTAGAAGCCCTCTCTGGCTGTCACCTCCTCCTAGGGGCCCTTCTAACGGGCTGAACTCACCACCACCCAGGAGATCCTTCTCATTTCCTTATTTCACTGAAAGAAATCATTCCTTGATAGGTGCAGCTTTCCTGGTGTAATTCCCCATTTGCTATGACATAAGGGTTAGAACTTAACATGCCAAGAGGGTGTCTCTATTACATCGGTGTCCCTGCACTCAGCACAAGCCTAGCACACAGTCGATCTCCCACCAACCTTCATCAGAGGTCAGAATTCCTCCAAAAACAGCCAGAAAAATAAAGCTGTGTTTCTGGCCACATCCTCAGAATCAGGGCTGCACATTAGACACGGGTCACCGACGTCTCATTCCAAGCAGCTTGGCCCCGATTAGCCAGGCTGCTGCTGAAGTTCCAGCTGCCGCCGGCCCAGGCCTCAGACTACCCGGGGCAGAGGTCTTTGGACTACCCAGAGCCCTGTTTGCAAGCTCAGACTGGAGGTCACATTCTCAGTGACTATTTGGGTCTCTGGCAGCTTCAGGTAGCATTCAGAGCAGGTCTCGTCTGACCAGGGGAGCGAGACCCAAACCAAGTGGGAGAAGAGAACAGAATGAAAATCTCACTCAGAATCAGGCTTTATAGTTTAAACATGTTGAAGTGTCTGGTAGAAAGTGCACATGTTGCTAGAAGCCTAGGATGTGAAGAGAGGGAAGTCACAGTGGGTTTCATTTTCCCCCATCAAAGGGAGGAAACTGCAACACCCAGAATCAGCCCTGATGGGGGGAAACTGAGTCCCATGCTGTTGCCAAAAGTGATTGGGGTAAAGGCTCAGGTTCACTGGCACCTGAACCACCCATGGATCCTCTTCAAGTGTATAACTGGAATTCTCTTTTTAAATCTCCCCAAATCCTTAGAGGAAGGGACTGGTCTTACACCATTTTGCAAGTGAGAAAACTGAGGCCCAGAGCAGGCACGCCACTTGTCCCCAATCACATATGCGAGGGGTGAGGGTTTGGATTAAGAGCATATGGGCATATCCTTAGGGGAGGACAAGCAGACACACACACACACACGCACACACACACACACACAACCCTGGCTGGAGCTGCCAAGATGTGTGCTCAAGGATGAGCTTTGCAAAGGTGTAATCATTGATGCAATGCCCATGTAGGTTAGATGAAGGCACAGAGAGGAGGATGGCGAACTGGAGAGAGAGAGAGAGAGAGAGAGAGAGAGAGAGAGAGAGAGAGAGAGAGAGAAAAGGTAGTTACCTTGGAAAGCCAAGAGCAACAAAATGGTACAGCTGCAGGGAAAGAATGCTTGCCAGCCCGGGCCAGTGCGGCTCAGTTGGTTGAGTGTCCTTCCGTGTACCAAAGGGTCGCTGCTTCCGTTTCCCGTCAGGGCACATACCGAGGTTTCTGGTTCGATCCCTTGGCAGGGCATGTGCTAGAGGCAACTGATGGATGTGTCTCTCTCACATCGATGTTTTCCTCTCTCTCTCCCTCTTCCTACCTCTCCTTCTAAAATCAATTTTTAAAAAGTTTGGCAGTTCCTCAAGAAGTTAAACATAGTTACCGCAGGGCCTCGAAATCCCATGCCTCGGTATAAACCCCAAACAATGGAAAGTATTAGGCATTGAAATAGTTGTAATGAATGTTCACAACAACGCTATTCACAATAGCCAAACCATCAACATAAAATGTCCATCAAGGGATGAATGGATACACAAAATGTGGTTTACCCAGGCTGCTGTCAGTATACCATGGAACATGACTCAGCCATAAACATGAACAAAGCTCTGATTTATGCACGGATGAACCTGGAAAACACCGGGCCAAGTTAAGGAAGCCAGTCACACAGGCCACACGGTGTATGATTCCATCTGTATGCGATGTCCTCGACAGCAAGTCCATAGAGACAGAAAGTAGATTAGTGGATGCCAGGGGTCGGGGAAAGGAATGGGAGTGACTACTAATGGGGACAGGGTTTCCTTCTGAGTTGATGAAATGTTCTGGGACTAGACAGAGCTGATGGTTTGCAGCATGGTGATTGTATTTAATGCTACTGAACTGTACACTTTAAAATGGTTTAAGTGCGCCCAAACCGGTTTGGCTCAATGGATAGAGTGTCGGCCTGCGGACTGAAAGGTCCCAGGTTCGATTCCGGTCAAGGGCATGTACCTTGGTTGCGGGCACATCCCCAGTAGGAGATGTGCAGGAGGCAGCTGATCGATGTTTCTCTCTCATCGATGTTTCTAACTCTCTATCTCTCTCCCTTCCTCTCTGTAAAAAATCAATAAAATATATTTTAAAAAAATAAATAAAATAAAATGGTTTAAGTGGTGTTTTATCTTATGTATACTTTATCACAATTTTTAAAAAGCCAACATGGAAGCATTTATGAATGTGAAACAAATGCAAGAGAAAGACAGAGACACACAAATGTAATTGCAAAGGCAGCAAAAATCTCAGGAAGGAGGAATAAGAAATTGATAACACTGGGTCCTTTGGGGAGGGAACCAGAATGTGGGAAGGGAAGTGAAAATGGGGGTGGAGGGGAGATACCGCCAACACTTCTTGCACCATGTACACATATCAATTACCCAGAAATAAATACAATACACACTTTTTTTTTTAGAAAAATAAAACCACTAGAGATTCAAAAATTGTGGTAAAATACACATAACATAAAATGTACAACTTTTTTAAAATATATATTTTTATTGATTTTTTACAGAGAGGAAGGGAAGAGGATAGAGAGTTAGGAACATTGATGAGAGAGAAACATCGATTAGCTGCCTCCTGCACACCTCCCACTGGGGATGTGCCCGCCACCAAGGTACATGCCCTTGACCGGAATTGAACCTGGGACCCTTCAGTCCATAGGCCGACGCTCTATCCACTGAGCCAAACCGGTTAGGGCAAATGTACAACTTTTAAGTATACAGTTCAGTGGTATTAAATATGCTTACATTGTTGTGCAACCAATCTATACAACTTTTTTGTCTCATAAAGGTAAAACTCTGTCCCCATTAAACACTAACTCCCTAGCCCCCTCCCTCAGCCCCTGGCACCCACACTTCTACGTTCTGTGTCTATGAATCTGACTATTGTAGGTATCTCATGTAAGTATCCTATATAATTTGTCCTTTTGTGACTGACTTATTTCACTTAGCACAATGTCCTCAAGGTTCATCCATATTGTATCAGGTGTCAGAATGTCCTCCCTTTTTAAGGCTGCGTAATATTCCATCGTATGGATGGATTACACTTGCTTCTCCATCTTTCCATCAGTGGACACTTAGGCAGCTTCCATGTTTTGGCTATTGTGAATAATGCTGCTATGAACATGGTTGTGTAAGTATCTCTCATAGACCCTGTTTTCAATTGTTTTAGTCACTCAACTTATATGACTTATTTTTTTTTCAAAACAGCATGAGACTGATCACAAAGATGAAAAAAAGTAGTACAGTTTCCATAAACTCTCTACTCAGCTTCCCCCAGTGAAATAGTTTATCTTACTAAACCATTGTCACCCCCGGGAAATTAATACAATGTAATGGACTTGGGTTCCCCAGAGTTGTAAAAAACTTATTCCCCAGAGTTGTAAAAAAACATTTCATTTGTAAAGAACTGTTCCTTTTCAAATTGTAATAAGTTTTCTTAGGGAGAAAATGGAGGCCAGCAAGTATGGTGGTTAGAGCTGGCTTTGGTTCAAATTCTGCCTGACTCCTTATGTGGCCTGTACCCTCAGATGAATTTTTTTCCTATTTCAAGCCTCAGTTTCCTCAACTGTAAAATGGGGATTAAAGACTACTGCAGGCTTTTTATCCTATACTAGAGGCCCGGTGCACAAAATTCATGCACCGGGGAGAGGGTGGTCCCTCAGCCCGGCCTGCACCTGGATCCCTCTTGCAATCCAGAACCACTGGCTCCTAAACATTCATCTGCCTGCCTGCCTGATGCCCCTAACTGCCCCTCTGCCGGCCTGATTCCCTAACTGCCTATCTGCTCTCTCCTCCTGGCCTGATCCCCCTACCTGCCTATCTGCTCTCCCTTCCTTTCCACGCCCTTTGGACCCCCCACGCAGGCTTGCTGAGAGCTCTCTGCCACGGCCCCACCCCTGTCCTGATTGGTTATTATGTGATGGTGTCCTGGACAATTTGCACATTCCTCTATTATTAGTATAGATAATAAAACCCTAATATGCCAGTGGTTCTCAACCTGTGGGTCGCGACCCCTTTGGCAGTCGAATGACTCTTTCACAGGGGTCGCCTAAGACCATCCTGCATATCAGATATTTACATTATGATTCATAACAGGTGATGAATGTCCTGGGGCTGCCATAACAGATGACCACAGAGTCAGTGGCTTGAAAAGACAAATTTATCCTCTCAAAGTTTGGGAGGCCAGAAGTCCAAAATCAGTGTCAGCAGGGCCACATCCCCTTTGGAGATGCTAAGGGAGGGGTCCTTCATTGTCTCTTCTAGATTTGGGGGGTTCCTAGCATTCCTTGGCTAGTGGCTGCATCACCCCAATCTCTCCCTCTGTCTTCTGTGTCTCACATCTCCCTCAGCTTTTCTCTTAGAAGGATACCAGTCACTGGGCTTTGACTCCATCCTAAATCCCAAATGATTTCATCTCAGGATCCTTAACTTAATTACAACCGAAAAGACTCTTTTTTCAAATAAGGTCCACTCACAGGTTCAGGGAGTTAGGACTTGGACATACCTTTAGGGAGTCACCATTTAATTCACTACATGTGGTATCTGCCAGGTGTCTCCACTATTCAAGTCTCTATCAACTTACTATTTTCCCCTTTCTCTATTCTATTTTTTTTAGAAGCGATACACTAAGTCCAAAATGGAAAAATTCTGTCTAGTGGATGAACCAGAGCTTACTCAACCAGTCCACTGTTATCAGACCTTTATGTTTTTGTTCCTGCTGGTTTAGGGTTGGCAACATTGCTGCAAGGTCTGGCAGAATGGTTCCCTACATTTGCAAGACCTCCTTAGCATAAGTTGTCAGAAATGAATTACTGAGTGGATGTGACACTTTTATGGATTCTGAGACATAATGCCATTTTCCCCACTCAGAAGAAAACATATGTCCACTGGTTTCACCATAACCTTGCTAGCACCGGGTTTTACAATGTTCCCCCTCCTTTTTTTTTAGTGGAGGGTAGGATATTTTTGGTAATTTGATAGGTACATTGGTCCTCACTCTTAAAGGTTTTGCTGTCAGAAATACAATTTCAACTGGAATGAAAAAAATAGGAATATTGGTTCAAGAGATAAGAAAGGATAGGGATTCACGAAGCATCAGGTACAGAATTAAACAGGGCCAAGACTCTGGAGTGGAGAGATGGCCATGTCTGTGCCTGAATGACGTTACTCTGACTCTGCAATTCCAGCACCAGCCTAGGACAGCCCTCTGATTGGCTGAGCCAGGGACATGTGTCCATGAGGAGAGGGGAGAAGGAACTATGCTGACTCCCTCAAATAGTGGCCCATGCAACCTCTCATGTTTTTGCTCCTACAAGTCAGAGTCCAGAAGGCCTAAGTGTACAAAAGCACAATTAAATGTGCCACACACCAGGTAATAATGAAAATCTATGCAAGGTACCAAAGTTCAAAGTGTAAGATAGGGAATGATTAGATTTTGGGGTCAGTCATTGAAGAGTCCACGAAGCAGCTACGCATCAGTGCAGGTTCTGGCCATTGCAGGGGACAGAATCCAAACTCCAAGTGGATGAAGCAATAATGAACTTCTTGGGCTCACGTAAGTGGAAAGTCAGACCTAATGGCTTTAGGCATAGCTGGATCCAGGGGCTCACACCATGCCACCCTGTCCACCAAGCAGCTCTTATGTATGCTGCAACCTCATGGCACTGGCTTTTCTCTATCTCACTTGTAAATTGCACTATTTCAGTAAATAGGAATATCTCACTATTTCACTTTTAACAACCTCCATGGAAAACACTCTTCTCCCTCTTCTCCCTCCTGACCCTCAGTATCTCTCTCAAGGGAGATTCTTTTTTTTTTTATGTTTTTATTGATTTTTAGAGAGGAAAGGAGAGGGAGAGGGAGAAGGGGGGGAGAGAAACATCAATGAGAGAGAATCATTGAATGAGAGAGAATCATTGATCAGCTGCCTCCACCCCACACTGGGGATCAAGCCAGCAACCCAGGCATGTGCCCCCGACCAGGAATGGAACCATGACCTCCTGGTTCATAGGTTGACCTCACCCACTGAGCCACGTCAGCTGGACTCAAGGGAGATTCTAATTGGCCTTGCTTGGTCATGTGCTTCCCTTTTAATCAATCACTATGCCCAGGGGAATGGAGAACTCTGGCCACCCTATGTTGAAAGGACTTACAAAAGCCGCAGTGACCTCACTCTACCACTTGGGGTCACCCAAGTGGAGTTTTCAAGGGTGAATAGGAGTTTGCCAATTGGACAAAAGAAGAAGCCTCCCCCAGCTGTTGTAGCTGGGTGGTTGAGCATTGACCTATGAACCAGAAGGTCAGGTTTCAATTCCCCGTCAGGGCACGTGTGGGCTCGATCCCCAGTAGGGGGCGTGCAGGAGGCAGAGGATCGAAGATTTTCTCTCATCATCGACATTTCTCTCTCCCTTTCCCTTCCTCTCTGAGATCAATAAAAATATATTAAAAAGAAGAAAGCCTCTGCATAGAAAAGTCAGAAAGGAGTGATGCAGCACAAGATTTCTTCCTACTTCCACCACCACATTAATGCCGGGGCACTTCATGCACCCCAGTTTCTGTTGTTTACATCAAGTAGCCTTTACCCTAACAAACCAAGTTTGGCAGTTCATCCTGATCCCTCTAACACAGTTAGGGCATCGCTGTTGGCTGCCGGTCAACATCCTGCACCCATCCCAGACTTCGCCAGCTCCCCGGGGGGAAGCCTTGAACTGATGATAGATGGGACTTGGATAATAAATGCGTCAGCTGCCCTGACCCTGGGTGGGACCACAATGAGACATGAGCTCTTATGCTGTTGTCCCAGCTGGACTGACCTCCGCTTGCTTCCTGTGTCATCTTCTTATTGGTGCCCCCCGCAGGATCCTTCCCTTCCTGTATCAGGTCTCCACCCCCAATGGGGGCATCCTGGAGTCACCCCCTGAACACACTATGTGACCTTGAGTACTCATCTCAGGACCCCCAAACTAAAGCATGAAGGACAACTGTTGGTAACAAGTGTCTGGCACTTTATACGGGGTCAGTCATTGGCCAATCCACTAACATAATGACAGATATGCTCTAAACCCCGATACCTGTTAAGTATGACCTCATTTGAAGCCAGTGACCCAGTGCACGAATTCGTGTACATTTAAAGGCAATTAATTAGAGGAAAGATTTGTGCAGTAATTACGTTACTGCAAAAAACTACATATCAAAATAGTATAGATAGTATTATAAAATTAAAATACAGAATATTTTAATATCACTATCCACCCTTTATAATAGAAATGTCAAGAAGAAAATTAGTAAAATGTATATGAAAATAATAAATTGATTAATAAACAAATAACAACATGATATAAAAACATTGACAAAACAATGATTGATAAATTGATTAATAAACAACAACATGATATAACAACAACAAAGTGCCAATAGTTGGTCTTCAGATACATTCTGGCGTCGCATGCGATTGGCGCGAGTGAGAGTTTTATACGTATCGCACATGCGCGAGTCAACGTTTATTTTAAAATTGCCAGTGTGCGTCATATGTACCAGTGGGTCAGACAATCGGACTTACCTACCGTCGGACACTTAGCCTTTTATATAGAGAGATAAGGTCTTTGCAGATGTAGTTAAGGATCTTGAGGTGACATTACCCTAGATTTAGAGTGGTTCCATTAAGAAAAAGGACTGTCCGTGTAATAGAAAGGAGAGAAAGATTTAGACACAGGCCCACAGAGAGAAGAAAGCCGTGTGAAGAAAAAGATATTGGAGTGATGTGTCCACAAGCCGAGGAACTCCAAAGCTTGCCAGCTAGCAGAAGCTGGGCGAGCAGCATGGGATGAACTGTGTCTCTGCGGCTTCTGTAGGAAGCAACCCTGCTGACACCTTGCTTTCCGGCTTCTATTGTGTGATTTCTTACAGCAGCGCAAGGAAGGAATACATTTACCTACTCATTTCGTTTACCGTCTGTCTCCCGGCCATCTCCGCAGCCCGAGGAGAGCCAGTTCTGTCAGGTCCGTTCACTTGTGTTTCCAAGAGTAAGCAAGTCGTAGGTGCTCAATAAATATCTATTGCATGCCCATGCATTCGTTGTGCTTAGTATGTGCCAGATGATGTCCAAAGTGGCTTCGCTCGTTTCATTCTCACCGAAACCTTCTATAGAGCAGACTCTATCATTACACTGGGTTTATAGGGTGGATAACTAAGGCTCGGAGGGGCAAATTACCAAAATATGTGCCTTGGATAAGGAACAACTACAATAGTATCAGAAGCGTAGGAGCCCCCCAAACAAAACAAAACGAAAAAGAAAGAAGAGTCAGGGGCCCGAAGGCACTTCCTAATAACCGTGGAGCCTCGGTTTCTCCAACTGCAAGGTGTAAGGAATAACCAGTTTTGTCCACAGTGTGGAGCCCACATCAGCGAGGGTTTCACATGAGCATGCGCTCTTACCCACAAGCCTCCAGTGCCGGCGCACGTTGCTCCGCCCCGTTTTGCAGCACTCACCGCGGCACTTTACGGCTCTTTCCCTTATTCCTTCGGCGGGAATACGGCACCGCCCGCCCCTTGTGCCTAACAGGCCCCGCCCTATTCCACACGGATTGGTCACCCTACCTTTGAGCCCCGTCCGGACTGGCTCTCGTCGCTGCCATTCCATTCAGTCTAGTGGCGCGCGGCGGGGCGGCCACCGGCGGGCGCGTGAACGGAGGCGGCCGCGGCGGAAGTGACCGGCGGGCCAGGTGCCTGCCGCCACCATGGTGAGGGCAGGGTGATGGCGTGTGCTCGCCAGGAGGCGGGGGCGCGGCCTCCAAGGCACCTCGGGGCTGGCTCTGGGCAGGGGCGGCGCGGAGTGAGTGTGTAATGGGGCCCGCCCTCGGCCCAAGGAGGAGAAACTGAGGCCCGAGAGGGCAGGAGGCTCTCCTAGGGTACCCAGCGCGTCGGTCTCCGAAAACTTAGGCTTGAACGAACGTGTCACCATAGTATGGCGGCCTGGCCGCAGTCCTCCCACTTTGTAGATGGGGAAACTGAGGCTGGAGAGGACGGGGACCCGCTGAAGGGCCCGGTGAATGCAGCAGAGGGAGTGTGGCAGGGAAGTGTCCCCGAGTTCCTCCGACCACCGTGGCCTCCTGTTGGGGAGCTGGAATGCGAGGAAGGAGGGGGCCCGCCTGAGTTCTCTCATTAAACCAGTTTTGGGGACTTCGGGGTTTTTTTTGCAAAGCCCTAGAATGCAGCGCAACTTCCGGTGCCTCGTATTGAGGCTGAAAAGCAGATCCAGAAAAGGGGTTTCTTCTCCCCGGATCACAAAGCAGGGGGAGAGGGCATTCTGAGCCAGGAGCGGACCAACTGCGCGCTCTCCGTTCCCAGAAGGAAACATTGAGACCCTGACAGGGCGACGGAGGCCCCCGCAGAGGAATTCCGAGCCGGGCTTCCGGGGGGAGTGCGTGGCCCGGGAGCGCCCGCGTCGCGCTGCGACTTGAGAGAAGGGACCAGGTTCCTCCCCGCGAGGAGCAGCATGATCCCTCTTTTAAGCTCCGTGGCGGCAGATCTTTGTACTTGTCCCTGGTACAGTCTCAGAGCCCAGAACCGAGCCCGTGCAAGGTGCAGGCCCATCGTTTCCACTGGCATGACACCTCCCCAGTTCCCTGTGGTCCCGGCGGCTGGAAGCGGAGGGCTGGGTGTGTACGCGGGGATGGTGGTCCATGCCGGCTTTTGGACTTGGGAACCTCAGGAGCCCATTGGGTCTGGCCCAGGATTGGCCCGGACCTGACAACCAGGCTCCAAACGTTGTGAGAAAGCCCAGAGAAAGGAACCCTCTTTCCTTGCGCTTTTCTGACTTTCCCAATTCCAGTCTCCCCCAGAGCTGAGTGCTTGGCCCTCTCCCATTTCTTTGGACACCTTCACCCATCTTCCTCTTTCCCGTTGAGTTTTAAGTTCTCCAGCACAGTTTGGGCGTGAGGATGGAGATGGCCAGACCTGGCCACTGCTCCTGGTCGTTGGTTGCAGCCGTGGAGGGCTGTCTGGATGCCACCTCTCCCTTGAGCTTCTCCTTATTTGAGGGGTGGGGCGAGCATTCCGCCTGCCCCATGTGCCTGCCTGGGCAGTATGTGTATTTCCCTTGTATTTATTCAGCAAATATTTCCTTAGTCCACCTGGTGTGCCCAGCCCCGTGCTTGGCATTGGACGAAGCCCACACTTTCTGAGTTTTCCAGTCCAGCAAGAGGCGTGGTGTTTCAAGTCTAGCCAGGGAGACAAGTAAACAAGATAATTAGAGACTGGCTAAGTGCTATCATGGAAACAGCCCAGGGTGGCCCAGGTGGAAACCTCGCTTCCTAAATGGGGTTATTATGAGGTCCTGGCAGAGGGAGGTGATGTTTGAGCCGCAGCCAGCCTGGGGAAAGGCACCCCAGGCAGCGGGAATGGCAGGAACAAAGGTTGAGCAATAGGGACCTGCATGGAGTGAGGAGCAGAATGGGCCTGTTTGCTGGAGCCTTGTCAGGTCTGGCCCGCCTGGGGGGTGAGTGAGAGGGAAGTCAGGGGAGGGCTGGGAGCAAGTGCTGGTCCCGTATGTGTTTCAGGCATCCTCGGCTCCTCTGTGGATAGAGTGCAGCCAGTGACCGCCGTGGAGGATGTGGGTCCTCCAGAACGGTGCTGCCAGCAGCTGGACAACGTGGTGACCTGAGAGGGGCCATCATCAGCCTAGGGCAGCGATGGCGAACCTATGAACTCATTTTTTTGGTTGATTTTTCTTTGTTAAATGGCATTTAAATATATAAAATAAATATCAGAAATATAAATCTTTGTTTTACTATGGTTGCAAATATCAAAAAATTTCTGTATGTGACACGGCACCAGAGTTAAGTTAGGGTTTTTCAAAATGCTGACACGCCGAGCTCAAAAGGTTCGCCATCACTGGCCTAGAGGCTGTATATGTCATAAAATACATGTGTGGGTCCCTTGCGGACAGGCATCCGTCTGCTCTCACTGGCTTATGACCTTGCTCTGTGTCCCTGGGCAACTCCTTCCTCTGACCCTCCCTCTGCTTCTTGGCAACTGAGTCCATTTTTCATTCTCACATTCCAGGTCTGGCCGGGCCCTTCCCCTTTCCAGTGATCTGGGAGCAGAACCCGGTGTCGCATCACCTTGGTTCAGATTCCCTCTTGCCCAGGAAAGCCCACAGCTTCTCCATAGTAAAGGCAGTCTGGGCGCGTGGCCCCAGGTGCCATTCTGGTCCTCCTGGGAGTTTCCTTCACGCCCGGTGCAGCGTCACACTGATGCACCCAAATGAGAGGGGTGTCCCCAACCTGCCCATCCTCCCTGGAGCAGCTGCCTCTCCTCCACGTGGCTCGTTCTTCTTATCTTGCCAGTCCAGGAAGCCAGTGCAGGAAGTGGGCTGGGGCCTGGCTTCCTGTTGTCTCCGGACCTCCCTGGTGACTCTTCTGGGGAAGGCCTCTGAGATACTGGATTGGCCCCCAACCCAGGCCCTTCCATGGAGAGCCACCCCGTGGGGGTTGAGGGCCATTTCCACCTCCACAGGAGATGCCTTCCATTCTGCCACCTGGAGAAACAGCTGCCCATATCGAGTGAGTCGTGTGAGGCCAGGGCAGGATGAAGCAAAACCTCTTGCTCCCTGAGGCAGTTTCCTGTCTGCAGGGTCCTTAGGCCAGAACCTTCCTCTGGCCGTACTGATTGGCTACCATTGGGCCTGGACCCAAGCACCACACCTGAGTCACTTTCTGGAGAGCCGGAGGTGGCTCCAGTGTATGGGTCCTGATTTGTGTTTCCAGAGTGAGAAGAGCTGATTTTTTTCCAGGTGCACCATGTTTGTTATTAAAAAGAAATTCAGTAATGACGGAAAAAGAAATATCTTAAAAGCCCACCTTATCTGGGTGAGCTTTAAAAGATTCCATCCTTTATCTGCCATCTCTTGCAATAACCACAAGCTTTCTCTGCAATGTTTCTTCCTCTTACCTGGTGAACTCCTGTCTTTGAAAACCCAGTTCAGTGTGTCCTCTTCAGATCAAGGTGGACTCCCCACTGTGCTTGGCCGAGTCACTCTTGGTCCAGTTGGGGCTGCCCTCCGGCTTCAGACAGAGTCCAGCCAAGCTCTCTTACTAGCTCTAGTGCTGGGCAGAGTTCTCTGAGCCTCAGTTTCCCCATCTGTAAAGAGGGTGTGACAGTTGCCATATGCAGTGCTGGGAATGAGACCTGGAGTTGGGTGTATTCATCTTAAATATCAGTTGAGCAAAACAGCAGCAGAGGGACCTGTATGCTGTGATGCTGCTGATAAGCATGGTGGGTGTGAGGACAATGTGCAGTGTGAGTTATAAAAAAATACCACATAAACAGCACTGGGCCTAGGTGTCAGCTGCCCCTGGGAGGAAAGAGGGGCCTTGAGAGGGTTCTTTCCTAAACTGGGGGGCAGGTGTGTGTCCTGGGGTTGTGCAGAATGAGGAGAATGCCTCTCCCGGACGGGGTTAGGCGTGTGTGCTCCTGCTCTCCTGGTGCTATCGTGGGACCCTCCCCAGAGGCCTGGGGCTCCCGGAGCTGATTAAACAGACAGATCTTGTACTTTTGCTTGCATTTCAGCTCCCGTTGTCACTGCTGAAGACGGCTCAGAATCACCCCATGGTACGTACCATCTGGGACAGCCACTTTCAGTGGGCACCAGCCTTAGCACAGGGATGGGGACACTGGGCCAAGGGTGAGGTGCCTCTGGCCAAACCTGCTTCCCCACCTGTCCACACAACAGCAGCTTGTCTCTTACTTCCCACACAGGTCAGGACCAGTGTCATTGTTGCTGCTTACAAAAGTCATATGTGCTTATTAAAAATGTCAAACAGAAAGAAAAGTCAAACACGAGAGAGACTCATAGTGGAAGCTCCCTCCATTCATTTTCCCAGCGGGTTAACTAATTCTGTGATGTATGTGTGTTCTTTTTATTCAGGGTAATTCAAATACCACAAAACTCAGCCCTTTAAAGTGAATAATGCAGTGGCCTTTAGTAAACTCACAATATTGCACAGCCATCACCTCTCTGGGATCCAGAACATTTCCGTCATCCAAAAGGAGACCCGTGCTCTTTAGCAGTTCCTCCCCATGCTTCTGGCCCAATCCCTGAGAACCACAAACCCACCTTCTGCCTCTGGATTTGCCTCTTCTGACACTCCGTATAAACGGGGTCGTGTAACAGGTGGCCTGTGTGTTTGGTTTCTTGCACTCAGCATGTTTTCAGGGTTCCTGTATATTGTGGTATTTTATGGCTGAATAATAATCCATTGTGTCGATGGACCACAATGTGTTTATCCATTCATCAGTTGATGTACATTTGATTTTTTTCTGTCTCTTGGCTATTTGTGACTATTTGGCTACTGTGAATGTTCATGTATACATTTTTACATGGATGTATGCCTTCACAAATATCTGAGTTGATTCTTTTTTGTTGTTGTTAATCCTTACCCGAGGATATTTTTCCCATTGGTTGTTTTTTGTTTGTTTGTTTGTTTTTAGAGAGTTTGTGACGGAGGCGGGGCGGGGGACAGAGAAACAACAATGTGAGAGAGACAGAGAGATTGGTTGCCTCCCGCATGCACCCTGACCAGAGGCTGGGGATCGAACCTGCAACCCAGATATGACCGGGAATAGAACCCTCGACTCTTAGATGCTCAGGCTGATGCTCTAACCACTGAGAACATGGGCCAGGGCTGAGTATTCTTTTGTTTGTTTTGAAATCACAACCTTTATTGATTTTATTGGGTTTTGGGTCTTTTTTTTTTTTCCTCACCAAAAACAAAAGGTTTCCTTGTAGAAGTGCCCCACAAAGTATACGAGAAAGCAGAACATTTCCCTGTAAGATAGGCCTCTCTGGGGGCCTGGGCTCTGTGTGCCGTGGCCTGGGTACTAAAAGGAGCCGAGGACATAATCGGAATGAGGGTGGGGCTACTCTTACTGGCAGGGCTGCGCCTCCCGTGGGGCCCCTGGCTGACTGGGGACCCGTTTCTCTCCAGTTAGTGGAGCTTAAGAACGGGGAGACGTACAATGGGCACCTGGTGAGCTGTGACAACTGGATGAACATCAACCTGCGCGAGGTGATCTGCACGTCGAGGGTGAGTGCCCTGAGCTGGAGTCTGCGCCTGACGCCCGGGGGCCGTCGGGTGGGGCGGGCAGGCGTGGGGAGTGGAGGCAGTGTGGCCAGCAGTGCTCGCTTGGACCGGAGGCTTACAGAGCTTCAGCATTCTGGCTTCCCCATGAAGTGAAGGCCCTTCCCTGCACCTGTTGGGAGGAGTAGGGGGGCTTCCTCAGCCTACCACAGGTCATCCTACCAAGGGTGGGGCCTAGGTGAGGAGCAGGGGCCTCCCAGTGTCCTGGACTCTGCACCTGTGAGGACTTTGCACCTGTGGGGATGTTTCCTGATCAGGTACTGACCTGTTATCCCTCTCCTCCTGCCCCTGCTTCCACCCCTGACAAAGGAAGACTCAGGCCTGAGGGGGTGCTTCTGGAGACAAGTCTAGTGGCAGCCTTGGCTGCTGCGGTTCCAGGCTGCAGGCCATGGTGGTGTGGCGATGGGGTATCTGGGGGCAAGGACAGCCCTGTGGCCCCAGAGGCTCGCTTACCTTCCCCAGGAACTGCAGGGCCAGAACCTGAGCTCCCAGGGCTGGGAAGTGTCCCTGGGGTCACAGGCTGGGAAGACCCCAGAGCCATGAGGACAAGGACGGCGGTGGAGGCAGGCGCTCTCCCAATAATGTGCATGGGCTCTAGCCTTCTGCCTGGATTCCAGTCTTGGTCCCCATGCCCGCAATAGCCCCCCAGGTTACAAAGGAAGAAGCTGCTGGGGGCCTTAGCCAGGTTGGAGCTGTCTTGAGCCGGAGGGCAGCATGCCCCTAGGGTTTGCCATGCCAGAGTACAGCACAGCATAAGACAGTCCCCACCCCTGGTCCATCCTTCTGCATGGTTCACACTCCAACGGGCAGACTAGTGGGCATGGCCCCTCCCCTCACCTACACAGCTCCATGACCTGTTTCCTGTAATGGGGCACGAGCTTCCACATCAGCTGGAAGCTCTCTCCTGGTTTTCTTGCCACATGACAGGCAGCAGGTGTAGGGCAGCTCCATTATAGTCCTAGCAGACAGTGCTGCAGTGCATGGCCTGGCGTGCATGTGTCTTTCTGCACATGGCCAGTAGGTCTGTGTCCACTTGTAGAACCAACTACGGGGTTCGGGGAAAGTTTGGTCCAGCCTCCAGAGTCAGCTAAGCCTAGAAACATGGCTCCTCTGGGAGTTCCCTCTGTGACCAGGTGGTTGGGAGGAGAGGCTGGGATGAGGTTTGAAATCCCTTGGGCAGTGGGTGGCAGAGTCCAGAGACCCCAGGGGCTAAGGTCCCAGGGGAGCACTGGTTGGCGGGCGCTAAACTGCCATGGAAAGCAGAGTGAGGTTCCTGCAGGGAGCGTACTGAGCCTGGACTGTCCTTGGCTGAGGGAAAGCCAGTCAAGGAGCAGCCAGCCCCAGCCCTGGCCTCCAGCTTCCATGGAATCCTTCTGGTTCTATCTGGCTGTACTTTGCATCCCCATGGACTTGGCCCCTCGCCCACTCTTTCTGGGAAAGGAATGTGCAGGGCCTCGTGGGGTTCCTGTGTGGGATGGGAGCTCATGTACGTTCCTGGGAAGAGTTAGCCCTCGAATATTCCGTCTGACCCTCCGAGTGCTTATGCTGGGCCAGACCAGACTGCTGGTGAGTGTCAAGTGAGAGGACTGGGGATTTCAGGGAGCCTGGAAGGCAAGCCCTGTCAAGGACCAGAATTAGCTGGACAAGGAAAGGCGGGAACGGTGTGTGCAAAGTCCTAGAGGCAGGAAAGCCCTCCTTGTGTGTTCCAGAAAGTTTCATCTGGAAGGTGTGTTCAGTACCCAGAGAGGGCAGCCAGGGTGGGGCTGGATCTTAGGCGCTCCCCTGGTCCTTGGCCAAGGGACCCTGGCTGGGTTCTAAGCAGGGAGAGGTCTTGGTCTGATTTCTAAGGGTGTGGGGAGAGGAAAAGGCTGCCCAGGCTTCTGGCTCTAGGCAATAGGGGTGGGGCTGGGAAACGAATATGAGGCCCTAGGCTCCTACCCAAGGGCAGCAGGAGGGGACTTCAGGGAAAGGCCTTGTGCTGGTTCCAAGATACGGGGTTGCGGGGAGGGGTAGTCTGTATCCTAGGAACCACAGGGCTTTTAAAAATATATATATTTCTTTATTGATTTCAGAGAGGAAGGGAGAAGGAGAGAGATAGAAACATCAGTGATGAGAGAGAATCATTGATTGGCTGCCTCCTGCACACCCCACACTGGGGATGGAGCCCGCAACCCAGGCATGTGCCCTTGGCCAGAATCGAACCTGGGACCCTTCAGTCCGCAGGCCGATGCTCTATCCACTGAGCCAAGCCGGCTAGGGTGGAACCACAGGGTTTTTACTTTGCAAACCCCCTCTCTCTCCAGCCTCAATTAGCTCCCCTGAAAATTGGCATCTTGGGGAGCTAACCCTGGCGAGGGCCAAACCTGCCTCCCCTTTCCCCTCCTGGACCTCTTCACCTGTCACATAGGATGTCTTCCTGCTGGCCTGTGTCCCACACCAAGCTCAGCCTCTGCCAGGAGATAGTTGGATGAATGAATGAGTCAGCTCTAGGTCCAGCCCAGCAGATTGATCTGGTGCCCACACAGACCTGGGCTTTAAGCCCTCGTCTCCATACCTACCTGTGTCTGGGCATGGCATGGCACCTCCCTAGAAAAGGTTCCAGAAGGTGTGTTCTAGAAGGCTGGGGACAGGTGCAGACAGGAGGTGGGTTGTGGCAGCACCTGGTGCATGGGGCAGCCCCCTACCCTGGGCTTTGGGCTGCAGGTAACAAACCCCATCCCACACTGGAGGACAGATTGACACCATCTCCCATGTAGCTCTGCCGCTCTTCCTCTTGTGCCAAGGGTGCTGAGGGTCTGTAAGACCCCCTTTAGAGAGGCCTCGTGTCATATCTGGGACTGTGTCCTTGGCAGCCTACAGGGGTGATGCCAGAGATACAGGTGGCACCCAGCTGTCTGTACCCACTCTGAAGGGACCCGCATGGATCTGAGATCCCCACCCCCTGTTGTGCAGGATGGGGACAAGTTCTGGCGGATGCCCGAGTGCTACATCCGCGGCAGCACCATCAAGTACCTGCGCATCCCCGATGAGATCATTGACATGGTCAAAGAAGAGGTGGTGGCCAAGGGTCGTGGCCGTGGGGGCCTGCAGCAGCAGAAGCAGCAGAAAGGACGTGGCATGGGGGGTGCTGGACGAGGTAGGTCCTACACACACACACACACACACACACACACAAGTGGCTGCAGCACGTGGCATCTATTTCAGCGCAGTGTTGACATTCTTGGCTGGTGCTCTCACAGTGCAGCAGGCCTGGCTCTGAGCCTCTCCCCTCAACTCCACCCCCCCTCCCCCCCGCCCCCCTGCAGCAGAGCCAGGGGGGCTGTGACTCACAGGGCTCTTCTGTGGAGTGGCTATTGCTGCTGACTGCCATCTGTCCCAGACCCCAACTCGGGGTCCCAGCTGAGTCCTTGGTGCCCAGTGGATTGATCTGGTGCCATGCAGACCTGGGCGTTAATCTCTCATCTCTGGGCATGGCCTGGCACCTCCCTGAGTCTCAGTTTCCCCTCTGTAGAGAGGATCTGGTGGTGCCCACCTGCTCAGGCTGCGGGCAAGGACCCCAACTCAGGGCCTGGCACAGAACCCTTCCCTGCCCTGACTCCTTGATGCCAAGGTCACACCTTTTTTATAGACTCCCCTCACTGCCTTGACATGACAACTCTGGCATACAATTAAATTTGTTGTGCAGTCAGCTGGGGCCTGAGCCTAGAGGCCGTCTGTAAGCCCCACCTTCCTGGTTGGGTGCCTGTTCTTGGAGTGGCCTGCCCTCTTCTCTTCTTATGTATGGACCTTCTGAATGCCAGGCCTGGAGCCAGCTCTCAGCCAGACTCGGGTGACAGGGCACTTCAGGTGGAGGGTTGACAGAAACGGGGGGTTAGTGGGCCCTGAATTCTCAGGGGCTGTCTGATACCTAAGGCCAGGCTCTTTGCACTGGGGGGGTACCACTGGTGACTAAGCTGCAAGGAGGGTGGGGGGAGTGGCCTGCGCAGGCCACTCTGAAGAGAAGCCACCTTGGCAAAGCTGGTCTTGACCATGAGAGGTGAGATGGGGCACCCCGTGCCAGCATTGGTCACTGGACCTACAGGATGGTGTTAGTGTGCGGGAGGTCCTGGGTCCCCCGTGTACACCTTAGCCTCAGAGTTGGGGGTCTCTGCTCCACCCCTGGCCAGAGTCCTGCCCCTGTCCTGGCTCCTGCTCCACTTACTCCATAGCCCAAGCCCCCACCCCAGCCCCCGTCCCTCTCTCCCAGGAAGCCTGACCCAAGCCTCGATGTGACTTGTGGTCCTCCTCTCTCCTTCCTCATACCCTTTGCAACCTGGGGGATCTGGTCTCTTCTGTCACACTGAGGACATTCTCGAGCACCACCCATACCCAGCTCTGGTCAGACACTCCACCCCAGATTTTCAGCCTGCTTTTCCCCACTTTACATAGGGGGGCCCTACCCTGGAGCCTGGCTCCCATGCAGCCCCCACTTCTGTCCTGCAGGTGTGTTTGGCGGCCGTGGCAGAGGCGGGATCCCAGGCACTGGCAGAGGTCAGCCAGAAAAGAAGCCCGGCAGGCAGGCGGGTAAACAGTGAGCTGGCCCTGCATTACCCAGAGACTTAAGCCCTCCCCCAACAGGCCGCATGTCTGCTCCCGTCCATGAGTCTGTTCAGAACAGAAAAAAAGAGGCAGGTGTTGGGGGGACCCCACCTGTGCATCTTATGGTCCTCCTCTTTATGTTGTCTTTTTTTTTTAATTAATTTTTGATAGAAGGGAGAGAAAGAGAGAAACATGGATGTGAGAAAAACATCATCAATCTACTGCCTCCGGCATGTACCCTGACTGGGGATGGAGCCCGCAACCTGGATATGTGCCCTGACTGGGAATTGAAACTGCAACCTTTTGGTGTACAGGACAGTGCTCCAATCACCCAAGCCACACTGCCAGGCATTACGTTCTTTTTTTAAGCCAGCATTTCTACAGTTGAAAATATTATTTGGTGGTTTTGATTTTGTGAAGTCGCAGCCAACTTGATTCCTGGAAGGCTCTGTGTGTGAATGCATCTGTAGAGCCTTCCCCCTTGTGTTATCGGGGGCATTTTCCAAATAGGTTTGTTTTGCATCTCTTGTTGGATCCCTGTGTGGCAAACAGATGGGAAGTTTTCATTTTAAGGTCTTTGCACTGAGATTGACAGTCCAGGGAGTTTTCCTGAGACAGACCTGACACTGTTTTTTCAGAACAAATCCGCACAGACATGTGCTTCAGATGCTGTTGTGGGGCCTTGGTGGGGCCCTGTTCCTTTGCTTTTCTCCCTCTTTTGTGTTACAAAAATAAAAACAAAACAACTACCAACCACCAATCCGAAGTTTCTTTTGAACCACTGGCACATGATAGCATGTGGTATCCTCGGTAAGTCACAGCCCTGTAGGAAGTTTCCTTTCTAGGCCTGCAGCACATCTCGCGGAGGGTAAGCACTTTCAACAGGACTTTTACCGTGTCCTACATTTTCTTATGAAAGGCAAGAGTTTCACGCATTGTGGATGGTGGTGCCTTGGAGAAGAGGGGAGAAGCTTAAGAAAACACAAACATTACTCGAGGCAGTCGCCTTCTCTGTTTGGGTGAACTCTGGTGTGAATGGTTCTTGCAAAACAGCGGAGTGTTGGTGGCAAGGCTGGGCCCTGTCGGGGCCTGCTGGCTCCCACCCCCACCTCTCCTAGCATCATCTCTCTCTACCGAAGGCCTCTGGGTTCCTGGTCCGCGGGGTTGGGAACAGGCTCATGACACAGGTGTTCTGTCTGGTGGAGCTTTGATGAAATGGGGGCTCTGGGATCAAGTGTCCCATGGGCTGTGATGGGAAGTCTTTTGGGGGCCTGCTCCTGGCAGTTTAACTGTGATTTGGACCAAGAGTGTCCGGAGGTTCCCAGCACCTTGTATCCTTCTGAAGTTCAGGGATGTTAGCCTGTCTCTGGTCACCACACTGCCCTTAGCCCCAGCCACCTGGCCCTGACCTTTCCAAAGGTCAGCTTGGCTAGCTGTCCTGTCATCTTACCCCAGACATAAACCACTGCCCTAGCCCTGCACTTAGGTGTCTGGGCTTCCTGAATGCCCTGCCTTGAGCTGGCTGTTAGGACAGCCCTGTTTGTCTTCTTCCTTATTGGTTTGAAGAAACCAGCCTCAAACCCTCAGTAAGAGAAACCAAAAGTAAGGGGCCTCAGTCTTTCTGTCCTGATGGTCTGTCCGCAGACAATGCAGGATCCTCAAATGTGGCAGTGACCTCCTCCCCCTGGAGTTTGCTCCTGGTGGCCATCAGGGAGCCTCCCTCACTCAGGTGTGATTTAGCCTGGGGCCAAGAGCCCGTTTCTGGGACAGATACAGCTGTGGGAGGTGTCTCTGTTGCTTTTCTGTGTCACCCTTGCCTGCACACACCTCCAAGTCATCCTTCCTTGATGCCTGCACTGAGCCCACCACCACCACCTCCAGGGGGTGTGACAGCAGCTGTCCTTCCCACCCGCCAATTGGACCTTGGTGCCAGGCTCCTCCTGGCATTGGCAGTAAGTGTCTCCGGTGGCTCAGCATGTGCCCCGGGGTCCTCTGCCACCCCCCTGTGGACAAAGGGCTGGCTGCTTAGCCAGGGGAGGGGGGTTCGGGAGAGGCCTGCTGTCCACTCAATGGGAGAGGCCACCTGCCACAGCAGGAACAGAGGGCTGGCTTAGGACAGGAACAGGGGCCACAACCCATCCAGGTGCTTTTGGAGGAGAAAGTAGAGGTGGTCAGAGAAGGCAAGAAGGTGATGTGTGAGAAGGGCTTGAGGGAGGCAAGGGAGCCGGCTGTCTTGGGGGAGAGTTCAGATGGAGGAACAGCCCATGCAGAGCCTCTGTGCAGATAGGTGATGGGAGCAGAGTGAAGGGGGGCAGGAAATGGGTTGGTGCAGGCCCTGACTGAGATGGGAAGCGACAGAGGGCTCTGGAACACTGAGGGCCAAGGTGAAGCCAGGAGACCAGGAAGAGGTAGTTCTGGGGACTTGGAACTTCTTTATTGGTTTTAAGAAACCAGTAAAGCCCCTCATGGAGGCCATGAGGTGGAACAAGGAGCAAGGCTGCCATGAGGACCCAGGCAAATGGGCTGCCCATTCCACAATAACCCCAGGACACCGGGGGACCTTTCCACAGGGGGGGGGGGGGGGGGGGGGGGAGGGGAGAGGCCCCAATGAGGGGACACAGTCAAACCAGCTCTGGAAGGACAAAAAGGCACTGGTCATGGGAGGAGAGCAGAGATGGTGGTGGGAACAGCAAGTGCAAGCTCCCGGAGATTCTATGGCCTGCTCCCACACTTAGGCACAGAGAGGATGGGTACCTGACCCAGGTCACATAGCTCCTCCCTGTTTCGTCCTTGAACTTAGGGGATCCATTTACCTTCTCTCAGTTCTGTTGTGTCAAGCAGAGTCAGGAGTCTAGAGTCAGTTGGGGCAGGGAAGAGGCAAGATAGCCTCCTGCTTAAAAATTCACTCCCCTTACTATGGTTTCAACTGAGAGACAGGGTTCAAGGCACATAGGGCCCTGCAGGTTTAAAACACACACACACCCCCACCCCCGTGCCTGCTGGTAACAAGTCTGAGTCTACCTCACGGGGTTGTTGGGAGAGTTACTGGAGGGAATGCTTGCTATACAACAAACACTCTATTCATGCTCCGAAGCGCTCAGTGGTGCTTCAATGAGCACCTGTGGAGCGCCTGAGCTCCCCCCACTCCCTGTAAATCTCCAGGTCAGGATGATTGGCCCATGGCGGGGCGGGGGGGGGGGGGGGGTAAGCAGTGATGCCATCCAATGGGCAATTGCCAGGCCGCTGTCCTCTATGCCCCAGAGGCTGGCACCAGATGCCTGGCCTGGTGAGCAGTCACCTCACAGGCCCCTTCCGGTCTAGGCCCAGTCACCCAGGGGTGACTCATCCGTGCCCCGCCTCCACTGGAACCAGGCACTGAAATAGTCACCCAGCTCACTGTCGGGAGTGGCCGTGGAAATATTTCAGGGCTACATTCAGTGCCTAAAAATACTCTGCAGGTCCTCATGAGCCTTCCCCTCCCTCATTCCCTTCTGTTCCTGTGAAAACCATTCCTGTGAGCACCCCAGGTCCTGTCCCTCCATGTTGTGACCCTCTAGCACATTGAGTGTCCCTGGTGACCAGGGTTGGAGGTTGTCTCTAAATGCATGTGGACTGTGGTGCAGTGGCCGGCCTCCACTGTCACCATGGAGACCAGGATGCAGTTTTCCACGGAACATTCTGGAAAAGCAACCTTTCCTGAAACCCCTAGAAGTCTTTTCTTGGAGGGGGATGCCTGGATGCAGCAACACTATCCAGGGATATCTTAACTGTTTTCCTTAAAAATGAGAAAACTGTTTTTTTAAAAAATATATTTTTATTGATTTCAGAGAGGAAGGGAGAGGGAGATAGAAATATCAATCATGAGAGAGAATCATTGATTGGCTGCCTTCTGCATGACCCCTGCTGGGGATCAGCCCACAACCCAAGCATGTGCCCCTGACCAGAAATGAACCAAACCTAGGCCCCTTAAGTCTGCAGACCAATGCTCTATCCACTGAGCCAAACCAGCCAGGGCAAGAAAATTATTCTTGCTGTTTGTGTCCACAAGTCTGTAGAAAGCAGGCTCCCCAAAAGAGCCCTCAGCTGGACTGAACCCCATAGCCTCCCCTACTTGCTGTGAGACCCCTCATAGGTTGTAGGTCCTTCTTTCTCCCTCTCCCCTGGGGGGCAGACTGTCCTCTTCAAGGCACCCAGACGTCCTTGACATCATCCCAGCCATTCAGCCTCCTGTCACACTGTGTCCTAACAGAGAAGATGGGAGAAGGAGAGAGAGAAATAAGCGTCTACCTCCCGCACCAGGGATCAAGCCGGCAACCCCGGGATGTGCTCTGACCAGGAATCAGACTAGCAACTTTCGGTGCACAGGACGACACCCAACCAACCGAGGCACATGGCCAGGAGTTCCTGCTTTTACCCAGTGTCCTTTTTATTATTTCTAAGTGGGTAACATTCACTAACATAAAATGGACCATTTTAAAGTGAGCAATTTGGTGCCCTTCACAATATTGTGCAACCAGCTCTATCTGGTTCCAGAACATTTTCATCCCAAAAAGAAACCATATCTGTTCCCACCTGCACCAGCCCCTAAACCACAAATCTGCTTCCTGTATCTATGGATTTGGTTGTTCTGGACATTTCAAATAAATGAAATCATACAACATGTGGCCTTTTGTGTCTGGTTTCTCTCGGCATCATTTTCGAGGTTCCTCCACATTGTAGTGTGTCACTCCTTGTTGTGGCTGAATAATACTCCACTGTGTGGATGGACCACGTTGTTTATCCTTCAGCAGCTAGCTCATGGAACTGTTGCTAAGTGCTTATTGAATGTTTACTCTCTGCTAGGCACAGTTGTAAGCGCTTAATCCACACCTTTCCATGAGGTCATGCTGTGACCACCATGCCCAGGTGCCCATTTCCCAGTGAGGGAAATGAAGGCAGAAAGTGGCAGACAGGCCTCCAGAGGAACCACAGACCATACTCTGGAGGTGGGGATAGAAACATAATAAGGAAGCCAAGAATCAAGCAAGATAAATGCCAGGTGAAGACCCTCAGGGTCTTCCAGGCAAACCAGTATGTGCAAAGGCCCGAGGTGGGAGTGGGCTGATGTGCTGGAGAACAAATGACTGGGAAAGAGGAAGGTGGAATAGACAGCCGCTACAGGTTCTGGGATGTGTGAGGAAGGGTTTGAACTGTACTCTGAGATGGAGAGGCAGAGAGAGATGCAGGAAGAGAGGGTGAGAGACTGGGAACAGGAGGGAGAGACTGTCTCAGATCCCACACCTTTCAGCAGGTGCTGGATGGGTTGATGCAGGAACTGATCCAGCTACCCCAGGGTCTTAACCATCCTTCTCCCAGTCTCAGAAGCCACTTCCTGAGTGGACCCTGCAGAGTAGGGGCCTGGCAGGGTGCTGTGAACACGGGGACAGGCCAGTTGGGTACCAGATGCTGCTACCTGCCTCTGCCTGAGTCAGCATCGCCATGGCAACATGGATTCTACCAGATCCTCCTTCGGGCACATCCCCCATCATTGCAGGCACTTTCACGTCATTGCCGGGGGCAGGGGCACAGTTATTTTTACCCAGGCTGCTGACAGCACTCAAGGACCAAGATGCCCATTCCGCCATGCCTCTCAGCCCTTTTGCCTCCTAAGCAACCAGCTCCCTGCAGACTTTCCAGGCTCTTCCTGGAAGGGGGCAGGGACTGTCTAAAGCAGGGGGGTACTGCAGGTGAGGAAACATCCTGTGCGAGAGCTGGCAGTGGACAGCTGGAGTGGGCAGAGCTAGGGGGTGACAGGGACTGGCTGAAGCAGTAAGCCAGAGTGTGGGGAGGCCAGCGTGGTACTCAGAGGGAAGATGGCCCCTGAGCCTCCCGGACCATGGGCACTGGTGGGGAAAATGAGGCGGGGAGGGTAGTCATGGGCTCCACCTGGGCTGGTGAGGACTCCAACTACCCATCACCCCATCTGCTTATGGCAGGTGCTCCTGTGATCCTCCCGCCCTTACCTTCCCCCATCTCCCCTCTTCTTACCCCACCTCGGGCCTCCTCCTGGATCCTCCAACTTACTGTGCATTCCGACCTCAGGTCTTGCATGTGCCACTCCGGCTTTCAGGTGCACCCTCCCAGCACCCCCTTTGGAGGTGGATCCTCTGCACTCCCTGCAATTTCTTCCTAACTCTTAGCACTACTTGACATTACATGTTATCTGTTCTTCCAGCTGTTCCCACCCTAAGAATGTGGGCCTTGGTTCACCCGGCTTGTGAATGGCAGTAGCCAGTGTGCAGAGTGAAGGGGGAACCAGGCGATGAAAGGCCAGTGTCTGGGTCCTCCCCGCCTGACCCAGAGCTGCAGGACAGAGTGGGACCTTGGAATGACCTACAGCTCGCCGGGCAGGTTGGCCCTCAGTTCAAGCCCACAGTGGGAACAGGAAGTCAGTGGGCAGTGGGCAAGCCAGGCCAGGGTGCCTGCCATGGAGCCTCCACGACAAGTTGGGGTGGCCTATGAGCCCCCCTCCCCCCATACACACACCATGGCCACATACTGATCATCCGTGCATGTCACCACCAGCTCCAATTGCGCTGCCCTGGGAGACAGTCACTCCATCTTCACTGAAGACTGGTTCGTTCCAGTCCCGGCCAAGAACGATGGATCCCAGTGAAAAACATGATAAACATGTTCTTCCTGTCTCCAGCCTTTCCCAGCTGTCTCCTTCCTCCTTTCCTCTAGGTCGCTGGCCTTCTCCCACTGGCTCCACCAACTTTTCTTCCCTCCATCTCTGCCTTTCGCTCTTTACATCAGCTACTATCTCCCCTTTCTCTCCCCATAGTTCTATGCTCCCGGCCCCTCAACCCCCATTAATCCAGCCTTGGAACCGGCCCCTTGGCCTTGGTCTATCTATTCATCAAATGGGCTTTCCAGGACCTTCAGTCCTGGGCGGAGGAGGGTTGGGCATCGGACACTCATGCCCTCCCCAGAGCCGGGCAGGCTTCCAGGGACCAGCGGGGAAGGGGTTAACCGCATGGCTTCCCCTCCCCCCAGCCCTGCATTTAATTAGCGGCCCAGGAAGTCAGCCAAGCTTGGCGGGAGCGGGGAGAGGAGGAGAAGTGGAGGGGAGGGGGGAGGAAGTAAAGGAGGTGGATGAGGGAGGAGGGGCGCCGACGCCAGCCTGGAACTCGAGTCCCGCAGCGCAGGGTCCCCACTCAGGATGTCTGGGCTCCCAGTTCTGACCTTTCCACACCCGCCCCTCCCACCCCACCCAGGACTTCCAAAGGCCGAGCCGTGGTGCATGTCGGCTCTTCCTATGGTTCGGTGGGGGAAACGGAGGCCCACGCAGATGTGGCAACCAACCGGGACTCAGCCCGGCCGCCCAGCGCTTCCTCGGGCGGGTCTGTCTGCGCGCGGGGAACAGGACAATGCGGCCAGCCGGCTCCGGCCGCGCGACCTCGGGGCCGTCGCGATGTGGGCTTGTGCGAGCGGGGGCCGGGGCTCGGCTACAGCCCTCCCCGCGCCTCCATGTCCCTCTGCGGGCGGAGCGTGGGGAGCCTGGAGGGCGGACCCGACCCCCCAACACACCCACAGCCTCCCGCGCGGCCCCGGTGTCTGGTTTGCGCAGCCCCGCCCCCTGACGTCATTGCTGACGCCCCCGCCCCCCCGTCCCGCAGCTGCGGAGTTAACGCTTCCGCTGCCGCCGGCCGCGCCACCCCCGCCCGGGCCGCCGCGGAGGCTGTGGGGACGGAGGGGGACGAAGGGAGGGCGGCCCCGGGCAAAGCGAGGCCACGCGGGAGGTGCCGTGCGGCCTCCCGGCCTTGCCTGCGCCGAGCTCCCCGCCTGGAAGGCGTCTCCCGCCCCATCCGAGCCCTGTTTACTGCGCTCTCCCTCCCTCCGTGGCCCAGAACCTTCCAGGCGGGGCGGGTCCTGTCCAGCTGGGCTCCCCGCCCCGCGGGAGCTCCCGGAGCCCCGGGCGGGGTCCTCTCACCCAGCAATTCTGTCTCGAGGTTGAGTGTCTTCCCCCCATTTCCCAGATGAGAACCGGGGAGGCCCGAGCCGATCACCCAGCTCCTGCGGCTCCCGGCCTCCCCTCCCCGTGGAGGGGCCCCCATTCCCACCGCGGGGGGGCCCGCAGCCCGCCCTGCCCCAGGGGAAGTGAGAGTGAGGGGCCCTCCCCCGTCCTCACCACTTCCTCCCCGGAGGCGGGGGAGGGGGACTGGGGAGGGGGGTGGGGCGCGAGGAGCTTTGCAGAGCGGCCTCGGCCCGCAGGGTTCGTCCGCCCCGCGCCCGAGGGGGGCCGAGCGAGTGTTTTACGAGTCTCCCTTCCCGGGGGCGGGGGCGGGCCCACTTCCCTCCCCGGAGCCCCGACGCGATGGACCCGGACTCCCTGCCCCCTCCTCTGTGCTGCCTGCCGCGCCCCTTCCCACCTCCTCGCTCACGGGCCGGGCCCTTACCCTGAGGCCCGGTCCGGCTGCAGCTCTGGCCAGGCCAGGCCCCGGGCTCCCGGCCCCCCATCCTCCCGGGGAGTGTGCCTGGATTCCAGGCTGCCTTCCCAGGACGGGAGCCAAGCTTTGCTCAGAGCCTCGGTGTGTCCATCCGGAAAATGGGGGCAGGTGTCCCTCCTTGAGGGGCTGCTGTGGGGCTTTAAGGAGAAGTGTCGGGAGTGGGTTTGCAGTCTTGGCAGCATTGCTGCGGCCGCTCGTTAACTGCCTCATCCATTCATTACTTCACTAACTCATCCCTGACCCCACTCGTTCACTTCATTATTCACATTCATTGATTCACGCAACCCCTCCCCAACCCCCAGACAGCCAGGGAAGGCCGTCAGGGGCCCGCAGCTCCTGGGAGAAGGCCGTCAGGGTTCATCGGGGGCCCACCGGAGCGTGGGCGGGGACAGCCCCAAGGCTCTGAGGAGGAAGTGGGAGCTTCCACTTCGCTGAACCAACCGGAGCCTCCCCTTCGGCGGCCCCGCGGGGTCGCTGCCTGCCTCCACTACCTCCATCTGCCCCTGAAAGGGGCCAGTACCCCACAGGGCCTCGGGCGGGTGCAGGCGGTGCAGGCGAACCTCCAGCAGAGCAGGTGCTCTTGTTGCTGAGCTGAGACTGGACACATTGAGCGTCAACTGTGTGCTGGGGCCTCGGGACAGAAACCACCAGCGGGTCCCCATGGCCCCTCCTGAAGTTTCCTTTGCCTTGGTTTGGGGCTTCCCTGCCTTTACCGCTCTCTGGACATTTGGACATTCCTGACCTAGGCCTGGCCCAGAGTGTCCCTGAGCTGGTGGGGAATGCCTGTTTTGCTCTCATTTAATCGTTTTTTGGGTTTCCTTCTATTTATGGCAAGGGAAACTGGTTTTCCATTCTTGGTGACACGAAGGTTCCCTTTTGAAATATACTCACGGAAGTAAAAACAGAAAAGGGGATCAAAATAAAGGAAAAATAGCGAGTGCTTATGTGCTTCTTATGTTGTTTTCTGTCGATAAGAATAACAGCTCAGGTGGTGATGAGGGAGGGCCAAAACCCATGCCCAACACACAGGTGCTCACGGTAGGTGCTCAGTGAGGGTGGTGGAATGGATGGATGCTGGGTCTTGAGGTTAGCCCAAAGGAAAACAAAGAAAAACAAATCAACTTCTTTGTTTTTAAAATACTTTATTGATTTTTTTTTTTTTTTTACAGAGAGGAAGGGAGAGAGATAGCTAGAAACATTGATCAGCTGCCTCCTGCACACCTCCCACCAGGGATGTGCCCGCAACCAAGGCACAAGCCCTTGACCCGAATCGAACCGGGGACCTTTCAGTCCGCAGGCCGACACTCTATCCACCAAGCCAAACCGGTTACGGCAACAAGTCAACTTCTGAAGCTGGTCTAATGAAAATGAATTCACCAACTCTCTGATCCCCAAACCCTCTGGGTTCCCCCAACATCCACCTGTGAAAGGGCCTCATCTGGGCCTGGGAATACAGCAAGAACACATTACATGTACACTGGGTGAGCCTGTCCTGGGGGGTGGAAGTGGCTGGTGTGAGATGTTTTCTCTCTGCAGGAGTCCTTGCACGGTAGGTCAGTCAATCAACAAACACTGACTGGACTGAACGATTCTCCCAGGCCTGCAGGAGGCTGAGGATACACCACAGCCTTGGGGAGCGGTCAGCAGGGCCACCAGTCATACAGCCGGTTCTGCCAGATATCAATCTGGCCCCATCCTTGGGGCCGAGGGTTGACGTGTGAATTACAAAATGGCCTTGTGAAAGACAGAGAGATACAGTGCCAGCCCAGAGGGCAGGGCCTGGGTCCCCTCCCTGCGGCCAGAGAAACACCTGCCCTGGACTGGGGAGGTGGCTGCCCATCAGGCTCCAGGCAAGGGCAGGAAGGGAGGGAAGGGCTGCGGTCTTCGGCAGTAACCTGATCCTCAGGAATGCGGCGGGGCCAGATGCACCCCCTACCCGAAGCCGGTGCCTCTCTTCTGGTCGCCCCCGGGGTCCTACCACCCGGGTCTCCGCCATCCCTGCCCTCTCCAACCCATGGAGCCTAAGGTCCCGGGACTGCCCCTACTAGCCGCACCCAGACCTGCGGGGTCCTGAGCGCCCGGGACCATCCCCGGCTAGCCTCACCCCCGGAACGACCCTCGCCTCACCCCTTTCAGCTTCCTGCTTAACTCCTTTTTTTCCGTTTTATTCAATAGGTTTTAAGTTTCTGCATCTTCAAGTAAAGACCAAACATTAAAGCGAGTTGCAGGTTGCTTTAAACAAGACAGCAGATCTCTCTGCGCTGGCCAGAGGCCAGAGCCCGGGCGATGGGGGTGGGTGGGCTCAGATTAAGCCTCTGTAGGGAAAGGGAGGACCGGCTGAGTTCTGGTTGGGTTTGGGCAGGTCGTGGACCCCCTCTGGACACTGCTCTAGGAAGTGGGATAATGTCCCCAGACTCTTGAAGCTGCTGGGAGAATAAAGCTGAAAATACAGTCCGGAACAAATAATCACCCACCTCAGTTTTGGTGTGGACTCTGCCACCTCACTTTCCTTCTCTCCCTCCGTCTCTCTGGCGCCCCCCCAATCCAGCTCCACCTTTCTCTGCCCTCCATCAATGTGGCCAACTGGCTTCTGCCCCAGGGCCTTTGCACTTGCTGTTCCCACTGGGACACTCTGCCCTTGATTATCTCCTGACTTGCTCCTTCATTTGGCACCACCTCCTGTGATTCCTCTCCCAGATTACTCAACTCTAAAAAACATCCTCCTTTACCCTCCATGGAAGAAGCACCATTTATTCTCCAGGAAGCTGTTTGCCACTTTCTTCTTTCGGAGCTTGTGCTGGGCGGGTGGGGTTGTTTGTGTCATTCATGTGTGTCCCATCACTGGGCTCACAATAGGTGCTCAATCAATGTACATGGAATGGATGAAGGAAGGAATGGTAGTTATACCTAGCTCACTGGAAGGGGCTGGTTGATGGACTTAGGGTCTCCTTGATCTGCCCAAGAAGCCCCCAGTCTCAGGGACAGATCTGGACACAGCCCCTCTTCCCAGCCCTGTGGGGTCAGGGCTGGCCCAAATGGAGGGGCAGGGCTGGGGTGTCCCAGAGAGCTCCCTGGCTGGAAGGAAGGAAATGGTAGGGAAGGGCATTAGGTCAGAAGGAATAGTAAGTGCACTGCAGAGGAGCCTGGGGGGTGGGGGTGGGGCGGGGTCAGGCCTTAGAAAGTGAGGCTGGTAAAGTCTGCCACTGCACTTAGAAGCTAAGGTCTTCCCCTCCCAGCTTCAAGGACCCTCCCCTCCCCTCCCCTATTTGGGGTATACTGAGCCAGACTCAAATGGTGGACAGGGTTCAGTCAGATGGAAGGGGTCTAGGGAAGTCTCCAGGGGCATGGCATGGTTAAAGAAGGCTTCTTGGAGGAAGGAATACTGGAAGTGGGTTTTGAAGGATATGTAGGAGTTTGCCTGGAAGCTACAGAAGGGCACTCCAGGCTAAGGAAACTCCAGACCAAAAAACAGCCGTTAAATTTGGCTGCATGGCCCTAACCGGTTTGGCTCAGTGGATAGAGCGTCAGCCTTCGGACTCAAGGGTCCCAGGTTCAATTCCGGTCAAGGGCATGTACCTTGGTTGCGGGCACATCCCCAGTAGGGAGTGTGCAGGAGGCAGCTGATCGATGTTTCTCATCAATGTTTCTAACTCTCTATCCCTCTCCCTTCCTTTCTGTAAAAAATCAATAAAATATATATTTAAAAAAAATTTGGCTGCATAATAATAAAGTAAAACAAAGATAGTGAACATTTGTTAAGCCTATACTGTTTCTGCAAATCCAGTGAAAATCCCAATACACCATGAGATAGGTAGGAGTATTTGCTCCATTTTCATGAAGAGGAAACTGGGACTCAAAGAGGTAACCTGCCTTGGCTTCCATATGCCTCCGTTTCTCAAGGTCTGTCTGCTGGTCAGTCTTTCAGCTCAGGCTGCCTCTGCCCACAGATCACCAGACATTCATCTACCAATTAAGGTAAAAAAAAAAAAAAAAAAAGCCCTGGCCGGTTTGGCTCAGTGGATGGAGCGTTGGCCTGCGGACTGGGGGGTCCCAGGTTTGATTCCGGTCAAGGGCATGTGCCTTGGTTGCGGGCATGTCCCGGTGGGGAGTGTGCAGGAGGCAGCTGATCGATGTTTCTAACTCTCTGTCCCTCTCCCTTCCTCTCTGTAAAAAAAACAATAAAATATTTAAAAAAAAAAAAAAAAAAGGTCAGGACCCACAGTCGGGGTGGAGCCTCCCCAGGCCACCCAATCACTCTCCTGCCTTGGAGAGAAGCATGGCCCCCTCTCTTCCAATCTTGCTCCAGCGAGGGGTCCCAGGATGGGGCTGGCTATAGGTTCGGCCTCTACTCCCTTCCAACAGGGGTCCCTTCATGCCCAAGCTGGGACCCAAGAGGACAGGTCAAGAGGGCACAGAAACTTACATGCCTGGAAACAGACACGCATGTACACAAGGTACCCTGCTCCACACATGAACACACACACAAGCACAGGTAGACAAGTGTGTACACAGATACACACCCACATGCCTGGCCCTCTGCCTGCCAGGCCAGTCCAGGCCTCTTGCCCATAATCACAGTCTCACTCTTAGCCTTTTTGCTCCAAGGCCATTGAGGGCAAGGCCAGGTGAAAAAGGGAGTTGGGGGGGGGGGGTGCACCTCCCCACAGGCTAGTTACACAAACCAAGGCCAGAGATGGCCACGGCAAACACAGCCAGGCAGTGTTCTCCTTTAACACTCTGCGTCCGCTGTACGCCAGGTAGGCCCCGTACAGGGAGCTGCGGAACTACCAGGCCCAGGCAGTGTTCTCCTTTAACACTCTGCGTCCGCTGTACGCCAGGTAGGCCCCGTACAGGGAGCTGCGGAACTACCAGGCCCAGGAGAGACGAGGTTCTTAGCTTCTTGAGCCTTACGATCCACTCCATCTGGATAATTCCAAGGTAATGAGAACAAGGTGAGTAGGAAGGGCCTCTCTGAGGACACACTTTGCACTGGGCCAAGGAATCACCAGAGGGCATAGCAGGTACAAAGGTCCTGGGGTAGTAATGATCTGGGAAGCCAAGGTTCAGCGAGGGTAAGGGTGAAAGGCCAGAGGAGGAAGAAGGGTGTGGACTCGGAGCCTCCACCACCTGGCTGAGAAGGAGGCTCCCTCCTGAGTGGGGTGGGAGCCAAGGAGGGGTTGTATGCAAGGGCTGTCTGTCAGACTCAGATATCCCAGGGATCCCAGGGGGGTGTTGGGGGGGTTGTTCCCTCCCTCCTCCCTCGTATCCCATCCCCAGCCAGCCTTTAGGGCGGCTCATTAAGCCCTAACAGTCATGATAATGGTAATAAGCAGGTAATAATTACCAGCTGGGATAAGAGAGAAAGGGGGGAGGAGGGAGGAAGAAAGGGGGAGGGAGGGAGGGAGAAAGGGGGAAGGGGGAGGGAGAAAGGGGGAAGGGAGAGGGCGGAATGGGGCAGGGGGCGGGGTATTAAAGGAAAAACTGTAGGGCACTCTAACCGGAGGACCCACAGCAGGCCTTGGCAGACCTAGAGTTAAAATGTATGCGGTTGCCCAGGGGCATGGACCGCAGGGTTCTAAGGGCTGGTCACTCGCTGAGCCTGATTCGCATCTGTCAGGAATTTGGACCCTCTGCTTTAGAGGGCTCCCAGTGAACAATATTAAGATCAAAGCGCGTCCAGCAATTTCTGGCAGCCCTCCTTTCCCCTCCTCTGTCTGTTTGAGGCACACACACCACCGGACATGGGAGTGAGGGTGGGTGAAGGCAGACTTGGCTCACATCTCCGGCGAGTCACTGGCCACCGCTCCCCACCCCTTCAGGCCCCAGAGCGCACAGAGACTGGCCGAGATGCGTTAGGGGAACCACCGTCTGCGCAGTGGAACGGGAGGCGCCAGGGAGTTATCCATCTGGGACCCCATATCCCCCACCCCTGTTCCCCGGGACCAGCACCGCCCCCGCCGAACTGGCCCCACGCGCAGACGCGGGGCGGGGCTTTGGAGCAGGCGGGCGCCTGGTGGCCGAGCCTATCACGCCACCCCGGACGTGCCTTGGCGGGAGGCGGCGCTGGGGGCCTTCATTGTACACAGCGATCCCGGGGCGGGGTGACCCGGCCCAGACGCGCGGCCCACCCCCATGATGTCAACCCACAAGGCAGCGCGCTGTTGTGCCGTTTACCGCGTGTCACCGGGGCAACGGCAGCCGGGGGAGCGTCGATGGCTTGGCCACGCCCTTCTATGTAAATGAGATACGTCATCCGCGCCCAATGGCGAGCGGGGGCAATGAGCTCATCGCGCTGGGCCGAGGCTATAAGAAGGCGCGCGGGTTGCGCGGCGCAGGAGCCGCCGCCAACGGAGGGCCGGGCGCAGCGGCCACAGCCTGGGCGGGCTCAGGGCCAAGCGGACGGGGGGGGGCCCGGGCCTCTCGGGAGGCCGCGGCCACTCCCCTCCCCCCCGGACCGGCGCGGCGGGGGAGGCGGAGGATGGAAACACCCTTCTACGGCGATGAGGCGCTAAGCGGCCTGGGCGGCGGCGTCAGTGGCAGTGGCGGCGGTGGCAGCTTCGCGTCCTCGGGTCGCCTGTTCCCCGGGGCGCCCCCGACGGCAGTGGCCAGCAGCATGATGAAGAAGGATGCGCTGACGCTAAACCTGAGCGAGCAGGTGGCAGCGGTGCTCAAGCCCGCGGCCGCGCCGCCCCCGGCCCCCCTGCGCACCGACGGCGCCCCTGGTGCGGCGCCCCCCGACGGCCTGCTCGCCTCGCCGGACCTGGGGCTGCTCAAGCTCGCCTCGCCAGAACTCGAACGCCTCATCATCCAGTCCAACGGGCTGGTCACCACCACGCCGACGAGCACGCAATTCCTCTACCCCAAGGTGGCGGCCAGCGAGGAGCAGGAATTCGCCGAGGGCTTCGTCAAGGCCCTGGAGGACTTACACAAGCAGAACCAGCTGGGTGCGGGCGCAGCCTCCGCTGCCGCAGCGGCCGGGGGACCCTCGGGCACGGCCCCGAGCGCCGCGCCTCCTGGCGAGCTGGCCACGGCGGCGGCCACGCCCGAGGCGCCGGTCTATGCGAACCTGAGCAGCTACGCGGGTAGTACCGGGAGCGCGGGGGGCGCTGCGACGGTCGCCTTCGCCGCGGAACCCGTGCCCTTCCCGCCGCCGCCCCCGGGCGCGCTGGGGCCGCCGCGCCTCGCCGCGCTCAAGGATGAGCCTCAGACCGTGCCCGACGTGCCGAGCTTCGGCGAGAGCCCGCCGCTGTCGCCCATCGACATGGACACTCAAGAGCGCATCAAGGCGGAGCGCAAGCGGCTACGCAACCGCATCGCTGCCTCCAAGTGTCGGAAGCGCAAGCTGGAGCGCATCTCGCGCCTCGAGGAGAAAGTGAAGACGCTCAAGAGCCAGAACACGGAGCTGGCGTCCACCGCGAGCCTGCTGCGCGAGCAGGTGGCGCAGCTCAAGCAGAAGGTCCTCAGCCACGTCAACAGCGGCTGCCAGCTGCTGCCCCAGCACCAGGTGTCCGCGTACTGAGCCCGCGCGCGGGGCGCATGCGCGGCCCCCCTCCCCGAGAGGCGGGCTCGCGTGGGGGGGGGGCGTGGGTGCCCCGGACTTGGAGAGGGCGTGGCCCCGGGGACGCCCCCGGATGGTGCCAGGACTTGGAGAGGGCGCCGCACAGTCGACAAGCTGGAACCCCTGCTGCCGGGGGGCCAGCGCATGACCCCCCCCGCCCCTCCCTCACGCTGCCTCTACCCTCTGCGCGTGGCCATCCCGAGTTGCACAAACCCGCGCGCCCGGCTGCCCCTTTGTACGCACCGCCGCTGAAGAGGGTTCCGAGGGGGCGCAGCCTGAAGCCCTGCGTTGCCTTTTCTTTTACTTTTTTTGCATTTGGAAGAGAGAACAGTGTTCGATTCTGCCCTATTTATGTTTCTACTCGGGAACAAACGTTGGTTGTGTGCGTGTGTGTTTTTTTGTGTTGGTTTTTTTTTAAAGAAATAGGAAGAAGAAAACTACTCCTCCCTTTCCTTGCTTTCTGCCCCCGCCCCTCCGTTCTTCCGACAGACACCCACCTTTCCTCCCCACCCTTTTTGCTTTTTTCTCCCCCCCCCCCTCCCCCGTTTTGTTTTGCTACGAGTCTACATTCCTGTTTGTAATACTTGGTTCGCCCGGTTTTCTGTTTTCAGTAAAGTCTCCTTATGGCAGCTCGGCTCTCCGCCTCCTCCTTCCCCGCCGGGGCCTGCCGGGCTGCGCGAGGCCTGGCCCGCTCCCCTCCCCCCGCGCCTCCTCTCCTCTCCTTCCCGGCTCGGAGGGGGGAGCTGGCGCCGGGGAGGGGCCCGCACCTCTGGCGCGGGGCGAGCGCCATCTAGGCGGGCCTGGGCGCCGGGCCGACTACCGTCCGGGCTGGGCGGGGGAATCGCTGGAGATGACAACCAGCGATTGGAACTAGCAAGCTTGCGGGTTGTCCCCTTTGGGGGGGAATGACTGCGGGTTGGGAAGGGGACAGCCCCAGCCGGAGGCAGGAAGAAAAAGGCAGAAACTTTGACTTTCTGGGCCTGTGTTTCCCTGTCTGTGAAATGGGCAGAACAATCGTCAACCTCCGTAAAATTGTGAAAATTAAGTTTGTTTACAGAGCAATGTTTGGCTTAGTCAGTGCTCAATCTGTTTATTATTGATTAGGGGCTGGGGGAAAGTGGCACAGGGATCTGCGCCAGGTGGTCTTTATCTAGAACTGGAGGTGGGGTACCTGCTGTGGGGCCTCCCTTTTATGGCACTAACTGGAAGCCCAGGATTTTCCAAATACTTCCTGAAAGCACCTCCCCCTACGTTATACTCCCCCATTCTGAGAAAACTCTTAGAGTGGTTGAGTGACGGGCTTGAGATCACGCAGCCTTGTTGTTGTTGTTGTTGTTGATCCTCACCTGAGGACACTTTGCCCATTTATTTTATTTTTTTAAGAGGGAGACATTGCTTGTCTCCTCCATGTGACCTGACCTGGACCTGGGATCAAACCTGCAACCAGGTATGTTCCCTTGACCAGGAACGGAACCTGAGACCCTTAGGTGAGCAGGCTGACACTCTAACCACTGAGCTCACAGGCCAGGACCACAGCCTTTTAAGAAGACTGTACAGGGACATTTGGACCTGGGTTTCTCACCTTCAGAGCCCTGACTGCCAGGCTGCCCTCTTCCCTGGCCTCATCTAGGCTTTGCTATTGTGTGGGCCAAAGACCTGGGCTTGGGTGTCTGCCTTGGGGCCACAGGGGGATGTGAGCATTGGTGGCCCAGGACACAGGGCAAGCTGGGCTTTTAGTGTGTGTTGGACACTGACTCTCCCCAGCCCTGCTCAGACGGTGACTGAATTCTGCCTGATTTGCAGGTACAAAGCAAGAGTGGCATATGCCCACAGTCTCGGCCGTTGAAGAGTGGTACCTCACCATCTACACGTTCCCTCTAGCCCTGGTCATCCTGTCTGCCCACTTCTTGAGGCTTTAAGAGCTGCTTTGGGGTTTGGTTTTAACCATGTGACTTCACCTGGCACCACCTTCTGGCAGACATTTCAGGAGGGGCGCCAGAGTGAGAAGAGGGGTGATGCTGAGATGGTGTCTTGACACAAAGTAGACCAAGAGCCATGTTTTAAGGTGCCAGTTTGCCATCTTGTGACCTCAGCCAAGTCTCCCACTTTGGCCTTTTCCTGAGGAGCTGTGATGTGGGTGTGTTCACATCCAGGCAACATCTCCCAGGGCGGAAGTTGGAACAGCTTGGGGGATGAACAACAATGACATAGCTGATACTCAAGTGTGCCCGGTCTATAGAGAAGGAGACCTAGGGAGGTTGCAAGATTTGCCTAAACTGTTCACTCACACTCTGATGACAATTGTGTGTTTTTTCCCCTACACGAACCAATTCTCCAACTCTCCAGACACCAACCGGGTTCCCTCCAGTTTAGTTCTGACAGTTTACCTGGAATGAGCATGGACTCCACAGGTGAAGGGCTCAGTCCCACAGAACTGCCCCCACTATGGACACCAGCACAAGTCTCAGGTTGCCGCCTGTATTTCTGACCAATCAGCTATAAACTGGGGGCTTCCACCACTGCTTCCTCAGATTTGACCATTTGCTAGGACAGCTCACAGGGCCCAGGAAAGCATTTTACTTACTAGTTTACTGATGATAAAGGATACAACTCAGGAACTGCCGGATGGGAGAGATGCACAGGGCTCTAAGCTTCTGTGCCCCCTCTGGGCTGCCACCCTCCCAGCACTTCCACGTGGTCACCAACCAGGAAGCTCTCTTGAATCCCAGAGGTTCCATTGTATAAGCACAACTGATTGCATCTTTGGCCTTTGGTGGTTAATTCAATCTCCAGCCTCCCTCCCCTCCCAGAAGGTTTGAAAGGTGGGGCTGGAAGTTCCAACCCACTAATTAAGCCTGGATCCTTCTGGAGACCTATCTGCAGCTGGACTCTTGCTCTGGCGACTCCCCTGGGAGGCCCAGCTGAGGCCCCTGGGCCTGGCTGTTGTGGCTTTGGCGGGACCTGCTGAGCGGAGGCCAAGGTGTGTGTCAGCCTCAGCCTTGCCAGCAGTGATTCATTCACACCAGGCCTCGGCCGGCCTAGCCCCAGGAGGTGATGGGATGGCAGCTTCACTTCCTTCGCCAAGGCTGTGGCTAAGAGTCAATGCCCATTTCCACCAGGCGTGCGTGGATCCCAAAGGGGCCTTGGGCCCAGCCCTACCCTGAGGAGCCTTTGTCCTCAGAGCAAGACACAGATACCTGCTTGCTTTCTAAGAAGCAAGCCTCGCAGTGTGGCTCAGTGGTTGAGTGTCAACCTATGAACCAGAAGGTCACAGTTCAATTCTTGGTCAGGGCACATACCCAGCTTGCAGTTGTGGGCTCAATCCCCAGTGGGGGGCATGCAGGAGGCAGCCAGTCAATGATTCATCATTGATGTTTATCTCTCTTCCTCTCTGAAATCAATAAAAATATATTAAAAAGAAGAAGCAAGTCAGAGTTTTCTTTGTTTTAAACCCTCATGGCTCCTAGGTGCCTTCTTAATAAAACCCAAAGTGCCCTGTCCTCTCCTAGGCCCCAAGTGTGACCCCTCCCTGCCCTCTTCTCTTTCCCTTACCTCCATATCAGCTTCCTCTCTGTTCCCTCATTGTGCCCAGCTTGCTCCCACCTCGGGGCCTTTGCCTACACTGTGCCCTCCACCTGAAACTCCCTTCCCCCAGTTTGCGCAAGACCAACTCCTCCCCTGTGGGTCAGCCCACCCACCCCCTCTTTGATCCCTTCCTGAGTTTCACAGCCCCAAATTACTTGGGTTGTGTCCCCAGACTCACATCAGATCTCAGCCCAAACTAGGTGCTCAGCAAATGCCCAAGGGACAGGCTGCTTCCAGGCGCGTGGAGGTAGAGGTGGGTCACTTCCGTGTTCAGAGCCCTAACTTCTGCTCAGGGTGGGCTGGTAATACATAGCAACCAACATGACTCTCGGCTCTGACCCAGGTCCAGCCCACCTACTCCTGAGTCTGCCTTCTAGAGCCCCCTCCTCCCAGGAGCTGGCATTGATTGGCCGGAACATGGCTGTGAGTCACAAAGCCACCCTGGCACCAAGGCCCCAAGGTTGGCCATTCAGGCTGTTGGGTTCAGCTTCAGGGGCAGGTGAGTGGAGCTTTTGGAGGGCTTAGTGGGGGTACATGGGGACCTGATCATTCTTCCCTGGTCCCCAGTGTCCTCCGAATCTCCTTGGGCCTTCCAGGCCTCTCAGAGTAGGGGTCAGCTCCCCTACCTCTCAAAGCAGAGCACTAAAGTCCCCCAAAGGCCTGATGGTGGGTTTGTCTGCCTGGAGGCCCAGCCTGGAGAGTCTTGGGAGCCTAGGGAAGTGGGCTGAGCTTGTGTGACACATAGGCAAACTGAGGCTCAAGAGTTTACTCAGAATTGCCAAGGCAGTCACTCAGCTTGTATGTTTGGGGGGCCCTATTCTTCCTTTATATCCCCTGTACCCCCCTTTCTCTTACTCTGTTGTCTGGTTGAATTCATCCAAAGGGTCGGACCATGTAGTTGCTAAAGCCCCAGGATGGTCCCTAGGATGGACCAATTCAGACCTTAAAGCTGCCAAATCCAAGTTTGGAAGGTTGGACTCCATCCATCTATTCATCCACCCATTTATCCATTTCACCCATCCATCTATAAACATCTATTAAGCACTTACTTTGTGGACTGTTCTAGGCTCTGGGGTCCAAAAGTAAACAAAAGAGACAGCTATCCCCACCGATGGGTAGCTCAGAGTCTTAATGGGGGAGGCAGACCAGAAACAACATAAAGAAGTAAGACACATAGTATGCTGGCTTCTCCAGACATCAGGTTCAGTGAAATGGGGACAATGACTGGGCCCACCTCCGGGGAGCTGGCCTCAGGCCCATTTGCTCTTATGACTCAGTTCACATTGCCCCTTGTTCTCTCTTTTAAAAAAACAAAAAACATTACACACACACACACACACACACACACACACACACACACACACACATATATATGTTTTTATTGATTTCAGAGAGAGGAGGTGAGAGGGAGAGAGAGAGAGACACATCAATGACGAGAGAGAATCATCAATCGGCTGCCCCCTACTGGGGATGGAGCTGCAACCCAGGCATGTGCCCTGACCAGGAATTGAACATGACCTCATGGTACCTGGGTCAAAGCTCAACCACCGAGCCACACCAGCCGGGCACCCCTTGTTCTCAATGGGCCTGGCCGTCTTGGGCGGGGGTGAAGGTCGGGCAGGGTGCTGGACATTCAGGCTATCACACAGGTGAAGCCAGAATATTCATCATGAAAGGAGGGGTTGGATGAGTCTTGGAAAATTAATTGATTCTGGTCAACACTCTTGAAGTGTCTAGTCCATTATCCTCTCAATTGATGACGTGGCTGAATTTAAGTCTAGCATGTTACTATTTTCCTTTCTGCCCTCTCTACGTTTTAGTCCCTTATCCCCCTCTTCTGCCTCCTTTTGGATGATTTGAATCTTTAAATGATCCTCTCCGTGTGTACTCTGTGATAAAGAAGTTCCTTGGTCTCCTTCCAAGTGAGTACAACGTTCATCTTCATCCATAGAGGACACTGTTGAGACATTGTAGGAAGAAGAGACTGACCGGCAGGAAGGGTCGGTGGTGGAGGTGTGGAGCCTCCACGTGGAACTTGCCTCCGTCGTGGGTACAGATCATCATCCCTCTGTGATTTTTCCGTCGTAACCTGGTGGAAATCTTTCTCCCGTCTTCTCGGCCTCCAAACCGGAGCCCTCATGGCGGCCCATGCACTGTGGGCCTCCGGCCCCACCCGGCACCCGGACTCCCAGTGTGTGCTTACATCACCAGTTGCTGATCACCTGCTCCTCCGCCTTTTCGTTGCCCAGCAGCTCCAGACCAGCTCCGGCACGGCCAAACCAGCAAACATCTCTGCGATTTGGTAGGCCAAACCACATACGCTCCGAGGAGGGCCAAACCTGTTCCAAATCTGCCCGTCCTTGGAGACCACCTGGAGTTCCATCTATCTTATGGTTCGTCTTCTATCATTATGAACAATTCTTTATATTAAACTTCCCTCTTTTAAACTATTGTGTAGTTTCTACCTCCCGATTGAGCCCAGACTGCTACAGGGTGGCTCCACTGTCTTCTGGATTCCATCCTTTCGGATGAAAACTTGGCTGATTCACGAAGTTGCTTGTGTTACGTATTATTTTTCTCTGGCTGCTTTCAAAATTTGACCTTTGTTTTTCAGGACATTGACTGGATTGAGCTCTGGTGTGTATTTCTTTGTATTTATCTTGGGATTTTCTGAGATTTTTAAATCTATAAAAAAAATTTTTCAAACAATTTTTATTTCTTCACGTATTTTTTTATGCCCTTCTCTCTTTTCTGGGACCCAATTACATGTATGTTAGACGTTTTTGATGTTGTCCACAGATCCCTAAGTCTTGCTTTATGGCCCAGTTTCCTCCTCTGTGATCTTCAGATTGGACAATTTCTATCTATTTATATTCAAGCTCACTGACTCTTCTGTCATCAGTTCTCTGCTTGTTGGCCCATCCAGAGAGTTTTGAAATTTCAGGTATTGTGTATTTTCAATTTTAGAATCTCCACCTGTTTTTTTTTACTAATATATCTTTTTAAAAATGATTTTAAAATCTATTTTTCTTATTGATTTCAGAGAGGAAGAGAAAGAGAGAAACATCAATGGTGAGAATCATTGATTGGCTGCCTCCTGCATGCCCCCTTCTGGGGATTAAGCCTGCAACCCGGGCATGTGCCCTGACTAGGAATCGAACAATGGCCTCCTGGTTCATAGGTCAATGCTCAACCACTGAGCCACACCGGCTGGGCTCACTTGGACTCTTTACCACATGCAAACATTTTTCCCAGTCTTTTTGTCTTTGACCACGTTTATGGCATCATTTGCCATACATTTTTTTCTCTTTATGAAGTCTTTTTCAGATTTTTTTATCTTTTTCAGAATTTTTGAGTTTCCTATTTAGTTCTATAAAAGCTCCCTAATTCACATGTTATGCACACATTCTAATATTTGTTCTCATACTTTTTAAATCCATCTGGAAATTTTTGGACTATGGGGTGAGATAAGGGTCCAAGCTGTGTTCCCCAGATGGGTTGCCTCATACATTTGTTTTGTGCCTTCTACCATGATTTTTACCTCCTGAATTAAAATACAATGTACCATTGTTACATTGGGATCAAATTTGGTTTCATCCTTCGGTCTCCGTGGTTTGTCTCGCTCTGGCTAGGTACCATGCTGTGCTTATGATGGCTTTTGAGTATATTTATATACCTATTAAGTCAGGGTCTTCTTACTAGTCTTCCTGTTCATGATCTTGGCTACTCTCATTTATTCTTTTATTTGAACTCTGAAAGCCTTCCTTCGTTTTCAAAAAACTCCCTGTTGGGATTCTAAGTGGACACGACGTGCTCTCTGTGAATTGTGACATTGTGTAATACTAAGTTATATGAATCCTTTCTTCCTAGCCTTGTGGTACAGCTTTCAGATGGCGTTCGCCTCCTTTCTTGGCCTTCGTATAATTCTAACTTTTGTGTAAAATTTGTTTCTGTGACTTGTATAATTTTTGACATTACTATGAATGGTATTTCCCCCCTTTCCATTTTAATTTACAGCTCATTTTGCATCAAATGTAGAAAAGCTGCTGGGTTTTGTATGCAGCCATGTGCCTTAGGAAAGACAGAAGATAAGAACATATAGATACTGCCCTGGCTGGTGTGGATCAGTTGGAGCATTGTCCCGTGCACTGAAGAGTCGTAGGTTCAATTCCTGGTCAGGGTGGGGATCAGAGTGTGTACGGGAGGTAACGGATCCATGTTTCTCTCTCTCTTTTACTCTCTCCCTTCTGCTCTCTAAAAATCAATGAACATAACCTCAGGTAAGTATTAAATGTATGTATATATAGCCCTGGCTAGTGTGACTCAGTGGTTAGAGTGTGGGCCTGTGCACTGAAGGGTCAAGGGTTCAATTCCCAGTCAAGGGCATGTACCTGGGTTGCAGGTTCAATCCCCGTGCAGGAGCAACTAATCGGTGTCTTTCTTACATCGATATTTCTCTCTCACTCCCTCTCCTTCCCTCCCTTCCATTCCCTCTATAAAACAATGAAAAAAATATCCTCAGGTGAGGATTAACAACAACAAATGTATATATATATATATACTAGTGGCTCAGTGCATGAAAATCGTGCATGGGGGCGTTGTCCCTCAGCCTGGCCTGCACCCTCTCCAATCTGGGACTGCTGGCTCCTAACCGCTCACCTGCCTGCCTGATCACCCCTAACCACTCTGCCTGCTGGCCTGCTCGCCTCCAACTGCCCCACCCGCCAGCCTGCTCACCCCCAACTGCCCCTCGTTGCTGGCCTGATCACCCCCAATTGGCCCCCCTGCCAGCCTGCTCACCCCCAACTGCCCCCCACCCCCAACTGGCCCCCTCTGCCAGCCTGCTCACCCCCAACTGCCCCCCACCCCCAACTGGCTCCCTCTGCCAGCCTGCTCACCCCCAACTGCGCCCCCTGCCAGCCCGATCACCCCCAATTGCCCTCCCCTCCTGGCCTGATCACCCCTAATTGCCTCTGCCTCAGCCCCGCCACCATGACTTTGTCCAGAAGGATGTCCAGAAGGTCTCCTGGTCTAACTAGCATATTACCCTTTTATTAGTATAGATTTTTGTTACACACACACACACACACAGGCTGTCCAAAAAACTGTATACACACTTTAATAGCTGTGTATTAAAATGAAATTTTGGCCAAAACCGGTTTGGCTCAGTGGATAGAGCGTTGGCCTGCTGACTGAAAGGTCCCAGGTTCGATTCCAGTCAAGGGTGTGTACCTGGGCTCCTGGCACATCCCCAGTAGGAGATGTGCAGGAGGCAGTTTGATCGATGTTTCTCTCTCATCGATGTTTCTAACTCTCTCTCTCCCTTCCTCTCTGTAAAAAATCAATAAAATATATTTTTAAAAAATAATAATAAAATAAAATGAAATTTTGAAAATGAAATATATTTTAATAAACACTGCCTTTATAATTATTCAAAGTGTGTGTATACATTTTAAATGTATACACAGATTTATATAAATTACATTTCAAAATTAAAATATTAATGTTTAATAATATATATATTTAAATATAGAATATATAAATATATATTTATAGATATACTAGAGGCCCAGTGCACGAATTCGTGTATGGGTGGGGTTCCTCGTCCTGGCTGGCGAACAGGGCTGATCAGCGCTGGACGGCCAGGTGAAGGGACTGCGGGATGGCCAGGGGGAGGGACCGTGGGAGGTTGGCTGTGGCATCCCACTGACCACCAGGTTCACCCCTGGTAGTGCACATCATAGCGACTGGTCAACGGGTTGTTTGGTCAACCAGTCTTAATGGTCACTTAGGCTTTTATATATATAGACGTTTGTTTGGTTTTTTAATCCTCATTCATTGATTTTTCAGAGAGAAGGGAAGGAGGAGAGAGAGAGAGAGAAACATCTATCAGTTGCCTCCAACACATGCCTTAACCAGGGCCAGGGACCAGAGCTGGGGATCAAACCTAAAACCCTAACATGTACCCTTTTTAAAAAGTATATTTTTATTGATTTCAGAGAGGAAGAGAGAGGGAAGGAGAGATAGGAACTTGAATGATAAGAGAGAATCATTGATGGGCTGCCTCCTGCACATCCCCCAGTGAGGATGGAGCCCACAACCCGGGCATGTGCCCTGACCAGGAATTGAACCATGACCTCCAGGTTCATAGGTCAATGCTCAAGCACTGAGCCACACCAGCTGCACTATTTTTTTAAATTAGAATGTCTTGGGTCTTTTAGGTAGACAATTCCGGCACCTGCTAGCTCTCCTTTTAAAATATTTACACTGTGTAAATGCACCAGAGCTTTTTTAAAAATATATATTTTATTGATTTTTTACAGAGAGGAAGGGAGAGGGATAGAGAGTTAGAAACATGGATGAGAGAGAAACATCAATTCAGGTGCCTCCTGCACACTCCTTACTGGGGATGTGCCCTTGACCAGAATCGAACCTGGGACCCTTCAGTCCGCAGGCCAATGCTCTCTCCACTGAGCCAAACCAGCTAGGGCCACCAGAGCTTTTTTTATCCACTCATCTACTGATGGGCACTTAGGCTGTTTCCAGATCATAGCTATCTATATATATAAAAGGCTAGGTGACCATCTGACCAGTAGCTATGATGCACAATGACCACCAGGGGGCAGATGATTCAACCAGTAGCTATGATGCGCACTGACCACCAGGGGGCAGAGGCTCAATGCAGGAGCTGCCCAGCTTTGGTGACTTCGCAGTGGCAGTTCTTCGGTGACGCACCCCGGAACCAGAGAGGAAGGAGCCCGATTCTGAGGTATGTCACCCAAGAACCGCCCTCGTGCAATCTGGGACCCCTCAGGGGATGTCAGAGAGCCGGTTTTGGTGGATCCCCGCAGGCCAGGCCGAGGGACCCCACCTGCTGGAGGGATCCTGTGCACTCTGCAGACACCCTTCAAGCCCTGTACTGCCCCAGGTGCAGCCAGCCGCTGGCAGCGGGCCAGGAAGGGACAGCAGGAGGTTGGCTCCAGGGCATGTCTAGCCCGTCTTGCCCTGTCCCGCCCCACTGGCCACCTCCTAATTAATTTCCTTTCAATGTGCACGAATCCGTGCACCAGGGCACTAGTTATAAATAACGGTGAAGGCCTGGGATGGGGCTGGAGCTGGATGGAAATGGGCAAATGGGGACATCTGTAATACTGTCAACAACAAACAATTAATACAAATATTTACACTGATTATTCAAGTCCTTGTCATTTTGCTTTTAAAAATGATACCTGCAGTGGGGGTGCATCTTTTTTAAAAAAATATTTTGATTGATTTCAAAGAGAAAGGGAGAAGGAAAGAGAGACAGAACATCAGTGATGAGAATCACACCCCACACTCGGGTTGAGCCCACAACGCAGGCATGTGCCCTGACTGGGAATCGAACTGTGACCTCCGGTTCATAGGTCGATGCTCAACCACTGAGCCACGCCGGCTGGACCATCTGTGCATCTGTTCCTTTAATGAAAACGACTGCAGGATTTCACCATTTAAAGTGGCATTTGCCGTGGTTTTGTGGTTAGCCTTACCATCTTTAATACTATTCTATCTATTTTTATAAGTTGTTATTAGAAATAGCCATTGCAGCCCTAGCCGGTTTGGCTCAATTGATAGAAAGTCGGCCCAGGTCCTATTCTGGTCAAGGGTATATACCTTGGTTGCAGATTCCCTGGCCCTGGTCGGGGTGCGTGCAGGAGGCAACCAATCAATTCGTCTCTCACATCGATGTATCTCTCTATCTTTTCCTCTCCCTTCCACTCTCCCTAAAAATCAATGGAAAAATATCCTCAGGTGAGGATTAACCAACCCCTCCCTCCCTCCAAAAAAGAAATAGCCATTGCATTTGATAAAACACCTTTTAAAAAAAAATTTTTTTTATTGATTGAGGAAAGGAGAGAGAGAGATAGAAACATCAATGATGAGAAAGAATCATTGATTGGCTGCCTCCTGCACGTCCCCTACTGGGGGGGATCGAGCCTGCAATCCGGGCACAGTGAATCAAACTTGGGACCCTTTAGTCTGCAGGCCAACGCTCTATCCAGCTCTATCCACTGAGCCAAAATGGCTACGGCGATAAAACACCTTTTTGACATTTTTTTTGAAAAACCATAGGCTGCCTTTTTAATTTCTAGATATAATGAATTACCTTGGCGATTTGTACGTATTGAGCCATTCTTCCACCCTAAGCCCTGCTTGCCTATAGTCTTCTTTTGGTAACTGATCATGATGTTTTGGAATATTTGAATTTTATTCATGAGGTTTCATTTTCACAATCCACACAGACCCACACGACTATCTCTAAGGCCTCTTTCTGTCCCCTCCCAGCCACCCATGTTTTAACTGAGAGAGAGAGAGAGAGAGAGAATACCAGCTTGTCCCACTTACGCATTCATTGGTTGTTTCTTGGATGTGCCTGACCAAGGGATGGCACCCGCAACCTTTTTGTATCAGGGATGCCGTTCTAAACAACTGAGCTACTTGGCCAGGGCCTGTACTGACTTCTAATTGCAGAGCTTAACTTCCGTTCCCTTTTCATTTCTTAGAGTTGGAATAACCCATTTTTTTCTTTCACTCAAAATAATATATGTGAGATACATGTATATCGCTGCCTTTTTTTGTAGCTGTGTTGAATGTGATACATTGATTTACAAATAAGTCAATAATTATATTGATATTTATTTATACTGATACCAGAGGCCCAGTGCATGGAATTTGCGCATAGGTAGGGTCCCTGGGCCTGGCCAGTGATCAGGGCCGATTGAGGCCTTCTGAATGCTGACTGGGGCCTGCCTTCCAGCTGCCAACCAGGGCCTCCCTTTCCTGGCTGCCAGCTGCCAGCCAGGGCCTGCCTTCATTCTGCGCCTCCCCCTGGTGGTCAGCGCATGTCATAGCGAGCGGTTGAACTCCCAGTCTCCGGGTCAAACTCCCGAGGGGACACTTTGTATATTAGCCTTTTATATCTATTGATTAATATGCAGTTGATTTATTTATTTTTCTGTTGATGGGCATAAACAGTTAGACCTCTTAAGTATATTCATCAGTGTGGATTATGTTGCCTTCAAGATACGGACAATTTCCCCAAGTGGTCCATATTAAAAATATATACATTTTCATGGATTACAGAGAGGAAGTAAGGGGGAGAGAGAGAGATAGAAACATCAATGATGCCAAAGAATCATTGACTGGCTGCCTCCTGCACACACCACACAGGGGGTTGAGCCTGCAACCTGGGCACGTGCCCTAACCAGGAATCGAACCATGACCTCCTGATTCATAGGTTGACGTTCAACCACTGAGCCATGCCGGCTGGGCCATATTTTTTATTTTAGCCATTCTTGTGGATCTGGATACTATTTCTAATGACTGGATAGCATACAAGTGTTCTGTTGATGAATTTAAGCAACATCTTGTTGATAAGCATTTGGATTGTTTTCAGTTTTTAGTCTTCTAAATAATATAGTGATGAACATTCTGGAATACGCTTCTTCATGCATTTGTAACTGACCCCCTAGCAATCACCTTTTTGGTTATTTCCAGTTGTTTTTGTTTTACAAAATAACACCAGAATACGCTTTCTTGTGCATTCATCTTTGTGGACTTAAAAGTTTTGGGTTTTCTTGACATTTTAATTTTTGCTTTTAGCATCTCTCATGTTGGTCTTGAGCACAGAGCCAGCCCAGGGCAGTGTTGTTGCATGTTGCATGGGATGAAGGGCTGAAGGCTGCTTACTATTGCAAGCTGGCTTCTGAGATTGCACCTTCTCTTCCTGCTCCTCCTCCAACTCTATGACCCCCTAAGGTATGAAGGTGGCTGGGCGAGGGTCTGACTGGTCCAACCAGAAAGGGGGGGCGGGGACTTCAGCTAGACAGGCTCCAGGTTGTGCACCAGGATTGCTTGACAGCCTCCCAACCCTCTCTGCACCAAGGTACTTCTGAAAACCACAGTCATTTCCTCATTCTTCTTCCACCTGCCATTAATCTATCCATCATCTGTCAATCATGCACCATCCATTCACGGATCCATTCATCAGTCCACCAATACCTTCAGCTCTCTCCATTTGTACACTCATTATCTACTCAGATTTTACCTATCCATCCACAAATGCATACCTCTATCTTTCCATCCATTCCTCACTCCATCTACCACCCATCTATCCCTCCATCCCTCCATCCATCCAAATATCTATCCATCTACCTACCCATCCATCCACCAGACACCCATTTACCCACTCACCTACCCATCTATTCATCCATCCATATACTCATCCTCCTACCTAGCCATATACCCCTCCATCCATGTGTCCATTTCTTTAAATAAAATTTTTTTTTTCAAATTGATTTCAAAGAAGAAGGCAGAAGGAGAGAAGGATAGAAACATCAATGATGAGCGAGAATCTTTGACTGGCTGCCTCCTGCACACCCCCTACTGGGAATCAAGCCCGAAACCCGGGCATGTGCCCTTGACCGGAATCAAACCCAGGACCCTTCAGTCCGAAGGCCGACGCTCTATTCACTGAGCTGAACTGGCGAGGGTGTCCATTTTTTTTGGTATTGATCCGTTCATAAATCCATCAACTTCATTTACGCATCCATTCTCATCCATTCTTTCATCCAACCTTTCATCCAGCCCCCCAACCGATCTACCATTCATTCACCCACAGATTTACCTATTCAGTATTAAGTCATGCATTCATCTATCCATTCGACTTTCAATCCAGTCACCCACTCATTTATTAGTCAAGTTAGTCACTCACCCAACACCTACCCATTCATATCCTGAAACCAGACTCTATGACTGAGATGGGGACACAGAAGTGACTCAGACCTGTTTCTTGCCCTCTAGGAATTGATAGTCATTTGTGAGAGGGAAATAACAATCACACACACACACACACACACACACACAGGAAGTTCCCAAAATAGTGTGTGATCAGTGCTGTACTCACAGTATGTGCCAGATACAGGTGGCCAGGAGGCCAGGATAGAGAGGGCTGCAATGGGCAGAAGAAAGATTACAAGGTACCAGGTACAGGATCTAGGTCCCAGGGCAAGTACTTGCTCCAGCCAGGACCCCTCTTGTCTGCACAACTCCTCCCTCTGACTACCTCCCTGCCACCCCACAGGCAGAGTTGATCCACCTGGGAACCAAGACAATGCCACAAGCAACACAGTTACAGTTTTCACCTAGTGGGCAGAGCTCTGACCAGCCCACCCCCAATTACCAAGACAAGGCAGGGACACCTGCATCCAGGGAGACCCTCCTGCAACAGCCTGACAAGGGCAAGATTCCACGCCTCCGGCAGGTGGTCGAAAGCAAGGCCTTCAGGAACATCCTGGTGGACGAGATGGACATGATGCAGTCTCGCGCAGCCACCCTCATCCAAGCCAACTGGAGGGGCCACCAGCTCCGGCAGAAGCTGATCACCCAGATGTTGACGGCGAAAGGCGTCCAGGCGGCCTGGCGGCGCTTCAAAACCAGGCGCCGCCTCGGGGCGGAGAAAAAAACGCGTGTGGACGAGGAGAACATCCCTTACCACCCCCCTCAGCAGGTGCGGTTCCACCCTTCAGAAGAAGACAGGTATCTTCCGGCCCCACCTGTCATGGTGAATAAGGAGACCCAGTTCCCTTCTGACGACAGCTTGGCTGCCTGTGCCCACGAGCTGGCCCTGCTGCAGCCCTCAGGTGTCCCACCGCCCGGCATGCCAGCTCCTTGTGCCACCGGAGGCCCTAGCATCACTTTCGTGCCACACCAGACTGTTTCCATCAGACTTCCGTGTCCAGTGAGTCTGAGTGCCAAGTACCACCCATGTCTGCTAACAAGAACCATCAGAAGCACCAGCCTTCTCCACTTAGAAGGGGACATGACGAACACCAAGCCAGCGACTGCCAGAGCCAGCAAGGCAGGAGCCCTAGGGCCACCATGTGGAAGGATTGCCCAGACACTTCATGGCCCCCCCAAGGCCCAGACCCAGGCCCAAGTGGAAGCAGAGGTCCTCAGAGCCCCACCCCAGACAGGCCCACCGTCTGTGATGACCAAGACTCCACTCAAGTCGTGCTTGGCATCCATGATGAACAAATCCATACCCCAGCCAAGCCCAACACCCACGGTAACAACAGCCAAGACCCCACCCCAGCTGGACTCAGCAGTCCCCGTGGCCAAGACCACACTCCAGTCGTGCCTGGCAGCAATCTTGAACAAGATCCCACCCCAGCCATGCCCGATACCCACAATGGTAACGAGCACCCCACCCCAGCCGTGCCTGGCAGCCCCAGTGACCAAGACCCCAGCTCAGATGCGACCAACAGTCTTGGTGACCAGCACTGCACCCCAGACACAACCGGCTGCCATGACCTCAATTTTCAAGCCCCCGACACAGACCTGCCCAATTCCTGTGACGACCAAGACCCTGCCCCAGGTCCACCCCACAGCCACGATGTCCAAGTCCCTACTGCACACATGTCCAGTGGCTACGACAGCCAAGACCCCATCTCAGATGCTCCCAGGAGCCTCAACAACCAAGACCCCTACCCAGACACGTATGGCAGCCATGATCACCAAGACGCCAGCCCAGTTACGCTCAGTGGCCACGGTCCTCAGGAGCCTGTGCCTGCCTCCTCCTGCAGATGGAAATCCGAAGGCTTCACCTCCAGCAGCTGTGGAGGACGGGATTCCCAATGCCTCGTCACAAACAAACCTAAACAGACCAAGCGCCAAGGCTGTGGTGAGCGGGAGCCAGGTGGCAGGCACGGTCAAAGTCTCGTCCCATTCACACTTGACGGAGGGAAAGGTGAAATGCTGGCCCCCAGCGCATCTGGGGGCTGGGGCTCCCAAGGCTCCAGCGAGGCCTTTTTCAGAAGCCGAGAAAATCAGGGCCTTCTCCCAGAAACAGGTGAGAATAGCAACCATGTCTAACACCAGCGTGGCCGAAGACAGGAGCAAGGTCTTGTCGAAGGCCCGCCTGAAAACAGATGTCATGAAGCTTCAGTCCCAGGTGGGTGTGCCTGTAGAAATGGCTGTGGTTCTGCCCCAAGCTCACCTGGGCACATGCCCAGCCAAGCCCCTGCCTCGAGCACAGAAGGCCACCTGTTCAACCACAGCCTCGCCCCAGAGACATATGCTTGCAAAGCAGACGAGAGCCCCGCCCCAGGCAAATATCGTCCGGTGTCTGTCCAAGCCCCCATCCCAGGCACACCCACCTGCCAAGCTAACCACGGCCCCATCCCTGGCCCATCCGGGCACGTGTCCGACCAAGACGCAGTCCCAGGCACATCTGACCACAGAAGTGATAAAGGTCCAATCTCAAGCACATCTGCCTGCGAGGCTGACCAAGGCACAGTCCCAAGCCCAGCTGGTCAGAGAAACAGCCAAGTGCCTCTATGCTGCCCACCAGGCCACTGAGCTCAGTAGCAAGGCTCGGTCCCAGCCACTCCTGGCTGGGTTCAAGGCCTCCACCCAGCCCCATCAACACGCCGGCTCTCTTGGCACTTTGTCCCGAGCAAAGCCAGAGGACAGACTAACCCAACTCCCAGCCCATAGCTGTGCCCAGAGCAAAGCTACCAAGGGCCCATGCCAGGGGGCCTCCAAGACCCCGAGCATGCTGGTGCCTCTGCTGGCGTCCACTGGACCTTCCACATGCAACGTCGAATCCTGGGGTGACAGCCGGGCCACCCTGGCCCCGCCATCGGCCACAAGCCCAGCCGCGCCCTGCCAGGAGGAGCTGGGGGCCGCCCAGCTGGCCTCGCTGTGTGCTGAGTTGGCCACTGTGCTGGGCTCCCAGGAGGACATCCGTGCTCTGCTGGAGAAAGCTCTCCCCCAGGGGGAAGTGAGGGCGGCACTGAACCAGGCCCTGTCCAAAGAGATCCTAGGCACCACGATGGCCAAGGCCCTGCCCCAGGGCATGCTGGGCACAGCACTGGTGAAGGCTCTGTCCTGGGGCGAGCTGGGCACTGCACTGTCCTGTGCCCTTTCCCGGGGTGAGCTGCAGGCAGAACTCACGAAGGCCATACAGGGCAGACTGGTGGATGTGCTCTGCAAGGTCCTGACAGAGGAAGACCGGGCTGCCCTGAGCCAGGCCGTGTGTCAGGGTGAGCTGGGCACCGTCCTGAGCCAGTCCTTGTCTCAGGCGGCCCTCCTGACTGGACTCGTCCTCCCTAAGGCCACCTCGAAAACATTGGGAAGTGGGATGATGGTGACGCCGGTCCCAGTGGAGGTGGACTCCAGGGAGAGCCGGTCAACTGCACGGGGGCCCACCATGGGCTGTGTGAGACCACAGCTCAGCAAGGTCAGGGTTCCCCAGGGTGGGGCCTGGGAGGGCGTTGTCACAGGCGGGCCAGCGGGCTATTGGAGGAGATGGGGGATGGGCCCGTGGTCAGGAGGTCACCCTGTTTGTCCAGGGCCTATGTGGGTGCCTCCTCAGTCACCGGGTTGATTACCTCCGTTCTCCATTTTCCCCTGATCGCTGTTTTGGACCCCACTCTGTCGTGGGATAAGGGTGACTCCTCCGTACACCCAGGGGTGGGCGAATCGGCATCAGATCTCCGCTCAGGGTGAGTGACGCAGGCCCCGCTTTGCCTGAGCCGCTCCCCTGCAGCCACCCCGCCATCTGTGACAGCTGCTCATTGCCAATGGTGTGGCCCCAAGCTCCCACAAACCACATGCGGCCAGCAGGATGGCCCCATATCTATCAGCATCACTGGGGGAGGACAGGGTGGCCCCAGGCAAGCTTGCCAGCACTGTGGTGGTGAGAAAACCATCCACTCCCACCAGTTTGTCACCACCTATGGGGGAGGGGGTCTGCTTATTGGTGTCAGCCCTCCGGGGTCACCTGGGGGGACCCCTGAGGTGTATCAGCCATCAGCGGCCAAAAGTCTGCAACAACCATTCATGGTCCCTGTGGAGACCATGCAGAGGACTCAGCCCCAAGTCATACACAGGTCTCTGTGGGCCCAAGTGAGATGACCAACAAGATGGCCTCAGGTCTCCTGAGGACCACCACAGTGAGTTCCCCAACTCAACAACAGACCCCCAAGGCACCCAAACACAACAGAGCATTCTGCTGCCTGGATCCATGGCTCCTGGTCGTCTCTGGGCATTCAAAAGTCAGGAGACTCTAGTCTGTTGGAAGCCTCCCCAGAAAGCCAGTTAATGCCCACCCTTCCCCACACATCCATTCGAGAAGAATTGAACACGGGTATCATTTCTGGCACGTGCTGCCTCAAGGGTGGGGCCTGGCTTCTCTCAGGCTGCTCTCAGTGCCCAACAGGCTGGGTCTGAGTCCATCCAAATTTTCCCTGGCCAATGTGGGCTCCAGCATATCTCAGGTCAAGGTTGATCAATGGAGACCACCAGTGTCTTATGTCCACGGTCACCACATCCAGTTACCAACAATCAAATGCTTTCAGCCAGGAGCCTGTAATGGGCATGGCCAGTCTTCTGGGGCCAGGTTCTGTAGCCAATAAGATGACCACAGCTGGGGCCCCAGGTACTGTGGTTCGTGGCAAGGCCTCCAGCTTTCCCACAGGGTCTGAGATCAATTGTGTGGCCCCCAGCCTTCCACGAGGTTATACGGTCAATTGTGTGGCCCAGACCCTTCACCCAAGATCTGTGATCAGTGGCCTGGGCCAGGACCTTCCTCCAGACCCCATGGCCAGGGCTGTGGTCCACAGCCTTCCTCCAGGTTCTGTCATCAGTGGTGTGGCCCACAGCTTTCCTCCAGTTTTTGTGGCCAGTGATGTGGCCAGGACCCTAGCTCCAGGTTCTGTGGTGAGTGGGGTGCCCCCCAGACTGATTACAGCACCTGGTGCAGGTGGGAAAAGGCAAAGTCTCTTTGTAAGACCCTGTACTGGTAACCTCTCCAATACTGCCCCAGGTTCAGGGGTGAGTGGGGTGGGCCTAAGTGTCTCTTTTGGTTTTGTGGCCTCTAGGGTGGTCGCAGAACTTATGACTGGGGGACTGAGTCTGAGCCGGTCTAAGATCCATGGCTAGTGTGGCTAGTCCACCCTCCACAGCCAGAAACATGACTCACAGCCTTCCCCAGGGGTCCAGAATCATTGGCCTCACCTCCTATCCTTACCATGGAGGGCTCTGGGGACGGGTCTGCTTCCCCCTTCCAGGCATGCCATGCCACTGCCCTGGCTCAAGCTCCTCCCCAGGCCTTAGAATCTAATGGCAGAGCCAGAGGAGTGCACCGAGTGCCCAGGGTAGCGAAGAGCCTCCCTGTTGAGCCACGTTCATGGGACAATAGCCTTTGAGACCAGAGATGGCCAGGCCATGATGAAGCCAGAGACCTGGACGAGGCTCTCTCCCAGGAGTCCTGTTCCAGCAGGGCAGCGATGGCGAACCTTTTGAGCTCGGCGTGTCAGCATTTTGGAAAACCCTAACTTAACTCTGGTGCCGTGTCACATATAGAAATGTTTTGATATTTGCAACCATAGTAAAACAAAGACTTATATTTTTGATATTTATTTTATATATTTAAATGCCATTTAACAAAGAAAAATCAACCAAAAAAATGAGTTCGCGTGTCACCTCTGACACGCGTGTCATAGGTTCGCCATCACTGCAGTAGGGAGTCCATGGTCCTTGAGGCAACCCCATGGATGTCTGAGAGTCCCCTGTCACCTGATGACGACTACGACCATGACTTCTTGGCAGAGGACAAGACTCCAAAGGCCAAAGGCTGTCAGAGGAGGAGGCAGCTCCCGGCTGAGCCAAGTCTATGATGAGTGGCATCGCCCCCGTCCTTCCCCAGCCTCCAGGTTTTGCACACCAGGGCCAGCAGTGTCACCCGAACTCTGCAGCAGAGGACAGACACCAGTTGGAGGGCCCCTAGTTCCCACTTTGTGAAGTCTCATGGGGTCCCCAGTGTGCAAATGAACACAGGGCCCCTGAGCTCATAGGCATCAGTGGCTCACGTTGTCCCCCAGAGCCTCTTGGCTGCTCACATGCCCGGGAGTCATTCCCATGGGATGGTGGCTTCTACAGTAATATCAGGGTCACCCGAGCTGGCCCATGACAGGACTGTGGCATCTAGTTTGCTCCTGAGGTCTGCGTCTGGGATGGGGGGGTCCCAAACACTTCCCAGAGGTCAGGGACCACCTGTGTGGCCTCACGTGTGCTGCCGTATAGTGTAAGGCCAGCGGGGCGGCATCCAGTGGGTTCCAGTGCATTTTGGAAGCCAGTGTCTGGGAACCTGGCTCAGAGCAGCCACCATGACCTTCTTGGCCCTAGAGCAGCGGTTCTCAACCTGTGGGTCTTGACCCCCTTGGCGATCAAACGACCCTTTCACAGGGTCGTTTGCCTAAGACCATCCTGCATATCAGATATTTACATTACGATTCATAACAGTAGCAACATTACAGTTATGAAGTAGCAACGAAAATAATTCTATGGTTGGGTCACAACATGAGGAACTGTATTTAAAGGGCCAGAAGGTTGGGAACCACTGCCCTAGAGAATCCTACACATCCTTGCATAGTAGCTCTGCCTCCGGAAGGCTAGATGGTTCCGTGGCCAAGACTGAGCCCTCCCGGTAGGTGGCGGAGCACACCTCCAGGTCCGCTCAGGAAGGCCCCAAAGGCTCCATGGGCGCGCTGCCGTAACGCCAAGATCCCTACGGCCATCTGGTGCACGACATGGCCATCCCTAGGCTGCACGATGAGGTTCAGAGGGGGTTTCTGGGTTATGAATCTTCACCAAGTGGTTCCTGGCAGCCCCCTTTTAACTGGGAGTCGCTACGGGGACCTCGGGATCTGCATAGCACCATGGCTCCTGTGGACACTCACAGGGCACCACTGACTTCTGCTTTTCTCCAGGGCCCCGTGGACGCTGGTGTGGCTGGTGGCCAAACGTGGAATTCCGCCATCCCCGGTGCTGCCATTGGGCCCATGGAGGGGGCCAAGACCCCCTGTGGTGCATGGAAACCAGCCAGGTGCGATGTGCCCTGGGCTGCCATGGTCAGGGAGGCGCTGGTGGATCCCAGACAATGTGGGGAGCTGGTGACGTCAGTTCAGACTGTGGAGAAGATAATAGTGCAAGCCGTGGTCGTCATACAGGCGTGTGCGCGTGGCTACCTGGTGCGCCGGACCATCAAGGTGTGGCACCGGTGGGCTGTCGTCATCCAGGCTGCCTGGCGTGGCTACTGCGTGCGGCGGAACCTGGCCCAGCTCCTCAAAGCTGCCACGGTCATCCAGGCCACATGGCGAGGCTACAGCATCCGCCGGAACCGGAACCGAGCCCAGCAAGTGCTGCTCCCCCGCACGTGGGCTGAGGCGAGTGGCAGGACCACGTCCACCTCCGACCACCGCTGCTTCCAGGCCTGCCAGCCGGGCGACTGCACCCTCTGCCAGTCGCTGAGGCCCCGGCTGGGGACCCCACCCAGCGCCGTGATGCTCATGGGTTCCAGCCCCCGCACGTGCCACATGTGTGGCCACACCCAGCCCACGAGGGTGGTGCAGGGCATGGGCCGGGGCACCACGGGCCAGGCGGTCAGGCTGTGGGACCAAGACACCCAGCCTAGCCCCCAGGGACCCCAGCAGCCCCGTGGCCAGAATAAGGCGGCCACGGTCATCCAGTCCATCTGGAGGGGCGTCCAGGTACGCCGCCGGCTGATGGAGAAGCAGGCAGCGGCCAAGAGGCTGCAATCCAACTGGCGTGGCCACTACACCCGGTCCTCCCTCACCACGGATGCGCTTTTGAGGCCAGCAGCGTGGGACAACCCACAGAACACGCAGTGGCCAGGCGTCTAGGACCTGGACCGCCCAACGGGGGACATCAGGGGCGGTGCCATGTGGCTCTCTCGGTCTAATGAGTAAAGTTCTCCACAGCTGGGTCTTGGTCTCTCTGTGCTCATAGCGGGTCTCTTGGGCCTGGGCATGGGGGGCGTGAGGGGAATCTGGAACACTCTGGACTGGGGGGACCCTAAAACTTTCAACCGCTTAGTTGGCACCCAGGGCCTGTGTCTGGGAGAGGGACCCAAGCCCTTCTCGGAGGTCAGGGGCCTCCCTATGGCCGTAGGACCTGTCCATGACTAGTGGGGCAGTGTCCGTCGGGTCCCCCTGGAAGGCGTCCCTGACACACTCCAGAAGCCAGTGTCTGGCCTAGAGAACCCCACGGTGGATGCATGGGGCCTAATTCAGGAAACGCGAGGGCTTTCCGGCCAGGTACTCAGTGGGTGGGATGCTGGGCGCACCCGCAAGGGGCTCCAGTCTGGGTGAGAGAGGGCTGAGCACAGATGTTCCTAGCCTGTGGGTGTCAGGGACAGGGCAGGGAGCGGGGAGGGGCTACAAGCACCCAGAGGGGGCAGCCTGCTTGGCGGAGTGGCAAAGGGGAAGGTAGCATGGGTTCAGGCAGCTATGGAAGGGGCCACAGAGTGGGTGGGGGCTGCTGCGGGGAGGGGACTGAAAGCAGCAAGGGGGTCCTGAAGGGATAGGCAGAATTTGAGGGCTTCTCGGTCATGGTTCAGGTGGGACTTTTAGGCGAGGTGGGCGTCCAGGTGGAGAGGGGGGCAGGTATGGCAACCCTGGGAAACGGTAGCACCCATAGGCCCTGTGTCCTACAGCCAACCTCCACCTCTCCCCTGGGCAGGTGTAGACACAGCCGCCTGGCCACGCCCCTGGCCCCACATCAAACCTGTGCAGAGCCCGTCCGGCACCCTCCTCACGCAGGAATGGCAGGCTCCCAGCTGCCGCTGCCCTTCTGCTGCCGCAAACTGATGTGAATTTCTCTGCTTCTGCGGACACCCCTACAGGTGAGAGCAGGGCAGGGAGAAGGTGGGGCTCTCGATAGCTGGAGGGGGCCGTCCTGCCCAGCCAGACTCCTGGTGTCTGGGACCTTTCCTCAGGCCAGGCTGGTCTGCCAGGCCCCCGCCCGCAGAAGGGCTGCTCCCCCCAGAAGCAAGGTGGGGGGTCATGAGAACAGCTGCACCCCACCCCTCCACCGCCCCCACTCCAGCCCTGAGGATGCCACTTCTGCAGCCCCAGACTGACCTGAGCCAGTGAGAAGCTGTGGCTGCCTCATACCCAGTTTGAGGTTCCATGTTCAACCTGTTCCCATCAGCCAGCCTGCAAGGGAAGGGGGGCCCAGGGCCATGGGAAGGGGACACGGGCTCATTTCCTGGTCCCTAAGCCCCTGTGGCTCCCAGAAGCTCCTGGTGCCTGGTTGCCTTCTGCTCCCTGCAGGACTGTTCCCAGGGTAAAGAACTGAACTTCTTAGTGAGATTTATTTTACAGTTGACATACAATATTATATTAGTTTCAGGCGTGCAGCAGTGATTCAATAAGGGCTGAACTCTTGCACTGCCTCCCCTCCCACAAAACCATCACTCTCTCTGACCCGTGTACCTGCCCCAAACCTGTGATATCAGAGTGGAGGCCGCCACGCGTATGACGCGTTCTGCAGGCAAGGGCTTCCCTCGGAAAACACCATATTTATCCCCATTTTATAGCTCAGGGAATCGGGGCTTATGCTAGTCTCCCAGCCTGTGCCAGAGCTGGATTAGAACCGGCTGACTTGGCCCCGGCCAGCCTCCTGGTCTAGGGGTTTCTGGGCAAAGCAGACTCATGGCACAGTCCATAGAAATAGCTCCAAGCCCTGGCTGGTAGCTCAGTTGGTTAGAGTGTAGTCCCCATATGCCAAGGCTGTGTGTTCGATCCCCGGTCAGGGCACATACAAGAAGCAACCAGTGAATGTATAAATGAGTTGAACAACAAATTCTCTCTCTCTCTCTCTCTCTCTCTCTCTCTCTCTCTCTCTCTCTCTCTCTCTCCCCCTCCCTCATCAATAAAAAACAAACAAACTTAGCCGAAACCGGTTTGGCTCAGTGGATAGAGCGTCGGCTTGTGGACTGAAAGGTCCCGGGCTCGATCCCGGTCAAGGGCATGTACCTGGGTTGCGGGCACGTCCCCAGTGGGGAGTGTGCAGGAGGCGGCTGATCGATGTTTCTCTCTCATCGATGTTTCTAACTCTCTATCCCTCTCCCTTCCTCTCTGTAAAAAATCAATAAAATATATTTTAAAAAAATAAAATAAAATAAAAAATAACAAACAAACTTCATAAAAATAGAAATAAAAATAAACCCACTTTATCTCTGACCAGCTCTCCAGTAGCTCATGAGCTCCTGCCTGCTCTGTGCCAGGCCCTCAGCAGAGCTTGTGTCCTCACTACCTCCTCTTTCAAGAATCACTAGTTTTCCTCAATTCACTTTAAAAATTTTTTTAAATATGTTTTTATTGATTTCAGAGAGAGGAAGGAAGAGGGAGAGAGAGATAGAAACATCCATGATGAGAGAGAATCATCAATCGGCTGCCTCCTGCCTGCCCGCTCCTGGGGACTGAGCCGGCAACCCCAGGCATGTGCCCTGACCAGGAATGGAACTGTGACCTCCCGGTTCATAGGTCAATACTCAACCACTGAGCCACACTGGCTGGGCTTCCTCAGTTCACTTTAAAAGTTCAGCTCCCCAGAGTCCTGGCTTGGCTTCAAGTCCACGGTGGCCCCTGAGTCACCCTCATTTCAGCAAAACTTCTCATCATCTGGATTCTAACTCAAATGAGGTGAGAGGCAGTTTGGGAAGGCTGGCCTTTTAGTCCTTGACTCCTTGGAGGTCCTTGAGGGGCCCTCTTCCCACCTTCCTAGTTCCCTTAGGCCTCAGTTTCCCATCTGTAAAATGGGGATAAAGTCAGGCCCAGGCACAATGCCTCTCCTAGGCTCAGCTGTCATCCCCACAGGGCCTGGGAGACTGGACAGAGCAAAGTGGGTCTGCGTGTGGACCCAGACCCCTCTTGAGCCTAGTGCTGGAGGTTATTTCCACATTTCTGCCATCTGGGAGGTAAGAGAGGAAGCACGAAGATCCACTCAGGGCCGCGTGGACAGGGCCGATGAATGAACTCGCAAGCAGCTAAAGTGCCCAGCAGCCTGGAACTGGGAAGGAAGTAACTGTAGGAGGTGGCCCATGAAATATTTACCCACCCTCAGCCTGGCCCCAGGGCCCCGTGCTGGGAGGGCCAGGAGCCAGGGAGCAGCTGGAACAAGGTTGGGGCAGAGTTTTTCAGAGCTTTGATCCCCTGACTACTCCCTGCGCCCAGGCCTCTACCCCCCCTCCCCATTAGAACTCTGAGTTTGTCCTGACCAGAGTTGAGCACTGACCTATAAACCAGGGATCAGGGTTCAATTCCCGGTCAGGGCACATGCCCAGGTTGTGAGCTCGATCCCCAGTGTGGGGCGTGCAGGAGGGAGCCGCTCAATGATTCTCTCTCGTTGTTATTCTCTCTCTCTCTCTCTCTCTCTGAAATCAATAAAAATATATTTAAATCAAACAACAAAAAGCTCTGCGTTTGGCCATGAGGACCTTCCAGGCACCTGCAGAAGATTAGGGCTGATCCTCTCTGGGGAGCTCCGAGGGGGCCTGTGCACCCACATGCGCAGGCCTGTGTAGCTCTCAGAGCTGCTGGCTGCCAGAGATGGGTCCAGACAGAGAGCTCCGTAAGGCACCGCCTTTCCCACTGAGCACTCAGGTGGTGGGCGAACTCCCCCAGGCCCCCTGGGCGCAGGCTTACTCTCTGAGGGAAGAGGGAAGAGGCATCCAGAGAGGGCGGCCCGGTTCCCCCACCCTTGCCCCTCATCGTCCTCTCCCTGTGCCCTCTGGTGTTTGCTTTCCGATGTTGGGAGGGAGCTGAGACCTCAACTTCCAAACCCTGCTCCCCTTTTCCCTCCAGCTGCAGCTCTCCTAGTTCAGTGGAACCCGCCACCACTCACTCCAGCCCCCTCGCCCCACCCCACCCCTAGTTCAGGGGCAGACTCCCTGACCCGCCCCCCAGCCCCTTAAATTCAGAGGTAACCCCCACCATCCAGTCCAGCTCCAGCTCCACAAATTTAGGGTGTGTGCCCACCGCCCCACAACCAGAGACAATCCCCCACCCCGATTCTGGCTCTCCAGCTCAGAGCTCACCCCCACCTCCCACTCCTGCCACCCGAGTTCCACCTCCTTGACCCTGCACTCGAGCCCCACTTCCGGTGCCCTTGGCCACAGCTGACTGTACCTCTGTGGCTCTGTGCTTCTGGGCAGTTTGGGGCGGGGGGAGGGGGGGGGGGGGTGGTGGACTGGCTGAGGTTACCAGGCTGCAGTTCTGGGATCAGCCTCCAGGGAGAGACACAGACCTGAGAATGTGCTGGAAAGGGCCGCACCCCTCCCCTCCACTCCCCGTATTGCTGAAAGCTCTGAGGCCTTCTTCATTTCAGCACATTTATTAAGTGCCTAGTGTATGTCACAAACACTAGGGGACACAGCTGTGTTGGAAGACGGGTTATAAGTAAATTCCATATTTGTTTATCAAGTAACAAAATAGAACAGAATAAAGGGTTGGAATATGAGTACAAATGGTTTAAATTTTTTAAAAAGTGGCCAGTAAAGTTCTCAATTTGAAAAGTTGAGGGAGGAGCCACAAAGTTATCGAGGAGGAGAGCAGCCTAGGTAGCAGGCACAGCCTGTGCAAAGGTCCTGAGGTAGGACTGTGCCTGGTGCATTTGAGGAAGAGTGAGGTGGCCGGAACTGTGAGTAGGGTACTAGTGGGGAGGCCGTGAGGGTGGGAATATTGTACCGTGCGACCATCCAGGACCCCAGGGGTTCAACAGAGGACAAGAATTTGTAGAGGCATCCAGAGAAATTTGTTACTCAAACTACCATGTTGTCTCCGGAATGTTCAGAGAAGAGTGCAAGCACAAAGTGTGAGGGGCTTTTGCTTAAAGTCACAGGATAGAAGCCACCTTCTCAGAGTGTCCCATTTCATAGGATCACCGGAAGGCCGCAGCGTTTGTAAACCGAGTTCTAGATTTTTCTCACTTTGTAAGAACTCCTGAGTGGCCAATGAGAGCAGTGGAAACTGCTGAGCTGAGGCAGCAAACGGAATGAATTCCTCATAGACAGATAAGTTTACAAGCAAAAGGATGAGAAGGCACTGTAACAAGTTAGAGCAGCGACCAGAGAGGGAAGTGAGCGCGCTTCTGGGAAGGGGTTTAAAGGTTCTGGGCCCCTGAGGGTATCGCAGCCTGGGGAGGGTGGGGTCCAGGGCTGACTCAGGGCTCCTCCCCTCAGCTCCAGGTGACACGGGGGCCTGAGTTGCACAGGAACCCAGGGGGTGGGAGTGACCGTGTATCTGTTGGTGTCCTTTTTGCTCAGTGGGTCTGTGGTAATGGCCGTGAGGTGCTGCCACCAGGGTGAGCCTGAGTCCCAGAAGCCAGATGAGATGTCCGTGGTGAGATGGGGGCTGGGCTGGGGGGCCGCCATCCCAAGCAGACCAAGTCCCTGGTGCCCGAACACTCCCTTGTGTGTGTTCTTTTTCCAGGGAGCCATGGGCCAACGGTCATCCTTGCCCATCGCCCACCAGAGCGATCCCTGTAGGGTGGGGACTCAGGTGGGCCCAGGCACCTGGGGAGGGGCAAGGTTGGAATAAAGCCCCTACTATCCCTCTGAGGCGTCCTGAATGATGGATTCCTGTCCTACTACACGCTAGGGTCACAGTGCAGACCGTTTCTCTACCCTCATGGGGCCCACAGCCTTGAGGGACGGAGACAGACGACAGCCAGGGGGTCAAATAACATTTCAGGTGGTTCCGAGGGCGAGGGAATCACATGTTGGGCCTGTGGCCAGATTCCAGTGGCCTGTGTGTCCAGGTTTGCTGACCGGGCAAGGAGGCTTCTCCGGGGAGGCAATGGTTGAGCTGAGGCCTCAAAGGTGGGAAGGAGCACCCTGGGGAAAGCTGGGTGGGTGTCACAGAAAGCAGGCACAGCCAGGAAAAAGGCCCTGGGGTAGGAGGAACTTGGGGTGCTTGGGAAACAGCAAAGAGGTGTGTGGTCCCTGGGAAGGAGGGTGGGTTTAACCTGAGCACCTGGTGGAGTTTTCAGCCAGTCAGTGGTGGGTCTGGTGGGTCTTCCTTCAGGTGTTTATGGGGCAGATAAGCAGAGGGAGAAGGCGTTCCAGGAGGCAGGGCTAACCCTATGCAAAGGCTTGGAGGCAGGGAAGCCCAGATGCCTGCGGAGAGCAGGGAGTCAAAATGCCCCTCCCCCCATGCCCAGTCCTGCTTTTCAGGCCTGAGCTCGACCCCCACTCTCTCCCCTCCCATTGGACAGGAAGGAAAACTGAGTGTCCAGGCCTGGGGCTGGGGACCCTGGGCAGGTCAATGGACTCCTCCTGCCGCCCACTCCTGTCCCCACCAGGACCTGAGGGCTTCTCTGGCAGGGACATGGAAGCTTCGAGCCCCCTGGCCAAGACTGGGGCCTGGAGCTGCCCCTCCGGGCTGGGTTTATCCTGCTGTAAAATGAGTGGCCAGAGAGCCTGGAGTCAAGGTCACCCACACATGGGGGGAAAGCCGCTGGAGGGACAGTCATGCTCTAGTGATTCCTGGGGGCAGCGGCAGCAGTTCTGGTGAAACATTAACTTGTGGCGGCTCAGGAGGCAGCAGCCCCAGAGGAACTCCTGTCCCTGCCCCGCAGGCCCCCATGCACTTTCCTGGGGCTGGGTTCAGCTGCAGCTCCAGCCCCTGCTGTTTGCGGAGGGGTTGTTGACAGAAGAGGCAGGACAGCGTGGTGAGCAACTTCCCCGGAGCCTCCAGGGACCCCTGAGGGCCACCCCCAAACCCTAGAGGGCTTTGCGGTGAAGCAGTGTCCCAGACCTCAAGCTGGTAAAATCTTCCCGTCTTACGGCACCTCTCTCCGTGTCCTCCTCTCTGTCTCTTTGTCTCTCTTCTCTATCTACATCTCTCTGCCTCTCTGTTCCTCTCTCTGTGTCTCTCCATCTCTCTCTCTGTCAATGTCTGCCTCTTTCCTCTTCCTCTCCCCCCCCCTTTCCATCTCTCTGTCTCTCTCCATTTCTCTCTCTGACTCTCTGTGTTTCCATCTCTCTCCCTCTCTCATAAGCAAACACAGGAACAATTGAACTTAACACCCACCTGCCCTGCTCTCCCACACATAGGTCAGCCTCCTGGCCACTCTCTCTCTCTTACACCCGCCTTGGTGATATCTCCCCGTCACTCTGTCCGCAGCCTCCTGGCTGGGTCCTAAGGGTGGTATGCGGGTGTGTCCAGTCTGGGCCTGGTGCTCAGATAGTTAAAGGCCTCTGCTGGGGGAAGCCTGGACCTCCCTCTTGGGCAGGTCCCGTCCTCCCCTACCGAGCTCCATGGCAGGGCACAGGACTCCTCAGTGCCAGGCCTGCCTGGGCCTCACAGAGCCGGTGTGAGTCTGAAGTGCTCTCAGGTGGTGGGCTGGGGTCTCCAAACCCTCCAGACCTGGTCTGGGAACTGAATGGCTCCCCCAAGGGACCTGGGGCCAGGGGACTTCTTCCTGAGGGGCCTGATGGTCCCAAGCTGCTGACCACAGCAGGGAGCAGGGAGGGGCTTGAGGAGTGCATGTGGGCACCCAGCCCCTGTCCCTGGAGGGAGGCCCCCTGCAGAGGTCCAGGTGGGGTCCACACTGGTGCCTGTGCTGCAGCCTAGCTACCTCATAGAGTTGAGCATCTGTGGGTTCCAGGAGAGGGTGCAGGGTGTGGGAGTGAGCTCCCCATCTAGGGGGCATGGCTGGGCTACTGAGGCCTGGGGTTTCACATCCATCTCCCCAGGTTCGGAGAGGCCTGCAGCATGAGGCGCAGCGGAACAGCACTTTCCTTCCTGCTAAGTGAGGTGAGTGGTAGGAGACGGCCTTACACAGGCCATGGGGGAGGGGCGTCCCAGCAACCCCCTACTCAGAAACACCCAGAGCTGCCTGGAGACCCACGTACAAGTGGGGAAACCAAGGCCCAGAGAGGCCACTCGAAGTCTGAGACTCAATCCAGGTGTCTAGTCCAGGGTTGCATCCACTATCTTTGGGTGCAAGGGACCAATGGGGCAGGGGAGGCAGAGGCTCTTGGGTCTGGAACCAAGGTTTTTTATTGCCCTAGGAAAGGAGGCCACACTTTTGGGTCAGAGCCAACGGCTCCATTCATAGAGACTGGAGCAGGCTTAAAGGTGACAGTGAGCAGGATTTAGGTAGTGAGTTCATTCAGCAGGAGCTGGGTTTGAATCCCAGGCTGGTCATTGACACCTGAGTGGCTGATAACCTCTCCAGGACTATTTCCTTATGTAAAAAAAAGGGGGGGGGGCTAAAACCTTGAGAGAGGTCAGGATGAGCCAGCAGGCAAGTGCCCACATATAAGTTTTCTCTCTTTACCGCAACTAGCACAGCTAGAGAGTGGATGAGAGGGGCTGCTGGGGATTGAGAAAAAGAAAGAAACAGACACAGAGACAATAGGGAAAGCTGGGACCAGGTGGGACAGCTGTCCTTGGATAGAGAGACAAGGACCCAGAGCCGGTGCAGTACATTTATTTTATACAGTATGATTCCAGGGGAGTTTTACTAGAGTTTAAGACAAAGGAAATTATGTGAAATCATGGTTAAAGATCAAGCTGTAATTCTTCATTCTTGTGACTTCTTTGTAATTGTCACTCCTGGCTGAGCCCGGATAATTGTGTCTGTTCCTTGCGCCTGGCTGAACTTAAATAATGAAAGCCACCCCCTGGCACCTGAGCTAAGGGTTAGGCTGACAACATACCTGCATCTGTCATGGTATGTTTCCAGGACGTGGCTCTGCTGAAGTCACTGGACTCAGCCGACAATCAGCTCAGGTGCCTTTCCCGGTGCTCTCTACATCTCCCCCTTTTTTATTTTTAAATGCATCTTATGGACATCTAATTGGAGCCTTCAGACTTGAGATCACAGGAGCTTGCTGCTGACTGAAAGAAAGCAGGATAAAATTAGTAGTGCACAAAGGAATCCTATTAGGTACCAAGTGGTGTGTTTTAACATATTCCATGGATTAAATCCTTTTAAATCATCCAGCAATTCTTTTGCCAGTTTTGCAGGAGATATAATTTCATCATGACTACCCTGAATGGCTTGCACATGTTTGTGTAGCCACACTAGGTCTATACTGATATTATTATGATGCCGTATTCCCTGTAGGTGCATCTTAATTTTACTCCAATTCCATAGAGAACTGTTATAGCGGGCTGAAGTCACACAAATACGTGTAAAAGCAGCATGGTATTACAGCTGCTGTCTAGTCTTGACACTTTCTAATTGATTACCTAGTCCTATTACTGCAGTTTCCAAAGCATTTAGCTTTGTTTCTAGCTTTTTGTTTATATCTTCTTGATCATAAAATACAGTCAAGGTGTTCTGAGCCAATTCATTGACAAACTCTGCATTCTGGATGCTTTGGGTCAATGCAAGAGAAGCAGTCACAGCAGATGCAATAACAGTAACTAGAGTAACAATACCAAAAATAATAAGGCCCAAAGCACGCTTTTCCCGGGATAGCTGATTGTGTAATTCCTGCAATGCCTAGAGGCCTGCATCATGATACCATTTTCCTGTTATATTGGTAGGAAGCATAATAAAAGAAGGCTGCTTTAAAATTAATATATCTTCATTCAGATTATGCCTGGAAACACAGCTGGTCAGGTTACAGTGATGGTGTGGGACAGCACACTGGGTGTCTAATCTGGTGATGTTTGTATTTCCAGTCACCAGTACATATGGGGGCTGGGCACAGGCTTGTAAGCCATAGCAAGGGCTTGATGAACACGTTCCTTTAATATCAGCTAAGAAAGAGCCAGTAAAATTAAGAAAGTCAAGGGCAGCGGCTAAACGCCAAAGATCTTTCTGTAAATTTCCTGTTTTCGTGGTCAGGGCATTACCTACAAACCCTCCTGGTGACATAGGCTCATGATGGGGACATTTAGCATCAAGTCTGTGAGACCAACCCAATACATACAAGTCAGAGCCAGAAATATTATGTCTCACTGGTACAGGGTTGACACAATCTTGCCATTGAGGAAATGCTCCCAGCTCAATAGTGGTGCTATTAGGACAGTGGGGAAGTGGGGGATGCTTATCAGACAGCCATTGGGTGGTCTTAGGAAACCCTAGTTTAGTAACTGTCTGAATATATTTTCCCACATCCCAGGGGCCCGAGACGTTAGCAACGTCTGTACCTTCCTCCGTAGGACGTCTTATTTTCTTGGCCAAGCTGCAAACATGCTGAAGTCCCCTTTTTCGGTAAACAAATAGGGAGCTCCCCACTAAAGCCATTATACATATAATCACCTTGGGAAGAGGGAGTTATGTGCTTGTCGGAGTACCCCCGACCATATTGGTGTTGTTAGTAGACACTGGGACTGATTCCCCGGTCCAGGTGGCTGGATTGACCACAGTGGGGTCTGGAACATATGTCCAGTAAGTTTCTGCTGCAGCCATACTTACCTGGCAGCTGACAAGTGCCATCATAGCAACAAAAAGGGTGGAGGGGGTTACCTGAACCCCCTGTTCTTTCACCACTTGCTGAGCATCGATGGTCAGCTTCTTCAGTTGACCCCATGTGGGGACACTAGCTTCTCAGATGGCCTTGGTCACCTGCCTTCTGCTTTTCTCCTTCTTTGGGGTTGGTGACTGAGCTGGCATCATCACGGGAGGTGTGACCTTCAGCTTCCTGAATGGTGGGCTGAGCTGTTCTCCCAGGTCCATGGTCATGACGCACCACTTGCTCTGGCACCCAGATGGGGTTAGAAGCACCTTCTGGGAAGATACAAACGGGGCCTCTTCCCCACATCATTACGGATCTGGCCCTCCCCACTGCCCTGTTTGTAAATCCTTCCATTGTGCCATACCGGCAGATGCCATGGCACCAGGAGCTGGATGCCTCTCGGCTGCTGTGCGACCCTCATTGTCACAATTTAAAATTTTAAAGTATAAAGAGCATGATTTAACTGATTCCGTGGAATAGGATCATACCCATCTCCCCCTTTTTGTTTTTTGTAATGAGTCTTCAAGGTTCGATTGGCTCCTTATACAATCGCCTGTCCCTGAGGATTATAGGGAATTCCTGTTTTATGTATTATTTGGTATTGCTTGCAAAACTGCTCAAAGGAGGAGCTAGCATAGGCAGGTCCATTGTCTGTTTTTATTTCTAGGGGCCGTCCCATGACTGGAAACGCCGCTAGGCAGTGGTTAATTACATGCTTTGTGCTTTCCTTCATGAGAGAGAAAAGAAACATTTGAGGCCTTTTAGAGCCTTGGATGTGCCCGCAACCAAGGGATGATGTAAAGTCAATTCTAGATCAAGAGAAAGTTTCTTAAAATTCAAACCCTTGAAGGATTGTCAAACTTGATTTTACCAAAAGATTATATATTCAAGTGTATTAGACAGGAACACAGGCTAGTAAACTTCAGTTCCTGTGATTAAAAGATGTTTTTTTTAAATACCTGATTAATATAACATAATTATTTTACTAGAAAAGAACTAACCAAAATAAGGCTTATTTTTTTAACTTTATTTGTCCTTGGATGTGGACAGCAAATGACACTAATTGGATTTCTGCTATCAATCTTCCTAAATATTTTGACATAAGTTATTTACTCTTTGTTTAGGGAGGCAAAATGGAAAAAACTTAATTTTTCAATGATGACCAAAAAATAGCCAATATTTTTTTAGATTGACATTTATGAACACACTTTAAATGTACTCTTACTTTTAAGAAAATATACCTTTAACAAAGTACAAGAGACCTTCTGTAATAAAACCTAAGAGCAGGTGAATCAAAACTTGTCTAGCAATTAATGCTTCAGTATTTTATGTTATTTAAAAATATTTAGATGTTTATTATTTAACCTAGCCATGCTCCAAAGTCAGTCCTGGCTGGGCGGCTGCGAGCAAAACCTTTCTTATCATCTGAGTCACCCCCACCACGGTGACGCTTGTCCCGCTCTGCCTCAAACTCTAGCTCCCGCTCATAATTAGGAGGTAAATCTTTATCTGGCGGGCTTTTGACTGCGGTGGCAGGAGGAGGAGGTGGTGCAGAGGGGGGAAGTGGTGTTTTTTGAGATTCGCACCCCTCCACTGTAGGCTGTAAAGCCATGGCCACACCCTCCTTAGACATTCTTAAACTCTCCTGCTCTGGATCAAGGCAATCACAAATCAATGGCCATAGTGCGAATGTAGGAATAGGAATCTTCTCTGGACCTTCTGCTGTGTATCGGTCACAACTGCTTTCCAACCTTTTTCCAGGTGTAAAAGTTGACGGTTCCCTCTTCAGGAAACCAGGGGCAAGTTTCTTTAACAAAACTTAAGAAATCAAGACTTTGACTGTGCTTACAGAGCGTCCTCTAGCTCTGAGCATAGTTTTAAGCGTTTGAGAGTAGAGATCTCTTTCCCGAGACCCTGAATTTCCCATGTTTACACCCAGCTATTTCAATCCGCTCCTTACCTTACTTCTCGAATTCCTTGCGTGGTGCACTCCTGGAGCGTCCCCTCGCCTGACTTTTGAGAGTTCCCCTGTACTCAGGTCCCTGATTCCGGGCGCCAGACACAAGTCTTTCTCTCTTTGCCGTGACCAGCACAGCTAGAGAGCGAACGAGTTCCTGAGTAGGGACAGCTGGGAATTGAGAAAAAAAAAGAGACAGACACAGAGACAGTAGGGAAAGCTGGGATCAGGTGGGACAGCTGTCCTCAGATGGAGAGAAAATGACCCAGAGCCGGTGCAGTACATTTATTTTATACAGTATGATTCCAGGAAGTGTTACTAGAGTTTAAAACAAAGGAAATTATGTGAATCATGGTTAAAGATCAAGCTGTAGTTCTTCATTCTTGTGACTTCTTTGTAACTGTCACTCCTGGCTGAGCCCAGATAATTGTGTCCGTTCCTTGCACCTAGCTGAACTTAAATAATGGATCCCACCCCCTGGTGCCTGAGCTAAGGGTTAGGCTGACAACATACCTGCATCTGGCACGGTATGTTTTCAGGACGTGGCTCGGCCGACATCACTGGACTCAGCCGACAATCAGCTCGAGTGCCTTCACAGCTGCTCTCTACACCCACACACATTAGTACATTTATCCACCCCCATCTCTGAGCCACATCTTCCTCCTCTGTAAAGTGGGGACCTCTTGGCACTCCCCCAAACATTCAGTTTACAGCATCCGTCATTCCCTTTGCACATGGAGCACCTAGTGCCTGGCCTAGCGCTATTCATGGGGGCACAGAGACTCATAGGCTGGGGAGACAAATGTTAAGCTAAGACCAAAAATAAAGTAGGTGAGTATGAGCGAGGCTGCCCAGGCTGGGCTGGAAGGGCTTCTCTGAGGAGGTGACAACTGAGCTGAAGAATGGTTGAAAATAAGCAGCCAGGCCCAGCTGGCATTGACCTATGAACTTGGAGGTCACGGTTTGATTCCCAGTCAGGTACATGCCTGGGTTTCAGGCTCTATCCTCAGTGTGGGGCATGGAGGAGGCAGCTGATCAATGATTCTCATCATTGATGTTTCTATCTCTCTCTCCCTCTCCCTTCCTCTTTGAAATTAAAAAAAAAATATATATATATATATATATATATCATAAAGCAAATCACATCCCCTGAAAGCTCTCAATCCACTCTCAGAATTAATTCCCAATTCCTCACCCCACCCCTGAGGCCATGCCTCAGCTCTTCACTCCACGCCCACCTTCTGCTGTTCCTCTAACCCACCAGCTTATTCCCACCTCAGGGCCTTTGCACCTGCTGTTCCTTCTGTCTGGTGTGCTATCTCCCAAGCTCTCTCCAGGTCAGCTCCTTCTCCTCTCTTCAAGTCTCAGATGAAAACTACCTCCTCAGAAAGGCCCCCTAACTATGTCTGAGTGACATTTGTCCCCCCATCACTCTCCAGGTCCTTACGTGGTTTCATTTCCCTTCTAGCACCATGGGAACTACCTTATTTATCTGTCGAATAAATAAATGAATATGAATGTGGGCAGTGGTTTGCCATCTGAGCTTAGTGTCCCCAAGTGGAAAATGGGCAGCTGAGCTTCATCAGTGGGCGTCCTGTCCTGGGAGGGGCCTGCTTTCCACACGCCCTCTGCTTTCCTCCAACACCATCCCAGCTGCTGGGAACCCTCCCTCCTGAGGGAGGCCAAGCGTTGACTACTTAGATTTCTGCATCAGAATTCAGGTGCCTGTGGGAGAGGGTGGGGATGGTCAGTTATGCTCAAATGGGGACGGGCGGGGACGGGGGGGGGGGGGGTGGCGGTCAGGAATCCTGGGTCCTAGAACGATCAAGTCTGTGCGAAGAGCTGGGGGAGAGGGTAGCTAAGCAGCCCCCAGCTGTGTAACCCGCAGCAGGTCATTTCTTTCTGAACATTAACGTCCTCCTCTGTGGCATGGAAATAAGAGAAGAAAAGGAACTATGCAGTTTCCCCGCACCTAGTAGAGGCTCTGAGTATGAACGGGTGTGCACTCCCTTCAGCGTCTCCCCTGCTCCCCTTGCCCTGTCTCTGGCCCTGAGCAGCCTTGCGGTCTTGGACCTCACTTTCTAAATCTGAATGTTTGGTCTGATCGTGGACACAGACGCAATGGTGAGGCTCAGGGGCAGAGCAGAACACGGCTGGGCCGCCCTTTGAGCTCCACTTCTCCCGCGCCCCCATTTACTTCTTTGACCCCCAGCACACACCCTCCGCGTGGCTTCCAGTTTGGGTGCCACTCCCGGGGTCAGCACCGCGGACAGCTCCCAGCCTGTGGCTGGCACCGCAGCCCCCTCTTCTTCTTTTTTTTAAAGCAAAGGTGGGAATGCATTAAAGAACAAGCACAGACTCCCACGTGGGAGGGGAAAGAGTCCCCTGTTCCTTTTTAAAAAATATATTTTATTGATTTTTTACAGAGAGGAAGGGAGAGAGAGAGAGAGAGTTAGAAACATCAATGAGAGAGAAACATCGATCAGCTGCCTCCCGCACACCCCCCGCTGGGGATGTGCCCGCAACCAAAGCACATGCCCTTGACTGGAATGGAACCCGGGACCCTTCAGTCCGCAGACCGACGCTCTATCCACTGAGCCAAACCGGTTACGGCCTTTTTTTTAAAAAAAAAAAAAAAAAAAAAAAAGACCAAAACAACACCGATGCAGAGGGCATGGGCACAACCCGGACGGACGGTGGCCCTTGGCAGCAGCCGCAGCAGGAGCTGGGCCAGGAGGCCGGCGGGGTGGGGGCAGGATGCTGGTGGGGAGCTGAAGGGGGCCTGGGTGCGGCACCGCCCGTGGGGTTATGGCACGTGTGGGAGTGTTCCCGGTGAGCCGGCCACAGCCGGGAGGGACCGAGGCGGGGCAGGGTGAGCGGGAGGCAGGCACACGGGCATTGGGGCGAGGGGGTGGGGGGCCGGCCCAGCCACCTAGATCAGCAACCTCTCTGAGTCCGGGAGGAAGGCAGGGTCCCGGAGGCCTCTGTGGGAAGCTCCTCGGGGTCAGGGCCCCCTATTCTTTTATCACCTACGACCCAGAGGAATTGGTACTGTTTTCACACCACCACCCCTGCCCCATGGGGAAACTGAGGCATGCTTGCCCTAGACCTGGCAGCACGAATTGAACCAACCCCAGATCTGTTGGGCTGGAGAACTTACATTCCCGACTCATTAACTGAACCTGATTCTGTTTGGTGTTTAAATGCCTCTAGTGTTTACTCAGAGCATGCTTGCAAACAACGTTTTATTTAATTTCTCCTATCCAGTCCTTCCTTAAGAAATGAACTGAGGTTCAGAATCCAGAATCCCATCTCCACCATTTATTTATCAACCGCAACCTTGGGCAAGTTACTAAAGCTCTGAGACTCGGTTTTCTTTTTTGTAATATGAAGATAATGGTATAGCTGAAACCGGTTTGGCTCAGTGGATAGAGCGTCGGCCTGTGGACTGAAGGGTCCCAGGTTCGATTCCGGTCGAGGGCATGTACCTGGGTTGCCGGCACATCCCCAGTGGGAGATGTGCAGGAGGCAGCTGATCGATGTTTCTCTCTCATCGATGTTTCTAACTCTCTATCTCTCTCCCTTCCTCTCTGTGAAAAATCAATAAAATATATTTAAAAAAAAAAAAGAAAGATAATGGTATAAAATGGCCTCACCGTGCCTCATGAGCTGACCCACAAGGGTGCCTTAGAACAGCACCTATGTGGGATGAGTGTGCAAGAAAGGTTGGCTATTGCTACTGCCATTATTAGTCACTTGTTTATTTACTGCATGTTTTATTTTTATATTTTAATATAAATAATATAACTTATGAAATACCATTAAAGTGCCCATTATTAAAACTAACAGCAGTATATATTACATGATGTTATAAATAATGAATATACTGTGTATTAATTGATTAATAAATGAATATTGCTGTAAGACCTACTATAAGCCAGGCACTATTCACATCCGGCAAGGTTGAGGTCCAGCTCCCCATTTCATAGATGAGGGAACTGAGGTTCAGAGAAGTAAATTCACTCAGGGGGGGAGTAAAACTGAGGTACAGCTCTCTGGGCCAGTCAGGGTGTCTGGGTGAAGGAATCTCAGAGCATCATGGTCCCAGGGAGCCAGGAAGGTCCATGCCTGGGAACTCACTCATGTCTTGTTACTGTCTCCCTAGCAGGTCCGAGAGTCTGTGGATTCTAGCTCAGCCCCTGTGAGTCCCCGTGGCAGTGGTGTCATCTGGAGACGCTTCTCAGGGACCCCATTGCTGCCACCGCTGTCGAGCCGCCTCCGGCCCCCTGGAGAAACTGAGCCCAGCTCCTGTGTGGTGTTCACCATCGGGGCTCGAGGGACAGAGCAAAGCCATGGTCCACCTTCAAGCAGGTGAGGAGGCAGATGGGGATCAGGGGGTCAATCCCAGGAGAGGAAAATGCCTCGTCTAGATGGACCTTTCTTTGACTTATTCATAAAGCACTTATTAAGCACCTATTGTGTGCCAGGCCCTGTACTAGGGGCACAGCCATGGGCAAGTAGGTGCTCATGGGCTGACGGTAGAGACAGAGTCATGCCAACTGGAGAGATGAAGGTGCCATGGAGCCCAGAGGGCTTCTGACCCAGCACTGGGGAGTAGAGGGTGAGAAAGGACTTCTTGGAAGAAGTGGCATCTAAGGATGCAGAGGTGGCTTAAAGGATGAAGAGAATCAGCAAGGAGAAGTACAAGGGAGGAACGGATTGTGCAAAGCCTCAAACTCAAGAGGATCAGGTGTATGAGGAGTTGAAGACAGATCAACATGGCTGGAGGGTGGGAGGAGAGCCTGGGGAGGTGGGAAGGGGTTGGACCACACAACAACTCAGGGTGTAATGGGAGCCATGGGTGTGTTTTCAAGAGAGTGAATTGATACGATTGGCATTGGAATTAAAAAAAAAATTCCTTCTGGCTCCTGGGGGTGGGGGTGGTGGATGGGATCGTCAGGGGCAGGGTGGAAGCAGCAGGAGCCCAGTGAGAAGGCAGTTCTGGGCAGGAGATGGTAGTGTCTAAACCAGGGTGGGAGCCATGGGCTGGAGAGAAGTAGGCAGATTCGGAAGTTAGTTATGAAGTAGACACACCAGGCACTGGTGGACGCCCGCAGAGGGTAAGTGAGAGCAGGGATTGGTATGGACAGCTGGTCTTTGACCCTCCACATGTGACATTCGTTTACATCCTTGCAACGATGCCAAGAGGTGGGGACACCATCATTACCCCCACTTTCCAGAATAGAAAACAAGCTTGGGGAGGGGAAGTGATAACTGACCAGCAGGAGAACACATGTCCCCCACCAGTGGGTCAAGTTGTCCCTCACTGTCAGTTTTGGAGGACAGGGGACTGAAAGGAAGGCCGAGAACTGAGCCATAAAAGTAAAGGACAGGCCTAGCCAGCGTGGGTCAGTGGCTCAGTGTTGACCCAGGAACCATCAATCAGGTTCAATTCCCAGTCAGCACACATGCCCGGGTTGTGGGCTTGATCCCTAGTAGGGGCCATGCAAGAGGCAGCCAATCAATGATTCTCTTTCATCAGTGATGTTTTTATGTTTCTCTCCTTCTCCTTCCTCTCTCTCTGAAATCAATAAAAACATATTTAAAAATTTTTTAAAGTAAAGGACAGAGAGGGGTCACTTGTTTTTTAAAAAAATATATATTTTATTGGTTTTTTACAGGGAGGAAGGGAGAGGGATAGAGAGCCAGAAACATCGATGAGAGAGAAACATCGATCAGCTGCCTCCTGCACACCCCCTACTGGGTATGTGCCCGCAACCAAGGTACATGCCCTTGACCAGAATCGAACCTGGGACCCTTCAGTCCGCAGACGGACGCTCTATCCACTGAGCCAAACCGGTCAGGGCAGGGGCCACTTGTTTTTTATCACCCAGCAAGACATGGCGGTACTGAGCCTTGAGCTCAGTCTGACTGGCTCCATGACCCAGATAGTTTCCATTCTCCAACCTAGTGGTACAAGAGCGAGGGTAGAGGGTAGAGTCTCCATGGGAAATATCCACAAAATATCCTCTATGCCCTCTGAAAAAATCTTCCTGTTCACAGATTTTCTGCACCAAGTGGCTTCAAAGGCCTTCCTACCACAGCCTAGTGCCTGCACTTCTCAGCCCTACTCTTGTCCACATGCACTTCTTTTCAAAAATTGTATTTATTGATGAGAGAGAGAGAGATTTGTTGTTCCACTTATCTATGCATTCATTGGTTGATTCCTGTATGTGCCCTTAACAAGAACCCCCAAACGTTGGTGTACTGGGACAATGCCCTAACCAACTGAGCTACTCGGCCGGGGTGTCCACATCTACTTCTCTCAATCATGATAGAAAATGTTCTCACCCTTCCTTTTCCACTTCCCAGGAAATTTCTCCTGAGATTCAAATGCCTGGCGGGAGGGGCCTTGAGTTTCTAGAACTGGGGAAGGGAGAGGCATGCCTGTGAGGTGGGGCCCATGGTGTGTCACAGAACAAATGAGATTCTGCCATTTCCACTGGGCATTGGTGTGGCGATGAAAGGGTGCCCTTCTTTGCCCACTCCCACTGTTGGCGGCCCTGACCAGAGGCAGCTTGTGTGCCCACCCCAGACATGCATGCTTTTCTGTTCTCCCCAGATCCCTACCCTGTGTGAGTGAGGAGTTTTCGGACTCCCAGGAGACCCCATGTGGGTCTGAATGGCTACGCTTACCTTCCTGAGCTTGGTGGATAGATGGCCATTTGTTACGACCTCTGAGGACCAGAGCCTTTGACTCTGCACCCAGACTCCTTTGCTACCGTCACTGGGGAGGGTTGAGGACCCGCCGCTGTTCAGCCTTCAGCACCTCCTGGGCGGACGGCGCCCTAGTCTGGAGGTGTTCAGGAACCCCGGTCTCCCTGGTGACTTCAGCACCAACAGGTCGAGGACAGCAACTCGCGGTCTCGCCCACCCTCAAATCCTAAAGTAGGGACAGTGCCTTCACGCTGGGAGTCTCCCAAGGCCCCGTCTCTCTGCTCTCCATTCGGCAGCAACCGGGAGGACCATTTCTGTCTTCTCCGCTCCAAGTCCGTGTCTTACAGGAAAAAGACAGACCATTCTCGGAGCTGGGGGGTCTCCCCAGCCCCTGTCTCCAACCCCCACGCCCAAGTTTTCCACCCCCGACGCCCCGCCCCGCCCTCCTTCAGCACCACCGGACACGGACAGCTCCTTGGTGTCCGCCCCGCCTTGAACCCCTGTTTACCACCGCTGCTGGCGCCGACAGCTCCTCGCCTCCACCCTCGCCCGGGCAGACCAGGGCGCAGACTCTGACCGTCCTCATTCCGGGACGGCTCCCTCCCCTCCTCTCCCTGCTCCGCTCCTCTGGCGCATGGAGACCCCGGGGGTACCAGAAGGGGCGCGGGCACCCAGCGAGCTGAACCGCGCTCTCGGCGGCCAAGGCTTAGCCAGATCCCCGAAGCACCTGTGGCGACAGCCGCGGCGTCCCATCCGTTTCCAGCAGCGATTCCACTCGGACCCGGACAAGTCCGCGGGCCGCAGCCAGCAGAACCGGGGTCCGTGGCTGGGGCTCCAGAAGTCAAGGTGCTCCTGGCCCACTTCCTTCCATAGGTGGTAGGTGGGCGGGGGCAGGGCCCTCCCGAGGCGTGGGGGAGGGGAGCACGGGCCTGTGGGAGTTGGGAAGTGTCCTTGCTTGTCCAGAGGGCGGGGGTCTCTACTGTTTGTCTGAGGTCGGTCCTTTCGAGGAAAAAACTGTTCTTACATGGGGTGACGCTGGGGCATCATGATTGTTTATGGGGGGGGGGGGGGCCGGGGTGGGCCAGGTGTGGTTGCATCTCAGTGTGTGTGTGAATCTGAGCAATTGTGACCCTGTGTGTGCTCCGAGCTGCTGCGTGAGTGTGCACAGCCAGCTGCCTCTCTGTGGGTGACCAGGGGTGCTCGGTTGTATGCACACCAGTTGTGTATCTGCCTCTGTGTCTTGCCCTTGTGGTCCTTGTGGGTATGTGGACCAGCGTGGCTGTCCTCGCTCTAACACAACTGAGGTCCTTTAGACCCTGGCGTGTCCTCTGATGTTTGTGGGGTGTAGCCACCTGGAGCATCTGAGAGGCCCAGGTTGGGCTGTCCTCAGCCCCGGGGGAGGAGCTTGCTCTGTGGCCTGCCTTGCCACCATCCCTCTCCCCTGTCGCTGGCCCCTGTCGCTGGCCCCTGTCGCCAGAAGCAGGGGAAGCCTCTTGGGAGCCTGAGCACAGGATGTTTCTTCCCTTAAGAAAGGAGGGGTGGAGAAGGGGGTGTTGAAGTGGGAAGGGCTGCTCCTCCTGTTTCCTATTAAAGGCGAGTGGGACGATAAGAGAGAGATGGAGAGAAACAGCAGGTGAAACAGGGGCTCGAGGGAGCCAGAGGTGGGAGTCTCAGCGGCTGGGCCAGGGCTGGAGGGCCCAGGAGCAAGGCCCAGGAGTCCCAGACCCTTCTTGAGTGGGAGGGGGAGATAGAGCAGGCCAGATCTAGAGTCCTGGGCTTGGTCAGGCTGGTCACCTTGGGGGAGTCATTTTCCTCTCTAGGTTGTCATTCTCCCACCATGGCTTCCTAGGGTTACTGGCTGCTTGATCTACAAGCCTGGCCTAACTCCCCAGCCCCAAGGCATCTGGAGCAGCTGGGATTGGAGCGCTTGCCAGGTGACCCAGCAGGTCCACTGCCCCCTTTTCCACTTCCCAGCCCTCAGCTCCTCCTGCCTCCCCCCTCCCAGTGACTCATAATTTTCCATCTTCAAGAAAGAACAAACAGAGACTGGATTTGGGCCCGTCTAGGGGGAGAGCCCACGTGGCTCCAAAAGGTTCTGGAATGGGTGTGTCCCTGTGAACGTGCACTTACGAATCCTGTCCATGCATGTATGTGCTGACCTGGGGGAGGGGCTCAGCCCTTAGGTTCCAGGCCAGTCTGCTAGGTGCTCCCCAGAGAGCAGAGAATACTAATGAAAGGCAAACACATAGCTGTACTTCCTGTATTTTGTTGCGAACTCTGTGTGGGAGCTCTTCTCCCCACTGTCCCGGGTGGGTCACTTGGGGTCTGGGAGGGTCCTGGCATCTTGTTCAGCAAACATTTATTAGCTACCTACTGTGTGCCAGGGCCTGTACTTGGGACACAGCCACAGGCAAGCAGGTGCTCACAGGCTGATGGTGGAGACAGACTCGTACCAGCTGGAGAGAGAAGGCCTCTGACCCAGCTTTGGGGGGTAGGGTGTGAAGAGGGCCTGCTTGGAAGAGGTGGCATCTAAGCTTAACCTGAAGGTTGAAGAAAAATCAGCCAGAGGGCAGGGAAGGGTATACCAATTAGACAGAACAAATTGTGAAAAGCCTCAGACTCAGAAGGATCAGGTATATGAGGAACTGAATATAAATCAACTAAAGGCCAGGTGCACGAATTCGTGCACGGTTGGGGTCCGGCCAGCTCACCCTGATCAGGGCCAATTGGGCCAGGCTGGCCAGAGGGAGGGACTGTGGGTGGTTGGTGGGCCGGCCCCGCCCCCTGGTCGAACTGCAGTTTGAACTCCCAGTGGGAGGGACAAATTGCATATTACCCTTTTATTATATGGGATGTGGTTGGAGAGTGGGAGGGGCGACTCCCTATTCATCTCCCAAGCATTAATTGAGAACCTACAGAGTGTTGGGCCCTGAGGCATAGCTGGTAGCAAGGCAGACCTGGTCCTACCCTTGAGGGGCTGGTGGGCAAAGCAGAAACAAATCAAATAATCATGACAATAAGTGTGAAATTGTACTTGTGAGAGAAGGTGCTCTGAGAACATTTACCCTGCTGGTCAGGGAGGGTTTCCTGGAGGGGTGATCTGAAAGATTAAGAGTCAGCAGGGGAAAGTGTTGGGGCAAAGGCATGTGTGAGAATGAGCCTGGCTGATCCAAGGAGCAGCAAGGAGGAAGCCGCCAGAGTGAACCAAGAGGAAGAGGGCGGGAGGCCAGCAGGGGTCAGGCATCACAGGGCCTCCAGGGAGGTGTGGATTCAGAGGAGAGGGCAATGAGGAGCCAGAGGAGGGTCTGGAGCAGAGGAGGGTGAGATCAAACTCATGGGAGCATCTATACACGTGACACCACCCCTACTCTCTTCTCTCTGTCTAGACTCCATGGAGACTTGGGAAAGTCATGTCTCCTCTCCTGTTTGTCCTTAAATGGGCACAACAGCACCCACATCCTGTCTCCCTGGGGCCGCCTGGTGGCAGAAGAGAAAAGTGCCTGCTCTCTGCAGGAATGCTCAAATGGGGGAAGTGATGTGCTTAGGGCACCAGTGACTGCTGGGCACCTCCTCAGGTCATGAAGCACCCAGGGTCAAAGTCAGGATGGGGGTCCCCGGGTCCATCCATCTTCAGCCTCTGCCCTTTACCCGGCAGGGACTGGGGCCACCCAGGGTCAGGCAGGCCAGATTCCAATGCTGAGTTTCAGCGATGAGTCTCAGTTTCTCCATCCAGAAAGCTATTAATAACACATTACTGCTAAAACTGTTAATGAAATATTTAAGGTTGAATCTATTAATGAACATTAATATTAAACTATTGATAAAACATTAATGAAGGCTGGGACTTCAGAGGGGATGGAGCCAGTTAAGCATTGAGTGGGAGAGAGCACCGGCTGGGTAGTCTATGTGGTAACTGAACACACCGCTCTGTGCCTCAGTTTCCCCATCCCCCAAATGAGCATAATAGTCCTCATTTTCAAGAATTGCTCCAAAAAGCAAGTGATTTTTCGGTGCACAGCCCTTGGCTCAGAGCCAGGCAAGTAGGAAGTGCTATTTGTATTGATGTGTTTAGTCTTAACCTGCCATTTCAGGTCTGTGACTTTAGGGGAGGGACTGAATTCCTCTGTGCCTCAGTTTCCCCTTGGGGACACAAAACTATTGCAAGCCCCTCCCATGGAGCTGGGATGGTGTCAAGGCTCCTGGGAGGGATCCTGGCCCCAGAGTCTCCACCAGGCCAATCCTGGCAGCCTCTATCCCCTGGGGATCGGCTATAATTAGGTGCAGCCGCAGCAGCTACAGAGGGTATTTTTGTCTTGGGGACAGCAAGTCTGGTTCCCACCAGGTGTCTGCTTGTAGGGCCACAGATGGCAGGAGGGGGTTCCCGGACAGACCCTTGAGACTCCTTGTCCTCCTGGGCCCCAGCATGACCCCTCTCTGAACCTCCATTTTTCTCATCTGTACAATGAGGCCAATAGTGTGTTAGGAGGTCAGGAGAGGGTCAGGATCTCCTCCCTGTGGTGCCTCAGGCTCCCTCCATTGAAGCCCTGATCACCCCAAGCTGTATCTCATATTTCCCTAGGTGTGCCAGAAATGTGGTGTCCCACAACTACTGGTATAGTCCTCCCAGAGGCAAGTCCTAGACCAGGGGTCCTCAAACTATGGCTCGCGGGCCACATGCAAATACAAATATTGTATTTGTTCCCGTTTTGGTTTTTTACTTCAAAATAAGATATGTGCAGTGTGCATAGAAATTTGTTCATAGTTTTTTTTAAAACTATAGTCCGGCCCTCCAACCGTCTGAGGGACCGTGAACTGGCCCCCTGTTTAAAAAGTTTGAGGACCCCTGGCCTAGCCAGTGCGGGGGGGAGGTCCAGCCTCCCTGACCTCAGTGGCTTCTGCCTGTGATGTGGCATTTGGGGTCCTGCCTCCAAGTGTGACATGCTCTAGGATGTGGTTTCCTTTCCTGCAGTTCAGGGCAGGGCGACCAACCCCAGCACCTGGTATAGGCCCCTGAACTCTCCCAGACACCAGCGGTGAGGGCTCCCTTTCTCACTTCCCCCCAAGTCCTTCCTGGTGGGGGTGGGGGCGGGTAGCTGATGCTTCACAGAACAGGAGATCTGGCTGGAATGGAGAGCGGATGTTTGTCCAATGGAGACAGCAAGCGAGGGAAAAGGATCCAGAGACAGGGCCTGGGGTATGTCAGAGCAGGTGGGGGTCACGCGGGGACTTGTGGAGGGGAACTGGAGGAGGGGGAGCCTTTCCCAGCCCTCTGCCCTGCCGTGAGGTTTTGTGTCTGTTTCCACCTTGTTGGATTCCTCAGTTTCCTCACCTGGCAAAGGAGTAAGGCTTTGTTGCTGCTGGGCAGGCCCTTTGTGGCCCAGGCCTCAGTTTCTCCATCCGGAAAACGGGCAGAGTGGGACTGGAGTTTGTTGCTTCTGGGCAGCCCCTCAGCAAACTCCTGCCTCGATGCTCGGCTCATTATGCGCGGTGCTTCCCTTTCTGACTTCTCCATTTCACTCTTTCAGCCAAGTTCTCCCAGACAGCTGCACTATTGCGGGACAGGTTGGCTGATGAAAGTAGAATAATATCCGGGTTCTAGGCCACAGAGGGTCGCCCCCAAGGGGGGGAGGGTGGAGCAGAGAGTGGCACCCAGCTCCGTGCCTCAGTGTCCCCATTTGCCCGGTGGGAGCTGCCCAGAACGGACCCGGGGCGGGGCGGGGCGGGGCGGGGCGCGCGCTGTCCCCTCTCCGCGGCCCCGCCCCCGCGGCTGTCCTGAAAAGGTTCCACGGGCCGCGCTCGGTCCTGCCTCCACGCCGCCGCGGCGATGCAGGGTCCCCCCGCGCCCGCCCCGGCCCCTGGGCCTGGCTCGCCCCGGGACCCCGCGCGCAGCTCCCCCGGGCTCTTCAGGAAGCTCCTGGTGAACCAGAGCATCCGCCTGCAGCGGCGCTTCACCGTGGCGCATCCTCTGTGGTGAGGGGGCAGGAGAGCTGGAGGGTCCGCGGGAGCGCCAGGTGGAGGTGGGAGGACGCCGTCGGGGCGCGCTGGGGCCGGGGCCGGATCCCGGGCCGGGGCGTGGGCGCTCTGCCCCTCCTCCGTCTGTCTTCCCTGTCCTGTCCCGGTCTCCCTCCACGCGGTCTGCACAAGCCGGGTCCCCGCGGCTGTCCCTTCCCAGCCGGGTGGCCAGAGCAGGACGAGCTGACGCTCACGTCTCCTCCTGACCCTCCCGCCTGGGCAGGCGGCCTGAGCGCCCCGGAGTGAGGGGAAGGGCGAGGGCCACCCCCTCCCCTTGGTCTGCGCTCCTCCTTCCGTCCGGGTGCCGGCCAAGAGGTGGCCTGGGGGCTTCCCAGGAAACTCTCCGTGTCCCCGAGGAAGACCCGGTTTTATGAGGCGCCCACAGCCTAAGAGAGGCATTTCGCGTCCCAGACTGAGCGGATCCCCCGGCGCCACTCGGCCGTGTCCTCCGAGGACGTCGCCTCTCTGGGTTCGAATCCCGCCCCTTCAGGAAGCGACTGTGCGGGTTCGGGCGAGGCTGGAGGCGGATGGGGCTTGTGGGCGCCGACTGCGTCTGGGCACCTGGCGGCTCAGGGGCTGGAGGTCCCGGTGACAGCTGGCGGGGGCGGGGCGGTCGCGGCCGTGGTCTCCGATGGCGCCACTGCAGCCCGGGAGGGGGGTCCCAGGTCCGGGAAAGCGCCCCCAGAGCACCCACCCGACGCCTGCTGAGGGTGGTGCTGCCTAGGGATCCGGAGAGAGCGCAGGGGCGTCGAGGGAGCGCCCTCGGGAGCCAGAAGGTGAGGCTAGGGGATGGCGGGTCCCTCCGAGGCCCTTGTGCCTCCATTTACCTGTCTAACCCATGGACAGACTTGCCGCTTCTACTGTCGGGGCGACCTCGCCCCGCGCCGCCCGCGTCATGGAACCACAGCCTGACCCCGCCACTCCCAGCTAAGATTAGAGCAGAAAAAACCAAAACAAAAACTTCCCCAGCTGTGACCAGCCTTCCACCCCGAGCGCCGGCTCATTGGATTGCAGCCCCGCACCCTGGTGGCCGCCCCCCGCTACAGCCGCCCTAGCGCGGCTGGGTGCGCGTCCCCAGGCCCCTGGGAGAGGCGAGGAGGGAGGGGGTGGCCACTCCCTGGCCTCCGCTCGGAGCGCGGGTCTGTGTGTGCCGCCGGCAGCCCCCCCGCCCCCCTGAGTCCCCCTGCCCCCCCGGGCCCCCAGCCAGGCGGGTCAGAGTCTGGAAGCCCAGCCCTCCACGTGACGTCACGAGGCGGGAGCCCGGACGCACGCGCGGTAGCGGCTTCTCGTCTCCGCTGAAGCCGAACTGGCGGAGAGCGGCCGGACAAAGCCAAGCGCGCCCGAATCCTCCGAGTGTGGCCGAACAGAGCCGAATGTTCCCGAACGTATCCGAACCTGCCCGACCGCGGTCGGACGTAGCCAAGTCAGAATGAACTCGCCCAGTTGGACCACGCCCAATAGAACTTACTCAAACCCGACCCCGCTGGACCGAATCCAGCCGAACCGGACAGAATCCTGCCGAATCCCGGACGGGTGACCTGGCGGGGACCAGGTGGACACGGACCCTTGGCCAGAAGCCCCAAGTTGTGGGCGGCCCCCGGTGTCTACCTGTCTCCCGCCTGCGCTCTCAAAGCCCGTGACCTGCGGCAGCCCCTCTCCATTGCTAACTCCCCATGCAGAACCTCCGTTCTTGCTCACGTCCCCGCCCACTCTTTCTCTGACCTCTGACCCCAAGGAGGATGAGCACAGATTCTCCATTAACCAGTCAGGGTGTGGCGGGAGGGTGGGACCGGGCTGAAAGAGCGAGGGGGGAGGAACTGAAGATTGCTGGGAGCAAGGGGTGCTGTGGGGAGGAACGTGCTCCGGGAAGCGGGCATGGCCCCCAGCGGAAGCCTGGAGGTGGAAGCGTACAGGCAGAGCATTCGGGTGGAAATGAAGCAGGAGTAATAGATCTGGGGGGTAAAGGATGTGGGGGCGTGGTCGACTAGATTGGAGCGGGGCCAAGTGGGCTGAGGGTGTGGGCTGGGGGCGGGGACAGGTGACCCAAACTGGCTGGGGGGGGGGGGGGCCTCTCCCGCTGTGGGGACCCTTGGAACTGGCCTGATTTGGGCAAGATCTAGACCCCTCCAGAGAGGAGAGCCCAGATAGTCAGTTTCCAGTCTCTGTGACCTTACCACGCGACCTGGACCTCAGTTTTCTTCTTAGTAATATGGAAGCCCAGTTGTCATTCTCTGGTGCTCAGCTGTAACGACCTAAAAGCGCCCTCGGAGAAGACTCTACCCATGCCTATATTACAGACAGGGTAGTCGATGTCCAGAGAAAGGCTGAGACCTACCCATGGTCACACAGACATTTGGGGACAGATCTGAAGCTCACGTTCTGGAGTCTAGACTGGTCCCAGTGGGAAGGCTGGTGCCAGGTCCCTGGGGAGGGGTGTGACTGTGAGGCAGGTGGACGAACTGTATGCTACTCCTTCATGGCCCATCGTTTGGCTCCCGGGAGGATGTGAAAGGACAGGTTGGAGCTACCAAAGGCCATCCGCTTGCCAGGCCCCTCGGCTCTGACCATGCCTCATCTGTTTCCAGCTTTGACCTGGAAAATGCACTCTCACGTGGGAGAAGCACCCAGGACCCTCAGGTCGGGCCTGGCCCTGGCCAGGTCACCCAACACAGCCAGCGGCGTGAGTCCTTCCTGTACCGCTCCGAGAGCGACTACGAACTCTTGCCTAAGGCCATGTCCCGGAACTCTTCAGTGGCCAGTGACCTGTGAGTCTGGGGCTGGTGGGATGACACCTACTCGTCTCTTCCTCCTTTTATTATTCCGTTCAGCACACCTCCTTCAAGTGGCTTTTTGTGCTGGGTTTTGAAGTTTAAGTAGGAGTTTGTCAAGCAGCCACTTACTCAGTTGAACTTGCCTAGAATGATATCTGGTGATCTGTGCTTGACTTTAGGCTTGGGTTGGGTGGCAATCCAGAAACATTAAGGACAATTAGTAGCAACTGAACAAACACCTTAATTAGACCTTCCTGGTAGCCATAATAAAAGGGGAAATAAAATAATATCCCTGCTTCCCCCGGGACTCAGTTTCCTCATGTGTGAGGTTGGAGGGCCTTCCAGAGAAGAGCCAGGTAAGGGGAGCCCCGGGATTAATAGGGCACCAGAAGGAGGAGTTGTGAGGGAAGGATGAGCTCAGCTGAGGGCATAGTGTGGGCAAAAGCTCTTAGATGGGACCGCGCTGGACAGCCCCCTGGCCACCCTTTCTAATGTCCTCTCTCCCCACAGACATGGAGAAGACATGATTGTGACGCCCTTTGCCCAGGTGGGTGCCCACTCCTCCCCCTTCCTGCGTGAGGCAAGCAGGCGAAATCGATCCCCCCTTTTCCAATGCTGATCATCCCCCTCCCAACAGGTCCTGGCCAGTCTGCGGACTGTTCGGAGCAATGTTGCTGCGCTAGCCCACCTGCAAGGCCAAAGAGCAGCCAAGTACATAGGGGGTTGGGCGGGGGTGGGGCCTGGCAGGGAGAAGGGCAGGGCCGGGAGAAGGGGGCGGTGGCCCACAGGTGGGCTGGATGGGGTGGGACCATTTGGGTGAGGTAGGCCACCCCAGAGCGGACTGTACTGCAGGCAGACATCCATCGGGAACCCTCCACCTGGCTGTCAGCCCCCTCCTCCTCCAGGTAATTCTCCTGCTCCTACCCCTCCCTCACACTATGGGACCGCTGCCAATTTCTTCTCCATGGTGACCTCCCCAGCCCATGGACCCTTAGGCTGTGCTCATTGTAACCCTCCAAAACACCCTCAGGGCTGGAGTCTACCAGGCCCAAATGACAGATGGGGAGGCTGAGGTCCAGAGAGTGGCGGAGACCTGCCCATGGTCACACAGCCACTGGGGACAGACCTGGAACTCAAATCCTGGGGTCTGGAGTGGCCCCACTGGGAAGGGCTGTAGGTTCTAGATGTAGACATGGAGTCATGAAGGGGTGGGGTCACCGAGTGGGGGTGGGGCAGGATCCTGATGGCTCAGCCCCCAGAGGACACTGGGCAGAAGCTGGCCTTGGAGACACTGGATGAGCTGGACTGGTGTCTGGATCAGCTGGAGACACTGCAGACCCGGCACTCGGTGGGGGAGATGGCCTCCAACAAGGTGAGGAGGGCCAGCGAGCGGAGATCATTGGCCGCTACCCGCAGTGCCCCCTCATCACTGTCCTCACCTCCCCCGACAGTTCAAGCGGATGCTGACCCGGGAGCTGACTCACTTGTCTGAAACCAGCCGCTCGGGGAACCAGGTGTCAGAGTACATTTCCCAAACCTTCCTGGGTGAGCTGTGGTGGGCCACTGCCTGGGCACCATCCGGAGGTAGGAAGAAAGGAGAAAAGACCTCCGTCAGGGGAAGGCAGAGCAGCCAGCTGGGTGAAGGACGGCCGGGCCAGCGGGAGGAGCAGAAGATCCAGGAGGAGGGGACATTAAAGCCAGGGTTGTGAAGCATGAGTAAAAGTTTTCCCAGAAGGAGATGGAGGAAACCAGATAGCTGGGTCTCCAGCTTGGGAGACAGAAAGGACACTGAGCTGTTTGGGGGAAAACACTGAGCCCCAGGCTCTCAGAAGAGGTTACTGAGATCAGCCACGAAAAGAGGGTAGATAGGGACTTTGCTCTGAGCTGACTGGGATTCAGGTAAAAAGGAAATAGGTTGATCCTGACGCTTAGCAAAGTCTGCGACCTGAGAAGAGGCAGGACAACCCTAGCAGGTGAATCGGCTTCTCTGAGTCCCACCCTCCCCTCCTTCCAGACCAACAGACCGAGGTGGAGTTACCCAAGGGAACCCCCAAGGAACCCTCGAGGCCCATGTCCCAGATCAGCGGCCTGCAGGGGCTCCCCCACAGTGCCAGCCTCTCCACAGCCACCATCCCATGCTTTGGCGTCCAGACTGACCAGGAGGGGCAACTGGCCAAGGTGGGTTCCCAGCTAGAATGCTGAGACCTGGGTTAGGGTTCTGGCTCTACCTGGATGCCCTATTGTGAGCCTCAGTTTGCCCACCTGTATACTGGGCAAGTGGGGCTAAATGTAAGATCTGAGGGAGGGGCTCACAGGTTCAGAGTCTGGGGAAGTTGGGCCTGGGTCAAGCTCCAGTTCTTCACATTTTAGGAACTGGAAGACACCAACAAGTGGGGGCTTGATGTGTTCAAGGTGGCAGAGCTAAGTGGGAACCGGCCCCTCACAGCCATCATATTCAGCATCTTTCAGGTACCTCCCATGACCTTGCCCACCAATACCCCTGGATTTCTTTCAGCCCTTCCGACCTCAAGACCTTAGGGGACTCATATCCTTCAACTCCTTCACTTCCCTGAATGGAATCCTTTGAGCAGGGCATTGAAGGATGAATAGGAGTTCACTAGGCTGAACAGGTCGGTCATTGCTGATAGTCAACAAGCCTCAGCCATGGACCCAGGCCTGAAGAGACCTAGTCTGGAGGGAACTGCTGTGGGGTCAGAGATAGACCAGAGGGGAAGGTCAAGGACCAAGTGATTTCAGAATTGAGGGCATCCTGGAAGATGGGGCATGTGAGAGGTGGATAGAAGTTCAGAAGGAGAGAAGGTGTAGGAACAGTGTGTGCTGCCGCCTGGAGGAAGTCCTCACTGGGGGCCTGTGGTGAACCAGAAACGGGACCTGCTCAAGACGTTCCAGATCCCAGTGGACACACTTGCCACCTACCTGCTGACGCTGGAGGGTCACTACCACGCCGACGTGGCCTACCACAACAGCCTGCATGCCGCTGACGTGGCCCAGTCCACGCATGTGCTGCTGGCCATGCCCGCCCTGGAGGTATGGTCCTATAGACTGGCCGGGCAGGTGCAGGGCGCAGTGCAGAGAGCCGCCGCTCAGCGCTGATGCTCATGCCCGCTCAGGCTGTGTTCACAGACTTGGAAGTCCTGGCTGCCATCTTTGCAAGCGCCATCCATGATGTGGACCATCCTGGGGTCTCCAACCAGTTTCTCATTAACACCAGTGAGTTAGGGGCCCTGGTGACAGGCCTCCACCTGTCCATCATGTGATCTCCAGGGGTCCCAGCCCTGCTTTGAGCCAAGTCGGCCTGTTCACGAAATGGCTATGCGATCTTCTCCTCCTTGGGTATTCAGGGCGGGTCCGGGTGCATAGGAGACACTCAATAAATGAGAGAATAACAAATGCGGCACAGCTCATCGGAGCCCACCGAGATTTTGAAGGTTAGGGACCTTTGAGGTATCTGGAACACTCCGTCAATAAGCAATTATTGGGCACCTCTTGTATACACCCCAGGAGAGCCCTCTCACTCGAGGGTCCCAGAGTCTCATTGGATAAAGATTCAGTTGTTCATTCAATCAGCACTTAGTACACACTCTTTCCTGCCATGCCAAGTCCCCAAGGAGTCCCCAGTCTCGAGGAGGCAGAGCAGAACACAGATGCCCCCAGCCCCGTGGAGTCAGGGCTTGGCCAGAGAGAGAGAGAGAGACGGGGTCACAGAAGGTTTCCTGAGGAGGGGGCTTTAGGGTTGGGGCTTCAATGCCTGAGTAGGAGTTTGCCAAGAGTTCACCGAACCTGCCTTTTGGTGAGGCGGGTTGGTCGGGCAGACGGCGAGGCTCTCCACCTTCCTCCCCCACAGACTCGGAGCTGGCGCTGATGTACAATGACGCCTCCGTGCTGGAGAACCACCACCTGGCTGTGGGCTTCAAGCTGCTGCAGGCAGAGAACTGCAACGTCTTCCGGAACCTCAGCACCAAGGAGTGGCTGAGTCTGCGCCGGATGGTCATTGACATAGTGAGGCCCCAGCGATGGGCGGGCGGGGCGGTCCCACCCGTGGGGTCTGGGCGTGCCTCCACTCTGAGCCTGAGCTTCCTGGGCTATAAAATGGGGCAATGACCCTAAGCCCTGGGTGGGGTGACCAGGCCCTTGGTCCTGGCTGCGGTTCACGCATACGCGATATGGAAACTGAGCCTCTGGGGTTTCAGGTGCAACTGTTTTGAGCCTTTAGTCGTCCGTTTGGTGTTTTTCTGGTTGGAAGACACCAGTAAGTGTTGGAGTCCCGTGCCTCATTCAATCACTTTATAAGCATTTGTCGAACACCTGTTGTGATGGCCAAGACAGTTCTGGCCTTTCTGAGATTACAGTTTGTGAGGGAGACAGACACATGGGTGGAGCGATGATGGGGACCCCGAAGCAGAGCTGTGATGGATGACTTGTAGGCAGAGCTGTGATGGGGCCATGCTCAAGGTCAGGTGGGGCTCCCCCAAGAGGAAACCCTGAGATTGGGGTCTGCAGGGCCGGCGGGGGGGGGGGGGCTGGTGAGGAGTGTTGTCAGCAAAGAGACCAGCATGTGGGAGGGCTCAGAGGAAACGCAGGCTCCCAGGGAAGAGAAACTAAACATTTGCTGAGACAGAGTTGGGGCCTTGGGTGGAAGGCACCATTTGGGGGCCACCTGGAGGTTTGGGAAGAAGATTTGAGACTTTTGTCTAATTCTCAGAGAAGTCCATGGGCTGGGTATTGGTTATTCCTGGACTGGGTTCATATGGATCCAGCAAAGTTTAAAAAAAAAAAAAAAATTTATTGATTTCCGAGAGGAAGGGAGAGGGATAGAGAGATAGAAACATCAATGATGAGAGAGAGTCATTGATTGGCTGCCTCCTGCACGCCCCCTCCTGGGGACCGAGCCCGCAACCCGGGCATGTGCCCTTGACCGGAATCGAACCCAGGACCCTTCAGTCTGCAGGCCGAGGCTCTATCCACTGAGCCAAACCAGCCAGAGCCAGTGACGTTGATTTTTAAACAATTATGTTTGGGGCCAAACTTCCCTCCAAATTGCTAAAACAGCCCTCCTAGGCACACATGGTCATAGGGAGATTTGGGGAGCACCAAGTCAGGTTCCTCACAGCTTCAAGACCACCTATGGCTCCCATGGCCCTCTGGGTAAGTCCCCCACTCCTCCCTGAGGCCCTCTCCGTTCCAGTCAACCTCACTTGCTCCAGCCATAAGTGCTTCCTCTATGTTCCCCAGCTCGTCCAACCCCAGGGCCTTTGCACAGGCCATGTCCTGGGCCGAGCCTCACTGCTGCCCTCAGCCCCCACATTTAATCTTTAACATGTGGAATGCATCCCATGAGCCCAAAGACCTTAGAGGTGGAGCCCTTGACTCAGCTCCTCTTGTGAGCTGGGTTTGCCGCCAATCTCATGACATCCCCCCATTTCATAGATGAGGACGCAAACGCCGAGGGCTGAGGGGCTGAGGGGTGTGATGTCTGGGAGGAAAGGGTGGGTGGGAGCAATACTCATACCTGTCATTCCCCCCTCACCTGCCCTCAGGTGCTGGCCACTGACATGTCCAAACACATGAACCTCCTGGCTGACCTCAAGACCATGGTGGAGACCAAGAAAGTGACGAGCCTGGGAGTCCTGCTGCTGGACAACTACTCGGACCGCATCCAGGTGTGTGGCTGGGCTGACCCTGGGTTTCCACGCCTCTCATTTAGCTACACTTATGAAACGTCGCCTGTGTGCCAGACTTGAAGAAACGGAGGCAAAAAGGCTCACGTGACTGTGCCTTAGCCACTCCTTCCCCTCCCGGGCCTCAGTTTCCCCACCTGGAAGAGGGGTGTGTCCATGGTACCGGCCTGGCCATGGGGTTAACCGGGCCTGGGGTGGCCTGGCCCGAGCCCTCCCCAGCCTCGTCTCCTCAGGTCTTGCAGAACCTGGTGCACTGTGCTGACCTCAGCAACCCCACTAAGCCGCTGCCCCTGTACCGCCAGTGGACAGACCGAATCATGGCTGAGTTCTTCCAGCAGGGAGACCGTGAGCGGGAGTCGGGCCTGGACATCAGCCCCATGTGTGACAAGCACACAGCCTCGGTGGAGAAGTCCCAGGTCAGAGGGTGACCGGGTCAAGCTGGCAGGCACTGGGGCGGGGGAGAGAAAGGAGTAGCCGACCTGACCCCCTGAGTTCTGGCTGGACCCCTGGCGGTCAACGAGGGAGTGTGGCCCAAGGGCGTGGTCTGCCCGGGGCTGTGTGGGGTCAGGCGGGGATGCATTCTCTCTGGGCTACTGGGAAACGGATCTGCACTCAAGGGGGTTGAAAATGTCTATTCTGAGTGATGTGGGGCCCCTGGAGGGGGGTCTTAGCCTAGGGGCACATACACCTAGCCCTGAGGGGTCTGTGCTGGGTGGAAGGAAAGACTTAGGGGTTGGGGGAGCCCAGAAGGGGCAGGGGAGACTTTCGAAAAGAGGGGCTGTTTGAAGAAGGTTTTGAAGGATGAGTAGGCGTTGGGAAAGGGCATGCCCAGGAGAGAGAACAGCCTAGGCCTGGAGGCTTAACTGGGTCTGGGTTCCATGGTGCCTCACAGCACAGCCACCCCCTTCGCCCCGCAACCCCGTATCACCCCCCAGGTGGGTTTCATTGACTACATCGCCCACCCACTGTGGGAGACCTGGGCTGACCTGGTACACCCAGATGCACAGGACCTGCTGGACACACTAGAGGACAACCGCGAGTGGTACCTGAGCAAGATCCCCCGCAGCCCCGTGGATCCCACCAGCCCTGAGCAGGGCGGCCTTGACAGATTCCAGTTTGAGCTGACTCTGGAGGAGGCAGAAGAGGAGGAGGAGGAGGAGGAGGAGGGAATGTTGGCCCAAGAGGCCTCAGAGTCACCTGACACTGACCTCCTGTCCCCTGAGGCCAGCTCAGACCCTGGGGCCTTATGCCTAGACAACCAGAGGACCGTGGGCAAACCCTGCATGGACCATGAGGGCAATGTAACGGCTGAGCCATCTGGCTCCTAATGGCCCCTAATGAGTGGGTGGACTTTCCAGGAAGAGGTTCCAGATGACTCATGCCTTGCCTTCTCCACACATTGAGGGGGACAGCCTTAGTTATAGGCAAGTTTCAGGATTGAAGCTGGCTGGGGTCCACTCTGACCCCGGGCTCTGCTGAGCTCTCCTCCTCCAGCGTCAGCTCTGACGTTGGGGCTGGGTCAGGCCCAGCTTCGCCAGTGGTCACTCTTGAGCCACACCCATCACTTGCTCTTTCGTTCTTTATCAGATATTTATTGGGCACATACTGTGTGCCAGGCCTGCGCCTGCTCTGTGCCCCTGGGGCAGCCCTGTGCAACGGGGTGAGGAGTCAGCCCCAAGGAGATGCCCCCACAGGCACCTCCCTTTCATCTGCTGGGGACCTTGAATGGGGAAAAGCTTTGTCCAGTCCCAACTCTGGTTCTGGAGCTCTGGAGGGGGTGGTCAGGGGGCAGCAGAGAGAGGGCTCTGTGTGGAGACATCTCTGAAGATTGATGTGGCCTGTTGCTGCTTGTGCATCAGTTATTGCTTTAAGTAGCTGTGGTTTCTGTCTTCAGGTGCCTCTGGGTGCACCTGTTCTCTCTGACCTCAGGACCTCCTGCTGGCCATCCCCCCATTCTCCTACTTATAGAACAGCAACAAAAGCACACAATTCCTGTCACCCGTACCGCGGGTCTCTGTCTCTCCCAATTCTGAGGGTGCCCCAGACACCTCCTAGGAAAGCCTCCTGGGCCTCAGTTTCCCCTCTATGGCCTGATCCTAGTATTTGGGTAAACTTTGGTTGAGAGGTAGTGTCTGTGAGCACCCTGAAATATCTTAGAAATCTGGGGCATTGAACGTTTCTCTGGAGTTAAATAAACCTTATTAACTTAAACTAGTATGTCTATTTCATGGATGGGGAAACTGAGGCACAGAGCAGTCCTGTGGCCTACTCTAGGCCACGCTGCTGGGTGCTGGACATTAGCTCGCGGCGCCCCCTGGTGGCGGGAGGCGCGGCGAATTTGGGGGTCCTGTTCTCCTGGCTGGCCTCCCTCCCCTATGGCATCTCGCTTGCTGGATCAGCCGAGGGCAGGGGCGGATAGGCCGCTCTGTGCTCAAGCGTCAGGTTCAGTTCCTGTCTCCGGAAGGCTCAGTCTTCCCCCCTGGAACTTGCCTCCTTCCCAGCGTGCCTGAACATTTATGTGTGACACAGGTCCTCCCAGCATCCTCTGGCTTCCAGAACAGCTCCCTTCATTACTAAATCACTCCACTGATAATTCATCATCACAATCAATGATGAAATTCCACAGAGGGAAAATTAAACGTCATCTGGGTCATGAACTTGGTGAATTTGCTTCTGGATCTTTAAAAGGCAAACATTTTTTAGGGAATGATTATTTGCAATTTTCCTCCCTGCCCCTTGACTTACAAGTAATGCATGCTCACCTTAGATAATTTGCAAATAATGGAAAGAATAAAATAAAGTTGTTATAACCTCATTCATAAACCACCTGTCTTCAGCATTTCACCTTATTTCCCTCTGGATTTTTCTTCACCCATTCATAAGAATACTAATATATTCCCCTTGAATTTGTGCTACAGGCATCCTTCTCGCCCCCCGTTACTGATTGCACTCTACCCACTCTGGCTTTCCACACCGAAGCACAGCCCCACCTCAGGGCCTTTGCACATGCTCTGCTCACCACCTGGAATGCTTCTTTTCTCCTTCATCCTCACCGTTGGGTCTCAGCTCAGCGACCTCTCCTCTGGGAGACCCTCCCTAATACCCCACTCCAGGCTGGCACTGGTGGAAGCTCTGGGGAATTCTTTGATTCATGTCCATCACTCCCTCCAGACCATGATCCGGATGCCTGCGCCGGGTCCACTGCACCATCTTCAGTGTCCCCAAAATGGACTTTGACAACTTCAGCAAGTCCCTTAACCTCCTGAAGCCTTGGTCTTTTCATGGATAAAGTGGGCTCTTGGTGAGGGTCACATAATCGCAATAACAGGTAACATTTGAGGAAAGCATGTCCTGAGTTAGGCACTGAGATACATGCTGTTCAGGGTCCTTGCCTTGGTGGCCCACCCTAAACCCAGAGAGGAGGGTGGGAGAAAGTCTTTGGGGCCCTAACCGGTTTGGCTCAGTGGATAAAGCGTCGGCCTGAGGACTGAGGGGTCCCGGGTTCGATTCCGGTCAGGGGCATGTGCCTTGGTTGCGGGCACATCCCCGGTGGGAGGTGTGCAGGAGGCGGCCGATCGATGTTTCTCTTTGATGGATGTTTCTGACTCTCTATCCCTTTCCCTTCCTCTCTGTAAAAAATCAATAAAATATATTAAAAAAAAAAAAAAAGCAAGTCTTTGGGGCCCCTTGGAACGTTTAGTTCTTGTGACCCCCCTAGGGCAGCGGTTCTCAACCTGTGGGTCTCGACCCCTTTGGCGGTCGAACGACCCTTTCACAGGGGTCGCCTAAGACCATCCCGCATATCAGATATTTGCATTATGATTCATAACAGTAGCAACATTACAGTTATGAAGTAGCAACGAAAATAATTTTATGGTTGGATCACAACATGAGGAACTGTATTTAAAGGGCCAGAAGGTTGAGAACCACTGCCCTAGGGCGATTCTCAGGGCCTTGGTTTGCCCTCTGTTAAGGGGAAAAAATTGCCTGCTCCACCTCCCTCCCAGAACTGGAGAGGAGCTGTCCCTTAAGCTTGTTTAGTGAGTTCCAGCCTCAGGACGGTTCCCTCGCTCACCCTGTGGCCAATTCCTCCTCCTCCTCTAGGTTCCTGCTCAAATGTCACTTCTCCAGAGAGGTCTTCCCTAAACTCCCTGGTCAAAGTCACCCTCCTTCCACTCATTCACTCATTCATTCAGTCATTCATTCCTGCCATACCATCATAGGACACCTACTGTGGCACAGGTGTAGGCACTCTCAGAGCTCACAGGTGGCTAATGGATAAACACATCAACATCACCATTTCTGATGTGTCAGGAAAGAAAGGTGTGATAGGAAGGACAGGGTGACATTGGAACCTCTGGAAGGAGATGGTGGGGTTGATCAGGCTGAAGGGGATGGGAGAGCAAGGGGAGGGAACAGCTAGGGGACAAGTGCTCTAGGAAACAGCAGGTGCAAAGGTCCTGAGGCCAGATCACACCTGGAACCAGTGAAGGAGTGTCTGACTGGAGGAGAAAGAGGAGATGGGTCTTTGTGGGTCCTGGGTTTCAGGGAGGAGTTTGGACTTTGCTGAGTGGGGCGGGACCTGGGAGGGTTTGGGGTGCTTCTCCCATTCAGCTCTGTCTCTTCCGCCAGACAGGAGACCACCCCAAACACAAAGCTCCCCATCTCCCTGGTCAACCATCTCTAGTTCCAGAGCCACATTCTGATTCTTAGTAAGAAAGGCCTTGCGTTATTTTTATGTTAAAATACAAATCTGTCTGGGCAGAAGCTGTTGCACATTGTTGTGGTGTTTTCCCTGAGGAAAAAACAGGTATTTCCAAGTGCCACCCACAGACGAAGCGGAAAGCAGGAGGGTCAGGGAGCCAAGGGGCCTCACGCTCCTGCTTCCCCTGGGTGCCTGGACCAGCCGCACCAGAGCTGGGACTGCCATCTTTGTGTGCGGGAACCTGGGGTGGGATTCTTTATTTATGTATGTATTTCCTGAATTTTCACAATTCCCTGCAGTGGGTTTGTGATACTCTCATGGGCTAAGTGGGGGAGATGGACAAAAGTGTTACCCCGAAGTAAAACAGATTTCCCAAATGCAAGCGGAGCAGGAGGGACCCTCTGCACGGGGGGGCAGGCGTGCATTGAGGGGGCGGCCTCCAGGCGCCGAGTTATTGTGGTTTCTCGTCGCCTGCGCAGCTGGAGAGCTTTTTATAAACAGGACGCGACTCTCCCCCCTCCCCGTCTCCTGGGGGCCATTGGGGGGGGGGGGATCGGAGCCTCCTGGGGAGCGGAGGGAGCTGGGGCCGGGACCTGGAGTGAGGGCCCGGTGTCTCCTTCTCCCGCCCCCCGCAATGCTGACTCCCCCGCCTCAATATTTGGGGGGGGGGGGACGATGGAGCATCTCAGCCCCAGAGTCTCACTGAGTCTTGTTTCCCCAGGAGGGAGGGGGCCTCTCCGGCCCTGGCTTTAACTCAGGAACCAGGGAGCGGAGAAGCCCAAGACCCGCTGGTACCCTCCTCGCGTCCGGCTCTTTTATCCTGGGCTTTGCAGGTTCAGGGGTCAGGCGGTTTCTCCGCCCTACTTCTGCCTTTTCTTAGAATTCTTCTCTGGAAAATGGGCGTCGGCAGGAGTGGGGTTGTTGGAGCGTCCATCAGCCCCTTCCCTTTTTCTGGGAATTGGTGGGGAGGGTGACTCTACTGGTCCCTGTTTCTTATTTCATCTCGGATACCGGGTGGTGCATCTATCAGCCAGGCCCACTTTGGGGTCTTTCATCTCAGAAAATGGACGGGGTCTCCCAACTCCTATGTCCGCTTTTTCTTTTGTACTTTTTTGAACCCTATACAGAGGAGGTATGGAGCAGCTCTCCACCTCTGGTTCTCTTTTCTAAAACTGGAAAGGGGGGGCGGGTGACAGGAGAACACAGCTTCCCGGTCTGGGTAGGGGCCGCCAGTGTCCCACCTGGGGAGAGCGGCGGTGGGGAAGGGGAACGCCCCCCAAACACCCGGACCCCCTCCAGGCCTCGACCTCCTGTCACCCACAGCTCGGGAGCCACTAATGGACCGAAGGAGGAAGATAATAATCACTGATTGGCTGCTCGGCCCGTCGCTCGGATGCTTAGGCCAGTTAGAGGTTGCTGCGCAGCCCCGCCTCCATGACACTTACAAGGGGCGGAACCAGAAGGCGATTCCGCCCCTCCTGTACGTTCCCGCCCGCTATTGGATGTGCACACTGGGCCCCGCCCCATTTGTGCGTCAATCTGCGCAAGAGTCCCGCCCCTTCCAGCTCTGAGCGCGGCAGTGGGCCACCTCTTCTAACGCGGCTCCGCCCCAGGATGGCGTCACGGCCGTGTCTGCATGTGAGGCCCCGCCCCGCTCTTTGCAGGACGTCACCGCAGACTGCAGGGGCTCCAGCTGCTGCCGCGCAGCCCTACATCCTCGCACGGAAGGCTCGTCACCGTCACCGCCAAAAAAGTCGCCGTTGTTGTGGTCGTCACCGCATCGGTGCAGGGCAAGGTGAGCTCCTGGGAGGCCTGGTGCGCTCCCGCTGAAAGCATCTAAATAAACTTCATTTGGATGGTGGATTGGCAGGGTTAGGGGACGAGGTTGGTGGGGGTTAAATAGAGGGAGGATGAGGTAGTCGCAGGCCTGGGGAGGAGTAGGGCCCTGGCTCCCTTCACCTGCCCTACCCTCATCCCTCTTACCCCCGCCTCTGCGGCGGAGGGGGAGGGGAGGCGAGTGCCTTGCGGGAAACTGCGTGCGCGTGCGCGGGGTGTGCACACGCGTGTGCGCGCCCGCCTGTGTGGGCGGGTCTGTATGCACCCTTGCGTGTACCTGAATATGCTCATGTGACTCCGTGTGGGTCCTGACCCAAATATGCCCTTGCTGCATGCTTGTGGAGAGAAACGCATGGATTGAGCGTGTGCGTGCACGGCTGTGTGCATACGTACAGGGGAATGCGTGCCTGTGTGGGTTACGTACACACACCTGCATGTGTGAAGGGCGCCGTGTGCACGTCTGGGTTTGCACCTTTATATATGCATGCCGGTGTGCAGACAGGCGTCTGCGTCTCTGTTCTGTGTTCCGAGTGTGTTGTTACCGGTGTGTGCCCTGCTGTGTGCACGTGAGCGTGTGCATGCTCCACCCCTATCACGTGATGCAGCTGCCTCAGCTTGAGCTCCCCCAGCCTGGAATTGGGGCTGCAGATTTGCATCCAGGCGGACTGTCCAGGTGTGCCCGCTTTGGGTTCTGAGGAACATAAATGATAGATGGGGGGCGGGGCCGGCCGCAGTTACCCCCTCCGGGCACAGCCCTAGGGTGTAGGGTTACAGCCTGACCTGGGGCACAGGTCTACTGGAGGGGGCTGCAGGGGTGTCCTCATCCTGGCTTCTCTGAACTCCTTCCTGAAATACACTCCCCTTCCCCCACCTTTCAAGGTCACATCAGGCCCTCTGCCCTGGGTTCCACAGTTAGTAGTACTGGGGCTTCTGGTGGAACGCTAGTTCCTCTCTGTGGCTCTAGAGTTTTCTCCATCCTGGGCCTGGGCCTGGGGATGGCAGAGGACCCCTCACACTAGCCTGTGCCCCACATTCCCAGATGGCGTCAGCCACAGACTCTCGCTATGGACAGAAAGAGTCCTCGGACCAGAATTTTGACTACATGTTCAAGATCCTTATCATTGGTAACAGCAGCGTGGGCAAGACATCATTCCTCTTCCGCTATGCAGACGACTCCTTCACACCCGCCTTTGTCAGCACTGTGGGCATAGACTTCAAGGTCAAGACTATCTACCGCAATGACAAGAGGATCAAGCTGCAGATCTGGGTGGGTCCAGCTGGGGGGCTCCTAACTCCATCACTCTCCCTCCCTTCCCGGAAAATCAGCCCCAGCTTTGCCCATCTCTTCATTCATTCACACAACTGGGCGTTTACCATGTGCCTACTGTGCACCCAAGGCACAGGAGAGCCCTCCTCTTCCACGGGAGCTGTCAGTGCTCGCCAGGGCTGAGGGATGAGCCAATGCTGGGTTCTTCCTACACCTCCTATCTGCAGGAGCATCACTGGGCTGGTGCCTGTTTCCTCGTCTGCAAGTTCTTCCATGTGAGTCTGAGGTTTCACCAGATGTTGGCCCCCCAACCTCATTGCCTGGGACAGGCACCTCCCCAGGGTCACCTGGCTGCCTCCCACAACCCCAGAGAGATCTGAAGGAGCCTCCGTGGGCTCCCACCTCACACAGGGTAAACCCCAAACCCCACCCTGGCATGGGAGACCCTGCCTGGTCTGTCCCTGTGATAGCTCCACCCTGTCTCCCTCCATTGCTGCCTCTGCCTTACTATCCCTCAAGCTCACCAAGCAGTCCACGTCAGCACCTTTGGCCTGGCTGTGCCCTCTCACTTCCTTCAGGCCCACATTTATTTTCCTCCTCAATCCTTACCGCCCTCTGACATAGTATACATTTTCTTCCACGTGTTTATTTTCTTTCTTTTTTTAAAATATATTTTATTGATTTTCCACAGAGAGGAAGGGAGAGAGACAGAGAGTTAGAAACATCGATGGGAGAGAAACATAGATCAGCCGCCTCCTGCACATCTCCCACTGGGGATGTGCCCGCAACCCAGGCACATGCCCCTGACCGAAATCGAACCCGGGACCCTTTAGTCCACAGGCCGACGCTCTATCCACTGAGCCAAACCGGTTTCGGCCATGTGTTTATTTTCTGTTTCGCACAATTGAGCTGTCAGTCCCACAGGGGCAGTGATTTTTATCTACTTTTACAGCTGTGCCCCCAGTGCCCAGTGTGGTATATGGCACAGGGCAGTGCCCTGTACACGTGTATTGATGAATGAGGGGACAGTTCTGCAGGTGCCGGACTCTATAGGATGACTGAGCACCACATTCTTGGTGCCGGTGGCTGGCTGGCTCTCCCTGGCCCCCTGTGCCTCTGGGCAAGCTCTGGGTCTTGCGAGAGCTGGACTGGATTGTCTCAGAGCTCATTTCCACGGAAGAACTCGCATGGGGGTCCTCTCTGACCCTGTCTCTTCTTCCTCAGGACACAGCAGGGCAAGAGCGGTACCGAACCATCACCACAGCCTACTATCGGGGTGCCATGGGCTTCATCCTCATGTATGACATCACCAACGAGGAGTCCTTCAACGCTGTGCAGGACTGGTGAGCACCCCCTCACCCCCTCTCTCAGACTGTCTTCTGAGCTGGGTTTGTTGCAAAGCCTGGGGGGTAGGCTGATGAGGGGTCCCTAGTCCCCTGACAGATATATAAATAACAATATTGGGGGCCCAGACCTGCTGTCAATCTATAATCATTAAAACAGCAGGTCTGTCCCTATGATACCTCCACCCTGTTCTGTCTCCCTCCACTGCTGCCTCTGCCTCATTATTCCTCAAACTGTCTTCTGAGGAGTAATTAGGCTCAAAATAACAGGGGAAAAGATTTCAGGTGGAAAAATGAAACGAAACATATGGAAAAAATCTGAGGGTGTGGGGGGAGAACAGACAATATAAGGACAGTTAACACAGGTTTAAGGACTTACACATTTACATTTCTGCCCAGAAGTAATGATAAATTTTAAGAAAATTTCTGATTTTGCTGAGGAGAGAGAAATTCTCTCTGGGGGCAGGGATCTGGGAAGGTGAAAGAGATTGCTTGAAAGAGAGATTTTGAAGAGCAGGGAACTGCTGAAACAGACACCCACAGACAGCAGCGCGTTTCCGGCAGGACAAAGGCTGGAGGAGAAACGGAACCTGCCAGGTTCAAGGGAAATGGGGAGCTGAGGGCTGGGGAGGGGGAAGGAGTGGAGCTCAGTTCCTTCAAGCCCTAACCTGCCCATTGCCTCCTCCTCCAGGTCAACCCAGATCAAGACCTACTCGTGGGACAATGCGCAGGTGCTGCTGGTGGGGAACAAGTGTGACATGGAGGACGAGCGAGTGGTGTCGTCCGAACGCGGTCGGCAGCTGGCTGACCACCTTGGTGAGTGCCTGGAGGGGCTGGACACCTACAGGCTAGAGGAGGGACGCTGAAACTCTGAGGGGAAGGGACACACCCAAGGCCTCACAGCAAAGCCAGATGAGGTCTGGATGCAAATCCAATCCACTCTTTCGGCAAACTGGCCGTGACCCAGGAACCATGTACAGTGGGTCTTGGTAGATTCATTCTGACACCTTCACTGCCCAGCCTCATGCTGGGTGTTGCTGGCCTCCAGCTTTGAGGAATATAAGCACTAGGGCTGGGGAAGTCCAGTGGGGATTGCCTCAAAGGCTTCGTGGAGGAAGGACACTGTATCCGGTTAAGACAGGGTGGTCCTTTAGGCAGAGGAAACAACTTGGGCAAAGGCCAGAGTGGGAAGGACCCTGTGCATTTTGGCAAATGCTTTTACACAGTTGCAACATGAGGGCACTTGGGATGAGTGTGGCCAATGATGCAGGGTCTGACCACAAGCTGAAGAGCTGGGCCCTTCCTAGGGCAATAGGGAGCCACAGAACGTGAGCAGGCGCAGGCATGGCTGGATGTGAATGTCAGATAACAGCAGGGACAGTGTATGGGACTGGGCCAGGCGGTGAGTCTTACCAGGGCCTCGGGGACGATGAGAAGGGGAGTTTTGTGTGTGGGTGTGTTTTTTTAAATTTTTTATTTAATTGATTTTAGAGAGATAGAGAAACAGCACTTGGTTGCCACTTATTCATTGGTTGTTTCTTGTAAGTGCCCTGACTGGGGATCAAGCCCACAACTTCGGCACAGCAGGACGACACTCTAACCAGCCGAGCTAACCAGCCAGGCCAAGAAAGGGACAGTTTTCGGGTGAAGAAAGGAGGGCAGAAAACACAGCGCTGACCCAGTTAAATGTCACTTCCCCACATTACTCACCAGGGCCTTTATGGTGCAGTAGGCACTAGGAACCTCCAGTGGTTTCTGACCTCAGAGAATGTCTTGGGGAGCGGGGGGCCCAAGGTCTTCACCCCTTTCTTCCCTGACCACAGGGTTTGAGTTCTTTGAGGCAAGTGCCAAGGACAACATTAATGTCAAGCAGACCTTTGAGCGCCTGGTGGACGTCATCTGTGAGAAGATGTCCGAGTCGCTGGACACGGCTGACCCTGCTGTCACAGGCGCCAAGCAGGGCCCACAGCTCACGGACCAGCAGGCGCCCCCACACCAGGACTGCGCCTGCTGAGAGCTGGCCTACCCACCCCCGCCCTGCCCTCCCCAACCACCTCCCGGCCCCTCCTGACCATGGGCACAAGACCCTGCCCCGACCGAGCCCTAGCCCGTCACCCTTATTTATTATTGTAGCTATTTATTTATTTATTTATTGGCGATATCCCCTGGGGGCTTGGCACCACCACCCCCTGCACCCCGCCCTGTACATACAGCCCTGTCTCTGCTCTGCCGTGGCGTGTTGTTGCCCCGCGAACTCACCGCTCATCCTCTTCTCCAGAACCCCACCTTTTTAAAAAGTCACCCCATCTATAGCTCTGTTTTGAAGAGGGGGCCAGATGACACCGGAGGGCAGGGTGACCAGGTGATGTCAGGCAGCCAGGCCTGTCAGCCCCTTGGTCACAGTGGGATCTCAGCATGGACCACAGGAGGGTCAGAGCCTGACAGTGGCCCACCTCACTCCTGGCCCCAAGTTTTACCTTCTTATTTTTAAGCGGGGGCTGGAGTGGTTCCTCACGAACCTGGGAATACCCCCACAGACCTGACGTCATGAGTGTCAAATGTGCTCCCAGTTCTCCCAGGAGATGTCATGACAACACTACACACACCCAATAAAATGGATGGACGATGCTATGTCTATGAGTGCTGCCTGCCAGCGCTGGCTGTGGTCATCTGTGAGACTTTCAGTTACAGAGAAAATTTAATGAAGTTTCCACAGCCCACAATCAGAACATGACCCTGGTGCTGCCCAGGCCAGGCCCTGCTGAGTGGACAGGCAATGTCCCCACCTTTGTTCCAGGGCTCAGAGCCCAGCCCAGCAGTTTTGAGGGCTTCGGACTGGCTGGGTGGCCGGGGCCCAGTGCTGAAGATGGGACATCCTGGTCATAGGGGCTCCCAGTGAGAAGACCTGGGGGATGACTGTCCATCTTCATGGTTATGTTCCAGATGGGAAGAGTAAGGCCTGGTAGTGGGCTTGGAAGGGGCAGCCCAGCCAGATGCCCAGGAGTGGGGGTGGGGGTGGGGCTGGAATTCAGCCCAGGACTCTGCCCTGCTTTGGGCCCATCCCCCTTCCCACCCAGGTGGTTGGTCAGCTGGAATCAGTTTTGACTCATCTGGCATCTAGTCGAGGGGGTGGGGCAACTCCGTCCTCACCGGGCCACCCATGCTGGGGTGTCAGGGTGCCTGGGGTCTGTCCACACAACAGGGTCTGGTCGCATGCCACCTTCATCCCTTCCTCCGGCTCCTCACCACGCCCTCCCTTGTCTGGGGGTTGAAGTCAGCCTCACTGGAAAGATGAGGCAGGGACCTGGCTAAGGTCCTGTTGGACTGCTGAGAGGGGCTCGGTCTTCCCCCTGCTGGTGATCAGCTTCCCGCCTGCCAACCGTGGGGTGCGGATTGTCAAGGGCACAGGAGGCCCTCACCCTGGAGGGGAGCTGTACTGCCATTTGGGGCTCACATGTGTGGCCCCTGAGAAGTTTCCTGGGTGCCTGGTCTGTCCACTGCGTTCACCCGGTACTTCAGGTAGGAAAGGTACGTGTCCCAGCCCAGTGTCAGGCCATTGATGTAGGTGACTCGGAACTGGGGGGGCACAAAGAGGAAGTTCACCAGCTGCGCCGCAGGCCACACGCACCAGTCAGCCTGTGGGGAGGGACAGAGCGTGGTAAAGGGTGGGCCCAGGGAGCCGTGGGGGGAGGAGAATGAACGGGGCGGTGGGGCTCGGGGTACTATGCCCACCTTGTAGAATTCCCAGAACTTGTCCCGAAGTTCCTGGCAGCTCTCCTCCAGGGACTGGCCCTCTAGGCTGCCAATACCTGGGGAAGAGATGAGCATGTCAAAGGTTAGGGAGTCCTGATGATGGAGCCCGAGGGGAATGACCGGAGAGACACAATGTCCCGGGCAGAGGAACCTACATTTAACGGCCTGTAGGCGTGTGGTGGGTGTGGAGAAACAACAGGTGGGGGGAGGGGGGGAGTCACAGTGACAGGTCCATCTGAAGGACAGGGACACACCCTTCCTGATGCTGAGGCTGTTTTATTACCTGTCCTTCACCGATGAGGAAGCTAAGCCTGTGGGGTGGGGAACAGGTGAGGACTTTCTTCCTGGAGGCAAAGGCTGGGGTGACTGCCCCATCGGCTCTTCTTCCTTCAGGCCATTCCTCTACCTGCTGACGCCTTCAGGTCTCAGCCGAGTTCCTCTCCTCTGGGAACCCCTTCGCCCCTTCCCGCCAGAGCAGCCCCATCAGACCCTGTCCCCATCCCTCCTACACTTAGTGCCATCGTCTGTGCTTCTGCCACTCACACCTGCCCCCACGAGGTCGGTCCTGTGACCCAGCCTCCAGTCCGGGACCACCCACCAAGGGAGGTGCATCTGAAGTGCCCCTGGCGTCCTCCCTAACACAAGGCTGGCTCAGCCCCTCCTGGCCTAGGAGGGTTTGCAAAACTCAAGCTCATGGGGCTCCTTACCCAAGAAGTACCAGACACCCAGCAAGGGCGAGGCCACCAGCTGGTCGACGAGGACCTTCCTGAGGACGTTTGGAAGTCCACGGAGGCCGGACGCAGGGAGCACGCGGTCCAGCCAGAGGTACCAGTAGTGTAGGAAGGGGCCCATGCTGCAGCCCACAGCAAACATGCTCACTGAGGGCAGTCCAAGAGTCAGGGGGGTGGGGGGCAGGTCAGTACCTTAACCTCCCGTCCACTCTCCCTGGGGAAGCCCAGCGCCCCTCCAGAGACCACCCAGACGGTCTCCCACTGCCAGGCTCCATCCCAGGGGCTGCTTTTACATCTCACCGCATCCCTTCACCGCCCTGCAGAGGATCCTACCATCGCCCCTATTTCCAGAGAAGGAAACCGAGGCCAGGGCACACGCCCAGGCTGCCGGGGTCCACCCCCGGGGGCAAGGTCCCAGGCTGAGTGCTCATCCCTCACTGCAGGAGGCAGGGAAGCAGACGAAGGGGTGGGCGGGGACGAGACCCGAAGGGTGGGAGTGGATGGACGCGCTCCGAGTTGGAGGAAATGGAGCCTGGGGAAGGGATGGGGCAGAGGCCCGGGTGCGAGGGGAGACCCGGGTAGCGGCTGTCAGGTTGTAGGGTGCGCGCGGAGATCAAGGGTCCTGCCGGGGACTCGGCCCGCGGGTTAGGGGTCATGGCCCGCGGGTACGGTCCAGGGGTTTCCAAATCTGGGGTCGGGTCAAAGGTTCCCTGGGGTCAAGGACTAGCAGCCTTCTCACCTGAGCGCCGGGGGTCGAACTTCTGGCCGGGCCGGGCGCGGATCTCCCAGGACTGGCGCGCGCCGTCCCCGGCCGCCATGAGAACGCCACAGCCCAGCGTGTTGGTGAAGAGCAGCGCGCGGCCTTGGAACATGGGCTGCCCCGCTGCCCACAGGCCGCGCAGCCAGCGCCAGCCACCCGACGCCATCGCGCGCGGGGATCCAGGGACCGGCGCTCCGGGCCAGCCTGCCCGCGGCGACCAATCGTGCGTCCCGGCTGCGCCCGGGCTGTGCTGACTGCTCGGTGCTCCACTTTGCCCGCCCTGAGAGGTCTTATCCAATGAAAGGCCGACATCCTACCCCTTGGCCAATCCCTAAACGAAGACGGGCATAGCCGTATGGACCAATCACAAGCCACGCTTGCCAATAGCTGACGTATCACCGCGTTTCCCCGCCCCTTTCTGCACTGGCCTAAGGGTAACTGTCGTCACATTCTTTCTTTTTTTTTAATATGTTTTTATTGATTTCAGAGAGGAAGGAAGAGAGAAAGAGAGATAGAGGAGAGGGAATCATTGATCAGCTGCCTCCTGCATGCCCCCTACTGGGGATTGAGCCCGCAACCCAGGCATGTGCCCTTGGCTGGAGTCGAACCCGGGACCCTTCAGTCCACAGGCCTACGCTCTATCCACTGAACCAAACCAGCTAGGGCCTGTCGTCACATTCTTACCATCGCAGACAGCACTGACCAATCTCAGGCCACCATTACACCTGTCATCCCGCCTCCCGCATTGAGATGGCCAATCTTAGACAGTTATCACGCTCTATGGTTTTAGCGCTCCCTATTTCCAGATTCTCGCGAGATTCCTGAGCAGGCATTCAGACCAGTGGCCGTGTCAGCTACCGGGGCGGAAGTCTAATCCCACAAAGACTCACGGTGTTGGAGGCGGGGCTACAGTTCCGCTACGCGCAGCCGCGTGGGAGCCACAGGTCCAGAACTTGACCTTGGTCTTGGCTGTTAGCTGGGCTTCTGACCGTAGTTCCACAATAGTAATGCGAGTGGTAGGCACTGTTCCAAGCACATTACGTGCAGTAACTTATTTGGCAGCAACTCTGCTGCTGCACAAATAACTGTATACCCATGTTACTTCCCGTGTTACTTACTGTAAGGGAAAATGTGAGTTTCAACGGAAACCTACAGGAATAGGGTGCATTCACCTACAGGAATAGGGTGTCACAAACTACAGCCTGCGGGCCAAATCCTGTCACTGCCTCTTTTTGTGAAGCCCACGAACTAAGAATGTTTCTTACATTTTTGCATTGGTCAGGGAAAAATCAAAATAATATGGGGCATGTGAGAATTATATGAAATTCAAACTTCTGTGCCCATTTGTTTGTGTTGCTTACTGTCATTCCAATGAGGTGTTTCAACAAAGACTTTGGCCTGTAAAAACTAAACTATTTATTATATGGCACTTTACCAAAAAAAAAAAAAAATTGCCCTTCGGCATATTCTGATTCTGATTCTATGGAAATTTAAAAACATTTTTGTTAACTTAAAAACATTTTAATCCTGTAAAGAATTTTTGTGAGTTTATCTGAGCCAAACTGTCGACAATTGCCAGGAAGCAGAGTCAACGGATTGAGACAATGCTCCAGAGAATGGCAGTTCTTTTCATCTATTTTATACATTGCAATCAGAGAAGGGGACATAGATGGGTTACAAGAAATACCTTGGTGATAGACTAGAAAGGAGGGAGAAAGCAAAGAGGGGGGAACCTCTGGGGTTGGATAAAAAGTAAAATGATAGACACATACTTAGGTGGGTGCAGATAATGAACAGTCAACAATTAACATAACAAAAACAATGAAGGAATTTGTGGTATCTTTCCTGGCGCCCAGGCACCTTAGGTTGTGCCCCAAGGAGTCCAGAAAAGGGGAAGTTACAAGTTACCCAGACATTTCAAGGGTATGTTATCTCAGATGCAAAAAGACAGTTAGGCTCAGTTAAGGTAAAGGTTGACCTTGCCAGTGAAGATACTGGCCTAGGAGATGACTACCCACCATAACTGCTTTTAGTTAAAAGTTTAATTCAAACCATCCTTTGTGGTTACTTTAGGTCTTTGAGTTTGCAAGCCCACCTGCAGACCTTCCCTGAGCTTGTCAGGTTAGCATGTGGCCCCTTTCGTCCACATTTTTTATAAACTGTAGTTATAACTAGTAACAGCAAGAAATAATTGTTAGGTCGCCCGAAGGAGAAACGCACGAGGCCAGAGTGAGGGATTTTATTCGATCATCGATCATCCGCACACCAGATGGCTGAGCTTGGATGGCTCCAGCACCCAGGGAGGGGAGTCAGTGGCTTTTAAAGGACTTTTGGCGGGATTTTTCCCCTGGGCGGAGACTTCTTTATGCATACCCGGAGGGGAGAGAGTGGAATGTGGTCACCACAAGTGCAATGTGGTCTTCAGCAAAGGGAATGTCCATAGTGAAACAACCTGTAAAGCCAGTTCCTCGGGGAGGGGTGTCAACTCAATTGCTGGGTCAAACCTAACAATAGTTTTTGCTTATGGACATGCAAATGAGTTCTGCCAGGTGGAAAGACATTCTTCCCCCAGTTATTTTTGCCGTACTTTGCGTATCCATTTTAATGTGTTTGTTCTTTGGACCTCCTTTAAAATGGAGTTAACACCTGGCCATTTGTCCTCATTTATAATAAGTTAGCAACAATTTTTTTTTAAATTTTATTGAGTTTTTACAGAGAGGAAAGGAGAGAGATAGAGAGTTAGAAACATCGATCAGCTGCCTCCTGCACACTCCCCCCCACTGGGGATGTGCCCGCAACCAAGGTACATGGCAACCAAGGTACATGCCCTTGACCGGAATCGAACCTGGAACCTTTCAGTCCGCAGGCCGACGCTCTATCCACTGAGCCAAACCGATTTCGGCAGTTAACAACAATTTTAATCACATGCTCATTTTTACATCTGTTTGAGAGTCACGATTTTACCTTATTTTGGTAAAATTATCCTTCAGCACTTAACTGCTGTCAAGTACCTCAGCCTGGTATTACAGACTTTAGATTTTACCGCATCTTTGGTGGAAATCTTCCAACATGGTTAAAAAAGTCAAATTTTGGTTCACAGGACAGTCAGGAAAACTTTATCAACAACCACATTCAAGAAACCAGGTTTCACTTTGGGGAGCTGATGTTTACAAAATCTTCACAGGAAAACTGGCTCATAACTGCCTTGCAGGTTCAGTCTTACAGGTAGATCCCGGCCCAACATGATCCTTGTAATATTTGCGGGATGTAGGAAACAGGCCTCTGTGATCCATCCTCAGCACAGCCAACGTTTAATGGAAACGGTTACTGAAGTTCCCCAGGGCAAACGGAATGGAGAGAGGAAGGAAGAGGCTATAAGAACAAAGAACTGTGTACCTGTCGCCAGCATCGAGGTGGAAATCCCCGAGGCGCTGCCTCAACTACACAGGGGTAAGTGGAGACAACTAGAAAAGGCCTCAGCCCATTTTTAAAAAATAACCCAACAAGTCCTAGGAAACTGTAAACCCCATAGTACTCAACCAATGAGGAACCGGAGGAGGGACTCTCGCACCTTAGGGGTAAATAGGCTGTGATCCCTACTCCATGTGTGCCTGTACAACCTGCTCTCAAGAACATGTTGAAGACCTCATTTTCGCCATACTTCTGTCTCCTAGTTCACTATTTTAATTTGGACAGGTGAACATTTCTCACAGGGGCTATCAAGAAGAAAGAAGCCTTGCCTGGCCGGCGTGGCTCAGTGGTTGAGCATCAACCTGTGAACCAGGAGGTCATGGTTCTAGGTTCTGTTCCTGGTCAGGGCACATGCCTGGGTTGCGGGCTCGGTCCCCAGGAGGGGGCATGCAGAAGGCAGCTGATGATTCTTTCTCATCAATGTTTTTATCTTTTTCTCCCTCTCCCTTCCTCTCTCTGAAATCCATTTTTTAAAAAAAGAAGAAAGTAGCGCTGGCTGGGTAGATCAGATGATTAGAGCATTATCCCAAAACGCAAAGGTTGTGGGTACGTGAGGGACATACAAGAATCAACCAGTGAACACATAAATAAGTGAAACAAATCAATGTTATTTTTTTCTCTCCAATCAATAATTTTTTTTTTTTTTTAAAGAATTTGCGACCTAACCGGTTTGGCTCAGTGGATAGAGTGTCGGCCTGCGGGCTGAAGGGTCCCAGGTTCGATTCCAGTCAAGGGCATGTGCCTTGGTTGCAGGCACATCCCCAGTAACAGGTGTGCAGGAGGCAGCTGATTGATGTTTCTCTCTCATCAATGTTTCTAACTCTCTATCCCTCTCCCTTCCTCTCAGTAAAATAATCAATAAAATATATTTTTTAAAAAATTTGCCAAGAGGCATGGATACTGCAAGGTGAAACCTGGTCGTTTCTCATCTTTAGTTAACCAATGATAGAGGCTTTTCAAAGTCCAACCTGAGATTCCTTACAGAAACTTCCAGCAAAGCAGACGGAATGTCTGCTGCATCCTGGTAAATTATCAGGGAAAATCTAATTAGACCTGCCAAGGAAGTTCTTTCTTTGATATCCTTTTTTAATATATATATTTCTTATTGATTTCAGAAAGCAAGGGAGATAGAAACATCAATGAGAGGGAATCATTGATTGCCTGCCTCCTGCACGCCCCCTACTGGGGATTGAACTCACAACTGGAGCATATGCCCTGACTGGGAATGGAACTCTGATCTCCTGGTTCATAGACTGGCACTCAACCACTGAGCTATACCAGCTGGACATTATCCTTTTTAACAAAAGGGACAACACAAATATTATTCGACCATAAAAAAATAGAAGGAAACCTTGCTATTTGTGATAATATGGGGGAACCTGGAGGATACGATGCGGAGTGAAATAAGTCAGAGGACAAATATTGTATGATTTTATTTATATGTGGAATTTAAAAAAGTAAAACTCATAGAAACAAAAGAACAGCAGTTGTCACAGGCCGGGGGGGGGTGGGGAAAATGGAAGGATATTGTCACAATGTCTAGAAGGGTTTATTAAACTAGTTTCAATGTAGCACCATTCTCAGTGGTAGATTCTCGATCTTGGGGTAAAATCTGGACTTCATGGAATGTGTAATTTATCTGGATGATGAGCCATAGCTGCTAAGTCAGGGATCAGAAAAATGAAGGCAGGTGGGAGCTCATTCTTCCATCAGCTTCCTCCAAGGGCAACAGCTGTCACTTGAGGCAGACGTCCCAGTGGGAGCTGGCCTTGGATGGGCAGAATTCTGGCTTCTCCCCCTGGAGGAGACAGTCGTGAGTTGGGGGCCTGAGAGAGACCCCACCCCCACTTGATGAATCACTCTGGCTTACCTGGTACAACTGGCACACGACGGTTAGGAGCTGGCTAATGTCTTCCAAAGGTTTCTGCACGAAGCAAGACAGGAGGTCACAAGTGCTACCTGCCCTGACCAGCCCATGCCAGGCCCAGAAGGGGTTGCAAATGGCCCCAAGCCTGGCCCCTGCCTCCCTGTCTTCCAGACTGGTGGGTACACCCACCACCCTGGTCCCTGCCTGAGGGCCAACCTGAGGGCCACTAGATTCTTACCCCATTGACGAGGACCCAAGGCACATACTCATGGGGCGGCTCCAGAGCGTCTGTAAGTTGGGCATTCATGTGCAAGAGCTGTGTGCCACGGTCCCCCATTGCACAGTCCATGATGGCATCTGGGGACACCTTCGGGGCATAGATCTGCAGGCACTGAGGGCAGAGGAAGGCCAGTGAGCCTTAGCTATCTCCTTGTTATCGCCCCAACAGCCCCCCTAGGGGCCCCCCAAGCCAAGTTTCTGTTTCCTCACTGGCAATAAGGGACAGTTGGGTCCACGACAATGTAACATGCATGTAAACAGCAGGTGCTTCATACATGCCTGAGTGGAGGCCCCTGAGGCAGAGCTGAGGCTGCTCCTGAGTCCACTCTGACCAGACCTTCAGCCCCTGACTCCTACATTTCCCTCAGAGCTTTTATCTGTGCTGTTCCCTCTACCAGGAACACCCATCCTCCAGCTTCCTCAGCATCTCCTCAGGGCTCGCCCTCCTCTGTCCCCTGCCAGCCCCGGTATGGTTCCACAGGGCTGGGGCGTCTCAGGGTGAGTCCTCCTGGGTGGCCTGAATATTTGATGAATGAATAATTGATCAGGGCAGATGAGTCATTCCTTTGGGAGCTCTTTTTCGTAATCTTCCAGGGAGGTGGGCGGGCCCGTCTTGTCACCCCCATACCCCAGAGGAGGGTCATCATCTGTGTCCCTGCACATTCCTGTTCATGGAAGCCCAGCTCAGAGGCTGCTCCTAGAGAAAGCACTCCCTCACCTACCCATGCCCCAGATCTTCCTTCCCTTGACTCACAGACAGAGGCTTAGCAAGGAAAGAGCATTTCCCTGGGGCCTACAGAGAGTGGCTGTTGGGGACAGGACTTGAACCTGGGTCTGAGTGTAGGGAAGGCCAGGGTCTCCCAACCCAGGCCAAGTAAGAGTATCACTCACTGGCTTCAGATTGCTCTCCATGTCATCCAGTTCCTCTAAGCAGACAATGGTTAGGAAGGCTGCGTTCCACGTCAGCTGGTCCAACAGGCAGGCCTAGGGGTGGGCAGGCAAAGGCATGAGAAGGGCCCAGAGCACGCCAAGACCACTCTGGTAATAACCATGGGCACCCGTTAACAAAGCAATGAGTGGAGACACATCGGCAGGGGAGAGAGCTGGTTCCAATCCCCTCTGAGCCTGGATTTTGCCTTCGTTACCGCCTGAAGCCTCCCAGGCCTCCGTGTGCCCTACATGGGACCCTGGGGCCGCTCACCTCCACCTTGTTCCACTTGCACTCCTCCTCTCCATGCTGGCACGTAAACTCCCACTTGCCGCTGACATTCTGTTCCTGAAAGGCAGTGAGGTGAGTACCGGCCAGCTCGCCACAGGTGTCTCCCAATCCTGGCCACGGGCCTCAGCTTCCCTGGCGCCCATGTACCTTGGCGTTTCCGTAGGGCACCAGAGTGACATTGAGAATCTCATAGACCATCAGCCACGTGGGGAACAGCTCTCGGACCAGGAAGAGCCTGCAGCCACCGCACAGGGCCTCGTAGTAGAGACTCACGTTGACAGGTGGTGGGCGGGGCTTTCCAAGGGACACCTGTGGGCACAGGTAACCGGCCTGTGCAGGAGGAAGGGGTATGAAGCAAGTTGTAGCTCTGCTTGGTTCTCTTGCAGAAAGAGAGATGCCAATAGTAAGTGCTCCATCCTGAGCACTCTTTTTTTTTTTTAAATATATTTTATTGATTTTTTACAGAGAGGAATGGAGAGGGATAGAGAGTTAGAAACATCGATGAGAGAGAAACATCGATCAGCTGCCTCCTGCACACCCCCCACTGGGGATGTGCCCGCAACCAAGGTACATGCCCTTGACCAGAATCGAACCTGGGACCCTTCAGTCTGCAGGCCGACGCTCTATCCGCTGAGCCAAACCAGTTAGGGCCTGAGCGCACTCTTGACTCTAAGGCTTTACTGCGCCCTTAAGTGTGTTTGGCTGCAGAACAGATGGGACAGACTTGTATACCGCAGGCAATTAATGCATGCACAGCTCTTGCTTTTCTCCAGCTGAGGTGAAACCTCTGGCCCAGGGGAACCGTCTACGGTAAGGACTCAAGGCAAGCACATTTCTGGTCCCTGACCTCAATCCTGCCTTCCCAGAGGTGCATACCACAGGAGACTAATGGATGCTCATTTGGTGCCACTTCACGCCCAGAGCCTTGCTCCTACACCTGCTCTGACTCCTCTTCCTCCCAAGGGGCCCACTGAACCCTCCCATGCTCCCTGCGGAGGTGGCACCTAGTAAGTGCTGACTTCCGGCTCCAGCCGAGGGGCGCAGGCACCCCGGTTTGTGAGCAAGTCGCCAGCCTCCGAGGCGGGTGTTGGCTGGCGCTCTTCCTTGGCCGAAGTGCATCCGGTAGGGATGCGGGTGCCATGGGCAGGCTTGTCGGGGCTTCCCCTGGCCTCCAAGGGGAGACCCTGATTCCCACCCCAGATACACACAGTAGGTGCTCAGTGCACCCTCGGGCGGGCCGGGCGGGGACGGAGTGGGGACCGCCGAGCGAGCGTCTCGGCTAGAGATGGGAAAGCGAAAGCACTCCGAGTGCGGCCAGTGCCTGGAATTACAGGGGGGATTTCGGCACCGACGGGCGTGTCCCCTGCAGATCGCGGGCTGCGGGGCCAGGTCTCGGAGGAGGCGAGCCGCCCGCCCGCCCGCCGAGCTGTCGTCCTTACCTTGCAGGGGGCCGCCCCCTCGAGGACTGTGTCCAGCGGGGACGCGCGCGCCTCCGCGGGGACCTGGAGCAGCAGCACCAGCAGGAACGGCAGGAGCGGCGACCAGGCCATCACAGCGTGGGCACAGGCGCGGCGACAGGAGCAGTCCGGGGGAGGGAGCGGCCTTTAACCCGGTCGTGGCCCTGCCCCTAGGCCGGACCCGCCTCCCGGGGCCCACGCCCCTCGGGGCCGGGCTGGCGTCTCTGGTGTCTGCAATTCCCTCGGGATCTCCCTTTGCAACCCGCCCCTGTCCCCGTCCCCCCCCCCCCCCCCCCCCCCCCAGGTGCTGGGACAGCAATCACTTGGCCATCCGGCCGCTCAGCGCTTCACCTCACCCTCACCCCAGCCCCGCATCTGCCCAGCCCAGACACCTGAAGCTGGGATCAAGCTCCTGGAGCGCAGGTGGGGCGGGGGCTTCAGAAACAGACACAGAGAGGGAGGCGGAAGGGTCTTCTCACACCACAGAGCCCTCTGGGGTAGCTAGGGTGGTCTAGCCCCCTGCCCCCAGCCGGGGCATCCCTGCACTCTGGGGGGCCAGGGAGGGCAGGCGCGACTCCCTACCTGGGAGTGGGCACTGGCTGCACAGCCCCGAACCCTTTCCCTAGCCTGGCTCAAGACCCCCGTTACTCCTCACCCATGGGCCCTGCCCCTCACCCCAACCCCAGTCCACTCCCCAGCCCAGATATAGTCCCGAGGGGTTGACTCAGACTTGGCCACAGCTGGGCCAGAAAGCAGAAGCCAGAGCAGTAGGGCCGCTCACTTCCCTTGGCCCCCACTCTGACTCTAGGGGGTGGGAGGAAGCTGGTGGTCATTCTTCCCAAGGTTAGGGGTTTTGGGTGGGGAGAGGGGGTGGCCGCGTGCATCCTGGCTCTCAGCAAGCTCCCCTGGGGTTGGAGCAGTAATTCCTGAAGCCTGAACTATGTCCACGGGTGGGGGTTGGGGATGCCCATGTAGGACCCAAACCAGCAGTCAGCCAGCCCAGGTTAGCCCCAGGACCGTGCTGGGCACCTCAAGTGATGGAGCCTCAGTTTCCCAGTCTATAAAATGGGAGAAGAGGGAGGTTTGGGGAATAAAGCCACCGTGGAAGACTCAGAGGCAGAGGGACAGATGCCTGGGAGGATGGTGGGGCAGCTGGGCTGTGACCCTGGGAGGGGGTGACACAGGGCAGCAGTGAAGGCAGACAGAACAGCCCTGCTGAAGGACTGGAAGCTGGGAGTACTGGGAGAACGACTGAGATAGTCACACTTTGCAAGGTCTCACATTCCAGTCGTGACACGGAGTCAGACCTCACAGGAGGAGACGCGCACAACCTGGCCTGGAATACAGCCAATGCCCCATGGCCACAGCTCCCACAACCCGCGTCACACACACGCTGGGGAAGCGCCAGCCTGCACGCACACAGGCTCACGGCAACAGCTTGGGAGCCAGGCTTTGCCTGAAGTCCCCGTGGCTGGATGATCCACCCATCCCATCCCTTTGGACCCTCAGCGAAACCCATTTCCTTCCTGAAGTCTCTGCAAAGCGAAGCAACACGACTTTGGGAGCTAGTTGGGTGCTCTCTCTGTGCTGGGCAGGATGGAAGAAATAGATAAATACAATTGTTAGGCTTATAGGGCAATGCAATCCTTAACGGCCATTTGTAAGCTTCCCGCCACAGGAGAACAAAAGAACAGGAAAAACTCGCTGGACACCAGGAGTCAGGCCACACAAGGAATGGGAAGTGTCCCGAAGGCACCTGATTGCACACCTGTGTTCCATACCCACCAGCTCAGCCCCCAAACCTGCTGGTGACGTTTCCCACCAGTGACTGCATATAAAGATGAAACTCTAGCTACGGCCCCTTGGCTCAGCGCTGTGCGGCCCTTCCCTTTGGATAGATAGCTCATCCCCAACCCCTCCCCTTAAATAATTTCAGTTTTCTTTAGTCACCATCTGAGATGGCTATTTAGCCGGCCCACGTGCACCAACCACCACGCTCACCTTTCAATAATTGCTCACAATGCTGGATGGACTCATACACATAACCCCAGCTCAGAAAGAGCTTTTGGGGTGTCTCATGGTAGGGGTTGTGTCTATTGACCGCACTTGGCAATGGGGAAGTTGCACATCACGATATGGCTGGTGGCTGAGTGCTGGGACTCAAACCGAGGGGGCCAGTGAAGAGCTGGGTTGGAGTCTGGGGTCCCTTGATTAAGCCAGAGTTCAGTGTTTGAACCTCTCTGCTGTGCGACCTTTGCCAGGTCTCTCAACTTCTCTGGACATAAGCAGCTACACGAGGGGGAGGGGGCTGGGGTTGTGGGCCCCCACGGGCAGCCTGAGTTAAACTCAAGCCCTTCTCTGTGTGACCACGTGAATGCCAGGCCCCCAGCACCCAGTGGCCATGGAGAAGCCCGCCAATAACAGAAGCACCCACTGAGTTCCATGTTTTATATCCACATCAGTATCAACGTACCATACAAAACCCACCTGCCAGCCTAGCTGGGCAGGCAGGAGGGGGGGCGGGGAGTGTCCATGGCAGCATAGAAAACCGGGGTTCTTGTCCCAAAAGAGGAGAAAATGGGTTTACAGTCAAGGAAACAAAATCAGAACCCAACACGATCAAGGAGAAGCCTTGAAACTGCATGGAGCGGAGGTGCTGGGGGCGGCGGTGCCTCTCGGCTGGCCCAGCAGTCCCTGCACAGCCTCGGTTCCTGGGAAGCCTGGGGTCAGAGGGGGCCCCGCTCCTGAGGTTATTTTTAATCATTTTGCTTTTGGGGGAGGAGGGCTTCTGGGCAGCAGCTCCATGAGGGGGTAACCAGTGCGGGTTTCACTTCAGGGTTTGGAGGGGAAGTTGGGTCTGTGGGGCATTGGGACCCGCCCGGCCCCGAATGTCACAGCTGAGGTTCTTGGAAGTGGCCCAGCGAAGTTCCTTCCTGCCTTCTTCCTGCCCGGACCCCAGGTCTATGGCTTAAAAATCAGGGCACCAGGCTGGGGCTGAGCACCCCAGGGGCCTTTGTAAACATGGCAGGTACAGGCAGGGGGAGCTTGGGGGAACCGTAGGAACTGGTGGGGGCAGCCAGAGCCGGGGGAGGGCAGTGCTCAGGGGAAAGGGGGCATGGGCTGGAGGAGGTATGCTCCTCTAACAGAGACACAGAGGTGCAGAGACTAAGAGAGACAGAGAGGACAGAGATGGGGGTAGAAAGAGTGACAGGAAGAGAGAGACTCAGAGAAAGCAAGGGAGAGATTGAGACAGAGAAAGATTCACAAAGAAGACACACAGACAGATAAATGGAGTCCTGCTCTGTATGAGTCAGCGGGCGGCCGGGGGTGGCCCGGGGCCCGGGGCGCGCACGGGATGTGCCAGTGTGACGGTAAGTGCGTCGTTGTGTTGCACGAGGGAGGTGTGCTGGTAATGCAGCACCAGCTCCTTCAGAGACCCGTACAGGTTGTAGGGCTCGGCAAAACCCAAGCCAGTGGCCGTGCGGTAGATGACACAGTGCTTGGTATCGCCGTCCACCCTGTGGTGTGAGCAAACAGGTGGTCAGGTGGGCACCCCAGGGGCTCCCCCAGCCGCTCCCTCAATTCTCAGCCCCTGACCTGGTCCAGACCCCAACATCCCTGGCCTGGACACTGTCCCAGCTTCCTCCCCTACCCCCAGTAACCCCTTCTTCCTGTGGCAGCCACGGGGATCTTCTTCCCAGCTGTCTTCCCAAAGTCTAGCACACAGTAGGTGCTCAATAAAAGCTCTTGGAAGGAGCATGTGGCTCCTCTACCCCCAGGGCACTCACACCACAGAGCAGGCGTAGCAGCCCCGCTGGCTGCTCTCACGGATGAGGAAGGTCCCATCCCGCTTGCCGTTCAGCATTTCCTCAGCCTGCGTGCGGTTGATCTTGCCCACATACCAGGTTCGTTCCTCATGGTGGGGGAGGTCATCTTCATCCTCCATCAGTGCATACTGGCTGTGGGCAGGCAGAGAGGGGCGCTGGTCACTTACCCGGCAGCCTCTGGGGCCCCCTGCCCCCCGGACAACACTCCCTTCCTGGTGAACTCCTACTCATCTTGCAAAACCCACCAAAAATGGCCCTTCTTCTGGGAAGCCCTCCCTGCCTCCCTTCATGTGGTCACTCACTCTTCAGTCTCATTTTTGATTCCCAACCACTCGTTGATTTTCTTCTGCCGGGCGCCTTTCTGGGTGAGCCATCTGGAAGGAGAAGGAAAGGCGGGTGGTGCAGCAGAGGCAGGGCCAGACCACCCGGGTCGAGTCCAGTCTAGTCCAGCCTGCTGGGAGGCAAGGGCTGACCAAGGAGGGTGGGTTTGGGTGCAATACCACCGGTTGCCACAAGGTGCCAGACTGAAGGTGGAAGAGCCTGGCTCTGCCAGGAAACCCCCTATTTATTCTATTTCTGTTAACACTCGTGGAGCCTCCAGCACCCGCCACCCCGCGGGGTCATATCACCACCAGAAACTCGGTCTTAGGGGCTGCACACAATGCTGCTGGCCTTCGCAAGCACAGCGCAGTGATCTGTTCTGCGTCTCAGTTTTCCTAGCTGCAAAGGGGAAAGTTTACAAAGGACTTGGAGACGACAAAGTATGTGCGTGGTGGCTCAGCACAGTCTAGCGTACAGCAGGCGCAGGTACGCACCTAAGGCGCAGGTGGGAAAAGAGCCCTTGCCAAGGTCCTCCTAATGGGGTCCTAGGCGAGCGTAGGGCACTCACACCAAGTACTGGTCTCGGATCTTGCGCAGCTGCATGAGGTCTGGCTTCAGGCTGTTCATGCGCTTATCGATCTCCCGGTTGTCCAAGGCCTGTGTCCGCAGCTCCTGTTCCAGCTTCGTGCGGCTCTCGTGGATCTCGGCGATGCGAGACTTGAGCCGTTCTGAGTTCAGCAGGATCCTGGCGGGGGTAAGAGTGGCTCAGGGGCCGTGGATGGCTCCCAGCCTCTAAGCCTCTGCACATGCTGTTTCCCTGATTTCTCCTCTGGTGAACTCCTATTCAGCCTTCAAAGCCCATTTCAACTGACCTTCCCTCCCCCTGGAATCCCAGCTGCCCCCTCTATTTCTTTTCTTTTCCCACTTGCACTAGATGGGGTGGGAAGGGCAGGGCAGAGGAGCAGGACTCACCTCTGCATCTCTTTCTCATTGCCCTCACGCCGGAAGCGTTCCAGATACTCCTTGCTGCACTTCTCTTGAGTCTGGCCCTGCTCTTCGAAGATCTTGATGGTTTCATTGAAGGCCTCGATTGCGGTGCGCTTCATTTGCAGTTCCTGGAGGAGGGGGTGGATCTCAGCATCATCTGGGACTCCCTGCAAGTCCCTCATGAGGGCAATGGCAGATCCCAACTCTTTGTTCAAGCTGTTCCATCCTCTAGGCATGTCATTCCTCTAGCTCTTACTGCACCAAACGAACTCCTAGTCAACCTTCAATCCCCCATTTCCCCAAACACATTTCTCCTTTATAACCTCCCTTGGGTACCTTATTTATTTATTTATTTATTTATTAAATATATTTTATTGACTTTTTACAGAGAGGAAGGGAGAGGGATAGAGAGCCAGACACATCGATGAGAGAGAAACATCGATCAGCTGCCTCCTGCACATCCCCCACTGGGGACGTGCCCGCAACCCAGGTACATGCCCTTGACCAGAATCGAACCCGGGACCCCTCAGTCCGCAGGCCGACGTTCCACCCACTGAGCCAAACCGGCTTCGGCTGGGTACCTTATTAATACCTAGACTTGCAGGCACTGCTGATAATTAATGATTAACCTAGTTGCTACAGTTCATGCGGTTCCTTCTCAGAGTAAGTGCTGTACCAAGCATTTCCCGTGCACCATCTCACAGAGCCTGCCAACAGCCTCCTACAAAGTCAGAAATATTAATGGGGAAACTAAGACTCAGGGAGCCTAAGTCTTGTCCAAGTCACGATGTTCCTAACAGATCCCAGGCAGGCAGGCATCTTGTCCACTCAGAGCCTCAGCAGACGCATCAGTAAAAAGAGGACAAGAAAGAAATCCTCAGGGACCGCAGGGGAAGTAAGCCATTCCCAGCCTGAGAGGGTCATTTGATCTGAGTAAGTTGCATCTCAACTGGCCAAAGGAGTCTTCAACACAGTCCAGAGTAAGACAACCTCCCCTTCCCTGTTTTAGAAGATGCTGTTCTTTACTGTGACCTCCTGACTGACTGTCTAATCCAGTGGTTCTCAACCTGTGGGTCGCGACCCCTTTGGCGGTCGAACGACCCTTTCACAGGTGTCGCCTAAGACCATCCCGCATATCAGATATTTACATTACGATTCATAACAGTAGCAACATTACAGAGATGAAGTAGCAACGAAAATAATGTTATGGTTGGGTCACAACACGAAGAGCTGTATTAAAGGGCCAGAAGGTTGAGAACCACACATCAGATTATTGTCATCACTATAAATAACCTCTAGGTTGAAGGGTACGGAGAAGGAATTAAAACACACAGTCCCAGTTTACAGATGGGGAAACTGAGGTACTGAGAGATGCACAGGTTAACCGAGACATCTCCCAGGTCCTAGCCCAGCTGCTCCTCACAGGCTGACTGGCATCATCTCGTTTGTTCTTAAAAAAAGAATAAAAACACGTACACCCTAGCTCAGTGATGGCGAACCTATGAACTCATTTTTTTTGTTGATTTTTCTTTGTTAAATGGCATTTAAGTATATAAAATAAATATCAGAAATATAAGTCTTTGTTTTACTATGGTTGCAAATATCAAAAAATTTCTCTATGTGACACGGCACCAGAGTTAAGTTAGGGTTTTTCAAAATGCTGACACGCCGAGCTCAAAAGGTTCGCCATCACTGCCCTAGCTGGTTTGGCTCAGTGGACAGAGCGTCGGCCTCCAGACTGAAGGGTCCCGGGTTCGATTCCAGTCAAGGCCACATGCCCGGGTTGCAGGCTCAATCCCCAGTGGGGGCGTGCAGGAGGCGGCCGATGAATTATTCTCTCATCATTGATGTTTCTATCTCTCTTTCTCTCTCCCTCTCTGAAATCAATAAAAATATATTAAAAAACAAAAAACACCACATACATTTATTTCTATGTTTTTAGGACAGTTCCTGGTGCTAAGTGACTGCTTTGTGACCTGGAAGCAGTTGTCTGTCCCCATGGCCTTGCCACTGGCCTCCCTGCCTCGTCTCCCCATGTGCGCAGGCCCGCGGTACCTGGGAGGTGCGTGTGTACTCCTCGTACAGCTGGTCGTACTCGCGGCTCTTGTCCTGGTACTGCTGATGGTAGACTTTGAGCTGGGCGCCCACTGCCTCCACGCTGTCTTCCTTGACAATCTGGTCCTGAGGACACCCAGTGCGAGCAGTGAGGCCACCTGGGCAATTCAGGCCCGGGGCCACCCTCTCTGGTTCCTGCCCAGGCCCCAGACCTGCTGGTACTTGGACACGGGGTACAGGAGCCGTGTGTCTAGTTTGGCATTGTACTGGGCCAGGGACTCATGGCGGTAGTGGGTGATGAGGTCCACGACGGAGCAGAAGGTGAGCGGCTCCGAGAAGCCATAATGCCCATCACGGTGGAAGACCTTAATTAGCTTGTTGTTTCCACCTTTCCTGGGGGTGGATAAGAGGGGGTGTCACCATCCAGTAGGACCCCAAGCCTGACTTCCAGGTGTCCTGGCCCTGACACAGCACATGTCCTCCTCCCCCCCTCCCCCCAGCAGTCCCCAAGGGCAGGCCCCCACCTAAGGGTCAGGGTATACTCTCCCTGAATCTTGCTGGAGGCATCTCGGACCAGGAAGGTGCCGTCAGGTGTGTCCCGGAGTTTGTCGTTCACCTCCTCCCTGTGGGGACACCCAGGATTGGAGCCTCCCATTGGAGAACCTGTCCTTCAGGCCTTGCCTACCAACCACATGACCCTACCCCACAACCCTACCTGGAAATGTCACCCCAGTACCACTCAGCGTCCTGCAGAGAGGGCGGGCTCCCCCCATTAGCCAGCCCTGCTGGGGCAGGCTTGACTTTAGGTGGTTTAGGTGGCAGAGCTGGAGACAGGAACACAAACACAGTGAACGCCAATTCTATGCTGTGGGCCGCTCCCCCCGGCAACCGAACCTGCTGATGCTGGCGGGGCCTGGAGTCTTCACTCACGGCCCCCCAACAGTAAGAGAGGATGATGCAAAAGGGCGTCACCTGGGGGTGCGACCTCCTGCTCCTCCAGGTGCTCCTGAAGCAACTTCTCCACCAGCAGAGCTGGGAAGTCAGGGTTGGGCTCAGTCCTGGGAGAGGGGAGTGGAGTGAGCAGGCAAGGGTATCTGCACACGCGTGTGCACAAGGTCCTGGGTGTGCCTGCACACCTGCGTGAGCACACACGAAAGCTGGGAAGCAGGGCAGATGACGCAGGCAGGTGTGGGAAGCCAACTGCTGCTCATGTATGTGCAGTGCGCGCTCAGTAAATACACCCGCGCTGAGGAGTCCGGCACCTGGAAGGGAAGGTCCAGGCCCCACACGGGTGCCTCTCCTCCGGTCCAGGCCCCACACGGGTGCCTCTCCTCCGGTCCAGGCCCCAAGTCCTCGGAGGGGGGGTCTTCCTGAAGCCCAGGTTCACCCCTTGTTATCCTTCCTACCACCCCAATCAGGGCAGCTGTGCCTGCTACCCCGTCTCCCCCGCCAAGTCTCGGGCCCTTCCTCCATCTAAACCCGCCCCCGCCCCCGCCCCTTCCCAGGCCCCGCCCCCGCCCCTTCCCAGGCCCCGCCCCCACGGGCGCAGGCTGCTCACCCGACCGGTGGGACCCCTGGCGGCGGCGGCGAGGGAGGCGGCGCGCGCAGCAGCAGAGGCCCGAAGGCGACGCCCAGGGCGCGCACAGCAGGACCCGGGGCAGGGGCGCGCCGGGCCGCCCGGCTCAGGTGCTGGAGCAGGAAGCGCAGCGTGAGCGCGTGGTGCAGGGGCAGCGTCGGGGGCTCAAGAGTTGGCCCCACGGGCCCCGCGGCCTCTGCGGACAGACGGCAAAGCGGGGTGAGCTGGGCTTTTCCGCACCGGCCCGGCCCCTACGCGCCCAGGGTTCCCCACAAGGCTCACCTCGCAGGGCACGGCAGGCCTCTGCAGCCGCTTCCAGCGTCACAACGGGCGCAGGCAGTGCCAGCAGGAAGCCCTTGATGCCATCGGCCAGGGCTGCCGAGTCCCACTGCTCTAGGTCGCTCAGGGACCAGTCTGTGGGTGCAGGAGGGCGATGTCTGTGGGGCTGCTGGGGTCCACTCCCTGTCCCCCCATCTGTGGAAGCACTCCCTCACCTGTGCACGGGGGTGGCAGTTCGGGCCTGTAGAGGGATTCGCTGTCTAGCCCTGGTGGGGGAGGAGACATCTGTCAAATGCTGCTCTGATCCCATGTAGGGGTGGGGGAGGGGGAGGGGGGCAGAGGACGCAGCACATGCCAGGGCGGTCCCATCTCCCCTGGGAGCCATTCCTTCCCCAGTTCAACAAGGAGGCCCAGAGCATCTGGGCTCAGCCTTCTCCCATGCAGAGGGAGCCCAGCAGCCCTGTTAAGGGATAAGTCGCCCATCACCAGAAGTAAGCAAGCAGAATGCAGGGGTTGCATCAAATCCCAGGCTCACCTGTCCGCTCAATGGCCTCCACAAGCTTTACCAGCAGTGGGGGAGCCACATCAGGTGGGGAGAACTGCTCAGCTAGGTCAGGGAGTGTGAGGCCTGGCAAGAGGGAACAGCATGTTGGCAGGATCCCCAGAAGGACCCTGGCCCCTTTCTTGGCCGGCTGCATCTCGGCTGGGGCAGCTCCAGGCAGGGCCCAGCTCAGGTAAGGGCCTGGCATCTGGACCACTTCCCCAGGAAAGCCAGAGGCCCCGTGGCTGAGGGTGGGAGGACCAAGTTAACGGCAAACAATTTTCTGGGTCAAGATATCAGTCACACAACCTCAGACCAGGTGTAGTAGTTTGATTAGTGTCCCCCCGCAAAATGATGTCCACATCCTAATCCCTAGTACCTGTGACTGGGACCTTATTTGAAAATAGGGTCTTTGCAGGTATAATTAAGGGAAGGACTTTGAGATGAAATCATTGTGAGTTTAGAGCCCTAAATGCAATGACTGGTAGCTATAAGAAGCGAGCCATGTGCCCAGGCCAGTGTGGCTCAGCTGGTTGGAGTGTCAACCGGAACGTCGTGGGTTCGATTCCTCGTCAGGGCACATACCTAGGTTGTGGGTTCAATTCCTGGTTGGGATGCATACGGGAGGCAACCCATTGATGTGTCTCTCTCACATGGATGTTTCTCTCTTTCCCTTCCTCCCTCTCTAAAATCAATGTAAAAAGTAAAAGAGAAGCCATGTTACAACAGAGGCAGAGATTGGGGCAACATGGCGGCCGTAAGCTAAGGATGTTTGGAGCCACCAGAGGCTGGAAGAGGCAGAAAAGATCCTCCCCGTGGAGTGTGGCCCTGCCGACACTTGGTCTTGGACTTCTGACCTCCAGAACCTTGAGAAAACACACTGGTTTGAAGCCCCACCTGGGTTGTGGGAGTCTGTTACCGTGGCCCCAGGAAACTCACACAGCAGGTTCCGGCCCCTGCCACTGCTCGCTGTGCAACCTCACGCGCAGGAACCTCGTTCTCTGGGCCTCAGTCTCCTCAACTGAGAAACTGACATTGTTTCTCCCTTTTTAGTGGAATAACAACGTGGTTGGCAGAGTCTAAAGGGAAAATATCCCCATCTAGGCCAGGACACCTCACTCCAAAGACATTCCTCTATTTCCTAAGTCATTTTGCCTTGAAAAAATGATCTCCCACCCCCGCCCCCATTTAAAAATGCTGAAATCACCCCCAGAGGGAAAGGGGCCTCCCTGGCCCAGCCCCTTCAGGCTCTGAGCTTCCCAGGGGGCCCTTTGTTTTCAGCAGCTCCGCCTGCATGGACACCATTGGATGCGGTTCTGGCCCTCGGCAGGGACGCCCTGGCACACAACAGGGGCAAGCCGGGGCCTGTGGGGCCTCCCTGAGTGATGGGCCAGGTGGTGCTTCAAGCTGGAGAAAAGCCCAGCTACAGTGAAAAAGCCCCAAAAATTAAAAAAGTGAAAGAACAAGGGGAGAGAAGGTGGGGCAGCCACGGCTCTGTGACCGGTTTGTGAAATGGGGGGGGGGGGGGAGGTTCCATCAGAACAGCCATCACCCCGTTTTATGGACGAGGACCTGAGGCTCAGAGAGGGAGCAACCTCACCGTGGGTGCACAGCCCAGGTGACACTGGGGTGCTGCACTCGGCACCCTGCATGGGATGGGACGGAGGAAACAACGCAGCCCCAGCATGCTCCCCGGGGCCGGTGGTCCCAGGATCCCGGTGGGGCAGGGTCTGAAGGCACAAAGAGACCAGTTCTCCCTGTTTTCAGATGAGGAAACTGAGGTTTAGAGAGGCCCCTCCCCACCAAGGCACCCAGCCTGGAAAATCTGGAGGGCAGGGCTACCGCCCTGAGCCGGGATGTGTGTGGAGGCTGGACCTGGGCCAGGCAGAGGAGGGAGGCGGCTGTTACCAGGGAGAGAGGCAGATTCTGGCTGGGAGCCCGGATGGGGCCACCTCCTGCTCTTCCAGGCCAACACAGGACACAGGCCCAGGCCCAGGCCCTGGAGACACCAGATGCTGCAAGTCCCAAGCTAGCAGCACACTGCCTTGGTGCCCCCATTCCGCCCTCTGTGGGCACCAGTGTCCCTCTGGCACAAAACCAGACAGGTCATGGGCGGGGGCCATGGTGCGTCCCAGGGCCTTCGCCTTCACGGGGTGGTCCTGAACGAGTGATCCGACCCCCTTGCACTTCAGTCTCCCCATCTGTACACGGGCTTCCCTGGGCTGCTGTGCGGTCAGAGCAGACCATGCTGGGCACAGCGCTCATCGATCTCTTCCCCACAACCTGAGCCTTGGTTTCCACGGTAGAACTCGCCCCCCACCCGCCAGCCCAGCACACAGCAATTTCAACTCAGGGTCCATGAGTCTCTACTCCCAGCACACCCTCGAGAGGGGGGATGGCCGAGGGTCTTTCGGGAGGGGGTGGTGTCCCCACACTGCACCTGCTGTATGGCCTCCATTGAGCGTCCACCCTTTCTGGTTTCATGGCTCCCTTCGTTTTGGAAACCAGGTAAAATCAGGGTAACAAAGGGGGTGCCTCAAGGAACCCTGGCTACAAACCATAGAATGAAGCTAAATTGAGCCTCTGAATTCTACTAAAAACTCCCCACTGTCTTCAGAATTCATCCATGAGGTCCTCGAAGCATGGCCCCTGTTCCCTGAACCCATTACATTCCCACCTCATGGACTCTGTCCTGTTAGGCCCATTGCCTAGAGCCCGTCACCCCCAGCTCCTTCCTTACAGCCTTTGTTGTCAGCTAATCACAATCTTCTCATTTCTTGAACCAGGCCCATGAGGGCAGGGCCAGGCCTGTGTCCACCCCTGTGTTCCCAACACTGTGAGCTGCGTCCAGGCCTTAACAGCAGCATAGTCAACACCTGTCAACTGACTAAACGTCCTTATTCCTCCTTCCCCGGAAGAGGCACCATTGCCTACTGAAGAGGAAACGGAGGGTCTAAGGGGACCACCCCCCCACATCCCTGACAGAGTTCCTGCCTACAGCTCACCTGGCTCAGGGGGCCCCTCTTGGGGCCTGGCAGGCAGTGGGCGGGGGCCGCGGGGCCGAGGGCCAGGCCGGGCCAGGGTCACAGGCCCCAGGAACTCCACGTAGGTACCAGGGAAGTCACCGCGCTGCCGAGTTCGCTCATTGAGGCCAGGTATCCAGCCCACGTTCTGCGGGCAGCGCTCGCTGCCCTCGGCCACACCCAGCCCCTGCAGGGCGGCCCGGCTCACCACCAGCACGTCACCCGGCAACAGCTCCAGGTCTTCTGGCCGCTCCCGGCGGAACGGGTACAGTGCACGGTACTGGAAGCCCTCGGCGCCAGCCATGGTGGGCGGGGGGTCTGTGTGGTCAGGTGGCTGCGCGGGGCCCCAGTGGCCCCATCAGCTGGGTGGGGGCAGGTGGGTCCACTGGGTTGGCTTGAGGTGCTCAGGCCTCTATTTCCAGCAAGAAGTTACAGGTGACTGCGGGGGATGCTCATGCCTTGTTTCCTGTCGTTATTGCATGACCCTCACGAGGGTCACTGGTTGCTCCGCCCATCGTTCACCAACTGGTGGGAGGGGATCGGCAGTGTGCTCTCCGGTCACTCCGTTGTTGCGAAGCCCCCTCAATCCGAAGGGCTGGACTGGGCCAGGCCACTCACTCCCTCCCTCCCTCACTCTCTCACGTGGTAGGCCATAGGCGCCCGAGGCTGGCGGTTCTTCCAGCTGTGCCACATGAGGGGGCCGAGGGCACAGGCTGTCACCATGCTCGGCTGGGGACCAGGGGATGCTGACCTAGGGGGAGACAGGCAAGGCAGGGGCATGGCAGCATAAGCCAGGTCAGACTCCTCCCACCCCCAACTCAGAGAGAGGCCCAAATCCCGGGTTGGAATCCCCTGACTCACTTGGTAACCTTGGGCTATTTCCTGTCTCTCTCTGGGCCTCAGTTTCCCCAGCTGTAAAGTAGGTGCAATAATAGCTGTTCCTTGGGGTACCTGGCCCAGATGTACTGTATGCGGGGTACACAAGCTTTGTTAGAGATGGGAAAACTGAAGCTAAGGGCGGGGAGGTCTTTGTCCTGCCAGGAGGCTACGACTCAAAACCCCAGGTCTGCCTAACGTCAAGGCCCAGGATGGATGAGAGAAGGTAGCAGCCACATGGCCAGCTAGTTAGACTCAGAGCAGGTAGTGCTCAGGGTGCCGTGGGAGCCCTGAGGAGGGGTCGGGCCAGTTGAGCACAGGAGGCAGTAGGGGCACAAAGAGGTAGGAAAGGAGGTCCCAGCAAGATTACTCACCCCACCTTCCCACAGGCAAAGGGATCTCTGATCTCTGCAAAGGAGACATGAACAGATGAACAGGAGTCCTGGCTGACTCAGCGCAGGGCCCACAGTAGGTGCTCAGAACATAAGCAGGTCGGTGGGAGGTTGAGAAGACCTCAGCCCCAGGGTGAAAGGTGGCTGGCAGGAGGGCATTGCAGCTGGCCGTGGAGAGGCTGCTGCTTGCAGGGTGATGACCAACCCCCAGGAGTCCCCAGTCAGGGAAACAGAGCTCAGCAAACACACATTCCCAGTCTCAGCTCTGCAGGTTCAGTCCTTCTGAGAGGTTGGGGTGGGGGGTGCTTTTCTAGAGGGCAGGACCCCACTAAAGACAGAAGCAGGCACTGGCCACATGCAAAGGCTTGAAAGTGGGGAGTTGCTTGGATGGCTCTAAGAAAGTCACGGACCGTGCAGGACCTCTGCCAGGCAGAGGGTTAGAGGGTAGGAGCATTCCTCCTCCTCCACCACCACCACCACCACCACAGCCCTAGGAGGTGCGGGAAAAGAGAGCAGAGGCTCCACATTCCGGGGGCCCCCCAACTTACCCGCTCCCTGGCCCCGTATCCCCATGCTACAGGTGGGGAAACAGGTCCAGAGAGGGGACGTTTAGAAAACCGCCTGGATTCGCTTGTCTGCACTCGTTTGCACACGCCCGGTGTGCGCACCGGGGACCAAGGCTCCCCTAATCCAAGAGGTGGGGTAGCGGAGCCAGGCCTGGCAGGGGCTCCGCGGCTGGACGCAGGGCCTGCGCGCTCATGAGTGTCCAGACGCACACTCAGGCCTGCGTGGACCCCCGGAAGTGGAGCCGAATCCCGACCCTCGTACCTCACTATGCTCACATAATGCCTGGAGCCCCTCATTTCTGCTTGACGCCCCACTCCCAGCAGGGCCCCCCTCCATTCCTGGCCAAGGCTCCAGTCCCTTATCTTTGCCTGGAGGCCCCCGATCCGCCGCCTCCGTGCGGGTGGCTGCACGGCTGCCAGGTTGAGCCCGAGGCCTCCGCTTTCTGTGGTCCCCCCAGGTCCCACGGGCCGAACTCAGCCTAGGCGCCCGCATTTGCACGCACCCCCAGCCCCGCCTGTCACGCCGGCCGGCCCGGACTTACTGGTCGTGGCCACTAACGCCGACGCCGAGGCGGCCGTAACGCGGAGCCGAGCCTGACCCGTGGCTCCACCACGGTCGCCGTCAGCGCCACCGCGGGATCCCCGCCTCCGCCGCCGCGGTTCCGAATGACCGGGCCCACCCCCGGCGGAAATGGCCGAGCATATTCGGGTCGGGCGGGAGAAGGGAGGCTGAGGAGGAGCCTGGAGACGGCTGAGGGCTTCCGGAAAGAGCCGAACGTACTCCCGCGGGACTGGAGAGTGTAGGTAGGGTGTCCCCGAGACAATCAACATTTCCGGAAACAGCCGAACGCGATCGGGTCACGCGCGCGTTCCGGAGCGTAGCCTGGGTTTAAGGACACCCGAGCGATTCTGGAAATAGCCGAGCGCAATTGGGCCAGACGACTGATCCCGAGACTGGGCTCAGCTAGGCTCGCCTGAGCTTAGAAGTTCCCGAGTGACCCCGGAAATGGCTGAGCACCATCGGGTCAGATGAGTGATCCTGAGGCTGGGTTCGGCTGGGGTTCGGCTGGGCTCGGCTGAGCTTAGAGACACCCAGCGATTCGGGAATTGGCCAAGAGCACTGCAGGACTAGCGAAGAGGCTGAGCCCCGAGACCGCGGAGTTTCGGTGATCTGAGGAGCCCGGGTTTGAAGGCGTTTCCATGGCAACCCAGGGCGTCTGGAAGCAGCTGAACCTACTCCGGCCCAGCTAGCGCGAGAACACGCCCAACACCAGACCAAATGCAGACAGACAACTGTTTTCGGCAAGTGGCCGAGGACACTCGGAAACGGGGGCGTGGCCAAAGGTTTCTGACCCTGAGTAGAGCTCAGTAAGTAACCGACACATTTGGCAGAGCTGGGTTTGGGTGGAGATGGGGTCATTTTAGGGCACAGCCCAAGCAAGTATAAAAAGGACACAGAGCCCTAGCTGGTTTGGCTCAGTGAATAGAGCGTTGGCCTGAGACAGAAGGGCCCCGGGTTCGACTGCAGTCAAGGGCACATGCCTCCGTTGCCGGCTGCATCTCCAGTGTGGCCCGCATGAGGCAGCCAATCAATGGTTCTCTCTCATCATTGATGTTTCTCTCTCCCTTCCTCTCTGAAATCAATAAAAAAAATTTTTTTTTAAAAGGACGCAGAAATGGTTTATTTATTAACAGAGCCCAGGGCCCCGGACGGGTGTCAGAATGAAACTTTTAAGGGCAGAGCGCAGGATGGGTACTCACAGGGAGAGGGCAGCAGGCGGCCAGGACCAGAGGCGCCATCAGAGAGAATCTCAGCGAACTCCTACACAGCATTCAAAACCCACTTTAAATGACTTTGAGCCCAGGGTCTGTTTTCACCCCGCCTCCACCCCACTCTCCCCTTACTCATTTTTGGCCCCGAGTCACAAATTCAGACATTGGACCTCCTCTTTGTCAATGTGGGTTTTATTCACTGTCAGCTCCGTGATGGAAGAAAGAAGCAAGTCATGCACAGCCTCGGTCTAGCTCCAACACTTAGGCAGTGCTGGGGGAGGGGCGGGAGGATGCCGAGCAGGCTGCAGTATGTGGGGAAATGCCCGAAGCCATGTGGGGCACAGCGGTCTTGCCAGCCACCTCCCAATGGGAAACAGCTCTGAGATGCCCCCATGGGTCACACCGCAACATGGGCTGGCTGGAGCCAGCTGTATCTGACATCAGACTGCATTCAGGCTCCCTTGCTGACAAGGCCCACAGCAGGGCCTGGCTGCATGACTCTCACCAAGCAGTTGTGGGACAAGTCTCTGCCCCTCATCAGGCCTCCATTGTTTGTCTGTAAATGGGGGTGATGACACCAGCTCCAGCCTTCCCAAGGCTGGCTGAGGGACAAGACATGAGTAAAAGACCTTGGCACATAGTAGGTGCTTAATAAAGTTACTGGGATTAGTTTTGTAAACACGAGGAAACTCAGGCACAGAGTGGAGCAATCATTTTCCCAGAGCCAAACAGTGAAGCCAAGGTTCAAACTCAGACTTCACTACCCCCCGTTTGGGTTTTCGACTCAGTTTCATCCCAGGGAGGCTCTGACACATTGAGGGACCGTCAGAGGGTGTTTCAGACACAGCATGTTCTTGTGCTCACTTGACCAGCATCGAACATGTGAAATCTTGTCCAGGGTGGACATCCTTCTGCCCTGGCAGTGCCCTTTGAGGCCTCCGCCTCCTGGGGCATTAGTGTCCCCCAGTGGAGTGGATGACCCCTCTGCCTAGATGTGGTGAACTCCTACTCATCCCTTAAAGCCCCATTTCCCACATCCCCTAAGCCCAAAGGACTAGAGGCAGACTGTAGCTAGGCTGGTCTACAGATGGAGGCTGTGATGATGGGAGGCAGCCTTCAGCATCCAGATAATCATGGGGATGACTGTTTCGTGGTGGAGGGGAATCTAAATTAGCCTCTCCAAGTCACATCCAAGTTGGGCCCAAACAAGCGTCCCCATCGGTGAGTCTTGGGTCAGGGATGGGATCAAGTAAAACACAAAAAAACTTTAAAAACAAACAAAAAAATGTTAAAAATACAGAAAAACGAGAAAACACACACATGGGTGACTTGTCCAAAGTGCTTCCTTCAGAGCCTCAGAGGCAGGGCCTGCAAACGGCCCCAGATGCCAGGGGTGGCAGCCTGGCAGCCCCGTCTGGCTTCCGGTGACAAAAAGCAACACATTAGGTTTGCTCTCCCCCCCAGGAGCATGCCTGCCCCTTTCCCTCTTCTTCCCCCAAACAGGTTACCTTCACCTTTCTCTCCCAAAGGCCCTTCTTTGCCTCTGTCACTTGTTCCCTGAGCCCCTTTCTTTCAAGGACCTTTCTTTTGCCTCTACCTTTCTGAACAAACTTTCTCTTATACTTAAAAAAAAAAAAAAGTAATAAGTTACTCACAGGGATTTGCTGCTATTTACAGTGCCACCCTCGTCTCCCACTCCTGCCCTACAGCCCCTGACGGATGGCACCAAAACATGCAGGTGCTTGACTCCACCTTCCAGCAAGAAGCGTGACGCCTCCGCCTTCTGGAGTCGCAGGCTGGTGGCTTAGTCTCCATCCAGGTGTCACTTGACTGGACAAACCTTGCACAAAAAACGCACAACTTCCAGGCCAAAGTGAGGCCAGGTGGGAGGGGTCAGTCCTTCTCAATGGGCCCCAGGGCTCCGGGAACAGCCTCGGCGCCCTCAACTGCGATCTGAGGCATCACAGCAGGCAGCCTGGCGGCCTCCTCGAGTGGCTCGTCAAAGCTCACCTCCTGCACAGCCTCCTGCTTCTTGAAAGAGTCACGGCGCTCAGACAGGTGCAGCCTTCGCATGACTACCAGCTCCGAGTCTGGCCCGCGGTTGCGACGCCCCGGCTCCCCCTCCAGCCGCTCACCTGCACCCAGCTTCTCCGCCGACTGGCCCCGGCGCAACCTTGGGGACCGGGTGGGCGCGGGCAGGGGTGAGGGTGAGCGGGGTGGAGGTGCAGGCACAGGCGGGCAAGCCAGTGGGGAGGGTGGGATGCTGCTGGTAGACTTGCGGCGGCCGGACTTGGGACGGGGTGGCCCGAGCTTGGCGGCCAGGCCATGAAGGGAGCTGGGGCGGGTGTGGCCAGCAGTGGCTGGAGAGGCAGGGCTGCTGGAGCTTGGAGATGCATTGGGTGGAGACGCGGTGTCTGTGGATGACAGGTAAAGGTCAGGCCATGGCCCTCAAGTCCCGACCCTGGAGGTGGGGCCCTGGAACTACTGGACCTGCCAAAGCCCACACTGTCTCATGTGACCATTTATGCCTGCTTTTCCCGCCCCTTGTTGTTTGCACAGGCTGTTCCCTTGGCTTAGATCTGGTGAACAATTCCTACCATGCATCAAAGCCCTAGTTCTTTCTTATTAATTCACTAGAGGCCCGGTGCACGAATTCGTGCACGGGTGGGGTCCCTCTGAGTGGCCTGCAGGGATCGGGCTGAAACCCGCAGTCCAACACCACCTGCAGCTCCTACCTGCTGCTCCCGCTCATCCAGGCCCCACTGTGCCTGCTGCGGTTCATGCCCAATCAGTCAGATCAATCGGGAGAGGCTCGCACTGCTGCAGTAGCAGCTCTCGCCAGCCCTGCATCTGGCGCCCTTCTGAGGGGAGTGGCCTATGGGATCGGCTGAAACCAGCTCTCGGACATCCCCTGAGGGTTCCCAGATTGTGAGAGGGTGCAGGCCAGGCTGAGGGACCCCACCGGTGCATGATTGGGCCCGGGAGGGACCACGGGAGGGACCACGGGAGGGCTCCAGGGCGCGTCCAGCCCATCTCGCTCAGTCCCTGATTGGCCAGACCCCAGCAGCAAGCTAACCTACTGGTCAGAGCATCTGCCTCCTGGTGGCCAGTGTAACTGGTCGACCGGTTGACTGTCTGCCCCGTGGTGGTCAGTGCATGTCATAGCGAGCGGTTGAGCAGCCTTAGCATATCATTAGCATACCACCAACTGAGCCACACCAGCCAGGGCCAAAGCCCTAGCTCTTATTCACCCACTTCTCATCTGATGACTCATTACTCACTGGGCTAAAGATACCCATTCACAGTCCATCTGTCCACTGGTCCCCAGAGTTATCCAACAAGGGCCCTCCTCCTTGCCGGTGCTCACCTCTCCACTCCCAGGCCTCAGCCCCAGGGGATGCTTGGTCTTAGGAAGGCAGAGATGACACAGATAACCCCTGTCCCACGAGGTCAGGGGGGGCGGGAGGGGGCCAGAGGGAGAGAAGTAGTAGAGGTCCCCAGGGGGCAAGGAGGGCTTTCTGGAGGAGTAGATCTGTGGTCCTCCAGGAGGCTTTCCCGGCCTCTCTCAGAGCTGGGGGCTCTCACCATCCATTCCCACACGAAAACGAGCTTTCCATGCCCTTTCGGGCTCACATACCCTCGGTGTTTCCCTACTGCCCACCAATTTGGCCCAGCTCTTAGGCCTGATCCATCCTCCAATGTCCTCTCTTCAGCCTCCCCCAGCTTTCACATCCCTCCCGTCTAGACCCTTTTACTCATGACGTTCCCGCTGCTGAGCACAGGTCCCTGTCCCTGCACCTGTCTCTGCCCACCCCCAGGTTGCCTCTTGGACTCCAGGCAATCGGAAAGGCTCTTCTGATCATCTGTTTCCTACATCATGTCATTCCATCTTCCCATCTCTGCCCGCTCCCTCCTCCCCAGGTGGTACTGGGTGCACCCACCTGCCAGGGCATCAGACGCGGGGCTACGGCAGGGCATAGTGGGGCTGGGGGAAAGGCTGTGGGTGGGTGAGCCTGGGAGGCTCTCGCTGGACGACAAGGAGTGGTGGAGGCCGGACGAGAAGCTGCGGCTCGTGTGCAACACCGACGACTGTTTCGAGATCTTCTTGAAGAGCGACTTCCGCCTGCGGGTGAAAACCCCAGGTGCTCTGGTACCCCGGCCCTCAGCGGGAGCTTCCCGACTGCTCCCCCAGTGCCCCCCGCCCCCGCCCCAGCTGACGCAGGCTCCCCCTGCACACTCCCTGGCTCTCACCGGTCCTGCGTCTCACGCCGGCGGCTGCGCTTGCTCCTGCGTGCCATGCGGCCCTTGGCCATGGTCTTCCGGGCCGGGCCCACCTTGATGGACGTGTTCTCCAGGGCTGTGGTCCGAAGGGTGATCTTGTTGCTGCTCTGCAGGAACGATGGCAAGAGGTCTTCTGTGTGCCTCCATCCCATGCGCACCCTACCCACTCATCTCCTATTCATCCTTCAAAGTCCCAGGTCCTATCCAGCCCCATCTCGCCTAACGATCTACCATTCACTGGGCCCAAAATACATGCCCACTGTCTGTGCCCATCCTATGAGCTGTCCATCCATATGCTGGTTCCAGGAGCTACTCAACCTGGGGCCTACCTCCTCCCATGTCCCCACCCCCAGGCCTGAGCCCCTGAGGACCTCTGTCTGGTGGAGGCAGAGATGGCATAGACCCCACGGGATTGGGAAGGGCTTCCGGGAGGAGGGGCTCTGGGGGTGATGTTAGGAGCCCGAGAAGGAAGCACATTCTAGTCTGAGGGGAGGGCGAGTGCAAGGCCTGGACTTGGGAAGAGCAGTGTGGGTAGAGGGGAGACCCAGGGAGAATCAGTAGCAGAGGCCAAGGGGTGGTGGGGATACTGGGAGCCCTGAGGGAGGACAGCGGGTGGGGGTCTGGGGAGTCCTGAGGACAGCGGTGGGGGTGGCACCTTCAGCAGCAGCTCCACGACGTCCATGTGGACCAGCCCCAGGACCGACTCCCCATTGACGTGGGTGATGAGGTCTCCGGCTCGCAGGCCCGCCTGGTGGGCAGGACTCCCCTCCTCCACGCTCTGGGGGGAGACGACAGGGTCAGCAGAGCCACAGCCGGAGACACCAGCAAGCTGCTGCCTCTCACACTGCCTCAGTTTCCCTGACCTTGTGGAGAAGGGATGTGCCAAGCCCTGGACTGGGGGGAGGGAGGACAGCCCGCCCCCTGTGCACTTGCTGCAGGAGCCATAAGCTTCATGCTCACCGAGGGTCTCTGTCTCCCTGTCCATCCCTGTCCTTCTTGCCCAACCCTCTCCCTATAACTGACAGGAACGGCAAAGGCCCAGGAGGCACCAGCTCTCCGTCCTGGGCCCCCAACCGCACAGACTAGAGAGCGCACCATGCCAGGGCACAGCCAGCCCCAAACAGAGTCAAGCTGCCCCACCCCCGCCCCCAAGGCAACTCACCCAGACAACATGGTGCACAGTGTAGACATCACTGTCGCCCATGTAGACACGGATGGCCCGCAGGCTGAAGCCGTACTTCTTGCCAGAGCAGTGGATGACAATGGGGGGCCGCAGGCTGCCACACACAGGGGATGGGTCCCGGCTGGGAGAGGAGTCACGAGATGACGGGTTCGAGGACAGTGAGCGTGGGGATAGGGGGCTCATAAGGGGGCCGCCGCTGCCATCATCTGCAGGGACGAGGGTTAGGGTGTGGGTCACTCCCTCCTGGCACCCCCTAAGGGAGCCTTCCCCTCCCACCACGCTGACCACTCCGGCTGCTTCACTGCTGCTCCAATGTCCCAATGCCAGGCCTTTGCACATGCAGTGCCCTCTGCCAGGAAGGCCAGTCTAGGTCTCCCTGGCTCTAACCCCCTCTCCTGGGGCACAGGCCAAACATCACCCTGAAGGACCCTCCAGCTCCCGACGCCCAGCCAGAGAAGACCCCACCCAATGATTAAAATGGGTATAGACAGACAAGCAAAGACAAGGCAGGGCCATGGACGTTACCGGCCGTGATGATCAGCGACAGGGCGGACACTGAGGCTGACTTGGGCATGCAGCCCCCGCTGGAGGCGGCCCTGGACTTCTCAGGGGCCAGGTCTTTAGGGCCTCTAAGGCGGTGGCCCCGGCTGGCGTCCAGGGCCCGTGGCGTGGAGTGTCGGGCACCAGTGCTGTTGCTCCGTAGGCGCGTCTGACCGAGGGCGGTGGGGTCGGCTGGGAGGTTAGCAGGGTGAGAGGGTCAAGGTCGACAGGCGTGGACACGGTGCAGCCTCCTGGCTTTTTTGCTCAGGCAGTTCCCTCTCCCTGTGCACCTTCCTGCATTCCTCTCCCTAGAAAGCTCCATTCTTCAAGTTCCCCCTTCCCGGAAGCCTCTCCCCCACACATCTGACCCCAGCTCCCCTTCTTGGAGCTCCCTACCCCCGTCCCTCTCTCTAGTCCCATCCTGACCCAGGGAAGCTAGAGGCTCCTTGAGGGCCAAGCTGAGGCCCAAAGCTTCTCCAGAACCTTGGTCTCTCCTATCTTAAATATTCTCTGAAGAACATCTCACCCTTCAAAACCCATCTCAAATAGTCCTTCCTCTGGGAAACATTCCATGATACCTCTCCTTCCACCCTGGGCCCCACCTACCAGAGAGGCTCGAGGGCTTGGGCACCCCTGGGGTGGCTGCTGGGGGCAGATCCAGCTCCCCCAGGATGAAGACAGGCCTCTTGGGGCCCACAGGGCCTGGGCCAGCTCCCTCGTCCTCCGACGAGAAGGCGAACTTGGGCATCGTATCGAGGCTGATGGTGCTCATGAGAGACGGGCTGGGTCCCCGCTCAGGCTGGGAAGAGGATGAGTAGCAGGAAGAACCTGAAGATGTCCAGGACCTCAGCCTGAGCAGAAAAGAGTCCAAGTCACACCTGTCAGATGCCCTCGTCCCAGGACACCCAGGCGACCCAGCCGTCACATCTGACTAGTAACTCTTAGCCCAGAGCCAGAGGCAATTATAAATACAGGGTGAGTTCCCTGTGCCTGCTCCATTCTCTGTGTCGACCTAGAGAACTCCTATTCGTCTTCTAAAACCCAGTTTCCAATGCCCATTCTAGCAGACATTGGTTATTTCTGCTGAGTCTGGACTTTGAAGAATGGAAGGTGTTCTGGGCCGAGGGAACGGTGCAAGCAAAGCCCAGCAGCGTGACGGTGCTACATGTTCCGTGTGGTTCGGAATGCAGAGCCAAGGGCAGTGACGCTAGGAGCCAGGTCGGCAGAAGTCTGACAGGTTGGCCAATATGTTTGACCCTTTTCAACTGGGCCACTAGGAAGCTCTTTCCAATGATAGATTTTGTGGCTCCACCTCCCCTAAGGCTTGGAGGCTGGATGTGCTTATATGGCCCGGCCCACCTACCGGACCTCAGTGCTCAGCTGGCGGCCACACTCCCCTTCGCCGCGTTCCCACCCTTCCTCCCGGTCCTCACTGAAACTCCGCTCAGTGAAGGGGAGGGTGGGCTGCACGGCCAGGAACTCCGAGCTGCTGTAGACCTGGGAAGTAATAAATAACAGCAATGGAAACGGAGGCAGGAGCCGCATCCGCTTTCTACACGCCCAGTGCTTCCCTGTGATCCACTTTATTAGATCCTTACTCAGCATGTCCCTAAAGATAGCAGAATCTGGAGCCCACTGTACCGGTGAGAAACTGAGGCTCAGAGGGACCAGACACCAAGGGGGCCACAGCTGGGGTTTCCGCTGATGATCAGGACAACCTGCCCGGGGCCCAGGCCCACAAGAAGCGCAGAGGAGTTTTTGAGCAAATTATAAACAAAGGAAGGAACTTAAGTTAAGCTTGTGGCATTGTAAAATGACACGCAGCCCGGCCGGCGTGGCTCAGTGGTAGAGCGCCGACCTATGAACCAGGAGGTCATGGTTCGATTCCCAGTCAGGGCCCATGCCCGGGTTGAGGGCTTGATTCCCGGTGCGGGGTGTGCAGGAGGCAGCTGATCCATGATTCTCTCTCATCATTGATGTTTCTCTCTCTTTCTCCCTCTCCCTTCCTCTCTGAAACCAATATATATATGCATATATATTTTTAAATGAATAAATAAAATGATACCCAGCATAGGAGCCCTAGTTACAATATCCAAAAAGTAGAAACAACCCAAATGTCCATCGGCTGATGAAGTAAAAATACCTTGTGGGCCATCTACATGATGGAAGGTTACTCAGCCATGGAAGGACGGAAGCACTGACATGTGCTACCACGTGGGTAAGCCTTGGACACGTCATGCTGAGTGCGAGAGAAGCCACACACAGAAGCCCATACGTGAGTCCATCTGTATGGATTGTCCAGAAGAGGCAAATCCACAGGCAGGAAGCAGACTGCTGGTTGTGAGGGGCTGGAAGGGTGGGCGTAGGGAGTGACTGCTAATGGGGATGGGGCTCCTTTTGGGTAATGGAAATGTTCTGGAACTAGATTGAGTTGGTGATTGCACAGTATTGTACAGGTGCTAAATGTCAGTGAATTGCAATCTCTAAAACACATAAAATGGTATATTTTATCATAATAAAAATATGCAAACAAACAAACAGCTTGCAATGTTTCCTGAGCACTAGCTATGTCCAGGGCCCGGGCCTCACCTTGCTGAACCGGTGAGAGCAGGATGAGAACTGGGGGATCTCCGTGGATGACTCCTCATCGTTGGTTTCATCGTCCTCAGAGCCCAGGTGCCGGTACCGTTCTGAGCGCGCTGCAGGAGGGAGAGGTGCACACAGCCCACGTGAAGGGGCTGTGAGGGTCACGGGGTGTGTGGAGAGGGTGCCCTGTGTGTTTAGGGACAAGTGGCTGGGGCAGCAGAGTGCATATCGGGGAGTCCCCCCGAGCTGTGTCCATGAAAGCGGTGGGACTGTGGGTGGGAACTCTTGTGTCCACGTGTTAGCGTCTTCACCCTTGAGAGAGGTCACCCAGAATTAGGAAAATGGTGCACCTCCGATATAAAGTATGTTCCTCGTCTTACAGAGGAAGAGACAGACACTCAGAGAGGACCTCTGACATGCCCGAGATCACACAGCACGTTCTGAAGAGGCGCTGGAAACCAAGGGCCTTGGCTGTGTTTGGCCGAAGCCCTGAGTGGGACGAGCCCTCTACCACAGCTGGGCAAGGCGCCCCGCCCTGTGCGACAGACTGGGTTCCATGCTGGAAGGCCAACCTGCTGCAAGACCCGGGCAAGGATCTGCCACATTAGTGCCCTGCTGTCCTCGCCCACAACGTGAGCGGGTGCAGCACCTCCTGAACCCAGAACAGGAACCAGCTGGCAGACCTGCCTCAGCTTCTCGGGAAGTTCAGGAAGTTGGAAGCTCTAGGCCCAGGGTGAGGGGGCAAGCACACACCCCTCTCTGCTCCTGGGACTGGTACTCACTGTCGAAGTAGCTGGTGTCGTCCTCGGTTTCCAGCTGTGGCACAAACTCGGCCTTGTGGCGCAGGAGCCCTGCCCAGTCCAACGTCCAGAAGAAGGGGTGCTGCTTGACCTCATGGGTGCCACCTGCAGACATGCCAGCTGAGCACTGTGGGCCCTACCCCAGACTTCCCAACACAGAACCAGAAAGATGGGGGCTGGGTGGGGGGGGGAGCCAGCCACCGTTTAAGAGCCCAGAGAGGAAGAGCTGGGGCTTGAACCCAGGCCCGGCTCCTCCTTCTGGTGGATTCTGGGGTCCCACCACCCGTAGAAGCCCCAGAGCCTTAGGAGGGCTTCCTTCCTGGGCTGTCCCCACGTTGCTGCTCCCTGGAGTAGAGCTGACTGCGTGAAGGCGTCCTGTTCCCCAGCCTCAGCCCCACTGTCCTCTCCCATGGCCCAGCTCCATTATGAACATGACGCCCCATGTTAATGGGTGGCTGCATACGTCTCAAATGGTTCCTTAACCATCCACTAGGTGACTGTGGGAGCCACTGGGCTGGGCCATTGAGGACCTTAGGGCACGGCCCCTGGTGATCTTGTGGCTCACACACTCACTCAGCCTCAGAGTTCTCCCCCTGCACCGGAACCAGCCACCTGCTATTCCTTCAAGGTCTTGTGCTACTTCTTGGCAAACGCCTATGCGTCCTTCAAAACCCCAGCTCCCAGTCCCTCTCCTCCATGCAGCCCGTCAAGGAGTTCTTACTGACCCCAGCCTCCACACATACCAGTGCCAAGACGGTCCAGGGGGCTCTGCCGAAGGAGCCTGGTGATGAGGTCCTGGGCGTCAGCTGGAAGGGCCTCCTCCCCCTCTGGCCACAGGATCTCATCTAAAATAGGGGGAGGGGGGCTGGGATGGTCAGGCTTGGTCCCGCTGCCCAGCCTCTGCTCTGGCTGTGCTGTCTGTCCAGAGCACCTTCCCATCTACGTGCGTAGCTCCCTCTCACCTTCAGGTGTTTGCTCACAGGTCGTCTCTGAGGCCCCCACAGCTCTCTACTTAATGCAGCGCCCCCAGCACCATGGCCCCTCTCCTTTCTGCGCCTTCTCCTTCTTGGCATTTTTGGCATCTAATTGCTCGATAATTTGCTTATTTATCTTGCTAACCGTCCATCTTGCCTACCAGACAGTGAGTGCCAAAGGGCTGTCCATAGTGTCCTCAGCTGTGTCCCCAGTGCCCAGCTGGGGCCGGGCATACCACAGGTGCATGGCCCACACCTGGGGCGGCCCCCTCTCACACAGGTGGGCAAACTGCTGCCTGAGCCCCAGAGACTCAAACCCGTGGCCCCCCGGGGGGCGGGGGGAGAACGTACCACTGACCACCTGGCCGAAGAGCTCCTCGGGGGTGTCTCCGAAGAAAGGCACACAGCCCACCAGGAACTCATAGAGGACGACGCCCATGGCCCACCAGTCCACCGGCTTGCCGTAGCCCTGGCGGAAGATCACTTCAGGTGCGATGTACTCGGGCGTCCCGCACACCTGGGATAGGATAGAACGGGGGACTGAGGACGGCCCCCAGCCCGAGAGAAACCCTGAAGAGTCAGGGAGGCCGGGGCCAGGCTGGGAGTAAGGGGTGGGCAGAAGTACAGGGGACAGTTCATTTTCTCCTTTTTTACAGCCAAGTCTCGCCATGTCCTGGGGTCAGGCTCCAGGCGGAGGGGGCCCAACACGCAGGGGCGCCTGCCCACCCACCTGCTTGTCCATGAACTCCCTGGTGTCCTTCTCAATGTGGCCCTCGTAGAGGTTGGTGGCCATGCTCATGAGCCCGATCTTGGACAGGCCGAAGTCGGTCAGCTTGATGTGGCCCAGCGAGGTGATCAGCAGGCTGCGGGTGGGCAGGCGGAAGGCTCAGGCTAGGGGCCCAGCGGCCCTTGAACTTGGCTCCACCCAGGATGGGCCAGAGCCCCCCAGGGGATTAAGAAACCCTTCCAGTGCACAGCCACATCATCACAAGAACCAACGGGTCTCAGGCAGTATGACAACTCTGGCAAACGTCTCTATGCACCTATTGGGTACATTTGGTGTTGCTATTGAGCACCTACTGTATACTTTGCTGTGCAAAACTAAATTTTCTGGGAATCACAGCATCTCCAACTGTGTGTTACACCATCTCCTGAACACCTGCTGGGGGGGGGGAGGGGGGGGTGGTGGTATCTAGTGTACTTTTGTACACACATCCATTACTGTAACAAATTAAACACTTTGCAAGCACCCATTTTTTACATTCCATGTTGAGAATTGAGCCCAGCCAGTGCAGCTCAGCGGTTGAGCATCAACCTATGAACTAGGAGGTCACAGTTCAATTCCCAGTCAGGGCACATGCCTGGGTTTCTGGCTCAATCCCCTGTGTGGGGGTGGGGGTGTGTGTGTAGGAAGCAGCCAATCCATGATTCTCTCTCATTATAGATGTTTCTCTCTCTCCCTCTCCCTTTCTCTCTAAAATCAATAAAAATATATTTTTAAAAAGAGAAAAGAAAATTGAATATATCTCAAGGACCTGAAATACACAGAAATATATCTGTGCACCTCATGAGTGGGCCCATTTTTTATTATTATTTTTTTTTTAAATATATTTTATTGATTTTTTTACAGAGAGGAAGGGAGAGGGATAGAGAGTTAGAAACATCGATGAGAGAGAAACATCGATCAGCCGCCTCCTGCACATCTCCCACTGGGGATGTGCCTGCAACCAAGGTACATGCCCTTGACCGGAACCGAACCTGGGACCCCTCAGTCCGCAGGCCAACGCTCTATCCACTGAGCCAAACCGGTCAGGGCTGGACCCATTTTTTAAAAAGGTGCACATCTAGCCCTGGCCGGGTGGCTCAGTTGGTTCATGTCATCCTCTACACCAAGCATGTCAAACTCGCCACCCACAATGAATATTTTTGCGGCCCAGACAATATAACGGTATGCAAGAAACGTTTTAATAAAAATTTTGTAACTTAATTTTTATAATACTGTTATAATTATTAATAACAAACTACAATGTTCGCGAATGACTGATTACTATAATCGTGTTGCATTCATTTCCCTTACGCGCCTTACACGCAGGCGCACCATTTCTCTCCACTAATACCAGCAGCGAATGTTTTAGCAGCCGATGGCCACGTCATTAGTCTTGTACTGACTTGTTTGGTGTGCGCAACAGGAAATATTTCGCTTTCGGAGAACAAGAAAAATAGGTTTGTGTTACGCTTATTTTGTGTGTGTGTGTGTGTGCGTTACGATTATTAATTGGTGCAGTTATTCAGTGTCTGGTAAGTTAATGTTCAAGAAACAACATTAATTTTTATTAAAATGTTCTATTATTTTATGTAACGATTACTCATTTATTTCAGCCCTTTGTATTCAGCATGTCTCTATCGAAATAAACCTACGTTTCTATGAAAATTGAAGCTTTTGTTTTTTTGGCCCGTGTTAGCCTTTGACATGCTTGCTGTACACCAAAAGGCTGTGGTTTCGATCTCCAGTCAGGGCGCATACGGGAGGCGACCAATGTATTTTCTTACTTTGATCTTTCTCTCTCTCTCTCCCTCTTGCTCTCTCTCCTTTCCTCTCTCTTAAAAAAAAAAAAAAAAATCAAAACATATCCTTGGGTAAGGATGAAAAACAATAAAAAACAAACTTGTACACCTACCATGTATACTGCTATTTGTTTTCTTGCTTAAATATAGAAATTATTTACTAAATGATCGAATCACATGGTCCATCTTTATAGTCACATTTTCATGTACCTCCTTAAAAATAAATTTCTGTAGAACTCACTGTATATAGCCAAGTTGTTGGATGAGCCATCTATTTGGCACCACTTGTGTACCTCAACTCTGTAAAAAAGCAATTCTGTGCACTTATTATATGTATTCACTGTTTTTTAAAAATAAGATTGTTTCTTGAGCAACCACTGTGTGCAACAGCTGCATAAAAAACACTTTGGTGCCCTAACTGGTTTGGCTCAGTGGATAGAGCGTCGGCCTGCAAACTTGAAGGGTCCCAGGTTCAATTCCGGTCAAGGGCATGCACCTTGGTTGCGGGCACATCCCCAGTAGGGAGTGTGCAGGAGGCAGCTGATCGATGTTTCTCTCTCATCGATGTTTCTAATCCTCTCTCCCTCTCCCTTCCTCTCTGTAAAAAATCAATAAAATATATTAAAAAAACAAAAACACTTTGGTGCCCTAGCTAGTTAGGCTCAGTGGATAGAGCGTTGGCCTGCGGACTGAAGGGTCCCAGGTTAGATTCCGGTCAAGGGCACATGCCTGGGTTGCGGGCACATCCCCAGTAGGGGGCATGCAGGAGGCAACTGATCAATGATTCTCTCTCATCATTGATGTTTCTATCTCTCTCTCCCTCTCCCTTCCGCTCTGAAATCAATAAAAATGTATTTATAAAAACAAAACAGTTTGGTGTAGCTGTCAGGTACAGCCACATGCTCCAACACCAAGGCCGTGCTAAGACGACTACCAAAATTTCCTGAGCTCCGGCACACTGTCTGACATACATTCATTCTGTAAACACATATACATACATATATAATTGATTTCAGAGAATTCCTGATCGGCTGCCTCCTACATGCCCCCCACTGGGGATGGAGCCTGCAACCCAGGTATGTGTCCTGACCGGGTATCGAACCATGACCTCCTGGTTCATAGGTCACCATTCAACCGCTGAGCCACACCGGCCAGGAAAAATGCTGACTGTATCTGCTATTTAAAATGTTTTTCCTTCTTATAAATGAAATGATACGATGCCTGGGATTTCCTTCAAAGCCTCCAGCAGGGAGGGAGGAAAGGACTGGCCAAGTGTTGGCAGCTGTGGAACCTGAGTATGGGGGTGGGCACTTCTGTTATGGGCTGAGGTGTGTCCCCCAAAATACACACGCTGAAGTCCTAACCCCCAGTAACCATGGACGTGACCTCACTTGGAGAGAGCGTTGTTGGACATGTGATTACTTAAAATGAGGGCAAATTGGGGTAGGGCAGCCTCTAATCCAATATGACTGGTGTCCTTGTAAACAGGGAACATTTGGACACAGACATGCACAGAGGGAGATGTCATGTGAACACTGAAATGACACTGCCACAAACCAAGGAACTACCAGAAGCTGGGGGAGAGCCTGGAACAGGTCCCTCCCTGGTGCCTTCAGAGAGGGTGCGGCCCTGCTGACACCCTGATCTTGGACTTCCGGCCTCCAGACTGTGAGAATAAACTTCTGTTGGTTAAACTGCCCAGTCTATGGTATAATTTTGTTATGGCAGCCCTAGAGAACTAATGTACCTTCTCTTGGCTTTGGGGTGCATTTGAAATTTTCCAAAGATTTATCTGAAGCACCTACTGTGTGCACCCATCCCTCCCTCAACCCTGCAAAGTTGGGCACCTTCTAGCCCCGTCTTGCAGGTGAGGATGCTGAAAGGGGCAGGCCCTTCATTGGGGTCTGACCTGAGACACTCGGAAGACCCCACTCCACCCCACTCCAGCCCAGGATGATCTCAAAGAGGCCTGTTGGGCACACAGCTTCCTTAGAGCACTGAACACAGGTATACAGCAGGTGCCAAATACACATTGGTTTTGTCTTCTAAGTCACTTGCAAATTACAAGGTGCTCTGAAAACACACAGGGCTCTTACCACTTACGTTCACACCTCCACATAGCAAGTACCTAAGAAACATGTGGTTCTTGCCTCATATCCAGAGGGCACTCAATATATGGGTGGCCTTTTCCTTTGTACACAGCAGGTGCTCAATTAATGCAGGGGAGAGTGCTTGGAAAATTATGTAGGGACTACAAAGCATGAAGGATTATTCACATTCACACGCATGTCTCCCAGCCACCCACAGAGAACCTGGCACACAGTAGGTGCTTACTAAATGCTAGAATAAAACAAATATCCCAAGACTCAATAAACATGGTCTCTTCCTTTCTTTCCTGAACTAAAACACAACACGTGCTCATGACATGCACAGTCCCTTTCTTCACATATAAGGTCTTGCAACATGCATGTTCCTTTCCCCTGTATATAGCTGGCGCCTCATAAGTGCATGTTCTTTCCCCTTGTGCAGTAGCAGCTCCGAGTGCACGCTCCCTTCCCATGTGCAGTTCTGCATCCTAAGTGCACATTCCCTCCCCTTTCCTGGCACCACCTAAGTGCATTCCTTTCCCTGTATACAACAAGTGCCTATTAATTAACTGCTCTCCTCTGTACACACCAGATGCTCAAGATGTGCAAGTTCCCTGCCTTCCTGACGGTAGGGGCCCCATGTTGCCAACAGAATCCAGATAAGTGGGGCTCCTCAGCAGCCCCAGAGGCCACTGAGGCCCCGCCCCCCTGCATGGCTCCAAACCCCACCCCCAACCCTCCGGGGACCGCCCTGCGGCCTCAGCTGCTTACTTGTCAGGCTTGAGGTCTCGGTGCACAATGCCATAGTTGTGCAGGTATTCCAGCGCCAGGACCGTCTCTGCGAAGTACATGCGGGCCATGTCCACGGGCAGCGGGCCCATGTTCTTCAGAAGCGTGGCACAGTCACCGCCTGCAGGGGGCACATGTGCTCAGAGGCGTCTCTCTACAGCCCTGCCCCATGGCTCTGTAACTCCCCGCCTGGTGCATAAGGTCCCCAGGGGGCCCTGAATCCGGGAGGGGAACCAGGCAGGGGTCTGGGGAGGAGAGACTCTGCCTCCTGATTTCCCCGGACAGAGGAGCAGCTGTGTCAAGTGCACAGTGGTTCCCCTGTACACAGCTGGTGTCCCCAAAGTGCATGCTCTCTCCTTACCTGGTAGCGCCTGGTGCTCGTTCATGCACTTACCTGAAGGTACTGGTCTATCCTGAACTGCAAACCTGAAGCTGAAACTCCCCCCCAGCCCCGCCTCCCCCCGTTCTTCCAGCCTCCAGGCCTCTGTCCACCAGTCTCCCCTGCAAGGATGGACATCTTTCCCCTGCCCTCCAGGGGTCCCACCCTAACGCCTCCCAGACACAGATAAACCCTGGGGTTATGAGGAACCTACACTCGCTGTTGCTGCCTTTGGGGCTCTGACCCAAAGACTCCCCACCTACACTCTCCTTTGGGCTCCCCCAGCCCTGATCCCCCATCGTAGGCTGAGGGCTTCCGAGGCAGGCTGGGAGCCCTGGAGGACAGAGCAGAGCCCAACCTGGCCCAAGGCAGGGCTCCCTCCCAGGCAGAGAGCGGGCGAGCCCCGCTGCTGGAGGCGTGCCGCCCCGGGGCCGCACCTTCCACGTACTCCATGACCATGCAGAGGTGGCGCCGGGTCTCGAAGGAGCAGAACATGCCGACCACAAAGGGGTTCTCCGCGAAGGTGAGGATGTCGCGCTCCACGAAGACCTGCTGGATCTGGTTGCGCAGGATCAGGTTCTGCTTGTTGATCTTCTTGATGGCGAAGCGCTGGCGCGTGTCCCGGTGCCGCACCAGGTAGACGGCCCTGGGAGGAAGGCCGGGCTGGCGAGGCCTGCGCTCGAGGCCCTGGGCGGCACCGGGACCCAGCCTGGGCCCAGGACCCGCCTGCTGGGCGTTGGCCGGTGCGTGCTCTCCTCTGGGACACCTTTCCCCACACCTGGCCCCTCTGCCAAAGCAGCCACCATAGGTGAAGCCGCCCGCCCCGGTGTCCCACGCATGAACCAGACACGGCCCTGGTGTGCCGGCCCTGAATATTCATTCATTCACAGCAGGCAGAGACCCATTAACTCAAACGCCCGCACCCACTCAGGGGTTTACATATAATCCAGGTGAGCAGATTTTTAGCCATTTCGTGCCTGCTGGCTTTATAGACTTGATGAAACTGTACCCAACGGCTCCCAGACACAGATAAACCCTGGGGTTATAAGGAACCCACACATGCTGCTGCTGCCCTTTGGGGCTCTCTGACCCAAAGACACCCCACCTGGCCACTGGGCCCCTCTCCCATCTTGCTCTGCTGGTCTCATGCTGTCGGGGACTCCCCACTCCCTCCCCTCTGCAAATCTGTCCAAGTGGCCGATAACGCTCACTGCGTGCTACTGCCACCATGTGGTCATCTTTTTTCCTGGCCAGAACCCCCTACACCTGGATCAAGGATGAGTACATTCAAGGTCGTGCCAGCTGTGTTGCATCTCCATAACCCTCTGCAGGCCTCAGTTTCCCTGCCTGTGCACTCAGGGGCTGCTGGGCCTTCGCCATCTCTGTGGGCATCTGAGAAATGGGTTTGTGGGGGACCTGAGGACTCACCCATAGGCCCCATTGCTAATGAGCTTGATGGTCTCGAAGTCACTCTCACATGGCTTCCTCCGTGACGGACCAACCAGGGCACGGCTCTGTGGGACAAGAAGGGCTCAGGGTCCTGGCTCCCTGAGGAGTGGTTTGGGCTCCTCCGGCCCCCAAATCTTGGTGCCTGATGCTACTTTCTCTCCATCTAAACTCCAACTCAGTGTCCAAGTTTCTGAGCTTTTGCTCAAGATGTGCCCTTTACCCAGAAAACTCCTACACATCCTTCAAAACCTTCCCAGTGCCCCCTCCAGCCCTGCCCAACCTACACAGCACAGCAATCTAACTTCCCCCACCTTCCCCTCATAGTCACAGGCATGTATTAGGCACCAGTCATGCAAAATTCCTGCAAACCCAGCCCCTCCCACAGCTGCCTGGAAAGAACAAGACAGGTGTAGGGACCCAAAACTCTGTGCCTCACCTCCAGGGACTCAGGTGCTGGGGGCTGTCCTTTGTCATCAAGGTGACTCAGAGGCACCATCTCTGCAAGACAAGGGAAGAAAGAGCCTTGGATGGGGCCTCTCCACCTGGCCTATCACCCAGATTTCCTGAGGCCTCCAAGACTCATCTGGGGCTAGGGCTGTGGCGCCTCCCCTGCCCAGCTCCCATGCACTGCCAATGGGCCCTGACGTGTCCAAGTCTGAGCAGAACTCAGGAGGCTGGAGTAAACAACTGAAGAGCTGTCTAGAAGGACGAGCAGGCAGCCCAAGCTCCAGCTACTCAGCTTTCATCAAAACCCTGGCTCCTAAAAACCTCCTAACTCAGGGTGTGGCCAACGGGGAGGAGCCCCCTTACAGTCCCGCCCCAGGTCTTGGCAAAAGGTTGGACGCGGTGAGTGGTCCCTGAATTGTGAGCTGTGACAGTGGCAATGAAGTCTCACGGTCCCAGAGTTAGTCTGGAAGGGGGGGTGGAGCCTCAGGGGTGAGAGACCTGGTTCAAATGCAGCCCCTTCCACGCTCAGTGGCCCCCCCAAGGTATTGGGTAGGTGTCCTGCCCCCACAGCCTCAGCCGCCATCTGCCTCACCACTTCCTACACCCTCTGACAGCAGGCCCACCCCCAGCGCTACCTGAGTTATTTCCACTGGACAGACAGGAAGCCAGCTTCGGCCACAAGGCCAGTCCACCAGTGGTCTGGCCTCGGGCATACCTGTGTCTGATCCCCTGCTCTAGCTCATCTGCCTAGAGCAGTGATGGTGAACCTAAGACACGCGTGTCAGAGGTGACACGCGAACTCATTTTTTTGGTTGATTTTTCTTTGTTAAATGGCATTTAAATATATAAAATAAATATAAAAAATATAAATCTTTGTTTTACTATGGTTGCAAATATCAAAACATTTCTATATGTGACACGGCACCAGAGTTAAGTTAGGGTTTTTCAAAATGCTGACACGCTGAGCTCAAAAGGTTCGCCACCACTGGCCTAGAGCCTCAGTCTTTCCAGCTTTGAATGGGGACAATGGCAGCCCAGTCCCATGTTAGCACAACCATAATGCTAGGTGAACACTGGCCACTGAAACCAGGCCTTGCCAACCCCCTTGCCTCCAGCCAGCTCCCCTTTCCTGAGCTATACCCCTCTCTGCTGCTCTTCCGACATGCCAGGCACAGTCCCACCTCCGGGCCTTTGTAGTTCCCCTGCCTAGCTCCCCCTTTTTCTCTCCCAGACCTGCATCTGGTCACCTCTCCATCCTCAGCCTGAACGTCACCTCTTCCCAGAGCTTGCCCTGACCACCCCAGGAGAGGCCATTCCCAGTTCCATCTTGGCTCCCCAATCCTGGCTGTTTGGGGGAGTTCTTGTCTGCAGGTGGCCTGAATTAGCTCCGAGTCCACCCCTGGGGCCACCGTCAAAGACTGGAAACAGGCTTTGTGAATTTGCAGGACGATGTGAATGTCAATGCCAGTGGTGGTCCTCTGGTGCCCTGGCCCATTTCACTTGGCGTTTGAGAACACAGAGGTCCCAAGGCCCTGGCAGGTCACGGGGTCCAATGTGCAGCCACCTGACCCTGAAATCTCGGGCCCTTTCCCCATAGTGGGTCCCATAGGCGACCAAAGGCAGAAAACAGACAAAGATAATGTGACTATACCCCTGCCTCTCCTCAGTCTCCTTTACCTCCCTGCCCTAAGTCAGCTCACCCTCAAGAGGGTCCTTCGTCAGGCCCAGCTGCCCAATGATGTACTGCGGCAGGTCCGTCTTGATGCCCTGGCCCTCTCGAGCCTGGCCCTCGGCGGCCTCCAGCAGGTGGTAGAACTCTTCAGGGTCAAACTCCTGGGGGTGCAGAGCTCTGGTCAGCCCGGGCTTGGTCTCTCCTCCAGGCCCTTGCAAATGCTGTTTCCTCTGACCTGTGGGTCCAACTTGTCCCCGGGGTCCCCTCCTACAGGAAGCCCACCCCAGGCTGGCAGCCTCTCCGGTCCTACACAGGGAGAACTGCGTCTTGTCTCCTGGGGACCTGGTCTGAGCTCTGCTCGACCTCTGCGCTGAGGAGACTCACGAGGCACTCGAGGAGCCTTGCTGGCCGCGAGATGATGATCAGCAGCTTCCGGACCAGCTGGACCACGAAGCCGACCTCCTCACTGTCTGAGCGCTCGTGGGCCTGGAGGCGGGTGGGCGGGGCATCACTCACAGGCCCTGGTCCCTGTCCTGCCCCGCCCGGGGACCCCCGGCCCCCAGCCCCCCACATACATCCTGCAGCAGCCTCTCCAGCTTCTCTTGCATCTCCAGGAAGTAGCGGGAGGTGACCAGGGCCTCTCCAGACTTGGCCAGGCAGTCACGGGCCAGCTCCACAATCTGGTGGTGGATGAAGCCCAGGACGCCATCGGCCAGGGCCAGCTGGGCACCAGGCGAGTAGGCAGTGAGAAACTCCTGCAGACGGCCCTCCATCTGGGCCGTGGCCTGGCGGGGGGAGATGGGTGACCTGGTCATCGGACGGGACTGGGGAACAGCACAGGCAGGTGGAGGGAGGCGCGACAGTGGGGGGAGAGAGGTGACCGTGAAGCCGATGGGTCGGAGGACTGGGGGAACATTTGAGACCCGGAGGGAGAAATAGAAATGGACAGATGTGGGGACACAGCCAGGACAGAGCCTGCCTGTCTGTCACCGAGGGGCAGCGACGTGGAGGGGGGTTGGGGCCCATCCAGCCACAGGCACTGCCCACCTTTGGGAACCTCTCCCGGTACACATGATTCATCATGACGATCTCATTGTCGAAGGTTCCTGTTGTGCGTCCAGGGCTGAAGGGGGGTGATGATCAGCTTGTGACATAGGACCTGAGACCCAGCCCAGGGGAAGGGGGCTGAGCCAGGCTAGGACAGGGTCAAGGCCAGAAGCGGGGAGGAGCCATGTTTTCATCCAAAGCCAGCCCAGGGAGGTGCCAGGGCACGGGCTAGAGGTCAAAGCCCACCTGAGGCTACGGGAGCGGGGTCGAAGGCGGGGTGAGCGGTGGCCACCCTCCTCATCAGCCACACTCTCCGAGCTGCGGAAATGCTTGGACAGGAAACGCAGTTCGTCTGGCGTTGGTTGGAAAGGAAGCTGGTGGAGATGCTCCCGGGAGGATGAGCTCGACTGGTAGGAGGGGGTCAGAGTCATGGGTTGATGGTCAGCACCACAGCCAGGACCCCAGCACTAACCCCCCGAAGGCCCAGAATGCCTGGCTCCTATCCCTTAATACCCCAGCCTGTTCTGCATGGCAGCACCAAGATCCCCTCTGGCCAGGCCCTGTGATAACCTGTGTACCCTAGCGGAGCTCCTGGGGCTAAGTCTGGGTTCTCTAGGGCCCCCCACATCGCCTGGAACACAGCACAGAGGCAGCGGCCAGGAATCTGCTGACTGCACAGCTATCTGACCCCTTATAAAAACACAAAGACATGTCCCCCCAACCCTGCACCCGCCTGTCTGCCCGCCAAGGTGGGACTGTAGGTACCGAGACGGTGGAGCTGGGTGTGTTGGTTCCATAGCCAGAAGACGGGAGGGATGCGAGGGACCATCTTCTGCCATCAGCCCTGGAAAGGAGAACCAGAATTGGAAGGAAGACAGGGCCTGTGGTTTGTGGCTGCCAGATTCTGGCCCCACTGGAGGAAGGACTCTGTAAGGCCGAGAACAGCACGTCAGGGTGGGCAATTCCTCTGTTTCTTCCTTGTCCTTAGACCTCTCCTCCAGGAGTCCTCCCTGACTCCAGCAGCCGGTGCCCACACCCCGCCCCCCGCAAAGCTGCCACCCCTCAGAGTTGCACCTGCTGGGGGACATGCTGGCTGCCTCCGCCAGACTGAGGACTCCCCAAAGGCCAAAGGCCAGCCCCCCATTCCTCAGCCTCCCAGCGGGCCCTCAATAAACGCTGAATGAATAAGTGACGAGTAAAAGCCTGGCACACATGCCCTGGCTGCGGTAGCTCAGCGTGTTAGAGCGTCGTACCAATCGCCAAGATTGCGGGTTCAATCCCTAATCAGGGCGCACATCCAAGAAGCAACCAATGAATGCATAAATAAGTGGAACAACAAGTTGATGCTTCTCTCCCCCACCCCCCCTAAAATCAATCAGTAAATTAAACAATAAAATAAATGCCTGGCACAGAACAGATCCTCCATGAACTCTTGTTAAACTCCTATGACATGCGTAAATTGCTTTCAGTGAATTAGTATTTCTTAGACCCGGTGGCGTCCCCTCTCACCCCCACCCCTAGAGCTTGCTGCCATTACCTGTCTGTTCGAGAGATGTGGCTGCAGAAGACCGAGGTGGGGCAGAAACCAGAGGGAGGGACCAACACCGGGCAGGGCCGGGGAGGGGAAAAGGCCAGTGAGGAGGCAGGTCCATCCAGCGAACACACCCTGCCTGTCCCCTTCAGCCGTCACGAGGACACCCTCCCTCCAGGCCAGGGACCACTCACCTCCGGGCAAAGGGGAAGTTGACAGCTGACACAGCCGAGAAGTTCCGGGGACTGTCCAGGGGGCTGTTGCCTGCTGATCAGGAGGCCAGGGGAAACTGAGTCATCGGGGGCGGAGAGAGGACACAGCACCTGCCCGCCCGCCCGCTCCCATGCTCACCGGTTGGGACTGACAGTGGTGACAGGGGCCTGGAAAGGGTTGGCGAGGGTGTTCCTACCGCAAGGCTCTTACGGTTCCCGCTGCGGCAGCTGTAGGGGCAGGTGGGGGTAGGGTTAGGCGGTGGCCCAGGCTGAGCACACATGCAGCTGGTTTTGGGGCAGGATAGGAAACTGGGCGCGACCATTCCCGCTCCGCCCTTAACTGGACTTCCCCATGGCCCAGTGGGAGTCATATTTTCCAAATATTATTTTTATTAAGTCTGCTATTACTGTTATTATCAGTGGTGGCATGAAGCACTTCCGGCCTCCTGGTGGTCACTGCCCACAGGCAGGAGCTCCTGGCCTGACTGCAGGCTTTGGTGTTCACACTCCCACCCCCACACCGTTCCCATGCTGTGGCCCCTGCCAGGAGCTCTGGGAAATAAGGCAGAGGGTGGCGAGGACCCTGGAGCCCACAGGTGGGTTAAGGCAGGCCCCCACCCCACTCCGTGCACTTTTCCCCAGGGCCACTGCCCCATCTCTTGGCAACACTCCTCCCCCATCATCCCCCCCCCCCAAAAAAAAATGCCAGCCTGACCCTTAAAAACCCTAAAGTCCCTGGGCCGCCGTGGCTCAGTGGCTGAGTACCCATCTAAGAACAAGGAGGTTATGGTTTGATTCCCGGTCAGGGCACATGCCCCGGGTTGCACATGCCAGTGTGGGGTGTGCAGGAGGCAGCCGATCAATGATTCTCTCTCATCATTGATGTTTCTATCTTTCTCTCCCTCTCTCTTCCTCTCTGAAATCAATAAAAAATATTTAAAACAAAACAAAACAAAAACCTAGAGTCAGGATCTTGTGCAGTTGTGCCCTGTCTTCTGTTCTGCCAACACATTGCTTTCCTTCCTTCCTTCCTTCCTCCCCTTCCTTCCTTCCTTCCTTCCTTCCTTCCTTCCTTCCTTCCTTCCTTCCTTCCTCCCTCCCTCCCTCCCTCCCTCCCTCCCTCCCTCCTTCCCTCCCTTCCTCCCTCCCAGCTCCTCTGGCCACCAGCCCCCTGCTCAGGCTGAGCCCACCTGTACCTTGTGCCCTGCCCCAGTGCCCACCCTGACAGAGGGAAGTTGGGAACGGCATTGTCTCCAGTCACCCCGCCACCCGCCACCCGCCAACTCCCCCAGAACAGTCGCCGAGCAACAGCTCTACTTGCTGGCAAGTGCATCAGCCCACACACCCCAGCTGCCGACGCAGCTCAGCCACAGCACAGAGCTCTGCATAGGGCGGGAGAAGAAACCTCAAGCTTCACAGGAACAGGAACAGTGTCCCAGGGAGAAGGCATAGAGCAGGGCAAGGTGTGGGAAAGCGGGGTCAGCCACTAATCCAGGCGACACGCAAGGCGTGGGAGCTGGTGTTTGGATCCAGCTTGTGCCCAGCTGTTCCTCTGAGCCTCAGTTCCCCCGTCTGCACACCAGGCAAGGTGCTGGGAAGATTTGATAAAACCAATACGCCGAGCTCAGCTTTGGGCCAGCGCTGGGTAAATAAATGGTGGTGGGGACAAGTACTATTGGCTTGCAGGGCCTGGTGCATTGTCACAGCGCAGGTCATGCCTCCCCAGATAATTAAGTCACCATGTGTCAATTCCAACAGGCCAGGAGGTGGGAGAGACCAGATGTACCCATTTCCCAGCCTGGGGAAACCGAGGCCATAGAGCAACAGCCCCAGGGATTGTCTTCTGGACTGAGGTGCAGAAGCAAAAGTGAAACCCACAGGTTCCTGCAAAACTTCCTGCCCACCCCCACCTTCACACACAAACCAGTCCCACATCCTCTCCCTGCCCCTCACCTGGTTCCTCACCCCCACCTCCAGTCCCATCATTTGTCACTTTCAATAGCATTTGGGAAAAACACTTGGCGGCCTACCTCTTACTCTCAGGTGGGGTCTTTTTGAAAACAGCCTAATGGCAGATGTCAATGGGGAAGTGGGCACCGTCTGCTCACTTTGTGAGCATCTACTGAGCGCTGACCATCTGCACAGCCCTCCCTGGAGAAGGCCCAGGACCCTGAGGCTCAATCATCACCCATGTGGTTCAACAGAGAATGAGAATATGGCAGAAAACAGGGGCCGGAGGCCAGTTTCCTGCACCCAATCCCTGAGGTGCTCATAAGCCCTCTACGGCTCTCCAGGGTCTGGGAGAGGAGCCTAAACCCTTGGACTTGACATTCAAGGTTCCACCACCCAGCCTCTGCCTGTCGCGCCCCTTTGGGAAATGTCCCAGCCCAGCACCCATGAGACACCCAAGCGCAGAGAGATAAAGGAACGGGTTGAGGTCACAGCCTGCAGTGGCCGCGCTGGCATTTGAATCTAGGTCCGGCAGAGCCCATGGCCCTCGCTCAGTCTCTGGTTTTCAGAAGGGGAAACTGAGACCCCAAGTCAGGCCAGGCTTTGTTCCAGGTTAAACCCAGCCATTGGCGCTCCGGACACACGCTCGCCAGCCGCGTGCAGTAAATGTTTGTTTGTGAACCAACATTTCTAGCTGGGCCTCCGGGAGAGATCAGCGTCAGGTTTTCCAAGAAGCACCTCCCCCGTTCGGCCCGGGACGAGAGCCCTGGGTTCGAATCCCGTCTCAACTCACTGCGGCCTCATTAGTACCCCAGCTGCGACCCTGACCGACACACACCCACCCCAGTGCGGGGAACGAGGGACGCAAGAAGGGTGTCGGGGACACCTGCGGATGCCCCGATCCCAGAGCGTCCTTCTCCGTCCCCCTGCCGTCGCGCGCAGTGGCCCTCGCCACGCCGCCCAGACACACTCCTGGCAACTAGTGTCTATTCCGCCGGCCGCCGCGCCTTTTCCCCGCGTGCCCCCTACCTCTTGGAGCGCTGCAGCAGCGCGCCCTTGGCCAAGCGGCTCCGGTGGCCGGGAGCCGCCACCGCCGTCCAGTAGCTGGGGTCGGACATGCTGCTGCTTCCCTTTGTGCCGCCCGGGGCCCGGGGGGCGCGTGGGCGCAGCCGGCGGCGGCCCGGGACGAGCCTCCGCGGCGGGATCGGCCCCAGGAGCCCGGTGGCGCGGGGAGGGCATAGGGTGGGAGGGCGCCGCGGGGCCCGGGCGGGGTGGCGAGGAGGAAGCGCGCGCCCGGGGACCCCGCCCAGCGGGGCCTGTCGGGGCGGGGTGAGCGAGGCGGAAGCTGTGCCGGCAGCCCGCGTGCAGCCGAGTGGGTGGAGTGTTGCGAGGGCCGCGGGCGGAGGGGCGGGGCGTTGCCGGGGCCGCGGCGTGGGGAGGTCCGGCCGTTGCTAGGACGGGAGCGGCGGGGGCGGGGCGTTGGCGGTACTCGGAGGTTGGGCCTTGGAACACGGCTCCTCGCCCATAAAATGTTAATTCTGATCACGGCCCGCCCTTCCCTCCTCTCGCGAACCCCTCCGGCTCGGTGCGACACTCAGGGCCCATCCAGCGGCCACGCCCTCGCTGGCTCCACTCTTTGGAATACCCTTCGTGTCTGGCAGAATCCAGCGTCCCCTCCTCCGGGAAGCCTTCCCTTATGTCTCCCGGCCTTTGTCTTCCCCGGGCTTGGGCTCCTTGGTTTCCAGCATCGCCCGGTGCTGGACTGGCACCGAGGGATTGTTTAGCAACTGAGTCCGGGCCTCTGACATGTATGCTCTCTGCCCGTCTGTGTGGCAGAAAGGCCATCAGCCTGGCTACAGCCAGGAATGTAATGCTGGATGTAATTTTGCAAGTCTCAGTCTTTTCAACTATAAAATTGGAGGAAAACAGGCTGACAAGATGATTATGCAAATTATATGTAAATGTAGCCTCAGGCGCCGAAACCGGTTTGGCTCAGTGGATGGAGCCTCTGCCTGCGGACTGAAAGGTCCCGGGTTCCATTCCGGTCAAGGGCATGTACCTTGATTGCGGGCACATCCCCAGTGGGAGATGTGCAGGAGGCAGCTGATCGATGTTTCTAACTCTCTATCTCTCTCCCTTCCTCTCTGTGAAAAATCAATAAAATATATTTTAAAAAAAATAAATGTAGCCTCAGGCTAACTTCCAGGCCTCTGCTTCTGCATCTACACACATCCCTCGTGAAAATGGAAAGAATTGGAAGCACAGAAAGTGACTGTTACCCGGCTCGGGGTACAGTACGTCGCGTTCACTATGGAAGGAGCAATGTCTCACACAGTAGGCAGTAAATGAATGCTTCCTCCTCTCGGGACGGCCCCAGTAATTCGGGGTCAGCATCACTGAGGGCGGCCCCTTCACAGGCAACATGACACTTGGGTAACTGGCCCGGGGCTGACGCTGCCACCCAGATCACATGTCTGCGAAGGGAGACTGAGGTATAGGGGGCATGCGGCTGCCAGTGTGTAGCCCACACCTGCTCGTCTCTCTTGCTACTGATTTTTCTTCTCAAGTCTTTCTCAGGCTCCCCCTCCTGTCCCCTCATGTCCATGTCACCCTCAGTGGCCCACCTTGTCCAGCTCTCTATTGGGTACCTTCCCAGGAATGCTCTCCAGGTTACCAGACCATGCCATTGGGAGCAGGAGCTGTCTCGGGCAAGAGGAGTATAGCCCTTCCCACCTGTCCATGAGCTGTCCTCACCGCTCTCAGTCCCATTCTCTGTGTGGCTTCCAAGCACCTTGGGTAGAAAATCCAAATTCTTTCTATCCTTGGCATTCAGGGCCCCAGAGACAACACTCCTCCGACGATGCTGTTCCTGCCTGGAACAGCCTCTGTTGCCCCCTTGCCTGTGAGGGCCCAACTCAGGACCTTCTTTAACTCCTCTTACCACCACCACCACCACAGGCAGTGCCCTCCCAATTGCTTCCCTTTTGCCCATGCCACAAGCATTAGCTGAGCACCTGGTGTATACCTGGCTTGCCCTGAAGGTAGAGGATGGCCAGGACAGATCCAGGTCTGGCCCTCAAGGTTGCTCCCAGACCTCTGGGAGAGAAAAATAACCCAACAGTCACACAAGAAAACATGGAAATCACACCCATGATGGGATCTGGACGAGAGAAATAGATGGGTGTAATGGCTGTAACCAGGGCTTGGGCACCCTTAAGTAGAGGTATTCAAGGAAGGCTTCCTTATCTGTGGGCTTGATGGATACTTGAAAAACGAAGAAAAGAGGAAATGGAGAAAATAAAGCTCTGGGCAGAACGGACAGCGAGTGCCAAGGCCCTGAGGCTGTCCTAGCTCACATGCTGGCCGTTCAGGAAAGTTCAGGAAGCTGCTTGTCTAGAGCAGGGTGGGTGATGAGATGAACAAGGAGGAGGCAAGGGCATCAAAGGGGCCAGACCCAAGAGCCCCTGAGGCTGAGGGGACAAATGGGGGCCTGTTTTTAGGGTGCTTAGAGGCAAAGACCCATTTCCTTGCCTGGCCCAAGGCAATGAGGATCTGCTGCCCCCTGGTGGCGAGTGAGGCAGTCCCATGACTTAAGCACACGCCCCAGACTCTGCCTCCATTTCCTCCTGCTAAAACTGGCTGGTCTCTAACACTGTCTCCCAGGTGCCCCTGGACAACATAATCTGAGGTCCGATGCCTCTGAGATCCTGAATGTCCTCCTTTGCTAAATGGGGGCTACAGCAGTCCCTGCCTCTGGACACCCGAAATGGTCCAGAGCCACCATCACCTATCCAGATGTTGACCTAGCTACCTTCCTGCCTCTGCCATCTCCATTCCTGTCCTCTGTCCCAGAAGACCTTTCTTCCCTTTAAGGCAGCCACAGAGGCTTTAAAAATCTCAGTCCTGCCCCAGGACCTTTGCACATGCAATTCCCTCTGCCTAGTGCAGTGGTTCTCAACCTTCTGGCCCTTTAAATACAGTTCCTCATGCTGTGACCCAACCATAAAATGATTTTCGTTGCTACTTCATAACTGTAATGTTGCTACTGTTATGAATCGTAATGTAAATATCTGATATGCAGGATAGTCTTAGGCGACCCCTGTGAAAGGGTCGTTCGACCGCCAAAGGGGTCGCAACTCACAGGTGGAGAACCGCTGGCTTAGTGATTCCTCCCTAGTTCCGTCCACACCTCAGCTCAAACATAACCTCCTCCGAGAGGCCCCTGTCTGAATGTATCTTGTCTGTCCACTCACTTTCATTGCCCACTTCCTGAGCCCTGTGAGTGAGGGACTATGTTCATTTTGCTCACAGCTATGTCCTTAGCACCTGGCACACAGTGGGTGCCTAACCAATGCTGTTGACTACGTGAAGGTATCTGCCTATTGCCCAGTACCCAGCATGGTTTCCAAATTGTTCTCCCTTCTCCCCTTTAAAGGCCCGTGGGAGGAGCCTGAGCAGCTCATTCACACTAAGGTGCAAAGGACCGATGGGCCACCAAATTGTAGACACCACTGACACTCACATCGGTCCCCACCCTGAGCTGTACAAGGAGCCCCTGATCACCCTGGTATTCTGTCCTGTCCTGGGCAAGACCCTGAGCCCCATCAGTCACAGACTCTGGTGGCCAGCTGGCCCTGCGGCTTAGCACCCACACATACTGGACCAAGAGAACCGGTGTTTCCTCTCCGAGCCTGCATTTCCTCAGTTGGGAAACAGGGTCAGGAAGGGTGCCTCCCTCCAAGAGTTGAGGAGGGAACTTAGGCTGCTGCTCAGTCAAGCTGGTTTTTTTCTGCCTGCACCTCTTTACCTGGTTAAGTTCAGTGGTTGGGGCTGTAATGGTGAACTCTTAACCGTGTGTGTGTGTGTGTGTGTGTGTGTGTGTGCACATTCAGAGGGAGGAGCCTTCTGGCCAGCCGAGCTGGTTGTGGGGAGGATCTCTGAGGTCACCCTGGGAGCCAGGCTGATTCAGCAGGGAGGGTTCTGAGCAGGCTGGGAACCCAGCACCTGTCTCAGGACCTTGGGCAACAGCTCAAGTTCTGGCCTCACCTTGGCCACCTGTCGGACAGGGGACCTGCTGGCTATGGCTGAAAGTGGAATTTCCCCATCAGCACCCCAGTGTGGTTCACCGCGCCATTTTATGTAGGGGTAAACTGAGGCCCGGAAGGCGAGGTCAGCAGCCCACAGTACCTGGGGGAGGGAGCTGGGTTTGGGGAGTCTCCAAGGCTTTGGGGGACCAGGGCATGTCTGAGCCCGACCCTGCTGGCTGTCACTTACCTCCAGGGGTGCAGTCCCAGGGAGGGGCTGCAGGGGCTGCAGGGGCTGCTGGGGCTCAGCAAGGACGGGCTCTGGCTACTCGGAGACAGACTGCAAAGAAAGAGGCCCGGACGGTGAACCTGGCCGCGGCCCCTGTGTGTGGCCCAACCCGAAGGCCGGACCGGGAAGGGGCCCAAGGCCCGGGATTCTGGGTCTCCAGCAGGCCTCGAGGGCGGGGCCGGATCACCCAGGAAAGCTCCCTGGAGGCAGCGGTGCGACTCTGAACGACTTGCGTAGAGACGCAGGGGAAGGGTGGTGGTCAGCCTGCCCCTCCCCCCTGCTTCTCCCTTCCCCAGCCACTCACTCAAGGGTCAGCGCCGGGATGTGCAGCTTGTCCCTTCGGGACTTCATGGCGAGGCCGGGCCGCGTCTACACGGTCGGGTACCGACGCCCCCTTTGTGGTCCCCAAACCCGCTGGTGGCGGGATCCCACAGGGACCGACAGATGCGGACGTGGGGACAGCACCCCAGGCAGACGCGGCGCGCGGGCTGGGCCGCAGGGGGTGTGGGGGGCGGGCTCTCTCCGCCTCGGGGCGGGACTCGGAGCCCCGCACCTGCGCGCAGGCCCTGCCCAGCGGCAGAAGCGATTGGGGTGCGGGCTGGAGTGGCGGGTGTCACTCCCTCGTGGGAAGGGACACCGGGGCTGCCATGTCCGAGGCCCGCGGGCTGCACGGAGGGGCAGGAAGGGCTGTCACCGCAGCCCCAGCCAGCATCGCAGCCCCACCGCCCGGCCCCGCCCCCTCCGGCCCCGGCGCTTTCCCAGCTCTCGGGGGTCTTCGGGACCCACGATCCGAGCAGGCCCCGCCCCTGTCTTCCAACCCCGGCTACTGGCGACCCCTGGCGGCGGGTCTCAGCCTCTGTGCGCACTCTCCAGGCCCGGGCCGCGCCTCCAGGTCAGTGCTCCGCGGGCCCCTAGGCCATGAACTCCCGTCCCGCCCCACATTCAGGTCCGACTTTGGCCCCACCCGCCCTTCCTCTGAGAAGCCGTCCCTACAACACCCCAAAGGAGAGAGTCGTCTGTGGCTCTGGCCCCCTTAAATCTCTGGGTGGACCCAGTCCGGCACACCGCAGTGGCAGAGACTAGACAACCCTTAGGTCTTTGCTCCGGTCCTGCCCCGCGATGTGGGACTTTGCCCTCCGTGGTTCGGACTGATTCACTGTCCACCCCCCTCCCCCAGCCTGGGCAAAGGCTACTATCCGAGCATGTCCAAGACCCAGCCCCTACTGGGCCATCAGGCTCTCCCCGCCAGCTGCATCATCCCCAGTCCAAGGAGAGCAGATGGTCAGGGCTTGAGGGCCACTCTGTACTCGTCCCCACCATGAGATTTCAAACTGTCATCCAACACCCCGGACCTCTCCTTTCTTTTCTTCCTCCACCTCCCCTGTGCTCACTCCAGCTACCCCCGTCTCCAAACTGTTCTTCCAATGCCAAACTGGCTCACACCTCAGGACCTTCGTTGATGCTGTTCCCTCTGTCTGAAATGCTGTTCCCCTTAGTCTTTTCCCCTGGCCTCTTCCTCCTGTTCCAGATTTAGGCTCAAATGTCACTTCCTTCGAGGCTAAAGCCGCCCCGCAGTCCCTCTGTCTGTCTCTGTTTCATTTCTCCCCTGCAAAACCACTTCACCATCCCTCCCCCCAAGAGAGTGAGAGCTGCATGGGCAGGGCCCAGCAATGGCTAGTCCCTGTGTCCCTTGTGCCTGAAACAGGCCTGGCACACAGGAGGGGCTCAAAACAAGTTTGTTAAGTGAATGACTTCCCTGGTGGGCAAGAAATCTGTACTCCCAACTTGGTTGAATACAGCCTCCAAAGAGGGGGTGTCTGCACTCATGCACCTCCAGACCATCAGCACAAGGTAAACCCCGCCCCGTCCAGGGCTTTGTTTCCCCATCGGTTAACCAGCAACCGTACTGAACAAAATGTTCTCTGAACTTTTGGGGTCCAGAAATGCCAACCTACAGGACACTTATGTGACCCCGAAGGATACAGTGTTCTACCCATGTTCCCTGAAAGAGCTCCCCATCATGGGAGGCATGTAAGCGGCTGCCAGGACATGAGATTGTAATTCTCGAGAGTCTGGACTCCTGATGCCAGAGAAGTTTGTCCCCTTCTGAGCTGGGTGCCTTTGAGCCAGTGATGTAACCTTTACATCTCATTTCCTCATTTGCAAACTAGCCTGGGCCTCCCAGCCTGTGGTGAGGCCAAGTGAGGTACTTGTGAATTACTTTGCAAACACCAGGCGTAGGAGGATCAAGGTGAGAAGCTTTGTTGTAATTAAATAAATTCACAATTTGGAGGTTGCTGCTGAAATATCTGTGCCCAGCACCACGGGACCCCCACCCAGCCGACCGGCCCCTGGTAAACTCACCCCCGTCCACGGCGAGGCAGGCTCAGTTCCTTCTGAAAGAAGATGAAAATGGGTCATTTCCAGAGAGACAAGCCCTTTCACCCCTGGCCCTCCACCCATCTCACACCCCAGTGGCCCCATGCTCACCCTGCCCCAGCCTATGGCTTCTTTCTGCTTTCCCCTCATACTGGGCTCAGCTCTGCCTCAGAATCAGGGGTCCTCAAACTGCGGCCCGCGGGCCACATGCAAAGACAAATATTGTATTTGTTCCCGTTTTGTTTTTTTTACTTCAAAATAAGATATGTGCAGTGTGCATAGGAATTTGTTCATAGTTTGTTTGTTTTTTTAAACTATAGTCCGGCCCTCCAACGGTCTAAGGGACAGTGAACTGGCCCCCTGTTTAAAAAGTTTGAGGACCCCTGCTCAGAATCTTTGCACCAGCCGTGTCCTCTGCCAGCTCTGGTGCTACTTAATTTGCAGCTCACATCTCAGGTCTCAGCTCACTCAGCCCTTCCTCCTGAAAGCCCTCCTGGACTCCCAATCTACCTCCTTGCCCAGCTCACACCCTATTTGTATGACAAATAACTCCATTATTTAAGATAAACTGGTTACATTTTAAAAGACATATGTCAGTAGTGGCTAACTACTAACAATCTGTTGAGAAAAGAGAGGTTCCTGAGACAGCCTCACCCCGCCCCTCAGATCTGAAAGCCATTCCTCCTTCACCCTCTGCAGAGCCTCTTCCGGTTTGGGTCGTGGGCACTGGTGGGAAGTAGGGCGCTGACCAATGACTCACCACTGAAGACCCTTTTGGAGCTCAGCAAGCTGACCTGCCTCACCCTGGGTGCCCTCACACATGCAGGGCAAAAAAAAAGCCCTGTGCTTGGGGTCCATTGTGACCCCAGAGTCCACCCTCAACTGTGGCCCACCCAAGAGGGTTTTTAAATTCTCAGAAGACCGTGTAGCACAAGTTTAGAATCTGGGGACACTGAGACCTGGGTGATCTGTTCTCTCCTGGCTGTGGAGCCTAGAACAAGTGGCCTGTACTCCTGCTTACGTTCTCTCTTCTGCAGTTTGGAGATAACATCAGGAGGTTCCGGGTAAATCAGCCATTTTTATTTTTATTGTTACTGTTGTTGTTGTGTGTTGCTGCGCTCAGCAGGACTCTCCGCAGACGATCAGGATAACCAGTAAATTTTACCTTTGCCGAGCTGCCTACCGCGCATCAAGAGCAGGGTCTGTTTTTGTTTGTTTTTTACAGGCAGAGAGACTGAGGCGCGGAGGGAAGCCAGCCGCCCATGCCTCTCGGCCGGGAGGCTGAGAGTCCAGGTCTCTGGCCCCCCCCCCCCCCCCCCCCCCACACACACAGAACACGCCGGGGCGGCCGCGTCCAGGACACATGACTATTTTTACCTAAGGTGGGCTCGGGGCTGCCCACGTCCAGAGTAGAGCGCTCTCTGTGGCAACCAGTGACGTCATTAGCTCCCCTCCCGCAGCCAATTGGAGGGGGCCGGCGGCTGCCAGGCGCGGAGCAACCTCGCGGGAGAAGTTGGCAGGGTTTCCCCGAAGGGGAAGAGGAGGGTCGGTGGGGGTGTTACCTGTCGCCCAGCTGCCTTGAGCTCAGAAAACCGAGCCGTTCAAGGTGGGAGGAGGCTGACCTGCTACCCTGAGGTCTCCTACTTAAATACCTCTGGGGACAGAGAGCTCACTACCATTCAGGGCAAGAGGTTATAGACCCAGAACCACCACCGCTACCACTAGGGTCTCCTTCTGCCCTATCCAATTGTAAATGGGATCTTAGGCCAGCTCCCCTCTCCGCCCCCCAACTCCTACTACCTGGAGAAAAAGGGAGGAGCTGGGATCTGAACCAGGGGTACCGGCTGCATCCTTCCCTGTCCCAGCCATTTCCTTCCAAAGCCCCCGACAGCCCTGGGTTCCAGTCCGGCTACCCCCCATCTGGGCAGTGTGAGCCCCGCCAAGCATTTCACCCCTCTGTGCCTTCGTTTCCTCGTTTGGAAAACGGCCCAGTTACATAGGGTCCTGAGAGGAACCAAGGAGCAAGCTCAGGGGTGGCTTCTATAAATCGGAGTCAAGACAAATTTGTGAGGTTAATAATCACCACAATTTATTAATTTGCTTCCAAAACACAAAAAGATGTGAAGTGGCAGCGAGAGGTAAGGGGAAGATGAGCAGCCCCCCTACCCCTTCACTCCCCCTCCCAAAGGCTTGGCCTACACAGAACTCTCCAGGCACCACCCCCAAACCTTGGCTCCCTGCATCATCTGCGTCCGCCCTCAGGCCCCTCTCTCTATATATATACTAGAGGCCCCATGCACGAAATTCTTGCAAGGGGCTCTGCCTCCCAGCCCTGGCTTCATCTGGAAGGTCGTCCGGAACGATGTCCAGAAGTATGTCTGGTCTAATTAGCATATTACTCTTTTATTATTATAGATATATTTTTTTTTATTGACTTCAGAGAGGAAGGGAGAGGAAGAGTTAGATAGAAACATCAATGATGAGAGAGAATCATTGATTGGCTGCCTCCTGCACGTACCCTACTGGGGACCGAGCCCAAAACCCATGCATGTGCCCTTGACCAGAATCAAACCTGGGACCCTTCAGTCCACAGGCCGAGGCTCTATCTACTGAGCCAAACCGGCTACGGCCTCAGGCCCCTCTCAACTGGCTGTTCCCCCCAGAGTGGAGTGGCTCCTGCCTAGAGTGGAGTATGAAGGGGACCATGATTCCCTGGAACTGCCTTTTAAAAATAATATTTACAGCCCAAGCTGGTTTGGCTCAGTGGATAGAGTGCCGGCCTTCAGACTGAAGGGTCCGGGGTTTGATTCCAGTCAAGGGCACATGCCCAGGTTTCAGGCTCGGTCCCCAGTAGGGGGCGTGCAGGAGGCAGCCGATCAATGATTCTCTCTCATCACTGATGTTTCTATCTTTCTCCCTCTCCCTTCCTCTCTGAGATCAATAAAGATATATTTTTTAAAATAATATTTACAGCATCATCTTCTGTGCTTGGCTGGGCTTGGCCATGCTGCCTTCCCTCCAGAAGCCGAAGCTCCACCCTGAGGAATCCCCAGTCTGGAGGAGACAGAGCAGGACATAGATACCCCATCTGGAGTCATTAGAGGGGACCCAGAGGGAGAGAAGGGCTGGAGGGGGGTGTCAGGCTGGGCCAGCAGGCTCGTGGGGAGCAGTAGGCTGGAGGTGTGACAGCAAGGTGGGCACCAAGCCCCGTGGGGAGTTCTCCGCTGGAGCCCAGCGGGAGAGATGTCATCAGGGACCACATGGAAGGAGCACTGGGGCTTCCGGGGAGGGAGTAAGTGGAATTGGTCCCTGAGGAAGCAGGATGGATCTTCCCTCAGCAGCAGAGACACAATCCAGACACAGGCTCTCGCCAGCTTCTCTGCCCCTGGATACTCTGTTTGGGGACCTGGTGTTTTAACATTTTGTCGTTTGCAAGTGGGAGATGATGGAAAAACGGTTGTGGTGGTAATAACGGCTCCTGGTCACTGGCTCCTATACGTGCTCCACAGAAGTCCGAACCTCACCCAAACCAGGAAGGTCCGGTCTCCCCTCCTCCCCTGACCCACAGCCAACACAAGCTGGTGGCCCCATAACAGGTGGCCCCATAACAGGTGGCCCATGGGCCAGTGTGGGGCTGGTTTGGAGGAGAAGCAGGACCTGCCTGGATTTAAATCCCGATTCTATCACCTACTTGATGTGACACCTCAACAGCGGCTACATTTCTCTGGGCCCCCATTTCCCCTTTTGAAACATGGGACTCAGCGGGGGCCGGGTGCTTCCTCACAGTGGAACAGGCCTCACTTCCTGACGTTAGCAGCGCCCCCACTCGCCTACCAGAAGGCTGTTTCTCTATTTTAAGAGGCCGCGGGCGGGGCTCGAGTCTAACTGGGGCTTCAGGCGGAGTTGTCCCTTCGCAATACCCCACCGCTCACCAGCCCTGCCCCACCCTCTCCTCTACGCCCAGGCCCCCCACTCCAGTCTCCGGCCTCTGCCTACCCTTCTGCTCCCCACCCCCACCACGCCCTGGAGGGGGGGTTCTGCCCCGCAGCAATGCCCGCGCCCTCTCTAACACCTCTTCCCCCTCCTGCCTTCCCGGTAACGCACCCGCTCCTCATCACCTTCAGGAGTTCGCAGTCCTGGGACTCCTGTCCCGCAGCAGCTGGGTCCCAGGCGCGCCTTCCCCCTTTGCCAGCCTCAGTCCCCGCCACCCGCCATCCTCTCTAATTCTAGCTGCCCTCGGCTTCTTTCATTTTCCCCAAACATCCTGCCTTCTCTGCCCCAAGGCCACCAGCAACGCTCGGTCAGGCGCCATGTCCTGGTGTGCCTGAGCGCCCCCCATCCAGCTGACCACTGCGCAGGGTCCAGGGTCGCTGCTGCCCTGGCCCTCATCTTTCCCGCCAGGCGGGGAGGTCCAGGAGGAGGGAGCCGGGAGGTGCGGAGTGTCCCGCTGCCTCTGCAGAGCCTGGCACACAGAAGGCGCTCAATACATGTTTGTTGGGTCAATGACGAATTCCAGGTTCCCCACCTGCAACCTGGTGGCTTCAAAAAGAGTGTGGCCTAAGCCCTTAGGGAAACGGGCAGATCCTCTTAATTCCCACGGAGCGCAAAGAAGTTGCCGCCGCTGTGCAACCTCCTGAATGCCAGCCTCGGTCAAAAAAGGGGAGCTCTTATGGCTCACAGGGGAACTGAGGCCGAGGAAGCCAGGGTGCCTTCTGCAGCCCACCTCCCACAGAGCCAATCACCAGTGTCTGGGAGAGCTGGTTGACGACTCCGAGTTACATCCCTGCTGGGCGACCTCGGCTTAGCGACATTCCCAGACTCTGTTTCCTCATCTGACAAGTGGGCACCTGGACAGCCCCAACCTCCCTGGCTTGCCTTCGGGGTGAGCTGAGGCAGGAGCAAGGGGGCAAGTTTTAATACCCATTAATTGATATGACCATCACTCTAATGGGATTAATACAACGATGAACATATGGCGAGCGCTCATGGGCTGCTGTTGCTCCTATTATGATTAGAGCAGCTGGTGGGGGAAGGCGAATCTCTCAGCCCCTTTCTCTCGGGCGAGCGCTTGCAGCCTCAGTTTCTCCAAATGTCAAAGGAGCCATATCCCGTTCCCACCAGGCGAGCACTTGGAGAAGCAGGTGCGCAAGAGGGAGAGATCAGAGCGCGCCCCGCCCTCTGCCTCAGTTTCCCCTGGCCCGCCGAAGCCCCGCCCCCGTCCCAGGCCAGGTCCACCGGGCCGCGCGCCCGCCCGCGCAGGGGCCTCACCTGGAGCCCACGGCGCCGCAGGAGGCTCGGCTCGTCCATGGCTCGCTAGTCTCTGCATCGGACACGCCCTCGGCTCCGCCCAAGCGCGCGAGGCCCCGCCATTGATCAAGCCGGTCAGCTGACGCGGACTGACCCCGCCCCTCCCGGGGAGCCCTCCTCGGAGGCCCCACCCCATTGGGCGAGCCGGCCCTGCCCTTCCAGGCCCCGCCCCATCCTGAGCCCAGAAGTAAACATTTTTCAATGAATCCTTCTAGAAAGAAGGGAGCATTATCATCCCCATTTTGCAGATGAGGGAGCTGCGGGCCCGACAGGTTAATCTGTGTGCCCAGGGCACACAACAAGGCTGGTAGGGTGAGGTGAGGCACTCACCTTCGTGCAAAATTTAAAGCTCTCCCCAAGCTCAATATTTAAAAAAAATCAAAACTAATACAATAGTGCATGATCTACAAAATATCAACATTTTAAATAAAGACAGGACCAAGCTCTGCCCTTGCACTACCTTGCCTCTTTTGCCTCACCCTAATCCTGATCTTAGTCCCAGTAAAATTTTATTTATAAGAACAGGCAGTCACTGTAGTTTTGCCAGTTTCTTTTCTTTTTTTTTTAAAAAAATCTTCACCCAAAGACATGTTTTTTTTGGTTTTTTTTTTTTTTACTTATTTTAGAGAGAGGAAGGGAGAGGGAGAGAGAAACATGGATCGGTTGCCTGGGGCAGGCACCGCAACCTGGGATGGAACCCTGAACCCAGGCATGTGCCCTGACTGGGAATCGAACTTGCGACCCTTTGATGCAGGGGAGGAAGCTCCATCCAATTGAGCCCCACTGGCCAGGGCTGCCAGTTTCTTTTTTAAGGATGGTTGCCTTTGAAGAGTGCCAAACTGGATATCTGGCTAAGTGCCTTATGAGAACCACCTCCTACAAGTATCTGATGATAATTGTTCAGCCTCGCTTTGCAGAAGGCAAACTAAGGCTGGGAAAAGCCTACAGTCCCAAGATAGCATCCATGTTCTCTGTTTTCCTGGGCCTCCCACGGTCCCTGCAGCTGCAGGCTCCCTCGGCTGCCCCACTGTTGGACCTGGTCATTAGAATATGTCAGGCTGAAGGGGTCCCTCAGGAAGGTCACCCACCCAATTGCCTGCGAGGTTCTGTAGGACTCACCAAGTTATGGTGACCAGATTGGGCAAATGCAAATACAGGACTCCCAGGCAAAACGTGTTCTCATACACATTTTTAAATTGACATATAATTCACATACCATAAACTTCTCCTTTTAAACTGTACAGTTTTGCCTGGCCGGCGTGGCTCAGTGGTTGAGCATCGAACTGTGAACCAGGAGGTCACAGTTCAATTCCTGGCACCTGCCCGGTGGTGGGCTCGATCCCCAGTGTGGGGCGTGCAGGAGGCAGCCAATCAATGATTCTCTCTCATCATGGATGTTTCTACCTCTCTCTCCCTCCTCCTTCCTCTCTGAAATATATTTTAAAAAATAAAGTGTACAGGTTTGAGATTTTTAGCAATTCACAATAGTGCAACTATCACCACTATTTAATTCCAGAACGTATTTGTCACCCCCAAAAGAAACCCTGTACCCATGAGCAGTCACTCCCCATTCCTCCTCCCCCAGCCCCGGGAAACCAGCAATGTGCTTTCTGTTTCTATGGATTTGCTTGTTCTGGACATTTTATATAAATGGGATCATGCAACACGTGACCTTTTGTGTCTGGCTTCTTTTAACACCATGTTTTCAAGATTTGTTGTAGCAAATGCCAGTACTTCATTCCTTTCTCAGGCCGAGGAATATTTGTGCCACTTCTTGTTTATCCATTCATCTGTTAATAGACATTTGCGTTGTTTCCCCTTTTTGGCTTTGCAGCTAGTGCTGCTGTGAACATTCATGTACACGTTGTTGTGGGGGACATTGCTTTCAATTCTTCTAGGTGCATACCTAGGAGTGGATTCCTGGGTCATATGGTAACTCTATATTTAACTTTTTCAAAAATTTCCAGGCTTTCTCCAAAGCAGTCTGTGTTCCCTCAAAAGCCTTATGTTGAAATCCTCACCCCCAGGACCTCAGAATGTGACTGTATAAGGAGAAAGCACCTTTAAAGAATTAGTTAAAAGTAAAATGAGGTCACTTGGGTGTATCCTAATCCAGTGTGACTGGTGTCGTCATAAGACAAGGAGATTAGGATGCGGACATGCATAGAGCGATGACCATGTGAAGGTACAGAGAGAAGTCGGCCTTCCACAAGCGCAGGAGAGAGACTCCAGAAGACACCAAACCTCCTGACGCCTTGATCTTGAACTTGTAGCCTCCAGGAATAGATTTCTGTTGTTGAAGCCACTCAATCTGTGAAACTTTATGTCAGCCCTAGCAAACGAAGTCAGCCCAGCTGTTAAATTTAGTTTTAGATAAACAATGAATAATTTTTTGGTATATGTCCCATGCATTACGTGGGGCACTGTTATGCTGAAAAGTTATGTGTTGTTTATCTGAAATTCTAATTTAACTGGGTGTCCTGTGTTTTATCTGGCAACCCTACACTAACTGGACTTCAGGTTGTGGCTTGCATATCCCAGGTGATGGAAGCTCATGCCCTATAATGGCCAATAGTTCTGTTTCTGGCTAGTTCTGCTTTAAAATTCTCCTGTAGCCCGGCAATGTAGCTCAGTGGTTGAGCGTCGTTCCATGAACCAGGAGATTCCTGGTCAGGGCACATGCCCAGGTTTCGGGATAGGTCATCAGCAGGGGGTGTGCAAGAGGCAGCCAATCAATGATTCTCCTTCATCATTGATGTTTCTATCTCTCCCTCTCCCTTACCCTCTCTAAAATCAATAAAAATATTAATAAAATAAAATAAAAAGCTTTCCTGTAGTCCAGGCTGGGGTGGACATGTGACCTAGAGTCTTTATTCACTTCAGCCACTGTGATTAGTTTAAGGTGGACATGTGACTCAAGCTCAGCCAATCAGAGTCTTCCCTGGGATTTAGTCTGGAATCTGGGGAAAAGAGATGTTTCCTGTACTGGAGGTGGTTGGGCTGGACAAATGGTGAGCTGCTGGATGAGGAGCCACCAGCATGGTCTCAAATTCCCCTGCTTTATCTGGCTAACTCCTACACAGAACTCCTTCCAAAATGACCCCTTCAAATGTCCAGCAGGAAAAAAAAATGTCCAGCAGGGAGCACTTATTGACTGATTAACTGACTGAATGCAATTTTTCCATGTGAACACCTATGCAGCCTTCAAAATCCATTTCAGCCCTATGTCTCATGTAATGAAAGGTTGCTGGTTCTATTCCCAGTCAGGGCACATGCCCAGGTTTCAGGCTCAATTCCCAGTAAGGTGTGTGCAGGAGGCAGCCAATCAATGTTTCTATCTCATTCATGTTTCTCTCTCTCTCTCTCCCCCTCAACCTTCCTCTCTCTCTAAAACAAAACACAATAAAACACATTAAGGAGGAGAAACCAAGATGGCGGCATCGGTAAACACCTGAAATTGCTGCCTTGCACAACCACTTCAAAAAGACAACTAAAAGACAAAACGGAAATCATCCAGAACCACAGGAAGGCTGGCTGAGTGGAAATTCTACAACTAGAAGGAAAGAGAAAAGCACACTGAGACTCAGAGGAGGTGTGGAAGTGCAGAGGTATGGAGGCGCATGCGGAAAGGGCTGGCGGCTGAGGATGCAGCTGTCTTTTTCAATCGGGAGGGAGTCTCAAGCTCCCGACTGCTCTGAACTCCAGTTCCGGGCGAGTCTCTGGGGACCCAGAGTCATATGGGGAGAAACTGGACTGTCTGGCAGCAGGCAGAACTCGGAACTCGAGGGCGGCTTTCTCTCAGAGGTGCTTGCAGCGATAACCAGGACACTGAGACACGGGGCCTCTTAGGGCAGGGCTGAGGATCAGCCATAGCTGTTTGCTCCGCCCTGTTGATTCCCTGAGATCCCGCCCCACCCAAGCTGTGTGCAGAAGCTTTTGCATATGAATGGCCTGGCCCTTTGCAATCTAAAATTACCTAACAAACTGCAGCTGGGCCAGACAGACCCAGAACTTCCAAAAGAAGGCCCAAGGCCCCACCGCAGCTTGCATTGCTTCACAGCTGGGCCTCATCTGGGCACCTCCAAACCCCAAACAAAGAAAAGGAATCTGCATATCTCTCCATAGCTCCTGCTGGGTAGCCTCAGGCAGAGGCTAAATTAGCATCTCCTTAGAGATCCAAGAGCCAGTGTCCCCAGTGGTCAGAGTGGGACCATCCAGATTACAACTCCTCAGGTCCATAAGGGACACACTCAGGGGGCAGACTCAGTGAGCTCCAAAGCCCCACTGAAGCAAGTCTTGCCCCATAACGGTGTCTCCAGCACAGAAGTTCTCCCACCGTAGACACAGCTGATTCTCACAGACAATTGGCCTAAAGGTCAATTCCTCCCAGTGTTACCTACAACAATCAAGGCTTAACTACAACAAGACTGTGCACAAAGCCCACAAAGGGGTGCACCAAGAGTGTCCACCTCACATAATTGGGGAGGCTGAGCCACTGGGCCCTATAGGACACCTAGCACACAAAGCCACTCTACCAACACAGGGAAGCAGCCAAAATGCAGAGACAAAGAAACAGGTCACAAATGACAGAAATGGAGGAAAGCAAACTACTGGATATAGAGTTCAAAACCACGGTTATAAGGTTTTTCAAAAATTTTCTAGAAACTGCTGATAAATTTATTGAGACCCTCAATAAATCTAGTGAGACCGTCAAGGATATGAAAAAGGACCAACTAGAAATTAAGCATACACTGACTAAAATAAAGAATATTATACAGAGCTCCAACAGCAGACTAGAGGATCACAAGAATCAAGTCAAAGATTTGAAATACAAAGAAGCAAAAAAACACCCAACTGGAAAAACAAAAAGAAAAAAGAATCCAAAAATATTAAGATAGTGTAAGGGGCCTCTGGGACAACTTCAAGCATACCAACATCAGAATTATAGGGGTGCCAGAAGAAGAGAGAGAGCAAGATATTGAAAACCTATTTGAAGAAATAATGACAGAAAACTTCCCCTACCTGGTGAAAGAAATAGACTTACAAGTCCAGGAAGCGCAGAGAACCCCAAACATAAGGAATCCAAAGAGGACCACACCAAGACACATCATAATTAAAATGCCAAGAGCAAAAGACAAGGAGAAAATCTTAAAAGCAGCAAGAGAAAAACAGTTAGTTACCTACAAGGGAGTACCCATAAGATTCTCTGCTGATTTCTCAACAGAAACTATGCAGTCCAGAAGGGAGTGGCAAGAAATATTCAAAGTGATGAATGCCAAGAACCTACAACCAAGACTACTTTACCCAGCAAAGCTATCATTCAGAACTGAAGGTCAGATAAAGAGCTTCACAGATAAGAAAAAGCTAAAGGAGTTCATCACCACCAAACCAGTATTATATGAAATGCTGAAAGGTATCCTTTAAGAAGAGGAGGAAGAAGAAAAAGGTAAAGATAAAAATTATGAACAACAAATACATATTTATCAACAAGTGAATCTAAAAATCAAGTGAATAAAAAATCTGATGGCCCTAACTGGTTTGGCTCAGTGGATAGAGCGTTGGCCTGCGGACTGAAAGGTCCCAGGTTCGATTCCGGTCAAGGGCATGTACCTTGGCTACGGGTACATCCCCAGTAGGAGATGTGCAGGAGGCAGCTGATTGATGTTTCTCTCTCATCGATGTTTTTGGTTCTCTATTCCTCTCCGTTCCTCTCTGTAAAACATCAATAAAATATACTTTTTAAAAAATCTGATGAACAGAATAAACTGGTGAATATAATAGAATCAGGGGCATAGAAAGGGAGTGGACTGACAATTCTGGGGCGGAAGGGGTGTGGGGGGTTTGGGAAGAGACTGGAAAAAAATAGTACACCTATGGATGAGGACAGTGGGGGGGCGGTAAGCAGAGGGTGGGGTGGGAACCGGGTGGAGGGGAGCTATGGGGGGAAAAAAGAGGAACAACTGTAATAATCTGAACAATAAAGATTTAATTAAAAAAAATAATAAAACACATTTAAAAATCCACTTCAAATTCTCTCTCTTTTTTTTTAAATATATATTTTATTGATTTCCCACAGAGAGGAAGGGAGAGGGATAGAGGGTTAGAAACATCCATGAGAGAGAAACATCGATCAGCTGCCTCTTGCACACCTCCTACTGGAGATGTGCCCACAACCCAGGTACATGCCCTTGACCGGAATCAAACCTGGGACCTTTCAGTCCTCAGGCCGACGCTCTATCCACTGAGCCAAACCGGTTTCGGCTCAAATTCTCTTTAAGAAACATCAGGGAACATTTATTAAGGGAATATATTTTTTGCGAACTTTTACACATCCATCAAAACCCTGCTCAGATGTCTCCACAGGGGTATCAGGAACTGGGATTGTTGAATGAAAGAATGAATTTTTTTCTTGGTAACCTTCTATGTATTCTTTAAAACATCCTCAAGTGATCCTTTGCAGACATCAGAAAATCTTGGTTGAGTGAATGAAAACTGTTCTTATGGGTAAATGATGCCTGCTAATGTGTTTGTTAAATAAATTGATAGGTTTTTCTCCTTGCAAATTCCTTCTCATCCTTCAACATCCCCCTTAGCTGTCCTCAGGGCCATGAGGGTTTCTTGACCACATGGAGGTAAGTAAGCTCAGCCCTCCTCAGAGTGAAGGTTACTCTCTAGGGCAGCGGTTCTCAGCCTGTGGGTCACGACCCCTTTGGGGGTCAAACGACCCTTTCACAGGGGTCGCCTAAGACCATCGGAAAACACATACATAATTACATATTGTTTTTGTGATTAATCACTATGCTTTAACTACGTTCCATTTGTAACAATGAAAATACATCCTGCATATCAGATATTTACATGACGATTCATCACAGTAGCAACATTACAGTTATGAAGTAGCAGTGAAAATAATGTTATGGTTGGGGGTCACCACAACATGAGGAACTGCATTAAAGGGTCGCGGCATTAGGAAGGTTGAGAACCACTGCTCTAGGGGAAAAAAACGGAAGCCAAGCGGTTAGGGAAGTTCTGTGGCTCCTCTGACAAGATTTCTGATTTCCGGAGGTGGGGAGATGCCTGTACCCTGCTCCTTCCTGACTTCCCCTCCCCTTAGCTTGTGGGGCATCTGAAAGTGGGGCAGCCCTGAGGGTATATCCCAGCCGTGCTTCTGGGGCACCTCGGAGGAACCAATAAAAGTTCTTCAGGGCTTCCTGGCAGGCAGCAGGCGGGCCAAGGGAGGTGGGGTGTGTGTGCAAAGACTTGAAGGTAGGCTGTGGTGAACCTCGGGGTAAACCTTACGCTGTGACCTCGATAAGAGTGGAAACATCACCTCACGTGTGGTTAGGGGCCTGCCCACCAACCCCCATGGCTCCCCAGTGCCCTTGGGAGAAAGCCAGCCCTTCAATCCGTGACTCCAGGCCCTGGCCCGCGTCACCACCGTCATCTGGCCCCCTATGTCCAGCTCTCTCCCCACTTACCTCTCTTTCTCTCTCAGTGTTTTTCCAGTAGCTGCTCTGGTGTTGGGGGGATGGGAAAGAGGTACAACAAAAGCAAAGCCAGTGGGGAGGGAAGGTCCCAAAACAAGCATCCTCTTTATCTTTCTTGCAACCCATTGTGCAGATGGAAAAGCTGAGTCCTGGAAAGGTCAACTTTGGTGGGGAGAGAAGTGTGGGGGCGGGGGTAGCCTGGGGCATGTGCCTTACTCTTAAAGGGGCAAAGCTCTGCCACACTGTTGGGCTCTGTCTTCCTATTTCTTCACTTCAGCCCAGGCTTTGAGCGGTCAGGGCACCTCTGGCCTCAGTTTCCCCATCTGTGAAATGGGGCACATGATGGCATTCCCCCGGCGGGGGGGGGGGGGGGGGAAGGGGCATGTCTCAGATTGTCAGGAGCGGGTCCATGTGTTTGCCTGTGTCTCCAACCATCTCTTCCATCTTTTTTTTATGTTTCTCTCAACCCCTGTCTCCTCCTCTGTATCTGCCCTTCCCCCAGGCCTCACACATCAGTCCTTGAAATCCACTCCGCCCCCGGGCCCCGGCGCTGCTGGTGACACTGTGTGGGGCCACAGGGTCCTCGTCCCTGCTGTGCCGGGCCTGGAACACTGCCTCTTTGTCCCCGGGGCTCTGACCTCATGGCCTGCTGGACGCCTGGCCCTGGCTGGCCCAGCTGGCCCTCGGGACTGAGATCCCCAGAAAAGGGGCCTCCTTTCTGCCCTCCTGGGCCTCAGTTTCCCCAGATGATCTCCCCCAGCAGAGACCCTCCCCCTGCTCCTCAATCCCACTGGGCTTCGTGAACATTTTTTTTTTTTAGCTGAAAATCACGTAACATGAATCAAACCATTTTAAAATGCGTCATTCGGTGGCATTTAGCACATTCACTGTGTTGTGCAACAGGCGCCTCTGTCTAGCTCCAGAACATTTCATCACCCCAAAGAATACCCCGTCCCCGGGAGCTTTTGGGGTGCTCCCTCCCCCAGCCCCTGACAACCACTCATCTTTCTGTCTGTGGATTTGCCTGTTCTGGTCATTTCATACCAATGGAATCACACATGTGGGCTTTCGTGTCTGGCTGCTGTCACTCAGTGCCGTGGTTTCGAGGTTCACCCATGTTGTAGCATGAATCTTCTCCACGGACATTTGGGGTCTTTGCTGACAGTGGGGAGAAAGGGTGGAACACTGAGACCCCCAGAGGCCCAGAAACAGACACAGAAGAAAGACTAATCTGAGCCTAGAAGAAGCGAGGAGACTCTTCGGAGTGGAGACCCCGGGTGCCCTGAGGCTGGAGTTTGGGAAATGGGAAGGTGAGCATTTTGGGGGGCTGCGTGTGTACAGCAAGCACCTCATAATTTGTTGGGAGAGCGACCTCAGATATCCAAGGACACTGGACTCCATTCAGCTCCTGAGTCCCAGAGGTTGTCCAGAGAGGGCAAGAGACCTGGCCAAGGACACAGAGCCCAGGCCACCCAGGGGACGAGCACTTGGGGTCCAGCCTGGGCCTGGGGCCAGCAGAACAGAACCCCAGACCAGGGACCCTGGGTCTGACTTGCCTCAAAAGTGGGTTGTGGCGGCAGGAGGCCAGGACTACCCTGAGCTGACTTCCTGGGTTTCTCTTTCATTTTGACTCGCCCGGGAGGGGCCATGACACTTACCTTTTTTTTTTTTTTTAACCTTTTTACTTTTCTTTCATGCTTGGCTTCAAAGTGTTCTGGGGTGAGGGCAGGGCAGTTGGGGTCTCACTGGCAGCGCAAAAGCTCTTCGGAGGCCACAGGCCCCTGCGTGGACCCGATGGGGTGGCCAGTGGCCAGGCTGGTCCCTCTCCTCCTCTTCTTGCTCCCCTGGCCATGTGGTGAGTTTCCACTCGGGCGCCCCTGCTTGTCCTGCTGGGGGGCGTGTGTGCCGAGGGCCACGGACCTGGGTTCCAGGGCTGGCTTTGCGTCTCTGTGCCTTTCTCTGTTACATGGGTGATCGGTGATCACGGCTTTTGGGGTCAGACTTGGGCATCTCCCCTTTCAGCCTTGATTCTGTCTTATGTAGAATGGGCTGGATGTTTGAGTCTTCCCCACCTCCCATAGTTCAATGAGAAATGGCCAAGGAAGGGGTAATGAGCAAGTATGTATATGATAGATATACCTAGCACGGGGTTATGTGGAATCGGTGGGGAGGGGCCCGGCCTCCTGTGGAAGACTGGGTTTGGACTCCTTTTTTTGTTTTGTTATATATTTTTATTGATTTCAGAGAGGAAGAGAGAAGGAGAGAAATAGAAACATCAGTGATGAGAGGGAATCATTGATCGGTTGCCTCCTGCACGCCCCACACTGGGGATCGAGCCCACCAGGCATGTGCCCTGACCAGGAATCAAACTGTGATCTCCTGGTTCACAGGTCAATGCTCAATCACCAAGCCACGCCAGCCAGGCTGGGTTTGCTCTGCTATTCCAGCTGTGTGACCTTGGGCAACATTTTGCCTCTCTGTGCCTCAGTTTCCCCCTCTGTACACTGGCGATTAGCAAGGTTTCAGGGCTTCTGGGTGTCAGACAGGGCTGAAGATCAGGGGATGCTGGATTGCTTTGGAGGAGCAGCCTGAGAGATTGAGGGGTGGATGGGTGGGCAGGGAGATGGATGGATGGATGGATGGATGGATGGATGGGTGGATGGATGGTTGGGTGGAGAGATGGATGGATGGATGCATGTATGGATGGGTGGATAGAGGAATAGATGGATGGGTGGACGAATGGGTGGGTGGGTGCATAGATGGAAAAGCGGGTAAGGGGGTGGATGGCCACTTGGCCACCCCCGGGCTGAGCCCCGCTCCCCAGGCAGTGAGTAGCTGGAACGGTCATTATCTCTTCATTGTCTTTACAGCTGAAGCCTGCAATACCAGCAGGTGCAGTTTTCAGGACCCGCCGTATCAGAACGCAGACTCAGGTTGGGACAGTTTCCCATCAAGGTCGTGCTGGGCTCTGACGGACAGATCCCTCACAGCCCTTCCCTCGGCTCCCCTTGCCCAGCCAGAGCCTCGGCCCACCCGGGGCCGCGGGAGCTCCTGTCTGCAGCCTGCCAGCTTGTCCTCACCAAGCTTCGGTGTCCTGGAGCAGCCACCCTCTCTGGGCCCCGTCTCCTCCCTGGCAGGGTGGCAGGGCTGGTGTCTGCCTCGGTTCAGATGGGTCAGCATGTGGGGCAGAGTATCTGTTAAATATTTTGAATTTTTAATCCCCTCCCCGGCAGGCACTGCTGGAATATTTAGCCTGGCAACGCACCCCCACTAAGGCTCTGCCACCCAATCTTTTGTTCGAGAGATATTTATGGAGCACACACTATGTGCTCACACAGTCCTAGACATGAAGGAACCAGCTGCTAGCCCAGTCGCCCTCCTAGGGTCACAGCCTCATGCGGGAGGTAGACAGCAGGTCCACAAATGCATGTGCTGCCTGCAATGACATGCACAGACCTGGCTGAGGGGTTGGAGGGGGATGGGGCTGCTTCCAGTTGGCTGGTTGCGGGGTAGGTGACACTGAAGGAAAACCTGGAATGTCAAGATCCGGGGGAAGGCACAGCATGTGCAAAGGCCCTGTGGTGGGAGTGAGCCTGGTGTGCCTGAGGGCCCATGAGGAGGCTGGTGTGGCTGGAGCAGGGGGAGCAGGGGAGATGGCAACAGACAGGAGTGAAAGCACAGGAGGGTGCTGGGAGCTCGCTGTTCAGACTGTGGAGGCACCGGATTTCATAAATGTCACCAGGACTCATCTTGAGACTCCTCCCCTACTCTGGTCTGTTCTCAACCCTCCAGGATTTCCTCCAGGCTCAGCCACAGGCCCCAGAGCCCTGAGCTGCTACCGGATGTTTGGCGCCTGTTACGAATGTGCCTGGGAATATGAGGGTCCCGCGGCTGGAGTCAAGCACTTCCTGAGGGGCTGGTGAGGACCCCTTCCCAGGCCCCAAGCCCTCAGCCACATCCTGCTCCGGCTCCTGACCGATGCTCCTGCCCTCAGATGTGTGACCACAGCCCAGGGCTGGTGCCTCCTCCTGGGCCTCAGTTTCTCTTGTGAGCAGGGAGGGTGGGGAGCTCTGTGTTGTGAGGGGTCAGCCTGGGTGGGCAGCCAAATTGGACAGCAATCAGTGTCTCTCTAGTCCTTCTTTCATCCTCACCCTCTCACTCATCTGTTGGTTCATCGGTCCATTCACCCATCAATTCATTTCCTCCTTCTCTTTGTGAAAGCTCGTGTTGGAGCCCTGGGGTCCCACAAGCCCCTCGATCCCAGGCTGATCTCCGAGGAGCCCCAGGCTTGGGAGGGGGAGTCAGAGGGGAAGAGAAGGAGGCAGGGGTGTGACGCACGCTGCCTGCTGGGCTGAGACGCCAGCTCAGCACCAACACCCTCCTCCCCGCAGCCTCAGGCCCGGCCACTGCTGCTACTTCCCTGCGGTCTCGGGCACCAAGCTGCAGTTCTCCGAACAGGACGGTGTACCTGTGCTCGACAACGTCACTCTCTGGGTGGAGTCCTGGGCCGCCAACCGGATAGAGAAGTCGCCCGAGGTCACCTTGATCCTATACCGCTCTGGTCAGCACCCGTTCTCCTCCTCCTCTTCCTGCCGCCCTTTCCTCACACAGAGATGCCTCTGGTCCCCAAGCCTAGACCGGGGGAGGGGGGGTGGTGTTCTGGGACCCTGGGAAAGGGCTTGAAAATCCCAGCCACTTACACATCTAACACTGTTGTGTGTCTTGGCAGAGCCTGTCATGGCTCCCTGACCCTGACCCTGAGCCTGACCCTGACCCTAACCCTGACCCTGACCCTGACCCTGAGCCTGACCCTGACCCTGACCCTGGCCCTGGCCCTGGCCCTGACCCTGACCCTGACCCTGACCCTAACCTTGCGAGATAGATAGAAACATCAATGATGAGGGAGAATCATTGATTGATCCGGATCAAGTCCACAACCCAGTCATGTGCCGTTGACTGGAATTGAACCTGGGACCCTTCAGTCCACAGGCTGATGCTCTATCCACTGAGCCACGCCAGCCGGGCAACAACATGCATTTAGCATATAGTTGTGGAGCTGCCCCTGTGTACCACCCTGAGCCACAGGGGCCATAGGCAAGGCCGACAGAAGCCGCAGCCTGGGGCTGGGACTAGGAGGCCAGCAAGGGCGCCACCTTGAGTACAAAACTTTAAGTGGGTGGCAAAACCCTCGGTGGCTAATAGAAACAATGCTGTAACGCAGTATTTTTAAAAATCAAAATTAATGTAAAAACCCATGACGAACAAAATATCAAAATTTTAGATAAAGACAGGATCCAACCCTGTATTTGTACAACCTTGCCCCTTGTACAACCTTCATGGAGCCCAGATTCAAGTGGGGGTGATGGATGAGGTGTGATCAACACACATGGTGAGATACTGCTGGGAGGTCAAGGTGTTGCCTCCGGCTCAAGCTGAGTCCTGAAGGATAAGTGAATCCAGGAGGAAGAAAGGTTGGAAGTGTGTTCCAGGTGGAGACGTGTGCCACAGCAAGTGCAAAGGCCCTGGGGTAGAATCGGGCATGACAAGATGCTGGATGTCTCTCCTTAGGTCAGGCTCCTTGAAGTGGGCCTAAAAAAATTAGTAAGATTCCCTAATAGTCCTCCAGAAAACAGAATCAATTAATTACCCTCTTGTCAGCAATGGGTATTAATATTTTAAAGATTTTTTTCACTAACAGGATGCTGTGTATAAATATTGACTCCTTGACTCATAGAATTCTAGGCTTAGGCTGCAAGGGTGATTCATGTTTGGGGGACTTGGCTGGCTACCCTGGGCTGGGCGGGGTGTGGGCAGATTTTCTGGAATTTTGGGGACCAAGGGCTCCCACCAATGTCGGCTTCCCCTCCCCATCCTCTGCCTCGGCTTCCAGTTAAATACGACCCGCCACCAGAAGACATCCAAGTGTCACGCTTAGCAGGGCAGCTGCACTTGCAGTGGGAGACCCCCGCCCGCCAGGATGGCGCTGAGGTGCAGTTCAGGCGCCGGACGCCTGGCAGTGCGTGGAAGTTGGTGAGTTTGCTTCCCGGGTCAGGGGTGGGCACAGGCCTCTTCCAGGGCACGTTCTCCCTTAAATCAGTGTCATCATCTCAATATCCGTTACCCCTCCCAGCAGGTCCCACACTCGCCCCATGTCTAGCCTCTGAGGTTTTTCGGGGGAGCAGCTCTGAGGGTGACCGCCCTGTTCACCCCCGCCCCCTCGTGGCCCCCTAATGCCTCCGGGAGGCATCCTTGTCCCCGGCAGCCCTAGGGGCCCTCACCTGCCTCCGGCCTCCTCTGGCGCCCTCCCCCAAGGCCATCATTCCCTACTTACCCCTGGGTTTCCAGCCTCCTTGCCTTTGCTCGTGGACTTTCCTCCACTTGCTCGACGCCCTCTCCACATGAGCACGTGAATCCAGCCCCAGGGCCACCTCTTCCAGGAACCGCCCTTCCACACATTCCTTCTTCTCTCTCGCCCTCTCTTCCTTCTTTTTAAAAAATTGAGATATGCCTTGGCAGGTGTGGCTCAGTTGTTAGAATGCCATCCGTGCATCCAAGGGTTGCAGGTTCAATTTTCGGTCAGGGCACATACCCAGGTTGCAGGTTGGATCCCCGTTCAGGGAATATGTGTGACGTTTCTCTCTCACAATATTTCTCTCTCTCTCTCTCTCTCTCTCTCTCTCTCTCTCTCTCTCTCTCTCCCCAATGAGAATTAAAAGAGAGAGAGAGAGCCCTAGCTGGTTTGGCTCGGTGGATGGAGCGTCAGCCTGCGGACTGAGGGGTCCTAGGTTCGATTCCTGTCAAGGGCACATGCTGGGTTGCAGGCTCGATCCCCAGCGGGGGTCGTGCAGGAGGCATCTGATCAATGATTCTCTCTTATCATTGATGTTTCTATCTCTCCCTCTTCCTTCCTCTCTGAAATCAATAAAAAAAATATAAAAATAAATAAATAAAAGAGAGAGAGATGATTGAATATAACATTATATTAGTTTCAGGTGTATAACATAACGATTCAATATTTGTACATATTGCAACACAACCACCACAATAAATCTAGTTAACTTTTGATATGATGCATAGTTATAGATTTTCTTTTTCTTGTGATGAGAACTTTTAAGGTTTACTCTCCTAGCAACTTCCAAACATGCAATACAGTATTACCGGCTACAGTCCCCAAGCTGTACATTACATCTCCACGACGACTGATCTTGCAACTGGAAGTTTGTATCTTTTGACCATCTTCAACCATTGCTCCTACGCCCCGCCCCCGATTCTCTGGCAACCACTTATCTGTTCTCTGCATCTGTGAATTTGGTTTTCTATTTTGTGTTTTTTAGGTTCCACATATAAGTGAGATCACATGGTTTTGTCTTTCTCTGTCTAATTTACCTCACTTAGTACAATGCCCCAAGTTTTGTCACAAATGGCAAGGTTTCCTTATCTTTTATGGCTGATTAATACCCCATCGTAGGTACCTATATCACTTTACTCATTCATCGATGGGTAGACGTCTCGCTGTTCCCATGTCTTGGTTATTGTAAATGATGCTGCAGTGAACACAGAGGTGCATGTCTTTTCGAGTTGGTGTTTTTGCTTCCTTCCGATGAACACCCAGAAGTGGAATTGCTGGGTCGTCTGGTAGTCCTGTTTTTAATTCTTTGATGGACGTCCACACTATTTTCCATAGCGGCCGCATCAATTCACAAGCCCATCAGCAGTGCACAGGGTCACTGGTCTCCACATTCCCGCCAGCATGTCTCATCTCTCCTCTCGTAACCGTTTTAACAGGTGTGATGTGCAAGGTGGCTGTGCTTTGCGTTTCCCTGATGGTTAGTGGTGCTGAGCATATGTTCATGCGCCTGCTGGCCATCTGTGTGTCTGCTCTGGGCCTTCATTCACTCTTCAGCTTCTGTCTGTTCCCTGCTCTGTAGCCCCACTGCCCAAGCCAGACAAGCCTGCCCTGCAGAAACCTCAGCCCAGACCCAGTCCCCAAGGAGCCCCAAGTTTGAGGGAGGCAGAGACCCCCCCCCAGCCTCTGAATTGTGGCCAGTCTCCTCCCCCCTCAGCCTGGGAGCATCCCGAGGGCAGGGGGTGGCCTCATCTTCACCCCCATCTTCCTCCCTCCTGAGCCTCAGTTTCCCCATCAGATGTCTAGGTCCGGATCCATCAGCAGCAGGTGACATGGGACCCTGATGGGGAGGGACCTCTCTCTGTGTTTTATCTCCAGCCCCCTAAGCACACTCGGCAGTGGGCCCTCTCAGACCCCTTTGTGGGTGAGGAAACTGAGGCTCGGGCGGCGGGAACTTCTCAGGGTCCCCAGGGAGTGGGGGGGGGGGCAGGCTCTTCTGATCCCCCACACAGCAGACAGGTAGGTTTCGCCTCCTAAAATATATATTTTTAGGAAATCATAAAATAAAGTTTGTCTCCTAAAATAAGTCTTTTAGAAATGTTTAAAATTGGAATCATCTTAGATTTTCAGAAAAGTTAAAAATAAATACAAAGGGCTCCCATAGAACCTTTGCCCAGCTTCCCTCCTTACATCCCTGACGGCGATGCACAGGGCACATTACTAGGGACCAAACTCCAGAGGTTACTGCATGCTACTCAGTTCCCCAAGAACGTCTTCTTTTTGCTCTTGGATCCATCCCAGGGTTTCGTATCGCACTTAGTAAAATCATATTTTTAAGGAGGATGTTAATAATAAATGAATATTTTTACTAATAATATTAGAGCTAATATTTTTCAGCATCAAAACGTAAAACAATATATGACTATGGTCTTGTCCTAGGGTGACTGTGGACATCAGGATGATGCTGGCTTTGGTGAGAATAAGAATAGTAACAGCAACAGCTGCAGCAAATTATCATGAATCAAGCACCTACTGTGTGCCAGACAAGTGCTAAATTCTTTGTATACCTGTTGGTCTGCCCTGTGGTTCTGTATTGGATTGGTCCCATTTTACAGGTGAGAAAACAAAGGCGGGGAATGTGTGTGAGAAGCCATAGGCCAAAGTCACATTACAAGGGGTGGCCTTGCTGGGACTCGAACCAGGGACAGAGAAAGAAGTAGATGATCCTTGAGGCCCCAGGAGGACAGGCCATGGCCTGATCCTGCCATATCCTCAGGGCCTGGCACACAGTTGGCTCTTAGAAAGTGCATGTATACAATTGGCACCCAATAAGTGCATGCACACAGTTGGCACTCAATAAGTGCACAATGGCTAAGTGACCAGTGCCATGCCCACTGCACCCCCAAATGTGGGACAGCCCCTTGGTCTGATGTTGGATCTCTTTCCCCCAGAATCCTGCCTCGGCCCGCTGGAGAGGAACGAGGCCCAGGAATTCCAGCTGAGGCGCCGGCAGCTGGGGCCCGGCGCCCTGCAAGGTCCCTGGAGCGGCTGGAGCAGCCCCGTGTGTGTCCCCCCTGGTGAGAGTGCCCAGAGCTACAGGAACAGGGGCAGGCGTGAGAAATACGGCAGCGGGTCTTAGAACTAAGGCAGCAAGTGTTAGAAACAAGATGACAGGTTTTTGAAATGAGGCAGCAGGAGAAAGTAGTGAACATCATGAACAGGTGGCAGTGAGCGAGTTTCACTTTGTAAGTTGTGGTGAATCCATAATCCAAAAAGGAAACATTTACCAGCCTTCTTCTCCTTCCAGTTTGGTTGGTTGGTTTTGTCTTTTAAAGTCGCAGGAGGAATAGACAGGTGCAGGGGCTGTGTCAGGAAGACACGTTCCCAAATAACACAGGAAGCTGGAGCCTGGGCAGCTCAGGAGAGGAGGTGTCCCTCCCTCCCCATCTCCCCCCCGCCCCCCCCCCACAACCCCCCGCAGGGGGCGGGGAGGGAGGGATGGGGGTGACTGTCAACATTTGTCCCCACCCTGCCAGCCGGGGCCTCCTCCTTCCAGTGGCATATCTGCTGGGAAAGAACTCTACGAACTGCTTTCTGGTTTTTATTTAAATTGGGGTAAAGAACACACGACATAAAACGCACCATTTTACTCATCGCGTTGGGAACGGATTTGAGAACCAGATCATCCTGTGTCTCCTGGGAGGGGAGGGAGCGGGTTTGTTTGCAGGAGGTTGGGAGGAAGGACAGCCCCTGCCTCCAGGTGACTGTCTTGCGTCTCCGGACAGAGCCGCCCCCACAGCCCGAGGTGTGGCTCTGGGTGAAGCCGCTGGGCCGGGACGGGAGGAGGCCAGTGACCCTGCGCAGGCGGGTAAGGAGGCTGTGTGCGCGGTGCCGGGGGGAAGGTGAAGGGCGACCGGCGGGGGTGGGGGGTGTCGGTGCACAGGTGGGAGATGGAGGGAAGCAAGACGTGGAGGGGGCAGGGCAGGGCCGGGGCGGAAGGTGGGGTTAACTCTGAAGGGATCGGGGAACCCCGGAGGGAGGGTAGTGAGCGGAGGAGGGATATGGCTGGACTCAGGGGTTCCAGGCTCCCTCTGGTGGCTCCAGATTGTGGGGGGCTCCGGTGGACGCTGGAAGGCCAGGAAGGGGTCAATCATGTTGGTCTGCGTGGGAGATGATTCCTTTTAAATCCACCAAACAACCCTTGTATTACGGACAGTCCAACTAACCCCATTTTACAGAGAAGGAAACTGAGGCACAGAGGGAAAATGTCTTACCTGCCCCGGGCGGGGTGGCTCAGTTGGAGTGTCCTCCCATACACCGAAAGGTTGTGGGTTCGATTCCCGGTCAGGGCACATACCTAGGTTCTGGGTTCAATCCCCGGTTGGGGCGCATATGGGAGGCAACCGATTGATGCTTCTGTCTCACGTTGATGTTTCCCTCCCCCTCCCCCTCTCTCTAAAATCAGTAAACGTACCCTCCGGTAAGGATTAAAATTTGGTTCTAATACCCTGAGTCAGGGGCAAAAGCATGACACCTTTCACCATCACTGACTCAGCAGGTCCCCAGGGGGCCGTCACAATACGTCTACATGGGACTCCTTTGCTTCATGGGTTTCCTCTCATTTGAATCCCTTTTCTCAGGAAAAATTTCCAGGGATGAGGTCACTGGGCCCAAAAATGGAAACGTCCTTCTCCTGGCTCTCAGTGGGTTTTTCCAAGTCACTCCCCACAAAGCAAAAGCAAACAGACAGAACCATCGTGCATGGGATG